>NC_088784.1:94154146-99154146 GCF_958450345.1 Calliphora vicina | reverse complement strand
AGTAGCTCCAAATGATTTTGCAAGCTCTTGTTGAGTTTGATAATAATCTTCATGGAATAATGTCTCCATTTCTTCAAAGTTTTTTGGTTTGCCAAAATCATCACTTCTGAAGCGCACAAACAATCTCACGCACGTCGAAATCGATGGAAAACATTCACCATAAGCTTTGGTGAGCAATTGGTGTGCATCAACGGCACTTTTTTTCAAATTAAAGAAGTAAAGTTAAACTTCCCGCATATGACGCTTTGTTGGCACAAAATTCGAAATTTTCGAACCAAAAAAAAACTTTACTTTTTACACTAGAATGTTGAATAACTAAGTGAGAATAAATGACAGATATAGTTATTAAATACAAAAATCGCATTCAGAAGATACGCTAGCTATTATAAATCCCACATTTTTAATTTATACACCCAATATATAGTACATATTTTTTGTCAATGTTTTACCATGAATGATTATATTTATAAGGAATAGAATTTCTTTTAGAATCTAAAAGTATTCTAGGAGAGCCATCCAATTATGCTGAATCACTTCGCAGAGTTCATCATAAAGATAGTGTAAAACTAACTTATGTAAATAACATTCAACAAAAAAAGACTGAAGCAGACAATATATGGAAAAAAATACATAAATAAAAACTAATTTCGTTTTTCAATCTTACGATGATTGCTGCACTTAAACCACAATTGTCTCAATTTCATTTTTCCTTTTTATGAGGGAGTGTGGTAGTGTATTGTTTAAAATATATACACTGAGGGAAAACCTGCAACTTAAAAATAAGAACTCGTCATATTAATTCAATAATGTTCATTATAATAGATTTCAATAGAAAAATTATGTTGAAATACGATAAATCAATTGCCCAATTCACAATTGATGTCGTAGCGTTGTAGCATTGTATATCGTAAATATTTTTCAAACAAATTTTTCCAAACAAAAACAAAACATTAATAAAAAAAATTACGACATACAACGATACAACGCTACGACATCAATTGTGAATTGGGCAAATAATTTTCAACTTTAAATTAATATTTTTCAATATTGAAATAAAAAATTTCAACATTACTAGACTTTCGTTAATGTTTTTTATTGATTCAATTTGGTTTTTATTGATTTTAAGTTGTTTTTTCTCTGGGTGTACAGCTTGTATTCATCATATTGATTTTAAGAATTCAACTTGGCTGTAACCATAATGTCATAAAATTGTGTGATATTTTTCCTTTTCGTGTACGATAACTAACCACTTTTCTTCATCTTGTTGAAGGATTTGTGATAGCATTGATCTAGTATAATAGTTTATACTTTTGCATATATTATTTCTTAACTGATTATTATACATGATGCAGTCTTTACGGCATTCCATTACTTAGATATAAGGAACTAATATTAACCGCCATATTCATACATAGTTTCTATTCTTATAAGTAAAACAAATTTTGTAGGGAACTTTTGTTTTAAGAAATAAAAAATATAAACCTTTTATAGACTAATACTTTTATTTATTATATAGCCCTCTAATGCTAATGCATGCCTTAGTATACTCATCGCAAAAATGCCAATAAATACATGGAACAGTGGGACATTTCTAAACGGCGCACAGTGGTATGAGAAAAAAAAGATGGAAATAAATCTGTAACTTCTAAACCCGCAGTCCAATTTAAATGAAATTTCACATGCGCAAAGAGGAAGTACTGCCGAGTTTAAGTTTTGAATTTGGACCTCATGACCCCACCACGAGCGGGACCAGGGTCCCTAAAGTAGGACACCTCGGGTATGTTCTATTTTAAAAATGATCCTATTTCTTCGTTTGTGTTACGATTTAAAAAAAATTACACATATAGAATCTCCTCGTCGATTATCTCTTATAGCTTAGGAGATATTCGCATTTGAAAATTTAATTTTCAACATTTTTACCCACCCTACTCTAGTTTTTTGGTGACCGCGGTTCCAAATATTCCTCGATTTTATCCATTTTTCTTTTATAGAATTAACAATAGATCTATATATCAAATAAAGAAAGAAGTGTTTAAAAAAAACTATCAATTATCTTTTATAGCTTAGGAGATATTCGCATTTGAAAATTAAATTTTCAAAATTTTTAGCCACCCTACTCCAGTTTTTTGATGACCGCGGTTCCAACTATTTCCCGATTTTCTCCACTTTTTTATAGCATTAACAACAGATGTATATATCAAATAAAGAAAGAATTGGTTAAAAATCATGACTGAGTCCAAAGTTACATGCATCTGAATTTAAAATTTTAAAAAGGCGATTTTTCGCTATTTTTTGGGGAAAAAAGTACTTTTATTCTTTTTAAGTTATCTAAAAAATTTCTAAGAGGATGTATAATGAATTTGTTTTTTCTGAAAAGCTAACTTTACATCAAATATTTTAAATGAAAAACAAAATAATAATTTTTGATACCGAGGGGACCAGGTCCATTGAAAAAATGCATATTTTTTATGTAAAATTTAATTTTAGAGCAAAAATTCTCAAATCGCATAGTCGATATCAAATTATAATAATCTATTTTAGATGGCCCAATATGTTCTTAATTATTTTGTAAAGGGTTCCGATAACCCCGCCCCTATTATGGATATTATAGCCAAAAAACGAAAAAATCCCATTTTTGAAATTTTTCAATACTTTTTTGGGAATTGCGGGTTTCCTGATTACAAATTTCAAAATTTGTTTTAATTTTTCCATTTTCAATAAAAAAATCTATATAAGTGTAAAATTTCATTACAAAATATTCATAAATCAAAATTTTATTGCAATTTGAAAAATTTCTATCTATGCCAAAAATCATTAAAAACCATTTTTTGTCATATTTTTCAAAAAAGTATTCCATGAATTTGTTAATTGTCAAAAGTTATATACATTACTGGAAAGTAGACAAAATCCTCTATCCATTGATATATAACATGTCTACCTTGGGTTTTTTACGTGGCAAATTAATTAGGGAAAACCTAACAACTCGCTGAGAATTTACCTAGCACTGTTATTTACATTCATAAAAATGTTGTTATGTAGGCAACATGCTTTTTTATGAATTTCTATGTTAGGTAAATTATCTGCGAGTTGTTAAGTTTTCCCTAATTAATTTGCCACGTAAAAAACATAAGTTAGATTATCAAAATTTAAATTTTGGGAAACATGTTGTAAAATCCCAAAGCTGGGATCAGATAACGGAATGCAGCTTTGGAAAACCTGATGTGTTCCCTATTTATCCACAAAGTATTTTTTCAGGCCCGAAGGAAATGTAGACCCTATGGGCAAAATTGTAAAAATACCATTTTTGGGATTTTCGATCCAATTTTTAGGAATTGCGGAATTCCCTTTGACCTTTTGACAAGTTTACACTTTGTTATTTAGAATGACAAATTTAAAAAAAACGTTGAAAATTTCATTGAGATTTTTAATAAATAAAGATTTTATTACATATTTATTGAGCTTTAAAAACTAAAATTTGTTTAAAAATTGTAATAGGATTGCAAATATTAGGAACAATTTGATCCACATTTATTTGAAATTTATTTTTTTTTGTTTAGAGAGGTTAATTTTTGGTCTTACAAAAAAAAAATTCAAGTGAATATCTCAATTACATTCAAAAATATCCCACTTTAAAACTACGTCCTTCAAAAATATTGCACTTTAGTCAAATTTTATCCCGATAGGACCAGCCGTTTAGAAATGCCAGAGTTATTTCCAAAAAACTTTGATTCTGCCCATGTCCAGTGAACCAACTTTTGAGATCGATGTCTTCCGATCGGGATGAAATTTGCAGCAAGCTTAGTACATTTGGAATAGACCTAAGCTTTCTTTAGAACAAAACATTAAAGAGGGGTTCATTATGAAAAAAGATTTAGATTTTGAAAAAAAAATCAAAAATAGTATGTCTTGAGTTATTAAACATTTTTTAAAATAGATACTCTAGTCACATCGACCAAAAAGCTTTTTTTCTGCAAAAAAAATTAAATTTTTTACATATTTTTTAACATTTTTTTTTCGAAATATTGAAGAAGTATTTGGGGCAAATTTTGCTAAAAACAAAGGGTAATAAGTTACATGAATGAGATAAAACACTGGTTTGGCCAAAATCCCAATCGGGAAACATCGATTTCAAATGTTTATTCACTTGACATGAAATCCATAGCTTAAAAAAGTTAAGCTTGTGAATATTATCAGAATCTTTAAGTGCGATCAGTATTACAGCAGCACATCTTCGAGGCATAGAGTCGATTAAATACTGACATCGCTTTAAGGGAATTTGATTCCACATATCTTTCACTATATGACATAACCTCCACTATATTGACCCGAAACCACTTCTTTTCTAATTTGCTCGTGTGTTTAGGGTCGTTGTCTTGTTTAAATGGCATATATTTGAACGCATCATAACATCGTTTTTATACCCTTCACCTTCGTGAGAAGGGTATATATAAGTTTGTCATTCCGTTTGTAATTTCTACAATTTTCATTTCCGACCCTATAAAGTATATATATTCTGGATCCTTATAGATAGCGGAGTCGATTAAGCCATGTCCGTCTGTCCGTCAGTCTGTTGAAATCAATTTTCTGAAGACCCCAGATATCTTCGGGATCCAAATCTTCAATAATTCTGTCAGACATGCTTTCGAGAATTTTGCTATTTAAAATCAGCCAAATCGGTCCACAAATGGCTGAGATATGAGGAAAAAACCAAGACAACCTCGATTTTTGACCTATTTTTTACCTTTATCTGGATTACTAAGACATTAATATAGACAATATGGATATCTAGTGATAGATATTTCAAAGACATTTGCAACGACTTATATAAGACCAACATTTTTTAACCCGATTTTTTTTACAAAAAAAAAATTATAAAATTTACAAAAAATAAATTTTAAATTTAAAAAAATTAAAAAACATTTTAAAAATTTAAAATAATCGAAAAAAAAATTTTTCCAAAAAATGAAAAAAACAACTGGAAAAAAAATTAAATTTTGTTTACCTAAAAATATTTAAAATTTTTAAGTATAATTTGGTGAAGGGTATATTAGATTCGGCACAGGCGAATATAGCACTCTTACTTGTTTTAATATTAAATATTTCTGAAAAATTCCATGGCTCTAGGCCCTCATCACTAGCCCCTGTCTTAGAATCTTATAAGGATCGTATTACAAATGAAATGACAAACCCAATATACCTCCCATCTTTTTGATGGTGGGTATTAAATCTCCAGGAATATGAACAAGATTTATGTATGTGTTATTAGCTAAATCAGGATGTGTAAATGTATGTATGTATATTTGTATATAAAAAATATATTTACATATATTTTTTACTTGAGTAATTCATGGCATTACTTTAGCCAACACGTACTTATAAAAATGTTCTTTTTTTCAATATTGCCCTATAAATTTATAACAACTCATAACTTTATATGTATTAATACGTATATATCTGCTCAGAAGTAAATATACACTAGTGTATGTATGTGTATTAGCGAGGACCTTATTTTGCAATTTCTGGATTTTCGACGCTCCCAAAAATTGTCTAAAATTGTTCTATGTCATCTTAAAATCAGCTGCTGAAATTGCCATTTTGAACCAAAACTCGAAACTTTAAATAAAATGTGCGATCGCTATGCTTTTTATAAGAACCACCTTAATATATATTCTTACATCTTCTTATATTATGTATACAACTTTTAAAATAACTTTCTACTTTTACACAAACTCAGTACTTTCAATTCACATCTTAAAGTTTTCTTTTAACACAAATATGAAGTCTATTATGTGATGAGCGACATTTACGTGTGGTATATTAAGGCCCCAGGAAGTTTTTCTTATTCTAGCTGATATTTAAAGCATAAAACAGTTTTCCAGATTGAAAAATTTACATTTACTAAGGTTAGTGTTTCTATATAGACAATTACATATTATCTCAAATCATAACTGCTACTTTTATCTTTTTGTAGGGTATTATATACCGTATATTCGTGCACTAAAAACTACACAATTTCTTTTGAATTTATTACTTTCTAATACAAGTAGTTTTCAATAACTTAAAAATGTAAAAGTACTAAAGATTGTAACTGTGAGTATTATTATTTAACTATTTAATACGCTCATGAAAACAAAAAATGCAGTTTATATTCAATACTCACTAACATATCGTCACCTTAAATGCAAACGAACGTAACTACACAAAAATTCAAAATCGAGTTTTTGAAAAATCGGCCACATATTGCAGTACCTGTTAAAAAGTATTTAGAATGAATTGGTTGGGAAGTTTTGCCTCACCCGCTTTATAGTTCAGATCGTGCCCATCCGACTACTTTTCGTTTCGATCGATGCAGAACGTTCTCTCTGGGGTACGCCTTACTTTGAAACAGAGTATCCGAAAAAATCCCTCTATTTTAAGTCATATTACATGTTATATATATTAGCTTTAAAACACCATTCTCAACCACTTGGCCAGTATTGATCATCGATGGTTTAGGTAAGAATTAAAAATTTACTACTAATCGAGATTTGTGTAACCTCTTTTAAATTTAAAAAAAAAACTAAGTCTAGATTGAAATACAATTGTTTTGTAATTATTACATATGTAACATAAAATATAGAAATATAAGCTGAATCGGAGGGCTTATGGTCGATTTGTTTGCCATATTTCATGGACTGAATCTGTTTTGACAGTTTGTTATTAAATTTATTTCTGCAAAATTTTATAACATTTTTCAATTGACTAAATTTGTTGAGTGTAAGCCTCTTTATTTATCAGTCATAAATAAAAATCATTGTATTTTCCTTTAAGTTTTTACTCTGGCAAATAACTTTATATAAGTATATTAGGGTAGCAGTCTATTTTGGTTTTTATACCCTTCACCATGAGCGGCAAGGGTATATATAAGTATGTCATTCCGTTTATATATAAGTATTCTATCCGTCTGTATGTTGAAATTAACTTTCCGTAGCCCCTACTAAATCGGCCCACAAATGGCTGAGATATAAAAAATCGGGAAAACCTCGATGTTTGGCCTATTTATTATCTATACACTCAGGTCTCGTTTTATGCGGATTCAAATTTATGCGGTTTTTAAATTCACAATTTTTTTTTGAAATTTTAACAGATTCTAAAATATTTGATGTTTTTTTTAAATTCTAGTGATGAAAATGATATTTTACAATATGATGATATGATTATATCATCTAGTGATGAAAATGACGGTGAACCAATTCCTAAACTATGCCGACAATTATTTAGTCATTCAGATTGATCATACATATTTACAGAATTTCCTTAAAAAATGTTTTAGCTTATTTTTTTTGATCATTTTCTATTTTTTCTGTTATTAATGAATTAATTAATTATATTTTTGTTTATTTTTTTTAAAGGGTTTTTATTTTTACTGTTTAAGTAAATGAAAAAATATATTTTTGTTGATTTTTTTTATGCGATTTTGCTCTAGATTTTTAATTAAAATTTAAATTTATGCGGTTTTTCAGAATTTTGGAACGAATCATTAGTTTTTATATGACGCTAGCGTATCGTTTTATGCGAATTCAATTTATGCGATTTTTTTTGGAACGCATCTATCGCATAAAAGGCCTGAGTGTATCTGGATTCGAAGTCATTAATATAGACAATATGGATATCTAATGATAGATATTTTAAAGTAAGTTGGACCTACAATGGGAAAAATATTTTTTAACCCAATTTTTTTTCATAAATTATTTTTCAAAAAAAAATATAAAAAAAAAATTTGGAAAAAACTTTTTTAAAAAAAATTAAAAAACTATTTTGAAAAGAAAATATTTAAAAAAAACATTTTTATAAACAAATTTTGAAAAAAAAAAATTAAATTTTGTTTTCCTAAAAATATTTTAAAAAAAATAATTTTTAAGTATAATTTGGTGAAGGGTATCTAAGATTCGGCACAGCCGAATATAGCTCTCTTACTTGTTAAACTAAATGTGGGCATATCTAAATATGTCTTTACTGTCAGCCCAATCACGAATAAAAACTCCCGCGACTGTATAAAATTCATCTTCGAACAGCTTAAATAATAAAGATTTTTGAAAATTTCAAAGCTTAGCGTGAAAAAAGGACAAATTTAATGGATAACCTAATATCTACACAGAAAAAAGGATTCATAGTAGCAATTGAATGATGCGGTTGCACACATAGAATTTTTCGGCTATATCAACAGAAAAATTCGGTAGAATCATTCGATTGGCTTCAAACTAGGTTGCTACTACGAATCTGTTTTCTCTGTGCACTTAAGCCAAAAGTTTGAAGACCAAGATCTGGAGGCATTACTCCATGAAGATTGTTATAAAACTCAACAAGAGCTTGCAAAATCATTGAGAGCTACTCCAGCAGGAATTTCAAAATGTTCGCTAATAGCAGGATTCATCCAAAAGCAAGGAGATTGGCTACATGAAATCGGATACATGTCATTCTGAATGATTGCAAATCTACAGACAGAGAGAGAGAGAGATAGAAATAGAGAAACCCAATTACACTCTTTTTTATAGTGTTACTTAGGGACATATAACCTCGAATAATTAAGAATGCAGAAAGGAGGACTTGGTGGAACTTTTTCTTTTTAAATCCAAGAACCTACAAACGTAAAATCAGTTCCATTTGATTCTGACTGCAGTCGGAGTTCATAAATATAGAGAGAACATTTAATTTAATATTAAGGTTGAGAATTCTGTGGTTTTTGGTGTAGATCATGATATAAGTATATACACAGAAAAAAACTATTTCTTAACCCGTTTCAATTCAAATATTTGTCACATATTGAAATTCAACCAGTAACGAAAATTGTATATACAATTGTCAAAATAATCAAATTCAAAACTCAAAATTCAATAGAAAATATCAAGAAATTTTGTTTTTGAGCAAATGAATACTTGATTTAATTATGAAATAATTGAAACCAGTTCAATATGGGATAAATGTTTGAATTGAAATATATTTTTTTCGGTGTATCGATGCGTATGATTGTTAAATAATCTACTTTTGCTTTAGAATATATTACTTATTCGACACGTTACTATATAAATATAGCAATATGTTAAACCAAATATATTTTTTTATATTTCATGGCATCGTTAACCCATTATAACTTGTTGATAAAAAATAAAAGATGTTCCATGTGAAAAAGTTAATTTTTGTAAAATTCCATAAAAATTCTAATAGCTATCACAAAATATGTTTGGAATTAAATTTGGTATTAAGGAAAAATTTGAAATTTAATATTACAAAATATGCTACGAAATATATTTGTAAGAAATAAATTTAACAAGTTTGTGACCAAAAATTAAATTGTCTTTTATTAAAATTTAAAATTTTTTTTCTTTAAATATTGCTGGTTTAATACTTGTAACAAATAAAGAAATACACATAGAGCGGAAACTAGATTAAAACTCAAACAAAAAATTACCCAAAATAATCACGCCTACGAGTGTCGATTTTGTTTTCACATACACAATCAAACCACTTAGTTTTTTGACAACTGAGTTCGGTCTTTTACAGGAGAGTTTCCGATCTATGTTTATTTATCTATTCTCTAAACTTTAAGTAAAACGTGCAACCTCTAAACGTTATCCGATTTTGCTCAAATTTACAGCATTTGGTTTTTAGATGATGGAAAAGAATTGGAGTAATAAGTTCCACCTTAATATCTATATATAAATAAATTATTACATATTTATTATTATTATATATGCATAGATTCTATATTATAATTTATTATATTATATGTAACCAGTTGCAGGAAGATGTCTACATATGTGTAAGTACATATACTAATATCTATTGTACACTTGAATGGATGTTTTATTTTAAGTCTTCTTATATTTTTATTTTGCTTTACAATTGACTTTAAGAAACCTTTGTTTTGATTTCAAACCTAATACAGTGGAAGTTATAAATAATGGACTTTAATTCAGTTGAGATTTCTAGTAGTTGTGAATTGGTTAATTAAACTAAATAGCCATTTTGTAATTTTTTGAATAGAAATAATTTTTTTATTGATTGCAATAAAATACAAATTTGTTGTATTAAATATAACTAATAACTAAAAGTTATTGAACTGTTTTTATTGTAATGCAATAAATAAAAACTTATTGTGTATATAACAATTTTTATTTAATTGTGGTTTTAAAGCTCTTTTAACTTGTATGCCTTAAATAATTTAATTAAAATAAATTTATAGATAAACAATAAGAAGATTTATAAGACATAAGAAATTCTACTCAGAGTTGGGGGTAGTGCATTAAATATTTAGTGCACTAAGGTTTCCACTAAATCCCACTATAGTGACAACATTTTGATTTTCCACTATTTTTCATCACTATAGTGGTAGTGAAACATATTTTAACTACCATTAAATATTAGTTTGCACTACAATAAAATATTGCAAATTTCATGAAAGCTTTAATTATATTATATGCACTAAAATCTCAAAAAATAGTGTTTATAGAAATATTCCAAACAAATTGAAAATATAGTCAAAATATTTCCATTTTATTATTTTTTATTATATAAAAAAAATAAAATAAAAACTTTAAATTTTTGAGTAAAGTAAATTTCAGGAATTAAAATCTTAGCAATTTTAATTTGTATTAATATAATTTAACAACGTATATCGCAATATAACCTAATGTTACTACTTTAATATTAGTATTAATTAATTTAATAAATAATAAATATAAAAAAGTATAAAATAATTGAATATAATGATATGTATTTGAGTTCCATTAACATTAGTGAATGATTATATTTTTGCACTATCCTGTTAGTGGAGTAAAAAAAATTTGCACTAAGCTGTAAAAAAAAGGTTTTTCACTATCACTAAATTAATTTTAGTGAAAAACTTTCTTGTACCACTACCACTATTGCTTATTGAGACTGTTATTTTTCAACTCACCACTAAATAGCTATTAGTGATATTGAAAAATTTTGCACTATAACTAACTTTTAGTGGAAATTGCAAATTTAGTGCACTACCCCAATCTCTGATACTACTACATATTTACATAAACAAAATAAACATATTTTTGTTAAAAAAAATAGTTGTTTGCAGTTTTTTCACTTATTGAAAATAAATTCTTTTAAAAATGAATAAGTCAGTTTTGATAAAATGTTAAACATTTGTTCCTGTAGTCATATAAAAATTAACTCACAGGTGTAAATAACAAAATATTAATATGTCAATTTATAGAAAACATATTTTATGAAAGAAGCACCAAACATAAACACAATTTTTACCCTTTCATAGTTCGAATTTCCAAAAAGTATAATTAAAATAATAAAGAATACGATTGAGAATTTAACAGCCTAACTACAAAAGCCTTAAAGTCGATTTTAAGTCCATAAAGTTGACTATTATTTAAAAATTCGTACTATAAAACAAATTTGAAATGCGTTTTTATTATTTCAAAAAAAGTTTTATGTCTTGAACTTTTATGTACATTTTTTTTTTAATATTTCTTTTTTTTATTCAAAAATATTTTCAATTATTTGATTGTATAAGGCTAACTACAAAAGCGCTAAAGTCGATTTTATGTTCATAAAGTAGACTATTATTTTAAATTTCGTGCCATAAAATAAATTTCACGTATAATTTAAAATGTTCTTTTATTATTTCTTTTTCTTCTAAACTTTTATGTACGTTTTAATTTTTTGAAATTTCTTTTTTTTTTATTTACATTCATTGAAAAATATTTACAATTATTTGAATGTATATATATACATACATATGTTTGCAAAAGTTTGAAGCATAGAGAAAACACATAGAGCGAAAACTCTCCTGTCAAAGACCTAACTCAGTTGTCAAAAACCTAAGTGGTGAGAATGGATTAGTAAAAAAAACTATGTGAAAACAAAAACAACACTCGTATGTGTAACTTTTTTGAGTAATTTTTTTGTTTGAGTTTTTTTCGAGTTTCCGCTCTATGTTCTCTATGGTTTGAAGCTTCTTTCAAATAAAAACAAAAGTTCTATTTTAAAATAGAGTCGACTTTAACAAAAATTAACTTTAAAATTTCTTTCATAGTTAGTGTATATGTTTACGTTTATTGGTTTAAAAGATACATGGTGTGCCCAAAAAATAAGAGGGCTCGAATTTCAAAAAAGTACCAAACAACTGTCTGATATGTTTTTATGTAGATAAACATGGAATATATGTTCTTTTGTTTAGAAGATATAAGGTTACCAAATTTACCTGTTTTTAATTTCTAACATTCGAATTTCCATAAATCCCTTCTTAGTGGATCTATGCGCGTAGAAAGAAATCTACAGTCAAAACTTCACCCCTCGAGCTTTTGGCGTTTGGGCCGGGCGATGTTGAATCAGTAACGAAATCAGTAATATTACTCTTTTATAAATGGATGTGTCAGAAGCTAGAAGGTCTAACTCAACAAAATAAAAATTAGAGTAAAGTGGTGATGTTTGAAAAATTGATTTCCAAAATTTGTGAAAATGATAAAACGGAACAAATGGTTGTAGTCACTCCTCATAAATTAAATTATGTATATAATAGAAGAAAAAACAAATTTCATCTGTTTCCTTTGACATATTCTTAACAGAGCTGTCTTTATTCTTCGGGATACGATTGGGTTATTAATGAACGCAGCTTCGAAAAGAGGATTCCAGGAGATAAACGCTTCGGCTCTCAGTAGGTTAAAAACTTACTATGGGAAAATAAAACACAAAGTATACAAATGCAATCCGAAGAGATAAATTGTTCAGCTCTCGTCGGCTAACAGTGGTTTATTAGTTAATTTTAGCTACTTATTACAATGCCACGAGATAAATGTTTCAGCTCTCCTTAGATTAACGACTAATTATGAGAAAACACGGCTACAGATTAAATCAGAGCAAATAAATTATTCAACTCTCGTCGGCTAACTACAACATATAAACTAGCTAACGAATACAATCCGACGAGATAAATGCTTGGGCTCTCGATTAACTACGGACTTTGATTACTTAATTAGTACGAAGTAAGAATTTTGGCCTTATCTGTACACTTTGTTAGCCGGGAACAAACTATAACTAGATCGGTACTTCGAAACTTGTTTGCTTTATTCATGTATTCCTAGATGGCTTAGTGAACCAACTTTTGAAATCGATGAAATTTGCACCAAGGTTAGTTCTATTAGATAGTAATTCAGACACAATTTTTCAACAAGATCGGTGGAGATCTCTCTGAGTTAGAGGGGGTCAAAATTTTACATTTTTGCAAGGCAGGTGTTTTTTCTCATCCATGCAACTTATTACTTATTGTTCTTAGCAAAACGTGTCACAAATAGTTTAGGCAACTATTTCTTAAAAAAAAATTTACATTTTTTTCCGAAATCAAAAACTTTTTTGAATTTTTTTCAAAATCCGCCCTTATTTTTCTCAAAAGAAAGCTTAGATATTTTCATTGAAGATTTATTTGGTCGCTTAGTGGGATGCTAGTTGGATATCTATCAAAATAAATGACTTTTTTTTTTCAAAATTTACCTTTTTTTTAATTTAATTTTTTTTTTTGCTCAAAAGAAAGCTTACATATTTTCCTTGAAGAACTTTTTGGTCGCTTAGTTGGATTCGAGTGTAATATCTATCAAAATAAATATTTTGTAACTCAAGTAGGGTTTGGGGTTTCCCGGATAATTTAATTTCCCGGGAAACGGGAATCAAAAATTTCATTTCCCGGGATTCCCATTTGTATTTCGGAAACCTCATCATCAACGATTTGAACAGATGAGGGAACATTGTGGTCAAATAGACGTTCATACATTTACTGTCCATAAATTTCTAACATTGTGTTTTTATATTAAAATTTATCTTTTAATGTTGAAGTTTTTAAGTTTAATTTAAGTGAAAGAACCGTTTTTTAAGAAATCGTAGAATTTTTAGAAAACATTTTTTTTTTTTGCAAAATCTAACTTTTTTCAAAATGGGCCTTTTTTTTCTCAAAAATAAGTTTATATATTTCCCCTAAAGGCCTATAAATAAATGTTTTGTAACTCAAAACATACAATTTTTGATTTTTTTTTGCAAAATCAAAAATTGTCAAACAAATTTTTGATTTCGAAAAAAATGTCTAAAATTTTTTATTTTTTTTTTTAATTTTTTTATCGAAAGATTGAAAGATTGCTAAGAAAAATAGGCAATAAGTTACAATTAAATTTCATCCCGATCCACAGAGGGGCCAAACATACAAATTTTGCGGATTAATTGAAAAAACAAATTTCAAGTATCGTGAAAACTGAAAGTGCCAGATTAAAGAGCACAAAATTCTACATCAGCAGGCAAAAAATTAATGTGAAATATTAAAAGGTATTTTTATAGTCACGTGTTGAAATTACATATTGTGAGAAGAAAACCTAAAAAATGTATAAAAAAAAAATAAAACATTGGACAAATAAATACTATTTGTGATAGGTAATTTAAAAAAATTAACAAATCTAATTATGCATACATCAAGTTCAGGTATTTATTGATATGTTTTGGTTAAATTTAAATTTGAATTATTTGCGGAAGTAGCTTTGATATTAGTTTTTATATTGGAAGTGCAAAAAAAAAGGAATTTTGTCAGTTCAAATGAACATAAAGTTATTAGCTGGGCTCAGCTGGGCAGAGAATTTAATATAATTTAAAAGCCTGGACAGTTAGGCGTTATTTCAGAAAAAATTAGGTTGCGCATCGCTGCGCCTCAGAAGTTACATGTAAATTAGTAAAAGCTTCACCCTTTAAGTCTACCATCAAAAAGCACTTTGCGATTCTGATAAACGTTTTATTGCTGTCGTTGTCGTTGTTGTTGTTATTGTCACTGTTTTTTTTTTGAGATGTCCAACGTATTATAATGAGATAAACAATAATAAACTTTTACCAATTACTTTTCTTTATTTCAGTTTAGTTTTCCATCTATTGATTTTCTAATCGTGAATGAATAGCACGCGGAATTTTAAAAATTTAACTCTCATGCACTCACGCTTGTATATGCTTGTTTAAAAGTTTTTTATTGTGGTTAATACGAAGTCATCCGATAGCAGGCAATTTAGCTTAATAAAAAAATCATGTTAGTAAGCGCGATCGCGAGAATTTTAAAGTTTTATATCGGGAGCCAGTTATCACTCACGTTCAGATCTGTAGTTTTTATATTGTCTCATTTCAAATATTGTGTTGTATAAATTTCACAGCAGTGCATTTAAAGTTTGCAAGTCTTTTAGTGTCATGAGTTGGGAAAGATCTCTATTATTCAACCGCCCATTACTAGTTAATATAATGATATCATCTTAAAACAATATGGTAGTTTTTTATCAATAAAATGCATAAATTTAGTGTATCTCACTGATATAGTTCTGTAGATATAGGAGAATTAATAATTCATTTGTATGGGGGGATCCCGATTCCACCCTCGTATACCCTTCCGATTTTGGCGGAACGTGTAGTTTGTTCTTAGAGTTACCCACAGCAAAATTAGTGTGCATAACTATTGTAGTTCTATAGATATAGCACAGTTAATAATTATTTTATATGGTGGGTAATTGACTTCCCCCTCCTATATCCCTAAAATTTTGTTACAATATGCGTATTGGTCTAAGGGCTAACCACGTAAAATTTTGCGAGCGTCGCTATTATTGTTGTTGAGATAATAATAAATCCGTAAAAAAGGGGCATTTGACCCCACTGTGCGATCGTAAGAAATCGATTTCAAAAGTTAGTTCACTTGACATGAAATCCCCCATATATAAATAAAATATTTTGTGTATAAGGAGGAAGCAAACTTTTTTGAAAACCGTTCTCGTTCCAAATTTCAATTAACTTGTTACGCAGCTTCATTATGATCATACGAAAATTCAAGTTGCTCGAAAATTTATTACTATTATAAACACAAGAACTTATAGGTAATTATTAGCTGATAAACATAATTTCAATTTAAGTAAACAAAAATTATGTTGCAATGCTATGTCTGAATACGTGTTTGTATGTAAAAGTTTAACTTAATATCACTTAAGAAACAACTAAACTATTTCAATTTGTTTGTTAAATTTGTACAATACATCAGAAAAAAAAGTTCAAATTCATATAGCTAACGAGTTCATTTGTGCCAGTTTGTTTCTTTTTATTTTTTTCTTTTTTTTGAGATATTTCGTTTGCATTGTATCTAAATAGGATTTCAATCAAAATGAAAATGCAGAAGAAAAAAAAATCTAAACAAACTAGCATGTGAACAAGAAACCTGAAACTAGGTTATAAAGTGTTGCAAATCTCAAAATTGTGAGAGAAAAGTGCAAAAAAACTAACACGAAATCATGTATTTCGTTTTCACAGATGAATAACATATGTATGTACATTAGGGTGGACACCAAAAGAAATAAAAATGTTGTGGAAATAAAAGTTAAATTCATTCTAAGAATCCAATTTCTTTGGAAAAACCTTTGAGGCAATACTAATATTGCAAATATTTCCTTTGCAAAAAATATGACAAAAATCATAAAAACCTTTAAAAAGGACCTGTTTATCTTTTATGGACCCCATGCCAAAATTTCGAGAAAAAGTCTCATCAAACAAACTAAACTTTCCTTTTAGTTGGCTACATCAATACCTTATTTTTCCTCCATACAAAAGGGGCCACCCTAATATACATATGTAAAATGTATATGGTGGAATATTCTTATATATATGTTCATATATACATTGATTTCCATGCTGGATTCTGTTTGTTGGCTTATACATATGTTCATATGTATTTTAGAGCTACTTTTAACACAAAACTCAAGTTTTTGGCCAAATGAAATTCCGTCTTTGGGTTTTATGTTTTCGCTTAGCAGCACAAAAAACATGAATTTTCTGAGAATAGTAATAAAATGTTGGAAATAATTTAAACATCTGGGTGTTAGAGGAATTTACATATTTATAAGTGGGCATTAGGTTGGTTTTTGTAAATATTTTTTTAATTTTTTAATTTTGAGGAGTACAGGTGGGATTACTGTGACATTTGATATAACTCAGGAATGCTAAATAATTGTAGGAAAAAAAGAATAGTGTTAGCCACCATTTCAAATCCTCAATTTCTACACTTTTCTAAGAAATTTCCAAAAAATATTTTTCGAAAATGTTTCTAAAAACACAAGGCAACAAATCTAAAAAAATTTAAAGGCTTTTTAAACCACTACACAATTTTGATGAATTGTGGTTTCAGTAGTACAAATATGGTCAAAATTTTGAAATCTATGGAGATGTTTTTTTTTTTAAACAAATTTTTTTAGCAAAATTATAAATTTTTTTTAGACTTTTCACCACATAATTAATGATAACTCAAAAAAGGTTAGTCCGATGTTATTAAAATAAACTTAGGAAAGTTGAGATTTACAAGACTATGTATACGTTTCAGTAGTTTCGGAGTTATAATAACAAATTTAAGCAAAAAATATATTTTTTACATGAAAATAGCAAAGTTTTTTGTTTTAAAAAAATCATGAAAAATCGAAAACGACAGAAATTGTTTATATTTAATACTTTAGCGCTTAGCCACATGTAATAGGAATAAAATGTGTTATCGGTCATAAAAATCAATGGATTCTTTTCGAATTTATTCACAATTAAGTGAATTCGCTCATTTTCACAAAATTTTAGTTTTTTGTTGGATAGACATAAAATTTTGTAATTAATGTTCTTCTTTCGATTGATTGAATTTTGAAAACATTTACCTCATGCTATTTGCAAATTTTCATGCATATATTGCATTTCAATCGGCTCAGTAGTTTCGGAGTTATAATAACAAATTGAAGCAAAAAATATATTTTTGACGTGAAAATTGCAAAGTTTTTTGTTTTAAAAAAAATCATGAAAAATCGAAAACGGCAAACATTTTTCAGATTTATTACTTTATCGTAAAACCACACGTAATAGGAACAAAATCGGATATCGATCATGACTATCGATTGATTCTTTTCGAATTTATTTACAATTAAGTGAATTCGCTCATTTTCACAAAATTTTAGTTTTTTGTTTGATAGACATAAAATTTAGTAGTTAATGTTCATCTTTCGATTGATTGAATTTTGAGAAAATTTTCCTCATGCTATTTAGAAATTTTCATGCATATATTGCATTTTAATCGGCTCAGTAGTTTCGGAGTTATAATAACAAATTGAAGCAAAAAATATATTTTTTACGTGAAAATAACCTTTTTTTTTGTTTTAAAAAAATCATGAAAAATCAAAACGGCAGAAATTGTTTATATTTATTACTTTAGCGCATAGCCACATGTAATAGGAATAAAATGTGATATTGGTCATAAAAATCGATGGATTCTTTTCGAATTTATTCTCAATTAAGAGATTTAGCTCATTTTTACAAAATTTTAGTTTTTTGTTTGATAGATATAAAATTGAGTAGTTAATGTTCATCTTTCGATTGATTGAATTTTGAAAACATTTTCCCCATACTATTCGCAAATTTTCATGCATATATTGTATTTCTATAGGCTCAGTAGTTTCGGAGTTATAATAACAAATTGAAGCAAGAAATATATTTTTTACGTGAAAATAGCAAAGTTTTTTGTTTAAAAAAAATCATGAAAAATCGAAAACGGCAAAAAAAATTCAGATGTTTACTTTATCGAAAAAAATATATTTTTTACGTGAAAATAGCAAAGTTTTTTGTTTAAAAAAAATCATGCAAAATCGAAAACGGCTAAAATTTTTCATATTTATTACTTTATCGTAAAACCACAACTAATAGGAACAAAATAGGATATCGATCATGAATATCGATTGTTTCTTTTCGAATTTATTTACAATTAAGTAAATTCGCTCATTTTCACAAAATTTTAGCTTTTTGTTTGATAGACATAAAATTGAGTAGTTAATGTTCATCTTTCTATTGATTGAATTTTGAAAACTTTTTCCTCATGCTATTTACAAATTTTCATGCATATATTGCATTTCAATCGGCTCAGCAGTTTCGGAGTTATAATAACAAATTGAAGCAAAAAATATATTTTTTTTCATGAAAATAGCCAAGTTTTTTGTTTTAAAAAAATCATGAAAAATCAAAAACGGCAACAATTTTTCAGATTTATTACTTTAGCGCAGAGGATTCTTTTCGAATTTATTCACAATTAAGTGAATTTGCTCATTTTCACAAAATTTTAGTTGTATGTTTGATATACATAAAATTGTGTAGTTAATGTTCTTCTGTCGATTGATTGAATTTTGAAAACATTATTCTCATGCTATATACAAATTTTCACATCGAAATTCATTTAATTTTTAATGCTCTTCTTTTCCGTTGTAAATTTAAATTTTTCTATGTTTATTTTAATAATATCGGACTAACCATTTTTTGTGGAATAACAAAATTTGTAATTATACTTTTTAAGAAAAAAATCTTTCCATAGAATTAAAATTTTTACCATTTTTGTACTTAGGTAGCCATGATGCATCAAATCTATATAATGGTTGGCTTGCTTTTGACCAGTGTAATACTCATTTCTTTTATATGATACTAGCTAAAACCCGGTGTGCTTCGCTACCCGTACCGTAAAGATTTACAATATATTTAGTCTATCTAAAATTAGTTTCTGTTCATGTGAAAAACATGGATTTTCTAGATTTAGTCCGCAAACTTGCAAACACTGACGTTGAGCTTTATCAATTATCATTGCAAATACTAAGCAAATAGGAAACTGCAATCGAGTAAAATCAAATGGCATTTCCGAAGTTATAATTCCCAGTTATAAAGGTCGCTCCGATTAGATTGTTCATTAATTGCCTTACTGTAAGTCGAGTGTCATTACAAATACGCAATCATACAAACAAACAAACACACATTGACTTTTATATATAGATAAGGGTTTCAAATGTATACATACAAATTTTAATATTTACTTAATATTTTTGGTAGTACGCGCATTTCTGTACTAAATATTAATATTGATAGCTGCTATAGCTGTCCCTGTATATAATTTTTCATCACATATATGGGAGGTGCCACGCCCACTATTGCTATTTTGCCCATTTTTGGCGTAAATAAGTAGTTCATACAAAATTTGAACGCTTTACATACTACAATTATACAGATAGATATGAATTTTAGTATTTAGATTGTTTGGAAGGTGCCACGCCCACTATTTTAGTCCGCCCATTCTTGTCCTAAATATTAAAATTGATGGTAGAATATCCGTACAAAATGTATGGATTCTATCTCTTATTGTTTCCCATATATACATTTTTTTTAATTAACATCATATGGGAGGTGCCACGCCCTCTATGGCTACTACTCCCATTTTTGCCGCAAATATTTAAACAAACAGTGGAATTGCTCATGCAAAATTTGAGGACTATAGCTATTATAGTTTCCTAAATATTTGATTTTAAAAATTAACTTTGTATGGGAGGTACCACGCCCACTTAAAATTTCAAAACAAAAAGTAGCCTATAGCTCCTTCCAGACATACATAAATATACTGTAAAAATTTCAAGCAAATCGGTTCAGCCGTTTAGCCGTCTATAGATCCCAAACTAAAAATAATAAACATACATACATACAGACACACATTCACTTTTATATATATAGATAACAGCTACGTATGAGTTATATTTATTTATATTTCATATTAAATAATACTCATACGCCAGAGAGTGAAATTGTTTTAGAGAATTAATTTTACTTTAAAATAACCAGTTGAACTCATTACATATTTGCAATTCATACATGACTTTATGCATTTAAGTATTTATTTGTATCAAAGTTTGTACATAGTTTATCATTTAATAAACTTTCAATTACACTTTCCCCATACAGTGCAATTCCCACTAATACATTTATTCTTTGTTCACTTTGAATTTGCAGCGAATTGCGAATGGAATCCAATTAAATGTGTGTTGCATTTGTTGCAAGTGCTGCAAAATATCGATCGCTTTGTGAATACTAAAGTTAATACTAAGCCACAATTATAGCCAGCATCACTTCTACTTACATGTTTGCAATTTGTTGCAGCAACCCACCACCACTCAACAATATTATACTGCATCATTGGCTTTTCCACAATTATTTGTAGATAATACTTTAGTGCGCTATTGGTTTGATAATAATGAAATGGATTTCTTAAATGTTTACAAGAGTGAAAAACTAATTTCACCAAGTTACTTAGTGAAGTTATGGACTTTTAAATAATATTTAAATTGCTATGTATAAACTAGCATTTATTCGAGAACATATTTTAAAAACAATGCGAAAAAGTCGGCCAAATATTTACAAATTTGTTCAACATAAATATCTTCTAAAGTAAAGGAAATAACCCACAGATATAAGGTAAGATATACAATTGCTGGATATACGGATCATAACAGAAATTTTGGTGTTTTTTTCAAAATTTTGTAGGCCCGAGTTGTGCAAATTTGGGTGGCCGCCCACTAGGCTTCATTCCAACTATGAACCCATGTAAATATAAAATAACTCACAAACACCTCAGCACTGACCATATGACATTTTCTTTAAGGTATCTCAAATAATTCACGAACTAACGAATATTTCAAAATG
Organism: Calliphora vicina; assembly: GCF_958450345.1. NCBI lineage: Eukaryota > Metazoa > Arthropoda > Insecta > Diptera > Calliphoridae > Calliphora > Calliphora vicina. Next base: position 99,132,594 of record NC_088784.1, on the reverse strand, counting down.
TATAAACCACTGTGCAGAATTAATGTTGAGATTAGTGGTACCTTCTGATGTATAAATATACCCACTGAAAAAAGTATATTCCAGTAGGTTAAAATTGTCCGTAAATATATTTTACTTCCAATTCGCCCAGGGTCACAAAATTTATTTCATTAACTTTACATTTAATAATGTCAATGTGAACACAAAAGTTTTAAAAAGATTTAATTATCTTATTTATAGTACATACAATACAAACAGCCTTCGGATGTAATTCTTTTATTAATTAAATTTTTTCGTGGTTTTAATGCCTGTTTTTCGTTTGTCACTTACTACATTTATGGTGTTATAAGTTGTACATGCGACAAAATATATAATATTAATTGTATTCGCCAGCTTCTGGCCTTTCATTTAAATCAATTGATATTTTATTTTTGTAAAAGCTGAAATCTTTTAAAATTAATTTTATAAGCTATTAAAACTTTATAAGCTATAAAACTACATATTAATGAACATATTTGTTTTTAAACAATTTACGATGCACAGCTTCCGAAAGCATTTACGAATCTTTTGAATATTAGCCGTACATTGGTGTAACGTTTAAAGTTTACACATCTCATTGGAAGTTATGTGTTTTAAGTCGAAGTACACAGAAAAAATTATATTTCAATTCAAACATTTATCCCACACAAAAAATACCAAAAATGTGTTTTCAATTACGAAAATTATCTATTCAATAATTTTTGTATTTGAAATTCAACCAATAACGAAAATTGTATATTCAATTGTCAAAATAATCAAATTCAAAACACAAAATTCAATAGAAAATATCAAGACATTTTGTTTTTGAGCAAATGAATACTTGATTTAATTATGAAATAATTGAAACCAGTTCAATATGTGACAAATATTTGAATTGAAACGGTTTAAGAAATAGTTTTTTCTGTGTACCAATATTTTAAAAAACAATTTGAATAATTAAAAATTTAAAAAATGTAAATAGTTTTTGTTTTTAATTTATCTCTAGACTTTTAAACACAAAATAGAAAAATTCCAAAAAACTCATAAAATTGCATTCATATCTCAAATCCCAAATAAAATTTAAAAAAATTATAAAGATTATTTTCAATTATAATAAACACTAAATAGGGATTACAAATGAACACTTTGACGGTTTTCGAAGAAATTTTGTTTTTTATTCACAACTTTGATAGAATTATTTCTGAAAAAAACATTGTTGTTTCTTTTTTTTAATATAGAATTTAATATTGCTTCTTTGGATTGCTAATTTACAAGTAAATTTTTCGAACGTTCTACTTTTTAAATTTTTGAATAGACGACTTTTCGACTAAAGCTGGGTTTCCGCATACATCGTAATCGGCGCCGCACAGTGGCTCATTTTCGTTTTTCATCGGCCAAAACTCTGTAACTTTTGAACCGATAGAGATCGGTTCAGCAGTTGTTGCGCAATTTAAGGTTAAAGTTGAACTTTTAATTTTTTATAGCATTTAGTATGAAAATGCAAATTTTTTGTTTTTTGAATCAGCTATACTTATTAAAAAAGTTATCAGCAGTTAAAAACAAGTAAGGAAGTATGTTCGGCCAAGCTCGATTTTATAATACCCTACACTATAATTCATTTTCGTGAATGATTTTCGGAAGCGGGTCTTATATGGGAGCTATGACTAATTATGGACCTATCGCCATGAAATTAGGTCGTGTGATTTATGTCTATATGGAAGTTATTTCTATTGAATTTTGTGTTTATACCAACATTTTTAAGAGATTTATGCTCGTTAAAGTGATTTTCGGAAGCGGGTCTTATATGGGAGCTATGACTAATAATGGAGCGATCATCATAAAATTAGGCGACATTAATTTTGTTTATATAAAACTTATTTGGAGCAAAATTTGTGTAGATAAATATATAAATTAACCATTTACGACCGATAAAGTATATCTTCGGGAGAACATTTGTATGGGTGCTAGGTGAAATAGTGGACCGATTTCAGTAATTTTCAATAGACTTCGTCCTCGGGCCGAAAAAAATTTATGTACCAAATTTTATCGCAATATCTTCAAAATTGCGACTTGTACTTTGCGCCAGTCAATGAACAAATAAAATAAAAATAGAACAAAAATTTGGGAGTAATTTCATTCAAATAAAAAAAGTGTTCAACAAACAGGTCAACAAGTATATATAGGCTTAAAGAGCACACTTTGGACTTTCTCCTGGTTGTACTGAAGTTAAAATTTCCACTGAAGTTAAAATTTGGCTAAAATATAGTACCTGAGAAAAAAAATTAATAACACATCAGGTATAAACGGTACAATGACAAATCATATCAGCTCTTAAAGACTATTATCCTACCAAAATAACAAAAGAAAAATCATCCAATTGTCTATAATAGTTTGCGAGTAATGATAATTTACTTCTGATCAAATTTACAAAAATCACATTTTTATAAAATGACATAAAATATTTGACTTTAACAGCATGTCACGCACACAGTTGACAATATTTTTATCAAATTTTTTGACTACCTTAGTTTCAATGTGTTTACTATTGAATGGCATTAAAATTTTTGAAATCGGAGTTAACAAAAAGTTGTACTTTTAAGATTTGAGCCACCGTGCGCCGATAACGAAAACTGAAACTGAAAAACTTTGGTGTTCGTCACCGTCTCGTTTCTGAATTGTTTTCGTTTCAGTTGGGTGCTTTGCGGCATAAAACAGACACGAAATTATTTTTTAAGTTGTCATTTGGAAATTAAATAGGATTTCATTATTTTTGACAAAATCTATTTTTTTCTCCTCTTTCAATAAAGAAAATTATTTTTTTTATTCATTTTGATTTTCTTTAAATTTGAAATAAAAAAATAATTAAAATAATCTCGATCCTATAGTACAGAAAACAAACTACTTGAAGTTGTTTTCGTTCCGGCCTCAAATGACAGGTATTTCGGTGCCGATTCGTTCCCAATTATCGTTGCCGATTCCTGAAACGAACTTTTTTTCGGTGCAAATGTATGGAATTTCGTTTTCGGTGCCGATTACGGTGTATGCGGAAACATAGCTTAAGTATATTTATAAAAAAGCTAATTGAAATTGTAAAATTAAATTTCATATTGAGAAGAATCCAATTGAAATTCAGAAATCATATGAAAAAAAATATTTAAAAATTGTCGTACAAATTTTTAGTTTCCCAATTACTATATTTTTCAACATTATATTGATCTCGACTTCAATTCAGGAGCCGCAGAACAAAAGGTACTTTTTCGCACATTTAAAATTTTTGGGAAAATGAGTTTTATTTATTTCGTCCCCTTAATAAACTACATGAACCTGGAAATGGTAACAAGTTTCTTACTTATCAATAGCTACATCTAACTGCCATAAGTCACCACATTAAATGTTAATGATGTTTGATATAAAACCATTTTAATATCGGATAAAGAACCTCTTGTTAAAAAATAGAGAAGAAAAAGTACGTTTTGTTAAAAATAAAATTAAAAAGTATGTTTTTATGCGTTCTTTTTAACGATAATATTTTAAATTAATATTTTTTAATCCTGATCTAATATATAAACAAATTATAAATTGAAATTAATTTTTTTTTTGTTTTATACTACGTTTTCTTAAGCACAAATTTTTTTAGAACCCATTTATTTAGTAAACAAATTAAAAAAATTTTGCTGGCTTGATTGTTTCTAGAAGATTTCAACCCAAATATTATAAAAATACCAAAAAAACAATTTTTGAAAAGATTCGAAAAAGTACCCTTTGTTCTGCGGCTCCTCAATTTGTATTTTTCAATATTAGTTTGACTTCTGAATTTCAATTTGTTTTATCTCAATATATATTTGAAATTTCTCACTTTCAACATGAAAAGGTGTAGTATATTCGGCTGAGCACTTCACCAACGTGTAGATGTGCTGTTTTAAGTGTTAATCGTTAATAACTTCGTAAATACGTCGATTTTATCGAAAATAAGCTTAAAATGTGATCACTCATATTTCGTACCAAGAATCCTAAAAAACTCAACTATCTTAAATCGTTAATAACTTCGTAAATACTACTATTTTAGGGAAAATAAGCTCAATGTGAGATCACTCATATGTTAAAACAAAAATAAATTTTTAGTATAAAAAACTCAAATATCTTAAATCGTTAAGAACTTTATATAAACTGAGGTTTTAGAGAAAATAAGCTCAATTTGTGATCACTCATACTTCGAACCAAAATTGGATTGTTTTTACAAAAAAAACTCATAATACTGAACAATCTGAAATCAGATATTAGAAAAGAGGCTATGAAACAAATCGTTTTAGAAAAATTTATAACTAAAAACTAAATTTCCTCGAACTCGATTAACTTCAAATCGGTCCATTAACTTCAAATTGGTGCATTATTAATTTCTATTTAGCATTTATTAGAATTCAAAATTTTTTTTGATCTTTTTGATATTTCGTTTAAACAAAAGTAGTTATCGATGTTAGAAAATTTTTAGATTTTATATCTCGATTTATAGATACATCTTTTAATTTTTTTTATCTTTTTTTGAAAATATTGTAACTTTGATCCAAAACACGAAGATTCGAATAGAATATGAAACATCTAATGTTAACTGAATTTGCTTAAATTTTCAGCAATTAATTTATAGATGGCGGAGAATAATTTTAGATCTTGGGAGCATCGAAAATGGTAAAAGTGTAACTCATATATACAACAATTATTCTAACAAATTCTATCAGGATCAGCCCATAATTTGCGGAAGCTTCCAAATAAGGCACATTACTTTAATATGCACATATTCAAAGAAGATTTAATACAAAATAAATTTTATATATAAAACAGCACCAAATTTAAAGTCGGTCAGCGAATTATTGATCATGAGCGCCATATAAATAATTTTTATCAAAATTCACAACAACGGGCAAAAATATTTAAGAAAAAATATCAATTTTAAATTCAACAAATAAGTTTAAATAGAAATCCTAATTTCTGGTAACTCGCTTAAATTCTAATCTACAAATAACATTTTCAAAAACGGGGGATATACCCTCTACAATTTGAATCCCACTGTGCGCCACTTGTAGTGAATAAGGACAAATTTTGAGACAATAGACTAATCTAAGTCCCCACCTGAAATCAATTAGGAATTGTAGACTTAGATAAAATGTTATTAGATTTTTTTTTTAATCTTGTGATTTGAGTAAACTTAAAGATTTAAATTAAACTAATTCCTAAGTAAATTTGTCTTTCTAACAGATACTAATCTAAACTTTATGATTCTGCTCATGCATATTTATGTATCTCTTTCAAAATGGTGTGTGGAATATATGAATATATCGACTATTAATTCAAACTGGTTTAATATCCTGTTTCATTACATTGACAAATGTTAACGAAAACTGTAATCTGTTTATCTGTGTATGAAAATTTTGTTTTTGTTTTTGTTAGTCAGCAATTGATAGTGACAGACATCCATGTGTCTGTCCATTCGTCAAAGCAGCTGTAATCATATGCATGTGTTTTTCTGTTTTTTTGTTATTGTGGTAAATGATTTTTGTATTGTGTTTTCTCACAAATCAACAGACAATGGACATGAATCTATTTAGATCCATTTCATATTCTCAACATCATATGTTTATTTATAAATGATGCTGTGGAAATACGTTTATAAACATTAAGGTGGCCTTCTTCTTGCATATCTCAATCCGAAATTTCAAAATATTTTTTAAACGAAATTTCGAAATTTTTTAAACTGAAAATGAGAATTGAAAATGTAAAATTTATAATTTTACTTAACATTTTTTTTTTGATAAAATTATTTCCTAAAAATATATTTCGTAGTATATTTTCTAAGGTTTAATTTCAGTTTTAGGAGCATTAAACGTGGAGAAAGTGAGGCTTCCCTAATCTACATGCTGTTATACATACTAACACCCTGTAAGTATGCTATACTTTACGCGACATTTGAATGTTTGGATGTATTTATAATATACATCCCAGCAGTTCTTGGAGGGTATTATGCGTTTGTGCAGATGTTTGTAACGCCCAAAAATATTAGTCTAACACCCACCTTAAAGTATACCGATCGACTTCGAATCGGTATTTAATCGACTTCTGAGTCGATTAAACGGTGTCCGTCCGTCCGTCTGGTCGGCTGGCTTACTGTCCATGTAAACCTTGTACAGGTCGCAATTTTGAAGATATTTCGATCAAATTTTTTTATTATTTTTGCGGCCCAAGGACTAAGCCTATTGAAACTGGCTGAAATCGGTCCATTATTTCACCTAGCCCCCATACAAATGTCCTTCCGAAATTGGACTTTATCGGTCATAAATGTTTAATTTATAAATGTATCTCCACAAATTGCGCTTTAAATAAGTTTTATATATACAAAATTCTTGTCACCAAATTTTGTTACGATCGGTCCATAATTAGTCATAGCTCCCATATAGACCCGCTTCCGAAAATCACTTTAACGTGCATAAATCGCTTAAAAATGTTGGTATACTCTCAAAATTCAAAATAGTAAACTTCAATATAGACACAAATCACACGACCTAATTTCATGGTGATCGGTCTATAATTGGTCATAGCCCCCATATTAGGCCCACTTCCGAAAATCACTCAAAAATATAAATTATTGAAATTTTAAAAGAAAAATGTTTTTGCTCCTTTACTTACTTTCTTACTTGTTTTACTTATCATTTAGGGTAGCAACTAGTTACATAACTAACTAACTAACTTCGTGACTAGTTGACCTATTGGCCCGTTGTAATTAGAATGAGACTGCCTGATAGCTGGCCCAAAGTAGTCAAGGTATTAGATACAGATACTGAATATGTAGTCTGTTACCCTACTAATTGACCTCAAATAGTCAGTTAAAAAAACATCCCACAACTCTCCAATAGATTACTTCTGGTGGGTAAACTAAATAATTTCTGTAGTGCAATACAAAATAAACGTTTAAAGTGACTACACTTTAGATTTCACAGAGACACTTAAGTGACGATTGTCTTCACGCTAGATTACATGGGATATATAAAGTAACAAATTGACGTTTCAAAATATATAAATTGGAGTCAGCCAGATGATCAGACATTATTGACAATTACTGTCTATAAGGATACATTGACTACTTGCTTAACTGCTGGAATACGTACAACCTACATACACACATACCTATGTATATGTCATCGTCTGTATATTTAATGTTACTTATCATTGTTGGTCTTTCATTTCTGTTTGGTTTCCAAGTCAATGAATCGCATTAATTTACATTAAAATGAAACCAATTCAAAGTGAGAGTCAGAGCAACATGACACATATGTATGAACGAGCTCACGATAGACTTGACTGAAACACTAAAAAGGTTCTACATATTTAGTATGCATTTCTATGAAATGGTTTTTCTTAACAAAATTTCCATAAAATGATTTTTAATGAACTGAAAAATAAATAATGGCACCAAATTGAAAAAAAAAAAATGATAATCTGTGATCACTTATATTTTAAAAAAATCGATTTTTCATATGAAAACCAGTAAGAAAGTATAGTTGGTGCATGTGATTTCTTTTCATATCAAACTAATTTTTGTTAAATTTTATAAGGATGCTAAAATGTTTAAGGGAATTTTGCTTGTTGAAGTAGTTTTTGGGCCTTGGGAATTGGGTCTTATATTGAAACTATGGACAATTATTGATCGATCCGGAATGTTTCAAATGTTTAAATGTGATTTATATTTACATATGTAAAACTTGTTTGTGGAGATATTTGCATGGATACTAATTAAAATCAGATATTAAATGTCGAAAATTTTGATAATAACAAAAAACTGTAAAATCAATTTCCATAATTATAATTACAATGCAGTAGGGTGTGAAAAAATTTTGAAAATTTAAATTGCAAATGCGAATATCGAAGTAATGATTCGGTGCAAAAATGATTTTATTTTATTGCAAAATTGTCTTTCAACGTCTCTCGGCTTCAATTCGTATGGTACCTAATTTCCCTGCTTTAAGATGAATCCTGCAGCTCGTAAACATTTTTAAATTGCGTCTTGAGAATCTGCCAATGATTCTGCAAGCTCCAGTTGAGCTCGACAACAACCATTATGGAGTAATGTCTCCAATTCTTTTTCTTCAAACTTTTTTGGCTGGTCTGGATATTTGTCTTCCGTGTCAAAATCCGCATAAATCATCTATTGCTAGTTGAAGCCGATGCACATTGGGGCAGTATTAAAATTTTTTCGAAATTAAACTGGCATTTCTATTCGGAAGTTCCCTTTGGTAAGCTCATCATTAAATTGGCATTTTATTCATTGCTTCTAAAATCTAAACTAAAAATTTTTTATAAATTTTCTTAATATTTTATTCCATAACAAGTCAATGGTTCATTCAGACTTGTTACATTTTATACTAAAATTTTTTTGTAGACCAAAAACTTATCTAAATTAAAATTTTGATACAAATTTTAGTTTTAGAAACTCAATAAATCTGTAATATGGAATAAAATCTTTACTTATTAACAAAACTAATGAATGAAATTTTCAAAGTCTTTTGAATTTGTTATTCTAAATAACAAAGTGTAAAATAACTTGTCAAAAGGTCAAATCCCGCAATTCCTAAATTCCTTTGGGATTTTATAACATGAGGTCCAATGTTGAAATTTTTATAAAAAATACGTTAATTTCCGAAGGGCGTAAGGCCGGCATATTCAAAAAATAGAACTTATTTTTTACAACAAAATATTCTCCGTAAAGATAACTTACATAAAATTGTTATATGTTCTTAAAGAAAGTTTTTTTAATAAAAATAAAAACAGCAAAAATTTCCTATATTTTGAATTTTTAAATTGAAAATCGTTTATTTTTGGATTCATAATTGATATTGCTCTAAAATGTTTTGAATATTATTTGTAATTTGGCTGTCTAACTAAAAAAATTGACTCTATTCGGTCCAAAAGTACGCCCTATATTTTTAAAAAAGCGGACCAATTTAAAATTTAAATTTTGAAATGCCTATAACTTGGAAATTATAAGAGATATAAGAGATAAATAGCACAAGCTAGCATGTTTTTCCAAGGCTTAGCCGAACGCTTTCCAAAAATATAAAAAAAATTAAATCGGATGGGAAACAAAAAAATGGCACGTGTTTAAAAATTTTACATGTCGAAAAATTTTACTTTGAACCCCCATAGCGCCGTCCCTGGATCATTTGTAGGTCACATTTTAATAACCTAAACTCGAATTATTCCGATCGGACCAGCCGTTTAGAAATGCCAGATTTATTTCCAAAAAATTTCGATTCTGCCCCACTGTGCAGTGTTACCCGCTATGCTGTTCTGAATATTTCCTGGAAATGTCATAAAAATCGGTCCAGCCGTTTATTCCCGTATTCCGAACATTTTGACAATAACAAAAAATTTTCACACAAAAGTTGTGCAATTTTCAGTGTTGTTATAATTTTCTCAACGTCATAATATATATTTGTGCAAACAAAGTTCAAATGAATAACAATAAAATAATTATTAAAAAATAAAATGTTTTTAAAGCTGCTTAAGTTCGAAATAAATTTATTTCACTATCGAGGTGGCCAAATATAATACAGTAGCTCACAAAAATTCATAATAAGCATTGAAAATATAATCAAAATTGAAGAGGGTTAATAAACGTCCAAGTTGCTTGCAACTAATTATTTACCATTCAATAAAAACCAACTGCAACAACAAACATAATACAGCATGTTCGATGTCAAACACGTGCAATTGCATCAAATGCAATTCTTCACGTGTTATTTTTGTTTCAAATTCCTTTTGTTGTTGTCTTGTTTTTATTTCTGCCCATTATAAATTGAAAACAATACTCAACCTCCACATAAGTATTAGCTTTAGCAACATGTTGCGCAACAAAGCACTAGCAACATTGCTGGCAATAAACATTAAGTGAAGCCCAAACAAGTTTATTATGGTGGTTGTTTTATGTTGGGCTTGTAGTTAAACATTTAGTTTCATTGAGCTCTTCGTGCGGTTAAGACGTGTTGTAACGTAACGGTGACGAATGTATAAAACGGTTTTATGTTGACTCGTTTGATAATACTGTGTGCATATTTGGATACAAAAAAAAAATAACCGGTATTTTTTAGATACATATTTATTGTTGTTGTGTGTGTAGTAAAAGAATAACAATAAAACAAACGCTCAGGAAATAAAACAAAAAAGGAATATAAACAACATAAAATAATAAAAACAAACAAAAAAATGTGGATTTAAGGAATTATAGTAGAGTGTTGTGTGTATTTATACACATACACACACAAACCAATTTGTTTAGTTTTAATACAGTCTGTCCATCTTTTTCCATGTTGCAATAAGTTTTGCAGACTTACCGACAGACATAAAAAAAATACTTGTATAAACGGCGTCAGACCAGAGTGGCAAATTCAGTTACCGGTTTTTTTTTTGTATTTTGGCCACACTTAACAAACAACATTTTCTTTCTTTGTCTGTATGTTGTACTTACATAGTTGTTGTCATAGAGAAATACACATAGAGCGGAAACTAGAAAAAAACTCAAACACAAAAATTACTCAAAACAATCACACATACGAATGTTGTTATTAATTTCACATAGTTTTATTGACAAATACATTCTCACCACATAGGTTTTTGACAACTGAGTTAGGTCTTGGACAGAAGAGTTTCCGATCTATGAGTATTTATCTATGGTTGGTGTTATTTGGTTTGAATGTGGTTGTTTTTATCTTTTGAGTATGAGTGTGTTTGTTTTGCTGTACTCATACAAATGTATACAGAGTTAAATGTTTATTTTATCCGACCGTCTGTCTTCTTTTTTTGTTGGTTAGTGTTTTAGCCAAAATTATTGTCATTATTTAACATTTGAAGAAGCGTGTTGTTGGTTATGCATATTCGACTGCTAATATCAGTTCGAAATCATACATGACATTTTAATTGTGAAGTCTTCAGCAGTTTACCCACAAACGGGCCAGCAGGTATACAAACATTGTTGTTGTTCAGCAGAGGCTCTGACATGTCATTAAGTAGTTATGTGTAAAATTTTGAGTCTAGAAAAAAAAAACAATTTTCAATTGGAATATTTTTTGCTTTGTTTATTTTCCAGAGTGCGTTTCAAAATTGTCTTCTTTTGTGTTAAGGCTGCTGAAAAATGCATCACATTTGCCACTGCTGCACACTATTGTCTTTGTTGTTTGTGGCAAAGACAAGCCCGTCTGCTGTGTGTAGTTTGTGGGCTTCTACAAGTTTCAAATTTTGTATTCATTGAAGCCTCATTTGGCTGTGAATAAAGTGCAAAATAAACTTGCAGATAGTCGCCTTTGTAACCAGTATTTTCTGCATGTTTTTTTTTGTTGTTTGTTTTGTTTGTGGTATATTGTGTTTAAATGTTAAACGTTGCTTGCTGCAATATGCTGCCACAACCAAGTTTTACTCGCACAGCAATAAAATAAACCAACAACAAAAAATATAACTCGATTATCTCGCTTCTTTTTATTTGTCGTTTACAGTTTATGGGCTTAAATAGATTTCCAGTTAACTGAGCGAAAAAAAACACTTTTTAAAATACAAAACTAAATATTGTGAAAGGAAATTGTGTTGAAAAAATCAAATTACTCAGAAAAATAAAATTAAATATACAAAAAGGCAACATATAGCCATAAAAAATTTACAAAAAAAAAGGTTTAAAAAAAGTGTTTGAAAAGAATAAAAAAAACAAAAATAATTAAAAATTTATAATAAAATAATGCAACAATTTAAATATTGTATAATATAAAAATGAGTTGTAAAATATTCAAAATAAATCTGTATAAAATATGAATAATTAGTTATTATCCCGGAATATGAATACTATTTGTATAAATAACAAAAGTCAGTTGAAATGAATACAAATTAATATGAAAATAATGTAATAAATAGTAATACGTATTTGTGCAAACAAAATTAAAAAGAATAATAATAAAAATATTAAAATAATTGTAAAACAAAAATAGTATTTAAAGCTGCTTAAAAAAAACGAAACAACTTTTATATGTGGATTAGCTGTATTCAAATAAAGTGGTGGTAAGTTCAAAATAAATTTATTTCAATATCGAGGTGGCCAACTGTAAAACAATAGCTCAACTACTATACAAACAGGGTTTCCGATCTATGTGTGTTTATCAATGAATTTCCATTTGAACTTTAGAGAATTCCAAATGAAATTGAGAATTTCAATTTTAGATTGAGGAAATTCCAAATGAAGTTGAGAATTTCAATATGAAATTGAGAAAAATGTAACTAAAATTGAGAAAAATGCAAATGAAATTGAGAATTTGAATTTTAAATTGTAAAGATTCCAATTAAAATTAAGAAAATTTTCAATAAAATTGAGAATTTTTTTTTTTTAATTTAAAATACTTTATATAATTGGGGTATTCACACGGTATCCTATTAATCATATTGTCATAATGTCCTAATATATTATAATAGTAGTGGTTGTATTTTAAACAAAAAAAGATTTATTTTATGACAAAACAATAAACTACATAGTTCAAATAGTGTTATTAGTTTAGAACTTTTTTGTTTGAAACACAAAAAAGAATTGTTTATACTATCAAAATATATTAGGACATTATGACAATATGACCAAACAATAGATCGTGTGAATACCCCAAATGTTTCTCAATTTTACTTAGAATTTTCAAATTTTCATTTAAATTTTTTTAAATTTCCATTTGAAATTCTCAATTTCATTCGGAATTTTCTCAATTTAAAATTTAAATTCTTCATTTGGAATTCTCGAAATTTCCAATGGAAATTCATAGATAAACACACATACATACATATATCGGAAACTCTCCTCTCAAAGACCTAACTCAGTTGTCAAATACCTAAGTGTTGAAAATGTATTAGTAAAAAAATATATGTGAAAACAAAAGCAACACTCGTATGTGTGATTATTTTGAATAATATTTTTGTTTAAGTTTTTTTCCAGTTTTCGATCTATGTGTATTTCTCAATTTTATTTGGAATAATCTCAATTTAAAATTGAAATTCTCAATCACAAATAAATATATATAAATCGGAAACTCTTCTCTCAAAGACCTAACTCAGCTGACAAAAACTTAAGTGGTGAGAATTTGAAAACATAAACAACACACCAGAGCTGTAAATGAATCATTAATTTTTCAATTAATTCGAGAATCATTCACATGAAAAAATGAATTGAATGAAATTTGAGTCAATTCAAATGAATTTGGTAAAAATGAATTGAAATTCATTTCCAATTCAATTGAATTTTTTTTTTTGAATTAATTCAAATGAATTAGAAAAAAGAATTAGCAATTCAAATGAATGAATCAAAAATTAGTTGCAATCAATCACATTCAAGGGCAGATCTCTAGAGGTAATGAAAAATTTCTCCTACCAAAATAAAAATATCCAGTACAAAAATTAAAAAGCCTTGTCCTGTATCCGCGCCTGATCAAAGAAAACATGGTGTTTGGAGTTTGTTTTTTCAATTGAAAATGAATTGAAATTCATTTGTGCCTAATTCGTTTGAATTGATTCAAATTTCATTCAATTAATTTTTTCAATTCAATGAATTAATTCAAAATTATGTTCTCAATTTCAATTTGAAATTCTCGATTTAATACGGAATTTTCTCAATTTCAGTGAAAAATGGTGTAGAGTGATCATTAAGTTGTACTTTGTCGATAATCCCATCTAAAAAATGAATCCTGTTTTGAGAAATACTAGCGATACGATAATTGAAATGAATTGAAATTCATTTTTGCCTAATTCGTTTGAATTGATTCAAATTTCATTCAATTCATTTTTTCAATTCAATGAATTAATTCAAAATTATGTTCTCAATTTCAATTTGAAATTCTCGATTTCATATGAAATTTTCTCAATTTCAGTGAAAAGTGGTGTAGAGTGATCATTATGTTGTACTTTGTCGATAATCCCTTCTAAAAAATTAATCCTGTTTTGAGAAATACTAACGATACATAATACCTGAGACAAGTTTCGTTAAAATCGTAGATGAGATATCAGAAAAGTTCTGTTTTCTGACCACTATGTTATGGATTCTCCCACTAACAATGCTAACGACGTCAATATGGCTTCATAAATGCATACAAATATATGTATATGGTAATTTTCAGTGTCAAGAACGCGACATTGAAGTGAATAAATTAAAAAATAACTTAACATTTTTTCGATAGCGTTATATTTATTGTTAAAGTAAAGTTCTATCTTATTGCTTCCAATATATTAGCAATAAACAGAGGATAAAGAACGCGACTAAAAATATAACTCATTTTTAACAGCATCTAGAGAAGTGCAAATTAAAACATAATTTCTTAACTAAAATTATGTATTCTAATGTTGATAGTTGTCATGCTGAAATATTTGCATTTGTTTTTCAACAACTTTTAGTATAATTTAGCACACGACATTTCTTCGTATATGTTCGATATTATTCCCCTTTTTTCTATTAATGTTTGCAAAAATTCGATAGCTCTCATCTGCTTTAATGCAATAATCTTTTACACTTAAAAATTTTACTTTTTTAATTTTTCTCAAGTACGCCATTCTTCTTGCCTTCATCTTTTATTTACACTTACGATAGCAAACGCGACACATTTTGAAAATTATTATAAATTGTTTAGTATGATTAATTTAAACAGTATTTTTTAGTTAAATCCATTTGCTTACAACGATCGAAAAGTACTTATAACAAACAATGTTTTAGGTACAAGAATCGCGGGATTAAAACATGAATGAAATCGGTCCTAGGTCTGCAAGACGAAGAAATTTTCGCAGACTAGAGACCGAATTACTCAGTTAGATTTCTTGCTCAATAAAGCCATAATCTCAAATACCGAAATTTCAATCAATTCGGCCCCAGTTATTGGCAGGTACATCAGTATGACCCAGCAATTCAGAATAGCTGCAGGTTAAAATGTCTTGCATTCACACTTAGGCCTCCTCAGAAAATGAGGAGGCCTTGAACCCTAAATCTTTCTACCAAATTTTGTGATGATCGGTCCATAATTGACCCTATCGTTATTATGACATATAAGGTGGGTATACAACTCTCTTACTTGTGTTATATTCGGCTTTTATAGAAAACTCGAATTCTATATATATAAAAATGAAATGGTCCATGTATGTAATGACATCACGTGAGAATGGCTGGAACGATTTGGCTGATTTTATTTTTATTTGATTCGAAATTTTCAGTAGATGGTTTGTAAAGAAAAACACTCAAATATTCCGGGTAAAACTCGTTTTTTTGAGTCCAGTCAACTGTAATAAAAAAAACTCCCTAAAGTATGCAGTACAAATTTAGATATTTTATTTGCAAATAAATAAGAACAGGCAGGTGTATATGGGTTGGAGAAACTTGAAGAACTAACATTAGTAAATGCTACCGGGCGAAGCCGGTGCGGTCAACTAGTTTAAAATAAAAAGAAAACTGCAATCCTTAGCTAAGTACCATTGAATTATCGATATAGCTCATTAGGGTATAGTCTAAAGTCAATTATGTCAAATCCATTCGTTTTGATTATAACGAGTTATAATACTTATTTAAATTCATAATTATGAAAAATATTTAAAAAATAATATAAATTGAAACAAATATTTTTAGTCATTTTATTCGATTATTCTTAAAAAAAATTATTCGAATTATTCGTTATTCGAAAATTGTAATGTTGATATAGTATTTTATATTAAAAATATAAATGGACAAGTTGTTAAATTCAATGCATAAACATGTTTGATGTTTGGCTAACACTATAAAATATTTTGCTCTCCAGCAGACTCCATTTATATGTAAAGTTTAAAAGATAATCAACTTTATGTTTGCTTAAATATTCTAAGAATAACATAGTAACAGGTTTAGCTGTTTAAAATCTATTAAAGTTAAGGAAGCTGATAGAAACAACACACAAATACTTAGCTACAAAAAGAAAACTATTAATAAAAATCAATATTTCATGTATGAATAAGAAGATTTAAAGATGGATGATCTGTTGATGAGCATTGAATCTATACAATAAATTCTTTAGTGAAAATCAATTTACTAAATTTTATATGAGCTCTGCAAAAGAATCCAATAGAAATTTCATTATAATATTAATAATGGCATATTAATGCATATTTTAGCATATATTAAAAGTTACAGCATATTTTTGTTTATTTTATTATTTTTGTTTTTTTTAAATAGCAAATAAAAGTGAATTTTGAATAAATAATTTAATTAAATTATGAATTGTTATAGATAATAGCAAAAAAAAACTTTTTCTAGGGAATTCCTTAAAAAAAACTAATGAATTTTAAGGGAAATATTTAAACTAATAGGAGTTATAGACAGATATGTTTTGACTTAGTTTTGAAATTTATATTTGCTATTTCCCATTCCCAGATACAATTTGACCTTAAATGTTTGTACATCTCTCAACTTAATAACCATTTCTCTTTACTCTTCTCCTTTCAATGTTAAACTTTAGTTTTAAATTCAAATGATCTTGTCAGTCCCTGAGTGTTTTTGTATGTATCTTATTCACTTGTACCACTTAATTCTGTTTTAATTTAAATGTGGCAACTGTAGTAGACTTTAGTTTAAAAATGAAATTGTTTGTCTTATTTCATTTTTATTATTTTATAATGACTTTTTCTCTACATTTGTACACAAAGAGCAGAGTATTACATGGCTGTATAAATATATTATGGCCAGCAGTAACCATAACCGGTATTACTCATCTACATATTTAAGCATTTGGCATATAGAATGAAGCATATAGAAAACAAAAGCTACAGATACTCTAGTATTTGTTAGTTTATTTATTTTTTTTTTGTTGCTGTTACCTTTACCTTAAGACAATAATGGTTATTTGAGTGACGACGACCACAATGTTGTGAAAATAAAAAAATATTATTAAAATAGAAATGGTTAACAATTGTTTTATTATTCATATTGTCCCACAAGACAGCTTTATACGAATAGTTATAAAAACAAACATTTCATAATAGAGCTAACGAAAAAAAAAACGTTTTTATAACAAGTTAGTTGGTAAATTGACAGCACGATTTGTGCCAAACAAACAAAGTTATTTATGAGAATATTAAAGTTTGTCAAAATTTAATAAGAACTTGAAGTTCGCAGAAAAAAGGTAAAACAGCATTATCCAACAGATTTAAGTACTTACCATGAAGAAAATTGCTTGTGAAAAATTTATTGAATACTAGCTTGACCCGGTGCGCTTCGCTACCCCTGTCGAAGTAATATAAAAAAATGTGAAAAGATTTTATAAGCAAATAAATTAATATAATTAATACCGGAATTTCTTGATTGAGATTAATTGCATACTATGCCGTTGAAGGTATTAAAAATATCCTGTGATTTTAAAAAATCTTGAAGCTTTTTTTAAGACATTCGCCTATTTTTAGTCAGACTCCTTATAATGATATGAAAGCTATTTATTATAATAGTTAAATTAATGCTTCAAATGAGTTATTTTGTTACCATTGTAGATAAAATATATAAATATTCGAATATCAAGTGAATCTAATTGTAAGAGTCTTTAAACTTTGTGTAAATTACGTTGATGCCAGTGTCCTGTTATGCCAGAAATTAAGAAGGGGTGCCACACCCCTTGTTCCCATCCGTCCCAATTTTGGATTAACTTCATGTACTGGTAAGAAATTGATTCGTATAAAGTTTGAAGGCTGTCGCAATAATAGTTCCGCAGATATTTGAAAATACTATATACTTTGCATGGGAAGTTACACCCCCACTTATCCACTCCCGCCCATTTTCAGCTATTCTATGTAAAATGATAAGAGAGCTATTCGGACAAAGTTGGAAGAATCTAGTAATTTTAGATCTCAAGATATTTAGAAATAACTAATTACTTTGTATGAGAGGTGACTCACCCCAATTTCCGGCACTTCCCATTTTTTTATTAACTTCTTGCACTGATAAGAAATTAACTCATATGAAGTTTGAAGCCTTTCACATTTACAGTTCTCCAGATATTCGAAAATAACAATTTACTTTGTATTTTCAGCCAAACCATGTAACATGATAAGGGTGCTAAATTTCATGACTTCCACAATTATAGTTCACCATATATTTGAAAATAACTATTTACTTTGTATGGGAGGTGTCACAGCCCCTGTTCCGATCCGTCCCATTTTTAGTTAAACTTCAAACAGTGATACGAAATTGATTCGTGTAAAATTTGAAGATAGTCTCAATTTTAGTTCTGCAGATATTCGAAAATAACTATTTACGTATGGGTGGTACACATTTTGTCCTCTTTTGTCCCTTTGTGGTCCAAGCTAAGAAAAACTATATAGTCTATTATTGCTTCCAAGTAATGGAATATCTATGTTCCAAATTTCAATCAAATCGATGCAGCCGTTTACTCTTGATTGTTTAAGAACTAAAGGTACCAATTTTACCGGTTTTCCCCCTTTAAATCTCTTTTTGGTCCAAGTATTAAAAAAAGATATAGCCTTATCCAAGTAAGGATCTATCTATGTTCCAAATTTAAATAAAATCGATAAGCCGTTTAGGCGTGATGCTCAAACAAACCAACAAACAAACAAACAAACATACAAAGACATTTATATTTTTATATGGATAATACAATATTATGGGCAGTTTTTATAATGGTTTTCGAAGATCCCAGACCTAAATTGTTCTCCTTCATCCAGAAACCAAATTCTGAAAAATATGAGCAAAATCGGATATGTTTAGAGGTGATGTTTGTTTAAAATTGACCCCTCCAGAACTGGTTCCAAAGAATTATTGCACAGATAGCTCACGTCATTTGTAACAATTCTGGAACAAGTTCTTTACACAAAAAAACAGATTCGTGATTGCAACTGAATTTGTTGCCAAATGCATGATTCTACTTTAGTGACCCAATTTTACCGTTGTGGCTACAAAATTTTGGAAAGGGTAACAAAAGTTTGATTGCAACAACTAAAATTCGTCATTATCAACTGACTTTCTGTTGATAGAACCGAAAAAAAACAAATTCGGTTGCTTCTACGTATCTGTTTTCTCTGTGTACTCATTGATTTTTGTTTGAAATTGTCACCCTCGGAACAAGTTCTAGAGAAGCTTTAGGAAATAAAAATACATTCTTACGAACAGTTCTAGAACTAGTTCTCGAACCAGTGATTTTTGTTTGTAATTAACACGTTAGAAACTAGTTTCAAGAAGAAGGGGAGGATTTTTGTATTGTTTCTAGGACTAATTTATTGAATTAGCCTTAGAAGACTTACAAATATTTACTGAATTCATAGAAGGGGTGTTTTATTAAAGGCATAGAACTCTTTTTTAAAAAAACACTAGAAATTCAATGAAATGACCACCATTTTGGGCTCAAAGTAGGGTACCATCGACATGTAAAATTTTTAATTTTTTTGTTTCCAATCCGATTTCAAAAATTTTTTTATTTTTGGAAAGCGCTCGTTCTGGGACAAACATGCCTGCATGTGCTATTTGTCTCTTATAATTTCCGAGTTATAGGCATTTCAAAATTCAAATTTTAAAATTTTACCATACCTTGGTCCTCTTTTTTAAAAATTTAGGACTTACTTTTGCACCGAATGGACTTGAATTTTTTTGTTAGTCAGACATAACTAAATTACCAATAATATACAAAAGATTTCAGAACAATATCTATTATGGATCCAAAAATAAACGATTTTCAATTTAAAAATTCAAAAAATAGTAGATGTTTGCTGTTTTTTTGCGCGGAAAGGAGACTTAACTCTTTTTTTAATTAAAAAAAAACAATTCTTCAAGAACATATAACAATTTTATGTTTTTCTGTAAGTGATCTTTCCGGAGAACATTTTGCTATAAAAAACATGTCAAATTTTTCAAACATGTCGCCCGTACGCCCTTCGGAATTTGACCTATTTTTAATCCAAAAATCAACATTGGGCCACATGTTCTAAAATCCCAAAGCTGGGATCAGAAAACAATAAGCAGCTTTGGAAACCTTGATGTGTTTCCTATTTATCCCCAAAGTATTTTCCCAGCCCCGAATTAAATGTGGACCCTATGAGAAAAATTGCAATTTTTAGGAATTGCGGAATTCGCTTTGACCTTTTCACAAGTTTTTTTACACTTTGTTATTTAGAATGACAAACTAAAAAAACGTTGAAAATTTCTTTGAATTTTGTTAATAAATAAAGATTTTATTTCATATTTATTGAGTTTCTAAAACTAAAATTTGTATCAAAATTTTAATAGGATTGCAAATATTAGGAACAATTTGATACACATTTATTCCGAGCAAACTTTTTTTATTTAGATAAGTTAATTTTTGGTCGTACAAAATTCAAGTCAATATCTCAATTAGACTCAAAAATATGCCACTTTAAAACTCAGTTCTTCAAAAATATTGCACATTTTCATTTTTTTTTTTTTTTTTTGTATAAATTTTTTTAAATATTTTATTCAACATGTTCTGACTTAGTCACATTTTATACTAAAATGTGAAGAAGAATAAAAAATAAAAAAGTCTGGAATCATTCAACTGTAGCGTTCGCCATTCAATGTTGGCACCGGTTTTGGATTTATACAGCCCAATTATGAATAAAAATTTCCCGGAAGTTTTCTCCCTTTTCCCATTTTTCCTATGTAAATTCAATAGGCAAAAAACTCCCGGGGAATTTTTTATTCATAATTAGGCTGATAGACAAATGGGCCGATGATGCATGCACATAAACTGATTTTCTTGGATATAATGGAGTCTCAAGAGGCTAATAAGGATTGTGCTCTCTCTAACAATGACAATTCAGCTTGTTTACATTTCGTAGCCTATTTTCTAATATTTAATTTCCGACTTTATCATTTGGGTTTCCAATTAACGATTAGTCTTTTTTCTTTAAGATATTTTTCTCCAATTTTTATACCCTACACCACCATAGTGGGGAGGGTATTATGCGTTTGTGCAGATGTGTGTAACGTCCAAAAATATTAGTCTAACACCCACCTTAGAATCACTTTCTGAGTCGACTAAACGATGTCCGTCCATCTGGCTGGCTGGTTGGTTGGCTGGATGTCCATGTAAACCTTGTGCGCAGAGTACAGGTCGCAATTTTGAAGATATTTCTATAAAATTTGGTACATGTAATTTTTTCGGCCAAAGGACGAAGCCTATTGAAACTGGCTGAAATCTGTCCATTATTTCACCTAGCCCCCATACAAATGTCCTCCCGAAATTGGTCATAAATGTTTAATTTATACATGTATCTAAAATTCGCTCCACATAAGTTTTATATATACAAAATTCATGTCACCAAATTTTGTTACGATCGGTCCATAATTAGTCATAGCTCCCATATAGACCCGCTTCCGAAAATCACTTTAACGTGCATAAATCGCTTAAAAATGTTGGTATACACACAAAATTCAACATAGTTAACTTTAATATAGACATAAATCACACGACCTAATTTTATGGTGATCGGTCCATAATTGGTCATAGCTCCCATATAAGGCCCACTTCCGAAAATCACTCAAAAATATAAATTATTGAAATTTTAAAAGAAAAATGTTTTTGCTCTTTTACTTAGTGTAGGGTATTATCGGGTTGATCGACCATACTTTCTTACTTGTTTTTTATATAAACTATTTCTTTGGAATTTTAATTTGAAAAATAATTTATTCGACTAATCGATTATTAATCGACAATTATTGATCCAATAATTTTTCATTTTAAATTGAAAAATATTATTCATTCGAATATAATAAATATATATTTTCTTCTCGATTATTCGAATAATTTTTATTCGAACGACCACCTCAATAGCTAATCAACACAACAACAAACTGATCTTAAGCCATCACGTCAATGCAACATTCTTACTGCCACACTTCTTCTTTTCCCATTTATTCTCCAAACAATTTCTTTTAACAAACTTTTTGAAAACATTGTTGTAGTTAGTTGTTTGCGGCAGCTAAACGATGAAAATAAATAGTGTTTCCATTAAGAAATCCTGTTCAACCTGTTTCTTTGGAACACAGCCAAGCAACAATTATTGCATGATGTTTTTGTTTTGTTATTCGTCAAACTGATTTTACTTAAGATTTGATTCTTATTTACACGACTGGTTAGTCAGGTGGTGTTTGAGGTGCACAAACAAAAACACATACACCTATGTATGTACGTGCCCCTAACTGTGTTGCATGAGCTACCTGCAATAAGAAAAATCCTTTGTACATTGATGATATAGTTTGTGTGCGTGAACACTGTTTGCAGCTGCAAACAAAAATTTATTTAATCGTTTGTTTCATTTCTATTCATCTATGTTGCCTCATGTTGCTGCTCTATGGCATGTGTTCGCATGTAACTTATGTTTGTACTCAAAACTCGTAACAGTTGCACTTGCGCATGTCATTATTGTTGTTGTACATCTGCCATTATCTCTTTTAATTTTCCTATTCGATTATGTATCTTGTTGTATGTAAAACGTGTATATTAGGGTGGCACCAAAAAAAATACAGGTTTTATTCATTTTAAGATATAGTTTCTCAACTTGTTTTTCTTGCGTGCTATATTTGGGGAGCTGTATCAATGGATTTGTAATATTTCTGGCAAAGAAAACGTATCAAATATTGATCTAACTCACCAAATACTGACGCTAGAACAAATATTTTGAGAAATTTTCTTCTCAAACAACCTTTACTTTAATTTTGGCTAGAAACATCGCCACATTTTTTATCCTCCATACATACGGGGCCATCCTAATGTGCACTCATATTTGTATCTATAAAATATGTATGCAATTATTACAATTTTGTTTTCTTGTTCTGTGTTTTATATCTCAGGTGTATACAAATTTTTTTTTTACATGAAAAATTATTTAGAATAATCAGTTATTATTATTTATTTCTGTTTAATATTTACTTTTCCTGTGCATATAAGCAAATTGTAATCAAGTGAAATAAAACCAGACCAGTAATGATTAATAATGAAACATGTGTATAATGTTGCAAGGCAACATGATTTATGAATTCTGTTTTCATTTCTTTAGAATTTTTATAATTTAAATTCGTATAATGCTAAATTTACCATAAAATGGGGCAGGTCAGATTTAACTTAATGCTCAATTATTGTGTGTTCAACAAAAATTGATTAAGTCTAGCAAAAGGGGAGTGACAAATGGAAACGCTTTCTTTAAATGAAAAATGTATTTTATTAAAAATACAAAAAGAAACGGAAATTATTGAATACTACTAGATGCATACTACAGTTCTCTGTATCTAAAATTAGATTATTTTTGTGAAAAATAAAATGGGTATGTATCTGTTCGTTCATCATGTTATGGTCCGCGCAATTGAAACATACTCAGAATCATACCCAACACATTGATTTATTTGGGGGACATTTCGACACATGACGCTTATATTGGACGTGTTTGATTTTCGTTGGCCAAAGATTGTTCTGCGTTGTCTTAAAATTAAATACATACTGCAAATTTGAGCAAAATCGGATAAAGTTTAGTGGTGAAGTTTTGAGTTTTGGTTCAAAGTAGCAGTATTTCACCCACATTTGACCCCCCGACTGAGATCATATCATCAGCAATATCATATATGTATTCTGCTGCTCCAAGATTGGATTGGCTACTATTTTGTAGGATGGTATCGTCTACAATACGGCCATGCTCTAAATCGTAAAGTAGACTAAGCTGAGATTCAATTGATATAGATATCGAGGGTTCGAACCATGGATCCTGTAATAACTAGCAAGCAGTCTAGTTTTCGTACCTTGTACCGAATTGAGAGGTGTGCTTATTAACTTTATAAAGGTTTTTTTTTCAACAAATGGGACTTGGCACGTTTGCGTACTAAGCTAACGATATGCATTCTAAACACTTGGGTTTTCGACATGAAAGATTTTGTTCTAAACGTGTTTTGCTATGAGAAATAGTATAACATACAAATATTTATACATTTATTTTATAAAACAAAACTTTTGATTACGGACCTGTACCGCAATTCTGTAATTTTTTAACGACAAAATTTTGTCGTTAAGTAATCAAAATTCGTTAGTTAACAATATTTATCGTTAAGAGGTATTCCGAATTAAATTTTACCGATTATTTTCGTTAAAAATAGTCGGTAGATAACGAAATTTGTCGGTAGGTTAACGACAAATAAAATGTTCTAGTTAAGCCATAACGATAATTGTTTAGGAGTTAGTTTTGTAACATAAATATTCGAAATAAGTTGTTTTTTGAAAGTACGGTTGGTCAACTTTTTTGTGTTTGTTAGATACGGACTGATTTGGGTTTTTAATATAAAAATTAACATGCTTAATTATCTTTTTAAGATACATTTGTACATATATTTGGTCAATTCACAAGGTCTCTTATCAGTCATATTGTCATAATGTCCTAACATATCTCGTCTCGGCGGCTCGGCTTAACCGACTCTTAGGCATTCGGCGCAGGTCTCTGCTGGCTGGTTACGATAACACAATAAACATAGCATACATAATAGTATTATTTTAGGACTATTTTTAGAAAATAATATTCGAATTTTAAGAGCAACTTTTATTTGGGGCATGATATCCATAATTAACACATTTCTGGAGTGTATAATGTTTATCCCAATATTCAATTTCCATTTTTGGCGATGTGATACGATTATAAACTTATATAAAAGTTATAAAATCGTTTTTAAGACAGTATTCTAAGAAGGAAATTCATCTGAATTTGTCGACTGTCCTTATAACAACACATATCTAAATTCTGAATTAATGATCACTTGTGGTGGCATAGAAATATGTTAGAGTATTCAAAACCGAAACCGAAAACCGGTCAACCGGTTTTTTCATCTTTTGCAAACTTCACCGGTTTCGGTTTTTTTAAGTTTTCGATTTTTTGACAAACCGGTTTTTGTAAGACGGTTAATCGGTTTTAATGAACTATATTTTTTAAAGGTCATTCAAACGTATTTATGAAAAACTTTTTTAAAAATATTGATTTGATAGAAAATTAAGAATTCAAAAATGCAAAATTCCTAAGATTTAGTACACAATTCTTAACGCATTCCTATTAGCGTCCAAAAATAAAAATAAATTTAAGCATACCTTTTTCATATTAAATAAAAATTTATTATAAACCGGTTAACCGGTTTTTTTGAGACAGAAACCGAAACCAGTCACCGGTTTTTTTAAAAGCCAATAATCAAAACCGGTTATTTCAAAAACACACCTTTTCGGTTAAACCGGAAACCGGTTTCTTAAATTTGCCGGTTTTTTGGACACTCTAACATATGTATTACACTGGGTTACTTTTATTTTTAGAAAAAAACTTTTGTTCTTTTGTTTTCAGTAGGTTTCGCGAACATATTTGGGTGAGCTGATGCTTGTTTTTATATATAAATGCGATTATTTATTCACACGACTACGAATTTATCTCCAAACACGAAAAAATAGTAAATATTTTTATGATTTTTTAATTTTAAAAATATTGACATTTATATTTTTAACTATATTCGTCGTTAAAATTTATTACCGAGAGATATCGTTAACTTCAAATAGTGAATATTAAATTCGTTAAAGCAACCGATAGTTTTCGTTACTTAACGACATCGGTAGGAAAGTATAAAAAGTTACAGAATTGCGTTACTGATTCAGAAACATGAACAGGAAATTTATTTTAAACATTTGTATTAAAATCACTTATTTTTAAAATAATTTTTGAGTGTTTTTCATACAAAAATTTTGAATCAGGCAATAAATCTTCAGCATAACTACTGTTTGTTAAAAGTGCAAAAATAATAAAAACGTTTGCAAAATTCTAAATAGTAAAAAAAGTAAATAGAATTTAACAACATCTTTGATTTATGTAATGGTCAAGTAAAACCCAATACATTGTAGTTCATATTTACACTGGGAAAAAATTCGGTCAATAGAGCATTTGTATATTTATAATTGCGTTTGCTTCTCTAGCAATGTATTTCATTTTCGGTATTAAGTTGAAGCTCGATTGATAATAGATTTTTTGTTTCTTTTTTGTCTACATATTTGATGCCGATAATTTTTGGTATCTCTTTGATGTCTTTGCAAGGTTGGCAACCGATTCGAAACAGTTAAATATGGACATTTTAATGATAACACAGGTCAAAAGCAAAAACCCACTACAGGAAAATCCCGGTGTGACATTAGGAGGCATGAATATCGTCCAAATTTGTATATCTATAGTAGTTTTTACTAATTGTTCTTCTGGAGGATGGCTTGGTGCATTATCCATGATTAATAAAGCCTTCATTGTAAGGGATTTCGATTCGGAAAATGAAAATTAAACTCAGGGACGAACATTTAAAAAAAAAAACAGATTTTGAAGATTCTAGATTCCACTTAATTTGTGTAAAGACAATTTACAGGAAACACTTAGTCACGATAAAATGTTTTCATTTTCTTCAAAATATATGTTGAGAATTTTATTATTCCATATTTCATTCATTCATCAAAATTTTTAGTTTTTCTTTCAATGAAATTCTTCTACGGTTTCCTATATTTAATTCACGTGAATTATAGCCTGATTCACAATATCGAATGAAAGATTTCGTTCGCATTCTAAGCGAAAGAAAGCTGATTTTGGATTCCCTAACTTCATATTTATGTGAACGAATCAGTTTTCATTCGATATTGTGAAAACAAGCAATTAAAACCACTATAGAAAAAATGACAGCACTTATTATTAACTATTGAAAACGGTACTGTAACGACTTATTTTCTTATTTTTACATTCTTTACTACTTTTGTTGCGTACAATTTTCGAAATATTTGCTATATATGGTTGTCAATGCTAAAAATTTGGTCGTTTGTTTGATTTTGTTTGTTTTTTCTCATCATTATCGAGCATACAATTTTTGAAACGTTCGTTATATAAGGTGGTCAATGTTACGAATTCGACCGAGCGTTAAATCGGATTTTCGTTAAATAATGGAAAATATGAAAATCTGTACAAAGCTTGGGGAAAATGTTTTCAAAATTCAATCAATCGAAAGAAGAATATTAACTACTCAATTTTATGTATATCAAAACTAAAATTTTGTGAAAATGAGCGAATTCACTTGTAAATAAAATCGAAAAGAATTCATCTATTTTTATGTTCAATTAATCTGAACAATTTCTCCATTTTAAATTTTTCATGATTTTTTTAAACAGAAAATTTGCTATTTTCACGTAAAAAATATAATTTTTTCTACTGAGACGATTGAAACACAAAATATAAGTGATAATTTATGCATGGCATGGGGAAAACGTTTTCAAAATTTAAGCAATCGCAAGAAGAACCTTAACTACTCAATTTTATGTTTATCAAACAAAAAACAAAATTTTTGTGAAAATGATTTTTAATAAATTCGGAAAGAATTAATTCATCGATTTTTGCGGCTTTGCGATAAATTAATAAACCTGTACAATTTCTGCAGTTTTCGATTTTTCATGATTTTTTTAAAAATAAAAAATTTGCTATTTTCACATAAAAAATATATTTTTTGCTTCTATTTGTTATTAAAACTTCGAAACTACAGAGCCGATTAAAACGCAATATATAATGGGATTAAAGGTTAAGTAAATTTGAACTTTTCTAAGTTTATTTTAATAATATCGGACTAAGCCTTTTTGAGTTATCATAAATTATGTGCAGAAACATCTAAAAAATTCACAATTTTACCAAAAAAAAACATTAAAAAAAGACCTCTCCATAGATTTAAAAATTTGGACCAATTTTTACTGCTGGAACCAGAATACATCAAAATTGTGTAGTGGTTTAAAAAGCCTCTAAGATTTTTTCGATTTTGTTGCCCTGTGTAATTGATGATTTCTAAATCTATAAATTATCCAATTGTTGTTCAATATTTTGATTGTGGGGCAGTTTACCCACAAATCAACATTAAATTACATTAAATATTATGTAAAACTATATAAAATGTCAGAACTTGTTTCAATTAAAACTTTCAGCCATATATTTTTTTCAGTGTATTTCATATTCGTTGAGCATAAAAACGTAACATGCTAACTCGTACGTGAATATGTATCCATGAAGTAATTTTTCAAACATATATTTTTTTTGTAATTTAATTCAAATTCTTTGTTGTCACACCAGTATTCTAAACAAAAAAAAACCGGATTTTTTTTTTTCTTATTTCTCGTATTATTACATATTGACAATCAAACTAGCCCCGACTCTGGCTCAGCACAGTTTGCTTGAGTGCGAGAGTTTAATTTGTGTATTGGTTGTGGGATTAGACCATCATACTTATAGCTACATATATCAATATATTGGTATTATATAGTATCTGTGTATAGTTAAATATATAAAGATATCAAACACATTGTGTTGTGTATTTACTTAAAATCCCCTAACTCCAATGTACATATAAAGGAGGCCTTAAACATAAACTAACCTAAGTCAATGATCGTTGTTTTGTTGGTTTTGGTTGGCTATGATGTGGATTTGTCTACTTGGTGGACATAGGAGCGTATGTGAACGAACATACGTGATTATAGATTTTGTTGGTGTCGTGCTTGCTTGCTGCTGATGATGGTTTAGTCAATAAATAACACGATTCTTGTCTTATTGTGTATTTTGTGCGTAGAATTTAATATTTAATTTATTTAAATGTTAAAACTTTATTGTATAGAGCCGGCATTTTGCTGTTCGTAGAATTTCAGAAAAATAAAAGTATAAAATTTCTTTTATACATATAAATAAACTTTATAGTAAGAGTGTTAAATATTTATACAATACAAATGTTATTAACCCCACAATAGTTCTCACTTTCTGTGTTAGCAATGCCTCTTTGAATTATTTGAATTGTAAATGAATAAATTTTAATTTTAAATAACATTTGAACTAAACTATTTTCTTTATTATTAAATTATATACAGATTTTATGTACAATCATTTAATTTATTTTATTTCTAATTTATTTGCAGATTTTTTTTTCCAATTAAATCAAATTCATCATAATAATCAATAACAAATAAAATAAAACACATTTTCAAAATATAATTATCATCGAATATTTATGGGAATTATAAATTTAATAACATGATTGGTAAGTTTGTTTCAAATTAAATGTATAAAATATCAACAAAATAAATTATTATTTAAAACACTTGTTTATCATAAATGCAAAGTTATTTGCAATGCACAGTGGCTCAAAATTTAAATCTAATATTTCGAAATGGCTGTTGGGAATGTCATTAAATTTTATATGAGCTTAGAAGAGCTGTATTAGAGCATTTTAAATTTGAATTATAGCTGAAATAAGATTTCGTTAATTTAAGTGACAATTGAAGGACTATTTCCCAAGGTCTTAGAGGTGGCACATTTTACATAAAGTTTCGGTTGCTATTTAAAATCCAAAATATCGGCACATAAATGGCTGAGATATTTGGCCTATTTTTGATCTATATTTGGATTACTAATATCTAATTATAGATATTTTAGATCTTTGCAACGATGTATATAAGGTCAAGGGAAAAATATTTTTAAACCGAATTTTTAAATAACTTACAAACATGATTGGTACATCATCAATATATCGAAAATTCTCCCCGTTCGGTTGCTATTTAAAATCTTCCCACAAATGGATGAGCTATAGATAAAATCGGGACAACCTCGATTTTCGGCCTATTTATACCCTACACCACCATAGTGGGGAGGGTATAATGCGTTTGTGCAGATGTTTGTAACGCCCAAAAGTAATAGTCTAACACCCACCTTAAAGTATACCGATCGACTTAGAATCACTTTCTGAGTCGATTAAACGATGTCCGTCCGTCCGTCTGGCTGGTCGGCTGGCTGGCTGTCCATGTAAACCTTGTGCGCAGATATTTCGATAAAATTTGGTACATATTATTTTTTGTGCCCAAGGACCAAGCCTATTGAAACTGGCTGAAATCGGTCCATTATTTCACCTAGCCCCCATACAAATGTCCTTCCGAAATTGGACTTTATCGGTCATAAATGTTTAATTTATATATGTATCTCCACAAATTCCGCTCCAAATAAGTTTTATATATATAAAATTCATGTCAGCAAATTTTGTTACGATCGGTCCATAATTAGTCATAGCTCCCATATAGACCCGCTTCCGAAAATCACTTTAACGTGCATAAATCGCTTAAAAATGTTGGTATACACACAAAATTTAACATTGTTACCTTTAATATAGACATAAATCACACGACCTAATTTCATGGTGATCGGTCCATAATTGGTCATGGCTCCCATATAAGGCCCACTTCCGAAACTCACTAAAAAATATAAATTATTGAAATTTTAAAAGAAAAACGTTTTTGCTCTTTTACTTTTACTTTTTTAAATAAAAAAATTTTAAAAATTAAAAAAAAACAATTTCGAAAAAAAATTTTTTTAAATTTTCAAAACAATTTTGAAAAAAAAAGTTCTGAAATGTTTACCTAAAATATTAAAATTTTTTTTTTTAAATATAATTTGGCGAAAGATTTTTTTATTCTAAAATGCGTACAAAGCTTTTCTTTAATTTATTAATTTGAAAAAAGTGCCGCTGAAGCACACATATTGCTCACCGAAGCTTATGGTGAATGTGTTCCAATGGCCTTAATGTGCAAGAGATGGTTTGTGTTCATCAGTTGATTTTGATACGTAAGACAAATATAGCATAGGGCAGACCTAGCATTACTCCATGAATATTGTTGTCAAACTCAACAAGAGATTGAACAATCATTGGGAGCTACTCAAGCAATAATTTCAAAACGTTTGCGAGCAGCAGGATTCATTCAAAATCAGGGAAATTGGGTACCATACGAATTAAAGTCGAGAGACCTTGAAAGACGATAATAGGTACAACCTATAAAATTTTAATTTTTAATCTTCGTTTGGAATTATTACAATCGAAGAAAATTTCTTTAGTTTTTTGAATTTCGTTTAAAAAAAATTTGAAAATTTAAGTTTGGGATTTGAGTTATTCATGAATTTTTTTTTATTTTTTTTGTTATCAAATTATAAAGGCTCAACGTTATAAGGAAATTTTTATATTTTATATTTAAACATGTATTATTTAAATATTTATATTGCTCTAATATGAATGTTTATCTAACTAGAATAATATTTAAACATTCCCATTTACACCAGCTGTGATAAAAATACATACTTCAAAACAAATTTCAAATTACACAATCTACACAAATACAACTACGAGTGTGTGTTTGTCTTTTTGTTTCATTATTTCCGTCAAATGTTGGCAATAAAATTCCTTTTTATCCAGAACACTTAATCTGTTTTACCAATACCCACTACCAACACATTCCATTATTCCATTTATATCAATAATTGCATCCATGTAGACAGAGTCCATACAATAAAATTGAAATTCACAATGCATTGGGAAGCATGCAAAACAATTTTATTCCAATTTGCACAATATACATAGTTAGTACTACATACATTTACCAAAATTTAAGTGATACAGAGAGAGAGAGAGCAAAAAACTGAAGTATCAAGAATACACAAATTTTACCTTTGTAGCTGTTAAATTAAGCTTAATGCATTTTATTTTACATCATACGATCCACCCAAGCCCACAAAACAACAATATAGAATCAAAAGTTCACATATATACCTACATAGCTATGTATATAAGAATGCATAAGACCACCACAGAATCAGACCCTTTGTATACACTTGAGGGCAGGTGTTTAAAATGCAATTTTAAATTTTCAATAACCATCAATCAACTCAAATGAATCTGGGAATTTTACATATACTTTATATGGGAGGAGCCACGCCCACTGTTTGGATACTACCCACTTTTAGCTCAACAACGAATACTGACAAGAAAACCTTTTTAACAGAGTTTAAAAACTCTCCTCCTACACAGAAAAAATTATATTTCAATTCAAACATTTATCCCATATTGAACTGGTTTCAATTATTTCATAATTAAATCAAGTATTCATTTGCTCAAAAACAAAATTTCTTGATATTTTCTATTGAATTTTGAATTTTGAGTTTTGAATTTGATTATTTTGACAATTGAATATACAATTTTCGTTATTGGTTGAACTTTATATACAAAAATTATTGAATAGATAATTTTTGTAATTGAAAACACAAAAAATATCAAAAATGTGTTTTCAATTTCGAAAATTATCTATTCAATAATTTTTGTATTTAAAATTCAACTAATACCGAAAATTGTATATTCAATTGTCAAAATAATCAAATTCAAAACTCAAAATTCAATAGAAAATATCAAGAAATTTTGTTTTTGAGCAAATGAATACTTGATTTAATTATGAAATAATTGAAACTAGTTCAATATGTGACAAATATTTGAATTGAAACGGTTTAAGAAATAGTTTTTTCTGAAAATGTTATAGAACAAAATGCCCATAATATTCGCTAATGATTATGAGAGGGGCCATCCCCCTTGTTCTGATCCCACAAATTTAAATGAAATGAAAAAAAAACTGATCATCATTTGAGGCCAAAAACGAATCAAGCCAATTTCGGATACTCTGTTGCAAAGTGAAGTGTAACCCAGACAGAGCTTTCTGCATTAATCGAAACAAATAGTAGTCGGACGGGCAAGGTCTGCACTATAAGGAGGGTGACGAAAAACTTCCTATCCACTGCATTCTAAATACTTTTTACAGGTATTGCAACATGTGGTTGTGTGATGTCATGATGGAATATTACTGTTTCATGTCTGGCCGTATATTCAGGACGTTTTTCGGCCAATGAACGCTTCAAATGAATCAGTTGCGTTCGGTAGAGGTTCCCTGTGATGGTCTGGTCAGAGTTCAGCATCTCATAATAGATAGGACTCTTTTGCTTCCACCTAATACAGAGAATTACCTTTGCGCCATGGATATTTGCCTTTGGTATCGATTCGTCTGGTTTGCCAGGTTTCACATATGATCCCTTGCACTTCAAGTATCGTAATGGAACCATTTTTCATCGCAAGTAATGATTCGGTGCAAAAATGGTTTTCTTTTAGAGCGTTCAAGCTTCATTTCAGACATACAAAATCGAATTTCAAGGTCTATCGGTTTTAATTTGTATGTTACCCAATTTCCCTGCTTGTGGATGAATTCTTCTGCTTGCAAACGTTTGGAAATTGCTGATTGAGTAGCTGCCAATGAGTTTCCAAGCTTTTATTGAGTTTGACAACAGTCTTCATGGAGTATTGCCTCCAATTCTTGGTCTTCAAACTTTTTTGGCTGGCCTATGCGATTTTTGTGTTTTGTGTCAAAATCACCACTTCTGAACAGCACAAACCATTTCTCGCACGTTCAAACCGATGGAATACATTCACCATAAGCTTTGATGAGCAATCGGTAAGCTTCAGTAGCACTTTTTTTAAAAAATTATGGAAGTAAAGCAAAACTTCCCGCATATGACGATTCCTTGGTACAAAATCCGACATTTTCGAAGCAAAAAAAAACGTTGATGTTTACACTATAATGTTCAATGACTAAGTGAGAATAAATGACAGATAAGTTATTAAAAAAAAAACTCGTGCACAAGATACGCCATCTATTGTATATCCCTCATTTTTCTAATTAGTTCAAAGTTCTTATCTTAAATCCCAAGGTTTCCATTTTCAAAACTGTTCTACAGAAATAACAACTTCGTTTGTGCCACGCCCACTTTTCCGATGCCGCCCATGTTTATCTAAACGTTATGCAGTTACAAGAAATTCATTCATACAAAAGTTTAAAGACTTTGAAGGCTACAGATCCCCAGATATTCGAAAGCATCTGTTTACTTTTTATGAGAAGTATCACGCCTACTAATCCATTCCCGCCCATCTTGAGCCAAACTGCTTACAGAACTGTTTGTTGCTTGTTTTTAGACTTCCAACAATTATTGTTCAAAAGATATTTCTTTCCTTAATAAAATACAAAGAAACTTCTCACAATGATTTTACTCTTTCAATTACCTTCAATGACTATCAAGTGGAACTATGTAATATGCATGTGTTAATGTAAATTCGTCGTAAATTACTTCCTTGATTTTAGCCAACAAAAAAATAAAATACACTTTAACCAAATCCTTTTTTGGCACAAATAAAATCAATTTCAATTGATTGAGTTAGGATTTTAGAAAATGCCATAAGTTTACTAAACCACCACCCTCCCAAACCCAGTAAATACATTGCAATAGCCACATTATTAAATACAGTGGGCCCTGGCTTTTTGCCACCCTCAATCTACTGTTGTAATATTTGTAGAAATTACATGTTAGTAGTTGCACTAAGCTAGGGAGTACTGTTTTTTTTTAGCAGTAAAAGTGTATTTTGTGTAAGTATCCTAAGTGCAGGGATAGAAAAGTGTTAGAGTTTAATTACACTTACATTTCAAACACTTTATTTGTATGTGTTTACAGTTCAATGGTTTTTTGATATCAGTTTAAATATTAGTTTGACAAATCTCAAATATCAATTAAACTAAAACAATTATGTATTTATTTCAATTTGTTAAGATAAATTTAATATAAAATACTTTTCAATTTTAGTCAAAATGTCCCTAAAAATTAATTAGTTTAAAGGAAAACTTGAGATCTGTTTTTTAAAAATTTAAATGCGAAATAAATTCCAATTTATTTGCAATTAAATCCTCAATTGTTATATATTTTCTCTGAATTTACAAATACTTAACAGACACGTTAATGATTAAATGGAAATTAACGCATGCAACAGCCACATAATTAATTAAATTCATTTATGAAATTTAATACAATACATATGGATTTCAATTACAAATTATATTAACACAATTCTCAACGTCATTAAGCTATAATTTATGCTCGCATCGAATTAAAACTAAGACTAAAAAAAATAAATAATGAGAAAACGTAATTAATTTTAGTGATATGTAAAACTCTCTAATAAATAATTGTGTTTTAAATTCAATGATTAAGTGGTTTTTTTGTTTAATTAATCAACACAATTTGTATGTTTATTGTTAGTGTTGATGTCCAAGTAATCACTTGAATGAGGATAGTTTCAAGCGGCTATCAAACATTGTCCAGCAGTTCTGGATGACTAATTATTTTAGATCTTATATTTTCTTACAAATGAGTAGATTACAAAGTGATGGTCTGATAGTTAGTCCAAAGTAGTCAACACATAGGAGGTCATATATTGGTTACATAGAGTCGAAAAATTAACCCTAATATTCAGTATAAAGGACACTTCCTAGTACTCAAGCATAACATATATAAGCTTCAAAGAGACAGTCTAATAACACAGGGCAATAAAATCTAAAAAATTTTAGAGGCTTTTTAAACCACTACACAATTTTGATGTATTGTGGTTCTAGTAGTACAAATATGATACAAATTTTAAATTCTATGGAGAAGTTTTTTTTAAAAAAATTTGTGAAAAAAATGTGATTTTTTTTAAGATGTTTCTCCACTTAATTTATGATAACTCAAAAAGGGTTAGTCCGATATTATTGAAGTAAACTTAGAAAAGTTCAAATTTACTTAACCTTTAATCTGTTTGTATATTGCTTTTCAATCGGCTCAATAGTTTCGGAGTTATAATAATAAATTGAAGCAAAAAAATATATTTTTTATGTGAAAATATCACAATTTTTTGTTTTAGAAAAATCATGAAAAATTGAAAACGGCAGAATGTGTTAAGATTTATTACTTTATTGCAAAGCCATAAGTAATAGCAACAATATGAGATATCGGTCATAAAAATCGATTGATTCCTTTCGAATTTATGCACAATTAAGTGAATTCGCTCATTTTAACAAAATTTTATTTTTTTCTTGTATATACATAAAATTGAGTAGTTAATGTTCTTCTTTCGATTGATTGAATTTTAAAAACATTTTCCCCATGCTATATAAAAATTTTCACATATATATTGCTTTTCAATAGGCTCAATAGTTTCGGAGTTATAATAATAAATTTAAGCAAAAAAATATATTTTTTATGTGAAAATATCACAATTTTTTGTTTTAAAAAAATCATGAAAAATTGAAAACGGCAGAATGTGATAAGTTTTATTACTTTATCGCAAAGCCACATGTAATAGAAACAAAATGTGATATCGATCATAAAAATCGATGGATTACTTTCGAATTTATTTAAAATTAAGTGGATTCGCTTATTTTTAGAAAATTGTTTGTGCGTACAAGCATGTACTTTGAGTGTACATTTTACATGTGTTTTGTTTTTGTTAAAATTTTGGTTACAAGAGATGGTTTGTGCGGTTCAGAAGTGGTGATTTTGACACGGAAGCAAAGATCCAAGAAATGGAGGCATTACTTCATGAAGATTGTTAGCAAACTCAACAAGGGCTTGAAAAATCATTGGGAGCTACTCAATCAACAATTTCAAAATGTTTTCAAGCAGCTTTATTCATCCAAAAGCAGGGAAATGAGAGACTTTGAAATACGATTTTGTATGTCTGAAATGCAGCTTGAAAGCTAAGAAGAGAAAATGATTTTTCCACCGAAACATTACTTGCGATGAAAAATGGATCCATTACGATAACCCGAAGCGTAAGGGATTGTATGTGAAGCCCGGCCAACCAATCGAATCGATGCCAGCGAAATATCCATGGCGTTAAGATAATGCTGTATCTTTGGTGTGACCAAAAGGGTCCTGTCTATTATGAGCTGCTGAAATCTCGTCAGACCATCACAGGAAACCTGTAGCGAACGCTACTGATTTGCCGAAAAACGCCCATGCGGCCAGCCATGAAACCGTAATATTCCATCATGACAACGTTCGACCACATGTTGCAATAACTGTTAAAAACTATTTAGGAAGAAGTCATTGGGAAGTTTGGCTTCACCCGTTTTATAGTCCAGACCTACGCTTCACTTCAGAAAAGAGTATCTGAAATTGGCTTTATTCGTTCTTGGCGCCAATAGAAGAGCAGTTCTTTTGGCGCGGAATCCATATGTTGCCAGAAAGATGGAAAAAAGTCATAGCTAACAATGGCCAATACTTTGATTATATTGTACAAATGTTTCAAAATAAAAGCTAAGAATTTGAAATAATTCCGCATAAAAATTAATTACAATTAAAAATGTGGTTTATTTCCTTTAAATAACCCGGATTCTTTAAGTTGCAAATAAAAGCGCCTAGAGTTTTAAAAATTATAATTATTGTTACGATTTACCTTTTAAAAACGGTGGTTTATTTCCTTTAAATAAATCGGATACTTTTGATTGCAAAGAAAAAACAGTTAACAGAATTAATTAGTCACTCAGTGTTTTTTTACACGTTTATAAATTCGCAGAAATACAGAAAGTACACGAATTCACTGGAAAATACAGCAGACTTTAAGGCGCTTAGTTGATGTTTATATACACAGTGCACAGTGGTATGAGAATAAAAAAAGATGGAAATAAATCTGTAACTTATAAACCCTTATGCCGATTTGAATGAAATTTCACATGCGCAAAAAGGTAGTGTAGTCGAATTTAAGTTTTGAATTTGGACCTCATGAGCCCACCAGGGGTTCCCAAAGTAGGACAGCTCGGGTATGTTCAATTTTTAAAATGATCCTATTTCTTCGTTTGTGTTACGATTTAAAAAAAATTGCACATTTAAAATCTCTTCGTCGAGCACTACATAAAACCTCGTAACTATCAATTATCTCTTATAGCTTAGGAATTTGAAAATTTAATTTTCAACATTTTTACCCACCCTACTCCAATTTTTTGGTGACCGCGGTTCCAAATATTCCCCAATTTTATCCATTTTTCCTTTATAGAATTAACAATAGATCTATATATCAAATAAAGAAAGAAGTGTTTAAAAATCATGGCTGAGTCCAAAGTTATATTCATTTGAATTTAAAAAAATTAAAAAATGCGATTTTTCGCAATTTTTTTGGGAAAAAAGTACTTTTATTCTTTTTAAGTTATCTAAAAAATTTCTAAGATGATGTATAATGAATTTGTACTTTTTGAAAAGCTAACTTTACGCCAAATATTTTAAATGTAAAAAACATTTATAATTTTTGATACCGACGGGATCAGGTCCATTCAAAAAATGCCTATTTTTTATGTAAAATTCAACATTAGGGCAAAAATTCTCAAATCGCATACTCGATATCAAAATCAAACCTATTTTAGATGGCCCAATAAGTTCTTAATTATTTTGTAAAGGGTTCCGATAACCCCGCCCCTGGTATGGATATTGTAGCCAAAAAACGAAAAAAATCCCATTTTTGGGATTTTTCTTTTAGTCTATCATGATCTAACTAATGACACAAACCTCTGCTACTATTTATACACACGCCATCTATCGTGAACATTCTACAATGATCATAACCGACAACTACTATATTCGAATTCTAGAGCTTTCAAAGTTAATGTTTAGCGTTGCCATACTTTCAAACAATGCTAACAACCGCAATATTGTTGATAAATACAAGCTTCTACTGATGGAAATGTTTATAAACACAATGAATGTTACATGCAGTTGCTACCGACCGTTTAATTCAAATTGCTAGTTCAAATTCGTAACATTATTTAATTCAAATACACAATAACAGTTTAAATATGCACTCACGTTTTTACTATATATACTTTAAAAACCCAATGCTTACGATAAACTAGCTAGTTCAACAACTGGCTGTCACTATTTATATACACAAGCGACAGCTTCTGGCGAGTTCCTGCATGTTCTAGCGGACACACTTCTAGAATGTTCACACAGTGCAACAATGTTGATAGTAACGTGTAATCAACATTGTTTGTAAGTAAAAGTCTCCACTTATTAACTACAAAATATTACCATGGTAGTTGCTAAACATATTGAATTCTGAAACCAGCCTTTACAAAGTGATGAATGCAATTTGTAACAATATTATTCAAAATTACTGGGTTACATTGACCACTGGTAAAGCAGCTGGGTATATAAATTGTGCCACACACATGTTTAGCTATTTATTCATACAATCATGTGTTATAATATTCATTTAATTAATTAATTTTAGTTGCTTTTCAAGTGAGTACTTAACAGTGATACAGTATAACTAACTTTCATTTATTCAGCGTATATTAAAGTATAGTCCCACCATTTGTAGGAATAGCATTCAGACATAATTTTCAGCCCTTGCTGATTGGTTTGTAGGCTTCATACGTGCACTATTATATTATATATTTTAGCATGATAAATTATTTTATTCTGATTTATATTGCATTTTTCATACATTTTGTGGTTTATCAATTTACTTTCCATTTCTTATTTTTTTTTTTTTTTGTATAAATAATAGTTAACCTAACTTGTGGCATACAAAGTTCAATGATTTACAGACATTCTCTTACTGGCAAGTCTAATCATTTTGTACTTAATACTATAGCAATGCAAGTAATTAGTACAACACTAATTTCAATTTAACCCACATTAGGATGACCAGACATAGGAAAGACAATGTGGCGGCATTGTAACCAGCTAGAAAATAATGGATGGATAAAGTTTTTGTATACAACTACGCAATTAGACTTCACACTTCTAATTGATGCACATAAACTCTCAGCATAATATATATAAATTACTTGTTAACATTATAAAAAAAATAGCACAAATAAAATGTTTATTTTGAAAATGTCAAAAGTAAGTCTGAGTTCTAACTATAAGCGAAATTTCTAGGTATAAGTTTTTATGTGATTATCCTAAATTTTCCAAACCACTCGTATTTTATATTGTCAGATTAGATAGAGCTTTTAAGCGGAAAGCTTTCTCATACTAAAACGACTACTCAAAATTCAAATCACTGAGTTCTATGTTAGTAGTTAATGACCTTCTCTCGATTGATTGAAATTTGAAAACATTTTCTCCATGCTATTTTCACATATATATTGCGTTGCAATGGCTCAGTAATTCCGGAGTTATAATAACAAATTTAAGCAAAAAATATATTTTTTACGTGAAAATAGCAATTTTTTTTTAAAAAAATCATGAAAAATTTAAAAATTCTGAAATGGTTCATATTTATTGCTATATCACAAAGCCACATATAATAGCAACAAAATGAGATATCGATCATAAAAATCGATTGATTCTTTTTGAATTTATTCGAAATTAAGTGAATTCGCTCATTTTCACAAAATTTTAGTTTTTTGTTTGATATACATACAATTGAGTAGTTAATGTTCCTCTTTTGATTGATTGAATTTTGAAAACATTTTCCCCATGCTATGTAGAAATTTTCACATATATATTGCGCTTCAATCGGCTCAGTATTTTCGGAGTTATAATAACAAATTGAAGAAAAGAAATATATTTTTGACGTGAAAATAGCAAATTTTTTTGTATTAAAAAAATCATGAAAAATCAAAAATGTCTGAAATTGTTCAGATTTATTGCTTCATCGCAAAGCCACATATAATCACAAAATTTTTGTTTTTTATTTGATATACATAAAATTGAGTAGTTAATGTTCTTCTTCTGATTGATTGTGTTTTAAAAACATTTTCCCCGTGCTATTTACAAATTTTCACACATATATTACGTTTCAATCTGCTCAGTAGTTTCAGAGTTATAATAACAAATTGAAGAAAAAAAATATATTTTTTACGTGCAAATAGCAAATTTTTTTGTTTTAAAAAAATGATGAAAAATCGAAAATGTCTGAAATTGTTCAGATTTATTGCTTTATCGCAAAGCCACATGTAATGGGAACAAAATGTGATATCGATCATAAAAATCAATGGATTTTTTTCGAATTTATTCACAATTAAGTGAATTCGCTCATTTTCAAAAAATTTTAGTTTTTTGTTTGATATACATAAAATTGAGTAGTTAATGTTCTTCTTTCTTATGATTGAATTTTGAAAACATTTTCCCCATGCTATGCAAAATTTTTTACATATATATTACATTTCAATCGGCTCAGTAGTTTCGTAGTTATAATAACAAGTTGAAACAAAAAATATATTTTTTACATGAAAATAGCAAATTTTTTTGTTTTAAAAAAATCATGAAAAGTAGAAAATGTCTGAAATTGTTCAGATTTATTGCTATGTCGCAAAGCCACATTTAATAGGAACATAATGAGATTTCGGTCATAGAAATCGATGGAAATTTTTCGAATTTATTCACAATTAAGTGAATTCGCTAATTTTCACAAAATTTTAGTTTTTTGTTTGATATACATACAATTGAGTAGTTAATGTTCTTCTTTTGATTGACTGAATTTTTAAAACATTTTTCCCATGCTACGTAGAAATTTTCACATATATATTGCATTTCAATCGGCTCAGTAGTTTCGGAGTTATAATAACAAGTTGATGCAAAAAATATATTTTTTACGTGAAAATAGCAAATTTTTTTGTTTTAAAAAAATCATGAAAAATTGAAAATGTCTGAAATTGTACAGATTTATTACTTTGTTGCAAAGCCACATGTAATAGGAACAAAATGAGGTATCGATGATAAAAATCGGTTGATTTTTTTCGAATTTATTTACAATTAAGTGAATTCGTTTAAGCAAAAATTTTGTCTTATATATTACTTTATTGTACAGTGTTTTATTTTACGTTTATAAATAAATAAAAGCTAATACTATTTATCATCTTCTACAAAAAAAATGGTAATAGAACAATTTATATTTGATATCCAACTGTTAAGTTATCACTTTTTCCAGAATCTCATAAAATATTCAGTGAACGTGTGTTTGAGTTTACATCGTTGACTGTTTTTACTGTGAAAAAGAAGCTGTACTTGGGAAACCTCATGCTGAGACATAGTTCAGTGGAACACAAATATAAAACCCAACATCACTAATATGGTGGTTGGAAGCCAGTTAATAAGGGTTGTTAAAAAAAGTTGCAAAGAATAACAAGAGATTGAATTTTATTTCCGTTTTTTTTTCTTTTCCAGCAAAAGAGAAAAAGGTCGAAGCAGTAGTAATGATTTTTAATTTAATTTTCTATATGAAGCAGGAATGCAAACGAATGTGTTAGGAGTAAGTACATAAATATGTATTAATGTTAAATGTCTTGAACAAAGACAATGATTAATAGTTTTGGTAAGTGATAAAATATTGTCACTGCATTATCATTGGGAAGTTATATTTTTTTTGTATAAATTTTGTCTTAAATTATTCTGATAAATATTTGAAATGAAGTAACACATAAATTACAGTATTTGTTTTATACTTTTCTCCATGTGTGGTAAGGCTATATATGTATACAAGTTTATCATTCCTTTTGTAATTTATAGAATTGTCATTTGTCCTTATTTTTACCTCAAGCATAGCAAGGGGTTAATGTTGACTAACAGTTTTTCTTCCTTCTACAAGGCATTATTTCCTTCTCTTATCTCTTCATAAAAATTTCAAATATTTGAAAAATTGAACTTTGACCCTGGCGTTACTGTTCAAAGTGGCGTACGAGTACAAAGCTTTTCAGAAATGGGCGAAATTAAAATTAACCCCTTTATGCCTTTGAGACTAAAATGACCCAAAAACTAATTTTGTATTAATACCCTTCACCATGAGTGGCAAGGGTATATATAAGTTAGCATTCCGTTTGTAATTTCTACATTTTTCTTTTGCGACCCCACAAAGTATATATATTCTGGATCATTATAGATAGCGGAGTCGATATAGCTATGTCCCTCTGTCCGTCTATATGTTCAAATCAGCTTTCCATAGCACCCAAAATAATTTACATACTTGATTCATACATCAACATATCCGCTATAGAACCAGTTCGGTTGATATTTAAAATCGGCCAACGATTGGTTGAGATATATGGAAAAAAACCAGGACAACCTCGATTTTTGGCCTATTTTTGATCTATATCTGGATTA
Source organism: Calliphora vicina (assembly GCF_958450345.1). NCBI lineage: Eukaryota > Metazoa > Arthropoda > Insecta > Diptera > Calliphoridae > Calliphora > Calliphora vicina. Next base: position 99,089,748 of record NC_088784.1, on the reverse strand, counting down.
CTAAGTCATTAATATAGGCAATATGGATATCAAATGATATATATTTCAAAGTCCTTTGCAACGACATATAAAATCGTAAAGTTGGACCTACCATGGGTTAAAGTCGGAAAAAATATTTTATAACTCCGATTTTTTCTTAACAAAAAAAAACAAGTAAGAAAGTATGGTCGGTCAAGCCCGACCATATAATACCCTACACTAAAAAAGAGCAAAAACATTTTTCTTTTAAAATTTCAATAATTTATATTTTTGAGTGATTTTCGGAAGTGGGCCTTATATGGGATCCATGACCAATTATGGACCGATCACCATAAAATTAGGTCGTGTGATTTATGTCTATATTAAAGGTAACTATGTTGAATTTTGTGTGTATACCAACATTTTTAAGCGATTTATGCACGTTAAAGTGATTTTCGGAAGCGGGCATATATGAGAGCTATGACTAATTATGGACCGATCGTAACAAAATTTGGTGACATGAATTTTGTATATATAAAACTTATTTGGATTGGAATTTGTGGAGATACATTTATAAATTAAACTTTTATGGCCGATAAAGTCCAATTTCGGAAGGACATTTGTATGGGGGATAGGTGAAATAATGGACCGATTTCAGCCAGTTTCAATAGGCTTGGTCATTGGGCCCAAAAAATAATATGTACCAAATTTGATCGAAATATCTTCAAAATTGCGACCTGTACTCTGCGCTCAAGGTTTACATGGACAGCCAGCCAGACGGACGGACATCGTTTAATCGACTCAGAAAGTGATTCTAAGTCGATCGGTATACTTTAAGGTGGGTGTTATAGTAATATTTTTGGGCGTTACAAACATCTGCACAAACGCATTATACTCTCCCCTCTATGGTGGTGTAGGGTATAAAAATGTATGACAAAAAAAATTTAAAAAAAAAATTGTTAGAAAATTTAAAAAAAAAAAAATCAAAACATTTAAAAAAAACATTAAATTTTGTTTACCTAAAAATATTTAAAATTTTGAATCTAAAGTATAATTTACTGAAGGGTAAATAATATTAGGCGCAAACCTCTTACTTGTTTTGATGAAATCCATTTTAAATATTGGGTGTATGACTTTAAAATGCGGAATTTTTTTTAAATTTTCAGCTTTTATTTTTCAACATTTATAACATTTTTTTAAAGTATTGGCAATTGTTAGCGCCAATAGAACTGCTCATCTTTTGAGGCCAAGAACGAATCAAGCCGTATACCTTGATGTTTTTTAAAAAAAAAAAACAAACACAAACTATGAAGCGATTTGCTTGTCTGCAGATACACTTATTCTCTGACGGGAATCGAACCCGCAACCCTCAGATTAATAGTCCAGCACACTATCGACTGGTCTATCAGAAATGTAGAGTATCCCAGAGAGAGCGTTCTGCATCGATCAAAACAAATAGTAGTTGGACGGGGCAAGATCTGGACTATAAGGCGGAAGAGGCAAAACTTCCCAACCACTTCTTTATAAATAGTTTTTAACATGTATAGTAGCGTGTGGTCCAGCGTTGTCATGATAGAATATTACGGTTTCATGCCTGGCCGCATATTCTGGGCGTTTAATGGCCAATTCTCGCTTCAAACGAATCAGTTGCATTCGGTACAGGTTCCCTGTGATGGTCTGGCCAGATTTCAGCAGCTCAAAATAGATAGAACCCGTTTTGTTCCACCAAATACAGAGCATTACCTTAGGGCCATGGATATTTGGCTTTGGTGTCGATTTGGCTGGTTGTACGATCGCTTACGCTTCGTGTTATCGTAATGGATCCATTTTTCATCGCAAGTAATGATTCGGTGCAAAAAGAATTTTCTTTTATAGCGTCAAACAGCATGAAATATCGTTTTCAAGGTCTATCGGCTTCAATTCGTATTCGTACCCAATTTCACTGCTCGTACCCTGAATCCTGCTGAACCGCACAAACCATCTCTCACACATTGAAACCGATGGAACACATTCACCATAAGCTTCGGTGAGCAATCAGTGTAGCACTTTTTTTAAAGTAAAGCAAAACTTCCCCTATATGACGCTCCGTTTTCAAGGTCTATCGGCTTCAATTCGTATTCGTACCCAATTTCCCTGCTTTTGATGAATACCGCTGAACCGCACAAACCATCTCTCAGACATTGAAACCGATGGAACACATTCACCATAAGCTTCGGTGAGCAATCGGTGTAGCACTTTTTTTAAAGTAAAGCAAAACTTCCCCTATATGACGCTTTTTTTCGACATTTTCGAAGTAAAAAAAACTCTGTTGTTTACACTATAGTTTTCAGAGTTTAAACAATATATGAACTCTTAAAATTAACTGAACCGCACTCCTTAAAGTGTCCTTGATATAATTCACCTGGAATAATGTAGTGTTTGTATGTTTATCACAATTTTCTAAAATTTGTTTTAAAATTCCCATTAAATTGACTTGTGTGACTGTGTTTTAAATTCAAATTAATTGAAACTAATCGACCGTTATACAGTTTAAAAAAGTCAACAAAACAAATTTTACTCAATTGATTTATAGAAAAAATGTGGAAACATTTATTTTTATTTATTGCTGTAGAGTTATGAGTCTGATGATTTTAACCATAGAAAAATACACATAGAGTGGAAACTAGAAAAAAATTTAAACAAAAAAATTACTCAAAATAATCACACATACGAGTGTTGTTTTGGTTTTCTTGTAGTTTTTTTTTAAATAAATTCTCACCATTTAGGTTTTTGACAACTGAGTTAGGTGTTTGACACAAGAGTTTCTCATCTATTTGTATTTATCTATGGTTTTAACAATATAAAAGTTTTAAATTTATATAAAAAGGTTTAATTAAAAAATTTTCTTTTATTTTAAACCTCTAATAAAATAAAAATATCATTATAAGAGCTTAAAAAATAATGTCCAATGAATATAATTTCTTTGACAATTTCTTGTGTAATAGAAACTTTATTTTTAGTTTATTATTTTCCTTTAAAATTTAGGTTTTATTATCTTATTTATATTTTTAATTTATATAACTATATACTAAGTAAATAAACCCACAAATATCCAACATAAAATTCAACAATTTGTTGTTTTAATAAAACCAAAATTTCAGTATTTTTTCATTGTGGTAACAAAAAAGCAATCATCTATAAAATAAAAAGTGAATGTCGTATATAAATATGACTACATATATATAATGACTGTAAATAAACTTTTTCAGACCAACAAGTTTTCATAAATAAAATAAAATATAAACTGAAAAAATAAAAAAAAATTGTTTTTGCCAACATGAAATGGTTTCAACTTAACACATCATCATGTGTTGGTAGTCCAGACACATAAAAGTTATAGCTTTTCTTGTTTTATGTTTTAATATTTTGCCAAAAAAGACATTATTTTGATTATCAACATAAAGCAAATTGAGTTATTTTTTTTAAATTTAATTTAAATTTTTACAATTTTCATTAACGACCCCATAAAGTCTATATATTTTGAAAGCTTATAGATTTAGACGTCTGTATGTTGAAATCAACTTTCCGATGACTACAATCGATTTACGAACATGAATATTACATTAATAAATCAGTTATGATCCCAATTAGATTGCTATTGAAACTCGGTCATTTAATGTGTGAGATAGAATCAAAAGAGATATGTCTTGAATCAGTAAGTCAAGCAAATCGGTTCATAAATGGCTGAGATATAAGGAAAAAACCTCAAACCCAAGTTATTCATCAAATAACCCAAATCTGTTTTCACTAACAAGTAAGATAGCTATATTCGGCTGTGCCGAACCCTTTACCAAATTATACTTTAACATAAAAATTTTTAATATTTTTAGGTAAACAAATTCTAAAAAATATTTTTTTTAATTTTTTTTTTAAATTTATTTGTAAAAAAAAATTGTATGAAAAAAAATTCCGACTAAAATTTTTTTCCGATTTTGACCCATTGTAGGTTCGACTTACTATGGTTTTATATTCGCCGTTACAAAGGTCTTTGAAATATCAATTACTAGTTGACCGCCCCAACTTCGCCCGGTAGCATTTACTAATGTTAGTTCTTCAAGTTTCTCCAACCCACATAAATCTGCCTGTTTTAATTGCAAATAAAATATCTTAATTTGTACAGCATACTTTAGGGAGCTTTTTTTATTACAGTTGACTGGATTCAAAAAAAAAAATGTCTGAGTTTTATCCGGAATTTTTGAATTTTTTTTCTTTACAAACCATCTCCTGAAAATTTCGAATCGAATAAAAAAAAATCAGCCAAATCGCTCCAGCCATTACATACATGGACCATTTCATTTTTATATATATAGATTATATATCCATATTGTCTATATTAACGACATTATAATCCAGATATAGATAAAAAATAGATCAAATATCGAGGTTGTCCGGGTTTTTTCCTTATATCTCAGCCATTTGTGAGCCTATTTTCTCGATTTTATATTGCAACCGAACCGGGTCTCTAGTGGATATATTGATGTATGAATCATTTGAAGGCTACGGAAAGTAGATTTCAACATACAGACTAAAGGATGATAGCGACCACATTGCATGGGTACATCACATAGTGAGCTATAGTGAGCCTCAAAAGTGAGTATACACCAACAAATATTTGATTTTTTTTAAGATAATTAAAATCGTAAAATTTATTCATCGATTAAAATTTTAATGGTTCGGTTTGTTGGAGATTGAGTTGAATAATAGATTCGGTTGTGAAAAAAAATGATTTAAGTTGGACTATAATGATTTTTATGATCCTAAAAAAATCAAAAAAATCGCGGGTGTTTACTCACTTTTGAGGCTGTGTGTAATTCAGACTTGGTGATACCGCTTAACTTTATCATGCAATAATATAGTTAAGAGTCCGCCTAACAAATTTTGTTAAAATTTTTCCCCAAAAATAGCTTTTTCGAGCATTTTGTTGATAAAGTATAGGAAATTTTTTTAAAATAACTTCCAGGCACTCCTAATTTTTCACTAACAATATTTAGCAAAGTTGTAGCTGCGTTAAAGCTGAACAACTCTTGTGAACATATCAATGCATTCTGAACGTGTCTAGGCACCCTAAATAGCACATAAAGATCACTTTGTACCTTAAAAATTATAGTTTTTTACTATTTTTTGAAGCTAAAACAAAGATTTTTTGTTAAAATAGTATGATCAAGTCCACACTTCTATGTTGTGCTGTATTATTTACTCGAATGGGACATTTTCGAGATGATTTACAGTGGTTCAGCTTCGTAAGCGGAATGGGGATCTGTGGGTGGCCCCTCAAAGTCTTACATTTAAAAAAAAATCGCCAAAAATCCATTTATGATCCGAATGGGCTGAAATTTAAAAGATAGATAGTCCTTGAGAAGGTCTACAAAATCGTGCGATTTGAACCTAGGCATTTTCTTGGGGAGTTTTTTTAATTCACAGGTCTATGCGAATAAGCCAAAACCAAAGCGGAGCTTCAAGACAACATAACATCGGTCAAATTTAACCTGATTAATGTACATATTTACTCCATTTTACTTTATTGTTACTTTTAGTTACTGGCTTTCGTACAATTTTCATCCATATATATTTTCCTAAATCCTATATAAAACTAAGCGAAAGTATTCAATTGCCAAAAATGTATCTCAACAAAAAATTTAAATAAAATACAAACTGAAAGAGAGTAATGGTAGCACAAAACAATTTCTAAAGTTTCCGTTTTATGTTTGTTTAAAATATAAGTCCTTTATTGTAGTTGGCAAATCATTCAACCCGGATTTAACTTGCATTTTCTGCCAAATTTCAATTTCAGTTTTATTATTTTTTTGTTGCTGGTTGTTTTGTTGTCAAGTTGCTTCTTTTAGTAGACAATGGCAACATGATTGCATGCATTCGTTTAAAGGAGATTAGTCGCAAAGCAACACTGCCAAATATTTATTTGAAAATGAAAATCGATAAAATATTACTGCAAATTCAACAATTTTATACATATAACTAAGGACGTAATGTAAAATAAAAGGGGAAAATATCGAGTAATTTATCAATGAATTACAGATTTTTATCAATTTTAAGGGGGTTGAATTTATCGAAATAAAAAGCAGTAATTTTATTTTACAGAATTCAGCAGTTTTAGGGTAGAATTTTTAAAAGCTGATAAATTGCTTTAACTGTGAATACTTTTTCCAAAGCTGTAAAGGTACTTTTTGTATGTTACAATAAATAGAATTTTAAATGAATTTAAAGTTGAATAGAAATCATTTAGAATTTGTTTTGCTTTTGACTATCCATAGGGAATCTGCTTGAAATAAAATTTGACAAATTGTGAACCTACACACAGAGACAAAATATAGTTGTTCATGTTCACTGTAACCATTTCAATATTTTTAAAAGTTTTCGAACAATAATATGGTCACTTTAAATATTTATATGATTGCTGTAACCATAATATGGTAAAGATGCGATTTACTTGATTGTAGCAATCATATATATGATTGCAGTACATAAGTATATGTTTGTAACAATCATTTTTTATGATGAAAGTTTTACCATATTATGGTTATCATAATCTGAGACAAACATATTTTATTATAATGATTTATCATGAACATGATTGCCATAAACATATATTTATTTACTGCAATCATATATATGATTGCGACAATCATGTGAATCGTAACTTTACCATATTATGGTTACCGCAATCATATAAATAACAACTGTGACTATAATATTGTTAAAAAATTTGGACAAAATTTTGAAATGGTTACAGTAACCATGTACAACTATATTTTTTTCCGACAATCTTAAATTTATCATAATATGATTATCACAACCACATAATCACAAAATAGTGACCATAATATAGTTAAAAAATTCTTAAAACTGTTGAAATGGTTACAGTAAACATGTACAACTATATTTCATCTCTGAGCGTATGTATTTATTAAACATTTTCTAGCATTTCCCTTCCCACTTGCCTTTTAGCAACAATCAGCCTGTTGCTTTCGTTACTTTGCTCATAAATCAGTAATTCCCTAAACCCTGCAATAAACTCCCACAATCTACTTAAAACTTCTTCTTATACGCTTCTTCAAATGACATGGAATCGTAAAAAAATTAACCAAACTCCAACATACAACACACAATAAAATAATATATTAATGGAACTTTCGTTCGTTCATTCATTCATTCAATGGGAAATTATCATAAAAACTTCCATAGAAAAATACACATTTCTCCATCACATTATATGTATGTTTTTTTAATGACATTATAGTGTTGATTTAATGAAATGAACATGGTTTTATTTCACGTAGTTATAAGATGGGATGATGTAACAAAAAAGAGAAGAAAAGGAAACTGTAATGAAAACATGACAATTTACTAAATAAAATATCGATGACACTTAATTACAATGAAAACTTATTTAATTGCAAATGGCCGGCAATGTCTAGGGGACGATGCTACAAAATTTAAAAAAGACCCTTAAATGTAAATTGTTAGTAAGACAATTTAATTACAACGACATTATTTACATTACATCTAGAAAAATTTTCAATTAAGTAAAAGAATTTAAAATAATTTATCATTTACTACTGATTTAACTAGCGAATGGTAGTGCAGAAGGTGATGTGTCCTTCTCACTGACATTTCTGCATTTAATCCCCGAATTGTCATATAACGCAACTAGTTATATGAACTTCCGCGTATCTAAAACTACAACAATATAAAATGACTTACCATTTACTAGGGCTTATACTAGCGATTGGTAGTGCAGAGGGTGACCTCTTCTCATCGATGTACCAGCATTAAATTCGCCAGTCGAAAAACTTGCAAACTATTAGGCTACTGGCAAATACCGGAACTAATTCTATGAACTGCAGGGCAACTAAAAGAAATGCAGCCACAAACTCAACACTAGTAGGAAGTGAGTGATGTCATTCGAACTCACACCATGCAAATAGCACGGACACACATGCTGGTCATCATGGTCTAAAATAAATGTCGTCGCACTTAATAAATGTATAGTCATTAACAATATTGCGTGATCAGCAGCCAATATTAATCAAACGATAAACAAAATTATAGCTAAAAATATAAATATAAGACATTTGTTGCAAAAACAAAATGTAAGAAAGTTTAAGTAATTACAGGAAATAACATGTTGATATAATACATTCGGCTACACCGAATCTTAAATATCCTCAACTTGAAATAATAAAATCAAACAAATTACACTCGATACAACATTGATAACCATTCACACATAAAACAAATAAGAGTGCTTTATTCGGCTCTGCCGAATCTTATGTACCCTTCACCGACTTATACTTTAAAATTATTTATTTTTTTTAATATTTTTGATTAATTAAAATTTAATTTTTTTTATTCAAAATAGTTTTTCAAAATGCATTTTTTTCGAAATACATACATATTTTTTTTATTTTTTTTAAAAAAAGTTTTTTCGAATTTTTTTAAATTTTTTTGGAAAAAGAATTTATGTCAAAACAAGTAAGAAAGTATGGTCGGTCAAGCCCGACCATATAATACCCTACACTAAGTAAAAGAGCAAAATCATTTTTCTTTTAAAATTTCAATAATTTATATTTTTGAGTGATTTTCGGAAGTGGACCTTATATGGGAGCCATGACGAATTATAGACCGATCACCATGAAATTAGGTCGTGTGATTTGTGTCTATATGAAAGTTTACTTTGTTAAATTTTGTGAGTATACCAACATTTTTAAGCGATTTATGCACGTTAAAGTGATTTTAGATATATGGAAGCTATGACTAATTATGGACCGATCGTAACAAAATTTGGTGACATGAATTTTGTATATATAAAACTTATTTGGAACGCAATTTGTGGAGATACATTTATAAATTAAACATTTATGACCGATAAAGTCCAATTTCGGAAGGACATTTGTATGGGGGCTAGGTGAAATAATGGACCGATTTCAGACAGTTTCAATAGGCTTGGTCCTTGGGCCGAAAAAATAATATGTACCAAATTTGATCGAAATATCTTCAAAATTGCGACCTGTACTCTGCGCACAAGGTTTACATGGACAGCCAGCCAGACGGAAGGAAGAAAGTGATTCTAAGTCGATCGGTATACTTTAAGGTGGGTGTTAGACTAATATTTTTGGGCGTTACAAACATCTGCACAAACGCATAATACCCTCTCCACTATGGTGGTGTAGGGTATAAAAATTTGTTTGATGAAAAAAAATTCGAGTTAAAAAATATTTTTCCCGATTTTGACCCATTTTAGGTAGAACTTACTATAGCCTTATATAGATCGTTGCAATGGACTTTAAAATATCTATCATTAGATATCCATATGTCTATATTAATGACATAGCAATCCAAATATAGATCAAAAATAGGCCAAAAATCGAGTTTGTCGGCTGAGTTTGTCGAGCCGGAAGCCGGGCTACGGAAAGTTGATTGCAACATACAGACGGACAGACAGATAGACGGACATGGCTATATCGACTTCGCTATCTACAACGATTGAGAATAAATATACTTTGTGGGGTCGCAAATGAAAAATGTAGAAATTAAAAACAGAATGACTTGCTACTCATGGTGATGGATATCAAAATGTATATCCAAATCACCAGTTTTGTCGAATGTTTTGGTGACTTTTTGACGACATCTACATTTTTAATATTTGTCGACTATTCCAACTGTTAACAAAATATTCAATTTGATTACTGCTCATCTTTTGAGGCAAAGAACTAACAAGCCAATTTCTGATACTCTGTTATGAAGCGTTCTGCATCGATCGAAACAAATAGTAGTCGGACGGGCAAAGTCTGGACTATAAAGCGGGTGAGGCAAAACTTCCCAACCACTTCTTTCTAAATAATTTTTACCAGGTATTGCAACATGTGACCGAGTGGTGTCATGATGGAATATTACTATTTCATGTTTATCCGCATATTGTAAACGTTTTTCGGCCAATGACTGATTCAAACGAATCAGCAGCGTTCGGTAAAGGTTCCATGTTGTCCTTTTAGTCCCACCAAATACAGAGCATTACCTTAGCGCCTTGGTAATGGTTGGCCGGGCTTCACATACGATCTACTACGTTTCGGTTTGTTATTACCGTATAGTAATGATTCGGTGCAATAATTATTTTATTTTATAGCGTTCAAGGATCATTTCCGAACAAATTGTCTTTCAAAGTCTCTCGGCATCAAATTTCCCAGCTTTTGGATGAATTCAGCTACTCGTACACATTTTGAAATTGCTGCTTGAGTAACTCTAAATGATTTTGCAAGCTCTTGTTGAGTTTGACAACAATTTTCATAAAGTAATGCCTCCAATTCTAGATCTTTAAACTTTTTTGGCTGGCCTGTGCGATCTTTGTCTTCCGTGTTAAAATCACCACTTCTGAACCGAACAAAAATTGTTTTCAAATTAAAGATGTAAAGCAAAACTTACCGCATATGACTCTGTGTTGGCATAAAATTCGACATTTTCGAAGCTAAAAAAAACTTAGTTGTTTACACTATAATAAAGTTCAATAACTAAGTGAGAATAAATGACATATATGTACCCATCAAAATGACATAGAAGTTATTAAAAACTAAAACCGCCTTCAAAAGAAACGCCATCTATTGTAAATCCACATTTTCAAAACATTCACCCAACAATAAATACTAAATGATGACTAGAAACTAAAATTTGATCAATTTTATCTTTTATGGGTTAGATTTCGTATTTCTTAAAAATATAAAAATATTTCAAACTTTTCATATTTTCATTTCTTTGTATTTTTCAAAATGTAAAATTTGGAATTTAAGATATGCATGAAATTTTATAATTTTTTATGTATCATGTTAAAAAAAAAACGGAAAATAAGGGCCACTCTAAGGGTACTGCCACATGTTCATTATATATTGTGATATTTGGATCGCGATCCATTGTAATGGATCACTTAAAATTAGGTTATTCTGCGATTTGGATCGCGATCCATCAGTACTGCATGCTAAACGTTCAATAAATATCGCGATACTGGATCGCGGTCAATATATTGTTACGAAATTGTACAGTGCCCAAACTTTAACATATCTGTGGGCATTATTAATATTGAATAAAAGCTTTCAGTTGACCATTGATCGTAAGTATATTCAAATTCGAATATACAGTTACAAAAACATTGTAGAAAGTACACCACAGATGGCGTATGTATTAGAAAGCTCTAGACAGTTAAAGAGCAATCTAGAGTGCAGATGGCAGTCTTATAAAGAGTGACAGAGGTTGCAGTCGTTAGTTAGTTTATCAGAGTCGCTATTTGAATAAACATCAAGTGAGTGCCTTCAAGTGAATTCGTGTACATTATAAAGTGTGGCTGCGAATTTATAAACGTGTATAAAAAACATTGAGTGACTATTTAATTCTGTTATTGTACTTTTTAAATAAATAAAGAGTTGTTACAATTTTCAAACTACTAAACGGCTTTTATTTGCAATCAAAAGTATTCGGTTTATTTAAAGGAAATAAACCAACGTTTTGAAAAGGTTAAAACGTAACAATATATTGAACGTGTAGCAGTACCCTAATACGCATTCATAAAGTTTTTGTATGTTTTCTTATTTTTAATTAAACAATATTTTTTTTGTTTTAATTTATATGATTTTGCTCCTTTGTGGGGTTTCATTATAGTCAATTTTTTCCTTTTATTTTATTTTAAATGTGTGCTTTGGTACTTTTTACACACAACCTCAAAAGTAAGTAAACAGCAGTGAATTTTTTGATTTTTTTAAGACCATGTAAATCTTTTTTTTTCAGAACCGAATTTTAATTTTAATCGAAGGATAGATTTTAGGATTTTTTTTGTCTTAAAAAAAATCAAATAATTTCTGGTGTTTACTAACTTTTGAGGCTGCATGCATATGTTATAATGTATGTATTTCAAAGATTTTTCTAAATAATAAATTCAATTTATTTATTCCTACCAATTGTTCACCATTAACACAAAACAAAGCTAAAATAATATGCATATATGAAAATTTTTTATTTCAGAAAAATTAATTGTTTAAAAATTATTTGTTGTGTAAAAAAAAATAACACTGATGCTTATTGAATTCGACATTTTTATACTACAATCCAAAAAGATGGGGGAATATTGATTTTGTCATTCCATTTGTAACACATTGAAATATTCATCGAAGACCCACAAATGTATTCAAGGCCCTTATGAAATTCTAAAACGATCTAGCTATGTCCGTCCGTCTGTCTGTTGAAAACACGAAACACGGCAATAATGATGCATGATTTCACCTAGCCCCCATACAAATGTCCCTCCGGAATACTGTCAGGAATATGCAATGTTGATAAAATTTTGCACAAATTAGTTCTAAGTACTCTGAAATTATATTGCAAACTATTCGGAAACATTTGTCCCTAGTCCCCATACAAGGGACATTATGACATTCATAATTGTCTTATAATAATTAATACAAGGTGGAGCAAAAGTAATCCTCCTATCAGAAAATGCTATAAATTTTGCGATTGGCCCCTAATGTCAGTTCTGTTTTGACATTTGTGTAGTAAACACATGCGAAATACACGTTAGTGAACAATGTTACGCTACACTGCTCCAGAACGCAGAATATTATTTGACCAACAATCGGTCGGTTTTTTCATCAAAAATAATCATGAGTGATGAGACCCATTTCGTAACTAAATAAGCTAAATTTACGCTTCTGGGGCACTGAAAATCCGAGTGTAACCCACGTTTTCGCTGGAGGAGTCATCGGACCTTTTTTCTTCGAAGACGTCGCGGGCCAAACGGTTACTGTGAATGGTGAGAGCTACAGAGCAATGATCAACGAGTTCTTTTTGCCGCAACTTGATGAATTGGGAATGGAAAACATGTGGTTCCAACAAGACGGTGCAACGGCACACACTGCACGTGCCACAATGTGCTGAAGGATGCATTTCCCGGGCGCCTAATATCCCGTTTTAGCGATTTGCACTGGCCAGCAAGATCGCCTGATTTGACCGCTCCAGACTTCTTTTTGTGGGGCTTTTTGAAGTCGCGGGTTTATGTCAACAAGCCTCAGACTCTTGCAGCTCTTAAAGACAATATCCGTCAAGAATGTGAGGACCTATCGCCGGAAGTTATGGCCAACGTGATGGAAAATGCCATAAAAAGGGCTCAAATGTCAATCAACTGTAGCGGCGGCCATTTACATGACATCATATTCTCGACTTGATGTAAAAAAAATGAAAAGACCAAATAAAAATAATCTACAAGAAGAATCAAAGTTTTTAATTTTTTTTTTTTTTTAATTACAGCCAAAAAACATCGGAAGTTTACTTTTGCGCCACCTTGTATCATGATGAAATCGGTCATAAACAAGTTTTATATGAACTTAAATCATTCTGCCAACTTTTGTGAGAATCGCTCCATTATTGACCCCTATATCAGAAACATATTTTATTTTCACATATTGATGGTGGGAACGCGCGGATCCAGGTCAACCATTTGGGGGGGAAATTAAAATTTGTTCTACATTTTTCTTTTTATTTGTTTTTTTATATGGAAAATTTTCGGTTTTGGGGGAGGGGAATTTCCTATTTCACCCCCTCTAGATCCGCGCCTGCTGGTGGGTATACAAATTCGATACAGCCGAATATAACTAAACAACAAAATGATTTAAATTGAGCGGATCTCGGGAAAAACTTTTTTGTTTGGAATATTTTGAAGTATAAGCCAAATTTCTTTACTGTTAAGCATTGAACTGTAAAGGTCAAAGGTCAATATTTAGCAATATTTGGGATTTCTAATGGAATCATAGTGAAATTTTATATGTTTTTGGATAGATTTTTAGGAAACTAGAGAAAAATTTTTGTTTATTTTACCAATAACAAATGGTATAACAAACAAGTCGTATTGAAATGTCATGAAAAAATACATTTTCACTTTTTAATTTCTCATGTAATTCTATAACATTACATTAAAAAAAAGAAAATTTTAAAATAACGAAAACATAAATATGCAAACATAAATTTTATTACAGAACGCCTTTGCATACATACAAAATTTTATTATTAAAATTTTTGGCACAAAAATTGTTTTAACAAAGAGAAATACATAAATATATGTTTCAAAATAAATATCAAATTATGTTTATATTTAGTAAATAATAGCAGTACTTTTGAGCACGAATAAGAAAAAAAACAAAAACTTTGTTTTCTTGTTACTCTTCTTCAAGGCACAGATCCTATGACAAAAGACAAATAAATGTTGACAAATTGCACTTCATTTATTAAATTTTCTTTTCTCTTTCTCCTCCTTTTTGTTGAGACCCTTTCTTTCTAACGTTTTTCCTAAGAGTTATAAATGTATGGTTGCGTGTGCTTCATTTTGTGCCGTCGTTTTTACTGTATTCTATTACTCAAAGTTGTTAAAATTTCGTTTCCATATCACAAAAATGTCAGGCGTGACTGACATAAGAATAGTTAGCATCAACGTACTGTGTATACTAGGGTGGCCTTTATTTTGCTTCCCAAGGTCTAAAACTTTTCCATGTTATCTAAAAATCAAATGCTGAAAAATTGAGGAAAATTGTTCAGAAGTTACACATAGCAATATTCTAAAACAAATTAAATGTTGGAAAAAAATTTCAATTAAAAAGTTTTTTTTTTAAAAAAAACAAAATATTGTTACGTTTTTACCTTTTAAAAACGGTAGTTTATTTCCTTTAAATAAACCGGATTATTTTGATTGCAAAACAAAAGCGACCAGTAGCTTAAAAATGTATAATATTTATTTATTCATTAAAATCAACACAACGGTTTGAATAGTCACTCTCTGTTAACACACACTTACATTACACATTTTAAAAACATATTGGTAATATGTTTAGTGTTAACTACATTCACAACTCGTTGTTACTATTTATATATACAGCGCCATCTTCTAGAAGTCTCATGAATACTCTAATCAAGATTTAGGTCCTCATTTTATAAAACGAAACGTTTGGAAGTGTAAACAATTTGTATGAAGAATACTGGGAAAAGGGTTTATGTCTTGAATATTTTCCATAGAATATTATTTTAACGTTTGTCGTTTCGTTTTACAAAATTGGAACCTTAATTTTTTTAATTTCTTTGAAAATATTGTTATTTTATCACAAAAATTCAAATAAAACGTTATCCGGTTTTGATCAATTTTCCAGTATTTGGTTTTTAGATGACGGAGGACCATTTTAGACCTTGGGACATTAAAAAATTCAAAAAAAATGCAAAATTAGTTCCACCCTAGTATACACAAACATACACACAGATAATTCCTCATGTAGATATCCTCACACAAGTCCTACGTATAAAAATTCCTAGAATATACAATTATATCTCCTACAAAATTCTACTTACTATAGCAAAGAACTATAAATTAAAATGAATGGAGATATGTAGGAATAATAAAAAAAAGAAAACGAAAAAAATGATGATATGTATAAAGTAAAAAAGAGCCAATTTCATTTGTTACGCTATTTGTCAACGCAACAACAATAACCAAGTCAAGACAGCAATAGTACATGACAAAAACCGGCAAATGTAATGAATGACTTAAGACTATGACAAAAAAAGGAGTATATCATTTGATTACTTGAACAATTTTGTTCGGAGTTGTTTTATTTGAAAACATTTGTTTGCCAAATACTAACAACAAGACACATCCATAGATAGAACAAATTTATTAGACCGCAACAAATCCTAAAAATCGATCGAAACAAATAGTAGTCGAATTCAAATGAGCGAAATTGTGAATAAATTCCAAAAGAATCCATCGATTTTTATGATCGATATCTCATTTTGTTCCTGTTACATGTGGCTTTGCGATAAAGCAATAAATCTGAACAATTTCTGACGTTTTCGATTTTTCATGATTTTTTTAAAACAAAAAAATTTGCTGTTTTCACGTAAAAAATATATTTTTTGCTTCAATTTGTTATTATAACTCCGACACAACTCAGCCGATTGAAATGCAATATATGCATGAAAATTGATACATAGCATAGGGAAAATGTTTTCGAAATTCAATCAATCGAAAGAAGAACATTAACTACTCAATTTTATGTATATCAAACAAGAAACCAAAATTTTGTGAAAATGAGCGAATTCAGTTAATTGTGAATAAATTCGAAAAGAATCAATCAATTTTTGTGGCCGATATCTCATTTTGTTGCTATTATATGTGGCTTTCCGATAAAGCAATAAATCTGAACAATTTCTGCCATTTTCGATTTTTCATGATTTTTTTAAAACAAAAAAATTTGCTATTTTCTTATAAAAAATATATTTTATGGTTCAATTTCTTATTATAACATCGGAAATACTGAGCCGATTGAAAAGTAATATACATATGAAAATTTGTACATAGCATGGGGGACATGTTTTCAGAATTCAATCAATCGTAAGAAGAACATTAACTACTCACTTTTGAGTATATCAAACAAAAAACTAAAATTTTGTGAAAATGAGCGAATTTAGTTAATTGTGAATACATTCTAAAAGAATCCATCAGTATTTATGATCAATATATCATTTTGTTGCTATTATACGTGGCTTTGCGATAAAGCAATAAATATGAAGAATTTTTGCCGTTTTAAATTTTTCATGATTTTTTTAAAACAAAAAAAATTAGCTATTTCCACATAAAAAATATATTTTTTGGTTCAATTTCTTATTATAACTTCGGAACTACTGAGCCGATTGAAAAGCAATATATATATGAAAATTTGTACATAGCATGGGGAAAATGTTTTCAGAATTCAATCAATCGTAAGAAGAACACTAACTACTCAATTTTGTGTATAACAAACAAAAAACTAAAATTTTGTGAAAATGAGCGAATTCACTTAATTGTGAATAAATTCTAAAAGCATCCATCAATATTTATGATCAATATATCATTTTGTTGCTATTATATGTGGCTTTGCGATAAAGTAATAAATCTGAACAATTTCTGCCATTTTAGATTTTTCATAATTTTTTTAAAACAAAAGTATTAGCTATTTCCACATAAAAGTTATATTTTTTGGTTCAATTTCTTATTATAACTTCGAAAAAACTGAGCCGATTAAAAATCGATATATAAACGGATTAAAGGTTATGTAAATTGACACTTTTCTAAGTTTATTTTATAATATCGGACTAACCCTTTTTGAGTTATCATAAATTATGTGGAGAAATGTCTTAAAAAAATCCACAATTTTACAAAAAAAAAAAATTAAAAACAAAACTTCTCCATAGAATTTAAAATTTGGACCTTATTTGTACTACTGGAACAGCAATACATCAAAATTATTAATAGAGGTTTAAAAAGCCTCTAAATTTCTCGATTTTGTTGCCCTGTCTAATAGTTTTTCATTACAAATTCATTGAAATTTCAACATTTAATTTTTAGATGTCGGGGAATAATTTTATATCTCAAAAATCGACTAAGTCCTAAGTCGAAGGGCACCCCTAATATATATATACATATGTATGTGTATATATCTGTGTATGTAGATAATGATTACCATGATTTTTCTTCTTCGTTACATGTCTTTATACTCGTTAAGTCAAGTGATAAGAAATGACAGGATTAACATGTTGCTGTTACTGTCACTTGTTTCATTGCTGTTTTATTTTTTCTTTTCTTTTTTGTTTGTTTATTCACTCACTCATACTGTTGTTTATATACTTTGTTAATTAATTTGTTGTCGTTGTAGTCATTGTCATTGTAAAATTATAACAATCAGTTTAAGTAGTTAAAAATGCAAAAACAGATAAAATGGAAAAGGGTTTTAATTAAATTTTGTAAAAATTTTTATAATTATAAATTGTTTTTGTTACTTTAAAATATTAAGTTTATTTTTATTAATTTTGTCAAAAGAAAAAAGTGATAAATATATATTTGACAGTTTTGAATCATTCAAATTAACATGTACTTAATGAAAATTAAATATTTTACATCATACTTGCAACAGGACAACAATGCTCCTGTTGACTGTCAAAAATTGAAAAAGCTGCGTCATTTAGTTTGTGTTTCAAAGTCATTGATAACAGACTACCTCGTGACTTGAGGAAAAATTTGAAAGAACTGAATTTTGTCTGCGGAAAAAAGCCATCACTTAAGCTTGAGAACTCGGCACCATCAATTTCAATGGTAAAAAAGTGGTTTAAAGAATTTCGTCGTGGCCGTACAAACACGGAAGATGCCGAATGTTCTGGACGCCCAGTTGAAGTCTGTACACCCGAAATAATCACAATATTGTGTTGGCCGATCGGAGATTGAAAGTGCGTGAGATTGTGGAAGCCATAGGCATCTCACATGGCGTATTGCTTTCAATTTTCAAAGATCAGTTGAATATTACAAAGCTTACCGCAATCGGGTGCACAATAGGGTGAACATATGTGCTGTTTCCATGACAAAAATCTATGAATTAGGCTACGAAATTCTCCCTCTTTCGGCGTATTCTCCGGATTTAGCCCCGAGTGACTATTTCTTGTTTCCAAACCTGAAGAAATGTCTCGGCGGAAAGAGATTTGACTCCAACGATGAAATCATCTCACAAAAAATAACTATAATAATGACCTTAACAAATCTTAATTTTTGGAAGGAATGAAATAATTGAAGACTCGTTGGACAATGTGCATAGACCTGAAAGGAGACTATGTTGAAAAATAAAATAATTTTTTAATCACCTACCCTCATACTTACAACATATTTTAGAATTTCCGCAATGTCAAAATCCATTTTATGGTTTCTAAGGCAAATATGCTTAGAATTATTTCTAGAGCCCATCCTACGATTTATTATATTGTTACGAAATTGTACTTGAATTCAAATATAACGATTTTAAGGGCTGATTTAAAAGTAGCATAATGCTTGCAAATAACAGTGCTGTAATAGTAAACTGTAACATATCTGTGGGCATTATTAAATAAAAGCTTTCAGTTGACCATTGATCGTAAGTTGGCAACGCTGTTTGCTGCGACCGTATATTCAAATTCGAATATTCAGTTAAAGAACATTGTAGAAATAGAGCTTTCTAGATGGTAATGCAGTGTTATAAATAGTGGCAGAGGTTGCAGTCGTCAGTCAGTTTATCAAAGACGCTTTTCGAATAAACATCAACTGAGTGCCTTAAAGTGTGTTGTATTTTTCAAGTGAATTCGTGTACATTATAAATTGTGTCTGTATTTCTGCGAATTTATAAACGTGTATAAAAAACATTGAGTGACTATTTAATTCTGTTGTTGTACATTTGAATAAATAAAGAGTTGTTACAATTTCCAAACTACTAAACGGCTTTTATTTGCAATCAAAAGTATCCGGTTTATTTAATGGAAATAAACCAGCGTTTTGAAAAGGTTAAAACGCAACAATATATTTTTTTTTGCATCTATACAACACGACGTATATATTGGATCCTTATAGACAGCGTTTTGAAAAGGTTAAAACGCAACAATTTTTTTTTTTGCATTTATACAACACGACGTATATATTGGATCCTTATAGATAGCGGATACGATATAACGATGTCCGTCTGCATCATGTATCGGCCCATAAATTATAAAAACTTTAATATTTTAGACAAATTCTAGAGTTAAACAGACTTCGTTGAATATGTCTAAAAAAATCAGCCAAATAGGTGCTTAAAAGACCGAGATATAAACGTAAAAACGGTTTTATAACATCTTTAGAATAAGCATTTCAAAAAGTCATGCTTTAATGATTATCTCCCCAAGGACTTTACAAAACAATTGATTTTCCTAAGTGTTTTCTATCATGTTTATTTACTATATACATATATTTCCCTTTTTCCTTTCTTTTTGTATTGTCGATGGCGGTTGATATTAAAGTAATTAAGGAAATGAAAAATCACCTGAATACACACTCATACATAGACTCTCACTCAACCACTCAGTCGCTCACTTTAAAATATTCTCGAGAGTGAAAACACCGGTAATTTCTTGATTCTAAACAACAACAACAAAAAAACATGCAGACAGACAATCAAAACATGAACTAACCAACATTTTTATACAACGAACAAAACAAAAAACACAAAAAAACGTGCATAAACAAGGAGTTGATGACTCCTTTGAAACTAAAAAAAGGAAAATATATGAGTGTTAGTGTGTGTGTGTGGAAAATCGTGTACATGCATACAACAGCAACGTTAACAACTAAAACACAAACACATTTGCTGTGCAACCAAAGAAAGAAAATGAAAAAAAATAATAGAAACATGTTTTCCTTTCATACAGACATAATTCAATCCTTATGAAAACTTTATGGTTTATAAACTTATGTATTTTTGTGTTCTTCTTACACAACACAACAAAACCAACAAATATAACAGCAGCTTTTCATACATACACATAAGCAAAGACACCTTTACTCTCACTCTCTCTCTGTCTCTGTCTCTCACTTAGTCAGGAAAAGCAAAGAACAAAAATAACGGCATACTTAGACGCAACTTAGTCATGTTAACACAAACAAAACACACAAACATACATCTATGTTTTTATAACTGTATAACGGTTCCTCTCCACACTCATCTATGCCAGTCGAAGTCTCATACGAAACTTTTTTGGTTTAAAGGTTAAAGGTGAAAATGAAAATAAATAAATAAAAAAAAAAGGAAAACAGAGTAGGAGTACATTAATGAACGGTGAGTAACTTTATAAGAGTCACAACAATACTACACACATTTACATATATCCAAACAAACATACATAAATACATGTTTGTATATGTATACGTAATATACTCATAATAAAGAAAAGGATTATCTAAATATAGAGACTAAAAACCATTTTTGGTTTAAGTTGCTTAAATCCAGTTCAGTTATGTAAAAGAGTTTTTATTTAGTTACAAAATTAAATAAGCAAGCTTATTGAACATTTATAGATGTTTGGCTTGGTTGAGGACTTCATTAAACTGATTGTAATATTTTTAAAATATTTGCAAAATTTGGATATAATAAATTAGTGACTTTGTGCAGTTAACAAGTCATTTTATTTCTTAAAGGATTTATAGTTCTTAACACTATATATAAAGAAAATCCATAAGGATTTTAAATAATATGTAAGAATTTCAATGGTCAAGAACTCGACAATTCTATGTTCCATTCTATTCTATAGGTACATTGTTTTGTTTTCTATAGCAGTTTAGTGGCATTATGATTGGGTATGTAAACATGGCATCCAGAACGCGACACAAAATAGAACGTGATTTCTATAACATATAGAAAAATACAAAAATTGGAACATATTTGTTTAAACTAATATATAACAAGAAAGAGAGCTATGTTTGGCTGTGCCGAATCTTATATACCCTTCTCCAAATTATACTTTAAAATAAAAATTTTAAATATTTTTAGTTAAAAAAACGTTTAAATTAATAAAAAAGTAAAAACAAATTTGTGGAACATTTTATTTATTTTCAAAATTTCATTAATTTTTAAATAAACAAGTAAGAAAGTATGGTCGGTCAAGCCCAACCATATAATACCCTACACTAAGTAAAAGAGCAAAAACATTTTTCTTTTAAAATTTCAATAATTTATATTTTTGAGTGATTTTCGGAAGTGGGCCTTATATGGGGACTATGACCAATTATGGACCGATCACAATGAAATTAGGTCGTGTGATTTATGTCTCCATAAAAGTTTACTATGTTGAATTTTGTGAGTATACCAAAATTTTTAAGCGATTTGTGCACGTTAAAGTGATTTTCGGAAGCGGGTCTAAATGGGAGCTGTGACTAATTATGGACCGATCGTAACAAAATTTGGTGACATGAATTTTGTATATATATAACTTATTTGGAGCGCAATTTGTGGAGATACATTTATAAATTAAACATTTATGACCGATAAAGTCCAATTTCGGAAGGACATTTGTATGGGGGCTAGGTGAAATAATGGACCGATTTCAGCCAGTTTCAATAGGCTTGGTCCATGGGCTGAAAAAATAACATGTACCAAATTTGATCGAAATATCCTCAAAATTGCGACATGTACTCTGCGCACAAGGTTTACATGGACAGCCAGCCAGCCGACCAGACGGACGGACGGACATCGTTTAATCGAATCAGAAAGTGATTCTAAGTCGATAGGTATACTTTAAGGTGTGTGTTAGACCAATATTTTTAGGCGTTACAAACATCTGCACAAACGCATAATACCCTCCCCACTATGGTGGTGTAGGGTATAAAAAAGTTTAATTTTTTTTTAACAAAATTTTTATGACAGAAATTTTTTTTTGCTGAAAAAATTCGAGTTCAAAAATATTTTTACATATTTTGACCCATTTTATATTGATGTTTGAATCATGTACGAAAGTTATTTGGGGACTTCGGAAAGTTGATTTCAATATACAGACGGTCAGGCGGACATGGCTATATCTACCCCGTTATATATAACGGTCCAGAATATACATATGGGGGATTTCACGTGAAGTGAACCAACTTTTAAAATCAATGTCTTCCGATCCGGATGAAATTTAGACCTATTGTATAGTAATTCAGACACAATTATTCAACAAAATCGGTCAGGAACTCTCGGAGTTAGAGGGGGTCAAAATTTTACATTTTGGCCAAACATGTGATTTTTCTCATCCATGTAACTTATTACCTATTGTTCTTAGCAAAATGTGTCCCAAATAGTTTAGATAGCTATTTCTTCAATCTTTCGAAAAAAAAATATTTAAAAAAAAAATAAAAAAATTTTAATATTTTTTTTTCCGAAATCAAAAACTTTTTTTATTTTAAAAGTTGGTTCACTTGACGTGAAATCCCCCATATCTTTAGCTTAGTGTGCAAACGTAATGAGTCTCTTTGCACAAATTTAGCAGAAGACACAAACAAATTTTCTAAAATCCTTGGTTTTAAATATACATATATCTTTGAAATCTATCAATGCAGTTTTATTACTCTTTTGAAATGATTTATAATAATAAATAATCACAGTTTAGAAGAAGTGCATTTGTTTTGTTTTTTAGTGGACTTGTCACATTTTATTTATTTTAATCTATTTGACTCTGTTACTTGATTTATCATAAGGCAATTTAGCAACGTTTTTGATATCAGCAGTCAAGATGGAAATATATTTCAAAATAATTATTTGATGACATCAGCGCAAAAGAGGTGTAACCCAAAATTTTTATTTTTTTTTGGTTGCTGTTCAGGTGCTACCTACAATTCATACGTTACCAATATCAATACAAAAGAGGGGTATGCTACCTTTTGGTATTCAAAAGAAGATAGAGCTGAAAATTTCGTTTTTGCACAGACAATAACATAACAATGTAATGTAGCAAAAGTGGTGTAATAGTTTGGGGTTACACTTTTGCACTAATATCCTCATTTATTAAAAAAATTATGACTTACGTTTGTTGGTTGAAGTTTAAGGAGAAAACTTATAGTAATAATAGTAAAAATATGTTTGCTAACGTAATTATACTAAATTCCATTTGACTGACATAATAATTTTGCAATTCTAACAAAATTAACACGTTTGCATACCACTGTATAACAACGATCTCTTCATTTGATGTGCTGATTACGGAAAATATCAGAAAAAAATTCCAGATTTCAAAATTGTTTGCATTAAGTAATACATATTCTATATTGGATTATTTAAACTAATTTTCTATTTCATTTTGTTACAGATTCAAATTAAAACAATACAAATTGGATAGGGTAAGTTAGATTTATTATATAACAAATGAAAGCTTAAACTTATATAAAACGTATATATAGTACAATAAAACCAGATTTCAGCTTAATGGTTCCAATAAGATATTTAATTTTTATCGGTCAATGAACACACAAAACGTCCAAAGGGCTGAACAAAATCTGCGCAATAAACAATGGGTGCATGACTTAAAAATGCAGGATTTTTTTCTAATTTTTAGCTTTTATTTTGAAACATTTATACAATATAAATTTACTCAAAGCATTGGCAACTGTTTGTTAAGACCTTTTCAAATCTTTCTGTAACCAATGGATTCCGAGCCAAATAACTGCTCACCTTTTGAGGCCAAGAACGAATCAAGACAATATCATACTCTGCTCCAACGTTAAGCGTATCCCAGTGAGATCGAGGTAAGGTCTGGCGTGTGAAGCCAAACTTTGCAACCACTTTTTTCTAAATCGTTTTTAACTAGTATTGGCCAGATATCAGCAGCTCATAATAGATAGAGCTTTTTCGATCCCACCAAATATTTAACGTTCAAGCAGCATTTCAAACATACAAATTCAAGGTCTTGAACTCGTAAGGTACCCAATTTCCCTACTACTTGCAAACATTTTCAAATTGCTTATTAAGTGGCACCCAATGATTTTGCAAGCTCTTGTTGAGTTCTTCAACGATCTTCATGGAGTAAAGCGACCAATTATTGGTCTTTAAACCGATGAAACACATTCACCATTAGCTTTGGTGTATTGAAAGATTAAAGGAAAAAAAACTTTCACTTTCTTTGTTGTTTACACTATAACGTTCAGTAATTAAGTAAGAATAAATGACAGAAGCAAAAAAGGAGTTCATATTTCGCATTATTATGCCAATTTTTTTTAAAAGCCATCTAAAGATTTTACTCTTTTCCAATCAGTTTTATCATTCTCGTCGTAAAGTATTGTTATTAAACAACTGAATACAAAAAATATGTTGCTTGGTATATTTGGATGCCCTCATTTGAATAGACAAAAGCAAAGTCTTTCTAGCTGACTATTCGTGTATTGAATGAAATACGTTTTCCCAAAGCCCTCCGATAAATGCACGTATTTAAACTCAGCAAAATAGGATCATAAATAGCAAAAACTTACGACTACTTAACACTCAACTAAATATCTGAGATATGAGAGAAACCAGTTTTTAAAAACACAGATTGTATCTCTAATAAAGTGATATGAATATATCAGATATATGTATTCACGAGAATTTTGGTATTGAAAAACAGCAAAGTTGGTTCATAAAAGGCATATTGTTTCTTTCGAGTGGGCGTGACTTTAAATTTGCAAATATTTTTGCCTATATCTCGGATACTAAGTTATGTACATAGAAATTATGTTTATCAAATCAAAGGTATTTCAAAGGAAATTTCGAAAATAGGATTGAAATTGGTTCGGTTTCGGGAAAAAAATTTTTAACCCGACTTTATTTAATTAATTAAATTTATAAATGAAATTTATTAGCAAAACTTTTAATTTTAAATTTGAACATAAATCAGCAATTTTTGTTTTATTATTAATTTGTTCCCAGAAAATTTCAATTATTTTGCCGCAACACAAAACTATACGAAATAAATTCCATCAAGTATTCTAGATTTATTTCAAATTAAAAATGAAAATGAACAAATTAAATAATATGTATTGTTTTATACGTATTTAGAATTGAAAACAATGAAAGACAATTCATACAATTGTACAAATATATTGTGCAATTATTTTTCAATATAAACTTAAAGTTTTGTTTTTCTTTTTGGGCGCCATCCTAAATAACATATGAAACATATTAAACTGTAGTGAAAAACTTAATAGAATTCCTGAAAATCTACACACAAATAGGGGTAAACATATTCATACATACAAAAAAAAAAAACTGCATTACGAAGAAAATGTTAATACTTTTAACATAAACATTGAAATGTATTTAGGAGATCATTATAGTATGAAAAAAAGCCAGCATACAAACATGCTTCAATTTCAACAACCATATAAATGTATCTATACAAATATTTTTACTACGTCTACTACAAATTCAACTTTAATGTTTATAAATTGTTCAGGTACTCTGTCTAAAATGTAAGATATAGAGAAAATACTATGACTCATCATGCAACATGGCAGCAGAGCATAGAAAAAACTTTATTTTACAAATTTTGTTTTTTTTTATTTTATTTTGAAAATGAAAATAACAAACTTTTTGAAGTTGAAGATGTAAGAACACACACACACACAGTCATGTAAAATACATGAATACACAAATACTTGTACAAAACATCCCCCTTATTTGCAATGAATTTCAAGTTGTATGCATACAGACAGACGGACGGACGGACTGACAGACACGTAAACAAACAAAAACACACAACACAAACCACCCCTTATTAACGAGTCAACATGTTTTTTTTGCTCATTTTCCTTCTGCAACAAATTTACGTTGTACACGGTGGAGCCAAAATGGTATATACCAACATACTCTATGTGTCTACTAAGGTGGTCCGTCTATAATATTTTCGATGATCCCAAGTTCTCCGTCACCTTAAAAAACAAATGATGAAAATTTCATTTAGAAATGGATTCTTTTATTTGAAATTTCGAATCAAGCCAATCCGATATTCAGTTTCAAAGTGAAAAAATAATATTCGGATGGAGCACGGTCTGGAATATAAAGCGAGGGAGGCAAAACTTCCCAACCACTTAATTTTAAATACTTTTTAACAGGTTTTGCAATATGTGACCGAGCGTTGTCATGATGGAATAATACGGTTTCATTCTGAGTGTTTTTCGGCCAATGCTTGGTTCAAAGGAATCAATTGAGTGCGGTACTGGTTGCCTGTAATGATCCGGCCAAATTGCAATAGCTCATAGTAGATAGGACCCTTTTGGTCCCACCAAACACAGATATTTATGTCATCGCCATGGATATTTGGCTCTGGTGTCGATTCGGCTATTTGGCCGGGCTTCACATACGATCTCTTACGCTAGGGGTTATCGTAAGGGATCCATTTTTTGTTGCAAGTAATGATTCGCTGCAAAAATGATTATCTTTTATAGCGTTCAAGCAGCATTTTAGACATACAAAATCGTCTTTCAAGGTCTCTCGGCTTCAATTCGTATGATGCCCAATTTTCTTTTGGATGAATCCTGCAAACATTTTGAAATTGCTGATTGAGTGACCCAATGATTTTGCAAGCTCTTGTTGAGTTTTACAACAATCTTCATGGAGTAATGTTTTCAATTCATGGTCTTCAAACTTTTTTTGACTGGCCTGGACTTCACCACATGGCTCAGTAGTTTTAATTTTGAATGATCACTTGGGTATGAGAAAATATTCCACAAGATGGCTGCCGCATTTGCTCACAATCAGATGCATAAAAAAGGCAAAAAAGTAGCAGGTTCCATGGCAAAATCTATTAAGTACACTACAAATTGCTCGCTCTTTCAACCTATTCTTTGGATTGAGCCTCGAGTGACAATTTCTTTGAATAAATGGCTCAGCGGAAGGAGATTTGACTCCAAATATTAAATCATTTCACAAAAAAATACCTGTATTTGATTGACAATGTTTTTTTTTTGAAAGAGATCAAAACAAATGGAGAAACGTTGAACAAAGTGCGTAGAGCTCAAAAAAGAATCTGTTGAAAAATAAAATGATTTTTTATCCAAAAACCTATGTTCCATTCAAACATTCACGGACTTATTAATGATTTTTATTGGTTATCAAATTGATAAGATCAACAGCAAAAGAAAACTATATAGATTTGAATAATATATATATTTATTTAAAACAATTTTTAAGTAAAATTATAAATTTTGTGAGACGTTTCTCCAAATAATAAATGATTACTCAAAAATGGTTAGTCCGATATTAATATAGTAAACTTATAAAAATTGAGATTTACATAACCTTTAATACGTTTATATATTGCGTTTCAATCGGCTCAGTAGTTTCGGAGTTATAATAACAAATTGAAGCAAAAAATATATTTTTTATGTGAAAATAGCAAGTTTTTGTGTTTTAAAAAAATTATGAAAAATCGAAAACGGCAAAAATGGTTGAGATTTATTGCTTTATCCCAAAGCCACATGTAATAAGAACAAAATGAGATATCGTAAATAAAAATTTATTGATTCTTTTCGAACTTATTCACAATTAAGTGAATTCGCTCATTTTCACAAAATCTTAGTTTTTTGTTTGATATACATAAAATTGAGTAATTAGTGTTGTTCTTTCGATTGATTAAATTTTGAAAACATTTTCCCTATGCTATGTACAAATTTTCACATGTATATTGTGTTTCAATCGGCTCAGTAGTTTCGGAGTTATAATGACAAATTGAAGCAAAAATTATATTTTTTTATGTGAAAATAGCTATCTTTTTTGTTTTAAAAAAATCATGAAAAATCGAAAACGGCGGAAATTGTTCAGATTTATTGTTTTCTCGCAATTTGATTGATTTTTATGATCAATATCTTTTGATTTTTATGATCAATATCTTATTTTGTTTCTATTACATGTGGATTTGCGAGAAAACAATAAATCTGAACAATTTCCGCCGTTTTCGATTTTTCATGATTTTTTTAAAACAAAAAAGATAGCTATTTTCACATAAAAAAATATAATTTTTGCTTCAATTTGTCATTATAACTCCGAAACTACTGAGCCGATTAAAACGCAATATATAAACGGATTAAAGGATATGTAAATTTAAATTTTTCAAAGATTATTACAATAATATCGGACTAACCCTTTTTAAGTTATCATTAATTATGTGGAGAAACGTCTAAAAAAAATCACAATTTTATTTAAAAAATTTGTAAAAAAAAAACCTTTCCATAGAATTTAAAATTTGGACCAAATTTATACTACTGGAACCACAATACATCAAAATTGTGTAGTGGTTTAAAAAGCCTCTTAAATTTTTTCGTTTTTGTTACCCTGTGTTATAAGTGTCTATCAATTTTTATATTTTTATTTAAACATCTATTGATAAATCGAATTTAAAAACTATTTGTAATTGGAATTTTTTTAACATTTAATTTTTTAAATTTAACTTTAAATAAAATGAGCCACCTATAAATGTTACACGATTTTCCTACAATCTTCACCAAATTGTTTTTAGATGACGGACAACATTTTTAAAGCTTGGTAGCATAGAAAATCCATTAAGGGCTAAATATGGCCCACCCTATTTAATATGTTTGTTGTAGCTTCAGGAATCAAAGTTGTTATTGCATGTGTGTTGTTTGTGTGTGTATGAGTAATTTGTTTTTTAGTTTGTTTAACAAAATTGTTGTGCCGTTAAAGTTTAATACAAAAACAAACCCCTGCACATATGCTACACATTGAGGCTATATTACAGACACGCACACACATGCACACTTTGCTGACACACACATGACAATTTTCAATTCTGCATAAAAAAGCTGCAATTCTAATGTGGTTCTTTGCTTATTTATACGTGCAAGGGCAGACCGAAAAGTTGGAAAAAAATAAAAAAAGTTTCTTTATTAATGCAATTATCAAAAGATAGATTTTGTTATACTCAATTATAAGGTTGGGCATTTATGTTTAACAACCAGATAATTAATAACTAGAAAAAGGATATATTGTCACACAAATAAATAAGTTAAATTTTGAAAAAAAAGAACATCCAGTTTTTTATAAACTAGAAATAAGTTTTAATGCCTCTAAGATTTTTGTATAAATTTTGAAAAAACAAAAATAACTTTTCAAAGTACCCTCGTATAAGCCGGCTGTTTACATTCATACAAATACATATGTCTGTATGTAACTACTATACATGTCTAACTAAATGTATGATTTTCGCTGTTTGTCTACATTACACAAACACACTCAATTTTTAGAAACATTTTCGCTTGTTTTTCGTTGCTGTTCCTGCTTGACACTCACATACTACAAACAGCATATTTTAGCCGGTTGTGTCATATTTTCAAAACTGTTGGTGGCAGTGGTGGTGTTGGCGTAGTTCAAGTGATGTTGTTTGCCCCGAAACACAAAGAAACGACAACAACTGCAACAAAATGTTGTAAAACATAGTAAGAGTAATAAAATAAAAAAAAAAAACACAAAACTACCCTTAGGTGGTGGTTGACGATATTATAAGTTTTTGTATGGATGTTTGTATTTTTGTCCTTCTGTCTGCTTGAATGGTTGAATTCATGTTAGATTACTTGACTGCCAGCCAGCCTGCCTGCAAGGCTGCAGGCATCAATTTTGCTTCCATTTCTCTCATTGTACTTTTTGCTTCAATCTGAGGGTTGTAATGTCAATCGTCGTAGTGTGTATTATTTGCGTAAAATATTTTGTGTAGTAAACAGCTAAAGTGCCAAAAGTATGTATTAAGTGTTTGTATAACAAATTGGAAAATAAATTTGCTGCAACATTTTGTTTTGCCTTATTTGAAAGGTATGTATATAAACAATGTTTGGCAACATTTAGAAGTTATTGATAAGTATAAGTAATTTTCACATTTTTCATTTGCGACCCATTCTTATTGATATGTAAACCGTCTGTTGAAATCTACTTTCGAAAGCCTCCAAATAATTTACAAACATAATTGGTACATCCATTTGCCAAGTATGGTACTGTTTCATTTGCTATTGAAAATTGGGAATTTCATCCGACAAATGGCTGAGATATGAGCAAAAAACCACGAGTCCCTAATTGTTTCTATATCGCTTACTAACCCATAAACATAGACAATATTTTAAAGACATTTCATGGATGTATAGAAATTTTCGTTTTACAGTTAAAATTTCAAAATTCAATCAATCGAAAGAAGAACATTTTCACAAAAACTAAAATTTTTTGAAAATAAGCGAATTCACTTAATTGTGAATAAATTCGAAAAGAATCCATAAATTTTCATAATCGATATCTCATTTTGTTTCTATTACATGTGGCTTTGCGACAAAGCAATAAATCTGAACAATTTCTGGCGTTTTCAATTTTTTATGATTTTTTTTAAATAAAAATTTTTGCTATTTTCACGTACAAAAATATATTTTGTTCTTCAATTTGTTATTATAACTCCGAAACTACTGAGCCGATTGAAACGCAATATATATGTCAAAATGTCTACATAGTATGGAGAAAATGTTTTCAAATTTTAATCAACCGAAAGAAGAACATTAACTACTCAATTTTATATATAGCAAACAAAAAACTAAAATTTTATGAAAATGGGCGAATTCATTTAATTGTGAATAAATGCGAAAAAAATCAATCGATTTTCATGATCGATATCTCATTGTGTTCCTACTACATGTGGCTTTGCGATAAAGCAATAAATCTGAACAATTTCTTGCGTTTTAGATTTTTCATGATTTTTTTAAAACAAACAAAAATTAGCTATTTTCATGTAAAAATATATTTTTTGCTTCAATTTGTTATTATAACTCCGAAACTACTGAGCCGATTGAAATGCAATATATATGTGGAAATTTGTACGTAGCATGGGGAAATGTTATCAAATTTCAATCAATCGAAAATACAATATTAACTACTTAATTGTATGTATATCAAACAAAAAACAAAAAGTTTGTGAAAATGAGCGAATTCACTTAATTGTGAATAAATATAAAAATAATCCATCAATTTTCATGATCGATATCTCATTTTGTTCCTATTATATGTGGCTTTGCGATAAAGTAATAAACCTGAACAATTTCTGGCGTTTTAGAATTTTTATGTTTTTTTTTAAATAAATAATTTAGCTATTTTCACGTAAAATATATATTTTTTGCTTCCATTTGTTATTATAACTCCGAAACTACTGAGGAGATTGAAATGCAATATATATGTGGAAATTTGTACGTAACATGGGGAAATGTTATCAAATCTCAATCATTCGAATGAAGAACATTAACTACTCAATTTTATGTAAATCAAACAAAAAACTAAAATTTTGTGAAAATGAGCGAATTCACTTAATTGTGAATAAATTCGAAAAGCTTCAATGGATATTTATGAGATCAATACATCATTTTGTTCCTATTACATGTGGCTTTGTGACAATGTAATAAATCTGAACCACTTTGTCGTTTTCGATTTTTCATGATTTTTTTAAAACAAAAAAAATTGCTATTTTCTCGTAAAAAATATAGTTTTTGCTTCAATTTGTTATTATAACTCCGAAACTACTGAGGCGATTGAAATGCAATCTATATGTGAAAATTTGTACTAAGCATGGTGAAATTGTTTTCAAATTTCAATCAATCGAAAATAGAATATTAACTACTTAATTTTATGTATATCAAACAAAAAACAAAAATTTTGTGAAAATGAGCGAATTCACTTAATTGTGAATAAATATGAAAAGAATCCATAAATTTTTCTGACCGATATCTCATTTTGTTCCTATTATATGCGGCTTTATGAAAAGTCATAAATCTGAACAATTTCTGCCGTTTTCGATTTTTCATGATTTTTTTAAAACAAAAAAATTAGCTATTTTCAAGTAAAAACAAGTAAGAAATTATGGTCGGTCAAGCCCGACCATATAATACCCTACACTAAGTAAAAGAGCAAAAAAAAATTTCTTTTAAAATTTCAATAATTTATATTTTTGAGTGATTTTCGGAAGTGGGGTTATATGGGGGATATGACCAATTATGGACCGATCACCATGAAATTAGGTCGTGTGATTTATGTCTATATTAAAGTTAACTATGTTGAATTTTGTGTGTTTACCAACATTTTTAAGTGATTTATGCGCGTTAAAGTGATTTTCGGAAGCGGGTCTATATGGGAGCTATGACTAATTATGGACCGATCGTAACAAAATTTGGTGACATGAATTTTGTGTATATAAAACTTATTTGGAGCGGAATTTGTGGAGATACATATATAAATTAAACATTTATGACCGATAAAGTCCAATTTCGGGAGGACATTTGTATGGGGGCTAGGTGAAATAGTGGACCGATGTCAGCCAGTTTCAATAGGCATGGTCCTTGAGCCGAAAAAATAATATGTTCCAAATTTGATCGAAATATCTTCAAAATTGCGACCTGTACTCTGCGCACAAGGTTTACATGGACAGCCAGCCAGCCAGCCGACCAGACGGACGGACGGACGGACATCGCTTAATCAACTCAGAAAGTGATTCTAAGTCGATCGGTATACTTTAAGGTGGGTGTTAGACTAATATTTTTGGGCGTTACAAACATCTGCACAAACGCATAATACCCTCCCCACTATGGTGGTGTAGGGTATAAATATATTTTTTGCTACCATTTGTTATTATAACTCCGAAACTACTAAACCAGTTAAAACGCAATATATAAATGGATTAATGGTTATATAAACCTCAACTTTTCTAAGTTTATTTTACTAATATCCGACTAACAGTTTTTGAGTTATCATTAATTATGTGCAGAAACATCTAAAAAAAATTTACAATTTCACATAAAAATTAAAAAAAAAAATCTCTCCATAGAATTGAAAAATTTTACCATATTTGTACTACTGGAACCATAATACATCAAAATTGTTTAGTGGCTTAAAAATCATTAAACATTTTTTAGATTAGATGTGTAATCAATAAAACAAACAGATGTATGCAGATTTATATTCCAAATATTATAATTCTATCCTGAACTTTACCATGTTAAAATGTTTTTCATTTGCCAATTTATGCACTAAATCAGTTTAAAAAAAAATCAAATAACAACATTCTCATTATGTAGTATAACGAATCAAATACAATTCAGTTATTAACTCATTTCATTCACAAAGTTTTGCCAAATGTTGTGCGCAAATGTTGTTCATTTTGAATGTTTCATAATTAGTTTATGTCGATTTGTGATAAAAGTTTCATATCTAAGTACTTGACGTACAACTCTATATAAAAATACATTAATGTCGAACAAAAGGCAAATAGTGAAACCAAGAAAAAAATATAACTAAAAAATATATTATATAATAATGTATACAAATCACCAAAGGCTAAATGAATATTAAGCGCACAAAAAAAAAAATTCAAGAATAATAATGGAAAGAAAAACCACCATGAAGTCAAATATTTTATAAAAACCATCAAATACATACAGACATGGCAAACGTTAAAACAAGGAAGAGTTTTTAAAAAAAAAAAGGATAACACAAACAACTAAGACAAAAAAAAAAAGAAAAATGAATGAAAAAGTAGTAGACAACATTTGGTATTTCTAAATTGCATTTAATACAGTCTCGTCCATATGGCGCCACTTACTTTTTGTTGTGTGTGGTTTTGTAAAATTATCCTGCAGTTTAAGGATCTGGTTTCATATTTACAAATAAATGCGTTTTGTCAAAAGATTCAGCCGTATATCTTTATAGAAGACTTTTGACTGTTTACCCTTTATACCACCATTCTCTAGTATAATCACTAGCTATGATTTTTCACATAGGCTTATTTTTCAAAACGGATAGTTGTCACTCCCTATTCTAATTAGCGTTTCTTGTAAGTGAATGGTTTTAACATAGATAACCATTTGCCACCATCTGCATTACTCTGAGTTAGAAAAGTAACTAGTACTAACGATCATATTAAATTCTTTAATATAACGTCCGGCAAAGATTGTAATTTCTACTTTTCAAACAGCAGGGTTATGTCTTTCTGTCTCCATGTATATGAGCGAACTGTTGTAAATATCCTAGATGTTCTGGTAACTATCAAGATACTAGCGATTTTACGATCATCATTTCTTAATGACTTAACTTAGTGATCAGTTCTTTAACATACGACTGTCCTAAAAAGAAATTTCTATTTGGGATTTCGCTTATATCTCGACCATTTAAGGGTATATTTGGCTGAATTTTTGAGACATAATTTTGTACTCCCATAGTTCCTTCTTTATGGAACGATTTTCAATGGGATCTTATTCGGGATCATAGCAGATATATTGATGTATCATTGATGTAATAAATTATTTTATGGCTTTGGAAATTGAATTGCAACAGAATATTAGGAAAATTCGAGAGTTTTTAAAATGTTTAGCTTTCATTTTGCAACATTTGTACAATATAAATTTATTAAAAGTATTTTCCATTGTTAACTAAGAAATTTTCCCATCTTTCTGGCAACATATGGATTGCGAGCCAAAAGAACTGCTCATCTTTTGAGGCCAAAAATTAATCAATCCAATTTCGGATATCCTGTTCTGATGTAAAGCATATCTCAGAGAGAGCATTATTCATCGATCGAAACAAATAGTAGTCGGACAGGGCAAGGTCTGGACTATAAGTTGACCGAGTCAAATCTTCCCAACCACTTCATTCTAAATAGTTTTTAACAGGTATTGTAAAATGTGGGAAAGCGTTGTCATTTTGGAATATTACGGTTTCATGTCTGGTCGGGCAATGCTCGCTTCAAACGAATCAGTTGCGTTCGGTACAGGTTACCTGTGGTGGTCTAAACAGATTTCAGCAGCACATAATATATAGGACTCTTTTGGTCCTACCAAATACAGAGCATTACCTTTGCGCCATGGATATTTGGATTTAGTGTCGATTCGTATGGTTGGAAGGGCTTCACATATCAACTCTTACGCTTCGGGTTATCGTTATGGATTCAGGATAAAATTTGACGTGGGCTTTACCAAGGAGTATTCGAGTTTGAGTTATTAAAATGGGCCCTACAAATGTTCCAGGGGCGGCACTAGGGGGCTCAAAGTAGGGTAGATAAAAAATTGCACCGTTTTAAAAATTGTACATGTCGAAGGTACTCTACTTTGAGCCCCCATAGCGCCGCACCTGGAACATTTGTAGGGCCCATTTTAATAACTCAAACTCGAATACTCCTTGGCTACACCCACTTCAAATTTTATCCCGATCGGTAATTGTGAAAGCGGTAATTGTTAAACGAACTGTCATACTGTGCTCACTTTTTGATATTTATGATCAGTTACTGTGGCAAATCATCATGAACAGATTGACGCTTGAACAACGCTACTAAATTATCCAAATATATATTGAAAATCAGTCATCGATTAGCGCAACTTATAGACGACTGTTTTATCGCAAAATTCTGTTCAGCGATTTTTTGGGGGTTTTCTAATAAGCAAAATTAACGCATATGGAGTGAAACCAATCCACAGACTTCAATACATCCTGCTTCATCTGACCTTATTTCTTCAAAAATGAAGGCGGATCTCCCTTTACGGTGATTATTCGTTTGAAAATATAGTTGACACTGATCCGAGCGAGATGTGGTTTCAACAGGATTATGCTGCGAAATCAAAATTTGTTTATAACGTGATTTAGTGAAATCTATCACCATGGTCTTGAGATGTGACACCTCTCTATTATTTCCTGTAGGGCCACGTGAAAAAACCAGCAACAATTTACGCCTTCTAGTTCAACATTGTTCGTGTTATTCGTGGCATATGGCCAGCAATGTGCGAACAACTGGCGCAAAATTACACGAAGCGCATTATGGACTTTGTCAAGAATGAAATCAGACACAAATTTAACGGAATACAAATGACCAATTATGAATAAAAAATCCGAGGGAGTTTTTTCCCTTTTCCCATTTTTCCTATTCAAATTCAATGTTGAAAATGGGAAAGGGGAAAAACCTGCCGCAGTTTTTTTATTCATAATTGTGCTGATTATCTACTTCCTGAAAACCCAAATTAAACTGGCTACACTTTAGATTACTTCAGAATACTAAAGTGACAATTATCCCCTTTACATATTACAGGGGATGTATAAAGTAACTAAAAGTATTACAATCAACGCAACAGTGTTAAATATCCCAAAAATATATGAATTAAAGTAAGTTAAGCTACTAAAAGAGGAAACATGGCCACTATTAAAACTGAAGGGTTGAGGTTAAATGTTGTGGCTTTTTTTGTCGGACCAACAACATCAGTTACGCTGAAACCATTACAACATAACAACAAGAATATCATAGTAGTAAAAGTAATAATAACAGGGATAATAATGTAATAAATTAAATATTCATTAGTAGTAGAAAATAAACGCAATTTCTTTTTTTTATACAGAATGGATAAAAACTCAAATTAAACATTGTTTTGGTAAGTAAAGTATTTGTAATTAGTACAAAAAAAAGTTGATTCAAGTCAAATTATAAAGAAGAATGGCAAATATTTAAAAAAATAGAAATAAATGTTTGCTAAAAGTTTTTGAAGGCAAACAAGAAAAACTGAAATGAGATTTTATTTTCATGATAAATAATGATTAAATTTTAACAATTTAATTTACAAATTTTAACCTTAAGGATAATCTTAACAATCTTCTGACCATTTTCATTTGTTATCTTTTAAACAAAATACATAAAAATCAATTTCGCATTTAATGAGGCGTAAAACAACTTGAATTTAAATTCATTGCTCTAAAGAGCTGATAATAAATTGCCAGCAATAAATGTTTAAAGCGCATAAAATTTAATTAAATGTTATGAAATTCACTTAAATCTAATTTAATCTTATAAATTTTAAACAAAAAGTTTTGATTTCATTGAAGTTAGTCAGTTAGAAGACAATGAAGGAATGAATGAATGGTTTTATGGGAAATTTTTATGGTATGGCAAATGTCATCTGTGAAAAGTCAATGTTTAATAAACGTGATATTAGCGTGTCTAAATAAATCAGAAAATGTTAAATGTACAAACATTTGTATGAGTTTAATTGGTTTTTTTGTATAATTACAGCTATGTATGTACCTAAAGCATGTTATGACATGACATGACAAGACAATAATCATAATAATGCCAACATGTAAATTTTGTGTGTTTGTTTTTGAGCTTAAAGCCATTAACACCTTTTTTTCTATTTTGATTTTTGTTGCCGGAAGTAGGCGCAATTTCCTGTGTGAACGGAGTGTGAAGAGAAAGCTCTTGTTTTCCACAAAACTCTTGTGCTTGTGTATATTACCGGTTTCAATTATTTTTTTTTTCATCTTTTCTGCTTCATCTTCTACACAATTTGCGTCTTGTTTTTTTGCACAATATATCCCTCATTATTGACACCACACAGAGCAATAAAAAGCATTAAGAACTTTTAACAATGTCATCATTATCGTCATCATCAGCAACTCCAGCTTCATGACACGAACTCTCGTATATTTTACACACATAGATACAACACGTATTTTTTTAGCACAAACACTCTCTCTCACATAAAGCCACTACAAATAAAGATGATGAAAATTAAAAAAAAAAAAAAATTATAAAATTGTTTGCCACTAACAATCTAACAGAAAGAACGAATGAATGAACGACTCAAACCAATAAAACCAAAGAGTCAGCATGTACAGTGGTACAATAACAATTTAACAGAATGAACGAACTACTCAAAGCAATAAAACCAAAGCACAGTGGCACAATTTGCGAGTAGTCATGGATTATAAAAGATATTTTTAAAGTGCCCAATGTGACGTTTTTTACCGTATGATTGGGGGTTTTTTTTTTGCATCGAAAATATCGAATTTATGCCAACAAAGCTTTATATGCGGGAAGTTTTGCTTTACTTTTTTAATTTAAAACAAAGTGCCACTGAAGCACATTGATTGCTGACCAAAGCTTATGGTGAATGATTTCCAACGGTGTCAATGTTAGTATTCAGAAGTGGTGATTTTCTCACGGATGACAAATATATGTTTGCCAAGAATTGGAGGTATTTCTCCATGAAAATTGTTGTCAAACTCAACAAGAGCTTGCAACATCATTCGGAGCTATTTAATCAGCAAAACGTTCTGTATTTAGTGGGACCAAAAGGGTCCTATCTATTATGAGCTGCTGAAATCTGGCCAGACCATCACAGGGAACCTGTAGCGAACGCAACTTATGCCTTTGCTGCCAGACTTGAAACCGTAATATTCCATCATGACAACGCTCGGCCATATGTTGCTATGCCTGTTAAAAACTATTTAAAACAAGTAAGAATGTATGATCGGTCAAGCCCGACCATATAATACCCTACACTAAGTAAAAGAGCAAAAACATTTTTCTTTTAAAATTTCAATAATTTATATTTTTGAGTGATTTCCGGAAGTGGGCCTTATATGGGGGCTATGACCAATCATGGACCGATCACCATGAAATTAGGTCGTGTGATTTATGTCTCTATGAAAATTTACTATGTTGAATTTTGTGAGTATACCAACATTTTTAAGCGATTTATGCACGTTAAAGTGATTTTCGGAAGCGGGTCTATATGGGAGCTATGACTAATTATGGACCGATCGTAACAAAATTTGGTGACACGAATTTTGTATATATAAAACTTATTTGGAGCGGAATTTGTGGAGATAAATTTATAAATTAAACATTTATGACCGATAAAGTCCAATTTCGGGAGGACATTTGTATGGAGCTAGGTGAAATAATGAACCAATTTAAGCCAATTTCAATAAGCTTGGTCCTTGAGCCGAAAAAATAATATGTACCAAATTTCATCGAAATATCTTCAAAATTGCGACCTGTACTCTGCGCACAAGGTTTACATTGACAGCCAGCCGACCAGACGGACGGACATCGTTTAATCGACTCAGAAAGTGATTCTAAGTCGATCGATATACTTTAAGGTGGGTGTTAGTTTAATATTTTTGGGCGTTAAAAAACATCTGCACAAACGCATTATACCCTCCCCACTATGGTGGTGTAGGGTATAATGAAGTGGTTTGGAAGTTTTGCCTCAATCGCTTTATAGTCCAGACCTTGCGCCGTCCGACTAATTTTGCTTCGATCGATGCAGAATGCTGTCCTTGGAATACGCTTCACTTCAGACCAGAGTATCCGAAATTGGCTTGATTCGCAGTTCTTTTGGCTCGGAATCCATTTGTTTCCAGAAATATGGGAAAAGGTCAAAGCTAATAATAGCCACTACTTTGAGTAAATTTATAAAGCTAATAATATAAAAATTAATTAAAACAAGTGTTTTAATTAAAACAAGTAAGTGAGCTATATTCGGCTGTGCCGAATCTTAAATACCCTTCACAAAATTATATTTCAAAATAAAAATTTTAAATATTTTTTTGTAAACAAAATTTAATTTTTTTCCAAAGTTGTTTTTTTAATTTTTTAAAAAAAAAAACAATTTTTTTTAAAATTTTGAAATTTTATTTAGAGAAAAAAAACGTTTGGTAAACAAAATTTTATTTTTTTTCTAAAGTTGTTTTTTTCATTTAAAAAAAAAAAATTCCAATTTTTTTTAAAATTTTGAAATTTTATTTAGCGAAAAAAAACTTTTGGTAAACAAAAATATTTTTTTCTAAAGTTGTTTTTTTAATTTTTAAAAAAAAAAAATTTCGAATTTTTTTTTAAAATTTTATTTTGCGAAAAATAAAATTCGTTTTAAAAAATATTTTTTCCGATTTTGACCCGTTGTAGGTCTACTATCCATATTGTCTATATTAATGACTTAGTAATCCAGATGTAGGTCAAAAATCGAGGTTATCCTGGTTTTTTCCTTATATCTCAGCCATTTGTGGACCTGGCATGGCTTAATCGACTCCGCTATCTATAAGGATCCAGAATATATATACTTTATAGGGTCGGAAAATTATATTGTGGAAATTACAAACTTATATATACACTTCTCACGAAGGTGAAGGGTATAAAAATGTGAGACCCAAGGTGTACAGCTTTCTGGGTAGATATATCCAATAGTTCCAAAGATACCAAATTAAAACACTATACATCGATATTGTAATGTGGATTGTAACTCGGTCTGGATCTTTTTGATTCTAAGTTCATTATTATAGAAAATTCATGAAGTGTCATTTAAAGAACGAAAAATTTCCATTAGTTCTCATTGTTGGCCTATCAGCCAACAATTAAGTATACAAGTTCAATTATCTATCTATATATATAAAAATGAAATGGTCCATGTATGCAATGTCATCACGTGATAACGACTGGAGCGATTTGGCTGATTTTTATAAGAAAAAAAATTCAAAAAATCCGGGTAAAACTCGGAATTTTTTTTTTTGTGAGTCCAGTCAACTGTAATAAAAAAAGCTCCCTAAAGTAAGCAGTACAAATTTTTGATATTTTATTTTCAAATAAATAAGAACAGGCTGGTGTGAGTGGGTTGGAGAAACTTGAAGAACTAACATTAGTAAATGCTACCGGGCGAAGCCGGGCGATCAACTAGTTTAATATAATAAAAAAGTACCATTAGAAGAAAATGTACCAATTTTTGAATACCCGTCAAATTTCAAAGTACTGCATTTTGGCTGAATTTGTGACAAAGTTATGCTTCAAACTATCCAAATCTGTGTTCATGTCCTCAAGAAAAAATATGTTTTAAAAAAGTACCAAACTGTTTCCCTGATTTGCCCCAATCTACAACTTCCTACTCGAGTTCCAAATTAAATCCAGTTAGTTAATTTTTGTATGACTATAGGATCAAATTAATAAAATTTTATCATAATTCAGTATTTACCCGTTTCTTAAGAGTTCGAATTTCCAAAAAGTACCAAATTTATATTTCGATTTTTTTAATGAGTAAATAATACAATTTAAAATTTATTTATTTAAAAGATTCATAGGCTACCAAAAAAGTACCAAAACATAGTATTTAGCCATTTTCCCTTAGAATTTCAAAAAAGTACCAGACACCTGTCTACAAATTTTTTAAGAAGATCAAATTTTAAATGTTTTTGATATCTGTATTATTTTACAAGCTATAAGGTTACCGAATTTACCCTTTTTTACCCCCTAAACATTCGAATTACCAAAAAATCTCTTCTTATTGAATCTATATAGGGATAGGGGAACTTACAAATTGCATGTCTTTACCTTTTGTCGTTTAGACTTTAGTGTCATCTCCCCTACTAATTGGCCATGAAACTCTAAAATCATTAAATATTTATAGATATTTGTATAATTCCATTTAAAACTGGGCCATTGTGCAATTTTTCGTACGCAAATAAAATTGAAATGAAAAAAAAAAAACACCAACAATTCTTAAAGGGGATGTTGTTTGCTCTTTAATAAACCCACAACAGCATGAGTTGGTAAATGTTCTTCTGCTGCGTTTTTTTTTTCTTATTCAATATTTGAATGATCCTAACACACTTTTTCTTCCTGCCCACTCCAAAGTTGTCATTCGTTTCATTTCGTTTTATCCATAAACCAAACAGAAACCGAACTAAACCAAATGAATTCCAGTGAAAATATCCTTGTTGTTCCTTTTATTTTGTATTCCTTTAACATGTTTTCTATCTAACCTCTGAGTGAGTCAGATTTTGAAAATATGATGGGATTATTTTACTTTTGCTTTGCCTTTTTTTCTGTTTTGCAATTTGAACATTGCGTTTTCTGCTGTTATTTGGTAAATATGCTGCCACTGAGCTGGGCTGCTCTGTCTGCTGCTTACGCCACAAGTGAAGTGTGGAAAATAATCAATAATTATTGTACTTGAAAACGTCAGTGGAATGCGAAAATGTCGGCAAAAAGAACCAGTTAAACAGTTTCAGAAAATTGTAGAACTCAAAAAACTTGGAAGGATTTGAAATATGCTTAATCGGAAACTCTCCAAAAACCTAACTCAGTTGTCACAAACATGAGTGTTGTGTATATATTATAAAAAAAATATGCGAAAACAATAGCAACACTCGTAAGTGTGATTCTTTTGAGTAATTTTTTTGTTCGAGTTTATTCTAGTTTCCGTTCTATGTGTATTTTCTTTATGGTTAGAAATTTGTATTCAAATTATAGGATAATTATTTTGAAATTTGAGATTTCTAAACAAGCTGTTATTATACCTAAATAATGATACTTTATAAATGAAATATGAGAAAATGTATTCGCTTCAATTTAGATACAAAGACATAATAATAAAGTAGATAAATATATTTTAAAAAATTCCATTTTTTAACCAAATAATTGGGATGTTGGTTTTGTTTGTTGCAAGGCATAAACTCAAAGGCAATAGCCTGCAACTGTTGTGTAGCGTATTAAAAATAATAAAAGTTGAATTGAAGTTAAAATCAGCCATATTGAATTAAAAATTTGTTTTATATCCAGGAAACTCGTTGCATGTATGCGAAGACTTCCAATATAAAAGAGCTGTTGCCAGTGTATTTATGAAACTTTATGTCTAAGTTTGCGTGCATATATCCATATACATTCACATGTGTGTTTGTATATTCCTATGGTTTAGTTTGTTAGTATAAGTTTCACATGTAGAGCGACAGTGTGTGTGTGTGACTCTTATAAAAATAAATATTTATTTCCACAAAACGTTGTATTATAACAAAAACACACACAAAGAATACAAAAACCAATTCCATATATAAACGCAAATACTCCCAAACTTATTCAACTACACATTAGGTTGGTACTTATTTTGCACCTTTTAAATTTCCGATGCTCATTAAGTCCAAAATTGTTTTCCATCATCTAAAACCCAAATGCTGAAAGTTTTAGCAAACTGGATAATGTTTAAAGGTTGAAGATGTCATCCTGTATAAGGTCCTCCCTAATATACATGCACAATCAAATAAAAGAAAACTTGCACGTCCTTTTTCAATTGTATTTGTTCAACAATGAATATTTGTTTGAGTCTGTATGCACAGCAGTGTATGTGAATGAAATAAACCTCTAAATGTGTGGGTGAGAGTTAGAAAGTATCTGTGTGTGTAAGTGACATTGCTTTAGATATTTTCAAAGGGGTAGTAAAACACACTCTTATTGGAACTCCCTCATACACATTCATATAATTTGTGTAGT
Organism: Calliphora vicina; assembly: GCF_958450345.1. Taxonomy (NCBI): domain Eukaryota; kingdom Metazoa; phylum Arthropoda; class Insecta; order Diptera; family Calliphoridae; genus Calliphora; species Calliphora vicina. The sequence goes on along the minus strand of NC_088784.1, from coordinate 99,046,311 downwards.
AGCACACAACGATGAGTTGAAAATGAAGTGTATTGAAAGAAATGAAATTGCATTAAAAATAAATTATTGTTAATTTTTTTTTTGTATTATTACTTTTCCTTCACGTTAATAAGGGGGAGTCTGTCCACTGCCAAACTCCCCAAACAAAATAACACTGGGAAATGAAAGTGAGTGTCAAAGTATATCGTACTTTCATTTTAGAAATTCTTCAAAATGGCAAAGAGATTGTGTTTTTTTTTTTAAAAACCTCCCCACAATGTGGCGCATACTTGCACAAATACATTGGACATTTTATTTACAAATGAAAGGAAATAAAAACATTATTAAAATTGCAGACATTTTTAGGGGGAATTTTTTTTCGCTTTTTCTTCATAATTTTTTAAGTGTTGTATTACAGTTAAAATATGACAATTTAAAGGAATGTGTTCCTAAAGTAAACTTAAATGAATTTAAATTTTTAAATAAGAAAATAAAATAAATCAATTTTAACTTCTAAAAAACTTCTAAGATCATAAATGTTCAATAGACAAGAGATATTTTTATAACTATAAATAATAATGGGAAAATGACTTCAAAATGCTGGATTTACAATAGATGGCGTATCTTTTGAATGTTGTTTCTGTTTTTATCTATCATTTATTCTCACTTAATTATAATTAACTACTCAATTTTATGCATATCAAAGGAAAAACAAAAATTTTGCGAAAATGAGCAAATTCACTTTATTGTAAATATATTCGAAAATAATCCATAAATTTTTATAATCAATATTTAATTTTGTTTCTATTACATGTGGCTTTGCGATAAAGTAATAAATCTGAACAATTTTAGACGTTTTCGATTTATCATGATTTTTTGAAAACAAAAAAAAATAATATTTTCCCGTAAAAAATATTTGTTTTTCTAAAATTTTTTATTATAACTCCAAAACTACTGAGCCGATTGCAATGCAATATATATGTGAAATTTTGTACATAGCATGAGGAAAATGTTTTCAAAATTCAATCAAACGAAAAAAGAATATTAATTACTCAATTTTATGTAAATCAAACGAAAAACAAAAATTTTGTGAAAATGAGCTAATTCACTTAATTGTGAATAAATTCGAAAATAATAGATTGATTTTTATGACCGATATCTCATTTTGTTGCTATTACATGTGGCTTTGCGATAAAGTAATTAATCTGAACAATTTTGGACGTTTACGGTTTTTCATGATTTTTTGAAAACAACAAAAATTAATATTTTCCCGTAAAAAATATATTTTTTTCTTCAACTTGTTACTATAACTCCGAAACTACTAAGCCGATTAAAACACAACATATTTAATGAAAATTTGTACATAGCATGAGGAAAATGTTTTCAAAATTTAATCATTCGAAAGAAGAACAATAACTACTCAATTTTATGTAAATCAAACGAAAAACTAAAATTTTGTGAAAACGAGCGAATTCACTTAATTGTGAATAAATTCAAAAATAATCAATCGATTTTTGTGATCGAAATCTCGTTTTTTTTCTATTATATGTGCCTTTGGGAAAAAGCAATAAATATGAACAGATTTTATCGTTTTCGATTTTTCATGATTTTTTAAAAGAAAAAAAAAAATATTTTCCCGTAAAAAATATATTTTTTTCTTCAATTTGTTATTATAACTCCAAAACTACTGAGCCGATTGCAACGCAATATATACGGGAAAATTTGTACATAGCATGGGGAAAATGTTTTCGAAATTCAATCAATCGAAAGAAGAACTCTAACTACTAAATTTTATGTATATCAAACAAAAAACTAAAATTTTGTGAAAATTAGCGAATTCACTTAACTTTGAATAAATTCGAAAAGAATAAATCGATTTTTATGATCAATATCTTATTTTGTTCCTATTGTATGCGACTTTGGGAAAAAGCAATAAATCTGAACAAATTTTATCGTTTTCGATTTTTCATGACTTTTTAAAAGAAAAAAATTTGCAATTTTCACATAAAAAAATATATTTTTTGCTTCATTTTGTTATTATAACTCCGAAAGTACTGAGTCGATGGAAACACAATATAAAAACGGGTTAAAGGTTATGTAAATCTGAACTTTTCTAAGTTTATTTTAATAACATCGCACTAACCCTTTTTGAGTTATCATCAATTCTGAGAAAAAAAAATTTATAATTTCGCATAAATTTTTTTTTTAAAAAACTCCATAGAATTTAAAATTTAGACCATATTTGTACTAGTGGAACCACAATACATCAAAATTGTGTAGTGGTTTAAAGAGTGTTTAAAATTTTTTCGATTTTTCCAGACAAACTTAATTTTTTCTTCGAAAATTTCGAATTTTGTACCAACAAAGCGTCATATGCGGGAAGTTTTGCTTTACTTTTTTAATTTTAAATAAAGTGCTGCAAAAGCACACCCATTGCTCACGAAAGCAATGGGTGTGCTTTAGTCAAAATAAATGTATGACAAACAAATTTTTGATGAAAAAAAAAAATCGGAGTTAAAAAATATTTTTCCTCATTTGGACCCCATTTTTGACCAATTGTAGGTTCGACTTACTTTGGCCTTATTTTCGCCGTTGCAAAGGTCTTTGAAATATCTATTATTGGATATCCATGTTGTCTGTATTAATGACTTAGTAATCCAGATATAGATCAAAAATAGGTCAAAAATCGAGGTTGTTTGGGTTTTTTACTTATTTCTCAGCCATTTGTGGGCCGAGAATTCCCGATATATTGATGTATGAATCAAGTATGTAAGTTATTTGGAGGCTACCGAAAGTTGATTTCAACATACAGACGGACAAACGGAATATAGCTATATCGACTTCGCTAAAAAATGTAGAAATTACAAACGAACTGACAAACTTATATACATATACCCTTGCCACTCACGATGAAGGGTATAATAATACTGTGGGCTCAACTTTGTCCCACATTTAAAACTTTGGCATACATTCGTATTAAACTTAGTAGTTATAAAACGAAAATAATTGAATTGAAAGAAACTTTCTTAATACTATTATGTATTTCTTGCACTCTATACCTAAACTACACATTTACTACAAAATTTAAATCCTGTACTTAAGCTACAGCAACAAAACCCATTCAATTTAACTAAGTAAATTACAAGGTTTTTGTACTACAAATAAATCTTCTAGAACAATAATCGGATAAAATACTATAAGGACAATAGTTGAGCAACTGTAAAACTGAATGTATTTCTTTAAGTAATAAAAGGTTTTACTAAATATAATAAACTTAAAAATTTATTAAAACTGAAAGCAGAGAAAAACATCTTTATTTTTGTTGCCATTAGTTGTAATATTTAAATAATATTACTTTTAATATTATCGCTGTCATACTTATTATCAGCTGTACATTAATTAAAATGATAATTGAGGAAATTTTCCCTGCTCCTCATAAGTGTCAGAGAACATTTATGTATTAACTTACCAATATATAAAACCCAAATCCACTTCACCTTTCACAAAAACACAGACCAACCCCTAATACATTCACTACACATGAGTAATAGAAAACAACCCCCTTATGTATGTATTTGAAACCAACAACAGACATTAAATATTATTACACTCGTATTTTATAGTCCTTATCGAATTTAACCCACAAAAAATAGAAATTATTAGAAAATACCTTTCCTAACGAGCTAATAAAAACTATTAGTTTGTAATTTAAACTATCAGCTGCTTTTTAAAGTCACCCAACATGCCAACAACAGGGGGATTTTCACTTTTTCTGCTATGAATTATTAAAGTGTTTTTCACAAAAATAAAAAAAATAAAACACAATTTACACCTTGAAAACTATACAACACGAATACACCGCACAAACAGTATTCGAATTTTGGTGTAGTAAGCACGTACATATCTGCTTACTTCTACTACTCATAGAATACTTCTGTGGTTGTATGGAAAAACTAGTTAACTCCACTTTTTGAGAAAATTGAGATAACACCAAAAATAGAAAGAACGTTTCATTTACTATCACTCTGTCAGATCGAAATTTTGATATTGTTTCTCATTTAAAAGTTATTTTCATATAAAAACAACGCATTTTTTAAGAAAGAGAGCGAAATAGAACAAATTCCGGTCACAAGCTCTTTGGGTCCAAATATTGGAGCTAAAACAAGTAAGAGAGCTATATTCGGCTGTGCCGAATCTTATATACCCTTCACCAAATTATACTTTAAAATAAATTTGTTTAAATATTTTTAGGTAAACAAAATTTAATTTTTTTTTTTAGTTTTTAAATTTTTTTTGGAAAAAAATGTATGAGAAAAAAAATTTTTTGATGAAAAAAAAATTTGTGTTAAAAAATATTTTTCCCGATTTTGACCCATTGTAGGTCCAACTTACTATAGCCTTATCTACATCGTTGCAATGGACTTTGAAATATCTATCATTAAATATCCATATTGTCTATATTAATGATTTAGTAATATATTAAAGATATAGATCAAAAATCTAGGTTGTCCCGGTTTTTTGCTCATATCTCCATTATTTATGGACCGATTTTGCTGACTTTAAATAGCGAACTTCTCGAAAGCATGTCTGACAGAATTATTGAAGATTTGGACCCCAAAGATATCTGGGGTCTTCAGAAAATTGATTTCAACAGACAGACGGACAGACAGACAGACGGTCATGGCTTAATCGACTCCGCTATCTATAAGGATCCAGAATATATATACTTTATAGGGTCGGATGTGAAAAATGTAGAAATTACAAACGGAATGACAAACTTATATATACCCTTCTCACGAAGGTGAAGGTTATAAAAAGAAAATATATTTTTTGTAAAAACTGGATAACTCCATTTTTTCGTAAAAAAAAACGTTCTGATTCAAATATTTAATGTTTTTTTTTCACAAATGATTTTTAAAGTTATCTTTAATTCCGTAAAATATCAAAATAAATTGCAAAATTTTTCGATAAAACAAGTTAACTGACATCGTTTTTCAATAGAACCAGAAATCTTTAACATTATTTAAAATTATGTTTTGTTTAATGCCACTATACCACTACACAATTTTGATGTATTGCGGTTCCTGTAGTACAAATATGGTCCAAATTTAAAATTCTATGGAGAGGTTTTTTTTAAAAAAAAATTTTAAGTAAAATTGTGAATTTTGTTTAGGGGTTTCTCCACATAATTAATGATAACTCAAAAACAGTTAGTCCGATACTAAAAAAATTAACTTAGAAAAATTTAAATTTATCCGTTTATATATTGCTTTTCAATCGACTCAATAGTTTCGGAGTTATAATAAATTGAAGCAAAAAATATATTTTTTACGTGAAAATAGAAAATTTCTTTGTTTAAAAAAATCATGAAAAATCGAAAAGGGCAGAGATTGTTCAGATTTATACATTAGCACAAAGCCACATATAATAGCAACGAAATGAGATATCGATCATAAAAATCAATGGATTCTTTACGAATTTATGCACAATTAAGTGAATTCGCTCATTTTCACAAAATTTTAGTTTTTTGTTTGATTTGCATAAAATTTAGTAGTTAATGTTCTTCTTTCGATTGATTGAATTATGAAAATATTTACCCCAAATAATGTAGAAATTTTCACATATATATATTACCTTTCAATCGGCTCAGCAGTTTCGGAGTTAAAATAACAAATTCAAGCAAAAAATATATTTTTTACATGAAAATAGCTATTTTTTTTGTTTTAAAAAAATCATGAAAAATCGAAAGCTGCAGAAAGTGTTAAGATTTATTGCTTTATCGCAAAGCCACATGTAATAGCAATAAAATGATATATTGATAATAAATATTAATGGATTCTTTTCGATTTTATTCACTTAATTCTGAATAAATTCGAATTCGCTCATTTTCACAAAATTTTATTTTCTTGTATGATATGCATAAATTGAGTAGATAATGTTCTTCTTTTGAATGATTGAATTTTTAAAACATTTACCCCATGCTATATACAAATTTTCTCATATAGATGGCGTTTCAATCGGCTCAGTAGTTTCGGAGTTATAATAAAAAATTGAAGCAAAATATATATTTTTTACGTGAAAATATCACAATTTTTTGTTTTAAAAACATCATGAAAAATCTAAAACGGCAGAATGTGTTAAGATTTGTTACTTTATCGCAAAACCATAAGTAATAGCAACAAAATGAGATATCGGTCATAAAAATCGATTGATTCCTTTTGAATTTATGCACAATTTAGTGAATTCGCTCATTTTCACCAAATTTTAGTTTTTTCTTTTAATATACATAAAACTGAGTAGTAATATTTTTTTTCGATTGATTGAATTTTAAAAACATTTTCCCCATGCTATCTACAAATTTTCACATATATATTGCCTTTCAATCGGCTCAGTAGTTTCGGAGTTTTAATAACAAATTGAAGCAAAAAATATATTTTTTAAATGAAAATACAAAAATTTTCCGTTAAAAAAATCATGAAAAATCGAAAACGGCAAAAAAAATGTCAGATTTATAGCTTTATCGCAAAGGCACGTGTAATAGGAACAAAATGATATATCGATCATAAAAATTTATTAATTCTTTACGAATGTATTCACAATTAAGTGAATTAGCTCATTTTAACAAAATTTTAGTTTTTTGTATGATTTGCATAAAATTGAGTAGTTAGAGTTCTTCTTTCGATTGATAGAATTTCGAAAACATTTTTCCCATACTATGTACAAATTTTCACATATACATACATATATTGCCTTTCAATCGGCTCAGTAGTTTCTGAGTTATAATAATAAATTGAAGTAAAAAATATATTTTTTACGTGAAAACAGCTAAATTATTTGTTTTAAAAAAATCATGAAAAATTGAAACCGGCAGAAAGTGTTACGATTTATTACTTTATCGCAAAGCCATAAGTAATAGCAACAAAATGAGATATCGGTCATAAAAATCGATTAATTTCTTTCGAATTTATGCATAATTAAGTGAATTCGCTCCTTTTAACAAAATGTTAGTTTTTTCTTGTATATACATAAAATTGAGTAGTAATATTTTTTTTTCGATTGATTGAGTTTTGAAAACATTTTCACATATATATTGCCTTTCAATCGGCTCAGTAATATCTGAGTTATAATAACAAATTAAAGCAAAAAATATATTTTTTACATGAAAATACCAAAATTTTCCGTTTTAAAAAAATAATGAAAAATCGAAAACGGCAAAAAATTTTCAGATTTATAGCTTTATCGCAAAGCCACGTGTAATAGGAACAAACTGATATATCGGTCATAAAAATTGATTAATTCTTTACGAATGTATTCACAATTAATTGAATTAGCTCATTTTAACAAAACTTTAGTTTTTTGTATGATATACATAAAATTGAGTAGATAACGTTCTTCTTTCGATTGATTGAATTTTGGAAACATTTTCCCTAGCAATAGTGCTTACTAAGGACCATCCTAATATACATTCACCTTCATACATACAATTTGTAGAGCATAGTTCAGTTGTAGTTGGGGTATTGAAATTGTAACAACACGTTAACAAATCAAATAGAAATAACAGAACGTGCTGTTGGGAATTACATTCAAAATTTAAAATACATATTTACAACAAAAAAAGTGTCAAAGGTGGCAGAAGTAGAATTTAAAACACACTCCTTATATATAGTAAACATTAAAAAAATGTTGCAACTTTTTCTTACAAACTAGCATTTATTCCGCTACTTCGTTAGCGAAACAATATTAAAACTATTTAAGGCAAGTTTCATCATTTAACATCCTGTCAGTAAGAATTTTATACATTTAGGGATGCAAAAGATATATAAAAGTAAACTAATAAATTAACCAATCTAAAAGTTCCTAAACAAAATTAATGGAAAATTATTTAAAATGTTGCAACATCACTTGACTGACTGACTGCACAACTGCCGGTAATTAAACACTTCAGACCACACATTTTGTTACACCGTTACAAACGTTATGACATGTTTAAGCATGTCTACATAGATGCACGTCACACCCTCTTCAAGTGAAAGGTGGTTGAAATGAAAAATATCAGATCGAACTAAGGGAGGAAATAGCTGAGGTTTCGATGGCAACCTAACTGTGGATGATACTAAACCAGCTAACAGCTGTAAAAATAAAGGTGTTCTTTTTTATGAGTCAAACTCTGAAGAGAAATTCAAATTCTTAAGAAAATTACTTAGTATAAATTTATTTTTAATATTTTAACTGTGGATGTATGTTTGCTCAAAACTTTTCCCAAACTTTGTGTTAATTTAATATGCATAATATTTTACATAACATATTTTTTTATGTCTTTAAGAACTAAGTTGGAAAATTTTAGTGAATAACTTATGTTACACACCGAAGCTAATTGAAAAATAAACTAGAATTGTTAAAAGTTTCTTACAGCAAACAAATTTACTTCGAATACGTTTTTTCAGAATCTATTCATAATTAGAAATAATCAAGACTATTCTGTTCATATTTCTCCAAATGTTTTTTTTGGAAAATCAATTTGAATCTTTTTCATTGAAATCTCAAAAATTCGATTATTTGCTTTATTTATGGTACCAGTGTCGAGGCGAAAAACTACACGGGTATTTTGGAGCATACAAATCTGGTTCTAATTTTTATACCCTTCGCCATGAGTGGCAAGGGTATATATAAGTTTGTCATTCCGTTTGTAATTTCTACATTTTTCATTTGCGACCCCACAAATTATATATATTCTGAATCGTTATAGATAGCGGAGTCGATATAGCCATGTCCGTATGTCCGTCTATGTGTTGAAATCAACTTTCTGAAGCCCCCAAATAACTTACATACACGAATGATACATCAATATCTCCAAATTTCTTCCGGCTCGGTTGCTATTTAAAATCGAGAAAATCGGTCCACAAATGGCTGAGATATAAGGAAAAAACCAGGACAACCTCGATTTTTGACCTATTTTTGACCCATATCTGGATTACTAAATCATTATTATAGACAATATGGATATCTATATGGATATCTGATAGATAATTCAAAGACCTGTGCAACGACGTATATAAGACCGTAGTAAGTTGGACCTACAATGGGTCAAAATCGGAAAAAATAATTTTTAACCCGAATTTTTTTTTCACCAAAAAAAAGAAATTTAAAAAACAATTTCGAAAAAATACTGGAAAAAAAATTAAATTTTGTTTACCTAAAAATATTTAAAAATTTTATTTTAAAGTATAATTTGGTGAAGGGAATATAAGATTCGGTACAGCCGAATATAGCTCTCTTACTTGTTTTAATGTAGCTTTTCAATTAGAAAAAATGTGGCTTAAAAAATGCGTAATTTTTTAAATTTTTAGCTTTTACTTTGAAACATTTCTACAATATAAATTTATTAAAAGTATTGGCCATTGTTAGCTGTGACTTTTTCCCATCTTTCTGTCAATATATGAATTCCCAGCCAAAAGAACTGCTCATATTTTGAGGCCAAAAACGAATCAAGCTCATATCGGATACTATGTTCTAAGGAGAAGCGTATCCCAGAGAGAACATCGATCGCAACAAATAGTAGTTGGACGGGGCAAGGTCTGGCCTAGAAAGCGGGTGATAAATCCCAACAACATTTCATGATGGAGTATTACAGTTTCATGTGTGGATGCATATTATGGGAATTTTTCGACCAATGATCGCTTCTAAGGATTCAGTTGTGTTCGGTACAGGTTCCCTGTGATGGTTTGGTCAGATTTCCGCTGCTCATAACAGATATGACCTTTTTGCTCCCACCAAATGCAGAGCATTATCTTAGCACCATGGATATTTGGCTTTGGTGTTTGGCGATTCGGCTGGATGGCCGGTCTTCACATACGACCTTTTATTCATCAGGCTATCGTAATGGATCCATTTTGCATCGCAAGTAATGCTTCGGTGCAAAAATGATTTTCTTTTAAAGGATTCAAGCTGCATTTCAGACATAGAAAATCTTTCAAAGTCCCTCAGCTTCAATTCGTATTTCCCTGATTTTGTATGAATTCTGCTGCTCGCAAACGTTTTGGAATTGCTGATTGAGTAGCTCCCAATGATTTTGTAAGCTCTTGTTGCCTCAAATTCTTGGTCTTCAAACTTTTTTGGCTGGTATGGGCGATCTTTATTTTCCGTGTCAAAATCACAACTTCTGAACCGCAGAAACCATCTGTCGCACGTTGAAAGCGATGGAACACATTCACCATAAGCTTTGGTGAGCAATCGTTGTGATTCAGCGGCACTTTTATTCAAATTAAAGAAGTAAAGCAAAACTTCCCGCATATGACGCTTTGTTAAAACAAAATTCGATATTTTCGCAACAAAACAAACTTTGTTCAATCCTAGAAAGTTCATATGTTCTAGAAAGTTGTTTATTGAGATCTTGGGTACATTTTTGTAGTGGATTGTTTTCTTGAATTTTGAACGGTTTGCTACCTATGGACCTGTAGAGGGATAAAAAGGGGGAAAATTGAATTTTTTTAAGTTTTATGCGATTTTGATCTTGAAGATGAAGTTTTTTTAATTTTATATGTTCACAATTTTTGTTCTTTATGACAAGGGCTACAACTTTGCCTCAGAGAGTAAATCAAAATTCCGAATTGTTTGCCAGATATGAGCCTGAGAAAATTATCACTTTTTTGCAAAAATTACACCGAGGCTTCAAATCTTTGGGGGCCCATGGATTTTGAGTTAGTTTAAATTCAGTATCAATTTAAAGTTTCCAAGAATCTAGGATTAATCAAACAAATTACAATTATTTTTCTTTAGAATTACCTTAAAGTATGCAGCACTTTTGTGCATACAATATGTACTTAGTAGTATATGAAAATCAATTCCAGAGAATATTCTCGAATTAATAAATTATAATCAGTAATAAGAAGTAACATCTTAGTAGTTTTCAGCTGAATTTGCAATTGGTTGATTTTAAATATGAATTTCATTACAAATATTTTTCTATAAAATTACCTTAAAGTATGCAACACTTTTGTGCATACAATTCCGTGTATGTAGTAGAGCTTAAGGGTTTTATAAGAATATCAATTTCAGGGAATATTCTCGAATTAATAAATTATAATCAGTAATAAGAAGCAAGACTGAATTTTCAGTTGGTTAATTGTCAAATATGAATTTCCGTGTATTTTCATTTAATTACTGTTGTGATTTTCTTTCCTTTCTCTATTTTTATTGACATAATTTAATGAATTATGGTTTAAAATAACAATCATAAACACTGGCAGCTTTAAATCTTAATTATTTTTTTTTATTATTTTCTTCTGTCATGTCTTTTTATTATTGCAAAAAAGAAAACAAGTAATAAATTAACATTAATGTATTGTATATATTTTTGTTATTGTTGCTGTTGTTCTTGTTCTCGTTGTTATATTAAATGGTCAAACATTTCATTAAAATTAAAAAAGAAGATTGAAAAAAGAAATACAAATTAAATTAAAGCTTAAATAAAGAAATTCCATACAGTTGTGACACAAATACTTGTATATATAGCCACATATACATTAAGATAAATTGAAAAATATACAATATCCTGGAAATTTATTGCAAAATATTTAAATGGAATTTTGCTACGTGTGGCAATGACTCAATACTTATGTATTGTATACATATACCTATAATAAACATTGTACACATTTACGTAAAGTAAATATCCGACATAAATGTGTAAAAGTGTGATGGAAAAATAAATATTCATGTTTTCCGGCTTTAACATTTAAGGACTTCATAAAGTTTAAGAAGATAAAATTGAAAAACATGTCAAGCACATCACAATATTTTATCTTGTGCGGTTATTCTGGTAAATATACAGCAAACAGTTGGACTTATCAATGCAGGTTGATATTTTTTTTTTTTTTTGAAACAAACTTTTTAAGGAAATTGTGGTTAAAGGTTTAATTTTATTAAGAATTATTAATTGGTACAATAATCGATTTTTCAAACGATAGTTTCATTCAATAAATTAAAATGTGTCTATAATAAAGTTGAAACACTTTCTTCTTTGAGAATCAAACCAGGCTGTCTTGTAATTCCAGTCAGCCATTTAGGTATGGATCTTCTCGTAAATAAACTTCTACAATAATAAAAGCAAAATATAGTTTAACAGGTTGAGTTCTTGTGACTTTTTCAATATTCTGTTTTATTTGATTTCCTAAATGTATTTGTGGTACTAGCGATTTTACTGGTGAAAGGTAATGCAGAGGTAAACAATTTACAGTCTCTACTTAGCTTGACATCAAATTAGCAACTAGTAACAATGATCATAGTAAGTTCCTTAAAAATAATAGTTCTAGTTCTTAGTGGCTAACATAGTCGTCAGTACGGCAATAGTTCCTTGCTCTACAGGAAATAATGTTTTTGAATATTTATGTGTCACATAACATGTTTATTAGGGAGGCTTTATTTTGGACATTGCCGATTTCACAGTGCAACACGAAAAAAAAATAACCATATACGGAAACCACTACGTGATAAAAAACCAAATAAAAAACTCCCGTGTCTCCCAGTTTTTCCCAAAGTCAAGAACTTTTTTTATCCCAAAGATTTGGGCCTTCGCACTATGGTTCCAAATCAAAATATAGGTGGACAAAATTATGAAAATTGGTATCTTCAGAATTTGGAAAAATTAAGTTTTTTCCGAAGCTGACAATCTGCTCTCCTCCAATACAAATGGGTTTTTCAATTGGACATTTCGTTTTCTCGACAGAATCGCCAGAAGTTCAAACAATTTTGAATCATATTTTCGTTAATTTTTTTAAATATTTTCTGCTTTACTAAATTACATATATCTCAATTGTTTTACCATATAGAAATTCATACTTCAAAACATAGATAAACATTGATATAGGCTTTTATTAAGTGTATATCTTATACTTATGGGCCTCTCCATTTTCCTGTTATAGTCCTTTAAACTTGATTCTCAAATATACTGATATTTATTTTTCTAAGAATGTTATATAGCTTGCCAAAAAAAAGACCGTCGAATCCCGTTCAATGACTATATACACCATTTAAAGAAACTTCTGGGGAATGTCTTTGCAAAAAATTGTAGCCGCCAGCACACGCCGAAATACTTTTTTTTAATTATTATTTATTGGAATTTTTAGAAATATTTTTTTTTATTATTGATTTTTATATATCTAGAGTCTAGATTCTAGACGCTACTGTAACTTGAATTATAGTAAATACAGATCTTTTTAAAAATTTAGTTTCAAAAGCACATGAAAACGTATTTTTAATTTTTTTTATTAATGATTTTTATATATCTAGAACCTACTGTATCTTGAAAGATAGTTTATTTTGCTCTTTTAAAATTTTTTTTTGGAATCGGAGACACCAATTCTATATAAAAATAGCGCCAAATAATTTTGTCCACCTAGATTTTGAGTTGGAACCACAGTGCTTCGGTGTCATTTTTGCAAAAAAAAAATAATTTTCTCAGGCTCATATCTTGCAAACAGTTCGGAATTTTGATTTACTCTCCGAAACAAAGTTGTAGCCCTTGTCATAAAGAACAAAACTTGTCAACATATAAAATGAAAAAAACTTCATATTCAAGATCAAAATAGCAAAAACTTTAAAAAATCGAAATAAATTTTTTTAAGCTGCCTAAAAGTATACTTACTTTAGTTTACAATAATTTCATGTTTATAGCCCAAAACAATAAATTCCTTTAGTTTTTTCTGTTTGCTATCTATGGACCTGAACAAGGGAAAAAATGGTATAAAAAATCGATTTTTTTTAAGTTTTTTGCGATTTTGATTTTCAAGATGAAGTTTTTTTGATTTTATATGTCCACAACTTTTATTCCTTATGATAAGGGCTACAACTTTGCCTCAGAGAGTAAATCAAAATTCCGAACTGTTTGCAAGATATGAGCCTGAGAAAATGATAACTTTTTTGCAAAATGACACCGAAGGCCCAAATCTTTGGGAGTCCATAAAAAACGTGCATGACTTTGGGCAAAACTGTTATATTTCCATTACTCAAAAAATTACACACAGTGTTTTCAATGAATCTAAAATCTAATTATACCCTACACCACCATAGTGTGGAGGGTATTATGCGTTTGTACAGATGTTTGTAACGCCCAAAAATATTAGTCTAACACCCACCTTAAATTATACCGATCGACTTAGAATCGCTTTCTGAGTCGATTAAACGATGTCCGTCCGTCCGTCCGTCTGGTTGGCTGTCTGGCTGTCGCAATTTTGAAGATATTTCGATCAAATTTGGTACATATTATTTTTTCGGCCCAAGGACCAAGCCTATTGAAACTGGCTAAAATCGGTCAATTATTTCACCTAGCCCCCATACAAATGTCCTTCCGAAATTGGACTTTATCGGTCATAAATGTTTAATTTATATAAGTATCTCCACAAATCGCGCTCCAAATAAGTTTTATATATACAAAATTCATGTCACCAAATTTTGTTACAATCGTTCCATAATTAGTCATAGCTCCCATATAGACCCGCTTCCGAAAATCACTTTAACGTGCATAAATCGCTTAAAAATGTTGGTATACTCACATAGTTTACATTCAACATAGTAAACTTTCATATAGACATAAATCACTCAACCTAATTTCATGGTGATCGGTCCATAATTGGTCATAGCCCCCATATAAGGCCCACTTCCGAAAATCACTCAAAAATATAAATTATTGAAATTTTAAAAGAAAAATGTTTTTGCTCTTTTACTTAGTGTTTTAATTGGAATTTTGTTTCCAAAATTTACTTCCAAATTCATCCAAATTTCGAAACTTCAAATAACATTTGCAACCTCTAAACGTTATCCGATTTTGATCAAGTTTTCGGCAGCGAAATTCATAAAAATCCCAAATAAGGGAATACCCTAGTATATATGAATGTATGTTTGTGTGTGTGTGTATAAATCCCCTGAGATTCATGTATTTTTAATGTAGTTGTTTGTTTGTTGTCGTTCGTATTGGTTGCTGTAGTAGTAACAGAATGGTATTTTTTTGTTGTTCTCATCGGCCTCAGGAGGTGATTAACCTTTGTTTGTGTTTGTGTTTTTGTTTTTATTGCTTTTGTTTTTATTATCGCATTTGTTGTTTTCCATAGTTTTTCTTCTTTGTTTTCCATTAATTTCATTCTATTGTTTTCATTCATTTTATTTTCAAGATAGTATTTTCAGTTGCTGTCAAACAATAAAACATAAAAAATAAATAAAAAGAGTGAATGAAATAACACTGAGCTACGTAAGAAAATTAAATGCAATAGCAAAATTATTTTGATATTCCCTTTAACATCTTAAGGGTTTTTAGCTTAAAATATATCTTTTGCAGATTTAGAGTCACCAACAATCATTCAAAATTTTACGATGAAGTGTTCAACAAGGCTTAAAAACTACAACAGTTTTTACAATTTATGATGTAAATTTTTACAAAACAAATTTTGTAAAGAAATTTAATTCTTTAAACCTTTTAAAAATTTAAAAATTATTTATGCATGTGAGTGTAAATAGAATAAAATCCTTTTAGTTATCATAACATATCCTTTGACTTCTTTCTAACAAATTCAAACCAAATAGCATTAAAAATTAAAGCCAACATTTCATACATTTATTTATGTGATAATTTCATAAACACAATTAGATTTACACAATTCTCAAAATGTTAACATTATTTCAACAATTGTGATATGCTGATTATTTGCAAACATATGCAAATACTTACATACATTTGTATATAAAAATTTAAAATTTTTATAAAATGTTTTCATTTGTCTAACAAATAACATTGAACAATAGCTGAATAATTCTGTTACAATAATTTAATTTTTTCAGTTGTTCCTTTTTTTCGAAACATATCATTTTATGGTTATTGTTGTTCAAGTTAGAAACATGAAAATTAATCTGGATATAAAAAATAATACAAAAAAAAACTTTAGAATTTTACGATAATATGGTATTTTTGTCTAGTTAAATATATTTAATACAATGCTTTATATACGCAAGTACTTTATATGTATATGGTTTCAAATTTCAACTCTTCAAAATTGACAGTGTGTAATTTTGCAACATGTTAACAGACTCCTTTTGAATTTTGTGTAGCTATGGGCTACACATTCAACGTAGTATATCACAGTTGTTTTTAAATTACAACAACAATTAAAACCAACAACAACATGATTACATACATATACGCCACAACAAGCCAAACATCAGTTTATGTAATAAATATTTTTCTCTTAAAAGCTTTAAACTTTTTCGAGATAGTCGAATATTTTGGTTTATAAGTTTTTTGCTTCTGAACCGATTAAGCTGATTTTCAATACCAAGGTGTCTAGAACAATTCTAAACTATTTAGTTAAATCTCATTAATTTCAGTTTAGTATTTTGGTCTAGGACATGTTTTACACACACACATACCCATCAGCAGGCAACCCGCGGGAATAATAGCTCTAGCTAGGAATAGGAATAATAGCTCTAGCTATTATTCCTATACCTATCCGACTCGGCCTTCTCTCAGATGATGTTCTAGAATGGCTTTGCTGCTCCTTTACAAGTCTTCACATTCAAAATTGCATTGCAAAATTAGACCTAACCTCACAAACTTTTATTTAAAATTCAAACATGCTTGGTTTTGCTATTAATTATGTAAGATGTCTCTCTATAATAAAAAAGTCTTTGTTATATACCATTACAGAAGGTACAAAATCTTCTAAAACAAGTAAGAGTGCTATATTCGGCTATGCCGAATCTTTTATACGTTTGTGCAGATGTTTGTAACGCCCAAAAGTAATAGTCTAACACCCACCTTAAAGTATACCGATCGACTTAGAATCACTTTCTGAGTCGATTAAACGATGTCCGTCCGTCCGTCCGTCTGGTCGGCTGGCTGGCTGTCCATGTAAACCTTGTGCGCAGAGCACAGGTCGCAATTTTGAAGATATTTCGATAAAATTTGGTACATATAATTTTTTCGGCCCAAGGACCAAGCCTATTGTAACTGGCTGAAATCGGTCCATTATTTCACCTAGCGCCCATACAAATGTCCTTCCGAAATTGGACTTTATCGGTCATAAATGTTTAATTTATAAATGTATCTCCACAAATTGCGCCTTAAATAAGTTTTATATACACGCAGAGAAAAAACATGGTTGGACATGGTTACGACAACTATACTATGTTATCTGTAACAATATATTGTTGTCGTAAACATATAATTATTTTTTTAATTTAATTTCAACAATATTATAGTTACTGTAAACGTTTATATTGTCATCGCAATTATAAATATGAATATGGTTTTCGAACAACTAAATAATGATAATTAGGTAAACATATTATTATACCCTTCAGCTTCGTGAGAAGGGTATATATAAGTTTGTCATTCCGTTTGTAATTTCTACATTTTTCATTTCCGACCCTATAAAGTGTATATATTCTGGATCCTTATAGATAGCGGAGTCGATTAAGCCATGTCCGTCTGTCTGTCTGTCTGTCTGTCTGTCCGTCTGTCTGTCTGTCTGTCTGTTGAAATCAATTTTCTGAAGGCCCCAGATATCTCCGGGATCCAAATCTTCAACAATTCTGTCAGACATACTTTCGAGAATTTTGCTATTTAAAATCAGCAAAATCCGTCCATAAATAACGGAGATATGAGCAAAAATCCGAGACAACCTCTGAAAATTTCATCAAAAAACACAATGTATTGCATGCTTTGACAAAAAAACAACAAAACGTATGTTTGGATGTGCAAGTTTTGTGTATTTTGTTTTTTTTTTGTGTTTTGTTTCTTTTGGCATTGTTGTTGTTTTTTATACAACTAAACGTTTGTTTGGTTGTGTGTTGGTTTTTTTACAAAAAAGCAACAAAACGTATGCTTGGTTGTGCATGTTTTGCGTATTTTGTTTTTTTTTTGTGTTTTGTTTCTTTTGGCGTTGTTGTTGTTTTTTATACAACTAAACGTTTGTTTGGTTGTGTGTTGGTTTTTTTTGACAAAAAAGCAACAAAACGTATGTGTGTTTTGTTTCTTTTGGCGTTGTTGTTTTTTATACAATTAAACGTATGTTTGGACGTGTGTTGGTTTCATTGGCTTGCGTATTTTGTTTTTTCTTTTGGTGTTTTGTTTCGTTTGGCGTTGTTGTTTTTTGTGTTCTTGATAAATTTAGGATGCTGTACGCTGAAAGTGGGCAATGTACATACATATATACTAATTATAAAAAATAATAATGCATCCACAACAAAGGTGAAGGGTATATAAGATTCGGCATAGCCGAATATAGCACTCTTACTTGTTTTTATATACAACCATTAAATGTTAAGTTTATATACGCGTAGTCATAATATGTTTAAGATGCAAACAAAAAATGTTTACAACAACTATATAATGATAAATAGGTAAACATATTATATTATGTAGTCATAATATTTTTAAAATGCAAACAAAATATGTTTACTTTTAATAGTCTTTTTTCCAACCATTTGTGAGTGCTGGTGTTTGTCTAAGCTGTGTTGTTTTTACAAGTAAATTTTGAGTGTCTGTTATTCCCATTCGCTCTATAGTTTTATTTGTATATTACCTTTAACTTTCCTAGAGCGAATAACAATAAATTTGATTTTATCATTAATATTTTAATTGTGAATTTAGTACTTTAAAACTAAATCCTATTAAAATTTTGTATTTCCAAAAATAAATTTTAATAATAATATGGATCATAATATGATTTAATTGGGTCATAAATATGATGACTCTGGGTCATATTATGATTATTTTTTATCATACTATGATTATTTCAAAACATATTATGATTGATTTTTATCATAATTTGATTACTTTAGAACATATATATGATATTTTATGATACTAATAATGATCATAATATGTTTTGGACTACAAGCAAAAATCTGATCATAATATGTTGCTGTTAGTTTATGGTTACCAGAACCATGTTTTTTCTCTGCGTGTATACATAATTCATGTCACCAAATTTTGTTACGATCGGTCCATAATTCGTCATAGCTCCCATATAGAACCGCTTCCGAAAATCACTTTAACGTGCATAAATCGCTTAAAATCCTAAATTTATCAAGAACACTTTTAAAAATTTAAAGCATGCAATAAATTGTGTTTTTTTGATGAAACAACTCAGAGGTTGTCTCGGATTTTTGCTTATATCTTCGTTATTTATGGATATTGCTGATTTTAAATAGCAAAATTCTCGAAAGCATGTCTGACAGAATTGTTGAAGATTTGGATCCCGGAGATATCTGGGGCCTTCAGAAAATTGATTTCAACAGACAGACGGACAGGCGGACAATGCTTAATCGACTCCGCTATATATAAGGATCCAGAATATATAATTATGTGGGGTCGGAAAATTATATTATGGAAATTACAAACTTATTTATACCCTTCTCACGAAGGTGAAGGGTATAAAAATTAAGTATTTTATAATATTTGATGTTGCGAAGTTCGCGTGAAGTGGTTTTTATATATAAAACTACACTCGTGATACTTTAAAGTTCATTCTTTAGGTTTTATGTTGAAATTATTAAGAATATTTCCCCTAATAATCCTCTTTAATGGCTTGCTTCAGCAGACCTTCAATTAGGCTTTCATTTTCAGATATTTCTATAGAAGCTCCTATATAGACATTCTGTGAGGCATTACGCGGAAGGTCTGTTTACAGGCCTTCATCTGCAACTTCTAAACCTTAGTCCGATTTTTTTGAATGAAATTTGACATGCGCATAGAAAATGTATTTTCGAGTTTTTGTTTTGAATTTTGACCGAATGGGCCGACTAGGGATGTGACCAAGGGTCCCCAAAATAGTACACCTCGGGTATGTTAAATTTTTTAGAACTATCCTATTTCTTCGTCTGTATTCCAATTTCCAAAATAATACATATCAAGCTTTACATAAGACCTCGTTGTAGCTATCAATTATCTCCTATAACTTAGGAGATATTCGCATTAGAAAATTAAATTTTCAACATTTTTATCCACCCTACTCTAGTTTTTTTTATAACAGCGGCTCTTAATATTTCCCGATTTTCTCCATTTTTCTTTCATTGGACTAAGAACAAATGTATATGTCAAACAAAAATATTATTGTTTCAAAATCCTGACTAACTCCAAAGTTATATGCATTTGAATTCAAAAACTTAAAAAATGGCGATTTTTAGCTAGTACTTTTTTTCATTTCAAGTTATCTAAAAAATTTCTTAGAAGATGTATTAGGAATTTATACTTTTTTAAAAGTTAACTTTATATTAAACTAGTTGATCGCCCCGGCTTCGCCCTGTAGCATTTACTAATGTTAGTTCTTTAAGTTTATTCAACCCACGCACACCAGCCTGTTCTTATTTATTTGCAAATAAAATATCTAAATTTATACTGCATACTTTAAGGAGCTTTTTTATTAAAGTTGACTGGACTCACAAAAAAAATAATTTCCGAGTTTTACCCGGAATTTTTGAATTTTTCTTCTTTACAAACCAGCTCCTGAAAATTTCGAATCGAATAAAAAAAATCAGCCAAATCGCTCCAGCCGTTCTCACGTGATGACATTACATACATGGACCATTTCATTTTTATATACATGTATAGAAGATAATTTAAATGAAAATATTTTTTATGTAAAATTCAAATTTAGGGAAAAAATTCTCAAATCGCATAGATGGCCAAATATGTTCTTAATTATTTTGTAAAGGATTCCGATAACCCCGCTCCCAGTATGAATATTATAGCCAAAAAAGCTGATAACGATGTTGCTGTCGTTTTCATTATAATAAAGTAACTGACATAACTTTTTGTTGTTGGCCTATTAAGGCCTATTAAACAATACTTGTCTGACCTCTTAATATTCTAATATTCATTTCCTAAGAATAGCTCATAAACAATTGTAGTCCTTTATTATCCTTTTAAAATTTGGACCCTTAGCAATAACAATAATAAAGCAATATTTTCAAAGCACTACATCTCTATTGACAAATTTGCCTCGTGTATAGAAATAATGAGCTTAAGCACAAAAGTTATTCAGTCCTATTCGAGGAAATGCACATTGATTTTTTTTAACGATAAAGACCTGAACAATTTTTGGAATACATACATATATTTGAAAAATAATTTAAAATTTAGAATTTTTATAATACAATAGCCATAATTTATTGTATTTTCACATCCCACAACCCTGATAAATTCATTTTGGCCCACACAATTTTTCATTTGCCCAATATTGACAGTTCTAAGCACAAAAGAACTTAATTGTTATCAAATCTTTTGTACAGGAACAAATAACTACAAAACGATTTTTATGTAAACACTTCCCTTTTTAAATTTTTTCAATTTTGCTATTGAGCCTTAAGTATTTGGCATCCTTTTTATTATACTTTCCAATTAAACAGTAAAAAAAAATAGAAAACAACTTACAATTCAGTTTTTCAATAATCATGTTGCTCAAGAAAACAAAAAAAAAAAACGATAAATAAAATACCCTTAAGACCTTTTTGGGGACAACAAAACATTCAAATTGTATACTTTCTAAGAGGCAAAAGGATACAAAAGGACTATCATTTATAGAGAATTCATACAAGCAACATAGGCCTTTATAATCTTTATTTAAAATTTAATATTAAGCAGAAAATTGAACACAGACATTGTGGCACAAACGACAACATTTTGTTAAACTATGATTGCTCATATTTGCCTTTATATAGAATTTAGACGAGTTTATTTATGTTGGTTTCCAGATATTTACTGTGTGTATACAAGTTATCATCATTATAAGCACTATCTATTTAAAACATACACATACTTAAGTATCTAACAGATACATGTTTATATAAAGCACAATGTATTGAGGGAAAATTTATAAACCTCCCGTGCAAATAATGTTAAATTCATAGATACATATATTTACTTATTCTCAGAAATCTTAGGATGTTTGTGCATAGAAACTGGTGACATTCAAATCTGAATTTCAAATATTTAATGATGTAGAAAGTTTTCCTTGCCAAAATTAAACATAAATATCTACAAAATATCTAATTTTCGAACACACCAATTTTCTCACATCACTGGTTAGGACAAGTTAGGTATTGAAAATTGAAGATTGGAGCTGACCTCAAGTTTCATTAAATTGGGACCTAAAATATATAACATTTCCCTATCTTTTCATTAGAAATTCCAAATATTGAAAAATTTTACCTTTGACCTTCACGATTTAAAGGTTAACGTTTTCCGAATTTAGTAAAACTTTCAAACCATATTTGAAATTACCAGGACTATAATATTATGAATAGGTTTTTCATATTTTTGTTCCCTATTGTGATTTCAATAAATCCCAATGTGATGATCATAAAATTCTAAAATTTGTTTAACAAAATTTTTAAAAACTTGAAAATGGAGATTCGAAATGGCCTTTAAACAAATATTTTTTGACCATACCTGCGAATAGGTTAGCGGTATCCTACGAAGACAAAAACTCATACACATGTAAATACGGATATATTTTAAATAAAAATTACCTTTTATTTTAATTTTTCTCGAAATATGTTAATTTTTTTTTTCCAAAATTTTTTGTTCAAGTGGCCTGAAACACGTTAATGGTCTGGCGAGTTTGTAATAACTTTGACATTTTTTAATTAAATTTTCTCATTTATATCTCATTACAACGATAATTACGTACACATTTCGATTATTTTGCACTCAATTGCAAAAGTATTTATTTAGTAGCAAAATTATTACAAAAAATGAAAAATTAATTTCCAAAAAAAAAAATTAAATGTAATATTTATTAATATAAATAAATCTACATCTTTTTAGAAAACAGTGCAGAAAGTTAACGAGTTTCACCTATTTATTCCATATAAATAGTAAAATTTTGCAAATATCTGAACTTTGACCTCGATGCGCGTCCAGAAATAGTTGTCCGATTTGGCTCAAATTTTCAGCATTTAACTTTTAGGCCTAGTGTCACAATATTCCACCCGGCACTCTTCAAAATTTTAACAAAAATTTTTTTCCATACAACTGATTGTCACTCTAATATACATATATGAATGCAACCTCCTCCATTTTCGAAATAACGGTATATCTCGAAAATACGAGCTAACCTAAAAAAAAAACGGTTAGCACCACTGAATCGTACCCGTATTAGTTTAACCCACTGGGTGCCCTTCTTAACAGAACAATTTATGAATTTCGTGCACAGTGCACGGTGGTAAATTCCGGCCAAAAATGTTTTTTTTTGTTTTTTTAATTTTTATAAAATTTTGATGGTAAATTTTTCTTAACACTTCAGAATATACAGTATCATAATTATTTTGGCTATAAAGTAACTATATGGTTATTTATAGAGCTGTAAAGTCAAAGATTTTTTCTTGTCATTTTAATATTAGAAAAATGTGATTTTTTTACTTTTGAATTGAAGTAGCCTGAGCTTTTTTCTTTAAAGTTTTTTTTTGCAAATTAGCACATGCTTTTATAAAACAGTTAGCAGTTAACCATTCTACGTAGTTATTAAGGAGTTTTTGCGTGTTATTTTTATATACAAGTGAAATGATTTGGAACTAGTTTAAAATCTATAGAAACTAAATTAAAAAAAAAAAGTTTGAAAGGCCAAAACAAATTAAATGGGGCTATTAGAGCTTAAGCGTAAATTACATCTAATACTGTAAGGTATCAAGAGTAAGTACTATAAATTTCAGCTGCAATTATCTGCCATTCTCATAACCAGAACGATTTTAGTGCCTACATATTTTACACATTTTTTTTGTATTTTTTTGGTCAATTTCAAAAATTATGTAAGTTTGAGAGTTATTTACGTCTATGCTGAATTGGCCAAACCATGTATTTGTATGTCGAAATTTTTTCAATCGATCATTTATGTTATTTTTAATTAAAAACCTTATTGAAGCCATTTACAAAAATGACATACTTTTTTCGATACTTTTATAACGTAAATTTTAATTTGGCCAACTCCTATATGCAATTTATAATATTTTTTGCGATGGATCAAGTCTGTTTTTCTTAAATGTACACAAAATTTTAAATTTTACATGAATAACCTAACTTTTTCGATTATTTCAATACGTCCACGTTTGTTTGGCCAAACCCTGTATATGTATTCCGAAATTTTTACGACCATTTATTTCAATCACTTATGTTATTCTTAATTTTTGGACTAAATTTCAGGCATTTACATGAATAACCTAATTTTTTCGATGCTTTTAAAAAGTCCATGATTGTTTGGACAAACCCTCCATATGTAATCCGAAATTTGAATTACCGATTTTTTTTCGATCACATATTTTATTCTTTATTTTTGGAATAAATATCAGCCGCTTACATGCAATTTGTTGGTACTTTTAGAACGTCCATGCTTTTTTGACCAAACCCTGTACTTGAACATCGAAATATTTATCGATCGGTTGGTTATGTTATTCTTAATACAAATAACAAATTTCAAACATTTTTATGAAGAAATAAAGAAGTTATGGATTTTTGGCCGGAATTGACCACCGTGCAGTGTAATTAATTAAATATTAATTACAAACTGGTTCTCTGTAAAGGATAACAATAAACTTTTCATTTATTATCGCTTACATTAATACAAGTCTTACCATTGTTTGCTTATTTGTTGCTTCTCAGTAAGGTGTAATAGTAAGCGCTTGCAACAGCACTTACGCCCCTTTTTAGCTTCCTTAAACCTTTTTTTTCGATGCTACCAAAGACTACAATTGTTCTCCGATCCCAAAATACAAAACTTCAAATAAAATGTGCAAACTGTAAACGTTATCCACTTTTGCTAAAATTTTCAGCATTTTAAAAGGGCCACCCTAGTGTACATATATCTGCGTATTTCTCAACATCTGATTTACAATTCGATACGGATTTAGTTACATAAATACGAATTTGTAATTTGAATTGAGAAATAGTTACAGGGTCCTTTTAAAAACCTACTCAAATATGTCTGTATCTAATACAAACATACACATAATAATAGTTTATACCATTTCTCATCTGCATAATAATATATTGAATCTATTACATGCTGAAAGCAAGACAAATTTCTACAGAAGTTCGGTCATGTTCAAAATGCTTTGTTATACGAATACACTTGCACACATATGGATATCGTATAACATTTCTCATCCAAATCTAACGCTTAACAGTGGGACAGAATCAAAATTTTTTGGAAATAAATCTTGCATTTCTAAACAGCTGGTCCGATTGAGATAAAATTTGACAAATTTTAATTTGAAAATTTTAGTTATCTAACTAACAAAAAAAAAATTCGAGTCCATTCGGTCCAAAATTTGCAAAATTTTAAAATTCAAATTTTTAAAGCTTTCCCAACACATAAAAATATTTGAAATCGAATGGGAAAGAAAAAAATGGCACTTGTTTAAAAATTTTACATGTCGAAGGTATCCTACTTTGAGCCCCCATAGCCCCTGGAGCATTTGTAGGACCCATTTTAATAACTTAAACTCGAATACTCCTTGGCTAAGCCCGCGTCAAATTTGAGAAAGGCCTGATTTATTTCCAACTCTTAGAATTATTCCACAGAGTGCCTGGAAAATGCTTGGGACAATTCAAGAATTTCTTTAAAGAATTCTTGTTAAAACTATTATTTCTGCACAGATTCGTTGTGATATGCTGCCAATCGAATGATTCAATTTAATCCATCGTTTTTTCGTTTCGTTGAAATCAACTTTCCGAAGCCCCCAAATAACTTACATACACTATTCATACATCAATGTCTCCGGAATTCGTCCGGCTCGGTTGCTATTTAAAATAGAGAAAATCTGTTCACAAATGGCTGAGATATAAGGAAAAAACCAGGACAGCCTCGATTTTTGACATATATCTGTATTACTAAGTCATTATCATTATCATATATCAAAGACCTTTGCAACGACGCATATATAGTAAGTTGGACCTACAATGGGTCAAAATCGGAGAAAATATTTTGTAATCCGAATTTTTTTTCACCAAAAGTTTTTTTTCGCTAAATATTAAAAAAAATAAATAAAATATATAAAAAAAATTTTCAAATTTTTCAAATTTAAAAAAAAATAGAAAAAGCAATTTGAAAAAAAATTTCTAAAAACTTTGGAAAAAAAATAAATTTTGTTTACCTAAAAATATTTAAAATTTTTATTTTGAAGTATAATTTGGTGTAGGGTATATAAGATTCGGCACAGCCGAATATATCTCTCTTATTAGTTTTTTATGAATATGGGGGGTTAGAGTATATCGATTACTGTATTTAGAGGTAAGGTTATTTACGATTATATCGGTAATAATAGTTTAGCGCTACGCTAGTTGTGCTGAAAGAGTATTTTAGAGTTAACGGTAGCTTAGCGGTAAAAAATGTAATTTAAGTTAAAAAAAAATGTTGACGTTTATTTTCTTGGGCCGCTGTAATAAAACTGAATATTTGAGTTGCAATACAAACATATCCATATACCGATGGGGAATTTAACTTTGAAATTTTTTAACTTTTCTCATTAAATATACACGTAAATTAAGTTTTAATTGGAAATTTTAATTTTTTTGTTTCCTTCTTTTTAGATTAAACATTTGGCTGTACATTGAATTTTAAAAAACATTGAACAATAGCAGGTAAGTCAATAAAACACTTAATTGTCTACTGACAATATATGTATTTATTTAATTAGTTTTCCTTTAATTTAATTTTCCTCTTTAAAAACATACAAAATAATATGTAAAATAAATAATCAACATGTTAAGTTTTTAATAAATTTAATTAATTTTATTTTATTTATGCAGTATTTTATATTCATACATAAAATGTATGTAAATGTATATTCATACATGTATGTATGTATGTTTGACTAGGTTTTCAGTTTTAACTTTACTCATTTTTGTTATACCCTACAATAGCATAATGTGAAGTAATGCATTTGTTAGATGCTTGTAACGTTCAATAACTTACTCAGAATCACAGAATTGCTACATGAGAACCCCTACATATTTTTTCGTTCACTTTTGTAAAATATTTACATTTAACATACTTGTAACAATTGTAGACTATCATATGGCCGGACTTACCCGACCACTCTCTCTGTTAGTGTTTTAATCTAATATAAAACTTTCCATAAATTAATAACGAATCAGCGCACATTTTCATGTAAATTTACTACATCAACATCATGATCATCATGGTTTGTTAATTCTTGCATATTCGCATTAATTGAAGCTTAAAAAGTCATTAAATGTTCAATGAAAAGTAAATTATATTTTTTTTTTTTGGTGTTCAACAATTACTTTTTATTAGTTGTAGTGAAAATTAAATTTTCCATAATTTCTAGAATGTTCAGGAAGAGAATTTAAATATACAAGTATTTTATTAAATTAAAATCAAACCATTTAAACATATGTATATTAGGGTAGTTTTTGTACACTTTGCCATATTGATTAAATTAAATATTTATTATTAAAAGTTTTAGATATAATTTTATTAGAAAATATAATATGTAGTTTGTAAAAGTAAACTTTATCTAATGACATTTTTCGAATATCACTTCCAATAGTATAAACTGATTTTATTATGAAAACAAAATTCAAAACTTAACGACATGAATTTCGAGATATTCTTCTTCAAAGGACTAATTCTCCAATTACTGATAAAGATTGAGTACTTAATACATTAAAATAAAACACGTACAATTGAAACATTAATTATAAAGAAATGCTTAAAAATATAAATTTATAAATCAAATATATAATCTCGAGAATCCCCATGAATTACTTAAAAATGCGTCATTTACAATAGATGACGTATCGTCTGTATTTAATAACTTAAATGGCATTTTGAATGGTACATATCTGTCATCATAATTGGCAAGGGTATATATAAGTTTGTCATTCCCTTTGTAATTTCTACATTATTCATTTGCGACCCCACAAAGTATATATTTTCTGGATCGTTATAGATAGCGAAGTCTCAGTTGCTATTTAAAACCGACCAAAAATGGCTGAGATATAAGGAACAACCGATTTTTGGCATATTTTTTATCTATATCTGCATAACTAAGTCATTAATATAGACATCATGAATATAATGACAGATATTTCACAGTCCATTGCAACGATTTATAAATGCTATGGTAAGTTGGACATACAATAGGTAAAAATCGGGAAAAATATTTTTGTAAGCCGATTTTTATTTTTCATTGAAAATTTTTTATCATAAATTCTTTTTTAAAAAAAAAATTTTAATAAAATTAAAAAACTTCGAAAAAAAAATTTCTAAAAAAATCAAATGATATTTCAAAGACCTTTGCAACGGCGTATATAAGGCCAAAGTAAGTGAAAATATTGGTGAAAATCGGAAAAAATATTTTTTAACCCGAGTTTTTTTTTATTAAATTTTTTTTTTTTTTTTGTCATAAAATCTTTTTACATAAAAAATTAAAAAAAAAAAATTTGGAAAAAACTTTTTTAAAAAAAATTAAAAAGCTATTTCTAAAAAAAAAAAAATTGTTTTCCTAAAAAATATTTATTTTAAAGTATAGCTTGGTGAAGGGTATATAAGATTCGGCACAGCCGACTATAACTCTTTTAATTTTTTATTCTCACTTAGTTTTTTATTGCTTCGAAAATGTTGAGTTTTGTACCAACGAATACTTTACTTCTTTAATTTAAAAATAAATGACGCCGAAGCACACCAAAGCTAATGTTGAATGTGTTCCATCAGTTTCAACATGGTTGAGATGGTTTGTGCTGTTCAGAAGTGCTGATTTTGACAACGAAGACAAATATTGCCCAGGCCAGCCAAAAAGGTTTGAAGACCATTAAGAGGCATTTCTACTCCAGGAAGATTTTTGTCAAACTCAACAAGAAAGTCTTTTTTGCACTGAATCATTACTTGCGATGAAAAAGAGATCGTATGTGAAGCCCTTCCAATCAGCCAAATCTACACCAAATTTAAATAATTTCAAATCGGCGATTTTTTTCAACATACCTATTAAAAAAAACCTTAAAAATTAATGCGTAAAAAAAATTGACAAAAACTTGTCCAAAACCTCAAGATAAAAATTAGTATGAAAAAACTGCTATCTACATCGTATAAAGTGTAAAATTTTACCTTGGAAAGGTAATAATATATCAAAGACAAATTTGTCCCTACAAATAGGCTCACCCTACTGTATATATATATGAAATTTAAATAGATTGATACCAAATGGATGGCTGATGCTCCGACAAAAATACATATGGCAATTCCATGTCATCGTACGTGACATTTGTAAGCCTATAGAGTGGAATAGATGTTGCTAATATAAGAGTATCTGAAATATAATTCGGTCTTTATGCTCCATTCGGAGGGTACTATATTTTAAAAAAATAATAAGTTCTTTCGAAACAATATTGTCCAAAATATTGAACGAAGTAAGAGTATATCGTACGTGACATAAAACGAAAGTAATTTTGAGGTACATGTAGAAATATTGGAAAATTTTCGAATCGTGAGAGGCGTTATGTTTTCTTTTAATTTCTTACACTAAACCAAATATTTTTCCTTTACAATCCATTTTATTTAAATAAAAACAATCTTTGGATGACTTTATAATAAATACAATTTAATATCGTACGTGACAGATTTTTTTCTTATAGTAAAACAATAAGGGTCCTCATGTAAACGCTTAAAAGCCTCGCAAACTGTGCAATCTGTGCATTTTTACACTCTCGCAAATGAAATGTCAAAAAATGTATGGAAATTCGTTTGCACAACTCCGATAAGTTTGCGCGACAATTTAGACTCGCAAACTTGAATTTATTGTGCATTTGATGAATCAGCTGCTTTTGTTTACTTTTATTTATAAGAAATAAAAATCAAATAAAATATAAAAATTTTGTGCATGTGAAAATTGTTTAACTTTGGAACAGAATGATTGTATTAAATGACATTGTGTATGAAAACATTAACCAACAGCTAGAACATAAACAAAGTCCTCCAAACTATGTATACCACCGTTTGTTCCAAAGTTTTAACTTTCATTCAACATTTTAAAATTAAAATTTATACAATTTGAAAAAAAATTATTAAAGCTTTTGTTGAATTTATGTATTTTTATTTGACAAATATAAATTTTCTGTATAAACTTGCACAAAATTGAAAAGGTGGGTTCATGAAACATGTCGCGCAAATTTGCCCATTTGCACAAATGGGAAACTTAAGCGTTTAAATGAGTACCCTTAATATATATTCTGTAAATATATGTAAAAAAAAACTAAAAAAATAAATAGAAAATATATTCGGTTTCAAAAAACAATCAGAGTCAAATTCTTTTCAAACTATATGCTAATTGGTAGCTTGGTTTTCGCAGCAATTTTAGTAAAATTTAATTGTTTTCTCCTATTCAAATCATCTTTAAAAACAATTTCAAGGGTTTTTTTTTAGTCGTGGTTGTCATTCTCGTGGAATTGCCCATATACTAATCATCACAACCCCTTAAGAAAATGAACGTGTTGTATAAAGGATTTAAAGGATTAAATAATATTTTCTCTTTACTGGACAGATTTTTTGGAAAAATAATAAAATCTCTCTAGGCACGTTTCACAAATTACAATTTAAACAAAATGAAAAACAAATAACTAAAATATGTATATTTTAGTTACTCACAAAATTCACAAATAAAGTTTCAAGGTTTATTTTTGCCAAAAATAAATTTAATATTAAGTAATTTAAAATGAAATTAATCAATTTCAATTTGCACCGACAGTTTTTAAAACAAATGATTTGTGTTATTTTACATTTCTATATATCATAATATAAATTGCATGAATTGAATGAAAACTTTGGTGAAATAATTAAAAGAATTAACACTATGTATTTGTGTTTGTATTGCAGTGTATGCATGAAATATATTTGAGTACATAACAAACTGCAGGCTACTACAGCACTACCAGTTACCCACTAACCTACTTGCCAGGCTTTAGACAGACGTATTAAATCATGCCACTGCAAATAATGAAATTTTTCCAAAAACCTGACAAAATAAAATGTAATTTCACTTGTAATTGTATTTTCCACATAGTAATAAATAAGGGGTCTTCCAATAGGAATATCCGAACTTTGACTTCTAATAGTGGCCATATTGATGAAGCTACATCTGAAGAATTGACTCCTAGTTTGTTTTGCCAAATATCCATGGAAGCATATAGCGTTCAACAACATGTGCAAATGATAAAATTGTTTTATCAAAATGGGTATTCTGTTCGGGCGACGTTCGGCAAGCTTCGCCCATTTTACGATGAGGCCCATTTCTGGACAGCGGTCCTCAAAGCCAGCATAAACCATAGTCATGGAAAAAAATTCAACCCGAATTTGATTAAATTTTCAGCATTTAATTTGGAGATGACGGAGAACAATTTTAGACCTTGGGAGAATCGATTATCAACAACAAACTAGCCATTTCCATGAACATATTCTTCGAATAATTTTTTTTTTTAGATTTCTAAGTTTTTTCTACTTTCAAATTCAAGACCTCTTCATTATTTACTTTTTATACCCTACACCACCATGGTGGGATGGGTATTATGCGTTTGTGCAGATGTTTGTAACGCCCAAAAATATTAGTCTAACACCCACCTTAAAGTATACCGACCGACTTAGAATCACTTTCTGAGTCGATTAAACGATGTCCGTCCGTCTGGTTGGCTGGCTATCCATATAAACCTTGTGCGCAGAGTACAATTTTGAAGATATTTCGATCAAATTTGGTACATATTATTTCTTCGGCCCAAGGACCAAGCCTATTGAAAATGGCTAAAATCGGTCCATTATTTCACCTAGCCTCCATACAAATGTCCCTCCGAAATTGGACTATATCGGTCATAAATGTTTAATTTATAAATTTATCTCCACAAATTGAGCTCCAAATAAGTTTTATATATACAAAATTCATGTCACCAAATTTTGTTACGATCGGTGCATAATTAGTCATAGCTCCCATATAGTCCCGCTTCACTTTAACGTGCATAAATCGCTTAAAAATGTAGGTATACTCACAAAATTCAACATAGTAAACTTTCATCTAGACATAAATCACACGACCTAATTTCATGGTGATCGGTCCATAATTGGTCATAGCCCCCATATAAGACAGAATTCCGAAAATCACTTAAAAATTTAAATTATTGAAATTTTAAAAGTAAAATGTTTTTGCTTTTTTACTTAGTCTGGGGTATTACTTGGTCGGGATTGACTGAAAATACTGTCTTACTTGTTTATATCTAAAAATATATTAAAACTTAACAAATTGATTCTTTAAGACCTTTTTACTACAAACTAAGTTTAGTAAACTATATATTTTGTATACAGGTATGTATGTATCTATGAGAGTGTCTTGCCAACAATTATTGCTATTTATGCTTGAAATCATTTTCCCACACTTAATATTGTAAGGCTGGTGCTTGCACAAACATGCAACTGGAAAAATGACTGTAAAAAATGTTAAATATACAGGTAGTTGTTATTCAGCTCTATTCGGAAAATTTATCATCAATAAAGGATATTTTTTCAAAGTTGTTTTTAATGGAAAATTAACATTTAATGGAAGACCCATTTTATTGGGAATTTCAAGCTTAAATACCTGAATTACATTTAATAAAATATTAGAATATGATATGTTATTAGTGGCAACAGGAATGACCCAGATGAATACTTTTATTTTTGTATTTTTCTCTTATACATATTTATTTTAAACGTAGAAAAAGAGAAGAATTGCAAATTATTCGAGAAAATTTGCATTATTTTCGTATTTGTATTATGGAAATGTGTTTGAGTTTGCAAATGTGTATGAATAAAAAATGGTTGTCTGAAAATGTTTTTTTTTTTGTTTTTTCTTTCAAAAATTGAATATTTCTTTGTACAGTCAGAGAAAAAATTAAATGTTACAAGTCAGAAAATTAAAGGCTTAACGGAGAAGACTTTTCAGTAACAAACTAAGTCGAAATGCTTTGTTTTTGAAATAAAAAGTATCCAAAATTTGTTACTTTATATCCATGGTAGGCGTTCATATTGTTCAGGTTACGATGATTTTCGTCAAACAACCCGAATGTGAACAAAAGATCGTAATAGAGCGTAAAAATACACACAATTCATTCAGTTTCTTGATGTTGTTGTGGATATTTTATTTTTTACTCAGAAGAGCACACAAATTAAATGCCTCTTTTTGCCTACCAATGCTTTATATAAATTAGAGGGAAGCGATCCTACACAGAACCGATTACAGGAGACTAGTTACTGGCACTAGTTCTAAAAATTGATTAAAGGCTTCTAAAAATTGATTAAAGGCTTGTATGTTTTTATCTTCAATCATAATTTAGCAAAATATAGATTCCGAGCCAAAAGAACTGCTCAACTTTTGAGGCCAAGAACGAATCAAGCCAATTTCGGATACTCTATTCTGAAGTTAAGCGTATGCCAGAGAGAGCGTTCTGCATCGATCTAAACAAATAGTAGTCGGATGGGGTATGATCTGAACTATAAAGCTGGTGAGGCAAAACTTCTCAACCACTTCATTCTAAATAATTTTTAACAGGTATTGCAACATGTGGCCGAGCGTTGTCATGATGGAATATTACGGTTTCTGGGCATTTTTCGACCAAAAATCGCTTCAAACGAATCAGTTACGTTCGATACAGGTTCCTTGTGATGGTCTGGTCAGATTTCTGCAGCTCATAATAGATAGGACCCTTTTGCTCCCACCAAATACAGAGAATTACCTTAGCGCCATAGATATTAGACTTTGTTGGCGATTCGGCTGGTTGGCCGAGCTTCAAATACGATTTATTACGCTTCGGGTTATCGTAATGGATCCATTATTCATCGCAAGTAATGATTCGGCGAAACAAGGATTTTCTTTTCTTTTTATTCAAGGTCTCTCGTCTTCAAAGTATCGTACCAAGTTCCCTGCTTTTAGATGAATCTTGTTACTCGCAAATATTTTGAAATTGCTGCTTGAGTAGTTAGCTGCCAATGATTTTACAAACTTTTGTTGAGTTCGACAACAATCTTCTTGGACTTCAAACTGTTTTTGGCTGGCCTGGGCGATTTTTTACACCGTGTCAAAATCACCACCGCACAAACCATCTCTCGCACTTTGAAACCGATGGAACACATTCACCATAAACTTTGGTAAGCAATCGGCACTTCAGTGGCACTTTTTTCAAATTAAAGAAGTAAAGCAAAACTTCACGCATATGACGCTTTGTTGGTACAAAAAAAACATTAAAACTAACTAAGTGAGAATAAATGACAGATATGTACCCTTCGAAGTGACATATAAGTTATTAAAAACATGAACCGCGTTCAACTGATACGCCATCTATTGTAAATCCCATATTTTTAAGTTATACACCCAATAATAAGACTTTATTTCAGATAACAAAAGGACACTAATCTTCAATATATTACTTGCTTAAGTTCAGTACAAAAAAAGTTAAAAGTAACTACACTGCAGATTACTTAGAGACACTAAAGTGACAAGTGACCTCAGGCTGGGTTATCTGAGAACACATACAAGTCAAATGATCCAATAATATATAAATTGTAGGCAGCCCAGTAATTAAACATAAAAGCAAAATTACTATCTAAAATAGATTGAAATTAGTGGGTATTTAAGCCTGTTGGGTTTAAATAAATGTTCATGATATTTTTATACCCTTCAGCTTCGTGAGAAGGGTATATATAAGTTTGTCATTCCGTTTGTAATTTCTACATTTTTCATTTCCGACCCTATAAAGTATATATATTCTGGATCCTTATAGATAGCGGAGTCGATTAAGCCATGTCCGTCTGTCTGTCTGTCTGTCTGTCTGTCTGTCTGTCTGTCTGTCTGTCTGTCTGTCTGTCTGTCTGTCTGTCTGTCTGTCTGTCTGTCTGTCTGTCTGTCTGTCTGTCTGTCTGTCTGTCTGTCTGTCTGTCTGTCTGTCTGTCTGTCTGTCTGTCTGTCTGTCTGTCTGTCTGTCTGTCCGTCTGTCTGTCTGTCTGTCTGTCTGTTGAAATCAGTTTTCTGAAGACCCCAGATATCTTCGGGATCCAAATCTTCAATAATTCTGTCAGACATGCTTTCGAGAATTTTGCTATTTAAAATCAGCAAAATCGGTCCACAAATGGCTGAGATATGAGGAAAAAACCAAGACAACCTCGATTTTTGACCAATTTTTGACCTATATCTGGATTACTAAGACATTAATATAGACAATATGGATATCTAATGATAGATATTTCAAAGACATTTGCAACGACGTATATAAGACCATATTAAGTTGGACCTACAATGGGTCAAAATCGGGAAAAAAATTTTGTAACCCGAATTTTTTTTTTCAAAAAAAAAATTTTTAAAAACCAAAAAAAATTTTTAAAATTTAAAAAAAAAAATTTTAAATTTAAAAAAAAAAAATTTAAATTTAAAATAAATTTTTTTCCAAAAAATGAAAAAAAAAACTAAAAAAAAATTAAATTTTGTTTACCTAAAAATATTTAAAATTTTGAAGTATAATTTGGTGAAGGGTATATAAGATTCGGCACAGCCGAATATAGCACTCTTACTTGTTTTTTTTAATTTTTTCCCTTCACTGTACATTTTTCATCTACATATATGGTAGATACATTCAAATAATGAACTGATTACATGCAATTTGTATTTGACATGCAAATTGGTACGTTTCTCAAACAGATGCTTTTACATCAATACAACAGTAATAAATGCAAAAATACTTAAACGAGAAATGTTTAACAATTTTCATTTTCATTTTCTTTTAATAAAATAAACTACATTTTTCACATTGTGGTTGGCTCTGTAGTTCAATGTTTATGAATATATGTGAATAATTTAGTTAAGTGTCAAAAATTCAAATACATGTTGGAATGTCAACTCTTATTAACATTTAACAAACATTTATTTTTCTTTCCCGTTTATGGGTTTAAGGGAAAAATATGCATCCATTTAAACATTTAACTACCCTGCAGAAATGATAAAATAGGTGAACTTTCTATGATCGGTTTTTTAGTAATTTCTTGGGTAAAAAACATTATATTTACCCAAGATTCACTGGTTCATTATCCACCATAAGTAGTTGACAATCAAATTAATCACTAGTAATTTAATTAAGGGATTAAGCAGAGGCTATCAAATAATCTGAATTGAGCTTGCTAAATTGGATATTTGCTAGCCTCACAAGTAGATTAGACAGTAACTAGTTACCGACTAATACTTCGTCAATGCGCAATTATTTAGTTCCATGGGCTGCGGGGTATACACACGAGTATGTATGCGAAACTACACATGTTGGAGTGAGTACAACGAGTTTTATTCCAAAGTGGGTGAATTTTTTGAAATCTAATACTTCAACATGAATACAGAGAAAATGAAATTTTTTCTATTTTGAAAAAAAAAACAAAATATATTTAGCATGGCTTCATTTGCAAAAATAATTTAATTATTTACTCACTGTCCCAGATACAATCATGTATGTATGTATGTGTATCAGTATAATGTCATAGTGCAATTACAGTATTTTTAAATTACCAAATATAATCGCATTTAATCATTTAGAAAATTAAAGGATATAAATTACTGTATTTTGAAAACTGAGAGGGAGGGACCATACAAAAGTATGGGTGGGGTATGGTGGTGGATTTAAAACATATGTGACTAAAGTAATGATGTATTCGTTTACATGAAAAGCTGTTGACAAATTAGCTGGTATCAAATTTATAGGGTGTTTATTAAGATTGTCGCAAAATAAAGTTTTCAATTTTTTTTGTTTTTCGAAATAAAATAGAAATTTTAGCTTATTTCAAAAAAAAACAAGAGTGCTATATTCGGCTGTGCCGAATCTTATATACCCTTCACCAAATTATACTTCAAAATAAAAATTTTAAATATTTTTAGGTAAATTTAATTTTTTTTTTTAAAGTTGTTTTTTTAAATTTTTTGGAAAAAAAAATTTTTCTAATTGTTATTTTAAATTTTTTTTTTAAATTGAAATTTTTTTTAATTTAAAATTTTTTTGTTTTTTTAAATTTTTTTTTTTGGTGAAAAAAAAAAATCGAGTTCAAAATTTTTTTTCCGATTTTGACCCATTGTAGGTCCAACTTACTATGGTCTTATATACGTCGTTGCAACTGTCTTCGAAATATCTATCATTAGATATCCATATTGTCTATGTTAATGTCTTAGTAATCCAGATATATGTAGGTAAAAAATAGGTCAAAAATCGAGGTTGTCCTGGTTTTTTCCTCATATCTCAGCCATTTGTGGCTGACTTCTCGAAAGCATGTCTGACAGAATTATTGAAGATTTGGATCCTGAAGATATCTGGGGTCTTCAGATAATTGATTTCAACAGACAGACGGACATGGCTTAATCGACTCCGCTATCTATAAGGATCCAGAATATATATACTTTATAGGGTCGGAAATGAAAAATTTAGAAATTATAAACGGAATGACGAACTTATATACATATACCCTTCTCACGAAGGTGAAGGGTATAAAAATTAAATGTTTCTTTTATTGTTATTGATCCCACGTAATTTGACATGTACATACGTGTCCCAATATACAACCCCACCAGATATCAGCTTCAATGAAAAAGTCTAATAGTCTGTTCTTAGTAGTTGACTCATTCTCCGGAAACTCATGTATAAGTTACATAGGTTCAGTCTAATATACAATAATTAAACTTATGAAATGAATACTGCTTTGTCTTAAAAGGGACGGTGAAATTATAATAATATATAAAGTGAGAGACAATACAATGGAAACTTTTTTTTGGAAAACTAAGATAAATTCAAATTTACTGGGTTTTCTATAAAAATATAGTAAGTTTAAGTATTAACGTTTAACAAAAATACATTTATAGAATGTGGTTATACTTTTTAGCATTGGCAAAACAATGGAAACTTTTATATTTCTGTAAGAAGGAAGTATTAAACAAAAATAATATTTAAAAAAGCGATATAAAAAGTATCATGTTTTACCGCTATTTCAATATTTTGATTATTTTGATAATTTCGTTTTTAATTTGTTTCGGACAATGTGTTTTTTAAAAAGTTAAATGAATAAAATGCGTTAAGATTTTCCAAAATTTAAAAACGAAAATAATAAACGATTGAAGCAAAAAACTATATGTAATAAACATTCGATTAATAAATCAGGAGTTTAAACAATTTGTGATACAGATAAAAATTTGGGATATATTAAGAGGCTGTCCAATCGCCAGATCTCAATACCAGAGATAATCTATATGAAATTATAGATCTCATAATACGGTCAAATTTAAGGTGAAGAAAAGGAAAAGAGATCTATATTCGGCTGTGCTGAATCTTATATACCCTTCACTTAAATATATTTGAAAATAAAAATTTTAAATATTTTTAGGTAAACAAAATTAAAAAAAATTTAATTTTTTAGAAATTTTTTTTTTAAATTTTTTCCAATTTTTTTAGATTTAGTTTTTAATTTTTTCATACGTCGTTACAAAAGACTTTGAAATATCTATCATTAGATATCCATATTGTCTATATTAATAGGCCAAAAATCGAGGTTGTCCTGATTTTTCCTTATATCGCAACTATTTTTTTGCCGATTTTCTCGATTTTAAATAGCAAACGAACCGATTATATAGCGAATATTTTGATGTATGAATCATGTAAGTTATTTGGGGGCTACATAAAGTTGATTTCAACATACAGACGTCATGTCCATCTCCGCCATCTATAACAATCCAGAATATATATACGTTGAAAAATGTAGAAATTACGAACGGAGTGACAAATTTATATAAAAACAAGTAAGTGAGCTATATTCGCCTGTGTCGAATCTTATATACCCTTCACCAAATAAATTATACGTCAAAATACAAATTTTAAATATTTTTAGGTAAACAAATTTTTTTTTCAAAGTTTTTTAATTTTTTGTTACAAATGTTTTCTTTTGAATTGTTATTCTAAATTGTTTTTTCATATCTCAGCTATTTGTGGACCGATTTTGTTGATTTTAAATAGCAAACTTCTCGAAAGCATGCCTGACAGAATTATTGAAGATTTGGATCCCGAAGATATCTGGGGTCTTCAGAAAATTGATTTCAACAGACAGACAGACGGACATGACTTAAATGACTCCGCTATCTATAAGGATCCAGAATATATATACTTTATAGGGTCGTAAATGAAAAATGTAGAAATTACAAACGGAATGACAAACTTATATGTTGGTGAACATAAATTTGGATAAACAAAATATTTGTTAGAAAAATGTTGGTGAAAACAAGTAAGAGAGCCGAAATGTTGGTGAAAACAAGTAAGAGATGCCGAATCGTATATACCCGTTATGACACATCTTATATACCCTTCACCAAATAATACTTTAAAATACAAATTTTAAATATTTTTAGGTGAACAAAATTTTAATTTTTTTGTGAAAAACAAGTAAAGCTCGGCTGTGCCAAATCTTATTACCCTTTACCAAATTATGCTTAAAATTATTTCTTCTTTAATATTTTTAATTTAAAAAAAAAAAATTGAGGAAAAAGAAAAAATTCAGGTTAAAAAATCTTTTTCCCGATTTTGAGCCATTGTTCAACTTACTTTACCTTATATACATCGTTGCAATGGACTTTGAAATATTAGTAATCCAGATATAAATCAAATCTGGATTACTAATATACAATTACTTCTAAAATACCGTTACAGTTTTTCTATAAATAATTTAAAACTATTGAAATACCATTTTTTTTTTTTTTTCTATAATTAAGTTGCTTTCAAATCTACAGAAGTTAAAATTTATTGCAATACAAACCACCTTTGTTAACTTATTTTTTAATTTCTATAAATTTCAATAAATTTCATCAAACAACAGCAAACACCTTTACCGAAATAAGCCAAAATATCGTTTTTCCAAATAATTTAATGTTATAATAAACTATTAGAATTCATTTGATGTGAAAATGACATTTAAAATTTAAAATGTTCAACAATTCTAAATATTTTAATGTATTTCTATATATAAAACGTTTAGTATTCATTTGATGTGAAAAGGACAATTGCAAATAGATTTGTAAACATTAGATCGACTCACTTTATATGGTGGAAAAAAGTGCATTAAATTGGAAAAATTACAAATTTGTTGATACTTGTCAAAACAACACTGTTTGAAACATATTGCCTGTCATGATGACTGTCTTGTATAATAATAAACATTTATATACTAAATCTTTGAAAAATCATATTGTTACGAAATTGCATTATTAATTTGAATTTAACAGTCTGTAATGGCTGATTGCAACATTCATCATGTTTATAAACATTGCCATCCGTATAAACTTCTATTTATCAACATTATTGATAACACGCTATTATTAACATTGACATTAACTGTAAAGCAGCTTTAAATAGACCATTCTAGTATTTCCGTAGGATATTCAGGAGCCTTGTAGAAGATGGCGCTGTGTATAAAAATAGTAACAGCGAGTTGTGGGTCAATCAGTATATCGTAGGCGCTGTTACTGTTAACATCAACTGTATTATCAGTGTATTGTTGTAAAGTAGAAAGTGTGTGTATTAAAAGAGAGTCACTATTTAAACTATTTTTTAACTTTATTGCAATTAAACGAATCCGGTTTATTTAAAGGAAATAAACCACCATTTTTAAAAGGTAAAAACGTAATAATATATGGAAATCATCATCGACTTGAAAAAAATTATTTTAAATTTATCTCGGGGAAAAATTCACAAATTTAGAAAATGAAAGCAATACTTAAAAACTGTGAGCAAATATTTTGGAAACATCAACAAGAAATTTTTTGTTGAGTCGGTCTAATGTACTATTTCAAATCTGTACATACATAGGCTTACATAGAGACGAGACGTAATTTTCAAAAAAACCTAAGTCAGCTGTCAAAAGCTTAACTATTGCAATAACAAAATACATGTTAGTCAATGTATTTTGTTGTATTATCAGATTTGTTTTATTTTTGTTTGCCAAATCGGAATGTCTCGTGTCTATGTATACTTCTCTATGGTTTTATATAGAAGTGTACATTTCTATTGTCAATAAAATATTGTGTAAATATGTTTTGAATTAAAGTATTTAAAATATTTGAATACTGGATTTATGTTTAAGACATGTGTTTGTTTTTGGACAAAATTTTGTTTTTTTATTTCTTGTCAATTACGTTTAATAAATTTCTTAAAAAGAAAATTGTTTAAATAATAAATAAATAATTTCTATTTTTTGTACTTTCAGCACTTCACTATTTTGGCAGTTTATATGAATTATTAATGAATGTAAGTTTTAACAAGAAAATGATATTAAAATATATTAATAAGGTCAGAATTTATTAGGAATAAATTAAAATTACTTTTAAATTTATTTCACTAAAACTGTCATTACCAAGTAATGGCTTAAAATGCTATGAGGTATATACTGGCTTTTTAACTCATTATTTTAAACCGGTTATATTATTGGAAGCAACTACATACTGTAAGAGCACCATGAGTGAAGGGTATAATTGTAATTTCCACATTTCTCATATATATATTCTGGATCGCTATAGATAGAGGAGTCGACGTAGCCATGTCCTTCTGTCCGTCTGACTGTTAAAATAAACTTTCCGAAGCCCCCAAATAACTTATATATATTATTGATACATCAATATACTGAAAATTGGCCAACAAATGGCTGAGATATAAGCAAACAATATGGATATCAAATGATAGACATTTTAAAAACCTCTCCAATGATGTATAGAAATTTGGACCGACAATATATCACAATCGGTAAAAATATTTTTTAACCAAAACTAATTTTTTCATCAAAAATTTTTTCAGAAATTTTCATAAAAAAAATATTTGTTTTTACCAAAAATTAATGGATGTATTAATTCCACACCTCAAGCTAGTCTGGAGACGATGATAGACCCTCGATATCTGTATCTAATGCTAAGTCTGCTCTAAGACTCAATGAGCCAGATGAAATGAACATTGGTAGCGGTATCATTCTACAAAAAATAGGATGGCCAATATTCTGTCAACGAACGCACTATATATTTCCTACACCGAATTTAGATAGAACTTTTAGTCTTCTCGAAATCTGTCCTTCGGGATGAACCGATTTCAATCTACACTGACGGCTCAATGACAGAAGGAGCACGGACTGGAGAATTTTCACTAATGAAGTCGGCCTTTTGGTTCCTCTCAGACTGCCTGACACTTGCACCGTTTAGGGTTCATCTATAGAGTCGCGAGAAGAATTCGGAAATTAAACTTTGACTAATAATATCTGCGTGGACAGCTCTTGACTAGGGTTCTATAGCTGAAACAAAAAGTCGACTTTTCGAACTTTCGACTTTTTAGTTAATCGACTTTTTTCGACTTTTCGACTATTTTCGACTTTCCGACTATTTTCGACTTTTTTCAACTTTTTACCATTTCTTGTAAAAAATACATGGTTTCTACATTTATTGATGCGCCTTTTGTTAAGTTTAGCAATAAAAATGAACTTTATCAAGGCGATAATAGTTAGAATAATGGTGTAAGAATTTTGTGTAGAAAAAAGCTTTATTTTATAAACATTTTAGCATACACTACAAAAAATGCCAGTGCAATTTTTTTTTTAACAATCTAAAAAGTCGACTTTTATCGACTATTCGACTTTTTTCGACTTTTATCAACTATTTTCGACTTTTATCGACTATTCGACTTTTGAGATAACATAATCGATTGTTCGACTTTTTTCCGACCAAAAAGTCGATTTCGACTTTTCGACTTTTTTCAGGAAATAGTCGATTGTTCGAACAATCGAACAATCGACTTATAGAACCCTACTCTTAACTGCAACGTAATTAAGTCGAAATATCTTCTCGACTGTAACTTTTAGCAACCTTTTTTTTCCACCAAAAATTAAAAAAAAACAAGTTATTGATAATTTTGCATAAATGTAGCTGAGTTTAGTTGATGAAGCATTGAATTTTCTCCTTCAATTCATGGTTGGCTGTGGGCTTGTTGATATTAGGGATGTCAAACGCGATTGGTTTTTTGAATCCCGGTTTTTTTCGGGATAGAGTGTTAAATCACACCATCTAGGGAGACAATTCTAATTACAAAGGAAAATCGTATTAGTTTGGTTTGGCATGGAGCGATGATGAGCAAATCGTAGATTGCGAAAACAGTAATTATGTAAGCATCTTAACTAAATATGAATTTGATTGATACTCATCAAGGTTTTAAATAAATATCAAATTATAAGCCACCCATTACTTTACTTCTATAAGTAATGTAGATAGTCATTAGTAAAATGACATCGTTAAAATGTTTTGGTTGGTTATCTACGGAAATATTATTATTTATATGCAACATCTCAATAACTATTTGATATAAATAAAAACATGTTCTCCTCAAAGATAATTAATTACTTTTAGGTCTTAGAAAAGCCACAGTAAACAGAAACCTGCTGTCTTTAAGAAGAAGTAACAAAACGAAAAATGAAATTTAATGAGAAGTACATATATTTATAAATATTTAAAAACATTAAATGACCACTTCTATAACATCAATACAAACTACATATACATATAATAATCATCATCATTAGGCAAATTATTAATGATAAGTTCTCTTAACTGAAGCTGCTTCAAACACAAATACAACTAATACAACAAATTCTACTTTTACAACAGCTTATAAAGGGTGGTCCACATACAAGTAACTTATTTATGAAATGAAATGAAATAAAATAAAATCCATATTTCTATAATATAGCACTTATCAAACTGGCTGGCTTTGCAGTTCAATCATTTTTACTCATAAACTAACTCCTTTATAAAACCACTTAAAATGTACAGTCGAATACATATTTATTTTTTAAAAAATAATAATAATAATTCCACTTACTTACATAGTTATTTACAAGTGGCTAATTTGTTTGCATAAAGTTCCTCTTGAGGTAGTTTATGAAGAAAGTAAAATGTAACAAAATAATCGTATATAATACAAAATTATACATATTTTAATGAGCAAATTGTTGTTTGTTAGAATATAAAGTAATTAAAATTGTAGTTCTTTAGCACCCCAGACAATTTTGTAATAATATGTTATTGCTAATTAAACTTTGTTACGAGTAATAAAACTATATTAGTACTCTGAGGGTGATATAAGTACTATTTAAAATATGTGGTCCACTTGAGAACCAACCGGTACTTTTGACATATTTGCCAGAGAGGATCAGATCCATAGATAAATACACATATATCGGAAACTCTTCTGTCAAAGACCTAACTCAGTTGTCAAAAACCTAAATGAGGAGAATGTATTAGTAAAAAAAAACTATATGAAAACAAAACAAATACTCAAAAAAGTTATAAATACGAGTGTTGTTTTTGTTTTCCCATAGTATTTTTTACCAATACATTCCCAGCAATTAGGTTATTGATAACTGAGTTAGGTCTTGACATTTATTCTCCCCAATGACATCATAACCTGGAACCTATATTAACTCAACATGGTGTTGTCTAAGTTGGGCCGGT
The DNA here is from genome assembly GCF_958450345.1 of Calliphora vicina. Classification (NCBI taxonomy): domain Eukaryota; kingdom Metazoa; phylum Arthropoda; class Insecta; order Diptera; family Calliphoridae; genus Calliphora; species Calliphora vicina. The sequence continues at coordinate 99,001,773 of NC_088784.1, read as the reverse complement.
GAATGAATGCAGTCGAGAAGATAGTTCGACCTAATTACGTTGGAGTTAAGAGCTGTCCACGCAGATATTATTAGTCAAAGTTTCGACATTTAATTCCCGGATTCTTCTCGCGGCTATGTAGATTAACCTGGCAAACGGAGTAGGTATCAGGCAGTCTGAGAGAGACCAAAAGTCCAACTTCATCAGAGAAAATTCTCCGTCTTTGAGGTGTCAGAGTAGATTGAGATCGGTACGTCCCAAAGAACAGATTTAGAGAGGACATCTATTTTCGGTATTCTAGTCCTAAAAGACCTATCAAAATTAGGCCTATTCCCCAAGATTCGCCTGCATATCTTTTGAAGGATGGTGCCGTGACCAATGGTCATACTTCAGTCCGCCTGACTTATTGAGTCTTAGAGCAGACTTAACATTAGATATAGATATAGAGGGGAGGTATATTTAGCATCATTTCCAGACTAGCTTGAGGTGTGGAATTCATCTAGGCTAATTGTTGTACTTTGCTCAGAATGGAGATTTGTGTTTTAATATTCATCGCTCTCCACCAGACAAGAGCGCCATAGGTCGGAATAGGTCTTATGACAGCATTGTACATCCAGAGTACAAAATACGGCTTAAGAACCGATCTCTAACTAAAGGTTTCCTTACAGATGTAAAAGATACACAGAGCCTTTCCGATCGACCCCCTTGGTAATTAAAGTTTTTGAAGGGAATGTTGAGACGAGCGTAACATGTGTAAAGTTAAAGTTGTAGGATATTTTATAAGAAACATAGCCGAATATAGCATAATAATTTGTTTATTTTAATGTTAGTGGGTTTTTAATTTAATCTTCATTGAAATATCCCAGAAATAAAGAAATGACTTTACATTTTACCCCTATAAGTAAATATTTATAAACAAACAATATTAAAATTATACTGCGCATAATTACACTTGTGGAATTCCCTTTTGTACAATAACAAAAAAAGAAGAAAACACTGGAATATTCAATTGCACCCCAGTCCCTTTCTTCTTGTCGTAGAAGACTAGTAAAAGACAAACAAATATTCCACTTACTTAGCATTTAGTGTTTTTTTAGGAAATTACTATGAAAATAAAATGTAATAAATAAAAGGTTTTCCTTTAAGAGCTGTAAATTTAAGGCTATATATTTTTTTAATGGTTTAAGTAAAATTATAATTTTAGCTAGACTTTTCTCCACATATTTAATGATAACTCAAAAAGGGTTAGTCCAATATTATTAAACTAAACTTAGACATATTACATAACCATTAATCCGTTTATATATAGCATTTTAATCGGCTTAGTAGGTTCGGAGTTATAATAACAAATTGAAGCAAAAAATATAGTTTTTAGGTGATTATTTATTTTCGAATTTATTTACAATTATGTGAATTCGCTCATTTTCTCAAAATTTTAGTTTTTTGTTTGATATACATAAAATTGAGTAGTTAATGTTCTTCTTTCAATTGATTGAGTTCTGAAAACGTTTTCTCCATGCTATGTACAAATTTTCACACTTATACTGATTTTCAATTGGCTCAGTAGTTTCGGAGTTATAATAACAAATTTTAGCAAAAAATATATTTTTTTCATGAAAATAGCAAATTCTTTTGTTTTAAAAAAATCATTAAAAATCGAGAACGGCAAACAAAATTAAGATTTTTATTTTATCGCCACATATAATAGGAACAAAATGAGATATCTATCATAAATATCGATGGATTATTTTCGAATCTATTTACAATTAAGTGAATTAGCTCATTTTCACAAAATTTTATTTTTTTGTTTGATATACACAAAATTGAGTAGTTAATGTTCTTCTTTCAATTGATTGAGTTTTAAAAACATTTTCCCCATGCTGTATTAAAATTTTCACACATATATTACGTTTCAATCGGATCAGTAGTTTCAGAGTTATAATAACCAATTGAAGCAAAAAATATATTTTTTACGTGAAAATAAATTTTTTTTTATTTTAAAAAAATCATGAAAAATCCAAAACGGAAAAATTGTTCAGATTTTTTACTTTATCCCAAAGCCACATGTAATAGAAACAAAATGATGTATTGATCATAAAAATCAATTGATTATTTTCGAATGTATTCACAATTAAGTGAATTCGCTCATTTTCACAAAATTTTAGTTTTTTATTTGATATACATAAAATTGAGTAGTTAATATTCTTCTTTCGATTAATTGAGTTCTGAAAACGTTTTCCCCATGCTATGTACAAATTTTCACACATATATTGTTTTTCAATCGGCACAGTAGTTTCTGAGTTATAATAACAAATTGTCGCCAAAAATATATTTTTTTCATGAAAATAGCAAATTCTTTTGTTTTAAAAAAATCATGAAAAATCGAGAATGGCAAAAAAAATAAGATTTTTTATTTTATCGCTAAGCCACATGTAATAGGAACAAAATAATATATCGATCATAAAAATCGAGTGATTATTTTCTAATTTATGAACAATTAGGTGAATTCGCTCATTTTCACAAAATTTTAGTTTTTTGTTTGAAATACATAAAATTTAGTAACAATACAGCAAATTTGGAAAAAACATTTAGCCATTCAAATAAAGGTACCACATTTTGTTGCAACACCCTATCTTCGTTTGTATAATACATGTTTAATTTTCCCAGAGTTTGTAACAAACTTATTGCTGCAATAAGTGGCTGTCTAAGTAACTAGTCGTTGTACTAGTGCCAGTAGTATGTTAGATGTAGTAGTCACAGTTATTGGCAGTGTGATAGTGTTTGTTTGACTTTGTTAGCCGGATTTCATGTTGTAACAGTAGTAGTTGCTGTTTTTCTCTTTAAAGTTAAAATACAATTTTTTTTCATTGACTTACCACTAGTAGTAAGAGTTTGGTGCTGTGTATGGGAATTGTTGTGCTAGTGTGAAGAAGTATTTAAGTAGTTAGTCTGGGTATTGTGTTTGTAGTACTCTTTCTTGCTGTATGGCAGCAGGCATAAAATGGTCAGTGACCCATGAACGTGTGGAATTTTTTAAATTTAGTTGTTTTTTCTCATGTTAAATTTTAATTAATAACATTTTATGTATACACACAATACATAGTTATTTGCCTTTTATTTATTATTTGTTGCCCTTTTTTCTGTATTTTAAAATGCGAAAATATGAGTAACAATAGTTAGATTCTTTATAAATTTAAATGTGATAGAGATTGCATTGCATAGTGGGCCTGTTGGCAAACAAACAAAAAACCAAAATATTATGAAAATTACCGAATTCAATTAATTGTTAATAAATTCAAAAAGAAGTCATCCATTTTTAGTGACCATTATGTCATTTTGTTCCTATTACATGTGAATTTGCGATAAAGCAATAAATCTGCACAATTTCTGCCGTTTTCGATTATTCATGATTTTTTTAAAACAAAAAAATTAGCCATTTTCTCGTAAAAAATATATTTTTTGATTCAATTTGTTATTATAACTCCGAAATTACTGAGCCGGTTGAAACGCAATATATATGGGAAAATTTTTAAATAGCATGGGGAAAATGTTTTCGAAATTCAATCAATCGAAAAAAGAACTCTAACTACTAAATTGTATGTATATCAAACAAAAAACTAAAATTATGTGAAAATGAGCGAATTCATTTTATTGTGAATAAATTTAAAAAGAATTAATCGATATTTACGATCCATATCTTATTTTGTTCCTATTACATATGGCTTTGCGATAATGCAATAAATCTGAATAATTTTTGCCGTTTTCGATTTTTCATGATTTTTTTAAAACAAAAAAGTTTTCTATTTTCACATAAAAAATATATTTTTTGCTTCACTTTGTTATTATAACTCCGAAAATAGTGAGCCGATTAAACCACAATATATATGGGAAAATTTGTAGATAGCATGTGGAACATTTTTTCGAAATTCAATCAATCGAAAGAAGATGTATTTCAAAAAAAAAACTAAAATTTTGTGAAAATGAGCGAATTAATTAATTGTGAATAAATTCGAAAAGAATCAATCGATATATATGATCGATATCTTATTTTGTTCCTATTACATGTGGCTTTGAGATAATGCAATAAATCTGATCAATTTCTGCCGTTTTCCATTTTTCATGATTTTTTTAAAACAAAAAAATTTTTTATTTTCACTTAAAAAATATATTTGTTGCTTCAATTTGTTATTATAACTCCAAAACTACTGAGCCGATTAAACCACAATATATATGGGAATATTTGTACGTAGCATGGGAAAATGTTTTTAAAATTCAATCATTCAAAAGGAGAACATTAACTACTCAATTTTATGTATATCAAAAAAAAACTAAAATTTTGTGAAAATGAGCGAATTCATTTAATTTTGAATAAATTCGAAAAGAATACATGGTTTTTTATGATTGATACCTGATTTAGTTCCCATTATATGTGGCTTTGCGATAAAGCAATAAATCTGCACAATTTCTGCAGTTTTCCATTTTTCATGATTTTTTTTAAACAAAAAAAAATTGCTATTTTCACCTAAAAAATATATTTTTTTGCTTCACTTTGTTATTATAACTCCCAAACTACTGAGCCGATTAAACCACAACATATATGGGAATATTTGTACATAGCATGGGAAAATGTTTTTAAAATTCAATCATTCAAAAGGAGAACATTAACTACTCAATTTTATGTATATCAAACAAAAAACTAAAATTTTGTGAAAATGAGCGAATTCATTTAATTTTGAATAAATTCGAAAAGAATACATGGTTTTTTATGATTGATACCTGATTTAGTTCCCATTATATGTGGCTTTGCGATAAAGCAATAAATCTGCACAATTTCTGCAGTTTTCCATTTTTCATGATTTTTTTTAAACAAAAAAAAATGCTATTTTCACCTAAAAAATATATTTTTTTGCTTCACTTTGTTATTATAACTCCCAAACTACTGAGCCGATTAAACCACAACATATATGGGAATATTTGTACATAGCATGGGAAAATGTTTTTAAAATTCAATCATTCAAAAGGAGAACATTAACTACTCAATTTTATGTATATCAAACAAAAAACTAAAATTTTGTGAAAATGAGCGAATTCATTTAATTTTGAATAAATTCGAAAAGAATACATGGTTTTTTATGATTGATACCTGATTTAGTTCCCATTATATGTGGCTTTGCGATAAAGCAATAAATCTGCACAATTTCTGCAGTTTTCCATTTTTCATGATTTATTTTAAACAAAAAATTGCTATTTTCACATAAAATATATATATTTTTTGCTTAAATTTTTTATTATAACTCCGAAACTACTGAACCGACTAAAACGCAATATTCAAACGGATTAAAGGTTATGTAAATGTCAATATTTCTAATTTTATTTTATTAATATCGGATTAACCCTTTTTGAGTTATCATTAATTATATGGAGAAACGGCTAACAAAAAAATCTCTCCATAGAATTGAAAAATTTTACCATTTTTGTACTTAGATAGCCCTGATGCATCAAATCTATATAGGCCTTTTTTTGCTGTTGGCCTGTGTTATAAATAATGATACCAAGACAAATTTTAACACAAAAAAATGTATTATTGATCGAATTGATGACGATCGATCCATAATTTGACGTGGCTCGCATATAAGGCCCACTTAATAACTGATACTAGGTTTTCTAAATTGCTAGATCTTGGTCTCTTTAACTGTTCCTAATTCTTGGACATTATAACAAAAATGCTTCTACTACGTATTCAATTTGTGCAGGGTATTAAAGGGCCGGTCTTGATCTTATGTTGAATTCTGTTGCGTGTTTAAAGTATTTTCTCTCTTTTCTTACACTTTTTAATAAATATGGACAAACAAATTATATTTGCTTTAGCAAGACTTTACGTAATTCAACCTTTAAAACTGTGGTCATTAAAACGTCAATTATGTTTTAGTTTTTAACTGATCATTAGCATGAGAAGAAAAAAGCCAAAGAAGATTTTTGTTAAATACATTGTCTGTACAAAGTTTTTTTTTTGATTATATTTAAAATTTTGATATTAGTGTTTTTAAACCTTGTTTTAAATTAAAACTTTTCATTGGGGTATTCGCATGGTCTGCTATTAGTCATATTGTCATAATGTCCTAATATATTATAATAGTTGTTGTTGTGTTTTAAACAAAAAAAATATTATTTTATGACAAAACAATAAACATAGTTCAAATAGTGTTAGTAGTTTAGAACTTTTTTGTTTAAACTATCACAATATATTAGGACATTATGACAATATGACCAAATAGTAGACCATGTGACTAACCAAAATTGTTCAGGTTGGGTATTAAGAAATGATTTATTTTTAAGTAATCATTTTAAAAATATGGTCTCAAAGTTAAAAGGGAAAATTTAACCCAGTTTTGAAACAATTTATTCAATTTATAAGGCATTTGTATAAAGCTTGTGATAATTTAATAATATGTATATTTAATATATTTAAAGCGGCATTACAAAAAAAATAATACAAATGTTAACAAAATTTATTCTTTATTTTTCGTTATCCTAGAATTCTATTTTCAGCTATACATATTACAACATTTTCCTTTAAAAGGCTTCCTTCTATATTTGTTTGTATTTTCAACAAGCACAAATTCTTAGAAATGCGAACACGCATCATCCTCTACATAAATCTATATATATAAATAAAAATGAAACGTGAGAACGGCTGGAACGGCGATTTGGCTGATTTTTTTTATTCGATTCGAAATTTTCAGGAGATGGTTTGTAAAGAAAGAAAATATCAAAAATTCCGGGTAAAACTCGGAATTTTTTTTGAGTCCAGTCAACTGTAATAGAAATGCTCCCTAAAGTATGCAGTACAAATTTAGATATTTTATTTGCAAATAAATAAGAACAGGCAGATATGTGTGGGTTGGAGAAACTTGAAGAAATAACTTTAGTAAATGCTACCGGGCAAAGCCGGGGCGGTCGACTAGTTTATTTTATATAAATTCATTTGTATAAGGCTTGTGATAATTTAATAATATATTTAAAGCGGCATTACAAAAAAAAATAATACAAATGTTAACAAAATTTATTCTTTATTTTTCGTTATCCTAGAATACATATTACAATATTTTCCTTTAAAAGGCTTCCTTCTATATTTGTTTGTATTTGTGCTGTTGAACAAATTCTTAGAAATGCGAACACGCATCATCCTCTACAAAAAATCTATAATAGAGTAATGTTGGGTTATGATGAACTAACTAAAAGTGAAATGTTCGTGTCTGATAAAGTTTGCTGTGAAGAGAATATAATTAAAATTAGGGCAATTGCGATTGTCTGTTTAGCTTTATTATTATTCAGTTACAGTTTTATTTAATTAAATCAGCACAACAGCAACTCTCGGGCACGCTTTTATATAATAGCGGCATCTTTTGACAATTTCTAGAAGGTTTTTTTTAGATCCAAGCAAACGGCTTTCGAACCATTTATTCAAAATATTGGCCATTGTTAGCTATGATCTTTTCCCGTCTTTCTGGCAACACGTGGATTCCGAGCCAAAAGAAATGCTCATGTTTTGAGGCCATGTACGACTCAAGCCCATTTTTGGATACTCTGTTCTGAAATGAAGCGTATCCTAGAAAGAGGGTTCTGCATCGATCGAATCAAATAGTAGTTGGACATGACACGATCTGGTCTATAAGACGGGTGAGGCAAAACTTCCCAACCAACATGTGGCCTAACTGATGGATTATTTTTTTATTATAAGTAAACAAAATTATTATATACTTATTATTGAAATACTAACAAAATATGTTGATTTTTACCTATTAACCCTCTAACCCTCAAGAGTGCCTCAAGGCATGCATTACAAAACACCAATTAAGTAATTATATTTTTTTTAAAAAATTTAACTGTGACTTTAATTACAGATTTTTTAACATTTCGCTCGAAGGACGAAATGCATTCTGACTTTTAGTTTTTGTTGTGCCAGATGTTTTGTGAATGATGTCATAATTTTAGCACGTGAAATTGTGTGTGCAATTTTTTTTTTAAATCAAAGTATTACTAACTTTTAGTCGCCCGATCGATTCGAAATATTTTTTATTAGTTCCTTTCACAGAAAAAAATTACGACAAATCAGTTGTCATATTAATTACCATATTCGTCAATACAATTAATTTTTTAATTGAAATGGCACCAACAACCATTTTTGTAAATACAAACAATATTTTTGTTAAATAAAGTTGTTAACACCTAACAATTTTTTTTAACAAGGATTTTGTTATATTGAAAAAAAAATTGTTAACCTCCAACCATTTATATTTTAACAATGTGTTCATCATATTAAGAATAATACATATTAAAATACATAACAGAACACGTGTAAATTACTATCCATTTTGTAGATGTGTATTTCTGCCAAAGATTTGCTTTTAAAATTATATCCTTCATCATTAGGTGATAAGAATAGTCCATTCCTTGATACTGCTATATTAGTTTCAATGATATTTCTTCAAAATGTAGTTGCATCTTCTTTTCTAGATCATTTATGTTCTGGGTGTTTTCAAAGCATCAGCAGAATAGATTTAGCAGACCTGTTGACGAACTTTATAGTATAAATTCGATGTCCATATTTATACTCTGAACGCAATACTAAAAATAGTTAGTATACCTTATGTGTAGATGCTTTCAATTTGTTAGGAATCATTTTACAAATTCTTATTTATATTTTATTTTCACATTAAAATAAATTATAAATATTTAATATTTTTTTGACACATATTTTTAATTTTTTCAATACAAATTTCAAATAAAATTTCAAAAATAAAACAGTTGAAAAACAAATAAGAAAAATTATCAATATAACAATTTACAAACATGTTAATTAAAAAAAATTGTTAGTAATTTCAGTTGATCACCAACAAGTTTTATTAATTATTTAATAACATTTGCAATTTTTTTCTGTGTTTTCATTAGTTTTTCAATAAAATCGTATCATAATTATTGGTTTTTACACCTAAACCGGCAGCAATGCCCTGAGGCACTATTCACCTTTTTGCACCTGGTTCCTAAACTTAATTTGCAAATTAGTTTCTTGTGGCTGTTCTGAGTTTATTGGGTCATATTCGACTTTTTTTTAGCTTAAAGTTTGCGGGTTAGAGGGTTAACAGAAAATTTAGAAAAGTTTCCATTGTATTGTCAACTACTGTATACTGTATAGCCTCAACTTTTAAAGTGTTGAATATGTCATTCACAAAAAAAAACTTCTTTTTTTTGTGGATATTTCTTTAGCAGATTGTTATACTCAAGAATTGTAAAAAAATTACACCAGCGTACCATGAACACACTAAAGTCGTTTTAAAAACTTACACTATTAAAGAAAACAGTGATTGAGTGCTTGCAACCAATTTGCTTAAACAAATTTACGCATCTTTTGCAGCCTTACCTAAATAAAAGCGCCGGCTAGCCTCCTACGTGTTTTCAACAGACATAAAGACGAACGGACATAGCTAGATCGTCTTAGAATCTTATGAGAACCAAAAATATATATACTAATGTGGGTCTGGGTAAAAATGTTTGACAAATAAACAACTTTCTTATTTAGGTATGGCTGTTACTTTTTTCCCACTTTTTTTGTAGCCATATAAAATGTTGTTATTTTTGCTCCTTTTCTGCTTTTGTTTTGTTTTATTTTATTTTATTATATTCCCTTTTCTTATCTATTATTCTTTTTATTCTGATACTGTTGGTCTTTCATAAAACAGTTGCTTTATTATTTATGAAATGCATGTGTATCTGGTTGGAAGTTTAACAAATTATTAAGCGCAGATAAACTTGTATAAAATGAACAAATTGTTCACATTTCTTGGCTTTCTTTTGTGCATTTTATTTTTAACATTTGCAAGGAAGAAGAATATTTAAAATTTTACAATATATAAAGGTCGTTTATGACAGAGAATAGCTGATGCCCTAATATGTAGTTTGGCTACAGACATTAAAGTTTGTTTTAAATAAATATTTTTTTAAAGTAAAGTAAAATATATAAGTTTTATTTGATCCTACTTGATCTTTAATTTGTAGACACTAATAACAAGGATATTCATAAAAATTATTAAAAAAAGAAACCAAAATTACATTCAATAGCTGATTTGCTTACAACAGAGAAAGAAACAATCTCTTTATGCCGACCACTGAATTATAGTGAAGACTAATGGTGGAAGACAAATTTTGTTTTTTGCCTTTTAAGAAAAGTTGAATTTTTGCTACTCCAATTATATATTTTTTGCAGATAAATTTAATGCCAAATTAAAGGCAATTAAAAGGCCGGGCCAATAATATAAAAAAAATGTTGGCAAATGGTTAAAATGTTGTTCTTATTTTAAGGATATTTTTCTTAATTTTTTATAAATCCTATATTTATTATGATAGATCATGAAAATATCTTTAATTTAGTTCCTTATATGCCCAAGTTGAAATGAAAACGTCTTAAGTATCTCCGTTTTAATCTTTGCACTAAATTTATATTATTATATTGAACTAATGCAAATTGCCCTTATAATACCTCTCCAAGCTTTGATTCAAAGTACTTTGTCTTAGTTAATATACGAGTTATTCAAGTCGCTTTAACTAACCTAAAATATCTAAAAATCCATTCATTATTTTATTTTAGCTTTCATAACACTTTTTGTAGCCGTGTAAAAAATCTTCTCCTTTATTTGTAAACTCATAAAAAGTGTAAAAAACAAGAGAAACTTTCTTTATTCACACTTTTCATGCTTGCAATATTTTCATATAAAAATTTAACACTATTTTGTTGAAATACATGCCCTGTAGTTCTAAAAATGGCGCTACTTATAAACTCAGTACAGCCTCAGGACCCCAGAGAAGAATACCTCGTTACTCAAAGAATTTATTCAATGATGTAATGCAATGTTAACAGTATCCACAGTTATGTTAACTGCTGTTAATCGGCCGTTAAACAGCATTGTCCACAATTAGAAGTCTCCAGAAAGGTTGAGAAACATGAATCAACTTGAAACCAGCCGTTAGAAACCGTTATGTTCGAATTCAAATACAATTTCGTAACAATAATATATCTTTTACTTTAAGAGATATTCGCATTTGAAAATTAATATTTCAGTTTTAATTTTCCCCCATTGGTGTTTAAAGTCCAAATTCAAAACTTAAACTCAATAAACCTCCTCTATAGCTATTCATATTTTGTATTAAAATCCGTTGAGAAGTTACAGATTTATTTCCATATTTTTCAGTTGCCACAATATGCGATATAGCCAAGTCCGCCTGTCTGGTAAAATCAACTTTCCAAAGCCCCTATATAACTTACAAACATATCGGACATAGTTCTTGTTCGGTTTCTATTTAAAATCAGGAAAATTGGTCCACAAATGGCTAATACACATATAAAAAAGAAACCTAGACTTTTTTTTAGCTATTTTTGGACTATATCTCGATTAATAAGTTATGTAAGTACATAGACAATATGGATATCAAATGAAAGGCATTTCGAAGACCTTTCCAACGACATAGGCATAGAAATTCGGACACACAATTAACATTTTTGAAATAATTTTTTCCGCCAAAAAAATTTTTTTTACCAAATTTTTTTTTTTTAATCATTATCTTAAAATATACTTTGATGAATATAAGATTTGACACAGCCCAATATAGCGCTCTTGTTTATTTTGATTCACATAAAATGTTTTTGAAAAATAGTTTTTTTTTATACTTCTTTGTAGCAAATAAACTGTCCGTTTTAAGGCGGTCATTTGGATTTTTTTGAATTTTGATATTGAAAGTTATTCGATTTAGATAAACTTGTGCCATGAACTGCAGGGTAGTTTTATAAATCACTCATACCCAAAAACAAACTCATACACATGCTCTTGCTGCCATAAAGTAAACAATAAAAGTATAAAAGCCAAGGAGTACATGAGCTAAACTTGGCTGATAACGAATGTTGTGAACACTTTTTAGTCCCAAAAAATAATTAGCTTTTAAAGTATTTTCGCAGCATCCAGCTCATTTTTTATGTAGTTAATTCAGAGGTGAATTTTGAACAAAAAGTTTGGGATTCAAAAGTAATTTTCTACTGGAGAGGTTATTGACACTGAACTTGTCAAGTGACTGGTTTGTAGGAAATAACCAGGACTCCAGCTAGCTTCTTATAAAATGCCTTTTTCTTAGTTACAGTTGTATTATTATTCTAATAAACCATGTCAGCGTATGAGTAATATTGATGTTATGATCAAGCATAACAAGTATACGCAAGATGTCGCCATTTTTATACCCTTCACCATGAGTGGCAAGGGTATATATAAGTTTGTCATTCCGTTTGTAATACCTACATTTTTCATTTGCGAACCCACAAGGTCATCATAGATAGGGGAATCGATATAGCCATGTCCGTCTGTCCGTCTGTCCGTCTGTGTGTTGAAATCATCTTTCCGAAGCCCCCAAATAACTTACATACACCATTCATTTATACATCAATATATCCGGAATTCTTCCGGCTCGGTTGCTATTTAAAATCGAGAAAATCGGTCCACAAATGGCTGAGATATAAGGAAAAAACTGGCACTACCTCGATTTTTGACCCATTTTTGACCTACATATATCTGGATTACCAAGTCATTATATATATATAGACAATACATATTGATATCTAACGATCGATATTTCAAAGTCCATTGCAACGATGTAGATAAGGTTATAGTAATTTGGACCTAGAATCGGGAAAAATATTTTTTAACCCGAATTTTAAATTTTTTTTAACAAAAAAATTTTTTTGTCATAAATTTTTTTCAATAATAATATAAAAAAATTTGGAAAAAAAATTACAAAAAAAATTGGAAAAAAATTCAAAAAAGTAATTTCGAAAAAAAAAATTTAATTTTATTTTTTAAAAAAAAAAAATTTCAAAAACAATTTAAAATTTTTTTTTTTTAATTTTGTATTTTAAAGTATAATTTGGTGAAGGGTATATAAGATTCGGTACAGCCGAATATAACACTCTTACTTGTTTCATTTGCGTCCCTACAAAGATCGTTATAGACAGAGGAGTCATTGTAGCCATGTTGAAATCAACTTTCCGTTGCCCCCAAATAATCTACATCCATGAATCATACTTCAGTTATATTCCCGGTTCGTCTGTATTTAAAATTAAGAAAATCGGTCCACAAATGGCTGTATGTTGAAATCAACTTTCCGTTGCAAATTCCAAATAACCTACATCCATGACTCATACATCAGTTACATTCCCGGTTCGTCGGCTATTTATCAAGAAAATCGGCACAAATGGCTGAGAGCAAAAAACCACAACTACCTCGGTTTTACTATTTTTTGATATATATGGATTAATGATAGATATTTCAAAGACCTTTTAAAAAAAATTTGTTTTAATATTTTCAATTTACCATGTCCGTCTGTATGTTGAAATCATCTTTCCGAAGACCCCAAATAACTTTCATTCCTGACTCATTCATCAATATATCCGCTATCGGGCCGGTTTGGTTATTATTTAAAATCGAGAAAATCGGCCCAAAAATGGCTGAGATATAAGCAAAAAATCACGACTACCTCGATTTTTCCTATTGATGTTGGTTAATAAGTCATTCATATAGACAATATGGATATCTACTGATAGATATTTCAAAGACCTTTCCAACGACATAGTAATTAGGATCTGAATTTAGCTACAGTGAGTCAAAATATGGGGAAATATTTTTTAACCGATTTTTTTTTTCATCAAAAAAAAAAAAATTTTTTGCTTAAAATTTTTTTAAAACTCATTTCTTCAGCAAAATATTTAAAACAAAATTTGTTCCTAAAAATATTTTCAATCTTAAAGTTCACTTTGGTGAAACCCAATAAGCATTTTTACTGGAATTCAAGTTGAATGCAAGTGTAATTCAAGCCTTTAATTATAGTCAAGCAATTGAATTACAGTTGTATTACACTTTATTTCAATAGCATTCTCCAAAAAGGAAACATAAATTAAAGCCATATGTTTTTTGTTTGAAAAATATTTAATTTTTCAAATATTTTTCAAGTTTAAAACATAATTACATTTGCATTCAAGTCAAATTCCAACAAAGTGTTCAAGTGCTTGAATTTTTGGGGCTTTGGTGCTTACTGGGAATGTATAAAAATTTGCATATGTGCTAAAACCGAGAACATATTTAATATTTAAAATAGTTCCCTTTTAAAATGTAGGGCACTAAAGTTGTAAAGTACTATTTTAAGAACAAAAGTAGCAAAAGTTATAAGAAATATATGAGAGTGAGCGCCTGAGTTTATGTTAAAATAACAATGTAGATGTAAAACAAAGCAGAAAAACATAAATATTAAAACTTTTTTTTTAAAAAGGAAACGCAGGACTATGTATACAATCTCACTTACATCCTGTATGAACCAACAAACAAATAATACAAAACAAAAAAATGAAATACTACAAGGACTTAATTGTTGTATTACTAAAAATTCTGTTTTCTTTTTAATAGAGACTTTAAAGAACATCTTAAAAACAAACTTTATTTTTGTAGTTTATTCCAGTTAAAGCATTTTTCTTAAATGAAAACATTTCTTAACAACACATGTAACGAAGAATGAAGAAAAAAAACAGCTAGAGCACAAAGAATCCTTAAAGTTTTAGTTTTTATTTTAAACAAAACCTACACTACACTAAATAAGTATGCAAGTATGTCTCTGACATTCAACTCTTGACCTATAACAAGCCAATCATGTTCAAAACAGCAAACAATTTTGAATCATCTTGCATTTAAAAAAGCATCTTTTGTATTATTTTCTCGTTTTAATTTATCTAATTTCATTTTACCACACTTGAGCCAATGAAGAAAAACCTAAAGAGTCTGCTGCAGCAATGCAAAAAAGAAACTTGCAAAGCAAATTACATTAATTTGTGTAATTTTCTCAAACATCATTTGTCTACTAATTAAGTTATTACGCTTTAAAGGCCATTTTGTTTGACCAGTTAAAGGACAAAAGAATAAAGAAACAAGTTGGCTGAGTCGCATCTTAAATAACCTTTTTGTTTTTTTAAAAAAATCGGGTAAACATATTTTTACTTTATTACCTTTTAAAACCGATGGTTCATTTCCTTTAAAAAAAACCGTATTTTTAATTGCAAATGAAAGCGATCAGTAGTTTAAAAATTGTAGCAACTCTTTATTTATTTATATATTCTGGTGGAGTCCATATAGATCTTAAATTCTATTTGGATTCATCCGAAAAGAGACTAGTATTCTATTTCCATCACAACCATATTTTTCATGGGGCGATTTTTAAATTTTAAAATTAAATTATTAATAAACTTAAATTCTCTTGCCTTGAAGTTGTTTAAACCTTGTAATATTTATATTAAAGTTTATTTCCATTTCAATAGGCGTAGGGATTGATAAATCTCCTAAGCCATTAATTTACTTTCAAACATATTTTATCTACTTTTATCGCAATTCTTTTTGTATTTCTGTTCACTTTATAGATAGTTATTTATTTACAGAATAAACTTCTATATAAAAACAGAAAATTGACTTCAAGCTGAAATCCAATTACCTTCATTTATATTTATGATGATGAACAGGAACAAATGAAGTGTTAACTATGTATTAAAAAGGAAACAGAAATATTCAGGGTTTTTTTTCCTTTTCGATTTATCTTACTTATTTGCAATAGTAATCAAAAGATGAATATTCTTAGTCATTGGAGATGCTTTCTGCTCTAAACTAGAACAAAAAAAAAACATACTTTTTGCATAATTATTTTGAAATGAAATAGAGAAAACCCATAATCAATTGTGATGAATAGTATGGCCTTCACCAGAGGTATACGTTAATTTCCAAACAAGTAAGAGAGCTATGAATAGATGCCCAATTTCGAATTATCGAACTTGCCCAGTGAGCAAAAAATATAATATCCTCCGCGATCTACGGGGATCATACAAATATTCTACAAGATTAGAAGAGCGACATTGACGCTCATGTGAAAATTACAATTTCCATTAGTTTTCATAGAAAATGAATTCCTCTTTATTATCGTCAAAGGTTATACAGACGACAAGGTATTTGTCATCAATGATTTTATATGCGGCAAGATCCTTTATAACGAATAGAAAATTGTCATATACCTTCGGATTGATGTTCTAAATTAAGTTCAGTCAAATTGTTTTTTTAAACTGTAATTATGTTCTATTACTTACATTTAATAATTTGTAGAAGACAACATTCACGACTTTATCCGAAGTTTAGATTTGATCCACAACAAAGCTTGAAACATAGATTAAAATACATAGATCGGAAAATCTCCTGTCAAAGACCTAACTCAGTTTCAAAAACGTAAGTGGTGAGAATGTATTAGTAAAAAAACTATGTGAAAACAAAAAAAAACTCGTATGTGTTTTACGGCGATAGTGCTCAGAAGACCACATTCAAGTTTTTGCGGAAGCTGACAATCTGTTCTCCTCCAATACAAATGAGTTTTTCAATTGTACATTTCGTTTTCTCGGTAGAAGCGCCAGAAAATCAAAAAATTTTGAAAAATCATATTTTCGTTAATTTTTTTTTAATATTTTACTGCTTTACTAAATTACATATATCTCAATTGTTTTACCATATAGAAATTCATACTTCTAGACATAGATAAACATTGATATAGTCTTTTATTAAGTGTATATCTTATATTTATGGGTCTCTCCATTTTCCTGTTATAGTCCTTTAAACTGGGGTCTCAAATATACAGATATTTTTTTCTAAGAATATTATATAGCTTGCCAAAAAAAAAGACCGTCGAAGCCCATCCAATGACTATATATGTACATCATTTAAAGAAACTTCTGGGGAATGTCTTTGTAAAAAAATTGTAGCTGCCAGCACCCGCCGAAATATTTATTTTTTTTAATTTTTATGGAATGGAATTTTTAGAAATATTTTTTTATTTGTATATATCTAGACCCTATTGTAACTTGAAATATAGTAAATACAGATCCTTTTAAAAATTTAGTTTCAGAAACACATGAAAACATATTTTTTTAATTTTTTTTTATTAATTTTATATACTGTAACTTGAAAAAATGTTTATATTGATCTCCGATTCCAAAAAAAACATGTTTAGTTTTTTTGGAATCGGAGACACCAATTCTATATAAATAGAGCGCCAAATAATTTTGTCCACCTAGATATTGATTTGGAACCACAGTGTTATGTTGGCTTTGAGAGCCAATGTGATTTATGGCTTATTCGCATAAACCTTTGACTTAAGAAAACCCTACAATAATAAGTCTAACTTGGTTAAATCGCGCAATCTAGATGGTAAGTTCACATCACCTTCACATGAGATGACCACGCCCACAAATCGCTCGAGCATAATGTCCAATGTGGTAGCAACGTCGTGTTGAAACCAAATGTCGTTGGGCCAATATCATCCAATTCTGGCCAAAGAAGTTGGTAACCATCGATCTCTACCAATCGCCGTTGACGGTATTGGCCTGGCCAACGTCGTTCTTAAAGAAATATAGTCCGATGACGACACCAGCACCAAATACACACCAAAAACTGACTTTTTCGGAATGCATTGGACGCATTCTTGGATATAATCCTTATTGGAAGATCCTTTACAACCTAACAATGTGAAAAATTTGTCACAATTGCCGACAAGGTATATGAAATTATAGACATTTCATCCTGAATGAGTCAGAATCCACAAAGTGGCGACTTAATTTTTTCTTCTATTTGTACTTTTTGAATTTTGAATTATAATGAATCCAGAAACATGAAATTAAACATATATGATCCACAGTACAAGAGGATTTTATTAATAACACTGTGACACTTTTCATTTCTGTCAAGAGGGGCACCCAGTGGCTTAAACTAATTCGGGTACGCTGAATTCAGTCTAAATGTGGATCAATTTGTTGCTAATATTTGCAATCCTATTAAAATTTTGATATAAATTTTAGTTTTAGAAACTCAATGAATATGTAATAACATCTTTATTTATTAACGTAACTCAATGAAATTTTTAATGTTTTTTATGTTTGTCATTATAAATAATAAGGTGTAAAAAAACTTGTCAAAAGTTCAATGGCAATCCCGCAACTCCTAAAAATTGGAGCGAAAATCCCAAAAATGGTATTTTTTACAATTTTGCCTATAGGGTCTACATTTCCTTCGGGGATGGGAAAATACTTTGGCGATAAATAGGGAACACATCAAGGTTTCCAAAGCTGCTTTTTGTTTTCTGTTCCCAGCTTTGGGATTTTAGAACATGTGGCCCAAAGTTGAATTTTTGATAAAAAAAAATAAGTCAAATACCGAAGGGCGTAGGGGCGACATATTTGAAAAATTTTACATGTTTTTTATACCACAATGTTCTCCGTAAAGATACCTTACAGAAAAACATAAAATTGTTATATGTTCTTAAAGAAAGTTTTTTTTTAATAAAAAAAAGAGTTAAGTCACCTTTTCGCCCCAAAAAAACAGCAAAAATCTACAATTTTTTTAATATTTAAATTGAAAATCGTTTATTTTTGGACCCATAATAGATATTGACCTCAATTCTTTTGTATATTATTACTAATTCAGTTGTCTAACTAACAAAATTAGCCAAGGTATGGCCAAATTTTAAAATTTAAATTTCTAAATGCCTATAACTCGAAAATTAGAAGAGATAAATAGCACACGCAAGCATGTTTTGAAGAAAAAAATGGCACGTGTTTAAAAATTGTGCATGTCGAGCCCCCATATAGACGCCCCTGGAGCATTTGTATGGCCCATTTTAATAACTTAAACTAATGCTCCTTGGCTACGCCCACGTAAAATTTAATCCCGATTTATTTCCAAAAAAATCGATTCTGCTCCACTGTGCAGTGTAATTAACACAGAAATTTGAAATTATTTTGAATGAAACTTTTTTCTTTTTTACTGAACCTGAAAACATCAAATTAAATATGTCTGATTCAGAATGGGAGAATGAGAAAAATATGTATGGCCCTGAATTGTTATATCCCACATAAGGGTCTCTCTCTTTTTAATGGTACATTTTGAAATTTCAAACCACACAGGGGCCTCCTTAATGATACAAATAGTACTATTCCTCTCTTTCTAATGGTACATTTTGAACTATTGTATCCACACAGGGGACTCCTTAATGGTACAAATAGTACTTTTTCTCTCTTTCTAAATGTACATTTAGAACTATTGAGTCCACACAGGGGACTCCTTAATGGTACCTTTTATTTCTTCTAGGGGTACATATTGAATTGTCTGTAGTTATGAGGGCTCCGTAGTACCTTTTATCTTTATCGAAATAAAGTATTCATAACAAAATAGATGAGATTATCTCAATATATGGCCAAATTTTTAAATCATACATATCAACTACAGTCCATTACGAAATTACTGTTGTTTTGCTACAAGTTAATTAAATTGCAGTTTACTTACAGCCAAAAAAAAAACGTATAGATATAAATATGTATTCAAATGAATAACTTTTCAATAGTTAAACTGAATTAAAAGCAAGTAAAACACTCCTTGTGTTTCTTTTTTTTTTGCTGCATTTTTTAAACGAGTATTGAAATTTATTTAAACCCCTTTTTGAAAAGCAGGTTGTACACGTATTTGTTTGAAACGCAAACAGATTTTTCTTAACAAATGTTCATAGACTTAACAAGAATTCCCCTCTTTATGAAAATAAAAAAAAAACTGCAATATTTGCTGTTGCAGTTATTCCGACAGTTATTTAAACGCTCAAACATTGATTGGTACGAGTAAGTTTTACCACCAACTGACCTCCACTTGCTAGGATTTTCAGAAAATTTCTTGTTGTTCTGGCTTTTTATTTTTCATTATTCGTTTATGTTGTTGTTTTTTCTCAATATTTCTTTTTGTTTTTATCTTTGTGCCAATATGGCTGTGATTGAGAGCAATATTTTTAAATTTGTTTTTCAAGTTTTTCCTTTTAAATCGATATGGAATAATTTTTGTTTGAACGAACAAATGATTCCAGTTAAATTCAACATCAATACCACTATTTACTTGAGACTAGTTGAAGTGGAATTGAAAAACAAACAAGAAAAAAATTGTAAATGGAATGTTTAGCAATGAAGGGTGTTTTTTTAAGACTGATAGATCTTAGGAAAGGGTTAACTGTCAAATGAACTGCCATATTAAGCTCACTTTTTGTCATTTATAATCAGTGTTCTTTGTTAAATCAATATGAATAAATTGAGGCTCGAGCAGTACCAGCAAAGTATCCTAATTCAATGATTCGAGAAACTTATAGACGAATACGTGGTTTTTATGGAGAAAGCCATACTCTCTGAATACACCACCACGTCGAAGTGAAGAGCGTACTGAAGAGAATATCGCCGATGTAAACAAAGGTGTGCAGAAAGATCCAAATTTATCGCTTTCGTCATTGATCGCAGGAATTGGGGCTCTATACGTTCAGTACATTGAACATTTTTGCGCAAAGATCATGGCCTACATCCATATAAGATCCAGCTGGTGCAGGAATTAAAGCTACGTGATCATCATATGCGTCATTCTATCGCCGATTGCGCTCTAGGACAGTTGAAAACTGACCCGATGTTTTATCGCAAAATTGTGTTCAGCGAAGACAATTTTGGTCAAGACAAGATTGGTCTCACTCATAATTGAGTGAGACCAATCCACAACAGACCCTACAGACTCCATTATACCCAGCAAAATACACCGTTTCGTGCACACGCTGGTGCCATCATTAGACCTTACCTTCAATAGAGATCGTTACCGAGCCATGATGCCGTGATGATCCGGCCGTGATGTGGTTTCAACAGGACAGGTTTTCAACGTGACATCGAAATCAAAAGTAGGCCATAACTTGATTTCGAGAATTTGACCTTGAAAATTGACCTCCAAGGTCATATGATTTTACAACTCTCGTAAAGTCACTGATAAACCAGCAACAATTGACGCCTTGGAGGCCAAAATTGTTCGTGTTATTGTCGTGACACACGGCTAGCAATGCTCGGAAAAGTGGCACAAAATTAGATTTCCAGAGGTCATATGCCCGAAATCATTTCCAAATGTAAAAAAAATGTTTCTTGATTAAAATTTTCTTTTTCCAGTTATATCGGGCTTAAAAAAGCACCCTTTAATTAACATGCGACCAGAGCTGAGTGTTTGTGTAATGTATAGATTACATTATTTTGTGTTGTTTAGCATTTTGTGAAATATTTTCGAATTTTTCAATTCAATTACCTTTGCAGAGAATTTATTGCAATTGGCATCAAAGTGTTAAGAATATAAAAAAAAAAATGTGCCTATAATCTAAAGGATATTTTATGATGCTGTAACAGGTTGTGTAGTTTATTTGCTACAGCTTAAAATTAAAGTTATTTTAAATATACCCTCGGCAAATTGTCAACATTACACTAGAGTGTTTCCTATTTAGCACTTTTTGGATTTTCCAAGCTCCCAAGGTTTAAAATTGTACTCTGTTATCTACAAAACAAATTTCAGTAAAACATTATTACGTTTGGAGAATGCCCAGTTTATTTGAAGTTTCAGGTTTTGGATCAAACCAGCATCATACAATTTTTTCAAGATGATCTCACATTTTGATTTATAACTTTTTTTCTACACAACCCATTTTTTTGATTTTCAATACCAAACTCCTTAGGACAATAATAAATATTCCAAATGAATCTTATTAATTTTGGTTTTGTATTTTCGATGTTAGCATGTTTTACACACACAGAAAGACAGACAAAAACAAAGCTAAATCTACTTAAAACTGCATAGGAATTTTGTGTAGAAAAAAATCTCTGTAATTACATGTCTTTATAATCCACAAAACTCATTAAATTTAACAATCCCTGTTTAAAACACTTCAATTTATATGACAAGTGCCAAGTACACACCATCATGTAGTCGTTTTCTAAACTTGAAAACAAAGTGTTTAGGCTTAAAATTCGTATTTTGCATTTTATTTTCAATTTTCCACACAATATCCAGTTGTTGCAACACCCACTTTTATGCCGTTGTTATTGTTATTGTTTTTTTGTTTTATTAAACAAACAAAATGTAAAACCGAAAGGAATACATTGCAATGCCATACAAACAGTTGAGATAACTCCAAATGTTTCGGAGGCCCAATGTGTTGGAATATGTATGAGCGTGCCAGTGCAAGATGTTTCAATTGTATGAAATGAGAACGTGTCATTTGAACAGCAAGACAAGTGTTTTGTTAAGGGGTTAAAGCGACAGACGACATACTCGAAAACACAGCAAATAGGAGATATTCAGTTCAATCAGGGTGTCCATTTTATGCATCTGAATGATTATCAATCTTGAGACGATGTTAAGTATTGTTATTTTCGTTAAAGTTGGATGACAACCCTCATTCGAATAAAAATTATTCCAATAATTTGGGAAAATATATATTTTTTATTCGAATAAATATAAAATTATTCGATTAATAAATGTAGATTAATCGAATAACCGAATAAATTGATTTTCAAGTTAAAAAAAAATAGCTAAAGCTAAAATTTTTCTCCAGGAACATCCTTAAAAACCCTCATTGTTTAAATTGTAATTGTTTTAACAAAAACAATAGACAATTTCTATTCGAAGAAGAACAAACGAACATGATAACAATAACAAATAAACTTTCTTTGTCGTCTAGTTCATAAATAAAATTCCATACAATATTTATAAAGACATACTCACTCAAATGACGGATTGTCACTGTCAAACCTACAGCAACTGTAACAATAATAGATTGTTTATTGTTTCACACTCGTACCCCATGGCTTACTTCAAACTTGAAGACGTCATTTCGGATATTAAAAAAGGAATTTTTAAAATTAATCTTTTTATTTTGGTTTTACACGTTTTGTTTTGTATTTTTTTAATGAAATTTTTGCTTTTATTTTCATGTTATTATTTATACATTTTTATACCTTACACCACATAGTGGGGAGGGTATAATGCGTTTGTGATGTTTGTAACGCCCAAAAATATTAGTCTAACATCCACCTTAAAGTCGATTAAACGATGTCCGTCCGTCCGTCCGTCTGGCTGGCTGGTCGGCTGTCCATGTAAACCTTGTGCGCAGAGTACAGGTCGCAATTTTGAAGATATTTCGATCAAATTTGGTACATATTATTTTTTCGGCCCAAGGACCAAGCCTACTGAAACTGGCTAAAATCGGTCCATTATTTCACCTAGCCCCCATACAAATGTCCTTCCGAAATTGGACTTTATCGGTCATAAATATTTAATTTATATAGGCATCTCCACAAATTCCGCTCCAAATAAGTTTTATATATACAAAATTCATATCACCAAATTTTGTTACGATCGGTCCATAATTAGTCATAGCTCCCATATAGACACGCTTCCGACAATCACTTTAACGTGCATAAAACGCTTAAAAATGTTGGTATACACACAAAATTCAACATAGTTAACTTTCATATAACCATAAATCACACGACCTAATTTCATGGTGATCGGTGCATAATTGGTCATAGCTCCCATATAAGGCCCACTTCCGAAAATCACTCAAAAATATAAATTATTGAAATTTTAAAAGAAAAATGTTTTTGTTCTTTTACTTAGTGTAGGGTTACTTGTTTTGTTTTTTAATCATAAAAGAAAATGCACAATTAGAATAAAATATGATCCAATTAAGTATGTAATACACCTGCTTAAGATAAAATCTCTTTTAATTTGAATTATTTTCTTTTCTTTTTTTTAATATTATAAGTTTAAAATGGGTAATTTAAGTACAATGTATATAAAGAAATGTAATATTTGTTAAAAGTAAGAGAAATTTTATAAATGCATAAACGTAATTAGACGGGCTTTGTATTTTAACTCATTCATCTAACGATATACAGTGGCTGACCATACAATGAAAACTTTTTCAAATATTCAATTAATACACAGAGAAAAATGATTTATAGTTGCAACCAAATTTGCTGTCAATCGAATAATTAATACAATATATTTTTGTCAATAATTCCCAAACAGTTTATGTGAATTCCAATATAAGACATCTAACAAAAATATGATGAATGGAGGCTAGAATCGAAGTCCCGATCTACTTATACTTTGCGCCCGGATAACAAAGCATAATTAGACGAAGCCTAAATTCTTAATTCGTATTAATAACATAGTTAGCCAACCGAGAGCCGATGCAGTTATCTCGTCGGATTGTATTCATTAGCTAGTCATAGCCAATAAGGCGCAATTTACATTAAAACTTTTCAGGCGTCTGTTTTTTCGAATTCCCTTTTGAGAATCTTCCAAAAATTCATGAACATTTACACATGGTGATTTTTTACATGAAATCATGATACAACAACATAAGGTACACCCAGTAGAAAATAAATTCTCAATTATACAATTCTTGTAACGTCAAACAAAACAAAAATATAAAAAATATGAAAAAAATCAAAATTAAAGTTTGACGTTATAGGGCTAAATATTGAAAACTCTCCCTAGTGATTCTACTTTCTACAATTATTGACATGAAATTATGTGTGTCTTGTTTTTTGACATTTAATTGTTGATTCTCTTTAGTTGTTTATTCGTAATATTCTTTTTAAACGAAAACATCTTATTTGGTTGTGGAAAATAAATTGGACAATTTTTTAAATTGTTTTTTAAAAGTAAATTCAAAATGTGTGATGAAATAATTGAAGAAATGTTTGATTTAACTTAAAAAAAAATTTCTCTTTTAATATAAATGATGTTTTCACTTCAACAAACGAAAAATTATAAAACATAATAAGAAGAATACGAATGAGTGTAAAGAGGAATGTCAAAAAGAAACATGAAAAACCGAAATCATGTTTGTTTTCTTACCCCCCCCCCATTCTTCTCTACCCCGCGCACCACCAATCATCGACAAACATGAAAACAGACGTCTGGGCAAACATGAAAAAAATCATAGTGTGAATTGAGTGTAAGTTGTATTTATCCGACGAGAGCTGAAGAATTTATCTCCTCGGATAGCATACATAGACATCATTTACGAACAATTAGTCGTTAGGCGACAGAGAGCCGAAGCATTTATCTCGTCGGATAGTGCTCATTAGCTAGTACAGTCAATAAATTGTCTGTCGTCAGCCGACCAGTGCTGAAGAATTTATATTCTCGGATAGCACCCATAGACAGCATTTACGAACAATTAGTCGTTAGCCGACCGAGAACGGAAGCATTTATCGCGTCGGATTGTACTCATTAGCTAGTATATTCAATAAATTGTCATTAGCCAACGAGAGCTGAAGAATTTATTTCCTCGGATTGCATCCATAGACGGTATTTACAAATAATAAGTCGTTAGCCGACCAAAGATCCAAGATAGCTCTGTGGTTAAGATTTCAAAGGAAGAAGACCTTTGAAAAATCTGAACAGACGAAACATACATCGGCTGGAACAGCTAAAAATTTAAAAAAATCTCGATTGCTCTTCTGGACCAGCCTACAGAACTACAGGGATAACCTACAGGGGAGTAATGTTTGGAAAATTCTTAATCTATCTTGCTATTGAATTCTCTTACCTTGGAGTAGTTTTACGAGTTATTTCTCCTAAATATTGAGATTTACGAAAAAACTAACTAAACTTTTCAATTAAAATTAATTAAATAAATTCTTTAAAGTTCTCGTCAGCAGAATAAATTGTTAACAATAAACAATAATTTTATTTCCTTTATGTCCTACCAATTCTCTTCCATTTTTTTGGGGAGTAGACACTTAAAAGTGCCAACTAAATGGAAATACTTAAACTAATTTTTGTATTTCGCTTCAAGTCATTTATTCGTTTAAGTATAATTTTTTCCTTTTCCCAGTTTTCTACTAAATACTGATACTGTGTCACTTTTTTGCTTCTTCAGTAGCTGACTGCTGGTGGTGGTCATTATAATATTTCATTTTTAATAATAAATCCCCTAAGATATTTCATGGAAAATATTATACTCGTTGTGGCAATAAAAAAAATGCTTAAATATAGTTATAAATATGTATAAATGCTTGTATATAATATCAAGTACATACGAATATTAGCATTAGCTTAGTGTGCAAATGTGTTAAGTCCACTTTGTATAATAAATTATTTGAAGCGAATGATAGAAAGGTATAAGAAAATATGCCAAGTCCCATGATTTTGTCTCTCTTGTAAAATTTACAAAAAATAGACTTAGCATGTTTACACTCTAAACTAACAATAAATTTGTATTATAGCTAAAGACCAATTTACATTGAAACACAAGTAATACGATCTGTCAAAATATAGTGTAGAAGCGTATAAATGTAGTCGGCCTAAAGAGAACTTGGAGTATATTATACAATTTATGTCTATTATCTGACCAGATAGTAACTGTAACTTTGGTTTGATTTTTGACAATTTTTATGAATTCGGCATCAGATGATTGCCGATCTTGACTAAATCTAATTTGATCTTGAGAGAAAATACAAACGGAAATTATTGAGTCTTCTGAATCTCTCAATTTCTTTTTAAAATTTTGAAGCAAACATTTATTTAAAATAAACCACATTTCATCACATTTTATTTTACTCCATTTTCTCTTCGTTGCCAAATTCGTTTCGTCTAAAGCCAGCTTAGGTTACAGTTTTATATATTTATTTTAATTTGTTTTTTTTTATTTCAGTAACAATTTTTTTATTTTCCATACATAACAAAAATTGTTTTGCTGCATCAACAACATATAAAGAACATGGCACACAGAGTCAAAGCGTGAAAGATGTTAGTGATGATGATGAAAATTTTAATTTGCCATAAAATTTGTCCTGTCATAAATACTCTGCAGTTGTTGGTTCATTTTTTTATCACACTATCACATGGTGATGGAAGTGGGCTTTAAAACCATTATTTTGGTTTTTATTTCCTTGAATTATATTACTTTTTTTTTGCTGCTGGCATTAAAATATTTAGCTAATTTAATTTTTTTTCTATTCGTTTTTATACATCTTTAGGTTTTTATAACAAATGAATATAAATAAAAGTAAACCCGCAAGATACAATAAAATTTGTCTATATAAAAACAATTTTCTATAGAAAAAAAACTGTTATACACTAATTTTTCTATGGAAAAAACTCTTATATACAAAAGATTATATAAAAAAATTGGTATACAAAAAATTTTATATATTAAGAAGAAACCGTTATACACACAATTTTCTATAGCAGAAACTGTTATACACGAAACTTTAAAAATAATGAAAAATTATCTATGGAAAACACTGTTATACACAAAATTTTCTGTAGAAGAAACTTTTAACGGAAGAAATTTGTTATACACAAACTTTTCTATAGAAAAAACTCAAGATTGTCTAACGAAAAAAACTATAATACACAAAATGTTCTAAAGAAAAACTGTTATACTAAACTAGTTATACATAAAACTTTTAACATAATAAACACAGAATTTTCAATAGAAAAAACTGTTATACACAAATTTTTTTATAGAAAAAACAAAAAATTGTCTAAAGAAAATACTATAAAACTGTTATACACAAAATGTTTCTGTACGAAAAACTCTTATACACGAAACTTTTAACATACTAAACTCTTATACATAAAATTTTCTATAAAAAAAACTGTTATACACAAAATTTTTAACATAATAAACTGTTATACACAGAATTTTCTGTAAAAAAAACTTTTATACACAAAAGTTTCTATAGAAAAAACAAAAAATTGTCTAAAGAAAAAACTATAATACACAAAATGTACCAAAGAAAAACTGTTATACACAAAAATTTTCTCTAGGAAATAATCTTATACACTAAACTTTTAACATGCGAAATTCTTATACACAACATTTGCTATAGAAAAAACTGTTATACACAAAATGTGCAATAGGAAAGCTGCTATACACAAACTTTTCTATAGAAAACACTGTTATACACAAAATTTTGTAAAAAAATAAAACTGCTATTAACAAAATGATCTCTAAAAATTATTATACACAAAATTTTCTATAAGCAACTGTTATACACAAACTTTTCTAAAGAAAAACTGTTACACACACAATTCTCTAAAGAAAAGATTATTATACATAAAATTTTCTATAAACAAAAACTGTTACACACAAAATTGTTTATAGAAAAATCTGTTATACACAACATTTTCTATATAAAATTCTATTGTATAGAGTGTCTCAGTAAGAGTGCACTTTTTAAATTTAGTGTAATTTTTTGTTATGACCCCTTTGAGGAATATTTTATTTCATACATAATCAGAACATGTCTTCTTTACAATCCAATAAAAAAATCACATCCATCTAAAAAAATACGTGTTTTTATTTTAAAATGAAAAAGTGTATTCTTACTGAAAATTGTTTGAGAGTATCGAATTTGACACAGCAGTACCTCAGTACTTTTGAACATGTATTCATGCTTGTTTAATTTATATATTTGTATCTATATATAAAAGAGTAACGTTACTGAGTGTCTGAGTGATTCATCATCGCCCAATACAAAGGCCTACCCACAATGGCTGGATTTTTTACCTATTTTTGATCTATATCTGGATTATTAAGTCATTAATATAGACAATATGGATATATAATGCTAGATATTTCAAAGTTCTTTGCGTTTATAAAATCGTTTTATAAAATTTTTAAAAAAATTAAAAAAAAAATAATTTTTTTCACCATAAATTTAAATAAAATTTTGAAAATAATTTAAAAAAAAATTCTATATTTTAATTTTATTAAAATTTTTATTTCAAAGTATAATTTGGTGAAGGGTATATAAGATTCGACAAAGCCGATTATAGCTCTCTTACTTGTTTAAATTCGAACTCCTTAGGGGTGAAAAAGGGTAAACATTTGGTCAATTCGCAAGGTCTCTTATCATGTCATAATGTCCTAATATTTCACCATTCGGCGGCTCGGCTTAACCTGGTTGGTTACGATAACACAATTAACATAGCATACAGAGCAGTATTGTTTTATGATATTTATTGCTCGAAAGACAATAATAACATTTTTAAACCATTGTGAAATATTAGGACAATATGACATGATAGGAGACCTTGTGAGTTGACCAATTATGTTAATTTTTGGTACTTCCTTCAAACTTATAAATATTTTACTATGAATTCCCACTAAGATACTGAAAATT
The DNA here is from genome assembly GCF_958450345.1 of Calliphora vicina. NCBI lineage: Eukaryota > Metazoa > Arthropoda > Insecta > Diptera > Calliphoridae > Calliphora > Calliphora vicina. Next base: position 98,972,648 of record NC_088784.1, on the reverse strand, counting down.
ATTTGAGGTAAATTTGTATTATATCAATGACGGACCAAAAGAGGGTAAAACGGCAAAATACGTTTTATTAAAAATGTCAAAAAGTCAATTCTGATACAATTTTAAACATTTTCAATTAATTTCATAGAATTTACATGAATTTTTCATAACTCATTTGTGGAATTTCAATGTTGTTATATATATGTACAAGAAATATGAAGTTGTCTATACAAAAGAAAAAATCCAAATTCTTTGGTTGGTATTTCTTTCTCCCACCTTATTTGCCGCCACAAAATATAATATTTTATATATAAAATAATAAAATCAATCTCAATTTTCCTTGTTAATACAAAAAAACAAGTAAAATTAAGTTTTTCTTCCTTTATGCAACAGTTTTACAGGTTTTTGTATATCTTTTTTTTGTTTTGTTTTCCAAAGTATTTGGATAACTGAAATTGAAACTGACACTTAAAGGAAAACTTTCGTTATAGTAAAAGATTAAAGAAATTTAAGTTAAAGTTGTTTGTTATTTGTTTCACTTTGCAATTTATTTGAGATATATATACTATATTAAATATTGATTTTTCTTCATATTTAACCCTTTTAAACAAAATTTAATATCTTCCTGTACTTTTTTTGGGGTAACAACATATTAAATTTCTTTTATTTTTCTTTTCCTTTCCAGTTTTTATGTCACAATGATGTTTTGCAGCTGTAGCAATAAAATGAATTTTATTACAACCAACATAACTTTAAGACAAGAGGTAAGAAGAAATTGAAATAGCTAAAATAAACTTAAATAAACTCTTATTGAAAATATACAGGCAGAGTTTGAAAATTATTTTTATTGGAGACAAAACCATTCAATAACTAAACTAACAATCATCATGAGTTAAACAATTAAAGGATTGAAAACTTTTCCTTATCAAGACTTTTAATATAAAAACTTTAATCATAACATTTAATGTAAATGTGTTAAGTCTACTTTTAATGAAAATTCTGATTTGAACTGGGTTTCATTTTTTCATTACTTACACGCTAGAATTTTAACTAGTTATGATTACATTGATCAGGTTCTTGGAGGAAAAATAAGTCATTACTTTGGTATCACTAAAACTTACTTTGGTATCACTAAAGTTAAACGTAATGACTTTAATAACCCATTATCTGCAAGAACTCACAGAAGTAGTTACCAGCTAAACTAGTATCAGCTCACGCAAATATCTTAAAAATAAGCCCTTATAATTCAGTTAATAAATCCTTATTTAACTACTATTCATTGAAAATTAGCTTTTTCAGTAGTTGCAATTAATTCACCAATATTTTCTGGAAACCTTAGCTTTGTGTCTATCCTATAAAATTGTTAAACATAGTATTTAAACTAACGATATGTATTTTGCTTTTATTTGAAACTCCTTAAGGTATGCTATGGTTTTTGTGGCAAAAACTACAGTATTAAGTATACTACAGAAAAACACACACATAACATGTAGATATGTTATATACATAAGTTTAAATAAACTCCAATCCTTTGTTAGAATATAAGAATGACTATTATAGAGCTACACAATTATATTGTAGTATTTATTTCAGCTATAAAACACAATTGTTGCTGGCAACATAACAATGACTATAAGATTATTATATTCTATATTTAGTTTTCTTTTATGAATTCCTAAGGATACGTTTCTAAACAATCAAACAAAAACTTATGTTTTCTAATGTTAGTCATCGACTGATGAATGAGTGATTCACTGTCGCGTTGTTACTGTCTCTAAGAAGCAACTAACTATTAACCAACTTGTTCCGGTTCCTATAGTTATGCTTTCATACATGAACATAATTTCTTTACTAGGTTTTCTATTCTTTGTAAAAGTTCTGTATTATAATAGATGTTTTCCTTGTCTTCCTTATTGTAATGGTTTTTAGCTGGATTTTCCCTCTTACAACTGACTTTTGTTCGTTAATTACGAAAATATTTCCTAGATTTTTTTGTTTGTTTTGTTTTTCCTGTGTAAAGTTTTTGTCATCGCTTTTGTCATTGATAATTCTATCCGATTTTTGCACTATTTGCATTCTTTGATTGCAAACAAGGAAGGAAAATCCAGCAAATGTGAAATTAGTGGGAGATAAATTTCAAGCAAAAAGTTAGATTTTACATTTCCTAATTCTAATTAGAAGTACATAAATACAACTCGTCTTATCATTAATTCCCATTTACACACATGCAATTCAAACAGCGTAAATGTGCCAACAATTCTAGGTGACTGACCCGGGCTAGTGACAGAATAAAAATACAGCTAAAGTCTTTTATAGAAAGGGGTGGTTAGTTTACTGACCACCATTATGATAAAAATTTTCGTAGTGTATAAATTAGGTTAAAAGCTAATTATTTTGACTAAATTTCTTGATCAATACAAACGAAATAGCTGTTTAGGTGTAACATTCTCCAATGTTATTATATCATTTGCTATATCCCCATCACCTATGTAATCACCCGTCTCTTCCAATCTAAAATTGGTTCCTCTCTTTTGGTTCCACCACAGCTGTTTATGTAGATAAGTAACTAACAAAAGTATGAGCCAAATTTCATAGAGGTATGTCGAATCAAAATCACCATCAAATTTTAATTGGAGTTGCAAAGGTATGTCACCGGGCACCATCAGATCGGTTTGTTCCTCATAATTCTCTTCTTTGTCGGATTCAAGACTGCAGACACTTTAACCACCCAACAAAATATCTTCTATATTCACTTTCATTGAAGTCACAGTGGTTAGTAATCTAACCACTCTAGTTCTTAAGTTATTTATCAAAGATAAATAGCAAAGTAACACTGAAATCAATGAACAATAAACACTCTGAGCTTTTTTAATTGAATTACAATATTTTCAAATTAATACATTAACTTAACCAGAGCAATAGATGTCAATAAAAATGTTTTAAAGACTCTAGAAAAGGTGGTTAGAAAAGTGACCACTAAACCACAAAGAGTTAATATCACTTTTAATTCTTCAGAGATTATTAGGGTTAAAAGGACTTAATATACTCAAATATACGTACATATATAAAGTTACATTTCCTTCACAATTTAACGGTCGCTGTGCTGCATATAACAGTGTCATCCTTGCAATTTTTATTGTCACCATTATCATTTGTATTCTGCTTTTATTATTTTCTTTTCTGTAAAAGCAATATTTTAAACATTTTTTTTCTTTATTTTCCTCTTTTGTCTTTGTTAAATCTCTTCCATTATTATCTTGACTTTATGAAATTTCTTTTACATTATTTTTCATTCTTTTTTTCTATTATACTTTTGCCATTTATCATCGATTGCAGTAATATTATCAGGAAATCTATAAGTTGTACAATACATACTGAATAACCATTTTTATACATTTCTTAAGAATTATTTTTGTAATATTGTTAGATTTACTGAATCTATTGGAATGCTAGCATTATTTAGCTGTCTTTGTTAATACAATACACTTTTGCCCTACTATTTTGTGGTTATCGTTATAAGCGATATTAATGATGGTTTATAAAACTTTAGTAAATTTTATATAGAGCCTTAACAGCGAAAAAATGTTTAGCAAAAAAATGTTAAGGGAGCTGCGATTTTGTTTGCATTTTTGTTTCAAAGATACAAAGGAACAATGTTTTAAGCTAATACAGTTTTCGATATCAGCCCAATTATGAAAAAAAATTCCGCGGTAGTTTGTTTCCCGGGATTTTTTTCCCATTGAATTTGTATAAGAAAAAGGTGAAAATCTCCCGCGGAATTTTTATTCATAATTGGGCTGTATAAAATCTTAATGATACCTTTGAAATCACAATTTAATCTCAATTATTGAAAAATTAAAAATCTAATACATTGTTGGTTAAGCTATAGATATAAATAGCTGATGGCAAAGCAAAACGCAAAAAGCCAGGGTATCCCACACAAAGGAAAAAAAAACACGGGAAAACGTTGGGCATTGAAAAATGCCTACTTCCTCTAGTATAACGCTGTTAGTTACTAACGGTTGATTATTTCCTAAAACTTAAAAACGATCTCGTATGTTAGCTTCCTTAATGAAACTAATTAACTGAGAGTATATATCGATGTCATGAGAATTTAATAAGTCAAAAAGATTAGCCACCATCAATATGTGGGTATACATACATATTTTCTGATATAGGGGTTATATGACGGGTAGGGTCAATTATTGACCGATCCCCACAAAAGTTGATATAAAGATTTAGGTGCATATACATTTTTTCTGGATTACTACTCATTAATATAGACAATATGAATATGTAATGATAGATATTTCAAAGACCTTTGCAATGACGTATATAAGACCATTGTAAGTTGGACCCACAATGGGTCAAAATCGGAAAAAATATTTTTTAACTCGAATTTTTTTTCTTCACCAAAAGTTTTTTCGCTAAATATTAAAAAACCCAAAAAAAAAACATTAAAATTTAAAAAAAAACAATTCGAAAATTTTTGAAAATGAAAAAAGAACTTTTGAAAACTAAAAATTAATTTTGTTTACATAAAAATGTTTAAAATTTTTATTTTGAAGTATAATTTGGTGAAGGGTATATAGGATTCGGTACAGCCGAATATAGCTCTCTTACTTGTTTTTTAATTTTCTTCACATTTATTCAAACCTGCAATATTTATGAATAAATAGATATGGGCCTAGTATTACATAGTATAAAACCAGTCAAGCGTTGTCACTTGACTTATTTCTACACTAACCACGGTTTTGCACTAATTTCAGCTTTGCTTCACCATAATAGCGGGCAGTATTTAATTTTATGCATTTACCTTTACAAAACAGTAATCGCAGAATAACTCAATTTTGGATTTTTTGTTGATTGACAGATTTTTGAAATAAAAGATTAATTTATAATGTTTTGAAGTTGTAACTAGGGTTTTTATCCCGAGAATTCCCAGTCCAATTTTCACGGGAATTATGCCAATTTTTCACTACCCGATTCTCGGGATTTTTAGTCGGGAATCCCGGGAATTAAAAACTGACGAAAATACATAGAAAACAAGTTAGAACTCTATTTTTTTTTTTCACCAAAAAACAGTGAAAAGTTTTTTACAGTTTATTGCTTATATCATGGCAATAATAGACCTTCAAATCCATAACAAAATAGCTTCAAAAAATTATTAAATTTTTCTTCAATTCAAATCTAGTACAAAAAGGCTTTAGACAATTTTTTCAATTAATTTTGTGAATGATTTGATTTAACAAAAATTTAATTTGTATAATTAATAAATTTTGTTATTAAATAACTTTAAAATTAATTCAGTTTAAACAAAGGCTTTGGAATGAATCTAAAAAATTCAATATTATGAATGGATTTATGGAATGAAAGGCTGACATTCTTTAATTACGGATTAAGATTTTAGTGAATTAAGCTCAAATTTCGAAGCTCTGATATTTAATAATTATAACACTAAGTATTTTTATATGAAATTTGGCTTTAATATTCCTAATTTACAGTATCATTATATATTTCGGGAATAGCCGGGTACCCGGAAATTCCCGATTCCCGGGAATCAAAAAAGGTCGGGAAATTAAAAACCCTAGTTGTAACTTTAAAAATACCCTTATTTCACAAATTATTTCCGCACTATATGAACTCCAACAAAATAGAATATCTATATAAGAACTCATTCACTTTTGCATTTGTATTTTAAAACTTCTGAAATCTAATGATTCTTATTTATGTTGGATTTAATCTGTAGGTTAGAAACTGTTGGTACGGATATAAAATTGATGAAACATATTATTATACCCTTCACCATAAGTTTGTCAATCCGTCTGTAATTTTGATATTTTTCATTTGCGACACCATAAAGCATATATGTATATTCTGGATCGTTATACACGCAGAGAAAAAATATAATTGGGCATGGTTACTGTAACCATTTAAATAGTGTTACAAGATTTTTAACAATATTATAGTCACAGTAACTATTTACATGATTGTGGTAACCATAATATGGTTAATTAACGATTCACATGATTGTATCAACCATATATATGGTTACAGTATACAAATATATGTTTGTGGCAACCATATTTATGATGATTAATTTTATCAAAATATGTTGTTCTCTGATTATGATAAGCATTAAGCCGAGAGCAACATAATATGATAAGTCCATCATATGAATGGTTGTCACAAACATATATTTGTTTACTGTAACCATATATGTATATGGATGCTACAATCATGTGAATCGTTAATTAACCATATTATGGTTACCACAATCATGTAAATGGTTACTGTGAATATAATATAGTTAAAAAACTTGTAACAATATTGAATTGGTTACAGTAACCATGCCCAACTATATTTTTTCTCTGCGTGTAGATAGCGAAGTCGAAATAGCCATGTCCTTCTGTCCGTCTGTATGTTGAAATCAACTTTCCGTAGCCCCCAAATACCTTACAAACATGATTGATACATCAATATATCAGGAATTCTACCGCTATTTAAAATCTAGAAAATCGGCCCACAAATGGCTGAGGAAAAAACCAAAACAACCTCGATTTGTTGCCTAGTCCATTATAACGATGGCTATAGTATGTTGGACCTACAATGGGTGAAAACTATTTTTTTAACCCGAATTTTTTTTTTTCTCCAAAAAATTTTTTTTTCAATAATATTTTGTTCACTAATAAATTTAAAAATATTTTTTTTAAATTAAAAATTGTTTTAATTTTGTTTACCTAAGTTGCATAAAGATATGGTTTGCAAGACCTATTGAACACCTGATTATTGCTGAGGATTGCCTTAGTATCAAAAACATTGACTTTGAAATATTTATAATGAAATTGTTTATTTGATTTATAAATAAATATTATTAAAAGTTGAAAAAGTCTTAATTAATTAAATCATTTATTGTTACAGTAGCGTGCTAAAAAGAATTCGTTTTAATCCTGCTTCTTTGCTTCAGCTAGAGTAATCACTGGAAAGATGTTTAATTATACAGAAAATACAAAAAAATCTATTGAAACCAACAAAAGGATTCCTTAAGGCTAAGAAAATATAAAATGATTAAAAAAAAAGAAAATAGTAAAAAGTATAAAGTAGTAATTGATTATTTTCTAGTTGATTTGCAAATTCAATGAAAGAAGTTGTATCTGAGATGTGTGCATTAAAAGTAGTGCTAAATAAACCAATTAATTAATGTATTATTATATACTATTTGCATAATAAAAGTGAATCTTTTGCAATATAGATATTTAACAATTTTCAATACAATTACACTGGTTAACAGATAACTTCTGCGTCAATCAATAAAAACAAAACACCAAAGGATTTTGCATAGTAAAAGTACAATTTATTAAAGACCGAAATTAACCCTTAAACTTACTTGGGGTTAAAATGACAACAAACTTTTAAAAGCATGTAAATTTTAATTTGAAGACAAAAAAATCAATTTGTTGCTTAGTGTTATTTATGCATTAAAATGAAATTTGTGTTTTAAATTCCATGAAATAAGAATGAGAAAATGCAATTCTCTTGCTTTTGGTTTTAGTTGGAGAGAAAATAATAGAAAAATCCGATTAAAAATGTTGAAAACTTTTAACTGCATTTGGCGTCTGTCAAATTTGTACCGTTTGCATTGTTTTAATGCTGACATACAATTTTCTAATACAATTTTCTTGTGTTTACCGAAAATGAAAAAAAAAGAAAAACAAAAGACCGCACAATTTAATGGAAATGCTACGTTTTTTTGCTGCTGCTCCTCCGGTAGTAGTAGGGGGAATTTGATTTTGGGCTCACACAAAAACAATTTATTGTTCGTGGTTGCTGTAGCAGTTGTTAAAATATTATTTTTGTATGCTTAAGTGGTATTTCTTTTTAACAATATTTTACTCTAAGAACAACAAAACAAGTCCTTAAAACTAACAACTTTACATCGAAAGTGTAAAACACAAGAAACAGCTCAAAAAAGTAAATAAATAAAATAAACAAAAGTTTATTTTCCTTGTTTTTTTTTGTTAAACAAAGGAAGTAGAATTAACAGTTTTATCTCAATAGTGTCAAAGTGTCTACAACTAAATTAATTTTTCCTCTTTCTATAAATTTACGCCAAAAGTCATGGAGGTCATGTTATCATTGAATTTGTGGCAGTTGAAAATTAAGTTTTCATCATTGAAATCAAATTAAATTTAAGTCTATGCACAGTGAGTAATTTGTGTAAATTTTCTTCCAGGAAAAGTACTTTAAGAATAAGACAGACAGACGGCAGCACTCAGAAAATGATTATGACTTAATGATTTCTTTCATTTCATAGTTCAAATTTAAATTTTCCAAACAAACAAACTGAAATATACATTAATAATACCCCCATACATATGTAATACATTCATAAATTTATGATCAAAATATGACATTTGACATTAATTAGCATTTTAACACCATTACTACTATTTAGTACTTATTACTACATAAATATATTGCTACTGATGAAAACAACAACCAAGCTATGTAAAATTATTTAATTATTATATGTACATTCGTATTAAATTTATAATCAAATCTGCATACACTTGTAGTTACTGTCACAGCAACTAGGAATTACACACAAATGTGGTTTAATATACATTTGTATATACATATGTACTTATAGATATGAACAAAATAAGCATATATGTAGCATGTTGATTTAGCCAAACATGCAGCAGCCTATAGCGAAGCTATCATCATAACAGGAAGCTTTAGTTGCCAATTAGATTATCTTCACTTTCTGTTATTATACCCTTCACCATGAGTGGCAAGGGTATATATAAGTTTGACATTCCGTTTGTAATTTCTACATTTTTCATTAGCGATCCCGATATCCATTAGCGAAGTCGGTATAGCCATGTCGTCTGTCTGTTGAAATCAACTTTCCATAGCCCCCAAATAATTTACAAACATGATTGATACATCAATATATCGGGAATTCTAACGACTCGGTTGCTATTTAAAATCGAGAAAATCGGCCCACAACTGGGACAAACTCAATTTTTGGCCTATTTTTGATCTGTATATCAAGATTACTAAATCATTAATATAGACAATATGGATATCTAATGATAGATATTTCAAAGTCCATTGCAATAAAGGCTATAGTAATTTGGACCTACAATGGCTCAAAATCGGGAAAAATATTTTTTAAACCGAATTTTTTTTCCAAAAAAAATTTTTGGTCATAAATTGTTTTCACTAATACATTTAAAAAAAAAATTAAAAAAAAAAAATTTTAAATTTTTAAAAAAAAATTAATGAATTTTAAATTTTTAAAATTTTTTTACCTAAAAATATTTAAAATTTGTATTTTAAAGTATAATTTTGTGAAGCGTATATAAGATTTGGCACAGCCGAATATAACTCTCTTACTTGTTCTATTTTATTTCAATATATATTTCAAATACTGAAAAAATAAAATCGAGAAAATCGGCCCACAACCGGGACAACCTAGATTTTTGTCCTAGTGGGGAGGGTATTATGCGTTTGTGCAGGTGTTTGTAACGCCCAAAAATATTAGTCTAACACCCACCTTAAAGTATACCTTAAAGTATAGAATCACTTTCTGAGTCGATTAAACGATGTCCGTCCGTCTGTTGGCTGGCTGGCTGTCCATGTAAACCTTGTGCGCAGAGTACAGGTCGCAATTTTGACGACATTTCGATCGAATACAAATGTCCTTCCGAAATTGGACTTTATCGGTCATAAATGTTTAATTTATAAATGTATCTCCACAAATTCCGCTCCAAATAAGTTTTATATATACAAAACTCATGTCACTAAATTTTGTTACGATCGATCCATAATTAGTCATAGCTCCCATATAGACCGGCTTCCGAAAATCACTTTAACGTGCATAAATCGCTTAAAAATGTTGGTATACTCACAATATTCAACATAGTAAACTTTCATATAGACATAAATCTAACTCGACCTAATTTCATGGTGATCGGTCCATAATTGGTTATAGCCCCCATATAAGGCCCAATTCCGAAAATCACTCAAAAATATAAATTATTGAAATTTTAAAAGAAAAATGTGTTTGCTCTTTTACTTAGTGTAGGGTCAAGCCCGACCATACTTTCTTACTTGTTTTTATCTGTATATCTGGATTACTAAGTCATTAATATAGACAATATGGATATCTAATGATAGATATTTCAAAGTCCATTGCAACGATGTATATAAGGCTATAGTAATTTGGACCTACAAGGGAAACATTTTTTTTTAACCCGTATTTTTTTACCAAAAAAAAATGTTTTGTTATAAACTAATAAATTTAAAAACAAAATAAAACAAAAGTGGAAAAAATATTTTTAAAAATTTTGGAAAAATATTTTAAACATTTTTTTACCTAAAAATATTTAAAATTTGTATTTTAAAGTATAATTTGGTGAAGACTATACGTATAAGATTCAGCACTGGCGAATGCAGCTCTCGATTGTTCATCAGTGTTCCATTGGTTTCAATGTGCGAGAGATGGTTTGTTTGGCATAGAATTGGGGATTATGACAGTGAAGACTTAGATAGCCCAGGCCAAGACAAGAAAGTTTAAAGACCAAGAATTGTAGGCATTACTCCATGAAGATTTCTGTAAAACTCAACCAGAGCTTGCAAAATCATTGGCAGCTATTCAAGCAGCAATTTCAAAATGTTTGCGAGCAGCAGGATTCATCCAAAAGCAGGGAAATTGTGTACCATACGATTTGAAACCCCAAGACGATTTTGCGTATCCAAAATGATGTTTGAACGGAGGAATTACTTTTTTTCATCGAATCATTATTTGCGATGAAAAATTAATGCATTACGATAACCCGAAGTGTTAGAGAACGTACGTGAAGCACGGCCAACCAGTCGAAGGCCAAATACTTTGAATAAATTTATATTGTTTCAAAATAAAAGCTAATAATTTTAAAAAATTCCTCCTTTTAAGTCATATACTCAATAAATCCTGAGTCCTCATAAGCTTCTAAGGCGATCTAGCTATGTCTATCGGTCTGTCTTTTAAAAACACGATAGAGGCCAAACAAAAAGAGTTAGCTCTGGCTGACACTTTTCATAAGTGATCTCTATTGAAAAGGCTCCATCATTTCACCTAGCCCCCATACAAATGTCCGCCTGGAATTCTGTTTGAACAGTCATAAATATGTTGATTAATTAATCCTGATAAAATGTTACACAAATTAGTTCTCAGTACTCTAAAATTAGTTCCCATACAAGATTCGCCTCAGAAAATGACTTGAACATTCATAACTTTATTATAATAACACTGTGCTAGTTGAAAAAACTGTCAAGCGGGGCACCCGGTGGGTTAAGCTAATTCGGGTATGCTGAATTCAGTGGTGCCGTTATTTCGAAAATGGAGCATACATTTTTGAAAAGTAGACAAAATCATCTATCCATTGATATATAACATGTCTACCTTATGTTTTTTACGTGTCAAATAAATTAGGGAAAACTTAACAACTCGCTGAAAATTTACCTAGCACTGTTATTTACATTCATAAAAATGTTATTATGTAGGCAACATGCTTTTTTATGAATTTCTATGTTAGGTAAATTCTCAGCGAGTTGTTAAGTTTTCCCTAATTTATTTGACACGTATAAAACATAAGGTAGACATGTTATATATCAATGGATAGAGGATTTTGTCTACTTTTCAAAAATGTATATAACTTTTGACAATTAAAAAATTCATAGAATACTTTTTTGAAAAATATGACAAAAAATGTTTTTTATTGAATTTTGCATAGATACAAAATTTTTAAAATTGAAATAAAATTTTCATTTATGAATATTTTTTAATGAAATTTCACAGTTATGTAGATTATTCTATTTAAAATGGAAAAATAAAAACAACTTTTGAAATTTGTTATCAAGTATCCTGCAATTCCCAAAAAAATCTTGAAAAATCCCAAAAATGGGATTGTTTTCGTTTTTTGGCTATACTATCCATAATAGGGACGGGGTTATCGGAACCCTTTACAAGATAATTTAGAACTTATTGGGCCATCTAAAATAGGTTAAAATAGGTTTGATATCGAGTATGCGATTTGAGAATTTTTGCCCTAAAGTTGAATTTTACATAAAAAATAGGAATTTTTTGAATTGACCTGATCCCGTCGGTATCAAAAATTATAAATCTTTTTTTCATTTAAAATATTTGGCGTAAAGTTAGCTTTTCAAAAAGTATAAATTCATTATACATCCTCTTAGAAAATTTTTAGATAACTTAAAAAGAATAAAAGTACTTTTTTCCCCAAAAAATTGCGAAAAATCGCCTTTTTTAATTTTTTATATTCAAATGCATGTAACTTTGGACTCAGTCATGATTTTTAAAGACTTCTTTCTTTATTTGATATATAGATCTATTGTTAATCCTATAAAAGAAAAATGTATAAAATCGGCGAATATTTGGAACCGCGGTCACCAAAAATCTGGAGTAGTGTGGGTAAAAATGTTGAAAATAAAATTTTCAAATGCGAATATCGCCTAAGCTATAAGAGATAATTGATAGCTACGACGAGGTTTTATGTAGTGCTCGACGAGGAGATTCTGTACGTGTATTTTTTTTTAATCGGAACACAAACGAAGAAATAGGATCATTTTAAAAATTTAACATACCCGAGGTGTCCTACTTTGGGAACCCCTGGTCCCGCTCCTGGTGGGGTGATGAGGTCCAAATACATAACTTAAACTCGACTACACTTCCTCTTTGCGCATGTGAAATCGGCGTAAGGGTTTAGAAGTTACAAATTTATTTCCCTCTGTTTTTATTCTCATACCACTGTGTGCCGTTTTAAAAACTAAAAATTTCGAAATTTTTCTAAAAAATTATTTTTTATTCCAAAAAAAATTAATATTTCTAAAACGACTGCGAAGATTATAAACATGTTAAGCTTTACTTGAAGGTAATTTCGTTGCGGAACTTCGTTTTTTCAGTTTATTCAATAAACTAAACCGCTTTTGAGTTACGCGAATATATGTTGTGCAACCTCCCCCATTTTCGAAATAACGGTATATCACGAAAATACGAGCTAACCTAAAAAACGGTTAGCACCACTGAGTTCAGCATACCCGAATTAGTTTAAGCCGCTGGGTGCCCCTCTTGACAGAAAAAAAGTGTCAATTTCATGCACAGTGTTAATAATATCATGATGAAATTGGACATACCATCAACAAAATGTATGACTATCGCTATCCCATTCAAATTTGTACCTCTAATAAAGTGTATAGTTGTAATTTTTTTACTTTAGATTTTTAGTAGTTAATCTGTTTTGCTAGTGAGGCATTCAATTAAAGATTTATGAAGCATTTTCAGAACATCATCATAAATAAACTAAAACAACAGCAACGACAAATCACAACTGTAACGTAATTTATTTACTGTACATTCATGTACCTATAAATTATACATTTGTTCATACGAAGGCAGGCTGAGAAGTTCTTTTAAAACCAAGATTCGCCCAGAACTTCTGTGTGCAGTTCTAAAGAAAAATACAAAATAATTGTTTAAGGAAACTTAATATAGAAATTAACTTAGCCATATATTACTAGTGGTGAGTAAAGTAACTAGTCCTTAAATAGTAATATAAATAAACTTTCGAAATAACTACAGATTGTTCTAAAAAGGGACACATAGTGGTTTAGACAAATTTTATTTTTAAAATGTGTAATTCGGTAGCTCGTGAAGAATTGTAGATATCTTCATGAAATTAACAGAGCTTCAGAGTTGATTTGTATTTGCATGGGTTCGTTAGCTTTCCAAAATCAAAAAAAAATTCCAAAACAGTTCATTTGTAAGGTCAGAAATATATTTTATAATTCACTACATTTAATTAAACAATCTTTAATTTAGAAAATACCACAATATAATATTATAATCAATTTAGTTTGACATGGTTAGCTGTCATGATTAAAATGACATCTATTTTCAACAGCTGGTTACGTCAAATTACATCAAATTGTTTAACACTTTCCAGCTTGTCCTGGTATGCAGATGTATTGTTTGCGTCATTTTCAGTTTCCACTTAACACCCAAACATATAAGGACACCTGGGTTTTTTTTACAACTATTTTCCAGTTTGTAGGTTTTTGTTTTGAAAACTAAAAATTAAATACATTTTTCACACATTTCTCACTTTTTTTTATTATTCGATACACATTTCATGTTCAGTTTCAATTTCTATACAGTTTTTTGTTGCTTTGGGTTTGTGTAGGTTTGTTTTAGAATTGTGTTAAATTTTTCTGCTTCATGGAGCATATAACTGAAAGTATGTTATAGGTGCATCATGGAACATGTTGCAGGCCATGCACACACACACGTTTATGTAGCTTTTTCACTGATGTTTTAAATCACAATGTTTGAATAGAAGTAAAATAAAAAAAACAAAAGTTAGGTTGCCCCCTTCCAACTAGTAAAATTTTAAACCCAAAAGTGTGCTCTTTTATCAAAAAATCAATTTTTTCCAGAATCATACTTGTTGAAAAGGACCAATATTCAACGGTAGCTCATCATATAGTTCGGTAGCTCTTTAGTTGAATCCTATTTTATGACCTGTAATTAGCTTAAACTTTTTTCAATGGGACACTCTAGTAAATATATAATGGGGATATCAAGGCATTTGTTTGTACCGTTCAGTTTTAGAAGGGTGTCAATAAGTTTCCACTATATTAAAATATATAGTCCGGTATAACAATTTCCACATTTTTCATTTGCGACCTTAAAAAGTATATATTATTTATCGTTATAGATAGAGAGGTCTATATAGAAATGTCCGTCTGTCTTGAAAACATGATTGATATATAAATATAGCAGGTATATTTCAAGTTCAGTTGATATTTAAAATCAGAATCTTGATATCAAATGAAAGGCATTTGAAAGACTTTTCGATAAGTTAATCAGGCTGCCAACTTTAAGATTGACACGTGAATCCTAGCATGGGCCGTTATATCGCGTATATACCGCATTAGAATTTCGGGTAAAATATTTGTTTAACCCGGCATAGAAATTCGGATCAAAAATGGGAAAATTTCGTAAAAAAAATTCTAGCTTTAACTAAATAAGTGAGAAAGCTATATTCAGCTCTGTCGATCCTTTTATAACCTTCACCACTTTAAACTTTAAACAAAAAATTTTAAATATTTTTTTAAAATTTTTTTCAAAATTTTATTTTAAATTTAAAATTTTTTTTTAATTTATTAGTGAAAAAAAATATATGACAAAAAAATTTTTTTGTTAAACAAAAATTAGGGTTAAACAATATTTTTCCCGATTTTGACCCATTGTAGGTCCAACTTACTAAGGCCTTATATACGTCGCACAGTGGTATGAGAATAAAAAAAGAGGGAAATAAATCTGTAATTTCTAAACCCTTACGCCGATTTGAATGAAATTTTTGAAATGCGCAAAGTGGAAGTGTATTCAAGTTTAAGTTTTGAATTTGGACCTCATGACACCACCAGGAGCGGGACCAGGGGTTCCCAAAATAGGACACCTCGGGTATGTTCAATTTTTAAAATTATCCTATTTCTTCGTTTGTGTTCCGATTTAAAAGAAATTACACATGCAGAATCTTCTCATCGAGCACTACAAAATTATCTCTTATAGCTTAGGAGATATTCACATTTGAAAATTTAATTTTCAACATTTTTACCCACCCTACACCAGTTTTTTGGTGACCGCGGTTCCAAATATTCTTCGATTTTATCCATTTTTCTTTTATAGGATTAGCAATAGATCTATATATCAAATAAAGAAAGAAGTATTTAAAAATCAGGACTAAGTCCAAAGTTACATGCATTTGAATATAAAAAATTAAAAAAGGCGATTTTTCGCATTTTTTTGGGAAAAAAGTATATTTATTCTTTTTAAATTATCTAAAAATTTTCTAAGAGGATGTATAATGAATTTGTACTTTTTGAAAAGCTAACTTTACGCCAAATACTTTAAATGAAAAAAAACATTTCTAATTTTTAATACCGACGGGATCAGGTCCATTCAAAAAATGCCTATTTTTTATGTAAAATTCAAGTTTAGGGCAAAAATTCTCAAATTATCAAGACGCGATATCGAGCATCAGTGACAGTCGGAGCTTGACCAGCTTAATTTTTGAAGAATTATGGTCCATTGATTCTTCTAACTAAAATCCGCACCAAACAATGCCACGTTGTGAATTTTTTTTGGCAATCACATTGGATTTCATTATACCCAGATGCGCCAATTTTTACGATTAATAAAACCATTAAGTTGAAAATTTGCTTCAAACTTTCAATATTTTGTAATCTTGTAGTACACTGAAATCGCCTTGCTTTCCCGTGTAATGCTCAACTAAACTAACCCTGTTTCCTTTTTTGGTTGGCAACACATTACTACACAAATGGCGGCAAATTCAAAAACCTGTCAAAGTATACTTCTTCAGCGTTGAATTCCTGTCCTCAAAATAAACAGAATATTCAATTACAAAGAAGGTAGACACAAAATATCAAGATATACTTTTGTTGTGCATGTCATTCACTAGTGATTTCATAAGTATTATTAGCAGAGGGTGTCAATTGACCATCCACCGATGCCATGTCATGCCATGCGCGTGTTAAATTCGCTACTTAAAAGCCATGCAAGTAAGTTGGTGCGTTACCAATAGTGGTTTTCTTTGTAACTTCAGCCAGAGAAAAAACATGGCATGGCTGCTATATGATCACAGGCATTTCTTCAACATGATTTAAAGTTATTCAACAATATAAATAGGATCACTGTAATCACCTTTATGACAGCCGCAACCATAATATTGTTGAATAACTTGTAATCATCTACAAAAAATGTCCGCTCTGCGTGTAGACATGTAAGGACTGTTGGGCATGTAGTGTCCACGTTAGAATTATGACAGTGTTAATATTCATGTGCAAAGTTAACAGTTTTTATTTTATTGACAGAATAACATGCCTGTTGCATTTTTCGTATGAATTTACACAAAAGCATTTAAAAATCGAAGTGTTGGCATTAATAGTTCGTAAACTAGTTGTTTTTCAATAACAAGCTGTCTTTAATAAAATGTTTTAGGATTGTTTGAATAGAATTATTTTAAAGTAATAAAAATATTCAGCATTTTTAATAAACATTTTAAAACAATCAAATGACATTTAATGATATTTTTTTTATAGTACTAAACGTCAAAATGGTTGTCAAGATAAAAAATTATCAGGTATAGTCTCCATTTATTAGTATTATTTCTTTATTATGACAAAATTGTTAGTGCTTTTGCTCGAACAACTTTGTCTTGACAACAAACGTCATTAATTGTTATGATAAATATTTGTCAAGTATAGACTGGGCTTAACAATAATTTATAATTTCTTTCTTGCCCTAAACTAATTTAAATTATAGCTCCTTAAAATATGCTATAGAATTTTCAATTCAATTAAAACGTTTTCTTGTGAAAAAAAAAATAAAAATACATTTATGTTAAAATTTAAGAAAAAAATCCAGGGTTTCGATATTCAGCTCTAGCAACATATTTCTTACATTTGACTATGCAATAAATATGAAATTATCTCATTTCATCACAGTCAGCTAATATAAATATTCATACTGTTCGTTCGTATTACTATTAAAATTGCAATGCTAGTCTGCAATTTTTAGTAGCAAACACAATCCATTGCATATCCACCAAAATATATGTTCGTGCTTTAGTAGCACACACAGTTTTTTTGTCGTGCTAATATTGCACTCCATTCGTTTTATTTTGTTGTGCTGGCAAACTTTTCTAGCAAAAATACACACTTCTGTAGTTGTGCTATAGCACAATTGACATTTCTGCAATTGATGCTATCAGTTGCTGTTCTTGATAAGTGCATAACAACATATCAGTAAACACACCCAATGTACAGTTGGGCAGAATCACAATTTTTTTGAAATAAATCTGGCATTTCTAAACGACTGATCTGATCAGGATAAAATTTGACGTGGGCGTAGCCAGGAGTATTCGAGTTTAAATTATTGAAATGGGCCCTACAAATGCCCCAGGGGTGGCGCTATGGGGGCTCAGAATAGGGTACCTTCGACATGCAAAATTTTTAAACACGTCCCATTTTTTTGTTTCCCATTCGATTTCAAAGAGTTTTGTATGTTTAGAAAGCGCTCGCCTATGTCTTGAAAAAATATGCTTGCGTGTGCTATTTATCTCTTATACTTTTCGAGTTATAGGCATTTCAAAATTGAAATTTTAAAATTTTGTCATACCTTGGTCCGCTTTTTTAAAAATATAGGTCGTACTTTTGTACCGAACGGGCTCGATTTTTTTTGTTAGTTAGACAACTAAATTATCAGTAATATACAAAATATTTCAGAGTAATATCGATTATAGATCGAAAAATAAACGATTTTCAATTTAAGAATTCAAAATATAGTAGATTTTTGCTGTTTTTTGGATGAAAAGGTGACTTAACTCTTTTTTATTAAAAAAAAAACTTTCTTTAAGAACATATAACAATTTTATGTTTTTCTATAAGGTAGCTTCACAGAGAACATTTTGGTATAAAAAACATGTCCTATTTTTTGAACATGTTGCCCTTTCGTCCTGCGGAATTTGACCTATTTTTTGATAAAAATTTCAACTTTGGGCCACATGTTCTAAAATCCCAAAGTTGGGATCAAAAAACGGAAAGCAGCTTTAGAAACCTTGATGTGTTCCCTATTTATCCCCAAAGTATTTTCCCAGCCCCGAAGGAAATGTAGACCCTATGGTTAAAATTGTAAAAAATACCATTTTCGGGATTTTCGCTTAAATTTTTAGGAATTGTGGGAATCCTTTTTGACCTTTTGAATAGTTTTTTTACACTTTGTAATTTGGAATGACAAATTTAAAAAACGTTGAAAATTTCATTGAGTTTTGCCAATAAATAAAGATTTTATTACATATTACATATATATTGAGTTTCTAAAACTAAAATTTTTATCAAAATTTTAATAGGATTGCAAATACATATTAGGAACAATTTGATCCACATTTATTCCGAACATTTTTTTTTTCTTGTTTAGATATTTTAATTTTTGGTCTTACAAAAAAATTTCAAGTCAATATCTCAGTTAGATTCAAAAATATTTACACTAATGAATAATCGTTATTTCGTATTACATACTTGACAATAAAATAACTAGCAGCATCCAAATAGCCAAAAAACAAGAAATATCAATGCAACCATAGCAGAGCAACCAAAGAAATGTAAATTGCTGCCAGAGAAAATTGCTAGCACAACAAAACAAAAACGAATGCTGACGTGCAATATTAGTTCGGCAAAAAAGTGTGTATGCTGCTATAGCACGAACATATATTTTGGTTGTTGTGCTACAATAACGAGTTGACAACTGGTTGTATCTGCTACTAGAAATTGCAAACTAACATTGCAATTTGTATAGTAATATATGAATAGTAACAGCAAATTTATATTAGCAGAGTTATACAAAATTATAATAGTAACTATATTTTTAGTATGCAGATTGATAAAAATGTATATTTACTGCAATTGACGGCTAATATAGTAGCAATTGTAAACCCTGAAAAAATTACAAAATTTTATTGCTATCAATTGCTCAACATTATTTCAAATATATGTAAATTTAGGCGCTGTTTTTTCGTGAAAATTAACAGCTGTTTGCATAAATTAATACTAAAAAAACGTAATTAGAATGAATGTTTTAAGACTTCGTCAATCAAAAAAATGTATTTTCATTTGTAATTTTTTTTTAAATTTTCAGATGAATTGTTTGTAAATGTTAAATTAATTTATCCACCCTTAAAAAAATAACAGCAATCAATCATGTATTTTTTTTACCAAACTCAATACAATTGGAGGAGGATATATTAGGCGTTGTAAATATCAACACCGACGCACAGTCGCTGTGCCGAATTTTATATACCCTTCACCAAATTATACTTATATACAAATTTTTTTTTTCCAAAATTGTGTTTTTTTTTTCATTTTTTGAAATTTTTTTTTTTTAAATTTAAAAAATTTTTTTTTGATTTTTAAATTTTTTTTTTTTAAATTTAAAAAAAAAATGTTTTGTTTTTTGGTGAAAAAAAATTCGGATTAAAAAATATTTTTTCCGATTTTGACCCATTGTAGGTCCAACTTACTATGATCTTATATACGTCATTGCAAAGGTCTTTGAAATATCTATAATTAGATATCCATATTGTCTATATTAATGACTTAGTAATCCAGATATAGGTCAAAAATCGTTGCCCTGGTTTTTTTCCTCATATCTCAACCATTTGTGGACCGATTTTGATGATTTTAAATAGGAAACTTCTCGAAAGCATGTTATTAAAGATTTGGATCCCGAAGATATCTGGGCTCGTTAGAAAATTGATTTCAACAAACAGACGGACATGGCTTAATCGACTCCGCTATCTATAAGGATCCAGAAT
Source organism: Calliphora vicina (assembly GCF_958450345.1). Taxonomy (NCBI): domain Eukaryota; kingdom Metazoa; phylum Arthropoda; class Insecta; order Diptera; family Calliphoridae; genus Calliphora; species Calliphora vicina. The sequence goes on along the minus strand of NC_088784.1, from coordinate 98,952,210 downwards.
ATATATATTTTATAGGGTCGGGAAATTATATTGTGGAAATTACAAACGGAATGACAAACGAATATATACCCTTCTCACGAAGGTGAACAAGAGAGCTATATTCGGCTGTGCCGAATCTTATTATGCTTAAAAATATTTTTTTTTTAAAATAGTTTTTAAATTTGTTTCCAAATTGTTTTTTAATTTTTTTTAAAAAGTTTTGTTAAATTTTTTTTTAGAAAAAGAATTTTTGACAAAAAAATTTTCATGAAAAAAAAATGTCTACATTAATGATATAGATATAGATAAAAAATAGGCCAAAATTGGATTTTGTCGATTTTAAATAGCAACCGAGTCGGAAGAATTCCCGATGTATTGATGTATGAATCATGTATGTAAGTAATTTGGGGACTATGGAAAGTTGATTTCAACATACAGACGGACATACATATATCGACTGCGCTATCTATAACGTTCCAGAATATATATAATTTGTGGGGTCGCAAATGAAAAAATGTAGAAATTACAAACGGAATGACAAACTTATATAATACCCTTGCCACTCATGATGAAGGGTATAAAAATTAATAAACGAATTAAAAAAAAGTTCGTTATTTTAAAGATTTAATATATTTATATGTAAACGGTAACAGATAAACTTTTGTAGCCAACAACATTTAAAAAAAACCCTTTTTATCCAGATTGTTATAAAGAACTGAGTAACTATCATATCATATCATCATTTTACGATGCCAAAGGGAGGAAAGTTGGTTTTCTTATGAATATTTATAAGCCATATAGACGAAGCAAAAAATAAAAAAAGAAAGAAATACCAACTAAATAAACTAAATGAAAAAAGAAAAACTGAAAGAATAAAATAAATCCAAGAACACACTTTTACTCTGTAGTAGTACATACGATATCTTAACATAGACATTTGTGAGTTTTTACTAAGCGTGTCCTTTGTTAAAAGGAACATTTTTAAAATTATAAACTTTTTTACTTAGAGTGTCAGAAATTTATATATATAAAATCCCTTTGTTCCTGCAAAGACCCTGCTCCTTCCTCAATAAAATGTTTAACTCTATTCTTGAGTTATTTTGAAGGAGTTCACTTCTCTCCAACTCTTGCCACTGATATTTACTTCAGCCTCAATCTGTCTTCCCCATGTATGAGCTTCTTCTGTTCCCTTGTGGGTTCCAGTCTTTCTATTTTTTTTTCTCCTTACTTAAATCGATAGCATTTGTTGGGTTGTTCTTTTCCAGAGCGTATGATATAAGGTTATCGGAATGTAGAAGGATAGACTTTACATTGGCATTGAAAATTGCAATTTTCGTACGCAGAGATAAAGAGGGTGATTTCTAAATAGGTTTCAGGTAGCCAAATGTTTGACGTGCCTTCTTCAAGCGATTATCGATGTCCTTCCCAATCCCCCGTACGTAGATATAATGCTCCCAAGATAGCAGAATTGACTGACATCTTCTATTTTGGTTTCCCCAATTGCAAATAAATCTCGGGAGGTTGTATTAATACGTATAGTTTTTGTCTTGATGGCATTTATTTTCAAACCTGCTGATTCCACTGCCAGTGTTAAGCATTGTAGGTTCGACGCGAGCTCGTTTAGCAGACCCTGCAATCCCCACACTATCCCCCTGATGTTATCAAAGGCTCCTCCAAGGATCGTGTCCAGAAGTATATTAAATAGAAGTGGTGACTCGGGCTTTCACAGTTTCACTGAGCAATTTGCATTACGGTATGGGCTTTTTATAAGGCGTATGAGTTTGGGAAACATTCTCCTACACTATCCCCTGCCGTTATCGAAGGCTCTTCCAAGGATCGTGTCCAGAACTATATTCAATAGAAGTGATGACAGGACACATCCCTATAGGACTCTCACCGTTTCACTCAACAATTTGCAAAGTTTTATCCTACAAGAAGCACTACGGTATAGGCTTTTTATAAGGCGTATGAGTTTGAGAGGTATTCTCCTACATGCCAATGAACTCCAAATTACATCGTGGCTTAGTTTATAGAAGGCCTTTTCAAAGGCTGTTTATTTGCTCGGTGGTGGTCTTATGGGGTCTGAATCCAGCTTGTTCTTGCCTTAAAGTTGGTGTTACGCTGTCTGAGATCCTTTTGGCAATTATCTGGGCTATTACCTTAATAATTACGCATAGCAGAGTTGTTAGGGTCTGTGAGATCGTCCTTTTTGGTATATTTATTATCATACCCTCAGTCAGCGCGTTTTCGAGATTTTCGGTCTCCCAGAATGTTCTAATGATTGAATTATTCCTGCACTCGTACTTCAAGAGCTCAGCAGAGATTCCGTCAACATCTGGGGATTTATTTCCGTTGAGATTGCTAATTGAATTGGCGATCTCCTCCATGTTCGTAGAGGATGAATTCGGCTATAGCTAAACCCGTTGCTCATCTTTCAACATAAGTTCGCCGTTCGCACCTCTTAGAGGCCTTTGCGATGTAGTATAACCATTCGTGAGTTTTTTCCAAGACCTATATATTACGCTGATACGATAGATATCTGCTGCGATTTGTGTGTCCTCGCTTATCTTGGTATTCCATCTCATTTTATCCCGACAAGCTCTACGTTTCACTACTCATCATTTTTTTACAATTAATGACATTTGTTGTCATACATACAAAGATGTCTGGGCAAAAACACTAACAATTGTCATAACGAAGCAATAATACTAATAAATGGTGACTATACCTGAAACCTGATTTTGACCATTATCATGACAAACATTTATCAGGAATAGACATACAACTAAAGAACAAAATTAAATCCATTCAAGTCATGAATTTTTTAAGGGCAGGTCTAGTGTTTAAACACAAATATTAAACAAATGTGAAAAAAATCTGATTCTTCTCTTTAAAATTTACTTATTTAAATAACATTTTGCAAATGAAAGCATATTTGTTGAATATGCAAAACATTTGTAGACATGGGTCAGATAAAAACTTTATTTAAGAGCATTGGAAATTCAAATATGTACATTCTTTAATGGATGGTAGATTTTCTCATGTCACAGACATATTTTTTTGTTAGTTTTAGTTGAAAAACTTTAAAGAAATGTTTTTGATTTAATGGAGTTTATAACAAATGCAAAGCATTTGGTAAATTAAAAGTTTAGCTGTCATCCGATTTAAACAGTTTCTGTTCAAAACGCCAACTTTAAGTAGTTCTACATATAATTTTTTATTTAAATATAGATTTTATTGAAATAAAAATGTTTTTTCTCTCTTTCTTTGCAGCTTTTAACATAAGGCAAAACATATAACAAAAAAACAGACCAGTTAAAGAAAACAACAAACAAATGTTGTTATATTGCAAGAAGCATTTTTGATGTGCGGTTAATTACGGTTTCGACCACTTACTGACCACATCAATCTCTGCACACTGTACAGTACTGTACTGTACTACTTAACAGACGCACACACCCAACAACATACACACATTTATTTCATATACTCATCCAAACTCACAAAATACTTAATAATCAGTTGCATAAAAAACCACACAACCACATTTTAACATACTCAAACATTTAACATACATACAAAGATAAAAACACATGTTCTTGCAACAAAAAATGCATTTACAACATGGTTGGCCATCAACAGCAACTGACACAACAACCAAAACGACAACTATAACATCATCATCGTCGTCATTGCTCTTGTCATCACTGTCAACAACGTCCTCTCCCTTCTCATCATCATCATCACCATTGTCAGTTGTAGCATCAAAACCTTTGAGGACAATTACCAAAGGAAATTTGATGGAAATCACAAACACAGCCAGCAGCAGCACTAGTTGCAACTCCAGCTACAAACACTCGAAACCAACAAGAACATCAAATCAAACATTGCAATTGTTACTGAAGAAATGCCTCCTCCTACTCCTGTTGACCATCTGTCATACAGTACAAATCACAAATGCATATCTCATTATTGTACATGAAAGTGCGCAGCCTGGCACTATAATATTTAATGCATCCGTTTATAAGTTGGGTTCCGAACGTCACTACAAAATCAATGCCCATAAATCGGCCCACTTTGTACATCATCTAGTCGCTGTCAATCACAAGGATGGCCAAATTGAATTGAAAAAGTCTCTGAAATGTGATGGCATCTATTATCCAAATCTATTTACCTTCTATGTGGATTCCACTTCAAATAGATTGCGCAGCATAGACTACTACAGCCTACCTATACGTATTTTTGTATCAGGTCATACCTGCAATGAGGATCGTCGTGTGGAAGAAGAAATCCATGCCAGGCACTATGAGGAGGAAGACACAGGGTATTCGAGACGAAGAAAGAGAAGAGATTTGGATCCTTTGGGTAGTAGTAGTAGTAAATCGGAGAATATTATTAATTTATTAACCTCCAATTCTCTAGATCTCTATAATCACAATCATTCGCGTAATGATTTTCGCGAAGGTGATTTAATATTTGGCGATGCCTATGACAATGAAATGCGCCATCGTATTTTGTCGCGCAAGCGTCGTGGTTTTGGAGATGGCGATCCCTTCATCATAGAAACAAATCTACATCGGCGCATCACCGATGCTAAGCAATGGATTTCCGAGACCTATGCCTCTTATGCCATACACACCACCGACAAATGGAATCAAATTTGCCTGAGAAAGTCCCAGTTTATCAATAATTTAAATGCATTTTTACCGCGTTCGATATGCCAGCACTGTAAAGTGAATTTTTTGGATGTTAATGATGAACGTTTTGCCATAGAACATCAGAATCGTGATTTAGTGGCCAGTCGTGATGTTTGCATACATGAGTCCATGTGGAAGGTCAGCATAACCTTTAATATACGCTGTGATCGTAATGATATTGTGGACTCGGATCATCGTTTGAAGATTGTGTATCATCATCAGGAATTCAATGATACCGATATAGCCAAAAGAGTTAGAAGAGAGCTGAGAAATCAATCGCCTTTCTTTGAGCAGGCTTTGTATGTGGCTTCGGTGCTGGAAGAACAGCCAGCTGGTTCAACGGTCACCACCGTGAGGGCTAGAGATCCTGAGGATTCGCCGGTAGTTTATTCCATGGTTTCCCTGCTGGATTCTCGTTCTCAGTCTTTGTTTAAGGTGGATTCTCATACTGGTGTGGTAACCACTTCGGCCAGTTTGGATCGAGAATTAATGGATGTTCATTATTTTCGTGTGGTGGCTACAGATGATAGTTTTCCTCCACGTTCTGGTACCACTACGTTGCAGGTAAATGTTTTGGATTGCAATGATCATAGTCCCACATTTGAGGCCGAGCAATTTGAGACCTCCATACGCGAGGGAGCCACTGTGGGTTCCACGGTTATCACTCTAAGGGCAACAGATCAAGATATAGGTAAAAATGCCGAAATTGAATATGGCATAGAAAGCGTTACCGGTAAGTTTATTTTACATATTTTCCCACCAAATTTCCTTAATTCATGTTTAATTCCTATTATTTATTAGATGGTACTGGTACCTTGCAAGACCAGGAAATACCCATATTCCGCATAGATGCCCGCAGTGGTGTTATTGCTACACGCACTTCCTTGGATCGTGAAACTTCGGATAGTTATAATATTGTGGTTACTGCTTCGGATATGTCGTCGGCTCAAAGTGAGCGCAAGACAGCCACAGCCAGTGTGTTAGTAAAAATCCTGGACGACAATGATAATTATCCGCAATTTAGTGAACGCACCTATACAGTCCAAGTACCCGAAGACCGCTGGGGTGATGATAATGTTGTGGCTCACATAAGAGCCACCGATGCCGATCAGGGCAATAATGCCGCCATACGTTATGCCATTATTGGTGGCAATACACAGTCACAATTTGCCATTGATTCCATGAGCGGTGATGTTAGTTTGGTTAAGCCATTGGATTATGAAAGTGTACGCAGTTATCGTTTGGTTATACGTGCCCAGGATGGTGGTAGTCCCTCGCGAAGTAATACCACCCAATTGCTGGTGAATGTGCTTGATACGAATGATAATGCTCCGCGTTTTTATACCTCTCAGTTTCAAGAATCGGTTTTGGAGAATGTTCCGGTGGGTTATAATATTATACGTGTGCAGGCCTATGATTCGGATGAGGGTGCCAATGCAGAGATACAGTATAGTATTTTGGAAAGAGATGATAATTTTCCTTTGGCCGTTGATTCACGCACCGGTTGGATTCAAACCATTAAGCAATTGGATCGTGAAGAGCAAAGTCGTTTTGCCTTCCAGGTTATAGCTAAAGATGGCGGTATACCTCCCAAATCGGCCAGCTCCACGGTTGTGATTACAGTACAAGATGTCAACGACAATGATCCGGTGTTCAATCCCAAGTATTATGAAGCCAATGTAGGTGAAGATCAGCCGCCTGGGACGCCTGTATGTACAGTCACCGCTACTGATCCCGATGAAGATTCCCGTTTGCATTATGAAATAACTTCGGGCAATACCAGAGGACGTTTTGCGATAACATCACAGAATGGCCGAGGTCTCATAACGATAGCCCAGTCTTTGGATTATAAACAAGAGAAGAGGTTTTTGTTAACAATAACCGCCACAGATTCGGGTGGTAGAGCCGATACCTCAACTGTTAATATTAATATAACAGATGCCAATAATTTTGCTCCGATCTTTGAAAACGCTCCTTACAGTGCTTCGGTATTTGAGGATGCTCCCATTGGCACAACTGTTTTAGTAGTTTCAGCCACCGACAGCGATGTTGGTATTAACGCCCAAATTACTTACTCTTTAAATGAAGAAAACATCAATGGTCTAAGCAGTCCAGATCCATTTTCCATTAATGCACAAACCGGTGCTATTGTAACAAATGCCGTATTGGATCGTGAGACCACAAGTGGCTATCTATTAACTGTTACCGCCAAGGATGGTGGTAATCCTTCCTTAAGTGACACCACCGATGTGGAGATAAGTGTTACCGATGTCAACGATAATCCTCCTCAATTTAAGAATCCTTTGTATCAGGCTTCCATATTGGAAGATGCTTTGGTGGGTACTTCAGTTTTGCAAGTTTCGGCCTCTGATCCTGATATTGGTTTAAATGGTCGCATCAAGTATTTGCTAAGTGATCGTGATGTGGATGATGGTTCCTTCGTTATAGATCCCACATCGGGTACCATAAGAACCAACAAGGGTTTGGATCGTGAAAGTGTGGCCATATATCATCTCACTGCCATAGCTGTAGATAAAGGATCTCCGCCCATGTCCAGTACGGTAGAGGTTCAAATACGTTTAGAGGATGTCAATGATTCACCACCCACTTTTCCCTCAGATAAAATAACCTTGTATGTGCCAGAGAACTCTCCGGTGGGCTCAGTTGTAGGCGAAATACATGCTCACGATCCCGATGAAGGTGTAAATGCTGTGGTTCATTATTCCATCATAGGAGGCGATGATTCCAACTCTTTTTCTTTGGTTACCAGACCAGGCTCCGAAAGGGCTCAATTGCTTACAATGACGGAACTGGATTATGAATCCAATCGCAAACGCTTTGAATTGGTCATACGAGCTGCCAGTCCTCCTCTACGTAATGATGCTCATGTTGAGATTTTGGTTACCGATGTCAATGATAATGCTCCTGTCTTAAGAGATTTCCAAGTTATCTTCAACAATTTCCGTGATCATTTTCCCAGTGGTGATATTGGCAGAATACCCGCCTTCGATGCAGATGTCAGTGACAAGCTTACCTATCGCATTCTATCGGGAAACAATGCCAACTTGATAAGATTAAATCAAACTAGCGGTGGATTAAGTCTTAGTCCCCAACTCAATACTAATGTACCGAAATTTGCCACCATGGAGGTATCCGTAACGGATGGTATTAATGAAGCCAAGGCCATTATGCAATTAGCCGTACGCTTGATCACCGAAGATATGCTGTTCAATTCGGTAACGGTGCGTTTAAATGAAATGACCGAGGAAGCTTTCCTGTCGCCTTTGCTGAATTTCTTTCTGGATGGTTTGGCAGCCATTATACCCTGTCCTAAGGAGAACATTTTCATATTCTCCATACAAGATGATACAGATGTGACATCCCGCATACTAAATGTCAGCTTTTCAGCCAAAAGGCCAGATGTGTCGCATGAGGAGTTCTATACACCTCAGTATTTGCAGGAACGAGTTTACTTAAATCGTGCCATATTAGCTAGATTGGCCACAGTGGAGGTTTTGCCTTTCGATGATAATCTCTGTGTTAGGGAACCCTGTTTGAATTTTGAAGAATGCCTGACAGTCCTAAAATTCGGCAATGCTTCTGATTTCATACACAGTGATACTGTACTGTTCCGGCCTATTTATCCCGTAAATACGTTTGCCTGTTCTTGTCCCGAAGGATTTACGGGCAGCAAAGAGCATTATCTATGTGATACCGAAGTGGATTTATGCTATTCCGATCCGTGTGAAAATGGTGGCTCCTGTGTAAGACGTGAGGGTGGCTATACATGTGTTTGTCCGGCTTCCCATACAGGCCTTAATTGTGAAACGGATATTAGAAAATTGAAACCCTGCATGTCAGACATATGTGAGGGTGGTTTGTCCTGTATGAATAACTATTTGAGCTCACAACCACCCCCCTATACAGCAACCTGTGAATTACGTTCGCGTTCATTCTCACGCAACTCTTTTCTCACCTTTGAAAGTCTAAAGCAACGTCATCGTTTCAATGTAAAATTACGCTTTGCCACCGTCCATGAGAATGGTTTGCTGCTGTACAATGGCCGTTACAATGAGCTGCATGATTTCATAGCTTTGGAAATAGTGCAGGGTTATGTTTCGTTTTCGTATTCTTTGGGAGATCGTATCGAAAAGGTGTCAATAGTGCAACATTCTAAGGTGTCAGATGGCCAGTGGCATGAAGTGGAGGTGGTGTATTTAAATCGTACTGTCACCTTAATGTTGGATAACTGTGACACTGCCATAGCATTGGCTGGTGATTTGGGAGAGCGTTGGAATTGTGCCAATCAAACTACTTTGAAATTGGATAAAAAATGTTCCTTGCTAACGGAAACATGTCATCGTTTTCTGGACTTAACCGGGCCTCTGCAAGTGGGTGGTTTACCCAGAATTCCTGCCCACTTTCCCATAGAAAATCAGGACTATGTTGGCTGTATATCCGACCTGCGCATAGATGAACGTTTTATAGATTTAAATTCCTACGTTGCGGATAATGGCACTATATCAGGTTGCCCCCAAAAGAATTCATTATGTTCTTCGGAGCCCTGTTTCAATGGTGGTGTGTGTCGCGAAGGCTGGAACATCTACACATGTGAGTGTCCGGAAGGATATGCTGGCAATCAATGCCAAGATACCATACCTGCACCTTGGCGTTTCTCAGGCGATGGCAGCTTAAGTTTTAATCCATTGCTACGTCCCATACAACTACCATGGATCACTTCGTTGTCGCTGAGAACGCGACAAGAAAATGCCTTTCTTATACAAATACAAATAGGTCAGAATAGTTCTGCCGTTATCTGCTTAAAGAGTGGCATATTATATTATATTTTGGATAATGAACCCATGTTTCTGGCTGGAGCTTATTTGTCGGATGGTGAATGGCATCGTATTGAAATCAAATGGCTGAGTTCTGAGTTGCAATTTTCCGTGGACTTTGGTCAACGTGTGGGCACTGTGCCCATATCGCAGAAAATACAAGGTCTGTATGTGGGTAAAATAGTGATTGGAAATGCTGACAGCTCCATAGGCCAAGTGGGTGACCTCTTGCCTTATGAGGGTTGCATTCAAGATGTTCGCATTGGGGCTGCTCAATCGGTTTTGTCTCGACCAACCATTCGGGAGAATGTAGAAGATGGTTGCATATCGAAAGCTGAATGTCCTCAATTTTGTCCCAGTCATTCAACTTGTACCACCTCGTGGGATCAGTCGAAATGTGAATGTCTACCAGGTTATGTGGGTGCAGAATGTCTACCGATTTGCACGGTAAAGCCTTGTGCCGCTGGTATATGTCGCGCCAATGTTAACGACTTTCGTGGATATCATTGTGAATGTAATTCTACATACCAGCATGGAGAATATTGTGAGAAGACCGTGCAACAGCCCTGCCCCGGTGGATGGTGGGGTGAGAAAGTATGTGGACCCTGTAAATGTAATGTTAAGCAAGGCTACCATCCTGATTGCCACAAGACTACGGGTCAATGCCATTGCAAAACGAATCATTATCAACCAATCAATGAAACGGCTTGTATACCTTGTGATTGTTATTCAATTGGCTCCTTCAATAGTGCTTGTAATCCTCTGACGGGACAGTGTGAGTGCCGCGAGGGAGTTATAGGCAGAAGATGTGATTCTTGTTCCAATCCTTATGCCGAAGTAACTCTCAATGGTTGCGAAGTAGTCTATGATTCCTGTCCTCGTTCATTTGCTGCCGGAGTATGGTGGCCTCGTACCCCTCTGGGAAGTACTACCGTTGAAAATTGTCCCACTCCCGCCAAGGGCAAAGGTCAAAGAAACTGTGATAATTTGTCGGGAGGTTGGAATATGCCCGACATGTTTAATTGTACTTCCGAACCTTTCGTGGAACTACGCAAACAATTGTCGCAACTGGAAAAAATGGAATTGGAACTCAACTCGTTTGTGGCCATCAAGGCGGCAGAAAATTTGCAAAAAGCCTGCATCATAGTCGATCGCACAAAAGTCCACAAAAAACCATTAGTAAAAGATCATCGTCGTTATAAGATGGAGTCTTCATTCTTGCTGAATGAAAACAACAATGTATGGTCCAACGAAATAGAAATGGAATATCTTTCGGATGAAATGAAATTTTCTCATGATCGTTTGTATGGAGCCGATTTGCTGGTAACCGAGGGTTTGCTGCAAGAGCTAATCAACTATGAGCTAATGCAAAATGGTTTAAATCTAACGCATTCACAGGACAAATACTTTATTAAGAACTTGGTGGAAGCGGCCAGTGTTATATTGGATCGTAAATACGGCCAAGAATGGAAGAGAGCTACGGAATTAATTCAGCGTGGTCCAGATGATCTGTTGGATGCTTTCAACAAGTACATGGTCATTTTAGCCAGATCCCAGCATGACACCTATACCAATCCATTTGAAATTGTACAACCAAATATGGCATTTGGTTTGGATATTGTTACCATGGAATCACTGTTTGGCTATGAACCCGAACAGCTGAGTGAATATCACAAGACCAAATATCTGAAACCGAATGCCTTCACCACTGAAAGCGTTATACTGCCCGATACTAGTGCTTTCTTGCAGCATTCGGCTAAACAAAAACCGGTTATAACTTTCCCCAAATACAATAATTATATACAAGATAAGACAAAGTTTGATAAATACACCAAAGTGTTGGTACCCCTGGATATGTTGGGCATTTCACCACCCGAAAGTAATGAGGTCTCGCATGGCTCCAGTGATTATAAGGCCATCGTTTCTTATGCTCAATATAAAGATGTGGGTCAGTTATTGCCCGATATGTTTGATGAGACTATTACACGAAGATGGGGTGTGGAAATTGAAGTAGCTTCACCCATACTCTCACTGGCCATTTTAGTGCCTTCGACAGAAGCCGAGGAGAAACGTATTGAAATACCCTATCGCAAGATATCATCACAAAAGACTTTCTCGGCAACCGGTTCATCCGAGCAGGAATTCATTGAGGTATTTGATGTGCCCAAGAAACCAGGAAAATCTTCCGGTTCGTCGGCATCAGCCAGCGAAGAGCATATGATAGAAAATATACGCATAACAGCTCATGAAATACCACCACCTTCCTCTAGAGCCGTGGACAGCAATGAGGCCGTGGAAATAGATGATCCCGAACAGCCACACCTCAAGGTTAGATTTGATGACAATATAGAATTTCATGGAAATTCCGGCGAAGAAGTTATAGACTCGCCGGAGGACATGAATGGCAATAGCAACAATAACAACAACTACGAAGGCTCCCTGGAGCATGAAGATTCCGTAGAGAAAGGAGAAAATGAAGCATTTTATCGCAATCGCCGTTTGGTTAAGCGTCAAGTGGAAGTCATCTATCCCAACGAACAACAACAGCAAAGCAAACACATCACCTACAGATCATTGGGTTCACCACATCTCTCGCAACCCATTAAACTACAAATGTGGCTGGATATCGATGTTACGCGCTTTGGACCGCGCTCCAATCCACAATGTGTACGCTGGAATTCCTTCACCAATCAATGGACACGTTTGGGCTGTCAAACCGACATACCCGACTATGAGAACATGCACCTGCTGCCCCCACAACCCATACTCGTCAACTGCACCTGTACACACATCTCCAACTATGCTGTCATTGTTGATGTCATCGATCCGGAAGACATACCAGAACCCTCCCTACTCGTACAAATCACTTCATATTCAGCGTTCTTGGTATCGCTGCCCGTTCTACTGGGCGTTTTGGTTGCATTGGCTTTACTACGTGGCCAGCAGACCAACTCCAACACCATTCACCAGAATATAGTGCTGTGCGTGTTCTTTGCCGAATTACTGTTCTTTGTGGGAATGCAATCACGACGTAATTTGCTTGAAAATGAATTCCCTTGCAAGCTGATTGCGATTTGTTTGCATTACTTCTGGTTGGCGGCATTCGGCTGGACGACGGTTGACTGTGTTCATTTGTATCGCATGCTAACGGAGATGCGTGATATTAATCATGGTCCGATGGGTTTCTACTTTGCAATGGGTTATGGTGCGCCGGCCATCGTTGTCGGCCTATCGGTAGGCGTGCGAGCACACGAGTATGGCAATAGTCTGTTGTAAGTATTACATACATATGTACATCTGTATGTATGAATTAGTATTTGATTGATTTTGAAATTTGGTAATCGATTACATTATTGCAAGCTCTTTTTTTGAATTTCTCTTCATTTTATGTTTGTTTTGTTGGCATAGATTTTGTATTTTCATAGTTGTGGATATCTATGAGTATGGGCACAATGGTATGGTGGCAGATTGAAAAAAAATTTGGTTAAATAATTCAAGTATTTCTTAGTAGAGTATTGTTCATACTACCATTGTTCATGGTCATGGAGTAATTGGAAATTTACCCAAAATTTCATTATAAAATCATCTTCAGTGATAAGTCGCATTTCTGAATTAATGGTGCAGCGGCTCTCAAAACCAACATCGTTCAAATTCAGACCGATTTATTCCCCAGAGTCATGAAAAATTTGACATTTCGGATGGGCACAAACCAGTGAAGCAGCGGCGGACATTAACACGATGTTGTATTCCATACATAATGGCATCGATAGTCCTTTCAAAATGTCAATGATACCCCACACACACTAAATAATTTTGATATCAATCACTAGGCAACACCAAACCATTGTGCCTATACAAACTCTAACCATTATTCACCTGGATTTATGTCCATGTATAAACTGTTGCAATTTGTTAAAACCATTTTTTCCTTCTTTTTTCTCCTTTTAATTTACAGCTGCTGGCTGTCAGTATATGAACCAGTTGTATGGTGGCTGGTGGGACCCATTGCCGGCATGTCGGTTGTTAATCTTTTGATACTCTTCGTCTCTGTTAAGGCAGCTTTCACTTTAAAGGATCATGTACTTGGTTTTGGCAACTTGCGTACGTTATTGTGGCTATCGGTTGTCTCCTTACCCCTAATGGGTGTTATGTGGGTGTTGGCCGTACTGGCTGCCTCGGAGAGTTCACAACTCTTGAGTATGTTGCTGTCCGGAGTGGTGGTACTGCATGCCATATTCTGCCTAGTGGGCTATTGTATCATAAACAAGAGGGTAAGAGAGAATTTGCAAAGAACATTTTTAAGATGCATGGGTAGGAAAGTACCTTTATTAGACTCCTCAATGGTGGTGAGTAATAGTTCACATAATGTGAATGGCACAACTAGGCCGAATAACTTTCTCAATGCCAATGGCTATGATACACAACGACGAAACGTGGGTATAAGTGTTTCGAGCACTACCTCCAGGAGTACGGCCAAGACTAGTTCTAGTCCCTACAGGTTAGTGGAACAAATTTTATTTTTAATTTAAACTAAAATATTAAATAATTTAAAGTATATCTTCACCTAGTGATGGTCAACTAAGGCAAACATCTACCTCGACCTCCAATTACAATTCGAACAGTGATGCTCCCAGTTTCTTAAGAGGTTTCGATTCATCTACCACCAGCGGCCAGCATGAACGCAAATCCCGAAGACATAGAAAAGATTCTGATTCAGGTTCCGAAACAGATGGCAGATCTTTGGAATTGGCTTCCAGCCACTCTAGTGATGATGATGAATCCCGAACAAATCGTTCTTCTACAACCGGTACCGGCACTAGTACCCATCGTAGTACGGCGGTTAGCATAACTCCCTCCTTCTTGCCCAATATCACTGAACATGTACAAGCCACCACACCGCCCGAGCTAAATGTGGTACAAAGTCCTCAGCTGTTTCCCAGCGTAAATAAACCAGTCTATGCTCCACGCTGGTCTAGTCAATTGCCAGATGCTTATATGCAGCCTCCCGCCAATATGGGTAGATGGTCTCAAGAAACCGGTTCGGATAATGAACACATACATCATGGACAAAAAATGACAATATCACCGAATCCTCTACCTAACCCCGATCTCACCGATACTTCTTACCTGCAGCAACATCACAATAAAATCAATATGACTCCCTCGATATTGGAAAACTTACAAAATGCCCGCACCACTGACAGTTACGATGGCTTGGAGCGAGAAAGTTTGTATGGCCGTCGTCCGGACAATTATGTGCAATATGAAGGCATAACATCAAATATCAGCAACTACAAGCCACCCAGCCACTATGGCAGTGAACAGGACTACAATGGCAGCTCCAATGGCAATCAGAGTAATGGCAGCAGTGGCCCCAGCAATGCTGCAAATGGCAATGGCGGCACCAATGGTGGCGGCACACAAATTGTCAATCATATGCGTACCTTTCACAATGACAACGCCTACTTGAGCGATAGTATTTATGATAAACAGCGTACAATAGGCTCTCCCTACATGTCCAAGGATCGCATAGCTCCCGATATCTATGGCTCTCGTGAGAATCACTACAGTCTGAAAAAGCAGCCACCCATTTATGCCGGTGACTCGCTACATTCCGTACACTCATTGCTGCGCAACGACTACCAGCAGCAGCAAAGACATTTGCAACAACATCCCGATCATCATTCGGATCGCATGTCCGAGGGTTCAGATAAGAATGGTTATCACTTTCCCTACACAGCCGAAGAGGATCATTTGTCGTCGGCACGTAAACTGAGTTTACAACACAATCAATCACCTGCCTTACATAGTTCTCAGCAAATACTTAATGGCCATCAACATCATCATCCCCATCATGCGGGCATGGTGAATGATATTAATAATCCGGGTCTAATGAATAGACACACATTGAATGGTTCACGGCACAGTTCGAGAGCATCATCGCCTCCTTCGTCTAGTATAGTGGCACCAATGCAACCATTAGCGCCTCTCACTAGTATAACGGATACAGAGTAAGTTTTAGATTTTTAAATTTTTTGGAATTTTTTTTATAGATTTTTTTCGTTATTTTAATGTTTGTTATATTAAGCGGTGTTGTTTCTTTCGTATTTTTTTATCGGTAGTGCAAATTATTGTTAATATTTTATTTTTATAATTAAGAAAATGTTTAAAACTAAATGGGATTTTAATATGGAAAGGCTAAATGAAACAATTTCACTAGATGAAACAATTTCATAAATGCAATTGGAGGTAATAGATAAAGTCTAAAAATGGACCTTTTTATCCCTATCCAGCTCGTGAAATATTGACACCTTGACAAAATCCATGACCATAATAAAATCTGGCCACATATGGCTGATGCCCGTCTGTATGTTGAAATCAACTTTCCGTAGCCCCCAAATAACTGACATACATGATTTATACATCAATATATTCGCTATAGAGCCGACTCGGTTTATATTTAAAATCGAGAAAATCAGCCCACAAATGCCTCAGATATATGGATAAACCCAGAACAACCTCGATTTTTACTTATTTTTGTTCTATATCTGGATTTTTAAGTCATTAATATAAACAATATGGATATCTAATGATATATATTTCAATGACCTTTGCAACGACGTACATATATAGTAAATCGGACCTACAAAAACCCGAATGTTTTTTCACCAAAAAAAAAAATTTTAACATAAAATTTTGTTCACTAATAAATTCAAAAAAAAAAAACATTTTTTTTTTAATAAAGCAAAAAGAATTTTTAAAAAAATGTTTGCCATACAATTTTTTTCATCAAAAAATTTAAAATAAATTTTTTTTAACAAATTTTGAAATGAATGTCATGTTTATAGTGAAGATGCATATCAAATGAAAGACCTTTCCAGCAATATATCACTTGACTTAGAAATTCAGATACATAACGACACAATTTCGGGAAAATTTTTTTTTCACAATTTAAAATTGCACAGGTCAACAGCAAAAAAAGACTTGAATAACCACTATATAGATTTGATGTACCATTGCTACCAAATGGGGTAAATTTTTTCAAAATTCAACCAATCGAAAGTAGAACATTAACTACTCAATTTTATGTACATCAAACAAAAAACTAAATTTTTTAGAAAATGAGCGAATTCACTTAATTGTGAATAAATTCGAAAACAGTCAATCGATTTTTATGATCGATACCTCATTTTGTTCTTACTACATGTGGCTTTATGATAATGTAATAAATCTGAACAATATTTGATGTTTTGGATTTTTCATGATTTTTCTAAAACAAACAAATTTGCTATTTTCACGTAAAAAATATATTTGTTTGCTGAATTTGTTATTATAACTCCAAAACTACTGAACCGATTGAAACGCAATATATATGTGATAATAGCATGGCGAAAATGTTTTCAAAATTCAATCCTTCAAAAGAAGATCATTAACTACTAAATTTTATGTATAACAAACAAAAAACTAAAATTTTGCGAAAATGAGCGAATTCACTTAATTGTGAATAAATTCGAAAACAGTCAATCGATTTTTATGATCGATACCTCATTTTGTTCTTATTACATGTGGCTTTATGATAATGTAATAAATCTGAACAATATTTGATGTTTTCGATTTTTCATGATTTTTCTAAAACAAACAAATTTGCTATTTTCACGTAAAAAATATATTTGTTTGCTTCAATTTATTATTATTACTTCGAAACTACTGAGCCAATTAAAATGCAATATATATGTGAAAATTTATACATAGCATGGGGAAAATGTTTTCAAAATTCAATCCTTCAAAAGATGAACATTAACTACTAAATTTTATGTATAACAAACAAAAAACTAAAATTTTGTGAAAATGAGCGAATTCACTTAATTGTGAATAAATTCGAAAAGAATTCATCGATTTTTATGATCAATATTTCATTTTGTTCCTATTGCATGTGGCTTTGCGATAAAGCAATAAATTAAAACAATTTTAGACGTTTTAAATTTTTCATGATTTTTTTAAAACAAAAAAATTAGCTATTTTCACGTAAAAATATATTTTTTGCTTCAATTTGTTATTATAACACCGAAACTACTGAGCCGATTGAAATGCAATAAATATAGGGATTAAAGGTTATGCAAATCTCAACTTTTCCAAGTTGATTTTAATAACATCAGAGTTATCATTAATTGTGTGGAGAAACGTCTAAAAATTTTTCTTTTAAAAAAACCTCTCCATAGAATTTAAAATGTGCACCATATTTGTACTACGATTTTGTGCCAAATTTTTCTCAAAAAATTTTTTTTAACAAAAAAAATGCTTTTGTATTTTTCTTAAAGTATAAATTTTAAAGAATCGTATTAACACTTTCCATATTAAAATCTTACAAAAAATGATATGTATTTAATTTAAAAACATTTTCTTTAAAACTATTTTTGGTGTCTGTTTAAAACTGCTTTAAATGGTTTAGCATATTTAGTGGTACGGCTTAATGAAACAAAATTTATTTTGATTTTAGTTTATATTAACATACAAATATGTACTACAAAAGAAAAAACTTAATCTTTTAACGAAACAAAAAATATTTATACTTTCTTTCTTTTTTTTCCTCTCACCTACCTAAATACACTACTACTACTACCACATACTACATTGTTTTGGAAAACTATAAAAAACTTACAAAAAAATAAAATCCTTTCATTTCATCATCAATCCTCAAAAAAAAACAACAAAAAATAACCATCCTGAATTCCACGCCATTAAACTATACACATACCTACTTTTATAAACAAATACAAATAAAATACTCACTCACGTCCACTCCAAATACCAACAACAATAACAACAACAATTGTTATTATCCGTTTTGGTCATTGTTGTTTATTTTTTCATTTTTCTGTTTCCTCTCCTTTCTTTACATTTCCGTTGCTTTATACTATTTTTTTTTATTGTTTGTTTTGTTTCAACATTAACAGTTCTTGGTCTTGGGAACGCTTAAAGAAAATCTAATCATAAACTTTGTTCCGTTTATTTTTTTTTCTTTTCTTCTACTCTGTATTCTTCCGTTTTCATAACACGTTTTAATGTGTACGGGGATGTGTGTGTGTGGCAAAAAAAAAAAACTATAAAAATGAAATTTACTTTATGTTTCCTTTGCTTTTTTTGCTCAATTTTTATTTACACACACGCTCACTCATACTTGCACAACGAAATAACAATAACAACAAAAAATAATAACAATAAAAATAAAACAACATGCTCAAACAATAAACTCTGCTAATACAATTAAAATAAACACAAACATTCACTTGCTTTAACAACAATGAAACAAAAACAAACAAACAATACACATCAACACCATAACAACCATATTGTTGTATTAACCAACTACTCGGATATTGAAAAATGGCTTCTTAACAACAACAATCACAATAATAATCCAACACCAACCATATTCACCACCATCATCTTGAACAACAACAACAACTATACAATGAAAATAATAATCTGCTGCTTAACTCACTCATACAACTACAACTTTACCTACTCAAACTTTATGAATCAAAACAAAATCTACTGTTAATTTAATAACAACAACAACAACTGCTACAACATCTACTACTCACTCTCTTTTGAATTATAAAACAAAACAAACCACAAATATTGCTACATATTTATTCTCCTCTAACTCGCTCTGTCTGTCTTACACTGTTTGTCTTACACTCTGGGTGTCTGGTATATTCTACTCTTAACTCTTTCTGTCTCTCTCGTTTAAACCAATTTAACAAAATTGCAGATCAGAGGTAAACCACATGTTCATTTAAATTTATTCTTTTTTTACTAATTCTAAATATTAAACTGAAAGCTAAATTCATTTATTTATTTATGTATGTATATAAATTTTGTTTTATTAGTTTAGTTAGTAATACTGATGGTTTTATGTTTTTTTTTTAAACAAAGGTTGTTTAATGTAATTTTATTTATTTTTATTTTATTTATTCATCATTGTAAATCTTGTAAATGTTGGTTTGTTTATTTAGTTTAAATACATCTGAGTCATGTTATTTGCTTTTCCTATTACTCTTACTATACAAATTAAAATTCTGGAAAAGGACTTCTCTTGCAAAACATCTTTTTTAATATATTTTGACATGCTGAACACAAATCTGTCCAAAATTTTATATTAAAATTAAGTAAATTGTTATTTACTTCAGAATTATTATTAACTCAGACACATTTAGGGCTTAGTATGGATACTAAAACATTTAACAAAATAATTTTGTGTCAAAAATTCAAATTTAATGTAAACAATTCTAAAAACTCAAAGCACCGATCCTCAAAAACTCTTCATATTTGTATAGCCCTATATCAAAGTGGACACGTATGTTTTTGGAACACATTTTCCCCGTTTTAGGAATTTCTGTGATTGAAAACAAAGAATGGCAACAATAGTAATGCCAATGACTTAAGAACATTTACATCTATATTACTTTCAAATTTTATTGTGTTATCTGTAACCGTTAAAATTTTACATTAATTCAAAGTATATATTTTACTTGATGGAAAATCACAATCAATATTATTACGTCTGCAAAAAATTCATAAAATTATTTCTTTTCACTAAAATATCAATCTTCAAGTCCTAAGATTTCCACCAATATCAAAAGATTATATCTACTCTTCAGATGCTCCACAAACTTGGCCGACTTTCAAAATTTTAACGTTTTTGCATATCTTGCCCTTCTTGTGTGATCAAAATTGGGTAATGTGATGGGGCCGGATCATACTGATAATGATTTGCCAAAGATAAGTACACTTGATCATATTTTTTTAACAAACAATCTAATTTTTAGCTAAAAAAAAAGAGTAAAAAACGATTATTTTTAAGGTACAAAGTGATCTTTGATATGTTCATAGGAGTTGTTCAGATTTACCGTAGTTACAACTTTGCTAAATATTATTGTAAGAATTGTGATAAATTACCCAATTATTGATAAATTCACTGACATTTATTGTTGGGGGATAAGCTAGTTCCTATGCGCATTTCACTGGTTGCTTAGGCCAGATCATCAGGAAACCTTCTTTAGAAAAACTAAAGATATTTTACAAATCAAACTATAATATCAAAGCTTAAAGTGAAAAATTAAGAGTCCCTGGAAGTTATTCTAAAAAAGTGAAAAACAAATTTTTTCTTCCTATATTTTTTCAGAAAAAGTGCACGTAAAACTTATTTTTTGGGAAGAAATGTTTTTTTTTTTTTTTTTTTATTTCATATTTTATTTATTGTATCTTCACAAAATAATGTGAACTATCAATAATTTGTTCAAATCTTAAATCTAAATATTATTTTTTTATTTACGTCCCACCACAGTTGGACGAAAAATTTTGATTAATTTATAGATCCTATCATTAGCGCAGGTCTGTTGGATTCCTTCTTGGGAAGAAATGTGAACAAAATTTGTTTGCGGACTCTTAGCTATATGATTGTCATATTAAGTTAAGCGGTATCACCAAGTCTGAATTAGCTGTTGGCCAAAAACTGATGACACCTTTTTTTTGAGGGCCAACTGATTTTTATATCATTTGGGGGCCAAAAAAAAAATATTGGTCACTAAAATGGACAAACTGAGTATAGGGTTTTACTACCCTGTAGTAGTAGAGTCGAAACTATACTGTCACGATCGTGTGTTTTTCCAAAAGTCTTCATTTGTTGCATAGTGATATTATTCGCAAAAAATTTCTGGTTAGCATTTAATAGCATAATCCTGCGAACATGCTTACAAATTAAAATATGAAATGTTGCTCCGTTAAGAGCTCAACTGCCATAGATTATAAAACAATAAACTAATTTTAAGTTTTTCAATTAAATTCCTCATTCCTAAGATAAAACTACAAAAAACACGATTAAATCTTAAAGTGACTTTATTATGAAAACTGTAAACTATGAAACATATTTTTATTCAGCGTGCTTAAATTACATAAAAATGATGATTTGCATGAGTAGCCCTTTTTTGCTGTCGATTAGTGTTATTTTTTATTTTTGTGCATGTAAATATTTGATTTGATTTTTGTCTTTTTATATTTATTTAATTAAAACTAACAGATATGTTTCCCATGTAAATAAAAATACATTGTGAATATATGTAGATAGAAATCTGTTTTTTTTTTTTAATTCCCAAAAATTAACACACAAGCGAACGAAATTTTTTGTATATTTAAGTAGAGGTGTTTGAAAAATGCCATTTATTTTAGCAAATTATAATCCGCGATAAACTTTAGAATACATTATAACTTACCAACACTTCTAGCAAATGTTTTGTGAAACATAAACTATGAGAACCACTGCCCTAATTCAGCAAACAATTTAGACTACAGTTTCCAATAAATAACTCTTTTGCTACACAGTACGTATGATTAATATTTAATATGAACAAATGATATGATATTACGTATACGTCACTCCGGTTAAAAAATATAATTAATTCATATCTATTATCGTCATCGAATTCACTTACTATTTATTATGGTGTCTTAAAAGGAATGGCAAAATGGCAGATTTTTTAACTGTCAAAAATATGAGCATTAGGGTGGCCCATATACTAACGTTGCTCACAAGTGGAAAAAAATTTCATTTAGAGGTTGAAAATTTTTTTGAAGTTTGGAGTAAACATTTAAAGTAGCAACATTTTCAGAAAAATAAAACCAAAATGTTGAAAAAAAATCTGCTTAAAAATAGTTTTTATATTTCATTTGCCCATAGATATTGATATATCCCTCTGTAAGTTGAAATTAACTTTCCGTATGTATCCACTATAGTCCGGGTTCCACTATAGTCCGGGTTCGGTTGCTATTTAAATTCGAACCACAAATGGCTGAGATATAAACAAAAAAACACGACTATTATTTAGCCATTATTATTGCTAAGGATTCCTAAGTCATTAATATAGACAATATGGGTATCTAATGATTGATATTTCAGAGACCTTGCCACCAGCGAATAAAACGCCATAGTATTCGAACCTACAATGAGTGAAAATCGAGAAAAATATTTTTTAACCCGAGTTCTTTTTTCACCTTTTTTTACTATAAAATTGTACAAATATTCTTTGTTAACAATATGATGAATATGAAGTAATTGAAAAATTTTTTAAATTGTGGAATTAATAATTTGATTATTCTTCGAAAAATTTAAAATTTTTTAAAAAAATATGATTTGTTGAAAAATTTAATTTTTTTGAAAATTTTTTTTGAAAATTTTGGGATTTTTGTAAATTTGTAGCTTTTATTTTGAAACATCTAAATGTATTCAAAGTATTGGCCATCGTTAGTTATGACCATTTCCCATCTTTCTGGCAATATATGGAATCCGAATCAAAAAAACTACACATCTTTTGAGGCCAAAAACGAATCAATCCAATATCGGATACTCTGCTCCAAAGTGAAGCGTATCCCAGAAAGAACGTTCTTCATCGATCGAAACAAATATTAGTCGGACGGGGCACGGTCTGGACTATAAAGCGTTTGAGACAAAACCTTCCAGCCACTACATTTTAAATACTTTTTAACAGGTATTGCGTTCAAGCATCATTTCGGAAATACAAAATCGTCTTTCAAAGTCTCTCGCTTTCAATTCCCTGCTTTTGGATTAATCCTGCTTGAGTAGCCCTCAATGATTTTGCAAGCTCTTGTTGAGTTTTATAACAATTTTCATGGAGTTAATGCCTCCAATTGTTGGTCTTGAAACTTTTTTGGCTGGCTGGGTGATCTTTGTCTTCCATGTCAAAATCATAACTTCTGAACGGCAGAACGGTGTGCTTCAGTGGCACTTTTTTCATATTAAAGAAATAAAATAAAAGTTCCCGCATAGGGTGAGTCGTTGGTATAAAATTATCAATAAGTCCGTGCCTTTTTGAGTGAAACACAGGTTTTTGGATAAAAAATCATATAGAGCTTCTTTGATCTCTATACACTTTGCCCAACTTTTATCCGATTTTGTTATCCCTTCTAAAAAAATAAGATTTGTCGAAGTCATCAAAATAGGCATTTATTTGTGGAGTCAAATCTACATCCGCCTAGCCATTTTTTCTGTCTTAGAAACAAGAAATAGTCACTCGGGGCTAAATCCGGAGAATAGGATTTTTGCCATGGAAACTGCATTGTCCTGGTGAAAAACAAATTTTTTCTTGGGTCGTTTTATTTAATCGAACAATAAGTTGACATAATATTTGCCATTGATTGTTTTAGCCTTCTGAAGGTAGTAAATGTGAATTATACCGCGTACATCCAAACAAACTGTCGACATGCCATTATTGACTGACATACCCACCTTGGCCTTCTTTGGCCAGAATTCACCCAGAGAAACCCACTGTTTTGACTGCTGATTGGTCTCTGGTGTATTGTGGTGATCCACGTTTCGTCCACGGTTACAAAAATGGCGCCAAGCACTCCTGCGAAGTAGTCACACAATTTCGAATAGCTTTTGCATATCCATGTGGCTCAATTACTGAGCCATGTAGATGCCTCAGGCTGCCACAATTTCTCGCACTTTCAATATCTGATGATATAGAAAACCAAGCTTAGCCTTGGTTTGAGCCATGGTTTTTTTCCGCAAAAAATAATGCTTAATGAGCAGACGAAATTCGCAGCTTGTTTAAATTTTGACAGAAGTCAACTGGTAAATGGCCGTTGACAGGAGCAGTGTTGTTCTTTCAGTTAAGAGTTGGGAAATTTTTTTTCATATAACTCAATATAAACAAATTGAAAATAAATAGAGCTGTTATTTTACATATAATTAATATTTAACTTTAACTTTGTTTGGTTTCAAATTCACAATATTGAAATAATTTAATGATTTTAAAATTTAATTTTGAAAGTATCTTTAACTAAAGCATTTCTTAACCAATTTAAATAGAGCAAGGGATGGTTTCTTCTTACCCTTATATTTGTTTAGGGACTGAGCACTTTATTTTGTTTAAATAAATTTATTATGATTTTTTATTAAGTAAATCATTATTATTATTTTGATTCATTTACAAAATAATTTTATAACAGTTTGTTTGTTTGTACGTATGTAAGGTATGCTAAAAAAACAACAAATTTGAGAAAATATCAACTAATATTTATTTTATTTGTTTGTTTCCTTTTTAATAAATTCAATTAAATTTAATTTAATGATTTTTTTTTTAAGTTGTCTATAAATTTCTATATTTTTTTATAGAAAATAAAACTTAAAATCAATAGATAGTTATTACTTTAATAATTTTTACATAACTGTGAAATATGAAAGAAAATATAAATTTTTCCAATAAAAATTGTTAAATTTATGGAAAATAAAACAAATATTAGAAATTTATTACCATGAATTTAGACATATACAAATATTTATCTATTGCTTTTCTATTTAGTATTATTTATTTTGTTTTCATTTGAAATATTATAAGATATTTATAAACGTATGAACATTGTGCTATAATAAATTCTTTTTTGATAAATTATTATTTATTATTTCAACTAAAAAAAAAAAAACACAAATCAAACAACACATAATGTATAGGTAATAGTTTAAACAAGAAAAAAAAACTAGATTTTGTATTTTAAAATAACACAAATAAATCTTTATGGCAAATGTAGTTAAACCACATTAGCATATACAAATATAAAATAAATTTTGTTTTTATTATGAAATAAACTAAAACAAATACTACATAAATACATAAATTTTTCACAGTTGGACATATTATGGCTACATCGTCAACGGCGTCTATATCCCTGGTCCTTAACAGTCTGGTAGTTTACAGAACATTTTTTTCTTTTCTTTCATATACTTACATACAAATATACTTACTACATTATTTCCTTTTAAATTTCCACACTTTTACACTTATAGTACATTTATACCTGTAGTATGAAAAAAGTATCCATAAAATTTAAATAGTTTAGAGATATCCTATATTTATAATCATTGGATAACTGCTAAAGTTTGTGCTATTGTTCATAATTTCAAATTTAGAATTATTTTGTAGTTTGTTATTTACCAACAAAAATGTTTATTTTAAATTTAAATATTTGGGTTATTCACATGGTCTGCTATTAGTCATATTGTCATAATGTCCTAATATATTATAATAGTTGTTGTTGTGTTTTAAACAAAAAAAGTATTATTTTATGACAATAGTTCAAATAGTGTTATTAGTTTAGAACTTTTTTGTTTGAAACACAACAAAAATTTGTTTAAACTATTAAAATATATTAGTACATTATGACAATATGATCAAATAGTAGACCGTGTGAATACCCCAATTGCATAATAAGGTCTCTTTATACTATTGTATCAAGTCATATGATTTTGACAAAATACAATTTTATAAAATTATTTAATATTTCTTTATACTTAAAAAAAAGAAATTAGTTACAAAACTGTTCATCTCATTAAAAATATTTTAGTACAAAATTTTATGTATTTTTCAATTAAAATTTCATGATTTGTTTTTCTTTTGTTTCAGTATGTTGAAAAATAAGAAAGAAGTACTTAATTGTTCCTCTTAATTGCTACATTCAGTAACAGTTGTTACCAGTGTTTTTTTCAATTACGGTGATTCAATCACAGATATTGAATTATCACTCATCTTTAGTTCCCTGTGTATCACTTACCTATGTGCAAACAAGCGTATGATTAACAATTCGAATTATTAAACACTCATACGCCACATATGTAGGTTTTAAAGGAATGACACAATTTCAATGTTATAAATTCATTATAAATGAATTCACAAACAAGTAAAGGGTGTAGAGTTGTCAAACCGGTTTTCGAATTATTAAAAAAACCGGTTTTTTTAAACCGGTTTTTACAAAAGGACGGTTTTCGAGTTATTCGACAAACCGGTTTTTTTTGTCTCGAATTATTCGACAAAATCGAATATTTTTATTTTAAGATTTTATACGATTACTTTTAATAACACTGCCCAACAGCATTTTTGGAACAGACTAGCGACCCTATAATTCTGAAAGGGCATGTTGAATAGATAATTTTTGTAGAAAGGACTTTTGAAAGGACTTTTGACCCCTATGACCCCTAAAGAGAGGAGATAGGGGGTTAAGATCTTCCACAAAAATTATACCCATAAAATTCCATAATATAACTCTGAGAATAGGAATTCTCTCAGATATTAAATTACAACATTTTTTCAGTTAGTACAATGCTCCCTTCGATCGAAAAATTAAAACTTTGACCCACTGTAAAAAAAAACTCACACCAGCTGGACTATAAGTTTATTCTACAAAAATTATCTACTCAACATGCCCTTTCAGAATCATAGGGTCGCTGTTCTTTTCAAATCAAAAAGTTTCAATTTGTTGGACAATTATACTGGCTATAACACTTTTTAATAGACTTTTTGGTCAGAACTAAATGAAAGTTCATCAAATCATATATTGAAGCTAAGTTCAGTTTAAAATTAAAAGAAGTTCAAAATCCACACAAAAGAACTAATATTGCAAGAACTAGCAAACTAGATTTGGATAAATTTTCAAAAATATTGAATTAAATCTTTTATACAATGCAATTTTAACAGTTAATGTGTAAATTCAAATTATATGTTAAATTAATATTTGAAGGACTGAACGATTTTTAAATTTGTTTTAATAAAAAAAATTTTAGTTTAATTTATACCTAAATTCTTAAACTGACAATAATGGCTAAAAACCGGTCATTCGAACCGATTTTTTATAGAAAAAACCGAAAACCGGTTTTTAAAAATTGCGTTTTTTCGAATTATTCGAAAACCGGTTTTTTGAATATATCGATATTCAGTTTATAATTTGACAAAGCCCAACAATATTTGGCTACTTATTAGGGTATTCAAATTATTCGAATAAGAGATTTAAACTTGTTCGAATAATTCGATCACACGTTTAAAATTAATCGAATTATTTGAATAATTTAAATTTTTTTAAAAAACTAAAGAATGAAGTTTTGTTTTACGTTTTTAATATTATATTGTTAAAGAAAAACAAAAAATAACGTTGAAGTCGACAATTCAAAACATTCGAAAACAAAGTCCATCAGAAAAATTCTGATCGGATTCCCTGCCGAACAATCTATGAAACAATTGACTAGCAAATACTTTAGTTTCCGTTTTGGAACTATGCTTAAACAATTTTAGCTAGTTGGACATGATCCTGAAGAACTTTTTTGTGTCGTTCATTAATTCGGGTTTTAAGATGAGTAACTAATTTTTTATTAAATAAATTATTCACTCTTTCTTAATTATTTATTTAACAAATTGTATTATACCCTCAAGCTCTATCAACGTTACCGAATCTCTGCTTAATCAAGTGGTCTTAGGGAGTTAAACAAATCTGTCCAAAGTTTGATATCATTGTCAGTAAATGTGAATAATTTAAAGTCAGACAATGCATAATTGATGCATTTATAAATACGCAAAAAGTTTATTATCATGTTAGACAAAGATCTCCATTGATGTTTAACATCATCTATAAGACGAACTCCATGTTTTTCTTGCAACAAAACGTAAGTTTGCAATATTTTGTGTTTTATCATTAGATTTATTAAATATTTGGCAACATGTACGTACGCGGTTAATAACATCACTTATACATATATATTTTGAGATTATGGGCTTCGTTTATTTCAACGTAATCATTATAAATGTCATCCTCAATATCACTTTCGAAAATCACATTCGCCATCACTTTCAACACCACTCTAATCTAAATTAATATTTAAATTAATAATTCAGATAATATTTATTCCGTACCTTTTATTTTCATTGGTTCAAGTCCTGAATTAAACATTTTGAAAGACTTGTTTTTAGAATTTTAACTTCAATTCGAAATTTAACTTATTCTACAGAAAATTGTTAGAATTATTCGTTATTCGAAAATGGTATTTTTTGAATAGTTCGAATAATTATTCGTAAGAAATTATTCGATTAATCGAACGATCATTACTCGAATGAATACCCTACTCTTTATACAGCATATTTTGTAGGATGGCGAATGAACATTGTGGAAATTACAAACAGAATTACATACATTTTATGAACGGTTGCGATATTTTTTACTTCACATTTTCACAGATTAAAACTCATTAAATCGGTTTGTTCGTTTGCCTCATAGTTTTACTATTTTTAAATATTTTGTTTACTTTTTGTATTAAAAATGTCCAAAACTAGTAAAAATAGTACAAAACTATTTTAGGAATTTTTTTAAGTTTTTAACAACAGCACAAACTTTAAAAAAAACTTTACTCAATATTTAAACAGTAGAACATCAAAAAAATAATGTAAAGCTACATATAACCATATTATTTTATCACACATTAGGATGGCGCCGTTTATATGGAGCCAAACTAAAATTTCTAGCAGTATTATATCAAAGATTTATTGTTTATTATTTATTGATAGGCTAGTTTGTAGTGAGCTAATCTCTCTGTTATTTTTCAATACAATCATCTGGTGATATTCGTTATTATGATCGATAAATTGTATTTTAATAAAATTTAAACATAAAACAAATAGAAAATGCTTTTCTATATTTTAAAGAAATTTTAAATTAATACCAAAAAAATTTCCTTTGAAGCTAATAAGAAACAAAATGCCAGAAGAAAATAATTCAAAGAAATCTTATCTTAAATCAAATAAGCTTATATTGGATACATCAACTACGTTTTTTGGCTCCATATTAGAAGGGACCAACCTAATAAACCTATTAACCTATGTATACACATATCGCTCATTTGCTGCAACAACGTCATAACTCAAAATTCGTGTTTTTTCAACTTAGTAGTACAAAATATGCGCTGTTCTATAGTCTTTTATATAGTTTTATCACACAGAGAAAACAGATTCGTAGTAGCAACCGAATTTGTTGTCAATCGAATGATTCGATTGCAAACATAGAATTTTTCGGTTCTATTAACAGAATGTCAGTTGATAAAAACGAATTTTGGTTGAAGCAACCAATCTTTTGTTACCCCTTCTAAAATTTTGTAGCCACAACTGTAAAATTCAGTCACTAAGGTAGAATCATTCGATTGGCAACAAATTCGGTTGCTATCACGAATCTGTATTCTCTGTGCAGTTTTTGTGTGAGAGTGTCAAAATTAAAATTCATGTTTTCTCGTATAATTGACAAGTAAAAATTTGGGTTAAATACAGATTAGAAAGATATTCAGATCTACTATTTAAATCAGGTTTTAGTTCGGAAGATTTGTTGAAAATTTATTTCAGAAATAGAAAAATGTCATAAAATATTCAACGCCGTTTTTCTCGAAACGACATCTTTTGAATTATGACGTTGTTGTAGCAAATGAGCTATATATACAAACTCCTAACACAAATCATACTACTATTGAGTATAATAGATAAACAAAGTCCATTCAAATAAAAATAACATTAAATACAATAATAAATAAATTCCTAAATATGTAAATGTAGATCTAAAAAACAATCAAGTAATAGCCAATAATAATGTGCAAAAAGAAAATCTATAGCTAATGATTTGAATAGGAAATGAAAGTAGACTACTTTCATTTTATGTTTAAAATATTAAATACTAGCTGACCCGGTGCGCTTCGCCACCCCAATTAGAAGAAAGAAATAGTACTATCAAGTCTCACTTTGTGAATCTAATTGTAAATGTCTGATTTCATATTTCTGGGTCCATTATTATAGAAAATGCAAAATGTGTTCCTAATTTTAAATTTTTATGTTTATTATATAAAATATTCAAAAAGTACCATTGCAATAAGGAAATAGTACCATTGATTATCACTTTTAAATTCGCATTCACTAAACCATAACCCGTCAAGCTTGAATTTTAGATTTGTATATCATTTCCTATATTATCAACTAATTTTGTTTCTATAATACTTAAGATTTAATAAATTATCACAAAACCGAAACCGATCGGTTTTTAATTTTATAAACCGAAACCGCGGTTGGAAACTCTAGGTCCATTATTATAGGAAATTCAAAAAAGTACCATTAGAATATATAAAAAGTACCAAAAATCCCCCAATTGTGGTTTCCCACTCACTCGGGTCCATATAAGCTTAATTTCATGGCTTTAGGTTCATTGGTGTAGAAATTACAAAAAGTACCATTAGAATAAACAAAAGGTACCATGAGGTATCCGCTTGAATTTTCAATCACTTAGGACCATATACGCTTAATTTCATATTTCTAGGTCCATTATGTTATAGAAAATTCAAAAAGTACCATTAGAACATAGAAAAAGTACCAAAAAGCACCCACTTGTAGTTGCTTACCCACTTGGGTCCGTATAACCTTTATTTAATGTTTCTAGGTTCATTGGTGAAGAAATTACAAAAAGTACCATTTG
The DNA here is from genome assembly GCF_958450345.1 of Calliphora vicina. NCBI lineage: Eukaryota > Metazoa > Arthropoda > Insecta > Diptera > Calliphoridae > Calliphora > Calliphora vicina. The sequence goes on along the minus strand of NC_088784.1, from coordinate 98,921,357 downwards.
AATAAAGAATAAGTACCAAAAAGTCTCCCCCTAGACTTCTCACTCACTTAGGACCATATATGTTCAATTTCGTGTTTCTAAGTCCATTGTTATAGAAAATTCAAAAAAGTACCATTAGAATATAGAAAAAGTACCAAAAAGCAGCCACTTGCGGATTCCCACTCACTCTGGTCCATATAACCTTTATTTTATATTTCAAGGTTCATTGGTGAAGAAATTACAAAAAGTACCATTCGAATAAAGAAAAAGTACCAAAAAGTCTCCCCTAGAATTCTAACTCACTTAGGACCATGTATGCTTAAATCCATGTTTTTAAGTCCATTGCTATATAAAATTAAAAAAAGTACCATTAGAATAAACAAAAGGTACCATGAGGTATCCGCTTGAATTTTCAATCACTTAGGACCATATACGCTTAATTTCATATTTAGGTCCATTATATTATAGAAAATTCAAAAAGTACCATTAGAATATAGAAAAAGTACCAAAAAGCACCCACTTGTAGTTTTCCACTCACTCCGTTCCATATAAGCTTTATTTCATGTTTCTAGGTTCATTGGTGAAGAAATTACAAAAAGTACCAATCGAATAAAGAAAAAGCACCACAAAGTCTCCCCATAGAATTCTCACTTAATTAGGACCACATATGCTTAATTTAATGCTTCTAAGTTCATTGTTATAGAAAATTCAAAAAAGTACTATTAGAATAAACAAAAAGTACCAAAAAGTCTCCCCCTAGAATTCTCACTCACTTAGGACCATATATGCTTAACTTCATATTTCTATGTCCATTATTACAGAAAATTCAAAAAGTACCATTCGAATATAGAAAAAGTACCAAAAAGCAGTCACTTGTAGATTCCCACTCACTCCGGTCTTAATTTCATGTTTTTAGGTTCATTGGTGAAGAAATTACAAAAAGTACCATTAGAATAAAGAAAAAGTACCAAAAAGTCTCCCCCTAGAATTCTCACTCACTTATGACCATATATGCTTAATTTCATGTTTCTAAGTCCATAGTTATAGAAAATTCAAAAAAGTACCATTAGAATATAGAAAAAGTACCAAAAAACCCACACTTATGGTTTTCCACTCACTCGGTTCCATATAAGCTTTATTTCATGTTTCTAGGTTCATTGGTGAAGAAATTACAAAAAGTACCATTCCAATAAAGAAAAAGTACCAAAAAGTCTCCCGCTAGAATTCTCACTCACTTAGGACCATATATGTTTAATTTCATGTTTCTAAGTCCATTATTATAGAAATTTCAAAAAAGTACCATTAGATGAAAAAAAAAGTACCTATAGTACAGTTCACACATTTTGGTACCTAAATATTATCCCCTATTCCTAACACTAACTTCACTCAAATACATATCAGCTAACTTTAATGTCGATAACTGAAATAATTTAAAATATTAAAAAAGTACCATTAGGAGAAAAGTACCAATTTCCCTTTTCTTACTTGAACACCCTCAAGTTTGAAATTTAAAAATATTCCATTTTGCCAAAATTGTTTATGCTATAGGCATGTATCAAAATATTAAAATCTGTGTTAATGTGCCCAAGAATAAATATGTTTTAAAAAAAGTACCAAACTGTTTACCCGGATTTGGCCCAATATACACCTTGGTACTCGAGTTCCAAATAACACCCTGTTAGTTAATTTTTGTATGAATCCAGGAACCAACGTTAAAAAAAATTATCAAAATTGGCTTAATAATTTCGAATATAATGTATTTTCCCGATTTTATCCCCTTTTTGGTACCTTTTTTATCCCCATTGAGGTGGTACAATTTCATTCAAATAAATTTCTGTAACGTGGTGGGAGCTCATAATAAAATATTCGTATGTCTATGTCAAATTATAGAAAAACATATTTTATGAAAAAGTACCAAAAATTAACACAATTTTTATCCCTTAAAGGTTCGAATTTCCAAAAAGTACCAAACTTATATTTTTTATTTTTTGTTAATTAAAGAATACGATTTAAAATTTGTTTCTATGTTTATTGGTTTAAAAGATACATAGGGTGCAAAAAAAGTACCAAAATACAGTTTTTACCCGTTTTCTCCCCTAAAAGTTTCGAATTTCCAAAAAGTACGAAACACCTGTCAGCTTATTTTTTAAATGGAGTAACATGCTATTTTAAGTTTTTTTGTATCTTTATTAGTTTTGAAGATATAAGGTTACCGAATTTACCCGTTTTTACCCTTTTTTACCCCCTAAACGTTCGAATTTCCAAAAATCCCTTCTTATCGGATCGTTTTGGGGAGGGAGGAACCCACAGTTAAAATTTCGTGATTCTAGCTTCAGCCGTTTGGGCTGTGCGATGATGAATCAGTCAGTCAGTCAGTCAGTCAGTCAGTCAGTCAGTCAGTAACGTTACTCTTTTATATATATAGATAAAAGTCATAATTGCAAACGTGTTAAACAATGTCAACATTAAACATGTTTAAATGCATTTACCTAAACATATTTTTTTTATATATCATGACACAACAATATAAGGTACACTCAGTAGAAAATAAATTCTTAATTATATATATATTCTTGTAACGTCAAACAAAAGAAAATATGAAAAAAAATTATATAGGGGTAAATATTGAAAACTCTCCCTAGTGATTCTACCTTCTACAATTATTGTATCATGTTTTTATATAAAATTCCTATAAATTTGTTATTTAGTTTATAAACTTTTCTTTTTTCTTTCATATTAAGTTAATTTTCATTTACAAACAAGTGTAGTTTTAGTAACTATATGTAGCTATTCGAATTCATAGGTATTTTGTTTGAAAACATTTAAGTAAAGTTATTATTTTATTATACACATTTTATAAATTAACATATGGTCGGTCAAGCCCGGCCATATATAATACCCTACACTAAGTAAAAGAGCAAAAACATTTTTCTTTTAAAATTTCAATAATTTATATTTTTAAGTGATTTTCAGAAGTGGGCCTTATATGGGGGCTATGACCAATTATGGACCGATCACCATGAAATTAGGTCGTGTGATTTATGTCTATATTAAACTAAAAAAAGTTAACTTTGTTGAATTTTGTGTGTATACCAACATTTTTAAGCGATTTATGCACGTTAAACTGATTTTTGGAAGCGTGTCTATATGGGAGCTATGACTAATTATGGACCGATCGTAGCAAAATTTGGTGACATGAATTTTGTATATATAAAACTTATTTGGAGCGGAATTTGTGGAGATACATATATAAATTAAACATTTATGACCGATAAAGTCCAATTTCGGAAGGACATTTGTATGGGGGCTAGGTGAAATAATGGACCGATTTCAGCCAGTTTCAATAGGATTCGTCCTTGCGCCGAAAAAATAATATGTACCAAATTTGATCGATATATCCTCAAACAAAATTGAAAAGCTTATAGGGTAAAGTATTTTTGAGATTTTTTTCAGATTTTTCGGAAGAGGTTTAGAGGTCGCTCAAGTCGAGTTTTTGTAAAAAATCGGGTTTGACGGCCTTTTTTTTAGTTTTCTAATTTTTTGAGGAAACATTTTAAAAGAAGAATGTCCAAGCTTTATTTTTGTGTGCAAAAACTATTTGTTTTTCCAATGAATTGGCTCAATACATTTTTTCGTAATTTTTCCATAAATTTTGTAAATAACGCTTTCTAACTTTTAAAATTTTTATGAAAATGAAAAAACCTAAAAATGCAGTTTGAAAGATCAATTAATTCTTAATAATTTAGGGACAACAATTTTTGAATTTGCTTTTACCGGTCAGGAGTTATATAAAGCAAACGAAATCTTTTATGTACACAAAATGATTTTTATACCCTACACCACCGTAGTGAAATCAAACTACAGGTCGCAATTTCGAAGATAAAGTTTGGTAAAAGCTTTTCTATTGCCACATGGACGAAGCCTATTGAAGTTGGTTAGAATCGGTTCATTATTTCTACTAGTTCCCATAAGATTGCCCTATCTAAAAATAGATAATCTCTCATAAATGTCTTAGTTATAAAGATATCTAAACCAAATTGAGCACAAATAAGTTTTGTCAAAATTTTGTGACGATCGGTTCATTAGTCATAGCTCCCATATAAGGTCCACTTCCGAAAATCACTTTAACAAGCATAAATCTCTTAAAAATGTTCGTATTCAAATAAAATTCTACACATATATGTTATATATATACAAAAATGTCACCAAATTGTATAACGATCGGTCCATAATTAGTCATAGCTCCCATACAATGCCCACTTCTGAAAACCATTTTAACGAGCACAAATCTCTTAAAAATTTTGGAACATTTAAAAAAAAAACGCTTAAAAGAACATTGTTTTCCCTATATTATTAAGAATTAATTGATCTTTCAAACTGCATTGTTAGTTTTTTTCATTTTCATAAAAGTTTTGAAAATTATTTACAAAATTTATGGAAAAATTACGAAATATTCTAATGTAGGGTACCTTATTGAGCCAATTCATTGGAAAAACTAATAGTTTTTGCACACAAAAATAAAGCTTGGATATTCTTCTTTTAAAGTGTTTCCTCAAAAGTAAAGAAAATCGTGGGCTTTGACAAATTTATGAAGAAAACTCAAAAAAAGGCCGACAAACCCGATTTTTGGCAAAAACTCGACTTGAGCGACCTCTAAACCTCTTCCGAAAAATCTGAAAAAAATCTCAAAAATACTTTACCCTATAAGCTTTCAAAATATGGTTGAGCCCCAACAAAATACTTTTTTTGGGACACACTAATGTACATATAAAACAAGCAGTAAATGCGCAAAAACATTTAACTTTTGTTAAAGTTTACTTGGGTTCCAAAATGTTTAAGAGATTTATGCTCGTTAAAGTTATTTTATGTAGTGGACCTTAATGGGAGCCATGTTCAATTATAAACCGCTCGCTGTAATTTAAAAATTCTCCGGCATTAGAATCGAAAATATTTTATTTAATTTTCGTTAAAAAAAATTTTAAATATGTTGTAGTTTATATTTAAGAATGGATAAATAATTTTTAATTGGATTTTTTTGTGATATTTAATTTGTTTTAAGGTCCGGCCACCTTATTAGGTAAAATGGGAATATTGTTTATTTAAATAACAATAAATACACACAACATACATAAATTATTAAATATAAGTAGTTGTATTAAATTTAATTTTATTTAATGCTTAATTTATTTGCAAGATTTCTATGCATAATTACATGTATGTTGTTTATCAATGTAATTATTATATTTGTTTAAATGTTAATTACACATTTATAACACTAACGCAATGTAAAAAGTTTAATAACACTGTCCAACAAATTGAGAATTTTTGATTGGAACAGAAATAATTCTGAAAGGGCATGTTGAGTAGATCATTTTTGTAGAATAAAGGGTGAATTCCAAAATGTATGTATGCAATGCAACCTTAAAATGTCGAGCGATTCTTAACGCAACCGTGTAAACTTTGATAACGTTTCATATCGCAAAATGTATGAAAAAGTAAAAACAGGCAGTATGATAAGTTTTTTTTTAAATTTTAACTACGCGTTTGCATGCTTTGTCTTGATAAAGATATGACTGCATTGCATACATACATTTTGGAATTCACCCAAACTTATAGTCCACCTGGTCGGAATTTTTTTTTACAGTGCGTCAAAGTTTTCATTTTTTGATCGAAGGGAAACTGAATTCTTATTGTCAGAGTTATATTGTGGAATTTTATGGGGATCATTTTTGTGGAAGATCTTAACCCTCTAGCTCCTCTCCTTAGGGGTCAATTTGACCCTTTTTTCGAGAAAATGAAAAAAAGTCCTTTCAAAAATGACATTTAAGGATTAAAATATTCGACAAACATTGTTGCCGGAAAATTTCAGTGGGGGTCACCAAAGATATAGATAAAGCACTTTACGCTTAATTAGCAAAATTGCCGCCACCTTGGATGTCACATTTTTTAAAAAAAATCGCCAAAAATCTATTTATAATCCGAATGAGCTGATATTTAAAATATAAATAGCCCTAGAGAAGATCTACAAAAATATATATACATATGTAGATTATCACTTTTAGGTCAAGAGTTATTTAGGTTTATTTATTTACTTTTTTTAAATTTATTCCATCTTTTTTTTAGTTTTAAATAGCGTGCAATTTTGCTAATTAAGCGTAAAGTGCTTTATCTACATCTTTGGTATCTTTGGTGACCCCCACTGAAATTTTCCGGCAAAAATTTTCGTCGAATATTTTAATCCTTAAATGTCCTTTTTGAAAGACGGACTTTTTCATTTTTTTCAGTTAGTATAATGCTCCCTTAGATCAAAAAATTAAAACTTTGACCCACTGTAAAAAAAATTCCGACAAGGTGGACTATAAGTTTATTCTACAAAAATGATCTACTCAACATGCCCTTTCAGAATTATAGGGTCGCTATTCTGTTCCAATCAAAAAGTCTAAATTTTTTGGATAGTGTAATTATATAGAAATTTAAAACAATTCTGGGAATAATTGTGTTTAAATATATTTAAATATTCAAATGTTTTTATAATGATTTTCCCATAAATATAGCACCAAAATACCAAAAATGTATTTACTGGAACATTTTGTTGGAATTTGACTTGAATGCAAATGTAATTATGTTTTAAACTTGAAAAATATTTTAAAAAATTAAATATTTTTATGTTTTATAAATTTATGTTTTCTTTTTACTGCAGATTGCTATGGAAATAAAGTTTAATATAACTTGATAATTCAAGGCTTGAATTATACTTGCTTTCAACCTGAATTCCAGTAAAACTGCTTATTGAAAATTATATACAAAAAAAAGCGGGTTACATTGATTTGGTCATTCCGTTTGTAACACGTCAAAATATTTGTCGCAAACCCACATTAGTATATATATTTTGCGCCCTCATACGATTCTAAGACGATCTAGCTGTGTCCGTCCGTCTGTCTGCTGAAAATAAAATAGGGCTCAATACTCTCTGTTGACAAGGTTTGTTTGTTATTGATAATGGGCAATATTGGTCTATGATTTCAGAAACATCCTCAAATTCAGAATTTATGTTAAAAACCGTTTTCAGTGATGTCCATCAACTTATCGACCTGTAACTCAGTCAGTTTTTGTCCGACTTTAAATTTTTTAACGGGTTTGGAAAAAAAAACAGATTACGCTTTAAACTGACGTGTACAACATACTATTTTGATTTTAGTAGCTTTTCATTGCTTATTTTGATATGAAAGCTTATAAAGATTTATACCAAAGTATAAAGGAAATTTAGTTCTTAACGAAACGTGATTTGAATTTTTCAAATCGGATGCAAATTGAAAAAGTTATTCAACTTTTCATTAATACCTTTTTTAGTATTTTCTACCCCAGCACAAAAAATATATTTTTTACGTGAAAAAAGAATCCATCGATTTTTATGATCGATATCTCATTTTGTCCTATATCAATAAAGCTATAAATCTAAACAATTTCTGACATTCTCGATTTTTCATGATTTTTTTAAACAAAAAAAATTTCTATTTTCACATAAAAAATATATTTTTTGCAACAATTTGTTATTATAACTCCTAAACTACAGAGCCGATTGAAACGAAAATTTGTAGATAGCATGGGGAAAATGTTTTCAAAATTGAATCAATCAAAAGGAGATCATTAACTACTCAATTTTATGAACATCAAACAATAAACTAAAATTTTGTGAAAATGAGCGAATTCACTTAATTGTGAATAAATTCGAAAAGAATGAATCGATTTTTATGTTCAATATCTCATTTTGTTGCTATTATATATAACTTTGCGATAAAGTAATAAACCTGGAAAATTTCAGACGTTTTCCATTTTTCATGATTTTTTTAAAACAAAAAAAATGCTATTTTCACTTAAAAAATATATTTTTTGCTTCAATTTGTTATTATAACTCCGAAACTACTGAGCCGATTGAAACGCAATATATATGAAGAAATTTGTACATAATATGGGGAAAATGTTTTCAAAATTCAATCATTCGAAAGAAGAACATTAGCTACTGAATTTTATGTATATCAAACAAAAAACTAAAATTTTGTGAAAATGAGCGAATTCACTTAATTGTGAATAAATTCAAAAAGAATTGAATCGATTTTATGATCGATATCGCATTTTATTGCTATTATAAGTAGCTTTGCGATAAAGCAATAAACATGGAAAATTTCTGCTGTTTTCCATTTTTCATGATTTTTTTAAAACAAAAAAATTAGCTATTTTCACGTAAAAAATATATTTTTTACTTCAATTTGTTATTATAACTCCGAAACTACTGAGCCGATTGAAACGCAATATATATATAAAAGTTTGTAGATAGCATTGAGAAAATGTTTTCAAAATTCAATCAATCGAAAGAAGAACATTAACTACTCAATTTTATGTACATCAAACCAAAAACTAAAATTTTTTGAAAATGAGTGAATTCACTTAATTGTGAATAAATTTGAAAAGAATGAATCGATTTTTATGTTCAATATCTCATTTTGTTTCTATTACAAGAGGATTTGCGATAAAGCAATAAACCTGGAAAATTTCTGCCGTTTTCCATTTTTCATGATTTTTTTAAAACAAAAAAGATGCTATTTTCACGTAAAAAATATATTTTTTGCTTCAATTTTTTATTATAACTCCGAAATTACTGAGCCGATTGCAACGCTATATATATGTGAAAATTTGTACATAGCATGGGGAAAATGTTTTCAAAATTCAATTAATCGAAATACGAATACCAATTACTGAATTTTATGTATACCAAACAAAAAACTAAAATTTTGTGAAAATGAGCGAATTCACTTAATTGTGAATAAATTCAAAAAGAACTAATCGATTTTTATGACCGATATCTCATTTTGTTTCTATTACAAGAAGCTTTACGATAAAGTAATAAATCTGAATAATTTTTGCCGTTTTCAATTTTTCATGATTTTTTAAAACAAAAAAATTAACTATTTTCACGTAAAAATTATATTTTTTGCTTCAATTTGTTATTATAACTTTAAAACTACTGAACCGATTGAAACTTAATATATAAGCGGATTAAAGGTTATGTAAATTTCAACTTACCTAAGTTTATTTTAATAATATCGGGCTAACCGTTTTTGAGTAATCATTAATTATGTGGAGAAACTTCTAAAAAAAAATCACAATTTTACTTAAAATTTTTTTTTAAAAAAAACCTCTTCATAGATTTTAAAATTTGGACCATATTTTTACTACTGGAACCATAACACATTAAAATTGTGTAGTAGTTTAAAAAGCCTCTAAAATTTTTTTCAATTTTGTTGACCTGTGTTATTTATTCATATAATCGTAATGAAATTTATTGTTACATGTACAAAAGTTAGACAGATATGTTTAAAAATATGGAGCACATAATGAAACACCCTTTATCTATATATATAAAAATTATTTTTTTTTGTGAGTCCAGTCAACTGTAATAAAAACAAGTAAGAAAGTATGGTCGGTCAAGCCCGACCATATAATACCCTACACCAAGTAAATGAGTAAAAATATTTTTCTTTTAAAATATCAATAATTTATATTCGTGAGTGATTTTCGGAAGTGGGCCTTATATGGGGGCTATGACCAATTATGGACCGATCACCATAAAATTAGGTGGTGTGATTTATGTCTATATTAATGTTAAGTATGTTGAATTTTGTGTGTATACCAACATTTTTAAGCGATTTATGCACGTTAAAGTGATTTTCGGAAGCGGGTCTATATGGGAGCTATGACTAATTATGGACCGATCGTAACAAAATTTGGTGACATGAATTTTGTATATATAAAACTTATTTGAAGCAAAATTTGTGTAGTTACATAGATAAATTAAACATTTATGACCGATAAAGTCCAATTTCGAGGGGACATTTGTATGGGGGCTAGGTGAAATAATGGACCGATTTCAGCCAGTTTCAATAGGCTTGGTCCTTGAGCCGAAAAAATAATATGTACCAAATTTCATCGAAATATCTTTAAAATTGCGACCTGTACTCTGCGCACAAGGTTTACATGGACAGCCAGCCAGCCAGCCAACCAGACGGACGGACGGACGGACGGACGGACATCGTTTAATCGACTCAGAAAGTGATTCTAAGTCGATCGGTATACTTTAAGGTGGGTGTTAGACTAATATTTTAGGGCGTTACAAACATCTGCACAAACGCATAATACCCTCCCCACTATGGTGGTGTAGGGTATAAAAACTCCCTAAAGTATGCAGTACAAATTTAGATATTTTATTTGCAAATAAATAACAACAGGCTGGTGTGCGTGGGTTGGAGAAACTTGATCAACTAGTAATGAATATATGTATATTAAAGATAAATTTGGAAAACTTCAATATTTTTTTAGATTTACTTAAACTTGAATTGAAATTATTATGGTTTTTTACTATCCTTTATTTATAGAGTTAGGTTGTGATTGATTTTAAAAATACCCTTAGTTTGATACGTGATATTTAACGTAAATTGTTTTAGTTGCTCCAATCAATTACTTTAATTGCTGTTACAAAATACATGTCATGTCAATTTACCATAATTATACAAACACCCAAATATTTAAAGAGTATTTTTAAATCGTTGTAAATTAACTATTTTATCTATATTATAACTTTTAATATTATTAATATTTAGTGTAGATTTAAATCTAATTGTGTAAACTTAATGCATGTATCACCATTGAAAAAAACCACAAAAAATATAAAACAAATGCCTGTATTTATGGAAATTAATCCTATTAAATATTTGTTTTTTTTTTTGTTGATTTCAAATTAGTAGCTACTAACAATATCACATTATCATAAATAGAAAAACAAAAAACTAGAATTTATTTTGATTTTAAAAATTTAATTACTAAACATATTTATAAAGTTAATGTTTAAACACGTAATTTATGGAATATATTAAAATATTTAGTTGTCAACGATTACTATAAATAATAATAAATTTTCTTGTTTTCTTTTCTCTAATTTATTTTGGCGGCTGTATAGGAGGAATATTGATGATGATGAAACCACCGTGTAAAGGGAATTTAAATAAAATTCTTTAAAGTATTTAAAAAATAGCTGAAATTAAGGACATCTGTGTAACTATTTGCATTTTAATACATATTAAGTCCTGTAAACAACAATAACAACAAATGAATTTAATAAATTTCAAAAGCCAGCCAGCCAACCAACCCTACAAATAACCCCCTCTCAATCCCAAATCATTTATAGCTAATGAAAAAATCCTGTTAAAATGTTTTCATTCTACAAAAAAAAAAAATATTCAACAAAAACTCCTATTTAAAATATTTACTCAAAACAAAAAACGCCATATTGTATGTATGTAAGTTAAACAAAATATTTAAATTTAAATTATTTAACATCACAAAAAAAAACTTATTTATAATTTGTGCTAAAATAATAAAACAACAAAAGATATTATTCAAATAACTTAACAACATATGAATGAATGTAAAAAATACAGAGTTTATTTAAAACCTATATATATAAATGTTAAAAAAAGCAAAATTAAAAAAATAAAAATATATTAAAACATATTTACTTATGAGGGATTCAAAACAAACAAACAAAAACGAATATTAAAACATTTAAATAGGATTTACTGATACAGATTTAATGAAATAATTTGAAAAAAAAACAAACAGAAAATATATAGTATTATTTAACAAAACTCAACAAATAAACATTGAAGACAAATAAATCATTATTTATGCATATAAACGTAATGAAATTTATTGTTACATGTAGTTAGATAGAAAGAAATGTTTAAAATATTAAATAAACAAATAAACATGTAATGTAATCTATGTATTTAATAAAATGTTGATAAACAAATGTTTATATACATTTAAGGGTAACATTGAAATGTTCTGAGAATAATAGAGAGTTTAGAATGAGACTTTATTTAAACTTCTACAGCCCAATTATGAATAAAAAATTCCCCGGGAGTTTGTTCTCAGGGAGTTTTTTCCCATTGAATTTGAATAGGAAAAATGGGAAAAAACTCCCGGGGAATTTTTATTCATAATTGGGCTGCTAATGTTTTAATATTTTGCCAACAAAAATTTTGCCTTTTTTCTGCCTCTTGTTTGTTATTTCTACACTTTTCATTTGCTATCCCATAAAGTATATACATATGCATATTCTGGATAGTTATCGATATAATCATGTCCGTTTGTATATTGAAATCAACTTTCCGAAGCCCCCAAATAACATACATACATGATTTATAAATCAATACATCCCCTTAGCTCCGGCAAAATCTGGCCACAAATGGCTGAGATACTCCTTTAACCAAGAAACAAAGAATGCGTCGATTTTTGATATATTTCTTGATAACTAAGTCATTAATATAACAGAGACCTTTCCAACAACGTATATAACGCGATAGCAATTTGGACCTATGTATAATTGGTAAAAATCGGAAAAATTATTTTTATTCACCAAAAATATATTTTTTTACCATAAACATTTTTCTCAGCAAAAAATTCCCAATAAAAAGTTTTACCTTCTAAAAATGGTGGTTTATTTCCTTTAAGTAAACCGTATTCTTTTAATTGCATTTAAATTTACACAACAATTTAAATAGTCACACACGCTTATATTACACATTTTAAAAACACACTATTAATACAGTTGATTTTAAGTCTAAGAGGCGTACAATGCACGGATGCACTGCAACTTGATGTTATTATTTTTATACACAGTATCATCTTCTAGTGGTTTCATGAATTATCTAACGGACAAAACAAGAATGTTATATTTCAAGAGCTGTTAGCTGCTTTAATAAATAAAAATTAATTTTGTTAGAGCAATATTATTTTCTACGTTATAAAATTCAGGTTGCTGACATTTGTAAGGAGCCAAAAATACTTTTTTGTTTCAAAACTTGAATTACATACCAGATTTTAAGATGCAATTACTCAGAATGTTAATCTAAGTGCTTTTTTCCAAATTTTGCTCTAAAGAATTAATAAGAAATTTTGGAAATTTAAAGCAAACGTCTAAGTCCATGGTGAAATCAAAAAACTAAAAAATTTTACTCCGACTTGTTTAGCCAAGCGCCAGAAATCATAAAATTGTAACAAAAGGAAACATTTTTCAATGAACACATTAATTTTCACGACTTCTTAAGTAATACTTTATTACAATTCATTCTAAATGCGTTACTAAATTTAAATCAATGGTTCTATAATGAAGTGCTTAAAATTATAATCTGAACCTGTTGTTAAAACAGATGTGAAGACTTTAATATTTCACTTTAATTTAATCAAATTTTATCAGCCTATGATCAACTGACTGAATTCAATTTTCTGTTGCCATCTTCTAGTAGCTTTATGAAACTATCTAACGGACAAAACTAGAATGTTAAATTTCTAGAGTTTTTAACAGCTATGTTAATGTTAGCAGCTTTAACAGTTAATGTTGTTATACTTACACACAATAACAGCGTGTTGTCAACATTGTTGATAAGTAAAAGATTCAGGAAATGTTTATAAACATGCTAAATGTTGCAAGCAGCCGTTACAGACTATTAAATTCATATTGTTAATGCAACATCGTAACAATATCGAGCCCTTAGCGCCAAATTATCGTAACCGACACTTTTAAAATTTTTGTTTTATTGCAGAAATTAAAATTTTATGGACCGACTGATGTTTTACCGTTCTCAGAATATCAAAATTATTTATAACATCAAAAATATAGGTGGTAAGATTTTATCGTAAGTCAATGTTTATATTTTACAGTAAATAAAGTTTATCGTAAGCGACACACAGTGGTATAGAAAAAAAAGAGGGAAATAAATCTGTAACTTCTACATGGTTAGATTGGTTTAAATGCGCAAAGAAGAAGTGTTGTCGAGTTTAAGTTTTGAACGTGGACCTCATGGGCCCACCAGGGGCGCGACCAAGGGCCCTCGGGTATGTTACATTTTTAAAACGATATTATTTCTTGGTTTGAGTTTCGATTTCAAAAACATTATACATGTAGAAACTTCTTATCGATCACTACAAAAAACCTCTTCGTAGCTATCAATTATCTATTATAGCTTAGGAGATATTCGCATTTGAAAATTAAATTTTCAACATTTTTACCTACCCTACTCCATTTTTTTGATAACAGCGTATCCAAATATTTCCCGATTTTCTTCAGTTTTCCTTTGTTGGACTAACAACACATGTATGTGTCAAATGGAAAAAGAATTGTTTAAAAATAATAACTAAGTCCAATGTTATAAGCATTTGAATTTAAAAAATTTTAAAAAGCGATTTTTCGCTAATTTTTTGGGAAAAAAGAACTTTTTTCTTTTTAAGTTATCGCAAAAAATTTCTAAGAATGAATTTCTACTTTCGAAAAGCTAAGTTTTCACAAAATATTTTAAAAGAAAACTAATTTCAAAATTGTTCTTACAGAGGGGACCAGGTCCTTTCAAAAACCACCTATTTTTTATGTAAAATAAAATTTTGGGGCAAAAATTCTCAAATCGCGTATCCGATATCAAAATATAGTAACCGATTATAGGTGGCTCAATATGTTTCTAATTATTTTGTAAAGGGTCCCGATAACCCCGACCCTGGTATGGATATTATAGCCAAAAAACTAAAAATTAACATTTTTGGAATTTTTCAACACTTTTTTGGGAATTGCGTGATTGCTGATAATAAATTTCAAAATTCGTTTTTATTTTTCTATTTTAAATAGAAAAATCTACATAACTGAGAAATTTCATTAAAAACTATTTATAAATAAAAATTTAATTTCAATTCGAAAAATTTTTATCTATGCAAAAATTCAATAAAAAACATTTTTTGTCATATTTTTCTATAAAGTATTCCATAAATTTTTAATTGTCAAAAGTCAAAAGTTTGCAATGAGAGAACAGTCTCTAAAATTTATACGCTCTTGATTTTTGCTCTACTTGAAAGTTTTTTGAGTTAATGAACGCTTTTCCAGTAACAATTGTTACTAACTAGTAACAACTTTTAGTTATTGAACAAAGCTAATATTTTTGAAAAATAGACAAATAGCTTGAACGAAATTATATTATATCGCATCATAATATTTTTAATTCTATGTATAAATTTCAAAATACTCAAAAAAAACCTTCTCCTTTAAAATTTGTGTTTTGTGGCTTACGATAATATTAAAATCAGGCACGATTCATCTAAATCGAACCACTTAGTCATCACTTGAATTCCTGATTAAACTATTGCTTATGCCCGTTACTTCACCAAATTTTTGTCAGAAAATAACAGACATTTCATTAAAAAGATAAAACTATCAGAAAGATTTTAGCATTTACATCAATGGTCGACACTCATATCCACCAGGGAACGAATATGATCGATTATTTGCCTCTAAAAGTTCATAAACATTTTTAAATAAGAAACAAACATCTTAATAAATATTTGGACAGTTTCTAACAGAGAAAGAAATTTATTGTGCATTTTTTGTGAATGTCTTGAATTTTTCATAACATAAACAGGCAGCGGCTGATTGATCTCTTTAAGAAACCATAATAGACATCAACTTATCACTTCATAATCTATTTAAACTCCTTACACAGCCATTTCCTTACAAAGATTCCTAAGTCACCATAAATATCTGCTAGTAATATTTAGCAAATGCGTTCACTGCTTTCTAACGCCATCTTAAACCTTCTCTCTCTCTCTCTGTTTCTCTCTAGTTACAAACCAATGTATCATTAATATTTAACAAAGGCGTTTTGATAATAAATAATTGGCATCACTGCTTACTATCGCCATCTTGAAAGCTCTCTCTGTCTGTGTTGCTCTCCAGTTACAAATCAATGTATCATTAATATGTATGTATATACAAAAGTATCCCAATTAACTTGTTTATAAACAAAATTTCTTAAGTAAATGTTGCTAAACATTTGAAATCTAAGTTACATGTTTACAAAAACAATATATTACAAAACAATAATACAAAACAACAGTGGTTTTAAAGGCAACAAATTAAAGTTAAATTACAAAATATTTCTCACAAAAGATGATGTAAATAAACCTTAGATTAAAGACAAATTTATGTATTAATATTAAAATTATTTAAAAATATATAAGTTAAGTAAAATTTAATTTATGTAAGTTTAAAAATATATATTTTTAAATAAAAAATTAAACATTAATTTTAAAAAGAAAAACCCGCAACATTATTAAGTATTAAAAAACAAAACATAAGAAATTAGTTTTCTTTAAAAGTCTGACTGATTTTGATTTTCATGTAAATTTTAAATAAACATACATATTTTTAAACATAATTTAGCATTTAAGTTTATATTTATAATAAAAAGAAAAAAATCAGAAACATATTTTATTAAAAGAAACTAAATAATACTTGCCCAATGATTTACTGATAATGATTTGAAACCTGAAGTATAAAAATAGTTAAGGAGGTGGTGATTTATTTAAAAATTAATTAAATCAATTAAGTATTAACGGATTAAAAAATACAAGGCTAACAAATTTAATATGTTGTAATTTTTCATAGCTGATTTTCTATCCTAAATTGTTTCACCTCCTTGCAATTTATACTTCTCTTTAATATTCCCCTAAAATTTTAGTTAAAACCAACTTTAAAATAGTATTTTTTATAAAGAAAGGATTCTAAGAATGAAAAATTAAAAACCAAAAAAAAAAGAATGTGCCTATTAAACAATTTTTAGAGCTTATTTGCAAATTTAAACAAAATTTCTAATTTAAATTTTTATAATCACTTGTTTGGCTTTTTCTAGTGCAGATATATGAATAAAATTTTAGTTAAAACAAAGTAAAATATATTAAAAATATCCAGTTTCTATAAAACCACCACAAACCCACATTTTTCGGGCAACGAAAATGAAATATTTTAGTTTTATTAAGAGCAAAATAAACTATATATAAAATAAATTAAAAAAATATTATTTAGTTTAAATAAAAAACACAACATATCTAGGCAACTAATGAAAGTGAAAATAGCCACAAATAAACTATATGAAACGATATTGCATTTATTTTGATATTTAAAAACTCATTTCATCATCATTTTTATTTCCTTCAATCATTTAGTTATATTATTAAAGGGTATTCAGTTGTTGGCATGAATTATTATTATTATAGTCACAAAAAATACTCAACTTCATTTTGGTGATATTATTTCTATCTTAGTATTTTTTATAAATTTTGTAAAACATTTTATTTCTTAGTATTTTTATACCCTTCACCATTTTTTTTCATTTCCGTCTGTCTATCTGTATGTTGAAATCAAGTTTCCCAAGCCCCCAAATAACTTACATTTATGATTGATACATCAATATATCCGCAATAGTTCCGCCTAGGTTGCTATTAAAATTCGAGAAAATCGGCTCACAAATGCCTGAGATATAAGCAAAAAACCACGACTACCTTGAATTTTTGCCTTTTTATCTATATCTGGATTACTAAGTAATTAATATAGACAATATGGATATCTAATGATAGACATTTAAAAGACCTTTCCAAAGACTTCTATAAGCCATAATAATTCGGAACGATAATGGGTCAAAATCGGGAAAAATATTTTTTAAACCGAAATTTTTTCCACCAAAAAATATTTACCATCTTTATCTTAAAGTATACTTTAGTTAGGGGTATATATGATTCGGCCCAGCCGAATATAACTATCTTATTTGTTTTTTAAGTATTTGTTTAAATTTTAGTTAAACTGAAAGTTTTATTTTATTTTTTTTTTATACAAGTATATTTAGTTTTGTAACCATTATTTTGTTTAATACTCAAATATACTCAACCAATATGTATGTATATTATATATACATACATATATATGTTAGTTAAATAAATATTGTTTATTTTATTATTTAAATAGTATATATATATAGTTTATTCTATTATTTTTTATTTCTCTCAAATTTAATTTGATGCAATATTTGCTTAAAACAAACAAAAAATCTAACTTTTTTTTAAATGTCGTCTGTATGTATGTGACACATTTGCATTTAAATAATAAAAAATACATAAACAAACTATTCACATAGTTATTTCAACTAAATGAAAATAAATAATAATAAAAAAAGGACATACATATGTATGTATTTAACAAAATCTTACATGTAAAAATTGAAATTCGAAAAATGTACAATATCTAATTTAAATAAAATATTAATTTTTAATAACAAGATGATTATAACATTATTGAAATTCAATATACATAAATAAATAAATTATTGAATTTAAATAAACAAAAAATTATGGTATTTATAAGAATATTTATAAAGCTATATAGAAATATATATATTTGAAAAAAATATAAAAAAAAAATATTAAAATGTAAATTAAATATGTATGTATAAATAAAAGTATTTAATGAAAACAATATTTAAACCGAGTTTTTAATTTAATAATAGATCCTAGAAGAAAAAGGACAATAATCTATGATCCCACCAACTAGCGATTTTTATATGTAAAATTTAAAATCACTCATAGAACGTTAATAAGAGGTCCTAGAGGAAAAAGGACAAAAATCTGTGATCACTCATATTTCCCAACAAATATTGATTTTTATATGAAAAATCTAAAATCACTCGTAGATTGTTACCAAGAGGTCCTAGAGGAAAAAGGACAAAAATATGTAATCACTCATTTTTCCCAACAAATATCGATTTGAAAAATCTAAAATCACTCGTAGATCGTTAACAAGCGGTCCTAGAGGAAAAAGGACAAAAAACTGTGATCACTCATTTTTCCCAACAAATATCGATTTTTATATGAAAAATCTAAAATCATTCGTAGATCGTTAAGAAGAGGTCCTAGAGGAAATAGGACAAAAATCTGTGATCACTCATTTTTCCCAACAAATATCAAGTTTTATATGAAAAATCTAAAATCACTTGTAGATTGTTAATAAGAGGTCCCAGAGGAAAAAGGACAAAAATCTGTGATCACTCATATATCCCAACAAAAATCTAAAATCACTGGTAGATTGTTAATAAGAGGAGGAGAAAGGACAAAAATCTGTGATCACTCATTTTTTCTAACAAATATCGATTTTTAAATGAAAAATCTAAAATCACTCGTAGATCGTTAATAAGAGGTCCTAGAGGAAAAAGGACAAAAATCTCTGATCACTCATATTTCCCACCAAAAAACGATTTTTATATGAAAAATCTAAAATCACTGGTTATTGTTAATAAGAGGTCCTAGAGGAAAAAGGACAAAAATCTGTGATCACTAATTTTTCCCAACAAATATCGATTTTTATATGAAAAATCTAAAATCACTCGTAGATTGTTAATAAGAGGTCCTAGAGGAAAAAGGAAAAAAATCTGTGATCACTCATATTTCCCAACAAATATCGATTTTTATATGAAAAATCTACAATCACTTGTAGATTATTAATAATAAAGGAAAAAGGACAAAAATCTGTGATCACTTATATTTCCCAATAAATATCGGTTTTTAAATGAAAATTCTAAAATCACTCGTAGATCGAAAGCTCCTAGAGGAGAAAGGACAAAAATCTGTGATCACTCATTTTTCCCAACAAATATCAATTTTTATATGAAAAATCTAAAATCACTCATAGAACGTTAATAAGATGTTCTAGAGGAAAAAGGACAAAAATCTGTGATCACTCATTTTTCCCAACAAATATCGATTTTTATATGAAAAATCTAAAATCACTCGTAGATTGTTAATAAGAGGTCCTAGAGGAAAAAGGAAAAAAATCTGTGATCACTCATATTTCTCAATAAATATCGGTTTTTAAATGAAAATTCTAAAATCACTCGTAGATCGTTAATAAGAGCTCCTAGAGGAAAAAGGACAAAAATCTGTGATCACTCATATTTCTCACCAAATATCGATTTTTATATGAAAAACATAAAATCACTTGTAGATCGTTAATAAGCGGTCCTAGAGGAAAAAGGACAAAAATCTGTGATCACTCATTTTTCCCAACAAATATCGATTTTTATATGAAGAATATAAAATCACTCGTAGATTGTTAATAAGAGGTCCTAGAGGAAAAAGGACAAAAATCTGTGATCACTCATTTTTCCCAACAAATATCAATTTTTATATGAAAAATCTAAAATCACTCGTATATTGTTAATAAGAGGTCCTAGAGGAAAAATGACAAAAATCTGTGATCACTCATATTTCCCACCAAATATCGATTTTTATATGAAAAATCTAAAATCACTCGTATATTGTTAATAAGAGGTCCCAGAGGAAAAAGGACAAAAATCTGTGATCACTCATTTTTCCCAACAAATATTGATTTTTATATGAAAAATCTAAAATAACACGTAGATTGTTAATAAGAGGTCCTAGAGGAGAAAGGACAAAAATCTGTGATCACTCATATTTCCCACCAAAAATCGATTTTTAAATTAAAAATCACTTGTAGACTGTTAATAAGAGGTCCTAGAGGAAAAAGGACAAAAATCTGTGATCACTCATTTTTCCCAATAAATATCGATTTTTATATGTTAAATCTAAAATCACTCGTAGATTGTTAATAAGAGGTCCTAGAGGCAAAAGGACAAAAATCTGTGATCACTCATTTTTTCCAGCAAATATAAATTTTTAAATGAAAATTTTAAAATCACTCGTAGATTGTTAATAAGAGGTCCTAGAGGAAAAAGGACAAAAATCTGTGATCACTCATTTTTCCCAACAAATATCGATTTTTCCCAATAAATATCGGTTTTTAAATGAAAATTCTAAAATCACTCGTAGATTGCTAATAAGAGGTCCTAGAGGAAAAAGGACAAAAATCTGTGATCACTCATATTTCCCAATAAATAACGATTTTTATATGAAAAATCTAAAATCACTCGTAGATCGTTAACAAGAGGTCCTAGAGGAAAAGGGACAAAAATCTGTGATCACTCATATTTCCCACCAAATATTGATTTTTATATGTAAAATCTAAAATCACTCGTAGATTGTTAATAAGAGGTTCTAGAGGAAAAAGAACAAAAATCTGTGATCACTCATATTTCCCACCAAATATTGATTTTTATATGAAAAATCTAAAATCACTCGTAGATTGTTAATAAGAGGTCCTAGAGGAAAAAGAACAAAAATCTGTGATCACTCATATTTCCCACCAAATATTGATTTTTATATGTAAAATCTATAATCACTCGTAGATTGTTAATAAGAGGTCCTAGAGGAAAAAGAACAAAAATCTGTGATCACTCATATTTCCCACCAAATATTGATTTTTATATGTAAAATCTAAAATCACTCGTAGATTGTTAATAAGAGGTCCTAGAGGAAAAAGAACAAAAATCTGTGATCACTCATATTTCCCACCAAATATTGATTTTTATATGTAAAATCTATAATCACTCGTAGATTGTTAATAAGAGGTCCTAGAGGAAAAAGAACAAAAATCTGTGATCACTCATATTTCTCACCAAATATCGATTTTTATATGTAAAATCTAAAATCACTCGTAGATCGTTAATAAGAGGTCCTGGAGGAAAAAGGACAAAAATCTGTGATCACTCATATTTCCCAACAAATATCGGTTTTTAAATGAAAATTCTAAAATCACTCGTAGATCGTTAATAAGAGGTCCTGGAGGAAAAAGGACACAAATCTGTGATCACTCATATTTCCCTAAAATCACTCGTAGATTGTTAATAAGAGGTTCTAGAGGAAAAAGAACAAAAATCTGTGATCAATCATATTTTTCACCAAATATCGATTTTTATATGTAAAATCTAAAATCAATCGTAGATCGTTAATAAGAGGTCCTAGAGGAAAAAGAACAAAAATCTGTGATCACTCATATTTCCCAACAAATATCGGTTTTTAAATGAAAATTCTAAAATCACTCGTAGATCGTTAATAAGAGGTCCTGGAGAAAAAAGACAAAAATCTGTGATCACTCATATTTCTCACCAAATATCGATTTTTATATGTAAAATCTAAAATCGCTCGTAGATCGTTAATAAGAGCTCCTAGAGGAAAAAGAACAAAAATCTGTGATCACTCATATTTCCCAATAAATATCGGTTTTTAAATGAAAACTCTAAAATCACACGTAGATTGCTAGTAAAAGGTCCTGGAGAAAAAAGACAAAAATCTGTGATCACTCATATTTCCCACCAAATATCAATTTTTATATGAAAAATCTAAAATCACTCGTAGATCGTTAACAAGAGGTCCTAGAGGAAAAAGGACAAAAATCTGTGATCACTCATTTTTCCCAACAAATATCGATTTTTATATGAAAAATCTAAAATCACTCGTAGATTGTTAATAAGAGGTTCTAGAGGAAAAAGAACAAAAATCTGTGATCACTCGTATTTCCCACCAAATATTGATTTTTATATGAAAAATCTAAAATCACTCGTAGATTGTTAATAAGAGGTCCTAGAGGAAAAAGGACTAAAATCTGTGATCACTCATATTTCCCACCAAATATTGATTTTTAGAGGAAAAAGGACAAAAATCTGTGATCACTCATTTTTCCCAACAAATATCGATTTTTATATGAAAAATCTAAAATCACTCGTAGATCGTTAACAAGAGGTCCTAGAGGAAAAAGGACAAAAATCTGTGATCACTCATTTTTCCCAACAAATATCGATTTTTATATGAAAAATCTAAAATCACTCATAGATCGTTAATAAGAGGTCCCAGAGGAAAAAGGAAAAAAATCTGTGATCACTTATATTTCCCACCAAATATCGATTTTTATATGAAAAATCTAAAATCACTCATAGATCGGTAATACGAGGTCCTAGAGGAAAAAAAATCATGAACTTACTTACATTTTCCAACACAAATTTAACCTCGCAAGAAATTAAAAACATTCTTTGATTATTTTGTTTTAATATGTGGTTTTAATAATTATTTCGGTTTTTATTCTTTATAAGATCATCATGGTTACAAAGGCACTTACTTATTCACTTAATGAATGTAAAAATAATGTATAAATGTTAAAAAATAATAATGAATACAAAAAAAAAGATAAAATACGCCCCGAAAACGTAATTAAATAATGACGTTAAAAGTAATTTGATCATAAGTACAAAAATGTTAATAGTAATTTTCTTCTTTGAGATTACTTAAAGCTACAGAAGAGAAAACAAACATAGAAATGCATGCGTTAATTAGATTTTAATTTCCTTGGAAAAAAAATATCTTAAGTTTGATTATAGTTAATATAAAATGTATAAATTAAATTAATGAAATGGTGGTTTACCATATGGATAAATAAATGGAAAACAAAGTCTGATATCAATCAATATGTATGTATTCAAGTCTTTAAACTTTTGAGACGTCTGGCGGTTGTGTGTAGATCCCAGTCGTATTTTAATAAATATTCCACAGTCTCGGGTAAACCCAAGTCCATGTCGTTTAGTATGTTTTGTAGTTTAATAATTTTAATGGCTTTATGAACATCCCAGTCTATGAATTCAAGCGATTTTAAACAGCGCTCAGGAAAGCTCTGAAAGAGTAAGAGAAAAGTATATTATTTATTAAGAAATTACTAGCAATAGGCTTAAACTTACATCCTTTCCTAAAACCTTCATCATTATGCGAACTTCATCCGAGTCCACTCCTCTCTCATGGCCTTTCGGCTTTTTGTCCGAAAACTCTAGTAAATCCTCACAGCTAACCGAATTGCAATCGTTTAGACGATTAACAGCGGCCGAAAACAATTCTGCTTCGGTTAGGGGTTTCAGCTTTAGAGATGCCTCACTGCCGTCAGTTGATTTTGTCATGGCTTGTTCTACAGATTCGCGAACTTTCTTGAAGAGAGCATTGCCAGCAAGCTCATTGTCGGCCTTTGAGGGTTTCGTTGTTGCTGTTGTTGTTTTCAATAAAAACTCCGCAGACGCTGCTGTTACAGATGGCGGTATTTGATCAAAACTTTCTTCTGTAATTTCTATGGGTTTGGATAAATCTTTAAATTTTTCTTCTGCTAAGGGGGTAGCTTTGGCCTCCAAACTCTCATTGGATTTTTTATTATCAACATTTTGTTTATTTAGTTTGGCCATGCTTTTGTCAATATCCAAATTCCTGAGCTCATCTTCGTTCACATACAAACCACTGGCCAGTTTTTGGGCATCATACTCCACTTCCTTACTCTTGTGATAATGATCTTTTTGTATGGAGAAATTATAAAAGCCATCGGTTACATCGGGAGATTGTAGAATTTGATCTTTATTGGAGTCTGCCTCCAAAATAGATTCGAATTGTAAAGAGGCCGTATCATCAGAACCAATATTTTGATAGGTGCGGTCTTCCTTGGAAGTGTCACTTTGAAGTTTAGTAGTGTTCTCATATTCTGCCATACTGTTGTTGTTGTTATTATTATTGATATTGAAAGGTTTGACTGTGGACAAGTTGCGTTGATTTGTATTTGTTGATGAATTCGTTTTCAACAATGTTGATTTCTCCTCCTCTCCCATGACTCTATTAAGGGTCCTTTGTACACCATTTGCTGGTATGATCAAGGGATACTTGCGTACATGTCTTTTGGGATTGGCCAATATATGTTTTTTACCCTCTTTAGGTGGCAATACCGGCAGCGAATTCTGATCCCCTTCCTGTGTTGCTGTGTTTGAGAATTTTTCTGGGAATTTATAGGAAGTACTGGTAACATAGCTAGGACTTTCACAGGGTGATACATTGTCTGCCACACGATTATTTAAAGCCGGATTGCTATTCATCTCAATATGATTGCCATCTTTCAAAATGCCTAATTCGGCTTTACGCAAACGATTAGCTGCACCTCGTGTGGGTAGCGTTGTAGGTCGTGGTGCATTTTGTAAAGGCGGTATTATCAAATCATGATCGTTGCCAGCTGACCTTAAGGGTATAGTGGAAATAAACTCATCACTATCATTTTTCAAATGACACGAACGTCTTGGCAATGTCTTGGCAGACTTTAGAGGAAACTGTGTCTCCTGTTTTCTCAACAGACATACGGTGGTGTCGATGTCCATAGTGTGTTTACGCTCGATTAAGCTATTGTAAGCTTCACGACCCTCTTCTCTGATTATGGCCTAAAAACAAGCATGCGGGAATTGAAAGTAAAAGAGAGGGATAACAAAACCAAAAAATAAAAATAATATAAAAGAAATAAAATAATGTTTATAAATAAAAATGCTAAGGATTAAAGAAAAGCAACTTAAATTATAACAGAAAAGCGAAAAAAGTTTATAATTTAATTAGTTTAAAATTGAGAGCAAATAATCTGTTTAATATTGTAACAAATTTGCATAGAAAATGATTTAGTAAAAGTATTTGTGTATAGATATATTGTACTATATTAAAATATAGAAAATTGTGTGGTATTCAGAAATGTATAAAAGTTTAATTTGAAAATAAGTTGTATCTTTTTAATAAAGTTTGGCTTAGGGAAAGTTCACAGGAATCATTTTTCGCAAACAAAAATTTTCCATAATCTCGGAAAATTAGAACTGGGAAATCAATAAATTTGCCATTACCAAAAATACCAAAATAATGGCGAAAATATTGCTCAGAATAATGACTAAATATGTGATGAAAAGTGAAAATTGGTCCACCGAAAATCGGAGAACATGCAAATAAAGGTTTCATATCACAATGAAATTTTTTAAGTCGCTATACCTTTTTGATAACAAATGTAAAGGTGGACATACTATATACAAATTAGGGAAAGCAAATCCCGCAATTCTTGCCCATACATTTGGTCTGGGGCTAGTAAACTAATAATTCAAATGATTAGGAATACATCATAGTATCTAAAACTGTTGTACATTTTTTAATTTCAGCTTTGAGATTTTAAAACACTTAGCCTTAATACAAAATAATTTCGATAAAAAATAAATGAAATACGGAAAGGCCTAACTAACTAAACTCCTATTAGCATATTTTAAGCGTGCTTGAAATGGCTTGATTGAATTTATGTTTTCTTTTCATATGCGAAATTAACCCTAAGCTCTCTTTTGTTGTCTTATTTCTGACATACTGGTTGAATTTTCTGTTTTGGTGTATTCAGAGACTTATAGTAAAATTTCACGGATCATATTTTTGCGGAACATTTTAACCCCTTAAATCCCTGTTTTAATGGAGTTTGTTGCTCTTTTTTAAAAGGACAAAAAAGACCCATGCCTTGAGGATTTAGAGGGTTAACATATTCAACAAAAATATTCTCCGTAACATTTTACATAACTTTGCTAAACACATTTTATACCTAAAATGTTCTTTAAAATAAAATTCTTAATAAATGCGAAATTAACCCTCGGCTCTCTTTTGTTGTGTCTTATTTCTGACTTTCTGGTTGAATTTTCTGTTTTCTTGTATTCAGGGACTTATAGTCAAATTTTACGGATAATATTTTTGCGGAACATTTTAACCCCTTAAATCCCTGTTTTAATGGTGTTTTTTGCTCATTTTTAAGAGAAGGACAAAAAAGACCCATGCCTTGAGGATTTAGAGGGTTAACATATTCAACAAAAATCCGTAACATTTTACATAACTTTGCTGAACACATTTTATACCTAAAATGTAAGGATCACATGGTTTCTTATGAAGATTAACAATAAGAATGTGCCAGAGTTGGGAAACTTTAAACCCCCTCAAATGAAATTCAGATGTAAACTTTCAAAACGTCGATACACGTGTCTTTTTTTTTGTCTCCTCTATCAAAATTTATAGGTCGGACCTTGTAATTTTGGAAAAAAAAATTGATTTTGTGTTATTAGGAAAATGAGCAGGAAGTTTTTCGAGCAAAATTAATTACATTTTGGGTTTTAAGAATATTGTTACGAAATTGCATTATCAATTTAAATTTAACGGTATGTAACGGCTACTTGCAACATCCTTGCATCCTGTTTATAAACATGTTCATCAGTATAAACTTTTACTTATCAACAATTTTGATAACACGCAGTTAACATTGTTTATAAGTATGACAACATTAACTGTGAAGCAGCTTTAAAAGCTCTAGGTGATCATTGTGGAAATACAACATTCTAGTATTTACGTTAGATTATTCATGATGCTTCTAGAAGATGGCCTGAGAATATAAATAGTAACAGCGAGTTGTGAGTCACAGTTCGAGGGCACTGTTATAATTAACATCACAGTATTACCACTGAGTTTTTTAAGTGAGTAATATAAGCGTGTGTATTAAAAGACGGTGACTATTAAAACTATTTTTGTGTAGATTTTAATAAAGAGTTATTACAAATTTTTAAAATACAGGTCGCTTGTATTTGTAATTAAAAGAATCCAGTTTATTTAATGGAAATAAACCACCGTTTTTAAAGGGTAAAAACGTATCAATATAGTACATATTAGAGTAGTCGTACTTTGAGACACCACAAAGCTACGCCTATGTGAAATTACATGTCAATCGGATCAGCCAGTTAGAAAGGTCAGATTTATTTCCAAAATATTTTGGTTCTACTCTACTGTACAATCGTAATTTTATTCGGGTGAATGTCGCTAAAATAATTTTTTTTAGGCAAACATTAATTTCTTCCATTCGAATTTTGACAATTTCAGAGATATGAATGGTGAGCGGTTTTTCCAGAAAATTGCGAGAAAAAAAAGAGACAGCCAGCCAGGAGAACGGTCCTCATTTAAAGGCGAATGTTGGCAAAATAGAAACAAATCTGCGTCTAACGCTAATTCGTAGATGTTGGATATGAAAGCGATATTATAATAAAAATAGATAGTAGATAATGGAACAACATTCCTTCTAAATAAAATATTTACTAAAGATTAACTTGCTCAATGTTACAATTCAAATGGAAGAGTCATATTGTTTTATAGAGAGAGGAAGAGATTTACTGATTGAATCAAGGTGCACATATGACAACTATATAGGCAACTGTGAGCCAAAAACTTTCCAGCTGGAAAAAATAATATTACGTCAGTTTGTAGGCCTACTTACACATTCTAAAAGATCCGATACTCATTTCACTCTGCCTGATCTTAGATGATTCAGTTTATTTAATTATAAAAAACATTAAAATTAGCAGCATTCATATTAACTGTATTTTTTGTGATTTTAAAATTTGAGTGTTATTTTAACCCCAAGTGCCATTAAGGGTTAATTTCCATTTTTGTGCTGTTATTATAAATACTAGAAAATGTTATATTTTTCTTAAGTTTCATCAAAATCGGTCCAAAAATAAATAACATTTCGCTGTCTTTAAATTAGAAATTCCAAATATTGAAAAAATTTACCTTTGACCTTCACGAATTAAGGTTTAACGTTTTCCAATTTTAGTAAAACTCTCAGACTATATTTATAATAATCTGGACCATAATATTCTGATATGTTATACTTAAAATTCCTAACAGTTAGGCAATTAGTTTTAATCGAAAATCGGAAAATTTAAATCGCAGGTACGGAAAAACTATAGGAGGTATTGTCATACTTTTTTCATATTTTTATTCCCTATTATGTTCCTTATAAATCCCAATGTGATGATCAAAAAATTCTGAAATTTGTTTAACAAAATTTTTAAAAGATTTAAATTGAAGTTTTGTTAATTTTGTTCCTACATTACTTGTTCTAGTGGCCTGGGGAATTTTTAATAACTTTAAAATTTTTTGACCAATTTCTGTTCTTTATGTCAAATTAGAACGACAATTACTACACATTTCTATTCTTTTAAATTAAATTGCAAAAGTAATTTTTTGATGGGAAAAAAAAATTTTACAAAAACTGAAAAAAATGCATTTTTTCCCCTTGCAAAGGCATCTCAAAACTTCAGAGGGCTTGCTTAAGGGCTTAACCCCAACCGATTTACCTAACATTTTTTCAGGATGATTTTTTTACCAATGTTTACAAAACTTGGGAGTGAGACTGGCCAAAATCCGACTTTCGTTTATTAAGGGCCACCCTAGTAACCCATAAGGTATTCAAACTGATTCACTATCGGTAGTGAAATAATTTGGAGTTGAATGATATTTACTAGATCTATAATGGCTATGTGCGTTAAATTCGGACAGTTGCTGTTGCTGCAGGTGCCATACAATTTCATTTTGTTTGACCGTTTAACCTAAATATGAAACGTTATTATTTTGTTCTAGATCGGAAGTAGGACTACATATGTAGATCAAGAGTTAATATACAAAAACATCCATAGTATTCAAGGGTTATAATAACTTTTTGATATTTATTATTTTCGCTTCAATATAACTTTTTGGTTTTTAAATAATTTATAGAAAAATGTTTTGTTTTTTTATGTTTAAATTTAAAATACAATTCCATAATGAAATGTTGTTTTTTTTTTTGTTGTAAAATATTAAGATTTTTTTCTTGTTAAGAGTAATTTATCAAAGATTCTATAATATAGAATCTTTAATATATAATAATATATGTAGGTAATAAATATATGTATGTATGCAGCAAACACGAGAGGAATTAATATTTTAAATATTTTTTTCTTTTTTTTTGTTATAATTAAATAGTTGTTATTTTTTGTTGTAGTTAATAGGTAATATGTAGTATGTATGTGTACTAAACATATTTTTATGCATATAAGTTTGTATGTAGGTAAGTTAGTAAGTAAGTATTAATATGTATAATAATATTAATAATATCAGAATTTTAGAATTGAATATAGTTGTTATAAGCTTATGCGAATTAGAATATTTTGAGTTTTTTTTTTTTGTTTAATTTAGTTTTGGGAGTATATTTTGGACATAGTTCAGGATGTATTAAGAGGTTGGTTTGATTTTATGTTGTTCGATTTTTTTTTTGCTTGATTTTAGATTAAGTCTTGAGGTATGATTAATTATAAATACATATTTAAGTTTAAGAATGCTTATAAGTATTATTTATATAAAAAAAAACGATATTATCAGTCAAAGTATGGGTGTGATGTAAAATTTAGTGAATAAAATATGGCGAAAAGGATATAATCTGACAAAAAAACTTAGTTTAAGAGATGAATAAAGGTAACCTTTTTAAAAAATATATTTTTTTTGAAATTATTAATCAAATCATTCTGCAATATCAAATATTTTACTGTATATAAATAACTTTATATTAATAAGAACATCTAATTAAAAACTAAAATAATTTACTGCACAACCTTAATTACAAACCATTTGTAAACATTGAAATTTGATTTTATAAAACCTATTTTTAAATCAGTTATTTTAAGAATATATAAAGAAAAGTAAAATCATAATGCAAAAAATGCCTTATATTATTATTAATTCCAAATCTGTATTTAAAAAAAAAAATATATCATCGATCTCTGCAACATTTATACTTAAAATTTCGAAATATTATTAGAGTTTGTATATAAAATCAAGTCAGTGTGCTTTATACAGCTGTAAGGAATCGTATATACCCTTCGTCTTAATATAAAACAAGTAAGCGTGCTATATTCGGCTGTGCCGAATCTTATATAGCCTTCATTGAAAACAATTTTTTGTGAAAAAAAATATTTTGTTGAAAAATAGGTAAAAAAATCGATGTAGTCATGTTTATTTGCTTATATCTCAACAGATTTTCTCGAATATTAACCAAACCAGGACTATACCCGATAAATTGATGTATCAATCATGTTTGTAAGTCATTTGTGGGATTCGGTAAATTGATTTCAACAGTCAGCCGGACATGGCAATATCGACTCCGCTATCTATTATGATCCAGAATATATATTCTTTATGGGGTCCCCAATGAAAAATAGTGAAGAGTATAAAACCCGTATTGGTCGATACAGAATTGGAATAATGTTCTCTTTTCGGATGAATCCAAATACAATATATAAAATAGCCGAAGGGAAAGAGGCTGGACCCCAAGATATTTACTTATTTTTTAAAATTTTTTCAAAGTCGGATTGAAAAATATTTTTTCCGGAAATGGAATCGAATCTCTAAGTAGTGTTATACTTCGTTAAGAAGGCATATCATACCTTTCATTTAATATATTGGATGTATGACTTAAAAATACAGGATTTTTTTTAATTTTTATCTTTTATTTTGAAACATTTGTACATCTTTCTGGCAACATATGAATTCCGAGCGAAAAGAACTGCTCATCTTTTGAGACCAAGAACGTATCAAGCCAATATAGAATTCTCTGATCCAAAGTGAAACGTATCCCAGAGAGTGCGTTCTGTATCGAACGCAACAAATAGTAGTCGGATGGGACACAGTTTGGGCTTTCCAACCACTTCATTCTAAATATTTCTTAAAACGTATTGCAACATGTGGCCGAGCATTGTCATAATGGAATATTAGGGTTTCACGTCTCCCCTCATATTCTTGGCTTTTTCGGCCAATTCTCGCTTCAAACGAATCAGTTGCGTTCGGTACAGGTTCCCTGTGATGGTATGGCCAGATTTCGGCAGCTCTTAATAGATAGGACCCACCAAATACAGAGCATACCTTAGCGCCATGGACAGTTGGTGTTGGTGTCGATTCGGCTGGTTGGCCGGGCTTCACATACGATCTCTTACGCTTCGGGTTATCGTAATGTATACATTTTTCATCGAAAATTAATAATTCGGCTCAAAAATTATTATCTTTGATAGCGTTCATGCATCATTTCCGACCTGCAAAATCGTCTTTCAAGGTCTCTCAGTACCCAATTTTCCTGTTGTTGTATGAACCCTGCTGCTCGCAAACGTTTTGAAAATGCTGCTTGAGCAGCTCGCAATAATTTTGCAAGTTCTTGTTGAGTTTTACAACAATCTTCATGTAGTAATGCCTCCAATTCTTGGTCTTCAAACACAAACCATCTCTCGCACGTTGAAATCGATGGAACACATTCACCATAAGCTTAGGTGATCAATTTTTTTCAAAAAATTTAACATTTTCTTAGCAAAAAAAACGTTGTTTACATTATAATGTTCAATTACTAAGTGAGAATAAATGACAGATATTTACCCTTCAAAATGAGATATAAGTTATTAAAAACAAAAATCGCGTTCAAAAGAAACGCCATCTATTGTAAATCCCGCATTTTTAAGTCACACACACAATATATATTGTATATGAGCTTTTCCACAGTCCCGAACGCGACATTCGTTTGAAGTAAAAATATATATAAAAAGATCTGAACAATTTATTTTCTTATTTAAATTTTTCGATAGCATATTTGTAGCACTATATTTAGTAGAAGCCCAATGGTTATCAAAAAAATATAACTCGTTTTCGACTGCCTCTAGAAAATCAGCGAACTGGAACATAATTTATTATGTTCCATTGGTTTTTGTTTCACAATCTTTAGTATGATTTGTAACGCGACACATTTTTCCGTCATTTTTGTAATACCGATTAGTGTAGTAAATTTCATAAACTACAAAAAACATCATATTTAAGCTCTAGACGAGATCATTGTGGAAATAGAACATTCTAGTTTTGTCCTTTATATAATTCATTAAACTACTAGAAGATGGCACTGTGTATATAAATAGTAACAGCATACGGTTTATTTAAAGGAAATAAACCACCGTTTTTAAAAGGTAAAAACGTAACAATATAATGATCAAACAAAAATGTTAACGTTTTTATGATTATAATAATAAAAAAAATATTAAAATATACACTCCTGATATATGCCAAGAGCATAAAATAAACCGGATACAATTTGAATATCAAACTAAATGTTTTGTGTGTATATTAGATGCAGTAACTTGTGTTTTAGTAAAAGTCACCAAATTTTGATTTGAATGAAAAATTTTTAGTTGATACCAAACGCGACATTGCAAAATTAACAAAATCAAATGAAAAATTTACCGTTAAACGATCATTGTTCGGCCTCTTTACGTTTTTGTGTAATATTTTTTTGTTGATAAAAATATTTACATGATACAAATATCTAAACAATAAATACTAAAGAGAAAAAGTCATTAAAATTAGCAAAGAGAAAAAAAAATTATTTTCAGTTTTCAGTCCAATTTTTTCTTGATAACGACTAAGATTACTTACAAAAAATTAATAATAATTTCGAAATTTGTATAATATTGTTACGAAATTGTACTTGAATTCAAATATAACGATTTTAACGGCTGATTTAATGTTGCATAATGCTATTTGAAAGCAGTGCCTCTCAAACTGTAACATATCTGTGGGCATTATTAACATTAAATAAAAGCTTTGAGTTGATCATTGATCGTAAGTATGGCAACGCTGAATGTTTGCTGCGACTCGTATATTCGAATTCGAATATTCGAGTTTTGACAGTTAAATCAACACACTAACATCTCTAAATCTATAAGGATACATTAATATAAAATAATACTGTATTCTACTGTAGAAATTACAAACTTAAACAACCTATCGAATACACTACTAAAAAGGTTACCTTTAAGAAATGAATTGTTAATGTATTATACAAATTAATCAGTCGATATCCTTTTCTACAAATTAAAACGTACTAAATACAGTTTTTTTTATTTTATTTTATGATTTTTTTTTTCATTTTTAATTCTCAACACAGAAACCCTTTTTAACAATTTATTCAACTATCAATTAACTCTCTAAATAGCAAATTTAAATTTGATTTGATAATTTGATTAATTTTTTTTTTAAATTCTGTTTTTAATAATTATTTTTTAGTATGTCAATAATGTCCGAGTATGTTGTTTGTCTGTAGAGTTGCAAATTTGGGGTGTTTCTTTTTTTTTTTGTTGTCGTATGCAATATTTTCATTATACTTTTTGATGATGTTATTTGATTGTAAGGCACTCCTTTTTTTTAATTAGGATTTTGGATTTGTTTTCAAATAATTTCCAGAGAGATATTGAGTGAAGACAGAGAGCAACTATTGTCCTTGGTTATTGTATATTTATTTATTTGTTTGTTTGTTTCTTTAATGATTTTTCTTAATAAATTCTTTTTGTTACGTTTGTTTTGGTTTTCAATGATTTCAATTTTGTGATGAGTGGTTGGAAATGGTATAAATTACTGATGATTGTTTGGGTTGGGTTGGATTGGATTGGTTGTGTTTTTTTGGGTCTCAAAGTAAATTTAAAAAATACTTCAACATACGCTGTAGTTATGGAGCCGGACTAGGCGGCAGATGGGTGGTGTAGCCCATACGGTATTCAAACTGATCACTATCGGTAGTGGAAGAACTCAGAGTGGAAGAGGGATGATCTTTACTAGATCTATAATTGCTATGTGCGTTAAATTCGGGTAGTTGCTGTTGCTGCTGGCGCCACAACAATTCATTTTGTTTGACCGTAGAGGCATGTATCTTTTCGGGCCACTGAAATTCTAAATGTGATCCGGTATTTGTTTGTTCTGGATCGGCTACATTGGAAGTAGGACTACGTCCTGTTAAGCGTGTCACATCGAATTCTTGAAATACTGAAGAATTTGCCACCACCGAGCGTGTGAAACTGGCAGCCGCTGATGAGGCTGACGATGAACCTGAACCCGAATTTGTAGCTATGGCAGAGACTTGAAAGGTTTTAGGTGGTTTTGGTATTGATTGTGCATTGTATGGTTTAGTTTTTGGTGCGGCCGCACCAAAGTCATAAATTCTCTCCTCATAGGGATACGTTTCTTCGTAGGGATTCAGTTTATAGGGCCGTTGGGAGGAGGGACCCATAGCCGAGGACCGTGTGGATCGGGCATAATTGTAATGTGGTGCTGATTTAATGCTAGCATTTGAACCATAAATTTTACTTTGTCCCTGAATCTCTACATCCTGATCATTCTTAACAGAGACGGCAAATAGTTTGCGATTAAAACCCGCACGCCTACGACGTTGATACAAAGAACCCGAACCCCGGGAACGTATATCGCACTCAGATCTAGCCATACTACGATCCATACTGTGATCACTGTCATCATCGGTGCTAGAAGAACTAGTTGTAACCTGTGGCATGGGATTATAGCTTAAACGCCTTAAGGTTCTAGCTCTGGCCGAACGAGATTTATAGGCCATCGATTTGGGTTTTTGTAAAACATCTTCAGAATGTTTTTGCTGCTGCAGTAATTTACAATTTCGTTTGTCCGACAGGGGTAAATCACGATTTAGATTGTCGGTAAAAGACATGGAACGCTGTCGCTGTTCCTGATTGCCATTGTACGTATCATTTTGGGCTTCCTCGATTCTCAATTGATTGGGAGAATAAATGGAAGTATTGCTCGTTTTGTGTACTGTAGTAATAGACCTAAAAGGTGACACCATATCATCACCATACTTAAAAATATCTGACTTAAAATTAGCATAACAGCCGCCTGTACCTGTACCGCCCGAGGAGGGAGGAAAATTCAGATCCTTTGGACTGAAATAACTGTCTTGGGGACTGTAGCTGGACTTTTGACTACTGCGCCTAGACAAAGAAATGGTATCTCTAGAGGCAAACCCGGTATCCGGGGTACTTGACCGTTTATCCACCGAGTTGGGCGAATTCTTATTCACCTGACTACTCATCAATTGCAAATGCTTGTCCAGGTGAGTGGTGGCGGCATTAAAATCAAACGTGGTCGTGGTAGTATGTTTACCATTTTGATAATTATAAACTGTAGCCGATTTAAGGCTACCCGTAGCACTACTGATCTCATCATCTAACGATGAAACAATACTCGAGAATTGATCATTTAGTATGGTCTCATCTGAATCATTTTTATCCACATCCGTGTAGGTGTGCATAAAATCCAGATTAAGAGCCTTTAAGGTATTTTCTATGTCCATAAGATTTTCGGATAGCGTTTTCTTATCTTTACGGGGACTTTGACTGATAGCATCTGTGTATTCGAGCGAGGGAGGGGGTGTGGGAGCCGTAAACGATGTACGACTACCAAATTGTAGGGGTCGCGTTAGTAGTTCCCGAGATTTTTCAAAACAAAAATCGGAACTTTCTTTATCGAATAAAGGTATGCGTATGTCGCAAGATGAAGTGGCCATAGTATTTATATCACTGGATATGGAACGAAAGCACTTTGGTTAGAGAAGCAGTGGAACATTTAAAATAATAAATTAAAAGATAATTTAATAAAATAAAGAAATTAAAGAAGAAAGAAGTAGAAAAGTTTAGAAAATTAATGACTGTTATATAAATTGTTATTGCTTAATTAGTTGCATTAAAACTCAAACTTGTTTAAATATGAATATTTTAAAGTATTGAAGTAGAAATTTGCAATTAAAATTAATGTTTAGTTTGTTGAGGAGACTCTGAAATGATTCTCTATTTATTATAACTTGCATTTATGCATTTATATTCTCATAACAAGTTTGAGCTTTAAATATGGCAAATACTTTGAAATATTTTCTAATATTTCATTATTATCAATCAATTGCAATGAACATTACCTGTAAATCTGGTATGCTTTGAAGTTCCTCCGTAAAATTCTTCTTTTTCGAATGTGGTGACAATGAATTCATATGTGTAGTCGAGCCGCCAGTGCCTGCCGCAGTGGACAAGCCACTGCCATGGGATTTATCGCTGCTGCCATGACCACTTAAATGAGGAAAACGAAAACTAAACTTACGTTTGGGACTTTGTGTCGAAGGTGTGGGCTCGGACACCAAATCACACATTGATCTAATCATACAAATAATTACAAGACAAACATTATGAAATACTCAAACCTTTTAATGAAAATATCTAACTTACCTAGCACTTATTTCATTGGCTATTTCTATGGCATGATTGAGTATCTTTTCGTCTTTCACCGAGATTTGTTTAACAGTGCCACAAGAATTTTTAGACTTCTTGGAAGTATTACCGCCCGCACTATTCTTACGTATTAATTTCGAAGTTAAATCAGAAAAATCTGAACGTTTGGTGGTTGCATTATGCGACTCGGATTCAGAGTTTTTTGACGAAGAGGCGGTAGCTGACATGGAGCCAAACATTGAATTGATTTCATCTAACAGAGATGGTCCAAAATCTAATTTATCGGGTGTCATTTCATCATCATCAGATATTTCATGATATTCATGAGGCTCTTCAAATGTAACACAGCCTCCGGTAACGCCGCTACCATTTGTTATGGCCGAATGACGCCACAGCAAATTATCTTTACCCCTATCAATGCCATAGTTGTTGTTCTGTAGGGCCATTGTTGTGTCATCCAGCGTTTTGTGCGTAAATGGATTTGTATTGTGAGTGGGAAATTCGAATGTATTGGCTGTTTGGCCATTATTGGCAAAATGTTTTGGTGTATTTTCAGTCGATGGTACAAAGGAGGGATTCATTGTTGAATTATGATGGGCTGAATCGTCCGCAAAATAGCCAGAGGCGGTTTGTAACGAATCCGGACTAGTTGGGGTGGGTGGTAAAAGTAAAGGTGTTTGCTCAATATCTTCTGAGGGTTTGTAGGGTGTAACGATTTGACGTGGCACATGATTATACTAAAAATAGTAATTGTTTTAATTAATTAAAATCTTAAATGAAAATCCAATTAACAATAAACTTACATTTTGTGTTGTACCCAGAAATGCAATATCACCAAAGGAAGCTCCGTCTATGCCAACATGGCCTGTATGTTTAAAATCATTTTGAGGTTTCGATATCATTTCAGTTCTTAATTTACGTTTGCTACAACGTTCGTTTGCATTACGACTAAAGGAATCTCTGCAGGAGGTTTTGTTAGTAAACAAATTTGTAGTTTTACATTAAATTTCATTTATCAATCTTACCTATTTAAAGTTGGAAGACCTTCGACATAAGCTACTGTATTTGAGGGATTAAAGAAGCCCGTCTTGCCTGTATTCAACACTCCCTTCCAATAGGGTGTTCCCGTGTTGCGATCCAATACCGTGAGTATATCATTCTGACGATAAACCAAATGTTCTTTTGTTTTCGCTTCCAAGCAATTGGCCACTGCCTTAAGTTGTTCGGGTTTCATGTCCGGCAACAGTTCATAAATCTCCGAAAATCTTGGTCGTTTAGTAGGATCATCTTGCCAGCATTTCATCATCAGAGTATAGTACTCGCGAGGACAACATTCGGGTTGCTCTAGACGCTATACAACAAATTAAATTAATTTTTAACTTTGCTATTTAATCAATTCAAACACACCTGATAATTAGGTGCATCTATGGCTTCCAATATTTGTAAACCAGTTAAAGCGGCCCAAGGTTGAAAGCCATATGAAAACATTTCCCACAAACACACTCCAAAAGCCCAGACATCCGAGGCATTGGTAAAACGTAAGTAATTAATACATTCAGGAGCACACCAGGCTATGGGCAATTTTAGATTAACATTAAAATTGGTCTTGTAATAATCTTTGCCCACCCCCAAAGCCCTTGATAAGCCAAAATCTGAGATTTTTACTTTATTCTTGCTGAAGACTAAAATATTACGAGCTGCCAAATCTCTGTGAACAACAAAAAATTGATTTTGAATATTTCAAAAATTTAATTTCAACCACTTCACACTTACCTGTGTATTAAACGTTTAGTTTCCAGATAGCGCATGCCATTGCAAATTTGTAAACCGAATTCACATAATGTGGGCACAGTTAGAAAACTTACTCTTAGGCCGGGATCTTTTAAACACTCCAGCAATGAACGTAAATGTGCCAATTCAGTAACCAACATTAAGGAATCGGTGGCCAAAACCACACCATACAAACGCACTATGTTTTCATGTTCTATGGAATGCATAATGGCGGCTTCTTTTAAAAATTCCATGGGATTTGACTGCATACGTTCACGACAAAGACATTTTATGGCCACTTGTATCTAAAAATAAAAAACAAACAAAAATATTATTGAAACCTAAACAAGAGCAGTAAATACAAGTTATCTTCTCTCACCCTTTCGGAACCATTAGTCCACACACCCTGCTGCACTATGCCAAATTCCCCCGTACCCAATTGTTTATTAACACTTATAGCGTCCGCCGGTATAATGTGTTTATTATTTGGTGCTTTACTGGGCGAACTGCTGGCCTTTGAGGCAGCACCTGTTGCCGCACCACTCAAACTGCCCGAAGGACTGGCAGCCGTTGTACTAGTCACACTTGCCGTCATTTCATCTTTCTTCACCATTGAGGTGGGTGCATGCAGCAGCCGTTTTATTTTACTCAAATAACCATGAGGGAAATATTTTTCATAGAATTTACGTAAACGCCGTATTTCCGGTCTTGACATACCAATACTTTTGAGATCTTCATCGGTGGCATATTTGAATTGTGAAGCACTAGTAATCTTAAGTTCATCTCTGGTGGATTGAGCCAGCAAAACAAGAGAAGTGAGTGTATAAGATGAATGATTGATTGAATGATTATGTGAAGAATGACAAAGAAAAACAGAAAAAAGAAAATAAAAAATAAAAAATGCAAAACATTTTTTTTGTTTTTAATAAAATCAACAGCAGGAATAAAAGACAGATATGAGGCAGACAAGTAAAAGTGTTTTTATTTTATTTAGCAAACACGGATTTTGTGTTTCTTTGTTCTGTGTGATATATCATTATACATATAGCGTAAATGTAGGTTGGATTTATGAGAAATGAAACAAAAACAAGTAAAAACTAGTTG
This sequence comes from Calliphora vicina, assembly GCF_958450345.1. NCBI lineage: Eukaryota > Metazoa > Arthropoda > Insecta > Diptera > Calliphoridae > Calliphora > Calliphora vicina. The sequence continues at coordinate 98,881,914 of NC_088784.1, read as the reverse complement.
TTTTGTTAAGCAAACAATATCTTTAATTTACTTTTTAATAAAGAGTTAAAATTGTATAGAACAAGTAAGAGAGCTATATTTTTCAACACAGATTTTTATGAAGGTCTTTATAACCAATTTAATGTTGTGGTATTTTATTTTATTTAATCAATGGTCTATTACGGGATTATCTATCGAAGTATGCAAAAAACTAAATTTTGGGAAAAAACTAGTTTGGAACTTTCTATATAAAGGTAACGATATACTCATTAAGGTGGACCTTATTTTTTTATTTCAGATTTTTCAAAAAACGAAGGGCAGTTTTGTGTGAGGTTACTATAAACAAAAATTGACGAAAGTTTGAGCTCGATTGGAATTTCTAAATGAATGATAACGAAATATTATATATTTTTGTGATGATTTTAATGAAAGTTGCGAAATATACCTTAAGGTCCTTAATTAGGGTTTTTAATTTCCCGACCTCGATCTTTGATATTTTTACATTGAAATAAATACTCCGAATATTGAACTTTAACCTTTTGAAAGTAAACAATTTTATTTACACCCTTTTTAAGACAATGGCCCATAATCTTTTTAGAAACAACTTTAAAAGAAAAACCTGCTTTTAATTATTTTGCAACTATAGTCAAAATTAAAGTGTGTTTTAAATTGAACCGACTTTAACTGGGTGCCACCTAGGGTTTTTATCCCGGGCATTCCCGGTACAAATTTCCCGGGAATTTTGCCAATTTTTCACTACCCGATTCCCGGTATTTTTAGTCGGGACTCCCGGGAATTAAAAACTGACGAAAATACATAGAAAACATGTTAGAACTCTATTTTGTTCACCAAAAAAACAGTGAAAAGTTTTTTACAGTTTTTTGCTTATATCTCGGCAATATTGACGGCTTATTATTATTATAATTTATTTGGGGTTTTACGTATGAAAATTTAAAAAGTGAATTCATTATTTATAGAATTTATTTCTTATTGAATCATTCTAAATTCTTTAAATTTCTTCTTCAAATCCATAACAAAATAGCTTCATAAATTTATTAATTGATTAAATTTTTTCTTCAATTCAAATCTAGTACAAAAAGGCTTAAGACAATTTTTTCAATTAATTTTGTAAATGATTTGATTTAACAAAAATTTAATCATTCAAAGTTTGAATAAACTCTGTTATTAATTCCATTCCATTAATTCCCCGAAAATGCATTCCATTCTGCCGTGTGTCTAAATATAACTTTTTCAGTATTCTTTAGAATTATGAAAATTTAATAGAATAAATTGTATTCCTAAGGAAATCAATTTAATGAACTTATAATAATAATAATTAATAATAGTTGTTAATTAACTTTAAAATTAATTCAGTTTAAACAAAGGCTTTGGAATGAATCTAAAAAATTATATTAGGAACGGATTGATGGAATGAAAGGCTAACATTTTTTAATTACGGATTAAGATTTTAGTGAATTAAGCTCAAATTTTATTAATTAATTCGAAGATCTGATATTTAATAATTATAACACTAAGTTTTTATATGAAATTTGGCTATAATATTCCTAATTTACAGTATCATTATATTTCGGGAATAGCCGGGTACCCGGGAATGTAGAAAAAAATTTCCCGAATCCCGGGAATCAAAAAAGGTCGGGAAATTAAAAACCCTAGTAGTAGAAAATGTTTTCATTCAATATACAAAAAAATATAGACAAGTGGCACCGCTGAACAGCTGACATAGAAAATTTAAAAAACAAAAAAGGTAAACAATAAAAGTAACAGCGAAATCTAAAGAAAAAAAGCAAATTGTGGTGGAAAAATGGAAAAAATAAAATTAATATCATAATTAGGATATTTTGGTACTAATTTTATTGATAACTGTTCAATAATTGAACATTTTTTTTACCATATCTTGTAACTTAAACATTTAATTTTTCCGAACTTTTTTACTTGGCGAAGAACAGCTGGTGCTGTTAAACGAGTTAATAACAGCTTCAGCTAGTTTTATATTTAGAGTCGACTTCAACGTCAGAAGTATACTTTATCTTGTCTATGGTAGACCTAATGTCCACTCTTAAGTAAAGACGACCAATATCTTTGGCTTTAAAATGGAGTCAAAAATTATGCTGGTATTTGATTTGATATTTTTTTTTTTGAATTTTAACAATTTTTTCAAATTGCGATATTTTTACATCGGAATGAGTTTCCATTGAAAAAGTCACTGATATGAGGAACATATTTGATATATTATGTATGCGGTAAATTTCATTAAAATCGAAGGTGGTAAATCCGACTACTGTCCGCTTTCCCATCTCACAAAAAATATCTATTTTGTTAACCTCGGCAAATCTTATTTTTTGGAAGGGTTAAAAAAAGTTGGAGAAACGTTGGACAAAGTGTATAGTGCTCTAAGGAGACTATGTTGAAAAATAAAATGTTTTTTTATTACAAAAACCTGTGTCACGGACTTTTAGAGCCACCATCGCAGCTACGTAGTCTAAAGCTACGTTTCCGCATACACCGTAATCGACATCGAAAACGAAATTCCATACATTTGCACCGAGAAAAAGTTCGTTTCAGAAATCGGCAACGAAAATTGGGAACGAAACGGCACCGATCAGTAACGAAAAAGCTGTCATTTGGAGCCGGAACGAAAACAACTTCAAGTAGGTTGTTTTCGGTGCTGTGGGAACGAAATTATTTTAATTATTTTTTTATTTCAAATTTAAAGAAAATGAATAAAAAAAAAATAAATTTTCTTTATTGGAAGAGGAAAAAATAATGAAATTCTATTTAATTTCCAAAAGACTACTTAAAAAATATTTTCGTTTCTGTTTTATGCCGCAACGCACCCAACTGAAACGAAAACAATTCAGAAATGAGACGGTGACGAACACCAACGTTTTTCAGTTTCAGTTTTCGTTATCGGCGCCGATTACGATGTATGCGAAAACCCAGCTTAATTCGGTATTTTATGTTTTCTGCATATAAAAATCTATTGTTGAATTTTCTAAAATAATTCCTAGCAATGTTGTTTAACCACTTAAGCCAGTTTTATCGAGCAAACCGGTTTTTTAAAAAGTCGGTTTTTTATAAGCACTAATGTATTTAGAGACCTACTCTTCAAGGACACTATAACTACTAGTATGTATGTAAATATGTATAAAAATCTGAAGGAGTTATTTTATTTTGATTATGGGCATACATATGTATACATTCCCTCAACACAACACCAACACTTGAGGGCATCCTCATGCCACCATGACCATCAAACTGAATTTATACATATATGAACACAATCTTCGACCATAAAAAATTCCATTTTTTTTTTACAATATGAAATATGGTACATAATTCTGGAATGATTTGTTTGTTTTGTTTGACAGCATTTACATGTGTACAGTACATATATTGATAAATAAATACATGACTGCATAGCATATGCTTGTTGTGAATGCGTAAATTGTGTGGGTGACTAATGCATTGTCTGCCCCATTCCTACATTATATCTGTTGCTGCGGCACTACATTTCCCCTCTACTCCACTCCAAATACTTACTTGACGGCATTGTAATAATGTTGCAGTTCGGCCTCCGTTAGAAATTCATACAAATCGATTTGGGGACAATCTGTAAAAAAAAAAAAAAACATAAAAGAAAAAAAAGAGGAAATATGTGGTTTAAAAACATTGTAACATTTAAATAAAATAGCTTTCGAAGAGAGATAGAAGAGATTGAAGTGGAGAAAAATAGAATGATAAAAAAAAACAAAATTTAAAAATAGATATACTGTTGCTACTAGTTATTTGGAGGGCAGAAAAAGTAAAATATGAAAAAACAATTTTGACTCTGACATGAATACTTTACTAGGAACTCGTACATTATGTGGGTTACTAATAAAAACCAACGAACAAAAATAAAACTATGAATTAAAATCAGGCCAATATTTTAATGTAGAGCAGAGCATCACAGAAAAAAACCATGTTGCATATAATGATTTATGAAGGTGATTACAATGATTATTAGCTGCACTGGTGCTGCAATAATGCAAGAGAAGGTAACCTATTTAAAAAATTAAAATACAGTTTGATTTAATTTACTACAATATTTATAAATATGTATTCCTTAAGGTGACTAATGTTTAACCCCCATATTCATAAACAATTTGAATTTTATCAAAAACAAAATTTCCATACAAAATTTGATTTATAAAACTTTTATCAGTTTCTTAGAAATCATAATATTCAAATTATGAATTAAAATTTAAATGTTCATTTAAGTTGAAAAAAAAATATGACTTCATTTCTACGGGCTTGTCCTGATAATAATAATGTGCAATAGTTGTTTTAAGTTTATCAACAATTTCTGAATTTGTGAAATATTTAACACAAGATTAAATTAATTTATATTATATTATTCATGCATGATTTCAGTATTCACGAAAGTATACTTTAAGATAAATATTGAAAACAGTTTGTATTGAAATTTGATTCTTAAAAAATGTTAGTAGAAAAAATTAATTTGAAAAAAATATTTTTTGGTAAAAAAAATAGGTTAAACAAGTAAGAGAGCTGTGCCGAATCTTATATACCCTTCACCAAATTATACTTCAAAATACAAATTTTAAATATTTTTAGGTATTTTTCCAAAGTAGTTTTTTCATTTTTGGGAAAAAAAATTTTTCAAATTGTTTTTTTTTAAATTTAAAAAATTTTTTTTTTTGTTTTTTAAATTTTTTATATTTAGCGAAAAAAAACTTTTGGTGAAAAAAAAATCGGATTAAAAAATATTTTTTCCGATTTTTTCCATATATGTAATTAAAAAAAAAATGAAAAAACTTTGATTCTTCTTGTGGATTATTTTTATTTGGTCTTTTAATTTTTTTTACATTAAGTCAAGAATATGATGTCATGTAAATGGCCGCCGCCACAGTTGATTGTCATTTGAGCCCTTTTTATGGCATTTTCCATCACTTTGGCCAAAACTTCCGGCGATAGGTCCTCACATTCTTGACGTATATTGTCTTTAGAGCTGCAAGAGTCTGAAGCTTGTTGACATAAACCCGCGACTTCAAAAAGTCCCACAAAAAGAAGTCTGGAGCGGTCAAATCAGGCGATATTGCTGGCCAGTGCAAATCGCCAAAACGGGAGATTAGGCGCCCGGGAAATGCATCCTTCAGCATATCGGTTGTGGCACGTGCAGTGTGTGCCGTTGCACCGTCCTGTTGGAACCACATATTTTCCAATCCCAATTCATCAAGTTGCGGCAAAAAGAACTCGTTGATCATTGCTCTGTAGCGCTCACCATTCACAGTAACCATTCACAGTTTATTAACGTGTATTTCGCATGTGTTTACTACACAAATGTCAAAACTAGAGATGCTAAACGGGGAATCCCGTTCCCGAAAATCCCGGGGTTTTCGGGATTTTCTAAATCCCGAAGCCCGGGATTTTTTAATTTTAAATCCCGGGGTTTTCGGGATTTTCCAAATCCCGCTTTTCATAAATAAATAGGGGAAATTGTCATTTTTGTGTGACTTTTTCATTCATTTTGACATTCTACATGCCCGAATATCGCAAAGTGATGTTCAGCAAAGTTTTTAAGCTCAACTCCTGCTATAATATAGATAATAAAGGAAAACGGTATTTTTGGTTTTCCTTGAGTGGGGCTCTAGAAAATCAATTCTTCAACTATTTTTGTATGTTATCTAACAAAACTCAATTTAAATCCTCTTCAAATGAAATTGATTTTATCTCAGATGAGAAGCTCGAACAAAATTAAAATATTTCGATTGCTAAAAGGCTAAAAGATATTATTAATAAATGTAAAAACCCCAAATAACAACCCCAAAGAAATAGATCATTTTATTTCTGAAGGAACAAGAGGAAAATACTTGCAGATTTGTTATAAGTATTTGCAAACGTGTTTGCCAATGTGAAAGATGGAATGTGAAAGATGTTTTTCGGAAGCAGCATATCAGAGCTGTAAATGAATCATTCATTTTTGAATTAATTCGTGAATCATTCACACAAAAATATGAATTGAATGAAATTTGAATTAATTCAAATGAATTTGGTAAAAATGAATTGCAATTCGTTTCCAATTCATTTGAATTGAATTGATTTTGAATTAATTCAAATGAATTAGAAAAAAGAATTAGCAATTCATTTCCAATTCATTTGAATTGAATTGATTTTGAATTAATTCAAATGAATTAGAAAAAAGAATTAGCAATTCATTTCCAATTCATTTGAATTGAATTGATTTTGATTTAATTCAAATGAATTAGAAAAAAGAATTAGCAATTCATTTCCAATTCATTTGAATTGAATTGATTTTGATTTAATACAAATGAATTAGAAAAAAGAATTAGCCATTCATTTCCAACTCATTTGAATTGATTTTGTAAGTAAATCTACAGTAAGCATCACTGTCGTTTTGTTATTCAACTAATTTTTTATGTAAAAGACGTTTTGTATATCACCTAATATAGTCCAAAGACAAAAAATTCTTAGATTTAAACTTTAGCAATAATTATTTGTTTAAATATTTGTATATTGTGGAAAATTTCTTTTTTGAAAATTTTTCAATCGAATTTTAAAGATTCTAATGTCTTTGAGTCGTCAAAGATGGCTTTGATTATAGTTTATTGTTTGTGATTGAGAGTCAATATATTGTTTAAAGTTTCTTGTGATTGATCAAAAAATTAATATTGTTTTGTTTAACTATTAAAAATGTCATCAGCAAGTGATTTCTCAAATGATGATGAGTCGATGGATCCAACATATTCTATTCAACAAATAACCAGAAAACGATTGTTTGATGATACAAATGAAGACGGACCATCTTCCTTTAAAATCTCGCGCGTTGCTCTTGCAGATATGACGGATAGCAGCACATTATTAGAATCAACATCGTCAGAATCTACTAAATGCTCGCCTAGGAGTTTGCTTTTTGGACATTTTTTTTCAATTAAAACAAAGGTTTGAAATTTGCTTCTAAAATTATAAATTATTAAGTTTGACATTATTTCTACAGCGTAAGGAGACTATAAGTAAACTTAATAAAGGACAAGTCATGGCAAAGTGCAACAATTGCGATAAGATATTATCAGGCTCATTGAATGTGACATCAAATTTTATTCGCCATCTACGCACGCAACATAAAAAAATATATGATGAGTACGAGTTGATGATGAAAGTTGAAAAAAAAGCTCCAAAAACACAATCAGTATTTGACTTACTTGTCCTTAAGTTTATTGCTAAAAATATGCTACCTGTGTCACTTGTGGAGTCAAATTCATTTAAAGAATTGATGCATTTTGCAAATCCGACGTTAAAAGTTATGTGTAGGCCAACCGCAATGAAGCTAATGGACTCAACTTTTGACACCTTTAAGGCTAAAATCAAGGACATAATAAAAAGTGGAAGTTTTTTTTGTACCACAGCAGATATTTGGTCTACAAAGCACCGCAGCTTTTTTGGGTACACATGTCATTGGCTGAATGAAAAATTTGAAAGAAAGTCAATTTCGCTAACTTGCAAACGATTTGGAGGTACCCATTCTTTTGAATCGATTGGTCAAATTATAAACGACATTCATACCGAATACGGTCTTAATGTTAGCAACTTGGTAGCAACAACAACGGACAACGGATCGAATTTCGTTAAGGCCTTCAAAGAATTCGGCGTTCTCGGCGAAGAAACCAACGAAGACGAGGACAATATTCTGGATGAAGAATTAACAGATTCATCAAATCGTGCTTTGAAACTGGTTTTACCAAATCATATTCGATGCGCAACCCACACACTAAATTTAGTCGCGACAACTGATTTCAATATAATTATTAAATCACAGAACTTTATTTATGAAAAGCATAAGCAAGTAAGTCAAATCTTTATTTTGCCAAAATACTTTAACGGTTTTTCAGGTTTATTCTCAATTTTAAAATTGCTTTTGTGTTAGGTTTTGAGAAAGTGCAGCTTGCTGTGGGCGAAAGTTAACAGGCCTAAGTCATCGGAACAGATAGTGCGATCTTTGGGGACTCAGTTAAAATACCCTGTAGCAACAAGATGGAACTCTTTATACGATAGTATAAAAGACTTACTGTCCCATAAGTTCGAGCTCTACGATCTATGCCAAAAGTTAAATATTGAAATTTTTCTAGACAGTGATTTTGAATATTTAGAAGAGTACTTACAGCTTCTGCAACCAATAGCAGAGGCTATAGACTTTCTCCAAAAAGACGACGGCATGTTATTTGGTTATCTGTTGCCATCCTTAGCCACAATTCAAATAAAATTTGCCAAAATACAATTGAAAGATGGAAGTGGTTATCTGAAAAATATGGCTACAAAATTAATGGAGGCGACGAAAAAAAGATTTAACAATTTCTATAACTTAGATGCAACCGTCAAAACAGCAATTGTGGCATCTCTTCTTTGTCCACCAATTAAGTGTCTGTGGTTAAAAGCTTTGAACCCAAATTTTGATATTGGCACTGAAGCAGACATTATTCAAATGGCAAAGGATGCTGTTCAACAAATGTCTGATAAGGACATCACAACGTCAACCAATTCAGAGAGTAACATGTTAAATTACTTCGATTTTTCTATTTGTGGTAATTATCTAATCGCTTTGCAGAATAATTTTAAAAAACATTAACCATAATATTTTAACATTTATTACAGAAACTCCAGAAAATACAGTGTTACTCAATATTCCCGCGGAAGCGGAATTCGCAGCATATTTAGCAGATTCTTCAAAATCATTAAGTATGCTGCATAATTATCCGACGGTTAAAAAGGCTTTCTTTAAATTTAATACGCCGTTACCATCGTCAGCTGCTGTTGAAAGATTATTTTCGTACGCCTCTATTCTAAACATCCCTAAACGTGGATCTCTTTCAGATGATAATTTTGAAAAGTTATTGTTGTTGAAGGTGAATGATGCATTCTAATTAAATATAATTAGCCTTATTTTGTAACTAAAATAATAGCATAATTAGTTGATGCAATTAATTCCTTATATATGTAGCTCATTTAATATACATATGTACATACATATGTATGTATGTATCTGTTTAGCATATTTATGAAACACAATTGTTTTTTTGTTGAAGATAGTTTTATTTTTTTGAAATAAATATAACATAAATATTAGCAAAAAGTTTGTCGTTGGGTGGTCGTGGGTCACAAAATTTCAAAATTTATTAATTGCTTCTTGAATTTGATTGATTGCAACTCATTTTTGATTCATTCATTTGAATTGCTAATTCTTTTTTCTAATTCATTTGAATTAATTCAAAATCAATTCAAATGAATTGTAAATGATTTGCAATTCACTTTTAAAAATTCATTTGAATTAATTCAAAATCAATTCAATTCAAATGAATTGTAAATGAATTGCAACTCATTTTTACAAATTCATTTGAATTAATTCAAAATCAATTCAATTCAAATGAATTGGAAATGAATTGCAACTCATTTTTACAAATTCATTTGAATTGGAAATGAATTGAAATTCATTTCTGCCTAATTCGTTTGAATTGATTCAAATTTCATTCAATTCATTTTTTCAATTCAATGAATTAATTCAAAATTTAGCTAATTCATAATGAATTAAAATCAAAAATGAATGATTCATTTACAGCTCTGCAGCATATATCGAAAACAAAATTCGTTCCAGAATGGCAGATGGTTTTTCACCAGTATGTCGATTTTTTTCACGAAAAATCGTATAGCAGAAACGCATTCTACGGAAAATTCTAAGAAGAAACCATAGGTCTAAAATCCTATCGAATTTCGTCTTTTATCCAAAGATAATGCAGTATATATATATTTTTTTTAATAGTTTTTTTATTGGATAAAAGACGAAATGCGCAAGATAGGATTTGATTTTAGACCTATGGTTTCTTAGGGATAATTTCTTAGAATTTTGCTTAGATTGCGTTTCTGCTATACGATTTTTTACGTTTTGATAGTCCATACAAATCGACCCGGCCTAATGTACATACTTTATTGTTATTTCTTCTTATATAATGTACTCATGCAAGTATTTTATGCTTTTTAGTGTCTAATAAAAATTAATTGCTAAATAAAAAATTTACTTTCAATTATAAAGACATAATTATGTACATTTCTTTCTTATAATTTTCGGGATTTTAGATTTCCCGAAAATCCCGAAATCCCAACCCGGGGTTTCTTTACCAAATCCCGAACCCCGGGATTTTTAAAAATCAGTCCCGATTAGCATCTCTAGTCAAAACAGAACTAACATTAGGGGCCAATCGCAAAATTTATAGCATTTTCTGATAGGAGGATTACTTTTGCGCCACCTAGTGCTATTTTATCCATATTGTCTATATTAATGACTTAATAATCCAGCCATTTGTGGACCGATTTTCTCGATCCGGAAGAATTCCGGAGATATTGATGTATGAATCGTGTATGTAAGTTATTTGGGGGCTTCTCACGAAGGTGAAGGGTATAAAAATCGAGTTAGCTGTGGTATGTTGCTTAAATCTCATCGATTTTCTCGATTTTAAATAGCAATCGAACCAGGACAGTTGGTAAATCATGTTTGTAATTGAATATTTAATCGAACGACCTCAAATCTATGGTTTAACCAACATTTTTACTACTTACTATAAAGATTATATGGCTTAAAAGATCCTGAACGAGATCAAATTACTTTTTTTTCTTGAACTAATTGGAATGAAGAGGTTCGCTAATTTATACAATATTTCTTTAGTACTAATTTTTAAGTTATTAACAAAACAATGGAACTTAAGCTGTGTATTGATGGTTGTCATATCTTACAGTATTGTCAGATCTAGCAATATACTTATAATAAAAAATACCCGGAATTCCCCTAGATTAATAGGGGAATTCCGGGTACCCCTTAATCAGATAGCGAGACATTCTAGGATAACGTTTATATGGAAATTAGGGCAATTGTATAGCAGATTAATTGGCCAAAAGGTGAGCGATGATGAATGAGGAGGCGAACGACCACTTTTCTGGTATTTCCCATGTTAAATGCAAGATGACCGTACTGCAGAAACTATATGAGACGGCACAAAACAGTTGGACCAATGAATCTTCCAGTGCTACAACGAATCTACTTATGGAATTCCGTCTTGTGAAAATTAGGCAAATTGTCTCCTTATTACAGGACACTGTATAATTGAGACACATACTAGAAGACTAGGCCTACGGTACGACTACTCTAGAAGCATAATAAAGAGGAGGAGCACACTGTCAGAGAAGCAAGCCGTATCGGCGCGGCTGACGGCTAGCCGCTCAGCCAATTTTTTTCAACAAGCCACGCCGCCGCCGAATCACTCGGCTGGTTGGCGGCTCAATTGCTAGCCGATTCTCATATTTTCTATCGTATTTTATTAAATATTAAGTTACAAATTTATGATTAAATTTTTTGTAGATTTTTTTCTTGTGTAATTTTCCATTTTTTTGAAATGAATACTCTTAACTTGGTTTTTGATTTATTTGTTTTGTAATTAATTTTTAATAAATGAAAATATTTTTATTTAAAGTATCTTTTTTGGGTATTTATAAAAAGTAGGAATACTGTTCAGACAAATTGACATGAAAATATCTTATAATTTGCTTAAAAAGCTAATTTTATATTGTTCGAATTCTGCTAAGCTGAATTTTTTTTCAGCCGGTAGAAAACTCGGCTTAGAGCCGGCTAGCCGCCGCCGCCGAAAATTTTTGCTCATAAGCCGCCGCCGAAATTTTTGAATCGGCTTGCTTCTCTGCACACTGTGTCTTTCCTTTTCTGCCATTGCCCGGCTCAGACAAACCTCAGGTAATGCATCCTGGGAATCCCATTCCAATCATGCTTAGATGAGCTATCAAGGATGAATTTTACACGAATCTACTCCTTCATCAGGGAAGGTTTAACTCGGAGACAACGGAAGTATTTTAAATAACCTGCTGTTTACCCCATGGGTATCACAATCGAATCAGTTGTGAATGGATCCAAGTGAGTTGCTTGACGAGTGGTAGTCCATGAAACCTAACCTTACCCAAAGTATATATTTATATTACGGATCTATATATAGATAGCGGTGCTGATATCCAAGTCCATCTGTCTGTTGAAATCGATTTTCCGAAGCCTCTAAATAACTTATACATTGATATACATATCAGCTTTATTCTCGGTTTAGTTGCTATTTAAATGGCTGAGATAAAAATTCTTTTTTCCCTAAAATTATTTTAAAATATTTTTTATAAAAAAATGTTTACAAAAAATTTTTCAACCATAGAATAAATACACAAAAAGGAGAGAGAGAATACATTCTCATGACTTAGGTTTTTCACAATAGACTTTTTTGGCTCTCAATTACCTATCTAGTTGTCATCTATGGTTTCAACCTTTATATATTTATATGTTTCTGGGGAGTCTTGCTATTAAATGATCTTGTTTTGTTGAATGATATGAGAGGATTTTTCGAGGGCAATAGCAACCAGCCTCATTTTCTCTGCTGCTAATTAATATTTTAGATAGCTATAGACATTTTTACTAACAATTTAAACTATAATGCTTAAAAACTCCAAAATTTAATATATTTTAATAGAAAACCTAAATTTGTTTTTAAAATAAATTTAATAATTTCTTTGTAACAAAACATAAAGTATTATTTTACACTATTTATAAAGTTTCTTTCAAGAATAAGCTACTCTTGAATTTTAAATCCCAATATATCCGGCTATAATTTCCTTTGCAAACATAACAAACAAACATCTAATGCAAACGGAAGAAGAAACAAACCACTTTCAAATGTACTTATCTGATGATTCAGCGCTTTCTTTTTCTTATTTCATTTTACTTTATTATGTATTGTACAAAAAAAATGCGACTATTTATTTAACTTTGTCAAGTAATTATGTTTTGTACACTTTTCGTATTTATTTAGTTAAATAAAAGGGTTTGTTTTTCATGTCAATGAACAAAAAAAAAAACACCAACAAAAACAACATTAAAAAGCCATCACCTACAGACCAAAACGACTGTCATCTTGGCCCTGTTTTGTGTATGATGTCTAGTATTTAAGCCATTTAGAATTCAAGCATATCTTGCACATACATAGTTTGTATCGCATTACCACACAATATTTGTATGAGCAAGTAAATTTTTAATGGTAACACAAACTCTTGCTGGCTGGCTGACCTTGATGCAACAAACAACCAACGTTGGCTGACGTTTTTCTCAGTATGTGTATTATTTGCTCTCTTTCTTTTGAATAAAATCGTTTTGAAATGATTTCCATTTAAACAGTTTCTACACTACATATGTATTTACTTAAAAGGCTAAATATGAAAATTGTGATTTATCGTTTAGTTAAGTTCTTTTTGAAAAAGTAATCATACACATTAGAATAGTTGCAAAAAATGGATTTTGCTCCCACCAAATAAATACCTTACCGCCATGGATATTTGGCATTATTGTCGATTGGCTGGACTTCACTTTCGATCTCTTGCGATTCGGGTTATCGTAATGGATCAATTTTTATCGCAAGTAATGATTCGGTGCCAAAATGATTTTCTTTTATACCGTTCAAACATCATTTCGAACATGGTACCCAATTTCCCTGCTTTTGGATGAATCCTGCTTCTCGAAAACATTTTGAAATTGCTGCTTGAATAGCTCCCAATTATTTTGCAAACTTTTGTTGAGTTTGACAACAATCTTTATGGATTAATTTCTCCTATTCTTGGTCTTCGAACTTTTTTGGATGGGCTGAGCGATCTTTGTCTTCCGTGTCAAAATTACAACTTCTGAACCGAACAAATCATCTCTCGCACGTTGAAACCGATTGTGCTCCACGGCACTTTCTTTCTAAATTAAAAAAGTTAAGCAAAATTATCCGCAATTAAGCTTTGTTGGCACAAAATTCGAACCAAAAAAAAAACATTGTTGTTTAGACTATAGTGTTCAATAACTAAGTAACAGAGCTGTAAATGAATCATTCTTTTTTGATTTTAATTCATTATGAATTAGCTAAATTTTGAATTAATTCATTGAATTGAAAAAATGAATTGAATGAAATTTGAATCAATTCAAACGAATTAGGCAGAAATGAATTTCAATTCATTTCTAATTCAAATGAATTTGTAAAAATGAGTTGCAATTCATTTACAATTCATTTGAATTGAATTGATTTTGAATTAATTCAAATGAATTAGAAAAAAGAATTAGCAATTCAAATGAATGACTCAAAAATGAGTTGCAGTCAATAAGATTCGAGAGCAGATCTCTAGGGGGAATGAAAGATTTCTCCTACCAAAATGAAAATATCCAGTACAAAAAATTAAAAGCCTTGTCCTGTATACGCGCATGAACAATGAAAACATGGTGTTTGTGGTTTATTTCTTCAAGAAGAACTGATTTTTATTTTTAAATACGCTGAACGACAAAAGATATTTAATATTCAAGAAGCAATTAATAATTTTTCAAATTTTGTGACCCACGACCACCCAACGACAAACTTTTTGCTAATATTTATATTATATTTATTTCAAAAAAACAAAACTATCTTCCAAAAATAATCAAAAATCAGGAAAAATAACAATGTATGAACAATGTTTTGAACTAACACAATTGAGTTTCATAAATAAGGCTAATTATATTTAATTAGAATGCATCATTCACCTTAAACAATAATAGCTTTTCAAAATTATCATCTGAAAGAGATCCACGTTTAGGGATGTTTAGAATAGAGGCGTACGAAAATAATCTTTCAACGCCAGCTGACGATGGTAACGGCGCATTATATTTAAAGAAAGATTTTTTAACCGTCGATTAATTATACTGCATACTTGATGACTTTGAACAACCTGCTAAATATGCTGCGAATTTCGCGTCGGAGTTGGAAATGAATTGCTAATTTTTTTTCTAGTTCATTTGAATTAATTCAAAATCAATTCAATTCAAATGAATTGTAAATGAATTGAATTAATTCAACATCAATTCAATTCATTTGAATTGGAAACGAATTGCAATTCATTTTTACCAAATTCATTTGAATTAATTCAAAATCAATTCAATTCATTTGAATTAGAAACGAATTGCAATTCATTTTTACCAAATTCATTTGAATTAACTCAAATTTCATTCAATTCATTTTTTTGTGTGAATGATTCGTGAATTAATTCAAAAATGAGTGATTCATTTACAGCTCTGCTAAGTAACTAGTACACAAGTAAAACGAAATCCAAATTAGCGCTACAGTTACCTTTTTTACACATTATATATCGAATCGTTTAACCTTAAAATGTTTGATTAGTCGAATAATTGATTAATCGAGAATTAGATTAATCAGGTTGTTAAAGTAATCGCTAGTCATTTGACATCATAGAAAATAGGTAGTTATTAATAGTAAATTTACATACATTTAAATATCTGATTTATTGCCTTATCTTTACCTTGAAAGATGCAAATATTTAATTGATATTTATACGCCTCATATGTATATTTTACAAATAAATTTATGAATATTTGCAATAGACATGTTGACTTTATAAAGACATTATTTCACTAACATCTTTTGCAGCTCATAATGGCATTGAGTAGAAATTTCTATTCTCGTTTGTTTGTGCTGTTAACATTTGTGTGGGTTTCTTCCCAAAAACTTAATTCAAGTTAAAGTAAATTTAAGTAAAAAAAAACTTAATACATTTGAAAATAGTAAGTAAAGTATTTTGGGTTGAATTGGGATAAAATGTTAATTGTTAGAGGTTCTGTTATTATTCTAACATTAATTTATTGTGCGCTTTATAAAGCGCTTTTTGTTTTTAATAACTTATATGTCATTTTGAAGGGTACACATCTGTAATTATACCCTTCGCCATGAGTGGCAAGGGTATATATAAGTTTGTCATTCCGTTTGTAATTTCTACATTTTTCATTTACGATCCCATAAAGTTTATATATTCTGGATCGTTATAGATAGCGTAGTCGATATAGCCATGTCCGTCTATCCGTCTGTATGTTGAAATCAACGTAGCCCCCAAATAACTTACATACATGATTCATATATCAATATATCGGGAATTCTTCCGGCTCGGTTGATATTTAAAATCGACAAAATCGGGCCATAATTGCCTGAGATATAAGGAAAAAAACCGGGACAACCTCGATTTTTGCCCTATTTTTTTATCTATATCTGGATTACTAAGTCATTAATATAGGCAATATGGATATCTAATGATAGATATTTCAAATTCCATTACAACGATGTAAATAAGTCTATAGTAAGTTGGACCAACAATGGGTCAAAATCGGGACAAATATTTTTTAACCCGAATTTTTTGCCAGAATCAATAGGAAGTTGCACCAGATTTTTATCGTCAAATCATCTTCAGTGATGAGGCTCTTTTTTGGCTTAACGGATATCTAAACAAGTAGAATTGTTGTTTTTTGTTTGTGCTGTTTGTGCCCTCGTCGGTCCGTTAATGGCGAGAACGCTACAAATTTTTCATGATTATTTATTCATGTCCTTACAAATCATTTGGTGAAAAAATCCCCTTAGCGGTATATGTCAGCGTATTCAAGCAGCTTGATGATGAATTTTACAATATTGTTGAAATTTGAGCATTTTGGAAGACGGCCGCACAGAGGTATAGAAAAAAAAATGAAGAAAAATAAATCTGTAACTTCTAAACGCTTAGTCCGATTTGAAAGAGGAAGTTTTGTCGACTTCAAGTTCTGCGCTTGGACCTCATGGGCTTACCAGGGGCGCAGTTGTGAGTCCCCAAAGTAGAAAACCTCGAGTATGTTAAATTTTTAATACGATTCTATTTCTTAATTTGTGTTCCGATTTCAAAAAAATTACATTACATACTTATCGTAAAATTCAGTTATCTCTTATAGCTTAGGAGATATTCGCATTTGAAAACAAGTAAGAAAGTATGGTCGGTCAAGCCCGACCATATAATACCCTACACTAAATAAAAGAGCAAAAACATTTTTCTTTTAAAATTTCAATAATTTATATTTTTGAGTGATTTTCGGAAGTGGGCATTATATGTGGGCTATGACCAATTATGGACCGATCACCATGAAATTAGGTCGTGTGATTTATGTCTATATGAAAGTTTACAATGCTGAATTTTGTGAGTATACCAGCATTTTTAAGCGATTTATGCACGTTAAAGGGATTTTCGGAAGCGGGTCTATATGGGAGCTATGACTAATTATGGACCGATCGTAACAAAATTTGGTGACATGAATTTTGTATATATAAAACTTATTTGGAGCGGAATTTGTGGAGATAAATTTATAAATTAAACATTTATGACCGATAAAGTCCAATTTCAGAAGGACATTTGTATGGGGGCTAGGTGAAATAATGGACCGATTTTAGCCAGTTTCAATAGGCTTGGTCCTTGGGCCGAAAATATAATATGTACCGAATTTGATCGAAATATCTTCAAAATTGCGACCTGTACTCTGCGCACAAGGCTTACATGGACAGCCAGCCAGCCAACCAGACGGACGGACATCGTTTAATCCACTCAGAAATTGATTCTAAGTCTTTCGGTATACTTTAAGGTGGGTGTTAATACACTCCACACTATGGTGGTGTAGGGTATACATAATTAAATGTTCAACATTTTTACCCACCATGCTCCAGTTTTTTGATATCAAAGGGTTCAAATATTTCCCGACTTTCTCAATTTTTATTTTATTAGACCAGTATGCCAGCAGAGGAAGCATTGTTGCTGTGTCCGCTGTTCTTCACTTGCTATCGAAAAGCGTACAAAGATGATATGCTTGATCTACAACAACGCTTTGTGTTACAATTGTTTTGGACCATTCCCCTAATTAAATCCCTAATTACATTTCTAAAACTCTATAACTAAGCTAATAAATGTGGACTTTCATCTAAATTTAATAATATTCTGATGTTTTATTAATTTTTTAATTTCGAATCAACCATTAAGAACACTGATTGGGATTTTATGTTCATGAAAAATCGTTATTGTCCCAGGATAAAAGGACGATCTCATTATTTCTGAGTATGCAGAATATAATATTTTTTCCACATATTTTAGAATATGCAAAACTTTTTAACATACATATACAGTGGTGGTCAAAACATTTGCAACTAGCAACATAATTTTACAAAAGTTGTTTAAACTACTTTTAAAGGTAAACAAAAATATTCATTTGCTTATAATATTTTTTTATTAATACTTTAAAAATGAGAATATGAAATTTAATTCAGAATTTTTTGCAGTGAAAAGAAAAAAAATTAAAAAAACTACGTATGGGTTGATATTTCAATGGCCAAAACATATGCAACTAATTGCTTCTAAAACATTTATGTCTATAAAACTTAATATTTGGTGGCAAATCCCATATTTTCAATGACGGCCTTACATCGGCAAGGCAGTGAAGATATCATATTGGGAATACAATTTGCAGAAATAGCGTTCCAAGCATCTACCAATTCTTCAAACATAATATCTGAATTTGTGCAATTTTCGGGGTCGATTCTTTGATTAACAATTTCCCAAAAGTTCTCAATGGGATTTAAATCCGGGAATTGTGATGGCCATTCCATTACTGAAACTCTTTCTTGGGCTAACCTCGATTTAACAACATGTGAAGAGTGCTTGGGGTCGTTATCGTACTGAATAACTCATGGAAGAGGCATATTATCCTCAGAATTTGGAAGCATTACCCTTTCCAAGATGTCTCTATAGATAAATCCATCCATTATTTCATTAATTCTGAGCGATGGGCCAACTCCAACAGCCCCCATACCATTACGTTGCATCCTCCATGTTTCACTGTCTTTTTGCAGTATCGTGCTTGAAGCCGCGTGTTAACTGGTCGTCTTACGTAACACATGAAATCACTTCCGATGATATTAAATTCGGATTCGTCTCTAAATAGGACAGTCGTCCATTTTTTTTCTGACCAATTTAAATGCTCCATAGCAAACTTCAGACGTTTCTTTTGATTACGTTTTGATATAAGCGGTTTTTTGCGCGTAGGGAAAACGTCGGTGAAGCATGCAGGATGCAACGTAATGGTTTGGGAGTTGTTTTTCAGCTGCTGGAGTTGGCCCATCGCTCAGAATTAATGAAATAATGGATGGATTTATCTATAGAGACATCTTGGAAAGGGTAATGCTTCCAAATTCTGAGGATAATATGCCTCTTCCATGAGTTATTCAGTACGATAACGACCCCAAGCACTCTTCACATGTTGTTAAATCGAGGTTAGCCCAAGAAAGAGTTTCAGTAATGGAATGGCCATCACAATTCCCGGATTTAAATCCCATTGAGAACTTTTGGGGAATTGTTAATCAAAGAATCGACCCCGAAAATTGCACAAATTCAGATATTATGTTTGAAGAATTGGTAGATGCTTGGAACGCTATTCCTGCAAATTGTATTCCCAATATGATATCTTCACTGCCTTACCGATGTAAGGCCGTCATTGAAAATATGGGATTTGCCACCAAATATTAAGTTTTATAGACATAAATGTTTTAGAAGCAATTAGTTGCATATGTTTTGGCCATTGAAATATCAACCCATACGTAGTTTTTTTAATTTTTTTTCTTTTCACTGCAAAAAATTCTGAATTAAATTTCATATTCTCATTTTTAAAGCATTAATAAAAAAATATTATCAGCAAATGAATATTTTTGTTTACCTTTAAAAGTAGTTTAAACAACTTTTGTAAAATTCTGTTGCTAGTTGCATATGTTTTGACCACCACTGTATGTATATATTTTTGTTTTCCAAACTCCATCCCGAAAGGATTAAAAGAATTAAAAATTATGCTGTTCATATTTTAAAGGTTTTACACTAAGTTGATATATTAGATTAGCCAAGGAAGTAAACAAGTGTTCATATTTTGGAATGTTCATTAGGGTGTTCATATTATCGCGAGTGCACTATATTTTCAATAAATTGAAGAAAAATACTAAAATTAATTTTACATACAAACTGATTTTAATTCCAACAATCACAGAATAACCAAACAATGAAAAAAAAAAACATTTTCATTTAAAGTCCATTAACATTAAAAACAAAACCAGCTAAAATACAATTTCTATCTCCAAACAATATTAGAAACAATCATGATTGTTTTTATCATGAATTATTATACTTTTATATGTATAAAATTTTAATAAAATTTGTATATACACACTCACCCATTATCGCTTTTGTTGTTTTTATTGCTAGTTCCACTGCAGCAAAAAGTACCTCCACACTAGCAGAACGGCAATAATTATAATTATGAATGGATGCTATAGGCTGAATGTGGTTGTTGTTGTTATTTTAGTATCTTTTATATACAGATACTTTGAAAGAGTGTTTGTTTGTTTGATGATGATGTATTTCCAGACCCACCGGAAGCTATTCTGCTTTGTTGTCAGTCGTCAACTTCTCTGTTTCTGCTACGTTCAACTACTGTTGCGTTGCAAATGTTGTTTGTTCCTAAAAAAAATGCTGATGTTCTTCACCACCGCCACCTCCTCTTCTAAATCATCACTTCAATTCCTCCACCAACCAAACGGGCTCCAAAACAATTGCACGACAACAACAAATGCGGTCTTGAATTCGTTCATTAAATTCTGCTCTCTTTTTTAAACATTGCTGCTCTTTTTTATTTTGATTTTTTGTTATATTTTTTTAATTCTTTAGCCAACCAACCATCCGTCCAAACGAATATGAACATTCACACGCACTTAAATAAAATACTTTCTTCTTCTTTGCTTAAACTTTTCTTCTTTGTGTTGAATTTTGCAAAAAAAAAATAATATCAATTACAAGAAAAAACAAAACTTTCTAAGAATTTCTTGTTTGACTGAAAAATTTCGATTAATTTCTTTAGAATATTAATATATGTATTTGTTATTGGGTTCTTTTCGCTTATTATTCACTTATTTTGTTTATGTATTATTAAATGCATTTAAATTCAATTCACATACATTTTTCATTTGATACACAAAAAATAATTTCTTCTTTTTCCAATAGGACCGACCGAACGAACGACTGGGGAGACAATTCTTGTAATAATATAAAATAAAAAGAACATTGAACTAAAAATTCCTTCCAAAAATGAATTAACAACAACCCAAAATAATAATAAAAATAACACATCACTTTCGTCCAATGCTTTTTATAACAATTTAATTTAATAATTCTCCTTTTTTAACAGACACACATTTTCCATTCATTATTTTTGATGTTTTATTAAATTTGACGTTTAATTTAAACGTCACATTTAATATATTAAAAAGGTAATTTTATTTAAAAATACACTTAATTAAAATTTACGCTTCTTCTTCGTTCGACGTACTTGTTACAACTATTTTGTGTCGAAGAAAATTGCAATGAATTGAAACATTCCAAAAAAAAGTGTGTTTGATTTCCACGAAAAAAACAAACTCTGCGACAGAAAACAATTTCATGCAGTAACTTCACAAAATGACTTTACCTCCTAGGTAATCAGACAACTTCAAGCGCCTAATGGGAATTTACATGGCTGCTTGAAAGGGATGCTTGACAAGCAGGTTTTTTTGCGTTGCCGTTCCATTCGTGGAAATAGTCAAAAACAAATACAAAATACAACTATGTACGAACAGGGGAGCAAAACATAATGTCACACAACAACACCTAATCTCAACATGGCGACTCTGACTCAGAGACCTGCGCCGACTAAATTTTACGGCGGCGGCGGCTGTCTCCAAAAATGGTCGGCGGCGGCTCAAAGCCAGCTATCAGCAGACTTAAGAATAATTACTCAAATTGTAAAAAATTACAAATTTAAAAAAGTTAAATTCCGAAAATTTTATGAAATTACTAAGGAACTTTTATCAAAAAACGGCGGCTATTTTCAAGCCCTTTTAAGCCACAAAAATGTCGGCGGCTGTTAAAATTTATCGGCGACTCGGCTCAGCCGGCGTATATCCGTCTCTGCTCTGGCTGGGAGACAATTTTTTTTCTCACAAGAACAATGTAAAAAGCAAGTGTCAAAATAGCCTACGCAAGCAAAGCAAGTGTCACAAGAATTCGTTTGTTTAGAATGGAGCCTAAAAAGGAAATGAATGAACAACAAATAAAGTACCACTATTGCCAACTTTCCAACAAAAAAATGCATCAAACAAAACAGTCCATCACTATCAGTGGTGGTGTTTTGTCGATAACAGATTGATTTCGTTTTTTGCGGTAATTATTATTCAATGAAGTCGATATAGCCATGTCCGTCTGTATGTTGAAAACAATTTTCTGTAGTGCCCAAATAACTTACGGATACATGATTCATACATCAATATATCCGTTATTGGCCCACAAATGGCTGAGATATAGGGAAAAAACCAGGACAACCATGATTTTTACCCTATTTTGTATCTATATCTGGACAATATGGATATATAATGATTGATATTTAAAAGTACTTTGCACAATTAAGTTGGACCAACAATGGGTCAAAAAAAAAATATTTTTTACCCCGATTTTTTTTCACCCAAAAAAAAATTTTTTGTCATAAATTTGTTTCACTAAAAAAATTAAAAAAAAAAATTTAAAAGAATGTTGAAATTTTTTTTAATTTTGTATACCTAAAAATTTTAAAATCGTTTTAGAAGTAACAGATTTATTTCCAGTTATTTTTTCATTCCCCCACTGCATGAGTTTTAGGATTTTGACCATATTAAAAGGGACCGGGGTAAAACAACCTACATGTCACTGTTGTAGGTTGATCTTCGACAAATTTTGCAGGGTGTCCAAGGCTATTTGGTCAAACTTGGGTTGGATAGGAAAAGTCTTAGGGGGTTATTATGTAACTCGTTTCGAAAAGAAATTCGTTTGCTTTATAAATTGTATTTCGAAAGTGTTTCGTTTCAAATCGAATTACATATTAACCCCCCAGGGGGTAACTGCGTAACTCAATCCTAAAATGTGTGCTAAATACATTGTAGTTCGAAAAGATTTCCTTTCGAATCGAAAGGAAATCTTTTCGATGGTTTCCACTATCGTGAAAAACATGTGAAATTTTGTTCCCATGAAATATTCACTTCCCTCGAAAGGAAAATTGCTATCGTGATATTCCCATGAACTTTTCATTCACAATCAGCCCAATTATGAATAAAAAATTCCGCGGGAGTTTGTTCCCCGGGAGTTTTTTCCCATTGAATTTGAATAGGAAAAATGAGAAAAGGGAAAAAACTCCCGGGAATTTTTATTCATAATTGGGCTGAATATGTTCCCTCTTCCTTTTTTCGTTCATCAACTTTGTTCACGTGAAAAAATTCCGCATGCTGTGGAATTTTGTAAACAATAAACAGCTGTTACGAACAAAATCAACTATTGTGAATGAAAAGTTCATGGGGAATTTCACGATAGCAATTTTGACTTCGAGGGAAATGAATATTTCATGGGAACAAAATTTCACATGTTATTGCCGATAGGGGTGATTGTTTACAAAATTCCATCTTAAAATTTCACATGGGGAATTGTTCACGTGAACAAAGTTGATGAAAGAAAAATGGGAAAAGGGAACGTCTTTCATGTGAAATATTGATTCGCGATAGGGGTGAATATTTCAAATGAAATATGTTCCCTTTTCCGTTCAACTTTGTTACGAATAAAATCAACTATTGTGAATGAAAAAAAAGTTATACAGCTTTCTGTTAAGCTTCAATGTTTGAAAATCGAAGATTATAATTGAGTGTACATTTCGTTTGTGCTGCAATGCTTTATACTGCGTTGCAGAAAGCTTTACTTTTCCAACTAAAAACTAAACATATTTTTAAAATCAAATAAATTTTTGTTTTATTACTATTTGTTGTCTTTTTGTTATAAACTAAACAACTTGGATATTTTATTAAGTTTTATTTCAATGTAAATATATATAAAGGGAGGGGACTTAAAAAGTGTTGAAATGTTGAAGATTTGTTTTGTTTTTTTTATTTGTTTTACACAATTTAAACTAAATTAAAATACATGCAAATTTTGTTTTTATCTCTAAACATGGTTATGTGTTTGTTTGTTTTGAAAAAAAAGGAAATTTTAGTTTATTTTCTTTCTATTAAATACAGTTACATACTTTCTTTATTTGTTGTAATTGCTATTGTTCTTTTATACTATAATATAATATTTTCTTATGATTCTTTGAAAAAAAAAAATTGTGTCTGTTGTGGTTGGTGTGTTTTGTAAATATTTCTATTTTGTAATAATTGTAAATGAAATCCTTTATTATTTATATATATTTTTTTTTTGTTTTTCTTAAAAAGTGGTGTTTTGGGTATTTTAAAGTTTAACTGTTAATTTTCTCTCAATTTTATTTGTTGTTGGTTTTTATTTTACTTAAATATTAATTTGATTTTGTTTCAGCTTTTCTTATACGAAAAATAAAACTTGCAAATGTTTTTTTTGTATTTGTTTTTTTTATAAAGTAAAATTATGATCCATTAATATAAAAACGACGATGTATAAAGATTTAATAAAAAACACATGGAAAATAACGGGATGATTAACCGAGAATTTTATGAAGAAGTGTTCTTTAACCTTCATGCTTTCTTTTCTTACCCCGTGACTGGGTTTCATCGGCTAAAAAAAAAGAAAGGAAAACAAATTATAATTACAATTTAAAACAAATATATATTTCAGTGACTTACCACTAGCAGCATTGCCCTCACCAGCAACTTTATCGGCATTTGCCACAGCCGATTCATTGGCTTCATCATCATCACTATCTTCATCCTCATCCTCATCATTTTCGACAGCATTCTCTTCATCCCATTCGTCCTCATCCTCTTCTAAATCATCATTGTAGACCTTTAAGTTTAAAAAATAAAATTAATTTTCTTAAATATGAAAAATAAAAAATAATCAAAATCTTACCTCAGACAAGGAAACATCATTGTCTTCATCATCGCTACTGCCATAGACTTCGCTATCATTGTCTTCATTCTCCTCATTGTCATCTGAATCCACTTTAGAGTAGCGTTTTAGAGATATAGAAATAGAGAGAAAAGAACAAAATGTATTTCATTAATTTTAGACTGTTAAAATTATTTGGAATAATGCTTACGATTATTACTAAATGTGGCACTGGCTAAATTTAAAATTGCTAAAAACCAATATAATAATAGAGCAAAACTTGCAGTCGACTGCAGTGTATCTGTATCGCTAGATGTACTCGTGTGAGTAGCAGAAACTTTATCATTTTCGCTTTGCTGTTCTCTTAATTTTAAAGTTTTCAGATACTCATCTAGTTCATCAACTTCCGCATCAACATCAGCAGTGGCATTGTCAGTCCCATTGACTCTACTATCATTTGCCACAGTTTGAAGATGGTCTGTAGTGTTTTCTTGTTGAAGCAATTTTGCTTCACGCTTTGCTTTGACACGTTTTTCAAACTCTTCTAATTCATCCAAATCAATTTCTAAACCATTGAAATTAAATGCATTTTGTTTGTCTGAAATTTAATAGAGGTTTGTTTTCGTTGTTTGTGCCGGCCATTTGTTTGTTTATCAGCTTTAATTGATTTTAAAATCATGTTCAAATTTTGTTTTTTAGAAAATAAATTAGAACAATATTCTTGTGGCAGTATGTAAAAGAGCAATGGATGAATGGTTTATTATAACAAAAATATGAAATGATGTGTGCTTTTTTAAGTTTATCCAATACCAATTGTTAATTGTTAATATTTTCTCCTGTTTGAGTAAAATCCATTGGTGTGTGTGGTTAAGAAATAATTTTGGTTTAAATATTTAAAATCGAAAATTTGCATACGTATTTAATTCGGCTGTGCCGAATGGTGAACAAATGCTGGTAAAAATGTTAGTGGTGAACATTTTTTTTATTTTTTTGTGAATCCGGTATTTTTTACGATTTTGGCCCACTGTCGTTCCGAAATTCTATGGCGATTTTCTCGAATGTAAATAGCAACATAAGTTGGACAATAGTGGATATATTGATGTATCAATCATAGACATATGGATGTTTTTATATATTAACTAGTTGACCGCCCCGGCTTCGCCCGGTAGCATTTACTAATGTTTGTTCTTCAAGTTTCTCCAACCCACATACACCAGTCTGTTCTTATTTATTTGCAAATAAAATATATAAATTTGTACTGCATACTTTTGGGAGCTTTTTTATTACAGTTGACTGGACTCAATTTTTCGAGTTATACCCGGTATTTTTGATTTTTTTTTCTTTACACAATTTTTGAAAATTTCGAATCGAATAAAAAAAATCAGCCAAATCGCTCCAGCAGTTCTCACGTGATGCCATTACATACATGGACCATTTCATTTTTATATATATAGAAGATTGTGTTACTTTCTTTGGAAAGGGGATCGATTTTAGAAGGAAAGGTGGTGAAAAAAGTAGAAAGCTTGTATTTGACACCTCATTAATTGCGCGTTAGGTTTGCTATTAGTACAGGTTGCAGTGCCTCCTTTAGTGAGAAGGCGCATTATTCAAGCCAATAACCATTATTTATTTTACTTTCGGTGGCGTTTCAATGTTATACCAACGTAGGAAGGCGCTGTGATAAATATTAGTTATTAGTAAACTAATAATTATAAACTGATGTTGTTTATTGCCGTCATCAAATAATTTATTTTAACAGACAGACGAACAAGCTCTGTCGCAAATGAAAAATCTAGAAATTACAAACGGAATGGCAAACTTTTATTTACCCTTATTACTCATTGTGAAGGATATACAAATATATTCAGGTCTGTCCTTACTTTCCTTTCGAAAAGTTTTCAATTTCCAAATTATTATTCCAATTGATTTTGTTTTGTCTTCTTCGGAGCTTTCCTTATATATTGAATCTTCTCCACCAACTCAATCCTCAAAAAAATTAATCTCTAAACTCACCTTCCTCATCTGTTGTATAATTACCATTTTCTTCTTCGTCGTCACCTTCTGAGGGCGCCTCCACATCATTACAATCAAACCTATACAAACGAAACAAAAAAAAATAATAAATAAAAATATATAAATAAATTAAAAGCAATTACACTACTACTCACCCATCTAAAAATCTTAATGAGGGCAACATTTCGAAAATTTTCTCACGATAATTTTCAATTTGTGTTGCTTCATTATTAAATAAATCCAGTATGGCTAAATGTTTAAATTCTTCCAAGGGTTTTAAGGCTTCTAGATCTTTGATTTTATTACCAGATAAATTTAAATATTGTAATTTTGTGCTGCTATGCAAATAATTGAGTCCTGATGATATTCTGCAAGGTAAAAATTCATGAGTTGAGTATGATTGAGAAAAATAGAAAAGGAACATTATGCTTTATACCTGTTATCTGACAATTCCAGTTTCTTTAAATTGGGCAATTTGGGGAAACCTTTTAATGTTGTCAGGCCAACATTAATAAGACTTAGGGATTCCAACGCTGTATATTCATCGGTAAGGCCAACAATGCTTGTACTCCGGCAATTGTCCAAATTTAATTCTGTAATCTGTAAGAATAAAACGAACATGAAATTGTATTTTGATATTTATATAAGGCAAATAAAATGGTTTCTTAACGTGATTAAACGTGCGGCATATTATTTAACGTTCACCAAAGTATATTTCGTATAATTCGTGATTTACAATAGATGCCGTATCTTTTGAACGCAATTTTTGTTTTTAATAACTTATACAGTACTTTTCGCTTATAGTCCATTCCGCTTAAAGGCCAAAAACGGATGTAAGCCAAAACAGTCCTATTCACTTGCAGGTTTTTTTTTCAAATTTCATACAAATTATTTGTTCTAAAGTCCACTTCGCCTATAGTTCATTTTCGTCTAAAGGCCAAATTTTCTTTGCATGCATAACTAATATTGTATAGGAACAAATTTTATATAGTCCACTCTTATGACGAACTTATTTCTCATGGAATCTTGAGTGATGGTGATATTTTGAAAGATATGGCTTCGTAAAAATAGAATTATTTATTGTAAAATTTTCTTAAAAACAAAACAATCTAAGATTACAGAATTCTTTTAAAAACGTTCAACAATTCGCAATTTATATTTCATTTAGAAATTGATATCAATCTTGTGTTTGATTTAGCCCTCCAAAGACTTACCCCCATATGCATAAACAGTTTATAAATTTATCAAAGGTTTATAAAACAAAAATTCCATACAAAATCTGTTTCATAAACCTTTCAAAAACCAAATTTTACAGGAGAGCGTTATTATTAAATTTCTTTGCTTTGGCTGGTATCATCAATACCAAATTCACATGCGATAAAATTAACTTAATAAAATTTTTCTATGTAAAAATGTAACATACGATATGTAAATGTAATGTCGATATGTTCGGTTCAGAAGTGATGATTTTTACACGGCAGACAAAGATCGCCCTGAAGACCAAGAATTGAAGGCATTACTCTATGAAGATTGTTGGGAAACTCAACAAGAGCTTGCAAAATCAGTGGGAGCTACTCAAGCAGTACCACACGAATTGAAGCCGAGAGACCTTGAAAGACGATTTTGAATGTCTGAAATGCTGTTTGAACGCTTTAAAAGAAAATCATTTTTGCCCCGAATCATTACTTGCGATGAAAAATTAATCCATTACGATAACCCGAAGCATGAGAGATCGTAAGTGAAGACCGGCCAACCAGCCGAATCGAGACCAAAGCCAAATAGCCATGGTGCTATGGTAAGCCCTGTATTTGGTGGAATCGAAAGGGTCCTATATATTATATAGTCCTGTGAGTACTATTTGTTTCGATCGATGCAGAACGTTCTCTCCCTTTGGATCCGATCCCAGAGTATCCGATATTGTCTTAATTCGTTCTTCTCCTCAAAAGATGATCAGTTCTTTTGGCTCGGAATCCATATGTTGCCAGAAAAATGGGAAAAGGTCATATCTAACAACAACCAATCAGCAATAACATGTGAAATTTATGTTCCCATGAAATATCCATTTACCTCGATGGGAAAATTGCTATCGTGATATTCCTATGACCTTTTCATTCACAATAGTTGAATTTGTTCGTAACATCTGTTTATTGTTTACAAAATTCCATCCAAAAAAAGTTCGTGTTATTAAAAACTAAAATTACGGAATATACACCCCTATCGCGAATCAACATTTCACATGAAATATTTTCCCTTTTCCTTTTTTCGTTCATCAACTTTGTTCACGTGAAAAAAATTCCCCTTGTTGTGAAATTTTTAGATGGAATTTTGTAAACAATAAACAGCTGTTACGAACAAAATCAACTATTGTGAATGTAAAGTTAATCATGATATTCCCGATAGCAATTTTCCCTTCGAGGGAAATGGATATTTCATGGGAACAAAATTTCACATGTTATTGCCGATAGGGCAATAACATGTGTTTATTTTGGAACTGTTTTTATTGGAAAAAAGAAATTCAAAATATGTATATTCCGTTATAATAATGGTTTTGAAAATATATATAAGATCAAAAATTAATAGATACATACAACATATTTTATAACGAAATTATTTTATATTTTAAAATACAAAGTCAAAAAGGTTATCATCATATAATAAAAACCAAGATATAGATTATTTAATGTGAAACTAAACTGTGTAAGATTGAGAATTTGGTCAAGATACAGCAGTAACCAAGCATTCACCAACAAAATACGAAATATAACGAAAGAAGAATGTATAAAAGAGTTTTAGGGAACAAATAAAAAGTACAATTACAAAATCAATAATTGGGAGTACAGACACAATTTGTTGCAAACAAGACAACCTATAAAACGTGTATTAGGAAAGGGGTACATATCTTTTTTTTTATTTTTTGAAAAGACAAGAAGTACCCAGTGACACTCATATACAAACAACAAAGAAGATGCACAAGAATGTGCATTGCAAACGGTGTTGCCATAGTTAAATTAATAAAATTTATTTCAACTAAATAAAAAAATAATAATTCGGGCGGGCTAGGTGAAATTATTGAATTCGACTCAGAAGATTGCTTTAAAAATTATTTTTTAATATTTCTTCTTTCTAGATTACCCTGAAAACATATTTCGAATTTAAATCGAATTTTCGAACATTATTCTAAAATTACATATTTCAAGAATCCTCATGATTTAGAGATTATTCTAACAGCTTTCAAAAATTGTAGAAGATAAGTTAGGATTTGAACATAATGTTGCATTGTCATTAGTTAATGCATGATCTAGAGATTACACAATAACCCTCCAGAAATACAAATGTATAACAATATACCTATAGAGATATTTTGAAATCATTAAGTTACGCAAAATCAAATAATAAAATTTGAAACAGGATTGAAATGCAGCATAGTAGAAGAAGATGGTTTTTAATGGTAAAAATATATTTTTTTAATAAATAAATTATAATTAAAATTATTTTAAACTAAGATTAAAAAACTATGAATTTATTTTTGAAAATTAACTTTTTTGCATCTCAAAAAACTTGCAAAAAAAAAAAAAGGTAAATCATGACATATGGTAACACTGGATGCAAAGCAACGAATGCAATTTTAAAACAAAGCAGCATTGAAACGCTTGATATGAAGTGAAACAGAATGAAATGAACTTGAAACTGTTTCATTTCTTGCGCTTTGAGAAATAAACAAAACAATAAAGAAGAAAAATTACCACCTTGTTGCTCACTCATTTTGTTTTTCTGTATGCATTCGAAAAAGCAAACAAATCTATGACCATAAACTAAAGTGCGAAAGAAAGATAAAACTAGTCGCATTTTAGCAAGCGTTCATATAACAGCCGCCATATTGCGTTATTGTCACCAAACAGTGTGAACGAATGTGTGGTAAAAGGCAGACAAAAAAAAAATAATTTGCACAAGAAAAAAAATTTTCGGTTTCACATAAAATATTCATTTTATGGTAACATAATGAGAGAGAGTAAAAGATTTTCTTTTTATAAAAGAAAATTGTGAAAAATGTATGTTTTTTTCATTAAATGTAAATAAATTTCAGATGAAAAAAATCCAAAAAATTATGATGTAATACAAAATTCAATGAGGAAAAGAACAAAATGTGAAAATAATTTAACACACACACATACAACATTAGTATGTTCCCATTATTTAGAGAAGCATGGAAATGGAATAGAACATCAAGTAGGAATATGTTGAATAAAACTTAAACGAATACGAATATAAAGCAATAAGAAGCAAAACAATAAAAAAAACATGTAAACACACTCGGAAAAAAATGCCGCTAAATGTTTTTAGGGTATTTTCTTATTTTTTGTAATTATTAAAGCCCAGCAATGATAAGAAAAATTACCCTAAAATAAAGTCACAATATGACTGACAGTGGTTATGGTTTCAGTGTTATTCACTGTTTAAGCACAGTGGGACAATGTTTTACAATTTAGTAGTAATAATAAAAAATTGATTTTCTCTATGAAATTGGAATTGCGTTAGATAGATAAGTTATCATTTTGGCATTTGCTGCTTATATTTTTGAATAATTTTCGAATTTATTTTTTTTACAAATTATTTTGCATAATTTGGTTACATTTTCTTTCAATAATAATATTGAAACACTATAAGAATAAATAACAAGCAAGAGAGTTCATCAGTATGTGACAATAAACTATTTTTTTGATTTAGGTTTTATATGGGGACTTGATCCAATTATGGACCGATCCTCACAAAAGTTGGTAGAAAGATTTAAGTTCATATAAAACTAGTTTATGCCCAATTCCATCAAGATATTAATTATTATTAAACTAAAAATGCATATTCGAGGGGGACCTTGTATGGGGACTAGGAACAAATGTTGGCATATTTTCGCCATACTTTACAGTATAATTTCAGGTTACTTAGAACTAATTTGTACAAATTTTTATTAGAATTGATGTATAATCAACATATTTATGACAGCTTAAACAGTATCCCGGGGGACATTTGTATGGGGGCTAGGTATCATTTTCAATACCAAACAAAAACCTTATCAGCCAGCCAGCTAGCTCCTTTCGTTTGGGCACTATCGTGTTTGCAACAGAAAGACTGGCGGACATAGCTAGATGATGGTCTGCATAAACACAGCTATTTGGGTATTAGTTTGTCTACACATTGTAAAAAGGGCGTAAATATACGACTCCGAATGTCTGCGATTTTTTTTAATGTTTCACCATTAATAGAGTTTCAGATTCTAGATTAATGGTATAAAAATAGTTTACTGTTCTGTATTGGTTTATAAGTTATACAGTAATAAAAGTCGTTTTTTTACATTTGCCGGAGATTAAAACGCATTCGTTCGCATTTTCGACACCGATCACCGGAAGGCAATCAATAATTTAATATTGGAAACTAGTTCTATAACTGTTAGCCCAAGGTCAAAAGAACCCGCGAAAAACCCTATTTCTACAAAAAAACCGAACTGCTCGTATACAATTTGCAAAAGAACAATTGACCGAAACATAAATGGATTACTGTTCTCTTTTCGGATGAATCCAAATACAATTTAAGAGCCAGTGATAGCAGAACATTTGTAAGATGGTCGAAGGACCGGTTCGTATAAAACCAGTTTTTATAAAAAAGAGTTTAAAAAAATTCCAGTTTTTCGAATTGTCTCTTAGTAATCTAGAGTGTAGTCACTTATTATGCTTATGTATGTATACTGACATTCCTTGCAACCTATCGTGAAGTCAATTGTCACTTTAGTGTCTCTAGGTAACCTAGATTGTAGTCACTTTAAAAATTTTTTTTACTGCACTACTGAAAGTAGTTATTTTTACCCACCAGAAGTAATCTATTGGATGAAGATTAGTTTACAAACAATCGGTTATTGGACAGTCTATGATATGTCTTTTATTCTTACAATTTCATGTCAATTAGCACATGTAAATGTTAAAATAACTAGTTATGTAGCTGATCAAGATATGGGAATCCAATGCGTGATTAATTATGTCCAGATATTAGACATTCTTAAGGCTTTTTAAAATAACTTGTCACATATCTAGTTATGTAACTAGTTATCACCCTAAATGATAGGTAAAATCACTAGTTCGGGACAGTCCCCTAGAACTTCTGGGCACTATGTTACTACATGTAGAGGACCAATTTCATTTCTCTATTAAAAAATAGGTTTATGCCCATTTTTATTATAAGATGACTATTAAAAATAATCACCTTAAAATAGTCCAATTAAGGTAAATTTTAAATTTATTATGTCAAACAAATTAATTTATTTAATGTCAATGTTGCCACACAATTTAAGTGCTGTTGCACCATTAATGTGTAAAAATATATTTTTTTGGGGATTTCGATTGCATTTACTCTTGGCAAATAAAGTTCAAACTAGGAAAAAATAAATTTCAGCGCTTTCAAACATAACCAAGTTAATTTTGAAATTCTTTTAAATTTCAAAATTCATTTTGATATTTATTGATTTTCTTCGTTAGTTGGTGTCCAAAAAAAAAAATGTATGCTTCTTTTTTAAATAGTAAAACGAAAGATATGTACAAGGCAAGCTCGTTCTTCATATGTATCATATTTACGTGTTGTGTAAATGGATAAATCCCAAGAAACTATGTATGAAAGAAAATTATTTTCAACAAGGGTTCCTGGTGCAAACAAAAATGTAGTGTTTGCCCTCCGCTCCAACCAGTCTGCATCTTCAATTAATGACTGTGTGTGTGAAACGCATTAAGGCAACGACAACTACCACTGCTGTTAGCTAGCAGTATGTAGCAGCAGTAGAAGGTACGATTTATGAAGAAATGTATGTAAATTTTCTTCGTAATATGATACCAAATTGTGTCTATAACAACATATGTACGTTACACATACACATTACAATATATGTATTGCAAGGGTATTGCAAGTGCTACCAAAAGATGTGTATTAAATAATATTTGCCATAATACAATATGTCACTAGTAAATAAATTAATAATTTCCACAAAAGATTTAGGAATTTAGGAAAATAAAAAAATGTATAAAATTTATACTAAATAACCTCATTTTTTGTAAACCCCTTTAGCTACAAAACCTATAGCTTTGATGTGTATTTTTGCTTTAAACTTGTATACTTTTGTGAACCATGATTCTTTTGTAAATCGCAAGAATAATTACACCAATATTTGTTGCAAACTGAAAATGTACAGTGTTCTATTCAGTAACTCATTTGGTGGTGGTATATTCTTGCATTCCTTCAAAGGAACATATGCTCCTGTGTTATGCTCTTATATGTAGTACATACATAGTTATTTTTGTTATATGACCGTTTAATGACTGATACATATAGGGTAGGGTAGTAAGAAGAGATTGGACAAAATCCTTGTTTGAGCAAATAGTTAAACAGAATTTGCTAAATTTCCGAAAGCCTGTTTGTTATAGTTCATTCGATTCATTAAAGTAACGAAAGAAATAGCTTGGTTTTGTCTTTATTAAACAAATTTTTTAAGATCCAAAAAACAAACAAATTTTTTTGGAATTGGTTTGCTTTCGGTTTATTTGTTTAGAATTTAATTAATTTTAGAAAAATTACACTGTTGAAAGTAGACACGGGGATACAGGTCAACCCTGCGTTCATGTGAAATCGGTATTTCGAATATAGAAATATTTAAAATACTTAAATTTCGGTATTCACAAATTTTCTTTGAATTTTATTCCCATATTGTTCATTGTAACCTAGAATACCTAGGTTTTTTAAAAATTAGCAAAAAAAAATTCATAAAATCTCTGAAATAATTTTCGAGTAAATTTGTTCATTCTTTACATTTTATTTAAATCATTAAAATATAAGGCAAAATTTGGCCGAATACCGTAACTAAACCTATTATAAATATATACATAACATATATTATGGAATTTTAGAGATGAAACAAGTTTAGAATATCACAATTCAATCACATATGTATATCCCGTGTCGGGGTTGTCATAGAATCCAATAACATTCGATTTTTCTGTAGTTTTCAAAACCGATTCCAACAATGATTGAATTCTACAATAAACATTTTCTAAATCTGAATTAAGTTATAATATATTTTTCCAGTACATACATCTTTTTTGTAGCAAATAAATCATTCAGGTTAGAATTGTACCAAAAAAATACAATTGTACAAATTTTGTCATTCCTGATAACCGATAAGCTAGACCAGTAGCTCCCAATTTGGGGTGTAGACAAAGATTCGAAATTTCCCGGGCATTTTTCATTTCCAGGAATTGATAAAAAGATTATTTTCATTCCCCGTAATTTTCTAATACTAAATTAAACCAAAAAAAACAAAGTTTTTCGAATTAGTAGTTCTCATAGACTTTAACCTGCCTTTTAAAGAGAGTATACAATATTATAGCTTGTCCAAAGTTGCTCCAACGTTTTTTTAAATGTTTATGTTAGGTAAACATGCATGGCACAGACAGGAAAGAGAGCAGCTCACTTGGATCCATACAGTAGAGGTACCTTTGTGAAAGGGTTTATGCTTTTTATTATTTTATTAAACGATTTAAGAGGTCCGATTAATACAATCTGGAAAACATACGTGATTTTTCAAATCAAGAATTTATCATTCCTTTAAGAATTTTAAATTTCAATTTATATTTAGGCATAATGTTCCTGTTTTAAATACAGCTTTTTCTGTTTCTAATGCACAGAAAAAACATTTTCTACTTTGTCAACTATCGGTCGAAAAATGCTGTAGATATAATGAAATTATTCGATTGACAACCACAATTTAATCATTACAACACATTTGAATATTGTAACTTTAAGAAGAAAACTTATAAAGAAATTCTCGACAAAATTTTTCGATTGACTAGCGTAGACACTAACCATAATTTGTATCTATATATGTATATAAAAATGAAATTACTAAGTTCTAATATCTCAATGTATTTTTTTTTTAATTTTTTGAA
This sequence comes from Calliphora vicina, assembly GCF_958450345.1. Lineage (NCBI taxonomy): Eukaryota > Metazoa > Arthropoda > Insecta > Diptera > Calliphoridae > Calliphora > Calliphora vicina. Next base: position 98,846,071 of record NC_088784.1, on the reverse strand, counting down.
GCTTTTTATTTTGGTTATTTTAATTATATTTTGTGCATATGTACTTTATTAACATGTCCTGATTACACAATGTGAGTAGAATTTCCACTTTTGAAATGACACAAAAAGAACCCAAATACTTTTCCTTATACCAAAATTAATTTAATCAATCAGATTTTATTAGATTTCTACCGAAATCAATTTTCAGGCCAAAGCCGAAATTAAAATCTATTTTTTTCCATCTTAAACTGGACAGTTCTTTTTTGGAAAATGTTGCTTTGGACATTTTGTAATAAAATACCTATAATTATATTCTATTTCATTTAAAAGGAGAAACAAGTCTCCTTTAAAATTCCATAATCATTCCGTATTCGGCCAAATTTTGACCGAATTATGGTATTAGGCCGAGTTTTGGAATAATCCGAACATTCGGTTGGACTCTAGATTTCATTTACTTGAAATTACCATAATTTAAATAAATATTCTTAAATTCTGTCTCTAGATATTTGACTCCTAGTAAAATCATAGCTGAGAAGCGAAGATTTGCTTAAGAAATAGGATTTTTTTTTGGACATTTTGCTATGAATTTATAAAATTTGGCATACATTTTAATTATTTAACATTAATAAAAGAAATTTATTAAAAAATATGTTTAAATAATATTTAAGGAGTATGAATCAAGGACGATTTTACTGAAATACAATTATGTATGCATTTTCATTAAATTGTTAATAGAAAATATTTATATTATTGGCTATTGACTAAGGCTGACTTAACAAAATGTTAAACATAGTTAAGGCTTAATCAAAGATAGAATATAATTTTTTTTTGTATGCGCTTTGATATACATGATTTTAATCCTAACCTTAAACGAATTAGAAAAAACTATATGGCAACACTTTATTATATTTAATTGTGTTTGTTCAAACAGTTGGCAAAGCTGATTTAATTATTTTATTTTTTTACTTATGAATATAATCACTAGCTAAGAATATTATTAATTTAATTTATAAATAAACTATTTATTTTCATAATACATACATATTTAAAAAATAAGTTGAAATAAGAAAGCAAAGAACAAAAAAAATTAACTTACTTGATTAGCTTTACGAGCGCGTCTTTCCAATTCTATTCTTTTTTCCATTGTTGTTGCTGTTAATTTTATTGTTGCTGCTGCAGTTAAATAATACAAATTATGCTGCTAGTTTTTTTTTATTGAAGATTTATGTAGTTGATTTGGAAGAAAAAAATGTCAAGACAAATTTTTTCTTGCTGTTTGTTATTGGTTTGTTTTACAGAAACAAAAACTAGAACTTGTCACCACTGGCTGGCTGGCTAACGCGCGCACCTTGCGTACGTGTTTAGTTTAATGGCGAAAATATGAAGAAAAAACAGCAACAATACAAACAAAAAGTGCGTATGTTAATAATGCCCCTCGGACTCCTATATACAGTAGTAACCAACTTGCTTGCTGGTCCAATTTTATAGAGATGTCAGTTTCTTTCTGATGACGATATGTGCGTGTATAGATAGATGAATATTTGGTTTCTATACGTTTGGCAAAGAGTTGCTGGCTGGGTGGCTGTTGCTACGATTATTCGGGATCTTCTGCCAACCACTTATGATCGATCGATCGTTGGTTGATATGTTGGCAGCGCTAAGACGACGTATGGTTAATTAAACAGCAAATTGATTTTGAAGGTTTTCTATAAAATTTTCTTTTAATTTACCCAGTGGTAAATTTTGACTTTTGTTTGTTTGAAATTTCCTGCTTTACAAGTTCAATGTCTATCTTAATATGAGAAAAAATCGTATAAGATTTTCCTCTTTGTTTTTCACACCACATTAAAACGCACGCACACACACATGATGAGTTTTCGTTTAATCAAAGATTAGTATCCAACAACAAACAGTAACGTTGATGGAAGAAATGAAACACACCGAAAAAAAATACAAAATATGAATTTTTAATTAATTTGCTTTACACAGTTAGGGAAAACTAAACTAAATAATTCATTAACTTTTTACATTGCAAATATTCAATTTTTTTTTCCTTTTTAGCTTTAGTAAAATTTTTGTGTAATACTCACCATATATAAAGTTTGCAAAGTTTTTCTTCTTTCAATTTAGCAACACCAAAATTTATTTTTCAACAAAATCACAAAAAACCTTTATGTATTTTTCTTATTTCCAAAAAAAAGCTGGGAATTTAATAATTTTCTTACTTTTTTTTAATAATAATTCCTAGCCTTTTGTAACACCACACAAAAAATTATAAATTAACACACACGCTCTGTGTTTTGTCGTTGTGTCGGTCTTTTTCTTCTTTCTTTCCTTTTTTGAGTGTGTGTTTCTTGTTTCATCTCTTCTATTCCAAACTATTCCTGGTATAAAATAACTGCATTTCCAATGTGTTTCAGTTTGTTTAATATGGTTGTTAGATCGTCGTTGTGTTTCATTTAATGCACGTTTCAATTCGTTAATGAACCGCCATTTGTACAAAAACAACGCATACAAACACCAACAACAACAAACACTTGTATTCTCGTCTCTTTTCGGTTACCCTACTGTTTTTGTTTTCTTTCTCATTCGTTTGGCATTGAAATAATGCAAAAGAGGAATGTGCCACAAAAGAGAATAAAAAACACGCGCAAATTGCAATGTCTCTTTGTTTTGCTTTCTAACTACTTTTCTGGCACATGGTTGCAGTGGAATGTAGTAAAGTTACAGGGCGTTTCACATATATATATATATATATGTATTATGTAAAAACTGTTAAAAAAATTAAATTAATATTTTTTTATAAAAAAGACGTAATGCATAAAAATTAATTAAGTTTAAATAGATTTAAATTAAAACCTAGCTTTTTTTATATACAGAAAAACTTGTTTGTGTTTTTCAGAATTGGGGTAGGTAGTGAGTGCTTTAAATATTAGTAACTAATAAAACTAAATCCCACTAGTGACAGACAACATTTGATTTTCCACTATTTTTCATCACTATAGTGGTAGTGAAAAATATTTTAACCTACCACTAAAAAAATTAGTAGTGGTAGTGAAAATTTTGCACTACAAACAAAATAGTGCAAATTTTTAACAGTCGTAGTGTTAAAAAATTGCACTGCTTTAATTAAAATTATATTTATTATATGCACTAAAATCTCAAAAAATAGTGTTTATAGAGAAATATTCCAAACAAATTGAAAAATATAGTCAAAATATTTATTTCCATTTTATTTTTTTTATACAATAAAAATAAAATTTAAATTTTTAAGTAAATTTCAGGAATTAAATAAAATCTTAGCAATTTTAATTTGTATTATTAATATAATTTAACAACGTATGTAGTAATCACAACCTAATTAAGAAATAAACTTAAGAAAAATAGTTAAAAAATAAAAAAGTATAAATAATTCATTATAATGATATGTATTTGATAACATTATAATGAATGATTTATTATTATTATTAAATTTTTCCACTATCCTGTTTTAGTGGAGAAAAAAATTGCACTAAGCTGTAAAAAAAAGGTCTTTTCACTATCACTAAATTAATTTTAGTGAAATACTTTCTTGTCCCACTACCACTATTGCTTAGTTATTTATACCACTGCCACTATTGCTGTTATTTTTCAACTCACCACTAAATAAATATAGTTAGTGGTATTAGTGAATGAAAGAAAATGTATTGTTGCTAACTAACTTTTTAGTGGAAACTGCAAATTTAGTGCACTACCTACCACCCCCAACTCTGGTGTTTTTTTGCATGCCGATTTCAGTGCTGCACAGAAGGTACTTTTTTCTTTCTACTACTTTTTTGTTCTACTACATTTTTCAACTCTGCTGATTGATAATAGGGTGGCACAAAAATTAAAACAAAAATAATAAAATGAATGAACAAAAAAAAAGTTGGAAAAATTCCCAAATTCTTTTTTTTTTTAAAGTTCGCATAAATAAATACCACGAACCCGGTTTTGTTGAACGAAAAGAGAAGGAGCGAGCGAGAGCGCAAGCGTGCTTTGCGGAAGGAAGGAGAGAAGGAAGAAAGAAAGAAAGAGAGAAAGTAGGAAGAGAGGAGGAGAGAGGAAAGAAAGAGAAGGAGAGAGAAGAAAAGAAGAAGAAGAAAGTAAGTAGTAGAGAGAGAAGTGGAAAAATAGAAAAAAGAAACGACGAACGACGGTGCGAGAAGAAAGAGGAAGAGAAAGAAGTAAGAAGAGACGAACCAAAACCAACCGGAGGGAGGGGTCCGTCGCCCCACCACCACCCACCGGCCGCAAATTTTTTTGCTGTTGGGTGGTGAAAATAAAAATCGTGGTGAATATAAAAATCGTGGTGAATAAAAAAAGTGTGGTGAATTTTTAGAAATTCACCACAAATACCGTTATGTCAAATTTTTCAAGGTCATTGCAAAATTGTCATCCTAAAAGTAGGCAATGTGATTTTTTTTACAGTTTTTTACGAAGGTTGTTGAATTAGAAAAGGTCCTGTGGGTGGTTGATGACGCAGCTAGTTCAAATTTTGGTAGGAGTTGTAATTAACCTTTTTTTTGCCAGGAGTAGTGGTATTTTATAACAAAACCACCATCATTCTTCGTAAGTCGACCTTTTTTCGACTTTTGGTAAGTTATGAAAGAAAAGTGGACTTTTAGAATATTTTATAGTATGATTTTATAGAAAACTAGTTCGAAACTTTATAACTAGATAATTTCTTGAAATTGCTATAAAAACCTTTTTCACTAGGGTGATCCATTCTTCGACATTTTTTAGAAACCGGTTTTCGGTTTCGGTTTTTTAATAATAACTGGTTAGTTAACCTTTTTTTGGCAAAATATTTAAAACTCATAGTAGTAATAAGAAGAAAAGAAGTTTTTTCATATTAAAATATTATTAAAATAAAAAAAGTTCATGGTAAAAATAACAAAAGAAAAAAAGAGATCATATAATTATGATAAAGAATAAATAAACATGTATTCTAATAACAAAAAATAAGCATTCTTTCTATCTAATTTTTATTAATTTTTTAACCTTCAAAGTCTTCGGGTCAAATTTAAAATGAATTTTTTCAAAAAGATGATATTTATTATATTTTATGACTTTTATTTAATTTCAAATGTCAAAAACTACGTTAGTTTTTTTTTAAAAATATATATAAATTTGACCCGAAGATCGTTGGTTAACAACATCAGTAAATTTTAACCTCTTATGGTGGCTAAAATAATTTAAACAATGCTTTAGAGTATATCGATTTTTTTAAAGTTAAAGTTTTTAAAATACCAAAACTCATAAAAACACACTTTTAGAAAAAACCGATTATTCGAGGAAAAATAACCAGTATCTTCGATATTCGAAATGTGAGCTTTTCAAAAAAACCGAAACCGGTTATTAAAAACCGGGCCGATCACCCTAGTATACACATAGCAGGGATGTCACCATTCATTATTTAGTTCAATTGGAACTGTCTGAATTTAGTGAAATTGGCGTAACAAAATTGAAAAATCTATTTAAAATACCTGATTGAGATACGAAGCTACAACAACTAACTACTAACTACAACACGACAATTAAAAAATTTGTTTTATTAACAAACGTCAGAAAAATTTCAATTCTACAAGTCAAGAAAATAACAAAAAAAAAAAAAAAAACAACAAGTAAGAGAGCTATATTCGCCGATCTTATTTATATACCCTTCACCAAATTATACTTAAAATTTTTTTTTTTAAACAAAATCAAAAATTTTTTTTTAATGTTTTAAAAATTTTTTAACAAATTTGTCCTGGTTTTTTCCTTATATCATCTTAGCCATTTGTGGACCGATTTTTTTGATTTTAAATAGCAACCGAGCCGGAAGAATTCCAGAGATATTGATGTATTATGAATCGTGTAAGTTATTTGGGGGCTTCGGAAAGTTGATTTCAACACACAGACGGACAGACGGACATGGCTATATCGATTCCGCTATCTATAACGATCCAGAATATATATACTTTATGGGGTCGCAAATGAAAAATGTGGAAATTACAAACGGAATGACAATCTTATATATACTCTTGCCACTCATGGTGAAGGGTATAATAATAAAGCTATTATTTATTTTGGTTGGTAAAATAGTCATTCAACAAATTTGTTTGTCGAGAATTGTTCAAACATGTTTGCAAAGTTTGTATGAAATCCGGATTATAAAGTTATAAAGATGCAATCAATCCGGATTATAGAGTAAGTACACAATGTAATGAAAACTGATGTCCGGATTACCATATAATCCGGATTAACGCCCTTCGGATTATCAAGGTTTTACTGTATTTTAAAATCTTATACTTACTCTCACTCTTCCATTCTAAATAATCCAAAAACTACACAAATATTTGAATTAATTTTTTACAATTTTTATTTAAACCAGTTACAAATTTTTTTCATATTATTATTTTTATTATTCTTTTTTTGTTTTAATTTTAAATGATTCTACACAGGTGTCATTATTATATTATATGATTTATTTTCATTTTCAATTTGTTGTTATATTTCAACAATTAACATTTTAAAGTTTTATTATTTCTTCACAATTTTTCACTTATTTACTTACGAATACTATGTAATTGTAATAATTTTTTGCCTTTTTGATTTTATTTCATATTTTTATTTTTGTTCAAAATCTAAAGTTTTTAATTTTATTTTCAGTTATTGGGTTTTTATGTTTCTGTTGAGTGTAAAAGTTTATTATACTTTTATCGATATTATGTGTATTTGTGACAAAATTAGCTAAACAATTTAATTAGTTTTTGATTTAGAATTCTTTGTAATTTGATGTTGTTGTTCTTAATAACTACAAACAAATTTTCGCAATTTCTTTGTATTTTCAGTTTCTGTATTTGTTTTTATTTTTGTATCAAATAACCTACAAAAAATAATAGCAGAATTTTTAATTTAAAGTAACGGGGAAATTATGATAAGATAAATAATGGAATATTGAAAAATTATTGTTTTTAAAATTAAACTTTTATAAATAAATTCTTTATCACTTTCATTGTTGGCTCTGTTCAATCGTTTAAAGTGATTTTCATATGGTAAAATTGAGAAGAGATTTAATTGTCAAAAACCTCAGTCCGTTGTCAAAAACCTAACTCTTGAAACAACAAAATACATTTTGTTGTTGTTTCAGATATAGATTTGTACTTTTTTGTTTGACAGAACAAAGTGTCTCGCCTCTACGTATAAGTAAAATTATTCTCTATGCTAGTTTTAGTTATTCATTTCAAAATGACATTAAATGTCTGTCACCCTAGGTCTCCACGTAGCAATATTTATTGCTGCAATTGTCAAATTTGATTGCGTCAATGACATTTGCGGTCTAATTGCCATATGTAGCAATCCATTGCGAATTGGTTGCTCTACTGATTGCCTGAGCAATTATTATTGCTAAGCAATAAATAAGCTGTCAGTTCAGTTGTCATTAATATAAAATTTCTTCTTTCTATGATTCGGGGCGATTGATTAATTTCTACATATTTAATTTATTTAAGTACGAAAAGTAAAAAAACAAAGAAATTAGTGAAAAAAGTCATGTAATACAAAATATAAGCAAAATAGACCATAGTTTTTCATAGTACTTCTCGCTGTTGTTGTTCTGCCGACGTTATTGCTTGTGCTTAGCAATAAAAATTGCTAGGTGGAGACCTAGGGTCAATCAAGGCTTTCAAATATCTAGGTTTTTCTCGATCAAAAAAAAAAAAAATAAAAAATTGTTAAATGGGGGTCAGACATCATGTATTGCTTGTGTTTTGTGCCATGTATTGGGACATTTTTCCACGTGTAAACATATACGTATGTATCGAATACATGTCCCAATACACATGCAATACATGCCGTCTGACCCCCCTATTAGTAACTCTGAATCTTCTAAACAACGACTAACAATTCAAAGTCAGATGAATTCCAATACACCATGAAGGCATTAATTACTCCATGAAGATTGTTGTAAAACTCAACAACAGCTTGCAAAATCATGGGAAGCATTGGGTACTATACGAATTGAAGCCGAACGACCTTGAAAGACGATTTTGCATGTCTGAAATGCTGCTTGAACGCTATAAAACTAAATAATTTTTGCACCGCATCATCAGTTGCGATGAAAAATTAATCGATTACAATAAACAGAAGCGTAATACCATGTTCTGACGAGCGGTTGAATTATTTAATTCACGATCTGAAATATTATTGCGAAACAACCCGTTCTCACGACAGATTCGTAATTCAATTTGACATTTATTTCCTCTTCTTGTTTTATTTTGTTTTGACAGCTGACATTGACAAAACACTCGATAAAAATTTGAGATGAGACTGATTTGTTCGTAACTGATGTGTACGAAAAAGGTAATTCGCACTTGAAATTTTGTATGGCGAATCATATAATTCAGTTCGTAATTGGGGTTGAATGACGAATGAGAGCGTGAATGACGAATAATGCCGTCGTGAGAACGGGGCATAAGAGATCGTATGTGAAGCCCGGTCAACCAGCCGAATTCTCTGTATTTTGGGGGAGTAAAAGGGTCCTATCTATTATTAGCTGCTGAAATCTAACCAGGCAAAAACCTGTACCGAATGCAACTATTTCATTTGAAGCGAGCATTGGCCGAAAAACGTCCAGACAAGAAACCGTAATATTTCATCATGACAAAGCTCTTGTTGCAATATCTGTTAAAAAGTATGTATTTCGAATGAAGTGGTTGGGAAGTTTTGCCTTACCCGCTTTATAGTCCAGACCTTGCCCCGTCCGACTACTTTTTGTTTCGATCCATGCATAACGCTCTCTCTCTGGGATACGTTTCACTTAGGAAAATATTGACTTGATTTGTTCTTGGCCTTAAATGATGAGCAGTTCTTTTGGCTCGAAATCAATATGTCGCTAGAAGTTGGGAAAAATATAAAAAATCCTGCATTTTTTAAGTCAAACACCCAATATTTTCGAACACTTATTATCGAAGATACGAGGGCGGGTCAATAAGTCCGTGACTTTTAGAATTGCCCGCCTCTTAACTGAAAGGGCAATACTGTTCCTGCCAACAGGGATTAGTCAGTTGACTCCTGTCAAAATTTGAACAAGCTGTGTCATTTAGTTTGAGTTTGGCAGCCATATTGATTGCAGAATATCACGTCACTTGAGGAGAAATTGGAAAAAAACTGAGATTAGCTCATTAAGCATTATTTTTTGCGGTAAAAAACCAATCGCTCGCAATCGGGTGCACTCTATTCTCCGGATTAAGCAAACCTGATGAAATGTCTCGCCGAAAAGAGATTTGACTCCAACTATATAATAATCATCTCTCAAAAAATAACTATTTTGATTGGATAGAGCATAGAGCTCAAATGAGACATGTTGAAAAATAAAATAATTTTTTATCGTATTTGGCATAATATAACAATAAAAGGTAGAATCATAGTAGAAAAATAGAAGGTAGTTTCATTCTCTCTTTATTTTTTAAAATTCTACGTCTGACATGCTTAAGGATATTGACGTTTTCGTTAAAATAGTAATACCATATTAATTAAAAATTTTCCCATATCTTCTTTGAAAAATATTAAAAAAAATATTAAAAAAAAATATAAAAAATATTTACTATCAAATTGGGATCAAAGGTAAGATTTTCATTTTCAAATATTTCAAAGCTAATTTGTGAACATTATTTTAAGATTTAACAACTGCGAAAATACCAAATATTTTTGCAAAAATTCAAATATAATTTTTTTTAAAGTCCCTACATTACCTAACAAACGACAACAGTGGCTGGATGTATGTAAAATTTGCGAAGAAGATTTGCCAAAAGAGCCAATGGTGTGCTCCGACCATTTCCTTAAAAGCAATATTTCAGTTAATACATTAACTTCCAACACAAAATACTTAATACATTTTTATTTAAATACTAAATTATAAATTACACATTTTTTGTAAAAAATTTCTCTAAAATAAAAATCATTTTTAGGAATGCGGCAACGCTTTTTATAATGCTCACAAAATAAGGAAACTTCAAAAAACCTTATTTGAAAAAAAAAATTTTGATTGAAACTACCTTCTATATTTTTATCATGGGTAGAATCACTACAAAATATGTTCTCAATTCTACATGACTTGAATTGTCAGACTAATATAAAATAAAAAATAAAAGTACAATTAAAAAAACACATTAAAAATTAACTAAATTGAAAAATATTTTAAATTCAATTTAAATGTTCATTTGAACAAAATGTCGTAAGAATTATAAAATGTCCTGAAAATAAAATTAAAGAATGGAGTGCAGCCTGCGGTATTAAGCTGAAGAAACACTCACGGATTTGCATGCATCATTTCAATGACTCCGATTATATTGAACTGTATTTCAAATATAAACAAAATATTTCTCAATTTTCATTTGTTATTATTCGTATTTTTGGATTTCTGTTTTTTATTTTTCTATTATTTGACGTAACAAGGCATAGCATTTTAAACTCTCTCCCTAGTGATTCTACCTTCTAATGGTTGTATCATGGTATTTGGGAAAAACAAAAAGTCAAGCCAAACAAAATAAAGGAAAAAAAATAGAGAAATAAACAGAAATAAACAGAAATTTCTTTATTTTTCTATTTGCTTTATAAAAAAGTTAAATTCATTGAAATATGTCCAGATGTACATAGTTTTCCAAACCAGATGTGTTCGACTTTGACACCCCGTATCTCTCTTTGTATTCTAACAGGGTGGTCGCAAATTTAATTTTCTGATAGCTGATACATATGTTCCAAAACGTTTTATTCATTCATCATTTTCCAATCTAACAAGTGGTTTATAAGATACTGATTTATTAACAATATTTTCCTATCAATCCCACTACGCGGAGGCAATCTTCCCACCAAATTGTCGATTTTTTACTTTTTTATCAAAAATTCGATTTATAGAAGCCCAATTTAAATAAAAAAATCCCATGAATTTATTGAAAACATACATAATTCTGAATATATTTTGTAGCTTTTTCATTTAAGTCTAAAAAATTGCCACTGAAAATTAAAAATTCTACTTTTTTTTGCCTTAAATTATATTTGATTTAACTTTTTTTATTTATATTTAGTTTTAGAAATTTTATTTATTTATTTTATTTCAATTATTTTATAGTTACTATTATTTTTATTAGATTTGATTTTAATTTATTTTTTATGTTTTTGATTCCATAATAAACATTGACATTTTTGTTTTTGTTTTCCTATAACAAATAACCTTCTTTCTTGTTCTGCTGTTCTTAAAATTATTATTTTTCCGTTCAATAAATTTAATATTTCTTGAAAAAAATTCTAATAATTTATTCTATTTAATGTGTGTGTGTTTTTGTGTATTTTTAAAGCTTTGTTTTAAAATTGTATTGAGTTTTTAAACTGTATTAAATTTCGCACATTTTTGTTTTTATCGCACATGCCTAATCGTCAATTACATGATTTTTTTTATTGTAAATATTATTTTGGTTTTGAATTTTTGTATTTTTTTTAAATTTATTTAAAATTCTCTAATTAAGGTTTTTTTGTTTAATTTGTTTATAATGTATTTAATTAACTGGTGACAGGCACAATCTCTGCAAATTCACAACAATTATATTATTATTCATATATTTTTGGGGTTTTTTTATATTTTTAATTACTATAGTAAGTTCTTATTTACAGAGAAAACAGTTTTGTTATACAAAACGAATTTGTAGCCAAACAAATGATTCAGTTACTTTAAACTAATTAATTAGTTAACGTAAACGTATTTGGACCTATTAAACTTAATTCAGTTACTTTAAACTAATTAATTAGTTAACGTAAACGTATTTGGACCTATTAAACTTAATTTCTGTAGCTACAAACGAAAAATGTCATAGATGTCATAGAATCATTCATTTGCCTACACAGAGAAAACAGATTCGTGATAGCAACCGAATTTGTTGCCAATCGAATGATTCTACCTACCTTAGTAACCGAATTTTACAGTTGTAGCTACAATATTTTAGAAGCGGTAACAAAATTTTGGTTGCTTCAACCGATATTCTTCTTTATCAACTGACTTTCTGTTGATGGAACCGAAAAATTCTATGTGTGCAACCGAATCATTCGATTGGCAACAAATTCGGTTGCTATCACGAATTTGTTTTCTCTGTGTACATATTCGGTAGTGTTAAAATTGTTTTCTCTGTAATGTTTTTAAATTATACACAATTTTGTTTTTATTGGAATTTTTAGGCGAATGTAGGGTGACTTTAAAAATGTGAAATACTTGTAATATAAGGGCCTGATTCAAAAACATGCCCAGAAAACAATTTTTAAATTTTTGTAAGAAAAACACTTAAATATTATTTGAAAATTTTGTGATTTTTTTTATAAATATTTGAAAATTTTTTTTCGGTCCGATGTTTCTGAATCAGGTCCCAAGTCTTGTTAAAATATTAATTCCCTTTATCAACTGAGGCAAACATTTCAGCAATGAGAGAAAAACTTTTATTGAATTATGTTAATAATTTAAATTCTTATAAAATGTTTGAATACAAAAAAAGTTTCGTGATGCAAAAAACTTTGGAAACAATTTGGTTTAGAAGATCCATAAAAATTTACTTTCAAATTCCATTTGGACTATCTATTTTTACGATACACTATTCTGATTGTAACAAAATGTTTAACAAATTTTGTAACTCAAATCTGTTTGCTAAAAAGTGAATGAATTTATTTTTTTGTTTGTTTGTTTAAACTTGAAATTAAAGATTATGTTTTCTAAGTAAATTACAATTTTAAGAATCACCCCTTTCTATATTAGTTACATGACATAAATACATAAATAAATTTCTTTGTTACTTAAATCTTAAAAAAGCCTAATTGAAACCTTTTGTTGCGGCAAATTAATAATTATGGTATCGTAAATTAATATAGATAAATAGTACGAATGTTTTAGAGTTTACAAACATAATTGAAATAAAAAGTAAACAAAATGGTCCTTCGTTTAATAATAAGTTTGCAGATAGTTGGTAAACAAAAGTATACTTTAAGGATGCTATAATATAAAATACTTGAATAAAAAATATTTTTTTTAAAAAAGACCCTAAAAGTATGCTAAATTAACAAATTTCTGGTTATTTGTGTTTATAAAACTTACAAGCTTGGTTTAAAATGGTTTTTAAATATCACTGAGTGTAATTTTTAGAGTCATGGAAATATAACCATATACGGACATCACTACGTGATAAAATATCAATGAAATAGACCCGTGTCTCCCAGTTTTGCCCAAAATCATGCTTTTTTTTATGGGCCCCCAAAGATTTGGGACTTTGGTGTCATTTTTGCAAAAAGTGATCATTTTCTCAGACTCATATCTTGCAAACGGTTCGGAATTTTGAATTACTCTCTGAGATAAAGTTGTAGCCCATGTCATAAAGAACTTAAATTGTGAACATATAAAATCAAAAAAACTTCATCTACAAGATCAAAATCGCAAAAAACTTAAAAAAAATTGATTTTTTTACGAGTTCCCCTGTTTACCACCATAGGTAGCAAACCGTTTAAAATTCAAGGAAACAATCAACTACAAAAATGTACCTAAGATATCAATAAACAACATTCTAGAACATATGAACATTCTAGGAATGATTCCTAACACCGTTTAGGTACGTCAATATAAGTTAGTAAGAAAAAACTAAAGGAATTAAGTGTTTTGGGCCATAAATTATTATAAACTAAAGCATACTTTTAGGCAGCTTAAAAAAAAGGATTTTTATTTTCTTTATTAATTTTCAACAACCTAGCCGCTGGCCATAACCGGTTATAAATTTCTACTTAAAAAAGTAGTTTATATTAAAAAATTTAAATATAAAATAAATTAAATAATTATAATTTAAATTATTTCTAAATTTATTTAGAATTTTTTTTAAGTTTTTTGCGATTTTATATGTTCACAATTTTTGTTCTTTATGACAAGAGATAAAACTTTGCCTCAGAGAGTAAATCAAAATTCCGAACTGTTTGAAATATATGAGCTTGAGAAAATTATTACATTTTTGCAAAAATGACACGGAGGCCCCAAATCTTTGGGGGCCCATAAAAAAAGTGCATGACTTTTGTTTGGTCTTTTATCACGTAGTGGTGTCCGTATATGGTTATTTTTTATTCGTATTGCACTGTGTAATTCAATTGAAAATGTGTATCTCTCAATTATTGGTGATATGTTCATAAAGTAACCAACATTTAGTTTAGCATACTTTAAGGATTAACTTTCCTTGAGCGAAAATAATAATAAACAAATTTCTTTAAGGTTATGATGATTCATTCTTATATACAAACATACATAAATACTTAGTTTCTTTTTAAAAATACAAAAATGTTTCAAAATAATTGGTTAACCTTAAAGTATGCTGGCTTTTTTATTCCCAAAATAACATTTTATTTAGAAACTGGTTGTCAATTGATACTATTTTAGGATCTTGTTATAATTGTCTTTATAACATTTTTTTACATCGATTTTGTATTAAATATTAATTACTATTATTATTATTATTATCATTATTAATTTATCTTTCATAGAAATTTATATTGTTGTTTTTTTTTTTACAAAATTAAGACCCTGTTTTATAAGTACATATTATTTTCAAATAGTTTTTTTTTCAATCTTATTTTTCTTATTTATTTATAAAATTAACAATTTCATTTCATTTTCTTTTATTTTAATAAACTATGCAACATTTTAAATTTATTAGCTTATTACCAAATTATTATTAATAATTATTTACAAGAATTTTTATTAAATTTATACTAAACATTGCGCCTTTTTTGTTTTGTTTCACACTTTATTTCATTTCAATTTAAATTTTAGTTTGTTTTGTTTTCAAGTACTTTTTGCAGTTTCTTTTTTTTATGTCATACTTTCTAAAAATACATCTAATTATATGTTTTTTTTTTTTTTTTTATAAAATAATTAACAAACAAGCTCGATTTTTTTCAACAACTAACTACACACTTAAAATGTTAAACTTAATTTAAACTTTTAATTTATATTTTTGAAAAATTTGTGTATGGGTGTTTTTTTTTTTTAATTTTTGTTATGCATCTCAAGCTTTAAAGTATGATGTTGACTAGGGAAACGTGGGGGATTGTAAGGGGTTTGAAAAAAATAATATTTGTGTGAATATTTAGATTTTTAGATGTATTCAGAACAGAACAACATTTATTTACAATATAAAACTACTAGTTGCACATTTTTAAGAAAGTTTTTTTTTATTTCATTTAAATGTTTAAATATAAACATTTTTTGATATTATAACTGGATTCCAAAAAATTAATAAAATTTCATGCTTATTTCAAATCTCAAATTTTATAACTTAAATTTTTTTTAAACGAAATTTTATAAAAGTGAAAATTTTCCTTCGAAGTATTAAAATACCAATTTTAACGTTTTTAAATATTTTGAGACAGCGTAAAGATTGATTTGAAATTGGCGGTTGTCATATTTGTGGAATTTGTTTTGTAATCTTTAATATCAAAATTGTCTGCACCAAAACAAATTGAAAATATAAAATGGATGAAATTTATTTGTTAAGATACATTTTTGGACTCTATTGGACCATAGCTATTAAAAACCAGTAAGAGAGCTATATTCGGCTCTGCTGAATCTTATATACCCTTCACCAAATTATACTTTAAAAAAAAATGTTTAAAAGAATTTTGAAATTTTTAAAAATGTTTTTCAAAAAAAATTTTTAAATTTATTAGTGAACAAAATTTTGTGACAAAAAACATTTAAAAAAAATTTTCAATATTTTTTTTTTTAATTTCTTAGCAAAAATAATTTTTGTCATATTTTTTTTTTAAATTCCTTTTTCAAAATTATTAAAAGAATTTTGAAATTTTTTTAAAAAAAAATTTTTAAATTTATTAGTGAACAAAATTTTATGACAAAATTTTTTTTTTGGTGAATATATTTTTCAAAATTTTTTAAAAATTTTTTATTTAATTTTTTTAAAAAGAATTGTTCAAATTTATTAATGAAAAAATTTTATGACAACAAAATTTATTTTGTCAATATATTTTTCCCAATCTTAACCCATTGTAAGTCCGACTTACTTTGTCCGTTATACGCCATTGCAAAGGTCTTTGAAATATATATTATTGGATATCCATATTGTCTATATTACTGACTTAGTAATCCAAAAATAGGTCAAAAATCGAGGTTGTCCTGGTTATATCTCTGCCATTTATTTGTTGGCATATTTTCTCGATTTTAAATAAAAACCGAGCCGGAAGAATTCCTGATATATTGATGTATGAATCATGTATATAATTTAATTGGGGCCTACTGAAAGTTGATTTCAACATACAGACGGGATATGGTTATATCGACTCCGCTATCTACTTTGTGGGGTTGCAAATGAAAAATGTAGAAATTAAAAACGGAATAACAAACTTATGGTGAAGGGTTTAAAAATAATACATTTTTTGTTTGGACTTCATTAACCCATTATAACCAGATGTCAAAAATACTGTTCAAAGCTATTTTCGAATACAAATTTTTCAACAATTTCAAATCGATTCCCACTCTAACTTAAAAGAGATAGATATGTTAAAATTTGCATTTTAAATCTTTATTTAGTATTTATTAAAATCGAAAAGAATTTCTTTAATTTCGTTTCTAAAAAATTTTGAAAATATATAATTTGTGAGTATAATGAGTTAACGATACAGAAATACAAAAACAATTTTTAATTGGATGTTTTTTAACTTTTTAATTTTTTTTAATATTGCTATATTGCCACCTTTAAATGGTTTCCTCTAAAACCGTCAATATCAAGTCGGTCTCCACGCTTAGCTCGATTAGCTAGAAGCTTTAAAATTTGCATTGTTAATTTGAATTAAGCATTTATTAGAATAGAAATTAAGTTTTCAA
Source organism: Calliphora vicina (assembly GCF_958450345.1). Lineage (NCBI taxonomy): Eukaryota > Metazoa > Arthropoda > Insecta > Diptera > Calliphoridae > Calliphora > Calliphora vicina. Next base: position 98,829,183 of record NC_088784.1, on the reverse strand, counting down.
AATTTTTTAAATTTCGTTTAAAAAAAATTTGAAAACAGATTCGTAGTAGCAATCGAATTATTTTGCCTTAATGACCGAATTTTACAGTTGTAGCTACAAACTTTTAGAAGAACGAACAAAAGTTTGGTTGCTTTAACCGTGATTCGTCTATATCAACTGATTTTCTGTTGATAGAACCGATAAATTCTATATGTGCTATCTACTACGAATCTGTTTTCTCTGTGTAAGTGAAATACAAAAACTGTTTTAATTGGATTTCTTCAATATTTAATAACGAAACTATAAATAAATTGTACAACCTGTCCGATTTTGTTAAAATTTTCAGCATTTGAGAACAATTTAAGATCCAGGGAGTACCGAAAATCATAAAAGTGCCATCCTAATAAACCGGTTTTATAAAAATCTAGAAAATTTCTACATTTCTTTCAAAATTGTTATATTTTGAATAAAAAATCCAAAAGTGTATTTTATTTTGAATATTCCAACTTTAAAAAATTAAACATTTGTAGAGATTAGTAGCGGTCTTAAAATATTGTAGACAAAAGTACATATTCAGTGTTTCATTAAAGATAATCTAAATAATTAGTTTCTTTTGCTCTTCTGAAAACTTGTGTTTTCTAAGATAGACGGTTTTGAATATGGTCCTTCGATATAAATAATAATAATTCTAAATATTTGTTAGATTTTAATACAATTACTGAAGTAAATATTTCCAAGAACTACAAGCTTCTAAAATCATTTGATATTTATGATAGAAATTATTAAGACTTTGACAATGTAGTTCAAGGGCATTATAAATAAATTAATTTTTAAAATTTTCTCATACATACAATTTATTTATTTTCTTCTAGCAGCTTCGAGAAGATACAAACATCTCAGAGTCAAATGTTTGAATTATGAATACTTTTTCATTTGATATCGAGAATAATTTCCAAACACTAAGAAAATTTGTTAAAAATACCCGCAATTGTTAAGAAAGTCAAGTATTTTCTCAAATTTTTCACTTGAGCAAGACTTTGATTTCAAATCTACCTCAATTAGATATCAAATCTACATACGTGTTTACTGGAATAAGCGTATGAGAATTTTTTCAAATAAATATCACTCATACGTAAAATAAATCAAGTAACCTTTTTATTATTATTATTATACTGAAAAATATTCTAAACACAAAACCAGCAGATGGCAAAAAAAAAACAGTATTAAAAAATTACATTTTGTACAATTGATTACAATGTTATTCTTATTCAAAATCAAATTTTCACACATTTATTTGTAAACAAATTCATTCAAATATTCCCGTTTCAATAGAGAAAGAAAGCAAAAGAAAAAATGCTCTAATATCCGGTCATTAAACAAACACATTAAAATAAATAAATATAAATACATGAATAAGCCATGTTTACTAAGTTTTGTGAATATGAGCATGAGTGAGAGAGAGAAAGTGAGTGAATGAAATTATATTTATGTGTTTGATTGTTTGTACATTCGTAAACACATGTTTACACGCACAGTGTTGATGTTGTATTCATACAATGTTTACTTTTAATAAACTCTTTCTTGTTGCTGTTGCTGTTGCTATAACAGTTTTATTTATTTTGTCTATCATTCTACTTCTCTGTTATTTGTCACTCGTGACTTTGTACAGTAGTTTGTTGTTGTTGTTGATATATGCACATTACTTACTTACAAACATAAAATAAACATTACCATGTCTGTTTTACAGAATTCATGAGTACACAAGAGTGGGTGTCTGTCTGTATAGTTGAGAGTTTAGAGTTGGATGTTGTTTTTGTTATTTACAATTTGTTCATTTCATATTTTTACTGGTTCATTTGGTATTTGTTTTTTTTTTACAAGTTTTGTTTCTTTTTTCTTTATAGTTTTGTGCGTGTTTTTCTGTTCTGTTTATTCATTTTATTTTACTGAGTACATTTTTTATTTTTCATTTACTAAAAAAAAAAACAAATTCTGTTACTATCATCATGTTTTCACAAATAGCAAAAACAAAACACATAAAAGAAGACTGGCAGACTGCAAAAAGAGCATTTGCTATTACATATTTAGTATTCATTGAATGCTACAGGTTGTTTGTTTTATTTGAAGCGTAAAAATATTCATAAAAAAGAACATGTTGTAAAGGAGCACAGTGGGTTGAGGGTGCATTGAAGTGGTTATAATAAATGTTGAATAATTTACTTTAACCATGATTTTACTCTAATTAAGGAGGTATAGCTAAAACATGGTCTGACAAATTCTGAGAACCCTTCATTTCCCATCTATACATTTTATAGATTCACAATAGTTTCCGTTTACTTTGAAATCGGACTGGATCATCCTTAATAATACATATCGATGCCTTAATATAAAAAGGCTCTAAGTCGTGTTTTTTTAAGTTGAGACTTTTTTTTTTGGCTAATTATGATAAATAGCATAACCCGGTGCACTTCGCTACCCCTACCCCTACCCTAGTAAAATTAAAAAATATGAATGATTTCTGATACAACCTAATTACGTACAATGGTACGAAAATAACACATGCAAAATATAACTAACTAATTTGGTATGGGAGATACCACACCACTGTTCTGATCCCACCCATTTTTAAATATTATGTGTAAAAAATAACTCATATCAAGCTTTACTCTAACTTTCCTTTATAAGGGAGGTGTCATTTCTACTACGCCGATCACGCTTAGCTAAACTTCGTAAAGGGATCAGGAATACATTCGTTTTTAGCTAACCTCCGTAGAATGGTAATAAATTTATTGATATAGAGTTTAAATATTTTTAGAATTATTGATCTCGAGATATTCAAAATTATTTATTTACATTGTGCCACGACCACTACTGCAATCACGACCATTTTCAGACAATCTCTGTAAAATGGTAAGAGAGCTATGCGGACAAAGTTTGAATAACCTTGCAATTATTACTTTATATGGAAGGTGACTCACCTCCTTTTTCGACCCCTCTCATTTTGGTTCCCCAGATATTCGAAATCAATATTTACTCTGTATGGGAGGTGCTACGCCCTCTAATCCAATTCCGTCTATATTCAGATAACCTCCGCACAGTAACAAGAAATTAATTTGTTAAAAGTTTAAACACTTTTACAATTATAGTTCTACAGATATTCGAAATTAATTATTTACTTTGTATAGGGTGTGCCACGCCCACTATTCCAATCCCGAACAATTTCAGCGAAACTATGCAAAATTATAAAAGAGCCATTTAGACTAAGTTTGGAGAATCTTGCAATTATAGTTCACAAAATATTTATAAATAACTATTTAATTTGTATGGGAGGTGATTCACCATTTGTTCCAACACGTCCCATTTTTTATTAAACTTCATGCCGTGATAAGAAATTGATTCGTATGAAGTATTTACCCCCATATGCATAAAAAGTTTTTAAATTTGTCAAAGGTTTATAAAACACATTTCGAATGGAAATTTTGTTTTATAAACCTTTGATAAATTTAAAAATTGTTTATGCATATGGGAGTTAGTAAACAAAACAAAAAAACACCTTCAAAATATAGTTTTTTAATTGACTTTGAATTACTAAAGTCTTCTTCTTTGTTTTCAATAACAACTCTCACTTAAAACAGAGCGAAATCAATACTGTTTAATTGTTTCTCTTATTTATTTACAACAACAAATTGGACAAACACGATTTGCTTTGTTTATTTTTTAGCTTAAGGTTCACATGTACACGTTTTTGCATAAGTGTTAGTAACATATTTAAACGCTTATAGCTCCTAAAAAACTGAACCGATTTCAATAAAATATATATTCTGCACTTCTGTGAATAAATCCCTTTAAAATTGTATATTTCTTGCCCAAATCGAATGTATAATGTGAGCGTAAAAGGGGTCTAAAGAAATCGACTTGCCTATTAATATTATGATCTGGACTTACAAAATAAACACGAGTTAGGACCTTTTTATATTAAGGCATCGATATAATGCATTCTAATAGAACATTAGTTTAAAACATACATATTATTCTTATGATTTTATATTTACGTTGCAAACGTCGTACCACCAGTTTGGTCCTAACCAAGTATAACAAGTAATCCGACTCTCATTTTTTTTTAAATTTCTCTCTAACATACGGGTACTCTGTAAGTTCAGAGGAATGTAAACAAATGAAATATTTTGAAATTTTAGTATTTAATAAAATAACATTTTTGACACAACACGTATCATTTTATATTGTAGAATTTAAACTACAGGATAGAGTTCCAATTTTTGGTATTGACAATTCATAAAAATTAAAATTTAAAACTATTTTTTTAAACTTTGTTGCCTCGAGAAAATTTTAAATTTTAAACACATGTGTAATTTTGTTACTAACACATATATAGAGTTAGGGTACTGTTGTCAAAGAGTCGGACTGTTATACTTTTAAACTAAATTAGTGTCCAACTTAGAATTTTTGCAGAGAGAAGAGAGCTCGGTTATCATTATATATATATTTAAAAATCGGGAAATCGGGATTAATTTTGAAATTTACCAGGATCCCGGGAATTCCCGCCTAGAACAAATTATTCAATTTTGAGAATGTAGACTTCGTTAAAAATCTAAAAAATGTCTTTGGTTTTAAAATGAAATTGGATACAAATAAAAAAATTCAATAAAATTTTAATATAAAAAGGTAAACTGACTCGATTTCTAATTTTGGTTATATACAAACCTGTCTGTCACCATTTGTCATTTGTATTTAAATGGCTTCAATTTCCATTAGATTGTGTTCTACCTTCGTTATATTCCAATTAATTCTTTTAATTCGCAAACAAATAAATATTTTATTTTTTTTAATTTTGAATTGGCAATGTTTTGCTTATTAAATCAAAAATTAAGTAAAGGTGTATACTAAAATAATTCCACTTTAGATCGGAATAGAATTCTGCGAAAGCCCTGAATATTCACGAGTTTTTGGAATAATTTGAATAATAACAATAACAAGACTATTTGGGTTAAATCTTTTTTGTTGTATGAATCTTCTGCATTTGTTTTAAAGCTTTAATCATCTTTTAGAGAAAGTCAAGTTCAAAAAACATCACATTAAACTAAGAAACATAATTCGCGGAATTCCCTAATCATAACTTAAGATTTGACTTTTGACCTATTGAGAGAAATAATCTAGAAAATTGACTTTTTTTAATTGTACAGTTTAAAACTTATGGGCAATTACTTTTTTTTTAAATTTTAAAGAGGTCATTGAAAAGGTTATGGAATCAAAATGTTATATGTATTCTTGTAATACATAAAATTCATTGAAATTAGAGAATTAATTCAAACTACAGCATGGTTTCAGATAAAGAGGTGTTTAAAGACACCTAAAATAATTCGGATATGAAAGGCATTATTAAAAACTACTTAGAGAGCTATATTCGGCTGTGCCGAATCTTATATACCCTTCACCAAATATACTTTGAAATAAAAATTTTAAATATTTTTATGTAAACAAAATTTAAAAAAAAATATTTTTTGAAAACAAATTTATAACAAAACATTTTTTTTGGGTGAAAAAAAATTCGGGATAAAAAATATTTTTCCGGATTTTAACCCATTGTAGGCCCGACTTACTTTTTCCATATATAAGGGTCTTTGAAATGTCTATTATTAGATTTCCATATTGTCTATATTATTGACTTAGTAATCCAGATATAGATCAAAAATTAGTCAAAAATGTAGGTCCTGGTTTTTTCCTGTTTTTTTCCTTATATCTCGTCATTTCAACGCTATAAAGGAAAATCATTTTTGCGATTAACCCGAAGCGTAAGAGACCGTATGTGAAGCCCGCCCAACCTGCCGAATCGACGCCAAAGCCAAATATCCATGGTGATATGGTTATGCTCTGTATTTGGTGGAAGTAAAATGGTGCTATCTATTATTTATGATCTGCTGAAATCTGGACAGATCATCACAGGGAACCTGTACCGAACGCTATTGATTCCTTTTTAAGTGAACATTGGTCGAAAAATGCCCAAAATATGCGGCCAGACATGAAACCGTAATATTCCATCATGATAACGCTCGGCCACATTTTGCAATCCCTGTTGAAAAGTATTTAGAATGATTTATAGTCGAGACCGTGCGCCGTCCGACTACTATTTCTTTTGATCGATGCAGAGCGCTCTCTCTGGGATACGCTTAACTTCAGAACGGTGTATCCGATATTGGCTTGATTTGTTCTTGGCCTCAAAAGATGAGCAGTTCAGAAAGATGGGAAACGGTCATAGCTAACAATGGGAAATACTTTGAATAAATTTATATTGTATAAATGCTTCAAAATAAAAGCTAAACATTTTAAAAAATTCCACATTTTTAAGTCATACATCCAATACTTTATTTAGATGGTGTAAATAATTTAATCATAATTTATTTTTATACCCAAGATGGCAAGATTTCCGAACCCACAAAGAATATATTTTCTGGATATATTTTATAGAAAGCGAAGTCGATATAGCCATGTCCGTCTGTATGTTGAAATCAACTTTCCGTAGCCCCCAAATAACCTACAAATATGATTGATATATCAATATATCGGGAATTCTGCCGGCTCGGTTGCTTTTTAAAATCGAGAATTGGCTATTTATATATCATTAATATGGACAATATGGATATCTAATAATAAATAATTCAAAGAACTTTGCAACGGCGTATGTAAGGCCATAGCAAGTCTGACCTACAATTGGTAAAAATCGAGAAAAATATTTTTTAACCCGAATTTTTTGTCATAAAATTTTTTTCACTAATAAATTTAAAAGAATTAAAAAAAAATTTTCCCATACAATTTTTTCACTAATAAGTTAGAAAAAAAATTGAAATTTATTGAAAACAAAACATAAATAAATTGAATAAAGAAAAAATTGTTTTATTCATTTTGGGGATTAAATTTGAATTAACAAAAATTTAACAATTCAAAAATGAATGAATTTTTTTTTTTAAAAATCTACAATGAATTTGAATTCTATTCAAATAAAAGCCTAAATGAAGCAAAGGAATTTGTTTTGTTGGAATGAATTGCTGATATTTTTTTTTAAATTCTAAAATAAGATTTTATGGCAATTGAATTAATTAATTCAAAGCTCTGTGCTATAATTTTATTTAAATGGATTAATTTTCAGATTTTTATTTTATAATACAAAATCTAACTTTATTTGAAGTTTATTTATAATTTCGAAAAATATTTTGTAATGAAATCTTTTAATAAATTTAAATATTTTATTTAATAAAAAATAATACCAACTTTTTTTCTTTTCAACCCACTGTGCTTAGCTTGTTTGCTCTCATATTTAAAGCAATAGTTATGTATGAATCTATGAGTGTGTGTGTGTGTACCATTATGTTTTTGTAGTTATTGTAGTTTATTTACAAGTCTTCTTGTTTGTTTTTTGTTGTTGTTTGGCTCTAACTCACACTTAATTAACGGTTGTTCTGTTGCTCTTTTTTTGCAGTTGTTGTTGTTTTTTTTTTGCTATCAAAAGTACATGTTGTGTTGTTTTCTCTTTTTTTCTTTCTATTTTTTGGTTTGTTTGAGGATTTTAGTGAAGTCTTTTTTTGCCTTCGTGTTGTTGTTGTTTTTTGTTCCTGTTCATATTCATGTTAATGGCAGCTTTAGGGCTCATTGTTTAAAATGTTCTAGAGGTATAAATACAAACTATGTATAAGTATGAATGTAGGTAGTATCATGGTCGTCATTCAGTCAGCAAACATCTATCTGCATCGTTTAATTTCACTTTGAAGGTTATTACCTAGTGATTTTTCCTTTGCGTTTACCCACCACCTCATATCCTGTTCCAGCATCTGGTTTTCTTGTTTGTTGTTTTTGGTGTGTTTAGTAGCTTGTTTTTTTATATTATAAAAATTAATTTTATTAAATCTCTATTTTCGGTCTTTGTCTGATGCTGTTTTTTTTTTTATATTTTGTTTGATGGATACTGTGGCGACCGCTCCTGTGTTGTACTCGCAGCAATTTGTGGTTATTTATAAATTATCATTTGTTATGGAATTTGTTGCAAATGAGGCAAAGGATATTGTTGTGGCTGTGGTAGTAATATTTGCTGTTGGTTGTGTTGTTGCTGGTGTGGTTGTAGTTGTTGTTGCTGCTGATGAGCCCCGCCAGCTGCGGCTGCTGCTGCCAATGTTGAGGTAGTGGCTGCCAATAGTGATGATGCAGTCTCTGTGAAATTTTTACCAAAACGTGCTCTATCCATGGTCTCCTTCATTAAACGTTCATTCTCCTGGCGAACTAAAGTTTGTAGAGGGAAAAATTATGCAAAATGTGTTTATATTAATACAAACTGTTTACAAAGGTTATTAATAATAATAATAAAATAAAGATAAAAGAATATTAGAAAAGTTATTATTATTATTATATTTTTTTTTAAATGGAACATTTTATTTTTATGAATTTTGTTTGTTTTCTTTTTTTCTTTATTCACTTTTTTTTTTTAATTTTTCAAAAAACTTTTGATGCTTTTGGTTAGAAACTGTAGTCAAAGTAAATGCCTGTTGATGAATGTTTATATTTTTGTAGGAAAATTCATCAATCCAGACTATTTACTTTAAATACAATTTACCAGGAATTTGATTTTTGTGTTATTTATATTTTATATTTTTCATTTAAACACTTACAATGGCTGTAAATTTATTGTATTCATAAAAAAAATGAAATATTTCTTGTAAAGAGTAATATGGTGAAATGTAATAAATTATATGTATTACATTTTTTGTTGGAAAATAGGATTGATTTACTTGTAGTAGAGAAAAAACACCTAAATGTATGCTTTAAATTGTTTGATTTAAGACCTAAAAATGTATACACATACAATACATATACATACATATGTATAACTGTTTTATACTTTAAATATTTTTGTTAAAAGTTCTCTTTTAAACAACTTAACATCTACAAGGACAAAATTTTTGCACAGTTTATGAATTTTTTGCTTTACAGCTCCATAAAGTATGCTTTAGTTTATTAAGTAAATATTTTATTTTCAAAGTGTTACAATATAAAAAAATATGACAAAAACTTAAATTTAATAAATTTGTAATGTAACATTTCTCTTTAATTTTAAATATTACTTTCTTATTAAGATTTTAATCATTCAAAATTTAAATTAATTTTGTTATGCATTAATTCCATCTTGAATTAATTTAACAATTAATGAAATCTATTCTATTCATTTTATAAGAATAGATTATTTAATGTAGGTCAAATTTAAGCAAGCTCAGCTTGTAGGTTATTTGAGTTTAACATATTTACTAAATGTAAACTTTTGGTTTTTGATATTTTAAAAGCCCGAAAAGTATGCTATTATTAATAATATACCTTTTATTACTGTGAGAGAAATAGATAGATTTTATTTGATGTCAGATTAATGTCTCATATAGACTCATCCTCAACTTTTCACGAACTTACCTCTAAATTATGTAAATTTTCTTTAAATTTTAGTTATTAAAATAATAAGCTGAGAGTTTTTGCACGTCTGAAATAAATTTAATTTAACTCTTCACAGAAAAAACTATTTTTTAAACCGTTTCAATTCAAATATATATCACATATTGAACTGGTTTCAATTATTTTATAATTGAATCAAGTATTCATGTGCTCAAAAACAAAATTTTCTGATATTTTCTATTGAATTTTGAGTTTTGAATTTGATAATTTTGACAATTGAATATAAAATGTTCGTTATTGGTTGAACTTTAAATACAAAAATTATTGAATAGATATAATTTTTGTATTTAAAGTTCAACCAATAACGAAAATTGTTTATTCAATTGTCAAAAATATCAAATTCAAAACTCAAAATTCAATAGAAAATATCACAAGGCGTATTAACAAGCTGAGTGCGTCCCGGCAACAAATACAACAATGCAAAAACAACAGGCAATTTGTTTTTGTTAAAATGTACGGTAAATGTCAAAATCAAGGCGAATTAAAATATTACTATGTTATTTTCAGTGATGCCGTTTGGTTACATTTGTTACATTTTTCGTAACTTTTCAATCATGTACGTAACATGTAACATTTTCTTGTTTTGGAGCATATTTTCGTAACTTTTCAGCCCTGCAGCTAAATAAAGTACTATCAATAAAAGTAGTAATAATTTTTAGTACTTTGCACACCAGTAAATTTCTAAAAAGTACTTAAAAGCTGTAAAAAGTATTTCACGTCTCTGACAACCTTTTTCTTGTAGCATATAATTTCGTGATGAATAGGGAAGAATTAAGAAATAATTGAACAATTGCTTACAATAAATAATGACGATCATGCAATCAGGAAAGCTGAAATTAAAATATGCACTTTTCTTGCCCACAACAATCTTCCGTTTTCCCTGGCGGATTCAATTATTCCTTTTTTTGCTAATACGTTTTTGGACTCCAAAGTTGCACAAAAAGTAACTTTAGTCCCGGTCCACACTGTGAAACATTTGCTGCAAAACATTTGAGTTTGTTGATGAAAGGGGAAAGAGGAATGAAAAAGGGAACTTTGTTTCATGTACATGAAGTTTTTGTTGAGTATGTCATCCACATTTATTCGTTCGTATTCGTACTGTACAGAAATGTCAAAAACTGAAAAGCAAAAACTTCACTGTGTGGACACGAATTGCGTTTCAAAAGAGAATTTAAAAATGTTTTGCAGCAAATGTTTCACAGTATGGACCGGGACTTAGGACGCACTAAAGCAACTAATATAGTAACCAGATTAATTGGTCCATCGTTTAAAAAAGATATGCTGAATATTATTAGAACACCAGGCAACTTTTTTAGTATTGTTATGGATGAAACCACAATGTGCTTTATGTGTCATTTATTACCATCTGGAAAATAAAAGGGTAGAAACGCATTTTTTAGATCTTTTTGAGACAGACTCTGGAAAAGCGGAAGATCTAAGTAATGCGCTCTTGAGTTGGCTAAGATCCAATTTGGTGCCTTTGCAAAATTTCATTGGGTTTTCGTCAGACACAACAAATGTTATGGCAGGATCACATAATTCCGTTTTTAGTCAACGGAAATATCGTATGCATTAAATGTAGCTGCCATCCCATACACCTAGTGGCCTCAAAAGCTTGCTCGAAGTTACCAGATTCAATAGAGGATATGCTGAGGAATATCGCGGGACATTTTTGCCGAAGCTCTAAGAGGATATCTAAATTTCAAGAATTTCGAAATTTCTTTCAATTAGACAACCATAAAATTTTAAGTCCAGCAGCAACAAGATGGCTCTCACTTAAATCATGTGTTGACAGAACTCTAGAGCAATACACAGCTTTAAAGGAATATTTTCGATTAGAAATTTTTGAAACCCCAACTACTGGCACAGAGAAAATATTTGATTGTTTAAACAGCGATATAACAAAAATATATTTGGAGTTCATGTCATACAATCTAGAACTTTTAAATGATTTCAACAAAATGTTTCAAACAGAAAAGCCGCTACTACATATTTTGCAAATAGAAGTGGAAAAATTAATTAAAATAATCGCTAGCAACTATTTAGATTTCTCCTATACCAAAACAACGTCTGCTTTTGAAATTGAATTTTCAAATCAAAATTATTTTTTACCGTTGGACAAAATGTATCTAGGAGTTCTAGCACAGTCGTCTCTTATGGATACAAAAGCAAGTCCGGAAGAAATATTAAGTTTAAAAAAAAGTTGTCTCTCATTTTACATTGAACTTATAAAGCAAATAATGGTTAAATTTGTGTTTAAAGATAATATTTTCAAAATCATTAAAGTTGTAAACCCAAGCGAAGCACAATGTTTCAAACAAAAAGATTTTTTTGATTTATTAAATCAATTTCCTAATTTAAACAAATTTGTTAATGTGCAAGCTTTACATAAAGAATGGCGTGAGCACGCACTCCTAGACCATGATAGCCTAGGGCTATATCCTGATTTAAGTGCTGACGAATACTGGGAAAGAGTTTTTAATCTAAAGAATGCTGCGGAAGAACCAATATTTAAAAATTAAAAAAAAGCAATTTGCCTAATTTTTGTACTTCCATTTTCAAATGCTTGTGTGGAGAGAATATTTAGCCAACTAAAACTTATAAAAACTGATCATCGTAACCGGCTTAATACGGACACAATAGCTGCCTTGATGACAACAAAAGAAAATATTAAAGATCTTCCAAAATATGAGCCTTCTAGATCACTCATTACCAGCAATATAAAATTATATTGATGTATCAATATCTTTATAGTGTAAGTAAAACAAACAAAATAAGTTAAAAAAAAGTTATTAATCTTTTTATATTTTCAGGTAATACATATATTAATTAAAAACCAAAATATACTGCTATAATGTATGTAAGAAAGAGTACATATATACTTTTAATTTATTTTTCATTAATTGTTATTTTTTTATCACTTTTTTCAACTGTGGAATAAATGTTTTGTTATTTTTCATAAAAACTACGTTATATAGTATTTATTTAAGAAAAATTTGTAAATGTAACTTTTTATGAAAAAATGTAACTTTTTTTACAAAAAATTGTAACTTTTACTAAGCTACCCCTGGCAACACTGGTTATTTTACATAAAACCACAGCGAATTAAGAAACAGCTGATTTTATGCACTCACCTTGTTAATACGCCTTGAAATATCAGAAAATTTTGTTTTTGAGCACATGAATACTTGATTTAATTATGAAATAATAATGTGATAAATGTTTGAACTGAAATATATTTGTTTCTGTGTTTCAGCCACAGTTTTATGTGTATAAGTTTATAATCAAAACAATTGAATTTTTACTTTAATTAGGGTTCATATATCATGAAAAACAAGTAAGAGAGCTATATTCGGCTGTGCTGAATCTTATATACCCTTCATCAAATTATACTTCAAAATAAAAATTTAAAATTGTTTTTTTTTTAATTTTTTGGAAAAAAATTTTTTCGAATTATTTTTTAAATTTTTTTTTTAAATTAAAAAATTTTTTTTTTTAGGTTTTTTAAATTTTTTTTAAATATTTAGCGAAAAAAATTTCGGGTTAAAAATTTTTTTTCCGATTTTGACCCTTTGTAGGTCCAACTTATATAGGTCATGGCAAAGGTCTTTTGCATATGGATATCTATCATTAGATATCCATATTGTCTTAGTAATCCAGATATAGGTCAAAAATCGAGGTTGTCCGGGTTTTTAATTATATATCAGCCATCTGTGGACCGATTTTCTCGATTTTTAATAGCAACCGAGCCCGATGAATTCAGGAGATATTGATGTATGAATCGTGTATGTAAGTTATTTGGGGGCTTCAAAAAGTTAATTTCAACAGACAGACGGACAGACAGACAGACGGACATGGCTTAATCTACTCCGCTATCTATAAGGATCCAGAATTTATATACTTTATAGGGTTTGAAAATTATATTGTGGAAATTACAAACGGAATGACAAACTTATATGTACCTTTCTCACGAAGGTGAAGGGTATATTAAGAAATAATAAAAATACAGCTAAAGGTTTTTATGGAACAAGGTGGTTAGTTTATTAACCACCATGGTGGTTGGCATTAAAAATAATTATGATAACAATTTTCGTAGCGTATAAATTTGTTTGAAAACTTATCATTTTGACAAAATTTTCTGAACAAAACAAACGAAATAGCTGTTTAGGTGAGATATTCTCAAATTCTTTTATATTATTTGGTATACAACCATCTTCTGTGTAATCAACCGGCTCTTCCAATCGACAATTTTTTCACCATTTTGGTTCCACCACAGCAGTTTGGGTAGATAAGTCAATATCAAGTGTTAATATCATATTTTAATTGGAGCCCAATTAATCCAATCAAATTAACACTGAATTTTGATGAACAATAAAACACTTGAATGCGGGAAAACCCCTTGGAAAAACTGCAGTTTACAATATTTTCCAGAGCAACCTGAAGGGAAAAATTTACCAAAACCCAGAAAGAGTTAAATAACATTTGTAATCCCTTTAAACGAATTTAGAGAATAATAAAATTACTAATATTTATGCGCGACTCCTAAAAGTATGCCTTACTTTTTTATTAATGGATATTCCAATAAGTATACTATAGATTATTTATTTACTCTATAAGACCTTACAAATAAAACTTTTGCATTTTAGAATTTTTTTTTATTATTTTTGTATAAGTGGAAAATGTTTATAAGAAATTCTAATTTAATAAATTACTTAATAGTACTTGAAAATCACTTTGTTTTCAATATATTCGATATTTGAGAAAACTAAAAATTTTTTGTTTTAAACTTAAGGTCACACATGACAAATATTTGACGAAAAAGACGCGTAACCATTAAATAAAATACATTTGAATTCTTTTATTTATTTCAAAAACATATTTTACATAGGATGATTCAAAACAAAAAATTTAGTTTTATTTTATTTGATGCTGTTTGATCTTACAAAACACTTGTAAGAGCAAACAAGTCAAACAAATTTGTGCTAAAAAAAGTGGTTATGCTTTTTTGAGCAAATATTTGCCATGTGTGACCCTACCTTTAGAAATGTATATTTATGTAAGACTCTTCTTAATAGGATTTGCACTTAATTTTCGCAACATGATAAATAATTCTCCTGAAAAACTAAGCTTTAAAGCATCATGTGGTTTTTGTTTTAACACTGTGGAAAACCAACTAAAACTCACTTTTCACAGGAAATAGTTTAGTTTTGCTACAGTACTTAAGCTTAGGTTTGTACGGAATGATATATTTCTGTGTATTTGTGCAAAATGTCATATTTTTTCCCATGAAAAATTGGTTTTAAATAAATAATATTATTACTATTTTTACTAGTTTTTTCTTCTGGCAGTTTTCATTCTTTTTTGATTTTAATTTTTAAAATTTAACCACCAAATATATGTATGTATTTGTGTTTTTTATTACCTTAAACTGAAACATTATTTTAACAAAACTTCTTTGTACATTTTCGGCAAATCAAATGTTTGCCTTAAGCCAAAATGTATACAAACTTTTTAAAGTATGCATAAGTTGTAGGATTCGCCTTAAAGTATGTTTGGCAATTGTTATAACAAAGTAGAAAATGTCAAGAATTTGTTTACGAAAATGCTGAAGTTTATTAAGTTTTTAAACGAAAACTTTGTAGCTGTTACCAATTGTGTATGTTGAAGATACAATAACAATTTAAAAGTCTAAATTGTTGTAAAAATCTTAAGTTAAAAAAAATGTATGATCCTTGAAGTAGGCAATGATTTATGTTGGGTTTAATTGAATGTGTTAAATGTGCTAATGAGAATTAAAGAGAGAGAGAGGTAGTTGGAATGCAGATTTTTACTCTTCTTTTAGAATACACATTTAATAAAAGATATTTCTTTTTGAAATTTCATACATAAATTCATAAGTATGTTAAAAAATTTTAGTCTCCTAAAGGGTCGATATAAAAACTATGTAGAAGCTCTTGGTATTTGATTTTGAATATTGAATTGAAGAACTAATTCTTTTGAACTTTTGCTCTGGATCTATTTTCTCAATATTCTAGGCAAAAATTCCACCTTTACACACTCCATTTGTTTACATTTCTCCATCTTACTTATGCTCTTTAGTTTGCAAGAGCAATGGCCCTCTCATATTTTTTTGTTTGTTTTTTTTGTGTGTTTACTTGCCCAACTTCATAAAGGTAAAAACTAATGTTGCCAACCACTTTATAATTGCTTACAAATTGGCAACATAATGAAAAAAAAAATGCAAAAACCATTATAACAATTAAAACAATTATAACATTTGTTTGTAAGTAAAAAACCACAAAAAAATGTAAAGCACAGTAAAAAACGTGTGTAAAACAAATTTCATAACCAATTAACAATGTTTTAGTTTTCCCACTAAAACAAAAAATAGAGTAAAACATGAAAGCAAAAAAAAGAGAAAATTAAACTAAAGTTTTTCATTGTTTAATTTGGGAAAAGTTAAGGCTGTCCCTTTTGAGGGCAAAGCCATAGGGAAAATATAAAAAACTGTTTTTATATAGTTTTTTTACTAATACATTCTCACCACTTAGGTTTCTGACAACTGAGTTAGGTCTTTAAAATTAGAGTTTCCGCTCTTTAAACAAAAAAATTACTCAAAATAATCACACATACGATTGTTGTTTTTGTTTTCACATAGTTTTTTTTACTAATACATTCTCACCAATTATGTTTCTGACAACGGAGTTAGGTCTTTGACAGGAGTGTTTTCGCTCTATGTCTATTCTCTATGGCTATAACTTTGTTTAAGGTTTACCCTTAAATTCATGTAAGAGTAATTTTGTGGGAAAGTGTTATAGATCTACTTAGTTTTTAATATATGAAAAGCTTTTAGGCAAACATCAAGTTTTTCTTTAACAAATGTAATTGTTTAACTTTTGTTAAATAACAAAGTTTTATTTAAATGTAAAACATGTTGATTTTAAATATTTGCCCAGGCATCATTTAAAATTTTTAAAGTCAATTTATTTTAAAAGTTTCTTAGTTTTTGGTTTGTTTTTTTTTGTAAACTAAATGAAACACTTCATGCGTTTCCATATAAACGAAACATCAAATGTATTTTTTGTTTTTATTTTTTCTTATAAATACTTGAAAATCTTTTTTCCCTACGAAATTAAACTAAATTCCCATTTAAAATGTTTAAACAATTGGAAAAATGTCAACAACTGTTAACAGCTCTTCTTTTTTTTTTAGGAAAACAACAAATAGAACAAAATAACAAAAACATAAAACAAATTGGGAAAAAATATAGTGCCAGGGATACGTTAATAGAATTTCAACAACATTTTGTAGAAACAATAAAAAAACTAAATCCTATTTTTATGGATTTAGTTTTTTTTTTAGGTAAAAAAACATAACAAAAAAAAAAACTTGAATACATGGAAACGTCAGTAGATATGTTGTGAACAATTAAATGGAGTGAAAATAATAATAGTTGTTGAATGTCTACACATTGGGAAAGGAAATAAGTATGTATTATAGAGAAATACACATAGAGAGGAAACTAGCAAAGAACTGAAGCAAAAAAATTACTTAACATAGTTTTTTTTTGTAATACTTTCCCATACCTTAGGTTTTTGACAACTGAGTTAGGTATTTTATAGTAGAGTTTTCCATCTATGTCTATTGGTCTATGGTACTTATAAATGTTGTTAATAACTAGCTCAATTTAAAATTGTAAAGTAGTTACTTAGATTTGAATATAGAGTATGAAAATTCAACAGAAAACATTTAGTTTTTGTTGGTATTTTCAAAATAAATTTTCTTAACAGAAAAATTCTCTCTTTCTTCAACATAGGCAGTTTCATCATAGAATAATTCTCTCTTTAATTTAGGGAGACATTTTTTATACAGAAAAATTCTCTTTTTGTTCAAGAGAGACATTTTCTTTACAGAAAAATTCTCTTCTTTTTAAGACAAACATTTTCTATATAGAAAAATTCTCTTTTATTAATTTGTATATAGAAAAATTCTTTCTTAAAATAAAAGAAAATTTTTCTATACAAAAAATGTTTCTCTTAAAGAAGAGAGAATTTTACTGTATAGAAAATGTCTCTCTAAATTAAAGAGAGAAGTTATCTGTAAAGAAATAACTGTCTCTGTTAAAGAAAGAGAGAATTTTTCTGTAAAGAAAATGATTCTCTTAAATAACATAGACAGTTTCATCATAGAAAAATTCTCTCTTTAATTTAGAGAGACATTTTTTATACAGAAAAATTCTTTCTTTAATTTAGAGAGAAATTTTTTATACAGAAAAATTCTCTTTTTATTCAAGAGGGAAGACATTTTCTTTATTCAAAAGGTCTCTCATTAATTAAGGAAGACATTTTCTTTACAGAAAAATTCTCTTCTTTTTAAGAGAAACATTTTCTATATAGAAAAATTCTCTTTCTATTTAAGAATCACATATTCTATAAAAATAGATGCTCTCTATAATATAGAGAGATTTAATCTATACAGAAAATGTTTCTCTTAAACATAGAGAGATTTTTTAATTTCATTTTAGAAAATTAGTTGGTGTCACCAATAGATTTCCACTACGATTCTATCTACGATTTAAATACATATCAACTTAGAAACACGTCAGCATTGGCTCTATATAGTTTCATTAAGAAGATATCTGCAATCGATCAATTGTAACCCAAAACACAAAGGAAGGCAAAAAATCAAAGCATACTTTCGGGCTTTTAAATTTAATATAAAAAATTCAATATTTTCTACATAACCACTATTTACTACCACCAACATTTAACCGTGTTCCTTTAACAACCTTTACTTGCTGTAACACACACAGATAACTCTTTTTTTTTTTTTTTTGATATTTCAATTTGTTGGAAATGAAGTTAAAAACACTCAGCAAGCTGTTAAAAGGTTTCAATTTAAGTGGAGGATAACACAAAAACCAATGGACTAAAAGTTGTCAGTAAAAGGACTTCTCAGAACAAAAAAGAACAAAAATTCTGCGGCCTGATAAAAAAAATTTTCATTTAAAGAGAAATGTTAGCAAAAAATTCTTTAAAAATTAAGAAAAAAATTATAAAAAATACAGCTATTTATGTCTAACATACTAAAGCATTATATTTCTTTTTAAATTAAATGCCACTTTAAAATGTTAAAAAAATATTCTTGTTTTTTTTTTCATTTCATTTTTTAAACCATTCGTTTTCTTTTGGACAATTTTTCATTACAGTTTGCTCATGTTGTTGACTCTATGGAATTTTCACTAGAAAAATTGCACTTTTTGTTTTGTATTTGAGTCTAAAACTAAAAAGAAACAAAACAAAACAAAAAAATAATAAATTGTTGTTTTGTAAATTGTAGTTTCAATGCATTTGCTGTAATGTTGTGAACACTTGCTCATGGAACTGTGAGGTGACTTCCAAATATGTCTAAAACATCATCAACATTGTCACCTTCAATGCCATGTACACAAATTTTATGAGCATGCAGAAAAATACGGCCACCACTAAGATTATTTATAACCCAGCAATGTTACCTTGGGAATAGGGAAAAAGTAAAAGGACCAGCTAAAAATAAATCCTAAATTTTCCATAATCTCTCTCTCTTATTTCAGAGACACAATTTCTTTATAGAAAAATTCTCTCTTTATTCAAGAGAGAGAGACATTTTCTTTACAAAAAAATTCTCTCTTTTTTAAGAGTAAAATTTTCTATTCAAAAGAATTCTCTCTTTTTTAAGAAAACAATTTTGTTTTATTCAACAAAGACATTTACAAAAAAATTCTTTCTCTTAAAATAAAAAAGAATTTTTCTATATAGAAAATTATTCTCTTAAAAAACAGAGAATTTTCTGTAAAGAAAATGTCTGTCTAATTTAAAAAGGGAATTCTCTTTAAATTCAAGAGAGACATTTTCTTTACAAAAAAATTCTCCCAATTTTAAGAGTAAAATTTTCTTTACAAAATTCTCTCTTAAAATAAAAGAAAATATATAGAAAATTGTACTCTTATCTCTCTCTCTCTTATTTCAGAGACACTTTTTCTTTATAGAAAAATTCTCTTTATATTCAAGAGAGACATTCTCTCTTTTTAAGAGTAAAATTTTCTATTCAGAAAATTTCTCTCTTTTTTAAGAGAACAATTTTCTCTTTATTCAAGACAGATATTTTCTTTACAAAAAAATTCTCTCATTTTTAAGAGTAAAATTTTCTATGCAGAAAAATTCTCTCTTTTTTAGGAGAACAATCTTCTCATTATTCAGGAGAATTCTTTCTCTTAAATAGAAAATCTATATAGAAAATTGTTCTCTTAAGAAAGAGAGAATTTTTTTGAATAGAAATTTTTACTTTTAAAAAAGAGGGAATTTTCTTGTAAAGAAAATGTCTCTCTTGAATAAAGAGAAAATTCTCTGTTTTTTAAAAGAACACTTTTCTATATAGAAAAATTCTCTTTTATTTTAAGTGAAAGAATTTGCTTGTAAAGAATAATGAGAAAATTGTTCTCTTAAAAAAGATAGAATTTTTCTATAATGAAAATGTGTCACTGAAATAAGAGAGAGCTTTCTGTAAAAAATGTCTCTCTAAATAGGGATCTTTCCTGTAAAGAAAATACCCACTCATTATTCAGGAGACATTTTATTCACAGAAAAATTCTCTCTTTAGTTTAGAGAGACATTTAAAATATAGAGAAAATACATAAAAAAAATCTCTCTTTTTTAAGAGAAAAATTTTGTGTATAGAAAAATTCTCTTTTATTTCAAGAGAGACATTTTGAATATAGAAAAATTCTCTCTTTTTTTAAGATTGAAATTTTATTTACATAAAAATTCTCTCTTTATTTTAGAGTGAAATTTTCTATACAAAAAATTCTCTCTTTATTTAAGAAACAAATATTCTATAAAAATAGTTGCTCTCTATAATAAAGAGAGATTTAATCTATACAGAAAATATTTCTCTTAAACGGAGAGAGATTTGTTCCATTTCATTTTAGAAAACTAGTTGGTGTCAGCTATAAATTTCCACTTTTTGAAAGTGTATGTCATTTAAAGCAGTAAAAAGGATATTTAGTGTAAACATACATCCATACATACTTATGTACATACATGTAAGTATGTGTAAAATTACATACACATATTATAATTTCGTGTATATTCGTTAGGATGGCCCTTATTTTTCAACATCATCTAAAAACTGAAAATTTGAGGAAATTGGAAAATCAGTTTTAAATAGAGTTTGACTATTTGGTTCAAATTTTCAGTTTTTGGTTTTTAGATGACAGAACGATTTTGGAACTTGATAGCATCGAAAATCGTAAAGTCCAGAACAAGGTCCACCCTAGTTGACAGTCTATCTACAATTGCAGTGTATGTAAAAATGTGTTTATTGTATGTAAACTTGTGAAAGCGTGTGTCTATATGAGGTATCTAGGCAATCATGATTATGTGACCTTCTATCATGTTGTCCTTTGAATCCTTCAAATAACCATTGTGCAGATATTTTACCAACATCAATAGTGTTTGCAGTGACACACGCGTTTTCCAAAAAAAAAATATAAAAAAAATTATAAACCAACACACGCACACATTTAGATTTACATACATACATTTACACACATATAAAAACGTAGTAGTTGATGACCGTAAAACAAAAAAAATAAAAATCGCACAACATTTCCACAAACTCACCGATACATCTTGATATTGAAACAGAAACAAAAACAAAAAAATTTTAAATGGAAAACGATTTTATGTTTCCAAGGGAAAATATGGTTGCAATGCAGCAGACAGTGGTATTTTACAAAAATGAAATTTGTCAAGTAAAACAAAAAAAAAATTACAAAAATGAACAAAATAGTTGACAACATTTTCATGTTGCTCCCTCTTCCATAAATAAAACATTTGTGCAAATATTTGTTTTAAACGTAATCAAATAAATTCTATGAATTTTTTAAAACCATTTCTACATGTTTAAAATTCAACTATAGTTTTTGTTGACGCTTTTGCTATTTTTCTACTTCTTCTTTCACCCAAAAAAAGTACGTTGGTTTTTTTGGGTGAAATATCTGTTTTTGTAAATGACATTTCAGTTTTGAAGTGGCTGTAGAAATTGCTTGGAGTAGATGATGGTAGCTGCTTCTTTTTGTTTGTTTTTTTTTTGGCTGTTAATAGACGCCACTTGAAGAAAAAGTTTTTCTTTTAGCTAGTTCTTTGAGGCAAATAAACTGTGAAAACTGTGACAGTTTTCTTATGACAGCAAAATTATAGTGAAGGGAATCTGTTGAAAATTTATAAATTTTATATTTAAGTAGGTGAGTTATTTACATGGTGTAAACAATGTTACTTTTTTAAAGAAAACTCAAATGAAAATTTATTTTAAAGTTTTAGTTTTGGCAAAATTTGAGTTATTTTATCTAATATATATTTTTTTACTTTATATTATATACAATTTAGAGAATATTATGCAAATTGAAATAACTTCAACATGTTGGGAAATATTTAAAATTTGAAAACATTTGTAATTCAATTTATTTTATACTATAATATTTAATTTAAGATTTTCTTTACATTCTGTAAATAATATCAAAATATATGACACTATTGCCCAATTCACAATTGGTGTCGTAGCGTTGTATCGTTGTATGTCCTAATTTTTTTATTAATGTTTTGTTTTTGTTTTGAAAAATATTTAGACATACAATGCTACAACACTACGACATCAATTGTGAATTGGGCATATGTTTCTATTTTATAACTAATTTATTTAAAATTTTACTTCTATATTTTGAGGTTTTTAGTGTTAACATATTGAAAATATCATAATTTTAATATTAAATTAAAAATTTAAACGAATTTTTGTTATTTCCATGTATATTTTCAATTGTTTACATAATGTAAAAAATGTAAAATTTGCGTAAAATTTAAGAAAATTAATAATAACATTCATATTTATGTAAAATTTTTATAGTTTTGTAATATTCATGATACAATACATTATTTACATTCATTTAAATAATGTATAAAATGAAAAATTTTTGTAAAATCTAGATTTTTTTAATTTTTTTCTTTTCTTTACAAAATACAATATTTACATGGTGTAAATAATTGCAAATAACTAATGTTAACATTAATTAATTAATTTATTATTATTTATTTAAGGCTATTCAGTTACTTTAATGAATATTCAATTGTTTACATAATGTTTACACATTGATCATATTAGAAACATGATGTAAATAATAAAAATATCAACACTTTTATATTAAAGTAAACATTTTAATGAATTTTACGTAATTGCATGTATATTTTCAATTGTTTACATAATGTAAAATAAGTAAAATTTGTGTAAACATTAAGAAAATTATAAATAGCATTCATAGATATGTAAAAATTTTACAATTTTGTTATATTTCTGATATAATACATTATTCACAGTTATGTAAATAATGTATAAACTTAACAAATCAAAATTTTTTTTTTTTAAATTTTAATATTAAAGTAAAAATTTTACTTAATTGCATGTATATTTTACATTGTTTACATAGTGTAAAAACAGAAAAAATTTGTGTAAAATTCCAGAAAATTAGTAAAAGCTTTCATATTTATGTAGAAATTGTATAGTTTTGTAATATTTATGATATAATACATTATTTACAGTCATGTAAATAATGTATCAAATTAACAAATTTTGTAAAATCAAGATTTTTTTTATTTTTTGTAACAGTTAAACATTACATTACATCCATTACGATAACCCGAAGCGTAAGAGATCGTATGTGAAGCCCGGCTTGATTTGTAATTGGCTTCAAGAAATGAGCAGTTCTTTTGGTTCGGATTCCATATTTTGCCAGAAAGATGGTAAAAGGTCATAGCTAACACTGGCCAATACTTTGAATAAATTTATATTGTACAAATGTTTCAAAATATCTAAAAGCAACAAATTTTAAAATTCCCGCATTTCTATGTCATACACTCAATACATTATTTACATGGTGTAAATAAGTTTGTATTTTCTACATTTTTCATTTGCGATCCCCCAAAGTATATACATTCTGGATCGTTATAGATAGTGAAGTTTATATATGTATGTTGAAATCAACTTTCCGTAGCCCCCAAATAACGTACAAACATGATTGAATCATCAATATATTGGGAATTCTCCCGGCTCGGTTGCTATTTAAAATCGAGAATCGGTCCACAAATGACTTAGATATAAAGAAAAAACCGGGACAACCTCGATTATTGGCCTATTTTTGATCTATATATGGATTACTAAGTCATTAATGTAGACAATATGGATATTTAATGATAGATATTTCAAAGTCCATTGCAACGATGTACAGTGGCGCCATTTGAGTTTTTTCGTTGCAAAAATCATAACTTTTGAACCAAATGAGATAATCAAAAAATTTAAAAGGCATATGATAGATAATTGATCAGCCTATGAAATGAGAGTTTGAAATGAGAGTTATGGGTTAGCAAAGTTGAAATCAATATAACGGGAAATAAAATAAAATGTTTTTTTTTTAAATTTTTTATGTTTCTTTTTAAAGGCTTTTATGATTTAAAATTATTCCAGAAAATATTAAAAAATTTTTTTGGAAAAAATATGTTTTGGTCATATGTCATTCTTGAAACCATGTATATTTTCAAAATTTTACCTCTAGCAAAAAATGGGGCAAGAACGGGCAGCTGGAAATTTTTGCATTAGGTAAAGGAATAATCAAAGAACACATTTTGAAAATATGACAAATATAGAAATTGATAGTTTTTTTTTATTTTTCATCAAAGTTGAGAAATATTGAAAAAATTTATAGTTGGTAAATATTGATTAACCTGGACAAATACAAAGTAAACAGTACAATTTTTGTTTATTCTTTTCTTAATAAATATATCTATCAAAAGAATCAAAAAAAATGTCGATCAGTTACATAGTTTTCAATAAAAATTACCTAAAAATTTTCTGTTTTTTTGAAAACTGAAAATCTGAACCAAAAATCTGATTGTAATATTTTTGAAATCGTTAGACAATTTACTGTAAAAGAGGTTGATTTTTGCAACTTCACTTGTTCTACAGGCGCCACTGTGCGATGTTTATAAGGCTATAGTAATTTGAACCTACAATTGGTCAAAATCGGGAAATATTTTTGAACACGATTTTTTTTAACAAAAACAGTTTTTTGGCATAATTTTTGTTTCACAAATAAACGAAAATAAACATATTTATGACTGCTCAAAAAGTCTACCGCTGGGACATTTGTATGAGATCTAGGTGAAATCATGGACCGATCTTGACCACTTTCAATACCAAACAAACTTGTCAACAGAGAGTATTTCAGTCAGCTAGCTTTTTTTTCGTTTGGGATCTATAGTGTTTTAAACAGAAGGACCCAGGATATATATACGTTTTGGTTCTACTACTAATATTTCGGAACATTTCTATTTCTTGTTATTTACACCATGTAAAGTATGAAAAAAAGTTAAAAATGTAATGATTACACGATGTAAAAAATAAAAAAATTATGCAAAATAGA
This sequence comes from Calliphora vicina, assembly GCF_958450345.1. Taxonomy (NCBI): domain Eukaryota; kingdom Metazoa; phylum Arthropoda; class Insecta; order Diptera; family Calliphoridae; genus Calliphora; species Calliphora vicina. The sequence continues at coordinate 98,804,198 of NC_088784.1, read as the reverse complement.
ACCTAATAGTTACATTATTATTTTACTATTTACATTCATATGTATCATGTATTTATTTAAATAATTCATTATAGAGTTGAAAATATTGTCTTTATTTTCACATTTCATGTAAAGAATGTAAAAATAAAGTAAAAAAAAATAAAAAACGAAGAATATTTTTGTTACACAGCTTGTAAAGTACGCCAAACACAACGTTGATGAGCCAACAAGTAGAACTTATTAACAACTTTTCATATGGTCGAAACAAAAATTAAAAATTTCACATGAGGCATTTTGTTGTCGCAACGACGACAAAAATAAAAAATTTCTTTTATATCATGCATATCAATTGCACAATTTCATCTCATCAATAAAACATGTAATTTACAAGCATACAAACATTTATCATACAAACTCTCGTTGATCATATTGCAACCACATCTTCTTCCTGTCACAAACAATTACCAACCATCCTTTTGACAACAGGAAGTAAATACTAAGCGACAACATTGTTGAGTTAACAACAACAATAGTAACAAAAAAATAAAATTTACAAAAAAATAACAATAAAAACAACAACAAATAAGAAATGTTATGATGCATTTACCATTGTAGTGTACTGGCACATCACGATTGTACGTAAACGTCTTCTTTGTCGTCAAATGATGATGATGACTGTGTGGATGTGACTGGGTCGATGAGTGTGTCAGCGTCATAATAACGACAAAGACAGCGGCACAGACGAGACACAGGAATACGGTCATGACAATGCAAACAATGCGCTTACGTTTGCGATCGGCCTCCTCGTCTTCGTCGGTTTCATCTGAAAGAGATTTCTTTTTTAGAGCTTTGTGAGAAGTAGCTAGAGAGGATTTACGTGTTCCCAGGCCAGTGGTGGCTTTGTGATGAAATGGCCGCAATACCTGCTCGAATGCAGCGTCGCCTATTTCGTAGGTGAGCGATGGTTTACGTTCGAATGATGGACGTTTTTCTTTGTCTTCCATGAAAGCGGTGGTGGCTGCCACAGCCATGGCGGTGGCGCTCAGCGAGACGGGACGTGGACTACGTTTGATGTCCTCGATGGTGGCAGCTCCGCCTGAGGTAGTCGAACTGGCCAGAGCACGGCCGCTGTTGCGTCGGTGGGGTGAGGTAAGCTCCACAAATTCATTGGACACACTTACCGGAGGTGGGTACGCACTGTCACCGATAAAACTTTTCGATTTTTTCGTCGCACTCAACGTTTCGCGATAGGTACGCAGGCGCATGCTGGCACTGTGCAGAGCCTTGGCTTGTTTTATGCTCGCGGCACTGGCATTGGTGCCGCCGAAAGCAGCGGCTGCCGCCATGACCGCAGGGCGATGATGGACCTGCACCTCTTCCAGATTGTTGGGTGAGAGATAGAGGGAACGGCCGTGTTTGGTGCCACGCTTAAAGTGATATGCAGCTGTGGCAGCGGCAGCAGCCGTATGTAAATGCAGAGAAGAGTGTGTGGCAGCAGCTGCTGCTGCCGCTGATGTAGAGGGCCTACCATCCAATTCCAAACTGTGGGAACTATGTTGCCGGGAGGAGTGCGCATGATGGTCGGCTCGCTTTTTTAAACTACTGGTGGTATTCGCCGGCACATGTGTTACCATGCCCTGGGTGGCATCTTCAAAAGAACTCGATGTCTTTCTTATAGTTCCTCTCTCCGTTAGGCCGACATCTTCCATTTTTGTATGGCTATTACTGCGTGATCTAGATTCCACGAACAGTTCATTATCTAGTGATAAATTGGTGGGCGCCAAGAGATTGGATCGACCATCTAAAGGTTCCAACAGATCATCGTTCAAAGAAGGATGTCGTATTTGTGAGTCAACCACCGACTCAGGCTTAGCGCTGGGTCGGCGTGAGGGATCGTGCAGCGAACGATGAGATCGTGCGCCTCGCCTGCTGGGCGAAGGTGAACGACTGATATCTTTGGCCGACGCATGTCCAGGCATCAGAAAATTTCCTCTCACTGAACTGGTGCGTCGCGATGAAGAGGCCGAATTCGGTTGACCCATAGCGCTTAGCAGCAGGGGATCCATTATGGTTTCAGCATCGGGAGGCGCATGAAACGAATGCGTTTTCTTCATCTGAAAAGTAGAAGCCGGATGTACATCAATTGTGTCGGAACGACGAAATTGTGATTTCTTAAAGGGGTGAGTGGCAGCATGTTGTTGTTGTTGCTGCTGCAGTTGACGGTGTGTCGTCGGCGGCAGCATATAGTCATCAATGAATTGTATGGGCGACGTTGAGCCGCCCACACCACGCGCTGAGCCGGCCACATTCTCGGCCAGACTACTACTGCTGACCAGAAAAATGTCCGGCTGATGCAGCTGTTGCTGTTGATGGTGATGATATGAATCCCGTTCGCCGCGACTGCCACTCCCCAGAACGGGACTAACCGTGTGCGAAATGGGCGAACTGGTGCTACTAGCATGCGATTGTTGCTGGCTAAATTGACGTGCTTGAGCTGCCATATGCTGAAAAGTGTGTAGGTGCTGTTGCTGTTGATATTGACGTGCAGATAAAGCTGGTGACACAGCGCCACTACCACCACCACCGCCGCTGCCAGACGCGTGCGGATGCAACGAGGAAGGAAGTGCTAAGGTCTGAGGCGGTGGTGCAGAGCGTACGGCAACCGGCGAGGCCGAACGATGTATTATCGCTGGCTCCACAATCAACGATGCATCATCCAAACCACCCATCCCCAGGCCGCCACCCACGGCTCCCTCATAGTTGTCAATGGCCATGGAGAGCGAACGATTGATGGCTTTCAGTTTGGGTGGCTTCTTTTTGGTGGCGGGATTATCAAACGAAGACTTGCTCGTCGTGTGTTCTTCGGAGGTGGTCATAAACGTATGATGTGTATGTTGATAATAGGGCTGCTGTTGCTGTTGGTGGTGTGGTGGTGGCTGGTGGTGTGGCTGTTGTTGGTGTTGCTGCTGTTGACCACCGCCGGTGCCACGCTCCATACGGTAGTAATAGCGTTGTGGATATCTATGGTAATAATTGTGTGCAATTGTGCGGCCGTTTTATAAAAAATGTGTTCAATGAAATCAAAAAGAAACACACAAAACAAAAAATGCTTGCAAGCGGGTGTAAAAGTTGCAGGGGAAGTAGAATAAGAAGAAGAAGAAGTGTTGCTGGGGTTCGGGAACGGGAAGTGTTGTTAATAATAAAGTTGTAGCAATAAAATGTTGCAGGTGCTGTTGTTGATTTAATTGTAGGGCTTTTATTTTTTGTTTTTTACTTAAATTGTGCTTTTAAGGATTTGGGGTTTGAAATTTTCAATATATTTTTTTGTTGGGTTTGGGGTTTTGGTTGGTTTGTTTTGTTAGTGTTGCAAGGTGACACATACATTCATTCCGGCTTTTTTAATACATCTAAAAGACACATAAATTAGAATATTGTTTGGGGTTTCTTTAAGTTGCTTATTTTTTATTTTGTTTTGTTTTAGGTGTGTTGCTCTAGTTGTTGCACTTGGTGTTGAAACATTTATTTATTGAGTTTATTTTATTTGTTCATTCATACTAAATTGTGCGTTACTGTTTGCTTTGCTTATATTTTAAAGCAGTTATTTTTAAATTTTTTTAGATACTGAAAGTGCTTGCTTGCTGTTTTTCTTTGCTTATTGTCAGTCACATGTTGTGGTGCTTTTACGATTTTTGTGTTATTTTCTTTTTGATTCTTTTCTTTTTTTTATTAAAAAGTCTTTTTAAACTAAAATTAAGAAAAATATTTATAGTTTAGCAGTGATGTTAATAAAGAAATTTAGTTTAAAGACACTGATTTGTGAATGTTGGGTGCTGCAGCAAATTAAACCAAATATATAGTATAAGAGTGAATCTGAACAGATTTGTTATCAACTTAGAATTAAAAAAAACAATTTCAGATTTTTGTGGAAAAAAGTTTTTTTTGGTGAAAATACCTCCTTTGCGATAAAAGCTCTTTTAAAAGCTTTTTCGTTTTTCAGAAAAAAAATACTATTTGTTATTTTTGTTGAAAAAAGCTTTTTTTGTGAAAATACTTGCAATTTGCGATAAAAGCTTTTTGATTTTTTCACAAAAACTACTATTTGTGATTTTTGGTGAAAAATGCTTTTTTTGTGAAAATACTTCCTATTTGCGATAAAAGCTCTTTTAAAAGCTTTTTCGTTTTTCAACAAAAAAATACTATTTGTTATTTTTGTTGAAAAAAGCTTTTTTTGTGAAAATACTTCCAATTTGCGATAAAAGCTTTTTGCTTTTTTCACAAAAAAATACTATTTGTGATTTTTGGTGAAAAAAGCTTTTTTTGTGAAAATACTTCCTATTTGCTATAAAAGCTATTTTAAAAGCTTTTTCTTTTTTCATCAAACAAATTTTATTTGTGATTTTTGTTGAAAAAAGTTTTTTTTTTGAAAATACTTCCAATTTGCGATAAAAGCTTTTTGCTTTTTTCACAAAAAATACTATTTGTGATTTTTGGTGAAAAAAGCTTTTATTTTGTGAAAACACTTCCTATTTGTGATAAAAGCTCTTTAAAAGCTTTTTGCAAAAAAAGATTTTTTTGTGAAAAAGTTTTATTTTCTGTAAAAACCGATACATATGTAATTTAAAATAAAGATAACACTTAAAATAAAATAAATATTTTGTTGTCTCACGGGTTCAAATTCTATTCGCTTTATTTGAAAATACTTCAAAATCTATTCATTCAAAAACTTAAATTTTGTTTAAATATATACCAAAACATTACATATTTTATTACAAAAAAATCTGCCCCTGCTAGTGTTTATAATTTTAAACAAAATTCTAACTCCCCGCTACTTTTCACTGCAATCTTAAATTATCCAGTGTAAAAAAGAAAACAGCTTAAATTTTGTTTAAAATAAAACTACAAAAGAAAAACTAGCTTATGACAATATTCCCTACAGAGAATTCATACATCCTGCTTTAAGAAGATATTGTACAAACTGTTATTCTCTTCGACAGCTTTGCTTTTTCTTCAAACATTTTAGTTTAACTTCCTTTGTTGTTTTGGTTTCTTGCCCACATCTTTCGATTTGAATTCTTGTATTTTTTTTAAATTTCTTTCTTTCTGAGAATCACTGCTAGAATTTACTCTATGCCCGAGCCATAGTAAATGTTCAGCTTTGCTCCTGGTCGTATTCTTGTTTTTAACCAATTGTTTATAAATAAATCTTTGCTAAGAATTTTCTTCATTAAAGCTGCCTCCAAATCACGCCAGTGATTTAAGGAATGTTTGGATTGTTGTGTTTGTGGATGCCAGTTTAAATATGGCTGCTGGCAATATAGCTGCCAAATATTGGGCAATTCGGAGTAAATGTAGGGATTAGCTTGAGAATAGAAACGCATTTTTTATTAAATTTATTTTTTCAGAATTTTTAATTTTGGAAATGGAATTTTGTTTTGTTTGATTTATTTTAAGAATTTCTTAAATGAAATAAAGTGTCAAAGTGATTGGATGGAATTGAAATATATTGTTATGATTTTACCTTTTAAAAATTATGGTTTATTTATTTTAAATAAACGTGATACTTTTAAAAGCAGTTTAGTAGTTTAAAATTGTAACAACTCTTTATTTATTCAAATTTACACAACAACAGTTTAAATAGTCACTCTGTGTTTTTATACAAATTCACAGGAATACACACACTTAATTGACACACTTTATATTGTAAAATAATACCATGGTAATGCAGTTGATGTTAATTCTAACAGCCCCTATGATAAACTAAATTGAATGCAAACCGCTGCCACTCTTCTAGTAATTTCATGAACTATCTTATAACAGACAAAAGTAGAATGTTCTATTACTAGAGCATTTAGCAGATTTAATATTAATGTTAGCAGCTTTAACAGTTAATGGTCTCAGACCCACAAATAATGTTAATAACAGCTTGTTATCAACATTGTTGATAAGTAGAAGTTTCGAGCACTGGAAATGTTTAAAAACATGATGAATGTTGCAAGCAACCGTTACAGATTGTTAAATTCAAATCGTTAATGCCACTTCGTAACAATATACTACAGAGATTACTAATATATTATATCAAAATAAAGACAAGTTAAATCAAACCTGAAACAAGTAAGAAAGTATAGTCGGTCAAGACCGAGCATATTAGGGTGTTATATGCTCGGTCTTGACCGACTTCTCAATGAGCAAATCATTTTGCTTTATAACCGGATTATAGCACTTATTCCATTTGTAGTTTAAACAATATTCATTTGAGATCGTTAAAAATTTTCTTCTGAATCTTTATATATAGAACAGATGACTTAGCAATGCCCATCTGTTGGTTAAACTATGTTTTCCGAAGACTCCAGGTAACCTATTAGATATTTTCATGAGAATTTTGTTATGGAAAATCAGCAAAATTTGTCTTAAATAACTGAAATATTAGCAAAAGCAATCGACTAATCAATTGCGACAAATTTTTCATTTGCGACCCAACAATGTATATATATTCTGGATCGTTATAGATAGCGGAGACGATATAGCCATGTCCGTCTGTCTGTTGAAATCTACTTTTCGTAGCCCACAAATAACTATCAGGAATTCTTCCGACTCGGTTACTATTAAAAATCGGCATACAAATGGCTGAGATATAAGGAAAAAACCGGGACAATCTCGATTTTTGGCCTATTTTTGATCTATATCTGGATTACTAAGTCATTAATATAGACAATATGGATATCTAATGATAGATATTTCAAAGTCCATTGCAACGATGTATATAAGGCTATAGTAAGTTGGACCTGCAATGGGTCAAAATCGGGAAAAATATTTTTTAACCTGAATTTTTTTTTCATAAAAAAATGTTTTTGTCAAAATTCTTTTTCCAAAAAAATTAAAAAAAATTTTAAAAATTTGGAAAAAACTTTTTAAACAAAATTAAAAAACTAATTCGAAAAAAAAATTTAGATTTTGTTTACCTAAAAATATTAAAAAAAAAATTTTGAATTTTTTTTCATAAAAAAATGTTTTTGTCAAAATTCGTTTTTTTTTAAAAATTAAAAATTAAAAAAAAAAAATTTTAAAAATTTGGAAAAAACTTTTTAAAAAAATATTTCGAAAAAAAATTTTTAAAAAAAAAATTTAGATTTTGTTTACCTAAAAATATTAAAAAAAAATTATTTTAAAGTATAATTTGTTGCAGGATATATGTATGTATAAGATTCGGCACAGCCGATTATAGGTCTCTTACTTGTTAACAAATAAATTAGTTTACTGTCAATATTGTTTCATTCTAATGCTAGGTATACACGTTACGATAAGTCGTACGATAAATCGTATAAGTATGAAATTAGTAACGTGTATCATGTTGTCGTACTAACAAAGTATGAAAATCAAAAATTTTTGATTTTTGTGATATTTTTATTACTTGTCATTTTTTTAAAAGGAAATAGTACGATTTGTAGTAAGGTCTATCACAAAATCGTACTTCAACTCATACTACGATTAGTACGAAAAATAGTATCGTGTATACCCAGCATAACATCAAATTCAAAATTAATTAAAATTTTTATTTAACTTTTTATTGCTTTTTCCCAACATCTTCAAAAACCCAGAAAAATGCGCTTTTATCCCAATAGCGACATCAGCAACTATTGGGAACTAACTCCTGCTTGGTCGCTCTACCAGCACACGCCTCATAAATCCTGGCAACGAAAACCTCTGCAATCCAAACACATCATCGCCCATTGGCGTGATCTAGATGGTGTCAAGATGGCGAAGATAACGAAAAAAGATTTATACTTTAAAAATTGGCCTAAAGATCGCATACGCTTTGAAGCATGTTTACCCTGGTATTATTGTGTGGGCAATCGTTTCATACGGCTTGAGAAAGCATTTCCTAATAATTTTAAATGTACTGTATTACCCATGAACTTGCAAGAAGTTCGAGAGCTAAAGGAGCATGAAAAACAAATGGCTAAAATTGCAAAAGCGGATGCAGCAGAAGCTAAGAGATTGGCAGAGGAAAAGGCTAAATTGGAGATGAAGAAAAAGGGTATAAGGAAATAAGTGTTTAAATTAGAAAAAAGTGCTAGCGAAGTGCTTTTGATGTTTTAATTAAGGTTGATAAATAAATTGTTGAAGTTTTAAGGCATCATCACGAATATCTGTGTTACTATTTTAATCAATTCAGCTACTAAAAAAGCAAATGTTTAAAAATATGATTTTCAAATTTGTCTTCTATCCCTTAAGTGTCATCTAACCATGAATCAATATAAATCTTTTAATACCTGTCTTTTATGAAAGAAAAATCTTGTATCAGTGACCTATTCATGAATGTTGTCTTCTAGCTTCTAGCCATTGAGTTTGAACCATCGAAAAATATACATAGATCGAATAAGTTTTTAATCTAAATTGAAAAATTTTATTCATTCGAATAAAAAATATATTTTTTTTCCTCGATTATTCGAATAATTTTTATTCGTAAGATATTTCTTCGAGTATTCGATTAATCCACAATTATAGATCGAATAAGTTTTTATTCTAAATTGAAAAATGTTATTCATTCGAATAAAAAAATATATTTAGAATTATTTTTATTCGTATGTATGATTATTTTGGCAGAAGAGTTTCCATTCTATGTCTAACTCTTCTGTCAAAGACCTAACTCAGTTGTCAAATACCTAAGTGGTGAGAATGTATTAGTAGAAAAAACTATGTGAAAACAAAAACAACACTCGTATGTATGATTATTTTGAGTAATTTTTATTATTCCGTATTACTCTATTCTTCTACCGATGAAGGTTTTTTCCTCTCAAACTCTGATTTCATAGACCTGGTTAACTGTAATATTAGTTAAACTATAGTGATAATAGTAGCAGATTTTTTGTAGTAAAAAACTACTTAGTATCAATAGTATTAGTTGCACCAAAACTACCCATCATTTCCAAAAGTACCCATCATTTTTGCACATACAAAAATATCTCTTCTGTGCTTCAAAACACTTTTAAAACACCACATTAAAAATTGATGTGTATTCAACATTTTGATGTGAAATATTTTCTACATTATACATCCTCTAATGGTCCATATATGCAGAGATATGTCATACCGACCATAAATACCAATGTACAATATAAACCACAATAATATTGACATACTTAAGTAGTTCTAAATCTGGTATATGGCTTATAAAAGACATATATACAGACACATTTACTATGTGCAAGTACAATATCCCAACTGGAAAAAATACTAGGACTTCACTTTGTAGGCCTTCTAAAAGACCTGTTAACACAATCTATAAGATCTGATACTCATTCCACTTAGCCTTCTTTCAGAATATGTTCTAGAAGAGCTTTGCGTCTCCTTCTAAGAATTTTCAAAATTGCATTGTAAAATCAGACTGTAAGGGTCTCTTTACAGTCCTTCTATGGAAGACCTTCTAATAGACCTTCCATTAGTTCTGTAACAGAAGCGACTATGCAAGGCCTTGGCTCCCAATGACATGCTTTGTAAAATTTAAACGAGTTTGCAATACGGCTGGGTGTGATTGTATCTGCAAAATAAGGCCTTTAGGAAGGCCTCTTTACTACATATTTTTCCCGCTGGGATTTATTTACGGATTTGATTTTCAAATATGAAATGTATGTGGGTGTGTGTACTTTGCAAGAATGTTAATGCTTTAAAGAAAATTCCTTACAGTTGCATGAGGTTGTGGTTGTTAACAATTTTTTTTCAATTTAAGACAAAGACATGGACTATAGAAAGATTTTAGTTTAAACAATGTGTTGAACTCTGAGTATAAAACCAAAAAATTGCAAAAGAAGTAGGAGTAAATAGCAATCAAATTTTAATTTTGTTGGAATACAATGAAAAAGTTTTTAAGTTCATAATTTTCACAAATGATGACCGACTTCTTTTTATTATTGGCTGTGCCGAATGAAAATTATTTGAATAATCGAGGAAAAAAATAAATTTTTTATTCGAATGAATACTATTTTTCAATTTAGAATAAAAACTTATTCAATCTATAATTGTGTATTAACCGAATACTCGAAGAAATATCTTACGAATAAAAATTATTCGAATAATCAAGAAAAAAATATTTTTTTTATTCGAATAAATAATAATTTTTAAATTTGGAATAAAAACTTATTCAATCTATAATTGTCGATTAATCGAATACTCGAAGAAATATCTTACGAATAAAAATTATTCGAATAATTGGGAAAAAAAAATTTGTTTTTATTCGAATGAGTAATATTTTTCAATTTAGAATAAAAACTTATTCAATCTATAATTGTCGATTAATTGAATACCCGAAGAAATATCTTGCGAATAAAAATTATTCGAATAATCGAGGAAAAACATAAATATTTTATTCGAATGAACAATATTTTTGAATTTAGAATAAAAACTTATTTAATATATAATTGTCGATTAATCGAATACTCGAAGAATTATCTTACGATTAAAAATTATTCGAATAATCGAGGAAAAACATAAATTTTTTATTCGAATGAATAATATTTTTTAATTTAGAATAAAAATTTATTCGTTTTATAATTGTCGATTAATCGAATACTCAAGGAAATATCTTACGAATGAAAATTATTCGAATAATCGAGGAAAAACATACATTTTTTATTCGAATGAATAATAATTTTTAAATTTGGAATAAAAACTTATTCGTACTATAATTGCCCATTAATCGAATACTCGAAGAAATATCTTACGAAAAAAAAAAATAATTCGTATAATCGGGAGAAAATTTTTTTTTATTCGAATGAATAATATTTTTCAATTTAGAATAAAAACTTATTTAATCTATAATTGTCGATTAATCGAATACTCAAAGAAATATCTTACGAATGAAAATTATTCGAATAATCGAGGAAAAACATAATTTTTTTATTCGAATGAATAACTTTTAAATTTTGAATAAAAATTTATTCGTTTTATAATTGTGGATTAATCGAATACTCGAAGAAATATCTTACGAATAAAAATTATTCGAATAATCGGGGAAAAAAAATTTTATTCGAATGAATAATATTTTTAAATTTGGAATGAAAACTTATTCATTATATAATTGTCGATTAATTGAATACTCGAAGAAATATCTTACGAATGAAAATTATTCGAATAATCGAAGAAAAACATACATTTTTTATTCGAATGAATAATATTTTTCAATTTAGAATAAAAACTTATTCGATCTATAATTGTTAATTAATCGAATACTCGAAGAAATATATTACTAATAAAAATTATTCGAATAATCGAGGAAAACATAAATTTTTTATTCGAATGAATAATATTTATTAATTTAGAATAAAAATTTATTCATTCTATAATTGTCGATTAATCGAATACTCGAAGAAATAACTTACGAATGAAAATTATTCGAATAATCGATAAAAACTTGAATTTTTTATTCGAATAAATAATATTTTTCAGTTTAGAATAAAAACTTATTCGATCTATAATTGTCGATTAATAGAATACTCGAAGAAATATCTTACGAATAAAAATTATTCGAATAATCGAGGAAAAACATAAATTTTTTATTCGAATTCAATCTATAATTGTAGATTAATCGAATACTCGAAGAAATATTTTACGATTAAAAATTATTCGAATAATCGAGGAAAACATGCATTTTTTATTCGAATGAATAATATTTTTTAATTTAGAATAAAAATTTATTCGTTTTATAATTGTCGATTAATCGAATACTCAAGGAAATATCTTACGAATGAAAATTATTCGAATAATCGAAGAAAAAAATAAATGTTTTTATTCGAATGAATAATATTTTTTAATTTAGAATAAAAACTAATAACATTTCTCAATTTAGAATAAAAACTTATTCATTCTATAATTGTCGATTAATCGAATACTCGAAGAAATATCTTACGAATGAAAATTATTCGAATAATCGAGGAAAAACATAAATTTTTTATTCGAATGAAAAATATTTTTCAATTTAGAATAAAAACTTATCCGATCTATAATTGCCAATTAATCGATTACTCGAAGAAATATCTTACGAATAAAAATTATTCGAATAATCGAGAAAAAAAATAATTTTTTTTTATTCGATTGAATAATATTTTTCAGTTTAGAATAAAAACTTATTCATTCCTGAACTGTATTCTCTGTGTATATAATGATCTTAACATAAATTTCGACCAAAGTCATTTAAAGTTTCAAGAAAGTTATCACTCTATCAAATTCTATAAAGTCCGGACCACAACTGATTCAAAACCCCATAGAAGGCCCAAACTATATATGGTGGTTATACAAGATTCGCCAGAGCCGAATTTAACACTCTTACTTGTTTATTCATTGTACATTCAAATAATCTAGGAAAATTTAATAATCATTCAATCACTAGATTTTTTATTCGATTAAAATAATAATCGAATAATTGATAACCCTTTATACAAACTTTTAAATTTAAATTTTTATTGTAAAGAACTTCTCAATCGTTTGGTATTTTTCTATGTCCTGGAAATATGTATATTTTAATAATAAAATATATTATTTTAAGAACTATTTTGCCCATGTAAAAACATTGCAATGCTAAGCTAAGTATTAAAAGTAAATGAGCAAAAAAACCCAAAACTAATAAATGTCATTTACACGTTATTCGTTCCCTAGTTTTAATTTTTGAAAAGCATTTTAAACAAGCCAAGTGTAAGTGATTTCTTTTTATAGATGTTGGCAAAGCTTCACGACAAAAGTAATTAATGTTAAAACCATCATGCCACATTTAATCCGTTTTTCTTTCGTTTTTTGTTGGTTGGCCAAAAGTCATCATACATTTAAACTTTTCAGCGGTATTCACGTGTAATATGAGAGTAAAGTGCAAAAGAATATTAAATCAACTTTTTCCATATATACAGGATTTTTCCAATGCTGGTGGCAGTTACAAATTGGAGAAATTTAAATAAAATGAAGTTTTTAATTTTTTAAATATTTAAAAGGATTTTTCTTTTAGAACTTTAAATAATTCATGTCATAAATTTAATAAATACATTTTAGAAATAGCTGATAAAGCGCTTAGTTTTGAAACTTTATTATAAAAATGTTTACTGAAGTAAAATAACACATAGAGGTTTAAGCTAGACTGAAATTTCGGATGATTTGCCCTAAATTTCTGATCAACTAACAACTCTAAAATGCTCTTGGTAAATGTTAAACTGTCATATATCAAAAAATTTAAAATAAAAACAAGAATCACAGAATGAGTATTCTCTTTCACACAACAAGAAACCAAAATAAATCGACTTTTTTACAGTTAAATTAACAAATAAAAGTTTCTCGTGCAATAGTATGGTTTTTTATTTAGCAAACAAAATACAAAACTGTTATGAAAACGTATTTATTTAAAATATTTACAACTTAATGCCCTAGAGTAGGCTACACAAAAAAAAATAAATGCTAAACAACAAGAAACTAAAAGCCATGATAAAACAAATAAACAAATGTATAGCATATATTCAGGTATTTCATGCTGTTGCATACTTTTGGGAATATAAACGCGAAACAAATTGTATTTAATAATACAGATTTTTGTTTTAAATTCAAGATTTATTAAATTCTTTTCCTTTTTTTTCTGATGAAAACAAATAATAATTTATTGTTCTTTTACTTTAGTTTAGTTTCATGTCTTTATGTCTTTTCCAAATAAATCTCATACATATTAAATTCTTGAGAAAGGCGGCGGTTAGGCTGCTGACATGCTATACAAATTATTTCAATTATTTAGCCTGAAGGTGTCTTATGTTACATATTTCTCTATTTTTTGAATACTCAAAGCTTTGTTAGTTTTTATGTAAATATGTTTATTTTATTATTTAATTATATCAAAGATAATGTGTACTTAAATAGTCAATAGCATAAAGACCAGATGTAATTGTCAAAAACCTAAGTCTGTTGGCGAAAAACCCAACTCTGGCAACAACAAAATACATGTTAAGTGAATCGTTTATTTCAAAAACCAGTCAAGCCACAAAGAAAAAAAACAAAATTGAGTTATTGAACGATTACTATTTTGGAAAGGTAAATGCATTGTTTAATGCAAACAAAAAAATAAATACTGCCGATAAATCCGTGTTTAGTGCAGAAAGAAGTCAACTGACAGTAGGGCGAGAATCACAATTTTTTGGAATTAAATTGGAATTAAAGGATAAAATTTGACATGGATAAAAGTAGCCAGCTTAAGCTATTAAAATGGGTTCTACCAATGCTCCAGAGGCGGCGCTATGTGGGGACTCATGTAAAATTTTTAAACACGTGCCATTTTTTGTTCCCATCCAATTTCAAAGATTTCGGCAAGATCTTGAAAATACATGCTTTTTGTGCTACAAAATATCAAAATTGAAATTTTAAAAATTTTGCCATACCTTGGTCCTCTTATTTTAAAATATAAGGGCGTACTTTTAGACCGCATGGACTCGAATTTTGTTTGTTAGTTAGACAACTAAATTAAGAATAATACACAAAAAATTTCAGAGCAATATCAATTATGAATCCAAAAATAAATTATTTTTAATTTGAAAATTCAAAAAATAATAGATTTTTGCTGTTTTTTGGGCGAAAAGACGACTCTTTTTTTATTAAGAAAAAAACTTTCTTTAAGAACATATTAAAATTTTATATTTTTCTATAAGGTATATTTACGATGAACATTTTGATATAAAAAACATGTCCTATTTTTCGAATATGTCGCCACTACGACCTTCGGAATTTGAGCTATTTTTAATCAATATTTCAACTTTGGGCCACATATTCTAAAATCCTAAAGCTGGGATGAGAAAACGGAAAACAGCTTTGGAAACCTTGATGTATTCCTTATTTATCCCCAAAGTATTTCCCGGCCCCAAAGGAAATGTGGACACTTGGCATACTTACAAAATGACATAATATTATGTAGAGAAACACTTTATATAAAACCTATTTCAGTCACAGTGGTTAGTAATCTAACCACCTTATTACTTACGTTATTTATCAAAGATTATAGTATAAAATATTGCTTTGTTAGCATAAGCCAACCAAACAAACCCTAAATAACAAAGTAACACTGAATTTGATGAACAATAAACACTCTGACTTTTTTTATTGAATGCGGGAAAATCTCTTAGAACTGCGGTTTACAATATTTTCAAATTAATATATTAATCTAAACAGAGCAACCTGACGCCAAAGGTTTGCCAAAAAACTTAAACGATGACTTATACAAATTTAATTGTTTAGCAAAATGCCAATAGATGTCACTAAACATTTTTTAAACACTCTAGAAAATGTGGTTAGAAAAGTGACCACTAAACCGGAAAGAATTAATGCGTGGTCTTTGACTTGTTCGTTATATTCGAACAACAGAAAAAGTGAATAATTTAGATGCCTTACTATTTAGCCACATTATTTTGTAAACAAAATGTATGAAAATCATGAAAATATTCAAAGTCTTTCAATTATTTTACAAAGTTTACAAATCTCATAACAAACTCCCTATGCTGGTTTTCTTTCCATCATTTTGCACATAATCCATATTAAAAGACCTACAACTGATAGAAGATGTTTTTTTTTTTTATTTGACGAAAACAAGAAATCACATAAATATTTTGTTATTTCTATAGTTTTTCTTTTATATATGTATGTATGTATGATTATCCATCATCAAAATGGAAAAGTTTATCCTTTAGGCAGGATTCTTATTCCAAAAAAAAAAAGAGAAAAATACTAAAAATATTTTCTGATTTCAGGCGAAAGAAGAAAAATATCAAAACAAATTAAAACCTTATGGAGCAAAAAAAGAATGTTTTCTTAATATGGAAATATGGGTCATAAAAAATGTTATTTCCTGTGTTTTCTTATTCCTGCTTCAAATTTTATTTTGTACAAGTCCAAGTTTTTGCAGATACATAATAGTATTGGGAAAAGTTTTGTAAAAGTGAGTGGAGTTTAGCACAAAAGTGGTAATATACTAAAATATATTTGGATTTTAGGGGTATGGTTAAGAGATGAAAAGAGAGAAGTTTGAACAAATTACAAGTATTTTTTTAATTATTATTATTTCAACTCGTTTTTAGGCATTTTTAGTTTTGTTTCCTAATACAATTTACTGCATAATTAATACCCACTCTAGCATTTTGTGAATAAGCTTTTTTATGAAAAATTTTTTTATTAAATTGTTTACATGAAAAAAGCTTTTCGTTGAATTAAAAAAAAGCTTTTAGGAAAAACTAGTTTTTATGAATAAAAGCTTATTGGTCTAAATGGTTTTTTTTTGTGAAAAAGTTTTATATTGTTCAAAAGCTTTTTTTGTATTAAAAGTTTTTTGTGAAAAAAGATTTACTGTAAAAAAAACTAATTTAAACGATTGTGGTGATAAAAGCTTTTTAATTGAAAATTGATTTTTTTGTGGTAAATAAACATTGTCAACATAGTTTTTGGCTGAATAAAGTTTTTTGCGAAAACATTGCTGTCCATCTTAACTAAGTTTTACTGTTATATCTTAAAAGCCAAATTTTTCAAGTAGCAGAAAATTACCAAATTCTTTTGCGTCTTAAAAAAACATTAAAATCAATTTGTATATTTTTGCATTTTATAGTTTATTTGCCGTAAATTTCATTTACGCTTCATAAAACATTTGTGACTCTTTAATGTCTTTAAAGTAAACACAAGAAAAACAAATTAAATCCTTTTAAATTCTATGTATAAATTTTAATATTGCCCTTTTTCGTGCTTTTATAAGCCTCTTAAAAAAAAGGATGCTCCTTTGCAGTAATGGTGGAATGTTGTAAAAAATATTGTGATAGTAACTGACAGTTAAAAGCTGCATGAGTGTGTTGTGTGCAAAACATGATCTTGCATTAATTAAACTAGAGAAGGCGGCAGAAGCAAATAAAACGAATTTTACGTTTTATCGAAAGTAAGTGTCATGTTATAGTAGAGAGAATTGGCAGGGGGCTTTAAGGTGAAGTATATGTAGATGAGCGGAATACGTGGTGTACTGTTGTTGCAAAAATATTTTGTATATAATAAAAATTGAAAGTTTTATTTTTGTAAAAAGTTTTTATTTTTTGGAAAATCAGTACTTTTTTGGATAAACAAAGTTTTTTGGTGGAAAAGCTTTTTTATGAAAATTATTTTATTAAATTGTTTTACACAACAAAAGCTTTTTGTTAGAGCTAAAAAGGTTTTTAGCAAAAACTGTTTATTTTTGTGAAAAAGCTTTATACATACATATATACTGCATTAAAAGCTTTTGTGAAAAATATTGTTGTAAATCAAATTTTTTTGTGCAAATAATATTTTTAAAAAAGCTTTTTTTGTGAAAATAATTAAGACATTTTTTGTGCTAAAAAACATTGTCAACAGAATTTTTTGGGAAAAAGCTTAGTTATGAAAAACTATTGATTACATTTTTTACATAAAAAAAGCTTTGAAAATCCTTTTTTTTTTGTTAAAAAGGTTGTTTAAGAAAAACATTTTTTTGTGGAAAAATTCTATTGGGATTAACTGGGATTTTTGTGAAAAAGCTATATATTGTACTAAAAGCTTTTTTGTAAAAAAATGTTTACGAAAATTTTTTTTCAATTAAAAAAGCTTTTTGGGAAAATAGATTTAGTATAGTATATATATTTAGAATAGATTTTGTTTAAACAAATTTTTTTTTTGTTTAAAAAAAAATATTTACTACGAAAAGTATTTTTGTAAATCAATTCTTTTTGAAATTAATTTGTTTGAAACAGCTTTTATGGGTAAATATTAATTTGACCGAATATGGTCAAAAAATCTTTTTAATTAAAGAGAGATTTTTTGTGGTAACAAAACATTGCCAATAGTATATTTTGTGAAAAAGCTTTTTTATGAAAAAATTTTCTTTTTTGAAAATAATTTTTTTAAAAAAGGTTTTTTTGTTAAAATATTATTTTAATGATGTAAAAAGCTTTTTAATTAAAAATAATTTTTTTTGTGATAAAAAAAATCGTCGACAAGTGGTTTTTGTGAAAAAGCTTTTTTATGAAAAAAAATTTGTAAAATGTTGTCATTATAAAAGCTTTTGGTTAATTAAGCTTTGGAAAAAATATTTTGGTAAAAAGGAAAAAATAATTTTTTATGAAAAACTGCCTATGGGCTAAATGGAATGAACAAGTTATATATTGTACTAAAAGCTTTTTTGTAAAAAATTGTTGAAAAAGGTTGAACATTTTTTTGTGAATAAAGATTTTCTTGTGTAAAAGCTTTTTAATTAAAAATTAGTTTGTTTATGGTAGAAAAAAAGATAATGGTAACTGTAATTTGGATTATTTCGGTAACGGCATTTCATCGGCAAAGGTATGAGCTTTTTGCGGGACAAGATTGTAACGACAGGTTTTTCCACCTTACGCTGGGGTAGAGCTCGCGGCTCCCAGGGTTCGTTACAAAAATTTATTTTAAGCCAGGGGATTAAAAAGCCAGTTTCTTTTTCTTATAACGTTATAAATCGTACTTTATTTTATACACTAACACAACACTTTATTATGACGTTAGCCACCGACAGACGTAGTACACTGTTACGAAGAGGGGGGGCACGGCGATGACGGGGAAAGGCTTCCCGTAGTACTCTTTCACGGAGGTACGGAGATGACGGGGAAAGGCTTCCCGTAGTACTCTTTCACGGAGGTACGGCGATGACGGGGAAAGGCTTCCCGTAGTACACTCTCACGGAGGTACGGCGATGACGGGGAAGGGCTTCCCGTATATACTCTCTACGTCTTAGGCCGCAGGGATTCTCTCCGTTGACCGCGGCACCACCACGGGCGTCAACAAGAGGGAGTACCGGAGTGGGAAGATGATTGAGTAAGCTGAGCACGGGTATAACCACAGAATCCCACCAATACTCAATTACCACAGTTTTATTAGGTGGCAGAGGTATAACCCCTTCTCCGACTAATAAAACCTTTAGTAAATCTCACCAGAAAAAAAGGCAAACTACGAGAGTGGGTATAACCGCTATTCTCGGAGTTTGAGATATTATTTAATTGTAAGAGGTATAACCCCTAAACAGCTAAATAAGATCTTACCTCTTCGCCGGCTGCTGGCTGACTGCCTGATTATTCACAAATACTCTCCTTTTATAGGGCAGGTCAACCATGCATACATACACAATAGTTAATACACAGCGGTGTTACTGTCCCATGGTTGCAAATTAAGTGTACTGATATTTGTTTTGTTTTCCCTACTTACTACTAGGTGGCGTTACTTAAACTAAATACAATTAACGTTTAGACAAATTTGAATAATAACAAATAAAAACTAATGTGAGGCAAAAACAAGTGCCTACGACTTTTGCTCGTCACATCGCCTCTCTTCTCATATAAACAAAACAGAGACAAATTACAAGATGTCGGCATATGTCACCGCATTCGATAGTTTCAAATAGCACTGGTCACTCCATTTAATAGAATTCGTTACCCTTGCTTGACAACGGACTTCTTCTGCCGGAATTGGATTACTATAACTGACTAGTATTGATGGCAGGGTAGCGGGTGACGTGAATTTTGGCGCATCGATTGATGGACCCGACGATGATGGCCATGTTGAAATCGGCGATGTTGGAGTTGGAGACGTTGGATTGGTGACGTTACAGTTAATCTTGATGGAGTTAGTGAGGCTCTATTCGGTGTCAAGGAAGTTGATGGTGATAATGATGAGGATGACGACTTTGACGATGATTAGGATGACGACTTTGACGATGATAAGAATGACGACTTTGACGATGATTAGGATGACAAGTAGTTGAAGATGACGATGAGGATGCTTAACAGGGAGTTGTTGATTTTCCCAAATGGCTTACTCTTGGTGGTTTCTTCCAACTTGTCCGTCATGGCTTTATTTTTTTCTTTTTATTTCAATAGTAGGGCTAGATTTGAATCAAATAGATAAAATAAAAATACTATTAATTAGTTTAACATTAAGTAAATAACATATAAGTTCAAATTGTATATGGTTTTAATTCGCTAACATGTGTCCTACGGTGTTCTTTATCTTTACAATTATCTAACTCTACTATTACGGGGGATACAAATCCTTTAATGAGGTATGGACCTCCAAACTTCGGGATAACTTGGCTGCGAAATTTTCACAAGCTTTAGAAAAGGGATGTTGTCGCACCAACACGTGATCCCCAATCTTGGGTCTCCAAGACCGACGTCGTAGGTTATAATGCCGCTGCTGATCTAGGGACGCGGACATGAGGTTTCGCCTCACTATTTCGAAGATTTCTTTCATCCCCTTGGCACGTACATCGGGGTGTGGGTTGTGAGCACCGGTTCCTACCGTAACTTCATCGTGGAGAGCTTTTGGTAATTGGGGTTCTCGTCCTTGGGTAAGGAATGCTGGAGAATAACCCGTAGCCTCCGATATGCTGGTGTTCATCGCCAACATTATTTCAGGTAGGAAATCATCCCATTTGTTGTGTCGATTGTCAGCAAATTGCGCGAGCATTTTCTTTATGGTTCGATTTGCACGTTCCGTAGGGTTTTTCTGAGGTGTGTAAGTGGCAGTACATTGCTGTGTCACACCATATTCAGCTAAACATTTACGGAAAATATGTGATTTGAACTGCGTACCGTGGTCGGTAAAAATGACCTTCGGCACCCCATATCTGGCAACGATACGTTCTCTAAATGCCTTCACGAGGCTTTCGGATGTAGCCTTACGAAGCGGTACAAGCTCACACCATTTGGAAAACCCATCTATGAACACGAGAAGCATCGTACAGCCATGCTTTGAACGGGGTAAAGGGCCGACAAAATCAGCGCATATTGTCGCCCAGGGTTCCTCGTGAATTCGGGTCAGCATTCCGCCGGCAGGGCGTTGTTGGCTAACCTTATGACGTTGGCACGATTCACACTTATGAACATATCGCCTAATGTCTCTAAACATTCCTGGCCAGTAATAACGAGTAGCAATTCTATTGCTTGTTTTGCGTATACCAAGATGACCTTCCGCCGGTATGTCATGGTTTTCTTGTAGTACACGGTTTCTTAGAGGACTCGCGACACAAAGTTTCCATGGGTTACAGTCATCATCATTGATACTACGTGGAAAGTGACGATACAGTTGACCATTAATAATACTATAATCAGAGTATTTTTTTGGTGATTCCGTCACTTCTTTCATTCGTTTTTCGAGCCAACGGCACGTATTCGAGATTGAGTTAGTGTTTATAATATTCAGGGTATCACACGGTTGACGAGATAGGGCATCGGTATTTTGTGTTCCCTTTTTTAATAGTTGTGTGAGAGGGTGGGAAATCTTGGCGAAGTCTGGCACAAATCTTCGGATTTCTTTTATACTTCGCGGAGGTTTCATTTCCTTTATCGCAGCTACCTTGTCCGGATCAGGACTATGTTCATTTTCGGAATGGGCAATGAGCGGTTGTTTTCCCCTGTCAGAGGGTTTCGTTGAGGTATTTTTAAACTCACAGTTTAAGGTTAATCCAGCACAATTTATCGTAGCGTTAAAGGTTCGTAGAAACTCTAAGCCTAATATCATTTCTTCAAAAAAGTCTGGCATTATATAAAAAATGCACATTTTTGTTGTATTCCCAAAGGTGACACTAATTTGTACGCTTTCAGAAATTTGCTTTCGTGATCCGTCTGCCAATATTACTTCCAGTTCTTCGTTTACCTTCTTGAGGTCACCTTCAAATTGGCTTAAAAAGTCGGCTCTTATAAAGTTTCTGGTTGCACCGGTATCTATTGTAGATGTTATCAATTTGTTTTGTATCAGGATTGTCGCTGTTATGCGGTTCTCTTCGCATCGTAATGCTGTTTGTTTTACTGAGGTGTGGTGGTTTGGAGGGACGTTGCGCCTCAGTTCCGTCGCCCTCCGAAATGGTTTTCCGAATTACTACCATTGTTGGGACATCTTCCAATGTCATGATCATTAACTTCGCAAGCTTGGCATCTAGGACGTTGTCTTCTGGAATCGTCGTTGTTTTGCTGAGGCCTGCATTTAATGCTCTCCAAATCTTCGGCTAGCGTTGTGAGTTCTGGTAGGGATGAAAAATCTTTCCTTTTAATATACCATTGGTAATCTGGATAGCAATTTCTAAATATCCTCTCCAATTTCTGCACTTCCGACAGCTTAGAGTGCCTCATAAGATTTTGTAGGGACAGAAGATAGTCCTTAAATTTTTCGTTACGTCGTTGTGTGCGATTTTGAATCTCATCTTCTAGTTTCTCGTAATATCTTGGTGGGAGAAAGAATTGGCTAAAATCGAGTTTAAAATCGTTCCAACTAACCCAAGATTTGTTATTAATTCGAAACCAGATAAGGGCACGATCTCGTAAGAATTCAGGCATTAATTTTGGCAACGTGTCCAAGGTTACATCGTACATACATGAAAGCTCTTCTACACGTTCAATGAATTCTAATGGATCACGATTTCCATCGAAATGTATGCCCCACTTCCTTATCTTTTCTATTACTTCCATTCTGCACTCAGTTTTCTCTTCCATCACCGGTGACTTAAAGAATGTAAGCTGTTCCGTCGATTTTTAACATCTCTTCACACTTTTATTCTGTTTTTTTTTTTTTGAGGTTCAACATAAATTTTTTCGGATTAAATAATCCACACACACAGTTTATTTCACAGTTCGTACAGTTTAATTTACAAATTTTTATTATTAATGTTTTTTTTTTTTTTTTTTAGACACTTTTATTTAATGTCCCTGCTCGGGCGCCATTGTAACGACAGGTTTTTCCACCTTACGCTGGGGTAGAGCTCGCGGCTCCCAGGGTTCGTTACAAAAATTTATTTTAAGCCAGGGGATTAAAAAGCCAGTTTCTTTTTCTTATAACGTTATAAATCGTACTTTATTTTATACACTAACACAACACTTTATTATGACGTTAGCCACCGACAGACGTAGTACACTGTTACGAAGAGGGGGGCACGGCGATGACGGGGAAAGGCTTCCCGTAGTACTCTTTCACGGAGGTACGGAGATGACGGGGAAAGGCTTCCCGTAGTACTCTTTCACGGAGGTACGGCGATGACGGGGAAAGGCTTCCCGTAGTACACTCTCACGGAGGTACGGCGATGACGGGGAAGGGCTTCCCGTATATACTCTCTACGTCTTAGGCCGCAGGGATTCTCTCCGTTGACCGCGGCACCACCACGGGCGTCAACAAGAGGGAGTACCGGAGTGGGAAGATGATTGAGTAAGCTGAGCACGGGTATAACCACAGAATCCCACCAATACTCAATTACCACAGTTTTATTAGGTGGCAGAGGTATAACCCCTTCTCCGACTAATAAAACCTTTAGTAAATCTCACCAGAAAAAAAGGCAAACTACGAGAGTGGGTATAACCGCTATTCTCGGAGTTTGAGATATTATTTAATTGTAAGAGGTATAACCCCTAAACAGCTAAATAAGATCTTACCTCTTCGCCGGCTGCTGGCTGACTGCCTGATTATTCACAAATACTCTCCTTTTATAGGGCAGGTCAACCATGCATACATACACAATAGTTAATACACAGCGGTGTTACTGTCCCATGGTTGCAAATTAAGTGTACTGATATTTGTTTTGTTTTCCCTACTTACTACTAGGTGGCGTTACTTAAACTAAATACAATTAACGTTTAGACAAATTTGAATAATAACAAATAAAAACTAATGTGAGGCAAAAACAAGTGCCTACGACTTTTGCTCGTCACAAGATGTTTGAGAGAATTCTTTTTAAAGAAAAATTTGTATGTCAAGATTTGGCATACAAAGAATAATAAAGCAGCATATTTGTTTAAAAAGATTATATTTGTGAAAAAAGCTTTTTTGCGAAAATATTTTCTAAAAAAAAAATTTTTATGTTTAAAAATATATTTTAGTGTTTTCTTTTGTTTCTCAAGAAATCTAAAAAAAATCGTTGTAAAAAAACTCCATGTGAGACAAGTTGTTTGGGAAAATAGCTTTTAAAAATTTGTTTTTATAGCTTTTCCTTCAAAATATTTAAAAATGCTTTCTTTGTTTATCTATTTTACAAAAAAGATAAAAATATATATTTTTTTTAAACTTTCACCCTAACCACAAAAGCCCTATAGTCGATTTTAAGTCCATAAAGTTGACTATTATTTTAAATTTCGTACCATAAAACAAATTTCAAATATAATTTAAAATGTTGAATTATTATTTTAAAATAAGCTTTTTGTTTTGAACTTTTATGTTTTATATTTTTTAATTTTTTTAAATTTTTTTTATTTGCATTCATTGAAAAATATTTTCATTTATTTGAATGTATGTATGAGTTGGAAGAAGTTTTGAAAGCTTTTTTAAAATATTTCTTATGGTACGAAAAAAAAGTTCTATTTTAAAATAATAAAGTCGGCTTTATTTTAAAAATTAACTTTAAAATTTATTTTATATTTAGGCTGTTTATGTGAGTAAAGTTGTTTGTGAAATTTTTTTAAGGAAAAAGCTTTCGGTGAAATGTTTTTATGAGAAAACTTAATATGTGTTTTAATAGAAGCTTTTACGTCATAATATTTAAAATGAATTCTTTGTCTTGCGTTAAGAGTTAGTTTGTGAAAAAACCGAATTTTTTGGATAGGCTTTTTCTCAAAAGCTTTTTTTTAAAGCTAAAAGTTCTGTTTTATATTATATGTATTTAAAGGGAGATATCCAAAAAAAAGGCGTGTTGTAAGTTATGCATTTCAAAATTTTTGCATTTGGAAATCTGAACACGGATTTATTTCGAGTTATTCTGTGGTTTTAAATTCATACAGAATAATGCACGTGAGTAAATACAATAAAACATTTATTTATTTTATATTTTTCATGCATATTTCAGTCACATTTATTCTCTTTTGTTTTTGCTTTTGTATACATTTTCAAAGTTCACCAATTTTTTTTATGAATTTTCATGACTGTGGCGTTTCTTGCTGTTATTTGGTTTGTTGCCTCATACTGTGGCAAATAAATAAATAAATGCTGATAAATGATAAATTACTGCATGAAAAATTCAAGCGAATTACAAAAAAAAAACGAGAGATTGTCAAGTTTTTTTGTTATAAATATGTATAGTTTTTTTGCTCTGAAGGCACATTTATGTGATAAAATGTTTACAAAGGATTTTTTTCCACTTTTTTTTATTCATTATAATGGGTTTTTGACGTTGCAGTGTTTGATGATGTTTATTGGTTTATGACACGGTCAAGTTTAATACATCAATCAATGGTATTGATAATATTGATGTTGTCATATTCTTTGTTACATCCATGGACTTGGACTGGAGCATATAAATGTCAATTGATTGTTTTTTTTTGTGTTAAATGGAGGAGTTACTTTTTAGTTCTAACGTGAGCTCTGCATTGTCTCATTGGAAAAACATTTTCATATTTTTGTGTAATTATTGCGAAATTGATCCATCAAACTGAATTAATGAGGGAAAGAAAATTAAGGTCAATTTTCTTTTTGGAATTTTAATGGAAAAATAGCAATATACATCAATGGATGAAAAGAAAATGCAGAATTATTAATATTAACAAAATAAAAAGAATATATTTTTTAATAATTTTAATTAAAATGAATGCATAAAAAAGGTATTTACCTTGTAACAAAGAAATTAATTATTAAATAATATAAACATGATAAAGAAACCCAAGAATCATCATTCATGAAACCAATTTATATAAGCTCATACATACTAAAAAGTTAGGCCGAAATATGTATATTTTATTTCACATTTTTGTTTGTTTTAACTTTAACGAGTTTTAAAATTCATTTAGTAAATGGTTATTTTTGGTATTTAAAATATAATTTCATAATATTTTGTTGGTTATTTTTATTAATACCACTAACTTAAGCCTGCCACCGCATATTTGAAGTGGGTATACAATGAAATGCATAAATATTTTATATTTGTCAGCATAATCCATCTTTGGGAAACATGTATGTTAAATTGTTATTAATATTGATAATTTTATTGTGTGTATGACATGTGGTATATTGGTGAATAAATTCGAAAAGAATCCATTGATTTTTATGATCGATATCTCATTTTCTTCCTATTACATGTGGCTTTATGATAATGTAATCAATCTGAACAATTTCAGCCTTTTTCTATTTTTCATGATTTTTTTAAAACAAAAAAATTTGCTATTTTCACATAAAAAATATATTTTTTTGATCAATTTGTTATTATAAATCCGAAACTACTGAGCCGATTGAAAAGCACTATATATGTAAAAATTTGTATACAGCATGGCGAAAATGTTTTCAAAATTCAATCAAACGAAAGAAGAACACTAACTACTAAATTTTATGTATAGCAAAAAAAAAACTAAAATTTTGTGAAAATGAGTGAATTCATTTAATTGTGAATAAATTCAAAAACAAACCATCGATTTTTATGATGGATATATTATTTTGTTGATATTAAGGAGTGAGATCGAAAAATTCTTAACACACGTTTTTCATTACATTTTTTAACCCAAGTATTATTTGAATTTTTTTTTGATCAAGTTACCTTTGAAAAACATGTCAGTTATTATGTGTAATGTCAATTATATTAATTTTTTTGTTAATCTGATTAAAATGAGTGACCAGAAAAAAGTGCGTACTGAAATTATTAAATATTTTCAACAAAACCCAACTTGGTCTTACAAAAAGTTGGCCAAGCATACAAAGGTCTGCCGTCAAACTGTTTCCAATGTTATTAAACAGTACCGGGAGAACTTGTCAGTTGATAGAAAACCTGGTTCAGGTAGAAGGAATGGTCCACATGATGTTTCTAAAGCCAAAAAAATAGAACGCATTTTCAAAAGAGCTCCCAACACATCCGGTAGGAAAGCAGCCCGGTTAGCTCAGTGCTCGGACTATTTGGTACGAAAAGTTAAAGCTAATGCAGGTTTAAAAACATACAAGGCTCAAAAAGTTCCTGACAGGAACGCTACTAAAAATTTAGAGGCCAAAAACAGAGCACGGAAATTGAAGTCAAGTTTTATAAAAAAATATTCTTGCTGCATAATGGATGACGAAACGTATGTTCTGGCAGATTTTTCGCAACTTCCAGGTCAAAAATTTTATGTTGCTGATGCTCGAGGGAATGTTGAAGAAAAGTTTAGGACCCAAAAGCAGACAAAATTTCCCAGAAAGTTCTTGGTATGGCAAGCAATATGCAGTTGCGGCAAAAGAAGCCACTCATTTGTTACAACGGGCTCTATAAATACCGAAATTTACATCAAGGAATGTTTACAAAAAAGGCTGCTTCCATTCATAAGACTTCATAATGTGTCCACTTATTTTTGGCCTGACTTGGCATCCTGTCACTATGGCAAACAAGCCCTTGAGTGGTACAAGAACAATAATGTGGTATTTGTACCAAGAGAGGCAAATCCTCCAAACTGCCCGGAGCTAAGGCTAGTGGAGAGATATTGGGCTCTTGTTAAAAGAGAATTGAAGAGTACAAAAAAGGTGTCCAAAAGTGTGGTAGATTTTAAACGGAGATGGACTACATGTTCGAGCAAAGTGACAGAAAGCACTATAAAAACGTTAATGGAAGGGTTTCCGAAAAAGGTTCAAAATTTCATCACTAGTGATTAAAACTATAAAAATAATTTTTTTTGTAAATTGTAATAATAATTTCAATCAAATAAAAAAAAAATTAAAGCTGTAAGTTTAGTGGTTTCTTTTTTATAAACATATATGTATGTTAAGAATTTTTCGATCTCACTCCTTATATGTGGTTTTACGATAAAGATATAAACCTGAAAAATTTCAGCTGTTTTCAATTTTTCATGATTTTTTTAAAACAGAAAAATTTTCTATTTTCATGTTCAAAATATATTTTTTGCTTTAATTTGTTATTATAACTCTGAAACTACTACGCGGATGGAAACGTAATATATAAATGGAATAAAGGCTATGTAATTTTCAACTTTTCTAAGTATATTTTAATAACATTGGACTAAGGTTTTTTAAGTAATCATTAATTATGCGGAGAAACGTCAAAACAAAAATTCACAATTTTACTTAAAATTTTTTTTTGAAAAAAAATTTGGACCATATTTGTACTACTGGTACCATAATACATCAAAATTGTGTAGTGGTTTAAAAAGCTTCTAAAATTTGTTCTATTTTGTTGTCCTATGTTATTCATGGAAGATATAGTGCGTATACGTACTATTTAATTCCATTATTAGTTAAATGTTACTCATACGCTCCATGATAATGTATTGATATTAAATATTAATCATACGCACCAGATTTTTATTAATTGTAAGTCACTAACCACTAAGTATGGCCAAAGCATTTTTTTAGTAATATCTATAAGAATTTATTTTGAATTTTACAAATATTAACCCTTAAATGTAATTTTTTTTACATGATATTAATTAATCTAAATACTTTTTAGTATTGAAAAATACAAAAGTTTTAACGTTAATATTGTTAGTCAAGTTAGTAGTTTAATATTATCAATGGTTTTACTAGTTATGATCCAATAGAATACTGAAACTAATTAAATTAGTTTTACATAATAAATAATTTTTAGTGTAGAGATCTAACTTTGTTGTCACGGTCAATATTGAACACAGATATAAAACAGTAAAACAGTGACCGATTGGTCACCAAAGCTAAAGGTGAATGTCTTCCATTCTAAGAAATCATTTTTGCGCCGAATTATTACTTGCGATGAAAAATGGATCCTTTGCGATAAACCGAAGTGTAAGAGATCGTATGTGGCCAGAGATCGTTTGTGACCAAAGCCAAATATCCATGACGCCAAGATAATTATCTGTATTTGGTGGGAGGAAAAGGGTTCTATATATTATGAGCTGCTGAAATCTAATCAGACCATCACAGGGAACCTGTATCGAACCCCGCATATTCGTTTGAAGCGAGCATTGACCGAAAAATGCCCAGAATATGCAGTCAGACATGAAACGCTAGGCCACATCTTGCAATATCTGTTAGAAACTATTTGAAGTGGTTGGGAAGTTTTGCCTCACCCGCTTTTTAGTCCAGACCTTGCCCCATCCGAATACTATTTGTTTCGATCGAAGCAGGATGCTCTCTCTGGGATACGCTTCACTTTGGAACAGATTCGTTCCATTCGGCCAATACTTTGAATAAATTTATATTGTACAAATGTTTTAAAATGAAAGCTAAA
This sequence comes from Calliphora vicina, assembly GCF_958450345.1. NCBI lineage: Eukaryota > Metazoa > Arthropoda > Insecta > Diptera > Calliphoridae > Calliphora > Calliphora vicina. The sequence goes on along the minus strand of NC_088784.1, from coordinate 98,775,061 downwards.
AATGTGAACAATCCCGCATTTTTAAGTCATATACACAATAAAAAATCCACTTAGTTAATTTTAACCCGCCAGTAGTGACGCAAATTTTACTTTCATAAATAGTGACCCCGGTCTAACGCACTAAAAGTAAACTTTTTGTTTAAATTTATACTTTTTGAGAATAAAAAAAATTATATTTAATCAATTTAAGTTCTTTTCCTTCAATTTTAAAATTCACAAAATTTTTTATGAATAAAATTATTCGAATTTTTTAACACACCCGGTCTCACACATAGCACACCATTGGCGGGTTAATAAATTCCGAAATAATTTTTTTAATTTTTTTAAAAATTTTTTTTTAAATATATATTTGCTTTAAAAATTATTTTCCCCGATTTTGACGCATTGTAGATCCGGTCTTTGAAATATCTATCATTAGATATCCCAGTTGTCTATATTAATGACTTAGTAATCCAGATATATGTAGATCAAAAATAGGCCAAAAATTTAGGTTGACCTGGTTTTTTTCATAATATCCCAGCCATATGCGGGTCGATTTTCTCGATTTCAAGCAACTGAATTGGGTCTAGAGTACATATATTGATGTATGAATCATGTATGTAAGATATTTGGGGGCTACGGAAAGTTGATGTCAACATATCGACTCCGGTATCTATAACGATCCTTGTGCGGTCGCAAATGAAAAATGTAGAAATTACAAACGGAATGGTGTAAGAATGGACTGGTAGTATGACATTTTTAAATCGATGTAGACATGTACCCTACCTCAGGCAATGTTCTAAAATTGTAAGTTTATCATAAATAAGTCTAGTTTAGGATTACGGTAGCCAACCTTAAGTAATATTCAGTGTCTACTTTTAGGCTGAATTAAGGTTAGCCCTAATAATTTGATGCTTTTTTACACGTTTATAACCATAAATTTTATTGTGTTAAACTAAACAAACACAGTTATTTAAACAATTAAACACACAATATGGCAAAAAATAAAACAAGTCATGGCAGGCCGAGGCCACGCAATGAGAGGCAAAAAATTAAATGCTATTGAAGTGTTCACACAATGAGCGACATTTGAGCAGCATTTACAATTATGTATCGACTGAACTCTAAAACTAAAAAATAACAAAAATTTTCCATATGTAGTTCATAAAAGCAAAAAGTATGTACACAAAGCAGTGGTCGGCATTCATGGCCACCACAATCAGAACGCAAAGGGGGTAACCCAAAGAAAAACCTATTTTAGATTGTATGTACATCAAAACCATAATTAGGAAATTAATTTGTGCGCCATTACAATGCATTTTTTTAAAGAGGTATGTTCTGCTTGTAGCGACCACTGATATAAAGCTCTATAGAAAATACTCAATGGGCATGAAAATATTATTTCATACACGTATTGTTAATGTGATTTTTCAAAAGAATGTTTCTGACAGTTTATGACAGGGGCAACGAATTTTAAAGTTCAAATACACAAAAATACATTTAGTTTCTGGGAAAACATGTACGTATCTGCGTTTGTTAAGATAATTAGAGCAAAAAAGGAAAACAAAAAACAATTATAAAGCCTTTAAGCAATCAAACATTTGTAGAATTATGTGAAAATAAAGATTAAGCTTTAAACTTCGCCCACCATTCTCACTCCTCTTTCCATTTTCTTTTTGCATTTAGAAGGAATATACAGCATTAATTTAATCACTCTTTTAATCAAGCTGCTACTTTTCTGTATTAAAATTCCAACAAAATTAACATGCTGTTAACAACGAAGACAGACAAAAAGACAGAAACAGCAAACTTTCCACAAGAATAATTCATAATGAATTTCTTTTGATTTGTCCACTTGAACATAATTTAATTCCATTTAAAACAGTAATACACACAAAATAAGGTAAAACTACAAACAAAAAGATAAAAATACAATACAAAAACATTTTTGTTTTATTAAGAAATTTTCTGTGTTATCAACTTAATAAATTCTGTCAAGAACAAATACAGCAGAGTCAAAGATGTTGACTGAAGTAGTTCTAATGAAAACCTTATAAAACATATAATTTGTTGGAAAAGAACATTGTAAAAGTATGTGCTGATAAATGCTAGCAGATGAAAGATTTTGAAGTATAACTTAAATGTGTAGAATAGAGATTGCTTAATGATTTCGGTTAATTTTAGCAGCAAATAATTAATTGCCTTGAAATAGTCAGTAAATGGAATTAATTGTTATAATATGAAATGAGCAAAGATAAACGAAATAAACGAAATTTAAGTTCATTATTAAATGTTTAATTAAATGTTAAATTCACTGTAATGCTAAACATGAAAGCTTTTTTTTAATATTTAATCAATTACAACACAGGTCAACTTCAAAAAAAAAGCTTGACTAACCACCATATACCTAAGTACAAAAATGGTAAAATTTTTCTTTTAAAAAATTTTTAAGTAAAATTATAAATTTTGTTAGACGTTTCTCCACATAATTAATGATAACTCAAAAAGGTTTAAACCGATGTTATTAAAATAAACTTAGAAAATTTCAGATTTACATTATCTTTAATCAGTTTTTATATTGTGTTTCAATAGGCAAAAAACATATTTTTTACGTGAAAATAGAATTTTTCTTGTTTTAAAAAAACCCACATAGTATTAACAAAATGAGATATCGATCATAAAAATCGATTGATTCTTTTCATATTTATTCACATTTAAGTGAATTCGCTAATTTTTACAAAATTTTAGTTTTTTGTTTGATATACATAAAATTGAGTAGTTAATGTTCTGCTTTCGACTGATTGAATTTTGAAAATATTTTCCCCATGCAATGTACAAATTTTCGCTTATGTATTAGGTTTCAATCGGCTCAGTGGTTTCGGAGTTATAATAAAAAATTTAAGCAAAAATTATATTTTTTACGTGAAAATAGGAATTTTTTGTTTAAAAAAATCACGAAAAATTTTAAATGGCAGAAATTGTTCAGGTTTATTGCTTTGTCACAAAGCCACATAAAGTAGCAACAAATTAAGATATAAATAATAAAAATCTATTGATTCTTTTCGAAATTATTCACAATTAAGTGATTTCGCTCATTTTCACAAAATTTTAGTTTTTTGTTTGATATACATAAAATTGAGTAGTTAATGTTCTTCTTTCGATTTATTGAATTTTGGAAACATATTCCTCATGCTATGTGTAAATTTTTGTATTTATATTACGATTCAACCGGCTCAGTAGTTTCGGAGTTATAATAAAAAATTTAAGAAAAAAATTTATTTTTTACGTGAAAATATTTTTTTTTTGTTTTCAAAAAATAATGAAAAATTTAAAATGCAGAAATTGTTCAGATTTATTACTTTGTCGCAAAGCCACATATATTAGCAACAAAATAAGATATCGATCATAAAAAGCTATTGATTCGTTTCGAAATTATTCACAATTAAGTGATTTCGCTCATTTTCACTAAATTTTAGTTTTTTGTTTGATATACATAAAATTGAGTATGATCTTCTTTCTATTTATTGAATTTTGAAAACATATGCGTAAATGTTAACATATATATTTCGTTTCATTCGGCTCAGTAGTTTCGGAGTTATAATAACAAATTGAGCAAAAAATAAATTTTTTACTTAAAAAAAGGATTTTTTTGTTTTCAAAAAATCATGAAAAATTGAAAACGGCAGAAATTGTTCAGGTTTATTACTTTATCGGAAAGCCACATGTAATAGAAACAAACTGAGATATCGGTTATAAAAATAGATAAATTCATTTAGAATTTATTAACATTTAATTAAATTCGCAAATTTTTACAAAATTTTAGTTTTTGTCTGATATACCTAAAATTGAGTAGTTAATGTTCTTCTTTCGATTGATTGAATTTTGAAAACATATTCCCCATGCTATGTACAAATTTTCTCATATATATTGCTTTTCAATCGGCTCAGTAGTTTCGGAGTTATAATAACAAATTGAAACAAAAAATATATTTTTTACGTTAAAATAGCAAATTTTTTTATTTTATGAAAATCATGAAAAATCGAAAACGTCAGAAATTGTTCAAATTTATTACTTTATCACAAAGCCACATGTAATAGAAACAAAATGAAATATCGACTAAAAAAAAATCGATTGATTATTTTCGAATTTATTCACAAAATTGCATGTGCTTATAAAGCTTTATGGAAAGCTTTAATAATTTTTTAAAAACCTTTAATTACACAAATGTATGAATAAAACTAAGCGCTTTTTATATTATTGTGTTAACCTATCAAATTTAACTTAACCAATTTAAATCCTGAAAGATATTTGTTTTTAAAATCAAACGCACTTGCTTTTCTGTCATTTGTTTAGCTTCTAGAAAACTTTGTCTTCAAACATTCTCTCGTAATATTTATTTCTTTTTTTTGATACTTTTCCTTTTTTTATTCTTTTAATTTTTCCAATAAATTTGTTTAACCATTCATTTTACTCAATCTTCTACAAATAACCAAAAGGGCTTAAAGTTTTCTATATGTATATTTTTGTTGTTGTTTTGTATTTCGAGTAAATAGATATTTATAGCTGTATATCATTAACACGATTTGTTGTCCAAACTAGAAACGACACATAATTCTTCCTTAAAGAATAAAGATGTAAAGGAAAAGTTTTTGTTTCGTCCTAAATTTTACTCAATGTGAATAATATCCCTTTTTTTGGAATATGTTTTCTGTTTTGACCAAGAAATTGAACTTGTGGATGTGGTCAAATTGAGAAATATTTAGTTTTTCTTGTTTTGTCTAAGAAAATAAAGTTTTCGTTGTGGCCAGTATGAGTACAAAGTGTAAAAAATGGTTATTTTCTTTATGCGTTTTAGTTTTGGCTGAGAAAATGTAGATGTAAAGATTGTATTTAGGTTTGTTTGCATGGTGGTTTGTTTATAGAAAAGAGAGAGAGATACACAATGGGTCAAAAATAATAAGAAACCATAAGTTTTATACAAAATTTGAAGTTGCTCAAAACTTTTAAATTCACTTTTGTTTGACTTTTAGGGAGGTTTAAATTTAAAATTTTATATATTGGATTTTTTCAAATGTTTAGCTATTATTTTGAAACGTTTGTACAATATAAATTTATTCAAAGTATTGATTAGTGTTAGCTATGACCTTTCCCATCAAAGACAACAACTAGAAAGGTAACTGAGAGCCAAAAACCTAAGACTGTTGTCAAAAACCTAATTCGTGAGAATTAGGTTTTTTTTTGTTTCACCCGTATCACCTTTATGTGTGAAAAGAGAGTAATTTTGTCCTCTCTCCTTCCGTTCTATGCGTTTATTCTATGTTTCCCATTTTCATGGCAACATATGGATTCCAAGCAAAAATAACTGCTCATTATTTGAGGCCAAGGACTCTGTTCCAAAGTGAAGCGTGGACCAGAGAGAGCGTTGTGCTTCGATATGACAAAAGCAAAATGTCCCAACCATTTCTTTCTAAATATTATTTAATATGTTTTGCAACAGGTAGCCGAGCGTTGTCATAATGGAATATTGCGGTTTCATGTCTGGTCGCATATTTTTGGAGTTTTTGGCTAATGCTTGCTTCAAACAAATCAGTTGCATTCGGCACAGGTTCCTCGTGATGGTCTGCTCAGATCAAGGATATTTGGCTTTGGTGTCGATTCGGCAAGTTGGCCGATAGTTTTTAACAGGTATTGCATAATGTGGTAGAGCGATGTCATGATGGAATATTACGGTTTCATGTCTGGACGCTTAATTTGGTCGTTTTTTTTTGGCAAGTGCTCGCTTTAAACTAATCAGTTGCATTCGGTACAGGTTCCCTGTAATGGTCTGGCCAGATTTCAGTAGCTCATAAAAGATAGGTCAATTTTACTTCCACAAAATACAGGACGGTACCTTGGACTCTTTTGCTCCCACCAAATACAGAGAATTACCTTAGAGCCATGGATATTTGGCTTTGGTGGTAATTCGGCTGGTTGGCCGGGCTTCACATACGATCACTAACAGTTCGGATTTTTGTAATGGATCCGTTTTTCTTCGGTGCAAAAATGATTTTCTTTTATAGCGTTCAGATATCATTTCGGACATACAAAATTCTTTTTCAAGGTCTCTCTGCTTCAATTCGTATGCTAGCCAATTTCCCAGCTTTTGGATGAATCGTGCTACACGAAAACGTTTTGAAATTGTTGATTGAGTAGCTGGCAATAATTTTGTGAGCCCTTGTTGAGTTTGACAAAAAATCTTCACTGATTTATGCCTCCAATTCTTGGTATCCAAACATGTTTGGCTGGCCTGGGCGATCTTTGTCTTCCATTTTAAAATCAACACTTCTGAACCGAACAAACCATCTCTCGCACGTTGAAACCGATGAAACACATTTACCATAAGCTTTGGAGAGCAATCAGTGTGCTTTTTTTCAAATTAAAGGTACAAAATTCAACATTTTCGGTGCAAAAATCTTTGTTGTTCACACTATAATGTTCAATAAATAAGTGACAATAAATGACAGATATGTACCCTTGAAAATTACATATAAGTTATTTAGAACTAAAAACGCATTCAAAACATTCATTATCTCTTGTAAATCCCGCATTTTTAAGTCATACACCCAATAGAAAAAAGTTTATTTTATTTTTATTCAAGATAGTTTTTTGTAAGAAAAACTTTTTGAACCTCCCCACTGTGTGCGGTTTAAATTACAGCTGTGTCTCTGCATTTATTTAATACCTTTTTAATGGTTTTTAACCATATTAAAGAAAAGGTATATAGAGAAAAAATAAGGATGGCAAACGTCTACTTAATATAAAAAAGTTGTTTAATACTTGATTGAAATATATGTTGGTTTTACATCTTCACAACTGGACGACAAACTTTTCAAAATGACCCACAAAAGTAACAAACAAAATTAGCTAAAAAATCTTTTACAGACCCCTCATTAATCTAAGAATAGATACATACATTCATTTATATATAACTGTGTAAGTGTAAAATTATAAATTTTATTTACTCCTAAAAGCATGCTTTAATTTTTAATCAACAAATTATTTTTATCGTTTTTTTCTATAAAAAAAACACTTCAAATTTAATATTTAACCATTTAAATAATGAATTGTTTGCAAAAACAAAAAAATCTTTACAAAACAGAAGCGCTACAACTTTAGAGAAATTTTATACTCATACGAATTTGTGTAAATTTAGTGTAGACAATTTATATTTTATTTCCGTTTTGTTGTTTTGCTTAATCACTTAATGGCTTTTTATATGTTCATTATTTACTTAAAAATTTATAAAGAACAAAATTGTATCATATTTAGATGGTGAGTGGAGTGGAGGAGTGAAGTGGAGTGGCTATGGGAAATAACTGTGTGGTTGAAGTTGGTCTATGAAATGTGAAAACAATTAAAAGCTACATATTTTTATTACTTATTAGTAGAATTATTTTTGTAAATAAAAAATGTATGTTATCAGTAATGTTTTCGTACATTTATATAATTGTAATAAAGAAAATGTAAGCAATTACTTACTGACAGCTGATACTACCTTGCAAAATTAATATCATGTAAAATATTTACTAAATTGGTTCAGTATTAATTGATTTGTTTCATATTTATACAATTAAGGAGGATAATTTCCCGCCTAATAGAATAGGAAGGGATTTTTAGTAATTTAAATTTTAGGGTAAAACTGGCGCCTTAGTATCTTACAACATCTACTCGGAAAAGCAGCATATATGGTGGCTTATGAACATTTTACCGTTTAGGGACAGCTTACTTACAGATGGAGCTTAAGTAAATTACTGTAGACTGAATGTAATTGTGTCTTTTATCGTGTAAATTTAGTTTAAATTATTATGAATGAGATATTATAGATATATCAGGGTTTAGCTGTTGTGCAAGTGCTTTTATGTGTTATTTTTTATTATAAATTAAATGTTACTCAAAGAAGAGTGCATGCGTATAAGTATTATTTAATTCGATTATGAATTAAATGTTACTCATACGCTCAATGATAAAGTTATGTGTTGGTATCATCATATTAATCATACGCACCAGAACGTTAGTAATTGTATTATTGCAAGTTGCCTGCAAATAATGTCATCGATATTGTAAGCAAAAAAAAATGCGGGATTTAAAATAGATGGCGTATCTTTATCATTTATTCTCACTTAGTTATTGAACATTATGGTGTAAATAAAAAAGTTTTTTTTGCTTCGAAAATGTCGAATTTTGTGCCAACAAAGCGTCATATGCTGGAAGTTTTGCTTTATTTGTTCAGTTTGAAAGTAATCACGGTGAATGTGTTCCATCGGTTTCAACGTGGGAGAGATGTTTTGTTCGGTTCAGAAGAGGTGATTTTGACACGGAAGACAAACATCGCCCAGGCCAGTCAAAAATGGTTGAAAATCAAGAATTAGATGCATTACTCCATTAAAATTGTTGTAAAACTCTAGAAGAGCTTGAAAAATCATTGGGAGCTACTCAAGATGTATTTTCAAAACGTTTGCAAGCAGCAGGATTCATCCGAAAGCAGGGAAATTGGGTACCATACGAATTAAAGCCATGCGACCTTGAATGAAGATTTTGCATGTCCGAAATGATGTTTGAACGCTATAAAAAAATGTTTGCACCGAATTATTACTTACAATGAAACATGGATTCATTGCGATAACCTGCAGAGATCGTATGTGAAAGCCCAGCCAACCAGCTGAATCGACACCAAAGCCAAATATCCATGGCGATAAGGTAATGCTCTGTATTTGTTGGGAGCAAAAAGGTCAAATATATTATGATCTTCTGAATTCTGATCTGAGCATTACTGGGAACCATACCGAGTGCGAGCCCAGAGTATACGGCCAGACATGAAATCATAATATTTCATGATGACAACATTAAGCCACATGTTGCGATTCCTATTTAAAAGTATTTAGAATGAAGTGGTTCTGAAGTTTTGCATCACCCACCTTATATTCTAGACCGTGCCCGATCGATGCAGAACACTCTCTCCAGGATACGCTTCACTTTGGAACAGAGTATCCGATATTAGCTTGATTTGTTCTTGGACTCAAAAAATAGCAGTTCTTTTGGCTCAGCATCCATAAGTTGCCATAAAGATGGGAAAAGATCATAGCTAATAATGGCCAATTCTTTCTAGTTACAGATTAGAAAGTATTGGCGATTATTAGCTTTTATAGCTTTTTATAGCAAATATATAAAAATGAAATGGTCAATGTATGTAATGTCATCACGTGAGAACGGCTGGAGCGATTTGGCTGATTTTTTTTATTCGATTCGAAATTTTCAGGAAATGGTTTGTAAAGAAAAAAATTCAAAAATTCTGGATAAAACTCGGAAATTCATATTTTTGTGAGTCCAGTCAACTGTAATAAAAAAGCTCCCTAAAGTATGCAGTACAAATTTAGATATTTTATTTGCAAATAAATAAGAACAGGCTGGTGTGCGTGGGTTGGATAAACTTGAAGAACTAACATTAGTAAATGCTACCGGGCGAAGCCGGGGCGCTCAAATATTAGCAAATAAAAAATGAAGAAATTTCAACAAATATGTTCTCGTTGGTCAATGGAAAAAATACTTGTGCTATACGTTTTTTTATAAAAAAAAATATTTATGATTTTTCCGATCATTTTTCTATTTGCATCGGGATTTATCTTATTTTAACTCAGGTGACAAAGAAAGGCAAAGAAGTGATTTCTTTTTTGAAGGCAGTAAAACTGTCATTGATAAAATACTGAAAATTGAGCATAACAAGTATTCCAAGGTAAAGGAAGTTCTTCTTAACTCTTCAAGCTTCCAACTATTGCGACTAGACGATTCAAATTCGATGAAGGGAATAATTTCTTAGTGTTTTTAAATTAAAATGAATTTGGGGTTTTAATAAAACAAAGTAAGGCAATGAAAGTGCTAAAAATAGTGAGAACACTTTTAAACAAAATCAAGCCAAAAGTACGCCAAGGATGTGATCAATTGTTTGCTTACATTAAATTATTACAATTTAATATTTTATAAAGGTTTTAAGTAACATAATATTTAGTGTAATTTGTTGAAATTTAATACCATTATACAATATATTTTAGAAAAATAATTCTAGAGAATAATTAATGAAAACCATTAGGTTTATTTAATATTTATTATATAAATAAATAATACAATAGATTTCTAAACAAATATAAAAATAATACGTATATTGGATAGGCTCAATTTTAATACACAATTTTAATCATCGCCATATAAACATTTTTGTTACAATTCAAGTTGAATAGATGTGTAATTCAAGGCTTGAGTCTAGTTTCAAGCAATTATAGCAATACAATTCTCAAGGAATCATAAATTCAAGCCTTATGCTTTTGGTATTAAAAATATATCATGTTATTTTAATATTTTTCAAGTTTAAGACAATCTTAAAGTGATCGAATTTTTAGTGCTTATTAGGCGCCTCTGGCTACGATAGACTTAATTGACATCCACTTCAAGAATAGCTTACTTAGGTCAATGACACCTACATATATATATAGCAATATACGTCCTATATTTCTAGGCAGCCATCATTTTCCAGCCATTCTGTTGTTTTCAACAAGATGTAGATCGTAGCCAAATAAAGTCTGGTTAGACAGTTTTTGTCAATAGGTATTTGTTGACCAGAAATTCATGATGCCAAATGCTGGACAGTGACAGAGAAGTTATTCAGTTGTCTCCTTTACTCGCTCTGACTAAAATTTGGTAACTTTCACGATGTCATTATCATAAATTTAGCCAACCTAACAACGGATTGAAGCAAATTAAAATAACCAACGAAAATGATAACTGTAATCAAATTTATTTGTGAGCCTTTCTACTGTTCATATCGTCACGTGAAATGCATAAGGTCTTAACAACCTAAAAATACAAAATTTAGTTTTTAATTGATATTGGTACAGCGCATGGCACATGTCTTCAAAAATGTTTAGCTTTTTATTTTTAAAAATAACGACTTTATTAAAGAAAGAAAATCATATTTCACTTTACATTTTACTAAAATTATATAAAAATATGATAGACCCTTTTGCATTTTAGGTGACGATATGTGTAAATTGTATAAATTTAACAGTAAATAATTAAAAATAAATACATATTGTAAAAATTAGAAAAAAAATATGTAAACAAGTTTGAACTTAATACCTTTGTGTCATGTAATTTGCGAATTTAAATCCATACAAACAATTTGTTTTATAAATAAATAAAATAGCTATTATTTATTAAAGGGTAAACTATAATTACACAATGATATAAATGAACTGGTTTCAATTATACAAAAATTATTGAATAGATAATTTTCGTAATTGAAAACACATTTTTGTTATTTTTGTTTTTTCAGTTACGAAAATTATCTATTCAAAATTTTTGTATTTAAAGTTCAACAAATAACGAAAATTGTATATTCAGTTATCAAAATTATCAAATTCAAAACCCAAAATTCAATAGAAAATATCAGAAAATTTTGTTTTTGAGCACATGAATACTTGATTCAATTATGAAATAATTGAAACCAGTTCAATATGTGATAAATGTTTGAATTTAAATATATTTTTTTCTGTGTATTTTCTTTTGCAACTAATTTTAAAATTGTTTCAAATTAAGACTCCTGTTTTTTAAACAGAAGAAAAGTTTGTAAAAATCGGCAGAAAATTGGATGATTTACGGCAGTTTCAACACTTCTGAACCGAAATGTCGCATGTTGAAACCGATGCACAATGGGCAAAATCAAAATGTTTTGGAAATAAATCTGGCATTTCTAAACGGCTGGCCCTACAAATGATCCAGGGGTGGCGCTATGGGTGCTCAAATTAGGGTACCATCGACATGTAAAATTTGTTTGTTTCCCATCCGAAAAACATGCTTGCGTGTGCTGTTTATCTCTCATAATTTCCGAGTTATAGGCATTTCAAAATTGAAATTTTAAAATTTTGCCATAACTTGGCGCGCTTTTTCAAAAATATAGGTCTGAGTTTTGGGACCGAATGGATTCGAATTTAGTTAGACAACTAAATTGCGAATTACATACAAAAGATTTCAGAGCAATATCAATTATGGATCCAAAAATAAATGATTTTCAATTTAAATATTCCAAAAAAATAGTTGATTTTTTGCTGTTTTTAGGGCGAAAATGTTACTTAACTCTTTTTTTTATTAGAAAAAGGGAAAATTTTTTGTTTTTCTGTAATATATCTTTACGGAGAATATTCTGATAAAAAAAGCATGTACTATTTTTTGAATATGTCGCCCCTATGCTCTTCGGAAATGGACCTATTTTTTTTTATAAAAATTTTAAATTTGGGCCACATGTTCTAAAATCCCAAAGCTGGGATAAAAAACGGAAAGCAGCTTTGGAGACCTTAATGTGTTCTCAATTTATCCCCAAAGTATTTTCACAGCCCCGAAGGAAATGTGGACCCTAAGGGTAAAATAGTAATAATACCATTTTCGCTCAAATTTTTAGGAATTGCGGGATTCCCTTCGACCTTTTAACAAGTTGTTTTACACTTTAGAAAGCAGCTTTGTAAACTTTGATGTGTTACCTATTTATCTCCAAAGTATTTTTCCAGACCCAAAATAAATATTAACCCTATGGGCAAAATTGTAAAAATACCATTTTTGGGATTTTCGCTAAAATTTTTAGGAATTGAGGGATTCCCTTTGACTTTATGTCAAATTTGTTTTAAACTTTGTTATTTAGAATTATAAATTTAAAAAACGGTGAAAATTTCATTGAGTTCTGGTAATAAATAAGGATTTTATTACATATTACATATTTATTGAGTTTCTAAAATTAAAATTTATTAAAAAAAATTTAATAGGATTGAAAATATTAGATACAATTTGATCCATATTTATACCAAACTATTTTTTTTGGAAATTTTGCACCAGCGATTTGTGGGCATGGTCAACTCACGTGGATGTTATGGAAATTGTCACCGAGATGGTGCAAAAGTATTTCACATATACTTTGTTTTACTTAAATTAAATTAAAACATATGAAGTGATTAATAAAATACCCTTTATTAGAGATAAATTAGAGACAAATGAAGAATTGTTTTTATTTTCCTAATTTTTGAAAGCCTGTATCCTCCTCTAAAATTCCCTAATACATTATTTTGCAATCTCACCAGTAATTTAGAAAGTACAGATACTGCTACTGTCTTTTTCATAAGTGTTTTTCATTAATCAAGCCTTCACTGGCTGTACTCGTTTACTCTTTAGTTAATTTTTAATCATAAATGACTATCTTTACTCTAGACCTAATTATCTTTACTCTGGCTGCATAAAGTTAAATTGATTGCTTAAAAAAAGCCAAATATTTTGCCACTTTATTTGTTATTTTCCAATTTTGTATATTACTTTAATACACTTGTCCACTTTGCTTTAGTTTTTTTATTATTTCTTCTACAATCCAGCCATTAACTGCAGGTTAAGTGGCCATAACGTATAAAAATCGGGCACAAATTGATGGGGTGGCGATAGTAAAACACAACTTATTTTTATATACATTCCACTCATGCACTCTGAACTGGAGAGTTCACTATAAACCATGAACATTTATTTGTTAAATGTTTCTTACGTTAAAATCTCGTATATCTTTTTCACTTTATATATTGCAGTAGATAAGTATTAACTTGTATATGCTTGTGTATGTCTCGTTTTATCTATGACCAGCAATCAAATAGAAATGTTCAACAAAAATGACTGAGCAAGAATAAAAGAAAAAAAAACGTAGTGAACGAATTTGCTTCCTTTCAAATTAAATAGATATAAATATATTAGCTTTCTTTTTTTTTTCTTTTCATTTTCCCGTCAAGATAATTTATTTCGGTGTAAAGAACATTTACATGCTTAGTTAGAGATCAAATGTGGGAAAAATGTACACACAATGATGGGAGGGGTGAAAAAAGAAAATGGAGCCAAAGTAAATTACTGTAGACTATGTATGTATTTGTGTCTTTTATCATGTAAATTAAGTTTAAATTAGTATGAATGAGATATTAACCCTTGGTGGTCGGGGTTTAAATGCAAATGCAATTTGTTTACTCAAATGTTATTCATAGCAGAGTGTAGGCGTATACGTAATATTTAATTCCAATTTGAGTTAAATGTTACTCATACGATCCATGAGAGAGTTTCTGTGTTGGTATTAAATATTAATCATACGCACCAGAACTTTATTAATTGTATTCCGAGTGGTCACTAATCACTGCACAGTGGGATTTATTTTTGAGAAATAAATCTGGTCCGTAATATTTGTTAATATTTGCAATCCTATTAAAATTTTGATACAAATTTAAGTTTTAGAAACTCAATAAATATGTAATATATAATAAAATCTTTATTTATTAACAAAACTGAATACAATTTTCAATGTTTTTTTTTAAATTTGTCATGCTAAATATCAAAGTGGTAAAACAAATTGTCAAAAGGTCAAAAGGAATCCCGTAATTCCTAAAAATTGGAGCGAAAATACCAAAAATTTTATTTTTTACAATTTTGCTCATAGGGTCCACATTTCCTTTTTGGACTACAAAAACTTCTTTGGGAATAAATAGAGAAGACATCGAGGTTTCCAAAGCTGCTTTCCGTTTTCTAATCCCAGATTTGGGATTTTACAACATGTGGACCAAAGTTGAAATTTTGATAAAAAATAGGTCAAATTCCGAAGGGTGTAGGGGCGACACATTCAAAAGATAGGACATGCTTTTTATACCAAAATGTTTTACGTAAAGATTCCTTACAGAAAAACATAAAACTATTACATGTTTTTAGAGAAAGTTTTTTTTTTATTGAAAAAATTGTTAAGTCACCTTTTCGCAACAACAACAGCAAAAATCTTCTATTTTTGGAATTTTTAAATTGAAAATCGTTTAATTTTGGATACATAATTGATATTGCTCTGAAATCATTTGCATATTATTGATAATTAAGTTGTCTAATTAATAAAAAAATTCATTTGATCTAACAGTACGCCCTATATTTTTAAAAAAGTGGACCAAGGTATGGAAAAATTTAAAAATTTGGAAATTTCAGTTTTATTTTATTTATAAATTCGAGTCCAAAATTTTCAAAATTTCAATTTTGAAATGCCTATAACTTGGAAGTTATAAGAGATAAATAGCACACGGAAGCATGTCAAGCCAAGCGCTTTGCAAAACTATAAAAATCTTTGAAATCGGAAGAGAAACATTTTATGTCGAAGTTACCCTACTTTGAGCCCCCATAGAGCAGCCCCTGGAACGTGTGTAGGGTCCATTTTAATAACTTAAACTCGAATACTCCTTGGCTACGCTCATTTTAAATTAAAAAAAAAAAATAGATTTTGCCTCACTAAAATAGTAGTCGGACGGGCACGGCACAGTGGTATAGAAAAAAAGAGCAAAATAAATCTGTAACTTCTAAACGGTTAGACCGATTTGAATCAAATTTGACATGCGTAAAGAGTGTAATGGTCGTTGAAAAAAATAATGTTTATGTTACTTCTGCAAAAGAGTAATTTTATTTCATTGGGAAATGGTGTATACATAAAATACAAATATATCACATTTGCTTTGCTTAAAATACAAAATATTTACTAAAAGAATTTAATCTATGCTCTTTATATTAAAATTGTTTATAAAAATACCAGCTTAATTTATATTTTTTGTAGATTGTAACATCAGTCCTCAGAAGTACAAAATTCCCTAGACTAGACTTTGAAAACCTCTGGTCTGAAAAATATAAATGCAAATTAACTTGATTAATGATCATTGGTAAACTTAAAACAAGAACATTTTACATACCTTATAAGAGAGTAATTCTGCTGACACGACCCACAATTTTGAGTATAATTACGTCGAGTGATTATTTGATTTTAGTTTTATTAAGCAATCAATTTTATTAAATTTTTTACACATTTGTTTTTGTTTGACTTTGCACTTTTAACAGATGTATTCAGCTTTTGTTTTGTTCCTGTTTTTATCTTAATATACACTTCTCATTATTCTTGCTGTGGTAGGTTTTATAGCAGATGCACTGCATTATCATTCACAGTCACTTTTAGATTTGTTAAGCATGAACAAAAATATCTGGATATACATACATTAAAATGTACATTAAATTAATTAAATTATAAAATATAATTACAATTTTAAAATACAAGCAAAGTTAATTAATTCAATTGACTGAAAACTTTCTGTTTCAATCTTAATTGCTTTACATACCCTACATAATATTTTTGTTGGTGATTTTTATTTAGCGATTTTTTAGCACTAGTAACAAAAAGTAATATCCACAAAGTATTAACAAACGATTTAATACTATTTGCATACAACAATATTTTATATACTTCTTCTTCTACCATTCTTAATACCGTATTCTGAAATTTCTAGAATCAAAATCGACTTTTAATGCAAAATTGAATTGCGTCTTTCTTTTGGCTTTTTAACTTCAACGTAATAAAACCTAAAACGTGTTAACTGCTTTTGAAAAGACTATTTAACAAATTACATAAAATGTAATAGATATCAATTGCAATTAAAATTTAAACAATTTAACAATCCAGATATCGGGTAATTATTCAATTCAATTCATTTCGAATATTAAACAATTTTGAATAATATTTTTGGAAATAGAGCATTTTGTCTCGAAAAACATTACTGGATCACGTTTTCATTTTATGTCTCGTAGTTTTGTAAGAGGCATTCTGGCCTAAGACTTGAAAGAACATTTGGGAATCTTAATCTCTACAATTTTCATCTTTGGAAGATTAGGTAACTATATTCTGTTCCATCATATATAAATTTCTAAATTCTAATGTGACACAATTTTTAAACATTAGATATAAACGATTAAACATCATTTCTCGTGAAAAAGTGGAAATTGTTGGATCTTGTATCCAAATTGTAAACGTGATTTCTAACCAAGTAAAGACAACAATCAGATGATAAGAAAAAAGATTACTCTGCAAGATAATCCGGATAACGAACAAAAGCTTAACAAAAGTCTACATAATAGTTTTGCCAAAAATTCTAACAAAATTTAAAAATATTAACAATATGATTTAAACATTTGTTAACCAAAAGTTTTATAAAAATCCATGCTCAACTCAAATCTAACCTAAATTTCTTAAACCTATTTAATTAACACTAAAGTAACCTAAAATTATGAAAATTATTTGTTAAAAACTAAAATAACCTAATTAAAACAAAATGTCTTAAAACTAAATTAACCTAAACAAATCATTTTAAACAAGCCTCAAAATTTTGCATAATTAAACCTCAAAATTCTAAAAATTTAATTAAATATTATTATAATCAGAATTTTTCAAATATGTAACTTAACCTAATATCACAAACTATTTTAAAAAACAAAATTTAAATTTAACTAAAACATTACTAATTTAAAATCTTCAACATAATTTCTTAAAACTTACAATTTGATACAATAATGAAATGAATTAAAAAGTCTAAATATTACACAAAAATTAAATAATGTGGTTACTGTTATCAAATTGTAGTTTTTCCAGAATGAAAATTTTTGCAAATTTTGAAGATTTTTGTTTAAATTTATCATCTTAATTTAATATCACATAAGAAACTTAAAAATCTAAATTAATCTATGATCTACTAAAATCTAATATTGCACAATATATCTATCTAAACAACTAACATATATTTAGTTATTATGAATTATTACTAACTTAAATGGCAATCTACAAAATAATGCAAATCCATATTTAAATTACACATCAAAAAGAAATTCTTCGAAACCACATCAACGAATTCTTGTTGGAGGCCTTCATCAGATCGGCGTGATGCGGTAAGTCGTTTACAACATTTTTTTATTATCATAATTTTGCATTATCTTTATTAAGAAACAACATTCATCGTAATGCAATTAAGAGTAAAGTTATGTTAATTTACAGTATTCTTTATGATATGCTTAATTAAACGCAACTCTTTTACATGATTTTGTTTTCTCTTTAATTAAATCTCTTTGCAATAACAACGAGGTAAATGTTGAATTTTGTTTCTTTGATTTGCCAAAAATCAAATATTAATTAAAAGAAGAAAAATATTATTTCTTAACCCTTTATGAACTTATGTATAATTATTAATATGAATCAAATAGTGTGATATTTTATTCTAATTATTTTTCAATTCAAGATTATTAGTTCCTAATAGATAAAATTTTTTTTTTTATAAATTTGCTTTTGATATATAATTATGTTTAATGGGTTGAATAAATCAGTTTTTATAATGGAATGCTAATTTAAAATCTTCAGGTGTTTTCTTTTAATGGATCCAATAGTTTAATGTATAATTGATAATATAATTTCGGGGTTTCTTTAATTTGCCTAGGAAACTATGGCAGGAGAGGGTTACGAGGCAGTATCTCGAACAACATCATTGAGAGATACATATATTAAGATTATTCGATTAACATCAGCATCACTTTTCAATATGACTAGATTTGGGGCAAAATTCGCTTTTATTAAGTAATCTAGTTAGCCTGGTCCTGACATCTTTATTCAAACACAAAATAGGGAGTCTATAAAAAACTTTGTAATTGAACATGCATTTAGATAGGGAAGGACCGAACTACCCCAATCCGACTGTTGCTAGCAACTTAATGGCTCCCGCAGTCCTCTCTCTTCTAAACTGCCCACACCCAATGCGGTTTTATTTGTTTTTACAAGTAAATTGTAATGGGAGGTTTTATCTCATGTGTTTATGGTATTGCAACATTTTCACATCGAGTTTTCGTTTTGTACATTACAAGAGAAAGTGCTTTCAAGTTTTGAATTTGGATTTCATGAGCCTACCAGAGGCGCGGCCAGGTGTCCCCATAGTAGGACACCTCGGGTATGTTAATTTTTTAAAATGATCCTATTTCTTCATTTGAGGTTTCTCTACATTAAGACCTACTAAAATTCCCACATTTGAGGCCAAATTTCTAAGTCTAGATATAATTGAACTCACGATTTAGAAATAGCTTATTTACAGTGACCGACAATAGTCTACGTACGACCATTATTTTCGTAACTCGCAGACTTCTAAACCATAATAAGTAAACTTAATGATGCAGTTTTATTTCAAATGCATTTTTAGTAATATAACAAAAAACTATCGCTAAATTTATAATTAATTTAAACTATTATTCACAAAAAATTAAAAAAATATGTTGACAAAAGTCTACATACGATCTGTACACTAAATAAACATTTTTCAGCGAATACAAATTTTCATTAAATTCAATATTTCGTTGGGCCACCACGGGCATCTACAAGTGTCTGGGCATCGAAGTAACTAAATTTTCCAGTTCTGCGGAGGTTATATTTTGCCATTCTTCTGGAAGGTTCTCCTTTAACATTGGTGCACAAGTAATAAGAATGTTTTCGGATCTTCCGTTGTAGAATTTCCCACACGCACTCAATAGCATTTAATGGTATGGTATGGGACATGGTAGAGTAGGCAATCTTGACAGTTTCAGACGTACATTTCGGATCGTTATCTTGTTGAAATATCCAGCTTTAACCAAGAGTGTCGACCACTGTATGTATTTTAATGTATGAAGCTTTCATATTTCAAATACATATTTTCTTTATTAATTTTTATAATTAGGAAAATATAATAGAAATTATGTTAATAACTCAAACGTATACTTAATATTTAATTATTTTATTAAACAAATATTACTCATACGCTAGCATGAATTACATTTTATTATAACTGAGGTATTAGTCTCGGCAAAATAATAGCCTTTGCAGTTTGTAATGCACGAATGTACTTTAAAGGATTCAACAAATACAATATCCATACACTGCCAGTCTATAGCCCAGTATAAATAAATCTCTGATAAATTGATAGGATTAATTTCATTTATTACGAGGCTACACCAAATATTGGTAATTCTCTCAACTTTCTAAATCTATTTTTATTAAATTTATATCAATTTTCACACATGCCAATGGAAAGAGTGACTAACTGATTTAATGAAATTAAATATATGTTATATAAACATTTAATGGAGTTAACTTTAGATTTTATATAGAATATTTTTTGTATATGTTTTTAATAATGCCTGCTAACATTGTGCAATTAGTGTATATTTATTCAATAAATGCTATTCATTATAACAAATATAAAATAGCCTAAATGTATTGTATATATAGACATGTATAGTATTTTTGGATTTGCTAGGGATAATAATTGTAGTAATTGGTTTTTAATAATTAAATTAAATAAAATCAAGTAAATTATTTGGCCTATTGTTTAAGCAGTAACTTGGCCATATAGTTGTTGTTGTTAACTTAATTAGTTTTATTGATTAAAATTGTGTTTCTAAATAAATATTTTACTTAGTTTGTGGCTGCTATGCAAAGGAGTATTTTAAGTAACTTAAGCTACAAAGTTTAAGTAGTTTGAGTTAAAAGCAAAATGTTTTAATATGTATTAAATAACCTATAAGCATAAATAAATGCAAAAAACGATAAGATAAAACTTATAGAAACATGGCTGGCTGGCAAAGTATCGGTTATATGGTGAGGAGACTTTTTTCTGAACAAGAATTTTTTTTTTAAATTTTTAAATAAAATTGTTATTTTTTTAGACGTTTCTCCCCATAAATTGAAGCAAAAAATATATTTTTTACGTGAAAATAGAATTTTTTTTTTGTTTTAAAAAAGTAATTAAAATTCGAAAACGGCAGAAATTGTTCGAATTTATTGCTTTTTCACAAAGCCACATTCAATCGGCTCAGTATTATCGGAGTTATAACAACAAATTGAAGCAAAAAATATATTTTTTATGTGAAAATAGAAAATTTTTTGTTTTAAAAAAATCATGAAAAATCTAAAACTGCAGTAATTTTTCAGATTTTTTGCTTTATCGGAGATCACATGTAATAGAAACAAAATAAGATATCGATCATAAAAATCGATGGATTATTTTCGAATTTATTCACAATTAAGTGAATTCGCTCATTTTCACAAAATTTTAGTTTTTTATTTGAAATGCATAAAATTGAAAAGTTAATGTTCTTCTTTCGAATGATTCAATTTTGAAAACATTTTCCTCATATTATGTACAAATTTTCACATATATAATGCGTTTTAATCGGCTCAGTAGTTTCGGAGTTATAACAATAAATTGAAGCAAAAAATATATTTTTTATGTGAAAATAGAAAATTTTTGTTTTAAAAAAATCAGGAAAAATTAAAAACTTCAGATATTGTTAGAATTTATTACTTAATTATAAAGCCACATGTAATAGGAACAAACGGAGTTATCGATCATAAAAGTCGGTTGATTCTTTTCGAATTTATTCACAATTAAGTGAATTCGCTCATTTTCACAAAATTTTAGTTTTTGGTTTGATATACATAAAATTGTATAGTTAATGTTCTTCTTTCGATTGATTGAATTTTGAAAACATATTTCCCATGCTATGTACAAATTTTCATATATATATGGCTTTACAATCGGCTCAGTAGTTTCGCAGTTATAGTAACAAATTTAAGCAAAAAATATATTTTTACGTGAAAATAGAAAATTTTTTTGTTTTATGAAAATCATGAAAAATCGAAAACGGGAGAAATTGTTAGAACTTATTGCTTTATTATAAAGCCACATGTAATTGAAATAAACAGAGATATCGATCATAACAGTCGATTGATTCTTTTCGAATTTATTCACAATTAAGTGAATTCGCTCATTTTCACAAAATTTTTGTTTTTTGTTTGACATACATAGAATTGAGTTGTCAATGTTCTTCTTTCGATTGATTAAATTTTGAAAACATTTTCCTCATGCTATGTACAAATTTTCACTTATATAATACGTTTTAATCGGCTCAGTAGTTTCGGAGTTATAATAAAAAATTTAAGCAAAAAATATATTTTTTACATGAAAATAACAATTTTTTTTTTGTTTTAAAAAAATCATGAAAAATCGAAAACTGCAGAAATTGTTGGAATTTATTGCTCTATCACAAAGCCACATGTAATTAAAATAAAATGAGATATTGATCATAAAAAGCGATTGATTCTTTTAAAATTTTTTCACAATTAAGGAATTTGCATATTTTCACAAAATTCAATATAATGAAATATTCTAATTGGTTTTTAAATATTAATTACTTTGCTTAGAAGTTCTGTAATAATATTCTAATCTGTTGGTTTATGTTATGATTTTTTCGAAATGTTTATCTCTCAAAATAACATTATCTATGTGCTCATCCTTAATTATGTAAAAAGTATTTTCCCAACAATTTTATTCATCTAAAAACATTTTTTTTTTTGCAAAAATATCCCTGTTGCATGTAGACAACATGAAAGGATTTAATAAATTTAGCAGCAACATTTTAAATATTGTAAAATTGCATTTATTTATACATGCATTTTTTTGGTATTTATTTAAACATGGAATTTCAATTAAAACATATTTTATTCATTCCTCTAATTATTTATAATTAGAATTTTTCATTCATTTGTTTTTTTTTTCAACTATATTTTACATACATATTAAAAGCCTATTAAATAATTAAGCAGCATATTTATTTATTATTTATAAATGTAATATTATTCATGGAACTTTAAATTTAACCAAAAATTTATGGCTAAAATATGTAAATTAATTATTTATTTTCAATGGTTTTCAAGCAAAAATAATAATGTTGAAAACAGCAGGCATATTATACATATTAAACTCATAGAAACAGTACAACAAATTAAGCAATTGTAATGATGTTGGAAATTTGGTTTATAATTTTTGGAAATTTTAGTTCATTTCTATTGAACCGAATTTCTTAATTTTGAATATTGAACTTCTTATTGTAGATAAATAATTAATATTTTTGAAGAATTTTGTTATTACATATTTGTATTTTGGACTTGATGGGCAAAGCTAAATTTAGAATATTGTAATAATCTGGATAATATATACTTTGCTGTAAGATGTTACATTTGGAACAACAAACTTATATCGACATTAATTTATCACGGGTAGTGGTGGAGGATTTACAAATATTTATATGTATAAAAAAATTCCATGAAATATTTCCTGCACAGAAACAAGTAAATACGTAATTAAAATGAATTTTCTAATAAATTTTATTAATCGAACATATGGGCGAATTCATATCAAAATTCATATCGATTTTAATGAAATTTACCACACATATTATGGTTCCAAGGAGTTCCTAAAATCAATTACTTTTTAATCGGAAAACCATTCCAGTTCAAAAATATCGCGATTTCTAAAAGTATATCCACATAATTATACATAACTATGAAACTACTCAAAGTCCAACATAATATATGATTCCATTATAAAAGCAAGGATATTGTCTTTAAAATGTTGTGAATAAAATTCTTTACATTCAAAAGGTTAAAGGTCAATTTTCGGAGTATATATTTCAATGTAAAAAATATCAAAGATCGCGGTGTTAAAGATTTAAAAAGAACATGGTATGAGGACACCTAAACTCCGTACTATATTCGAGCAAAACAACTTCGATGGAGACTGAATTAGTGCATTTGATTTAGAAAATATACAGCCTAACCACAAAAGCCTTAAAGTCGATTTTAAGTTCATAAAGTTAAAGACTATTATTTAAAATTCCGTAACATAAAACAAATTTCAAATGTTGTTTTATTATTTTAAAATAAGCTGAACTTTTATGTACATTTTGTTTTTTATTTTTATTTTTTGGAAATTTCGTTTTTTTATTTACATTTATTGAAAAATGTTTTCATTTATTTGAATGAGCTTTCTTAAAATACACAGTACCAAAAAAAACAAAACAAAATTTCTATTTTAAAATAAAGTCGACTTTAACAAAAATTAACTTTAAAATTTCTTTTATGGTTAGGCTGATAATATCTGACATATTTTTAAAAGCTCTCGTGATTAATAATAATTTGTGGGACAAAGGATTAGTTTTGGTTGGAATAGTGTATAAATTTTTTTTACTCACTCACTATTTACAAATGTTATGAATTGAATTGAAATCAAATCAAATCAAATTATTTATATTGTAACTTTTTTCTGTATATGTTATGTAAATATTTTACTCATTTAAAAGCCAATATATAAATAATTGTGGTAATCATTACAGACAACTAAATATAATAACACAGTACAACACATGATTTTGGGACTCAATTCTGACAATTGCACGTGAAAGTAGCCCCAAAAATAAGAACTTCTGCATCATTAGTTTTGTCAAGTTGGCTGCCGTATTAATTTAATGGCCATACGAATTTTTTTTCCTCAAGGTGGATTTTTATCACTTTTTCTATACTTTAGCACGGTTATATCTCGTATACCGTACGGAATATCTCTTTTGTGGCTGAAGCAAAGTTGTAGATATTGAATAGTAGAAAAAAAGTACGGAACATACCTACCCGAAAAAAATGCATCCAGTGCCTTAAAAATCGCCAAAATGCCCATTTTTTAAATTTTTTAACCAATTTTTCACCTTTTTTGCTCAATAACTGGATTACAAATCCAATTATGGACTGATCACCATGAAATTAGGTCGTGTGATTTGTGTCTATATAAAAGTTATTTATCATGAATTTTGTATGTATACCATAATTTTTAACAGATTTATTCACTTTAAAGTGATTTTCGGAAGCGTGTCTTATATGTGAGCTATGGCTAATTATGGACCGATCATAAACAAATTCGGTACATATAATTTGTTCGGCCCAAGGACGAAAACTGTTGAAATTGGCTGAAATCGGTTCATTATTTCACCTAGCCCCCATACAAATGTCCTCCCGAAATTGGACTTTATCGGTCATAAATGTTTAATTTATATATGTATATATACAAATTTCGCTCCAAATAAGTTTTATATATACAAAATTCATGTCAAAAATTTGTATTATGATTGGTCCATAATTATTCATAGCTCCCATATAAGACCAGCTTCCGAAAATCACTTTAAAGTGAATAAATCTGTTAAAAATTATGGTATACGTACAAAATTCATGATAAATAACTTTTATATAGACACAAATCACACGACCTAATTTCATGATGATCAGTCCATAATTGGATTTGTAATCCAGCTATTGAGCAAAAAAGGTGAAAAATTGGTAAAAAATTTAAAAAAAATGGGCATTTTTGCGATTTTTAAGGCACTGGATGCACCTTTTTCGGGTAGGTATGTTCCGTACTTTTTTTCTACTATTCAATATCTACAACTTTGCTTCAGACACAAAAGAGATATTCCGTACGGTATACGAGATATAACCGTGCTAAAATATAGAAAAAGTGATAAAAATCCACCTTGAGGAAAAAAAAATTCGTATGGCCATTAAATTAATACGGCAGCCAACTTGACAAAACTAATGATGCAGAAGTTCTTATTTTTGGGGCTACTTTCACGTGCAATTGTCAGAATTGAGTCCCAAAGCAATGAACTGAAAAATGTTGTACTGTGTAATGATAATGTATAATTGATTAGATTTACATTATATTTTTTAATAAAGCTGGGATAAGGTTATGTAAAGTTAAGTAGTATTCAGCATTGTGTGTAACCTATATACAATTTGGCTACATTTGAACTTAAGGAAATTTAGTGTATGGTTTAATATGTGTGGATATGGTTAGGTCAGATCTAATTGCTAAAAAGAGTTTCAAATTCAATATGTTGAACTTGTAGTGGCAACCATGCTAGGAGACTTGCCCTACAACGACTTCTGCAGAAGTTGTCCAGACGAGGCGGAGGATGAAACCATTTTTCATTTTATTTGACACTGTCCGGAATTAGATGATATACGCTTAAGATGTCTTGGACATAGTTCTCTAAATAGTATTTTCGAGCTCTCGAATATGAGGTCACTAATGCCTTTATAATGAATAGTAATTGGCTAATCAGACAACACGGAGTAATAATAACAAATTGAAGCAAAATATATGGGGGATTTCACGTCAAGTGAACCAAATATTAAAATCGAAGGTTAGACATATTGGATAGTAGTTCAGATACAATTTAAAATATTAAAAAAAAAATAAATCCGAAATCAAAAAAATTTTTGGCTTTTTTTTTCAAAATGCGCCCTTTTTTCATAAACTAAAGCTTAGATATTTTCCTTGAGGACCTATTTGGTCGTTTAGTGAGATGCGAGTTTGATATCTATCAAAAAAAATGTTTTGTAACTCAAAACATGCAATTTTTTGCAAAACCAAAAACTTTGTTGACTTTTATTCTTTTTAATTTTTTTTTAATCAACAGAAAGCTCAGATAATTTCCTTTAAGACATATTTGGTTGCTTAATGGGATGCGAGTGGGACATATAGCAAAATAAATGTTTTGTAACTCAAGATATACAATTTTTGTTTTTTATTTTTTTGCAAAATCGAACTTTTTTCCAAAATGGGCCTTCTTTTTAATGTTTTTTTTTTTTTTTTTTTAAAATATTTTTTTTCGAAACATTGAAGAAATAGCTATCTAAACTATTTGGGACACATTTTGCTAAGAACAAGTTACATGGATGAGAAAAATCACATGTTTTGGCCAAAATATCGAAAAATTTGATATTTTGTCCAAAACACCGAGAATTCTTGACCGATCTTGTTGAAAAATTGTGTCTGAATTACTATCTAATAGGTCTAACCTTCCGATCGGAAGACATCGATTTTAAAAGTTGGTTCACTGGACGTGAAATCCCCCATATATTTTTAACGAGAAAATAGCTATTTTTTTGTTTTAAAAAAGTCATGAACAATCGAAAACGGCAGAATATTTTAATTTAAATTTAACATGTGTTTTGTTATTGTAACAATTTTTTTATTGTAAGCATATACAATTTTCTTAAAATGAACGAATTCACTTAATTGTGAATAAATTCGAAAAGAATCCATCGCTTTTTATGAGCGATATTTCATTTTGTTCCCATTACATGTGGCTTTGCGATAAAGTAATAAATTTGAACAATTTTTGCCGTTTTCGATTTTTCATGATTTTTTTAAAACAAAAAAAAAATTGCTATTTTCAAGTAAAAAATATATTTTTTGCTTCAATTTGTTATTATAACTCCGAAACTACTGAGCCGATTGAAACACAGTATATATGTGAAAATTTGCGCATAGTACGGGAAAAATGTTTTTAAAATTCATTTATTCAAAAGAAGAACGTTGAGTACTCATTTTTATGTATATTAAACAAAAAACTAAAATTTTGTGAAAATGAGCGAATTCACTTAATTGTGAATAAATTTGAAAACAATCCATCGATTTTTATGAGCGATATCTCATTTTGTTCCCATTAGATGTGGCTTTGCGATAAAGTAATAAGTCTGAATAATTTCTGCCGTTTTCGATTTTTCATGAATTTTTGAAAGTAAAAAAATTTTATATTTTCACGTAAAAAATATATTTTTTGCTTCAATTTGTTATTATAACTCCGAAACTGCTGAGCCGATTGAAACGTAATATATATGAGAAAATTTGCGCATAGTACGGGAAAAATGTTTTTAAAATTCATTTATTCAAAAGAAGAACGTTAAGTACTCAATTTTATGTATATTAAACAAAAAACTAAAATTTTGTGAAAATGAGCGAATTCACTTAATTGTGAATAAAGTTTAAAAGAGTTCATCGATTTTTATGAGCGATATCTCATTTTGTTCCCATTACATGGTGGCTTTGTGGTAAAGCAATAAACCTGAACAATCTTTGCCGTTTTCGATTTTTCATGAATTTTTGAAAATAAAAAATTTTTATATTTTCACATAAAAAATATATTTTTTGCTTCAATTTGTTATTATAACTCCGAAACTACTGAGCCGATTGAAACACAGTATATATGTGAAAATTTGCGTATGGTATGGGAAAAATGTTTTTAAAATTCATTTATTCAAAAGAAGAACGTTGAGTACTTAATTTTATGTATATTAAACAAAAAACTAAAATTTTGTGAAAATGAGCGAATTCACTTAATTGTGAATAAATTTGAAAACAATCCATCGATTTTTATGAGCGATATCTCATTTTGTACCCATTAGATGTGGCTTTGCGATAAAGTAATAAATCTGAAAAATTTCTGCCGTTTTAGATTTTTCATGAATTTTTGATAGTAAAAAAATTTTATATTTTCACGTAAAAAATATATTT
Source organism: Calliphora vicina (assembly GCF_958450345.1). Classification (NCBI taxonomy): domain Eukaryota; kingdom Metazoa; phylum Arthropoda; class Insecta; order Diptera; family Calliphoridae; genus Calliphora; species Calliphora vicina. The sequence continues at coordinate 98,746,946 of NC_088784.1, read as the reverse complement.
CTTGATTCAATTTGTTATTATAACTTCGAAACTACTGAGCCCATTGAAACGTATTATATATGAGAAAATTTTTACATGGCACAGGGAAAATGTTTTTAATATCCATTTATTCAAAAGCTAAACATTAACTACTCACTTTTATGTATATCAAATGAAAAACTAAATTTTTGTAAAAATGAGCGAATTCACTTATTGTGAATAAATTCCAAAAGTTTCCATAGATTTTTATGATCAATATCTGATGTTGTTGCTATTGTATATAACTTGGCGATAAAGCAATAACTCTGAACAATCTTTGCCGTTTTCGATTTTTCATGAATTTTTGAAAATAAAAAAATTTTATATTTTCACGTAAAAAATATAATTTTTTTGCTTCAATTTGTTATTAGAACTCCGAAACTACTGAGCCGATTGAAACGCAATATATAAAAAGACTAAAGGTTGTGTAAATCTAAACTTTCCTAAACTTTAAACTTTCCATTTTGTACTTAGGTAGCTATGATGCATCAAATCTATATATTAGTTAGTCAGACCTTTTTTAGCTGTAGACGTGTATAATTATCAAACTAAGAAAATTCTGTTTTCAGTTTAATTAAAAATGATTTATATAAAACTGTGATAATTTGTATTATTTACTCTTGATTAACAGACTCTGTGAAAGAAACAAACCATAGTCTTCTAAAACATGCCTTCAATTTAACAAAAAATACTTTAAAAATTGAAAAAAAAACTCTTCTTTTCACTTTGCTTTATTTTACCCCCCTACAAATATTAAACTGAACTTGTTCACAATCAACTTTTTTAGGCCGTTATTTACAAATTTTAAAGAAACCTTAGTTGAAATAAATTTTCCAATGGAAATAATACAAATCGTTATCTTAGAGACCAAAGGCGCTAAGTCCACTTCTTACCCCCATTAACACGAAGTTTGGTTATCTATTAACTAATAGTTATACTGATAGTTCTCATACAAAAATAATTTTAACCGATTGTATAACTATTATTTAACACCTAACCAGACTTCTTGTTAATGGGGATTAGAATAATTGTGGCTTTAGTAGAAAAACGCTTGTATAGAAACTTTTTTAAAAAAGTAAAACTATTAATTTTGAGCACATTTTAGAAAATATACTTAGCTGCTTTCCACTCTAAGCTAATGAAATATTTACTCCAAATAGTTTATAAAACTCCAGTTAAAAATATATTTTTTTTTGTGAAATTTCTGTTTATTTTGTAATGTAAACAAATTGAGAAACATATTTAACCTAGACCTAAAAATTTGTTGCTCTATCTGTATTAATTAAAATAAAAACTAAATTAATTTTTATATATACTGGCTGCACAAAGAAAAAAAGATAAACAAATACTACAAGCAGTATTTAATTAAATTTTTAAAAGAATTTTTGTTCTTCCCAAAGACATAAAATATATAAATGTTTGCTTAAAAATAATGGAATTTTTTTAATTACTAAATTACTTATTGTTGGTCTGTTATGGGGAATCAGAAATAAACTTTACATTTAAGTTTATTTTGAGAATTTATTTTTGCACATTTTATTAGATTAAAAGAATTGAGCAAATGTAATTTTTATTTGTAGTACATTAAACGTTTGTGATGTGTTAAGGAGTGAGATCGAAAAATTCTTAACATACATATATGTTTATAAAAAAGAAACCACTAAACTTACAGCTTTAATTTTTTTTTTATTTGATTGAAATTATTATTACAATTTACAAAAAAAATTATTTTTATAGTTTTAATCACTAGTGATGAAATTTTGAACCTTTTTCGGAAACCCTTCCATTAACGTTTTTATAGTGCTTTCTGTCACTTTGCTCGAACATGTAGTCCATCTCCGTTTAAAATCTACCACACTTTTGGACACCTTTTTTGTACTCTTCAATTCTCTTTTAACAAGAGCCCAATATCTCTCCACTGGCCTTAGCTCCGGGCAGTTTGGAGGATTTGCCTCTCTTGGTACAAATACCACATTATTGTTCTTGTACCACTCAAGGGCTTGTTTGCCATAGTGACAGGATGCCAAGTCAGGCCAAAAATAAGTGGACACATTATGAAGTCTTATGAATGGAAGCAGCCTTTTTTGTAAACATTCCTTGATGTAAATTTCGGTATTTATAGAGCCCGTTGTAACAAATGAGTGGCTTCTTTTGCCGCAACTGCATATTGCTTGCCATACCAAGAACTTTCTGGGAAATTTTGTCTGCTTTTGGGTCCTAAACTTTTCTTCAACATTCCCTCGAGCATCAGCAACATAAAATTTTTGACCTGGAAGTTGCGAAAAATCTGCCAGAACATACGTTTCGTCATCCATTATGCAGCAAGAATATTTTTTTATAAAACTTGACTTCAATTTCCGTGCTCTGTTTTTGGCCTCTAAATTTTTAGTAGCGTTCCTGTCAGGACCTTTTTGAGCCTTGTATGTTTTTAAACCTGCATTAGCTTTAACTTTTCGTACCAAATAGTCCGAGCACTGAGCTAACCGGGCTGCTTTCCTACCGGATGTGTTGGGAGCTCTTTTGAAAATGCGTTCTATTTTTTTGGCTTTAGAAACATCATGTGGACCATTCCTTCTACCTGAACCAGGTTTTCTATCAACTGACAAGTTCTCCCGGTACTGTTTAATAACATTGGAAACAGTTTGACGGCAGACCTTTGTATGCTTGGCCAACTTTTTGTAAGACCAAGTTGGGTTTTGTTGAAAATATTTAATAATTTCAGTACGCACTTTTTTCTGGTCACTCATTTTAATCAGATTAACAAAAAAATTAATATAATTGACATTACACATAATAACTGACATGTTTTTCAAAGGTAACTTGATCAAAAAAAAATTCAAATAATACTTGGGTTAAAAAATGTAATGAAAAACGTGTGTTAAGAATTTTTCGATCTCACTCCTTATTTTTGCCTGATTGAATTCCAAATGAAGATAGAAAAATTAAAATCAAATTTCTAACTAAAAATATTTGTTGATTTAATTGATTTTGATTTATTACAAACATCAAATAAAACATGTTAAATTGTTTGACAAAAAACTATTTGCTTTACGAAAACTAAAATCTAAATTTAGGCCGAGGTCAATAAAATTCTCAAGGATACTTTGATCTAGTACATTATGTTTATAAAGTACTTAGAACAAGTTCAAATAACTTGTGTTTTAAAAAAAAGAAGAAAACTTATATAAGTATATTTTATATTTTATATGTTTAAGTAATCATGTGTAAGGATTTACTATACATTTAAGTGATTTTCTTTTTAAGTTTGTTAAACAATTTTTTTTTTTAAAAATGTCTCTTATGCATAAATCTCTTTTTGAGCAAAAGAAAATGTTGCATCTGAAAAAGATAAAAAAGACCACGTTTTTTTTTCTTAAACTTAGGCAAATGTAAAGCATATTATTGCTAGGGCTGGCTGTATTTCCATAACTTTTAGAGAAGCTTTTTAGAATTTGAAGTATATTTTATGAGTGCTATTTTCAAGTTTAGAATTTTAGTTTTTTTTTGCCATTGATAATTTTAAGTTTTCTTTTGTTCTTAAACACTTAGAATTTATACAAAAAAAAGTTTATTCTAGATGCATTTTAACGAAGCGTATGAGCATTATGCAATTAATATTCAATTGTTTATTAATCATACGCACTGTATGTAGATCTCATATTGATGGTCACACTTTTTTACACATTTCACAGTAGTTTGGAAGGATTACTTAATGAAATTTTACACATTCAGAGCCGAGGTGTTTTTGAGTTTATATGTATTTACATATGTTCATAGTTGGTCACCTTTGCTATTGACAATTTTTAAAAGATCAACAAAAATTCGTTCGTAATCCGAATGTTCAGATATTTTAAATTTAAATAGTTTTTAATAGTACTAGTTAAAAATTTCAAAACAAGGCAGAGATTGTTACTCTCCTGAGTGTTAGATATAAGCAGTTTTATACCAGAATTTGTTATTAGTGAAAACTTTTAAAGAAAAAACTTTTCCGCTCCATTTTAAAGCTAACATTAATCATTAAAATTTTTCGAAATACGAATCAGTGCAACATTAGAAGGAATTAGTATTTCATAACACCGTACGACACTCAAAATTAGACACGAACCGGATGCTATACGTCTGAAACAATAAATTAAATGGAGAAAAACTGCGTTTTCAGTTTTTCATTTCATTTCGTGATCCTGTTTCCTTTTAAAAGGACATCAAATTTTCAGAGGAGTACATTTTAAAAAAAATATTTTAAAATACTTCTGATCAACCTACTATGTTAAATTTGGTGTCAAATGATCAAGAATAGTTGTAAAATATTTCGTATTGTTTTTATTTTATCCTGTAGGGATCAAAATATATCAAAAATGTCCTTTCAAATTTTTATCCTTGAATATCCTTTTAGATTTCCAATAATTTTTTTTTAAAAAAATAGTAAGTTAAAGATCCAAATATTGAATACCACATGCCAAAATTTCATGCTTCTATCTTAACTACTTAGGTCTTAAAAAATATTTTAAATTTGAATTATTTGATTTTTTATATTTTATTTTAATATTTCATTCGAAAAAAATATAACAAAATCCGTTGTGAAAAGCAACGAAGAAGACTTTTTAATAAACAAGTAAAATGGTATAGTCGGACAAGCCCGACCTTACGATAGCCTACACCGGGTATATGATTATAAAGAGTTTTCTTTTGATATGAAACTTATTGTGTAGTTGGCCTTATATGGAAGCTATGACTAATTATGGACCAATCGTCACAAAATTTGGTGGGATGAATTGCGAATATATGAAACATATTTGTGTTGACTTTTGTTTGGATATTTATGTATGTTAATGACATTTTCGAGAATGTTGCTTATATGGGAGCTATGGAGTTCGGCTTATATAAAACTTAATTGTGCTGAATTTGGTTTGAATATGTTTATAATTAAGATATTTATGAGAGCTTAACTATTTTCAAATAGGCCAATTGTATTGGGGCTAGGATAAATAATTGGCTGATTCTAACCAAATGCAATAGCCTTTGTCCTTGGGGCAATATAAAGGTTTGTGCCAAATTTCGACGAATTATTTTAAACCTGGGTCCTGTAGTTTGATTACAAGGTTTACATGGATGGACGGTCAGACGTACGGACATCGCTTAGTCGATTCAGAAAGTGATCCTGAGCAGATTGGTTCTCTTTGAGGTGGGTGTTGGGACAACACTTTTGTATGTTGCAAACAACAGCCCTAACCCATTATACCTCCCCCACTATGGTGGTGTAGTTTATAAACATGCACTTTTCTTAATAAAACTTTTTTGTATACTAATAAATTTTTTTTATATTTTAACTTCACCTTTATATATATAAAGGATGAAATTTTGACATTTGGTATAAAATATTTGGGTCTTTAACGCTCTATTTTTTTAAAAGGAATTTATTGGCAATCATAAAGGATATTAAAGGATACAAATTTTAAAGGACATTTTTGCCATCTTTTGATCCTTACAGGCTAAAATAAAGATAATACAAAATATTTTACAACCCTTCTTGTTCTTTTGACATACAATTTGTCATTGTTGGAATAGCAGGAGTATTTTTAAATGTACTTCTTTGAAATTTTGAAGTCCTTAAAAAAGGACACAGGATCACGAAATGAAAAACTGAAAACACAGTTTTTCTCCATTAAATTTATAATTTCAGACGTAAATCATCCGGTTCGTGTCTAACGAATTTTTTCTCTATTTGTCGGAAATAATAAAATTTGGAATTAATAAACATAGAAATGTGTTCAAGAAATTGTGATTTTTTATAAGGAGAACTTCCATACCACTGTGGATAATAACTAACTATTTTTTCCAACAAAAAATAGTGATACCAAACAATATATGTATGTGGATATGATACCAAACTCTAGCGATTGGTATCATTATCACATCATGGAAAAAAATTCTTAGTAACGATGAGTCAACATGTGTGGCCATCGATATGTGACCTATACTTATGGGCATTTCCATGCCATCGTATGTGATATTTGTACGCCAAAAGAGTAAAATGGATTTTACAAAAATAAGAGTATCTGAAAAATAATTAGGTCTTTGTGTTTCATTCAGAGGGTACTATATTTTTTTTTTAAAATAATATGTACTTTGGAAACATTGTTGTCCAAAATATCGAGCGAAATAAGAGTATATTTTGAGGTACATGTAGAAATATGCGCAAATTTGTAAATCGTGAGAGGCGTTATGTTTTTTCTTTTAAGTTCTTACAATAAACCGAATATTGTTTCTTTACAATCCGTCATATTTAAATAAAAACAAGTAAGAAAGTATGGTCGGTCAAGCCCGACCATATAATACCCTACACTAAGTAAAAGAGCAAAAAAAATTTTTCTTTTAAAATTTAAATAATTTATATTTTTGAGTGATTTTCGGAAGTGGGCCTTATATGGGGGCTATGACCAATTATGGACCGATCACCATGAAATTAGGTCGTATGATTTATGTGTATATTAAAGTTAACTATGTTGAATTTTGTGTGTTTACCAACATTTTTAAGCGATTTATGCACGTTAAAGTGATTTTCGGAAGCGGGACTATATGGGAGCTATGACTAATTATGGACCGATCGTAACAAAATTTGGTGACATGAATTTTGAATATATAAAACTTATTTGGAGCGGATTTTGTGGATATACATATATAAATTAAAAATTTATGACCGATAAAGTCCAATTTCGGAGGGACATTTGTATGGGGGCTAGGTGAAATAATGGACCGATTTTAGCCATTTTCAATAGGCTTGGTCCTTGGGCCGAAAAAATAATATGTACCGAATTGCGACCTGTACTCTGCGCACAAGGTTTACATGGACAGCCAGCCAGCCAGCCAGCCAGCCAGCCAGCCAGCCAGCCAGCCAGCCAGCCAGCCAGCCAACCAGACGGACGGACGGACGGACATCGCTTAATCGACTCAGAAAGTGATTCTAAGTCGATCGGTATACTTTAAGGTGGGTGTTACAAACATCTGCACAAACGCATAATACCCTCCCCACTATGGTGGTGTAGGGTATAACAAACTTTGGATGATTTTATAATAAACCTCTTGCTTGTTTATTATAAAATCATCCAAAGCTACATATATTCGGGCGAATCTTTAGGTAAACAAAATTTATTTTTTTTTCTTTCGAAATTGTATTTAAATTTTTTGGAAAAAGTTTTTTCCAAATTTTTTTTTTAAATTTTTTTCAATTTAAAAAAAAAAAATTTTTTGGAAAAAGAAGTTATGACAAGAAAATTTTTTGGGTGAAAAAATAATTCGGGTTAAAAAATATTTTTCCCGATTTTGACCCATTGTAGGTCCAACTTACTTTGACCCTATATACGCCGTTGCAATGGACTTTGAAATATCTATCATTAGATATCCAGATTGTCTATATTAATGACTTAGTAATCCAGATATAGATAAAAAATAGGCCAAAAATCGAGTTTGTCCCATTTTTTCCTATATCCAGGCATTTGTGGGCCGATTTTGTCGATTTTAAATAGCAACCGTGAGAATTCCCGATATATTGATGTATCAATCATGTTTGCAATTAATTTGGGGGCTACGGAATGTTGATTTCAACATACAGACGGATAGACGGACAGGCTATATTGACTTGGCTATCTATAACGATTCCGAATATATATACTTTATGGATTGGCCTTCAAATTTCTAACTAATTTAAATTAATCTTAGCTTTGAACAATCAAAATAAAAATTGTGTAATTTTTAGATAAAAGCTATGATTTTTATTCAAAAATTTCTCTTGAACCTATGTTAATTGCACTTTCAAAAAACTTTCATATAATTTCAATATGCTTTTCAGTTTCAAAAGTTACAATGAGTAATATTTACTGTGTTCTGTAATGAAATTCACCTTTTAGTAGTTCATTAAATGGTTTATTAAAATTCGTTTTAATTTAATTTCACAGCAGCCAAGTTTCTCTTCTAACTTGAGATTTACAGAGAATCTGTGTTGGAAAATCTATCTTCTCATTTAGGTTTTTAATTAATTACTTTTAATTTATTTATTCTTTTTGTGTGTATACCACAATAAATTAACACAAATTTGTTATTTTTAATGATACAACAAGAAACTCAAAATCTTGTAAATAAACTTTTTGAACAGGTTTTATTGATGTTTTATCAAATGGCTTTAGCAATAGAGGGTTGTTTGAAAAGTTTTTGGAATTGGGCTAGAACAGGGAGAAAGTTTCAATTAAGACTTCGCTTGAGACGAACATATGATTGCAGAGTATGGTTGGAGCATCACACGGGAGTATCTAAAACAAGAAGCTTCTAACCTGTGGAATAACAAACTCAATAATAATAGTTTGTTAAAATTGGTAAAGAAATTTAGAAATTTTTCAATTTAAACTAAACATTTTTTTACAATTTAGTATTTCTTTGGGAAACCACAATTAATTAACCAAAACTTTTGCATTTATCCACGCATAGGAAAGAACAACAAACAGAAGACATAAAATCTCAAATTGATTACAAAACTTTTTTCTACAACTTTTTTTCCTAAAGCCAAACAATTAAACCCAAAGAGTTGAGTGTTAAATAAATACCGAAATTAATTTACCAAAAACTAACTTTCATACCAATAATATCTACGGATTTTGCATGTCTACCCATAATTCATTTAGCAGAACTTCGCTTTCAATTCAATTAATTAATTATGCAAAAAAGCTAAAAGTGTTGAAAACAATGTCAGAATGTACAACAGAAAGTATGTTGCTGTGGCTTACAATGTTTTGCAGCTATAGTTATGATTTCATTTGAGTTCTTGTAAGTAAATATTTTGGCAAACAAAATTATGATGAATTTTATTAAAATTGTCAGATGTTGGCATAATTGCAGAAAAGTTAAACATACATACTGGAGGCATAATTTGTATAATATTATGTAATTTCGAATTTAAAGTTTCTGTTATTGTTGCATAGTTTTTATATAATTTGTCATTAAAATATGTTTTTAAAAGATTTAACGTTTACTATAACTTGGAAATTAAAATTTATGATGTGCAAATCTAGATTATCACAATACAAATTAATGATGCCAAATGATTTCTCCATTATTATGATGTAGTTTGCCATCATATTATAGTTTTGCCACTTCTTTTTAGTGATTTAGTTAAAAGTCTGTACCTCAACCTACTTAACAGTTGCAAAAATAACAAGCATTTTATATTGGATAATACAAAATGCAACATTTTAAAAAGAATGTTATAGTTCAGAGCAGAGCTGTAAATGAATCATTAATTTTTGAATTAATTCGCGAATTATTCATGCACTGAATTAGCAAAATTTTGAATTAATACTTTTCACACAAAAATGTTAATTAATTGAATAAAATGTTGAGTCAATTCAAATGAATTTGGTAAAAATTAATTGCAATTCATTTCCAACTCAAACGAATTTCAATTCGTTTCTAATTCTCTAATTCGTTTCTAATTGATTTTGAATTAACTCAAATGAATTTGAAACAAGTAAGACAGCTATATTCGGCTGTGCCGAATCTTATATACCCTTCACCAAATTATACTTTACAATACAAATTTGAAATATTTTTAGGAAAATAAATAAATTTTTAATTTTAAAAAAATTGTAAAAAAATTTTTTTTAATTTTTTATTTAAAATTTTTATAATTTTTTTTTGGAATTTTAAATATTTCAAAAAATTTTTTAAAAATTTTTATAAATTTTTTTTTGGAATTTTAAAAAAATTAAAAAAAATTTTTTTTTAAATTTAAATTTTTTTTTTTTAAATTTAAAAATTTTTTTTTTTTTAAATTTTTATAAATTTGATTTATTGCAACTCATTTATGATTTCATTCATATGAATTGTAATTCATTGTTCTAATTCATTTGAATGAATTTAAAATCGATTCAATTCAATCGAATTGGAAATGAATTGCAATTAACTTTAACAAATTTATTTGAATTGAAAACGAATTGCAATTCATTTTACAGATCCATTTGAATTGAAAACGAATTGCAACTCCTTTTTACAAATTCATTTGAATTGGAATTGAAATTCATTCGTTTGAATTGATTCAAATTTAATGCAATTAATTTTTGTTGTGAAAACGAATTAACATCAAAAATTAATGATTCATTTATAGCTCTGGTTCAGAGCAGCATAACTTTACATCATATTGAATAAAATTGTTTGTTATGAGAAGATTTCTTGTGACATCTGTCTATATAACTTATGTTTTTATTAGAGAGGATTGCATTACGTATACTTGATATTTATTTGACATTTAATTCATTATTACTCATACGTCACTTAGCAGCATACATTAGAGGTGAGAGCAAAATACATTTTAATAAAAATCAATGTGTCTTCGCAACAATTTTTCAGATTGGAAAAGCACATACATAAGAATTATATAAGAATACAGAAAAATTGTATTAAAAAATCTTTTTAATTGGTTTAATTGGAGAAAAGTTTTCTTCACCTTTAAATGAGATTCCATTTTTTTACATTCTTCATTGTTTATAAACGATTTTTCTCATACCATAATGTGAAAATTTAAGTTTACAAAGTGCAAATATAAATTGTCACAACATGAGCTAATGATGACAAATGATTGCTTCATTATTCTGATGTTATTTCGCCATCATTATCTTCTGTTGAAAAATATTGTCAGTTATGAGGTGTTTTCTTGTGACATCTGTCTATAATTGAGAATCACTTTCATAACACACTAAGCAATAGGATATTACAATTCATGCTTAAGGATGTTAAGTGAATAAAGTGTTAAATGTCTCATCAGCAACTGTTTTAAAATGAAATCTGGAAATTTTTAAATATAATTTAACTACACTGCCCACTTGAATACGATACGTACATAAATTGTTTGTTGCAAACAATATCTTGCAAACGAATAATAGTGGAAACTTTAATGTTATTTTAAATTAGACTTTATTTAATTGAAAAATTACACTATATAAATATCTTTATTACAATTTCTACCTCACGTTGCACAGTGGGGTCGACAAAACTTTCTACAGCTTGTAAAATGTACAAATATGAACAGAGTTCAATGAATGAAACTTTGTTATAAAGTCAGTGGAAGAGATTACCTCACTAAGTTTATTTTAAAAGATATTTGAGTTTAAACTTTGTTTAATTATCTTTGGTTTTAATACCTTGCATGTCGTTTTGAAGGCAACAGCTGTCATTTATTCTCACTTAGTTGTTGAATATTATAGTGAAAACAACGAAGTCTTTTTACATCAAAAATGTCTAATTTTGTTTTACTTCTTTAATTTGAAAAAAGTACCGGGATTTTTGCTCAAATTTTTAGGAATTGCGGGATAACTTTTGACCAATTGACAAGTTTTTTTTTACACTTTGCTATTTAGTATGACAAATTTATTTTGCTAAATTATAAATCTTACAGTTACTAAAAATATCCTAGACTTGTTGGTTATTTAAACTCACTACTATTTAAAAATACTAGATTGATATTCTTGTGTATGAGTGATGTTGTGGAAAAAACAAATTTCATTAATAAAACAAAATACAGGCATAATAAGTTTCAGTTAAAAGTTTGTTTTTATTTTGTAATTTTGCTGTTTTTTTGTTGTTGTTTGATTTGTTTTGTAGTTACCTGCAGCTTTATAGTCATGATGGGTTTTTATTTTCACCTCACTAATGGTGTGTTTCACTCTTTCAGCCCTCTTCCACATACACACATTTCAATATTCAGTTTGAAAACATTAAATATGTAGTTGGAATTGTTGCTGTTATTATTCTCCTATGGTTGGCAAAGAGCAATAAAATGAATTCTCATTATTTGTAGGTGCGTGTGCATGTGAGTATGAGTTTTCTTGTTATGGAGTTTTAACGGTTGTTATTATGTCTGGATGTGGTTGGTGTGTGTTGAGGAGAGAGAGAGTGTTGAGCAAGAAATGTTTTCATTTCAAGTTTTCCAACAAAAACAATCAGTTGCAAATTTGAAAGTAAGTGTGTTTGGGTGTTTGTGCACGAATGTGTGAGATAAACAAATTGTTTTGTTGTTTACTTTACTTTACTATAATATTTTTTGCAAAATTGTACATGCATGAGTACGATTTTGTTTTATTTTTTGTTGGTTTTCTACGTTTATATTTAAAAAGTGTAAGTACGTAGTAGTACTTGTATGTAACTACATATATGCCAGTAAATTCTTGTTAAACAATGGTTAAATAAAGGTAAAATAAAAATAAAGAAATAATACATAAAAGAACAAGAAGCAAAATGAATAATTGAAATAGTAACGAAACAAGTGTAAAGTTAAGTTGAATTTTATATTTCTTGGGTATGTTTTGTACATATTGCTGTAGTTAACAATGCAAAGTTGTCTTTAAAGTTTTGTCATTTAAAAGTATTTTTGTTATGTTTTTAAGATGTGCCAAAGAAGCAAAAATCTGTGACAGTTTAGAATATTTAAAGAGATTTTATTTAAGATCTTTTATATGATTTAATTTATTTTACTGTAGTTATTAGTATAATGATAAGAATTTCTTTCTATGGATGGGAGGAAAGAAAAATTTCGATAAAAACATAAATATGTAATAAGATTGTTTTTTAAATTTAAAATTTTTTAATAAATATAAAAAAAATTAAAGAAAATGAAATGAAAAAGCTAAAATTTAGAACTATTTTTTGTGCTTGCTATATTTCCTTAATTTTAGAATTTTCAATAACAACAAAACGTTGCCGTGAAATGTTTGTTGAATAATTCAAGATAAAAAAAATTAAAAACGATCTTCATAATAAAGCGCTATAATTCGGAAAACTTAAGGAAGTCTATACAAACACAGGATGTTTTATAAAACGTTATATATTTCCTTATAAACCTACGAATTTATTTTCGTTCAATATTCAGAATATTTTTACACCGCAATAGGAAAATAACATCATCTTTATCAGTAATAAATATATTTTGGTACTTTATAAAAACATTTTTTTTTTTGAAATGAAAAGAAAACTATTTAAAGATATAGGTAAAATCATTATTTTTTGACTGAAACGTAAAGATAAGTATGTATTAATTTTGCAAAAATGTGAAAATAATCTAAATTCCCAAAATTTTTTTAATAATTCCCTTAAAAAGTTTTTGGTTAAAACTTGGCCAACTGAAAAATTAAATTTTTATTAAAAAAAAAATGAATTCCCAAAAAAAATTTAAAAATACCCAAAATTTCCAAAAATTATTTTTTTTGAAAATATTATAAAAACATAACAAAAAATCACAATACCCATGTATACCAACAATTTTCCTGAAATAACATACAATTTTTAAGGAATTTAAAAAAAAAATTTATTTCCAAAAACTTTTTTTAAAATTTATCAAAATTTTTCATCAAAAAAATATTTTTTTATGAATTTTTTTGAAAAAAATTTAATTCCCAAGATAAATATTTAAAAAGATAGGTGCACTCTTTATATTTTAACTGAAACATGAAGAAATGTATTAATTTGGCAAAAATGTAGGTACAAATAATCAAAATTTCCAAATTTTTTTTCAAAATCGCCTTTAAATAATGATTGGTTAAAACTATGCCAACTGAAAATTCTAGAAAATGTTCTATAAAATTTAAATACTTATGAATAATATTCCAAAAAAATTTAATTCCCAAAAAAAAATTTAAAAATACCCAAAACTTCCAAAAATAATTTTTGTTGATAATATAAAAAGCAAAAATTAAAAAAATCAATTTTGTAATAAAATTTTTGAAGAAACAGAATTCCCAAGAAATATCCCAAAATATTCCTAAAATAAAAAAAAATAATTCCCAAAAAATTTTTGAACTACCCAAAATTTCCAAAAATAGTTTTCGTTTAAAATATAAAAAAGCACAGATTAAATGATTTTCTGTTAAATGATTAATGAAATTTAACAGAAAATCAGAATTCCCAAGAAATATCCAAAATTTTGCTGAAATAACATTAAAAATCTTAACAAAAACAAAAATTTTAACAACAAAAAAACTTAATTTCCAAAAATATATTTAAAATCCCCTTTAAATAATCTTTGGCATAAAACTAAGCCACAAAAATTATCCAAAATTTTCCACAAAAATAAATTGTTATGAATTTTATTGAAAAAAAAATAATTCCCAAGAAAAACCTAAAACTATTTAAGGGGGATTTTGATAAAAAAATTTGGGAATTTAGATTTTTTCCACATTTTTGCAACATAAATATTCATAAATTAAATATTTATGAATAATATTAAGCAAAAATTAAATTCCACAAAAAATTTTAAAAATACCCAAAATTTCCAAAAATAATTTTAGTTGAAAATATTATAGAAAGCAAAGATTAAACAAAAAACTATTTTTAAAGAAATTAAACAAAAAAATTTTAATTCCCAAGAAATAAATTTTCCTGAAATAACATTAAATATAACCTGGAAATATGAAAAAAACAAAAATTTTAAAGCATTTTAACAAAAAAATCCTAATTGGGTTTTAACCATTTAACAAATTTTTGGCTTAAAACTAGCCTCAAAATTTTTCCAAAAAAATGAATTTTTACGAAAAAAAATTTAATTCCCAACAAAATTTAACAAATCCCCAAAATTTTCCAAAAAATTTTATTGGCAAAAACCTGAATAAAATGCTAAATTAACAAAAACAAGTAAGAGATCTATTTTCGGCTGTGCCGAATCTTATTATACCCTTCACCAAATTATACTTTCAAATAAATTTTGTTAAATATTTTTAGGTAAACAAAATTTCATTTTTTTTTAATTGTTTTTCAAATTTTTTTTTTTCGAAATTGTTTTTTAAATTTTTTTAAAAAAAAGTTTTTTCCAAATTTTTTTAAAAAAAAAATTTAAAAATTTTTTTTTTAGTTTTTTTTTTGATGAAAAAAAATTCGAGTTAAAAAATATTTTTCCCGATTTTGACCCATTGTAGGTCCAACTTACTATAGCCTTATCTACATCGTTGCAATGGACTTTGATATATCTATCATTAGATATCCATATTGTCTATATTAATGACTTAGTAATCCATATATAGATCAAAAATAGGTCAAAAATCTAGGTTGTCCCGGTTTTTTGTTCATATCTCCGATGGACCGATTTTGCTGATTTTAAATAGCAAGCTTCTCGAAAGCATGTCTGACAGAATTATTGAAGATTTGGATCCGGAAGATATCTGGGGTCTTCAGAAAATTGATTTCAACAGACAGACAAACAGACAGACAGACGGACATGGCTTAATCGACTCCGCTATCTATAAGGATCCAGAATATATATACTTTATAGGGTCGGAAATGAAAAATGTAGAAATTGCAAACGAATGACAAACTTATATATACCCTTCTCACGAAGGTGAAGGGTATAATTATACAATTTTAATGAAATTCAACAAAAAATCTAAATTCCCAGGAACCTTTTCAACTTAAAAATTATTAAAAAATTTTGGACAAAAATTTAATTTTCATATAAAAATTTAATTCCTAAAGAATACCCAAAATTTCCAAGAATAATTTTTGTAGATACTTAAAAGCTTAATAAAAACAAAAATGTTCAAATTTTTTTCCAGTCATGTTTCTGAATCAGCCTCTTGTATGTAGGCTATGGTAATATTTTTGATAGAATGACCATTGAATAAGGAGAGTAAAGCAAAGGTAGCTGGAGTTTGCTGTCCATTGATTTTTATTGTTTAAAATTGTATTTGGTGTTGGCTTACTGAATAATAACAAGCTCTCATCGAATATATCTATATGAAATTATTAGATAAGAAAAAATGGAGATTGCTGAATTTGCTATACTTCTCAAATATTAACTTTGAGCCTGCCTCTAATCTGAAAACAAATAAAAATTTACCCCTCCCCCTAAAATCTTTAGCAGGATACGCACCTGTGCTAATTTATCTCAAAAAAGAATTGGAATAAAGTATTATACTGTGCACTTTATGATTCAATAAATAAAATAATAAAATTTTAAAGAAAAAATTTCAATATTATTTTAATAATCATTTGTTAAATAGTTACAATAACCGAAGTTTTTAATCATAAAGAAAATCTTTAATATTTTTTTAACATTTATAAAATAAATTAAGGTCAACTGTTTAGCCATTTCTTTATAATCTCCCTACAAGCAATAAGCCACCAGCTAAAATCTACTTGAATAATATTTTTTTTTGGTGTACTTCTTGCCCCATTTACTAATTCATTTAATATCCATTAGCAAAATGACTTTCTAGAAATATTTTGATTATAAATAATTCAACTAAATCATGTCTTTGCAGAAATTTCTCAGTTTTTGACTGGACACACACACACACACAAATAGTCTTCTTGGAAATCCTTAAAATGTTAAAGACAAAAAAGGAAATCCATTAACCATAGCAATGTATTTGGTGCATAAAGAACATTAAACAACTGAACAGGAAATTGTTGGAATCAAATGATATTTTTAAATATTAAAAATCATTGTGTCAACTCATTGTGTATGGCTTTTTTTTTTTTTTTTTTTATTAACGCAACAGCAGTGGCAGAATGAATATACTTTGTGCAGCATTTTCACTTTGCGAACATTTAATTTTGCAAACTATTTGACTTTATTTTAGCAACTATTTATAAAAAAAAAATAAAATAAAACATATAAAAACAGCAACAAAAATTGTTATGTATAAAAAAGAATTACAAAAATTACATTTAGTTGCAGCAGTTCTACTTGCTACTGCTACACACAAGTACCAGCAAACAGCATGAAAATATTTACAAATGTTTTTTAATTAAAAAGCCATCCATGTTTATAAACAGGGCTGGCGAATGGAATGAAATGAATGAATGAATGGATGAATGTTCACTTGTTCTCCCTTAGACATGCTGCTGCATTAAATGAGCAGGCAGTTGCTTAGTTGTTGCAACTATTGTTGTTATTATCTTTATTTTGTAGTTCTTTCACCACTTCTACAAACACAATCTGCTACAGCTGCCTTTAAACTACTTTTAGTTGATGCTATTATTTTAATGCATTTTCCATTTACTACTACTATTTTTAACCATTTTACTGCAACCATTGTAGTTTCGTTTTGGTAGTTGCTTTCAAAAATGTTTAAAAGCAACAGCCGAAAAAAACGAGAGATATTTTCAGTCAGTTTATTATTATGCTGAGTAAATGTATACAATAAATTTTCATATTAAATATTTTTATTTTTTTTTTATATTTCATTTTAGTTATTCTATGAGTATTGTATTTGTTTTTTTTATTATATTTTTATCTATAGTAATTTGCAAAAAAAAAAGGAATTAAAATTGGGAGAATAAATTGAAAATGTAGTTTATATTTTCTTTTTGTGTGTACTTTAATTCAGCAGTAATTGTATACATGTAACTAAAAATGAAATGAATGAATAATTATAAAAGTAAAATCTGTATTAAATATTTACTTAAAAGGAATAAAAATACCCAGTTCGATATTTAGAGACAACATTAAAATCGTACTGCCCATAGCAAGAGGACTGATACACCTACAACCAGCCCCACTACTACTTCAATAGTAATGGTTATTCTCAATCTGAAACCAGAACCTGACAATATCAACCCAAAGCTGCTATATACAGAGACTATGGGATAATACGGAACTCTCCGCTGAACTAAAAAAGGTGTTGTTCATCAGCATACAGAACAAAGGTAAACATAAGGACTGTGAGACCTTGATAATAGTCAGTTATGTATGTGGTTAGGGTGGGTCAAATTGTAGGCCAAAAAATTTTACAAATCCAACCACCGGATTTTATTATGAGAAAGTCTAATATTCGCCAATTTTCTCAAAATCCAATGAAACCATCACATACACATTTGCCTAGAGGAATTAAAATTTTCTTTTGTCTCGATTCTTGAATATTTTGGAAAAATACATATTTTAGCACCTCTAAATTTAAATATTGAGTATTTTTTGTTCATTAGAACAAATCCAAACGGAAACAAGTAAGAGAGCTATATTCGGCTGTGCAGAATCTTATATACCCTTCACCAAATTATTCTTCAAAATAAAAATTTTAAATATTTTTAGGTAAAGAAATTTTTTTTTCATGTTTTGTAAAAAAAAATTTTCGAATTGTTTTTAAAATTTTTTTTTTGGAAATTTTTTTTTTTAATATTTACCGAAAAAAAACTTTTGGTGAAAAAAAAAATTGGGTTAACAAATATTTTTTCAGATTTTGACCCATTTTAGGTCCATCTTACTATGGTCTTATATACGTCGTTGTAAAGGTCTTTGAAATATCTATCATTAGATATCCATATTGTCTATACTAATGACTAAGTAATCTAGATATAGGTCAAAAATAGGTCAAAAATCGTTGATTTTTCCTTTCAGCCATTTGTGGACCGATTTTCTCGATTTCAAACAGCAATCGAGCCGGAAGAGTTCCGGAGATATTGATGTATAAATCGTGTATGTAAGTTATTTGGGGGCTTCGGAAAGTTGATTTCAACAGACAGACAGACGGACATGGCTTAATCGACTCCGCTATCTATAAGAATCCAGAATATATAGACTTTATAGGGTCGGAAAAATATATTGTGGAAATTACAAACGGAATGACAAACTTATATATCCCTTCCCACGATGGCGAAGGGTATAAAAACTGACATTTTAATTAACATTTGTGGAATGACTTTAAGAACATAGAGACCAATCCTACACAGAGAAGACAGATTCGTAGTGGCAATCGAATTTGTTGCCAATCGAATGATTATACATTAGTGACCGAATTTTACAGTTGTGCCTAAACGATTTTAGAAGTTGTAACAAAAGTTTGGTTGCGCCTGGTCAAAGGGCGCTCTTCTTTTTTTCATTACAAAACTTTATTCTGTTAAATTACTTTTCTTTTTCTCCCTGGACCAGCACTCAGGGGAGGGTCATCCCCTGAGTGCTGGTCCAGGCATTGTGTTGGAACTAAGAAAATAGGTTATGGGAGAAAGGAAAGAGGCAGTAGTAGTGTTTGCGGACATTTTATTTTAACATTCCTATATTGAAAATTACAAGAAACATTTCAACAGGAAGTTTGTTCCACATACGTACAGTAGGGCTTAAGAACGAATTTTCCCTGTTGTTGTAGCAGCAGTGATTGCTGAGTTGACAGCCCTTGGTGGAGTGAACTCGGGTCATTCCGGTGCGTAAAACTGGATGTTTTCCCTGTAGTGTGATGTGCTGGCCATTGGCCAATCGACCACAAAGGGATGTGTTCTTGATGAAAAACGTGTATTACGTTCAAATCAGCGGTTGTCAGAAACAAGTTCCTAAATTCCATCAGAACACATTCCATTGTAGTACCGATAGAACAGTGAAATTGCGACAGTGCTCCAGCGATTCAATAGAGTTGGATACCCTACTGTCACCAATAATCACCTTCGCCCTCTACTGTACGTGGTGGAGAAGCTACACTGTACATGGGAGTTGTATTCCATTTTCGGTCGGATATAGGTGCTGTAAATAGTGATCACTGTTTCACAAATCCGAGAAACTTGAATGCTTCTTTCGACACTTGAAAAATGTGTTTAGACCAGAGGACATCACATTGAATTCTCATGCCCAGAACATCAAGAGAGTCGGATTCAACAATATTTACAGCACCCATAAATTCAGATGAGGCGAAATGATCTGTCATTCGTTTTTGTGTCAACATGCAACATTGAGTCTTGTGACTGCACGACCCATTCAGAGATTGTCAGGTTCCGATTAAGGGAATGATTCATGTTTTGCCTCATTGCCCCAATCTTCAATAGCCTGGATGTATAACTGAATGAATATGAATGGCAAATGTTGCTGTTATCTGCAAAAGAATAGATAGGGTTGGAAGTTTGACGTAGAAGGAATAGAGTAGGAGAAAGAAGGGAGCCTTGCGATACCCAAGAATTTAACTTGAACTCGTTTGATGAGATCCCATCTATAACAACTCGTATAGGGCAATCTCTGAGAAAGCTAGATATAATTCGAATGAAGTTAATATCGACACCAAAAGCAATAAGTTTTGATAAAAGTGCACTATGCCACACTCTTTCGAACGCCTTGAAAATTTCTTTCGCCAAAACGGTGAATGAAACGATACCATTTTTCCGATAGGAAGCCTAGAAAGTCTCCCGTATATTATCCTCTAGGGAAACCATATTGGCGGTCGTTAAGTAAATTGTTGGACTCCAAATATTTAACCAGATGGTAGTTTACCATACTTTCAATAGCATTGGAAGCCTCCTAAGTGGCGTGACATTAGCAACCTTCCAACATACAGGAAATACGTCGGCACAGTATAAAATGCTGGAAAGATTAGCTATTGGACAAACTCGAAGATCACTGTTTCAACACCAGCACAGTTGTGCCATCCAGGAGACTTATTTAAGCTGAGATTCGATAAAATCCTTTTCACAGCACGACCTCGAAAGAATATATTTGTCATAACCACTAATACTCTTTCGGCAAATGAGAATTACTTGCGAATAATTCAGCTAAAGTGTTAGCTTTATCGATTGGATCATTAAAATGTTTGGTCATCCTTTAAAAGAGTCGGAATTGAGGAACTAGAATTACCCTTCACTCTTCGCAAGAAATGATTAGGTGGAAAATTTTGTATCTTCTATAGCGTTCTAACAACATTTCGGTCATGCAAAATCGTCTTTCAATTTCTCTCGGATGGTACGTAATTTCCCTGCAGCTCGCAAACGTTTTAAAGTTGCTGCTTGAGTTGCTCCCAATTATTTTGTAAATTCTTGTTGAGGCAACAAAATCGAAAAAATGTTAAAGGCTTTTTAAATCTTGTATTTGTTTTCATTTATTGTGGTTAAAGTAGTACAAATATGTTCCAAATTGTAAATTCTATGGAGAGGTTTGTTTTTTAATTTTTAACTAAAATTATATATTTTTTTAGACGTTTCGGCACATAATAATTGATAACTCAAAAATGTTAGTCCGATGTTATTAAAATAAGCTTAGAAACATTAAGATTTACTTAGCCTTTCATCCGTTTATATGTTGTGTTTCAATCGATATATTTTTTACGTGAAAATAGCTAATTTTTTGGTTTTAAAAAAAAATTATGAAAAATTGAAAACGGAAGAAATTTTTCAGATTTATTGCTATGTCGCAAAGCCACATATAATAGCAACCAAATGAGGTATCGATCATAATAATCGATCGATTCTTTTCGAATTTATTCATAATTATGTGAATTCGCTCATTTTCACAAAATTTTAGTTTTTTTTGAAAATTGAGTAGTTAATGTTCTTCTTTGGATTGGTTGAATTTTGAAAACGTTTTCCCCATGATATGTGAAATTTTTGACACATATATTGTGTTTCAATCGGCTCAGTAGTTTCGGAGTTATAATAACAAATTGAAGCAAAACAAATATTTTTTATGTGACAATAGCAAATTTTTTGGTTTTTAAAAAAATCATGAAAAATTGAAAACGGCTGAAATTGTTCAGATTTATTGCTTTATCGCTAAGCCACATGTAATAGGAACAAAACGAAATATTGATCATAAAAATCGATCGATTCGTTCCGAATTTATTCACAATTAAGTAAAGTCGGTAATATTCAAAAATTTTAGTTTTTCGTTTGATATAAAGTGGCAACTTAAAATCCGTACGGATTAAAGCGAGCATATCTTTTGAATGAAACAACGTATGTTAACTTTTTATACATGAATTTAAAGGTTATTTATTAAGCTTTAAAAAAATATATATATAGGTTAATGTGTCTTTATTGCGAATAAATTTTCTGGCTTGTCTTCCTATGCCTCCCATTAATAGCTGCACAATTTTTTTTCCACTTCTACCGTTATGCCAGCATATTTATTCCATTTTGTTCTCATAAAAATCTGGTTATTTACTGTACCTGCATTCTTTTTCAATTTACGTTTAACAATTGCCCAATATATCTCGATCTAACGAAGATTTATGCAATTTGTTTAATTGATGTGTTTTGGTATAACATCAATATTATTCTCATTATACCACTTCATAGTTGTATTTGAGTAATAACAACTTGTCATTAAGTAATGACAACTTGGCTGAAACTTTGTATCAGATGTGTGATGTTATATAAATGACAGCAATCGCTTTTCCAAACTGTCTTTTTATATATAATTCGGAAAATTCTTTAAAAACATGTCTGAAAAGCTTGACTCTTCAAATCGCAGCTGCGGATTGCCTGCCAATTTAATATTTTTGTTCAATTTTACGTATTCATATTTAAAGGCAACACAACCTCGAGCTGCCGAGACGTAAAAATGTTGATATCTGCGAAAAACCGATTTTGGCTATCTTTTAACCCGACAAAGTCGGATTTTCTAAATATCTGTGCACAATTTTATCTGTAGCTACATTTTCTATTCTGTCTACACTTTTTAAAACTAAACATAATGACTTGCAATTCATTGTAGAATAATTGTAGATTTGTTGTTAAAAACGTATGTAAATCTTTTTTCATTTTGATAACAGGGGTCGTTATTATGATTACTATAGCGCGTACGGATTTTAAGTGGCCACTTCTTTACATAAAATTGAGTAGTTAATGTTCGTTCAACAGATATGCCATCTATTGTAAATCCCACATGTTTAATTCATACACCCAATATATAATTTAAGATATATGTATGTACGTTAAAAAAATATCAGTAACGATGCTTGATGTACTTAATATTCATTTCAATCAATTATTTTAGTAGGATGTTGCGTAGACATGTATTGACTTGTCTTTATCGTTTATTAATTATCCTTTCCCCTGCATAAAGTTAACCAATTTTTTCAGTAGCAGCGAATTTTGTTTGTTTGAAGAATTGAACGTTAAATGAAAATACCAAGGATGTACAAGTTAATACATTTTGTTGTTGCAACCTTAAGCTCAACGGAAGTTTTTAATCTTTTACATCCGCTTTGTTTTTTTAAACAACTGGTGGGTTTAAGTGAAATTAATGTTTTGTTTTTAAAAGAAAGGAAATTTGAAGTACATACTATAAATATATACAGTAAATATTGAAAATTTAAGATAAAAAAAGTCACAACTTGAAATTTGCACAACCTAACTCTTGAATATAATTTAATATTTTTTTTCAAAAATATTCTATATTTTTGTGGACATGAACGTCCAACTTTGTTTAGAACCAATTATTATATATATAGTATATTTATATCAGGTTCTACGAATTTTGCTCCTTCTGAGATATTGAAATTTATCTCAGATTTCTTTTCAAATTTCAAAAATACTTAAATTTTGTCCATTTGACTTTTGCTTAAAATTTACCATATCCTTTTACATTCTTATATTTCCGCTTAAATTATGCTATCACTTTTTACCATCCCGTTGGCTTATTGGTTCCTACCTGTGATAGCATTTTGAAAACAGCTCGCCTCATTACCTCTATGTAAATCAGCCATATATTTTCAATATTTTCATTTGCAACCAGCAGCGTTAACAAATGCTGCTAGCGAGCCAATAAATTTGATGGTTCTTAAAAATCGTTAATAAAAAAGACACAATATCCTCGTCAAAAGTTGACTGCATAAATTGAATTGATTTTATGATGAAATCATTTTCATAAAATTTATCTTTTCTTCTTTAGAGGGTTTACACTCAAAGTTACACACATGATTCGGTGGCAGTGGTGGCCAAGGATCAATGTTTGTTTTGTATTTGAGTCTGCTACCGCATAATTGATTTTGAATTGTAAAAAATTTTATTCCGCTACAGAGTATAAAGACTGGAGTGAGCAGTAGTGATTAAATACTAAAGTCTTTATATTGAATGGAAAAAGAAATGCAGATTGAAAACTCATGTTTAATGGAAAAGATGAAGGTAATAATAAACTAAGTGGTTTGTAAAAAGGATATACAATAAAGACCAGCAATTTTCATTATGTAATAACTGTTCTATTTTATATATATTAAACATATATGTTGCTAGCAGTTTGTATCTTTAAAACCCTGAGACATTTCCAGCTGTCAAGAAAAATCAATATAAATGTCAATTCAATGCATTTGAAATATTAAACGATTTGAACCATTGTTTTCATAACACTAATTATCAAAGTAAACATCTAGTTATTACTCAAACAGAAGAGTATTAAATAATCATATTTTAATTGATTGTCATTGAAATGCCATCATAGGATTTTGTGTAATCTCAATAGGAAAATGTGCAATGTGAACTTTACTACACATATACAAATATAGCATATGTATATGGGACATTCTCTTTTATTTTTAACTTTTGTTAAACTGACTTTATCAGTTAAATTAACTGGAGTTAGATTGCCGAAATTCAAGACCAAAAATTATTATTTCTATATATTGTTACGTTTTTACCTTTTAAAAATAGTGGTTTATTTCCTATAAATAAACCGGATACTTTTGATAGCAAATAAACAACAAGTCTTTATTTATTTAAATGTATACAACAAAAGTTTGAATAGTCTCTCAGTATTTTTATAGATGTTTATAATTCGCAGAAATAAAAACACTTAAATTACACACTTTATAATGTACAAGTATACACTGGTAATGCAGTTGTTGTTTACTCTACGCTGACTAACGACTACAACCTATACCACTATTTATAGACAGCGCCATATTTCGTGCAGCTTCTACAATGATCTTAACGGACAAAACTAGTATATTCGAATTCTAGAGCATTCGATGTTAATGTTGGCTGCATGATATTAATTAACATTGTTGATCAGTAGAAGTTGCTACTGATAGGCATTTTTATAAATATCACTAACTTGAATTTTTGTTTCAGCAAAAAAAAAATTTGTATCATACAATTTTTTCACTAAAAAATTTTCAAAATTTTTTTAAAAAAAAATTGATAAAACAAATTTTGATATGAAAATTAAT
Organism: Calliphora vicina; assembly: GCF_958450345.1. Classification (NCBI taxonomy): domain Eukaryota; kingdom Metazoa; phylum Arthropoda; class Insecta; order Diptera; family Calliphoridae; genus Calliphora; species Calliphora vicina. The sequence goes on along the minus strand of NC_088784.1, from coordinate 98,722,047 downwards.
TTTTTTTAAATGTTTTTTTACCTAAAAATATTTAAAATTTGTATTTTCAAGTATAATTTGGTGAAGGGTATAATGTGACATTACAAAAACTAGAGAATTACCCATATAAGTGTATTAAATATATAATTATAGCTAATTTCATACTATAAAGTTTACATTGAAAGGCCTGCTTCATAAATAGCAGATTATTAAATAAAATAGGAAATTTAATATCGTGATTATGTGCGCAAATGTGAGAATGAAAGACAACTTATTATAGGGCTCAAAATGATTTAGGGCCAAAAATTAAAGAAAAAACTTTGTGATACTTAAATGGTAGAAATAGTTATACCCTACACCACCATAGTGGGGAGGGTATAATGCGTTTGTGCAGAAGTTTTAAAGTATACCGATCGACTTTGAATTCTGAGTCGATTAAACGATGTCCGTCCGTCCGTCTGGCTGGCAGGTTGGTCGTCTGGCTGGCTGTCCATGTAAACCTTGTGCGCAGAGTACAGGTCGCAATTTTTAAGATATTTCGATAAAATTTGGTACATGGACCAAGCCTATTGAAACTGGCTGAAATCGGTCCATTATTTCACCTAGCCCCCATACAAATGTCCCCTCGAAATTGGACTTTATCGGCAATAAATGTTTAATTTATCTATGTATCTACACAAATTTCGCTCCAAATAAGTTTTATATATACAAAATTCATGTCACCAAATTTTGTTACGATCGGTCCATAATTAGTCATAGCTCCCATATAGACCCGCTTCCGAAAATCACTTTAACGTGCAGAAATCGCTTAAAAATGTTGGTATACACACAAAATTCAACTTTCAAATAGACGTAAATCACACGACCTAATTTCATGGTGATCGGTCCATAATTGCTCATAGCCCCCATATAAGGCCCACTTCCGAAAATCACTCAAAAATATAAATTATTGAAATTTTAAAAGAAAAATTTTTTGCTCTTTTACGTAGTGTAGGGTATTATATGGTCGGGCTTGACCGACCATACTTTCTTACTTGTTTTTCATTTGGTTTCAACTCATAATAAGTATTGAGGAATCCAAACAGATCTACACCATTTCAAATTAAAATTAAGAAAATATAAATTTTAATCGAAAAATCCAAAGTAATATTAAGAAATAATAAACTGAAATCCAGAAAATCGATTTATACTGAGAAAAAACAAATTGAATATTGAGAAAATAAGAAATCCAAGTTGTACTTTCTCAATATTAAATTGTTCCAGTTCCAGTTATTGCAGCACTTATAGGTTGAAATGTGGCATCATGCATATACCTGATGACAAAGCAATATTATGTTCGAAAATTCGAAATAAAATTCAAAGTTATGTTCCAAAAATTATAAAATTGTTAAACTAATTTCTAAATCATGCATAAACCTTATGTTCGAAAATTCGATCTTATGTTCGAAAATGTTTAAAGCTGTTAAATTGATGAGGCTTCTTAAAAAAATACATTTAACAATTTCGAACTTAAAAATATTGAAAAAAAAATTCAAACACTTGAAATAAATTTCGAAAATTGGAAGTTATATACGAACAATTCTTATAAGTGTAAAAATAATCTCTAGATCATGTTTAAACCTGGTGATAATGCAATATTATGTTCGAAAATTCGATCTTATTTTCGCAAATTTTTTAAAGCATCTAAATTAACCTGGAGGTCATAAGGATTCTTAAAAAATACAAGACAATTTCTTATATTTTCTTATTTCGGAAAAAATATAAATTTTTTATAAATTTTTAGGTATTTTCAATTTAGTTTCAGCATATAATCTTTTTAAGATATGTTCGAAAATTCGAATTAAAATTCGAAAATTCAATGTGCTCTAGAAAGGAGAGAATAAACTTTAAATTAAATAGCGAAAACCTTTTATATCATATATATTGTATAAAGTAATAAATAGTTTGATTTCAATTCATTTTTATTTTTTTATTTTTTTTTTTAAAATGCAAAAATAACACTGTCCAACGGCATTTTTGGAACAGAAAGCGACCCTATAATTCTGAAAGGGCATGTTGAGTAGATAATTTTTGTAGAATAAAATTTAGTTCAGCTGGTCTGAATTTTTGTTTGTTTTACAGTTGGTCAAAGTTTTAATTTTTTGGTCGAAGGGAGCATTATACTAACTGAAAAAAAATGTTGCAAATTAATGTCTAAGAGAATTATTATTGTCAGAGTTATATTATGGAATTTTATGGGGATCATTTTCGTGGAAGATCTTAACCCTCTAGCTCCTCTCTTTAGGGGTCAATTTGACGCTTTTTTCGAGAAAATCAAAAATAGTCCTTTCAAAAAGGACATTTAAGGATTAAAATAATCTACGAACATTTTTTCAGGAAATTTTCAGTGGGGGTCACCAAAGATACCAAAGCTTTAAATAAAACTATTTACGCTTAATTAGAAAAAATACACGCCATCTTGGGTCTACATTTTTTTTACAAAAATCACCAAAAATCTATTTATGATCTGAATGAGCTGATATTAGCTAAAGAGGATCTACAAAATACATTCATAAACATGTAGGCTATCACTTTTAGGTCAAGAGTTATTTAGGTTTATTTTTAATTTTTTTATTTTTGCTCGATCTTTTTTTAGTTTTTATAAACTACTGTAGTTCGAATTTTTTTTTTAAATATCATCTATATTTGCAATAAAATTTCGAATACTGCAAAAATAACTTGCTTATAGTTATCTCTTCCCTATAGAAAATTACACGCATCCAAAATTGGCACATGTAAAAATTACCGTATTTTTTAAGAGCTTTATTTAAAAATATGAAACCCAGGGTGGCGTGTAATTATGCTAATAAGGCGTAAAGAGCTTCATTTAAAGCTTTGGTATCTTTGGAGACCCCCACTGAAATTTTCCTGAAAAAATGTTCGTAGAATATTTTAATCATTAAATGTCCTTTTTGAAAGGACTTTTTTTTTGATTTTTTCGAAAAAAGGGTCAAATTTACCCCTAAAGAGATGAGATAAAGGGTCAAGATCTTCCATAAAAATGATACCCATAAAATTCCATAATATAACTCTGACAATATGAATTCTCCTAGACATTAACTTACAACATTTTTTTCAGTTAGTATAAGTATTTTTACCCACTGTAAAAAAAAATTTATAACAGCTGGACTATAAGTTTATTCTAAAAAAATTATGTAGTAAACATGCTCTTTAAGAATTATAGGGTTGCTATTCTGTTCCAATCAAAAAGTCTCTATTTGTTGGACAGTGTAATTAATAATATCGATATTTCAGCAATCATATATTTTTTTATAGAACTGAACAATAAGAATGTATCGTACCTTATATTTAAGAGTATATTATTGTATTTCTGTACTTTGTTGACTTTAAGGGCCCTTCCGTTCACCTAGCATGCCTGTACAATATGACCCTGTACAGCTAGTATATAAAAAAACTAAATAAATAAAATAAAAATTGTTTAGTATTTCCCTAACTGAGTACGCTAACTAAAGTTAATTTGTTGCTCGCTCTCTAGCATTTCTAAACATGCGAAAAAATAATAATAATAATGAAAAACCAAAAATAATGATTTCCAAGAGCTACTTTTTTGTACAGAAATTGACTTTCGCCGGGGTGGGCATAGATCCCATGGCCAAAACTCCTAACTTAATAGTTAAACATCCCGGTATATTGTATGGTTTAACAATTTGTTCGGTCTTTCATTTCATCATTGTCTCACATTATGCCTACATACATGTCACTGATTTTGAGGAAATTACCGATTCGTTTCCCATGTTGTGTCAATTGATTTTGTGCATATGTAAAGTGATGATATTCCTGAGAAAACGGCAGCAGATTTTTTCACTGATACGTGAGGTACATGAGAGAAATTTTAAGGGTAAGTGTTAATATATTGTAGATTAAATGGGAGTAATGTTTTATTGTTTATTTTTTGTTTTTTAGCTGAGGGTGAAGAATTGGCAATTGTACGCCGTGAAAATGCCAAGGATAATTATCTGTGTTCTGTCTATTTAAGAATTGTGATATTTTCCGGAAGTTTTGCTGTTTTACATCCGCTGGCAAACGCTGTGTATGTTTATATAATAAATGGCGAACTGGTTTTAACGGAACCTAATAAGGCAACGTAAGTTCTCTATATTCACAATAAAAACTTAGCCTATAGGCAACTTTCAAATTAGCAACAACAGCTAGAGTAAATGGAATCTTATATACCCTTCACTGAAAAAAAAATTTTTAATTTTTGGTGCAAAAAAATTTTTTCGGAAAAAGGTGTAAAAATCGAGGTAGTCGCAGTTCTTTGCTTATATCTCAGCCATTTTTGGGCCGATTTTCTCGATTTAAAATAGCATCCTAAGTTGGACTATAGCGGATATATTGATGTATCCATCATGTAAGAAAGTTATTTGGGGGCTTAGGAAAGTTGATTTCAACAGACGGGCATGGTTATCATGGTGGTATCAAAGTTTACATTGAAAAGTATTTTTTTTTTTAAATATTCTTTTTAATATATAGTTTACATTCTACTTACAGATACTTTTGGAATTACTCCAATCTGGCTGGCTACTCAGGGGTGTATGTGTTAAATGTTTTTACCGTTTACTTTGTCTGTGTCGTTTCTTTGGCCATCGATACGCTCTTCTCATGGTTTGTCAGCAATGTCATGGCACAATTTCACATTATTTACTATCGTTTCGAAAGGGCTGCTCTAACAAGCCCGGAAACTAACATGACCCATCTGCAGCAGAACAACTACATTATATCGTGTATAAAATACCATCATGATATCCTAAAATTTTCGGAAAAACTAAAACGAGTTTATAGCGAAATAATTTTCATTAAGTTCACCATTGTTTGTATGGAAATCTGTAGTTTGGTTTTTCGCGTAAGTCGTCCCAATGATTCATTGCCAGATACAGCCTACAAATGTTTATTTTTGTGTGCCGTGGCCATACAATTGATGGTGTATTGTTACAATGGTCAGAGGATAAAAGATGAAGTAAGTAGATATTACTAAATTGTAAGTGTTTATTTTACTAATGTTTCTTTTTTTTCTTCTTAAAGAGTGGCCATGTGTCCACTGCCATCTATTGTATATTTGACTGGTCGAATTTATCTAAATCGTGTAAGAAATTACTTTTGATCTCTATGACACGCTCTCAAAAACACTGTAATATAAATGGTGTCTTCTTTGAGGTGGATTTTAGTTTGTATTTATGGGTATTATTTAATAAATAAAATAGAAAATCTGTAAAACAATTAATGAACCATTTTTGGTTTATTTAAAGGTATTTAAAACAGCAGCATCTTTATTAACAGCTTTAAAGACATTGGAGGAAAAACAAACTTGAAGAAAAAACAAATGGGCAATTCTATGTCATCGTACGTGACATTTGTATGCCTATAGAGTGAAATAGAAATTGCAAATATAAGAGTATCTGCAAAATAATTTGGTCATTACGATCCATTAAGAGCGTACTATGTTTAAATAAAATAATAAGTTCTGTCGAAACATTGTTGAGCAAAATATCGAGCGACAGTAATTTTGTACATGTAGAAATATGCGAACTTTTGCGAATCATGAGAGGTGTTATGTTTTCTTTTAATTTCTTACACTAAAGCAAATATTTTTCCTTTACAATCCGTCAAATTTAAATTTTTGGATAAATTTACAATAAATAAAATTTTATTTCGTACGTGACATACCGTACGTGACAGATTTTTCTCTAAACAATATATATTCTGTAAATGTAATGTATAAAATAAATAGAAAATATATATTCGGTTTCAATAAACAATTTGATGATAGCAAAAAAACAATCAGAGTCAAATTTATTTCATACTACATGTTAATTGGGAGCTTAGTTTTCGCAGAAATATTAGCCTTAAACTTACCAATTCAATTAAAAAATTAAATATAGTCTGTTTATACTATTATTTTTGCCCTTAAAATGTTGTAATAAGCTCTAGATACTTTCAAATAGTAATATTTTAAGGTTTTCTCCTCTTCTAATCATCTTGAAAAAAGTTTCAAGGGTTTTGGTTTTTTCAGTCGTGGTTGTTATTCTTGTGGAGTTGCCCATATGCTTTATAGAAATTAAGAAAAATTAATATAAAATTTGTTTAGCAACTAGAAATTTTATAGTCTACTAGCTGACCCGGTGCGATTCGCCACCCCAATTAGAAGAAAGAAATAGTACTATTAAGTCTGCAGCTCACTCGGGTCCATATAATCTTTATTTCATGTTTCTAAATTCATTGGTGAAGAAATTACTAAAAGTACCATTCGAATAAAGATATAGTACCAAAAAGTCTACCCCTAGAATCCTAACTCACTTAGTACCATATATGTTTCATTTCATGATTATAAGTCCATTGTTATAGAAATTTCAAAAAAGTATCATTAGATTAAAGAAAAAGTGTTAAAAAGTTTTCCACTAGAATCCTAACTCACTTAGGACGATATATGTTTAATTTCATGTTTCTAAGTCCATTGTTATAGAAATTTCAAAAAAGTACCATTCGATTAATGAAAAAGTATCATGAAGTATCCCCTTGAATTTTCACTCACTTAGGCCCATATATACTTGTAGTTTCCCACTCACTTGGGTCCATATAAGCTTTATTTCATATTTCCAGGTTCATTGGTGAAGAAATTACAAAAAGTACCATTAGATTAAAGAAAAAGTATCAAGTATATCCCCATGAATTTGCACTCACTTAGGACCATATATGCTTAATTTCATGTTTCCAAGTCCATTGTTATAGAAAATTCAAAAAAGTAACCACACTTGTGGTTTTCCACTCACACGGTTCCATATAAGCTTTATTTCAGGTTTCTAGGTTCATTGGTGAAGAAATTACAAAAAGTATCATTAGAATAAATAAAAAGTACCAAAAAGTCTTCCCCTAGAATTCTCACTCACTTCGGAACATATATGCTTAATTTCATGTTTCTAAGTCAATTGTAATAGAAAATTCAAAAAGTACCATTAGAAGAAAAAAAAGTACCTATAGTTCAGTTCTTACATTTTGGTACCTAAATATAATCCCTTATTTCTAATACTAACTTCACTCAGATACATATCAGCTAACTTTAATGTCTATAAGTGAAATAATTTAAAATATTAAAAAGGTACCATTTGGAGAAAAGTACCAATTTCTTTTTTCCTCCTTGAAACCCCTAAAGTTTGAAATTTAGAAATATTTCATTTTGCAAAAGTTCTTTATGCTACATACATATCTCAATCGTTATAATAAAATAAATATGTTTTAATATAATAAATATGTTTTAAAAAAAGTACGAAACAGTTTACCCGGATTTGGGCTAAAATACACCATGGCACTCGAGTTCCAAATAACAACCTGTTAGTTAATTTTTGTATGAATCCAGGAACCAATGTTAAAAAAATTCTCAAAATCGGTTTAATAATTTGCAATAAAATGTATTTTCCCGATTTTATCCGCTTTTTGGTACCTTTTTTTTATCCCCATTGCGGTGGTAAAATATTATTAAAATAATTTTCTGTATCGTGGTGGGAGTAAAATATTCGAATGTCTATGTCAAATTATAGAAAAACAAATTTTATGAAAAAGTACCAAAAATAAACACAATTTTTATACCTTAAGGGTTCGAATTTCCAAAAAGTACCAAACCTATATTTTTTATTTTTTGATAAGTAAAGAATACGATTTAAATTTTGTTTCTATGTTTATTGGTTTAAAAGATACATAGGGTGCCAAAAAAGTACCAAAATACAGTTTTTACCCGTTTTCTCCCCTAAAAGGTTCGAATTTCGAAAAAGGACGAAACACCTATCAGCTTATTTTTTAAATGGAGTAACATGCAATTTCAAGTTTTTTTGTATCTTTATTAGTTTTGAAGATATAAGATTACCGGATTTACCCATTTTTACCCTTTTTTACCCCCTAAACGTTCGAATTTCCAAAAATCCCTTCTTAGTGAATCGTTTTGGGGAGGTAGGAACCCACAGTTAAAATTTCATGATTCTAGCTTCAGTCGTTTGGGCTGTGGGATGATGAATCAGTCAGTCATTCAGTCATTCAGTCAGTCAGTAACGTTACTCTTTTATATACATATATAGATTAGCTGAATAAAGTGTAGTTGAAAATGAATTAAGCAGTTGAAAAATAATTAAATAGAATTAAAATAATTTTAGTTTATTATTCTAAGATAAAACATACAATGTGCGGCCTTAAACTGCTCTAGGTCATCTTAAATGCTGAGAAAATTTAGCAAATTTAGATAACGATCGATGCACATATAGATTGGAACTTTTCCTGTCAAAGTACTAAGTTAGTTGTCAAAGACCTAACTCTGTGAAAACAAAAACAACAACTTCTAAATGTATAGTCCGATTTGAATGAAATTTAAAAGTTTAAGTTTGGACCTCATAGGAGCATCAGGTGCGCGAACAGGGGTCTCCAAAGTAGCACACCTCGGGTATGTTAAATTTTTAAAAGGTTACTATTTCTTCGTTTGTGTACCGATTTAAAATGAAACATAAGGTAGACATGTTATATATCAAAGGATAGGGGATTTTGTCTACTTTTCAAAAATATATATAACTTTTGACAATTAAAAAATTCATGGAATACTTTTTTGAAAAATATGACAAAAAATGTTTAAATTTTTCAAATTGAAATTAAATGTTTATTTATGAATATTTTTTAATGAAATTTTACAATTATACAGATTTTTATGTTAAAAATGCAAAACCAGTAATAAATTTTTAAATTTGTTATCAAAAATCCCTTACTTTACTTACTTTTACTTTATATGGTCGGTTTGAGCCTGAAGCAAAATAGAACGCCAGCTATTCCTGTCTTCTGTATGCTGACGCCAATTGGAGACATCAGAAATCCCTTAATTCCCAAAAATGTATTAAAAAATCCCAAAAATTTAGTTAGTTTTTTGGCGGGGGCGGTGTTATGGGAATCCTTTACAAAATACTTAAGATCATATTGGGCCACCTCAAATGGGTTACTATATTTTGATATCAACTCTTGGATTTGATAATTTTGGCCTAAAGTAGAATTTTACTTAAAAAAAACATTTTTTTTTGGATGTGCCTGGTGTCTTCTGTAGCAAAAGTGTTAACATTTTTTTTATTTAAAATATTTTATATAGAGTTAGTTTTTCAAAAGGTATAAAAATTACTTATACATACATATTTTTAGACAACTTAAAAACAAAAAAAGTACTTTTTTTTTCCAAAAAACTTGCGAAAAATAGCGTTTTTTACATTAGTTTGTGTAGATTTGTGGTTTATTACGGTAGTACATTTGAATGGGGGCTAGGAGGAATAATGTATCGATTTCAGATAGTTTGAATAATGCGAAATATTATCAAAATATCTTCAAAATTGCGGCCTGTAATTTGGTTTACATAGACAGCCAGACAGAAGGACGGATGGACGGACATCGTTTATTTGACTCAGAAAGAGGGAGTTAGACTAATATTTTTGGGTGTTACAAACATCAGCACAAATGCTTAATACCATCCCGCTATGGTGATGTAGGGTATGAGAATGAAGCATTACATGAGTAACCTACAGGTTTTGATTATTTCAAAGTGAATGAAAATTTGGCTATCATAGTTTGAAAATTTGGATTAAAATTAATGAAATTGATTCACAACATGTCACTGTTTTGGGCGGATTTTAGGCTGGAGGCATCATTGGACTATACTTATTTGAAAATGAGGCTCAAGCTGTGCTCAATATCGCGACATGGTAAAGTAGTTCTGCCTAAATTGGTGAAAAAAACTCAATTACTATATAAGTATTTTCCTGACCTAAACACTCTTATTTCGGTGATCTGAATTGAACCCTACAATTAAATAATCAATTAAATATGTATGAAGATATATGGGTACTAATTTGTAAAGAAATTTTAAATTTAACAAATATACATATTTACAATCCATCTGTTATTTCACAAGAAATTTATTAGAAACTTAATACAAATGTACAAATTTATTAGAATTTAAAGTGTTTAAAACACTAAAGCCTATCTACACTTGCTTCAATAATACCAGTTATTAAAGTATACTTTTAGGGATTATTCAAATTCATATCTCTATATTATTAAATAATCTGTAATTGTGTTGTTAAACAAATCCTTTATACAAATTGTAAAAAATAAGACTTGTAATTTGATTATTATAACACACTTAATTATAATTCCTAGTCTTAAATTATATACTAGCAGGTTTGAAATAAATACAAATAAATATTAGCTTTTTGTAACACTCAATACAAAATTTGCAATTGTGATGAAAATTATGGTATTTTAAAAGGGGTTTTTAAAAAGAGAACGTTTTAATTGTAAAAAATTACAAGAAATTTTTCGGTTTCTTAACATAAGTGCTTAAATAGTAATTGTGTTAAATTAGTTAGGAGAAATGTAGAGATAAACAAATTTGGAAAAGTGAAGAATAGAGTGTGAGAAAGTACGGAGTCTTGCGTTATACCTGAATAAACCATGAGGTATGTCATCATACGAGTTTAAGGTTTATTCAGATATAACGCAAAGCTCCGAAGTAGGGTAAATCGGGAACGTATACAATTGAAACGAAATTTAAACGATATTACTATAAACTGTACCTAAAAGTAACTGGTATTCACAAAATGAAAAAAACATCCAATTGATGATTAATATGAATTAATTATAATTAATTACATTGACATTCGACTTACAAACACCCCATCAAGCGGAAGTATTGGCCTTTTGTGAAAATCAGGTACTGGAAGCTTAAATTGTTCAGTTTTTTTCTTCAAACTTAGTTTTAAATTTTATACAAGTGCAGATTTGATTATAACAATATAACCAGTAGTTGTTTAATTCTAAGCAATTTTAATATATTTTACTCAGAATCCTTGATTTAGCCATTCTGCTTTTTAAAAACAGAAAAAAATCAAACAAATTTAAAATCGACAAACAAATGATACCCATTTATTTAAGAACTCAAGGACAGCAAAAAAACTTTCTCCTTATTTTGTTTCACCCTGTTGTTTGTAATTGCGAGGCTCTCTCACAATCATTTGGTTATAGGCCTTAAGTATATATATGTAATACTTACAGTTGTTTTATTTATAACTAGATACTTTTCGGTATTATATACAACTACATATATGTATAATGTATGTACATTAGGGTGGACCTTATTTATGTCTTTTTGGATTTTCGATGGTCCCAAGGTCCAACATTAGAGGGTGCTGTGGCTTAATTGGTTAGCGCATTTGATCATTAAATATAATATGGTATTCGAAGTCTGGGTTCGATTACCAGCCACTGCCAAAAAACAAACAACATCAGTTTATTATTATTATTAGTTTACTAATACCTAACATTTATCACAGCGCCCTTCTTCGGCGGTATAGCATTGAAACGCCACCAAAGTAAAATAAATAAATAATGGCAATAAAATAAATTGCATACTGCGCCTACTCACCACCAAGGGTGCTGAAACCAGTTTTAATAAAAAACATAATGCGCAATTACAGAGATGTCAAATAAGAAAAGCTTTTCTCCTCCTTATTACGAAAAACAATTTGTCTGGGGGCTAGGTGAGTAATGGATCTTTCAGCAATTTTCAATAGTCTTCAAGAGAAAAAGATTAATATGGAAAATCGTATCAAAATATCTTCGAAATTTCTACTGTTCTTTGCCGCTGAAGCACACCAAGTGTGTTCCATCGTTTTTAACGTGGGAGAGATGGTATATGCGGTTAGGAAGTGCTGATTTTGACACGGAAGACAAATATCGACCAGGCCAGTGCAAAAAGTTTGAAGACAGAGAATTGAAGGCAATACTTCATGAAGATTGTTGTCACACTCAATTTCTAAATGTTTTCGAACAGCAGGATTCATCCTAAAGCAGTGAAATTGGGTACCATAAGAATTAAAGCCGAGAGACCTTGAAAGACGATTTTGCGTGACCGAAGTGATGTTTGAATGCTATAAAAGGAAGTCTTTTTTGGACCGAATCATTACTTCGGCCAAATATCCATGGTGCTAAGGTAATTCTCTGTATTTGGTGGAAGCAAAAGACTCCAATCTATTATGGGCTGCTGTAATCTGACCAGACCATCTGAGGGAACCTGTACCGAACTGATTCGTTTGAAGCAAACATTGGTCGAAAAATGCCCAGAATATGCGACCAGATATGAAACCCTGTTAAAAACTGTTTAGAAAGAAGTGGTTGGAAAATTTTGCCTCACCCACCTTATAGTCCAGACTGTGCCCCGTCTGACTAATATTGGTTTCGATCGATGCAGTACGCTTTCTCTGAGATGCGCTTCACTTTGATACAGAGTATCCGAAATTTGCTGGATTCCTTATTGGCCTTAAAAGATGTACTGTTCTTTCGGCTCGGAATCCATATGTTGCCAGAAAGATGGAAAAAAGTCATATGGCGTTTTTATTTCTGGCATAAATGATGCCTTTATACTGCCTCTAACTCTTTTGTGTGTTCTCTTCTGAATAAAATGTAGTTTGGTAAGCGTAAAGCATTTTCTTTTCAAATAATGTTGCCCTAAAACCCCAAAGATATGCTACATGTTTCACCCTCAATTTTAGCAAAGAGTAGAAATGCAGCACTTTTTAAACAGCTTTTCTTGTTATTGTTTTGTTAATGAAATTGTTTTTCTATTTTTTAATCAAAAGTGTTAAAATGGAAGTAAAATCTATTACCCTAACTATGAAAGAAATTTTAAAGTTAATTTTTGTTAAAGTCGACTTTATTTTAAAATAGAACTTTATCAAATAATTGAAAATATTTTTCAATGAATGTAAATTAAAAAAACAAAATGTACATAAGATTTCAAAACAAAAAGCTTTTTTTCAAAATAATAAAACAATATTTTAAATTATATTTGAAATTTGTTTTATGGTACGAAATTTAAAATAATAGTCAACTTTATGGACTTAAAGTCGACTTTAAGACTTTTGTAGTTAGGCTGTATAGTTTTACAATATTTAGAAGCTACATAAAAGAAAATTGCATAAATGGTACTGGTTTTTATTCTATTGTGATGTAACACATTATGAGGGTATGGTAAACTTTAATAAATGGTACTTCGATCCAAAACTCAGCATTTGGTTAGATGATGGAGAAAAATGTATATCTTGGGACCGACAAAAAGCCAAAAGATCCAATCCAATATAATGGCCACCGCATACATATGTATGTACGCTTAGTAGTGTAGCTTCTATTAAATGAAATTAAACATATATTTTATCCATATTTCCAACTAAAATAAAAGTAAATTTTTCAAAACTTTTATTCTAGCATTAATGGTGGGTGCTTTTGCAAAAATATTCTGATTTTCATATTTAATTATAAAGTATAGAATTTGGAATATATTTATTTCAAATTTAACTTGATATGACATGTTTTTAAAATTGCGCCTAGGGCTTATGCTTTATTAATCAGTATCTTAAAATAACTTAAAATTTTGTTACATACATTGATAATGTTTTTTTTTGTGGGACCGCCCTAATACTTCGCATATTAAATAATCTATAATTGAAATTCTGTAGTTTTAGTTTATTGCCATTGACTAGCAAATGCGTAACAAGTGCATTTTTTCTAATGTGTTCAATATTTTGCCTTAAATAATATAAATTTTAGTATATCATCATTTGGAAGGTAACTAAATAGGATTTTTAAAATTTTACAAAACTATTAGTTACGAGTGCATTATGTGTACATGCTAACTATACAGTAGTTGGCTGGCTTTTTTGGTTTGGCATGTTTTTAATGTATGCTTTGCGAAAATTGGCTTTAATGACACCTTTGTTTGGTAGTGAAAATAAAAGTTATAAATCAAGTGGAGGAAGTAAGGCCTTAGAAGGAAAGAGGCCTTAATTAAAAAGGTCCTTTTTACTAGGTTATTTAGTAGGAAGTGTCAACATTTTATCGTCGATATATATTTATATTTAGAATCACTTTCAGAGTCGACTAATCGATGTCCGTCCGTCCGTCCGTCCGTGCTGGCAGTCCATGTAAACCTTGTGTGAAAAGTAAAAATTTTGAAAATATTTCGAAAACAATTTGGAACATACAATGTTTTTGGCCCAAAGACAAAACCGACTTTCAAAAATCATTCACGAATATAATTTAGTGACATTTAAAAGAAAAATGTCTTTGCACATTTACTTAGTGCAGGGTATTATATGGTCGGTATTGACCGACCATACTTTCATACTTATTTTATTTTATCATATATTTGAATATCATATTTTTTAGAATATTATCAATCTGCTGCATAGAGTACTAATGTGTAAAAACATTTTTGCTGCATATTTTAAGGCCCGTTTTTTTTGTTAAACCCTTCCCTACATACCGTTCTATTATAAATAGCACGTGTACCACTTTCGTTTTGCGCCCTTTGATTTATTTTAGCATATTTAAAAAGAATTCCACTCAAAATTCCATTCATTTGTGTCAAAGCCACTGTTTGTTCAAGTTCAAATATCAAATGGTTGTTAAACGCTACTTCTACATACAACAACTTTCATTTTTCCTTTGCGGAATTGATTCGAAAGCCACAAAGCCTGAGCATGTAGTAACACGACCTGTTCTATGTTATGTGCCCTTGCTCTTTGCCATCTGCCATGTTGTGGCCATTATCCATTATGCCTTTGTTAATCGGAATGATTATGTTGAGGTAACCGATTCTCTAGCACTTTCCTGTCAATCGCTTTTGGCCATTTGGAAAATGATTATATTCTTGTGCAAGCGAATGTCATTTATTGAAATGATACGTGAGGTGCAATTGGGCAATTTAAAGGGTAAGTTTTGGTTTAGAAACTTAAAGATTGAGTATTATTATGTTTTTTCTTCTTGTTTTACAGCTGCTCGTCTTGAATTACCGATGATACGTTCTGAAAACACAAGAGATGTTAAATTTTGTACAATATATTTTACGGTAGTATCAATTGCAGCTATTTTGGCTTTTTCAAATCCGATTATTGAAGCTGTATATATTTATGTTTCAACTGGAGAGTTGGTTTTACGAGTACCGTATAAGGCGAGGTATGTAAGTGGATTTTTAGAAATAGCAAATTTTTAAACGTTTCGAATTCACTTAATTGTAAATAAATTCGAAAATAATTTATCGATTTTTATCTTCGATATCTCATGTTGTTGCTATTATATGTGGCTTTACAATAAAGCAATAAATCTGAACAATTTCAGCCGTTTTCGATTTTTCATGATTTTTTTAAAACCAAAAAATTTGCAATTTTCATGTAAAAAATATATTTTTGGATTCAATTTATTATTATAACTCCGAAACTAATGAGCCGATTGAAACACAATATATATAAGAAAATTTGTACATAGTATGAGGAAAATGTTTTCAAAATTCAATCAATAGAATGAAGAACATTAACTACACAATTTTATGTATATCAAACAAAAAAGTAAAATTTTGGGAAAATGAGCGAATTCACTTAATTGTAAATAAATCCGAAAATAATTAATCGATTTTTATCTTCGATATCTCATGTTGTTGCTATTATATGTGGCTTTGCGATAAAGCAATAAATCTGAACAATTTCAACCGTTTTCGATTTTTCATGATTTTTTTAAAACCAAAAAATTTGCAATTTTCATGTAAAAAATATATTTTTGGCTTCAATTTATTATTATAACTCCGAAACTAATGAGCCGATTGAAACACAATATATATGAGAAAATTTGTACATAGCATGAGGAAAATGTTTTCAAAATTCAATCAATAGAATGAAGAACATTAACTACACAATTTTATGTATATCAAACAAAAAAGTAAAATTTTGGGAAAATGAGCGAATTCACTTAATTGTAAATAAATCCGAAAATAATTAATCGATTTTTATCTTCGATATCTCATGTTGTTGCCATTATATGTGGCTTTGCGATAAAGCAATAAATCTGAACAATTTCAACCGTTTTCGATTTTTCATGATTTTTTTAAAACCAAAAAATTTGCTATTTTCACGTAAAAAATATATTTTTGGCTTCAATTTGTTATTATAACTCCGAAACTACTGAGCCGATTGAAACACAATATATATGTGAATATTTGTACATAGCATGAGAAAATGTTTTCAAAATTTAATCAATCGAAAGAAGAACATTAACTACTCAATTTTATGTATATCAAACAAAAAAGTATAATTTTGTGAAAATGAGCGAAATCACTTTATTGTGAATGAATTCGAAAATAATCCAATTAGTTTTATGGTCTATATCTTAATTTGTTGCTATTATATGTGGCTTTGCGACTAAGCAATAAGTCTGAACAATTTCTGCCGTTTTCGATTTTTCATGATTTTTTTTATACAAAAAAATTGCTATTTTCACGTAAAAAATATATCTTTTGCAAAAATTTGTTATTATAACTCCGAAACTACTGAGCCGATTGAAACACAATATATGTGTAAAAATTTGTATATTGCATGAGGAAAATCTTATCAAAATTCAATCTATCGAAAGAAGAATATTAACTAATCATTTTTATGTATATCAAACAAAAAAGTAAAATTTGGTGGAAATGAGTGAATTCACTTAATTGTGAATACAGTCGAAAATAATCTGTAGAATTTTATGGTCGATATCTTACTTTGTTGCTTTTATATGTGTCTTTGCGATAAGGTAATAAATCTGAACATTTTCTTCCGTTTTCGATTTTTCATGATTTTTTTAAAACTTAAAAATTTGCTATTATCACATAAAAAATATATTTTTTGCTTCAATTTGTTACTATAACTCCGAAACTACTGAGCCGATTAAAACGCGATATACAAACGATTAAGGGCTATGTAAATCCAAGCTTTTCTAGATTTATTTTAATAATATCGGACTAACCCTTTTTGAGTTATCATAAATTATGTGGAGAAACATAAAAAAAATTACGATTTTACAAACAAAAAATTTTAAAAAAATATCTCCATAGAATTTAAAATTTGGACCTTATTTGTACTACTGGAACCACAATACATAAAAATTGTGTAGTTGTTAAAAAAGACTCTAATTTTATTTTTGATTTTGTTGCCCTGTGTAATCAATATTTTGATAAATTTTACATCAAAACTCATATTTACATGTTATTTTTTCTTCTTTCCTGCCTTTTATTTTAAGTTACTTCTGGAGTCATACGAAAATACCTGGCTACTCTCTGGTATACTTTTGGAATATGTTAAGTATCTACAATCTATTTGGCATAACAATGGCCATTGATACTCTATTTACATGGCTGGTAAGTAATATTTCGGCACAATTTCATATACTATGCTTTCGTTTCAAAGACACTGCCAATGCATTTGATGTGAAAACTAGTGGTAATGGCTATGAGTCTCTCAAATTCATGAAAAGCATCAAGTCATGCATAAAATATCATAATGAAACCCTAAAGTTGGCCGAAAAACTAAATCAAGTTTATGGTGAAATAATTTTCATTAAATTCATCATCTCTTGTACGGAAATCTGTTGTTTGGTTTTTCGTTTGAGTCGTCCCAGTGAATCGTTGGCGGTGGCAGCATATCAGGGCTTGTTTTTGGTAACGGTGGCCATGCAATTGATATTGTATTGTTACAATGGTCAGAGGATAAGGGATGAGGTAAGTGAGTGTTATGTTTAGTATTTCATTAGAAATCAACAGAATAATAAAAAAAATTTAAATTCAATTTCAAAATTTTGTTACAGAAAGCCATAAATAAAATTGTGTTTTTGTTTTCTTTGAAAATTGCTAGTTAAATTCTACAAGAATAATTTTTAAAGATTTCACTTCAAACTATTTTATTATTATTTATTTTTATTTTCTCTGCAAACCATTTTTGTCTGTCATCTGGTAATTTGTTTGTTTTCCCTTGACTGACTATATTTTTTTTTTACTTATTCCATTTACAGAGTTTGCAAGTGGCGCCAGAAATCTATTTTGCATTTGACTGGAGTCAATTGCCAAAATCATGTAAAAACTTACTTTTAATACCAATCATGCGCTCACAAAAAGAGAGTCAATTAAAAGGAGTCTTTTTTGTTGTGGACTTGACTTTATATTTATGGGTAATTTAGTCACCATAGAAGTCATTGACTGCAAAATAACTTAAACCTTTTAAATCGCTTGCTTTTGCAGGTCTTTAAAACGGCGGGATCTTTAATTGCTGCTTTGAAAACATTAGATGAAAATCGTGTTTGAAGGTGAATGACTTTTAGAATGAAGTAATATAAATGAATTAGATTCTTAAATACTTATCAGATGATTTGAGAGTAAACTATGTATGTTTTAGTAGAAAAATTTTAGCAAATAAATCGTAGTTGTGTTTCAAGAAATTTATATGGTTTAAAAAATTTGAAATTCCGTCATTTACTGGACATTTTATAAATAAATTTATCGAAAAATTCCCTGACCATTTTGCATAAATGTGGCTGAATTTCTTTGCTGCACTCACTGTTAAATTTACTCCTTTAATACAAAGGACCACCGAAACATGAAGGTATTGGTCCTCATCAATATCCTCCATCTTTGGCCGAATGAATTCTGTTTTAATGTCGCGATAGAAAAAAAAGTTAGTCAGTAAAACCTTTAAGTTTAAAAATAGTTAATTTTGAGTTGTATCGTTGTTAGTGACACTTGAAACATGAAGGCAAATAAGTCCAGTCGATATAGCCATGACCGCCTGTCTGTTGAAATCAACTTTCCGAAGCGCCCAAATAACATACAACCATGATTGATACAACAATTTATCGGCTTTAGTCCCGGTTCAGGTGCTATTTAAAATCGGGTAAATCGGCCCACAAATGGCTGAGATATAAGCAAAAAACCAAGGCTACCTCGAATTTTTGACCTAATATTGAACTACTTATATCTCGATTACTCAGTCATGTACATAGACAATATGGATATCAAATTAAAGCTATTATAAAGACCTTTCCAAAGACTTTTATAAAGTTATAGAAATTTTTACCGAAAATGGGTAAAATCGGGAGACATTTTTTTACCCCGAATTTGTTTCAACCAAAAATTGTTTTTCTATTGCTAATTCAAAGAAAAATATATATATTGTTACGTTTTAACCTTTTCAAAACGTTGGTTTATTTTCTTTAAATAAACCGGATACTTTTGATTGCAAATAAAAGCCGTTTAGTAGTTTGAAAATTGTAACAACTCTTTATTTATTTAAAATGTACAACAACCACAGAATTAAATAGTCACTCAATGTTTTTTTATACACGTTTATAAATTCGCAGAAATACAGACACACTTTATAAAGTACATGAATTCACTTGAAAAATACAGCACACTTTAAGGCACTCAGTTGATGTTTATTCGAAAAACGTCTCTGATAAACTAACTAACGACTGCAACCTCTGCCACTATTTATAACATCTGTCATCTGCACTCTAGATTGCTCTTTAACTGTCAAAGCTCGTATATTCTAGAGCTTTCTAATACATACGCCATCTGTGGTGTACTTTCTACAATGTTCTTTAACTGAATATTCGAATTCGAATATACGGTCGCAGCAAACAGCTTTGCCATACTTACGATCAATGGTCAACTGAAAGCTTTTATTCAATGTTAATAATGCCCACAGATATGTTACAGTTTGAGAGACACTGCTATTTGAAAGCATTATGCAACTTTTAAATCAGTCAGTCTCTTGTGTTTGATCATCATTTAATTCTATACATATTTAAATTTCAACAACTGACTCGAATTTTTCACTAGATTTTTGCTCAAAGGAATGATTTATATCTCAGTATATGTGGAAAAAATTAAATAAAACATATAATTTTCAGGTTTTTATCGCCACCTTTATAATTACCAATATAATTTTTACATCTTTTTACGACAGCATGCTTTAGTGGTTTCCAATGATATTAAACCGACATCAAATGAATAACAAGCATCTCATATTTATTTCCTCAATCTACTTAAATTAAAAGCAAACAATTGAATAATTTCAATACTGATCATTTAATTAATTGTTTGGTTTATGGTTCGATTGATTGATTGATTGATGATGGCCAAACATTTATTTAATGATTGCAACCACAACATTTGGTCAAAAGTTAAAAGACACATAACATAAAACCACTTATACAGACAAAATTTTTATTGCAAAAAAAATATAATTTACAACCAGAAGTGCAAACTAATTTAATATCCGTTAAAATCAACAAACTAACATGCAGACAGACACACTCATATGTAAAATGTTTTAAACACATAGTTGAATAGAAACTTCAGCTTTTGATTACTCGCTACTGCAACTAGAGAAAAAAATATAGTTGTACATGGTTACTGTAACCATTTCAAATCTTTTTAACAATATTATAGTCGCAGTAATTATTTATATGATTGTGGCAACTATAATATGGTAAAGTTAATACTCAAATGGTTGTCGCAATCATATATATGATTGTAGTAAATAAATATATGTTTATGGCAATAATATTCATGATGAATCATTATATCATAATATTTTGTTTTTATATTAAAAATTAATTTTAAAAATGGTTGTCACAAATATATGCTTTTTTACTGCAATCATATGTATGATTGCTACAATCATGTGAATCCTAATTTTAACTAGTAATTGATATAGTACTCTAACGCCGAAAATTTGCATCAAATCGAAGGATTTAGTTAAATCTATCAAGTAGTTACTTTTTGCTATTTAGTATCATCAAACTATGCAAATACCCGTTATCCTTTACTCAATATCTTTGCAGCACTATTATCAACACACACTGTCCTTCTGTTATAAATATGTGCATACATTTTCACTCATATATAGATAGAATGCAAACAGTTGCTACCAAAGTCATCAGCAAGTGATAAAATTGCAATTTCCTTATAGATAATAAACACTTAGTTTGGTTTTTGTTCTTTTACATGCTCTACTTTAATATACATTATATATTTGTAAAGTATATATTGTACATACACGACAATTTACTTATATATACACATATTTGCACGTACAAGCATAACCCAGCCGTTCTAGGAGACTGCTTCCAACTAGTGATTTTATTTATAATTTATGGTGACAACTAGTTACTTAACTAGCTACAAGACTAGTTATTTTAGCATATTCATGTCCTAAGATTACAATATGTCCTTTTGGATTACAATAAGACTATTGGGTAGCTGGTCCAAAGTGTTGGATTCACATACCGATTACTTGGAGTCAGTTACCTTACTAGCTACCTAATTTGGTTACTTGATCAGCTACATAACAAGTTATTTTAATATGTACGGGTTCTAATTAGGGTTTTTAATTTCCCGACTTTTTTTGATTCCCGGGAATCGGAAAATTTTTTTCTACATTTTTTTCGGCTATTCTCGAAATCTATAATGATACTGTAAATTAGGAATATTATAGCCAAATTTCATATAAAAAACTTAGTGTTATAATTACAAAATATCAGAGCTTTGAATTAATTATTAAAATTTGTGCTTAATTCACAAAAATCTTAATCCGTAATTAAAGAATATCAGACTTTCATTCCATAAATCCATTCATAATATTTATTTTTTTAGTTTCATTCCAAAGCCTTTGTTTAAACTGAATTAATTTTAAAGTTAATTAATAACAGAATTTATTCAAACTTTGAATGATTAAAATTTTGTTAAATCAAATCATTTCCAAAATAAATTGGAAAAAAATTGTAATAAACTTTTGTACTAGATTTTAATTGAAGAAAAAATTTAATCATTTAATGAATTTTTGGAGCTATTTTGTTATGGATTTGAAGAAGAAATTTAAAGAAATTAGAATGATTCAATAGGAAATAAATTCTATAAATAATGAATTCTCTTTTTAAATTTTCATAAAAATAATAATAAGCAGTTTATTATTGCCAAGATATAAGCAAAAAACTTTTCACTGTTTTTTGGTGAAGCTCTAACTTGTTTTCTATGTATTCTCGTCAGTTTTTAATTCCCGGGATTCCCGACTAAAAATCCCGGGAATCGGGTAGTGAAAAATTCGCAAAATTCTCGGAAAATTTGTACCTGGAATTCCCGGGATAAAAACCCTAGTTCTAATTGATCCCAAGCAATCAGTTTAAAAGATATATCATAGACAGTTCAATAACCTATTGCTTGTAAAACACCTTCTTCCGACAACTCTTCAATAGATTATTACTGGTGGGCAAAATAACTACGTTTTAAAATGCAGTTAAAGATGGTTTAAAGTTGAATCATGTTTCTTAACCTTTCTATTTCTGGAGACTTCTTATTGTGGACAATGTTGTTTAATGGCCGATTAACAGCAGTTAACATAACTGTAGACATTATTAACATATCTGTGGATATTATTAAAATAACTGTGGAACATACAACATTGAATAAAAGCTTTGAGTTGAACTTTCATGAATTTACTGGAACGAAGATGGCGCTGTGTATGCACTTTCTGTCGGTGTTTTAGTTTATGATAGATGCTGTTAGTAGTAACATCAACAGTATTACCAGTGTATAGTTGTACATTATAAAGTGTGTTTTTAAAGTGTGAACATTAAAAGAAATTGACTACTCAATTTTTTTTTGCAAATTTGAATAAATAAAGAGTTGTTACAATTTTAAATATCCGTTAAGTATCCGTTTTATTTAAAGGAAATAAACCACTGTTTTTAAAAGGTAAAAACTTGGCAATATTAACAGAATTTGTATAAAAGCAGTTTATACGAATTATCCACAAAATATGTGTAGTACAAAATAAATGCTTAAGTGACTACACTCTAGAATACTTAGAGACACTTAACTGACAACTATCTTACCTGGGATGTATAAAGTAACCAATTGACTTCTCTCTGCACTAAAAAGAGCAAATACGTGTCAAATAACCCAAAATATATAAATTAGAGCCAGCCAAGTGATCAGACATTAGTGACAATTACGGTCTATAAGGGATACATTGATTACTTGCTTAACTGCTGGGATATTTACATTTACATATATAAATATGTACTTGACTACATGGATATTAATATCATCAAACTTTCAGATAATACTTTTGTTGAAACATATAGGGATGGATAATAAAATGGGAGAATTGTTAATATGTTGAATAATTCCGAAAACACTTCGGTTGGAAATATATTAGGTACATTGTATTTAAAAAAAAACGAATTATGTTTTGGGGTGGAACATTTTATTAGAATTTTCAAGTTTTTGGTCAAAGTATAAATAAAAGAGCTAGCTGACAGATATTTTCCATAAATACTGTCTATTTAAGGTATGTTTGGTATTGAAAATGGGCAAAACCTGTCCATGAATCCTTTTTGAAAGAACTTTTTCTTGGAAAATGGGTCAAACTCAGTTCTTCCACAAAATTGATCCCCATAAAATTCCACAATATAACTTGACAACAAGAATTCTCTCAGACATTAACTTACAACTTTTTTTTCATTTAGATTTTGAAAAAACACCCTAATATGTTTTTATAATTGTTAGCATGTCCTTTTTGTTTGCTCATTTATTCCTTTAGTGTTTATAACTTAACTTAAGCTCAGTATGAAATATGCAAAAATTCTTATCCTCAAGTGTTAGTAGCTGTTGTCAAACTGTGAAATCAACAGCAGCCTCAGTTTGATCGAAAGCTACTACACCAATAGCAACAATACAATTTCAATATTCAGAGAATTTTACACAAAGAAATGTATTCAGGATATATGACAACACATATATCCATATTATGTACATCAGAAACACACATAATTTTTCACATTTGAAAATTGATAGGATGCAATCCTATATATCTACATGTCCTTAGAAGTGGCTGTGTGTTAGTTGTTTTATGTGTAAAATTTGATATGTCAAAATCAAGTCAATTTTGTGGGTAAACAATAATATATCTAATATGTATGTATGTACAAAGATATACTGTGAGGATATATGATGATGTGGTTAATTTAAATCTTTTATAAAATTACAAATTCAAGTTTCTAGTTGAATGCACAACACCTAGAGAAATTAATATATCATTTTATCAATTTATATAAAAATTATTTAAAATATACAACAGATTACAATTGAATATTAAAAGAATTTTTGCAATCTACTGAATTGTAACTATTAAACAATTAATATATTTTAATACTTGAACTTCAGTAACCCATGATGATCAGATGTCAAAAATACTATTTTAAAGAAATTTTTCATTAATAAGATTAAAATACTTAACCAAGTGCTGGTTCACACATGGGAAAAATGTTTTCAAAATTTAATCAATCGAAAGAACAACATTAACTACTCAATTTTATGTATATCAAACAAAATACTAATATTTTGTGAAAATGACGAATTCACTTAATTGTGAATAAATTTGAACAGAACCAATCAATGTTTATGACCAATATCTCATTTTGTTCCCATTACATGTGGCTTTGTGATTAAGCCATAACTCGGACCAATTTCTGCCGTTTTCCATTTTTCATGATTTTTTCTAAAACAAAAAAATGATCTATTTTCACGTAAAAAATATATTTTTTGCTTAAATTTGTTATTATAACTCCGAAACAAATGAGCCGATTGAAATCTTGTATGTGTAAAAATATGTGTATAGCACGGGGAAAATGTTTTCAAAACTCAATCAGTCGAAAGAAGAAAATTAACTACTCAATTTTGTGTATATCAAACAAAAAACTAAAATTTTGTGAAAATGAGCGAATTCACTTAATTGTGAATAAATTCGAAAATAATCCACAAATTTTAGTGACCGATATCTGGTTTTGTGCCTATTACATGTGGCTTTGCGATAAACTAATAAGTCTGAACAATATATCCCGTATTTTATTTTTCATGATTTTTTTAAAATAAAAAAATCTACTATTTTCATTAAAAAATATATTTTTTGCTTCAATTTGTTATTATAACTCCGAAACTACTGAGCCGATTGAATCGCTATATATGTGTAAAAATGTGTGTATAGCACAGGGAAAATGTTTTAAAAATTCAATGAATCGAAAGATGAACATTAACTTCCCAATTTTATGTATATCAAACAAAAAAAAACTAAAATTTTGGGAAAATGAGCGAATTCACTCAATTGTGAATAAATTCGAAAATAATCCATGAATGTTTGTAATAAATACCTCATTTTATGTCCATTACACGTAGCTTTGCGACAAAGTAATAAATCTTAACAATTTTTGCCGTTTTCGATTTTTCGTGATTTTTTAAAAACAAAAAAATTTGGTATTTTCACATAAAAAATATATTTTTTCCTTCAATTTGTTATTATAACTCCGAAACTAATGAGGCGATTGAAACGCAATATATATGTCAAAATTTGTAAATAGCATGGGGAAAATGTTTTCAAAATTCAATCAATCGGAAGAAGATCAATAACTACTCAATTTTGTGTATATCAAACTAAATACTAAAATTCGGGGAAAAAGAGCGAATTCACTTAATTGTGAATAAATTCGAAAATTATCTATGAATGTTTGTGATAGATATTTCATTTGATGCCTATTACATATGGCTTTGTGATTAAGCAATAAATCTGAAAAATGTTTGCTATTTTCGATTTTTCATGATTTTTTTATAAAAAAAAATTTGCTATTTTCACGTAAAAAATATATTTTTTGCTTCAATTTCTTATTATAACTCCGAAACTACTGAACCGATTGAAACGCAATATATAAATGGATTAAAAGTTATGTAAATTCTAAATTTTTGAATATTAATTTAGTAATATCGGATTAAGCCTTTTTGAGTTATAATTATTTATGTGGAGAAACGTCTAACAAAATTTATAATTTTACTTAAATTTTTTTTTTTTTTAAATCTCTCCATAGAATGGAAAATCTTTACCAGTTTTGCTTTCGATATTGCTGCAGGACTTGGTTTTTCAACCTTCGTTTTACGCATCGAAAATTCAAAAAGTGCAAAGTGTGTTCATACTACATATAAATTTATTGCTATTTATTTTGTGGATATAGTTACAGTGATTCAAATTTATTTTCGAGTCTCTATTAAATATTTAACACTTATATGATTGCAAACTGTTTTCCTACACCACATATAAGTGGTTTTGGAATTTCCATATACATAAATTCCTAAATTTTTCTTCTATACAATCTTTTCTTTTTCCCATAAAGTATTTGCCAGAAACTACAATTTCTGTTTTGATTTCCTAGAAACGAAATGCAATTGACAGTTATGTAGTCGTGTTCATTTATGTGTAAACTGCAGTTGTAAATTGTAACTTGTCGGCTCGATGTAAAAGATTTATAACTCATTGGGGTTAGATAAGTTGTTAGTGACCATCGGCAATACCAATAATTTGTTTGTCAGGAATTTTGGTTTGACTTTTATGAAAAGATACAACAATTTAATGCATAAAACAAAAATAAATGGTTATGGTTAAAAGAATTTAAGAAAATGAGCAATATATTGCAGAAAAACGCAAAGTCCTAATGCAAAAAATTCATGAAATAAAAGCAAATGAAAACAAATTGTTTATACATATGAATTTATTTGTGAAATATTGAATAGAAGGGAGAGGGTAAGAAAAATAAAACAGAATCGTAAACGAAAATAAATAACAAATAGCTGCAAGCAAACTAAAACCAACCACAATAGTATTATTATTATGTGTGCTTTAAATACACATTCATTAGGCTGTACCAAAAAAAAGGTGTAGAATTTCGAAATTAAACAAAATCATAAAAACTTTAAAATAAGGATATCTTTATCCATCAACCAATTACAGACGCCAGAACACAAACTTTTGCGAAATGGTCTCCTCCAGCCAACTAAACTTTTATTTTAGTTGGGTTCATTGATACCTTCAAAATTGGGCCACCCTAATATACGTAGTATACATTAGCCTGTTTGTTTTTACTTTTTTCGAATTTCTTGGAGTGCGGGATTGGATTAGTGTGACACTCGTTATAAAATTGAAACTCAGAATCTAATTTCGGGGCCATCTTCATCATATTGGAGTTATTCGATTTTCGGTGCTCCAAAAGTCTAAAATTATTCTCTGTGATTAAAAACCAGGTGCAGAAAATTGAAAAAAATCTGTTAACGTTTAGTGGTTACACAATTACTTTGAAGTTTCAATATTTTCGAAATGATTTTTTCGCTTAAGAAGTGGTGATATTGACACGGAAGACAAAGATAGCCCATGCCAGCCAAAAAAGTTTGAAGACCAAGAATTGGAGGCATTACTCCATAAAGATTATTGTCAAACTCAACAATAGCATGCAAAATTATTGAGAGCTAAAATTATTGTCAGCAATTTTAAAACGTTACCATGCGGTAGGATTCATCCAAAATCAGGGAAATTGGGTACCATACGAATTGAAGCTGAGAGAACTTGGAAGACAATTTTGTATGTTCGAAATGATGCTTGATCGCTATAAAATCAGTTTTGCACCGAATCATTACATGCGAAGAAAAGTGAATCCATTACAATAACCCAGAGCGTAAGAGATCGTATGTGAAGCTCGGCTAAACAGCCGAATCGACACCACAGCCAAATATTAATTTCGATAGCGCAACTGACCATCACATGAAATCTGTACCCAACACCACTTATTCGTTTGAAGCTATCTTTTGCAGAAAAACGCCCAGAATATGCGGCCAGACATGAAATGTAATACATGTTAAAAAGTATTTAGAATGAGTGTATGATTTTTAAGTCATACACTCAATATATTTTTAATAATTTTAAATATAGAGGTTTAACATTGCCATCTTAGACAATTTTGACCCTTAGATACAACATTTTCTAGAAATTTAAAATTACAAATTCATAGAAAATTAACTTTAAGAAATTAACTGAAATTAAGTACTGAAAAAAGGATGCGAATTATTTTTTAAGAAATCATTTTAACAAATTTGTGACAAAAACCAATTTTCCTCGAAATTTCAAAACTTTCCCCACGTTAAGTCATAATAGATAACCTTTAAAATCTGCATATTTAATCCGCATTTATCATTTAGTAGATTCAATAAAATTTTTAAAATTTGTTTGAAATTTTGCTTTAAAAAACTATTGAAAATGTAAAATTTGGGATTTGAAATAAGCATGATATTTTATGATTTTTTTTGGTATCCAATTGTAATGGTTTTTATGATGTCAGAAAATTTACTATCTGACACATATATTTAAATATCTATAGCTAAATAAAATACAAAAACAAATTTTTATAAAATTTTTTACAACGAAATATATTTGCTGGTGTTGGAACAATTTCAAAAACCAGTCAAGCAACAAAAAAAAAAACATTAAGTTATTGGGCAGTTACTGTTTCTTAAAGATAAATGCATCGTTTAATGTTAAAAATTAATAAATACTGTCCACCTATTATGGTGAAACATAGCCAAGAAATCCGTGTTTGGTGCAGAAAGAAGTTAAGTAACAGCGCTTGACTGGTACTACTAGGCCCTAATCTATTTGTTTCCATAAATGTTGTGGGTCTCAATAAATGTGAAAAAATTAAAAGATTTACAAACCTTAACTTGTTTGGATATAAAGAGTTTTATGGGAATATTTTACAATGGCCAACAACGAAAACAGAATGCCCTGTAGAACGAGTGTATAATGACGTATAGTTATTTCAGAATAAATATGTATATATGAATATGATTTTAAACTCTTTAAAATGTTCATTTGTCATTTTACTTTTGAGGTTCCTAATTAAATTATAATATTTCGTATGAAATTTATAATAGTGATGGTTGTTTATTGCAGAAACCAGTCAAGTGCAAACTCCATATTAAATATTTTTCAAAAATATGTTATTATAGATAAAACAAACAGTTATACAAATGGATAGCTTTTATAGGAAAAAATATCAATTATGTAAAAGTAATTTTTAGGTTGCTAGGAAGTTTTGTTAGATTTATTCAAAATAATAAATTTGTTGTTTGACTGGTTTTTGAAATAAACGATTCAATTGTTTTGATGAATAATGGACATAACTCCTTCTGGGAATCATTTGTCATCCACCAGGAATGTCACGATCAGCTACAAGATATTTATTTGATGTTGACAAATTTAAAAAAAACAAGTAAGAAAGTATGGTCGTTCAAGCCCGACCATATAATACCCTACACTAAGTAAAACAGTAAAAACATTTTTCTTTTAAAATTTCAATAATTTATAGTTTTGAGTGATTTTCGGAAGTGGGCCTTATATGGGAGCTATGACCAATTATGGACCGATCACCATGAAATTATGTCGTGTGATTTATGTCTATATGCACGTTATTTATGTTGAATTTTGTGTATATACCAAAATTTTTAAGCGATTTATGCATGTTAAAGTGATTTTCGGAAGCGGGTCTATATGGGAGCCATGACTAATTATGGACCGATCGTAACAAAATTTGGTGACATGAATTTTGTATATATTAAAGTTATTTGGAGCGGATTTTGTCGATATACATATATAAATTAAACATTTATGACCGATAAAGTCCAATTTCGGAAGGACATTTGTATGGGGGCTAGGTTAAATAATGGACCGATTTCAGCCAGTTTCAAAAAGCTTAGTCCTTGGGCGGAAAAAATAATATGTACCAAATTTGATCGAAATATCTTCAAAATTGCGATCTGTACTCTGCGCACAAAGTTTATATGGACAGCCAGCCGACCAGCCAGAAATTGATTCTAAGTCGATCGGTATACTTTAAGGTGGGTGTTAGACTAACATTTTTGGGCGTTACAAACATCTGCACAAACGCATTATACCCTCCCCACTATGGTGGTGCAGGGTATAACAAGTAAGATAGCTATATTCGGCTGTGCCGAATCTTATATACTCTTCACCAAATTATACTTCAAAATAAAAATTTTAAATATTTTTAGGTAAACAAAATTAATTTTTTTTCCTAAGTTGTTTTTTTTTCATTTTTTGGAAAAAAATTTTTTCGAATTGTTTTTTTTAAATAAATTTTTTTTTTTTTTAATTCTAATTTTTGTTTAATATTTAGTGAAAACAAGCCATTTGTGGACCAATTTTCGCGATTTTAAATAGCAACTTAGCCGGAAGAATTCCGGAGATATTTCACTGGTTGCTTAGGCCAGATCCTCAGGAAACCTTTTCCCAAAAGGCTTTTGAAAAACTAAAGATATTATACAAATCATGCTGTAGAGTGAATGAGTATTACAGACACTCAAGCATTATTTGTAAAAATATCAAAGCTTTTAAAATTTTAACTTGCTACCCCTAAACGTTATCCGATTTTGCTTAAATTGTCAGTATTTGTTGTTGAGATGACGGAGAACAATGCAAGAACTTTGGAGTAACGAAATTCTAAAAAGATCAATATAAGGTCCACCCTTATAAACCTACATTCGTTCGTTCATTCATTCATCCAACCATGAGTACACCAAATACATACAAACGCTCACTAACTGAAATGGTATTTTTTTTGTTTGTAATATTGTTAATAGGAAACGGAAATGAAAACGCTTCAAGTATTGTTGTTTGCTACTGTTACAGTAATAGTAATTTATTTTTATATTGTTGCTGTTGTTTTCATTTTGGATTTTATTTTACGGTTGTTTTTTTTTCGTTTTTGGCAGATATTGTTTAAATTTTTGTTCTTTTATACATTTGTAATTAGTAGGGGAAGAAATTCTGGTCAAATATATATGTACAGTAGGAATATGTCTGTAAGGGCTTTTGGTATTGCATTTGAGCTGGGGGAGGAATTATTTGCCAGTCTTTGGTGAAATTATTATTTCAACAAAACTCATTAAAAGTACAGTTCTTTGTGTTTTAAGATGTTGGTGTACAAGGGAAAATCTTTTAATCTTAAACGAGGATAATTTAATAACATCATAGTCAATTTGTAAGTATTTTGTTTTTTTTTTTTAATAAAAGCAATGGGATTATAGAGGAGCCATGTTTAAGTAAAGTAAGTGCTTTTAAATTTGTACCTAATAATAAAATTTATTAAAAAAAAATTCTCCAAATACAAAAGTATTTGATATTTATAATGCGTTAAAGTAATTTATTATATTTTATAGAATAATCAAAAGAAAAATTTCAACCTTCATACTGAAATGGCTGTATTTAAGTTTACCTCATTATATATAATGAAACCTATTTCATCAAAGTTTAAATAAAAATAAAACTTATGACCTTTGATGTAGCAAATATTTTATTATGAATTAGTTATTGTTGGCCCCCCAAGGTATGACTTCAAAATAGAGTACCCTGTAATGGCTTTAACTTTTTTCTTACTACTTCTTAACTTTTTAAAGATGAAGTACAATTTTTTTGCTTTGCATTTCCAGAAATTGATTGAACTCTGACGTGACACATTTAAACCACAAGCAATGTATGAGTTTGCTTTCACAAACATCAATTTCACAAATCAAAAAGTTTTCTTAGCACATTCAGTGCATTCTATAGTGCAGCAAATTCTTTTTTTCAAAATTCCCTTAAAAGTATTTGGGTACAAATATGTTCGCATTTGCCGTAACATTAATCTTTTTGAAGAGAACGCAAAAGAACATAAATAAAATTGCAGAAAACCCAAACACTTTTTAAGAAATATGTTGCAACATTGTGGCAGGGGAAAGCGAGAGGCAGAACATGTTAATACTAAATGACTACTAAACCTGACCATATTTAGACCAACAAATTGCGGTAACAACACAAGCCATGAATGAAGCAAAATATTTCTAAAAATAAAAAAAAAATACTCAACAAATAAACATCCCAACAGTTTTAGAAGTAGTCAATGTATCCTTTTTGACATGTAAATGCTTTTTGAAATGAATTTAGAACTCAATTGGTTACTTTATACATCCCAGGTAATCTATGGTGAAGTCAATAGTCGCATTGGTATCTCTTGGTCATATTCAGTTCAAATTTGTTTGTACTGGGGAGGAAAAGAACAATTTCAATCCAAAAAAAATTAATTTCTTGAACCTTTACTCGAACCTTCTCGAATATCGAAATTAGCATTAGTTTAGTTTAGAACTGCTGGGTATATACAAGCATGCAGCAACACAAACACATTGTGTCATGGAAACTTTTTGCCAAAAGTCAAGTGAAAATAACAAAAATATAAAAAAAAATTATACTAAAAAAGATTTCTTTTTGAAACGTGTATGCAGTTAAAGGAAATTGTTATTTTATATTTTAAACACATGGCCAACAAAACACAAAAAGAAAAACTTTTTTTTTAGATTTATTTTAATATGGATTTAACAATACGTGATTAGGTTGTGGATTTGATCAGTGTTGTGAATTTGAAATTGAAATCCACACAATTTGGCCTCTCATAATTTGCAGAGATGCTTAGTAGGGCTAAGTTAAGGGGACGAGTTACTTCCACGCCAAAACCATGAAGTATTTTTTCCCAAATGAACACAGAGTATATAAGTATACTTATTTTTAGTTAATTAATTTAATTTTAAACAAATTAATGCTTTGTTTGTTTACTGTACTTTTTTGTTTTTACTATTTTTAGTAGCTTTGGAAAGGTTCAATGCAAAACTAAACAAAACATTAGAAAATATTAAAACCACCAAGTAAATGGAAGGACTGTAAATTAAGTTAATTTAATTCATCAACAAATCTAAATAATATATTTTGCTGCATTAGCAAATGTGTTCATTAACCTGCAGCACTCTTAAATAATAATTAAACCTTAAGGATATTTTCATATAATCAATTTATTTTATAAATAGTTCTCATAAGCTTTTGCATTGAATATTTTAATAAGAGAAATTTATTGAGTTGAAACATGTTAATTAGTTTAACACATTATGTTTTGTTTGGCAAACCAAACATGTGGATAAAATATCTTTAAAATATTAAAAGCAAATGCAAAATTCTTCTAATTCATCTAAAATATAATTTTAACGTTAAAAGTTACAAGAAAATTTCTGGTTTGTGAGTCTCCTATTTGTTATTATTGAATACTTTAGAGCTTAAGGATTAACATTCTAAAAAAAAAAATAATTTTCGATAAATTTTTATAATAACTTTTACCCGAAAAACATAAAATTTCATAATGTAATGATTTCACCGTAAGACACTCAATATTAGACACGAACCGAATATAAGTCTGAAACAATAAATTATATGGAGAAAAATCGCGTTTTCAGTTTTTCAGTTCGTGATCCTGTTTCCTTTTAAAAATACTTCAAATTTTCAGAGGAGTACATTTTTAAAAAAATGTTTTAAAATACTAATGATCATCCTACTATGTCAAATTTGGTGTCAAATGATCAAGAAGAGTTGTAAAATATTTCGTATTATTTTTATTTTATCCTGTAAGGATCAAAAGATGTCAAAACTGTCCTTTAAAATTTTTATCCTTGAATATCCTTTTAGATTTCCAATATTTTTTTTTTTTAAAAATAGTGAGTTAAAGATCCAAATATTGAATACCACATGCCAAAATTTCATCCTTTTTTTAAGTGTTAAAAAATATTTGAAATTTGAATTATTTGATTTTTTATATTTTATTTTAATATTTCAATCGAAAAAAATATAACAAAATCCGTTGTGAAAACGAAGAAGACTTTTTAATAAACAACTCAGAAAAAAACTCCTTTGGGTAGTTTTATTTTTGGCGTCATAAAATAAAACTCGTTTGATCAGTTTTATTTTTTCCGTCAGAAAATAAAACTCATTTTATGTAAATTGACACATAAACTTGTCAGATCATTACAATATGTAAAGCACCTTGTCATTGTCATTAAAATAAAAGTGGGATTTTAAATTGTTATTGTTTGATTCCTATTATCAAATTTTTTTTTTCTTAAACAAATAAATTACTACAAACATTATATCGGTTAGACTCAATAAAGAAAGATACTGAAAAAAGTAGAAAATAAACGAATAGAGTTTTATTTTCTGACGGAAAAAATAAAACTCCTCAAATGAGTTTTTTTTTCTGACATGAAAAATAAAACTCCTCAAATTAGTTTTTTTATGATAGCTATTTAAAACTCATTTTTTAAAGAGTTTAATGTGCTGTTTTTCTATAGCGAACGAGTACTTTGAGTAGAAATTTAACATGTGTTTTGTTATGGTAACAAAAACAAAATACATGTAAAACGTCCACTCAAAGCACTCGTTCGCTACAGAAAAACAGCACATAAATCGACTTTAAATTTTTACGTTGAAAAATAACTGTTAGCTGTGGAGTTGAAATCATTTTAACGAATCTATTGGTATATAACAGTATAGGTCTCTGTTGACATAAAAATTTTCTGGATAGCCGTTATTTATGGTCCCTGAATAAATAGAGTACATAAATCAAGCTTGACAGGTTTCAGGGAGGATGGAGCCATAAAATTGCACTATATCTGTGCAAAGGTACTTTTTATATTATACCCTACACCACCATATTGGGGAGGGTATAATGCGTTTGTACAGATGTTTGTAACGCCCAAAAATATTAGTCTAACACCCACCTTAAACTATTCCGATCGACTTAGAATCACTTTCTGATGTCCGTCTGTCTGGCTTTTTTGATACATATTATTTTTTCGGCCCAAGGACGAAGCCTATTGAAATTGGCTGAAATCGGTCCATTATTTCACCTAGACCCCATACAAATGTCGTTCCGAAATTGGACTTTATCGGTCATAAATGTTTAATTTATATATGTATCTCCACAAATTCCGCTCCAAATAAGTGTTATATATACAAAATTTATGTCACCAAATTTTGTTACGATCGGTCCTTAATTAGTCATAGCTCCCATATAGACCCGCTTCCGTAAATCACTTTAACGTGCATAAATCGCTTAAAAATGTTGGTATACACTAGGGTATTCGAATTATTCGATTTTTGTCATGTTCGAATAAAACGAATAATTCGAATAAGAGATTTTAGCTTGTTCGAATAATTCGATCACACGTTTAAAATTAATCAAATTATTCGAATAATTTAATTTTTTTAAAAAAGTAAAGAATGAAGTTTTGATATCGGTTTTTTAGTATTTTATTGTTAAAGAAAAACAAAAAATAAAGTTAAAGTTAATAATTCAAGTATTGATAATGTTAAAAAACATTCGAAAATAAAGTCCATCATTAAATTTTCAACAGAAATATTCTGATCAGATTAACTCCCGAACAATCTACAAAATAATTGACTAGCAAACCCTTTGGTTTCCGTATTGGAGATATGTTTTAAACAATTTGAGCTAGTTGGACATGATCCTGAATTCAAATACAATATAAACGTATTAAGAACTTTTTTATGTCGTTCATTAATTCGGGTTTTAAATTGAGTAACTAATTCTTTAGTAAATTAATTATTCACTTTTTCTAAATTATTTATAACAAATTGTATTATACATCAAGCTCTATCAACGTTGCCGAATCTTTGCTTAATAAAGTGGTCTTGGGGAATTACACAATAAAGGTTTGCAAAATTGTTTTATCATTCGATTTATTAAATATTTTGATTAATAATATCACTTATATACATATGTATATTTTAAGATCATGGCCTTCATCTATTTCAATGTAATCATCATAAATGTCATCCTTAATATCACTTTGGACGACCGTTTCAAAATCACATTCTCCATCACATTCAACTCCACTTTTATCTAAGTTAATATTTTGATTATTAATTAACACGTTGACGTAAATGACGTCTATAGACGTCGTGTCCGAGTGCAAATAAATGCAAACGACGTCTATAACCGTCATAAATATTTAAAGTTATAAAACAATAGTTTAATTATAAATCTGTGCCATTTAGCTTTCTACCAATTCCTTCAATACTATTTTAAAAGGAAAATATTACAGTTATATTATTTCATTTATTTTTAGATTTATAATTTTGTTGCTATAAGAGTACTTGTAGATTTTAATGACGTGCATAGACGTCAATAATTTATTTATTATTTTTAGCCTCTCTTTGAGTCTGACTTACTTTTGGACAATGTAAATGTTTGTTTATGGTTTTGTTGATAATTCTAACTGTATTTTTTTAAATAACTGTATTTTTTTAAATAGAAAGATATAGAACTTAACTTTTTATTATACCCTTCACCATGAGTGGCAAGGGTACATATAAGTTTGTCATTCCGTTTGTAATTTCTACATTTTTCATTTGCGACCCCACAAAGTATATATATTCTGAATCGTTATAGATAGCGGAGTCGATATAGCCATGTCCGTCTGTCCGTCTGTGTGTTGAAATCAACTTTCTGAAGCCCCCAAATAACTTACATACACGAATGATACATCAATATCTCCGAAATTCTTCCGGCTCGGTTGCTATTTAAAATCGATAAAATCGGTCCACAAATGGCTGAGATATAAGGAAAAAACCAGGACAACCTCGATTTTTGACCCATATCTGGATTACTAAATCATTAATATATACAATATGTATATTTAATGATAGATATTTCAAAGACCTGTGCAACGACGTATATAAGACCATAGTAAGTTGGACCTACAATGGGTCAACATTGGAAAAAATATTTTTTAACCCGAAATTTTTTTTTTTCAAACTATTTTTTTAAAAAAAAAATTTAAAAACTAAAAAAAAAATTTTTTAAAATTAAAAAAAAAATATTAAATTTAAAAAAAAAAATTTTAAAAAACAACTGGAAAAAAAATTAAATTTTGTTTACCTAAAAATATTTAAAATTTTTATTTTAAAATATATTTTGGTGAAGGGTATATAAAATTCGGCACATCCGAATATAGCTCTCTTACTTGTTTTTTATGTAAAGATGAAATAACTTTAATTAAAATTAATAAAAATCATGAATTTTTTCAGTTATTTCAAAAAAATATTTTTGGATACCAGGACGTCTAAAGCCGTCATTTGTATATCAGAGAAATGGTTATTATGAAAAACAAATGACGGCTATAGACGTCATCTTTTTTTATAAAAAAATTTTAGAAAATGCAAAATTTTAACATAAAATTATGAAATCTTCATCTAACACCTTTAAAATTAAATAATTAACCAAAAAAAGTTAAGTGTGTTTTTGGGTGGATTCGTCAATTTTAAGGTGAGCGTCAACGTGTTAACAAGTCCTAAGTTAAAAATTTTGAAATATTTGTTTTTAGAATTGTAATTTCTTGCAGTAATATTTATAGAAGGAGCTATCGGAACACTCATCGATAGTGATCGAAAGTTCCTTTTGTCTTTAGTTATTTGTCAAATTTTAGAAACAATACAAATTTTGTGAGTCTTTATTGCTTATTTAAATTGGAAATTATGACAAATTTTAAGCAATTTAATAAATTTAAATATATATGAACATTTATTCGTTTTATTCGATTATTCTACATAAAATTGTTCGAATTATTCGTTATTCGAAAATAGCCATTTTTAAATTGTTCGAATAATTATACGTAAGAAATTATTCGATTAATCGAACGATCATTAGTCGAATAAATACCCTAGTATACACACAAAATTCAACATAGTTAACTTAAATATTGACATAAATTACACGGCCTAATTTCATGGTGATCGTTCCATAATTGGTCGTAGCTCCCATATAAGGCCCACTTCCGAAAATCACTCAAAAATATATATTGTTGAAATTTTAAAGGATAAATGTTTTTGCTCTTTTCCTTAATACTTTCTTAATTGTTTTTATTTATAAACAGTGTACACACAGAAAAATAAATATAGTTGTACTGTAACCATTTTAACTTGTTTGCAGGTTTTTTTTAACAATGTTATGGTCATTGCAAATATTTATATGATTGTGGTAACCATAATATGTTAAAATAACCATTCACATGATTGTAGCAATCATATATATGATTGTAGTAAATAATAAGTATATGTTTGTGTCAAGCATTTTTATGATGAAGGATTCACCAACATATTATGTTGATCTGGGGTTATGGTTATCATAATCTGAGAACAATATATTATGATATATGTATATTATGAACATGATTGCCGTAAACATATATTTATTTACGATTGCTACGATAATGTGAATAGTAATTTTAACATATTATGGTTGCCGTAATTATTTAAATAGTTACACTGAACATAATATTGTTGAAAAAACTTGTAGAAATTATGAAATGGTTACAGTAAACATGTACAACTAT
The DNA here is from genome assembly GCF_958450345.1 of Calliphora vicina. Classification (NCBI taxonomy): domain Eukaryota; kingdom Metazoa; phylum Arthropoda; class Insecta; order Diptera; family Calliphoridae; genus Calliphora; species Calliphora vicina. The sequence continues at coordinate 98,683,988 of NC_088784.1, read as the reverse complement.
TTTTTTCTCTGGGTGTAGAGATTGTCAGTTTAATAAATTTGGTTCGTTTGCAAATTATTGTATATTCTTTTGTTTGTTACTTACATAGACAATGTATCATTGTCTAGTTATTATTCATATATCCTACGATCATCACAATGTATATTATTCTCTACGTGCAAATAAATAATTAAAACATTAATTGAATTTTCAAATTATTTGTATATGTAAGTTAATTTAATATTTATTTATTTATTTGAAAGAAACTTGATAACGAATACCCTTTAAAATGATATGATAATCAGAGAAAAATGATTTTATTGCAGAGTTTTTTTTTTTGTACTTTGCGTGCAATTTACATGTTTCTTGTTGATGGTGATGTTGATGTAACATATGGCGTATGATTGTTATTTAATTAATACATTTTATAAACGTATGAATGTACAGTAGACTTGCTCTTAAAAAAACAGATTTGCTTTGGATGGATCTTATGGAATGAGAAATGGAATGATTTTACAACTTTCAATCGATTTCCGATTTCATTTTGCCCTCAAATCGTTTGCAGTTTGTTTTAGCTATTAAAAAATCTATTTTTTAAGAGCTCGTCTAATGTACACTATTTGAGTGCGTGTTTCCATAAATGCATGTGAAAGTAGATGTTGGCTGGTAATTAAGTACATGAGCAGCATCATGTTCCATGGCAAAGATGTTAGTGGTATACACAATTTGTATGGAAATTGATGTTAAATAGGAGGAATTATTTCTTTCATATTGATTTTATACTGCAATTTATTATTAATTTACCGTAACTTGTTTATACTTGAGTATAACTAAATGTCAAAGTTTAAATTCTAAGAGTTCGATACATTTGAAGGGGAAATTTAATTGTTTATAAGGCATTTTATAGGAATTTGTATACATTAACACAAGGCTATATTATGATGTGAGTAAAATGTTCTTGACTAAAATAAAAGCTGTATGTTGTTTACAATACATTCGTTGTCTTTGCTGCGTTGTCTTTGCAGCAAAATTGTTTAAAATATTGCTATGCAAATAAGAGTAATAGGAAACTATAATAATTCAGCCTAACCATAAAAAGCCTTAAAGTCGATTTGAAGTCCATAAAGTTGACTATTATTTTAAATCTCTCATCATAAAACAAATTTCAAATATAATTTAAAATGTTGTTTTATTATTATAAAAAAAGCTTCTAGTTTTCAACTTTTATGTAAATTTTTTTTTAATTTTTTTAAATTTTTTTTGTTTATTTACATTTATAGAAAAAATATTTTCATTTATTTGGAAAAAGTTGTGAAAGCTTTTTTAAAATGTTTCTTATGGTACGAAAAAATCAAAAGTTTTATTTTAAAATAAAGTTGACTTTAAAATTTCTTTTATTGTTGGGCTGATTGTTTTTTTTTTTTTAAATGTATACATTTAATTTAGAAATGTTGCTTGTGTCCATAAAAATACCATAAGACATAATTGAGTATATTAGTGCAAAAATGGTGTAACTGGTACAACTTATACCACTTTTGCTACATTACTTTATTATGCTTTGAATACCAAGAGATAGCTTACCCCATTTTTGTATTGGTATTGGTAATGTAAGGACTGTATGTAACAACGGAACAGCAACCAGTAGTTTCGGAGTTATAATAACAAATTGAAGCAAAAAAATATATTTTTTTACTTAAAAAAAATTGTTGTGGGTTATAGCACTTTTGCGCTGATGGCCTCAATTCAATTATGAATGTATATGGAAAATATTTTTAAAATTCTAATTTCCATTGTAACGTGTATTTTCTCTCATTTAATTCTTTCATTGTTTGGCTAATTTAAATATTGACATTACTCTTTTAAACACATTTATACTCGTAATTATAAATTTTTATTGTTTGATAAATTAATGCAAATGCCATGATATTTATTTGTGTGGTTGGTAGGTCAAGCGTAAATGTTCTTAAATATGTTGAAATTGTTAGAAGGTTGACGTTTTCATATAAACACAAATGCATTAAAATATGTACATATTAGGATGGTCCAGTTTATATGGAACGATAAACCTAGTTCTTATATCCAATTAAAAAACCAATTCTATAAATTCTGTTCTCATTACTAGGTACTATAAAATGGGCCTTGATGTTTGAACGCTTTAAAAGAAAATAATTTTTGCACCGAATCTTTACTTGCGATGAAAAATGGATCCATTACGAGTCGAAGCGTAAGAGTTCGTATGTGAAGCCCGGTCAACCAGCCGAATCGATACCAAAGCCAAATATGCATGGCGCGAATGTAATGCTAGGTATTTGGTGAGACTAAAAGCTTCCTAATTATTATGAGCTGCTGAAATCTAGCCATACCATCATAGGAAACCTGTACCGAATACAACTGATTCGTTTGATTCGCATGAAACTATAAAATTCTATCATGAGAACACTAGGCCACATGTTGCAATAGCTGTTAAACAGTATTTAGATCAAAAAAGGGCTTGAATAACAATGATATAGATTTGATGCACCTAATTACAAAAATGGTAAAATTTTTCAATTGTATGGAGAGATTTTTTTTCAAAAAATTTTAAGTAAAATTATAATATTTGTTAGACGTTTTTCCACATAATTAATGATAACTCAAAAAGGATTAGTCCGATATTATTCAAACAAACTTAGACAAATTTAAATTTACATGTATAATCCGTCTATATATTTCAATTGGTTCGGTAGTTTCGGAGCTATTATAACAAATTGAAGTAAAAAATATATTTTTTACGTGAACATTTTTTTGTTTTAAAAAAATCATGAAAAATCGAAAACGGCAGAAATATTTAAATTTATTGCTTTATCGCAAAGCCACATATAATAGGAACCAAATGAGATATTGATAATAAAAATCGATGGATTCTTTTGGAATTTATTCACAATTAAGTAAATTCGCTCATTTTCACAAAATTTTAGATTTTTGTTTGATTTACATAAAATTGAGTAGTTAATGTTCTTCTTTCGATTGATTGAATTTTGAAAACATTTTCCACATGCAATTTGCTAATTTTCACATATATTGTGCGTTTAAATCAGCTCAGTAGTTTCGGAGTTATAATAACAAATTGAAGCAAAAAATATATTTTTTATTAAAAAAAAATTTTTTTTGTTTTAAAAAAATCATAAAAAATCGAAAAAGTTAGAAATTGTTCAGATTTATTACTTTATCGCAAAGCCACATGTAATAGGAACAAAATGAGATATTGATCATAAAAATTGATTGATTCTTTTGGAATTTATTCACAATTAAGTGAATTCGCTCATTTTCATAAAATTTTAGATTTTTGTTTGATTTACATAAAATTGAGTAGTTAATGTTCTTCTTTCGATTGATTGAATTTTGAAAACATTTTTCTTTTTGAATATTCTGCTAAATTTAATGCTTATTATGTAATCTTAACAAAAAAATGAATTTCAGATATCGATCATTTAGAAAGAAGTTTAAAAAATCAGAAAAACTCCTTCTTAGATGGACTTGGTTAAAAATTTCGTTCATGTTATTTTAAGGATGTTTTGTAGGAAAACTTTATTTAGAACCAGTTTATTTGGCTAGTGTTGGAACAGAAATTTCGAGAAAAGTTATTTAAAACAAGTATAAACTTTCATTTTTCGGTCACATCCTAATATATATTTACGTAGAATATTAATAGAATTTGTTTTCTGTTATTAGTTTTTTGTTTTGACATAGAGATGACAAACTTGGGAGAAAACTATAGATGCAATTAACATGAAAGCATGTGCTAAGTTGCAAGTCTGTGTCTGTTGCTGGTAATTAGAGTATCAGGAGACATTATGAATATTTTATTGTCCATAATGGATAGAAGAGAATGGATAATTTGGTTAGTAAAGTAAACTGATATCACTTTCACAATTAAAACAAGGAAAAACAAAGTTACGTTTGACATTAGCACAGGTGATTAATATGTATTATTTCAAGTCTTATAAAAATAGCAATGAGAACAAAACAATAATTAGAAAAATGTATTTTTATTATAAATAAATGTATATTTCAGTATCAATCGCAGTAGTATTAAATTTAAGCTTAATATTATAACTTGTATTGAAATTTATATTTATTCACACTGCTCAACTTAGTTATGCCAATGTTATCAAAGCAAATAATCAATAGTCCATTCATTTAATCTTAACCTCACTCTTCACGGTACGTATGAGTGATAATTAATTTCATACTAAATATAGTTAAGTATACGTATCGTACAACTCAAATTACTTGAATATACACACTTACTCTTAAGAAATGTTATTTTACTAAAGATGATAAAGTGAATGATAAAGTGATACTACTGCATTCGTAGTTATTCGAATTTTGTATGATGTGGGTTTTTGTACTGACAAATATATTCAATTATTGCTCAGTGCAAAACCCACATAATACAAAATTCGAATAACAACGAATGTAGTATCTCTTCATCATTCACTTTAGCATATTTAGTAAAGTAAATCAATAAATGAATTATAATTATCACAGGCATAAAATACTTACAATATGTGCAGAAATAGAGACATAAACCTGCATGTTTTGTACCTTTGAAGTTCTAATATCTAGAGATAAGAATAACTTGTCGGAAGTTTCTATGTTTACTATTTAATGGAAATCAATTTCATTACAATTTTTCTGTTTTGAGGCATTAAAGCATATATTATATATGTAGATATATATAATTAGGGTGGCGTTTATTGTATTTACGATGATGTAACCAAATACTGAAAATTTTAGCAAAATTCAATATAAATATTGAAATAAAATCTAACAAAAAATACTTTTTGTATTTAACTTACCCATAGATAATTAAATATAAAATGCTTTTATAATAAAAGCGCATTAAAATTTGAAATCAAAAAAATAATAAAATTTCTCAAATTTTATATTTTCAGTTAATTGTGAATAAATTCGAAAATAATCTATCGATATTTGTGATCAATATCTCATTTTGTTCCTATTACATGTGGCTTTGCGATAAAGTATCTGACGTTTTCGATTTTTCATGATTTTTTTAAAACGAAAAAAATTGCTATTTTTACGTAAAAAATATATTTTTTGCTTCAATTTATTATTATAACTCCCAAACTACTAAGCCGATTGAAACACAATATATGTGTGAAAGTTTGTACATTAACTACTCAATTTTATGTATATCAAACAAAAAAGTAAAATTTTGTGAAAATCAGCGAATTAACCTAATTGTGAATAAATTGGAAAAGATTCAATAGATTTTTATGTTCGATATCTCTATTATATGCTGCTTTTCGAAGAGGTAATAAATCTGAAAAATTTTTGGCCGTTTTCGATTTTTCATGAGTTTTTTAAAACACAAAAATTTGCTATTTTCATGTAAAAAATATATTTTTTGCTTCAATTTATTATTATAACTCCGAAACTACTGAGTTAATTAAAACGCAATATATGAACAGATTAAAGGCTAAGTTTGAAATTTTCTCAGTTTACTTGATTAATATCGGACTTACGCTTTTTGAATTATCATGAATTATGTGGAGAAACATCTAAAAAAATTCACAATTTTAGAAAAAAATTTGTCCGTAGAAATAAAAATTTTACAATTCTTGTACTTAGTTAACCATGATGCATCAAATCTGTATAGTGGTTAGTGAAGCCATTTTTTGCTGTTGACCTGTGTTATTGGATATTGTCTAACCAAAACTGTATTGATTTTGAATTCTTTTTTTTAATATTTTTTTAAAATATTTGATCCAATACTCGAAACATTCAGCATTTAGTTTTTAGTTGACGAAGAACATATGTAGACCTCGGGAGCATCAAAAATCCAAAAAAGGTTAATAATGAAGGCCACCCTAATGTGTAATGTTTAATTGTTTCTGTTTTTTCTAATCGACTGTAAATGTTCATAGTTCAACTTTGTAGTTTTATGTACATTTGCTATTTAAATGAATGAGGGTTCAATACTCTGAGACAATTTTTTTATCTTTTTTCAATTTCATTTAAACATAAGTACAGATTAAAACGTTTAATTTTGCTAAGAAAATGCTTTGAGGTATGCAAATGTGCTATGTCTAATTTATTTTCTCAAAATTCCAAAATTATTATATCAGTGAAATGGTATTGAGTATAAAACCATAGAGGTAATATACATATGGTCAATTCACAAGGTCTCTTATCAGTCATATTGTCATAATGTCCTAATATATCACGACTCGGCTTAACCGACTCTTAGCTATTCGACGCAGGTCTCTGCTGGTTGGTTACGATAACACAATAAACATAGCATGCAGAGTAGTATTATTTTAGGACATTTTTAGCTTGAAAAACAATAAAAACCATTGTGAAATATTGGACATTATGACAATATGTCCTGATAAGAGACCTTGTGAATTGACCAATAGACCGGTAACTAGAAAAAAAACTCAAACAACAAAATTATTCAAAAAAGTTACACATACGAGTTTTCACACATTTGTATACCCTTCACCATGAGTGGCAAGGGTATATATAAGTTTGTCATTCCGTTTGTAATTTCTAAATTTTTCATTTATATATTCTGGATCGTTATAGATAGCGAAGTCGATATAGCCATGTCTGTCTTTCCGTCTATCCATCTGTATGTTCCGTAGCCCCTTACATATGTACATGACTTACATATGTACATGATTCATACATCAATATATCGGAAATTCCTCCGGCTCGGAAATGGCTGAGATATAAGGAAAAATCCGGGACAACCTCGATTTTTGATCTATATCTGGATTACTAAGTCATTAATATAGACAATATCGATATCTAATGATAGAAATTTCAGTAAGTTGGACTTGTAATCGGTCAAAATCGGGAAAAATATTTTTTAACCCGAATTTTTTTTTTCACCAACAAAATTTTTTATCATAAATTTGTTTTCCAAAAAAAATTAAAAAACAATTTGGAAAAATTTTTTTTTTTAAATTTTGTTTACTTAAAAATATTTAAAAAAAATTATTTTAAAGTATTGGTGAAGGGTATATATGATTCGGCACAAACGAATATAGCTCTCTTACTTGGTTTTACTAATACATACTCACCACTTAGGTTTTTGACAACTGAAATAGGTCTTTAATAGGAGAGTTTCCGTTCTATGTATATTTTCTGTATGATATCAACATTATTGAATATGTAATAGCTGTCAAATTTGATTTAGTTATTGGTTTATTCGTTATACTTTGGTTTATTCATTAAATTTAAATGTATATTAGTGTTTCGTGTTCAGTTTTAATCGAAACCGACAATTATTCTTCGGTTAGGCAAGGGAATCTTTTAATATAGAATGAAACAAACTCATTTGAAAATATTGATAATTTCAAATCACTGTTCATTTATTTATTTTTTTTAAATGCAAAATTTGTATAACAAAGTCATAGTTATTTTCAAATATCCGATACAAGTATGGAGTACTATAGTATAATTGGAAGAAAGAAAGGTACTCTTCATCATGAATACCTAATATCATATTTCTGGGCCTATTATTTTAGAGAATTCAAAAGAAATGTACCACTTAAGTCATCTTTTGTGAACTCTAACGCATTCAGAATTATGTGTGCCTAATTATACCTATGTTCATTATTATAGAAATTTCAAAAATACATAAAGTTAAAGTTACTTGGCTTATTTTCACACTAAGCTTAGGATTTACAAATTACACAAAAATTCATAAGCAAACAACTAACAGTTGTAATTGAAAACTTGTAAAAAGAAAATAACTAAAAAGTTTTTAAATCTCCAAGTAAAAAGCTAAACAAAGCATGACATTACATTTGTTGCAAAGAAATTAAATTAGAAAGTTTTGTTTTTCTTAAAATACTTATATTGTGTTACTAAATCCTTTGTCAGTTAGCAGAGACAACTTCCTTTCTATTTAACAAGAATAAACAATTAAACTAAATAAACTTCCCACACATATTCCTTTGGAAATCATACATGCCTGTGCTAAATACTTAAACTACTTTAATAACAATGCTTAAATAAAAATCATTGAATAAAAACGTTTACATAAAAGGTTTCAATACAAGTGCTTTACTAGTTTTCCCCCACTCCTTTTACCCATAGTGACAACAATGTCATGCGTTTGCTGCTAACAACAACATAAAACTATTTTAATGCATTTAACTTGTCCTCTAGTCAGACGTTCTGGTTGTGATTTTTTTTTTTATATTCCTTTTCATAGACTACATACATTCCCTTATGATTTCTTGTATTATTAGGTTAAAACTTAATGGGGAAAAGAGAAGGGATGAAAGAGAGAGAGGGAGAGAAAAAGGCAAAAGGCGTGCAGTTGGCAGTGTAGGGGTAACAAAGAAATAACATCAAGCAATATAATTCTATTGTTTGATTTTTATTCTTTCAACAACAAAAAGACAAACAGAAAAGAATCTCAGATAGAATATTATAGCAATTTATGGCATTCAGATATGCATCAGTTTAACACTATATATATGTATAAACAGACAAAGCCACGTAAAGAACTATTCGAATGCCTGTAAATATTTGCTACTTTACTTGGTTGTTTTAAAGTGTGTGCTTTACAAAATGTGGACTTTTTAATAGTTTAAAAAATTGTATTGTGTATGACTTAAAAATGTAGGATCTTTTCAAATGTTTAGCTTTTATTTTGAATCATTTGTACAATATTAAATATAAATTTATTGAAAGTATTGGCCATTGTTAGCTATGACCTTCTTCCACCTTTCTGACAACATATGGCTTCCCAGCCAAAAGAACTGATCATCTTTTGAGGCCACAAAAGATCATAATAGTAGTCGTACAGACCAAGGTCTGGACTATAAGGCGGGTGAGACAAAACTTCTCAACCACTTATTTCTAAGTAGTTTTTATCTTGAAATTTTTTTATCGACATTTTTTGTTACATCCCTTTTATATTACAATATTCAAGTATTCAAATTCAATAATTCTACCAATATTTGTGCAATGCTTTAAAAATATTTAAAGTTGTTCACAAATTGTTTACTTAAATATAATTTCTACTAAACCCTTTATTTCAAACATAAATTGCTGTAAAAAAAGGTTAACAATGTGAGTGACTAGAAAGCAGAGAGAGAGAGAGAAAAAAATCAATGTTGATAATATTTTTTTTTATAGCATACTTATTATAAGAACGTGATTTTCATAAATATTTGAAAAAAAGAAGGTGGTACCAGGAAATGTTGGTAGTTTCCATATTAAACGAAAATTTACTGGAGTTTAGGATGTATCTGCAAACAGAATGGGTGAGTATAATCAAGGGAAATGGTAGATTTTCATAACGTAAAGGCATTTAAAAAGTTTTCTTGAGAGTACATCCATATTGTTATATTATGAATTCCTACATGTCTTGTAGATAGCTCAAATTATTTTTAGAATTATTCTTCAAAATTAATACCAACGATAAAGGATATAATACTGTTACGTTTTAACCTTTTCAAAACGCTAGTTTATTTCTTTTAAATAAACCGGATACTTTTGATTGCAAATAAAAGCCGTTTAGTAGTTTGAAAATTGAAACAACTCTTTATTTCTTTAAAATGTACAACAACAACAGAATTAAATAGCCACTCAATGTTTTTTATACACGTTTATAAATTCTCAGAATTACAGACACAATTTATAATGTACACGAATTTACTTGAAAAACTCAACACACTTTAAGGCACTTAGATGATGTTTATTCGAAAAGCGTCTCTGATAAACTCACTAATGACTGCAACATTTTCTGCTACTATTTATAACACTGCCATCTGCACTCTAGATTTCTCTTTAACTGTCTAGAGGTTTCTAATACATACGCCATCTGTGGTGTACTTTCTACAATGTTCTTTAACTGAATATTCGAAATCGAATACAGCGTTGCCAACTTACGATCAAATCAACTGAAAGCTTTTATTTAATAATGCCCACAGATATGTTACAGTTTTACAGCACTGTTATTTGAAAGCATTATGCTACTTTTAAATCAGCCGTTAAAATCGTTATATTTGAATTCAAGTACAATTTCGTAACAATACAGTTTGCCATCAAAAACTCATTTCTGCAGATAACACTTGTTGAATATAAGCCCCCTATATGTTCTTAAACACAGCACACAAATGGCTTAAGCTAGAACAAACATTCTAAGAAATAATTTCTTGAAATGGAGACACGGATGGTTATGCTGGACCAGCACATCCCTAATGAATATGCATTCACTTGCGTTCCAACAAATAAAAGTATTGATACAAGTGTATGTTTTCGCCATCATCGTCGCCATGATTGTTTTATGTGGCACAAGATATCATTGTTAAAATACCAATTTTCTCGTTCTAAACGAAACTTTTACATATTTTAAGAGTGTAAGGATTTTGAAGAGAAATAACCACACAACTATACATATATATTGTCTATATATGAATACATAACACATATAACTCATTTGCAACAAGAAAGTCATAACTCGAATTCTGAACATAGTACTGCGAAACATTTTCAGTACTAAATAAAGTTACTTAAATGCCCGATATTTTCTATGTTATATTTCAAAATTTATACAAGTTTTTTTTTTAACAATATTTTGGTCACTGTAATTATTTATATGATTGCGGTAAGCATATTATGGTAAAGTTAAAATCCATATGATTTTCGCAACAAAATCGAAAAAATTTTAGAGGCTTTTTAAACCACTACACAATTTTGATATAGTATGGTTCTACTAGTACAAATATGGTCCAAATTTTAAATTCTACACGCAGAGAAAAAATATAGTTGGGTATGGTTACTGTAACCATTTAAATAGTGTTACAAGTTTTTTAACAATATTTTAGTCACAGTAACCATTTACATGATTGTGGTAACCATAATATGGTTAATTTACGATTCAAATGATTGTATCAACCATATATATGGTTACAGTAAACAAATATATGTTTGTGACAACCATTCATATGATGAAGGACTTACCCCATATTATGTTGCTCTCGGCTTAATGCTTATCATAATCTGAGAACAACATATTATGATAAAATTATTCATCATAAATATGGTTGCCACAAACATATATTTGTTTACTGCAACCATATATATGGTTGATACAATCATGTGAATCATAAATTAACCATATTATGGTTACCACAATCATGTAAATAGTTACTGTGACTATAATATTGTTAAAAATCTTGTAACACTATTTAAATGGTTACATTAACCATGCCCAATTATATTTTTTCTCTGCGTGTATGGAGAGGTTTTTTTTATTTTGAAATTTTACATCTGTTTTGTTATTGTAACAAAAACAAAACACATGTAAAATTTACACTCAAATATATGTATTACTAGCTATCCCGGCAAACATTGTTTTGCCATATACATATATAAAGATAAGCACATACAATTTTCTGAAAATGGGGGAATTCACTTAATTGTGAATAAATTCGATAAGAATCCATTGATTTTTATGATCGGTATCTCATTTTGTTGCTATTAGATGTGGTTTTAAATAAAGTAATAAATCTGAACAATTTCCGCCGTTTTCCATTTGTCACGATTTTTTTAAAACCAAAAAATTAGCTATTTTCACGTAAAAAATATATTTTTCTTCAATTTGTTATTATAACTCCGAAACTACTGAGCCGATTGAAAGGCAATATATATGCGAAAATTTATACATAGCATGAGGAAAATGTTTTAAAAATTCAATCAAAATAGAAGAACATTAACTACTCAATTTTATGTATATCAAACAAAAAACTAATATTTTGTAAAAATGAGCGAATTTACTTAATTGTGAAAAAATTCGAAAAGAATCAAGCGAATTTTATGATCTATATCTCATTTTGTTGCTATTAAATGTCGCTTTGTGATAAATCAATAAATCTGAACAATTTCTGTAATTTTCTATTTTTCATGATTTTTTTAAATGAAAAAAATTTGTTATTTTCAGGTAAAAAATTTATTTTTTGCATAAATTTATTATTTTAACTCCGTAACTACTGAGCCGATTGAAACCCAATATATAGTTTTCTGAGTTTATTTTAGTAATATCGGACTAACCGTTTTTGAGTTGTCTTTAATTATAATTATGTGGAGAAATGTCTCACAAAATTTATGATTTTACGTAAAATTTTTTTTTATAAAAATCTATCCAAAGAATTGAAAAATTTTACACTTTTTGTACTTAGATAGCCATGATGCATCAAATCTATATAATGGTTACTCAAGCCTTATTTTGCTGTTGACCTGTGTAATCAGAGTTGTGACATTCTTTCTGCAAATGGCCGATATATTCATATATAAGTATTTACACATTGTTTGCAACATCCGCTTATATATTTATGTACATGTGAATGTACATATCTGTACTTAAATTCAATTTTATCTAGTTAATGGACAGTGTATCATCACAAAGGTAACATCAGGCAACTTTCACAACCACATTGCTTATAACCGTGTAGTAGCTCATATAAATGGTTAAGTGTGCTATTTTCCCCTTTTATATTTTTATTAAACATGACTTTTATTTATTTTTATAGCATAAAGTTTCAATTCAAATGCTAAAATCTATGACCAAAAACCGAGTTCAAACTACAATACATATTTCGTTAGTTTAGTCAGCAAACGTGCTAAGTCTACTTTTTATGAAAATTGTGATTTTAATACAAAACGTTAGAATAATTTGCTTCATTGCCTTTCGAGACTAAGTTTATTGACAATTGACACTGTGCTTAGTCCACTAAAAATACCAAATAAATAATAGAAAATATGTTAAGTCCCAAAAAAGAAGCTATAAATTTCCAATACACTTCTTCAAAACTATTGTTATTTTAAATTATAAATCACATCAAATAAGTAAAAAATTAGCATTAACAGATTTCAAAAATATTTACAACAAATGATTTTAGAAAGTTTTTTTTTAAGTCTGAAAAACGACTTGTGTGAAAAACGACTTATTACATTTGCACATTAAGCTAATGATTTGTGCAACGGAGCAATGGAATTTTAATATAATTTTTTGTTTATTAATAAAACGTAAATTATTTTTATGATTTACAACATAGTGTTATTTATGATATTAAGAAATTTGTTGTAAAAATATTTATATTATTTAATAATTCAATAATGGCAATAAAAGCATTTTTGTGAAAATGTTTGCATATTTTTTTTAATATAGATAATTTATGGGCATTTAATAGGGTTGTCAATTATTTTAGTATTTTTTTAAACAATTATTGATTATTTATTCCCTTACACAACTCCTTCTAAGAAGCGACTTTTCAATAAGATGACAAACTCCAGAAAAAACCAGGACAACCACGAGTTTTTATCTATATAAGGATTACTAAGTCATCAATATAGACAATATGGATATCTAATGATAGATATTTCAAAGACTTTTGCAATGGCACCTATAAAGCCAAAGTAAGTCGTACCTAAAATGGGTTAAAATCGAGAAAATTATTTTATTTCCCGAATTTTTTTCACCCCAAAAATTTTTTTTTGTCATAAAATTTTTTTCACTAATAAATTTAAAGTTAAAAAAAATGTTTGCCATAAAATTGTTCACTAAAAAATTAAAAAAATGTTTTCTTTTAATTTTAAAATTTATATTTCAGTCGGTATTTTTTGGTCGATTCACAAGGTATTATATCATATTGTCCTAATATTCTATGACTCTGCGGCTCCGCTTAACCGAATCTTACGCGTTCGATGAAATTTGGTACATTTTATTTTTTCGGCTCAAGGACCATGGCTATTGAAACTGGCTGAAATCGGTCCATTATTTCACCTAGCCCCCATACAAATGTCCTTCCGAAATTGGACTTTATCGATCATAAATGTTTAATTTATAAATGTATCTCCACAAATTGCGCTCCAAATAAGTTTTATATATACAAAATTCATGTCACCAAATTTTGTTACGATCGGTCCATAATTAGTCATAGCTCCCATATAGACCCGCTTCCGAAAATCACTTTAACGTGCATAAATCGCTTAAAAATGTTGGTATACTCACAAAATTCAACATAGTAAACTTTCATATAGACATAAATCACCTAATTTAATGGTGATCGGTCCATAATTGGTCATAGCTCCGATATAAGGCCCACTTCAGAAAATCACTCAAAAATATATATTATTGAAATTTTAAAAGAAAAATATTTTGTTCTTTTACTTAGTGTAGGGTATTATATGGTCGGGCTTGACCCAATTCAAAATTTATTGCTGATTTGTTTTTATTCATCATATTAAAACATAACGTTTAACTCTTACAACAGATTACCTTTTCCTCGGGACACTCTAATATTTGCTCAATATATTTATAACCCTATTATTTAAATATTTTATTTCTATACATTCTGCTAGTTTTAGCTTATTTTTTTTTTTAACAAACATTGTAAACAAATATAAATAGAACACGAAAAAAACTTAATATTGCTTAGAGGTATTTTAACAAATATTTTTATGATGAACTAACAAGTTCATGTGATAATGAAATCAAAACTTTAAGCAAATAAACAAAAATACATAAAATTCTAACACTGCAAATTACTTGCAAAAAAAAGAAAACAAAAATAGTTATGGCAGCTCGCCAGTGAATTGAAAATAATATTTACATTAGGATAAAGGGAAAGTTTGCATGTTTTATGGCAAAATTTTCTAAAAATAACTGCTGATAAATACAATACTTACACCGTCCGACAAATAGAGAAAAAAAATCGTTAGACAGGAACCGGATGATATACGTCTGAAACTAAAAATTTAATGGAGAAAAACTGTGTTTTCAGTTTTTCATTTCGTGATCATGTGTCCTTTTTTAAGGACTTCAAAATTTCAAAGAAGTACATTTTTCAAAAAATATTTAAAAATACTCCTGCTATTCCAACAATGACAAATTGTATGTCAAATAAACAAGAAGAGTTGTAAAATATTTTGTATTATCTTTATTTATCCTGTATGGATCAAAAGATTTCAAAAATGTCCTTTAAAATGTTTATCCTTTAATATCCTTTAAGATTGCCAATAAATTCCCTTTAAAAAAATAATGCGTTAAAGACCCAAATATTCTATACTAAATGTGAAAATTTCATCCTGTATATTGTTACGAAATTGTACTTGAATTCAAATATAACGATTTTAAGGGCTGATTTAAAAGTAGCTTTCAAATAACATTGCTGTAATAGCAAACTGTAACATAACTGTGGGCATTATTAAATAAAAGCTTTCAGTTGACCATTGATCGTAAGTTGGCAACGCTGTTTGAATTCGAATATTCAGTTAAAGAACATTATAGAAAGTACACCACAGATGGCGTATGATCTAGAATATTCAAACTTTGACAGTTAAAGAGCAATCTATAGTGCAGATGGCAGTGTTATAAATAGTGGCAGAGGTTGCAGTCGTTAGTGAGTTTATCAGAGACGCTTTTCGAATAAACATCATCTAAGTGCTTTAAAGTGTGTTGAGTTTTTCAAGTAAATTCGTGTACATTATAAATTGTGTCTGTATTTCTGATAATTTATAAACGTGTATAAAAAACAGTGAGTGGCTATTTAATTCTGTTGTTGTTGTACATTTTAAAGAAATAAAGAGTTGTTACAATTTTCAAACTACTAAACGGCTTTTATTTGCAATCAAAAGTATCCGGTTTATTTAAAGGAAATAAACCAGCGTTTTGAAAAGGTTAAAACGTAACAATATATATAAAGGTCAAATTAAAATATAAAAAAAAAATGTATTAGTATACAAAAAATTAGTATATTAAGAAAAGTGCATGTTTATAAACTACACCACCATAGTGGGGGAGTTATAATGGGTTAGGGCTGTTGTTTGCAACGTGCAAAAATATTGTCCCAACCTTAAAGTATACCAATCTGCTGAGGATCACTTTCTGAGTCGACTAAACGATGTCCGTCCGTCTGTCCGTCCATCCATGTAAACCTTGTAATCAAACTACAGGTCGCAGGTTTAAAGATAATTCAACAAAATTTGGCACAAACCTTTATATTGCCCCGAGCACAAAGGCTGTTGAATTTGGTTAGAATCAGCCCATTAGTTATTCTAGCCCCCACACAATTGGCCTATTTGAAAATAGTTAAGCTCTCATAAATATCTTAATTATAAACATATTCAAACCAAATTCAGCACAATTAAGTTTTATGTAAGACGAACTCTCACAACCAAATTTCGTGACGATCGGTCAATAATATTCCATAGCTCCCATATAAGCAGCATTCTCGAAAATGTCATTAATATACATACCACCACTGTATGCCACCAATTTAAGACAAATATTTGAATTTTTTTCATCAACTGAATTTTAAGTGCGATAGAGCCAAAATAAAAGGACCTCTAAGAGTATGAAATTTATTATTTATAATAATTTGTATTTGAAATTCAACCAATAACGAAAATTTTATATTCAATTGTCAAAATAATCAAATTCAAAACTTAAAATTCAATAGAAAATATTAAGAAACTTGTTTTTTTGAGCAAATGAATACTTGATTTAATTATGAAATAATTAAAATCAGTTCAATATGTGACAAATATTTGAATTGAAACGGTTTAAGAAATAGTTTTTTCTGTGCAGTGAATTGTGCAGAAAATTCCACTTTATAGGGACGCTAATAATCCGTGTTGAAGGGTATAAAAAACTAAGCTGGTAAGTAAAAATCAGTGAAATATGTACTTTTCCTTCTGATGCTACTACTAGCAATGGAAAATGTAATGTTGCTTTTAGACAATTAATAATTAAAATATCGTACATTTTCTGCATTTAATATTAATGAATTTCTGCAAATTTAAAATCAATAATGATTAATGACATTCTCATTTTAGTTTTCTGCTTGTGTCTTATCCGCCCATCTGAAATAATTACATCATTTCCAGGAAACACAATGCAGGTATTAAATGTATTGTTTTTTGCACTCGTAATGTATTTATTATTAATTCTATCTAACAACTCTCTCATTTCATATTAATAATAAACATTATTTATGGTTTGAAGTTTCATGTTCTCTACAATCGAAAATCAGAACAAATTAATTAATTACATTGGGTGCAACGTTCAACAAATATTAAATATCGTTCTAAAACCACATAAACACATACTTTGAGGTCTTTTCAATACAAGATATTTTTGATATTTTGTTTTGCTACTACTTAGTATCAAAATATAAATTATTATTTATGTTTTTTTTTTCGAGATTTTTATATTAATGTTATTGTGGCCACTTAAGTGGCTCAAATAACGTATTTTGTCACTGGTCTCAAATTATGTTTGTAACGTTAGTGATTGGCCAACATAGAAATTAATATGTACATGATAACATGAGACCAACCAGCCAGCCAGTACAAATAGTACAAATTCTGTGGTAATTTATTATTCTATATTTCTATTTTTCTTATTTTCCTTGTCCTGTTTGGCTAAAATATTGTATAAAATCCCAAAAAAAAAAAAATTTTCACTTAAACGTTGCACGTTATGGGATTAGTACCTGGGGATTTTGTAAAAAGAATTTATTAGTTGTATATTTGCAATTTTCGGCTGTAAAAATAACTAGTGGCAACATGTTGTTCATTCATTATTGAAAAGAAAAGCACTTTTTGGAAAAATAAAAAAAAGGAATTAAGTAAAGAAAATAAAATTAAAACGGATGTGACCATTGTGTAAACCTACATGTTATATAAAATTTCTGTCAAGGCCTTTAGTTTAAATTAAAGCACAATATTTTTAAAAAAATTTGGTAAAAAATATTGTCAAGCGAAATTGTTTTTAATTAGATTTGGATGAAACGATTTTTTAATAAAAAATATTTAAAATGCGGCATTTCAATGCCATTCGGCTTTAATTCTTATGATACCCAATTCCCCCGCTTTTGGATGAATTTTGCTGTCCAAAAATGTTTTGAAATTGCTGCTTGAGTAGCTCTCAATGATTTTGCAAGCTCTTGTTGAGTTTTACAATAATTTTCATGGAGTAATTCTTTCAATTCGTAGTCTTCAAACGTGTTTGGTTGGCCTGGGCGATCTTTGTCTTCGGTGTAAAAATTACCACTTCTGAATCGAACAAATCCTCTTCTACACGTTGAAACCGATGGAACACATTCACCATAGGATTTGGTGAGCAATCGATGTGCTTCAGCATCACTTTTTTTCAAATTAAAGAAGTAACTCAAAACTTATGGCATATGACGCTTTGTTGGTACAAAATTCGACATTTTCGAAGCAAAAAAAACTTTTTTCTTTACACTTTAATGTTCAATAACTAAGTGAGAATACATGACAGATATGATATATACGATAATAAAAACAAGAACCGCGTTCAAAAGTTACGACATCTATTACACGAGGCAACAAAATCGAAAAAAATTTTGAAGGCTTTTTAAATCACTACTTTTTGATGTATTGTGGTTCCAGTAGTACAAATATGGTCCAAATTTTGAATTCTATGGAGAGATTTTTCAAAAAATGTTTAAGTAAAATTTTGAATTTTTTTAGATGTGTCTTCACATAATAATTTATTACTCAAAAACGGTTACTCCGATATTATTAATGTAAACTTAGAAAAACTGAAATTAACATAGGCTTTAATCCGTTTATATTTTGAGTTTTAATCGGCTCAGTAGTTTCGGAGTTATAATAACAAATTGAAGCAAAAAATATATTTTTTATGTGAAAATATCAAATTTTTTGGTTTTAAAAAATCATGAAAAATCGAAAACGGCAGATATTTTTTAGATTTATTGCTTTATCACAAAGCAACATATAATAGCAACAAAACAAAATATCGATTGTAAAAAACGATTGATTATTTTCGAATTTATGCACAATTAAATGAATTCGCTCATTTTTACAAAATATTAGTTTTTTGTTTGACATACATAAAATTGGGTAGTTATTATTCCTCTTTCGATTGATTGAATTTTGAAAAAAATTTTCCTATGCTATGTACAAATTTCCATGTATATATTGCGTTTCAATCGGCTCAGTAGTTTCGGAGTTATAATAACAAATTGAAGCAAAAAATATATTTTTTTGGTGAAAATTGGAATTTTTTTGTTTTAAAAAACTCATGAAAAATCGAAAACGGCAGAAATTTTTTAGATTTATTGCTTTATCGCAAAGCCATATGTAATGAGAAAAAATGAGATATCGATCATAAAAATTGATTGAATCTTTTCGAATTTATTTACAATTAAGTGAATTCGCTTATTTTCACAAAATTTTAGTTTTTTGTTTGATATACATAAAATTGAGAAGTTATTATTCATCATTCCACTGACAGAATTTTGAAAACATTTTCCTCATGACATGTAGAAATTTTCACGTATATATTGCGTTTCAATCGGCTTAGTAGTTTCGGAGTTTTAATAACAAATTGAAGCAAAAAATATATTTTTTACGAGAAAATAGCAAATTTTTTTGTATTAACAAAATTATGAAAAATCGAAAGCGGCCAAATTTGCTCATATTTATTGCTTTATTGCAAAGTCACATATAAAGGCAACAAAATGAGATATCGATTATAGAAATTGATTCATTCTTTTCGAATTTATTCACAATTAAGTGAATTCGCTTATTTTAATAAAATTTTTGTTTTTTTTTGATATACATAAAATTGAGTAATTAGTGTTCTTCTTTCGATTGATTAAATTTTGAAAGCATTTTCTCCATGCTCTGTGGACATTTTCACATATATATTGCGTTTCCATCGGCTCAGTAGTTTCGGAGTTATATTAACAAATTTACGTAAAAAATATATTTTTTATGTGAAAATATCAAATTTTTTTGTTTTAAAAAAATCATGAAAAATAGAAAGCGGCAGAAATTGATCAGATTTATTGCTTTATCTCGAAGCCACATGTAGTGGGAACAAAATGAGATATCGATCATAAATATCGAAATATTACTTTCGAATTTATACACAATTAAGTGAATTCGCTCATTTTCACAAAACTGTATAAATTCGCTTTTTAAAACAAAAAACAGATTAAAGGTTATATAAATCTCAACTTTTCAAGGTTTATTTGAATAATATCGGACTTACATTTTTTTAGTTATCATTAATTATGTGGAAAAACTTCTAAGAAAATTTATAATAAAAAAAATCTATTCATAGAATTTTTACCATTTTTGTACTTAGGATAGCCAGATAGATCAAATCTATATATTGGTTTGCTATTGACCTGTGTTATAAATCCCGCATTTTTAAGTCATACGCCCAATAGTAGGAAACATATTTATATTTATTTATATCTGACAGGGACGCATTTGTGTCCCAAACACTAGCTATCTATGGACTTTGGTTAATATACAATTTTTTCCTAGATTTACTCAAGCAAGAATATGTAATTAAGAAAATACATTATCCAATAAACAAAATCACTCTTACTTAAGACACAATTACTTATAAAATCTAAAAAATTTACCATAATTAATTTTTTTTTAAAAAAAAAAAAAACTATAAAAAAGATAATCAAATTATCTAGATCTCTAATATGAATTAAAACTGTATGATACTCGTATGATACAATTTCATTACTGTTGAGTAGACAAGAAAAATGAAAATAAAATTCATATAAAATTATGCAAATGATGCATGTGATATGAAGTGACGTAAATGTTTCCCTTCATCTTTTCTAAATTCCATTTCATCTTCCTTACGTTCTATATAAATATTATGATTTGAGCAAAAGAGTGAAATGAAATGAATTCACTGCCAGAACTATCATGTCAGAGGAGGAGGAGCAATCAGAGATTTTTAATTTATTTATGTTGATTTTTAATCACATTTATACAAATGCAATTAAATATAAAAATTTCTTTACGCAGAAAATACAAATGTAGTTGCAGTTGCTTATACATATGTTGTATATAAATAACTATATGGAGGCAGATAGTTATACCCCAGCTGTTTAAATAGTATTAATTTATACCTTTCAAACAAAATTGTTTCTTACCTGACCTTAATCAATAGATTACTTAACACATCCCAAGTAATCTAGGGTAGAGTCAATTGTCATGCTAATGAGCCTAGTTCTTTAGGTTGTAGTCTTTTTAATACTTTTTTATTTATTTTATTCGAGTACCGTAGAACTGCTGGTATAAATTCCCATATTTAAATTTTCTTATTTAAATGCATATGTATTGTTTCTGCAGTAAATGCTTCTCAGAATTCAATGATGCATGAATATTTTCTTAAGTGATGACATAACAAATATCAAGTTAAATTTAGAAGCAAAATGAGAAAGTATACAATATAGCAAATACAATAAGAATGCCTTAAGATATGCAAGCAAAAATATAAGCATTGTGAGCAAATCATTATGCATCAGTAAATGAAGAGTAGAATTTAATAGTAACAAATGTAGTATATTCGGCTGGGCCGAATCTTGTATACCCACCATCAAGCAATATGTGACAATAAAATATTTTTCTGATATAGGAGCTATATGGGTTGGGGGTTGGGTCAATTATGGATTGATTCTTACAAAAGTTGGTAGAGTGATATTTATGTTCATATAAAATTTGTTTATGTACAATTTCATTACGATATTAATTATAATAAGACAATTATGAAAGCTAAATTCAGTTTCTGAGGGTGACCTTTTATGGGGACTATGGACAAATGTTGCTTTCCAGTATAATTTCAAAGTATTTAGAACCAATTTTTGCAAATTTGTATTAGGTTTGCCGCATAATCAGCTTAATTATGGCTGCTTAAACTGTATTCCGGGGGAACATTTGTATGGGGGCTAGGTGAAATCATGGATGGATCTCGCTCACTTTCAATATCAATCAAATCTTATCAAGAGAGAGTATTTGTAGAAAATTAGCTCCATTCGTGGCCCTGTCGTGTTTTCAACAGACTGACAGACGGACAGACATAGCTATAACGTCTTAGAATTT
Source organism: Calliphora vicina (assembly GCF_958450345.1). Taxonomy (NCBI): domain Eukaryota; kingdom Metazoa; phylum Arthropoda; class Insecta; order Diptera; family Calliphoridae; genus Calliphora; species Calliphora vicina. Next base: position 98,662,070 of record NC_088784.1, on the reverse strand, counting down.
CATAAGGACCCCTCATATATAGACTTTTGTGGGTCTGCGATGTATACTTCACTGTGCTACAAACGGAATGAAGTTATCAATATACCCTCCATATTTTTTGATGGAGGGTAAAAAAAAAAAATAAAGCCATTTATTAACAGCATATTGCAGTTGAATTTTTAGCTTGTCACATATTAATATTTTGTAGTCATAATATTGTTAGTTGATTTTACATATTGCTTTTGTGAATGTTAAATAAATTAATTACATTTACCCATGCTAGAATACCTTAAGGGGTTTAGGGGAAGTTAGTGTGCCTAAAAGCAGGCAACATAATTCGCTTAATTAAATAACAAATTATGCTTATTTAAGCTAATACTTCATAAAATTATATTGTACTAAATAAAAATATTATATGTAATGCTTGTAAATATAATTCCAATATAATGTTGCTACGAATTTGCATTAGCGATTTTAATTTAATGGTCTGTAACGACTGCCTGTAACATTTATCGTGTTTATAAACGTGATGAATTAGTAGAAGATTCTACTTATCAACAAAGTATGGCAAAACTAATTGTTTATGCTGCTAACATTAACATTGAATCTGCTAAAAGCTCTAGAATTCGAATATTATAGATTTGTCCGCTAAGAATTTCCATGAAACTACTCGAAGACAGATGGCGCTGTGTATAAATAGTAACTGCGGTTGCTGTCGTTGTTCATTTTATAATAGGCTGATATAAAAATGAATTTATGTAAACGAAAACAAGTAAGTAATACCCTACACCAAATAAATGAGCAAAAATATTTTTCTTTTAAAATTTCAATAATTTATATTCGTTAGTGATTTTCGAAATGGGCCTTATATGGCAGCTATGACCAATTATGGACCGATCACAATGAAATTAGGTCGTGTGATTTATGTCTATATGAAAGTTTACTATGTTGATATTTGTGAGTATACCAAAATTTTTAAGCGATTTATGCACGTTAAAGTGGTTTTCGGAAGCGGGTCTATATGGGAGCTATGACTAATTATGGACCGATCGTAACAAAATTGTGTGACATGAATTTTGTATATATAAATCTTAATTGGAGTGCAATTTGTTGAGATACATTTATAAATTAAACATTTATGACCGATAAAGTCGAATTTCGAGAGGAAATTTGTATGGATGCTAGGTGAAATAATGGACGGATTTCAGCCAGTTTTAATAGGCATCGTCCTTAGGCCGAAAAACTTATATGTACCAAATTTGATCCAAATATCTTCAAAATTTCGACCTGTACTCTGCGCACAAGGTTTACATGGACAGCCAGCCAACCAGCCAGACGGACGGACAGACGGACATCGTTTAATCGACTCAGAAAGTGATTCTAAGTCAATCGGTATGCTTTAAGGTGGGTGTTAGACCAATATTTTTGGACATTATAAACATCTGCACAAACGCATTATACCCTCCCACTATGGTGGTGTAGGAATAAATACTCTATAGAATAATAAGTTCTCATAAAGAAACACAATTATTTTAACCCCTAAATTACCACAAGCACATTAAATGCAATTTAAATTTACTGTATCAACTTCACTTCAATAATATTTATCTTCGACAGCTTGTGCTAAGGTTACAACTACCGTTGGTGGTGGCGACCTAGAAACAGCCATAACTTAAGTTTACTTTAATATTGTTTTTGTTTTTAATTCGTTTTGTTTTTTTTTTTGTGCGAATTGTTTGTTAAGCCAACAAGATTGGCTACATGTTTATGAAACCAAAGACCAACCGCTAGAGTATCAGCAGCACTAGACGGCAATAGCAACCACATTATTTTCTTTATGTTGGCAAACTCCTGTAAATCCTTAAATCGAATAAGCTACTTAAATGTGCCAAGACAAAAAAGGTTATTAACTAACTACAACTAAAAGAATAGAACACAACTGGCAGCATTGAAAAGTTAAGGAAATTCTAAAGGTGTGTGGTAGAGTAAAAGTTTCTTCTAAGATCTTGTAGTAAGAAATTCTCAAATCGACCACTTGTGGGTATTTAATGTTATTTACAAATGTATGTGTTAATAATTAAACAAAAGTTTATGTGAATTTATTTAAGAAGCTAAAACTATCAAGGTTTATGTACAATTAAAAACTAGCATAATAAAAAAACATGCTAAGTCCAAAAAAAAAACCTATAAACGCCAACGCACTTCTTTTACAGCGATACAAAAGTGAACGAACAAAATATGCAGGCGTTCTCGTGTATTATATCCATTTAAATAAATTGCGCCCCAACATATGCAATGAATGCTACATGTTAAGGATTTTAAATTGTATATCTTCTAGGAGATTGCATTAGCAATTTCGATTGCTGTCAGTAATTCAATAAAATTAGTTTTATGGTTTTAGAAACCCATTTTATAAAACGCTGTATATTTTGAAAATACAAAAATATCTTTGAATTTTATGCAAACCTTTTAGAAATTCAGCGATCAATCAACGCTTTTGATACTCGTATTCTTAACCAAAGAAACAAATTGTACACAGTTTCATTGCGGTTCTTGTTGTGGTTTTCTATGAAAAATAAATAAGAAATGTATCACCATAAACCGTTATGCATGTGTAATTTTCAGTTTTTCTTTACATAAGAAAGAAAAAATAATATTATTAATCACCACGTCAGGTGCAAAAATAACAGCAAAAGGAAACACCCGAAAATGTAACACAACAATTCAAATAAATCATACATCAACACAAAATGTTTTTTTCCTTAAACTACCGGATTCACATGCACCAAATCCCATGCAACCCATTTTACATAAATTCAAATTCACTCAGCAAACTGCTAAATTCGTACTTTCTTTTTTTTATTTACACAGCAACAATATAAATTACTCAAACATACTGCTATACTAACTATACTATGCACAGGTACATTGTACAACAAAATAAACATTTACAAAAGGTAAGTAAATTTGTGTGTGTGTGCGTGTATCCTTAGCTCGTTTTTGTGCATGTGTGAATATATGTAGGTACACCTATCATCCCATAAATGTCAACATTTATTCACACATCATAATTCAGCCAACAAAAAACTAACAACAAAAAAAGAGAAGAAAACTTGATAATATATGCCATTGCAAATAAAAATGGTGTGTTGCCATATATGAGTATGAATATGCGAGGGTTGTGTGAGATGCTTTTTTTGATTGACTCAAATTTACACCATGCAATTTGAGTACTACCCCTGTGGGAAATTTGTGATTAGAGCTGATATCTTTCAATAGTGCCATGATCATAACTCACGACTCTACTGATCATGAAAATATTTGGTATACATGTTTTTCATAGCCATACACAAATTAAAAGTTCTACAGAAGTTCGAAATTAGCTTTAGTTTGGTTTTTAAACAGATTCAAAGTTCATATTTTTCATATACCTAAAATAAAACTGTTAATAATTTAAGAACTATTGGACAGATGTCTTTTTTATACCCTACACAACCATAGTGGTTTGTGCAGATGTTTATAACGCCCAAAAATATTAGTCTAACACCCACCTTAAAGTATACCGATCGACTTAGAATCACTTTCTGAGTCGATTAAACGATGTCCGTCCGCCCGTCCGTCTGGTTGGCTGGCTGGCTGTCCATGTAAACTTTGTGCGCAGAGTATAGGTCGCAATTTTGAAGATATTTCGATCAAATTTTATTTTTTATTTTTTTTTCGGCCCAAGGACCAAGCCTATTGAAATCGGTCCATTATTTCACCTACCCCCCATACAAATGTCCTTCCGAAATTGGACTTTATCGGTCATAAATCTGTAATTTATAAATGTATCTCCACAAATTGCGCTCCAAATAAGTTTTATATATACAAAATTCATGTCATATAATTTTGTTATGATCGGTCCATAATTAGTCATAGCTCCCATATAGATCCGCTTCCGAAAATCACTTTAACGTGCATAAATCGCTTAAAAATGTTGGTATACTCACAGAATTCAACATAGTAAACTTTCATATAGACATAAATCACACGGCCTAATTGTGATCGGTCCATAATTGGTCATAGCCCCCATATAAGGCCCACTTCCGAAAATCACTCAAAAATATAAATTATTGAAATTTTAAAAGAAAAATGTTTTTAGTCTTTTACTTAGTGTAGGGTATTATATGGTCGGGCTTGACCGACCATACTTTCTTACTTGTTTTATCTCACATTAATTTCTTTTTTTTTTTTCTAGAAATGTGTTTCTCATCAAAACGGGATATAGAGAGATATCTCAAAAATTGTAACTTCCATTTTCCAAAGAATTTGCTTGATTAAAAACATATAAGGGGGATTTTATGTCAAGTGAACCAACTTTTGAAATCGATGTCTTTCGATCGCAACAAGGTTAGTCCCATTAGATAGTAATTCAGACACAATTTTTCAACAAGATCGGTTGAGAACTCTCCGAGTTAGAGGGGGTCAGAATTTAACATTTTGGCCAAACAGATTTTTTTTTGTTTTATCCATGTAACTTATTATTCTTAGCAAAATGTGTCCCAAATAAATATAAATAAACAAATTTTGAAATTTTTTTTTTTTCGAAATCAAAAAACTTTTTGGATTTTTTTTTAATTTTTTTTTATGCTCTAAAGAAAGCTTATATCTTTTCCTTGAAGACCTGTTTGGTAGCTTAGTGGGATGAGAGTTGGATATCTATCAAAATAAATGTTTTGTAACTCAAATAAAAATTTTTACTTTTTTATTGCAAAATCAAAAACTTTTGTTTTTTTTTTTTTTTTTTTTTTTAAAAAAACATTTAATTCTTTGAAGACTTTTTTGGTCGCTTAGTGGGATGCGAGTTGGATATCTATCAAAATAAATGTTTTGTAACTCAAGATATAAACTTTTTGAGTTAAAACATTTATTTTGATATACAGTGACTCAAACGCAAAATCGGACGAGAGTTTGTCTGATATAAATGTGCTCTAAACATAAAGGGATGTTCCAAAAAAAATTTTTTTTCGCTTCTAAAAAACTAAAATTTGCATAAAAACCAAAATAACTCAATTTCTTGCGCCAAACACAAAATCGGACAGAGTAAAATAGGTATTCAAAAGTGGGAAATAAATATTTAGTTTCATATCCTTGTTGTCTCGAATGACCTGTAGTCGCATTTGAATCGATTTTACCATGCTTTGGCATACTTCCGGCTCTATTGAGCTCCATGCTTCCAGTAAGGACTATTTTATCTGAACTAACGTGTTAAATTTTATTTGATGCACTCTCCTTGCTAATTTATCAAAAGGTGCTCAATTGCATTAAAGTCTGGGCTCTGTGCAGGAGTTTCTATAAGTTTGGGACAGTTATGGATCAACCAAATATTTGCAACACCTGATGTGAGCTTGGGATCATAGTCTTGATAAATGGAAAAGATGTTTTCTGTAGCCACTTTTTCGTACTTTGCTCTAAATTTTGCTTCAAAATGTTGAGATTGACAAATTTGTCCATTTTGCCATCGATAAAATGCAAATTGCATACTCCGGTACTCCGTGTCAAAATAATGAATTCTGAAACACACAAACCATCTCTCGAACGCTAAAAACGATGAAACATATTCACCATTAGCTTTGGTGAGCAATCGGTGTCTTTCAGCGGCTCTTTTTTAAATGAAAGTGAAGTAAAGCAAAACTTTCTGCATATGACGCATTGGTAATACAAAATTCGACATTTTCGAAGCAAAAAAAACTTTGTTGTTTACACTATAATGTTCAATTTCTAAATGAGAATTAATGACGGATATGTACCCTTGAAAATGACATATAAGTTATTAAAAACATAGTAAATCCCGAAGTTTTAAGTCATAAACCCAATATTGTACCCAATAATATACTCAGAATGCTGAAGTCCCTAAGATTTATTTAATACTAATGGCGTTTTCTTTACTGACACATAATATTGCATACTCGATACTTTTTATTAAAGGTTACTCATACCCTCATAATGTAAAACATTTCTAGCGATCACAAAATAACATAAATCATTTCCATTTGAGCAATTTTCTTTTATGTAGCTTTTTGATATACTAAAAGTATACTATTTGCTTCCATTTTAACACTTTTAATTAAAAAAGCACAAAAACGAACTTTAACAAGTAAGAGAGCTATATTCGGCTGTGCCGAATCTTATATACTCTTCACCAAATTATACTTTAAAATAAATTTTTTTAGGTAAACAAAATTTATTTTTTTTTTAATTGTTTTCAAAATTTTTTTTGTTTAAATTGTTTTATAATTTTTTTTAAAATTTTTTTTTTCCAAATTTTTTTTTTTAGTTTTTAAATTTTTTTTTTTTTGGAAAAAAAAATGTATGACAAAAAAAATTTTTGATGAAAAAAAAATTCGGGTTAAAAAATATTTTTCCCGATTTTGACCCATTGTAGGTCCATTTTACTATAGCCTTATCTACATCGTTGCAATGGACTTTGAAATACCTATTATTAGATATCCATATTGTCTATATTAATGACTTAGTAATCCAGATATAGATCAAAAATAGGTCAAAAATCGAGGTTGTCCCGGTTTTTTGCTCATATCTCCGTTATTTATGGACCGATTTTGCTGATTTTAAATAGCAAACATCTCGAAAGCATGTCTGACAGAATTATTGAAGATTTGGATCCCGAAGATATCTGGGGTCTTCAGAAAATTGATTTCAAAAGACAGACAGACGGACATGGCTTAATCGACTCCGCTATCTATAAGGATCCAGAATATATATACTTTATAGGGTCGGAAATGAAAAATGTAGAAATTACAAACGGAATGACAAACTTATGAAGGGTATAAAAACAATAACAAGATCAGCTGTTAAAAAAGTGCTGCCTTTCCAAAACTGTGCTAAAATTGAGGGTGACAAATGTAGCATATTTTCGGGGTTTTAGTGAAATATTTTTGGAAAAGAACACAAAGATGGGTAACAGGCAGAATAAAGAAATTATTTATGCCAGAAAAATTTATAAATTTATACAAATCGGACAATTTTTCACAAAGATATGCCTAAAATTACATTAAAAGTTTTTTGATAATTATTCGAAATTTAAGGAAATTGTTTAATGGTCCCTGTCTGAATTTTGTATCTATATGTTGTTGTCCATATAAAGGCTTATAATTGAAGAAAATCTTTAGAAAGTGGAAGATATCCTTTTTGAGAAATATTTTGTTGAAGGAAATGGATTTTTTGGAAAATATATTGAAACTAAGTTAAGCATTACTATGAGAACAATATTGCAAAAATGGGATAAGCGGTTGAAAACTTATATAAGGTTTAGCGACTTTATATAATTCTTATATAAAATTTGAACTTTGAACCAAGTTAAAACACTAACCAAAGCGAATTAAAATAAATATTTCAGAAACTTCAAATTAAGTATGACCATGAAGGACCTGTGTAACAAGTTTGAAAATTTTTGGAAAAAATTTGTATCCACCCTATAAGAAAATTAACATAAATCGTAAATTCAAAACTAAATATTGTAGTTTTTAAATAATGGTGTGTAGACATCTTTTATTAAGATTGTTTTTCAAAAATCGTTTGGGTATAGAGCATTTTTTTTCCAGAAAAAGAAAATGTTCTTAAACTTAAAGGTTAATCCTCGTTCCTAACAACAACACACATGACATTTAAGCAAAACATTAATTTGGAATATCAAAACATATTTTTTTTTACTGCTAGCAATGCAACCACACACAATTTGTTAAAAAAATGGTGAACAGAAAAAAAACTGCTCTTAAGGATAAAAAAAGGAATATGTTGCATATGAGTACAACTGTGTTTAAACATTTTTTTCCAAGCCACTGCAAAAATGTGAAGCATGAAACATGTCTTATCAGAAATTCACATGGTTGCATATGGTTGTAATACAATTAAAAATAACGGAAACAAAACTGTATAAAGTTCAGCCAAAAAACGATTGTTAAATATTGGTAAAGCGGTGGATTTTATTCCAGTTTTTCTTATTTTTTTCGAATCGTGGGTTAAGCTAACTGTTTGGTTTTAGAGTGACCAGTGATAAGTGCTACAAATTTAAAATTATGAATATTGATTTATAAATAAAATGAATGCTAGGGGGAAAAATACTTTATTTAGGCATACTTAAGAAAAATATTGGCAGCTGGCCAAGTTTAAGGCTTAGTTTTAGCTATTAACGTATGTAAGCTAGATTTTTAAGCAAATTATTTAATATTTGCAGGTACATATTTCATTTGGGAGTTATTTTACAGTACCCACTAGTCGTGGTTAAAATGTATAAACTTATGTAGATACAAAATGCTTTCTCAGCATAATGACACACTTAGTTTACTAAACTTTTAGTTTAACATGATGCTAAAATAATAAATGTATGAAAATAAGGGACAGGGTGAAAACTGCGGTGTATTGTAAAACAAAACGCCCAAGTTAATTAAATTACAACTCATATTAAACTTACTCATGCAAAACAGTACAAAAATTTCAGCAAACATATTTAAATCCACATAATATAAACCCGCAAGTGTTTTCAAGTATAATAAATATAGCAATGAGAAAAAAGTTAAAAAAAACAAGAAATACATTGGGCGTATGTTCAGAACATATAAAAATATTAAAAAAAATGACATTTGCTATAACTGCAAGTGACAATTATGAAAAAAATATTTTTATTTTCATATTATTTTCATTCTCGTTCTCTCAACTGCTTTTGGATTTCAAGAGTAATGTAATGTGCAAAAATGTAAGTGATTTTCATCACTCTTGCAAGCTTTTTTTAAGCTGTCTTTAAGAAATTTAAATTTTTCTTTAAACATTTTAAAATGAATATGGGTTTTAAAGCAAACAGCAGTAAGAAAAACAAGTAAGAGAGCTATATTCGGCTGTGCCGAACCTTATATACCCTTCAACAAATTATACTTCAAAATAAAAAATTTAAATATTTGTAGTTGAACAAATTTTTTTTTCAGTTTTTTTTAATTTTTTGTAAAAAAAATTTTCGAGTTGTTTTTTTAAATTTAAAATTTTTTTTTTTTAAATTTTTGTTTTTTTAAATTTGAATTTTTTTTTTTAATTTTTAAAAAAATTTTTTTTTTGGTGATCAAAAAAAATTCGTGTTGAAAAATATTTTTTCCGATTTTGACCCATTGTCCATATTGTCTATATTAATGACTTAGTAATCCAGATATAGGTCAAAAACCGAGGTTGTCCTGGGTTTTTCCTCATATCTCAGCCATTTGTGGAGAAGTTTTTAAATAGCAAACTTCTCGAAAGCATGTCTGACAGAATTATGTGTTTTACGTGTCAAATGAATTAGGGAAAACTTAACAACTCGCTGAGAATTTACGTAGCACTGTTATTTATATTCATAAAAATGTTATTATGTAGGCAACATGCTTTTTTATGAATTTCTATGTTAGGTAAATTCTCAGCGAGTTGTTTTTTTTTTCCCTAATTTATTTGACACGTAAAAAACATAAGGTAGACATGTTATATATGAATGGATAGAGGATTTTGTATACTTTTCAAAAATGTATATAACTTTTGACAGTTAAAAAATTCATGGAATACTTTTTTGAAAAATATGACAAAAAATGCTTTTTATTGAATTTTGCATAGATACAAATTTTTCAAATTGAAATAAAATTTTTATTTATGAATATTTTTTAATGAAATTTCACAGTTATGTAGATTTTTCTATTTAAAATGGAAAAATAAAAACAAATTTTGAAATTTGAAATTTGTAATAGTATCCCGCAATTTCCAAAAAAATCTTGAAAAATCCCAAAAATGGAATTTTTTCGTTTTTTGGCTATAATATCCATAATAGGGGCGGGGTTATCGGAGCCCTTTACAAGATAATTAAGAACTTATTGGGCCATCTAAAATAGGTTACTATATTTTGATATCAAGTATGCGATTTTAGAATTTTTGCCCTAAAGTTGAATTTTACATAAAAAATAGGCATTTTTTGATTGGACCTGATCCCGTCGGTATCAAAAATTATAAATATTTTTTTTATTTAAAATATTTGACATAAAGTTAGCTTTTCAAAAAGTACAAATTCATTATACATCCTCTTAGAAAATTTTTAGATAACTTAAAAAGAATAAAAGTAATTGCGAAAAATCGCCTTTTTTAATTTTTTTATATTCAAATGCATGTAACTTTGGACTCAGTCATGATTTTTAAACACTTTTTTCTTTATTTGATATATAGATCTATTGTTAATCCTGTAAAAGAAAAATGGATAAAATCGGAGAATATGTAGAACTGCGGTCACCAAAAAACTGGTGTAGGGTGGGTAAAAATGCTGAAAACTAAATTTTCAAATGCGAATATCTCCTAAGCTATAAGAGATAATTGATAGCTACGACGAGGTTTTATGTAGTGCTCGACGAGGAGATTCTAAATGTGCAATTTTTTTAAATCGTAACACAAACGAAGAAATAGGATCATTTTAAAAATTGCACATACCCGAGGTGTCCTACTTTGGGAACCCCTGGTCCCGCGCCTGGAGGGCTCATGAGGTCCAAATGCAAAACTTGAATTCGACTACACTACCTCTTTGCGCATGTGAAATTTCATTCAAATCGGCGTAAGGGTTTAGAAGTTACAGATTTATTTCCCTGTTTTTTTATTCTCATACCACTGTGCGTCGTTGCAATGGACTTTGAAATATCTAATTGTCTATATTAATGACTTAGTAATCCAGATATACATAGGTCAAAAATAGGTCAAAAGTCGAGGTTGTCCTGGTTTTTTCCTTATATCTCAGACATTTGTGAACCGATTTTCTCGATTTTATATAGTCACCGAGCCGGAAGAATTCCGGAGATATTGATGTAATTATCGTGTATGTAAGTTATTTGGGGGTTTCGGAAAGTTGATTTCAACAGACAGACAGACGGACATGGCAGGGTTGGAAAATTATATTGTAGAAATTACAAATGGAATGCCAAACTTCTTACGAAGGTGAAGGGTATATTAAGTGTAGGAAGGTGTAAGTGTACCCGTTCCAAATTTGTTAAAGCTTGGTGCACAGGTTCTTTTTGGTTCATTGCACATTTTAAAATCACTTTGGTTTGACTTTCATCGAGGTTCAAAGTTAGAATTTTATATAAGAATATAATAAAATCGCTTAATTTCTATTGTATGTAACTTATCAACAACTTATGTTTCTCAACCTTTCTATTTCTGGAGACTTCTAATTGTGGACAATTTTAATTACCGACCGATTAACAGCAGTTAACATAACTGTGGTGGACATTATTAACATAGCTGTGGAACATACAGAATTGAATAAAAGCTTTGGGGGATCATTGTAGATATAGAACATTCATGAAGCTACTGGAAGGAAGATGTAGTTGTATATACAATGGCTGCGGTTGCGGTCGGTGGTTCAGTTTATGATAGATGTTGTTAGAAGTAACATCAACTATATGACCAGAAAGTGACCATTTAAATTGTTGTGTAAATTTTAATAAATGAAGAGTTGTTACAATTTTAAACTACTGATCAAATTTATTTGAAATTAAAAGAATATCCACATTTTATTTAAAGGAATTAAACCATCGTTTTTAAAAGGTAAACACGTAACAATATTTTCTTAAAAGACATTTTCTTTTGAATACTTACATAAAAGGCTTAAGATGCCCTACATCGACATCATTTTATCTTCAAAATAATATTTTTTCTTTTCAAGTATATTCAGGAGAAGTGTATATAAGATTCGTCTCTGCCTACTTAATCACTCTTAAATCCATTATTTGTGGTTTACATACATAAATTGCCTTTTAACTGAACATTAGATTTCTATAAAACACTTAGGCTATTTCTGCTAATCAAAAGTACTTCTTAACATACTGTCGAGCCTTTTAAATAATACGTGCCTTCTAAGATTTTATGTTATTTGTCATGGTACTTTTGCTTTCTCTATATTTTTTTCTAATGTCTATGACTAGTTGTCCTTAAGTCGGTTTTATTACACAGATGATTTAGCATTGAAAACTTATTTGTAAATTACAATGTAAATGAATAATAGACAGACAGTAATAGACACATAGTCATACATAAATAAGGACATATTTATAGAGACATTCACTAGGACTTGTTTAAGTTATACATCCAAACGTAATACTTTAATATAAGTACTGAGCTTATGGTACTTAAGAGCCAGTATATGGTCAGAGGAATCATGTTAGTAGAGTAAAAAAATAAAACAAAAAAAACCTGCAGAAACATATGTCTGTACTTATGTTAGTAGTTGTGGGCATTAAGATAACACACGTAGCTTGGTTACGCTTTGTAGGTACCTACCTGTATTGGAAAAATTAAAAAAAACAATAAAAACAGTGTGGCAGATGATATAGTGTACAAATTGTTAGCTTTGTTTTATATCGAACCTCTAGAATGCTGGTTAATTTAAAAAAAATGTATACTTAATTCGATCAATATAATAAAATTAACGCTTTATTTAGTTCATTCTGTTAATGCTGATACAGAAAATATTCATAGATAAATAATGCATTACAAAATGTTGACATTAAATACCCAGTAATTGTTAAGTAATACACAAGCATACATATGTGTATTAGGGGGTCCCCGTTTGTAGAGAGAAAAAATGTTTTTTCGGCGTTCCCAACTACAATTAAGGTTAAAAAATTCTCAAAATTTTTGTTTTGGCGTCCTTATTTTTAGCTTTTATTTTGAATTATTCGTACAATATAAATTTATTCATTGTTAATCCATTGTTAGCTATGACCTTTTCCCATCTTTCTGGCAACATATGGATTCCGAGCCAAAAGAACTGCTCATCTTTTGAAGCCAAAGACGAATCAAGCCAATATCGGATACTCTGTTCCAAAGTGATGCTTATCTCAGAGAGAGCGTTCTGCATCGAATGAAACAAATAGTAGGGGGCGGGGCAAGGTCTGGACTATAAGGCGGGTGAGTCAAAACTTTCCAACCACATCTTAGCAAATAGCTTTTAACAGTTATTGCAAAATGTGGCCGAGTGTTGTCATGATTGAATATTACGGTTTCATATCTGGTCACATATGTATTCTGGGGGTTTTTCTGTCAATGCTCGCTTAAAACGAATCAGTTGCGTTCGGTACAGATTCCCTGTGATGATCTGGTCAGATTCAGTAGCTCATAAAAGATAGGATACTTTCGGTTCCACCAAATACAGAGCATTACATTAGCGTAATGGATATTTTATTTTGGTGTCAATTCGGCTAATTGGCCGGTCTTCATATTTAATCTCTTCTTCTGGTTATCGTAATGGATCCAGTTTTCATCGCGAGTAATGATTCGGTGCAAAAACGATTTTCTTTTATAGCATTGAAGCATCATTTCGGACATGCAAAATTGTCTTTCAGAGAGCTTCAATTCGTATGGTAACCAATTGCACTATTTTTGAATGAATCCTGCTGCTCGCTAGCACATTTTGGCTTTTTGAGTAGCTGCCAATATTTTTTAAAACTCTTGTTGAGTTTGACAACAATTTTCATGGAGTAATGCTTGGCTAGCCTGGGTGGTCTTTGTCTTCCGTAACAAAATCAGCACCGCACAAACCATCTCTCGCACTTTGAAACCGATGGAACACATTCAGCATAAGCTTTGGTGAACAATCGGTGGGCTTCAGCGGCACTCTTTTAAAATTAAAAAAGTAAAGCAAAACTTCCCGCAATTGACGATTCGTTGTTACAAAAATTCGACATTTTCAAAACAAAAAAAAAAAAACTTTGTTGTTTACACTATAATGTCCAATAACTAAGAAAGAGTAATTGACATACATATATGTACCCTTCAAAATGACACAATACTGAAATAAAAATTTTGATTTCCAAATTATTATTTTGATGAAATTTTCTAATACCACATTGAAAGCGACTTTCAAAGACATTTCACATGATACCAAAATACACAGGAAGGATCCTTGAGAGAAATATGAAAAAAATGCTTAAAAAAAATAATATTTTTATCCTTTGATCCAGCTTTGATCTACTAATGCCAATACAAAACTTTTCAGAATTGTGTTTCTCAAATATACTAAGCTTTCATTTTAGTTGAGAATATTTTCAGTTTATTTTTCCTTCATACAAACGGGGCCACCCAAATGTATTTGTATTTTATCCTGTAAAACAATTTAATTATGCTCTAAAGGCTCATTTTTCGTTTTTTATGATCAACAACAAAATTTTCCCCATAACACACAATAATTAAGTGGCAATTTGAGGCCGTTGAAAAATGTCACAAGTGTAATTAAAATTGTGTTATTAAAAATTTATTTCAAGAATTATTTATTGACCATTTAACAAGTGAATCATGGAGGCTTATAAATCTCATTTTTTTAAACTTTTTCCTAAATATGACAGACTCCATGACCTCAGTCTATACTGTGCAACAAATTCTATGAAAAATTCGAGTTAGAACTTGCCATAATTGTAGTTAAAATTTATATTTATGGAGAATATGTATAGAAATGCATATTATTACGTTCTTACCTTTTAAAACTGATGGTTAATTTTTTTTAAAAAAGTTTAAAAATTACTATTGTTACTATGTATTTATAAACGCTGTTACTATTTGTATAATAAAAGTATGAAATAGTGATTTTAAAGTTAATTATTTTAGTGTAAATCAGGGAAGCGCAAAAAGAGAAATTGCAGTTAGTGTGTATGTATTGGTTAAGAATAAAAAAAATCCGTAACAACATCAAGCAACAGAATGGAATATTTATATTTTTACGCTCTATTGTTTGCAACTAAATGAGTTATTTGTATTTTTTACGCTCTTGCTGTGTGTTTTGTTTACTTTCGGGTTGTGTACGTGTAAATTCACGAAAATGTTCGTAATCTCAACAATATGAACGCCTACCAATGGTGTAAACTATGGAATTTTCAATATATTTTTTTATGAATAGTTGTAAATGAATCAGTTAAACATTATTATGTAAAAGAACGTGTTTTGCTTAACCATAATAATCTGTAAAAATAACATTTGTTTACTGTCACTTGTCAATATTTGTAAATAATACGAAAGCTTAAAATGATTTAAGATGTTATTTTAAAAAATAAAGACACACTTAAGTTGTTTTTTTACACATATGAATGTGTATTATATAAACTTTTCCATAAATAATAAATGACTTTAATACCTCACATCCTTATAAATTAAATTAATTCGTTGTCATAAATTTTATTAGAGTTATACAATTGTGAAAAATTATTATAAAATAATATGACACATTTATAACTTGTATTTTTATTAATGTCAGACTGAATGTCTATTTGAATTATATTATTTTCTACTTAAGGTAAAGAAGGTATTTAGTATATTATATTTCATAAAGTTATAAAGAAATGTTTGCTTTTCTTTACGCAGCTGGTGAAAATCTAAGTATTTACGATGTAGATATTTCAAATGTTTTATTTAACACCTTGCAGTAGTGTAATGAGTAAAGTAGTCGAGGCAATCAAAATATCCAATATCATATTTTGTGTCATAATTTGTGCAGACATTCAAATTAATTTATAATTCGTTTCTGAAATTTTTTGAGCATATTGTGGGAGTAAATGAAAATTTTCCCAGCAAAAATGTAGCTTCTTTTCACTTCGAAAAAGATGCTTAATTTGTGTATGAAAAGTTACCACTTTTTTGTCTCATATAAAACACTTTTTATGTTCGCACTTTCCAGAAGTTACTTACCAGGAAAATTAAATTAAGTTTAGATTACAGTTTATTGAAATGTAATATACTTCAGATTAATGATTTGGTTTTAAAACGTACAAATGTATGGAGGTTGTAATGATTATGTATGGGTTTAGTATATTTTGGTTTATTAAATCTTGGAAATGTGAGTCACTTTTCATAGTTATCTAGAACAAGGTATAAGAAGGATTATACGCTGCGTTATGTAATGTCGCGTTCTTGTACCTAAATCTTAGTTTGTTATTAGTACTTTGTCATCGTTCTGAATAAGTGACTAAAAATTTAAATTCATATCAAAATTTACTGGTTTTGACTAAAAAAAAATTACTTTCAAAGTTTGTAACGTTCGCTATTGTAATGATTGTGTAATGGTGCAGTCTATTTTGATTTTTTATATCTCGAAAATGTGAAACACTTTTTATAGTTATCTAGCTCAAGGTGTAAGAAGGATTTTAAACAGCGTTATATACTGTCGCGTTCTTGTACCTAGATCATAGTTTGTTATTAGCACTCTGCGATTGTTTTAAACTAGTGACTGAACATTTAAATTCATATCAAAGTGTACTAGATAAAGTTAATTTCAAAGTGTGTAGCGTTCGCTATTGTTATGCTAAAAGAAAATATGGAATTTATACCTGCAGACAAACATTGGTAAAAGCTATAAAGGAGGCAGAAAATGCAAATACCTTTGTTAGCTAGGAACTTTACCCATCTTTCTGGCAACATATGGATTCCAAGTCAAAAGAACTGCTTATCTTTTGAGACCAACAACAAATCAAGAAAATTTCGGATACTCTGTTGCAAAGTGAATCGTATCCCAGAGTGTTATGCATCGATCAAAACAAATAGTAGTCAAGGTCTGGACTATAAGGCGATATGGGCAAAACTTCCCAACCAATTCATCCTACATAGTTTTTAACAGGTATTGGAACATGTGGCCGAGCGTTGTCGTGATGGAATATTACAGTTTTATGGCCGCATATTCACTCTTCAAACGAATCTGTTGCATTTGATACATGTAATGCTCCGTATTTGGTTCAACCAAATACGGAGCATTACTTTAACGACATGGATATTTGGCTTTGGTGTTTATTCGGCTGGTTGGCCGGGCTTCACATACGATCTCTTACGCTTCGGGTTATCGTAATGGATCCACTTTTCATCAAAAGTAAAGATTCGGAGAAAAAATTATTATTTTTATAGCGTTCAAGTATCATTTCAGACATTCAAAATTGTATTTCAAGGTCTGTCGGTTTCAATTGGTACCAAATTTTCCTGCTTTTGTATAAATGTTGCTGATTGGAAACGTTTTGAATCTGACAAAAATCTTCATGGAGTAATGCCTCCAGTTCTTGGTCTCAGATCATATCTCGCACATTAAAACCGATGAAACACATTCACCGTAAGCTTCGGTGAGCAATAAGCTTCCCACACGCAGAGAAAAAATATAGTTGAGCATGGTTACTGTAACCATTTCAATATTGTTACAAGTTTTTTAACTATACTATAGTCACAGTAACCATTTACATGATTGTGGTAACCATAATATGGTTAATTTACGATTCACATGTTTGTATCAACCATATATATGGTTACAGTAAACAAATATATGTTTGTGACAACCATTCATATGATGAAGGACTTATCATATTATGTTGCTCTCGGCTTAAGGCTTATCATAATCTGAGAACAACATATGATAAAATTATTCATCATAAATATGGGTGCCCCGATAGACTAGACGATAGTGTACTGGACTATGAATCCATGGGTTGCGGGTTCGATTCCTGCCAGAGACTCTGGGTGTTTCTGCAGACAAGCAAAACGCTTCGCAGTTTGTGTTTGTTTTTTAAAAAAAAATACAATCATGTGAATCATAAATTAAACATATTATGGTTACCACAATCATGTAAATAGTTACTGTGACTATAATATTGTTAAAAATCTTGTAACACTATTTAAATGGTTACAGTATCCATGCCCAATTATATTTTTTCTCTGCGTGCACATATGACACTTTGTTGGCTGAAAATTCGACATTTTCGATGCAAAAAAAAACTAAGTGAGAATAACTGACAGATTAGTTATTAAACACAAAAACCGCGTTCAAAAGATATGCCATGTATTGTCAATCACGCATTTCTTACGAATGTCGCGTTCTTAATTCTTAATATAGAAGTCGGATTAAAACGTATCACATAACCATAATTTTATCATATTGTTTATTTAAGAAAGTTCCTTTTGTGTTTTGTCAAGTGTTTTGGCACTAAATTGGAAACAAAGGGCATTCATCATTTTGGTAAATTACGAATCTAACTATATTCTTTTACAATATAAATATACATGGACTTTGTAAATAAACTTACATGACATGTTCATGGAAAAAAGCTTTAAATTTTGAAATTAAAAAACAACAATTGAATATAAAGCAATATGACATTTAAATAATTCATTGTCTGAAAAGGACCAGTCTCTTTTATTTCTGTTTGTTTTTTCATTACAAATATTTGCATTAAATTGTTGTCTCTTTGTACGTGCTGTTTATTTATTTGCTTTCCTTTTAATGGTTTAAAAAATTACAGTGATACCTCGCATTGTTGGGAAAACCCAACCCAAAATTTTCTTTGAGATATTAGGTCATTTTGAAACAAGTTATGATATATTAAAAATTAACTTAGTTTCTTGAAATTATACAATAAAGGAGTAATAATATTTGGGTATATTAGTAGTCCATGAACTGCTTCATTTTAAGGGTTCACTGTACACCAATATGAAAATTTATTTTGCAATTTTTTTGCTGCATTCTTTAGCAGTTTTCCAACAACTGGAATGTGAAGTTTATTTAACGCAAGAGAAGTTTTACGCTGAATTATAAATTTACTATAGTGTAAGTAGATGCACAAAAGGTCTGCAAAGTGGCAGTTGGCAGGTGAGTGCCAACTAAAGTGACCACCAATTCAATGCAAACAGGATATTTGAAGAATAAATGTATTACTGTTAGAGAAGCTAGTATTCAAAAATTAAATAATAATAATTTTTCTTATTTATCCCATGTTGAGTACATCAAATATTCTTGTTGCTCTCATCTTTTCTCCTAGTGTAATGGTAGGATAATAATAAATATGTTTTCACAAAAAAATACATTTTTATAAACTTTTTTGTTATTTTTTCATTGGTAAATGTAAACAAACAAACTTCGCATTTATTCATATAAATGCATTCGTATTCCAACATCCTGTATACAGTTTCAAATTATTTTTTTTTTTTTTGTTTTTGCAACTTAAATTTCTACAAAAATTGCATTGAAGTGAAATTTTCAACTGCATATAAGAATGTTCACGTTTGAAAGTTGAAATGTCAGTTATATTTTATAGATGCATTAACAAACTCGTACTGGAATTGGAAAATGAATAAAAATGAAAGAGATAAAATTGGAAAAAGAAATTGTTGCAATACTGTTAAGTGGTTGCTGTAACAACTCAATGGTTTGTGACATACTCGAACATGAGTTGTGACAAGTAACTTTTTAATATCTACTAGTTATATCTACCACACAACTTGCAATCGTATACGTAGATTGAAAATATAAAAGGATAGCACCATTTGTAAAATATTTAATATAAGTTTCAGGAATAAGACGATTAGTTTTGCCAAAACTTTTCGATTATATTCTTATTGTTTTGTTACTCCAATATCCGAAATAATTTCTACATTTTATCTAATGTTTGACACCTATGTTCTCTTTGTAGTTCAGAGAGAAATCAATTGGTTAGCTTATATATCCCAGGTAATCTAGAGTGAAGTCAATAGTCAGTTTAGTGTCTCTAAGTAATGTAGAGTGTAGTTATTTTGAACGTTTATTTTGTAGTGTACTTTTTTGCTAATTGTGATAATATAATTCTCATACAGTTTATTTTCTTTTTCTTATTAGAGAGTTTGTTTACAAGCAATCGGTTATTGGATTATCTAAGCAAAGTCTTTTTAACTGACTATTTGAGGTCAATATGCTTCCACGTAGATGTTAAAATAACTAGTTATTTATCTGATTAAGTAACCAGTTGGGTAACTAGTAAGGTACTCTATGTAACCGGTATGTGAATCCAATGCATTGACTATTTTGTACCAGCTATCAGACAGTCTCATTGTAATCTAAAAGGGTAAATTTAATCCACGCTTAGCACATGCACGTTTTTGAATTACTTGTCACATAGCTATCGTAAATGATATTGTTACGAATTTGCAATAGCGATTTGCATCATGTCTATAAACATCTCCATCAGTAGGAGCTTCTACTTATTAATAATGTTGATACCATGCTGTTGATTAGCATTGTTTTTAAGTATGACAACACTAAATGTTTAAGCTGCTACATTAACATCGAAAGCTCTAGAATGCGAATACAGTTAGGTCTCATTTTATGCGATGGATGCGTTCCAAAAAAATCGCATAAACTGAATTCGCATAAAACGATTTACTCATATAAAAATTAATGATTCGTTCCAAAATTCTGAAAAACCTCATAAATTCAGATTTTAATTACAAAATCAGAACAAAATCGCATAAAAAAAATCAACAAAAATATACATATTGTTACGTTTTAACCTTTTCAAAACGTTGGTTTATTTCCTTTAAATAAACCGGATAATTTTGATTGCAAATAAAAGCCATTTAGTCGGTTGAAAATTGTAACAACCCTTTATTTATTTAAAATGAACAACAACAGAATTAAATAGTCACTCAATGTTTTTTTTACACGTTTATAAATTCGCAGAAATACAGACACATTTCATAATGTACACGAATTCACTTGAAAAATACAGCACACTTTAAGGCACTCAGTTGATGTTTATTCGAAAATCGTCTCTGATAAACTCACTAACTACTACAACCTCTGCCACTATTTATAACACTGTCATCTGCACTCTAGATTGCTCTTTAACTGTCAAAGCTCGTATATTCTAGAGCTTTCTAATACATACGCCATATGTGGTGTACTTTATATAATGTTCTTTAACTGAATATTCGAATTCGAATATACGGTCACAGCAAACAGCGTTGCCATACTTACGATCAATGGTCAATTGAAAGCTTTTATTCAATGTTAATAATGCCCACAGATATGTTACAGTTTGAGAGGCACTGCTATTTGAAAGCATTATGCAGCTTTAAATCAGCCGTTAAAATTGTTATATTTGAATTAAAGTACAATTTCGTAACAATATTTATTTAATTTACTTAAACAATAAAAACCAAATACGTTAAAAAAATAAACAAAAATATAGAATTAATTCATTTATTACAGAAAAAGTGAAAATGATCCAAAAAAAATGAGGTAACACATTTTTTAAGGAAATTCTGTAAATATGTATGATTAATCAGAGTCACTGAATAATTGTCTGCATCGTTTGGAATTGGTTCAACATCACTTTCATCACTAGATGATATAATCATATTGTCATCATATGGTAAAATATAATTTTCATCACTAGAATTAATCTAGTGAATATGGAACAAAGAATTTTTAGGAGCTTCAATTTTTTTTTTTTTGCAAAATAATTTGTCATTAAAATTTGCTCTTTTGAATTCTTAAGTTGCTTATGCAACTCTACATATCCGGAAAACAGATCAAACTTGGTTTAATTTAAAAATGGTAAAAAAATCTAAAAAACATCTAAAATTTCAAAATCTTTGAAAATTCAAAAAAAAAAATTAATTTAAAAACCGCATAAATTTGAATCCGCATAAAAAAATCCGCATAAAACGAGACCTGAGTTAATACGAGTTTTGAAGAATCTAGGCTACTCAAATGAAGATGATAGTGTGTATAAATAGTTACTACGGTTACAGTAGTGAATGTGTCTAATTTTAAGCACCGTTAAGTAAAAACATCAACTTTGGGTGTTTATTTCTGCGAATTTTTAAACGTGTATAAATTCTGTTGTTGTACATTTTAATAAATAAAGAGTTGTTACTAATTTGAAACTCATAACTACTTTTATTTGCAATTAAAAGTATCCGGTTTATGTAAAGGAAAAATACCACAGTTTTTAAAAGGTAAAAATGTAACAATATGTAAAATCACTAGTTTGGAACAGTCTTCTAGAATTGATGGTATATATACGTATCAAATCGAGGTAGTCGATACAAAAAATCGATCAGATTTTATTTCTCATTTAAAATAATTTTTTTTTTAATTTTAATGAAGTTATTTATATAACCCTTTTTTATTGATATTTTTGAAAAAAAAAATAGTTACGCCTTTTTTATATTAAGCCATCGATATATTGTGTTTTCAATAATGTTTGTAAGTAATTTGGGGGCTTCAGAATATACTAAAGTATACACTTTATTAGGTCGGTAATGAAAAATGTGGAATGGCCTCTTATTTTAGGTATACAAGAAATAGTTGTGCTAGTGAATGTTCCGAAGAGATTTAGCTAAGACACATTAAGCGAAGACACAATACGGTGATTCGTATTTAATTTTAATATCAATTAAATACTCTGAAGAGTTTTTGAACATTGAGGCCAGTTCTTTGTAATTTTCATTAATTTTAGATGAAACTATTTAACTTCAAAGAAAGTGGTGTCGTCCTAATATACATATTAGTAAGGGTTTTTTTTAATTTTAGATGAAGACTTGAAACATTAGTTATAATGAACAACAAGAAATAGTAAATTTACGATAGCTTTGCTTAAATTTATTTGACATGTTGTATTAGTGAAATAAATACAATTTACAAAATGAAAAGAAAAACGTCTAAAATCTATAATTTTTAGCAACTTCAAACATATGTACCAAGTTCTCACAAATTTGCAAAGTATTAATGTTGGGTGACTCTTGAAGAGATAGATTAATTCGTCGGTTACATTCATCTAGGTTGAATAAAGTACCCTACATTTATATATCATCAAATACGAGTATTACCAATGCTGATAACTAAAAAAGTATTGTGTTATTTTATTTTAAACATTTTCCTTTATTTGCTCTATTCATGACTTATCGACAAATTTCCCTCCTAAACATGGCAAACAGTTTAATAAAATAAAATTTATATTATAAAGCAATTGTACTATTTTGCAATTCAAGTGAAATTTCAATATAAAAACCCTTCAACTGTGCACTGTTGTCAATTGAGCGTGCATCAATGTAATTCATTGACAACAATTCATGAGCTTACTGCAACTATGTATGTAGTTCCATATAAATATACAAATATTTTATTTATAAGATTCTCATGAATTGAAAATTTTATTTTTAGTTTTGCACAGATACATACTACGTATTACAGCAGACATTTAGATTTTATTTTATAAATTCTTAGTATATTTTTAATTTCTTGCTTTAGTATTTATAAAATTTTGAGAAACTGAAAAACTGTATGATTTGCATATGACATGAAAAGAATCAAGTGATTTACTATATTGTTAGCTTAGTGTGTAAATGTTATAAGTCCCTTTTCAAAAATTTTCATTGAATTTTGTGCCAATAAAGCTTCTAATGCTGGAAGTGTTGAAAGAAAGCTGTCGCTGCCAATTGCACAGCGAAGCTTATGGTGAAAGTGTTTCATCGTTTTCAATGTGCGAGAGATGATTTGTGCGGTTCAGAAGTGATAATTTTGATACGGAAGACTAAGATCGCCCAAGCCAGCCAAAAAAGTTTGAAGACGAAGAATTGCTGGTATTACTCCATGAAGATTGTTGTCAAACTCAACAACAGCTTGCAAAATTATTGGGAGCTACTCAGTTAGAAATTTCAAAATGTTTTTAAGCAGCAGAACTGAAAGACCATAAAAGACGATTTTGCATGTCCAAACTGATGATTAAACGCTATAAAAGAAAATAATTTTTCACCGAAGCGTAAGAGATCGTTTCTGAAGCCCGGCCAATTAGCCGAATTGACACACTAGCCAACTATCCATGGCGCTAATGTAGTTCTCTGTATTTGGTGGGAGCAAAATGGTCCCACCTGCCATATGTTCCATGGCAGATTCTTTTTTTTAGAACCATTATCCATAAATTTACTTGAATTTCGTGATCTATGTGCTTGTAGGTATCAACCTTTGATTTCAAATAAAAATAAATCCAATGTGGGAAATCACATGATGTCGGAGGCCACTACCGATCACCGAAACGAAGAAGTACACGACCAGGAAATGAAGTAGTACACGACCAGGAAATATTTCAATTGTTTCATGGTATGTCTGGCATTAACAACATTAACTGCTTGATCAAGCACATTTTCGAAAAATGTATGGCCCAGTGATGACTTATCATACTTCAGTCCAAAACCCACAACAACATTGTACTGTTGTGGATGTATTTACAGAGATCCTCTAAAGTGCATAAACACCACAAATTATTTTATTTTTTTAAGGTAATGAAAATCCTAAAATCTATACAACGATTAAAATTACATGTTTCGGTTTGTTGTAGATTGGTCTGAATAATAGATTTGGTTCTGAGAAATACAGATTAAAGTCGGACTATAATGATTCACTGGTGTTCACTTTTGAGGCTCTCTGTATGTCGCGACGATGTCTGGAATTCGGCAAATTTGATGGTTAACAAAACTTTTTCGTTTAGGACTATTTTCTTCGAACTGTTGGCGACAAACTATAATTATTTAAAAAAAATGTTTCTCTCCTGTAGTACTTTTCGGGCTGGTAACTCAAATCTTTCGTGAATTTTGGAGTACCCATTATATACCCATAACAAACATGATGAAGAGTATGGCAATCTCCAAAAGAGCTAAGTTATTTAAATCCCTAGAACTAAATGAAATACTAAATCATAATTTCCTGTTGATTTTATGCAGCAATTTCCAATAGCACATTAGACGTCATAATTAAAGCCTCACTTACCTTCTGCTCTCAATTTGCACCTTGTTTGGATAGTAGAGGTAATTTCCAAAATATTCATTAAACAAGAAGCTTGAATTTTAATCAAGTTTATCTCAGAAGCTAAGCATAATCAAAAGTTTTTGCATAATGAAGGCTTTTCATTAGCAATTATTGCTTGTGCAATAGATACTAATTCTAGAGGAAAAGGTGACCATTATATATATAAACATACTGGTATATTTTATCTTATACTAATCATACTTTCCTTTCATTAACATAATCCCATTAAAAATGAATCTGATTCCATGTATAAGCATATGTATTCGTTGTTATTCTATATACATTTCTTATCCTTGTCTGTTTTTTTTTTTTTATTATTCCCCCCAACGTAAGAGAAATATTTAATTTCCTGTTTTTATATCTGGTCGCTCTTTTTTTTGTATCCTGAGGTTTTTAAACAAAAGTAAATATCTTATTAAAGATGCTTCTTACTGGGGCGTTATATTTGTATACATGTGTGTGTGTATGAGTGTGAGAGAGTCTGTATTTGTGTAAGTGAGTGTGTGTGTATGTGTTGTGTATATATTTGCACAAGTTCGTTTTAATTGCTTCGAGCTGCGAGCAAAAAAAGAAAAGGCTTTTGTGTTTGTTTCTGAAAGTTACTGATTTTAAAATTAAGTGCAGCAAGTTGTAACTAAAAATAACCCAGCACATTATTTGTTGAATATTTCAAGACAACAGGGAATTCAATATGAAAATTTTGAATATTTTTCATTTAAGGTTCTGAAATTATCCTTGCATATCTTGCAAATCTAGGATAAGTGCTATATTTTGCAATAGCACAACCTTGCATATGTTGCAAATGTTATATTTTGCTGCTGTGTTATGCTAGATTTGCAACATATGCAAGGTTTGTAGGAGTAGTTTGCAACGAACAGTGATTTTCGCTACTATGTATGCTAAAGTTGCAAATATCCAACGAAGAGTGATTTGCGCTATTGTAATGTAAAATTGTTTCTTAAATTTATCATTTGTTTACTTGGTTATTTCAACCTTATAATATTTGCTTAACAACAGCATGTATGTTTGCGTATTTAAAATGTTGGCTCTTAACTGACTTTATTTTTGGTTCCACCCTTTTAACGTTTTGCTGTTTATTCTTGTATATTACAATTTTTTAAATCTGTACTAAATAATATTTTTAAAAATATTTAAAAAATAAAAAGCAGTTGAAATTATTGAAAATTCCCCGACCATTATTTGTATCAGTGTAATAAAAAAAATATAACAAAATATGTTTCTTTTGTTGTTTTTAATTTTTGTTTTTTCTTTACTCACTTACACACTACAGTTTGTGTCGGCAAGAAACCTACCAATTGTAGTAAGGAAATGTAAGAAAAGATAAATCACGGTTTATTCTTGGTGTTTTGTGTAAGCTTTGATATTTTTACAAATAAAGCTTGAGTGTCTGTAATTGTCAAACACTCTATAGTTTTATTTGTATAATATCTTTAGTTTTTCTAAAGCCTTTTGGGAAAAGGTTTCCTGATGATCTGGCCTAAGCAACCAGTGAAATGCGCATAGGAACTAGCTTATCCCCCAATAATAAATTTCAGTGAATTTATCAAACTAAAAATTGGGAATTTAGCATAAAAACAATTTTACTAAAATACTAATTTTGTATTCCCGAATAACCTTTTAACAAAATATGTTTCTTTTTTTTTCAGTGCTTTTGAAACACAGGAATAGTTTTTACCATTTAGTGATTCATGAAGAGATGTTAAGTGTTGATCAAACTTAGGTCTTACCCTCGTCTTTACAGTAGAATTCCCATATTGCAGCTGGTTTTGTGTGTTAGTTTTGTTTTGTTTAAATTATTGTTTTCTCGATATTAATTGAAATTTATAACCTTAAACAATTGCATCTTAAACAGATATGAAAAGTTTATCTTTTTTTCCAATTTCCATTTTAGCTAGGAAAAATTACAGAAATGTGTGTCTTCAAAATGAATTGAAAGCCAATAAGCTTTTTTGCTGGAATACAAATTGAAAACAAGTATAATTGCAAGCAATTGAATTATAGTTTTATTGTACTTTATATCAATACCATTCTCCAATAAAAAGAAAACATGAATTCAAGCCACATGTTTTTTGTATGAAATTTATTATTTTTGTTAAATATTTTTCAAGTTTAAACCATAATTATACTTGCATTCAATTCTACAAACAGCCTCAAAAGTAAGTAAACACTAGTGAATTTTTTGAATTTTTTTATTATTATAGTCCGACTTAAATCTATTATTCAGTCCAAACTCCAATCAATAGATAGATTTTAGGATTTTCATTATTTTAAACAAATCAAATAATTTGTGGTGTTTACTGACTTTTGAGGTTCTGTGTAATTCCAAGAAAATATTCAAGTGCTTGAATTTTAAGGTATGTAGTGCTTATTGCGAATAAGTTGTTGGCTTTTGCTAACA
The DNA here is from genome assembly GCF_958450345.1 of Calliphora vicina. Lineage (NCBI taxonomy): Eukaryota > Metazoa > Arthropoda > Insecta > Diptera > Calliphoridae > Calliphora > Calliphora vicina. The sequence goes on along the minus strand of NC_088784.1, from coordinate 98,635,044 downwards.
CATATATCTTAATGGTATGTTTTTTATTATTATCCCCATAGTGGGGAGGGTATTATGCGTTTGTGCAGATGTTTGTAACGCCCAAAAATGTTAGTCGAACACCACCTTAAAGATTAAACGATGTCCGTCCGTCTGGTCGGCTGGCTGGCTGTCCATGTAAACTTTGTGCGCAGAGTACAGGTTGCAATTTTGAAGATATTTCGATCAGGTTTGGTACATATTTTTTGTTCGACCCAAGGACCAAGCCTGTTAAAACTGACTGAAATCGGTCCATTATTTCACCTAGCCCCCATACAAATGTCCTTCCGAAATTGGACTTTATTGGTCATAAATGTTTAATTTATAAATGTATCTCCACAAATTGCACTCCAAATAAGATTTATATATACAAAATTCATGTCACCAAATTTTGTTACGATCGGTTCATAATTAGTCATAGCTCCCATATAGATCCGCTTCCGAAAATCACTCAAAAATATAAATTTTTGAAATTTTAAAAGAAAAATGTTTTTGCTCTTTTACTTAGTGTAGGGTATTATATGGTCGGGCTTGACCGACCATACTTTCTTACATGTTTTTAATATATATTAATTAAAAGTTGTTGGAATTGCTCTAAGAGAAAGAAAGACAAAAATTACTCTAGCCGACAATTAGCAATACGTTCAGCACTAGAGAAATTCAACTATTTATCAGATATGGGTATTTTCACTATCAAGTACGCGACATTCGTATGCATTTGAAGTGAAAAACTAAAAATTTATTTTCTGGCATCTGATTTTCAATTGCACTTTATTAACACTATATTAAGTGTAAAAGGTAGATTTTTCTGTTTTGTTGTTCAAAACATATTTATATGTTTAACATAGAACATTAGAGAAATTCAACGATTTGTCATATATCTATGAACATTTTCACTATCAAGAACACGACATTTGCACGTCTTTGAAGTAAAAAAATAAGGAAATTTTAAAGATTTATTTTCTTGGTTCCGTTTTACAATAGCACTATATTTAGTGCTGAAGATAGGGTTTTGTGTTTTGTTATTTATAATATATTAGCTAGAAACATGGAATCAAGAACGTGACAAACTGGATATTTTGCAAACAAACATTTTGTAATAAAGTGCTTTCAGTATAAATCATGTCAAATAAGAAATAAAACTACATGAACAGATTTCAAAAAAATTTAAGCAAAATATTTAGAAAGTTTGAAAAATTTGTGGAAAATGGACTTAGCACGTTTTTATATAAAGCTAGCGATTTGAATTTGCATGTGTTTCATTTAAAACCTTTAGTAGTATTTAGCATTTTATTTATTATCTAAAGGTTAAAAAACACCTATGATGGCGATTGCGACACAATATGGAAATCAAAATAAAATTGGAGATAACTTTTTTTAATCAAAGTCTATAAATTTCGATATGAATTGAAATGTTCAGTCATTTAATTTGAACGATCGCGGAATGTTAATAACAAATAATGATTTAGGCAAACGAATGCGACATTATAACAAATCAAATAAAAAAATTACCATTAATATAGCTTTGTATTAATTTGTTATTGATAGAAAGATTCCATAAGATTTATGCAATCATAATCTGAGATCATAATTAGGGTTTTTATCCCGGGAATTCCCGGTACAAATTTCCCGGGAATTTTGTCAATTTTTCACTACCCGATTCCCGGGATTTTTAGTTGGGAATCCCGGGAATTAAAAACTGAAGAAAATACATAGAAAACAAGTTAGAACTCTATATGTTTCACCAAAAGGCAGTAAAAAGTTTTTTACAGTTTTTTGCTTATATCTCAGTAATAATAGACTGCTTATTATTATTATTTATTTGGGGTTTTTCGTATGAAAATTTAAAAAGTGAGTTCATTATTTATAGAATTTATTTCTTATTGAATCATTCTAATTTCTTTAAATTTCTTCTACAAATCCATACCAAAATAGCTTAAAAAATTTATTAAATTTTTCTTCAATTCAAATCTAGTAGGAAAAGGCTTAAGAAATTGTTTTCAATTAAAGTTTGAATAAATTCTGTTATTAATTAACTTTAAAATTAATGCAGTTTAAAAAAGGCTTTTAAATGAATCTAAAAAATTCAATATTTTGAATGGATTTAGGGAATGAAAGGCTGACATTCTTTAATTACGGATTAAGATTTTAGTGAATTAGCTCAAATTTTATTAATTAATTCGAAACTCTGATATTTAATAATTATAACACTAAGTTTTTATATGAAATTTGGCTATAATATTCCTAATTTACAGTATCATTATATATTTCGGGAATATACGGGTTCCCGGAAATGCAGAAAAAAATTTTCCAATTCCCGGGAATTAAAAAAGGTTGGGAAATTAAAAACCCTAATCATAATAATAACCTAAGAGAAAACGTATTTAATAGATGCAAAGATATTGAAAAAAAATTATTTTCAGTTTTCAGGCTATTTTTCTTAGATAAAAATTAAGATTAGCGAAATTAGAGAAAATTCCGCTATTTATCAGATATAGACATTTCCAATGTCAAGAACGCGACATTCTTACGCCTTTGAAGTTAAACAAGTAAGAACAACTGTATTCGGCTGTGCCGAATCTATATACCCTTCATCAAAATAAAATGTTTAAATATTTTAGATAAACAAAATTAATTTTTTTTTCAAAATTGTTTTCAAAATAGTTTTTAATTTTTTTTTAAAATAGTTTTTTTTTTCAAATTTTTTATTGAAAATTTTAATTTTTTTTTTAAATTTATTGAAAAAAATTTATGACAAAAAAATTTTTTATAATAGAAAATAAAATTTTGTTTATTGTTTGATATTTATGGGCTCATTATACAAATCGCGACGAAATGTAAGAAATTTTTTTAAAGAGTACTGGGGAACAGGTTTGAAATCGGATTTTCGGATGTGTATGAATTTTGCAAACGTCTGTCGTTTCGTTTTATAAAGTATGAGAACCACACCCTAAAAAAACATGAGTTGTTTAACCTTGTGTGTAGATATATACACGGTATACCTATGTATTTTACATTAGCAATATAAATTGTATTAAAATGAGTTCGTCTTCCAGACATTTTACACAAAAATTCCGGTTAAGAGTACTCTTACATAATACACATTTTTTTTGGCAGAAACAGATACAAAATACATAGAAATTACATATGTGTGGAAATTCACACACGATGGTAAGCAATGTCACTATTAAAATAGCTCGACATAATATATTGTTGAATAAATTAATTCGATTTCTGTGCTAAATTGATGTGGCAGAAAATATTTATACACAAATTTTATATAAAAAGATTTATTTTTTATACTTTCCCACACAAGGGTGAAATGAGGGTTATTAAAAAAATATTAAAAATACAGTTTCCGTAATTAAAACACATTTTAGTTTTTTTTTTTCTGTGTTTTCATAATTAATTCTATTTTAATGTTTTGATTTGTTTTAATGCAAATAAAATTTTTTCAATTTCCTTTTCCCATCACTCAAAAAAATGTTGACTTGCGGCAAAGAAACCTTGCTAATGTAAACGCATGCAAACTGTTTTAAAAATAACCTTTTCTATAGTAGTTTTTAGAATGAATTATGTTTAATTAATAACAGAAATACATATTTTAAAAGATAACCATAAACAAAGGATATACTTAAAAAAAGGTATAATGGAAGTAATTTAACATGTAAAACCATTTGTTTTTTTTTTGTCAGTTTTATATTAAAAATAGTTTTACGCAACTGTTTTTGATAGCATTCATTCCAGCCAGATAATTATTTCCAAGCATTTCGAATGAAAAATCAACAACTTACACATCCTAACATATTTGCACGTATTTTGAAGGTTATATTTTGAAAAAGCATGCCATATACAAGATACAATCCCGGGCTAAACATAAGAAGCACTCATGTGCAGATATTTATTATAAAATGTAAATTAGTAGTATTTGAATCAAAAGTTTATAATGTTTTCAAATAGCCACGCAATAGAAGAAAAAAATGTGTAGTTGGGAAATAATAGTGGTGGAAAACTAAATAGTAAAGACATAACAATATGTACTTTAATATAGTTTCCTATTCATATCCTATTCTACTTAGTAACTAATTTTATTGCTACTAACTTGTGTAATACATTACAATAATTGAAACATAACTAGTTATTTTTGTCACATTAATGCAATGACTTACAAACTCTTTGTAAGCATGACCTGTCAGGAGTTACCCAATGATAGCACTAGCTTAAAATAATGTATGAAAAGTAAAAAGTCACTATATTAGCATTTGAACCCATTACTTGAAAATGAAAATTTTTGCTGCGTAGTTTTTGATTTCACTATTACAGAGCTACAGCATAGATTGTAAATGCCACAGCAACATTTTGTTATGGCTTTTTTGTTAAATGATTATACGTACGTAATTTCGTACTAATTATAGACATTCATCTGTATCATGTTTTGAGGTTATGTTGGTAAGTTATAAAAATCATCTCTTAATTATAGTCGTACATATACAGACATAAACATAAGGGTGGTCTCTAAAATAAATCATTTTAAGATACCATTACTCAAAACTTTAGTTGTATAATTAGCCTTTGTTGAGCTGGATCATAGGACAACTATGTAGTTTGTGTAACACTGGTAATATAGTTGATGTTAAGTCTAACAGCACCTACAATACACTGAATAACTCTACAACTGGGTGTTACTATTTATTTACACAGTGTTATCTTCCAGTAGTTTCATGAATTTTCTAAAGCACAAAATAAGAGTATTATATTTCCACAATCATCACCAACAGCTTTTAGCAGCTTTAAAATTTAATGTTGTCATACTTATAAACAATGTTAGTAACAGCGTGTTATCAACATTGTTGATTACTGGAAGTTTTTGCTGATGTAAATGTTTATAAACATAATGAATGTTGCAAGCAGATGTTACAGAACGTTAAATTGAAACCGGAAATACAATTTCGTAATATGTTTAGTTCAATTATCATTATAATCGTCAAATCTTTCAATTCTAAGCAGAGATTTTTTTTTTTTAAATTTTTAAGTAAAATTATAAATTTTGTTAGACGTTTCCCCACATAATTAATGTTAACTCAAAAAAAACGAGACCGACATTATTAAAATAAACTTAGAAAAAATTAAATTTAAATTTTTGATGCAAAAAATATATTTTTTTAAGTGAAAATAGAAATTTTTTTTTGTTTTAAAAAAATTACGAAAAATCGAAAAAGGCAAAAATTTATCAGATTTATTACTCTATCACAAAGCCACATATTATAGGAACAAAAATAGATATTGATCATAAAAGTCGATTGATTCTTTTCGAATTTATTCACAATTAAGTGAATTCGCTCATTTTTACAACATTTTAGTTCTTCCTTTGATACAAATAAAATTGAGCAGTTAGTGTTCTTCTCTCGATTGATTGAATTTTGAAAACATTTCTCCATGTTATGTTCAAATGTTTACATATATATTGCTTTTCAATCGCCTCAGTAGTATCGGAGTTATAATAACAAATTGAAGCAAAAAATATATTTTTTTTTTAAATATAGCAAATTTTTTTGTTTTAAAAAAATCATGAAAATTGTAAACGGCAGAAATTGTTCAGATTTATTACTTTATAGCAAAGCCACATGTAATAGAGACAAAGTGAGATATTGGTCATAAAAATCGATTGATTCTTTTCGAATTTATTCACAATTAAGTGAATTCGCTCATTTTTACACAATTTTAGTTTTTATTTGATATACATAAAATTGGGTAGTTAATGTTCTTTTTTTGATTGACTGAATTTTGAAAACTTTTTTCCCATGCTATGGAAAAATTTTCACATACATATTGCACTTCAATCGGCTCAGTAGTTTCGGAGTTATAATAACAAATTGAAGCCAAAAATATATTTTTTTTTTGAGAAAATATCAATTTTTTTTTGTTTTAAAAAATTCATGAAAAATCGTAAACGGCAAAAATTTTTCGGATTTAATACTTTATCGCAAAGCCACATATTATAGAAACAAAACGAGATATTGATCATAAAAGTCGATTGATTCTTTTCGAATTTATTCTCAATTAAGTGAATTCGCAAAATTTTACAAAATTTTAGTTTTTTGTTGGATACACATAAAATTGAGCAGTTAATGTTCTTCATTCGATTGATTGAAATTTGAAAACATTTTCCCCATGCTGTGCAAAAATTTTCACATATATATTGCTTTCAATCTCCTCTGTAGTATCGGAGTTATAATAACAAATTGAAGCACAAAATATATTTTTTATGTGAAAATAGCAAATTTTTTTGTTTTAAAAAAATCATGAAAAATCGAAAACGGCAAAAATTTATCAGATTTATAAATCTATCGCAAAGCCACATATTACAGGAACAAAATGAGATATTGATCATAAAAGTCGATTGATTTTTTTTGAATTTATTCACAATTAAGTGAATTCGCTCATTTTTACAAAATTTTAGTTTTTTATTTGATATACATAAAATAGAGCAGTTAGTATTCTTCTTTTGATTGATTGAATTTTGAAAACATTTCCCCATGTTATGTTAAAATTTTCACATATATATTGCTTTCAATTGGCTCAGTAGTTTCGGAGTTATAATAACAAATTGAAGCAAAAAATATATTTTTTATTAAATATAGCAAATTTTGTTGTTTTAAAAAAATCATGAAAAATCGTAAACGACAGAAATTGTTCGGGTTTATTATTTATCGCAAAGCTATATATAATAGCAACAAAATAAGGTATCGCTCATGGATACTGATTGATTCTTTTCGAATTTATTCACAATTAAGTGAATTCGCTCATTTTTACACAATTTTAGTTTTTCGTTTGATATACATAAAATTGAGTTATTAATATTCGTCTTTCGATTGATTGAATTTTGAAAATATTTTCCTTGTATACTGCTTTCAATGGTCTCAGTAGTATTGGAGTTATAGTAACAAATTTATTCAAAAAATATATTTTTTATGTGAAAATATCAAATTTTTTTGTTTTAAAAAAATCATGAAAAATCCAAAATCGCAGAATTGTTTAAATTTATTACTTTATCACAAAGCCACATGAAATGGGAACAAAATGAGATATTGATTATAAAAATTTATGGATTCTTTTCGAATTTATGCACAATTAAGTGAATTCGCTCATTTTCACAAAATTTTTAGTTTTGGCTGGTTGAACAGACTTATTATGATAAAATCTATCCGATAACTAGTGGGATCAAAATGTTTTGTTCATTATGTTTTGTTTGTATTGCTCTCTCTGGTGATCAGCTAAATTTTCTCATAATTTCTACATTCATAGTAAAGTACGTAAAAAGTTTTAGAGTTCACTAATTTAATTTGTCACTCAGTTTATCGATGTTGTCACAAATGTTAACAATTGTTATCAGGCTGTATGCCTGAGTGATGTGGTGTACCAAAAATCAAGGGGATATGAAACAGATTCGGTTTTGTTAAATGTCCTTCAATTATTCTGAAATAGCGGATTTTGACATTGTCTATTTAAAGAAATTTTAACTTTAAAATATTGAGATTTTTTCGACCCTTAAAAAAAGGACCAGCCTACTATATATTTGTATGTGTGGGCGGTACAACACACTCATACTTGCATACAAAAATATCCATTCGTATGCATCAACAACTCATTTATGCACGAATAATTTTTGGTTACTGGTTTAGCAGCAACATACCAAAAAAAAAACAAAGTTAAACGTATAAATTTTTTAACAAAATTTGAAATTTCTTCATATAAATCATATTTAGTTGGTAAAATATTTACAAATTCAATATGGAATGACAGCTGTCATATGTCCACCAATGTTTTTGTGTTTTTTTTGTATGTAGTTATGTATACATATTTGATAGCGTAAATTTGCATGTTGTATTAAGTACCTAAATCCCGTAGAGCTTTTGGATTGTAGAAAAAATTATGAGTAGCTACTGTTACAAGAGGGAAGGTTAACATAAAAAAATGCCAAGCTAGATTCTCTTACCTCTTTCAGTAGCAGTTTTTTGTGCACATGATTATACGCAAAACAATTGCATTTTTACTTTAATTATATTATGAAAAATAAGAAAAACTAAACACTCATTTAAATGATTTTAAGGAATAAGGTGGTTAGTTTATAAACCACCATGGCAATTGGCATTAAAATAGGGCAACCGGATGGCAAAGTTTTGCCAAATAACTTAAACGATAACTTACAAAAATTTAATTGTTCGCAAAGTGCCAATATTTGTCATTAAATATTGTTTAAAGATTCTAGAAAAGGTGGTTAGAAAAGTGACCACTAAAGCGGAAAGAGTTAAAAGTTTTTTATTTAGAAACCCACCTTAAAAAATATTGGATAGGTTATTTTGATATCGTCATTCCGTTTGTAAAGCATCGAAATATTCATCACAGACTCACAAAAGTATATATCGCTGGCTTAACATGCAAAGGCTCTAAGTCCATATTTTAAAATTTTACAGGAGAGACAAAAAACATTCAAACTTTTTTTTGATTAAATATTTTTGAATTTTGTAAACGCAATTTTTTTCGTATTTTTCTATGTGCGTTAAAGCAAAATGATAAAATATTTGCCGAGATAAAAGGTTCTTTGGACTTAGAGCTTTTTCTATTGCTTAGTTTGTATTTTTTTTATGGTCTTAGGTTTTTTTCTTAGAACTTGTCTTTCATTTTTTATTTACTAGTTTTTATATCTGGATTACTAAGTTATTAATATAGACAATATGGGTATCTAATGATAGAAATTTCAAACTCCATTGCTGCGATGTATATAAGGATATGGTAAGTTGGACCTACAATGGGTCAAAATCAGGAAAAATATATTTTAAACCAATTTTTTTTTAATAAAAATTTTTTTTTGTCATAAATTCTTTTTTTAATTTTTTAAAAATTAATTTTTTTAAATTTTAAAAGAAAAATAATTTTGCTCATTTACTTAGTGTAGGGTATTAAATGATTGGGCTTGACCGACCATTTTTTCTTACTTGTTTTAATACATGTCATTGAACAATTTGACAGAAATTGTTAAAGTGTACTTTTTATAAGGACTTAGAGCTTTCTCTTGCGATAAATTGTGATGAATTGGACTAAGCCCTTTTGCTCATCACTACAAAACAACAACAAAAAGCGAGATAACTCCAATTTTTTTTCTTTGTAATCAATGTATTTTTACTTACTGTACATTACTGCATTAAAATCTAAATTTCTAAAAAAGTGGACTTAGAGCCTTTGCGTGTTAAGCCAGCGATATATGGATCCTTTTGAAATTCTAAGACGATCTAGCTATTTCCGTCCGTTTATTTGTTTGTTGAAAACACGATAGAGAGTAAACGAAAGGAACTAGCTGCCTAACAGTTTCTGTTGATAATGTTTGTTTGGTATTGAAAATATTACCCTGGAATTCTGTTTGAGCAGTCATAAATATGTTGGTTATTCGTCAATCCTGATAAAATATTGCAGAAATTAATTCTAAGTACTCTGAAATTATTCCATAAAGTATGGCGAAAATTGAGCAACATTTATTCCAAGTTCCCATGCAAGGTGCCCCTCAGAAAATGACTTGAACATTCATAATTCTCTTGTATAAATTTGATATGAACCTAAATCTTTCTACCAATTTTTGTGAGAACTTTTCTGAGGGTGGCTATACAATATTAAGTACAGCTGAATATAATACTTCTACTTGTTTCCTTTTACAATTGCCCATCTTTAAAGTTTTGCTTTCTTTCTATTTGTCTTTAAAATGTTTCAAAAAATTGTATCTCTTAAAAATAATTGTTTTGTGTAATTCATCAAAAAATTTGTGTGTGTTTATTTTTAAAACAATACAAGGAGATTAGGTTTAAAAAGTTTTTGTAATATAATGTTTTTGGCTGTGCTAAGAGTAAATGTTTAAGTATATTTAATTAGTTTAATACTGTAACATGTCAACATTTTGAAATTAATTTTACTCTTGTTGTTCCTTGTGTTTTGTTATTCTTTTCATTGTTTAAATAAAATGTTTGTACAAGTAAATGTTGTAATTATGCCTGCGACTCATGTGTGTTTAATTGTTCTCTCATTAGGCTTGTAATTAATGTCAAGTATATATTTTTTTTTATATATGTATATTTGAAAACGAAAGAAATAAAAAAATTAAACGCAAAAGTTACAACATATTTTTCTATGTAGGAGAACATGTATTTACATATGTTCATGCATACATAACCCAGCAGTTCTAGGATACTGTCCCGAACTAGATATTTTAGCTATCATTTAGGGTGACAACTGGTTACATAACTACCTACGCAACTAGCTATTTTAAAACGTAAATGTCCTAAGCATTATCTTCTGCTTGGATTACAATGAGACTGTCTGATATCATGTCCAAAGTAGTCAATGCATTGGATTCACATACATAGAGTCAGTTACCTTACTAAAGCCAACGGATCCCAAATTGTCTGTTAAAAAGACATCACATAGACAGTCCAATAACATATTGCTTGTAAACGAATCTTCATCCAACAGCTCTCCAATAAATTGATTCTGGTTAAAGTGACTACACTATAGGTTACTTAGAGACACTAAAGAGGCAATTGACTTCACGCTTGGTTACATGGAATGTCAGTATACTTAAGAAAAAAATATAATTTGATGAGAATTGTATCAACTCAATTTGTATAAAACCAGTTCGTACGAATTACTCTCAAAACGTTTAAAGTGACTACACTCTAGAATACTTAGAGACACTTAAGTAACAATTGACTACCCGCTAGATTACCTGGGGTAAATAAAGTAATCAACTGACTTCTCTCTGCTCTACAAAGAGCACTTACGTATTAAAATATCGGAAATATATCAATTGGAGTTGGACCAGTTGGATCAGGCATTAGTGACAATTAGGAATACATTTACTGCATGCTTAACTGCTGGGACGTTTTTATTTTCCAACACAAAATAAAAGAACAAGATTTATATGTGTAGGTTTAAAACATGACACCTGTTTTTATTTTAAAGTTGCAGTAGCATGTTTTATTTCTTTTTTGCTTGTAAACAAAATACTTAATTACATTTACCATGTTTGCTTTATACGCATTATTAATTGTCTCACTTTTTAGCTTTATTAATGCCTTAAAGAAAGTTTTATAACTTTTAAAGTTTTTCTAACATTTTTCATAAACTTAAGAAGTTTTTATGAAATGCTTGATTATGGTAGAAAGAAAGTAACTTTATGTGTCTATTAGCCTGATTTAGTATACGGTATAACTTTGGTTAGCTAGGTTTACTTGGATATAAAAGCGAAATGATGTAATTTTTCTCATGAATTCCCAACTTCATATAAGTGCGTAATTAGCTTACTTTATATCTAAAAATTTAAAATACAACCTAAAAATATCTAATTTTTACATTTCAAAGTTATAATTTCCAAAAAAGTACCAAAAAAATCATAATATTTGAAAATTTTATTTCTATAATTATTAAAATATACAAAATGTACCGAAATAATCGAATTTCTAAAAAGTACCACTTCCCTGTCTGCTGTTTTCTAGAATAAATGAAGACTTGATTTGATATTTTTTCTTCAAATATACAAATAATGCAATAACGTAATTTTGCTGTCAATCCATTATACGCTATACAGTATTTGACAACAAACAAGCATTAGCTTGATAATTACAGTGCTCTTTATTTAGATTTCTTTTACCAATCATCCCCACTTTGCGTATAAGTAATATTGAATTATCATTAGGAGTTAAATATAAATCATACGTCATCATATGTAGTTTTAATTGAATGAGTTTGGCTCAGGGATGGAAAATGAAAAATGTGTTCAATATCACAATTATATTTAAATATGTAGTACTTTTTGAGACCACAGAGTATTAAAATTTAAAATTTTGCTATATTCGGCTGTGCCGAATCTTATATACTCTTCACCAAATTATACTTCAAAATAAAAATTTTAAATATTTTTAGGTAAACAAAATTTATTTTTATTTCCAAGTTGTTTTCCTAATTTTTTTGAAAAAAAAATGTTTTCGAATTTTTTTTTTGTTTTTTAAATTTTTTTTTTTTTGAAATTTAGTGAAAATATTTTCTCCAATTTTGACCAATTGTAGGTCCAACTTACTATGGTCTTACATACGTCGTTGCAAAGGTCTTTGAAATGTCTATCATTAGATATCCATATTGTCTATATTAACTAGGGTGATTGATTCTTCGACATTTTTTAGAAACCGGTTTTCGGTTTCTTCGAAAAATTGCAATTTTATATAAACCGGTTTCGGTTTTTTAATAATAACTTCAACCGGTTTTTTGGCAAAAAATTAAAACGCTTAGAAATAAGAAGACAAAAAGTTTTATTTATTAAAATAATAGTTATTAAAACAAAAACAGTTCAAGCCTATATTTCTAATTTTGATTACCTTTTTAACCTTCAAATTTGACCCATTTTGAAATTAAAATTTAATTTTTTCTAAAAGTGATTGGTTGATATTTTATGAATTTTATGTAATTTCAAATTTCAACAACAACGTTAGCGTTTTAGAAATCAAATTGGTAAAAAATATGTAAAATTTTTTGCACTTAAGGTCTTTTGGTCATATTTGACCTGGATCAAAATTCTTGAATTTTTGTTACGCACAATTAAGTTAAATGTTTTCAGAGCTTTGTTTGCACTAATATATATCTGTCTCTTTTCATCATACCTGCTGAACATTATACTTGTATGAAAACTGCGATTCCACGCTTAGATACCAAATCTATTTTCTTATCCTTCAGAAGGTCTTCGGGTCAAATTTGACCCATTTTGATTTTTTTTCAAAAAGTGAGTGGTTGATATTTTTCATATTTTATGACTTTTATTTAATTTCAAATGTCTATTTGGATCGAAGATTTAAATTTGAACATCTTATAAATGCTAAAATAATCTCTTAGGAATAAAACATAAGCGGTATTTACATTGTAGAGTACTAGGCCTAGTAAAAAAGCAGAAAAGCTATTTATTGACAAACATTTTAATTTTTAATGTATTTTGTTTTTTTTTATATTGTGCTCTTTTACTACATTACCAGGCCAAGTACTCAACATTGTGAATACCGCTATATATATATATATTTTAAGTATATCGATTTTTTTTGCAGTTAAAGTTTTTAATGCACTAAAACTCATAAAAAAACATTTTTAGAAAAAACTCGAGGAAATAAACCCGGTTTCTTCGATATTCGAAATGTGAGCTTTTCAAAAAAACCGACTTAACCAAAAAAACCGGTTATAACCGGTTATTAAAAACCGGGCCGATCACCCTAATATTAACTAATGACTTAATAATACAAATGTATGTCAAAAATCGAGGCTGTGCTGGTTTTTTCCTTATATCTCAGCCATTTGTGAACCGATATTCTCGATTTTAAATAGCAACCAAGCCGGAAGATTTTCGGAGATATTGATGTACGAATCGTGTACGAAAGTTATTTGGGAGCTTCGGAAAGTTGATTTCAACAGACAGACGGGCATGGCTTAATCGACACCGATGTATATAAGGATCCAGAATACATATACATTTTAAGGTCGGAAAATTATATTGTTGAAAAAATTAAAAGGTTTCCATTTTGAAAAAAAAGTCAACCAAGTTTTTGATTTCGGAAAAAAATGTCAAATTTTTTTTTTTAATTTTTGTTTTCGACATATTGAAGAAATAGCTATCTAAATTATTTCGGACACATTTTTCTAAGAACAATAGGTAAAAAGTTACATAGGTGAGAAAAAATAACTGTTTGGCCAAAATGTCAAATTATGACCCCCTCTAACTCAGAGAGGGGGTCATAATAGGATTAACCTTGGTGCAAATTTCATCACGATCGGAAGACATCAAGTTGAAAAGTTGGTTCACTTGACATAATATTCCCCATATGACAAATGTTTTGAAATAATACAAGATTTTTAAGCCAAATATCCATGGTGCTAAGGTAATTCTCTGTATTTGGTGGAAGGGCCCATCACGGGGAACCTAAACCCAACACAAAATTGGCCGAAAAACGTCTATAATATGCGGTCGGTCATGAAACCGTAATTTTTCATCATGACAAAGCTTGGACATCTTTCCCAGAAAGATGGGAAAAGGCCTTAGCTAACAATGGCCAATACTTTGAATAAATTTATGTTTTAGTGTTTCAAGTGTTTCAAAATAAAAGCTGAAAATTTGAAAAAAATCCCGAATTTTTAAGTAATACATCCAATATACATAAATAAAAATTGATTTAAGAATATGTTTGCTTGATAACACAGAGGAACAAAATTGACATTTTGGTTTGGTGCCGCGGAAAATGTTTTTGATAAAACACATGTGACATTTCATAGTCGAAACTATCTTTAGTTTTTTTTGAGCAGCTCTTGTTTTTAAGATATCGCGGTTTTAATTTGTTTGGTTTTTCTGTATTTTTTCGCTTTTTGTTTGATTATTTCATAAATGGAGACTAAAATTAAAAATTAATTTTTGTACTGGTATTCTACACAAAATTATCTTTTCTTTGACATCAATTTTGTTTATGTAAATTTCAGGATATATTGGTGATATCGCAAGGATGTTGAAAATTAACTTTTTTCAGTTTCATCCTTATAAGTTTGACCTATGGTAAAAGGGTTCAAATTTTTTTCACTATATACAATAAAAACATATCAATAAACTAATTTATATAAAAATATTGAAAATTCGCTGAAAATATACCAAACTATTTGGCAAATAACTCAAAGTTTTACAATTTTTTTCATATGTTTTTCGTATTAAAAAATTATACAAATGTTCGTAACTTGGATGTTTTACACCTGCAAGATTATACATAAACTAAAGATCAAAAATGTTTTTTTTTGCTAAATATAATTTCTCTTGTTATATTATTTCATTATGGCTAGTAAGATGAGATGCTGTGTTAAAGATCCTAATATGTTTTCCTACATTTGTGGCGAATATATATTAAAAGATCAGAGAAAATCAATTACATACACTGTTCTCCAATTGTATTTTGATTACTTTGGTATTCAAATTCGCAGCTTAGACAATTCCTGGATATATAATGTAGAAATAAATCTATACGTTTGTAAAAATTAATTTTTTTCTATAAAATTTTAAGATATTTTCACCAAAAACGCTGTAAATCACGTAAATACAAAATTCGCAATATTTTAAAAACTTCAAATGAAGTATTTGTATTGCTATAGTTAGATTTAAATGTGTATTAAGAAATAAGACTAATGACTACCTAAAAATTTATTTATAAAAAAAATAGTTTTTTAGGATGTAAAATTTCGGGATATTATCTAAATATTTCATTAAATTTTTAACTAATTTTTCATTTTAATTAAAACCTATGTTCGCTATAATGCCTTGAATGTTCAGTGCTAAATTTTTATTTAAAATTTTCATAATGCACAATTTTATTAAGGATAAAGCTAAAAGAGTCAAATTTCAACTTTCCTGAAAGATCAGACAAATATGCCAAAACATCCATTAGAATTATTATAGTCAAAAGAAGCATATGTTTACGTATACCATCCTCATGCTAAGAAAATTCCACATTCTTAGCTGCATTACCCAAAATTTTTAAGAAAAACTCAAAAAAATAGGGTATTCAATGAAAATATAAAAACCGCGATATTTCGAAAACGCGAGCTGACTGGAAAAAAACAAGTATAACATAGTAATGAGGGTTCATCAGCTTGTACAAAACGTAGTTCAAATCTCGGGCACCAAAATCTCTGTTCCGCAGTGTAATTGCTCTCCTATTTAATTACATTTCATTTAATAATAATTCCCACTTTGCGTATAAGTAATATGAAATTATTTTTAGGAGATATATATAAATCATACGTCACCATATGTGGTTTTAATAAGAGTTAGATATCAAACTAACTATCATACTGCGATTAATTTTTGACATTTATGATCATTAATAGATTGACACTTGAATAACTCTACCAAATTACGCAAATTTACTTTATTTTGTAGACGACTGTTTTAACGCAAAATTGTATTCAGCGATGAGGCTCATTTTTGGCTCCATATATGGCCTTATATGGAGCGAGACCATTTCACAACAGATTCTATAGACCCCATTACATACATAAAAATCCACCGTTTGTTGCTCTTTACACAATGGTGGCTCATCGGATTTTATTTCTTCAAAAATTAAGCAGGAGCTGGCGTTACTATCAATGGAGTTAGTTACAACACCATGATCAATAACTTTTTGTTTGAAAATATGAATGACATTGATCCGGGCGAGATGTGGTTTCAACTGGATGACGCTACTTCTGATTAAAATTTACATTTTTATGTATTTTTTTTTGCAATTTGAGAGTCTATCGAACTTAAAAAATACCCTCTAAGTGGAACAGAAATATAACAGATACTTACTGGAATTCAAGTTGAAAGCAAGTGTAATTCAAGCCTTGAATTATAGTTAAGCTAATGAATTATAGCAAAAAGGAAACATAAATTCAAGCCATATGTTTTTTGTTTCAAACCTATTTAATTTTTTCAAATATTTTTTAACTTTAAAACATATTATATTTGCATTAAAAACAAATTCCAACGAAAAGTTCAAGTGCTTGAATTTTTGAGACTTTGGTGCTTATTGAGAATGTTGTTTTTATCGTCTATTAAACAATTTTTAAACTTGAGTTTTAATTCAAAATTTAGGAGTTTCATTTGTATGTCAACTTTAAAATACATCCTCGTAGATCTCATAACTATTTAAATGTAAATACATGAATATATGATATGCAACTTATTTAATTTACATAATATTCTTCATTGTAGCTACATGTTTTAATAAATAAATGGAAAGATTTTTTGTACGAATACAAAATAAACACAACGCATATATGTATATATAAGTGCAATTGCATGTCTTTTTTAAACAAATCCTCACACATAGATATATGTATGTCTGTAAATTAGGGGGGGTCCCGTTTGTATGATGGATAATCCTAACTAAAATGAAAGTTTAGTTTCTCAAAATTTATACCTAAGCGGGATCAAAGAATAAAAATATCTTTTTTAAGGACTTTATGACATTTTATGTCGTGGTTGACATATTCATGGAATTGCCCATATGTTTGCTTTGAGAGAAATATGAAAATAATCATAAAAAAGGAACTTTTCAAACTTGCATGCAGCTACCGAAATATTGAAGCCAGTACAAAAATTTCAAGAAATGGTCACCTCAAGCAAACTAAACTTTCATTTTATTTGGGAACAACAATACCTTTATTTACCTCCATACAAAAAAGGCCACCCTAATGTACATTTCAAAAAATAAATATAAAAATGTATGCAACCATAAGTGTGCAAAACTCTTGCATTTTATTTCAACTGACATCTCTACCACAAAACAAAAAATTTTAAAAGCTAATATACAGACAAATATTTATGTATTTCTATTTTATGAATAATTAAAATATTAAAATTTCATATTTTTTGTTATAATATATTCAGAAGAACAGTTGTAGTTTTTAATTTTTTTTTTCAAATTTCTTTCTAAAGGGATTAATTTTTTTGTGTGTGTAAATTCAATGTTCTGTAAAAATATTTACTGAATGATTGGTTTTCAATCAATATGAAAAGAAACTGGAAAAATTTAAACAACTTTATTGTATAAATAAACTATAGAAAAAATATTGTAAATGTTGTAATAAATATCAGCAGAAACATTTCAGTGATATCAGTTTCATAAAATGAAAATAAAAAAAAAATATATTGAAAATATTTATAAAAAGTTAAAAAATTTATTGAATAAAATTAATTTTTCCAAAGATTAAATTTAGTATTAAGGCATAAAAAGGTAGAAAAAAGTATTTATGGAATGTTTTGTATATGGAGAACAATAAAGTATCCAATTACATAGACATAATTATCTGTAGTCATTTAAGTAAATCCTTTATTATATTTTCTAATATGAGCATTAAATTTAAAATTATTTAATCAGCTGCCAGCAAGAAACAAAAACGAAAAATATCTCAAACGAAAATTATTAAAATTAATGAAGGGTTTTCCCTTCTGGGCTATGAGCAAAGGCGTTTTTTTTATACCCTTCACCATGAGTGGTAATGGTGTCATTCCGTTTGTCATTTCAATTTATTTCATTTGCTACCCCACAACGTATATATATTCTGGATCCTTATAGATGGCGTAGTCGATATAGCCATGTCTGTCTGTCCGTGTATCCGTCTATCCGTCTGTCTGTATGTTGAAATCAACTTTACGTAGCCCCCAAATAACTTAGAAACATGATTGATACATCAATATATAGGGAATTCTCCCGGATCGGTTGCTATTTAAAATCGAGAAAATCGGCCCACAAATGGCTGAGATATAAGGACAACTTCGATGTTTGGCCTATTTTTGATCTATATCTGGATTACTAAGTCATTAATATAGACAATATGGATATCTAATGATATATATTTCAAAATCCATTGCTACGATGTATATAAAACTATAGTAATTTGGACTAAAAATGGGTTAAATCGGGAAAAATATTTTTTAACCCGAATTTTTTTTAACAAATAAATTTTTTGTCATATTTTTTTTTCACCAATAAATTAATTTTTTTTTTAAAAATTTAAAAAAAAATTTTAAAAAAATTTGGAAATTTTTTTTAAAAAAAAAAAATTTAAAATTTTTTTTACTTAAAAATATTTAAAATTTGTATTTTAAAGAATAATTTGGTGAAGGGTATATTAGATTCTGCACAGCCGAATATAGCTCTCTTACTTGTTTTTATTTTATTTTGCGATTATGCATCCTTATAGATAGCAAAGTAAAAATAGCAATTTTTCTTTAATTTAATTTTAAGAGCTGTAAAATATATTTGATTCCTGTGGGAGAATCTGAAAAACCAGAATTGATTCGGCTCAAAATAATATTCGAAATGATTTGGAGCAAATAAAGTAGTTAACGTTTTTTCTAATGTTGATTGCATTTGAGCTAATCAAGAGTTTTGTACCAAATCCTGTAATTGAATCAAATTATAAATTTAATCTATCGTTATGTGACAATATTAAGTATATCAATTTATCTAATATTTTATTTCATTCCAATATATTCCAAACAAATATTCACTTTGATGTTCTCTTTACATAAGTACATATCAGGAATTTTTATTAAAAAATTTGTTTCAATATTTTATTTTACTAAGAATATTACAGACTAACATCAGGCTTTAGAATGTTTCAAAGTGTTACACATTTGCGTTATCTCCTTCCACCTCAGCAACATTCTACAATATTGAGTTGAGTGCGAAAATGTAATAAATGAAAATCCAGTTTTCTCAAATTTTTTTTTACTTTTGCATTTTTAATCTTTTGTTGGCTTTATTGAATTTATCAAATAAAAGTATGTTGGTATATATATTAGGGTGGCTTTTGTATAACATTTTCATGATTTTTTATGCTGCAAAGGTGTGAAATTATTATTCGTTATCTAAATGGAAAATAGTGAAATTTATTTGAATTTTTGAGTTTTAGGTAAATTTTGCTATATTATCCAAAATATTAGATTTTAATAAAAAAAAAATCAATTAAAAGTATTTTGTGTTTCATTTACTCAAAGATGTTTAAATATAAATCGAGCATTTTTATAAATGTTTATTTTTATTTAAAGAATAAGTTTGATAAATACTATGGGAAGTCTGCACCATCAATTTCAATGGTAAAAAAGTGGTTTACTGAATTTCGTTAAGGTCTCTACACCCGAAACATTTGAAAAAAATCAAAAGAGATTGGGAAGCCATCGGCATTTCACATGGCTCAATTTTGAATGATGACTTAGATATAAAAAAGTTTTCCGCATTTCGTTTCGATAAACAAATTTTTAAATTTTTGAAATTTCATTTGAAAAAGATTTTGAAACTGCAAAATTTGTGATTTGAGATATATATTAAATTGTGTAATTTTTTTATATCAGAAAATGTTTGCATCTTAAATGAATTTAAAATGAAATACAAATAGTATTTTTAAAGTGGATATTTTTTCAATATTTAATTTTAAATTAATTTTTCTAAAATACTCGAAATTGCAAATAAAATGTGCAACATCTATACGTTATGACTGAAACAATTTGAACATCTCACTCTCATCAAATTTACGTTGTTTACCCTTGTGTGTTGTTTTTCACACAAGCAACATATTTATTGTATTTTTGTATGGTTTTTATCCTTTTGTCTTCAAATTACATTGTGAGTACGATTATTTGATGACATAAAGAGCAAGTTACATATGTGTGGAAAACCACACACCAGGGTAAATAACCACAATTTTTAAATATCTCGTTATGAATAAATTTTGTCTGTGCTAAATTAATGCGACATAAAAAGTCAAGAAATTTCATGAACATCACTTAATAATTTTTTAAATTCTTTTTGTGTGGTTTCACACACAATGTCTCACCATAAGTGTTAAGACCTCGAATGCAGCGTAAAGCGAAATAGTTTAATATTAGAGTCACCCTAATGTTGGTATAGATACGAAATATTTATATTGGCCAAAAATATTTTCTATTTTCTGGGAAAATATTATGATATTGACAAAGGAAAACCTGGTTAGTGTGGTGTAGCCGTCTGTGACGAATCTTATGTACTCTTCGGAAAAATATTTATAGCTAACTGCCATGTTGAATATGCAACTAGACTCGAATTCCATTTCAGTATATGCAGGGTATTCGGAATTGGAATGCTACAGATTGGATTAGTAACCTTCCACTCGGCCACTATAATCTTTGACGAGTATGTAACTGAACTAAAAGAAAGTTCAACTTTGCAACAACGCAAATCTTATTGATATTGACATACGGATGGACTAGTCTATACAAAATACTTACGTATATTATTTTTGAAATATTTTTTTTTACATTTCCTATCACCGTTGAAGAGTATTAAAAACCTCAATAAGATGCTTGATATATATTTGATTTCCCTTTTTTTATGTTACCATATCTGATAGTATTTTTCAATTGTATCTTGTTATTTATATTAAAATTCTATGTGTTGGAAATTAAATATAGACATGCTAGTATTGGCACTTACAAATAACTTCAAATGATTTTCTCCTTTTTTTTGGAAATACAGACCTACTACGTACCGAAATAACTGATACATACAAATTTCATATATTGAGTGTCTATTACCTTTTTGTGTACACAGAAAAAACTGATTTGTTGTGGCAACTGAATTTGTTGATAGGTTGTTGATTATTTATAGGTTGATGCTGCAAAAACTAAGTTGGTCACAATGAACTGTGTGGATACAACAAATTTTTTTGTCAGCCCATCTGCAATAATATATATAAAGTCGTAGCTGGAAAATTCGTACAGAAAAACGAACATATTGAAAAAAAAATTTTAGTTGCCACAACAGTTTTTTCTCTGTGTGTATATGTCTATATAAGCTAAGGGGCATATAAAATGTACATGCTGATGTACACAATGTAGCAAATAATAATTGGGTTTTTGAAAAGTAACCAACATTTCCTACAAATATAAAAAAAACTTTGTCAAATGGTATTCAATTTTATCAAGAGGACAAACGAAAAAAATCGATAAAAAAATTAATATCTTAAATTTTTTTTAAGAAATCCCTTTCTCATTAAAACAGCATATACTATTAGTAATCGTCTTTTTTGTGTATATTTTTATAACTAATTTTTCAATATTTATAAACTTAATCTTATATAAATAATTTAATGCTTTTTTTCTTATAAACAATCAGTTTTATAAGAATGTTGGATTGATTATGTTCTTAAAAATTAGTTTATACTGTTAGGAAAAACGGAATTAATAGTATATCATAATATATAGGTTACTTTTTCAAACTACATAGCATATTATTACGTTTTTACCTTTTAAAAACGGTGGATTATTTCTTTAGCCTTTATGTCAACAGCAGAACTGCTTTACGCATGTCAACAACAACATACCTGGGTATGTTCATACGTTTTGTATGGTGAATGGCTGCCTTTGGCATAAAACTGCTAATATCTAACTCATTTGTTGGAATTTCTGCATTATTTTTTATTTTATTTTGTTAGAAATGGACAAAAGGTTCAAAAATTTTATGATAACCAGTTTTACCCTTACATTTAGTCATTGTTTTTTGAAAATAGTGCTTGTGTAGGTATGAAAAAAATGCTTTTTATTGAGTTTTTGCAAAGATACAAATTTTTAAAATTAAAATAATTTTTTTTATTTATCAATAGTTTTTAATGAAATTTTACAGTTATATAGAGTTTTTTATTACATATAGAAAAATAAAAACAAATTTTGAAATTTATAATCAGCAATCCCGTAATTCCCAAAAAAGTTTTGAAAAATCCCAAAAATGGGATTTTTTATTTTTTTTGCTATAATATCCACACCAGGAGCGGGGTTATCGGAACCCTTTACAAAGTAATTAAGAACATATTTGGCCATCTAAATTAGGTTACTTTATTTTGATATCGACTATGCGATTTGAGAATTTTTGCCCTAAATATGAATCTTACATAAAAAATAGGCGTTATTTGAATGGTCCTGGTCACCTCCGTATCAATTTTTAAATTTATTTTCATTTAGAATATTATGTGTAAAGTTAGCTTTTCAAAAAGTATAAATTCCTAATACATCATCTTTGAAATTTTTTAGATAACAAAAATAAAAAAATTACGTTTTTTTCCCAAAAACAAGAGAAAAATCGCCTTTTTAAATTTTTATACCCTACACCACCATAGTGGGGAGGGATTATGCGTTTGTGCAGGTGTTTATAACGCCCATAAATATTAGTCTAACACTCACTTTAAAGTATACCGATCGACTTAGAATCACTTTCTGAGTCGATTAAACGATGTCCGTCCGTCTGGTTGGCTGGCTGGCTGTCCATGTAAACTTTTTGCGCAGAGTACAGGTCGCAATTTTGAAGATATTTCGATCAAATTTGGTACATATTATTTTTTCGGCCCAAGGACCAAGCCTATTGAAACTGGCTGAAATCGGTCCATTATTTCACCTAGCCCCCATACAAATGTCCTTACGAAATTGAACTTTATCGGTCATAAATGTTTAATTTATAAATGTATCTCCTCAAATTGCGCTCCAAATAAGTTTTATATATTCGAAATTCATGTCACCAAATTTTGTTACGATCGGTCCATAATAAGTCCACTTCCGAAAATCACTCAAAAATATAAATTATTGAAATTTTAAAAGAAAAATGTTTTTGCTCTTTTACCCTACACTATTATATGGTCGGGCTTGACCGACCATACTTTCTTACTTGTTTTAAATTCAAATGCATATAACTTTGGAGTCAGTCGCAATTTTTAAATAACCCTTTTTTGTTTGACATATACATACATTTGTTGTTAGCCCAATAAAAGAAAAATGGAGAAAATCGGGATATATTTGAACCAAAATGTGGAGTAGGGTGGGTAAAAACGTTGAAAAAATACTATACTTTTCAATTGTATCATTATATTTGCATGCGTTTTGCTATGGATACCCAGGTATGTATGCTGTTGACGTAAGGGTGCGATTTTGTAAATGGGCTTTATCTTCCAAACGGGTGATCCTATCCTAACCAAACTTTTGATAATTGCGGAAAACAATTTTGGCTAGGATATCAAGGAATTTCAAGTCGATCCGATATCCAATTCAGAGCTACAGCAAAAATGCAAAACATACCCAGGTATGTTGCCGTTGACATAAAGGTTAAATAAAACATACGCTTTTAATTGCAAATAAAAGCGATGAGTAGTTTAAAAATTGTAACAACTCTATATTTATTTAAATTTACACAACAGTTTAAATAGTCACTATCTTTATAATTTCAAGAATGTTGAGTCTAACAGTGCCTACGATATACAACTCGCTGTTACTATTTGTATACGTAGCGCCATTCTTTAGAAGTATGATGAATAATCCAACAGAAAAACTAGAATGTTCTATTTAGCCAACTTTTTGTAGCACCAGGTTGGGTTTTGTTGAAAATATTTAATAATTTTAGTGCGCACTTTTTTCTCGTACCTCATTTTAATCAGACTAACAACAAA
Organism: Calliphora vicina; assembly: GCF_958450345.1. Classification (NCBI taxonomy): domain Eukaryota; kingdom Metazoa; phylum Arthropoda; class Insecta; order Diptera; family Calliphoridae; genus Calliphora; species Calliphora vicina. The sequence goes on along the minus strand of NC_088784.1, from coordinate 98,610,960 downwards.
TGAACATAATTGACATTAAACTTAATAACTGACATGCTTTACAAAGGTTACTTGATTAAAATAAAAAAATTTTAAAAGTTTTAATGAAAATCGTGTGTTAAGGTTTTTTTGATCTTAGTCCTTATGAATGTATGTATGAAATGTGTTCAAATCATTTTTATTGAAAGTGACTCCTCTGCCTTTTTTCATATTTTTTTTTTCAACGATTTTATGTTTCTCTTTTCATTGCCATTGTATCAAAATGACTGCTTGTGATGTGTACATGTCAGTCATTGTTTAATATTTTTTAAAGAGTTTTTTTTTTGTTAAACACAAAAAAAAATAAAATACAAAATTCTTTAAAAACATAAACTAAAAGAGGTTACATGACAAGTAGCAGCTTATCGGAAAGTTAAGACAGGAGGTGGTGCAACAGTTTTTCAGTTTTTTTTTTTTTTTTGCTACCATCTATTGTTAATAAAAATGTCAATTGTATGGTTGCAGGCAATGATGAGTCTCACAATCCTGATGATTTGTATGATAAAGACTATGATGGTAATGATGATGAAGATGATGAAGGTTTGACTGACGTTGTGGTTTATTTTTTTTTGTACAGTTTAACTTTTAGTAAATATTGGAAAATATGCCATTGCTAGCTAGCATGGCATGTGTTATGTTGAAATATTTAATCAAAAGTTGGTAAAAAATATGTTTTGTACAGAGACAAATATGTATGTAAAACTTGCTTGTTTTATAAAATTTTATAGAAAAAACTTTTAAAAAATTGTAGTTTAACTTAAATGAGGAATCTCTGGAAGTTTGTGTTTTAATGTTTAAAGAGAAATACACTTTGAACGGAATCATTAACAAAATCTTAAACAAAAAATCAAAACTATTCCAAAAATTACAGTTTTTGTTTTCATATAGTATTTTTATACCCTACACCACCATAGTGGGGAGGATATTATGCGTTTGTGCAGATGTTTGTAACGCTCAAAAATATTAGTCTAACACCCACCTTAAAGTATACCGATCGACTTAGAATCACTAAGCGGTGTCCGTCCGTCCGTCTGGTCGGCTGGCTGGCTGTCCATGTAAACCTTGTGCGCAGAGTACAGGTCGCAATTTTGAAGATATTTCGATCAAATTTGGTACACATTATTTTTTCGGCTCAGGGACCAAGTCTATTGAAACTGGCTGAAATCGGTCCACTATTTCACCTGGCCCCCATACAAATGTCCTCCCGAAATTGGACTTTATCGGTCATAAATGTTTAATTTATATATGTATCTCCACAAATTCCGCTCCAAATAAGTTTTATATACACAAAATTCATGTCACCAAATTTGGTTACGATCGGTCCATAATTAGTCATAGCTCCCATATAGACCCGCTTCCGAAAATCACTTTAACGTGCATAAATCGCTTAAAAATGTTGGTAAACACACAAAATTCAACATAGTTAACTTTAATATAGACATAAATAACACGACCTAATTTCATGGTGATCGGTCCATAATTGGTCATAGCTCCCATATAAGGCCCACTTCCGAAAATCACTCAAAAATATAAATTATTGAAATTTTAAAAGAAAATTTTTTTTTGCTCTTTTACTTAGTGTATTACTTAGTGTATACTTTCTTACTTGTTTTTGTTAATAATGCATTCTCAACACATAGATTTTTGGCAGCAGAGTTTCCTATCTACACACCGTTACAAAAGTATACATACGATCGACCTATTGGGCTTTTTGTAAACATCTATTATATAGAAATAAAAGGCCTGGCTCATTGTGAATGAAAGAGTCAGGCCTCGTATTTTTAGATATATCGATCGTATGTATACTTTTGTACCGGTGTGTATGTGTATTTCTCTATGTTAAGGGCCCTCTAATATGGCTAACTGTACACCCAGAGAGAAAAAATATAGTTGTACTTGTTTGCCATTACAATTTTAACAGTTTAAGTTTTTTTTAACAATATAATGGTCGCTGTAATTATTTTTATGATTGCGGTAATCATAATATGTTTAAGTTATCATTCACATTATTGTAGCAATCCCTATGAAGACTTTTCAAACCACTTAAATTTTAGCTAAATTGACAATGTATAGTGTCAATATAAATGGAAGAAAAACATGCATAGATATCTTTTGGTAATATTTCATTCATATTTTCCTCCTTCAAAATAGGAAAAACCAAGAATTTATTATCAACTTTTATGTATGGCATCTGTTTTTGGTAAAATTGTATGACTACGGTTACAGTGGGTAAGAAAGTTATTAAATTTTCAAGCAAAATACCTTTTAAGATATCTTATATTGTCATTCATTGCTGCCGCCACACTCTGTACATCGAGTCAAGTAAATACACTTGTATATCTTTGTACTTTATCTACATATAAATAAGTATGTAAACTTCCGTTTTTATTGTGTCTTTTTCAGTTTTATATTGTTGTGGCAGCAACCTTGACAACATCTATCTATCTATCAGTCTGCCCACATACAGTCCTACCAACAAGAATTCACTTTTTTTTGTATTGTTTAAGTTCCACTACTAATGCTACAACATACCACATGTGTTTACAGATGAAAAGCTGAAATTGCCCCACAAACCCAAACTATTATTTTTCTGCAACAAACTGCCACCGTTTGTCTGACCTCGACCCGTTTTTATAGTTTCTTATACAACCGCATTCTCGCTCACACCAACACATAATAATACCAGCTGTTTGTGTAGCATACATCATTTTGTGGCATCTAAGAATGAATGTTCAGTTTTTTTTTTATGTTTTCCTTTTTTTCCTCTCTTTAATTCTTCATTATTTTCTATATTAAGAAATATTTATTTGGTTTCGATACAAAAATTTAATACAAAAGCAAGAAGAACAGAAATAACGAAAATTGAATATAAAAAGGCAAATAAATGTTTATATTCAATATTTTCTATATTCTTTAATACAAATACATTTTGTCCCTGTTTTAGTCGCCATACTAAATATTAGTTTGTACCCTTGTTTGTTTGGTTTAAAAGAGACAACAAAAAAAAAATAAAGTAAGAATGATGGAGGAGAGTGGCTATAAGAATGATAGAAAATTTACATATTTATCTGAGCGGAAACGGAAATATGTTGTTTTGTTCTATTCATTCATAATATTAAACATTTTTGTTTGTTACATATTTGTTGATATTTGTATATGACAAAGAGAGTGTGTTTGCGAAATTGCGTTTCTGTGCAGATTTTTATAAATATGAATACAAATACCCAGCAGTTTTAGAGGTGGCAAACTTTGGCAACTATTTTGAAACATACAGTTTTGAGAAGTTATACATCACAATTATCAGAAAATAAGTTTTTATTTTTCATCATCCCTTTTTTATGTTTTATGTCCGATTAAGGTATCGTAATAATTTTCGAAATTTAAAAATAAAACAAATCTATTTTATTTGCATACCCTCTACTACCGTAGATGTTTGTAAAGTGTAAAAATATTGTCCCAACACCCACCTTAAAATATAACAATCAGCTCAGTATCACATTCTGATTTGATTAAAATTTTTGTCAAAAATTTGTCTCTTTCCCCTAGAAGGAAGCCAGTTGAATTTGGTTAGAATCGGTCCATTTCTCCTAGCCCCATACAACTGTGAGGCGGAATGAGATTTTGGAAAAAATTATTTCTTATATTAATCTTTAGAGATAAACTATTACGAAACATATTTGGAGAAAAACAAAAGGTAATTTTGAGATTTGAAAATTTCAAATTGAAACTTAAATATTTTTTAAACTATGAAAGATAACTTAGAGTAAGAAAGAATTTTCTTTATTATCGTTTTAGTTTTATAACAACAATTTGTTTAAAACCTGTTCGTATTTGTATAATTTACGAGCTCTACAAACCTTTGCAATCTCAATAATCTAGTTTTAAGAAATGCAGGGGATTTAAACAACATATACGAGAATAAATTACTATTGTAATACGTTATTAAGTATTTTTGTATTAGTTTGGCTTCTTATTTTTGCAAAATAATATATGTTAGTAGTAATGTAGTTATACGTAGGTTAACTGATCATTAGGTTAAACAAGTAGGAAAGTACGGTCGGTCAAGCCCGACCATATAATACCCTACACTAAGTAAAAGAGCAAAAACATTTTTCTTTTAAAATTTCAATAATTTATATTTTTGAGTGATTTTCGGAAGTGGGGTTATATGGGGGCTATGACCAATTATGGACCGATCACCATGAAATTAGGTCGTGTGATTTATGTCTATATGAAAGTTTACTATGTTGAATTTTGTGTGTATAGCAACATTTTCAAGCGATTTATGCACGTTAAAATGATTTTCGGAAGCGGGTCTATATGGGAGCTATGACTAATTATGGACCGATCGTAACAAAATTTGGTGACATGAATTTTGTATATATAAAACTTATTTGGAGCGGAATTTGTGGAGATACATTTATAAATTAAACATTTATGACCGATAAAGTCCAATTTCGGAAGGACATTTGTATGGGGGCTAGGTGAAATAATGGATCGATTTCAGCCAGTTTCAATAGGCTGAGTCCTTGGGAAGAAAAAATAATATGTACCAAATTTGATCGAAATATCTTCAAAATTGCGACCTGTACTCTGCGCACAAGGTTTACATGGACAGCCAGCCAGACGGACGTACGGACGGACGGACATCGTTTAATCGACTCAGAAAGTGATTCTAAGATGCCGAACATTCTGGCCCAGTTGTAGTCTCTACAATAATTGATAAAAATTCACGAAAATTGGCCGATGGGAGATTTAAAGTGTGAGAGATTGTGGAAACCATAGGCATCTCACAATGCTCAGTGGTTTCAATTAAGAATGATGACTTGGGCGTTTGCTCACAATCGGATTCCATGACAAAAATACATAAGTTAGGCTACTAAACGTTCCCTCTCACCGGATTTAGCACCAAGTGACTATTTAATGTTTCCAAACCTGAAGAAATGGCTCCGCATAACGAGATTTGACTCCAACGATGAAATCAGCTCACAAAAAATAGATGGCGTATCATTTGAACGTGGTTTTTGTTTTTAATAACTTATATGTCATTTTGAAGGTTACTTATCTGTCATTTATTTTAACTTAGTTATTAAACATTATAGTGTAAACAACAAAGTTTTTCTTTGCATCGAAAATGTTGAATTTCATGCCAAAAAAGATTCATATGCGGGAAGTTTTTTTTTAATTTAATTTTAAAAAAGTTTTGCTGAAACACCGACTGCTCACCAAAGCCCGGTGAGCTTTTTGCAAATGATTGAAATTAACGATAAAACAAGTTCTATCGTAAAGTTAAGATGTCAAGCAATAATTATTTGCAGAAATTATAGTTATTATGTCAACAGAAGTATTCGAAAATGGCGACAGAACACACTACTTTCGACTTTAAAGATTTGGGGAGTTAAAATAATACCATATTCAAGGGCGTATTTTTAATATTTGTAATTATTTTTTTAGGATTGTTATACCTTGTTGGAAAGGGTATCTTGCCCAGATTCTATGTTTGTAATGAGTTTTGTATATATTATTAGCAGATTTGAAATTTATTCATTTAAAATATATCATGTTTTTTGCTTACCAACACAACTTTGGCTAGGATTTTAACTATTGGCGCCGTTTGCCGCCGATCTAGTTTTAAAATCGAATTAAAGTTTAACTTTTTATCTAAAAGATATATCAAAATTAGCTGCCTTTTTGTGCCTATAAACAAATGGCATGCAAGAATGTTGAGCAACTCAGAAATTAAAAAAAAAATTTATCAACTTTTTTTGATTTTAGTTACTTTTCATTGTTTATTTTGCTATGATAGCTTATAAAAATTTCTAACTATATATAAAGAATTTAGTTCTTAACAAAACAGTGTTTTAATTTTTTTAATGGGATGAAATTTGTAAAAGTTATTCAACTTTTCATTACCACCTTTTCAATTTTTATGATTAAAAATCCATATTAAAGCTTAAAGTCCCACCTCTTCAACAAGAAAAAAATTTTATAAAAATCTTCATCCATTCAAAAGTTACAGATGTTTGATCCGAAAATGACCAAAATTTTCCACTGTGCGTTCCCTCAGAACATATTATAAGAAATTGGCTTGATTCGTTCTTGACCTCAAAAGATGAGCAGTTCTTTGGCTCGGAATGCATATGTTGCCAGAAAAATGGTAAAAGGTCATAGCTAATAATGGCCAATACTTTGAATATATTTATATTGTACAAATATTTCAAAATAAATCTAAAAAAATTTAAAAAAATCCCACATGTTTAAGTTATACAATTAATAATAGGCATTTTTTAAAAATTTTAAGTTATTATTTTAGTGAATTTTAATTTGATTTTCCAAAAAATATAAGATTATACAAAAAAATTTAAATTTATCTGGAAAATAATAAAAATTTCATAAAGCTGTTGACTCTGCTATGGAAATTAAAAAGAACATTTCTGTTATTTTACAAACATTTTAGAAAACACAGATACTATTCATAATCAGCAACAAGTTAGATAGAAATTTCAACAACTAGATAAATAATACCATAAATCATTATATACAATTCGAATGTTTTGTATAGTAGACAAAAATATTCAACAAATCTTGAGAGATTTTGTCCTGAAAATTCATTTTCTCTGTAAAAGTGAGAGTGGCATTTGGGGGGATCAAAACTATTAACTAAAATTTAAATTATAGTCCTGTCTCCACTATGTTATTATCAACAAATTAAATCACTTACAAATCTATACCACTTCCATCCATATCCGTTCATATCTGTCAATGTGGATACAAGTAGTTTGTGCAAATAAATACATATAAATGTCTTTATGTTTTATTGTAAACAAATGTATAAATGTATGTCCAGAAACTTTTCGACCATTTCACCCCTAAATCTGTTTTATGATTTCTATGTAAATTTCCATTATTGTTATTAATATACTAAACCCTGACAATAGTAAGACCCTTGTCAATCTAGTATTTTAAAACGGCATTTTTCTGTTGTTATTTTGTTCTTGTCTTACTATTTGATTTGCATTTTTTGTTTATTTTTCAAGCGGAAGATGTTTATAATGTTGATCAGTTTTGTTTCTTGTTTTCTTTCTTGAACCTACATATGTACATTTGAATTATATGTCCTTTTCTTGTTTTTCTGATGTTTGTGTTTTTTTGTTGTAATATTTTTTTTTTGAAAAGTTATTGATGTAGACACACATTTACATTACATTACATTACATCATATCACATATATTTACATGTAAAAGTTGATTTTGATTGACCAATACAATACTGTTGATACTGTTGATGTGGGTTTAAATTGTATTGTTTTGACATATTGACATATGTTATTATTGTTGTTGATATTGTTGTTAAATTTTAAATAAACAAGTCAGAGTATTATCTGAATCTCATATACCCTACACATTAGCAGAAAGGACCTGCATTTTAAGCAGAAATTCTATATGACCCCTATTTAATGTGAAAACATGCTATCTGATATATTGATATATGATTTGGAATGATATGTAGGGGCTTCAGAATATATATATCAAACGTCAGATGAATTCGACAAAGATCCAGTACATATATAATTTATGCGATCTTAAATGAAAATTGTTGAAAATACAAACGAAAAGACAAACTAATATATAGCCTTAGCTACCATGGTGAGTCATATAATAAACATCTTCTAAAACATGTGTATTTGTGAAGTTAAAAAGCATTTTAACATCAACATTACCATCATCAGCTTTATGGTCATCAAGTGGTAAAATGCCAATGGGATTTCACAACAAAAAAAAAATAAAGAAAAATGTTCCACAATATCATCTAAATTGTTAGCTAGAGTGGCATTTTATAAAAATGAAATTGTGGCTGCTACTTATTAAAGCGACAAGATTCATTGTTACTAGGTGGTGGAAATTAACTTAATAATGGAAATCAATTTATATTATAAATAGGTGATTTTGACGCTAAACTTTATGGAACTGATTGCTAAATAATAGCATGCTAAAAGTAATAATGTTTTTAAGAATTGCAAAAAAAATATAAACGATTTAATTTATTTCTGTGGATATAAACAACAGGAAATTTATTTCTATAATTAAAAAGAAAATTATTTAGTAATCTTTTCTCAGGCTGATATGAGGAGTCGCAGAAGTTTATTTTTTTGAAAATTTAAAAATTTTGGGAAATTGATTTTTTCTAGAAGATTTCAACCCAAATATTATAAAAATACCAAAAAATTAATTTGAAAAAAAATTCAATAAAATAAGTTTTGTTCTGCGGCTCCTCATATAATGAATTTTTAATCCACAGTCGATTTTCGAAATACCTGTACAAAAGTAACCTTAACCATACACAGATTACAAAAGACTCAAGTCGACATGAAAATTGATTGCTGGATCAATTTGTTTTAGTGTTAAATCTTTATATCTTCTAAACCATTGGTAGGCAAATAGAGGCATTTAATTTGTGTGCATGTTTGGGTAAAGAATAAAATATTCGCAACAACATCAAGCAAATGAATGAAATGTGTGTATTTTTACGCTCTATTACGCTCTTTTGTTCACATTCGGGTTGTTTGACGAAAATCATCGTAACCTGAACAATATGAACACCAGGGTTGGCAAAAATGATACCATCGTACTTTTTTTGATACTATTTGATGTTCAAAAGTACCGTGGTACTCCCGAGACTCATTTGATACGCACAAATCATATTGATACCGACATTGTAAATAATTTCAGAGAAAACTGCAACAAATTTTATAAAAAGTTTTGTCAAAATTTAAGAGAACGTTTAGATTTCGATGACGATATTTCGTCTAGTTTAACAAATTTTCTCCAGAAAAAGTTTTGAGTGGAAAAACTAATAGTATTATTCCGTTTTTAATGAAAATGTTTCCAAACGAAAAAAAACTCATTTGAGTCAATTAACACTCAAATAGAGCATAGAGTGATTGACCATAGAGTGATTGAGAATTACAGACACTCAAGCTTTATTTGTAAAAATATCAAAGCTTAAACAAAACACTAACAATAAATAGTGATTTTATTTTTTTTTACATTTCCTTACTACAATTGGTAGGTTTCTTGCCGACACAAACTGTAGTGTGTAAGTGAGTAAAGAAAAAAACTAAAATAAAACAACTTGCTTTATTGTTTTCGCAAGAAAATCAAAATCAATTTAATAAATTTATCGTTAAAAGGTTAAAATTAATGTTTTCTGACATTTCTAGAATTATGACTGGAATTTTGTATATATCTAATTCATCGGCTAATGTCGAAAGAGTATTTTCAATTCAAAACATTATAAAAACAAAAGAAAGGAACAAACTTCATTGCAAAACATTGTCTAATTTTATTCAAACCAAAGATTTACTTAAATCTTCTTTTGCAACAAATTATCCAAAAATACATAAAAATTGTATATTTGTATTTAACATTTACAACTACTTATGATCTCAATTTGTTTTATGTTATTTATATAATTTTTGTTTTTATAAAATATGAATTATGAAAGAATATTTCATAAACAAAAATGTTATAATTATAATTAAACAGAACTGAATTAAATTTTAAGTTATTATTTATTCTATGCTTTAAATGAATTGTTATACGTTTTTCTTGTTGTTAATAAATATTAAAAAAAAGTTGTTTTAGTACCCTGGGGTTCAAAAAAGTACTATGAGTAAAATATTTTGATACCGAAAGAAAAAATCATTTACCATCCCTGATGAACACCTACCATGGTTCTAAACTAATAGAGATAAAACATGTAAGAGAGCTATATTCGGCTGTGCCGAATCTTATATGCCCTTCACCAAATTATACTTTAAAATACATTTTTTAAATATTTTTAGGTAAACAATTTAATTTTTTTTTTTAATTGTTTTTCAAACATTTATTTTTTTTAAATTGTTTTTAAATTTTTTTTAAAAAAAGTTTTTTCCAAAATTTTTTTTTAAATTTTTTTTCGGATAAAAAATGTATGAAAAAAAAAATTCGGGTTAAAAACTATTTTTCCCGATTTTGACCCATTGTAGGTCCAACTTCTACATCGTTGCAATGGACTTTGAAATATCTATCATTAGATATCCATATTGTCTATATTAATAACTTAGTAATCCAGATATAGATCAAAAATAGGTCAAAAATCGAGGTTGTCCCGGGTTTTTGCTGATATCTCCGTTATTTATGGACCGATTTTGCTGATTTTAAATAGCAAACTTCTCGAAAGCATGTCTGATTATTGAAGATTTGGAAGATATCTGGGGTCTTCAGAAAATTGATTTCAACAGACAGACAGACGGACATGGCTTAATCGACTCCGCTATCTATAACGATCCAGAATATATATACTTTATAGGGTCGGAAATGAAAAATGTAGAAATTACAAACGAAATGACAAACTTATATATACCCTTCTCACGAAGGTGAAGGGTATAAAAAGAGGTAACAAGTGCTACATTCGACTGAAAAACGTTTGTTCTCGATTTTGACCAACTGTATGTCCAACTTACTATTTCCCGTTGCATATAGATCTAGAATAGGTAAAAAATAGAGGTTTTTTCCCTATATCTCTGATTTTAAATAGCAAACGAACCGGGTCAATAGCGGATATATTGATGTATGAATCATGTATGTAAGTTATTTGGGGGCTACGGAAAGTTGATTTGAACATACAGATGGACAAAAAAATACAAAAAAAAAATATTTTGAATTGCGTTTCAAAATTTTTTAAAATTTTTTTTTAAATTTTTTTAAATTTGAATTTATTAGTGAAAAAAATATTATGAAAACAAATTTTTTTTTTTTAAAAAAAATTCAATAAAAAAATATTTTTCCCCAAATATATTTTTTAACTCGAATTTATTTTTACAAAAAAAATTTTTTGTTATAAATTTTTCTAACTAACAAATAAAAAAAAAATTGTAAAAATTAAAAAAAACTTTTTTTTTTGTAAAAAAAAAAATTCGAGTTAAAAAATATTTTTCCCGATTTTAACCCAGGATTTTTCATATATCTCAGCCGATTGTCTCGATTTTAAATAGCAAACGAGCCGGGAGAATTGCCAATATATCGATGTATTAATAATTTTTGTTTGTAATTTATCTGGGGGCTACAGAAAGTTGATTTCAACATACAGATGGACATGGCTATATCGAATTCGCTATCTATAACGATCCAGAATATACATATATGGGGGATTTCATATCAAGTGAACAAACTTTTGAAATCAATGTCTTCGGATCGGGATTTGCACCGGATTAGTTCTATTGGTAATTCAGACACAATTTTTCAACAAGATCGGTCGAGAAGTCTCTGAGTTAGAGGGGGTCAAAATTTGACATTATGACATGTGTTGTTTCTCATCCATGTAACAAAATATTTTACATTGCTATTTCTTCAATCTTTTGAAAAAAAAAATTAAAAATAAAAAATTTTTAATATTTTTAAAATTATTTGCATCACGATCGGAAGACATCGATTTAAAAAGTTGGTTCACTTGACATGAAATCCCCCATATAGTGGGGTCACAAATGAAAAATTACAAACTTATATATACCCTTTTGCCACTCATGTTGGCAAACAAAATGTTGGTGACAAAAAAAATTTGGTGAAGTTATTCCGTCGAAGGCCTGACAGGAACTTCTATTAAAAGGCTTGAAAATTAAATCGTTATTAAAGGTATGCTGAATGAAGTCTGCTTAGAAAAATATTCTTAATGAATTCAGCTCAAAACCTAGAGAAGGGTCTTTAAAAAACTACTTCGCGTGAAGTAGGATCTACATAGGATCTTTTCGAATGTGTAGGTAAATGTTTAGAAGGTGTAAAAAGCGCAGCACTAGCATTTTTTCCCCGCTAGCTTACGTCTTACAAACGCAAGCTAAAATGTCTATGTATGGAAAACCTGTTCTATGACTTCACATATGATTTTGTTCATTATAACTAAATAGCATCATTTCCATAATAAATTGTCATGGTGAATGAGGCCCTCATCAAGCTAATGTTATCATCAGCTTCTAAAAAATTGTAATATAGCAGATTATCGTAATATGATGGCAATATTTAAAAATCTTGAGCTATTATCTATTTATTTCGATAGGAAATGTATTAAACAACACCCTTTATTAGTATTTTTAAGCAGAAACGCCCAGTATAAATTCATTATTGAATACATGTTCTAAAAAAAAGAAAAACATGAAATTTCGTTTCTTTGCGTTTGTAATTTTGCAGAAAATTAACAGTCATTGTTTGTTTATAATATTTGCCAATATGTTTCAGACGTGCTTTGAATATTATATACTAAAAATACAATAACTAGCTAAAATAAATATTCAATATTTAATGATGTTCACACATAGACATACCATCCAGGAAAAATCTGTTTTTCTTTTCTAATATATTTAAGCATTTTAAAATTAACGACATTAAGAACGTTTCTATAGAAAATATTTAAAAATTAAAGCTATTAAATTCTAAGAATGATTAACAATTTTTGAACATAGTTACAAGAGAATGATGAAATGTTTTATAAATACTTTGCCACCTACATACATAAGTATGGTAGGCCTAGAAAATTTGTGTTTTAATTTTATTCCAATCTAAAAGTCATACGTCATGTTCACATGGTGCTGTTTACTTCATTTATTTAAATTAACATCATAACTGAAAAATCACACAGTTTTATTTGATAAGATTGTTTTAATTTTTCCCTAAAACTCACGCAACAGCCCACACAATTATGTAGCATCATTATTATTAGTGATATACAGTGGTTTTTTGTAACTTCACACAGAGAGAAAAATAATGTTATACATGTTTACTGTAAACATTTCAATATTTTTACAAGTTTTTTAACAATATTATGGTCACTGTAATTATGTATATGATTGTGGTAACCATAATATGATAAAATTACCATCCACATGATAATCATAATCATATATATGATTGTAGTAAATAAATATATGTTTACGGCAATCATGTTCATGCTACATCATTATATCGTAATATGCTGTTCTCAGTTTATGATAACCATAAGCCGAAAGCAACAAAATGTGGTAAATCATTCATCATAAAACTGCTTGTCACAAACATATACTTATTTACTGCAACCATATACATGATTGCAACTTTGTCATATTATGATTGCAGCAATCATTGGACTACTAATTACAAAGATATGCCTAAAAATATATTTGAATTTATTCAATTATTCTTCGAAATATAATGAACGTTTTACTAAATGTTTACTTTCTCGAGATCCCCTCAAGTTGCCACTCTGATTTCTGTATGTGATGTTAAGCAGGCTTATAATTGAGACTAATTTTTTGAAAATGTAAGATATTGTTTTTGAGATATCCTTTGTTCAAAGACAACTATTTTATTCAATATCCTGTATTCAACAGAAAAGGATTTTTAGGAAAATATATTGAAACTAGGGCACATTACCATTATTAGGAGATCAAGACATTTAAAAAAAAAATTTCACAAATTTGGAAAATAAATTGTTTCCTCCTATATTGACCTTAGCCTTAAATTTTTTATTCATATCAACTTAAAAATACTTACTGCCTGTTCCAAGGTGTCGAAAGAAAAATTAGTCGAAAAAATTTCTCAGTTTTTAAATTTTTTTCGAATAGTTTTCATATAAATTTATTCGAATCATTTTTCTTTCGACATCGTGAAACAGGCCTTTAAACTCTGGCCATATCATTTAGATAACTTTAACAGTTTACAACTTATACAATTATCTCCACTGTAGCTCCTTAGACAAAAAATATATAAATTAATAGATTCCAATATATATTTTCGTAGCCGCCAAGTCTTACGACCAACTGCTTTTCTATGTCAATAATTGTTTTGGGTGTTAAGTTTGTTATAAATGTTTGCAAGTATGAAGAAGTCATGCCCAACACTACATGGAAAATAAATTAAGAGAAAACAAGTGAAATTTTTAAGTTCTAAGAATGATTAATGATTTTAATTTGTTTAGGAAATTTACAAGGATAATGTAAGTAAATATATACACAAGTATGTAAATATTTAAGTTTAAGTGATTGTGACTTTAAGAGCTTTTTGTACATTTTGATGTTTACACTAAAATCTTTGCAATATTTAATGATGTTTTCACACATACATTAAAATTAAATATAAAAGAAAATCTTTTGAAATAATTCTATGAAAGTTTTCTTATAAGAATGTTAGTTTTACTCATAGAGAAACATAGAGCGGAAACTAGAAAAAAAAAACTCAAACAAAAAAATTACTCAAAATAATCACATATACGAGTGTTGTTTTTGTTTTCACATAGTTTTTTCACTAATACATTCTCACCACTTAGGTTTCTGACAACTGAGTTAGGTCTTTGACAGGAGAGTTTCCGCTCTATGTCTATTCTCTATGGTTTTACTTTGAACACAAAACCAATAGAAACCATCTAATGAAGATGAAAAATTACAGCTTAGTGTGTAAACGTGATAAGTCCTCTTTTTAACTATGCAGAGAAATATAGCTGCATAGTTTTCGAAGAAGTATGGTCCAGCTTAAAATCCATATATTTTTTTTTATCATCATTTATTTATTGTATCTTCATTATTTAATGAAATAACAATAAGTGGTTCAAATCTTATATCTAATAATTATTATTTAATTAGTCCAGCCAGTGCCGGACGAAAAAATTTTGTATTCATGGTTATTTTGGTTAAATTGGCATTCTTCCTTCTAGATTAGGTCTGCTGTGTCCCTCCTTCTTAATCGAGTGTGGCCGCATCTAATATGTTGCGGGCCAGCGGGTTTGGGTGAACTTCAAGTTTTTTTTAAAATATTTTTGTACATTTTTCGAGATTTCAGTTTTTACAATGGGCACGTTTAGATGTTTCTGTATATTCGCATTTTTGATATACCAGGGGGCAACTGTGATCATTCTTAGAATCTTGTTTTGGCGTCTTTGGATCTTTTCTACATTTGACGCTGAGGCCGTGCCCCATAACTGTATGCCATAACACCATATCGGTTTTATGATCATGTTATAAAGTAGAAGTTTACAATCTAAACCAATAAGCCAATTAATTTGAATTGATTTCAATTTCATTTGAGTCAACTTTGCATCTATATGACTTTTCCATGTAAGGCGACGATCGAGATGTATTCCGAGGTATTTCACTTCCGATTGTTGAATTATTGTTTGGTTATTGATATGAATTAGGAGGGCATGATTCTCTACGCAATGTAAATGTTATGTGTGTACATTTTTGCTCGTTGACTTAAATTTTCCATTGTTTTAACCATTTTTCTAATTCAAATATGTGGTTTTGTAAGTAACGCGTCGCTTCTTGAGGGTTTTCATGAATGCTTAGAATAGCAGTATCATCAGCAAATGTTGATGTATGAGTGCGATTGTTAGTTGGCATATCAGACGAATACATCAAATATAAAAAAGGTCCCAGGATACTGCCTTGGGGGACTCCAGCTTCAATGGGTTGTGCAGTACTTAAAAAGTTTCCCTCTTTAACCTTAAATGTTCGACCAGTTAAATAGCTTTCCAACAGCTTATGTGTGTTTGCGGGTAAATTTTGACTCAATTTGTATATTAATCCAGCATGCTATACCTTATCAAACGCTTGAGAGATGTCGATGAAGAGTGCGGAACAGTATTTCTTTTCTTCAAACGCTTTTCTCACCATATTTACAAGTCTATGGGTTTGTTCGATAGTACTGTGTTTTTTTCTAAATCCAAATTGATGATTCGGAATACAATTGTTTTCAGTTAATATCGGGTACAACTTGTTCATAAGTATCTTCTCAAATAGCTTTGATATATTAGACAATAGGCTGATGGGTCTGTATGATTCTACTTTTGTGTGATTTTTTCCCGGCTTGGGTATCATGGTAACCAGTGAAACCTTCCATTCTGTAGGATAATATTCAAATCGTAATATAGCATTAAAAATAAAAAGAATTATTTTTATTGCTATCAGGGGTAGCTCCATAAGCATCTTGTTGCTGATCTTGTCCATACCAGGCGCTTTCTTGGGATTTAAATCAACAATAGCATTTTTGATCTCTCGAATCTCAAAACGTAGGGGTACGGCTGCTCCAAAATGGGGTGCAACAGGTGGCAACTCAATTGCTTCGTTTGGTGTGTTCGGTGTAAATACTTTTTTTTTAAAAATCCATATAAAAAAGACAAATTTCGGCTTGGTTGCTATTTAAAATCGAGAAAATCGGTCCACAAAAAACCGGAACAACCTCGCTATTTTTGATCTATATCTGGATTACTAAATAGACAATATGAATATCTAATGATAGATATTTCAAAGTCCATTGAAACGATGTATATTTGGACCTACAATGGGTCAAAATCAGGAAAAATATTTTTTAACCAGAATTTTTGTTTACGAAAAACAAGTTTTTTGTCATAAATTTAATTTCGCAAATAAATTGAAATTTTTTTTTTCAAAAAATTAAAAAAAAATTTCGAAAAAAAATTTGATTTTTTTTTAAATTTTCAAAAACAATTGTGAAAAAAAAAATTTTGAATATTGAAAATACCGTTACCGAAATAACTAAAATTAGCGTTACCGTTACCTTTTAAACGTTTTGAATCGGTAGCCGTCATTGCTACGCAATTTAATTATTGCGTATACTTAATATTTATTTGTAAAATATTAATCATACGCACCATATGCTGAAAAGATGATATAAGTAAATATGGAGCAATTTATATACATACTGTTTTACATAGATATAAATTTTTTTCACTTCAAAAGACAAAATTCTTATATTATTGATAAAATTTCTTTTCTAACCACCAAAATACAATCCAAACATTTATTCAGTTAACTTTCAGAACCACTACCATTAGAGTTAAAAATACAATTTATAATTTATTAAAAAAAAGAAATTGCATGTGTTTTCTAAGAATAAGCCTTAAGTCTGATAAAACGAATAATAAAATACGTCTGGCAGTGTTTATTTTTAATGTTCTTAAAAAATGTTGTAGAATTTTTTTTTACATAATAACCTGCTTTAATACATTGAAAGCCCTTAAGCTTTTGCTTTATAGAATAAAAAGGAAAAATTTAATTTTAATCATAATTTTATTTTAAAAACACATGCATGTAAAGAAAAATTCTAGTAAAAATAGTATCCATATAAATTTGTACATATCGTTAGCTTAGTGTGCAAACGTGTTAAGTACGTTTTCACAAATTTTAAAGAAAACATAAAAAGTCATTAGTTTTAAATATTTTTGTAGTCTATTAATGCAGTTTTTTTACTGATAATGTTAGTTTTGGAAAAGGGTGTTTGTGATTTATAAGTCCATTTATTTGTATGTTTAGTTGAATTTAGTACATTTTCTGATAATAGTTTTTGATTATTTTTATCGCTTGAATTGTGTTATTTGATTTAATGACTCAAACTAGCTTTCTATAGCACTAAAGCAAAGCTTTTGATATCAGTAGTCGAGATGATAATTATTATTTCATGCAATATTTCTTTAAAAATATTATGGTTTATGTTTCTTGCTTCAAATTAAAAGAATAAGCTAATAATTTCAACTAATTTGGCGCTTCTTTATATTTTATTACGCGGCTGTACTCAATTCCGTTTAATGAGCTAAACATTTTCCAATTTTGACAATATAAAAAATTGACTTAGCAAGTTTGTATACCACAAAATGGACTTAGCACTTTTACATACCACATTATAACAATGAGAAAAAACTAAATAATTGCATAGTTTTTTTTCAAGAAAACAGTGTAGTTTTACTTATTTGAACGTTTTGTATTGAAATCTCAATTTTCAAAAAAGTACAGTTAGAACATTTGCTCACTAAGCTAAAGCTAGGAATTAAATTTTTATATTTAAACATTTTTAAAATGTTTATGAATATGAAAAAGCAAACAAAATATTATAATTTTACCAACATATTTACTGCACATGTATGTATTACTATTTAGAGTGTTTTAAATTAAATTTAAATGAGAATTTTTTGGATTTAGTTGTACTGGATATAATAGTTAAAAAAATGTTCTCTTTTGAACTCATTTTGAAATTGCAAAGCCGATGTGGCATGAATTAATATCGTTAGATTTGACTCAAATATGCAGCTTATTCTAAGTCCAATCCTTACTACTTCAAGAAATACCATACCATACATTTTTATCGGACGCATAACTAATTTAATGTATGAATTTATAAAAGTAATAATTAGACCTGCTATTACACGCAGAGAAAAAATATAGTTGTGCATGTTTACTGTAACCATTTCAACATTGTTACAAGTTTTTTTTAACAATATTATAGTCGCAGTAACTATTTACATGATTATGGTAACCATAATATGGTTAATATATGATTTACATGATTGTATCCACCATATATATGGTTACAGTAAACAAGTATATGTTTGTGACAACCATTTTTAATGTAACAGGGCAACAAAATCGAAAAAATTTTGGAGGCTTTTTAAACCACTAGACAATTTTTATGTATTTTGGATCCAGTAGTACAAAAATGGTAAAATTTTTCAATTCTATGAATAGATTTTTTTTTTCTAAAATTGTGAATTTTTTTAAATGTTTCTCCACATAATTTATGATAACTCAAAAAGGGTTAGTCCGATATTCTTAAAGTAAACTTAAAATAGTTCAAATTTACATAGCCTTTAACCCGGTTATATATTGCGTTTTAATGGGCTCAGTAGTTTCGGACTTTTTTGTTTGATATACATACAATTGAGTAGTTAATGTTCTTATTCCGATTGATTGAATGCTGGAAACACATGTTTTTGTAAAAATTTTTGTTACAATAATAAAACACATGTCAAATTTACACTAAAAGTACACGCTTGTATGCACATACAATTTTCTGAAAATAAGCGAATTCACTTAATTGTGAATAAAGTCGAAAATAATCAATCGATTTTTATGGCCGATATCTCATTTTGTTCCTATTACATATGGTTTTGCGATAAAGCAAAAAATCTAAATAATTTCTGCCATTTTGGATTTTTCATGATTTTTTTAAAACAAAAAAATTTAATATTTTTACATAAAACATATATTTTTTGCTTCAATTTGTTATTATAACTCCGAAACTACTGAACCGATTAAAACTCAATATATATGAAAAAAATTGTAAATAGCTGGGGAAAATGTTTTCAGAATTCGATTAATCGAAAGAAGAACAATAGCTACTCAATTTTATGTATATAAAACAAAAAATTTAAATTTTGTGAAAATAAGCGAATTCCCTTAATTGTGAATAAATTCGAAAATAATCCATAGATTTTCATAATCGATATCTCATTTTGTTCCTATTACACGTGGCTTTGTGATAAAGTAACATAACTAAAAAATTTCTGCCGTTTTGGATTTTTCATGATTTTTTTAGTAGAAAACAATTGGATATTTTCACGTAAAAAATATATTTTTTGCTTCAATTTGTTATTATAACTCCGAAACTACTGAGCCGATTAAAACGCAATATATAACCGGATTAAAGGCTATGTAAATCTGAACTTTTCTAAGTTTTCCTCAATAATATCGGATTAACCCTTTTTGAGTTATCATAAATTATGTGGAGAAACATCTAAAAAAATTCAAGATTTTAGAAAAAAAAATTAAAAAAATCTATCAATAGAATTCAAAAATTTTACCATTTTTGTACTTAGGTAACCATGATGCATCATATCTATATAGTGATTACTCAAGCCGTTTTTTTCTGTTGACCTGTGTTATTAATGTTAAATTGCTTGATCGATATGAATGTGTATGGTCGAAAATAGTGTTTTTTGCAATAAGACCGGTGAAACAGTTGCTGCAAAACATTTTTAAATTTTCTTTTGAAACTGCATCCGTGTCCACACAATGAAGTTTTTTCTTTTCAGTTTTTGAAATTTCTGTACAGAACGAATACGAACGAATAAATGTGGCTGATATACTCAACAAAAATTTCATGTACATGAAACAGAATACCCTTTCCATTCCTCTTTCCCCTTTCATAAACAAACTCAAAAGTTCACAGTATATTTAATAAAATAAAAACTTTTTCATTAAATTAAAAAAATGTCAAATCGAGTTTTTTTTTAAATTTATTTCAAGTTAAAATAAAAATTATTGGAATTGATTAGCCATTTAGTTTTTAATCGTACCCTCAAAAACGTGGACGTGCGGAGTAGATGTTGTAAAAAAATAATCAGTATTTGAATTTTCATTAGCATTTTTTCAACTGCATTCAACTTATATTGTACTAAATTACCTTTTTTCAAATTTTGTTTTTCTATTGTTCATTAGAAACATAACAGCCTTTTTAAATTTCCAAAAAATATTACGAGACCTTAAACGGTCATGTTTTTATGAAGTTTCAATTAAAATTAATAGCATTGCTTTCCAGATCTTACAATTTTCAATAGATTTCCGGCACGGGTTTTCATTATTCGATTGGATTCTAATTAACTTCAGTTAGTATCAGCTACTAAAAAACTTTTTTTCAAGGACAGGTCTAGTAAACATAGACACACATTTACAAAGTATTAAATATACAAAGTAAAACATACGTCTGCATTCGCCTTTATACACAACACATTTTTAATGAGTTTCCTTAAAATATGCTTTAAAAAAACCTTTGTAAGCCGATTATATACATACGTATATGCTTATAAGTATGCACACACACAAAAATAAGCAAGAGATATATTATTTACTCGCATTTAACCTGTGATGCCAACCATTTGTAATTACAAAATAATTCAGTATTTTTTTAAGATATTTATGAAGAATATTTCATTAGCTCATATTAAAAGAAGACAATATATCGACTGAAGTACTGAGAAAAGGGAAATTTCTCTTAAATGCGGGCAAACAATTATCAGGTATGATATTGGCCTTTATTAAAAGGTCTCCTAACTGAAATTGTTTTTTTAAAAATAATAAATAAAGCAAGAATTTTTATAAAACTACACTTTTCAGAAATATAAGTTCGAATTGCTCTATACTTGGGTTTGAGTTGGCTTTTGACCTAGCAGAGTGAGAATTGAATTAAACAAAATCCACTTCATTACTATCCAAATCTCAAATAATTAAAAATGTCTTAGAACTTTTGCATATAAAAAAGTTCATGTAAAAAAATTATTGGGTAAATTTCTATTCTATTGTGTAATTTAGTAATTAGCAATATGGTGGGTGGCAATACTGCTTATAAAATATAAGTAAGTTGATGCACATTTAAAAACAATTAAATGATGATGATAAAGCGACCACTATCTGCTTTATCAACATCACCATCATAAGCAGCTTCCTTTCATCACTTCCAAACATAATTGTTAAGTAAACTGTGTTAACGTAAAAACGGAAAAGAGTGAACTTTGAGCAAGGAAATTAATGTATATTTGCCACAAAATTTATGCATGTATGCATACGCTTAATTGTGCATGTGTACAGGCAGAGAAAATCTGTGGTCATAGATAACTTTTGTCAGTGAAAGCATTCATTACCATGTAATGAGTTTAAATTCGAATAATAAACAAGTAAGAGTGCTATATTCGGCCGTGCCGAATCTTATTATACCATTCACCAAATTATACTTTAAAATAAAAATTTTAAATATTTTTAGGTAAACAATATTTATTTTTTTTCCAAAGTTGTTTTTTTTTCATTTTTCAAAATTTCTAATTGTTATTTAAAATTTTTTTTTTTAAATTTTAAATTTAAAATTTTTTTTTTGTAAAAAAAAAATTCGGATTCAAAATTTTTTTCCGATTTTGACCCATTGTAGGTCCAACTTACTATGGTCTTATATACGTCGTTGTAAATGTCTTCGAAATATCTATCATTAGATATCCATATCGTCTATGTTAATGACTTAGTAATCCAGATATAGGTAAAAAATAGGTCAAAAATCGAGGTTGTCCTGGTTTTTTCTTCATATCTCAGCCATTTGTGGACCGATTTTGCTGATTTTAAATAGCAAACTTCTCGAAAGCATGTCTGACAGAATTATTGAAGATTTGGATCCCGAGGATATCTGGGGTCTTCAGAAAATTGATTTCAACAGACAGACGGACAGACAGACGGACATAGCTTAATCGACTCCGCTATCTATAAGCACCCAGAATATATATACTTTATGGGGTCGGAAATGAAAAATGTAGAAATTACAAACGGAATGACTTAAACTTATATATACCCTTCTCACGAAGGTGAAGGGTATAAAAAGAAACCACTAAACCTACAGTTTTGATTTTGTTTATTATACCCTTCACATTCGTTATTTTATTGAAATTATTATTACAACTTACAAAAAATATAATTTTTATAAATCTAATCAATAGTGATGAATTTCTGAGCCTTTTCCGGAAACCCTTCCATTAAGGTTTTATAGTGCTTTCTGTTGCTTTGTTCGAACAGGTAGTGCATCTCCATTTAAAATCTACCACACTTTTGGACACCTTTTTGTGCTCTTCAATTCTCTTTCAACAAGAGCCCAATATCTCTCCACTGGCCTCAGCTCCAGGCAATTTGAAGGACTTGATTCGATTTTACTATTGTGTAGCAAACTTTTATTTTCTCTGAGTGTAGTAAGAACTACATATCGTCGCCTAAAATGCAAAATAACATAACATCACTTTTCATAAGTTTATAGGAGAAGCAAAAAACGATATAAAATGAAAACTACTTGAGATATTGAAAAAAAACTTTCAAAACTGAATTACAATGACTCTAGAAATATATTTTGTGAAAAAAAGCAAATTTTTTCAAAGCTCACTTTAAGATATGTGGCTTACGGTTTTTTGAATTGTTATTTTCTAAAACAAAAAAGCGTATCATCAATATAAATTTTTATGAAAAAATAAAAACTTAAATAAAAATATTATTTTTATTTTAAATAAAAGCAGTTTATATGTACATTTTTAAACTTTTATGTCGTTTTTATGTTAATTACTAACAACTACTTTTTTAAACTAAAAAATGTACTTCATTAGATTTTCATAAAGACTGCAAAAAATATTCAATTGCAACAAATTTATTAAAAACAAATTAGGATACTACCTAACATAAGGTAAAAACGATTTATTAATTAATTACTCAAAGCGTATACGTTATTTTGTTTAAGAAAATCATATACTTGATGATACCTTAGTTTCAATTTTGGTTATAACTTGGTTATTTTTGATAGTAAAAGTTTAAAATTTTGTACACATATGTAATATGATGTAGTGAATCATAATCAATAATAAAATCAATTTCGAATTTTTTGATGATACGTTGTTTTGCATTTTATTTGACGATATGTACATGCTGATATCGCAGTTTTAAATAAAATTATAATTATTATTGAGATGAAGCCGCGAATGTGAGGTATTATCTGGTATTAACTTTTACCGTTAAAGGTTTCATGGACGATGTTTTAAAATATATTTTTGTAATATAGTCATAAGTAAAGTTGTTTTTCTGCAACTAATAATTGTTAATTTATTAAACTATTGCACTTGTGGAGATTATGCGTATGAGTTTCAGATTAAAAATAATACAGAAAATACGGAGATTCAATTCACAGGCAAAACAAGACTATTTAAAGTACATTTTAATATCACAATAGGGCGCAACTTTTCTAAGATATTCAGCCTTATTGTACAAAGCGTTGGCGTATTACGCCAGCGACAGTTTCGTACTAGACTAAAGATGAAATGCAATCTGTTTTCTAAGTACAAAACTGTCGTTGGTGTATAAAGCCAAAGCCTTACACGATAAAGCTGATTGCGAATTATATACCTTCTCTTAAAACAATGACAACCAAACACATCGCCGAGCCACGAACATTGAAAAAACTCAACACGAACGCCAACAAAACTCTCTGCAAAGAGTTTAAAATAATTACACCCTTCGTTCGGTAGGCTATAATAAGAAGGCTCGAGATTTATAACTTGAAAATGGAAATTTTGTCATTCCATTTGTGATTTTTACATTTTTCATTTCCGACCCAAAAAAGTATATATACTCTGGATCGTTATAGATAGCGAAGTTGATATCGCCATGTCCGTCTATCCGTCTGTATGTTGAAATCAACTTTACGTAGCCCCCAAAATAACTTACATACATGATTAATACATCAATATATCGAGGATTCTTCCGGCTCGGTTGCTATTTAAAATCGACACAATCGGCCTACAAATGGCTGAGAGCTAAGGAAAAAACCAGGACAACCTCGATTTTTTACCTATTTTTGATCTATATCTGGATTACTAAGTCATTAATATAGATAATATGGAAATCCAATAGTAGATATTACAAAGACCTTTGCAAGGACATATATATATATGGCCAAACTAAGTCGAACCTACAATTGGTCAAAATGGGGAAAAAATATTTTTTACACCGAATTTTATTTTCACCAAAAAAAATTAAAATTTTTATTTTTAAAAATTAAAAAAAAAATTTTTGAAAATATTAAATAATTTTTTTTTTCGTTAATATGTAAATTAAAACATGAATTGAAAATAATTTTTTTTTAAAATTTGTTTTTACATAAAAATGTTTAAAGTTCAATTTGGTGAAGGGTATATAAGATTCGGCACTGTCGAATATAGCTCTATTACTTATCTGAAATGTACTTTTGGCCATAAAACAGAGAAATTGGCTAATTGTTAAAATGTTGTTTACCTAATTTAAACGCTGTTATATGTATATTACCACCTTTCTCCTTTTTTAAATTCTCTACCACAATTTTTTTTCTCCTTCAAATTAATTAAAAATTATGGGAAATACCTGCCTGCCAGTTAAGAAGTAGGGAAAAAAACGAAGCATGCAACATGAACAAAGAAATAAAAAATCTTTCATAAAGTACATGACAACGCTATTGAAAACTATTAAAAAAATATGCAACTAAAGTTTAAGAAAAAAAAGAAAAATATAGAGAATAATAATTTAATTAAGCCCTTGACTAAGGAAGAAAAAAAATAAATTACTTAAGCTTGTTAAATACGTAAGCAATTTGCCAGGCAACATTATGTTGCAGCTTACACAAGGCGTCATTGTTTCCACACAATCAGAGTGGTGGTGTCTTTATTATTTTTTTTGGAAATTTTTGCTGTTGCAAGAACAAAAGTATCATAAAGGTTCATTTGTTTTCATTATTAAGGATTAATCTTTAAAACAAGAGCTATTTGTATCATCAGATGGTAAATATTTTATATGGTTTTTACTTTTAAATTTGTTAAATGTTGTGGTAAGTTGTATGACATGAAGACTAAGAGGAAATATGAATTGCACATTTTGAGCAGAGTTGAAAATGTAACAAAGTTAATGAAAATTGCAAGACGAATTAAATTATTCTGTTATTTTTCACCTTTAACAGACGAGAGAAGAATGTGATGGTTATGAGATGTTGTCATTCGTAAGGATTATGACATTCAGATTGTTAAAT
Organism: Calliphora vicina; assembly: GCF_958450345.1. Classification (NCBI taxonomy): domain Eukaryota; kingdom Metazoa; phylum Arthropoda; class Insecta; order Diptera; family Calliphoridae; genus Calliphora; species Calliphora vicina. The sequence goes on along the minus strand of NC_088784.1, from coordinate 98,585,524 downwards.
TGAATAAATTTTTAAAACATTTTATGACTTTTCATTTCAAGACCATTCTTATTGAAAAACTTAAAAAATGATAAAAACACACGATCATGACTACATATGTTCGACTCTACTACTAAAGGGTAGTAAAACCCTATACTCAGTTTGTCCATTTTGGTGACCGATTTTTTTATGGGCCCCCACAGTTTCTGAAAATCCGTGGGGCCTCTAAAAAAGGTGTCATCAGTTTTTGGTTAACAGCTAATTCAGACTTTGTGATACGGCTTAACTTTATAATGCAAAAAGTCCCCATATTTTTTGTTTTATAAAAAACTAATTTTCTTCGTGGCTATATACAATTTTCTATGATCTGGAAAGAGAACTTAATACAAAAACGTATAAAGTAAAATTTGACTAACTTTAGCGGACATTGTAGCCCCCAGCCCTATCCAAACTTGGACAATTTTGAAACCAAATTTTAGGTTTGAGTATAAAATTCTAAAAATGCAAATCACCGATCCTCAAAAACTCATCATATTTGTATAGCCCTATATATTGTTTATACACATACAAAACGTTTTTACTATCCTACTGTAAATAACGTCAAAGTGGGTTATTTTCTAAAAAAAAACTCAGTTTTTGAAACACATTTTCCCCGTTTTAGGAATTTCGGTGTTTGAAACAAAGAATGGCAACATTAGTGATGCCATTGACTTAACAACATTAAGATCTATATTACTTCCAATTTTAATTGTGATGTCTGTAACTGTTCAAATTTTACATTAATTCAAAGTTTTTATTTTTCTTGATGGAAAACCACCATTTTAAAATATTGTTAGTTTTTAAGGTAAATGACGTCCGAAAAAAACACAAAATTAATTCATTTCACTAAAATGTCAATCTTCAAGCCATAAGGTTACCACCGATATCAAAAACGTATATAAAAAGCTTATATTTACTCTTCACAATCTCCACAAACCTTGCCCACTTCCAAAAATTTTAATGTTTTTTCATATCTTGCATCAAGCCGGTTTTGCGTGATCAAGATTGGATAAAGTGATGCGCCCGGATCATACCGATAATGATTTGCCCATTCTTCGTTATTCCAGCACAATAGAGAAGTATACACTCGAACATACATTTTTAACAAAAAAATTTAGTTTTAGAGTCAAAAAATTTTAAAAAACTAAAATTTTTAAGCTACAAAGTGTTTTTTGACAGCTATTTAGAATGCTTAGACATGTTCGGATTGCATTGATATGTTCACAAGATTTACCGTAGCTACAACTTTGCAAAATATTGTTATTGAAAAATTAGGAGTCCCTGGAAGTTATTCTAAAAAATGTAAAAAAAAAAAAATTTTCTTCCTATATTTTTTCAACAAAAGTGCACGAAAAAGCAATTTTTTGGAAAAAAAATTTTAACAAAATTTATTTGGCGGACTCTTAGCTATATTATTGCCATATAAAGTTAAGCCGTATCAAAAAGTCTGAATTATCTGTTAACCAAAAACTGATGACACCTTTTTTAGAGGTCACACTAATTTTCAGAAACTTTGGGGGCCCATAAAAAAATCGGTCACCAAAATGGACAAACTGAGTATAGGGTTTTACTACCCGTTAGTAGTAGAGTCGAACCTATATAGTCATGATCTTGTGTTTTTCCAAAAGTCTTCATTTGTTGCATAGTGTTATTGGTAAATACGGCTTATGGATGCAATCCGAAGACATAAATTCTTCAGCTCTCATAGGCTAACTACAACTTGTTGGCTACGATTAGCTAATGAGTAAATTCATCGGCTCTCGGTCGGCTAACGACTAATTATTTGTAAATGAGGCTTATGGATGCAATCTAAAGAGATAAATTCTTCAGCTCTCATCGACTAAATACAACTGAGTACAACCCGACGAGATAAATGCTTCGGATCTCGATCGGCTAACTATGGTATTAGTACGAAGTAAGAACTAACCGGGAGCAAAGTATAAGTAGATCGAGACTTTGATTTTAGCCTTCCCTGTTCATGTTTTTTAGATGTCTTATATTAGAATTCACATAAACTATTTGGGAATTATTAACAATAATATATATTAGTATTAATTATGTTAAGTTAATGTATTGACTTTTGTAGCAGAACGCTACAGGTTACATATTTTATGTGAAGTTTCGTGTTTAGGATAAAAGCAGCATTTGATTTCTGGATGACGGTGAACAATTTTGTATCATGGGAGCATCGATGGCACTTATAATAATAAAGCCATCCTAATGTACATAGACAACATGGATGACAAACGAAAGCAATTTCGAATACCTTTTCAACGTCATAGAAATTTGGACCAAAAATGGTTCAAAATCGGCAAAAAATAAAATTTAATTTGAATATTTTTTTCACCAACAAAACTTTTTTCAAAAAATGTTTTTTACAATTTTACTGTGGCAAGGGTATATATTGTTACGTTTTAACCTTTTCAAAACGTTTGCTTATTTCCTTTAAATAAACCGGATACTTTTGATTACAAATAAAAGCCGTTTAGTAGTTTGAAAATTTTAACAACTCTTTATTTATTTAAAATGTACAACAACAGAATTAAATAGTCACTCAGTGTTTTTTATACACATTTATAAATTCGCAGAAATAAAGACACACTTTATAATGTACACGAATTCACTTGAAAACCACAGCACACTTTAAGGCACTCAGTTGATGTTTATTTGAATAGCGTCTCTGATAAACTGACTAACGACTGCAACTTCTGCCACTATTTATAACACTGCCATCTGCACTCTAGATTTCTCTTTAACTGTCTAGAGGTTTCTAATACATACGCCATCTGTGGTGTACTTTCTACAATGTTCTTTAACTGAATATTCGAATTCGAATATACGGTCGCAGCAAACAGCGTTCCCAACTTACGATCAATGGTCAACTGAAAGCTTTTATTCAATGTTAATAATGCCCACAGCTATGTTACAGTTTGCTATTACAGCACTGTTATTTGAAAGCATTAGGCTACTTTTTTTTAATCAGCCGTTAAAATCGTTACATTTGAATTCAAGTACAATTTCGTAACAATATAAAAAATTTAAAAAAAACATTTTTTTTAATTTTCTTTTTTTTTGAACAAAAATTTTTTTTACTGTTTTACTGTGACAAGGGTATATATAAAAAATTTATAAAAAAATTTTCTCAAAAATTCTTTTTTAAAAAAAAAAAATTTGGAAAAAAAATTTTAAAAAAATTAAAAAACAATTTAATTTAATATAAGATTAAAATAAGGGTATATATAAAAAATTGTTCTCATAAATTCTTTTTTTAAAAAAAAAAATTTTAAAATTAAAACAAAAATTTGGAAAAAACTTTTTTAAAAAAATTAAAAAACAATATAATTTAATATAATATAAGATTCGGCACAGCCGAATATAACTCTCTTACTTGTTTATGTTTACTGTTGTTGACACAACCGAATATAGCACTCTTACTTATGTTTACTAACCCTAAACTGTCAACTGTCAAACTGTTTTTCTTTTTTAAATCTTTCATGAATTTTGGGACACTCTTAATAAGCATAAATCTCCAACTTCTATTTAAATGTAATTCAAACCACCTTCTTGCAATTTTCCTTAACACTTGCTGCCACAAAATGAAATGAAGCAAACATTTTCTTTTAAAATTACCTTTCAATTTTATGCATAACACCATCATTTACTCATACACGAATATTTAACTAAAAAGAAAAAAAAAACTGAAAAACTGTATCTCTCTCTACTTGACAATATAATCAAATTTGTTTGTTCTTAATACCACAAGTATTATAATAATTTTTTGTTGTTTGTTTTCTTATTATCTGTTGTTTTTCTTTACTTGTTAGCAAATTCAAATGTCTTTATATTAATGTCATAATAAATCATGATCTTTAAAAAGACTTATTTTGCAAAAATAACCCCAAAATAAGTATTCACAAATGTATAGCAGCCAAACAAGCAACTTTAGCTCAACCAAATCCATAAAATGTTATTTATCCTAAGAATACTGATTATACGCGTTCAGGCTTTCAGTTGGCTGGCTGGCTGGCTATGGTGGTGGGTTGTTGGTGGCTGTGGCACAACTTCCTATAATATTGTTGCTGCTATAGTCTGGCATTGCCTTGAATAACAACATGACACATGGATAAATATTTACAAAAGCTTTCGAACATTTTTATATGTTTAAAACAGCATACAGAGTCTGAGGAAAAGAGAAAAATTCCGAAAAATCTTTCTTTATTATGAGTTTAAGTAAATGCAGCATATTAGGCAGGCAGTCTTTGCATTTTTCATGGAAATGTTTTTTTCGGAAAACAACAAACAAACATGCTTTTTGCTTAATCAGCAAAATGAAAATCAAAAGACGTTACTGCAGTTTGCTACAACACATTTGTTGGTTACTTGTGTTTATTTGGCTGCAAGGTTTATTTGATTGGGAAAATGTTGGGAAAATATCAAACAATATTTTTCATCTAATATTGTATAGTACAGTATGTATGGTGGATAGAGAAAAATAATTACAGAAAATTAATAAGTTTTATGTAATATTTTTTCTTAGAAAAGTAATCTAAACAATCTAAGTAAGTAAGAGAGTATTATTCGGCTATACAGAATCTTGTATATCCTTCACCAAAATAGACTTTAAGAAACAGATTGAAAACATTTCTTATGGAAAAAAATTTTTTCAGCTAAAAAATTTTATTGATGAAAAAAGATATGAATGAAAAAAATTGTGATACAAACTTGTGTAAAAAATACTTTTAACGATTTTGACCCATTTGGTCAGTTGTTGAAAAGGTCTGTGAAATGTCTATCTATATTAAAGACTTAGCAATCCAGATATAAATCTGAAATAGGTCAATCGAGGTAGTAGTGGTTTTTTGCAAATATAGCCATATATATCACCCTAAGCTGGACTTTTTCGGATATATTGATGGACAAATGATATACATATGTAACTTATTTGGGGGCTATGGATACTTGATTGCAATATACAAATGGTCAGACGGACATTGCTATATCGTCTTTATGAGGTCGCAAATGAGTAATGAAGTAATTTCAAACGGTATAACAAACTTATATATGTCCTTATGGTGAAGGGTATAAAAAGTGAAAAGTTAACTGTGAAGTAATGTTTTACATTTTAATAATAATGGTTCATAAACAATTTAATATCCTCTAACACTTAACACTAACTCCTTAACACTAACAAATACATGAATTCTTAGACCTTAAATAACTCCAAGCCAAACTAACTATTTTTAAATAGCATGGTTTTTAAGTATTTTCATTGAGATTTCCTAATAATTGGCATTATAACCAGCTATAAGTTTCCTTCAATTCTCTATACCATCAACTAATTTATCAAAATAAAAAATTTCAAACTATTTTTTTATTGTTGTTTGAAAAATTTCTATTTTAGTTTCTGCTCTAGAAAACAAACTAAAAGTATATTATTGAAATGTTATTAAATATGTATAACAAGCAAGTTTTAGTCTTTTATATCTGTTCGAATAAAAAGGGAAAAACTTTAGGTATAAATATTATTGGGAAATCAAGAACAAAATAAGAAAGTTTGAGATTAAGAGAAAATAAGGATAAGATATACAACTCAAGAAATTATAGTTTATTTGTTGAAGGAAAAAAGAAGCTTTTTAAATAAGTTTTAATAACTTTATAATTAATACTTATCAAGAATTATCTAGATATATCCGAAATTTAGCAAAAATGATGTCGAAAAATCAGTTTAATGTACTCAGAAATCATGCTGTAAAGTTTGCTCAACATCAGACCACACTTGACCCCAAACCCCAGGCCTTTTCAGAAAACAACTACTTTTAATTCTCCTATCAATTTTTTGAAAATTGGTCCTTAATAGACCCCAATATAAGGCATTTTAGAGAAAATCAGTGTATCCTCAATAATTCGCTTAAATATGACGATATTAAGATAAAATGCGACATAAATGATATAATTTAAAATATTAAATGTTCAATCAATTTCTGTATAGTTCGATCCATAAGTGACTTAAGACCTCATATAGGGCCTTCCATCGGTAGAACTCTGCAGATATACATCTCGTATTAATAACGGTATTGTTATAATTGTCGATATAAATATTGTAAGGATCGGATCATTATTGGTATGTGTTGTTTTTAACCCGTCTCATTTTCGTACATACATATAAGAAGAATTCTTTTTATGTACATTTGTTCCATATTATTTAATATTTATTTACATATATAGCTACATAACATTATTTATACATCAGCCATCTGACCTTTAAAAAACATCATCTTTTGATATTGTTAAGTTTTTACCTTTTAAAAACGGTGGTTTATGTCCATCAAATAAGCCGAATTCTTGTAATTGCAAATAAAATTAGTTTAGTAGTTTTGAAATAATAACAACTCTTTATTTATTCGAATTTAACAACTTAAATTCAATCACACACACTTGTATTATTATTTCTTAAATTAATCGCACTTAACATGGACTTTAACTGAAGCATAGCTCTCTATCAAATCAAGCAACTCGCCGTTACTATTTACATATAACGCGCCATCTTCTAGCAAATTCCAGCATTATCTATTACAATGATACCAGAGCATTTAAAGCTGTTTCACAGTTAATGTTGTCAATAGTTTCAACATAAATTTTGAAGATTTGTTTTAACATTGAAAACTACTGTTGATCAAATTTTTGAAAGAAAAAGAAAATCAATGTAAAACTTCTCTTCAATTAATTTTTTCAATTTCCTGACTTTTTCGCACAATAAGAATTAAAGCGAATAGCTCCAGCATGTTTAGGTATTGACGTCTACAACTAAATAAGAAAAAAGTTTTGAAAAATATTTTTGGTCAAACTTTCCGAAAAATTTGATTTTCCTAATATGTGTATAGGCAAATTAATAAGATTTGAAAAATTAAGGTTTATTTGATCTTTTATACCCTTCACCATGAGTGGCAATGTTATATATAAGTTTGTCATTCCATTTGTGACTTCTACATTTTTCATTTGCTATCTCCCAAAGTATATAATAGAGTGACAATCAGTTGTATGGAAAAAAATGTTTATTAAAATTTTGAAGAGTGCCGGGTGGAATATTGTGACAGTGGTCCTAAAAGTTAAGTGCTGAAAATTTGAGCCAAAGCGGACAACGATTTCTGGACGCACATCGAGATCAAAGTTCATATACAGTGGAGTCGGGTTAGAGTGAACACTTGATAATATGAACTACTGGATAGTATGAACACACAAATTTTTACATTGGAGACTCTAAAGAGTGAACATCGCCTACCTCTATAGAGTGAACTTTAGTTTTTTTTTGCAAAAAAAATTAAATCAAAAGTTTTTATTTGTTATTTTTTGTCTACTTGCAGTTTGACTCTCATTAGTATTTTTATACCACTTAAACTAAGTTTCTATATTTTTTTACAAACATTTTTTATACAACACCGTTATTTCTGTTTTGGTTTTTCTGAGATTTTTGACTTTTTTTGAACCTACTATTTTTATTGCTATATAAACCCAAAAAATCTTTCTATAAAAGTTTAGCTAGAAATAATTAAAGATATGTACAATGGAGTGGGAGTTACAGGTCTAGCAAATAAATTTGGTGTAGCAAAGTCCACAATATGGGGCATTAAAAAAATACAAAGTGGAATTCTATGCCACAATAAAAGTGCTATAAATAAAGAAAAACTTTGCGAAAAGCGGAATGTCCCAGCGTCGAAAAAATACTCCTGACTGACTTTTAAAGCAGCGATGTAAAAATTTGCCTGTCAGTGGAGAAATGCTTAAGGTAATATCAAATAAAAATACACGAGCAGTTACACGATCAGGAGATTTCAATGCAAGCGCAGGCTGGCTTCAAGGGTACAGCAGCAACTCAAGCTGTTCAAATTATTGAAAAAGCCATTGACTGGGCTGAGAACAATACTAAAGTTTATGAAAATATCTTAGTTTTACAAATTTCGTGATTTAGCAGTACAAAAAGCCAAAAGTACATGTTCCTTTATAAAAATATAATGAAATGTACAATTTTGACATAAAATTTTATGATTTTTTTATTATTTTTTCAGTCTCGATAAAGTGAATGTATTGGATAAAGTGAACAGGCCTTGCATTAATTAGTTCACTCTATCCCGACTCCACTGTATATGCAAAATTTTACTATATGGAATAAATAGGTGAAACGCGTTAATTTCTGCATTGCTTTCTAGAAATAAGTAGATTTATTTATATTAATGAATATTACATTAAAATTTTTTATTTGGAAATTAACCCTGTATCTCCTTTGGGTCAAAATCGCCAAAATTTGGAAAAAATGCAAATTTTTCAGTTTTTGTAAAAATGTTGCTACTAAATAAATACTTTTGCAATTGATTGCAAAAGAATCAAAATGTGTAGGTAATTATCGTTGCAATGAGATATAAATGACAAAATTTGGTTAAAAAATGTTATTACAAATTCGCCAGACCATTAACACATTGACTGCCAAGGCACTTTCAGCAAATAAGATGCTGTGGGACACAGCATTTTCTTTGCGTAATCTCTTCGAAAACGTCAATATTGGAATTTAGGCTACTGTCAGTAATATTTACTGCTTAGAAACAGATTTTTTTTATAAATAAGAGGGTCTTACGAAATGGCGAAATTAATTTTTTATGGGATACTGAGTTAGAAAAAATACTCAGTACAAGTTCAGAAAGTGATGAAGAATGTGAAGATTACAGTTTTGATGAGGAATTTCCAGACAACATCGAAAAAATTCTTATAATCCAGCACTATTGTCTGACATGGCTAGAGAGAATAAAAGTCGTGTCGGACATATGTGTCCGACGTGGCGTAAACCGCATAGTGCAGTGTCACACATATGTGTCCGACGTGGCAGTCAATGTGTTAACGTGTCTCAGGCCATTTGAACAAGAAATTTAGGGATAAAAAATTAAAATATTTCGAGAAAAATTAAAATAAAGCTAATTTTTATTTAAAATATATCCGTATACTTGTGTATTAGTTTTTGTCTTCGTAGGATACCGTTAACCTATTCGCAGAAATGGCCAAAAAAATATTTTTTTAACGGGTGTTTCGATTATCCATTTTTAAATTTTTAAAAATTTTGTTAAACAAATTTCAGAATTTTTTGATCATCACATTGGGATTTATTGAGATCATAATAGGGAATAAAAATATGAACAAATTATGTCAATACCTGTTACAGTTTTTCCGTACCTGCGATTTAAATTTTTCGATTTTAAAGAAAAACTAATTTTTTGTCCATATTTTGGGGAAATAGCCCTATTTCCTTACTGTTATAAATTTTAAGTAAAACATATTCATAATATTCAAGTCCTGGCAATTTTAAATATGGTCTGAAAAATTGTTTCAACCCGAATTTTTTTGCACCAAAATTTTTTTTTGTTATAAATTTTTTCGCTAATAAATTAAAAAAAAAATGTTTAAAAAATTTAGAAAATAAATTTTGAAAATTTTTTTTAATTTTGTTTACCTAAAAAAAACAGCCGAATGTAGCTCTCTTAATTGTCTTTTTTTTAAATCACTAACTGATATATAGTTCTTTTTATAATTAGCCTAAGAAATACTTATGTAAGACTCCTCCGTGTGTAAACCATGTTCGAAATACAAGACCGAATTAAATAAGACTCAGCTACCTCATTTATTACAGTTCTACACGCAGAGAAAAAATATAGTTGGGCATGGTTACTGTAACCATTTCAATATTGTTACAAGTTTTTTAACTATATTATAGTCACAGTAACTATTTACATGATTGTGGTAACCATAATATGGTTAATTTACGTTTCACATGATTGTATCAACCATATATATGGTAACAGTAAACAAATATATGTTTGTGACAACCATTCATATGATGAAGGACTTATCATATTATGTTGCTCTCGGCTTAAGGCTTATCACAATCTGAGAACAACATATTATGATAAAATTATTCATCATAAATATGGTTGCCACAAACATATAATTGCTTACTGTAACCATATATATGGTTGATACAATCATGTGAATCATAAATTAACCATATTATGGTTACCACAATCATGTAAATAGTTACTGTGACTATAATATTGTTAAAAATCTTGTAACACCATGCCCAATTATATTTTTTCTAAAAGACGAATTTATCAAATATAAAGCAACCTCCAAAAAAATTTGAGGTTTTTGAAACAAATTTCAACATTGTAACGGTTCCTTAGTTTGTTTTTAAAATGTTTGAGTTTAATGTTTATACGGAAGATTTAATTGTTTCCACTTTTTAACTTGCAGCAATAATACTCAGAGGAAAAATCGTGCCAGAAAAGTGCTTATTTTGCAGACGAAAGAATACATTAAGAATACCTACAACTTACAGAGAGTTTTGTTGATTTAGTACAATAAATAAATTAGTAATTTTTTAGTTTATTAAAAACGTGCCTAACGAATTTAATCAAAATCGAAAGATCTAAGATTTCTGCATTCTTTGCTAGAATTCACTTTATTAGTTTTTCACTATTTTCTGCAAAATTACAAATAAAAACTTTGTAAAATTATAGTATTTTCTATTATTTTCTTAAACTTGAAACCTTTAAATTTTCTTTCATTTTCCTCGTAAAAAATTTTATACATTCTCAATGTGTATAAAAAAAAATCTCGAAGGATTTGTAAACGGAATATAAACGTATTACAAACTCAAAGAACTAAAACAAAAAGCTCAGATGTTGCATCAGGTGAACGAACACGAGTACAAATGTATGTGAATACAAAAAATTTTTAGTATATTAAATTTCAGTGTACATGACTTTGTCATAATAATAAGCGCATTTGTTTGTAAAAAAAATGTTAGCTGTTTTTGCTAGCTATAGATATACAAGTGCACATTTGTTGCTTTTACTCCTGCATACTTGTTACTTGAGAAAAAAAACGTTAAATTCAACATTGCAGATTCAAACATTCCAATACTAAAGGTATGAAGCAATAGCAAAAGATTAAAAAACACATATTCAGGCAATCGTGTAAATTTTTATTAGGTAAGTACTTATTGATAGCTGAAATGTTACACAGTAGCTGACATTCGTAATGAAATTAAACTCAGAGACCTACTCCATCTATTATCGCTGAAAAATAAGAGCTTCCGACAAAAAAAATGCTGTTTTGTGGTTTCTAAAAATTATTTCCTCAAAATTTCAGTTGCTTTCATTTCAAAATGTCACCCTAATATTTTTGTTTTTCTTGCTAAAAATGAGATAAAATACTCGTACCACTTTACGTTGAATATTCTTCCTTTCTTTACTATGATTGTCCTTATTACACGAAGGACTTGAATACTCACAAGATGAAAATATGTGTTCGCACAAGGAAATGGAAACAAGTAATTGTAATAGATTTGTTGAAAACGTTTTACATAGATTGGTGTACATTTCATTGAAAGAATATGAAGGAATTGTTTAAGACATTTAAAGAGTACGAAATATATCTCATGGGTCCAACTTGAAATAGTTTGTTCATATATTTCTATCTTATATTATGATAGAAGAGTTTTATCGAGCTTAAGACAATTGCGTTAAATTATTGAAAACAAAAAGAAAATAACAAATTTTAGTTTGCCGTCTGTTTTTATGTGTTTGTTTTGAAAAATTTTGGTATTTTTCATAATATTCTTCAGAAATTTAATAAAAATTAACTTATTTGAGAAAGAGGTAAACAAATATAATTTTTTGATAAAATTCAAGCTGAAAACAAAACCTGAATTGATTTTAAAAGTTTGGGGTCATTTTAACCCCAAGTGCCATTAATGGTTAATTTCCGTTTTGTACTGTTATTATAAAAACTAGACCTCATGTTACATTTTTCTTAAGTTTCATCAAAATCTGCTTAACGCTTAAATGCATGATTTTCACTTTTATTTTTCTATAAAGTTTGAAATATTTAGTTGATTTTTATTTATTATATTTACTTTAGCTTTAGTTTGATTTAAAATTTCTTTAGCTTTAATTTTTCGTACTCCATTTGATTTTGCTGAAGGAGAATCTGAATTAGTATCAAGCTTATATTCGTCTAAAATGTAGACAATTGGCAACAACATGCATTAAAGGGTTAAAAATATATAACATTTCGCTATCTTTCAATTAGAAATTCCAAATATTGAAAATTTTGACGTTTGATATTCACAAAAAAAATCCGAGTTTTACCCGGAGTTTTTGAATTTTTTTTCATTACAAACCATCTCCTGAAAATTTCGAATCGAATAAAAAAAATCAGCCAAATCGCTCCAGCCGTTCTCACGTGATGCCGTTACATACATGGACCATTTAATTTTTATATATCGATGGCTTAATATAAAAAAAGGCGTAACTAATTTTTCTTTTTTTCAAAAATATCAATGAAAAAAGGCTGATATTAAATAACTGCATTAAAATAAAAAATAAATTTTAAATGAGAAATAAAATATGATCTCTCTTCTTATTAAAAATTGCATTAAAACTTATTTTGTGTCTAAAATTTTATGGATTTTATTAAGTTTTTTCCTTCTCTTGTAAAGTAACAAAAATTCGAGTTACGCCTTTTTTATATTAAGCCATCGATATATAGATTTATTCCCAATTATGTTGTCAATAAATTCCAAATGAGATTTTAAAAAAATTGTGAAACTTTTTTAACAAAATGTTTAAAAATTTTAAAATGGAGTTTTGAAACGAAAATATGGCCAAATAATTTGTTTTGCTCGAAAAATGCAAAATTTAAATCGCAGGTAAGGAAAAACTGTAGGCGTCATTGTCATACTTTTTTCATATTTTTATTCCCTATTATGTTGTCAATAAATCCCCATGTGATGATCAAAAAATTCTAAAATTTGTTTAACAAAATTTTTAAAAATTTTAAATGCAGTTTTGAAACTGCCCTTAAAAAAATTTAAATTTGTTTGTCATCCTACGAAGACAAAAAGTTATATACAAGTAAATATGGATATATGTTAAGTAAAAATAAAATTTTATTTTAATATTTCTCAAAATATGTTAATTTTGTTCCTACGTTTGTTGTTCTAGTGGCCTGAGACATGTTAATGGCCTGAGGAATTTTAAATAACTTAAAAATTTTTTAACCAATTTTAGTCCTTTATATCTCCTTGGAACGACAATTGCGTACACATTTCTATTCTTTTAAATTAAATTGCAAAAGTAATTTTTTAATGGCAAAATTTTTATAAAAACTGAAAAAAATTATTTTTTTCCCCTGTAAATGGACCTCAAATCTTCAGCGTACTTGCGCACATCTTACCTCAACAGATTCAGCAAAATTTTTTTTAGAATCATTTTTTTTTACCAAAATTCACCAAAATGGGGGGGGGGGTTGAGACTGGGAAAAATCAAACGTTTTTTTTGGTAAGGGCCACTCTAGGCTCCATATGTCAGCTTTTTGGTAAAAAATTTGAATTTTATCAAACCTTGAGCGACGAAGGGCCCTCTATTAGATTCGGTCACCCTAGTGTCCATGTATCCTTATGAGTACAATTGTTGCATGTCTCGCCATTCTATTAAGGGATGCCCGGCATTACTGGACTAAATTCGAGTAGTATAAACACCTGTCAGACATTTGATAGCAGCTTGACTGTCAGTATACGAATATACGAATATCCCTACCAGATATTTTGTTATATCTGTAAAGACTAAATAAATAGAGATTAAAAAGAATATATGTAGAAAGAAGTTTGTCATTGATGTGTACGGTATCTGATTTCAAGACAGGCTGGTTCATTTACTGCATGAGACATTTGCCTGATGAAAATGTGCCACCTAGAACGTTTGATTTAACTCTTTCCGGTTTAGTGATCACTTTTCACCTTTTCTAGAGTCCTTAGACTAAAAAATACTACATCCATTTGGGAGTCTAAAGAACATTCTACTTAAACCCAATTTCCTGTGTGTAGACTCCTCCGACAACTCTATACCATTGTTTGGAGTCATTAGTGTAAATGGATATATCAATTATGCCAGAGGAGAGACCATCTTCTAATTCCACGCTGGACGGAAATGAGACACAGAAGTTCCTCGAGAAGAAAGGTCTTAGAGTGCAGTAATCTATGTAGTCGAGAAGATTTTATATGCTTTCAATAATGCTGGCATATTCTTATGATATAGAATTCCATGCGCTTATTTCTTGAAATATTTCACAATTTTTAGGAAACTATTAAATTAAAAATTGCAACGACATTTGAAAAAACTACAATTTTAGCTAAACAATTTTTTTTAAATTACCTCAATTTAAGTTTTCAAACTTAATTGTTGTAGCAATTACAAATAATCATTTTATAGCCACAATAGATGAAAATTGTGTGCAACATTTGCTGTATAAAATCTGTGATTATTTGTTTAATAATCCTTAGTTTTACCAATAAATATTATTTATTGAATATTTCCTGGGAACAAAAAAAAATAATCTACAACTAAAGGAAATTATTGATTTAGTGTAACTGGAGGCCTAACAACACCCACAAAAAAACAAACATCACATAGAATCAGAGCTGTAAATGAATCATTCATTTTTGATTTTAAATCATTACGAATTAGCTAAATTTTATATTAATTCTTTTCACAACAAAAAAGAAATGAATGAAATTGGAATCAATTCAAATGCATTAGGCATAAATGAATTGCAATTCGTTTTCAATTCAAATGAATTTGTAAAAATGAGTTAAAATTCGTTTTGAATTCAAATGAATCTCTAAAATTAATTGCAATTCGTTTCCAATTCAAATGGATTTAATTAAAGTCTACAACATATCAGACTGCAGGAAAAGGATTACCCCTCCTACTCCAGAAATGTGTAACAATGTGGCCGGTGTTAGTGATATAATGTGTTTAAATTGAATTGATTTTGAATTCATTTAAATGAATTAGAACAATGAATTGCAATACAAAGGAATGAAATCAAAAATGAGTTGCAATCATTCAAATTAAAGAGCAGATCTAGGAGGAATGAAAAATAAAAATTTAAGTTTCTTTAAGCAAATAAACAAAATTTTCCCATCTTGATAGAATTTTCGGCGATACTTAATAATTAAATTCCTATTCTGCTGCTACCTGACAATTCCAGTATATCATGGTAATTTCAAATCTAAGAATCTAGAGTAATGCTTGCTGTCTTTTACATAAAAAATTAGTTGAATAACAAAACGACAGTGATTACTGTAGATTTACTTATAAAATCAATTCAAATGAGTTGGAACTTTTTTTTTCTTATTCATTTGAATTTTTCTTATTCATTTGAATTAATTCAAAATCATTTCAATTGAAATGAATTGGAAATGAACTGCAATTCACTTTGACAAATTCATTTGAATTAGAAAGGAATTGCAATTCATTTGACAAATTCAAATTTGAATTGGAAATGAAATTAATTGCAATTCATTTTTACCAAATTCATTTGAATTGACTCAAATTTCATTCAATTAATTTTTTTGTGTGAAAAGAACTAATTCAAAATGTGCTAATTCAGTGCATGAATAATTCGCGAGTTAATTCAAAAATGAATAATGATTCATTTACAGCCCTGCAAAGAAAAACAAACAATTGTACATGTATTTGGGACACAGGACATGTGTTCGACACAGGACATGTGTATGTAAGCGAAAGAGCAAGCATTTCCTTATGTATTTGTGTACATTTGTATGTGTGTGTGTTTGTTTTTTTTACAAAATATTATTAAAACATTTCTCTGCAATTGATATCGATATGACAAAATAATACAGTTAGATAAAATGCTACAAATAAAATAAAACGAAAATTAAATAAAATATAAATTATTTTATTTGATTGTACAGAAAAAAAAAACAAAAACACATACTCTCATAAATAATCACTGTAGTTGTTGGCTTGTTTGTGTACAAAAGAGAATTTGTAACAAATGCTGCTTGCTGTAACATCCAGTTGCCTGCATGTACTTCATTTCAACTATGAAAATATTTTATTAAGATCCTTAGAGACAATTTGACAAGTACATGGAATTGAAAATTGTTTTAAAACAGCAAGATGAAGATGAAGACGAAGAAGAAAACTAAGAAAATAAAGACAAATAAAGTTGAAAGGGACTAATGTAGTTATTATTAATATTGAGCCTTAGGCCTTGAAGAAATACAACGAAAATATAATTGAATAAAATAAAGGAAATGTGTAATGGGGAAAGCAACAATAAAATGAAAAATTTAATATTATTTGCTAAAATACATATTTAAGAAAATGTAATCAAATGTTTAAACATAAATGACAAGTTTACAAAACATGTTCAAAATAAACATATAATATCAATCATACTTTAAAATGCTTTGTCATGTAATTGTGATAACCTTAAAGTAGGCAACAGATTTGATTTTAACAAATTTAAGAAAATAATATTTAAAACAATTTTTATTGAAAAAAAAACAATATTTCTTAAAAAAGACTGATTATTTTATTAAATAAATAGAGATTAAAAATAATATAAAAAAAGTTTGTCATTGATGTGTACTATAACTGATTTCAAGAGAGTTCCATTCATTTACTGCATGAGATATTTGCCTGATGAAAATGTACCACCTAGAACGTGTGATTTAAATCTTTCTGGTTTAGTGGTCACTTTTCTAACCACCTTTTCAAGAGTCTTTAAACAAATTTTAGTGACATCTATTGGCATTTTGCTAAACAATTGAATTTTTTAAGTCATCGTTTAAGCTTTTTTTGCAAAACTTTGCCGTCAAGTTGCTCTGATTACATTAATATATTAATTTGAAAATATTGTAAACCTTAGTTTTTCTAAGGGGTTTTCCCGCATTCAATAAAAAAAGTCAGAGTGTTTATTTTTCATCAAATTCAGTATTACTTGGTTATTTAGTGTTCGTTTGGTTGGCTTGAGCTAACAAAGTAATATTTTATGCTATACTCTTCGATAAATAACGTAAGCAATAGAGTGGTTAGATTACTAACCACTGTGACTGAAAGATGTTTTATATAATGTGTATCTCTACATGGATGTATCAGAAGCTAAAAGCCCTAACAAAATAAAAATTTTAGTAAATTAGTAATGTTTGAAAAATTGAATTTATGAAAATGATAAAACGGAAAAAATGGTTGTAGTCCACTCCTCATAAATTAAGTAACACAGGTCAACAGCAAAAAAAGGCTTCACTAACCACTATATACATTTGATGCATCATGGTTACCTAAGTACAAAAATGGTAAAATTTTTTAATTGTACGGATAGATTTTTTTTTTTTTTATAAAATTGATAATTTTTAAGATGTTTCTCCACATAATTTATGATAACTCAAAAAGAGTTAGTCAAATATTATTGAAATAAAATCCGAAAACTTCATATTTACATAGCCTTCAATCTGTTTATATATCGCATTTTAATCGGTTTAGTAGTTTCGGAGTTATAGTAACAAATTGAAGCAAAAAATATATTTTTTATGTGAAAATAGCAAATTTTTGTGTTTTAAAAAACTCATGAAAAATCGAAAACGGCAGAACTTGTTCAGGTTTATTACTTTGTCGCAAAGCCACATATAATAGCTACAAAATGAGGTATCGAGGGTAAAAATGGACTGATTCTTTTTGACTTTATTCACAATTAAGTGAATTCGCTCATTTTCACAAAATTTTTGTTTTTTGTTTTATATACATGAAATTGAGTAGTTAATGTTCTTCTTTCGATTGATTGAATTTTGAAAACATTTTTCCCATGCTATGTACAAATATTAACGTATATATTGCATTTTAATCGGCTCAGTAGTTTCGGAGTTATAATAACAAATTGAAGCAAAAAAAATATATTTTTTTTATGTGAAAATGTCCAATTGTTTGGTACTAAAAAAATCATGAAAAATCCAAAACGGCAAAAATTGTTTATATTTGATACTTAATCACAAATAGGAACAAAATAATATATCGATCATGAAAATCGATGGATTATTTACGAATTTATTTACAATTAAGTGAATTCGCTTATTTTCACAAAATTTTATGTGCATACAAGCATGTACTTTGAGTGTAAATTGTACATGTGTTTTGTTATTGTAACAAAAATTTTAACATTGTTACGAAATGATATAAAATAACTGGAGAATTTCTCACCTACACAGCTATTTCGTTTGTTGTGTTCAGAAAATTTTTAATGCCAAAAGCCATGGTGGTTAATAAACTAACCACCTTATTCCATAAAAATCTTTTGCTGTATTTTTATTTTCGATTTTTCAAAAACAAAGGGCAGTTTTTGGATAAAAGAAGACAAGAGGTTAGGATAAGGTTAGGATAAAATAAGACAAAATTTTGAGCTCGATCGGTTAAAAATTGGCATGCCGTACGAGGGTTAAAGTTTGTGAGAACATTTACAAGGTGAAAAATGCTATTATTTCAGTTTTTGTAGAACTTTTGCCATTAAATAATTACTTTTGCAATTTAATATGAAATAATCGAAATGTGTACTTTATTGTCGTTGTAATGAGATATAAAATACAAAAATTGGTTAAAAAATGTTAAAGTTATTAAAAATTCCCCAGGCCATTAACGTGTGTCAGGCCACTAGAACAAGAAATATAGGAACAAAATTAAATATATCCATATTTACTTGTATATTTGAGTTTTTGGCTTCGTAGGATAACGTTAACCTATTAGCAGGTATAACCAAAATCAAACATTTTTTTCAAAATTCCATTTTAAATTTTAAAAAATTTTGTTAAACAAATTTCAGAATTTTTTGATCATCGCATTGGGATTTATAGACAACATAATAGGGATTAAAAATATAAAAAAGTATGACAATACCTCCTAAGTTTTTCCGTACCTGCGATTAAAATTTTGCAATTTTCAAGAAAAACAATTTATTTGGCCATATTTTGGCGAATGAGCTAAATTTCCTTACTGTTATTAATTTTAAGTAGAACCTATTCAGAATATTATAGTCCAGATAATTCTAAATAAACTCTGTAAGTTTTACTAAAATTTGAAAGCGTTATACCTTAAATTGTGAAGGTCAAGGGTTAAATTTTTCAATATTTGCAATTTCTAATGGAAAGATAGCCAAATGTTATATATTTTTAGGCCGAATTTGATGAAACTTAAGAGAAATATAACATGAAGTCTAGTATTTATAATAACAGCTCAAAGATGTGAATTAACCCTTAATGACACTTGGGTTGAACCCCAACCGATTTACCTAAAATTTGTTCAGGATGATTTTTTTTAGCAAAATTGATGGGGACTGGCAAAAATCCAACTTTTGTTTATTAAGGGCCACCCTAATATATATCCTTGCTACTCATGGTGAGTGGTAATGAAAGAACACGCAAGCATTCATATGAAAACAAGCGAAAAAAGTCGAAAAAGTATCACAAAAATTGGCATAACTCATTTAATTTTGAATAAAACAAGAAAAAAATATGTTACAGCTTCACGATCAACTTTGAAAATTAAAATTTCAGACTCTACAGAATTTGATAGAATGTCTAATTTCTTAAGACTTTAAATGACTTACTACTTGCAAAATCATTGAGAGCTACTAAAGCAGAAATTTCAAAAGGTTTGAATAAAGTCGAGAGACCTTGAAAAGATGTTTTCTATAAAAGAAAATCAGTTTTGCACCGATTCATTCATTACTTGCAATGAAAAATGTGTTCATTTTCTTGGACCGAAAAACGCCCAGAATATGAGGCCAGACATGAAAACGTAATATTTCATCATAACAACGCTCGGCCACATTTTGTTAAAAACTATTTAAAATTAAGTGATTGGGAAGTTTTGCCTCACCGGCCTTATATTCCAGACCATGCCCCGTTCAAATACTATTTGTTTTGATCGATGCATAATGCTCTCTCTGGGATACGCTTCTTCTTAGAGCAGAGAAATTAGCTTGTTTTGTTCTTGGCCTCAACAGATGAGATTTTCTTTTGGCTCGGAATGAATATATTGCCAAAAAGGCGGGGAAAAGGTCGTAGCTGACAGTTGCCAATACTTTTGGTAATAAAAATTTATGTTGTACAAATGTTTCAAAATATAAGCTAAAAACTTAAAAATTCCAGCATGAAGAATAAAATTTTGTTCTCTCATTCTAATCGTCATACATCTTATATTTTCATAAGAAAAATATGAAGTATTTGAAAATTGTAAGTTCTACTGCTCTAGAAATACTAAAAAAACTGCTTAATATAAATGATTTTCCTACAATTTTATTTATAGTCCTACAATGTTGTAATTTGCTTGTTTTTGCTCCTCCAACAACTTATTTGACTAATGTCATACTTAAACAAATCCCTAAAATCCAACAAATAGTTATCACATTAAATGCTTGACAGCTAGATGTGGCATGGTAAAATAAATACATATAAATACATAATACCAAAGGAAATAAAAGCTTAATGGGCTGTCTTAAAACACATTATGGTCAAGGATGGACACATAAAAGACAGCCATATGTGATTCAAACACTAAGTTGTAAGATGAGAGACAAGAAATAACATTAAATATATTGACACTAATATAAGAAACATGTTTAAACACACATTTATAAAAAGAACTTATTAACAATCATGAAAGTATGAGAGTGGGACAAGCGTTTATTTTAGATTTCAAAAAATTCTAAAAGTATGCCACATTAAGAGTCATTAAAGTGCCTTTAAATGCAAACTTATTTGGTATTTATACATTTATTTATGATTGACAGTTGGTAATAAAAATGGAAAATATTAATATTAAAAAGGAAAAAAAAAATCCTTTACACAAATGTACAGTCTTTTATTTTACATAACACAAATATGACACTTGTAAGTCATAAGAGACAAGAATTGTATTTTTTTTTTTTAAATATTTTTTTTCTGTATAAAAAACAGCCTTTTGATTAAAAATTTCCTTTGAGATGTTGCTTTAAGTATATTAATTTTCTTTCCTATTATTTTAATGTAAGTGCGTAAAAAACAGGATCGTAGATGATTTATTAGAAATGAGAGATTATAAAAAAAGGGTTTCAATTAATAAGTGTTTTACACCTTTGGGGATTTTAGTTTATGAAATGAGAAAAACACATAAAGATTAAGTAAAACTCCTGAGTATTTTGTTTAGATGTGTTTGGAGTATGTATGATTGTGACCATTCTAGAAAAATAGGAATTATTTTTATGGCATACATTTAGGCGTTTTAATATACATTTTTGGTTGCTGTTTTAATCATTGAAACATTCAACAATATTTTTATTCTTTTAAACATAATTTTATTATAAAAGATGTAACAAAATTTGCGCAAGATTTGAATTGAATATTTGATGTTTTTATTTAGTGACAAATTATAAAAGATGGGGTTATATATGGATTAGCACATCGATGAAATGTCATTTTGCTGCTCATACACAGTCTTTTTTCAAGACTATTTGGTATAAATGTGAAATGTTGCAATATTGAATTTCCTTTTTTACTGAGTTCTGAGTTCGTTGTCACCGAAACGGAAGAGAGTACATGGCCAGAAAATGTATAATGTAGTACTTTCCACTGGCTCCATGTCATGCTGCACCGAATTTAGGCACAAATAACTCTGCTATCATGTCGCGATATCGCGTATTAGATACAGTCACTGTTTGGCCAGTCTTGCTTCTATGATATATAGCTAGGGTTTTTAATTTCCCGACCTTTTTTGATTCCCGGGAATCGGGAATTTTTTTCACGGGTACCCGGCTACTCCCGAAATATATAATGATACTGTAAATTAGGAATATTATAGCCAAATTTCATATAAAAAACTTAATGTTATAATTATTAATTAATAAAATTTGAGATTAATTCACTAAAATCTTAATCCGTAATTAAAGAATGTCAGCCATTTCATTCCATAAATCCATTCTAATATTTAATTTCCAAAGGCTTTGTTTTAACTGACTTAATAACAGAATTTATTCAAACTTTGAATGATTAAATTTTTGTTAAATCAAATCATTTACAAAATTAATTGAAAAAATTGTCTTAAAAAATAGAGTTCTAACTTGTTTTCTATGTATTTTCGTCAGTTTTTAATTCCCGGGATTCCCGACTAAAAATCCCGGGAATCGGGTAGTGAAAAATTGGCAAAATTCCCGGGAAATTTGTACCGGGAATTCCCGGGATAAAAACCCTATATATAGCCCAATGATGACTTCTATCAAAAATCAACACTAAAGAGTCGATGTGTTTGTTATTAGAGAATTAATCAAGGCGAAAATGCGCTCTATCGCTTAGAATCAAACTTTAATTATGTTTGATGTATTATTCAACAACGAAAACGCTTTGTTCTCTCATGTTTGTTTCGTATTTACTTTACTTTAAACTGTCAACTGTCAAATTATTAGTTTTTTTTTGTTTGGCAACACTTTACTGTACAATTGGCGGCAAATTCCAATCTTGCGTGAATTTTCTAATTCAAAGGTTGCAATTATAAAATGATGTTTTCTTAATCAAGTCAAGTGAATCAAATTTTTGAAATATGATAGATATCCCACTTGCATCTCACTAAGCGACCAAAGAGGTCTTCTTTCTTGAGAAAAAAGAATTTAAAAAAGGCCCATTTTGAAAAAAAAGTAAAAAATTGTATGTCTTGAGTTACAAAATATTTATTTTGATAGATATCCCACTCGCATCCCACTAAGCGATCAAAACGGTCTTCAGGGAAAACCGTACTTTCCAAAAAATTAAAAAGAGAGTCCATTTTGAAAGAAAATGTCAACATAGTGTCTGATTTTGCAAAAAAGGTACAAAATTTTATGTTTTGAGTTACAAAACATTAATTTTGATAAGAAAATATAAACAAAATTTTTTGGAGAAAAATAAAAGGGCCCATTTTGAAAAAAAAGTTAAAAAAAAATTTGAAATATTGAAGAAATCTGAACTACTTGGGACACATTTTGCTAAGGAATATATAAAATAAGTTACATGAAAGAGGAAAAACACCTGTTTCGCCAAACTCAGAGAGTTCTCCACCGATGTTGTTGAAAAATTGTATATGAATTACTATCCAATAGAACTAACCTTGGTGCAAATTTTCTGGATCATTATTGATAGCAGCCTGTTGAAATCAACTTTCCGTAGCCTCCAAATAACTTACAAACATCACTGAGACATTGTATAGTCCTGGTTCGGCTACTATTTAAAACCTTAAAAATCGGACCATAAATAACTGTTATATAAGACACCATGACCACCACGATTTCTTGACCTATTTTCCCCGATATCTCGATGACTCTGTCATGCACATAGACAATATGGATATCAAATGAAAGGACTTTAAATGGCGTGGTTCCGAATTTCTTTACCCGAATTTATTTCTAATATCCAGCGATATAAGGTTAAGTTCCCTGCTGAAATTAAACTTTAGTTTGCTTGAGAATATCATTTTTAAAAATGTTTATCCTGGCATCAGTGAAATTTTGGTATCATAACAATGGTCTTTGGAAGGCGCTTTAATGATATATCAGAAATTTATATGTTAAAAAATGCTGGAATTTTTGTAATTTTTCGCAATATTTTTAAGTTTTTTAAATTAGTACGTATATTAATATAAAGTAATGAATTTAAATTAATATATGGGGGATTTCATGTCAAGTGAACCAACTTTTGAAATCGATGTCTTCCGATCGGGATGAAATTTGCACCAAGGTTAGCTCTATTGGATAGTAACTCAGACACAATTTTTCAACAACATCGGTCGAGAACTCTCTGAGTTATAGGGGGTAAAATTTTGACAATTTGGTCAAACAGGGGTTTTTTCTTATCCATGTAACTTATTACCTATTGTTCTTAGCAAAATGTGTTCCAAATAGTATAGATAGCTATTTCTTCGATCTTTCGAAAAAAAATATTTAAAAAAAAAATAAAAAATTTTTAATATTTTTTTTCCGAAATCAAAAACTTTTTTGACTTTTTTTTAAAATACGCTATTTTTTTTTATTTTTTTTTTTTTCTTAAAATAAAGTTTAGATATTTTCCTTGAACACCTACTTGGTCGCTTAGTGGGATGCGAGTGGGATATCTATCAAAATAAATATTTTGTAACTCAAAACATGAAATTTTTGACTTTTTTTGCAAAATCAAAAACTTTGTTGACTTTTTTTTTTCAAAATGGACCCTTTTTTAATCTTTTTTTTTAGGTCAAACAAAAGCTTAGATATTATCCTTGAAGACCCTTTTGGTCGCTTAGTGGGATGCGAGTGGGATATCTATCAAAATAAATATTTTTTAACTCAAGACATACAATTTTTTAATTTTTTTTTGCAAAATCAAAATTTTTTTCCAATATGGGCCCTTTTTTAATTTTTTTTTTTGCTCAAAAGAAAGCCTAGGTCCATTCCTTTAAGATATTTTTAGTCCCTTAGTGGGATGCGAGTGGGATATCTATCAAAATAAATGTTTTAACACAAAAATTGTATGTCTTGAGTTACAAAACATTTATTTTGATATATATCCCACTCGCATCCCACTAAGCGATCAAAACCATCTTAAAGGAATAGGCCTAAGCTTTCTTTATAGCAAAAAAAAAAAATTACAAAAAGGGCCCATTTTAAAAAAAAGTCAAAAAAGTTTTTGATTTTGCCAAAAAATCAAAAATTGTATATCTTGAGTTACAAAATATTTATTTTGATAGATATCCCACTCGTATCCCACTAAGGGACCTAAAATATCTTAAAAGAATGGACCTAAGCTTTCTTTTGACTAAAAAAAAATTTTTAAAAAAGGGCCCATTTTGAAAAAAAATTCGAATTTGCAAAAAAAAGTCAATAATTGAATGTCTTGAGTTACAACATTTTTATTTTAATAGATATCCTACTCACATCTTCCTAAGTGACAAAATAGGTCTTAAAGGAAAAGACCTAAGCTTTCTTTTGAGCAAAAAAAATTTTTAAAAAAAAGTCCCATATTGGAAAAAAATTTCGATTTTGCAAAAAAAAATTAAAAAATTGTATGTCTTGCGTTACAAAATATTTATTTTGATAGATATCCCACTCGCATCCCACTAAGGGACTAAAAATATCTTAAAGGAATGGACCTAGGCTTTCTTTTGAGCAAAAAAAAAAAATTAAAAAAGGGCCCATATTGGAAAAAAATTTTGATTTTGCAAAAAAAAATTAAAAAATTGTATGTCTTGCGTTACAAAATATTTATTTTGATAGATATCCTACTCGCATCCCACTAAGGGACTAAAAATATCTTAAAGGAATGGACCTAAGCTTTCTTTTGACTACAAAAAAAATTTTAAAAAAAGGGCCCATTTGGAAAAAAAATCGTATTTGCAAAAAAAAAAGTCAAAAATTGTAAGTCTTGAGTTAAAAAATATTTATTTTGATAGATATCCCACTCGCATCCCACTAAGCGACCAAAAGGGTCTTCAAGGATAATATCTAAGCTTTTGTTTGACCTAAAAAAAAGGATTAAAAAAGGGTCCATTTTGAAAAAAAAAGTCAACAAAGTTTTTGATTTTGCAAAAAAAGTCAAAAATTTTATGTTTTGAGTTACAAAATATTTATTTTGATAGATATCCCACTCGCATCCCACTAAGCGACCAAGTAGGTGTTCAAGGAAAATATCTAAACTTTATTTTAAGAAAAAAAAAAAAAAATAAAAAAAATAGCGTATTTTAAAAAAAAGTCAAAAAAGTTTTTGATTTCGGAAAAAAAATATTAAAATTTTTTTATTTTTTTTTTAAATATTTTTTTTCGAAAGATCGAAGAAATAGCTATCTATACTATTTGGAACACATTTTGCTAAGAACAATAGGTAATAAGTTACATGGATAAGAAAAAACCCCTGTTTGACCAAATTGTCAAAATTTTACCCCCTATAACTCAGAGAGTTCTCGACCGATGTTGTTGAAAAATTGTGTCTGAGTTACTATCCAATAGAGCTAACCTTGGTGCAAATTTCATCCCGATCGGAAGACATCGATTTCAAAAGTTGGTTCACTTGACATGAAATCCCCCATATATATTTTAAAAACCTTATATAAATTCACCGAAATGTTTTTTTTTTAAATTTTTTTCTAATTCGAATTTTATTTGAATTTTTGGAAATAATTTTTTCCCCGATGTGAAGTGAGTTAGGTACATGTTCAAGTCAATAGCAATATGCATATCAAAATAGGCTTAATTTCATAAGCTTTTCATTGGTATATAATAGTTTATAATTCCATAGCAAGTCATTACTATCAACAAGCTATTATAAATATTAGTGATAATAGCGATCCATAAATGCATTTTTTCTGTTGTTGTCGCATAAAATTTAGACACAAAATTTAGAATTTAAATTAACTTTACTTGAAATAATAATTCACATCGATATTTCTTATTCATGTTTATTGAACTGTTTATCCTTATAAGAGGATTAGAGAAGACTCTAAAAGGTGTAAATAAATACCTAATTCATTTTCAAAACACAAAATTATTCATATATGTAGTTTGGAAACAAACAACAAATTACTTAAATTGTAGCGCCTCTGCTTTCAAAAACGTTTACTTATTACTTAGCAAAATAAGCTGATTATATTTAAAAGAACATTAGGGTGGACCCCGGTAAACAGATATTGGACCCCGGAAATCAAAGGGAAAAAATGGAATTTGTTAGTCTTCCTGATTGAGTGGAAAGGGTATATATAAATTTGAACTTACGTTTGTTATTTCAACATTTTTCATTTCATTTGCGTTCCCATAAAGTATATATATTCTAGATTGTTACAGATATATTAGCCGATATAGCCATATCTGTCTGTCCTTCTGTATGTTGTAATAAACTTTCCGAAGCCCCCGAATAACTTACATACATGATTGATATATCAATATATCCGAAATATTCGGTCCACAAACGAATAAGATATAAGAAAACAACCACGCCTTCTATTGAGTGAAATAGAACAAATATAAAAGTAAAAGTTCGAAGGAATTAATTCTTAATTCCTTTTTTGAAATCAAATTAAATGTTATTTCCTAACCATTGCATTAACTTAGAAATATATATAATAGATGGTTATATTTTGAACGCTGTTTTTGTTTTTAATAACTTATATGTCATTTTGATGGGTATATATCTGCCATTTATTCTCACTTAGTTCTTGAACATTATAGTGTAAACAACAACGTTTTCTTTGCTTCGCATATGTCGAATTTTGTACCAATAAAGCGCAATATGTGGGAAGTTTTGCTTTACTTCTTTTATTTGAAAAAAAGTGCCACTAAAGCTCACCGATTGCTCACAAAAGCAAATGGTAAATTTGTTCCATTGGTTTCAATGTGCAAGAAATGTTGTGTGCGGTTCAGAAGTGGTGATTTTGACACTGAAGACAAAGATCGCCCAGTCTAGCCAAAAAAGTTTGAAGATCAAGAATTAGTGGCATAACTCCATGAAGATTATTGTAAAACCAACAAGAACTTGCAAGATCATTGGGAGCTATTCAATCAGCAACTTCAAAACGTTTGCAAGCAGCTGGATTCATCCAAAAGCAGGAAAATTGAGTACCATACGAATTGAGACCTTGAAATATGATTTTGTATGTCCGCATGCTTGATCGCTATAAATGAAAATCATTTTTGCACCGTATCATTACTTGCGATGAAAATCAATATATTACGATACCACGAATCGTATTTGAAGCCCGACCAACCAGCCTAATCGACACCAATTCCAATTGTCAATGGCGCTAAGGTTATGCAACTGATTCGTTTGAACCCAGCATTGCGCAAAAATCATGCTAAATATGCGGCCAGACATGAAACCGTTATATTCCATCATGACAACACTAGGCCACATGTTACAATACCTGATAAAAACTATTTAAAAGGAAGTTTTACCTCGCCCGCCTTTTAGTCCAGACCTTTCCGCGTCCCACAACTATTTGTTTCGATCGATGGAGAACGCTCTCTCTGGGATACGCTTCACTTTGGAATAGAGTATCCGAAATTGACTTGATTCGTTCTGGTCCTCAAAAGATGAGCAGTTCTTTTGGCGTTGAATCCATATGTGGCCAGAAAGATTGGAAAAGTTCATAGCTAACACTGGTCAGTACTTTATATAAATTTATATTGTACAAATGTTTCAAAATAAAAGCTAAATATTGTAAAAAATATCGCATTTTTAATTAAAAAATTTAATTATTTTCTTTGAGAATTTATTATTTGTAGAATAAATTCCTTACTGGAGCATTTCAATTGTCTCTAATTCAAATCCATTACAAACTAGCTTTAAAACTGTATGAATGAATCAATTGCTCTTGAATTTAAATCTATTACAAAAAGGCGTAAGTCAATTTTTTCAAATTCAAAAACAAAACTGAATGAATAAAAAATATTTTAGTTCAATTTGTATTAAATTTTAATAAACAGACATTTTTAAAAGGTTGAATGAATTCTGTTATGAATTGATTCCATTATGAATTAATTGAAGAATGAATGAAATCCGTTTATATAAAAGCCTTTGAATGAAACTAAAGAATTAAGCTGAAACATTTTCTGAAACATTTTTTGTTCGGAACAATTTTTTTTTTATATGTAGTTTGAAGTCTATCTCAAAAATAGAATGTCAAACTACATATAAAAAACAAGTAAGAAAGTATGGTCGGTCAAGCCCGACCATATAATACCCTACACCAAGTAAATGAGTAAAAATATTTTTCTTTTAAAATATCAATAATTTATATTTTTGAGTGATTTTTGGAAGTGGGCCTTATATGGGAGCTATGACCAATTATGGACCGATCACCACAAAATTAGGTCGTGTGATTTATGTCTATATTAAAGTTAACTATGTTGAATCTTGTGTGTATACCAACATTTTTAAGCGATTTATGCACTTTAAAGTGATTTTCGGAAGCGGGTCTATATGGGAGCTATGACTAATTATGGACCGATCGTAACAAAATTTGGTGACATGAATTTTGTATATATTAAACTTATTTGGAGCGAAATTTGTGTAGATACATAGATAAATTAAACATTTATGACCGATAAAGTCCAATTTCGAGGGGACATTTGTATGGGGGCTAGGTGAAATGATGAACCGATTTCAGTCAGTTTCAATAGGCTTGGTCCTTGGGCCGAAAAAGTAATATGTACCAAATTTGATCGAAATATCTTCAAAATTGCGACCTGTACTCTGCGCACAAGGTTTACATGGACAGCCAGCCAGCCAGCCAACCAGACGGACGGACGGACGGACATCGTTTAATCGACTCAGAAAGTGATTCTAAGTCGATCGGTATACTTTAAGGTGGGTGTTAGACTAATATTTTTGGGCGTTACAAACATCTGCACAAACGCATAATACCCTCCCCACTATGGTGGTGTAGGGTATAAAAAATTGTTCCGAACAAAAAATGTTCCTGAAACTCATGGGTGAATTCAGCTTTAGGGTTTGGAATGGAATGGATTTGATTTATGGAATGGAATGACTGACAATATTTAATTCAGAATGAAAAATGTTAGTGAATTAGCTAACTGAGAAAAATTAATAAAACCTTTTGTTTTGCAAAGTCTAACAAAACAATTTGTAACGATGAATGAAATTTATTTAAGTAAAAGCCTTTGAATGAAACTAAATAATTAGATGTTGGGAATAGATTTACGGAATGGAATGAATGGCAATTTATAATTTCGAATGAACATTTTAGTGAATTAAGTTCAAATTGAATTACGTAATTCTCATACAAAAAAAAAACCTGTTGTTTGGCAAGGTCTAACAAAACAATTTATAAATAACCACATTAATTCGATTCTTACAAACAGGATCGCCCTAATACCCATACAACAATGCATTTTATATAGTAAATAACAATATTATAATCCAAACACCTTCTCACATTCGTACATACATTGTACAGTAGAATTTGCCTAAAACAAACACAAATTATAAAGACTTAAAACGAAAAGTTTCTCCAAAACCAAAAATTTTTCAAATAATGGATGTAGTGAAATGATGTTTATAAAAAACTAATTTCTAGGTCTAATTAACTAAGGCCCATAGACATTTATATCAACATTTATTTTCAAAACTTTAGAAACATTGAATAGTTCATCTGTATCTATTTTCATTACCAAGAACAACAAAATTCAATAAATCTATAACGAACTTCATGTATGAATAATGACTAAATTAGTTCGTTCTAACAAAACTCTACTGTACATCAAATATTTATTTCAAAATATTTCACAAATATGTATTTAAGTACGTTAATATAAATATTTTAGCAACCATGGACTTACGCACTTGTATTCAACTGTATCTCTAAGTTGTATTTAAGTAACTTATTAATGTATTTGCAAAACTGTATTAGTATTTAAAATCAATTCACTTCATACAAATCCCTGACAGTTGTTAATGTCTGGTTAATCTCTTAACACTGACACAATTTTAGCAACAACGTTTGAACAAAACCACAAAATCTATAGAAAAAAAAACAAAATCCATCAAATACTTATTTTTAACATTAACTAGAGATGAACATCAACGAAGCTGTACTATCCCAGCCGAGGATTAAAAGTTACTTTCAGGTACAACGTTACAGTTTTGGCTGTATTGGCGTGAATCCCACCTCATTGGAATGTACAGTGTTTAGCCGATTTAGGGTTTGGTTTCCCATGATGGTACAGCTCTGTCATTACATTCCTGTTTTGCAGTATGCTATCGAAAATATTCATGATATGGATAAAGTTACAACCTCGCTGGCACCTCTTTGGCAGTCGATAATAGCAACATTCAAGATCATTTATTTTGTATGGAATATTAAGAAGATTGTGTCGCTAGTACGAAAATTATGGTTGTGGAATTTAGAAGGTGAGTGAGATGTGATATCTAGTGGTTGAGTTTAAGAGGTTTTTAGTGTTTTAGATATGGGCATTTTCACAGAAAGGTCCACCGTGACTGGAAATAAAACATTTCATAAAGTGTTAATTTGTTCTAACATTATACATATTTAAAAAATGTCTAAATTTGCATAATATATTGTAGTTTTAGGTAAAATTTGTCATTATCATGCGAAATTTGGACTTGAAACTGAAAATATAATTTCTCTCAAGAACAAAAAAATAAATGAGGCCAAACAAAGCACGGTTTTGTTCATGTCGCAATGTCGCGTTTCTGTACCTAAATAATCGTTTGTTATCAGTACATAGCGATCGTTCTAATAAAGTGTCAAACAATTTAAATTCAAATCAAAATTTAGTGACTTTACCTAGAAAATAAGATAAATCGCCGATTGTTTGTTTTTAAAATGTTTCATATTTTGTTTTAATTTCGATATAAAATTATTACTTAGATAATTAGCCCCTAAAATCAGCTTAAACGGCGTATTCATTACAAACATGACAAAAAAATATGTCGCGTGACAAATTGTTACAAAAAAAAGCCAATACTATCATTTCAGCAAGACTCTGAATTTTAATATAAAAAATTCTCGTATTATTTAATAAATTATGTTTCAATTCGCTGATTATTGCAATTTTAAGGCCGTCGCACAGTGGGTTGAATTGTACCCAAAGTGACGATTAATTCATAGAAGCCGTAGTTTTAATATATTATAATTTTTTATTGATGAGTTATTAAATCCATAAAAATACAGCACTTTAGAAAAAAAAAGTTTAAACAATTTTTTTTTAACCCGTTAAGTGCATTATTGTTTTTTGGAAAAAAAGACCTTAGCTCACAATTTATGCTATATCTTTGGAATGGAAAGCGATAAATTAATGAATTAAATTAGAAATAAAAGCATACTTAATATGCTATTAAAAAATTCAAAACATAAATTTTTTATATGTATTTACATTAGCATAAATTTAATTTAAAATCTAATTTTTGTTTTTCACAAAATTTTATAAATGTACAAAAAGCCACAAAAGACAATATCATAAATTTTTGTAATGAACAATCATAAATACATAAAAACACAACTTTAAAAAAAATGTAAGAAAAAAATGTTTTAACCTGTTTTGTATCAGAATATGTTTTTTAGCAATAGGAGTTCTTTCACTATAACTTAAATAAGTAAAAACCTCAATAAACCCGCACGATTTTTTTCCTGTATATATAAGCTGAATGTTCATATTTTAAGAGCATTTAATGGAATTTACCCGATCTTGCCCTGAACTTTTTTAAACTCAATCTATATATCGAAAAAACCCCAATAATGGAGAACTTTATAAAAAATCTTAAAAAATATTTTCAAAACATTTATCTAAACAAAAATTATTTATTTATGTTCACAAATACCTGAAGTTGATGGTTCCATTTTAATATTTCTACTTTTAACAGATTTAACAAAAAATATAAGCTCTCGAAATATCACAATTTTAAATTTTAACCACAGCACGCAAAATTTGTAAAAATTATTTGACATTGACCACTCACTGCCAATAAAGTAAGTTACTCACAACTGTAATTTTAGCAGTTTGTGATGTATTATTTAATGCACTTTAACCCAATACCAAACATGACTGAAAAAGATAAAGTTCAGCTTTTGAATTAATCGCTACTTTTGGTACATTTATAATTTTAAAAATAATAGTATTCACTTTTCAGTTGCATTTTCTGGTCTAATTGGTATTACAAACATGACCAAAAAATATGTCGCGTGACAAATTGTTACAAAAAAAAGCCAATACAAACATTTCAGCAAGACTCTGAATTTTAATATAAAAAATTCTCGTATTATTTAATAAATTATGTTTCAATTCGCTGAGTATCGCATTTTTAAGGCTGTCGCAAAACAAAATTATATTTTTAGCTTTTTTTGGGATACCAGGTTTATTGCTAATAAATTGGACAAATTCTATGTTTAGCACTAAACATAGTGCTACAAAATAAACATAACTAAACAAAAAATAAAATATAATTAAGAAAAATATTCAGATTTCTTTATTTTCATAACATCAAAGGCGTACGAATGTCACGTTTGGGATCGTGGAAATGCCCATATTTGAGTTTAGACAGAATGACACTCCTAGTGAAATCATTTCGATGATTCTTAAGGCTAAAGATTATCAGTTCATTTTTGCATTTAAATTCTGGCTAACAAAACCAATATAGACGTTTTTCCAATACTAAAATTTTTGTGACTAAATCTTATACGTACATGTATATTGGTACTTTGTGGTAAGGCTATTTCGGGCTTCTGATAAACTGTTTCGATTTCGAAATCTATAAAAAATTGTTGGGCTCACTTCTAAGAACCAAAAAACGATATTCTTAAATTTGTTCTTGTTTCAAATACTTAGATATGAGGAGCCTCAGAACAAAAGGTACTTTTTTGAATTTTTTTTACAATTAGATTTTTTGGTAATTTTATAATATTTGGATTGAAATCTTCTTGAAAAAATCAATTTCCCAATATTTTTAAAAAAGTACCTTTTGTTTTGCGGCTTCTCATATGAAGGCTATATTTTACATATTGGGTGTTTGACTTAAAAATTCAGATTTTTTTCAAATGCTTAGCTTTTGTTTGGAAACATTTGTACAACATAAATTTATTTAAAGTAGTTCCCATTTTTCTGACAACATATGGATTCCGAGCCAAAAGAACTGCACATCTTTTGAGGCCATGAACGAATCAAGCCAATTTCAGATACTATGTTCTAAGGTGAAGCTTATCCCAGAGAGAGCGGGTTCTGGTTCGATCGAAACAAATAGTAGTTGGACAGGGCAAGGTCTGGACTATAAAGCGGGTGAGGCAAAACTTCCCAACCACTTCATTCTAAATACACAGCTATTTCAACATGTGTCCGAGCGTTGTTATATTCTGGGAGTTCTTCGGCCATTGTTCGCTTCAAATGAATCAGTTGCGTTCGTTACAGGTTACCTGCGATGGTCTGGTAGAGCTCATAATAGATAGGAACCTTTAGGTCTCACCAAATACAGAGCATTACCTTAGAGCCATTGATATTTGGTTTTGGTGTCGATTTGGCTGGTTGGCCGTGCTTCAGATATGATCTCTAATGCTTCGAGTAATGAATCGATGCTAAAATAATTTGTGTATAGCGTTCAAGCAGCATTTCATACATACAAAGTCGTCATTCAAGATATCTCAACATCAATTCGTATGGTACCCAATTTCCCTGCTCATGGATGAATCCTGCTGCTTGCAATCGTTTTGAAATTGATGACTGAGTAGCTCCCATTGATTTTGCAATTCTAGTTGAGTTTTAAAACAATCTTCATTGATTGTTGACCAATTCTTGGTTTTCAAACTTTTTTGACTGGCCTGGGCGATCTTAGTCTTTCGTGTCAAAATCATCACTTCTGATCCGCAAATACCATCTATCTTACGTTGAAACCGACGAAACACATTAACCATATGTTTCGGAGAGCAATCGGTGTGCTTCAGCGGCAATTTTTTTCAAATTAAAGAAGTAAAGCAAAACTTGTCGCATATGACGCTTTGTTGGCATTAAACTCGACATTTTCGAATCAAAAAAATAAATTTTTTTTTGTATAATGTTCAATAACTAAGTGAGAATAAATGGCAGATATGTACCCTTCAAAATTACATATAAGTTATTAAAAAGAAAAACTGGATTCAAAAGATACATGAATGCTGCATTTTTATGTCATACACCCAATTAATAAAAAATACAAACATTTTATGATCCATTTTAATCTGATACCAAAACAAATTATAAAATTTCATGCATATTTCAAATTCCGAATTTTACGATTTTAATTATTTTTAAACGTTACGAAGGTTATGAGAAATCTCACATTACAGTTTAGTCTATTTTCATTTCTCAATTAAAATTCCTATTTTTATAAATTATTTTTTTAGCTAAGGGTGAGGAACGTCTAATACTAGGCTCAGAAAATCGCAAAGATATCATATTTTGCAATTTTTTCAACGTGGCTGTGAATTTGACCGGCTTTTTTTGTCTATTGGCGCCACTTTTGATAGCTGGCTTTAATGCTTTGCAAGGTGAAGTATTTTGGGAATATTTAGAGGAACCTGTAAAAGGAAAGTAAGTTATTTTTATTTTGTTTTTCATTCTATTACTAACTTTCCTTAATCTCCAATCCGTTTACTTTTAGTTATGTCATTGACAAAAAATCTATACTCGGCTACATTTGTATCTACATTTGTAATGGAGTTTCCATATTTTTTGTCGTCTATGGTACCATATCAACAGACACTTTGTTCTCCTGGTTTATGTGCAACATTGTGGCACAATTTCGTATACTTAAGTATCGTTTGCGTCTGGCTGGTGGCGAAAATAATGGTAATTGTTCGATGAAAACCATCGCCGATTGTGTTGTGTATCATTGTCGTACCATTGAATTGGCCAATGAGTTTAACGAGGCATTTTGTGTGGTGGTTTTTATTAAATTCGCCATCAGTTGCATGCAAATTTGTTGTTTGGCATTTCAATTAAGTCGTGGCGGTGAATTGTTCGATAAACTATTTCATGGATTTTTCTTGATATCGGTGTCGATGCAATTAATGTTGTACTGTTATGGTGGTCAGAGGATACAAGATGAGGTAAGTAGGAGAACTAAAAATATTCCCAACAAATATTTTGATATAAAAAATTAAAACATTTCATTTAATTTTTCCCTCCAGAGCGATTCCATAACCAATGAAATTTATGAAAGTTTCCACTGGGAAACATTGTCTGTGGCCAACAGAAAGATGTTAACATTTTCCATGATGCGTTCTCAAGTGCCCTGCAATCTATCTGGTTTATTTTTTACGGCAAATTTAGGTCTGTTTTTGTGGGTGAGTACTTATTTGATGCAACTACAAGAAGTTTTTTAAAATGAAAAGCAAATGTAATGTTTTATTTTAAAGGTTTATCGTACGGCAGCATCGTTGATTGCATTACTCAAGACATTGGAGGAAGGTGAAATGCAGTAGAATTTTATAAATATCATTATTATAACAAAATAATTTAAAAACTGTAGTTTTTGCTTTAATATACATAACACATACACAGAAAAAAACTATATTTCAATTCAAACATTTATCACATATTGAACTGGTTTCAATTATTTCATAATTGAATCAAGTATTCATGTGCTCAAAAACAAAATTTTCTGATATTTTCTATTGAATTTTGAGTTTTGAATTAATAAATCTAATTTAGAATCTAATAAGAAAAATGGCATTTAAAATTGAGAAATCAAAATTAATATTCAGAAATTGAAAATTAAAGTTGAGAAAAAATATAACTTGATAATGAGAAAACCTAAATTATTGTTGAGAAATAATAAATTTCTATACATTACAAACTTCAATTCCGATTCGTCAAAGTTTTTTATAAAAAAAATTATTTAAAACAAATAAGAGAGCTATTTTCGGCTATGACGAATCTTATATATAATTCAGCAAATTATAATCTATATATATGTATATAAAAATGAAATGTTCCATGTATGTAATGGCATCACGTGAGAACGGCTGGAGCGATTTGGTTGATTTTCTTTTATTCGATTCGAAATTTTCAGAAGATGGTTTGTAAAGAAAAAAATTCAAAAATTCCGTATAAAACTCGGATTTTTTTTTTTTGAGTATGGAGTACAAATTTAGATAATTTACTTGCAAATAAATAAGAACAGGCATACACCTGCATTGGGTTGGAGAAACTTGAAGAACTAATATTATTAAATGCTACCGGGCGAAGCCGGGACGGTCAACTAGTTTAAAATAAAAATGTTCAATATTTTTAGGTATATAAAAAAAAAAATTTATTTTAATTTCAATTTTTTTTAATTAGTGGAAACAATTTTTGGCATTCCAATTTTTTTCAAAAAAATTTTTTTATATCTTTAAAACTTTTTTTTTAATTTAATAGGGAAAATAATTTGGTGATAAAAAAATTCGGATTAAAAAATATTTTTTCTGATTTTGACCCATTGGAGGTCCGACCTACTATGGCGTTATATACGTCATTGCAAGGTCTTTCAAATATCTATTATTATAGTCTTAATTAATTACTTAATAATCCAGATATAGATACAAAATCGAAGTTTTTTTTTTAAATTTAAATTTTTTTTTATTTATTTAGTGAAAAAAATGTTATTAAAAAAAATTTTTTTTGTTGAAAAAAAATTCTAGTTAAAATATTTTTTTCCGATTTCGACCGACTTACTATGGCGTTATATACGTCGTTCCAAGGTCTTTCTAATATCTATCATTATAGTCTTAATTACTTAATAATCCAGTTACAGATCAAAAATCGAAGTTTTTTTTCAAAATTTTAAATTTTTTTATTTATTTAGTGAAAAAAATTTTATATTTAAAAAATTTTTTTTTTTGAAAAAAAATTCGGCTTGAAAAACATTTTTTCGGATTTTGACCAACTTACTATGGCGTTACATACGTCGTTGCAAGGTCTTTGTAATATTTATCATTAGATATCCATATAGTCTTTATTAATGACATAGTAATCCAGATATATACCAAAGAAAGATCAAAAATCGGTTGTCCTATTTTTTCCTTATATCTCAGCCATTTGTGGGCCGATTTTTTCGATTTTAAATATCAACCGAACCGGTTCTATAGCGGATATTTGACATAAAAATCATGTATGTAAGTTATTTGAGGGCTACGGAAAGTTGATTTCAACATACAGACATTCATGGTAATATCGACTCCGGTATCTATAACGATCCAATTCATAAATCCTTTCAATTCATAAACATTTTCAATTCTCGACATCGATTTTTAATTTCTCAATTTTAATTTATGTTTTTTAATATTAATTACGGTTTTTCTGTAATTTTTTCAATATTTATTTTTATTCTGAAAGTCAATTTCTTAATACTAATTTGGATTTCTGAATTTAAATTTCTTTTTCTCAATATTACTAGCTTTTCAATTTTCTCCATATTAAATTATAGATCACTTCGTAAATTTCCATTTTCTCAGTATTAACCCCCTAACCGGCCAATTTAATTTCGAGGTAAAATAATATACCAGCTTATTTTTTGAAAAATAAGAAATACGTTGGAATAAAAACAAACAAAACACATGTTCACGTTCTTGTTTATCACAATAAGTAAATTGTTTGTCTCTTTACACATATTTACCGTTATAACGGGAAAAATAACCAAATAAAGCAGCATTAAACACATTTAACATACCCGCCTAAAGGCAGCCTTGCCGTTTAAGGGGTTAATATGGGTTTCTCATTTTCAATTTGGTATTTCTCAATATTAGTTGGTTTTTCTTAATTTCAATTTGTTATTTCCCAATATTAATTTGAATTTCTTGGTTTACATTTCAAAATAGTGTCGAAACAGTGCACCCAGAGAAAAATTATAGTTGTATATTTCTACCATAACCATTTTAAAATTTCTAGAAGTTTATTTACGTTATGGTCAGTGTAAATATTTATATGATTGCGAAAACCATAATATGTTTATGTTACCATTAAAATTATTGTAGCAATCAAATTATGATTGTAGTATAAAACTACAAAATGGCTTCAAATTCTCCAAAAATTTTAATTTTCCTTATATATCCATGCTTTTTAAATAACATTAAATAAACCAAAAATTATTAATAATCTATTTTTTGTGTCTAAAAATATTTTCAAGATAACTTAAATAACACTGTTACACTTACAATGGAAACGTTTTGACCGTAATTTTCCAACTTTATATGTCAATATCATTAAAATCCAACAAACAACTGACTCCGCAACTACTTACTACTCCCATTCATACATATTTAAATAAGAAATGTGTAGGAAAAACTTACAACCATAAAATGTCGTTACTAAAGCAAAGAACAAACATTGAACACTAGTTGCTGTTATACTCGCATTACCAGCACTGCCAAGGAAGCACTCTTCCTTTATCTAAGTAATCACATCTGTGACTTGCATAAATGGTTTTGTTTTCAAGCCGTAGCTGGTAATTTCAAAGTAAAGTTATGTGCCAGTGTTTTTTTATATGAGTTCATGTATCTCCAAGTGCAAATTAAAATTCCTATACTACTGCTGCTGTTCATTTATCTTTTTGCCAGGTGAAATTGTAAACACGCAAGAAAGAAAGAAAAAAAAAAAATAATCATAGAGATTTTCTTGTTTATTAAACCACACACTCGACTGACATAAAAGACCACCACCACCATCGCCACCACCACCACCCAACAGTAAAGCAGAAAAACGGCAAATAGTTAGAAATGTAGTAGAAAAAAAAACTAGGATTTATTTACACAACTTCGAGTTAAAAACACTTTTGTACATTTGTAAATGTTGTGAAATTTAAACTAAATACATTTTAGTTACTATTACGGGTGGCTAAACGTGCCACAGCAAATAAATAAGCAGAGTACAAATAGTAGACAAAATCTTAAAGATTTTATATGACTTTGTTGAGTAAAATCTCTGAGTAAGTTTTGAGATTTATAACATTTTCTAAAGAAATAAAAGACATCCACCACATTACATTTTACTTGGAACAATCCGATTTTATTTGAGATATGTGTGAGTTACAAAATATTAATAACTTTTGTATAAAATTGTCAGGATTGAATTGTAAGATTTATGTGTGTAATAAATTTGTTAAAATATGTAGAACTAAGTTGTCATAGATAGAATTGGTTTTGCTTTTCAATTTAAAGTTTATATTTTGTTCTCTTATCGCTCTTTTTAAGATATATTGCACATTGGTGACGATTGCAAAATTTGAATTTAACGGACTGTAACGACTGCTTGCAATATTCATTATGTTTAAAAACATTTCAATCAGTAGCAACTTCTACTTACCAACAATGCTGATAACATGCAGTTATTAATGTTGTTTGTAAGTATGACAACATTAAATGTTAAAGCAGCTAACATTAAGCTTAACATTGAAGCTCTAGAAATAGAACATTCTAGTTTTGTCCTTAAAGATAATTCATGAATCTGCTGGAAAATGGCATTGTATATAAATAGTGGCAGCGGTTGCAGTCAGTTGAGTTGAAAATAGGCGCTGTTAGAATAAACATCAACTGCATTACCAGTGTTCCTGTTCATTATAAAGTATGTAAATTAATATTTTGTGTGTTCCTGTGACTGATTACACTGTCAAACAGAATTTTTGGAACAGACTAGCGATTCATAATTCAGAAAGGGCATGTTGAGTAAATCAATTTTGTAGAATAAACTTATAGTCCAGCTGGTCTAAATTTTTTTTACAGTGGTTCAAAGTTTTAATTTTTTCATAGAAGCTTCGATCGAGCAGAATTAAAAAAAATTAATAAAACTAAATATCTCTTGAACTAAAAGAGATAACTTACATATATATTTTGTAGATCTCCTTATGGACTATTCACATTTTAAATTTCAGCTCATTCGGATCATACTTGGATTTTTGGAGATATTTTTAAAAAAATGTGAGACCCGATATGGCGTGTAATTTTGCTAATTAAGCGTAAAGGGCTCTATTTACAACTTTTGTGTCTTTGGTGACTCCCAATGAAATATTACGGCAAAAAGTTTCGTAGAATATTTTAATCCTTAAATGTCCTTTTTGTAAGGACTTTTTTCGACTTTCTCGAAAAAGGGGTCAATTTTACCCCTAAAGATAGGAGATAGGGGGATAAGATCTTCCACAAAAATGATCCCCATAAAATTCCAAAATATAACTCTGACAATAAGAATTCTCTCAGATATTAACTTACAACATTTTTTTCAGTTAGTATAATGCTAAATTCGATCAAAAAAATAAAACTTTGACCCACTGTAAAAAAATTCAGACCAGCTGGACTATA
The DNA here is from genome assembly GCF_958450345.1 of Calliphora vicina. Lineage (NCBI taxonomy): Eukaryota > Metazoa > Arthropoda > Insecta > Diptera > Calliphoridae > Calliphora > Calliphora vicina. The sequence continues at coordinate 98,544,803 of NC_088784.1, read as the reverse complement.
AGTTTATTCTACAAATATAATTATAGGGTTGTTGGACAGTGTTATTTAAAATGTTGTTGTGTAAATTTGAATAAATAAGAAGTTGTTAATATTTTAAACTACTAAACAGCTTTTATTTGCAATCAAAAGAATTAGGTTTATTTTAAGGAAATAAACCACCTTTTTTAAAAGGTAAAAAAGTTAAAATATTAATTTACTAGTTTAATTCTGGGATTTGGGATTTGCAGCGCGATTAGGTATATTCAGAAAGTTTGGAGTTTGGTGCTGTTCAATTCTCTTTTAACAAGATCCCAAAATCTCACCATGGTTTCAAATCCAGTTTTTATGGTATAAATTAAAATAATCATGTCAGAGCTTTTAATTTCAGCACTTTTAATGTCCATGGCATATAAATAAATTTAAACAAAAAAATAGTCAATTGGACCACGCCCACACTCTACGCCCACTAAATGGGAAGGTATCCAAACTGAACTGTTTTTTTATATGTAAAAGAAAATTATATATATTTGATTTATTTGATTATTTTTGTTAATATTCAGATTTTTATAGATTTTTTTAAATAACCCACTCTATTAGTACATCATATTAGCGCCCGATAGTTGTCCAATCCGAAAGCATGTCGGTACGGGTAATCAAAAATTGTGCAAAAATAAAATGACAATTGTGGGTGTTTGCTGAAAAATGCTGGCGAGATATGAATACATACTCAAAATACACACTTTGGCGAACACTTCCACATTTAAAATTCCATGCAAGTTCGTGCCCAAACACAACTTTTGGTCCACGGAACTTATAGGTAATAGCGAGACTACAAAACTACACAATCACAATATCAAGAATTACGACAAGGACTCAACAAAAATAAAATTCAAAAATATGCCATGAAACTACTTACCTTGGGCTACATTTGCCATTTTTGAAATACTTTATAACTTTATTTTTTAAGGTTTGCTCGTTATACAATTTTAATACTGTTTTAACACTTATTTAAGAATATGTGTTTAAAGTTTCAACTTTGAAAGCCTAGCAGACCAGCAGTGTTGTCAACTGTTTTTTCTTAAATATATTTTCTTGATTGCTTTGAGTATTGTCTTTAGGAAAATAAATTAATTTTTAACAATTTTTAAACAAATTTTTTTGAATTTTTGACAAAAAAAAAACGATTTGGGACCATAGTGCATTGGCCTTAGCTCCAGGCAGTTTGGAGGAGTTTCCTCTCTTGGTACAAATAACACATTATTGTTCTTATACCACTCAAGACCTTACTTTCTATAAAAATAAGTGGACACATTAAGAAGTCTTATGATTGGAAGCATCCTCTTTTGTAAACATTCCTTGATGTAAATTTGTTTATTTATAGAGCCCTTTGTAACAAATGTTTGACTTCTTTTGCCGCAACAGCATATTGCTTGCCATACCAAGAACTTTTTGGGAAAATTTTCTGCTTTTGGGTCCTAAACTTTTCTACAACATTCCCTCCAGCATCAGCGATATAAAAATATTGACCCGGAAGCTGCGAAAATGTTCTTCATCATCCATCATCATCATGCAGCAGGTATATTTTTTGTATAAAATTTGACTTCAATTTCCGAGCTCTGTCTTTAGCCTCTAAGTTTCTGTCAGGAACTTTTTGAGCCTTGTATGTTTTTAAAGCTTTATTGGCTTTAACTTTTCGTACCAAATAGTTTGAGTACTGAGCCAACCAGACAGCTTTCCTACCGGATGTGCTGGGAGCTTTCTTGAAAATACTTTCTATTAATTGGCTTTAGAAACATCATATGGACCTGGTCAAATACATTAACCAGGTTTTCTATCAACAGACAAGTTCTTCCGATACCGTTTAATAAGATTGGAATCAGTTTGATGGCAGACCTTTGATTGTTTGGCCAACTTTTTGTAGGACCAAGTTGGGTTTTGATGAAAATATTTAATAATTTTAGTACGAATTTTTTTCTCATCACTCATTTTAATCATATTAACAACAAATGAACATAATTGACATTAAATATAATAACTGACATGCTTTGCAAAGGTAACTTGATATAAAAACAAGTAAGAAAGTATGGTCGGCCATATAATACCCTACACCAAGTAAATGAGCAAAAAGATTTTTCTTTTAAAATATCAATAATTTATATTCGTGAGGGCCTTATATGGGGGGCTATGACCAATTATGGACCGATCACCATGAAATTAGGTCGTGTGATTTATGTCTGTATGGAAGTTATTTATGTTTAATTTGGTGTATATACCGACATTTTTAAGAGATTTATGCACGTTAAAGTGATTTTGGGAAGCGGGTATATATGGGAGCTATGACTAATTATGGACCGATCGTAACAAAATTTAGTGACATGAATTTTGTATATATAAAACTTCTTTGGAGCGAAATTTGTGTAGATACATGTATAAATTAAACATTTATGACCGATAAAGTCCAATTTCGAGAGGACATTTGTATGGGGGCTAGGTGAAATAATGGACCGATTTCAGTTTCAATAGGCATGTTCCTTGGTCCGAAAAAATTATATGTACCATATTTTATCGAAATATCTTCAAAATTGCGACCTGTACTCTGCGCACAAGGTTTACATGGACAGCCAGCCAACCAGATAACCAGCCAGCCAGACGGACGGACATCGTTTAATCGACTCAGAAAGTGATTCTAAGTCGATCGGTATACTTTAAGATGGGTGTTAGACCAATATTTTTGGGCGTTACAAACATCTGCACAAACGCATTATACCCTCCCCACTATGGTGGGGTCAAATAATACTTGGGTTAAAAGTTTTAATGAAAAACGCGTGTTAAGGTCTTTTCGTTCTCAGTCTTTAATAGCTATCTAACTGTTACTACGTTTATACGTAGCCTATTCCAAATAAAAATTATTTGAAATTAACTAACTCACTGTTTATAAGTCGGAAAATTTATGTTTTTATATGATGTCGGATGGTAAACTTTAATAAATTGGTAGTAATATTTTTGAACAAAATATGATAGATTTTTTATTTTTTAAATGCAAAAATGATAGAAACTAAAATTCATATTTGTCTTGCAATAAACTAAAAATGTTAAAACATATGGCAATGCTTAAAATCATATTTGCAAATAGTGTCGTTAATCAGGAATTGTTTTCGTGAGTTAGCTATTCGCAAATAAAAAATTAATTCACTGTTTATGCGGCAAATTTTTCTAAATGCAACATTTTTATTTGCGAATAAGCCGTGCGTGTAAACGTAGTATGTATACTTGATCAGCTACATAAAAAGTTATTTTAACATGTACGGTTGCTAGTTTACCTATATTAAGTCAGTTATAAAGACATCTCACAAACAGTCCAATAACCGATTGCTTGTAGACAAGCCTTCCTCCGACAACTCTCCAATAGATTTCTTCAGGTGGGTAAAATAATTAATTTATAAACTGCAGTATAAAATAAACCTTTAAAATTACTAAACTCTAGATTACTTAGAGACACTAAAGTGACAATTGTCTCCACCCTAGATTACATGGGATGTATAAAGTAACCATTTGACTTCTCTCTGCAAAAGAAAGAGTACATACGTGCCAAAATATGTAAATTGGAGTCAGACATTAATGACAATTACTCTCTATAAGGGATGCATTGAATACTTGCTTAACTGCTGGGATTATTTGGTCAGGAGTAGGTGTAATAAATTATGTGTTAGAACATGTCTCTGCTGTAATAGCCATGCGGTCAAGTCAGACCAGAATTTATTGCGCTATCTTTTCTATACAAATATGTATTGCTTTAATTGCTTACCGCACAATCTTATCACATTAAGCATATCTCTTGCTATATTGTATTAATTCACCTGACAGTCATTAGCACATGTTCTAGCTACATAAATGGAAATTAATATTAATGTGACAATTAAACAAAATACTTCCATATAGCTTAAATATCTATTATATAAAGCAATCAGCTTAATTAATTTAAACGTCCAAGAAACAGACACCCCAGCTAAACTAATTAAATGTTAGACATTTGTTATTGCTGTTACAATTCGGCAATTTCAATACATCTTCTAGCTCAATAAATATCTGAACATTTTATTATGGTATTTAATATCATTATTATCATAATGATTATTATCTAAAGCTGTAACCAGTTGTGCTATTGTTTTGTCTGTTAAGTGGAATTTTGAGAAAGCCTTGTGACAAAAGAAGAAAAAGGAAGAATAAAATCTACTAGTACAGTTTAAGCAACAGGATGTTAAAGTATTTAAAGTTGATGTCTGTGTTTTAGGTCTTAATACTTGTACAGATACTGAAACTACAATCATAGTTTAGGGGGTGTAGGCACAGTGGATACGAAACTATTATTGTATCCAATTGATATAAAATTTAGCATAATCAAATGCATAACAAACCGAACCACCGGAAGTAATTATCCCCTACTTACATATCGTCCCCTTAATAAAACAATAGTGTATAATTTTTTTGCCATTTGAAATAATCGAGTTTAAAATTTTTGTGTTAGTAGACATCTAGAACAAAAGTAATACTTCAATTGATCTTTTGACCCACTTTGTTTTATTGAGGGGACGATATATCATAGGATTTTGAAATTTGCATTAAGAATTGACACAAATGTTTTAACTTGAATTTTTATGCTTTCATATTTCTATGCATATATTTATTAAATGGCCCACTGTATTTGGTGATATAAAACACAATTACAATAAGTAAAATCAACACCAACACACTAAAACATTACCAACAGAAAATTTCCAGCAGCAGAAACACTTGTTGTTTTAGTTGATGCTTAAATTCTAAGCTTTTTAAATAACCCTCTCTTGCTTGTCTCTCCCTTTCTTTTTCTTTGGTGCTTGGGTTAGAGAGCACGTATACACTGTTACCAGATTTATCGCCAGTTTTTACGATTTGTTTAGGGCTAAACTAAGCTAATTACGATTTGAAGAATTTTGTCCCGAATTTAAAGATTCTTTTTTGTGATTTAAACGTTAGCTAAAGGATATTTTAATGAAATTTAAAATAATACTTCTTATTTGAATTATCAATGACACTAAGAACTTCCCAAGTACTGTTTTAAAATAATTATTGACAAATAAAGGAAGTAGGAAACTTTGCATTCTTCCTCTGAATTTACATTAAGTATTTTACATGTAATAATACGCGCAGAAATTATATAGAGAAAAGGAGATTGAAATGAACTTTGATTTAATATTTATACCTTAAAATACGAGCAATCTTTGAACGTAAGTTTTATTTACTGGATTCTATACAAACATTTTCGAGAGGGCATCGAACCTTATCCATTCCAAATTAGTTGCTCAAAAATGATATATTCGCTTTGGTTTATGTTTTATCGGTGTTCAATGTTTAAATTTTATATAAAAATGGTGTAAAATCAATAAATTTCAGTTGTTTATACATAATTACTTAACCACTTATCCATTTTTTACAATATTGGTCTAAGAGTAATTGTTTGGGATATATTTTCCTAAAAATCGTTTTCATTTGAACAGGTCATTCCACCAAAAAGTTGTCCTTGAAAAAATTATATCTCAAAGGGTTTTCCTCACTGGTTAACAACACATAAAAAGCTCTGAGTGGGACCAGGAGGGTACCTCGATATAATAAACATTTATTAATTCAAATATTTCAAATATATGTTTAGACATACGATGGTGTGCAATAAGTCTGCGACTTTTTGAATTTCCCATCTCTTAACTGAAAGCGCAACACAGGAATCTGTCAGTTGACTCCTGTCAAAATTTGCACAAGTTACGTCTTTAGTTTGAGCTTGAAAGCCATTGTTAGCAGACTACCTTTTGACTTGAGGAGAAATTTTCGTCTGCTCATTAAGCATTATTTTTTGCGGAAAAATAACCATCCATCCAAATCCGCCTATTGACAGGAATCTGTCAGTTGACTCATGTCAATATTTGAACAAGCTGCGTCTTTTAGTTTATGTTTTACCTCGTGGGTTGAGCAGAAATTGGAAAAAAAATGATTTTGGTCTGCTCACTAAGCATTATTTTTTGCGCAAAAAACATCACTCAAATGAAGGTTAAGCTTGTTAATCCATTTCAATGGAAGATGCCGAAACAATTGAAAAAAATCACGATATGGTGTTGGCCGATCTGAGATTGAAAGTGCGATATATTGTGGAAGAAATAGGCATCTCACATGGCTCAGTGGTTTCAATTTTGAATGATCACTTGGGTATGAGAAACCAAAGCATTTGCACGCAATCGGATGCCCATAAGGGTAAACACATGTGCGATTTCCATGGCAAAAATCCATGAACTCTGCTAGGAAATGCTCCCTCTTCCGCATTATTCTCCGGTTTCAGCTATTTCTTATTTCTAAACCTGAAGAAAAGTCTCAGCGTAAAGAAGGGATTTGACTACAACGATGAAATGATCTCACAAAAAATATGTATTTTGATGACATGAAAAATCTTATTTTATGGAAGAGATAAAAAAAATTGGAGCTCAAATGAGACTATTTTGGAAAATAAAATAATCTTTTGTATAAAAACATGTATTTCATTAAAAAAGGCAAGGAATTTTTCAATCATTAGCTGTCCGATTTGTTGACAGTAAAAGCAATTTTTTTATGCAACAAACTACAGAATATTTCTGGAAAATGGAAGATACCGTTTTCGAGATCGTTTTTTCAAGTTCATATCCTGTTTTGATAATAAATTAAATTCTACCATTTACTAGCATAAATGATAAAATCTGACAAAAAATTCTAAAATTATTAACAGTTTAAACTTGAACCTATTTAAAACCAAAAATTTTGTATGGCCAAAAGAGTAAAGTACCCTTCACCTTCGTGAGAAGGGTATATATAAGTTTGTTATTCCGTTTGTAATTTCTACATTTTTCATTTCCGACCCTATAAAGTATATATATTCTGGATCCTTATAGATAGCGGAGTCGATTAAGCCATGTCCGTCTGTCTGTCTATTGAAATCAATTTTCTGAAGACTCCAGATATCTTCGGGATCCAAATCTTCAATAATTCTGTCAGACATGCTTTCGTGAAGTTTTCTATTTAAAATCAGCAAAATCGGTCCACAAATGGCTGAGATATGAGGAAAAAAACAGGACAACCTCGATTTTTGACCTATTTTTTACCTATATCTGGATTATTAAGACATTAACATAGACAATATGGATATCTAATGATAGATATTTCGAAGACATTTGCAACGACGTATATAAGACCATAGTAAGTTGGACCTACAATGGGTCAAAATCGGAAAAAAATTTTGAACTCAAATTTTTTTTTCACGAAAAAAAAAAAATGGAAAAAACAAAAAAAAAAATTAAATTAAAAAAAAATTTAAAATTTTACAAAAAAATAAAAAAAAAACTTTGGAAAAAAAAAAAATTTTGTTTACCTAAAAATATTAAAAATTTTTATTTTTAAGTATACTTTGGTGAAGGGTATATAAGATTCGGCACGGCCGAATATAGCACTCTTACTTGTTTTTTATCGTTTCGTGCCTCCAATGAAATTAATGGAATTTTCAATGTCAGTAAAACATCATCAAGTGGTGTTTTTAAAGAATTATTAGCAAATAAAGTTAAACGGAATTTAAAAAAGTTATCTAGGAACATTAATTTCATATTAGGTTTTGGCTAAATTAAAATTCCCTCAAAATTTCGTGTTGGTTAGTCTTGAACGGAGTTTTTTTTTATTATATTGTGAGTTCTATTGAAGTTCGTAAAATATTTAGAATTCTTCAAAAATTTTAATCATTGCATCTGCCAACCATAGCAGATGTGTGCTATATTTTGTGGCTATGAAGGACTTTTTTTTGGTTTTTTTATTTGTGTCCTTCTTAAATATTTTCACAATATAAAAGTAGGTATGACTTTGAGTGTTTTTTTAATGTTGAAATGTGTATGGTTGTACGTATAGTACTCGCAGTTCTGTCTAGTATTTTGACTTTATAATTTATGTGTTACAGGTTTTGAGACAAGGAAACTTTTGAGTTTAGGAAACAGTTATGGATAAACAGAAATAGTTAAGTAACAGGCAAATCCCCATTTGTGCCTTATTACTTGTTTTTGGGTTAATTTATTACCAAGAAAAACCACCACAGGAATAAAATTACCAGTGAAAATTACATTTGTCGGTTATTTTTTAGTTGGAAATAGAACATGTGTGACTAATTTTATATTTCTGGGAACATTACTTTGAGATGGATCAGAAACTACGGATAGTAGATGAAACAAGTAAGAGAGCTATATTCGGCTGTGTCGAATCTTATATACCCTTCACCAAATTATACTTCAAAATAAAAATTTTAAATATTTGTTTTTTAATTTTTTGGGAAATTTTTTTTTTTGTTTTTTTTTTAAATTTAAAATTTTTTTTTTTGTTTTTTAAATTTTTTTATATTTAGCAAAAAAAAACTTTTGGTGAAAAAAAAAAAATCGGGTTAAAAAATATGTTTTCCTATTTTGACCCATTGTATTTTCAACTTATTATGGTCTTATATACGTCATTGCAAAGGTCTTTGAAATATCTATAATTAGATATCCATATTGTTTATATTAATAACTTAGTAATCCTGATATAGGTAAAAAATCGAGGTTGTCCTGGTTTCTTCCTTATATCTCAGCCATTTGTGGATCTATTTTCTCGATTTTAAATAGCAAACGAGCCGGAAGAATTCCGGAGATATGGATGTATAAATCGTGTATGTAAGTTATTTGGGGACTTTGGAAAGTTGATTTCAACAGACGGAGAGACAGACAGACAGACGGACATGGCTTAATGGACTCCGCTATCTATAAGGATTCAGAATATATATACTATATAGGGTCGGAAATGAAAAATGTAGAAATTACAAACGGAATATATATATACCCTTCTTACAAAGGTCAAGGATATAAAAAGTAACATTAATTAACGTGAAATTTATAGTACACGATTCAGGAAATTATTTATAACTCATCCGGGATCATAAGTGTTTACTTTTTTGTTCATAGATTCATTTCATTAGAAAGTAAGTACCATTATTTTTAAAATCATTATTTGATAGAGGTACAGAGACTAATTTCTAATTGTGTGACTTGAATTTTCGAAATGTTGACGCAAGTAGGAAACCTATAAACTATAAATTATAGAAGAACATTTTCAAATATCTAAACAACCAAACTGTTCTTTCCCTGCTTAAGAATTTACGTGGGTATTTCTTTTGTTTTGATTTACGCAAATAATTTATGTTTTTGCAGAAATATAATAAAAAGCCATGATTAATGAAGGGATTTGCTACTACAAATGTTTAATTAATATATTTGATCCCTTTTTTTTTGACAGCCAGCAAACACTAAGTACTAAATTTATTTGGCGGATTGTTAGCTATATTATTGCCATATAAAGTTAAGCCGTATCACAAAGTCTGAATTAGCTGTTAACCAAAAACTGATGACACCTTTTTTAGAGGCCCCACTGATTTTCAGAAACTTTGGGGGCCCATAAAAAAAAATCGGTCACCAAAATGGACAAACTGAGTATAGGGTTTTACTACCCTTTGGTAGTAGAGTCGAACCTATACTGTCATAATCTTGTGTTTTTCCAAAAGTCTTCATTTGTTGCCTAGTGTAATAAAGGATGTTAAACTATTGTAGAATTGCAAACAAGGAGCATTTTGTATTTTCTGCTTAACTACTATCTAATGAATAGTTTTTTTTAAAGTTTCTATGTAATTTTTGGTTTTAGTTAAAAAAATATTTTAATGAAACATATATTCATACCCTTCACCATGAGTGGCATTTGTGACCCCACAAAGTATATATATTCTGAATCGTTATAGATAGCGGAGTCGATATAGTCATGTCCGTCTGTCCGTCTGTGTGTTGAAATCAACTTTCTGAAGCCCACAAATAACTTACATATACGAATGATACATCAATATCTCCGAAATTCTTCCGGCTCGGTTGCTATTTCGATATAAAATCGATCCACAAATGGCTAAGATATAAGGAAAAAACCAGGACAACCTCGATTTTTGACCCATATCTGGATTACTAAATCATTAATATAGACAATATGGATATCTAATAATAGATATTTCAAAGACCTATGCAACGACGCATATAAGACCATAGTAAGTTGGACCTACAATGGGTGAAAATCGGAAAAAATATTTTTTAACCCGAATTTTTTTTCACTAAATATTATAAAAATAAAATTTAACAACTAAAAAAAAAATTTTTTAAATTTAAAAAAAAATTTTAAAAAACTATTTCGAAAAAACAATTGGAAAAAAAATAAATTTTGTTTACTTAAAATATTTAAAATTTTTATTTTAAAGTATATTTAGGTGAAGGGTATATAAAATTCGGCACAGCCGAATATAACTCTCTTACTTGTTTTGTATACAAATAGTTTTCAAGAACTTAAACTGTACTTAATTCAATATTTTTATACCTAATATTACAAAATGATAATGAAAAAGACTGCAGTAGTTGGCCATAGAATACCATCGCTGTTGTAAATATCAACAAATTTATTATATTTAAATTAGCTAAGTACTCAAAGTCTTGCTAAGTGTTTATAACAATAATATTTGTCCACTATATGACTTTTGATAGGTTTTTAATTAAGAAAGTTTTTTGTTTAATTTAAAATTTCCTCGAAAAATTAAACTTTTGCAATTGTATGCACCTAAATGTTATGGCCACTTGTGCATTGTGTGCAAGTTGTGGAAATAAGTGGCATTTTCTAATTGACTTAAAGTGCAGTTGAAAAAGTGTTTAAAATGCTCTTTGCCGGTTTTATTCTAATTTGTAACTTTCTGAAGAGCTGACTGAGCTGGCAGTCAAGAAAATTTTATATGTACCTTAACTTCCTTCCTTTATTACATTGAATTGTATGTATATAGGTTACAAACAGAAAAGGTAAGCTCTTTGAAAACAATTTATGAAACTTGTGATATTGTTGCTTTTGCAGTTCCGACAAATTTTTTGGAGATGGTTAGTAGCTTTTGCTGTTGTTTTTGAGAAAAAGGTAGTCGTAGGAAAACTGCAATTTGAAATAATGTTTGAAATTTGTTCTCCGTTAGAAACTCAATAAAGTAAACAGTTAATTGATAAAACTTTTTGGATGAAAAAACAGTTAAAATAAGTTAGCAAAACCTTTTTTTAAGTAGAAAATTAAGATATGCGATTTAACTATCATTAATACTTTAAGCTTAAGTCTATTTATTTGGGGTGAGGCAAAGAAAGATTTTACATTAGCACAAAGAAAATTCTGTATAGCCAATAAATGGAAAGAATTTTCTTCCAACACATCCAGTAGGAAAGCATTCCGGTTAGCACTCGGAATATTTGGTATGAAAAGTTAAAGCCAATGCAGGTTTAAAAACATACAAGGCTCAAAAAGCTCCTGACAGGATCTCTGCTAAAAATTTAGCTTTAAATTGTACTCAAATTTTATACAAAAAAATGTTTGCAGCTTGTGGGTCAATATTTTTATGTTGCTGATGCTCGGGGGAATGTTTTTGAATATTTTAGGACCCAAAAGCTGAATATTTCCCAAAAATTTCTTGGTATGGCAAGCAGTATGCAGTTGCGGCAAAGGAAGCCAAGTTGAAAAAATTTAAAATTTCATGTACCCCATAAAAAATATTGAATAAACTTATTTTACAGGAAACTTTCCAGCAATTTCAAATATGCTACTCTTATTACAATTAGATTTTTTGTTCAGGAGATATACTCCTTCAAAGTTGACTGAATTTCGGTGTTCAAAAAAACACATCATTTGTATGTAATTTGGTACGCTTTCTGATACATTATCTCGAAAACTAGGTAACGGACCGTCATTATTATACCCTTCACCTTAGTGAGAAGGGTATATATAAGTTTGTCATTCCGTTTGTAATTTCTACATTTTTCATTTCCGACCCTATAAAGTATATATATTCTGGATCCTTATAGATAGCGGAGTCGATTAAGCCATGTCCGTCTGTCTGTCCATCTGTCTGTCTGTTGAAATCAATTTTCTGAAGACCCCAGATATCTTCGGGATCCAAATCTCCAATAATTCTATCAGACATGCTTTCGAGAAGTTTGCTATTTAAAATCAGCAAAATCGGCCCATTAATAACGGAGATATGAGCAAAAAATCGGGACAACCTCGATTTTTACCTATATCTGGATTACTAAGTCATTAATATAGACAATATGGATATCTAATGATAGATATTTCAAAGTCCATTTCAACGATGTAGATAAGGCTATAGTAAGTTGGATCTACAATGGGTCAACATCGGGAAAAATATTTTTAACCCGAATTTTTTTTTCATTAAAAAAATTTTTTTTGTCATAAATTTTTTTTCCAAAAAAAAAAATTTTTAAAAAAAAATTAAAAAAAAACATTTTTTAAAAAAATAAAATTTGTTTACCTAAAAATATTTAAAAAAATTTATTTTAAAGTATAATTTGGTGAAGGTTATATAAGATTCGGCACAGCCGAATATAGCTCTCTTACTTGTTTTTTTTGATTCTATTGATAGATCTATTTATTAGGAAAATAATAAAAAATAATTGTACTGTTTGCTTTGTGTTTGTCGAGGTAAATCGATATTTACCAACTATCCATTTTATTAATATTTCTTAACTTTGATGGAAAATAAAAAAAATATAAATTTCTATGTATTTGCATTATTTTCAAAATAAATTATTTGATTAGAGGTAAAATTTTGTTATTTGCTAGAGGTAAAATTTAAAAAAAAAATTTAGGTCAAATTTAAAAAATAACAGTAAGAGAGCTATATTCGGCTGTGCCGAATCTTATATACCCTTCACCAAATTATTCTTAAAAATATTTTTTTTTTAAATATTTTTATATAAACAAAATCAAAAGTTTTTTCAATTTTTTTTTTTTAAATATCTTTAATTAATTTTTTTGGAAAAATAAGTTATGACAAAAAAAAAAATTTTTATGAAAAAAAAATTCGGGTTAAAAATATTTTTTTCCGATTTTGACCCATTGTATGTCCAACTTACTATGGTCTTATATACGTCGTTGCAAAGGTCTTTGAAATATCTATAATTAGATATCCATATTGTCTATATTAATGACTTAGTAATCCAGATATAGGTCAAAAATAGGTCAAAAATCGAGGTTGTCCTAGTTTTTTCCTTATATCTCAGCCATTTGTGGACCGATTTTCTCGATTTTAAATAGCGGCCGAGCCGGAATCTATACTTCACCTTATTGCTATTATATGTGGTTTTGTGATAAAAGAATAAACCTGAAAAACTTTTGATGATTTCGATTTTTCATGATTTTTTTAAACAAAATAATTAGCTATTTTACCGTAAAAAATATATTGTTTGGTTCCATTTTGTTATTATAACTCCGAAACTGCTGAGCGGATTAAAACGCAATATATAAACGTAAAGGTTAAAGGTTATGTAAATTTAAATGTTTCTAAGTTTATTTTAAAAAGAATCGGACCAACCGTTTTTAAGTTATTATTAATCTAAAAAAATTCACAATTTTACTTTTTAAAAAAACTTCCCCATAGAATTTAAAATTTGAACCATATTTGTACTACTGGAACCACAATACATCAAAAAAATTGTGTAGTGATTTAAAAAGCCTCTGAATTTTTTTCGATTTTGTTATCTATCATATGCGAAAAAACTCAAATAGCGCCACTGTGCGACACTCGGTCACATGTTGAAATACATGCTAACAAATATTTAAAAAGAAGTGGTTGTGAAGTTGTGCTTTATTTGTTTCGATAGATGCAGAACGGTCTCTCTCTGGGATACGCTTCGCTTTGGAAAAACATATCCGAAATTGGCTTGATTTGTTCTTTGCCTCAAAAGATGAGCAGTTCTCTTGGCTCGGAACCCTTATGATGCCAAAAAGATTGGGGAAAAAAATCCCGCATTAAGTCATACACAAAAAATTTATGATTTCATATCATAGATTTCAAAGTAATTTGAAATCTATTTGAAATTTATTTTATTTATTTAATTCATTTAGTCTATGGATACAAAAATCCTTACAGACTAGAAACTTAAAACTAAATTAACATTTATAATAAATTTTTTAATTGGGATTTAAAAATAATTTTGGATTGACTTATATCTAAATATTGGCAAAAGGTATTAAATAACCTAATTGATTTATTAAGAGGTTAATTTCTGGCATAATCAGTTTTATGCAAAAAAGTATGAACAAATTTAAATTTCCTTAGAGATCTCTGATTAACAGAAATACTAATATTATTCAATAGATCAGGGCAATATATAGTACCACAAACAATTCCATGAAGGAATAATAAAGAAGAAATATTTCTTCTAACTTCTAAGAACTTCATTGAAATCCAGATACATCTGTTATCATAAGCAGAAATAGGAGTTGAAAAATATAAAGAAGAAAATACAAATTTTAAAAATTTAATTTGTATCTTTTCAAGACGATTAATATGTGTACTAGCATTTGGACTCCAAATAAACGAAGCATATTCCAATATAGATCGGACAAAATTGGATTACTTTCCTATCAAAAAAATATGAGGAGCAGCATAACAAAAGGTACTTTTTCGAATTTTTTTACAAATTGATTTTTTGGTATTTTTATAATATTTAAAAATTCAATTTCCCAAAATTTTGAAATTTTCAAAAAAGTATCTTTTGTTCTGCGGCTCCTCATATATTTTGACTATTTTTCGCTATAAGTTTTGCTAGTTTATGGTTCTTTAAGATCCTCCCAGATTAACCCAATGTTACCTGATATTGTTCATGTTGTTTAAAAACTTTTCTCATGGCTGAAATATAACTTTATATAAATTTAGTAACAAATGGTACTTGTCACAGAGATAACTTGATAAAATACCACTTGGAAGAATTGGTTATCACAAGGGTCAGAGAGAGATACAACTAACTTAAGATAGCCATACTTTGAAGTTTTTGTTCGTTTTATTTTTTTTTTTTTTTTTGACAATTTGCATTTGTGTGGTTAAGCAATGTTAGAACCACATTAGTAGACACACTTATGTCATTTGAATGCAAATGTACTAGATATGTTGGTGAATTTCAACCGGAAAATTTACATTCAAAAAGCTGTTTGAAACCCTTTATTTTACATAATATTTTGTGTTTTTTTGTTCTTAGTAAAATTGTATAACAGAATACTGTACAATGTCAAATAAACTGGTACTAAAAAAAATAAAAATATAAACAAAAAATAACTAAAACAATTGCAGGCATTCATACCTATGTACGTAGTTAGTTAGATGGGCTTAAAAGGCAGGGATTTTCTAACTTTATATAAAAGCCAAGCTGGAAGAGTTAATTTCATAAAACTGCTAGTTTTAACTGTTTGGCATTTTGTGAAGTTTGTGTATCGCCCAAAGCAAATACTGGCAGCAACAAATGTTTGAGGTGGAGGATACAACAAGAGATTAAAGAAAAGCCATAAAGTTGAAAACACCACCTAGTAGCCTTTTTGTAACCTTCACCATGAGTGGTAAGAGAGAGTATATATAAGTTGGTGATTCTATTTGCAGTTTATAACACTTTCGTTTGCAATCCTAAGAATTTGCAATATACATATAATATGGATCGTTATATGAAGCAATGTCAGATAGCAATATATCAGATATATTCAGGAAAAGTTTGGTAATGAAATTCAGCAAAGATAGATATTTTTTTAAAAATATTTTTACAACTAAAAATTGTGTATCTACATTTGGCCTGGAAAAATCTTAATAAAAAAAATATACTTATATTTCTACCAAGTTGAAGGGTATATAAGATTCGGCACTTACCGTACATAACTCAACTAGTTTTTTTGTTTTCATGTAGCCAAAGTTCAAAAGGCCAAGTTTTGGTTTGCTGTTGCAAGTTTTGTTTCTTTTTTTATTTTTTTGCTAGCCCTAACATCAATTTATATACAGGTAAAATTTGTTGCACATTCATGATATTAATCGCTTAAACTTGTTATACTTAGCAGCCAGATATATAAAGTTTATAGCATTTAAAAAGAGCGAAATAATTGGTGTAGAAAATGTTGGAAATTGTTTTGAAATAGAGTAAAAGAAATCTTTTAAAATGCTTCAGTACATAAGTATGTATGTTTCTTAGGGTGGCCTTCATGTTAGAATTTTTCCACAATCAGAGCTTAATTCACTAAAATCTTAATAAGTAATTAAAAAATATTGCCATTTATTCCCCAAATTCATTCCTAATGTCTAATTGTTTAGCTGTATTCAAAATAATCTTTCTCCTACTCTATTTCTTATTTTTCTAAATGACCTTCTACGTCAAACTTCCAACCCTATCTATTCGTTTGCAGATGACAGCAACATTTGCCATTCATATTCATTCAGTTACAGACCATGCCTGTCGGAGATTGGGGCAATGAGGCAAAATATGAATGATTCTCTTAATCGGGACCTTCTGACAATCTCTGAATGGGGTCGTGCGAATAGGGTCGCTTTCAACGCTCGCAAGACTCAGTGTTGCATGTTGACACATAAACGAACGACAGACCATGTGGCTTCATCTGCATTTATGGGTGGTGTAAATATTGTGGAATCAGACACTCTTGATGTTCTGGGCATGAGAATACAATGTGATGCCCGCTGGTCTAAACACATTTTTCAAGTGTCGAAAGAAGCATTCAAGTGTCTCGGATTCCTGAAACGGTGTAGGAATTACTTCACTCCATCTGATCTCCTCACTATTTACACCACCTATATCCGACCGAAAATGGAATACAACTCCCATGTATGGGCCGGTGCTTCAAAGTCTATTTTGGAGCTTCTCGACCGCGTACAGGAGAGGGCGAAGATGATTATCGGTGACAGTAGGGTATCCAACTCTATTGATTCGCTGGAGCACCGTCGCAATGTGGGCTGCGTTTCACTGTTCTATCGATACTACAATGAAATGTGTTCTAATGAAATTAGGGAACTTGTTCCTGATACCCGCAGATTTTTACGTAATACACGTTTTTCATCAAGAACACATCCCTTTGTGGTCGATTGGCCAGTTGACCGCACAACACAGTACAGAGAAAATTATTTCTTTAGCCGTACTGTACGTATGTGAGACAAACTTCCCGCGTTTCTTCCCGCGTGTTTCCTGTCATTTTCAATAAAGGAAAGTTCAAATCTAATGTCCACAGACAATGTCCCTCCCATAACCTATTTTCCTAGTTCCAAAACAATGATTTGCATGAGTAGGGGTCATCCCCTGAGTGCTGGTCCAAGAAGAAAAAATAAAAAAAATGATGATATTAAAAAATTATCTCAGCTCCACAGTTGAGGAGTTTTATTTTTTCCGCAATAAAATAAAAGTCGTTTTATTTTTCCCGTCAAAAAAAAAACTCATTTGAGGAGTTCTATCATAAGAAAACCTCATTTGGGGAGTTTTATTTTTTCTGTTCTAAAATTAAAGTCACTTGAGGAGTTTTATTTTTTCCATCAGAAAAAAAAACCTCATTTGAGGAGTTTCATTTTTTCCATCATAAACAAAACTCATTTGAGGAGTTTTATTTTTCCCGTCAGAAAATAAAACTCTTTTCGTTTATTTTCCACCTTTTTCAATATCTTTCTTTATTGAGTATATCTGATATAATGTTTTTAGTAATTTATTTGTTTAAGAAAAAAAAAACAACAATTTGATAATAAGAATCAAACAATAACAAATTAAAATCCCACTTGATTTTATTTTAATAACAATTTATTCAAGTGCAATGTAAGGTGCTTTACAAATTGTAATGATTTGACCAGCGGCTAGCTTTAGGTATCAATTTACATAAAATGAGTTCTATTTTCTGACGGAAAAAATAAAACTCCTCAAACGACTTTTATTTTATGAGGGAAAAAATAAAACTCCTCAAATTAGATTTTTTTTGACGGGAAAAGTAAAAGTCATCAAAAAAAGGGCCGTCATAAAAAACTAATTTGAATAGTTTTATTTATTCCATCATAAAAAAAACTCATTTGAGGAGTTTTATTTTTCCCATTAGAAAAAAACTCATTTGAGAAGTTTTTTACCGTCAGAAAGTAAAACTCTTTTCGTTTATTTTCAGTATCTTTCTTTATTGAGTCTATCCGATATAATGTTTATAATAATTTATTTGCTTAAGAAAAAAAAAACAACAACAATTTGATAATAGGAATCAAACAATAACAAATTAAAATT
Organism: Calliphora vicina; assembly: GCF_958450345.1. Lineage (NCBI taxonomy): Eukaryota > Metazoa > Arthropoda > Insecta > Diptera > Calliphoridae > Calliphora > Calliphora vicina. The sequence goes on along the minus strand of NC_088784.1, from coordinate 98,526,615 downwards.
CCACTTGATTTTATTTTAATGACAAATTATTCAACTGCAATGCGAGGTTCTTTACAAATTGCAATGATCTGACCAGCGGCAAGCTTTATGTGTCAATTTAAATAAAATGAGTTTTATTTTCTGACAGGAAAAATTAAACTCCTCAAACGACTTTTATTTTATGAGGGAAAAAATAAAACTCCTCAATTGAGATTTTTTTTCTGATGGGAAAAATAAAACTCCTCAATGAGTTTTTTTATGACGGCTATTTTATATGGCCATATTGTTATTAATGTATAGCATCATAAAATATTTGCAAACTAGAGGTGGTCAACAATGACACCCTGTATCTCACTTTTTGTTCAAACGAGATGGTCATTAATTTAATATTCTGAAAACCTATATCCTTCTGTATGATTTGTTTGTATGTTATTTTGAAATCGAAGTGGTAGTTTCGAAGATACAGATTTTTTACCACTTTTCTTCCGATCGACCGCATTGTAAGACGGATACCTTATGAGCAACGACAATCGACAGGTACCCTAATAATGTACATGATATTTTATAAAGCTAAAATAAACGATATATTATTATTATCCTTCATGTCAAATGAATCTTTCATTTTAATTGTTATTAAAATAAAATTAAACACAGAATAATTAGCTCTCACACCAAACAATTAACCAATGCCCTTTATAAATTACAATATCATTGGACAAATATTTACAGCAATGAAATTAACAGGTGTTTAAAAGTAATTATTTATTTATAAATATATTTACAATAAATAAATATTTGCGATATTTTGTAAAAGCTTTATAATAAAGTTTTGTTTCATTTTAATGCAGTTAATGTAAATATCATCATTTCATCTTTAATTACAACGAAATACAATAATAAAAATGTAAATTTTGTTTGTTTGTTTATTATTTAATCATTAATGTTGCAATTAGTACATAGTTGTGGTTTATTAAAAGCAACACAAACAGAAATACATACTATAATATAGTACATACTTACATACATATATTAAATAAATATCATTTGCATTTAATTAAATTAATTGTTTTATTTCTATTTTTATAAGCTTTATCAAAAGTGCACGGTGGTTCTGAATTCAAATCCAGCTGGACAAAATAATTATTACCGTTTTTTATGGATTTATAATCTCTGAAATCAAAAATTATGGTGAAAACGCTATGACTCATACCACCTCGGCAATAACAAAATACATGTAAAATTTCGACTCAAAGTACATTTTGTGAAAATGAGCGAATTCACTTAATTGTGAATAAATTCAAAAAGAATCCACCCATGTTTATGATCTATATCTTATTTTATTCCTATTACACATAGCTTTGGGACAAAGCAATAAATCTGAACAATTTCTAACGTTTTCGATTTTTCCTGATTTTTTTAAAACAAACAAAAAACTAAAATTGTGTAAAAATGAGCGAATTCACTAAATTGTAAATAAATTCGAAAATAATTCATCAATTTTCATTTAATTTCTATTATATGTGGCTTTGCAATAAGGAATTAAATCTGACAATTACTGCAGTCTTCGATTTTTCATGATTTTTTTAAAACAAAAAATTCGCTATTTTCACGTAAATAAATTTATTTTTTGCTTCAATTTGTTATTATAACTCCGAAACTACTAAGCCAATTGAAACGCAATATATATGTGAAAATTTGTACATAGCATAGGAAAAATGCTTTCAAAATTCAAGCAGTCGAATGAAGAACATTAACTACTCTTTTTTATTTATATCAAACAAAAAATTAAAATTTTGTGAAAATGAGCGAATTCACTTAATTGTGAATAAATTCGAAAAGAATCCTTCAATATTTATGGTCAATATCTCACTTCGCTCCTATTACATGTGGCTTTGCGATAAAGTAATAAATCTGAACAATTTCAGCCGTCTTCGATTTTTCATTAGTTTTTTGAAACAAAAAATTCGCTATTTTCACGTTAAAAATATATTTTTTTCTTCAATTGATTATTTTAACTCCGAAACACTGAGCCGATTGAAACTCAATATATACGTGAAAATTTGTACATCGCATGAGGAAAATTATTTTAAAATTCAATCAATTGAAATAAGAACATTAACTACTAAATTTTATTTATATCAAATAAAAAACTAAAATTGTGTAAAAATGAGCGAATTCACTTAATTGTGAATAAATTCGTAAAGTATCAATCGATGTTTACGATTCTCATTTTGTTCCTATTACATGTGGCTTTGCGATAAAGCAATAAATCTGAACAATTTCTGCCGTTTTCGATTTTTCATGATTTTTTTAAAACAAACAAATTTGCTTTTTTCACGTAAAAAATATATTCTTTGCTTCAATTTGTTATTATAACTCGGAAACTACTTATCATATTGAAATTCAATATATAAACGTATTAATGATTATGTAAATCTCAACTTTTCTAAGTTTATTTTAATAACATCGGACGGACCCTTTTTGAGTTATCGTTAATTATGTGGAGAATCATAGATAGCGGAGTCGATATAGCCATGTCCGTCTGTGTGTTGAAATTAACTTTCTGAAGCCCCCAAATAACTTACATTACATAAAATCGAGAAAATCGGTCTACAAATGGCTGAGATATAAGGAAAAAACCAGGACAACCTCGATTTTTGACCTATTTTTGACCCATATCTGGATTACTAAATCATTAATATAGACAATATGGATATCTAATGATAGATATTTCAAAGACCTGTGCAACGACGTATATAAGACCATAGTATGTTGGACCTACAATGGGTCAAAATTGGAAAAAATATTTTTTAACCCGAATTTTTTTTTTCACCAAAATTTTTTTCACTAAATATTCAAAAAAAAAAATTTTTTAAATTAAAAAAAATATAAAATTTAAAAAAAAAATTTTAAAAAAAATTTTAAAAAAAATTAAAAAAAAAATTTTGTTTACCTAAAAATATTTAAAATTTTTATTTTAAAGTATAATTTGGTGAAGGGTATATAAGATTCGGCATAGCCGAATATAGCTCTCTTACTTGTTTTAATTCAAATTTTTTTTTTTAAAAAAAACCTCTTCATAGAATTTTAAATTTGAACCATATTTGTATTACTAGAACCACAATACATCAAAAATTATGTAGTGGTTTAAAAAGCCTTTAAAATTTTTTTCGATTTTGTTGCCTTGGTTTCCCTGCTGCCCTACTAAGTATTTGTTTTGTTTTCAATAAGTCGCTAGTGTTTTCTAAAGTAGCCATGGAGCCATACTCAAGGCGATGCATCGCAATGGTACCAAACAAGACCTAAAAACCCATCATTATTGTATAATTGACAGTTAAATACCTAGTATTTGAAATTTCTTTATCAATTATTCTCTCAAACAAACTAAAAACAAATAACCACATAATCCAACAAGTAGTTTATGTACAATTCATTTAAATTAGCATTTAAATTAAATAGAATAATTGTTCTGTCATCAAAAATAATTTATACAAATTTATTACATTTCGAAAAAATAAAACTTTGTTTTATGTTTTTTTTTTTGTAATGCAAGTATTCATTAAAATGTATGTATATTTTTAACAACAATTTAAACAAAAATGAAACGAAACAACAAACAAGCGTAAAGATAAAAAAATTATACATATGTATTGAGTAATTCAAACATAACAATTTTGTTTAAATATTTAATTTGCATAATTTATTGAACAGAAATGTTTTCAAAAAAAAAATTGATTGAAAAACGTTTTAATAAAACGTCAGAGATTAGGGTGACTCCGTTTTCATATCGCTTATCTGAGTTAACAATAAACACTTAACTTAAAGTTAGCACTATCTATAAGTTATAATTTTAAGAATTATTATTTAACGAGTAAGAAAGGCTAGTCGGTTAAACCCAACCGAGTATATAAAACTAATCACATGTCCAAAAATAATATGAGACTAATAGTATTGGGCCTAATATGAGACTAATCATGGACCGATCATCATCATATTAGGACGAGTGATTTCTATCTATATTATCGTCTTAGAATCGTATGAGTACCCAGATTGTTGTGGGTCTGCAATGAATACTTCCATCTTTTACAAACGCAAACACAAAATCAATTTATCCCCATCTTTTTTGATGTTGGATATAAAAATGTTTTTAGACTTTAGCTGTTTTACGCTTCCTGCATTCTAGTATGATTGATATGTAATTCTTGGAAATTAATATTAAGTATACGACATATGTAAATGGCTCTAAGTGATGAGAAAGTACTTGAAGTATTCAACAAATGTTTTAATATGTACATTTTTCGATTAATAACAAATTTTATTAGAAATTTATTAAATTTTGTCAAGGTATGTATTTGATTACATTTTTGACATAAACAAGAATAATTTGTGTTTAATTTTGAATTGAATAAAATACAAATATTTACATATGTATGCATGTGTTGAATTCAAACGACATATTAGCTTTGTTCGATAACAAGTAGTAAACAAAAGTAAACGAAAGCAAATTGCAAGCAAATAGATATTTCAAAGATTTTTGCAATGATGTAGCAATTCGGAGCTACAATGGGTCAAAATCGAGAAAAATATTTTTTAGTCTGAGTTATTTTTTTAATTTTTTATCATTAAAAATTAAAAAAAAAATTTACCAAAAAATATTTTCAAACTTTATCTTAAAGTATATTTTGGTGAAGTGAATAAAAAATTCGTCACAACCGAATATAGCTCCCCTACTTGATGATACCTGCATGATTTTACTATTCTTTGTATACGAAAACGGAAATTTGAAAAAAACTACACCATTTCCAATTGTATTTCAGAAATTTCCAATTATATTTCAAAAACTTTCATTTGTATTTCAGAAACTTCTAATTGCGTTTTAGAATTTTCCATTTGTATTTCAGAATTTTTAATTTATATTTAAAAAGTCTCTAATTGTATTTCACAATTTTTAATTTATACTTAAAAGGTCTCTAATTGTATTTTAGATTATTCCAATTGTATTTCAAAAATTTCCATTTGTATTTCACAAAATTCTAATGACAATACCAATGGAACTTTCTGAATTAGAGACAACTAGAGACTTTTTTCTTAATATTTACACAAAAAAAAATGACAAAAGTTATTAAGTAATTAATAATTGTCAACATTTGTTTAAATTTTGTAACCATTTTTTTAATTAACTTATTTGTAAATTGTAGTAGTGACAGTTTCTTGTAGTTATCTATTAACTATTTTATTTGTTAAAAATTATTTTGTATATTACATCCAAAAAGGAAAAAAATTAAAATAATTTTGTTTTAAAAAATAAAAATAAACGAAAAATTACATTGTACATTTTTAATAATAAATTGAATATAATGATTAGTATTGATAAATATTGACGAATTGTTCAAGACAGATGAAAAGGTATGCTTTGAATTTAAGATGATCTTATGCAGCATATAATACTGTAAATAACGGTTAAAGAAATATTATTTTTTAATAGGGTTCAGGAGTCTAATGGAGTATAACGTTACTTCCTGATATGCTTTGTTTTAGCATTTCTGAATAAACTACATAGGATACTCCATCCGGCTGTTTAAAGTCGTCTATATAAATGGCTATGCAAGATTCAATCAAACATTTCCAACCAAATCCAAAAGCAATACCTGATGTGCATGGAAGTAATGCTCCATTGATGTACTAATATATAGTTGAATATGTTAACCATAACAATATCAACATATACCCAAACTAAAAGCTAAACCGTCCACCATTTTTATTTAAAAGAACTCCACCAATAACACTTTTAGACGCTATAAGTCAACTCCTTTTTATAATTCTTAATAAAATCCAATTAAAAGAATCCTTTTATTGTTTTTTTCTTTGTCAGGTCAACATAAATATTTTTTAAGGGTAAATCCATTTGGAAAATGTAATTAACTACAAACAACAAAATTGTTTAATATGACGATTTAATTGTTAAAATGCAACAGTTTATTGTTAACTAAATAGTTGTTCAATATGACAATAAAAATTTTTTGATGAAAAAAAAATTCGGGTTAAAAAATATTTTTCCCGATTTTGACCCATTGTAGGTCCAACTTACTATAGCCTTATCTACATCGTTGCAATGGACTTTGAAGTATCTATCATTAGATATCCATATTGTCTATATTAATGACTTAGTAATCCAGATATAGATCGAAAATAGGTAAAAAATCGAGGTTGTCCCGGTTTTTTGCTCACATCTCCGTTATTTATGGACCGATTTTGCTGATTTTAAATATCAAACTTCTCGAAAGCATGTCTGACAGAATTATTGAAGATTTGGATCCCGAAGATATCTGGGGTCTTCAGAAAATTGATTTCAACAGACAGACGGACAGACAGACAGACAGACGGACATGGCTTAATCGACTCCGCTATCTATAAGGATCCAGAATACTTTATAGGGTCGGAAATGAAAAATGTAGAAATTACAAACGGAATGACAAACTTATCAGGAAGGTGAAGGGTATAAAAATAATTGTATTGACGAATTTGGTAATTAATATAACAATTGATTTGTCGTAATTTTTTTCTGTGTACATTTGGAAAATTCTGAAATACAATTGGAAATTTCTGAAATACAATAAGAAAATTCTGAAATATAATTGGAAATTTCTGAAATTCCATTGGAAATGGTGTAGTAAAAAATATTGTACATACTTTTAAATTTAAATTTATTTATAAAATTTAAGAAAAGTTACTGCCATTTTTCAAGAAATTCTTAACATTTTGCTTTTATTTCACAAGAATATTTCTTTTGAGTTATCAATCTCTTTGGTAAACTTATAAACATAAATATTAATAAGTGAATATTTAAACAACTTAATTTCACTGGAATTGAGAAATTAAGTTAGTCAAAGATAACATTTTTGTAAAATGTTTAAAAATAAATATTATCTGCAAGAATGTATGAGAAAGTTTGAAATGAAGGCAGCTTTAAAAGAATGTAGAAATAAAAAAACGTGAATAAAATATTTCAATTTTTAACTGAATTAAAATTTAAAATTTAAATCTTTCGGTATCGTTTCTTGTTTACATGATAGCACAAATTATGCAGATATTAATCAGCTGGTTTCAGAAATATAGCTATAGAAAAATGAAAAAAAAAAATTTCAAAGTTATTGTAGTTTGAAAAAAAGACACATATATTTCACACTCGTTGCCTATTGAAAATTGTATTATTTCTCTTTCTCTGCCAACCACAACCATTGAAAATTTTTTTGACAACTGTCATTTGTTGCATATCTGTAATAAACTGTGCATTATATTTTTATTTTTTTAGATGATTTTGATATTTTTCTGCAAGCTTTATTTATATTTTCTTTACATTTATTTGATTTCTTTTTTTGTGTTTATACAAAAATTTTGTGGAGATGCACGAATTCACTTAATTGTGAATAAATTCGAAAAGAATTCATCGATTTTTATGCTCGATAACTCATTCTGTTGGTATTACATGTGGCTTTGCGTAATACAATAAACCTGATCAATTTCTGCCGGTAACGATTTTTCGTGATTTTTTTAATACAAAAAAATTACTATTTTCATAAAAAATATATTTTTTCGATTGAATCGCAACATGTATGTGCAAATTTGTACAAAGCATGGGGAAAACTCTTTCCAAATTCAATCATTCGAAAGAAGAACTCAATTTTAAATATACCAAACAAAAAATTTAAATTTTGTGAAAATGAGCAAATTTGCTTAATTGTGAATAAGTTCAAAAACAATCCATCGGTTTTTATGATCGATATCTCATTCTGTTGCTATTATATGTGGCTTTGCGTAAAGTGATAAGCCTGAACAATTTCTGCCGTTTTCAATTTTTCTTGAGTTTTTTAAAACAAAAAAAAATTGCTATTTTCACGGAAAAAATATGTTTTTTGCTGCAATTTGTTATTAGAACTCCTAACCTACTGAACCTCTTCTAGTCACTTGCAGAAGTCATTACTTGTAATTAGTTTTATTACTATCAATTTAAAGACTTATTAATAATCGAGTAAATATTTAAGTTACAGAATTTACAATTTTAACTCATTACTAGGCAATGAAAGCTGTTGCTGTTAAAATCAACAGGAAAGGAATATTTTCAAATCTATGTGTTGATGACTGACCTTAGATCTGGTTCCAAAACTCTAGGCATATTATCCTCATAATCCATTAAAATGTTCGAATTTGCTGATCTCGCACTATACCTATAATATTAAATTTCTCAAAATATCTCAACATTTTAAATGTTTCCTTATAACATAAACATAATTCGTACATAATAAAGCGGCAACATCACATCATTAAAATTTATTTAATTTAACTTAAAGTCCTTAACAAGCCTTTGAACAAAGCATCATCATCATCAACAATCATTAACTACTTAAATTAACAAGAATACTAATTTTAAGTCTTTTTAGACAAACACATAAAAACCCCCACCAAGAAAACCCCTCTAGAGCACGAGTGTATGAATAAACAATTTAATATTAAGAAAAAGTCTGAAGAAGATGAAAAACAAAAAAAAAACGTCTTATCTACATTAACACCTCTTCAAAAGCCAAAAAGCAGCAGCTCGGGCGAATTGTGCAGCTGCTTACTTAAGCATAAACATTTAGAAGCGAGTGTGTGTTTTATTTTGTTTTTGTACCTTTGAGACTTCTAGATAAAAAGATTAAGGCTAAAACTGAAGAGAACAAAAATATGTAAATAAGAGGGGAAAAAAGAGCAAAATGAACAACCAACTTACAAACATATAACACTAATTGTAGTCAGTAGAAATTTATAAATAAAAAACACTTCAAACATCAACATTTTCATAATAAAATGCCTAAAATAAAGTTTGAATAAATACAAAGAGAAGGTAAGACTTAAGAAAACCAACCTTTAAATACAAAATTTAAATATCTATTTTATATAAAAAAACTTATAAGTAAAATATTTTTCATTTCTCTTTTATATATTTTTGTCCGATACTTATGTCTTAGACTTAGACTTCCCTTATATGTAATTACATCTCTTAATAGACTTAAATTGTTTTTTACCCAATGAGGCATTACTAATTAATGCCAAACAATTTGCATGTTTGTTCTTCAACAAAGATCCTAATTGTACAGTGTGTTGAGACACCTTATTTAATTACACTCACAATCATGAACATTGGTTTAATTAAATAGATTAACTTAATGTATTTTATCTTAAAAATCTAGCAAAATGAAGAAATATTTTTTACACTTTAAATGAAATATTTTTTTCATTATTAAAGTTTTCTTGTATTTATTTGCATGCAGAGAAAAAAATATAGTTGTACATGTTTAGTGTGACCATTTAAATTTGTTTACAAGTTTTTAACAATATTATTGTCACTCTAATTTCTTATATGATTGCGGTAACCATAATATATTAAAGTTACTATTCACATGATTGTAGAGATCATATATCTGATTGAAATAATAATAAGTATATGTTTGTGAAAACAAAAAACTAAAAGTTTGTGAAAATGAGCGAATTCACTTAATTGTGAATCAATTCGAAAAGAATCCATCGATTTTTACAATCGATATCTCATTTTGTTCCCATTATATGCTGCTTTGCGATAAAGCAAAAGATTTTAACAATTTCTGCCGTTTTCGATTTTTCATGATTTTTTTAAACAAAAAAAATTGATATTTTCACATAAAAAATATATTTTTTGCTTCAATTTGTTATTATAACTCCGAAACTACTGAGCCGAATGAAACGCAATATATATATGAAAATTTGTGTATGGCATGTTGAAAATGCTTTCAAAATTCAATCGATCGAAACTACTCATGTTTATGTATATCAAACAAAAAAGTAAAATTTTGTGAAAGTGAGCGAATTCACTTAATTGTTAATAAATTCTAAAAACATCAATCTATTTTTATGATCGATATCTAATTATGTTGCTATTATATGCGGCTTTACGACAAAGTAATAAACTTGAACAAGTTGTGCCGTTTTCGATTTCTCATGAATTTTTTAAAACACAAAAATTTGCTATTTTCACGTAAAAAATATAGTTTTTGCTTAAATTTGTTAATATAACTCCGAAACTACTGAGCCGATTAAAACGCAATATATAAACGGATTAAATATTATGTAAATTTAAACTTGCCTAAGTTCAATAAAATTCAATAATATCGGACTAACCCTTTTTGAGTTATCATAAATTATGTGAAGAAACGTCTAAAAAAATTCAAAATTTTACTACTTAAAAATTAAAAAAAAACATCTTCATAGAATGTAAAATTTGGACCATATTTATACTACTGCAACCACAATACATCAAAATTGTGTAGTGGTTTAAAAAGCCTCTAGATTTTTTTTCGATTTTGTTGCCCTGTGTTATAATATCCATAAGCTGAGATACAATTTGGTTGTCAGAAACATATACATAATTACTACAACCATATATATGATTACTACAATAATGTGAATCGTAACTTTAACATATTATGGTTACCGCAATCAAATAAATAATTGCAGTGACCATAATATTGTTAAAAATTTATAAAAATATTGAAATGGTTACAGTAAACATGAACAACTATAGTTTTTTTCTGTGGGGTAAAATTTAACATACCTTCGTAAAATCGTTTTATGTAAATATATAAAATTAAAAATATTTGTAGCACCGTGTTATGAATTTTTATAAAATTCAAAATATTCTTAATATAAAAATCGTTTTATTCTAAACTATATATTTGGTTTAATTTGCTGTTTGTTATATTATTTATGCAATAAAATAGTAAAAATTAATAAAAATTTGTAAGAGATTTTAAAAAAACATTTTTAAACATAAAGTGAGTTTATTAAATTTTGTGATAAATAAATGTATTGAAATAGTTTTCATAAAACTTAATTAAAATATATGTAAAATATAAAATATTTATAACAATTTGTAGACACAATAAAATTCTTCAAAATAAATAAAATTTTTATGCCCAAACATTATTTAAATTGTTTGTGAAAAAAATATTTAATTTACTGTTACAAGGAATTTTATTGTTAAACAAATTGTTGTGTTTAAAAGTTCAAATGAAAAGCCTGATATTGTAAAATGTATTATTAAACATTTAAAGAAATGTGTATGTAATACATTTCATTTAAGGTTTAACATTTCGTTTTACAAAATCAAAGCTTAAAATAAAAAAAACGAATACATATTAAAAATGTTGTACGTTACGATTTGCGTCTCCAATATTTTAGCAGCTGCTGTATGATTTTCTTTCATTTTGTTTGTTTTATTGGAAAAATTTGTATAGAAAATATGTAACTGTGATTAAGATTTTTTAAAATTTTTTCTTAGTTTTTTTTGGATTGTTTTGAAACCTTTCATAACACTTTAGAATTTTGTTATAATTATCTTTTTTGATTTTTTTGACAAACACTTTTCATTTCTATTTGTTTGATTATAAAATCTCATTATTTGCATTTTTTTTTAGAAAATATAATTTTTATTTATTATTATTGACACTTAAAATTTTGATTTTTTTATAAATTTATTTTACTATTTATGTAGATTTTTGATTTAATTTGTTATCATTTATTTAATGTAATAAATTGTTTTCCTGTTCGTGTTAAACTACAAATAAAATTGTTGAATAAATAATAAATAATTATAAAAATACACATGAAGTGAAGTGATCTAATGCAGTTTGTAGGCCTCATCATACGAAAATCATCTCTTTGGTTAATTTTATATTTCAAATTATTTTTAGTATCAAACATTTCTGATCAATAGACAATATTAAGGCAAAATTCCATCCTCGTGACCTTTCAACAGATGGACAAACTAATTTTGGTTTGGACCAAGAATATATTATAACGCAGAAAAAACATATAGTTTGGAAAGTTTTTTTTAACAATATTATGGTCACTGTAATTATGTATATGATTCCGGTAACCATACTATGTTTAAGTTACCATTCACATGTTTTGGTTTGGTTCAAGAATATATTATAACTCAGAGAAAATATATAGTTTGAAAAGTTTTTTAACAATATTATTATGACTGTAATAATGTATATGATTGCGGTAACCATCACATGTTACAATATCATATATATCATATATATGATTGCAATAAATACATATATATTTGTGACAACCATTTTTATGATAAATCATTATATCAGATTATGATAACCATAATCTGAGAACAACATAATATGGTAAATCCTTCATCATAAAAATGGTTGTCACAAATATATACTTATTTACTGAAATCATATATATGATTGTGACAATCATGTGAATCGTAACTTTACCATATTATGGTTACGACAATCATATACATAATTAAAGTCATAATAATATTGTTAAAAAACTTGTAAAAATTTTGAAATGGTTACAGTAAACTTGTACAACTATATTTGTATCATCTACAGAAAAATATTTTTCTAACAACGAATAAAACATGAATTTTGAATGAAAGATAATCAGGTATTTTATCAGACCATACGGATCGAATGTCATAAATCCACTTTTGATGTAAATTGCCTTTTTAATACAAAACATTGAAATAAGTAAAAATACGCAGTTTGCTTACAAAATGTTAAGAATTATTTAATTTAGTCTAGTTTCTATTCTGGATAATTTTGAGGTAGGCAAACGTGCTAAGTCCATTTCTTGATGAAAACTACAAAATTTTTATCTCTATCAAATAGAATTATTCATTTAATTTCCAAAAAATCATACATTTTTCAAGGAAATATTTGATAATTTTGAAATTTAAAATCATCTGATATTAAAAACCTTTTTGATTGCTTTTTGAGCAAATTCGGTGATAATAGAGACTTTAAGTCGTGAGTACAATAACTTGCCACAAAATATAAATGATCTCAATTTGTAATATTTTTTTTTATTTTTAATATTAACTAATTGTAAATTTTAATAATAATTAATATATTTTGCCAACTCGTCTCTACAATGCCTTTTGGCGCTGAGGCAACCTATTGTAATGGATTAATTGAAAATAAATAAAATTAATAAAAATAAGTCAAATAACAGAGTTCAAATTACAAAAATAAAGAAATAATTTAATTAAGTCCTTTAAAAAAAAACAAAACAAAAAAAAAACGTATAAATCGCAAATGCAAAACGCGGATTTTGATACAGTTTTTTAAATGAAATTTTCGTCTCCTGTTTTGGGATCTTTTTTTAAGGGTTTAAAAAACGTGCATTGTATTAATTTTTGGTTTGAAATCAGATTTGCAATATATTAAACTGTTTTTATTCTACAAAAAAATCAGCTCAAAATCCGCGTTTCTAGGTACGTTGAACCACCTTAAGGAGTGACAATTTTCTCAAAAAAGACAGCGATTATTTTTATTTAAGCAAAAATCTTCAACAAAATGATGATACCGGAAAAACAATAGAAGTGACCAGGTCACCAAACGAACTCTATTATTTATATATGCATTAACAGATTTCAAAAATGTATTCAAACAAAGGATTTTAGAAAGTTTTGTTTAACTCTTGTAAAATTTGTAAATTGGGACTTATCACTTTTGCACACTAAGCTAACTATATAATTATACTTTTGAGAATTTTGTTTTATTCAAGAACTTTTTCCAATGGTCTGGACTAAATCATTACAATCTTGCATTAGATCAGTTAAAATTTCTTGAAAAAATTTCTATTTGAAAATAAAAAAAAAATCTTATTTTTTTACTGCACGATGGGCCATGAATTTAATTTCCAAGTCAAATATAAATTTTAGGTGAATGTAAAATTAATTTCCATAGAGTTTATCGTAAGTCTTTTATAAGATATTTCTAGGTTTCCTAAAAATTTGGGAAATGTAAATTTGTGTACAACAACAACATTACTCCAAAATGAAAAAATATATATTTTTTAAATATTTTGATATTCGATTAATTTGGGATGAAATTGAAACCAACCAAACTCGAAAAAATCACTCATTCGAGTGTTGTGTTTTTAATAATGACAATTGAGTTATGTCTTTGATAGGAGATTTTCTGATCTATGTTAATTTATCTGATTAATACTGAAAACAAAAAAATCAACATATATTTTTGTATTGAAAATATGATATAAAAAGCACAAAAATGTCTTTATAAAATATTTACGGATCAAATATACATATATTAATAATTTTAAGAATTGATTGAATTTAGACATTTAAATGCAATAAAATGTTTAATTCTATGTGTTATTCACTTAACTTGTTTGGAGTAAAAGTGTCGTATCTATTATGAGCTGCTGAAAAATGACCAGAGGCCTTCACAGGGAACCAGTGCCAAACGCAACTGTTTCGTTTGAAGCGAAAAACGCCCACAATATGCGGCCAGACATGAAACCGTAGTATTTCATCATGAGAACTCTCGGTCACTGCAATACCTGTTAAAAAGTATTTAGGATGAAGTGTTTGCGAAGTTTTGTCTCACCCGCTTTATAGTTCAGACCTTGCCCCGTCCGACTACTATTTATTTCGGTCGTTCTGCTTCGATCCGGGATACACTGCACTTCATTGCCTAAAAAGATGAGCAGTTCTTTTGGCTCTGAATTCATATGTTACCAGAAAAATAGAAAACGGTCATAGCTAACAAAGGCCAATAGAATAAATTCATATTGTATAAATGCTTCAAAATAGAAGCTAAGTAAGAAATTTTCCATGAGTTGTAGCTCTAAATATTACGTTATCGTAAGTTAAAAAATACATCTTAAATCAATAACATCAAACATCAGCTTCATAAGATACGAATATTTTAAGATTTTGTTCGAGAGATTTTTTAAATTAAAAGTAAGAAAATTAAAAGTCAAAAGAGTATTCGTTTTCGGAATATGGTTAAAATCGGAAGATCCAAGGTCAATTTGTTAGTGATGTCTTATGGAATTCATGACAAAATACATTTATAGAATTTGGATATACTTCTTAGCAAAACAATGGAAACTTTAAAACTTCTACAAGAAATAAAGACTAAAACAAAAGGAATATATTCAAACATATACATAGCTAACATCAGATTAGAGAGAAAGTATGTTTCGAATAATTGAAATAAAATTTGAACTAGATTGGCAATAGCGACAACATATTAATTAGTCCTTAAAAAGAGAGCTATATTAGGCTATGGCGAATCTTATATAGCTTTCACCAAAGTATACTTTAAAATTAAGATTGAAAATATTTTTTTTCTAATTTAAAAAAACAATATTTTTTAAAAAAAAATTTTTTGATAAAAAAATTTTATGATTGAGAATATTTTTTGAGAAAATATGTTTTTTAATTTAAAAATTTTAAATAAATTGTATGTTAAAAAACTGTTTGACCCATTGTAGATCTGAATTACTATGGCGTTATATTCGGCGTTGGCAAGGTCTTTGAAATATCTATCATTAGATATCCATATTGTATAAATTACTTAGTAATCCAGATATAAATTAAAAACAAGTAAGAAAGTATGGTCGGTCAAGCCCGACCATATAATACCCTACACTACGTAAAAGAGCAAAAACATTTTTCTTTTAAAATTTCAATAATTCATATTTTTGAGTGATTTTCGGAAGTGTGCCTTATATGGGAACTATGACCAATTATGGACCGATCACCATGAAATTAGGTCGTATGATTTATGTCAATTTTAAAGTTAACTTTGTTGAATTTTGTGTGTATACCAACATTTTTAAGAGATTTATGCACATTAAAGTGATTTTTGGTAGCGGGTCTATATGGGAGCTATGACTAATTATGGACCGATCGTAACAAAATTTAGTGACATGAATTTCTTGTGTATGAAACTTATTTGGAGCGTAATTTGTGGTGATACATATATAAATTAAACATTTATGACCGATAAAGTCCAATTTCGGGAGGATATTTATATGGGACTAGGTGAAATAATGGACCGATTTCAACCAGTTTCAATAGGCTTTGACCTTGGATTGAAAAAATAATATGTAACAAATTTGATCGAAATATATTCAAAATTGCGACTTATACTTTGCGCACAAGATTTATATGGACAGACAACCAGCCAGCCAGACGGACGGACAAACGGACATCGTTCAATCGACTCAGAAAGTGATTACAAGTCGATCGGTATACTTTAAGGTGGGTGTTAGTCTAATATTTTTGTGCGTTACAAACATCTGCACAAACGCATAATAGCCTCCCCTCTATGGTGGTGTAGGGTATAAATAGGTAGCAAATCAAGATAGTGCTGGGTTTTTGCTTCTATCTCAGCCATTTGTGGGCCGATTTTCTCGATTTTAAATAGAAACCGAACCGGGTATACAGTGGATATATTGATATATGAATCAGGTATGTAGGTTACTTGGGGGAAACGAAAAGTTGGTTTCAACACACAGACAGACGGATATGGCTATATTGACTCCGCTATCTATAACGATCCAGAATATATAAATAATCTTTATGGGGCCACAAATGAAAAATGCAGAGTGACAACCCTTGCTAACAATGGTGAAGGCTATTATTAGTAAATGTTTAAAATTAGTTTCTGCTATTATGGATCCTTTACTTTTAGTACTAAAATTTAGATCTGAAATACACATTCACAGATCTTGTATTCTATAGCCCAAAACGTTGTTAATCGGGCCCATCGTGCATTTAAATAAGATTTTACTTTTTTAAATTAAACAATGAACAAAAATTAAATTAAATCTTGTTGATGTTATGAATTTTATATTTAATTATTTTTGTACATATTTATTTTAAACTTATTTACTTGATTTATATATTATTATTTTATTACTTTTGAATAA
Organism: Calliphora vicina; assembly: GCF_958450345.1. Lineage (NCBI taxonomy): Eukaryota > Metazoa > Arthropoda > Insecta > Diptera > Calliphoridae > Calliphora > Calliphora vicina. Next base: position 98,509,848 of record NC_088784.1, on the reverse strand, counting down.
TTTTTCTTAAAAACTGTATCAAAATAAAGTAAAATATTTCTCTTTTTTTTAATTACTAAATTATTATCATAAGTGTTTGCACAACATTTCAATTATTTTAAAACAAAAAAGCACAATGTTCCAGACTTATTGAACATACAATAAAAACCAAGTTTAAACAAAATAATTATAATTATTATTATTATTTTTCACTTTTTAAAATGTTATATGTATATAAATTTTATAAATTTATTTAAACAATTATTGTTTTTAATTTTTTTTTTTTATTTGATTAAAACTTCATGTATAAAATATTATTTATTTTTGTTAAAATGTTTTATTTGATTATGAAATAGTTATATTTTTATTATTGTATTATAATTATGTAGTTAGTGTGTGTGATAACTAAAGAACTAAAGAATTTGTTAAGAACTGATAACAGTTTCAAGTAGCTTAAAGCGGAACGACCGCTTTGACGTTACACGTATAAATAACTGTTAAGGATGTAACAACTGAAGCATCAAGCTACCAAAAAGAACACATTACACACATATACAATTTTTTTTTGGTTTTTCTTTTCAAAGAAGTAAATACGCACACAGATACACTCTCACACACACACAAAGCTTATAGTTTGTATGAACAAATACAAATACAACAACAAGGACAACAGCACACACACAAAAAAAAAAACACAAAAAATCTCTTATTAACTGGAGCAAATTATTACAGGGATCTTAAGAGATGAACATTTTTAGTCACATGATAAAATAAAAATAAACACAATTTTTAAAATTATTTTTTTTAATAAATTAATTTTTTATTAAAAATTTTTTTAAAATGTTTTCCGTTAATAATTTAATTTAATTTATTTTTTGTCACTATTTTGTGTTTAAAAAGTTTCCCTGGTTTTAAAAACGGCATTAAAATTCTTTGGAAAAAATCGTAGTAACTTTACCGTTACGTGCTAAACTATCAACTGAATTTGTGTTGACCAAGTCCTCATTTTTTTGCTGCCAAAAGGATGCTGTTACTATTTTCCGTTTTGGTTTGTTTTTGTTTTTTTTTTGTGTTTGCTGTCTTTTCTTTATTGTTGCTGTTGTGCAATTATTACTCATTTTCAATTTGTTGCTCTTGTTGAAAATCAACAAGAACCAATTTGAACATGTTCATGGTCGTTAAAACTGCACTTTAAATATAAACACAAATACCCACAAAGATTATAAACACACACTCATTCACTCACTCACTTACTCACATACTCTCCTTTAAAAATAACTGCTCTCATTTGCTCTATTTTTTTTAGTTTGGGTTGGGGGGACAAAACTTATTTCTGCTCAAACACAATTTCCTTTAAAAAGAAGCAACATGTTGTAAAGCTCTCATATTTATAAACCCCAAACAACAAAAGCAATTCATAATCTCTTTAAAAATAACACTCATTTCCTTGTATATCCTTACAACACCCTTCTAATGCCACTCATTTTCAGTGGGAGTTTCATACACAACAACAAGCATCATCACATCCCAGTACCGGTATGAGTTTGTTTTTGTTTTTTCCAGTCACGTGTTGCATGTCGTTTACTTTGAGTAAAAGCTTTTTTCTTGTTTACTGTGTTCGCTTAGTGTAACGTACCCCACCTTATTATTACAAAAACAATACAGTTTACAAAACATGCGCTCTTTTACTCATGTGTTCGTGTTCTCTCTTTTTAGGTTCGTGTGTTCTTTTTTTTGTTTACTCTCGTGTATATTCCTTGTTTTTGTTGCACTAATGGTTTTGTAAATCATGAAAAAAGGAATTGGAAAAAGCTTTTTAAATTGCATGGACCAAATGTGTTTAAAGTTTTTTGTTTGTATGTATGATGTACAGTACAGTGAGTAGCAATACAATGGAAACTTTTGCTAAAAATAATATTCCGCAATTTCAGTTGCTATCGCCTCCCGAACAAAATATGTTTTTTCTAAAAAACGTACTCCATAGAGCATTTAAACTGGTCGAGAAATGAAATACTGTTCCAAATACTAAGATACAGTGATGGTAGAACATTTGTTAGACGGCCGAAGGGAAAGAGACTGAACCACTAGTGTGTGATGATGGGTGTTTTTTTAATATCATCCAATATAATAAAATAAAAATCTTATATATTTTTAGGTAAACAAAATTGAAAAAAAAAATTTTTCAAAAATTTTTTTCAATATTTTTTTTTTAAATTTTAAAAAACAATTTTTTTTTCAAATTTATTAGTGAAAAAAAATTTATCACAAAAAATTTTTTTTGAAAATCAATTCGGGTTAAAAAATATTTTTAGCAATTTTCACCGGCCCACAGTGGGTTGAATGGTACCCAAAAGTGGCGATTAATTCATAGAAGCCGTAGTTTTAAAATATTATATTTTTTTATTGATGAGTTATTATAAGCACATAAAAACACAGCATTTTAGAAAAAAAAGGTTAAAAAAAAATTTGTTTAACCCTTTAAGCGCATTATTGTTTTTTGAAAAAAAATACCTTTTTTCACAATTTATGCTGAACTTTGGAATGGAAAGCGATAAATTATTGAATAAAATTGGAAATTAAAGCATACTTCATGTGCTACTAAAAAAATAAAATTATAAATTTATTATATGTATTTATATTAGTATAAATTTAATTTAAAATCCAATTTTTGTTTTACACAAAATTTTATAAATGTACAAATATTTTTAAAAAAGTCACAAAAGAGAATATTATAATTTTTTCGTAATGAATAATCATAAATACATAAAAACACAGCATTTAAAATAAAAAAATTAAAAAAAAAATTTTAACCCGTTAAGCGCATTATTGTTTTTTTTTGGAAAAAAGACCTTAGTTCACAATTTATGCTGTAACTTTGGAATGGAAAGCGATAAATTAATGAATTAAATTGGAAATAAAAGCATACTTAATATGCTATTAAAAACTAAAAAACATAAATTTATTATATGTATTTACATTAGCATAAATTTAATTTAAAATCTAATTTTTGTTTTTCACAAAATTTTATAAATGTACAAATTTTTTAAATATTATAAATTTTTGTAATGAACAATCATAAATACATAAAAACACAACTTTACAAAAAAATGTAAGAAAAAATGTTTTAACCTATTTTGTATCAGAATATGTTTTTTAGCAAGAGGAGTTCTTTCACTATAACTTAAATAAGTAAAAAACCTCAATAAACCCGCACGATTTTTTCTCTGTATAAAGAAGCTGAAAGTTCATATTCTAAGAGCATTTAATGGAATTTACCCGATCTCGCCCTGTTTTTTTTTAAACTCAATCTATATATCGAAAAAACCCCAATAATGGAGAACTTTAAAAAAAATCTTAAAAAATATTTTCAAAACATTTATCTAAACAAAAATTATTTATTTATGTTCTGAAATACCTGAAGTTGATGGTTCCATTTTAAGATTTCTACTTTTAACAGATTTAACAAAAAATATAAGCTCTCGAAATATCACAATTTTCAATTTTAACCACAGCACGCAAAATTTGTAAAAATTATTTGACTTTGACCGCTCACTGCCAATAAAGTAAGTTACTCACAACTGTAATTTTAGCAGCTTGTGATGTATTATTTAATGCACTTTAACCCAATACCAAACATGACTGAAACAGATAAAGTTCAGCTTTTGAATTAATCGCCACTTTTGGTACATTTCAACCCTCTGTACGGCCGAAAGGAAATACACTGAACCACAAGTGTGTAATGTGGGGTGTTTTTTTTAACATTATCAAATATAATCAAATGAAAATTTTCAGTATGTTTTTCAATATTTTTTTTAAATTTTTTAAAAAAATTGTTTTTTTATTTTTTTTTTAAATTTTCTAAAAAATTTTTTTGGTGAAAAAAATTCGGGTTAAAACATATTTTTCCCGGTTTTGACCCATTGTATGTTCAACTTACTATATAGCATTATATACATCGTTGCAATAGGCTTTGAAATATCTATCATTAGATATCCATATTGTCTATATTAATGACAGATATAGATAAAAAATGGGCAAAAAATCAAGGTTGTCCCGATTTTTCCTTATATCTCAGCTATATATTGATGTACTTGTCATGATTGAGCTACGGATACATACATACAGAATATATATATACTTTGCGACCCCAGCAAATGAAAAATGTAAAAATTACAAATCGAATGACAAACTCATATATACCCTTGCCACTCATGGTGAAGGCTATACAAATACTGGATATACAATAGATGGAGTATCTTTTGAACGCGGTTTTTCTTTTTAATAACCATATGGGCATTTCTACGAGAATGACAACAACGACTGAACAACCAAAAATCCTTGAAACATTTTTTAAAATGATTTGAATATCAAAAAAATCACTAAAATGTGTTAAGTATTTAGAGTTTATTACAACATTTTAATGGCAAAAATAATAGTATAAGCTGACTGTATTTAATTTCTTAATTTAATTAGTATGTTTTAGACTAAGATTTCGGCGAAAACTAAGCTTGTAGCATGTAGTATGAAATGAATTTGACTCTGATTGGTTTTTTACTATTATCAAATTGTTTTGAATTGTTGTTGAAACCGAATATATACATATTTTCTATTTATTTTTTTAGTTTTTGTATACATATATTTTAATATAAGAGAAAAATCTGTCATGTACGGTATGTCACGTATGTTATAATATTTTTTTTTATTATAAAATCATCCAAAGATAGTTTTTATTTAAATATGATGGATTGTAAAGCAAAAACATTTGGTTTAATGTAAGAAATTAAATGAAAACATAATGCCTCTCATGATTCGCAAATTTTCTCATATTTCTACATGTACTACTTCCGTTTTATGTCACGTGCGATATACCCTTATGTCGCTCGATATCTTGGACAACAATATTTCGAAAGAACTTTTTATTATTTTAAAATATAGTACCCTCTGAATTAAACATAAAGATCAAATTATTTTTTAAATACTCTTATTTTTGCAAAATCTATTCCACTCTATAGGCGTACAAATGTCACGTACGATGATATGGAATTGCCCATATCTGTCATTTATTCTCACTTAATTATTGAACATTATAGTGTAAACATATAGTGATGCTAACACTCTCTCTTTGAATAAATTTATTGATCTTGTTGACCTATTAATAAAAGATTTGTTAAAGTTCCCATTGTATTGTCCAGCACTGTATATAGAATATGTGTTGATATGTTTATTGTAAGGTGTTTATGTGTATATGTAAATGCGTGCCCTTATGTGCATGTGTGCTTTTAGTAACATGTTGTTAATGTATTAGTGGGCAAAGAGCATACGCCCCACATTGCAATGCTTTATAAACCCTAAAATTTTTTAACTGTATGTACTTTGTATGTACATATGTACATACCAACAGCTATAACGCTACATAGACAGATCTTCATAGCATTTGACTATACCAGAGCTGCTACCGAATTACTTCCCGAATAAAGTATATCTAAATCACTGTGGAAGATTAAGCGCTTCAAAATGGAATTTTTTAAATAAAAATATTTCATTTCTTTTAAAAATATGCGGCTTATTTTTTGCTTAATTTTTCTTTTACAAAAAGAAAAATTCCACAAAGAAATCAAACAACAATACAAAACATGCGGGAAATTTGTCAAAACTTCCCAACCACTTCATTCTGAACACTCTTTAACAGGTATTGCAACATGTGGCCGAGCATTGCTAATGCAAGCTTTAAATGAATCAGTTGCGTTTGGTACAGTTTCCTTGTGATGATCTGGTTAGATTTCAGCAGCTCATAATAGATAGACCCTTAGCGCCATGGAAATTTGGCTTCGGTGACGATTCGGCTGGTTGGCCGGGCTTCACGTGCGATCTCTTACGCTTCAGGTTATCGTAATGGATCAATTTTTCTTCGCAAGTAATAATCCGGTGCAAGAATGGTTTTCTTTAATAGCGTTCAAGCATAATTTCAGACGTAAAAATCGTCTTTCAAGACTTAAATTGAAATTTTTTTTTAAAAAAAAACAAGTAGGAGAGCTGTATTCGGCTGTGCCGAATCTTATATACCCTTCACCAAATTATATTTCAAAATAAAAATTTTAAATATTTTTTTCCAGTTGTTTTTTAATTTTTTTTTTAAATTTTAAAATTTTAAAGAAAAAGTTTTTTGGTTTTTAAATTTTTTTTTTAAAATTTAGCGAAAAAAACTTTTGGCGAAAAAAAAATCGGGTTAAAAAATATTTGTTCCGATTTTGACCCATTGCAGGTCCAACTTATTAAAGTTTTATATACGTTATTGCAAAGGTCTTTGAAATATCTATCATTAGATATCCATATTGTCTATATTAATGACTTAGTAATCCAGATATAGGCCAAAATCGAGGTTTTCCTGGATTTTTCCTTATATCGATTTTCTCGATTTTAAATAGCAACCGAGCCGGAAGAATTCCGGAGATATTGATGTATGAATAGTCTATGTAAGTTATTTGGGGACTTCGGAAAATTGATTTCAAGAGACAGACAGGCATAATCGACTCCGTTATCTATAAGGATCCAGAATATATACACTTTTCGGGGTCGGAAAATTATATTGTGGAAATTACAAACGGAATGACAAACTTATATATGCGCTTCTCGCGAAGGTGAATGGTATAAATATATCTGAATTTGACCCATTTTGGATCGGAATTACTATTGCATTAAATACGTCGCACAGTGGTATGAGAATAAAAAAAGAGGGAAATAAATCTGTAACTTCTAAACCCTTACGCCGATTTGAATGAAATTTCACACGCACAAAGAGGAAGTGTAGTCGAGTTTAAGTTTTGAATTTGGACCTCATGAGCCCACCAGGAGCGTGACCAATGGTTCCCAAATTAGGACACCTCGGGTATGCTCAATTTTTAAAATGATCCTATTTCTTCGTTTTCTACATATAGAATCTCCTCGTCGAGCACTACATAAAACCTCCTCGTAGCTATCAATTATCTCTTATAGCTTAGGAGATATTCACATTTGAAAATTTAATTTTCAACATTTTTACCCACCCTACTCCAGTTTTTTGGTGACCGCGGTTCCAAATAATCCCCGCTTTTATCCATTTTTCTTTTATAGGATTAACAATATATCTATATATCAAATAAAGAAAGGAGTGTTTAAAAATCATGGCTGAGTCCAAAGTTATATTCATTTGAATTTAAAAAAATTAAAAAAGGCGATTTTTCGCAATTTTTTTGGGAAAAAAGTATTTTTATTCTTTTTAAGTTATCTAAAAAATTTCTAACAGGATGTATAATGAGTTTGTACTTTTTGAAAAGCTAACTTTACGCCAAATATTTTAAATGAAAAAAAAATTTATAATTTTTGATACCGACGGGAGCAGGTCCATTCAAAAAATGCCTATTTTTTATGTAAATTTCAAATTTAGGGCAAAAATTCTCAAATCGCATATTCGATATCAAAATATAGTAACCTATTTTAGATGGCCCAATAAGTTCTTAATTATTTTGTCAAGGGTTCCGATAACCCCGCCACTGGTATGGATATTATAGCCAATCGGTTTAGAAGTTACAGATTTATTTCCATCTTTTTTTATTCTCATACCACTTTGCGTCGTTGAAAATATCTTTAAAATGTCTATCATTAGATATCCGTGTTGTCTATATTAATGATCAAAATAATAACAATCAAAAGTAGATAGAAAATATAGATCTTTGATTTTCCCGAATTTGAAAAGCATCCGAATCCGAATTTAAAAATATCCGATATATTGATGCATGAATCGCGTATTTAATTTCTTTTAGGGCTTCAGAAAGTTAATTTCAACATACAGTTATCAATAAGGATGCAGAATATATACTTTATAGAGTAGCAAATGGAAAATGTAGAAATTACAAATGGAATGACAAACTTATATATACATTTATATAAAAAATGGTATGAGACAGCTACAGAGTAGCACCTTCCAAAGCCACTAACTACCGGCTAACCCAAAAATAGTTTCTAACTTATTTTCTATGCTGTGCTACTATTACATGGCTTTGTATTTAAAAACAACAATTCTTGTACTGTTGTTTGTGTTTGATTGCCATAATACGCAACACATCCTTAATGGAAATTTAAATTTTAAATGCAAATTGTAACCGCCGCAAAAAAACACTGTATGACAACAACAAAAATATGGACAAAAAAAATTTAGATGAAAAATGAAATAACAAACGTTTCAAATGGGAAATTTGTATTAAAAATTTTTGTTACACTTCGAAAGGATTTGAATGAATTTTTGTTGCAATGATGAAATATTACAAAAATGACAGCGATAAACAATTTGTTATTGTTGGTGGCTGGTTTTTATGCCATGGAATTTCCACATTTGACACAGCTAAGGGTTTTTGTCAGAAGTGACTGAGGAATTACTACCCTAACGATTAAAATACAATTTTGTTGGGCACTAGAAAAAAATACATTATGTGTAACAGCAAAAGTTGCAAAATATTAATTGAGCTATTGAAATTTTCTTCCTATTTTTTTCTTTTTATTGCAATGAAAAAATTTTGTACTTTTTATAATCATTTTCTCAAGCTATCATTTCTTTATTTTCATTTCTTAGCTTTGAATAGAAAATTAAACAGAGCTATTTTCATTATTTTTCTTAACAATATTTTAGAAACTAATTGTTTTCTGCTTTCAAAAACTATTTGCATTTTGTTTTTCGCCAAAAATAAAATCCCCTTCTTTCTCATCACTTAAAAATGCACAAGTTGTATTGTTTCCTATTTAAATCTCATTACTTGAAAGAAATAATACAGAAAAAAGGCACGAAATAAGTAAATACGTATATATATAAAAAATAAACAATAAAACATGAATACTTAGAATGCCATTAGAATACAGACATATTTACGTGTACAACAAAGGAATCACGAGAACAAAACTAAAAAATGTACGTTTTTGCTGAAAAGCTAAAAATTTAATTTTTTTTAAATATAAGACGAGTAGCTGTAAGCAAAGGTAAACAAAGAAAATTTAATCATATATCATTAAATATTAAGCAAGACATCGTATATTACTGTCTAATGTAAGAATTTGTTAAAAGAAAAGAGACGAAATACACTGATACTTTGCTAAACCCAATTGAATTTTTGAAATCTCCGATTTAAGGCAAAAATATAAATTGATGGTGACACATTGAAACTGTATACTTTTTTGTAAACATCAGTTTTGCAATAACATTTTAGAGGCTTTTAAAACCACCTTTAATCCGTTCCGGAGTTATAATAACAAATTTACGTGAAAATAGCTAATTTTTTTGTTTTAAAAAACTCGTGAAAATTCGAAAACGGCAGAAAATGTTCAGTTTTATTGCTTTACGTAAAGCTACATGTAATATAAACAGAATGCAATATAGATCATAAAAATTTATGGATTATTTTCGAATTTATTCATAATTAAGTGAATTAGATCATTTTCACAAAATTTTAGTTTTTCGTTTGATATATTTAACATTGAGTAGTTAATGTTCTTCTTTCGATTGATTGAATTTAAAAAATATTTTCCCCATGCTATATACAATTTCTGATGTATATATTAGGTTTTAATTGGTTCAGTAGTTTCGAAGTTATAATAACAAATTGAAGCATAAATATATTTTTTATGTGAAAATAGCTATTGTTTTTGTTTTAAAAAAATCATGAAAAATCGAAAATGTCAGAAATTGTTCAGATTTTTTGCTTTATCACAAAACCAAATATAATAGCAACAAAATGAGATATCGGTCATAAAAATCGATTAATTCTTTACGAATTTATTCACAATTAAGTGAATTAGCTCATTTTCACAAAATTTTAGTTTTTCGTTTGATATATTTAACATTGAGTAGTTAATGTTCTTCTTTCGATTGAATGAATTTTGAAAACATTTTCCTCGTGCTATGTAGAAATTTTCACAGCTACAATAAGAAATTGTAGCAAAAAATAATTTTTTTACGTGAAAATAGCCATTTTTTGTTTTAAAAAAATCATGAAAAATCGAAGACAGCAGAAATTGTTCAGGTTTATTACTTAATCGCAAAGCCACATATAATGGCAACAAAATGAGATATCGATCATAAAAATCGATTGATTCTTTACGAATTTATTTACAATTAAGTGAATTCCCTCATTTTCACAAAATTTTTGTTTTTTGTTTGATATACATAAAATTGAGTAGTTAATGTTCTTCTTTCGATTGAATTTTGAAAGCATTTTCCCCATGCTATGTAGAAATTTTCACACATACATATATTGAGTTTGAATCGGCTCAGTAGTTTCGGAATTATAATAACATATTGAAGCAAAAAATATATTCTTTACGTGAAAATAGCAAATTTTTTGTTTTAAAAAAATAGAAGACAGCAGAAATTGTTCAGATTTATTGCTTTATCGAAAAGCCACATGTAATTGGAACAAAATAAGATATTGACCATAAAAATGTATGAATTCTTTTCGAATTTATTCACAACTAGCTGAACCCGGTCCGCGTTGCTGGCCCGTACAATAATACGGTTTTATATTTAACAAAGTTGTAGCAGATATCTATAAGTACAGTGGCATGATATGCCCTTAAAAAAGGAAACGGATGTATTTAAGGCAAATGGGACATTATATTTATGAATTCATCTTAAGGACAGGGGATATACCTTTTTTTTTATTTACTCGGGAGCAAACCACATACAAAACATGAATTTTCCAAATGTAAGCCAGCAATAGTCAACGATTGGCCTCATGCTTTGTCATTGGAAATCTTTGGTATGCTTGAAATCATTACGTCTTCAAATTTTAATCTGCCACCGATGATTGTTGCCTCAATTATATTTGGTGAACATTTTTTGATGGTCAATCGTGTTCCGTTGCATAATTTTGGCGCGTTTATGTTGCGGAGAAACATTATCTATGATCCAACCTTCAATGTTTCAGTAGAATAATTGAGGCTTGTTCTTCGTTCATTACTGTGTCAATCGATTTGTATTTCATTTTGTCGCCAGTCAGTTTCAATTAATTCGCTCATTGATCTTGTTGACATCATAATTTTTTGGTACCAAAATTGCACGTTCCCACAACCAATCCGAATTTTTGTAGTTGGTTGTGAATACCTTGTCGACAACGGATTGAATATTCATTTGCATTTGGCAGAAGTTCGGCGGGAACGAAATCTGATTTGTCGACGTTGTTTACTATATTAGTTGTACTTTCGGAAATTTTGTTTATCATCGGTTGATAATATAAAAGCACTTTTATAGTACAATGTTAACAGCGGCCTACTTGTTTTATCGAACGATATGAAAATTTTGGTATGTACCGGACATGTTACACCAAATCATTCGCTTCAGAGTACACCACTGTGAATTAAAATTTTTAGAATGGTATTAAGCAACAAAATTAAAATTAGCATTGTCTGATCGTTGGGAATGAAAAAAAGCATTTATTTCTCGAATGAAAAAATAAAAATAATTTTTTAACAAATTTTTTTTTGGATTTTTTTTAAACTTTTTTTTACCTTGAAATCATTAGCGGTATAGTGTAAAAATTTGATTTTACCACGCCTCTGTGCCCACAGACCGAAAATCAAAAATCTGAAGATTCACAGAAAATTTGATAAAAATCGGTCCAGCCATATCTCCGGAACCACTATGCAGATTTCGTGCAAACTTCACATAAACCATCTATAGACCATCCCCAACGTACCCTGAAATTTGAAAATCGGTCGACCCGTTCAAAATGTACATTTCTTTTTATATATAAGAAGATTAAGTAAATTCGCTCATTTTCACAAAATTTAACTTTTTTGTTTGATATACATACATAAAATTGAGTAGTTAATGTTCTTCTTTCGAATTATTGAATTTTGAAAGCTTCAAAATAAAAATTTTAATTTTTTTTAGGTAAACAAAATTATATTGTTTTTTCCAAATTTTTTTGGAAAAAAAAATTGTCCAATTGTTTTTTTTTTAATTTTTTTTTTTTAAATTTCAATTTTTTTTTTTAATATTTAGAGAAAAATAACTTTTGGTGAAAAAAAAATTCATGTTAAAAGATATTTGTACGTCATATTATATACGTCATTGCAAAGGTCTTTGAAATATCTATCATTAGATATCCATATTGTTTATATTAATAACTTAGTAATCCAGATATAGGTCAAAAATCGAGGTTGTCCTGGTTTTTTCCTTATATCTAAGCTATTTTCTCGATTTTAAATAGCAAGCGTGCCGGAAGAATTCCGGAGATATTGATGTATGAATCATGTATGCAAGCTCTGGAAAGTTGATTTCAACAGACAGACGGACAGACGCAGAGGCGGACAGACAGACGGATATGGCTTAATCGACTCCGCTATCTATAAGGATCCAGAATATATATACTTTATACGAAATGAAAAATGTAGAAATTACAAACGGAATGACAAACTTATATACCCTTCTCACGAAGGTGAAGGGTATAAAAATAGATATTATGATAAATGCAATGTATAGTCCTTTCGAATTGCAAAATCAGCCTCATTCGTTTTAGCTGATAACGACTTCAGTGAGTCCTGAAGATCAGTGAGTTACATATTAACTAGTTTATCAAATAATAACTTATTTAGACCCTATTTGTAAGTACTTATGATAAGTACCTGCCTCCAATGATATTATTTATGTTAAAATAATGATTTAAAATGGAATGGCATTTTAATTTAATGAAAGTTTTTCCTGGAAATCATCTGTTGTCAAATAACATGACCTTCATCCAAAAATATATTCATCAAATTTGTCAGCTATTTTAAATTAGCCTGTACATTTAAATGATGATCTAGTAAACATGTTTTTAAATTAAAACTGTTGGCAGCAATTCATTATTGTCTATATAAAGAAATGGAAACTGATTATACGAATTATATATATTTTATTGTGCTTATTTATTTCAAAAATTCTTTTTTAAATTCATTTGAATAATTTCGCCAACTCTGCTGGCTAACATCTAGGATACAAAACAATTTTCTTTTCTTGTACACATAAATACAAAAGTAAGTAACGCCAATTATGATAGAAATGCCAAATTATTAACGCCATCATGAATGTGGCTGTCGACAAAGGCCGAGTGAACACAAGCCAAGTGTAGATGACTATGATGACGACTACGACAATTCAACTATTGTGATGAGAATTTTAAAGATGGCGAAGTGAATGGGAATAAATGAATGAATGATGTTGTAGATGTAGTTGTTGTTGTGGTTGTACTTGTTGGCGGTTTTGTTAGTTCTTTAGTTAAGGCTTTTGTTGTTTCATTTCCTTTTATTAACTTTATGTCTCTTCTCTCTCCCACTATACACTTCTCTATTGAGTTTCTTTGTATATTAACAGGCAACAAATACCTTTTTTTATCCGCCAAGAATCAACACGACTTTTTTATAGGTTGAATTTAAACTTTTGCTGCTTGTTCATGTTTTTATCCTGTGTCGCACAAAGCCGAGCACAACACACTACCACTCAATCACTCAGTGTCGGTAGTGGTTGGTGTTGTATCGTCATTGTTGCTTTCATTTTGTAGTTGGCTTTTGATACACTCTACAGCATTCATTATGGAACCTAAGTCATAATCCAAATATGTTTGCTAATTGACTTCAAGAAGTCAGATAAAATGACATCTCATAGACATTCCAATAACCAATTGCTTGTAAACAAACCTTCCTCCGCTAACTCTCTAATAGTTTACTTCTGGTGGGTAAAATAACTACTTTCTAATGTCCAGTACAAAATTAATATTTAAAGTGACTAAACTCTAGGTTACTTAGAGACACTAAATTGACAATTGACTTCACTCTAGATTACCTGGGATGTAGAAAGTAACCAATAGAAGAATCTGTACTACAAACAGCACATACGGGTCAAATGAGCCAAAATGTATAAATTAAAGTCAGCCAAGTGATCGGACATTAGTGACAATTACTGTATATAAGAGATACATTGACTACTTGCTTAACTGCTGGGAAGCTTTATGAGAATTATTCAACACTATTTTGTATAAAACCAGTTTGTATGAAAAAAAGTGCAGTACGTTTAAAGTGACTACACTCTAGATTACTTACAGACACTTTAGTGACAATCGACTTCACCAATTGACTTCTCTATGCACTAAAAGCAGCTCATACGTGTCAAATGACCCAAAATATATCAATTGGACTTGGCCAAGTTATCAGACGTTAGGGACAATTACTGTCTACTTTACTACTTGGTACTATGTCACAACTACATACTAAAAAAGAAAATATTTTCTCTCCATTTTGAAGCGTGACAAAAAAATAAAATGCTTATAGGCTAATATATAGAGTAGGGGGGTTTGTATTGAAATTTTTCGGTTGCTATCACGAATCTGTTTTCTCTGTGTAATCATTCTAATCTGTAATATTTTATTTCATATCTTAATATGAAATAAAATAGTACAGATTCCCCCAACCATTTCAGACAACTGAAATTTTGAAATTCAATGCAATTTCAATACAGTATTTCACTTTATGTTGGGTGACATCTCATTGTTTTCGAGTCATTTGGATGCCTGAGTTATTAAAGGGTTAACTTCCATTTTACTCTCCCATTAACAATTTAAAACCTTATAGTATTATGGAAAATGTTGTGCGTCTCAAAATTCTTATTACAAATGCAACAGCCCTATTATATAATTATAGCCATAGAAAACCAAGCGAAAGCAAAGATCATGTACAATGACTAAACAAAATAAAAAATTTATAAACACAATTGTGCTTAAAACTCCATGTAAAGCATTTAAGTGTGACGTTTAATTTGTAACAAAGCTGATGTAATAAGAATTTTTTTTTTAAATTTTAACAAGTAAGAGGATAGCTATGGTGAATCATGAGGAAATTTAAAATTGTGGAGTAGGTATTTGACCAAAAAATTTTTCAAAATTATTTTCGAAAAAGATATGCTGGTTTTGAAGTAAAGAATTTGAAAATTTTTAAAAATTGTTTAACTAAAATGATTCATAGACACTCTCAGCGAGTGTCCAAATATTTATTATACTCGAATATTTCATAATTTTTAAATAACACCGACAAGAAAAAATTTGATATCTCTACTATTGTAAGTGTTAAAGAATAATTTTTAATCTTCAACTTTTAAATAACCATAACGATTAGTAACCTAAGATATCAGATGGTATAGCGATATGTGTTATTGAAACAAAAAAGAATTATGTTTCAACTATTCTCTGTACACTGGTGCATATTCCTATAAACGCACTTAATTTGTTTCAGTATTTTTGTTATATCTTTTTTGTTCTCATCCAAATGCAAAATTTAACTTTTTAATGAGAGACAACTTAACGGTACTTTTTGAAAGTAAACAAGTTTTTTTCTTATTCCTGTTGTTTGCCTTAATTATGCGATCAAATGTTCTTGGTGCTATTTTAAGCGGAAGATTCGTATAAACGCAGACGTGAAATTTGTTTTTAAAAAAGTTACCAAAAATAAAATACTATCAATTTTAGTTTTTGTTTCAACCAAAGGTACGTTTCTAATAGTAACATCTCAATTTACTGCAACTTTTTCTATTTGAATCAATAAATTCCATCACTTTGGATGTTCCAATAGAGAAATTGGACGTAAAATCGATCGTTCGGAAAGTGTGGTGCGAAATTTCTTGAAGAAAGTTCAAAATTATGAAGTTCGCAAACCTGCAAAGGGAAATACAAAACTAAAAAGAAGACAACTTAATCTAATAAAATAAGAAGCAACCCGCAACAAATCGAATTACACACAAATGAAGAATGAATTGAATATTCCCGTGACTTCCAAATACGTTGCACACATTTTACGAAACGATGAAAACATAAAATGGAAAAAGCTGAAATGTAAACCAATGCTAAAAAAGCACTATAAAGAAAATCGTCTAAAATTCGCAAGAAAATATATGAAATGGACAGATGAGTGGAAAAGAGTAATTTTCTCTAACGAAAAAAAAATTAATTTAGAAGGTCCTGACTGATACTCATGCTATTGGCACGATTTGCGATCAAACGATGTTCGGATGACAAAACGTAATTTCGGCGGAGGCAGTGTTATAGTTTGGTCAGCGTTTTCTGCAGTTGGCAAGTCGAAAATATGTTTTGTTCCGACAAAAATTAATAGTGCGATAATAACGTGCGATATAACGAACTGTTGGAAGATGATCTTCTCTCATTTATGGATGAAAAAATGGATGAAGATTGCATATTCCAACAAGATAATGTTTCTAAGCAATCGAAATCTCGGTTTTGAAACAATCCATAACAAAGCATCATACACACATTATCAATAATGCTAGAGTGGCCCATAAATTAAAGTGCGTTTATAGGAAAATACCCTTAAAATTGGCTGTTAATCTCGAAAATTAAATAAACAAAAAATAAATAAAGTAAAAATTAATTTTTTTTTAATTCTGTTGTTGTACATTTGAATAAATAAAGAGTTGTTACCATTTTCAAACTACTAAACGGCTTTTATTTGCAATCAAAGGTATCCGGTTTATTTAAAGGAAATAAACCAGCGTTTTGAAAAGGTTAAAACGTAACAATATTTTAAGTGAAGTCTTAACTAATTTAATGAACAAATTTGTAGCCCCCTAAATATGTTCATGTTTAATTATAACCTACACCACCATAGTGGGGAGGGTATAATGCGTTTGTGCAGATGTGTGTAGCGCCCAAAAATATTGGTCTAACACCCACCTTAAAGTATACCGATCGACTCAGAATCACTTTATGAGTCGATTAAACGATGTCCGTCCGTCTGGCTGGCTGGCTGTCCATGTAAACCTTTTGCGCAGAGTACAGGTCGCAATTTTGAAGATATTTTGATAAAATTTGGTAGATATAATTTTTTCGGCCTATGGACGAAGCATATTGAAACTGGAATCGGGCCATTATTTCACATAGCCCCATACAAATGTCCTCTCGAAATTGGACTTTATCGGTCATAAATGTTTAATTTATATATGTATCTACACAAATTTCGCTCCAAATAAGTTTTGTATATACAAAATTCATGTCACCAAATATTGTTACGATTGGTCCATAATTAGTTGTAGCTCCCATATAGACCCGCTTCAGAAAATCACTTTAACGTGCTTAAATCACTTAAAAATTTTGGTATATACACAAAATTCAACATAAATAACTATCATATAGACATAAATCACACGACCTAATTTTATGGTGATCGGTCCATAATTGGTCATAGCTCCCATATAAGGCCAACTTAATTTGAGAGCTTTATTTTTTTAGAACTAGTTGGAAATTAACAATATATTCTCTAATATTTTGAGCTTATTTCTATGGCTATTATAAAAAAATAAGCTATTTTCTGACTCTCCCGAAAATTTTCTAAAAACCCATAAAAAGGTATTTAATATTCGTTGCTGCCTTGATTTCTTACAGCCATCTTCATATTTTCTAATTCCTTTAACTGTACCCTTATAATAACACTATAAAAACTATTTTATATTGTATATTCCCAGCAGTGTTAGAAGTCAATGAATCCTTCCTAGACAGTAATTTTCAGTAATGTCTATTTACTTGGCTGACTCCAATTTATATACTTTTGGGTTGTTTAATAGGAATGTGCTTTTTGTAATACATGGAGAAGTCAATTGGTTACATTATACATTCCAGACAATCTAGCGTAAATCCAATTGTTACTTTAGCGTCTCTAGGTAATCTAGAGAGTAGTCCTTTTAATTAATTGTTTGCATTGTTCTTTATAAAGTTGTTATTTTAGCCACCGAAGGTAATTTATAGAAAAGTCAATTGTTACTTACAGTACCTTTGTAATTTGAAGTGTAGTTTGTTTAAATTTTTGATTACCATATCACTGTAGGAATAAGGTAAATATTGTTACGAAATTACATTATCAAATTTGAATTTAACGGTCTGTAACGGCTGTTTGTAACATTTATCAATAGAAACATCTACTTATCAACAATATTGATAGCAATCTGTTATTAAAATTGTTTATATGTACGTCAACATCAATTGTTAAAGCTGCTAATGTTAACATTAAAGCTGTTAAAAGATCAATGTGGTCATTGTGGAAATATATCATTCTAGCCTTTTCTGTTTGATGATTCATGAAACTACTAGAAGATGACACTGTGTATATAAATATTAACAGCGAGTTCCGGAGAGTTTAGTGTATTATATGCGCGGTTAGACTTAACATAAACTGTATTACCAGTGTATTCTTGTAAATTATAAGTGTGTTTAAAGTTTGTATATTAAATGCGAGTGACTATTTAAATTGTTGTGTAAATTTAAATAAATAAACAGTTGTTACAATTTTTCAACTTTGCAATTAAAATAATACTGATTATTTAAAGGAAATGAACCATCGTTTTTAAAAGGTAAAAATCTAACAATATGTTAGAATAAGCTTAGTCATTTCGAAAAATTTATTATATTTCTAGTGAAAATCTAGCTACTTTAATCAACGCTATCCAAATCAATTTCCATATTATGAAGAGACTGTAAAAATAATTTTGTATTCTACTTTAGAGAACAGATATTTAATTAGCCGATCAATCGTATTTGTGGAAATTTAAGTCAATTTTAAACTAGCTATTTTAATCATAGTTGGTCAAGTAAATTTGTATACCCTTCCCCATGAGTGATAAGGTTATTCATTCCATTTGAAATCAGGTTTCTAAAGCCTAAAAATAACTTACATAAATGATTGATACGTTAATATATCGTCTATAGCCCTGGTTCAGTTGCTATTTAAAATCGGGAATATCGGCCAACAATCAGATATAAGAAAAAAAACACATCTACCTGAATTTTTTTATACAAAAATTTTAATATTGTTACGAAATTGTACTTGAATTCAAATATAACGATTTTAACGGCTGATTTAAAAGTAGCATAATGTTTTCAGATAACAGTGCTGTAAAACTGTAACATATCTGTGGGCATTGTTAAATAAAAGCTTTCAGTTGATTTGATCGTAAGTTGGCAACGCTGTATTCGATTTCGAATATTCAGTTAATATTGTATTAGAAACCTCTAGACAGTTAAAGAGCTTTCTAGATGGTAATGCAGTGTTATAAATAGTAGCAGAGGTTGCAGTCGTTAGTGAGTTTATCAGAGACGCTTTTCGAATAAACATCATCTGAGTGCCTTAAAGTGTGTTGTGTTTTTCAAGTAAATTCGTGTACATTATAAATTGTGTCTGTATTTCTGAGAATTTATAAACGTGTATAAAAAACATTGAGTGGCTATTTAATTCTGTGGTTGTTGTACATTTTAAATAAATAAAGAGTTGTTAGAATTTTTAAACTACTAAACGGCTTTTATTTGCAATCGAAAGTATCCGGTTTATTTAAAGGAAATAAACCAGCGTTTTGAAAAGGTTAAAACGTAACAATATCAAATGAAATTCGTATCGACAATGGCTTAAAATCGGAAAAAATATAAACCCGAATCTTTTTTCATCACAAATTTTGTTTTCATGAAATTTTTTGTTTCTTCAAAAATTTTTTTTTCTAAAAAATTTTTTTTTTTTTTTTTTGAAATTACAAACAAATTTTTTTCTCTAAATATAGTCTTTAATATTTAACATCACCAATTTTTTTTTTCAACAACATTTTTTTTCACCAAAAATTTTTTTTCATCAAATATGGTTTTTAATATTTTTCATCGGCACATCGAATATAGCGCTCTTACTTGTTTTTTAGACCAGGCAGTTTTCTTGTTTATATGAAGGTACAAGCACACGTTAACGCTCAGCTCACCCTTGTGTGGTAAACCACACAAAATAAATCTTTTTATACTTTCTTTAAAAAAAATTTGTTAATTGAAGTTCATGAAATTTCTTGATTTTTCCTGCCACATCAATTTAGCACAAAAACTCATTAATTTATTCAAAATTATTGATATTATGATATTTATAAAGTGAAATTTCTTTTAGAATCACTATTCTGCCAGAACTGCTGGGTTTTTTTCTCCTCTACTCTGTTTGTGGGTGTGGGAGTATTTGTATTAAAGCATCTATTTATGAATTACTTTCATATTTAAGTGAGTTAAGTTCTTTATTTTTTATTTAGTAAAAAGGCTAAATTTTTTCATTCTTGCTAGTTTTCTTAACTTAGCTGGCTGCTTTGTTATTTTTAAGATTATTATACATGGTGTATTGTTGAATTTATAAGCTATATAAAAATGTTCAACTATATATTTTTTTTTTGTTCATTTTTGCATAGTTCATGTGATTATTTAAGTGAATACATGCAAAACAATGCTGTGACATAGAAAAAAAAGAAGAGAAAATGGTGGAAAGAAAGGAAAATAATCTTAGAATAAAAATCGCTCTAACAAAAATGTATAGGCAAACATACTAAGTTTTTTTTTAATATTTATATTTTTTTTTTTGTAAAAAATAAACATGTAAAATACATAGAGTCTTAATGATACCATGGAGATGCAGCAGTTAGCAAACCTTAGGGGCAAGGAAACTAGAAATTTTTAGAACAGCATGTCAAAACTAATGGATTATTTTAATTTCTTGGTGATGATTATAAAAATTAACATTAGACTGTTCGGAAATTGTAAGCAGTGAATAAAATACAAGGTCACAAGGTTACCTCATTGATCTTGACATTAAGAAATACGATCTATAAGGTCATATCGAGCCCTTAGCGCCAAATTATCGTAAGCGACATTTTAAAATTTTTTTTTTATTGCAAAAATTATATCAAAATTGTTAATAACTTCAAAATTATAGAGGGTAAGATTTTATCGTAAGTCAATGTTTCCATTTTACAGTAAACGAATTTTATCGTAAGCGACACATAATTTTATAGAAAAAGAAGAGGGAAATAAATCTGTAACTTCTAAATGATTAGATTGGTTTGAATGGAATTTAACATGAGCAAAGAAGAAGTGCTGTTGAGTTTAAGTTCTGAATGTGGACCTCATGGGCCCACCAGGGGCGCGACCAAGGGTCCTCAAAGTAGGACACCTCGGGTATGTTACATTTTTAAAACGATCCTATTACTTCGTCTGTGTTCCGATTTCAAAAAAATTACACATATAAAATCTTTTCATCGAGCGCTACAAAAGACCTAGTCGTAGCTATCAATTACCTATTATAGCTTAGGAGATATTCGCATTTGAAAATTAAATTTTCAACAGTTTTACCCAGCCTACTCCAGTTTTTTGATAACAGCGTATCCAAATATTTTCCGATTTTGACCATGTTTCCTTCATTTGACTAACAACATATGTATGTGTCAAATAGAAAGAGAAGCGTTTAAAAATAATGCCTAAGCCCAAAGTTATATACATTTTAATTTAAAAAATTTTAAAAAGCCGATTTTTCGTTAATTTTTTGGGAAAAAATAACTTTTTTTCTTTTTAAGTTATCGCAAAAAAATTCTAAGAGGATGTATAAGGAATTTATACTTTCTGAAAGCTAAGGTTTCCTAAAATATTCTAATTGAAAAAAAAATTAAAAATTTTTCTTACCGAAGGGACCAGGTCCATTCAAAAAACACCTATTTTTTATATAAAATTAAAATTTAGGGCAAAAATTCTCAAATCGCATATGCGATATCTAAATATAGTAACCGATTTTAGATGGCCTAATACGCTTTTAATTATTTTGTAAAGGGTTCCGATAACTCCGACCCTGGTATGGATATTATAGCCAAAACAGTAAAAATTTCCATTTTTGGGATTTTTCAAGAATTTTTTGGGAATTGCGGGATTGCTGATAATAAATTTCAAAAATCGTTTTTATTTTTCTAATTTGAATACAAAATTTTACATAACTGTGAAATTTCATTAAAAACTATTCATAAATAACAATTTTATTTCAATTCGAAGAATTTGTATCTATGCAAAAATTCAATAAAAAACATTTTTTGACATATTTTTCAGTAAAGTATTTTTAATTGTTAAAAGTTATAAATATTTTTGAAAAATAGACAAATAGCTTGAACAAATTATATTATATAGCATCATAACATTTTTAATTTTATGTATACATTTCAAAATAATCGAAAAAACATTCTTCTGTAAAATTTGTGTTTTGTCGCTTACGATAATTTGGCGCTAAGGGCTCGATATGTCAAGGTGATCGATCTCATTTAGAGAGAAATTATTTAAGGATTCGCCCTAATTATTATTTAATTTTTATTTCCATTAAAACCTTTTGTAAATTATTGTTTACAGCAAACAAATTTTCTTTAGATAGAAAACTAATTTTCTCCTCACGTTAGGGTCTACCATACCTGCTGCCTCTATTACTGCCACCATCATATTCATAATCTCTTATTAAAATGGCTTTGTTTCTTTGACATTTTCTACGAACAATTGCCGCCACAGAAAAAGAACTTAAGAAAAAAATTCAATTCATGGCTGCATATTTTAAAGTATTTGTATATTTAGGCTTATAATAGGATTTTTATCACATTGACTTAAATTAATTTACAGGCATGTTTAACTAAGAGCTACGAGTAAATATACCTTTGTTAATTTATTTCAAATATAAAAGAAACTTCGAGGGAAAATTAGCTTGCAAAAAATAAATAACTATTTTAGGTTTGACTTTAATTAAAATTATAGAATATTTTCGACAAGGCATTTGACCTATAATATTCGGCCAGATATGAAACCGTAATATTCCATCATGACAATGCTCGGCAACATGTTGCAATACCTGTTAAAAAGTATTTAGAAAGAAGTGGTTGGGAAGTTTTGCCTCACTATCTTTATAGTCCAGAACATGCCCTTTCCGATTATAATATGTTTCGAACGATGCAGAATGCTCTCTCTGGGAGTCTCCGATATTGGCTTGGTTCATGCTTGGCCTCAAAAGATGAATAGTTATTTTGTTCATTCGAGATCAAAGCTTACAGTAGCCAATATTTTGAATAAATTAGTTTTTGTGTAAAAACCTTTGGCTTTAACGTTCTTTATTCTTCTCAAAAATGTTAAATTTATATTTATTTTAGACATGTCATGGTTTCAGTTCAAATTATTTTTATTTAACCTATAAAATTTACGGTGTTTGGATGTATGTATGGCACCACAAAAGTTTTATTCAAACCATTTCATTATATAGCAGCAACTAATGATGATGAAATTGGTTTTAGAAAACCATTTAAAAATATTTCGTTTAGTTGTAATTATAATTTTGCATACAAACTTAACACTTAAATAACAAATACAGTGTTGTGTTGATAGAAGAACATGATGTTAACTCACACATACTATAAATTAAATACAAATATTGTTTAGAATTTTGTGAAACAGAAAAGTTTTTTGGTTTAGTTTATTATATCTTTCATCGTCGCCATCATCAAATGCCCAAAAATACAGGGCAAAAAATTAACAGCAAAAAAAAACCTCAACAAGTTGTAAACTTTTAGTGTTAAAGCCACGATTTTATTATTCAAATAAGTAAAAATACCAGTGAATAAATAGATTCAAAACTTCTGTTCCCATATCCTACTATCTCTCTCACTTTCTCTCACTCACATACCAATATACATACATATTTACATTTACATTGTTAATTATATTCGTTTGTAAACAACAGTGGTCGTTGGTTGGTCGGTTTTTGTTGGTCCTTTGTTTTATGAAATTTTCGAAATTTTATTTGTTTTAAAAGTACAAATTTTCCTATCCTGTTTTTTGGTGTTTTATTATTTGTGTTTGTGTGTGAAAATGTGTAGTTTATGGCAAAATGTATTTTAAATGTCATTTAAATTGTTTGTTTTATTTTCAAAGATTTGCTCTTAAAACCACCATTTAAAATATGGGTTTAAAAATTCTGTATTTATTTAAGGCATGATGACAATATGTAAATTGGCTAAAAAGAAAATTAATGAATTTTATATACATAAACTGTGTATACATAAATTTTATAACAATTCAGATTACTACGCTGAACTTTACTAAAGGAAGCAGAAAAAATTTTACTTTTGGGTCTCCCAAATCCAAATTCCATTTTTATTATTTTTAATTTCTAAATTTGTTGCCTCAGAGAGTAAATCAAAATTCCGAACTGTTTGCAAGATATGAGCCTGAGAAAATTATCACTTTTTTGCAAAAATGACACCGAGACCCCAAATCTTTGGTGGCCCACAAAAAGAATTACATGACTTTGGGCAAAACTGGGAGACACGGGTTTTTTTTTGGTCCGTATATGGTTATATTTCCATGCCTCAAAAAAATACACAGTGTTATGCTGCTTACTGCTCCTTACATTAAGGAAGATAATTTTGCCCACTTAAAAAGTATTGCATATTCACAATAAAAAAAAAGCTTCTTTTAAATGCATTTTTGGAAACATTGCCGTTTGAATTCTGAAATTTTTTCAGGAAATTTTTTAAAATATCATAACCCAGATAAACTGGTCATAATCGAAATATTTTAGAAATAAATCTGATAACAATCAAAATATTTTAGAAATAAATCTGTCATTTCTAACTAACTGAACCGATCACATAGGCGTGGCAGAGGAGTATTCGATTATACTTTTTGAAGACGGTTCCAAAAACCAGTTCAGGAGCGGTGCTATGGATTCTCAAAGTAAGGCACCTCAGTCATGCAATATTTTTAAATGTTTGAGAATTGTTTGTGGTTTGACTAAAATCATACATTTTAATATATTCTCATGGCTCTTGAGTGGGCCTAATTCGAATTTGAATATGAAAATTAAAAAAAAAATTGAAATTTTAAAATCTTTTTGGCTGAACATGCTAATAGGAATGCTTAATTAAATATATTTTTATACCCTACACCACAATAGTTGGGAGGGTATAATGCGTTTGTGCAGATGTTTGTAACGCCCAAAAATATTAGTCTAACACCCACCTTAAAGTATACCGATCGACTTAGAATCACTTTCTGAGTCGATTAAACGATGCCCGCCCGTCCCACAGAGGGTTGAAATGTACCAAAAGTGGCTATTAATTTAAAAGCTGAACTTTATCTGTTGCAGTCATGTTTGGTATTGGGTTAAAGTGCATTAAATAATACATCACAAACTGCTAAAATTACAGTTGTGAGTAACTTACTTTATTGGCAGTGAGCGGTCAAAGTCAAATAATTTTTACAAATTTTGCGTGCTGTGGTTAAAATTGAAAATTGTGATATTTCGAGAGCTTATATTTTTTGCTAAATCTATTAAAAGTAGAAATATTAAAATGGAACCATCAACTTCTGATATTTGAGAACATAAATAAATAATTTTTGTTTAGATAAATGTTTTGAAAATATTTTTTAAGATTTTTTTTTAAAGTTCTCCATTATTGGGGTTTTTTCGATATATAGATTGAGTTTAAAAAAAATCAGGGCGAGATCGGGTAAATTCCATTAAATTCTCTTAAAATATGAACTTTCAGCTTCTATATACAGAAAAAAAATCGTGCGGCTTTATTGAGTTTTTTTACTTATTTAAGTTATAGTGAAAGAACTCCTCTTGCTAAAAAACATATTCTGATACAAAATAGGTTAAAACATTTTTTTCTTACATTTATTTTAAAGTTGTGTTTTTATGTATTTATGATTGTTCATTACAAAAATTTATAATATTGTCTTTTGTGGCTTTTATTTTAAAAAAATTTGTACATTTATAAAATTTTGTGAAAAACAAAAATTAGATTTTAAATTAAATTTATGCTAATATAAATACATATAATAAATTTATGTTTTGAATTTTTTAATAGCATATTAAGTATGCTTTTATTTCCAATTTAATTCATTAATTTATCGCTTTCTATTCCAAAGTTACAGTATAAATTGTGAACTAAGGTCTTTTTTTTCCAAAAAAAACAATAATGCACTTAGTGTAGGGTATTATATCGTCGGGCTTGACCGACCATACTTTCTTACTTGTTTTTGAATATGGAGACGAGTTGCTACGAATCTAAAATTAAATCTTTCTATCCGATGACTTTCCTTCCAAATTTAAACCATTTTATATCGAAATTTCGAATTTAGCCTATTTTTCTAAAATCCCAAAGAACGGAATAGGAAACTGAGTATAGTTGTAATATGTGCCGTATAATCCTTTTACCAGGACATTAAGGACATGCAGTTCGAGATATCCTTCTTCATACTAATTATCCTCATCCTGATAAAAAATATTTTTTTAATTTCCCGCCTCTTAACTGACAGGAGCATTGTGTTGCCCACAATGCTCCTGTCTACAAGCACCTGTCAAAATTTGAACAAGCTGCTTCATTAAGTTTGTGTTTGACAGCCATTAGAATGAAAAAAAGTGAATTTCGTTCATTAATCATTATTTTTCCTAAAAAAAACCTTTGAAATACATATTTTAAATATTTTTTTTTTTAATTTTTTAAAAACAATTTATTTTTAATTTATTAGTGAAAAAATTTTTTATGACAAAAATTATTTTTCCCGATTTTGACATATTTTTTCAAATATAACCCTAAAGTTCAATTATCTGCAGAACCTCCCATGCGATAATTGGAAATCTTTGGATATTCTTTGTTCAAGGAGGATTGTCTATCCTAAATCCTGTTTTGTTGAGAAACGGATTTCTTGAAAAAAAACTGTAAAAACGATGATTTATTATTTATGATATAATATCAGAAAAAATTTTATAAAAATCTGACTAACAATTATAAAATTATTTAGAGGATTTACGCATAGGCCCTGGCTTATGGCGGCATACATCAAAGGGACGCCAAAATTATTAGGTAAAATAATATAGGGATAAGGAATACGAAATGTCCATTAAATTGTACATAAAGTTTAAAGGCCTTATTCATAATCAATTTTTTATATTATTACCAGAGACCGAAAATAACTGGTTCACTATCATTTAAATGGTAAATTCTCATTCGCAACCATTTAAAAATTATTTTTTGTGATATATCACTGAGGGAGTGATTTATTCGAGAACATTTTAGGTTTGGGGTTGAGAGAAACAGAAAAGAAACAAACACAAATAATCTGGATGAGTGATTTATAATTTATTTTTTTCGTAAAGGTCAGCTTGTGACTTTTATTTGCGAACATGCAAAATAAAACGCAAAAATGCAAATCAACGCTTAAGTATATAAAATTTATCGAAAGATTTATATCAAATTAAAAAAAAATTCTCATTTCTGTTACTAAGACTTCATTACTTCATATTTATCATATTATTTCCATAATTTGTTAAAAATTACTAATAATATGTTATTGTATGTAAATAAAAGATAAAGTAACAGTTATAAAGAACAAGAACAAATGAATTGTTTATCTCACACCAAACCATTAAAAAACAACAAAAACTAATAAAGGTCATACCAAACCATTTAAGTAAAAATCATTTTATAACTGTTATTTTCAGTGATTTATTTTTATCACAAAAATATAAATCACAATTTGGGTTTTTTGGTATATGGACGAGTTATTTTCGATCTCTGATTATTACAAAGTTGCATTATCGATTTGAATTTAATGGAATGTAACAGCTGCTTGCAACATTCATCATGTTTATAAACTTTTTCTGTGCTCGAAACTTCTGTTGTTGGGTAAGGCAAAATTTGTGGGTATGGTAACATTAACTGTTAAAGCTGCTTACATTAACATTAAATCTGCTAAAAGCTCTAGAAATAGATCATTCTAGTTTTGTCTGTTATAAGTTATTCATGAAACGACTAGAATATAGCACTGTGTATATAAATAGTAACTTAATTATAAATATCATCAAAACGGGGTCCCTTCGACTCTACTTGATTGTTCGCACGTAGTGAACTACCACGTAAACCAATTATAAATATGGGGGTAACACAATGATTTCCTTTAATAATGACCAACAACCATCATGGTCATTTAAGTGTTTTGAAATAATTATTCGTGCTTTTTTTCAATTGAATTGAAACTTTAATATATGTAAGTAAAAAACTGTATTTTATTTAGCGAAATATCGATGAAATACATCCAAACTCTTCATCAGCGAACTTATTAAGCGAGAATTTTAATAGAACTGATATTATACAAATTAATAGTGATCCATTTTTTGTGGAATATTAATGAAGAAAGATGAGATTATATAAATAATTACAAATTTTGAAAATTCCAAAAAGCCTTACAATGATAAAACGAGGTTTGGTTCAAAAAGCTTATTTCAAAATTAAAATAGACAAACATGCAATTCTTAATAACAAATAGAGAGCAGTACAAATAAGAATTATGTGTCTTAGTGATTAGCGAAAGGTTATGAGTTCAAACCCGCGCTCTGAAAAAAATGTTTTGTTATATACAAAGAGAAAACAGATTCGTGATAGCAACCGAATTTGTTGCCAATCGAATGATTTGGTTGCACACATAGAATTTTTCGGCCCTATCAACAGAAAGTCAGTTGATAAAGAAGAATTTCGGTTGAAGCAACCAAATTTTAGTTCCCCCTTCCAAAATTTTGTACCCACAACTGTAAAATCGAATGATTGGCAACAAATTCGGTTGCTATCACGAATCTGTTTTCTCTGTGTACATGTAATCGAAAGGGAGGCATATCAAAGGGTGCCCCGATAGACCAGTCGATAGTGTGCTGAGCTAATAATCTGAGGGTTGCGGGTTCGATTCCCGCCATAGACTCTGGGTTTAACTGCAGACAAGCAAAAGGCTTCGCAGTTTGTGTTTGTTTTTTTTTTTTTAAAAAAGAGTGCAGCAGCCTAAATCCGCCACTGGTTATTAACAGTTTTATTTTTTAAAAATACACATATCTATTAAAAAAATATGAATTTTGAAGCCATATAAAATCCAAACTAAAGCGAATTTTGAAATTCTGGAGTTTGTAAATGTTATATCGAAATCAGAAGAATTAAGGTTCAAAAATAATTTTTATCAAAATTTTTCGTTTCATTTTCATTTTGTCTGTTATTATCTTATATAAAAATATACCACTCCAAAACATATGTATATACATACATATTCATACCTTGGCTTGCACGTATGTACATCTGTCTGTGTTTGCAAAATATGAACAAATTTTAACCTGATGTTATTAAAAATTCTTTTATATGGTTAAAATTGTTTAATATTTTTTATATCTTCTTTTTACATTTGTTCGTTTACTTGAGAATGTGTTGCATACTTTTCGTACAAAAAAAAAAAAAAAACATAAGTTAAGTATAAACGGAAGTCATTATAACTGTAGTTATGTAGTTGTGCAAAAAAAAAAAATAATAATAAAAATCTATGGTTTAGGGAAGCGAAAATGAGCAAAAAAAAGATGTAGTTATTTACAATACTACTTCCAAAGACAGTTTGAAAGTTTTTGCACAATTTTTCAAAAATATCAATATTTACAGTACAATTTTAGTTTAGTTATTAGTCGAAAATACATCTACCATATGTGTCTGTCTGTGAACTTATTGTATGTATAGTTTTCATTTTGTATCATTGTATATTGGGGTGGCCCCCAGAAAACAGTTCAAAATGTTCCCAACAAATATAAAAGTTTACTTCATTTCTTAAAATGTTTGTTCTTGGTTCAATGTTTGGTGGACTTGATCAAAGGATAAAAGAATCTTTTGTAAAAGTTTTTATGATTTTTTTTCAATATAAAGGGTGGTTTCCAAAGGATTAACTGTCAAGTGAATTGTCACACTGCGCTCACTTCTTGACCTTTATGACCAATACACTCTGATATTAATCATGAATAGCCTGAACCATGCTACCAAATTATCCAAATTTATGGCGCACATAATCGTCCATCTGAGCAAGACATCCATCAAACCGTGATGGATGTCTTTTTGAATACTCTCAAAATTATGCAATAACACCAGCACGTCGAAGGAATGTGCGTAATGAAGAGATTATAGCCTCTGTAAACGAAAGTTTGCAAGATTCAAATTGATCGATTTATCGTCGATCGCAGGAAATCGTTCTTTCGCCGATTGGGCTCTAGAACAATTGGAAACAGACCCGCAAAATTATCGCAAAATTGTGTTATGCTAAACCAATTCAAAGCAGTCGCTACCGATTCTATTATATTCAGAAAAATACATCGTTTAGTGTGGTTTACATGCTGGTGGCATCATCGGATCATATTTCTTCAAAAATGAAGCCGGAGCTTCAAGCTATGGTCAATGGATATGATTTTTTGTTTGAAAATATGGCTGACATTGACCCATGTGAGATGTGGCTTCAACAGAATGGCGCTGCATGCCATAAGGCGACCGCAACCATCGTTTTATTGAAATCAACTTGATTTCGAGAAGTTGACCTCCAAGCTCTGACACTTCTCTGTGGGGCCAGGGAAGTTGCTGGTTTATGCTGATGAGCCAGTAACAATTAATGCCTTGGAGTCCAGCATTGTTCGTGTTGTTCGCGACATATGACCAGCATTACTTTAAAAAGTGACCCAAAATTGGACGTCCAGAATGCATATCGTCATATGCTCTCAATCATTTTCACATGTCAATGTTTTGACTATTTTATAATTTGCTACAATTCCTAGCTTCATGACAAACAAATATTAAGAAATTATACTGGGATTTACACTAGATGGCGTATCATTTGAATGCGATTTTTGTTTTTAATAACTAATGTACCATTTTGCTTAAAAATTTCGAATTTTGTACCAACGAATCATCATGTGCGGGAAGTTTTGCTTTACTTCTTCAATTTGAAAGAAAGTGCCGGTGAAAGACATCGACTGCTCACCAAATCTTATGGAGACTGCTTTCCATCAGAAGTGGTGATTTTGACATGGAAGACAAAGATCGCCCAAGCCAACCAAAAAAGTTTGTAGCCCAAGAATTGGAAAAGATTGCTGTCAAACTCAACAGGAGCTTGCCAAATCATTGGGAGCTACTTAATCAGCAATATAAAAACGTGTTCAAGCAGCAGAATTCATCCAAAGGTAGGGGAATTGGGTACCATACGAATTAAAGCTGAGAGACATTGAAAGACAATTTTGTATTTCTGAAATTCTGGATCCATTACGATAACCCAAAGCGTAAGAGATCGTATGTGAAGCCCGGCCAACCAACCGAATCGACACCGAAGCTAAATATCAATGGCGCTAACGTAATGTTGTGTATTTGGTGGGACAAAAATGATCCAATATATTATGAGCTGCTGAATGCTGGCAAGACCATCACAGGGTAACTGTACCGAATGCAACTGATTCGTTTATAGCAAGCATTGGCTAAAACCGTAATATTCCATCATCACAACGCTAGGCCACATTTTGCAATACCTGTTCAAAATTATTTAGAAAGAAGTGGTTGGGAAGCTTTGCCTCAGCCACTTTATAGGCCAGAACTTGACCCGTTCGACTAGTATTTACTTCAATCGATGTACAAAACTCTCTCTGGGATACACTTCACTTTGGAACAGAGTATCCAAAATTGGCTTGATTCGTTCTTGGCCTCAAAAGATGATCGATTCTTTTGAACCACTCTAATGTTACCATACATACATTCATAAATCTATGTCACTATTTCCTCAATCCCCAATAATACCCCATGCAATCAAAACTCTGTATATAAACAATAAAGCCATTTTCATAGCCAACCAAAAATAGTCAGAATTCACTCAAACAGACAGACGGATAGACAAATTCCTACAGTCTTACATTTGGGTAAAGATTGTAAAACAAATTTTTTCTAACATACATGCATTCGTAAGACTGCACACAACTTGTGAAAAATATTTACGAAATACATACTTATTTAAAAAGAAAAAACCAAACAAAACAAAATATGAAAACTATGCTCTAAACTCTACTATAAATGCTTGGCATAAACTAAACGGGAAATGCAATGCAAGTTTAGATTACAGATTTCAAACTACATATTGCTACTTAGTTTATTCTTCGCATGAAAACAATATAACACAGCAAAAAAATCCTTAGTTTGCTGAGAAAACTATTCATGGTAAAAAGAGGTAATGAACAAAAAAAAAAAATAATAAAAATAAAGAATGTAAAGAAAAAGCTCACACAACGTAACAATGAAAACCTTCTAAAATTTGAAACAAGTCAGTCATATCATTTTTACTTGCCACTAGTCAAACCGGTTTTCAAATTATTTTAATTATTCGAAAAACCAGTATTTTTCCAATATTCCGAGTTGTTCGAAGAACTGGAGTTTTTGTCTCGAAGTATTCGACATAATCGAATATTTTTGTTTTTATTTATTTTCAGATTTTATTCAAAATATAGATACTGAGTTCAATTAACCATTTAAATACTAAGTTAAAAATCAATAACGTGTTTTTTCTCTTTCCTTTTTAATAAAAAAATATATTAAGGAATCATATATCCTTAAACCGGTTTTTAAAAATTACACTTTTTCGAATTATTCGAAAGCCGGTTTTTTGTTTATGTCGAATATTTGATAACTTTACTTACAACTCTGTTTATTTTCGACTATTTTCATTGTTGTTGTCAAATTTTTTGTGCGTTGCATAACTACAACATGTTGTACAGAATTATATCCACCTTATGTTGTTTAAACTGTGTTGCCAAAAAAAAAAAAAAAAACGAAGAAAAGAACACAACATCAACAATTTAGAATATTTTACAACTTCTTGTATAAAACATCATCACATCATAGAGCATGAAAAAAAAAGAAAATATAATTTGAGGAAATATTCAAAACAAAATTGAAAAGAATGTCTTAGAGGAAGCTACCCTAGAAGTTTTTAGCTAAAGTGTTTAGAGCACAAATCTGATAAGTCACAAAATCAAAATATTTAAAAAAAAATTACTTTAATGTTTAAGAAATATACGAAATTGTGACATATGAAGGAAAATGAAATTTTCAGCGTTTTTGAAATTTGTCATTCTAAATAACAAAGTGTAAAAAAACTTTTCAAAAGACAATTCCTAAAAATTAGAGCGAAAGACCCGAAAATGGTATTGTTTACAATTTTGCCCATAGGGTCCACATTTCCTTCGAGGCTGGGAAAATACTTTGGGGATAAATAGGGAAGACATCAAGGCTACACAAAGCTACTTTCCGTTTTTTTATCCCGACTTTGGGATTTCAGAACATGTGGCTCAAAATTGAAATTTTTATAATACTTATTCGGAAAATAGGACATGATTTTTATACCAAAGTATTCTCCTTAAATATACCTTACAGAAAAACATAAAATGGTTATATGTTCTTAAGGAAAGATTTTTTTCTAACAAAAAAAGAGTTAAGTCACCTTTTCTTCTAAAAAACGGCAAAAATTACCTATTTTTTAATTTTTAAATTGAAAATCGTTTATTTTTAGATCCATAATTGATATTGCTGTGGTTCCTTTGTATATAATTGGTTGTCTAACTAATAATTCGAGTCCTTTGGGTCCAAAAGTACGCCCGATATGTTTAAAAAAGTAGATCAAAGTATGACCGATGGCTTACCAAAAATATAAAACTCTTTGAAATCGGATGGAAAACAAACAAATGGTACGTGTTTAAAAATTAAACATGTCAAAGGTACCCTGATTTAAGCCCCTTTATAGCCGCCACTGGAGAACTTGTAGGACCCATTTTAATAATTAAAACTCAGATACTCCTGGGCTGCGCCCACTTCAAATTCTGACCAGCTTTTTAGAAATGCCAGATATATATCTAAACAATTTCGATTCTGCCTCACTGTGCCATGTAGACAAGAAATTAATTTTTCAAAATGATTTGCTAATAAACCAAATTCACGAGATCTCAGTTGACTCCTGTCAAAATTTGAACCAGCTCCGTCGCCACCTCTTGAAATTTGAAAAAAATTAATTTCGTCTGCTCATTAAGCATTATTGCAGAAAAAAAGTACTCTTAAGGGTTAATTTCCATTTTTGTATTTTTATTGTAAATACTAGACTTCATGTTATATTTTTCTTAAGTTTCATAAAAATCGGCCAAAAAATATATAACATCTTTCCATTAGAAATTCCAAATATTGAAAAATTTTACCTTTGACCTTCACGATTTAAGGGTTAACGTTTTCCGATTTTAGGAAAACTTTCAGACTATATTTATAAATACCTGATCTATAATATGCTGAACAGATTTTACTTAAAATTAATAACAGCAAGGAAATTTCGCTCATTCGCCAAAATATGACCCAAAAAATTAGTTTTTCTCGAAAATCGTAAAATTTATATCGCAGATACGGATAAACTATAGGAGGTATTAACATATTTTTTCACATTTTTATTCCCTATTATGTTGTAAATAAATCCCCATGTGATGATCAACAAATTCTGAAATTTGTTTAACAAAATTTTTAAAAATTTGAAATTGGAGTTTTGAAACTGCCGTTAAAAAAATATTTTTTTTGGTTCTACCTGCGAATAGGTTCACTGTATCCTATGAAGATAAAAACTCATATACAAGTAAATATGGATATATTTTAAGTAAGAATAAACTTTTGTTTTAATATTTCTCAAAATATGTTAATTTTGTTCCTACATTTCCTAAAACACGTTAATGGCCTGGCGATTTTTTAATAACTTAAACATTTTTTAACCAATTTTTGGATTTTATATCTCATTAGAACGATAATTACGTACACATTTCGATTCTTTTATAATAAATTGCAAAAGTAATTACTTAATAGGAAAATTTAAAAAAAAACTGAAAAAATTTAATTTTTCCCCTTGTAAATGCACCTCAAAACTAAATCAAAAGTCGGCACGGGTTGCCCTTCTTAGATCAAGCTAAAATTTTTTTTGTGGTATTTTATGTCATTACGTAAGTTTTCAGGGGGTAACGATTCAACATTTCAAAAAATTTAATTCTAAGGGACACTCTACTGTACAGGCACAGAAGATGGCGAACATTCAGGATGGTCAGTTGAGGTATCTACACCCGACAAAGTTGAAAAAATCACTATATGTTGTTGGCCGATCGGAGATTGCAAGTGAGTTAGTGGAAGCCATAGGCATCTCACATGGATTAATGGTTTAAATTTTGAATGATTACTTGGGTAAGAGAAAGCTTTCTGCAAGATGGCTGCCGCCTTTGCTCACAATCGAACACAAACCAATCGTGGGTTTGTCAGCCAATAAAGTCATGGCGATCGTTTTTTGGGACGAACGTGGCACAGTGGTTTAGAAAAGTTTTTTTTTTGAGAAATAATTCTGTATTCGGGAATTATTGGAAATATTGTTACGAAATTTCATGTGGTTGGAGCTAAGGTGTTTTCGAGTTGATTTTCAGTTGTTCAGCTTCCTAGTGCTAATGGAGGTTACAATGGGGCAATAATGAGAGGCAACATTGCACCCCAAGGCATCTCCAAACTTGGCCAATTTAAAAAAAAAAAATTCTCTTTGAATAGAAAATTCTAAAAAGGCAAAGCACCAATCCCCAAAAGAGTTTCATATTTGTACAAATATCTAAAAACCTTTTTTACTATCACATAGTAAATAACGTCACAGTAGGCACTTTTCTAAAAAAAAATCAGTTTTGGAATACATTTTCCCCGGTTTAGAAATTTCGGTATTTGAATATATACAAGTAAGAGTGTTATATTCGGCAGTGCCGAATCTTATATCTTATATACCCTTCACCAAATTATACTTCAAAATGTTTAGGTAAACAAAATTAAATTTTTTTTCCAGTTGTTTTTCTTAATTTTTTGGAAAAAATTTTTTTTCGATTGTTATTTTAATTTTTTTTCCGATTTTGACCCATTGTAGGTAATTCTTACTATGGTCTTATATACGTCGATGCAAATATCTTTGAAATATCTATCATTAGATATCCATATTGTCTATATTAATGTCTTAGTAATGCAGATATAGGTCAAAAATAGGTCAAAAATCGAGCTTGTCTTGGTTTTTTCCTCATATCTCACCCTTTTGTGGACCGATTTTGCTGATTTTAAATACCAAAATTCTCGAAAGCATGTCTGACAGAATTGTTGAAGACTTGGATCCCGAAGATATCTGGGGTCTTCAGAAAATTGATTTCAACAGACAGACAGACGGAGAGACAGACAGACGGACATGGCTTAATCGACTCCGCTATCTATAAGGATCCAGAATATATATTCTTTATAGGGTCTGAAATGAAAATTGTAGAAATTACAAACGGAATGACAAACTTATATATACCCTTCTCACGAAGGTGAAGGGTATAAAATGTCAAAAATTATAATGTCGATGATTTAGGGACATTTAAGTCTATACTAGTTCCAAATTTTGTTATGATATCTTTAAGCGTTAAAATTATACATTAATTCAAATTTTATAATTTTCTTAATGGAAAATCACCATATTATAAATTTTTAAGCTTTTAAGGTAAATGAAGTCCCAAAATTTTATAAAAATAATTGATTTTACTAAACTATCAATGTCCAAGTCCTAGTATTTTCAACAATATCAAATATTTATATAAAAAGCCTTTAGTTACTCCTAAAAAGTTTCACAAACCTTGCCCCCTTTGAAAAATTTTTACGTTTTTTCGTATATTTTCACATTAACAACCTTCAACAAGTAAGAAAGCATGGTCGGTCAAGCCCTTTTTCTTTTAAAATTTCAATAATTTATATTTTTGAGTGGGCCTTATATGGGGGCTATGACCAATTATGGACCGATCACCATGAAATTAGGTCCTGTGATTTATGTCTATATTAAAGTTAACTATGTTGAATTTTGTGTGTATACCAAAAATTTTAAGTGATTTATGCACGTTAAAGTGATTTTCGAAAGCGGGTCTATATGGGAGCTATGACTAATTATGGACCGATCGTAACAAAATTTGGTGACATGAATTTTGTATATGTAAAACTTATTTGGAGCGGAATTTGTGGAGATACATATATAAATTAAACATTTATGACCGACAAAATCAAATTTCGGAAGGACATTTGTATGGGGTCTAGGTGAAATATTGAACCGATTTCAGCCAGTTTCAATAGGCTTGGTCCTTGGGCCGAAAAAATAATATGTACCAAATTTGATCGAAATATCTTTAAAATTGCGACCTTTACTCTGCGCACAAGGTTTACATGGACAGCCAGCTAGTCTGACGACAAGCCAGCCAGACGGACGGACATCGTTTAATCGACTCAGAAACTCAGTCGATCGGTGTACTTTAAGGTGGGTGTTAGATTAATATTGTTACGATTTAACATTTTCAAAACGTTACTTTATTTCCTTTAAATAAACAGGATACTTTTGATTGCAAATAAAAGCCGTTTAGTAGCTTGAAAATGGTAACAACTCTTTATTTATTCAAATGTACAACAACAACATAATTAAATAGTTACTCAATGTTTATTATACACGTTTATAAATTCGCAGAAATACAGACACAATTTATAATGTACACGAATTTACTTGAAAAACACAACACACTTTAAGGCACTCAGTTGATGTTTATTCGAAAAGCGTCTCTGATAAAACTCACTAACGACTGCAACCTCTGCCACTATTTATAACACTGCCATCTGCACTATAGATTGCTCTTTAACTGTAAAAGTTCGAATATTCTAGATCTTACTAATACATACGCCATCTGTGGTGTACTTTCCACAATGTTCTTTAACTGAATATTCGAATATACAGCGTTGTCAACTTACGATCAATGGTCAACTGAAAGCTTTTATTTAATAATGCCCACAGATATGTTACAGTTTGCTATTATAGCACTGTTATTTGAAAGCATTATGCTACTTTTAAATCAGCCCTTAAAATCGTTATATTTGAATTCAAGTACAATTTCGTAACAATATTTTTGGGCGTTATAAACATCTGCACAAACGCACTATGGTGGTGTAGGGTATAAAAATGTAGGTGAAAAACGACTCCATTTGGCCAAGAGAAAAGTTATTTATCACCAGAACAAAACAAGGGTTAAGACATATGCAGATTCCATGGCAATAATCCATGAATTTGGCTACAAAATGCTACATATTCGGCCCTGTCCTCCGGAAGGGACTACTTCTTGTTTCCAATGTCTCGGCGGAAAGAAATCTCACAAATTACCTATTTTGAAGACATGGAAAAATCTTATTTTTTTGCAGAATTGGAGAAACGTTGCATATAGCTCAAAGAAAAAATAAAACTTTTTAATCAGTCAGTGAACTTTATTGTAATCAGTCAAGAAATTAGACATTAATGAAAATCCATATCTAATAGGGAACACGTCTCTACTTGAAAAACTACTGGGTAACTAATGTCAACCCATACTTAACGCTTATGATTAGATACAAATTACATTAATGCTGTTATTTATTTTATCTATTTGCATACAAATTATGGTTTCTCATTTATTTCTATAAATGATACACACAGACTAAAATAGTTTCGGTTGAGGTATTTTATTGACAATAAAATAAGAAACATAAATACGAATATAAAATGATGGAATTGATGATAATAACATGATCCTTTATTGCTCAACAACGAACGACAACATCATTATTATCATTGTTCATCACCCACAATTTAGTATCCATGTTAAAGTATTTACAAAATACAATATAATATCTACTAAATACATATATGAACATACTGATGAATATATTGTTAAATATGTGTGTGTATGGATGGATATACTTATATGTACAAGTATTTCTTGGTATTTGATTATGAACAAGGAAACCAAACATGAAAAATTTCTTTGTTTTCGAAACATTTCTCGGTATGTTGCAAGTACGGCATTATTATGTGTTATGTATTTGTTTGTTTGTTTGTTTATGTGTTTGTGGCAAGTAAGTGGGTAAGTATGTTCAAGTATGATTGTGCTGTAAGAGTATGTTTAACAACTAAAAAAAGAGGCATTGTGTTGGTGGGTTATCTGTATCGTGTAACTTGTTAGTAACTACGTGAAATTTGAACTCCGTGCTATTGGAATAAGGTTATATTCGTGGAAAATATGCTTCGCACAAGTTCTGTAACTTAGTCAAGTTGCTTTAAAGATAATTATGATTAAAAATGCTTTCGATTTTGTTGATTTGGAGCTGCAAAATATTCATTTGTTTGAAATTCCCTTAATTGCATTTGAGAAATCAAGTGCTCGTTTCTTGCTTTATAATACTGGTCAACAGCAAAAATATGCTTGAATAACCACCATATAGATTTTATGCACCATGGCTACTTAAGTTCAAAAATGTTAACATTTTTCAATCCAAGGGAGAAATTTTTTAAAAAAAATTTCAAGTAAAATTTTAAATTTTGTTAGACGATTCTCCACATAATTAATGATAACACAAAAGGGGTTAGTCCAATATTAATAAAATAAACTAATAAAAATTTAAATTTACACAACCTTTAATCCGTTTATATATTGCGTTTTAATCTGCGCAGTACTTTCGGAGTTATAATAAGAAATTTAAGTAAAAAATATATTTTTTACGTGAAAATTGCAAATTTTTTGTTTTGAAAAAATCATGAAAAATCGAAAATGTTAGAAATTGTTCAGATTTATTACTTTATCGCAAAGCCACATGTAATGGGAACAAAACGAGATATTGATCATAAAAATTTAAGGATTCTTTTCGAATTTATTCACAATTAAGTGAATTCGCTCATTTTCACAAAATTTTAGTTTTTTTGTTTGATATACAAAAATTGAGGGGTTAATGTTCTTCTTTCGATTGATTGAATTCTGAAAACATTTTCCCCATGCTATGTACAAATTTTCACATATACATTGTGTTTCAATCGGCTCAGTAGTTTCGGAGTTATAATAACAAATTGAAGCAAAAAATATATTTTTTATGTGAAAATAAATAATTTTTTTTTAAAAAATCATGAAAAATCGAAAACGACAGGAATTGTTCAGATTTATTACTCTATTATAAAGGTGCGTGTAGTAGAAATAAAATGCGATATTGGTCATAAAAATCGATTGATTCTTTTCGAATTTATTCACAATTAAGTGAATTCGCTCATTTTCACAAAA
This sequence comes from Calliphora vicina, assembly GCF_958450345.1. NCBI lineage: Eukaryota > Metazoa > Arthropoda > Insecta > Diptera > Calliphoridae > Calliphora > Calliphora vicina. The sequence continues at coordinate 98,469,996 of NC_088784.1, read as the reverse complement.
TTTTATTTTTTTGTTTGATATACATAAAATTGAGTGTTAGTGTTCTTTTTTCGAATGATTGAGTTTTGAAAATATTTTCCCCATGCTATGTACAAATTTGCACATATATATTGCTTTTCAATCGGATCATTTTTCGGAGTTATAAAAACAAATTGAAGCAAAAATTATATTTTTTATGTGAAAATAAAAAAAAATTTTGTTTTAAAAAAATCATAAAAAATCGAAAACGGTCGATATTATTCAGATTTATTACTCTAGCATAAAGCTACATGTAGAAGAAATAAAATCCGATATTGATCATAAAAATCGATTGATTCTTTTCGAATTTATTTATAATTAATTGAATTCGCTCATTTTCACAAAATTTTAGTTTTTTGTTTGATATACATAAAATTAAGTAGTTAATGTTGTTTTTTCGATTGATTGAATTCTGAACATATTTTCCCCATGCTATGTACAAGTTTTCACATATATATTGCGTTTCAATCGGCTCAGTAGTTTCGGAGTTATAATAACAAATTGATAAAAAATATATATTTTTTAGGTGAAAATAATTTTTTTTAAAAAAAAAAAAAATCATGAAAAATCGAAAGCGTCAGAAATTGTTCAAATTTATTGCTTAATTGCAAAGCCACATGTAGTAGGAACAAAATGAGATATTGGTCATTAAAAATGTATGGATTTTTTTCGCATTTATTCACAATTAAGTGAATTCGCTCATTTTCACAAAATTTTAGTTTTTTGTTTGATATACATGAAATTGAGTAGTTCATGTTCTTCTTTCGACTGATTGAATTTTAAAAACATTTTCCTTATGCTATGCGCAAATTTTCACATATATATTGAGTTTCGAGGGGCTCAGTAGTTTCGGAGTTATAATAGAAAATTTAAATAAATAGTATATTTTTTATGTGAAAATACCAAATTTTTTTTTTTTTTAAAAAATCATGAAAAATCTAAAACGTTAGAAATTGTTCAGATTTATTACTTTATCGCAAAGCCACTTACAATAGGAACAAAATGAAATATTGATCATAAAAATCGATGTATTCTTTTCGAATTTATTCACAATTAAGTGAATTCGCTCATTTTCACAAAATTTTATTTTTTATTTTTGTTTTTTATATTTTTACTACTGGAACCTCAATAGTACATCAAAATTGTGTAGTGCCTTTAAAATTTTTTCGATTTTGTTGCCTTGTGTAATTCCACACATTTGTGTGTCCTTTAATGCACGGCAAATTGTCCAACTTCCCCAAGCAATAAAGTATTTTTCCTATTTATTTATACAACTTACCGGTCATCCTTTTAAATACTTTTTTCATAAATTTTATAAGAAAATAAAACAAACAGTTTATAACTATGATATATTAAAGCGCATTCTAACAGAAATTAAAATAAATTGTTTAATTAAATGTTAATGAATTAAAATGAGTCAGAGATTAAAATGGCAGCGAATAAAAGACAAGAAATTGTAATTTTTTTTCAACTTTTTCTAAAAATTGCACAGTGTATGGAGTTTGCCAGGAGATGTAAACGCGGCTTGTTATTTTTGTTATTTGTTTATATTTTGCCACAGCTTATTTATCCCTTGTCCTTTTATTGCTTTGTATATTAGGCTAGTCCTTATTTCGTACATTTTAGATTTTCGATGCTCCCTGTCCTTTAGCTCTAAACGTTTTCCGATTTTGCTAAAATGTTCAACATTTAGATTTTAGATAAGGGAGCACAATTTTAGAGCATCGAAAATCCAAGGGTTAGCCTAATGTTTTCTATATATTTTTGTTTTTGATTGTGTTTTGGATTTTCTTACAAAAATGTTAACCAACTTAAAGTATGGTTGGCATGCCCTTTGTATTTCATTCACCAGCATAAACACACATGTTTGCCTGCCTGCCTGCCCGCCTGTCTGTCCTTGTTTTTATGGATGAGAATAAGTAAGTGTGTAATGGTTTTATAACTTTACACTTGTACAGAAAGGACAACAATAGTCCTTTCTAGTCGTTGTTTTTGTTTTTTTTTTTTTGACATTTTTATTTTTTGGTTAAAATGCTTTTGAGTTTGTCACAATTAAATAGTTTGGTTGCTGTTGATTTGCTCATGTTTCCACTATGTCAAAGCATGTGGGTAAGAGTATTTTTATATGACTCTCTATAAAAATTCCAAAATGTTTACATAATTTTGTGTTGATTTTTTTGTTTTTTGGCAGTAAAGTAAGTTGTTGAGTTGTACTTGTTGCTGGTATTTTTTTTTTTTTTTGAATTTAATGTTTATTTTATTATTTTATTTAGCTTGTTGTTATAAAAGAATTACATAAAATGGTAAAAAATAAATAAAATTATTTAACCCATAAATTTACCATTTTTTATATTTCTTTAAATGAGGAAATTCCAAAAAATGTTAGAGAGTTTGAATAAAATTATTGTCAGAATTCGTGTGACAGTGCCATTTTGTAGTTGTATAAGCCAGCTAATCCTTTTTGTGTGAATAACTATGCTATGTTACATCAAAAATATGCAGGATTTTTCATTAAGCAACTCAGTTTTTTTGCAGTCCATGCACTTCTGAAAAACTTATAGTTTTTCTCTATCATTTCTATTTCTATTTTTATTAGCAAATGTAGTGAAATAATGACATTCATAAAAATACAATCTAAAGTATGTTTTTTTGAAATTGATTTCAAAATTTTGAGTTACGGTCGTTTATATTTCAAAAAAAAAACAATTATTCATCAAATTCCACCAAAAAAGCTGTCATTGGGAAAATCACAAATAAATCACAAAGAGCAGCTGAAACAGCTACGGAACATGAATCACGACTTCACAGAAATCACGAAAAGGGCATCTACGTATAGAGGCGCGGAAACAGAAAGAGAATGCCAATCACGTCTTGAGGAAATTCGCGAAATGGCATATACGTCTAGAGCCGCAGAAACAGAAAGAGAATGCAAATCACGACTTTAGAAAATGCGTCACAGTGCATCTTCATCGCGAACTGCAGACACACTCCAACAGCATATCGAAAGACTAGAAGCCAATCGCTCCCGAATAGTTTGATCAAGAGAAAGAATCTATTTAAAGTTGTCGGCATTTCATTACAATAAGGATGATGACTAGAGGAATCACAAGTGCGTAATGGTTGGCGCAATAACCTTTTCTTACATTGCAGCGATTTGAAGTCCCCTAAGGAATCTCCGGGAATGTGCTGTTTGAACGGTAAAGTTGTTCTGGCACCAATTATTGAGCCACCTGAGCCGCTTCTAAGTAACATTTCCGGAGCCACTCCGATTTTCAATTGTCAATTGAATGTGGCTTGATTTTGAGTTGCCAAATAAAAAGATGACTTAAGATGAATTCATAAATTTAATATCGTTTTTTTAAGGTCATAGCGTTGCCCTGTACTTATAGATATCTGCTACAACTTTGTCGTACGACCGTCTCATTCGTCGTTCCACGAAAATGTCGAATTTCATGCCGACGAAGCGTCATAAGCGGAAAGTTTTACTTTACTACTTTAATATGAAACAAGTAGGAAAGTATGGTTGGTCAAGCCCGACCATATAATACCCTACACTAAGTAAAAGTGCAAAAAAATTTTTCTTTTGGCCAAGCCAAGGACCATATCGAAATATCTTCAAAATTGCGACCTGTACTCTGCGCACAAGGTTTACATGGACATCCAGCCAGCCAACCAGATGGACGGACAGACGAACATCGTTTAATCGACTCAGAAAGTGATTCTAAGTCGATCGTTATACTTTGAGGTGGGTGTTAGACTAATATTTTTGGGCGTTACAAACATCTGCACAAACGCATTATACCCTCCCCACTATGTTGGTGTAGGGTATAAAAAAAGTGCGCCTGAAGACAAAGACGGAGCATTACTCCATGAAGATTATTGTCAAACTCAACAAGAGCTTACAAAATCATTGGGAGCTACTCGATCAGCAATTTAAAAACGTTTGCAAGCAGCAGGATTCTTCCAAAAGAATGGAAATTGGGTATCATAAAAAATTTAAGTCAAGAGATCTTGCATGTCCTAATGCTTGAACACTATAAAAGAAAATAATTTTTTTGCACCGAATCATTGCTATTGCTACGATAACCCGAAGTGTGAGAGATCGTATGTGAATCAACAACAAAGCCAAATATCCACGGCGCTAAGGAAATTCTCTTTATTTGTATTTGGTGGGAGCAAAATGATCCTATCTATTATGATCTGATCAGACCATCACAGGGAACCTATACCGAAGGCTACTGATTCGTTTGAAACGATAATTAGCGGAATATTCTACCAGAAATGAAACCGTAATATTCCATCATGACAAATCTCGGCCACATATTACAATACCTATAACCTGACCTTGCCCCTTCCTACTACTATTTGCTTCGATCGATGCAGAACGCTCTGGAATACGTTTAACTTTGGAACAGAGTATCCGGTATTAACTTGATTCGTTCTTGGCCTCAAAAGATGAGTAATAAATTTCAAAATAAAAGCTAAAAATTTTTAAAAATCCCGCCATATTAAGTCACACACCCAATATTTCTCGAAATCCGTTCTACTTATGCTAATTAGAATTTGAATTTTTTTTAAATTTTTGTTAAAAACAATTGAAAATGTATAACTTGGGATTTCAGATTTGCATAAAATTTCATGATTTTTTTTGGAACAAAATTAGAATTGGTTTTCGAAATCACAAAATAAAAAAAAACTGAAATTAAATATTTTTAATTGGAATTATTTTTAATTTTAATTTTAATTTTGTGATTTTATTGTTCTTATTGAGAAAAGATAAATTTATTCTTACGTATACTTGTTACGATTAATCAATATTAATCATATGCTTAGATGGTGCAGCAAAAATATACTACTGTAATTATCAAAAAAAGCATTTGTTCTGAAGCTTTTTTCTTAATTTCTTTAGTTAATAAAAATGTAAGATCTGAAGGGTCTTTCATTAAGCACTTCCTATCTTTAAATTTAAATAAAACAATGTGTGTGGGAGATTTGTTTTTCGAAATTTGTGGGAAATTTGTTATTCGTTTGGATGGTCAATCGATGTCATTATGTATGGATTATAACATCGTGCAATTGTCCGCCGTAACTTCGATGGGTGCGCGCATCCGAAATATTCAAATTTCCATGACTACGGCTCATAAAATAGGTTGAATATGATCGATGGCATGGGTTATATTGACTTTGAGGGACGCTGTGGCTTGTGTCTTATTCGCATAAACCTGCAACTTAAGAAAACAACACAAAAACAAATTTAACGGGGTCAAAAGACACGATCACGTTGGCCAGTTCACATTACCTCCTCGTAAAATGACCATGCCCTCAAATAGCTCGTGAAGAATGTTCAATATGGAATGAGTTCTGTGACATGTAGAGCTGTCCTATATTGATGTCTGCATAATTCAATCAAGTCCAAAAGAAGTTGATAATCGTCGACCTATAGCACCTACCGTTGACTGTGATAGCCTGACCATCGTCGTTCTCAAAGAAATATGGACAGAAAACCTCAACAAATTGTGACTTATTCGGAAAATATTGGAAGTTCTCGTGGATTGGTATCGTCCCAAATTCATCCCAATTTTGTTTGTTGACGTAGTCATTCAACCTGAAATGGACCTCATAGCTGAAGATGATTCTTTAGTGAAAATAAAGGCCAGAAGAGAACACCAATTGTGATAAAACAATTTTATCATTTGCTCGTCTTATTGCAAGCTTTATACATTCATTGTGATTTGGTAAATCAAGCAAAATAATTAACCATCAATTCGACAATTGTAGCTTCAACAATATGATCCCTATCCACTGTCATAGTTCAAAAGTCTCTATTGAATTTGAGATAATGAATTCATGAATTTGAGATAAAAAAATTCACAAAAGTCATCATATATGTTTATTTAGAACAAAATCGGAGGATTTTTAATTTAATTTAACTTGCTTAATATTTATTAGAACAAGAAATTTCATATTTCTTAAGTAAATATTTTGTTCCTACAAATTTAAGAGTTTTGCACTGGCTTAACAAAAAACTATCAATTTGCTTGAGCCCCCCTTATGGGCTTCATTAACAAAATTCACCCTTAAGGCGTTAATACATTTTTACTGCTGCTGTTTATTATGTGTTAACGTAAATATATTCTTTTCTATTTTCAGTTTTAGCTCTTTACAGTAGATAATATTGTATAGAGCTGTAAAAATGTATATTTGTAAGCAGTTATCATTAAAAGTGCCTAAGGGTCATGTTTGGCTGGTATATGGACCATAAAAATGTGGCTGTTTGGGATACAGAAAAAAAATAAAGATAAAATGAGATAAAACAACTGACAAAAATGACAACTTGAAAAAAAAATCTGGCTTAAATAAACAAACGTTTTATAATGTACAATAAGTTGTTTATAAAGTGATTTATATTTATTTTTTGCTAAATAAAAATTATCTATAAACAGGAAAAATCAAGCATAAAAACGGTGTAAAACAGTTAACAAATTTACAAAGTAATTCAAATGTATGAAACCAATAAAAACAAGCAATATAATAATATTAAAAATGCAAAATGTTTGATAAAAAAAAATTACAAAAAAGGTTGATGTTTCAATATCTTTACTAGCTAGGCTATTTTAATACCAAAAACATAAATAATTTCCAAATAATCTTTCTTTTTTTATGTTTTACAAAACTAGCTTTGAAATACATTTTTCACCAGCTAGAATAACACACTCATATACGCAACTAATGCAAGTTTTTCCCCCAAAAAAAGAATATTAATTGTAAAACTTTTATGTAACAAAAGACACAAAGAATTGTATGGGAAAAAAACTAACGAATGAAAACGTAAAACTAAAATAAGTATAGCACATTTATCAGGTATGTACATCGTTTTAAATTTCACTGCGTATAAAAAACATTCTGACTAAGCATTACTCAACCGAACGGAGACGGTTGAAAGCGTCCACTGAAGACAAAAATTAGAAAAAAATAGCATACAAAAGCATGAAAAATTCAAATTGTATTAGCACAAATTTAAATTTTTTTAGAGCTGTTGTAGTGCCTTACTGTAGATGTTTTAGTAGAAGGAATGTCAACTAAAATTCTTAAATAAATACAATAAATATTAAGTAATTTCTTTGGGCTACAGGATTTCAAATATATATAAGGGGGGCCATACGCCACAGGGGCACATCTGCCAACACCTATTAACTTAAAAGCAAAGCAATCGATTCTGTTGCATTACCAACTTTTGTTTTCGTTTATCGATCATTTACCATGCCTTAGAGTATGACAATTTCATTTTACAGATGATTATACGAAATATTTTTTTGCAAGTATTTTTGGTGACAACGTTTTTTTTTATTTTTGTGATTCAAAAAACTTATTGATTTGGTGTTAGAATTAGAACATCATTAATAGTGAACCATAAGGGACTATAATTGTTTTGAAAAATTAATTGGAAGTGTGAAAAAAATTATATTAATGCACAGAACTCCACCTGGGGCTCATGCGCCATATGTTTGGGGGTGGAATAGCTTCACATCTTATTGTTCTATGAGAACCGAAACCAATTCGTCCTTTTTTAACGTCCCACAAGATATTAATTTGACGTCAAAGTACAATGTTAAATAATGTTTTAATAAAATTAAAAAAAAACAAGTAAGGAAGTATAATACCCTACACTAAGTAAAAGAGCAAAAACCTTTTTCATTTAAAATTTCAATAATTTATATTTTTGAGTGATTTTCGGAAGTGGGCCTTATATGGGGGCTATAACCAATTATGGTCACCATGAAATTAGGTCGTGTGATTTATGTCTATATTAAAGTTAACTATGTTGAATTTTGTGTGTATACCAAAATTTTTAAGCAATTTATGCACGTTAAAGTTATTTTCGGAAGCGGGTCTATATGGGAGCTATGACTAATTATGGACCGATCGTAACAAAATTTGGTGACATGAATTTTGTGTATATAAAACTTATTTGGAGCGGAATTTGTGGAGGTACATTTATAAATTAAACATTTATGACCGATAAAGTCCAGTTTCGAGAGGACATTTGTATGGGGTCTAGGTGAAATAATGGACCGATTCCAGCCAGTTTCAATAGGCTCGGTCCTTGATCCGAAAAAATAATATGCACAAAATTTCATCGAAATATCTTCAAAATTGCGACCTGTACTCTGCGCACAAGGTTTACATGGACAGCCAGCCAGCTGACCAGACGGACGGACGGACGGACATCGTTTAATCGGCCATCGTTTAATGGCTTAATTAATTAAAGTTTAAAAGCAATAATAAATGGTTATTTTGTTTGCTTTATTATAATTTGGACAATACTGCTACTCCCCTTGGCGGATTTGGTCACTGTAGAAATGTTCAAAAAAATTTATAATAAGAAGAGATAAGCAAGACTGAAATAAGTAAAACTAAATGCAATATATTTAAGTATTTGAAATAAGAAACAATTTACGAATATCTTTTGTGGTTTCTAAAAGAGAGCCTGTAAAAAAAAGTGGCGCATGGTCCCCTTCTATCCAAAACATTATAAATAAACGCTTTTCGTCGTTAAATTTGTTAATAGAAACTTAATGAAAATAATCTCCACTATCAGCCCAATTATGAAAAAAAATTCCCCGGGAGTTTTTTCCCTTTTGGTTTTCTTAATATAGAATTTTAATAGGAAAAATGAGAAAAGGGAAAAAACTCCCGGGGATTTTTTTTTCATAATTGGGCTGTATGTTTTTGTATGAAAATCTAAATTCGTCAATAACTTTGCGTTTGCAGAAAGAGTTCATTTGCGACCCCACAAAGTATATATATTCTGGATCATTATAGATAGTCGATATAGTCATACCCGTCTGTCCGTCATCAATATACATCAATATATCGGGAATTCTTCCGGCTCGGTTGCTTTTTAAAATCGAGAAAATCGGCCCAAAAATAGCTAAGATATAAGGAAAAATCCAAAACAACATTTTGGTTTTTTAATATAGGTAATATGGATATCTAATTATAGATATTTCAAAGTCCATTGCAAAGACCTGTAATGGGTCAAAATCGGGAAAAATATTTTTTAAACCGAATTTTTTTTTACTAAATTTTTTTTTTTCGTAAATTTTTTTTCACTAATAAATTTAAGAAAAAAAAAATTGGAAAAAAATTTAAATAAAAACAATTTCGAATAATTACCAAAAATCTATAAATTTGGAAAAAAAAAAATTTTTTTAAATTTTCAAAAACAATTTTTAAATTTTTTTTTAAATTTTCAGAAACAATTTTGAATTTTTTTTGTATTTTAAAGTTTTATAATTTAAAAATATTTTTTAATCCGAATTTTTTTGTCGTAAATTTTTTTTCACTAATAAATGTAAAAAAAAAATTTGATAAAAACAATTTCAAATAATTACCAAAAATCTATAAATTTTGAAAAAAAAATTTTTTTTAAATGTTTAAAAACAGTTTTGAATTTTTTTTTTTTAAATTTTCAGAAACAATTTCGAATATTTTTTATATAATTTAAAAATATTTTTTAAACCGAATTTTTTTTTTACTAAAAATTTTTTTTGTCCTAAATTTTTTTTCACTAATGAATTTAAAAAAAAAAATTGGAAAAAAATTTAAATAAAAACAATTTCGAATAATTACCAAAAATCTATAAATTTCGATTTTTTTTTTTTTAATTTTCAAAAACAGTTTATTTAAATTTTCAGAAACAATTTCGAATTTTTTTTATATAATTTAAAAATATTTTTTAAACCGAATTTTTTTTTACTAAAAAAATTTTTTTATTGTAAATTTTTTTTTACTAATAAATTTAAAAAAAATTGGAAAAAAATTTAAATAAAAACAATTTCGAATAATTACCAAAAATCTATAAATTTCGAAAAAAAAATTTTTTTTAAATTTTCAGAAACAATTTCGAATTTTTTTTGTATTTTAAAGTATAATTTGGTGAAGGGTATATAAGGGCACAGCCGAATATAGCTGTCTTATTTGTTTTTATAATAAAATCATAAATTGTAAATAGCCTTGTAAATAAAGGTTTAATGGAGAGAAAGATCCTGGGGGTTATTGTGTAATACGATTCGAAAGATACGAATTTCGCACACAAATTCGAACGATTTTTTTCGCAACTAATTACAAACTAACCACAATGATCTTAGAAAAATATTAATGGAGATTGATATTTATGATCAAAAATCTAATTTTCAATAGCTTTTTAAATAAGTGTTAAATCGATTAAAGATCCATTTATGATATTAATTTCTTATCAAAAATTAATTTTTATGATTTAAAATCAAATCGTCAATAACTTTGTGATTAGCGTTTAACGAGATATTTATGATCAAAAATAAATTTTTATATTCAAAAGAGATTCAAAAAAATTTAAATTGCCAATAACTTTTTAAATAAGCGTGTGATCACGAAAGAGAGCTCGATCTGGGATCACCCATATTTCTGATGAAATCCGAATTACTAAATCGTTAAATTGTAAATAAGTCATCAATCGAGAAAAGGGGGTCGATCAAATTTCTGACTATTCGACAACCGAATGGAATACATAATTTGTATATAATTTTGGCATGCTGAACACAAATATGGTAAACAATATAAAATCGTGTATGTTGTTTTAGAAATCTTAAATCTTCAATAACTTAAAAATAAGATTTTAATCGCGAAAATAAGCGTGATCTATGATCACTCATTTTTCTAATACTAATCTAAAACTACTACTATCTTTAATTTGAAAATAAGATATTAAAAAATCGAAATAGCGAAAAATTCTTAAATCATTAGTTTGCAATTAGGCCTTAAATAGAGAAGCTCAAAATTCCTATTTCAAATCAAAAATCAATTTTTTGTACGAAAAAAAAATTAAAAAAATATTAAATCGTTAATTTAAATATAAACCGTTATTCTATGATCTTGGTGTGTGTTGGATCGTATTTCAACCCGGAAATAGTAATAGGAGCATTGATTAAAAATCGATGTATGTGAAAAATTAAGAAAATCTATAACTATTTGAATAGAGGAAATTACTGCGATCACTTATCACTTTCAAATGCATGGCTTTTTGATGCAATTCCAAAGAACTTTCGTAGGAATTATTTTTTTTTATTTTCGACGCAAAATATTATTTAAAAACAAATAAAATAAAAATCAAAGTATGTTTAAACAATAAAAATTACCTAAATTCAATTCTTAAACAAAAAACTACAAAAGTTTAACGAGGATAGTGACAAGAAGGTAGTTAACGAATATTAAAAAACTTGGAATGCTAAATCTTCAGTGCAGAATCCACCTAGAATTATACGAATTAAGATTCATTCTAATACATTCTTACAATTCAGTTGCTTTTTCTTCTATACTGAAGAAAATAGAACAACAAAATTGTTAATACGCATTGCAACTTGGTTGTTTTTTATTTTTTAAAAAAAAAATATTTCGAGGTCGTCTTACAATTTGGTTCATAACTTTTTTTCTAAAATACCGATTGTGCTGAAATTTAATAGGAAACTACCTAGGACTATGGTAAACATTCTTAATGAATCTCAATAATTGTGATATTATATTTTACACGTGAGCATGTTTTACACATACAACAAGAGGAACATTATTTGTGGTGTTTTCGATGAATATATCTAAGAGTTACACAAGCAACTACAAACTATTATATACCTACATTCTCTACCCCACTGATGATGAAGGCTATAAAAAGCGAAAAACTATCTAGATATTGAAACACAATAGTACTATGCGATAGAAATTCTGGGTAAAAAAAACAAAAAAACAAAAGACTATGTTCGTACACAAAATCAAAGGGAAGGAGACAGGAAAACGTACAACAGTAGTAGTTACTATATTAAAGAGTAGGCAGGCAGTTGTTGTTTCGGTGGAAGTAGTATTCCATACAAAAACTTCTGCACAAAATAACTGTATGAAATGGAATATAATACAACAGCTCAATACTTAATACTCTTATTGTATAGAATAGAGAATGAACGAATTTTAAAAAAAAGCAAAAGTTTAGAACAAAAACAAAAAATAATACAAAATGCAAAATGGAAAACATAGGAAATTGAAACGAATGATTTTTAATACTCCTGTGTGTGTAGTTTTTGTTTTTAGTAGAAATTTGTACATCCTTTTAAGTTAAGAATAATCATGAATATATGTATTAGAGAGACGCACAGTACGTGTGGAGGGGAAGAAAGTGTTTTAGTGTAGTTTTGGTAGAAAATACAAATATTTAAAAAAGAACTTAAAAAATGTTTCTTTTAAAAACGGTCCTGCTCTCAAACGAATATCACTGGACCCAAAATATTTTGAGATACAGTATAAACATATTTTTCCTTCACATACGTTATATATATTAGGGTGACAGGCATTTCGATTTTCTATGCTCCCAAGATCTAAAATTTTTCTCCATCATCTTAGAAATAAATTTTTAAAATTTTACCATGTACAGAAGTTGACATTTTATTTAAAAAATTCGAATTTTAGACCGAAAAAAGAGGGAGGATGTTGTAGCTGGATTTTTGTCATGAAAATTGCACACCGGATTGTGAGAAAATGCTTCTGCCATCTTGCAGAAAGCTTTCACATACCCAGATGATCATTCAAACTTGAAACCACTGAGTCATGTGAGATTCAAATGGCTTCCACCATCCCTCGCACTGTCAATCTTCGCACAGTGTTTTAGAAACGTTTTTCTTTTGGAAATAATTAGGTATCTCGGGAACTGTTGGAGATATTATTTAGAAAAGTGCCTACTGTGACATCATTTACCATTTGATAGTAAAAAAAATAATTTGTAAGTATTTAAGAAACATATATGGTTAAATATGAAGGTTTATCGAGGATCGCTGCTTTGCCTTTTTAGAATTTTTTTACTCAAACCAAAAAATTTTCTTTAAAATTCCACAAATTTTGATAGGTCTGAGGGGTGTTATGTTCGCTTAAGTGAGCCAAATTTTACTTTACACGCTTTTGCATTAAGTTTACTTTCCGGATCATATAAAAATTTTATATAGTCCCGAAGAAAATTTTTTCTACAAAAGAATAAATATATGGGCCTTTTTGGGAAAAACATAAAAAATAACCCTTTTTACATGTGCCAAATTTGGATGTGTGTAACTTTTTGTAGAGACGAGATAACTCGTAGGAAGTTTTTTTTCATTTTATTTAGAATTGTATCACCAATATAGCTGATATTTTAAAAATAAATTTGGTCTCTCCGTAGGCCCGCCATATCGAAAAAAACATACAAAGATCGAGCAAAATTAAAAAAAATAAATCAATAAACCTCAATATATCTTCAATTAATAGAGATAACGTACATATGTGTGCAAGTTTTTTGTAGACCTTCTTAAGGACAAGTTATATGTTAAATTTCAGGCCATTCGAATCATACTTGAATTTTTGGCTATTTTTGTAAAAAATATGAGACGCGAGGTGGGTCTCATTATTTTTAATTAAGAGTAAAGAGCTTTGTATCTTTTGTGACCTCCACTGAAATTTTCGTAGAGTCCTTTTTGAAAGGACTTTTTTTGATTTTCTCCAAAAAAGGGTCAAATTTACCCCTAAAGAGAGGCGATAAAGGGTTAAGATCTCCCACAAAAATTATCCCCATAAAATTCCACAATATAACTCTGACAATAAGAATTCTCTTAGACATTAACTTACAACATATTTATACCCTACACCACCATATAGGGGAGGGTATAATGCTTTTGTGCAGATGTTTGTAACGCCCAAAAATATTGGTCTAATATCACTTTCTGAGTCGATTAAACGATGTCCGTCCGTCTGGCTGACTGTCCATGTAAACCTTGTGCGCAGAGTACAGGTCGACATTTTTAAGATATTTCGATCAAATTTGGCACATACAATTTTTTCGGCCCAAGGACGGACGCTATTGAAAATGGCTGTAATCGGTTCATTATTTCACCTAGCCCCCATACAAATGTCCACTCGAAATTGGACTTTATCGGCCATAAATGTTTAATTTATATATGTATCTAAACAGATTTCTCTCCAAATAAGTCTCATATATACAAAATTCATGTCACCAAATTTTGTTACGATCGGGCCATAATTAGTCATAGTTCCCATATAGACTCGAAAATAACTTTAACGTGCATAAATCTCTTAAAAATGTTGGTATATACACAAAATTCAACATAAATAGCTTTCATATAGACATAAATCACACGACCTAATTTCAAGGTTATCGGTCCATAATTAGTTATAGCTCCCATATAAGGCCCAATTCCGGAAATCGCTCGAAAATATAAATTATTCAAATTTTAAAAGAAAAATGTTTTTGCTCATTTACTTGGTGTAGGGTATTATATGGTCGGGCTGGACCGACCATACCTTCTTACTTGTTTTCAGTTAGTATAATGCCACCTTCGATCAAAAAACTTAAGCATTAACCCACTGTAAAAAAAAAATTGAGACCAGCTGGACTATAAGTTTGTTCTATAGGGTCGCTATTATATTCCAATCAAAAAGTCTCAATTTGTTGGACAGTGTTATGGGCCGATCATCATAAAAGTAGATGAAAAGACTTTGTGTGGGGGTTAGGTATAATATCTTGTACTCGTTATTTATTCGAATAATCTAGAAAATTTTATAGATTAAACTATCACTCGAATAATATAAAATCTTTTATTCGATTAAAATAAAACAGTAATAAAGGATAACACTAGTACATACTTACTTAAATAAGGCTATAACTACTTACATTTATCTACACATATGCTCTTATTACGTTTCCTAGAAGCATCTAAATTTTTTACATTTTAAACCACTAAATAAATATATTAAATATATACAAACACACTCTCGCTACATTTAATAACTTCCTAGAACAATGGTGGTGCCAGCGAACTAAATACTAAACATCATTATTATTAGTCTAATAATTGTTTGGCTTTTGTTGCTTGTTCATTGAAACATAAACTAATAAAGTGTTAATTATATAACATTGTATATTTTAAGCTCAAACAAATAAACGCAAATGCTGTACCGCTATATCGTCGTCTTAAATCCCAGCAGTTCTGGCAAACTGTACCCAACTAGGCGGTACATAGATTACAATGACTGAACTTCTATAAAATAAATTTATGAAAGAACACTTAATGACAATTGACTATATAATGAATTAATGCAGTTTTATTTAAAACAAAATTAAAGTGACTACTTCCATGATTACTTAGAGACACTAAAGTGACAATTGACTTCACACTTGCTTATATCTACATATAATGGTCCACAATCATAGTCAGAAATAAAGTATATTTTAGGAGAAATAAAGTTGTCTTCGGGATCCAAATCTTCAATAATTCTGTCAGACATGCTTTCGAGAAGTTTGCTATTTAAAACTAGCAGAATCGGTCCACAAATGGCTGAGATATGAGTAAAAAACCAGGACAACCTCGATTTTTGACCTATTTTGGTCCTATATCTGGATTACTAAGTCATTAATATAGACAATATGGATATCTAATGATAGATATTTCAAAGACCTTTGCAATGGCGTATATAAAACCATAGTAAGTTGGACCTACAATGGGTCAAAATCGGAAAAATATTTTTTAACTCGATTTTTTTTTCACCAAAAGTTTTTTTTCGCTAAATATTAAAAAAAATGGAAAAAGCAAAAAAAAAAAAATTTTAAATTTAAAAAAAAAAATTTCAAAATTTCAGAAAAAAAATTTCAAAAACCAATTCAAAAATTTTTTTCCAAAAAATTAAAAAACTGCCAAACAAAATAAATTTTGTTTACCTAAAAATATTTAAAATTTGTGTTTTGAAGTATAATTTGGCGAAGGGTATATAAGATTCGGCACAGCCGAATATAGTTCTATTACTTGTTTTCTTTAGATTTTGCTGTTACTTTTATTGTTTACCTTTTTTGTTTTTTTTTTAAATTTTCTATGTCAGCTTTTCAGCGGTGCCATATATTTTTTGTATTTTGTATGAAAATATTAATAACACTAGTTTACAAATCAAACATTTTTGTTTGCTCATGGAATGAAACTTGTATTTTTGAGAAGAGCTAGGAACGCTAGTTAATTGACCATTTTTTGTTTCCCACCTATACGTCAACATTTTGAGATATATGGGTTTTTATTTTTCACCTGCCCTGAGTACTACTAATGCATACTGTAGTGTACCGAATTGTAGTAATTAAATATTTATATAGTTTTTGGGTACTCAATACTCTGGCGAAGCTACTAGATACTTTCAGAGTTGTATTCTTTTGACACATTCCAAAAAAAAATAACGCGGAAAAAATAAATACTGTATAAAAGTACATCGTTCCTGTAGATAAACGTTAATAAATCGCTATTAAATACAAAACCCTAAAGTAAAAACTATTTTAAAATGTCTTCTAGAAACTGTAAAATAAACCCAGACTATTTTTGTTTTATTTGCGGAAAAATTATTCAGTCAAATCGAGGTTTTCCTATAACATTAACACTGCAAAATGCTTATTTATATTAAAAAATTTCGTAAAAGCTTTAGATAAGACAAAACCAGCATTTCAATATTTATACAGCGTGTTCCCGAGTCTTTCTGAGGCTAAACTAAAAGAAGGGATATTTGCGGGTCCTCAAATATGAAAAATTTTTGTTGATACCAAATTTGAGTGTCTATTAATCGATGTTGAAAATGCAGCATGGAATTCTTTTAAACTTTTTGTTTAAGAATTTTTGGGGAATAAGAAAAGTCAAAATTACAGAGATATTGTTGCGAATTTATTACATAATTTTGAACTGATGGGTGTAAATATATCGCTCAAAATTCACTTTAACATTCTCATTTGGATTTTTTCCGGAAAACCCCGGACACATGAGTGACGAACATGGAGAGCGTTTCCATAAAGATTTGAAGTTTTTCGAGAGGAATTATCAAGGTTTTTGGGATCATAATATGCTAGGAGACTACTGTTGGAGTGTCGTGAGGGAGACAAATGAAAACAATTATAAAAAGAGGACTAAAACACTTCACTTTTAATTTTTTTGTCCTAATTTAAAGTACATTTTTATATGTTTCGTTTTTAAGAAATATCTCAAAAGTTTGACGTCTAGGATTTTTTTTAACATTTTTTCCGAATTTAGAAGACCTAAATACACAAATCCCCATATGTTTCAATTCATGAGCAAAAACCTTGTAAACTAGTGTAATTAAAAGCAGGTTTTTATTTTAAAGTTGTTTCTAAAAAGAACCGACTTTAGTGTTAGACTATGTATGATTATAGGCCAATATATTTAAATTAAATAACCTCAAATTTTAATTTTCAATTTCAATTATTTAGAAAATATTTCTGTTAACACAAATATGAACGAACTTTTAACAAATTGTATTATTTAGAAGCTTCCTCTAAAACGATGCTTATTAATAGGGATAATGCGAAAAAAGTGAAATATTTCATGATACAAGCGGGGGTCAATAAGTCCGCGACTTTCTGAATTTCCTGTCAACAGGCATCTGTCAGTTGACTCCTGTTAAAATTTTAACAAGCTGCTTCATTTAGTTTATGCATTTAGGTAATGACACTGAACTTTTAAAATCGCAAGAAACACGGTAATTTTGACCTCAAGTGCTATTAAGGGTTAATTTCCATTTTTGTGCTGTTATTGTAAATACCAGACTTCATTTTATATTTTTTTTAAGTTTCATTAAATCGTTACAAAAATATATAATATTTCGCTATCTTTCCATTAGAAATTCCAAATATTGAAAAATTTGACTTTTGACCTTCACAATTTAAGGTTTAGTGATTTCCAATATTAGAAAAACTTTCAGACTATATTTAAAATTACCTGGACTATAATATTTTTAACAGATTTTATTTACAATTAATAACAGTAAGGAAATTGGGCTCATTCGCCGAAATATGGCCAAAAAAATTGTTTTACTCAAAAACCGCAAAATTTATATCGCAGGTACGGACAAGTTATGGGAGATATTGACATAATTTTTCCACATTTTTAATCCCTATTATATTGTTAATTAACCCCCATATGATGATCAAAAAATTCTGAAATTTATTTAACAACATTTTTAAAAATTTGAAATTGGAGTTTTGAAACTGCCGTTAAAAAAATATTTTTTTTTGGTTATACCTGCGAATAGGTTAACTGTATTCTATGAAGATAAAAACTCATATACAAGTAAATATGGATATATTTTAAAATAAAAATAAGCTTTGGTTTTAATTTTTCTCAAAATATGTTAATTTTTTTCCTAAATTTCTTGTTTTAGTGGCTTGAGACACGTTAATGGCCTGGCGATTTTTTAATAACTTTAACCAATTTTTGTCTTTTATATCTTATTAGAATGACAATTACGTACACATTTTAAATTAAATTGCAAAAGTAATTATTAAATGTCAAACATTTAAAAAAAAAACTGAAAAAGGCATTTTTTCCCCTTGTAAATGCACCACCAAACTAAATCGAAAGTCGGCACGGGTTACCCTACTTAGAACAAGCTAAAAAAAATTTGATGGTATTTTAGGTCATTACGAAAGTTTTCAGCGGGTACCATTTCAACATTTCAAAAAATTTAATTCTAAGGGACACTCTAGTATACATACATAGTTAGGTTTTAACAAGAATTTTAAAGTTAATTTCCCTAAATTCATTCAGTTTTATTAATTTTCATTTTGGCAAATAAAAAGATACTTTGACTTATAGACAGACAAGAAACATGAATAGAAATATGTATGTACAATTGTATGTAATTTAGTTACATTATATTTACGTGTGTAAGAGTGTAAGAGTGTGTAAGAGTGGCTGTTCATTGACATTTATAACATTTGATGTTTTTTGTTTGTTTTGTCTGAGTGTATCTGACTGTAAGCAGGAATGTTTCTTATAAATATGTATCTAAAAGGGAAAATAATAATATGAAAAGTGGCCTTCTAGAAGGCCTTATCGTGCAGGTATTTAACCTTTTACTCGAAGGTCTTGTAAACATATTAAAACTGCCCAAAAAGGACCTGTGACCAACAGCAAAAAAGGCATGTGAAAATGAGCGAATTCACTTAATTGTGAATAAATTTTAAAATAATCCATCGATTTATATGATCGATATCTTATTTTGTTCCTATTACATGTGGCTTTTAACAATTTCTGCCGTTTTAAATTTTTCATGATTTTTTTAAAACAAAAAAATTTGCTATTTTCACGTAAAAAATATATTTTTTGCTTCAATTTGTTATTATAACTCCGAAACTAATGAGCCGATTGAAACGCAATATATATGTGAAAATTTGTACATAGTTTGGGCAAGACGTTTTTAAAATTCAATCAAATGAAATAAGAACATTAACTACCCTTTTTTATGTAAATCAAACAAAAAATTGAAATTTTGTGAAAATGAGCGAATTCACTTAATTGTGAATAAATTCGAAAAAAATCCATCAATGTTTATGGTCAGTATCTCAGTTCGCTGCTATTACATGTGGCTTTACGACAAAGTAATAAATTTGAAAAATTTCTGCCGTTTTAAATTTTTCATGATTTTTTTAAAACAAAAAAATTAGCTATTTTCACGTAGAAAATATATTTTTTGCTTCAATTTGTTATTATAACTCCGAAATTAATGAGCCGATTGAAACGCAATATATATGTGAAAATTTGTACATAGTTTGGGAAAAATGTTTTAAAATTCAATCAAACGAAAGAAGAACATTAACTACTCTTTTTTATGTAAATCAAACAAAAAATTAAAATTTTGTGAAAATGAGCGAATTCACTGAATTGGGAATAAATTCGAAAAGAGTCCATCAATATTTATGGTCGATATCTGAGTTCACTCCTTTTACATGTGGCTTTGTGATAAAGTAATAACTCTGAACAATTTCTGCAGTTTTCAATTTTTCATGATTTTTTTAAAATAAACAAATTTGCTATTTTCACGTAAAAAATATATTTTTTGTTTCAATTTGTTATTATAACTCCGAGACTAATGATCCGACTGAAACGTAATATATAAACAAATTAAAGTTTATGTAAATTTAAATTATTCCAAGTTTATTTTGATAATATCGAACTTACACTTTTTGAGAAATGGCTAAAAAAATCAGAATTTTATTAAAAAAAAAAAAATTTTAAAAAAACCTCTACATAGAATTTAAAATTTGCACCATATTTATAATGCTGGAACCACAATATATTGAAATTGTTTAAAAAGTCTCTGAAATTTTTTCAATTTTGTTGCCTTGTGTTTTGTATGTTTTTTAAGAAAAATAATAGCTTTTAAAAAGGCTTCCATTAAGAAGGCCCTTCTTAATTTTCATGTCAGGAATCTTATCAATGTTAGAAATCATTCAAGTGTTAGGAAAATGTTGAAATAATTGCCATTTAATTAGAGAAAACAAAAACAGAAATACACACATGTAGATAGACAGACAGACATTCACACAATTGTATGGCTTTGTTGCAACAGCATAAATTCACACAAATTTACCAGTTTGCCAAAGCCAAGTAAATAAATAATTATATTGGTTACTGGGTAATCATCAGTCTACTTATTTACACATTTTGTAAATTCAATTTCTCTGTATATATTAAAATAATTCAATATGTGTTGGGTGTGCTCAAAATTATAGGATCACATTACTTGTGATGAAAACTTTATCCACTACGATAACACGAATTATAAGAGATCATAAGTGAAGCCCGGCCAAAGAGCAGAATCGACACCAAAGCCAAATATCCATGGCGCTAAGGTAATGCTCTGTATTTGGTGGGAGCAAAAGGGACCTATCTATTAAGAGCTGCTGAAATCTGAGCAGACCGTCACAGAGAACCTTTACCGAGAGCAATTGATTCCTTAGAACAGAGCATATGCCGAAAGACCCCCAGAATATGAAACCGTAATATTCCATCATGACAACGCCCGGCCACATTATGCAATACCTGTTAAAAACTATTTAATATGAAGTGGTTGGGAAGTTTTACTTCACCCACCTTATAGTCCAGACCGTGCCACGTTCGTAGTCTATTTGCTTCGATCGATACTGAACGATCTCTCTCCGATGCGCTTCACTTCAGAACAGAGTATTCGAAATTGGCCTCAAAAGATGAGCACTTCTTTTGGCTCAGAATCCATATGTTGCCAGGAAGATGGGAAAAGGTCATAACTAACAATAGCCAATACTTTGAATAAATTTACATTTTACAAATGTTTCAAAATAAAAGCTAAAAATACAAGTTACCAATAACAGTTTTACTTATGTCCGCATCTATTAAACTTATAATATGATAAACCTATCTCAAAACCAAACTAAAACGAATTTCGAAATTCTGGAGAAATTTATGATCTTGTCATGCGCAAATACAAATACAGTTATTTATTAATTATTTATTTAACATTTTAATAATTATTTCGCAAGAAACGACTTAAAAGATAAACATTTTTATTCGAATGTCAGTGTGCATTATTGTTAATCCTTTTCAATGCAAAATTTTCAAATGCTTTATTAGTTGTTTGTTAATAGATTTTATTTCGCAGAAAATCGAATTAACAAAATGTATTAGTAAAATGTAATAAATACTATTACATTACTTGGAATTCTATATAAATATAATAAGTATTTAATAGAAAAGTTTTAAGAATCGTAAAATCTTTAAAATGCAGAGTGAGGTTGAATAGAAACATAAATCGATATAGATTTATTACCATATTTTCTGATCGAATCCACTGCTCGTTTTAGAGGGATGAATGAATTAGAAGATTTAAATAAAACTTTAGAAACGCATTGCCTGAAAAGATGACCAAGTTTAAGTGAAAATTTATCATTTAAATATTGAAATATTTGAAAAGATTTTATTTGTCCACTTGAGTTATTTTATTTAGCGTTGAAATCACCAAGTAGTTATCAGATTTCCCAAAAATTTGTTGCTCACTGTTTACAGCATTGAAATATTAGATCAAGTGTCACATCAATCACAACTGCTGGCCTTAAAATTAGAACAAACAAATCAATACAAACCAACAATCATTGTTAAATCTGTAAATTCTGTATATAAAAGACAAACTTTAATAATTTTAAAATTAATTTATGCTTCAATGAACTTTCTTTATAGAAACCTATTGCAGAGACTCATCAAGCAATTGTTTTGCAAATCAAAATTAATTGAAAAATGTCTTCATTTTTTTTCTTGTTTTTTCTGCTTTTGTTTTTGTACACTATTCTATTAATATCATGTCTCTACACAGATACTCTACAGCAATTAGTTTTAAAATGTAGTTTTGCGTAAAACTTGGGTATTCAGTATTTTCGTGCACAGTTTGATCATGGATTTATTACTGGAGATGAATAATTTCGAACAATCTGGATGTAGAAAAAATAATAAAAGAGATAATTGATATGTAGAGATACATTTGATAAAATCAATCTTCTCAGATATACAGTGGTTGATATGTATAAAATATTTTATTAAAATAAAATTTTTTGTTTTTAGTATTTTACTTGTATTGTTTTATTTATATAAATTAACTGAAAAACAAACAACATAATTAGGGTTTGGGGTCCGGGCAGGAATTCCCGGGATTTCCTGTAAAATTATTTTTGGGAATTCCCGGGAAATTTAAAATTATTTCCCGGGAAAAATGGGAAATTTAAAATTAACGTAGTTTTAAATTTTTTCTCAAAAAATTATTTTACCTATGATTCAAAACAAATATTTTATTTTTATTTTATTTGATACTGTTTGATCTTACACACACTTGTAAGAGTAAATGATGATGTTTCCGAAATACAAATGGGGCAAAATTTTAAAAACAAATTAACCCTAAACATTTAAAATCAAATGCTGAAAGTGTTTTCAAACGGGAATTAGCTTTATTTGAAGCAAACACCAATCGGACAAAAAATTTAGATTTGCTTTATAATGCTTTACTGACGATAAAGCCAACATCTGTGGAAAGAGAAAGAGTTTCCTCGGTGGCTGGAAACTTTGCCACTAAAATAAGAAGTCAAATGTCAGATGACTTATTGGATGCCTACACAGAAAAAACTATTTCTTAAATCGTTTCAATTCAAACATTTGTCACATATTGAACTGGTTTCAATTATTTCATAATTAAAACAAGTATTCATTTGCTCAAAAACAAAATTTCTTGATATTTTCTATTGAATTTTGAGTTTTGAATTTGATTATTTTGACAATTGAATATACAATTTTCGTTATTGGTTGAATTTCAAATACAAAAATTATTGAATAGATAATTTTCGTAATTGAAAACACATTTTTGTTATTTTTTGTGTTTCAATTACGAAAATTATCTATTCAATAATTTTTGTATTGGAAATTCAACCAATAACGAAAATTGTATATTCAATTGTCAAAATAATCAAATTCAAAACTCAAAATTCAATAGAAAATATCAAGAAATTTAGTTTTTGAGCAAATGAAAACTTGATTTAATTATGAAATAATTGAAACCAGTTCAATATGGGATAAATGTTTGAATTGAAATATAATTTTTTCTGTGTAAGTTATTTTGAAAACTCATTTTTAAAAAAAAATAGTTCTATGACGAACATATATGTACATAACATTATTTGTATGAAATAATATTTAATAAAATGATCTCCAAATATTCTAACCAATTTTTTTTGTTTTATGTGAATACAATTGAATTGTAATGTATTGTTTTTCTTTTTGGTTTTAATAAAATGAGACAATTTTATAAAATAATTTTCTTTTTTACTTATTTTACTAAAAGTAAAAAATGAAATTTTTCATTCCCGTTTCCCGGGAAATAAAATTATCCGGGAAACCCCAAACCCTAAACATAATTTATTATATTCTGAAAAAAGGGAACAAAATTAAAAATATTCACTATTTCGCTACTGACAAAACAATGGAAACTTCTGCAAGACAGAAGTGTAAAACGAAAATAATATTTAAAAGAACGATGTAAAAACATCCAGTTTACAGTTATTTTATTTTATTTTATTTTATTTTTAAATTCTGGTAATTTTTCACAACTTCTTTTTCTAAGTTTTTCGCATAATTGCTTTTTTCAAAGTTAACGAAAATTGCTAAAGTTAAGATTTGTGAAATAAAAAATAAAATAATTAACGATTTGTGACAAATATTCTATAAATAAATCACCAGTTTCAAAAATTATAAAGAAATTTCGTGAGACCGGTTCTGTAAAAACTCAACATTTAGGTGGAAGACCTCGTAAGACTACTCCTAGACAAGATAATTTAATAGCGAGAGAGTTCAAGAAATTCCCAAAAATAACCCCTCGAGAGGTTGTTAATAGCCTAAAATTAGAAATAAGTACCCGAACAGTTAGTCGCAGGGCAAATATGGCTGTTCATGGTTGCTATCGTAAGACTACTCCTAGACAATATAATTTAATAGCGAGAGAGTTCAAGAAATTCGCAAAAATAACTCCTTGAGAGATTGTTAATAGCCTAAAATTAGAAATAAGTACAGTTAGTCGCAGGGCAAATGTGGCTGTTCTTTGTTGTTATCGTCCTGTGAAAAAACCACTCATTTCTAAAAAGAACCGTTCTGCTCGTCTAAAATTTGCCAGGGATCATTTAAACTAATCGATACAGAAATGGAATACTGTCCAATTTAAGAGGCAGTGATGGGAGAACATTTGTAAGACGACCAAAGGGAAAAAGATTAGATCCAAAGTACACAAATATGACTGTAAAGTTTGGTGGTGGCAATATTATGGTATGGGGATGTTTTTCAGGGCAAGGTATGGGCCCAATTCATATTGTTACGAAATTGTACTTGAATTCAAATATAACGATTTTAACGGCTGATTTAAAAGTAGCATAATGCTTCAAATAACAGTGCTGTAAAACTGTAACATATCTGTGGGCATTATTAAATAAAAGCTTTCAGTTGATTTGATCGTAAGTTGGCAACGCTGTATTCGATTTCGAATATTCAGTTAAAGAACATTGTAGAAAGTACACCACAGATGGCGTATGTATTAGAAACCTCTAGACAGTTAAAGAGCTTTCTAGATGGTAATGCAGTGTTATAAATAGTGGCAGAGGTTGCAGTCGTGAGTGAGTTTATCAGAGACGCTTTTCGAATAAACATCATCTAAGTGCCTTAAAGTGTGTTAAACTGTAACATATCTGTGGGCATTATTAAATAAAAGCTTTCAGTTGATTTGATCGTAAGTTGGCAACGCTGTATTCGATTTCGAATATTCAATTAAAGAACATTGTAGAAAGTACACCACAGATGGCGTATGTATTAGAAACCTCTAGACAGTTAAAGAGCTTTCTAGATGGTAATGCAGTGTTATAAATAGTGGCAGAGGTTGCAGTCGTGAGTGAGTTTATCAGAGATGCTTTTCGAATAAACATCATCTAAGTGCCTTAAAGTGTGTTGTGTTTTTCAAGTAAATTCGTGTACATTATAAATTGTGTCTGAAATACTGAGAATTTATAAACGTGTATAAAAAAACATTGAGTGGCTATTTAATTCTGTTGTTGTTGTACATTTTAAAGAAATAAAGAGTTGTTACAATTTTCAAACTACTAAACGGATTTTATTTGCAATCAAAAGTATCCGGTTTATTTAAAGGAAATAAACCAGCGTTTTGAAAAGGTTAAAACGTAACAATATTATAAAAGATACCATTACAGGTATAGGATACAGAACCATATTAAACGATGTTATGTAGCCATACGCTGAGGAAAATATGCCCCTAGTTTGGAGATGCCAACATGACAACGACCCGAAACACACCGAGTGGTTACAATCCAACGAGATACGTGTTTTGAAGTGGCCTGCCCAATCGCCAGATCTCAATCACATAGAAAATCTATGGGAAATTGTAGATCGTAAAATAAGGACCCAAAATTACACCAGGAAGGAAGATTTATCGGAGGCGGTTATAAGGGAATGGCAAAATATTTCAAAGGAGACCATTGACTCTTTAATTGGTTCAATGCATCGTCGATGTGTAGCAGTTATAAAAAATAAGGAATACCCAACAAAATATTGAGTTATTGCAAAGTTTGGACCATATTTGTTAAAATAATACCTAAGTTTCCATTGTTTTGTCAATGCCGTAATAAAGAAATCTTTTAATTTTGTTTTCTCATTTTTAGAATTTAATTAATTATGTCCTTTAAATTAAGTTTATTAACTTAATTTAAAGTATACAAATAAATACTACAAAAATGTTAAAATTTTTTAAAAAATTATTTCAGATTTTAGGCCACTAATGAAATATTTGGAGAAGTTTCCATTGTTTTGTCAACCACTGTATATCAGAAATAGGAAAAAAAAAGGTCGGAGTAGGAGTGATTTTTTGCTTATATCTCAGCCATTTGTGGGCCGATTTACCCGGGGCCGAATTACCGCACTCGTGATCGAATGAACTATCGTATCGAAAAATAATTTCGATATCGTAATTATAATAAAATGTATTAAATTTCATGCTCGGTATCGAATGCAGTAATCTCAAATAAGAAATTTACGATCGATTTTACTCGATATCGAATGCGGTAATTTGGCCCCCGATTTTAAATAGTAACCGAAACGAGACTACAGCAGATTATTGATATATGAATCATGTTTGTAATTTATTTTTTTTGGGGGCTACGGAAAGTTGATTTCAACACACAAACAGACAGATGGAAATGATGCTATGACGACTCCGATATCTATAACGATTCAGGATATATACTTTCCTGGGGTCGCGAATGAAAAATGTACAGATTACAAAGGGAATGACAAACTCAAAAGGAATGCCACTCATGCTGAAGGTTAGAATTATAGTCTTTGTACAATTTTATAAACGTTCAACAAATAACTTTTTAAATTTGCTTTAATTTAGCCTAAAAGTTCATATTTAATCTTCGTATAGAGTATTATTAGGTCTACAATTTCTCAAATACAACTTTTTTTATGACATTAATATAAAAATTCCCAAATGTATATTTTTTACTTGTCAGACTAAGAAGATATTGTCTGCTGTCGTTTGCCTGTTGTATTTGATAGTTGTTGTTCTGGTGGCTGTTGGTTGTTTGCTGTCTCTTTATAATATTGATATATTGCTGTATTATACTTATTTAATGGTGTGTAGTCTCCTTGAATTTTTTTTTTTATTTATTTATGACATTTTCCACTTGTATTGAGTTCTTGGAAATACTTAAATTTACACATATACATATTCTTTAAAGTTTATAATTTCATTTAAAATAAATACATACATTTTTGATCCTTGTAATTTCATGAGATTTCTACACTTTCTTCGTCATTATTGATTATCAGTGGACAATTGTTAGTAAATAAAATTTAATTGATTTGTTTAAAGTAAACAAAATTGCAATTAATTGTATAACAAATTAAGTTAGACTGTTATATGAGGTCGTCAGCGCAAAAGTGGTGTAACCCACAATTTTTTTTTGGTAGCTGTGCTGGTGCTACATACAGCGTGTATTGACATAAATTACCCACAGTGTTATAAATCATTTATTAACTTAAGTACATATTTTCATCCAGCAGCAACCATAATTGCTTTTTAGCATTCATCGCTAATGCAACCATTATGTTCACAACAAACAAAATTATAATCCTTATTAAGATGCTACATTTTTTTTTGTATTAAAAAATAGAAAAAACACCCTCCAAGTTTTCTTCGAAATGAAAGAAAATGAATAATAAACTAGTAAATATTTATAAACAAGAAGTTAGAGTGCAGTATTTGGTTGGGCAGAATTGTATACACTAGGGCAGGTCGATCTCAAAATCGCCCAAGTGACAAGGAAAATCGTACATTTAAAATTAATTCGCATGTTCCTTATTTTGAACCAAAAGTCAAATTTTGAAAAATAACTCCTGGGTGTTCATTTTACACAATTTTAAAAAAATCAAAAATTTGTTGTCACTTTACATTATGTATGTATTGTGTATAGGGTTTTTATCCTGGGAATTCCCGGAAATATTGTCAATTTTTCACTACCCGATTCCCGGGATTTTTAGTCGGGATTCCCTGGAATTAAAAACTGACGAAACTACGAAGAAAACAAATTATAACTCTATGTTTTTCGCAAAAAAACGAAAACTTTTTTACAGTTTTTCTCTTATAACTCGCCTATAATATTGTTACGTTTTAACCTTTTCAAAACGCTGGTTTATTTCCTTTAAATAAACCGGATACTTTTGATTGCAAATAAAAGCCGTTTAGTAGTTTGAAAATTGTAACAACTCTTTATTTTTTAAAATGTACAACAACAACAGAATTAAATAGCCACTCAATGTTTTTTATACACGTTTATAAATTCTCAGAATTACAGACACAATTTATAATGTACACGAATTTACTTGAAAAAAACACAACACACTTTAAGGCACTTAGTTGATGTTTATTCGAAAAGCGTCTCTGATCAACTCACTAACGACTGAAACCTCTGCGACTATTTATAACACTGCATTACCATCTAGAAAGCTCTTTAACTGTCAAAGTTCGAATATTCTAGATCATACGCCATCTGTGGTGTACTTTCTACAATGTTCTTTAACTGATTATTCGAAATCGAATACAGCGTTGCCAACTTACAATCAAATCAACTGAAAGCTTTTATTTAACAATGCCCACAGATATGTTACAGTTTTACAGCACTGTTACTTGAAAGCATTATGCTACTTTTAAATCAGCCGTTAAAATCGTTATATTTGAATTGAAGTACAATTTCGTAACAATAATGAATTCATTCCTTTTACTAAAAAAAGAAAATGTTTTTTTCAATTCATTTTGTAAATAAAACTGAATGAAGAAAAAACATTTCAACTCAATTTGTGGTAGATTTGAATCAGCAAAAAATTTAATCATTCAAAGTTTGAATAAATTCTGTTATCAGTTAACTTCAAAATTAATTAAATTTAAATTAAGCTTTTGAATGAAACTAAAGAATTATATATTGTGAATGGATTTATGGAATGAAAGGCTGACATTTTTTGATTACGGATTAAGATTTTAGTGAATTAAGCTCAAATTTAATTAATTAATAAGAAGCTCTATATATAATGATTATAACACTAAGTTTTTATATGAAATATTGCTATAATATTCCTAATTTACAGTATTGTTATATATTTCGGGAATAGCCCGGAACCCGGGAATGTAGAAACAAACTTTTCCGATTCCCGGGAATCAAAAAAGGTCGGGAAATTAAAAACCATAATTGTGTATAAATTTTATTTACAGAGCGTATGATAAATATGAATGCGATGTAGTTAATAAATAATATTAATCATACGTCTATGAGAATCAGCATAGCTTTATTTTTAAGATTTAGTTTAAACTTTAAACCAACATAACTTTTGCTTGCAATGAGCGAAATGAATAACAACAAGCTCAAAATGGTGTCCGTGTAATAATAAACAAATTTGGAAAAATATGCTTAGACAAATTCTCCAAATTTTACCTTTGGATCAAAACATCAGAATTAATTTTAGAGGTATGGTTAATTGAGCAAAGTTTCTTATTTTTTTTACTAGAATACGATTTTCCTTGTCATTTGGGCGATTTATTTGCGTTCCTACAAATCGACCCGCACTAGTATATAAGGGTCAAACAAAATACTACAATATTGTGAAAATGAGCGAATTCACTTAATTGTGAATAAATTCGAAAATGATCCTTGGATATTTATGACCGATATCTCATTTTGTTCCTGTTGCATGTAGCTTTGCGATAAAGTAATAAATCTGAACATTTTCAGCCGTCTTCGATTTTTCATGATTTTTTAAAACTAAAAAAATTGGCTATTTGTACATTAAAAATATATTTTTTGCTTCAATTTGTTATTATAACTCCGAAACTAATGAGCCGATTGAAAGGCTATATATACGTGAAAATTTGAGCATAGCATGGGTAAAATGTTTTTAAAATTCAATCAATCAAAAGAAAAACCTTAACTACTCAATTTTATGTATATCAAACAAAATACAAAAATTTTGTGAAAATGAGCGAATTCACTTAATTGTGAATAAATTTGAAAATAAATATTCGATATTTATGATCGATACTTTATTTTGTTCCTATTACATGTGACTTTGCGATAAAGTAATAAATCTGAACAATTTCTGCCGTTTCCGATTTTTCATTAGATTTTAAAACTAAAAAAATTGGCTATTTTCACGTAAAAAATATATTTTTGGCTTGAATTTGTTATTATAACTCCGAAACTATTGAGCCGATTGAAAGGCTATATATACGTGAAAATTTGTGCATAGAATGGGAACATTTTTTTGGAAATTCAATCAATCAAAAGAAGAACATTAACTACTCAATTTTATATAAATCAAACAAAATACAAAAATTTTGTGAAAATGAGCGAATTCACTTAATTGTGAATAAATTTGAAAATAATCCTTCGATTTTTATAGTCGATACTTTAGTTTGTTCCCATTACATGTGACTTTGCGATAAAGGAATAAATCTGAACAATTTCAGCCGTCTTCGATTTTTCATGATTTTTTAAAACCAAAAAATTAGCTATTTTCACGTAAAAAATATTTTTTTTTTTGCTTCAATTTGTTATTCAAGCCTATTTATGCTGTTGACCGATTTTTTTTATAAATTTTGTTCACTAATAAATTCAAAAAAATTAAATTTTATTTTTCAAAATTAAAAAAAAAATTTAAAAAAAAAAAAATAAATTTGGGAAAAAAATATTTTTTTTAAAATTTTGATTCGGCACCGAATATAGCTCTCTTATTTGTTGTGTGTCTTGTCTATTAATATTTATAAAGTGAAATAATACTTTTGTAGATCGTTAGAAAGGTAGTTTTTAATTTGATGTATAGAAAGTTATTGATCATCCTGTAGTTTTCGAGATATAAGCACAAATATTTTCAATTTTGAATAGCCGCCCACTCGAAATTGGGCGTGGCCGACAAGAATTTATATATTGTTTTGTATATTACAACAATAAAATCAACTAGTTTCTTCATAACCATGTCATTGTTTTGACATTTTGAAGTGAGGCATTTTTCTACAAAATGTTGTCTTGTGCAGGCCTTTAATGGTTTGTCGAGTTGTCCAGATTTGTAGGCAAAAGTTGTGAAGAATAAATTACAGTTTTATACAGATTTGAACAGTAGTTTAGAAGTTCCAAACAACTATTTAATACACCACTTTCTGTGCTATAACTACTTACTACTCTCTAAGGATTTAAACACCATTTCATGGGCATTTAAACAAATTACATACAAATACATTTTCCCACATGCAATGAAGACCTTGTTGGCTAATATTCTTCATTTCCTAGAATAAAACACTGGAAAATGTGCAGAAAAAGACTATGTCTCGTATTTTTTTCTTGCAACTAATTTTCTGCTACAAAAGCCTTCCTTGAAGATAAAGAAAATACAAAGAAATATAAACTACCCAGCAGAAGTTGTACATTTTAAAAAAGAGGAATAATGAAAAAAAAATACGACAGAAACAAACACAACAATATATAAAATGTAATAAACAATTTAACTTTTGTTTGTGTCTTCTTTTTCCACACACACTCACTCACTCAAGCACACGCTTTTAGCCAAAAAGATAAAAGAGAATGAAAAAAAGTTAATAAAATTTAATATAAAATAAAAACAACCAACAAAATTTTCTAAACATTCAGAGAAAAAACACCAAGAACTTTGTTTAAGGAAAACAAATTCTTTTAAATAAAGTACACATAACGTTTTTTCTACTTTACTTTGTTGTATTATTTAACAAGAATTTGTGAACAGTGGCGCGATTTTGAATAATATTTATTTAAGTAATAAAATAATTTCAAATAAATGTATCTTCTAGCAGCTGGCTGCCAAGTTTAACCATTCTGCACCACTGTTGTAATGCAAAATAGCTTATAAAATGAGCTTCAAAAATGTCTTGTTTTGTTTAAATGTTTGTTTGTCTTCAGCAACATAGTATTTCTTTGAGATTTCATAAAATCTTGTTTTTGTGGATGTTACATTTGATGTGACTGCTACGAGGGATGTGTGAGTAATAAACACTTTAGAATTCTTTGAAAATAGTAAGATTAACCCCCTAATTCAGATACCCACGTGTGTTTCTGAATCAGGACCTATTAGTCCATGTATTAACTCTTGGTCAGTCAAACGTATGTTGCGGTCGATATATTTAAACTAGGTTGTAGGGTTTTTATTCGAATAAAAAATATTTTTTACTCGATTATTATATTCTAAAGTGAAATTTATTATTCATTCGAATAAAAATTATTTTTTTTCTAGATTATTCGAATAATTTTTATTCAAAAGAATAAAAGTATTCAGTTTAAAATAAAAAATATTCAATCAATAATTGCCGAATAATCGAAGACTCGAATAAATTCATTTTCAAGATAAAATTTAAAAAAAAGTTTCTACTTATTGATAGAAATATTGAATAAAACTTCTCAAATAATATCAAAAGCCAATAATTTATAATGCTTAACAAATATATTTATTAAAGGAAATTTTATTAGCAACGAATTTCTACATTTACTTTTCTTATATTTAGGATTAAGAGCACAAGATCGTGCTATTTTTATAGAACAGGGGCGATTACTCGACAAAATTATATGTGGATCAGTTAAAAATGTTGCTTATTTTCCAAATATTTAAGTATGGAAATTAAATTTATTATAAATAACTTTTCCAATAGCTGATGTAGGGCATAGTTCGGCATATCCCACTGTGATTTCATATTATTGGGTGTATGACTTAAAAATTCGGGATTTACAATATCTTTTGAACTCGGTTTTTTTTAGTAACGTATATATTGTTACGTTTTAACCTTTTCAAAACGCTGGTTTATTTCCTTGAAATAAACCGGATAGTTTTGTTTGCAAATAAAAGCCGTTTAGTAGTTTACAAATTGTAACAACTCCTTTTTTATTTAAAATGTACAACAACAGAATTAAATAGTGGCTCAGTGTTTTTTTTATACACGTTTATAAATTCGCAGAAATACAAACACACTTTATAACGTACACGAATTGACTGGAAAATACAGCACACTTTAAGGCACTCAGTTGATGTTTTTTCGATTAGCGTCTCTGATAAACTGAATTCACGACTGAAACCATGGCCACTATTTATACACACGCCATCTCTGGTGAACTTTCTACAAAGTTCTTTAACTGTCAAAACTCGTATATTTGAAGTCTAGAGCTTTCGAATACACACGCCATCTCTGATGAACTTTCCACAATGTTCTTTAACTGTCAAAACTCGTATATTTTGAATTCGAATATACGAGTCGCAGCAAACATTCAGCGTTGCCATACTTACGATCAATTGTCAATTCAAAACTTTTATTTAACATAAATGTTAACAGATATGTTACAGTTTGATGCACTGCTTTCAAATAGCATTATGCAACTTTAAATCAGCCGTTAAAATCGTTATATTTGAATTCAAGTACAATTTCGTAACAATATCATTTTAAAGGATTTTTTGCATCGAAATTGTCGAATTTTATGCCAACAAAGCATCATATGCGGGAAGTTTAGCGTTATTTCTTCAATTTGAAAAATTCTCATAAGCTCACCAAAGCTTATGGTGAATGTGTTCCATCGCTTTCAATGTGCGAGAGATAGTTTGTGCGGTTCAGAAATGGTGATATTGATACGGAAGCGAAAAATCTCCCAGGCCAGCCAAAAAAAGTTTGAAGGCATTACTTCATGAAGATTGGTGTAAAACTCAACAAGAGCTTGCAAAATTATTGGAAGGTACTCAAGCAGCAATTTAGAAATGGATTCATCGAAAAGCAGGGAAATTGGATATCATACCAGTTGATCCCCAGAGATCTTGAAATACGATTTTGGATATCCGAAGGTTGCTTTAACGTTATAAAAGAAAATCATATTTGTACCAAATCATTACTTGCGATGAAAAATGGATCCATTACAATAACTCGAAGCGTATGAGATCTTATGTGAAGACTAGCCGATTTGATACCAAAGCCAAACATCCAGGGCCCTAATGTAATTTTCTATATTTGGTGGGAGCAAAAGAGTCATATTCTATAAGAGCTGCTGACCAGACCGTCCAATGGAACCTGTACCGAATGCAACAGGATATGCGGCCAGACAATAAACTGTAATATTCTATTATGACAACGCTAAGCCACATGTAGCAATACCTGTTAAACATTTTAGAAAATAATGCTTGGGAAGTTTTGTCTCACCCGCCTTTTAGTCCAGACCTTGCCCGTTGTAGAACGTTCTCTCTAGTTTACGCTTCACTTTGGAATAGAGTATCCAAAATTTGCTTGATTCGTTCTTCGCCTCCAAAGATGAGTAGTTCTTTTATCTCGGAATCCATATGTTGCCAGAAAAATGGTAAAAATTCATAGCTAACATTGACCAATATATTGTGCAAATGTTTCAAAATAAAACCTAAAAATTTAAATTTTTTTTTCTTTTTAGAGCACATTAAATTTTCGAAATTAAATTCAAATTTTCGAACATATCTGAAAATGCTTATACTCTGAAACAACGTTAAAATACTTAAAAATTCAACAAATCTTTTGATATTTTTTTCGAAAATTTTTAATTCCGAAATTGGAAAATGAAAGTAGTAGGTCTCAAATAAAACTAAAATTATTTTTTTAAGGACACTCATGTCATAGAGAACATAGAGCGGAAACTAGAAAAAAACTCAAACAAAAAAATTACTCAAAATAATCACACATACGAGTGTGGTTTTTGTTTTCACATAGTTTTTTCTACTAATACATTCTCACCACTTAGGTTTCTGACAACTGAGTTAGGTCTTTGACGGGAGAGTTTCCGCTATATGTCTATTCTCTATGTCTCATGTTTCATAGATTATTTTTGAACAGTTTTCAAAAATGTTCGAATTTTTCAATTTTTGAACATAATGTTGCATTGTCATAAGCTTTTTGCATGATCTAGAGATTATTTTATCAGCTTTAAAATTTGTTCTACCATAACTTCGTTTTTGCATTTTCGTTAGGCATATTTCAGCCTATTTGGGCCATGTGAACTGGTTTAAATTCAGTTAAAAATGTTGAACCAAATAAACAAACAAACATTGAAAGATAAGAAAGAAGAACTGGTTTTCATTGCTGGATAAGATTTTCTAACGATGAAGTTTTGTACGGTTTTAGGCAGTTTGGTGCGATTTTAGTTCATAGTTCAAAAATTAACTAGATAGCTCATATTGATAAATCGCTCTTATTTTTGATTTGGAGCAACCTACGTGAACTACCATTTCATGCAAATGCTGTTTGGTCTGCGGGACGCTGTTAATTGAATAAATGATTATAAACGTAATTGTTCATATAGTCCATCTAACAATTACTTACATTACAGCATAAGAAATTTCCTGTTCGTGTATTCTCTCGTTTCAGTGACTATAATTGGTCCGTAGCTAGTGTGATTTAACACGTCTGGATTTCGAAGTTAAACGACCACAATCCCCAGTGAATTAAAGTAAGAAATTCAACGTTGCTCTGTGGGGTCGATAAAAACCAAATAAAAATTTTAATTAATCTGTATCTTCTAAACTACTGGCCCGATTGCAAAATCATACACAAATGAATCGTAGAGAAGGACATAAGCAAAGTCGATCATATCTGAGAAGCAAAAACTACTTTCTTACAGAGAAAATAAGGAAAATAAAGAACGTTCTAATCAAGTGCTTGTTAGCTAGTCCATAGTTCATATGTGTCGCGTTCGCTATGTTAAGTGTTTGTAGATGGGTGAAAGGAGTGCCGAAAGAAGAAGTGAAGTAATAATGCGGTAAGTGGAAAACACAAAAGATATTCACAAAAATATAAAGAAGCAACAAAGCAGCTGAGAAAATGCCGCACAGTGGGGAAATTTCGAAATGTGGAAATAAAACTGTAATTACTAAACGGATAGTTCGATTTTAATAAAACTACCCTTGACTATAGAAAGACAGTCAAGTTTTAGTTTCAAATTTATAACTTACAGAATATCCGGGCGGTTTAACATGGCTTTTTGTTTGAGTTTTTTTAGTTTATTGCAGGTTTATGTTTATTTCTCTAAGGATTAAAAAAAGTATTAAAATTTCCTAAGCTCATTTAAAAACAAATTAATTCCATTTTGGGTAGGCATTTATTATAAATTTAAGAAGTGAAAGTGACATTTAATTTCAGGAGTTCTATTTTTGTCTTGTTTGTGTATCCATGTTTATTGTTAATATATTGGAAATACCAAAACGAGAATAAATACCTTTTGCCTAAACATAGTGCTAATAAAATGCTATAGAAAAATGGAAACAAGAAAACAAATTTGCAAGATTTCAATTTAAAGGTTACAAATGTCGCGTTATTTACCGTGAAAATTCCAATAATTTTATTTTAAAAAAAACTTTAACGTAATAAATATTGATGTGATTGAAGAGATACTTATATTAAAATAGCTGACCCGACAGACGTTGTCCTGTCAAATTAAAAAAAAGTGCTTGTGTTCGATTTGTGAGTTTTTATATAAAAAATCGATTTTTGTTCAGAAATATGAGTGATCACAGATCGAGTTCCTTTTCTTGATTGAACGCTTATTGGCCAAGTTATTAGCGAATTTAGATATATTGAGTTTTTATATTTTATTTTTATTTAAAAACTTAAAATATCTAAATTCGCTAATAACTTAATAAAAAGCAGCTCGATCTGTGATCACTCATATTTCTGAACAAAAATCGATTTTTTATATAAAAACTCACA
Source organism: Calliphora vicina (assembly GCF_958450345.1). Taxonomy (NCBI): domain Eukaryota; kingdom Metazoa; phylum Arthropoda; class Insecta; order Diptera; family Calliphoridae; genus Calliphora; species Calliphora vicina. Next base: position 98,433,249 of record NC_088784.1, on the reverse strand, counting down.
ATATCTAAAATAGCCGTTTAATCTAGAAAAGGAGCTCGATCTGTGATCACTCATATTTCTGAACAAAAATCGAGTTTTTGTCAGAAATATGAGTGATCACAGATCAACCTTAATGGCCAATTATCACTCATATTTCTGGCCAAAACCCGATTTCTTATATAAAAATCATTAATAATTGGCCAAAACTCGATTTTTGTTCAGAAATATGAGTGATCACAGATCGAGCTCCTTTTTTTGATTAAACGCTTATTGGCCAATTATTAATGATTTAAGATATTGTGGGTTTTTACATAAGTAATAGAATTTTGCTCTGAAATATGAGTGATCACAGATCGATGTATTTTGCAGATGTATTTAATAAGTGGACATGGACAAATTTTATTTCTGTAAAAAATTTTTCGAACATTAAAAAAAAATTTGCCAAATCGGTCCAGGCGTCCTGCGTTTTTGGATATATCGAAAAAAAATTGGCGTGGTCAATTTTTTTTTCAGTAAAAACTTAAATTGGATAACTATGAACATTTAAATAAAAAATTAGCCAAATCGGTGCAGCCGTTATTCGATTTTGGATAAATCGAAAAAGTGGGCGTGGTCAATTTTGCATTCCGTAAAAACCTAAGCCAACCTGGCCAACATTTTAAAACAAAAATTTGTCTAAATCGGTTCGGCCGTTATCAACTGATGCAATTACCAACGAACGACATTTGATTTTTATTATATAGATTATCATGCAGATCTCACTTTAAAACAGATCCGTATGAATTTTAGGCACTATATATTTAATGCATTTCAGGGTAAGTACCATTCACTTGGAAATATGTACAAACTTTCAACATGTTCTGCATGCGCACCCTTATATTTAAGATTTAAACCATAAAAAAACTCAACATATTGTAGTGTGTTGAAAGTCAAAAGTAAAACTAAGTGTAAAAAGCTAAACTTTTTTACCCTTGTCTCCATGTAATGTTATAAATGTTACTACAATTCTTACGGGTTGCATGTTGTTTATATACATTTTCATCTTTGTTTATACTGTAACAATAACTATTGAATAGTTTTTTTTTTCTTTTTTTTTGCTACCATTGTTGGCTTTTAGCTGGCAATATTATCTGAAAATAGTTTCACGTTTCTAGTTTTTGTATTTAGTGTTGCGTGCATCAATGCGTTGTAGTTTTATTTTATTTATTTTTTGTTCACCATCTCTGCATCCGTGTAGCCTGTTGACTGACTGGGTATTGGGTTTGGCAGCAACAAAAACATGGTAGAGAACAACATGACTTGTAGTTTCATCATCTTATGTTGGCATTGCTGTCTTCTTTAATATAGTTTTGCTAGAGAAGCCCTCTTAAATTGTTAAAAGCATAAATAATGCAATAGACTAGAGTTAAGGATGATGTTTGCAAGATGCTCACAAATATGTGGTAGTTGCCAGTAGTGGTGATATTGTTGTTTCTGTGGATGCTACAATACGTCTAGAGCAAAGCATGGTTAATTGTTCTCTTTGGATTTGACACGTTTTGTTTGCCAATGATATTAAAATAATTCGTTTAAGTGTTGAATGCTGGATTTGTAAAAACAATTTCAATAGATTAGAGTGGCACTGTTTTAATTTCAATAAAATTTAATTCTGCCAGGGTCTCAAACGCGACATTTGTATGCCTCTGAAGTGAAAAGGATAAAGAAAACTGACATAATTTTCTTATTTACATTTTTTGATAGCACTATGTTTTGAGCAAAACATTGGTTTTCCTGATTTGTTGTTTCCAATATATTAGAAATAAACATGGTATCACGAACGAGACAAAAAACCGAATTCTATTGCATCTAGAAAAATGCAAAAATCATCGAATTGGAGCATAATTTATTAAGGATTAAATTTTTACATTAAAATTGTATAATATAGTTATCAATTAAGAATTGTCTTGTTGAAATGTTTGAATACTTTTGTATGATTTGTTACGCTACATTTTTTACGTTATTTCTTTTACTCCCTCCCTTTTTTGTTTGAATTTCTACTTACTATTTTTTTAGTGCCACCCTAAACATCAACAAATAACTCAAATCTGTTTAAATTCAATTTTTCTAAATAAATATTTTATGTTAACATTGATTTTATAATCTCAAAATCCACAAAATTGAGACTGCAAAATGTAAACCAACAATTATTCTATTGCAAAAGTATTTGTATGAAAAATCCAACACACAAGTAACTGTGCGGCATGTTCTTATAAAAAATAAAATAAATCCTAATTGAAAATACATAAATAAATCCAACACACATCAAAGATGTGCTCGAAAATATCTTGAGTTTTCGACAAGTAACAGAAGCTGCTTTAAATTTCTAAGAATTGTTTTCCAAGGTAGATATTTAAAAATAAGTTGAAAATAAGATAAAACTTTTTTAGGATTTTCATTAAATGAAATTGCTAAATTTTAAGCAACCCTTCTTTAAACATTCATCAAATGTAACTGAATTTAAGGAAATGTTATGGCATTATCCTAATACAATAGGAAATTGAATTATCAAGAGTTTCCGTCATTTGGTTTTGTTACTATTAGACAAATTAAGGGAGAAAATCTTCAAATATGGCTTTAGTTAAAAGGATAAACTTATTGAAGCTCTACATTGGAAATATGTCGAACTAAATTTGCTAAAATACCTTGAACTATTTCTTATTACAAACACTGCGGGAAAATATGTAAATATGTAGCGTGCTAAATTATACTAAAGGAAAAAACGAATGCAAATACCTTACCATGACATCTATCAACAGAAAGCCACATTATTAAACTTTAATTAAAACAAGTAAGGAAGTATGGTCGGTCAAGTCCGACCATATAATACCCTACACTAAGTAAAAGAGCAAAAACATTTTTCTTTTAAAATTTCAATAATTTATATTTTTGAGTGATTTTCGGAAGTGGGCCTTATATGGGGGCTATGACCAATTATGGACCGATCACCATGAAATTAGGTCGTGTGATTTATGTCTATATGAAAGTTTACTATGTTGAATTTTGTGAGTATTTTTAAGCGATTTAAGCACGTTAAAGTGATTTTCGGAAGCGGGTCTATATGGGAGCTATGACTAATTATGGACCGATCGTAACAAAATTTGGTGACATGAATTTCGTATATATAAAACTTATGTGGAGAGCAATTTGTGGAGATACATTTATAAATTGAACATTTATGACCGATAAAGTCCAATTTCGGAAGGATATTTGTATGGGGCTAGGTGAAATAATGCACCGATTTCAGCCAGTTTCAATAGGCTTAGTCCTTAGTCGGGCTTGACCGACCATACTTTATTACTTGTTTAATATTGGAAACGACAGAACCTATCTTTTCGCTAAAAAATAGTGCTAATAACATTCTATTGAGACATGGAAACAAAAAAATATTGTTAATATTTTATTTTGTTTCACTTCAGGTTACGAATGTCGCGTTCTTTACAATGGAAATGCTCATGGCTGACACAGTTTTGGGGTGTTACTACTTGGCATATTCGAGAAGGAAATCATTTAAGGCTATTATTTAATAATCATAACTGAACATAATTAACATCAGGTAAGATGTGATAATGTCTTTGCATGCAATATATGAAAAAATACACAATTTTTTCATCAAGGATTGTGGAACTTATGAGCAGTAAATAAAGGCTTTTTTATATAAGTATTTGATATTGATAAAAACCTTAGGACCTAAGGATTGATATTTTAGTAAAATAAAAGAATTTTATAAATTTTTGGCACGTAATTTACCTTAAAAACTAAAAAAAATTATATTATGATGATTTTCCATGAATGAAAATATAAAATTTGAATTAATGTAAAATTGTAAGGGTTAAAGATATCTTAACAGAATTTGTAAATAATATAGACTAAAATGTATTCCAATCAATGACATTATAAGTTTTTATATTTTTAATTCTCAAATATCGAAATTCCTAAAACGGAGAAAATGTGTTCCAAAAACTGAGTTTTTTTAGAAAAGTGTCTACTGTAATGTTATTTGCCATGTGATAGTAAAAAACCCTTGTAAGTATTTAAGAAACATATAGGGTTATAGAAACAGAGAGCTGTTTTGAGGATCGGTGCTTTGCCATTTTAGAATTTTTTACTCAAACCTAAACATTTTTTTTTAATTTACCAATATTGGATAGCTCTGGTCAGAGTTCTGTCCTCTCAAGTGAGCTAAATTTTACTTTACACGCTTTTGCATTAAGTTCTCTTTCCGGATCATATGTAAACTGTATTTAGTTCCGAAGAACATTTCTTTTACAAAAGAAAAAACATATTGGTGTAAAAAATACGACCCTTTTTACATGTTCCAAATTTGGATGCGTAAAACTTTCTATAGGAAGGAGATAACTGTAACCATTATTTTATTTAGATTTTTTTTGCCAATATAGCTGATATTTTAAAAATAAATTTCGAACCTCCAAAGACCCGGCATATCTTAAGAACCATAAAAAGATCGTGCAAAAAAAAAAAAAAAATTAAGAAAACTAAATATCTCTTCAACTAATAGAGATAATCCACACATGTAGATCTTTTCAAGGATTATTTATATTTTAAATTTCAGCACATTCGGATCATAAACAGATTTTTGGCGATTTTGTAAAAAAAATTATAGCCGAGGTGACCAACTTTGCGGGGCCCCCATTAGTGCAAAGAAGCTGAATAAATGTAAATCAACTCAAAAACACCTCAGCTCCAACCATGTGAAATTTCATAACAATATCTCCAATAGTTCCCGAGATACCGAATTATTAAAAAAAAAAGTTTCTAACCTGCTGTGTGTCAGCTGTCAAAATGACGGCAATTCAAATCTTACGTAAATTTTTTTAACACTCACATATGTAAGACATTGAACAGGGCTACTCCCTTACTTCGGAAGGACATTTGGATGGGGTCTAGGTGCTTCCTCTATTGTTAGAAAATAAATATGTAACAAGTAAGGAGTGAGATCGAAAAATTCTTAACACACGTTTTTCATTACATTTTTTAACCCAAGTATTATTTGAATTTTTTTTTGATCAAGTTACCTTTGAAAAACATGTCAGTTATTATGTGTAATGTCAATTATATTAATTTTTTTGTTAATCTGATTAAAATGAGTGACCAGAAAAAAGTGCGTACTGAAATTATTAAATATTTTCAACAAAACCCAACTTGGTCTTACAAAAAGTTGGCCAAGCATACAAAGGTCTGCCGTCAAACTGTTTCCAATGTTATTAAACAGTACCGGGAGAACTTGTCAGTTGATAGAAAACCTGGTTCAGGTAGAAGGAATGGTCCACATGATGTTTCTAAAGCCAAAAAAATAGAACGCATTTTCAAAAGAGCTCCCAACACATCCGGTAGGAAAGCAGCCCGGTTAGCTCAGTGCTCGGACTATTTGGTACGAAAAGTTAAAGCTAATGCAGGTTTAAAAACATACAAGGCTCAAAAAGTTCCTGACAGGAACGCTACTAAAAATTTAGAGGCCAAAAACAGAGCACGGAAATTGAAGTCAAGTTTTATAAAAAAATATTCTTGCTGCATAATGGATGACGAAACGTATGTTCTGGCAGATTTTTCGCAACTTCCAGGTCAAAAATTTTATGTTGCTGATGCTCGAGGGAATGTTGAAGAAAAGTTTAGGACTCAAAAGCAGACAAAATTTCCCAGAAAGTTCTTGGTATGGCAAGCAATATGCAGTTGCGGCAAAAGAAGCCACTCATTTGTTACAACGGGCTCTATAAATACCGAAATTTACATCAAGGAATGTTTACAAAAAAGGCTGCTTCCATTCATAAGACTTCATAATGTGTCCACTTATTTTTGGCCTGACTTGGCATCCTGTCACTATGGCAAACAAGCCCTTGAGTGGTACAAGAACAATAATGTGGTATTTGTACCAAGAGAGGCAAATCCTCCAAACTGCCCGGAGCTAAGGCCAGTGGAGAGATATTGGGCTCTTGTTAAAAGAGAATTGAAGAGTACAAAAAAGGTGTCCAAAAGTGTGGTAGATTTTAAACGGAGATGGACTACATGTTCGAGCAAAGTGACAGAAAGCACTATAAAAACGTTAATGGAAGGGTTTCCGAAAAAGGTTCAAAATTTCATCACTAGTGATTAAAACTATAAAAATAATTTTTTTTGTAAATTGTAATAATAATTTCAATCAAATAAAAAAAAAATTAAAGCTGTAAGTTTAGTGGTTTCTTTTTTATAAACATATATGTATGTTAAGAATTTTTCGATCTCACTCCTTAGTATAAAAATATCCTGAAAATTGCGACCTGAATTAAAAATTGATTCTGATGAATCACAAACTCCGACAAAAATCACGCTAAAACGTTTTTTAATATACTTTTTTTTGGTCGTTATGTTACTAAAAAGAAAAATCAACTAAGAAGTAATCAAAGCAGGCAAAACAAAAGAATTGTTGCATTGTTAACTGACTGGTGACTAAGACAAAACAAAACAAGTAATAATGATTGATACGAATATAACACTGCAAAAGTTCGTAAACTTGGATCAAAATCAATAAAAGTAAACAAGAAATTTTATTAAAGAAGCTGTGTTACAAAGTCCTTTGTGTATTTTTATACCCATCCTCAAAAAGATGGGGGGTATATTGATTTTGTCATTCCGTTTGTAGCATAAGGAAATATTATCTATAGAACCATAAAGTATATATAGCCTGGGTCTTCAGTCTGGGGTTTGTTTCAGAGCCGGGATTGGCCAGGGGTGATGCGTCTTCAGGACAGGAGGGTTCCTTCACAAGACCTGAACGCACAATTGGCATATGGAAAGCATCCGTGAGGGGCGACTTAGTCGCTTCACCCTTAGAGGCACCCGAAACAGAGGGTTTAGCCGCCTTGGCGACTTGGGCTTTAGCGGCTTTGGAGGTACTTGGAGAGAAGTCCAGCCGTACCTCGCCGCTTAGGTCACTACCACCTATTGCCTTGGATTTTTTACAATCAGCCAATCTGGGTGTACCAGATTGACCTCTTGCGACACCAGTAGCATGCAGACTAGTCTGGCCCCGGTGTGATCACCTGACTAGCCTGAGTTGGAAATTATTATTTAAAATGGTTTTGCTAAAATCTGCATAACTTCTGTTTAATTAAATTTGTTAACTAACTTAAAGTTAGTTATTTAAAAATTAACTTTAAGTTGGCTAATTTTTATTGTAGCTAACTTAATTTGTAGCTAACTTAAAGTTAGTTATTTAAATGTTAACTTTAAGTTAGTTATTTAAAAGTTAACTTAAAGTTAGTTATTTAAAAATTAACTTTAAGTTGGCTAATTTTTATTGTAGCTAACTTAATTTGTAGCTAACTAAAGTTAGTTATTTAAAAGTTAACTTAAAGTTAGTTATTTAGAAGTTAACTTTAAGTTGACTTTTTTGTAGCTAAGTTAAAGTTAGTTATTTAAATGTTAACTTTAAGTTAGTTATTTAAAAGTTAACTTAAAGTTAGTTATTTAGAAGTTAACTTTAAGTTGACTAATTTGTAGCTAACTTAAAGTTAGTTAGTTATTTAAAGGTTAACTTTAAGTTGACTATTTTGTAGCTAACTTAAAGTTAGTTATTTAAATGTTATTTTTAAGTTAACTAATTTTTATGTAACTTAAAGTTAGTTATTTAGAAGTTAACTTTAAGTTGACTAATTTGTAGCTAACTTAAAGTTAGTTATTTAAATGTTAACTATAAGTTGACTAATTTTTTGAATTTGAATTTTGATACCAAACTCGAAACTTCAATTTAAAGCTAGGTACTCTGTTCAAAATTTCGTGCGAAATGCTGTCAAACTACATATAAAATATTTGGAATGAAATATATGCGAAATAATTTCGCAAAAGTTGTACTCTGTTTTTATTGTGGAAAACATGTGAAATACATCTGGCAACCTTATTTTTCCACACGAAATAACATACGCAGCACTTCTTTCGCACGAACGCACCACGAACGATATCGGTTTTAGGAATGAAAAACTATATATATATAATATTACTCTTTTTACAACTTTATATGGTATACCCTGTAAACAGCTAATTTTTCGAAAGTGACAACACTTTCGAAAATAAAAAAGGGAAAAGATAACATACTTTTTTTAATAACAAATACTACATGTATAGTTGCAAAAATACGTATTTTATGCCTTTTTTCTGTTTTACGTCTTTATGCAACTGTTCATAAATGTATGGTAAAAAGTTTGTTTTCTGGACCGAGCTGAAGAAAACAAACTTTTTTCAGAGTTGCATAAAAAGGTAGTATTTTATGTATACACGTGAGCAAGTGTCATTAAAAAGTAAACAAAAGCATGACAAAAATATTGCTTTATTTGTGGAATCATTGTTTTGTCATTTTAAAAGATATTTTAATTTTAAAAACTGGAATTAATTACTGGATGATCCTAGTATCAGATTTCGTGGTTGTCACTTGCGCCATTTTAGTAGACCACGTGTTATTCAAATTTCAATTTAATCATCTATATTGTTGCTTCGTAGCAGACTTTTGCTCCTAAAAATTAAAATATTCGTTGAGCATCAATATGGAAAAAAGGAAATATCTATAAAATGATGTATCGATCATTATCCTAAGTACTTTCACTCAGAAGTTATAGGTCAGCAAACTTTTGAAAAATAAAAAAATAAGTAAATTTTGTTTTTTTTTTTAAAAATTAAAATATTCGTTGAGCACCAATATGGAAATGAGTTCCGTATAGGGGACAAAAATACCTATTTATTGATGTATTGAATGTTTTTCTAAGTACAAAATTTACTTATTTTTTTTATTTTTCAAAAGTTTTTATCACTTCTGCTCAACGAATATTTTAATTTTTGTTCACGCATGTGGTAAAATAAATGTAAAAGCAACAAAACCAACACTGACAATTGACAGTTATAGCCAACAAAATGAAATTGCTTGTGGTTTTTGTAAATGTAAATAAACAAATCAGCTGTGTTACTGACATTACCTAATTAAAAAATATTGATTATCATCTGGCTTGGTGGATGAGGCAGAGCTTTTTTCATGTTTTTGTAAAATATTTGGGAAAAAAATGAGTGAAAATAACTTAAGACAGCGTCAAACGCTGCCTCAAAATGATAAGAAAACAAATGGCAGTAAGGAGAAGGAAAAGGACAAGAAAAATAAATTGTAAGTATGAAGATTAATATTAACAAGTAAGAGAGCTATATTCGGCTGTGCCGAATTTTATATACCCTTCACCGAAATATACTTTAAAATAAAAATTTTAAATATTTTTAGGTAAACAAAATTTATTTTTTTTTTCCAGTTGTTTTTTGAAATTTTTTTTTTAAATTTAAATTTTTTTTTTTTAAATTTAATAATTTTTTTTTTTTAATTTAAAAAAAATTTTTTTTTTTTATATTTAGTGAAAAAAAATTTTGGTGAAAAAAAAAAAATCGGGTTAAAAAATATTTTTTCCGATTTTGACCCATTGTAGGTCCAACTTACTATGGTCTTATATACGTCGTTGAACAGGTCTTTGAAATATCTGTCATTAGATATCCATATTGTCTATATTAATGATTTAGTAATCCAGATATGGGTCAAAAATAGGTAAAAAATCGAGGTTGTCCTGTTTGTTTCCATATATCTCAGCGATTTGTGGACCGATTTTCTCGATTTTAAATAGCAACCGAGCCGGAAGAATTTCGGAGATATTGATGTATCATTCGTGTATGTAAGTTATTTGGGGGCTTCAGAAAGTTGATTTCAACACACAGACGGACAGACGGACATGGCTATATCGACTCCGCTATCTATAACGATTCAGAATATATATACTTTGTGGGGTCGCAAATGAAAAATGTAGAAATTACAAACGGAATGACAAACTTATATATACCCTTGCCACTCATGGTGAAGGGTATAAAAAATAAAAATTTAAATATTAAGCAATTACCGTTTTTTAAAGGGGGGTTTTACAAACCCCCTATTATTGTGAAGCAAAGGCGAGCAATCCGTGCTTAGTGCAGAGAAAAGTCAAGTGACAGCGCTTCTAAGAAAATGACTTGAACATTCATAATTGTCTTATAACTATTAATATCACTATGAAATTTTCCATAAACAAGTTTAAGATGAATCCAAATATTTCTACCAACTTTTATGAGGATCGGTTCATAATTGAATAGTTTATTGCAAAAACCAGTCAAGTGACAAAAAAGCAAAAATTTCAATATTGGGCGATTACTGTTTTTTAAAGGTAAATGCTTCGTTTAATGCAAAAAAAAAAATAAAAATTTCCTATTATGGTGAAGCAAACTCATAATAGGGGACAGAAAGAAGTCAAGTGACAGCGCTTCTAAGAAACTGACTTGAACATTCATAATTGTCTTATAATTATTAATATCCTGATGAAATTGTACATTAACAAGTTTTTTATGAAGTCAAATATTTCTACCAACTTTGATTTGGATCGTTTGATAATTAAATCGCTTATTTAAAAAACCAGTCAAGTAAGAAAAAATCAAAAATTTAGTTATTGGACGGTTACTGTTTTGTAAAGGTAAATGCATCGTTTAATTCAAAAAAAAAAATAAATACTGCCGCTCTATATGGTGAAGCTAAGCTGAAATTGGTGTTTAGTGCAGAAATAAGTCAAGTGACAGCGCTTCTAAGAAAATGATAATAAGTTATATCATGACGAAATTGGCCATAAACAATTGTTATATGAATTCAAATATTTCTACCAACTTTTGTGAGGATCGGTTCATAACGGAATAGTTTATTTCAAAAACCAGTTAAGTAACAAAAAATCTAAAATTTCGATATTGGGCGATTACTGTTTTTTAAAGGAAAATGTATGGTTTAATGCAAAAAAAAAATAAATAAATACTAACCTCTTATTATGTTGAAGCAACGCCCAGAAATCTGTGTTTAGTGCAGAAAGAAGTCAAGTGACAGCACTTGAATGCAACTTGTTTCATAAATGTTGTAGGTTTTAATAAATGTGAAGAAAATAAAAGATTTGAAAACTCTAAACTCCAACTTGGTTGGATATGAAGAGTTTTATTGGAATATTTTTCAATGGCCTACAGCGGAAGCTGAATGCAATGTAGAACGAGAAAAAATATAAATTTTGTAAAAGTAAAATTTTTTTGGAGCCAAATTTAAACAAAAATATGTATTTGGTTGATTTAAATGGCAATGTGATTAATGGTTTACTTTTAATATTTTGTTTGTCTGTCTGGTGTGCAGATGTCTAGTAATTTCTCTGACCTTAATTTAGTCTGCTAAAATTTATTATTATATTATTGTATTTTATTATTTCATTATTTTTGTTTCAATGGCTAATTGTACTATGTATCACCATGTCCGCCTGTCTGTTTATGTAGCTGTGTGTCTGTATTTGTTTCTACTTTTATAGTATATAGAAATATTTCTGTATAAGTATGTAGTTTATTTTTCCTTTTTTTTCTAGTTTTCATTATTATTATTCAACATGTTAATTTTTCCTCTAAACTGTTTGTATATACAATAGAAATATATGTATGTATATTCATAAGTTCAGTTATAATTCATTTGTTTGCATTGAAAATTATGCACAACTGTTGCTTGAATTTATGTCCATATTGGTTTATTCTATTTTATTCTGCCAAAAACTACAAACGCGGGAAAATAATGCTGCCAACCTCTCTAATCCGAAGCAAACAAAGTCGTATTCATGGGAAACATATTTAATATTTTCCTATTGCTATGGAAATAATTCAGTTTAGATTATGATTTCATAATAACTAAATGTGCAAATGAATACTTGGTATTGAATATTTTGCGAAAATTTAAAAATTCAAATGTTCCCTTACTATATGAATTTTCAAACATTAGAGTTTTAAAATCATGTCAGAATTTACACAAATTTTCAAAGTTCGAAAACAGTATTAAGTGTCACTCACAATCCCTTGAATTCGTATGAACTATGCAAATACAACTCTGAAAATATCTACTAAGTATTTGCCACTAGTTGACAGCTTCTATGTATGTAGTAATTGCTACTATGCAGTTCCTTTCCATAATTTCACATTCATATTGTGGTGGCTGAATACTAGGTTGGCCCTTATTTGGTACTTGCTGGATTTTCGTTTCTCTCAAAGTCTAAAATGATTCTCTGCTATCTAAGCTCAATCTCAATGACACACAGGTTAAGAGCAAAAGAAGGGCTACTTAAGTACAAAAATGGTCAAATTGTTCAATTCTATGAAGACATTTTTTTTAATTTTTAAGTTAAATTATAAATTTAGTTTTACCACATAATTAATGATAACTCAAAAAGAATTAGTCCGATAGTATTAAAATAAACATGAAAAAATTGTAATTTACATAACCTTTAATCCGTTTATATACTGCGTTTTAACAAATAATAAATTGAAGCAAAAAATATATTTTTTAAGTGAAAATAGTTATTTTTTTAGTTTTAAAAAAATCATGAAAAATTGAAAACGGCAGAAATTGTAAAGGTTTATTAATTTATTACAAAGCCACATGTAATAGTAATAAAATAAGATATTGCTCATGTAAATCGATGGTTAATTTTCGAATGTATTCACAATTAAGTGAATTCGCTCATTTTCACAAAATTTTAGATTTTTGTGTGATATACATAAAATTGAGTAGTTAATGTTCTTCTTTTGATTGATTGAATTTTGAAAACATTTTCTCCATGCTATGTGCAAATTTTCACATATATATTGAGTTTCAATCGGCTCAGTAGTTTTGGAGTTATAATAACAAATTGAAGCAAAAAATATATTTTTACGTGAAAATAGAAATTTTTTTTGGTTTTAAAAAATCATGAAAAATCGAAAACGGTTGAAATTTTTCAGATTTATTACTTTATTGCAAAGCCACGTGTAATAGTAATAAAATGAGATATCGACTATAAAAATCTATTTATTCTTTTTGAATTTTTTCACAATTAAGTGAATTCGCTCATTTTCACAAAATTTTAGTTTTTCGTGTGATACACATAAAATTGAGTAGTTTCGATTGATTGAATTTTAAAAACATTTTCGCCATGCTATTTAAAAATTTTCACATATATATTGAGTTTCAATCGGCTCAGTAGTTTCAGAGTTATAATAACAAATTGAAGCAAGAAATATATTTTTTTCGTGAAAATAGCAAATTTTTTTGTTTTAAAAAAATCATGAAAAATTGAAAACGGCTGAATTTGTTCAGATTTATTGCTTCATCATAAAGCCACGTGTAATAGTAATAAAATGAGATATCGACTATGAAAATCTATTTATTCTTTTTGAATTTTTTCACAATTAAGTGAATTCGCTCATTTTCACAAAATTTTAGTTTTTCGTGTGATACACATAAAATTGAGTAGTTAATGTTCTTCTTTCGATTGATTGAATTTTAAAAACATATTTCACATGCTATGTGCAAATTTTCACATATATATTACATTTTAATCGGCGCAGCAGTTTCGGAGTTATAATAACAAATTGAAGCAAAAAATATATTTTTACGTGAAAATAATTTTTTTTTTTGTTTTAAAAAAATCTTAAAAAATCGAAAACGGCGGAAATTGTCCAGGTTTATTACTTTATTGCAAAGCCACATATAATAGTAATAAAATGAGATACTTGTCATATAAATCGATGGTATATTTTCGAATGTATTCACAAAGAAGTGAATTCGCTCATTTTCACAACATTTTTGTTTTTTGTGTGATATACATAAAATTGAATAGTTAATGTTCTTTTTTGATTGACTGAATTTTAAAAGCATTTTGCCCATGCCATGCGCAAACTTTCACGTATATATTGCGTTTCAATAGGCTCAGCAGTTTCGGAGTTATAATAACAAATTGAAACAAAAAATATATTTTTTACGTGAAAATAGAATTTTTTTTTGGTTTTAAAAAAATCAGGAAAAATCGAAAACGGCAAAAATTGTTCAGATTTATTGCTTTATCACAAAGCCAAATGTAATAGGCACAAAATGAAATATCATGTATTCACAATTAAGTGAATTCGCTCATTTTCACAAAATTTTAGTTTTTTGTTTGATATACATAAAATTTAGTAGTTAATGTTCTCCTTTCGCTTAATTGAATTTTGAAAAAAATTAATTTTCACATCTAAATTCATTTAATTTTTAGCGATCGTAATAAAATAAGGGCCATCCTACTGCATACAGAAGCTCCCATATTGTTAACATTAACACACTCAATCATTTATGCCCCAGTACGAGTATTTAACCAGTCATGCCAATGCATTTAAGAAATCTATTATGAGTTGTGGCAAAGGATTGCAACTTTGTCGAATTCGTTTTATATTATTTTGATCAGAGCAATGTAATTTTGGTGCTAGTATTATTTTTAGTTTCCTCAAAAATATTTTAAGTTAAAAGGAACAGAGTATAAATAAATGTTTTTGAAACACACATTTATTTTAATCTGAAAATAAAATCGATGCATCATTTCGCGCATAATGCATATGTATCTTAATACTCCTTCTAATTTTAATATTCTTGTTAAACATTTAACACTAGAAACTAACACAAGTTTGTAAGTATTCGACTTACACAAATACTTACTCTCACATACTATAAGACAAACAAATATCCCAGCTGTTAAACAAGTGGCCAATGTATCCCTTAAAGACAGTAATTTTCACAAATGTCTTATCACTTGACTGACTCCAATTTATATATTTTGGTCATTTGATACGTATGTGCTCTTTGTATTGCAGAAATAAGACAATTGGTTACTTTATACATCCCAAGTAATCTATCGTGAAGACAATTGCCACTTAAGAGTCTCTAAGTAATCTGGAGTTTAGTCACTTTAAACGTTTTGTGAGTAATTCTTACAAACTGGTTTTATACAAATTGCGTTGATATAATTCTCATACAGATTATTTTTATTTTTGCCTAAGTATACTGATATCCCATGTAGCAATAGTCACTTTACCCTAGTCATGGATAAAAACACTAGTTCGGGACTGTCTCCCAGAACTGCTGGGATGTGTTTTTAATATACATATCCATAGAAATGCTTTAACATTTGTGGGTATGTGCATATAATTTCTTTGTAACTAAATATAATTTACTCGACTCCAGAGATTTGTAATAAGAATAATGTTTTACACACATTTGCAGTAAAATTTTCTAATGCACACACAATCTATGTATTTGTTCAACGAAGTTTTTCACAAGAGTGTCTATTACCCAAACACATTCATCCACCCACCCATCCACACACAGTGTGAAGAAAAAGTTTATTATTTTGTTTTCGTCTTGCAATGTGATGCATTTGAAATAGAAGCGCTCTCACACTCATAAATATATCTACTGTGCAAATAATCTACCACGAAATTAGTACGTTTTGTTCAGAAAGTATAAATTTATCAACTATTTTGTAGTCATTTATTTTGTAAAAGTTTTTTTATAAGTTTTCATAATGTTGTTAACTGGTGTAATGAAGAATTTCGAAGATTATAATAAAGTATTTATACTCGTATGCATATTTAAGAAAATATTTATGTATATTTGCAAAAGGGTGGGGCACTTCAGTTTACTAGAAATAATACAATTAAAATGTTTTAAAATTGGAATAAAAAAATAAATTAAATAAATTAAATAAATTCAACAAGTGATTGTAGATGTGGCTGCAAGAACTTGCTACTGACTGATAAAACACTTTTCAAAGACTGTCATTACTTGTAACTAATTCTGACTGATTCCACTTCGCCTAGCCTAAACATGAAAGGCTAGAGACATACAATTTGGATACAGGTTCCTCTCTTCAAATAATAAATTTTATAACAAAACATTTAAATCATAATGATTAAATTACCTTAAATTTTCACCTAGTAATTCTCATTTAGTTTACAATAATTATACCCTACACCATCATAGCGGGGAGGGTATAATGCGTTTGTGCAGATGTTTGTAATGCCCAAAAATATTAGTTTAACACCCACCTTAAAGTATACCGATCGACTTAGAATCACTTTCTGAGTCGATTGAACGATGTCCGTCCATCCGTCTGGCTGGCTGTCCATGTAAACCTTGTCGCAATTTTGAAGATATTTCGATCAAATTTGGTACATATTATATTCGGTGCCCAAGGACCAAGCCTATTGAAACTGGCTGAAATCGTTCCATTATTTCACCTAGCCCCCATACAAATGTCCTCCCGAAATTGGACTTTATCGGTCATAAATTTTTAATTTATAAATGTATCTCCACAAATTCCGCTCAAAATAAGTTTTATATACACAAAATTCATGTCACCAAATTTTGTTACTATCGGTCCATAATTAGTCATAGCTCCCATATAGACTCGCTTCCGAAAATCACTTTAACGTGCATAAATCGCTTAAAAATTTTGGTATACTCACAAAATTCAACATGGTTACCTTTAATGTAGACATAAATGACACGACCTAATTTCATGGTGATCGGTCCATAATTGGTCATAGCTCCCATATAAGGCCCACTTCCGAAAATCACTCAAAAATATAATTTATTTAAATTTTAAAAGAAAAATGTTTTTGCTCTTTTACTTAGTGTAGGGTATTATATATAGATATATATAATACCCTACATATATATATATATATATTCAAGATGCTTCAGTCAACTGTTCAATACAGAGACTTCGGTAGTTTGTTTAAGACAGAGGCTTCGGCCAACTGTCTCCCTAGTTAAGTTAATTTATTTGTTTTACACACGTATTAATCATGGCAGTAATAACCCGATCCTGTACCGATGAAACGCATCATCATGTTTTTTCTACTTAAAAAATTGCCGACAGGTGAAATTCGAACCATTTATGGGTGAAATAGGTAAAACCTATGTTTTGGTACGTTTTTGGCATCCCATGTATCTTTTAAACCAATATAAATAAATTTTAAATCGTATTATTTACTTATTATATGGTATTATATCAAATATAAATTTGGTACTTTTTGGAAATTTGAAACCTTAAGGGATAAAAATTGTGTTTTTGTTTTTGTTACTTCCTTCATAAAATTGGTTTTCTATAAATTGACCTAGGCATCTGAATAGTTTATTATGAATTCTCACTAAGACACTAAAAATTATTTGAGTAAAATTTACATCATATCTTGGCTGGGAAAAAAGTACTAAAAAGAGGTAAAAGGAAAAAATACATTTTATTAAAAATTATTAATTATTTAATCATAATTGATTAAATTTTAAAAATTTGTTCTTAAATGCATACAAAAACAAGTAAGAGAGCTATATTCGGCTTTGCCGAATATTATATAACCTTCAACAAATTATACTTCAAAATAAAAAAAACTTAAATATTTTTATGTGAACAAAATTTTTTTTTCAGTTTTTTTAAAAAATTTTCGAATTGTTTTTTTTTAAATTTAAAATTTTTTTTTAAATTTAAAAAAAAATTTTTTGTTTTTTAAATTTTTTTTTTGGTGAAAAAAAATTCGTGTTAAAAAATATTTTTTCCGATTTTGACCCATTGTAATTCCAACTTACTATGGTCTTATATACGTCGTTGCAAAGGTCTTTGAAATATCTGTCATTAGATATCCATATTGTCTATATTAATGACTTAGTAATCCAGATATAGGTCAAAAATCGAAGTTGTTCTGGTTTTTTCTTCATATCTCAGCCATTTGTGGACCGATTTTGCTGATTTTAAATAGCAAACTTCTCGAAAGCATGTCTTACAGAATTATTGCAGATTTGGATCCCGAAGATATCAGGGGTCTTCAGAAAATTGATTTCAACAGACAGACGGAGATGGGTTAATAGACTCCGCTATCTATAATGATCCAGAATATATATACTTTATAGGGTCGGAAATGAAAAATGTAGTAATTACAAACGGAATGACAAACTTATATATACCCTTCTCACGAAGGTGAAGGGTATAATAAACTAACATTGTTTTATATGGAATTTTTATAACAGCTTGGTACCTTTTTAAAACATAAATTGTTTTTGAACACATGAGTCGGTTGAGACATATCTTTGTTACAAAAAATGTTTACTTTTTCTTCTAATAGCACTGTCCAACAAATTGAGACTTTTTGATTGGAACAGAATAGTGGCCCTATAATTCTGGTAGAGCATGTTGAGTAGATAGTTTCTGTAGAATAAACTTGTAGGCCAGCTGGTCTGATTTTTTTTTACAGTGGGTCAAAGTTTGAATTTTTTGAGTATTATTTGAAGTTCCAATATAATTTATGTTTAGATCATGAAATTGTACAATGATATATACGTTTTAATGCTCAGTAGAGCCGCCTAAAAATTCATTAAGCAACATTTGTTCAAACACATTGAAACGTGTATAATTTCGGTATATAAGAAGAATCGCCCGCCCCCCAACAAATAACATCGTTATAAAGCAATATCTTCATTAAAAATCTTAAATTCAGTGTAAGTCATACTGATTTTCCATTAAAATTTGTGTCTAATATCAACCTCATCATCATCGTTCATTTTGTTTGTTAGTTTTTTAAAGCAAATAAAAACAGAATTTTATCAAACTACAACACCCTGAAATTACTATCTACCGTTAAATGCAATTTTGAAATACAAACGCTAGCACACACAAACACACTCATTATTAGATGCCTGGTATTAGTGAGGATGTGTATGTGTGTGTATGTGTAAACAAGACATTAACGGGAAAATGCAACATGTGATATAATTGTCCTAGATAAACATTGTTGCTCTCCACATACACATGTACTCATAAACACACTCACACACACTTATACAGAAAAGGATTACCGAAAATAGAATAATCAAGCAAAAGCAAGAAAACGAAGGAAATTATGATGTAACGCAATGCAATTGAGTTGTTACAACCCAAAAACTAAAGTTGTAAGCACAAAGCTTTAAAAAGCTTAGAGAGTTAAGTTTTTATTAAAAGTTTCTTTTATAACTGAAAGAGAGTAGAACAGCAATTAGAAGCAAAAAGTTTTAAGGGTGTGTTTTGAGAGCTTAAAGTTGTTTTTTTCTTGGAAATTTAGTTAACATGCACACCAGGAGTTTTGGTACAATTTTTAAAGCTTTTTTTTTGTAGAGATTAAAGAGGGTTAGGAACTTAGCTATGTAGTTCGTGAAGGTGACAAACACTAATAAAAGCTTTAATTTTATAAAACTTTTTTAATATACAAAAGACCGAATATTGATTTATTCGGTGAGTTATTTGATGTTGGATGCGGAATATCAAAAATATTTTTAATTGGTGTGTTTCATTTAACACACACCAAGTTTGCCCAGAAATAGTTTTTATTGGTACAATAAAATTATTTGTTCTAATATACCGAATTGTAGTGAGGTCCTTATTTTAAACTTTTTTAGATTTTCGAAATTTCAAAGACTTTAAACATGCATATTTTAAGATTGTACCTATTATGTGTAAGCGCAATTTAAAGATGGCGCATTTCGAAATAGGCAACTGAGAGCCAACAACCTAAGTCTGTGGTCCAAATCCTAATACATGAGAATTCATTGCTATGAATTTTGTTATTGAAATTGAGAGAAATTGATCGCTAGTTTCAGGTTTTCTCTATACAGAGAGAAACGGATCTCTAGATCCAGGTTTTCACTATACAGGGAGAAACTGATCACTAGCTCCATGTTTTACATATACAGAGAGAAACTGATCTCTAGCTCCATTGGAAATAGCAACCGATCGCTGACTCCAGATTTTATCTATACAGAGAAAAACTGATCGCTAGCTTCAGGTTTCCTCTATACAGAGAGAAACTGATCGCTAGATTCTGGTTTTCTTCAGAGAAAAACTAATCGCTAGCTCCAGGTTTTCTTTATACAGAGGGAAACCGATCACCAGACGATTGTTAGTATATAGACAATTATAAGATGATCTCTATTCCATAGTCCACCATATAAATGTATTTCATGTTCAGTACAAAGTGCAATAAAGTCAACCAAAACATAAAAACCTTACACAAGATCTCTTGTTTGCCAGCTAAATAGCTTGATGTAATTTGATTTTTATTAAGAAAAATACTGATCTCACTATCAAAAAGAATTATGCCAGAGTTCTTGTTATTGTAACAGCTCAGCTATAGTCGAAAATTCTTCCCTGGGGAAAAAACTTCGATTGGTATAGCTGTCGATGAGTTGAGAATCTTTTGCCGAGTGAGACTCTGGTCATTCCGGAGTGAAGATCCAATTATCGTGGAAACAACTGTATGATTTGGTCTTCCGAGATGATGTGCTCAAAGTCTACACCCTATTGAACACTATTTGAAAGCAGTCAAGTTAATATTACTAGATCCTATCATAAAAATAACCCCAAAGAACTTGAAAGACGATTTTGCATGTCCGAAATTGTGCTTGAGGGCTATAAAAGAAAATCAGTTTTGCACCTAATCATTAGTTGCGATGCAAAATAAATCCATTACGATATTATGAAGCGTAAGTGATCGTATATGAAGCCCAGCCAAACAGCCGAATCGACACCAAAGCCTAATATCCACAGCGCTAAGGTAATATTCTGTATTTGGTGGGAGCAAAAGGGTCCCAGGATTCATCTAAAAGAAATTGGTTACCATTCGAATTAAAGCCAAAAGATGTTGAAATACGATTTTGCATAACCTAAATGATTTTTGAAAGCTATAATAGAAAATAAATTTTGCACCGAAAAATTGCAATGAAAAATGGATACATTACGATTCGACCAACCAAAGCCAAATATCCACAGCGCTAAGGGAATACTCTGTAGTTGGTGGGAGCAAAATGGTCGTATCTCTTATGACCTGCTGTAGTCTGCCCAGACCATCACAGGGCACCTGTACCAAATGCAACTGATTCGTTTGAAGCTAGCATTGGATGAAAAACTGAATAAGCGACCAGACATAAATCCTTAAAAATCCATCATGATAACGGTCGGCTACATGTTGCAATACCTATTAAAATGTATTTATAATGAAGTGAATAGGAAGTTTTACCTCATCCGTCTTATAGTCCAGAACTTGGACCCATAAGAGACCAAAAAGCTCTTAAAGGAATAGACTTAAGCTTTCTTTTGACCAAAAAAATATTAAAAATAAAATGGGCTCATTTTGAAAAAAAAAATTGTATGTCTAGAGTTACAAAATATTTATTTTGATAGATATGTCACTTGCATCCCACTAAGCGATCATAAAGGTCTTCAAGGAAAAGACCTAAGTTGTCATTTGAGCAAAAAAGAAACATAATTAACAAAAGTGTCCATTTTGAAAAAATTCAAAGTTTTTGATTTTGCAAAACAAAGTCAAAAATTCTATGTTTTGCGATACAAAATATTTATTTTGATAAATATCCAACTCGCAGCTTACTGAGCGACCAAAAAGGTCTACAAGGAAAATATCTAAACCTTCTTTTGAGAAAAAAGGTGCCATTTTGAAATAAAAGTCAATAAAGTTTTTGAATTCGGAAAAAAAAAATTGAATAATTTTTTTTTTACTTTTTTTCGAAACTATTTGGGACAGATTTTGCTAAGAACAATAGGTAATAAGTTACATGGATGATTGCCCAAAATGTTAAATTTTATCCAATAGGGCTAACCTTAGTGCAAATTTCATCCCGATCCCAAGACATCGATTTCAAAAGTTGTTTCACTTGACATGAAATCCGCCATATGTATTCCCCCAATATCACACATAATAGTATAAATAACTAGTTCATAGTTCAATAGTGTCTAATATTTATTAAGATAAACATCGAAAACATGTTCTATAAAAAATTTTCAGTTATTGCGAGCCCTAATAGCGAACAAATCTTAAATAATACTTGACACACCTTTGCTATTTTACAAGAATGATCCACAATTATCGATTTTAAAAAAAAAGAAAAAATTTTCGCTGTTAGGGCTCGAACAATTTCATTTCCACAAGTTCGGTCATTGAAGCGCCCCCATTTTCGGGATTAAACACCAAGCAATATAATACAAACAATAAAACATATATCTGGAGAAACCTGAAATAAATAGTAATATGTAATGCAATATTGTGAATACTAAATCAATAATTCCACAACTTTTTAGATCCTTAAAATTTAATTTCAGCTACACGGTGACTTATAAATATTAAAGTTTTATTTATATTTTATAAGCAAAAACTACATAAATTTAATTAAATATATAGATATGCTAGTATAATAAAAAGAATAGTTGTAATTTTAAAAAATCTTATAAATTTACAGCCATTGTTTTGTGTTCGAAGAGGGACATGTTCATAAATTAAACTTAATCCTACTTAACAAACATTTTCACAAACAAACATCCTTGTTAAGCCCAGCCAGTTTTAATTATGAACCATATCCTTAATTAAGTAAGAAACAAATACATTAAAATTGAAATGTTCCATATTTAAAAATATTTGTCAAATAAATAATAACAACAAATAAGGTAGAATTGTATGGGTATTTATATGTAAAAGTGTACTTACATTTCTTTTCGAATTCTAAAAACGGTCGGTTTTTAATTTATTGTTTTTTTTTTTGTATTTTTGTTATTTTTTTTGGCAATTTTTATAGTTTTCATGAAATTTGTTTCGTTAAAGTCAGGTTTGTTGTTGTTTTTGTTTTTGGTACGAAATATAAACAAAATAAAAAAAGTAAATAACAACAAACATGAAATTAGATTTTTTTGAAAACAACTTTTTTTTTTTTTTTTTGAAAGAGAGTTTTAGTTAAAAAAATTCAAAACTAAGAAGAATAGTAAGTAAGTAAAGTGTAAATTTTAACTAAAATAAATTTTCAACTCAAATATTTAATGATTTCTTTTTTAGCATCTTTTTTTTTCTAAAAGCATCCAAGTTTTTTTTCTTAATAAAAATGAATTTAAACTTTTTTCTTAAATATAAAATGTTCCATTTCTTCAATAATTAATAATTATAAATAGAATTATTTATAAAGAAAAAACCAAACAAAAAACAAAATTAAAAACCAATATTTCTTTTTATTGTAATTTTTTTTTGTTTTGTTAAGGAAAATTAATATAAATTTGTAACAATTAACAAAATGTATGCACTCACCCATATCATCGATAATTGGCGCCATGCGTAATGTAATGCCGACTAACATGAGGCACATGAGCAACAGCAAACATGCTGTGGCAATAATGGTCCAACGAGCACGTTGTGGCAAATCATCTGGATCGATTACCTTGAATATTTGGTGGAAAATGATTTTATTGTTCATTATTATTGCTTATTTTGTAAGGAAATAAAATAAACATTACCTTGACTTCTTGGGTTTCTAAGTCTTGTACAAGAATTTTGGGTTTTTTATGGCGATGACGTTTTTTGTGACGATGATGGCTGCAAGTAAAGAATGAATATTATGAATATTTTGTTTTAGAATATTTTTGAAATAAAAAAAATTAAAACCACAAAAATTCGAAAGATTTACTTTTGTTTTATATTGAAACAATTGATTTTTACATGTATAGCCTGATTTGGTTAATATTTTTGTTACATTTCGAATAAAAACTATTCGATAATTCAAGAAGAAATTTTTAGTTGTTCGAACCAAACAAATATTCGAATAAATTGTAAAAATTTAAATTTTTAATTTACGAATACAGAATTATTCGAATAATCGAATCGAATATTCGTAATAATTTCTGTCAAATATTTTTTTTTAGCGAATAAAATATGTAGTTAATAATAAAAAAAAATATCTGATTAATATTTGAAAAATAATCGAATAAATTTCTACTGAGAATTTGGTAACGAATAAAATTTTGTAATTCACGTTCTCCTGCTGAGCTAGCTTATTTCCGCAAAAATGTATTTCAATTTTATAATAAGGGTACTCATTTAAACGCTTATGTTTGCCATTTGTTCAATTGTGCAAATTTGCGCGACGTGTTTCATGAACCCACCTTATCAATGTTGTGCAAGTTTATACATTAAATTTCTCTCTATTTGATATAAATGTCAAATAAAAATAAATTCAACAAAAGCCTTAACAAATTTTTCAAATTGTATAAATTTTAATTTTAAAAATGTTGAATGAAAGTTAAATCTTTGGAACAAACGGTGATATACAGAGTTTGCAAGATTTTGTTTATATTCTAGCTGTTGGTTAATGTTTTCATACACAATGCCATTTAATACAATCATTCTGTTCCAAAGTTACACAATTTTCACATGCACAACATTTTTATATTTTATTTGATTTTTATTTCTTATTAATAAAAGTAAACAAAAGCAGCTGATTCATCAAATGCACAATAAATTCAAGTTTGCGAGTCTAAATTGTCGCGCAAACTTATCGGGGTTGTGCAAACGAATTTCCATACATTTTTCATTTGCGAGAGTGTAAAAATGCACAGATTGCACAGTTTGCGAGGCATTTAAGCGTTTAGATGAGGACCCTTAATATTTTTTTGGAAAATATAATGGTTGGGAGTTTTAGCACATTAAAAACTTAATTTACTTGTAAATATTTATTCCCTACACCACCATTGTGGGGAGGGTATTATGCGTTTGTGCAGATGTGTGTAACGCCCAAAAATATTGGTCTAACACCCACCCACGATCGACTTAGAATCGCTTTCTGAGTCGATTAAACGATGTCAGTCTGTCCGTCCGTCTTGCTGGCTGTCCATGTACACCATGTTTGTAACGCCCAAAAATATTAGTCTAACCCACCTTAAAGTATACCGATCGAATTAGAATCACTTCCTGAGTCGATTAAACGATGTCCGTCCGTCCGTCTGGTCGGCTGGCTGGCTGGCTGTCCATGTAAACCTTGTGCGCAGAGTACAGGTCGCAATTTTGAAGATATTTCGATGAAATTTGATATATATTATTTTTTCGGCCCACACCGGTTGTAAAAATACATGAGAACAGCGAAAGCAACAGCTAAAAACATTCTCATTATACCCTACACCACCATAGTGGGGAGGGTATTATGCGTTTGTGAAGATGTTTGTAACGCCCAAAAATATTAGTCTAACACCCACCTTAAAGTATACCGATCTACTTAGAATCACTTTCTGACTCGATTAAACGATGTCCGTCCGTCTGGTTGGCTGTCTGGCTGTCCATGTAAACCTTGTGCGCAGAGTACAGGTCGCAATTTTGATGA
Organism: Calliphora vicina; assembly: GCF_958450345.1. Classification (NCBI taxonomy): domain Eukaryota; kingdom Metazoa; phylum Arthropoda; class Insecta; order Diptera; family Calliphoridae; genus Calliphora; species Calliphora vicina. Next base: position 98,408,165 of record NC_088784.1, on the reverse strand, counting down.
TATTTCGATCAAATTTGTTACATATTATATTTTCGGCCCAAGGACCAAGCCTATTGAAACTGGCTGAAATCGGCCCATTATTTTACCTAGCCCCCATTTCCTTCCGAAATTGGACTTTATCGGTCATAAATGTTTTATTTATATATGTATCTCCACAAATTCCGCTCCAAATAAGTTTTATATACACAAAATTCATGTCACCAAATTTTGTTACGATCGGTTCATAATTGGCCATAGCTCCCATATAGACCCGCTCCCGAAAATCACTTTAACGTGCATAAATCGCTTAAAAATTTTGGTAAACACACAAAATTCAACATAGTAAACTTTCATAGAGACATAAATCACACGACCTAATTTTATGGTGATCGGTCCATAATTGGTCATAGCCCCCATATAAGGCCCACTTCCGAAAATCACTCAAAAATATAAATTATTGAAATTTTAAAAGAAAATTTTTTTTTGCTCTTTTACTTAGTGTATGGTATTATATGGTCGGGCTTGACCGACCATACTTTCTTACTTGTTTTAGTTTGCGAACGAATATTATAATAAATTATTCGATTAATATTTGATGACAAAACTAATATTCGAATGAATTTCTATAAAATAAATAAAATTTGTTTAAGATTAAAAATAAAAATTATTCGACTTAAATTTTGAAGAATATTCGAATAAATTTCTACAAAATATTTTAAATTTATTAAAATATGCAGTTTCGAATAACAAATAAAAAATATTCGAATTTGTCGAATTGTTTGTCAAATATCAATCGAATATTAATGCCTGAATTAATATTTTTATATAACGAATAAAAAATATTCCATTTTAAACTGACAAATAATAAATATTCGAATTAATTTGTTAATGACGAAATCGAATAATGGAATAGTTTTTTTATTCGAAACAGCATATTTTATTAATTAAAAACTAGTAGACCGCCCCGGCTTCGCCCGGAAGCATTTACTTAATGTTAGTTCTTCAAGTTTCTCCAACCCACATACACCTGCCTGTTCTTATTTATTTGCAAATATAATATCTAAATTTGTACAGCATACTTTAGGGAGCTTTTTTATTACAGTTGATTGGACTCAAACCATTTCTTTACAAACCATCTTCTGAAAATTCGAATCGAATAAAAAAAAAATAAGCCGAATCGCTCACGTGATGCCATTACATACATGGACCATTTAATTTATATATATATAGATATATACTAGAAATTTATTCGAATATTCGTTAAAATTTGAATAGAAACATTTTTTTTAATCTTAACAAATTCAGACAAATTATTGTATATAAATTTATTCAGAAATAAGAATAAATCAACGAAGATTAATTAGGAATAATAAACTATTCGATTAATATTTAATGAATAAAAAAATTTTAATACATTCTTTCTGCATAAACAAAATTTTCAAAATACGAATAAAAAATTATTCGAATTAAATTTGACGAATAATCGAATATTCGAATAAATTTCTTTAAAGTATTTTTGTTAATAAATAAAATTTGCAGGTGCAAATAAATAAATATTCGCATTATATTTGACAAATAATTAAATTTTAGAATGTTTGTGAAATATTAATGCTTGAATTAAAATAAAACAAATTACCAATAAAAAGGTATTCGATTTAAATTTGACAAATAATCGAATATTTGAATTAATTTAAATAAGGTATTTTTTTATGAATAAAATCTGCAGGTGCGAATAGAAAAAAATCGATTCATATTTCACAAATATTATAATATTTTTGAATGAAAACAATTTTAGATTAATATTTGAGGAATATACGAATAAATTTATATAAAAACAAGTAAGAGTGCTATATTCGGCTGTGCCGAATCTTATACATATCTTCACCAAATTATACTTCAAAATTTTAAATATTTTTAGGTAAACAAAATTTAATTTTTTTCCAGTTGTTTTTTTAATTTTTTGGGAAAAAATTTGTTTCAATTGTTATTTAAATTTTTTAATTTTTTTTTTTTAAATTAAATTTTTTTTTTCCGATTTTGACCCAATGTAGGTCCAACTTACTATGGTCTTATATACGTCGTTGCAAATGTCTTTGAAATATCTATCATTAGATATCCATATTGTCTATATTAATGTCTTAGTAATCCAGATATAGGTCAGAAATAGGTCAAAAATCGATGTTGTCTTGGTTTTTTCCTCATATCTCAGCCATTTGTGGACCGATTTTGCTGATTTTAAATAGCAAAATTCTCGAAAGCATGTCTGACAGAATTATTGAAGATTTGGATACCGAAGATATCTGGGGTCTTCAGAAAATTGATTTCAACAGACAGACAGACGGACAGACAGACGGACATGGCTTAATCGACTCCGCTATCTATAACGATCCAGAATATATATACTTCATAGGGTCGGAAATGAAAAATGTATAAATTACAAACGGAATGACAAACTTATATATACCCTTCTCACGAAGGTGAAGGGTATAATAAAGTTATTCAATTAATCCATAAATAAAATTATTTGTTGTAATTAGGAATTCAAAATTATTCGATTAATATTTGATGAACAAACTAAAATTCTAATAAATTGCAATTAAATAATAAAGTTTTCCTTATGAAGAAGAATTTTTAATGACGACCAAAAAATTATTCGATTAAAATTTTATGAATATTCGATTTAATTTATGTGACTTATTTCATTAATAAAAAAAAATATGTAGTTGCGAATAAAAAATTATTCGATTAATATTTTGACGAATAAATTTTTAAAAAGTAGTTTTTGATGATTAAAATCTTTTAATTATGAATAATTGAATAAATTATGAATTTTTATAATGTAGCGAATAAAAAATTATTCGATTGATATTTGATGAATAAATTTTTACAAATTATTGTTTAATTTTATGATTAATTGTGAAACGAATAAAAAATTATTCGATTAATATTTTGACGAATAAATTTTTACAAAGTAGTTTTTGATGATTAAAATCTTTTAATTATGAAAAATTTAATAAATTATGAATTTTTATAATGTAGCGAATAAAAAATTATTCGATTGATATTTGATGAATAAATTTTTACAAATTAAAAATTATTCGTTTAATATTTGTCGAATCATTAAATAAATTGCTATAAATTATTTTTTTGAATGCATAAAGTAATTACGAATAAAATATTAGTTGATTAATATCTGCTAAATTATCAAATATTCGAGTAAGTTTCTATAGAGTATGTTTTAATTACGAATACACTCTTATTTAGTACCGATTATTCGATATTTGTTGGACAATCAAATATTCGAATAAATTTTTGTAAAAGGATTTTTTTTAATGATCCTACCTCGGAATGAAACCTAATCGAAAACTTAACCGATATATTGATGCTTGTAAGTTATTTGGAGGTTTCAGACCTTAACATTGATGAATATTAATGTAACCAGATATAATTCAACTGCAAAAATTACTGCAACGTGAAATTGTTCACTTAATTAAGATCGTATTTAAAACAGCTATTACACCATTCTATTTAACAATTAATAGTTTAAAACTTTAAATATGAACAAAAACTGAATGCAAAGTATTATAATAAACATTTTAAATAAAAATCAATAAAAATAAAACAATGGCCCACAAAACAACAAGTTATGTAAAACAACAATGCATTCATCATATAAACTCTCATATACCCTTAAATTATGAGGACTCCAAAAACATGAAAAATTTGATCTTCCCAACTAAAATGAAAGCATAAAAGTGGGTATTGAGCGAGATCGATGTAGAAAGAAATCATTTTATTAAGTGGGTTTTTCGTGAAGTTTAGTATTTATGGCAGAATATTGTATAGGGTATAAATGGAAATAATTTAGAGCTATACACTACCAGGAAGGGTCCGAAGTTAAATCTGGATATCTTTAAAAATGCTACTCCAATTCGACTCCATTTGTATATAGCAGTATTGTATAAAAATTAAAAGAATTCTAAACCCTCTTTTCATCAGATTTTTCATTTTGATGAACCACCCTAATATACACGCAGTCAATATTTTAATCCATTGTACGCTTACACATCATTGACTATAAAAGAGGCTGAATGAAAAAAAAATTCTTTTCGGTTTTTTCCCATTAAAATTCTTTACTGCATTATGAGTGAAGAGTTTTTTTATTTCGTATACAGTGTGTGAATTTGTTGGTTGGCTGTTTGGTGTAATATAGCAAAAGTTTTTTTTTATCCCTCTGCCTATATATTGTAGGCTTGATATACATCTCATCTACTTTTAATACGAATACAAACAGACACACATCCTCATACTTACTCGCACACATACACCGGCACTCTAGTGTCAGCTAAATGTACCAAAGTGTGGCCGCATAAAAGTTTTATGTGCAAAAACTACCTTGACCTAAATATTTATTTTGTAAAAATCAACACAAAAAAAACAGAAATTAAAATAATAATAAACAGAGAGAAACATGAAACAATCGTAAAAAAAACTTCACTAAGACTATTATTAAAACGTGTTAAAGTTGGTATGGGAATGTAAGTAACAATAAAAAAAACTGTCACTTTTAAAATTTTTTGGAATTTGATTAATCAACAATAAAATTTTTTTGGAGAAATAATAAAAATGTTTAATTATGAATAAGAAATTCGATTAATATTTAAGAACAATCGAATATGTACTCGAATAAAATTAATTTTTTTTAAATTACGAATAAAAAATTATTCGATTAAATTTTTGACGAATAATCGAATATTCCTATAATGTGTCTTATTTGCTTAATATTTGTTTAAATTTCTATGAAGTATTTTTTGAAGAACTATGAATAAAAGAAATTATTCGATTAATATTTGACGAATAATCGAATAAATGTTTATGAAGTTTTTCTTTAGTTTGAATCAATAAAAATGCTTTTAATTAATAAATTTTATAATTCCGAATAAAAAATTACTCGAATAATATTTAACATGAAAATAAATTTTCATGAAGTATTTATTTTATTTGAATAAAATGATTTTTCTTACGATTAAAAAATTATTCGAATAATATTTTATTTAGAAAGAATAAAATTTTTTAATTATAAAAGTTTTAAACTACGAATAAAAAAACATTCGATTAAATTTTTACGAATATTCGAATTAATTTCTCTAAAGTGTTTTAAATTTCTATCAAGTATTTTTTTGAATGAGTAAAATAATTGTGAATAAACAAATTATTCGATTCATATTTGACGATTAATCGAATAAATGTTCATGAAGTTTTCATTGGTTTAAATCAAATAGAAATGTTTTTAATTACAATAATAAATTCTATAATTATGAATAAAAAATTATTCGAATAATATTTAACGTATATTCATGAAATATTTCATTTTGGTTTTGTTTGAAACACAACAAAAATTTGATTGAACTATTATAATATATTAGGACATTATGACAATATGAACAAATAGTAGACTAGAATACCCCAAATATAAAAATTATTCGAATTATATTTTATTTAGAATAAATACCATTTTTTAATTATAAAGGTTTTAAACTACGAATAAAAATCATTCGACTAAATTTGGACGAATATTCGAATTAATTTATCTAAAGTTTTTTTATGAATTATGAATATATTTCTTTCAAATATTTCTTTAAATGAATGAAATAATTATGTATAAAAAATAATCGACTAATATTTCACAAATAATCGAATAAATGTTCATAAAATATTTCATTGCTTTAATTAAAATTGTTTTTTACGATTAAAAAATGTTTTAATTATACAAATTTTTAACTACAAATAAAAAAACATTCGATTAAATTTTGACGAATAATCGAATAATTATTCATGAAGTGTTTCCTTGGTTTGAATCAAATAGTAATGTTTTTAATTACAATAATAAATTTTATAATTACGAATAAAAAATTATTCGAATAATTTTTAACGAATACCGACATAAAATTTTCATGAAATATATAATTGGTTACAATAAAATGAGTTTTCTTACGATTAAACAATTAATCGAATAATATTTTTTTTAATTACGAATAAAAAATTATTCGGCTAATAATTTAGAAAAACATTCTAATAAATTAAAATAATTTTTGAGTGAATTGAATAATAAGGGGTAAAAACTTATTCGATAAATATTTTACGAATAATCGAATTAATTTGTAGAGATTATAATTTATAATTACGAATTAAATAAATTTTGATTAATATATGAGAATTAATCGAATATTGGAAAAAAAAATTAGCATGAATAATTTTTTTAAATACAAATAAAAATGATTCGATCAAAATTTTACGAACAATCGAATACATTTTTATAAATTATTATTTGAATGAATAAAGTTTTGAAATTGCCAACAAAAAATTATATTATATTCGAATACATACTCGAATAAATTTGTATGAATTATTTTCCTGAATGTATAAAATACTTAAAGATATTCGATTAATATTTGAAGAATAATCAAATATTCGAGTAAGTATATATTTTTTTTAATAAATTACGAATAAAAAATTATTCGATTAATATTTGGGGAATAGTTGAATAAAAGTCTATAGAGTATTTTATTAATAAATTACGAATAAAAAATTATTCGATTAACATTTGACGAATAATCAAATATTCGAATAAATGCCCACAGAGTATTTTTTTAAATAAATTAGGAATAATTAATTATTCGATTAATATTTAAAGAATCGAATATTCGAATAAATATTTACAGAGCATTTTCTATTAATATTTGAATAAATGATTGCACAGCATTTTTTTAATAAATAAAGAATAAAAAATTTCTAGATTAAAATTTGACGAATAATCCAATATTCGAATAAATGTAGTTTTTTAATAAATTACGAATAAAAAATAATTTGATTAATATTCGAATAAAATTCTATGGAATGAATGAATTTTATAACTACGAATAAAAAATTATCCAATTAGTAGTTGACGAATAATTGAACATCGGAATAAATTTCTATAAAGTATTTTTTGTAATGAATAAAATGTTTCTGTAACCAATAAGAATTTGTTGACCAATACAGAGAATTTTTTTAAAAAATTTACAATTAAAAATTATTCGATTAATATTTGACGAATAATCGAATATACGAATAAATAGTATTCGTATTTTTTCAATATATTACAAATAAAAAATAATTTGTTTAATATTTGAAGACTAATCAAATATTCGAATAAAGTTTTATGAAATGAATGAATTTTATAATTACGAATAAAAAATTATTCGATTAGTAGTTGACGAATAATTGAACAGGAATAAATTTCTATAAAATATGTTTTGTACTGAATAAAATTATTCGATTAATTTTTGATGAAAATTTGCTTCTAGTGAATGTTAGCTCGATACCAACTTGTATAAGTACGAAATTTATGGAATCTTAAAAGATGATTTTCTTCTGATAAAAGATTTATTGTTTAGCAAATCTTGATGAGATAAGGTGGAATATTCAAGACCCCTACTAATATCGAGACTCCTACCACTATATCCAAAACATGACCTCTCCGAAAACAGGATTGATATTCTTCTAATAATATTTTATCCATAAAATTAACCATAAAAATTAAGGCTAACTATAATAGAAAATTTTCGAAAAATATTCGAATACGTAGACATAATAAATATTGAGTTGATAAAGTTGGTGAACTGAGTCGAACTACTTTGATTATCAAGTGATTTTTTTCGACTGATTATTTAAAACCAAGATAGGAGAATTAAACAAAGGAAGTAAACTAAAAGACAGCAGCTAACATTTTTCATGTATTTCGACCCAAAACTTTATACCGATTCATTTTCATTCCTTTTCTAGGCATTTTGTTCTAAAATTGGATTTTGGTTCAAACGATTTTGACCATTTTCAACGGACAATTTTTTGGGATAAATTCATCCATCCTAAGTCATTCACTCTAGGCCCTCTCGTGCCTTCAACAGACAATTGAATGGTAAAAGCTAAATCATAAATAAAATACAAAATAATGACTTCATTTACTGGATATGATACCCCAGAGCCATACATCATTAAATAAATTTAAATCTAATATTGTATAAATATACATAAGTGTATTAATTTGAAAGCACACCCTCCCATATGTAGTCATATTACACAAATGTCTTTTGTTTGCATGTGCATTAGTGTCCATGTCCACGTCGTTGTCATTGTGTTTCTAACCAAGCTGCTTGGTTGTACTAGACGAGACATTGCAATCGCATAACAATGCGGCACCAGATACGAGTATATTCTGTTGCATACGGAAGCGGAAATATTAACGACAACTATTCTAACCAACAGAAAACATTGTAAACTGAAACAAAATGTAATACGAGTAATTGTAAAGGCAGGGATGTACGTACAAAATTTTAAATCGTATAATTGAAAAACATTCTTTAGCAAATTCTTCCCAATATGCAGTAAAGAATAAAAAATTCAAGCACTTGAAAATGTTGTTAGAATTTTACTTGAAATAAAATAGTATAACATTAATGAAATATATGAAAATTTGAAATGTTTTTCAAACCTAATAAACATTTTAAATGGAATTCAAGTTAAAAGCAAGTGTAATTCAAGCTTTGAATTATAGTCAAGCAATTGAATTACACTTTAATTCAATAGCATTCTCCAGTAAAAAGAAAAATATTTAATTTTTTTTAAATATTTTTCAAGTTTAAAACATAATTATAGTTGCATTCAAGTAAAATGCTTGAATTTTTGAGGCATATTGGGAACAAATTAAATTTTACTTGAATTTAAATTTCTTTATAACTGGAGAATTCTATTGATATAAAGTGTAAGACAACTATAATTCAACTGCTTGACACTGGACTCAATGCTGGAATTACACTTGCTTTCAGCTTGAATTTCTGCAAAATTGATTTTTTAAAAAAATGTTTTTACAAGAATAAAATTCTTCGTTGTTGGTCACCTCCGACTTAACGTTTATTCCGGCTAATAGGAAATTATATAAAAAAATCAACAGAAATAAAACCTCATATAAAATCATAGTGAGAGTATGTAGTGTGTAAAACTTGTAGTCACGGTAAAACAACAGGTTAGAACACTTTCTTCGGCTATGCCAAATCTATAATACCCTTCACCTATAACAAAAATTACACTCGTTTCAACATTGTTGCTGATTCACACACTCAATCATAAACATATTCATTCAGTCGAGTTGTTTTTAGTTTGAAAAATTATTTCTTGGAAATTTGTAGGAGAATTGCGGGTCAAATTATTGTGACACTTGAATAGTCCAAATGTTGGCCAACTGTAGAAAAAACAAGAATTTCTTTACCATTACAATGTTCCACTTTGGACTTGAAGATGTTTGCAACAGACAAATGATAAACAGATTTATAGCAGATTTCAACAGGCACAGGGATATTAACTTTGCAATTCACATAAAAATTACAACCGAACTCCTTACCAAATTTGCTAAACTGAAATGGCAACGTACAATTTTGTTTTTTTTTTCATAGAAAAAAATCAGTTAAAAATGAGAATATTTTTAGCTGTTGCTTTCGCTGTTCTCGTGTATTTTTACAACCGGTGTGGTTTTCTATGCTCTTTGCTAAATTGTATAAAATACAAATGTGTATTTGCTTTTTTTTGTTGGTTTATCATTACAAGTACAACTGGCATGAAAGGTTTAGCTGTTTTTTTTTCGTTGTATTTCATTTCCGTTTTCCTAGCTTACCAGCACTTCCGTTCGGAATTTAAACATATTAGAGTAATGTTGATCACATGATGCAGACAGAGCTGCTGCAGGCAAAAGCCAATGGAATTTATTTGTTTGTTTGCAAGTCACATTAATATTTGAAATTGAATTTGTGGAGAAAGACATAAAAAAAATATGGAAAAACAAATTTTTATCTAAATTTACTTGGTGCTAATGTTTGTTCTATTTGTTATAATGCTTAAAAAAAAATCCAATATTTTTGTCAAGGGATTTAACCAAAGCATAGAACTAGAGTTGAAGGTGAGAGTAAAAATTATTAAAAATATTAAATATTGAAATCTAATTTTATAAATTTTACAGGAGAATTATTAATTTATGAGTTATGTTTTGTAAAAACTCTTTAGCTCAAATTAGAATTAAATTAATTAGACTCATATAATGGTAGTTGGGCAAACACAGTACGAGCAAAATCTTCCTAAGTGATGAAGCCTATTTTCACATTTTCACGATTCACTGAATGGTGCAAATTTTAGACTGGAGTCATATATTCCTTAAAAATGGCGATATGATAACAGATTTCTTTTTGCCTAAATTGTATGATATTGATGGGAACAACATGAGATTTCAACAAGATGGTTCACAGTGGGTTCAATCACGAAAAAGTGGCAATAAATCTGAATCTTCTAAACAAGTAATACGATTGAAAACAGTAAATATCTCAATTCGCCTAATCGAATAACAATTCGATAGAAATAACCATAGATCGGAAACTCTGCTGTCAAAGACCTAACGCAGTTGTCAAAAACCTAAGTGCTGAGAATGAGTAATTTTTTTCTTTGAGTTTTTTTTCTAGTTTCTGCCATAGACAAAATATACATAGAGCGGAAACTTTGCTGTCCAAGACCTAACTTAGTTGTCAAAAACCTAAGTGGTGTGAATGTTTTAGTAAAAAAAACAATGTGAAAGCAAAAACAACACCCATATGTGTGATTATTTTGAGTATTTTTTTTTTGTATGAGTTTTTTTTTAGTTTCCGCTCTATGTATATTTTCTCTAAATAACATTCTATAGAAAAAAATTCCGTTTTCTATTTAATGAAAATATTTAGCAAATTTTGGAATACATTTCATTAATTAATAAAATATAATGAAGCATTTTGTTTTGTTATAATAAATAATTGTTATATTAAAAAAAAACTCACCGATGTTTACGATGTTTACGTTTTGTACTATCACTTGGAACTATTTTTTCGAGGTCATCATTTTTATCAGATTCAATTTGCAGTTGTACATCATAAGCATAATCCTCCGTATAGGGATATTGTCTAAAAACAGCAAACAGACACAGACACAGCATCAAGAACATCGAAACGTCAAATAACAATGGAGAAGAAAAAAAAAGTAACCAATGAAGTGTTTGAAGTCATCCATTCATTAAGTTCAACCATAGCATTGTTTTTTTTTTTGTGTTTACGAGAAAAAGATGTATGAAGAAAGAAAAAAATAAATCAAATAAGATTTTTATTAATGATTCTAATATCCTGAGAAAATGTTCATTTAAACATTTTCGTTTAGTTAAGAATCTTAATTAATGTTTTATATGCAATATAGCTAGCTGCTTTTTTGTCTAGCATATTTTATTTGTTTTTTTTTTTTTTGGATAAATTGTTGTGACTTACATGGGATCATTGGGTGGCATACTCAAGATACAATGTTGTAATCCACTGGGTGTTGGATACACTAATACCGGGTCTGAGCAGCGATGATAGCGTTCTTGTAAAGAAATTAACAGAGAAATAGCAAATGATTAATTAAGTAAATAGAGAAAAAATTGTGTTAAATATGTCTTATTATTTGTACAAATTTATATAAATAATACAAGAAGAAATTAAGTTAAAGAAATTAAATATGAAAGGAGAGAAAAAACTAATGTTTTCGACAAGGTTTTGAAACTTATAAGTTCCAAATTTGATAAAACTTGAAACCAGAGACATAACTGTTATAAGAAATATCTAAAAAAATTTAGCCATAACTGTTATATTGTAGAAATAAATTTTTGTTTCTTTAAATAATAGTTATTCTCAATGAAAATAAGTTTTGTTATTCAATAAGTGTTATTCATAATAAATATTTTTTTTCGTTACTCATAACTATTATTTTCGATTTAACTTCACCTGAATTATCTCCACTTCAACCAATATCCGATTTTCTGATTGACGAATCGACGAATCTAAATACGTCATCGTAGTTCGGAACATCAATTAGAGAACTTGAAGTGGATTGATCTTCAGATGATGACAAAGGCAATACATCGCGAGAGTTATTAGCAACTATAGCTGAATTAGAGAGCTTTAAACCTATGAGACTGGACGTAGAAGCCGATTTGTTTGCAATATTAGGAAGAGAAAAAGGATACTTTTGCAATTTTTAAATAAATTGGTTCATATTGTCTATGCACTGCCGGCTAAACGGCTTTCTGTTGAAAGAGCATTTTCAGCTTTGCGTATTTGATTGACTGAGAAAATGTGCAACTTGGCAGACAATGCGTATGCTAAAACATTGATTGTGAAACAAAATTCTTCATAATTAAAAAACACACAATAAAAAACATCAATCTCATACCATGCTTATTTTTTGCGACTTTAAAGGTTAAATTCAATGTATGTACTAATAAAATTCAACCAAGGTGGTGAAAGAAACTTCTTTTGATTTATGAGCAACGAAAAAAATATATTCTTTAGAATAACTCTTATAAGGCAACTTAAACTTCTTTAGAATAACTCTTATAAGGCAACTTAAAAACATACAAATTGAAAAAAAAAAGTTATGAGCAACGTAAAAAAATAAAAATCGAAAATAAAAATTATGAGCAACGAAAAAAAATATTTATTATGAATAACTCTTATTTGAAAACGTAAAAATTATTCATTGATTTATGCCTATTTTTTCATTTTCAAAAAATTTAATAACAGTTATTTTTGGTCTCTGCTTGAAACACATATAAAACACAAAAATGTTTTAAATGCTTTTTAAACAACTGCAAAATTTTAATGTATTGTGGTTCCAGTAATACAAATAAGGTCCAAATTTTAAATTCTATAGAGAGGTTTGTTCAGATTTATTACTCTATCGCAAAATTTGGTATCGTTCATAAAAATCGATTATTTTTTTTTTCGAATTTATTCACAATTAAGAGAATTCGCTCATTTTCACAAAACTTTAGGTAAATCTTCTTCTTTCCATTGATTGAATTTTGAAAACATTTTCCCCATGCTATGTAGAAATTTTCACATGTATATTTTGTTTTAATCCGCTCAGTAGTTTCGGAGTTATAATAACAAATTGAACCAAAAAATATATTTTATACGTGAAAATTTTTTTGTTTTAAAAAAATCATGAAAAATCGAAAACGGCAGAAATTGTTCAGATTTATTACATTATGACAAAGCCACATGTAATAGGAACAAAATGAGTTATCGACCGTAATAATCGATGTATTCTTTTCGAATTTATTCACAATTAAGTGAATTCGCTCATTTTCACAAAACTTTAGTTTTTTGTCGGATTTACATATATTTGAGTAGTAAATGTTCTTCTTTCCATTGATTGAATTTTGAAAACATTTTCCTAATGCTATGTGCAAATTTTCAAATATATATTACGTTTCAATCGGCTTAGTAGTTTCGGAGTTATAGTAACAAATTAAAGCAAAAAATATATTTTCTAGGTGAAAATAGGAAATTTTTTTATTTTAAAAAAATCATGAAAAATTTAAAACGGCAGAAATTATTCAAATTTATTACTGTATTGCAAAGCCACATACAATTGGAGCAAAATGAGATATGGATCATAAAAATCGAATTATTTTCGAATTTATTCAGAATTAAGTGAATTCGCTCATTTTCACAAAATATTTGTTTTTTGTTTGATATACATAAAATAGAGTAGTTAATGTTCTTCTTTCCATTGATTGCATTTTGAAAACGATTTCCGCATGCTATGTACAAATTTTTATACATATATTGTGCTTCAATCGGCTCAGTAGTTTCGGAGTTATAATAAAAAATTGAAGCAAAAAATATAATTTTTACTTGAAAATAGCAATTTTTTCTGTTTTAAAAAAATCATGAAAAATCAAAAACGGCCGAAATTGAATAAGTTTATTACTTTATCGTAAAGCGACAAGCAATAGAAACAAAATACAATATCAAGCATGAATATCCATTGGTTTTTTGTTGAATTTTTGTACAATGAAGTATATTCGCTCATTTTCACTAAATTTTAGTTTTCTGATGGATATACATAAAATTGAGTAGTTAGTGTTCTTCTTTCCACTGAATTTATCACACATTTTTCACATTTATAATGTATTTTAATCGGTTCAGTAGTTTCGGAGTTATAATAACAAATTGAATCAAAAAATATATTTTTTACATGAAAATATAAAATTTTTTGTTTTAAAAAAATCATGAAAAATCGAAAACGGCAGAAATTGTTCAGATTTATAGCTTTAACGCAAAGCCACATGTAATAGGAACAAAAAGGGATATTAACAATAAAAATCGATGGATAACAAAACACATGTAAAATTTCCACTCAAAGTACACGATTGTAAGCATATACAGTTTTTTGAAAATGAGCGAATTCACTTAATTGCGAATAAATTCGAAAATAATCTATCGCTTTTCATGATCGATATCGCATTTTGTTCGTATTATATGTGGCTTTGTGATAAAGCAATAGATCGGAAAAATTTCTGCCGTTTTCGATTTTTCATAATTTTTTTAAGACAAAAAAATTTAATATTTTCACATAAAAATTATATTTTTTGCTTCAATTCATTATTATAACTCCGAAACTACTGAGCCGATTGAAACACAATATATATATGAAAATTTGTACATAGCATGTGTATAATGTTTTCAAAATTCAATCAATCGAAAGAAGAACATTAACTACTCAATTTTATGTACATACTAGTTGACCGCCCCGGCTTCGTCCGGTGGCATTTACTAATGTTAGTTCTTCAAGTTTCTCCAACCCACATACACCTGCCTGTTATTATTTATTTGCAAATATAATATCTAAATTTGTACTGCATACTTTAGGGAGCTTTTTTATTACAGTTGACTGCACCACCATCTGCTGAAAATTTCAAATCGAATAAAAAAAAAACTCAGCCAAATCGCTCCAGCCGTTCTCACGTGATGCCGTTACATACATGGACCATTTGATTTTTATATATACAGTGGTGGCCACCAATTTAAGACAAATACTTGAATTTTGTTCATCAACTGAATTTTTAGTGCGATAGAGCCAAAATAAAAGGACCTCTAAGGGTATGAAATTTATTAGAAACGAATTCACTAAATTGTTAATAAATTCGAAAATAATCGATCGATTTTTATGATCGATATCTGATTTTGTTGCTATTATATGTGGCTTTTCGATAAAACAATAAACCTGAACATTTTCGGCCGTTTTTTATGAGAATTTTAAAACTATTTTTTTTTTTATTTTCAAAAAACAAAAAAAAAATAATTTTTCCTTCAAATTGTTATTATAAATCCGAAACTACTGAACAATATCCTTTAATGAAGGATATCTTAAAGACATATCCTTTAATTTTAAACATTATTATTTTAAATTACACAATGAATGAATTCTATTTAAATAAAAGCCTTTTGAATGAATCTAAATAATTAGATGTTGGGAATTGATTTCTGGAATGAATGGCTGACATTTTTAATTCCGAATTAATTAAGCTTAAATTAATTAATTCGAATCTGTGCTGATATCAATTTGGAATGAATTCTTCCTATTTAGAAATAAGTAAATGTTGTCAAGTTAGTTTATTCGTAACAAATTAGAGAACAGACGGATTTAATAAAGTTGAATTTTATATTTGTTAACGATACAAACAAACTTAACAAAACACAATAAACCTAACAATATTTTAATTTAGTTTCAACTTAAAATTCCTTAATACTCACTATATTTCCGTTTCTTTTTACGATACTCATCATCGCTGCCACTCTGGCCCAATGCCACTTGCGGTTTAAATTTTTGCTTTTCCTTAATGCGAGACGCTGACTTCGTTGTGGTGCAACAGCCTGTGGTTGGGCCAACGCTCGACCCAGTCGATGTTGAGGTCATACGATGCAATTTCGCTGTATCACTGGCAGCCACCGAGGAACTGGCCACAATGGTGCCATTCAACACAGCACCATTACGTATTGTCGATGTTGAGCTGGCTGTGTAGTATGGCGGCGCCATTGGCAGAGAGGCATCCATGTGAGTTTGGGTATCCAGGGTATCGATGACTGGATACTGATGAGGCAATGTTGTCGCTGTGGTGACGGTAACAATGTGCAAAGATTGTGCTGCTGCTGCTGGTGGCGGTGCTGTTGTTGTCCTGATGGGGGCTTTCGAGGACGAATGGGTATGGGTGGACGATGTAGATGACGATGCGAGTGCTGTTGCAGTTGCTGCTGTTGGCTTTGCTTTACTATATCTAAGATTACTGGTCAAGTGCAGCTGCTGCAGTTGTTCGATTGGAAGAACTTGTGGTGCTAAAGTCGTTGTGGGAGAATATACGGCTACGGGAGAGTGCTGTGCTGTTTCGTAGGGTGGTGGCGGTAATGGTGGTGGTCGGGTACGACCATTACCTAAGGCTACTAATAAACTAGTACTTTTGGACTTGAAACGATCATTGATGAAGACCGGCCTGCCCGACAAAGGAGCATGCAGTGACAGCGAATCGCTTTGATTGAGTAACGTACTCACGGTAACATTAGCACTATCCTCGGAGGTATTTTGCCGCGATATGTTACGCGACTCGAATATACTGTCGGTGTAGGAATACTGATTGGGCAGAAAGCGTGTGCGTGTGGCATTGGTGCCGGAGCCTGTTTCCACAGGCAAGCTGCTGGCAGTGGTAGCTATGGGCTCTACTATACTAATGGGGGGTTGGGCCGCTAGTTTGATGGTGCTGGGTGACATGGGAGCATGTACCAGGGTCTTGATAACATGACGTGGCTGTAGTATGGGACTGCATTGAGCACTTATGGACTTGGCATCTAAAATACGCTGACGTTTGGCTGCCTTTAAGCGTTCGTACATATTAACGTCGAGATCTTCCTGTATTACCTCGGTGGCGCCAAAGCTCACGGTACAGCGGGAGCTGGCAAAGGACAGACTCTCTATGCTGTCTCTTATGGATGTCAGGCTATCATCGGCCATGGTGGAGGAGTGTAAACGAGCTCCAGTACCATTTTCATAGCCACTGGCCAAAGAGGCAGTGTCTTGGGTGCGCTCCAGTGACAAAGGTGGTACAATAGAATAGGTTTGATTACCATTGGATTGAGTGGTGGTTTGGGCATTTTTCGAGTCGCCCGAGGAACTTGAAACAATTAAAGCCTCTTGCGGCATGTGGGTTTGAGCCTTGACCAACAGATTTTGCTTGACCACCACCTTATCCGAGGAATTGCTTAAAGTACTAGTTACACTATCATCGGCCTGCTGTTGGGTATTGGTTGTTGTTTGTGGTGATTCTGAGCTGGCAGTGTTTGTTTTCGATTTGGACCTAGTTCTCGAGCGATATGATGAACGTTGGCTAGACATTTTCTTAGAGGTCGCTTCTATTTCTATGTCTGGTGATTTTGGTTGCTCTTGTTGTTGTTGTTGTGTTTGCTCTTTAGTGGCAGTTTTAATCGTAGATTTCATTGTTTTCTGTGGCGTTGATGGTTCAGTTCTGGCATGCAGTTCTTCCTCTATGGCCATCTCACTTAAACTGGACGTTTTACGTGAATCCATGCTACTAAACAGTCTTTTGGCAAAAAATATACGTCCTATAGACTTGCGCTTCAAACGCTTGGCTCTCTTGCGCTCCTCACAGTCCCGCTTCATGGCCTGCATTTTCTTCTCCAGCAGACTATTAAACACCAGTTCGTAGGTGACCGCTCTTTGATAGTCCCGCAAGTCGGGTATGCCATAAGTTGAAACTGCTTTGTCCACCGACATGGCTAAAGTTTTATCAAAGCTCTCCTGCTGGCTGTCTGGTTTTAGCTCCTCCTCCTCCATTTGCTTCTCTTCCTCCTTCTCCTCCATGTTTGCTTTTCCTGGCTCATGTTTCTCTTTGGTTTTAATTGTCGCTTGCTGACACTCTTCATCCATATTGGCTTGGATGTTTTGTTGATTGCAGTTGGCTTTAATTTAATACTATAATGCGAGTAGGAAAATCTGCTTTAACATTTGTCCAGTTTGTGACAAATGTTGTTGCTCCTGCTGCTGCTGTTGCTGTTTTTGGTTTTGTTGCTGATGTGTGTTCTCTGGCTCCCTTTTTGCGGTTAAAGGGAATTCGAGCTGTTTGTTATCTCTATTTAATAACGACAATGCTACTGACACTTTGATTGATGAAGTCTGTGTTAAATATATTGCTGTCGTTGATTTTGAAATTGATGCTGCTGCCGCTGATAATGCTGTTGCTGTTAATGATGTTGGTGTCGCTGTTATAAATGACTTTTTCAATGTGAACAACATTTTTCAGCTATTTTTATAAGTTTCACATTTAATGTTGATGATGTTGACATCAATATTTTATTAAATTTCTTGTATTTCAATGCAGCCAGCATATTGTTCAATTTCAAAGGCAACGTTCAGGAAAACCACTAGAAATATAGGCCATGTAATACAATACCAAAGAGATTGCCAATATTTAAAATAGAATAGCAAGAAAACGTTATAAAAGAAATAAACAATAATAGTCTTATTACTTATTATGACTTGAGTTTCTCGCTGGCTGGTATATTGTTGGCGAAGGTTTTATTTCAACAAATATTGTTTTCAATGTTCTTTTATTTAGCGTTCTTTTCTTCTTAACAATTGTGATTTCTAATCATAACTAGAGTATTTCAAAAGTTGTTTTCTTCTGCTGTTGTTGCTGTTGTTATGCCTGGCCTATTGTTGCAATGTCCTTGTGGCATGAAATCTGTAAGTAGCAAGAACAAGAAAAAAAAGTAATTAAATTAATTGAAAATACTGCTTAAACTAAAGGTTCAAACTAAAGTTAATGATAATACATATTTAGTTTAGTTCATTAGTACAATTAAAATATTCTAAAACTTATTGAGACTAATCGAAAAATTTCGATCCAAAAAATTAATTTTTAAATCTTTACTCTTCTGAATTCGCAAAAAATCAATTATTTATATTTATCAATTAAAGAAAATACTTTAAATTTACACTTTTAGTAAAAACAATTAAAAAAACTTCTTCATATTAAGATTAAAATTACTGTATGGATATGTAGTATTCAAGTTCATTGTCAGGCCACTTAAAACAGACCTGAATAGGCTTTCGACATATCAGATGAAAGCTCTATGGGACTAGATACCAAAAATTTATTCAGTATGTTCAATTGTATATCAAGGAATATGTTATGAGGGCCCGAATTTTTGGGAAAATTATACATATTTTACATATTCAGAGCATTGCACGGCCCACTGGGACTGATCTGAATCGGATTGAGGTACACCAAACAAAAGCTCCGTAGAAATAGATGTTATCACTATTAACGATTGACACAGTTGTTTATCAGGGAATATGATACGAGGGTCTGAAATTTGCGAAAAATCAGTTATATTTAAAGTACAATGGAGGCCATTCTGGAGAGACGTAAATGAGGTTCCGACATATCAGGTGAAAGCTAGGAGGGAGTAAATGCCAAAACTATATATGGCATATGCTGTTGTTTCTCATGGAGGGCGCTACGAGGGGTGGAATTTGTTGAAACATTTGTTACAAGGGCCATTAAAACAGACCTGAATAAGGTCCCGACATTTCAGGTGAAAACAGGGAGGAAGTAGATGTCGAATCTATATAGGGTATATGTTGTTGTTTCTCGGGAAGGGCGCTACAAGGGGTGGAATTTATTCAAACATTTATGTGTGTTTCGGAATCTTTATTAACAGATTCGGTTTTGTATTCAGGATCGGTTTTAGCAGGTTCGGGTTTATATTCAGGATCGGCATAATGCAGTTTCGGGGCTCTGCATTCAGGATCGGGTTTCATTTGTATCGGGATCAGTTTTAGTATACTACAATATTTAATTCATAATGTCTAAATTCAAAGCTATTTGACCAGGTAGCTGAAACCACTTTGAGAACAGGAATCCGAAGTTACTGTGAGAACAAATAACAGAGGCCACTGTAAGAGTAGACCACCGGAGTTACTGTTTATTAAATACTTGTTGGATGGGTCGAATCGTTTTAAAAAGTATTTGGCAGGTTTTACATTCGTTAAGTCTGTCGGCTCTTCAATTGTAATCAGAGACCGAAAATAACAGGTTCACTTTCATTTCAATGGTAAATTCTCATTCGCAGCCATTTAAAAATTATTTTTTGTGATATATCACTGATAGAGTGATTTATATGAGAACATTTTAGGTTTGGGGTTGAGAAAAACAGAAAAGAAACAAACACAAATAATCTGGATGAGTGATTTATAATTTATTTTTTTCGTAAAGGTCAGCTTGTGACTTTTATATGAAAAATAAATCGCAATAAATGCATTTGATGCAAATCAACGCTTAAATATATAAAATATATCAAAAAATTATACCTCATACTTATTATATTATTTCCATAATTTGTTACAAATTACTAATAATATGTTATTGTATGTAAATAAAAGAGAAAGTGACAGTTATTAAGAACAAGAACAAATGAATTGTTTATCTCACACCAAACCATTAAAAAACAACAAAAACGAATAAATGTCATACCAAACCATTTAAGTAAAAATCTTTAAAAAAAAAATAACTGTTATTTTTATCACAAAAATACAAATCATAATTTGGGTTTTTTGGTATATGGACGAGTTATTTTCGATCTCTGATTGTAATATAATAATTTCCCAGACTTGTACAACGCATTCGTGTTTTGTGTGAACCGTCCCAACTGTAACTCAACCTGGCTTACTTTTTGTTATTTCTATATAAACGAACTGAGAATTATAACGTATAATGTTCTGTTGAGAAAGCAACGAAAAACAGTGGGGTGTTCATGTAAAAGAACAAAATAAGAACAACTAAATACATATTATGTAAGTGTAAAATAACTTAACATAGCCTACAAATATTGCTCGATTTTCAACATACTTTACAGTGTAATTTCAGAGTATTTAGAACTAATTTGTGCAACATTTTATAAGTATCGCCGCATAATCAACATATATATGAATGCTCAAACAGTATTCCGGGGGAATATTTGTATGGTGGCTAGGTGACATCATGTATTAATATTGCCCATTTTTAATACTAAACAAACCTTATCAACAGAGTATTTGTTGTAGCTCATTTTGTGAAATGAAAATGGAACAAGTAAGAGAGCTTCACCAAATTATACTTAAAAATATTTTTTTTTAAATATTTTTATTTAAAAAAAAATAAATTTTTCTTTTTAATTGTTTTTAAAATTTTTTTTTAAGTTTTTTCCAATTTTTTTTTTTTGTAAAAAGAATTTATGACAAATAAAATTTTTTTTGATGAAAACAAAATCCGGGTTAAAAAATATTTATCCCAATTTTGACCCATTGTAGGTCCAACTTACTACAGCCTTATATACATTGTTGCAATGGACTTTGAAATATCTATCATTAGATATCCATATTGACTACAGTAATGGCTTAGTAATCCAGATATAGATCAAATATAGGACAAAAATCGAGGTTGTCACGGTTTCTCCATATATCTCAGCCATTTGTTGGCAGATTTTCTCGACTTTAAATAGCAATCGATCAGGGAGAATTAACGACATTTGAATCATGTATGTATGTTATTTGGAGGCTACAGACATACTTCGCTATCTATATATCCAGAATATATAAACTTTTTGGGGTCGCAAATGAAAAATGTGGAAATTACAAACGGAATGACAATCTTATATATACTGCCCTTGCCACTCATGGCGAACGTTATGAAAATATATTTCGTCCCCTTAATAAAACAATAGTGTATAATTTGTTTGCAATTTCGAAATAATTGAGTTTAAAATTTTTGTTTTAGTAGACATCTAGAACAAAAGTAATATTTCAATTGGTCTATGTGGAAGTAGAATTTCACCAAATTTTGACCACATATAGAATCTGTTATGTAGATTCTTATTATGCAATATACCCTATTGTTTTATTGAGGGAACGATTTGAAGTTTTGTGATTATTCTTCGAAATATTACGAATTTTTTACTTAATGCTTAGTATCTCGAGATCCCTTTATGATCCCATTCTGAATTTTGTACGTGTTGTTAATCATATTGTGGAATATTTTTAGAAAATGGATAAAAGCCAAACAAAAGCGAATTTAAAATTGTTTAACATACAGTACGAGACACAAATGTGTAAATAAATTTGGAAATATCTATAATTTGAATTTTTAAGCTCAACATTTACCAATCTGACAATATTTTTTACACAATATGAAGATCATGATTAGTGAAGTACAGCAATACAAAAAAATTAATTTCAAGTAATGGCATTTAAATACCAGGATATCAAAAAGTTAAAAACTGAATTACACAATTTTGTCGCATTTTCTTTAAAGTTAAATAAACTTGTTATTATTATTTAGAAAAAGAACAATTTTAATCAATTTCATTAATGACAGTTAAAACATGTTACTAGTTAACAATTTACTATTCTTTAATGAATATTGAATATGAAGAAGATTATCACCGAAGTTGCAAATTCTGTTACCGAGCAGCTGAAAAATGGTATCTCCCATCGAAAAATATCCACCAAATTCAATATTTCTTTTAATCTGTTGAGAACATAGCGAATATATGTGGTTTGGCTTTTCCAGCACCAATTTGTGGACGGAATTCAATTCTATTGTTAAAAGATGGTCTCACTGTATAACGTCTAGTTGCATCAGAAGAAGAAAATAGTCCCCGTGAGGTACAACCAAAACTATCTTCATGCTACCAAATTAAGATTTCAAAACGTGCATCTCTTAGAGAAATCAAAAGATGTGGTTTTTATGCAATAAAGATTGTTAAAAAACCTCGTTTAACTGAAAGACACAAGTCTCTTCGACTAACATTTGTAAATTTTTTTAAGAAATGGACCTTTGATGATTGGGAAAAAGTTATCTGTACAGATGAATCGAAAATTAACCATTTTAGAACTGATGGACCAAAATATGACTACCAAAAACGAAATGCGCCATTAAAAGACCGTGATTTTATGACGACTATGAAATATGGTGGTGGAATATTGCCATTTTGTGGTTGTTTTTCTGCGAAAGGTGTAGGAAAACTCCATAAAATTGGTATTAATATGAATGCAGAAATGTATATAGACATTATCAAGACAACAGATGTGGATAGTCTGAATGATTGGGTGGACAAATTGAAAACACTGTGATTCTACAAGATAACGACAACAAACATAAGTCTAAAAAGACGCTTAATTTTTTAAAAACCGCCAAAATTACATTGCTAGATTGACTCCCACAATCTCAGAATTTAAATCCGATTGAGAATTTGGTGCGAATTCTAAAACGTCGCGTTTATAATTATCAAAATGCATTTAGAAACACAACTCAGCTCTAGGAGCGCTCCCATGATATCTAGGGATCTATAATGCAAGAAGAGTGTCGCAAACTGGTGGAGAGTATGCCCTCCAGAATTCAGGCTGCCATTGACGCGAAAGCAGGTTATTCGAAGTACTAAAAAAGTTACATTAGTAATCTGCGCCAAAAGTGTGTAAATGGGTTGCAGTTATTTTTTTTAGATTACTGGAGTATAATTAAGGAAATATTTTATTTATTTAGTCCTAAAATATCCTTAATAAATATTGTTTAAAAAAACACAAAACGTTTCTTTATAAACATTGCACTTTAAAAATGGTGTCACAAAGTGTAAATATATGACCATCATTTACACATTTTTGTCTTACACTGTATATAGATTTTGTATGACCATATATGAGGCTATCAGTGCAAAAGTGGTAAATTCAACTTACACCACTTTGTTATATTATGATCTGAGTAAAAATGATTTTTTCAGATCAATCTGCTTTTGAATACCAAAAGGTAGCTTACCCCATTTTTGTATTGATATCGGTAAAAAAAAAAATTGTGGGTTACACCACTTATGCGCTGATGGCATCATATAACCTGTGTACCAAGTTTTAACAAATTTGTAACAGGTAACGTCCAATGCCTTATCCAACATTTCTGTGTCCTCCCTATTATCTCCTCTTTACAATCTCTTTGCAAATGTCTTTTAAATTGGCAAATATACTTTATGACTTCATTGTTGTAAAACTGATTGATCGATTGTTAAAATTTCACAACATCACTTCAAAGTACGTATTTATTTATGACACTCTATAAATGTCAATACATTTACACACTGTATATACAATAGAAAGCAGTTACCCCAACAATCTTAAGTTTAACCATCTATTTAAAAATAAACATAAAAACTTTTATTGCATCGTTGACAAAAGAATACATAGCGATAGATAGAGATATATAGAGAGAGGAATTGTTTAAATATTTATGATGACCATTAAAAGTCATAGAAGAACCAAGTGGCAGGATATTTAACTTGACAACAACACTTAGCAACATCAAAAGACAAGTAGGAACGAGAGGAAAACTTGAAAATAGATGCTACTCTTGAGGGACAGCATACAGCAAGATTCATACATATGGTTAGCTTAGTTTGCAAATGTGATAAGTCCTTTTTCATAAAATTTTACAGGAGACACAAAAACCGTTCTAAATAATTTTTAAATCAGTCAATGCATATCAATGATCAATAAACACAGTTTAGAAGAAATCTGTTAAATACTTTTAAGTGCTTTTTTCGGACTTAGCTCATTTTGCATTTTTTTCAGAGGATTTTTTCAGTTGATATTTCCTGATCTTTTGGCTCTATGGTTCCGGTAATCAGAATTGGCTAACAAGATTGTTTGATTTAACACCATTGGATTTCTTTGTGTAGTGTGTTTTGAAGTCAAAGGTCTATGACAATAAGACCATGCTTAGTTGGATGAAATTCAACACTGCTTCAACGAATCCAAGCCAAGTTTTAGATGGTGCAAATGAGAAAAATTAATTATATTATATTCTTATCCTGTATATTATAAATACTTTTCTCTAATTAAATTATAATTATGCAAAATATTATAATCAAGTAACCAAGGCAAATAATTTTAATGCTATTTAAATCATTTATCCAATATAAACTCTCAAATATTCATACAATTTCAAAATCCTCACGTTTAGTTCATTTAAGGTATTTACACCACACAAACCATTTGAATAACTATTTATATGACAAAAATCAGATATTACAATAAATAGAACATTTCTTACATGTTCCAACTTGTTGCACAAATACCAAAGCTGCTTCCAGCTTCTAAGGTACAATATGAATTCATACTTGCATAGCAACTTGTACTTGTATGTTATTTCATTATGCAGGCAGATGTTTAAATTGTTGAAATATGTGTGGACACATTTATGAAATACCAACAACAATCTATGAGATTCTTATAACCATACATACTTAGATACATTAGGGTGGCTTTTATTTTCCATTTTTTGGCTCTACGATGCTTCCAAGTTCTAAAAATTGTCTCCTTCAACTAGAAACCAAATGCTGAAAACTTAAACCAAATAGAATAATGTGCAAGTCGATTTAAATCTTAATTTATCGCATCATATCGAGCCCTTAGCGCCAAATTATCATAAGCGACATATTCTAAATTTTTTTTTATTGCAAAAATTAAAATTTTTTGGACCGACTGATGTTTTAGCGTTCTCAGAATATCAAAACTGTTAATAACTTCAAAATTATAGGGGGTAAGATTTTATCGTAAGTCAATGTTTACATTTTACAGTAAACGAATTTTATCGTAAGCGACACATAGTGGTATAGAAAAAAAAGAAGGTAATAAATCTGTAACTTCTAAATGGTTAGATTGGTTTGAATGAAATTTCACATGCGCAAAGAAGAGGTGCTGTCGACTTTAAGCTCTGAATGTGGACCTAATGGGCCCACCAGGGGCACGACCAAGTGTCTTCAAAGTAGGACACCTCGGGTATGTTACATTTTTAAAACGATCCTATTTATTTAAAACGATCCCGATTTCAAAAAAATACACATATAAAATCCTTTCATCGAGCGCTACAAAAGACCTAGTTGCAGCTATCAATTACCTCTTATAGCTTAGGAGATATTCGCATTTGAAAATTAAATTTTCAATATTTTTACCCAACCTACTCCAGTGTTTTGATAACAGCGTATCCAAATATTTCCCGTTTTTTTCCTAACAACTTATTAGACTAACAACATATGTATGTGTCAAATAGAAAAAGAAACTGTTTAAAAATAATGACTAAGTCCAAAGTTATATGCATTTGAATATGAAAAGCCGATTTTTCGCAAATTTTTTGCGAATAAAGAACTTTTTTTCTTTTTAAGTTATCGCAAAAAATTTCTAAGAGGATGTATAAGGAATTTATACTTTTTGAAAGCTAAGTTTTCATAAAATATTTTAAATGAAAAAAAAATTAAAAATTTTTGTTACCGAGGGCACCAGGTCCATTCAAGAAACACCTATTTTTTTATGAAAAATTAAACTTTAGGGCAAAAATTCTCAAATCGCGTATTCGATATCAAAATATAATAACCGATTTTATATGGCCCAATATGCTTTTAATTATTATCCGATAACTCCGACACTGGTATGGATATTACAGCCAAAAAACTAAAAATTCCCATTTTTGGGATTTTTCAACACTTTTTTGGGAATTGCGGGATTGCTGATAATAAATTTCAAAACTCGTTTTTATTTTTCCATTTTTAACTCCCAGTCTATACTTGACAAATATTTATCATAACAATTAATGACGTTTGTTGTCAAGACAAAGTTATCTTGGCAAAAGCACTAACAATTTTGTCATAACGAAGCAATAATACTAATAAATGAAGACTATACCTGATAATTTTTTATCTTGACAACGATTTTGACGTTTATCATGATAAAAATTTATCAGGTATAGACAGGGAGTAATAGAACATTTTTCATAACTGTGAAATTTCATTAAAAACTATTCATAAATAACAATTTTATTTCAATTCGAAAAATTTGTATCTATGCAAAAATTCAATAAAAAATATTTTTTGTCATATTTTGTAATAAAGTATTCCATGAATTTTTAATTGTCAAAAGTTATAAATATTTTTGAAAATAGACAAATAGCTTGAACGAAATTATATTATATCGCATCATAACATTTTTAATTCTATGTATAAATTTCAAAATAATCGAAAAAACCTTCTCCTGTAAAATTTCTGTTTTGTCGCTTACGATAATTTGGCGCTAAGGGCTCGATATAATCGTAATCATTTGAAACATACGTTCCAATTAGGGTTCCTAATTTCCCGGACTTTTGCCATTCTCGGAAAATGTTAAACAAATTTTTAAAATTTAGAAAAATGCGTAATTCGTTCACCATGAGTGGCAAAGTTTGTCATTTCGTTTGTAATTTCTAAATTTTTCATTTGCCACCCCACAAAGTATATATATTCTGGATCGTTATAGATAACGGAGTCGATATAGCCATGTCCTTCTGTATGTTGAAATTAACTTTCCATAACCCCCAAATAACTTACAAACTTGATTAAATACATCAATATATTGGAAATTCTCCCGGTTCGGTTGCAATTTAAAATAGAGAAAATCGGCACACAAATGTCTGAGATATAAGGAATAAACCGGACAACCTTGATTTTTGGTCTATTTATATCAATATCTGGATTATTAAGTCATTAATATAGACAATATGGATATCAAATGATAAATATTTCAAAGTCCATTGCAACAATGTATATAGTAATTTGGAACTGCAATGGGTCAAAATCGGGGAAAATATTTTTTAACTCTAATTTTTTTTTTCACCCAAAAAATGTTTTTGTCAAACTTTTTATTCGCTAATAAATTTAAAAAAAAAAATCATTAAAAATTTAAAAAAAATTGGAAAAAAAATTTAAAAAAAAAAAAAATTAAATTTGTATTTTATAGTATAGTTTGGGGAAGGGTATATAAGATTAGGCACAGCCGTATATAGCTCTCTTACATGTTTCAAATCTGAATATATTAGGAGTATAACTTAAAAATGCGGGATTCACAACAAATGGCGTAACTTTTGAACTCGCTTTCAATATTTAATGACTTATACGTAATTTTTAAGGGGCAAAATAAGGGCCATCCTAATACATACCTACTACGGGTGTTATAATGCTTCATATTATTTTACTACTCCCTGACAAAGTTTATGGGAGTGTGTGTGTGTGCATTTCCTTGGATGTAATTGTATGGCTGCACATATTGTTGCACGTTCTACAAACAGTTGCTGTACTCTTGAACATGTACAAGCACAAAGGTTGTTGATGTCATTGGATGCTTGCCAATAATATAAATGCATTTTGATAAGATCATGCCCAACACGTACATATGTTGCGACAATACTAGTGTAACTCTTATAGTTTGGGGGAGTAATTTTGAATACATATTTGAATTTGACTAGAGCAAAGCAAAAATAATTCAACTTCCTGAATTATTGTGCTAGGGAATATTCAAAAATAAACTTTTTTTATATACTTTAAACATATTTTGTTTGTTTAGTAGGTGCCACAGTAATAGCATGGCAAAATAAGTTGCATGATTTCTTCCTTTCATACTATTGGCTAAGGAATTTTGTTCAGGTGTTTTTTTTAAAGAATTAAAAGACTAGCTCTATCGAACTATTCTAATATAAACATACAGCGGTTGACAAAACAATGGAAACTTTTCCAAATATTTCATTACTGGCCTAAAATCTGAAATAATTTTTTAAAAAAATTTAACATTTTTATAGTATTTTATTTGTATACTTTTATTAACTTAATTTAACAAAAAACAAAGGACATAATTAATTAAATTCTAAAAATGAGAAAACAAAATTAAAAGATTTCTTTATTACGGCATTGACAAAACAATGGAAACTTACGTATTATTTTAACAAATATGGTGTAAACTTTGCAGTAACTCAATATTTTGTTGGGTATCCCTTATTTTTTATAACTGCTACACATCGACGATGCATTGAACCAATTAAAGAGTCAATGGCCTCCTTTGAAATATTTTGCCATTCCCTTATAACCGCCTCCGATAAATCTTCCTTCATGGTGTAATTTTGGGCCCTTATTTTACGATCTACAATTTCCCATAGATTTTCTATGGAATTGAGATCTGGCGTACCTCGTACCTCGTCGTAACACGTACCTCGTTGGATTTTAACCACTCGGTTACAACCCTAGAGCTGTATTTCGGATCGTTGTCGTGTTGGAATCTCCAAACTAGGGGCATATTTTCCTCAGCGTATGGATACATAACATCGTTTAATATGGTGCTGTATCCTATACCTGTCATGGTATCTTTTATAATATGAATTGGGCCCATACCTTGCCCTGAAAAACATCCCCATACCATAATATTGCCACCGCCAAACTTTACAGTCTTATTTGTGTACTTTGGATCTAATCTTTTTCCCTTTGGTCGTCTTACAAATGTTCTCCCATCACAGCCTCTTAAATTGTATTTGGATTCGTCGAAAAAGAGGATAGTATTCCATTTCTGTAGCGACCAGTTTAAATGATCCCTGGCAAATTGTAGACGAGCAGAATGGTTCTTTTAGAAATTAGTGGTTTTTTCACAAGACGATAGCAACCAAGATCAGCCTCATTTGCCCTGCGACTCACTGTTCTGTTAACAACCTCTCGAGGAGTTATTTTTGGAAATTTCTTGAACTCTCTCGCTATTAAATTATCTTGTCTAGGAGTAGTCTTACGAGGTCTTCCACCTAAATGTTGAGTTTTTACAGAACTGGTCTCACGAAATTTCTTTATAATTTTTGAAACTGCTGATTTATTTATTGAATATTTGTCACAGATACTTTTTTGTTTTAAACCAGCATTAAAATCGTTAATTATTTTATTTTGTAAGTCTTCACAAATCTTAACTTTTGCCATTTGCAATTTGAAAAAAAGCAATTATGCGAAAAACTTAGAAAAATAAATTGTAAAAAATTACCAGAATTTAAAAATAAAATAACTGTAAACAGGATGCTTTTTAAAATATTATTTTCGTTTTACAATTCTTTCTTGCAGAAGTTTAAAATTTTCCATTGTTTTGTCAGTAGCGAAATAGTGAATATTTTTAATTTTGTTGCCTTTTTTCAGAATATAATGAATTATGTTGTTTGTTTTTCAGTTAATTTATATAATTAATACTATACAAGTAAAATACTAAAAACAAAAATATTTTAAATTTTGGGATACATATGGAATATTTGGAAAAGTTTCCATTGTTTTGTCAACCACTGTATATTATTTTATAATAAATTTTTAAGAATTTTCGTATACAATATAAAATAATTTAACTCAAACAGGTTAAGTTCTTATCCATAGAGAAATGCACATAGAGCGGAAACTAGACAAAACTCAGACAAAAAAATTACTTCAAATAATTATTTTGTTTTCACATAATTTTTTTTACTAATGCATTCGCACCACTTAGGACAACTGAGTTAGGACTTTGACAGGAGAGTTTCCGATCTATGTATATTTATCTATGTATATGGAGGGTAACACTCCATATTCATAATTAATTTTGCAATATATAAACGTTTTTTAAATCAAAATTTTCATAGAAAATTTCTTTTACACGTTTTTGAAATCTATAAATATTGGTTATGATTTACACCTTTAATATTTAAAAACTTATTATTTGAAAACATTTCTTTAAGATAAATTGTTTCTGTTAATTAATATGAAAAATAAGCACCGCCCTAACAAACGTTTATACGTTGTTAGAATTTCTATGTACGTGTACATGAATTTCAAGACGATGTTGCAACAAGAAACTGAACAAAAAGATTAAAACTCTTGACTAAACACTCTGAGTGCCACTACATACAACGTGCAGGAGCAAAGAGTGACTAATATTATTGCAGACAGAATGTTCTCTAAACTCTACTTAAATGCTACTACATATTTTAAAGTTTGACTAAAGTAAACGAGGGATATTAAATGGAAAAAATTACTTGAACTAAGAAATAGAAGATTATAACCAAGAATTGGAGGAGAATTGAAGCTGGTTATCAAACTCTTCAAGAGCTTTTAAAGTCATTGGGAGCTATTCAATCAGCAATTTCAAACCGTTTAGAAGCAGCAGGATCCATCTAAAGCATTGGTAGGCGTTCATAAGAGTTGTCAAATATTCGACATATTCTAAAAACAGGTTTTCGAATAATTCGAAAAAGCATAATTTTTAAAAACCGGTTTTCGGTTTTTTCTATCAAAAACCGGTTCGAATAACCGGTTTTTAGCCTTTTTTGTCAATTGGCTTGTAATTTCTACATTTTTCATTTGCGAGCCCACAAAGTATATATATTCTGGATCGTTATAAATAGTGAAGTCGATATTGCCATGTCCGTCTGTCCGCCGCTATGTTGAAATCATCTTTCCGTGGCCCCCAAATAACTTACATACGTGATTCATACATCAATATGTCGGGAATTCTTTCGGCTCGATTGCTATTTAAAATCGAGCAAATCGGTCCACAATTGGCTGAGATATAAGGAAAAAACCAGTACAACCTCGATTTTTGACCCATATCTGGATTACTAAATCATTAATATAGACAATAGATATCTAATGATAGATATTTCAAAGACCTGTGCAACTACATATACATATTTATAAGGCCATAGTAAGTTGGACCCTACAAGGGGTCAAAATCGGAAAAATATTTTTTTGAAATTTTTTGTCCGAAATTATTTTTTCCCAAAAAAGATTTTTTTAAAATAAAAAATTAAAAAAAAAATTCGAAAAAACTTTTTTAAAAAAAATAAAAAACTATTTTTAAGTATAATTTGGTGAAGGGTATATAAGATTCGGCACAGCCGATTATAGCTCTCTTACTTGTTGTATTAAAATTATTAAAAAGAATCGCATAAAATCTTAAAATAAATTTTAAAAAATATTTGATTTTGTCGAATAATTCGAGACAAAAAAATCGGTTTGTCGAATAACTCGAAAACCGTGTAAAACACGGTTTAAAAATACCGGAAAATTGGAAAAAACCCGGTTTTTCGAATAATTCGAAAATCGGTTTGACAACTCTACGTTCATATATTACGAACATTTTCGTGAATTTATACGTACACATCCCGAAAGTAAACAAAACACACAGCAAGAGCGTAAAAAATACAAATAACGGATTTAGTTGCGAAAATATTTAATTGTGTTGCTTGATGTTGTTGCGGATTTTTTATTTTTAACCCATAAAGAAGGTAATTAGGTTACCATACGAATTGAAGCCGAGAGACCTTAAAGACGAATTTGTATGCCTGAAATATAGAATCAAAATTTTTTGAAAATAAATCTGGCATTTCTAAACGACTGCTGCGGTCAAGATAAAATTTGACGTGGGCGTAGCCAGGAAGTACACGAGTTTAAGTTATTAAAATGGACCCTACTAAAATTTATACAAATTTTTATTATTAAAAAGTGCAATGTTTTTGATTTAAAGTGGCAAATTTTTTATTATGATTTTTTTATTATAATTGAGATATTGACTTCAAATTTTTTATATAAGACCACAAATTTACTTATCCAAACAAAAAAAATGAGTTCGGAATAAATGTGGATCAAATTGTTCCTAATACTTGCAATCCTATTAAAATGTTGATACAAATTTCAGTTTCAAAAACTTAATAAATATGAAATAAAATCTTTTTTTATTAACAAAACTCAATAAAGTTTTCAGCGTTTTTTAAATTTGTCATTATAAATATTAAAGTATAAAAAAACATGTCAAAAGATCAAAGGAAATCCCACAATTCCTAAAAATTTTAGCGAAAATCCCAAAATATTTTTTTTTTAAATTTTGCCCATAGGGTGGAAATTTCCTTTGGAGCTGGGATAATACTTTGGAAATAAATATGGAATACTTCAAGGTTTATTTTTAAAATTATTTAAAAATTAAATTAATTTTAAAATTACAATTTTATAATGCCTATTACTCGGAAATTGTAAGAGATAAATAGCACAAAGAAGCACCAGCCGTTCTTGGACTCAAAAGATGATCAGTTCCATATGTTGCACAAAGATTGGAAAAGGTCATGGCTAACAATGACCAATACTTTGACTAAATTTATATTGTACAAATGTTTCAAAATAAAAGCAAACAATTTGAAAAAATCTCGCATTTTTAAATCATACAGTCAATAAATTAGACTACTTCTCGTCCTCTAAACTTTATAGAGCTCGTAACTTGTACAAATATGAACACTAGGATGACTGTATTTTTGGATTTTTTCCAATTTCAAAAAAAATAATTTTGAAAAAAAAAATTCAAATAAAATTAGTTTTTAAATTACAATTCATTTGAATTGGAAATGAATTGCAATTAATTTTTACCAAATTCATATGAATTGATTCAAATTTCATTCAATTAATTTTTTTGTGTGGAAAGAATTAATTAAATATTTGGTAATTCAGTGCATGAATGATTCGCGAATTAATTCAAAAATTAATGATTCATTTACAGTTTTGGTTTCTGTATTTCATTTGCCCATAGATGTTTAACTCATAAAATTCTATGCATATGAATCTTATATCGTAAATTTTATATTTTCAAAATTAGTTTTAAACGAAACTTAAAAAAATTAATAGCCTAACCACAAAGGCCTTAAAGTCGATTTTAAGTTCATAACGTTGAATATTATTTTAAATTTCCTACCATAAAAAAAATTTCAAATATAATTTTAAACATTGTTCCATTATTTTAAAATAAGCTTTTTGTTTCGAACTTTTATGTACACTTTTTTTTTTGTTTTAATTTTTTGAAATTTCATTTTTTTTTAAATTCATTGAAAAATATTTTTATTTATTTGAATGTATGTGTTGGACAAAAGTTTTTTTTTAAATATTTCTTATGGTACGAAAATAACAATAGTTCTATTTTAAAATAAAGTCGACTTTAAAAAAAATTTAATTTAAAATTGATTTTATAGTTGGGGTAATATTCGATTCTTCTACTGAGTGGATTTTTTTTTCTAAATTATTTTTTCTAAAATATTGCTTTGCCCAAAACTCTTAACTTTAAATATCCAATTTGTCTAAAATTTTCAGAGTTTGTTTTTTAGATAACGGACAACAATTATGGATTTAACTAAAAGTACCTAGTATATACAAAAATCTTATGACTTTATGACGATCTTTTTTTAATTGATCATATCTCTAATATAAGGCATTAGGTTTTTTATATTGCTTAACCTTGATGTTTGATCTTTGTATAAAACGAAATAAAAATAGCTATAGTTCATATAGTTCAAATTTGATGAAACAAAATACCTGTTACACTTTGTTTCCATTACCAACATGTAACAATAGCAGCAGCAGAAGTCGTTTTATTATTATTGGCTCGTTAGAACTACAAGCAACTAAATTTTTTTATATTTTATAACTAGATATACATATTTCCCACAAGAATTTCCATGTAAAACTATACTACAAGTTAAACTACCAGCACTACTACTACTACTTGCTACTTGTAGTAAACATTCTTTAGGCTGCCTGCCACATTCTTTGTAGACTTTATTGATTGACATTAATATTAAAAACTGAAAGAGGAAAAAAAATAAATTAGCTATTAAATAGTTTTTTTTTCCTCTTTCCTTTTGATGGCATTAGTTTTTTTCTTTTTTTCTAAATTGAAAAACGATAAAAACTTAAGCACTACAATGGATTTTATAACATCTATTATAGTCACACAAGTGTTATATTTACCACCAACATTTGCTACTAACACTAGTGGCTTACAAGTGTTTTTCAGTACATATGTGCCAACATATATATTGATATTGAAAAAAATAATAATAATGGAAATTAAGTAAAAAAAATAGTCCTACTCAATGTAGGCAAGTTCAGAGAATACACTGTGCTACGAAATGAAAGAAATTGAATTACTAATACTTTTTGAATCTAGAAATACTTAAAAAATATGCAGTCATAGACAAAACCATAATTTTTTTGAAGATTCTTCGCTATCTTGACATTGTTCCCATAACTTTTTTTCTTTTGTATCACACTGTACAGTGGGGCAGAATCAAAATTTTTTGGAAATAAATCCTGCAGTTCTAAACGGCTGGTCCGATCGGCATAAAATTTTACATGAGGATAGCCAAGAAGTATTGGAGTTTAAATTATTAAAATGAGCCCTACAAATTCTCCAGGGGCGGCACTATGGGGGCTCAAATTAGGGTACCTTCGAAATGTACAATTTATAAACAAGTGCCATTTTTTTGTTTCCCATCCGATTTCAAAGATTTTTGTATTTATGAAAAGAGCTTGGCAAGATCTTTGAAAAACATAATTTCCGAGTTATAGGCATTTCAAAATTGAAATTTTAAAATTTTGCCTTATCTTGGTCCACTTTTTTAAAAATATAGGACGTACTTTTGGACCGAATAGACTCGAATTTTTTTTGTTAGTTAGACAACTAAATTTCTAATAATATACAAAAGATTTGAGAGCAATATCAATTACGGATCCAAAAATAAACAATTTTCAATTAAACAAATTTTAAAATAGTAGATTTTTGCCGTTTTTTGTGCGAAAAGGTGACTTAACTCTTTTATTATTTAAAAAAAACTTTCGTTAAGAACATATAACCATTTTATATTTCTCTATAAGCTATTTTTTCATAGAACATTTTAGTATAAAAAACATGTCCTATTTTTCGATTATGTTGCCCCTACGTACTTCGGAAATTGACCTATTTTTTATCAAAATTTCAAATTTGAGCCACATGTTCTAAAATCCCAAAGCTGGGATAAGAAAACGGAAAACAGCTTTGGAAACCATGCTATGTTCACTATTTATCCCCAAAGTATTTTTCCAGCCCCAAAGGAAATATGCATCCTATGGGCAAAATTGTAAAAAATACCATTTTTGGGATTTTCGGTCCAATTTTTTGAAATTGCGGGATTCCCTTTGACCTTTTATTCATGTTTTTTTACACTGTGTTATTTAGAATGACAAATTTAAAAGACGTTGAAAATTTCATTGAGTTTTGTTAATAAATAAAGATTTTATTACATATTACATATTTATTGAGTTTCTTAAACTAAAATTTGTATCAAAATTTTAATAGAATTGAAATTATTAGCAGCAATTTCATCCACATTTATACCAAATTAATGTTTTTTGTTTAGACTAGTTAATTTTTCAAGTAAATATCTCAATTGGGAATCAAAAAATGGCACGTGTTTAAAAGTTTACATGTCGAAGGTACCCTACTTTGAGCCACCATAGCGCCGCCCCTGGAGAATTTGTAGGGCCCGTTTTAATATCTTAACCTTCGCTTTACCAATACCCACCCGGGTGACCACTCGGTTTTTGTTAGCTTAATAATTTTTTTTATTTTCTTTCGATTTAAATAAAATTTAGACTCAATG
The DNA here is from genome assembly GCF_958450345.1 of Calliphora vicina. Taxonomy (NCBI): domain Eukaryota; kingdom Metazoa; phylum Arthropoda; class Insecta; order Diptera; family Calliphoridae; genus Calliphora; species Calliphora vicina. Next base: position 98,371,921 of record NC_088784.1, on the reverse strand, counting down.
AACAAATTTTACAGTTCTATAATATTTAATAAAACCGTTTTAAACTTTTTATAAGGTTTTTTCGATTTTTTAAAATTTTGTTCATCGGATATATGTATAGAAGTGCAGTATCACCCGGGTGGGTATTGGTAAACGACGTACATAAAAAACCTTTGGTAAAGCGAAGGTTAAACTGGAATACTATTTGTCTACGACCATGACAAATTTTATTCTGATCAGACCAGGTGTTTAGAAAGGCCACATTTATTTCCAAAAAAATGTAATTCTGCCCCCTTGTGCAATGTTATTATCTCAGCCAAAGTTTTTTTGTGTACAAGTTAATTATCAAAACAATTGAATTTTTACTTTAATTAGGGTTCATATATTATGAAAAATAAGAAAAAATAAAAATTCAGCTAAAATGTTGTTTTGGAATATGGTGGTTAGTTTATTGACCACCATGGCGGTTGGCATTAAAAATAAGTATGATACAAATTTTCATAGCATTTAAATTTGTTTGAAAACTTAGCATTTTGAACAAAACAAACAAAATAACTGTATAGGTGAGAAATTCTCCAATTCTTTTATATCATTTGGTAAACCCCCACCTTCTGTGTAATCAACCGGCTCTTCTCATTTTTCATTATTTTGGTTCCACCACAGCAGTTTGGGTAGATAAATCACTAACAGAAGTATTAGCCAAATTTTATAGAGGCATGTCCTCATCCGAATCAAAATCTCGATCATATTTTAACAGGAGCCCCTAAGGTATGTCACCGAGCACCATCATCAGATCGATTTGCTCCTAATAATTCTCTTCTTAGTCGGGTTCATGAATGCAGATATATTCCCATCCGAAAGCATACCAAAATATCTTCAATTTAATGATCAATGAATACACGCGGCATCCTCACAAAATAACATAATATTATGTAGAGAAACGCTTTATATAAAACCTATTTCAGCCACAGTGGTTAGTAAACTAACCACCCTATTACTTACATTATTTTTCAATGATAAAAAAGTATGAAATATTAATTTGTTAGCACAAGCCAACCAAATAAACACTAAATAACAAAGTAACACTGAATTTAATGAACAATAAATATTGTGACCTTTTTTATTGAATGCAAGAAACCCGCTTAGAAAAACGGCGGTTTACAATATTTTCAAATTAATATATTAATCTAACCAGAGCAACCTGATGGCAAGTCATCATAAATACCCTTTATTTAAAACAAATATTATAAAGGGTATTTCAATACCAATCTTTGACATATTATTGATGATACATCTGTCGAATTGGCTAGCGTTTATTAAGTATGGACAGATATAGCATTCAACAAATTTTTTTGAGAACAATTAGCATTTAATATCTAATAGCGTAAGTATCTTCCTATAAAAGAGGAGCTCGATCAGTGATCACTCATTTAAATAAAAAAGGAGTTCGATTCACGATCACTAATATGTATGAATTAAAATAGATTTTTATATGAAAATCTTAAGTCGTCGATTAATAAGCGTTTAATATAGAAAAGGAGTTCGATCGGTGATCACCAGGGAAACCAAAATATGCAAATGCATGTTTTTTCTGGTGAGTCTAATGAGAACATGGATAAGATATTTACACGTTTCAGAACTATTTAAGAATTTTGGCATCGATTTGTTAGTGCATATTTTTGCATATTTTATGCTTAAATGCATATTTTTGCACATATTTTGCACGCATATTTATGTCATATTTTTGCGTTTTTATAGCATATTTTACTGTTTAATAGCATATTTTGACTTTATCAAAAACAAATTATGTCTTACTTATTTTTCGCTGTTGTGTTACAGGGTTTTACTTCCTTTGTTAAAAATTCAAAAATAGATGGCTCTTTCATACCCTTCATTGACCTATATCTGGATTACTAAGTCATTAATATAGACAGTATGGATATCTAATGATGGATATCTCAAAAACTTTTGCAACGACGTATATAGGACCATAGTAGTTGGATTTTTTTTTTTTCATCAAAAAAAAATTTAAAAAACAAAAAATTTTGTTTTTAAAATTTAAAATTTAAAAAAATAAATTAAATTTAAAAAAAAAACAATTCGAAAATTTTTTTTTCCAAAAAATGAAAAAAACAGAACAAAAAAATTTTTGTTCACCTAAAAATATTTAAATTTTTTATTTTGGTGAAGGGTATATAAGATTCGGCACAGCCGAATATAGCTCCCTTACTTGTTTTAATATAAAATAAGCACTATTTTATTAACAGCGCCATCTAAATATCAAATTTTGGTTCTAATTCAAACTTAACCGTTCTAAGTGTTAAAGAAATATTGTAACACTGAATTTGATGAACAAGAAATATTGTGACCTTTTTTATTGAATGCAAGAAACCCGATTAGAAAAACTGCGGTTTACAATATTTTCAAATTAATATATTAATCTAACCTGATGGCAAAGTTTTGCCAAAAAAAAAACTTAAACGATGACTTACAAAAATTTAATTGTTTAGCAAAGTGCCAATAGATGTCACTAAAGGTGGTTAGAAAAGTGACCACTAAACCAGAAAGAATTAAAATGGTTCTCTAAAAAACTTAACAAATTAAACTTAACTAATTTCATTGTCATGCTTATTTACATATACCCATTACCACACAACTAGAGTGAAATGTAACTGAAAAAAACTACTTTTGTTTTAATGTCATTAGAAGAGCTTAGAATTAGTTTTACATGTGTTTGTCTGCAAAGATTTAAGTAATTTTCCAAATGTGACGACCATCACCAAACAGTAAATAGTTTAAATTTCAACAGATTTTTCCATGCCATTCATTGCATTCGCCTGTGAGTAAACACAAAACACCAAAAGCAAACGAATGTCTAGGGTGCAAGAGTTTATGGGTTAAAGGATGAGTAAGGAGGAGAAAGAGAGAGTGAGTTTAATAATAGAAAGAAACCCAGTAAACAGTAATCAAACTGTCAGGAGGAATGGAATTTTTCTGCTGGCCCAAAATTGTCAATGTATGTGAATTCACTCACCGGTTACATTGAGTCAATTGCTTGACTAGTTACCCAACTGGTTACTTCACTAGCTAGGTAAATAGTTATTTTAACATGACATAAAACTCTCTCGTAGATTACTTCTAGTGGCTAGAATAACTACATTCTAAAGTGCGGAACAAAAAGTGGCTTAAAGTGATTGCACTCTACATTACTTAGAGACACAAAAGTGGCAAATGACTTCACGCTAGATTACCTGGGATATAAAGAGTAACTAATTGAATTAAATTTGCTATATACATACGTATCAAAAGACCCAAAAATATATAAATTGGGGTCAAACATATTGTTACACATACAAATTACTGTCCAACTACTTTTAAATCCAGCTTAGAATTCTATCAAGTCTAATTGTTGTTCATTGGGCTTCCTTTTTGTTGACTAACCAACCAACCACCCATGCACACTCTGTGCAGCATCGAATGACATCATGCATGTTTATGAGATCTGATTACACATGCAACATGCCATTCATTCTTTATTTGACAGCATAAATGTCTGTGAAATGTTAGCAACTGTAACCAAATGACAACAACGTCATGGGCTGCTTAGACAAAAGGCATGAAAAACGAGCAAAATCATAGATTTGTTTACAATATTTATTAAAGCTTAAGTGAGACCTTGAAAAAATCAAGAGATTATAAAGATTATGATTTTAAGTAATTTCTACAAGAACCTTTAACAAAAGTTGATAATTTGGGTGAAACCTAAATCTATTTGCAATAATTAATTAAATATTTATTATCATATGTTTATTTAAAATATTTTAAAGGATAGATAAAGAAATTCAATTTAAAAGAAATTCAAATTTTCAAAGGTGTAGAAAAGAGATACGTTTTTGTTGCTACGAATTTAAAGTATTGGAAGAAATAAGATAAATAAATATTAGTTTTACTATGTTTTTACATTTTTACCTTTTAAAAAGGATGTTTTTTTATCCTTTAAATAAACCGTATTCTTTTAATTTCAAATAAAAGCGAACAGTAGTTTAAAAATTGTAACAAGTCTTTATATATTTAAATTTACACAACAATTTAAATAGTCACTCTTTTTATAATTTACAAGAATACACTGATAATACAGTTGATGTTATCTCTAACAGCGCCTAGAATATACTAACTGATCTGCAACTCGCTGTCTACTAGTACTTTCATGAATTATCTAACGGACAAAATTAGAATGTTCTATTTCGAGAGCTTTTAATAGCTTTAACTGTTAATGCTGTCATACTATCAACATTGTTGATAAGTAGAAGTTTCTTCTGATGGAAATGTTTATAGACATGATGAATGCAAAACGAAATAATAAAATGTCATTATTTATTGTTAATAATTTTAAATTCCTCACAAAAATCATGCACCAATGTCTAGATTTCCAAGAAATTAACTGATAGGTGTTTTTGCAAGCCAGACGACGAGATAAAAAAAACCACATTTAAAAGAATTTATAATTTTTTAAGGTTAGCAAAATGCTAAATATTCATTATTATAAACTAGAAAAAGTTGTAAGTAACAAGAGAAAATATTAATTCTAAATCTATATATTTTTAACTACTTTTTTTAAACAACCAACATTCATGTCAATAGAAACCATTAAAATATTTGTATAATAAACTTCCGGCACTTGCTGAAAATAATAACTTTCCTATTTGTCTAACTACGTTTTAAATAAAATAAACATAATAAACTCAATAAAGACATGAACAAAACCACAAAATAGAAAAACATTTGAAATCAATTTTCCACTTTGAAAAAACATTAAATTTTGTGAACCACAAATACAAAGCCACAACATATATTCATATATAGGAATATAAACGAAAATAAAATAACTCACTGGGCTATATACGGCAGTAGAGAATCTTAAATACCCTTTATATATAAAAAAAAATATAAAGGGTATTTCAATATCAATCTTTGACATATTATTGATGATACATCTTGCGAATTGGCCAGCGTTTATTCAGTATGGACAGATATAGCATTCAACATATGGCTACATATTTTTTTGAGAACAATTAGCATTTAATATATAATAGCGTCAATATCTTCCTAAATAATCTTCCTAGAAAAGAGGACCTCGATCAGTGATCACTCATTTAAATAAAAAAAGGAGTTCGATTCGCCATCACTAATATTTATGAATTAAAATAGATTTTTATATGAAAATCTTAAGTCGTCGATTAATAAGCGTTTAATATAGAAAAGGAGTTCGATCGGTGATCACCAGGGAAACCAATACATGCAAATGCATGTTTTTTCTGGTGAGTCTAATGAGCACATGTATAAGATATTTACATGTTTCAGAACTATTTAAGAATTTTGGCATCGATTTGTTAGTGCATATTTTTGCATTTTTTATCCTTAAATGCATATTTTTGCATATATTTGTTTTAAGAGCATATTTATGTCATATTTTTGCGTTTTTAGAGCATATTTTACTGTTTAATAGCATATTTTGACTTTATCAAAAACAAATTTTGTCTTACTTATTTTTCGCTGTTGTGTTATATCTTTGTTCAAAATTGAAAAATAGATGGCTTTTTTATACCCTTCATTGACCTATATCTGGATTACTAAGTCATTAATATAGACAGTATGGATATCTAATGATGGATATTTCAAAGACTTTTGCAACGACGTATATAAGACAATAGTAGTTGGAATTTTTTTTTTCATCAAAAAAAAAATTTTAAAATTTCAAAAAAAAAAATTAAAATTTAAAAAAAAAAATTTATTTAAAAAAAAGCAATTCGAAAAATTTTTTTTTCCAAAAAATGAAAAAACTGAACAAACAAATTTTTGTTCACCTAAAAATATTTAAATTTTTTATTTTGATGTATAATTTGGTGAAGGGTATATAAGATTCGGTACAACCGAATATAGCTCTCTTACTTGTTTTAATATAAAATAAGCACTATTTTAATAATAGCGCCATCTAAATATCAAATTTTAGTTCTAATTCAAACTTAACCGTTCTAAGTGTTAAAGAAATAATGTCTTTTAAATTTGCTCCTATAACATCAGTTGATGTCGGTGATGTATAAAAATGTTTTCAGATGCAATAGACAACTATTTTTATTTGAAAATTTAAGTCAATATTTTGTAATTTATTGCAATAATAACCTTAATTGAAGAAGCGACTTTATATTTATATAAAATATCATCAAAAGATGTATTTTTGGGGCCTTTTCATAGCTTAAGTTCCTATAGTTTTTATGTTGTATTTAGTTTTTGTTATACTTCTTTTAGTTCATGTTATTTTTGTTTATTTTTTGTTACTTTGCCTTTTTAGAAATGAATTGTATTGATTATTTTAAATAAAAGTATATTTTTTGGTGAAAAATGAAGTAAAAGTTTGTTTTTTTAAGAGCATATTTTTAAATTTTAAGAGCATATTTTAAAGTTTTTACTGCATATTTAAAGCGCTTAAAACGCTTTTTTTAGAGCATATTTCCGGTTTCTCTGGGGATCACTAATTTTTCTTAATAAAAATTGATTTTTATTTTTAAAATCCCAAAAAAAATTTAAATCTTCTATTTCTTCGTAAATAAGCGTTTAACAAAGAAAAGGAGTTTGATCGGTGATCACTCATATTTCTGTCGAAAAATCAATTTTTTTAGGAAGTTCCAAAAAATCTTAAATCGTCGATATCTTCCTAAATAAGCGTTTAATAATAAAAATAAGTTCGATCCGCGAACACTAATTTTTCTGACTAAAAATCGATTTTTTGTATGAAAATCGCAAAAAAAAGAAATCTATTCGTAAATAAGCGTTTAATAATGAAAAGGAGTTCGATCAGTGATCACTCATGTTTCTGGCCAAAAATCGGTTTTTATATGAAAATCGAAAAAAATCTTAATTCGCCTGTATCTCATATTTTTGACTAAAAACTAATTTTTATATGAAAATCTCAAAAAATATTAAATCGCCGATAATTTCGTAAATAAGCGTTTAATTAACAAAAAATCTTAAATCGTCGATATCTTCGTAAATAAGCATTTGATAGAGAAAAGGAGCTCGATACGTAATCACTCATATTTCTGACCAAAAGTAGACTTTTATATGAAAACCTCATAAAATCTTAAATCGTGTATATCTTTGCAAATAAGCATTTAATAAAGAAAATATAATACAAATCGGTTTATTATATATATTTGTAAATAAGCATTTAATAAAGAAAATGAGCTCGATCGGTGATCACTCATGTTTCTGACTAAAAAATTGATTTTTACATGAAAATCCCAAAAAAATTTTAAATCTTCGATATCTTCGTAAATAAACTTTTAATAATGAAAAGGAGTTCGATCCGTGATCACTCATATTTCTGTCTAAAAATCCATTTTTATATGAAAATCCCAAAAAATCTTAAATCGTCGATATCTTCGTAAATAAGAGTTCAATAACGAAAAGGAGTTCCATCCGTGATCACTAATTTTTCTGACTAAAAATCTATATTTATATGAAAATCGAAAAAAATTTTAAATCGTCGGTATCTCTGTAAATAAGAGTTAAACAGATAAATGGAGCTCGATCAGTGATCACTCATATTTTTGACTAAAAACAAATCTTTACATGAAAACCTCATAAAATCTTAAATCGTCGATATCTCCGTAAATAAGCGCTTAATAAAGAAAAAGAGCACGATCCGTGATCACTCATATTTCTGTATAAAAATCCAATAAAATCAATTTTTATATGAAAATTTCAAAAAATTTTAAATCGTTTATTTCTTTGTAAATAAGCGTTTAATATAGAAATGGAGTTCGATCCTTGATCACTCATATTTCTGAACAAAAATTGATTTTTATATGAAAATCCCAAAAATCTTAAATCGTCAATTGTGTTTGAAAATTTCATTCCTGACCAAAATTAGATTTTTATATGAAAGAACCACAAAATCTTAAATCGTCGATATCTTCGTAAATAAGCGTTTAATAATGAAAAGGAGCTCGATCCGTGATCACTCATATTTTCGGACTAAAAATCGATTTTTATATGAAAATCTCAAACAGTTTTAAATCGTCTAAAAACCTCCTCGAAATCAACATGAATTTATAATAGTTACAATCATTAAAATAATGGATATAGCTAGATCGGTTTTTTGGTTCTCATAATAATGATGAGGTGTTACATTTGGTAAGACAAACTTATATATACGCTCCTTAAAGACGATTGTTGCTGCAGGGCATGGACAGAGCATACAAACACTAAATATTCAGTACGTTTAAATACTTTTAAGGTCTAGAAATATAAGTTTTTTATATGAATGTCTGTGTAGCTGTGTGTAAATATGTGTCCATTATTCAAGTGTTGAGGTACGAGTGCGCTTCTACATTCAACAATCTAGATATAATACCTTTAATACCAGTGACTGTTGTCTGCTTTTGTGTTAGCGTTTATGGATACTAAAATTGTTAATAGGATGGTACCGTTTGAAACTAGGCATAACTTTCACACTATTCAATTTATAACATTAATTTTAATTTCAAGACAATAAAGATATGGCCTTTCAAAAGATAAAATTCAGAGTTTTCTTGATTCAATAGCTTGAAAACATTAAACACTTTTCTTTGTTCCATCCTAATAACTATGCATGTGTATGTATGATTATTTATAAACGAGTTACTACCTAGCTTTTATAAACTTTCCAAAACGTAGATTTAAAAGGAAAATCCTTAAACAATTGTTGCTTCATGCAGTTAATAAAAGAAAAAATACTTTAGTTTTATTGTTTGAGATCTGCAAAAGATTGTCATTTCATTTGTCACACTTAGTAGTGGTCCTTGGGGTTTAAGAATAATTCTGTATACATTGAATAAGAAAACAAAGGATATTTATATAAGGAAACTGTTTGCAATTTAATTTATCTATTAGATACTTTAAATTGTAAGTGTAATCAATATTTATTTATAAAAATACTGAGTGAAGTTATAAGAAACATATGAATACCAAACAGTACAACAGTACGTATGATCAATATTTAAATAATATAAAATAAATGCATGTTGTTTTCATACGTACTGTTGTACACATTGTCCAGATAATTTATCGCTTAATGTGAAAACAAGATAAGTCAACTTTTTATAAAAACTGTGATTTTATTAAGCAAAAAACCATCAAATATTTCAAACTATTCTTATTTTTATGTCATAATAAGAAAAAGAGCTAAAAACTCTGTATATTATGGGTCCTTGTGAAATTATAAGACGATCTAGCTATGTCCATCTGTCTATCTATCTGTTGAAAACATGATAGAGCCCAAACGAGAGGAGCTAGCTCTCTGTAAATTTCAACAAATACTCTCTGGTGGTTAAATAATATTCAGCTAAGCCGAATATAACACTCCTACTTATTTTTATTTGGTGGTAAAGACTGAAAATTCATATATTTGTTTCTTCCCTATAAGTACCTACTATTATAAAACTTTTGTCTTGTTTGTTTTTTTCTTCTTTTTATTTAAACACTTTAAAAACTATTGTTATCACTAATAATGTGTGGCTAAAAGTAAAAACAAGTTAAAAAAACTCTTGTTTGTTTTTTGTGCTCTCTTACGTTAATTCAATATTGTTGGTGTTGCAAACATGTGTGACAAACTATAAAAAAAAAACAAGAAAGAAAAAAACCACAATATGTAATACGGCTTAGTAGAGTTTATAATAAACTTTAATGGAAAAACTATTTGCGCTAAAAGTTTTATGGAACTAAATGTTTGCACCAGTATGTTGGCACATAACAAACAGTAGTAGTTGTTTCAACGATTATTTGTTTAAAAAAAAAGGAATAAACAATAGACAATAGGTACTTGAATGAACAGATTTTCTGGATTTAGCTAGATTTAAAAAAAGAATGCAAGTTATGTCTTGTCTAAGGAATAACTGGGCGTATGTGGAATATTTGTTTGTAAAATATCAAGTATACGTCATGTGGTATGATATGTTACTAAATTTCTTGAGCAATTTTTTAAAATGTTACCAAAAAACTATGTAAATTTTAAGCTTTTGCAATTAGTCTTCATTATTTTTCATTTCTGAATGAATCCTTAATGTAGCCAGTTGCTGTTAGATATCCATAATCATGTACCCCAATAGTATAAAGGCTATACATAGTTTTAATGAGTTGAAATTGAAGAATAATTTTAGAGATTTTTCTTGACCTAAATTAACCACATATGAAAAGAAACATGTCAGTTTTCAGTAGCATTTTGTAGGAAAAAGAAAAACTTCAGCATGTGTAACCCATTGGCTAGAACTAATTCGATTGCTGTCTAAAAAATATTTAAATTTGCTTTTTAATTTTATATTTTAACTCATTCAGCTACGGTTTTATGTGTATAAGTTACAAATTAAAACAATTGTTATGAAAAATAAGAAAAAACAAGTAAGAGCAGCTATATTTGGCTGTGCCGAATCTTATATATCCTTCACCAAATTATACTTCAATATACAAATTTTAAATATTTTTAGGTAAACAAAATTTTTTTTTTCCAAAGTAGTTCTTTTTTTTGAATTGTTATTTTAAACTTTTTAATTTTTTTTTTTAAATTTTAAAAATTATTTTTTGGTTTTTTAAATTTTTTTTTTTGGTGAAAAAAAATTCGGGTTAAAAAATATTTTTTCCGATTTTGACCCATTGTAGGGCCAACTTACTATGATCTTATATATCTTTACAAAGGTCTTTGTCTATATTAATGACTTAGTAATCCAGATATAGGTAAAAATTCGAGGTTGTCCTGGTTTTTTCCTCATATCCCAGCCACTTGTGGACCGATTTTGCTGATTTTAAATAGGAAATTTCTCGAAAGCATGCCTGACAGAATTATTGAAGATTTGGATCCCGAAGATATCTGCTGTCTTCAGAAAATTGATTTCAAGCGACAGACGGACATGGCTTAATATACTCCGCTATCTATGTCAAATAAACTCAAATATTTTAAATCGTTAATATCTTCGTAAATAATGCGATTTTAAGGAAACTAAGCTCAATCTGTGATCACTCATATTTTATACCAAAAATCGATTTTTAGTATAAAAAAACTTAAATATCTTAAATCGTTGTTATCTCCGTAAATACTGATATTTTAAGGAAAATAACCTCCATCTGTGATCACTCATATTTTATACCAAAATTCGATTTTTATTATAAAAAGCTTAAATATCTTAAATCGTTAATATCTTCTTAAATACAGTGGTCCATAATCATAGTCAAACACTAAAGTCGGTTCTTTTTAGAAACAACTTTAAAATAAAAACCTGTTTTTAATTATTTTGCAACTATAGTCAAAATTAAAGTATGTTTTAAATTGAACCGACTTTAACTGGGTGCCACCGCAAATGTAGAAAATGTTTTCATACAATATACAACAAAATACAGACAAGTGGCAACGCTGAACAGCTGACATACAAAATTAAAAAAAACAAAAAAGGTAAATAATAAAAGTAACCGGGACAACTAAAGAAAAAAAGTTGTTTGTTGTGGAAAAATTAAATATATAAGATGAATATCATAATTAGAATATTTTGGTACTAATTTTATTGATAACTGTTTTTTAATTGCAAAATCTCTACCAGTATCTTGTAACTTAAAAATTTTTTACTTTCTGCCGAACTTTTTTACTTGGTGAAGAACAGCTCATGCTGTTGTTAAACGAGTTAATAACAGCTTCAGCTAGTTTTATATTTAAAGTCGACTTCAACGTCAGAAGTATACTTTAACTTGTCTATGATAGACCTAAAGTCCGCTCTAGAGTAAAGTCGAGTTTAATTCTCTTAAAGTATTCTTTATTTCTGACTATGATTATGGGCCAGTGATTTTAAGCAAACAAAGCTCAATCTGAGATCACGGAATGGGGTGGTTAGTTTATTAACCACCATGTCGATTGACAGTAAAACTAATTATTATCCAAATTTGCATAGAATATAAATTTGTGTGAATGGTAATTATTTTGACTAAATTCTCTGACCAAAAGAAAAGAAATAGCAAAGTAGTACTGAATTCGATGAACAATAAACAATTTGTACTTTTTTTATTGAATGCATTAAAGTCTCTTAGAAAACATATTTTATAACAAAAATGGATTTTTAATATAAAAAAACTCAAATATCAGCAATCTGTGATCATTCATACTTTATTCCAAAATTCGATTTTCAGTATAAAAAAACTCAAATATATTAAATCTTTAATAACCTTGTAAATACTGTGATTTTAGGTAAAATAAGCTCAATCTGTGATCACTCATATTTTATACCAAAAATCGATTTTTAGTATAAAAAACTCAAATATCTTAAAATCGTTAATATATTCCTAAATACAGTGATTTTAAGGAAGGCAACCCCAATCTGTGATCACTCATATTTTATACCAAAAATCGATTATTCGTTGTTAGCTATGTCCTTTTCCCATCTTTCTGCCAACATATGGATTTCGAGAACTGCTCATCTTTTGAGGCCAAGAACGAATCAAGCCAATATCGGAAACTGTGTTCTGAAGTAAATCGTATCCCAGAGAGAGCGTTCTGCATCGATCGAAACAAATAGTAAATAGATGCACGATCTGAACTCAATAAAATTTTCAATGTTATTTTTAAATTTGTCATTCTAAATTCTGTAAAGATAACTTATAGAAAAACATAATATTGTTATTGTTATATCATCTTTTCGCCAAAAAAAAAAAGAAAAAATCTACTATTTTTAAAATTTTTATATTGAAAATCGTTTATTTTTGGATTCATAATTGATATTGCTCTTTTGTATATTAATGATAATTTAGTTGTCTAACCAACAAAAAAATTCGAGTCCATTCGGTCCAGAAGTATGCCCTATATTTTTAAAAAGTGGACCAATTTATTGGAAAATTTTTAAATTTCAATTTTCAAATGCCTATAACTTGGAAATTGTAAGAGATAAATTTCAAGACCTAGCCAACTGCTTTGCAAAAATAAAATAAAAATCTTTGAAACCGAATGGGAAACAAACAAATATCACGTGTTTAAATATATTGCATGTCGAAGGTAGTTTGAGCGCCCATAGCGCCGCCCTTGGATCATCTGTAGGGAACATTTTAATAACTTAAACTCGAATACTCCTTGGCTACGCCTACTCCCGATTATAGATAACAGTTTAGAAACAAAAGTTTTATTTCCATTTTTGATTTTTGATTCTGCCCCACTGTGCGTATTGTCAGTGATTTTTTATAATTTTGAAACCCAAAAGATATACAAGACATTCGAATTCTGTTTCAACGACTTTCCAAAAATGCCCTTATTCAATTTTAGTCTAATTTAAACTAGCAATTGTGATTTGAAGCTTTTAATGAATTTTTTCGCAGTTAATAAAGTATAAGTTATGTCTAGCGAATATTTAAAAGGCGATAGATAGAAGAAGTAGTTTAAAAATTTCATTTATGCCAGCGTTTAATACACCTCCATTATTAATTTGTTGATTTTGATTCAAAAGAAAACAATCCACCTAATTGTCCTTAATTGCAACTGTCAATTATAAAAGTAATTATATGCATTTTCCCCACATACAAACACATGATGTAACTAAAATGCAATTTAAATTCAAAATTTTTTTTTTTCGAAATTAGTTTTTGATTTACAGCAACATTCAACAAATTTTCCAACACATTTACTGTGATTTGCTTTCAAATATTATTAATGATTTATACAACATTAATAATAAATGATTACTTTTCAATTTGATTTATGGGTTAAAATAACCATAGACACAAAAATACAATAAACATAATGGCAACAAGTTTAGAATTGTTCAGTTATATTTTATTATTATTTTTTATGATACTATGAACTTTTAACCTGTAAATAAAATTCCATTACAAATTCCCAAGCATAAATCAAAATATGCAACAATTAAAATTCCGTTTTGTTCTTCTATTTCATTTCATTTGGTCTATTGAATTTTATGCTTCACATAATTTAAACTTTATATTGTTATAAAGGTCAAATTTATCAATATTTTAGTGATAACAAAATTTATGGTTAGAAAGTAAGTGGTGGAAAATGAAAACATATTTTTAAATAAGGAAAGAATAGAAATTATTCAAGCATAACTTTGAAAATGGGGAAATGAAATTTGTATTTAAAATTAAAGCTTTAACAGAAATTGTTTGGAAGCTAAAATTTGATTGAAGGGAATACAACAGAAAATAGATTAACCCACAAAGTCTCCTTTTATGTCATATTGTTAAAATGTCCTAATATTTCACAATGGTTTGAAAATATTGTTATTGCCTATCAAGCAACAAATGTCGTAAAATAATAATTTTAGGACAAAGCGTCATATGCAAGAAGTTTTGCTTTACTTCCTTAATTTGAAAAAAGTGCCGATGAAGCACACCGACTTCTCACCAAAGCTTACGGTGAATTTGTTCCATCGGTTTCAATGTGCGACAGATGGTTTGTGCAGTTCAGAAGTGGTGATTTTGACACGGAAGACAAAGATCTCCTAGGCCAGCCAAAAAAGTTGGAAGACCACAAACTGGAGGCATTACTTTATTAAGGTTGTTTTAAAACTCAACAAGATCTTGCGAAATCATTGGGAGCTAATCACGCAGCAATTTCAAAATGTTTGCGAGCAGCAGGATTTATCCAAAAGCAGGGAAATTGGGTACCATAAGAATTGAAGCCGAGATACCATGAAAGGTGATTTTGCATGTCTGAAGTTCTGCTTGAGCGCAATTAAAGAAAATCATTTTTGCACCGAATTATTACTTGCGATGGAAAATGGATCTATTGCGATAACCCTAAGCATAAGAGATCCTACGTGAAACCCGACCAACCAGCCGGATCGACTCCAAAGCCAAATATCCATGGCGCTAAGGTAATTCTCTGTATTTAGTGGGACCAAAAGTGTCCTATCTGTTAAGAGAAGACGAAAACTGACCAGACCAACACAGACAACCTTTACCAAACGCAACTGATTCATTTGAAGTAAGCATTTGCCGAAAAACGCCCAGAATATGCGGCCAGACATGAAACCGTAATAGTCCATTATGACAACGCACAGTGGTATGAGAATAAAAAAAGAGGGAAATAAATCTGTAACTTCTAAACCCTTACGCCGATTTGAATGAAATTGCACATGCGTAAAGAGGAAGTATAGTCGAGTTTAAGTTTTGTATTTTGACCTCATGACCTCACCAGGAGCGGGACCAGGGGTTCCCAAAGTAGGACACCTCGGGTATGTTAAATTTTTAAAATTATCCTATTTCTTCGTTTGTGTTCCGATTTAAAAAAAATTACGCATACATTCGTCGTAGCTATCAATTATCTCTTATAGCTTAGGAGATATTCGCATTTGAAAATTTAATTTTCAACATTTTTACCCACCCTACACCAGTTTTTGTGTGACCGCGGTTCCAAATATTCTCCGATTTTACCCATTTTTCTTTTATAGGATTAACAATAGATCTATATATCAAATAAAGAAAGAAGTGTTTAAAAATCATCACTGAGTCCAAATTTACATGCATTTGAATATAAAAAAATTAAAAAAGGCGATTTTTCTCAATTTTTTTTGGGAAAAAAGTACTTTTATTCTTTTTAAGTTATCTAAAAATTTTCTAAAAGGATGTATAATGAATTTGTACTTTTTCAAAAGCTAACTTTACGCCAAATATTTTAAATGTAAAAAATATTTATAATTTTTGATACCGACGGGATCAGGTCCATTCAAAAAATGCCTATTTTGTATGTAAAATTCAACTTTAGGGCAAAAATTCTCAAATCGCATACTCGATATCAAAATATAGTAACCTATTTTAGATGACCCAATAAGTTCTTAATTATTTTGTAAAGGGTTCCGATAACTCTATTATGGATATTTTAGCCAAAAAACGAAAAAATCCCATTTTTGGGATTTTTCAAAATTTTTTTGGGAATTGCGCGATACCTGATTACAAATTTCAAAATTTGTTTTTATTTTTCCATTTTAAATAGAAAAATCTACGTAACTGTGAAATATCATTAAAAAAAATATATATAAATAAAAATTTTATTTCAATTTGAAAAATTTGTATCTATGCAAGCAAAATTCAATAAAAAGTATTTTTTGTCATATTTTTCAAAAAAGTATTCCATGAATTTTTTAATTGTCAAAAGTTATATACATTTTTGAAAAGTAGACAAAATCCTCTATCCTCTATCTAATCCACTATCGGTCACCAAAAAACTGGTGTAGGGTGGGTAAAAATGTTGAAAATTAAATTTTATCTGAAAATTAAATATCTCCCAGCTATAACGAAGAAATAGGATAATTTTAAACATTGAACATACCCGAGGTGTCCTACTTTGGGAACCCCTGGTTCCGCTCCTGGTAAGGTCATGAGGTCAAAATACAAAACTTAAACTCGACTACACTTCCTCTTTGCGCATGTGAAATTTCATTCAAATCGGCGTAAGGGTTTAGAAGTTACAGATTTATTTCCCTCTTTTTTATTATCATACCACTGTGCAACGCTAGGCCACATTTTTTAATACCAGTTGAATAGTATTCAGATTGAAGTGGTTGTGAAATTTTACCTCACCCGTTTTATATTCCAGACCATGCCCCGTCCGACTGCTATTTACTTTGATCGATGCAGAACGCTCTCTCTGGGATACGCTTCACTTTGGAACATAGTATCCGCTATTAGTTTGATTCGTTCTTGGCCTCAAAAGATGAACAGTTCCTTTGGCTCGGAATCAAAATGTTGCCAGAAAGGTGGGAAAAGGTCATAGATTACAATGGCCAATAATTTGAGTAAATCAATTTGAAAAAATTTGAAAAAATCCAGCATTTTTATGTCATACACCCCATAAAATATCACTAAAATAATAAAGTATGTCTGGAATCGAAACTACTGTTTTGATTCCTACCTATTGCCCTAATTGTACTTTTTCAGGATGTTTTAAATAATAATTCTTAATGTTGCAGTGTTTTACAATGTGATTTTATTTGTAAAACCTTTTCTAGAAGTATTGTTTCAATATAAATCCATTCTTAACCAGCGGTACGTAGACATCTGCGTTCACAGCCCGCACGGGAACACCAACGATTCGCATTACCGCCACAACCCAAATGGGGCATTTGTATACAAGTACGGGAGGCTTGATTATAATACCACATTGTACGTGGAGGAGCTGTAGCACATCTCGAGCCCACATTGCGAGGACCAACACAGCGTGGAGGACCTTTAAATTAAAAAACAATTTATTTAAATAACAAATATTTTAATAAAATAATAAATTAAATTAAAACTTACGAGCTCCTTGAGGACATCTAGGACGACGTTGAGCTGTTGCTGCAGCCACTAAAACCACTACGACAATTGTTAATAAAATCGCAAATTTCATTATGATTTTAATTTATTTAGTATCTCAAGCAAGGCGAATTGAGTTGTTTTGAATGTTGAAGAATATTGTAACGATTGTTTATTTTTAGGGTGGTATTTATATGAATTATTTTAAATTATTTTAAACAGATGTTTTATTTTCTTTTTTCGAACAACTAAATAAATTTTGTTAAGATTTTGTTTTGTTTATTTGTTGAGTTTTTATGTTTGTTTTCTTCATTGTCATGTTTAATTATTTTGTTTAAATTCTGCTCGTGTTTAAAAGAACTTTTAATTCAAATTTTATTATATTTATAGCTTATTTATACACGAGTTTGTCATACCATTTTCAATTTCTACAAAATTTGTTTGCGAACCTTTAAAGTGTTTTATATATTATGAACTCTTAAAGGTAGGAAATTAGGCTTTTGAATCTTCTTTCATGTAGTATTTATTGAATAAATTTATGCTAAGAAAATGCTGTAACTTAATCTACTTGATCTAGTGCCAAATATTTATTTTTGCTTAAACAAAAATACTCTTTAATATGTATGTTTCCTTGGCTACAAACAAACAAAAGTTCAAGGCCTATTTCAAACAGATAAAATCGTTGCTTCTATATATATTTTTTTCTTAAATATCAATTCAAATACGCACAACAGTGAGGAAACAAAGTCAAGGCCAAAGCGAAACTCACAAGTTTATCACAAACACGCACTTAAAACACTTTTACACATGTCCTCAAAAAAGATAATTTATGTGTGTAAATTAATTTCAAAGCATCCAAATACAAAGTTGTTCAAAACTACACACTAACAGATTGAAAATTCTAGGAAAAAATCATGCTAAAATTAATATTAATTGCCTTTATCTCCTTTGACTACATATCCTTGCTAACGCACTTTCATAAACCAAAAGGACTTGTTGTTATATTCAAGTATTATTTATAGCTGTTTGGTTGCTAAAGTTTCGAATAGTTGGTTTTTCTGATAATTTAAACGTCATGTTGATTGCAGGTTAAATTTGTAACACTTTCATTTGTGGCAAATGACAAATTGCTGTTATTGTTCATGGCAATATGTACAATAGACTGGTACAAAAATAAGTAATTTCATTTATTTTAAAAAATATTATTTTTTTTTTAAATTATAATTTTTTTTAGACGATTCTCCACATTATTAATGCTAACTCAAAATGGGTTAGTCCGATGTTATTAAAATAATCTTGGAAAATTTTAGATTTACATAAGCTTTAATCTGTTTATATATTGCGTTTCAATCGGCTTAAAAGTTTCTGAGTTATAAAAACAAATTAAAGCAAAAAATATATTTTTTATGTGAAAATAGCAAAGTTTTTGTTTTAAAAAAAATCATGAAAAATCGAAAACATCAGAAATTGTTCAGATTTTTTAATTTATCACAAAGCCACATGTAATGGGAACAAACTGGAATATCGATCATAAAAAATTATGGATTCTTTTCGAATTTATATACAATTAAGTGAATTCGCTTATTTTCACAAAAATTTAGTTGTTAGATATACGTAAAATTGAGCAGTTAATGTTCATCTTTCGATTGATTGAATTTTGAAAACATTTTCCCCATTCTATGTGCAAATTTTCACATATACATAGCAAACGGCTTAATAGTTTTAGAGTTATAATAACAGATTGAAGAAAAAATATATTTTTTACATGAAAATAGAAAAAATGTTTGTTCTAAAAAAATCACAAAAAATCGAAAACGTCAGAAAATGTTTAGATTTATTGCTTTAACGCAAAGCCACATGTAATAGCAATAAAATGAGATATCGACCATAAAAATCGAGGAATAATATTCGAATTTATTCACAATTAAGTGAATTCGCTCATTTTCAGAAAATTTTAGCTATTTATTTGATATACGTAAAATTTAATAGTTAATTTTCTTCTTTCGATTGAGTAAATTTTCAAAACATTTTTCCCATGCTATGTACAAATTTCAGCACATATATTGCGTTTCAATCGGCTCAGTAGTTTCGGAGTTAGAATAAAAAATTTAAGCAAAAAATATATGTTTTACACGAAAGTAGCAAATTTTTTTGTTTTAAAAAAATCTAAAATGTTAGAAATTGTTCAGATTTATTGCTTTATCGCAAAGCCACATGTAATAGCAATAAAATGAGATATCGACCATAAAAATAGAGGAATAATATTCGAATTTATTCACAATTAAGTGAATTCGCTCATTTTCAAAAATTTTAGTTTTTTGTTTGATATACAATTTCAAATACTAAATCCATTATTACAGTTTTATTTAAATTTGTTTAAATATATACATTATTACTCGAATATGAGTTTTTGTTTTAGTAGAATAGAATTATTCCTATTCGGAATTAGGCAACAAAAAAGGCTGATTACATGTTTCATTTTGGAATAATTATAAACTAAGGAAAAACAAGTTAATTTAATATATTTTAGAAAAAGTAGTAAATCTACTACTATTTTTAAAATATAAAAATATTATGGCTTTTGAAGTCTGCTATTTATAGGCAATATAATCTCACAAAAATTAAATAGAATTTAGTACTTTTTGTTAAAAAGTAGTAGATAATTTACTAATTATTGTAAAATTTTAATAAACAATTATTTGCTTTCAAACCTTAATATAGGAATAATTATAATCTGAAGAAAAACAAGTTAATTTATTACCTTTTAGAAAATTTAGTGATTCTACTACTATTTTTAAAATTTAAAAATATCATTGGTTTTGAAGTTCATTGGTTTTGAAGTCTGCTGTTTATACTTAATATAATCTCACAAAAATTAAATATAATTTAGTACTTTTTGTTAAAGTGTAGTATAAAATTTACTACTTTTTATAAAATGTTCATAAAAAAATATTTCCACTTGAAATTTAATTCAGGAATAATTATAATCTAAAGAAAAACAAGTTAATACCTTTTAGAAAAAGTAGTGGTTCTACTACTATTTTTAAAAATATTATCGTTTTCGAAGTCTACTATTTATTCTCAATATAGTCGCTCAAAAATTAAATATTATTTATTAATTTTTGTTAAAATGTTGTAGATAATTTTTTACCACTTGTAAAATTTTCATGAAAAATTGGTTGCTCTTAAAGTTGAATATAATTTAAAGAAAAACTGGTAAATTCAATATTTATTAGAATAAGTAGTATTTCTACTACTATTTTTAAAACTGAAAAATGTTAGTCAATTCAAATTGAAGCAACAAATTTGGAAAATTAAATTTTTGTTACTTTTTCGTATTTTACCTGTGTTTGTGCTTTTTCAGGTTAGTACTTCTATTTCTAGTACTTCTAGTAAATTGAAGAGCAAGCTGCTCGGGAGTTAACCTATGTTTTCTGGCAACGCAAATAAATATGAGAAACCTTAAAAAATAACATTTTATTTTGTTTTATTGTGAAATATTATTTTATTTGCTTCTTCACTAGCGACATATTTTTTTTCATTATGTTTCATATAATTAAAAAACACTAAAAAATTTTAACTGGCTTTAGATTTTGCATTTATTACAATTTACAGTTATATGTTAAAAGTACTAGAAAATTATTTACGTTTTGTAAAATTTGCATAAAAAAATATCTGCTCTTAAATTTTAATTTATGAATAATTTTAATCTAAAGAAAAGTAGTATTTCTATTACTAATTTTAAAATTTAAAAATAATATTGTTTTTAAAATCAGCTATTTATGACCAATATAATCTAACAAACATTAATATTAATTTCTAGCAATTTGTTTAAAAGTAGTAGATAATTTTGAACTTTTTGCACATTTTTCATAAAAAAAAATATTTGATATCACAGTTTATGTTAGAAATATTTATATTCTTGAGCAACAAATTCAATTTAAAAGCTTTTAAAAAAGTAGTATTTCTACTACTATTTTTATAATTGAAAAATTATATTGTTTTTAAACTCATCTATTTGTGCTTAATATAATCTAACAAAAATTAATGTCAATTTACAGCTTTTTGTTATTTTTGCAAATTTTTCATAAAAAAGTATTGTATCTCACAGTTCTTGAGGAAAAAATTCCATTTAATACCTTTTAAAAAAAGTAGTATTTCTACTACTATTTTATTAATCGAAATATAATATTGTTTTTAAAATCATCTATTTGTGCTTAATGTAATATAACAAAGATTATTATCATTTCTAGCTTTTTGCTAAAAAGTAGTAGATGATTTACTAATTTTTGCAAATTTTTCGTAAAAAAATATTTTATCTTACAGTTTATGTTAGAAATATTTTTAAACTTGAGGAAAAATGCAATACTATTTTTAAGAATGAAAAATTTTATTGATGTACATACAATTGAGTAGTTAAAGTCTTTTTTCGATTGATTAAATTTTGAATAAATTTTCCCCAATTTAAAGCCAAAATCATTGATTAGTGAACTGGTTCCAGAACCGTTATACGGAAGGGGCACTGGATTCGCAACGATTCCATAGAACTTGTTTCTAAAGTGACAGTTTTAAACAAAAATCATTAGTCACAACGTCAAACTAAAACGAGTCCTGGCTATTTGCATGTGTTCTAGAACTAGTTACAAAAATATGGGGAGTAATTGATTTTGTCATTCCGTTTGTAACACTTAAAAATATTTGTCTGTTGAAAACACTATAGGACCAAACAAAAGGAGATAACTTTCTGAAATTTTCCACAAATACTCTCTCTTTATAAGGTTAGCTTGGTATTGAAAATGGACTTGTTTTAATTTCTAATAAATTCACTAGTTGCTTTTCAGCACCCTATTTTACATTACCATACCATCTTTTAAAAATACGTCATAAAAATGAAATATACAAATATTGAACTCAAGCACGCATGAAAACATACATACCTACGCAACCACATTGCACAGGTAAGGTAAGAAATGTTTATCTTATTTCTGTACATCAGTATGTTCTTACGAAAATATTCTGCAAAGCTCGCATTATAAAGCAACAGGAGGAATTATTTACTTTGTTTGGGTTTCGAACAAACAAACCAAGAAAAAAGTAAAAAAAAAGGAACCAATAATGAAAATGGAATGAATCTCTTATACATTTATACTGATTTACTTAAAATTATTTATGAGAGAGAGAACATAGAATACTGAGAGCAATTAGTTTGGGAGAGTATTGCGCTAAATTTTATGTTAAACTGTTGAATTTTTTACAAGAACAAAACAAAAAATACACACTTTATGCAGATATTTTATGGATACACTCTATAACAAAATGCCATAGTATCACGGATACATCAATACAAGTTCAGGACAATTTTATATATTTTAATAGAATTTTAAACTAAAAAATATAAAAATAAAACCTTTCAAGCTTAACCATAGAATAAACTACTGCAAGTGAATACCGAATAGTTAAAGTTATGGATTATATTGTTTAAGCAATAGATTATATTAAGCACAATAGTAAATTTTAAAAACAATAAAATTTTTCAGTTTTAAAATTAGTAGTAGAAATACTACTTTTTTAACGGTATTAAATTGAATTTTTTCCTCAAGAATGTAATTCTTCATAACATAAACTTTAAAAGCCAATATACTTTTTTTGTTAAAAATTTGCAAAAGTAGTATCATATACTACTTTTTAACAAAAAGTTGAAAATTTAAATAATTTTTAGTTAGATTATATTAAGCATAATTATTAGATTTTAAAAACAATAAAATTTTCCATTTTTAAAAATAGTAGTAGAAATACTACTTTTTTTAAAAGGTATTAAATTGCAGTTTTTCCTCAAGTTTAGAAATGTTTCTAACATAAACTGTAAGATAAAATATTTTTTTACGAAAAATTTGCAAAATGTAGTAAATTATCTACTACTTTTTATAAAAAAGCTAGAAATTGTAATTAATCTTTGTTATATTATATTAAGCACAAATAGATGATTTTAAAAACAATATTATATTTCGATTAATAAAATAGTAGTAGAAATACTACTTTTTTAAAAGGTATTAAATTGAATTTTTTCCTCAAGAATATTAATATTTCTAACATAAACTTTGAGGTCAAAAACTTTTTTATGAAAAATGTGCAAAAAGTTCAAAATTATCTACTACTTTTTAACAAATAGCTAGAAATTATAATTAATGTTTATTAGATTATAAATAGCAAAAATTTAAGAGCAAATTTTACAAAATATAAATAATTTTCTACTACTTTTAATATATTACTATAAATTGTAATAAATGCAAAATCTAAAGCCAGTTAAAATTTTGTAATGTTTTTTTAATTATATGAAATATAATGAAAAAAATATGTCGCTAGCGAAAAATATAAATAATTTTCTACTACTTTTAATATATAACTATAAATTGTATTAAATGCAAAATCTAAAGCCAGTTAAAATTTTTTAAGTTTTTTTAATTATATGAAACATAATGAAAAAATATGTCGCTAGTGAAAAAGCAAATAAAATAATATTTCACAATAAAACAAAACAAAATGTTTTTTTAAGGTTTCTCATATTTATTTACGTTGCTACAAAACATTGGTTAACAACTGAGCAGTTTGCTCTCAAATTTACTAAATATTCTCTTCTACGCCTGGTACTTTTGGGCTTTTTCAATTGTTTGTTTAGCTTATTGTGGCAGTAAATAGAAGTACTAACCTGAAAAAGCACAAACACAGGTAAAATACAACAAAAATAAAATACAAAAAAGAACAAAAATTTAATTTTCCAAAATTGTTGCTTCAATTTGAATTGACTAACATTTTTCAGTTTTAAAAATATTAGTAGAAATACTACTTATTCTAATAAATATTGAATTTACTAGTTTTTCTTTAGATTATATTCAACTTTAAGAGCAACTAATTTTTCATGAAAATTTTACAATTGGTAAGAAATTATCTACAACATTTTAACAAAAAGTAATAAATAATATTTCATTTTTGAGTGATTATATTGAGTATAAATAGTAGACTTTAAAAACGTTTATATTTTTAAATTTATAAAAATAGTAGTAGAACCACTACTTTTTCTAAATGGTATTAACTGGTTTTTCTTCAGAATATAATTATTGCTGAATTAAATTTCAAGTTTAAATATTTTTTTATGAACATTTTACAAAAAGTAGTAAATTATATACTACACTTTAACAAAAAGTACTAAATTGTATTTAATTTTTGTGAGATTATATTGAGTATAAACAGCTGACTTCAAAACCAATGATATTTTTAAATTTTAAAAATAGTAGTAGAATTACTACTTTTTCTAAAAGGTATTAAATTAACCTGTTTTTTCTTCAGATTATAATTATTACTAAATTAAGGTTTAAAAGCAAATAATTTTTTATTAAAATTTTATAATAATTGGTAAATTATCTACTATTTTTTGTTAAAAAGTTCTAAATTACATTTAATTTTTGTGAGATTATATTGACTTCAAAAAGGATTTTTAAATTTTAAATATAGTAGTAGAATTACTGTTTTTCTTAAAGGTATTAAATTAACTTGGTTTTCTTCAAACCATATTTATTATTAATTTAAACTTTAAGTGTAAATATTTGTTTAAGAAAATATTTCTAAAAGTAGTAAATTATCTACTGTATTTTAACAAAAAGAACTAAATTATATTTTTAATTAATTTTAGTGAGATTATATTGAGTTATAAATGGCATACTTCAAAAACGATAATATTTTTAAATTTTAAAAATAGTAGTAGAACAACTATTTTTTCTAAAAGGTGTTAAATTAAATTGTTTTTCCTTAGATTATAGTTATTCCTAAATTAAACTTTAAGTGAAAATATTTGTTCATGAAAAATTTATAAAAGGTAGTAAATTATCTACTACATTTTAACAATTCATTTTTGTGAGACTAATAATGATATTGTTAAATTTTAAAAATAGTAGTAGATTTACTACTTTTTCTAAAAGTTATTAAATTAAGTTGTTTCTCTTCAGATTATAATTATTCTTATATGAAGGTTTAAAAGCAAATAATTGTTTATTAAAATTTTACAATAATTAGTAAATTATCTACTACTTTTTAGCAAAAAGTACTAAATTATATTTAATTTTTGTGAGATTATATTGCGTATAAATAGCAGACTTCAAAAGCGATAATATTTTTATATTTTAAAAATAGTAGTAGATTTACTACTTTTTCTAAAATGTATAAAATTAAATTGTTTTTCTTTAGATTATAATTATTTCTAAAATAAACTTTAAGTGAAAATATTTTTTCATGAAAATTTTATAAAAGGTAGTAAATTATCTACTACATTTTAACAAAAAGTACTAAACTATGTTTAATTTTTGTGAGAATATATTGAGTTTAAATATCCGATATCAAAAATAATTATATTTTTCAATTTTAAAAATAGTAGTAGAATTACTACTTTTTCTAAAAGGTATTAAATTAACTTGTTTTTCTTCAGATTATAATTATTTCTAAATTAAACTTTAAGTGAAAATATTTGTTCATGAAAATTTTATAAAAGGTAGTAAATTATCTACTACATTTTAACAAAAAGTACTAAACTATGTTTAATTTTTGTGAGATTATATTGAGTTTAAATATCCGATTTCAAAAATAATTATATTTTTCAATTTTAAAATAGTAGTAAAAAATTTTACTACTTTTTCTATAAGGTAGTAAATTTACTAGTTTTTCTTCAGATTATAATTATTCCTATATTAAGGTTTAAAAGCAAATAATTTTTTTATTAAAATTTTACAATAATTAGTAAATTATCTACTACTTTTTAACAAAAAGTACTAAATTATATTTAATTTTTGT
This sequence comes from Calliphora vicina, assembly GCF_958450345.1. Lineage (NCBI taxonomy): Eukaryota > Metazoa > Arthropoda > Insecta > Diptera > Calliphoridae > Calliphora > Calliphora vicina. Next base: position 98,345,791 of record NC_088784.1, on the reverse strand, counting down.
GAGATTATATTGCCTATAAATAGCAGACTTCAAAAGCGATAATATTTTTATATTTTAAAAATAGTAGTAGATTTACTACTTTTTGTAAAATGTATTAAATTAACTTGTTTTTCTTTTGTTTATAATTATTCCAAAATTAAACTTGGTATCAGCCTTTTTTTTTGCCTAATTCCGAATAGGAATAATTCTATTCTACTAAAACAAAAACTCATATTCGAGTAATAACGAATTTAAATAAAACTGCAATAATAGATTTAGTATTTTAAATTGCTAGCGGTAATTTTATTTGAATTGAAAACTATTTTGGTTAAATTAAAGACAAATTTATCTATAAAATAGGTTGCATATGTGATAGAGAAATCTTTATACAAATTATTTATAGGATTTTTTTTATAGCTTTATAGGGCACAGAAAGTTAACATATTATCCATTCACATTTCAAACATTTTCTTAGCCAGTAGTGCGAACACATCTGCGTTCACAGCCAGCACGGGAACACCAACGATTCGCATTACCGCCACAACCCAAATGGGGCATTTGTATACAAGTACGGGAGGCTTGATTATAATACCACATTGTACGTGGAGAAGCTGCACCACATCTCGAGCCCACATTGCGAGGACCAACACAGCGTGGAGGACCTTTAAATTAAAAAACTATTTAAATAACAAATATTTTAATAAAATAATAAATTTTTGTTTTAAACTTACGAGCTCCTTGAGGACATCTAGGACGACGTTGAGCTGTTGCTGCAGCCACTAAAACCACTACGACAATTGTTAATAAAATCGCAAATTTCATTTTGATTTTAAATTATTTATTATCTCAAGAAAGTCGAATTGAGTTGTTTTGAAAGTTGGAGAATATTGTAACGAATATTTGTTTTTAGGGTGGTATTTATATGAATTAAATTAAATGGTTTTAAACAGATGTTTTATTTTCTTTTCTCGAACAACAAAATAAATTTTGTTAAGATTTTGTTTTGTTTATTTATTTTATATTTAAAGAATAGAAGTTTTTCAATGGAGGTCTGACAATGAATAGTCATGTTTAATTATTTTGTTTTAATTTCGCTCATGTTTAAAGAACTTTTGAGCTTTTTTAAAACATACCATTATAGTCTTGAATTGAAATCCATATAAATACTTCCTTCCAACCAACTGCAGAAAATTTGTTAATACAAATTCAAACCAAATCAAAATGAAATTGTTAATTTCCTTAACATTTCTCCTAGTGATTCTTACGTCGGGTATAATTGCCCAACGTGGTCGTTTTTGTCTCCAAAGGGCTCGTAAGTATTAAACATAATGAATTGAAAAAAATCATTGGTAATTTATGTTTATATTTTAAGGTCCTGCCAGATGTGATGGTCCACCGGATATTGGTTTTGTTTGTCCCGCAGTTCCTCCACGTACAATGTGGCATTTTAATCAGGCAACTCGTACTTGTGTTGAAATGATTCATTTGGGTTGTGGCGGTAATGCGAATCGTTGGTGTTCGCGGATCATGTGTGAGCTCAAATGTGTGCGACTTATTGGTTAGAAAAATACTAATATTTTGTTAAAGAAAATCAAATAAAATTATGACCAGCAATATTTTACCAAATTAAATAATTTAGGGTGTATTATTATTTTTAAAAGAAATGGAAAGTTTATTCTACAAAAATGATCTACTCAAATGCCCTTTCAGAATTATTGTGTCTCTATTATGCGTTCAAAAAGCCAGTTTTTCTTTATGTTATAATTAATCTTAACATAAAATTTAAGAGCAAATAATTATTTATGAAAATTTTACAATAAGTAGTAAATAATTCACTACATTTTAACAAAAAGTAATAAATTATATTACATTTTTGTCCGATTATGTTGAATATACATAGCTGTTTTCAAAAACAGTGATATTTTTACTTTTTTTTTTAATTAGTAGTAGAATTACAACTTTTTATAAAAGGATTTTAATTATTCCTAAATTAATCTTTAAAAGCAAATAATATTTTATGAAAATTTTATAAAAAGTAGTAAACTATCTGCTACATTTTAAGAAAAAGTAATAAATAATATTTAATTTTTGTGGGATAAATAGCGGACTTCAAAACCAATGATATTTTTAAATTTAAAAAATAATAGTAGAAATACTATTTTTTCTAAAAGGTATTAAATAACCTTGTTTTTCTCTAGATTATAATTATTCCTAAATTAAACTTTAAAAAGAAAATAATTTTTTATGAAAATTTTGCAATAAGTTGTAAATAATCTACTACATTTTAACAAAAAGTAATAAATTATATTAAATTTTTGCAAAATTATGTTGAGAATAAATAGAAGACTTCAAAAACGGTAATATTATTAAATTTTAAAAATAGTAGTAGAATTACTACTTTTTATTAAATGTATTAAATTAACTCGTTTTTCTTTAGATTATAATTATTCTTAAATTAAACTGTAGGAGCAAATAATTTTTTATGAAAATTTTACGAAAAGTAGTAAATTGTCTACTACATTTTAACAAAAAGTACTAAATTATATTTAATTTTTGTCAGATTATTTTGAGTTTAAATAGCAGTTTTCGAAAAAAATTATATTAGGAAATTTTAAAAATAGTAGTAGAATTGGTACTTTTTCTAAAAGGTATTAAATTAATTTGTTTTTCTTTAGAATATAATTATTTCTAAATTAAGCTTTAAGAAAAAATAATTTTTTATGAAAATTTTACAATAAGTAGTGAATTATCTACTACATTTTAACATAAAGTACTAAATTATATTTAATTTTTGTGAGATTATTTTGAGTTTAAATAGCAGTTTTCAAAAACAATGATATTTTTACATTTTAAAAATAGTAGTAGAAATACTACTTTTTCTAAAAGTTATAAAATTAGCTTGTTTTTTTAGATTATAATTATTCATAAATTAAACTTTAGGAGCAAATAATCTGTTATGAAAATTTTGCAAAAATTTAGTAAATTATCTACTACATTTTAACAAAAAGTACTAAATTGTATCGGATTTTTGTCAGATTATAATGAGTATAAATAGCAGTTTTCAAAAAAAAATATATTTTCAACTTTAAAAATAGTAGTAGAATTACTACTTTTTCTAAAAGGTATTAAATTAATTTGTTTTTCTTTAGAATATAATTATTTCTAAATTAAGCATTAAGAAAAAATAATTTTTTATGAACATCTTAGAATAAGTAGTGAATTAGCTACTACATTTTAACAAAAAGTAATAAACTATATTAAATTTTAGTGAGATTATATTGAGTGTAAATAGCAGAATCAAAACCAATGATATTTTTCAATTTTAAAAATAGTAGTAGAATTAATACTTTTTCTGAAAGGTATTAAATTAACTTGTTATTCTTTAAATTATATATACTCGTAAATTAAACTTTAATTGGACAAAATATTTTATGAAAATTTTACAATAAGTAGTAAATTATCTACTACATTTTAACAAAAAGTACTAAATTATATTAAATTTGTGTGAGCTTAAATGGAGTATAAATATCAGTTTTCAAAAACAAAGATATTTTTACATTTTAAAAATAGTAGTAGATTTACTACTTTTTCTAAATGCTATTAAATTAACTTTTTTTTCTTTAGATTATAGTTATTCCTAAATTAAGCTTTAAAAATAATATTTTTTTAATGAATATTTTACAAAAACTAGTAAATTATCTACTACATTTTAACAAAAAGTACTAAATTATATTTAATTTTTGTAAGATTAAGTATAAATAGTAGACTTCAAAAACAATTATATTTTTAAATTTTAAAAATAGTAGTAGAATTAGTATTTTTTCTATTAAGTATTAATTAACAATCTAGTAATTTTAATTATTAGAAAAATTAAAATTTAAATAAAACTGCAATAATGGTTTAAGTGTTTTAAAGTGCTAGAATTAATTTTATTTTATTTATAAACAATTTTGGTTAAACAATGGAAAAAGTCCTTTAAATAATTTTTACAAAGTACAGGCAGTTATACATATTATCCATTCAAATTTCAAATATATGTATTCTTAGCCGGTAGTACGAGCACATCTGCGTTCACAGCCAACACGGGAACACCAACGATTTGAATTCCCGCCACAACCCAAATGGGGCATTGCTATGCAAGTCCGGCTGGCTTGATTATAATACCACATGGTACGTGGAGGAGCTGTGCCACATCTTGAGCCCACATTGCGAGGACCAACGCATGTTGGAGGACCTTTAAATACAGAAACAAATTGGTTTAAATAAAAATTATGACATTATTTTTTTAAACTTACGAGCTCCTTGAGGACATCTACGAGGACGTTGCGCTGTTGTACCCGCCACTAAAACCACCACGAGAAGTGCAAATAAAATCATAAATTTCATTTTAATTTTGGATTTTAAATCTTGGTATTGATATTTTGGTTGTTGAAAATTTGTGTGTTGAAGGTATTTTAATGCAGCACTATTTATATGAAAATTTGACTTAAAAATTGTTTAAAAAAATATTTTTTTTAAACAGATGTTTCAAGCTTAAAAATATTTCAATTGAATAACTTATATTTAAGTTTGTTAAGGTTTTAATTATGTTTATTTCCTATATTTCAATATGTAGTTTTTATTTTTAAACAATTAATTGTGTGTTTAAAACACGAGTAAGAAAATGTTTATATTTTCATTGTTTCAAAGATTTTCGTTTAAGCTTCACACAATTCTGAACAGCTGCGTTTATGTGCTGTAGTAAATTATCTACTACATATTAGCAAAAAGTACTAAATTATAATTAACTTTTGTCAGATTATATTTAAATTTTAAAAGTAGTATTAGAATTAATACTTTTTCTAAAAGGTATTAAATTAAGTCAGTTTTCTTTAGATTACAGTTATCTATAAATTAATCTGTAAGAAAAAATATCTTCTTATGATGATTTCATAATAAATAGTAAATTACCACTGCATTTAAACAAAAAGTACTAAATTATGTTTAATTTTTGTGTGATTATTTTCAAAATCAATAATATTTTTAAATTTTAACAAGTAAGAGAGCTATATTAGGCTGTGCCGAAACTTAAATACCCTTCACCAAATTAAACTTTAAAATAAAAAATTTAAATATTTTTAGGTAAACACAATTTTTTTTTTCATTTTTTGGAAAAAAAATTTTTTCAAATTCTTATTTTAAATATATTTTTTTAAATTTAAATTTTTATTTTTAAATTTAAAAAAAAAAATTTTTGGTTTTCCAATTTCTTTTTTTTTGGTGAAAAAAAAAATGTGTTAAAAAATATTTTTTCCGATTTTGACCCATTGTAGGTCTAACTTACTATGGTCTTATATACGCCGTTGCAAAGGTCTTTGAAATATCTATCATCAGATATCCTTACGTCGATATTAATGCCTTAGTACTCCAGATCTCAGCCATTGCAGGACCGACATTGCTGATTTTAAATAGGAAACTTCTGGAAAGCATGTCTGACAGAATAATTTAAGATTTGGATCCCGAAGATATCTGGGGTCTTCAGAAAATTGATTTCAGCAAACAGAAGGACATGGCTTAATCGACTCCGCTATCTATAAGGATCCAGAATATATAAACTTAATAGGGCCGGATAACTATATTGTGGAAATCACAAAAGGAATGACAAACTTATATATACCCTTCTCACGTAGGAGAATGGAATAAAAATAGTAGTCGAATTACTACTTTTTCTAAAAGGTATTAAATTAAGTTGTTTTTATTAGATTATAATTAATTCTAACTTAATCTTTAGATTATAGTTATTTGTAATTTAAGCTTTAAGAAAAAATATTTTATTATGAAAATTTTACAAAAAGGTAGTAAATTATCTACTACATTTTAACAAAAAAGGGCTAATTATGTTTAATTTTTGTGAGATTATATTGAGTGTAAATAGCAGACTTCTTAAATAATGATATTTTTAAATTCTAAAAATAGTAGTGGGACTACTTTTTTCCAAAAGGTATTAAATTAACTTGTTTTTCTTTAGATTATAATTATTTCTAAATTAAGCTTTAAGAAAAAACAATTTTATGAAGATTTCACAATAAGTAGTGAATTATCTACTACATTTTAAAAAAAAGGACTAAATTATATTTAATTTTTGTGAGATTATTTTGAGTTTAAATAGCAGTTTTCAAAAACAATGATATTTTTACATTTTAAAAATAGTAGTAGATTTACTACTTTTTCTAAATGCTATTAACTTAACTTGTTTTTCTTTAGATTATAGTTATTCCTAAATTAAGCTTTAAAAATAATATTTTTTTAATGAAAATTTTACAAAAAGTAGTAAATTATCTACTACATTTTAACAAAAAGTATTTAATTATATTTAATTTTTGTGAGATTATATTGAGTATAATTACAGTTTTTAAAAACAAAGCTGTTTTTAAATTTTAAAAATAGTATTAGAATTACTACTTTTTCTAAAAGGTATTAAATTAACTTGTTTTTCTTTCGATTATAATTATTTCGAAATTAAAATTTAATTGGAAATATTTGTTTATGAAAATTTTGCCAAAATTAGTAAATTATCTACTACATTTTAACAAAAAGTCTAAATTATATTTATATTTTGGCAGATTATATTTAGTATAAATAGCTGACTTCAAAATAAGTGATATTTTTAAATTTTAAAAATAGTAGTAGAATTAGTACTTTTTCTAAAAACTATTAATTAACAAACTAAATATTGTAATTATTAGAAAAACTAAAATTTTAATAAAACTTTTAATAAAAACAATAATGTTTTAAGTGTTTTAAATTGCTAGAATTAATTTTATTTGATTTATTAATAATTTTGGTTAAACAATGGAAAAAGTCCTTTAAATAATTTTTACAAAGCACATGCAGTTATACTATTATACATTAAAATTTCAAACATATCCTTAGCCGGTAGTACGAGCACATCTGCGTTCACAGCCAGCACGGGAACACCAACGATTCGAATTGCCGCCACAACCCAAATGGGGCATTTGTATACAAGTACGGGAGGCTTGATTATAATACCACATTGTACGTGGAGGAGCTGTTGCACATCTCGAGCCCACATTGCGAGGACCAACGCATGTTGGAGGACCTTTAAATAAAGAAAAAAAATTATAATATGGCATAAAAGTATTCAAATTTTGTTTAAAACTTACGAGCTCCTTGGGGACATCTGCGACGACGTTGAGCTGTTGTACCCGCCACTAAAACCACCACGAGAATTGTCAATAAAATCATAAATTTCATTTTAATTTTGGATTTTAAATCTTGGTATTGATGTTTTGGTTGTTGAAAATGTGTGTGTTGAATGTATTTTAATGCAGCACTATTTATATGAATTTAACTTTAAAAAACAACAATTTTTTAAACAGATGTTTTAAGTTTAAATATCTGTTAATTCAATTTCTTTTTATTTAAGTTTGGTAAGTTTGTATTTATGTTTATTTCCTATATTTCATATGTATTTTGTAAATTGTTAAACAATTAATTGTGTGTTTAAAACACGTGTAAGAAATGTTTCAATATATTATAAATTTTCTTTATCTCAAAGCATTTTGCTTAGATATCGCATGATTTTGAGCATGTGCTGTGATGTGCTGGTTACAGAATTTGATATTTTTCGCGATCTTCAGCTGGGCTTTAATTCACGATCAGTTTTAGACGTTTTTATGTATCTTGTCAATAATGACCAGACCTTTGGAATATTTTGTTTACCATTCAATTGCTTTTAACCAGGCTTTTCACATGTCTATTGAAGTGTGTTTTGTGTGTAAGAAGTGACTTTTTCCATCACTCTCTGAGAGGTCAACGATCGTTAGCTGGATGGGAATGAAAAGCTCAGAACAGGTGGTGTTTCAGTTTTTGTATGAAATTGAAATAGTTGCATTTGGAAAATGTTAGTAAAATCGGATAGTGTTATCCTGGTCTAAAGTTTTGAAATGTTTTCACATTTAGTGATAACGGCCTGTGAAAACAGTGATCGGCATAAAGAGAACTTTGGACATGGATTGCAGTAACATGTTGTGAATTTTATTTCCCTGTTGCAATCTACCAGCCATTTATTGCGATTTCTTATTTAAAATTTCATATTAAATTCGTTGACTGTTAAACAGCCGAACATGTTAAGACCTCTGATTAAGAAAAAACCTATTAAGGAATAAATATCTAGAAATTTGTATAATGACGTTCTTTTTCAATCTATTAAAATGAAACAAAATTATATTGCACATAAATTTAAAAAGGTATTTTCATGTTGTTTTTAGACTATCAATTATTATATGGTTTTTTTAGTCCCACCATATATGATTCGGCCAAACTGTTAAATTCTCAATACAAATTTAAATTTATTTCGTTTAAACAGATTTCTGTACAATTAGAATATATTTGCTCTCTCTCTTCTTATAGGATTTACTTTCCCTTTTTTTACTGCGCTTGTCCCAATGAATTCTCTTCTACACCAAGTAATTTTTCTCCTCTGTTCAATACAGGCCAAAAATTAAATAGTAGTTAGCAGAACGCTTTTTTTAAAGTGAGAAAAAGATAGAACTGTATTTGTGGTTTTAAATAAAGCAACAAGAAAATCATTTAAATCAATTGTTGTTACAATGTAAAACGAGTCAAAACAAGGAAACATCACGCGGTCTACTTGAAGCAACAGTCCTTTGATACAGGTTGTTGGAAGAAAAGGGACAAATTTTAAACATTTTTACAAACCATCATCCTGGGAATATACATAAATATATAAATAAGAAATGGGTGAAATTATGCTGGCTGTGCAAGATTTTTCTTTATAAATGATTAAACAACTTTTAAGTTAAACGTTTTAGGCAGTTGAAGAGTGATACAGGAATTCACCTGGCAACAAGCAATAGGAATATCTTTGTAACTGAAATAACTTTTTATAACTTAACTTAAAATTAAGCCAAAATCAAAATACTGCTAAATACTCTGTGGCAAAAGAAAAGTGAATTAACAATATTTTTAAGAAATATTCTGAGTTTTTAACATTTCTTCAATTGGTTTTCATATGTTTGTTTTAACACAGAGGAACTGGTAGATGATTTTTAACTACTGATAGTCCCAAAACTGTTGTGACTGTTTTCTGCTAAAATTAAAATTGATTTTTTTCGAATCTTTTTTTTTAAATATTTTTCAGTTTTATCAAAAATATAAATACACAGAAAAAACTATATTTCAATTCAAATATTTGTCACATATTGAACTGGTTTCAATTATTTCATAATTGAATCAAGTATTCATGTGCTCAAAATCAAAATTTTCTGTTATTTTCTATTGAATTTTGAATTTGTTATTGGTTGAACTTTAAATACAAAAATCATTGAATGGATAATTTTCGTAATTGAAAAAAACAGAAAATATCAAAACTGTGTTTTCAATTACGAAAATTATCTATTCAATAATTGTTGTATTTGAAATTCAACCAATAACGAAAATTGTATATTCAATTGTCAAAATAATCAAATTCAAAACTCAAAATTCAATAGAAAATATCAAGAAATTTAGTTTTTGAGCAAATGAATACTTGATTCAATTATGAAATAATTGAAACCAGTTCAATATGTGACAAATATTTGAATTGAAACATTTTAAGAAATAGTTTTTTCTGTGTATAGTGTAGCTGTTTCGCGTTCTGGCTCAAATATTAAAATTAGTTTTTAAATTAAATTTACCCATAGATATTTCCATATAAAATATAAAAAATTCTTAAATTTAAGCCATTGCAGAGTGGGTTCAATGGTACCCAAAGTGGCAATTAACCCATAGAAGACGTAGTTTTAAAATATTATATTTTTTTTATTGATGAGTTAAGCACATAAGCACAGCATTTTAAAAAAAATGTTTAAACAATTTTTTTAACCCGTTAAGCGTAATTTTGTTTTATGGAAAAGGACCTCAGTTCACAATTTATGCTGTAATTTAGGAATAGAAAGCGATAAATTAATGAATAAAACTGAAAATTAAACCATACTTAATGTGCTATTAAAAAATTCAAATAATAAATATATTATATGTATTTATATTAGTATAAATTTAATTTAAAATCCAAGTTTTGTTTTACACAAAATTTTATAAATGTACATTTTTTTTTGAAAAAAGTCACAAAAGAGCATATTATAATTATACCATACACCACCATAATGGGGAGGGTATAATTCGTTTGTGCAGATGTTTGTAACGCCCAAAAATATTAGCCTAACACCCACCTTAAAGTATACCGATCGACTTAGAATCACTTTCTGAGTCGATTAAACGATGTCCGTTCGTCCGTCTGGCTGGCTGTCCATGTAAACCTTGTGCGCAGAGTACAGGTTGCAGTTTTGAAGATATTTGGATAAAATTTGGCTCATATTATTTTTTCGGTCCAAGGACCAAGCCTATTGAAACTGGTTGAAATCGGTCGATTATTTCACCTAGCCCCCATACAAATGTCCTTCCGAAATTGGACTTTATCGGTCATAAATGTTTAATTTATATATGTATCTCCACAAATTTCGCTCCAAATAAGTTTTATATATACAAAATTCATGTCACCAAATTTTGTTACGATCGGTCCATAATTAGTCATAGCTCCCATATAGACCCGCTTCCGAAAATAACTTTAACGTGCATTAATCGTGGTATACACACAAAATTCAACATAGTTAACTTTCATATAGACATAAATCACACCACCTAATTTCATGGTGATCGGTCCATAATTGGTCATAGCTCCCATATAAGGTCCACTTCCGAAAATCACTCTAAAATATAAATTAATGAAATTTTAAAAGAAAAATGTTTTTGCTCTTTTACTTAGTGTAGGGTATTATATGGTCGGGCTTGACCGACCATACTTTCTTACTTGTTTAATCGATATTCTTTTGGAATTTGTTTCAGTCGTTATCACATAATTTCACAATAATTACACTCTGCTACAAAATGACACTTTTTTCAGAACTTGAAAAGCGACCTAATTGAGTTCTAGGCCTAGGTGAGGACATACTAAAACCATTTTCAAAGAAACACCCACAAAATTTTGAGTTATTTTGAAAAAACCGTTTTAGGGTAGGTCGTAGTACTTTAATACCTCGAACTCACACATTTTTAGACCGATTTCAAAATTCTACACAATTATGGATAGGCAAAGAATTAAGTTTTCCTTTTGTGTAGGCATGAGATAGATGTATATTCCTACGAATTGTTTAAGTTTTTAAAAAAAGTTTACATTTTTTTCATTTTTTTTTTTCGTAATTTTTCAAATTCAACAATAGTCATTTTAAATTTTGTCTATGAGAGCCAAATTTTTTTTTGCACAGTGTTTTAAAGCCAACTTTATATAGACAAAAAAATGATATTACATGATAAAATGGGTTTATATTTGCAAATGTTATTAAAGTGTTTCGAAAAAATTTCAAAAAAAAATTTATCATAATTTGGTACTAAATTTTAAAAAATTCAATAAAACAATTTTGAAAAAAAAAATTAATTTTGTTTACTAAAAATATTTAAAATTTTTATTTTAAAGTATAATTTGGTGATGATTCGGCACAGCTAAACATAACTCTCTTTGGATGTCGCACATTAAATAGAATTTCATTATTTTTGACAAAATCTATTATTTTTTCCTCTTCCAATAAAGAAAATTTATTTCTTTTATTCATTTTAATTTTCTTTAAATTTGAAATAAAAAAATAATTAAAATAATTTCGTTCCTACAGCACCGAAAACGACCTACTTGAAGTTTTTATTCCGGCCCCAAATGGTAGGCTTTTCGTTACTGATCGGTGCCGTTTCGTTCCCAATTTTCGTTGCCGATTTCTGAAACGAACTTTTTTTCGGTGCAAATGTATGGAATTTCGTTTTCGGTGTATGCGGAAACAAGGCTTTACTTGTTATTTTTGCAATAGACATAGTTGAATAGAGTCCAATGTTTCTAATGAGGACTTCCCTACTGCGATAGCTGATAGTGGGCTTATTGTGAAGCTACATCTGTGCATTAGCTGTTATGTATTCAATTTGTTTTGTCAACAACACGTGCAAGTGATAAAATTGTTTTATCCAAATGGGTGTTCTGCTCGGGCAAGGTTCCGTGTGCTTCACCCATTTTACGGTATGGCCAACTTCTGGATGAATGGGTACTTCGACAAATAAAAATAAAGACTTTGCGACGATACCAATCCACATGAGACCCAGGAGCATCCATCCGATTTTGGTTGGTCAGGCCCTCACCGTCAACGGCAAGATATAGTTCCATGATTACCAACTTAATCATTTTAATTTCCGATGCAAAATTTATTGCTTTTAAGAATCATCTCTCACAAAAATCATGCCTTTTAAATGCGCAGCAGTAACGTTTTTATTTTTGCATCTGCCTCGCGGAAAATTTCGCATTGCTCCTATTGTGCTTTTTTAAAGCAACAAGTTTTGCACCCAAAAATTAAAATAGCAAAAGTTCCCTTACGTAACTGCTTCTTTGCTGAATTTCTATAAGCTGTGGTATTGTTCCTAAATTGCAATTGCATCCTAGAATTAACAGTTTTTTGCTGGGTAGATTTGAATGAAATTTCACATACGCAAAGAAGAAGTATTATCGAATTTATGTTTAGAACTTGGAACTCATGGGCTCACCAGGGGCGCGATCAAGGGTGTTCAAAGTAGGACACCTATTTCTCCGTTTGTGTTCCGATTTCAAAAAAATATACAGTCTTCTCATTGAACACTACAAAATATATCGTTGTAGCTATCAATTACCTCTTATAGCTTAGGAGATATTCGCATTTGAAAATTAAATTTTCAACATTTTTACCCACCCTAGTCCAGTTTTTTGATAACAGCGTATCCAAATATTTCCCGATTTTCTCCAGTTTTCCTTTACTGGACTAACAACATATGTATGTATCAAACAGGAAAAGAATTATTTAAAAATAATTACTAAGTCCAAAGTTATATGCATTTGAATTTAAAAAAAAAATTAAAAAGGCGATTTTTCGCAAATTTTTGGGAAAAAGAACTTTTTTTCTTTTTAAGCTATCGCAAAAAATTTCTTAGAGGATGTATAAGAAATTTATACTTTCTAAAAGCTTAGTTTTCATAAAATTTTCTAATTGAAAAAAATTTATATATTGTTGTTACCGAGGGGACCAGGTCCATGCAAAAAATACCTATTTTTTATGTAAAATTAAACTTTAGGCCAAAATTTCTCAAATGGCATATTAGATATCAAAATATAGTAACCGAATTTAGGTGGCCCAATATGTTTCTAATTATTTTGTAAATTGTTCCGATAACCCCGACTCTGGTGTGGATATTATAGCCAAAAAACTAAAAACTCCCATTTTTGGAATTTTTCAACACTTTTTTGGGAATTGTGGGATTGGTGCTAATAAATTTCAAAATTCGTTTATATTTTTCCATTTTAAATAGAAAAATCTACATAACTGTGCAATTTCATTAAAAACTATTCATAAATAAAAATTTTATTTCAATTCGAAAAATTTGTATCTATACAAAAATTCAATAAAAATATTTTTTGTCATATTTTTCAATAAAGTATTCTATGAATTTTTAATTGTCAAAAGCATGGAGAACATAGAAAAAACCGAAAAAAAACTCAAACAAAAAAATTACTCAAAATAATCACACATACGAGTGTTGTTTTTGTTTTCACATAGTTTTTTTTACTAATACATTCTCACCACTTGGGTTTTTGACAACTGAGTTAGGTCTTTGACAGGAGAGTTTCCGCTCTATGGTCAAAAGTTATAAATATTTTTGAAAAATAGACAAATAGCTTGAACGAAATTATATTACATATATTGCATCATAACATTCTTAATTGTATGTATAAATTTCAAAATAATCAAAAAAACCATCTCCTGTAAAATTTGTGTTTTGTCGCTTACAATAATTTGGCGCTAAGGGCTCGATATATTTCCTTTACTGTGATGATACACCAGAAAATATTTCCTACAATAACAATTAACTCAGAAAAAGAAAACACAAAAATATTAAATAAAGATCAGTAGAAGGTTTTCATTAATATTCCAATATCAATTTGTTTTCATTGATATTCCAATGTCACGTTCGTGACGCCAAAACATCATTTACTCTCATTATATCTGCGTTTCTAGTGGCAAAATTTTCTGTGAATTTATAGAACTTTTAACATATTAATTCAAACTTATTACTTTACATAATTTTATGTCAAAATTTAAAAAAAAAATTAAAACTTTTCCAAAAAATTATTTTAAATCAGACATTATAAGCGCCTTTTAATCTTCTTGTAATCTTCCTCACAAAATATTTACTACAACAATAATAGGAAAAAAATATCAGTATAGAGTAAACATTTGATTTGCTTTCATTGACAGTATAATGTCACGTTCGTGACGCCAAAAAATCATTTACTCTCATTATTTCTGCGTTTCTAGTTGCAAATTTTTCGGTGAATTTGTAGGACGTTTAAAATATTAATTTAAACTAATTACTTTACATAATTCTAAGTCAAAATTTAAAAAAAAACTTAAAAATTTTGCAATTTTTGCAAAATTACAAAATAATTTTAAATCGGACATTGTAAGCACCTTTTATTTAAAGGCCTTTCTGATACCAATATTTCACATGAGAAATATGAAAAATTTCAGAACAACTTTAAAAAAAGGATCCTTTGATCCAGCTGACTAAATATTCAACCCAGGACAAACATTGGTCTCCTCAAACAAAATATACTTTAATATTAATTGGCAACATCGATACCTCATTTTTACACCATACAAACGGGACCATCCTAATGTGTATGTGTTGAAACAATATAATTGCAACACAGTTCTTGTTGCTATTATTACTTGATTCTGTTAAAGAACGGAAATATAAATTACAACAATAGACTTTACCCATCCAAACCAACAACGGCAACAACAAACTACAACCAACTATTTAATTGACATGATAACGGACACTTTTCCTATTTTACGTCTTTTTTATTATTTTTGTTGTATTAAATGTGGGTGGATGGGAGTGTGTGTGTGCGAATGATGATTGTGTTGGTTGGCGGTTGGTCTGGTTGGCAGGATGGCTGGGTTTTTGTTGGTCTGACTGTTAAAACATTTTGCGGTAGTGTTTGTGTTAAATTGTACATTAATGCTCGTAATGACAATTATTTTTTTTATTATTTTTACATTTCATTTTCTATATGTTTAAGAAATGTATTAAAATATAGGAAAGTATTGTGACACCATTGAAGTAGTTTTACATTGTTCGTTGCCTTTCACTTTCTTACAAATGCCAAATTTTCAGAATAATTTTAAACAAAGTTTCCGAAAATTAAAAAATTATAACGATTCCAATATATGCCAAAACAGGAGTGTTATATTCGACTGTGTCGAATGTAAAAATAAAAATTCGTGCAATTAATTCAGTAATTATCATGTTTTTTCTGGCTAGAAATTTTATTTCTTAATTATTATAATATTTTGTATACCCTTCAAATAAACTTCATAATATGTACTGTATAATTAACACCAGACATATGTACATATGAAATCACAATGAACATTGTTAAAAATTATAAAAAACCAAAAACCACTACATGAAAATATTAACATTTTCATTACCATCACTGCAGTATCGTAGTTGTAAAACATTTGTAATAAAAGTTCTCACATAACTTGGCCAAAGAAGTACCATGAAATTTAACCAAACTATTATAGTGGTCTGCATATGTACGCTGGTTACGTTAGAGTGTCCCAAACAATTTTTTTTTTTAATTTTGCAACGCATACCCTCTATTTTTGTTATATATATAAAACGATAGTTAAATATGAAATTTTGTCTTTCTATCATGATTGCAACCCGTGCCGATTTGCGATTTAGTTTTGTGGTGCATTTACAAGGGGAAAAAAATGCAATTTTTTCAGTTTTTGTAAAAATTTTGCCATTAAATAATTACTTTTGCAATTTAATTTAAAAGAATCGATATGCGTACGTAATTGTCGTTCTAATAAAACACAAAAATTGGTTAAAAAATGTTAAAGTTATTAAAAAATCGCCAGGCCATTAACGTGTCTCAGGCCACTGGAACAAGAAATGTAGGAACAAAATTAACATATTTTGATAAATATTAAAATAAGAGCTAATTTTTACTTAAAATATATACATATTTACTTGTATACGAGTTTTTGTCTTCGTAGGATATCGTTAACCTATTCGCAGATATGATAAAAAAAATAAAATTTTTTTAACGTCAGTTTCAAAACTCCAATTTCAAATTTTTAAAAATTTTGTTAAACAAATTTCAGAATTTGTTGATCATCTCATTGAGATTTATTGCCAACATAATAGGGAATAAAAATGTGAAAAAATTATGTCAATATCTCCTATAGTTTTACCGTACCTGCGATTTAAATTTTGCGATTTTCGAGAAAAATAAATTTTTTGCCCATATTTTGGCGAATGAGCCGAATTTCCTTACTGTTATGATTTTTAAGTAAAAGCTATTCAGAATATTATAGTCCATGTAATTTTAAATTTAGTCTGACAGTTTTACTAAAATCGGAAAACGTCAACCCTTAAATCGAGAAGGTCAAAAGTCAAATTTTTCAATATTTGGAATTTCTCATGGAAAAATAGCGAAATGTTATATATTTTTGGGCCGATTTTGAAGAAACTTAAGAGAAATATAACACGATGTCTAGTATTTATATTAAAAATTTAAATCAACCCTTAATAGCACTTGGGGTTAAAAAATTAAAAAAAAAAAAAATTGGGACACTCTAATGTACGTGCATAATTATAGTTGAATTGTAGATTGCTGAAATGTGTGAAAAATTAAGAGAATTCGTATGTGTTTTGTAATTATGCTACAAATGTATTAAAAGCTAAATCTCAATCAAAAAAAATTAGCTTCTTTTCAAAGCTGAATTTCAAGTCAATGGAAAATAAGGAGTGCGTGGTTATATTACGCCTACCTCATACATAAATTGAAAGTGTATTGGATGTATGACTTAAAAATGTGGGATATTTTTAGCTTTTATTTTGAAGCATTTGTACAATATCGATTTAGTCAAAGTATTGACAATTGTTAGCTATGACCTTTTCCCATCTTTCTGGCACCATATGGTTTACGAGCCAAACGAACTGCTAATCTCTTGAGGTCAAGAACAAAGAAAGCCAATTTCGGATGCTGTGTTATAAAGTGGAGCGTATGCCAGAGAGAGCGTTCTGCAGTGATCGAAATAAATAGTAGTCGGACGGGGCAAAGTCTGGACTATAAGGCGGGTGAGACAAAAGTTCCCAACCTCCCCTTTCTAAATAGTTTTTAACAGGCATTGCAACATGTGGCCTAGCGTTGTCATGATGGAATATTATGGTTTCATATCTGGCCGTATATTCTGGGCATTTTTCGGCCAATGCTCGCTTCAAACGAAACACGTTTTTTTTCTTAAAAAAAGGGTGCCCCGATAGACTAGACTATAGTGTGCTGGACTATTAATCTGAGGGTTGCGGGTTCGATTCCCGTCAGAGACTCTGAGAGTATCTGCAGAAAAGCAAAACACTTCGCAGTTTGTGTTTGTTTTTAAAAACCCCTAAAAAAACATGTAAGAAAGTATGGTCGGTTAAGCCCGACCATATAATACCCTACACTAAGTAAAAGATCAAAAACATTTTTCTTTTAAAATTTCAATAATTTATATGTTTGAGTTATTTTCGGAAGTGGGCCTTATATGGGAGCTATGACCAATTATGGACCGATCACCATGAAATTAGGTCGTATGATTTATGTCAATATTAAAGTTAACTTTGTTGAATTTTGTGTGTATACCAACATTTTTAAGCGATTTATGCACATTAAAGTGATTTTCGGAAGCGGGTCTATATGGGAGCTATGACTAATTATGGACTGATCGTAACAAAATTTGGTGACATGAATTTTGTATATATAAAACTTATTTGGAGCGGAATATGTGGAGATACATATATAAATTAAACATTTATGACCCATACAGTTCAATTTCGGAAGGACATTTGTATGGGGGCTAGGTGAAATAATGGACTGATTTCAACCAGTTTCAATAGGCTTGGTCCTTGGGCCGAAAAAATAATATGTACCAAATTTGATTGAAATATCTTCAAAATTGCGACCTGTACTCTGCGCACAAAACTTAACATGGACAGCCAGCCGCCCGGCCAGACGGACGGACGGACATCGTGATTCCAAGTCGATCGGTATACTTTAAGGTGGGTGTTAGACTAATATTTTTGGGCGTTACAAACATCTGCACAAACGTATTATACCCTCCCCACTATGGTGGTGTAGGGTATAAAATGTTGCGTTCGGTACAGGTTTCCTGTGATGGTCTGGCCAGATTTCAGCAGCTCATAGCAGATAGGTCCCTTTTTCTTCCTTCAAATACAGATCACTAACTTAGTGCCATGGATATTTGGCTTTGGTGTTGATTCGGCTGGTAGGCCGCGCAAATAAGAAGTGTTGTCGAGTTTAGGTTTTGAATTTTGACAGCATGGGCCAGTTGTATGACACCTTGGGTATGTTCACTATTTAAAACGATCCTATTTCTTCGTCTTTGTCCCAATTTCAAAGCAATTACATATATAGAATCTCCTCGCCGAGCAGTGCAAAATCAGTAGCTATCAATTGTCTATTATAACTTAGGAGATATTCGCATTTGAATATTAAATGTTCAAAATTTTTACCCACCCTACTCCAGTTTTTTATAACAGCGGATCCAAATGTTATCCAATTTAAAATTTTAAAAATAGTGACTAAATCCAAATTTATAAGCATTTGATTTGAAAAATTTAAAAAAAAAATCGATTTTTTGTTAGCTTTTATGAAAAAATTACTTTTTTACTTTTTAAGTTATCAAAAAAATTTCAAAACTTTTTGAAAAGCTAACTTAACACTAAATATTTTAAATTGAAACAAATTTGAAAATTATTGATACCGAGAGGACCAATTCCATCCTAAAAATGCTTATTTTTTATATAAAATTCAACATTAGATAACTGTATACGTTTTTAATTATTTTGTAGAGGGTTCCAATAACCCCGGCCCTGGTATGGATATTATAGCCAAAAAACAAAATTACATTCTTGTGATTTTTCAACACTTTTTTGGGAATTGCGGAATCCCTGATTACAAATTTCAAAATTTGTTCTTAATTTTCCATTTTCAATAGAAAAATCTATATAACTGTAAAATTTCATTAAGAAATATTCATAAATAAAAATTAAATTCAATTTGAAAAATTTGTATCTTTGCAAAAACTCAATAAAAAGCATTTTTGTCATCTTTTTCAAAAAAGTAGTCAATGAATTTTTTAATTGTTAAAATTAAAAAATTCAAGTAAGAGAGCTATATTCGGCTGTGCCGAATCTTATATACCCTTCACCAAATTATACTTCAAAATAAAAATTTTAAATATTTTTAGGTGAACAAAATTTATTTTTTTTGGAGTTTTTTTCATTTTTTGGAAAAAAAAAATTTTTAATTGTTTTTTTATTTTTAATTTAAAAAAAAAAAAAATTTGGTAAACAAAAAAAATTCGGGTTAAGAAATATTTTTTCGATTTTGACCCAATGTAGGTCCAACTTACTATGGTCCTATATATGTCGTTGCAAAGGTCTTTGAAATATCTATCATTAGATATCCATATTGTCTATAGTCATGACCAGGGAAGCGCTTTGAATATACAGTAAAACCTTTAAAATATGCTCTTAAAATTTAAAAATATGCTCTTAAAAAAACAAACTTTTACATAATTTATAACCAAAAAATATACTTTAATTTAAAAAATCAATACAATTTATTTCTAAAAAGGTAAAGTAACATACAATAAACAAAAATAACAAGAACTAAGCAAGTATAACAAAAAATAAATACAACATAAAAACAATAGCAACTTAAGTTATGAAAAGGCCTCGAGGGCTATTTTTTGATGATATTTTATATAAATATAAAGTCACTTCTTCAATTAGGGTTATTATTGGAATAAATTAGAAAATGTTGACTTAAATTTTCAAATAGAAATCGTCTATTGGATCTGAAAACATTTTTATACATAGAAAATGTTCTTTCGACATCAATTGATATTATAGGAGCAAATTTAAAAGATAATATTTCTTTAACAATTAAAACGGTTAAGTTTGAATTAGAACTAAAATTTGATATTTAGATGGCGCTATTATTAAAATAGTGCTTATTTTATATAAAAAAAACCATATATTTTTGAATTTTAAACAAAGGAAGTAAAAACCTGTAACACAAAAGCGAAAAATAAGTAAGACAAAATATGTTTTTGATAAAATCAAAATATGCTATTAAACAGACATAAATATGCTCCTAAAACAAATATATGTAAAAATATGCATTTAAGGGTAAAATATGCAAAAATATGCACTAACAAATCGATGCCAAAATTCTTAAATAGTTCTGAAACGTGTAAATATCTTATCCATGTGCTCATTAGACTCACCAGAAAAAACATACATTTGCATATTTTGGTATCCCTGGTCATGACTTAGTAATCCAGATATAGGTCAAAAATAGGTCAAAAATCGAGATTGTCCTGGTTTTTTCCTCATATCTCAGCCATTTGTGGACCGGTTTTGCTGATTTTGAAAAGAGCATGTCTGACAGAATCATTGAAGATTTGGACCCCGAAGATATCAGGGGTCTTCAGAAAATTGATTTCAACAGACAGACGGACATGGCTTAATCGACTCCGCTATCTACAAGGATCCAGAATTATAGGGTCGAAAATGAAAAATGTAGAACTTACAAACGGAATGACAAACTTATATATACCCTTCTCACGAAGATGAAGGGTATAATAAAATGCCCTATCCATTGATATATAACATGTTTTTTGCGTGGCAAATTAATTAGGAAAACTTAACAACTCGCAGAGAATTTACATTGAAATTTGAAATCGGTAGACATGCGAAGAAAAAAGATTGTTATAAAAATTGAACATACCCGATTTTTCAACACTTTTTTGGGAATTGCGGAATCCCTGATTACAAATTTCAAAATTTGTTCTTAATTTTCCATTTTCAATAGAAAAATCTATATAACTGTAAAATTTCATTAAGAAATATTCATAAATAAAAATTAAATTCAATTTGAAAAATTTGTATCTTTGCAAAAACTCAATAAAAAGCATTTTTGTCATCTTTTTCAAAAAAGTAGTCAATGAATTTTTTAATTGTTAAAATTAAAAAATTCAAGTAAGAGAGCTATATTCGGCTGTGCCGAATCTTATATACCCTTCACCAAATTATACTTCAAAATAAAAATTTTAAATATTTTTAGGTGAACAAAATTTATTTTTTTTGGAGTTTTTTTCATTTTTTGGAAAAAAAAAATTTTTAATTGTTTTTTTATTTTTAATTTAAAAAAAAAAAAAATTTGGTAAACAAAAAAAATTCGGGTTAAGAAATATTTTTTCGATTTTGACCCAATGTAGGTCCAACTTACTATGGTCCTATATATGTCGTTGCAAAGGTCTTTGAAATATCTATCATTAGATATCCATATTGTCTATAGTCATGACCAGGGAAGCGCTTTGAATATACAGTAAAACCTTTAAAATATGCTCTTAAAATTTAAAAATATGCTCTTAAAAAAACAAACTTTTACATAATTTATAACCAAAAAATATACTTTAATTTAAAAAATCAATACAATTTATTTCTAAAAAGGTAAAGTAACATACAATAAACAAAAATAACAAGAACTAAGCAAGTATAACAAAAAATAAATACAACATAAAAACAATAGCAACTTAAGTTATGAAAAGGCCTCGAGGGCTATTTTTTGATGATATTTTATATAAATATAAAGTCACTTCTTCAATTAGGGTTATTATTGGAATAAATTAGAAAATGTTGACTTAAATTTTCA
Organism: Calliphora vicina; assembly: GCF_958450345.1. NCBI lineage: Eukaryota > Metazoa > Arthropoda > Insecta > Diptera > Calliphoridae > Calliphora > Calliphora vicina. Next base: position 98,323,884 of record NC_088784.1, on the reverse strand, counting down.
AATAGAAATCGTCTATTGGATCTGAAAACATTTTTATACATAGAAAATGTTCTTTCGACATCAATTGATATTATAGGAGCAAATTTAAAAGATAATATTTCTTTAACAATTAAAACGGTTAAGTTTGAATTAGAACTAAAATTTGATATTTAGATGGCGCTATTATTAAAATAGTGCTTATTTTATATAAAAAAAACCATATATTTTTGAATTTTAAACAAAGGAAGTAAAAACCTGTAACACAAAAGCGAAAAATAAGTAAGACAAAATATGTTTTTGATAAAATCAAAATATGCTATTAAACAGACATAAATATGCTCCTAAAACAAATATATGTAAAAATATGCATTTAAGGGTAAAATATGCAAAAATATGCACTAACAAATCGATGCCAAAATTCTTAAATAGTTCTGAAACGTGTAAATATCTTATCCATGTGCTCATTAGACTCACCAGAAAAAACATACATTTGCATATTTTGGTATCCCTGGTCATGACTTAGTAATCCAGATATAGGTCAAAAATAGGTCAAAAATCGAGATTGTCCTGGTTTTTTCCTCATATCTCAGCCATTTGTGGACCGGTTTTGCTGATTTTGAAAAGAGCATGTCTGACAGAATCATTGAAGATTTGGACCCCGAAGATATCAGGGGTCTTCAGAAAATTGATTTCAACAGACAGACGGACATGGCTTAATCGACTCCGCTATCTACAAGGATCCAGAATTATAGGGTCGAAAATGAAAAATGTAGAACTTACAAACGGAATGACAAACTTATATATACCCTTCTCACGAAGATGAAGGGTATAATAAAATGCCCTATCCATTGATATATAACATGTTTTTTGCGTGGCAAATTAATTAGGAAAACTTAACAACTCGCAGAGAATTTACATTGAAATTTGAAATCGGTAGACATGCGAAGAAAAAAGATTGTTATAAAAATTGAACATACCCGAGGTGTCCTACTTTGGGGACACCTGGCCGCACCCCTGGAGTTTCTATGCGGCCAAAATTCAAAACTTAAACTCAACAACTTCTTCATGGTATTCAATATTTTTTGCCTGGAATTCGTGATCCTTGTCTTCCGTGTCAAAATCACCAGTTTTGCATTATTCGACTACTTCTAAGTAGTACAGACGGCATGTAGCAGTCACTGATAACAATGTTATTCACTAACTGCAATTCAGAGTAAAGCCGTTGTCGACCGACGGTACTTATAAATACCATAACAATAATCAGCTTACAAAATAGAAACAAAATATATTTTGAGCCTTTTTGCCCAAAAGTATTTTGAAGTACACTATAATCTTTGGAATAATATATTTTTTTTTGCCTATTGACAAATTCGCTTCCCAAAATAATGGTGAATTATTTCATGTTCTCATTGTGGTGTTCATTTATGTTGTAATAATAAGAAATACTGTTTCGTAAAATACCATAAAATAGACTTGTAATAGAAATTGTATAATTGTAATATATAAAATGCCCATGTATGTAATGGTATCACGTGAGAACGGATGGAGCGATTTGGCTGATTTTTTTTATTCGATTCGAAATTTTCAGGAGATGGTTTGTAAAGAAAAAAAATTCAAAAATTCCGGGTAAAACTCGGATTTTTTTTTTAATTTTTTGTGGGTCCAGTCAACTGTAATAAAAAAGCTCCCTAAAGTATGCCGTGCAAATTTAGATATTTTATTTGCAAATAAATAAGATCAGGCAGGTGTATGTGGGTTGGAGAAACTTGAAGAACTAACATTAGCAAATGCTACAGGGCGAAGCCGGGGCGGTCAACTAGTATATTAATAAAATTTAAACAATAACTAATGAGTTTTTGTATCATTTGGCCAGGTCCCTTTGGGTTCCTTGCAGGTCTTCTACAAAGTTAAAATTTTGTAAATAACTTTCTGAAGACCTTATTTTCAATATTTCATAAAAAAAATAAAACTTTTTGAACGATTTAAATTCTTGGTGCACAAGGGGTTAAGGTAAGTTGGTGATAATATTTACCATTTCCTTGTTATTTTAATAAAAGTTTATTTTATGGAAATATTTCTATGAAATAAGTTTTAATATGTCTTTCTAAAATTTCTTTTTAACACAAGTTTTGTAATATTTTAAATATGTTTAAGTATTTCCTGGTTTAAAACATTTCTTTTGTAGCTCTAAGCTATTATATTAAATTCTACTTAAAAAATGTTTTTAAACATTTTCTTAAGAAACATTTGTATTTACTAGTTTACACATGTTTATTTTAAACAAAGCTGCAATTTTAGCTTTTTATTGTTTTAATATTAGCAGCAGGTGTTGTAAAAAAACAAAAGTCAATTTTATTTTTATTGAAATTTAGCTGCAAGTCTTCTACAATCATGTGATTGTTCAGTTTATGTAAATCGTGGCTAATTACTAAAATTAAAATGCTTCATTAATGCTACCTTATAGAAGTACTTATGCATACATTCTTATATATTTACATTAGGATGGCTCCGTTTTAAGCTTGAATTAAAGTTTATTTCAGCATTTCTCAATATTCTTGTCCAAATTGTTGCCGTATGTGAGCTAGGATGAAAATATCGTGATTGCTTATTTCTTGGTCTTTTCATTTGTGAATGGTGTAAAAGAGATTTGTTAGAAATGGCATCTTAAACTGAAGGAAACTTTCATTGTACGTCTGAAGATTAAGAGAAAATTAGCTGGGCCCTCCTATTACAAATGAGCTGCTTGTGATTGTGTAAATACTTATATAAGCTAATGGCAATTGGTGTTTTGAGGCTATTGAATAGGTATGGAATTGTATGTGTTTTGTAATTGTACAGGATCACAATAAGCACAATTGTATGCTAATGAGGGCAGCTATTTATTGTAAGAATCAAACATGCGTAGCTATTTTTATACCCTACACCACCATAGTGGGGAGGGTATAATGCGTTTGTGCAGATGTTTGTAACGCCCAAAAATATTAGTCAAATACCCACCTTAAAGAATACCGATCGACTTAGAAGCACAATGTCCGTCCGTCCGTCTGGCTGGCTGGCTGTCCATGTAAACTTTGTGTGTAGAGTACAGGTCGCAATTTTGAAGATATTTGGATCAAATTTGGTACCTATTATTTTTTCGGCCCAAGGACCAATCCTATTGAAACTGGCTGAAATCGGATCATTATTTCACCTAGCCCCCATACAAATGTCCTTCCGAAATTGGACTTTATCGGTCATAAATGTTTAATTTATAAATGTATCTCCACAAATTGCGCTCCAAATAAGTTTTATATATACAAAATTCATGTCACCAAATTTTGTTACGATCGGTCCATAATTAGTCATAGCTCCCATATAGACCCGCTTCCGAAAATCACTTTAACGTGCATAAATCGCTTAAAAATTTTGGTATACTCACAAAATTCAACATAGTAAACTTTCATGTAGACATAAATCACACGACCTAATTTCATGGTGATCGGTCCATAATTGGTCATAGCCCCCATATAAGGCCCACTTCCGAAAATCACTTAAAAATATAAATTATTGAAATTTTAAAAGAAAAATGTTTTTCCACTTTTACTTAGTGTAGGGTAATATATGGTCTGGCTTGACCGACCATACTTTCTTAGTTGTTTTAAATATTGATTATTGCGGTCGATTGTAATAATTCAATGGAATGGCAACAAATTTGTTTTAATTTTTTTGTAGTCATATCTTTAAATAAAAACTCGTTAAAAAGTATATAATGCAATTTAACTGAACTGTACTATAGCTATTCCAGAATCTATATATGGAAATATCCATAGTTAGGTCCAATGGGACCAATAAATATTAATTTAATCATAATTACTGCTTGCTCTGAAATGATTGTACTTGTGCTAATCCTTATTACAAACGTTACGTTACAAGATAACTATATACAGGAAGCAATCATTATTCGATTTTATTGAAAAATGTCACGTTCCTGACCACAGAACTGTAAACTTATTTGCAGAAAAGTTGATGTAATATTCAAAATCGAATTAAAAGTAACTGCGTTGGCATTCCTTTAGGGTGAGAACTAGAGAAAGAAAATAATTTCCACAGAAAAGTTCAATGGGACCAAAAAGTATGTCGAACCAATAAATATTAATAAAATATTAATTGCAGCTTTTACTGAATAACTTGGTCGTTCAAGCCCGACCATATAATACCCTACACTAAGTAAAAGAACAAAAACATTTTTCTTTTAAAATTTCAATAATTTATATTTTTGAGTGTTGAGTGTTTTTCGGAAGTGGACCTTATATGGGGGCTATAACCAATTATGTACCGATCACCATGAAATTAGGTCGTGTGATTTGTGTCTATATGAAAGTTTAGTATGTTGAATTTTGTGAGTATATCAACATTTTTAAGCGATTTATGCACGTTATAGTGATTTTCGGAAGCGGGTCTATATGGGAGCTATGACTAATTATGGACCGATCGTAACAAAATTTGGTGACATGAATTTTGTGTATATAAAACTTATTTGGAGCGCAATTTGTGGAGATTAGGGTGGCCCTTAATAAACGAAAGTTGGATTTTGGCCATTCTCACACTCCAGTTTGGTGAACATTAGTAAAAAAATCATCCTGAAAAAATTTTAGGTAAATCGGTTGGGGATAAGACGTGCCGCAAGCCCTCTGAAGTTTTGAGATGCATTTACAAGGGGAAAAAATGTATTTTTTTAGTTTTTGTAAAAATGTTGCCATTAAAAAATTGCTTTTGTAATTTAATTTAAAATAATCGAAATGTGTACGTAATTGTCGTTCTAATGAGACATAAAAAACAGCAATCGGTCAAAAAATGTTAAAGTTATTAAAAATTCGCCAGGCCATTAACTTGTTTCAGGCCACTATAATAAGAAATGTAGGAACAAAATTAACATATTTTGAGAAATATTAAAATAAAAGCTCATTTTTACTTAAAATATGTTCATATTTACTTGTATATGAGTTTTTGTCTTCGTAGGATACCGATAATCTATTATTAGGTATGAACAAAAAAATAAAATTTTTTTAACGACAGTTTCAAAACTCCATTTTCAAATTTTTAAAAATTTTGTTAAACAAATTTCAAAATTTTTTGATCATCTCATTGGGATTTATTACGAATATAATAGGGAATAAAATTGTGAAAAAATTATGAAAACATCTCTTATAGTTTTTCCGTACCTGCGATTTAAATTTTGAAATTTTCGAGAAAAACCAATTATTTGGCAATTTTTAGGCCAATGAGCTCTATTTCCTTACTCTTATGAATTTTAAGCCAAACTTATTCAGAATATTATAGTCCAGATAATTCTAAATATACTCTGAAACTTCTACTAAAATCGGAAGACGCTAACCCTTAAATCGTGAAGGTCAAAGGTCAAATTTTTCAATATTTGGAATTTCTCTTGGAAAGATTTCGAAATGTTCGAAATGTTGTATATTTTTGGGCCGATTTAGATGAAATTTAACAAAAATATATCACAAAGCCTAGTATTTACAAAAACAGCAGAAAAATTAAAATTATCCCTATATAGCACTTGGTGTTAAAATGACCCCAAACATCTAAAACCATAAAAAAATTATGATTTTAAAAGTTGGGGGTCATTTTAACCCCAAGTGCCATTAAACGTTAATTTCCATTCTTGTGCTGTTATTATAAACCCTAGAGTTTATGTTATATTTTTGTTAAATTTCATCAAAATCGACCCAAAAATATACAACATTTCGAACATTTCGGAATCTTTCCAAGAGAAATTCCAAATATTGAAAAATTTGATCTTTGACCTTCCCGATTTAAGGGTTAGCATTTTCCGATTTTAGTAGAAGTTTCAGAGTATATTTAGAATTATCTGGACTATAATATTCTGAATACGTTTGGCTTAAAATTCATAAGAGTAAGGAAATAGAGCTCATTGGCCCAAAAATTGACAAATAATTGATTTTTCTCGAAAATTTCAAAATTTAAATCGCAGGTACGGAAAAACTATAAGAGATATTTTCATAATTTTTTTACATTTTTATTCCCTATTATATTCTTAATAAATCCCAATGAGATGATCAAAAACTTCTGAAATTTGTTTAACAAAATTTTTAAAAATTTGAAAATGGAGTTTTGAAACTGACGTTAAAAAAAATTATTTTTTTGTTCATACCTAAGAATAGGTTAACGGTATCCTACGAAGATAAAAACTCATATACAAGTAAATATGAACATATTTTAAGTAAAAATGAGCTTTTATTTTAATATTTCTCAAAATATGTTAATTTTGTTCCTACATTTCTTGTTCTAGTGGCCTGAGACACGTTAATGGCCTGGCGAATTTTTAATAACTTTCACATTTTTTGACCAATTTCAGTTTTTTATGTCTCATTAGAACGACAATTACGTACACATTTCGATTCTTTTAAATTAAATTACAAAAGTAATTTTTTAATGGCAAAAGTTTTACAAAAACTGAAAAAAATGCATTTTTTCCCCTTGTAAATGCATCTCAAAACTTCAGAGGGCTTGCGGCACGTCTTAACCCCAACCGATTTACCTAAAATTTTTTCAGGATGATTTTTTTACTAATGTTCACCAAACTGGAGGGTGAGAATGGCCAAAATCCAACTTTCGTTTATTAAGGGCCACCCTAGTGGAGATACATTTATAAATTCAACATTTATGACCGATAAAGTCCTATTTCGGGAGGACATTTGTATGGGGGCTAGGTGAAATAATGGACCGATTTCAGCCACTTTCAATAGGCTTGGTCCTTGGGCCGAAAAAATAATATGTACCAAATTTGATCGAAATATCTTAAAAATTGCGACCTGTACTCTGCGCACAAGGTTTACATGGAAAGCCAGCCGACCAGACGGACGGACATCGTTTAAGAAAGTGATTCTAAGTCGATCGGTATACTTTAAGGTGGGTGCTAGACTAATATTTTTGGGCGTTACAAACATCTGCACAAACGCATAATACCCCCCCCCCCTATTTTTCAATAAAATCGACAAATGCTTGCTATTTATCGATTTTATTGAAAAATGTCGCGTTCCTGAACACAGATTTTTGTAGTCTTATATGTAGGAGATATAATATTCAATTCAATAATTTAAAAATTTCGAGAAGCAGTGCTAAAGTTCTCTTGGCAAATGTATTAAATTTCTTTTTTTTTTGCTGCATAGTGTTATTAAAGTATAATTTAATATTAATTAGTTTAAGAATAATTTATGAGGCTATAACTTTTTTTCATTTATAGTATTGCAAATGTTCCCACGGTATGAAAACTTTGTTGCCGCAATATGTAATAAGTTTAATAAAAGTTTTGTGATTTAAATTTAATTCAAATTGAATACATAGTTGGAAATAATGCTTTGATGCTTTTGATATATAAAACCAACAATTAAATACTTTTTTGCTCTATTTTTTAATAGCTCTGTATATCTTCTATCTTTATATGTATATAAAAATGAATTTATGTCCGTTTATTTGTTTGTTCCTTATAGCAGCAAAAAAAACTACAAATATCAACATGAAATTTTTACTTTGTATTGCTTAATATCAGTAGGCAATAATAGACTACTTCTTATTTTGAAATTACAAGTGGACGTGCCACCTCCCATACAAAGTTATTGTACCTTCAAAATATCTTGAGAACTATAATACAGGTCAACAGCAAAACAACCACTATATAGATTTGATGTCTCATGGCTACCTAAGTACAAAAATGGTAAAATTTTTCAATTCTATCCAAAGCTAGGAGAAATTTTTAAAAAAAAATTTTAAATTTTGTTCGAAGTTTCTCCACAGAATTAATGACAACTCAAAAAAGGTTAGTCCGATATTATTAAAATAATTTACATAGCCTTTAATTCGTTTATATATTGCATTTTAATCGACTTAGAAGTTTCGAAGTTATAATAAACAAGTAAGATAGCTATATTCGGCTGTGTCGAATCTAATACACCCATCACCAAATTATACTTTAAAATAAATTTGTTTAAATATTTTTAAGTAAACAAAATTTATTTTTTTTTTAAATTGTTTTTCAAAATTGTTTTTTAATTTTTTTTAAAAAAAGTTTTTTCCAAATTTTTTTAAAAAAGTTTTTTTATAATTTTTTTTCTCAAAAAAAAATTTTTGATGAAAAAAAAAAATTCGGGTTAAAAAACATTTTTCCCGATTTTACTATTGCCTTATTTACATCGTTGCAATGGACTTTGAAATATCTATCATTAGATATCCATATTGTCTATATTAATGACTTAGAGCCAGTTTCTTACTTGTCAGTTAAACTCAGCTTAACACGCTGTTATATTAATCCTGAAACATATTTTGCCGGAATTTAACCAATGATTGTGTTTCTCACTAGTGGATTAATTTTGTTATCATTGCCATACTTTTCAGTCAAATCACATGTTTATTCTTCAAATTTTTTCATATAAATATGGCAATACTATACATTTTATAAGAAAAAGCAACCGCGTTACATAACTTTTTTTGTAAATTTTAACTTTCTAAAAGAAAAAGCGACATAAAAGTATATAAAATGTATATTAAAAATTATATTGATGTTAATAAAGCATATAAAAACAAAGAGCTGCTGTGCTGAATTGTTTATTTTATTTTCCATCTGTTTGTGCTTTGGCATTTTATACTTAGGTTTAACTCACCAATGATGCTCAGTTAAACCTAGATTATATAGCATATAAACAATAAGTGAGAAACACAATTTTTATTTTAATTTAGGTTTAAGCGAAGAATGTAGATTATCTCTATCCCAGAAACTAGCTCTTAGTAATCCAGATATAGATCAAAAATAGGTCAAAAACCGAGGTTGTCCTGGTTTTTTGCTCATATCTCCGTTATTTATGGACCGATTTTGCTGATTTTAAATAGCAAACTTTTCGAAAGCATGTCTGACAGAATTATTGAAGATTTGGATCCCGAAGATATCTGGGGTCTTCAGAAAATTGATTTCAACAGACAGACGGACATGGCTTAATCGACTCCGCTATCTATAAGGATCCAGAATATATATACTTTGTAGGGTCGGAAATGAAAAATGTAGAAATTACAAACGGAATGACAAACTTATATATACCCTTCTCACGAAGGTGAAGGGCATAAAAATTTCAGCAAACAATATATTTTTTAGGTGAAATTAGCAAATTTTTTTGTTTTAAAAAAATCAGGAAAATCGAAAACGGCAAAAATTCTTAAGATTTATTACTTTATCACAAAGCTACATGTAATAGGAACAAAATGAGATATCGATCATTGAAATCGATTGATTTTTTTTCAAATTTATTAACAATTGAGTGAATTCGCAAATTTTCACTAAATTTTAGTTTTTTGTTTGATATATATACAACTGAGTAGTTAATGTTCTTCTTTTAATTGAATTTTGAAAACATTTTCTTCATGCTTTGTGCAAATTTTCACATATATATTGCGTTTTAATCTGCTCAGTAGTTTCGGAGTTATAATAAAAAATTTAAGCAAAAAATTTATTTTTTAGATGAAATTAGCAAATTTTTTTGTTTTAAAAAAATTATGAAAAATCTAAAACGTCAAAAATTCTTCAGAGTTATTACTTTATCAAAAAGCCACATGTAATAGGAACAAAATGAGATATCGGTCATAAATATCTATTGATTTCTTTCGAATTTATTCACAATTAAGTGAATTCACTCATTTTCACAAAATTTTTGTTTGATTGCAAGATATGTACTTCAAACATTGTCCGAATACATAGATTGGCTGAAAATGGTCAGGATTAAATTATTAGGCTTGATAGCTCGGACATAAAGTAGGGTATTGTAAAGCATTTAAACATTTTACGAATCAATTTCTTATTAGTGCACGGGGTTTAGCTGAAAATAGGCGGAATTGGGTTAGTGGGCGTGGCACCTCCCATACAAAGTAAACAAAATATAGTAACCCATTTCTGATGACAAAATATATTCTTAATTATTTTGTAAAGGGTTCCGATAACCCCGCCTTGGTATGGATATTATAGCCAAAAAACTAAAATATCCCATTTTTGGGAGTTATTAACACTTTTTTTGGGAATTGCAAGATTCCTGATTACAAATTTCAAAATTTGTTTTTATACTGTAAAATATATAACTGTAAAATTTCATTAAAAAATATTTATAAATAAAAATTTAATTTCAATTTGAAAAATTTGTACCTTTGCCATATTTTTCCAAAAAAATATTTCATGAATTTTTTAATTGTCAAAAGTACTGAAGCGCACTGGGTTAAGCTAGTAGCCTTATAAATAGCAGAGTCGATTTGAGACCGTTTGTCTGTTAAAATCAATTTTCCGAAGACCTCAAATTACTTAGAAACAGTAATGATACGTCAATATACCGGATATGGTTCCGAGACATGTTTTCACCATAATATGATTATGAAAGGTACATTTTATTAAAAAGTCAATATTTTAAATTGGCACTTATATAAAATAATATCTCAATAAAATTTTAAAGCTTTTAAGAAAAATGTCTTAAATAGTTTTAAACAACTTGTTATTAAAATATTCACTGAATCTATTTTGAAACTTGAATATAAAATAAACTCGAGTATAAAAAAAACTTCTTTCACTTCATGTTCATTTCATATTCTACAACTCATTTAACATTTTTTTTCCTCATACTCGTACATTGGTTTCTTTCTGCTGATCTTTGGGTCTTTCTCTGGTGATGCTTGATGTATGATGGTACGTACTAACATTCATGTTGTTGGATTCAGCGAATAAATCAAACGAGACGGAAAAAATAAATAATTTAAATTTTATTACTCTTGGGTAAATATTTATATGTATGTACGTTGTACATATAATAAAATCAACAAATGTCATGAAATATTTGCATAAATGAATTAAAAAAAATGAAAGCCAAAGCAAAATGGAATGCGAATAAAGACAAAAAAAACAAACTAAGTTTAAATAATGAAAAAAACTAAAGAATGAGTGACATTTGTGTTTTAGCTGTCTTTTGTTGGTTTTTATTTGACCTGCTAACAAAGCTGGCGTAAAATAGAAATGGCAATAAGAAAAATTATTATTCTTTGGAATGCGGTAAATTAATAAAATTATAAAAAAAAATATTCGAAATTTGACAGCATAAAAAAATTAGTTGGAGTGTTATATTAGGCAGTATTGAATTTTATATAGCCTTGAAGCTCAAATATTAAAGAAATTTGATACAGATACAAGTTGTTCACACTGATATCAATTATATTGAAGATCTTATAATAAAAATTTAAGTTTCGCTGTAAAATTTAAAGAATATATCAAAACTAGTTCAACCTCGGAAGGCTCTGGACCTTGCAGTAATACAAATTATGAAATTATATTTCTTCTGTAATACTTCCCAAAATTATATCTTTGAATAAGTAATAATGACTCACAAAAATTGTATTGTTTCTGAAATTCGACAAATAACTAAAGACAAAGGGACTTTCGATCACTGTAGATGAGTGTTCCGATAGCTCCTTCTATAAATATATAAATATTGCTGGAAGAAGTTACAATTCTAAAAACAATTCTTTCAAAATTGTTAACTTAGGACTTGAACCTATGAAAATAAAAGGTGCGGAATATAATATTTGTTATTTAGCTGGCGAAATATTAGAAGAATCGCAATTAATAATCAAAATATTAACTTAGATTAAAGTGGTGAATGTGATGGAGAATGTGATTTTGAAACGGTCGTCGAAAGTGATATTGAAGATGACATTTATAAGACTACATTGAAGTAGATGAAGGCCATGATCTTAAAATATATGCATATAAGTGATGTTATTAACCGCGTACGTAAGTGTTGCAAAATATTGAATAAATCGATTGATAAACACAAATAACGTTTTGTTGCAAGAAAAGCATGGAGTTCGTCTTTGACATGATTTTGCTCATCGTTGAACAGCTTTGTCTAACATGGTAATAATTTTGTTCGTATTTGTAAATGCGTCAATCATGCACTGCCCGACTTAAAATTAGCCACGTTCACTGACAATGATAACAAACTTTGGACAGATTCCCTTTATTGTGTAATTCCCCAAGACAACTTTATTAAGCAAAGATTCGCCAACATTGATAGAGCTAGATATATAATACAATTTGTTATAAATAATTTAGAAATAGTGAATAATTAATTTACTAATGAATTAGTTACTCAATTTAAAACCCGAATTAATGAATGACATAAAAAAGTTCTTAATACGTTTATATTATATTTGTATTCAGGCTCATGTCCATCTAGCTCAAATTTTTTAAAGCATAGTTGCAAAACGGAAACTAATGGGTTTGCTAGTCAATTTTTTTGTATATTGTTCGGGAATTAATCTGATGAGAATATTTCTGTTGAAAATTTTATGATGGACTTTGTTTTCGAATGTTTTCGAATAATTCGAATACCCTAGTTGACAAAAGCTAAACAATGTTGTTATCCAGTTTCATATAGAAAGAAATCAAGCTATCTAATTTCATGGCGATCGGTCCAAAATTGGTCATGGCTCCCATATAAGGCACGAAAAACGCTCACGAAAATAAATTGTTGAAATTTTAAAAGAAAAATGTTTTACTCATTTACCGAAGACACAGAAAACGTTCTAAAATCCATTGTTTCAAATATTTCTTAAACCTGTTAATGCATTTTTATACCCTTCACCATTCAGTTTGTATTTCTACATTTTTTATTTGCGACCCCACAAAGTTTATATTCTGGATCGTTATAGATAGAGAAGTCGATATAGCTATATCCGTCTGTCCGTCTGTATGTTCAAAATTAACATTCCGTAGTCCCCAAATTACTTACATACATGATTCATACATCAATATATCGGGAATTCCATTATAACCTCGATTTTTGGTCTATACAGAAAAAAAAATATATTTCAATTCAAACATTTATCCCATATTGAACTGGTTTCAATTATTTCATAATTAAATCAAGTATTCATTTGCTCAAAAACAAAATTTCTTGATATTTTCTATTGAATTTTGAGTTTTGAATTTGATTATTTTGACAATTGAATATACAATTTTCGTTATTGGTTGAATTTCAAATACAAAAATTATTGAATAGATAATTTTCGTAATTGAAACACAAAAAATAACAAAAATGTGTTTTCAATTACGAAAATTATCTATTCAATAATTTTTGTAACAAATATTTGAATTGAAACGGTTTAAGAAATAGTTTTTTCTGTGTATATCGATTACTAAGTCATTAATATAGACAATATGGATATCCTATGATAGATATTTCAAAGTTCATTACAACGATGTATATAAGGCTGCAGTAAGATGGACCAACAATGGGTCAAAATCTGGATAAATATTTTTTAACCCGAATTTTTTTTTCACCCGCTAAATTTTTCTCCCATAATTTTTTTTTTCAATAAATTTAAAAAAAAAAATTAGAAAAAAATTTGTAAAAAACTTTTTTAAAATAAATTAAAAAAAATATTGGTCAATAATTAAAAAAAAAATTTTGAAAAAAATGATGTCTAAAAATGTTTATCTAAAAATATTTAAAAATTTTATTTTAAAATATAATTTGGCGAAGGGTATATAAGATTCGGCACGGCCGAATATAGCTCTCTTACATGTTATACCTATTTTTGATCTATATCTGAATTACTAACTTATGAATATAGACAATATGGATATCTAATGATAGATATTTCAAAGACCTTTGCAAAAATTTTAACCAGAATTTTTTTTTTTCAAAAAAATTATGTTTGTAAAATAAATTAAAATAAAATAAATACTAATAAATGGAAAAATTTAAAATTTAAAAAAAGAAATTTTATTAAAAAAAAAAAAAATATTTGCAAATTAAAAAAATTGTCTTTAATTTTGTTTGCCTAAAAATTCTTCAAATTTTTATTTTAAAGTACATATAATGATAAATAATTATATTTCAGAAAAAGTGCATTGGCGAGTTAGGAGATCTTTTTTGGGACTTACTTGTACCCAGAGAATAAATATAGTTGTACATGGTTACTGTAACAAATTTCAACATTTTTTTCTTAGAACCATGACGGGAGCTTCATGGTACATAAGAAACGAGAACATCCACAGAGACGTTGATGTACCATTGGTCAAGGATGAATTCAGAAAAACTCGTTATTTATCAAAACATCATCATCATCCAAACACGCTCGCAAGGCTACTTACAGTAACTCAAGACAGCTCAAGGCTGCGTAGAGCTGATTTCTCATCTAATTTTCCAAATATGATTCTCCACTGAGAGAACAATAATTGAATAATTGAATTTTGTTAACAATATTTTTTCAATTTTGTTAACTATATTGTGGCCACTGTAATTATATATATGACTGCTGTAACCATATGAATTTTGAAGTCATTTGCTAAGGGAAACCTTGTATGGAGACAAGTGACAAATGTTTCCCTATTTTCGAAATACTTTTCAGCATATTTAGGACTCAACATATTTATGGCTCCTCAAACAGTATTACCGGGGGACATTTGTATGGGGGCTAGGAGAAATCATGGACAACAGTGGGTATTTGTGAAAAATGTCAGCCAGGTAGCTCCTTTCGTGTTTTCAGCAAACAAACAGAAGGACGGACATAGATAGATCGTCTTAGAATCTTGTGACGACCCAGCATATATGTATATACTTTTTGGTGGGTATAAAAAGCTTTCAAAAGACAGAAAATTCAAAAAATTCTATATTAAACAGTGAGGCGTTTATGCAAATATACTCATTTGAATATTGTACTTACAGAGTGAGTGTGTATATGTATGCAGTTCCGTTTTCCATAATTAACACTAACAAAATTTACATACTCACACATGCTGAAAAATTTAAATTTATAAACTCAAATACACAGCTACCTAAACATACATGCATAGCAACACACAATACATACATAGTAGGGTATCCAATCGACTAATGTTCGTTCGAATAATCGAACAAATTCTGTAAAGAATTTAAATATATCCATTTCAAAATAACAAATCATTCGAATAAATGTTTCCTTGAATTTATAAAAATGTTCATACTAGCCGCAGTAATAATGTAGAAATAGAACATTTTAGTTTTGTCTGTTAAGATAATTCATGAGCTGCTGGAAGATCACTCTTTATATAAATAGGTGCAGTAGTTGCAGTCAGTTCAATTTATCATCGTTAGAATGTTAGAATTAACATCAACTGTATTACCAGTGTATTCTTGTGTTGTTATTAAAAGTATGTGGCTACTTAAATAATTGTGTAAATTTTAAAAAATAAAGAGTTGTTACAATTTGAAACTACTAAACTGTTTCAAATTGTAATTTATAGTTTATTTAAAGGAAATAAACCACCGTTTTTAAAAGGTAAAAACATAACAATACTAATAAATATTGAATATTTTTTTATTTTGACAATAATGTTGACGTTTATTATGATAAAAAATTTATCAGGTATAGAATTTTTGGGTCTTAAACAAAAAATAAAATTAAATTGAATAATTTGAATACCCTAATATATAGTTTCCTGCCATAGTATCATTTAGTATGCCACTTATGCGGGCATCTAATTTGTTAATTTAAATTGCATTAATGCAACACAGAGAGTAAACAAACACATGTCTGCAAGTATGTATCTATGTGGGGTTGTGAGTGAGTTTGTGCACTCGTGTGTACATTTTGTCGCATTGTTATATTTAATATATATTCTTCTTTTTTATTTTTGTTGTAATTCTGTAATTTTACATTAAACTGCACACAAATTTACATAAATTATTTAGCTCTACAAAGGTCGTTGGGAAGGGAGATGAGAGATGGATAGAGAGAGAGATAGAGAGAAGATAAAGATAAATAGATACGCTCATACATAAACATTTGTAATTGTGTGCTGATGTGCAAACAAAACAATTTAGAGAAAATGACACTCCCTGTTTGGCAACATTTAAATTTGAAATGGAGCACTTTACAAACTGTCACATGTAGCCCTGCAGTTTCGGCGATTGTACATTTAGGTGGCAATATTTTCCTCTTTTTCAATTTTCCAAACAACTGAAAATGTTCTCCGTCATTTAAAAACCAAATGTTTAAAATTTGAACAAAATCGGAAACATTGCCTGAACAGATAAGCGATTTTTATAAAACAATTTTATAATTTGCACGTGTTGTGATTTGACACAAAAATGACAGCTAATTCAATAGAAGTAGCTTCAACAATATGGCCACTATCAATTATCAAAGTTCGGAAGACCATATAACCACCAAGTCTTAAACTAAAAAGACTCTACCCTCGACTACCTATGATATGTAAAGTAAATTAACTTCGCATCAAATTTCCATTTTGTGTTAAATAGTACAAAAATATGAACTGAAACTGCAGGGATGATAACAAACACACACGTGTGTCCCGCATACCTTAAACTACTGCAGGAATGTACTTTTCATTTCATGTCTTCGAAGGTAATGTCTGACATGGCAAATATTTTCTACAAAAAACGAAACCAGTAATTTTAGTGCACTTGTATTTGACTCTATTCCATAAGAGTAAACAGATTTGTAACAAGTATAAGAAATTATTTGAATAAAGAGCATCAACAACTCAATTTCAAACAAAAAACAAACATTTTGTGAGAATGACCGAATACACTTAATTGTTAATAAATTCGAAAAGGATCAATGGATTTTAATGATTGATATCTTATTTTGTTTCCATTACATGTGGCTTTGTGATAAGAACTCTTTGGAAGAAGAACATAACTGCTCAATTTTAAGTACATATATCAAACAAAAACCTAAAATTTTGTGAAAATGAGCGAATTCACTTAATTGTGAATAAATTCCAAAAGAATCAATAGATTTTGATGAGTGATTTCTCATTTTGTTCCTATTACATGGAGCTTTGGAATAAAGTAATAAAACTGAACAATTTCAGCCATTTTCGATTTTTCATGATTTTTTAAAATAAAAATATTTTCTATTTTCAAGTAAAAATATATTTTTTGCTTCAATTTGGTATTATAACTCCG
The DNA here is from genome assembly GCF_958450345.1 of Calliphora vicina. NCBI lineage: Eukaryota > Metazoa > Arthropoda > Insecta > Diptera > Calliphoridae > Calliphora > Calliphora vicina. The sequence continues at coordinate 98,306,887 of NC_088784.1, read as the reverse complement.
AAACTACTGAGCCGATCGAAACGCAAAATATATATGAAAATTTATACATAGCACGGAGAAAATATCTTCAAGATTCAATCAATCTAAAGAAGACCTTTAACCACTAAATTTTATGTATATCAAACAAAAAAAGTAAAATTTTGTGAAAATTAACGATTTCACTTAATTGTGAATAAATTCGAAAAGAATAAATCGATATTCATGATCGATATCTAATTTTGTTCCTATTACATATGGCTTTGCGATAAAGTAACAAAACTGAACAATTTCTTCTATTTTAGATTTTTCATGTTTTTTTGAAAACAAAAATATTTTCTATTTCCACGTAAAAAACATAGTTTTTGCTTCAATTTGGTATTTTAACTCCGAAACTACTGAGCCGATTAAAACACAATATATACACGGATTAAAGTTTATATAAATTTCAATAATTTTGAGTTTACTTCAATAATATCGAGCTAACCGTTTTTGGGTAATCAGTGCTTATGTGGAGAAACTTCTAAAAAAATTTATAAGAATTTTTTTTTAAAAAAAACCTCTCCAAAGAATTTAAAATTTGGACTCTATTTGTACTACAGGAACCACAATACATCAAAATTGTGTAGTGATTTCAAAAGAGTTTAAAATTTTTCGATTTTATTATTTAGTGGTTACGTCATGTTCGTCACAACAAAGGACAGCAGAAAAAATGCAATAATCGTCTGCAACAAGAACATGTGTCCTAAGTGAGACCAAAAAGTAGTTTATCTAATTTTGAAGCTACTGGTTTAATCAGCTTAAGACCTGCATTATCAATTTAGAAGTAGTTAAACTCAAAATTTACTTACAATTGGAACATCTCAAAATTAAATGGACAAGGAAATACAAATTTCACTTGGTAAAAATTTTAAATCTTCCAGTATTATAGAAAAAATTATTGTTTTGGAGACCAATTTTACCTCCTGATTCTGAGAGATATGTAACTTCAGAATTTAAAATATTTTTCTTAATCCTTTTGCCGGATTTTTCTCCCATTTTCAATAGCAATCTATTCAGGACCATGCTCGCTATATTGATGTATCAGTCATGATCTGCAACACAGCTCATGCCACATTGGACATTCTGCACGAGCGATTTGAGGGCATGGTCATTTCAAGTGGAGGTGATGTGAATGGCCAACCCAACTCTAAGCTATGATAAACTTAATTTCATATACCACTTTGCCTTTCAAATGTTACAAAGACTATGCAAAAAATAATACTTCCTTCCGTTAATTGGTAGCGACAGAAAGTCGTTACAAAATTGGATTATGTCGCGACATTTAATCAACAACTAACTACAAAATACATTTACAAGCATAAAAGCAACATCAGCAAATAGCAAATATCCTTTACTGCTACTATCTACCATCTATAAGCAATTTTTGCATGTAAAACGTATTAAAACGTAATATAAACAAACATGCCACATGCTACGAGTTTTACAAAGGAATACAAATAGTAATCGCGTAGATAAGCTTAGGATGTAAAGGTTCTAACTTGAGTTTTTAGGAAAATTTTAATTTTTAATACAAAACAAAGGAGAATAAGTATTTATGTTAATAATTACAAATTTTATTGAGATATAACAAAAATGCATTAAATTATGTTGAAAAAACTTGTTAAAAATAGAGCAAAACCAATAAAATATTTAGAAAATTTAAACCATTTTCAAAATGTTTTATTGGCTTATATTCAATAAGATCTAAGAGTTTTAGAATTAGTTTAAAAGGGATTTAGCGCCTTTACACTCTAAGCTATATATTATACAAATACACTATTTCCCATAATAAACTACCACTTATTTCGAAATTATATACTAGGGAAAGCTATGCTTTCGGAAGTTTTCACGATGTTTTCTATTGAAAATTAAAAAAAAAATCCGAAAAATCTATTAAAAAAATGCATGATTATAAATCATTATTGATTTAGCCAACAAACCAAGTAATGTGTAAATAACAAATCACTAATAAGCTGAGATTGTTAATTCACACGATTACAAGACATTTGTCAGAAAACTCTTTACTCAGTTTTGAGATTTTAGTGACCAATTTTTTTTATGATCCTCCAAATATTCTGAAAATCAGTGGGGCCTCAAATAAAGGTGTCATCAGTTTTGGCCAACAGCTATTTCAGACTTCTCAATATCGCTTAACTATATATGGCAATAATATAGCTAAGAGACCATTTAACAAATTTTATTTAAATTTTTTTCCAAAAAATAGCTTTTTATAAAAAAAAAATAGTAAAAAAACTAGGATTTTGAAGGTACAAAGTGATCTTTGTGAGTAATTTAAAGTGCCTAGACATATTCCGATTGCAGTGATATGTTCAGCTTCACAATAGTTACAACTTTGCTAAATACTGTTAGTGAAAAATGCAAGTCACTGTAAGAAATTCTAAAAATTCTAAAATTCCTTTTTTTAAAAAAAAGGACACGAAAAAGATATTTTTGACCAAAAAAATTTAGCAAGATTTGCTCAATGGACTCTTAGCTATATTATTGTCATAAATAGTTAAACGGTGTCACCCAGTATGAATTAGCTGATGGCCAAATACGGATGACAACTTTTTCTTGAGACAGATATTCAGAATTCACAGATTTTCAGAATCTTTGGAGGACCATAAAAGAAAATTGGTCACCTAAACCGCCAAACTGATTATAGGGTTTTACTACCCGTTGTTAATACAATTGAATCTATACTGTTCAATCTATGTGTTGCACACTTTTATCAGACAATAAATTTATCTGACCACGTTGCCACGCAAAAAATTGACAGTACTCAAAAAGTTTTCCAGCTACATTATCCATCTGTAAATGGTGTTATTTAATAGGCAAACAAAAAACACGGCCACATTTGTACATTACAAAAATGAAAGTAACAAAACTGTATAACTATAAAAGTTCATGAAATTGCAAACCACCACAACACATTTTTATGAACAAACAACTATTAGAGAGTCAGTCTGTGATCCCCTTAGTCGTTCATGTAGTTACAAATTTTATATATATTTTTGTTGGGTTTTTATGAGGCCCATAGAATAATTACACAGGGCAACAAAATCGCAAAAAAATTAGAGGATTTTTAAACCACTACACAATGGTCCAAATTTTAAATTCTATGAAGAGTTTTTTTTTTAAATTTTTTAAGTTAAATTGTGATTTTTTTTCTACATAAGTAATGGTTAGTTCGATATTATTAAACTTAAAAAAAACAAATTTACATAACCTTTAATCCGTTTATATATTTCGTTTTAATCGGCTCAGTAGTTTCGGACTTATAATAACAAATTGAAGCAAAAATATTTTTTTTTATGTGAAAATAGCTAATTTTTTTTGTTTTAAAAAAATCATGAAAAATCTAAAACAGCAAAAATTGTTCAGGTTTATTACTTTATCGGAAAGCCACATATAATGGCAACAAAATGAGATATCTATCATAAAAATCGATTAATTATTTTCGAATTTATTCACAATTAAGTGAATTCGCTCATTTTCACAAAATCTTATTTTTTTTGTTTGATATACATTAATATCAATAGTTACTATTCTTCTTTCGATTGATTGAATTCTGAAAACATTTTCCCCATGCTTTGCATAAATTTTTACAAATATATTTCGTTTCAATCGGTTTAGTAGTTTCCGAGTTATAATAATAAATATAAGCAAAAAATAAATTTTTTATGTGAAAATAGTAATTTGTTTTATTTTAAAAAAAATCATGAAAAATCGAAAGCGGTAGAAATTGTTCAAATGTTTTACTTTATCACAAAGTCACATGTAATAGCAATAAAAGGAGATATCGGTGATAGAAATCGCTGGATGCTTTTCGAATTTATTCATAATTATGTGAATTCGCTCATTTTCACAAAATTTGAATTTTTTGATTGATATTCATAAAATTGAGTAGTTAATGTTCTTCTTTCGATTGATTGAATTCTGAAAATATTTTCCCCATGCTTTGTACAAATTTTCACGTATATATCGCTTTTTAATCGGCTCAGTAGTTTCGGAGTTATAATAATAAATTGAATCAAAAAATAAATTTTTTACGTGAAAATGGAAATTTTTTTACTTTAAAAAAATCGTAAAAAATCGAAAGCGGCCGAAATTGTTCAAACGTTTTATTTTGTCACAAAGTCACATGTAATAGCAACAAAAGGAGATATCGGTGATAACAATCGATGGATGCTTTTCGAATTTATTCATAATTATGTGAATTCGCTCATTTTCACAAAATTTTAGTTTTCTGATTGATATTCATAAAATTGAGTAGTTAATGTTCTTCTTTCGATTGATTGAATTCTGAAAACATTTTCCCCATGTTTTGTACAAATTTTCACATATATATTACGTTTTAATCGGCTCAATAGTTTCCGAGTTATAATAAGAAATTGAAGCAAAAAATAAATTTTTTTCGTGAAAATGGCAATTTTTTTTATTTTAAAAAAATCGTAAAAAATCGAAAACGGCAGAAATTTTACAGATTTTTTACTTTATCGCAAAGCCACATGTAATAGCAACGAAAAGAGATATCGGTCATAAAAATCGATTTATTCTTTTCGAATTTATTCATAATTATGTGAATTCGCTCATTTTCACAAAATTTTAGTTTTTTGATTGATATTCATAAAATTGAGTAGTTAATGTGCTTCTTTCGATTGATTGAATTCTGAAAGCTTAGTACAAATTGTCACATATATATTTCGTTTCAGTCGGTTTAATAGTTTCCGAGTTATAATAACAAATTGAAGCAAAAATAATTTTTTTTAGGTGAAAATATCAAATTTGTTTGTTTTAAAAAAATCATGAAAAAACGAAAACGGCAAAAATTTTGCAAGTTTATTACTTCATCGCAAAGCCACATATAATAGCAACAAAATGAGATATCGGTCATAAAAATCAATGGATGCTTTTCGAATTTATTCACAATTAAGTGAATTCGCTCATTTTCACAAAATTTAATTTTTTTGTTTGATATACATTAATATTAGAAGTTAGTGTTCTTCTTTCGATTGATTGAGTTCTGGAAACATTTTCCCCATGCTTTGTACAAATTTTCACATATATATTTCGTTTCAATCGGCTCAGTAGTTTCCGAGTTATAATAACAAATTGAAGAAAAAAATAAATTTTTTACGTGAAAATAGCAATTCTTTTTATTTTAAAAAAATCATAAAAAATCGAAAGCGGCAGAAATTGTTCACATTTTTTACTCTATCGCAAAGCCACATTTAATAGCAATAAAATGAGATATCGGTGATAAAAATCGATGGATGCTTTTCGAATTTATTCATAATTATGTGAATTCGCTCATTTTCACAAAATTTTAGTTTTCTGATAGATATTCATAAAATTGAGTACTTAATGTTCTTCTTTCGATTGATTGAATTCTGAAAACATTTTCCCCATGCTTTGTACAAATTTTCACAAATATACTTCACTTCAATCGGTTTAGTAGTTTCCGAGTTATAATAAAAAATTTAATCAAAAAATTAATTTTTTACGTGAAAATAGCATTTTTTATTTTAAAAAAATTGTAAAAAATCGAAAACGGCAAAAATTGTTCGGATTTTTTGCTTTATCGCAAAGCCACATGTAATAGCAACAAAATAGGATATCGATCATAAAAATCGAATGAACTAGCTTTATTTCACAAAATTCGGTAATTTTTCTAAATTGTGAAGTGGTTTAAAAAGCCTCTACAATTTTTTAAAATTTGGTTGCCCTGTGTTATCCTTGACATTATTGTATTTTTGTCAGTATTTTCTATTTCTTTTTTTTTGCTACATTTATGTTACTGTGTTAAATATTAAAAATAGTGGTCGTATATGATGATTCTGCAAGTGCTAATAACAATGAATGGTTATTTTTAGCATCAATGAAACAAAATTTAACTAGACATGTTTAGAACTTTCTTTAGCCGTATGTGGAATATATTTAATATAAACAAATTCATATCAAACACTACCACATCTAGTTATACGGCATCACTTTTCCAATTCGTAGAAAAAAATCAATGAACTGTTTGAATAGGGGACATCTCCTTGGTTATACTCAATACTTGATTTTCAATCGCTGGCAGGGAATTGAAGATTGCATTCGAAATTTATTTTCTGATTTTATGCTTATTTATTACATAAGTTATTAAGCATCCTACAACAGTTTTCCCCAAAATATCATTCCTCGGAACACTTTAAATAATTGCAATAAATCATAATATTAGCACTTTAACTCATTACTTAGTAATGAGTTGTTCCTATCTAAATATCATTTTTTTTAGCAAAATTTAACAACTTTAAATTTCAAAACTTAAAAATAGCCATACATTTCTCAGTAAAGATTTAAAACATAATGAATCACACAAATCTACATAGACATTTATAAATAACACAAAAATTTTACTTTTTACTAAAAAAAAAAACAGAGTCAACATGCAGCAAAAAGCAATGACATTTTTTTATTTCTCTTTTTTAAGCCAGAACTTGACAGTTGTTCTGACAACTAACAAGTGTAGACACTCACTCATATGTACAATGAATTTTTTTTTTGTATTACTATTTTTGCATGTGTTCTTTTTACAATATTTACTTGACCTGACATGTGGACACCTTGTAGTTATTTTCCTCTTTTTGTTTGTCAGTTGACTTGTGTAAAAACATGATTGTGCATGCACAATCATTTTTATATTGCATGAATGGAATGTATTCGTACCTGCAAAGAGAGAAAAAAAGGAAAATTGTTTTAAACCAAATAAGTGAATAAAGAGTGCAGCAATGGGTTTATTTAAATGTATGTTTAGCAAAAGTTTTAAATATTTGGAATTTCAGAAAAAATTGTGTTTTTTTAATAATTCGTACCCGAACTCAAAATTTTTTTTTACATTTTTAACGGCTCCATAATTCGCTTATATATTTTATTGTTTAACATTTTAGACATTCACAAAATATAAAAAAATGTATTTGCAGTGAATAAATTTCCAAAAAAAAAAATAATTTTATTTTATGGTTATAAAAACAATACATGGTTCAAATCTACTTTAAATAAAATACATTTTATTAGAGTAGTATTCTTTTTGCATTTACAGGATTGAGGAAACTGTTACATTTGGTTAAACCTCTATATTCATTCATTTTTCGAGTCATGGAAATATAACCACATACGGACACCACTACGTGATAAAAAACCAAAAAAAAAAGACTCGTGTCTTCCAATTTTGCCCACAGCCATGCACTTTTTTATGGGCCCCCAAAGATTTGGGTCTTCGGTGTCATTTTTGCATAAACATTTTCATTTTCTCAGGCTCATATCTTGCAAACAGAAATATAACCAAATACGGACACCACTATGTGATAAAAGAGCAACAAAAAAAAGACCCGTGTCTTCCAGTTTTGCCCAAAGTCATGCACTTTTTTATGGGCCCCCAAAGATTTGGGGCTTCAGTGTCAGTTTTGCACAAAAATGTTCATTTTCTCAGGCTTATATCCTGCAAACGGTTCGAAATTTTGATTTAATCTCTGAAACAAAGTTGTAGGCCCTGTCATAAAGAACAAAAATTGTGAACATATAAAATCAAAAAAACTTCATCTTCAAGATCAAAATCGCTCAGTGCTGAACTGAAAACGCTCAGTATGATGAACGATTTTCTTTGCTCAGTTGAGTAAATAGTTCAATTGAACTGGGTCATTTCACAACTCTATTCCGTACTCTATGGACTCCAACATAACAGGAGTTGCTACATGAGAACCCCGCATATTTTGTTCGTTCACTTTTGCATCACTGTGTAATTGTTAGGGTAGAAGTCTAACTTTGATATATTAGCCTAATTTGACACCTCATATTAAAGGTTTCTCTTTGATGTTTAGAGCTTAGGATCATCGAAAATCAAAAAAATGCAAACTAAGGCCCCACCTAATGTATATTAATCAAGTGTCATGTAGAAATTTCTCTACGGCAATTTAACAAACCAACCATATAGAAAAAAACCCGAAGTTTTTGAGTGTATCATAAAAAAGGCCTGCATAAAATATTGTATATATTCAAATCTCATAGGAATGACAAGTATGTAGTTTCAACAGACAACAACAGACAACAACAAAAAAAAACAAAGTACAGTGGAAAGTAAAATAAGGCAGTGTTTTTTTAATCCGCTTACAATTCAAGCATAACATTGTTCGATGCGTAACATTGTTACAGTTCTTCTCCATTTCTGAAATTAAAATTTTGTGAATTTTACAAAATTATTCTATTCATAAACGGCTGAGATGTAAGCAAAGACTACTACGACTACATCCATTTGTTGTTTTTTTTACTATATACCCTATACCATGATATAACATTTTAAGGTACACTCAGAAGAAAATAAATTCTCAATTATAAAATTCTTGTAACGTCAAACAATAGAAAATATGAAAAAAATCAAAATCAACTTTTGACGTTATAGGGGTAAATATTGAAAACTCTCCCTAGTGATTCTACCTTCTACAATTATTGTATCATGCTCTACACCAAAGTGTAGAGTAAGAAAAAGATTGAAAATTTTATTAGTGAAAACAAATTTTAAGGTAAAAAAAAATGTTTTGGTGAAAAAAAAACTCAGGTTAAAAAATATTTTTACCCATTGTCGGTCCGAAATTCTATGGCGTTATATAAGTCGTTAGAAAAGTATTTGAACTATCTAACATTAGATATCCATATTGTCTATAATAGTGACTTAGTAATCCATATACAGTGACAAAACAATGGAAACTTTTCCCAATATTCCATATGTAGCCCAAAATTTAAAATATTTTTTTAAAATAAAAATTTTTTTTAGTTTTTACTTTTATAGTTTTATTTATATAAATTAACTGAAAAACAAACAACATAATTAATTATATTCCGAAAAAGGCAACAAAATTAAAAATATTCACTATTTCGCTACTGATGGACGATGTAAAAAGCATGTAAAACATATTTTATTTTATGTTTAAATTCTGGTAATTTTTCACAATTTCTTTTTCTAAGTTTTTCGCATAATTGCTTTTTTTCAAAGTTAACGAAAATGGCTAAAGTTAAGATTTGTGAAGACTTAAAAAATAAAATAATTAACGATTTTAAAGCTGGTTTAAAACAAAAAAGTATCTGTGACAAATATTCAATAAATAAATCAGCAGTTTCAAAAATTATAAAGAAATTTCGTGAGACCGGTTCTGTAAAAACTCAACATTTAGGTGGAAGACCTCGTAAGACTACTCCTAGACAAGATAATTTAATAGCGAGAGATTCCAAAAATTTCCAAAAATAACTCCTCGAGAGGTTGTTAATAGCCTAAAATTAGAAATAAGTACCCAAACAGTTAGTCGCAGGGCAAATGAGGCTAGTCTTGGTTGCTATCGTCCTGTGAAAAAACCACTGATTTTTAAAAGAACCATTCTGCTCGTCTACAATTTGCCAGGTTCGATACAGAATACTGAATACTGTCCTCTTTTCCGACGAATCCAGATACAATTAAAGAGGCAGTGATGGGAGAACATTTGTAAGACGACCAAAGGGAAAAAGATTAGATCCAAAGTGAACAAATAAGACTGTAAAGTTTGGCGGTGGCAATATTATGGTATGGGGATGTTTTTCATGGGCCCAATTCATATTATAAAAGATACCATGACAGGTATACAGAACCATATTAAACGATGTTATGTATCCATAGGCTGAGGAAAATATGCCCCTAGTTTGGAGATTCCAACACGACAACGAACCGAAACACACCTCTAGGGTTGTAACCGAGTGGTTACAATCCAACGAGGTACGTGTTTTGAAGTGGCCTGCCCAATCGGCAGATCTCAATCCCATAGAAAATCTATGGGAAATTGTAGATCGTAAAATAAGGACCCAAAATTACACCAGGAAGGAAGATTTATCGGAGACGGTTATAAGGGAATGGCAAAATAATTCAAAGGAGACCATTGACTCTTTAATTGGTTCAATGCATCGTCGATGTGTAGCAGTTATAAAAAATAAGGGATACCCAACAAAATATTGAGTTATTGCAAAGTTTAGACCATATTTGTTAAAATAGTACCTAAGTTTCCATTGTTTTGTCAATGCCGTAATAAAGAAATCTTTTAATTTTGTTTTCTCATTTTTAGAATTTAATTAATTATGTCCTTTGTTAAATTAAGTATACAAATAAAATACTACAAAAATGTTAATATTTTTTAAAAAATTATTTCAGATTTTAGGCCACAATACATATTTGGAAAAGTTTCAATTGTTTTGTCAACCACAGTATATATGTAAAAAATAAGAAAAAAATCGAGGTTGTCTTGTCTGCCATTTGTAGGCAGCTTTTGATGTTAATTAAAACTTGAAGAAAGCGGTACACGGAACCCCGCTTCGGAACTAGTACCGAAACGAGCATTTGCCGAAATAACAAAATTATGTAGGCCACTTATTTTTTTATTTAATAAGCAAAACATTCAAAATTAAAAAAAAAAAATATTTATTTTTTGCGAATTAACAGAATTAATTGGAATCCAATGAAGGTAGAACAAAATGATGGTCTGGTCTGATTTCAGCACCTCATAATAGATATCATCCTTTTGCTTCCACCAAAAACAGAGAATTACCATGGATATTTGGCTTTGGTGTCGATTCGGCTGATTGGCTGGACATCACATACGATATCTTACGCTTCAGGTTATCGTAATGGATCCATTTTGTCATCGCATGTAATGATTCAGTGCAAAAATTATTTTCTTTTATAGCGTTCAAGCAGAATTTTAGACATGCAAAATCGTGTTTCAATATCTCTCGGCTTTCGTATGGTACCCAATTTTCCTGCTTTTGGATGAACCCTGCTGCTTGCAAACATTTGTAAATTGCTGATTGAGTAGTTCCCAATGATTTCGCAAGCTCTTCTTGAGTTTGACAACAATCTTTATGGAGTAATGCCTTCAATTCTTGGTCTTCAAACTTTTTTGGCAGGCATGGGATGGCTTGGCGATCTTTGTTTTCCACTTCTGAACCGCACAAAGCATCTCTCACACGTTGAAACCGATGGAACACATTCACCATAAGCTTTGGTGAGCAATCAGTGTGCTTCAGCGTCACTTTTTTCAAATTAAAGAAATAAAGCAAAACTTCCCACATTTGCACCGAAAAAACGTTCGTTTCAGAACTTTTTTTCGGTGCAAATGTATGGAATTTCGCTTTCGGTGCCGATTACGGTGTATGCGGAAACGTAGCTTAAGTGGGAATAAATTTCAGATATGTATGTACCCTTCAGAATGACATATAGGTTATTAAAAATCTACAAACATTTTTCGTTTATATTACGAGTTTCGGTCAAAATTTAACTATAAATTATTGATTCCATCTATATAGGCCACTTATTTTTTTCCTCACTGTTCCAAACTCTCCAAACAAAAAACTTTATTAAATTTTGACCGGCAGCCTGCAAAATATTTTGCAAAAAAAATATAAATTTATTTTCCAAAAAAAAAAAAAAAACATATAAACAACATGCGCTATTTAAATGTAACAAAGGAATAATAAATGAATTTTCGTCAAGTTAAATCAACATTTACAGCAAGAGCACAGCAAACATAAAATGAATGAAGAGCAGGCAGCAGAACTAACTAAATGACTGACTGAAGATGTAGGCAGGAAGGAAACCAAAACGTATTTTATGATTTCACTGGCGACATTTGGAAATGTATGCAAATTTTCTGTCCACACAACATACATTACAATATATGGAAATATTTCCATCATATTCTTTATATTTATAAATGTACAATTTAAAAACTGGCAAAACAGTCATAATGACCAAATATCTTCCAGACATTTACGAGATAAAATGTTTGTTTTTATATTTTCTTTTATATTTAAGGTCATATTTACTAGATGTTCGTATTTCTTTTGAAATTTTCGTTTATGTGTTTTTCATTTTATTTTTCTACGTTTAAATAAACATTTTCTGAAATTTTGTTTTTCCTTTACATTTGTTGCCATTTGGTGCTGATAAATTCCTGCCATAAATTTTGCAAAATATTTTGAATAGTCTGTGGAATTTTGTTTTGGCTTATTTTCATTGTAAAAATTATTGCGAATTTTTTTCATTCACAATCAAAATATTAGTGGTAGGAAAAAAAAATAAAAGAAAAACCCCTGAAAAAGAATAACAAGTAGTTGGTGTTAACAAAAATGATATCATGTGATGAATATTTAAAATAAAATGAGATGTAGAGCCGTTTCTATCGAGGCAGCCAAATTTAAAATAAGGAAAAAATTTAGTTTCTGATTGTAATTTCCAAGAATAATCAATTTCTGCCAAATTATTTATAATTTATTGAACAGATGAATGTGATGAATTCTATTTTAAGATTCTCAAAATAACTACAATAGAATTCTAGTCTAAAATTTGCTGGATATAAAAAAAGTTCTTGTTAAATTAACCCACAGTCCTTTGCACTAAATAAACTATCTGCAGTTTTTAAATAAATAAAACGAAAAAAAATAATCCTTCACAGAAAACAAATATATAATTCACACCTTTACTTTTGTGTGGCAAAATAATGTGGCACTCATTCACACACTCTGCAACTGCAAATAGGACGAATGAGTTTAAAAGTGATAATCAAATGGTAGAACAACCATGGCAACGGGAAAAAGTTAATTAAAAAGTAAATCCATCCATTAAAATGCTGAGTGCATCGAATGCTGCCACACTCGGCATTAATTAATTATTTAACATCACACAGCCAAATAAATCATGGGCTATGGTTGCAGCCATATACCGCAGTGTTCGGCGATCGTAAGTAGAGTAAAATTATAATATTTATGGTTGAAAGTAGTAAAAAAAAAATACAAAGCTACTTTAGTAATAAATCCATACGCATAATAAAATATTTATTTTACAATAATTTTTAATACTATTTCACATTTTTCTGTTGTCGTATGTTTCTATTTGATAATAGCACTGGGCAAGAAATTTAAGCCTCCATCATTTCAACACAACGAAATGAAAGTAGACCAGCTAACAATTTAAACCCAGTCAGCAGTTTCGGATTTATAATAGCAAATTGAAGCAAAAAAAATATATTTTTTACATGAAAATAGCCAAACTTTTTGTTTTAAAAAAATTAGAAATTATTCAGATTTATTACTTTATCGCAAAGCAATATGTAAGAGGAATGAAATGAGATATCGATCATAAAAATCCATTGATTCTCTTCGAATTTATTTACAATTAAGTGAATTCGCTCATTTTCAAAAAATTTTTGTTTTTCTGTTAGATATGCATAAAATTGAATAGTTAATAATCTTCTTTTGAATGATTGAATTTCGAAAACATTTTCCCCGTGATATGTGCAAATTTTCAAATATATATTGCTTTCCAATCGGCTCAGTAGTTTCGGAGTTATAATAACATATTGAAGCAAAAAATAATTTTTTTTACATGAAAATAAAAAAATTTTTTGTTTTAAAAAATCATGAAAAATCGAAAACGGCAGAAATTAGTCAAATTTATTATTTTATCGTAAAGCTGTATGTAATAGCAGCCAAATGAGATACTGGCCATAAAAATTGAATGATTCCTTTCGAATTTATTCATATTTAAGTGAATTCGCTCAGTTTCACAAAATTTTAGTTTTTTGTTTGATATACGTAAAATTGAGTAGTTAATGTTCTTCTTTCGATTGATTGAATTTTGAAAACATTATCCACGTGCTATGTACAAATATTCATATCTATATTGCTTTCCAATCGGCTCAGTAGTTTCGGAGTTATAATAACAAATTGAAGCAAAAAATATAGTTTTTACATAAAAATAGCCAAATTTTTTGTTTTTAAAAAATCATGAAAAATTGAAAACGCCAGAAATTGCTCAGGTTTATTACTTCACCGTAAGGCCACATGTAATAGCAACAAAATAAGATATCGGTCATAAAAATCGATTGATTCTTTTCGAATTTATTCACAATTAAGTGAATTCGCTCATTTTCACAAAATTTAAGTTTTTTGTTAGATATACATACAATTGAATAGTTAATGTTGTTCTTTTGAAGGATTGAATTTTGAAAACATTTTCCCCGTGATATGTGCAAATTTTCAATTATATATTGCTTTCCAATCTGCTCAGTAGTTTCGGAGTTATAATAACAAATTGAAGCAAAAAATAAATTGTTTACATGAAAATAGCTAAATTTTTTGTTTTTATAAAAAATCATGAAAAATCGAAAACGCCAGATATTTTTCAGATTTATTACTTCGTCTCAAAGCCACATGTAATACCAACAAAACGAGATATCGATCATAAAAATCTAATGATTCCTTTCGAATTTATTCATATTTAAGTGAATTCGCTCAGTTTCACAAAATTTTAGTTTTTTGTTTGATATACATAAAATTGAGTAGTTAATGTTATTCTTTCGATTGATTGAATTTTGAAGACATTGTACTCGTGCTATGTACAAATTTTCATATAGATATTGCTTTCCAATCGGCTCAGTAGTTTCAGAGTTTTAATAAACCAATTTCAGCAAAAAATATATTTTTTACATAAAAATAGCAAAATGTTTTGTTTTTAAAAAATAATAAAAAATCGAAAACGGCAGAAATTGTTTAGATTTTTTGCTTTATCGCAAAGCCACATCTAATAGCAACAAAATGACATATCTATCATAAAAGCTATTGATTCTTTTCGAATTTATTCACAATTAAGTGAATTCGCTCACTTTCACAAAATTTTAGTTTTTTTTTTATATACATAAAATTGAGTAGTTAACGTTCTGCTTTCGATTGACTGAATTTTGATAGTATTTTCCCTATGCTATGTACAAATTTTCGTGTATTATTGCATTTCAATCGGCTCAGCAGTTTCGGAGTTATAATAACAATTTAAAGCAAAACATATATTTTTTATATGAAAACAAAAAATTTGTTTGTTTTAAAAAAATCATGAAAAATCGAAAACGTTAGAAAATGTTCAGATTTATTGCTTTATCGGAAAGCCACATGTAATAGCAACAAAATGAGATATCGGTCATAAAAATCAATTGATTCTTTTCGAATTTATTGACAATTAAGTAAATTCGCTCATTTTCACAAAACTTTAGTTTTTTGTTTGAAGAAGCCAAATTCAATGATATAAAAACCATTAATACCCCTTATAAACTATTTGTACAGCAGAGTATTAAACTAAATTAATCCATAATTATTTCATTCCTTTTGGTCTGTGACAACACAAGAAAATAATTTTCATATTATTTCCAGAAATTTAATTTTCCACCCAAATAAATTTCTTTTCATTGAAGAAATGACTCAATTAATATTGTTCTTCTTTATATTATCTTTTGCAGAAAGTTTTCTTGCATTTCATTTATGAATGTCTTAAATTAATTAAACAAATTTAACATACGACAGTGTTTGTGGCAGGGAATGAATATGGCAGGTGATAAAAGGAAAATACAGTAAAAATATAAAATCAAAATACAAATAAGGCGAACCTTATTAACAAAGAAGCTACCTATCTCGCAATAACTGTATTGTTTTGACTCAACATTACAAAAATCCATCCGGTTATAGCGGAATGATCTGAGTGCACTCGGTCGCTGGAAAAAAGTAATAGTCGGAAGCCTGGGCTTCCCGTAAGGTTAAACCTCATGACTTGTTTATTACAATAAAACCTTAATATAGTTTGTATTTCCTTAGGTTTTATTAAAATGTCAACACAATAAAATGAATTGTTAAGGAAACAATTCATTTTATTAAATCACCACTTTTCTTATCACTCAAAATCTTCATTATATCAACATTCAAAAAAATTTAAATTTTGCTAGACAGGTGTTTATGTTCTCCCATAGATTTTATGGTAATTTTTCGTTTTTTTTTTTATTTTCTGCTAAAGAAGTATTTAACCTCAACTATCCAGCTGTTCCATCCAACTGTGTGCCACACACACAAATTTTCACAGCGAAATTAGAGAAAAGGCAGCAGCAACAAATATGTATGAAAGTTTATTAGCATTTTAGTTTAGTTTAATTTAATTGTTGGTTTTGTCGGTTGACTAATGACTAATATTAATAATACAAACAAAACAAAATGTGTTTTGTATTAATTCTAATTCGCTAATGTTTATTGTGCTGGCATAGAAAGAAGTTGGCGGTTGGGGATGAGGTGGAAAATTTAAAACAATGTTTTAGTTTGGCTAAATTGTTTTAAAAAATATTGAACTTTGCTGTGAGCAATAATAACAGAGGCATGTGAGCTATTATGTTTCAGTAGTCATGAACATAATCAAATTTTTTGAAATTTTGTGACAACGAAAACTCATAGTTGGAATTTACGTTGAATTTTTTTCATGATTTCTTCAAATCAACAAAAATTGTTTACACAAACATTTATTTCAGTTTTTATTTTAATAATTGGAATATAATTTTATTAAAAATAAAAGAAAAATTAGTTAAATTGACCAGAATTTGATCAAAATCTTTGTATGATTAAGCACGCGACATTTATAACGTGACACATGTTACCCTTACATTTGAATTAGGATTTGTTCAAGTAATTTCAACAAAAACTTATAATTTATCGTTTCGTCATACTTTACTTATAATACTTAAGATAGAGAACGTGACACACATTAAAAATCAAAATAAATTTTTTTAGTTAAGACCACCAAATTTGAATTGTATTTTAAATTTTCAGCTACTTGATAAGAACAATCGCACATTAGTGATAACAAACTAGTGCAAGAACGCGACATTAGAAATCAAAATATTTTTTTTAGTTAAAACCACAAAATTTTGATTTGTATTCAAATTTTTAGTGATTTGATAATTATTATACAACGTACAATACTGATAGCAAATTAGTACAAGAACGCGACATTAGAACATGATTTAAATCAAATGAATAATGCAATGCTAATTGAGCATTGTTCTTGTAAAAATATTCATAACCATAGAATTTTTATTAAATTACATTTCCTCCTTTTAGCCCATACTGCCTAATGTAGCGAACCAACAAAATATTTAATCAAGTTTTTTTTTTGTTCAATAAAAGCAAACACACAAAAACAGTTTTTACTTATTTTTTAGCTCTTAATTCATTCATGAATAATTTTATTCCCGCTGATAGGGAAAATGTTTAACTGTGGGTGTCTTCCAATCTAAATAATTTGTTTGTGATTTTATTGCTGCTATTCTATGTTTAATTTTTTTTAATATTGAAATAAAAATAAGAAAAAAATACTACATACAAAAAAAAAGTACAAAATAAACAAAATATTTATTAATAAAATTCTATATAAAGTCAAGTTACTGCTCATATTGTTAGAATTAATAACAATAGATATAAAGACAAATTGTTTAAACACTGGGAGGTATTAGTAGGTGGCCAAAAATTTGTTCATATTTCCCTTAAATTGGCCACGTTATGATTTTAGTAGATGTGTGCAATTATTCCAATATTTTAATATTATTATAATTAGGTTTTTCTCTTAGCTTTTTATGTTTTTTATTGTTATCACTTTCATTTATCATAGAAATTTTATAGCGCAGCCCTTTGTGTTTAAGCATCAATTTTCATTTTAATCTAAAATCAAGTGGAAAAAAAGAGAACATTATTAACACCATAATAATTTGATATACAAACATATGACCCAGCTGTTTTATAAGTAGTCAATTGACTTACTGTAATGCAAGGAGATATCAATTGGTTACTTTATGTATCCTAGGTAATGTAGCATGTAGTCCATTGTCACTATAGTGTCTCTTAGTAATTTAGAGTGTAGTCACTTAAACTTTTTGTACCGCACTTTAGAAAGTAGCAAATTGGATTGGATATAAAATTGCAGTTTAAAAAATTACGATTGAGGCTAAAATTAAAGCTAAACTCCTCGATATGAAATATGAAATATGAAATATGAAATATGAAATATGAAATATGAAATATGAAATATGAAATATGAAATATGAAATATGAAATATGAAATATGAAATATGAAATATGAAATATGAAATATGAAATATGAAATATGAAATATGAAATATGAAATATGAAATATGAAATATGAAATATGAAATATGAAATATGAAATATGAAATATGAAATATGAAATATGAAATATGAAATATGAAATATGAAATATGAAATATGAAATATGAAATATGAAATATGAAATATGAAATATGAAATATGAAATATGAAATATGAAATATGAAATATGAAATATGAAATATGAAATATGAAATATGAAATATGAAATATGAAATATGAAATATGAAATATGAAATATGAAATATGAAATATGAAATATGAAATATGAAATATGAAATATGAAATATGAAATATGAAATATGAAATATGAAATATGAAATATGAAATATGAAATATGAAATATGAAATATGAAATATGAAATATGAAATATGAAATATGAAATATGAAATATGAAATATGAAATATGAAATATGAAATATGAAATATGAAATATGAAATATGAAATATGAAATATGAAATATGAAATATGAAATATGAAATATGAAATATGAAATATGAAATATGAAATATGAAATATGAAATATGAAATATGAAATATGAAATATGAAATATGAAATATGAAATATGAAATATGAAATATGAAATATGAAATATGAAATATGAAATATGAAATATGAAATATGAAATATGAAATATGAAATATGAAATATGAAATATGAAATATGAAATATGAAATATGAAATATGAAATATGAAATATGAAATATGAAATATGAAATATGAAATATGAAATATGAAATATGAAATATGAAATATGAAATATGAAATATGAAATATGAAATATGAAATATGAAATATGAAATATGAAATATGAAATATGAAAT
The DNA here is from genome assembly GCF_958450345.1 of Calliphora vicina. Taxonomy (NCBI): domain Eukaryota; kingdom Metazoa; phylum Arthropoda; class Insecta; order Diptera; family Calliphoridae; genus Calliphora; species Calliphora vicina. The sequence continues at coordinate 98,288,000 of NC_088784.1, read as the reverse complement.
ATGAAATATGAAATATGAAATATGAAATATGAAATATGAAATATGAAATATGAAATATGAAATATGAAATATGAAATATGAAATATGAAATATGAAATATGAAATATGAAATATGAAATATGAAATATGAAATATGAAATATGAAATATGAAATATGAAATATGAAATATGAAATATGAAATATGAAATATGAAATATGAAATATGAAATATGAAATATGAAATATGAAATATGAAATATGAAATATGAAATATGAAATATGAAATATGAAATATGAAATATGAAATATGAAATATGAAATATGAAATATGAAATATGAAATATGAAATATGAAATATGAAATATGAAATATGAAATATGAAATATGAAATATGAAATATGAAATATGAAATATGAAATATGAAATATGAAATATGAAATATGAAATATGAAATATGAAATATGAAATATGAAATATGAAATATGAAATATGAAATATGAAATATGAAATATGAAATATGAAATATGAAATATGAAATATGAAATATGAAATATGAAATATGAAATATGAAATATGAAATATGAAATATGAAATATGAAATATGAAATATGAAATATGAAATATGAAATATGAAATATGAAATATGAAATATGAAATATGAAATATGAAATATGAAATATGAAATATGAAATATGAAATATGAAATATGAAATATGAAATATGAAATATGAAATATGAAATATGAAATATGAAATATGAAATATGAAATATGAAATATGAAATATGAAATATGAAATATGAAATATGAAATATGAAATATGAAATATGAAATATGAAATATGAAATATGAAATATGAAATATGAAATATGAAATATGAAATATGAAATATGAAATATGAAATATGAAATATGAAATATGAAATATGAAATATGAAATATGAAATATGAAATATGAAATATGAAATATGAAATATGAAATATGAAATATGAAATATGAAATATGAAATATGAAATATGAAATATGAAATATGAAATATGAAATATGAAATATGAAATATGAAATATGAAATATGAAATATGAAATATGAAATATGAAATATGAAATATGAAATATGAAATATGAAATATGAAATATGAAATATGAAATATGAAATATGAAATATGAAATATGAAATATGAAATATGAAATATGAAATATGAAATATGAAATATGAAATATGAAATATGAAATATGAAATATGAAATATGAAATATGAAATATGAAATATGAAATATGAAATATGAAATATGAAATATGAAATATGAAATATGAAATATGAAATATGAAATATGAAATATGAAATATGAAATATGAAATATGAAATATGAAATATGAAATATGAAATATGAAATATGAAATATGAAATATGAAATATGAAATATGAAATATGAAATATGAAATATGAAATATGAAATATGAAATATGAAATATGAAATATGAAATATGAAATATGAAATATGAAATATGAAATATGAAATATGAAATATGAAATATGAAATATGAAATATGAAATATGAAATATGAAATATGAAATATGAAATATGAAATATGAAATATGAAATATGAAATATGAAATATGAAATATGAAATATGAAATATGAAATATGAAATATGAAATATGAAATATGAAATATGAAATATGAAATATGAAATATGAAATATGAAATATGAAATATGAAATATGAAATATGAAATATGAAATATGAAATATGAAATATGAAATATGAAATATGAAATATGAAATATGAAATATGAAATATGAAATATGAAATATGAAATATGAAATATGAAATATGAAATATGAAATATGAAATATGAAATATGAAATATGAAATATGAAATATGAAATATGAAATATGAAATATGAAATATGAAATATGAAATATGAAATATGAAATATGAAATATGAAATATGAAATATGAAATATGAAATATGAAATATGAAATATGAAATATGAAATATGAAATATGAAATATGAAATATGAAATATGAAATATGAAATATGAAATATGAAATATGAAATATGAAATATGAAATATGAAATATGAAATATGAAATATGAAATATGAAATATGAAATATGAAATATGAAATATGAAATATGAAATATGAAATATGAAATATGAAATATGAAATATGAAATATGAAATATGAAATATGAAATATGAAATATGAAATATGAAATATGAAATATGAAATATGAAATATGAAATATGAAATATGAAATATGAAATATGAAATATGAAATATGAAATATGAAATATGAAATATGAAATATGAAATATGAAATATGAAATATGAAATATGAAATATGAAATATGAAATATGAAATATGAAATATGAAATATGAAATATGAAATATGAAATATGAAATATGAAATATGAAATATGAAATATGAAATATGAAATATGAAATATGAAATATGAAATATGAAATATGAAATATGAAATATGAAATATGAAATATGAAATATGAAATATGAAATATGAAATATGAAATATGAAATATGAAATATGAAATATGAAATATGAAATATGAAATATGAAATATGAAATATGAAATATGAAATATGAAATATGAAATATGAAATATGAAATATGAAATATGAAATATGAAATATGAAATATGAAATATGAAATATGAAATATGAAATATGAAATATGAAATATGAAATATGAAATATGAAATATGAAATATGAAATATGAAATATGAAATATGAAATATGAAATATGAAATATGAAATATGAAATATGAAATATGAAATATGAAATATGAAATATGAAATATGAAATATGAAATATGAAATATGAAATATGAAATATGAAATATGAAATATGAAATATGAAATATGAAATATGAAATATGAAATATGAAATATGAAATATGAAATATGAAATATGAAATATGAAATATGAAATATGAAATATGAAATATGAAATATGAAATATGAAATATGAAATATGAAATATGAAATATGAAATATGAAATATGAAATATGAAATATGAAATATGAAATATGAAATATGAAATATGAAATATGAAATATGAAATATGAAATATGAAATATGAAATATGAAATATGAAATATGAAATATGAAATATGAAATATGAAATATGAAATATGAAATATGAAATATGAAATATGAAATATGAAATATGAAATATGAAATATGAAATATGAAATATGAAATATGAAATATGAAATATGAAATATGAAATATGAAATATGAAATATGAAATATGAAATATGAAATATGAAATATGAAATATGAAATATGAAATATGAAATATGAAATATGAAATATGAAATATGAAATATGAAATATGAAATATGAAATATGAAATATGAAATATGAAATATGAAATATGAAATATGAAATATGAAATATGAAATATGAAATATGAAATATGAAATATGAAATATGAAATATGAAATATGAAATATGAAATATGAAATATGAAATATGAAATATGAAATATGAAATATGAAATATGAAATATGAAATATGAAATATGAAATATGAAATATGAAATATGAAATATGAAATATGAAATATGAAATATGAAATATGAAATATGAAATATGAAATATGAAATATGAAATATGAAATATGAAATATGAAATATGAAATATGAAATATGAAATATGAAATATGAAATATGAAATATGAAATATGAAATATGAAATATGAAATATGAAATATGAAATATGAAATATGAAATATGAAATATGAAATATGAAATATGAAATATGAAATATGAAATATGAAATATGAAATATGAAATATGAAATATGAAATATGAAATATGAAATATGAAATATGAAATATGAAATATGAAATATGAAATATGAAATATGAAATATGAAATATGAAATATGAAATATGAAATATGAAATATGAAATATGAAATATGAAATATGAAATATGAAATATGAAATATGAAATATGAAATATGAAATATGAAATATGAAATATGAAATATGAAATATGAAATATGAAATATGAAATATGAAGTATGAAATATGAAATATGAAATATGAAATATGAAATATGAAATATGAAATATGAAATATGAAATATGAAATATGAAATATGAAATATGAAATATGAAATATGAAATATGAAATATGAAATATGAAATATGAAATATGAAATATAATTACATTGAACCAGCCAGTCTCTTTGTAGCGTCAATTGATTTCACCCTTGGAAATATACATGTTAAAATAACTATTCACGTAGCTAATGTATGTGTCTGTCTATTTGGTTTGGCAAACAGAGCAGATAATTGAAATAACAGGTTTGGTAAAAGCATTAGATGGTTGTTTTTCAATACCAAATGCTTATATGCGGGGAAAACCTTTTAGAATATTCTGATAAATAAAATTTAAAGTAACACCTCCCACTAATGAAACCTGTTGCTTCATTATAATAAAGTACTTGTATCATCATTTTATTAACACAATTTTATTAATATTGCTGTTGTTCATACTAACAGTATACTTAAGTGAATTTAATTAAAAAAATTTCCAAACAAAGACTAGCTACTCTCAATTATGTCTTTATTAAAAATCTATGTCAAGTAGGTAGAAATCTATATAAGTTTACACTGTGATAATTATGCTACTGATGCATCCTGAAGTGATTTGGCTGCCATTTGTGCGGTAAAGTGTTGCAAATTAAAAAAGAAAAATTATTACCCAGCTGACAGTTTATAGTTAGCTAAAATTATGAAAGACAACTCTTATGGAATTGTAGAAAATCAAACGTGTTACAGTTTGGAGTGACCAGAAATCCAACGCCATTGGATTTCTGGTTATGGAGTTATTTGAAGTGAAAGGTCTGATCCAACAGGACCACAAGGAGTGAATTCAACGCTGCTTCAACGAAATTCAGCCATAATTATGCGAAATGCTCTCAGAAAACAGAAAGCCGTGGATACTATTTGCTCGATGATTCATTAAAGAAAAAATAATCTGAAGGAAAAAAACTGTGTTTTTATGTAATTCACATCTTGTAGAGTCTTCCACTAGGGACTTCCGAACTTTGACAGTTGATACCGGCCATATTGTTGAAGCTACATCTGTCAAATTGGCAGTCATTTATTCAGTGTGTTTTGTAAATCAACATGGATAAAGCGCTTAACAACGAATTTGGGACGATATCAATCCACATGAGATCCAAGATCAACCTATGAAATGAGTGCATGAAAAATAAAATAAAATATTTTTAAAAATTTTTGATTTTTTGTTGCTTTTTAACGGCTTTTATGAGTTAAAATTGTTCCAGAAAAGATTAAATTTTTTTTTAATTTTTTGAAATATAATCAAAAAAAAAAAAATTTTAAATTTATTTTTAAATTTTTACATTCAAAATAATTAATATTTTTTAATATTTATTATTTGTATGCATATTTTCCCACAAAAACCCACCAGACGACCATATGTAAGGCATCAAATTTCACATTATTAAAATTATTTCTATCGCTTAAATATTTTTCTCTTCATTCAAATGCAAATTAATTATAAATCGCCGAAAGTTAAAATAATTACTTTTATTATTATATTGTTACAATCAAAATGGATTTTTAATTAACTCAAATTATTTAAATATCTATTAAAAGATTCCATATTTAAGTCCGTTTTCAGTAAATTAAATAGCAAAATAATTCAAGTCTAGTTAAATCCAACAAAAGCTGCATCAATGTATTTTTAGTCAGTCGCTAAAATGGCTGGCCCTCAATTATTATATTTAAATTTTATACAATTCTCATTAACTTTCATCATACTGTTCTTAACCCCTGTTTATTTGTATTCCAAATTTACAAATGTCTTGTGTGAAGATCACGATTTGAAATTTTCTCACTTTCAAACCTGCAATTTAAAGGTAGTGCGCCGCGGTGTAGTGGCTTTGAATATTCATATGAATTTATTGCAAGCACCGGTAACAAATTCGACAGTAAGAGTTTGATATTTTTTAATATTTAATAAATTTATAATTGTGTTTTTGTTTTAGATAAATATAGCTATATATAAACGTGCCAATGGTTATCGTCCATTCTTATGGAATATCACCGAAGATGTGTGTCTATTCTTCGGTCGTCGTAATCGTTTTCCTGTCCTCAAGTTTATTATGAATTTTTTTCTTATATATTCAAATCTAAATCATTCATGTCCATATAATGTAAGTAATAGACATTTCTTTTAGTTCTTATACAATTTTTTAATTTATGTTGGCTTAAATTTATTTTTTTATAGGATGATATCATTGTCAAGAATTTAATTATAGATGAGAAAAACTTTCAAATCGCTCCATTTCCAGGTGGTCAATATCTAATTAAAGTAAAGATTTTCGCCTACAATGATTTTAAAGCGACTGTTTCGGCATATTTTCAGGTTACAGAGTGATTTTTTTGTGGTTCTGCAATTATGATTTCAATGCAAAATTTGTTTAATTAAAAATTCAATTTTCTCTGGCTGTAATAAAATATAATGATAAATTAATATATCATACATATCCATAAGATATTTGGGGATATTCAGAAAGTTGATTTCAACAGACGGATCATCTGTCCATCCCTATTTTATTTAGTTATTTGTAAGCTTTATTGAGAAATTTTCATAATTTCGGATGATATGTTATTTTAGAAACCAAAAAATTTTTTATTTCGAGGAATTATATGCAAAACCCTTTATCATTGATTTTCACGAAAATGACTTTTTTATGGTAAAATGTTCTGTAAAACAGATTTCATTTAACACTGTTAAATTAACAGCAAAAAAAGCTTGAATAATTACTATATATATTTTCAATTTTATGCAGAGATTTTTAATTTTTAAGTAAAATTATAAATTTTATTAGATGTTTCTCCACATAATTAATGATAACTCAAAAAGGGTCAGATCGATGTTATTAATATAAACTTTAAGCCGTTCATATATTGCGTTTAAATCGGCTCAGTAGTTTCGGAGTTATAATAAAAAATTTAAGCAAAAAATATATTTTATACATGAAAATAGCTAATTTTTTGTTTTAAAAAAATCATGAAAAATCCAAAACGGTAGAAATTGTTAAGATTTATTGCTACCTCATAAAGCTACATGTAATAGGAACAAAATGAGATATCAATCATAAAAATCGATGGATTCTTTTTGAATTTATTTACAATTAAATGAATTCGCTCATTTTCACAAAATTTTTGTTTTTCGTTTGATATACATAAAATTGAGTAGGTAATGTTCTTCATTCGATTGATTAAATTTGAAAATATTTTTCCCATGCTTTATACAAATATTCATATATATATTGCTTTTCAATCGGCTCAGTAGTTTCGGAGTTATAATAACAAATTGAAGCAAAAAATATATTTTATACGTGAAAATAGCTAATTTTTTGTTTTAAAAAAATCATGAAAAATCGCAAATGGTAGACATTTTTCAGGCTTATTACTTTATCGAAAAGCCACATATAATAGGAATAAAACGAGATACAGGCCATAAATATTGATGAACTCTTTTCGAATTTATTCACAATTAAATGAATTCGTTCATTTGCACAGAATTTTTTTTTTTGTTTGATATACAGAAAATTGAGTGGTTAATGTTCTCCTTTCGATTTATTGAATTTGAAAATATTTTTCCCATGCTTTATACAAATATTCATATACATATATATTGCTTTTCAATTGGCTCAGTAGTTTCGGAGTTATAATAACAAATTGAAGAAAAAAATAAATTTTTTATGTGAAAATAGCAAAATGATTTTGTTTTGAAAAAATCATGAAAAATCGAAAACGGTAGAAATTGTTCAGATTTATTATTCTATTGCAAAGCCACATATAATAGAAACAAATTGAGATATCAGTCATAAAAATCGATTGATTCTTTTCGAATTTATTCACAATTAAGTGAATTCGCTCATTTTAACAAAATTTTAGTTTTTTGTTTGATATACATAAAATTGAGTGGTTAATGTTCTTCTTTAGATTGATTGAGTTTTGAAAACATTTTCCCCGTGCTATGTAGAAATTTTCACATGTATATAGCTTTTCAATATTCTCAGTAGTTTCGGAGTTATGATAACAAATTGAAGCAAAAAATAATTTTTTTACGTGAAAATAGCAAAATTATTTTGTTTTAAAAAAATCATGAAAAATCGAAAGTGGTAGAAATTGTTCACATTTATTATTCTATTGCAAAGCCACATATAATAGAAACAAAATGAGATATCAATCATAAAAATCTGTTGATTTTTTTCGAATTTATTCACAATTAAGTGAATTCGCTCATTTTAACAAAATTTTAGTTTTTTGTTTGATATACAAAGTTATTGTACAGAAGTTCTTAGAGAAAGGCCTTATAATAAGTGGAAGAACTTGCAAGATTTTAAGAGCGTTATTTATTATTTTTATTATAATTTACATCTATCAAAAGAACTTAAAAAAGCCGTTATCTTAAATAAATCACGTTAAAAACTGACAGTTTGCATAAGTGAAATCAAAATAATTCATTTTTATATTTTTCATACTTACACATTGAAAATTTTTGAGAAGCAAAACCCTGTATATTTCATAAAGACCCCAATAATATAAAATTTTAAATTTTGCTTATATGTGAGATTCAGTAGTTGCTTTAAAAAATATTGAAGAATATTTAATAACTCAAGTAATACTCAAAAAAAAAAACATTTTTTTGGCTCTACTGAAAAGTTGTGTTTTTTTAAGATAGAGGGTTTTGAATATAGGCCCTCGATATACTTTTAAATTAGGTTTTTGGTACGATTTGATATCTATCTTCCAGCTATTGTAGTTACACTAAATGTTTTCAATTCAGTCAATGGAAATTATATAATATAATTTATATTATGGCCAAGCATAGTTATAGTATTTCTAAAATATTATTATGTTTATGTTAAATTACTTAGAACGAAATCTACTATTTATATTCAATTCCAAATTAATCATAAATCAGTTAGTCGCATACATGAATCGCCGAAAATTATACTAATTACTTTTATTATATTGTTACAAGTCAAATTGATTTTTAATTAACTAAAATTATTTAAATATTGAACTCAGTTTTCAATAAATCAAATAGCGGAACAATAGAATAGTTAAATCCAACAAAATTTACATCAATGATCGACTAGATATTTATTATTAGTTAGTCGCTAAAATGGCTGGCTCTCAATTATTATATTTAAATTTTATACAATTCTCATTAACTATCATCATATTTTTCTTAACCCCTGTTTATTTGTATTCCAAATTTACAAACATCCAGTGTGAAGATCACGATTTAAAATTTTCTCACTTTCAAACCTGAAATTTAAAGGTAGTGCGCCGCGGTATAGTGGCTTTGAATATTCATGTGAATTTATTGAAAACTCCGGTTACAAATTCGACAGTAAGTTTTTGGTATATTTTAATATTTAATAAATTTATAATTGTGTTTTTGTTTTAGATAAATATAGCTATATATAAACGTGCCAATGGTTATCGTCCATTCTTGTGGAATATCACCGAAGATGTGTGTCTGTTCTTTAGTCGTCGCAATCGTTTTCCTGTTCTCAAGTTTATTATGAATTTTTTTCTGCAATATTCAAATCTAAATCATTCATGTCCATATATTGTAAGTAATTGACATTTCATTCAGTTTTTAAACAATTTTTTAATTTATGTTGGCTTAATTTTACTTTTTATAGGATGATATCATTGTCAAGGATTTAATTATAGATGAGAAAAACTTTCAAATTGCTCCATTTCCAGGTGGTCAATATTTATTTAAAGTAAAAGTTTTCGCCTACAATGATTTGAAAGCAACTGTATCGGTATATTTTCATATTATAGAATGAATTCTTTGAGTTACTCCAATATACATAAAACATACCGGGCAAGGCGAATTTTGTTTTTGTAAAAATGTAGAACAAATGTCAAAATCAAGGCGAATAAAAATATTACTATGTTATTTACAATTGCAAATGTAAACATAAACATATTTTACAGAAGATCTATATTAAACCACGGCGAATTAAGAAACATCTGATTCTATGCACTCACCTTGTTAATACGCCTTGATACCGAGGATTTAGTAAACAACTTGTTTTTAGTTTGTTTCTAATTTCTACACCACATAGTGGGAAGGGTATTATGCGTTTGTGCTGATGTGTGTAACGCCCAAACATATTACCGATCGACTCAGAATCACTTTCTGAGTCGATTAAACGATATACGTCATGGCTGGCAGTTCAGTGCGCAAACTACAGGTCCCAATTTAGAAGATATTTCGACAAAGCCTATTAATTTATGTAGGTGTCTACACAAAGTTCGATCTAAATAATGGGCCCATATTCCGAAAATAAGTTTAACAAGCATAAACTTCTTAAAAATTTTGCAATCCAAAAAAAATGTAACACAAAAAAGTTTCGTATAGAAATCACACGACCTAATTTCATGGCGATCGGTCTATATAAGGCTCACTCTCGAAAATCATTCACAAAAATAAATGATTGAAATTTTAATAGAAAAATGTTTTTGTTCATTTGCTCAGTTCATAATTTCTTAATTATTTTGCGCTTATATCTCAGCTATTCATAATAGATAGGACCTTATCCCAGGCGCGGATCCAGAGGGGGTGAAATAGGAAATTTCCCCCCCAAAACCGAAAATTTATATAAAAACAAGTAAGAAAGTATGGTCGGTCAAGTCCGACCATATAATACCCTACACTAAGTAAAAGAGCAAAAACATTTTTCTTTTAAAATTTCAATAATTTATATTTTTGAGTGATTTTCGGAAGTGGGCCTTATATGGGGGCTATGACCAATTATGGACCGATCACCATGAAATTAGGTCGTGTGATTTATGTCTATATGAAAGTTTACTATGTTGAATTTTTGTGAGTATATCAACATTTTTAAGCGATTCATGTACGTTAAAGTGATTTTCGGAAGCGGGTATATATGGGATCTATGACTAATTATGGACCGATCGTAACAAAATTTGGTGAGATGAATTTTGTATATATAAAACTTATTTGAAGCGCAATTTGTGGAGATACATTTATAAAATAAACATTTATGACCGATAAAGTCCAATTTCGGAAGGGCATTTGTATGGCGGCCAGGTGAAATAATGGACCGATTTCTTCCAGTTTCAATAGGCTTGGTCCCTGGGCCGAAAAAATAATATGTACCAAATTTGATCGAAACATCTTCAAAATTGCGACCTGTACTCTGCGCACAAGGTTTACATGGACAGCCAGCCAACCAGACGGACGGACATCGTTTAATCGACTCAGAAAGTGATCCTAAGTCGATCATTAAGGTGGGTGTTAGACTAATATTTTTGGGCGTTACAAACATATGCACAAACGCATAATACCCTCTTCACTATGGTTGACCTGGATCCGTCATGCGGGAAGTTTTGCTTTACTTCTTTAATTTGAAAAAAGTAGACTTTGGATCTGCGGAATAACTCGCCAGAAAAAAAAATTCACACAATTTTCCGTACAAATTGGGTCTAATTTCATTATGAAATAACTCCAAACGTGTTGGAACTTATTTCATAATTATACCCTACACCACCATAGTGGGGAGGGTATTATGCGTTTGTGCAGATGTTTGTAACGCCCAAACATATTAGTCTAACACCCACCTTAAAGTATACCGATCACTTTCTGAGTCGATTAAACGATGTCCGTCCGTCCGTCTGGTTGGCTGGCTGGCTCTCCATGTAAACCTTGTGCGCAGAGTACAGGTCGCAATTTAGAAGATATTTCAATCAAATTTGGAACATATTATTTTTTCGGCCTAAGGACCAAGCCTATTGAAACTAGCTGAAATCGGTCCATTATTTCACCTAGCCCCCATACAAATGTCCCCTCGAAATTGGTCTTTATCGGTCATAAATGTTTAATTTATATATGTATCTACACAAATTTCGCTCCAAATAAGTTTTATATATACAAAATTCATCTCACCAAATTTTTTTACTATCGGTCCATAATTAGTCATAGCTCCCATATAGACCCGCTTCCGAAAATCACTTTAACGTGCATAAATCACTTAAAAATGTTGGTATACACACAAAATTCAACATAGTTAACGTTAATATAGACATAAATCGCACGACCTAATTTCAAGGTGATCGGTCCATAATTGGTCATAGCTCCCATATAAGGCCCACTTCCGAAAATCACTCATGAATATAAATTATTGATATTTTAAAAGAAAAATATTTTTACTCATTTACTTGGTATAGGGTATTATATGGTCGGGCTTGACCGACCATACTTTCTTACTTGTTTTTTGTTGGCATAACTCCCAATGAAAAAACTCTGATCGAAATTGTTGTTTAATTTTTTTGGGAGTTAATTCATCTAAAGCTTGGCTTTTCTCCTTTCGGATGTATCCAAAAACGGCTTTGCTCAGTAAAGATTTCATGCATTGAAGGCTCTCGGCCGGACGCAAAGGGTGAATCAAAAACCGGTTTCGCTTAGTAAAGATTTCTTGCATTGCAGGGCGAAATGATTTTCTGAAGTAATTCGAAACATATCTGCAGTAAAAGAAATCTATGCGAAGCCGGTTTTGTAAGCATGACTAAATACATTGCTTCCGAATTGGGAATTATTTCACATTTTTTGGGACTAATCTTTTAATTATTATAAAACTGCCAATTATTGGGAGTAATTTAGTGTTACACTTTGGGAGTTAGTTAATTTTTGTTGGGAATTATTTCGTTGGTAGTTATTTTAAGGTACTGTAGACATTTTGGATTTGAAATAAAATTTATAACGATTGTAGTTAGTCTAAATGGTTTTAAATTAAATAAATGTAAATAAAATATGGCCAATTATAATTATAAACAGAGCTATATGAAATATAACTTATTATGTTTATGTTAAATTAGAAAGAAAACTACTATTTATATTCAATTCCAAATTAATCATAAATCTGCTAGTAGCATACATATATGAACAGCCGAAAATTACACAAAATATTTGTATTATTATTGTTACAATCAAAATTGATTTTTAATTATCTAAAATTACTTAAATATCTATTAAACGATTCTATATTGAACTCTGTTTTCAGTAAATCAAATAGCAGAACATTTGAATTGTAGTTAAATCCCACAAAAGTTACATCAATGCTCGACTATTAAAAGGTAAATGAATACTATACATTTATTATTAGTCAGTTGATAAAATGGCTGGCCGTCAATTACATTTAAATTTTATACAATTCTCATTAATTCTCGTTATATTTTGCTTAACCCCTGTGTCTTTGTATTCCAAATTTACAAACGTCAAGTGTGAGGATCATGATTTGAAATTTTCCCGCTTTCAAACCTGTAATCTAAAGGTTGTGCGCCGCGGTGTAGTGGCTTTGAATATTCATGTGAATTTATTGCAAACTCCGGTCACAAATTCCACAGTAAGTTTTGTTTTTTAATAACATTTAATAATTTATCATTGAGTTTTTTTTTTAGATAAATATGGCCATCTTTAAACGTGCCAATGGTTATCGTCCATTCTTGTGGAATATCACCGAAGATGTGTGTCTGTTCTTCGGTCGTCGCAATCGTTTTCCTGTTCTCAAGTTTATTTTCAATTTCTTATTGCAATATTCAAATCTTAATCATTCATGTCCATATAATGTAAATAATACTTATTTCATTTAGTTCTGTTTCAATTTACTAATTATGTATGTTGGCTTAATATTATTTCATATAGGAAGATATCATTATCAAGAATCTAATTTTAGATGAGAAGAACTTTCAAATCGCTCCATTTCCAGTTGGTCAATATTTACTTAAGCTAAAGGTTTTCGCCTACAATGATTTGAAAGCGACTGTATCTGTATATTTTCATATTGCAGAGTGACTTTTTGCGGTTCTGCTTTTATGATTTCAATGCAAATTAGTTTAATTAAAAATTTATATTTTCATTTGTGAATATTCTTTGGCTGTAATAAAATTTACAGTAAATCTTCAAAAAAAAAATTGTGTTTGTTTATAATTTCAGTAACATTTTATGTAAGAGAGCCTTTTAAACTATGCGCTTGCAGTTCAACTATTTATGGACCAATTTGAATAATTTTCCATCGGAACATTCTCTCAAGTATATTTGATACTTAAAAATGCTGGATTTTTTAAAATCTTTAGCTATTATTTTGAAACATCTGTACAATATAAATTTATTCAAAGTATTGGCCATTGGCAGCTATGACCTTTTCCCATCTTTCTGGCATCATATAGATTCCGAGCCGAAAGAACTGCTCACCTTTTGAGGCCAAGAACTAATCAAGCCAATTTTGAATACTCTGTTCTAAAGTGAAGCGGTCTTTCTAAATTGTTTTTAATAGGTATTGCAACATGTGGCCGGGCGTTGCCATGATGGAATATTACGGTTTCAGGTATGACAGCCAAAGCTCACTTCAAACGAATCAGTTGCGTTCGGTACTGGTTCCATGTGATGGTCTGGCCAGATTTCATTAGCTTATAATAGATAGGACCATTCAGCTGTGACGAATCTTATATACCCTTTATCAAAGTATACTTTAAAATACAAATTTTAAATATTTTTAAATAAACAAAATTTAAATTTTTTTTTTAATTTTTTAAAAAAAAATTTTTGAATTTTTTTTTTTTGGAAATTTTTTTTTCCAAATTTTTTTTTTAATTATCTTTTAAATTTAATAGTGAAAAAAAAGTCTTTGGTTAAAAAAAAAATTTGAGTTAAAAATATTTTTCTCGATTTTGACCCGTTGTAGGACCAAATTATATACATCGTTGCAATGGACTTTGCAATATCTATCATTAGATATCCATATTGTCTATATTAATGACTTAGTAGTCCAGATATAGATACAAAAAATTGGCCTAAAATTGAGGTGTCTCGGTTTTATTCCTTATAACTCAGTCATTTGTGGGTCGATATGTTGATTTCAACAGACAGACGGACATGGCTATATCGACTACGCTATCTATAACGATCCAGAATATATATAGTTTGCGGGGTCGCAAATGAGAAATGTAGAAATTACAAACGGAATGACAAAATTTTATGTGGAGGAGGTTAAAAAAAAAATTTTTGGTTGAAAATTTTTATTTTCTGAAAAGTTTTATTTGCGTAAAAAATAAGGTTTCTTTCAACCAAAAAAATTTTATAGTCAATAAAGTTTGTATTAAAAAAAAATTGGTTTTAAAACTTTGTTTCCTGATTTTAACCCATTCTAGGTTCGAATTACATCGTTGGAAAGGTCTTTGAAATATCTATCATTAGATATCCATATTTTCTATACTAATGACTTAGTAATCCAGATATAGATCAAAAATAGGCCTAAAATCGAGGTATTCGTGGTTTAATAAGAACCGAGATATCTTACGGACCCATATTATATATAAATATATCAAATATACCTTAAGAAAGTTTGGTGTTGAAAATCAGCAAAATCGGTCCTTAAATGTCTGAGATATGGGCTATAGAACACGATTGCTTTTCTTTTTTACGCAAACAATTTAGGAAAGCATATGTTGAGGTAGGAGATTTTCAGGAGTATTCATAAGAATATTTTGTTATAAATTCACTGGAAATTTTGTGAATTTCATCCAAATTTATGGTAAACTTTGTAAGTGCTTACATGCGTGTACTTTGAGTGTAAATTTACATGTGTTTTGTTATTGTAACGAAAATTGTAACGAAAAGACAAAAAGAAAACACATGTAAAATTTACAATCAAAGTACACGCTTGTAAGTACATTAAATTTTGTGAAAATGATCGAATTCACTTAATTGTGAATAAATTCGAAAAGAATCAATCGATTTTTATGCCCAATATCTCATTTAGTTGCTACTATATGAGGCTTTGCGACAAAGTAATAAACCATAACAATTTCTGCCGTTTTCGATTTTTCATGAGTTTTTTAAAATTTGCTATTTTCACGTAAAAAATATTGTTACGAATTTGTAATTGAATTCAAATATAACGATTTTAAGGGCTGATTTAAAAGTAGCATAATGCTTTCAAATAACATTGCTGTAATAGCAAACTGTAACATATCTATTGGCATTATTAAATAAAAGCTTTCAGTTGATCATTGATCGTAAGTTGGCAACGCTGTTTGAATTCGAATATTCAGTTAAAGAACATTGTAGAAAGTACACCACAGATGGCGTATGATCTAGAATATTCGAACTTTGACAGTTAAAGAGCAATCTAGAGTGCAGATGGCAGTGTTATAAATAGTGGCAGAGGTTGCAGTAGTTAGTCAGTTTATCAGAGACGCTTTTCGAATAAACATCAACTAAGTGCCTTAAAATGTGTTGTGTTTTTCAAGTAAATTCGTGTACATTATAAATTGTGTCTGTATTTCTGAGAATTTATAAACGTGTATAAAAAACAGTGAGTGGCTATTTAATTCTGAGGTTGTTGTACATTTTAAATAAATAAAGAGTTGTTACAATTTTTAAACTACTAAACGGCTTTTATTTGCAATCAAAAGTATCCGATTTATTTAAATGAAATAAACCAACGTTTTGAAAAGGTTAAAACGTAACAATATATTTTTTGCATCGATTTGTTATTATAACTACAAAAAAATTTAACCATTTTAGTATTTAGGTAACCATGATGCATCAAATATATGTAGTGGTTAGTGAAGCCATTTTTTGCTGTTGACCTGTGTTATATTTGGTTAGTTCACAAAGAATAACATTTAAAATAAACAAATATTTCCCCACCACACAAATATTGTGTCACTGAGACTAAATCAGTTCATGAAATTAGAAACCCTACTCAATAACGATCTTAATAAAAATTTTAATTAAACATTTAAAAATTAATATTCGATGGTAGATATGGAATTTATTAATTTTAAAATCATACAAGAACTATTAAATATAATTAATTGAATATGATTAAATGCTATTTATAGTCATTAACTGTTAGTTCAAATCACTCAGTCGCCACAATGTGGCTCCGCAAACCACAACTCAATCTATTTGCAATTTTAATAACGTTGGTATTCTTTCTAAGACCTGTGTCTTTGTACTACAAATTTACAAACGTCCAGTGTGAGGATCATGATTTGAAATTTTCCCACTTTCAAACCTGCAATTTAAAGGTGGTGCGCCGCGGTGTAGTGGCTTTGAATATTCATGTGAATTTATTGAAAACTCCGGTTACAAATTCCACAGTAAGTTTTTGTTATATTTTAATATTTAATAAATTTCTAATTGTGTTTTTGTTGTAGATAAATATAGCTTTTTATAAACGTGCCAATGGTTATCGTCCATTCTTGTGGAATATCACCGAAGATGTGTGTCTGTTTTTCGGTCGTCGTAATCGTTATCCAGTTTTGAAATTTATGTTCAACTTATTTTTGCAACACTCAACTCTAAATCATACTTGTCCATATAATGTAAGCTATTTGATTTTTTTGTTTTTTATTCGATTTACTGATGAAGGCTTTGAGAAAATAATAATAACTTCTTATTTTTATAGGATGATATCATTGTCAAGGAATTAATTTTAGATGAGAAAGGCTTTCAGGTGGCTCCATTTCCAGTTGGTCAATATTTACTTAAATTAAAGGTTTTCGCCTACAATGATTTAAAAGCAACTGTATCGGCATATTTTCATGTTACATAGTGAAGCTTTCGCGAATTAAAAATTCGATTTTCATTTGTGAATTTTCTTTGGCTGTCATAAAAATTACAGTAAATTTGAAAAAAAAAAATTGTGTTTCTTTAAAATTTCGTTAAAATTATACGACATTCTCAAACCATCACAACGTGCGATAGATGGTTTGAGTAGTTTAGAAGTGGTGATTTTGATACGGCACACACAGATCGCCCAGGCCAGCCAAAAAAGTTTGAAGACCAAGAATTTGAGGCATTTACTCCATGAAAAATAATTGTAAAACTCAACAAGAGCTTTGCAAATCTAAGATTCATTCGCATCTTAGTAGTTATGCTAAATGTTTTCAATTAAATAAATGTATTGTGACCAGTCATAGTTAGAGTACATAATTATAAAATTATTATTATACCCTACACCACCATAGTCGGGAGGGTATTATGCGTTTGTGCAGATGTTTGTAACGCCCAAAAATATTAGTCTAACACCCACCTTAAAGTATACCGATCGACTTAGAATCACTTTCTGAGTCGATTAAACGATGTCCGTCCATCCGTCCGTCTGGTTGGCTGGCTGGCTGTCCATGTAAACCTTGTGCGCAGAGTACAGGTCGCAATTTTGAAGATATTTCGATCAAATTTGGTACATATTACTTTTCCGGCCCAAGGACCAAGCCTATTGAATCTGGCTGAAATCGGTCCATTATTTCACCTAGTCCCCATACAAATGTCCTTCCGAAATTGGACTTTATCGGTCATAAATGTTTAATTTATATATGTATCTCCACAAATTCCGCTCCAAATAAGTTTTATATATACAAAATTCATGTCACCAAATTTTGTTACGATCGGTCCATAATTAGTCATAGCTACCATATAGACTAGCTTCCGAAAACCACTTTAACGTGCATAAATCGCTTAAAAATGTTGGTATACACACAAAATTCAACATAAATAACTTTCATATAGACATAAATCACACGACTTAATTTCAAGGTGATCGGTCCATAATTGGCCATAGCTCCCCTATAAGGACCACTTCCGAAAATCACTCAAAAATATAAATTATTGAAATTTTAAAAGAAAAATGTTTTTGCTCTTTTACTTAATGTAGGGTATTATATGGTCGGCCTTGACCGACCATACTTTCTTAATTGTTTTCAATGGCTACATTCTTTCCACCATACTTGATATATTGATGTAGCATTCATATCCGTAAGATATTTGAGGTCTTCAGATAGTTGATTTCAACAGACGTTTCTTCTATCCTTCTCTATTTGAAATGAGCAATTTTTTTAGCAAAGATATTTTTTAAGAATTTTTGAGAAGATTTCATTATTTTGGAATGACATTCAGTATAATACAGCTGCATTGTATTATTCATTTGAGCTAGTTTTCAAACCAACAAAACTAAATTTCCTATTGATGAGCAAATTTCAAGTATATTCCATCCTCGAAATAATATCTCATTAAATGAAGGCTGTTTATAGCAACCTTCTCCTCAGAAATAATCAATGCTCCAAAATACCAAAAACACAGTATTGCAACAGTTGCCCTCTATGACCATAACAATTTTTCATTAAAACACTGCTTGACCACTTCAAAACTCTCTTGGCATAGTTGAAATATGAAACAATTTAATGAAACATTTTCAGAGGTCACCACAAAATCACAATTATTATTTTTGGTTTTGATTTCATGTGTGTTGGGAGCTCTAATGTCCATGTGTTATTATTTACAATAAATATGTGTATTGCTGTCAGTCGTATCCTGCTTGTTTTTTTACTTGCAATGTTATGAAAACCACTTTGCTGGCATTTAATTAAATAGAAAATATTAAATTTCCTGAGAATTGTCTTAATCAGGTATTTTTTTTTGTAAGAAATCTATACAAAAGTACCGCCATACTAAAGCCTATAAATGTTAGCTTAATTAAGGTGCTGCTCATGAATTATCATGAAAAATGTTTTCATAAATCGAGCTAGTAATGTTTTTTGCAATATATTCAAGCCATTTGCTGATTTTCAAATATTTGTTCAGGAACGCGACATTTGTATGCTTTTGAAATGGACAAAAATAATTTAGAAATCTTTAAAAAATTATCTTGTTTCTCGATAGGGTTTTAGTAGCACTAGATTTGTAACAAACTTGGCATCAAGAACGTGACATAAAATCAAACTCGTTTTCGAATGCATTTACAAAAATGCACAAATATAGGAATTGGACAATTGTTTACAATAATGTGACTTTCTCTTTATTGTTGTGATTTTTTTATAACCTTTAATATGATTAAGCACGCTACATATTTTATCTAAGTTGCGATTAGACGTATTGTGAGAGTATAAACCAAATTGATAAATGTTTTTAACAAAAAAAAATGTGTTTTTCTTCATTAAATCCTAAATATGAATCCCCGTGCTCAAGAACGCTACATTCGTTTTGAATTTGAGGCGAAAAAAAATAAATAAAAATCTGAAATTTTGTTAATCTATTTTTTTGGTAGAATTTTAGTAGCACTATGATTAGTGGCAAAGGTAGGTTTTAACATTTTATTGTTTCTATTTCTATTTTTTCCAGTTTCCAAATTTCGATAGCATTTTTGCAGCTATGTTTAATGTAAAATGTTGTTGTCAATATGTATTAGCAAAAACATTGTATGAAAAACGTGACACAAATTTGGATCTAATTTTTGACTCCATCCAAAATAATATAAAACAAGTAAGAGAGCTATATTATGCTGTGCTGCATCTTCTATACCCATCACCAAATTATACTTTAAAATACAAATTTTAAATATTTTCAGGTAAAATAAAATTAAAAAAAAATTAAATTTTTTTTAAAAAAAATTTATTAGTGAAAAAAATATATTACAAACAATTTTTTTTGTTAAAAAAATATTCAGGTTAAAAATATTTTTCGCAATTTTGACCCATTTTCTCGAATTTAAACAGCAACTGTACCGGGTCTATGGCGGATATATTAATGAAATGAGTCATGTATTTATATGTAAGTTATTTAGGGGCTACGGAAAGCTGATTTCAACATACAGGCGGACAGGCGGACATGTTTTTATCGACTCAGTTATCTATAACGATCCAGAATATATATAGTTGTAGGGTCGCAAATGAAAAATGTAGAAATTTCAAACGGAATGACAAACTTATATATACCCATGCCACTCATGTTAAAGGGTATGAAAACAAAACAAAACTAGTAAGAGAGCTATATTCGGCTCTATATACCCTTCACCAAATTATACTTCAAAATAAAAAATTTAAAAATTTTTAGGGGAACAAATTTTTTTTTTCAGTTTTTGGAAAAAAAAATTTCGAATTGTTTTTTTTAAATTTAAATTTTTTTTTTTTTAAATTTTAAAAATTTTTGTTTTTTTTAATTTTTTTTCGTGAAAAAAAATTCGGCTTAAAAAGTATTTTTTCCGATTTTGACCCATTGTAGGTGCAACTTACTATGGTCTTATATACGTCGTTGCAAAGGTCTTTGAAATATCTGTCATTAGATATCCATATTGTCTATATTAATGATTTAGTAATCCAGATATGGGTCAAAAATAGGTCAACAATCGAGGTTGTCCTGGTTTTTTCCTCATATCTCAGACATTTGTGGACCGATTTTGCTGATTTTAAATAGCAAACTTTTCGAAAGCATGTCTGACAGAATTATTGAAGATTTGGATCTCGAAGATATCAGGGGTCTTCAGAAAATTGATTTCAACAGACAGATATATATATTCTGGATCCGCTATCTAGGATCCAGAATATATATACCTTCGGCAATGAAAAATGTAGAAATTACAAACGGAATGACAAACTTATATATATATACCCTTCTCACGAAGGTGAAGGGTATAAATATAGAACTAATTTTTAACTGAATCGAAATAAGTTAAAAAATAATTTGAATTGAATATAATTTTTAAAAGAAAATTTATTTAACTAAAATTTAATAATAGGCTTTCTGTTAACAGTTGCCTTGTTGAAATATTTGTATTCGTTTTTACGACATTTTGTATGATTTAGAACGCGACACTATTTCCCGTCACGTTTGCAATTAGAATTTTTGGATGTATGACTTAAAAATGAGGACTTTTTTCACATTTTTAGCTTTTATTTTGAAACATTTGTACAATATAAATTTATTCAAAGTATTGGCCATTGTTAGCTATGAACTTTTCTCATTTTTCTGGCAACATATGGATTCCGAGCCAAAAGAACTGCTCATCTTTTGAGGCCAAGAACGAATCAAGCCAATATCGGATACTCTGTACCAAAGGTGATTCGTCGATCGAAACAAATAGTAGTCGGACGGCGCACTATTTTTTGAGGAAAAACTTCTCAACCACTTCATTCTAAAGATATTTTAATAGGTATTGCAACATGTTGCCGAGAGTTGTAATGATGGAATATTACGGTTTCATTTCCATTTTTGTACTGTTATTGTAAATACAAAACTTCATGTTATATTTTTCTTAAGTTTCATCAAAATCGGCCCAAAAATATATAACATTTCGCTATCTTTCCATGAGAAATTTCAAATATTGGAAAATTTTACCTGAACTTCACGATTTAAGAATTAACGTTCCGATTTTAGTAATACTTTCAGACTATATTTAAAATTACCTGAACTATAATATTCTGAACAGATTTTACTTAAAATTAATAACAGTAAGGAAATTTGGCTCATTCGCCAAAATATATCCCAAAAATTAGTTTTTCTCGAAAATCGCAAAATTTATATCGCAGATACGGAAAAACTATAGGAGGTATTGACATAATTTTTTCACATTTTTATTCCCTATTATGTTGTCAATAAATCGCCATGTGATGGTCAAAAAATTCTGAAATTTGTTTAACAAAATTTTTAAAAATTTGAAATTGGAGTTTTGAAACTGACGTTAAAAAAAAATATTTTTTTTGGTCATACCTGCAAATAGGTTAACTGTATCCTATGAAGATAAAAACTCATATACAAGTAAATATGGATATATTTTAATTAAAAATAAACTTTTGTTTTAATATTTCTCAAAATATGTTAATTTTGTTCCTACATTTCTTGTTCTGGTGACCTGAGACACGTTAATGGCCTGGCGATTTTTTAATAACTTTAACATTTTTTAACCAATTTTTGTCTTTTATATCTCATTAGAACGACAATTACGAACACATTTCGATTCCTTTAAATTAAATTACAAAAGTAATTTCTAAATTGCAAAATTTTTACAAAAACTGAAAAAATGCATTTTTTCCCCTTGTAAATGCACCTCAAAATTAAATCGAAAGTCGGCACGGGTTGCCCTTCTTAGAAAAAGCTAAAAAAAAATTTGGTGGTATTTTAGGTCATAACGAAAGTTTTCAGGGGGTACCGTCTCAACATTTCGAAAAATTTAATTCTGAGGGACACTCTACTATACATATATCGAACGCGACACACCTTAGCAATCAAAATAAAATGTTTAGATGCAGTAGCTTTTCCGATCAGGGCGTACTGATAACCAACTATGATTGAGTTACAAGAACGCTACATTAGAACATGAAAAATTTTTAATAAAAAAAACTTTTATTTTTATTTTAAACTTATGAACGCGACACTCTTTAAAAATCAAAATATAATGTTATGCAGCACAGAAACTCAATTTTATTTTGAATTAAAATTTTCAGCCACTTGTTTACAACGACCGAGGAGTACTGATATGAAGCCTTGATTTAGCTACAAGAACGTGACATTAGAAAATGATTAAAATCAACTATTCAAACTTTGGCATCTTTCAACTTATATTAAATTGTTAGAGAGATTTTCATAATATATAAGCAGTCATGATATAAATATTTGAACAATAAAAGCTAAAAAGAAAAAATCATTGAAAGTATTTACAATTTGTTATCTGAAAATTGTCTTCTTTCAACTGTATAATTATTGTTCTGCAAAACCCTAATATTTAATTCTTTTTATTCATACATTTGTAGGCAGAAAAGTACAAACAAATAAAATAAATAAACATTACAGTCTTATTTAAACAATACTAGAACAACTGTGTAAACAATAATAGAACCTATATATATTATTTTCCTTTTATAACAAATTGTATACGTTTTTTTTATTTTTTTTATTGTTTATGCTGCAATTCATGCAGCACACGCACACGAGCTACCATGTGAAATAAAGAAAGAAAGAACATTTTTTTGTATATTTAATTTGATGTATTTATTTATTTAAGACCACATTCATCAAAAGTTAATAAAATTGATTTTTTATATCATTCGGATGCCTTTTGATCGATAAGACTTTTATTTTGTGTGTGTTATTTCCAATATTTATTATTTTTCTTCAACCATCACGACCTTTAGATGGTTGCGCCTAAGTTTCGCCCACTTTTGTTTTCCAAATAGATTCTTTTCTAACAGCTCACACCCCATAAACTTGGGCTGGAAATGTTTATGCTGAAAAAAGTGTTTTCATTTAATGTGGTTTTTTTATTTAGTTTTTTTTTTAATAAAATCTCTTCATTTATTGTTGAAAATTGTTCATTTGTATTGCCTTAAATATTTAGCATTTTATTTTGCTTATAAAAGGAAATTAATTTCCTTAATTGATAAAAACATTATTTAGCTTTTTTATTTTCTTTAAATGTAAACAACAAAACTATTTTGGTGCGTTTAAATTTTTTGTTTTTGCTATTTTTAAAACAATTTGTCGAAAACAAAAAGTGCACTAATGTTCTCAAAAAAAAAGGTCAAATAAAAATAGAAAAAAACATTTTGAGTCTTGAACTTTTAACACTTGTAAAAGTGCAAAAAAAGAAACACTTATTTACACATAAACATCCCAGCAGTTCACTTAAATGAAAATAATAAATTTAAACACACTCCCCTTCAGATTACAAAGGGACACTAACAGACAGTTTACTCTCCCAGAAATTTTCTCTAGAGAGTAAAATAACTACATTCTAATGTTTAGTATAAAAAAAGTTTAAAATAACTACTCTATAGATTACTTAGAGCCACTAATGTGACAATTGACTACATGCTACATTACCTAGGATACATAAAGTAACCAATTGACTTGTATTTGCCTTACAATGGCAAAATACAAACATATTTAAAATGGAGTGAAATTTATCTGCTTAATAGGGAGACATTGACTACTTGTAAAACTGTGGGGCTCAAGCAAAACTGCATACAACAGCATTGCCACTTACTGAAACTAAAGAGTAAAACCAAAATACAAATGTCATTAAAAGGATATGCAGGACATTTGTTAACAGCAGTTCGCAACACGTAACTAATGACAAGTGCGAGAAAGAGGGAATAAAAATTTCCAGAAGAAATAAAACAAGTATGAGAGCTATATTCGGCTGTGCCGAATCTTATATACCCTTCACTTTAAAATAAAAATTTCAAATATTTTTAGGTAAACAAAATTTATCTTTTTTGCAGTTTTTTTAATTTTTTGGAAAAAAAATTTTCGAATTTTTTTTTTTAAAAATTTTAAAATTTTTTTTTTTAATTTTAAAATTTTATTTTTTGTTTTTTTATTTTTTTTTTTAATATTAAGCGAAAAAAAAACATTTGATGAAAAAAAAATCGGGTTAAAATATATTTTTCGGATTTTGACCCATTGTAGGTCCAACTTACTATGGTCTTATATACGTCGTTTCCAAGGTCTTTGAAATATCTATCATTAGAAATCCATATTGTCTATATTAATGACTTAGTAATCCAGATATATGTTAGTCAAAAATAGGCCAAAAATCGAGGTTGTCCTGGTTTTTTCCTCATATCTCAGCCATTTGTGGACCGATTTTGCTGATTTTAAATAGCAACCGAGCCGGAAGAATTTCGGAGATACTGATGTATCATTCGTGTATGTAAGTTATTTGGGCTTCAGAAAGTCGATTTCAACACACAGACGGACATGGCTATATCGACTCCGCTATCTATAACGATTCAGAATATATATACTTTGTGGGGTCGCAAATGAAAAATTTAGAAATTATAAACGGAATGACAAACTTATATATACCCTTGCCACTCATGGTGAAGGGTATAACAAGTAAGAGAGCTATATTTGGCTGTTCCGAATCTTATATACCCTTCACCAAATTATACTTCAAAATAAAAATTTCAAATATTTTTAGGTAAACAAAATTTAATGGTTTTTGCAGTTTTTTTAATTTTTTGGAAAAAATTATTTTTTCGAATTTTTTTTTTAAATATAAATTTTTTTTTAAATTTAAATTTTTTTTTAAATTTAAATTTTTTTTTTAAATTTTAAAATTTTGTTTTTTGTTTTTTTAATATTTGCGAAAAAAAAATTTGAAAAAAAAATCGGGTTAAAAAATATTTTTCCGATTTTGAACCATTGTAGGTCCAACTTACTGTGGTTTTATATATGCCATTGCAAAGGTCTTTGAATTATCTATCATTAGATATCCATATTGTCTATATTAATGACTTAGTAATCCAGATATATATGTAGGTCAAAAATAGTCCAAAAATCGAGGTTGTCCTGGTTTTTTCCTCATATCTCAGCCATTTGTGGACCGATTTTGCTGATTTTAAATAGCAAACTTCTCGAAAGCATGCCTAACAGAATTATTGAAGACTTGGATCCCGAAGATATCTGGGTCTTCAGAAAATTGATTTCAACAGACAGACGGACAAGGCTTAATCGACTCCGTTATCTATAAGGATCCAGAATATATATACTTTATAGGGTCGGAAATGAAAAATGTAGAAATGACAAACGGAATGACAAACTTATATATGCCCATCTCACGAAAGTGAAGTGTATAACAAGTCTGAGAGCTAGTTTCGGCTGTGCCGAATCTTATATATCCTTCACCAAAGTATAAAATAAACATTCAAAATTTTTTTTGGAAAAAAATTAAAAAAAATTTTTGGTAAATTTTTACAAATTTTACTTTGAAAATTTTTAAAAATGTTTTTTTACTAAAACAAAAGTTTTTTTGAAAGAAATTTTGGTAAAATTTTACTTTGAAAATTTTTAAAAATGTTTTTTTACTAAAACAAAAGTGAAACAAAATTTTTTGTAAATTTTTTTTTAGTGAAAAATAAATCGTGTTAAAAAATATCTTTCCCAATTTTGACCCATTGTAGGTCCGAACTACTATGATGTTATATATATCATTGGAAAGGTATTTAAAATATCTATCATTAGATATCCATATTGTCTATATTAATGTCTTAGTAATCAAGATGTAGATCAAAAATATGTAATAGAGGTAGTCGTGGTTTTTTCCTTATATCTCAGCCATTTGTGAGCCGATTTTCTGGATTTTGAAACCGCAACTATAGCGTATGTATTGATGTATGAATCATGTATGTAAATTATTTAAGGGTCAGGGAAAGTTGATTTCAACATACAGACGGACATTGCTAAATAGACTTCGCTATGTATAACCTTTCCGAATTCACTTCATTTGTGTTTTAAACAAAACTCAAATATGTTTTAAATATTTATAAAAATTTCCTTGTATTTATATTGTTTAAACTGAATCTATTTTCCCTTAAAAATAATAAAATATTTATAAAGTTTCATTATTGCCTCATTGCCAGGGCAACTACTACACGTACTTGTACTTTATAAAAAGCAAAGGCAAGAAATAAGAATAAAAAAACTTGCACTAAGTTCAAGTAATAGAAAGAATGTAAAAACTAAAATATTATTCGTGGCCTTTTGAACACATAAACACTTGTACAGGGTGCCTGTTTCTGCATTTTACAAACCATAAATTGTCCACTTTTGACCTTAAACCAAAACAAGATACATAAAAAAATAAAAATAAACAAATAGTAACAATAACTGAAATACGTAAGAAAATAAAGTAGGTCATAACCGATTATAAGATAGACTACAATAGAATACTGATGGAAATGATAGGAATGCTTATTAAT
Source organism: Calliphora vicina (assembly GCF_958450345.1). Taxonomy (NCBI): domain Eukaryota; kingdom Metazoa; phylum Arthropoda; class Insecta; order Diptera; family Calliphoridae; genus Calliphora; species Calliphora vicina. The sequence goes on along the minus strand of NC_088784.1, from coordinate 98,260,405 downwards.
AACTTTAATTAACGTTTGTCAAAGAAAAGAAAGCATGGTAGTGATAGTTAACAAGGGCAAAGTGGTAACTTAGGTTTTTAGCTAATGAAAAGTCCAAACAAAGCCCGATAAATGGTAAATTTTTCATTTGCTTTTGTTCATGTTCTAATATCACGTTCTTGTACCTAAATCATAGTTTTCGCCAGCACTCCATGATCGTTCCAATCAAGTGTCTAAATATTTTAATTCGTAGATTTTACTAAAAACACAATTTACTGCTTATAATAATCACACTAAACATTATATTTTAATTACTAAAGTGTCTCACGATCGCTATTGTATTTTTCAAAAAGAAACATTTTTATTATTAAAAATTCTTCATTTGATTTTGCTCATGTTCTAATGTCGCATTCTTGTACAAAAATCATATTTTGTTATAAGTACTCTGAGACCGTTATAATCAAGTGCAAATCATTGTAATTCCAATGCAAATTTAGTGGAATTACTAAAAAAAATTTATGAAAGAAAATACTTGTTTTTGATAAAAGTTACAATTATGCTGACGAATGCGACACACAAACGAGATGTTCGCCATCGTAATTGTAACTTAACCAATTTCATTATTTTAACATAAATAATAAGGGAAGCGCGCAATATTTGGGAACAATTAAAAAATATCTCCTACATTACACAGAATATTGCGACGTCGTGAAAACTACAAAATTGACAAACCAAATAGCAAGCTGCTGAAAGAAAAAACTGAAAAGTGCCTTTTACATGCAAACAAACATTGGTAAAATCAGTAAAGAAGGCAGACAATGCATTAGCAGCAGGCTTAGAAAGTATGTCGAATCAACAAATAATAAATACCAAGCTCTTGTTGAAATTGCTTGATCTAATATTTTTTACAAACGAGAAGGCAAAAAATGCCTCGATCAGTTAAAAACATATATTTTCAAAAAATAATGTTTCAATTCGCAGATTTTACGATTTTTATAGCTTCAGTCGAAAGCTTGTTTTATTTTTGTCGCGTTCTTGATACCATGTTTATTTTCATTATATTAGAAATAACAAAACGTTAGAGTCTATCTTTTGCACTAATTGGACTGGATGGAAAAAAGAAAACAAAATTGTTAATATTTCATAATTGTTTACTTCAAGAACGTAATAATGTCGCGTTCATGAACTCAAATTCATACTAAACAAGAAAGTATGGTCGGTCAAGCCCGACCATATAATACCCTACACTAAGTAAAAGAGCAAAAACAGTTTTCTTTTAAAATTTCAATAATTTATATTTTTTAGTGATTTTCGGAATTGGGCCTTATATGGGAGCTATGACCAATTATAGACCGATCACCATGAAATTAGGTCACGTGATTTACGGCTATATGAAAGTTAACTATGTTAAATTTTGTGAGTATAACATAATTTTTAAGCGATTTATGCACGTTAAAGTGATTTTCGGAAGCGGGTCTATATGGAAGCTATGACTAATTATGGACCGATCGTAAACAAATTTGGTGACATGAATTTTATATATATAAAACTTATTTGGAGCGTAATTTGTGGAGATATATTTATAAATTAAACATTTATGACCGATAACGTCCAATTTCGGAAGGACATTTGTATGGGGGCTAGGTGAAATACTGGACCGATTTCAGCCAGTTTCAATAGGCTTTGTCCTTGTATCGAAAAAATAATATGTACCAAATTTAATCGAAATATCTTCAAAATTGCGACCTGTACTCTGCGCACAAGGTTTACATGGACAGTCAGCCAGACGGATGGACATTGTTAAATCGACTCAGAAAGTGATTCTAAGTCGATCGGAGCGTTACAAACATCATTAACCCTCCCCACTATGGTGGTGTAGGGTATACAAATGTAAAAAAAAAATAAATTCAAATATTTCAACATGACAACTTTCAAAAGAAAGCCTATTTTAGTTTTAAAAATGTTTCAATACTAAAACAAAAACGATTTATATTTTTCGTCGCGTTCTTGATCAAATTATGATTTTTAAAATATTGTTAACCAAAAAACAATAGAATTTACCTTTTGCTCTAAACTACTAAAATGCTATCAAAACTGGTAACAATTAAGAATAGAAAAGTAAGAGTGTCGCGTTCTTTATTATGAAAATTATCTTATGCTATAACTTTAAAAGCTATTTATTTTTAATATTTAAAAACCAAAATGTTTCGATTTTGAATATTTAAGTCGTTATATTTTAATACGCACTGGAATTAAGTTAGTTAATTAAGTTTTCATTTGACATTAAATTTTGATGGAAAAACTAAATGTATTTATAGACAAATACCGCTGTATCGATTATAATAAAAGTAAATGAAAATCGTTTAAACATTATTAAATCATCATTACAATTATCTGCAGGTAGTTTACGATTACATGTTTTCAGTTATTGATTGGTTTAGTGAACGCGACAGTCCCATTTTTTGGAAAAAAGCGCAATTTTTGTTTAAACAAATAAAAATGCTATATTGGGCTGTGGCGATTCTTCTTTACCCTTCAGTAAGTATATTTTAACATAAACATTATAAATAATTTTTGGTGAAAAAAAAATTTTTGAAAAAGAAAATGATGAAAAATAAAAATTTTCTAAACAAAATTGGAAAAAATAAATTTGCTAAAAAAAATGTTGATGAAAAAAAATAATTTTGGTAAAAAATGCTTTTGATGAAAAACAAAAACTACAACAAATCGGTAGTCGTGGGTTTTTTGATTATATCTCAGATGATTTTCTAGATTTTATGTAGAAATCTAAGCTGGCCTATAGCGGATATATTGCTGTAGCAATTTGGGGGCTTCGAAAAATTAATTTCAACAAACAGGCAGACGGACATGGCTATATCGACTCCGCTATCTACAACGATCCAGAATAGATATACTTTGTAAGGTCGCAAAGAAAAAATATAGAAATTGCAAACGGAATGACAAACTTATATACATATACCCAAGCTTGTCATGGTTAAGGGTAAAAATAAAAGGTTTTCAAAAAACCTAAAATAATTTTTTTTTTTTTAAATTATACAGGAGAGACAAAATAACATAATAAAATTTAAAGTGTTGTGGTTACAAATATGGTTTTCTTTCATCACTAAAGTCGTTATTTTTAAAAATAGAAAGCTAAAAATTTGTAAGGTCGTGTGATTTGATAGGCTGTACCAATATACATTAAAAACTCAATTTTGAATTTTTTGGTTGTTTCAAAAAATCGTCTAGTCTATTATTGGATGATTTGGCTGAATTTTTTGATCATTGACACACAATATGCGTCGTTAAAGCAAATGAGAACTTCGGAAAGTAGATTGCAACAGACATATGGACATCGGTATAACTAGAGATTTTCTTTTCCCGCACTTTTTCATTTCCCTGGAAATCGGAAGTTCCCGCCTAGAACAAATTATTAAATTTTAAGAATGTAGACTTCGTTACAAAGCAAAACAATATCATTGGTTTTAAAATGTAATTGAATACAAATAAAAAATCCAATAAAAATTTAATATAATGAAATAAACTGACTCGATTTCTAATTTTGGTTGTATACAAACCTGTTAGCATTTGTCATTTGTATCGGAATGGCTACAATTTCCATTTTACCTTCTTTTGATTCCAACTAATTCCAATTAATTCGAAAAAAAAAAAAATTTTATTTTTTTAAATTTTTAATTGGAAATATTGTGCTTATTAAATAAAAAATTAAGTAGATATGTTAATTGAAACTTGAAGAAAGCTCAATAGTATTGTTACGTTTTAACCTTATCAAAACGTTGGTTTATTTCCTTTAAATAAACCGGATACTTTTGATTGCAAATAAAAGCCGTTTAGTAGTTTGAAAATTAAAACAACTCTTTATTTATTGAAAATGTACAACAACAGAATTAAATAGTCACTCAATGTTTTTTATACACGTTTATAAATTCGCAGTAATACAGACACACTTTATAATGTACACGAATTCACTTGAAAAATACAGCATACTTTAAGGCACTCAGTTGCTGTTTATTCAAATAGCTTATCTGATAAACTGACTAACGACTGCAACATCTGCCACTATTTATAACACTGCCATCTGCACTCTAGATTGCTCTTTAATTGTCTAGAGCTTTCTAATATATACGCCATCTGTGGTGTACTTTCTACAATGATCTTTAACTGAATATTCGAATTCGAATATACGGTCGCAGCAAACAGCGTTGCCAACTTACGATCAATGGTCAACTGAAAGCTTTTATTCAATATTAATAATGCCCTCAGATTTGTTACAGTTTGCTATTACAGCACTGCTATTTGAAAGCATTATGCAACTTTTAAATCAGCCCTTAAAATCGTTATATTTGAATTCAAGTAAAATTTCGTAACAGTATTAAACAAAATTCAATTCAACCAAAGGTGGTTTTATTCCAAACAATTTCGTTTTACTCTTTGTGAAAAAGCTAAATACTAAAATAATTCCACTTTCGATCGAATTCTGTGTCAGCGTTTAACCAGTTTTTTTTAATAATTTGAATAATGAACTTGTTATTGATCTATATGAGTTAAATCTTTTTTGTTGTATGAATCTTCAGCATTAGTTTTGGATCTTTATTTATCTTTTAGAGAAATTCAAGTTCAAAAAACATCACATAAAACTAAGGAAAATAATTCCCGGAAATTCTCGCACAATTTCCCGGGATTTCGGGATTGAAAATTTTGCGGAATTTCCAGGATTTCTCGTCCCGGGAATTCCCGTGAAAACTCTAGTTGTAACGCAAATGAATATTGTAGAAGTTTTATCTGGAATGAGAGAATTTTTAATAGAGCTTTACGATTATACTTTCATTCGGTTAGTGTGCCCAATATTTATTTGGTAGCACAGTGTTATTAAAAGGAAAATAGAAGAAAAAAAAAGTCAAGTCTCCTTAAAAATGAAAATTGTTTATTATTACGAAAATATTAGCTATCAAATCTAATTACGCAAACAAGCCATGCAATTTAATCGTATTCATTCAATTATTCCTTCAAGTAATAATTTCATTTTATTTACTTTACAATAAATCATTTTTTTATTGAATTTTTGTTTTAGTGTATTTGTTCAGGCAACAAACTCATTAAAAATTTAACAAAATATGAATTTTTACAGCAACATTAGAAAGGGACATTTTTACATCATTATAATTTTGTTGTTGTTGTTGTTATTATTGCTAAATTATTGATTTTATAAATAGTATAAGAGATATAATACTTATTGTATAATATTTATAATAAAAAATAACGCAATTTTCTAATTGAGCTACAAAGGCAATAAAAATGTTTAATGGTTTTATTGTAGCAGTCCGTAGTTAGTTGGAATGGGTGGTGGAGAGTGACAGCAATTAAATTGAAATAAGTATGTTGCCATAAGTAAATGAAAAATAAAAGTTATAGCTAAATACAAAATAATGGACTAAGCATAAACTGTACCAGCGCCTTTTACGAAAAAATACTTAAGAGCTGAACTAAAAATGCGTTGATATATAGAACTCATCAAATTTGTAAACAATTTAATAGAAATTTTCCTTAAAAATATTTAACCCTCTAATGCTTAAGCATGCCTCAAGGCACTCATCACAAAATGCCAATAAATTCAAATTTGACTGATGTTTCATTTCCAAAACTTTTTGAAATGTAAAATCAGTTATATTTGCATTTATTGGCATTTTTTCGATGAGTGCCTAGAGTATGTTTGGACATTAGAGGGTTAAGTTTTCGCAGTTCTATTAGAAATTTAAGAAAAATTCAAAGTTTTGCTGAAAATTTGGTTTTTCGAACCAAGAGCATCTCGCAAGCGGTAGTGTTAGGGAATAAACTATATAAACTATGATTAGCTTTAAGCAAATGGGAACTAACTTTTCAACTAATCAAGAATATTTTTTGTTTGTATTACTTACCAATCAATAAAATATCTAGTTTATTTATTGACGTCACGTACATGTAAATGTATCTTCAAAACGTGTCACAAATAAAATGTAAAATTTCATTTTTTTCAATATTTTTTTTTGTTTTGCACTCGTTTCATCAAGTTTATCGTATTAGAGAACAAACTGTATGTATATTTTTGTGTCATTTGAACAAAAACTAGAACTTAAATAAAATAATTAAAGTTTTAGTTTAGTTTTTGTTTAATACCAGTTTTGTTATTGGTTGTTATAAATATCTGTGTTTCGTGTCCTTGGGCAATTGTAAAATATAGATTTCATTTGTGAATTTTATTGTGTCCATAAAACATTTCCATACAATGTAATACTATTGTACATCATGTCTATTCGCGCCACATCACATTTAGTTGTGTAGTTATTAAAAAAGGAATATTATGTATATAAATTAAAAAAATATATGTATATAAAAATTTATTGCTCTATTTGTTTACATTTTTTTTTTGGAAGAAAGGAAGAAAATATTACTTATTTATAATGTATAAAAAATAATTTAATTTTGGTTGCAGTTTACAATGTCGGAAAATTTGCATTAAATTTTATATTTAAACAACTATGAGTAAATGAACTACAAAAACAGTTCATTTACATTTAAATTGCTACTTTTATCTGAATCTAGAAAGCTCGATTTTGCTCAAAATTTTCAGCATTTGTTTTGTACGTGACGCAGAATAATGTGGATAAATTTGGAAGCATCGAAAATGAAAGTTCAAAATAAGGGCCTCCTGAAGCACGGAAATGTAATCGATATTCCAATGTTATTGACAATCTGCTGCTTAATTTCTGCTGATAATTTACAACAATTATGAGAAATTCAATGGTTTATAATATTGAACTAAAATAATCAAATGTTAATTAAGAGAGACCTAATCAAAATTAAGTATGTACCATTTCAGGAGATGGCGGGCAAAAGTCCATAACTTTTGATTAGATTGGAATTTTGATACGCAGTTTTTTTGTTTGTATAATACCCTACATTAAGTAAATTAGAAAAAATATTTTTGTCTTAAATGTCAGTCAAATTAATTTTCGTGAATGATTTTCGGAAGAACCGATTATGAACCGATCGTCATGAAATTTGTTCGTATGATTTCAGCCATTTTCGATAGGCTTCGTCCTTGGGCCGAAGAAATCAGCCAAACGGATGGACGCACATCGTTTAATCGACTCAGAATGTGAGGTGGGTGTCAGACTAATATTTTTGGACGTTACAAACATCAGTACTAACCCAATATACGCTCCACACTATGGTGGAGCAGGATATAATTATTCAAATTATTAGCCGTTGTTAGCTATGACCTTTTCCCACCTTACTGGCAACATAAGGATTCCGTGGCAAGAACCAATCTTTTGAGGCCAAGAACGAATCAAGCCAATATCGGATTCTCTGTTCCAAAGTGAAGCGTATCCCAGAGATAGCGTTCTGTATAGTAGTCAGACTGAGCTCGATCTGGACTATAAAGCAGGTGAGGCAAAACTTATCAACCACTTCATTCTAAATACTTTTTAACAAGTATTGCAACATGTGGCCGAGCGATGTCATTCTCGGCTCTTTCCGTCAATGTTTGCTTCAAACGAATCAGTTGCGTTCGGAATGGTTCTCTGAGATGGTCTGGTCAGATCGCAGACGATCATAATATATAGGACCCCTTTTCTCCCACCGAATTCAGAGAATTACTTTAGCATCATTGATATTTGGCGTTGGAGCCGATTCGTCTGGTTGGCCGGGCTTCACATACGATCTCTTATGTTTCGGGTTATCGTATTGATTCCATTTTTCATCGCAAGTAATGATTCGGTGCAAAAATGATTTTCTTTAATATCATTCAAGCATCATGTCCGGAAAATCACAAAATTGTCTTTCAAGGTCTCTTAGCTTCAATTTGTATGGCACCAAATTTCCCTACTTTTGGACGAATCAAGCTGCTCGCAAACGTTTTGAAATTGCTGCTTCAGTAGCTAACAATAATTTAGGAAGGTCTTGTTTTATAACAATTTTCATGGAGTAATGCCTCCAATTCTTGGTCTTCAAAGTTTTTTGGCTGGCCTGGACGCACAAAACCATCTCTCGCACTTTCAAACCGATGGAACACATTCACCATAAGCTTTGGTGGGCAATCGTTGTGCTTCAGCGGCACATTTTTTAAAATTATGATGATGAATGACGATTCGTTGGTACAATATTCGAAATTTTCGAAGCAAAAAAAACGTTGTTGTTTACATTATAATGTTCAATAACAGTTATGTACCCTTCAAAATGACATACATATAAGTTATTAAAAACAAGAACCGCATTCAAAAGATACGACATTTTCGAAGCAAAAAAATACCTTGTTATTTACACTATAATGTTCAATAACTAAGTGAGAAATCCCGCATTTTTAAATCATACATCCAACTGAAAAAAATCAAGCAAATTAATTTCATAGCGATCAGTCCATAATTGTTCATAGCTTCCCTATAAGGCCCACTTAAAAAAATCACTTACAACAAAAAAATTATTGAAATTTTAAAAGAAAAATGTTTTTGCTCATTTACTCAGTGTAGGGTATTATATGGTCGGGGTTAACCGACTATACTTTCTTCATTGTTTTACATTAAATTGGTATGCAAACAGTCGAAGAATATTGACTTTTCGCAAAAATCCTTAAGACGACTGTTCAGAAATTTAAAAAAGTCGAAAGTTCGAAAAGCTAACTGTTTTAAAATCGAAAAAAGTCGAAAAGTAGAATTTTTTTTTCAACTTTTCTTCTGGTCAAATTAACATCTGCCAACCTTTAAATACAATTGAAGTAAAAATACATTGTTAATTTGTATTCCATTCACAATTGTTTTTTTTAAAGAATTTAATTGTTTTCAATATATAATAACACAAGATTTGTGAATTTTTTATATAAATAAGACGTGCAAAATGTTTAAAAATTTACAATTTATTGCAAGCTCTAAATGAAATTATTATACATTTTGTCTTTTCTTCTGGTCGCTTTGGTGACTTGTTGCTCAGCCCAAACATGTCGCGGCGCGCCACGTAAGTTGATTTTATTAATATTTTTTATATTTATATTTAATAATTTAATAATTATTTTTCAGGCGTTCCTTTGTGTACTGGTGCTCGTGATTTAGGTCGTCGTGGTCGCCGTTGTAGGCCCCAAAACGTTTGGTATTATAATGCTGCTACCAGACAATGTACTCAAATGCGCTACTTGGGTTGTCGTGGCAACAGCAATCGTTGGTGCACCCGGGCTGTATGTGAGCAGAGATGTCGCCGTTAAATATTTAAGTTTTGTAACTCTAAAATTGCTTAAAATTCTTTCAGTTTAGTTTTTTTTTTCTAAAAATTGTATATTTTTGCTGACATTAACTTTATTTCGTTTTATTTGTAAATAAATTTTGTATTAATAAAGAGAAACTATTTGGAAATAATTTAGTGAAAGCTATTCAAATCTGATTTATTTGCCAAATGATAAATAAACAAAATTCTGCATTTTTGCTATAAAAGTTTCATAGAACATATTATCCTACTATTGGAGATATTGTTACGAACTTCTACATGGTTGGAGCTGAGCTTTTTTTGATTGATTTACAGCTTCTTAGGCGTAATGGGGGCTAGTACGTGTCCTCTCAAATTTGGTCATCTAGGAATCAATTTTTTTTTTGGTAAATCGCCAAAACTCCATTTATGATCCGAATGAGTTATAATTTAAAATATAAATAGTCCTTGAGAAGATCTACAAAAAATTAATAAAACAGTTATCTAGTCCCTATAAAAAGTTACACGCATCCAAAGTTCAATAAATCGAAAGAAGAATATTAACTGCCCAATTTTATGTATGTATATCAAATAAAAAACTAACATTTTGTGAAAATGAGCGAATTCACTGAATTGTAAATAAATTCGAAAAGAATCCATCAATTTTTATGACCAATATCTCATTTTGTTTCTATTACAGGTGGCTTTGCGATAAAGCAATAAATCTGAACAATTTCACCAGTTTTCGATTTTTCATGATTTTTTTAAAACAAACAAAATAGCTATTTTCACATAAACAATATATTTTTTTCTTCAATTTGTTATTGTAACTCCGAAACTAATGAGGCTATTAAAGCGCATTATATACTTGAAAATTTGCAAATAGCATGGGAAAAATGTTTTCAAAATTAAAAAAATCGAAAGAAGAACATTAACTACTTAATTTTATGTATATCAAACCAAAAACTAAAATTTTGTGAAAATTAGCGAACTCACTTAATTTTGAATAAATTCGAAAAGAATCCATATATTTTTATGGTCTATACCTTATTTTGTTGCTATTATATATAGCTTTGCGATAAAGTAATAAACCTGAGCAATTTCTGCCGCTTTCGATTTTTCATGATTTTTTCAAAACAAAAAAATTTGCTATTTTCACGTAAAAAATATATTTTTTGCTTCAATTTGTTATTATAAATCTGAAAATACTGAGCCGATTGAAACGCAATATATATATGAAAATTTATACATAGTATGGGGAAAAAGTTTTCAAAATTCAATCAATCGAAAGAAGAACATTAACTACTAAATTTTATGTATATCAAAAAAAAATAAAAATTTTGTGAAAATGAGCGAATTCACTTAATTGTAAATAAATTCAAAAATAATCAATCACTAGCCACGGCCGATACCTTATTTTGTTGCTATTATATATAGCTTTGCGATAAAGTAATAAATCTGAACAATTTCTGGCGTTTTCGATTTTTCATGATTTTTTTAAAACAAAAAAAATTGATATTTTCACAAAAAAATATATTTATGGCTTCATTTTGTTGTTATAACTCTGAAACTACTGAACCAATTGAAACGCAATATATATGTGAAATTTTGTACATAGTATGGGGAAAATGTTTTTAAATTTCAATCAATCGAAGAAGAACATTAACTACTCCATTTTAGGTATATCCAAAAAAAAAAACAAAAAATTTTGTGAAAATGACCGAATTCACTCAATTTTAAATAAATTCAAAAATAATCAATCAATTTTTATGATCAATATCTCATTTTGTTCACATTACATGTGGCTTTTCGATAAGGTATTAAATCTGATAAATTTTTGCCGTTTTCGATTTTTCATGATTTTTTTAAAACAAAAGAATTTCCTATTTTGATGTAAAAAATATATTTTTTGCTTGAATTTTTTATTATAACTCCGAAACTACTGAGCCGATTGAAACGCAATATATATGTAAAAATTTGTGCATAGGATGGGGAAAATGTTTTCTAAATTCAAAAAATCGAAAGCAGAACATGAACTACTCAATTTTATGTATATCAAACAAAAAAATAAAATTTTATGAAAATGAGCGAATTCACTTAATTATAAATAAATTCGAAAAAAATCAATCGATTTTTATGCTCGATATCTCGTTTTGTTGCTATTATATGTGGCTTTGCGATAAAGTAATAGATCTGAACAATTTCTTCCATTTCCGATTTTTCATGATTTTTTTAAAACAAAAAAATTCCATATTTTCACATAAAAAATATATTTTTTGCTTCAATTTGTTATTATAAATCCCAAACTGCTGAACCAATTGAAAAGCAATATATAAACGGATTAAAGGCTGTGTTAATCTCAACTCTTCTGATTTTATCGGCTGAATCCTTTTCGAGTTATCATTAATTATGTGAAGAGACGTCTAAGAAAATTTATAATTTTACTTAAAATGTTTTCTCTCAATAGAATTTTAAATTTGGACCATATTTGTGCTATGGAACTACAATACATGAAAATTGTGATTTAAAAAGCCTATAAAATTTCTTTTCGATTTTGTTGCCTTGTGTAATCTGATAATTACCATTGTAGATATTGTTAATTTGTATTATATTCACAATTCTTTTGTAAAGTTTTTTATTGTTTTAAATGTAATAAAAAAGAAAACACATAACAATAAAGATTTATGAATTTTTTATATAAATAAGACTGCAAAATGTTTAAAAATCATAAACACCAGTTGTTACTCCAAACTCTAAATGAAATTTTTATACATTTTGTCTTTTCTTCTGGTGGCTTTTGTGACTTGTTGCTCGACTCAAACATGTCGCGGCGCGCCACGTAAGTTAATTTTTTTCATATTTAATTTGAGTGATAATTTATTAATAATTCATAATTATTTTTCAGGCAATCCTTCGTGTTCGGGTGCTCGTAATATAGGTCGTCGTGGTGGCCTTTGTAGAGCCCAAATCGTTTGGTATTATAACGCTGCTACCAGACAATGTAGGCAAATGCGCTACTGGGGTTGTGGTGGCAACAACAATCGTTGGTGCAACCGGGCTGTATGTGAGCAGAGATGTCGCCGTTAAATATTTAAGTCTCTAAAATCTCTAAAATTGCTTAACATTGTTTCATCAGTTTAGTTTTTTTTTTCTCAAAATTTTAAATTTTGTTTGTCACTGACTTTATTTTGTTTTATTTGTAAATAATTTTTGTATTAATAAAGAGAAAATATTTGGAACCACAACAATAAAATAGAAGAGTGATTTTCGCTAATGATTGATTTCAAATGATAAATAAATAAAATTCTGCAACTTTGCTCCATGATGCAGCTGTACAAGTTCCATAGAACATATTAGCTTACAGATACTTAAGATTTAAGTACTTTTGTTTGGTACTATCTACCTTTATGTACAATATTTTACTTTTATTTATAACTTTGCTATTATTATCAGGCTTATTATCGTTGCCATAATCAGAGTCATCTGCCAGTGCAAACTCAGCACATCATGTGCACATCTTAGAACTAAAACTTTTTCTTGCAATTTTCCTTAAACAAAATTTTTAAATAACAGCAACAACCATAGATTATTCATCTGCACATTTTTTAAGCACAACATACAAACAAATTTCAAGTATTTTGACGTTCTATCTTTTCGTTTTGCCTTACGAAAGCTCTTACAGTTTATCTCTCATGCTTGAAATTTAATGTGCCAACATGACAAACAAATATGTGAAACAAACATTATCATTTTTTTTGTTCAACATTTTTATACCCTTCATCATGAGTGGTAGGGGTATATATAGAATTGTCATTCCGTTTGTAATTTCCACATTTCTCATTTGAGACCACAAGAAGTATTTATGGTCTGTCTGTTGAAATCAACTTTCCGTAACCCCCAAATAACTTTTATTCATATTTTGTACATCAATGTATTCCCCATAGATTAACTTAGATTGATATTAAAAATCGAGAAAATCGGCCCATAAATGGCTGAGTTATAAGCAAAAAACCGAGACTACCTCGATTTAAAAAAAAAAAAATATATTTTTTTTAGCTAAATTTTCTTTCACCATAATAGTTTTATGCAAAAATGTTTATTATATTTATTTTAAAGCATCGTTGGTGAAGGTTTTACAAGATTCGTAACAGCCGAATATAGCACTATTGCTTGTTTTTGTTAGGTTGCAACTTTTGAGTTTATTTTTCCTTGTTGAAAAAAACAAAATGTTGCTTACAAAACAATTCCTTCTTTTCCAAGTCGTGTCTATGTTGATGAGTTTGTTTTTCTTTTCCTTCCACTTTTTTTTTGGTTTAAAACCACTTGATACATGTTTCGACTACTTTTTCTTAGTTTTTAGCCATCTCTGCAGTGGTGGTGTCAGTGGCAGCTGCCCTGCTCCATTGCAATGGTAAAATGTCTGCCATTGTATAGTTGGTTTTTTGTTAAAGATAACAACTCCCACAGTATGTGCCATAAAAATTTGCTATCTTAATCTGTATTTTAAGCTTTATTTTTCTTTATTTGTTCATTTTTTTTTGGAAAAGTAAAAGAGAATTGTTCCTTTGTTAGCAAATAACATTAAAATTTACAAAATTGTGTTATACTTTTTTAATGGATTTGTTTAATTGCTAAAAGCTACTAAAATTTTTAATATCTTCTTGGGTTTCTTGTGTATTTTTATTGGTGGATTGAAATGAAAATTCTGAAAAGTTGTTAATGCAATAGGCTGGAAATTGTCCATCAAATGGAAATTAACCTTTTAAAGGCAACGGTACCTAATTGAGCCGAATAGAAATTTAGGTTAGTTTTGATTTCTCCAAAAAATAAATAATAAAATGTTTTAAAATTGATTTTAAAACATTTTACTTGTTTGGAGCTTTAAAAAATTTGGCTTATTTTGTCCTTAGGTACACTAAAGGGTTAATTTCAGACTCACAGCGAAATATACATATAGCGGAAACTAGAAAAAACTCAAACAAAAAAAATTTCTCAAAATAATCACACATATGAGTGGTGTTTTTTTAATAATACATTTTCACCACATAGGTTTTTGACAACTGAGTTAGGTTTTTGGCATCAGAGTTTCCGATCTATGTGTATTTATTTATGTTCAGACCTCAAGGAATATTTTTAATTTAGGTTAAGATTTTAATACTTATTGTAAATTTCTCAAAAGAAAGATTCAATAAAGAAAAAATTAAAAAAAAGGAATATTTTTTCTCTAGCTTAATCAAAATTCTTTGATAAATATATAATTGGGGGATTCAAACGGTCTGCTATTAGGTCGTATTGTCATAATGTCGTAAAATATTTTTTTAGTTTAAACAAATTCTTGTTGTGCTGCAAACAAAAAAAGTGTTATTTTATGACAAACCAATAAACACAGTTCAAAAAGTCTTATTAGTTTATTATAATATATTTATTCTATATATTTTACGACATTATGACAATACGACCTAATAGCAGACCGTTTGAATCCCCCAAATATTTCGTTAGTTCTTTATAAAAAAAAAGTAAGAGAGCTATATCTATCTTATATACCCTTTAAAATAAATTTTTTTCAAAATTAAAATTTTTTTTCAAAATAGTTTTTAAATTTTTTATTCCAAATTGTTAATTTTTAAATTTATTTTTATTATGCGTTTGTGCAGATGTTTGTAACGCACAAAAATATTAGTCTAAAGTATACCGATCGACTTAGAATCATTTTCTGAAACGATGTCCGTCCGTCTGGTTGGCTGGATGTCCATGTAAACCTTGTGCGCATAGTACAGGTCGCAATTTTGAAGATATTTCGATAAAATTTGGTACAAACTATTTTTTCGGCCCAAGGACCAAGCCTATTGCAACTGGCTGAAATCGGTCCATTATTTCACATAGCCCCCATACAAATGTCCTTCCGAAATTGGACTTTATCGGTCATAAATGTTTAATTTATAAATGTATCTCCACAAATTCCGCTCCAAATAAGTTTTATATATACAAAATTCATGTCACCAAATTTTGTTCCGATCGGTCCATAATTAGTCATAGCTCCCGCTTCCGAAAATCACTTTAACGTGCATAAAAATTTTGGTATACTCACAAAATTCAACATAGTAAACTTTCATATAGACATAAATTACACGACCTAATTTCATGGTGATCGGTCCATAATTGGTCATATAAGGCCCCATATAAGGCCCACTTCCGAAATTCACTCAAAAATATAAATTATTGAAATTTTAAAAGAAAAATGTTTTTGGTATTTTCTTAGTGTAGGGTATTATATGGTCGGGCTTGACCGACCATACATTCTTACTTGTTTTTTTTTAATTTTTAAAATTTTTTTTAAAAAAATTCGGTTTAAAAAATATTTTTCCCGATTTTGACCTATTGTAGGTCTAACTTACTATAGCCTTATATACATCGTTGCAATGGACTTTGCAGTATCTATCATTAGATATTAATGGTTATATTAATCCAGATATATTTAAAAGAAAAGGCCAAAAATCGGTATTGTCCCGGTTGTCCTTATATCTCAGCCATTTGTTTGCCGATTTTGTCGATTTTAAATAGCAACTAAGCCGGAAGAATTCCCGATATATTGATGTATTAATCATGCTTGTAAGTTATTTAGGGGCTACGGATAGTTGATTTCAACATACAAACGGACAAGTGGGGTCGCAAATGAAAAATGTAGAATTTACAAACGGAATGACAAACTTATATAACCTAGCCATGGTGAAAGGCATAGAGAATTATACACATTCAACAAGTAAGAGTGTTATATTCGGCTGTTCTGAATTTTTTATAACCATTTCCATCAGTAGAAACTTATACTTATCAACAATCTTGATAACACGCTGTTATTAACATTGGCCCATAATCATAGTCAAACAACTTTAAAATAAAAACCTGCTTTTAATTATTTTGCAACTATAGTCAAAATTAAAGTGTGTTTTAAATTGAACCGACTTTAACTGGGTGCCACCTCAAATGTAGAAAATGTTTTCATACAAAATACAAAAAAATATAGACAAGTGGCACCGCTGAACAGCTGACATAGAAAATTAAAAAAAACAATAAGTAAGAGTGCTATATTCGGCTATGCCGAATCTTATATACCCTTCACCTTTGTTGTGGATACATTATTATTTTTTATAATTAGTATATAGGTATTTATGAACATTGCCCACTTTCAGCGTACAGCATCCTAAATTTATCAAGAACACAAAAAACAACAACAACGCCAAACGAAACAAAACACCAAAAGAAAAAACAAAAACAAAATACGCAAGGCAATGAAACCAACACACATCCAAACATACGTTTAATTGTATAAAAAACAACAACAACGCCAAAAGAAAAACAAAATACGCAAAGCATGCACATTCAAACATACGATTTGTTGATTTTTTGTCAAAAAAACCAACACACAACCAAACTAAAGTTTAGTTGTATAAAAAACAACAACAACGCCAAAAGAAACAAAACACAAAAAAAAAACAAAATACACAAAGCTTGCACATCCAAGCATACGTTTTGTTGTTTTTTTGTCAAAGCATGCAATACATTGTGTTTTTTGATGAAATTTTCAGAGGTTGTCTCGGATTTTTGCTCATATCTCCGTTATTTATGGACGGATTTTGCTGATTTTAAATAGCAAAATTCTCGAAAGTATGTCTGACAGAATTGTTGAAGATTTGGATCCCGGAGATATCTGGGGCCTTCAGAAAATTGATTTCAACAGACAGACAGACAGACAGACAGACAGACAGACAGACAGACAGACAGACAGACAGACAGACAGACAGACAGACAGACAGACAGACAGACAGACAGACAGACAGACAGACAGACAGACAGACAGACAGACAGACAGACAGACAGACAGACAGACAGACAGACAGACAGACAGACAGACAGACAGACAGACAGACAGACAGACAGACAGACAGACAGACAGACAGACAGACAGACAGACAGACAGACAGACAGACAGACAGACAGACAGACAGACAGACAGACAGACAGACAGACAGACAGACAGACATACAGACAGACAGACAGACGGACATGGCTTAATCGACTCCGCTATCTATAAGGATCCAGAATATATATACTTTATAGGGTCGGAAATGAAAAATGTAGCAATTACAAACGGAATGACAAACTTATATATACCCTTCTCACGAAGCTGAAGGGTATAAAAACAATAAAAGTAACAGCGAAATCTAAAGAAAAAAAGCAAATTGTGGTGAAAAAATGTAAAAAAATAAGATTAATATCATAATAAGGATATTTTGGTTCTAATTTTATTGATAACTGTTTAATAATTGCAAAATCTCTGCCAATATCTTGTAACACAAACATTTTTGACTTGTTGTCGAACTTTTTTACTTGAGGAAGAACAGCTGATGCTGTTGTTGAATGAGTTAATAACAGCTTCAGCTGGTTTTATATTTACAGTCGACTTTAACGTCAAAAGTATATTTTATCTTGTCTATGGTAGACCTAAAGTCCACTCTTAAGTAAAGACGACTTTATTTCTGACTATGATTATGGACCATTGTTTCTAAATATGACAACATTAAATGTGAAGCCGCTTTATAAGCTCTTGTTGAATATTGTGGAAATAGAACATTCCGGTTTTTTCCGTTAGCTTTTTCATGAAACTTCTAGAAGAAGGCGCTGTATATAAATAGTAAATTAAAAGAGTGTGACTATTTGAAAAATAAAAAATTTGTATTTGCAATTAAAAGAAACCGGTTTATTTGAACCACCATTTTTAAAAGGTAAAAACGTAACAATTGTTGTCAGAAGTGGTATTGCAAAATAAGAAGCAGCTATGATGTTTGAAGAACTAAAAGTGAAACAACTCAAGAGCGAAGTCAGTACGTTGGAGCTACCAACAGCATAGTAGTAAGGCGGAATTGCAGAAAAGAATCATAAATGAATTCAAGTGGCGTGAAATTGACATCGAATCTTATGAACTTGAGTATGAAGATGAGCAGCATGTTTGCGGTTATGTTTAGAAAACAATGGAAATAAAATTCAATGAAGCCAGCGAATTTTCTAGAACCAACAACAAGAAAATTCTAGAGAAGAGCAAGAAACTTGCTTAGTTTCAAGAAACTTCTAGAGTAAACAACGGGAAATTGTTGGCTGAAGTTCAAGTCAACAACGACACAGAAAAAACTATTTCTTAAACCGTTTCAACTCAAATATATATATCACATATTGAACTGGTTTCAATTATTTCATAATTAAATCAAGTATTCATGTGTCAAAATAATCAAATTCAAAACTCAAAATTCAATAGAAAATATCAGAAAATTTTATTTTTGAGCACATGAATAATTAATTATGAAATAATTGAAACTAGTTCAATATGGGATAAATGTTTGAATTGAAATATAATTTTTTCTGTGGAGAAGCTCCTAGCTGAAATGGAAGCGGCATTTCACGAATCTTCTAGAGGCACAGACGAAAAAATTCAGGAAATGTCTGAAGTTATTAACAGATTTAGAGAATGGTGTCGATCAAAATGGCATGTTCTAGAAATAAAGGTACATAATCTTGTCTTGTAATAATGTCAAGATGGACCGTTACGAATTATTCCAGAAACCTCTAGTAGAACAAAGGCCCCTACTTTTAATGCAAGGTCATAATATCTCGCAAATTTTAAATTCATTCCAAGCCACATCAATAAAAATCATGCTTGATATTATTGGGTATATGACTTAAAAATGCGGATTTTTTAAAAAGTTTTGCTTTTATTTTGAAGCATTTGTTCAAAGTATTGGCCATTGTTAGCTATGAAATTATCCCATATTTATAGGAACATATAAATTCCAAGCCAAAATAACTGCTCATCATTTGAGGCCAAGAAAGAATCAAGCCAATATGGTATACCCTAATCCAAAGTGAAGCGTATCCCGGAGAGAGCGTTCTGAATCGATAGAAATAGTAATCAAACGGGGCACTATCTGGAATATAAAGCGGGCGAGGCAAAACTTCTTAACCACTTCATTCTAAATGCATTTTAACAGGTATTGCTACCTATGAACGAGCGTTGTCATGATGTCCGTTGATGATGTTTCATATATGGCCGCATATTCTGGGCGTTTTTCGGTAAATTTTTACTTCAAACGTTGTAACCTTATCGAAACGTTGCATTCGATAACGGTTTCCTGTGATGGTCTGGCCAGATTTCAGCAGTTGCATTCGATACAGGTTTCCTGTGATGGTCTGGCCAGATTTCTGCAACTCATAATAGATAGGTCCCACCAAATACTAAGCATTTCGTTAGCACCATGGATATTTGGCTTTGGTCTCGATTCGGGCTTCACAAACAATCTCTTACGCTTCGGGTTATCGTAATGGATCCATCATTCATCGCATGTAATGATTCGGTGCAAACATGATTTTCTTTTATAGTGTTCAAGCATAATTTCAGACATGCAAAATCGTCTTTCAAGGTCTCTTGGCTTTAAATCGTTTGGATGAATCCTGCTGCTCGCAAACGTTTTGAAATTGCTGCTTGAGTAGCTGCCAATGATTATGCAAGCTCTTTATGAGTTTGACAACAACCTTCATGGAGTAAAGCCTCCAATTCATGGTCTCCAAACATTTTTGCGTGTCCTGGGCGATGTTCGTCTTCTTTGCAAAAATCACCAATTCTGAACCTCACAAACCTTCTCTCGCACATTGAAACCTATGAAACACATTCACCATAAGATTAGATGAGCCATCGATGTTCTTCAGCGTCACTTATTGTCAAATTATAGAAGTAAAGCAAAACTTCCTTCATATGACGCTTTGTTGGACTACCAATTGCAGTGAAATATATCTGAATTTAAACTTTCTAAATATATTTTTACATGTTAAGTTTTTATACAGTAGAGCCTCATGAACTTCTATTCTAAAAATGTTTGAAAGGTTTAAAATTCTTCATTTCCTTGCCTCACAAAATTAAAATATTCTTCCAAACACACAAAAAAAAAACGTGATAATGACATCAAAAATATACAAAAACTCATAGTTGGCAAAAAAAAAGACATTTTTTCCCCCTAAATTGTGCTCACTTGCCAATTATTTCAAAGACATTCCTATATTTTCACAACACTGGGCCATAAAGAGACATAAAGCAAACTTTTCAACCAGAAAAACTTTAAACAAAACGAAAGAAAAACATCAATTTGGTTTGACTTTTAAACTTAACAAGTTGTACAATGTATAAATATGTAACTTGACCATTATCTTTATTGTTTTCTAGTGTTTTTTTCTCGTTCACTGAGATTATCATCATCGTTATTTCCATGGCTTAAGTTTAGAAAAAAAAGTATTTTTGTAAATTTCTACAAATATTTTTACTTTAAACTGAGAGCAAATGTTAGCAACTTTTAATGTAGTTTGAGATACAATGTAAACATCAACAAATGTTAAAAAAAAGAAATAATTGTACATTTACATATTTGTATCCGGTGCAGTTTTAAAGGTAGTAATTGTTAACTGTTGCATAGAAATTTTTAAATACGATTTATGGTGGTTGATACTAGTTGCTTTTTTAATGTAAAGTTATGCGCAGTATGGCAATTGCTACCCTCTGCATTACCTTTCGCCAGTTAAATCACTAGTTAGTTATTAAAGTTAACACGCACTTAATCAGAGTTTGTTATTGTTGCTAGTGTTGATGTAAAAACAAACAACAACATCAACAAACTATGTTGCAAATTGTTTTGGGAAAATATATATAATTTGTTTGAGGTTGTCTCACATTTTGGTTCATAACTTTTGTACTACATAACCGATTTTGCTGAATTTCAATACCAAACTGCCTAGGACAATAGTAAACATTTCCAATGAATCTCATTAATTTCTGTTGTGTATTTTTAACGTGAGCATGTTTTACACCAACAGAAATTGAGGTAAAAGAATCTTTAATATGTATACATTGTAGCTCTACAACGCGGATATAGTTCCATGGATTGCAGTGTTAAATTGTGTTAGAAATACACAAACATAGTCACATCCATAGATTACGGTTTATGACCAGCACAAAAAGCAATTAAAAATACTCATAGTAAATAGGATGGCCCCAAAATAAATAGGCAATATTTCCAACTAAAACAAATAGGATCAGCAGTTTCTGAAATGGATCAAAGGACAGAAATATCCTTAAATAATATTAAAATAAAGTACATATTCTCTAATTCTGTTTATTGGAACTTAAAAATAGCACCATCCTAATGCAAATATATATGTTTTTGCATTTGCGAATGTTAAAGTATCAACATTTTCTCTCTCTACCCGTTTTATCCTCCAATGTTTTTTTTTTTTTTTTGGAGAAAAATTTAAATAGCAGCATAAGAAAAGCACATGCATATCTAAGGGTAGAGGTATCATTATCTAGTTCAGTGTTTTTGTGTCACTGTACATGTGTTAGTTTAGTTTTTAGTACCACAAAATATATCATCATTGTATCGTAATGTACTGTACATGTGTTGGTAAATATGTATCTGTGTGTGAGTGTTTGTATAGTGCTTGTGTGCAATGTTAACTTAAGTCTTCAAGGGTATGACCTTCTTTCTCTTAAAGCTAAATAAATAAACTGTATGCGTACGATGAGCAAAAAGAAACGAAAAAAAGCACACAAATAAATAGTGGCATGTTATCATGGCCATCGGCATAAACACATACGTTATTAGTAGAAATACTGCTACCATTACCTTTATAGGGTGTGTGTTATGAGCTGGGGGTTCATTTGCAATAGGACAAAAATTATGCATTTTTTGTTATCATTTTGTAATGATTGCAAATGAAACAGATTTCCATCGTGGGATATATGTAGGTCTCAACGCGGTTAATTGGTACTTTTACTAATATATGCTACACATGGTTTCTTTAAATCATCGTTTTCTGATTAAAGTAACTGTGCTAACTCGTTTTACATAGAGGGAGAGAAAAGCCATCATGGTGATCTTCAGGTATAGCGAATTCCAAATTACCAACCCTATCTATTCTTTTGCAGATGACAGCAACATATGGCATTCATATTCATTCAGTAATAGACCAAACCTGCACAGTGGGGCAGAATCAAAATTTTTTTGGAATAAATCTTCCATTTCTAAACGGCTGGTCTGATCGGGCTAAAATTTGACATGGGCATAGACAAGGAGTATTTGAGTTTAAGTTATTAATAGTAGGTTTTTGCTGTTTTTTTTTGGGTGAAAAGGTAACTTAAATATTTTTTTATTTAAAAAAAACTTTCATTAAGAACATACACAAATTTTATGTTTTTCTGTAAGATATCTTTACGGAAAACATCTTGGTATAAAAAAATTTCCTACTTTTCCAATATGTCGCCCCTACGCCCTTTGGAATTTTACCTATTTTTTTTTATCAAAATTTCAACTTTGAGCTAATACAACAAAGCTAGCATCATAAAACGGAAAGCAGCTTTTGAAACCTTGATGTGTTCCCTATTTATCCCCAAAGTATTTTCCCAACTCCAAAGGAATTGTAGGGTCCACATGTAGGTCCAAATGTAGGGCAAAATTGTAAAAATACTATTTTTGGGATTTTCTCTCAAATTCCCTTTGACCTTTTGACAAGTTTTTTTTACACTTTGTTACTTAGAATGGCCAATTTAAATAACGTTGAAAATTTCATTTAGTTTTGTTAAAAAATAAAGATTTGATTACATATTTATTGAGTTTCTAAAACTAAATTTTTTTTAAAAATTTTATTAGGATTGCAAACAGGAACAATTTGATCCACATTTATTCCGAACTATTTTTTTTTGTACTCCTTGTCGATGCCCACTTCTATTTTTATCCGAATCTCCATTTGACCAATTTATTGTCACTGTCATGTCATCTAGCCGATCGTCCTGTCCCTTCCCCTGTCAAACACTGTATTCTGTCTCGTTCCTTAATGTATGGGCCGGTGTCTCAAAGTCTATTTTGGAGCTTCTCCACTGCATAGAGAGAGGGCGAAGGTGATTATTGGTGACGGTAGTGTATCCAACCCTATTGATTTTGTATAACACTGACGCAATTTATGTTGCGTTTCACTGATCTATCGGTACTAAAACGAATGTGTTCTAATGAAATTAGCGAACTTCTTCCTGATACCAGAAGATTTAACGTAATTTTCGTCAAGAACATAACTATTTGTGGACGATTGGCCAGTAGACTGCATAACACACTACAGGGAAAATTCCTTCTTTAGCTGTACTGTCCGTATGTGAAACAAACTTCCAGCTGAAATCATTCCTGTCACTTTCAATGAATGAAATTTCAAATCAATTTTCCACAAACACTACCCCCCCTTTCCAGCCTGCCGTAACCAATTTTCCTAGTTCCACCACAATGTTTTGCTTGAGTAGCGGTGATATCTTGAGTGCTGCTCCAAGAAGAAGAAACAAATTTACGTTTTCAGGATGGCTTTGTGCATGAGATTGGGAATCAGAACCACAAATGTAAACTGGCTGTTTCTGTGGTTATTAGATCGATATTATTGTATGGAATAGCTGCTGGTATCTAAGGAGAATAGCTTTCCTGGAGCCCTGCAAACAAATTTGAAGATGTCGGTCTTCTTAAGTATGTCGTTTAGGATCCCAAATAGGTATCGTGTTCTTTTGGTCCAGGTATAACAGAAGGCTTAGCTATAACAGAATATCAGTTAGCAATATTCGTATACATTTTTACATCCAAGCGGCAATCAAATTCCTGAAAACATCGAGTCTGCTCCAGGAATGCTGACTAACCTTGAACTGGATGGCGATACATTCGAATGTCAACTTCTTACAACCGTTTTACAGATGACTTGACAAAAATAGTGGCTATGGTTTCCGAAGGAGATTTATATATTTTATGTGGCATGAAGCTTATAAGATATACAATAACGAACTCAAGAGAGTATATTCCTAGACTGACAAGAGCGTACAAGTGAGAGAGACGTTTGTGATATATAAATGGAATGTGAATAATCATGCGAGAAGATGAAACAATGGCATTGTTTTAAAGAGAGGGTTAGGATGCGACACTGCGACATCTACAAAACGACGCAACGAAGAAGTTAATCATAGAGTATAGTTATGTATTGCTCTGGTTTACAATCAGTAAAACATACTTAGACAATAAGCCGGATAACATTCAGCAAAGCTTTGTACAAACAGGAGGTGAGGAGAATTGCATTCGGTTTGGTGAATAGGAGCTAGCAGTGAGTAAGGATAAACAGAGAAAACTAGACTTCTTAAATACAATAAAATTAACGATCTGTAAGGAAACGAAAAATATAGTACTAAAATATTATTAAAACACAAAAAAAACGGACTTTATCTTTTATTTAAGGATGACCTAGATGGCTGAGTAATACCCCAGCTTGAAATCCGTAATCGGAGGTTCGTTACAACTATCGGAAGATCAGCCAAAGAGATCGTTATTAGTGGATGATAGAAGCTTTTAAAACAACTTGTATTTAAATAGGGGAGTTATAAAGCAATTCATATAATACAAAAATTCAATAAAGTTCTTTTCAGTAGCACAAACTACTTCATTTTCAATTTTATAATATCTTTAAATTCTTATAGAAGGTCGTTACATTTAAATTTTTTCATCAATTACAAAATGTCCTTAAAACATCCTTTTACTTCCACTTTGGCTGCATTTCTAACATATGCAATTGTTTTCTTGAAAGTCAAGGCATATTCTTTTATACATATATGAATAGAAAAAACAGGTGGTGATTACTGCGTTACATTTTGTAATAGAAATAATTACTGTGGTATTATTAGCAAAAGTTTACTGCATTTAGATAGATCCCAATAAGCATTAATTTTTTCATTCCATTTGTAACACATCATCGTCAAAAAATAGAAGCACTTGAACATTTTGTTGGAATTTGACTTGAATGCAAATGTAATTATGCTTCAAATTTGAAAAATATTTGAAAAAATTAAATATTTTTCAAACAAAAAACGTTTGGATTGAATTTATGTTTCCTTTTTACTGGACAATGCTATTGAAATAAAGTGTAATACAACTGTAATTCAAATGCTTGACTGTAATTCAAGACTTGAATCAAACTTGATTTCAACTTGCATTCCAGTAAAAATGGTTATTGCCCAATAAGCATTTTTACTGGAATTTAAGTTGAATGCAATTGTAATTCAAGCCTTTAATTATAGTCTAGCAATTGAATTACAGTTGTATTACACTTTATTTCAATAGCATTGTCCAGTCAAACGTTTTTTGTTTGAAAAATATTTAATTTTTCAAATATTTTTCAAGTTTAAAACATAATTATATTTGCATTCAAGTCAAATTCCAACAAAATGTTCAAATGCTTGAATTTTTGAGGCTTTGGTGCTTATTGGGTGGGTGTTTTCTTCATTAAAAATATCAATCAAACATTTTTTAATTTGATAATTTTGAAATGCATTATCACCTCGACTTTCCGATAATAAACAAAAAATGTTCAAAGTCAAATTCAAACCCACATCTTCTTAACTATGATTATTTGCCACTATAAATCATACAAAAAAAGTAACAGAACTGCACTGTATTTTAAGGCTTAAATTCAATTGTTATTCCTACTTGAATTTCAATGTAATTTATGGCTTGAATTCAGCTTTATTAATACTGAAATATTTGACTTGAATTCCAGTATCCTTTTCATTATAGATAATGCTATTGAAATAAAGTGTAATACAAGTGTATTGAAAGGCTTGAAATTTTAATGGTGTATGACTGGAATTTAATTAGTTTTGCACTTGAATACCAGCCAAAATGCTTATTGGGTAAGTAAGACACATCAATTTGTGCAAAGCTGTGATCGGCACTTAAAGTGACCTAGAACCGAATGTACTCGGCCATTTAAATTGACATACAACAAATGTCATTGACAATCATGAAAATGAGAAAGCAAAAAATGTAGTTTTTAACAAAGCAGGGCCTTGTAGTATTTTTAAAAAATATTGTTGCTATATATTTTTCATTATTCTCTCTATTAGAGACCATTACAATCCCCACATTTAATAAAAAATTCGTAAGATTGGTAAGCCTTACACTGAATAAACAAAAGTAATATATTAAAAAATATTAGCAGATGAAGTTCTTCTTAATTGCTAACAAAAGCATCCCCATATAGGGAACAGTCTCTTTATGCCAGCTACTGATACAGGACACAAATATAATGGTTTAACTGTAATTTGTTTGCTTCTTCTCATCTGTCTCGTACACATTACAAGGCAATTTTTTATTATTATTTTTTTGTGGTATTTTCACTGACACATTTAGAAATTTTTATTGTCACTTTTTTTGTTATGTTAGATGTAGTTAAATTTTCTGCTTTTTAGAAATTTTCTAGTAAAACAGAAACATAGAAAAATGAATGAGAAAAAAATCTAGTAGCACTTTAACAAAAGCTGCCACTTTATAATAAATGTGTATTTGAACAAGGAAAAAAAAACAAAAAATAAAGAAAACTAAGCGAATAAGAACATACACACACCCAGAAAGTATTCATGTTGGAAACGGAAATGTAGACAACATTTTCATTGGTATGCAAGTGCAAGTTGATTTCTAAGTTTTCAACTTTTAAATACAATAAAATAAAATTGCAAAAGATAAAAAAATATAATAAAATACTCCTACTGTAAGAAATATAATAGTTTATATTTCTTACAGTAGGAATTGCAGAATAATGTTTGCTTTTTTCTGGTTCGTGCTACACATCTGCACGTCTTGTGGTTTATATTCTATTATTTTTGGGCAAAACTAAAATTGCAACTAAAACTAAGAATATTATTTTAAAAGTTTTTTTTTTACTTGAGGTTTTATTTAACAAAGGAAGAAATATTAATTAAATTTTTAAAAAAATGTAGAAACTATTTAATGTAATTTGTTTTAAGAACAGATAGATAGATATTTTTAATACATGACCACTGACTATTATAAGATATTAGATGCAATTATTTAGCAATAAAGTTTGTATCGACTTTATTGCAGAATTAGTAAAAGAAAATTTTAAAAATGGATACAAAATATCATGTATCAATTCAAGGGTGCTAGGCAATATCTTGGTCGATTTTTTTAAAATATCGGGAGTACTTTTAGACCGAATGGACTCGAATTGTTAGCCAGACATCAACATTACCAATAATATACAAAAAAATCAAAGCAATATCAATTATGGATCCAAAAATACACAAATTTCCAATTAACACTTAAAAAAAATTTTAGATTTTGTAGAACATATCGAGCCCTTAGCGCTAAATTATTGTAAGCGACAAAACACAAATTTTATAGGAGAAGGTTTTTTTGATTTTTTTGAAATTTATACATAAAATTAAAAATGTTATGATGCGATATAATATAATTTCGCTCAAGCTATTTGTCTATTTTTCAAAAAAATTTATAACTTTTGACAATTAAAAATTCATGGAATACTTTATTGAAAAATATGACAAAAAATGTTTTTTATTGAATTTTTGCATAGATACAAATTTTTCAAATTGTAATAAAATTGTTATTTATGAATAGTTTTTAACGAAATTTCACAGTTATGTAAAATTTTCTATTTAAAATTAAAAAATAAAAACGAAAAAAATTGTTGAAAAATCCCAAAAATGGAAAGTCTTAATTTTTTTGGCTATAATATCCACACCAGGATCGGAGTTATCGGAACTCTTTACAAAATAATTAAAAGCTTATTGGGCCATCTAAAATCGGTTACTATATTTTGATATCGAATATGCGATTTGAGAATTTTTTCACTAAATTTAAATCTTATATAAAAAAATAGGTGATTTTTGAATGGACCTGGTCCCCTCGGTAAGAAAAATTTTTAATCTTTTTTTCAGTTAAAATATTTTATGAAAACTTACATTCAGAAAGTATAAATTCCTTATTCATCCTTTTAGAAATTTTTTGCGACAACTTAATTAATTTTCCCAAAAAATTAGCGAAAAATCGGCTTTTTAAAATTGTTTAAATTAAAATGCATATAACTTTGGACTTAGTCATTTTTTTTAAACAGTTCTTTTTCTGTTTGACACATACATATGTTGTTATTCTAAAGAAGGAAAACTGGAGAAAATCGGATACGCTGTTATCAAAAAACTGGAGTAGGTTGGGTAAAAATGTTGAAAATTAAATTTTCAGATACGAATATCTCCAAAGCTATAAGAGATAATTGATAGCTACGACTACCGAGTAGTCCTACTTTCAGGAGCCTTGGTCGCGCCCGTCGTGGGCCCATGAGATCCACGTTCAGAACTTAAACTCTACAACTCTTCTTCCTTGCTCATGTGAAATTTCATTCAAACCGATCTAACCATTTAGAAGTTACAGATTTATTTCCCTCTTTTTTTCCATACCACTATGTGTCGCTTACGATAAAATTCGTTTACTGTAAAATGTAAACATTGACTTACGATAAAATCTTTCCCCCTATTATTTTGAAGTTATTAACAATTTTGATATTCTGTGAACTCTAATACATCAGTATTACATTTTAATTTTTGCAATAAAAAAAAAATTTTGAAAATGTCGCTTACGATAATTTGGTGCTAAGATTTGGTGCTCGATATAACAATTTTTTATTTTCTGTAAGAAATCTTTAAGAAGAACTTTTTGGTAAAAAAAAACATGTCCTATTTTTCGAATATCTTTGAAATTGGATGGGAAACAAAAAAATGTTTAAAAATTAACTTGATTTCATTAATTCATTAAAGTAATGAATTTAATTCTTTCAATTAATGCATTTATTTCATTAAACTAATTATTTCATTAAATTAATGAATTTATTTCATTAAATTAATGAATTTATTTAATTAAATTAAGGAAATTATTTCATTAAACTAATGAAATTATTTCATTAAATTAATGAAATTATTTTATTAATGAAATAATGAATTTTGAAATTATTCTAATGAAATTATTTCATTAAACTAATGAAATTATTTCATTAAACTAATAAAATTATTTCATTAAACTAATAAAATTATGGCATTAAATTAATGAATTTATTTCACTAAATTAATCAATTTATTTCATTAAAGTAATGAATTTCTTTCATTCAATTAATACATATACATATTTCATTAAATAATGAATTTATTTTATTAAACTAATGAAATTATTTCATTAAATATATGAAATTATTTCATTAAATTAATAAATTTATATCATTAGATAATTGAATTTATTTCAATAAATTAATGAATTTATTTCATTAAATTAATGAAATTATTTCATTAAATTAATGAATTTAATTCATTAAATAATTGAATTTATTTCATTAAATTAATGAATTTATTTCACTAAATCAATGAATATATTTGAATTTATTTCATAAAATGTATGACTTTTTACCATTGTCCCGATGAAATCGTTCATCAGACTAACGATTTAAAATAATATTTATAATGAAATTAATTGGTTGAAATTATGAATTGTTTCATATAACTACTAATTAAATAATTTCCTTTATTTCATTAAATTAATGAAATTATTTTATTATATTAATGAAATTATTTCATTAAATTAATGAATTTATTTCATTAGATAATTTAATTTATTTCATTAAATTAATGAATTTATTTCATTAAATTTATGAATTTATTTCATTAAATTAATGTAATTATTTCATTAAATTAATACATTGTTTCACTAAATTAATGAAATTATTTCATTAAATTAATGAATATATTTGAATTTATTTCATAAAATTTATGACTTTTTACCATTGTCTCGATGAAATCATTCATCAGACCAACGATTTAAAATTATATTTATAATGAAATTAATTCATTGAAATTATGAATTGTTTCATTAAACTAATAAATATTTTGCTTTAAAATTTGACATTTCCTCATTATTTACATGACATATATCATCAAATTAATGACAAATATTCATATTTCCAATGAATTATATTTCAGTTAGTCAAAAAAAAACAATCGTTGATATCACAAAAAATTTCATAATTACTGAAACATATTTCATTAATCCAATGAAGCGCTACGTTGTAACTCAAAAAAAATCAGATCGTATCTTTAACTTTAAACTTTCATAACTTTTTTTATTATGCTTCGATTTTAATAATTGAAAATACAAATAAAAGCTTAAAGTTCCACCTATTCAAAAAAAAAATCTTACAAAAATATGTATTCTTTAAAAAGTTACATATTTTTGATCAGAATATTACCAAATTCCACTGTGCGTTGGTTGAATTTTAATAAAAATTTTCATTATATTAATGTAAAAATGCATTGGATATATGCAGAAAATTCTTTCAGTGTATGATTCATGTTTTCATTCATCACGGTATACGATGAATTCTTTATGGAAAGAACTCATGATCAACTATGGCAATTGTTAAGTATCATAATGGAGTTAGTTTTGAATGGACCCAAATGAACTGCTTGAAAGCGTTGCTACCCACGGAAATAAAATCGCAAAAATCTACAAATCTGTTTTGCAAGTACCGAAATAATACGTTAACCTCAAGAAGAAAACTTATAAATATATTTCCGAAATTTTCCCATGGAATTAAAAAATTTCTCTGGTATTCATAAGTGATTATTTAAATTTAAAATTGGTTTCCCCAACGAATTGCGTATAAATATATCTATCTAATCGTTTATAAATAACGATGAATGTATGTGTTTTTATATTTTTCCTATAATTAAACTTTAATAATCATTATTAATATTTTTGTCATGCCTAAAGCTGACTAATTGGCTGGACATTAATATTCATACATAAGGCTCATAAAAATTAAATTAAACATTTATGCCACAAACTCATATTTTCATTATTTATCCTTTTAGTTTGCTTAAATAGCCATTATTAAAGTTTTCGTTTCAAACTAAAAAAAAAAAACTTTTTAAATTTTATTTCAAAAACTTTTGAGCACTATTTAAAATAAATGTACACACACTTATGCCAAACCAAAAAAAAAACAAAAACCCAGCCACCCAACTTAACTAAAGTATGACATACGAAATGATTAATGGTTTCAAAATCTAGGAAATTATGTTTAAACTAAGTAAAATATCTAAAGTTTTCTGGTGCGTTTTGAAAAAGGATTTATTTCTGTAGATTCTTATGGCAAAAGTAAGAGAAAGAGAGAGAGATAGAAGTATTGTGGGTTTATAAAATAAGTAGCAGGTTGTGTGTAATTCCCTAAAGATTTTGATTTTCCAAGCAATGTTTAAAGTTATTCAGAAAGAGCAACTTTTAGCAAGGTTTCTGGTAATTTCTTTTAAGGTAAAGAAGAATTTTTAGTAGTTGTCTTAAGCACTAAAATATTTATAATTTTAAATGTGCTAAAATGTATAGATATTTATGTTTGAAAGCAAATGTTAAAACTCAGTAAGAAAATCAGTTATACACAAATGTATGTAAGTGATTTGCAGGAAATTTATGGATCTTATATAAATATTGAAAAAAATTAAATCTTACCACCTTCTTTTGTAAGTTAAAAAAAAACAAATAAGAAATATTCAAAAATTTGTCAATTGATGCAAAATGTTATGTTAGCCGCAAATCTGAAATTGAATATTCTGAACTTTATTTATTAAATCTGAGCTAAAATTGAAAATAATGGGAACGAAAAGAAAAAATTGAATCAGAAATAATAATTTTTACTCTACTGAAATTGGCCTTAGTGTGGTTTTTTCAAAGATTCAAATGCCAATGTCTAAATTAAAACAGTTTTGATCTCATATTTAATCTAACGAAAATATAAAAATATTACAATGAAGTGGTTGGGAAGTTTTGCCTCACCCGCTTTATAGTCCAGACCGTGCACCGTCCAACTATTATTTTTTTCGATCGATGCAGAACGCTCTCTCTGGGATACGCTTCACTTCAGAACAGAGTATCCGATATTGGCTTGTTTCATTCGTGGCCTCCAAAGATGATCATTTCTTTTGCTCGAAATCCATAAGTTGCCAGAAAGATGGGAAAAGTTCATAACTAAATAAATAGCTTAATATAAAATTCCGCATTTTTAAGTCATACACCCAATAGTATAATTAGTGTCATTCGAATAAGAACATCCCGAAATGAATGCCTTAATTTTTTTTATTTTGTTTTCATAAAAATTAGTCCTAACATTTAGGGAAAAACAATGACAAAATTTGGAATTGGAATTTTAACGATGTGTAGAAAAAACAAGTAAGAGAGCTATTTCGGCTGTGCCGAATCTTAAATACCCTTTACCAAATTGTACTTCAAAATACAAATTTTAAATATTTTTAGGTAAACAAAAAATTTTTTTTTTATTTTTTGTTAAAAATGTTTTTTTGAATTGTTATTTTAAAATTTTATAATTTTTTTTTTATTTTTTTAATTTAAATTTTCTTTTTTTAAATTTAAAAAAAATTTTTTTTTGGTGAATAAAAAAATTCGGGTTCAAAAATATTTTTTCCGATTTTGACCCATTGTAGGTCTAGCTAACTTTGGTGTTATATACGTCCTTGCAAAGGTCTTTGAAATACCTATCATTAGATATCCATATTGTCTATATTAATGACTTAGTAATCCAGATATAGATCAAAAATAGTTTAAAAATCGAGGCTGTCCTGTGTTTTTCCTCATATCTCAGCCATTTGTGGACCGATTTTGCTGATTTTAAATAGCAAACTTCTCGAAAGCATGTCTGACAGAATTATTGAAGATTTGGATCCCGAAGATATCTGGGGTCTTCAGAAAATTGATTTCAACAGACAGACGGGCATGGCTTAATCGACTCCGCTATCTATAAGGATCCAGAATATATATACTTTAAAGGATCGGAAATGAAAAATGTAGAAATCACAAACGACATGACAAATATATTATTAAAAGAGGGAATTAAATCTGTAGCTTCTAAACAGTTAATCCGGTTTGAATGAAATTTCATATGCTAAAGGAGGAAGTGTTTTCGAGTTCAGGTTCAAAACTTGGAACTCATGGGCCCACCAGAGACGCGGCCAGGATCCCCAAAGTAGGACAGCTCGGGTATGATAAATTTATAAAACGATTCTATTTCGTCGTTTGTATTCCGATTTCAAAAACATGACATATATGGAATCTACTCATAGTGCGCTTCAAAAAACCTCCGCGTATTTATCAATTACACAGGGCAACAAAATCGAACAATCGATTTAGAGGCTTCTTAAACCCCTACACAATTTTGATGTATTGTGGTTCCAGTAGAACAAATATGGTCCAAATTTAAAATTCTATGGAGACGTTTTTTTGGAAAAAAAATTTTAAGTAAAATTATAAATAATTATTGATAACACAAAAAAAAATTAGTCCGCTGTTATTAAAATAAACTCGGAAAAGTTGGAATTTACATAACCTTTAATCAGTTTATATATTGCATTTCAATCGGCTCAGTAGTTTCGGAGTTATAATAACAAATTTAAGCAAAAAATATATTTTTTCCATGAAAATAGCGAATTTGTTTTAAAAAAATCATGAAAAATCGAAAACGTAAAAAATTAATCAAATTTATCACTTTATCGCAAACAACATGTAGTAGGAACAAAATGAGATATCGATCATAAAAATCTATTGATTATTTTCGAATTTATTTACAATTAAGTGAATTCGCTCATTTTCATAAAATTTTAGTTTTTTGTTTGATATACATAAAATTGAGTAGTTAATGTTCTTGTTTTGATTGATTGCATTTTGAAAATATTTTTTCCATGCTATATACAAATTTTTATATATATATTCCGTTTCAATCGGCTCAGTGGTTTCGGAGTTAAATAACAAATTGAAGCAAAAAAATATATTTTTTAGGTGAAAATAAATTTTTTTTTTGTTTTAAAAAAATCATAAAAAATCTTAAACGCAGGAAATTGTTCAGATGTGTTACTCTATTGTAAAGCCACATATAATGGGAGCAAAATGAAATATTGATTATAAAAATCGATTGGTTATTTTCGAATTTATTCACAATTAAGTGAATTCGCTCATTTTCACAAAATTTTATTTTTTTTTGATATACATAAAATTGAGTAGTTAATGTTCTTCTTTCGATTGATTGAATTTTGAAAATATTTTCCTATGCTATGTGCAAATTTTCATCTATACATTACGTTTCAATCGGCTCAGTAGTTTCGGAGTTAAATAACAAATTGATGCAAAAAAATATATTTTTTAGATGAAAATAGCAAATTTTTTTGTTTTAAAAAAATCATAAAAAATCGATAAAGGGAGAAATTATTCAGGCGTATAGCTCTATTGAAAAGCCACGTGTAATACGAAGAAAATGAGATATCAACCATAAAAATCGATTGATTATTTTCGAATTTATTCCCAGTTAAGTGAATTCGCTCATTTTCACAAAATTGTATGTGCTTACAAGCGAGTACTTTCACTGTAAATTTTACATGTGTTTTATTACAATAACAAAACAAATATTTGGCAATGACTTGCAATTACTGAATAACTTACTTTTCAATGACTAATACATTACAAAGAAGTAGAAGTATAATGACATATTTATTAGCTGTTATAAAACTACTTATTTGGAAGTAGACAATTAATGAAAGTTTTATTTTTTGCAATTTTAAATGAAATGTCTTTATTTTGGTCTAAATATTTCGTTATTCTAACGACCACCACAACGACGTACACAGGCAACACGAGTACACCAACGATTGGTGTTGCCTCCACAGCCCAAGTAACGCATTTGACGACATTGTCTAAAGCGAGTATCGTAGTACCACATGGTTATTGGTATACAACCGCGACCACCACGACCCACATTGCGGACACCACGACAGGAAGCATTACCTGGGAAAGAAAATATTTATATGTACTACATACTACACATTCATCAATTACAGAAATCAAAAGAATCCAAAACTTACCCAGACATTGAGCTGAGGTATAGGCCACCAAAGCCGCCAGTATTAAAGTGAAAATGTGCAAAAATTGCATGATTTAAAACAAATTTAATAAATTGTTAATGTTTTAATTCGATTGATTGCATTGGTATTTATAAGGAAAAAAAAGTATCAGTTTTTATTAAAGGAAAAACAAAGTAATTTTTTGTTTATAAATTATAATTAAACATGTTCTTAAAAAAAACATGTTGTTTATTTTAATTTGTTTTGTTAATATCTGTATGTAGAATAATACAGATATAAATATATATTAGATTTAAATAAATTGTATATTTAACAATCATTATGTAAACACAAGTGTTTTTTTGTTGAATACTTTAACGAGTATTTGTTTAAAACAAACATTTGTGGGAAAACAAATATTTTTTTTGTTGTTTTTAATCTTCTAAATTACGTTTATTTTAACAAATCAATCTATGTTGGAGAAAATAAATGCACATAAGTAATTAAGATTTTGTTATTAAGCAAATATAAGCTAAATGGAATTTAAATTAAGAGATATAAATTGGTCAGTTTTAAGTTTGAGTTTCAGTACGATTAAATTTCAATCATGGTTGTGGATATGGTTTATTTTAGCCTGAATCTTAGTTCTGATATAGGTCAATTTTCAATTTTAGTTATTTATATACTGCAATTTCAGTTTAAATTTATGTTTTTATACTCTTCATCATGAGTGGGAAGTAGAGTTTTTCGCGGGAATTACGCAAGATTTTCAATTTCAATGGAATTGGATACAATTTTTTTATTTGTATCCAATTCCATTTTAAAAGCCAATAAATTTGTTTGCTTTTTAACGAAGTCTACATTCTTAAAATTGAATAATTTGTTCTTTGCGGGAATTCCAGTGATCCCGGAATATTTCAAAATTAATCCCTATTTCCCCGGAAATGAAAAAGTGCGTGAAAAGAAAAACTCTAGTGGCAAGGGAAGATATAAGTTTGACATTCCGTTTGTAATTTCTACATTTTTCATTTGCGACCCAACAAAGTATATATACTCTGGATCATTATAGATAGCGGAGTCGATACACAGAAAAAACTATATTTTAAACCGTTTCAATTCAAATATATATCACATATTGAACTGGTTTCAATTATTTTATAATTGAATCAAGTATTCATGTTCTCAAAAACCAAATTTTCTGATATTTTCTATTGAATTTGGAGTTTTGAATTTGATAATTTTGACAATTGAATATACAATTTTCGTTATTGGTTGAACTTTAAATAAAAATTATCTACTCAATAATTTTTGTATTTAAATTGTCAAAATTATCAAATTCAATGTCATTTCCAACGACGTATATATATATGGGGCATTTCATGTCAAGTGAACCAACTTTTGAAATCGATGTCTTCCGATCGGGATGAAATTTGCACCAAGGTTAGCTCTATTGGATAGTAACTCAGACACAATTTTTCAACAACATCGGTCGAGAACTCTCTGAGTTATAGGGGGTAAAATTTTGACAATTTGGTCAAACAGGGGTTTTTTCTTATCCATGTAACTTATTACCTATTGTTCTTAGCAAAATGTGTCCCAAATAGTATAGATAGCTATTTCTTCGATCTTTCGAAAAAAAATATTAAAAAAAAAAAATAAAAAATTTTTAATATTTTTTTTCCGAAATCAAAAACTTTTTTGACTTTATTTTAAAATACGTCCTTTTTTTTTTTTTTTTTCTTAAAATAAAGTTTAGATATTTTCCTTGAACACCTACTTGGTCGCTTAGTGGGATGCGAGTGGGATATCTATCAAAATAAATATTTTGTAACTCAAAACATAAAATTTTTGACTTTTTTTGCAAAATCAAAAACTTTGTTGACTTTTTTTTTTTCAAAATGGACCCTTTTTTAATCTTTTTTTTTAGGTCAAACAAAAGCTTAGATATTATCCTTGAAGACCCTTTTGGTCGCTTAGTGGGATGCGAGTGGGATATCTATCAAAATAAATATTTTTTAACTCAAGACTTACAATTTTTGACTTTTTTTTTTGCAAATACGATTTTTTTTCCAAATGGGCCCTTTTTTTAAAATTTTTTTTGTAGTCAAAAGAAAGCTTAGGTCCATTCCTTTAAGATATTTTTAGTCCCTTAGTGGGATGCGAGTGGGATATCTATCAAAATAAATATTTTGTAACGCAAGACATACAATTTTTTAATTTTTTTTTGCAAAATCAAAATTTTTTTCCAATATGGGCCCTTTTTTAATTTTTTTTTTGCTCAAAAGAAAGCCTAGGTCCATTCCTTTAAGATATTTTTAGTCCCTTAGTGGGATGCGAGTGGGATATCTATCAAAATAAATATTTTGTAACAATTTTTTACAAAATTTTTTACAATTATTTGCAAAAAAAAAAGTCAAAAATTTTAAGTCTTGAGTTAAAAAATATTTATTTTGATAGATATCCCACTCGCATCCCACTAAGCGACCAAAAGGGTCTTCAAGGATAATATCTAAGCTTTTGTTTGACCTAAAAAAAAAGATTAAAAAAGGGTCCATTTTGAAAAAAAAAAGTCAACAAAGTTTTTGATTTTGCAAAAAAAGTCAAAAATTTTATGTTTTGAGTTACAAAATATTTATTTTGATAGATATCCCACTCGCATCCCACTAAGCGACCAAGTAGGTGTTCAAGGAAAATATCTAAACTTTATTTTAAGAAAAAAAAAAAAAAAAAAAAAAAAAAAGGGCGTATTTTAAAAAAAAGTCAAAAAAGTTTTTGATTTCGGAAAAAAATATTAAAAATTTTTTATTTTTTTTTTTAAATATTTTTTTTCGAAAGATCGAAGAAATAGCTATCTGTACTATTTGGGACACATTTTGTTAAGAACAATAGGTAATAAGTTACATGGATAAGAACAAACCCCTGTTTGACCAAATTGTCAAAATTTTACCCCCTATAACTCAGAGAGTTCTCGACCGATGTTGTTGAAAAATTGTGTCTGAGTTACTATCCAATAGAGCTAACCTTGGTGCAAATTTCATCCCGATCGGAAGACATCGATTTCAAAAGTTGGTTCACTTGACATGAAATCCCCCATATATAACGCTTTAGTAAGTCGGACCCGTATATTTTTTTTCCCAAAAAAAAATTTTATTATAATTTTTTCACTAAAAAATTTAAAAAAAAAACTAGTAGGAGAGCTATATTCGGCTGTGCCGAATCTTATATACCCTTCACCAAATTATACTTAAAAATATTTTTTTTTAAATATTTTTATTTAAATAAAATCAAATTTTTTTTTTAATGTTTTAAAATTTTTTCTTTCCAAATTCTTTTTTAATTTTTTTAAAAAAAGTTTTTTCAAATTTTTTTTTTTTTTAAATTTCTTTAATTAATTTTTTTGGAAAAAGAATTTATGACAAAAAAAAAATTTTTTGATGAAAAAAAAATTCGGGTTAAAAAATATTTTTTTCCGATTTTGACCCGTTGTATGTCCAACTTACTATGGTCTTTGAAATATCTATGATTAGATATCCGTATTGTCTATATTAATGACTTAGTAATCCAGATATAGATAAAAAATAGGTAAAAAATCGAGGTTGTCCTAGTTTTTTCCTTATATCTCAGCCATTTGTGGACCGATTTTCTCGATTTTAAATAACGACTAAGCCGGAAGAATTTCGGAGATATTGATGTATGAATCGTGTATGTAAGTTATTTGGGGGCTTCGGAAAGTTGATTTCAACACACAGACGGACAGACGGACATGGCTATATCGATTCCGATATCTATAACGATCCAGAATATATATACTTTATGGGGTCGCAAATGAAAAATGTGGAAATTACAAACGGAATGACAAACTTATATATACCTTCAACCTTCACTTAAAATAAAAATAATAATCATTACTTGCGATAAAAATTATAAAAAATTTCGCATTTTTAAGTCAGACCAGTAGAGCCAATACAACTTATATGACAAAATATTAAAAACGTTAATAATGACAAATGTCATTATTAACCTTTTAATTAACCTCATCTATATGACCGCAGATGAGAATGGCTAAACTTCTAGTTAATCAGATCTTTATATAAGAATCTTACGCTGCTTTACAACTTTATGATTTTGCTTTCAATAAAAATAGTAAATTTAGTGGAATTTTCTTATAAAATTAGCAAATTTGGGGAAAATGTTCTATAGAAACAGATATTTCGTGAAAATTTCCATAAAAATGCCAAATTGTGTAAAAATGTTCTACAAAAATAGACACTTTGTGAAAACTTCCCATAAAAATAGCAAATTTTATAAAAAATTGTGAAAATATAACTGATTTCTAAAGTGCAGTACAAAATAATCGCTTAAAATGACTTCAATGTAGATTACTAGGAGACACTAAAGCCATGGTAGGCGTTCATATTGTTCAGGTTACGATGATTTTCGTCAAACAACCCGAATGTGAACAGAAGAGCGTAATAGAGCGTAAAAATACACACAATTCATTCAGTTTCTTGATGTTGTTGTGGATATTTTATTTTTTACCCAAAAGAGCACACAAATTAGATGCCTTTTTTTGCCTACCAATGCACTAAAGTGACTATTGACTTCACGTTATGTTACATGGAATGTCAGTATACTTAAACAAAAATAAAAATAAACTTTATGAGAATTATATCAATACAATTTGTATAAATCTTAGGTACATTTTTGTAGTTGATTGTTTCCTTGAATTTTGAACGGTTTGCTACCTATGGACCTGAATAGGAAAAAAAAGTAAAAAACTTATGACAGGGGCTGCAACATTGGGTCAGAGAGTTTATCAAAATTCCAAACTGTTTGCAAGATATGAGCCTGAGAAAATTATCACTTTTTTGCAAAAATGACACCCAGGCTCTAATAAAAAAGTGCATGACTTTGGGCAAAACTGGGACATACGGCTCTTTTTTTCGGTCTTTTATAACGTACTGGTGTCCGTATATGGTTATATTTCCATGACTTTAAAAATAACACACAATGTTACTTGATTAACATTAAAGCTGCTAAAAGGTCTAGAAATAAAAGATTCTAGTTTTGTCCGTTAGATAGATAATTCAGGAAACTAATAGAAGATGACACTGTGTATGTAAATA
The DNA here is from genome assembly GCF_958450345.1 of Calliphora vicina. Taxonomy (NCBI): domain Eukaryota; kingdom Metazoa; phylum Arthropoda; class Insecta; order Diptera; family Calliphoridae; genus Calliphora; species Calliphora vicina. Next base: position 98,220,214 of record NC_088784.1, on the reverse strand, counting down.
GTAACAGCAAATGACAGAGAATCAGTTTTATCGTAGGCGCTGTAACATCAACTGCATTACCAGTGTATTCTTGAACATTATGAAGTGTGCAGTCTAAGTGTATGTATTAAATTAGAGTGACCATATAAATTGTTGTGTAAATTTGAATAAATAAACTACTAAACTCCTTTTAATTGTAAAGAATTAAATTAGGAAATAAGGGAAATAAACCACCGTTTTTAAAAGGTAAAAACGTAATAATTCTTATGCCTATCGATGACTTATATCCACAATGTTTTATTTGCCTTCGATATATATTTTAATCTTTAGTAACACACATTAAACCTTTAAACGAAATATATATGTCTGTCTTAACAATAATAAAATCCTGGTGTCTAAAGTCACATAAGTACTATGTATATAAAAAGCAATTGTTTAAAATTCATATTGTATAATGTCTGTAAATTTAATGAAAAGGTTTTGTTAACAGTTGTATGGGAAACTGCAGCTGGTGGAAAAAACCCTTTTAAACTTAAGCGAACAAATCTGAGTTATTTCCCATATAAATAATACTGCAACTGGTTGAATTAAATTATAAAACATTTAACTATCTTGTGTTAATCAGTTAAAATTATAACAATGAAATTTTTGCACATTTTCACTTTATTGCTGGTAGCTTTGGTGGCCTATACCTCGGCCCAAAGATGTGTGGGCAGACCACGTAAGTTTTCCTTAATTTTTTATTTAATTTATTAATTTTTAAATATTGCTCCTTTTCCAGGTAATCCTTCTTGTACTGGTGCTCGTAATGTGGGTCGTCGTGGTCCCCGTTGTACCCCCCGTACCATGTGGCATTACGATGCTCGTTCCCGCCAATGTCGTGAAATGCGTTATTTGGGCTGTGCTGGCAACAACAATCGTTGGTGTACCCGAGCTGCCTGTGAACAGAGATGTCGTCGTTAAGTTTTTATCTCGTTGGCGTCTTTTGATTTTTTCGTTTATGTTTAATAAAATAAAATAATTGTTGCAAAATAATATTTAAAAAAAATGTATGTTTTTTATTTTATTTTTAAAAAGAATTAGGGCCTGTTTCAGAACCAATTTTAAAATTTTCTTCTAAATTTATTCTCACTCTATTTATGTTTTGAAACACAAATAATTTCCACTTTTTTAATGCAACTTTGTGGCCATGCAACTGCATTTGACACAGAGCCACAAAAAAAAAACCTCACCAGCAAAAATCAACATTGACAAACTAGCAGACAACAAACAAATAAACAAACAATTTGTTGCCGGAAGTTAAAATTTACCCAGAAACAATTATCAATTCAAATTAAAATATTTAAAGTGCCTTAATTTCTCATTTAATTGTATTGTAAATTTGTTGTTTATTTAATTCAACCAAACAACAAAATTAAAGAGCGATAAAAGCCACAACTTTGTTTATGTTTAAATGCGGAAATATTGGTCATTAAATTGTACTTGTTTAAAAATGCAAAAATCTTTAGAAAACTGCAAAATTCTTGGTAACTTAGAGTTTATTTGTGATAAATTTAATATTTGTGTTATTTTTACAACTGATCAATACAACTTTGTTAATGTCTTGTAAACTACAACATACCATCTACATTACTAAGAATTTGTCTGATAATATCTTAGGCAAAGAATGAATATAATTATATTTGGATAATAAGTTTTCATTACTGAACAAAAACCAGTGATCACATGATCCCTTATAGTATCGTAGAAAGTAACCTCCAATTCCATTTTTACTGATAACCCCTTTTGTAAATCATTTTAATTATAAGCTGCTAACATTAACATTAAGGCTGCCGAAAGCACTTCCAGAGCTTCTAGTTTTATCCGCTAGATAACTCATGTAGCTTCTAGAATGTGGCACTGTGAGTATGAATAGTTGGGTTTATCATTGGCGCTGTTAGAGTAAACATCAACTGCATTACCAGTGTATTCTTGTATATTATACAGTTTGTAATATAAATGTTTGTATTAAAATAGTGACCATTTAAATTGTTGTATAAATTTAAATAATTAAAGAGTTGTTAGAATTTTAAACTAATAAACTGATTTTATTTATAATCAAAAGAATTAGGTTTATTTAAAGGAAATAAACCATCGTTTTTAAAAGGTAAAAATGTAACAATATCATTTTCATTCAATGAAGAAAGGTTAATTCAAAATTTGTATTTCATAATAACTATATTAGGATGTATTTTTTTTACAATAATTACTTGTGATAATGCTGAATTTTGTATGCGAGACAATAAACTTTCTAATCCATATTTGCAAATCTACCAATAAAGGTGTTTATCAATTCATTTAAAAGATGTATCATCCTTCTGATAAGTTTCTCCCTTTTAACAAGTAAGAGAGCTATATTCGGCTGTGCCGAATCTTATATACCCTTCACCAAATTATACTTTAAAATAATTTTTTTTAAATATTTTTAGATAAACAAAATTGAATTTTTTTTAATTGTTTTTAAATTTTTTTTTCGAAATGGTTTTTAAAAAAAGTTTTTTCCAAATTTTTAAAAATTTTTTTTTTTAGTTTTTAATTTTTTGGAAAAACATTTACGACAAAAAAAATTTTTTTATGAAAAAAAAATTCGGGTTAAAAAATATTTTTCCCGATTTTGACCCATTGTAGGTCCAACTTTCTGTAGCCTTATCTACATCGTTGCAATGGACTGAAATATCTATTATATTTCATATTGTCTATATTAATGACTTAGTAATCCAGATATAGATCAAAAATAGGTCAGAAATCGAGGTTGTCCCGGTTTTTTGCTCATATCTCCGTTATTTATGGACCGATTTTGCTTTTAAATAGCAAACTTCTCGAAAGCATGTCTGAGAGAATTATTGAAGATTTGGATCCCAAAGATATCTGGGGTCTTCAGAAAATTGATTTCAACAGACGGACAGGCGGACATGGCTTAATCGACCCCCCCTATCTATAAGGATCCAGAATATATATACTTTATAGGGTCGGAAATGAAAAATGTAGAAATTACAAACGAAATGACAAACTTATATATACCCTTCTGACGAAGGTGAAGGGTATAAAAATAAAAAGGGATAATGACAATGAAACAGACATCAGACAGTGTATAGTAGTTTTAGTATTAAGTTAGTCTATAAGAAGCCATGGAGGCTGTAGAAGCTTTTAATAGTTCTAAGTTATAATTTATAGTGACCAGTTGTAGTTAAGTCAACTTTAATTGAAATAAGTGAATAAAACTTATATTATAATGAATTAAAATACTAAGCGAGTGCGTTTTAATCCTACATACATTTGATGTAAGTCTAGCGCCTATGATATGGAAAATCTCCTGCTATTAGCTGTTACTATTTAAATACTCAGTGTCATCTTCTATTATTTTCATGAATAATGTTGTTATACTTATAAACAATGTTAATAACATCATGTTATCAACATTATTTTTATAAGTATAAGTTTCTACTGATGCAAATGTTTATAAACATGACGAATGCAGCAAGCAGCCATTACAGACCGTTAAATAAAAATGCTTAAAACATTTTCGTAACATCATAATATATTAGAAAGAAAACCAAACTGAAAATAACTGAAACTTATAGGTTTTCAATTATTTAAACCCAAAACCGGGGTTTTCAATTTTGTCGGTAAACTCTAAGTTAAACTATTTGTTTCAGTACTAAGACGACATTAATTTTTTTTGAACCTTTAGACAACATGAGAGAGTAATAATTTATATTGTTACGTTTTAACCTTTTTAAAACGCTGTTTTATTTCCTTTAAATAAACCGGATACTTTTGATTGCAAATAAAAGCCGTTTAATAGTTTGAAAATTGTAACAACTCTTTATTTATTTAAAATGTGCAACAACAGAATTAAATAGTCACTCAATGTTTTTTTATACACGTTTATAAATTCTCAGAAATACAGACACTTTATAATGTATACGAATTCACTTGAAAAATACAGCACACTTTAAGGCACTCAGTTGATGTTTATTCAAATAGCGTCTCTGATATACTGACTAACGACTGCAACCTCTGCCACTATTTATAACACTGCCATCTGCACTCTAGATTGTTCTCTAACTGTCAAAATTCGAATATTCTAGATCTTAGTAATACATAAGCCATCTGTGGTGTACTTTCTACAATGTTCTTTAACTGAATATTCGAATTCGAATACAGCGTTGCCAACTTACGATCAAATCCACTGAAAGCTTTTATTTAATAATGTCCACACATATGTTACAGTTTGCTTTTGCAGCAGTGTTATTTGAAAGCATTATGCTACTTTTAAATCAGCCCTTTAAATCGTTATATTTGAATTCAAGTACAATTTCGTAACAATATAAAACTAAAGAATATCCTATTAAAAGGGCTAATTTTTTTAAAACTCGATATAAATTTAAATACATTTTACTGCAAAACAAGTAAGAGAGCCATATTCGGCTATACCGAATCTTATATACCCTTCACCAAATTGTACTTTAAAATAAATTTTTTTAAATATTTTTAGATGAACAAAATTAATTAATTTTTTTTCAAAAATTTTAAAATTTTTTTTTTTTTTAAATTGTTTTTTAATTTTTTTAAAAAAAGCTTTTTCCAAATTTTTTTATATATCAAATTTTTTTTTGGAAAAATAATTTATGACAAAAAAATTTTCAGATGAAAAAAAAATTCGGGTTAAAAAATATTTTTCAAAAATAGACCAAAAATCGAGGTTGTCCCAGTTTTTGCCTTATATCTCAGCCATTTGTGGGCCGATTTTGTGTCATAGAGCAATATATCGGGAATTCTCCCGGCTCGGTTGCTATTTAAATCGAGACAATCGTCGCACATCTGACTGAGATATAATGAAAAAACCAGGACAACCTCGATTTTTGACCTATATCTGGATTACTAAGTCATTAATATAGATAAGTCGTTATATGGATATCTAATGATAGATATTTCAAAAACCTTTATAACGGCGTATATAAGGCCAAAGTAAGTCGGATCTACAATAGGTCAAAAATCGGGAAAATATTTTTTAAACAAAATTTTTTTTCACCAAAAAAAATATTTTTTTGTTATAAACTTTTCTTCACTAATAACACTGTCCAACAAATTGAGACTTTTTGATTGGAACAGAATAGCGACCCTATAATTCTGAAAGGGCATGTTGAGTAGATAATTTTTGTAGAATAAACTTATAGTCCAGCTGGTCACAATTTTTTTTTTTAGGTCTTCCATAAAAATGATCCCCATAAAATTCCATGATATTACTCTGAAAATAAGAATTCTCTCAGATATTAATTTCCAAATTTTTTTCAGTTAGTATAATGTTACCTTTGATCAAAAAATTAAAAATTTGACCCTCTATAAAAAAAAATTCAAACCAGCTGGACTATAAGTTTATTCTACAAAAATTATCTACTCAATATGCACTTTTTAGATATTACAGTGTAATTTACAAAAAATTTAAATAAAATATTTTTTGGCAATAAATTAAAAAAAAAATTATTTTAAATTTTGTTTACCAAAAAATATTTAAAATGTTTATTTTAATGTATAATTTGTTGAAGAGTGTATAAGATTCGCCTCAGCCGAATATAGCTCTCTTACTTGTTTAGTATCAAGTTATTCCTTATTCCTATTATTTGTAAATTAAACTCTTTTCGATTGTTTTTATTTCAAATGAAATATGCAACCTCTAAACTTTATTCGATTTTGGGCTAACATTCTTTATTTGTGTTTTAGAGGAAAAAGAAAAATTTTAGTCATTAGGAGCATCAAAAAAAGTCCACCCTATGTATATCCTTAACGTATATGGGTTAATCCTGCGTGACGAACTATTCATTCGTACACGTTTTCATATTTAAATATGAACATTTTTTGGTTTTTCAAATAAGATACATCCAACGTATACTATACGCTATAGTGAGATTTAAGTGCAATTCCAAATGGCATAAGACATTTCCTTTTAATTGCCATTTCTTGCGAAAGAATTGATCGCAAAATTTTGTGACGCACGTTACAAAAAGTGGAAGTAACATTAAATGTTGAAGTGTTTATTCGTAATTTTAGCGAATTTGGCATAATAAAGCACACAAAATGAATGAAAGAGAATTCTAATATAACTTATTTGCATGAAGAATCATTTGCCGTTTTCATAAAAAGCCGAGAACATTTTATTACGCACATTACGTGACGCTCGTTACAAATTATCCAAATGCTAGAAAATTATCTCCTTTTCCGTGAGAAGTTGCGAAAAATTCCATTCAAAGTGAAATTACTCAAAATTCATTTGTATTTAAATTGAATTGTCAAAAATATTGCTGTCAATCGAACCATCTTGTTAACATTTCAGTAATTATAAAAACATATTAAAAAATTAATTTTTTTTTGTATAAAATTAAGTTGGATTTGATAATCATTTTTGTATAAATGACCATCAAAATACATTTTGTTTATATATAAAATATAATATACATATCAAGTCTAATATTACAATTAAGAATTCCAAGTTTGATTCATTTAAAATTTCTTTTGTTGGTAGACTGTTTCTGGGACTTGCCCATATCCAACTTCAAATAATTGAAATAACAAAATGTGATTTAAATTACAATTACGTTTTATTTCTAAATACAAATTAACAAACAATATCTCGTACTTCAGTTTTCTAAAAACATAAGAGAGTAATAATTTATATACAACTAATGAATGTCCTATTTAAACTAAGTTCAATTACAAGGAAATTAAAAGCCTCATGATAATAATCATTTCTATTTACATTCACAATAAATATAAATTTATCAATAACTAAATATGTAGTTATTTTCAATGGCAATAAATATTAAACAACATTAGTATCTATCTATTGTTTTGGTTGCAAATAATTATGTTTAGTTTAACTTACATATTCGTATTGACAATATGAAATAAAGGGTGTTTTTTTAACCCCGATAGAACATACGAAATGATGAACTGTCAAACGAACTGTCATACCGCGCTCACTCTTTAAAATATTGATACGTTTTTTTCAAAACGTTTGGTTTATTTCATTTAAATAAACCGGATACTTTTGATTGCAAATAAAAGCCGTTTAATAGTTTAAAAATTGTAACAACTCTTTATTTATTTAAAATGTACAACAACAGAATTAAATAGTCACTCAATGTTTTTTATACAGGTTTATAAATTCGCAGAAATAAAGACACACTTTATAATGTACACGAATTTACTTGAAAAACACAACTCACTTTAAGGCACTCAGTTGATGTTTATTCGAAAAGCGTCTCTGATAAACTCACTCACGACTGCAACCTCTGCCTCTATTTATAACACTGCATTCTGCACTCTAGATTGTTCTTTAACTGTCAAAATTCGAATATTCTAGATCGTACTAATACATACGCCATCTGTGGTGTACTTTCTATAATGTTCTTTAACTGAATATTCGAATTCGAATACAGCGTTGCCAACTTACGATCAAATCAACTGAAAGCTTTTATTTAATAATGCCTACAGATATGTTACAGATTGCTATTACAGCAGTGTTATTTGAAAGCATTATGCTACTTTTAAATCAGCCCTTAAAATCGTTATATTTGAATTCAAGTACAATTTCGTAACAATATATATCAGTTTACTCTATCAAATCATCATGAATTGTTTGACGCTTGAACAAGACATTAGGAGCACCGAAAATCGAAAAATCGTTCAATATAGGGAAAACCCTAAGGTTTTTTAGGGGCTTGATTTGCACAACCGAGACTAAACTGAAGTAGTAGTTGCATTAATCCTTAACAATTTTCTATTGCGAATATCTGTATGTGTTTTTTTTTTTTGCCGCGTGACATCTGAGAATGAGAATACATAATAAATCATAATAACTTAAAGTAATCTGTTGCAAAACGAGAAACATATTTCTCATAAGACTTCATATAATAGAAACTACACCATTTCCAATAGTATTTCAGAATTCTTTGAAATACAAGTAGAAAATTCTGAAATACAATTAGTAGCTTTTTAAGTAAAAATTAAAAATTCTGAAATACAAATGGAAATTTCGGAAATATAATTAGAATCTTCAGAAATACAATTGGAAATGGTGTAGATTTATCTGCATTGCAGTAGTTGTTCCCAGAACTAAAAGTATTTAACACAGTTTATTTGTGAAAGTATAATTAGCTAAAATCCTTTAGAGTGTTACATTAGTTAGTTAGATTTTTTACTTTTAGTTTAGAGAAAGGAAAAAGGGAATATGAAATTTAAAAATATAAAAAAAAATATTCGCAGTTGTCTGTCTTACCTTGTTTTAAAAAATTGTTGCTCGTAAAGGAATTTATGGCTGCATTCGCATCTGGTAAAATGTTGCTGCTTCTAGTTGTTGTTATTGTTGCTGCTGTTGTTAATAATTTGTTGTTGTTTATACAAATTCCAATTAATTGCGGGTGGTGGTGGCGGTTATTTATTTTAGCTGATGTTGCGAAAAATTTATATGAGGTGAATGGAATGGTATTTGTACTACAAACAAATAAACACACACGTTTTTGTTTTTCACTTTTTTTTCACAGCAAACAATTATTATTTTGATTATTTTGGTATTTTTTTTTTCTTTGTTGCTTATATTTTTTTTTTTGGCGAAAAATTAATTTGCTAGACGAAATTTATTAAACACAGAAAATATATAAACACAGATAGAGACTTTTTGAAAACAGATTTTATTTGCACGATTTATGAAGGCAATAGATCAAACAAGAGAAACGATACAAAGAAATCTCATAAATTTGGGCAATTAGTTTTCTTTTATTATTGGAAATCGGAGGGGTAATTATTTGGAAATTTATGGGAAAATTTTAAGAAAAAGTGTTAAAGATAAAAGTATTTTTTCTTAGCAAATTTTCTTTAATATGTCGTAGCTCCCAACAAAAAAAAATAGTTCTTATTCAGATCAATAGAAATGTATGGAGGCAATATAATGCTTCTATTATAGCTACACCCAGAGAAAATATATAGTTTTACATGCATACTGTAACCATTTCAACATTTTTACAAATTTTTTCAACAATACAATTTATATGATTGCGTTAATCATAATATTTACGATTCACATGATTGTAGCAATCATACATTGGAAACATTACGTGGCGTATATTTTGAACGCGGTTTTTGTTTTTAATAACTCATATGTCATTTTGAAGGTTACATATCTGTCATATATTCTCACTTAATTATTGTGTAAACAACAAAGTTTTTTTTAGCTTCGAAAATGTAGAATTGTGTGGCAACAAAGAGTCATTTGCGGAAAGTTTTACTTTACTTCTTTAATTTGAAAAAATTTTCCGCTGAAGCACAACGATTGCTCAACAAAGCTTATGTTGAATGTGGTTCAAACCATCTCTTATTTCAACGTGCAAGAGTTGATTAGCTCGGCTCAGAAGTGCTGATTTTGACACGGAAGACAAAGATCGCCCAGGCCAGCCAAAAAAGCAGCTACTCAAGCAGCAATTTCAAAAAGTTTTCGAGCAGCAGGATTCATCCAAAAGCAGGGAAATTGGGTGCAATACGAATTGACGAACTTGAAAGACAAAATGATGCTTGAAAGCTATAAAAGAAAATCTTTTTGCACCCAATCATTACTTTCTGTGACAATTGGATCCATAACAATAACAAGAAGCGTAAGAGATCGTATGTGAAGCCCGACCAACCAGCTGAATCAATAGCAGAGCAAATATCCATGGCGTTAGGTAATGCCCCGTATTTAGTAGGATCAATGAGCTATCCTGTATCGAACGTAACTGATTCGTTTGAAGCGATCATTGGGCTAAAAATGCCCAATATGTTGGGGCTAGACATGAAACCGTAATATTCCACATGGCAACTCTCCGCTACATGTTGCAATACCTGTTAAAAAGTATTTAGAATTAAATGGTTGGGAAGTTTGGCCTTATAGTCAAAACTTAAGGTTGATGTGTTCCATCGGTTTCAAAGTTCGAGAGATGGTTTGTGCGAATCAGAAGTAATGATTTTGATAAGGGAGACAAAGATTGCCCAGACCGGCCAACAAGTTTGAAGATCAAGAATTGGAGGCTACTTCATTAAGATTGTTGTAAAACTAAACAAGAGCTTGCAAAATTGTTTGCAAGTAGCAGGGAAATTGGGTATCATAAGAATTGAAGAAGATAGATGATTTTGCATTTCGAAAATGATGAATCATGACAGAATCATTACTTGCGATGAAAAATGGATCCATTACGATAACCCGAAGCGTAGGAGATCGTATGTGAAGTCCGGTCCAACCAGCCAAATTGACTCCAAATTAAAAACCCACGGCGCTAAGGTAATTCTCTGTATTTTTTGGGGACAACAGGGTGCCCCCAGATCATCACAGGCAACCTGTACTAAATGCAACAATTTCTTTTGAAGCGATCGTTGGCCGAAAATCGACCAGAAACCGTAATATTCCAACATGTCATTGCTCGGCCACATGTTACAATACCTGTTAAATAGTATTTAGCATGAAGTGGTTGGGAATTTTTTCCTTACTCGACCTTGCCCCGTCCGAATACTATTTCTTTCTATCGACGCTCTCTCTGGGATACGCTTCACTTTTCATCTGCCAGCTTCGCATCGCAACAAAAATCATTAATCCTAACGCAATACTACTGGCTATATTCATTCGTTCTAGAAACAGTTGTGGAACTAATAGCTTTTTCTCTGGGAAACTTAGTATAAATGGAATTATTTTTTCAACATTTAGTTTTTATTTTTGGAAAATGTTGCTACTACTCGAACTTGGAAGCATCGAAAATCCAAAAACTGTTAATAAGGTTCACTGTAATATGCACTTTCTATTGCAAACAGTAATCACTTGGTTACTCTGTACAACCCAGGTAAACTAGCCTGAAGTCAATTGTAACTTAAGTGTCTCTAGGTAATCTAGAGTGTATTCACTTTAAACGTTTATTTTGTACTGCACTTTTATGTGAGTAATTGGTTTTATTCTAATTGTGTTGAATAATTCTCATACACCATGAGTACCAAGGGCATAGACAATAACTAGATAGGTAACTGAGAGCCAAAAACCTAAGTCTGTTGTCAAAAACCTAATTCATGAGAATGTATTGCATGTATTTTGTTGTTGTATCACCCGTATGTGTGAAAAGAGAGTAATTTTTCAATATATATTACTCTCTCCTTCCGTTCTATGTGTTTATTCTATGGCCAAGGGTATATAAGTTTGTCATTCCATTTGTAATTTCTACATTTTTCATTTGCGACCCCACAATATAAACTATATGGGGGATTTCATGTCAAGTGAACCAACTTTCGAAATCGATGTTTTCCGATCGGGATGAAACCAAGTATACACACAGCCTCAAAATTGTGTAAACACCCGCGAATTTTTTGATTTTTTTAGGATCTTGAAAATCATTATAGTCCGACTTAAATCTTTTTTTTTCACAACCGAATCTATTATTCAACTCAATCTCCAACAAACCGGAATATTAAAATTTTAATCGATGAATAAATTTTAGGATTTTCATTATCTTAAAAAAAAATCAAATATTTTTTGGTGTATACTCACTTTTGAGGCTCACTGTAGTTCGATTGGATAGTAATTCAGACACAATTTTTCAACAATTAAATTTTTTTCTTAGCAAAATGTGTCCCAAGTAACTTAGATAGCTATTTCTTCAATGTTTCGAAAAAAATTCAAAGTTTTTTTCAAAATCAAAAACTTTGTTAGATATTTCAAAGACCTTTGCAACGACCTATAAAGCCATAGTATGTCGGGCATACAGTGGGCCAAAATCGAGAAAAATATTGTTTAATACGATTTTTTTTTTCATAAAATTTATTGCACTAATAAATTAAAAAAAAATCAAAAAAAAAGTTTTAAATTTTTTTACCTAAAAATATTTAAAATTTTTATTTTAAAATATAATTTGGTGAAGGGTATATAGGATTCGGCATAGGCGAATATAGCTCTCTTACTTGTTTTTTTTTTGTTTAAGTATACTGACATCCCATTTAAACCAGCGTGAAGTTAATTGTCCTTATAGTGTCTCTAAGTAATCTAGACTGTAGTCACTTTAAGCGTTTATTTTATTTTCATTGATCAAGTAACCAGTTAGGTATCTAGTAAAATAACTGACTCTGGTATGTGAATGTTATGTGAATTCAATGTGTTGATTAAGTACTTTGGACTAGAGATCAGACAGTCTCATTGGAATTAAAAAAAGACAATTCACCCCTTGCTTAGGAAATGCACATGTTAAAATATATAGTCACGTAACTAGTTGTACCCTAAATGATGGTTGAAATCACTAGTTCGGGACAGTCTCCTAGAACACCCTGAAATATATTGCAGCTTCAATTGCCATTAAGTGTCCTTTTGTCTAGTCTTTGATACCGTGGTTTCCTTGTATTCTATGTAAATTTGATATCAAAAATTGCATGTGCTCCCTATTCTACAGGAAATTGTCCAGAGATTTCAAATTTGCTAATCTTATTACAATCAGATTTTTGGTATAGCCCTTGGTAGTTGGTAATATATCCCTTCAAAGTTAACTGATTTTCAGTTTTCAAAAACCAGACCATTTTTAGCTATTTTGGGGTCCGCTTTCAGATACAATATCTCGAAAACTAAGTAACGGATCGTCATTATTTTTGATTATATTGATATTTATTAAGAAAAGAATAAAAAAAAATTGTACTGTTTGCTTTATATTTGTCCAGGTAAATCGATACCAACTATCCATTTTTTTAAACATTTCTCAACTTTGATGGAAAATAAAAAAAAAATATGTATCAATTTCTATATTTGCCATATTTTCAAAATAAGTTCTTTGATTTATTTAATACAAAAATGTCCAGCTGCCCGTCCTTGCCCCATTTTTGTTAGAGGTAAAATTTTTGAAAAAATACTGGAACCATATCGGCATGTGTTGCATGCATTTTTGGTCAATTTATGACATACATATAACGGTGAAAACCCATTATGGATTGTGAGCAATATTTTGCCAAAAAATTAAAAATAAAATAAACGAAAAAAAATTTTTTGTTGGAAAAAATTTTTACGAAAAAATTTAAAAAAAAAAAAATTTAATCTTTTCTGCAATAATTTTAAATCATAAAAAGAAACATAAAAAAAATTATTTTAAAATTGATTATCCACAAATTTTAACTTTGCTAACCCATAAGTAGGCACTGAAAAGGCATAGATAGAACCATTTTTAAACACTAATTTCATAGGCTGCTCAATAATATGTCATATGCTTTTTAAATTTTTAGATTATCTCATTTGGTTCAAAAGTTATGATTTTAGCAATGAAAAAACTCAAATGGAAAACTCCACTGAATTGCTGGGATTCTTAGGTTTGTATCGCTTCTCTGTTTTAATTTATTATCTTACAATAATTTTACTCACAAAATTTCTTTTGGTTTTATTTTAATAAATATTAATTAAGTTTTTAGGATTTTATTTTTAATTTCACAACTAACTTTATATTTTGTTTTATTTTTCAAAATTTAATTTTTAATAAATTTTTTATATAATTTCAATAATTTTATATTTTTTTAATAAAGAATATAATTAATTTTATGAGGTTAATTATATATTTTTTTGTAATTTATAATAATTTTAGTATTAATAATTGAATATTAATTTGAATTAATTATTTTTTTTAAATTTTTGTAAAAACTTTTTTGCTAAATTGTTATTTTATTTTTTCCGCTTTTATAAATAATTTTTTGAATTATTTTTGTTACTACTACTCATTTATTTTATTTTAGTTATTGTATTATTAAATTGAATTATGACTCAAAATTTTATTATTTAATAATTGCTCATAATAAATTTAAGCTTATTGACCTGAACACTACAAATTTATATTAAACGATTTGGTTTTTTTATTTATTTATTGTATGCAAAAAAAAACTCTTTTCTTTTTTTATTAAGTATTATTGAAAATTTAGTTGTTGTTTTTTTATTTTTGGTATATTTATAGTTTGTTTTATTTAGTTAATGGTTTTTTTCTTTTGTATTTTTGTTTTAATTTATTAGCTAATGAATATTTAATTGATTTTCAATTATTCACAGTATTTTAATTGGCTAAAAGTTGTCGTTGAGCTGTAAAGATAAAAAACAAAACAGAAATATGATTTTGATTAATTTTTGTATAGAAATTGTTATAAAAAAATTCTAAAATTTGGTTTACAATAAATGAAGAGGTGATAAAAATTAGGTCAACTTTAACATTGTCATCTAAGATATTAAGTAAAAAATTAAATTTCTGAACTTGATCATGTTTAAGGTTTCAGTATGCAGATTCAGATTGTGTTCAAACACAATCGTTTTGATCCTTTCATCTTCGGAATGAGAGGTAAAATTTGAGCAAAATTACTTAAATATGGTGAGAATAATACAGAATATAAAAAGATTAGTTAGTTTTAATACACTCCTCGCCATATTTTGTTATTGAGTTATTAACATTTCCATTATGATTTAAAATAATAAAGTGAAATCAGAACTTTGTACACCATCACCCTAACTATGAAAGACATTTTAAAGTTAATTTTTGTTAAAGTCGACTTTATTTTAAAAAAGAACTTTTATTTTTATCTCAAAAAAAGCTTCAAAACCTTTTCCAACATATTCATTCAAATAATTGAAAGTATTTTTCAATGAATGTAAATAATAAAAAGAAATTTCGACTTTATGCACTTAAAATAGACTTTAAGGCTTTTGTAGTTAGGCTGCATACACAGTGAAAACAGATTCGTGATGGCAACCTAATTTGTTGCCAATCGAAAGATTCTACCTAAGTGACCGAATTTTTCAGTTGTGGTTACAAAAGTTTGGTTGCCACAACCGAAATTCTTCGTTATCAACTTACTTTCTGTTGATAGAACCGAAAAAATCTATGTGTGCAACCGAATCATTCGATTGGCAACAAATTCGGTTGCCATCACGAATCTGTTTTCTCTGTGTATTTTTAATTTTTCATAAAACTATTAATAACTTGGCGAGATCATTCTGAAACTTACTATTCTTTGATTATGGGATATTAAAAGATCAAGCCTGATCAAACCCAATCAGCCGACTATAACTTTTAATTTTAAACTTTAATTAAAAAACTAAAAAACATAAACTTTGCATAATATAATGAAGCTATTTTATTAATTTAAAAATTCAGATAATCAATACATTCCAATAGGGATAAAAACTTAACGACGACAACCCCGTTCACAGGAAGCACGATCACACCAACGATTTCTGTTGCCACCACAGCCCAAGTAACGCATTGGACGACATTGTCGGGCACGAGGATCGAAATACCACAGATTACGAGCAGTACAACGGGGACCACCACGACCATCAAGACGAATTCCAAAACAAGAAGGATTACCTGGAAAAATAACAATATTTATCAGAAATTAATAAATTAACAACAAATTAACGAAAACTTACGTGGTCTGCCAGGACATCTCTGGGCCGTGGTATAGGCCACCAAAGCCACCAATAATAATGATAAAATGTGTAAGAATTTCATTTTAATGTTTGCGAATAATTAACTGAACCGATAAGTATCAAGTTGTTTATATAGCAATTTGTAAATTTGTGGTAGTATTTATATGAAAAATTATAATAGTTTTGAAACCCAGTTTAGCTGGATAAAAATTGTTTGGATTTTTGTTTAAGAATGTTAACAATATTGTATAAAACATATTTAAACAACTGCTTCCAAATTTACTTATTTCAGGTAATTGTATTTATTTTAAACAAATGTTTGTGGAAAAAATCTGTTATCAATTGTTTTATACTATTAGCTCTAAAAGCAAATGACCTCAATACTAAAAATCAATATTTAAAATAATAATCCAAGTAAATACATACAGATATTAAAAAGCAAAAACCTTATGTATATTCGTAAAATAATAATAGAGCTTCTGATCATTGCTTATTTGTTGGTACACAGAAAAAACTATTTCTTAAACAGTTACAATTCAAATATTTGTTACATATTGAACTGGTTTCAATTATTTCATAATTAAATCAAGTATTCATTTGCTCAAAAACTAAATTTCTTGATATTTTCTATTGAATTTTGAGTTTTGAATTTGATTATTTTGACAATTGAATATACAATTTTCGTTATTGGTTGAATTTCAGATACAAAAATTATTGAATAGATAATTTTCGTAATTGAAAACACATTTTTGTTATTTTTTGTGTTTCATTTACGAAAATTATCTATTCAATAATTTTTGTATTTGAAATTCAACCAATAACGAAAATTGTATATTCAATTGTCAAAATAATCAAATTCAAATCTCATAATTCAATAGAAAATATCAAGAAATTTTGTTTTTGAGCAAATGAATACTTGATTTAATTATGAAATAATTGAAAGCAGTTCAATATGGGATAAATGTTTGAATTGAAATATAATTTTTTCTATGTAGGCCATTGATGGATAAACTGCTGACCGTATTTAATTGAAATATTAGCTATTTCTTGTTTTTAAATTTCAAGTGTGCGTGGCACCTCCCTTATAAAGTTAATTTTAATCGAATATCTAGTAAACTATAATAGCTAGAGTTCTCAAATTTTATATGAGCAATTCCATCGTTTGTACAAATATTTTAGGCACAAATTGGAGTAGTAGCCACAGTTGGCATGGCACCTATTCAAAAATTACAATATCTAGAAAAATATAATATCAAAGTTTCACAAGCTTCTCTACAGTTTTTATAAATATTTCAGTAATAATTTGGCGGAGTATTGACACGGAAGACAGAGATCGCCCAGGCCAGTCAAACAAGTTTGGAGGCATTACTCCATTAAGATTGTTGTCAAACTCTACAAGAGCTTGCAAAATAATTGGGAGCTACTCTATCAGCAATTGCAAAACATTTGGGAGCAGCAGGATTCAACCAAAGGCAGGGAAACTATAATAGTTAAAGGCCTCAATTTTTCACAAGCATATTTTTAGAAATATTTTAGGATAAAATTTGGCGGATATGAAGTGTAAATGGAATATATGGGATACTAAAAGATATAGAGTTCATAAATTAATTTGTAAGAGTAATTTTAACATCAATATTAATATTAATATTTAGGACAAGAATGGGCAGACTATAAATAGTGGGCGGGGCACCACCCACACAATATAAATACTAAATGCATCCATCTGTGCAATTGTAGTATGTTGAGCCTTTAAACATTGTATGAATTACTTATTTAGGGCAAAAATATGCAAACTGGCAATAGAGGGCGTAGCACCTCCCATAGATATGACAAATATAAGCTATAGCAGCTATCAATATGAATATTTAGGACAGAAATGGGCAAACAACCAACAATGTTTAAATTTTTATACTGTGACGAGCAAAAGTCGTAGGCACTTGTTTTTGCCTCACATTAGTTTTTATTTGTTATTATTCAAATTTGTCTTACATTGGTTTAATTATTTTTATTTGTTATTATTCAAATTTGTCTAAACGTTAATTGTATTTAGTTTAAGTAACGCCACCTAGTAGTAAGTAGGGAAAACAAAACAAATATCATTACACTTAGTTTGCAACCATGGGACAGTTACACCGCTGTGTATTAGCTATTGTGTATGTATGCATGGTTGATCTGCCCTATAAAAGGAGAGCATTTGTGAATAAACAGGAGTCAGCCAGCAGCCGGCGAAGAGGTAAGATCTTATTTAGCTGTTTAGGGGTTATACCTCTTACAATTAAATAATATCTCAAACTCCGAGAATAGCGGTTATACCCACTCTCGTAGTTTGCATTTTTTTTCTGGTGAGATTTACTAAAGGTTTTATTAGTCGGAGAAGGGGTTATACCTCTGCCACCTAATAAAACTGTGGTAATTGAGTATTGGTGGGATTCTGTGGTTATACCCGTGCCCAGCTTACTCAATCATCTTCCCACTCCGGTACTCCCTGCGGCCTAAGACGTAGAGAGTATATACGGGAAGCCTTTCCCCGTCATCGCCGTACCTCCGTGAGAGAGTACTACGGGAAGCCTTTCCCCGTCATCGCCGTATCTCCGTGAAAGAGTACTACGGGAAGCCTTTCCCCGTCATCGCCGTGCCCCCCCTCTTCGTAACAGTGTACTACGTCTGTCGGTGGCTAACGTCCTAATAAAGTGTTGTGTTAGTGTATAAAATAAAGTACGATTTATAACGTTATAAGAAAAAGAAACTGTCTTTTTTAATCCCCTGGCTTAAAATAAATTTTTGTAACGAACCCTGGGAGCCGCGAGCTCTACCCCAGCGTAAGGTGGAAAAACCTGGCGTTACAATACATTGGAAAACCTCTATTTACAGTCCGCCCATTCTTGTCCTCAATATTCATATTGATAGCTGCTATAGATTCCCCTATATATAATTTGTCATATCTATATTGATGGTAGAATAGCCATACAAAATTTATGGACTCTATCTCTTATTGTATCCCATTTTTTTAATTATCATCATATGGGAGGTGCCACGCCCTCTATGGCTACTACTCCCATTTTTGATTCAAATATTTATACAATCTGTGGAATTGCTCATGATAAATTTGAGGACTATAGGTAACAGGCCAGTCGCAGAATGTCGTTCCGATCGAAAGTGGTATTAATTCCGAATTTCTCTTCTTCAGAAAAAGTAAAACGAAAATTTCTTTCGGAATAAAACCACTATCAATTTTCAAATTGGAATTGGTATTTTTTTGTAATCATTAGTTATCTAAAACGTTTAATAAATCTCTGTAATAAAAACTTAACTTTTGTTTTAATATAAAAAGGCTGTCAAATTAAAATCAAAACAAGTAAGAAAGTATGGTCGGTCAAGCCCGACCATAAATACCCTACACTAAGTAAAAGAGCAAAAACATTTTTCTTTTAAAATTTCAATAATTTATATTTTTGAGCGATTTTCGGAAGTGGGCCTTACATGGGGACTATGACCAATTATGGCCGATAAAGTGCAATTTCGGAAGGACATTTGTATGGGGGCTAGGTGAAATAATGAACCGATTTCAGCCAGTTTCAATAGGCTTGGTCCTTGGGCCTTGTACCAAATTTGATCGAAATATCTTCAAAATTGCTTAAAAAATTGTTTAATCGACTCAGCAAGTGATTCTATCCTCCCCACTATGGTGGTGTAGGTTATAAATACTGAATTATTTAATATATTCTTGGAATTAATAAATTATACGGAATCTAAAAAACCGAAAAGGAAATTCAACGGAATAAAAACTACTGAATTGAAACTATTCCATACTAAATGTGTGGCAGGCCTGAGAGTTTACTAGACATTTAATTTTTAAAATTAATTTTGTAGGGGAGTTACCACGCCCCACTTGAAATTTCAAAACAAAAAGTAGCGTATAGTTCCTGCCAGACATACAGGAATAAACCGTAAAAAATTCAAAAAAATCGTTTCAGCCATTTAGCCTTCTTTACCAATTTTTTTGGTTCGAAAATGTCTAATTTTGTACCAACAAATGAGTTTTGCTTTACTTCTTTAATTTGGTAAAAAAAAAAAAATCCCTGAAAAAATGTCCCCATTGCTCACCGAAGCTTATGGTGAATGTGTTTCACCAGTTTCAATGTGCGAGAGAAAGTTTGTTCGATTTAGAAGAGTTGATTTTTACTCGTAAGACAAAGATCTCCCTGGCCAGCCAAAAAAGTTGGAAGAACTGGGGACATTACTCCATGAAGATTGTTATAAAACTCAACAAGAGCTTGCAAAATCAGTGGGATCTATTCAAGCAGCAATTTCAAAACGTTTGAGAGCAATCCTGCATCCAAAAGCAAACTATTTAGAAAGAAGTGTTGGGAAGTTTTGCCTCATCCTCCTTATAGTCCAGACCTTGCCACACTCGACTACTATTTGTTTGGATCGATACAGAACGCTCTCTCTGGGCTACGCTTCACTTCAGAACAGAGTATCTGAAATTGGGTTGATTCGTTCTTGGCCTCAAATTATGAGCAATTAATTTGGCTTGGAATCAATATGTTGTCAGTAAGATGGGAAAATGTCTTAGCTAACAATGGTAAATACCTTGAATAAATCTATACTGTACAAATGTATCAAAATAAATGCTAATAAAACTTTGAACAAATCACACATTTTTAAGTCATACACCACCCAATGAACAAATGGCCACGCTTTTTTATGATGAATGCTCCAAAATCCATTGTACCACTAACTTACACATTTTTAGACCGATTTCAAAATTTTAAACAATTATGGATAGACAAAGAATTAAGCTTTCATAAAATGTATGCATAAAATGTATATCGAAAAAATTGCTTAAGTTTTTATAAAAATTTATTTTTTTATAATTTTTCAAATTCAACAATAGTTATTTTAATTTTTTTCTATAAAAACCTATTATTTTTTGCACAGTGTTTTAAAGACAAATATATATTGGAAAAAATTAGATGTTACTTGTTAAAATCGGTTTATATTTGCAAAAGTTATTAAACTTTTTTGAAAAAAGTTCGACAAAATTTACCTTGGAAATTAAAAATTTTACAAATACTAAAAATGGTGTTAATTAAAAGTTGAATAACTTTTACAATTTTAATCCGATTTGAATAATTAAAACCATGTTTTATTAAGAACTAAATTTCCTATATATGTAGGTATAAAGTTTTATAAACTTTCATATCAAAATAAGCAATGAAAAGCGACTAAAATCAAAAAAGTTGATAAATTTTGTATTTCTTTAAGATATTCTTAAGAAAAACAATACTTATAGCTTACAAATGTATAAAAAACTGCACATAATTTTAAAGCCTAATCAGTTTTCTTTCAAAACCCGTTAACTAATTTAAAGTCGGACAAAAACTGACTGAGTTGCAGATCGATAAGTTGATGAACATCACTGAAAACTTTTTTTCAGAATAACTTCTGAATTTAAGGGTGTTTCTGAAATTTTTAGAGACAATTTGTAGTGTACTCAGCAAGCCCTATAACCCACGCTAGGTCGTTTTCCAAGTTTTTTTCCATCGTAGCACCGTGTAATTATTCCTAAAATATCTAAGGAAAAAAGCAACCACAAGAAAATATCAGCGGACCAAGTCAATGCTTTTTAAATTCTTGATTTTTATTTTATTTTTGTCAGAAATATTTGTAATTTTCTTCTTCTCTTAGCAAGATCTTATTAAGTATTGGAATAGCAAGAAGTTTATTCTTCCGTGGCTACAAAAACTCTTCTTGATTCTGAACTCTGTAGTCGCGATACAAATAGGTGTCGAAAGTTTGTTTTCAGCATTAGAATTGTTAATATTTCCATTATTATTTATAACACGAATTTTTTTTTCATGAAAATATTAATAACATGGCGAGATCATTCTGAAACTTACTACTCTTTGATTTGAGATATTACAAGATCAAGTATGATCAAACACAATAAGATGACTATCCCCCAATTTCTCAATATCTAGTTATTGTTTTTCCTAACGACAAACCTCCAATTAAGATTTTTTTTATATGAGAACTGTCAGTTTATCGTCACTATAAAAAGTAAAAAGAGATTGAAAAAATGGGGGGTATAACTTTTAATTTTAACCTTTAACTTAAAAATTAAAAAAATAAACTTTGCATAATATAATGAAGCTATTTATTTTATTAATTTAAAAATTCAGATAATCAATACATTCCAATAGGCATCAAAATTTAACGACGACAACCCCGTTCACAGGAAGCACGATCACACCAACGATTTCTGTTGCCACCGCAGCCCAAGTAACGCATTGGACGACATTGTCGGGCACGAGGATCGAAATACCACAGGTTACGAGCAGTACAACGGGGACCACCACGACCATCAAGACGAATTCCAAAACAAGAAGGATTACCTGGAAAAATAACAATATTTATCAGAAATTAATAAATTAACAACAAATTAGCGAAAACTTACGTGGTCTGCCCGGGCATCTCTGGGCCGTGGTATAGGCCACCAAAGCCACCAATAATAATGATAAAATGTGTAAGAATTTCATTTTAATGTTTGCGATTAATTGACTGAACCGATAAGTATCAAGTTGTTTATATAGAAATGTGGCAATTTGTGGTAGTATTTATATGGAAAATTATAATAATTTTTATTTTTTGGTTATTTGTTTAAGAAACACCGGTGTTCTTTTAACAAATTATGTCATTTCGAAAGATTTAAAATACAATAGAAAACTTGCTTTGTTTTGAATCAAACATTGACTTTATTTATGGTTTAAACCAGATGTTTGCTGAAAACAATAACCGATGTCTTCACGTGTATTAAACAAAAATAAAAACGCTTTTGCAGAATTAAACAATGATTTAAAAAAAAATACTTTCAGCTTGGTGGCCATGTTAAACCTTCCTGCTGCTATAAATACTCATACACGATTTAACCCTGAACTAATTATTCCCTGAAAACAAAATGAAATTCTTACACATTTTATCATTACTATTGATGGCTTTGGTGGCCTATACCTCGGCGCAAAGATGTGAGTTTTCTTTAATTTAATGCAATTTTTACTTAATTTATTCCTTTCTAAATATTGTTTCTTTTCTAGGTAATCCTACTTGTTTTGGAAATCGCGATGTTGGACAAGGTGGTCGCAATTGTGTGCCCCGTACCATGTGGCATTACGATGCTCGTATTCGACAATGTCGTGAAATGCGCTACTTGGGTTGTGGTGGCAACAACAATCTTTGGTGTACCAGGGCTGCTTGTGATCGAAGCTGTCGTCGTCGTTAATTTGTTTTTATCAAATTCGAGTTATAGCTGATTTGAGCCGACGTTGCACAGCTGTTATTATATTATTATTATTATAAGTTAAGCGAATTTAGGATAAATTAATTAAACGATTTTATGTCAGTTACATGGATTTTCATTTTATCTAAAAATTGATATTAATACCATTTGAAAAAAAAAATAGTTTTGTTACATTAAAATGATTTAGCATTTTGTTTTATTGATTGTATGACTTAAAAGAGCGGAATTTTTTTAAAATGTTTACTTTTATTTTAAAACTTTTGTACAATATAAATTTATTCAAAGTATTGGCCATTGTTAGCTATGACTTTTTCCCATCTTTCTGGCAACATATCGTTAGCTTAGTACGCAAACGTGCCAAGTCCAATTTTTTGAATTTTATAGGAGAGACGAAAAACGTTCTATCTTGTTTTGCTTTCAATATTCTTTAGATCTGTAAACGCAGATCTCTCCTATGATCTGTTGGCTTTAAGTATCAGTTGATAAAATAATTGAAATGACTTTAGAAACTGAAGCCATTTTTAGGGACTTAGCTCTTTTGATTTTTATGATTTTGTGTTTTTTGGCTGAACTTAGCACATTTTCTTATAATAAATTTTAATTTCTCGTTTTATTATTTTACAAATTGGTTTTATTAATTTATGTTATTTAAATACATAACAAAAAACAGTCTTATTTCATTGCTGTAAAGGAAAATAACTCAAAATCTTAAATAAATTTGTCTTTTATTATTATTTTTTCAAAATTTTATTTTTTTTATTTTACAGTGAATTGTGTACCATACTATAGTGATTACATCGAAAAATGTTCAAAGTATTATAGCAAATAGTATTGAAAAAGTAGATTTAAATAGCATATTCAATGTTTTTTGCTGGACTTAGCATGTTTTCTTGTTATTATTTTTTTTTGTGGAGTTAGCACATTTGCGTATCACTGAAAAATCATCAGTTAGAAACAAAATAACGAATTTTTTTATTGCAAAATATGTATCTTATGTTTTACTATCTTTTTGCATCAAAATCTTAATTTCAATCAAAAGTGGACTTGTTATGTTTGCGTACTAAGCTAACGATATGGTTTCCGAAACAAAAGAACTGCTTATCTTTTGAGGCCAAGAAAAAAATAACGTCAATTTCGGATACTCTAATCCAAAGTGAAGCGTATCCCAGAGAGCGCCAAAATTATTTATTTTATAGCTTTAAAGCATAATTTCGGACATGCAAATGGTACCCATTTTACCTGCTTTTGGATGAAGGACTGCTGCTCGCAAACATTTTGAAAAAATTTTTTGATGAAAAAAAATTCAGGTTAAAATATCAATTTTTTTAATTCAAAATGTTTGTTTAAATTTATTAGTGAAACAAATTTCATGGCAAAAATCTTTTTTCTCTGGTTGGTAACTGATGACACAATAATAAAATTTTGCTGAATTTTTCCATATTCAGTATTAATTAGTATTGAATGTGGACCCATTATTTACCTTTGATGGCAGTCTTATGAAAAAAGTACTTTCCATATACAAACGGTATTAAGAAAGTACCAAAAGAGTAATATTTTCCCTTTTTATCCCTTTAGTTGTAAGTGCCGTCTAATTATCGTAATATGGAAAAATTAGTTTTCAAATACTTATGTGAGTCACTATATGTAGCTAAAGAAGTGGCCACTTAAAATCGGTACGTATTAAAGTGAGCATCGCTTTTAAATGAAACAACGTATGTTAACATTTTATACATGAAATTAAAGGCAATTTATATAATTTGAAAGTAAATTTTTAATTAGGCTTAAGTTCATTTTTATTATAATTTATTTGTAATAATTCAAAGAATATCACTGAATACTAAAATTTTAGACAATTGGAATGCATTTTCTACCCTGCCAAGGGCGTCATCAATAATCTTCATTGTCAAGGTCTATTTGTAAATATCATCTATTTAATTTACTATTATTAGGAATTAGAATATGGGAAGCCTAATTCATATTTATATTATTTTGTAAATTAGACGAAATTTTAAATATTTTTATTATATATGTGTATTCTTATTATTACAAATAGACCTTGACAATGAAGATTGTTGATGACGTCCTTGGCAGGGTAGAAAATGCATTCCAATTTGCCAATTGTCTAAAATTTTAGTATTCAGTGATATTCTTTGAATTATTACAAATAAATTATAATAAAAATGAACTTAAGCCTAATTAAAAATTTACTTTCAAATTATATATATATAAAAAAGTTCGAATAATTACCAAAAATCTATAAATTAAAGGCAATTTATTAAGATTTTAAAAAAATGTAACTGAAGGTTTATGTTTCATTATTTCGAATAAATTTTCTTTTTATGCCTCCCATTAAAAGCTGCACAACTTTTCTTCCCACTTCTACCGTTATTCCAGCATATTTATTTCACTTTGTTCTCATAAAAATCTGGTTATTTACTGTACCTGCACTCTTTTTCACTTTACGTTTAACAATTGCCCAATTTGTTTAATTGATGTGTTTTTGTATAACATCATTTACAAAATTATAGAAATAGAATATTCTAGTTTTGTCCGTTAAGATAATTCATGAAACTACTGGAAGATGGCACTTTGTATACAAATAGTAACAGCGGGTTGCAGTCAGTCATTTTATTATCAATTTTAAACTACTTAACTGCTTTTATTTGCAATTAAAAGAATAAGGTTTCCTTAAAGGAAATAAACCACAGTTTTTAAAAGGTAAAAACGTAAAAATATTTTCATTTTACTGCTTTTATTTGCAAATAAAAGAATAAGGTTTCCTTAAAGGAAATAAACCACAGTTTTTAAAAGGTAAAAAACGTAAAAATATTTTCATTTTACTGCCTTTATTTGCAATTAAAAGAATAAGGTTTCCTTAAAGGAAATAAACCACAGTTTTTAAAAGGTAAAAACGTAAAAATATTTTCCGTTAAGATAATTCATGAAACTACTAGAAGATGACACTGTGTATATAAATAGTAGCAGCGGATTGCAGTCAGCCAGTTTATTATAAATTGTAAACTACTAAACAGCTTTTATTTGCAATTAAAAGAATAAGGTTTCCTTAAAGGAAATAAACCACAGTTTTTAAAAGGTAAAAACGTAAAAATATTTTCATTTTAAAACAAACATTCACTGCTTAAGAACAAAAGTTACCGATTTTTTCCATTTTCTACATTTTATCCATTTCTGGTACAATTTATGAAAAAATATAGCCTATTGACACATCCAAGTAATGATCTATGTATGTTCCAAATTTCAATAAAATCACGTACGCCGTTTAGACTTAATTGTTTAAGAACTAAAGGTATCGATTTATCGAATTTCCCCCATTTTAGCTCGTCCAATTATTGACAAAGATATAGCTTATTGCTACTTCCAATTAATAATATATCTACAATCAAAATTTCAATCAACTCGCTCAAGGCGTTTAGGCTTGATTGCGGAACAAACTAATAAACAAACTTACAAAGAGATGTATAATTCTTTTAACCAAACAATAATAAACATTATGCTCTTAATATTTGCATCAATTATTTTATTTCTTTTCAAAAATTAATCACTTCAATGGGATAAAAACTTAACGACGACATCTCTGTTCACAGGCGGCACGAGTACACCAACGATTGTTGTTGCCAGCACAACCCAAGTAACGCATTTCACGACATTGGCGGGAACGAGCATCGTAATGCCACATGGTACGGGGGGTACACCGGGGACCACGACGACCCACATTGCGAGCACCAGTACAAGAAGGATTACCTGGAAAAGGAGCAATATTTAAAAATTAAGTAAAAATTTTATTAAATTAAAGAAAAGAACACTTACGTGGTCTGCCCACACATCTTTGAGCCGAGGTATAGGCCACCAAAGCCACCAATAATAATGATAAAATGTGTAAGAATTTCATTTTGATTTAAGTGAACAATTAACTGAACCGATAAGTGTCAAGTTGTTTATGTTTCCATTTGACAGATAGAGCTAGTATTTATATGAAAAATTAAAGGGAGTTTGGTAATCCAGTTCAATTGTTTAAAATCATAACAGCTGCTATAATTTTAGTTAAATACACCTATTTATTTATGTGTTTTAAGAAACATCTGTTTTCTTTAAAAAATAATTATGTCAATATTGAAAAACAAACAGTGTTTAAACAAGTGCTTTATTGGCTTTAATAATTGTATTTGTTTTAAACAAATGTTTGTGAAAAAATCTGTTAAATTTTGTTTAAAACAAATACAATTATTAAACATTTTGAAACAGCAAATGATGCTCAAAAATATGTTGACTAAATCCTAACTAGGGCCTTTGGGTAACATAGAGACGATACATAATTGTCAAAAACCTAACTCTTGCAACAACAAAATACATGTTAGTCTATTTTGTTGTGTCTTGTCTCTATATATAATTCTTAATGACTAGGGCTGTAAACAAATGACCTAAATAAAAAGGTTTTTCTTAAGAAACATTTGGAAACATGTTGCCAAGTCAGACACTTATTAGAGAATTAGTTATAGACAAAAGGGGCCAAATTAACGCAATCGATAGCGAGTAAAATGTATAATAATTTTCTTATTTGTATAATTTCGTTAACGAAATTACTATTCGATACGAAAGCTGATTCGATTATAAATGCGGTAATTTGACCCCAGCTCTTTTACTTATTTAGTTAATTTAGTTTATGGATATAATCCTTACAGACGAGTGTCAAATTATACAATATTTCTTAATTTAAATAACGTTAGTTTTTTAAATTTAAATAATATTCCGTTTGATATCATCAACATTTAAAGTGAAATCTATAATGTTAAACATTTCGTTAAAATTACAACATAATTTCCTAAACGGATCTGCCTTTTCGTAGTTTCTTCGAAAATGTTTAACATAAAGTGGGTTATTGAATCGTAATGAGAGTTGAGGAACATTTAATGACATCTGATTTAATAGAAAATTCTTTAAAACATTTCCATTTAAAAGATTTACAAGAAATTAAACATTAAGCATAATTCTTCGGCTTTTTAATGTTGGCAGCTGAATCAAAGCAAGTCGTGATGTATATGATGGAATCGAAGAATATCCTCGATAAATCTACATCTCTTAAACAATAGTAAAACTTTTTTCTGGCCAGATTCGATAAGATCAATGTAAATAATATCAGCCTATAAAAAATCCGAGGTAGTTTTTTTCCTTTTCCCATTTTCAACATTGAATTTGAATAGGATTTTTTATTCATAATTGGACTGTAAGTAGGGAACCCACACAATTGAGCCATACTCTTAAATCTGTCTGTCAAGTGACGTAAATAATATTCTAGTGATGAGGGGATCATTAAATTCTATTGCCCATCATTTGATAAAACCTAAGATTACTCTCGCTTTATTAATAGCCATCGCAATATGTTGTATAAAGTTTAATTTTCCAACCTAATAAAATACCAAGATCTATAATTGCTTTTACAGACTCTAGTTTATAGCCACCGATATAATACTGATCAAAAGCATAACACCTTCTCGAAAAATTCATAAGCTTGCATTTTCTCAAGTTTAGTTCCATTAAATTATGGTTTTCACCAATTATAAAAATTATCCAAGTCCTTCAAATGATAAATATGATCTGGTGAATGTTTGAGGCTTAAAAATATTTTAAAATCATCTGCGAACATCACTATATTTGAATAATTTATTGCTTCAGGCAAATCGTTGATAAAAAGTAAAAATAAAATGGCACCGAGTTGAGGCGGAACACCGGGTTTTACCTTCTTATATCAACACAGAAAAAACTATATTTCAATTCAAACATTTATCACATATTGAACTGGTTTCAATTATTTCATAATTGAATCAAGTATTCATGTGCTCAAAAACAAAATTTTCTGAAATTTTCTAATTGAATTTTGAGTTTTGAATTTGATAATTTTGACAATTGAATATACAATTTTCGTTATTGGTTGAATTTTAAATACAAAAATTATTGAATAGATAATTTTCGTAATTGAAACACAAAAAATAACAAAAATGTGTTTTCAATTACGAAAATTATCTATTCAATAATTTTTGTATTTGAAATTCAACCAATAACGAAAATTGTATATTCAGTTGTCAAAATAATCAAATTCAAAACTAAAAATTCAATAGAAAATATCAAGAAATTTTGTTTTTGAGCAAATGAATACTTGATTCAATTATGAAATAATTGAAACCAGTTCAATATGTGACAAATATTTGAATTGAAACGACTTAAGAAATAGTTTTTTCTGTGTATATTATTTGTCGTAAAAGAGATAACTTCATTATAATCACCAAAATAATACTAATATTAGAATAAAACGAAAAAAAACTGCTATGTTCTTGACGTATTTCCCCATGGGTGGGATGATATCGCCGTTTTAGGTCACTGTAGAAATGTACATAAAAATATGATTAGAAAATATAGGCCAGATTAAAATAAGCTAAACAATAGCCTACAAATCTAAGTAATTGAAACAAGAACAAATTTAAGAATATCTGTTGTGGTTTTTGAAAGAGAGCGTATCAGAAAAAGTGGCGCATGGTCCCCATTCTACCAGTCTTTTGCATTTAAAAATATAACTAAATTATCTCTAGTTGCATTAAAAAGGTGCCATTTTGTTTGCTGAATTGAAAACTTAAATAATTGTAGCTCAGTAATTTATTAACCAAATTTAAAATTTGGTTGCAACTTGCAATGGGATGAGAAAATCAATGAAGCAAAGTGAACAGACTCAAATAAGATACAACCTTTCGTACGAGTTGAATTAAATTTTATTATAAATATTAAAACACAAACTACAGTAGTATAAATTTTTCCATCTCGTCTTAAAAGTCGTATGAATACGCATCTTTTAAGAATCATAGATACAAATATTGTCTAAGTTGTAGCAAATTTTTGTAAAGAAAATATCTAAAATCTTTTTACAATTATTATAAAATCACATGACATATAATTTAATCAATAGATTATAAATTGAAAAATAATGTGAATTATAAATTTGACCATGTTTGTAAAAATTAACCTAAATTTGTTATAGAACTTCTTTAGAATCTCCCTGTACTAGGAAAACAAGCAAACAAATTGATAAACAAATGTTTATTTTGAACATTTTTAACACAGTTTTAAGCAATTTTTAACAGACCTGACAAAACTCTTTCACTTTTATGAAAATATTACAAAAGAAGTTATTATGTAAAAAACGATTAAATAAGGAACAATTTTTAAAAGATTTTTTCTACTAATATTTGTTTCAAAAACAATAAAACACTTGCTTAAATATTGTTATCGAATTGTTTTCATTGACTTCATTTGTTCACATTGACTTCATTTATGATTTAAACCAGATGTTTATTGGAAACAATATTCGTCTTCATACTGGTATTAACAAAAATATATTGTGAAAAATTAAATAATGGTTTTAAACAAAAGACTCCTATAAATGAAATATCTTCCTTTTTCATATAAATAATCCAACAATTTGCAATATGAAACATTACATTGATTAATTGTTCACTTAAAATCAAAATGAAATTCTTACACATTTTATCATTATTATTGGTGGCTTTGGTGGCCTATACCTCGGCCCAAAGATGTGTGGGCAGACCACGTAAGTTTTATTTTCTTTAATTTAATTATTTAATTATTTTTTTATTAATTTTTAAATATTGCTCCTTTTTCCAGGTAATCCTTCTTGTACTGGTGCTCGTAATGTGGGTCGTCGTGGTCCCCGTTGTACTCCCCGTACCATGTGGCATTACGATGCTCGTTCCCGCCAATGTCGTGAAATGCGTTACTTGGGTTGTGCTGGCAACAACAATCGTTGGTGTACCCGTGCTGCCTGTGAACAGAGATGTCGTCGTTAAGATTTTATCCCATTGGCTTCTATTGATTTTAACGTTTATGTTTAATAAAATAAAATAATTGTTGCAAATAATAATTCAAAAAAAATGTATATGCTTGTATTTTATTTAAAATAAATTAGGGCTTGTTTCAGAAACACAACCGAAAAATAATTTGAAAAATTTTGTATGAAAATCTCTCAGTTATGAAATAATTTTTGAGGGTTTTTCATACAAAAATGTTTGTTTGTGGGTCTGCATCTGTTGATTTTGTATTTAGAATTTACTAATTATTATGTAGTTTTTCTTTAAAACGATCTATATAATTGTACATCTAACCAGTTATTTCCATAATCCTTTTGTTGTAACTCTCTGCTGAGATACAATACAGAATGTAAAGCGTATTTCGTTAATCGCTTCCAGTCTTTGTGTGTGAGATATCATCGAAATTTTTTATACTTTCGAAAGGCCTATCGATACCATTAGGAAAATGTCCAGTTTTCCATGACTCTAGCTCATAAATCAGGCTGAATTTGACCAATGCACTATAGTTCAAAGTATCACTTTTTCCGTGCGAAATTAATAACTATTAAAGTATTCTACTGTTTGATACCAAAATTGGACCATAGGTAGAAATACTTATATTTTCAACAAATCTAAGAAAAAATTAACCCTTTGTCGACCATTAACCCATCAGGAGAAAAATAAAGTAAATTCATTGCTTTTGATTAGAAAAAATTTATTTCACATTAGTTTTCAGTCAAATTAGTTGAATCAGTAATTAATTTTGTAAACACATTTGATTCAAAATATTAATTGAAGTATTAGATAAAACTTCGCACAGTGGTATAGAAAAAGGGATATAAATCTTTAATTTCTAAATCCTTAGTTAGATTTGAATAAAATTTGACATGCGCAAAGCAGAAGTGTTGGCGAGTTTAAATTTTGACTGCATGGGCCAACCAGGAGTGCGGCCAGGGGTCCCCATAGTAGGACACCTCGGGTATGTTCAATTTTTAAAACGATAATATTTCTTCGTCTGTGTTTTCTATCATCTGCTTCGAATGTATTAATATCTTCTGTACTGTGGATGTCATTGGTAACCAAGGATACAAATCAGAAAGCATATATCACCATTAAGCCATATAGTGTTTTCATTTCGAAAATAATCTTCCTTTCTTCTGCATTTTTTACATTTTACTTTTAAGTCATTGTACACAAAAAGGCGGACTTTTTCATCCAATAATTTCTTACAGCTCTTAGGAATAACAGGAGCACTAATTTTCTTCACAATATATTTAATAATAGCAACAAACTTTGTGTCTTTTGGGCGTTCTTTTAGCCAAATTTCAAAAAGTTCATTTTTTTTATAGCACAGTAACCTAGAAAAAATTAAATTACTCAGAAAGCGCAAAAATGCGCAGTATGAAATAAAGTGAAATGAATTCACAACATTTCAATATATTTATTTCTTTTTATTTCAAGTTTAACAAACGTTAACATTTTTTTAAAAGCTTCTATAAAGTTAAAGTTTTGTAATCAAAAGAAATTACTTTAAGGTTATGTTTAAAAATTGTAATTTTTAATATAAAGGGAAATAGTTTTCAAATATTTAGGAAAGAAAAATTAAGTACTTAGACGTCTCGTTGTTTTTCATTTTAAACATTATTTAAATTATTCACACACAATTAACGGTTAAAAATTACAATATAATATTGATACTATTCACAAATTTTTAAAGATGTATCGAAACTATGACTTTGAAGGCGTGCTGTCAAGCCGTATTTTGTATTTTACAAAAACCAATTGCGAATTTGATTGCATTGGAGTTTTAGTAACAGGTTGACAACAAAAAATAATGAATAATTACAACTTCGAAATTTGAATTTCGCACGGAAAAACTGATACTTTGAACTATAGTGCAATGGCATGTGTTAAGTTGGCTTTGAGGTTCTCTGTTGTTTGTGGCTTATTCATTCGGGATCAAAACGCACGATATCCGTGACCAGTTTCCATGACCTCCACATGAGATTCACCATGCCCTCAAATCTCTAGTGCAGAATGTCCAAGGTAGCATGAGCAGTGTGGCACGTTGAAACCACATATCGTTGGTGTCTATATCATCCAATTAAGGTCAAAAGAAGTTGGTATTCATCGACCTATAGCCTTACCAACGTCATTCTCAATGGAAATATACACCAAACGGTGACTTTTTTGGGATGCATTGGACGTTCTTGGATCTTATGTAAACCGAGGTCGTTATATCAGGTTTTTTTTTAAATTCGTATTCCCAAAGCTTCATTTCGTAGTCGTTTATTTATAGCAATAATATCCTGTTATTTTGTAACCATTAATATTTTGTCACACTAATCATGACAAAAATAGTAGCTTTATATGGTTACCAAACGTGGAAAGGCGACTCCTTGAAATATATATCTGTTGACTTTTGACAAAACAACTTAAGTGGAATTTTCAATGTTATTAGTCCTTCTGTCCTTTGTCATTCCGTTTTTATAACCTTCACCATGAGTGGCAAGGGTATATACAAGTTTGTCATTCCGTTTGTAATTTCTACATTTTTCATTTGCGACCCCACAAAGTATATAGTATATAGCCATATCCGTCTGTCCGTCTGTGTGTTGAAATCAACTTTCAGAAGCCCCCAAATAACTTACATACACGAATACATCAATATCTGCGAAATTCTTCCGGCTCGGTTGCTATTTAAAATCGAGAAAATCGGTCCACAAATGGCTGAGATATAAGGAAAAAACCAGGACAACCTCGATTTTTGACCCATATCTGGATTACTGAATCATTAATATAGACAATATGGGTATCTAATGATAGATATTTCAGACCTGTGCAACGACGCATATAAGACCAGTAAGTTGGACCTACAATGGGTCAAAATCGGATAAAATATTTTTTAACTCGAATTTTTTTTTTCACCAAAATTTTTTTTCACTAAATATTAAAAACAATTAAAAACTAAAAAATTTTTTTTTTTAAATTAAAAAAAAAAATATTATTAAGTTAAAAAAAAGAAATTTTAAAAAACAACTGAAAAAAAAAATAAATTTTGTTTACCTAAAAATATTTAAAATTTTTATTTTAAAGTATATTTTGGTGAAGTGTATATAAAATTCAGCACAGCCAAATATATCACTCTTACTTGTTAATTTTAACATTTTTCATTTGCGACTCCACAAAACGTATACTATATGTATATTCTGGATCGTTATAGATAGCGGAGTCGATATAGCCATGTCCGTCCGTCTGTATGTTGAAATCAACTTTCCGTAGTCCCCAAATAATTTTCAAACATGATTGATACATCAATATATCGGGAATTCTCCCGGCTCGGTTGCTATTTAAAATCGTGAAAATCGGCCCACAAAAGGCTGAGATATAAAGAAAAAACCGGGACAACCTCGATTTTTGGCCTATTTTTTATCTATATCTGGATTACTAAGTCATTATTATAGACAATATGGATATCTAATGAGAGATATTTCTAACTCCACTACAACGATGTATATAACGTCACAGTATGTTGGACCTACAATGGGTCAATATCTGGAAACATTTTTATGACCCGAATTTTTTTTCACCAAAAAAAATTTTTCTCATATTTTTTTTCACTAAATTGAAAAAAATTAGTAAACAATGAAAAAACAATTTCTAAATTTTTTTTTTTTTAAAAAATTTAAATTTATTTGGTGAATTTTGTTTATTTAAAAACAAAATTTTATTAGTAATTTAAAGCATAGTTTGGTGAAGGGTATATAAGATTCGACACAGCCGAAAATAGCCATTTTAGTTGTTAGTTATTGAAACTATTCGTTATTAAGAACACACATGTTTGTTGAAACAAACATGTGGTTTTTGTTTCAAACAAAATAAATCTTTTATCTTTTAAACAAAAAAACTTCAATTAAAAATAAAAACACTTTCATTTTGATATAAATATATACTTTAACAATCTATAACGTTAAGTTATTAACAGTTCCATTATCAATCACAGAAATCAATCAAATGAAATTCTTAAACATTTTATCATTATTACTGATTGCTTTGGTGGCTTATACATCGGCCCAAAGATGTCCGGGCAGTCCAAGTAAGTTTTCATTATTAAACTTAAGATTATAAAATTTTCAATTAAATTTTAAATTTATTTCTTTTATAGGTAATCCTTCTTGTGTTGGTGCTCATGATGGGGGTCGTCGTGGTCCCCGTTGTACAGCCCGTGCCATGTGGCATTACAGTGCCCGTTTAAGACAATGCCATCAAATACTCTACTTGGGTTGTGGTGGCAACAACAATCGTTGGTGTACCCGTGCCGCCTGTGAACAGAGGTGTCGTCGCCGTTAAGTGTTTATGTTACTGGAATGTTTTATCTTTTTAAATAATAAAATAATTGTTGCAAATTGTAAAAAAAGAAAAGTGATATAATTCCTTAATATTTATTAGAGACCTATACGGTATATATAATTAGCATCCTTATAGTTATGTGGTATTCAAATTTATTGATATCTTTATGAACTTGCTCATTTCAGTATTTTGAAGATAAGAATGAAAATGTTTGTTCGTATTTATTGAAACAGGTCCTTAATGAAGATTAAAATGCAAACAGAAATTTAATTCAGTTTCTTTATAGATCTTTTGCTCTCGAAGCCTATGATCTGCTGATCTACAATAGCCAATGTCAAAGTTTGGCAAATTATATTAAAAACTTTAACCTGTATTTTGACTATAAATTTACGCAGAGGGAGAGATGAACGGATATCATCAAGTTTATGACTATTTCAAATCTATGACTATTTCATCGGAGAACCTTTCCATTTCAAAAATATAGCGATTTGAAAATTGAAAAATTTGTTAAAATTGCTCATAACTTTGAAGCTACTCTATGTCCAACATAATTTTTGATTCGATTTTAAAGGCAAAGATATTATCCTTAAAATGGTTTGAAGAAAATTGTTTAATTCCAAAAGGTTAAAGGTCAATTTTCCGAGTATATATTTAAATGTAAAAAATATCAAAGATCGCGGTGTTAAAAATTAAAAAAGAAAATGGTATGAGGACACCTAAACTCTTTACTATATTCGTGCAAAAAAAATTCGATTAGTTCAGGAATTATAAATAAAAACGTTATTAAAAGTACGTTTTTTCATATAAATTCATATAAAAAAGGATTATGGAAATATCTGGTTAGATGTACAATTATTTAAAACGTTTTAAAGAAAAACCACATAATGAAAGCAAAACCTTTTGCATTCCCTATAGTTTCAATTGCAATCCTATTAGTAAATTGTAAGTACTAAATCATTTTAAATTCAGGGCCAGATGCAGAAACACAAACAAACATTTTTGTATGAAAAACCATCAAAAATTATTTCATAACTGAGAGATTTTCATACAAAATTTTTCAAATTATTTTTCGGTTGTGTTTCTGAAACAAGCCCTAATTTATTTTAAATAAAATATAAACATTTTAAATAAAATATAACACATGAAATATTATTTGCAACAATTATTTTATTTTATTAAACATAAACGTTAAAATCAATAGAAGCCAATGGGATAAAAACTTAACGACG
Organism: Calliphora vicina; assembly: GCF_958450345.1. Classification (NCBI taxonomy): domain Eukaryota; kingdom Metazoa; phylum Arthropoda; class Insecta; order Diptera; family Calliphoridae; genus Calliphora; species Calliphora vicina. The sequence continues at coordinate 98,184,001 of NC_088784.1, read as the reverse complement.
ACATCTTTGTTCACAGGCAGCACGGGTACACCAACGATTGTTGTTGCCAGCACAACCCAAGTAACGCATTTCACGACATTGACGGGAACGAGCATCGTAATGCCACATGGTACGGGGGGTACAACGGGGACCACGACGACCCACATTACGAGCACCAGTACAAGAAGGATTACCTAGAAAAGAATAATAGAAATTAGTAAATTAATAAAAAATTTAACTAAATTTTAAGAAAACTTACGTGGTCTGCCCACACATCTTTGGGCCGAGGTATAGGCCACCAAAGCCACCAATAATAATGATAAAATGTGTAAGAATTTCATTTTAATTTAAGTGAACAATTAATCAATGTAGGGTTAAATTGTTTATGATTTCATATTGCAAATTATTGGATTATTTATATGAAAAAGCAAGAGATTTCATATCTAGGAGTCTTTTGTTTAAAACAATTGTTTAATTTTAAACAATATATTTTTGTAAATACGAATATGAAGAAGAATATTGTTTCCAACAAACATCTGGTTTAAAACCATAAATAAATTCAATGTTTGAATCAAAACAATTCGATAACAATGTTGAAACAAGTGTTTTATTGTATCTGAAACAAATATTTGTTGAAAAAATCTTTTAAAAATTGTTCCTTATTTAATCGTTTTTTACATAATAGCTTCTTTTGTAATATTTTCATAAAAGTGAAAGAGTTTTGTCAGGTCTGTTAAAAATGTTTATCAATTTGTTTGTTTGTTTTTCCTAGTACTGTGAGTTTCTAAAGAAGTTGTATAACAAATTAAGGTTAAAGTTTAGAAACATGGTCAAATTTATAATTCATATTATTGTTCAATTTATAATCTGTTGCATAATTTGTAAGTCATGTGATTTTACAATAATTGTAAAAATATTTTATATATTTTCTTTACAAAAATTTGCTACAACTTAGACAATATTTGTACTTATGATTCTTAAAAGATGTGTATTCATTCGACTTTTAAGACGAGATGAACAAATTTATACTACTGTAGTTTTTTTTAATATTTATAATAGAATTTCATTCAACTCGTATGAAAGGTTGTATCTTATTTGAGTCTGTTCACTTTGCTTCATTGATTTTCTCATTCCATTGCAAGTTGCAACCAAATTTTAAATTTGGTTAATAAATTACTGAGCTGCAATTATTTAAGTTTTCAATTCACCGAACATAATTACACCCTTTTAATGCAACTACTGAATTTATTGATATTTTTAAATGTAAAAGATGGGTTTATAAAGAAGGGTAGAATGGGGACCATGCGCCACTTTTTCTGATACGCTGTCTTTTAAAAACCACTAAAGATATTCATAAATTAGTTCTTGTTTCAATTACTTAGATAGGTAGGCTACAGTTTAGATTATTTCAATCTGGCCTATGTCTTCTTATGTACATTTCTGCAGTGACCAAAAACGACGATATCATCCTATCCATGGGGAAATACGTCAAGGACATGGCAGTTGTTTTTTGGTGATTATAATGAAGTTATCTCTTTTATAATAAATAATATAGATATGAGAAGGTAAAATCCGGTGTTCTGCCTCACCTTGACCCCATTATATATTTACTTTTCATCAACCATTTGCCTGAAGCAATAAATTATTCAAATATAGTGATGTTCGCAGATGATTTTAAAATATTTTTAAGCCTCAAACATTCACCAGATCATATTTATCTTCAGAAGGACTTGGATAATTTTTATAATTGGTGAAAACCATAATTTAATGAAACTAAACTTGAGAAAATACATGCTTATGACTTTTTCGAGAAGGTGTGAAGCTTTTGATCTGTATTATATCGGTGGCTATAAACTAGAGTCTGTAAAAGCAATTAGAGATCTTGGTATTTTATTAGATTGGAAAATTAAACTTCATACAACATATTGCGATGGCTGTTAATAAAGCGAGAGTAATCTTAGGTTTTATCAAATGATGGGCAATAGAATTTAATGATTCATTCATCACTAAAAGATTATTTACGTCACTTGTAAGACCCATTTAAGAGTATGGCTCAATTGTGAGGGACCCCTTTACAGCCCAATTATGAATAAAAAATTCTCAGGAGTTTTTGACCTTTTACCATTATTACTATTCAAATTCAATGTTGAAATGGGAAAAGGGAAAAAACTCCCTCGGATTTTTTATTGTCTGATATTGTTTACATGGATCTTATCGAATCTGGCCAGAAACAAGTTTTACTATTTTGTTTAAGAGATGTAGATATATCGAGGATATTCTTCGCTTCCATCATATTCATCAGGACTTGCTTTGATTCGTTTGTCAACATTAAAAAGCCGTAGAATTATGCTTAATGTTCGATTTATTTGGAAATCTTTTAAATGGAAATGTTTTAAACGATTTTCTATTAAGTCGGATGTCATTAAATGTTCTTAAACGCTCATTACGATTCAATAACCCACATTATGTTAAAACTTTTCGAACAAACTACGAAAAGGCAGATCCGTTTAGGAAATTATTTTGTAATTTTAACGTTGATGATATAAAACGTAATATTATTATAAATTTAAACAACTAACATTATTTTTATTAAGAAAAATTTAATAATTTAACACTCAGTCTGTAAAGATTATATACATAGACTAAATTAACTAAATAAATAAAAGATCTGGGGTAAAATTACCGCATTCATGATAGAATCAGAATTCATATCGAATAATAATTTCTTTAACGAAATTATAATAAATTTCTTGCTCGATATCGAATGCCATAATTACAAATAAAAAAAATATTATACATTTTACTCCATATCGAATGCGTTAATTTGGACCCTTTTGTCTATAACTAATTCTCTAATAAGTGTCTGACTTATCAACATGTTTCCAAATGTTTCTTAAGAAAAACCTTTTTTTTTGAGATTATTTGTTTACAGCTCTAGTCATAGAGAATTACATATATAGAGAGACAAGATACAGCAACATAGATGGACTAACATTTATTTTGTTGTTGCAAGAGTAAGGTTTTTGACAATTAAGTCTCGTCTCTATATTACCCAAGGCCCTAGTTAGGATTTAGTCAACAGAATTGTGAAACATATTTTTGAGCAACATTTGCTGTTTCAAAATGTTTAATAATTGTATTTTTTGAAACAAAATTTAACAGATTTTTACACAAACATTTGTTTAAAATAAATACAATTATTAAAGCCAATAAACAGTATTTGTTTTTCAATATTGACATAATTATTTTTTAAAGAAAACAGATGTTTCTTAAAAACACAAATAAATAGGTGTATTTAACTAAAATTATAGCAGCTGTTATGATTTTAAACAATTGAACTGGATTTTCCAACTCCCTTAATATTTTCATATAAATACTAGCTCCCTCTGTCAACTAGAAACATAAACAACTTGACACTTATCGGTTCATTTAATTGTTCACTTAAATCAAAATGAAATTCTTGCACATTTTATCATTATTATTGGTGGCTTTGGTGGCCTATACCTCGGCCCAAAGATGTGTGGGCAGACCACGTAAGTTTTATTTTCTTTAATTTAATAAAATGTTTACTTAATTTTAAACTCCTTTTTCCAGGTAATCCTTCTTGTACTGGTGCTCGTAATGTGGGTCGTCGTGGTCCCCGTTGTACCCCCCGTACCATGTGGCATTACGATGCTCGTTCCCGCCAATGTCGTGAAATGCGTTACTTGGGTTGTGCTGGCAACAACAATCGTTGGTGTACCCGTGCTGCCTGTGAACAGAGATGTCGTCGTTAAGTTTTTATCCCAATTATCAATTTATGGATTTTCTGAATTTTTAAAATAAATAAACTAACTTTAACATCATTAAGCTAGCAATGTTTTTATTATCCTCTTCCACATTTCGTGGGGAATGAAACTACACTAAATTCTAAGACGATTTAGCTTATCCGTCTGTGTGTGTAAAACACGATCTCGTCCAAACTACATAAGATAAATTAATGAGATTTATGCAATACGTTTATCAATGTCCTAGGCAGTTTGCTATTAAAAATTAGTAAAATCATTTAAGTAAAAAAGAAGTTATGGATGAAAATGTAAGACTGCATCAAACAAATTAGAAGTACTTCTTCAAGACGAATTTAATTTATAGGTTATTTTAATAGCTAAATTTGCTTCACTTGTTTAGAGGCTGAACTATCAAAATCAGTAGTGTTTGTGTCGCGAATACTACAACAAAAGCAAGAAAAACAACATGTTAACCTTTGACAACTCAAACAACATAAACAAAAAGAAATTACTGCTGGTCTTTGAAAATATTGTACTTGTTGTAGAATCACTCTCACCTTATAATTTATTCGCCTGGTACTATTTGTTTATTGAAGCTGTGATTGTATTTCTTTGTTTGTAGATTTCCTTGTCGATTATTCCAATTAAATCCCTTACGGGAAATTTACTAAAACCTTAAACGTTAGTAAAAATAAACTCAATTTTAATTCTAATTTCGTTCTTATTACTAATTTATCATCTTCGTTGAGATGACTTTGACCACAATTAAAACAACATTTTTAAATCGCTTAAATGTTACACGAGTTCGTACTTATTTTCACCTTCATTAATTTTCTGTAGCAATATTATTTATTTATTTTCAATATGACCTTTTTTTCAAAATATACTCAGTAGCTCTAAAATGGAGTTACATCCTTGAGAGCGAAAGGCAATTTATTTGCAGCCTTTTAGGCTGAAAAATAAAAATTCAGGTCAATTTGTATGTGTGTTTATGTATTTTTTTGTTTTTTTGGTATTTTTCTTAATTACATTTTACATTCATTACAAGTTTTAAACAATAAATAATAAATATTAAAAGCAACATTAACGACTGATAAAATACTAAATTGCTAATGAAAGGGTGCTGATGATATTTTGTGTAAAAGGGGGAAGGAAGTCAGTAATGGCTGAAAGAGACAGTCTTTAAAGAATAATTAAAACATTATTTAGAAAATCTGTTTTAAGGGGGAGTAATATGGAAATTATTTTGAAATGACTACAACCGTTTTTGCTCTACAGAAAAATGTGCTCAAAATGCTCGTCTTTAGGTGCGTTGAACCACCACAAGGAGTGAAAATTTTCCAAAAAAAATGACGCCATTATTTTTATTTGCGCAACAACCTTCAGAAAAATTATGATACCCGCAAATCAAATTTTCGAAATTAACTCTAATGTATATATTGTTAATTATTAATTGTTAAATATTGTTTCTCTGAAGATGCTACTCAATGATGTAGCGAAATATCGGAAATAAAATAAACATTGTTTTTAATATAAAAAGATAAAGCTCAATAAAGAAATATTAGTAAACAAATGTTATGGCACATTTTTTTTTAAAAAAATTAAAAAAAAAAACTAGTAAGATGGCTATATTCGGCTGTGCCGAATCTTATATACCCTTCACCAAATTATACTTTAAAATAAATTTTTTTAAATATTTTTAGGTAAACAAAATTTAATTTTTTTTAATTGTTTTTAAAAATTTTTTTTTTTGAAATTGTTTTTTAATTTTTTTAAAAAAAAGTTTTTTCCAAATTTTTTTAATTTTTTTTTTAGGTTTTAATTTTTTTTTTTTTTAAAAAAAATTTTTTGATGAAAAAAAAAATTCGGGTTAAAAAATATTGTTCTCGATTTTGACCCAGTGTAGGTCCAACTTACTATAGCCTTATCTACATCGTTGCAATGTACTTTTAAATATCTATCATTAGATATCCATATTGTCTATATTAATGACTTAGTAATCCAAATATATATCAAAAATAGGTAAAAAAATCGAGGTTGTCCCGGTTTTTTGCTCATATCTCCGTTATTTATGGACCGATTTTGCTGATTTTAAATAGCAAACTTCTCGAAAGCATGTCTGACAGAATTATTAAAGATTTGGATCCCGAAGATATCTGGGGTCTTCAGAAAATTGATTTCAACAGACAGACGGACATGGCTTAATCGACTCCGCTATCTATAAGGATCCAGAATATATATACTTTATAGGGTCGGAAATGAAAAATGTAGAAATTACAAACGGAATGACAAACTTATATATACCCTTCTCACGAAGGTGAAGGGTATAATAATTTATTAATTGGACAAAAGAAATGTTTTTTCAAAAAAAACGGGTTAAAAAGTATTTTTCCCATTTTGACCCATTTTAGGTCCGACTTACTTTGCAATTAAAGACTTATTAATACAGATATAGATAAAACAAGTAAGAGAGCTACATTCGACTGTGCTGAATCTTATATAGCCTTCATCAAATTATATTTTTAAATAAACAAAATTTATTTTTTTTAAATTGTTTTTAAAAAAATCTTCTTTTTTCGAAATTGTTTTTTATTTTTTTTAAAAAAAGATTTTTCCAAATTCTTTTTATTTTAGAAAAAGAATTTATGACAAAAAAAAATCGGGTTAAAAATTATTTTTCCCGATTTTGACACATTGTAGGTCCAACTTACTATAGACTTATATACATCAATGCAATGAAGTTTTAAATATGTATCTATCATTAGATATCTATATTGTCTATATTAGTGACTTAGTAATCCAAATATATATCAAAAATAGGCCAAAAATTTAAGTTTAATATCAGCCATTTGTGGGCCGATTTTGTAGATTTATGAATCATGTAGGTTATTTGGAGGCTACGGAAAGTTGATTTCAACATACAGACGGACATGTAGAAATTACAAACAGAATGACAAACTTACATTGAGCCTCAAAAGTGAGTAAACACCAAAAATTATTTGATTTTTTTAAGATAATGAAAATCCTAAAATCTATCCATCGATTCAAATTCAAAAGTTTTGGTTTGATGGAGATTGAGTTGAATAATAGATAAGGTTCTGAAAAAAAGAAGATTCAAGTCGGAATATAATGATTTTTATGATCTTAAAAACATCAAAAAATTCACTGGTGTATGCTCACTTCTGAGGCTGTGACGGGTATAATATGTAAATTGGAACCACCCAAGTAAATAGTCATTAAAGAAAATTACCGACTAAATTATGTATTGACTAAATTTTCTAAACAGAAAATGTATCGAAAAATTTTACTAAATGGAAAATATATTGTAGTGAACTATGAAATGTATATTTATGGTAAGTCAATACCAAATATACAGGAAAATAAAAATAAAGTATGATAGTGTTTTTCTCTGATCATTTTGATCCCTAGAACATTTAACTGAATTCGGTCAAGCCCGACCATATAATACCCTACACTAAGTAAAAGAGCAAAAAAAAATTGTTCTTTTAAAATTTCACTAATTTATATTTTTGAGTGATTTTCGGAAGTGGGGTTATATGGGGGCTATGACCAATTATGGACCGATCATCATGAAATTAGGTCGTGTGATTTATGTCTATATTAAAGTTAACTATGTTGAATTTTGTGTGTTTACCAAAATTTTTAAGCGATTTATGCACGTTAAAGTGATTTTCGGAAGCGGGTCTATATGGGAGCTATGACTAATTATGGACCGATCGTAACAAAATTTGGTGACATGAATTTTGTGTATATAAAACTTATTTGGAGCGGAATTTGTGGAGCCGAAAAAATAATATGTTCCAAATTTGATCGAAATATCTTCAAAATTGCGACCTGTACTCTGCGCACAAGGTTTACATGGACAGCCAGCCAGCCAGCCGACCAGACGGACGGACGGACGGACGGACGGACATCGCTTAATCGACTCAGAATTCTAAGTCGATCGGTATACTTTAAGGTGGGTGTTAGACTAATATTTTTGGGCGTTACAAACATCTGCACAAACGCATAATACCCTCCCCACTATGGTGGTGTAGGGTATAAAAATGTTTTTGCTCTTTTACTTAGTGTATGGTATTATATGATCGGACTTGACCGACCATACTTTCTTACTTGTTTTTCACTGCATTTGTTTTCTAAGCTGACTGAAACACTGAAATACATATGTACATTAAATTAGATTTTTAAAGTTTTGGGAATCCCCTTATTTAAAAAATGTGTTTGTATCCTCTAAATTAATTTTTTTTATGGCAGCGAATGAGTAATTTTATTTCAATGTATATTTTCTCGTGATCTCGTTTTGATTTGTAATGCATTTTAATCAATAATTTTTGTTTTATATTTTAATAATAAAAATAATAATAAAAGAATTTCACGTTCAAGCGTTTAAATTTTATATTTTTCCAATGAAATTCGACAATCGCTAACGTGAACAATTTCACTAACATGAACTGCCTTGGTTTTAATTAGTTCACGTTACCGCGAGTGCATTTTATTTATTTTTTTCTTATCAAAGACATATATAAAAATTTTCATTGAAAATGTTGTCAAAAATCCACCAAATTAGTCGACTAAACTGGTGTCACTTGTCCCCAGGTTTCCTTCATGATTATTACATTTTATGAGCCTTTTAAAGGCCTTTCATTTGATATCAAAAATTAATGCTGTTTCTTTAGAAGACATGTACAAAAACCAGTTGAAAATTATTTTTGAAAAATACATTAAATTTTTTCGAGTTTGCCTCACATTTTGATATACAAAATTTTTTTCTACTGAACAGATTTTGTTCATTTTCAATACCAAACTGCTTAGGACAATGTTAGACATTTTGGAGGAAATCTCATTAATTTAGTGTGTGTATTTTGGATGTGAGCGTGTTTTACACATACCTAGAGACTGGCATACCCTGACTTAGAATTTCATAAGGCTCAGCAATACAAATACTTTGTAGGATTTCAGACAAATATTTCTCAGTAATAGTAAGTGTCCTTTACCACGAGTTGTGATGGAGGTTATAAAAATTGTACATAAATAACATATGTATGTGCAATTATTTAAGAAGAATTTTTCCGGATTTCCTCACTAGAGCAAATATTTTGAGAAATGTTGTATTAAGTTAAAGCAAAATCTAATTTAAGCAGAAAATAAACACAACCTTTTTTGGGGGCCACCTTCAAAGTGTACACATTCGTTTGATGAACAATATAATTCCCTTAAAAAAAAAATTCAACCTTTTTTTTGAAACTTAAACAAATTTCACAGATTTTACTGAGTTACAGAGTTTTCAGTTTTTATTTAATTTTTGGTGCTGTTTTTCTTTTTATGTTTGTCAATGGTTTGATATTTTTTTTTGTTGTAAAAAGAAAATAAAACATAATTTATGGCATGTAGTTCACATGAATAAGAAGCAAAACGAAAATGTACTCAAGGTCCAAAAATGGAGAGATTGAAAAGAAAATTCATCAATTGTTTCTTTCGTGCAGCTTTGAGTTTTAAAGGTAGAAATGAAAATGAAAATGGATGTGTTTATTGTGCCATGAGTAAAGTTTTATAGATGCATGAGTGTTTGTGTGGCTTAACACAAACAAACACAATTTTCGGTAGTTTCCCTGCAAATTTAAAGGTGGCAATTGTCCGCTTAGCAGTAGCTATGTTGTCATTCATGTTATCAGTATTTTTTTTTATTATGTGAAGTTATATAGAGGGTTTCAATTGAATTACGCTACTTTTCTTATTCATGCAACCAGTCACCCATCGTACACTAGTGAATTCCCAATTAAATAGTTATACAGAGAACTTTAATTGACGAAGTCGGTAATATTTAAGGGTCTCAAGATTGATTGGACCACTAGTTCCAAGAGCTACAGGTTTCGTTTACAACTCAATTTATGTTTGTTTACTTAAAAGTATACAACATCTGAGAAAATGAAATGAAAATGAAAACCTACAGCCATAAAACAACTAACATCCACAAAATGTTAAAGAAAATTAAGCAAACCGAAAATGAGTCTGCAAAGATTTCAACAAGGAAACATTTTACCTCTAAAAAATCTACTACGTCATTGCTCTTAAAAGCATCAAAGTTTTTCATTTTACTGTAGCTTGAAACCATGACCGAAAACATTTGTTAATGATGATGTTGTACAACATGGTCGCCAGGTAAAGACGAACAAAATAAAAAAAAACATAATTTAAGTTTGGTCAAGTTGTAAAATTATAAGTATACCTTGAAGTAGACTAAAAGTAATAAACATGGAAATCTTGTTTAGTTTTGCTTAACTTTGAAGGCTTTAGAATAGTGATCGGCATTAAGAGAACATGAATTATAATAAACAATATGCCCTTCTCTTTTATAATCTTTCCAGCTATTAATTATCTTCCTTCCCATTCATTCACAGCTAAATAATCGATTTTGAGCTGCCCCTGGTAGCTATACATGCCAGCCACTGCTTTTTAATGTTTCATTTAGTTTTAATAAAGGCACAAACAACTGTCACTCGGGGACACGTGGCTGTAGTTATAAATATTCTAGTGCTTATTTCTTAGATTAATCAGTTAATTCATAACTAACATTGTTGAAACTAAAGACCAGCTGATCAATTTGTGAAACGATTTCCTTCAACTTAAAGAATCCTGCTTTAAATGAACTAAAAATATTGAAAACATTATAAAACCAGTAAGAAAGTATGGTCGGTCAAGCCCGACACTAAGTACAAGAGCAAAACCAATTTTCTTTAAAAATTTCAATAATTTATATTTTTGATTGATTTTCGGAAGTGGGCCTTATATGGGAGCTATGACCAATTATGGACCGATCACCATGAAATTAGGTCGTGCGATTTATGTCTATATGAAAGTTTACTATATTGAATTTTGTGATTATACCAACATTTTTAAGCGATTTATGCACGTTAAAGTGATTTTCGGAAGCGGGTCTATATGGGAGCTATGACTAATTATGAACCGATCGTAACAAATAGCGCAATTTGTGTAGATACATATATAAATTAAACATTTAAGATCGATAAAGTTCAATTTCGGAAGGACATTTGTATGGGGGCTAGGTGAAATAATGGACCGATTTCAGCCAGTTTCAATAGGCTTGGTCCTTGGTCCTATGTACCAAATTTGATCGCAATATCTTCAAAATTCCGACCTGTACTCTGCGCACAAGGTTTACATGGACAGCCAGCCAGCCAACCAGACGGACATCGATTAATCGACTCAGTGATTCTAATTCGATCGGTATACTTTAAGGTGGGTGTTAGACTAACATTTTTGGGCGTTACAAACATCTGCACAAACGCATTATACCCTCACTACATATGGTGGTGTTGGGTATAAAAACACACTTTGTAATCTTCACTGAAAAATTTGCAAAATTGGTTTATCACATAAAAATGCGAGATTTTTTAAAATGTTTAGCTTTCATTTTGTAACATTTGTTCAATATAAAATAACTCAAAGCATTGGCCATTATTAGCTATGACCTCTTCCCATCTTTCTGGCAACATATGGATTCCGAGACAAAGAAATACTCATCTTTAGAGGTCAAGAACGAACCAAGCCCACATTGGATATTCGGTTACAAAGAGAGCGTGCGAGAGAGCGTTCTGTATCGATCGAAACAAATAGTAGTCAGAATGGGCAAGGTCTGGACTATAAGGCGGCTGATGCTGAACTTCCAAACCACTTCATTCTAAATAGTTTTCAAAAGGTATTGCAAAATGTGGTCAAGTGTTGTCATGATTAAATATTATAGTTTTATAGTTTAGTATTATAGTTTATTCGGTACAGGTTCCCTGTGAATGTTTGATCAGTTAATAGCAGCTCATAATAAAAAGGACCCTTTTGCTCCCACCAAATACAGAACAATTCCTTAGCGCCATGGATATTTTACTTTGGTGTCGATTCGTCTAGTTGACCGGGCTTCACATACGATCACTTACAATTCGGGTTATTGTAATGGATTCATTTTTCATCGCAAGTAATGATTCGGCTCAAAAATTATTTTCTTTTATATGTGTCAAGCATAATTTTGCACATGCAAAATCGTCTTTCTCTCCACTTCAATTCGTATGGTACCCAATGTTCCTGCTTTTGGATGAATCCTGTTGCTCGCAAACATTTGGAAATTGCTGCTTGAGTAGCTACCAATGATAGTGCAAGCTCTTGTTGAATTGAATGGTCTCCAAACTTTTTTGGCTGACCTGGGCGATCTTTCAAAATAAAGAAGTAAAGCAAAACTTCCCGCATATGACGCTTTGTTGGCACAAAATTCAATATTTTCGAAGCAAAACTAAACTTTCTTTTTTACGATAAAATGTTCAATAACTAAGTGAGAATACATGACAGATATGTAGTCTTTTAAAGGACATATCAGTTATTAAAACAAAAAATAAAAAACGTTCAATAATACGCCATCTATTTTGAATCCCACACAATAACAATATATATGATTGAAGCTAAAGTTGAAGTATAGCAAGACCTACGATTGAAACTAAGACTGGAGTATAAAAGCACCTAAAATTTATGCTAAAACTAAAGTATATAAAGACTTACTATTAAAACTAAATCAAGCTAAAATGGAGTATAAAATGACCTACGATTGAAGCTAAAACTGGAGTATAAAATGACCTACGATTGAAGCTAAAACTGGAGTATAAAATTACCTACGATTGAGGCTAAAACTGGAGTACAAAAAGACCTACGATTGAGGCTGTAACTGGAGTATAAAACAACCTACGATTGAAGCTTAAATTGGAGTATAAAAGGACCTAAAACTGATAAATTATAGTATAAAATGACTTACGATTGAAGCTAAAACTGGAGTATAAAAAGACCTACGACTGAAGCTAAAATTGGAGTATAAAAAGACGTACGATTGAAGCTAAAATTCGATTATAAAAGGACTTACGATTGAAGCATAAGAAGACTAACGATTTAAACTGAAATTGAAGTATAACAAGACCTACGATTGAAGCTAAAATTGAAGTATTAAAGGACTTACCTTTGAGGCATAAGAAGGCTTACGATTGATGCTAAAATTAGAGTATAAAATGACCTACGAGTCGATGTTTAAAAAAACCAGCGTTGAAGTACAACACAAGATTCAAATCAATCTGACTTGCACTCCTCGAAATGATGTCTATTGACACTGACACGCACTATTCGGTGCATTTTATATTTGGGAGTCGGTTTTATTACATCCGACATTTAGACAGTTAATTTCACTAATGTCTAACTACTTGGCTGTCTCCATGTGTATTCTTTGTACTGCAAATAGCAGTCATTTGGTTACTTTATACATCCCAGGTAATCTAGTGTGAACACAGTTGCCTCTAAGTAATGTAGAATGTAGTCACTTTAAACTTTTTTGTTCTGCACTTTAGAACCTCCAGCTGTAATCTATTGGACAGTCAATTGTCACTTAGGGCCCCTTTCTGTTCTGAAGTGGAGTTCTTTGAAATATTTTATATTCATTTCAATTTAGGCATAAGTCATTTTACTCAATAACAAATAGATATTGCTGTGTATTTTATTACATTACTATACATTTCTTGACCAAGTTGCTGTCATTTTTAAACTTTACTCACCACCAGTATTAGTTGGCCAAGTTAATTTCCGATTACTGTCCTTTAAAGGTGAAAATTAATTCTGAATTATACTTTTCTTACGGCAAATAATTTAGAGTCGGTCAGTTATATTTACTATTAAGCCCTAGTAAAGAAAAATGAAGTCTATAAAGCCAAAGCGGTCTATTTGGGGGAAGTAGCTCCCATTTAATGCCACTTATTTCTGGCGATCTTGTACCCTGTGTATTTGTTATTTAAAGATCGTTTAAAGTTCAGGGTGTCGTATAATTAATATAAATAGTTATTTAAAACACTTATACGCTCTAGTAGCCAGTAGAATGGAAATCGATAAGTTATAGGAAGTCATTTTATATACATAAAACAATTTTTTTTATTTCTTTTCATAATTGTTAAAAAACCAAAAAAATATTTATAATTTCTTTTCAACTATTTGACCAACTACTATATACACAATAACCAAAAATATTTTTAAAGATAAACACAAAAATTTCAAACAGCAAATGTTTGCAAAATATAAATTTTCTTTTTAACAATTGTTTATCCAAGTAAAATGAAAAACAAAAATATTGATTTATTTGGAAACAATAAAATAATCAAACAAGATATTTTTATTTAAGATAAACAGGGTGCATATATTAGGATTAGGGTGGTTCCATAAGTAAAAAACATATTCATAAAAATTTGTTTCATCACCAACCCAGTTAAACCAATCATACAAACCACTTTTGTAAAGGAATGTTATGGTTGGTAATGTACCTTAAGATAAGAGCCACAACACAAATAAGTAAGAAAAAACTAAAAGAAACAGAGAGAAAGTGTAATAAAAGTTATTGGCAACAGAACATAAAAGTCAATGTTAACAAATTGATTTTATTTTGCACTTTTTTCAATAGGGGTTCATTTTTTTCCTTTGTAACATCCAGCATCTGTTAAACAACACAAATACAAACATTAAACTCTGTCCCAATAACTTTCTATCATTTCATAAAAACCATCATTGACTTCAAATGTAATACAAACCCTTAAAAGGGTCCATTTTGTTATCCTTTATTTTGTGTCGTAGTTCTTGTTTTTGTTGTTATTTTCTTAAATCAACATCATCTGTTGTTTTTCATTGTATCATAGTTACGGATTTCATATTGATTACCCGACATCACTTACCGGAAACGTAGTAGATGAGAAACAAGGAGATTGAAAACAACAAATCCACCCGCTCACACTCTCCACCAGGTATTGATAACATCGCTAAATTAAGTATTGAATGGCAATATACACATTCTCACACACAAGGACTATGTGAGTGAGATATTTGTACCAGAGAGCAAACAAGACGTAGATAGCGCACAGTGGTTGGCATAGGACACATATTTGAACCATTTTTAATAAATCCGGCTGAATTTCATTGATGCAGCGTCGAATTTCCTTACCTAATAATGGAGTGGTTTTGTTCGCATAGATCTTCGAAACGATCACCTTAAAGAGAGTGAATACGATCAGGTAATGTCTTATGACGTAACTCAATTTTTTTAAACCACATGTCGTCCATTTCAATATTATTTAATTTAGACAGAAAGAACTCTGTTATCGTGTCGCGACATTGATCACCGGTAATGTTTATAAAACTGATTAATTATACTAGGTTTAGATGTAGTATAATCCAATGATATCTCCAGCATTGACCCTTCTAGGGTTCATATCGTAATTCAATTACGACTTTGTCTGCATAAATCATTGACCACTCACACATGTCTTCACATACATAGAAATAACAATAATTCGATCCCACTGTAGCGACAGTCGGTCTCTATTGTCGTATATGTATATTAGAGTGTCCCTAAGAATTAAATTTTTTGAAATGCTGAAACGGTACCCGATGAAAACTTTCGTAATGACCTAAAATACTACCAACAAATTTTTTTGCTTGTTCTAAGAAGGGTACACGCAGAGAAAAAATATAATTGGGCATGGTTACTGTAACCATTTATATAGTGTTACAAGTTTTTTAACTATATTATAGTCACAGTAACCATTTACATGGTTGTGGTAACCATAATATGGTTAACTTACGATTCACATGATTGTCTCAACCATATATATGGTTACAGTAAACATATATATATGTTTGTGGCAACCATATTTATGATGAATAATTTTATCATAATATGTTGTTCTCAGATTATGATAAGCCTTAAGCCGAGAGCACCATAATATGATAAGTCCTTCATCATATAAATGGTTGTCACAAACATATATATGTTTACTGTAACCATATATATGGTTGAGACAATCATGTGAATCGTAAGTTAACCATATTATGGTTACCACAATCATGTAAATGGTTACTGTGACTATAATATAGTTAAAAAACTTGTAACAATATTGAAATGGTTACAGTAACCATGCCCAATTATATTTTTTCTCTGCGTGTATCCCGTGCCGTTTTTCGATTTAGTTTTGAGGTGAATTTACAAGGGGAAAAAATGCCTTTTTATAGCCTTCACCTTCGTGAGAAGGGTATATATAAGTTTGTCATTATAGATAGCGGAGTCGATTAAGCCATCTGTATGTCTGTCCGTCTGTCTGTTGAAATCAATTTTGATAGAAGACCCCAGATATCTTCGGGATCCAAATCTTCAATAATTCTGTCAGACATGCTTTCGAGAAGTTTGCTATTTAAAATCAGCAAAATCGGTCCATAAATAACGGAGATATGAGCAAAAAACCGGGACAACCTCGATTTTTTACCTATTTTTGATCTATATCTGGATTACTAAGTCATTAATATAGACAATATGGATATCTAATGATCTATATTTCAAAGTACATTGCAACGATGTAGATAAGGCTATAGTAAGTTGGACCTACAATGGGTCAAAATCGGGAAAAATATTTTTTAACCCGAATGTTTTTTCATCGAAAAATTTTTTTTGTCACAAATTGTTTTTCCAAAAAAAAAAAATTTTAAAAAAAATTTGGAAAAAACTTTTTTAAAAAAAAATTAAAAAACAATTTCAAAAAAAAACAATTAAAAAAAATTAAATTTTGTTTACCTAAAAATATTTAAAAAAATTTATTTTAAAGTATAATTTGGTGAAGGGTATATAAGATTCGAATATAGCTCTCTTACATGTTTTTTTTAGTTTTTTTGTAAAAATTTTGCTATTAAGTAATTACTTTTGCAATTTAATTTAAAAGAGTCGAAATGTGTACGTAATTGTCGTTCCAATAAGATATAAAAGACAAAAATTGGTTAAAAAATGTTAAAGTTATTAAAAAATCGCCAGGCCATTAACGTGTCTCAGGCCACTAGAACAAGAAATGTATGAACAAAATTAACATATTTTGAGAAATAGTAAAACTAAAGTTTATTCTTACTTAAAATATATCCTATTCGCAGATATAACCAAAAAAAAATATTTTTTTTAACGGCAGTTTCAAAACTCCAATTTCAAATCTTTAAAATTTTTGTTAAACAAATTTCAGAATTTTTTGATCATCACATGGGGATTTATTGACAACATAATAGGGAATAAAAATGTGAAAAACTTATGTCAATACCTCCTATAGGTTTTCCGTACCTGCGATATAAATTTTGGGATTTTCAAGAAAAACTAATTTGTTGGCGATATTTTGGCGAATGAGCCCAATTTCCTTACTGTCATTAATGTTAAGTAAAATCTGTTCAGAATATTATAGTCAAGGTAATTTTAAATATAGTCTGAAAGTTTTCCTAAACTCGGAAAACGTTAACCCTTAAATAAGGTCAAAGGTAAAATTTTTCAATATTTGGAATTTCTAATGGAAAGATAGCGAAATGTTATATATTTTTTGGACGATTTTGATGAAAATTAAGAAAAATATAAAATGAAGTCTAGTATTTACAATAACAGCTCAAAAATAGAAGTCAACCCTTAAGAGCACTTGGTGTAAAAATGACTGCGTTTTTCGTGATTTTAAAAGTTCAGGGTCATTTGGACCCCAAGTGCTATTAAGGTTTTCAGCGGGTACCGTTTTAACATTTCTAAAAATTTAATTCTAAGGGACACTCTAATGCATATACAAGTTTGTCTTTGAGTACGCATTTCCCAGTTGGTCTGGGTGACTGTCCTGAACTAGAGATTTTACCTATCATTTAGGATCACTACTAGCTAGTAACATAAATAGTTATTTGGTTAGTTATTTTAACATTATGCTTAAATTGGAGTATAGAAAGATCTTTTTTCTGTAAAAAAAGTAAAAAAAGACTTACGCTGGAAGTATAAGAAGACATACAACTGAAGCTAAAATTGGAGTCTAAAAGACTTACGATTGAATTATAAGAAGACCTGCGATTGAAACTAAAATTGGAGTAAACCAACATACGATTGAAGCCAAATTTGGACCTAAGATTGAAGCTAAAATTGGTGTACAAAAACCCTTATGATTGAAGTACAAAAAATCTACGATTGTAGCTAAAATTGGATAAAAATAAAAAGACTTATGATTGTAGCTAAAATTTAAGTGCAAAATAACTTATGATTGATGCTTAAAAAGACCTGTGATTGGAAGTATAAAAAGGTCCGCAATGAAATACAAAAAAAAATCAAATCAATATGACCATAACTTTTTGAAATGGTGTATATTGACACTCACACTTTGTAGTGATAAAAAGTTCAACTACTGCACTACAGATTACAAATTAGCACTAACTGACAATGACTCTCGAATAGATTACTTCAGCAAGCAGAGCAAAAATGTAGTTGTACATGTTTACCATAACCTCCAAAGTATTTTTTTAGAGACAAATTCCTCTGGAGAAAAATGTCTACGTAGAGACGAAATTTCTCTAGAGAAAAGTCTCTTCTTTAGATATAGATTCTTCCAGAGAAACGTGTATTATGTAGAAACAAATTTCTCTAGAGAAAAGTGTCTCCTTTAGATATAAATTTCTCAAAAACAAAAATGCCTTCTGTAGGGACAAAGTGTATTCGTTAGATACACTTTTCTCTATATAAAAATATCTACAGATAAAAGTCTTCTTCATTTTTCTTTATAGAAAGAGAGTCACTAGAGAAAAATATCTCTAAATAATAGGTTGTCCTTAACATTTTTTCCTCTTTAGAGAAACATTATTCTACAGAAAAGTGGCTTCTTGTTTTAGCTTTGGGAAATTTTCAAAACAACAAAAATTTTATCTTTTTGAAAAATTAAGAAAAAAATATATATTTAAAAAATAGTTGTCCAGTTATTACATTTTATACAAATTCTTTATTTTTATCGGTTTAATCTATAGCAAATCTAGTCCAAAAGTTATTAGCTTTAATGTAGTTTAGTCAATAATTAATATTAATCATACGTACAGTGATCGTTATATGAAATAAAAATTGTTTTAGAATACAATTTCTTCTACAGAAATGCAATTGCTACAAAATTGTTACAAACATGTTAAGGACTAAATTAGCTTTTATATTATAAAGCTGAGACACATCTATCATAAATACTGAATATAATCTTCTCTACAAAGAAAATTGTATTATTTAGTCACACTGTATGGAAAAAAAATACAATATTTTTCTGAAATGAATGAAATGCATTTAATATAACCATAAAATATTTATGTTACCATTCACATGATTGTAGATATTATATATATATATGATTGTAGTAAATAAGCAAACCAAATAAAAACTACTAAAAATACAAGTTAAAACTGTGTATTTTCGTAATATTGCGCCTTTATAAAAGCTCAATATATTGATAAGATATAAACTTGTTGGTTTTTGAAATTTGTTTTTTCAAAAACCAACTAGTTTTTATTTTTGTGTAAAATAGTATAATTTTTCTTTCAATCGCGCAGCTGTTTGCGCCACATGCTATATTTTTGATGGCTATTCACTCTTTTAATTTTTTAATTTTTCTCCTGCACAGCATTGTTTTGCTTTACTACTTTCTCTCGGCTTACGTTCTAACTAAACATCTAAATAAGTATGTATGTACTGTTAAGGACAATAACAGGTGCCCCATGGTACATTCGCAATAGTAATATCGATAGGGATCTCAATATCCCCATAATACGCGAGGAGATCAAACTCTCCAGTCTAAAATACATTTCAAAACTAATGGATCATCCAAACCCCCTCGCCAGGGAGTTGCTGTCATTTGAGGGTCATAGACGACTGAGGCGATTGGAAACACTGGATCTGGCCAGATAATCATTTAACGAGCACTCATGGTGGACATTGTAGCGGCAATAACAACTTTGGATTTAGTTTAGGTTAAGATTTGAATACTTATTTTAAATTTCTAGAAAGAAAGATTCAATAAAGAAAAAAAGATAAAAAAAATAAGAATAAAAACTTTTATTTTTGAAAAAGCTTACGATAGCGAACGAGACACACTTTGAAAATAAAATATTTTGATTTGAATTAAAATTTTCAGCCACTTGATTATAATGATGACAAACGGTGATTTAGGTACATGAACGCGACATTAGATTTATTTTTGAAAAAGCTTACGATAGCGAACGAGACACATTTTGAAAATCCGAATAAAATATTTGGGTTTGAATTAAAATTTTCAGCCACTAAATTATAATGATGACAAACAATGATGTAGGTACAATAACGCGACATTAGAACATAAACAAAATCAAATGATTTGGGAACACAGAATATTAATTTATAATTATTATACTCTCCTCCTGCAATTGACATTTCATTCAGTGTCAAAATTATTATCTAGCTTTAGTTACAATTGCCTACATGTTAGATTACCTAGGATGTGTAAAGTAACTAATTGACTTATATATTTTTAATCAACAATAATATCTGAAAGAACTGCCTTACCACTAACAAATGAAGGATAAATTTCAATTTAAAACTTTTGCTTCTGGTTTTACTCTTTATTGTTGCTCTGTATGCTTTGTTTGTTTCTCTTGTTTCCTACTCATCCAGCACACTTCTACAAGCGACACAGTTTATGAGTTTATAAGTTGTCTGTTGTTTTCCCTAACAATCCTTCTCTTTTTCACTCTGTGTTCATTGCTTAACTTTGCTGCTTTTTTGTGTCTTTCATTAAACCGATTCCAGGTCTTTTGTGTATGTGTATTTAAGCTTTTAAATTCAAATTCATAGTCAAATGAGTTTAAATGGATTTTTCCATTTTCTGTTTGAATTTTTTTTTTCTTTTTGCACAAGAATATTTTCTGGATATCATAAAATCTTTGGGTGTGTGTGTATGTAATGGGCGGTTGTGAGTTTGTACTGCTGCTGCTACTGCTGAGATTAAAATCAAAATTGACAGTTTGTAAAACCTTCTAAATTGTGGCTTAAATTAGCATTCATGTAAATTGACAAATATTAACATTTATGTATCTACATGATGGTTAAATGTTTGAGAAAAGCTTATTTTGTGGTTAATAAAAAAGGGGTTTTTTTGATGCTTAAATGGTTATGTTTAGTTATTATGAGCAAAAGATGAAAGAGAAATAAATTGAGGATAATTTCAGTTGTAAGGATCCATAGCGTTTTACTTATATTTAGTAATTTCTTAAAAAAAATGTCTTTGAAAACTTAAGCCTTAATAAAATAGAAAATAGGTAGCTTTTGTAGGGGTAATTTCCTCTAATGTACCCGTAGGTATTTAAAGGGGAAATAAATGGTACTTTTTTTCTTTTAATCGAAAAATTTCTCTTAAATGTTCCTCATTAAAGTAAGAATCAGTAAGAATCCAACTTAGTGATACTTTTTTTCTTTTACTCAAAGTTCTTTTTCCAATTTTCTTAATTAGAAACATAAAACTTAGCCAGAGAGTTGGTGTGTGAGCTAAGAATTTCTGTTTAGCATCATGGTTATGGTTGTGTTTTCTATTATTTTATTTTCTAATTTATATTTTCTTACAGTACGTACACCTCCAGCTAAAAGTTTTGAAGAAATTTTGTTGGCATCTTAAATATAACCCACTTGAAGTTCTCAAAAATATAATTTTCGTTTGTGTGTTTGTTAGCACTGTCAATGTATTTCATGCGCCTACACAAAGTTTATAAGTTGAAATTAATTTACTTTAAATACGTTTTCATACCCGGGGAGTAGATTAAGTATGTCATTTCCTGTGAAATGTTTTTCGATTTGGCACATTTTCTTATCAAATACTTATTTATATTAGAAGTGTGTAGGAAAGGGAAAGTAGAGAGAAAAAAATGTCATGGCAAAAGATAAAGCAAATTATTGTGTTAGATTTAGAAATGTGATAGGTATACAAAATTTATCTATTTCAAGAGGGGTAACATTTGCAAAAGTAAGTAAGAAAATGGTTAAGGAAGATGTGAAAGTGAATAATTCTAAAACACTTTTAAGATATAATAACTTTCAGGTTTCTTAACATCTATTTGCTACGCTTTAACCTTTTAAAAATGGTGGATTATATCCGTTAAATAAAACGTATTCTTTTAATTGCAAATCAAAGTGACCAGCAGTTTAACAATTTGTAACAACTCTTTATTTATTAAGATCTACACAACAGTCACTGCCCATTAAACATTTTCACTGAAATTCAAGTCTAATTCAAGTGTAATTCAAGTCTAATTCAAGTATAATTCAAGTGTAATTCAAGTCTAATTCAAGTGTAATTAAAGTCTTTAATTAAGGAAGATGTGAAAGTGAATAATTCTAAAACACTTTTAAAAACTTTCAGGTTTCTTAACATCTACTTGCTACGCTTTAACCTTTTAAAAATGGTGGATTATTTCCGTTAAATAAAACGTATGTATTCTTTTAATTGCAAATCAAAGTGACCATCAGTTTAACAATTTGTAACAACTCTTTATTTATTGAGATCTACACAACAGTCACTGCCCAATAAAAATTTTCACTGGAATTCAAGTCCAATTCAAGTGTAATTCAAGTCTAATTCAAGTATAATTCAAGTGTAATTTAAGTGTAATTCAAGTCTTTAATTACAGTTGTATTACACTTGATTTCAATAGCATTCTCCAGTAAAAAGGTAACATAAATTCAAGCCATTTTTTGAAAAATAATTAAATTTTTCAAGTTAAAAACATTATGAAAAAACGTACAAATTTTTCAAAGGGGCCATGGTTTGTGGAACTTCTGAGGAGTAAATGAAGGCTTTTTGTATAAGTATTTGATATTGTTGAAAACATTATGACTTGTGGATTGATATTTTAGTAAAATTAAATAATTTTATACAATTTTGGGACTTCATTTACCTAAAAAAACTAAAAAAAAATCATATGGTGATTTTCCACGAAAAAAAATATAAAATTTGAATTAATGTAAAATTTTAACAATTAAAGATAACATAACAAAATTTGCAACCAATATAGACTCAAATGTCCTTAAATCAATGGCATTACAATTTTTGAATTTTTTTATTTTCAAATACTGAAATTCCTAAAATGGGGAAAATGTGTTCCAAAAACTGAGTTTTTTTAGAAAAGTGCCTACTGTAAAGTTATTTACTGTATGCTAGTAAAAATACTTAGTAGGTATTTAAGAAACATATGGGGTTATACAAATATGAAGCTTTTTCTTGGATCGGTGCTTTGCCTTTTTTACTCAAACCGAAATTTTTCTATTAAAATTGGCCAAGTTTGGATAGCACTGGGGGTGGGGGTATGTCCGCTTAAGGGAGCCAAATTTTTCTTTACACGCTTTTGCATTAAGTTATCTTTCTGGATAATATAAAAATTGTATATAATCCCGAAGAAATTTTTTTCTACAAAAGAAAAAATATATAGGCCTTTTTGGGAAAAAACGTAAAAAATACGGCCCTTTTTACAAGTTCCAACTTTGGATGCGTATAACTTTTTATAGGAAAGAGATAACTGTTAGCAAGTTGTTTTCATTTTATTTATAATTTTATCGACAATATAGCTGATATTTTAAAAGTAAATTTCGACCCTCCGTAGGCCCGCCATATCTAAAAAACCATAAAAATATCGAGCAAAATTAAAAAAAAATAAATCAATAAACCTGAATATCTCTTCAACTAATAGAAATAACCTACACTTGTAAGCATAGTTTTTGTTCTGCTCAACCATTTACACCATTTACATTCAAAATTTCAGATCATTCGGATCATAAATGGATTTTTGGCGATTTTTTTAATAAGGGATTTTGGTGTCAAAAAGTCAATTTTTCAAACACTAAATTTTAAAAATCAAATGATGCAGTTTTGTAGAGAAATGTTTAAAGATGAAATGTACACTTATAGTTTTAAGAAAAATTTTTAATTTATTTTTAAAAAATTGAAGTAAAGTCCATGCAAGCTTGTTAGCAAAAATTTATAAAAAAAAAATGTAGCCCCACTTTCCCCCAAGCTGTTTCTTTAATAAAATGAAAGTTGGGAGTGTCTTGTTTCGATTAAAAGAAGAAATAGTTTTCGGAAGTTTTCGGAACAGGATGAAAACTTAAAATTTTTTGTCGAATAATAAACGAAATATCAAAAAAATTCTAATCTATGTATGGGTTTCGTGAGCGGTGGGCATGGCCGATTTTATTGAACCTTGGCATGCGTTCTTCTTTTGTTTCAAAAAATATATGTGCCAAATTTCTAGACTTTTACTTGGATAGGAAAAATTTTATGCGAAAAAATCAATTTGGATTGTATGAGCAGTGGGCGTTGGGCGTGGTTGATTTTGATAAATTTATTTTTTTCTTAATTTAGTCCATATAATTCTCGGTGTCAAATTTCAATGCTCTACGACCATTCCTTATAATTTTTATACAAAAATGTATTGCATTTGGATTGCATGGGCGGTATGCGGTGGGCATGGCCGATTTTATTGAAACTCGGCATACGTTCTTGTTTTGTTTCAGAAAATATATGTACCAAATTTCTGGACTTTGACTTGGATAGGAAAAATTTTATGCGAAAAAATCCATTTGGACTGTATGGGCAGTGGGCGTTGGGCGTGGTCGTTTTGATAAAATTTTATTTTTTTATAATTTATAATTTTGTCAAAAAATGTATGAAGCCATCCCTCTGTGCTACGCACTGGCACCCATTGCCGCAAGGAAGCTGAACAAACGTAAATCAACTCGTAAACACCTCAGCTCCTACCATGTGAAATTTTGTAGCAATATCTCTAATAGTTCCCAAGATACCGAATTATTTCCAAAAAAAAAGTTTCTAAACCACAGTGCACTGGTAATATAACAGCGAATATGATACACTAACTCACTAACAACTCGCTGTTACTATTTACATACACAGCGACATCTTCTAGAAGCTTCATGAATAATCTATCCGAAAAACTAGAGTGTTATAATTTCACAATGATCAACTAGAGCTTTTAAAGCTGCTTCACTGTTAATGCTGTCATACTTATAAACAATGTTAATAACAGCATTTTATCAACATTGTTTATAAGTAGAGTAGATACTAATGGAAATGATTATAAACATGATAAATGTTGCAAGCTGCCTTTACAGACCTTTCAATTCAATTTAATAATGCAATTTCGTAACAATATTTCTCTTTTGCCTGACACTGTAACTTCTCACATGGAAAATTTAAATTATTTATCTTCCGCTTGATTATTTAAGTCTTTAAGTCAACTTCCTACAAAAAGGAACACACACACGAATTCATTATCGATTTTTAATATTCAAATTTGGTTGTTTTTTTGTTTTTATTTCATTTCATATACATATTTGCCTCACAAAATGACAAACTTTCTCAAAAAACAGCAAATATTTCCTGCCAGGACCATTGATTTGTATATGAAATTAAATATGTATGCATAAGTATTTTTTTGTAACTGTATGTTTGAGTGTTTATTTTTATAGCTTCAACTTCAATATACTTCTAATTTTATACAAAAAAATATAAATATTTTTGAACATACAAATTTGCATTACTCTGTATGTATACTAGGGTGGCCCTCGATGCTACCATAATTGTTCTTCGTCATCTATAAACCAAATGCTGAAACCAAATCCAATAAAATCAGCACATTTTATTTGAAGTTTCCAGTTTTGGGTCAAAATATCAATTTTTTCCATACCCTACACCAAATTATATTTTGAAATACAAATTTTAAATATTTTAAGGTAAACAAAATTAAATTTTTTTTTAAAATTTAAAAAAAAAAAAAATTTCAAATTTTTTTTCAAAATTATTTTTATTAAATTTATATGTGAAAAAAACAAGAAAAATATTGAGAAACTTTGTAATATCTATCATTAGATATCCATATTGTCTATATAAATGACTTAGTAATCCAGATTTAGATAAAAACAAGTAAGAAATTATGGTCGGTCAAGCCCGACCATATAATACCCTACACTAAGTAAAAGAGCAAAAACATTTTTCTTTTAAAATTTCAATAATTTATATTTTTGAGTGATTTTCTGAAGTGGGCCTTATATGGGGGCTATGACCAATTATGGACCGATCACCACGAAATTAGGTCTTGTGATTTGTGTCTATATCAGCGAAATGCAAACTCACACCACTACAGTTTTTAGATATTGTAGTTGTATGAGTTGAGAATTATTCTCTGGCAAAAACAAAAACAAATAGCTGAAATAATGAAATAAACAAGCATAAAAGCGTAACACAACCTGCTTCTATCAATGCTCATGCGAGACTGACTGTTTTTATACAATGTGTGTGCTATCGTACATGTGAAAATAAAAACAAGAGAGCTCATTTGAGAGCTCATTGCATTTCGCTGGTCTATATGAAAGTTTACTATGTTGAATTTTGTGAGTATACCAACATTTTTAAGCAATTTATGCACGTTAAAGTGATTTTCGGAAGCGGGTCTATACGGGAACTATGACTAATTATGGGCCGATCGTAACAAAATTTGGTGACATGAATTTCGTATATATAAAACTTATTTGGAGCGCAATTTGTGGAGATACATTTATAAATTAAACATTTATGACCGATAAAGTCCAATTTCGGAAGGACATTTTTATGGGGACTAGGTGAAATAATGGACCGATTTCAGCCAGTTTCAATAGGCTTGGCCGAAACAATAATATGTACCAAATTTCATCGAAATATCTTCAAAATTGCGACCTGTACTCTGCGCACAAGGTTTACATGGACAGTCAGCCAGCCGACCAGACGGACGGACGGACAGACATCGCTTAATCGACTCAGAAAGTGATTCAAAGTCGATCGGTATACTTTAAGGTGGGTGTTAGACTAATATTTTTGGGCGTTACAAACATCTACACAAACGCATAATAGCCTCCCCACTATGGTGGTGTAGGGTATAAAAATAGGCCATAAATCGAGGTTGTATAAAAATTCTCGAATCCCAAATTTTAGTTTTTAAACGAAATTTTTATTTTTTTGATATGAAACCCCATGGGCCCTTATAGCTTGAGATGTCATCTATTTGTTACTTTGAAGGGTACATATCTCTCATTTAGTTATTGAACATTAAAGTGTAAACAACAAAGTTTTTATGCTTCAAAAATATTGAATTCTGTACCAACAAAGCGAAGTTTTTACTTCTTTAATTTGATGAAAAGTGCCGATTACGGTGAATGTGTTTCATCGGTTTCAATTAGGGATGCCAATCCCGATTTCCCGAATCCCGAGATTTGTGAAAAAAATCACGGGATTTTGAATTTGATGATTTAGACGTTTTCGACGTTTAAGTAAAATCCCGAAATACAGAAAAATAACGAATCCAGGGATTTGTAAAACCCAGTCCCGTTCGGCAGCCCTAGTTTCAATGTGCAAGAGATGGTTTGTTCGCTTCAGATTTGATGAATTTGACACGATGAAAAAAATCGCCAAGCCAGCCAAAAACATTTGTAGACCAAGAATTGGAGGCATTACATGAAGATTGTAATAAAACTCATCAAGAGCTTGCACTTACGAGCTACTCAATCAGAAATTTCAATTGCGAGCAGCAGGATTTATCGAAATGCAGGGAAATTGGGTACCATACGAATTGAAGCCGAAATACCCTGATATACGCTTTTGCATGTCCGAAATGATGTTTGAAAGCTGTAAAAGAAATCATTTTTGCACCGAATCAGTACTTGCGATGAAAAACTAATCAATTACGATAACCCGAAGCGTAAGAAAGCGAACTTGAAGACCGTCCAACAAGCCAAATATCCATGGCGCTAAGGTAATTCTCTGTATTTGGTGAAAGTCAAAGTATCATATCTGTTATAAGCTGGTGAAATCTGGCGATCACATGAAACGTGTAACGAACGCGACTGATTCCCTAGAAGCGAGCTTTTGGCGAAAAACGCTCATAATACGCAGCCAGACATGAAACTGTAATATTCAACCATCACAACTCTCGACCACATGTTGGAATATCTTTTAAAATCTATTTATAATGAAGTGGTTGGGAGGTTTTGCCTCATCCGCTTTATAGTCCAGACCGAGCCCTGTCCGACTAAAATTTGTTTCGATCGATGCAGAATGCTCGCTCTGTGATACGCTTCACTTTAGAACAAAGTATCCGATATTGGCTTAATTCGTTCCTGACCTCAAAAGATGAGCAGGTCTTTAGGTAACAATGACCAATACTTTGAATAAATTTGTATTGTACAGATGTTTCAAAAGCTACACATTTGAAAAAATCCCGAATTATATATTAACAATTGCTGTTCAGTTCCTAATGAAGTCAGATTTTTTATTTCAATGAGACTTCCTGTTATGAATAAAAGTTATCCGATTTTGTTAAAACTTATAGTATTTGGTTTTAGATGACGGAGAACAATTTTATAAGGACCACCCTACTGTCTAATGTACACTTCTTACTGCCTTAAGAATATCTTGAATTTAACATTAAATGAAAATGAACACACTTGTAAATTCTCATCCTTATTCTCACACACATCCCCCGATCACTCACATACAAACGCCTAAACACACGCACTCTTACATTCACTCAAATAAACACTCACTCGCATTCAAAAACATCTAATTCACTTAGTGAAATACAAACACACACATTTCCTTCTTTCCCTTAAGTTTTTTTTTATTTCGTTTTCTTGCACACACCTACATAATTTGACATTCACGTACTGACATACATCCATACAAATGTATGAACAATGTACATACAACAAACACAACAACTAGTGGTTAAAAGTTCATATTGCTGTTACTGTTGAAGAGAGGGGTGGTTGGGTTTGTGAGTAGCAGAGAACTTTAAACCAAGAAAAACATCAAGCTATGTAAACGGTTAATTTTAAACAAAAAACCATAAACCAGGTTGAAAATGAAAAAACAACAAAGTTTTCTTAGTCTTATTTGAATGTGACACAGTGGGGCTGTTTTGAAAAGGTTATGAGTAAAAAAAACTATTAAAATTTCACACAATTTCATATCTAACAATATACAATTTTATACCCACCATTAAAAATAATGTGGGGATATTGATTTTGTCATTCCTTTAGTAACATATCGAAATATTCATAGCAGAGCCATATACTCGTATCATGGGTCCTCATTAGGGTTTTTATCCCGGGAATTCCCGGTACAAATTTTCCGGGAATTTTGGCCGGGAATCCCGGGAATTAAAAACTGATGAAAATACATATAAAACAAGTTCGAACTCTGTTTTTTTCACCAAAAAAAAGTGAACAATTTTTAACAGTTTTTTGCTTATATCTTGGCAATAATAGATAGCTTATTATTATTTATTTGGGGTTTTTCGTATGAAAATTTAAAAAGAGAATTCATTATTTATAGAATTTATTTTTTATTGAATCATTCTAATTTCTTCAAATTTCTTCTTTAAATCCATAACAAAATAGCTTCAAAAGTTTATGAAATGATTAAATTTGTCTTCAATTAAAATCTAGTACAAAAAGGTTTAAGACAATTTTTTCAATTAATTTTGTAAATGATTTGATTTAACAAAAATTTAATCATTCAAAGTTTGAATAAATTCTGTTATTAATTAACTTTTAAATTAATTCAGTTTAAACAAAGGCTTTGGAATGAATCTAAAAAATTAAATATTAGGAATGGATTTATGGAATGAAAAGCTGACATTTTTTAATTAAGGATTAAGATTTTAGGGAATTAAGCTCAAATTTTATTAATTAATTCGAAGCTCTGATATTTAATAATTATAACACTAAGTTTTTATATAAAATTTGGCTATAATATTCCTAATTTACAGTATCATTATATATTTCGGGAATAGCCGGGTACCCGGGAATGTAAACAAAAATTTCCGATTCCCGGGAATCACAAAAGGTCGGGAAATTAAAAACCCTAGTCCTCATAAGATTCAAAAACGATCTAGCTATGTGCGTCCGTCTGTCTGTTGAAAATACGATAGGGCCCAAACGAAAGGTGCTAGCTGGCTGAAATTTTCCACAAATACTCTGTGTTCATAAAATTTTTCCAAAATTCCTTATCAGCCATTATCAAAATTGTCCAACATTTGTTTAAGAGTCATATTGGTTCAAATGGCATAAAAGTGATAAGGGTATATATAAGTTTGCTTCATTTGCTACCCCAAAAGTATATACATATATTCTGGATCGTTATAGATAGCGAAGTCGATATAGCCATGTCCGGCTGTCCGACTTTCCGTATCGACCAAATAACATACAAACATGATTGATACATTAATATATCGGGAATTCTTCCGACTCGGTTAATATTTAAAATCTAGAAAATCTGCTCACAAATGACTGATAAAGAAAATACCGGGACAGCCTCAATTTGTGGCCTATTTTTGATCTATATCTGCATTACTAAGTCATTAATATAGACAATATGGATATAACAAATTATACATATTTCAAAGTCCATTACAACGACGTATGTATATAAGGCTATAGTAAGTGGGACCCACAATGGGTCAAAATCTGGAAAAATACTTTGTAATCCGATTTTTTTTTTTTCACTTAAAAAAAATATTTTGTCATCAATTTTTTTCACTAATAATTAAAAAAAATTGGAAAAAAAATAATTTTTAAAAATTTTAAAAAAAAGTTTAATTTAGTTTACCTAAAAATATTTTAAATTTTTATCTTAAAGTATGATTTATTAAAGGGTATATAAGATTCGCTACAGCCGAATATAGCGCTCTTACTTGTTTTCGTCATCCAAATTCGCCTATATTTACAAACTAGTGCTATCAATTATTCGAGCTTTTTTCTAATCAAATAAAAGTTTACAATTTTTTAATTATTTTATTCAAATACGCATAGAAAATATTATTTAAATAACTCTAGTTTACAAGGTTTTTGCTCATGAATTTAAACATATGGGGATTTGTGTATTTAGATCTTCTAACTTCGGAAAAAATATTAAAAAAAATCTAGGACCTCAAACTTTTGAGATATTTATTAAAAACGAAACATATAAAAATTTACATTAAATTAGGACAAAAAAAATTGAAAGTGAAGTGTTTTAGTCCTCTTTTTTATAATTATTTTAATTTGTCTCCCTCACGACACTCCAACAGTAGTCTCCTAGCATATTCTGATCCCAAAAACCTTGACATTTCCTCTCGAAAAACTTCAAATCTTGATGAAAACTCTCTCACTGTTCGTCACTCATGTGTCCGAGGTTTTCCGGGAAAAAAATCCACATGAGAATGTAAAAAGTGAATTTTGAAGGACATATTTACACCCATCAGTTCAAAATTATGTAATGAATTCGCAACAATATCTCTGTAATTTTGACCTTACTTATTCCTGAAAAATTCAGCTTTTTCAACATCGGTTAATAGACACTAGGGTATTCGAATTATTCGATTTTTCTCTTGTTCGAATAAGAGATTTTAACTTGTTCGAATAAATCGATCACACGTTTAAAATTAATCAAATTATTCGAATAATTTAATTTTTTTTAAAAAAAGTAAAGAATGAAGTTTTGATGTCGGTTTTTTAAAATTTTATTGTTAAAGAAAAACAAAAAATAACGTTAAAGTTAACAATTCAACTATTGATAATGTTAAAAAAACATTCGAAAACAAAGTCCATCATTAAATTTTCAACAGAAATATTCTGATCAGATTAACTCCCGAAAAATCTACAATACAATTGACTAGCAAACCCTTTAGTTTCCGTTTTGGAGCTATGCTTTAAAAAATTTGATCTAGTTGGACATGATCCTGAATTCAAATACATATAAACGAATTAAGAACTTTTATATGCCATTCATTAATTCGGTTTTTAAATTGAGTAAATTAATTATTCACTATTTCTGAATTATTTATAACAAATTGTATTATACATCAAGCTCTATTAACGTGGCCGAATCTTTGCTTAATAAAGTGGTTTTGGGGAAATACACAATAAAGGGAATCTGTCCATAGTTTGATATCATTGTCAGTGAACGTGGATAATTTGAAGTCAGGCAGTGCATGATTGACGCATTTACAAATACGCAAAAAGTTTATTACCATGTTAGACAAAGATGTGCAATGATATTCAAAATCATGTATAAGATAAACTCCTTGCTTTTCTTGCAACAAAGCGTTAGTTTGCAATATTTGTGTTTATCATTCGATTTATTAAATATTTTGCAACACTTACGTACGCGGTCATCACTTATATACATATATTTTAAGATCATGGCCTTCATCTATTTCAATGTAATCATTATAAATGTCATCCTCAATATCGCTTTCGACGACCGTTTCAAAATCACATTCTCCATCACATTCAACTCTACTTTAATCTAAGTAAAAATTTTGATTATTAATTGCGATTCTTCTACTATTTCACCAGCTAAATAACAAATATTTTATTCCATACCTTTTATTTTCATTGGTTCAAGTCCTAAGTTAACAATTTTGAAAGATTTGTTTTTAGAATTGTAGCTTCTTGCAGTAATATTTATATATTTATAGAATAAGCTATCGGAACACTCATCTACAGTGATCGAAAGTCCCTTTGTCTTTAGTTATTTGTCGAATTTCAGAAACAATACAATTTTTGTGAGTCATTATTACTTATTTAAATTTGAAATTATGAAAAATTTTAAGCATATTAATAAATTTAAATATATATGAACATTTATTCGTTTTATTCGATTATTCTACATAAAATTGTTCGAATTATTCGTTATTCGAAAATGGCCATTTTTAAATTGTTCGAATAATTATTCGTATGAAATTATTCGATTAATCGAACGATCATTAGTCGAATGAATACCCTACTAGCGGAGTCGATATATGTAGCCATGTCCGTTTGTATATTCAAATGAACTTTCCGTAGCCCCAAATAACTTACAACATGATTGATACATTAATTCTTCTGGCTCGACTGCTATTTAAAATCGAGAAAATCTGCCCACAAATGTCTGAGATATAAGGAAAAAACCAGGATAACATCGATTTTCGGCCTATTTCTAATCTATATCTGGATTACTAAGTCAATAATATAGAC
Organism: Calliphora vicina; assembly: GCF_958450345.1. Classification (NCBI taxonomy): domain Eukaryota; kingdom Metazoa; phylum Arthropoda; class Insecta; order Diptera; family Calliphoridae; genus Calliphora; species Calliphora vicina. The sequence continues at coordinate 98,151,289 of NC_088784.1, read as the reverse complement.
AATATGGATATCTAATGATAGATATTTCAAAGTTCATTGCAACGATGTATATAAGGCTATAGTTAGTTGGACCTACAATAGGTCAAAATCGGGAAAAATATTTTTTAAACCGAATTTTCTTTTTCACCAAACAAATTTTTTTGTCCTCAAATTTTTTCATTAATAAATTAAAAAAAAAAAAATGTTGACAAAAAAAATTTTAAAAAACAATTTCGAAAAAAATGTTTTTTCCAATTTTGAAAAAAAAAATTATTTTGTTTACCAAAAAATATTTTAAATTTTTATTTTGAAGGATGTATAGCGCTCTTAATTGTTTTCGTTAACAATGTTATTTCTAAGTCTATTGAATTTCTTTTGTAAGTTTCATCCAAATACGCCTATATTTTCACACTATTCGATATTTTTTTTTTTTGATAGAATAAAAGCATACATTTTTTTAATTATTTGATTTAAAATTTCCGCGATTATTCGAACGAAAATGCATAGAAAATATTATTCGAATAATTTGCTAAAATATATTGATTTAAATATGCGGGATTTTTTTAAAAATTTTTCTTTTATTTTGAAACATTTGTACAATACAAATTTATTCAAAGTATTTTTTAGATATGACCTTTTCCCATCCTTCTGGCAAACTTTTGTACTGATCTGAAGTGATCATCTTTTTGAGCCCAAGAACGAATCAAGCCAATTTCGGGTACTCTGTTCTAAAGTGAAGCGTATCCCAGAGAGAGCGTTCGGCATTGATCGAAACAAAGAGTAGTCAGAGGGGGCAAGGTCTGGACTATAAGGCGAGTGAGGCCTGTTTTTAACAGGTATTGCTACATGCGACCTAGTGTTGCGATGACGACGGTTTTCTGCAAATGTTCACTTCAAACGAATCTGTTGAGTTCAGTTCAATTTCTGGCCAGATTTCAGCAGATCATATCAGTTGCTCGAATCAGTTGCGTTTGGTAAATATTCCCTGTGATGGCCTGGCTAGATTTCAACTGCCTTTTTGCCCCACCAAATACATTGAATTACCTTAGCGCTATGGATATTTGGCTTTGTTGTCGATTCGGCTGGTTTGCCGGACTTCACATACGATCTCTTACGCTTCGGGTTATCGTAATGGATCCATTTTTCATCGCTGGTAATTATTCGCTGCAAAAATAATTTCCTTTTATAGCGTTCAAGCATCATTTCATACATGTAAAATCGTATTTCAAGGTCTCTCGGCTGGCACCCCCAATTTCCCTGAAGCATGCTGCTCACAAACATTTGGAAATTGCTGCTTGAGTAGCTTCCAATAATTTTGAAAGCTCTTGTTGAGTTTCACAACAATCTGCATGGAGTAATGCCTCCAATTCTTGGTCATCAACTTTTTTGGCTGTTCAGGGCGATATTTCTCTTCCGTGTCAAAATTACCCACTTCTGAACCGCATACACCATATCTCGCACATTGTAACCGATGGAACACCTTCACCATTAGTATCGGTGAGCAATTTATGGGCATCAGCGGCACTTTTTTCTTAAATTAAAGAAGTAAAGCAAAACTTCCCGCATATGACGCTTTGTTAATACAAAATTCGACATTTTCGAAGCAAAAAAAATTTGTTGATTACACTATAATGTTCAATAACTAAGTGAGAATAAATGGCAGATATGTAACCTTCTAAATCATAACTAAATCCCGGATTATTAAGTCATACAACTAATATTTTGTTTAAAATTTGCTGAAAAATTTTGTCGTGAAATTTCGGGAATTTCTGTTTTGTGTTTTATTCTTAAAGTTACAGTGTTATTTTCGCACAGATAAAACAGGTTCGTTGTGATTTGTTGCTCATCGAATGATTCGATTGTATTCATAGAATTTTTCGATACTCTCAACAGACTTTTGTCACATCAACTACAATTTTTCACTTTATTAGCAATACGTTTGGTTATCATTACTAAAATTGTTTTCTCTGTGTGATAGAAGCACAACAAATTTTATTTGAAACAGGAAAATTATATTTTGTTAAAAACTTCTAAGGATATTCAATTTTAAGGAGACAATTTTAAAATGTTCTAATGACTAAAAAATACGTAACCACTTTTTCAGTTAATGATTATTTGATCTTATATATCTCTTATAAGAACAAATGATGTCAAAAAATTGAGAGAATAAAAATGCCAGTGTCGAACAACAAATGCATTCACTGTTTAGTGCGGATTTTGAGCTAGAGGCATTATTAGATCATAATTCTCCGAATAATGCTGATCAAGCTGTGACTGTTACTGCTGCTCGATATTGTGATATGATAACAGAGTTCTTTCTGCATAAATTGGATTATATTGATGTTGATGACATTTCAATAAGACGGTGTAATATGACATACGGCTCGTTAAACAATTCAACTAGAGCAAGACACATTTTCTGGTCGTGAACTCTTTCGTGTAGGTGATCAGAATTGATGCCCTTGATCCTGCGATTTAACAGCATTGGACTTCTTTAATGGAGTTATTTGAAGTCAATTAGCTGCCTAAAAGCCATCAACCGTAAATTGAAGCAGAAATTTGCGAAATGATCATGAAAAATTTCAACAAAAAAGGTAGTATTTTCCAACGAAGTCTATATTTTACCTAGTTTAGTCCCACAGTTCTAATCTACTTCTTTGGGGATGAAATTTCTATTAAAAAAAACTGACAAACAGCCACAAAAATTTCAAAGTGAAAAAAAATATACAATTTTAGCAAGACAAACAAAACAAAATATTGTATGAATAAGAATCATCTTCAGTTCCGAGTAGCGGACACTGGAGAAGAGTGTGGAAAATGCAGCAGAATGAAAACAGTTAAAGATAATTTGCTGTTTTAAACATAAACAAAGATAAAAGAAAGAATAATAAAAGACAGAATATAATAAAAGAAAAATAAAATAAACAAGAAAAAAGTAGTAAATGAAAATATTACCATGTAGCACTTGTTTAATTTTGAGGAAACATTTGAGGCTTTTTTTTATTATTTCATTTGCAAAAATGAACTTTGAAAAAAAAACTAATAAAAAAATGAAAGCATAAAAATAATCAGTTTTGTAAGGTCTCTGGACGCTAGCATAAATGTGAGAATATTTTGAAATATTCTACACGTGCTATTCATAAATGTTAAGGAAAAATTTAATTTAAATTTTTTAAATAAAAAGCTCACAGTTTGAAACTCTTATTTGGTCTGGTTTAAAATTTCAACAATAATTAAAAATAATAATAATTTAGACACTTGGCAGACATTATTATACATTTTCTGCCCCGGTATGGACTCATCAATAAAATATATATTTGGTTTATACTTTAAAAAGCATTTCAATTTTAAAAAGTTTAAAGTGTGCCTTAAATTCGTTACATCCTTGAGCAAAAAAAATATGCTTACACCCTTAACACTCATACAAACACTATTAGTTTTTTTTTTGCCTTTTCCTTCGTTGACTAACGATAAGTTGGCCAAGGTTTGTCATATCAAATGGCCTAAAGCAGATTGAACGAAAATTTAATGTATAAAAAGTAAAAAAAAAAATAAATAAAATCTTGCAATAAAAGCATTATTTCACAAAAAGGAAATAAATACAATATTTATCTTAGAAATCGCTTATTGCACAATTTAAATTTTCTATTCAAATTATGTTTGTGCTGCAATACTTTGTTAAAAAAAAGCAATAAATAAATAGTTTTCAATAGTTTAAATAGAGAATAAGTACAAGAAGAATATTAAAAATAAAAATGCAAAGTATAATATTCTACAAAATAAACATTTAATACAATCACCAAATAAATCTGAGGACGTTGTTTGAATGATTAAGTGCTTCATTATGCTCTATGCAAAGAAATACTTTGGACTTTAAATACTATTATATTTTTGTGTGTAAAAAATTTAAATTTGTTCAAATACCTTAAGAACAATATAGTTTTTCGTGCACTTCGATATTAGCGCTTCTTAGAAGCAGTAGTGTACACAGAAAAAATTATATTTCAATTCAAACATTTATCCCATATTGAATTGGTTTCAATTATTTCATAATTAAATCAAGTATTCATGTGCTCAAAAACAAAATTTTCTGATATTTTCTATTGAATTTTGAGTTTTGAATTTGATAATTTTGACAATTAAATACACAATTTTCGTTATTGGTTGAACCATAGAGAATTATACATAGAGACGAGACACTCCGATTTGTCAAACAAAATACAACAAATCATATGTCTCAAACAACAACAAAATACATTGAATATCATGTATTTTGTTGTTGCAAGAGTTAGGTTTTTGACAACAGACTTAGGTTTTTGACAATTATGTCTCGTCTCTATGTTACCCTATGGGTTGAACTTTAAATAGAAAAATTATTGAATAGATAATTTTCGTAATTGAAAAAACAAAAAATAACAAAAATGTGTTTTCAATTACGAAAATTATCTATTCAATAATTTTTGTATTTAAAATTCAACTAATAACGAAAATTGTATATTCAATTGTCAAAATTATCAAACTCAAAACTCAAAATTCAATAGAAAATATCAGAAAATTTTGTTTTTGAGCACATGAATACTTGATTTAATTATGAAATAATTGAAACCAGTTCAATATGGGATAAATGTTTGAATTGAAATCACAGTTCAATATGTGATATATATGTATTTGAATTGAAACGGTTTAAGAAATTGTTTTTTCTGTGTAAGAGAATAAACGATAATTTTTTAAATTCTTAATGAATATTAGACATGGGAACTGCAAAGACTAACTTGAAAGACTCCGTACAAAATTCACTGGTTATTTTTTTTAAAAATGTTTGAAATATATTTAGTGAATCACTATTTGATTGGATATCCCTTGATTTTTATACCCACCATCAAAAAAAATTTGTAACATATCGAAATATGGGTAATCATAAGATTCTAAGACAACCGAATATTACCGTCCGTCCGTCTGTCTGTTTAAAACACGATAGGAAACATTTAGCAGTGGAATAATTTGAAGTCCGTATTTTGAGAACTATAATTTCCCATAGGTTTTATATGGCAATCAGATCTGGTGATTAGCCAGGACACTTCAAAATACGTACCTCATGGAATTTTAACCACTCGGTACAACCCATATCCAAAATAACGGATCTGTATTCGATTCCACTCATAGCTTTTTTTATACCCTTCACCTTCGTGAGAAGGGTATATATAAGTTTGTCATTACGTTTGTAATTTCTACATTTTTCATTTCCGACCCTATAAAGTATATATATTCTGGATCCTTATAGATAGCGGAGTCGATTAAGCCATGTCCGTCTGTCTGTCTGTCCTTTTGCGGAAATCAATTTTCTGAAGACCCCTGACATCTTTGGGATCCAAATCCACAAATGGCTGAGATATGAGGAAAAAACCAGGAAAACCTCGATTTTTTACTTATCTTTGACCTGTATCTGGATTACTAAGCCATTAATATAGACAATATAGATATCTAATGATAGATACATATTTCAAAGACCTTTGCAACGACGTATATAAGACCATAGTAAATTGGACCTACAATGGGTCAAAATCGGAAAAAATATTTTTTAACCCGAATTTTTTTCACCAAAAAAAAATTAAAAAACAATACAAATTTTTTTAAAATTTAAAAAAAAAAATTTATTTAAAAAAAAAATTTTTAAATTTAAAAAAAACAATTCAAAAATTTTTTTTTCCAAAAAATGAAAAAAATAAAAAAAACTAATTTGTTCACCTAAAAATATTTAAATTTTTTATTTTGAAGTATAATTTGGTGAAGGGTATATAAGATTCGGCACAGCCGAATATAGCTCTCTTACTAGTTATGATATGAATTAGACCCCAGCCATAATATTGCCACCACCAAACTTGACTATCTTTTTTTGTGTAATTGGGATCCAGTCTCTTCGAACGTCTTACAAATGTTCTACCATCACTGCGTCTTACTTGGATTCGTCCGAAAAAAGAAGAGTATTCCGTTACTGTCTGGACCAGTTCATATATTCTTTGGCCAATTGTATACGAGCAGATGATTTTTTTAGAAATATGAAGTATTTTCGCCAGCGATAGCAATCAAAACTTGAATAATTTGCTTTGCGAATAACCGTTCGAGAACTAGTTTGCAATTTTAGATTATTGATAATCTCTTGCTATAAAATGATCTTGTCTTGGAGTAGTTTTACGAGGTCTTCCTACCAAATTTTGAATTTTTACAGTACCTGTCTTTATAGATTTTGAAATTGGTCATTTATTAATTGAATATTTATCACAGAGAGTTTTTTTATTCAATCCAACATTACAATCGTATTTTTGTTATTAAATTTAAGCAAATCTTGACACTGACTGTGCGAAAAAATTCCAAAAAAATATAAAAATAATATAATTTGAAGGTGTGGTTGTAGAGTGTCCCAAAAAATTTTTTTTTGGAATTTCGGAACGCATACACTCTAATTTTTTTATATATATAAAACTATAGTTAAATATGAAATTTTGTCTTTCTATCATGATTGCAACCCGTGCCGACTTGCGATTTAGTTTTGTAGTGCATTTACAAGTGGAAAAAATGCAATTTTTTCAGTTTTTGTAAAAATTTTGCCATTAAGTTATTACTTTTGCAATTTAATTTAAAAGAATCGATATGTGTACGTAATTGTCGTTCTAATAAGACATAAAATACAAAAATTGGATAAAAACTGGAGTATAATTTCTCTCTGTAATCTTGAATGCTTGAAAACGCTTAAATTTATTATATTTAAAAATATATGGGCAAAACACTATTTTGTAAGGGCTATGAAACCGAAATTAATTGTCGATTATTTCACTACTAGCAACAAAATTGCAATATTTCAGAATCCTAAGTCTATATCATTAATAGTTATAATTTCCTAAAGTAAAAAAATATAAAAAAAAAATTATTGAAACAAACATAATTGTTTTCCTTTTTTCCGCAAATTTGAACTTTTGAATTTAGAGTTTACGAATGAAATACTCAACCGATATGGAGGGGTAATAATGACATATGCGTTATCAATCATCATCTGGTTACAAGGTGCTAAATTTTGAAGCCCAAATTTTGATGATTTAATTTTTTTTTTTATTTTTTGTCCAGTCTCCTCAAAATTAGATGCAAAGTTATTTTACTTGACATGAAATCCCCCATATACATGTCCTATGGTTTCTATTGGGAACAAAGGGCCACAAAACCATCGATTAAAAATTATTTAAATGAATTTTTGAAAGCGTAAAATAATCTCAACATATTTTGCTGAGACACTTCGAAGTTTCTTGTATATTTTTATATATACTTTAAAATAAAACATTTAAATATTTTTAGGTAAACAAAATTTAAAAAAAAAAATTTTTAGCAAAAAAAAATTTATGCCAAAACATTTTTTTAATTTAATTTTTTAAAATTATTTTTTAATTTAAAAAAAATTTGTTTTTAATTTATTAGGAAAATAATTCGGAAAAAAATATTTTACCCATTGCCGGTCCGACTTACATATGCCATTGCAAAGGTCTTTGGGTGCCCCGATAGACTAGACGATAGTGGGTGTTTCTGCAGACAAGCAAAAAGCTTCGCAGTTTGTGTTTGTTAAAAAAAAAAATATCTATTATGACAAAAAAATTACTAAAAATAATCATACATACAAGCGTGTATTTGTAGTTTTTTTACTAATACATTCTAAACACTTAGGTTTTTGATAACTGAGTTAGCTATTTGACAGAACAGTTTCCAATATTAATCTTTGTGTAAAACGCCATATTTTTAAAAAGTGAAATTACGGAATAACTATAGTTTTTAAAAAAATTTTGTTGGCAGAAAGAAATTTTTTAAAACAAGTAAGATTGTTATATTCGGCTGTATTTTTTTTTTATTTATTAACAATAAAATATTTGTCTTATATAGGGGTTATATGTGGGGTAGGATCAATTATGAACCGTTCCTTACAAAAGTTAGTATATAAAACTCACGATATTAATTATTTTCAAGTATTTTTCGCCATATTTCGGAGGACCTAGAACTAATTTGTGCAAAATTTTATCCGGATTGTCGCATAATTAATTTGTAAGGGGGCTAGCTGAAATCATAGATCGATATTGCTTAATTTTAATACCAAACAAACCTTATCAACAGAGAGTATTTGAGGAAAATTTAATTATTACGGTAATTTAGTGCAAAAAAAATTATAGTGAACAAATTTATTGAAATAATTGGGGGACAATTCGAGGTAGTTGCGGTTTTTGCTTATATGTATATCAGCAATTTGTGTGCCAATTTTCGATTTAAAACAGCAATTTTAATTGGTTTATTGTGGATATATCGATGTATGTATATCATTCATGTATAAAAGGTAATACCACTCATATACAAAACAGGGTATAATTAATCCAAATTAAAAAAAATTTGTTTCTTAAATTACAAACTCCATTCTGTCCTTTAATGTCAATAAGATTTTATCTAATATTTCAGCTGTCATTTCAAGTAGACACAAATTTGTATCCAGCAGAGAATAATATGTAAAACACAATGCGCACCTTAAAAAAATATAAATAACAATTTACAGACTGTAATGTCAAAAAGATATATCGATAATTAAAAGGCAATACGAGTAGTTAAAAAAAAACTAAAAAAGAAACTAAATAAAATTCTAAACTTATTTTTCACATTTTATGCAGTTTCATTAAACACTGGGCTACTCTTTAATTAAGCTTAAATACACAAACTTTTTGAAAAGAAAAAAATACAAAAATAGAACGTGTAAAAAAACAAACTAAATTGAAACTTGTGGTGTAGTTTTACAGAAAAAAAAAATAATACAGCAAATTGTTGAATGTTTAAGTAGAAGTGAAAGCATATATACCTACATTTTATTCTATTTTTCCACGTTCAAATTTTGTAGTTGTAGAAATCCTTACAGCCATAAAAATCGTTGAAAATATCCACATATATATACACACACACTCTTTTTTATGTTTCAACACACATACAAACAAACATTTATGTTGTTTTTCTTTTTATTATTTTTAATGCTGCTGCTTTTGTAGAGGAACAAGAAGAAGCTGGGGAGAATCATTTACGAAAATAAAAGTTAACAGCGACACGAAGCGAAGCGAACCGAACTGAATCGAACCGAAATGAAAGTGAAACGATTGCAAAAACAGTAAAAGAGGAAACACAAAACAAACAAAAACCAACAACAACACTAGCAAGAGCAAGACCAAGAGCAACAAAAATAAATGTAAAATGAAAGTTAAACAACACGTATACGCACCGTTAAACCGTTGTCGTGACCGTTATCGTTGTAGCTAGTTGTGGTTGTTTATTGTTGTTGTATGTAGTTGTGAGACAAAAACTAGTATACAACAAAAACAACAGCTTTTTTGTTGTAAAAATAAACCTCACACTTTCACTTCTCAAAAAATAAAAAATAACTGGACCCACAATGAAATTTGAATTAAAACGTGGATTTAGCTGATTTTTTGGCTTAAAATTATTCAAAATTTTCTCTTAAACACATTAACACTTTGTAAAAACTATATTTTTTGTAATATTTCTTAAATTTTTTAATAAACTTTTTGAATTTTTCTTTAAATTTTTATTTTATTAAACAGGTGTAATTTATTCTTCAAATTTGTATTAAATATTTAATATTATTTTATTTTGTTATACTTTTTTTTAACATATTTTTTTTTTCAAAATTATTTACAAAATCGCCCTTTAAATTATTTATTCAAATAATTTTTTTATTTCTCTTTTTTCAAAGACTAAAATTTTTCTTTTTTTTCATTTTGTTTCAATTTAAACAAGGATTTTTTTTTTAATTTCGATTTTTTTTTCTTTTTAGTTGTTTTTTTCTCACTGAGTAAACCGGACACCACCAAACACAGTGAATACTCGTTTCATACTGGATGGGTACCTCATCAAATATAGTTTGCCTTGGCAAATAATCTAGCTGCTGGATATTACATACTCTATACAAACTCATCTAACACACACTTTTGCTGTAACAAAATGTGCAACAGCTGGAGTGTATTAAACAGAAAATAATAATACACACTCACCCACAAGAACAAGCAACAGTCATACAGCAAAAATAAGAACAACAAGAAAAGGGAAAAGAAAATGAAAATCCCAACAAAAACATGCGTAAAACATAAAACACAATTTTCCACAATTTTTCCCAAAACAATTGAACACAACACATCTACACACCAACAAAAAATACTCTTATACTTTCAATTATTTCTTGTTTTGCTCTATAATTTTTTTTGCTTTACTCGCAATTCTCCCTTGTTCTCTCTCTCTCGTGCTCAATTTCTGTTAAGTTTTATTTATTTATTTACTTAGTTTTCCGTTATTTCTAGGAATATACCACAAATTCGGCTAATAGGTCAGTTCTTATACTACATATTAAGTACTTTTTGCCACATTCGTGTTTTTTTCACTTTTTTCTTTGCAGATTTCCTTTTTCTTACTACAAATTTTTAAATATTCGTTCGTATCACTGCATTATTCTTATGCTTAAATCCTTGCTGACTAAGTATGTGTTTGTTTGTGGGGCATTGTAATAAAGAAACCACTTTCGTGTAAAATAAACTTTGGAATTTATGCTTTCTATACCCTTCACTAAGAGTGTTAAGTGTGTCATTTCATTAGTAATTTCTTTTGCTACCCTATACTCTGGGACTTTATGGATATAGATAATGAAAAACCAAAGTTGTTTGAAATCTACATTCCGAAGACCCTATTTGACGAGCCAAAATACTGTTTCAATATGTTAGATATGGGTATTTCCACGGTAAAGAACGCGACATTTTACGCCTTTAAAGTGAAAAAATAATAATCATACACTAGTTTGGTTAGTGCAAAAGGTGTGTTTCCAATATATTAGCAATAAACATGGCATCCACCCAAGCGGACAGAAGAAACAAAAGTTTTAGACATTGGGTGTTACGATTCAGTGAACACATACCCTTTGGAGTTCTTTTCTCTCCCAGGCCAGCCAAAAATATTTGAAGACCAAGAATTGGAGGCACTCCATGGAGTATTGTTGTCAAACTCAACATGAGCTTGCAAATTCATTGGGAGCTATTCAACCACCAAATTGCGAGCAGCAGTATTCATAAAAATGCAGGGAAATTGGGTACCATATGAATTGAAACCTTGAAAGACGATTTTGCATGTCTGAAATGCTGCTTGAACGCTATAAAAGAAAACCATTCTTGAACGAAATCATTACTTGTGCAGCTGAAACACACCGATTGCTCACCAAAGCTTATGGTGAATGTGTTCCATCGTAAGGTCTGTAAGGTTCAAAAATGGTGATTTTGACACGGAAGACTAACATCTCCCAGGCCAGCCAAAAAGGTTTGAAGACCAAGAACTGGAGGCATTAATCTATGAAAATTATTGTAAAATTTTCAACAAGAGATTGCAAAATCATTGGGAGCTACTCAAGCGGCAATTTCAAAATGTCTGCGAGCAGCAAGATTCATGCAAAAGCAGTGAAATTGAATACCATACGAATTGAAGCCGAAAGACCTTGAAAGACGATTTTGCATGTCCGAAATGAAGCTTGGACGCTATAAAAGAAAATAATTTTTGCACCGAATCATTACTTGCGATGACAAATGGATACATTACGATAACTCGAGGCGTAAGAGAACGTATGTGAAGCTCAAATAACCGGTAGAATCAACATCAAAGCCAAATATCCATGGCGCTAAGGAAATTCTCTGTATTCTCTATTATAAGCTGCTGAAATCTAACCAGAACATCACAGGAAACCTGTACCGAATGCAACTGATTCGTTTGAAGTGAGCATTGGCCGACAAATGCCCAGAAACCAGACATGAAACATATTGCAATACCTTTTCATAACACAGTACAACACATGATTTTGGGACTCAATTCTGACAATTGCACGTGAAAGTAGCCCCAAAAATAAGAACTTCTGCATCATTAGTTTTGTCAAGTTGGCTGCCGTATTAATTTAATGGCCATACGAATTTTTTTTCCTCAAGGTGGATTTTTATCACTTTTTCTATGTGATCAACTTGACAAAACTAATGATGCAGAAGTTCTTATTTTTGGGGCTACTTTCACGTGCAATTGTCAGAATTGAGTCCCAAAGCAATGAACTGAAAAATGTTGTACTGTGTAAGTATTTAGAATGAAGTGGTTGGGAAGTTGTGCCTCACCCGATTTATAGTCCAGACCGTGCCCGTCCAAGTACTATTTGTTTCGATCTTTCCAGAACACTCTCTTTGGGACATACTTCAGTTTGGAACAGAGTATCCGATATTAGCTTGATTCGTTCTTGGCATCGAAAGATGAGCAGTTCTTTTGGTTCAGAATCCATATGTAGGAAGATGGAAAATGGTAAAGTATCTATTGAAATTTAGATTGTACAAATGTTGATTGATTTTTGATGCATATCTTATGCTACATAATTAAAAAAAACATTTGTTTTCAAAAAAAAATATTCCTCATGAAAATGTTATTTTCAGATGCAAAAATATCCTGAAATTGGCTCAGCAACCAAATTAAATATGGAAATATTAATCGTAGAACCAAAAAGTATATATATGCAGGGTCCTTATAATATTCTAAGACGATAGCTATGTCCACCCGTTTGTCTGTCGGTTGAAAACGAAAGGAGCTAGCTTGCTGAAATATTCTCTTTTGATAAAGTTTGTTGGATATTGAAAATAGGAAATGGTTCCAAAAATGACATAGAACCGCGAAAAACCAACCAAACATTTTTTTCAAAAAAAAAAATTGTTTTTAATCTTTTCTGGAATAATTTTAAATCATAAATGCCTTTAAAAAACATAAAAAAACAAAAATTCTAAAAAATATTTTTTTTTACTTCCCATAAAATTGAATTTTCCACAAATTTCAAATTTGCTAATCCATAAGTAGGCACCTGAAAGGCGTAGAAAAATCTGTGCCTTTTTGAATGAAACACAGGTTTTTGGATAGGAAATTATTTTATTTTTGTCCAACGATTCTCCAATTTTTTATTCTTTCCAAAAACTTTAAATTTAATTTTATTTGTGAGATGATTTCATCGTTGGAGTCAAATCTCTTTCCGCCGAGACATTGCTTTAGGTCACTCGGTGCAAAGTCCGGAAAATAGGGCGGAAGATTGACATTTCGTAGCCTAATTCATGGATTTTTGCTTTTGAAACTGCACATGTGTGTACCCTTTGAGCAAAAACGGCAGCCATCTTGCGTAAAACTTTCTCATACCCAAGTGATCATTCAAAATTGAAACCACAGAGCCGTATGAGATGTCTATGGCTTTCACAAACTGTAGAACTTTCAATTTCCGATCAGCCAATACCATATCGCAATTTTGTTCAATTGATTCCGGTGTAGAGATCTCAAGTGGGTTTCCATTACGTTCGGCATTAGGTTCCTTTCTAAACAAGTTGTCTATGAAATAAATAAATATTTCAACCAACTTTTGTGAGGATCGGTTCATAATTGGGTATACAAATATTGACATACAAGTATACTTTATATAAAATTTTGCATATAAATATTACTAATACGTACAGTATGACCAACTAATGATAATATCGTATGGAACAGATCTAAATCCAATTTAACTTGTCGAACGAATCTTAGTTTTCATTTGCCCAATTCAAAATTGGTGTCGTAGCGTTGTATCGTTGTATGTCGTAATTTTTTTATTAATGTTTTGTTTCGAAAAATTTGTTTGAAAAATATTTATGACATACAACGCTACAACACTACGACATCAATTGTGAATTGGGCAATTATATTTCTATAAATTTTAGTTCGATATGTTTACATATTTATTTTAATACATATGAACTATTATTGTCACCCTGAAAATTTCCCTTTCTGTAGAGTACCAACCAATTGAACTGAGAGTTCAACGTCTAAAAACAGTAGTTTTCTAATTTTAGATTTCACTTTGTAATTCCCCTGTAATCCTTTATTTATTTCACAAATTCAGTCTGTTGCATGTTTACTAAACATTCACAGTTTTAAATTGTTTTTTTTTACTTTCTATTTAGTTTTTCTTTGTTTCTTCACCACAATTTGTGCGTTAAAGTTCGCGTGTTACTACATACATATTTTCAAAATCTCAGTATTTTTGTAATTTAAAGTTTTCGCTGTCGCTTGGTGTTTCCGCCGCAAGCACTTAATTAATGTTTAGATTTAATCATAGTTAAGTTTTGTAACTAAATGGGTAGTGGAAAATAAAGTTATAAATTGCAAGTAAGTATTTATTAACTAGAAGTATAAGTATTTAATAAAGAAGTTTATAAATATAATTGATAGCGTGCTAGTGGTAGGCTGGAGTTTCTCCAGCCAAAAAGTTCCACTAAGAAAGGATTTTAGGAAATGTTGATTAAGAAGTAAAAATGATAGCCTGTTATTAGCATTGTTTATAAGTATGACAACAGTAAGCTCTAGGTGATAAACAAATTGTGCAAAAAGAACATTCGAGTTTTTTCATTAGATTATTCATGAAACTTCTAGAAGATGAAGCTGTGTTTATAAATAGTAACAGCGAGTTGTTAGTGAGAGAGTATATTGTAGGCGCTGTCAGAGTTCACATCAACTGTATTACCAGAGTAAATGCCCATCGTTATTTTCAATAAATAAATTAAGTTAAAAAATATTAGAAAAATAATAGAATACTAAATAAACAATGCATAAGTTCGTGATATGTTTCTGTCATCGAATGCAATATTTTGGTGTTTGATATCAATGTTCCTTTGTACTATTTGTCTTCTAATGGTAGCTGTTTTAAAATTGTATGAAGGTAGACATATGATTATAATTTATTGAGGAAAGAAATTAAGGAATTTAGAAAAATAAACATGAGTATGTTGTTGATACTTTTTTACACTTGTAAATCAATTAAAACTGCCTTAAATAGATTTAAGGTTTATTTGTTTTAAAAATTTCTAAAACAATGAATTTAAAAGCAATTTATTTTACTTTAATATACTCGTATTCATAATTCACCTTGAAATTTACAAACGTAATAAAATAAAAATATATGTATAAACACCTCCTGTAATAGACAACACATAACTTGATCACACAGCTAGAAATTGAATTTCCTTTCAATATTCAATATGTACATATATTTTTAATCGAATTTCTTGATTGGTGAACAGCAATAGAATGGAATTTAAATACAAATGAAATAAAAACATGGTTACAGAGTGAATGAATTTATATTTTTGTAAATGTTAGTCTACATGTATGTTAGACATTATTAGACTGCAACAAATTGATGTGGCGAACGAAAACATGTCAACTTTAATTTCACTATCTTTCTTTTTACAATTTGTCGTAGATCCTCACTTAATTATTAAATTCTAAAATTATTATTTTAAACCAAGGCGTTCGAAAGGAACTAACATAGAAGTAGTGATCGGAGGCCAACAATTCAAAAGCCGATTTCAGCGAAACCTAAGTCAATATTTCAATCTGATAAATTTTAGATTGTTGTGCTTTCATGTTTTTTTTTTGATTTTATCCAAAAATTATTTATAATTTTTAAACCCTTTACCATGAGTGACAAGGGTATTTATTAGGGTATTTATTCGACTAATGATCGTTCGATTAATCGAATAATTTCTTACGAATAATTATTCGAACAATTTACAAAATGGCCATTTTCGAATAACGAATAATTCGAACAATTTTATGTAGAATAATCGAATAAAACAAATAAATGTTCATATATATTTAAATTTATTAAATAGCTTAAAATTTCTCATAATTTCAAATTTAAATAAGTAATAATGACTCACAAAAATTGTATTGTTTCTGAAATTCGACAAATAACTAAAAACAAAGGGACTTTCGATCACTGTAGATGAGTGTTCCAATAGCTCCTTCTATAAATATATAAATATTACTGCAAGAAGTTACAATTCTAAAAACAAATCTTTCAAAATTTTTAACTTAGGACTTGAACCAATGAAAATAAAAGGTACGGAATAAAATATTTGTTATTTAGCTGGCGTAATACTTCGCAATTAATAACACGGTGCTACTATGGAAAAAAACTTGGAAAACGACCTAGCGTGGGTTATAGGTCTTGCTGAGTATATTACAAATTGTGCCAAAAAATTTCCAAAACACCCTCAAATTCAGAAGATTTTCTGAAAAACCCGTTTTCAGTGATGTTCGTCAACTTATCAATCTGTAACTCAGTCAGTTTTTGTCCGACTTTAAATTAGTTAACGGGTTTGGAAAGAAAACTAATTACGCTTTAAAATTGCGTACGGTTTTTTATACAGTTGTAAGTTATAAGTATTGTTTTTCTTAAGAATATCTAAAAAAAAAAAAATTTATCAACTTTTTTGATTTTAGTCGCATTTCTATATACCAACGTATATAGGAAATTTAATTCTTAATAAAACATAGTTTTAATTATTCAAATCGGATTAACATTGTAAAAGTTATTCAACTTTTAATTAACACCATTTTTAGTATTTTCTCCCCCAGCGCATATGAATAAAAAAAAACAAAAAACTGTAGAAAAAAAATATTTGGAAAATTTAGAATTTACAAGGTAAATTTTTTCGAACTTTTTTCGATATACATTCTATGCTTACATTTTATGTAAGCCTAATTCTTTGTCTATCCATGATTGTTCAAAATTTTTAAATCGGTCTAAAAATGTGTGAGTTAGAGGTACTAAAGTACTACGACCTACCCTAAAACAGTTTTTTCAAAATATCTCAAAATTTTGAGGGTGTTTCAAAATCTTTGAAAACGGTTTTAGTATGTCTTCACCTAGGCCTACAACCCTCATTAAGTCGCTTTTCAAGTTCTGACAAAAAGTGTCATTTTGTAGCAGAGTGTAATAAAAATACTAACTTAGATTAAAGTGGAGTTGAATGTGATGGAGAATGTGATTTTGAAAGTGATATTGAGGATGACATTTATAATGATTACATTGAAATAGATGAAGGTCATGATCTTAAAATATATGTATATAAGTGATGTTATTAACCGCGTACGTAAGTGTTGCAAAATATTTAATAAATCGATTGATAAACACAAATATGGCAAACTAAAGTTTTGTTGCAAGAAAAGCATGGAGTTCGTCTTATACATGATTTTGACCATCGTTGAACATCTTTGTCTAATATGGTAATAAAAATTTTGGGTATTTATAAATGCGTCAATCATGAACTGCCTGACTTCAAATTAGCCATGTTCACTGACAATGATATCAAACTTTGGACAGATTCTCTTTATTGTGTAATTCCCCAAGACCACTTTATTAAGCAAAGATTCGGCAACATTGAGAGAGATTGATGTATAATACAATTTGTTATAAATAATTTAGAAATAGTGAATAATTAATTTACTAAAGAATTAGTTACCCAATTTAAAAACCGAATTAATGAATGACATAAAAAAGTTCTTAATACGTTTATATTGTATTTGAATTCAGGATCATGTCCAACTAAAGCATTGCTCCAAAACGGAAACTAAAGGGTTTGCTAGTCAATTGTTTTGTAGATTGTTCGGGAGTTAATCTGATCAGAATATTTCTGTTGAAAATTTAATGATGGACTTTGTTTTCGAATGTTTTTTAACATTATCCATACTTGAATTGTTAACTTTAACGTTATTTTTTTTTGTTTTTCTTTAACAATAAAATATTAAAAACCCGAAATCAAAACTTCATTCTTTATTTTTTTCTTAAAAAATTTAAATTATTTGAATAATTCGATTAATTTTAAACATGTGATCGAATTAGTCGAACAAGTGAAAATCTCTTATTCGAATTATTCGTTTTATTCGAACAAGAGAAAAATCGAATAATTCGAAGTTTTCATTTGCGACCCCACAATGTATATATATTCTGGATCGTTATAGATAGCGTTGACGATATATCTATATCCGTCTGTACGTCTGTTTGTTGAAATCAACTTTCAGTAGCCCCCAAATAACTTACAAATATGATTCATATAGCAATATATCCGCTATAGACCCGGTTCGGTTGCAATTTAAAATCGCGAAAATCGTCCCACAAATGGCTGAGATATAAGGAAACAACCAGAACAACCCCGATTTTTTATCAATATCTGGGTTACTAAGTCATTGATATAGAGAATATGGGTATAATAATGATAGATATTTCTAAGACATTTGCAACGACGTATATAATGCCATAATAAGTCGGACCTAAAATGGGTCAAAATCGGGAAAAAAAATTTTTTAATACTTTTTCACTAAAAAAAAATTTCTTTGTCTAAAATTTGTTTTTGGCATAACATTTTTTTCACTAATAAATTAAAAAACAAAAAAAATTTAAATTTAAAAAAAAAAATTTTAAATGAAAATTAAAGAAAAATATTTTTTTTTAATTTTTTAACCTAAAAATATTTAATTTTTTTTAAGTACAATTTGGTTAAGGCTTTATAAGATTCGGCACAGCCGAATATAGCCCTCTTAAGCTGGATTTCCGCATACACCGTAATCGGTGCCGATAACGAAAACTGAAACTGAAAAACATTGGTGTTCGTCAACGTCTCGTTTCTGAATTGTTTTCGTTTCAGTGCGTTGCGGCATAAAAGAGAAACGAAATTATTTTTTAATTTTGAATAAAAAATTAAATAGAATTTCATTATTTTTGACAAAATCTATTATTTTTTTCCTCTTCCAATAAAGAAAATTTATTTTTTTTATTCATTTTGATTTTCTTTAAATTTAAAATAAAAAAATAATTAAAATAATTTCGTTCCTACACACAGAGAAAAAATATAGTTGGGCATGGTTACTGTAACCATTTCAATATTGTTACAAGTTTTTTAACTATATTATAGTCACAGTAACCATTTACATGATTGTGGTAACCATAATATGGTTAATTTACGATTCACATGATTGTATCAAACATATATATGGTTACAGTAAACAAATATATGTTTGTGACAACCATTCATATGATGAAGGACTTATCATATTATGTTGCTCTCGGCTTAAGGCTTACCATAATCTGAGAACAACATATTATGATAAAATTATTCATCATAAATAGGGTTGCCACAAACATATATTTATTTACTGTAACCATATATATGGTTGATACAATCATGTGAATCGTAAATTAACCATATTATGGTTACCACAATCATGTAAATAGTTACTGTGACTATAATATTGTTAAAAATCTTGTAACACTATTTAAATGCTTACAGTAACCATGCCCAATTATATTTTTTCTATGCGTGTACAGCACCGAAAACAACCTACTTGAAGTTGTTTTCGTTCAGGCCCCAAATGACAGGTTTTTCGTTACTGATCAGTGCCGTTTCGTTCTCAATTTTCGTTGCAGATTTCTGAAACGAACTTTTTTTCAGTGCAAATTATGGAATTTCGTTTTCGGTATATGCGGAAACGTAGCTTTACTGGTTTTAATTTCATCTGAATCACTGTCTCAAGAGGCATTTTTTCCTTCATGATATTTATGTTATTTCAGTACTTAATATTTCATGAAATTTCCACGCACTGATAACAAATGTTGTTTTCCAATGTCGCACGCCACATCAAAATCTATCTGATAATACAAGGCAAAAACTTACAGTTATTTGCAATCGCATAGTATGTTATTCATTCTTTTTTGACTCTTTGTACCCTCAAACAGATTTTAGATAGCAAAAGTGAATGTATAACGTCTCTCTTTAAGAAAGTTGATCAAAACAAAAAGTTTTTTTCTGGTTAACTACAAAAGTATTAAAATTTCCTAAAAAAATGCTATGAGAAATACAAAACTATTTTTACCATAGCATCCTTTTAAACTAAATAAAACAATTCTAGGGGATTTTTTTTTAAAAAAAATTTCACAATTTCTTTTTTTTAAAGCAGTCTAATGTGCAGAAGAGATACGACAATAAAATGAATTTGAGTTTACTGTATACAAATGTATGTATGAATATATGTTACCCTTTCTCAAATCAACTCAATTTTTAATTGTCTATTTTCTCTAAACTCTTCAAAATACAAATGTATAGGTACATTTTGCCTTTTTTGATTTAAAATATATTTTTTAGAGACAGATAACTTTCAAGTGACAGCATTGTTATCTGTGACAGCTTATTTGACAGTTCTTGCTTAGTTTGAGGTAAGTTTGGTTTGGCAATTTATCATGAATAGTGCTCATAATCGTCCATCAGAGAGATGAATTTGAGGAACTATACGTTTACTTTTGACTATAATAGCACGTCGAAAGATGCCTTATAGTTCTCACAGATCAAGCGATTGATGGTAGGCATCAATGGTCTTGTTAACTGGCCACCTCGTTCATGCGATTTGACGTCATTAGATTATATATTCTAGGGAAATGTAAAGTACGTGCAGATAAACCAGAAATTTAAAGTTCTCCCGCTTTATAAAAAACACCCTTTAAATAAAAACAAGTAAGAAAGTATGATGGGTCAAGCCCGACCATATAATACCCTACACTAAGTAAAAGAGCAAAAACATTTTTCTTTTAAAATTTCAATAATTTATATTTTTGAGTGATTTTCGGAAGTGGGCCTTATATGGGGGCTATGACCAATTATGGACCGATCACTTATTATGCACCGATCACAATTTATGCACGTTAAAGTGATTTTCGGAAGCGGGTCTATGTGGGAGCTATGACTAATTATGGACCGATCGTAACAAAATTTGGTGAAATGAATTTTGTGTATATAAAACTTATTTGGAGCGCAACTTGTGGAGATACATTTATAAATTAAACATTTATGACCGATAAAGTACAATTTCGGAAGGACATTTGTATGGGGGCTAGGTGAAATCATGGACCGATTTCAGCCAGTTTCAATAGGTTTGGTCCTTGGGCCGAAAAAATAATATGTACTAAATTTAATCGATATATCTTCAATATTGCGACCTGTACTCTGCTCACAAGGTTTACATGGACAGCAATCCAGCCGACCAGTCAGACGGACGGACGGACATCGTTTAATCGACTCAGAAAGTGGTTCTAAGTCGATCGGTGTTAGACTAATATTTTGGGCGTTTAGGGTATAAGAAAATGTTTAAGAGTATTTGCTCAATAGATTGAATTGTTAAATGGTATTTGGGCTGCTGTATACGGTAATATTGAACCTATAATTGCTGATTTAGCAATCCTAATTATTAAATCTATTTCAGGTTATACGATACAGCATAAAATATGCGATATGCTCAAAAAGTTTACTATTTTCATGACAGAATAATGAATTTCCCCCAAAGAAATCAAAACTCTGAGAAACTATGAAAATTTCAAACAAAACACAACTTTTTTTTTATTTCTTGAACAATCTGTAATAACAGTTACCTATCTACACATTCTAACTAACTATATGCCTTCTAACTGCAGCATATTACAATCAAATTTATTGACTAGTCTTATGCAAAAAACTATACTTTACAAGCCAAAACTGACTGAATTACTTGTCACTGTCAGTTGTCAGCTGATAGAGCGTTAGCAGAAGGAGAGCATAATAGTGCAAAATCCCTTAAATGTTGCATATTTAATGGTTGGAATATCAACTGGTATTTGGTTTTACAAACTGTCGTAATATGTAGTATCTCGACAATAGTTTACTTATGAATGTAACAGCTCTATTCATTGTATTTTGTGTGTCAGTCAGTCAGTCTCATTCATTCAGTATGCGAGTTTAAAGATGAATGTGAATGAAGGTGTTTATGTGCATGTGTCGGCATGTGTCTATATTTAGATAGGGTGATTCATTTAGAGGTTTTTTTTTAGATTTAAATAAAATACTTAACAGAGAATTGGGCTTTTCAAAGATAATTTCCATTACTCGCTCATAAAAAAGTATTCACTTCTATCCAGGCGCGGATCCAGATCAACCATTTGGGGGGGAAATTAAAATTTGTTCTACATTTTTCTTTTTATTCCTTTTTTATACGAAAACTTTTCGGTTTTTGGGGAAAGGGGGCTAATTTCCTATTTCGCCCCCTCTGGATCCGCGCCTGCTCCTATCGGCAATAAAATGTGAATTTTTTCCCATGAAATATCCAATTCTCTCGAAGGGAAAATTGCTATCGTGATATTCCCATGAACTGTTCATTCACAAGTTTTCTTCCAGAAGTCACGGCTTGCAGATGTTACTTGCAGCTATTATGTGGAAACACGTGTTTGCTGCTTGCTGGAAGTAACTTGAAGGACTTGCTGCGAAATGCAAGTGTTTTGAAGACTTGCAGAAGAAGTTGGGTATACATCGCGTAAACATTTTGTGGTACTCTCTTCTGCTTTCAGTTTTGTTTTGTGGTTTTTCTTGAGTTCTTTTCCAAATTTATAAAAATTGAACAAACACATTTGGTAATTCAAAAACAAGTATGGGAAACGTCCTCAAAAAACGTCAATAAGAATAAAATTAAACAATTAAGAAAGTATGGTCGGTCAAGCCCGACCATATAATACCCTACACCAAATAAATGAGTAAAAATATTTTTCTTTTAAAATATCAATAATTTATATTCGTGAGTGATTTTCGGAAGTGGGCCTTATATGGGAGCTATGACCAATTATGGACCGATCACCATGAAATTATTTATGTCTATATGAAAGTTATTTATGTTGAATTTTGTGATTATACCAACATTTTTAAGTGATTTAAGCATGTTAAAGTGATTTTCGGAAGCCGGTCTATATGGGAGCTATGACTAATTATGGACCGATCGTAACAAAATTTGATGACATGAATTTTGTATATATACAACTTATTTGGAGCGAAATTTGTGTAGATACATTTATAAATTAAACATTTATGACCGATAAAGTCCAATTTCGAGAGGACATTTGTATGGGGGCTAGGTGAAATAATGGACCGATTTCAGCCAGTCCTTGGGCCGAAAAAATTATATGTACCAAATTTTATCGAAATATCTTCAAAATTGCGACTTGTACTCTGCGCACAAGGACAGCCAGCAGACGGACGGACATCGTTTAATCGACTCAGAAAGTGATTCTAAGTCGATCGGTATACTTTAAGGTGGGTGTTAGACTAATATTTTTGGGCGTTACAAACATCTGCACAAACGCATTATACCCTCCCCACTATGGTGGTGTATGGTATAAAAACAAAACGCTTTGAAAGCAATATAGCCAATGATATAGACGCGCCCGAAGAAGAGGTCAAAAGGAAATTGCACAACCTCCGAACACAGTTTGGTCAAGAAGTCCACAAAGAAAGCAAACTCTACTGCAAGCTGTACTCACATTGTGTGACAACACGTCTACAATTTCTTACAGTAAGTTCGTCGTAATAACTTCTACAAACTACTTCTGAAAACAGACTTCCGCAAGTTTCGGTTTGAGTGAAAACACTTTAGCAAATATTTGCAGAAGTTCTTCCGCAAGTGACATGCTAGTGGACACACGACTTAACTCTTTCCGGTTTAGTGGTCACTAAACTAACCACCTTTTCTAGTGTCTTTAAAAAAATTTTAGTGACATCTATTGGCATTTTTCTAAACAATTAAATCTGTTAGAGTCATCGTTTAAGTTTTTTGGCAAAACTTTGCCGTCAGGTTGCTCTGCTTAGATTAATATATTAATTTGAAAATATTGTAAAGCGCTGTTTTCCCGCATTCAATAAAAAAAGGTCAGAGTGTTTATTGTTCATCAAATTCAATGTTAATTTGTTATTTAGTGGTTGTTTGGTTGTCTTGTAATAACAAAGTTATATTTCATACTTTGTTATCTCTGAAAAATAACGTAAGTAATAGAGTGGTTAGATTACTAACCACCGTGACTGAAATAGGTTTTATATCAGACATCGGCAGAGCGTAAAATTGCCTTTGCACACTAACACCACTTCATTTTGTATTTGCGTTTTTTGAGTAGCGCTCTCTGACATTCAGTGCACTGAGACAGAGGTTTGTAAAGTTGTTTGCGAGAATGATTTTTTAATATTTAATGTTACGCCCCCAGGCAAACCTCTGAGGACTACACTAAGGAATCTTTCTATGACCTTATCGATAGCGTACTGGCAGCCACTCATTCTCAGAGATGCAGTCCAAAATTACCACCATCAGTGAGATCTGAAAATAAATATACCCAAAACAAAATCGCTCCGGATCAATTGTAATACAGATCGACGTTTCTTGCACAATTGATACAACTGGTGGCTCAGCAGCAGCTATATCCAGTCGCATTAATAAGGCACGGAGTGCATTTGCCCAGTTAACTCCGGTTTGGAAATCAACTAATATTTCAAAACGAATCAAAATCAAGTTATTTAACTCCAACATAAAAGCTACTCTCTTGTACGGATGTGAGACCTGAAACATGGCACCACGTGATACACAATGTCTTCAAGTGTTTCTTAACAATTGCCTCCGCAAGATCTTAAGACCCAACAAGCAACTTTGGGTGGAGGCAAACCAGCAACCTATTCGAACGGAAATAATAAAGCGGAAATGGAGTTGGATAGGTCATACCCTCCGAAAACCAGACGACGACATTGCCAGGAAATGCATAGACTGGAACCCTCAGGGAAGCAGACGAGTTGGGAGACCAGCTCATACCTGGAAGCGACAACTAACAACAGAGCTTTCGAGATTGCGGATGAAGTGGAACGAAGTCAAACATCGAGCAGACGATCGAGATTATTGGAACCACCTTGTTATGGCCCTATATATATAGATAGCGGAGTCGATTAAGCCATGTCCGTCTGTCTGTCTGTTGAAATCAATTTTCTGAAGACCCCAGATATCTTCGTGATCCAAATCTTCAATAATTCTATCAGACATTTAAAATCAGCAAAATCGGTCCACAAATGGCTGAGATATGAGGAAAAAACCAGGACAACCTCGATTTTTGACCTATATCTGGATTACTAATTCATTAATATAGACAATATGGACAGATATTTCAAAGACCTTTGCAATGACGTTTATAAGACCATAGTAAATAGGAATTACAATGGGTCAAAATCGAAAAAAATATTTTTTAACCCAAATTTTTTTTTTTCACAAAAAAAATTTTAAAATCCAAAAAATTTGTTTAAAATTTAAAATAACAATTGGAAATTTTTTTTTTCCAAAAAATTAAAAAAAATAAATTTTGTTTACCTAAAAATAATTAAAATTTGTATTTTGAAGTATAATTTGGTGAAGGGTATATAAGATTCGGTACAGCCGAATATAGCTCTCTTACTTGTTCATAATATATGAACCCTAATTAAAGTAAAAATGCAATTGTTTTGATTATAAACTGTTAACAGCTGCTTATTGTTTACAAAATTCCATCTAAAAATTTCACAACATGGGGAATTTTATTCACGCGAACAAAGCTGATGAACGAGAAAAGGGCACATATTTCATTTGAAATATTGATTCCCGATAGGGGTGATTATGAAAAAAAATTTTGTTGGTGAAAAAAAAAAATTCGGATTAAAAAATGTTTTTCCCGATTTTGAGCCCTTGTATATCCGAATTACTTTGGAGTTATATATGCGGTTGTATAGGTCTTTGAAATATATATCATAACCAGGGAAACCAAAATATGCAAATGCATGTTTTTTCTGGTGAGTCTAATGGATAAGATATTTACACCTTTCAGAACTATTTAAGAATTTTGACATCGATTTGTTAGTGCATATTTTACCCTTAAATGCATATTTTTGCATACATTTATTTTAAGAGCATATTTATGTCATATTTTTGCGTTTTAGAGCATATTTTACTGTTTAAAAGCATATTTTGACTTTTTTTTAGAAATGAATTGTATTGATTTTTTTAAATAAAATTATATGTTTTGGTTAAAAATTATGTAAAAGTTTGTTTTTTTAAGAGCATAATTTTTAAATTTTAAGAGCATATTTTAAAATTTTTACTGCATATTTAAAGCGCTTAAAACGCTTTTTTAGAGCATATTTCCGGTTTCCCTGATCATAACATATCCATATTTTCTATATTAATGTCTTAGTAATCCAGATATAGATCAAAATAGCTCAAAAATCGAGGTTGTCCAAGTTTTTTTCCTTATATCTCAGCCAATTGTTGGCCAATTTTCTTCGTTTTTAAATAGCAACCTAACCAGAATTACAGCCGATATATTGATGTATGAATCATGTATGTAAGTTATTTTGGGGCTACGGAATGTTGATTTCAACATACAGACGGATAATAATAAGGGTTATAATAAGATGATAGTATGACACCAGATCATGCATGATCTATATAAAAATAAAATCTCTAAATAAATCACCCATTACATGTATATTTATATTCTAGTATAAAAGTATGAGTCTAGTGATTGTGTGCTTTTAAAACTATTAAATGAAATATCAAAGATTTCAAGGATTTTTTTTCAACAGTTTTTCTTGTTGCGAGCTCTCACAAGTCCCCTTATTGTACAAGTACGACTACACATGATGTTAGTGGTTAAAAAAAGATTTTTCCTAAACGATGCCATTCTTAGAAATCATTTAAATACTTACTAATATTTTAAACAAAGGCCCTAAGTATTAGAATCCATAGAAAGTTGGATCGTCCCATGATATTCTATAAAGTCCAAGTTCAAAACTTAAACTCTTTTGTACCTCTTCTATAGCCATGGAAAGTTTTATTAAGTTTTATTTATATTTTTTTCGAAATTCCCCCCTTTGAATATCTGGTGAGATAAAAATAGGACCAAGGAGCGCTTCTGGTACCGTTTTTCTACTTATCATACTTAATGAACTTTAAATTTTAAAAGATCTTCTATGATTTACCCCGTATCCCTTGCCTGCATAGCTCTAGACTATGTTTCACCACCACCATCATGATTTTGTGGAAAAGTGTGAATAATTCTTGTCGTTTGTGTGTATTTATGAATATAAATGTTTTCTCATTTAAAAAATGTGAAGCAAAAAAAAAACAAATCACTTGCACATACTTACGTACAAAATTGTGCAAAACTCAGTAAATGCCAACTAACTGTATTTGTGTGGTCTTGGTGAAAATCGATTGCCAAGAGTGAAGACATGTGTGCATTTTACACCAAAAAAAACCTATTATTTTACAAAAATCGTATGAAATAAAACAAACTTTTTTGGCTTACTTAAAGATGTTTTGGTTGGTTTTTTTAGTTTGTCTCTACCGCAGCCTCAGCCACGGCCATTTTTCATATTTAATCCGCAGGGTATTAGTGAAGTGACTTGGTATAAATGTTATTCTCATGAATATGTCCCAGTAGTTTTACAAGTAGTCAATAGCTTCTACGCATAATTGGCAGCAGACTGCTCTATATGTATTTTGGGGTCATCGCAAGTGTTTACTTTTTATGCCCCAGGTAATCTAGCATGAAGTTAATTGCCACTTTAGTATCTCTATGTAATCAAGAAGTAGTCAAGTTAAATTTAATTTTAGAAAGATATATTTTATGTGATTTTTTTAAACTTTTAATTTTTAAAATTATTTAGAAATACTGCTACTTTGATCGCAAAGCTTGAAACCTCTGTGCAACCTCTAAACATTATCAGATTTTACTCAAATGTTCATTATTCAATCTTTAGATGATGGAAATAATTTAAGACCTTGGTAGCATCGAAAATCCAAAAAACTGTAAAATAAGAGACATCATAGTGCGGAGCCTTAATTATAGGTTAAATTGATCTGTTCGGGGGTCAGTCACCCAGAACTACTAGGACACGTTCCTTGCTCACATATGCATGTGCAATTGTGCGATTGGTTATTTGTTAAAGAGTGAGTGTTTAAAATTGTCTATAATTTTGAGTCATTTATAATATTGTGGTTAAATTTAACCCTTAAATGCAGAGAGAATAATGTTTTACATAATTTGTTATGACTTAAAAATGCTGAATTTTTTTTTAAATTTTTAGCTTTTATTTTGAAACATTTGCACAATATAAATTTATTCAAAGTATTGGCCATTGTTAGCTACCTTTCTGACAACATATGGATTCCTAGGCAAAATAACTGCTTATCTTTTAACTCTTTGCGGTTGAGTGGTTAGTTTTCTAACCACCTTTTCTATAATCTTTAAAATATAGTTTTGGCATTTTGCTAAACAATAAAATTGTTGGAAGTCAGGTGCTGTGGTTAGAAAATATTGTAAAACCATTCAACAAAAAAAGCACAGAGTGTTTATTTATTTCGTTTGTTTTGGTTTGAAAATTTAGTCAAAATTATTAGCTTTCAAACCAATTCATACACTACGAAAATTGATATCATAATGATTTTTAAATCCAAACGCGGTTTGGAGTGGTTATTTTATATTATGATTTATTTTTTCTTATTTTTCATAATAAACTAACCTTAATTAAAGTAAGAATGTAATTGTTTTGATGCTAGGTATGGACTATTAGGCATGTGAGTAAAAACGGCCCAACCACTTCATTCTAAACAGATTTCAACAGGTATTGCAACATGTGGCCGATCGTTGTCATGACGGAATATTTCATGGTTTCATGTCTGGCCGCATATTATGGGCGTTTTTGCTCCAATGCTGGCTTCGAACAAATCAGTTGCGTTCGGTAGGTTCCCTGTGATGGTCTGGTCATATTTCAGCAGCTCCTAATAGATAGAACCCTTTTGGTGCTACCAAATACAGAGCATTACCTTAGCGCCATTGATATTTGGCTTTGCTCTCGATTCACCTTCACATACGATCTCTTACGCTTCGGGTTATCGTAATGGATCCATTTTTCATCGCAAGTAACAATTCGGTGCAAAAATTATTTTCTTTTACAGCGTTCAAGCAGCATTTCAGACAAACAAAATCTCTCAGCTCAGAATCAAGGTTTCTCAGCTTCAATTTGTATGGTACCCAATTTTCCTGCCTTTGGATGAATCCTGCTGCTTGCAAACGTTTTGGAATTGCTGCTTGAGTAGCTCCCAATGATTTTGTAAGCTCTTGTTGAGTTTGACAAGAATCTTCATGGAGTAATGCCTCCAATTCTTGGTCTTCAAATTTTTTTGGCTGACCTGGGCTCTTTGAATTGCACAATTCTTCCGGCTCGGTTGCTATTTAAAATCGAGAAAATCCAATAAATGGCTGAGATATAAAGAAAAACTAGGACAACCTCGATTTTTGTCATATTTATACCCTACACCACCATAGTGGGGAGGGTATTTTGCGTTTGTGCAGATGTTTGTAACGCCCTAAAATATTAGTCTAACATCCACCTTAAAGTATACCAATCGACTTAGAATCGCTTTCTGAGTCGATTAAACGATGTCCGTCCGCCTGGTTGGCTGGCTGTCTGTCTGGCTGCCCATGTAAACATTGTGCGCAGAGTACAGGTCGCAATTTTGAAGATATTTCGATGAAATTTGATACATATTATTTGTTCGGCTCAGGGACCAAGCCTATCGAAACTGGCTGAAATCGGTCCATTATTTCACCTAGCCCCCATACAAATATCCTTCCGAAGTTGGACTTTATCGGTCATAAATGTTTAATTTATATATGTATTCAATATAAATTCCGCTCCAAATTAGTTTTATATATACAAAATTCATGTCACCAAATTTTGTTACGATCGGTCTATAATTAGTCATAGCTCCCATATAGACCCGCTTTCGAAAATCACTGTTGGTATACTCACAAAATTCAACATAGTAAACTTTCATATAGACATAAATCACACGACCTAATTTCATGGTGATCGGTCCATAATTGGTCATAGCCCCGATATAAGGCCCACTTCCGAAAATCAGTCTAAAATATAAATGATTGGAATTTTAAAAGAAAAATGTTTTTGCTCTTTTACTTAGTGTAGGGTATTATACGGTCGGGCTTGACCGACCATATTTTCTTACTTGTTTTGATATAGGCAATATGGATATCTAATGATAGATATTTCAAAGTCCATTGCAACGATGTATATAAGGCTATAGTAATTTGGACCTGCAATTAGTCAAAATCGGGAAGAATATTTTTTAACCCGAATTTTTTTTTACCAAAAAAATATTTTGTCATAAATTTTTTTTCCCTAAAATTATAAAAAAAAATATTTTTTAACCCGAATTTTTTTGTTACCAAAAAAATTTTTTTTAATTTTTTTTTTTTAAATTTTTTTAACCTAAAAGTATTTTAAATTATTATTTTAAAGTATAATTTGGTGAAGGGTATATAAGATTCGGCACAAACGAATATAGCTCTCATACTTGTTTTTTACTGGAATTAATATTAAATTAAAAATCTGTAGCAATGCAGTTTTATAAAAACACATTATAAATTTATGTACATATATGCATTGGCAATTGCCTGAAATATTTATTGTTCTCCTTGATTCATTTGTAGTTATCCTTATAGTGTTAAAATCGTTTAAACAATTTCTTTTACCACAAGTGCATCGGTTTCTTGTCTTGTGTCTTTAAGAAAAAAAACAAAAAAACTTAAATATTTTATATTTATCGTTTTGTTGGTTGCGCATTCACAACCGAATCGAAAAGAAAACTTTGTTCAAAAGTACTTTTCTTGTTTGGTTTGTTTTCATTCATTCTTGGTTTTTTTATTTTTTTCTAGTAACTTGTTGTAACAATAAACTAACATTTACATTGTTGTTGGTGTTATTGTTTTTGTTAGATAAAATAGCGAAACAACTTTCTACCAAGAGATTTAGTTTTGCTGGAATTTTTTTTTTGCTTAATTACAATGTGCTATAAAATAATAAGTAAGAATGTTATACAATTTGGTTGAGATGAAACTTATATAGACACCCACCAGACTTCAAAATTTGGGAGGTACAAAATATTTCTGAAAAGGTCCTACCACAATTTTAGTATTTTAGAATCGAATCAGGTGACAGATTTCATTAATTATAAATATTTATACAAATCATGGTAATTTCAAACATAATTATGAACTAAATAGGCTTCAAAATTTAAAAGTGTAGAAAAAAATCTACAATTATCCATAAAAATTATTCATATATTCTGCGGTTATTATTTTAAATTTTCAAAAAAATAAGTTGATGTAGTCCAAGTAGCTTATCGATAAATTGTTTCGCTGTAGCACAGTTTAATTCCTTTTTAAATACATGTATCTATTACACACACTCTACTAAAAGTATCAATGCATCTGGTGATGTTACATAAATACTTAATTGAAAGTCTAAGAATGGAATAAATTTTATATGAATTTTATTGATTTTCTTATTACAAAAGATACAACAGATCGCTTTAAAGAACTCTGAATAAAATATTACCTAAATATATGGGCATTACCATGGAAAAGAACGCGACATTCGTACATTCAAAAAATAAAGAAATTTGAAAAAAAATTATTTTCTCATTTCCAGTTTTCGATACCCTTAGTGCAAAAGGTTTTATTTACCTATTTCCAATATAATTTTAATAAAAAATGGGATCAAGAATGCGACAAAAAATTTTGAATTCATATTCGAATTGGAACATAATTTTTTAAAATGTTTTTTTTTAACCTAAAGAACAATAATGTGGGTTTCTATTGATTGACGCGACAAACAGTGCTTGACATTACAATGAAGACTTTTCTTTATATGCAATTAATAAGGCGAAATACCAATGGTAAAAGGTCAAGTTTTTGAAAACTAAAATTACTGAATTTATCTAACTAGGGAAAACATTATACCCATTCCCACCTGTAGCCAAACACGTAAATTTTGGCATAACATTTTAAAAACCCTAAATATTTGGTTAACCAATTCTAAAAATTTTAGAATTTATTTTAAATTTGTATTTAGAATTAAATTCAACAGTTTTGTATTCAAATCTCAATTTTCATAATTAAGTGGATTTAGCAAATTTACACACTAAGCGTACGATATAAATAAAATATGTATTGACTTATCTAAGGATTATTAAGAAATTAATTAAATAATATAAAATTTGTTATCTCTGAAACTCACCTATTAAATAAACGCTATATTTTTTCATATTTTGATAATTATCTTAATTATGTTTATTAAACGACCGCACCGATTACCGTTTCATTTACACTTGTTAAACAAATGGCAACTCTACTACTCTTTAACAATCAACTAAAAACAAAGATTTTCTTTATGTAAACAAAATCAAAAGCACACAAATTTCATTTCCTACATTAACTTCACTCTTTTCTTCTTGCTCTGCTTTTACTATTTACATTTTGCTCTTATTTCCTTCCTCATTGATGCTTTTGCTTTGTGCAAAAACAATAACAACTAAACTTTCAAATACACTGCATCACGCGACTCAAACACACACAAACTCATGTGTACAGGGTTTTTGTTTAGAACAACAACAACAACTAAACACCGCTAAATACTACAACAGTGAAATTATTGCATACACAACTTGTTGAGGAAGAATACTTTTTTTTTACTGATTTACTTTAATAAAAACTTGATTTTAACAGTGATTGTTTATAATTTTTAATAGTTATTTTATTAAATTACATTAAGAAGTTTAAGTTTTTGACATTTTGTATGATTTACAACACTTTAACTATAATTAATAAACACTTACAGACGGATGACAATTTAGAACGACCGATTTGAGTAGTGACCGCGTTAAAACTAAAATGTATTTGGCCAAGAGAGCAGAGTTGCCATTACAGTGGGATGTTATTAGAAAAAAGGATTTTATTAATTATGTTATTACATACTTTATAAGTAATTTATTAGCCAAATAATTGTATTAATCAAGTTATTTCTTTAGTGGTAATTTAATGAGGACGAAGTTAAGAAAGATTTGATAATTATGTATTTGCATTAATTTTATTATCTTGTTATTTTATATCACAGTGAACTAGATGATAAATCATATATTGAGCTTATTGCTATTATTTGTTATAAATTAAATATGGTATTTGTACTGAATTTGTTTATCTTGATACTAATAATTTAAAAGTTTATTTGGATTGACCTTATTTGGAAGCTAATGTGTGCAAAAGGATAGATCTCTTTTTTGCTTTTTTAGGTTTTGATGCTTTCCAGATATAAAACTGTTAACCGACATCTAAACACCAAATGTTGAAAATTTTGGCAGAACCGGATAACGTTAAGAGGTCGCAAAATTTTTAGATTCAAATTTTGAGCCTAGCAGCAACTTAAAAAAAATCAATTAAATATAGTTTTTAATAGATGTTTAAGTAGAAACATTTTCTGACATCGATAACCTATTACAGTTTGATACCAAAAAAAAAAATAATAAATTTGCATGCATATTTCAAATACCAAATTCTACATTTTTAAATTTTTGTTAAACAATATTTCAGAAAATTAAAAATCTGGTTTTCAATTCTAATAACCACTTAATGAGGATTAAAATCCAAATTTTTAACAGTTTTACGTGGTGGATTTCGTGCTTTTGGTTTCTAGGACATTTTTATCCCTTTCATATCTGGGGTCAAATGTCACCAATACATAAAAAATAGACCTCTATACAAATTTTTTTTAAAAAATACAAAGAGATTAAATTTGTTTGTTGCTAGAAATGTTTGTGCTCTACTGTACCGTAACTTTAACAAAAATAATATACTTTTTTACTTGAACATCTTTAACCCATGTTAATACATTTTTCGATATAAATATCGATTTTAGATTTTTATTATCTGAAAACAAAATCAAATAATTTGTGGCGTTTACACACTTTTGAGTCTGTATATATTTTTGTGTATACATATAGGTATGTTTTAAGTCTTTGTCTATCTTTGAGTTTGTCTTTCTTAACCCCCTGTCTATACTTGACAAATATTTAGCATAACAATTAATGACGTTTGTTGTCAAGACAAAGTTGTCTGAGCAAAAGCATTAACAATTTTGTCATAACGAAGCAATAATACCAATAAATGGAGACTATACCTGATGATTTTTTATTTTGACAACGATTTTGATGTTTATCACGATAAAAATTTATCAGGTATAGACAGGGAGTAAAAGTAAAGAATCATGTTTGTAACCAACTTTTATTTTTTGACGTTTTTTTGTAACATATAAAGGTAATAAATAATCAATACAGTTTATTATTCTTCATCATGGCAGAACTAACAAGTTATAATTAAATATTTAAGTGATGAAAATGTGCTTATTTTTATTTTTTTGTGCATATTTAAACTTGTCATGGTTATCAAAAAATTTTTATATTTAAATCATATACAAAAACAATTTTCAATTGAAATTTTTTTAAAAATGTTGTCTATAATTTTCTTGAAATTAAATATTGCTACTTGTACCAAGAATCTTCAAGAGAACAATTTTAGACCTTGGGAGCATCGATGTTTGTAATAATAGCATTTCAGTAATACATAATACCTTTATAATCTCCCATATAAGGCCCACTCCCGAAAATCACTTGAATACTCTTAAAACTCATAAAAATGTTGGCATCTTTATAACATTTAACAGAAAGATGTTTCATATAGAAATAAATCATAGCTACCATATAACTATCACTTCCGAAAATCACTCAAAAAAAAATTATTGAAATTTTAAAAGAGTATCATACTCAGTGTATGGTATTATATGGTCGGGCTTGACTAACAATACTTTCTTACTTGTTTTAATTTATCAAAGGTCTATTAAACAAATTTTGTTTTATAAATATTTTATCCATTTAAATATTCATTTTGAATATGGATAATAAATTGTATCCTCTATTTGATTAGCTCATTCATATATGTCCCCCTACCTTAAGGCTCTTTGCCCTCAAATTAATATCATGTTCATTCCCTGGCAACTCTACTCTATTTGTCAAACATTTTAGTTCATTCACGGTCTTTTCTAAAATCGTTCGTGTTAAATTCGTCGTTGTAGTTTGTCTTGTCATTTGTGATTAAATGTACAGAAAATATTTGACAAAATTCGTAAAGTATTAAATGTCTTAATATAATTTAATAAAATAGTTATTAAAAATTATAAATAATCAGTGTTAAAATCATGTTTTTATTAAACAAAATCAGTTAAAAACAAAATAATCATCCTTTGCTAAATTGTGTATGCAATAATTTTGTTGTTGTTATATTTAGTTGTTGTTGTTCCAAAAAAAAGCCCTTTACACATGAGTTTGTGTGTGTTGAGTCGCGTGATTCTGTGCATTGAAAATGTGTTGCTGTTGTTGTTTGTTATTGTTTTTGCGCAATGAAAAAGCAGGAAAGAGAAAATGAGTAAAAAGTAAATAAAATAGTAAAAGCAGAGCAATAAAAGAAATGAACTTCATTTAGTAAATGAAGTGCAAGGCGAATTTATACAAGGTGCTATCAGTTCTACAAATACAACAATTGGTCTTAACAAATGTCAAAAAACAAAAATGAAAAAATAAACAAATATGTATTAAAACTTAATGTAGTGTAGATAATTGTATAGTGAGGGCTTTACTTATTTATGTAAAAAATAAATATTTTGTTAATACGATTAGAATATGTAGATATTTAAATATAAAAACAAGCTTTGACAACTGTTAAAACCAAAAAGCGAAAAAAAAAATTATCAGCTGTTTGACTGACTCCACCTTGTATAAATTCGCCTTGATGAAGTGTTTATGTTTTCTTTACACAAACAAAATCGTTGTTTTCAATTGAATAATGAAGCAATAATAGAGTTGCCAATTCTCTAAATAAAACGGTAATCGGTTCGGGTATTTAATTTTAAATTAATAATATAATGAATACATACTTACATATGTAAAGTATGTAAAGTAAATTCTATTTTAGGTGAGTTTATTATTTAAAAAATAATTTTTATGCATTTATAGATTATTTACTGAATTGATTTTCTCCAGATTTTAATTTGTTAACTTTAGTTTTTGTATGCACAAAGGCGCATATTCAGAAATCATAACTAAAGTCGGAACTAGTAAAAGAGAAACTAAAAAATAGTTCATAGATAGTTGTAGATCTTATTCATAATTCA
Organism: Calliphora vicina; assembly: GCF_958450345.1. Taxonomy (NCBI): domain Eukaryota; kingdom Metazoa; phylum Arthropoda; class Insecta; order Diptera; family Calliphoridae; genus Calliphora; species Calliphora vicina. Next base: position 98,115,431 of record NC_088784.1, on the reverse strand, counting down.
TAACTAGCAAAGTTACTGCTTTGACATATAGAGAAAATAAAATATCGCTAATATTTTGATCGATTTTGCTAAAAGTAACCAATTGTCAATAACTTAAATAGGTACTTAAAAAAGTTAACACTTGGTGATCGTTTATGAATATGCGCCAAATATTTTAAATCTTAACTTAACATAGGTACCTAACTTTTTATTAAACATATTATTATTTGGCTAACAAAGTTAATAAAAATCAAGAACTTCTATATATATGTATTAAAATATATTCCTTAATTTCAGTTTTCAAAAACATAACATTTAACCCAATACATTTCTAAATAAATTCAAATGTAATATTTTCTATTAAAATATAGGCAATTTCAGCGTTTGTAAGCATTTAAGTTAACAAAAATACATTTAAAGAATGTGTTTATAATTCTTAGCATTTACAAAACAATGGAAACTTTTAAACTTCTGCAAGAAAGAAGAATAAAACAAACAGAATATTTAAGAAAATTATATAAAAATCATGTTATTTCAAAAATCATGTTAAACCAAAATAATAAACAAATTATAATACTGGATTGAAGCAAAAAAACTACCTTTTATAAATATTTAATTATTATATCAGCAGTTTCAAAAATTATACAAAATTTCGTGAGACAGGTTCTATCAGAACGGGAGGTTATCAATAATCTAAAATTGGAAATTAGTTCTCGAACTATTAGCGGCAGAGCAAAAGATGCAATTTTCCAAACAAAAAAAAAACATTTAAACTGATCGAGACAGAAATGGAATACTGTTCTCTTTGATATCAAACAAAATACTAAGTCACTAAAAGAGCAAGACAATATTTTAATTTTTAATTAATTAATTAATTATATTCTTGTTTCTACTGTTAATAATAAGTAATACATATACAAAATTTCATAATAATTTTTTTGAATTGTCACCTTTTATATGAATGTTTGGAAAACTTCCATTGTAGGGATTGTAAATCGTTTTTAATCATATTCGCGATTAATAGCAACAATTAATGGTAATATAGCGTTTACGATTAAAAAAACATTTTAAGAACTCAGTTTTAATTATATATTTGACTTATAAAAATGAAATGGACATTTTTTTTATTCCATTCAACTGTAATAAAAAAGCTCCCTAAAGTATGCAGTACAAATTTATATATTTCATTTGCAAATAAATAAGAACAGGCAGGTTTATGTGGGTTGGAACAGGCTACCGGGCGAAGCCGGGGCGGTCAACTAGTATTTAATAAATATTAAATATGATTATGTTCTATTACATTTTAAATTAATTTTTATAATAAACGGGAAACTTGTTTTATTACATAAAACGAATAAATTAGTGTTCTTTGATGAAGATATTTCAATTAATGTATACACAAAACAAACGGTCAGTTTTTTTAACTTTGTTCAAAGAGTCTTATGATTTCATTAAAATACCCATCAAATTTGAGATTTACTTAGAATATTTTGAAATTAAATTTTGGAAAGACATAGTAGCAATAAACGTAAAGTTTTATGATGAAAGTCCAACAATTTTAATAGTCAATATTTGTATACACACACTTATGTTAGACACTTTATAATGTACAAGAATACATTGTTAATGCAGTTGATATTTGCTCTAACAGCGCCTATGATAAACTAAACTAATTGCAACTTGCTGTACCTATTTATAGTCACAGTGCCACATTCTAGAAGCTACATGAATTATCTAACGGACAAAATTAGAAGGTTCCACTTCCAGAGCTTTCGACAGCTTTAATGTTCATGTTAGCAGCGATAAAATCGTTAAATTCAAATTGTTAGTGCAATTTCTTAACAATATCAATAATCCAGTACTTATTTTCAAGTCACACTATCCGAGCGATACCAACACTTGAGATTTAGGTTTGGACAGCGTAAAGAACTTTTTGGACTGTCTAAGTCCTGGTAAATTACCCCAAAATCTGGCCATAGTGTATCCACGAGGGATGCCAAAGAAAGTTTCAGAACATAATAACGAGCGTCCGGCACATCTATTAGCCAGAGAATCAGCTCGTTCATTACCAGCGTGGCGCTCATGGCCAGGTTGTACATTTCTTTTCTTAATAAAAAAACTTAACTGTTTTTTATCTTAATTTAGTATTAAAAAATTTCACGGATTTGTAGGTTATCAATAGAGATGCTAAACGGGGAATCTCATAAATAAATAGGGGAAATTGTCATTTTTGTATGACTTTTTCATTCATTTAGACATTCTACATGCCCGAATATCGCAAAGTGATGTTCAGCAAAGTTGTTAAGCTCAACTCCTGCTACAACATAGTTAATAAAGGAAAGCGGTATTTTTGGTTTTCCTAGAGTGGGGCTCTGGAAAATCAATTCTTCACATTTTTTTGTAAGTTATCTAACAAAACTCAATTTAAACCCTCTTCAAATGAAATTGATTTTATCTCAGATGAGGAGCTCGAACAAAATGAAAATATTTCGATTGCTAAAAGGCTAAAAGATATTATTAATAAATGTAAAAACCCCAAATAACAGTAACGAAACCAAATTATAATGTAGATTTTCAACTTGCAAAAGAAATAGATCATTTTATTTCTGAAGGAACAAGAGGAAAATACTTGCAGATTTGTTATAAGTATTTGCAAACGGCTTTACCAATGTGAAAGATGTTTTTCGGCAGCAGCATATATCGAAAACAAAATTCGTTCCAGAATGGCAGATGAAACCATAGATGCAATAGTATTCTTAAGAAGCTATTTAAAATAAACACTTTTTTATACTAAAGTACGGTTTTTCACCAGTATGTCGATTTTTTCACGAAAAATCGTATAGCAGAAACGCATTCTACGGAAAATTCTAAGAAGAAACCAGAGGTCTAAAATCAAATCCTATCGCAATTCGTCTTTTATCCAATGATATTTCAGTATATATATTTTTTTAATAGTTTTTTTATTGGATAAAAGACGAAATGCGCAAGATAGGATTTGATTTTAGACCTATGGTTTCTTGGGGATAATTTCATAGAATTTTGCGTAGATTGCGTTTCTGCTATACGATTTTTTACGTTTTGATCGTCCATACAAATCGACCCGACCTAATGTACATACTTTATTGTTATTTCTTCTTATATAATGTACTCATGCAAGTATTTTATGATTTTAGTGGCTAATAAAAATGAATTGCTAAATAAAAAATTTACTTTCAATTGTAAAGACATAATTATGTACGTTTCTTTCTTATAATTTTCGGGATTTTAGATTTCCCGAACCCCGGGATTTTTAAAAATCAGACCCGATTAGCATCTCTAGTTATCAATCATTAAAAGTTTTTTGTCAGCTTTATTACTCAAAACTCTTAATTAATGTATAATTTTGAATAGTATTATTTTTGTTTCTGTAATAAAATATATTTCTTTATATTTTGTAATAAAAATGTGAAAAACTGAAACTGCTATTAATCGATAATCGCGATTAACGGAGCTGCTAAGTCGCGATTATTAAAAATTTCGATTAAATGCTATCCCTAAACTACTGTATATTCAATATATATGTACTTTCAATCTTAAGACGCATTCTTACGGTTCAGTATTTAATTCATCAAATAAACCCCCACAAACATTGCTAATTGCACTACAATTAAAAGATAAAAACTCGCCAAAATTTATTTCACTCAAAATTATAAAAATGAATTAAAGTTTACTGCCACATTGTTAAATGCCTCATCTGGAATCCAACAAATATCGGTCGCACACATTTCTTACTTTATCAAGATAAAGAATTTATAAATTTTAATACTTAATAAAAAGATTAAGTGATAAAACATTGCCAAAAATCTATTTGCTATACATAAGCAACAAAAAAGAATATAAGAAATTTAAATTATATTAAAAACTGCACAGTTCAGCAACGCGAATCTTATAAAGGGCATGTGGTTAACAAAATGTTTTTAAAGATTATTTTACTGGCTATAAATATCAATATTGTATTGTCCTTAACGGATCAAGATATACATTTAAGGAATCATGTTGATGTCAACAGTTTTATTTTGGAAAATATAGCAACTGGCAAACACACTCCGCCTGCAGAAAAAGATCCTGAATTTTGGCGTAACTTGGCTCAAAGAGAGTTAGCTATGCGTTTGAGTAGGGTGCCGAATTACAATCTGGCTAAAAATATTATATTCTTTTTGGGTGATGGCATGTCGTTAACAACAGTGATGGCTGCACGAATACGAAAGGGCCAATTGAAGGGTAATACGGGAGAAGAGGATGCTTTGAGTTTTGAAAAGTTTCCTTGGATTGGTTTGAGTAAGGTGAATATTAAAGAAAAAACAAAGTACTTAATACAAGTTTGAACAAAAGGCCCAACTCCATGCAGAATTGATTAAAAGCAATTGCTTCTATTTACAGACCTACTGTTCTAATGCTCAGGTACCCGATTCCGCCTGCACTGCCACCGCTTACTTGTGCGGTGTAAAGGCCAACATCATGACAATTGGTGTGTCAGCCAATGTAGAGTACAATAATTGTTCCATGAGCATGGATCCCAAAAACCATGTTAGTTCTCTAGCCGATTGGGCCCAGAAAGCTGGTAAGTCCACAGGCTTTATAACCACCACCACTCTAACCCATGCCAGTCCCTCGGGTATGTATGCCCATACGGCTAATCGTTTCTGGGAATGTGATGCTGATGTTTTGGCTGCCCAACAAGATCCATCCATCTGTATGGACATGGCTCAACAGCTTATTAAACAAACACCAGGTCGTAATCTAGATGTAATGATGGGTGGTGGTATGGGAAAATTTTTACCCAACACTATGAACGATGCCCATGGAAATAAAGGAGAACGCAAAGATGGCCGAAACTTATTGTCTCTGTGGAAAGATATGCATCCAAAAGGAGCTTTAGTCACCAATCTTAGTGAATTATTAAATTTAAATGTAAATGAGACAGATAAAATTATGGGTATATTTGCCTCAAAGGCAATGGATTTTCATGCCCATGCCGATAATACCAAACAACCCCGATTGGTGGAAATGACAGAGGTGGCTCTCAAGTTCTTAAAACAAAAGAATAATAAGGGTTATGTGATTTTCATCGAAGGCGGCTTAATAGATTACGGCAATCATTTCAATAAACCTGGTCTGAGTACTGATGAAACTTTGGAATTTGAAAAGGCCATAGAATTGGCTCTCAATATAACCGATCCCGAAGAAACTCTAATTGTGGTAACATCCGATCATGCTCATCCCTTGAGTATAGCCGGTTATCCGGGTCGAGGTACCCCTATTTTGGGAGTCAATCAACATGATGTTGATAGTAATGGCAGGAAATATGCCACCTTAAATTATGCTGTGGGACCCGAGCAGTATTTGGATGAGCACGGTAAATCTTTGGATTTGGAGGGTTTAATAGGTGATATAGGTGGGTGGTGTATTTATGTTTCTTGAGTTTGTTAAACATTTTATTGATTTTCTTTTGTAATTGTTTTAAATAGATTCTACTCATCCCAGCCAAATACCCAGCATTATAGGTGTTCATGCTGGCGATGATGTGGGTATTTATGCCTCGGGTCCTTTTGCTCATTTATTTGGTGCTGTGATTCAGCAAAATTCCATACCACATTTCATGGCCTATGCTGCTGGCATTGGAGAGCGAGCTTTCGAGTGGAAAAAGTAGGAATCATTGATTTTTGTTGTAATGAAATTTGTCGTTTGATTTATTATGTAATCTAACCAATATAAAATATTCTTAACCAATCAAGCTGAGAATTTCTGGGTACAACATCTGCGTGTCTTGAATTTCTTGAACATTTTATGAAATGACAATATTGGTGAACTGAACTCTTGGTAACTTTTTCAACCTGTAGAATTTCTGCTGACATTTGATAAAAGGTTTTTTAATGAAAAAAATGCATGTTCAAAAAGATGGAGTAGACATTCGATTTGAATTTTCTAACATTGAAAATGACAGGAAACACTTTAGCAGGAAGTTTGTTCCACATACGTACAGTACGGCTAAAGAACAAATTTTCCCTGTAGTGTGTAATGCGTTCCACAAGAGATGTGTTCTTGATAAAAAAAATCTGCGGGTATCAGAAAAAAGTTCTAGCTTCGCCTTCTCCTTTACGCGGTCGAGAAGCTCCAAAATATACTTTGAAGCACCGGCCCATACATGGGAGTTGTATTCCATTTTCGGTCGGATATTGGTGGTGTAAATAGTGAGGATATCAGATGGAGTGAAGTAATTCCCACACCGTTTCAGAAATCCGAGACACTTGAATGCTTTTTTCGACACTTGAAAAATGTGTTCAGACCAGCGGAAATCACAGTCTATTCTCATGCCCAGAACATCAAGAGCGTTTGATTCCACAATATTTACACCATCCATAAATACAGATGAAGCAACATTGTCTGTCGTTCGTTTTTGTGTCAACATGCAACACTGAGACTTTCAGAGATTTTCAGAAGGTCCTGATTAAGAGAATCTCCGACAAACTTGGTCCGTAACTGAATAACTGAATGAATATGAATGGTAAATGTTGCTGTCATCTGCAAAAGAATATATAGGATTGGAAGTTTGACGTAGAAGATCATTTAGAAAAATAAGGAATAAAGTAGGAGAAAGGAATTGATCTTGAACTCGTTTGATGAGATCCCATCTATAACAACTCGTATAGTGCGATCTCTGAGAAAGCTAGATATAAATCGAGAGAAGTTATTGCCGACACCAAAAGCAATAAGTTTTGATAAAAGTGCGAACGCCTTGGAAATATCTAGAGCCACAACTTTACTTTCGCCAAAACGGTGAATGGAACAACACCATTTATAGGATAGGGAGGCTAGCAAGTCTCCTGTACAGCGTCTTACGTACAAGCCATACTGGCAGCACTTTTCAAAACTTGGGTTTTGAGATCCGATAAAACACTTTTTACAGCACGAGCTCGAAAGAATACACAGAGAAAACAGATTCGTAATAGCAACCGAATTTGTTGTCAATCGAATGATTCGGTTGCAGACATATAATTTTTCGATTTTAGCAACAGAATATCAATGGATAAAGAAGAAATTCGATTGAAGCAACCAAACTTTTGTTACCACTTCTAAAATTTTGTAGCTACAACTGTAAAATTCGGTCACTAAGGCAAAATCATTCGATTGGCAACAAATTCGGTTGCTATTACGAATCTGTTTTGTCTGTGTATATTTGGCATTGTCACTAATACTCTTTCGACTTCGGGCAGTGGTTGATCACTTTCCGGCAAGTGATAATTACTTGAGAATAATTCAGCTAAAAGGTTAGCTTTATCGACCAGGTCAGTAAATGTTTGGTCATCCTTTAAAAGAGTCGGAATTGAGGAACTAGCAAAAACTCTTTTAACGAATAACCAAAGCTTTTACTACCCCGGAGAGCAGTAAGAACTTTAGTACGAAGGCATTGCTCGTTGCTTAGTACTTTGATACACAGAGAAAACAGATTCGTTATAGCAACCGAATTTGTTGCCAATTGAATGATTCGGTTGCACACATACAATTTTTCAGTTCTAACAACAGAAAGTCAGTTGATAAAGAAGAATTTCAGTTGAGGCAACCAAACTTTAGTTACCCTTTCCAAAATACTGTATCCACAACTGTAAAATTCGGCCACTAATACAGAACCATTCGATTGAAAACAAATTCGGTTGCTATCACGAATCTGTTTTCTCTGTGTACACGAGGTTCTAGCCTCTTGGTTATTCTGCCATGTTTTGAATGCTTTTTCTGTGGATCTGATTGCTGTTTTGCACGTCTGATTAAACCATGATTTTTGTCTAGACGTATTTGAAGATTTTTTTGATGGAACAAAAATCTTAATTCCCAACATAATTACTTTCTCAACCATTTTCGCCATGGCATTGATGTTATTGTCTATAAAACAAAGGTTCCAATTGAAGTGTCGAAAGAAATCGTTGAGCTCAGCCCAAAGAGCCTTTTCGTAGATAATAATTTAACGTTTCGTAGCTGTTTGCGAAGTTCTGAGAGCGAGAAGGAGGCGGAAATGGTACAAGTATACGAATTACAGAGAGGTGCAAGAACATTCACTTCATACTTTTCAGGGTGTGAGGTGAGAAAAAGGCCAAGAGTATTATGTTGGTTATGTCCTTCAATAGCTATTTGGAAGCTACATAAAGTTGATTTCAGCATACAGATGGACATAAGGACATGACTATATCAATTCCGCTATCTATAACGATAAAAAATATATAAACTTTGTGGGGTCGAAAAGGAAAAATGTAGAATTTGTAAACGAATTTCAAACTAATTGCCACTCACGGTGAAGGATGTAATATCTAATATGCTTCTGAGTTAATTAAGAATCAAAGATAGGAAGCTTAATTCTCCTTTTTTTCCCCTACTAATGATACCGAAAAGGGAGATAATATGGCACTATAATGAACTCAGAAAACAATGAATTAGACATATTGGATTCTGAATGATTTTGAAAGGGGGACTAATGGTATTTTTTTTAAAGGAGACGAAATATTTTACACCGGCACAAACTCCTATCATATGGTAACTTACCTTGAAGTTAGTAGCGCTTGATGTTTCCTTGATGGTCCTAACAACTGATTAATTTATTTCAATTGCATCAAGTACTTATTTACTGTTGAAATTGTCTAGATATCACTTAACTTTGCATGCAAATAAAACTGTAAGCCTAAAAGTATGCACTCTCAGTTTGCACACATTCCTTAATCTTTCTAAAAATAAACTCAGCTGATAATGAAACAAGTTTTTCAATATCAATATTGCGATGTAAACTCGTGCTAAATTTTGTGTTGTAAATATTTAACTAAGCATTTCTTTTAAGCAAAACCCCTGAATCATTCAAAGTTCTGGAATATAAAATTTTACTTTTTTACATTTTTATGGTTAACACATGAATGCCGCTGGAATTATTAAACAATGTCTTCATATAAAATATTTGTTACATGACAATTAGAAGATAAAAACTTGTTTAATTTATTACACTGAATATTATAAAAACGAATTTATTTAATACCTCAACTCGACAAAAATCGGCAACACACATCTCACGTTTCGTTTAGTCAGATAAGGAATTTATAAATTTTAAAAAAGATTAACAAATGTAACTTTGCTAAAATGTATTTGGTATAAAATCAACAACAAACTAATTTGAGAAATATAAATAGTCTTACAAACTGTTAAGCACAACAACTAGAATCATCTCAAGCAGTTGTAACTTTCGTAACAAAATTAACAAAATGTTTTTAAATTTTTTATTACTGGCTATAAGTTTTGCCTTTGTGTTGGCCATAACGGATCAGGACATACATTTAAGGAGTTATAGTGATGGAAACAATCGTATGATGGGAAATATAGCAACTGGTAAATACACTCCAGCCGAAGAAAAAGATCCAGAATTTTGGCGTTCTTTGGCTCAAAGAGAGCTAGCCAAGCGTTTGGGTAGTGTGCCGAATTATAACAGGGCTAAAAATATTATATTCTTTTTGGGTGATGGCATGTCCATATCAACAGTGACAGCATCACGCATAAGGAAAGGCCAGTTGAAGGGCAAGACCGGAGAAGAGGATGCTCTGAGTTTTGAAAAGTTTCCTTGGACTGGTTTAAGTAAGGTGAGTATTTTATCTCTCTGCTCAGTATAGAATGGAAATTATTGCTGTTAATTTCAGACCTACTGTTCTAACTCTCAAGTGGCTGATTCTGCCTGTACTTCAACCGCCTACTTGTGCGGTGTCAAGGCCAACATCATGACAATTGGTGTGTCAGCCAATGTAGAGTACAATAATTGTTCGATGAGCATGGACCCTAAAAATCATGTCAGTTCTCTGGCGGATTGGGCCCAGAAAGCTGGTAAATCCACAGGATTTGTAACCACCACCACTTTAACCCATGCCAGTCCCTCGGGTATGTATGCCCACACCGCTAATCGCTACTGGGAAAGTGATGCTGATGTTTTGGCAGCCCAACAGGATCCCGCTACCTGCATGGACATGGCTCAACAGCTAATAACACAATCCCCTGGACGTAATTTAGATGTCATGATGGGTGGTGGTATGGGCAAATTTATACCAAATAAAATTAAGGATGCTCATGGTAAAAAGGGAGAACGTAAAGATGGTCAGAATTTATTGACCCTATGGAAAAAACTAAATCCCAAAGGAGCTTTAGTAACCAATCGTAAACAATTATTAAATTTGAATGTAAACAAAGTGGATAAAATCATAGGAACATTTGGCTCAACAGTAATGGATTTTCATGCCCATGCCGATAATACCAAACAACCCCGATTGGTGGAAATGACAGAGGTGGCTCTCAAGTTCCTAAAACAAAAGAATAATAATGGCTATGTGATTTTCATCGAAGGCGGCTTAATAGATTATGGCAATCATTTCAATAAACCTGGTCTGAGTACTGATGAAACTTTGGAATTTGAAAAGGCCATAGAATTGGCTGTTAATATAACCGATCCCAATGAAACTTTAATTGTGGTAACATCCGATCATGCTCATCCTTTGAGTATTGCTGGGTATCCGGGTCGAGGTACCCCTATTTTGGGAGTCAATCAGCATGATGTTGATAGTAATGGCAGGAAATATGCCACCTTAAATTATGCTGTGGGACCGGAGCAATATTTGGATGGAGAGGGTAAATCTTTGGATTTGGAGGGCTTAATTGAGGGTATAGGTACGTATATATATTTCTATTTTGTATTAAAAATATATTTTTATAACTGATTTCATTTATCTTTAGATTCTACTCATCCTAGCCAAATACCTGGCAGTATAGGTGTTCATGGTGGCGATGATGTGGGTATTTTTGCCTTAGGTCCTTTTTCTCATTTATTTAGTGGGGTTTTGCAACAAAATTCCATACCACATTTAATGGCTTTTGCTGCTGGCATTGGTGTCTAACAAATGTGATTTTATTAATGTATATTTATTATTTAAAGGTGTGATTTTAGTTTTTAAATAAAAAATAAAATTAGTTTGGATTTGGATAAATCTATTGCATTAATGACTCTAAACTTATTTAACAAATATAATTATTTAAATCTTGGACCACGATCACAATCTACCACTGTTGGTTATCATGACATGATTTATTATTTTTGGTGTCGGTAATAACTTCTCTGGATTTATATCGAGCTTTTTCAGAGATCGCACTATACGAGTTGTTATAGATGGGATCTCACCAAACGATTTCAAGATAAATTCAGGGGTACCGCAAGGCTCCGTTCTTTTTCCTACTATTTTTCTAAATGACCTTCTACGTCAAACTTCGAAGCCTATCTATTCTGTTGCAGATGAGAGCAACATTTGTCCTTCATTTATTCCCTTATTCGGGACCTTGTGACAATCTCTGAATGGAGTCATGCGAATAGGGTCGCTTTCAACACTCAGTGTTGCATGTTGACACAAAAACGAACGACAAACAATGTTGCTTCATCTGTATTTATGGATGGTGTAAATATTGTGGAATCAAACGCTCTTGATGTTCTGAACATGAAAATAAACACACGCTGGTCTAAACACATTTTTCAAGTATCGAAAGAAACATTCAAGTGTCTCGGTTTTTTTAAACGGTGTAAGAATTACTTCACTCCATTTGACCTCCTCACTAATTAGACCACCTATATCCGACCGAAAATGGAATACAACTCCCATGTATGGGCCGGTGCTTCAAAGTCTATTGTGGAGCTGCTCGACGGGCGAAACTGATTATTGGTGACAGTAGGGTATCCAACTCTATTGATTCGCTGGAGCACCGTCTATCGGTACTACAATGGAATGTGTTCTGATAAAATTAGGGAACTTGTTCCTGATACCCACAGATTTTCACGTAATACACGTTTTTCATCAAGAACACATCCCTTTGTGGTCGATTATTCAGTGGACCGCACAACACACTACAGGGAAAATTCGATCTATAGCCGTACTGTACGTATGTGGAACTAACTTCACGCTGAAGTGTTTCCAGTCATTTCCAATGTGGGAAAGTTCAAATCGAATGTCCCCAAACACTACTCCCTCTTTCCTCCCCCCCATAACCTATTTTCCTAGTTCCAACACAATGCTTTGCATGAATAGGGGTCCAAAAAGAAAAAAATACATCATTAAAAGTTTTCAAAGTAAATTGTCTACCTCGACCACAAATGATTGTATTAGGAGAGCCAAGTCTTGATACCCAATTATTTACAAATTCAGACGTTACTGATTCTGGTGTACAGTCATGCACGGGAATGGCACGATCAATGATCGTCAATATGTATGTAAATCCTTCAGATTGTGACAATGTACCAACTAAATCCATATGTATGACCATAAATCTTTTTGACGTTATTGGGTAACCAGGCAACTGGTTTACTTTAATTGTGCTTCGTAATTTTTGTTATTCCACATTTTGCAATCTTTGTTCATTTTTGGCCAAACAAAGCGTTGAGAAATCTATTTGCGTGTAGCCTTAAACGAATTTACTGAACTGTTAAGATAAATATGGTCGAATACTATGCCTTGATCACAACATATCTCACAATATATCTCTACATTACTACCTGGTAGTTGATACAACTGAAGTTGAAGAATAGTTGGCGAATTCAAAAGATCTTTTAACTTTTGATCATTTCGTTATTCAGAAAGTTTTGTATTGTTTATTGATGATCCTCTCTTTTATACGAGATAAAAAGCATCAGTAACATTGTTGGATGATCCGGATATATGGACAATATTTGTTTTAAATTGTCCTATAAAATCCAAATGTCTATGCTGTCTGGTTGTGTCTTTTAAAGGATTTTGAACAAAAGCAAATGTTAGAGGTTTATGATCAGTAAATAAAGTGAATTCTTTTGCTTCTAATAAATACCAGAAATGTTTTATGGCTTTGTATGCCGCAAGCAATTTATGATCAACAGGATTCAACTTCTTAGAAAATAATGCAAGGGGTTGGGAATTACCATATACTTCTTGTTCCAGTACATCTCCAATAGCAAAGTCTGAAGCATCGACCTTCAAAGAAAGTGGAGCATCTCTAACTGGGTGGGCTAACATTGTTGAATTAGCTATCTACGTTTTACAATCCTCAAATATTTCTTCAGATTCTGTATTCCAGATCACCAACCCATTATCGTTTTAATGGAACCTTTGAGATACTCGTTAAGCATGAGTTAAGCATAAGTCGAAGGTCTTGAATTGTTTTTGGTGTTGGTTTATTAAGTATTGAGTTGCATTTGGTTATCATAGATTCACTTCCTTCAGGAGTAATATGGAATCGAGGACAATCCACTTTATTTGAGACAAACTCCCACTTTGCTGGATTCATTACAATACCGTAATCTTTAAAACATTTAAAGAGAATTCGAAGAAGTTCCACATGTTGTTCTTCATTATACGATGAAATACACGAAGATTTTTTTTTTACGTTTATTATAATATTATTCCTGCCTTTAATTTCTAGGCCTTACAATATGTATTTAATCCTAAAACTAAACAATTATTGTTCTCTCAGTGGAGAATCATATTTAGATGAGTGGTAAATCATCTCTACGCAGCCTTGAGCTGTCTTGAGTTACGTAAGTAGAATTGCGAACGGGTTCGGATGATGATGTAATTTTGATAAATAAGCTTCACGAGTTTTTCTGAATTCATCTTTGACCAAGTGTACATCTACTAAGTTTCTGTGGATGTTCTCGTTCCTTATGCACCATGGAGCTCCCGTCATGGTTCTAAAAATTTTGGATTGTGCCCTCTGTATAAGATCTATACTGGTATTGCTTGATGTTCCCCATAATTGGATTCCGTATGTCCAAATTGGTTTTAAGACTGCCTTATACAGGATGACTTTGCAGTTAAGGCTTAATTTCGATTGGTGATGGATTAGCCAGTGTAAATTAGAAGCTTTTAGTTTCATGTGGAGCCGCATGGCTTCTATGTGCCGACGCCAAGTAAGACGTCTATCTAAATGAATGCCAAGGTATGTAACGTGGTCAGATTGTGGGATGTTCACAGTGTCTAGTGTCACTGGTGGACAATTTCCTTTCCTAAGTGAAAACATTATGTGCTTGCTTTTGATTTCGTTCACTTGTATTCTCCAATTTTTTAACCACGTCTTCACGTGCCTGAGATAACTATCAAGGTTTCTAAATGCTACATTTAAATCCACATGAGAACTAAGAATTGCTGTGTCATCTGCAAAAGTGGAAAATATTAATTCTTCGGACTCGGACAGGTCTGAGGTGTATAATAAGTACAGGGTTGGTCCTAGAACACACGAAGATGAAATCTAAATTTCGGTCTATTTCATCCATTAGTCTTTGGAAATTTTGTGCTGCGTTTCGCAAGTCAAGTGGGATTTTCAGGAATTCCTACTAACCGAATGTTATAATAATAGCAGTTTTGGGAATGTTGTCTGGATTCATAAATATTTGATGGTAACTTTTGAACTTAATTTCTAAATTAAATAATACATTTTCCAAAATATGAAATTTTTAATTAAAACTACACGAATTACAAAATTAGCTTTCAAAGTATCACTAAATATCAATCACGGTTATGTACAAACCAATTATTTAAGCTTGATCTTTACACAATGTCGGACCATCACCAATACAGGCAGCATAGGCCATCATATGGGGTAAGGTGTGCTGTTGCAAGACACCTCTAAATAAATGAGAATGAGGACCTAAAGCAAAAACACCCACATCATCGCCAGAGTGGACACCAATGGCACCGGGAATCTGACTTGGATGGGTATCGTCTAAAACAGAAATCAAAAACATGTAATTGAGATCTCTATTTACATTATTTACCATAACTACTTACCAATTCCCTCAATTTTACCCTCCAATTCATAACGTTGACCCTGCTCGTCTAAGAATTGTTCGGTACCAACAGCATAATTCAAAGTGGCATAACGTATGCCATTCTCATCCAAATCATTTTCGTTCAGACCCAATATGGGTGTACCACGAGCTGGATAACCAGCAATAGTCAAA
Source organism: Calliphora vicina (assembly GCF_958450345.1). Lineage (NCBI taxonomy): Eukaryota > Metazoa > Arthropoda > Insecta > Diptera > Calliphoridae > Calliphora > Calliphora vicina. The sequence continues at coordinate 98,100,430 of NC_088784.1, read as the reverse complement.
GGATGAGCATGATCGGCTGATACAACAATAAGAGTTTCATTGGGATCAGTCATATTAACAGCCAACTCTATGGCCTTTTCCATTTCCAAGGTCTCATCTAAACTCAAACCGGGTTTATTGGCATGATTGCCATAATCGATTAGACCACCTTCAATGAAAATGAAATATCCCTTGTCGTTTTTACTCAAAAACTTCAATGCCACTTCGGTCATCTCGGCTAATGTGGGCTGTTTGTTATTGTCGGCCAAAGCATGATAATTCATTACGCCCGAACCAAAAATGCCCATTATTTTACCCGCCTTGTCCACATTTAAATTCAATAATTCATCACGATTGGTAACCAGTTTCCCGGTAGGATGCATTTCACTCCACAAGGACAATAAGTTGCGGCCATCCTCACGTTCACCCTTCTTGCCATGGGCATCGTTCATGGTGTTGGGTAGAAATTTACCCATACCACCGCCCATCATCAAGTCTAAATCACGTCCGGGTGCTTGTTTAATTAATTGCTGGGCTATGTCCATGCAAGATGAGGCTTCATTGTGATCACCCCATGCTTGGATGTCAGCATCACATTCCCAGAAACGATTTGCTGTATGGGCATACGAACCCGATGGACTGGCATGGGTAAGAGTGGTAGTTGTAATGAAACCGGTAGATTTACCGGCCTTTTGAGCCCAGGAAGCTATCGAACTGACATGATTTTCGGGATCCATACTCATGGAACAGTTGTTGTATTCAACATTAGGTGATACACCAATGGTAACGATGTTGGACTTTACACCACACAAGTAAGCGGTGGCAGTACAGGCAGAATCGGCCACTTGGGCATTGGCACAGTAGGTCTGCAATATAAAAAAAAATAAAAAATTTAATAAGGATCTAAGAGTGTTATATTCGGCTGTGCCGAATCTTGTATACCCACCATCAATATGTGACAATAAAATATTTGTCTGATATAGGGGGTATATGGGGAGTTGGGTCAATTATAGACCGATCCTCACATAAGTTTATTATAAGAAAATTACTTGTATTATTTACACTACTTACCCTACTCAAACCGGTATGTGGAAATCTCTCAAAACTCAGCTTCTCCTCTTCACCCGTCTTGCCCTTCAACTGACCCTTGCGTATGCGAGAAGCTGTCACCGTTGTCAATGACATGCCATCACCCAAAAAGAATATAACATTCTTGGCCTTATTAAAATTATACTGTTCATCCAAACGTTTGGCCAATTCTTCACGGGCCAAAGAATTCCAAAACTCTGGATTCTTTTCTTCTTCGGGAGCATGTTTGCCACCGCCCAACTCCTCAAAGAAACGATCATTTGCTGCCGCTGGCCTCCTCTGACCCATTAAATGTTCAATGGAATGATAGTCGGCTTCGTTAATGGCCACACCCATGGCCATTGCCGCCAGAGTCAGTACAATAATGAAAGTCTTCATGACAAAAAGGTTAGAAGATCAAAAGACCTGTTCAGCGAAAGTCTGTGTGAACGTTAGTGAACTGTTAATGAAACTGTTGGAGTTCTAAAGAATTTCATAAGAATTTATAGAGAAAAGTCTTGAAAATCTGTATGTCTAACAATTATTTACTTATTTATATTGCTAACATGTGAATTTCACACTTTCTTTATTGTGTTTTATCTCTGAGATTTAAATTAAATTTTATGTTTTATCTAAACCAAAAAAAAGCATATGTCTCAAATGAAAAATCATTGTTGATATAAATGTAAGTGTATGTGAATGTTGTTGGCCAATTGTTGTACAATTGAAAGATCAGTTTTATCTTTTTATTATGGTTTATGGTGAAACTTAGCAACATTTATATTTAATCGGTTTTAATGTTTATAACGACTGCCAAAAGAAAAAAAACGAAAGCTATAGCACGTTCCTAATGTATTTGAAACAAATTTGTTAAAAATGTAAGGGTAAATGGAATTAATTTCACCTTAAGTTTAATATAAAAACCTCAGACAGTATTTTCTCAAACATTCTTCAAAATTCGCCAATAAATAAATTGTATTTTGTAACCTTTCCATGAGAAACTCCAAATATTCGAAAATTTGACCTTTGACCCTCCATATTAATGGATTTATGGAGTTTTCTGTTCTGACACAAAAACCTAAGAGAATATTTTTTCAAAGTTTCTTCAAAATCCACCAATAAATAAATTGTATTTTGTAACCTTTCTATGAGAATCTCCAAATATTCGAAAATTTGACCTTTGACCCTCCATATGAATGGATTTATAGAGTTTTCTGTTCTGACGCAAAATGTTGCCAACATATTTTGTACCATTTATTAAAGGTTACTACCCTTATAATGTATTACAGATTTAACGATCACAATAAAACGAAAACCATCTTTTGTGTAGCTTCTAAATATTCTAAACCAATAATTTTTGCTTCCATTTTAGTACTTTTAATAAAAAAATACCAACAACTATTTCATTACCACAAAGGAATAACAAGAAAAGCTGTTTAAAAAGTGGTGCCTTTTTAACCCTTAAAACATGTAGCATATTTTCGGGGTTTTAGGGCAACATTATTTGAAAAGAACACTTTATACGCTTACCAAACTACATTTTTTTCAGAAAAGAAAACAAAGGAAAGGAAAATTATGCATGGAAAGAAAACGCCATTAGTTTTTTTATATCATTATGATGAATGTTTCAGTATATATTTTCATTGATCTGTATTATAATATTCAGAAATTGTTTTCATTAAGATTAAAAAAGCAAAAAATTACTAAATTATTGACAATAATTGACTTTCTCCCAACATTCTGAAACTTCTTAAGCAACGTAGATTTGAACAGCTTGGGTCATATCTGTTTCACAGGAAAGGGGGACTGAATCATACTTTTTTTTATCCACCTTTCATTTATATAATAAAATTAAATAAACTTTTAATATTATTCAATAATCTATTATTTAAAACAAAAAATATTAAAAGAACAAGAAAGATTATTCTATTCGGCTGTAACGAATCTTGTATACCCACCATCAATATGTGCAAATAAAATATTTTTCTGATATGGGGGTTAGAGTCAATTATAGACCGAACCTGACAAAAGTTGGTAAAGAAATTTATATTCCATATTTCTGGCAACATATGGATTCCGATCCAAAAGAACTGCTGAGCCAATTTCGGATACTCTGTTCCAAGGTGAAGAGTATCCCAGAGAGAGTGTTCTGCTTCGATCTAAACAAATAGTAGTCGGGTGGGACAAAGTCTGGACTATAAAGCGGGTGAGGCAAAACTCTCCAAGCACTTCATTCTAAATAGTTTTTAACAGGTATTGCATAATGTGGGCGAGCGTTGTCATGGTGGAATATTACGGTTTCATGGCTGGCAGTATTCTCTGGGCATTTTTCGACACAGGTTCCCTGTAATGGTCTGGCCAGATTTCATCACCTCAGGTCCCACCAAATACAGAGCATTAATGTAGAGATATGGATATTCGGATCCATTTTTCATTGCAAGTAATGATTCGGTGTAAAAATGATTTTCTAACATCATTTCGGACATGCAAAATCGTCTTTCAAAGTCTCTCGGCTTCAATTCGTATGGTACCCAATTTCCAGGCTTTTGAATGAATCCTACTGCTCGCAAACATTTTGAAATTGCTGCTTGAGTAGCTCTCACTGATTTTAAAAGCTCTTGTTGAGTTTTACAACAGTCTTCATAGAGTAATGCATTATCTTTAATTCTTGGTCTTCAAACTTTTTCTGGCTGGTCAAAATCCCCACTTCTGAACCGCACAAACCATCTCTCGCACATTGAGACCCATGAAACACGTTCAGCGTAAGCTCCGGTGAGCAATCGGTGTGCTTCAGTGCGACTTTTTTCAAATTAAAGAAGTAAAGCAAAACTTCCCGCATATAGCGATTCCTTGGTACAAAATTCGACATATTTAAAACAAAAAAAAACTTTGTTGTTTAAACCATAGAGAAAACACATAGAGCGGAAACTCTCCTGTCAAAGACCTAACTCAGTTGTCAAAAACCTAAGCGGTGAGAATGTATTAGTAAAAAAAAACTATGTGAAAACAAAAACAACACTCGTATGTGTAACTTTTTTGAGTAATTTTTTTGTTTGAGTTTTTTTCGAGTTTCCGCTCTATGTTCTCTATGGTTTAAACTATAATGTTCAATAACTAATTGAGAATAAATGACAATAAATGAATAAATTCCGCAATGGAATTACCTTTAAGCAAGTGTAAATCTTTTTTTTAATCTGCGCAGTTGTTTTAGAAGTATAAATTTTTTTTTGGCAAACAAAAATTGGAAAATGCAGCAAAAAAAAATTATATTTCTAAAACGATTGCGAAGATTAAAAACATGTTAAGCCTTGCTTAAAGATAATTTATTGCGCAATTTTTCAGTTTATTCCATAAACTAAACCGTTTTTGAGTTACACGAATATATATTATGCAACCTTCTTCATTTTCGAAAAAACCGTATATCTCGAAAATATGACCTAACCTAAAAAGCACCACTGAATTCAGCGAACCTGTCAAGATGGGTGCCCCTCTTGACAGAAAAAAAGTGTCAATTTGCACAGTGTTATTATAAGACAATTATGAATGTTCAAGTCAATTTCATCATAATAATGCAATATTTAATCATATTTATGACTGCTTAAACAGTATTCCAGGGGAATTTTTGTATGTGGACTAGGTGAAATCATGGGACGCTATCGCCCATTTTCAATACCAAATAAAACTTATCAACATAGAGCATTTGTATAAAATTTCAGCTAACTAAATAGCTTCAGTAGTTTGGGCCTTATCGTGTTTTCAACAGACAGACGGACGGACAGCTAGATCGCCTTAGAATTTCTAAAGGACCCAGAATATATATACTTTTGAGTATAAATATTTCGATGTGTTGCTAACGGAATGACAAAATCAATATACCTCCCATCTTTTTTGAGGGTGAGTATAAAAACAGGAAATTGTCAAAAAAAATATGAAAGACATGTTTAAACAAATGTAAAAACCACCTTAAATCGATTAATTTCGAACAGATGTTTTGAAAACAAATTCAATTCATATAAATAGTCAGTTATTTAAAATATTGTACACAGTCTAGTAACAAGCGTCTACTTAAAATCCTCAAAACAAAATAAAAATCAATTATAATTAAAAAAAAAACAATGAAATTCCAAATAGTATTAATATTCACTCTGGTTTTGGTGGCCGTTATTAATGCCCAACGGCATCATCCCAACTGTCCCAGTTGTATTCAAGGAATATGTAAGTATTAACTAAAGGTAGGGTCACACATGACAAATATTTAACGAAATATTAGAGGTTACGTCTTTTATTTGAATACATTTGAATTCTATTATTTATTTCAAAAACTTATTTTACTTAGGATGATTCAAAACATTTAGTTTTATTTTATTTGATGCTGTTTGATCTTACAAAACACTTGTAAGAGTAAACACGTCAAATAAATTTGTGATAAAAAAAGTGGTTACGCTTTTTTGAGCAAATATTTGCCATGTGTGAACCTACCTTAAATAATTGTACTTATTCTTATTAAATCAAATTAAAACATTAAATTTTCTGTAATTTTTAGGTCCTGCTCGATGTGATGGCGATCGCAATGTGGGCATTCGCTGTGGCATAGCTCCTCCTCGTAGAATGTGGTATTATGATATAAATAGTCGCACCTGCAGAGAAATGCAGCATTTAGGATGTGGTGGCAATGCTAATCGTTGGTGCTCGAGAGAGACTTGTCATCAAAGATGTGTTCGTACATTGGGTTAAGGACCAAATTTGCTTAATTCAATTAATTTAAGTTAAAAAAAAGTAAATAAAGTTTATAATCATAATTTAATAAATTTGTTGTTAAAGAAAAAAGAACTGAGGAATATACTCGTTTGTATATTTAAGGTTCTGAAACTCACTTAATAACTGAGTCTTGATTTGATTTCATTCAGTTCATTTTGTAGAATTAATTAAGCTTCGATTACAAAACTATTTTCTCAAGTACATATTTTATTATATTTTCAACATCTTCGAAAGTTCTCTAAATTGTCTTTAAACTTATACTTAATTTAACAATTAATACTTCAAATAGCTTTAATGCTGGAATATGTTAATAGAATTTTATGAATCAATAGAATGGTTGTAAAGAATGTATAAAAAGTCTCAACAATCACTACCCCCGGCATAAGCAATGATCTCTATACAGCAGTGATCTGCACTCCTAACAACCAGAGGCGAACATGATCGTTTTTTTACCTGTAAAGAAAACGAATGACACCGAAGTTCACAAAAATGTTCAAATAAGAAACAAAAAATTACATTCGAATCCAAGTGCATAACATTTCATATTATGTTCTCTCAAAGCCATCCACTGCTCTGCAGTTAAATACTTCTTCAAATCTAAATTTTAATAGGAGCCAAGGAATAAATATAATCAACATTGCTGCCAATGGAACAACCAATAAATTTGCAAGATATCTGTAAATGGTAAGTGCTTTTCTTTAATATTTTATACACTTTAATGAATGTTCATAATTTTACTTTATTCCTGACATCTGAATGTCATAATCGATATACTATTCCGAGAATAAGCATAGAAAGTCAGATTTTCAAAATTCAATATTTCATCCAAACTGTTGGATTTTTCTTAAATTTTAATAAATTTATATTAAACTTATTGGTCGTAAAACCAAAATGTATATATATTCTGCGTCCAGCTATGATTCTATGATGATCTAACAGTTGAAAACACGATAGAGCCCAATCGTTAGAATACTCTCTATTGATAAGGTTTATTTGGTATTGGAAACGGGCAAAAACCCTATATAAATGCCTCGCTAAATACTCCTTGAGCAGCCATAAGAATGGGATGTTGATTGTGCGACAATCCTGATAAAATTCTGTTCAAAGTATGGCGTAAATCAGGCAACATTTGTCCCTAATCCCCATACAAGGTCCCTTTCAGAAAATGACTTCAACATTCATTATTATCTTATAAACGACAGATGTTGGTCCTGCCCAAATTATAACAAATTTTTGTATTCGATTTGTGAGAAGCTGTTTAAAATGTGTAAAAATAGTTAAAAAGATAAAAAAAATCGTATGGTTAGGTTTGATTTACATTTAATTTGAAAAGATCGATATTCAAGTAAAGAAATACTTTGAAAAACATTGAGATCCGTAGTATCAAAACGACTTCTCCCTTGTACTTTCCTTTAAGTATTGTTGCTTTGAAGACGTTATTCATCAGGTTTTTTATAGTAAGTCGGGTGCCATTACAAAGACGTGGTTTGTTTATGTTCCGGAACATTACGATTACCGATCCGACTTTCAGTTGGAGATTGTGAGGCGGTAATCCGGGAAATTTTAAAATCTCAGTTGGATAGTTAACGACATCATCTTAAGATGTAACGGAATCCACCAATTTGTACGCCATCAATTCGACAGCAATTTTACATTGACCCTTTAAATTCAATTGGTTGTTTGAAAACACCTTTCTGTTCGAATATTGATTCGGTGAACTGCCAGAAAGCTACGAAAATTGAATGCAACCGGTCGAAATGTCAACCGGGATTTAGCCATTGCCAATTTCCAGCAATTGTTTGAAAAATACTTCTCCAGATTGATCGTTCTGCAACTCGACACGCATGTTCACAGTCAATTTGGCGTGTTTCACAAAGCCTTCAAAAAATAAGTTCATCGGCTGGCGTTGACCGTAGAATCACTGGCAATGTTTGCGGAAATCACATGCCAGCAGAATCATCGCACCACCAAACCTACGTTGATTGTTTCGAAGATGTCTAGTGCTTCCAAATACTTTTTATGCGCCATTGTACACTCATCCCAAACGATCAGTTTGTTTTGCTGCAAAATTTTAGCCATCGCATTGTTCTTTGAAATGTTGTATGTTGGATTTTTATTGATTTGCTTATTCAATGGCAACTTGAGTGCTGAATGAGCAGTTCGACCGCTGTAGCTGCAATTCCTGATGAAGCAGGTGCAGTATCATTCTGTGAGCTTATCGTTGCCAAAATCAACACGATCATAAAAAGTTTTTCAAGTTAGACCGGTAGAGTTCAAAAAAATTCCATCTTTCACAAACGTTCAACAGTGGAACGTTTGTTCCACAAATCAGTCGGTTTGGATGGGAAGCATGTTGAGATAATTATCAAAAATAATGTTCGTATTTGATCTCCGATGGTGTATACCCATTGAGTGTCATTCTCTAACAATTTGCAAATCTTGGAATGATGTTGGACCACGATTGATTCCAATACCTTGGCATTTCGGAGTATAGAAGCGTTCGGGTAAATTCATAATTCCGGCAGATTTTAAAAAATCTGGTCAATGTTGTAGATGGCGGTCGATCAACTCGTTGTAATACATTTTCCTCAGTAAAGAACACTCTTTGACCATTTTCCAGATATATGAACAACAGGTTCGCCAAATTGCCCATTTGAAATTGAATCGTTGGAATTTTCTGCACTAACTTCAATTATAGCCATGTCACTGCCTTTTGTCATTTGATAAGTGAGCGGTTTAGTGGACGTGGAAAATTTTTCTTTCTGTAAAAAACTTTTGTGGACCATTTCGAAAAATTACCCAAATCGGTCCAGGCTGTCTGCGATTTTAGATATGTCGAAAAAAATTGGGAGAAAAGTAGGCTTGGTCAATTTTTCTTTCAGTAAAAACCTAAGTTGGAGTATGACGAACATTTAAAAAAAATTTTAATCGGTCCAGCCATTGAATTACCAACGAAATTGGATATAAACAAGTTTTATATGAGCCTAAATTTCTTTACAATTTTTTGTGAGGAACCTACCCCCCATATAACCTATATCAGAAAAATATTTATGTGTCACATATTGATGATGGGTATATAAGATTCGGCATAGGCTATTATTGCACTCTTACTTGTTTAAGTTAATTTTTTATTGTTAATGGGAGTTTAGTAAGTCATTTAATTCAAATTTGCAATATTGTGGAAATTACAAATGGAACAACAAACTTATATATTAAACTCTTAACGTTCAAATCTGTTTATGCCAAATATCTGCTAAATATTGCAATTAAATTACATAGTAATTTTTTTAATATTTTATGACAAACTTTAAATGTTTGATAAACTGCGAGAAACTAGCAGACGAAAGTTTTATGTTTAATTATTTATACACCAAAAATCACAATCGCACACCCGCACCATTTAACTACAGTAACAAAAGAAAACTTATTTTTAACTAAATAATTAAATTAAGATTACAAGTATGTAGAAGTTCAAGTACTTAAATGCGTATCTTTATGATTATGAGAAAACGAGCAACAAGTTAAGAAGTATAAAATGAGTCGTAGATTTTCAAGATAAAGTCTAACATACACACACACGTGTCATTCACATGTTGCCAAAAAAAAAAACATTAATTCACTAGACTAGTATAAAATGATGTATGTAATAGAAAATTGGCATCAGTTGTCACACGATCTTTGCAGCCTTCAATTGGTGATCAACTAATCAGTGAGTGAGCAGGTTTTGTGCTAGGATCAGTCAAGATGAAATCCGTTGCTGTGCTATTGCTGCTGTCACTGATGACAGTGGCTTTGGCTGCTGTGGCGCCTTCAGATCGCCACTATCATCCTGTACCTAGTTTTTTGCAGCAATCTAATGCTGCCAGGGGCAATTTATTGGCTGGCATGGGTGCCAATAAATACACTTTACCCCATGAAGCTAATGCTGAGTTTTGGCTAAATTTAGCCCGTGAAGAGTTGGCCCAAAGAGTCAATCAGAAGCCCATGAATTTGAATAAGGCCAAGAATATCATATTCTTTTTGGGTGATGGTATGTCTTTGTCAACAGTGACGGCGGCCCGCATACGCAAGGGTCAACTGAAGGGCAATACGGGTGAAGAGGATGCCCTGAGTTTTGAAAAGTTTCCCTATTCGGGATTGAGTAAGGTGAGTGGAGATGTGATTCTACAATTGCAGATTTGGGACTATGTATAGTTATTCAAAATACCCATTCAATTTCCATTAATTTACAGACCTACTGTGCCAATGCTCAAGTACCCGATTCAGCCTGTACTGCTACCGCTTACTTGTGCGGTGTTAAGACCAATATTGTCACCATTGGTGTCAATGCCAAGGTGAACTACAACAATTGTTCAGAGAGTGAAGATCCGACCAATCATGTCTCCTCCATAGCCGCCTGGGCCCAAAAAGCTGGCAAATCGACTGGCATCATAACCACCACCACTTTGTCCCATGCCAGTCCCGCTGGTGCTTACGCCAACACCGCTAATCGTTTCTGGGAATGTGATGCTGACATACTGCCCTGGGGAGATCACAACGATCCTGCCCAATGTACCGATATAGCCCAACAACTGATAACCCAAGAGCCAGGACGTAATTTTGATCTGATGATGGGTGGTGGTATGGGTAAATTTTTACCCAAACACTTAAAAGATCTGCATGGCAACATGGGAGAACGTTTGGATGGCAGAAATTTGTTGGCCACCTGGCAGGGTATGCATCCTGGTGGAGTGGTTGTGCATAATCGCAATAGTCTCTTAAGTTTAGATGTTGACAAAGTCTCCCATATCATGGGTCTTTTCCAATCCGGCTATATGGACTATCATGCCGTCTCCAACAAGCAAAAACAACCTACTTTAGCTGAAATGACCGAAGTGGCCATTAAATTCTTGAGTAAAAATGACAATGGCTATTTCGTGTTCATAGAGGGTGCTCAAATCGATACGGCCAATCATGCCAATTTGGCGGGCATTAGTTTGGACGAAACTTTGGAAATGGAAAAGGCAGTACAAAAAGCTCGTGACATGACTGATCCCAATGAAACATTAATTGTGGTCACCGCAGATCATGCACATCCGCTAAGTATTGCCGGTTATCCAGGCAGAGGTACCAACATTTTGGGTGTTAATCAACATGACACCGATATTAATGGCAAGAAATATACCACATTAAATTACGCTGCTGGTACCCAGCAGTATTTGGATGAACATGGTGAACGTTTGGACATTGAAAGTACTTTTGGTGAGGATCTATTGGCTCAATATCCCAGTTATATTCATACGGATCAGGGTGTACATGCTGGTGAAGATGTGGGCATTTTCGCTTCGGGTCCCCATGAGCATTTGTTCCGTGGTGTAATGGAACAACATGCTATACCTCATATGATGGCTTATGCCGCTTGTATTGGTGAAGGACCCACCATGTGTGATAATAAAGCTTAAAAATTTATTTTTAAAAATTTTGTAAATAAAATAAAATGTGACTTTAATATTTTGTATGTAAGAAGTGGAAATTTTATTGAATTTAAGGTTCCTGAAACAATTTATTCACACAACAATTCTAATTCAGTAGTCCATTTTTTGTAAAAAAAAAATGTACTTTTTCAGGATATCCAAAAATAAAGGAATATTTTTTCATGCTTGAACTTTTAATAGGTTAAAATTCATATCTTGAGATAAAAAGTTAAAATTCCTATATCGCAAAAATCTTCCTGAATCTTATACAACCTTCACCAAGATAAATAAAGCCATTTTTAATGAAAAAATGTTTTTGTAACAAAAAAAAAGAACAAGCGTAACCGTGGACCTTAATTTTTTATTTTCGATTTTTCAAAAACGAAGGGCAATTTTCTGTGAGGTTATGATAAAAAAATTGACAAAAGTTTGAGCTCGATCGGTTAAAAATTGTGGTGCAGCACGAGGGTTAATGTTCGTGAGATCATTTACAAGGGAAAAAATGCTGTTTTTTCAGTTTTTGTAAATATGTTGCAATTAAATAATTACTTTTGCAATTTAATATAAAAGAATTGAAATGTGTACGTAATTGTCGTTGTAATGAGATATAAATTACAAAAATTGGTTAACAAATTTTAAAGTTATTAAAAATGTCCCAGGCCATTAACGTGTCTCAGATCACTACACCATTTCCAATTGTATTTCAGAAATTTCTAATTATATTTCAGATTTTTCCATTTATTTTTCAGAATTTTCCAAATATATTTCAAAATTTTCCAATTACATTTCAGAATTTTCTAATTGTATTTCAGAATTTTCCATTTGCATTTCAGAATTTTTAATTTACACTTAAACAGTTTCTAATTGTAATTCCGAATTTTCCAATTGTATTTCAGAATTTTCCAATTGTATTTCAGAAATTTCCATTTGTATTTCTGAAATTCAATTGGAAATTTCTGAAATAGAATTAGAAACTTCTGAAATACAATTGGAAATGGTGTTGAACAAGAAATGTAGAAACAAAAATAACATATTTTGAGAAATATTAAAATAAAAGCTAATTTTTAGTTAAAACATATCCAAAGTTGCTCGTATATGAGTTTTTGTCTTCGTAGGATAACGTTAACCTATTCGGAGGTATGACCAAATAAATTTAATTTTTTTAACGGCAGTTTCAAAACCCCATTTTCAAATTCTTAAAAATTTTGTTAAACAAATTTCAGAATTTTTTGATCATCACACAGGGATTTATTCAGAATATAATAGGGAATAAAAATATGAAAAAAGTATGACAATACCTCCTATAGTTTTTCCATACCTGCGATTTAAATTTTGCGATTTTCGAGAAAAACTAATTTTTTGGCCATATTTTGGCTAATGATGCCAATTTCCTTACTTTTATAAATCTTCTATCTTCTATATAAATAAAAATCAAATGTCGTTCGTTGGTATTTGCATCAGTTGAGAACGGCGGGAACGATTTAGACAATTTTTTTTTTTAAAATGTTGGCCATAGTCCAAATTAGGTTTCTACGGAATAAAAAATTTACCACGCACACTTTTACGCCTTCTTTTTCGATTTATCTAAAATCGGAAAACGGCTATACCGATTTGGCTAATTTTTTGCTTAAATGTTCGTAGTTATCACTTTAAGTTTTTACTGAAGTAAAAATTGACCACGCCCACTTTTTCGAATTATCAAAAATCGGAAAACGTCTATTTGGCTAATTTGTTTTTAAATGTTCGTAGCATAGAGAATATACATAGAGCGGAAACTCTCCTGTCAAAGACCTAACTCAGTTGTCCGAAACCTAAGTGATGAGAATGTATTAGTAGACAAAACTATGTGAAAACAAAAACAACCCTCGTATGTGTGATTATTTTCAGTAATTTTTTTCTAGTTTCCGCTCTATGTTTCTCTATGGTTCGTAGTAATATTCGTAAGAAAAAATTAAAATCGATTTTTTATATAAAAACTCAAAATATCTAAATTCGCTAATAACTTGGCCAATAAGCTTTTAATCAAGGAAAGCAACTCGATCTGTGATCACTTATATTCCTGGCCAAAAATCGATTTTTTTATATAAAAACTCAAAATATCTAAAATCGCTAATAACTGGCCAATAAGCGTTTAATCAAGAAAAGGAGCTCGATCTGTGATCACTTATATTTCTGGCCAAAAATCGCGAATAAGCGTTTAATCAAGAAAAAGGGCTAGATCTGTGATCACTCATATTTCAGACCAAAATTCGATTACTTATATAAAAACTCAAAATATTTACATTGATTTACATGTATGCTGTTGTTGCTTGGACAGGACAACGTCTGTCGGGTCAGTTAGTTTTAAATAAAACCTATACAGAATATTATAGGCAAGATAATTCTAAATATACTCTCAAAGTTTTACTAAAATCGGAAAACGTTAACCTTTAAATCGTGAAGGTCAAAAGTCAAATTTTTTTTTTTCGATTGGAGAAATCAAAAGCATGATAAAGAATATCCAATATCTCTTTTTTTTTATTTTTTTCTAAGCATATCAAATCTTTCGTTATACCATTGGTGTCCTTTTTGGATTGTTTCAGATATTGAATACTTTTGATAGTTTCGTTTAGTTTCATTATGTTGTGTACATGTAAATGCAAACAAAGTTTCAAATACATGTAAATTAAATATGTCAGTTGTTATTTTAATTTGAATTGAAATGAAAAAATAAATTAAAAAAAAATATGTTAAAGAGCAAAAAAAAAAAGGAATTTCGGTTAATCGTCACAAATTAATCGGTTTATTTGTTATTTCCAAAATTAATCGGTTAACCGATTAACGGTTAATCGATTGAATAGCCTAAAGCAGAGAGACCTTGAAAGAAAATTTTGCATGTCCGAATTTTACTTGCGATGAAAAATGGATCCATTACGATAACCCGAAGCGTTAGAGATCGTATGTGAAGCTGGAAAATGTCATAGCTAACAATATTTCAAAATAAATGCGAAAAATTTAAAAAAAAATCTGCATTTTAAAGTCATACACACAATATGATCTCCAATTTGTCTGAAATTTTAAACATATATTTTGATATTGAAGTAGGAGCACACTGATAGAGCCCCTGATATATTTATTTTTGCAAATTGAACTAACTAGTCAAGTGCCCAACCCTGCTATATAGTAAATAAATTCTGCCTAAAAATATGCAAAGTATTTTACAACCATGTAAACAAATTAACCGATTGATCTAAACGCAAAACCTGTAGATCGCTTTAAAAACGAGCAATAATGAAACGGAATTTTAGGTATTTCAATTAATAATATTAAAAAAAATTAGCTTAAGTTATTAAATATGAATATTAAGTTTGAGTTTTTGTATAAAAATAAGGCTGATAAAGACATGACAAATATTTACTCGAAAGAGAGTAACCAATATTTTTAACACAAATTTATATCGCGTTGATTACTCTTACAAATGTTTTGTAAAATAAATTTTTGAAATAAATTCAAATATTTTTTATTTATTAGTTACGTCTTAAATTAAATGAATATTTGCCATTGTATATAAATCAGCATGTGTAATAATAAAATGTATTAAATATTAATCCCGAAAACAATAAATTATTTATAGGCCACACCTGTACCAACATTAAAACAATGAAAATGTTTTGAAAATTTCTCTATAAATACCTTGCAATCAGCTAAAGTTAAATAAAAAGTGTTTAAATTTAAAAACTAATCAATTACTCAGTTAACAATGAAATATTTAAGCGAACTAGCTCTTTTGCTTGTCATATTTATGGCTCAAGCAATGGCTCAGTGGCAACGATGTGTTGGAAGGCCATGTAAGTTTTTATTATTAAAATAATTGAAAAAAACTCCTAAAACTCTTTTTCTCTATTTAGGGATAGCTTCTTGTAACCAAGCTCCACATTGGGGTCGACAAGGTCCGGGCTGTGCAGCTCGTGTCATGTGGTGGTATGATCGTAATCTAAGATATTGTCGACAAATGTGGTATAGAGGCTGTGGTGGCAACAGTAATCGTTGGTGCAGCAGGGGAGAATGCGAGCGAAGATGTCGTCGTTAAGAAATTAAAGGGAATTAGATTTTTTATCAGGATAATTTTTGGATCGAATAATAAATTACATCAATATATTATTTAGATACAGAACATTTTTAATTTAGATAATTTAACATAATATATATAGGTGATTTTCCTTTAATCATACGTCATTCCGAAAAAAAATTATTAGTACTAACTAAACATTGCACTTGGTACAGAATACTTCTTTTAACTAATTCAAAAAAGTTAATTATTTTACTAGCCCAACATATAAACATTTGTTTGCCAACACATGTTTGAATTAAGTAGTTAACAGTTGGGTACATTTAATATTTGGGTCTTTTCTATGACTTTGATCTCATAAAACATTTAATAATTCAAAATTATGGTACCGTCTTAAATGGATTAAAATGGTTATCTTGGAGCTTATACATGTATGCATGTCTTTTATGAATTGGAT
Organism: Calliphora vicina; assembly: GCF_958450345.1. NCBI lineage: Eukaryota > Metazoa > Arthropoda > Insecta > Diptera > Calliphoridae > Calliphora > Calliphora vicina. Next base: position 98,084,667 of record NC_088784.1, on the reverse strand, counting down.
TTTGTTTAAGCAAACAAAATATTAATCATCATAATAATTTATATTACCGCTTGCTCCCAACAAAGCGTCATATGCGGGAAGTTTTGCTTTACTACTTTAATTTAAAAATGTACCTCTGAAGCACACCGATGCCTATGGTCAGAAATTCAGCTTGAACGCTATAAAAGAAAATCATTTTTGCACCGAATCATTACTTGAGACGAAAAATGGATCCATTACACTAACCCGAAGAGTAAGAGATCGTATGTGAAGCCCGGCCAACCAGTCGAATCGACACAAAAGTCAGGTATCTATGTCTGTTGTTTCTATCCATTATCTAAAATCTGGTTTCAAAAGATGATCAGTTCTTTTGGCTCGGAATCCATATGTTGGCAGAAAGATGGGACAGCTAGCAATGGAATTAAGAAATAAATGCCAGTATTTGAGATTTGTCGATCAGAATTCTGAGGCAAATTCCTAGTACAAACCGTCCAATATATCATTAAATAAATTACTTTTGTTTTTAGTGATTATCAAAAATATTTGCCTAACATTATCTCAACCGACTTAACACCATAAACAATTGTTTGCCAACACATGTTTATGTTAGTTAATAGTTGGGCACACATGTTGTTTAAATTTTCGGTATTTTTTAACAGAACTTTAATGGAAAACAAATTAAGTAACAATAATAATAAATATATTAAAATACATACTTATTATATATGAACTTATATGTATGTTAGGGCTTAGAAGTGATTTAGCTGCTCGTGTCTATTTTATTTCAACTAGCTTATCTAATTACACTGTGCGACCAAATTTCTCTCGCTATATAGTAAATAATTCTGATTGTGGCGCCCTAGGAAAAGCTGATATAAATTAATTTTATGTTTACTCCACTCAAATATCTTAAATCGATAATATCTTCCTAAATACTGCGATTTTAAGACAATTAAGCTCAATCTGTGATCACTCATATTTTATACAAAAATCGATTTTTAGTATAAAAAACTCAAAAATCTAAAATCGTTATTATCTTCGTAAATACTGCGAATTTAAGGAAACTAAGCTCAATCTGTGATCACTATATTTTATACCAAAAATCGATTTTTACTATAAAAAAACTCAAAAATCTAAAATCGTTAATATCTTCGTAAATACTGCGATTTTAAGCAAACTAAGCTCAATCTGTGATCACTCATATTTTATACCAAAAATCGATTTTTAGTATAAAAAACTCAAGAATCTAAAATCGTTAATATCTTTGTAAATACTGCGATTTTAAGGAAACTAAGCTCAATCTGTGATCACTCATATTTTATACCAAAAATCGATGTTTATTATAAAAGAACTCAAAAATCTTAAATCGTTAATATCTTCGTAAATACTGCGATTTTAAGGAAACTAAGCTCAATCTGTGATCACTCATATTTTATACCAAAAATCGATTTTTAGTATAAAAAACTGAAAAATCTAAAATCGCAAATATCTTCGTAAATACTGCAATTTTAAGCAAACTAAGCTCAATCTGTGATCACTCATATTTTATACCAAAAATCTATTTTTAGTATAAAAAACTCAAAAAACTAAAATCGCAAATATCTTCGTAAATACTGCGATTTTAAGCAAACTAAGCTCAATCTTGATCACTCATATTTTATACCAAAAATCGATTTTTAGTATAAAAAACTCAAAAATCTTAAATCGCAAATATCTTCGTAAATACTGCGATTTTAAGGAAACTAAGCTCAATCTGTGATCACTCATATTTTATACCAAAAATCTATTTATAAAAAACTCAAAAATCTAAAATCGCAAATATCTTCGTAAATACTGCGATTTTAAGCAAACTAAGCTCAATCTTGATCACTCATATTTTATACCAAAAATCGATTTTTAGTATAAAAAACTCAAAAATCTTAAATCGCAAATATCTTCGTAAATACTGCGATTTTAAGGAAACTAAGCTCAATCTGTGATCACTCATATTTTATACCAAAAATCGATTTTTAGTATAAAAAACTCAAAAATCTAAAATCGCAAATATCTTCGTAAATACTGCGATTTTAAGGAAACTAAGCTCAATCTGTGATCACTCAAATTTTATACCAAAAATCTATTTTTAGTATAAAAAACTCAAAAATCTAAAATCGTTAATATCTTCGTAAATACTGCGATTTTAAGGAAACTAAGCTCAATCTGTGATCACTCATATTTTATACCAAAAATCGATTTTTAGTATAAAAAACTCAAAAATCTAAAATCGCAAATATCTTCGTAAATACTGCGATTTTAAGGAAACTAAGCTCAATCTCTGATCACTCATATTTTATACCAAAAATCGATTTTTAGTATAAAAAACTCAATAATCTAAAATCGTTAATATCTTCGTAAATACTGCGATTTTAAGGAAACTAAGCTCAATCTGTGATCACTCATATTTTATACCAAAAATCGATTTTTAGTATAAAAAACTCAAAAAACTAAAATCGTTAATATCTTCGTAAATACTGCGATTTTAAGGAAACTAAGCTCAATCTGTGATCACTCATATTTTATACCAAAAATCGATTTTTAGTATAAAAAACTCAAAAATCTAAAATCGCAAATATCTTCGTAAATACTGCGATTTTAAGGAAACTAAGCTCAATCTGTGATCACTCATATTTTATACCAAATATCGTTTTTTAGTATAAAAAACTCAATAATCTAAAATCGTTAATATCTTCGTAAATACTGCGATTTTAAGGAAACTAAGCTCAATCTGTGATCACTCATATTTTATACCAAAAATCGATTTTTAGTATAAAAAACTCAAAAAACTAAAATCGTTAATATCTTCGTAAATACTGCGATTTTAAGGAAACTAAGCTCAATCTGTGATCACCTATATTTTATACCAAAAATCGATTTTTATTATAAAAAACTCAAAAATCTTAAATCGCAAATATCTTCGTAAATACTGCGATTTTAAGGAAACTAAGCTCAATCTGTGATCACTCATATTTTATACCAAAAATCGATTTTTAGTATAAAAAACTCATAAATCTAAAATCGTTAATATCTTCGTAAATACTGCGATTTTAAGCAAACTAAGCTCAATCTGTGATCACTCATATTTTATACCAAAAATCGATTTTTAGTATAAAAAACTCATAAATCTAAAATCGTTAATATCTTCGTAAATACTGCGATTTTAAGGAAACTAAGCTCAATCTGTGATCACTCATATTTTATACCAAAAATCGATTTTTAGTATAAAAAACTCATAAATCTAAAATCGTTAATATCTTCGTAAATACTGCGATTTTAAGCAAACTAAGCTCAATCTGTGATCACTCATATTTTATACCAAAAATCGATTTTTAGTATAAAAAACTCAAAAATCTAAAATCGTTAATATCTTCGTAAATACTGCGATTTTAAGGAAACTAAGCTCAATAAGGAAACTAAATCTCAATATCTTAAATCGTTAATATCTTCATAAATACAGCGATTTTAAGGTAACTAAGCTCAATCTGTGATCACTCATATTTTATACCAAAAATCGATTTTTAGTATAAAAAACTCATAAATCTAAAATCGTTAATATCTTCGTAAATACTGCGATTTTAAGGAAACTAAGCTCAATCTGTGATCACTCATATTTTATACCAAAAATCGATTTTTAGTATAAAAAACTCATAAATCTAAAATCGTTAATATCTTCGTAAATACTGCGATTTTAAGCAAACTAAGCTCAATCTGTGATCACTCATATTTTATACCAAAAATCGATTTTTAGTATAAAAAACTCAAAAATCTAAAATCGTTAATATCTTCGTAAATACTGCGATTTTAAGGAAACTAAGCTCAATAAGGAAACTAAATCTCAATATCTTAAATCGTTAATATCTTCATAAATACAGCGATTTTAAGGTAACTAAGCTCAATCTGTGATCACTCATATTTTATACCAAAAATCGATTTTTAATATAAAAAACTCAAAAATCTAAAATTGTTAATATCTTCGTAAATACTGCGATTTTAAGGAAACTAAGCTCAATCTGTGATCACTCATATTTTATACCAAAAATCGATTTTTATTATAAAAAAACTCAAAAATCTAAAATCGCAAATATCTTCGTAAATACTGCGATTTTAAGGAAACTAAGCTCAATCTGTGATCACTCATATTTTATACCAAAAATCGGTTTTTAGTATAAAAAACTCAAAAATCTAAAATCGTTAATATCTTCGTAACTACTGCGATTTTAAGGAAACTAAGCTCAATCTGTGATCACTCATATTTTATACCAAAAATCGATTTTTAGTATAAAAAACTCAAAAATCTTAAATCGCAAATATCTTCGTAAATACTGCGATTTTAAGGAAACTAAGCTCAATCTATGATCACTCATATTTTATACCAAAAATCGATTTTTAGTATAAAAAACTCAAAAATCTTAAATTGTAAATATCTTCGTAAATACTGCGATTTTAAGGAAACTAAGCTCAATCTATGATCACTCATATTTTATACCAAAAATCGATTTTTAGTATAAAAAACTCAAAAATCTTAAATTGTAAATATCTTCGTAAATACTGTGATTTTAAGGAAACTAAGCTCAATCTATGATCACTCATATTTTATACCAAAAATCGATTTTTAGTATAAAAAACTCAAAAATCTTAAATTGTAAATATCTTCGTAAATACTGCGATTTTAAGGAAACTAAGCTCAATCTATGATCACTCATATTTTATACCAAAAATCGATTTTTAGTATAAAAAACTCAAAAATCTTAAATTGTTAATATCTTCGTAAACACTACTCAAAAATCTAAAATCGTTAATATCATAATATTAATAGGCAAGTCGATTTCTTTAGACCCCTTTTACGCTCACATTATACATTCAATTTAGGAAAGAAATATACCATTTTAAAGGGATTTATTCACAGAAGTGCAGAATATATATTTTATTGTAATCGGTTCAGTTTTTTAGGAGTTATAAGCGTTTAAAGATGTTACTAACACATATGCAAAAACGTGTACATGTGAACCTTAAGCTAAAAAGTAAACAAAGCAATGCGTGTTGTTGTTGTAAATAAATAAGAGAAACAATTAAACAGTATTGATTTCGCTCTGTTTTAAGTGAGAGTTGTTAAAGAAAACAACGAAGAAGAAGATTTTATTATGTAATTTAAAGTCGCTTGAAAGAAATATTTTGAAGGTTTTTTTTATTTTCTCAATATGTAATTGAGAGTAAATAGTTATTTTATGATATCTGCAGAACTATAATAGCGAATGGCTTTAAACTTTATACGAATCAATTTATTATCACTGCATGAAGTTTAACCAAAAATGAGATGGATCGGAACAGGTGGCGAGTCACCTCCCATACAAAGTAAATAGTTATTTTTAAATATTTTGTGAACTATAATTTCAAGATTTTTCAAACTTTGTCTATATAGCTCTTTTATCATTTTGCATAGTTTCGCTGAAAATTTTCGGGATTGGAATAGTGGGGGTGGCACACCCTATACAAAGTAAATATTTAATTTCGAATACCTGGAGAACAATTATAAAAGTGTTTAAGCTTTTTACGAATTAATTTGTTATTACTGTGCGGAGTTAGCTGAAAATAGGCGAAATTAGATTAGAGGACGTAGCACCTCCCATACAAAGTAAATATTAATTTCGAATGTCTGGGGAACCAAAATGGGAGGGTCGGAAAAGGATGTGAGTCACCTCCCATACAAAGTTATAATTACATGATTCTTCAAACTTTGTCCGCATAGCTCTATTACCATTTTACAGAGATTGGCTGAAAGTGGTCGGGATTGCATTAGTGGTGGACCTCTCATTCAAAGTAAATAATTAATTTCGAATATCTGGAGAACTATAATTCTAAAAGTATTTAAAATGTATATCAATCAATTTATTACCATATTAAAAACGAATTTATTCTTGATCATTTTACAAAGTTTAGCTAAACATGATCGGCTTAGTTGGAATGACGCCTCCCATATAAAGTAAAGTTAAAGTGAATATGAGTTATTTTTTTACATAAAATACATAAAAATGGGTGGGATCAGAACAGTGAAGTAGTGTCTCCCATACCAAATTAGTTAATGTTTGAATATCAAATAAACAGTAATTGAGAGATTCTCAATATTTTGCATGTGTTATTATCATACCATTGTACATAGTTTAATTTTACTAGGATAGGGGTAGCGAAGTGCACCGGGATATACTAGTCTTCGTAAATACTGCGATTTTAAGGAAACTAAGCTCAATCTGTGATCACTCATATTTTATACCAAAAATCGGTTTTTAGTATAAAAAACACAAAAATCTTAAATCGTTAATATCTTCGTAAATACTGCGATTTTAAGGAAACTAAGCTCAATCTGTGATCACTCATATTTTATACCAAAAATCGGTTTTTAGTATAAAAAACTCAAAAATCTAAAATCGTTAATATCTTCGTAAATACTGCGATTTTAAGAAAACTAAGCTCAATCTGTGATCACTCATATTTTATACCAAAAATCGATTTTTAGTATAAAAAAACTGAAAAATCTAAAATCGTTAATATCTTCTTAAATACAGTGATTTTAAGGAAACTAAGCTCAATCTGTGATCACTCATATTTTATACCAAAAATCGGTTTTTAGTATAAAAAACTCAAAAATCTAAAATCGTTAATATCTTCGTAAATACTGCGATTTTAAGGAAACTAAGCTCAATCTGTGATCACTCATATTTTATACCAAAAATCGATTTTTAGTATAAAAAAACTGAAAAATCTAAAATCGTTAATATCTTCTTAAATACAGTGATTTTAAGGAAACTAAGCTCAATCTGTGATCACTCATATTTTATACCAAAAATCGATTTTTATTATAAAAAAACTGAAAAATCTAAAATCGTTAATATCTTCGTAAATACTGCGATTTTAAGGAAACTAAGCTCAATCTGTGATCACTCATATTTTATACCAAAAATCGGTTTTTAGTATAAAAAATTCAAAAATCTTAAATCGCAAATATCTTCGTAAATACTGCGATTTTAAGGAAACTAAGCTCAATCTGTGATCACTCATATTTTATACTAAAAATCGATGTTTAGTATAAAAAACTCAAAAATCTATAATCGTTAATATCTTCGTAAATACTACGATTTTAAGGAAACTAAGCTCAATCTGTGATCACTCATATTTTATACCAAAAATCGATTTTTAGTATAAAAAAACTGATAAATCTAAAATCGTTAATATCTTCGTAAATACTGCGATTTTAAGGAAACTAAGCTCAATCTGTGATCACTCATATTTTATACCAAAAATCGATTTTTAGTATAAAAAACTCAAAAATCTAAAATCGTTAATATCTTCGTAAATACTGCGATTTTAAGGAAACTAAGCTCAATCTGTGATCACTCATATTTTATACCAAAAATCGATTTTTATTATAAAAAACTCAAAAATGTAAAATCGTTCATATCTTTGTAAATACTGCGATTTTAAGGAAACTAAGCTCAATCTGTGATCACTCATATTTTATACCAAAAATCGATTTTTATTATAAAAAACTAAAATATCTTAAATCGTTAATATCTTCTTAAATACAGTGATTTTAAGGAAACTAAGCTCAATCTGTGATCACTCATATTTTATACCAATAATCGATTTTTATTATAAAAAAACTCAAAAATCTAAAATCGCAAATATCTTCGAAAATACTGCGATTTTAAGGAAACTAAGCTCAATCTGTGATCACTCATGTTTTATACAAAAAATCGATTTTTAGTATAAAAAACTCAAAAATCTAAAATCGTTAATATCTTTGTAAATACTGCGATTTTAAGGAAACTAAGCTCAATCTGTGATCACTCATATTTTATACCAAAAATCGATGTTTATTATAAAAGAACTCAAAAATCTTAAATCTTTAATATCTTCGTAAATACAGCGATTTTAAGGAAACTAAGCTCAATCTGTGATCACTCATATTTTATACCAAAAATCGATTTTTATTATAAAAAACTAAAATATCTTAAATCGTTAATATCTTCTTAAATACTGCGATTTTAAGCAAAATAACCTCAATCTGTGATCACTCATATTTTATACCACCAATCGATTTTTAGTATTAAAAACTCAAATATCCTAAATCGTTAATATCTTCGTAAATACTGCGATTTTAAGGAAACTAAGCTCAATCTGTGATCACTCATATTTTATACCTAAAATCGATTTTTAGTACAAAAAACTCAAAAATCTAAAATCGTTAATATCTTCGTAAATACTGCGAATTTAAGCAAAATAACCTCAATCTGTGATCACTCATATTTTATACCAAAAATCGATTTTTAGAATTAAAAACTCAAAAATCTAAAATCGTTAATATCTTCGTAAATACTGCGATTTTAGGGAAACTAAGCTCAATCTGTGATCACTCATATTTTATACCAAAAATCGATTTTTAGTATAAAAAAACTCAAATATCCTAAATCGTTAATATCTTCGTAAATACTGCTATTTTAAGGAAACTAAGCTCAATCTGTGATCACTCATATTTTATACCAAAAACCGAGTTTTAGTATAAAAAACTCAAAAATCTAAAATCGTTAATATCTTCGTAAATACTGCGATTTTAAGGAAACTAAGCTCAATCTGTGATCACTCATATTTTATACCAAAAATCGATTTTTAGTATAAAAAAATCAAATATCTTAAATCGTTAATATCTTCGTAAATACTGCGATTTTAAGCAAAATAACCTCAATCTGTGATCACTCATATTTTATAGCAAAAATCGATTTTTAGTATAAAAAAACTCAAATATCCTAAATCGTTAATATCTTCGTAAATACTGCGATTTTAAGGAAACTAAGCTCAATCTGTGATCACTCATATTTTATACCTAAAATCGATTTTTAGTATAAAAAACTCAAAAATCTAAAATCGTTAATATCTTCGTAAATACTGCGATTTTAAGCAAAATAACCTCAATCTGTGATCACTAGGGGGCGGATTTATATGCAAATGCATGTATTTTCTCGAACGTCCAAATACAATGTAGACTAATTATCTATCCGAATCGCACATTTTGCTGCAAAATGGCATCGATTTGTTAGTGCATATTTTTGCATATTTTATTGATAATGCATATTTTGTTATATTTTACTTCAAAATGCATATTTATAGGCATATTATGCCAATTTTTAATAAAAATATAATTTTTTGTCGTTAATGGGAAATACAGTGTTTCGACCAAAAATTTTTTGTCGAATTTGTTATAGAAATAGCAGTAAATGTTATCGACTAACTTATTTCGACATCGAAAAACTGGCATTAAGTTCTTCATTTCTCTATCAGTAATTGAAAATTATCATTTCAAAACATTATTCTTCAAAAAAGTTTAGTTTTTTTAAGTATCAAAAATTCATTAAATGTATCGAAAAACATACATATTTGTTTTCATTGCAAATTCGATTTATTATAGATTTCGTTTTCGAAAGATTTTGTAACTTCACATACACAGTTACCGCTCCTGACAGTCATTTCCAAGCAGTTCTACGAGACTGTCGTAAACAAGTGATTTTGGATAACTTAGAGACAAATGCACTACACAATTAACGTTTAACCTTCGCTTTACCAATACCCACCCGGGTGACCCTTCGTGTTTATTGGTTTAATATTTTTTTAATTTTGTTTCGATTTAAATGAAATTTATACTCACTGAACAAATTTTAGAGTTCTATAGAATATTATAGAAACATTTTAAACTTTTTATAAGGTTTTTTTAATTTTTAAAAATTTTGTTCGTCGCATATATGTATAGAAGTGCAGGACCACCCGGGTGGGTATTGGTAAACCATGTACATAAAAAAACCTTTGGTAAAGCGAAGGTTAAAGTCCCTAACTATAGATTACATAGAGACACTTAAGTGGCAATCGTCTTTATGCTAGATTACATGAGATGTATACAGTAACCAATTGACTTCTCTCTGCATTACAATTAGCACGTCAAATGACCCAAAATATATAAATTGGAGACAGCCAAGTGATCAGATATTATTAACATTTTCCGTCTATAAGGGATACATTTACTAATTGCTTAATTGCTGGGTTATTACGAGATGAAAATTAAGGTTGGATGCTACTTTACAGCACGATCAAAATATTGATGATTTTAAAAGGAAAGTCACAATATAGAAGCTTTAAAGATTATGGCTTTAAACAAGTATTCATACCAAGATATTACAATTAATATATCCATCGTTTTTTCAGTAGAAAAATTATTTTAAAAATAGTTTTAGAACTTTAATTGTTTAATTCCTGGTATAATTTAAAGATTTCTAACTGCTGGCAACAGTGTTATGCATTTTTTGGACATTTCGAAATCCATATTTAATTATTATATGTTTCTGCATAAAAATATAAGTGCATATTTTTTAAATTTTTAGGTCATATTTTGATTTTTTTGAAGCATATTTTAGGCGCATATTTTCCAATAATAAATGCATGAAAATCCGCCCCCTAGTGATCACTCATATTTTATAGCAAAAATCGATTTTTAGTATAAAAAACTCAAAAATCTAAAATCGTTAATATCTTCGTGAATACTGCTATTTTAAGGAAACTAAGCTCAATCTGTGATCACTCATATTTTATACCAAAAACCGAGTTTTAGTATAAAAAACTCAAATATCCTAAATCGTTAATATCTTCGTAAATACGGCGATTTTAAGGAAACTAAGCTCAATCTGTGATCACTCATATTTTATACCAAAAATCGATTTTTAGTATAAAAAAACTCAAATACAGGCAAATCCCGCTATAACGAATCTCACTTTAACGAAAATCCGATTTAACGCACGGTCAAATTCGTAACATTGACTACCTTATATAACGAACGTTTCAAAAATTGTATGCTCGATATAACGAATGGTGATAAAAAAACAAACAAAATCAAACAAACAACCAAATTTTTAACATTGATAACCTTATATAGCAAACATTTCGAATATTGTACGCTCAATATAACGAACAGAAAGTATAAAAAACAAAAGTATAAAGAATGTAAAAATAAGAAAATAAGTCGTTACAGTACCGTTTTTAATGGTTTTAATTGCTTGTTTCACAATATCGAATGAAAGATTTTGTTCGCATTCTAAGCGAAAGAAAACAGATTCGTTCACATAAACATGAAGGTAAGAATGAAATATGGAGTAACATAGTTCTCAACATTTTGAAGAAAATAAAACAAAAATTTTAACGTGACTAAGTGTTTCCTGTAAATTATCTTCACACAAATTAAGTCGAATCTTCAAAATTTGTTTTTTTTTATATCCCTCAGTTTAATTTTCAACAGATTGAATCATTTTCAGAATCGAAATCCCTTACAATGAAGGCTTTATTGGCTTGGTGCATTATCCACGATTAATACGATATTCATTCCTCGATTTGGACGATATTCATTCCTCCTAATGTCAAACAGCTCATCCAACCTAGGGATCAAAACGCCATACGTTCAGTTAAATTCCAATACAGAAAAAGTTGTTCAAAATTAAAAAAAAAATCATCTCGATATTACGAATTTTTCAATTTAACGAATGGGCCTGACAACATATCGTTCGTTATAAACGGATTTGCCTGTATCCTAAATCGTTAATATCTTCTTAAATGCTGCTATTTTAAGGAAAATAACCTCAATCTGTGATCACTCATATTTTATACCAAAAATCGTTTTTTAGTATAAAAAACTCAAATATCTTAAATCGTTAATATCTTCTTAAATACAGCGATTTTAAGGAAACTAAGCTCAATCTGTGATCACTCATATTTTATACCAAAAACCGAGTTTTAGTATAAAAAAACTCAAAAATCTAAAATCGTTAATATCTTCGTAAATACTGCGATTTTAAGGAAACTAAGCTCAATCTGTGATCACTCATATTTTGTACCAAAAATCGATTTTTAGTATAAAAAACTCAAATATCTTAAATTGTCAATATCTTCTTAAATACAGCGATTTTAAGGAAAATAACCGCAATCTGTGATCACTCATATTCTATACCAAAAATTGATTTTTAGTATAAAAAAACTCAAATATCTTAAACCGTTAATATCTTCGTAAATACAGCGATTTTAAGGAAAGTAAGCTCAATCTGTGATCACTCATATTTTATATCAAAAATCGATTTTTATTACAAAAAACTCAAATATCTTAAATCATTAATATCTTCGTAAATACTGCGATTTTAAGCAAACTAAGCTCAATCTGTGATCACTCATATTTTATACCAAAAATCGATTTTTAGTATAAAAAACTCAAAAATCTAAAATCATTAATATCTTCGTAAATACTGCGATTTTAAGCAAACTAAGCTCAATCTGTGATCACTCATATTTTATACCAAAAATCGATTTTTATTATAAAAAAAAACTGAAAAATCTAAAATCGCAAATATCTTCGTAAATACTGCGATTTTAAGGAAACTAAGCTCAATCTGTGATCACTCATATTTTATACCAAAAATCGATTTTTAGTATAAAAAACTCAAAAATCTAAAATCGCAAATATCTTCGTAAGTACTGCGATTTTGAGGAAACTAAGCTCAATCTGTGATCACTCATATTTTATACCAAAAATCGATTTTTAGTATAAAAAACTAAAATCGCAAATATCTTCGAAAAAATCGATTTTTAAAAACTCAAAAATCTAAAATCGTTAATATCTTCGTAAATACTGCGATTTTAAGGAAAACAAACTCAATCTGTGATCACCCATATTTCATACCAAAAATCGATTTTTAGTATAAAAAAACTCAAAAATCTAAAATCGTTAATATCTTCATAAATACTGCGATTTTAAGGAAACTAAGCTCAATCTGTGATCACTCATATTTTATACCAAAAATCGATTTTTAGTATAAAAAACTTAAAAATCTAAAATCGTTAATATCTTCGTAAATAGTGCGATTTTAAGCAAACTAAGCTCAATCTGTGATCACTCATATTTTATACCAAAAATCGATTTTTAGTATAAAAAACTCAAAAATCTTAAATCGCAAAAATCGCTAATATCTTTGTAAATACTGCGATTTTAAGAAAAAACTCAAAAATGTAAAATCGTTAATATCTTCGTAAATACTGCGATTTTGAGCAAACTAAGCTCAATCTGTGATCACTCATATTTTGTAACAAAAATCGATTTTTATTATAAAAAAACTCAAAACTCTAAAATCGTTAATATCTTCGTAAATACTGCGATTTTAAGGAAACTAAGCTCAATCTGTGATCAATCATATTTTATACCAAAAATGGATTTTTAGCATAAAAAACTCAAATATCTTAAATCGTCAATATCTTCGTAAATACTGCGATTTTAAGGAAAATAACCTTAATCTGTGATCACTCATATTTTATACCAAAAATCGATTTTTAGTATAAAAAAACTCTAAAAAAACTCTAAAAATCTAAAATCGTTAATATCTTCGTAAATACTGCGATTTTAAGGAAACTAAGCTCAATCTGTGATCACTCATATTTTATACCAAAAATCGATTTTTATTAGAAAAACTCAAGTATCTTAAATTGTTAATATCTCAATCTGTGATCACTGATATTTTATAACAAAAATCTATTTCAATCTGTGATCAAACGGAGCGACATTGTTCTTCATTTAGTTGTCCACGATTTTCGCTACATTTCGGATATCTTGAAGATGTGGCCAACTGGGTACTGCCTGAGTAAGTACATATGTATATGATTTACAGCAATGTTGTGCTTCTGTGTACAACATTATAAAAAAAGCATTAAATATGATCCATCTATAATAAACTCTATATCTAAAATACCCAACAACCCAACATCATGAAAACCCCCGACCTAGAATATTCATATCTGTATTCTTTCAAAAAACACCAAAATTTAAAGATAATAAAGATAAAAAACACAGTTTTTATACTACAGTAGTAAAAATTAGCAAAACCAAAGAAACCCAAAAAAACATTTCCTAAATTATAAATTCATAAGCTAATGCTCAAACAACTTCAGTTGATCGAGATATTTTTAAATGAACACAAGTCAGTGCAACAAGGGATCTAGACAATTATGTTAATTCAAATACTTTTGGTTGCAATTGCTGCCATAGCGTTAGTGGAAGGACATGTCATTGCGGATGATGATTTTCATAATGTTTACAAGTTAACCGGTCAGAATAGCAATCGTGCTTTCATTGAAGATATTGGCATGGGAAAATATACACCTGAAGAGGAAAAGGATCCAGAATTCTGGAGAAATTTGGCGCGCCAGGAGTTGCAGCAGAATTTAAAAAAGCAGCGCTTAAATATGAACAAGGCCAAGAATGTGATTTTCTTTTTGGGTGATGGCATGTCCTTGAGTACCGTAGCAGCGGCCAGGATGCTCAAGGGTCAGCAGAAAGGCAATACGGGTGAAGAAGAGGTCTTGAGTTTTGAAAAGTTCCCTTATACCGGCTTAAGTAAGGTAAGTAACTGTGGAAATTCTGCACTTTTACAGTTTTAACAGACAATGAAAATAATATTTTGTTGATCTACAATTACAGACCTACTGCACTGACTCTCAAGTGGCCGATTCTGCTTGCACTGCAACTGCTTATTTGTGCGGTGTTAAGGCTAACATTGTGACAATTGGTGTCAGTGCTAATGTTCTATTTAACAATTGTTCTGCCAGTATGGATCCCAAAAATCATGTCTCCTCTATTGCTCAATGGGCCCAAAAGGCGGGCAAATCGACGGGCTTTATAACAACCACCACCCTAACACATGCTAGTCCCAGTGGTACATTTGCTCATGTAGCCAATCGTATGTACGAGAGTGATACTGATGTACGTTCCTTCGGCAGAGATCCTGAAGAATGCATGGACATTGCTACTCAGCTGGTAACCCAAGAGCCCGGCCGTAATTTCGACATATTAATGGGTGGTGGCATGTCCAAATTTTTACCCAACACCATACGTGACTGTCATGGCAATTTGGGTATACGAGAAGATGGTAAAAATTTACTATCCACTTGGCAGGGAATGCATCCTGAAGGCATTATTGCCACCAATCGTGAAGAGTTGCTGAGTTTGAACACCTCTAAGGTATCCAATATCATGGGTATATTCCAATCGAAATACATGGATTATCGTTTGCTGTCTGATCCCGTTAAGCAGCCCACTTTGGCCGAAATGACTGAAGTAGCCCTAAAGTTAATGCAGCGTAATGATGAAGGTTATTTCATCTTCATTGAGGGTGGTTTAATCGATGTAGCTCATCATGCTACTAAAGCTGCCATTTCTCTTGACGAAACTTTGGAATTTGATAAGGCCATAGAATTGGCCAGAAAAATGACCGATCCCGAGGATACTCTTATAGTGGTATCATCTGATCATGCTCATCCCTTAACCATTTCGGGTTATCCGGGCAGAGGTACAGATATCTTGGGTCTCAATCAACATGATTCGGACTCTAATGGTTTGAAGTATTTAACTTTAAATTATCCTATTGGGCCCAAACAGTATTTAGATGATAAGGGTAATCGTTTGGATTTGGAAAAAATAAACAGAGATTCCAGTGAGTATTTGAGAAATTTGTATGGTTTAAAGAAACTTGAATTAATGAGTGGTTTATGTTTTCTTTTAATTTAGACTTTGAGTATCCCGGTTATATCAACACCGATGATGGCCGTCATTCTGGTGATGATGTGGGTATCTTTGCCTCTGGACCTTTTGATCATTTGTTTACTGGCGTTATAGAGCAGAGTACTATACCCCATTTGATGGCGTATGCTGCTTGCATTGGTGATGGTCCTACAATGTGTGATGCTAATTAAATGCATTTTAAAGATTTAAACATGGACTTTTAGAATTAAATTTTTAAATCAGGAACATATTGTTATCTATATATAAACGAGTATAACTTAGTATACTATAAATCAAACAATTTTAGTAAATATTTCATACAAATAGCTTTGATTTTCATTTTCTAGAAGCTGTTGAGCTTCTTCGTCTAATTCAATAGATCTTGTTTTCCATATATGGTTTTGAAGCAGGCGCGGATCCAGGTCAACCATTTGGGGGGCGGGGTTGAAATTAAAATTTGTTCTACATTTTTCTTTTTATTCCTTTTTTATATGAAAACTTTTTGGTTTTAGGGGGGTAAATTTCCTATTTCACCCCCTCTGGATCCGCGCCTGTTCTGAAGTGTACAACAAAATAGTGATAAGATCTTCATTAGTACAATATCTGGAAATTATTCTTGTATTGTGCTCGCGAAAGAATGTGTCGTCTTTATTTCTTTTTTCTCTTAAAAAATAGTAGATTTTTTCAGTTTTTTTTGTGCGAAAAAGTGACTGAACTCTTTTTTTATTAAAAAAAAAACTTTCTTTAAGAACATATAACAATTTAATGTTTTTCTCTAAGGTATCTTTACGGATAACATTTCGGTATATCCTATTTTTCAAATATGTCGCCCCTTCAACCTTCGGAATTTTACGTATTTTTTATCAAAATTTCAATGTTCTAAAATCCGAAGAAAACGGAACTCTGATTTTGGAAACCTTAATATGTTTACTATTTATCTTCAAAGTATTTTTCCAGCCCCGAAGGAAATGTGGACCCTATGAGCAAAATTGTAAAAAATACCATTTTTGGGATTTTCGCTCCAATTTTTAGGAATTGCTGGATTCTATTTGATCTTTTGAAAGTTATTTTACACATTTATTCCAATCTAATTTTGTTTGTTTAGATAAGGTAATGTTTCGGTCTTACGAATACCCCTTGGCTAAGCCCACGTCAAACTTTATACCGATCGGACCAGCCGATCTACACAGTGGATTATATAAGGTGAATGCATCTCATAATTGATTTTTGCAAATGATTGATATTAACCATAAAACAAGTTGTATCGTAAAGTTTAGATGTCAAGCAATAATTATTTGCAGAAATTGTTGTTATTATGTCAACATAAGTATTTGAAAATGGCGTCAGAACACACTACTTTCGAATTTAATGATTTGGGGAGTTAAAATTATACCATATTCAATGGCATATTTTTAATATTTGTAATTATTTTTTTTTAGGATTGTTATACCTTGCTGGAAAGGGTATCTTTTCCAGATTCTATCTTTGTATTGAGTTTTGTATAAATTGTTGAAGATTTGAAATTTATTCACTTAAATTATATAATGTTTTTTGGCTTACCTGCGGAACTTTGACTAGGATTTTAACTATTGGTGCCGTTTGCCTCCGATCTAGTTTTAACATAGAATTAAAGTTTAACTTATTATCTGAGAGATATATCAAAATTAGCTGCCTTTTGGTGTCTATACACAAATGGCATGCAAAAATGTTGAGCAACCAAGAAATTTAAAAAAAAATTATCAACTTTTTTTTTGATTTTAGTGGCTTTTCATTGCTTATTTTGCTATGATAGCTTATAAACATTTTTAATTATATATAAAGTAAATTTAGATCTTAACAAAATAGTGTTTTAATTTTTTTAACCGGATGAATATTGTAGAAGTTATTAAACTTTTCATTAACACCTTTTATAGTATTTTCTCCCTCAGCGCATATGAATAAAAAAATATAAAAAGATGTATTATTAACCGTTCATAATTGTTTTTTTTAATAATTCGATTTTTATGATTAAAAATACATATTAAAGCTTAAAGTCCCACCTTTTCAACAAACAAAAAATTCTACAAAAATCCTCATCCATTCAAAAGTTACAGATTTTTGATCCGAAAATGACCAAAATTTTCCACTGTTCACTATGGGGCGGCAACTGCCGGATATACACATTTGGCATATGAGTATAGGGGCGGGTTTAGGCTACAAGATAGTGTAAGATTTCTTTTGATGTTTGATGGGAAGGAGTTATGCTTTATTAAAAAGGAGATTTTCAAGCAATGTATACCTTTATTTTTAGCACTACATAATTTTACAAAATTTATTCTGTTTCAAAATCTTTTAAAAATTAAAATTTACTATGAAAAGTTTTAATTTTAGCAAAATACTGAGATATTCCATTTTGGATCACCCTGTTCGCTGTGATATAGTTGAAGTAGAGTTGTAATTTTTTGATTCCCGACGTTCACTGGTATTTACTTTCAAATGAGTAACATAGCATTAAAATTGGTAACCATAAAAAAATTACTTTAAGTTGTGGTAAATTGTATTAAAATCTGAGATGAGAAATCCAAAAAGTGCTGTTTGTTTCAAGTACTAACTCAACTCACAAACTGATTGAAATTGCTTTATAATTCTTGTCTATCCCTATCATATCTTTTACCCATCAACTTTCACTATTGGATCCATTTACATTCATTTCCTTTATGTATTTTATAATTTGTTTTAATTATTTATAACTAAATGAAAGAGTTATACGTTTATTTGTCAGCAACAATATAATTTTGTTACAGACTTTATGGTGAAACAATCAATAAGGAAATACACATATAATTAAGTTTGCCTGTTGATTTTAACAGGCAATAAAAATGCAATTTTTTTATTAATGTGAGAAAAATAGTTTGAGTCAAGCCTATTCGCTCATAATTAGCTCTGCAATGCTTAGTGGTGAAATATGAGAAAAAAAATGGAAATACATCGTAATTTTTAAACGGATTGTTGGATTGTAATAAAATTTCACATGGCTAGATGTGGTAAAAACCTTTCAGATGGAGTATGGTATAATACCTAGCAGTTTTAGGAGGCTATCCCCAACTAGTGATTTTACCTATCATTTAGGGTGACAACTAGTTACATAACTAGCTACGTTACTACTTATTTCAACACATACCAGTCCTAGGCAGGTGGTGATTTGCCCTTTAGGATTATAATTAGACTGTCTGGTATCTGGTCCAAAGTAGTCAATGAATTGGATTCACATATCGGTTCCATTAAGTTCGTGAACTTTTGAATTTCTCACCTCTTAACTGTAAAGGCAATACTGCTCCTGTCAACAGGCATCTGTCAGTTGAATCCTACTGACTACAGCGTGACTTGAGGAGACAATAACAAAAAGTGAATTTTGTGTGTTCATTAATTGTTCAACCGCATGTTTTTTCACCGTTTCGTAACCGTGGACGAAACGTGGATCCACTACAACACAACAGAGACCAAACAGCAGGCAAAAAACACAAACCGCGATGCGTGTTGCTTGTCTGCAGATACACCTAAAGTCTCTGGCGGGAATCGAACCCAGAAAGTGTATAGAGCTCTAAGGAGACTATGTTGACAAATACAATGACTTTTTATCCAAAAACATGTATTTCATTAAAAAAGTCAGGGTTTTATTGACCCTCGTAACTGTTTACTTGGTTAGCTATATAACTATTTTTTTAACATATTCAGCTGCTAATTGACCTCAAATAGTCAGTTAAAATGACATTTTATAGACAGTCCAATAACCAATTCCTTGTAAACAAACCTTCCTCCAACCACTCTCCAAAGATTTCTACTGGTGGGTAAAATAACTACTTTCGAACACTACCCTACACTCTAGGTTACTTAGAGACACTAAAGCAGGGAAAGGCAACCTATACTATTGCATTTTACGATTGTATTAGTTATACACTCTCTCCGCTCTCACCACGAATCGGTGTTGCCAGTAAACTTTCGTCGCTTTCCCCAATTAAAAATGTAAAATCTCATATTGTTCATCATACATCTTTAAATGTTGGGACATATTTTTTTTCACTGGCAACGCTGATTCTTAAATTGTGCGATAAAAAACGATACACAACCTGCTTGTTTGAGTTCTCAAGCTAGACTGATTAAAATTTGTTTATTTCTCTACAATGCGTGTGCACACGTACGTAAGAGAAGAGTAAATGAAAAACGCGGCGCCCATGTTTTGCCTTTCCCTGCACTAAAGTGACAAATGACTTCACGATAGATTACCTGGGATGTATAAAGTAACCAATTGATTTCTATTTGCACTTTAAAGAGCACATACGTGTCAAATGACCCAAAACATATAAATTGGAGACAGCCAAGTGATCAGACATTAATGACAATTACTGACTATAAGGAATACATTGACTACTTCCTTAACTGCTGGGTACCTTCAACAATAATAAAGAAATATGCATGTGATGCATTTATATTATGATATATTTAAAATATCTATAATCATCAACGATAACGAAGCATTTACATTAAAAAAAATGTTGATTAAGATATCAATCATAAACAGCTTCGCTCTCTATGTTTTAAACACGTTTATACATACATAAATTTCATTTCTAAATCTAAAATGCTAAACATTATAAAGATACGAGAAGTAATCACATTTTGCTATCACCATCATAAACATACACATTGACTAACAAGATCAACCAACAAAAATATTCAAAAAGAAATTAACATTCTTCAAATATAAAATCATGACGATCGAGTGTAATGACTTCAGTTCAGTGCAAAAAGCGCTGAGCACAAATTAATTTTTAATTAAATTATGTTTGTTAAAATTTTGTTGGTGACACTTACAGCCACTGTGCTTGTACAGAGATCCCAAGGACATACTATTTCAGACGATGGATTTCACGATGTCAGAAAGTTAACAGGACAACATGTTGGTCGTGCTTACATCGAAGATGTTGGTATGGGAAAACATACACCCGAAGAGGAAAAGGATCCAGAATTCTGGAGAAGTTTGGCGCGCAAAGAGTTGGAGCAGAATTTAAAAAAGCAGCGCTTAAATATGAACAAGGCCAAAAATGTGATTTTCTTTTTGGGTGATGGCATGTCTTTGAGTACCGTAGCAGCGGCCAGGATGCATAAGGGTCAGAAAAAGGGCCATACGGGTGAAGAAGAGGTGTTGAGTTTTGAAAAGTTTCCTTTCACTGGATTGAGTAAGGTAAGACAAGGGTTTAAAGGAAAGAATGTTAATTTCTGAAAGAAATCTTTTTTAAACCTAAACGACTATAGTGGGTAATTTCAAAATATTTCTTATTTTGATCCTAAAAAAGAGTTTTAAATTTAACTCGGGTTTGATATTGTTAAAATACAAATCATGTTTTCTTCTCTACCAAGCTCATACCCAATTTGGTTCATAATTTATAGCCCTTTAAAGTTTAGCATCTCGAAAATTTCTATGTTCAGGATTTAATAACTTTGCAATGCGTCATTGGATTTTAACAATCATGGTGTCTTTTGAACGGCTTCAGTTTTATCTTTCCAAAAATTGCATATCTTCTTAGCAAAAGGAAATCGGAAAATTAACTTTTTCCTTGCATATCTCAAAAACGGATCTATATTTCTGATTTTTTGGATGCGTTCCAAAGTTATTCAATCCTGAACATTGCTAAATTTTCACAAAACTACCCGAGATGTCCAACTTTAAAGGGCTATACGAGGTGGGATTTGTATATGCGCTATATAATGTGGAGCGTAGAATCGGAACTCCAGATTTCTTAAATAGTAACTACTCTGTTTATTCTATTACTTCAGACCTACTGTACCAATGCTCAAGTTGCCGACTCTGCCTGCACTGCAACAGCTTATTTGTGTGGTGTTAAGGGTAACATAGTGACAATTGGCGTTAATGCTAATGTTCAATTTAACAATTGTACAGCCAGTATGGATCCCAAAAATCATGTCTCTTCCATAGCCCAATGGGCTCAAAAGGCTGGTAAATCTACGGGCTTTATAACAACCACCACCCTAACACATGCTAGTCCCAGTGGATCGTACGCTCATGTGGCCAATCGTTTGTATGAGAGTGATACCGATATTAAATCATTCGGCATAGACCCTTCGGAATGCATGGACATTGCCACACAATTGGTAACCCAAGAGCCAGGACGCAACTTTGATATAATAATGGGAGGTGGCATGTCCAAATTTTTACCCAACACCATACACGATACTCATGGCAATTTGGGTATACGAGAAGATGGCAAAAATTTACTCTCCACTTGGCAGGGTATGCATCCCAAAGGCATTATTGCCACCAATCGTGAAGAATTGTTGAGTTTGAACACCTCTAAAGTTTCCAATATCATGGGTATATTTCAGTCTGAGCTTATGGATTATCATTTGATGGCCGATCCTGTCGATCAACCAACTTTGGCCGAAATGACTGAAGTGGCTTTAAAACTACTGCAGCGTAATGATCAGGGTTATTTCATATTCATTGAGGGCGGTTTGATTGATATTGCTCATCATGAGACTAAATCTGCGATATCTCTGGATGAGACCTTGGAATTTGAAAAGGCCATACAATTGGCTAGAGAAATGACCGATCCCGAGGATACTCTTATAGTGGTATCATCTGATCATGCTCATCCCTTAACCATATCGGGCTATCCGGGCAGAGGTACAGATATCTTGGGTCTCAATCAACATGATGCCGACTCCAATGGTTTGAAATATTTGACTTTAAACTATCCCATTGGTATAAAACAATATATGGATGATAAGGGCAATCGTTTGGATTTGGAGGAAATTGAAAGAGGAAATGGTGAGTATTAAAATGAACGTTAATAATTTAGTTGAAATTAAGTTTAGGCCATTTTAATTTTTAGACTTCCAGTACCCTAGCTATATCAAGTCCAATGATGGCCAGCATTCTGGTGATGATGTGGGCATTTTTGCTTCTGGACCTTTTGATCATTTGTTTAGCGGAGTCCTGCAACAGAGCACTATACCGCATTTAATGGCTTATGCTGCTTGTATTGGCGAGGGTCCTACTATGTGTGATGAAGAGTAGAATGAAAATTAATGATGTCCAGACAAGTGACAAAGTTGTAAATACTCGTATACGACTGTGATTCGATTATTTTTTAAAAAAAAATTATTTGTTATAGTGTTGTTGATATCATAAAATAGCAATAAAGGCGGTCTTAAATTTTCGAAATTAAAAACAACAAAATTTTTAATGGTATTTCTTCAAGTTCATGGCTTTTTATCTTTATATGAAATAACTTTATCATTTCATATATATATATACCTGCCCCTTTAATATCTGCTTTTTTCCCAATTTTAGAAAATTTAAAACATGAATTGTAGATATCAATCTAAAAACAGGGCAGGTCTAATATAAATGATAATGATTTTCAAATGAAGTTCAGGGCAATAACAACAGGCGCACTACAATAAACACTCGATGCTTGTGCTCATTTAAAATTATTTTTATTACTGTCAGACTTGTAATAAAATATTTTAATCTGCCTGAATTGTGCAAATTTATAATTGTTGTAAAGTAGTTATTTTATATTATAGGGAAATAAATAAAATGTAAGCTTTTCGACTTTATTCGGATTTACAATAGATGGCGTATCTTTTGAACGCGGTTTTTGTTTTTAATAACTTATATGTCATTTTGAAGTGTACATATCTGTCATTTATTCTCAATTAGTTGTTGAACAATATAGTGTAAATAACTAAGTTTTTTTATGCTTCGGAAATTTCGAATTTTGTGCCAACAAGGCGTCATATGCCGGATATTTTGCTTTACTTCTTTAATTTGAAAAAAATAGCCGCTAAAGCACACCGATTGCTCACCAAAGCTTATGGTGAATGAGTTTCATCGGTGTCAATGTGCGAGAGATGGTTTCTGCGGTATAGAAGTGGTAATTTTGAAACGGAAGACAAGGATCGCCCAGGCTAGCCAAAAAAGTTTGAAGACCAAGAATTGGAGACATTACTCCCTGAAGAATGTTGTAAAACTCAACAAAAGCTTGAAAAATCATTGGGAGCTACTCAATCTGCAATTTAAAAACGTTTGCGAGCAGTAGAAATCATCCTAATGCAAGGAAATTGGGTACCACACGAATAGGAGCCGAGAAACCTTGAAATGATGCTTGAACTCTATAAAAGAAAATAGTTATGCATCGAATCATTACTTGCGATGAAAAATCTATCCATTACAATATCCAGAAGCGTAAGATATCGTATGTGAAGCCCGCTGAATCGACACCAAAGCCAAATATCCATGGCGCTAAAGTAATTCTCTTTGGTCGTAGCAAATAAAAATTCTGACCTGTACCGAAAGCAACTGATTCGTTTGAAGCGAGCATTGACCGAAGAACGCCCAGAATATGCGGCCTGACATGATACATACTATAATATTCCATCATGACAACACTCGGCCAGATGAATGAAGTTGTTGGGAAATTGTGCCTCACCAAACCGTGCCCCACCCGACTACTATTTGTTTCTACGCTATCTGGGATACGTTTCACTTTGGAATAAAGTATCCGATATTGGCTTGATTCGTTCATGAGCTGTTTTTTGGCTCGGAATCCATATGTTGCCAGAAAGAAGGGAAAAGGTCATGGCTAACAATGGCCAATACTATATATTGGATAAGGATCTCAAAATAAACAAGTCTCCTAGGCCTGATGGTATACCAGCACTGGTCTGGAAGCAGTGTTCTTCGACGATAGCTCGTCCATTAGCTAACCTTTTCAGCACTTTATACCGTGCCGGCTAATTTCCTGTATGTTGGAAGGTTGCTAATGTAACGCTAATTCCAAAAAAGATAGAGGCTAACAACCCTGAAAATTATCGCCCAATAGCAATTTGTTCTGCACTTCTCAAAGTTATGGATAGTATGGTTAGCATATACACTTACTCAGCGACCGCCCGTATGGCGTAAAGGGGTGGCTCTAGATTTTTCGAAAGCGTTTGATAGAGTATGGTGTGGTGCATTTTTAGCAAAACTTATTGCTTTTGGTGTCGGTAATAACTTACTCAGAGATCAAACAAGTTCAAGGTCAATTCATCAATTATTTTTTAAAATGGCTTCCAACCCTATCTACTATTTTGCAGATGACAGCTACATTTGTCACTCATATTCTTTCAAGCCTGTCGACACACAAACGCAGAACAGATCAACATTTTGCTCTTGATGTTTAAGGCATGTGTACTCAGTGCGATGTCCGCTGGACAAAACAGATTTTTGAAGTGTCGAAAGAAGCTTTCAAGTGCCTTGGTTTTCTAAAACGGTGTAAGAAATACTTCATTCCATCTGATCTCCTTACTATTTACACCACTTGTGGGCCAGTGCTTCGAAATCTACATATTTTGGAGTTACTCGACCGCGAACAGGAGACGGCGAAGGTGCTTATCGGTGACAGTAGGGTATCCAGCTCTATTGACTCACTGGAACATCGTCGCAATGTGGGTTGTGTTTCACTGTTCTACCGATACTACAATGGAATGAGCTCTGTTGAAATTAGGAAACTACCCAAAACGCAATACACGTTCTGCAGCAAGGGCTCATCAATTCGTGGTCGACTGTACAGTGGATCGTACAACATATTTTAGTTAAAATTCGTTTTTCAGCCGTACTGTCCGTATGTGGAATAAGCTTCCTCCTGAAGTATTTCCTGTCATTTTCAATATAAGAAAATTCAAATCAAATATCCACAAACACTACTCCCTCTATCCTCTCTTCCATAACCTATTTTCTTAGTTCCGACACAATGCTTTCATTGAGACCCTTACCCAACCCCTGAGTGCTTGGTCCTAGAATCAACGGCCGGACAGGTTTAGACAAATTTTTTTTTTTAAATGTTGGTCATAGCCCAACTTAGGTTTTTACGGAATGAAAAGTTGACCACGCCCACTTTTTTCGATTTATCTAAAATCGGAAAACGGCTATTTAATTTAAGTTTTTACTGAAAGAAAAATTCACCACGATTTAACTAATTTTTTTTTAATGTTCGCAATACATAGTCCGCAAAAGTTTTTACATAAATAAAAATTGTCCACGTCCACTAATACGCCCACTTATTAAATACATCGGTCTGTGATCACTCATATTTCTGAACAAAAATCGATTTTTTATATAAAAACCCAAAATATCTAAATTAGCTAATAACTTGGCCAATAAGCGTTTAATCAAGAAAAGCAGCTCGATCTGTGATCACACATATTTCTGACAAAAAATCGATTTTTTTATATAAAAACTCACAATATCTAAAATCGCTAATAACTTGGCAAATAAGCAATTAATCAAGAAATGGAGCTCGATCTGTGATCACTCATTTTTCAGACCAAAATTCAATTACTTTTATAAAAACTCAAAATATGTACATTGATTTACAAGTATTCTGTTGTTGCAAGACTTAGGTTTTTTACAACTTATCTTCTTTGTCTCTCAGTAGCGCTTCTATGTATATTTTATTCTATGTCCTATATGAATAAAAATTATCATTCAATAATACTTTTTTTTTCTTTTTAACTATTTTCTAATCGCTTCTCACAAATTCACAAATCGAACACAAGAATTTTTTTAACTTGGACAGGACAACGTCTGTCGGGTCAGCTAGTTAAAAATTAAAAAAATTTGAATTGGTGTTAGAAGTATACATTTTTGGTGAAAAGGTAGGAATATAGTTTTCAAAACAGTTTATTGTATTGTCACTTACTCTATATTAAAATTTTATTTCAATCGTCTTCTTTTAGTGGGGTTTACTGTACATCTTAAACTCTATATTTCATATTATCCTTAAAGTATGCTACAAATAAATGTTATTTAGAGTAATCTGAACTAAGGCGTATACTTTATATGTTTTAAACAAAACCAAATCATACGCTTAATATTATATTTTAATTTCTCCGTAAAATATGCCTCATAATTGATATTTACTAAATTACAATAGTATTAATATAACAGATACCAGATTAAAAAAATCACCTTTCTTTAAAATACTCCAAGAATTTCCTCTAACCAAATTTAAAATTAAATTATCTTTACCACATAATTACACATATTTTAGAATTTATGGCCACTATTATTTACACACTCTTGACCCAATTGCAATTCAAGCCAAAGTAAGCAAATAAATGAATTCTATTGTATTTAAGTAAATACTTGAATCGTTTCATTTCCTTCGCGTCTCACTCACATTAACCTCTAATTTGACTATACAATGAACAATCATTAAGATTTTTCTAGTTAATAAAATCTCAATAATTCTTTTACACTTCGTCAAATTTATGGATTTTTTTTCAACACAATCCTCTAACCAACAAAAAATAAATAAATATTCTGGCCAACTAAAGCTACTTTAAGCAGATCAACGATTAAATGCTCAATCGAACACACACATAAAAATGTAAAAAGAAAATAATCTTATAGTATAAAAATCTGTATTTAGTTGAATAATTTTGAATGGCATTTAGTTGTTGGAGAGAAAATAAGCAAAAAAAAATAATAATGTTTGTCGTAACAATAAAATGAAACCAGACGTTGTATAAAAAAGTGAAGAGATTTTTGCATATAATTTCTTATTTAATAGATTCTTATAGAGAAGATTTAAGAAAAATAAATGTAAAAAAAGATTGCATATACTGACATAGTGATAGGTATAGAAAAACATGCGACTACTTATTCTAGGTGTTTACATTTTAAAAAGCTAAACCAACAATGAAACCTAAACTGTGCAGTCACAGACATACATATTTTTCATATGCCAAGAGTATGTCCTAAACCAGAAATTTTACTTACATATTTTATTGATTGAAAGTCAGTTGACGCTATATAGATTACAAACAGAATGATAGATAGTCCAAAGTAGTTTATGGGATACTTAAACTAATTGTATTCAACCCAACTAGATAAAAATCCCAACAATATTATCAAAATCACAGTACTATGGAAATTAGATGGCCAGAGTGGTGAGTAAAGTAGATAGTCATTAAATAGCCTACATACTGTTGTAATAAGGAACTGTAAAATGAAAATACACCTAGTAAAATACTTATATGTATATTTTTTAGTGGGGAGGAAACAAAATTGTTTCGAACTTGGTGCACACTCTCCGTAAGGTGCATTTCTTATGAGCTTTCAACTCCAACATAAAACAAATTTTTGTATACTGAATTACAAAATTGTCAGTGTAAACACAAATTATTATTGACTGCAATAAATTTCAAATCTGTAAGAAATCACTTTACACTTTCCAAATATTTTACCCAAAAAAAAAAAAAAAATGAACACACAAAAGTGGTCACAGACAGAATAAAAACATGCAGAGACAGACAGACAGACATCACCTGGCCATTGGCTACCAATTGGCTTGATGCCAATCAATGCACATTTTTTACTTACAAATTTTCTCGCTCCTCTCCCATTGTCTGTCTCATAAAAATGTCATTACAACAGACACTTCCGGCTAATTGCCATGATCTAAGTATTTGTTTGTTGAAGGGGGAGGGCGTTTAGAAAGTGTAGGATTTACTAGGAACTGCTAGAACTATTCTTCTATACAATGCAATGGCATTTTAGGGGGTATCTGTGGATAAACATGTAATAAATACTGCACTTGATATTTTGAGAGATAATTAACATTTTGTTTTTGTGGCATTTCCAAAAACCGCTTAATGTTAAAAAGTCATTCAAAGTCACCACTTTTGCTTGTTTTGTTTTTTGTATGTAGTAGCTTAAGTAAAGTGAACCGCCAAAAAAGCTAATTTTAATTAATTTGTTGTTCTTGCACTGTGTGGGTGCAATCACTTTCATAGGCCCCCTCAACTAACTACCGCATACATATTTGCGGTAATTGTAAAATGAACAGTAGCAATTCATTGACTTGTAGACAGAATGGCAAACATATAAAACTGTTTGCCAGCAAGACAGATATGTATGTCCTTCTTTTGCCACCCTTCCTTCTCATTATGTTTCGTGTTCAATGAATGCTCTTAGAGGTATGTATGTATGTAAGTGGCCACCAACGATTGAGCATGTTAATACATATAATTGGGCAATTCGCCAAATACTACACCATTTCCAATTATATTTCAGAAATTTCCAATTGTATTTCAGAAAATTCCAATTGAATTTCAGAAATTTCCAATTGTATTTCAGAAAATTCTAATTGTATTTCAGAATTTTCCAATTGTTTTTGAGCAATTTCCATTTATATTTCAGAATTTTCCGATTATATAAGCTTCTAATTGAATTTTAGAATATTTCATATACATTTCAGAATTTCCAATTGTAATTCAGAATTTTCCTATTGTTTTCTGATATATAAATAGAAAATTCTGAAATATAATTGGTAATTTCTGAAATTCAATTTGGAATTTTCTAAAATATAATAAGAAATTTCTGAAATACAATTGGAAATAGTGCAGTGTAGTGTATTAGGGTGGACCTTATTTTGTACTTTTGAGATTTTCTAAAGTGCAAACTAATTTGTGACCTAAAACCAAATTGCCTCGAAATCGAACAATTGCGAATCGGTCCCCAAATCGGGGTTCCTAATTTCCCTGACTTTATTCCTTCCCGGGAGGAAATTAAAAAATCGTTTCATTTCCGGATATTAAACAAAAAAATACCGTAAGTTTTTTTCGAATAAATTGTCTTAGGCTTTTACCAGCATTTTTTTCTTCTTGGACCAGCACTCAGGGGATTGCAATGTGTTGGAAATAGGAAACTAGGTTATGGGAGGACATTTGATTTGAATATTCCTATATTGGATGTGACAACAAAGATTTCAAGAGGAAGTTTATTCCACATACGGATAGTACATCTAAAGAAGGAATTTTCCCTGTAATCTGTTGTGCGATCCACTGTCCAGTCGACAACAAATTGATGAGCCCTAGCCGAAGAACGTGTGTTGCATAATAAACTACGGGTTTTAGGAACAAGTACCCTAATTTCAGCAGAGCACAAACAATTGTAGTATCGGTAGAACATTGAAACACAACCCACATTGCGACGATGTTCAAGTGAATCAATAGAGCTGGATACCCTACTCGATCGAGTAAGTCCAAAATAGACTTCGAAGCACCACCTTCAGATGGAGTGAAGTATTTCCTACACCGTTTTAGAAAACCAAGGTGCCTGAATACTCATGCCTAGAACATCAAGAGCTTCTGATTCTTTAATATTTACATCACCCATAAAAACAGATGGAGCAACATGATCTGTTGAGCGTTTGTGTGTTAACCTACAACATTGAATCTTGGGTGCATTAAAATCGACTCTATTTGCATAACCCTATTCAGTGATTATCACAAGATTTCGGTTAAGCGTAACATTCATGTTTTGCTTCATTGCCCCAATCTCCGACAGGCTGGGTGCATAAAATAGATAGGGTTGAAAGTTTCACGTAGAAGGTCTGTTAGAAAGATAAAAAATAGAGTAGGAAAATTGATGGGGCCTTGCGGTTCCCCTGAATAGATCTTGAACTCGTTTGATGAAATTCCATCTATAACAACTCTTTTCCGATCGAAAACTAGCAAGTCTACCGTAGAGCCACTATTATTCTTATTATTTTCTCTAAATATGAATATCGTTAACATCAGTAATGTTTGGTAACTTAATTATTCCTTTAAGAACATAAAATTTCCATTTGATTCATTCTTCATGACCGAATTTTTCCGCCGTGGCTTGAGTTGAATGAAGAATTCGGTTATTTCAACTGTAATACTTCTTTGCCAACTGACTACGCAGAAAAGCCAAATTCTTGTTGTAACACTTAATAAGAGCCTGTAAAATTATTGGGAGCTATTCAAGCAGCCATTTAAAAACTTGGAAATTGGTTACCATACGAATTGAATCATTACTTGCAATGAAAAATGGATCCATTAAGATAACCCGAAGAGTATGTGAAGCCTGGCCCATTAGACGAATCGACACAAAAGCCAAATATCCATTGTGCTAAGTTAATGATCTGTATTTGGTGGGACCAAAAGAGTCCAATCTATTATGAACAGCTGAAATCTGGTGAGACCATCACAAGGAACCTGTACCGAACGCAACTGATTCGTTTGAAGCGATCATTGGCCGAAAAACACCCAGAATATGCGGCCAGACATGAAACCGTAATATTCCATCATAACAACGCTCGGCCACATCTTGCAATACCTGTTAAAAAGTACTTAGAATGAAGTGGTAGGGAAGTATTGCCTTACCCGCTTTATAGTCCAGACCGTGACCCGTCCGACTACTATTTGTTTCGATCAATGCAGAACGCTCTCTCTGGTATACGATTCACTTTGGAACAGATATTTGCTTGATTTGTTCTTGGCCTCAAAAGATGTACAGTTCTTTTGGCTCGAAATCCATATGTTGCCGAAAATATTGGAAAAGGTCATAGCTAACAATGGCTAATATTTTGAATACATTTTATTGTACAGGTGTTTCAAAATAAAAGCTACAAATTTGAAAAAATCCCATATTTTTTAAATCATACAGCCAATATTAATTTTATACGTTACTTTCTTTAGAAAGAGGTTAAGGTGGTAAAAGAAGCAGAAAAGCTTTTTCACATTAGGCGCAATATTCAAGCTAATTTACAGCCATTATTTATTTCAATGCTATACTGCCGAAGTAGGTGGAAAAGGTTTTTACGCCCTTATTCACATCCATTCTTCAAATGTGCATATTAGGGTTGACATTCGAATAAAAATTATTCGAATAATCGAGGAAAAAATATATTTATTGTTTGAATGAATAAAATTTTTCAATTTAGAATAAAAATATTAAGCCATCAATAATTGTCGTTTAATCGAATAATCGAATTAATGTATTTTCAAGTTAAAATTAAAACAGAAATTAGTTTATATAAACAATAATTTGGAGAAAAATATGTATCTCAAAGAAACACCACCAATAATTTATAATGTTACGCCAATAATCGAATAATCGAGGAAATTTTTAAAATTCGAATAATAAAACAAGTCAGAGTGCTATATTCGGTATCCTTCACCGAATTATATTTTTAAAATAATCAAAACAATCTATGACAAAAACCAAAATTTTTATTAAAAAAAGTGAAAAAATTGAGTTTTTTTCTTAAAAAACTCAAATATAAGCTGAGATATTTGTGTGCTGATTTCAAATAGCAATCTATGCCGGACTATAGCGGATATATTGATGTATCAATCATGTATGAAAGTTATTTGGGGGCTTCGTAAAGTAGATTTCAACATACTACATCGATACCTCTATCTACAGCGATCCGGAATATATATCCATGCCACTCATGGTGACGATTTTTGAAATTAGATTACATTAGAATATATATTCAATGTTGTGCTCCTATGATGTGATGATGGTTTTATCTTCTTATATACTAAATACAATGTAAGTAAATATTCATTTAGATTCATTCCTGTACTACATACATACTTATGAATGTAAAAGTGCCTCTTACTTAAAGTGCTTCTTGTAAATACATATATTTCTTGTTTGTTAATCTTTTTTTTTATAATATAAAGTTCAAGGTAATTGGATACAAACCAAGTAAGTAGTCGTGTTTGTTTGTAAACAGAAAGTTTACCTATTTCACTAAATAAACTTAATTCGTTTAGCAAACGTAAACGATTTTGTTACAAACTTCTGCTATAACATTTTCCTATAAGAAAACTTAAATACATATGTAGCAAATCATGATTAAATTTGTGTAAATAAGCATTTAGCTACAAGTTTAATCTAATATTATATTCGAATGGATAAGTAAACAATCAAATTAATACATTTGTTACAAATTAATTAGTACAAGTGTGTTTAAATTTTGTTTAAGTGTAACAACTGTTTAAATTAAATGCAACTGCATTAACGAAAGCTTTTTAATGTTAATGCTAAAGCTTTAACTGTTAATGATCAGAGTCTGTTAAAAATAGCAGCTTTTATATGATTTATTTTCCAAGGGATGCCATATGTTATTATTAGTTTTTTAAGCTTTTAATAAATATTGCAAACAAATCAAGGAATTTAAAAATAAAATTTATTTAAAGACAGCTTAAAAACATAAATTGTTTTATAAAATCATTTAATTTTTAAGAAATTATTCCAAAAATTTATATTTAAAACTTAAATACTTATTACGAAATTATATTTACCGATTTAAAATACTGTTGATTTATATTCAAGAAATCTAGCTTTGTATAACACTATTATTGAGATCGCAGCTTTACATCATTCTTCAAACGATATGACTCTGAATAGATCAGATATTAATAATTTCTTAACCACATATACGTGTAGTTTATATAATTCTAAAATTTTTGTTGTAGAAATTAAGTTCTGCTCCCATTTGGTTTAGGAGTTATAGGCATTTATTAAATTAAAATGTTATCATAAATATCTCATCTGCAATTAATCCGATTTCAACTACTTAATTATATAACATTTGAATGAGTTTAACAAAAGCTTTAAAATAATATAAAACCTGATCTAGTATATTAACCCATTATAACCCAAGGACTAAGTCTATTGAAACTGGATGAAATCGGTCCATTATTTCACCTAACCTAGAAAAATGTTTTTGTTCATTCACTTGATGCATTAAACGATTAAACCTTTACAAAACAGTAATCGCCTAATAACTAAATTTTGGATTTTTTTGTTACTTAACTGGTTTTTCAAATAAATGATTCAATTATTGTCTGATAAAATTGGCACTGTTAGATCATTGTGTGACTGCTAGTTGACAATATTTTCAGATATCCGACAATCGCGGTAACACATTTCGTTGTCTTTTTCAAAACATTGTCAGATAATTATCTGTAAATTTAGTTTAACAAAATCTGACTAGCTGTTTTTGACCTCGGTACCATCAACAGAGTCAAAAATCTATAATATACCATTTTTGGGATTTTTGAAAATTGTGGGATTTTCAATCACAAATTTCTTCTTCGCTTTTGAATTTTTATTAATGATTTCTATATAAGAGTAAAATTTCATTAAAAGCTATTTATAAATAAAACTTTTAATGCATTTTATAAATTAAAATTTTCCAAAAAAAAAAAATCAGATAACATTTTTTAATTCCATATTTTTGCAAAAAGTCTTCTATAATTTTTTTAATTCTTAAAAAAAAAGAAAACATAATTTCCTACACGTTGATATATAATATGTATATCTTATATTTTCCAGGAGTCTCATTAATGGCTTCAAATTACATAACTCAAAGTAATTAACTTCATCTTGAAGTGTTTTCCGATTTTTGATAATGCAGTATTCGGTAATGCAGTGCACAAAAATATATTACAAAATAGCAAGATTATGTACATTGTCTGTACATTTCATTAATATTTGGTGCACAATTTGACTTCCATATAATAACTTTTCACTATTTCTTTAATCGAATTTAAGATATTAATATTATTTCTTATATTTAACATTATTAACCTATAATACATCAAATTTAAGTAAAAATTGTGAATTTATACCTATTTTAAAATGCATTTTCTTTTAAGTTGTGGCAAAAATTTGGCACTAATCTTTTCACGGCCCTTTCAACAGCACTATATACTAAGAAAAAATAAAATAAAAAAATATCTGATTTTATAAGATTTTTTTTTTAAATTCCATTAAACTTTTGTAATTTTTGAATATAAAAAAAAAAAAATTTTTTGAGCGATAAAAAATTATTTTAGTCGAAATATTTACTAAAACTACTGCCAAATTTTGAAAATACTCTAAAAATAAAAATTTAAACTCATTTTAAAAAAAAAAACAAGTAAGAGTGCTATATTAGGCTGTGCCAAATCTTATATACCCTTCACCAAATTATACTTCAAAATTTTAAATATTTTTAGGTAAACAAAAAAATTTGTTTGTTTATTTCATTTTTTGGAAAAAAAAATTTTTCGATTGTTATTTAAAATTTTTTTTTTAAATTTCAAATTTTTTTTTTTAAATTTTAAATTTTTTTTTTTAAATTTAAATTTTTTTTTTAAATTTTAAAATTTTTTTTTGTTGTTTTTTTAATTTTTTTTTTTTTTTTAAAAAAAATTCGGGTTAAAATTTTTTTCCGATTTTGACCCATTGTAGGTCCAACTTACTATGGTCTTATATACGCCGTTGCAAATGTCTTTGAAATATCTATCATTAGATATCCATATTGTCTATATTAATGTCTTAGTAATCCAGATATTGGTCAAAAATAGGTAAAAAATCGAGGTTGACTTGGTTTTTTCCTCATATCTCAGCCATTTGTGGATAGATTTTGCTGATTTTAAATAGCAAAATTCTCGAAAGCATGCCTGACAGAATTATTGAAGATTTGGATCCTGAAGATATCTGGGGTCTTCAAAAAAGTGATTTCAACAGACAGACAGACGGACGGATATGGCTTAATCGACTCCGCTATCTATAAAGATCCAGAATATATATACTTTATAAGGTCGGAAAATTATATTGTGGAAATTACAAACGGAATGACAAACTTATTATATTGTTACGAAATTAGCTTGAATTCAAATATAGCGATTTTAAGGGCTGATTTAAAAGTAGCATAATGCTTTCAAATAACAGTGCTGTAATAGCAAACTGTAACATATCTGTGGGCATTATTAAATAAAAGCTTTCAGTTGATTTGATCGTAAGTTGGCAACGCTGTATTCGAATTCGAATATTCAGTTAAAGAACATTGTAGAAAGTACACCACAGATGGCTTATGTATTAGTAAGATCTAGAATATTCGAATTTTGACAGTTAAAGAACAATATAGAGTGCAGATGGCAGTGTTATAAATAGTGGCAGAGGTTGCAGTCGTGAGTCAGTTTATCAGAGACGCTATTCGAAAAAACATCAACTGAGTGCCTTAAAGTGTGTTGTGTTTTTCAAGTAAATTCGTGTACATTATAAAGTGTGTCTTTATTTCTGCGAATTTATAAACGTGTATAAAAAACACTGAGTGACTATTTAATTCTGTTGTTGTACATTTTAAATAAATAAATAAAGAGTTGTTACAATTTTCAAACTACTAAACGGCTTTTATTTGCAATCAAAAGTATCCGGTTTATTTAAAGGAAATAAACTAACGTTTTGGAAAGGTTAAAACGTAACAATATATACCCTTCTCGCGAATAATAACGCACAATTTTTTAATAAAATGTTGGGTTTTGTTATCGCGACAATTCTGTTTTCGCGACAGGTCTGGTTTTTAATTAATTTGGTACATACTACCTTTTCACATAATACTGTATTTAGCTGCAGGGCTGAAAAGTTATGAATATAAGGTCCAAAACAAGAAAATTTTACATGTTAAGTAGAGGGTTGAAACAATTTTCAATTACCATTTACCGTCTCTGTCGATTAAAGAAAATAAAAGCTTAAATATAAACTGTTAAATAAATTACACTGTTATCAACATAACAACAAAGTTAATAACATTTTATGTATGATCTGCAAATACCAAAAGCTGTTATTAACAGAACTGAAGCTTAATTTAAAAAAAAAACACACTACTACTAAACAACAATAACAATATAGTAATAAAAATAACAACAACATAACAACATTAACTAAAAACATCTGTATGCAAGCAGCAAAAGCAGCAGCATCAAAACAAACACCAGCAGAGATCAATTCATTTCAATAGTGAACGTGCAGGAAACAACAACGTGCGATTGAAAAACAAAAAACAACAAAATTGTTGGTAAATGTTTAGAAAAATGAAAATAAAATGTGTGTGCAATAAATAAATAACAAAAAAGCAAAATGTAAAATAACAAAAGTATAAATAAATATTAGAGAATGTTAAAAATATTATTCAATTATTATTTAATTTGCTAAATAAATTAGTACCTAGAATATTGAAAAACCAAAAAAAAAATTATAAATACGAGTGCAGACATGTTTATATGGATAAATATTAATAGGTACAAGTTTAAGTGAATAAAAAAACATATTTTTTTGCTGGTATTTAGATATAAATAATTAAATAAATATTTAATAACAAATTAAATAACGTGTATCTTTGTTGTGATTAATAAAATAAACCGTAAACAAAAAAACAGTTCATAGGAGGAAGTGTTGACAAATTTTTTGGTTGAAATTTTTATAATTTGCCAAATTGTCTGAGTGTGTGTTTTGTACTGGGTGCTAAAATAGTGTTTACAAATTTACATATTTAGCCGGTTACGATGAGCTGAGTAACCATTAACTATTGGAATGGGTTACTAAAGCCAAGATCAATGAAAGTGTTGACACTAGATAATTTAAAATGTTGAGAATATTTGGAATTACGGAAAGTTACTGCTCAGAATAAACAGGTAAAATTAACTTAAATCTAATATAAATATGTATTGTATAAAATTATTCTTAAATGTTTGTAAACAAATACAGTGGTTGACAATACAATGGAAACTTTTCGAATTATTTAACTAATAGGTCAAAATACACAAAAATTCTTGTGATATTTCTATTCTTTAAGCATTTTATTAATATCTAGGTTGGCTAACGTTATCGCTAAGCGACGGGTACCTTAAAATACCAGTTTAGCTCAACTGCCGTTACTTAAATAACTACAATTGCCGTTACCGCTAAAATACCGTTACCGATGTAATGATGAATAACGTTAAATACACTTACGGATATAATTTATTAGTGAAAAATATATGGTTGAAAAAAACTCGAGTTAAAAAATATGTTTCCCAATTTTGACCCATACTAGGTCCGAATTACTATGGTTGTATATACGTCGTTGGAAAGGTCTTCGAAATATCTATCATTAGATATCCATATTGTTTATATTAATGACTTAGAGATAGTCGTGGTTATTTGCTTATATCTCA
Organism: Calliphora vicina; assembly: GCF_958450345.1. NCBI lineage: Eukaryota > Metazoa > Arthropoda > Insecta > Diptera > Calliphoridae > Calliphora > Calliphora vicina. The sequence continues at coordinate 98,047,175 of NC_088784.1, read as the reverse complement.
GCCATTTGTAGGTCGATTTTATATAGCAACCGAACAGCGACTACATTGGAAATATTGATGTATGAATCGTGTATGTAAGTTATTCGGGGGCTTCGGAAAGTTGATTTCAACATTCACATGGACATGACTATATCAAATACGCTATCTATCTATAGTAAATACATATGTACAATGTGTCAAAATCGGGAAAAATATTTTTTAAACCGAGTTTTTTTCTTTTTCACCAAAACACATTTTTTTATTATCAAATTTTTGTTTCTGTAATTAAACAAGTAAGAGTGCTATATTCGGCTGTGCCGAATCTTATATACCCTTCACCAAATTATACTTCAAAATTTTAAATATTTTTAGGTAAACAAAATTTATTTTTTTTTCCAGTTGTTTTTTGAATTTTTTGGAAAAAAAATTTTTCGATTGTTATTAATTTTTTTTTTTTTTAAATTTAAATTTTTTTTTTTTTAAATTTTAAAATTTTAAAAAATTTTTTTTTGTTTTTTTAATTTTTTAAAAAAAAAAAAATCAGGTTCAAAATTTTTTTCCCGATTTTGACCCATTGTAGGTCCAACTTACTATGGTCTTATATACGTCGTTGCAAATGTCTTTGAAATATCTATCATTAGATATCCATATTGTCTATATTAATGTCTTAGTAATCCAGATATAGGTAAAAAAAATAGGTCAAAAATCGAGGTTGTCTTGGTTTTTTCCTCATATCTCAGCCATTTGTGGACCGATTTTGCTGATTTTAAATAGCAAAATTCTCGAAAGCATGTCTGACAGAATTATTGAAGATTTGGATCCCAAAGATATCTGGGGTCTTCAGAAAACTGATTTCAACAGACAGACAGACAGACGGACAGACAGACAGACAGACAGACAGACAGACAGACAGACAGACAGACAGACAGACAGACAGACAGACAGACAGACAGACAGACAGACAGACAGACAGACAGACAGACAGACAGACAGACGGACATGGCTTAATCGACTCCGCTATCTATAAGGATCCAGAATATATATACTTTATAGGGTCGCAAATGAAAAATGTAGAAATTACAAACGGAATGACAAACTTATATATACCCTTCTCACGAAGGTGAAGGGTATAAAAACCAAGACCACCTCGATTTTTGATATGTTTTTTATGTATATCTGGATTACTAAGTCATTATTGGGTGTATGACTTAAAAATGCGAGCTTTTCTCATCAACATTTGTACAATATAAATTTATTCAAAGTATTGGCCCTTGTTAGCTTTGACATTTTCCCATCTTTCCGGCAATATATGGATTCCGAGCCAAAAAAAAATGCTCATCTTTTGAGGACAAGAACAAATCAAGCCAATTTCGGATACTCTGTGAAGCGTAGCAGAGAGAGCGTTCTGATTCGATCGAAAGACATAGTAGCCGGACAGGGCAAGGTCTGGACTATAAGGCGGGTGAGGCAAAACTTCAAAACCACTTCTTTCTAAATAGTTTTTAACAGGTACTGCAACATGTGGCTGAGCGTTGTCATGATGGATTATCACGGATTTATATCTGGCCACATATTCTGGGCGTTTTCACACAATGCTCGAATCAGTTGCATTCGGTACAGGTTCCCTGTGATAGTCCCACCAGATTTCAGCAGCTCATATTATATGGGATCCTTTCGGTCCCACCAAATACAGAGCGCCATGGATATTTGGCTATGGTGTCGATTCGGCTGGTTGGCCGGGATTCATATACGATCTCCTACGCTTCGGGCTATCGTAATGGATCCATTTTTCAGCACAAGTAATGATTCGGTGCAAAAATTATTTTCTTTTATAGCGTTCAAACAGCATTTTAGACATACAAAATCGTCTTTCAAGGTCTCTCAGCTTCAATTCATATTTCCCTGCTTTTGGATGTATTCTTCTGCTTGCTGATTGTGTAGCTCCTAATATTCAGGGTCCATTGATTGTTCCCTTTTGTGGTACCTGAGGAAATAGAAGATAAAGGAAAGAGAAGTAAAAGAGGAAGAAAATATGTAGGTTGTGTGAGAGTAAAGTTAGCAAGAGAAGATATAGATAGGAGTTAGAGGAGAGAAGAATTCAAATAGCGCAGACGATCATGCGACAATAGCTGGGTCCCTATGAGGTGCAATACGCATGCTCGGTCTTATCAACCACCTGCTTTCCCTAATAAGGCCGTATATGCACCTTAATTCCTTCTCAGACAACCCGGATAGATTCCTAAAAGCCTGGCACGCAGATCACCCAGTGTCGGACAATTACAAAAGAAGTGTAAGATGGTATCTTCCTCCTCATTTTTGTGACATCTCCTGCAAAAGTCGTGGTAAGGCAGCCCAAGTCTTGGAGCATGGGTACCGAAATTGCATAACCTGTGATCATCGCCACCATATTGCTAAATCGTATTCGTTGTAAGCGAAGTAGATACAACGTGCGTTTACAGTCCAACCCAGGCCATATCATCCTCGTAATGGCACAGATGGATTCAGTACCCCACTTTGTTTGGGCAAGTTCTTAATATGCATTATTTAACCGCTGCTTACAAGTCGACAGCGGAATTCCACATAGGAAGTCTATTTCATCTTCCGACATCGAGGCTCCATGATTTTGCAAGATATTGTTGAGTTTGGCAATCTTCATGCCCCCAATTCTTGGTCTTCCAACTTATTTGGCTGGCATGGGCGATCTTTGTCTTCCGTGTCAAAATCACCACTTCTGCACCGTACAAACCATCTCTCACACGTTGAAACCGATGGAACACATTCACCACAAGCTTTTTTGAGCAATCTGTGTGCTTCAGCGGTACTTGTTTTCAAATAAAAGAAGTAAAGCAAAACTTCCCGCATATGACGCTTTGTTGGCACAAAATTCGAAATTTCCGAAAGAAAAAAAATATTGTTTTTTACACTATAATGTTCAATAACTAAGTGAGAATAAATGACAGATATGTATCCTTCAAAATGACATACATATAAGTTATTAAAAACAAAAACCGCGTTCAAAAGATACACCATCTATTGTAAATCCCCAATTTTTAAGTCATACACCTAAAATAATGATATTGACATAAATTTCAACATACATAAGTCATTTAAAGTTTTATGAAATTAATCACTCTATCAAATTCTGTACAGTTCGGACCATTCAAGTCCCCATAGAAGGCCAAATCTGCATATTGATAGTGGGTATACAACTTGTTACATATATGATTGATTTTCGAAATATCATAAATGCTAAACCCCTTATTACAAAAATCATACGAATAATTTATTTATTCGTCTTCCTTAAAACACTAAATGAAATGTTTGCAAATTTTAAAACAAGATAATTTCTGTAAATATTTGCTGTCTAATCTAATTAGAGTTAAATGGCAAACATAATAACAAAGATTTTGTTAATAAAAATAAAAATGTTAATAAGATTAAGTTATTTATTTTACTCACACGTATCTAAGTATAAATATTACACTTCGGTCTAAACAGATTTTCTTAGTACAATAGTATCTCCATTTTAAGTATACCTCTTTAAATCGAGTCAAATATCACTACACTACTACAAATAATAACATCTTGATTACTAGTCTCAGTCAGAAAAAATAAACACATGAAAAATAAAACACAAATCTAAATGGAAAAATTTTGTCTTATAAAATCAGTTATAAAGTAAAACTCGAAACTCGTGGGTGTCGGCTGAACTACTTGCAACTTGCACAATAACAATAAAAAAAAATAAAGAAAGAAAAATTAAAACAAAACAACAAAAAAATTTAAAGCTAAACAAAAGCGGTAAGTTTTTTAACAGCTTGTCACTATAGATTGAGAACAAAAATTTAAATTTGCCCCCCGTAAACATGCCAATAATTTGAATGAATGGATATCATTATATTGGATATCTATGGACTTTATAACACTTTATGAATAATTTGGGGACAAAATTTCGTGGTGTGGGGTTTGGGGATTTTAACAAAATTCGAATTTATCAAATTTTTGGAGATTTCTAAGTTTTAAACTGTTGTGTTTTGACTTTTTACTAAAATTTCATGTAAACAAATTTTATTTAAAAAAAAAATTATTAAATGTTTGACATGCATTTAGGGTTTTTTTGTTTCTAGGATAGTTTCTATTTAATTTAAAAAAATTAATAAAAATTAAATATAGAAACAAAGGGCTTCATTAAAGTTAACAAATATTGTGTGTATGACTTAAAAATGCGGGATTTACAATAGATGGCGTATCTTTTGAACGAGGTTTTAGTTTTTAATAACTGTCATTTATTCTCACTTAGTTATTGAACATTATTGTGTAAACAGCAATGTTTTTTCTTGATTCGAAAATGTCGAATTTTCTGCCAACAAAGCGTATGACACTGAAGCACACTGATTGCTCACCAAAGCTTATGGTGAATGTGTTCCATCGGTTTCAAAGTGCGAGAGATGGTTTGTGCGTTTCAGAAGTGGTGATTTTGCCCAGGATAGCCAAAAAAAGTTTGCAGACCGAGGCATTACTCCATGAAAATTTATGTAAAACTCAACAAGAGCTTACGAAATCATTGGGAGCTACTCCAGCAGCATATTCAAAACTTTTGCAAGCAGTAGAATTCATCCAAAAACAGGGAAATTGGGTACCATACGAATTGAAGCCTAGAGATCTTGAAAGGCGATTTTTCAGGTCCGAAATGATGCTAGAATGCTACAAACGAAAAACCATTCATTACTTGCAATGAAAATTGGATACGTTACAATATCTCGAAGCTTAGGAGATCTTATGTGAAGTCGACTCGACTTCAAAGTCAAATATCCATGGCGCTAACGTAATTGTCTGTATTTGGTGGGAGCAAGAGTGTTCTATCTATTATGAGCCTGTACCGAACGCAACTGATTTGTTTCAAGCGAGCATAAGACGAAAAACGCCCTACATATGCGACCAGGCATCAAGCACTTAGTCACATGTTGCAAATGATTTATAAAGAAATGGTTGGAAAATGTTACCTCACCCGGTTTATGGTCCAGTCCGTACCCCATCCGACTACTTTTTCTTTCCATCGATGCAGAATGCACTCTGTGGGTTACGCTTCACTTTGGAACAAAGTATCCGATATTGGCTTGAATCGTTCTTAGAGGAGCAGTTTTTTAGGATCGGAGTCCATATGTTGCCAGAATGATAGGAAAAGGTCATAGCTAACAATGACCAATAAGTTTATATTGTTCAAATGTTTAAAAATAAAAACTAATCATTTTAAAAAATCCCGCATTTTTAAGTCATTCACCCAATATTAAATTGGTTTTCGTTACTGGTTTAATTTTAAACGTATCCCTTTGAAATTATTTCGACATTTGGAAGTTATTAGGACAAAAATAAAGGACAGTACGATCAGTCGAAAGTACAAAAAGATGGGACTGGAACTGTGTTACTTTTCCTTAGTTTTGCAATGACTTCTGTTAAAATTATCATGTAATTTTCCGCAACTTCACCTATTTATAGCAACGAAAACAGTATTTTACAGAATACAGTATTGTTTTCATTTCTGGTTTTCTGGGACAAAATTGGGGATTTTTTGGGGACATCTATTATCAGATTGGGGACATGAGCTTGGAATAATTAAGATTAAATGAGTCTTCAAAAAAACATTCGAAATGCAATACATGCTGAGAGAAAACCGATTCGTGATACCAACCGAGTTTTCAGTTCTTTCAACAGAAAGTCAGTTAACAAAGAAGAATTTCGGCTGAAGCAACCAAACTTTTGTTACCCTTTCCAAAATTTTGTAGTCACAACTGTAAAATTCGTTCACTAAGGTAGAATCATTCGATTGACAACAAATTCGGTTGCTATCACGAATCTGTTTTCTCTGTGTGGAAATGTTGATATTTGCCTTTTAAAGAACCCTATACAATTATCCCTGGAAATAACACGTCCATAAAATGTTTCAGAACTCTAATGTAGAAATGAAAATAAATCACAACTATCTTTGAATTAAAATTATCTAACAAGAAGTAATCAAATTTCAGCTCCTTCCTATTTTTAAATACATACCTGGCAGCGCCTTCAGGAACTCATAAAAGAAAACGTTAATCGCAACTTTTAAATCTCAAATTAAATGTATAATAATTATAAACACTTACCTTTTAACGCCTTTTGCATTTAAATGAGGAAATAATGAGTGTATGCTCTTGTTGCTGTTGATATTCTCAACTCTTTGTACAATTTTCCACCCAAACAAATCACAAAAAAATAACAGAAGAAGCTAAAAAAAATAAAAAAGAAATAATACTATATAAACAAAAACATTATTTGCATAAACATGTTGCTTTTTCGTACATATTTATTATACCTACCATCAAACAAGATGGGAACTATGTTGAGTTTGTCATTCCGTTTGTAACTCATTCAAAGTTTTGTTGCCGACCCACACATTAGTATATTTGTATGTTCTGGGTCCTCATGAGATTCTAAGACGGTCTAGCTATGTCCGTCTGTCTGAAAACATGATGGGACCCAAGCGGAAATATTCCACAAATACTCTCTGTTGATAAGGTTTGTTTGGTATTGAAAATGAACAATATCTGTCCATGATTTCACCTAGCCCCCATTGAAATGTCCCCCTGGAATACTGTTTCGCAGTCATAAATATGTTGATTATTCGGCAATACTGATAAAATTTTGCACAATTATGTTATAAGTACTCAGAAATTATACTGTCAACAATTATGGCTTAAATCGGGCAACATTTGTCCCCAGTCCCCATACAAGGTCGCCCGCAGAAAATGTCTTGAACTTTCATAATTGCGTTATAATAATAAATATCATATACATAAGTATGAACTTAAATCTTTTTTAGGTTAGTAAGGATCGGTTCATTACTTCTTCAAGTCCCCATCGAAGGCCAAAACATAATATTGATGCTGGGTATACATGATTCGGCTTAGTCGAATATAACACTCTTATTTGTTTTTTTATAGCATTTCTTTTAATAGTTTTTTTGTATTTGTGTATTTTTTTTATAAGTGCAACGACTTTTTTGTTTTCGTTTTATCTCCAACAACAGCAAATACTTGCAACAAGCTATTTTTTAAATGTTTTTTTTTTTTTTTGTTTTTGTTTAATCTCTAGTGTCACTTTACATAATTGTTTTACAATGACACTTTGTCAAAAAGATGCTGCTCTGTTGCTGTTGCTCTGTTGTTGAGTGAGTGCCCAGCAAACATGACAGATTGATCTTAAATCAAAAATGATTTGAAAATAAAATCGTTCTTAAAGATTTGAAGTTTTGCAGCAAATGTTTCATTGTATGGATGGGGACCAATTGAATGATTCGGTTGCACAAATAGAATATTTCGGTTCTAGCAACAGAAAATTAGTTGATAAAGAAGAATTTCGGTTGCAGCAATTAAACTTTTGTTACTGCAACTGTTAAATTCGGTCACTAAGGCAGAATCGTTCGATTGGCTACAAATTCGGTTGCTACTACGAATCTGTTTTCTCTATGTAGACATCGGTAACGCTATAATTACATATGTTTTCATACCACTACGAACCTTAAGACATCCCATTGTGTAAGAAAGGGGTCTAACAGAATTCATCATAAATTAAAAATTCTTGAATGTATTTGTTTCATCCAAAAAAAGTTGTCAGAATCAGAGCAACTTCTTCTATAAAAAGTTGTCTGATTCAGAGCAATTTTTTCTATAAAAAAAGTTGTCTAATTCAGAGCAATTTTTTCTATAAAAAACTTGTCTGATACAGAGCAACTTTTTCTATAAAAAGGTTGTCTCAAACAGAGCAACTTTTTCTATAAAAAGGTTGTCTCAAACAGAGCAACTTTTTCTATAAAAAGGTTGTCTCAAACAGAGCAACTTTTTCTATAAAAAGGTTGTCTCAAACAGAGCAACTTTTTCTATAAAAAGGTTGTCTCAAACAGAGCAACTTTTTCTATAAAAAGGTTGTCTCAAACAGAGCAATTTTTTCTATAAAAAAGTTGTCTAATTCAGAGAAATTTTTTCTATAAAAAATTATTAATTATTAAAAACGCATTTTTAAGTCATACACTCAATAATTGTGAAGTCAATTAAGATTAGCGGAGGTTGAATTTAAAGTTAATACCATAAATATTTCCTAAATCACCGTAAAGCAAAGTACCAATTTTCCTTTTCCCATCAAATTTTTAATTACAAAGTACTCCATTTTGGCAATTTTTTTGTAACAAAGATATGCCTCAAATGGGGTTTTTATCCCGGGAATTCCCGGTACTAATTTCCCGGGAATTTTGCCAATTTTTCACTACCCGATTCCCGGGATTTTTAGTCGGGAATCCCGGGAATTAAAAACTGACGAAAATACATAGAAAACAAGTTAGAACTCTGTTTTTTTCACCAAAAAACATTGAAAAGTTGTTTACAGTTTTTTGCTTATATCTTGGCAATAATAGACCGCTTATTATTATTATTTACTTTGGTTTTTCGTAAAATTTAAAAAGAGAATTCATTATTTATAGAATTTATTTCTTATTGAATCATTATATTTTCTTTAAATTTTTTCTTCAATTCCATAACAAAATATCTTCAAAAATTTTGTAAGTGATTCGATTTAACAAAAATTTAATCATTCAGAGTTTGAATAAGTTCCGTTATTAATTAACATTAAAATTCAGTTTAAACAAAGGCTTTGGAATGAATCTAAAAAATTAAATATTAGGAATGGATTTATGGAATGAAAGGCTGACATTTTTTAATTACGGATTAAGATTTTAGTGAATTAAGCTCAAATTTGATTAATTAATTCGAAGCTTTGATATTTAATAATTATTACACTAATTTTTTATATGAAATTTGGCTATAATATTCCTAATTTACAGTATCATAATATATTTCGGGAATAGCCGGGTACCCGGGAATGTAGAAAAAAAATTCCCGATTCCCGGGAATCAAAAAAGTCCAGGAAATTAAAAACCCTAGTCTCAAACGACTCATTTGTGTTTATGTCCACAAAAAAAATATGTTTTAAAAAAGTACCAAACTGTACCCGGATTTGCCCAATCTACACCTTCTCACTCGAGTTCCATACAAAATCATATTAGGTAATTTTTGTATGACTATAGGAACAAATGCTTAAAGTTTTATGAAACTTAAGTCAATAATTTTTTATAAAATAGTTTTTCCCGTTTTTACGCTAAATATCAAAAAAGTACCAAATTTATATTAAGTATGTTTGACAAGATTTAAAATTAATTTACATATATTTTTATTGGTTTAAAAGATACATGGGGTGCCAAAAATGTAATAAATCATAATTTTTACCCTTTTGTCCTTTAAAATTTCAAAATTTCCAAAAATTACCAGACCCTTGTCTGCAAATTTTTTAAGTAAATAAATGATTTTTGTAGCTGTATTAGTTTAGAAGATAGAAGGCTAACGAATTCTCCCATTTTTACCCCCTAAAGAATAGTACTCTGTTCATATTTGCGAAAAAATTATGGTTTTTTCAAATGATCAGCTGTTGATTTTAATTTCGTGCGAAAGAAGTGCTGCTTATGTTATTTCGTGTGAAAAAAAAAGTTTGCCAGATGTATTTCATATATTTTCCACAATAAGAACAGAGTACTGTTTTTGCGAAATTATATCAAATCATTCTCAAACGTTTGACATTTGATTTATGTAAAATAATTTGGAACTTGACAGCAAATCTCAATGTTTGCTGGACAACTATGCATGCGTGCGTGAGTGTATAGAATTGTTGTCTGTTTTAACTCACCTTTTGTTTCATTAAATGCTTTTTTTCCCTTTTGCACATATAAATTTATTCTGTTTTATTCACTTATTTACATTAGAATGGCCCCTTTTATAAGGGGTCAGAAAAACTGTTGCTATTGCCAACTGAAATTAAAGTTTAATTAGTTTTGTATAAACAGATTTAAAATAACCAATCTGAACAATGTTAATGAAAAAGGACCTAATTGTTCTTCGATCCAGCTCTATAAAAGGGAAAAGTTATAGATTTCTTATATTGTAATATATATAAGAAATCTATAACTTTTCTAGGCTTCAAGTAAATGGTTCCATCCTAATTTTCATATGTTTATACATAACAGTTGTTTATTTGTAACAATAAACATTTAGTTCGCTTTGTGAACTGCTAAAAGAAAATTAAACAACAATAACAAAATGTAACAATATCTGACAATTACCATACATTTGTTACATTAAATTGTGAAAAATGCAAGATTAAATTTCATGTGTACCTGTTTTTTTTTCTGTTAACGGAGTTAAGTGATGAAACAAAACAGAGCAATTTTTTTTTCAATGGCCAGAGTCATAAATGAATCATCAGAAGTATTGGTTGGATTACTATACTCTACGGATGGATTATCTCCAATCACGATTAATGACTGGGCATACTAGTTGGTCAATATTTTTAGCATATTAGGTATGACCGTTTTAGCGGGAAATCTAAATATGATTGAATTTAATATTAATTAAAAATGAAGAACTAAAGGAGGTATAAAGAAGCACGACTGAAAAGAAAATTAATGACTTTGTAAGAATCACGATTTACTTTGAAATTGTTTAAGGAAGAATAATGATTGACTAGAAAATTAGAAAAAGAACATCAATTGACGTTGACATTAATTAGGAAATAACCACGATTGACTAGGAAATTGGATGTTTAAAAGAACCGCAATTAACAAGGAAATTGGATCTATTAGAGAACCACAATTTCTTAGAAAATTGGATGTATAAAAAGACCACGATTGATTAGGAAATTGAATGTATAAAAGAACCACGATTGACTAGGAACCATGATTGACTAGGAACCACGATTGACTAGGAACCATGGTTGACTAGGAACCACGATTGACGAGGAACCATGATTGACTAGAAACCACGATTGACTAGGAACCCTGGTTGACTAGGAACCATGATTGACTAGGAACTTCGATTGACTAGGAACCATGATTGACTAGGAACCACGATTGACTAGGAACCATAGTTGACTAGGAACCACGATTGACTAGGAACCATTATTGACTAGGAACCACGATTGACTAGGAACCATGATTGACTAGGAACCACGATTGACTATTAACCATGATTGACTAGGAACCACGATTGACTAGAAACCATGGTTGACTAGGAACCACGGTTGACTAGGAACCATGATTGACTAGGAACTACGATTGACTAGGAACCATGGTTGACTAGGAACCACGATTGACTAGGAACCATGATTGACTAGGAACCACGATTGACTAAGAACCATGGTTGACTAGGAACCACTATTGACTAGGAACCACGATTGACTAGGGTGTATTAAAGAACAGCGAATGACTAGGAACCATGATTGAATAGGAACCACGATTAACTAGGAACCATGATTGACTAGGAACCACGATTGACTAGAAACCATGATTGACTAGGAACCACGATTGACTAGGAACCACGATTGACTAGGGTGTATTAAAGAACAGCGAATGACTAGGAACCATGATTGACTAGGAACCACGATTGACTAGAATCCATGGTTGACTAGGAACCACGATTGACTAAGAACCATGGTTGACTAGGAACCACTATTGACTAGGAACCACGATTGACTAGGGTGTATTAAAAAACAGCGAATGACTAAAAACCATGATTGACTAGGAACCACGATTAACTAGGAACCATGATTGACTAGGAACCACGATTAACTAGGAACCATGATTGACTAGGAACCACGATTGACTAGAAACCATGATTGACTAGGAACCACGATTGACTAAGAACCATGGTTGACTAGGAACTTCTATTGACTAGGAACCACGATTGACTAGGGTGTATTAAAGAACTGCGAATGACTAGGAACCATGATTGACTAGGAACCACGATTAACTAGTATCCATGATTGACTAGGAACCACGATTGACTAGGAACCATGGTTGACTAGGAACCACGATTGACTAGGAACCATGATTGACTAGGAACCACGATTGACTAAGAACCATGGTTGACTAGGAACCACTATTGACTAGGAACCACGATTGACTAGGGTGTATTAAAGAACAGCGAATGACTAGGAACCATGATTGACTAGGATCCACGATTAACTAGGAACCATGGTTGACTAGGAACCATGGTTGACTAGGAACCACGATTGACTAGGAACCATGACTGACTAGGAACCACGATTGATTAAGAACCATGGTTGACTAGGAACAACGATTGACTAGGAACCATGATTGACTAGGAACCAGGATTGACTAAGAACCATGGTTGACTAGGAACCACGACTGCCTAGGATCCACGACTGCCTAGGAACCATGATTGACTAGGAACCACGATTGACTAGGAACCATGATTGACTAGGAACCATGATTGACTAGGAACCACGATTGACTAAGAACCATGGTTGACTAGGAACCACTATTGACTAGGAACCACGATTGACTAGGGTGTATTAAAGAACAGCGAATGACTAGGAACCACAATTGACTACGAACCACGATTGACTAGGAACCATGGTTGACTAGGAACCATGGTTGACTAGGAACCACGATTGACTAGGAACCATGACTGACTAGGAACCACGATTGATTAAGAACCATGGTTGACTAGGAACAACGATTGACTAGGAACCATGATTGACTAGGAACCAGGATTGACTAAGAACCATGGTTGACTAGGAACCACGACTGCCTAGGATCCACGACTGCCTAGGAACCATGATTGACTAGGAACCACGATTGACTAGGAACCATGATTGACTAGGAACCATGATTGACTAGGAACCACGATTGACTAGGAACCATGATTGACTAGGAACCACGATTGACTAGGAACCATGATTGACTAGGAACCACGTTTGACTAGGAAATTGGGTGTATTAAAGAACCACGAATGACTTGGAACCATAATTGACTAGGATATTGGATGGAAAAAAGAACCACGATTGACTAGGGAGTTGAATGTATAAGAGCACAACGATTGGCTGTGAAATTTGATGTATAAAATAACCACGATTGACTTGGAAATTAACTATGATTGACTAGGAAATTGGATGTATAAAATAACCACGATTGACTTGGAAATTGGAAATATGAGAGAACCACGATTGACTAGGAAATTGGATGTATTAAAGAACCACAATTGACAAGGAAATTGGATGTATAAAATAATTGAGATTGACAAGGAAATTGGATGTATAAAAGAACCACGATTGACTAGGAAATTGGAAATAAAAAAGAACAACGATTGACTGATTTGAAGATATAAGAGGACAACGAATGACTAGGAAATTAGAGCTATAAAAGGACCATGATTGGCTGGGAAATTGGATGTAAAAAAGAACCACTATTTAGTTTTAAATAAATTAATATAGATTCACGATTTACTAGGAAGTTGACGATCTCTAACTCTCTCTTACGAATAATTGGGGCGAAAAATTCCTAATGGCTCTGAATCGTTTATGGATTATTAACATAACATAGATATTCAAAGACACATCACAAAAAGATCTAACGGGTTCAAATCGTAGCTCTACAGCAGACAATTGATATCCCTAAGACGGCAGATTAAATGATTACACGAGCACTGCAGATCTATGATCAATGTTCTGAATTGTTTGAAAATAAAAAAAAAAAAACATTTTATCCTGATTTTCTTTTATTCGTTTTTTGATCTCATCAAGGAACTTAAAAACCGATACTTAATAAAATTAACTTCAAACGAAAAATGCATTAATATTAAAAATATTAATTCAAAGTTTATTACCTAATAATTCATATTATTTAAAAATTTCTTTGTCTTATTATAAAACTTTAAATTTTTACAACTGCTTCTCATCCTGTTCATTAGCAAAGTATTTGTTTATTTAAATAATATTTAAGTTAATTATAATTGCTGTTATATAACGACTACATAATCATTTAATTGATTTATTCTTTTTTTACTATTTACAGCAAATTATAGTGTTCGTCATAAATAAACGTGAGTTTTAAGATTTCTCCAAACAGCTATGAAATAAGTTGCAAACAAAGCTACACAAGCCGCAAAAACATTTGTATTTAATAAAAAGAAATTTTTTTTAAGAAAAATATTCTATCGTAAAAATATTTACGCCCACATTCCTGACAAGTTACAGTCCTCAATAACCAGGTGAGTGAGTTAGTTGTAAAATTTATACATTTCACAGCGTTTATTAACTTGGCTTACAAACGGCACATCGACACACAGCCAGCTAGATAACTCTGCATATTTACTTGTACCCAAAAAACAAGTTTAAACAAGTTACTTGGGTAAATAAAAAAAAATTTACTCGTAAACTATATAAATTAATAGTTCTACATTTATGTAGACAATATTTTACTTATTCATTAATAAATAGTGTTGGATAAGATTGAAGAAGAGGTATGTATACAATATTTTTGCATATATAGAGAAAAATCCAAAACGTAATTATTAATTTTTTAAGATTTACCTACTATTTTTTATTTTGTTACTTCATTTGTACCAATAACCCAAGAGTTAATGAGTCATGCTGATGTTCACATATTTAAAGTAAATAAAAAAAATATTTCTACTTCCTCTTGTTTTAATATTTATAAATTATACCAATTTATATAGTCTAGACTCTAGACAATAAAGATCAAGGATATTCGTTATAATACTGACAAATTCATCTGCTAGTGATTACAGATTATGTTTTTCCATTTAGATAACTATTAAAGCAAGGTCATACTGCAATACGATTTTGGGTAGAGAATACAAGTGATCACAGAATAACGATCTTTTTATGTAAACCACTATTAAACGAAGTACATACAAGAATTTTCTGGTAATTTAAAAAAAAAATCGATTTCGGATGGAGTGATCACAGATTACCGCTCTTTTTCCATTTAGACTACAGGCATTTTAAGATTTTGAATTGAATACAAGTGATCTGTGACTATCGCCGTTTTTACATTTAGAAAACTATTTAAGGAACAGCCATTTATTGTCTAGAGTGATTTTGGGTAGAGAATAGCCCGCTTGTTAAGGAACTGTAGCAAATTAGAATTTTAATATTGTAATATTTAGGCTACTATTTAACTAAAGTTAGAGTTCATATTTATATTATTATTTTAAAATTATAACTGCATTAATATTAGTTTGTTTAGTTTGCAGTGTAATACACAAATGTTCTTCCATTTAAATCTACATATTTACAATTTCTAATTGCATGTTACACCTGATCTATATATTACACGCAACATTTTTTCCGCTACAATTCCAAGTACCATCATCATGTTTGTAATGTGTTTATAATTATCAAATTTGATTGTAATAAATTAAAAAAAAGTTCACGTAATAGTAATAGGTTTGAAAAACACAAAAATGTTTAATTCCTAGTTGTAAAAAATTGAATATCCACCACCCAGTAAACAATATAGATAATTTTAAAACAGCTATTATTGCCATTATTCTTTTACTAAATATTGTTACGTTTTTTTACCTTTTAAAAATGGTGGTTTATTTCCTTTAAATAAACCGTATTATTTTAATTGCAAATAAAGGCAGTTTAGTATTTTAAAATTGTAACGACTCTTTATTTCTTAAAATTTATACAACAATTTAAATTGTCACCCTCTTTTAATATACACACTTTAAAAACACACGTTATAATGTACAAGAATACAGTTGATGTAAAGTCTAACAGCACCTACAATACACTGACTCTCTGCAAGCTACTGTTACTATTTATCTTCTAGTAGTTTCATGAAATGTCTATCTTACGGTCAAAACTAGAATTGTTTAAACCTGGAAATGTTTATAAATTCAGATTGATAGTACAATATTTTGACTAAATATGTACCCCCATATTCATATTCAACTTTTAAATTTATAAAATGTTTATAAAACAAAAATATGTCCGTACAAAATTCCTTTTATAAAACTTTCACAAAACAAGGTCTGTAGGATATTCTTATAACGTTAGGTACCTCAAAAGTTCTTTTAAAAACTTAAAATTTCAATTCGTATTTAGACCACTTATTAGCTAAGTGAGTTATTCTTCTTTGTCAACTGGCTTTCTGTTGCTAGAATTCAATCATTCGTTGGTCATCGCAACGAATCTACTTTATCTGCGCAGAGGAATTATAACTTACACTTTAATCAGATAGACTACACCAGGCTACAGGACTACATGACTATAAATGTCGTTGGTAGCATTCGTCGCCTGTAGTTAGCTGACTTTGAATTTTAAAGTTTTAGCTTAAGTTGGATACAGCGGCAACGGTGGTCGTGTAGCTGTGATGGCGTCAACATAATAGTCTTAATCACAACAGCACGGCTACACGAAATAGACTACAGCAGACATCAAACATACACGACTATAAATGCCGTTAGCAGCAATCGTCGCCCAGTTGTCAACTACTAAATTATAATGAAAACGACAGCAACATCGTAATCAGCTGACATTGAAGTTTGACGTTTTAGCTTTAGTTGGCTACAGCAACAACGGTGGTTGGGCAGCCGTGTAGTTGTGATGACATCAAAAGCAAAGTCTTCATATTCAGTGTATGACTTAAAAATTCGGGATTTTCAACTGAAAGCAGTCTTTGGTTTTAACAAATTATATTGAATTTTGAAGGGTACATATACTTTCACAGAAAGAATTATTGCTAAAATATTTTCTAACAATCGCCTGTCTGAAACTAATTTTATTTTCTATAAATATTTTTATAGATTCTATTAATGTTTTTGTTTGATTTTTATATTAATACAACACTTGGGATAAGACAACAACACAAGCAAGTAAATAGGTGTGTTTGTTGTTATCATGTGCATCTTACTCACATTTGGTAATTTCGTTTGCATGCGTGTTTTTAACATGATTTGATATAATTCTCACTTGGTTAAGAATATTTTTTAAATAAGTAGTTTTGTTTTTGTCAAAGACTTTACAAAAATTGTATGATGTATGATAAACATCTAAAAACATTAAATACTGTTTTAGCTTTTTCTTTCTTAATTTTCTTATTTGTATTTTTTTTTCTCTATTTTCCTATTTTTATTATTTTTTTTTTCTGATATTATTATTTTTTAAAAATTTTATTGGTTCTATACCAATTTAGCTTAAAAATTATTTTTTGGACCAGACAAAAATTTTACTGTTTTAAACAAATTTTTGTTTGAAATTGTGTTGTAAATTCAAACAACTTTTTTATTAAATATGATACTTTTTTTAATTGAAAAAATATTGATTTTTTTTCAATTAAATTTTTGAAAATTTCTTGTTTGAATTTACAAATTTTGTGATAGGTCCTAATTCAAACAATATTTTGTCTGATTGAGCAAATTTCTTGATTGAATCAGAAATTAAATTCTTTCTGTGTTCATTTATTCTCACTTTGTTATTGATTTTGTGTAGACAACAAATTATTTTTTTGCTCCGAAAATGTTGAATTTTGTGCCAACAAAGCGTCATATGTGGGAAGTTTTGCTTCACTTCTTTAATTTGAAAAAAGTGCCTCTGAATCACATCGATTTCTCACCAAAGCTTATGGTGAATGTGATTCATCCATTTCAACATGCGAGAGATGGTTTGTGTGATTCAGAAGTGGTGATTTTGACACGGAAGACAAAGAATTGAAGGCATTAGTCCATGAATATTTTTGTCAAACTAAACAAGAGCTTGCAAAATCATTGGGAGCTAGTCAATCAGTAATTTCTAAACGTTTGCAAGCAGAAGAATTCATCCAAAAGCAGGGAAATTGAGTACTATATGAATTGAAACTGAGAGACCTTGAAAGACGATTTTGTATGTCTGAAATGCTACTTGAACGCTATAAATGAAAATAATTTTTGCACCGAATCATTACTTGCGATGAAAAATGGATCCATTATGATAACCCGTAGCGTAAGAGATCTTATGTGAAGCCCGACCAAGCATCTGAATTTACTCCAAAGACAAATATCCATGGCGCTGTGGTAATGCTCTGTATTTGGTGGAACCAAAAGGGTTCTATTTATTATGGGCTGAAATCTGCCCAGACCATCACAGGGAATCTGTACCGAACGCAAATGAATCGTTTGAACCGAGCATTGGCCAAAAAACGCCCAGAATATATGGCCAAATATGAAACCATAATATTCTATCATGACAACGCTAGGCCACATGTTGCAATACATTTTAAAGAGGTTGGCAAGTTTTTCCTCACCCGTCTTATAATCCAACCCTTGCTCCGTCCGACTGCTATTTGTTTCGGTCGATGCAGAACGTTCTCTCTGGGTGTATCCCTTCAGAACAGAGTATTCTTGGCCTCAAAAGATGAGCAGTTCTTTTTGCTCGGAATCGATATGTTGCCAGAAAGGAAAAGGTCATAGCTAACAATGGCTAATACTTTAAATAATTATATATTATACAAATGTTTCAAAATCAAAGCTAAATATTTTAAAAAAATCCCGCATGTTTAAAGAAATTTCTAGGAACACAGAACAAATTATTAAAATTTTTATTGAAAACTCATTAATTTATTGCTTATATAATAGCTATGTTCAATAACTAAAAGTTGTTACTAGTTAGTAACAATTGTTACTGGAAAAGCGTTCATTAACTCAAAAAACTAGCAAGTAGAGAAAAAATCAAGAGCGAATAAATTTTAGAGAGTGTTCTCTCGTTGCAAACTATTACAAGTTCTATTTTGAACTCGTAATCAGTGTAGCCAGATGTGGGGATTTGTCCCCAATTTGGGGATTTCAAGATTTTTTTGGGGACAGAATTTCGTGGGGAGGGATTTGGGGATTTTAACAAAATTTGGGGATTTACATCCATTTTTGGGGATTTTACATTTTTAGACATTAGCGGTATTCACAATGTAGAGTACTTGGCCTAGTAATAAAGCAGAAGAGCTATTTATTGAAAAACATTTCAATTTCTAATCTATTTGGTTTTATATTTTGTTTAAATAATCATATTTTATTTCTTTCATTTCTTCAGAATTTGATGAAAAACATAAAAAACACAAAGATTTTTCGTTTTCAGGACACTACTTTGATAATAAAAAAATTAAAAAAGGATTTCATCAAAAGTTCACAGATATTAAATAGTTTTAAATTCTTGCTAAACACAGAAAGCTGAATCATTCTCTAGGAGCCAATTTTTGACTTCGTATTTAAATGTTAATTACACTGTGCGAAAGTGAAAAAATGTCAAAAAATTTCAAAAACATCCTCAAATTCAGAATTTATTCAAAAAAAAAAGTTTTCAATGATGTTCTTCAACTTATCGTCGACCTGTAACTTAAGCTGGCCACACACGGTTGATTTGTGATTATGATTTGGTCGTGTTCGACATCTTGTTACTTGTTAATGGGGATGTGCGCGATACTTTTTTCTGGAATAAAAAATCGAATATTATAAAGCTCTTGATTTCTCAAGGAGTTATAAAAACTAATTCATACAAAAATCGGATAAACATCAAGAATTCTTTGGCAGGTTTCAAAGTAAAATGACATCTTCCAAACAATTTGTTCCAAAATCGATGAATCAACATTTTGAAAACTGACAATGAGGTAAATAGATGTAAAAATGCTTGTCGTATGTTATTATGCCAGATTGCAACTTTAGTTTGTTTAACTCAACATAGTAAAATTTAGTATTAACAATATAATTTAATTTTTTTTATGGTGACAAAATTGGGGATTTCAATTTTGAAATGGGGATTTTTTGGGGACATCGACTTTCAGATTGGGGACATAAGGTAAACTTTGTCTGGCAACACTGCTCGTAATAGTTAGCAGCTTATATTTCATATGTTTCGTGTTATTGTTTATTAATTTACAATTAAAAAAAAAAATAATTTTCAATAAAATTGAAGAAAATGTGAGTATTTATACATTTTAAAAGGAATAAAATAAGAAAATTGTGTGTATAAAACAATTGTTACTGGAAAAGCGTTCATTTATTTTTTACTATTTTTGAGAATTTAAGTGAGTAATTTTGTAAATTTTGATTTTATTCTCTCGTTGCTAGTATTTACTGGGAAAGTAAATGAACAGACCTAATATTTCAATTTTTGTAATTTGTTTATATTTGAAAAATGATTGAAAAGTTGCTCATAATTTAATTTAATTTATAAATTAAGTATTTGAACATAGCTAAAATCTTAACATTTTGCGTGTTGGGTTATTCGAGCATTTATTAAATTACACGTACTATTGTCGTTATAATAAATCAAATTATTTGAAAACATATTTATTTAAGCTGACATCTTTATGAATCAACAAATTAAATGTATGACAGACTATACATTCGTAATAAATACTCAAACATACATAGGAAAAGTAAACAGATATTATTAATTTTCTGTTATAGCTGTTGAGTTTATTTGTCAGATTTAAACAAAAAATAATTGTAGCACGGAACATGGATTATTCCACAGTAAAAAAATAAAAGTATTTTATATTAATTGATTGAATATATGAAATACATAAATTTTTATACCCTACATGATTTTAATGTGCTAAAATATTGTTCCAATACCCACCTTAAAGTATATCGATCAAGTTAGGATCACTTTCTTAGTCGATTAAAGACGATGCCTATTGAATGTGATTACAATCGGTCCATTATTTCTCCTAGCCCCCACACAACTGTCCTATCTGAAATCGTTAAGCTCTCATAAATATCTAGTTATACAGATATCCAATCCAATATATAAGCCGAACTCGCACTATCAATTGTTGTGACGATCGGTAAGTTTCAGACCTAATTTAATCGCAATCGGTCCATAATTAGTCATAGTTCCCATATAAATTTTAAAAGAAAACTGTTTATAATACTCTTCTCGGTGTAGGGTCGGACTTGACCAACTTTGTTACTTGTTTTATATTGGAAACATATTAAGTTTCCGTTTTAAAATTGTTCTTAATTATACTAATGATTTCATTATTTTAGTATTTATTGTTAACTTTGTTTTTTATCATAACTTCAGATTTTAAAATAATCATGATTTATTTAACAAACAATTACAAATTCAACTTGTTGACTTGTCTCTCTAGTCATTCTTTTGAACAATAATCTGAAAATAATACTTGTACATACCAAAAGAGTTATTTAAGGGCTTATGACTTCAAGGTTTTTGCTTGTATTTTTTTGTTGTTTATTTAAAACAAAAAAACAGAAAGTATCTAAACAACAATGTTCAAGAGGCTGTATAGGTATGATCTTTAAGTAAATTTAAATATTTACAAACAAAAAAAAAAAAACAACTAACTTTATCATCATTTACATAAAATGTTTGAGTTGCAATGACTGGTGTACGACTACAAATATTACAACAGGCACTTGGGGAAATTCCCCGCCAAAAAAAATAAACAAAAGGGGAAGGTTTACCCAGTTAACTAATATAATGTTAGCTGTTGTTTATATATTTATGGAAGTGATTTTAATATCTTGAGTTCTAAACTTTTATACTTTTAAATTTTTTAGAAAATTTAAAATTTTGGCTGGCTAAAACGGTTTTATTTTGTAAGGTATACTTCCCCTTTGGATCATTAAACTGTAATTGCTGTATGATAAATAAAAAATAAATATTAAAAGTTATAAATTATGAAAAATCATAGTAATTATTAATTTTTTACAGTTTTAAAACTACAGTAAATGCCGGGTTTAATGAATTTCTAAATTTTTAGCATTTGTACAATATAAATTTATTCAAAATAATGGCCATTGTCGCAGCAAAATAACTGCTCATCTTTTAAGGCTAATAACGTATCAAGCTAATTTCAAATACTCTGTTCCAAAGTGAAGCATATCCCAGAGAGAACGTTCTGCACGATCGACAGAAATAGTTGTCGAACGGGGTTAGAATCAGTTGGGTTCCCTGTGATATTCTGGTCAGATTTCAGAAGCTCATAATAGATAGGACCCTTTTTCTCCCACCGTATACAGAAAATTATCTTAGCGCCATGTATATTTGGCTGTGGTGTCGATTCGGCTGGTTGGCCTAACTTATTGTAATGGATCCATTTTACATCGCAAGTAATGATTCGGTCTTTCGTCTTTCAAGATCTCTCGGCTTCAATTCGTATGATACATATTTTCGATGCTTTTTGATGAATCCTCGGCTTGCAAAAGTTTTCATGTTGCTGCTTTAGTAGCTCCCAATGATTGCAAGCTCTTGTTGAGTTTGACTACAATCTTGATTTAGTAATGCCTCCAATTCTTGATCATCAAGCTTTTTTGGCTGGCCTGGGGGATCTTTGTATTACGTGTCAAAATCACCACTTCTGACCGATGACGCCGCCAACCCAAAATCTCCACCAAACAATGGCTTTTTCGGGATGCTCTTTTATCTTATGTGAATTGGTATCGTCCCAAATTCGACAAAAAATAGTTACCCATTCATCCTGAAATGAGCCTCATCTCGTAATATGAGCGAAGAACGCCGAACGTTGCCCGAACAGAAGACCTACTTTGATAAAACCATTTAATCATTTGCACTTGTTGTTGAACGCTATATCCGTCCATGGTGATTTGGCAAAACAAACTGATTAAATGACAGTCAGATGTAGCTTCAAAAATATGGAGTTCATAATTAGTCATATAAGATCCTCTTCCTTTCGGAATAAATTATTGAAATTTTAAAAGAAAAATATTTTTGGTCATTTACTTAGTGTATGGTATTAAATGGTCAGGCTTGACCGAGCATACTTTCTTACTTGTTTTTATACCCTTCACCTTCCTGAGGAAGGTATATATGTATAAGTTTGTCATTCCGTTTGCAATTTCCACAATATAATTTTCCGACCCTATAAAGTATATATGTATGTATATTCTGGATCCTTATAGAGTCGATTAAACCATGTCCGTCTGTCTGTCCTTGTTGAAATCAATTTTTTAAAGACCCCAGAAATTTTCGAGATACAAATCTTCAATAATTCTGTCAGACATGCTTTCGAGAAGTTTGCTATTCAAAATCAGTCACAAATGGCTGAGATATGAGAATAAACCAGGACAACCTCGATTTTTGACCTATATCTGGAATACTAAGTCATTAATATAGACAATATGGATATCTAATAGATATTTCAAAAACCTTTGCAACGACGTATATAAGACCAAAGTGAGTTGGACCTACAATGGGTCAAAATCGGAAAAAATATTTTTTTAACCCGAATTTTTTTTTTCACCAAAAAAAAAATTAAAAAAAAAAAAAAATTTTTAAATTTTAAAAAAATTTGAAATAACAATTCGAAAAAATTAAAAAAAAAAACTTCGAAAAATAAATTAATTTTGTTTACCTAAAAATATTAAAATTTTTATTTTGAAGTTTAATTTGGTGAAGGGTATATAAGGTTCGGCACAGCCGAATTAGCTCTCTTACTTGTTTTTATTATTTTTGTAATAGATAGCTAGTAACTCAATGTTGAAGTAAAGAAAAAACAAATTAAATTAAAAAAATTTCCCGACATTTTTTTGGTTTTGTGGCTACCTAAGCGCTACATAAACGGAGTTAAGAATCATTTCTAGGAAGTTCATATGTTGTTTATTGAGATCTTAGGTACATTTTAATAGTATTTATATCCTTGAGTTTTTCGAACGGTGTGCTTGCTACCAATGAACCTGAACAGGGAAAAAAGGTGAAAAAAATAAAATTTTTTAAAGTTTTTTTCGATTTTGATCATGAAGATGAAGTTTTTTTGATTTTATATGTTCACAATTTTTGTTCTTTATGACAACAGTTACAACTTTGCCTCAGATGACAAAAGTTCCAATTGGTTTGCAAGAGAAAATTATCACCTTTTTACAAAAATGAAATCTTTGGGCCCATACAAAAATGACTTTGGGCAAAACGGGTCTTTTATTTGGTCTTTTATCACTTACGGCCATTCTCACAATGTACGATTAAAAGTTAACGTGAACTTTAACCGCAAGTTAGGCTAATTTGAATTTCACAATGTACGATTAATTCTTAATTGACACTATTTAACAACAAAGTTGCTGTTAAATATAACCGAACAAATTTCGCCGGTTAGCATCTTAATTGTAAGAAATATAATAAAAGAACATGGAAAAACATTTATATTTTTGTAATATTTATAATTTTTAAAAGTGTAAAGCGAAGAAAAGTAAATTTTGCACGGGGTGATCCATATACCACCCGGATATTGCACTTACAAACCAAACAACAAATGTGCAATTTTCCTTGCTGGATTTCAGTAATTGTTTTTATTTTTGTTCTGTAAATTTTACAGTTAGGTACCTTAATATTTTTGAGTTTTATACGTTTTTTATTATACCACTAAGAAAACACAAATTATTATTTTTTATGCCGTCTTTTAGACAATTTTTTTATATTTCAATCTTTCATTACACTATTTTTCGTAAACAAATGTATGCATTATTGCCATACTTTCTACTGAATGCTTTGGTTAAGTAATCAAATGATGGTGAAACGTAAATCGGTAACCGTTGGTTAAATGGACCCCGTTAAACAAACCGACAGTTAGTTAATTTTCCGGTTAAAATGAAATAATCGTACATTGTGAAAATGGCCGTTAATGGAGTCCGTATATGGTTATATTTTTTCGTGTTGCACTGTGTTATAGTATCGATAGAACAGGTGAATACAGCCCATATAGCGGCGATGTCCTGACATTGCCCTGCATATGGTGGGAGACCCAAATTATCCAGATGCAGTGAACAATCTTAATTTATTTTATTCAATAATGTTAGTTATTTTTGTATTTTTGATTTCAGAGTTTTTATGTTTTTAGCACTTATTGAAAATCGCTCGTTTTACCATATCGTTAATTTCAGTGTTATTGTTAAAATAAACAATTATGCCAATTTGCTTATCAGTAACTATAATACGATTTTAAATGTTGGTGATTTGTGTAGAGCTTTCTTGGTAATGTTAAGAGAATAATTTTATTTGTCAATAAGAGAGAATATTTCCATGAATTTCAATGAATGTAAACAAATGTAGCAGCACTTTTTATATATTTCCATGAATGGCGCTAATAAAAGCTCAAAACTACAGATTATTATTTCTATTAAATTCATTTATTTTGACAAATCATGTATTGGAATCACTAAAAAACTCGATTTCAAATGGTTGGAGCTGAAGTGTTTTCGAGTTGATCTACGTTCGTTCAGCTTTCTAGCGCTAATGGGGGCCAGTGCGTGGCCCCTCAAAGTTGGTCACCTCGGGTCTCAAATTTTTTAAAAAAATCGCCAGAAATCCATTTATTAACTGAATGAGCTGAAACTGATCTTAAAATATAAATAGTCCTCGAGAAGATCTACAAAAAATACGCTTACAGGTGTAGGTTATCTCTATTAGTTGAAGAGATATTTAGGTTTATTGATTTTTTTTTTTAATTGTGCTCGATCTTTTTTTGGTTTTTTAGATATGGCAGATACGGAGGGTCCAAATTTATTTTTAAAATATCAGTTATATTTGTGATAAAATTCTATATATAATAAATACAACTTGCTAATAGTTATCTGGTCCCTATAAAAAGTTACACGTATCCAAAGTTCGAACATGTAAAAGGGGCCGTATTTTTTTCGGGACTATGAACAAAGTGTTAAGTAAAATTTGGCTCCCTTAAGGGGACCTATCCCCCACCAGGCCTATCCAAACTTCGCCAATTTTTAAAAAAAGTTTTAGGTTTGAGTAAAAAATTCTAAAAAGGCAAAGCACCGATCCTCGAAAAAGCTCCATATTTGTATAACCCCATATATTTCTTAAATACCTCCAAAGTTTTTTTACTATCACAAGTAGGTACTTTTCTAAAAAAATTCACTTTTTTGAATCATATTTTCCCCGTTTTAGGATTTTCGGTATTTAAAATTAAAAAATGTCAAACGTTAAAATACCATTGATTTAAGGACACTTGGATCTACATTATTTATAAATTTTGTTATGATATCTTTAACCGTTAAAACTTTACATTAATTCAAATTTCATATTTTTCTTCGTGGAAAATAACCATATTACAATTTGTTTAGTTTTTAAGGTACTGGCGTCCGAAAAATTCATAAAATTATCTAATTTTACTAAAATATCAATCTTCAAGCCCTAATGATTCCAACAATATTAAATACTTATATAAAAACTCTTTATTTACTCCTCAGAAGTTCCATACACCTTGCCCCCTTTGAAAAATTTTTACATTTTTTCAAATATTGAGTTTACAGATACCGAATTATTTCCAAAAAAAAAGTTTTTAAACCACTGTGCATGAGACCAACGATCTTGAGAGTTTTTTTTTCCATAAAGAAAAGTACTAACTGAAATTTACGTATAAATATAGTTTCTTCAAAAGCGCTGAAATGGCAACACTGATTACTTGTTTACTTTTGTTGTTAATGAGAGGCAGGGGCAACACTCAATTAAAAGGCAACAAACTTTTGAAGTTTAATTGTATGTATGAGTAAGTGAGAATTTGTGTGCATTTAAGCTTTTAGCTTTCTTTTGTGTTCCATCGCGATCAGTCAAATGAAAAATGTGTAGAAAAAAAGAAAAATATTAATTAATTTGCATTTCGAGTTGAAATAACTTTTTATTATGCTCATAAATGACAGCTGTTTAAAGTACATAGGAACGACAATGTATTCGTACATTGTTATTTTTGGTCATAGATCAAGAGATATGAAATTTTTACATGTTTTCCCTGTTAGGCAAAAAAAGAAAATAATAATAAAAGTGAAGGGCAAATGTAGAAGTAATGAGTCAATTTTATAAAAACTGTGCAACAAACACACTATATATGGTCATTTATGGTTTAAATGCTTTTTGTAGTAGTAAAAATGGGTTTATTCCTAACCATATGTAATACACTACATAGGTACCTAGTATTTTAAGATTTAATAAAAACCAAAAATTAAATGCCAAAACTTTATTTTTTCTTTAACGCAATTCCCTTACTTTGTCTAGTTTATTAACATTCATACACTTTGTAGGTTTCAAAACTGTAACTCCCATTTCTTGTCAAGTCAATTAACATACTTACACTTTGTATATTTCAAAATTAACATTGCTAATATTGAAATTAATACATGTATTCATTTCCGATAGCTTACATTAAGAAACAAAAAACACGCTAAATGTTCACTACTGATCTACATATTTATAAAGTGCGACAGTTATAAACAGAAATAAATCTGTTACTGCTAAATATTTATAGGTATGTTTGTAAATGTGTAAATTACCACAATTCTAGATATGAAGCTAATAAACCGTTAAATAAGATACACTTCAATAACATGGAATATAAACAAATGTAAATTAAACGATTTGCAAACTTTAAGAGAGAGAGAGAAAAGATACTTGAGTAATGTAGTCAGTGTTGCCTACAGGCAACGAGATTTTGGAGAATCTTTGAAACTTAATTCAGATCGCTTGTATTTCTATTATATTGGGCGTATAACTTAAAAATGCGGGATTTACAATAGATGGTGTATCTTTTGAACGCGATTATTGTTTTTAATAACTTATATGTCATTTTGAAGGGTACATACATAGCTGTCATTTATTCTCACTTAGTTATTGAACATTATCGTGTAAACAACATTTTTTTTTTTTTGCTTCGAAAATTTCGGGAAGCAATCAAAGCATCGGTTTCACGACGCGATAGATGGTTTGTGCCGTTCAGAAGATGTGATTTAAAAAACGGAAGACAACGATCGCCCAGACCAGCCAAAAAGTTTGAAGACCAAGAATTGGAGGCATTGTTCCACGAAGATTGTTGTCAAACTCAACAAGAGCTAGCAAAATCATTGGGAGCTACTCAATCAGCCAAAGCAGCAGGGAAATTGGGTACTATACAAATTGAAGCCGAGAGACTTTGAATGACGATTTTGTGTGTTTGAAATGCTGCAGATGCTTATGGTGAATGTGTTTCATCGGTTTCATCACGCGAGAGGTGGTTTGTGCGGTTCAGAAGTGGTGATTTGAAAAACGGAAGACAACGCTCGCCCAGGCCAGCCAAAAAAGTTTGAAGACCAAGCATTGGAGCCATTAGCCCATGAAAATTGTTGTCAAACTCAACAAGAGCTTGCAAAATCGTTGGGAGCTACTCAATCAGCAATTTCAAAAAGTTTGCAAGCAGCAGGATTCATGCAAAAGTAGGGAAATTGGGTACCATACGAATTGAAGCCGAGAGACCTTGAAAGACGATTTTGTATGTCTGAAATGCAGCTTGAACGTTGCAAAAGACAATAAGTTTTACATCAATCATTACTTGCGATGAAAAATGGATTCATTACGATAACCCGAAGCGTAAGAGATCGTATATGAAATCCGGCCAACTAGCCGAATCGAAACCAAAGCCAAATATCCATGGAGCTAAGGTAATTCTCCGTATTTGTTGGACCAAAAGGCTCCTATCTATTATGAGCTGCGGAAATCTGACCAGACCATAACACGGGATCTGTATTGAACTGATTCGTTTGAAGCGATCATTGACCGAAAAATGCACAGAATGCGGCCAGACATGAAACCGTAATATTGAATCATGACAACGATCGCCCACATGTTGCAATACCGGTTAAAAAGTTTTAAGAATGAAGTGGTTGTGAAGTTTTGCTTCACCCGCTTTATAGTCCAGACCGTGCCCCGTCCGACTACTATTTTTTTCCGATCGATGCAGAACGCTCTCTCTGGGATACGCTTCACTTTGGAACAGAGTATCCAAAATTGGCTTGATTCGATCTTGGCCTCAAAAGAGTCAGAAGGATGGGAAAAGTTCATAGCTAACAAACACCAAATTTAAAAAAATACGCTCGTATTTTACGATCTACAATTTCCTATGGGTTTTCTATGGGATTGAGGTCTGGCGATTGGACAGGACACTTCAAAACACTTACCTGTAAGCACTCGGTTACAACCTTAGAGGAGTGTATGGGCTCATTGTCGTACTGGAATCTCCAAACTAGGATCATAATATTGACTGTCATATTTGTGTACTTCTGTGCAGTCTCTTACCCTTCGGCCATCTTAAAAATTTTCTTCCATCATCCGAAAGGAGAAAAGTATTGCATTTCCTGCACCGTTTCAGAAGACCAAGACACTTGAATATTTTTTCGACACCTGAAAAAATTTGTTTAGACAAGCGGACATTACATTATGTTCTTATGTCCAGAACATCAAAAGCGTCTGATTCCACAATATTTACACCACCCCATAAATACAGATGAAGCGACATGGTCTGTAGTTCGTTTTAGTGTCAACATACAACACTGAGTCTTGCTAGCGTTGAAAGCGACCCATTCGCATGCCCCTATTCAGAGATTGTCACAAAGTCCCGATTAAGGGAATCAATAATGTTTTGCCTCATTATCTCCAACAGTCTTGGTCTAGAACTGAATGAATATGAATGAAAAATGTTGCTATCATCTGCTAAAGAATAGATTGGGAAGGTCGTTTAGAAAAATAAGGAATAGATTAGAAGAAAAATCGGAGCTTTGCGGTACCCTTGAATTTATCTTGAACTCGTTTGATGAGAACCCATCTATAACAATTCGTACAGTGCGATTTTTAAAGTTTTCTGAAATTGGTTTATAAATCTCAAATTTAATTCGTAACTCACTATAATTTAAAAAATTGTGAAATTGGTTTATAAATCCCAAATTTAATAACTGTTCATTATTGCAATGGCAACACTTAAAGCCATAAATGAAAGAGAATCACAAAGCGAGAGAGAGAGAGAGCGAACGTATAAAAAATCAAAACAAATGATAAAGTGCCCATAAAATACAACTGTGTGTTTTACTAACACTAGCGATTCAGCACAGATACGAATAAACATAAAAAGTAAACAAATGGGGAAAAACGGTGAGCTAAGCTTTTAAAATTGGATTTAAAACAAAATAGCAGCAACAACAAAACAGCCGACAGAATGAAAAAAAGCTAAAAAATTGCAAGACTTTTAAAAACTGGCTCAGTTGAAATTTGTTATTAAATGTGAGAACAACAATTCAGAAAAATATAAAAAAAAGAAACGGGAAATACCTACAGAAAATAAGTGTTAATAAAATTAGATGATTTTTAACAATTTATTTAAAAGGAAAATTAAATAACTTTAAGAAAACTAAAAAACAAATTACAAACAACAAAAATAAAGGTTAATATTAATTAATATAAAAATAAACTAATTTTTAAATTAGAAAGAAGAAAAACAAACATCTAAATCAAATATGATTAAATTAAATTAATAAACCAGAAATAAATTATGCAAACATCAAACGAGTAGACAAAATAAAATACATATCTTTAATAAATAAGTTTCATTTAAACAATTATACAAAAAAAAACAAAGAGAAATGGAATTTTTTTTTGCTAAAATACAAATTTTTGTTGTAATCGTATGAAAAAAAACCCCAACAACGTGTTTAAAACATGTTTTTGTTGCTGTTGTTGTTAAATACAAATATGGAAGTCAATGTCAAGCAACGGTGAAATTATTATTACCAACAACAACACAAATTGTATTTGTTATAAAAAAAAAACAAACAAAAATAAATAAAAAAATATAATTGGAAATTGTAAAATTATTTTATGTTTTGAATGTAAAAAAAAAGTTTAATTATTTAATCGCTTTGGTTTTCTGATTTGTTTTGTTTAGTTTTTTTTTTTAGCAAAAAATCGAAACAGAGTTGTAATTTTACTTTTCAATTATTCCCTTTTACAGTTACTGTTGGCGGTGTTGTTGCTTCTCTCGTTAAATATTGTTGTTGTTGTTGCTGTTGTTATTTTTACGTAATTAGTGCAGTGTTTTATTTCAGTTCTGGTATTAAAAATCTCGCATTTTTTTCTCAATTAATTTTACTAGCCTTTGTTTAGATTTAAATTGTCATGATTGTGTTACAATTTTATTTGTTCATTATAAAAAAATGTATAAAAAAAAACACAAATTGTGTTAAATACACTATGATCAAATGACAAAAAAATTCGCTTAAAGTCAGTACCTAATTATTATAATATATTTTTTTCAAAATTTATTTAGTTGTTAAAAATGCTGTAGGAAATTGTGAAAATATTTAGTTAAAAGAAAATGGGTAATTTGAAACCTACGTATTTTACAGTGATTGTTTAGTATTGGGCAAAATAATAGTACTAAATTTTAAAGTGAAGATCGGAATTTTATTAAAGATAATAACAACTTAAGACCTAAATACATATAACAAAATCAAATCATACCTATTTAATGTGACCATAATCACTCTATCGCCATTGTTTAAAACTGGATGTTTTTCAAACTAATAGAAATACAAAACATCCCAATAAGCACCAAAGTTCCAAAAATTCAAGCACTTGAACATTATGTTGGAATTCGACTTGGATTTAAATGTATTTATGTTTAATACTTGTTTCCTTTTTCCTGGATAATGCTATTGAAATAAAGTGTAATACAATTGTAATTCATTTGCTTGACTATAATTCAAGACTTGAATAATACTTGCTTTCAACTTGAATTATAGTAAAAATGCTTATTGGGATATAATAAATTTTAATAGAACTTCTAAGATTGCAATGAAAACTAGGTTGGCTTATTTAAAGTTGATCTTTATGTTTTTAGGGAAATTCACAATATCTTATTAGGTATAAAATGTTGCAATGATTACTATAGCGTACCACCTTATAAGCAAAAAAAACTACACCACCCTTGCAACAAAACTTTATATTTGAGGTACAGTCTAATGACCAGCCAAGCGAATCTGGTTTTTACAATACTAAATCCAGGGTTTTGATGTTATAAAACTGACAATGCCGGTGTTTATTGCCACTTTCGGTGATGAAGTTACATGGATTTAATTATTTTGTTTATTAAATTTTCTAATTAGCTTCTCTAATGTAAGACTTAACGTATGCAGAGAAAAATTTAAACAAAACAGAAAACGTTAAACAAAATTTCATCTCAAGTGACACAACTATTGAAACCGATGTCTTTCGATCGGGATGAAATTAGTCGTATTGACAAAATTGTTCAACAAGATCGGTCAAGAACTCTCTCAGTTAAAGGGAGTCATCCATGTAACTTATTACCTATTGTTCTTAGCAAAATTTTTCCCAACTACTTTAGATAGCTATTTCTTCAATCTTTCGAAAAAAACGAGTAAGAGAGCTATATTCGGCTGGGCCGAATCTTATATACCCTTCACCAAATTATACTTTAAAATAAAATAAAAAATCAGTAGAAATATTTATTAAACCAAATTTTTATTTCACCCCAAAAAAATTTTTTCACTAATAAATTTAAAAAAAAAAATGGAAAATTTTTCTAAATTTAAAAAATAAAAAAATTTTTGGAAAAAACTTTTTTTTAATTTTATTTCCATTTTTTCATTTATTAGTGATAAAATTTATGAAAAATTTTTTTTTTTGGTGAAAAAAAAATTTGGATTAAAAGATATTTCACCCGATTTTGACCCATTGTAGGTCCAACTTACTATAGCCTTATATACATACATCGTTGCCATGGACTTCCAAATATGTATCTATCATTAGATATTCATATTGTCTATATTAATAATGACTTAGTAATCGACATATAGATCAAAAATAGCCCAAAAATCGAGGTTGTTTCGGTATATTGATGTATGAATCATGTTTTTAAATTATTTGTTGGCTTCGGAAAGGTGATCTAAACATACTGACGGACATGGTTACTTATATCGACGACGCTATCTATAACGATCCAGAATACATATACTTTGTGGGGACACAAATGAAAGATGTAGAAATTCCAAGCGGAATGACAAACTTGGCACTCATGTGAAAGATATAATAAAAAATGTTTGAATTTTTTTTTGCAAAATCAAAACCGTTTTTTATATTTTTTTTCAAAATGGAGCAAAATTAATATACATACATACCTATATATAAAAGAGTAACGTTACTGAGTGACTGATTGGTTCAACATTGCCCTGACCAAACGCCAAAAGTTAGAGCCATGAAATTTGGACTATACGTTCCCTATGTAGATCCCATAAGAAGGGACTATGAGAAATTCAAAGGTTTAGGGGATAAATTCGGTAACCTTATATCTTTTAAACTAATATAGATAAAAATTGATGTGTATCTTGATCTACATAAAATATAAGTGGACCGGAGTTTGGTACTTTTCTAAAATTCGAACAGTTTTATTTTGGAACTTTTTTGGAATCATATGTTTCTTTTTTAAATAAACATAGAAATTAATTTTAATAGCACTGTCCAACAGCATTTTTGGAACAGAATAGCGACCCTATAATTCTGAAAGGGCATGTTGAGTAGAGCATTTTTGTAGAATAAACTTATAGTCCAGCTGGTCTGAATTTTTTTTTACAGTGGGTCAAAGTTTTCATTTTTTGATCGAAGGGAGCAGTATACTAACTGAAAAAAATGTTGTAAGTTAATATCTGAGAGAATTCTTATGGTCAGAGTTATATTATGGAATTTTATGAGGATAATTTTTGTGGAAGATCTTAACCCTCTAGCTCCTCTCCTTAGGGGTCAATTTGACCCTTTTTTCGAGAAAATGAAAAAAAGTCCTTTCAAAAAGGACATTTAAGGATTAAAATATTCGACGAAAATTTTTGCCGTAAAATTTCAGTGGGGGTCACCAAAGATACCAAAGTTGTAAATAAAGATAAACTTTGACCCACTGTAAACAAAATTCCGACCAGAATTATAGGGTCGTTATTCTTTCCAATCAAAAAGTCTCAATTTGTTGGACAGTGTAGTTAAATATTTTTTTGCATTTCAAAAAATACCAAATATTAATTTGGTGCTTTTTGGAAATTCTGGACTTTAAGGGGATAAAATTGATTTTTAGTGTTGGTACTTTTTTCATAAAATATGTTTTTCTATAAATTGATAGTGACATATGAATTTCTTATTATGAACTCCCAGTTTAATAGTAAAATTTATTTGAATAAAATTCGTATCTTCTCAATGTGGACAAAAAAGTGCCAAAAAAGGGTAAAAACATGAAAATACATTTTATTTGAAATTATTAGGTAAATTTTGATATTACCTAATATTATTGTAGAATTCGATTGCGAAGGTGTATATTGGGCCAAAGCCGTAGAAACAGTTTGGTACTTTTATTAAACTTACATAGGTTTTTCTTGAGAAAATTATTATGAACTCCCAGTTTAATAGTAAAATTTATTTGAATAAAATTCGTATCTCAATGTGGACAAAAAAGTACCAAAAAGGGGTAAAACAGAAAAATACATTTTATTTGAAATTATTAGGTTAATTTTGATACAATTTTAAACATTGGTTCCTCCAGTCATACAACAATTAACTAATAGGTTGTTATTTATTGTAGAACTCGATTGCGAAGGTGTAAATCCGGTACTTTAAATGTAAATTTGGTACTTTTATAAAACATATGTTTTTCTTGAGAAAATTATTACAGAATCGTTTGAAACATATAAGTGTCACAAAAAATTCGCCAAAATATAGAATTTTCATATTTCAAACTTGTACATGTTCAAGAGGAAAAAGGTAAATTAGTACTTTTTCTCTCTCTTTAATATTTTGAAAACCGGTTTACGGAAACAAAAAACTGGCCTAAAAAATTTTCGAAAACCATCGGATTTTCATATAAAAAAAAACCGATTTTGATTTTTCAATACTCATATTTATTTACTATTAACTTGTTTCCAATCAAAAAAGATTTTCTCTATAATGCTGATAGCACACTTTTAACATGCAAATTTCTTTTAAATTCATTTGTCATAGTTCACAAAAAATGCTAATTTAAAAAAAACCACCGCCACGTGACACTAATTAAGGCAAAATTTAAATAAATAATAAAAACATAATAATTATTTCAAATTCGAAGAAAGTACTTAGTTGCAAAAAGATGTTGTATTTTTATACACTGACATGTTAAAATTGTCTATAATTAAAATTAAAGAAACACAACAAACAACTGTGAAAATGAACGTTAGATAATTAAAATAAAATAATAACAATAATGAAATTGACGTAAATGGTATTGTTTACACACGAAATAATAAACATAGCAACAGTAACAGCAACCACCTCTACAAACTTATAGAAAAAGGTGTTCAAACAGAAAGTTTCCAATAAAAATAAGTTCTTTTTTAAAGCGGATTTAAGCATAGAGTAACAAACTTAAAAAAAAACTTAGTTTTTTTTTAAAGCAAATAAACAAATAATAAATATTGTTCTTTAAATAAAATTCCAATAGTTATGACGAAATTTGAAAACAAACAAAACAAAAATCCCCCATGATTTTGCAAAATACTAACAAAAAAAAATTGTTGTAAAGTCATGCACATAATAATGACTCTAAATCACAGTAAAATTAACTGAATAAATTGTTTGCCCGAACGTTTCTAAGGTCAAATGAATGTACTTGAACTTGTACTGTGATTACGTGAAAAAATTTATATATTTTCTAAGCGAATCACTTACTGGTGACTTGATTAGCTAGTTATTTTAACAACTATGTGTCCTAGGCGGAATCTAATTGACCCCAAATAGTCAGTCTAAAATATACCTCCTCCTAGTACTCAACCCAATCAGATACCAGCTAAAAGGGACAATATTTTCTTAGTAAATGATTCATTCTAAGAGAAAAATAATAAAGTAAATTCAACCTAGATTACTTGGAGACATTTAAATTACCTTAATTGTTTACTTTATACATCCCAGGTAATCTAGCGTGAAGTCAATTGTCACTTTGGTGTCTCCAAGTAATCAAGGGTGAAGTCACTTTATACTTTTATTTTTCCCTGAGAATGAGTCAATTATTCACCCCTATCGCGAATCAATAGTTCACATGAAATATGTTCCCTTTTCTCATTTCTCATTCATCAACTTTGTTCACGTGAAAAAATTCCCCTTGTTGTGAAATTTTTGTAAACAATAAGCAGCTGTTACGAACAAAATCAACTA
This sequence comes from Calliphora vicina, assembly GCF_958450345.1. Lineage (NCBI taxonomy): Eukaryota > Metazoa > Arthropoda > Insecta > Diptera > Calliphoridae > Calliphora > Calliphora vicina. The sequence continues at coordinate 98,011,301 of NC_088784.1, read as the reverse complement.
TTGTGAATGAATAGTTCATGGAAATATCACGATAGCAATTTTCCCTTTGAGGGAAATGGATATTTCATGAGAATATAAATTTCACATGTTATTGCCGGTAGGGGTGATTAAGAAAATACTGTCTCTTTTTTTAGCTGGTATCTGGATGGGTTGAGTCAGATCATACATTAGTGAAATTACTGTCTATTAGGGATTCATTGACCAGTTGTAAAACTGCTGGGTACTAAATATTTTACATAATAGAGATTGATTTTTTAAAATTACGGGCTTAAATACAGCTTTGAAAAGTACGATGTAGTAATGAGTAGCCACAAAAATGTATTGAATTTTACAACTCTAGACCAGTGGTCGGCATATACAGAGAACATGGATAGTAACAAGTACTTTCCTTTTCTGTTGCAATCGAAACAATTTCTTATTCGATTATTTCTATGAACTTCCTTGGCATTGGTGTTGTTTACATTTAAATAACCGATCATGACTATGAATGCCGATCACTGCTCTAGACAATTTGGAATTGTTATGATTAATAAACATAAAATTTTGTGCTGCGAAACTCTAGAACAAAATCTGTTTAGTTATCAGCAATTGATGTACAAAATGAAATAAAACTCAAAATTGGACTTTAAACATGTCGTACTTAAATAATTAAATTTACAAAAATAATGTTCGCATAAACACATTATTAAATTTCCAGAAAAATCAGTCACTAAACTCTGGATTCTCTAAGATTATCTTAATCTCTCAAATGTAAAAGTCAATAATACAAAATACAAATCAACTCTAGAAACTCTAGTTTCAAAACAATAACAAACTATTTCTTCTGACCACCTGATTAAAGACGCAATAAATTTTAAGCACGTTTTTAAAAAATTGCAAAAACACAAAGAATGCAAAATATAGAAAAACAAAAATAGCTTCTAAACCATAATTACAAATTATCAGTGTTTAATAAAATTTAAAACAAAATAAAATAAATAAATATTTATATGAGAAAAATGTGGTCTAAGTAAAAACAATATAAAAACAACTAAGAGAGCTATATTCGGCTGTGCCGAATCTTATATACCCTTCACCAAATTGTACTTCAAAATAAATTTTTTGAATATTTTTTTTTCAAAATTTTAAAAAATATTTTTCTCTCGAAATTGTTTTTTAATTTATTTTAAAAAAGTTTTTACCAATTTTTTCAAAATTTTTTTTTTATTTTATTGAAAAAAATTTATGACAAAAATAGTTTTTGGTAAAAAAAAAATTCGGATCAGAAAATATTTTTCCCGATTTTTACCCATTGTATGTCCAACTTTCTATAGCTTATATACATCGTTGCAATGGACTTTGAAATATCTATCATTGGACATCCATATTGTCTATATAAATGACTTAGTTATCCAGATATAGATCAAAAATCGAGGTTATACCGGATTTTTCCTTATATCTCAGCCATTTGTGGCCCGACTTCGTTTATTTTAAATAGCAACCGTTAAGTTATTTGGGGGCTATGGAAAGATGATTTCAACATACAGATGAACATGGCTATATCGACTTCGCTATTTATAACGATCCAGAATGTATATACTTTGTGGGGCCGCAAATGAAAATTGTAGAAATTACAAACGGAATGACAAACTTATATATACCCTTGATGCTGAAGGGTATAATAAATGCCTAAAAAAATTGACGCTGCGGTTTTAGTAATTTTTCTTCCAATTCTCTCAGTCTAAAACATGAATACGCAATAAGTTAAAGTCGTCGTCTGTCTGGGTTTTCAGCAACAAACCTAAATATTTTCGAAAACAAACTAATTATTTGTATTGTTTTTGTTTTGATTATTCAATAATAATAAAAAGGTTTTTTTTTTAAAAAAAAAAAACATTTTAATGTTTTTTATTATTTTTATTTCTTATAATTCTTTTTATTTTTTTCAAATAAATACTGGGAACTGATTAATGAGAGGAGAAAAACAACTCTACTTGTAAACAATTTTTACCTGATTCTATTGTTAGAAGAAGGAAGTGTACAAATAATAATGTTGTTTGGCGCGATTTTTCTAAGAAACACTTAGATATTGCAAAAAATTGTAAAAACAATTTAAGCCACATTCGATAATTAGTTAGAAGTCAATAGAGTTCGATTAGCATACAATAACCGCAGCAACAACAGCTTTAGCATTTGAGTTCAAGATCATATTTGTGATTTAATGGAAATGTTTATGAGAGAATGTGAGATTTGTTTATTTATAAATACACCTAATTACAATGATGGCGTTAGCGGCATGATTTTTTTGTGATCAGTTAACAAGAAATTGTTTTCATAAGATTTAAAATAATTATAAATAAACAATAAAATTAATTGTAAGACGAACAACAATCATCAGACCTGGGATGAGATAAAAGATAAACAAATTGGCTGTGAAACCATGAAATGTCATGAATTGAGCTGTCATCCTTTGACATTTTACATATTTAGTACAAACTAGGGAACGTTGCACTAGAGATTGATGAATAGTATTGGGTGTATGACTAAAAAATACGGGATTTGAACGTTTTTGTTTTCAATAATTGATATTTCATTTTAATAAATAACTTATCTGTTGTCAAACTCAACAAGAGCTTGTAAAATCATTGGGAGCTACTCAAGCTGCAATTTCAAAACATTTGCAAGCAGCTGAATTCAGCAGGGAAATTGGGTACCATACGATTTGAAACCGAGAGATCTCGAACGACGATTTTGCATATCTGAAATGATGGCTGAACGCTATAAAAGAAAATCATTATACCCTTCACCATGGGTGGTAAGATTACATAGACATTTGTCATTCCGTTTGTAATTTCTACATTTTTCAATTGCGACCCCATAAAGTATATATATTCTGGATCGTTAGAGATAACTTTCCGTAGCCCTCAAATAACCTACAAACATGATTGATACATCAATCTATTCTGCCGGCTCGATTGGTAATTAAAATAGAGAAAATCGGCCACCAATGTCTGAGATGTAAGAGAAAAACCGGGACAACCTTGATTTTTATTTATATCTGAATTACTAAGTCATTAATATAGACAATATGGATATCTAATGATAGATGTTTCAAAGTCCATTGCACAATGTATATAAGGCTATATATAGTAAGATGCACCTACAATGAGTCAAAATCGGGAAAAATCTTTTTTAACCCGTATTTTTTTTTCACCAAAAAAATTGTCAAACATTTTTTTTCACTAATAAAATTTTAAAAAATTTAAAAAAAAAATGGGAAAAAAATTAAAAAAAAATTTTTCCAAATATTTTTTTTTACTAATAAATTTTAAACAAATTTTTAAAAAAATTAATAAAAAAAAAATTGGAAAAAATAAAAAAAATTATTTTAAAATATTTAAAATTTGTATTTTAAAGTATAATTTGGTGAAGGGTATATAAGATTCGGCACATCCGAATATAGCTCTCTTTTTTTGCTTCGAATCATTACTTGCGAAATGGATCCATGTTAAAACAATTTAGAAAGAAGTGATTGGGAAGTTTTACCTCACACGCTTTAGACTCTAGACCGTGTCCCGTCCGACTACTTTTCGTTTCGATCGATGCAGAACGCTCTATATGGAATGCGCTTTATCCCATCCCTGGAACAGAGTATCCGATATTGTCTTGATTCGTTCTTGGCCTCAAAAGATGAGCAGCTATTTTCGGAATCGGAATCCATATGTTGCCAGAAAGATAGGTAAAGGGTCATAGTTAACAATGGCAAAATAAAAGCTAAAAATATTAACAAATTTGAGGTTTTTAAGTAAATTGGCTCTCAAATGATGACATGTCAAGAATTCAGCTTTCATCCTTTGACATTTATTTAGTACAAACTTGGGAGCCATAGATGACAACTAGATAGGTAACTGAGATCCAAAAACTTATGTCTGTTGTCAAAAACCTAATTCATGTGAATGTATTGCATGTATTTTGTTATTGTATCAGCCGTATGTGTGAAAAGAGAGTAAATTTTCCATTGATATTTCTCTCTCCTTCCGTTCTATGCGTTTATTCTATGTTGGGAGCGTTGCAATTGTGATCAATGAAAAGTAATTTGATTATAAATCATTTGTCATGTCGCTACCAAACCATGATAACCAATTTTTATAGCCACAATTGGCTATTTGAACTATTTTATCATTCGTTATTAACAACTACATCTTATTATGCTTCATTCGAGGAATTTCTCATAGGTTTGCGTACTTGAAGTCCAGTCTCTTTAAATTTGGCCGTCTTAAAAATATTCTCTCATCACTGTCCCTTAAATTGTATTTGGATTCATCCGAAAAGAAAACAGTATTCCATTTCTGTCTAGACCAGTTTAAATGTTCTTTGGCAAATTGTATATGAGAAGTACGAGTGTTTTAGAAATAAGAGGTTATTTCGCAAGGTGACTGCAACCAGTACCAGCCTCATTTGCCCTGCGACTAACAGTTCGAAAAATAATTTCTCTTTTTAGATAATTAATAACCTCCCGAGAAGTCGTTTCTACGAATTTCTTGCCTTGTAGTAGTTTTACGAGGTCTTCCTACCAAATTGTTTATTATATTTAAATGTATCATTTCATTTCAATTCTAGTGTTAATAGTACTATAGAAAAACTCTGATACCATCACTTTAAGCGTGATCTCTCAGTTGTGTTCAAAGTCAAATCTCCACTAAAAAAATACTAAGTACTAAATACTAATGTCTGTAATTGGTTTCTGAATATTGGTGTGATCATGAGTTCAAGGTGTAGCAAAGGGTTTATCAAAATGTAATAGACTCTATCTATAAATCCATTAGTATAGAGATACAAATTGTCACTCAAACAATACAAAATACTAACCATATAAGTGTGTAATTGCTTTGCTAGTATTGGTGCGATCATGAGTCCAAAATGTAACAAAGGGTCCATCAAATCATCTATTAGTTTAGATATAATCCAATATTCTACTATATTAAACAAATTAATTCAGTCTGTTGCTACTCGTTAAAGAAGCAAAATCAAATAAATAAAAATTAATTATTAAAAAAATAAAATCTACAAAAACAAAACCATAACTCAAAGGTGTTTGCATAATTGTTTCAACTATTTAAACAATTAAACTCCCAACTCATTATTCCAATATTCTTTAATTCCTATTCTTTTAGAGTTCAACCTAAGTGAAAACAAACATACCAACAAAATGGAACGTACATCCCAGCGTTCCAATTTTAAAGAGAATTCATTAAATTCTAGCTGTGAAAATGTCTTAAAAATAGTCGAACATCAAAGTAAAACAAAAACCTACAAACACGTGGCTGAGAACACAGAAACTCAAAGATCCAGCACAGTAACCCTAAAGACTATTCAAAATTTACCACAAACCACCTCAAGTACAGGTCAACGTAAGAAACGATTACAAAGACAAAAGTCAACGGTGTATAGTGGTGATGAGACAGAATATGCCGCCGATCTCGAAGAGGAGGATGATGATGATGAAATCGATGAGGGTTATGGTCCCAATGAAAGAGAATCCAATTTAACATTACCGGTCGTCTCCAATTTAACCAGTCAGAAAAAGAAACAAGTACGTTTTCGCAATAAACAACAAAGTGAGAGTTCATTGAAACTGATGAGTCAACTTTCACCCATCGAAAAGACTTTCTCCTCTTCATCCTTGACATCTTCATTAAATTCAACATGTACCACTGGTTCGGCGAGCAGTCATGAACGTCGCTTAAAGTCCGATGGTTCGTTTGATTCGATACCAGAATTGCCGCATTGCAGTGGTCTACTACAGAGACAAAAGTGTATTTTAAATCGTGATAATTCAGTACATTCCGATTCCAGCCGTTATTCCAGTGTGGATAGCTTACTAGAGGCTCGCAAACCTGATCCAGAGGCCATACTAATAAATCTTGGTTTTGGTCCAGTGGGCTCAGAAGACATACTCTCACGCATACCAAAGCGTTTTCTTAAACCCTCTCAAGTGCGTGGCATAGACACTGAAGCCTTTATAAAACGTCTGCAGCTGGCCAATAATTTGGCCGATCATAGTGTTTTGGGCTATCGTGGCCTCACCGGCAATCCAGATATTCCACCTTCCCATATAGTGGCCAAAATAATGGAACGTTTTGAGGTTAATGAGCGCAAAAAGTCAATAACCTCTATGGAACTGAAATTACGATGACCATTCATAGTTAAGCTGTTTTAGTTTAGTCCTTTAAGTTTTACAGTCAATACGAATGCCATTTTAATATTATTTTATTTTTATTTTTACTTTTATTATTTACAAGATATTCTTGTGTGATCTTTACTTAATTAATATAAATTTATAATATTGTAGTCAAAAATTGTTAACTCCCTTTCCCAAAAAAAAACAAAAATGTTTAATATATGTATGTACTTATTTTTTTAATTTTATTATTTGCCAGTTTATTTGTTATTAAGTCAAATTGTTACTTAATTTTATGTGAAAAATGAGTCGATGATTATATTTAATAAATAAAACATAAAATACTTAAAAAATACATATTTTATGGTGATATTAATTTCAGTTGAATATATATTAGGGTATTCATTCGACTAATGATCGTTCGATTAATCGAATAATTTCTTACGAATAATTATTCGAACAATTTAAAAATGGCCATTTTCGAATAACGAATAATTCGAACAATTGGATGTAGAATAATCGAATAAAACGAATAAATGTTCATATATATTTGGTCAATTCACAAGGTCTCTTATCATGTCATATTGTCATAATGTCCTAATATTTCACAATGGTTTTTATTGTTTTTCAAGTAAAAAATGTCCTAAAATAATAGTACTCTGTATGCTATGTTTATTGTGTTATCGTAACCAACCAGTAGTGACCTTCGCCGAATGCCTAAGTGTCGGTTAAGCCGAGCTGCCGTGTCGAGATATATTAAGACATTATGACAATATGACTGATAAGAGACCTTGTGAATTGACCAATTGTATTGTTTCTGAAATTCGACAAATAACTAAAGACAAAGGGACTTTCGATCACTGTAAATGAGTGTTCCGATAGCTCCTTCTATAAATATATAAATATTACTGAAAGAAGTTACAATTCTAAAAACAAATCTTTCAAAATTTTTAACGTAGGACTTGAACCAATGAAAATAAAAGGTACGGAATAAAATATTTGTTATTTAGCTGGAGAAATATTAGAAGAATCGAAATAAATAATCAAAATTGTAACTTAGATTAAAGTGGAGTTGAATGTGATTTTGAAACGGTCGTCGAAAGTGATATTGAATCGAATGATAAACACAAATATTGGAAACTAACGTTTTGTTGCAAGAAAAGCTTATACATGATTTTGAATATCGTTGAACATCTTTGTCTAACATGGTAATAAACTTTTTGCGATCAAACTTTGGACAGATTCCCTTTATTGTGTAATTCCCCAAGACCACTTTATTAAGCAAAGATTCGGCAACGTTGATAGAGCTTGATGTGTAATACAATTTGTTATAAATAATTTTGAAATAGTGAATAATTAATTTACTAAAGAATTAGTTACTCAATTTAAAACCCGAATTAATGAATGACATAAAAAAGTTCTTAATACGTTTATATTGTATATTTGAATTCAGGATCATGTCCAACTAGCTCAAATTTTTTAAAGTATAGCTCCTATACGGAAACTAAAGGGTTTGCTAGTCAATTGTTTTGTAGATTGTTCGGGAGTTAATCTGATCAGAATATTTCTGTTGAATATTTAATGCCGAATCGTTACTTGCGATGAAAAATGCTATTTGTTTCGATCGATGCAGAACTCTCTCTCTGGGATACACTTCACTTCAGAACAGAGTATCCAAAATTGGATTGATTCGTTCTTGGTCTCAAAAGTTGAGCAGTTCTTCTGACTCGGAATCCATATGTTGCCAGAAATATGGGAAAAGGTCATAGGTGATAATGGCCTATACTTTGAATAAATATATTTTATATATGTAAATGTTTCAAAATAAAACCTAAAAATTTTAAAAAATTCCGTATTTTTAAATCATACACCAATAATTTTTTAGAAAATTTAGCACAATTGTCTATTTTTTTTTGCAATTATTTAGTCCCATGTTATATTGCCAGTAATACGTTTTGGTTTTGATTTATGTACTTAATTTAATTGTTTCTTTTATCACTAGACTATGCCACGCAATTGATGTCTGCCATATAAAATCTAGATAAAAAACAAGTTATAAAAATATTAGCCAAACCTTTTTTCCACTCACTCATTCATTTATTTGTTTATTTTATTTCAATTTTTAATTTTTTACTTTTCAAGGCACTATGTAAATAAAAATATAAGATATACGAGTACCACTGTATCAAAGTGTAGCCGTGTATCGTTGCTGATTGAATAATTGAATGTAAAGAAATTTAAATCAAAGTCTTGAAATCGATATGCAAGGTTACAAAGAAAATTGATCATATATTGTAATAAATATATAAAGATATTATTGTAATATGTCGGTATGTGCTACTATTGGATGTAACTATTACATAGGTTAAGGAACGTGTACAAAAAACAAAAATATTTCAATTAACTATATTTAATAAAACGTATTTTTAGTTGAACATTTATTTGTTTGTCGGTCGATCTACTTAATGGAAACTTTTCCGCTCCCATTTAGATAAAAATAAATGTTTACTGCATTGAAAATTTATATCGCGTCATTATAAAAAAATGACGCCTAATTTTTATTAGGAATTCAAAAATATGATTACTTTGTAAATGTGGGTTTAATTGAAGAAATTCAAAAGGTTTTTTTTAATCAAAAATTATGTAAATATGGGACCAAGAAGAAAGTGATCATAATCGGAAATCACTCATAATTCTTACCAAATAGGCTGTTTTGAATCTTGTATAACCACCAGCAATATAGGACAATAAAATATTTGTCTGATACAGGGGGTTAGGGTCAATTATAGACCGATCCTCACACTAGTTGGTACAAATATTTATCAATATTCCCCCATATTTTTTTATGGTGGCTTTAAAAAGTAATTAAATGTTTGGTTTTGGGTAAAAAGCTCAAGTAGGTCATTGAAATTTTAAAACAAGTAAGAAAGTATGGTCGGTCAAGCCCGAGCGTTTTATGGAAGCTATGATCAGTTATGGACCGATCACCATGAAATTAGGTCGTGTGATTTATGTCTATATGGAAGTTAATTATGTTGAATTTTGTGTGTATACCAACATTTTTAAGAGATTTATGCACCTTAAAGTGATTTTCGGAAGCGGGTCTATATGGGAGCTATGACTAATTATGGACCGATCATACATGTTGTACATCTTTACCATAACCATTTCAAAATTTCAACAAGTTTTTTAACTATATTATTATATGAATGCGGTAACCATAATATGTTTTAATTACCAATCACATGGTTGTAGAAATCATACATATGCTTGTGTAATTACGTATATGTTTGTGATGTAATATTTCACCATATTGTGTTGTGCTCAGATTATGAGAACAATATATTATGATAGAAGCATTCATCATAAACATATTATGGTTATCGCAATCATATAAATAATTACAGTGACCATAATATAGTTAAAAAACTTGAAATTTTTAAATGAAACAATTGACTAGCAAACCCTTTAGTTTCCTTTTTTGAGCTATGCTTTAAAAAATTTGAGCTAGTTGGACATGATCCTGAATTCAAATACAATATAAACGTATTAAGAACTTTTTTATGTCGTTCATTAATTCGGGTTTTAAATTGAGTAACTAATTCTTTAGTAAATTAATTATTCACTATTTCTAAATTTATAAATTTATAACAAATTGTCCAAATTTTGATATCATTGTCAGTGAACGTGGCTAATTTGAAGTCAGACAGTCCATGATTGACGTACTTATAAATACGAAAAAGGTTTATTACCATGTTAGACAAAGATGTCCATCGATGTTTAACATCATATATAAGACGAGCTCTATGTTTTTCTTGCAACAGAACATAAGTTTGTAATATTTTGTGTTTATCATTACATTAATTAAATATTTTCCAACACTTACGTACGCGGTTAATAACATCACTTATATACATATTGTTACGTTTTAACCTTTTCAAAACGTTAGTTTATTTCATTTAAATAAACCGGATACTTTTGATTGCAAATAAAAGCCGTTTAGTAGTTTAAAAATTGTAACAACTCTTTAGTTATTCAAAATGTACAACAACCACAGAATTAAATAGCCACTCAATGTTTTTTATACACGTTTATAAATTCTCAGAAATACAGACACAATTTACTTGAAAAACACAACACACTTTAAGGCACTCAGTTGATGTTTATTCGAAAAGCGTCTCTGATAAAACTCACTCACGACTGCAACCTCTGCCACTATTTATAACACTGCATAACCATCTAGAAAGATCTATTTCTACAATGTTCTTTAACTGAATATTCGAATTCGAATACAGCGTTGCCAACTTACGATCAATGGTCAACTGAAAGCTTTTATTTAATAATGCCCACAGATATGTTACAGTTTGCTATTACAGCACTGTTATTTGAAAGCATTATTCTACTTTTAAATCAGCCCTTAAAATCGTTATATTTGAATTCAAGTACAATTTCGTAACAATATATTTTATGATCATGGCCTTCATCTAGTTCAACGTAATCATCATAAATGTCATACCACTTTCGACGACCGTTTCAAAATCACATTCTCCATCACATTCAACTCCACTTTAATCTAAGTTAAAATTTTGATTATTAATTGCGATTCTTCTAATATTTCGCCAGCTAAATAACAACTATTTTATTCCGTACCTTTTTTTAACTGTAACTTCTTGCAGTAATTTTTATATATTTATAGATAATTTTTATATATCATCTACAATGATCGAAAATCCCTTTGTCTTTAGTTATTTGTCGAATTTCAGAAACAATATAATTTTTGTGAGTCATTATTACTTATTTAAATTTGAATTTATGAAAAATTTTAATATATATGAACATTTATTCGTTTTATTCGATTATTCTACATAAAATTGTTCGAATTATTCGTTATTCGAAAATGGCCATATTGTAAATTGTTCGAATAATTATTCGTAAGAAATTATTCGATTAATCGAACGATCATTAGTCGAATGAATACCCTAATACCCACCATCAATATGAGACAATGAAATATTTGTCTGATATAGGGGTTATATGGGGGTTAGGATCAATTATGAACCGATCCTCATAAAAGTTGGTACTAAGATTTAGGACAAAATCAATATACCCCCCATCTATTTGATGATGGGTATAAAAAGTAATTACATTATTGGGAGCTTCTTGGGTTCATTTTTAAAATATTTGATATAGTTATAGTTTTAAACACTTACATATTCTGAATATCGTTAGTAAGTTAAATTAATTGACTACAAACTAAATTAAAACATCGCAATTACATGAAACAAATCTGTTAATTTTTAATACATTAAGGGCTATTCCTGTTCTCACTTTCACAATTTTATCAAATTTTGGGTGGTGTAATTGCAACTCTCCTGTCAAAGACTTAACTCAGTTGTCAAAAACCTAAGTGGTGAGAATGGATTGGTAAAAAAAGACTATGTGAAAACAAAAACAACAGTCGTATGTGTGATATATTTGGATTTTTTTCTAGTTTCCGCTCTGTGGTAAAAATATTTTTTATCGTCTCAAGCAATGCGTTCGCTCATTTTCCCCAATAGGGCTGATTATACGAGTATATATTCATGCACGCAAATCTTAAAGACTTTATCACAATTGCCTGCTACATAAATGTCGCAAATTGATTATTTTTAATTGATTTTAATTGTTTTGAATGCACAAACAAAGTATGTGACAAAAAAATCTGTTATTGTTAAAGATATGGGTAAAATTTTATATTTTACAATAACATTATTAATGTAATCTAAACAACACTGTTAAGTAATCTATCTAAATAGACACACGAATCTTTCATTTTAAATAGAGATAGAGAATTTCTAAAAAAAAACCTATTTGTTTGTTTGAATTAAAACCACAGACCATATAATTTTGTTTAATAAATGTATTTATGGATGAGTCCTCAGCTTTTAGAATCACAATTGCAATTGATAACAAAAGAAACATGATTCATTTTAAACATCATCTGTATAATATTGTCTACATCTTTACTGGTATATTTTTATATGATAAATATAAAATGATTTTAAATTTTGAGAATTAGAATCATATGAATATATACATATCACTTGTTTACATTACTTCATGTGATTCTATTTCCATTCTATGGAATGAGTTGCATATTTGCCCCAAAATATTTTTTTGTAAATACAAACACAAACTGCGTAGCGTTTTGTTTGTCTGCGGATACACCCAGAGTCTCTGGCGGGAATTGAACCCGCAACCCTCAGATTAATAGTCCAGCACACTATCGACTAGTCTAATCTATAATTTTGTGTATATCAGTATTTTCTATAGGAAATTCTATATATAACTATATTTTCTATAGAAAATGTTGTGTATTACAGTATTTTCTATAGGAAATTCTATGTATAACAGAGATTTCCATTGAAAATTCCGTTTTTAACTGTATTTTCTATAGGAAATTCTGCGTATAACAGTATTTTCTATAGAAAATTTTATGTATGACAGAGTTTTCTATTGAAAATTCTGAGTATGTATAACAGAATTTTGACAAACATTTTTTTTTATATAATTATATGTATGTTTATTAATAAAAAAATATTCAGACCAAATTTCGTATTTTTAGTTCCATTTCTTTCGGTCATATCATATTATTAACAGCGGATGTATTTACATATACATATATTTCCTCATACATATCTTTTTCTATATATGAGGAGCCGCAGAACAAAACAAAAACTTTTTGAAAATTTAAAAATTTTGGGAAATTGATTTTTTCTACAAAATTTCAATCCAAATATTATAAAAACACCAAAAAATCAATTTGTAAAAAAAAATAGAAAAAGTACCTTTTGTTCTGCGGCTCCTGCGGCTCCATATGTTGTTCCGATTTTTGAGCAACTAAAAATATTCACCCCTATCGCGATCAATATTTCACATGAAATATGTTCCCTTTTCCCATTTTTCGTTCATCATCTTTGTTCACTTGAAAAAATTCGCCATGTTGTGAAATTTATAGATGGAATTTTGTAAACAAGAAACGCTGTTACGAACAAAATCTAAACTATTGTGAATGAAAGTTCATGGGAATATGACGATAGCAATTTCCCTTCGAGGGAAATGGATATTTCATGGGAATATAAATTTCACATGTTATTGCCGATAGGGGCGATTAATACTAAAATTCACGCACTTAAAATTCAGTCGATAAAAAAATCAAATATTTGTTCCTAAATAGCTGGCCGTTAATGTATAATGATTCATATGGTTCCAAGGTGGAAGAAAAGGGCCACAACAAAGTTTTCCATTGTGATCTATCCTATCCTAAACCTAGTTGGTTTCAGTCTCGACTTGTCTCCCTCAGGTGTTAGAGGGTCTGCCTCTTTTTCTACTGTCTTGGCGGTTGCATTCAATTGGCATTTTGATGTGGATACGTATTGGTGTTTCACCAGCTCTTTAAGATAACATTCGGCCAAAATATCTTGAGCAGTTTTCGTAACGAACGATTAATGAATAACAGCAACGATTGCAAGTCGCTAGATGTGGTGTTCCAGGATTCACAGCCATACAACAGGATAAATATGCTGAGAACTTTAAAGGGTCTTCCCAGATTGCGTTTATGTAATACCATACATGTTGAATCCCAGTATAAGGCACAAATTAGACAAATCAATTCATGTGGAACTTCTTTCTACTGTAGCGCTTGCAAAATAGCCTGCTGGTGAAGTCTATAAATATGCAATAATACGAAGGCTGTTCACGTCATCCGTGCATGAGGGATGTACCTAGAGTTTGGGGTCCGGGAATTCCCGGGAAATCCCGTGAAATTTTTCATTCCCGCAGGCTGGTTTTGGGGTACATCTAGGGTTTGGAGTTTCCCGGATAATTTTATTTCCCGGGAAACCCCAAACCCTAGATGTACCCTAAAACCAGCCTGCTCAAGTCGAAGTTGGGAAGATAGTGATGAGGTTTATCTGTCATCAAGGATATGCGCTATTACTTTCTTAATCATTGGTTATCCCCCTCCAAATTCGACCATCCGTCAGATCACCCTTTTTTGGTACCTTTTACCCCAAAATTGTGCTCAGGGGGAAGTACATGTGAAGTCCAAAAGTCTTCCATAATAGGTCGTATTATCCTAGCACCAAGATGGGGATCGGATTTAAGCAATTCTGGGTTGGTGTTGTCCACTCCTGGTTCTTTACCACTCTTGAGTGATTTTATAGCATTAACTATTTTTGCCTCTTCTGGGAAGGCCGAATTTATGTTAACTGCAGTATGTGGATTTACACATTGACATTGCAGCGTTGTGGTAATTTCTGGTATTGACAGTATGTCGGTGAAATTCCCAATTACCTGTCCACAGATGAAGTAGTAACACTCATCCGGTCCTTCAGGGTATAAGCAGTGTATTGGTTATTAGAGATCTCCTTTGCCAATCTATGTAGATTCCTAGTTAATTGTTCCTCCCAAGATCGCTTATCCCGTCGACCACTGCGTTTAACCATGTGGTCCATAGACGAATTAGGATCTGCAAGGGTGTCGATGCTCTTGTTCTTGCCGCATTTATATCATTCAGGCCAGGTCGCATCCGAAATCTAGAAATGGATATTGTTATATTTTCTGATGAATCCAAATACAATTTATGACGGTCGAAGGGAAAGACTTGGGTGGACCCCAAGTGGACAAATAAGACATTTATGTTTGGCGGTTTCAATGTTAAAAAGGTTATGGGTCCAATTCTATGACTTGAATCGGATAAAGATCCATTTTAATCGATGTTAGCTATCTATACGCTGAGAGAAATATGCCCGAAATAATAATGATCCCAAATACACCTCTAGGGTTGTAGCCAGTTCTCAACCCCATAGAATTCCTATGGGAAATTGTAGATACGGTCTCGAAATTATAGCTTAAAGTTTATCCAAATGGCAGACGATTTCAAAGGAAAAAATTGATTATTAAATTGGTTTAATGCATTGGTACTGTGAAGCAGTAATAACAATTAAGAAAAGTCTAGCCGAAAATACCGATCATATAATTAAGTGATTAAGTTAAAGTGATTTTCGGAAGTAGACCTTGTAAGGGCAATATGAATCAATCTGCAAAAAATTGTTAGGTGTGATTTTTTGTGGAAAAACTAACCGATAAAGTCCTATTTCGAGAGGACATTTCTATGGGACCGATTTTTACCAGTTTCAATGTCGAAAATAATACATGCGCGGATGGACGGACATCGTTTAATCAATTCTGAAAGTGATTTGATAGGTATACTTTAAGGTGGGTGTTAGTATAACTCATAAAACCCTCCCCACTATGGTGGTTTAGGATATAAAAAACCAAGGAATATCCAACAAAATACTAAGTCACTAACAAGGCCAGACAAATTTAGTAAAAATGAAACCTAAGTCTTATTTTTATACCCTTCATGTTCTTATACCCTTATGTTCTTATTTTTATACCCTTCACCTTCGTGATAAGGGTATATGTATGTTTTCATTCCGTTTGTAATTTCCACAATATAATTTTCCGACCCTATAAAGTATATATATTCTGGATCCTTATATATAGCGGAGTTGATTAAGCCATGTCCGTCTGTCTGTTGAAATCAATTTTCTGAAGACCCCAGATATCTTAGGGATCCAAATCTTCAATAATTCTGTCAGACATGCTTTCGAGGAAAAAACAGGACAACCTCGATTTTTTTGTACCTATTTTTGACCTATATCTGGATTAATAAGTTATTAATATAGACCACATGGATATCTAATGATAGATATTTCATACCTATACCTTTGCAACGACGTATATATATAAGACCATACCATTGCAATGGGTCAAAATCGGAAAAAATATTTTTTAACCCGAATTTTTTTTCACCAAAAACTATTAAAAAACCATAAAATTTTTTTAAAATTAAAAAAAAAAATTTTAAATAACAATTCGAAAAAACAAATTTTCCAAAAAAATTAAAAAACTACTTTGGAAAAAAAATAAATTTTGTTTACCTGAAAATATTTAAAATTTGTATTTTGAAGTATAATTTGGTGAAGGGTATATAAGATTCGGCACAGCTGAATATAGCTCTCGTACTTGTTTATTGTTAATATAAGTAAATCAAAAATATATTAATGAAATACTTAAAACATAAAAATTTCTTAAGAATTTATTCGGATTGTAACCTATTAATCCAATATTTGGAAAATTTGCCATCGTCTTGTCAACCACTGTATGTTAAAAGTCATCCAAAAATCACACCAAACTAAGTTACAAAAATAAACTTAAAAAAAACCCAAAACGGGATTAAGTTCAAATATGTTATATCTAAAGTTAGCAACAAAAAAAAATTCATTCATTTTTAGAAAATAGTATGATCTTTATACGAATTCGTTTGAATTCGAACAATAGAATTTTTTTTAAGTTTTTATTTATATTTTGTAAAGGAAATGAGATTTTTTGTATGTCCCATGCATGAACAAATCACAAAAAAAAACGAGAAAAAATAAATTAAAATTTTTAATGATTTTTATTTTTATTTCTTTTATTTATAAGTACTTTGCAAGTACTTGTATTCGTATTCATTTTATTTGACAAAAAAAAAATAAACACATCTCACAAACTGTAGCATATAAATTTAATTCCGTTTCTTTTTGTCTTCAACTTTTGTTTTACTTGTTTTTTTTTTTATTTTTTTTGTAAAACAAAAATAAATATACTTTTAATTTTAAAGAATAAAATACACCTGTATTTGATTTGAAAACAGTAACAATTTCGTATACCCTACATCAGATAAGGTTGGTGTATTGAAATATTCTATACGTTTTTTAGTAACGGTTTTTAATGAATGAATTGAAATTAATTTATTAAATGCAATAGAAAACTGTTTTTTGTATACTTCGTATATTTGATATCTCTAGTGGCAACCGGTTCGAAACGTTAACGCTAATTTGGATTATTTAGGTAACGGTATTTACTGTTGCTTCGATAACGGTAGCTAGCGGTAACGGTAATTTCGATCTGGAGATGGTTTGTAAGGAAAAAAATTCAAAAATTCCGGGTAAAACTCAAAAGTTTTATTTTAAGTCCAGTCAACTGTAATAAAAAAAAGCCCCCTAAAGTATGCAATACAAATTTATATATTTTATTTGCAAATAAGTAAGAACAGGCAGGTGTATGTGGGTTGGAGAATCTTGAAGAACTAACATTAGTAAATAGCTACCGGGCGAAGCCGGGCGGTCAACTTGTTATTAATAAAGTTCACAAAAATTTAAAGGTTGTTACAGTCAATAATTCATTAAAATTATTGAATAAAATCAAAAAAATTTATTTTCAAAATTCAAAATTATTTACAGAATATGCGGTAACGTTATTTACTATTATATCAGTAACGATAATTTGCAGTTAATTTGCTAACGTTAATTGCAGTTATTTTGGTAACGGTATGCCAGTTAAGGTCAGAAAGGTTATTTTAGAGTTAACGCTAGCCAACCTTGATAAAAATTCATTTAATTCTTAAAGGTGCGATCAATTTCCTAATTTTTATTGTGCATTTAACAAAAAGAACCTTCTACTACAATTTTATGCATTGACAAATCTATTTGTGGTGGGTCTTTCAACACCCCCGTTTATCATTCAGCGCGTCCTAACTATAACGATTTTGTTTATTTTTACCTTAATATTTCAAACGTACACAAACAAGTCTTATTATTAATGTCACCTTCGTAAGGTTTTTTGTTTGATAAAATTTATATATTTTATTTTATTTTAGTTGTTGTTATTTCTGATTTACATTTTTTGTTGCCATCGCCTAAACGATTGATCGCTGTTTTTACCACAACGAAGAAAACAAAACAAAAACAAACAATAATTATTCTATGCGATTTAATTTCAAATTAAAAACACATATCGTATTTTTATTAAAATGATACATACAATTTTTATTATTTTTTTTCTTTTTTTGATATTTATTTATAAAGTAGTCACGTGTTGGGTTTAAGAAATAAATTATTTTGGTGTTGAACTAAAAAAAATATGCACAATAGCAGCTACTAACTAAATGTTTGTTATATTAAATTTGTCACTCACTTTGAGTTAAATAAAATTTCAAATTTTTTTTTTTTATGATTTACAATGGACTTCAGTTAAGTTTTTAACGTTCTAATTGTGAAGATTTTAAAGAATCAACAGCATTTTATTTGAGATTGCTTGACTTTTGACAATGCCAATTTATAATAAAAAAAACTCAAAAATAAAAATAAAGTTAAATATCATTTTCGTCAAACATTTTATCCTTAAAACAAGTAAGAGAGCTATATTCGGCTGTAACGAATCTTATCACCAAAAAATACTTAAGGAATAAGATGGAAAATATCTTATGTTGAAAAAAATCCAAATTATACTTTAAAATAAAAATTTAAAAAAAAAAAATAAAAAAAAAAATTAAAGAGAAACATTTAAAAAAATTCACAATTTTAGAAAAAAAAATTTAAAAAAAATCTATCCATAGAATAGATTGGGAATTTTTTAAACTATCTTGCTATTAAATTATCTTGTCTTGGAGTAGATTTGCGAAGTCTTCCTTCAAAATGTTGAGCTTTTACAGTACCTGGTCTCACGAAATAAATACGGAATATAGTTTTCTAAAAAGTTTCCATTGTACTGTAATTCACTGTATTTAAAATAAATTATATCCCTAAAGACGTAATCAAAACAATATTCAAATATCCTAAACAATTTGAATATACATTAGGGTATTCGAATTATTCGATTTTTCTCTTGTTCGAATAAAACGAATAATTCGAATAAGAGATTCTAACTTGTTCGAATAATTCGATCATACGTTTAAAATTAATCGAATTATTCGAATAATTTACATTTTTTTAAAAAAAGTAAAGAATGAAGTTTTGATGTCGGTTTTTTAATATTTTATTGTTAAAGAAAAACAAAAAATAACGTTAAAGTTAACAATTCAAGTATTGATAATGTTAAGAAACATTCGAAAACAAAGTCCATCATTAAATTTTCATCAGAAATATTCTGATCAGATTAACTCCCGAACAATCTACAACACAATTGACTAGCAAACCCTTTAGTTGCCGTTTTGGAACTATGCTTTAATAAATTTGAGCTAGTTGGACATGATCCTGAATTCAAATACAATATAAACGTATTAAGAACTTTTATATGTCATTCATTAATTCGGGTTTTAAATTGACTAATTCTTTAGTAAATTAATTATTCACTATTTCTAAATTATTTATAACAAATTGTATTATACATCAAGCTCTATCAACGTTGCCGAATCATTGCTTAATAAAGGGGTCTTGGTGAATTACACAATAAAGGGAATCTGTCCGAGGTTTGATATCATTGTCAGTGAACGTGGGTAATTTGAAGTCAGGCAGTGCGTGATTGACGCATTTACAAAAAGTTTATTACCATGTTAGACAAAGATGTTCAACGATGTTCAAAATCATGAATAAGAGGAACTCCATGCTTTTCTTGCAACAAAACGTTAGTTTGCAATATTTGTGTTTATCATTCGATTTATGAAATATTTTGCAACACTTTCGTACGCGGTTAATAACATCACTTATATACACATCACTTATATTCATCTATATCAATGTAATCATTATAAATGTCATTCTCAATATCACTTTCGATGACCGTATTAAAATCACATTCTCCATCACATTCAACTCCACTTTAATCAAGTTAATATTTTGATTATTAATTGCGATTGTTCTAATATTTCGCCAGCTAAATAACAAATATTTTATTCTGTACCTTTTATTTTCATTGGTTCAAATCCTAAGTTAAAAATTTTGAAAGATTTGTTTTTAGAATTGTAACTTCTTGCAGTAATATTTATATATTTATAGATGGAGATATCGGAACACTCATCTACAGTGATCGAAAGTCCCTTTGTCTTTAGTTATTTGTCGAATTTCAGAAACAATACAATTTTTGTGAGTCATTATTACTTATTTAAATTTGAAATTAAGAAAAATTTTAAGCAATTTAATAAATTTAAATATATATGAACATTTATTCATTTTATTCGATTATTCTACATAAAATTGTTCGAATTATTCGTTATTCGAAAATGGCCATGTTTAAATTGTTCGAATAATTATTCGTAAGAAATTATTCGATTAATCGAACGATCATTAGTCGAATGAATACCCTAATATACATACATACTTACTTTAAATAAAAATAATTGAAATTATAATGAAACATTTTTCAAAATTGGTCGAATTGGTTTACAAAATTGGGGTAACTAAAAATATTACGATCAGCGTAGCGTACAAACTATTCGAACAACAATAATTTTATTGTTAAAATATTTAAATTTATAATAAAATTTTTAACATACATACATACATACTTTAAAAACAAGTAAAAAACTTAAGCATGAATCACAGTTTAACACTTAAAGAAAAAAATTAAATTCGAACCAACATTTCTTAGATTTTGAACTTGTACAAAGTGAACAACCAATATTGTTTTGTTATGCATATCATTAAAATGAAACGAAAAAATTTTATAATTATTTTAAAATGTTTATTTTGACCTTAAGTGTTTTCCACTAATTTTTAAAGATGTTATTAGTCAAATCGACGCCGCCCGCCATTTGACACATTTTGTGGCCTTTTTAACAGTGACTTTTCCTGTTGCTAACATCGAAAAAATTTATTGATAAAATTCAATCCTTCAATTGGTAACAAATCACAGCAAATCTATTTTATCTGTTCAGAAATAAAACTTTTAAATAATATCCGCAATGTCCCGGAAATTTCTAAAAAAAATATTCCTCGGAAAATTTGCCCGATAAGGAAAATTGTCGCACTGTTGTAGGATATTCTCTTTGATGACATTGACTGCTGTCATGAAAAATAGTCCAAAATAAGGAACGATCTTATCGGACAATCTTTGTTTCATGCTTCAGAGAGTCCATTGTCGCAGAGTGTTGTCGCCCATAGCAAATGGCGTGACAGGTGGGATAATCGAAGCACGTATTGCTCGCGAACTTTCAAGTATTTATTTTGTTTGTTAAATCCGGCCATAACGACTTCCTTTTACCTCTCGAGCGCGTTCATAACGGTACAGTTTCGAAAACTGATTTTGGAATTCTAGAGTGCTGCATTTTTATCAAAGTTTCGATATTAGGATGGACAAATGCAAGATCAGGTGGCCTGCTTTTATTCAACCTATTATCGATAGTTTCTTTAAAATTCACATTTTCTGCGAGAAAATAAAGTAATCACGATGCAGCGCCTCTAGATTTTGATTTTTGTTGAGAATAATAAGAGATGTCAGATTATATGTTTAACATTGTATAGGTTATATTTGTTTACAATTTAATGTTACTGATTGTTCTTGTAAACAAATTACGTGATTGATAATGAAACTATTGCAATGTAAGCAAAATGTTTATAAAGTTGACGTAGGCATGTTTATGCTGATTATTAGAGACGTGTGATCAACAAAACTGACATCCGGATGGAACTAGTTTTTAAAGATTTTAACAGTTAACAGGTTAAATTTTTAATTTTTTAAATTAAAATGTTTAATCTAGAATTCACTTCTTTCTATTAACATTTATTTACAACTAAACTTATAAAAATCTCCGATTTTGTTATGTCAATTTTTAAAATTTCTAAAAATTGCCGCCATCTTATGTGTAAGTTATTGTTTATTTGCATAGTTTAATGAAACATGTTTTGTACTAGTTTTAGCAGATAATATTTAACTATTTTATTCAAGTTTGACTACCGATTCGAAATGGTTAAAAGATAACGATAAAGCTAATATAATTTACCGGTATTTTAGGGGTAACGTTAGCTTAGCGATAAAGCTATTTGCTGTCATAAAGTTACAAAGTTAAAAATTAGTTGACAAAGATGGTTTTTATTATTTTTAAATGTTGTATGTTTCATTAATTTAAATCAAAACTTTGATTTGGCTTTTAATCATGAAAAAATCAGACCACATCCGGTTTTAACTCAATGTTCGATATGGCATCCCTTGTTTTGCATTAAATCACTATTTCATTTCCGCTTTAGCGTGGTCACAAACCAATACAGCGGTTGTTTTCCTTTATTTTTGAATACATTCTTTAAACAACCCTGTGTAACAGCTGTTGTTGGCAACAACAACAAAAAAGTTGAGTTGTCAAGTTTTTTATTTTCATGTTTATTTCTATTTTATCTGTCCTCTTATTAGCTTTATTATAATCATTTTGTTTTGGAACAAAAAAACACTAAAAATCAAAAAGCCAACGCAAAATAATTTAAACAATTTTAGTCGAAATCGTTTGCTCTCTGTGGCTAAAAGTTCGCTCTCTAAACCTTTTGTACTTAAATAAAAAAAAATCTTGACAAATATTTAATAAATTGTGTGTGGTTGTTTTTGGTTAAAGAAAAATATAAAAAAAAATGTGTTAAAAATATTACAAACCAAGCTATAGATATGTTTATTTGTTAATTAAATTAAAATAAAAACTACAAGTAAAAATGCAAATTTATCTGTAAAAAGAATCGTCGTGCATTCAATATTGCTGAGCAAATCCAATTGTGGGCTGTGTGTTCATGTGTGCGCTTATTCGTGCTGTTAATTATCAACATTTGTTATTTTTTTCCTAATTAACTTTTTCTTTTCCTATAATTTTGTTTAAATTTTGTGTTACAATGTCGTCGCTTAAGTTTATTAGTTGCACTAATCTTTGTGCCTCAAACGGTTTAAAATGTCAATTTGGACAACTGCCACCAGTTCGCCAGTTCTAGATACACCTCTGGGAACATTAAGCCAACAACAACAGCATCATCAGCAGCAGCATCAACAACAACAAAATAAAACAGACCATCGCAAATCTTCCAGTACTTCAATAAACAATCAACAACAAAATCCCAACCACAAAACTCAAAGTTCTCCCGGCAGTTTAACAAATATTCTAGGCAACAGCAGTCATCTTATTAATCATTCGCCTAGTGGTGCCATTACAGCACATTCCAATAACGCAATACATATTGGTGTGGCCGTGGGCGCTACATCCACTTTAGCATCTTCAATTATACATCACAGTTCGGCTAGCAGTCACAATAATAACAACAATAACCATAATAACAGCAGCAATAATAGCAACGGCAGCGGCAATTATACTTATCCCCAACAACGCCATAGTCTTTCACAATCTCAGATTTTAAGCTATTCACCACCAAATCCCAATAAGGTAAGTGTTTCATTGTTTTTTTCCATAGACCGCTAAAGCTTTTTTATTTTTAAATTTAACCAAAACTTATTCGGTGTTTTGTTTTCAATTTAGATTCTTGGAAGCTGTGTGTTTATCTTGAGTTGCTAATTTTTATTCTACGTACCCCTCTATGTATTTTAATTTCTATTTGCTTTTAAAAAATTGTTAAAAGAATAATTTGTTGTATTTTGTATAATGTGTTTGGTTAAATTTGCAGGTTCTTCTTTGAACTTACAGATATTTAAATTAATGCCAAACCCTAAACAATTGGTTCAATCTAAGTCATTAAAAACTTTTTTTTATCTATATATGTATATATAAAATTATACCTATGGAGATATTCCTATGAATATTTTGTTTAAAAAAGATTTATAGATTTTTTAATAAAAATTGATATGCTCTAAATTGATACCTTAAATTCAAATTTAAAAAAATATGCTTTGAAATCTAATTCCCTAAGAAAAAGGTATTAGTTCCACAACTAGTTCGAGAACATAATCGTGCTCATTCTTGTTTGGCGTTCGGATTAGAGTTCCTAATTTCCCGGATTATTTCCCTTCGCGGGAGGATAATAAAAAATCGTTTCATTCCCGGTAATTTTTTAATACTAAATTAAACCAAAAACCAATAAATTTTGTTCGAATGTACTGTATTGTAACACTCGTTGTTGTTGTAGTTGGTTTCGAAAGCGAAATTTTTCAAATCAGATTGTATATAAACAAATTTAAACCACTATTATTGTTATTATTTTCTCTAAATATGAATATCGTTAGAAGTTGTTGTAGGTTTACCCTCGTAATTTTTCGCCGGTATAAAGTCAATAGATTCTAGTTTTTTTTTTTATTAAAGGACTTAAAAATTCCGACTATGTAAGATCTGGAAAACATGCGTAGAGCATTTCGAAAGCAAAATTTTTCAAATCAGATTGTATATAAACAAATTTAAACCACTATTATTGTAATTATTTTCTCTAAATATGAATATCATTAGAAGTTGTAATGTTAGACAACTTTATAATTCCTTTAAGAACGTAAAATTACAATTTGATTCATTCTTAATCCCCTTATTTTTCTGCTGTGGCTAAAAAATTGTAGTTGAGCGAAAAAAATCTGTTATTTTAACCGTAATGCTTCTTTGCTAACTAACTATCTGTTACTAGAACCAAAAAAGTTATGGAGTCATTAGCTACAAATTTAGCTTTTACCATGAATCTAAATATTGAAACTTTAAGAAGAAATCTTATAAAGAATATTCCCGGAAAAATTTTCCCGCATAGAAACCCTAATTGGGATCAATGATTTTTGTTTGAAATTCTCACCTCCAGAACTGGTTTTAAAGAAGCTTTACGAAGCAAACACATATTCGTAGGAACTGTGATTTTTGTCTTGAAATTATCACATTAGAAAATATATATTTTCAAGAAGCAGATGAGGAATTTGTATTGTTTCAATGATTAATTTATAGAATTTGCATTAGAAGACTTATACATATAACCAACTCACAAATTTTAAGATAAGCATTGAAAATAATTGTTAACATAGAATAAACACATAGAACGGAAGGAGAGAGTAATATATATTGAAAAATTACTCTCTTTTCACACATACGGGTGATACAATAACAAAATACATGCAATACATTCTCATGAATTAGGTTTTTGACAACAGACTTAGGTTTTTGGCTCTCAGTTACCTATCTAGTTATTGTCTATGATTGTTAAGCTGAAACAAAATTTTGATTAAAAAATTTGTGGTGAAAAATTTTTTGATGAAAAACAAAAATTGAAATATGTAAAACTGATAAAAATGCAAAAAAAATCTTACAAAAGGTCAAAATATGCCCTAAATAAACTAATGGGTTGATTATGCATGGCAACCAAACTTAAGTTACGTTGCCAGAGGACAACCACAAATTTCTGGTTGCCAAATTTGGCAACAGAAATGATAGCTGTCAGTTGCCATCTGTAATATCAATTAGGTAATATCAATGACAACGCAACTGAAGTTCGGTTGCCATCCAATATCAACACCTAAATATGCTCTAAAAAAAATCAAAATATGACAAATAAAAAACAATGTGTGTGAAGATAAATTCGTATTTAACTAGCACAGACAAAAACCACATTTTTTAACATTGCTCATTTTACAGTCAACAGAGCACTGTTAATCACTTAACAGTCTTGATAATTGAATTATAATACAAAAATACGTCTGAAATAGGTATCAGAAATAATTTCAGAAACAATTTCAGAAATATAAAAAATTAAAAAAAATATTTCAGATGATTTTTTTTATAATAATATTAAAAAAAAAACATTTTGAAAAAAGTCACTTTTATGATGAAGTTCAGGCGACGAATTTGGAAAAATATGGAGTTGCACACGTAACCCACTATATACGAATGGTAGTCCAATGGGTCCTAAATGCGACTGCATAAGTCGAATTTCTGAAATAATTTTGGAATTTGAGAAAAACAGTTTTTAAAAAAAGTCTATTTTGAAAAAAGTCACTTTTATGATGAAGTTCAGGCGACGAATTTGGAAAAATATGGAGTTGCACACTATATACGAATGGTAGTCCAATGGGTCCTAAATGCGACTGCATAAGTCGAATTTCTGAAGTAATTTTGGAATTTGAGAAAAACAGTTTTTAAAAAAAGTCTATTTTGAAAAAAGTCACTTTTATGATGAACTTCAGGCGACGAATTTGGAAAAATATGGAGTTGCACACGTAACCCACTATATACGAATGGTAGTCCAATGGGTCCTAAATGCGACTGCATAAGTCGAATTTCTGAAATAATTTTGGAATTTGAGAAAAACAGTTTTTAAAAAAAGTCTATTTTGAAATTCGACTTATGCAGTCGCATTTAGGACCCATTGGACTACCATTCGTATATAGTGGGTTACGTGTGCAACTCCATATTTTTCCAAATTCGTCGCCTGAACTTCATCATAAAAGTGACTTTTTTCAAAATGTTTTTTTTTTAATATTATTATAAAAAAAATCATCTGAAATATTTTTTTTAATTTTTTATATTTCTGAAATTGTTTCTGAAATTATTTCTGATACCTATTTCAGACGTATTTTTGTATTATAATTCAATTATCAAGACTGTTAAGTGATTAACAGTGCTCTGTTGACTGTAAAATGAGCAATGTTAAAAAATGTGGTTTTTGTCTGTGCTAGTTAAATACGAATTTATCTTCACACACATTAAAAAACATGCTTCCGGATTTCCAGGTTATTATACTTAAAAATGTTTATAAAATCATTTCCAAATGTTTAATATGATTCCGGTTTCCCTTGTTATTATACATACTTAAATGTTTATAAAACCGTTTGAAATGTTTGAAATTTCAGAAAAGATTTGATATCAAACCAGAATGTTCCCTGAAATTGCTGCGATATTAATAAAAGTTTTTGGAGGTCTACTTACACATTATATTTTACAACAACTACAACACAGGTTGTGAATTGGGTAATTATGGTTTAGAATAGCATAAACACTTCTAGCTTTAAGTTTACTGTTTATTTTTTTAAATAAAATATGCCTGTGCGATCATCAGAATTTGTATTATTAATTATAATAAAGTTTTTAACACGCATTAAAAGATTTTGTTCCACTAGCAATGTATACGTTTCATCATCGAATGAAGACATAAAACTGCAGTTTCACTGTTACAATTTAATAAATACGGAATATTGGTTCTTAGACAAATTGATATCAGTCATTGCAAAAAATTAATATATAAAAATAAATAAAATAAAAATTTTAAGAAGAACAAAATTTCTCGACCTTTGATAATATAGATATTTTTAAGAATACTATTTTTTTGCAATAGAAGGCCAACAAAATGCTGAGACTTTTGTTGGTCAATTCATTATGAAAAGTGCTTCGTATTGAATCGCAATTGCGTGTTTGATGAAATAAATATATCATTAACTTGCTTTTTTCCATTCGTATTCCATTCATATTTTAGCAAATAATGAATTAAAACAAATCGTTGAAAAACATTTGAGTATAGGAATTTTCTTAATGTACAGCATCAAAAGTGTATTGTTTTTCAAAATATTTTCCATGAATATCAGAAAATTTCCCAGCAGTTCTAGGGACAGTCCCCTATGATATATTAATTATCTCCTTATCATTTAGGCAGGTGGTCAATTGACCCTTTGAAGTGCATAGCTGACAATTTCTATTGGATTTGGCTTATTTTGAAAAAAAAAACGCGAATACCCTGAAAAAGCAACAAACCCAATAATCGATTAAATTTAACAGTTCTCTTTCTATCCATCTGTTAGTTTGTGATATTAGTTCAAGTAACTTTAAAATGGAAAAAAAAAACTTGTGAAGACTTTGGCGATACAATAAAAATTATAAAAACACATCAATCTAAACAATAATGCAATATTCCAAATTTCCCTTTTAGTATTTAGGTAGGCTAGCACTTCGTGGGAACTTTAATTAATCCGGTGCCTATAATTATAGTAAAATATTAAATATGAGAAAAATCAAATAATATTTAAATAATCTAATTTAAAACAAACATGTTTAGGTATGTTATTTTTAGAGTCAATTTCAGTTGGCACCATCGCCAACATTTTTTGGGAATTCCTAATAATTATGGATGTGTATGTTAGTAGCATTTATTGCAAACATTTTTCTTTGTTAAAAATTAGCATAATAATATGCAAAAGTACTCGTAGATATTAATATAATTAAAAAAATTCGTTTAATGTTTTAAAATCAATCTATTAATTTATGATTAGGGTATTACGAAGTGATTTGTTGACTGCATTAAAATAATGTTATTCTATTAGAACTTTTCTCTCACTTCATATAACTTAAATGTGCTAAAAAATCACTCCAAAATAATTTCCTTGACTTCAAGTTGAGCAACTATTGTGTATTAAATGAATTACACAAAAAAACGACTGAAATTAATAAAAAAAAATAATTTTACAGATAAAATTAATTTTGTGTTATGTATTATTGTAAATATGTATATGAAATTATTTTGAAACTGCTACTATTAGTTGGTTACTGGATTATAATTTCATTTTCTACAGCTAAATGAAAAATGTTACATTATTAAATTACATAATAATGTTTATATTCAAAAAGAAATTCCAGTATTTATCATACAAAGTTCGTTTGAAGACATTTCATTTCAAAAAGTGAGAATAGAATAGGAATATTTATATTAAAGGCCTGTTTCACGATGTCGAAAGGAAAAAAATTTTTATTTTTCATACATATTTTTTCGACTAATTTTTCTTTCGACATCGTGGAACAGGCAGTAAGTGAAGTGATTTCATTGACTGGTTAAACAAAATTTTCAATTCCACACAAAATTCTTTAGTTTTCTTCAACCTTTTTCCCTTATGTACTTGTAATTGTTTTTAAATATTTAAAATTGTATTACATATTTACATTTTGGTATAAGTTTGTTACTCTCTTTAAAAAATACTTAACTGTTTTTTTTTTGTTTGTATCTTAAAAATCGAAGCTTATAATTTTTTCAATGTGCCAAACTTAAACACGTACTTTTTTCAATAGTGAAAGTTTAATTTTGTATTGCTTTAAAAGCTTTATTTTAAGAATGTTATAGCCATTTGTTTTTTTACGGAGAACCATTTATTTGAGTTTCATAAGAAAGTATGTAGAGAGAGAGGTAGAGCAACAAGTAAACAAATTTATTAATTGCTCTAACAACAATTAACCCATTTCAGACAGTACTCTATGTATTTTTATGTGACTTGAATTTATAATTATAAAACAGTTAATTAATTAGCATTGATAACATAATTACAATAAAGTATACACATTTTTGTTTAAGTTAAGTCGAATATAGGAGACCTCTAAATTTTATAAAGTTTATTGCATAGACAACAACTAGATAGGTAACTGAGAGCCAAAAACCTAAGTCTGTTGTCAAAAACCTAATTCATGAGAATGTATTGCATGTATTTTGTTATTGTATCACCCGTATGTGTGAAAAGAAAGCAATTTTTCCATATATATTACTCTCTCCTTCCGTTATATGTGTTTATTCTATGGTTTATTGTTTATTTTGAATTATTTATTAACTGAAATGTGATTTTCATGCAAATTTATGTTTGTAGTCCAAGTAATCCAAAATCAATTTTGACCAATTACTTTTTCGAATCATATGATGATTTACAACTAAATGGATCCAATTTGTGTGTACCATTTTGAGCAAAAGCGGCAGCCATCTTGCGGAAAGCTTTCTCAAACCCAAGTGATCATTCAAAATTGAAACCACTGAGCCATTTGAGATGCTTATGGCTTTCACAATATCTTGCACATCGTGATTTATTTCAATTGTTTCAGGTTTAGAGACCTCAACTGGGTATCTAGAACATTCGGCATCTGCCGTGATTGTACGGTCACATCGAAATTCAGTAAAACACTTGTTTTACCTTTGAAATTGATGGTGCAGATTTTCCATAGTATTTGTCAAGCTTAGCCTTTATTTGAGTTATGGTTTTTTTTCCACAAAAAATAATGTTTAATGAGCAGACGAAATTTTTCCAATTTCTCACGAGACTGCAGACTAGTCAAATAGAAACTAAACAACGAAGCTTGATCAACTGACTGATGTCTGTTGACAGGAGCAGTGTGGCCCACCCTCATAATTGCATATTATATTTCTCTTAATAACTTTATAGTGCGTACAATATTATTTTTGAGTATTTTAGACCTATAAATAATAAAAAAAAAAATTTTTTAATCTCCTTCAATATTAGATTTCTTGATAACCTTTTATTGTTTATACAAGAATTAATGAAATCGAGCATAGATAAAGATATTTGTATTTAATTAAAATACGATAAAATTGTTGTTGGTTGGATACATTTATACATGTTAAACGTACATATATATAAATAAACTTTATTGTAAAACAAGTAAGAGTGCTATATTCGGCTGTGCCGAATCTTATATACCATTCACCGAAGTATATTTTAAGAAAAATATTAAAATCAATTCTTGGTGAAACAAAAAGTAGCCCAAAGTTGTCAAATAGCACGAACGAGGTTGCCAATTCACAGGCCCATTTTTGTACCCTTCACCTTCGTGAGATATAAGTTTGTCATTCCGTTTGTAATATCCACAATATAATTTTCCGACCATATAAAGTATAAATATTCTGGATCCTTATAGATGTCTGTTGAAATCAACTTTCCGATGCCCCCAAATAACTTACATACACGATTCATACATCAATATCTCTGGCTCGGTTGCTATTTAAAATCGAGAAAATCGGTCCACAAATGGCTGAGATATAAGGAAAAAACCAGGACAAACTCAATTTTTGTATATCTGGATTACTAATTCATTAATATAGACAATATGGATATCTAATGATAGATATTTCAAAGAACTTTGCAACGACGTATCTAAAACCATAGTAAGTTGGACCTACAATGTGTCAAAATCGGAAAAAAATTTTAACCCGAATTTTTTTCAACCCAATTTTTTTTTCACTAAATATTAAAAAAAAAATTAAAAAAAAAAAAATTTTCCAAAAAATTTAAAAAACAACTTTGGATTAAATTAATTTTGTTTTCCTAAAAATATTTAAAATTTTTATTTTGAAGTATAATTTGGTGAAGGGTATATAAGATTCGGCACAGCCGAATATAGCTCTATTACTTGTTTGAGATAATTCGGTCACCAAACAAAGTGATGGCTTCACTCGCTATATTGCATGTTGCGCCGTCCAAATTATTTGCAATGACATGAGAAATAAACAAATCTCGAATCATTTGCCTGTAGCGTTCACCATTCACGGTAATGTTGGCACCGCTTTCGGATTAAATATCAAATGGGCCGATGACGCACCAAACATTGATTTTTTCGGGATATAATGTAGTAGTCTCATAAGGATTGAGCTTTCTCCAAAAACGACAATTCTGCTTGTTTACATACCCGTTAAGCCAGAAGATGATTTGATGATAAAAAGTGCTCTTTAAGTTTGGTGAACAGAGTAATTGGAGATTATCAATTACAAATCGTAAATACAAAAGTCACTGACTTAAAATTACATGTAATTATGTCACATACATAAGTTTTTCATAAATACTTTTTACTCCATAGGAAAATTAAAAAACGACTAAATAGAATTTCACATTTTAATTAAAACGTTATTTTCAAATTGTTCTCAAACCTGTATTTGAATGTACTATTGTATTGTAAGATAATTAAAGTTGAAAAATTTCAATTAAAGGCATTTCTCAAATTTGTATTAAACTTCGCATTTTTTGCTGGGTATTTGTATATAAAGTGTGAAAAATACTTTAAACTCGTTTAAAGAAAATATGATGAAATATCTATTTAAATATGCAACTAATTCATTATTTGTATTAGCAAAATTACTTATATTCAAGCTCCAATGTAAACAATACTACCGAATCAATTCAACCCAATCGTAATTAGTCCACTATCTAGAGACGCAACTATCTAGAGACAGTTGTTTTCTTTGCTACTCAAGTAATATCAATAAAATTTTCTCAATGAGATGTGTTAACAAGCACTTTAACTTTCTGCTTCAACAAATGTTAAAATAATATAACACTTCAAAATCAATTAATTCAATTTGTGTTGAGTAGAGAGGGAGCGATTGATTGAGTTTTTACAGTAGAATGTTGAGAAATTCAAATGTAAAAGTCGGGTGTCATGTGTCATCATCCAGATCTCAGGCCTTTTGAAGTTGGTTATACAATTTGCATTTTGCGGCAGCAAAGTTTACTTTTCCTAACCATTAAGTAACTGGTACGGACACTACACGTGTCAATTCATTTTGTATTTTCTTTATAAAATAATAATAAATACAGAATATATTTTTAATTGGAACGCAATTGAAATTTAATTGTGTGAATGCATTGGAGATTGAGAATATTTTTCTATTAGTTATAGATTTTTACATAAACAAAATGTGAAGTTCTAAATGAATGAATTTGGAAAATATCAAATACATACCTATAGTAAATTTGATATTTTTTTTTCAATTTAAATTTTGTGTTATTACCTTTCAAATGCATGAGAAATTTTGTTATTTTAAGCATTATTTTAACTGCTGTTGTATATATCACTTGGGTTTCCGGATGTACATACAATGTATGTATGTAAACAATTGTAATGTAACACTGAAAAAACTCATCATACAAATATGAAAAATATTATTTTACAAAAAATTTTCTTAAGACTGCGATTGGTCTTAATAGAGCTTGACTAAATCCTTATAACTTCGAACATATTAGATAATTTTAAGGCCAAGAACGAATCAAGCCAATATCGGATACTCTGTTCCAAAGTGAAGCGTATCCCAGAGAGAGCGTTCTCTATCGATCGAATCAAATAGTAGTCGGACGGGGCACGGTCTGGACTATAAATACTTTTACGCAGGTATTACAAGATGTGGCCGAGCATTGTCATGATGGAATATTACTGTATCAAGTCTGGCCGCATATTCTGGGCGTATTTCGGCCAACGCTCGCTTCAAACGCATCAGTTGCGTTCGGTAAAGGTTCTCTGAGATGGTCTGTTCAGATTTCAGCAACTAATAATAGATAGGAACCTTTTGCTCCCACCATTATCTTAACGCCATTGATATTTGGTATAGATTCGGCTGGTTGGCCAGGCTTCACAAACGATCTCTTCCGATTCGGATTATTGTAATGGATCCAATTTTTAACGCAAGTAATGATCCAAATGGTGCAAAACGGATTTTATTTTATAGCGTTTAAGCAGCATTTCGGACATATAAAAAACCGTATTTCAAGGTCTATCTGCTTCGATTCGTATGGTACTTAATTTTGCTGCTGTTGCATGAATCCTGCTGCTCGCAAACGTTTTGAAATTGCTGCTTGAGTAGCGTCATTTGATTGTTCAAGCTCTTTGAGTTGAGTTTGACAACAATCTTCATGGAGTAATGCCTCCAATTCGTGGTCTTCAACCTTTTTTGGCAGGCCTGAGCGATATATGTAATCCGTGTCAAAATCACCACTTCTGAACCGAACAAACCATCTCTTGTACGTTGAAACCTTTAAAACAAATTCACCATAAGCTTTGGCGAGCAATCGGTGGGCTTCAGCGGCAGTTTTTTTCAAACTAAAGAAGTAAAGCAAAACTTCCCGCATAAGACGCTTTGTTGGTACAAAATTCGACATTTTGGAAGGAAAAAAAATTGTTTGTTTACACTATAATGTCCAATAATTAAGTGGGAATAAATGACAGTAATCAAACGAGAGAAAAGGATTCTAATCTGAACAACGTTTGAGCAGCAAGTATGGTAGCTAATAGTACCAATCAAAACTATTTGTGACCTTATCATTTTGACACGCACCTTATATATAAATGAATTTTTAAAATTTGCCAGCAAGATTAAATTTTCAAAATTATTTTTTTGTTCACTGTACTCGTACAAAAGTATTAAATCTATTTGTCATTTTAAAACATTTACACTGTGTAATTTATCTTAATCTTATTATTGAAATTATTGAATTTGTGAGTGGGAAAGAAACATTTTTAAAAAGTTGTTATTGTTTTTCTGCAAATTCAATTGAATTTACTGTTTTATATTTATGACCATGATGTTGCTAAACATGTTGATCCCAACACTTAAAGGTCTTGGTGCCCTTTATTAATGATTCTCTCTCTATACACTTGGTGACAATGTAAAAGTCAATTAAATTAATTAATAAATTTACTATTCAAAGTTTTTTTTTTAAAAAAAGTCAACATTTATTACAAGCGAATACATTTTCAATTAAACACTTTGCGTTAAATACCTCTTCTTTATACGAATCATCTGTTTAATTTAGCCGTTTTTTCTTGTCTATTATTTCGTCACTTGGCGTATATTTTAAATAATTCATTTTTATCACTTTTTAGTGTCGTGTGACTTATTTGGACATGTTCATAATGTCGATGATTGGTTTACATTTTTTTTTATTTTTCATGGAGTTCATTTGTTCAATTAACCGTCAAATGATTGATTGAACTTTTGTCTGTCTTTCCAAGCCATATGTCTGTTCGATTTCGGTTATTATGATAGACTGTGCACGAAAACTTATTTTTGTTAAATAGATTGCAAATAAATTTTGATAAAAAAAAATATTTTACCTTAGGGAATCATCCCGTTAAGAAATATATTTTGGTATCGGTTGCTCATTTTAAACAGAATTTAATAGATATCGGTTGCCAACCTTGAAAATTTCGCTCGGTAGCATTTACTAATGTTAGTTCTTCAAGTTTCTCCAACCCACTCACACCAGCCTGTTCTTATTCATTTGCAAATAAAATATCTAAATTTGTATTGCATACTTTAGGGAGCTTTTTTATTACAGTTGACTGGACTCACAAAAAAAAATAATTTCCGAGTTTTACCCGGAATTTTTTAATTTTTTTCTTTACAAACCATCTCCTGAAAATTTCGAATCGAATAAAAAAAAATCAGCCAAATCGTTCCAGCCGTTCTCACGTGATGGCATTACATACATGGACCATTTCATTTTTATATATAGATAATTTTAATTCTATGGCAATCTCTCATATAATTAGTATGCGTTTGTGCTGATGTTTGTTAGTATAATATTAGTCAAATACCCATCTTAAAATATACAGATCGACTGAGAATCACTTTATGAGTCGAATAAACGATGCCCGTCTTGCTTCAATGAAAACCTTGTGCGCAAAGTACAGGTCGCAATTTTAAAGATATTTTAATCAAATTTTGGCACTTGAACCGAAAAATGACAAGAAATTGTATGAAATCGGTCCATTATTCCTCCCGAAATAGGACTTTACGGCCATAAATGTATAATTTATATTTATATCTACACAAATTTCGCTCCAAATAAGTTTCATATATACGGAAGTGGTATCACCTAACTCTATGATGATCGGTCCATAATTAATCATAGCTCCCATATAAGGTCCGCTTCCGAAACCACATTAACGAGCTAAAATCTTTTAAAAAGTTGGATTTAATCGCGAAAAAACAATGTACCAGAATTTATGAAAGTATTAGATACATACAGTGCTTGTCAAAACAATGGAAACTTTTCCAAATATTCTACATGTAGCCCAAAATTTAAAATATTTTTTTAAAATAAATTTTTTTTTTAGTATTTTACTTGTATAGTTTTATTTATATAAATTAACTGAAAAACAAACAACATAATTAATTATATTCTGAAAAAAGGGAACAAAATTAAAAATATTCACTATTTCGCTACTGACAAAACAATGGAAACTTTTAAACTTCTGCAAGAAAGAAGTGTAAAACGAAAATAATATTTAAAAAGAACAATGTAAAAAGCATCCTGTTTACAGTTATTTTATTTTTAAATTCTGGTAATTTTTCACAATTTCTTTTTCTAAGTTTTTCGCATTCAAAGTTAACGAAAATGGCTAAAGTTAAGATTTGTGAAGACTTAAAAAATAAAATAATTAACGATTTTAAAGCTGGTTTAAAACAAAAAAGTATCTGTGACAAATATTCAATAAATAAATCAGCAGTTTCAAAAATGATAAAGAAATTTCCTGAGACCGGTTCTGTAAAAACTCAACATTTAGGTGGAAGACCTCGTAAGACTACTCCTAGACAAGATAATTTAATAGCGAGAGAGTTCAAGAAATTCCCAAAAATAACTCCTCGAGAAGTTGTTAATAGCCTAAAATTAGAAATAAGTACCCAAACAATTAGTCGCAGGGCAAATGAGGCTGGTTTTGGTTGATATCGTCCTGTGAAAAAACACTCATTTCTAAAAAGAACCGTTCTGCTCGTCTACAATTTGCCAATCCAAATACAATTTAAGAGGCAGTGATGGGAGAACATTTGTAAGACGACCAAAGGGAAAAAGATTAGATCCAAAGTACACAAATAAGACTGTAAAGTTTGGCGGTGGCAATATTATGGTATGGGGATGTTTTTCAGGGCAAGGTATGGGCCCAATTCATATTATAAAAGATACCATGACAGGTATAGGATACAGAACCATATTAAACGATGTTATGTATCCATACGCTGAGAAAAATATGCCCCTAGTTTGGAGATTCCAACACGACAACGACCCGAAACACACCTCTAGGGTTGTAACCGAGTGGTTACAATGCAACGAGGTACGTGTTTTGAAGTGGCCTGCCCAATCGCCAGATCTCAATCCCATCGAAAATTGTAAATCGTAAATTGTAAATCGTAAAATAAGGACCCAAAATTACACCAGGAAGGAAGATTATCGGAGGAGGTTATAAGGGAATGGCAAAATATTTCAAAGGAGACCATTGACTCTTTAATTGGTTAAATGCATCGTCGATGTGTAGCAGTTATTAAAAATAAGGGATATACAAAATATTGAGTTATTGAAAAGTTTAGACCATATTTGTTAAAATAATACCTAAGTTTCCATTGTTTTGTCAATGCCGTAATAAAGAAATCTTTTAATTTTGTTTTCTTATTTTTAGAATTTAATTAATTATGTCCTTTGTTTTTTGTTAAATTAAGTTAATAAAAGTATACAAGTAAAATCCTACAAAAATGTTAAAATTTTTTAAAAAATTATTTCAGATTTTAGGCTACTAATGAAATATTTGGAAAAGTTTCCATTGTTTTGTCAACCACTTTATGTATATGCATACAAATTTTAGTATAGATTTCCAAAGAGCTCAGAAAATTTTATAAGGTGTGAATAATTGAATGGAAAAGGTAGAAATGGGCTAAGGAATGAACTCAAATCAAATATGTATGTGGAGATAGTTTTGAGAACTATCTCCATTTGTTTTTATAAAACTTTTAACTCATTTAATTCATTGCCGTAACGACGAATTGAATAAGCTATTCCATGCGAGTACTTTAAGTGAAAATTTTACATGTGTTTTTTATTATAACAAAAACAAAATACTCTTTAAATATTCACTCAAAATACTCGCATGGAATCGTAGATAAATACGTATAGATCGGAAAGTCGCCTGCCAAAGACCTAACTCAGTTGTCAAAATCCTAAGTGGTAAGAATATATTAGTAAAAAAAGCTATGTGAAAACTAAAACAACACTCGTAGGTAGTATTTTTTGGAATAATTCATTTCTTTTGAGTTTTTTTTTCTAGTTTCCGCTCTATGTGTATTTCTTTATGCATGAAATAAAGAAACTGGCAATAAAAGAATTTTACAATTTTCAAACCAAATTCTTTGAACATTTGAAATTTTGACATAAAAAATATATGCAAAAATAAACAAATCTCTGTGATTTACAAAAATTAAATTTTCTTTAAACATTGTATTGGTTTGTTCACGAATCGTTTGTTTAGAAATTCGCCAACTTTATAAAAACAGGTTGCCAAATATAAATACTAGATACATACATAGAATGTTGAAGACGGGTTTTTCAAATAAACTTTTTTAGAAAACTTTTAATGTTGTTTTCAAATTTGGGCGACTTTATATGACGGATCGTCCAGGAAGTCTTCTAGAACAGTATCAATCAAAAGTACTATATGAAATTCCCTAAACATCCTTGTTACGTATATTACTTCTGGACGGATCGATCGATTACCTATTTCAGATTCAATATTTTTTGCTTTACTTTTAATTTCCACTTACTCCAAAATACAACTTATTCTTTTAAATGCTCTGAATATTTAAAAAAAATACATTAATCAATAAAATTCTTAAAATTTCCAAAAAATCGTAGAAATATTATCTTTCTTAATCTGCTAAAGGTTCATTGAGGTTATTTTCGATTAAAATTTTTAATAAAATTGTCTGCACTCTTCATTAACAGCA
Organism: Calliphora vicina; assembly: GCF_958450345.1. Taxonomy (NCBI): domain Eukaryota; kingdom Metazoa; phylum Arthropoda; class Insecta; order Diptera; family Calliphoridae; genus Calliphora; species Calliphora vicina. Next base: position 97,973,093 of record NC_088784.1, on the reverse strand, counting down.
CTTTTTCTGCATGCGTTTCATACAATTTTTGAACCACTTTTTCCACATCTAACGAATGTTTTTTAGGTGTCCCAAAACACGCAATTTATTTTACATACTTAGTACAAACTTAGCTTCGAAGTTTTTCATTAGTGAAGGTATAGAGAGGTTTGCACCTGTCTCGATCTTATAAATAACAATTCAGTATTTGGTGAATGTGATCCGTGAACCACTTCTATTGAGATCAACTCAACTTGAAATGCATTTAAAATTAGAGTTTCGGAATGTTTTGCTTAAGGTCCGTTCACACGACATGAACATATTTGAAAAGAAATAATTGCCAAAAATGTCAAACATGTATTTTACACAAAAAACGTTTTAAACCAATAAAACTTACTCAAAATGTACGATATTGAGAATTTGTTATCTTCCAAAATTTGACAGCCTAGTGAAAAACTATTGTTAAAGTGAAATAATTATGTGTTACTTGAGCAATTCATAGAATGGTAAAGAAATATTCCGAACTTTGACAGTCGATAGCGGCAATATTGCTGAAGCAACATCGGCGAATTGGCTGTCACTTATTCAGTTTGTTTTGCCAAATCACCATGGACGAATATAGCGTTCGACAACACGACCAAATGATAAAATTTGTTTTATCAAAATGGATGTACTGTTCGGGCAAAGTTCCCCGCGCTTAGCCCATTTTACGGTGAGGCCCATTACTGGATGAATGGGTAACATCAACAAACAAAATTGTCGAATTAGAGACGATACCAATCCACATGGGATTCGTCAGCATGCTAACAAATATTCGACTGAATTGTATGATATGGACAACAACGACAAGTGGTTTTAAAAAGACGGCACAACGTGCCACACAGCTTATGCCACATTGGACATAATCTACTAGCGATTTGAGGGCATGGTCATGATCTACAACGAGATCGTGTGATGTGAACTCGTTTGACTTCTTCTTCTTGTGGGGTTTTCTTAAATCACAGGTCTATGCGAATAAGTCACAAGCATTTTCAAAGAGCTGAAAAAGACTTTCAGATATCCAGCTGTATATCAGTTTTCCTAAATCTAATACTTTTAATTTGTTAATACATTTAGCCGATATTTCAACTTTATTTTCAAACAAATGAAAACTTTTTCGTGTACAATCTTTTATTTTTAGTTTGTTTGCTGCTCTATATTAAAATTATATATTGTATATAATTTTGAATAAATTTTTGTTTTCTATTTAGAGTAGTTGGTTGTTAATATAGTGTTTTGTTTTCACAGTTAGCTAGTGTGTAGTAATAGTTCTCCTTGCGTCTTTTTTCTATTCTAATTAAATTTGTTTTGTTTTTACTCGCTTTTTTTCGCATGCTTGCTCTCTATTTTCACACACTTATGCTCTCTTTTAATGTTGCCTAACGATATAATGACGACATCGGCTGTCAAATCAACCCAAACAACAATATAAGTATTATTATTTTTTTTAACGTACTACTACGAAAACGAAGTATCGGTATTAAAAACGCGTCTCAAAATCAGTTGCTACCGCATGACCCAACAGTCTACAACATCCCCCAAACAGAAACGGTTGTAGTGAAACGACTACGAAATTTATCAATATTTGATTGATACTTGTTACGGGAATTCGGTTTTAAAATTTTGTTTTTATTGTGATTACTTCCTTAAATTTTTAAACGGTTATTGGTTTTTTGATTGATTTTCAATTGCCATTCAAATTTCGTACAAAGAAGAGCAATAAAATGAACAAATGAAAATATAAAAAAGAATAGAATAAACAAATTTGTAACAAATTGTAATTAATTTTATTTGATAATTATTGCTGTCGTGAATGATTTTTTTTTGTCTATTTCTGAAAACAGAAAAATGCTAATTAAATTGTAATTATAATATCTTTAATATCATCATCAACAATGGCCATCACCTTCATTTACATCACCACAACAAGAGCCCAGCCAAGTCAGTCAGTCAATTGACCGACCACCTTCACAACACTATTACTACCTCTAGTCGCCACAACGTTCCGTCTTCTTAAACTATTTGCATCAACGTTTGCAATTCGAATATTTTCCTATCAAACAAAACAAAAGAGTGCTAAGAACAACAATTTTAATAAAATAATAAAAATATGTATAAACAAAAATAAAATTCTAATAATTTGTGTGTTTAAATTAAAATAAACAAAAGAAATAAGAAATGCATTTTTTTGATTTCATGAGTAATAGTTTTGAAAAGTGTAAAAGATTTATGTTTAATTTACAAAAATAATATTATTATCACAATAAAAAAATTACAATAATTTAATTAAGAGACAAACTTTCGGTGACAAATGCTTATGGATTTAAAATATATGTAATTTAATTTACATAAATAACGAAATAAAAAGTGGTTTAATTTTGCTAAGTGGTTTTTACAAAAATGAATAATAATTATAATTGGTTAGTAGTTTTGTACAGTGATGATCATAAAGTTAGAACAAAAGTATAGTAATAGTTTGATAGTAAACTATTGGTCTAATTTTGTCATTGTCTGATTGATTTATGTACTAAATGAGTGTTTTGTGGTTTCTATCCAAAAAAAAAAGTTAAATAGACGACAACAAAGTTCAGTTTATCATACTTTTCCAGTTTTAAGTTCCCAAATATAAAACACTAAATTTTATGTTAGTTTGGGTATGTGATGGAAATTTATTTTGAAAAAGATACGATTTGAAAAAAAAAAAAAAAAAACATGTGATGTACAGTGGTAGACACTCCTTTGTACGCACGTAAAATATTATTTGTTTTTGTAGTCGTATTTACATAATTATGTAGACTTAAAATAACAAAAATATTGGCTGTATGACTTAATAATGCGGCATTTTTTCAAATATTTAGCTGTCATGATGGAATATTACGTTTAATGTCTGGCCGAATATTCTGGGTGTTTTTTGGCCAATGCTCGCTTTAAACGAATCAGTTGCGTTCGGTACAGTTTTCCTGTGATGATCAGATTTCAGCAGCTCATAATAGATATAAATCTTTTGGTCCCACCAAATACGGAGAATTACCTTAGCGCCATGGATATTTGGCTTTGGTTTCGATTCGTCTGGTTGGCCGGGCTTCACATACGATCACTTACGCTTCGGGTTATCGTAATGAATTCATTGTTCATCGCAAGTAATGATTCGGTTCAAAAATCATTTTCTTTTATAGCGTTCAAGCAGCATTATAGACATGCAGAATCATCTTTCTAGGTCTCTCAACCCAATTTTCCTGCTTTTGGATGAAATTGCTGTTTGAGTTGAGTAGCTCCCAATGATTTCTTGTTGAGTTTTACAACAATTTTCATGGCGTAGTGCATCCAATTCTCGGTCTTCAAACTTTTTTGGCTGGCCTGTCTTGTCTTCCGTGACAAAATCACCACTTCTGAACCGAACAATCCATCTCTCGCATGTTGAAACCGATGGAACACATTCACCATAAGCATCGGTGAGCAATCGAAGTACTTCATTGGCACTTTTTTAAAATAAATCAAAAACCACAAAAGTTACGCCATCTATTCTAAATCCCGCAAATAACTAATAAAAAACTGTAATGCCCAGTTTTTGACTTGTTATTTAAATACGTATTTAGTTAATTTTAACTTAAAATTAAGTTGTATTTAAATACAGTTTGAGTTTTTCAGTGCTACATAATTTGTCTTATTTAAATAAGATAAAAGTATGGTAGCACTACTAAATATCAAAAATTTATCGATAGTTTTGCTTAAAACAGCTGTTCAACCAAAACAAAAATTGATACATTTTGCCCAATAAGAAATAAAAGTTTATTAAACAATAAAATTATTGGTAGGAAAATGCACAAAAGAAGCTCCAATTGCCCCGCATCGGAATTGTAGTTTTTGCAAGACGCTTTTTTTAGCAAGACGCTGTTGTTTGTTTTTTTTTTTACTACAATAGAGTGAAAAAAAAACCAAACAACAAAAGTCAGCTGTCAAAAACATATGGTAGTTTATGAAACTTAAATAGAATTTAAATGGCCAACGTTGGCCATTTAAGTATCATTTAAAAAAGCACTGAGAAACTCATTTTCGTATTTAAATAGAACTTAAATATAATTCATATTTAAATACGAAGTCAAAAACTGGCTCTAATGCCCAGTTTTTGACTTGTTATTTAAATACGTATTTAGTTAATTTTAACTTAAAATTAAGTTGTATTTAAATACAGTTTGAGTTTTTCAGTGCTACATAATTTGTCTTATTTAAATAAGATAAAAGTATGGTAGCACTACTAAATATCAAAAATTTATCGATAGTTTTGCTTAAAACAGCTGTTCAACCAAAACAAAAATTGATACATTTTGCCCAATAAGAAATAAAAGTTTATTAAATAATAAAATTATTGGTAGGAAAATGCACAAAAGAAGCTCCAATTGCCCCGCATCGGAATTGTAGTTTTTGCAAGACGCTTTTTTAAGCAAGACGCTGTTGTTTGTTTTTTTTTTACTACAATAGAGTGAAAAAAAACCAATCAACAAAAGTCAGCTGTCAAAAACATATGGTAGTTTATGAAACTTAAATAGAATTTAAATGACCAACGTCGGCCATTTAAGTATCATTTAAAAAAGCACTGAGAAACTCATTTTCGCATTTAAATAGAACTTAAATATAATTCATATTTAAATACGAAGTCAAAAACTGGCTCTAAGTCTCAGGATTGTTAAATTCTCGGGATAAAAACCCAAGTATGAACACAGTAATGAAAACAAGCAATTTCATATACATTTTTTTTAAAGTTCGTAGATCTTCTCAGGTTCCTAAGATATCATGTCTCAACTCTGAATAAGGTCAGATATCATTAATGAAATTAGTGATAACAAGTAAGAGTGTTATATTATAAGATTGACAATGATTTTTGTACATTTTGTAGAAAAACTTTTATTATACCCTACACCACCAATGCGTTTGTGCATATGTTTGTAACGCCCAAAAATATTAGTTTAACACCCACCTTAAAGTATACCGATCGACTTAGAATCACTTTCTGTCGATTACACGATGTCCGTCCGTCCGTCTGGCTGGCTGGCTGTTCGGCTGGCGGTCCATATAAACCTTGTGCGCAGAGTACAGGTCGCAATTTTGAAGATATTTCGATCAAATTTGGTACATATTATTTTTTTGGGCCCAAGCACGAAGCCTATTGAAACTGGCTGAAATCGGTTCATTATTTCACCTAGCCCCCATACAAATGTCCTTCCGAAATTGGACTTTATCGGTCATAAATGTTTAATTTATAGATGTATCTCCACAAATTCCGCTCCAAATAAGTTTTATATGTATATACAAAATTAATGTCACCAAATTTTGTTACGATCGGTCCATAATTAGTCATAGCTCCCATATAGACCCGCTTCCGAAAATCACTTTAACGTGTATAAATCGCTTAAAAATTTTGGTATACACACAAAATTCAACATAGTTACCTTTAATATAGACATAAATCACACGACCTAATTGCATGGTGATCGGTCCATAATTGGTCATAGCTCCCATATAAGGCCCACTTCCGAAAATCACTCAAAAATATAAATTATTGAAATTTTAAAAGAAAAATGTTTTTGCTCTTTTACTTAGGGTATTATATGGTCGGGCTTGACAGACCATACTTTCTTACTTGTTTTTATAAGGTTTTGCATGTTTTCAATACCAAATTTTGTATCAATATATCCCCATCGTTTTGGTGGTGGATATAAAAAGAAATATTTATGAATAAAAACAATTTAACATTGATAATCCTGACTATTAAAATTATTATTAACACGATTCAAACCAACCTACCGTTATTGATCCACGTAAGGTCATGTTTCTTATAAGATTTAAAGCTTCGGATTTGTTTTATTTGAATAAAAAATTGTTCTGAAATACCTCTAATAATTTTAAGAGGTTTTAGTTACAAAACTTGATGAGAGGTAGACGATGAATCTCCGCAGCCTAAAAATAAAGTACGTACAAACGAAAGTCTCTCCAAAATTTAAGTTTTTCTCCATAAATTAATGATACAGTGAAATAGCTTAAAATTTAATTTCAAAATTCATGAATTATGATGTAGTTAAATCGCGCTAATAAAAAATCTACAACAATCCTCATAATTTCTTTAAAAATAATAGAAACCATGTTGTGTACAAACGATTGGCTACCACTGTATTTATTATTTTCTTTTTGTGCATTGTTCAAACATTAATTTTGATACTTGTGAATTAATTTGTAACACATTTCTTGCTAAATACCTACTATTTGTCTCATGCGCAAATTCATCATAATTTTCCAAATCGATCGTTTCATACTTTTGAATTAATTTGTAACACATTTCTTGCTAAACTCTGTTAAATTATTTACTATTTGTCTAGATTTGGATTGAAAATTCTATCTAAATTTATCACACCTTTCCAAAATGATCGTTTTGAAAATTATCGATTTTCATCACATACTTGTTCTTCTTTTATTAATCATCTAATAGCGGAATTACTTTCTGGTTTAGAGTAATTTAGTTTAAAATACAAAGTTTGAACCGTTTAACATAGAAAATGTTTACTAAGAAGTAAACATTTTTGTCGCACAACATTTGCACCGAATGACCTACAAAAGCCAAAAGGAACTCTTGATAAATATTTATGTTAATGATTGGAAAGGGGAGATTTTACCAAATCTTAAGTTTCTCATACAATTTATCATACACTGCCAGCTGCCAGGGAACTACAGTAAATTTTAAAAATTGATCTTAATTCAGAATTAAAAAATATTAGCTATTCATTCCTGAATTAATTAAATTCAGGCATCTTTAATTAATCTATATATATAAAAATGAAATGGTTTGTAAAGAAAAAAAATTCAAAAAATCCGGGTAAAACTCGATTTTTTTTTTGTGTCCAGTCAACTGTAATAAAAAGCTCCCTAAAATATGCAGTACAAATTTAGATATTTTATTTGCAAATAAATAATAACAGGCAATAACATTTATGTTAATTGAAATCTATTCCAAATTGATTGAAAGTATTTGTTCTTCATTGAATTTGTTTAGTTTTTAATCACTTACAAAATGTATTTGTAATAGATTTGAGTTGAAGAACAATTGCATCATTAAATGAAAATTAATGATTCTTCATGCCGACCACTGCTTTACTCGATTGCTAAAATATTATATTTAATTTAAAAAAGAATTAAGAAATAATTCTTTTGAATTAGGAATTGAGAAATAATTCTTTTAAACCTTTGGATAAGCACGCTTTTATTAGATTTATATTGAAATCGGCAGACATTCAACTACTGATTAGTTTAATGAAAATATTTAAAAATCCATCTTTTATTGGATCTCTTGATCTTGTAGACATGTCTTTGGAAAAAAAATGGCAATCGTCACAACCCTTTTTTGAGCGATTTTGAAATTCGGTATTAACTAAAGAATATTTGTCAAAGGTCAAACGTTGATGCCGTAGCATTGTACCAAGAGTGTTCCAGGATCAAATCCCACTTATAACAGAAAAAATATAATATTATTGAATATTAGTAAATGAAAATATGTATTAGTTTCGTTGCGTTGAGACCAATAAGTTTTGTTTGAAATTTGTCACATAGAAAAGCTTTATGGAGCTATCACACATTATTTGGATGGTTCTGAAACCAGTTCTGTAATCAACGATTTTTGTTCGAAATTGTCACCCTCGGTCTACTTCTACAGAAGTTTTAGAGAGCAAATATACCTTGATTTTTGTTTTGAAATTTTCACGCTATAAAATAATTTAGAATCACAATATTGTTCCACAGAATAGTTCCAAGGCATCCATTATAGAATTTGAAATGGTTATTGTAGAAAAAGATCTAAAGATTTTCCTGGGAAATTAATATATTGTTAAACAGACCAATTGTGTTAACACTTTCTTAAGCAGAAATTATTATTTGTTTTATTAACCTTCGCTTTACCAAAGGTTTTTTATGTACATGGTTTACCAATACCCACCCGGGTGACACTACACTTCTATAAATATATGCGACGAACGAAATTTTAAAAAATTGGAAAAACCTTATAAAAAGTTTAAAATGGTTCTATTAAATTCTATAGAACTCTAGAATTTGTTCAGTAAGTACAAATTTCATTTAAATCGAAACAAAATTAAAAAAAATATTAAACCAATAAAATCGATGTGGTCACCCGGGTGGGTATTGGTAAAGCGAAGGTTAAATAGAAGTAAATTAATACTTATATATCAAAATATGAAGCATAACTTAAGGCTCTTTTTTGTTTAACTAACATTCCTTCACTTTAAATAGCCCACACAAATTATTTATTATTAGTTTAAAAAAAAGTCCCGAAAGCCATGATGTGCTACCCAGTCTAATTTATGATCTCAAGATTTCGATTTTAAAATTCAAGGTTTATACCAAACAAATTAATGAATTAAATATGTGATTCTTAAAATTTTGTAATAGCAATAATGTATATCAAGAATAATAAAATGCCGTAACAGAAACAAAACCGTCCTCATTTTAAATGATTGAAGACTTAAATAAAATAAAATGAAAAAAAAACATACCACAATGATGTGTTTTTTTTATATTCATGATTAATTTAATAAAAATCATAAAAACCCCAAAAACCAACAAAATATCAAATAGAAAAGCAAAGAGCCAACCCTAACATGTGTTTAGCCAAATTCAAACCAACAACAATAATAAAAGAAAATAAAATTGTAAAAAATAAAATATGTGCATAAAATAAATGATTTTTATTTATTTTTTATTTTATACAAATAAAAAATAAAGCAAATAGAAAAACATTCCTCCCATTTGCAAAGAAAAAAAACTAATACCTCCAACAACCTCTTCTTCTCTGTGCAGACTAGAACCACAAAAAAAATATTTTGAAAAACAAGTAAGAGAGCTATGCCGAATCTTATATACACTTCACCAAATTATACTTTAAAATAAAAATTAGGTAAACAAAATTAATTTTTTTTTTTAATTTTTTAAAAAAAAATTCCAATTTTTTTTTTTAATTTTTAGTTTTTTTGTTAATTTTTTAGTGAAGAACAATTTATGACAGCTATAGAGCTGTATTCGGCTGTGCCGAATCTTATATACCCTTCACCAAATTATACTTTAAATTAAAAATTAGGTAAACAAAATTAAATTTTTTTTTTTAATTTAAAAAAAAAAATTCAAAATTTTTTTATTTTTTAGTTTTTTTGTTAATGTTTTAGTGAAGAACAATTTATGACAAACAAATTTTTTTGGTGAAAAATATTCGGGTTAAAAAATATTTTTCCCGATTTTTACCCATTGTAGGTCGAACTTACTATAATAGCCTTATTTAGATCATTGGATTGGACTTTGAAATATCTATCATTAGATATCTATGTTGTCTATATTAATGACTTAGTTATCCAGATATAGATCAAAAATCGAGATTGTCCCGCTTTTTTCCTTATATCTGAGCCATCTATGTGCCGATTTTCTGGCTAGCAATAGAGCCGGGAGAATTCCCGATATATTGATGTATCAATCATGTTTGTAAGTTATTTGGGGGCTACGGAGAGTTGATTTTCACATACAGACGGACATGATTATATCGATTCCGCTATCTATAACAATCCAGAATATATATACTTTAGTTCTGGCCTTCTATAGAGACTGAAATCAGTTATGGTGCGAAATGTACAGAATTTGATAGATGACTTTAAATGACTTTATGTTTATATCATTATATTTAAATTATTTATTGATAATTTTATTATTTTTCTGATATATGTAGGAGTTATATGGGGGTCAGAGTCAATTATGGACCGATCCTCACACAAGTTGGTATAAGGATTTAGATTCAATTTCATCACAATATTAATTATTATGATGTTCCATACTAGGGGGGCCTAGTATGGGGTCTAGGGACAAATGCTGCCCGATTTTCGCCATACTTTACAGCATAATTTCAGAGTGCTAAATTTGCTCAAAATTGCCGCATAATCAACATATTTAGTAGTATTGCCGGGAGACATTTGCATGGGGGCTAGGTGAAATCATGGACCGATATTGCCAATTTTCAATACCAAACAAACCATATCAACAGAGAGTATTTCAGCCTATCATGTTTTCAACAGACAGACGGACATTACTAGATCGTGTTAGAATCTTATGAGCACCCAGACTATATATACTAATATGGTCTGCGACAAATATATATATTGTTGTGTTACAAACGGGATGACAAAATCAATATACCCCCATTTTATTTGATGGTTGGTATAAAAATAATATAAAACATTAAGCAAAAACCTCAAGAAAAACATAAGTTCTACAAAGAAATATAATGAAATCAAATTAATTTATTAAAAACAAAAAGTAATATACATATATACTTACAAATATGTAGATATGTACTCGTACATTGTCGTCCGTTTCTGTATTTATGCATACAGTTGTGGTCATAATGATAGCTTCATTATATAGTTAAAGCATTGATAATTTTTCTTCTTTTTTATACCCTTCACCATTAGTGGTAACATTAACATTACATCTGGATTGTTATAGATAGCGAAGTCGATATAGCCATGTCTGTCTGTTGAAATCAACTTTCCGAAGCCCCCAATCAACTTACAAACATGATTGATACATCAATATATAGGGTATAAATCTGGCTCGTATGTTTTTTAAAAAAACTGTTTCATAATAAACATAATCGATTACTGTGCTTAAATTTCATAAAAATTTAAAATAAAATTATTCAGAACTTTTTCAAAATATCTAAATTCCTCTGAATTCCTCTCTAAAAAAACCCCACTATTTTTGTGATCACAGCTGTACCTAATAATGTTTTCCCTCATGCAACACTATTTTATAAACAACCACAAATAAATACAAAAAAAAAACTACGAACCTTTAAATTTTTGTTTGTTGAAAGAAATAACGAAAAAACATCTTATGAAATTTCAACATTCTCATTAATAGATCACAGTGAGAGTGTGTGTAGTTTTAACACAAAAAAAAAACATAAAAGAAATTAGAAATATTTTCACAAAAACTTTTTAATAAAAACGCAATGTTGCCTATAAATCTACAACAAATTCACCAAAGCCAACTGCAACAGAAAGCAACAGTACCAACACCCTTGCCACCGCCTCTGAGGGAACCACGTAGACCACGGCGAGAAAAGAATCATAATCATCATAACATTAATCAAAACCAACAAAAACAACAACGAGAGCAAGCACTGTACTATCAAGCAGACGATTTTGTAAAAGCATCAGCGCTCTCGTCGTCGTCCACACCATCGTCAGCATCGGTTTCATTACCATTAAATCGAGATATTAATGTTGGTGGCAAAATGTTTGCAAATCTGAGGTATTCATCATCACAACTAAATCTCAGCGAAAATAGTCTACTTTTAAATCAGAATGTACTCGATTGTCTTGCAGCACCATCTACGGAAGATGAACACACAAACGAAGAAGAACCTATAATTAGTGACGACGCAACAGTGCCCTTAACAGCCAGAACAGGGTCTACATCAACACTAACAGCCGCAATTTTGCCTGCCTCATCGAGACAATCACTATCACCTTCTCGAACAGTAAATCCAGTACAAAATAATCAACAGCAACACTATTCCCGTTCTCTATCGACGCCTCCGCTTTCACAAACATCTCTATTAAATTTCCTGGACAATAATCAACAGCATCACCACCAACATCATCTGAATCATTTGCAACATCAACAGCAGCCGCCTCCCTCCAACTCTTCGATTCATTCGCATGAATTTAAACTTTGCGATTCGTGTCGACCCTTGCGTTTCAATAACCCTCAACAGGGTTCTGGTTTATTGTCGCAAAAGAATTTTGGCAGTTCACGTTATCTGAATTCGAAACGTTATACGGCTGCACCAACATTATCCTCGATTACAGCACCTTTATCGAGTTTGGTAGGCACCCCGCCGCCTGCTTCTTTGCTAAACACACAGCTTCCGCATATACCGCATCCAAATCCCTTTAATACTTTACGTTCATTTACACAATTTTCTCGTTTCCAGCCTCGTCGTCAGAACAGCAGCAGTATGTCGCAATCTGGTGAGGATCTACATTCGCCCAGCTACTTGTCGTGGCGTAAACTACAGTTAAGTCGTGCCAAACTGAAAGCATCTAGCAAGACATCAGCCCTATTGTCTGGTTTTGCAATGGTGAGTACTTTATTTATATTATACTGTAATTTAAGTGAAAATACATGTTTACGCTTGTGAAGTAAGGTGAAAAATTTAAATATTGAAATAGGTTCGGTAAGAATTAAACGAATTTTAATTTTGAACCGGAGGAACAGTGCTCATTAATTAGATTTGTTCAGCCTCTTTCGTCAGTAAAATATGTCTAATATATACAATATTGGCAATAAATAATAAACAATTAACATTGCTACATTATTGTTAATTTAGTTTATTTATGTTTGCTTTTAAACTCATAGTTAAATATTTGGTTAGTCTGTTGTTAAAGCGTAAACTCAATTAAACCGATCACCGAAATTTTAAATGGATGAGTAAATTATAATAAAGATCTTTTTAACGATTACAAAATTAATGTATTTTTAGTGTTTCTGTATGTTTTTAAAATTGTATTGTATTTTTAGACATACATTTCATCCAATGATTAACAAGTTATTGTCAAATTTCATATCAAAATGACGTTTTAAACAATTTTATAAACCAGCAAACTTGTTAAATGAAAAATAGAGTAATTGTACGTTATTTGCTCTTATTCAACTCATCTAATCTCAAATAAGAAATAATTGAAAGAATAGATCAATGTGAAGTTTTGATTTTTTTTATTTGATTAGAACTTACAAAAAATATTACTTTTATAGTTCTAATCAATAGTGATGAATTTATAGAGCCCTTTGCAACAAATGTTTGGCTTCTTTTGCCGCAACTGTATATTGCTTGTCATACCAAGAACATTTTGGGAAAATTTTCTGCTTTTGGGTCCTAAACTATTCTACAACATTCCCTCGAGCATTAGCAATATAAAAATATTGACCCGGAAGCTGCGAAAAATTGTCCATACGTACGTTTTCTCACCCATTATGCAGCAGGTATATTTTTATACCCTTCACCTTCGTGAGAAGGGTATATATAAGTTTGTAATTTCCACAATATAATTTTCCGACCCTATAAAGTATATATATTCTGGATCCGTATAGATAACGGAGTCGATTAATCCATATCCGTCTGTCTGTCTGTTGAAATCAAATTTTTCCGGAATTCTTCCGGCTCGGTTGCTATTTAAAATCGACAAAATCGGTCCACAAATGGCTGAGATATAAGGAAAAAACCAGGACAACCTCGATTTCTGACCTTAAGTGGTGGCCAGGAATTTAAGACAAAAATTGTTTGCTAAATTCCACGTGATTGTCAATTATTTTTTCAAATATTTCCACAAATATGTATGCATGAGGACTGTTTTAACACACAAGAGTGTTTTATTCGACTTTGTCAGTTCATACATATTCACCACGAACACATAAAATTTTTCTACAACTTGACCAAACATTTTTTTTTAAATAAACATATTTTCTCACATTTATATCATTATATTTTTATTATTATAAAATATTCGGACCAAATTTCGTATTTTTAGATCCATTAGTTTCGCTCATATCATGTTATTAACAGCGGATGTTCGCTGAGGTGGGTCAACGTATTTCCACATATATTTGTCCATATATGTTTTACCGATTTTTCCAAACATTTTTCAGAAACTATAAAGATTAATAATAAATTTCATACCCTTAGAGGTCCTTTTATTTTGGCTCTATCGCACTTAAAATTCAGTTGATGAAAAAAATTCAAGTATTTGACTTAAATTGGTGGCCACCATGTATATCTTGATTACTAAGTCATTAATATAGACAATATTGATATCTAATGATAGATATTTCAAAGATCTTTGCAACGGCGTATATAGGTCAAAATCGGAAAACATACTTTTTAACCCGAATTTTTTTTTTTGCTAAATAATAAAAAAAATTTAAAAAAACAAAAAAATTATTTTTTCCAAAAACTTAAAAAAACAACCTATGAAAAAAAATGTTTTTTCCAAAAAATTAAAAAAAACAACTGGAAAAAAAATTAATTTTTTTTACCTAAAAATATTTAAAAATTTTAGTTTGAAGTATAATTTGGTGAAGGGTATATAAGATTCGGCACAGCCGAATATAGCTCTCTTACTTGTTTTTTTAAATTTGAAATTTAAATTTGGAAGCTCTTTTGAAAATGCTTTCTATTTATTGGATCATTCCTTCTACCTTCATTCCTTCCAATTTGACGGCAGACCTTTGATTGTTTGGCCAACTTTTTGTAGGACCAAGTTGGGTTTTGTTGAAAATATTCAATAATTTTAGTACGCACTTTTTTCTCGTCACTCAGATTAACATAATTGACATTAAACAAAATAACTGACATACTTTTCAAAGCTAACTTGATAAAAAACGATAAATCAAATAATACTTGGGTTAAAAGTTTTAAGGAAAAATGTGTGTTAAGGTGTTTTCGATCTCACTCCTTATGACCAATGTCAGAAGAAATTTAAGAAAAATCATATTTATCTTTTGGATTTTAAAATAAATAAATGCATGTAATGATTCGGTGCAAAAATGATTTTCTTTTATAGCGTTCAAGCAGCATTCGTATGGTTTTTTTTGGAAATTGCTTTAGTAGCTCTCAATGATTGTTCAAGCTCTTGTTGAATTTGACAACAATATTCATGGATTCATACACCTAATAAGACAAAACTGATCGTAATAATAACTACGGAATTGAAACCATTCCGAAATAAATGTGTGGCTAGTCTGATAAAAACCCGAAACTATATATTTAACCCGTAACGGCCTGTATTTCCCACAAATACAACCTGTTGCAAAAAAATGTTTTGCTGGGTATATTTCATACAAAATCACATAAAATACAAATTTGAACACCAAGTAAAAATCGAATAAAAACAATATCATCAAATGTTTAAGAAAAACGACACAGGAAATCGAAATACAGAAGAACACAAAAAAAAAACGATTTTAATCACGAGGAAATTAACGAATTGTGTACTAAATGTAAATTTTTGACAAAACAAAAGCATGTTAACGAAATAATGCAAAAGCAAATACAATTAAAATCCCAACATTATAATTCGAATATAAAATGATAAATTTCATACATATCTATATGTATGTATGTAAAAATGTATGAAAAATAAAAATGTGTGCTGTGCTATAAATATCGGCTAAAGACAAACAAATATATATGTCAATACAAGTGGATTTAAGTGGATTCATGTAAAACATGTAATAAATAGATGAATGAATAAATTTAATGACTATCTATACGAATACAATACATATTAATAATGATGAATAAGGTACTAAAGTACATTTCTGGTACATAATAGTTCAAGGTTAGTGAGAGAGAAAAAACCATCGAATGACTATTTACATTCACATCAATAATGTAATTTAAGAAAAATTGATTTTTTTCGTATTTATAGAAATGAAATTTGCCAAAAATGTTAATGCAACAAGAAAATTCTTTTGAAATTTTAAACATTTTAAACAAAAAAAAAAACATTTCAATAATGTGTAATGCTAATTGAAAGTGGATATTTCTAATTTGTTTAATTATGTTAAATACACGTACTAGTGGTTGCAGTGGTTGCTCTTGAAGGCGAAAGAAGTTTGACTCAATTGAATCAAATCTGGGATATCTACATCTTTTATAGATTGAAAAGCAAAAACAATCAAAAACTCAACTGATTCTTTCTCCTGAGATGATAAATATTAATAACCCATAATAAACAAGTAAGAAAATATAGTCGGTCACGCCCAATCATATGATACCCTAAACCGAGTACATTATTTACAGTTTTCTTTTAAAATGGGAGCTATGACTAATTATGGAACGATAGCTAAAACTTATTTGTATAGAATTTTATTTGGATACCAACATTTTTAAGAGATTTATGCTCCTTAAAGTGATGTTCGGGTGTGATTCTTATATGGCAGCTATGACTAATTATAGGCCGAACACTTTTTGTTAATTTCAGCTTTGTAAATTGAATCCGTAATAGAGAAGTAAATACAAGGATATTATAAATTATAATGATGTTAACATAGCAAATCAAAAATTATCGTCCAACTTTAAAACCATGGAAATAAAATGTATTTCAAAACTGGAGTGCTGTATTGTCAAAGCTTCGAAATTAAATTGTTTCTATTGACCATTGCGTTAATGAATTAATTCATAGGCTTAATTCCTTTTATATATTCTGGGTTGTTGCCAAGAACGAATCAAGCCAATTTCGGATACTCTATTCTGAATTGAAGCGTATCCTAGAGAGAGCGTTCTGATCGATCGAAACAAATAGTAGTCGGACGGGGCAAGATCTGGATTATTATAAGGCGGGTGAGGCAAAACTTTCCAACCACTTCTTTCTGAATAGTTTTTAACAGGTATTGAAAAATGTGGCCGAGCGTTGCCATGATGAAATATTACGGTTTCATATATCGGTCAATAATCGCTTCAAACGAATCAGTTGCGTTCGGTGCAGGTCCCTGCGATGGTCTGGCCAGATTTCAGCAGCAAATAATAGATATGACCTTTTGATCTTACCAATTACAGAGCATTACCTGAGCACCATGAATATTTGGTTTTGGTGTTGATTTGTCTTGCAAAGACTATCGGCTTCAATTTGTATGGTACCCAATTTCCCTGCTTTTGGATAAATTCTGCTGCTCACAAACGATTTGAAATTGCTGCTTGAATGATTTTGCAAAATCTTGTTGAGTTTGACAACAATCTCCATGGAGTAATGCCTCCAATTCTTTGTCTTCAAACTTTTTTGGCTCGCCTGGACGATCTTTGTCTTCCGTGTCTAAATCGCCACTTCGCAATTTGAAACCAATGGAACACATTGCTGCACTTTTTTCCAAATTAAATAAGTAAAGCAAAACTTCCCGAATATGACGCTTTGTTGGCACAAAATTCGACATTTTCGAAGCAAAAAAAATTTTATTGTTTACACACCTTTTGCAAGTTAAAGAAATAAAACAAAACTCCCGCATGTGACGTTTTGGAGGACAAAATTCAAATTTTATTAAAGACAAAAGTAGCATTCAAAAGATACCCCATCTGTTGTGAATCCCGCATTTTTAAATTATACAGCCAATACAGTAATCTAGATTATTCACCCCTATCGGCAATAACATGTGAAATTTTGTTCCCATGAAATATTCATTTCCCTCGAAGGGAAAATTGCTATCGGGAATATCATGATGTACTTTACATTCACAATAGTTGATTTTGTTCGTAACAGCTGTTTATTGTTTACAAAATTCCATCTAAAAATTTCACAACAAGGGGAATTTTTTTCACATGAACAAAGTTGATGAACGAAAAAAGGAAAAGGGAACATATTTCATGTGAAATGTTGATTCGCGATAGGGGTGATTATTTGTATAAATTTTTCCAGGAATTGAAACATAGTCAGTCCATACTTATAGGTCATATTATTAATATATAGATAAATCTGAGGAGCCGCAAAACAAAAGGTACTTTTTTAAAATTTAAAAATTTTGGGAAATGTATTTTTTCTATAAGATTTCAACCCAAATATAAAAATACCAAAATATCAATTTGTAAAAAAATTCGAAAAAGTACCTTTTGTTCTGTGTCTCCTCAGATATGGTTGTGAACTGATTACTCGAAAATAGGCGTGTGAAACAATATTTATTTTATTTTGTTTACAATAGATAACTCCTCTAATGGCAACATTTTTGAATTGATTGAAAAAGTGTCACTATAACCAGCCCAATTATGAAAATAATTCCCCGGGAGTTTTTTTTTCCCTTTTCTCATTTTTCCTATTCAAATTCTATGTTAAAAAAACGAAAAGGGAAAAAACTCCCGAGGAATTTTTTTTCATAATTGGGCTGAACATGTTTAAAATTATTTGCAATTGCATCTCTAAGTTCTGTCATTACTCTTTCAAATTGCTTCTTCCCATTGTTGATGTTCACTTTTTTAATTTCTTTAATCGTAACTATTTATAATTTTTGTATGAGTCGTTGTAAAATATTGTGTCGACAGAAAATACTCGTTTAAAGACTTTTACGCGACTTTATCTTAGAAATATTTGGTAAATGTTCATGTTTTTGAAAACTGAAATTAATAGTTTTAAAAAAAGTTTCCATTGTATAGACACTCACTGTATATTATTAAAAAAAATAAGTTCAGATGTACTAAAATACCATGCTAAATAATTTCTTAAAGAAATATCCTCAACCATTGCCAAAAAAAAAACACCATTGCACACAAAATTAAAAAGAATACACAAATAAATAAATAAAAATGTCAAATATAATATATTTCAGAGATCATTTAAAAATAACTTGATACTTTTCATTCATCTAAGTAATGTTATTATTTTTTTTTCTTTCTTTTTTCTACAATTGCATTATCACTTTCAGGTGGCCATGGTAGAAGTCCAATTAAACAATGATACAAAAGTACCACCCGGTATGTTAGTTGCCTTTGCCATCTGTACCACACTCTTGGTGGCCGTTCATATGTTGGCTCTGATGATCAGTACCTGCATACTGCCGAATATTGAGACTGTCTGCAATTTGCACAGCATCTCGTTGGTACATGAATCACCGCATGAGCGTCTGCATTGGTACATAGAAACTGCTTGGGCCTTCTCAACACTGCTGGGTCTCATACTCTTCCTGCTCGAAATAGCCATACTGTGTTGGGTGAAATTCTATGATTTGAGTCAGCCTGCGGCATGGTCAGCATGTATTGTACTTATACCCGTCTTAATTATATTCCTAGCTTTCGCCATACACTTCTACCGCTCACTGATGACCCACAAATATGAGGTGACTGTGTCTGGCATACGAGAATTGGAAATCTTAAAAGAACAAATGGAACAGGATCATCATATAGATCATCATCAACAGGGTCACCGTAATGGCTTGAATTATGGTGCCAGTGGTGATATTGTTTGAAATAGCTTTTCGTGTTTGTTCTCTGTTCCAATTAGAGGAAAACTTGTATTTTTATTATGTATTTAGTTTGTGTACTAAATATATAAATAATTAATATTATAATACATTTTATTTTAGGTTAAATTATTTTTATAATTTATTTAAGATTATTTTCTATGCTAAATCAACACAATAATACTTGTTAAAAACAAAGTAACTTTTATAAGAAAGAAAGACATAAATAATTAAGTGATTGTAAATTAAATTAGCAACACCATTTTTAAATACATAAATATATTGTAGAAAGAAAAAAAAACAATTATTAATTACTGTACAATTGTGATATTGTCAAATATATTTTATACTAAAAAAAATAAAATTTCGAAATAAATAAAATCTATAAAACGAATAACTATGTAATTTATTAAGATTTCTTATTTAAACACTTAAAGCAATTGGTGAGCTAAACAGCTAAAACGAAATCCTTGGCTAAAATTAATAAAACACTGGAACAAATAAAGAAAAAGTACTTAAATTAACATCCAGTAGCCAAAATAAGATAAATTTTATTATCTTTAAACATTTTCATTAAAAAACCATAAACAAATTTCATTTAGTTGCTAAATATCTTAATTTCCAATTTGAATTGCAAAAAGTCGTTACAATTCTCTTATTTTACATATTTTGATCTGGCAATGCCGTTAAACAAATTTGCATTTTTTTGATGATGGCAATGCTGTTTTGTGGCCTAATAACAGCGCCATCTATTGGACGGCCAAAATTTGCGGTGTACATAAAAAATCATGCCGGTCAATAGATGGCGCTGTTTATATGTCGCTCCAGGGTTGCCATAGTGCGTAAATCGGCAAAAATATGGGATTCTTTTAAATGGCTATATCTCGGGAACTAGTGGGCCGATTTAGAAGATATAATAGGCATTGGATAGGGGACATAGTAAACTTTCCAAAAATTTTATTTTCCAGGGTTGCCAAGTTGCGGGTATAGGAAAAATATTTACATTTACCGAAAGCCATCGAAAATTTATAATAACTCTGAAAATACTTGATCAATTTTAACAGAAATCGAGTCAAAGTGTACGTAAAGATTGTGTTACTAGAAAAATTTAATTTGCCAGGGTTGCCAAGTTAGTGATATTAAAATATAGCTTGAAATAGATATATAGATGTTTTTAGGTGTAACTTGATAATAAATGAACAGATTTTAATTAAACTGAAAGCAATGGATTGTGAACATAGCAAGGTTTTTAAAAACTTATTTTGCCAGGGTTGCCAAGTTGCGTATATTGAAAAAATGTTCACATTTATCGAAAGCTATCGAAAAATTTAATAACTCTGAAGATACTTGATCAATTGTAACAGAAATTTGGTCAAGGTGTAACCAAAGATTGTGTTATTTGAAAAATTTTATTTGCCAGGGTTGCCAAGTTAGCGATATTAAAACATAGATTAAAATAGATATAAAGACGTTTTTGGCTGTAACTTGATAATGAACAAATTTTAATTAAACTCAAAGCAATGGATTGAGGACATAGCAAGGGTTTTAAAAATTTATTTTGCCAGGGTTGCCAAGTTGCGGATATTGAAAAAATTATTATCGAAAGCTATCGAAAATTCTTAATAACTCCGAAGAATTGTAACAAAAATTGGGTCACGGTGTAACCAAAGATTGGGTTATTTGAAAAATTGTATTTGCCAGGGTTGCCAGGTTAGTGATATTAAAATATATCTTGAAATAGATATAAAGATGTTTGTTGCTGTAACTTGATAATAAATGAACAGATTTTTATTAAACTGAAAGCAATGGATTGTGAACATAGCAAGGTTTTTAAAAATTTATTTTGCCAGGGTTGCCAAGTTGCGGATATTGGAAAAATTTTCACATTTATCGAAAGCTATCGAAAATTTGTAATAACTCTGAAGATACTTGATCAATTTTAACAGAAATTATGTTACGGTTTAAGTAAAGATTGGGCTATTTGAAAAATTTTATTTGTCAGGGTTGCCGAGTTATCGATCTTAAAATATAGCTTGAAATATATGTATATAAAGATGTTTTTGGCTGTAACTCGATTATAAACTGATTTTAATTAAACTCAAAGCAACGGATTGTTGACATAGTAAGGATTTTAAAAATTTTGTTTGCCAGTTTTGCCAAATTTGCCGTACTAATTAAACCTTGAAATTTGGAAGGATATAACAAAAAGTTGCAATCTTGACGCGATGTTGATGAATACTAAGGCCAATAGTACAGGAAGATTTAACAAAATATATTTTCCAGGGTTGCCATTTCCTTATATTAAAATATAACTTGAAATAGGCGAAAAGCTGTAATTGGTCATAACTCGATAATAAATGGACCGATATTAATGAAACTCATGACCATCAGTGGAGGACATAGTAAAGTTTTTAAAAATGTTTCACAGGGTTACCAAATGTTGGTATAGGGCAAAAAAGTTGTAATAACTTCTGAGATACTGTATCCATTTTGAAGAATTCTGGTTCCAAGGGTGTATGAAGTATAAGAGATTTAAATAATTTTATTTGCCAGGGTTGCCAAGTTCCTGATATTGAAGAATTACTTGAAACAGGTGCATTTTCAGATAACTCTTATTGAGAAAAACGAAAGTGATATAATTTTATTTTATGTTCAATTAAAATTGTAGTTTTTATTTTACTTTTTAAAATTAAAATTAAAAAATGATAACCGCTGCATGAAAACGATTTGATTTTCTTTTATTTTTTTTTTTGTTTTACCTTACAATTGTTCTTTATCTTATAATTTTTATTATATTATTTTTATATGCAGCCTTTGTTTTTCTTTTTTTAAAAAAACTCAATAATTAATTAATTATAATTAATATAATAATAATAATAATCATAATTGTCGACTAACACTAAACATGTTTAACATACGTACAAGTAGAGTTGATGTTGGTTTTTTTCTTTTTGTTTTATTTATATTTATAATTAATTTTTAATAGGTTTTTTATGTTTTTGTTGTTGTTGTTGTTTTTTGTTTACTATATAAATATAATTACTATAAATGTAGGTAGATACAATAATTATAATTATGTTTCATTATGTTTAATTTTATTTTTTGAGGTGTTTTGAAAGATTCCTTTAAAAAATTTGAAATTTTTTAAAAAAATAAGTTGGTATAGAGAAGTTGGTTGGTATTTTGTTTTGTATTTAAAAAAAAAGAAAACATTGATTGAAAATTGATTGGTATTATTATTTTATGTATGTTGTTGTATGTTGTGTATTATTTATATTTTTACTTTATATACCGATAATAAGGAGAGCTAATTTTTAATAATATTTTTGTTTTGTTTTTTTGTTTTTTCCTTTAATTAATAATTAAGGGTAGGTATTTGCATTATAATTAAATTCATTCTAAAATCTATGGTTTATTAATTAATAATTAGATTTCTTAAAGACATGTGTATGTGTGTGTACATGGTTTTTTATACAAAAATTAAATAATTCAAATTTTGTTTGAATTTTTTGTTTATTTATATATAAAAAAACATCGGTGTTTGTTTATATTTATATTTCTTACAAGTTTTCTTCGTGTTATTTTTTGTTTTGTTAGATGTATTTTAAAGCTAAAACTTAAAATTATTTAAAGTTTAGAAGAAGTTGTGTGTAGAAGGGAAGGGGGGCGTGTACAAATTTTACAAGTTTCTTTTGTTTTATTTATATTGTTTAAATTATTTTTATTTATAAGTATGTAAATTGGTTTAAATTATAAATTAATTCAATTTAATTTAAATTTTAATTTATTTATAGTAAATTTCATTTTGTTTTGATATCTTTGTTTAATTATTAGCATAAATACATATATTTAATTTACAATTTAAAAAAAAACAAGAAAATTTTAAATTCATTAAGGATTTTGTTATTTTTATTTATTCAGTAAAGTGTAAATTTAAATGTTAAAAATCTTTTTTTATTTATTTGTTGTATGTATATATTTTTATTGTTATTGTTTTTGTAATTACTTGTTCAAGTGGGTTTGAGTTTTTTTTTAATTTGTTAATGTTAAAAAGAGGTTGTTGTTTTGTATTTAAATTTTTATTTATTTTTCTTTTTTTATCAAAAATACTTTTATTTTTATTTTTGTTGCTAATTTCAAAAATATTAAACAAAATTCCATTTTGTGTTTTGAAAAGAATTTAATTCATTGTTTTTACATGATTTAGTTGAGTTTGATTTGATTTTATACTACAAGTTTTTTTTATTTTTTCATATTAATATGATTAAACTTTTAACAATTATTGTTGTGTTTTTATATTAATTTATATTTTTATTTAAGGTTTATTCTACAATTATGTTTATTTGAATTTTATTTATGTATATGGTTGAGTTTTTTTGTTTTCTAGTTTGAAATCACTAAAATTCTAAAATGAAAAAGAAGAACATTTATTTAAATTAATCAAATGAAACGTAAAAAGGATGGGTTTAACTTATCATCTCGGGTGTTTTGTCGCCTTTTGTGTTTTTCTATTTAAACACTTCATCAAGAGTTGATGTCAAACTTAGGTTGTCATTTAAGAAAAAAAACCGTGATTACCTTGATTTATTCATTTTATTTTTATCAAATTTTTAAAAAAAAAAAAATTATTTTCACCATTTTTTTTTTGTTCACCAAAATTTTAGGTTTCCCTCAATTTTTTTTCTTTTCACAAATAATTTTTTTTAATTAAATTTTTGTTTGAAACATTTTTTTCTCAATTTATTTTTTCAGAAAAATTTTTTTTCCTTTTTTTTTCAACAAAAAATTTTCTATATTTATTTTCAAGGATACTTTTGTGAAGGTATATAAGATTCGGCTCAGCCGAATATAGCACTCTTACTTGTATTTTAGAACAATTTTTTAAAAAGTAAGGTTTTTGTAGCATTTGCCGACATTAAATGGAAAAAACAAGAGTGCTAAATCATAAATAAATATTGAAAAAAATTTTGGTAAAAAAAAAAAATTATGATGAAAAAATTGTGAAAAACAAATTTTGTTTCCAATTTTGGTGAAAAATAGGTAAAAAAAATCGGGGTGGTCGTGGTTTTTTGCTTATATCTAAGCCATTAATAGCAACCGAACCATATATTGAAGGGCTTTGAAAATTAAAGTTTATGAAACACATTTTCAGTTGAAATTGATAACCGATTATGACCAAAAAGTGTAGGTTAGAAAAATTTGAAATGGAATTAGAAAATTTTCAAATATAATTTAATATTTCTGAAATACAATTAGAATATTAAGACGTCCATTTTCGCAACTTCCAATTTTATAGTTTCATCTAAGAACTTAAATATAGCTTGTCGTGACAGCTTAATTGGAAATCTATGGCTGATTGAGACTCGAACAATTACTTTAACGATAAATCTTGGTTCTTTACTTTACACCTAAATTAAAGCACTTTTTTATACATTATACACTTTATCTTGTTTTTTAAACAAAACTATTAAATGTCGTAAGCCATAAGCAGATTTAAACCTTGCCTTAAGGCAGGAATTGACAAAAGTAGATTTTTAAATATATTCAGTAGAAATTGA
The DNA here is from genome assembly GCF_958450345.1 of Calliphora vicina. Classification (NCBI taxonomy): domain Eukaryota; kingdom Metazoa; phylum Arthropoda; class Insecta; order Diptera; family Calliphoridae; genus Calliphora; species Calliphora vicina. Next base: position 97,948,476 of record NC_088784.1, on the reverse strand, counting down.
TATATTTAAATCAGGGCTTCGAATTAATATAAATCCATTCCCAGAAAACTAATTCTTTAGCTTTATTTAAAAGCTTTTATTTAAATAGAATTCATTCAACCTTTGAATTAATTCATAGCAGAATTCATTCAACCATTGAATGATTAAATTGTTGTTACCTCAAATCTAATACAATATGAATGAAAATATTTTTTCATCATTCTGTTTTTAATGAATAACAAAATTAATTAAAAAAAATTAAAAATTTACTTAAGCCTATTGTAATAGATTTGAACTGAAGAAAATTTAATCATTTACTAAATTTTATCAAGCTATTTTGTAATAAATTTGAATTAAAGAAAACTTGAATGAGTCAATAAGGAATCAATTCTAAAAAGAATAAATTCAATACTTTTTGATTTGATGTTTAATAATTGAATTAAGAATTAATATACAAATTAATAAAACTTGTAATCAAAGCATTTCGCAAACGTTTTACATTTGAGATTGATTTGAGAATAACAGTTTTATCAACATTTGGTAGTGTTTTATATTAAAAATATAGAGAAACTAAGAACAAAAAATATATATTTTTATTTCAAAATTTGTAGTAATAAACAAAAATGGGAGTAAAGAAATAATAAACACATTAAAAAGTCAACCTACTGTTTAATAGAAACCTTTTAACTATTTTCCAAATAGCCAGAGTCTAATGAAAGAAATATAGAAAGGCAACAAAACAGCCGAGATATAATAAAAGACAAATCTAACTATAAAATTTAAAGTAATAAAAACGAAAAACATTTTATAGCAGTTTAAAGTTGTCTTTTAGTAAAATAAATAAAAATCACATTTCATTTAGAAGTCAATACAATAGTGTGTATGTGTAATTCCTATTTCAAATCCATGTTTTAAATATTTTACATAAAAGGATCCTTAAGATTATGTATGTTGTGTAGTGTGAGTATCTGTATGAATATGTATGTAAATGAAAGGTAAAGCTTAACAAGAATTTAAAGAAAACAATCTAATGTATTACTTATAAGTCCGCTGAATTGAGGTCTATACAATATTTCTTGTTTTGTTATTAAATACCTATTAATATTAACAAGATTTAAAAACCAAATTTAAGTTTAATTAAATTTGTTTAAACTAACATTCATTCTTGGTACTCTATTGATGTTAAGGGTTGTTGTTGTTGTTATAGATAATCCATATTTTTAAATTAAAATAATAATAATAATAATAACTATAGTTAATAATAATAATTAATAGTTGTAATAATAATAATAAATTTAAGAAATTAAAAATAAGGAGGATAAACTTACACCTTAAGAAAAAAATTAAAAAAAAAAATAATAAATTCAACCAGCCAACAGAACAATAACAAAACAGCCATCCATCCATCCTTTTGTAGTACAGTACATTCATCCATCCCCAACCATTCTTTCAGTAATCGATCAATCAACACTTTTATCGGTTTTTTTACACTTAAAATAAACTAAAATTCTTGACACTCTTTCCTGAAAATCATTGTGTTAGTTAGTAGCTGCTGCAGTTGTTGTCATTATTCTAATATTCATTTTTAGAACATTTGCTGCTATTGTTGTTATTGTTGATAGAGTGTTAATCTCATCAACAATTATTTAGTGTGTGCCTTCTTTTTGGACAACAAAAACTTTTTTTCCTTAACTCTCTCGCTCGTTCTCTTGTTTGGACTGTTTGTTTGGTTGTCTATCGTGTAGTTTATTCAACGTTTTGTTTTAGAGGTCTTCTTACGTTTGTTGCTGCTATTGCTGGCAGCAATTGTTGTTACGCTATGATGATGTTGATGATGTGTTGTTGTAGTATTGTGACTTATACCGCCACTTAGGTTTGCTGCTGCGGCCACTGCTGCGACAGCAACAGTAGAGGCGGCTGATACGATTTGCAGTGATTCTCAACTTCTCTCGGGTGTACTGTGATGATGATAAATCTGTTGAATTTGTTGTTGTTGCTGCTGCTGTTGTTGTTGTTGTTGGGAGGCTGCCGTATTGCTGGCATGTTGTTGCTGTTGGACTTGTTGTTGACTTGACGAGGTTACAACATCTTGCTGTTGGATATGTTGCGCATGTTGGGGCTGTTGCTGATGATGCTGTTGCTGTATATGCACAACATGCTGCTGTAGATGCTGTGGCGTTTGACTTTGCTGCGGTGTACTACTGCCACCGTGCTGTTGCTGATGCGGCGATGGACTATATTGGAATTGTTGCTGAAACATAGGCAACTTAATAAATTTATTTGTTGACGCAATTGTTGTTTGTTTGGTTTGGTTTGTTTGATTGATTGTTTTTGATTGTGTGGGGAGTTTTGGTTGGTTGGTTAAGAAAAATGAATGAAATTAAAATGAGAACGATTTTGTTGGTTAACATTAAACAAAAAATAAATAAAAAAAAACATATATTAATTTAAATAAAACAAAATAAAATTCAAAATAATAAAAACGTTGTTGAGAAAAAAAATTAAGAGTTTCATTCAAATAATTTAATTTGGATTAAATATTTTAGGGGTCAATAATAAAACCACTCTTAAACAGATGAAATTAAAGTTTTTTATGTGAAATTGAAATTTTTAGAAAATGTGATTTTTTAACGAAATTTATTTATGGTAGGAACAAATCGTTCAAAAATAAAAAAATGGTGAAAGTACAAAAACGGTTATATACTGTACTAAAATTTGAACAACCCTATTTTCAGGAACAAGAAAAAATAGTTTGCGAAAATTTGCGGCATCCGGTTTTAACAATTGTCTTCCTGACACAGATGATGAAACATATAATGAAAATGATAATGTTTTTGACTATTATAACAATATGGAGATGTATGTCTGATTTTCTGAAGGAGGCTATATAGGGGGCTAGTTTCAATTAAGTACCGATCATGTTGCAATTGAAAAATAAATTTTGAAACTCTTAATTTTTATTCAACAATATAACAAAAAATAAATAAATATTAGAAATGATATGAATTGAAACGAATTGAATTAAAATAAGAAACAAAACAAATCATATTTAAATAAAGTTGAATTTAAATTCTTACCGAATTCTCTTGACTATGTTCAATAATTTCAATACTACCGGAGGTATTGCCCGATGTATTATTAATGGAAGTACCGCTCGTATTGGCCACATCATATTTGCCGCGCTTAAAGCGACCATATAAAGAACTATACGGTAAATTATAATGGATAGCAGCTTGATTTATAGACATTTGGCCAATGCTACACAAATGAAAAAATAAAAAAAAACACATTTAATAAAAGTTCAATAAAAAAATAAATTTAAAACAAACACACTTACCGCACAGAATTTAAAGCTTCATTCATAGCATCTTCAGACCAGGGTGTAGGATTTGAACGGGATAATTCGATGCCCTCACGTTTACAACGACCATATAATGTGCCTTATTGATGGTTGGAAAAACAAAATAAATATAAACCCAAAAATATACATATATATCTCCAAATACTGCAGGACTTAGAAAATGTTGTTTAAGGACCCTTTCATAATCCCCCATATCTTTGACTTACCTGTGGGTATACCAAATTCTGCACTTGCCTTCTGTACCGATGTATGGCCCGCACGTATTGCTTCCAAGGCCCGTTCTAAATCTTCCGGCGTCCAGGTGGTTGGGGCGGCATTAAACGGCGCTGCCAATCGTATACCTTCACGTCGTGCTATTTTATACAACGTCGACGAAGGTATACCAAAGGCTTTCGATGCTTTGTTGGCCGATATTTGTCCCGAGCGCAAAGCCTCCAGTGCATTGTTGAGCGAGTCTTCGTTCCACGATTTGGTACCTCCTTCCTTCTTCGGTGTTTCGATGCCCATGCGGTGGGCCCTTTGCCATAGGGTGGTTGAGGGGATGCCATAGGTAACGGATGCTTTCGTCAGGCTCATGTTTTGATTCTTCAATGCATCTAAAGCTGAATTCATATCATCTTGTGTCCAAGTTTTGGGACCATTAAACTGACCTTTCATATCGCCATGCTGTTGATCTAAATTCGTGTAATGGGGTTCATTTTGATCATGTGGTGAACCGTTGGCAATCATCATTGAATCATCGCTCGTATCGGAATTGTACATGTCTGAAAGAACAGTTTTTTGAAAAAGACAAACGGGAATAATAAATATCAGCTATGTATTCAAATTGAAAATGATTTAACAAACACACATAATAGTTTTACGTTGAAAATAATGTAGATTTTTTATTGCGAAATAGTTTAATTTTGGGAGTTTGTAATATAATTTTTCAAACTATTTAATTGTTTTTAGGAACTAACGTATACGGAAAAAAATTGCAACAAAAATTTTAAAAAATACTTCAGCTATTATAGGCTATGGGTGTTTCAAGACTCATTTTATATTACGTTATGTTTTGTCATAATCGGGGTTGTCTTTGAATCCAATCGTTGTCGGAATCGGTTTTGAAAACGACAGAAATTCGATCTAGAATTAAATTCTTTATCGATTAAACAAAAAATTAGATTGGATTCTATGACAATCCCGAATGCTTTCAAAAACTTTTTGAAAATTAATTATGTCAAAATGTTAACAAAAGAAGTATCTTGAAAATTTTTGTAATGTTTTCGGAATTTTTCCTATTTCTAATGGGGAGAAATTTGTAAAATTTTCTTCAGGTGGCAATGAGTCAGAGAAGTGGCTTTTTCTAAAAGAAATTAAATCAAATTTGTACTTTATTGGAATTTAGTTTGAACGTAAATTCTAATTAATATACTCGTATTATGAAATGTATACATAAAGTGAATTATTTCATGAAAAGAACTATCTGTGAGAGCATCCATCTGTCGAGCCCGACGGTTTTGGTGCCGCCTGGCTTCAAAATCCATGCATTTCTAAAGAGAAACAAGTAAGAGAACTATATTCGGCTGTGCCGAATCTTATATACCCTTCACCAAATTATACTTCAAAATAAAAATTTTAAATATTTTTAGGTAAACAAAATTTATTTTAAGAATTGTGCTAAATTTCCCAATTATTGATAAATTCACTGACATTTATTGTTGGGGGATAAGGATAAGCTAAGTTTTTCTAAAGCCTTTTGGGAAAAGGTTTCCTGATGATCTGGCCTAAGCAACCAGTGAAATGCGCATAGGAACTAGCTTATCCCCCAACAATAAATGTCAGTGAATTTATCAATAATTGGGAAATTTAGCACAATTCTTACTATGAAAATTGAAAATTTATTTTTTTTTCAGTTGTTTTTTAATTTTTTTGAAAAAAAAAATTTTTCGAATTGTTTTTTTTTAATTTTAATTTTTTTTAATATTTAGCGAAAAAAAGTTTTGGTGAAAAAAAATTCGGGTTAAAAGATATTTTTTCCGATTTTGACCCATTGTATGTCCAACTACTATGGTCTTATATACGTCGTTGCAAAGGTCTTTGAAATATCTATCATTAGATATCCATATTGTCTATATTGATCTAAATAGTAATCCAGATATAGGTCAAAAATCGAGGTTGTCCTGGTTTTTTTCTCAGCCATTTGTGGACCGATTTTAAATAGCAACCGAGCCGGAAGAATTCCGGAGATATTGATGTATGAATCGTGTATGTAATCATGTATGGTTTAATCGACCTGATTAAGGATCCTGAATATACAATCGGAATGACAAACTTCTCACGAAGGTGTGAAGGGTATAAAAATATCCCAATGTAAATTTGGATTTTTTGACTTTTTTATATATAAAAGAGTTTTTAGATTATTTCAACTCAAATAAGAGTTCAAACTCAAATAAGAGTTCAAAAAAGTGGAAACATCTGAATTTTAAAACACCAGTAGATAAAAACCTTCAAAACTGTCACAAAAGTGCAATAATGTGATCCAGTTTTCGCTTACATAAAATTAATACAATATACTGTTTGATAAAGGTATGATGTGTTTAAATGTTGGAGAAAAATATAGCATTTTCTATTTTGTTGCATTTTTTCCGCATACGTTATTCAATTATATTTAAAAAAAAGAAAGTTGTTTGAATAACTATTTAAATACGATTATTGGCTGAAAATTTTCCTCATTTCTTTTATTTACCAATACATTCACATGATTTATGTTTTGTACAGCCATAGATTTCAATAAAACTTAAAATTAATCAAATTTCGAATTATTTTTAAAGAATTTTCATTAAATTTTTTTTTGCTTAATTCCTACATAAGTAAAAATAACGATTTTTTTTAATATTTGGTTCACTTTCAAAGCGTAAAGTGATAGTTATATCCCCCTGTCACAGAATTCCGCTTCTTAAGAAAATTAAAATGAAATTTTGGTTCTAAGTGAAATAGAAATTTGTTTCTCTGCAAAAAATGATTTTTGTTTTAAAATATAAAACATTATGTCAATAAAATAGGAGAGATTTAACATACGAGTTATTTATAATGTATTTCTTATCCACTCTGCTAAACGCATGTTAACGAACAACCAAAGACTTCCTAAGTCTTTAAATAACAGCTGATTTGTGTCAATGTAAATCTATATTTCTAAAATCAACGCCCATAACAGCTTAAGCTACATAATTGAAATTCGGTGCACCGGTATCTCTTTCCATGAGCACATCCACTAAGAATGGATTTCTTGAAGTTCGATCCCTAAAAGGGTAAAAACTACTAAAATCTGAAATATAAACAAATACATCAGAGTGGATTTTTTTAAATGCATCACACTTTTCAGAGTTGATTTTCAAATAATTTATTGACAGATGTGCATTGATTAACATTTTGATTATTTAAGAAAAATAAAACCAACTATTTTTCGTAACCACTTTCAGTTTTTAAATGCAATTATTATTTTTCTCAATTTTTTTTTTAAATTTTTTGATTAACTGCCTGTTTCTCTAAATGCGTACGAACATTTTCTTTCGTATTTTATATTGAAAACAACAAAATCGATTAAAAATTATGGACAATTTCGATATTTTGTTTTCCATATAAACTATCACATGACTCCGGGATTTAGAAAAGTATGCCCTAAATCTTTTTGGAATAAAGAAAATCAAAAGGGAATCTGAAGTAGCAAAAAACCACGGAATTGAAACCTTTCCGAACAAAACGTTGACAAATTAAAATCGAAAACAAAACGTATTAAATATTTTGCGAATTAACAAAGTCAAAAGGAAACCCGAAGAAGCTAAAACTACTGAATTGAAACCATCTCGAATGATAGGTTATATTGAAAAAATCGATATTTACGTCGTAACTTTTATTGTTCATAATTGTGAATGTTTGCTATTTTTATTAACAAAAAAATTACATTAAATTCTGATGTTCAGAAATCGTATGAAAGTTTTATTTTACGAATTGGTGTAAAAAGAAATCAATGCACTCGCGAACAAAACATGGTTTAATTTTGTAGTAATTAAAAAATAAATTAATAAATATTCTGTTCTACTAATCGTTTTTATGGTCGTCTGTACTTAAAAATAATGCCCAGAAAACATTTATAGTGAAATTAATATGCATCGCAACTCACCCATATGTCCTGTCGTCATCATATTTACAATTTCCGGTGTTATTATCATGCCCGGCTCATGTTTTATTTGGCTCGGATCAATCTCCATAACGGTGGCACCGGTTATTTCCTGATGATGCTGCTGCTGGTGGGCCTGTTGCTGGTGATGTTGTTGATGTGCCTGCTGCTGTTGTTGTTGCTGCTGCTGTTGCTGATGGGCTGCCTGCTGTTGTTGTTGCTGATGTGTTTGTCCTTGCGCTGCTGCTAATTGTTGTGCATGCAACTGTTGCTGCTGAGCTTGATGGTGAGCGGCTACAGCGGCGGCTTGTTGTTGCTGCTGCTGGACCTGCTGTTGTTTGGCATCGATTACTTCGCTTTTTATATGCTGAACTAGATTCGAATTTGATTCGTCACCGGTCTGATGATGTATGGTGTGCATGGGAGATTGATCGAGCCGTTGTATCATGTGCTGAGCCAAATGATTGTCGATATCGAGCGGTTCTGAGGGATCTGGCGAGAGAAATTCAAAAATAACATTTAATCTCCACAAAACGTTAATACAAATTAATATTGTAAACATTTGTAACGATTATTCTAGGCTATGTATATTTTTAAATGGATATTTAACATTTTATTTTTTAATTTATGAACAATTCGACCAATAAGAACAATTAATGATTGTAGACAAATTTATTACAAAAAAAAAACATATGTATAATGAAGTGATTCTAATTAACTAACACCCTTTGGTGAGAAATACATGGGAGGAAACAAAATTGTTCGACAAGGCATTGGACCTTACCCGTTCTAAATTTGTTAAAACTCGGTACACAGGTTCGGTTTGGTATTACAAAATTTGAAGTTGCTCAACAATTATAAATTTGCTTTGGTTTTTCTTTTATCGAGTTTCTTCAATGTTCAAATTTTATATAAGAATGGTGTAAAATCACTCAATTTCATTTGTTTATAACTTTTTAACCGCTTATCCAATTATTACACTATTGGTATTGTAGTGCTTATGTAGCCTAGTTTCAATATATTTTCGTAAAAATACTTCTATTTTGAACCAAAACATTCAGGTCTCCCTTTTTCTAAAAATTTTCAACATTTGGTAATTTTACCCGTAGGTATTGATTTGAAATTAATATCAAGATACCTTTTAGGTTAAGTTATCTACTTGGTATTCCACAGCGTAGATATAATTTGTTGAAAATTCGGGCATGAGCAATAACAAAATACATGTACTACTAAAGGGTGCTGAAGAAGGAAGTAGCTGTCCAGAAAATACAATACACACAGCAATATGCCTTCAAAAATTTACTTTTCAATGTATTCTTATACAATTATTAAAACTGAACTCAAGCCTGATTAATTTACATCAAATAATTAAGATTTTCCTCAAATTCAGAGTTGGACGATAAGGGGATATCGAGATAATAAAAATTTAGTAAACATTTTCTAATATTTCGAAGAATAATCAAAAAACTTTAAATATATTTTAGGCATATCTTTGTAATTAGTTATCCGATTTGTATATACTAGATTATATTACCAAGGAAAACCTTTTCATGTTTACACACAAGTTTTTCGTAAGGACATACTTCGAATTAATATAATTTTTATACCCTTCACCTTCGTGAGAAGGGTATACATATATAAGTTTGTCATTCCGTTTGTAATTTCTACATTTTTCATTTCCGACCCTATAAAGTATATATATTCTGGATCCTTATAGATAGCGGAGTCGATTAAGCCATGTCCGTCTGGCTGTCTGTCTGTCCGTCTGTCTGTTGAAATCAATTTTCTGAAGACCCCAGATATCTTTAAAATCAGCAAAATCGGTCCATAAATAACGGAGATATGAGCAAAAAACCGGGACAACCTCGATTTTTTACCTATTTTTGATCTATATCTGGATTACTAAGTCATTAATATAGACAATATGGATATCTAATGATAGATATTTCAAAGTCCATTGCAACGATGTAGATAAGGCTATAGTAAGTTGGACCTACAATGGGTCAAAATCGGGAAAAATATTTTTTAATCCGAATTTTTTTTTCATCCAAAAATTTTTTTCGTCATACATTTATTTTCCAAAAAAAAAAAAATTTTAAAAACAATTTCAAAAAAAAAAATTTTGAAAAACAATTAAAAAAAAATTAAATTTTGTTTACCCAAAAATATTTAAAAAAATTTATTTTAAAGTATAATTTGGTGAAGGGTATATAAGATTCGGCACGGCCGAATATAGCTCTCTTACTTGTTTATATTAGAACTGTCAGAATATCGCCACTATAACAAAATAATCAGAGATTGAGAAATTTGTTTTAATATTATTGGGTGTATGACTTATAAATGCGGGATTTTTTTCAATTTTTTAGCTTTTATTTTGAAACATTTGTAAAATACAAATTTATTCAAAGTATTGGTCATTCTTAGCTATGACCTTTTCCCATTTTTCTGGCAACATATGGATTCTGAGCCAAACTTTTCAGGGCATGAACGTATCAAGCCCATTTCGGATACTCTGCTCTGAAGTGAAGTGTATCCCTAAAGCAAATAGTTCCCATTTTTCTGGCAACATATGGATTCCGAACCAAAAGAACTGTCCGTCTTTTCAGGGCAAAACGAATCAAGCCAATTTCGTATACTATGTGTATCCCTAAAGCAAATAGTAGTCAGAAGGGGCATGGTCGGGTGATGATCTGCTCAGATTTAATTGATTGAGTAGCTTGAATAGCATTGGGAGCTTGAGTAGCTCCCATTGATTTTGCAAGTTATTGTTGAGTTTGACAACAATCTTCATGGAGTAATGCCTTTAATTCTTGATCTTCAAACTTTTTTTGGCTGGCCTGGGCGATTTTTGTCTTCCGTGTCAAAATCACCACTTCTGAACCAAACAAATGATCTCTCGCAAGTTGAAATATATGGAACACATTCACCATAAGCTTTGGTGAGCAATCGGAGTGCTTCAGCGACAAGTTAAAAATTCGACATTTTCGAATTAAAAAAAAATAGTATTTTACACTATTGTAAATCCCGCATTTTTAAGTGATACACCCAATAATATTTACCAACTAACAACAATTCAAAAGCAAACATGAAAAATCCCCTACAATTGCTAAGCGACATCGTGCAACTATTCCTACCCCGTTTGCTTCACTACACTGCTAGTCAACAAACAAAAAAGTTGCTGCGGAAAGTTGCCAATGCATATACGAATTTTTTTAAATTAATATATTTAATGATATAAAATTATAATAAGGTTATTAAAAAAAATGGAAAAATTACACTCTGATTTTTTTACACTTTTACACAACAAAACATACAACTTTTTTTTGATTTTTTTGTGTGTTTGTTTTTTAATCAGAGTGTACTTTTCCATTTTTTTTTGAAATGAATACCCTCAATGAATGATACAGATAATGTTAAAATATGAAAAATTATATTTGAGGGATTCAAACGGTGTGCTATTAGGTCGTATTGTCATAATGTCGTAAAATATTGTTTTAGTTTAAACAAATTCTTCTTGTGCTGCAAACAAAAAAAGTGTTATTTTATGACAAACCAATAAACATAGTTCAAAAAATCTTATTAGTTTATAAATTTTTTGTTTAAAACCCAACAAAAATTTGTTTAAACTAAAAAAATATTTTAGGACTTTATGATAATACGACCTAATAGGATACCGTTTGAATCCCCCAATTGTATGTATCTGTATTATACTACAATAGATCAAACGATTGTAAAATATTTTATATAAAAATATCCTTCCTTATTAAAAAATGATTAAAAATGAAGTTTGGAAAGTAACATCTATCTTATGACATCCTTAGAATCTCATTTCCACGTTTTTTCCAATAGTAGAAAACAAAACACAAAAATTAACATGAATTATGAGAAATCCTTCTTCAAAGGGCCCTAGATCATACTAATTATCCTCTTTCTGATAAACATGTTTATTTTTGAGTAATACATTAGAATATAAATCATTCAAGGATTAATATAAGACTAAGTTTATATAAAAATTAGCTAACTTGAAACAAAAACGTAAATACTTCAAATATATCCCTAAATTTCAATTACCTCGAGAACTTCCAAATGGTACCATTCCGAATTGTATACATATATGTTTTTTATCATGTAATGGTTCATATTTAAGAACAATCATTGGAAAATGGAAGATACCTTTTTTTGGGATATCATTTTTTCAAGGGCGATTTTTAAATATGTATGTTGTGTTTTAATGAGAAACGGATATCTAGAAAAATATTTAAAATCTACGATTCTTTAGATTTTATGTGAGATCAAGAATTATAAAATGTGACTAACAGTTCTAAAGTTTTTAACAGTTTCACTTTAGGTATTTTGCTCTCATCTATTAAAAAATGAACTTTGAGCCTTTATAGAAACCAAACTAAAGCGAATTTCGAACTTTAAATTCTGTATTCAGAAGAGTAATCGACTTTTTTCATTTCGTCCAATATGTAAATATATTTTAGTACATAATGTTATTTAAAACATATTATAGAAGTAACATTATTTTTTTATATAACATTTCGCAAATTAAACCGTTTTTGATCGCGTGATTTTCTCTCATAATTTTTAGACTTGGAATTTTTGAAGTATAATCTCGCGAATTAAGACTTTAATAAATAATATAATGCATGAGTAATGAATTGGCCAAACTTTGTTTGAAATGTTATTGTATTAATGGAAAATTGTTAAATAAACTTTAAATTTTCAGCCAATAGAAATCGTTTATTTAAAACTTTCGTATTATGTTTCACTGATTTAATAATAAAATAAGTACATAGAGTATAAAAACAAAGAAAATAAAGTACCAAAAACTCACTTGATAAATCTCTGGTATCCGTGCTGGGGTTACAGGATAAATCTACGTGTTCTGTAACCGTGACAGGTGTTGCTGAGGGTGCCGGTGGTTCGGGGGCAAAATCTAAAAAGCCCATTGGGACTCCTAGAATGCCACCATTCTACAACAAAAAAATAAAATTCAAATTTATAACAGATTTCTTAAGTGGCTCACTAACGGAACAAAAAAAAAAAGTGAAAGAAAAACGTTTAACAATTTCAACCGAAAGACTCCAACGAAGTGGAATCACTTACCATTCCCATGCCTAAACTAGTCATATTTTTATCTTTTCCGTCTCTTGCTACTACAATTTGTGTTACGATCGCTGTTCCCGATGCTGTGACCGCAGTTACACCACCAGCATTATTTGATGCTGATGCCGATGAAGTGGACGCCGGTGAAGCTGAGGACGCTTCAGTTTTGCAAATCTTTTGCAGGGACGGCTTATCCGAATCCGAATCGTCCGCTGTTACGATGGTGGTGTGTTGTTGTTGCTGCTGTTGGCCACCCGCTACACTGGTGGTTACCGTTTGAACTCCTGATACGGGTATGTAATTACCGGCCGACGTCTGTTGTAGACTGACAATAGCAGCTTGATTTTGATTTTGTATTAATATTGCCTGTGGATGTTGCTGTTGATTCTGTTGCTGTTGGTGCTGATGCTGCTGTTGTTGCAGCTGTAAGTCAGGGGATTTTGAACGTTTGCGGACTCTGGATTTTCGTTGTTGTTGCTGCTGTTGCTGGGGTGTTGTGGCAGGTGTTGATGTTACCAATTGTCCTGTAGCTGCTAACTGTTGAGCACTTCCCGGACTTAATACGGCGGTAGTTGTTAATTGTTGTTGTTGCTGCTGCTGCTGTTGGTGTTGATGCTGCTGCTGTTGTTGTTGCTGCTGCTGTTGTTGTGGCTGATGTTGTTGGTGGGGTATAGGAGGAGACTGCTGACCCGGCACTACTGTGGCATTGACAATATTACCAACGACCGCTTGCTGTATATTCTCTGATACTGTTATTGTTGCTGTGGCCGTATCATTCAGATCATCGGCATTTTCTGCTGTCTCACAAAGACCTTTGATTTTTAACTGTTCAGCGGTGCGTAAAAGACCCTAAAAGTAGACAAAAAGAATTTTACAAAATTAATTGGTTTTTAATTAAAATGAAAAACTTTAAAAGTTTCTTTAATACATATTTAAATATTATTCTATATTATTTTTAAAACTTCTTAAATTTAAACTGACTTATTGAACGGTGGACGTGTATGTATATTTTGCAGATAATGAAAATGAGAAGTTTGTTTTTCAGCGTGATTTTGGTTTTTATTTCTTTATTTTCCAGTTTTTTTTTTTATTTTTTTTTTATTCCTCGAAAGGGATGAATAAAGGTGTGGATGAATATTACAATATCAAATGATGATGATAACTATTGGTAAATACATGAAGGACTACATTTGATTGTACATCCACAACAATCAGTTAAAGTTGGAAAGATGAAAAAGAAAAGGAAACGAAACGAAATTGTTTAATAAGTGTGAGTCGTGGGTTTTTCACGGGGTTGGTGCGTGCTGTGGTGTGGTCATCAGCATCAACCTTCTACTCGTCTTATCTCTGGCATATACTCGCCGTTGTCCTCATTGTCATAATAAGAAGCAAACGGATTCTTCATTATGTAGAACATAAAGAAAAAAACACTTTTAAGATTTCCACTTTTTCTTTATTTTTTTTTAAGCTGTCAGAAAGAGTTTGTTTTTTTTATTTTAATTTATATTATTTTTTTTTATATGTTGTTTTCTTTATGTACTACATACTTTGAAAGGATTGTAATTTTTTCTTATACTCTCTTTTGCCTTTTAGTATATAAGAAATTAATGAGAATTCTCAGAAAAAGTTGATGTTTTCTTAATTTTTTTTAAGAACAAGTATATAAACCATTTACATAAAAAATGGTCCTCTTTTGAGGCAAAAAAATCCTTAAAAATATATAAATTTAAACTCATTAGAAAAAAAATTTACATACAAAGTGTTTATTATGGGGGATGAGGGTAAAAAGGGAGAAAATACATTTCTTTCATTATTTTATATTTTTTTTTTGTTCTCTAATTAAAAATAAGTAAATGATGTGAAACTACGAACAGGGGTTTCAACTTTTTGTATACTTAACAATTTTTCTTATCAATTTTTTTGTTTGCCTTGCAGAGTCCATAAATTTACTACTACACCATTTCGTACAATGTTGGTTAATTTTAAAGGTATCAATTACTTTGGTTTTCAATATAGCAGGATTTAGTAAAGCCCGCATTTTGAATTTGAATCCAATTAAAATTAAAAACCAATAGAGTTCAAACGAATATTTGAAATAAAATTCTGGATTCATGCCCAAACTTTGAACTTAAACGTCCTCTAAATTCAAGAGCCTTAAATTATTTCCGAAATTTATTGCATCAATGCATAGTTTCTACAATTTAATTTATATGTACCAAGTTTTAACAAATTTGGAGCAGGAATCGAACATTTTTGTTTCCTCCCTATCAATAGAGTTCAATCGAATATTTCATATCTAACATTGGGTTTAGGCTCAAACTGTGAGCTGAAACATTTTCGAGAGCATTAAATTCCCATGATATATGTTTCCTTTTCCAATCTTTCGTCCATCAACTTTGATCACATGAAAAAATTTTCAAGGTTGTGAAATTTTTAGATGGAATTTTGTAAACAATAACAGCTGTTACGAACAAAATCAACTATTGTGAATGAAAAGTTCATGAGAATATCACGATAGCAATTTTCCCTTCGAGGGAAATGGATATTTCATGCAAACATAAATTTCACATGTTATTGCTGCTAGAGGTGATTATTTCGGATATTGGTAGTATTGTATTGGGTGTATGACTTAAAAATGCGGGATTTACAATAGATGGCGTATCTTTTGAACGTGATTTTTGTTTTTAATAACTTATATGTCATTTTGAAGGATACATGTCTGTCATTTATTCTTACTCTGTTATTGTAAACAACAAAGATTTTTATTCTTCAAAATTTTGTATCAACAAAGCGTCATATGCGGGAAATTTTGTCTGTACTTCCTTTATTTGAAACAAAAAGTGCTACTGAAGCACACCGATTGCTCACCAAAGCTTATGGTGAATGTGTTCCATCGGTTTTAACGTGCGAGAGATGGCTTGTGCGGTTCACAATTGGTGATTTTGACATGGAAGACAAAGATCGCCCAGGCCAGCCAAAAAAGAATTAAAGGCATTAAAGGTCAAACTCTACAAGAGCTTGCAAAATCTTTGGTAGCTACTCAAGCAGCAATTTCAAAACGTTTGCGAGCAGAAGGATTCATCAAAAAGCTGGGAAATTGGGTAACATACAAATTGAAGCCGAGAGACCATCAAAGACAATTTTGCATGTCCGAAATGATGTCTGATCGCTGTAAAAGAAAATAATTTTTGCACCGAATCATTAGTTGCGATGAAAAATGGATCCATTACGATAAGCCGAAACCAGCCGAATCGACATCAAAGCTAGATATCTATGGCGCTTTGGTATTGTTCTGTATTTGGTGGGACCAAAAGTGCTGAAATCTGACCAGACCATCACAGGGAACCTGTACCGAATACAAATTATTAATTTGAAGCAAGCATTGGCTATGCAATACCTGTTAAAAACTATTTCGAATGAAGTGGTTGAGACTTTTTGCCTTCCGCTAATAGTCCAGACCTTGCCCCGTCCGACTACTATTTGTTCCGATCGATGCAGGACGCTCTCTCTGGCATACGCTTCACTTTGGAACAGAGTAGCCGAAATTGGCTTTATTTGCTCTTGGCCTCAAAAGAAGAGCAGTTCTTTTGGCTCGGAATCCATATGTTGCCAGAAAGATGGGAAAAGGTCATAGCTAATAATGGCCAATATTTTGAATAGATTTATATTGTGCAAATATTTCAAAATAAAAGCTAAAAAATCCCGCATTTTTTAGTATTAAGGCCAAGTATTGATTAATAGTTTCTGTGAATACATATTAGTTTCGGTTCAAAATTTAATTTCTACAACAAACTTTGATTTATTCTTAAGAAAATACACAGTAATTTGCACAAAATTGTAATTAAATTTTATTTTCCCCATCAATATGTAATTATATATAAAAAAGAGTTCGAAAAATGTTCCGGAAAAAAAACGAACAAGTTGAAAAATAATATTTTAAAAGGGTTGGTTGATCGTTTGCTTGTTTGGTTGATTATTTGCCCAATGACTAAGAAAATAAAAAGGAAATAATTTGTACAAAAAAAGGATTTAATTTCCCCAAAAAAGGAAAACTTACAAATTTTAAAAAAAGCTACATTAAAGTAAAACAGTAAAGGAAAGGAAGTGTACTAAAGAACAGAACTGGCTTTAAAGGAGTGAGCTAAATAAATTAAAGTCAAAAGGAGATGCCGGAGAAATGGTTAATGGTGAAGATTTTTCTAAATTTAAGATTTTTACTACAAACCGTCTACAATTACTGAAGAGAAATATGAAGACCAATTGCTATAAAAATATATATGTATTTTGTATATAAATAAATGTTGGCAACTGCAACTTATAAATGATGTTAACTAACTGAACATTAGTCTGAAATCAAAACAAACAAATGATAGAAACTACAACTCAAACTATATTATGACGGCAAAAATTCTACTAAAGAAAGTTGTAACTTTTTTTTCTCTGAAATATAGGTACATATTTTATGAAAAATAAAACTTTTTTTATTATAATAATAATATTATTACAACATTGCAAAACTGAAATAAAAAAAAATCAGCACGGAAAGAATCGTGTTTAATCTCTACTATATAAAAATATAAAAATGTGCAACTTTACTAATGATACAAATAAAAAAAAAATATAGAAAAAATCTTGTTATGTGGAAAACTGTTGGATTGGGTTTGGCGTTGGTGGGCCAAATATGAATATAAATAAATAAATATCGTGGTATTGGCAGCTACTGCCATCATCAACACAGACAGATAGATAGAATTACATGAGTTTGAAATCAATGAAGTAAAACAAGGGTTTCTATATTTTTTTGTTCCACTGCAATTCGTTCTCAATTCACAAAACAAATTTACAGGAAAAAAAAAATACTGTTATTACAAGAAACAATATATTCTATGTATAATAATATTTTTCTATATGTATGTATGAATATATAAAATGAAAAACAATTGAAAAATATAATATACATAGATCTGAAACTAAATCGGTTAAAACAATTGAATTATTTTATGTAACCTTAGATTTTTCGAAAGATGATGAATGATGCTTATGATGCTACTATGGAAACACTCTATGGAAAACACAGTTTGTAAAACTTGTTTGTATTTTCCGACAAATGGTAAGCAAAAGTAAGTAAAATTTAAAATTTAAAGAAATGATTAGATACTAAACTATTCCACAAATGTCCAAAATCTTTCTTTTAAAATTATCACGAATGTCAAACATTTTATTCGGAATGGTTTCAATTCCTTAGTATTTATTCCGATCGATTTTGTTTCAGCTTCTTCAGATTCCGTTTGATTTTGTTAATTTCCAAGAGATTTAATAATTTGGATTTTCCAAGTTTAATTTTACAAAGTTTGGGGGCCGAATTACCGCATTCGATATTGAGTAAAACTGATCGTAATTTTCTTATTTGAGATTATGACATTCGATATCGATCATTCGATATCGAATAAAACTGATCGTAATTTTCTTATTTGAGATTATGGAATTCGATATCGAGCAAGAAATTTAGTACATTTTATTTTCGATATAGAAATTATTTTTCGATACGATAGCTAATTCGATCACGAATGCGATAATTCGACCCCAGTACATATTAGTATTCAATCACGAATGCGATAATTTGTCCTCTGTATATTAAAACAAAATTCAAGTTTTTCGTAAAGAAATTTATTGGGTGAATGACTTAAAAATGCGGGATTTTTTTAAATTTTTATATGGACAATTTTAGGCCAAAAATTCTCAAATCGCGTATCCGATATCAAAATATAGTAAAGGGTCCCGATAACCCCGACCCTGGTATGGATATTATATCCAAAAATCTAAAAATTAGCATTTTTGGAATTTTTAAACTTTTTTGGGAATTGCGGGATTGGTGATAATAAATTTCAAAATTCGTTTTTATTTTTCTATTTTCAATAGAAAAATCTACATAACTGTGAAATTTCATTAAAAACTATTTATAAATAAAAATTTAATTTCAATTCGAAAAATGTTTATCTATGCAAAAATCCAATAAAAAACATTTTTTGTCATATTTTTAAATTTAGTTATAAATTTTTTTGAAAAAAAGACAAATAGCTTGAACGAAATTATATTATATTGCATCATAACATTTTTAATTCTATGTATAAATTTCAAAATAATCAAAAAAAAAACCTTCTCCTGTATAATTTGTGTTTTGTCGCTTATGACAATTTGGCGCTAAGGGCTCGATATAATATTACAGTTTCATGTCTTGGATATTTGATTTTGGTGTCGATTCGGCAGGTTGGCCGGGCTAAATTTTCATCGCTAGTAATGATTCGGTGCAAAAATTATTTTCTTTTATAGCATTCAAGCAGCATTCGTCATTCAAGGTCTCTCGTCTTCAAATTGTATGTTATCAAATTTCCCTGATCATTAATGACCCCTGCTGCACGTAAACGTTGTGAAATTGCTGATTGAGTAGCTTCCAATGATTTTGCAAGCTCTTGTTGAGTTTTAAAACAATCTTCCTGAAGTATGCCTCCATTTCTTAGTCTTCAAACATTTGCAATGATCGGTCTTAGTCTTCCGTGTCCACTTCCGAACAGCACATACCATCTCTCGTACGTTGAAACCTTTGGAACACATTCACCATTCAGTGTGCTTCAGCGTCACTTTTTTTCAAATTAAAAAGTAAAGCAACACTTCCCGAATATGACGCTTTGTTGGCACAAAATTTAAATTTTCGAAGCAAAATAAACTTTGTTCTTTACACTATAATGTTCAATAACTAAATGATAATAAATTACAGATATGTACCCTTCAAAATGACATATAAGTTATTAAAAACAAAAACCAGGTTCAAAAGATACGCCATTTATTGTAAGTCCCGCTTATTAAAGTCATACACTTAATAAAATTTAAATAATTTATTTTCGTTAATGATATTCGGAAGTAGGAATATGAGCAATTATGGATCAATCGTTATGAAATTAGGTCGTGTGATTTATTTCTTCTAGAACTTATTTTTATTAAATTTTATTTGGATACCAAAATGTTTAAGAGATTTATGCTCGTTAGTGATTCTCGGAAGTAGGCCGATCATCATAAAATTCAGTGACAAGACTTCCATATTTATAAAACTTATTTGGAACGAAATTTGTATAGATGCCTACATATATAAATTAAACAGAATAACAGATTCACCCCTATCGCGAATCAATATTTCACATGAAATATTTTCCCTTTTCCTTTTTTCGTTCATCAACTTTGTTCACGTGAAAAAATTCCCCATGTTGTGGAATTTTTAGATTTAATTTTGTAAACAATAAACAGCTGTTGTGAACAAAATCAACTATTGTGAATGAAAAGTTCATGGGGAATTCCACGATAGCAATTTTCCCTTCGAGGGAAATGGATATTTCATGGGAACAAAATTTCACATGTTATTGCCGATAGGGGTGATTAAGTTCTATTTCGGGAGGAAATTTGTCTGGAGGCTAGGTGAATCAAAAAAGTGATTCTTATTCAATCTGTATACCAATATTTTTGCCCGTTGCAAACATCAGCACAAACACATAATACCCTCCCCACTATGATGGTGTAGGTTATAAATACGACCATTTGCCAAGAGGGTGCTGGGTGGATTAAATAATACAGCATTTTATTTTTTTTGGTTAAAACAACTAAAATTATTTGAAATTACTCTTTTTTTCGGGGTTATAAACAGCTAAAAACATCAAAAAGAAGAAAAAAATCAGTATATAAGGTTGGTTGGTATATTTAAATGACAATAAAGGGTGTTAAAATTATATAGAGATTATTTTCCAACAACTACCCCCTCCTACCCAAATGAGCAGAAGAAAAAAATACATACCAAGAAAGACAGCGAAAAAAAAAATAGCCAACAATTACCAACAACAAAACAAGAAAAAATTTACGTTAAAATGAGAAGAAAAAAAATTATGTAAATGAGTTAAATTTTTTTCCCAACAATTTCCGTATTTCCTCTGCCGTCTTACTTAAAATAAAAAAAATTTTTAAAAAAAAAAGGAAAATACTAGGAGAAGTGGTTGGTTGTCTGGTGAGCACAATACATATTTCGTTTCGTTTTTTTTACATATTTTTTTAAATTAATTACACACTATGACCAAGTTGAAAAAATTACGGAGAAAATATACAAAAAAAAAATCTATATAAAATTTAAAAAATGTACAATACCTTATAAAAATGCACGACGACAATGGAAATGAAGACAACTTTAAACAAACAGGGTCTTAACACCCGAAAAACTCCCACATTGGCTAGGAATGGCCGGGGTCCGGCCAGCCAAACACTCATTTACTTAGCACAACCGTTTATCAAACTCCCCCCAACCCTGATTAATAAACTTATACACACAAACACACACACACCCACGTAAATAAAAACCGTTACGTTTGAATGTATGTATGTGTGTGTGTGTCTCAGTATGAGTGTGAAGGCAAGTGTAAGTGTTAAAGATGAACAGACCAGAATGAAGGAAAAAAATGGGAACGTTGGGTGGTTTAAATGGTCGCTTGATTTTTTTTATCCAACTGCCCTGCCAATATTATAAATTGTTGTTGTTGTTGGGGTAGAGCAGTGGGTGGGTGAATGGGTAGGATTTTGAGGCTGGGGAGGGTGTGTGTACAGCAAATGAAACGGACGGAGTAGGGGTAAGTTGTGTGTATAGATTTGTTGGAGCAAACGGAAATGTAAGCTTGATTGCAACATTATATCATTAATTTTAGAAAAAAAAAATATATATTTATAAATACAATATACACACAACATACATACATATACTGCAGAAGAAAAAAAATAATCATTTTTATTTTTTCTTTTTGTTTTTGTTAAAAAAAAATAAATAAAATTGAAGTACATAAGCAGACAAAAGGAAGTACATCTATATATTGTAGAAAAAAATGTTGCCAAAGTATATAGAAAACCAATCTACCAATAATTACAAGAAAAAAATCATTAATTAAATTTTTTCTCTGATTCGAGCTTCATATGTATGCGAAGAAAAAATAATCTGCGAAAACAAGAATGAAAAAAAAGAGTTAAAATTAAAACGAAATTCTAACCATTACCATTCATTACTACTGTGACCATTCGTTCGTTATATTTAGCACATACATTCTTTGTCCAAAAACCAAAAAAGCAAAAAAAAAAATTGGTTACAAAGTTTATTTAATGAGAATAAATGTAAATTCAGCATTAATTTGTATACCTTTTTTTTCAGCTGAAAATAATAATTATAGAAATATTTTTTAGAGGACCACACCCATTCTAAAAAGTAGCATTTCGCGATTAGTGTATATGCTAAATTAATTTTACATATATTTTAATTGATTAAGTTTATTTCGAATTATAATCTTCAATTGCGAAAATAATGGTATGTTATTCAAATTCCACGGAATTTTCAGTTTTGATTTCAAATAAACACAAAATGTTTCAACTTCAGTCATAAACCGAACCTTTTCAAACATGTACTGGACTGGATCAATGGATAAAAGGCTCCACTTATAAGTTTTTTTTTCATATTTCTCACAAAGTCAAAATCAAATCGGGTAGAAAATCTATATAAATATATAAATGTCTTTGTAAGTTTGTTTGTTTGAGCATCACGCCTAAACGGCTGAACCGATTTTATTGAAATTTGGAACGTAGATAGATCCTTACTGGGAAGCGTCAATAGGCTATATATTTTATATTTTACTACGACAGGGGTAGCGAAGCGCACCGGGTCAAGCTAGTAGGTTTTAAATTAAATTCGAACTAGATTGAAATTCAACAAACGGTAAAAAACATTTCGTTGAATTTAACAATTATAATTAATTTAAACAAATTTTAATTAATTACAATTAATTTAAACAAATTATATGTCAAAATGTAAAAATCTTATGCGAACAAAGCTTCATATGCGAGAAGTTTGGCTTTACTTCTTTAATTTGAAAATAAAGTGCAGCTGAAGCAGATCGATTGCTCGCCGAAGCTTCTGATGAATGTGTTCCATCAGTTTCAACGAACGAGAGATGGTTTGTTTGGTTAGGAAGTGGTGATGTTGACACAGAAGTGGTGATTTTGACAACCCAAAAGGGTACAAGACCAAGAATTGAAGGCACTACTACTCCATGAAGATTGTTGTCAAACTTAACAAGAGCTTGCAAAATCATTAGGAGCTACGTAAGCAGCAGGATTTATCAAAATGCTGGGAAATTGGGTACCATACGAATCGAAGCTGAGAGACCTTTAAAGACGATTTTGTATGTCTGAAATGCTGTTTGAACGCTATAAAAGACAATCATTTTTACACCGAATCATTACATGTGATGAAAAATTAATTCATTGCGATAACCCGAAGCGTAATAGATCGTATGTGAAGCCCCGACAACCAGCCGAGTGGACACCAAAGCACAAATATCCAGGTCGCTAAGATAATGCTCTGCATTTGTTAGGACTAAATGCTGAAGGCCAAACCATCACAGGGAACCTGTGACGAACGCAACTGATTCGTTAGAACTGAGCATTAACCGATAAACGCCCAGAATATGCGGCCTGAAACCGTAATATTCCATCATGATAAAGAATGAAGTGGTTGGGAAGTTTTGCCTAATCCGTTTTATATTCGAGACCTTGCCCGTCCGATTACTAATTCGGGATACGCTTCACTTTGGAACAGAGTATCCGATATTGGTTTGATACGTTCTTGGCCTCAAAAGATGAGCAGTTCTTTTGGCTCGGAATCCATATGTTGCCAGAAAGATGGGAATTGTCATAGCTACTATTTTGAGAGCTACTCAAACAGCAATTTCAAAACGTTTGCGAGCAACAGGATTCATTAAAAAGCTGGGAAAAAAAATCCATTACGATAACCCGAAGTCTTAGAGATCGTACGTGAAGCCCGACAAACCTTCTGAATCGACACCAAAACCAAATATCCATGACGCTATGGTATTGCTCTGTAATTGGTGGGAGCAAAAAGGTCCTATCTATTATGAACTGCTGAAATCTGACCAGACCATCACAGGGAACCTGTAGCGAACGCAACTGATTCGTTGGAAGCGATCATTGAAGTGTTTAGAATGAAGTGGTTGGGATGATTTGCTTCACCCGCTTTATAGACCAGACCGTACCCCTTCTGACTACTATTTGTTTGATCGTTGCAGAAAGCTCTCTTTGTGGAACAGAGTATCCAATATTGGCTTGATTCGTTCTTGTCCTCAAAAGATGTACAGTTCTATTGGTTCGGAATCCATATATTGCCAGAAAGCTGGGAAACGGTCATAGCTAACAATGACTAATATTTTGAATAAATTTATATTGTACAAATGTTTCAATATAAAACCAAATATTTTTAAAAAATCCCGCATTTGTAAGTCATTTATTTTCCGAGTATATTATTAATCAAATGATTTCTCCTCCCTGGAAATAATTCTACTCCCGGGAACTCTCTAGAAATATAAAATTAGGCCAAAAACCAATTAAATTTTTAAAATAGAGGTCAGACAAAGCTAAAAGCTGTCGAATTTAGCACGATACCAATTCACATGAGATCCAAGATAGTCCAATGTATCCCGAAGAAGTCAATGTTTTGTGTGTATTTTGGCCTGAAGCAGTCATCGGTCCATAATTCTTTGAGAACGACGTTGGCCAGGCCATCACCGTCAACGGCGAGAGCTATAGGTCGATGATTACAAACTTATTTTGGCCTGAATTGGATGATATGATATAAATGTAGTATGTGTGGTCTAATATTGAAAATACATAAAACTATAATGAATATGTTTTTTTATGATAGATAAATTAAGTCAAATTATATTTGACAGCCACCAAATATTGACCACATAGTATTTAGTTTTTTTATTAATGCAAACATTAATTTAGCAATTTAAATATTCTGTGTTAGACGAAAGTTAAGATATTTTTTTAAAACAAAAACTTTCTAATTTTTTTGTGATTGCATAGGAAACTTTTGCAATAATTAATAGAGAAAAATAATCACAACTTACGTACTTTAACGATGTCGACAAAAGATAATGGCAACACTTTTTTATAAACAAAAAAAAACTAATCACAAAAACAGCGAAAAAAAATAATAAATTTTATTTAAACAATAGTTTAACGAACTATATATTAGTTAAACAAAATATTATAATTTTAAAGTTGTTGTTAATGATTAGTTTTGTTGTTGGTTATTCATTAGTGTTGGGTTTTGTTTTATCAAGTGATAGATTTATTTTCATTTCATCATCAAAAATTTACCTGCAAATAAATTGAAAGAGAAAATTTGCAAATTAGTAAATTCATAAATATTTTATATATTTTATAAAAAAAACTAATTTAAATATATTATAAATTAATAACATATTATTAAGACAACTAAAAACATTTTATAATTTTCTATATTTTTTTTTATTTTTTTGCAAATTTTTAAAAAATAAAAGAAATACCTTAAAATGAGATCATGGTTTTGCCAGAGGCTTTGAACCAATTACTAAGATTTCATTAACTTTGAAATGCAAAGAAAAAAAAATTAGAAAAAGAAACCAAATGACTTGAGCAGCAAAAAAAGTGACATTTAAGCAATTTTTTTTTTAATTTTGTAAGAAAAAAAAATTAAACAGCTTAAAGCCATAAAATTTGGGAAACATTAACGACAGTAGCTGATACAATAGTCACATAAATACGCATTTATTTTTAGAATGTGATTGGCTAAAATTACCCCTAAGATAAGTTATTTGGTTTGTAGGTTATCTAGTTCTCTTTTAAACACGCTCTCTTCGCAACTGTCATTTACAGGAGTGGTGATTTATATTAATAGTTTAAGCTGGCGCAAGAAAAAAATCTAAATTCAGCTGTTTTTAAAAGAAAAATATTTGTAAAGTTTTGTAAATCATTTGATTTTAAAGGGTCTTTCACTAAGAGCTTTCTACTTTTAAATTTAAATAAAACAAAGTCTGGATATCTCACCATCCAAATTTGTTATTCGTTTGCCATTCAGCCCAATTATGAATAAAATATTCCCCGGTAGTTTTTTTCCCATTGAATTTGAATAGGAAAAAGGGGAAAAACTCCCGGGGAATTTTTATTCATAATTGGGCTGATTATGTATGGAATATAACATCGTGCAAATGTCCAATTTTTCATGACTCTGGCGCAAAATAATCAGGCTAAATTTGACTGATGGAATGGGTTATGTGGCTTTGAGGGCCACATAACCTGGCTTATTCCTACAGACAGACCTTCGACTTAAGAAAGCCCCACAAGAAAAAGTCAAAACGGGGCAAATCGCACGATTTCGGTATCCAGTTCAGATCAGCTCCAAGTGAGATGACCATGCCCTCAAAACGCAGAATGTCCAATGTGGCATGAGCTGTTGGCACGTAGCGCCGTCCTATTAAAACCACATGTCGTAGGTGTCCATATTATCCAATTCAGGCCAATAGAAGTTGGTAATCATCGACCTATAGCGGTTGCCGTTAACGTTCTCAAAGAAATATGAACCGATGACGCCGCCAGCCCGAAATCCATACCAAACAGTTACTTTTTCGGGATGTATTGATCGCACTTGGATCTCATGTGGATTAGTATCGTTCCCAAATTCGACAATTTTGTTTGTTGACGTACAGTCATCCAGAATTGGGCCCATCCAGAAAACCCATTTTGATAAGACAATTTTATTATTTGCACGTGTTGTTGAATGGTGAATTGGCAAAATAAACTCAACCATCAAGTTTCAAATTTGGGAAGTCTTTATTGGAAGACCTTTTATATGTATTTAGAGTCCAAGTCATGTCCAACATGAGAAAATTGTACTGAAAATATATTTGTTTCTTGTTCTTAGCTACTTTGAATGTTATTTTCTCTTTAGTATTTATTGCTCACATGTTTACAATCATCTTATCTAATCTTTCTAATTACAAAAAAATAAAAGAGTCCGAACAAAGCTCGATTAACAGTAAGTTTTTCATGTTTCAATGTCACGTTCCGGTACCTAAATCATTGATTGTTGTCAGTACTCCAAGATCGTTGTAATAAAGTGGCTGGAAATTTGAATTTAAAACAAAATTAAGTGATTTTAACTAAAAACAAAGTTAATGCATCTAATAATCCCAATAAACATTTTATTTTGTTTTTCAAATTGAGTCACGTTCGGGATCATATTAGTATTTTTTTTAATTTAACGTTTGTTTGTAATTTATGAAATAAATTAATCGGCATAAAAACCATGACGAAAAATAAGTCGGGTTACAAATGTCGCGTGACAAATCATAATAAAGGTTGTAAAACAAAAACTTGATAGCTACATTATTGCGTTTTAATTTAACAAAAAAAATATTTAATAATTTATGTTCCAATTCGCCAATTAGTACATTATTCTAGAGGCAGTCGAAAACAATTTCTATTCTTTGTCTTGTTCGGGATACCGTGTTTATTGGTAATATATTGGAAACAAGAAATTGACAAAACCTATATTTAGCAATAAATATATGCTATCGAAAAATGTAAAGACGTACAAATGTCGCGTTAGGGACATTTCGGGATTTGAGTAGTTATGTCGTTGTATTGGAAACAACAAATCGTCAAAACTTATCTTTTGCACTAAACATAGTGCAACAAATCGAAAAACGTAAATACAAATAATCAGATTTCTTTATTTTTTCACTTCATAGGCGAACGAATGTCGCGTTCTGAACCGTGAAAATGTAGATATGGCAATAAATAGATTTTTCCAGCTTGAACACTGAAATCATATTCTTTCAACATTTTGGCGTAACATTTAATATTAGGAACCCTAATCCCAAAACTAACATTTTTGTGGAACTCTAATAATTTTTAATAATTATTTCACAATTTATCTTTTATTACTTAATAAAGCAGATTACTGTTTTCAATCTAAATACTTTTCTTTATACATACAAAATTACATCTACAATCTTTCACAAAAAGTAATTGTATATAAATATTAAATTATGTTAATTAAAAAGAAAAAAAATCTTTTGTAAGTAACAACAAAGTTGCCAAACTCCTATGTTTTAAGGAAAATTCTTTGCTGACTTAATTTATTTTCCGCCAAAAGTCAAAATCCCGATTATAAAAAAAACTTTACTAAAACTTAATAAAAACAAAAAATTATACAATTGAAATTCATAGCATGTCATGGAAACAAACCCCAAAAAATAAAAATAAATTTCTCATGTAAAATTATACACAGCAGAAGATACACATAAAACTAGACAGCTAAAAATATGTTTTTAGCTAAAGAATTTTTATATTTTTCGCATTAAAAAATGGCAAACGAAATTCATTCATTCATTAATTTTCATTCAAAACCATGAGGTGTTTTCTCAAATACAGTAAAGTGTAATCAAAATGGCCAAAAAGTATTAAAAGCTTATTTTGAAAACTACACAATGAACTCAGATTCGTGGTAATAACCGAATTTGTAGCCAATCGAATGTGGTACAACTTTTTAGAAGGGGTAACAAAAGTTTGGTTGCTTCAACCGAAAATTTTCTTTATCAACTGACTTTCTGTTGGTGGAACCGAAAAATTCTGTGTGTGCAACCGAATCATTGGATTTGCAACAAATTCGGTTGCTACTACGAATCATCTGTTTTCTCTGTGTAAAGAAATTACTCTTTCCAATTAGAAATATTGGAATTTTGTTTTTCAAATTAGTTTTTCATTTTACCTATTTTTTTATATTGAACTAATTTAAGCAAATGTAATCAAATACCCTGCAAATATTTGTATATTTTTTTCAAGACATTTTTAAATAAAATTGCATAAATCATGGAAATTTCTTAGAATGTTTTCTCAGCCACTCTCCTCGTACTAATCATAAATGCAAAATAGTTTGTAGCAGTGGCTGCTTCCGTTCTAAATTTATACAGCAGTGTGTGCGACAGTCAGACAGACGGATTGTTAAAGGAAAAAACAAATTATGAAATAGTTGAGAGACAACTGTCAACTTAATGCAGTTAATAATTTTAGCAGGTTGTTGTTGAAAGTATAAGAATTCAATATTATTTTCTAGACATTCAAGGGAAGAGAAAACATTTTGTTAAAGTTCAAGCCTATGGCCAGCAAAAACTTGGTAATAACTTGCAATTACTAAACAACATAATTTTCTATTACTCAGAAGTAGTTTGGTAATGTCTAACATATAATTTGAAATATAACTACATCTTTACGAAATGGCAGAATTAATTCATAATATTTTTGTTAATTCAAATCAAAAACCAATAAGCAAAAAACATTTTGTTAGAATTTGACTTGAATGCAAATGTAATTATGTTTTAAACTTGAAAAATATTGGAATAATTAAATATTTTTCAAACAAAAAACATCTGGTTTGAATTTATGTTTTCTTTGTACTGGAGAATGCTATTGAAATAAAGTGTAATACATAAAACTGTAATTCAATTGCTTGACTATAATTCAAGGCTTGAATTACACTTGCTTTCAACTTGAATTCCAGTAAAAATGCTGGTGACCGTACTCTTAGACTTCCATATAAATTTTGCTTTCAATTGGACCACTCACTGGTTCAAGGAGAACCTAATTATTATTTGCTAAATGACTTGCTATTGGTTGATCTCTAAATATCTTTAATATTTTCTAAAATCTTTTTGTTAATTAAGATTAACAATGTTTTAAATTAAAAAAAAGTTATTTTTGTTAAAAAATATCATAATACAATTAACGAATTCTCCCCAGGTCTTAGTCATGGTTTAGAAATCTCCCCTTGGCACTCGTCAACCCCAACCTAAGAAGAGACATACAAATTTAACAACAATTATGTTGAAAAGTTCAATAATGGTTACAAAAGACATTCAGCAAACAAATGGCGTAATGCAAAAAATACAGAAACTAATTCAATTTCAAATAATTCATTAAAATCACACTATATTTTGGAATTATTTAAACATATACACAAACCAATACATACAGCAAATTACAATAACAAAAGCAAAAACAAAAACAATAAAACCAAATATACTATAATGAAATGTTACAAAAAAAAAAGAAATGAATAAAAAACAAAAACTCTCAGAAAAAGTTTATTGAACTTTTATTTTTGTGAATTTTTTTGAGAGTTCATTATAATTTTGTTATTTACAGCATAAAATATTAGCAAAAAAAACAGCAGCAGCAACAACCACAAAAATAATACTTCAGCTAGTGAATACTAATGAATTTTTATTCAGACATCTAAACACACTCATAGATACAATACAAATATATGTACTCACACCTACATATAAACATCCCAGCAGTTCTAGGAGACTGTCCCGATGTAGTGATTTTATCTATCATTAGTTAAACGTGTATGTCCTAAGTAGGGGATCAATTAACCCTTATGGATTAAAATGCAAAGTAGTCAACGCATTGGATTCACATACCGGTTACATAGAGTTAGTTACTTTACTAGCACCTGTTACAGTTCAGCTACATAACTAGTTATTTTAACATGTGCTAATTGTCCTGAAATGGTCAGTTGAAAAGGCATATCGTAGAACGATTGCTTGTAAACAAACCTTCCTCCGACAACTCTGCAATAGATTACTTCTGGTGGATAAAATAACTATGTATGTACTTTTTAAAGCGCAGAATAATATAAACGTTTAAACTGACTGCACTCTAGATTACTTGGAGACACTAAAGTGACAATTAACTTCACACTAGCTTACAATGGATATCAGAATACTTAATCAAACAGAAAATAAACTGTTTGAGAATTATATCAACATAATTTGTATAAAACCAGATTGTACGAATCACAAAAAAGAGCAGTACAAAATAAATGTTTAAAGTGACTACACTCTAGATTACATAGAGACTCTTAAGTGGTAATTGTCTTCATGATAGGTTACATGGGATGTATAAAGTAAACAATTGACTTCTCTCTGCACTACAAAGAGCACATACGTGTCAAGTGACCCAAAATATATAAATTGGAGACAGGCAAGTGATCAGATATTAGTGACAATTACTGTCTATGAGGGATACATTGACTACTTGCCTAACTGCTGGGAAATGAACCTACTAATTGGTAGAGATGATCGATATTTTCATACCTGTGATTTAATCACTGTGATTTAAAAATCACTGGTAACAACAGTTACTGAATATTGCAAGTAACAGGTACATTTAAGTCGTTCTTTTATATTTTTCAACATACTGTTAAATGTTGTTCTTTTATATTTTTCAACATTCACTGGTAACGTGTTAGAAAAATCACTGGAACAACTGTAGTAACAGGTACTTTTAATATCGTTCTTTCACATTTTTCAACATACTGTTAAATGTCGTTATTTTATATCTTTCAACGTTTTTAAAAAATCGCTGGTAACAAAACAAGAAAGTAACAGGTACGTTTAATGTCGTTCTTTTACGTATTTCAACACACTGTTAAATGTCGTTCCTTTATATATTTCAACATTCACTGGTAACAACAGCCTATTTTTAGGCGCATAATTTTATTTATCTCCAACACAGTGTATAAAATAAAATGTTAAGTACCATATCAGTAAATTCTCTTAAAATTGTGTTGCATTTGTTTAATTCTGTTATTTTCCTATTTTTTAAAAAAAAAGTTTTTAAATCAGCAAATATTAATTTTTGGTTAACATACGAGCAGATTTAAGAATGCAAATAATACATAATATATTATTCTTAACATAATTGTTATTTTGCTTAAAATAGACAAAACGTGATCACGGTCACTGTTTAAAAGAACAGTGATTTATAAATCACGTTCACTGAGAACGACGTTCTTCAAAAATCACGGGATCGCTCATCTCTACTAATTGGAATTAATTACGCCTTGAGGATTAGATCTGTCAAATTCTACTACTTTTGCTCAATATAACCCAAAACATGTAAAGAATTTTTAAATTGAAAGCATTGCTTAATTTGTTTCATTTATCAATTTTCAATGATTAGTTTCTCGTGAAGACATATTTACTAGGGTGGGCCGATTTGTATCGATAAAAATTTGCGATATTATGCTATAGATTTTTCGATAGCTTTTGGTATGAGGAAACAAATTTCCACTACGACATATCAAAAAAATCATTTTAGAGGCGCCCAAATTTCAGAAAAAATCATAGAATTTACTTTTATTTTTAAGTTTAAGTTTAATTTTAAATTTAATTTAATATTTAAGGAGCCTTTAAAACTACCTGGTACTAAATACATGCTACTTAAATATGTATTAATATGTTATTTTATATGCATGTATGTATGAGAGAAAAAAAAAACACCATAGACTTACAGACGGACGCTTAAACATTTTTTGGTATTTGCGTAATAAATTAGCAAACCAAAAAAAAGTCCATAAATAAAAAAAAAATAGAAAAAAAAACTTAGCAAAAATTAAGTGTTCGACAAAAAAAATATATCTATTTTTTTCTATCTACCGATCGATAGGTTGGTTGGTCGGAATATAGCATTAAATCAGCATTAATTTTCAACTAATTAAAGATTTAAATGAAAGTTGCAAAAAAAAAACTACGTTTTAGTAAAACAAAAAATGTAAATTATAAGCTTAATTAATGATTAATTTTTAAAATTTAATAACTAATTTTAAAACTCTGTAAATTCGCACGTTATTTAGACAGTAAGCTGTATATGTTATATTTGGGAAATAAGACAGATTTAATACAATTTTGAATTTATAAAATCGGGTAGATTGCCACGAAAAACTGTTGTACACAAAATTTTCTACTGAAAAAAACTGTTATACAAAAATGTTTCTATAAAAAAAAACTGTTATACAAAGAAATTTTCTATAGAGAATTTTGTTACACGCAAAATTTTGTACAGAAAAAAACTGTTATACGCAAATTTTTGTATAGAAAAAACTGTTATACAAAAAATTTTCTATAGAAAAAAACAGCTATACACACAATTTTATATAGAAAATACTTTTTTATAGTTAGAACTGTTATACACCAAATTTTCTATAGAAAAACTGTTATACAAAACCATTTTCTATAGTA
Organism: Calliphora vicina; assembly: GCF_958450345.1. Lineage (NCBI taxonomy): Eukaryota > Metazoa > Arthropoda > Insecta > Diptera > Calliphoridae > Calliphora > Calliphora vicina. The sequence continues at coordinate 97,915,865 of NC_088784.1, read as the reverse complement.
AATACTGTTACACACCAAATTTTCTACAGGAAATACTGTTATACACAAAATTTGCTACAGATAATACTGTTATATCAAAATTTGTCTATGTCAAAATTTTCTTTAAAAAAACTGTTATAAGCTGCAATCGTTTCAGTTATGAAGTTCTTCGATGTTTAAGCTTTAAATCAGTGAACGGTTCGGCGGCACTCATAACCACCAGGAGCAGAATGCGGCATGTTCAGTTTGTGCAGATCGCACCTTGAAATGCTAACGAACTTTTAATTTCATATATGGGGGATTTCATTTCAAGTGAACAAACTTTTGAAACCGACGTATTCCGATCGGCATGGAAGGTTAGTGCTATTGGATAGTAATTCAGACACAATTTTTCAACAAGATCGGTCAATAAATTTCTGAGTTAGTCAAAATTTTACCAAACAAGTGTTTGTTCTCATTCTTCTAACTTGTTACTATTGTTCTGAGCAAAATGTGTCCCAAATAGATTAGAAAGCAATTTTTCGAAAAGAATTTTTTTTTAATTTTTTTCAAAATCAAAAACTTTTTTGACTTTTTTTCTCTTAGTGGGATGCGAGTTGGATATCTATCAAAATAATTCTTTTGTAACTCCAGACATAAATTTTTTGACGTTTTTTTCACATTTGAAAAAATGTGAACTCCGAACTAAGGAGTGAGATCGAAAAAACCGTTTTTCCTTAAAACTTTTAAAACAAGTATTATGTATTTGATTTTTTTATCAAGTTACCTTTGAAGAGTATGTCTGTTTTTATGTTAAAAGTCAATTATGTTCATTTGTTGTTAATCTTATGATTAAAATGAGTGACGAGAAAAAAGTGCGTTCTAAAATTATTAAATATTTTACACAAAACGTACAAAAAGTAGGCCAATCAATCAATGCTCTGCCGTCAAACTGTTTCCAATGTATTAAACAGTTTGCGGAGAACTTATCCGTTAATAGAAAACCTGGGTCATGTAGAAGGAATAGTCCACATGATGTTTCCAAAGCAAATAAATTGAAAGGATTTTCAAAAGAGCTGCCAAAACATCCGGAAAGCAGTAAGATTAGCTCAATACTCAGACTATTTGGTACGAAAACTTAAAGCCAATGCTGGTTTAAAAACATACAAGGCTCAAAAAGTTCCTGACAGGAGCTCTGCTCAAAATTTAGAAGCCAAAGACAGAGCACGGAAATTGAAATGCAAATTTTATAAAAAAAATATACCTGCTGCATTTTTCGCAGCTTCCGGTTTAATATTTTTATGTTGTTGATGCTCGAGGGAATGTTGTAGAAAAGTTTAGGACGCAAAAGCAGAAAATTATCCCAAAAAGTTCTTGGTATGATGGCAAGCAATATGCAGTTGCGGCAAAAGAAGCCAAACATTTGTTACAAAGGGCTCTATAAATACCGAAATTTACATCAAGGAATGTTTACAAATGAGGATTCTTCCATTCATAAGACTTTTTAATGTGTCCACTTATGTTTGGTCTGCTTTGGCATCCTGTCACTATGCAAGCAAGATCTTGAGTGGAACAAGAACAATAATGTGGTATTTGTACCAAGAAAGGCAAATCCTCCAAACTGCCTGGAGCTAAGGCCAGTGGGGAGATATTGGGCTCTTGTTAAAAGAGAATTGAAGAGCACAAAAAAGGTGTCCAAAAGTGTGGTAGATTTTAAATGAAGATGGACTACCTATTCGAACCAAGTGGCTGAAATCTCTATAAAAACCTTAATGGAAGGGTTTCCGGAAAAGGTTCATAAATTCATCACTATTGATTAGAACAATAAAAATTATATTATTTTTTTAAGTTTTAATAATAATTTCAATCAAATAAAAAAAATCAAAACTGTAGGTTTAGTGGTTTCCTTTTTATTAACATTTATATATGTTAAGGTTTCTTCAATCTCACTCCTTATTTATGAATAAGACCTTAACACTGTATGTTAAATGTATTTTACTCCTTTTCCATGAAAAAGAAAAAAACAAATATTGTGAGAAAATAAATTGAAACAAAAAGAGAGTGAGTGAGTATGTGAATAAAAAAAATAAAAACCTGCTTCCTTTTCCGGTGATTTTTTTACTTATTATGTACAATATGTTGTAGTATGTACAAATATACTTGAGTTGAAGGTCTTTTAAAGACACCTGAATACTAACTAAGAACAGACTAAACCCGGACAAACATTCATGTGTGGCTGTGTAAAAAATAACACCACCAACCATGTGAACAAGAAACTCCAACTAAAGGTTTTCTTAGAACATTGTTGTTAGTTAGTTCTTTCTTTCTTTTGTTGTTAATGTTATTGTAACTTAAAGTTCAAGAAAACACAACTGAGGTGCAGAAAAAAACACAAAAAGCTCCATAAAACAAGATGACAACAACAATATATACATATGTAGTATGTATATAATACATAAAGGTATAAGCAATAACAATAAAAAACCACTAAAAAGAAAATTCTTCCGTCTAAAGGTTTCTCTCTGACTGTCTTGTCTGTCTGTCTGTGGAGCATGAGAGTTTTCTTGGTAACATGTATGGGAACCAACCATGTTATTTTTATTTTGTGCTGCTTTTGCTACTTCTTTTTTAGAAAGAAGATGATCAACAAGAAAAAGCGTTGCAAGCAGCGCGTATGTTTTGATTATGTTTTTGTTGCTATTGTTTTCCTTATGTCTTCAAATTGTTGTTGTTGCTTAAAAGCATCTTTCTTTTGTGTTGTTGTAGTTTATTATATTTTGTTTATTTTTTTATTGTGATTCACCCACATTTCTCGCATGGTACTTTGATGTTTATTTTTGTTCACATTTTTATTTGTCTGAAATTCAGTTTCGTTTTTTTTTTTGTTTTTTTGGTTTGTTTGTTGTTTCTTTGGAAAATGTTACTTTTACTTTTTATTTTCATTGTAGCTTAATATTTGTGTGTATTTTACTGCCGTTTTTTACGATTTTTTTTCTTTTTGTTATTATGAATGTGTGTTGTAGAGAATCCACGCGGTTTATTTTTTTTCATTTTTATTTATATAAAAATTTTCCTGTTTTTATTTTAGTAATTTTTTTTTTGTTTGTTGTTGATATTTATTTTTTGTTTTGATCGTCTTTTTCTCATATTTTCTGTTTGTTTTGTTCTTCATATTTAACTTCAGTTTTGTTATTTTGTTCATAAAATTCTTGTTGTTGGCCATTTTTATGTTGGTATTTATTTTTTTGTTTTTCTTTAGATCTGTTTTGGTTTTGTGCTAAAAATAAATATTAAATAAAATTTAACATTGACACACTTTGATGTCTCTCTATTTATGGCAAATTTTTCCGACTTTTTTATACCTATTGCAATTTTATTTTTGCTGTGTAAATGGTTTTTTGGTTTCACAAAAGCGTAGTGAAATTTAAAAATATCTGTTCAGTTTCTTTTGATACCTACAAGAAGAAAACATAATTTAGAGTGAGTGATAAAACTGCATGTTTACAGTAAGATTTGGAATACTTTTGAATAATTTTAACTCTGTTTCTATAGAAAGAAAATGCTGTTGTACAACAATAGTTCTATAGAAAATATTTCAAAAATACTTTTTTACTGACAATTTTCTATACAAAATACTGTTGGACTGGCAATTTCCAATTCAAAATACTGTTATAGGTACCTACACAAACTTTCAATAGAAAATACTGTTAAATATAAAATTTTCTATAATAAATATGGTTATACAGACAGTTTTCTATTACAAATATTGTTAAACAGAAAATATTCTTTAGAAAAACTAAAACTAGACAAACTTTCTATAGAAAATACTGTTATACCAAAAATTTTATATAGAAAAAAACTGTGTATAAAAATTTTATATAGAAAAAAACTGTGTAAAAAATGTTATACACAAAATGTTTATAGCTACAACTGTTATACACGAAATTTTCTATAAAAAAACTGTTATACAAAAAATGTTCTATAGAAAAAATGGTTTTACACACAATTTTCTACAGCTAATACTGTTATACACAAAATTTTCTAAAGATAAAACTGTTATACAAACAAATTTTCTACAGAAAAAACTTTTATACTCAATATTTTTATAATTAGAACTGTTATACACAAAATTTTCTATAGAAAAAACTGGTATAGAAAATGTTTCTATGGAAAAAACTGTTATACAAAAAATTATCTATAAGAAAAACTCTTATACGCAAAAATGTTTTATAGAAAAAACTGTTATACACACAAATTGTATAGTTGGAAATGTTAAACACAAAATTTTCTATAGAAAAACCTGTTATACACCAAACTTTCTACAGCTAATACAAACACAAAATTTTCTATAGAAAAACCTGTTATACACCAAACTTTCTACAGCTAATACTGTTATACACAAAATTTTCTGAAGAAGAAACTGTTATACAAACAAATTTTCTACAGAAAAACTGTTATACTCAATATTTTTTATAATTAGAACTGTTATACACAAAATTTTCTATAGAAAAAACAGGTATACAAAATGTTTCTATGGAAAAAACTGTTATACAAAAATTATCTATATGATAAACTGTTATACGCAAAAATGTTTTATAGAACAAAACTGTTATACACACAAATTTTATAGTTGGAACTGTTAAACACAAAATTTTCTATAGAAAAACCTGTTATACAAAATTTTTTGTATAGAAAAAACTGTTATACACACAATTTTATATAGAAAATACAGTTGTACGTAAAACTTTCTACAGAAAAAACTATTATACACAAAATTTTCATAGTTAGAACTGTTATAGAAAAAATGTTCAATAGAAAAAAATTTGTATAAATGTTTCTATAGAAATAACTGTTATACTAACAATTTTATATAGAAAAACTGCTATACACACGATTTTATATAGAAAATACAGAAAAAACTGTTATTCAAAAATGTTTCTACAGAAAATACTGTTATACACAAAATTCTCTATAGAAAAAAACTGTTATACACACAATTTTCTACAGAAAAAAATGTTATAAAAAAAATTTGATACCATAAATACTGTTATACACCAATTTTTCCTACAGAAAATACTGTTATACACAAAATTTTGTATACGAAAATTTTCCATTGAAAATACTGTTATTCGCAGGAGTCATTTCAATTATGAACTTCTTCGATGTTTAACCTTTAAAGCAGTGAACGGCTCGGCACTCATAGCATACAAACGAATGTTTGCGAAACTCGTTGAAAATTATGAAAAGGAAAACAAATTTGATATTGTGCCTTAAAAACAGAATCGCAATATGGGTTTTATGCAACATTACAATATATTTTCCAATAAGGCATGTTTAGTTTGTACCGATCACAGCTTTAAATGCAAACGAACTTACAATTTCATTTAAATCTATGAAAACCATATACATATCTATATATATCTATCTATATATATAAAAATGAAATGGTCCATGTATGTAATGTCAACACGTGAGAACGGCTGGAGCGATTTGGCTGATTTGTTTTTATTCAATTCGAAATTTTTAGGAGATGGTTTCTAAAGAATTAAAAAATTACGGCTAAAACCGGCTTTTTTGAGTCCAGTCAACTGTAATAAAAAAGCCCCTAAAGTATGCAGTACAAATTTAGATATTTTATTTGCAAATAAATAAGAACAGGCAGGGTTGGCTATTCTTCCGTCTAAAGGTTTCTCTCTGACTGTCTTGTCTGTCTGTCTGTGGAGCATGAGAGTTTTCTTGGTAACATGTATGGGAACCAACCATGTTATTTTTATTTTGTGCTGCTTTTGCTACTTCTTTTTTAGAAAGAAGATGATCAACAAGAAAAAGCGTTGCAAGCAGCGCGTATGTTTTGATTATGTTTTTGTTGCTATTGTTTTCCTTATGTCTTCAAATTGTTGTTGTTGCTTAAAAGCATCTTTCTTTTGTGTTGTTGTAGTTTATTATATTTTGTTTATTTTTTTATTGTGATTCACCCACATTTCTCGCATGGTACTTTGATGTTTATTTTTGTTCACATTTTTATTTGTCTGAAATTCAGTTTCGTTTTTTTTTTTGTTTTTTTGGTTTGTTTGTTGTTTCTTTGGAAAATGTTACTTTTACTTTTTATTTTCATTGTAGCTTAATATTTGTGTGTATTTTACTGCCGTTTTTTACGATTTTTTTTCTTTTTGTTATTATGAATGTGTGTTGTAGAGAATCCACGCGGTTTATTTTTTTTCATTTTTATTTATATAAAAATTTTCCTGTTTTTATTTTAGTAATTTTTTTTTTGTTTGTTGTTGATATTTATTTTTTGTTTTGATCGTCTTTTTCTCATATTTTCTGTTTGTTTTGTTCTTCATATTTAACTTCAGTTTTGTTATTTTGTTCATAAAATTCTTGTTGTTGGCCATTTTTATGTTGGTATTTATTTTTTTGTTTTTCTTTAGATCTGTTTTGGTTTTGTGCTAAAAATAAATATTAAATAAAATTTAACATTGACACACTTTGATGTCTCTCTATTTATGGCAAATTTTTCCGACTTTTTTATACCTATTGCAATTTTATTTTTGCTGTGTAAATGGTTTTTTGGTTTCACAAAAGCGTAGTGAAATTTAAAAATATCTGTTCAGTTTCTTTTGATACCTACAAGAAGAAAACATAATTTAGAGTGAGTGATAAAACTGCATGTTTACAGTAAGATTTGGAATACTTTTGAATAATTTTAACTCTGTTTCTATAGAAAGAAAATGCTGTTGTACAACAATAGTTCTATAGAAAATATTTCAAAAATACTTTTTTACTGACAATTTTCTATACAAAATACTGTTGGACTGGCAATTTCCAATTCAAAATACTGTTATAGGTACCTACACAAACTTTCAATAGAAAATACTGTTAAATATAAAATTTTCTATAATAAATATGGTTATACAGACAGTTTTCTATTACAAATATTGTTAAACAGAAAATATTCTTTAGAAAAACTAAAACTAGACAAACTTTCTATAGAAAATACTGTTATACCAAAAATTTTATATAGAAAAAAACTGTGTATAAAAATTTTATATAGAAAAAAACTGTGTAAAAAATGTTATACACAAAATGTTTATAGCTACAACTGTTATACACGAAATTTTCTATAAAAAAACTGTTATACAAAAAATGTTCTATAGAAAAAATGGTTTTACACACAATTTTCTACAGCTAATACTGTTATACACAAAATTTTCTAAAGATAAAACTGTTATACAAACAAATTTTCTACAGAAAAAACTTTTATACTCAATATTTTTATAATTAGAACTGTTATACACAAAATTTTCTATAGAAAAAACTGGTATAGAAAATGTTTCTATGGAAAAAACTGTTATACAAAAAATTATCTATAAGAAAAACTCTTATACGCAAAAATGTTTTATAGAAAAAACTGTTATACACACAAATTGTATAGTTGGAAATGTTAAACACAAAATTTTCTATAGAAAAACCTGTTATACACCAAACTTTCTACAGCTAATACAAACACAAAATTTTCTATAGAAAAACCTGTTATACACCAAACTTTCTACAGCTAATACTGTTATACACAAAATTTTCTGAAGAAGAAACTGTTATACAAACAAATTTTCTACAGAAAAACTGTTATACTCAATATTTTTTATAATTAGAACTGTTATACACAAAATTTTCTATAGAAAAAACAGGTATACAAAATGTTTCTATGGAAAAAACTGTTATACAAAAATTATCTATATGATAAACTGTTATACGCAAAAATGTTTTATAGAACAAAACTGTTATACACACAAATTTTATAGTTGGAACTGTTAAACACAAAATTTTCTATAGAAAAACCTGTTATACAAAATTTTTTGTATAGAAAAAACTGTTATACACACAATTTTATATAGAAAATACAGTTGTACGTAAAACTTTCTACAGAAAAAACTATTATACACAAAATTTTCATAGTTAGAACTGTTATAGAAAAAATGTTCAATAGAAAAAAATTTGTATAAATGTTTCTATAGAAATAACTGTTATACTAACAATTTTATATAGAAAAACTGCTATACACACGATTTTATATAGAAAATACAGAAAAAACTGTTATTCAAAAATGTTTCTACAGAAAATACTGTTATACACAAAAATCTCTATAGAAAAAAACTGTTATACACACAATTTTCTACAGAAAAAAATGTTATAAAAAAAATTTGATACCATAAATACTGTTATACACCAATTTTTCCTACAGAAAATACTGTTATACACAAAATTTTGTATACGAAAATTTTCCATTGAAAATACTGTTATTCGCAGGAGTCATTTCAATTATGAACTTCTTCGATGTTTAACCTTTAAAGCAGTGAACGGCTCGGCACTCATAGCATACAAACGAATGTTTGCGAAACTCGTTGAAAATTATGAAAAGGAAAACAAATTTGATATTGTGCCTTAAAAACAGAATCGCAATATGGGTTTTATGCAACATTACAATATATTTTCCAATAAGGCATGTTTAGTTTGTACCGATCACAGCTTTAAATGCAAACGAACTTACAATTTCATTTAAATCTATGAAAACCATATACATATCTATATATATCTATCTATATATATAAAAATGAAATGGTCCATGTATGTAATGTCAACACGTGAGAACGGCTGGAGCGATTTGGCTGATTTGTTTTTATTCAATTCGAAATTTTTAGGAGATGGTTTCTAAAGAATTAAAAAATTACGGCTAAAACCGGCTTTTTTTGAGTCCAGTCAACTGTAATAAAAAAGCCCCTAAAGTATGCAGTACAAATTTAGATATTTTATTTGCAAATAAATAAGAACAGGCAGGGTTGGCTACCGGGCGAAGCCGGGGCGGTCAACTAGTATGTACATATAAATCAATTAAATAATAACTATATTCAAACTATTTAAGAAAACTTTCCAATATTTTGCTTTAAATTTTAGCAAAATTTTATAGAAGGCGTAATTTTTGTGTTTATTCATATTTTTTTTCTTGTAAGCAAAATCTTAAACAATCTTTGAATTAAAACATACAAGCTACACAAAACTTTTGTTTTTTTTTTTGCCCAAAACAAAATTTTATTAAAAAGTTTTTTTGAAATTTTTATATTAAAATGCAAAAGTATTTTAAATATATTAGTTTATTTTTTTTCTTCCTTACATTTCTTAGTACATGCTTGTTATCGTGGCAAAAGCAACTACAACAAGAAAAAAAAATGGTAAAGAACACAAGTCCCATTTGGCATAATTGAAACCCTTTATTTTGCAAAAAAAAAAAAAAAAAAGGAAAGAAATCAATAAATCCTTATGGGATTTGAGCAATGCCAACGAATTATGTAAATTTTATGCATAATATTCGTTTTTAAGGAAATACGATATTTTTTGCTTTCTTTATTTCCAGTTTGTTAAGAAACAAATTTTGCTAGGGAATATTCAATAAGGAACTAAAGGTAGCAGAAAGATTTTAAAAATCATATAAAGTAATTTTTGAAAAAAAAAAAAAGTTTTTAGGAAATGAATAAACAGAAATATATACAAGTATTTGAATTAAATTTCAGTTTATATACAAAAACTAAAATATTTTTAGTATAGATTGGTAACTAAGAATAAAAAAAAGACAGCTCAGCTTGCAAAGCCTGGTTGTTATTGGTTATAAGTAAAGGGGTCATTGAATATAAGCAAGACGGACGGACAGACAGACTGCCAGGCATTGTGATAGTCAGACGGACGACTGACTGACTTAAATAAAGACACCAAACCAAGCAAACTAAAGGCATGAAACCATAAAAATGCTAAATTAACCAAAACCAAATGAAAATACTTGTAATGCAAAACAACAAAAAAAAACCCTGTCCGTAATTCCATACACAACACAAACAGCAAAAACAATCAATGAAGATTATAAGAGAACTTATGTTAAAAACCCCCTTCTTTTTTCCATTACAAAATAAGCCCTTTGTTGGCGCTCTGGCTGGCAACACACTGTGGTCAATTGTGGGCTATAGTTTTCCACTGGCTTCCTCTTTTCTTCCTGCCCCCTCCTCTACGCATTATTTTAGTTTTGACTTCCCTTAAGGGAATACTTTGGAAACTATCTGGTAATCGCTAGTAGCTGGTTGTTCGTTAATATTATGTAGTATTTGTGGGAAATTATCGTTACCCCATCACACTGCCTTTTTCATACCATAAGATTATGATTTATTTCATAAATGACAAAAACTCAGGAAAAACACAAAATTTTAAAAGAATTAATTCTTAAAAATTTCGTCTCAAAGTGATTTAGGGATTGTTCGATTAAAAAAAGGGTCTTCCAATAGGGACTTTTGAACTTTGTCAGAGGCTACATCTGTCGAATTCACTGTCAATTATTCACTTTCTTTTGCCAAATAACCACGGAGGGATTTAGTGTTCAATAACACGTCCAAATGATAAAAAAGATTTATCAAAATGGGTGTTTTGTTCGGGAAACCTGCCGGCGGCTTCTGCCATTTTACGGTAAGGCCCATTTATGGATGAATAGGTATGTCAACAGACAAAATTGTCGAATTTGGAACGATACCAATCCACATGAGATCCAAGAGCGTCCAATGTATTCCAAATAAGTCACTGTTAGGTGTGGAGTTTGGGTTGGCATTGGCCAGACCATCGACATCAATGGCGAGCGCTATAGGTCAATGATTACCAACTTCTTTTGGTCTGTGACTTGTGGTTTCAATAGGACTCAGCTACGTTCCACACAGCTCATGTCGCATTGTACATTCCAAAGCTCCGTAATTTGTGGGCATGGCCATCTCACGTCGATGTGATGTGATGTGACAATTTAATTGGATAGAATTGTTTGTAAGCTTGTATTACAATAATTTATTAAGGATCCTTGCCTTGTATAAGAGGACCTTTTAACCCATATTTGGAAACTTTCCAATAAAGAATATCACAAAAGAAGAAATCGAAAACATTCCACTTTCAATTAAAACACTCAATTCCTTTACCCCTCTGTTTATACAATCCAGCAAATAAAGTTATTTCCCCTTTTTTTGTACATTTAACTCAACCATGCATAAAAAGATTCACGATTTAGTCCACAACGTCTTCGTCATCATGATTATAATGAACGCCAATGAAGGGGCTATACCAAAACAACAAGATGTCTTTTGCTTTGCAACAATTTGTTAAGGAGTTTTTTTTATTTTTTTTTTTTAGTTGGCCTTGTTGTTTTCCATTAATTTGTTAGTGTAAAAAAAAGTGTAAAAAACAACGAACTACAGATGTTAAACAAATTCTACCATGTTATTTTATTGTATGTATTTCTTAGAGAATAAATGATATTTTTTACACACGACTGCCGAATTATAGGAAGACACCATTCAACCAACCAGTCAGCCACATAGTAGTGGTTGGTGTAAACAAAAATAATTTATGTTCTCAGTCAGTCAGCCGCTGAGAGGATGACTTAATTGTAAACATTTTAATTAAAACCAAGAGATATGCAATATTGTCAAAATACTGCAAAACTCTTCTCAAACTCTTTTAAAATACAGGGAAATAGTTGCGAATTAATCTGTATTCAAAGCAATTTCTTTGTTTTTACAAAATGCTAATTGAGGCAACAAATATTTATTCACTGTGTCTTGCCTCTGCAAAAATGTTTATTGAAACAGCCCAGGCGTATTCGATTGGCAAGATTTTTGGATGTGTCAATGAAACTGCTGCCCCTGCTAAATTTTAGCGTCTTTTTAAACTACATATCAGTCAATGAAAAGTTGATACGATCGTACATTTTTGTAGAGTATATCTATCGTATTCAAAAATATCTAGTACTACAGAGACTAACATAATACTCTCAACAAATTTCTTTAAAAACAAGTAAGAGAGCTATATTCGGCTATGCCGAATCTTATATAACCTTTACCAAATTATACTTAAATTAATTTTTAAAATTTTAATTTTAAAAATTCAAAATTGGTTTTTCTTTAATTTTTAAATTGAAAAAACTGTTTGTATAACAGTTTTCCTATAGAAAAACTGTTTGTATGACAGTTTTCCTATAGAAAAACTGTTTGTATAACAGTTTTCCTATAGAAAAACTGTTTGTATAACAGTTTTCCTATAGAAAAAATGCTTGTATAACAGTTTTCCTATAGAAAAACTGTTTGTATAACAGTTTTCCTATAGAAAAACTGTTTGTATAACAGTTTTCCTATAGAAAAACTGTTTGTATAACAGTTTTCCTATAGAAAAACTGTTTGTATAACAGTTTTCCTATAGAAAAACTGTTTGTATAACAGTTTTCCTATAGAAAAACTGTTTGTATAACAGTTTTCCTATAGAAAAACTGTTTGTATAACAGTTTTCCTATAGAAAAACTGTTTGTATAACAGTTTTCCTATAGAAAAACTGTTTGTATAACAGTTTTCCTATAGAAAAACTATTTGTATAACAGTTTTCCTATAGAAAAACTGTTTGTATAACAGTTTTCCTATAGAAAAACTGTTTGTATAACAGATTTCCTATAGAAAAACTGTTTGTATAACAGTTTTCCTATAGAAAAACTGTTTGTATAACAGTTTTCCTATAGAAAAACTGTTTGTATAACAGTTTTCCTATAGAAAAACTGTTTGTATAACAGTTTTCCTATAGAAAAACTGTTTGTATAACAGTTTTCCTATAGAAAAACTATTTGTATAACAGTTTTCATATAGAAAAACTATTTGTATAACAGTTTTCCTATAGAAAAACTGTTTGTATAACAGTTTTCCTATAGAAAAACTGTTTGTATAACAGATTTCCTATAGAAAAACTGTTTGTATAACAGTTTTCCTATAGAAAAACTGTTTGTATAACAGATTTCCTATAGAAAAACTGTTTGTATAACAGTTTTCCTATAGAAAAACTGTATAACAGTTTTCCTATAGAAAACTGTTTCTATAAAGAATATTACAGAGATGAAGAGAGAGAGATCAGATCAATTGAGGCCATTTATGGCCTCAGATCAGATAATGAAAATTGTCACAACTAATATATTTAGTTTTTAAATAATATAGTAATCATCAGGGAAACCAAAATATGCAAATGCATGTTTTTTCTGGTGAGTCTAATGGGCACATTGATAAGATATTTACACGTTTTAAGAATTTTGGCATCGATTTGTTAGTGTATATTTTTGCATATTTTACCCTTAAATGCATATTTTTACATATATTTGTTTTAGGTCATATTTTTGCGTTTTAGAGCATATTTTACTGTTTAATAGCATATTTTGATTTTATCAAAAACATATTTTGTCTTACTTATTTTTCGCAGTTGTGTTACAGGTTTTTACTTCCTTTGTTTAAACATATTTTGTCTTACTTATTTTTCGCAGTTGTGTACAGGTTTTTACTTCCTTTGTTTAAAATTCAAAATTGAAAAATATATGATTTTTTTTAATATAAAATAAGCACTATTTTAATAATAGCGCCATTTAAATATCAAATTTTAGTTCTAATTCAAACTTAACCGTTTTAATTGTTAAAGAAATATTATCTTTTAAATTTGCTCCTATAACATCAATTGATGTCGAAAGAACATTTTCTATGTATAAAAATGTTTTCAGATCCAATAGACGATTTCTATTTGAAAATTTAAGTCAACATTTTGTAATTTATTGCAATAATAACCCTAATTGAAGAAGTGACTTTATATTTATATAAAATATCATCAAAAAATACCCCTCGAGGCATTTGCATAACTTAAGTTGCTATTGTTTTTATGTTGTATTTATTTTTTGTTATACTTGTTCAGTTCTTGTTATTTTTGTTTATTTTATGTTACTTTACCTTTTTAGAAATAAATTGTATTGTTTTTTAAATTAAAGTATATTTTTTGGTTATAAATTATGTAAAAGTTTGTTTTTTTAAGAGCATATTTTTAAATTTTAAGAGCATATTTTAAAGTTTTTACTGCATATTTAAAGCGCTTAAAACGCTTTTTTTAGAGCATATTTTCGGTTTCCCTGGTAATCATTAAGAGTTTGATATTTATATTAAGATTTGCGTTAATTTATCTATTATTACAATAATCATTTACAACCAAATGCCAGTTATTGTCTTTTAGACGGGAAACGGAAGTATTACTGATCTCTAATCTCTTCACATATATCAAGTTTTTAATGTTTAATTTTGTTCGTGTTTTTTTTTCTCATAAAATGATAGTGTGATTGATGAAATCTTTTCAAATAAATAAGCCTAAACTTATGATGAAATGAACATGACAAACTAAAATTTAAACAATAAACATTCGATTTTATTTGTAAAAAGATCATTAATAACTCTCTAAATTATATTAAAATCATTAGATTTTAATTTTTAGACATTTAATGTTGTATGAAAATTTTGTTTTATAAACCTTTCATAAATTTAAAAATTGATTATGAATATGGGGGGGGGTAAACCTTTAATGGTTTAATTAGTCATAACGCATTGTACAAAATTGAAATAGATTATTACGCAAATAAATACTGTAACACGTCTTAGTTCAAGAAACTGTCTGGACTATTGCTTGATCCCATTATTTTCCGATTAATATGTTCGGTTTATATTATTTAAAAAACCTGCTTACCACAAGGGGTTAATTGGGACATAAAACCTAGAAATGCTCAATATGTTACGTGAGCTTCTGAATTTGTGTGGTTTCCTACAACAACAATGAAAAAATTGAGTATTTCTAATTAATAAATTGAGTTTAGCGAAGAAAAAAACGACTCAAACAATACCACGACAAATCAACATAAAACTGCACACATGACACAGTGGGAAACAGAAAGCTAAAAATAATTATGAAGAAAGAAAATATAAAACTTAATGAGTTACAAAAAGAGTAGGAGAAGAGAGCTATTATGTATTTCTTGCTCAAGTGTTAGTGAGTTGTGATAATTTGTAAAGGTGTGTATATGTGTGTGTGTTAAATATTTACAAGTGTGTGAGAACTAAGTCTGCATGTGCCAGTGAGTGAGTATGTGATTAAAATGATGATAATATTTCTTTCCCAGCTGTTTGTTGACCCCAAAATTCAAGTCATGGTTATGGCCAAAAGTTGCTATTATAAATGAATGTCTGTCTGTCTGTGTCTGTATATAATTTTTGATTGTTGTTTGTTGAAAAAGGGAAATAATACATAATAAAAGATTTTAATAACAATATTATCTCACAAAACAAATTTAGTTAAACTAATACTTTTTATATTTAAAATTTGTTGGTTATTTCTTTGTTATATTTAAAAAAAATAAGCCGGTATTTATATTCTACTCAAACACACTAACAAGTGCTTAGAAATCTTATTGTCAACTTAATGGTTGAGTTTGTTTAATTGCCGGCATTTGTTCCTCCCTGCTATACTTCCCTTCTCTTCTTGAATACATATATTTTTTGGTAACCATTGCCATCATTGTTGTTTTTTTTAAAAAAAAAATAATGAAGAAATTTTCTTGTGAATTGTAGTTAGTTTCTGTTACCACTATCCATCTATCCAACCAACCATTCAAGCAACCATCCATACATTTCTATAATTCTAGGAAATTAAAACACGATTTACTTGATCACTCATGTTGAAATAATTAAAAAAGAAAATCATTTTTTTTTGTTTTGCTCTCTTCAATACAAAGTGTATGTACTTTATTACACAGCCACAAACAAATATGAAAACAAAACTAATTTCAAATGTTACCATATCCAAAAATGAAAATAAAAAATTGTATAAAAATTAATTATCAATTTAAGAAGGAAATGAAAGAAATAGTTAATAAAACATCGAATGGAATTAATCAATAAATTGAAAATCATTAAATGGTAAAAAATGTTTTAAGAAATTTAGCATTAACGAAACTCGTTAAAATTATTAAAAGCGAAACAAAATGGGGATTTTACATTAAAAACTAATGGGACAAGATTGGTTTTCAAATCATTATCAAACATAAAATTTAATTTTATTTAATAAAATACTCGTATCGTTTGAAAAATTTTGTTTTCTCATTATGTTGTACCTCAGAAACACAAAGTTTGACATCAGACATAATTCTCAAAGGTTTCTCAAACCCAAACATAGTTATAAATAAAATTAAATTTTATGTTTTTTTTTTAATTTGAAAAATTGAGTTTTCTTAGAAACACCAAGTTATGTATGTTTTTGACATCAAACATAATTCTCAAAGGTTTCTCAAATTTAAACATAGGTATAAATAAAACGAAATTTTATGTGGATTTAAAAAATAAAAATTGAGCTTTCTGATTATGTTCTACCTCAGAAACAAAGTTTGACATCAGACATAATTCTCAAAGGCTTCTCAAACGTAAACATAGGTAGGTAGAAATAAAATAAAATTTTGTTTTTTTTTTTTTAATTTTAATATTGAGTTTTCATTATTTCATTATTTTCTACCTCAAAAGCAGAAAGTGTGACATCAGACATAATTCTCAAAGGTTTATCAAACGTAAACATAATTAAATAGAAATAAAATTAAATTTTAAGTTGATGTTTTCTTTTAAAAAAATTGAATAGTTGAGTTTACTCATTAAGTTCTACCTCAGAAACACAAAGTTTGTCATCAGACATAATTCTCAAAGGTTTATCAAACGTAAACATAGCTAGATAGAAATAAAATTAAATTTTAAGTTGATTTTTTTAAAAATTGAGTTTTCAGAAACACAAAGTTAAACATAATTCTCAAAGGTTTCTCAATCCTAAACATAGGAATAAACAAAATTAAATTTTAAGTTGATTTTTTTTTTAAATTTTGAAAAATTGAATTTTCTCACAAATATAATTTCAATTCAAACCTAAACATAAATAAAAATAAAATTTTAAGTAGATTTTTTTTCAAAATTTTTGGAAAATTTTATTTTCTCAATTTAAAAACAAATATTTTTTGAAATTTAAAAAAATAAAAATTGAAATGCCCAAAGTACTCCCAAGGGTATGTGTTTACCAAATATGGTAAATTGGTTCAAAAGAGTTTTTTCTGTGTTATTTGGTGGAATTCATGACATATATTCTGGATCGTTATAAATAGAGTAGTCGATAAAGCTACGTCCGTCTGTCTGTCTGTTGAAATCAACTTTCCGAAGCCCCCAAATAAATTACAAAAATGAGAGATACATAAATATATCGGCTATAGTCCAACTTAGGTTGCTATTTGAAATCAAGAAAATGGCCCCAGAAATTGCTGAGATATAAGCAAAAAACCATGATTATATCGATTTTTATTTTATCTATTTTTTGACTTAGTATATCTAGATTACTAAGTCATGTTCAAAGACAATATGGATATTAAATGAAAGGCATTTCAAATACCTTTCCATCAAATATAACACCATCTAAATTCGGACCAACAAAGGATCAAAATTGGCATATATTTTATATTTTAACCCGAATGTTTTTTTCACCCAAAACAAGAAAATATTTTTCACTGATAATTTTAAATGTTTATTAAAAAAATATTACTATTATAATAAAGTCAAATTCTTTCTCAAATATTGAAAGTTAGAAAAAAGAATTGAAATACATTTGAGAATACAGGCCATTATAACAAAAGTGCTATATTCGGCTGTGCCAAATCTTATATACCCCTCACCAAATTATACATTAAAATAAAATTTTTAAATTTTTTTAGGTAAATAAAATTAAAAAAAAAAATTTTAAATTTAAAAAAAAAAATTTTTTTTCGAAATTATTTTTAAAATTTTTAAAATTTTTTTTGGAAATATATTAGTTAAATAAATTTATGAAAAAAAAAAGTTTTTTAGCTAAAAATTTCGGTTAAAAAATAATTTTTCTGATTTTGACCCATTGTAGGTCCAACATATGCGTCTTTGTTGGAGTATCTATCATTAGATAACAATACTGTCTATATTAATGACTTAGTAATCCAGATATTGTTCAAAAATAGGCCAAAAAACAAGGTTGTCCTGGTATCCATATATCTCAGCCAATTGAGCGCCGATATTTTCGATTTTAAATAGAAACCGAACCGTGTCTATAGCGGATATATTTATGTATGAATCAGGTCTATAAGTTATTTGGGAGTTACGGAAATTTGATTTCAACATACAGACGGACGTGGCTATATCAGCTCCAATATCTATAACAATCCAGAAAATGTAGAAATTACAAATTGTTCTCAAAATATTTTTTTAATT
The DNA here is from genome assembly GCF_958450345.1 of Calliphora vicina. Classification (NCBI taxonomy): domain Eukaryota; kingdom Metazoa; phylum Arthropoda; class Insecta; order Diptera; family Calliphoridae; genus Calliphora; species Calliphora vicina. Next base: position 97,897,731 of record NC_088784.1, on the reverse strand, counting down.
TTTTAAAAAAAATTCTCAAATGTCTATAGATTAATTTTCAAACATTTGAATTTTGAGAAAATGTTTGATTGAATTTTGGCATTTTCAATTAAATTTCTTTATTTTATTCACGACCTATCAACTTTAAAGGCTTAAATAAAATTGAGTTTTAAATACCTGTGCCTGGAAACACTTAAATTTGACCTCATTTTTCATTACACTTAAAAGAAACTACTAAAACAACAAAAAAACATAAACAAAACTTCCCAACCGGCTAAAAGACTCGCAGAGTTCTTTGCTGAAATATCTAAAAAAAAGAGGAAAGACAACAAAATCAAATAAAATCTATAAAAAAAACAGAGAACGAACATGTAAAAGGAACATTTTACTTTGTGGTGCATAAAAAATAAAAAAAAACAAACCAAAAAATAAGTGGATTTCTTTTACATTCTATTCTGTTGCTTCTTACTTTTATATTTTTATTTCTTTTTTTTATATTATATTTTACTCCAGACTGATAATAAAATAAATCTTTCAAGGACGTATAAGCAACAGCAACAACTAAAAGAAACCAAAACAACAACAGCCACAAAAGAAGTACACCAGCATTTTAAGATGAACAAAATAAAAACAAGGAATTTGTAAAATAAAACACACATCTTAGTAACACACATACACACGACAGCGGCAACGTTAGCGACAAAATGTGAGACGCAGTAAAAAATAAAACTGGATTCCTGTACCCACCAGTCAGTCTTCTTTATGGATTTTCATATTTATTGTATTATAAGGAGCAAGGTAGGGGAACAACCAGACAAGACACTACAAAGAAGCCTAGACAAAACAAAAACCAAACACTAAATAAAAACGTCGTATGTAAGAAGTAAAATAAAAAATAGATTTCATGATGTAGATGTTGACGCGTCAACAAGGTGTATAAAAAGGTATAAAAATTCAATAAACAGGATGTATTTTAGTCCCAACCAGTTTCAAAATAAGAACATTTAACAGGGTGACACATGTTAAGATATACAAGAAGGAATTCCAATTAGGAATCCAATTTTATATAGATTTATTAACGATTCAGTTAGTTTCATTATTACGATTAATTTTGTTATTGGGGATTTACAATAGATGTGGTATCTTTTGAACGTGGTTTTTGTTTTATTTGTCATTTTGAAGGGTACATAGCTGTCATTTATTCTCACTTAGTTATAGAACATTATTCAGCCCAATTATGAATAAAAATTCCCCGGGAGTTTTTTCCCTTTTCTCATTTTTCCTATTCAAATTCAATGGGAAAAAACTCCCGGAAAACAAACTCCCAGGGAATTTTTTATTCATAATTGGACTGATAGTGTAAACAACAAAGTTATCTTTGCTTCAAAAATTTCGAATTTTGTACCCACAAAGCGTCATTGCAGGAAGTTTTGCTTTTCTTCTTTAACAAGTGCAGCTGAAGCTCAGCGATTGCTCCTTACCAAAGCTTATGGTGAATGTGTACCATCGGTTTCAAAGTGCGTGTGATGAGAAAGATCGAAGAGAAGAGAAAGATCGCCCAGGACAGTAAAAAAAGTTTGAAGACCAAGAATTGTCAAACCCATCAAGATCTAGCAAAATCATTGGGATCTACTCAAACTGCAATTTCAAAATGTTTGCGAGCAGCAGGATTCATCCATTAGCAGGAAAATTGGGTCCATACGAATTGAAGGCGAGAGACCTTGAAAGAGACCTTTTGCATGTCGGAAATAATGCTTGAACGCTTTAAAAGAAAATCATTTTGCACCCAATCATTACTTGCGATGAAAAACGGATCCATTATGATAACCCGTAGCGTAAGTGCAGCCCGGCCAACCAGCCGAATCGACAACAAAGCCAAATATTCATGACGTTAAGGCAATACTCTGCATTTGGTGGGAGCAAAAGGGTCCTATATATATATATTGTGCTGCTGAATGTGACCAGAAATTTACTCCATGAAGATTGTTTGTTGTCAAACGCAACAAGATCATGCAAAATCATTCTGAACTACTAAATTACCAATTTCCAAACGTTTGTATGCAGCAGGATTCATCCAAAAGTAGAAAAATTGGGTACCATGGAATTTGAAGCCGAGAGATCTTGAAATACGATTTTGTAGGTCTGAAATGTCGAATCATTTCTAGCGATGAAAAATGGATCCAACAATAACCCGAAGCCTAAGAGATCATACGTGAACTCGGCCAACCAGCCGAATTGAGTGCTAAGGTTGTGCTCTGTATTTGTTGCCAGACCAAACTATTGAGAAAGAAGTGGTTGGGAAGTTTTGCCTCACCCGCTTTAAAGTCCAGACCTTGGCCCGTCCGACTACTACTTGTTTCGATCAAACAGAGTTCTTGTCCTTAAAAGATAAACTCGGAATCTATATGTTGCCAGAAAGATGGGAAAATGTTGTAGCTAACAATGGCCAATACATTGAATAAATCTATATTGTACAAATGTTTAACAAATTAAAGCTAAAAATTTGTTCTTGGCCTGAAAAAATTAATAGTTCTTTTGGCCCGGAATCCATATATTGCCAGAAAGATTAGAAAAGGTCATAGCTAACAATGGCCAATACTTTGAATAAATTTATATTGTACAAATGTTTCAAAATAAAGCTGAAAAAATCTCGCATTTTTAAGGACATCTTCCTATTTTGAATACCGTTTTTGATGAGTTTCTATAGAAAATTACGATGTAAAATTTTATAAACCAAATATGTATGATGATGACTCATACAAATGTATCATTTACTAGCAGACACAGTGTAAATCCTAAAGAGAGAGTCCCCCCGAAATAAAATGGAGAACAACACAATAAAATTAAATAAAAACAACAACATTATGACTATGACTAGACAAGAAAATCAAGTTTTCTTGTATTTTAAGTATGTTTTTGTTGTTGCAGGAAAATAATAACAAAATAAAATGACATTTTTTTTATATATAAACAAAATATTACGCGAAATAATAAAAAAAGAGAGCAAAAAACAATAAAAGTAAATAGCAACAATAACATTAACACAACAATATTACACATGTGTAAAACACACATACAATCTCTAACATAAATGTAAAAAAACAACAAATATAAGAGAAGAACCAGGAGAAAAAGTAGCAGCAATAAAATTAATAATAAAAAAATTACCGGAAAATGTATAAAAAAAATAAGTAAAGTTAAGAAAAATACTTGTAAAACAACAAGGAAAATAAGACGACCTTTAAAAACTGAAACATGTTTTGTGTTGTATTTGTTGTTAGTGTCTTTTCGTACAAGTAACAAAAACAAAAAAATATAAACGATTTAGGCCAAAAACACCGCATGCACGGACAGACGACACAGAAAGGCATAGACGAAAAATAAAACTGAAATATAAAAATACTAAAAGTAATAAAAAATAATAAAATAAAAAAAAATGAAGGCAAGGAAAAGAAGATCTACACGTGTATGGATGGATAGATTGGATGAATGAATTGGAATGATGTGTGTAAAAGTCTGGCTGGCTGGATATTTTACTCCTCTTTCAGACACAATGGGGGTCGGGGCATTTTTTTTAGAGTGTCTTCAGTTTTCTTTCTTGGTACTTTTCCTTTTCCTACGACAACACTCAATTTTACGTTTCTTTTATTATACCTGTAAACTGTTGATGACGACGCCAATGATGATGCAATAAGATTCTTCCAAAAAGAAATATTTAACAATAAAAACAACTAGAATGACAACAACAACAAAAAAGTAAAAGTTAACACACAATTTTCGTTTTTTTCTTTTTGGGAAACATGTGAATGATTGTGTAGAAATAAAAAATGTGATAAACAGAAAAGAAAGTATTTTTTGTTAAAGAATTATCACAAAATAACAACAACCCTAAATTATAAACAGGTGTAATTTTTATTTTTATTATGTATTTATTCTAACAGGTAGTAACACACTCAATTTTATTTTCTTTCTTGCCTTAATCTCCCCCTAATGATCTTTAGTTCTATTTCTGTAGTTTTTAGGGAGTTATTTCAAAATAAAAATTTCAAGATCATTAATTGTGTGCAATACAAAAGGATCTTTTTTACCTTTTTCTTGAAACCTGAAAAGTTAAAAGTCATTGGTTGTAATTTAACATTTAAATTATCTAAAGATCTTAGACGTTTTCATGATAATTAATCTTGATTAGTGGCCAATTTCTTTGATAAAATTTTGGTTGTTTTAAAACTATGCATTAAGGCATAGTTCAGGTATCTGAGAGGATACAGAATATTATAATCAGGACTGCTATTTTCAAGCAAATGCATATTTGTATTCAGTAACATGGAATCAATTTTGACCAATTACTTTTCCGAATCAGATGATTTGTAACAACAAATAGGAATCTATCTGATGTTGCATAATTTACTTTTTAAGCCCATGAAAATATACTCTTTTTTGAATACGAACCAGTACACAGTGGAGGAATTTTTAAGTATGTATTTATCTTTATATCTTTTTTCCTTATTTCTGCAAAAAAGCTTATATGATTTTTTTTACTTTAGACATTTTTGAAAAGGAGACATGATTTCCTACACTTTAATATATAATTTGTATATGTATGTTATCAATTCCAGTAGTCTAATTAATGGCTTCAAAATACCAAACTCCCAGTAATAAGCTTCAACTTGTAGTTTTCTCGCATCTTTGGTAATGCAGTAGTCGGCAATGCAGTGACAAAAACTACTACAAGATTCCAAAATATTCCCTGTATGTTATTGATTTTGAATCAATAACTTAGACTAGGGGGAATGATAAGATATACAAATTATATATCAAAGTGTAGGAAATTATGTCTTCTTTTCAAAAATGTATGAAATATTGAATAATTAAAAAAATTCATTGAAGCAAAAATCAGGAAAAAAAATTGTATCTGATTTTTTTTTTAAATTTACAGTTAGTATATACAAATGTTTTATTAAAATGCAAAAGTGGAAAAATAATTTAAGTTTTACTATTTAAAATCCCACAATTAAGAAAAAATCTTTTCAAAATATCCCAAAATAGAGATTTTTGGCTATATTTAAGGTACCAAGGCCGGGATTAAAGAATCCCTTTGCAAAATAAATCAGAAAATATTAACAGGTTCTCTTTTTTTGAAAGCAGCTGAGATTAAGGAAATTTTGCCTTAAAGTTGAAATTTCCATAAAAAAAAGAAGTGACGCTGAAACACTCCAATTGCTCACCAAAGCCTATGGTGAATGTGTTCCATACGTTTTCAACGCGCGAGTGATTGTTTGTGCGGTTCAGAAGTGGTGATTTTGACAAGGAAGACAAAGATCACCCAAGAGAGCCAAAGAAGCTTGAAGACCAAGAATTGGAGCCATTACTCCATGCAGATTGTTGTGAAACTCAACAAGAGTTTGCAAAATCAGTAGGAGCTACTGAATCAAAGGATTCATCCAAACTCAGGGAAATTGGGTAACATACGAATTGAAGCTGAGAGACCTTGAAAGACGATTTAGCATGTCCGAAATTATGCTTGAACGCTATAGAAAAAAAATCATGTTTGCACCGAAATATTACTTGCGATGAAAAATTAATCCATTACGATAATCCGAAGCGTAAAATATTGTATGTGAAACCCGGCCAACTAGCCGAATCGACACCAAAGCCAAATATCCATGACGATAAGGTAAAAGGGTCCTGAGCTGCTCAAATCTGACCAGACCATCACAGGGAACCTATACCGAACGCAACTAATTCCTTTCAGCGTACATTAGCTGAAAAACGCCCAGAATGACCGTAATATTCAATACATGAAACCGTGTATGATCGGCCACATGTTGCAATACCTGGTATACGTTTCACTTTGGTACAGAGTATCCGATATTGGCTTGAATCGTACTTGGCCTCAAAAGATGAGCAGTTCTCTTGGCTAGGAATCCATATGTTGACAGAAAGATGGGGAAAAGTTCATAGCTAAGAATGGCCAATACTTTGAATAAATTTATATTGTACAAACGTTTCAAAATAAAAGCTAAAAATCCTTCACCATGAGTGCAAGTGTATATATAAGTTTGACATTCCGTTTGTAATTTATACAATTTTCATTTGCGGCTTCACAGAGTATATATATACATATATGTCCGTCTGCATGTTGAAATCAACTTTCCCCCAATTAACATGATTGATACATCAATACATCGGGAATTCTCCCGGCTCGGTTGCTATTTAAAATCGAGAAAATCGGGCCACAAATGGCTGAGGTATAAGGAAAAAACCGGGACAACCTCGATTTTTGGTATATTTTTTATCTTTGTATATCTGGATTACTAAGTCATTAATATAGACAATATGGATATCTAATGATAGATATTTTCATTGATAAGTTTATTGCAACGATGTATATATGGCTATAGTAAGTTGGACCTACAATGGGTCAAAATCGGAAAAAATAAATTTTTAACCCGAATTTTTTGTCACCAAAAATTTTTTTTCATATATTTTTTTTACTACTAAATTTAAAAAAAAAAATTAAAACATAAAAAACAATTTGGAAAAAAAAAATTGAAATTTAAAAAAAAAATTGAAATTTTGAAAAAAAAACATAAGTTTTACCTAAAAATATTTAAAATAAGATTCGCCACAACCAAATATAGCTCTCTTAATTTTTTTTAACAAAAAATTTTTTAATTATTTTCGATAATGAAATTTTGATTTAAAATGTATCAACAGTTTTGAATTTTACTCTAAACCTTATTCTAAAAAAAATTATATACTTACTGCTAATAAACACATTTCAAATTTTGATTCAGATTCTTACCTGTAAGTAAAAAAGAAAATGAATTTTAAATTAAATCTAGAATAGAATATTAAAATTTAAGTTTTTAAAGATTTCTTTAAATATCAGTATCAAGTATTATTTAAAATTGATCCAGAAACCGATCTCTGGAATTTTGAAAGATTTCATAATTTAATAAATATTTTTCTAAATAATTTACTTTGTATAATATTTATATAAGATAATGAAGGTTACTATTTACTAAGGCTTAATTTTGTACTTAAATTTTGTTATATTCAAAATCTTAAAAAAAAATGTATTTCATCATAATGATCATTAAGAGCCCCCATTTAATATAAAATTTATTAAGAAAAAAAAACATGTATAATTTTATATGTATTAGTATGGATGTATATACAAATGAATTAAAACACAGGTACAAGTTTCAAAGCGACATTTGAGCAAAAAGTTTTGTATCCCCTTCTAAAAAAACAATGAAAAATTGATCGTTTTATACTGGTAGAGATCAGAGTGTAGTAGATTGCGAGTACATTGATTATTAAACATTACCTGAATTCATTAAATACGAAAAATTTAAAAAAAAAAAACTTAAATTTATTTTTGTTTCTAAGCATACGCCATTAAACAGTGGGACCAGTTAATGAAATGGGATTTTGTAAATTAGTTAAAAATCTATGCCAAACGATTTTTAGCACCGATTTTATATTTCTACACATTTGTTTAATTGCGAAACGCTGAACATAACTTAAAGTATCCAATTTATCTTATTGTAATTTTAAATTTTCTGCTGCTTTAGCAGATTTTTCATAATTTGTTCCACTGTTCTTGAACATCTTGGCCATACGCACTTTATGTAAAACATTCACAAATACACAAGTAATAAACGTATGAATGTATGTAGGTATGAAACATCATCATTATGATTTCATTTCATTTAAAAAAACTGACTAACTTCATATTCTCCATACTGGCTGGTCGTCGTCATTGTCGTCGTACTGTACAAGCCAACCTGAAGAAGACAAGTTCAAGGCCTTTTTTGGTTCATTGTAGAAAAAGTTTTTTTTTGTATTTTTTTTACTTTTTCATTGGCGTTGTTGTTGCTGTTTTTGTCTCGAAGTGGCTATATATTGGTTGCTTGAATGGATGGTTGGTTGGTTGGTTGTTTAGTTAATGTGAACAATTATAATTCCAAAATGTGAGTGTGCGTAATTTTTTAGGAATAAATGTTGCTATAGAGTAAGTAAACGGCCACAACCAGCTAAATCACCAAATATAATGATTTCTATGGAATTATGATTAATTAGTGTTAATTACACGCTTTTATTTCCAACCAAGCAACATTACCAACACTAGAGACGACAAAGACGAAGACGACGACGATTAAGAAATATCTACAACAGCCAACACAAAACATGAAAATAACCATCATCATCACCACCACCAGCCATCACACCATGTTGGTTGGTTGGTTTGGACACTGTTTCTTGGATTTTTGTCCATGTTATTTCTTTGCTTTATGTACGCATTGGTAACTTTCAAAAATGTTGTTAGGTTTATTGTACATATTTTTATTATTATTTTTTTTTTTGGAAAATCATCTCAGCAATTAATTAGTTAATAAGCTTAAATTTTTTTTTAATAAAATAAAGTTAAAATATCACAACATTAAAGATATGAAATCATTTAATTGTAAACATAAATAAATAAATAATTTACATAAGAAATGACCTTTCTATTAAGTATACTTTAAACCGTCTTGAAATATGTTTTCATCATTCATGTTGGTAAGAGGCTTCGGAAAATTGATTTCAACGTACAGCTCAATGTACATCTTGACTCCACAATATATAAAGAACCATGATATAATGGGTGTATGTGTTCAAAATTCAGGATTTACAATAGATGGCGTATCTCTTGAACGCAGTTTTTTTTATACCCTACACCACCATAGTGGTGTATCTACATAAAATTCACTCCAAATAAGTTTTATATATACAAAATTCATGTCACTAAATTTTGTTACGATCGCTCCCATATAGACCCGCTTCCGAAAATCACTTTAACGTGCATAAATCGCTTAAAAATGTTGGTATACTCACAAAAATCAACATAGTAAACTTTCATATAGACATAAATTACACGACCTAATTTCATGGTGATCGGTCCATAATTGGTCAAGCCCCCATATAATGCCCACTTCCGAAAATCACTCAAAATATAAATTATTGAAATTTTAAAAGAAAAATGTTGCTCTTTTACTTAGTGTAGGGTATTATATGGTCGGGCTTGACCGACCATACTTTCTTACTTGTTTTTATCTGTAATTTTTTCTCACTTAGTTATTGTACATTATAGTGTAAACAACAAAGTTTTCTTTTTCGTCAAAAATGTCGAAGCGTCATATCCGGGAAGTGTTGGTTCACTTCTGTAATTTAAAAAAAAATCGATGAGATCGATTGCTCCTCACCAAAGCTAATGGTGAATATGTTCCATCGGTTTCAACGTGAGAGAGATGAAAAGAAATTTGAAGACCTAGAATTGGAGGCATAACTCCATGAAGATTGTTACAAAACTCAACAAGATCTTGGAAAATCATTGGGAGCTACTGAATCAGCAATTTCAAAACGTTTGTGAGCATCAGGACTCATCTAAAATCAGAGAAATTGAATACCATACGAATTGAAACCGAGAGACCTTGAAAGACGAATTTGCTTGTCCAAATGATGTTTTAACGCTACAAAAGAAATTTATTTTTGCACCTAATCATTACTTATAATGAAAAATGGATCCCAACAAACCAGCCGAATCGACACCAAAGCCTATCCATAGCGCTAGTGTAATGGTGGGAGCAAAATGTTCCTATCTATTTTGAGCTGCTAAAATCTGGCCAGACCATCACAGGAATTTGTGGGCCGATTATCCTACCGAACGCAACTGATTCGTTTGAAGCAAGCATTGACCGAAAATCACCCAAAATATGCGGTAGGACATGAAGCATGAAGGTGATTATCACCCCTATCGTCAATAATATGTGAAATTATTATAGTGATATTCCCATGAACTTTTCATTGACAATAGTTGATTTTGTTAGTAACAGCTGTTCATTGTTTACAAAATGTCATCTAAAAATTTCACAACATTTTTTCACGTGAACAAAGTTAATGAACGAAAAATGGGAAAAGCGAACATATTTCATGAGAAATATTGATTCGCGATAGGGGTGAATATTCCATCTTGACAACACTAGGCCACATGTTGCAATACCTTTTAAAAAGTATTTAGAATGAAGTGGCTGGATGTTTTGCTTCACCCGATTTATAGTCCAGACCTTGCCCCGACCGAATACTATTTGTTTCGATCCATGCAGAACGCTTTCTCTGGGATACGCTTCAGAACAGAGTTTCCGGAAATTCGCTGGATTCGTTCTTCGGCCTAAAAAGATGAGCAGTTCTTTTGGCTCGGAATCCATGTTACCAGAAAGATGAAAAATGTCATAGCTAACAATGGCCAATACTGTAAGTAAATTTATATTGTACGAATGCTTCAAAATGAAAGCTAAAAATTTGAAATAAAAAAAAAAATCCCAAAATTTTTTATATAAATTAAAGATTGACAGACATTTAGGTTAAAAAATTTGTTTTTGAAAAAAAAATCAGAATAAAAATTTTTTTTCCGATTTTGACCCATTATCGGTCCGAATCTCTATGGCGTTAGATACGTTGAAATTGTCTTCGAAATGCTATCCACATTGTCTATGAAATAACTTAGTAATCGAGATATATTTGTGGGCCGATTGTCCTGATTTTTTGATATATTGATGTATCCATCATGATTGTACGAAATCCAGCATTTGAAACACAACTCAAAAACATCTCAGCTCTGACTGTGTAAAATTTCATTAAGATATCTCCAATGTCCGACTTCTTTGCTAAATAAAATGTATTTAAACTACTGATTACCTTTGGAATCCAAAAACTGCGAGGCGAAATATCGTAAATATTTTTTTAACTACTCTTAAAATGTTTTTCCAAATTCATAACAATATATGTCATTTTATATTTTAATATTTTAATTGGTATTTAAAATAGAAAAATAAAAACGAGACCTTTAAATATTAAATTCAAAAGAAACTATACCATAAATTGAGTTCAATACCAAATCAAGTCAGAAACGGTAGCAACAACAATTATTTTCAAATTACCACACTTATCTAGACTCAGTGACTGGCCTCATCACCTGCCTGCTGCCTACCGTATCATATATGTAAGTACTAGTGATGACAAATTTAAGTATTCGATTATTCGATACTTTCATTTTTATATTTGAAAAAAAAAAAAAATTTAAATAAAGCTGTTAGTTTATATATTTGTTTCGGTCAAAATTAGTAACTACATTTTGAACTAGTTCTGGTGACCCGAATATGTTGAAATTCGAACTTATGTTCGAAACATTTCTAAAGCTCTTAAAATAATCGCTAAATCATGAAAACAATGCAATATTATTATGAATATTCGAAATTAAATTGAAAAATTCGAACATATGTTTGTTCGAAATTTTTTTATAGCTGTTAAAATAATCTCCAAATCATAAGGATTCATAAAAAAAACTTATTTTAGATTTATTTGACGACAATTTCTTAAACTTTTTAATTTCAAACTTAAAAATTATGAAACAAAAAAAATAAAAAAATTTTAATGAATTTTTAAAATATTTTCAATGAATTTATAAAAATAATCGCTAGATCGTACAATACTTGATGACATATGTTCGAAAATTCGAAATTAAATTGAAAAATTTTAACTTATGTTCGAAAAGTTTTTAAAGCTATTAAAATAATCTCTAAATCGTGAGGATTCTTAAAAAAAAAAAAATTTTAGATTTAGTTGAGATCAATTTCTTATAATTTTCAATTTCGAACTTAAAAATTTTTAAATTTTTTTAATTAATTTTAAAGGAACTTATGTTCCAAAATTTTTTAAAGATGTTAAAAAAATCTCCAAATAATGACGATTCTTAAAAATTTTTTTTAGATTTAGTTGAGCTCAATTTCTTGTATTTTTAAATTTCGAACTTAAAAATTTTAAAGAAAAAAAAAGAAAAAAAATTTAATGAAAATTTATGTAGTTTCAGAATATAAGTTTTTGAAGATATGTCCGAAAATTCGAATATAAATTTTGAATATTCAAATTGTAAAACTGCATTTCGAATTAGTTATGGTTGCCCGAATATTTTGAAATTGGGAATTAATGCATACTCCTGATGACAATATGTTATGTTCGAAAATTCGAACTTTCAAAACGTGTTTAAAGCTATTAAAATAATTGATAGTTCATGAAAACACCTGACGACAATGCAATATTATGTTCGAAAATTCGAAATTAAATTGAAAAATTCGAACTTAAGTTCGAACATTTTTTAGATCATAAGGATTTTTAAAAATCATATTTTAGATTTATACGACGACAATTTCTTACATTATTCAATTTCGAATTTAAATTTTTTTGAAAAAAAATAAAAACTTTTTTAATGAATTTTAAAGTATTTTCAATGTATTTATTAAAATAATCGTTATATCATGAAAAAACCTGATGACAATGCTAGATTATGTTCGAAATTAAATTGAAAAATTCGAACTTATGTTCGAAAATATTTTAAAGCCATCACAATAATTGGCCTTGAAGGCTTTGTATTACTTGAATGAATAAAATAAATAAATAATCTCTAAATTACGAGCATTCTTAAAAAAATATTTTAGATTTATTTGAGGACAATTTTTCAAATTCGAACTTAAAAATTTTGAAATTTTTTTAAAGAATTTACAAGTATTTTCAATAAATTTATTGAAACAATCGCTATATCGTGATAACACCTGACAATGCAACATTATGTTTGAAAATTCGAAATTAAATTGAAAAATTCGAACTTGTGTTCGAAATTTTTTTAAGATATATTCGAAATTTTGAATTTAAACTTTGAATATTCAAGGTGCTTAAAAAAACCAATAAGATTATCGATTACCCAATTTTACAAATACTCGATACTCTATACTTGACCAGCACTAATTTGTACTCGTATGAGCAGAAGACACTAGTTTTTTTTCGATTAATTTAATTAAAGAAGAAGCTAAAGAAAAAAATCAATTTGCTTTAATATAATAAATGGCCAATAATTGAAAAAAAGCGCAACCGTATAGAAAACAACTACCTGCCACTAACAACACACTACCCAACCATACCTGAGCTTGCCCCGTTTTCTTTTTCTTACTCTGGCTACTGTTGTTGTTAACAATCAAATAATGGTCAAGAAAATTGCAAAAACATTTTTTTTTTTCGTTCGTCATGGCATTGTGAAAAATAAGTCATAATTGAGTTTTAAGCAAAATGCTGATTTACACAGAAAAATAATTCATTTTTCAAAAATGTATTATATGCAAAATTAAAATGAAAAAAAACTATAGTTTTTCGAAACAAACTAAATAAATAAGAGTAGATATGAAGATTATTTGAACTATAACATGTGCACGTAACCAACAAAGTGTTAATTGCCAATATTGGTTAAAGCGAAACAGCTAATGGAAACTCATGCCCAGAAAGTCACAATAACAAATCGTAAAAAACCGATACAAATTCAAGGGGTTTGAATTTCACTGGACACACAAAGATGTTCAACATACATACAATATAAAACGATGAGGTCGTTGTAAACGTTAGTAAAACAAAATAATTATTGGCCAACAAAGGCAAAAAATAATATAAAAAAAAAAATTCAAACTGTACAGCAAGCAACAGAAAACAGCCGTAACAGTAGCAGCAGCTGAAAATGTTTCAATTACAAACATGATCATGGTCACAACTTCCCAAGAAACATCTATCTATACCTCCTCTCTATCTATCTATATAAATAAATTCTGATAATCGTTCAAGATGATAGTGATGATGAGGATGGTAGTTTATGGCTACTCCAAACATTCATAATACCGATGAATTGCAGTAGAACTAAAAAAACAGTTTGCTACTTGTATCTTCTTGAATTTTACTATTGACTGATTCATAACTTTATATACATACATACATACACACACTCCCATTACATAGATACACATTTATTCACATGCATATTTTACACAGATACTACTTGTTCAACAAAAAAAATGCAGAAAAAAACAGCAGATACTTTGTACTAAAAGTACTGATGGTTTTGACGGAACGAACAATCGACCAACCGGCATAATTTAACCAAAAGAAGCCAAGTAACCGTAAGCCTTGTTTTTTTTTTCTTTTTGCATTTTATTTTTATTAAGTCTTTCTCTTTTTTTTAATTTTTTTTTGTAGCTGCAACAAAAACAACAGCAATTTTTGCATCATGCAACTGCTGCAATACACTAACCCGGGTGTTACTTTAGTTTTTTTTTGCCATACACTCAAGGAAAAAGGTTTGGAATTTTATAAAATGGAGAGACATTTGCATGAAAAGATTTAAAAATTCTTGAATATTTAAAAGATACACAAATGTAAAGAATTTTATCAGTAAAAAGGTGTCATATTCCTATTGGAATAAACAAAATTAAGAATTACCAAATTTGAAAGTAAATTCATCAACTTCAAATAAAAAAATAGGAAAAACCCAATCAATCAGATCACAAAGAGCCGAACACCGGTTTAAACCAATGAGAACCAAACACAGTTCCGGATCTCGAACATGTACCAGCTGCTTACACGAACACAACACGAAACAAGTATGAATGAATCTTGTATATCCAGCATCAATATGTGAAAAAATATTTTTCTGATAAAGAGGTTATATGGGGGGTAGGGTCAATTAAGGACCGATCCAAACAAAAATTGGTAGAAAGATTTAGATTCATATAAAACTTGCTTATGCCCAAATTCATTACGATATTTATTATTATAAGACAATTATGAATGTTCAATTCATTTTCTAAGGGGGACCTTGTATGGGGACTAGGGACAAATGTTGCCAGATTTTTCGCCATACTTTACAGTATAATTTCAGAGAACTTAGAACTAATTTGTGCAACATTTAATCAGGATTGCCGTATAATCAAGATATTTATGGCTGCTCAAACAATATTCCGGGGGGAAATTTGTATGGGGGCTAGGTGAAATCATGGGCAGATATTGCCTATTTGCAATATTTTGCACACCTTATCAACAGAGGGTATTTCAGTCAGCTAGCTCCTTTCGTTTGCGCTCTATCGTGTTTTCAACCGACAGACAGACGGACATAGCTAGAACGTCTTAGAATCTTATGAGGACCCAGAATATATTTGGTGCATGACTTTTGAACGCGGTTTTTGTTTTTAATAACTCATCATGTCATTTTGAAGGGTACATATGTGTCATTTATTCCCACTTAGTTTTTGAACATTATAGTGTAAACAAAGTTTTCTTTTGCTTCGAAAATGTCGAATTTGGTGCCAACAAATCTCATAAGCGGGAAGTTTTGCTTTACTTCTTAAATTTGAAACAAAAAAGTGCAGCTGAAGCACTATGGTGAATGAGATTTTGATACGGAAGATCGCCCAGGCCACCTATAAAAGTTTAAAGACCAACAATTGGAGGCATTACTCCATGAAGACTGTTGTCAAACTCAACAAGAGCTTGCAAAATCATTGGGAGCTACTCAAGCAGCAATTTCAAAACGTTTGCAAGCAGCAGGATTCATCCAAAAGCAGAGGAATTGGGTACCGTACGAATTAAAGCCGAGAGACCTTGAACGTCGAATTTGAATGTCCGAAATGCTGCTTTAACGCTATAAAAGAAAATCGTTTTTGCACCGAATCAATGCATGAGATGAAAAATGGATCTATTATGATAATCCGAAGCGTAAGAGATCGTATGTGAAGGTCGGCCAACCAGCCGAATCGACACGAAAGCCTAATATCCATGACGCTAAGGTAATTCTCTGTATTTGGTGAGAGAAAAAGAGTCCTATCTATTATGAGCTGCTGAAATCTGACCAGAACATGACAGGGAACCTGTACCGAAAGAAACTGATTCGCTTGAAGCTATCATTGGCCGAAAAACGTCCAGAATATGTGGGCAGACATGAAACCGTAATATTTCATCATGAGAACGCTCGGCAATATGTTGCAGTATTTAGAAAAATAATAAAATCCGCAACAACATCAAGCAAAGAATGAAATATTTGTATTTTTACGCTCTATTGTATTTTTACGCCTACCAATGATTTAGAATGAAGTGGTTGGGAGGCTTTGCCTCTCCCGTTTCGATCGATGCATAACGCTCTTTCTAGGATACGCTTCACTTTGGAACAGAGTAACCGATATTGGCTTAATTCGTTCTAGGCCTCAAAAGATGAGCAGTTCTTTTGGCTGGAAATCCATATGTTGCCAGAAAGATGGGAAAAGATTGAATAAATTTATATTGTACAAATGTTTCCAAATAAAAACTAAACATTTTAAAAAATCCTGCATTTTTAAGTCATGCACCCAATACGACGATTTGTAGGATTACTGACAAACAAATGTCTAGATATATGACTCTATTATGGATGACAACCGAAATAAAATTGCGTTGTCAGTTTCCAAAATGTTATAGCAGATGGCAACTGGCAGCTACAATTTTCTGTTGCCAAATTGGAAACCAGAAATTAGTGAATGCCCTTTGACAGCGCAACTGAAGTTCGGTTGCCATCCATAATAGACCCATTAGTTCTATTTTTCTACAATGGGACGTTTTTAAATCACTGCAAATAGCATTGAACAATTTAGTTTAATGATTCGATTATATAAATCAGGGGGGTTATTGTGTAATTCGAATTTGTACGCTTGTCTACACAGAAAATGTTTTCTTTCTAATCGAATTACACAATAACCCCCCAGTGATCGGCACTCATGGCCACCAGAGGCCGATTATTATTATTATTATTTATTCAGCTGTAAATATTAAACATGTCAACAAAGTTCATATAAATTATAAAAAGAGAAACAAAAATCACAAGAGAAAGAAAGCGCATAACTTAATATTCTAATCCATACTTATTGCATGTTCTCTCGATGCCGACCATTAATGTTATATATTTGATATCCATATTATCTATGAGATATAGGTAAAAAAAGAACGTGGTTCGATTTTCTCGATTTTAAATACCAACCAAACCATGAC
This sequence comes from Calliphora vicina, assembly GCF_958450345.1. Classification (NCBI taxonomy): domain Eukaryota; kingdom Metazoa; phylum Arthropoda; class Insecta; order Diptera; family Calliphoridae; genus Calliphora; species Calliphora vicina. Next base: position 97,880,820 of record NC_088784.1, on the reverse strand, counting down.
TATACCCGATATATTGATGCATGTTTGAAAGTTATTTGGGGTCTTCGTAAAGTTGATTTCAACAGACAGAGGGACATGGCTCCGATATCTACAACTTTACAGGATATACATACTTTATGGGGTGTAAATTACAAACGGAATGACAAACGTTTCACTCATGCTGAAGGGTATAAAAAGGGAAACATATCTATAAAAATTGCAGAACATTGATTTTTGTTCCAAAACCAAAGAAATTAGTCATTATTTTATGGGCTATTGTGAGCTATTAACCAAAATATTCCAAGTGTATTATTATCTATAGAGAGTATGTATGTCCATGTGCATACATATTTTCAACTGCCATATTCTACTTAACACTTAATCAAACATGAAAACCATTTCTACAAACTAAATAAGTTGGAGTGAGCGAGTGAATGAATGATTTTGCACCCAACTTATAGAGCTAGCTGGGCAGCGAAATATCCAGCCAAAGACAACCAAACGACCATCCATCTATAGCAACAGCAGCAGTTACGTTTTATTTTGTTTGCCAAGTTTCAGTTGCAATTGGCATAAATGTGGCTTCAATCAACAGCAAAAATATCAGCCAGAAAAGCCATATTAACAACTGTATTAAAAAATAAATAGACAGGCAGACGTATAGATACATACATAGATACTACAAACACACACACACAGAATTTACAGACAGACAGTGGGCATTACAAGTGTCGGCAATTTGTTGAATTGGCCGGCCGGCCGATTGTCTGTCTGTCTGCAAGTCTAAATGAGTAGTGTAGAAGCATACGTTGGTCCGTCCATTTAGTTTCTAGGTTTGTTTATTATATTTCCATGTCCCTCCATCATGTGGAACGGTTACGCTACTGTTTAGTTTAAATTTTTTTTTCATCTTGCAGTTTTTTAAACATTTAATATCTGCATCTTAAGCCGAGAGTAAAATAGAATATTTAAGAAAGAGCTAGCCTCTTTCTTGGCACCAAACATTTACAATAATTAAGACAAATTTCTAAATTAATATTAATGAATATTTGCTTAAAATTCAAACATTTTAAATAAAAATTTTAGCTGAAAGGAATTAAATTTTATTTTTGAATTAAATGTAAAAAAAGAAAAGGTTTCAAATTTGACCGACCTTGACCACTACCAACTCTTAAACATTAGAGTTAGTTACATAAATATTTAACAAAAAAAATTAATTAAAATGAAGAGAGATCACATCACAAATTAACGCAAATGAAGTGTCAAGGCAAAATTATAAAATTAAAAATTTGCAAAATTTTGAGGGAAAAAAAATATATGAAATAATGCCAATATATTTGCTGGCTGCTTTTTAATGGATTTTTGAAATTAATGATGTTTCAAACCATGAGTTTAAAATTGATTTTGCAAGAAATTTGAGAAATGCCAACGAAATGGTGGCGCTAATTAGATTTTAATTTAGTCATAAATTAAGGAAATAAATAAATGTGAACGAAATATTGAGCAAAATGTTGGAAGTTAACATTTAGGAATATTAATACACAATTGTCCAATTCACAAAGCGTTGTAAGTTGTATGTCTTACATATTTTTCAAACTAAATTTTTCGAAACAAAAACATCACATTCACCCTTATCGTGGTTGGCGTAAACGTCTTACACCTACGACAGTTTCATACTAGATTAAAGATAAAATTCAAACTGTTTCTTTAATCTAGTACTAATACGACATACAAAGATACAACGCTACGACACCGATTGTGAATTGGACAAATATATAGGAGTTGTAAAAATGTTATTCTTCTGTTGGAGTTGAAAAAGTCACACAAAATGGAATTGAATCAAGCTGTAAAATTATGAGCCTTAAATTATTTCGAAAATTAGTGATCATTAAACAGGTTCAGTTACTTTCCATTTAGGAGCGCAACCGATACTTAAAATCCATAAAATGATTCTTACACCAATGTTAGCAGCAGCTCACTTGGATCCATTCAAAACTGATCCCATTGCGATACCCAAGAAGCAGGATATTTATACTTCATCCATTGTTTCCAAGATGAACAAACCAGATTCTCTAATGAAGGAGTTGATGTGGGTTAGATCTATCCTTGATCTATCCTTGATAAACACGAGAGGAAGGGTGTTTGATATAATTTTTAATTGTTTACTTTTAAATTAGGCCGAATATTAGGCTCGGTTTAGGCTTGAAAGGCTGGAGCGATTTGAAATTTTTTTTTTTTGTGAGTCCAGTCTACTGTAATAAAAAAGCTCCCTAAAGTATGCAGTACAAATTTAGATATTTTATTTGCAAATAAATAAGAACAGGCTGGTGTACATGGGTTGGAGAAACTTGAAGAACTAAGATTAGTAAATGCTACCGCGCGAAGCCGGGGCGATCAACTAGTTTAATATATTTATTAGCGTTCTAATGCAATTGCCTAATGACATTTGAGGTACCTAACTTTAGGGCGTTGAGACTCCGCCCCTCCTTGTTCTTTAAACACCGAATTTTTCTACGAAAATGACGAATGTTGTACCAACAAAGCGTCATATGCGGGAAGTTTTGCTTTATTTCCTTAATTTGAAAAGTGTCGTTGAAGCACACCAATTGCTCTCCAAAGCTTATGGTGAATGTGTTCCATCGGTGATTTTAATACGGAAGACAAAGATCACCCAGGCCAGCAAAACAAAATTGAAGACTACGGAAGCATTTCTCCATAAAGATTGTTGCCAAACTCAACAAGATCTTGCAAAATCATTGGAAGCTACTCAATCAGCAATTTCAAAACGTTTTCAAGCAGCAGGATTCATCCAAAAACAGTGATACTATACAAATTGGAGCTGAGGGTCCTTGAAAACATTTTTTATGTCTGAAACGCTGGTTGAACGCACCGAATCATTACTTGCGATGAAAAATGGATCCATTACGATAACCCGAAGCCTAACAGATCGTACGTGAAGACCGGCCAAGCAGCCGAGTCGAAACCAAAGCCAAATATCCATGGCGTTATGGTAATTTTCTGTATTTGGTGGAAGCAAATATATTATGAGCTGCTGAAATCTGACCAGACCAGCACAGGGAACCGAACGCAACCGATTCGTTTAAAACGCCTAGAATATGCGGCCAAACATGAAACCGTAATATTACATCATAACAACACTTAGCCACAAGAAAGAAGAGGTTGGGATGATTTTCCTCACTCGCCCACTATTTGTTTCGATCGTTGCAGAACGCTCTCTCTGGGATACGCTTCACTTTAGAACAGAGTATCCGAAATTGGCTTGATTCGTTCTTGGCCTCAAAAGATAAGCAGTTCATTTGGCACCCAAGATATACCCTTCACCAAAGTTTACTTTAAGATAAAGATTGAAAACTATTTTTGTTGAAAAAAAATTTGAGTGATAAAAAATTTTTAGTTGAAAAAAATCGAGTAAAATTTTTTTCGGATTTTGACCCATTGTCGATCCGAATTTCAATGGAGTTTTTGTTGAAAAAAATATAAGTGAAAAAATTTTTTTTGGAAAAAAAAAATATTTTCAGCTTTTGACCCATTCTGGGTCCGAAATTCGAAGGCGTTATTAAATTTTTTAAAATGCCTATTATTAAATATCATTGTTATTTTTGTCAATGATTTAGTAATCCAGTTTTATCTAAAAAATCAAGGTAGTTGCTGTACCTCAGCCATTTGTGGGCCGATTTCCCCGAATTTAAATAGCAACCCAAGTTACACTATAGCGGATATAGAGATGTATCAATCATGTATGTAAATTATTTGAGGGCTGCGGAAAGTTGATTTAAACATACAAACAGATACTGACTTTATGGGCCGCAAAAGTAAATTTTAAAAATTACAAATGAAATGACAAACTTCACCATAACTTTGTCATTTCATTTGTAATTATATCTGTATTATAAATATTACTGTATTATAAATATAACGAATTTAAATCTTCCAGGTCTTCGGGGAGCTTTAGAAACCCTTGAAAGGAATCAAACATAGCTAGAAATTAGAAGATTATTAATAAAGACAAATTTCCCTTCAAAACCCCCACTTTTATTTAGGTATCCTTCCTTCATTCTTATACTACATATGCATACATACAAAAAAAAAACTAACCAACAGAGGAGGCCTACAAAAATATAAAACAAACCAAAAATAAAATTCAAAATAAATCAATACATAAAACATTTAAAAAAACGCGTCAGCAATAATTAATCAATATTAATTAAAACAACAACAACTACAACAAAAACCAGACAAAAACTGATCGTGTATTCAAGACAAAAGAAGGCACAACTATCGAACCAACAAATCGTACAAACGAACAACTCAAACGAAATAATGAAACCATCCATACTGAAAGGCAAATGATGGTTTTAAAATTGAATGTTTTTTTTCTGGAACCTACAACAACCATTATACAGACGAAAAAAGCAACATGGAGGCGATTTGGATACAAAATAATAAAAAAAAACACACGGCATCCGGTTTCAAAATAAATCAATAGGAAAATTTATAAGAAAAAAAAAACGAAATCTTACCTTTGGTTTTAATACGAAAAGATTTAATCCAATGAAGCTCAAAGCAGGAAATTTAAGTTGTTGGTTAAATATTTAAAAATTCTTTTTCAGAAAAGTATAAATTTTGAAAACAGTTTTGTTTAGAATTTCAAACTCAAAACAAAAAGAAAAATATTTGAATTTTTACTTCACAAATGAAATTAATCTAAGAATGAAAAATACCTCAGGTAAATAAAAATAATGATAAAACACACAAGAAATTAAAGTCAAACACAAATAAAAAGCAGCTTAAAAAAATTCAAACCAGAATAAGTAAGATTGTTTATTTTTTCTCAGTTTAATTCGCCTGAATGAAGGAAATTCCGAAAAAGAAGAATACACAAAATAGCTATAAAATGCACTTGTTTTTTTTATTTTGCCTTTTCTTTTTAAAATATTAGAATTTTAATTTTATAATGGAAGGAACACTTTTTTATTATTGCACAGGTTTTGTTTATTATTTCTTATGTGAAATTTAATTGCATTTGATTTGGATTTAAAATTTTAATTTTTCAAACACCTTTTGTTGTTATAATTTTTACATAAATTTTCTTTAAAAATTTTTATTTTTTTATTTTATTTTAATTTTTTTTTAGAGGAAACCACCGTGTCTCCCGTACCTTTTTTATGTGAAAGAAACGTGTTGTATGTAAAAAATTATACTGAAGCCAAAGAAAAGCAGCAGCAAAGAAAAAAAATATATAATATTCCAAAATCTAAATTGTATATTGGTTCGGTTAGTTTTTAGTTGTTTTTTTTTTCTTATATATGTATATTGTTGTTGTATGTCTTTCTTATTCTTCGTATAAATTCATTCCTCAACTGTTAACCACCAATACATGGATAGTTTAAGCGGCATTCAGATACATACATGTCCAAATAATTATGCGCTCAAACTCACACAGATATTCACACTCTACTCTAATACTCACAATACTAATAATATTCATTCTTGTGTATGAGTGAGAGAATATTTACAATCATCATATGATGACTATACCTTTTTGTTAATGTATTTGTTGTTGTTGTTGTTGTTCAAGTAAGACTTTAATTGTTAAGACACGGTTTAAGGTTTCCTCAGCTAATAAGCCAACTCAACAGTGTAACCAAGGGTAGCCATCTCTCTTATAATAAACTCAAATATGGGGAAGGGGAAAACAGAAATGTTTGGGTAAAAACAGTAATAGTTTAAATCAGATACAAACAATTCCTAAAGATCATTAAAAAAACAAGTAAGAGAGCTAGATTCATCTCCAAATACTAATACTTTAAAATACAAATTTTAAATAGTTTTAGGTAAACAAAATTTAAAAATTAGTTTTTTCAAAAAAAAATTTTTTTTTAAAAAAAACTTTAAACATTTTTTTTTTCGAAATTGTTTTTTATTTTTTTTTGTAATTTATTAGTGATTAAAAATTTATGACAAACATTTTATTCGGTAAAAAAAAATTTGGATTAAAAAATATTTTTCCCGATTTTGACCATCAGGTCCAACTTACATAAATCGTTGCAATGGACTTTGAAATATCTATCAATACTTTAAAATACAAATTTTAAATATTTTAAAGTAAACAAAATTTAAAAGATTTTTTAAAAATAACTTTAAAATTTTTTTATTTCATTTATTAATGATCAAAAATTTATGACAATTTTTTTCGGTAAAAAAAAATCGGATTAAAAAATATTTTTCCCGATTTTGACCCATTGCAGGTCCAACTTACATACATCGTTGCAATGGACTTTGAAATATCTATCATTAGATATCCATATTGTCTATATTAATGACTTAGTAAATAGACCAAATATCGAAGTTGTCCCGGTTTTTTTTTCTTATATCTCAGCCATTTTTGGGCCGATTTTCTCGATTTTAAAAAGCCGGGAGAATTCCCAATATATTGTTTGTAAGTTATTTGGGGCCTACAGAAAGTTGATTTCAACATACAGACTCCGCTATCTATAGCGATCCAGAATATATATACTTTGTAGGGTCGCATATGAAAAATGTAGAAATTACAAACGAAATGACAAATATACTAGCTGAAACAAAAAGTCGACTTTTAGACTTTTTCCGTTTTTTAAAAAAGTCTACTTTTCGACTTTTTTAGACTATTTTCAACTTTTTAACATTTCTTGTTTAGTTTCATTTCAAATTTATTGATGCGCATTTTGTAATGTTTTGCAATACAAATTAAATTTATCAAGGCGATAATAGTTAGAAGAATGTTGAAAGAATTTTGTGTAGAAAAAAGCTTTATTTTATTAACATTTATTTATTATTTCTATTAGCATACACTACAGAAAATGCAAGTGTACCAAATTGCAATAGTTTTAGTATAATGTTGCAATTAACAATCTAAAAAGTCGACTTTTATCGACTTTTTTCGACTATTCGACTTTTGAGATAACGTAATCGATTGTTCGACTTTTTCCGACCAAAAAGTCGATTTCGACTTTTCGACTTTTTTCAGCAATCGAACAATCGACTTATAGAACCCTAAAATATACCCTTGTCACTCATGGTGAAGGGTAAATAATAAAAATTTGGTTGAAACAAATAGTTTATTTTTCATGGTATTCGAGAAATATTTAAAAAAAGGGAATCTTATTTTTTGAAAGGAAGTCTTATTTTTTTGTCCATATCTCAATAATGTATGAACCGATTTGACAAATATACCTGTATGTATCTGATACAGTGATTCGGGTCCTGTGTCCATAATATATCTGGGGCCTGCGGAAAGTTTAACCAACATACAGACATAACCCAAATTTAAAGAAAAAAAAAATACAAAAATAATTTTGACAAAAAAAAATTTAAAAAAATTATTTTGAAAAAAAAAATGTTGGCTACCGTTCTCTAAATAACTGCAATTACCGTTAATGATGTAATCGTATTCTGTAAATAATTTTAAACTATGAAAATACAAATGTTTGATTTCAGTAATTCAGTTTTTTAAAATCTGCAGAATTTAAAATGTATAAATACCACTAAATTATAACACCGAAGTTAAGGTAGGGAGGGTCACACATGACAAATATTTGACGAAAAAGATGTAACCACTAAAAAAAATACATTTGAATTCTTATATTTATTTAAAAAACTTATTTTACTTAGGATGATTCAAAACAAAAAAAAGTAGTTTTATTTTATTTGCAGGAGTAAACACGTCAAACAAATTTGTGCTAAACAAGTAAGAGAGCTATATTCGGCTGTGCCGAATTTTATATACCCATCACCAAATTATACTTAAAAATATTTTTATTTAAACAAAATCAATCTTTTTTTTAATGTTTTAAATTTTTTTTTTCCAAATTGTTTAATTTTTTTTAGAAAAAGTTTTTTCAAAATTTTTTTTTAAATTTCTTTAATTAATCTTTTTGGAAAAAGAATTTATGACAAAAAAAAAATTTTTTATGAAAAAAAAATTCGGTTTAAAAAATATTTTTTTCCGATTTTGACCCATTATATGTACAACTTACTATGGTCTTATATACGTCGTTGCAAAGGTCTTTGAAATATCTATCATTAGATATCCATATTGTCTATATTAATGACTTAGTAATCCAGATATAGGTAAAAAATCGAGGTTGTCCTAGTATTTTCCTTATATCTCAGCCATTTGCGGACCGATTTTCTCGATTTTAAATAGCGATCGAGCCGGATGAATTTCGGAGCTATTGATGTTTGAATCGTGTATGTAAGTTATTTGGGGGCTTCGGAAAGTTGATTTCAACACACAGACGGACATGGCTATAGCGATTCCGCTATAGCGATTCCGCTATCTATAACGATCCAGAATATATATACTTTATGGGGTCGCAAATGAAAAATGTGGAAATTACAAACGGAATGACAAACTTATATATACCCTTGCCACTCATGGTGAAGGGTATAAAATGAGGTTACGCTTTTTTGAGCAAATATTTGCCATGAGTGACCCTACCTTTACCTTTTCACCGTTTCGAATCGGTAGCCAACCTTCTTGATCTTTTGTTAGGCAACATTTTGCTTTCCATCATGGCTTGACATATAGAGGAAGGTATTGAGTACTGAGCACTATAATAGTTCACACAATTCACTTAAGGCCTGTTTCACGATGTCGAAAGAAAAATGATTCGAACAAATTTGTATGAAAACTATTAGAATGAATTATAAAAACTGAGATTGAGAAATTTTTTCGACTCATTTTTCTTTCGACATCGTGGAACAGGCAGTTAATGTCTTCCAGAAGTTCTCTATTAGATTAAAATTCTGATTCAGAAACACACTACAATCATATATATGATTGCTGCAATCATGTACATTGTAATTTTAACATATTATGGTTACAGCAATCATATAAATAATTACAATAACCATAGTATTGTTAAAAAACATGTAAACATTTTGAAATGGTTACAGTAAACATGTAAAACTATATTTTATCTTTGAACAATGACAATGATTTAAAAAAAGAACAAAAAACACATAATCCTGCTTCCAAATGAGAATTCACCATACAAAAATCACGACTTCTGTAAGCAAGGAGGTAAGCGTTTTGGAAGCTAGAGAGCAAAGGGCAATTTTAAGATCAGTAGTGCAATATCGTTTAAATAAATTAAAGAGAATTTTATTTGTACAATCAATAGAATACCTTAGCAAGTGGAATTAGGTTGCAAAAACATTAAATAAAAATCTCGCACAAATATTGATCGGACGAGTTATACATTTATTTATCTAATACAAACTTTTGAAAAGATATGTACACATCTGCTCAAAATAATAGATACACCTAATTGGAAAAAATTTAAATGGCGGTAACATTGAAAATTTCCTCCCAAGCGTTAAGAATACATCATATTATTAAAATTTCTATCTGGCAATGTCATGTCAGTCAAAAATCTGGCAACTATTTGCTTTCATGTTGATTTTTAAAAACGAATTTATTTGAATTACAAAAAATTATTTGCTCATAAAAATAGATACACATCAGTAATTTGTAATTTGTTTATATACAATTTTTTTTTTGTGCAATTTTTTGTTCCTATTTACGTGAAACAGTAAGTATAATTTAAATTTTAGCAACAATTTTATAAAAAATAGGACTCTTTTAAAGAAAATGGGACGAAATCATCATTGTACCGAAGATGAGAAAAAAATTGTTCAAACGATGAGAAATCAAGGAAAATCATTACGGGAAATAGCAAAGAGCATAGGAAGATCTTTACATTTTGTCCAAAATGCTTTATCTAAAAAACAAAAAAAGAGAAACTCGCGGTAGACCAAAGAAAACCAGTCCAGAAACAGATAGGCGGATCGTCCTTATGGTTAAAAAAGACCCTTTCATATCATCGAAAGCTATTTCTGCGGAGCTATGTAACGAAATCAGTCCACAAACAGTTCGTCGTCGTCTTTTACAAGCTAAATTGCCGGGAAGAATTGCCAGAAAAGTGCCACTAATGCGCCAAAAAAATATCAAGACAAGATTAGAATTTGCTAAAGAGCACTTACAATGGTCCGGGTGTGAAGGCGAAAAAAAATGGAGAAATATTTTATGGAGCGACGAAAGAAAAATAAATTTGTTTGGAAACGACTGCCAAAGAAATGTACGCCGACCAAAAGGAAAAGAATTCCACGTTAAATTTACAAAAAAGACGGTAAAACATGGCGGGGGAAACATAATGGTTTGGGGTTGCTTTTCATGGAATGGTGTTGGTCCGATATTCCGAATAGAAGATACCATGAATGCTAGTGGGTATAGAGACATATTGGAAAACGTAATGCTTCCATATGCATCGGAAAATATGCCATTAATATGGACATTCCAGCAGGACAACGACCCAAAACATAGTTCAAGATTAGTTAAAAACTGGTTCTTGGAGAATAACGTACCTGTTTTAAGCTGGCCCAGCCAATCCCCTGATTTAAACCCAATAGAAAACTTGTGGAGTGAATTAAAGATAAGGCTTTCGAAGGAAGTTTTCAAAAATAAAGACGATTTATGGGAGAAAACGCAAAAAATATGGTACGAGATTCCATTGGAGAAGTGTCAGAACTTGATATCCAGTATGCCCAGAAGAGTGGAGAAAGTTTTACAAAACAAAGGTGGATATACTGGATACTAGCTTTACTTTAATAATAAACTAATTTTTTTAAGATAAAATTTATTAGCTTTTGTTTAATAAGAATTTTTAAAAATGTATCTATTATTATGAGCACCAAATTTTTCGAAATTTAAGAAATTTAATTTACTTTATAATATTTATTATTAATTATGAAATATTTTGTTTTTGTTTTTTACTCTCCTTTTAACTATAAATAAAAATCGACTGAATTTTTTTTATAATTTTACAATATACCATTATTTTTTTCGTTTTTAAAAAATAAATTTTGGTGTATCTATTATTTTGAGCAGATGTGTATGTACTTATTTAAATATTTATATTTTGGTAATTTAAATTTCTACAAATCAATGGCTTATATTCAATAAGGGCTATCAGCAGCATAAATAGACATACATATCGATGGCTTAATATAAAAAAGGCGTAACTATTTTTTTTTTTCAAAACTATCAATGAAAAAAGGCTTATATAAATAACTTAATTAAAATAAAAAAATAATATTTTAAATGAGAAAAAATGTGATGTTTCTTCTTATTAAAAATTGCATTAAAACTTTTTTGTATCTAAAATTGTATGGATTTTATTAAGTTTTGTCCTTGTCCTGTAATGTAACAAAAAATCGAGTTACGCCTTTTTTATATTAAGCCATCGATATAGACTTTTTAGCTCTAGATATGAATTTAAACAAATTGAAATATTAGTAGTATTGGAATATTAGTTAAATAGGGTAACCCTAAATTCTCACGTAATTATTTTAAAAAGTATTTTACACACATTTTGGTTATTGCTTTTATTACCAAAGTATTAGTTAAAGCCAATAAAATAACCACAGACACACTCAAAAAACTGCTATAGATGCTCAATTTTTGTTCAACATTACAATACATATGCAAAACCCTGTATTTTAAAAATGAATTCGCTCAGAGTATGGAAATGACCACTTTCAATAAACACCATCGTTATTTATTTAATGGACAAACAAACAAACAAACAAACATTTTCAAAGTGTTTGATAATTTGGTTGGTTTCTTATTGTTGTTTGGTATGTATTTCTTTACAAATTTGTTGTGTGTTAAAGTCGAGCATAAATTGTTTATTTTTGTTGTATTTTAATAACATTTAGCAAAATCAACAACAACAACGACGACAACACAAAGAGAGTGAGAAGAAGCCAAAATACACAGGTAAATAAGTAGTATTGTATCTGTGTGTTTCTGTGTATCAACACAGTGTTGTCTACTTACACCAGAGATGGATAAGTTAGTGCTATTGTGGATTTTAACATGTACGAAATTATTTTGTATATATTTACAAAAATACCAGCTAAAATACAGAAAACCTGGATTTTTAGAATTAAATAACTGTTATGTTAACATTACATATCAAGATCTTGAATAAAATGTATTTAAGTTTTTATAAAACTAAATAAAAAGAATTTTAGTTTAAAATGGCTTCCATGTGGGCATTTCAGCGATCCCGAACGCGACATTAGTACGGCTTAAAAGTGGAAAAAAATACTTTATTAATTAAAATGGAATAAAGTAGCTATCAATTGAGAGTTGTCCTGTTTAAATATTCGCATTGGTTTTTGTTTTACAACCTTTTGTATTTGTCACGCGACATTCGTTACGTGACATAATTTTCCGTCATGTTTGTAATTCTGATTAGTCAACTAAAAATTGCATAAACCACAAAAAACTTCAAATGTATTATAATATTGGGTTTATGACTTAAAAATGCGGAATTTTTCAAATATTTTCCGATTCCGATCTTGGGTATATGGCTTAAAAATGCGGGATTTTTAAATTTTTTAGCTTTTATTTTGAAACAGTTGTACAACATTTGTTAACTATGCCCTTTTCCCAACTTTCTGGCAACATATGGATTCCGAGCCAAAAGAACTGCTCATCTTTTGAGGCCAATAACGAATCAAGCCAATGTTTCTCTCTGTTCCAAAGTGATGCGACAGCGTTTTGCATCGATCGAAACAAGTAGTAGACTATAAAGCGGACCAAATTTCCCAATCACTTCATTCTAAATGCATTTAAGCAGGTATTGCAACATGTGGCCGAACGTTGCCATGATGGAATATTACGGTTTAACCCTTTGTGAACCAAGGCTTTAAATCGTTGAATAAGTTTTATTTTTTTTATGAAATATTGAAAATAAGGACTTCAGGAAGTTAATTACAAAATTTTACCTTTGTGGAGGACCTGCAAGGAACCGAAAGGGACCTTCAAGGATTCGAAAGGGACCTGGTAACGTTGGGTCAGCATCAGCCCCAAAATATAAAAACCCATAGATTTTAGTTTAAATTTTATTAATATATTGATTAGTTATGTAACTTTTATAATATTTTCTATTATAAGTCTATTGTAAGGTATTTTACGAAACAGTATTTTTTATCATTGCAACAGAAATAAACACCATAATGAGAATATGAAATAATTCACTGTTAATCTGGCTAAGCAAGTTTGCCAATAGGCAAAAAAAAATATATTATTCCAAAGATGACTTCAAAGTGTACTTCAAAGTACTTTTGGGCAAAAAGGGTCAAAATATATGTATTTTGTTTTCAGTTTGTAAGCTTATTATTGTAATGGTACTTATAAGTACCGTCGGTTGACAAAGGGTTAATGACTGGCCGCATATTCTGTGCGTTTTTTGGCCAAATGCCCGATTCAAACGAATCAGTTGCATTCGTTAAAGATTTTCTGTGGTGGTCTGGTCAACTTCCAGCAGCTCCTAATAGATATGACCCTTTTGCTCCCACCAAATACACAGAATTGCCTTACCGCCATGGATTTGAAAATTAATTGAAAATTTTCTTAATTTTCCCATAGTTATGGGCCCACTAATTTATTTTAATGTATTTATTGACTTCTTATTTTAGGTAGTTTAAGCAATTGTCATTGTTAAGTATGTATAATTAATTTCGAGCTAAAAATACAATTCTCTTTACGTTTACATTCACTGTCACACATCAACAGCACAACTTTCCAATCCTGACAGACAAAAATTATTAAAACCATCATTAACATGAATAGTTAAACTACCGAAGAAGACACACACACAAAAGCCGACTGCTATAACGATGATGGTAATCACGATGTCGAGACGATGGCTGGCTGTAGTCGTCGTTTGAAAACGAAACAACACGACACTTGTAATTTGAATGCGAGTGTTGTCGGTGTTTTTATGTATGTAATATTAAAGATACGATTATGTGTATTTGTTGCAGTTACAATAATACAAACTACACGTATTGTTTTTGTTTTAATTCCTTCAAGTGTAAATAAAATGTATCTTTTAGTCGTGTAATACTTTCGTACATTACATTTTAAACCAATAAACACAGGTAAAAAATAGAAGAAAAAAAAAGAGCAACAAAATCATAACAATAAAATATTAGGCTCAAAAAGTCACAGACTGACTTGATAAATTGACTGTGTCTCATAACTTTTTCACTTGCAGAATAATTGTTTGATACGTTAATAAAATACTCAATATATGTATATCGGAAATAGTTTATTAAAAGAGTGAAGAGAGAGAGGATTTGAAAGAGAGTTTTGAATTGATAAAATTGAGTTATTTACACTAATAATTGAGTGTTATTTATTTTGATTGAATATGATTTTGATTTGATTAACTTTTTAAGTTGGTCACCGGTTTCTTTTTCTTCGGGCAGTTTTCTTTGTTGTTGTCAGATGGTTTAATGAGTAATGGAAATAAGGATCTTAATTCATAGCATGACTGCACAGTGGTTCGGGTTTCTATAAAATAACTTTCGAAAATAACTTTTTGCTGAAGAAAGTCTACAAATCCGTCACAAAAAAAAGTTAAAAAGTCGTAAAGTCGATATTTATTTATATTTTCATTGCAAGCATTTAAAAAAATACTATTTGCTTAACAATATATCTGGCAACCACGTATTTTTGTATTAAAATAATAAAAAGTCTAAGAAAATTTATAAAAGTCGTAAAGTCGACTGTTTAAAAATCAAATAAAATCGAAAAGTCAACTTTTTGTTTCAACTATAGAACCCTAATATACATGTTTTAATCAACACGTAGAATATGCTGAAGAACTACATTTACAGTATCTAAATTCTCATATGAATTGAAAGCCTTAGCTGCTAGAGTTTTTAATTATAATTTTAATCGTAATAAAAATTAATAAATAAAAATATTTATTATAAATTAAATAGTTTTCGGAAACTCAGATGTAGGGATGCCAATCCCGAAAACCCGATCCCGAAAAATCCCGGGATTTGTGAAAAAGAATCCCGGTTTTTTTTTTATTATGAGATTTTTGATATTTTAGGAAGATTTTTGAAGCACCCAACATACTTAGAAAGCTAAATTTCAGCATATTTTTTTATAATACTAATCTAGCTTTAAATCCAAACGCAGACAGATTTTTTCAACCCCGGATTTACATTTCTAAAATCCCGAATCCCAGGATTTGTAAAACCCAGTCCCGTTTGACATTCCTACTCAGACGTCTTCAAAATAATTATTCAACATTCGACTAAGATCAGAATTCAAAGAGTGTCAAATAAAGGTAGAGTTACTTTAGGTTAACTCGGAATGAAATGACATTCAGTTTTCTATTGTCAACTTAAAAATGCGAGGTTTACAGTAGATGAGTTTTTGTTTTTAATAACTTATATGTCATTTTGATGGGTAAATATCTTTCATTTATTCTCGCTTAGTTATCGAACATTACAGTGTAAACAACAACGTTTTTTTGCTTCGAAAATGTCGAATTCTGTGCCAACATACCAATGTCATATGCGAGAAGTTTAGCTTTACTTCTTTAATTTGAAAAAAGTGTCGCTGAAGCTACCCGATTACTCAACAAAGCTTATGGTGAATGTGTTCGATTGGTTTCAACGTGCGAGAGATGATTTGTGCGGTTCAGAAGTGGTGGTTTTGACACGGAAGACATAGAATGCCCAGGCCAGCCAAAAAAGTTTGAAACAAGAATTGGAGTTATTACTCCATGAAGATTGTTGTCAAACTCAACAGAGAGCTTGCAAAATCATAGGGAACCACTCAAGCTCCAATTTCAAAATGTTTGCGAGCAGCAGGACTAATCCATATGAATTGAAGCCGCGAGACGGACAAAGCTTATGGTGAATGTATTCCAACGGTTTCAATGTGCGAGAGATGGTTTGCGCGGTTTAGAAGTGATGATTTTGACACGGAAGACAAAGACCTCCCAGGCCAATGAAAAAATTTTGAAGACCATGAAACTCAACAAGATCATTGGGAGGTACTCAATCAGCAATTTCAAAACGTTTGCGAGCAGCAGGATTAATCCAAAAGCAGAGAAATTGGGTACCATATGAAATGAAGCCGAGAGACCTTGAAAGACCAGTTTGCATATCCGAAATGATGCTTGAACGCTATAAAAGAACATTTTTGCACCGAATAATTAAAATGGATCCATTACGGTAACCCGAAGCGTAAGAGACTAAAGCCAAATATCCATGGCGCTAAGGTAATGCTCTGTATTTGGTGGGACCAAAAGGTACCTGTCTATTATGAGCTGCTGAAATCTGGCCAGACCATCACAGGAAACCTGTACCCAACGCAACTGATTCGTTTGAAGCGAGCATTGGCCGAAAAACGTCCAGAATATGCGGCCAGACATAAAACCGTAATATTCCATCATGAAAACGCTCGGCTACATGTAGCAATACCTGTTAAAAACTATTTTGAATGAAGTGGTTGGGAAGCGTTATAGTCCAGACCTGGCCCTTTCCGATTACTATTTGTTTCGATCGATGCAGAGTGCTCTCTCTGGGATACGCTTCACCTTAGATCAGAGTATCCGATATTGGCTTGATTCGTTCTTGGACTCAAAAAATTATCAGTTCCTTTGACTCGGAATCCTTCTGTTGTCGGAAAGATGGGAAAAAGGTCATAGCTAACAATGGTCAATACTTTGAATAAATTTATATTGTAAAAACCATTCAAATCGATCAAGAATTATGAAAAATTTAGCGAAATTCGTCACATCTTTTTTAATCGATCATTTGCTTTGAATGGAAACCTTGAACATAGCTAGATTTTGTGGTGGCAATAACAACTTTATCGGGGTTGTCATAGAATCTAATCACAGAAAACGACAGAAAAAGTACATTGGTCTTTTGAAATCGAAAGTTATCGGTTTCATATTCGATCTAGAATTAAATTCTTTATCGATTAAACAAAAAATTAAATTGAATTTCATAAGACAAATGTAGCTTTTTTGTCGTTTTCAAAACCGATTCCGACAATGATTGAATTCTATGACAACCCCGTATATAATTTAGTTCGATCGATTTTCATCTCATGCCCTTGTATGCCCTTTTTATAATGCATTCACTCCTATTGAGAAATAATATTGAAGAATCATATGTTTTACTTACATAAATACTATTGGATAACATTTGCAAAAGAGATCCTTACCTGAAAATAAACAAAAAAGAAAAAGTTTTTTATAAAATAAATCAAATTTCAAAATTTAGATGAAAAACCAAATAAAATCAAATGGAGGAACTATATTAATATTTTTAAGGTTTATAATTATAAAGCTAAAAAAAAAATTAGTAAAATTACAAAATATTGTCTTTAAAATGTTCGATGTAGTCACATTATTGTTTGCAATGTTGCTACAATACCGTAAATATAAATTTACAATATTGAACTTTCAACTTTACGCCATCGAAATTATACAAAGAAGCATGATGAATAAAATAAGATTTGGGTTAAAACAAATGGTTTGAGAAATTCTGTCAAATCAGATAACAAGTGAATGAAAAATCCTCAAAAAAGGCAGCTTGTTTCATTGTTGAGTATCACGAGGATGGAAAATCGATTCGAGAAATTGGTGAAATGATTGGAAGTCCACAGAAACTGAACATGCCACTATTAGAAACTACAATCAAACAAAATGTTTTGAAAGTCAGTCAAGAAGTGGCTGTTTACCTCAAGTAACTCCACGTACAAAACGCCCGAATCATGAGAAAATTAATCAAAATACAAGAAACACAGCAATAGAAATTACAAAACGCTGATAATGAAATGACATTGATCCAGAATCAGTCCAAACTGCAATCAGAAATTGTGGATTTCATTGTCGTGTGTCCAGAAAGAAGCTTTTTGAGGCATTTACAAGTATCTAAAGTTAGGAAAAAATTCAGATCATAACGGCATTACATTCTTCATCTACTAGGGAACAGCCTCTCAACATTAGTCTACAACCTCATTGGTCTCTATACTCACATCTCCAAGTTTGCAGGCCTGACCAAAAACCAATCAAAAAGTCTTGGTTAGAAAAAAACTTAAATAAAAAATTTTAAAACCTTGCAGAAGAATTCACAAATAAAAAAAACACAAGAAAAAACTATAGAATTTTCTCAAGGAATGGGAAGATAGTGGGAGACATTCAGAGATGTGCTAAAAGCAGGCAGTTACTATGTGGAAATGGAAAAAAAATTGTATATATAGACTTGCATGTATGTAAATGATTGAAATTCAAAACTTAATTGCACAGGAAGGAAGGAAACGAAATGAAATGAAAAAAAATCTCAGCTCACATTCCAACATTTTTTCTGTTCAGTTCACAACAATCCTCTACTCGTTTTTTTTTTATTATTTGTTTGCTATATATTGGACGACTTGGAAAAAAAAGAACCCAAAACGACATTTGAATTGTTAACACACTACTGATATGGATGGAGTACCAGCAGTCAAAGATGCCAGCCAGAAAGAAGGTGGAGCAAGGAGCAGTAGGCGATTGATGGGTGGTAGGTAAAAGATGCTTTAAAGATGGAGAAAGGCAAGAGAAAAAATAGTCTGAAACTATATGATTATGAGAAGAAACAAACACAATATATCATCAAAGTGAAAAATAAGAAAAATGCTAAAAGAAATGGAAAAAGGAAAAAAAAAAACCCAAACCAAACTCGTAAGCAAGTATGGAAATTATACTCCCGCTAACATTCACAATTCATATGATATGCAGCAGCTAGTTGCACGAATGGCCCTGGCCAAGGCAAGAAGAAGTAGGAGTGTGATTACAAAGATGTTGCGCCGGAGAGAATGTCGATGATAATGCTGCTGCCTGCTACTACTGCTGATGATGACAATTCTTCTGCTACAAGGAAATCGAAATACAGTTGGAAAAATTAAAAAAAAAAGTAGAAAATTCGATTATCTACCGAATTGTAATTAAATCTGAGAAACATTGCAACTAAAAGCAACTAAAAAAAACTCATATATTCATCATCATGGTGGCTCAACGGAAAAAAAATATATTTTTTTCCCCAAGGAATTGTACTACGGAGCGAAAAAATAACGTAAATCCATAAGACACATACACTTGGAAGTAAAAAAAAATAATACGAAAACAAAGGAAAACATTAACTGCTGATGAATGCAAATGGAGATTTAAAGGAATAGAATCTTTTTTTTTTACAAAAAAGTTATTCGCGTCTATCCATTCAAAAGCAATTTCAAAACGTTTGCAAGCAGCAGGATTCATCCAAAAGCAGTAACATACGAATTGAAGCCGAGAGTCCTTGAAAGACGATTTTGAATGTCCGAAATGATGCTTGAACGCTATAAAAGAAAATCATTTTCGCACCGTATCATTACTTGCGATGAAAAATGGATCCATTACGATAACCCGAAGCGTAAGAGATCGTATGTGAAGCCCGGTCATCCAGCCGAATCGATACCAAAGCCAAATATCAATGGCGCTAAGGAAATTCTCTGTATTTGGTGGAAGCAAAAGGCAAAATTATGAGCTGCTGATGATCAGACCATCACTGGAAACCTATATCGAACGCAACTGATTCGTTTGAAGCGAACATTCGCCGAAAAACGACCAGAACAAACGGTCAGACATGAAACCGTAATACTCCATCATGACAACGCTCGGCCAAATGTTGCAATACCTGTTAAAAACTATTTAGAATGAAATGGTTGGGAAGGAGAGGAGGAGAATATGGAGCAGTCTATATAATATCCTATGGACGAGACTATAGAAGAGTCTATGGATGAGACATCTAAATCAAATTGCATGGGTAACGTTCTTCGACACAAGCAGATTGCAGAGGAAACCTACTTTAACGAGACTTTGGAAGAGACTACGGATGAGGAGAATATGGAGGGGACTATAGAAGAGATTATGGACGAGATTATAGAAGTCTATGGACGAGACATCAGAAACAAATTGCGTGCTTAACGTTTTTCGACAACTCAAGCAGATTGCAGAGTAATGGCAAGACTATTGCAAGAGTATGGAAGAGACTACGGATGAGGAGAATATGGAGGAGACTACGGATGAGAAGAGTAGGGAGGAGACTATAGAAGAGTCTATGGACGAGACATCAGAAACAAATTGCGTGCTTAACGTTTTTCGACGACTCAAGCAGATTGCACAGTAGTGGCAAGACTATTGCGAGACTATGGAAGAGACTACGGATGAGGAGAATATGGAGGAGACTACGGATGAGGAGAATAGGGAGGAGACTATAGAAGAGTCTATGAACAAGATTATAGAACAGTCTATGGACGAGATTATAGAAGAGTCTATGGACGAGACATCAGAAACAAATTGCGTGCTTAACGTTTTTCGACGACTCAAGCAGATTGCAGAGTAATGGCAAGACTATGGAAGAGACTATGGAAGAGACTACGGATGAGGAGAATATGGAGGAGACTACAGATGAGGAGAATAGGGAGGAGACTATAGAAGAGTCTATGGACGAGACTATAGAAGAGTCTATGGACGAGACTATAGAAGTGTCTATGGACGAGACTATAGAAGAGTCTATGGACGAGACATCAGAAACAAATTGCGTGCTTAACGTTTTTCGACGACTCAAGCAGATTGCAGAGTAATGGCAAGACTATGGAAGTGACTACGGATGAGGAGAATATGTAGGAGACTACGGATGGGAAGAATAGGGAGGAGACTATAGAAGAGTCTATGGACGAGACTATAGAAGAGTCTAAAGACGAGAGTATAGAAGAGCCTATGGACGAGACATCAAAAACAAATTGCGTGCTTAACGTTTTTCGACGACTCAAGCTGATTGCAGAGGAAACCTACTTTATCGAGACTATGGAAGAGACTACGGATGATGATACTAGACGAGACCATTGAGGAAAACATGAAGGGAACTAGAGAATTGTCTATGGCGGAGACTATAGAATAGTCTATGGACGTTTAGTCTCCACGTTTTTCGACGACTCAAGCAGATTGCAGAGGAAACCTACTTTTAACGAGACTATGGAAGATACTACGGATGAGGAGAATATCGAGAAGACTATAGAAGAGTCTATGTACGAAACTATAGAATAGTCTATGAATGAGACATCAAAAACAAATTGCATGCTTAAAGTTTTTCGACAACTCAAGCAGATTACTGTGGAAACCTACTTCAACGCATACTACTCATGGAAAGTATTCTTCCCAAACTTAAGAGATCAGCAAATAGAATTCATTCCCCTTAAGATCTGTTAAAAAATAACAAAAATATGAAGAAAAAAAATCCATTTAAAACAAGCAAATAACAACATGCAATGTATCTCTTAGGAACAAACAGTACGAGAAAACAAAAACAAGCAACAAACTAAAAGATTTCCGTAGAATTCAAAATCACGTAAGTAAACTAATACCACACCAAGCCAGTGGAAAAAATGAATATGAACAAGAGAAATGAAGTCGCAGCTAAAAAACTATGAAGGAAGAAAAAAATTTATTCAACATCAGGAGAGAAAATAAAAATCGGAAGAAAAAAAAACGCTGGCTAAAAGTCGAGATAAGAGAAACGAAATGTAGCGAAAGTACAAAAACGAAAGGAGCTGAAAGATGGGCTAAGGGTGTTAGAGATTAAAACGAAGGCACCCGGCCCATCTAAGACTAAATGCAAAAATAAATAGAAAAAAGAAAAAAAAAAACTAGGGGGACAAGGAAACAGTAAAGGGCAGACCGACTGGCTATTGTAAGCAAGGGTTTGAGCAAGAAAGTGTTATGAGTCAGGAGAATGGATGGATGGCTGGTGGTGTGGTGTTAGTAGGTATTGTATCAAGTGGCAGGAAATGTAAGTTGTAGTTAGTGTTGGGTGAAAGGACAACGGAAAAAATCAGTATTTAATGCACCCAAAACATAGGGCGGGATTAGCATACGAATAAAAATCTGAATAAGCAAAACAAAAAAAAAAATAAAAAATTGTCGAAGAAAAAACTAACGGACAACACCAGCCAGCCAGCAGTTTTATAACAAAATAAACATGAAAAAAATGGAAATAAATTCTAGAAAAAAAATATCTACAATAATGTAAAGTATACTTTGGTTAAGCAAAAAAAAAACAACAAAAAAAATACACAGAAAGGCTTCATTAGTTTGCAAAAAGAAAGTATAGTTGGAAAAAAATTTAAAAGTTAAAAAAAATTCAGAAGAAAAAAATGGCAGGAAAACTATTCTAAAAAAAATCTGAATTTATGCTTAGATACAACGAGTATCATTGTAGTTGTTAATGAAACTTCTAGAGTATATAACACAGATATGCATCCACACCAACCAATACATTAAAACAAAAACCAACCAGCAACCTCTAAAAGCGATATCCTCACCTCCACAACTAACTGGCTGCGAGACGAGGCGACTCAAGTAGAGAGACTTATTGAAGAATATATATAGTATCTGCTATATATCTACATATATACATACATAACTATATATACATATGACATGACTACAACAACGACAAACAATCGAAATGTAACTGTTTGTTGTTGTTGTTGCGGATGATGGCATTGTCCAATGGATGAAAAAATAAAATAAAACACACAAAAAACAATAGTTATAGATACATAAATATAGTTATGTAAAAAAAAATTACACTATAACCAACCAACCACCCTACACCCACCCACATTCATAATCATATCAATGTATAGTATGTAGGAACGTAACTATATCATATGTAATATAGTACATATAAATCTCAAAACAATAAAAATAACAACGATAACTACAATAAAGATTAAATGAACAATTGTTTAACTTAAAAAAAGGACATAGTACATACATGAATAGAAAAATGGTAAAAAAAAAAAAATATAAAACAAAACATTACTAATTGCAGTAGAACTAGAACTTTTTTGCAATTCCAATGACAATTAAATATTTCATTTAAATTGTATTGAGTTTAATTATAAGAAAAAGTAACTTCAACATTTTCATAATATATTCCGCCTCCTAATAGAACGTTTCTACTTACACGAAAACATTTAATTTGCTCAAATCCCGTCGAAAAATATCTATGGGTCAGTACATAGTGTCTTCGCTTAATAACTTAATGTGTCTCAGCTAAATGTCTTCAACAATATATAGGACAAATGCACTGACAAATTCAACAAGGTGATAGCAGCAGCACAATTGATAGTTTATGAAACAAAAACATCATTTAGCATCAAGTAAAACTGATCGTAATTTTCCTATTTGAGATTATGGCATTCGATAACGAGCAAGAAATCTTTTGAACTCGGTTTTGGTTTTTAATAACATTTTGAAAGGTACATACATATCTGTCATATATTCACACTTAGTTATTGAACATTATATTCCAAACAATAGTTTTTTTTTTCGAAAATGTCGAATTTTGTACCAACAAAGCGTCATATGCGGGAAGTTTTGCTTTAATTTGAAAATAAAGTACCGCTGAAGAACAACGATTGCTCACCAAAGCTTATGGTGAATTTTTTGTGCGGCTCCGAAGTGGTGATTTTGATACGGAAGGTAAAGATCGCGCAGTCCACCCAAAAAAGTATGAAAACCAAGAACTGGAGACATTAATCCATGAAGATTGTTGTAAAACTCAACACCAACTATGAGTCATATGCGGGAAGATTTGCTTTAATTTGAAAAAATGTGTCGTTGAAACACACCGATGGCTCACCAAAGCTTAGAGTGAATGTGTATCATCGGTTTCAACGTGCGAGAGCTGGTTTGTGCGTTTCAGAAGTGGAGATTTTGGCATGGAATACAAAGATCGCACAGGCCAGCCAAAAAAGTTTGAAGGCCATGAACTGGAGGCATTACTCCATGAAGATTGTTGTCAAGCTCAACAAGAGTTTGCAAAATCATTGGAAGCTCCTCAAGCTACAATTTCGAAACGTTTGGGAGCAGCAGGATACATCCAAAAGCAGGGTACCATACGAATAGAAGTACGAAATGAAGAAAATCATTTTTGCACCGAATCATTACTTGCTATGAAAAATGGATCCATTACGATAATCCGAAGCGTGAGAGATCGTATGTGAAGCCCGGCCAATCATTTACTGATCCGGTTGATAAAGCTAACCATTTGGTTGAATTATTTGCAAATAATTCGAACTTACCGGAAAGCAATCAAACACTACCCGAGCTCGAAAGAGTATCAGTAACTATGCCGAATATATTCTTTCGCGCTCGAGCTCGCGTATTTGAAAAGGTTTTAGCGGATCTCAATATAAACAAGTCTCCTGGACCGAATCGTATACTGGTCTTGAAGCAGTGTTCTTCGAAGGTTGCTAATGTTACGCCAA
This sequence comes from Calliphora vicina, assembly GCF_958450345.1. Lineage (NCBI taxonomy): Eukaryota > Metazoa > Arthropoda > Insecta > Diptera > Calliphoridae > Calliphora > Calliphora vicina. The sequence continues at coordinate 97,856,591 of NC_088784.1, read as the reverse complement.
TTCTAAAAAAGGGAGAGCAATTTGTTCTGCACTTTCCAAAGTTATGGAGAGTATGGTTAACCACCATCTTGTGAAGTACATATTTAGAGTCCAACAATTTACTTAGCGACCGGCAGTACGGTTTTCTTAGAGGACGCTCTATGGGGGACTTGCTTGCCTTCCTATCGGAAAAATGGTGTCGTTCCATTTACCGTTTTGGCAAAAGTAAAATGGAGGCTCTAGATATTTCCAAGGTGTTCGAAAGGGTGTGGCATGGTGCGCTCTTATCGAAACTTATTGCTTTTGTTGTCGGTAACGATTTCTCTTGATTTATATCATGCTTTCTCACAGATCGCACTGCGATGGGATCTCATCAAACGAGTTCAAGATTAATTCAGGGGTATCGCAAGGCTCCGTGCTCTCTCCTACTCTATTCCGTATTATTATAAATGACCTAAGTCAAACTTCCAACCCTATCTATTCTTTTGGAAATGACAGTAACATTTGCCAATCATATTCAAATTCCGATACAATCATTAGGTTGTAATTCTGTATTCTAAATGGTCTTCAACGAAAACCTTTACCATACTCTTGGCATCAATAGTTGAAACTCAGTCGGGTTCTTTCTCCAAATTTCGAAGCATAGATTTGCATCTGGTTTCCGGGTTTATTCTTCAGAAACTCTGTTAATGTTAACCAAACTTCGAACTAAACTATTTCCTTAGATTTTTCTCAATTCAATATTGAAACTTTACTTAAAAAATCTATAAAAATTCGATCAGACAATACAGCCCAATTATGAATAAAAAATTCGCCGGGAGATTGTTCCCTGGGAGTTTTTCCCATTGAATTTCAATAGGAAAAATGAGAAAAGGGAATAAACTCCCGGGGAGTTTTTATTCATAATTGGGCTGTATGTGTTTTCAGTTTGAAGTCAACTGATTCAGATTCACGTGCATCTGAGGTTTCTGAATCTGCTGATGAACTCACACAGGCATCAGCTCAAAAACTTTAGAGTCAGCTTAAGAATTTTTAAATATTTATCCTTAATACCTTAATCATACAATTAATTTGATGCTTTTGCAAAATAGTATATAACTAAACAACAACAAAAAAAACAAGTTCAGCTCTTTTAGAAAACCATATAACAAAAATCAAATACTCAGTATCACAAGTTACATTTTTCAGAAACGGAAATGAGACGTCAAAGAAGCAACACTATAGAAAAATGTGGTCCTACGTGGTAAAGAGAAGATGAAATGAGAAGATGTTGATGATGAGTCATTGTACACAAAACTCCTAGCAATGTGACAGAAGCAGTAGGAGTTTTTAGTTCGAACCAGTCAACTAAGTAAGGAAAATAAAAATATTAGCAAGCAAGAAAATTGGAAAAAAAAAAATAGGGAAAAAAACGGAAGTAAACCACTGACAGGAAGCCGTGTTAAATACTTTGCTACTCTATACCATCATAACGAGCTTCTCGTATTTAGTCGATGCTGCTGTTGTTGTTTCTGTTTTCCAACTGCACAATACAGCGAGTAGTTTAGGAATCAACGTTGTATACAATAATTTTGGTAACTGTATGGGTGTCATTTAAAGTGGAAATATTTTTTTTTTTTTATTCTTAAACATAGTTACAGTTTTTTTTGTTTCGTTCATACTCATCATTTCTCTTTTGTCTGAAGTAGTATTAGTTGGCAAATACATAATTATTATTATTCTTTTTTACCTCATGTCTCAAATACAGACACTATGAATTTCAGAGCGATCTCTGAAAATGTGGGTTTGTGTGTAAACATTTGTAAATTTTTTATTTATACATATTTTCTGCTATAATTTTAATATACTACGACTAAATTTTGTTGGAAACGTTTCTTTCTAGAATTTGTTGTGTATTTTTTACTGCACCATCAGTGGTTGTTGTTTTTAAAACCTCTAGTTTCCGGTGTGTGTGTGTGCAAGAGAGAGAGAAATAATTGTGAATGTGTATAGGTTTCTCTTCCGTCAATTAATCCTACATGTATGCTCTATATAACTTTTTTGAATATCTTTTGAAATATTTTCATTACATTTCTTAATCTTTTTTCTTTTAAATAGTTACATTTATAATAATCGAAATGTTTTTTTATGTTGCTTTTAATTTATGAAATTTTCAATTTGTTGATAACAATTCCCTAAATGTATTTGGTTTCGGATTAGGTTAAAAATTTCGTTTCAGCCAGAATTCGATATCGAAACTATTAAAAAGAAAAAAATCATAGATTTTAAATTATGGTGTAGAAACATGTTTAGGAAATCATAATATAGAGATATTCATTTATAGTTCTTTTTACACCTATCACCCCTAATGACAATAACATGTGAAATTTTGTTCGAAGCGAAAATTGCTATCGTGATATTCCCATGAACTTTTCATTCACAATAGTTGATTTTGTTCGTAACAGCTGTTTATTGTTTACAAAATTCCGTCTAAAAATTTCACAACACGGCGAATTTTTTCACGTGAACAAAGTTGATGAACAAGAAATGTGAAAGGGAACATATTTCATGTGAAATATTGATTTTCTTTATATTTTTAATTCAGTATGGTTTGACAATTCTTCTTGGAAAGACTTATTCAGCTGTATTACGAAAATCATCTTTCTGTGAGAAATTTGTTGTGTACACATCGAGCAACAATTCCACTCCTACATCGTGTTATATTACACCTCTGGACTTTCTTATTTGGAGTTGTTTAATTCGCAAGATACCGGAAGCTGGAAAAAGTGATTAAAAATTGGACCTTCCGAATAGAGTGCAACATCTGAATGAAATTATCTTTAAAAGGTAACAGACTGTTCTTTCGGGTCATAATAATTTCGACATCCAATTCTGCTTTAAGGGATTTATCTAAAACCGATGTTTTGTAAGTTATTGAACAAAAACCCGAAGGCTTGTGAGTTATTGAAAAAGTTCTAATCAGGGGGTTATGCATCAATGCCAAGGAATTGCTCTACATTTGGTGTCGGTAATAGCTTCTCTCGATTTATATCGAGTTTTCTCAGAGATCGCACTATACGAGTTGTTATAGATGGAATCTCATCAAACTAGTTCAAGATCAATTCAGGGGTACCGCAAGGCTCCGTTCTTTCTACTACTCTTTTTCTTATCTTTATAAACGACCTTCTACGTCAAACTTCCAACCCTATCTACTCTTTTGCAGATGACAGCAACATTTGCCATTCATATGCATTCAATTATAGACCACGCCTGTCGGAGATTGGGGCAATGAGGCAAAACATGAATGATACGCTTAACCAAGATCTTGTGACAATCTCTGAATGGGGTTGTGCGAATAGAGTCGATTTCAACGCACGCAAGACTCAATGTTGTATGTTAACACACAAACGCACAACAGATCATGTTGATCCATCTTTTTCCATGGGTGGTGTAAATATTAAGGAATCAGAAGCTCTTCATGTTCTAGGCATGAGTATTCAGTGCGATGTCCGCTGGACAAAACACATTTTTCGAGTGTCGAAAGAAGCATTCAAGTGCCTTGGTTTCCTTAAACGTTGTAAGAATTACTTCACTCCATCTGATCTCTATTTTACTATTTACACCACTTATATCCGACCTAAACTGGAATACAACTATCATGTGTGGACCGGTGCTTCGAAGTCTATTTTGGAGTTACTCGACCGCGTACAGGAGAGGGCGAAGGTGCTTATCGATGACAGTAGGGTATCCAGCTCTATTGACTCACTGGAACATCGTCGCAATGTGGGTTGTGTTTCACTGTTCTACCGATACTACAGTGGTATGTGCTCTGCAGAAATTAGGGAACTTTTTCCCGAAACCCGTAGTTTTTTACGCAACACACGTTCTTCGGCAAGGGCTCACCAATTCGTTGTCGACTGGACAGTGATCGCACAAGACATTACTGAGAAAATTCGTTCCTTAGCTGTACTGTCCGTGTGTGGAATAATCTTCCTCCTAAAGTCTTTCCTGTCACTTTCAACATAGAAAAATTCAAATCTAATGTCCACAAACACTACTCCCTCTATCCTCCCTCCCACAACCTATTTTTCTAGTTCCAATACAATGCTTTGCATGAGTAGGGGTCATCCCCTGAGTGCTGGTTCAAGAAAAAAAAATATTGTGGAATCAAACGCTCTTAATGTTCTGGACATGAAAATATATTTTTCAAGTGACGAAAGAAGCATTCAAGTGTCTCGGTTTTTTGAAACGGTGTAAGAGTTACTTCACTCCATCTGATCCCCTCACTATTTACACCACCTATATCCGACCGAAAATGAATAGAACTCCCATGTATGGGCCGGTGTTTCAAAGTCTATTTTGGAGCTGCTCGACCGCCTATAGGAGATGGCGAAGGTGATTATTGGTGACGGTGTCCAACTCTATTAATTCGCTACATCACCATCGCAATGTGAACTGTGTTTCGCGGTTCTATCGCTACTACAATGGAATGTGTTCTGATGATATTAGGGAACTTGTTCCTGATACCCACAGATTTTTACGTAATACACGTTTTTCATCAAGAACACTTCCGATTGGCCAGAGAAAATTCGTTCTTTAGCTGTACTGTACGTATGTGGAACTAACTTCCCGCTGATGTGTTTCCAGTCATTTCCAATGTGGGAAAGTTCAAATCGAATGTCCGCAAACACTACTCCCTCTATCCTCCCTCCCATAACCTATTTTCCTAGTTCCAATACAATGCTTTGCATGAGTAGGGGTCATCCCCTGAGAGCTGGTCCAAGAAAAAAAATTAACATGCCAATATGTTTCATAACAGGGAGAACCTCCCCTGACAGTCCTTTTTCACTGGATTATCACTCAACAAAAGTGAGCACACTGGAGCAGCGTAATTGACCACTTGTCCGACCAATTGTTTTGTGGATAGCCCACAAGATTTTTTAGATACTCCAAACACTGACAAGCTCTTTGAAAACCTCGCTTCAACATCGCAATTTGTGCGTGATTGCAGTGTGATCAGTATATAATGAGGGTGTTAAATGTGGCCCCCAAATTACTCAAATGGAACGTGGATCCTATCGAATACAACCTTCTTCTTCCAGATGGTTAAGAGTGTTAGCGACGAGTTCACTGTTGATAGTTGCATGTCACGCATTGTATATATCGCTATGTTAAAAGCGAAACCAACAATTTCGGATGATACAAAGTCTTAATATGGACCCTATCGACTATTAATCCTGAATTAACATTCTCCTTCTTCGTTCAGGTGATGAAGAATGTTGCCGCTGATTTCGCTGGTGATAGTTGCATGTTATGCGCAGCGAAGGAGATCTCGCGGAGATAACTACAGATGTCCGCATAAAAGATCACTTCCTATCCATGTGGAATTTAGAGATGTAGTTAAATAGGAGTGGCGACAGGTCCCCGCCCTTAAGAACAAGAAATTTGTTATCAAATTTGTCTACGTAAATAGATGTTAAGATATTCAACTTATGATGAATGTGTCCCATCGGTTTCAACGTACGAGAGATGGTGATTTTGATTTTGACAAGCCCATGCCAGCCAAAAAAGTTTAAAGACCAAGAATTGAAGGCATTTCTCCATTAAGACTGTTGTCAAACTCAACACGAAGCTTGCAAAATCATTGAGAGCTACTCGAGCAGCAATTTCAAAACGTTTGCGAGCAGCAGGATTCATTCTATAGCTAGAAAATTGGGTACTATTCGAATTGAAGCCGAGAGATCTTGAAAGACTTGTATGTCCGAAATGATGCATGAATGATACAAAAGAAAATAATTTTTGCACCGAATCATTACTTGCGATGAAAAATGGATCCATTACGATAACCCGAAGCATAACAGATCGTATGTGAAGCCCGACCAACCAGCCGAATCGACACTAAAGCAAAATATCCATGACGCTAAGGTAATGCTCTGTATTTGGTGGGACAAAAAGGGTCCTATCTATAAAGAGCTGCTGAAATATGAGCATACCATCACAGGGAACCTGTACCAAACACAACTGATTCGTTTGAAGCTAGCATTGACCGAAAATCGGCCAGACATGAAACCGTAATATTCCATCATGATAACGCTCGGCAACGAAATACCTGTTAAAAAGTATTTCAAATAAAGTAAAAATCGAAAGACCCAAGATCAAAAACTTGTGTTTTTTTTTTTGGTGGAATTCATGAAATAAGTTTCATAACTATTTAATGATTTTTTTAAATGTTTAAATTTGAAATATAAACATTTGTTTATGACCAAATCATTTCATAACCCTATTTTTTTCTCTGCCTCAGCATTCGAACTTAATTCTCCTTTACGCTGGACATATGTATGATATGTCACTGGAACTCTATTGGTAGTTGCAGTTCTTACTTAGCCAGCATCTTAACATCCGCATTTAACAACAATTTCCAATTAGACAATCAGTCAGTCGTGTTTTGCTGCTTCTCACTGAGATGTGGGTGTTGCCATGCACACTGGACTTGGTATTTATGAAAGCAACTGCAATGGCTCCCAGGATAATGAAAATGTTATGGCAGTAGGGATTTTTTTATTTTCCTTTTCTAGGCAAAGCCTTAGTTTATCGTAAGGTATTTAGTACTGTGCACTCATTTAAGGTACAGTTTTTTTTGTTTGTTTCAGTTGCTTACAATTCTAATGATTTTTTTACCATACATTTTCCTAGATTTTCTTTACTCTTTCTTTTGCATCCTTCATTTACGGTATTGAGTAACAAGAAATAAGAAACAGAATTCGAATTCTAGGGAAAGAAAAAATCAGCTAGAATTGTAATTAAATCTTGACCAATGTTCGTTATGCGAATATATATTTCCGAGTGTGTGTGTGAGTGCAAAAGATTCTTTCTCCGTACATGACCAGAGAAGAAAATAAATGTTTTTCTTTCCTTTGTTCATGCTTCAACTTGTAGTTGTCTTAGAAATCAATATTTTTTTTCCTAATGACTTTCTAGTTGGCTGCAACTAAAAAAAATACTAATTTTTTTTCCAGCATTTTCTGGCTTTGTAACAAGAAGTTATTTTTTCGTTTGTTTTTTTTTTCTAGTTCTTTGATAGAGTTTTTCTTTTATTTTGCATTAAGTTTGCGATTTTTTATGATGGTCTTTAAAGCAAAAAAAAAAATGTATAGTTTTAGGAAAGACTTTGTGCTATAAATAATAACATAAAGGAACTAACAAATACCTAACAGTTATTGCAAAACTCTCTCCCTCTCTATTCTAGGACACTGGGCCCTATTTAATTAAAAGGAAAATATTTCAATCTCAATATTTAAGGTTATTGGAAAAGTTTAATTATTTTTTTTTGGAGTTTTAGTTCATTTTGAAGGGTTAATTTTATTATAATTATTTGGAAATGTAATTTGTATTACAATTAACAAGTTATTTACAACTAAAATTAAAGAAAAATACTTTTACATCCTAAAAATATAAAAAATTTCTTAAATGTCTTAGAGCTAATAAATCAATGCACTTCTCAACGCTGTGTTTGTTAATCTAATCTACAAAATTTTTCAAGACTTGTCAGATTTTCCTCTTTTTCCATTGTTAATTCAAATGTAAAAGTTGTTCGAAAGGAATTTGAAATGCCTCTCATTTAAAAATTGTATAAAGGGTCTTTCTTTAAGCCTTTTCTATCTTTAAATTTAAGTAAAACAAAGTGTGTGTGATCATCGACATTTTTTATTTATTTGAAAAGTCTATCAATGCCATTATGTATGAAATATTATCCGCCGCGTCTTCGCTGACGAGCATCCGAAATATCCAATTTTCCATGACATGGGTTATGTTGGCTTTGAGGGCCGCTTAATCGCATAGACCTGCGACTTAAGAAAACTCCACAAGAAACAGTATAACGGGATCAAATCACACGATATCGGTGACCAGATCACATCACCTCCATGTGGGACGACCATGCCCCCAAATCACGCGTGAAGAATGTCCAATGTGGCATGAGCTGTGTAGCACATAGCGCCGTCCTGTTGAAACCACATATCGTTGGTGTCCATATCATCCAATTCAGGACAAAATAAATTGGTAATCATCGACCTATAGCGCTCGCCATTGACGATGATGGCCCGTCCAATATCGTTCTCAAAGTAATGTAAACCGATGACGCCGCCAACCCAATTTTTTTTACTTTTTCTGGATGCATTGGATGCTCTTGTGGCTTGGTATCGTCACATTCATCCAATCTCCAATTTGTTTTAATTTTAATAATTTCAACGAGTTTCGCTGACTTTCGAGATTCGTACATCTGAATAAACGTTCGCGCCTGACCCCTGATGGCTATGAGTGCCAACCACTGATTTAAAGCAATTAAAACTAAACACAGCTCCGGGTCACGAACATTAATCGGATTTTTATCCAAACTCAACAACAATGCTAACAAAATCCTCAACAAATATTTCGCTAGCTTTTAACAACACAGGATTCAATGTCACTTTATGAAAAAATACTCTGATTTAAAGCCACGCCCACTCAAAAGTAGAAGTCGGCGATAGATTTTTTTTATTGTCTGTTCATAAAGCTATAGACGTTATAAAAGGTAACATTTTAAATGCTACATAAATTTCAGTAGAATGATTTCGATGATTTTTTTTCAAAACAGTCAATTCAGAAAGTATTACTGACAGATTTGAGTGTTTTTAGGACTATATGTTGCTCTCTGAGCTTTCCAAAACTTATTTCTAAGTATAAATTTTGCCTCCAAATTGAAAAATGTCGTGGATTTTTGCTTATATCTGTAATTTATGGATTCTTTGTGAAAACATCGCAATCTTTTGCATGTTTTTTACTGAATAGCTGATGATGATCGAATAAAAAATTCTATAAATTACACATAGGGCTTTTTGCAGGCTATAGGACGTTATTAAATTCTCTTTAAAGTAAAAGTGGCGATGATTTTGCACTGATTTTTTATCTCTAAGTTTAAAAACCCATATGTATAGCTCATACTTACGTTCAATTCAATGAACCATTTTTCAGAAATCTTACCTGCAATAAAAGTAAAAATTATATTTTATTAATTTACAAAGGAAACAGATAAATTAAAGCTGAAAACAAATAAGAGTGCTACATTCGGTTGTGCCGAATCTTATATACCCTACACCAAATTATACTTCAAAATAAAAATTTTAAATATTTTTAGGTAAACTAAATTTCCAAAGTTGTTTTTTTTTAATTTTTTTGAAAAAAAAAATTTTCGAATTGTTTTTTTTTTAATTTTTTTAAATTTAAAATTTTTTTTTCTTTTTTAATTTTTTTTTTTATTATTTAGCGAAAAAAAATTCGGGTTAAAAAATTTTTTTTCCGATTTTGACCGATTGTAGGTCCAACATACTATGGTCTTATATGCGCCGTTGCAAAGGTCTTTCAAATATCTATCATTAGTTATCGAAATTGTCTATATTAATGACTTAGTAATCCAGATAAAGGTCAAAAATCAAGGTTGTCCTGGTTTTTTCCTTATATCTCAGCCATTTGTGGACCGATTTTCTCGAGCCGGAAAAATTCCGGAGATATTGATGTATGAATCGTGTATGTAAGTTATTTGGGGGCTTTGGAATGTTGATTTCAACAGACAGACGGACATGGCTAAATCGACTCCGCTATCTATAAGGATCCAGAATATATATACTTTATAGGGTCGGAAAATTATATTGTGGAAATTAAAAACGGAATGACAAACTTATATATACCCTTCTCACGAAGGTGAAGAGATGCCAAATCATGCTTCAAAATAAAAGCTAAAATGTGAAATAATCCCGCATTTTTAAGTGATAAATAGATTTGAATTAAAAACTAAATTTAATGATTCAATATGACTAATTCCTTAACTAATGAATTCTCAAAGAAAGGAATTCATTCAATACTTTTGAAGAACTAAGGAATTAAGCCTATGCATTAATTATTTAAGGAAATGATGGTTAAGATACAAAATTTTATTTGATTTTAAAAACAGAATTAAGAATTACTTCATGCGAACCTTTGGTTTTTATAAACTACAAGTTGAGAAGTTTATCTACAATAATTTTAAAAAAAATTTATTTAATGTTAAAAAGTGTTCACTATTTGATCAAATTTATTTACCAAATAAACATTTCGTACCACGTGTTCCAACCAACAAAAAAATGTTTAACATAACAATACAGATGTCAGATTTAACAAATCGTTATAGCTGTTAAAGTATCGTATTAATTGCCAATACCAATAGTAAAAAACGAGAACAACACGGTAAACAAAAATTTGGGGATTTCTCACACTTCAAAAAAAATCAAATAAAGATCAATTTTCAAAATTGTTTTTACACATGACATTTAAACGGTTCAAATGAACATGTAAACCCTTCAACAGCGAAAAAATGCAATTGTACGAGCACAAAAAAAATAATGGAAAGTAAATTGTATCTATAAAAACCAAAGTAACGCATAGTACAACATATGACCGAATTACTGTGATGAAAATGCAAACAGACAAGCACCAGCAAAAAAATGCATTTCTGGAGCTAAACAAATATGGGCAGAAAAAAACCTACAATAAGGCTTGAATGAAAAACGCAGTCATTCAACAGAAATGTTCAATAACACCAGAAAAAACAAGGTGGCAGTAAAACAGTGCAGTGTATGCATTGGGTGCAAGCAACAACAGCAGCAGCAACAGGAGGAAACAACTTTTTTTTTTTGTTTGTGTGTGGTGGAAAAACCCAAGCAGCCCAGTAACCAACCGACCGACCACCACCAAACATAAAACTCATGCAAGTAACAGCAGCAGTTGCAACAACTGCAAATCTACTACTCTACTACTCTAGTAGTAGTTTGATGAGTCCTCCTTTAGGTTTTTTTTTTAATACGTCTCTAACGCAAAAAATAATAAAATAAATTTTGCCGGTTGATTTTGTTGTTCTTGTTACTCTATTTTATTTTTTTGTGGCCCCTGCATCATTTTATTTATTGTTGATGTTGGTTTTTTTTAATATTATTTTTATTATACCAACATACTACAACATATGAATATAGTACGTACGTACGTACGTATTTTCAAGTTTGTTTTGGCCGCTTTTTTGTATTATTTATTTACGTTTATGTTTTTTGTTGTTGTTCTTTTTTCTTTTTTTTTGTGTTGCTGCTTTTCAAAACCGTCTCCCCATATGATTTTCTGTGCTTGTTTTTGTTGGTTTATTCCTGTTCACCGTCGTATTTTTATTGCAAAATAACGCTTTCTTTAAGTCTTTTTGTTGTTTTTTTTTTTGTTTTTCTATAAAAAGAAACAGCAACAACAACAACATGATAAACATGATATAATAAAATAAAAGACTTTTCCTTTCATTCTTTAATTTTTTGTTGGTGGTGTTGTTGTTGTTGCTGTTTTTCTTGGGGAATCCTCTCTATTTTTTTTACTATTTACTGTTCTTTCGCTCTACTCATCGTCAAATTTAAACACATGTGTATTTATGTGTTTGTGTGTGTGTTTATTTTCATATGTTTATTATGCTTTTTTATATTTTTTAGACTTTTTCCCCCTCCTCCTTTATTTTCTCGTTAAAGTCCTTGTTAGATTCTGACATTATTACTTTTTTTATACGTATATTTTGTTGTTTTTATTCTTGTTTTGGCAAGTTTTTTTTGTTGTTATTGTTTTTCTTTCACCACCACCAACCACTTGACTTTACAATTATTATGTTTCCAGATCACATGTGTTTTTTTATCTTTTAAAGGTTAATGACTTTATAAGTTGATTATTTATTTTTATTTTCACTTTTGTTGGGGTTTGTATCTTATTTAAGAATTTCCTCTAAGTAATGGTTTTTTATTTTGGCGAAATAGACTTTCGTTATAACTAGGTCTAGGATTTGCATGAATTTATTAATAGCAATTATGCGCCTAAAAATAATGTGTGTGAAGATAAATTCGTATTTAACTAGCACAGACAAAAACCACATTTTTTAACATTGCTCATTTTACAGTCAACAGAGCACTGTTAATCACTTAACAGTCTTGATAATTGAATTATAATACAAAAATACGTCTGAAATAGGTATCAGAAATAATTTCAGAAACAATTTCAGAAATATAAAAAATTAAAAAAAATATTTCAGATGTTTTTTTTATAATAATATTAAAAAAAAAACATTTTGAAAAAAGTCACTTTTATGATGAAGTTCAGGCGACGAATTTGGAAAAATATGGAGTTGCACACGTAACCCACTATATACGAATGGTAGTCCAATGGGTCCTAAATGCGACTGCATAAGTCGAATTTCTGAAATAATTTTGGAATTTGAGAAAAACAGTTTTTAAAAAAAGTCTATTTTGAAAAAAGTCACTTTTATGATGAAGTTCAGGCGACGAATTTGGAAAAATATGGAGTTGCACACGTAACCCACTATATACGAATGGTAGTCCAATGGGTCCTAAATGCGACTGCATAAGTCGAATTTCTGAAATAATTTTGGAATTTGAGAAAAACAGTTTTTAAAAAAAGTCTATTTTGAAAAAAGTCACTTTTATGATGAAGTTCAGGCGACGAATTTGGAAAAATATGGAGTTGCACACGTAACCCACTATATACGAATGGTAGTCCAATGGGTCCTAAATGCGACTGCATAAGTCGAATTTCTGAAATAATTTTGGAATTTGAGAAAAACAGTTTTTAAAAAAAGTCTATTTTGAAAAAAGTCACTTTTATGATGAAGTTCAGGCGACGAATTTGGAAAAATATGGAGTTGCACACGTAACCCACTATATACGAATGGTAGTCCAATGGGTCCTAAATGCGACTGCATAAGTCGAATTTCTGAAATAATTTTGGAATTTGAGAAAAACAGTTTTTAAAAAAAGTCTATTTTGAAAAAAGTCACTTTTATGATGAAGTTCAGGCGACGAATTTGGAAAAATATGGAGTTGCACACGTAACCCACTATATACGAATGGTAGTCCAATGGGTCCTAAATGCGACTGCATAAGTCGAATTTCTGAAATAATTTTGGAATTTGAGAAAAACAGTTTTTAAAAAAAGTCTATTTTGAAAAAAGTCACTTTTATGATGAAGTTCAGGCGACGAATTTGGAAAAATATGGAGTTGCACACGTAACCCACTATATACGAATGGTAGTCCAATGGGTCCTAAATGCGACTGCATAAGTCGAATTTCTGAAATAATTTTGGAATTTGAGAAAAACAGTTTTTAAAAAAAGTCTATTTTGAAAAAAGTCACTTTTATGATGAAGTTCAGGCGACGAATTTGGAAAAATATGGAGTTGCACACGTAACCCACTATATACGAATGGTAGTCCAATGGGTCCTAAATGCGACTGCATAAGTCGAATTTCTGAAATAATTTTGGAATTTGAGAAAAACAGTTTTTAAAAAAAGTCTATTTTGAAAAAAGTCACTTTTATGATGAAGTTCAGGCGACGAATTTGGAAAAATATGGAGTTGCACACGTAACCCACTATATACGAATGGTAGTCCAATGGGTCCTAAATGCGACTGCATTTCAAAATAGACTTTTTTTAAAAACTGTTTTTCTCAAATTCCAAAATTATTTCAGAAATTCGACTTATGCAGTCGCATTTAGGACCCATTGGACTACCATTCGTATATAGTGGGTTACGTGTGCAACTCCATATTTTTCCAAATTCGTCGCCTGAACTTCATCATAAAAGTGACTTTTTTCAAAATAGACTTTTTTTAAAAACTGTTTTTCTCAAATTCCAAAATTATTTCAGAAAATCGACTTATGCAGTCGCATTTAGGACCCATTGGACTACCATTCGTATATAGTGGGTTACGTGTGCAACTCCATATTTTTCCAAATTCGTCGCCTGAACTTCATCATAAAAGTGACTTTTTTCAAAATAGACTTTTTTTAAAAACTGTTTTTCTCAAATTCCAAAATTATTTCAGAAATTCGACTTATGCAGTCGCATTTAGGGCCCATTGGACTACCATTCGTATATAGTGGGTTACGTGTGCAACTCCATATTTTTCCAAATTCGTCGCCTGAACTTCATCATAAAAGTGACTTTTTTCAAAATAGACTTTTTTTAAAAACTGTTTTTCTCAAATTCCAAAATTATTTCAGAAATTCGACTTATGCAGTCGCATTTAGGACCCATTGGACTACCATTCGTATATAGTGGGTTACGTGTGCAACTCCATATTTTTCCAAATTCGTCGCCTGAACTTCATCATAAAAGTGACTTTTTTCAAAATGTTTTTTTTTTAATATTATTATAAAAAAAACATCTGAAATATTTTTTTTAATTTTTTATATTTCTGAAATTGTTTCTGAAATTATTTCTGATACCTATTTCAGACGTATTTTTGTATTATAATTCAATTATCAAGACTGTTAAGTGATTAACAGTGCTCTGTTGACTGTAAAATGAGCAATGTTAAAAAATGTGGTTTTTGTCTGTGCTAGTTAAATACGAATTTATCTTCACACACATCTAAAAATACTTTATAAAAAAAAACAATTTTAAAACATGAAAACAATAATAATGTAGAAATATTTTGTTTTTGTTGTTTTTGCTTTTAGTATTGCTGGTATTACTTAAAACTGCAGGATTTACAATAGATGGCGTATCTTTTGAACGCGATTTTTGTTTGTAATAACTTATACAGTGCCAGACTTAAATATTTACACAGCATACAGATTTATCTTTAATCTTCCATATTTTTTAAACGGAGGCCACAACTTTCAAACGGGTTTCAAAAAAATATTTATTTACATATAACTTATTGAAATATGTATATGGAAAAACTAAATATAAGTTGGCACATTTCAGAAAAAAAAATTTACTAATGTTTCGAAGTTCGATTTTAAGAGGACAAAAATATTCACACAGTTTCTTATTTTTAATAACCCAGGAAAAATTTTGTGAATTTTTGTAATGACCACTAGTTATTTTATGCATTCTTTTGTAAGGAGTGGTGGTTACCCAGCACATTATTTTATTTACTAGAATAAGTACTTATTTTTATGCAGGCTGGTAATGAACTTTTGCATTTAGCACAGCTATCTAGTGTGTTTGACTGGAAAACGGGAGGTTAGTGGTTCGCCACCTGTCAAAGCCATTAATTTTTTTGTTCATATCATATTCATTTATATGTTGATGTTAAAACTATTGTTAACTTCCAATAAAATAACTCGTACATGGAGCAGTGAGTTAGCAGCTTGACTATCAAACACAAGCAAATAACGTGACTGTTCGATTCCCACACAAGGCAATATTTTTTGTTTTTTTTTTATTGTTTTTTATTATTCTTGTTGTGAATTTACTACTTATTTCTCAACTGATTTTAAGTACAGTTACGAACAAGAAAATAGCAGTACCACTAGGCAATTTTTTTGAAACGGCGTACAACGTCTTTAAAAATGTTAAACTTAAAATTTTGTTTATACCCATAATCGGTCAATCCTGTAAATTTTTTGTGATGTAATCTTTTTGTAAAAATAATGATAACTTTGGAAATAATGGCTCTTATATATGACAATATGTATTTTTTTATTAAAATTGAAATAGCAGTGCCGGATTATTGAATTCATTTTTTTGAATTTCTTTTTAAAGAAGTCAAATATTTTTTAAGATTAAATTACAATTTAGTTAAATATGCTGAATTTATTGTATATTTAAGATTAAAAACAGTTCTTTTTTATATAATTCCTGTTTTAGTGGCTCGCGCAATATATTGCACTATTGCTTAGGGAAAATTAATTTTAAAGTTAAAAAAATAAGGAAAATCTTTTCCACATATTCAACTTTATATCAAACGCTATTAAATAGAAAGAAAAAAATAAAAAAAGGGACTGCAAACGGAAAACTACACCTCAGGACGATCGAAATATCGTCAGAATCATCAAATGCAATCCATTTAATCTGTCAAGCAAATAAAAACCGAATGAAATTTAGAAGTTATTGGTATGACAGTAAGGAGATGATTTCTAGATGCAAACTTCACAGAACGAAGTCCAAGGAAAAAGTCACTATTAACAAAAATACATAGTGGTACTCGTTTGGAGTACGCTGAATGCCGACTGGTTTGCAAGCAAATATCGCAATATTTTGTGAACTGGCGGGTCTAAACTGGTTTTATTTGGAAGCTCAGGCTGTAGTCAATATATTCGACGTCCATCCTCTTCTGTATGTCAAACACAGTACACTGTGAACAAAGTTAAAATATTTAAAAATTTCGTGGTACTGCTATTATCTTGTTCGCAACTGTACATTTGTAAGCTTGACCCCTGAATTTTTTAAAAATCTCGAACAACGATAAGTAGTGTTTCAGTCAAATAATAAGTAGTTATCGCTTTGCTCCAATTATACTTGCTGGCTTACTAGGTAAGTAAAGTTTTTGCTGGGAAGAAAATAGTTTTTTTAATAGTTTAATATTTTGTGGAGTAGCCTATCTTTTTTATGACTTCTTTTAATCATCTTGGCATTGAATCGACCAATTTTTGGTGACGTCAGCTCCAATACTTTGCCGTTCTTGTGACAGGACTTCTTTAAGTTGAGTCTTAATAATAATACGGTTCTTTCCTAGACGCCCGCCCAATTTATCCCACAAATGTTTTATGGTATTCATGTCAGGTGATTGCGGAGGAGTCGGGAGAATGTGGGCAACATGACGCACTATCCATATTCGGACCTCATGGGCTGTGTGTTTGGGGTCATTGTACTGTTGAAAGTAGAAATGTTCCCAAGCTTTAACTTTAGAGCGCATTGTAGTAGGTTTTCTTTTAAAATATTAAGGTACACTGTTTTGTCCATTGAACCGTCGATGAAAACTAAGTTTCATACACCAGATGCAGCCATACAACCCCACAACATGACACCTCCTCCACCATGTTTGACAGTGTTTACTACATTGTTCTTTTCCAATTCAGTGTTTGGCATTCTCCAAACTACTCTAAAAATATTATCTATGAATTGTATTCTGTTCCAGAAATCTTCAGATTTATTTTTGTAAGATTGTTTGTAAGTATTTTTCAATCGGACGGCAGAGTAACAGATTGGAGAAGGCCAAACACTGAATTGGAAAAGAACAATGAATTGGAAAAGATCCCCAATATCTTCGGGATCCAAATCTTCAGTAATTCTGTCAGACATGCTTTCGTGAAGTTTGCTATTAAAAATCAGCCAAATCGGTCCACAAACGGCTGAGATATGAGCAAAAAACCAGAACAAACTCGATTTTTGATCTATTTTTGACCTATATCTGGATTATATAGGTCAAAATGGGATATCCAATGATAGATATTTCAAAGACCTTTGCAACCACGTATATAAGACCATAGTAAGTTGGACCTACAATGGGTCAAAATCGGAACAAATATTTTTTAACCCGAATTTTTTTTTTCACCAAAAAAAATAAAATTTTTAAAATTTAAAAAAAAAAATTTAAATTTAAAAAAAAAAAAATTAGAATTTAAAAAATTTAAAATAACAATTCCAAAAAAAATTTTTAACAAAAAATGAAAAAAAAAAAACTTTGGAAAAAAATAAATTTTGTTTACCTAAAAATATTTAAAATTTGTATTTTGAAGTATAATTTGGTGAAGGGTATGTAAGATTCGGCCGAATATAGCTCTCTTACTTGTTTTTTAGTTACTCTAATTTTTTCCAAGTCTATTCCACTCTATAGGCGTATAAATGTCACGTACTATAACATGAATATGCTTATATTTCAGTAAAAATGTTCAATATTAAGGCCTAGACTTAGTGCTAACTTTAATGGGTGTTACTCCATAATAAACACTAAGGCCCGTTTTCTCAATGTATCGACAAACTGCCTGTTACTAAATGTCGACATAAATTTATTAGGCCGATAAACTGTCCGTTAACAATTTTGTTTTTCTCAATATACCGACAAAAAAGATTATTTTCAGTTGGCAATACCTCTCAAAATATATGTAAAAGTTGGGAACCCTACCTTCAATTGACAACATGTTTACATAAATCAGCTGTTTAACGTGTCCATCGACAGCCGGAATCTTTTGAAATTTTCATTATCCTCCATGTCTGCCAGGTAGTTAGGCCTGGCATGATACAATTTTTCAGCATTCACTTGGAACTCATGTTCTTCGTGTTCATCCTCCATCAAATTAATGTTAATTCCTCTATTAAACTTTTTTTTATAAAATCTTTTTAATATTGTTTACAAAAACACAAACACATACAAATTATGAACAGCAGTCAGCTGATTGAATTTATCTGTATGATAAATAAATAATTGGCAGATGAGGTCGGGTTAGCTTTGCGACAGAATAGAAGCAAATGAGACATTGAGAAAACCAAATTTCTTTAATCAGCAGTTTTTCGTTGGGAAAAAAGATAATCACCTAATGAGAAAACGGCCCTAAGTTTATTTTATTAAATAAAGTATGCTTTATAATTAACACTTTGTATAAATTGTGTAGTCAACAGTGGGAAAAGTGAAACTGAAAAACTGTAACTTTTTAACGAAAATTCCGATTTTAATAAAAATTAAGCCAAATTTTGTTCCAATTTGAACGAATCTAAAAAAAGTCATTTGTCTGATTTTTGAAAAGTTTTTTGAGAATTTTTTTTCTAAAAAAAATTCAAAACAAAAATTTCATTGCATTATAAACATTTTACTTTTCAAAAAAAAATCAGCCAAAAAAAAAGAAATTTTCCCTATTTTTGCAAAAAAAAAAAAAAAAATCTGCTGAGAATTTTTTAGTTATTAAAAATTTTATATATTTTTGAAAAGAAGAAACAATTTCCTTCACTTTGATATATAATATGTTACATATTTCAGATTTATTTCCACTTTTTTCGAAATTCCCCACCGTGCGATCTAGAGGGTCAATTCTGATCAGCGTGTGTACACGACCAGGATTTTTCTCATGCAAATTCGGAAATTTAGACGATTAACCAAGTGGTAGAGGTAAAAATGTGTTGTGAAAATAATATTTTTCAAATATTATTCAGCAAACGCGCTGTTCTATCGTGCAATGCTCCGTTTTTACTAAACATAAACTGTCAGATTTTGTTGTTAGCAATACTTTACTACACAAATAGCCGCAAATTTTAAATATTATCGGAATTTTGTGAGGCTCTGTACTTGAGGACATAATTGAACTGATTGCAACCAATTTCAATAGCGGTCGGTTATCCTTGGCCCAATAGTAGTTGTATTGTCTTAAAAATTTGCAATCTATGATGGTTCATTGAAAACATCCTGCCGTTTTCTTTGCTTAGTTTTCCAAGCAATCCAATACCAATTAATAAAATTTAATTAGAAAACAACAAAATTTAAAGCATACTTCGAGGTTAGTTGTGGCATATAGTATGCATTAATTACATTCAGTTTGTGCTACCGAAAACCGTACAAAAAACTTGATAATAAAATATCTCAAAGTTAATGCCAAAAAATGCAAAAAGAAAAAAAAAACTGTAATTAAAAAATTATTTTCATTCCGAAACAGAAAAGAAATCTAAAAAAATTGTATATATAAAAATAATGGAGAAAAAATTAACAACAAAGAACAAATTTTCTCAACCGCAAAAAAAAAATGTTCAACCATTAAAAACGGAACTTTGCGAGAAGAAAAAAAACCAACCAAAAGTAAAATGCAAATTTGGCGAAAAATGCAGATAAAATATATATAAAAAAATAGGAAGAATACAAGTATGTAAAAACATTTACATATGTATATTCGTGATGGTCAAAGGAAATGCAGAAGAGGACAAGAAAAAAAAAAAGAAAAGAAAACACCGAACTGAAACGATTTATGTTCGAAAAAGTCGAAAAAAAAGAATAGAATTATGCTGAATGATTAAATATATTTTTAACACAATTTACCAACAAAAATTTTCATAATATAATTCAAAATTGTTTAAGAATATTTTTGAGTTATGAAAATTATCTAAAAGTATGCAGCATTTAATTTAATATTTATATTTTCTTTTAATAAAACTGTAAATAAACATTAAATTAGTTTCACAAATATCCTTAAAATATGCTACAGATAAATTTTAATAAAAAAATTTATTCAAATTGCAGTTGTTTTGATAATTTTATTTACTATTTTATGAAAATAAGCTCGCTTATTATTTCAAAAGCGTTTTAATACCTCCATTAATACTTAAAATATGTAATTACATAATAAAAACTCCTCGCAGTGCTCTTTACTTTTTCTTAAAATGGCACTTAAGAATTCAGTTCTCTTTATATAAATTTCAAGATATAGCACTTGAAATATTTCGCTGGATTTGCAGCATCATTTATTTCATTTGTGATTTCATTGAGTCTGCAGAAAACATAAAATATATTTAAGCTTATACATACATTTTTTATAATCAAAATTCTTTATTAACATACCCCAAAAGTATGCAACAAATATTCACTATTAATTTTTGCCTCTTTCGTATACTTGCCACATGAATATATTTTATTTATTTATAACCCCAAAACTATACTAACATTACATTAAATAATCCAACGCCTTAAAGAATGCCATACATTTTAAATATTTTTATATTTGTCTTAGCACTTCAATTGTCTACGAAATTTTCTGAACCACAATACATGCACACATACTATGTATTCATTTTGTAGGCATATTCAATTTGTATTTCATTGTTTAACATAAAAAAAGAAAAGAAAATACTTCTTAACCTAAAAAAAACCCCGCCCATTATATTGCAGGTTTGTTGGTATATGTTTAAAAGCTTGTGCCTGAATTGTAGACAAATTATTATACACAGACACACGCTGCTTTCGAAAGTGCAAATACACATGCACTCACTCACACACTGACACAAACGGAAGTGGACTTCCTTCTTATATTACCCTCCCATACATGTGTTTTTCTTTTTGCGCGTGTATTTTCATCAACAACAACTATTATTATTTATCTGTGTTTATATTTTAAAATGCAGGCAGGCAGGAGTGGGCCAACCTCAAAACAAGTAAATAAATACTTAACAATTAACCCATAACTAATTGCTTAGGAGTTGATTTAGTATCTTAAACTTATACAAGGTAACAAGTGTTTAAAACAGCGGTCGGTATAAAGAGACCATGAAATATGTATTACCATTTGGGCAGAATACACTTTCGTGTCCATTCTCTGTTCAGTTATTTCTCCATTCTCTGTCCAGTTATTAATTGTGATTTGTATTGTTTATTTGAATAGTGTTAAATCACACGATCTAGGAAGCCAATTCTGATCACTGAAACGAGAGAGTACAAGATCAGTAAATATATCATGCTGTAATTGAATTCATCTTATTCAGGCATAAAGAACACTGGCTGTGAGCTTGATGGCATAGACCTTTGACTTTAAATAATCCCATAAAAAGAAATCCATTGCTGTTATATCAAACAATCTTTGGAGCTAATTCTGATCACCAAAATGAATACACGGCCAGGAAATATCTCATGCAGCCCAGCGGGAAAAATAAATAGGCAGTAAAGAGGCCTTCCTAAAGGCCTTATTTGCAGACAAAATGACACCCAGCCGCATTGCAAAATCGTTTAAGTTTTACACAACTTGTCATTGGGAGCCAAGACCTTGCATATTGTCTGTAAGGAGACCTTTCGCGTAGATTTATATAATAAACAAGTAAGAGAGCTATATTCTGATGTGCCGAATCTTATATACTCTTCACCAAATTATACTTCAAAATGAAAATTTTAAATATTTTTTAGTTAAACAAAATTTATTTTTTTTCCAAAGTTGTTTTTTTCATTTTTTTTGGAAAAAAAAATCGAATTGTTCTTTTAAATTTAAAATTTTTTTTTATATTTAAAATTTGTTTTTAGATTAAATTTTTATTTTTTAAATTTTTTTTAATACATATTTAGCGAAAAAAACATCTGGTGAAAAAAATTCGGGTTAAAATATTTTTACTATTACTATTATTCGTTACAAAGGTCTTTGAAATATCTATAATTAGATATCCATATTGTCTATATTAAGGACTTAGTAATCCAGATATAGGTCAAAAATAGGTCAAATATCGATGTTATCATGGTTTTTTATATCTCAGCCATTTGTGGGCCGATTTTCTCGATTTTAAATAGCAACCGAGCCGGAAGAATTCCGGAGATATTGATGAATGGAATCGTGTATGTAAGTCATTTGGGGGCTTCGGAAAGTTGACAGACAGACGGGCATGGCTTAATCGACTCCGCTATCTATAAGAATCTAGAATATACAGTGGTGGCCAGGAATTTAAGACAAAAATTGTTTGCTAAATTCCACGTGATTGTCAATTATTTTTTCAAATATTTTCACAAATATGTATGCATGAGGACTGTTTTAACACACAAGTGTGTTTTATTCGACTGTGTCAATTCATACATATTCACCACGAACACATAAAATTTTTCTACACTTGACCAAAAAAATTATTTTTAAATAAACATATTTTCTCATATTTATATCATTATATTTTTATTATTATAAAATATTCGGACAAATTTCGTATTTTTAGTTCCATTAGTTTCGGTCATATCATTTTATTAACAGCGGATGTTCGCTGAGGTGGGTCAACGTATTTCCACATATCTTTGTCCATATATGTTTTACCGATTTTTCCAAACATTTTTCAGAAACTAGAAACATTAGTAATAAATTTCATACCCTTAGAGGTCCATTTATTTTGGCTCCATCGCACTTAAAATTCAGTTGATGAAAAAAATTCAAGTATTTGTCTTAAATTGGTGGCCACCACTGTATATGGGGGATTTCACGTCAAGTGAACCAACTTTTAAAATCGATGTCTTCCGATCGGGATGAAATTTATTGGATAGTAATTTAGACAAAATTTTTCAACAAGATCGGTCCAGAATTCTTTGACTTAGAGGGGGTCAAAATTTGACATTTTGGCCAAACATGTGATTTTTCTCATCCATGTAACTTATTACTGTTCTTAGCAAAATGTGTTCCAAATAGTTTAGATAGCTATTTCTTCAATCTTTCGGAAAAAAAATAAAAAAATTTTAATATTTTTTCCGAAATCTTTTCAAAATGGGCCCTTTTATTTTTTTTTCCACAATTTTTGATTTTTTTTTTTGGCTAAATCGAACTTTTTTTCAAAAGGGGCCCTTTTTTTAAATTGCGAGTGGAATATCTATCAAAATAAATATTTTGTAAGTCAAGACATACAATTTTTGTGTTAGAAAATTTATTTTGATACTATCCCACTCGCATCCCACTACGAGACCAAAAAGCTCTTAAAGGAATAGACATAAGCTATCTGAATTACTATCCAATAGGTCTAACCTTGGTGTAAATTTCATCCCGATCGGAAGACATCGATTTTAAAAGTTGGTTCACTTGACGTAAAATCCCCCATATACTTCATAGTGTCGGAAAATTATATTGTGGAAAATCTCACGAAGGTGAAGGGTATAAAATGCTATAAAAGATTAAATTTTTTAGAAGATTTTGTTCATTCTTCTAACTTCATGTAAAGATTTATAATAAAGAAAGCAAAATACATTTTATTACAGAGAGACTAAACATATAGGAATAATTGCCAAACCAATCACCAAGCCACTCGTGAAGCAGCTCACTTGGGTCCATTAAAAACTAATCGTATTGTGATAGCCAAGGGGTAAACAGCAGGGTATCTATATACATATATAAAAATGAAATGGTCCATGTATGTAATAGCATCACGTGAGAACGGCTGGAGCGATTTTTTTTTTTTATTCGATTCGAAATTTTCAGGAAAAGGTTTGTACTCGGAATTTTTTTTTTTTTGGAGTCCAGTCAACTGTAATAAAAGAACCCCCTAAAGTATGCAGTACAAATTTAGATATTTTATTTGCAAATAAATAAGAACAGGCAGTTGTATGTGGGTTGGAGAAATTTGAAGAACTAACATTAATAAATAGCTACCGGGCAACTAGTTTATAATAATTCCGTTCCGTGTATGTTGAAATCAACTTTCCGTAGTCCCCAAATAATTTACATACATGATTCATACATCAATATGTCGGGAATTCTTCCGGCTCGGTTGCTATTTAAAAACGACAAAATCGGGCCACAAATGGCTGAGATATAAGGAAAAAACAGGGACAATCTCGATTTTTACCCTATTTTTGATCTATATCTGGATTACTAAGTCATTAATATAGACAATATGGATATCTAATGATAGATATTTCAAAGTCCATCGCAACGATGTATATAAGGCTACAATGAATCAAAATCAGGAAAAATATTTTTTAACCCGAATTTTTTTTTTTCATGAAAAAAAATTTTTTTTTATAAATTCTTTTTCCCAAAATTTTTTTTTTTTTAAATTAAAAAAAAAATTAAAATAAAATTTTGAAAAAATTTAAAAAAAAATTTGAAAAAAACTTTTTTAAAAACAATTTGGAAAAAAATTTAATTTTGTTTAAATAAAAATATTTAAAAAATAATATTTTTAAGTATAATTTGGTGAAGGGTATACAAATTCGGCACAGCCGAATATAGCTAGCTCTCTTACTTGTTGTTTATCGTATGATATTTTAAAAATGTGTGTTTTGAAAGTGAGTTTCTTTTGGTTTTAACTACAAAAAATATTGAATAAAAATAAGTTTTGCTTTAAATGTATGTATTGGTGTTTGCTCTTCCATAACCATCTTCTGGGCACCCAAGCTTTAGTATGATACGATATTTTAAGGGCCTTATGTTGTTCTCCATTGACAAGCAAAAACTGTAGAGAAAAATGTTCTTTTAATGCCAGCTTCTTTCTTCTTACAGCTATTGAATATTAAAAAAACACAAGAGAAATAAGTGAAGCAAATACTGTTCTTCCTTATTTAACACGTGAGATGTATGAAAATGTGTTTGTGTGGCATATAAATATGCAATATTCAACTTGCAACTTACACAACATTTACATACACATCCATATAAAGCAAGCGATTGCATTTATAATTTCATCTTAAATAGGCAACAAACGGCCAACGAATTGTGTACGCATACAACACACACACAAACGAGTGAATATAAATGTCTATGCATAAGACTGACTGACGCAAAAGAAACCGAAAGAACAAAAAACATAAAAGAAAAAGTTGCAAAAAAAATAAAGGAAAAAAGAAAGTAATTAATGCAACCTCATACAAAAAGTATGCAGAATCATTACGCGTGTATGAAAAATTTTAATGTGCATTCGCACGCATACAAGCTCCTACACACGCTCACATAAAAACGCATCTACTTTAGCCTTAAAGTATGCTATGCATATGAGCATCTATCTAGCCTGTCTGTATGCTACACAAAAAACAACATATATAGAATACAAAAGGAGCAAAAAACGAAAAGGAGAAGAGCAACACACACAAAAAAAGGCAGCAACATCACACACCAACACCAAAGGAGCCGACAACGACCGACCACTACAAAGGCATGCAAATAATAAAAATAATAATAATAAGGAATATAAAATGTCACATTATACTATATTATATATAGTGTGGTATAAATACAGAAAAGGTAGATCTGGGATAGTATGTAGTAGGTAGATATCTGCCATATTTAACCCTTGCATCTAGGTGTTTATGTGCGTGAGTCTATGTTGCTGTAATAAAATGTAAAACAACCATAAAAAGCGAAAAAAAGCCAAAGAAATGCTTAAAATTATTATTTTATTTTTTTTGTGTAAAGCAAAACAAATTTATATACACATACATTTAGGCTTTGTGTCTAAAGGAATATGTGAGAGGATCTTTATACCGCAGATTAAAAAGCAAAAACTTTAACAACATAAAAAAACGGCTATTGAATTTACATTTTACCTTTTCTTGAATAAAGTATTCATATTAAATATGTATATACAAGTTTAACTTAGTTTTTAGTCAAAACTTAAAGCATACTTTTAGGAGGAAATTTTTTTCATCTAATCGCCATGTTCTGTTGGAATAATTATAATAAAGATCAGAATAATTACCTAATTTCGATGAAAACTAAAACACGTTTGTAAAATTCTTAAGATTTGGTATGACGATTTCTTTAAATCTCAAAAATATTTTCTAACTTAGCTTGAAGTAATTTTAATCTATTTTCAAATGTACTATTAATTTACCCAAAAAATCGTTATTTTACATTGTGTACTCTATTAATCTTGTTTTCTCATCTTGAACAGAAACATTTTTTTGAGGGAACAGTTCCTAATAAGCCCAATAAGCATTTTTACTGCAATTCAAGCTGAAAGCAAGTGTAATTCAAGCCTTGAATTATAGTTAAATAACACTTTATATCAATAGCATTCTCCAGCAAAAACCAAATATAAATTCAAGCCATATGTTTTTTGTTTAAAAAATATTTAATTATTTCAAATAATTTTCCATTTTAAAACATAATTATATTTGTATTCAAGTCAAATTCGAACAAATTCTTCAAGTGCTTGAATTTTTAGGTGATTAATGCTTATTGGATTATATATAAGTTTCTAATGTCCACTAGTTTCATTTGTGACCCCATAAAATATATATACAAGGGCGGGTCAATAAGTCAGTGACTCTTTGGATAAAAAAATATTTTTTTTTCAACTTGTGTCCTTTGAGCTCTATACACTTTGTCTAACGTTTCTCCAAAGATAATATTGTTGACCAAAAGATAATATTTGACGAGTTCATCAAAATAGGTATTTGTTTGTGAGATGATTTCATTGTTGGAGTCAAATCTCTTTCCGCCGAGCCATTTCTTCAGGATTGGAAACAAGAAATATTCAATCGGAGCTAAATTTGGTGAATAGGGCGGACGAGGGAGCATTTCGTAGCTTAATTCATGAATTTTTGCACATGTGTGCACCATTGCATTGTCCTGGTGAAAAAAATCCACCCAATAAGTTGGTATAATATTCGCCATTGATTATTTAACCATTTTGAAGGTAGTCAATGTGGAATGTACCGCGTGCATCCCAAAAAAAAACGTTGGCCATGACTTTATTGGCTGAAAAACCCACCTTGGCTTTCTTTGTCGCCGATTCACCCCTAGCAACTCACTGCTTTGACTGCTTTTTGATCTCTGGTGTGTTGTGGTTGATCCACGTTTCGTACACGGTGCAAAAATTTGTCCATATTGCGGTCAGCCAACTGCGTTTGTGATCGATTGTGAGCAAACGCGGCAACATCTTGCGGAAAGCTTTCTCATACCCAAGTGATCACTCAAAATTGAAACCACTGCGATACCATGGCTTCCACAATCTCTCGCACTCTCAATTTCCGATCGGCCAACACTATATCGTGAATTTGTTCTATTGTGTCAGGTGTAGAGACCTTAACTGGGCGTGCAGAACGTTCGGCATCTTCCGTGCTTGTACGGCCACAAACAAATTCAGTAAACCCCTTTTTTACCATTGAAATTGAATATTTATCAAGCTTAGACTTAGTTTGAGTTATGTTTTTTATCTATTTCTCCACAAGTCACAAGGTAGTCTGCTATCAATAGCTGTCAAACACAAACTAAAGCACTAGCCGGCAGTACTTGGGGTACGGACAGAGAAGCCTTGCTAGCTACCTACAAGACAAGTGGTCGGTCAGTGGTCAACTATGCTGCTCCAGTGTGGTCGCCTTCGTTGAGTGATACCCAGTGGAGAAATATTTAAAGCTGTCAAAACGCAGCCTTAAGGATCGTCACAGGCTGCCTTGGTTTCCTTCACGAGGAAACCAAGGTTCTACCGGTCAAGGAACACAACGTCATGTTGACGCAGCAGTTCCTTCTGGGATGTGAACGGAGGAGTCATCCAAACTTCAACTCACACAGTTGGAGTCTCCCCCGAGACATATCAGACAGGACCTACGGAAATACGAGGAGAGCATACGGAGGTATGTGCAGGATTCATTTGATCGCCGCTCGTATATGACAGCTTTGAACGATATTCACAGAGACGTCATCCTCTCCGCGGTAGAAGGATGCTTAATGCCTTTTGGTCCCGCATAGACCGTGCCGTCCTTAACTAATGCCCAGCATGTGGTCAGGGTCATCATGAAACCCTCCACATATTTAATTGTTCAGCCAACACTACTTCACTCAGTCCTATGGATGGTGGACTCAACCTGTTGAAGTAGCACAATTTCTTGGGACTTGAACAACATGCAGAACCCCCAGAACATTCAGAATGATTATTGTAAAATTCTTCATGCTGCTACAGCAACAAACTAAATCACGCAACTTTTGACTGGAGTCAACTGACAGATGCCTTTTGACAGGAACGGTGTTGCCCTTTTAGTTAAGAACCGGCAAACACACACTCATAACGTCTATATGATTTTGTGCAATGTTTTTCAGCAAATTTCATTCCTCTATTTAATGACTTGCTAATGATTCCGAATTTGGCTAGAAAACTTCTGATGCAGTGTCTTAGGACTGACATCAATTACTTTTGAAGGGAACTTTTAGTGTGAAAATAATATTTTTATAAGCATTTTCTAACTTATATAACATTTTTTTTCAAAATCTTTAACTTTAGCTATGAATAAATTTAATTAGTTCAACCTCAATTCAATACCATTGCCTGCCTTCAATGATATGTTATACAAAATACTTACAGTATACTTTCAGGCAAATGTGTTTAAACCGCTTTAATATGTGTTTTGTGTTAAAACAATAACTAAAAACCATAAAAGTCAAATAATTTCTTGAAGAAAATTTTTTTTGTTTTCAGTCATTATACAATTACAATTTAGTTGATGTAATTTCTGTCAATATTAAACTTGTACAATAAAAATCAAACCAATTATAAGAGAATAACGTAACCAACTGTAAACACAATTGGTCATACATTATTATATTTTTACGAGGTCATTTCAAATATGACCCAGATAGTCAATTTGTTAGTTTATTATAATAAGGAGTGAGATCGAAAAATTCTTAACATACATATATGTTTATAAAAAAGAAACCACTAAACTTACAGCTTTAATTTTTTTTTTATTTGATTGAAATTATTATTACAATTTACAAAAAAAATTATTTTTATAGTTTTAATCACTAGTGATGAAATTTTGAACCTTTTTCGGAAACCCTTCCATTAACGTTTTTATAGTGCTTTCTGTCACTTTGCTCGAACATGTAGTCCATCTCCGTTTAAAATCTACCACACTTTTGGACACCTTTTTTGTACTCTTCAATTCTCTTTTAACAAGAGCCCAATATCTCTCCACTGGCCTTAGCTCCGGGCAGTTTGGAGGATTTGCCTCTCTTGGTACAAATACCACATTATTGTTCTTGTACCACTCAAGGGCTTGTTTGCCATAGTGACAGGATGCCAAGTCAGGCCAAAAATAAGTGGACACATTATGAAGTCTTATGAATGGAAGCAGCCTTTTTTGTAAACATTCCTTGATGTAAATTTCGGTATTTATAGAGCCCGTTGTAACAAATGAGTGGCTTCTTTTGCCGCAACTGCATATTGCTTGCCATACCAAGAACTTTCTGGGAAATTTTGTCTGCTTTTGGGTCCTAAACTTTTCTTCAACATTCCCTCGAGCATCAGCAACATAAAATTTTTGACCTGGAAGTTGCGAAAAATCTGCCAGAACATACGTTTCGTCATCCATTATGCAGCAAGAATATTTTTTTATAAAACTTGACTTCAATTTCCGTGCTCTGTTTTTGGCCTCTAAATTTTTAGTAGCGTTCCTGTCAGGAACTTTTTGAGCCTTGTATGTTTTTAAACCTGCATTAGCTTTAACTTTTCGTACCAAATAGTCCGAGCACTGAGCTAACCGGGCTGCTTTCCTACCGGATGTGTTGGGAGCTCTTTTGAAAATGCGTTCTATTTTTTTGGCTTTAGAAACATCATGTGGACCATTCCTTCTACCTGAACCAGGTTTTCTATCAACTGACAAGTTCTCCCGGTACTGTTTAATAACATTGGAAACAGTTTGACGGCAGACCTTTGTATGCTTGGCCAACTTTTTGTAAGACCAAGTTGGGTTTTGTTGAAAATATTTAATAATTTCAGTACGCACTTTTTTCTGGTCACTCATTTTAATCAGATTAACAAAAAAATTAATATAATTGACATTACACATAATAACTGACATGTTTTTCAAAGGTAACTTGATCAAAAAAAAATTCAAATAATACTTGGGTTAAAAAATGTAATGAAAAACGTGTGTTAAGAATTTTTCGATCTCACTCCTTATGTATTAGGCTTAGAATTTATTCATATGATTAAATAAATAAAAATTTAGCTATAATAATGATTTTTAATTACAATTAATTTTAAAAACTTACATATTAGCATAAACTTTGTTACAAAAGTGGGAATTCTTACCTAAAAATAGAAGAAAAGAAATTACAATATTAACATTTATTATGATCTTTAGAATAAATAAATTAAGCTAATTAGGGTATTCACATGATCTACTATTTGGTCATATTGTCATAATGTCCTAATATATTATATAGCTTAAACCAATTTAAAACCAGTTTAGTTTCAAACAAAAAAGTTCTAAACTAATAAGACTATTTTGAACTATGTTTATTGTTTTGTAATAAAATAATACATTTTTTAGTTTAAAACATAACAACAACCATTATAATATATTAGGACATTATGACAATATGACTAATAGCAGACCGTGTGAATACCCCAAATATATAAATTATTACTAACTACACAGAAAAAATTATATTTCAATTCAAACATTTATCCCATATTGAACTGGTTTCAATTATTTCATAATTAAATCATGTATTTATTTGCTCAAAAACAAAATTTCTTGATATTTACTATTGAATTTTGAGTTTTGAATTTGATTATTTTGACAATTGAATATACAATTTTCGTTATCGGTTGAATTTCAAATACAAAAATTAATGAATAGATAATTTTCGTAATTGAAACACAAAAAATACCAAAAAAATGTGTTTTCAATTACGAAAATTATGGCTGACTTCATAAACGCATTTTGCAAAGCAACACTGCAATGCATAGTGTTCATAAACGCAATAGATTTTGTTTTGGCAATGTCGCAAGTTCATTATTGTATGGCAATGCTTGTCCATGCGCAGCATCTGCCAAATTTGGGAACTGTTTTTATTTATGATTCTTTACAAAACATTTATGCGTTCATGAATGTCACAAAGTATTGCTTTGCCTAGTAATTGTTTTGCATTACTGCGTTTATGAAGTCGGCCTATCTATTCAATTATTTTTTTATTTAAAGTTCATCCAATAACGAAAATTGTATATTCAATTGTCAAAATAATCAAATTCAAAACTCAAAATTCAATAGAAAATATCAAGAAATTTTGTTTTTGAGCAAATGAATACTTGATTTAATTATGAAATAATTGATACCAGTTCAATATGTGACAAATATTTGAATTAAAACGGTTTAAGAAATAGTTTTTTCTGTGTATTTAAATAATTTTTAAATTTAAACAACGTTTTAAAATCAAATTTATATTTAGTTGAACTTGTAACAAAATCAAGTTAAATATTTCTATAAACATTTTAGACAAATTTCTGTAAGAATACTAAAGGAACCAAGCAGTGATTTTTTTCTTCGAGGAACTTTCTGAACTTAACGTTGACTTATATCTTGTAGTTCATTTTGAACTTTTTAAATGTTATACAGTGGCTGACAATACAATGGAAACTTTTCTCAAATGTTTAAGACTTTTTTCAAAACAAATTCAATTAAAATAAATTCTAAAAATCAAAACAATGGAAACATAGGTTTCAATTTTACCAAAATTGTGTAGCCCTTTCAATGACTCTTATGTTTGATTGTCCATAGTAAGGTTTTCTATGGGATTGAGATCTGGCAATTTGGAAGCCCACTTTAAAACACATACCTCATTCGATGGTAACCCTCGGCGGTTACAACGTTAGAGATGTGTTCAGGGTCAGTGGAATCTCCAAACTAGGTGCATATTTTCCTTAGCGTATGGACACATAACATCGTTTAAAATGGATCTGTATTCGATTCCAGTAGTCCTTTCCCTTAAAAACAGACCACAACATAATATGACACCACCAAACTTGACTGTCTTATTTGTGTACTTGACTTCCCGTTTTTCTTTCATTCGAAAAGAGAACAGTATTCCATTTCACTGTCGATCAGTTATGAAATATGATTGTTTCGCGTGGAGATAGCAACCAATACCAGCCTCATTTGCACTGCGGCTAACAGTTTGAGAACTAATTTCCAACTTTAGATTATTGATAAACCCTCGGGGATTAATTTTTATGGAGTTCTTAAACTCTTTTGCTTTTAAATTATCCAGTCATATGTTGAGCTTTTACCGTACCTTTCTCATGAAATTTTTGTATAATTTTTGAAACTGATGATTTATTAATTGAATATTTACGAGTATTATAGATAGTTTTTCACTTTAATCCCGCATTAAAATCATTAATTGGTTGTATGACTTAAAAATGCGGGATTTTTTCAAATTTTTAGCTTTTATTTTGAAACATTTGTAAAATATAAATTGATTCAAAATATTGGCCATTTTTAGCTATGACCTTTTCCCATCTTTCTGGCAACATATGGATTCCGAGCCAAAAGAACTGCTCACCTTTTGAGGCCAAGAACCAATCAAGCCTATTTCGGATACTATGTACTGAAGTGAAGCGTATCTCAGAGCGAGATAGTTCTACATCGATCGAATAAAATAGTAGCCGGACTGGGCAAAGTCCAGACCAGATAAAGGCGGGTGAGGCGCAACTTTCCAACCACTTCTTTCTAAATAGTTTTTAACAGGTATTGCAACATTTGGTCGATCGTTGTCATGATGGAATATTACGGTTTCATGTCTGGCCGCATATTCCGGGCGTTTTATGCCAATACTCGCTTCAAACGAATCAGTTGCGTTCGGTACAGGTTCCTGTGATGGTTTGCTCAGATTTCAGTAGCTCAAAATAGATAAGAAATTTTTGCTGCCTCTAAATACAGAGAATTACCTTAGCGCCATGGATATTTGGATTTGGTGTTGATTCGGCTGGTTGGTCGGGCTTCACATACGATCTCTTATGCTTCGGTTTATCGTAATGAATCCATTTTTCATCGCTAGTAATGATTCGGTGGAAAAATTTTCTTTTATAGCGTTGAAATATACAAAATCGTCTTTCAAGATCTCTCGAAAGATCCCTGCTTTTGGATGAGTCCTGCTGCTGCTTACAAACGTTTTGAAATTGCAGCTTGAGTAGCTCCTAATGATTCTGCTCTTGTTGGGTTTAACAATAATCTTCATGGAGTAATGCCTTCAATTATTGGTCTTCAAACTGGCTGGCCTGGCGATGTGAGAATAAATAACTAATATGTACAATTCAAATGACATGTAAGTTATTAAAAACAAAATCCGCTTTCAAAACATACGCCATTTTAAGTCATCCACGTACATGGTGAAATCACACGATCTCGGCGGCCAGTGAGATGACCATACCATCAATCGTTTGTGCAGATTGTCCGGTGTGTGATACGTAACGACGTCCTGTTGAAACCACATCTCATTGGTGTCCATATCATCCAATTTTCCTACTTCGCTTGGTTTTTATACCCGTTTTGTAAAGTGTATCTCAAAGTTTATGCAAGATTTGAATTAAACATGATACACAGTTTTTAAATTTACATTGTGTTTTATTAAATCACAAAATATACAGGAATAGAACATCGGACAAATGTCTGTTGAAATCAACTTTCCGGAGTCCCTACATAACTTAAGAACACAAATGATTAATCAATATATCGGAAATGATCCACATTAGGTTGATGTTGAAAATCGGGAAATTAGCTCCATAAATTGCTGAGATAGGACCACGTAAACTAACTTGTTTTTAAGCAAATTTAACATAAATTATTTCGCTATGGAACTTTATGAATTTCAATCCTGTATTTGTTTTGAATATTTAGATGATAGTCGATTTTTCTCAAGAGATGCTCAATATCGGATCAAACCCTGTTCTCTTATATTTGTTGCACATACACAGGAGAGGATCCAGGTCAACCATTTGGGGTAGGGGTAATCAATTAAAACCCCCTGGATCCACGCTAGCACATACATAAGACTTTCTTTTATTGATGTCATTTTGTCATGGTTTCCCAAACAGTGTAAGATTGAAACTTGCAATCTTTCACTAGATTTTGCTAATATTTTATTCAATTTGTTTGGTTGCGTTAAGATACCAAAATACTTTCGCAAGAACTCACACCATCAGCACAGCAACAAACTATTTGTTTGTACAAGTATTAATATTGATTGGTTTTCATTCTCGATGTGTATTTTTTGTAATTTTTCTTATTTTTTTTTTTTTAGCTGCAAAATACTTTTTTGCCAAGAAATATTTATAGGAATTCAAGGTACACACATACTTAGTTAAAAAAAAACACACACAAAAACGAATTTGTACCTATAGAATCTTTAGTAGTGTTTGCTTGGCTGTAATAGTAAATTCAATATTTTTCGGTTTTATTTGTTTGAATTTTTATTTATTTATTTAGATATGGATAAAATAATGGGTGTGTCTTGAAATATAATGTGGCAATAATAATCATAAAACCAAATACACAAATATTAAGAAATTAGAGCATTAAATGTTGTGGGCTGTTAAACTTAAAAAAAAAATACTGAAAGTAAAATAACTTAAGAAGGACATACCTTAAAAACAATTATCCTTGTTTAGCAGGGCAGTCAGTCAGTCAATAATAAAGCGAGGACGGAGACACCAACCGGGTTAGTGATGTAGCAGAGACTAGAAGTTTTAGACACTAATGTTGCAAGGAGTGGACTGAAGTGAAGTGATTCATTCAGCTAAACACAAATTGTAGTAGTAACTTACGATTGTGGTGTAGTAGTATTCTAATAGTTTTTTTTTATTATTAATTTTTTAACACTAAATAGATATTTTTATTAATTTTTATTTTTTTGTGATTTTTTTGCACTAAATTTTAAAAGAATTTAAATATTATAAAAAGCTTTTTAACGAATTTTAAACAACCCGCATAAAAATCTTAAGACTTTTTTTATTTTATGCTGAAAATTTTGTTTAAAAACACGCAAAATTTAAAAGAACTTAAAAATACTTTTTTTAAGAATTCAAAACAGGTTTATTTTTTTCTGTAAAAATGCTCACCAACAACAACAACACATGTGTGACGTTTGATGAGAAACGTTACAATAATAATAATAATAATGATGATGTTGGGTTGATGATTATAAGAAGACGACGACGACAACGACTACATACTCTCAAAAAACACAAAAAAAAATAATAATAAAACTTACATACATTACAGCAAAAACAACCTTACATTCACCATAAGGAATACAACAACTACAACAACAACAACGGTGAAATATTATAAATAAAACAAATTGAGAAAAAACCACAGAACATACAGACAAACTGCAAAAAAAATAAATAAAAAATACAGAAAGTTGGCGAAAAAAATCTCCAAGCTGAGAAAAAAAATTCCCTTTATACTCTCAGCAAACTCAGCGAAAAAATTGCATGTGAGAGTAACATTTAAAAAAATATAAAAAAAAAATCCTTCAGCTAAGAAAAAAAAAATGAGCAAAATAAATTTAAGACATGTAATAAAAGTATGTTGAATATGTGTGAATATGTAGGAGAAAAAAATACACTCACGGGGTAAAGAGAAAGTGGAGGAAGCCCCCATTATATGCTCCCATGAAGAGATGTGAATGAGCAGAAAAGGCTCTTTTTTTAACACATAAACATATGGGTGGGTGAGTAAGTGAGTTACCAGCCATAGCTGCCAGATTTCACGATTTATCGGCATTTTGCAGATAGTTTAGCTCAAAAATTGGACAAAAGCCGATTTTTGATTTATGGTCTCACGAAATATCCATTTCCTTCGAAGGGAAAATTGCTATCGTAATATTCCCATGAACTTTTCATTCGCAATAGTTGATGTTGTTCGTAACAGCTGTTTATTGTTTACAAAATTCCATCGAAAAATTTCACAACATAGGAAATTTTTTCACGTGAACAAAGTTGATGAATGAAAAATGGGAAAAGGGAACATATTTCATGTGAAATATTCACGCCTATCTTGAAAAACATGTGTCCCTCGAAGGGAAAATTGCTATCGTGATATTCCCATAAACTTTTCATTCACAATAGTTGATTTTGTTCGTAACAGCTGTTTATTGTTTACAAAATTCCATCGAAAAATTTCACATGGCGAATTTTTTCACGTGAACAAAGTTGATGAATGAAAAATGGGAAAAGGGAACATATTTCATGTGAAATATTCACGCCTATCGTGAAAAACATGTGAAATTTATGTTCCCATGAAATATTTATTTCCCTCGAAAGGAAAATTGCTATCGTTATATTCCCATGAACTTCTCATTCACAATAGTTGATTTTGTTCGTAACAGCTGTTTATTGTTTACAAAATTCCATCGAAAAATTTCACAACATGTGGAATTTTTGCACGTGAAGAAAGTTGATCAACGAAAAATGGTAAAAGGGAACATATTTCATGTGAAATATTGATTCGCGATAGGGGTGATTGTTAAGTTGTAAATAAATTGAAAATGGTCAAAAAAATAGCCAGATTTTCCTCTGTTATACCTATATGGAATTGCTGGAAACTGAACATTCTCCTCAAAATTTCATACCGAAAACCTGGAAAACTTTGGTAATTTCACGCAGAATCGATTGGTACTATCATGTCAAGACTTTCGAATGTGAACATCAGCTCATTTCAACAACAATCAATGTTTAGCACGATGAAAATTATTTTGCGACCAAAAAACCTCCAAAAATGTTTTAGGAGTTTTCGAATTTTAATCCATTGCTGATAGAAAGTTACCCACTGCAATGTTAGGGGTGACCTTGTGACCTCTTCTGATTTTGCATCTCAGAATTTTGATATGAAATTTGCAGATTTTTGTACGATTGCTGCCAAACTGCTAAAACTATTTTTATTTGCTGTTAAATTGAAGATACTGATGAAGTGGTTGACCGTCCTAAGTAGCTGTGGAGTACCAAATTCGAAGACAAAGGTATTATATTAAATATGATTTGGGACGCATGAAAAAATCGAAAGAACTACTTCATCAGTACGCGATTAACTCCCAAAGGAGAATTCAGTTGAAAATTAACTCCC
The DNA here is from genome assembly GCF_958450345.1 of Calliphora vicina. NCBI lineage: Eukaryota > Metazoa > Arthropoda > Insecta > Diptera > Calliphoridae > Calliphora > Calliphora vicina. The sequence goes on along the minus strand of NC_088784.1, from coordinate 97,819,530 downwards.
AAAGGAGAGTTCAGTTGAAAATTAGCAAATTTTCACAGTGGAGGGAGGAGTAGTTCAACAAACAATATACGGTTGCTTTCGGTACAAGTTCCATGTGATGGTCTGGTCAGATTTCAGGACCCTTTTGCTCCCACCAAATAAAGATAATTACGTTGGCTTTCGTGTCGATTCGGTTGGCTGACCGGGCTTCACATACGATCTCTTACGCTTCGGGTTATTGTAATGGATACATTTTTCATTGCAAATAATGATTCGATGCAGAAATGCTTTTATTTTATAACGTTCAAGCATCATTTCGGACATGCAATATCGGCTTTCAAGGTATTTCGAATTCAATTCGTATGGTAACCAATTTCTCTGATTTTGAATGAATCCTGCTGCTTGCAAACGCTTTGGAATTGCGGCTTGATTAGCTTCCAAAGATTGGTCTTTAAACTTTATTGGATGGCCTGGGTGATCTTTGTCTTCCGTATCAAAATCACCGTCAAAAACGCACAAAAAAGTTTCAAATTAAAGAAGTAAAGCAAAACTTCCCGCATATGAGGATTCGTTTCTACATAAATCCCGCATTTTTAAGTCATATGCGGATCTTTTCAGCAGCATCTAACTAGTACAAGACAATCAACAATGACCATAGGTCCATCCATCGGGAAAAAGTAGTTGACTACACAATACAACTACCTATTAAGACATAAAGAGTGTCAATTAATGCCATTTCCAGTTATTGACTCCATTTGTGGTGTAAAGTGTTGTTACCAAAATAAAACAGTTTGAAAGCTGACAGTTTAGGGTTAATAAAAAATGGAGCAATACACGAGAGAATAACTCCTTTTTATTGTTGAACAATATGACAAATGTAACGAAAGCTTGACGTCCACAGTTCAAGCAAAATCATTGTAGGCGATGAAGCATATATTCACCTTAATGTCTTTGTTAATCGTTAAAATGTCAGCATTTAAGGTTCAGAGAACCAACCAATGTTTTCCAAAGTGTAACTGTTTGGACTGGAGACATCATTGGAACATTGTCCATCATCTTTGGAAATTGGAATGTTCAACCAGTTCTCGATATCTTGACATGATAACAGTGTTATTTGACCAAAATTGGATGATATTGATGTGGACAACAAGCTGGCTTTGTTATTCGTCAACATTTTAGCACTTAGGGTTCAGAGAACCAACATGTTTTCCAAAGTTCAACTGTTTGAATCGAATTTTGGACTGGAGACATCATTGGAACATACTTCTTCGGAAATGAGGCTGTTCAAGCAGTGACTGTTGCTCGATATCTTCACATGATAACAGTGATATTTGGTTAAAATTGGTTGATATTGATGTGGACAACATGTGGTTTCATCAAGTACTTTGTCTCCTATATCGTGTTAGGTGTTAGATTTTATATTTATGGTCATATTTGAAGAAAAATGTCTGACAAAATGCCCACAACTACCCGAGCATTGTCGGAGGAAATTCAGTGCTATTTCAACGAAATTCTGTAACATTTATGCAAAATTGTCATACTAGAAAACACGGAAGACATTGTCCGATGTGGTATTTAATCTTTAGGAATTCATAAAACAAATTTAAATATTTCGTAAATTTTAGAACACCTTTTTTGGATATACGAGCCGTCAATATTAGAGGTAATAAACTTGGAAAAATATCGTGTCAAATTAGAATTTGTGGTTTCATATCACAGCATTTTTCATATTCTCGAAAGTGACGATTATTCCCATTTTACTTCAAAATTATCTGGCAGCCCCTGGTTACAGGCATAAATATCCAAGTGTTTGAATGTATATTTGTATTTAGTATGTTTTTAGTATGCAATAAAACAATGATGATGGGACGATGAAGAGCAGCCAGCAAACAGTGTTGATGTGGTAGGTACAAAGTATAATTGACAGACAACTTACAGAAAATGAAAAAAAAAATTAAAAAAAAAGGTTGTATGTCAGCCACGCACTTAACGCGCTCGGTAAAAGTATGCAAGAAAAAAACAAGCTCTCTAACATCTACTGTCGTCATCAAAGGCTGACAAAGAGGCAGCCAGCCAACTGCTAGACATGTTAAACATAGCAAATAAAAAAACGACAACGGTATGCAAGAGTAGAAAAATTACAAAAAAATAAAAATAGCACTAAAGGCAAATGTCAAAGAATTTTAGGAACTGTTACCACAATATAGCGTTTTTTTAGGAGACCCATTAAAAATAGGCTGCGAATGGGGATCGATAATAATAATTATTTCTACATATTGTCAAAGTAATTAAAATCTAAAGAAAATTTCTTTAAAACTAGTAATTTCCTAAAGAATAATTATATCAACATATTTCCTAATCTTAGTTGTATTGTAATTCTTCGCAGTTCATTTCTTTCCTTTCAAATACAACTTTGAAAGTATTGAATAATTGCTTTTTGCAGTGATTGGTCAATACTTTCTCATCTTCATAGAACTTCCATGATGTGATACTGTATTGCTTTCTACTGAAAATTTATTCCACATACCGACGGTAAATACAATTTTCTCTGCAACGTACAAATCCTTTGATCAATTTACGACTAAAATACATTCCACTGGACAATAAGTAATAAAAGGATGAACCTAAGTTATCGGGGACAAGTTCCCTAATCCCATTAGAATGCAATTTATTCTTCGTGATATGATATCGATGTAATAGTAACACAACCAGTATTACCATGATTTTCCAATGAATTCTCTTTCTCTGGACATCAAGAGCAAGAAATACCTTAATATCTAGACCACTCATTAATATAATGTTTATGATTCTTAAAGCGTTAGACGGAAAATAACCCTTCGTTAAGTGATACTTCCAAAATCCAACTTCACACGTAAAGTATCCGCAAGGCAGGTCAAAAAACCTTTATGTAGGAGAAGAACATATAAAGGTATCTCAGTTCCACGAGGAATCAGAGTAGACATTTAAACTCCAACATCAGGCTGGCCAAACGTGTCAGAAATTCTCTTCGTATGTACGAGGAGAACGTACATTGACATTGAGGAGAAGATATCCAAACTTAATGCAATGTTTATGAATATTAAGGCGTTAGTCTGAAGATCTTGAAGATTTCCACCCCTTTGTTAGTTGATACTTCCAAAACCCAATTTCACATAGAAAGTACCCGCGAGATCGGTCAAGAAACCTTTATGTATGAGAAGAACATTGAAAGGAATCTCTGTTCCTTTTGGGATGCAATCAGGGGAGACATTTAAACTCCAACATCAGACAGACAAAACGTATCCGTAATTTCTTCGTTTGCACCAGCAAAACGTACATTGACATTGAGGAGACATCCGAACTTCAAATGTTGCAGGAATGCCAGTTACTCCTGGTATAACATCAGATAAGACTTCAAAACTAAATTGTTACGTAGTTGAAAAACTGCTGAGACATGTCAGGGTATCACTTTGTATCTACGAGAACGTAAAGAGGCATGTGTTGAATACATTTCATCGATATTTATACTTGACATTGAGGAGTCATCCAAACTTCAAATGTTGCAGGCATGCCAGTAACTCCTGGTATGTCATCAGATTAGACATCAAAACTAAATTGTTGCATAATTGAAGCACGTTGAGACATGTCAGGGTATCACCTTGTATCCACGAGAACGTAAAGAGATATGTGTTGAATACATTTCATTGATATTTATTCTTGCCAGCAAATTTTTCCAGTTTCTACTGAAATGCCGTCATATCTAACAACCAATCTAAACCTCCTGGTGGTAGTCCATGTGGTATGCAGTACTCGTCACTTAAATTTGGAATCTTTAAAGCAGGGATTACCCTTTTCTATGAATTTGGTGCGTACTGCAATAGACTGTTGGCTTCTCAGACTTCGGTCGAGGTGCAAGGTAAACGGTGTGTACCAGAACTTCTGATAAAACTAGGTATATCTAGTGAACAGGTCTTTACAGCAGCATCTAACTAGTACAAGGCAATCAACAATGACCATAGATCCATCCATCGGGAAAAGGTAGTTGACAACACAATACACCAACCTACTGGGACATAAAGAGTGTCTTGCATTGAGGAGACATCCAAACTTCAAATTTTGGAGGATGCCAGTTACTCCTGCTATGTCATCAGAGGAGACACCAAAACTAAATTGTTACATAGTTGAAGGACCGCTGAAACATGTCAGGGTATCACTTCGTATATACGAGAACGTACATAGGTATGTGTTGAATACATTTCATCGATATTTATACTTCAAATTTTGCAGGAATGCCAGATACTCCTGGTATGCCATCAGAGGAGACATCAAAACTACAATGTTACATAGTTGAAGGATCGCTGAGACATGTCAGGGTATCATTTGGTATCTACGAGAACATACAGAGGTAGTATGTGTTGAATACATTTAATCGATTTTTCTACTTGACATTGAGCTATTCCAGTTTCTACTGAGATGCCGTTAGAGATGGCAATCAAACTAAACCTTCTGGTAAATTTTCTATGACTAGTACAAGGCAATCAACAATGACCATAGATCCATCCATCGGGAAAAAGTAGTTGACTACACAATACACCAACCTACTGGGACATAAGAGTGTCTTGCATTGAGGAGACATCCAAACTTCAAATTTTGGAGGATGCCAGTTACTCCAGCTATGTCATCAAAGGAGACATCAAAACTAAATTGTTACATAGTTGAAGGACCGCTGAAACATGCCTGGGTATCACTTCGTCTACGAGAACATACAGAGGTATTTGTTGAATACATTTCATCGATATTTATACTTGTCATCAAGCTATTCCAGTTTCTACTGAGATGCCATTAGAGATGACAACCAAACTAAACCATTATACAGTTAAAGTACCCCCGAGTTATGTCAGAAACCCATTCGTATGATCTCAATCTCAATTTTCACTCCATAGCTTTAAGCGACATCCATAAAGACTCCATAAATTACAAGATTGCTGTATACTATTTAAAAACTTCTAGCAGACTATAGCTGATTTGATTAAGATTATTTCTCTAACCTTTAAAATAGGCGATCAAACAGTTTGACAGTAAAACAGGAAATTTAACAGCTTGTTCCTCTTTCCAACACTGTGTAGGAAAGATTTCCTAATGCACGAGTTAGCGTTCATATGTTCTAGTATATTAACCAGTCCAGCAGGATAATGAATGTTGAGATCAGGTAATAGCAAAAGCTCAAAGTTTTAATTTCACAATGTGGTTGGTCGAAAATCGAATAATTCTGGAAAATAGTTAGCAGCTTCAGTATTGGATGAATGCTTTTTATCAGGATATGTCCGTTATTTGCACGTTTGATGTTTTTTTCGAAGGAATGAAACCATATTTTCTGCACCATAATACTCGTATCTTCCATTATGTTCCTGCAAGAAACCTTCCTTATTTAAACATTTTACGTTTCGTAGCATTCTGTGGATCAATGTAAAGTTTAGATAACGGAAAGGAAGCGGAAATGCTACAGTAATCCGAATGGCTGAAAGTTTCAAGCATCTACTTCATACTTGTTAGGATAAGCAATAATAAGAAGATCGAGATTAAACCAAATTTAATGTGTTAAAGAATATCAGCACAATGAATTTGGATGTACAAGGTCGCGCGGCAAGTATTGGATTTCCAAATCCAATAGGATACACAACGAATTCACTTCAGCACTGATCTGAAGAACTATCGAAGCGCAATCGGTTATGGAACACTGCTCAATACTTTAAGTTATAATGCTGAAATGTATTCCTCGTTAATTTATTACAGGTTCAAAACTATATAACTCCTTTCTATCTAGTTGACACCACTAACACATCAAGCTTTAACATCAAATATTCCAATTGGAAGCCAACAATCATCCAACACACAAGTGTTTAGAAGAGCCATTAAAACAGAGAGGGAGAAAAATACCAGAACAAGTTTAAACAGGAACTATTTAGTAAAATGATCAAAATAAAACGCGAACTTGAATTGTTGTTCGTAATAAAAAAAAAACAAAACAACATACAATAATAAAACCGCTGTCTAGTGGGAAAAACAATAAAAATAAAAGGAATAATAGCTAAAAAAAAAATAAAGAAATAAAAGTAGACATAGATTTCAAAATGCAGACCAAGAAGGAAATAATATTATTATGATGTTGTGGTTGTTGCTGCCGCTATTTTTTTCATTACAAAGCCTTAACAACAACAACAGCAACAAACAAGAATTTAGAGCGGGAGAAGTGAGTTGTTATGTTGTTAACGGGAGAACGAAATCCAGGAATAAGAAGCAAACAACATAATATCGCCGCCGTCAATATTTCTGATGTTGATGACGACGACGTTTTTTCTGTGTTTAAGCCATAAAAATAAAATATAAAAAAGAAAATATTCGAGAGTAAAATGAAGAAGAGAAACAAACACACTTGATGTTGTCAAAAAAAAAAAAAAAAAATTCAATTGAAATAAAGCAAAAATATATAGAAAAACCGGTAGAAAATACCGAAAATAAAATATAAAAAAAAGATTACAAAATATAAAAGGAACACAATGAGGAAGAAAAAGAGAAGAGCTGGCTAAAAGAGGAACCACTTTTTTTATTATTTTTATTATTACTACTTCTACTACTACTGCTGAAGGAACACACTCACATGTACATATTCATACAAACATACATACGTCGTCACCGTCTTCTTCTTTTTCTTTATACGGTTCTTTTTTTGACTGAAAAAAAAGCGAAGAAGTAAAATCAACGAAAGCGAAATTTTTATTTAGAATTTTGTTGTTATTCCTTTTTTAATAAAAAAAAATAAGAAAAACAACTACAAAAATAAAAGAATTCCCCCATATAATAATATTTTTCTACACATGTTTATGTTTAGAAAAGTAACAACAAAAAAATTGCAACTACCAAAGTCTAAAAAGAGACAGACTTCTTCTTCTTCTTTTTTATTGTAAACAATCACCACCGCACAAAAGAAGTCAAAGTGAAGGAAGTTGCACGGTTTTGGTATTTACAAAATCGAATTTTAAGTTTTAAAAGGAAAACACCTGCTAACGCAGAAATCTATTCTATTTTATATCCATTAATTTAAGATTATTACATAAGTATTCGTATTATTTATTTGTTGAATTTTATTTAAAACGTTGTCTTTGATTCAATCGCTCAAATGAACGATTTCGTTCATAAACACCACAATTCGAATATTCAGGCATTTCACAGAAACCTCAAAACTACGGTGTCTTCCAAACTTTGACAATAGCTAGAGGCCATATTGTTATAGCTTCATCTGTCGAATGTCATTTATTCAGTTTGTTTTGCCAAATCACCAAGGAAGGATAAAGCGTTCATTAACATGTGAAAATGATTAAATTGTTTTATCAAAGTGTATGTTCTGTTCTTTTTTCCTCAAATAATCATCTTCATCGCATGAGGTTTCTGAATGAATATCTACGTCAACAAACAAAATTGTCGAATTTGGGACAATACCAATGCATTCTGCTTGCTGTGGATTTTGGATTGGCGGCGTCATTGGTCCATATTGTTTTGAGAACGATGTTGGCCAGGCCATCATCGTCAACGGCAATCGCTTTAATTCGATTATTATCAACTTAAATTGGCCTGAATTGGATAATTTGGACTCCAGGACAGCGCTACGTGCCAAACAGCTCATGCCACATAGGACATTCTGCACAAGCAATTTGAGGGCATGGTCATCTCACATGAGGTTATGGAAACTGGCCACCGAGTTTGAGTGATTTGACCCCGTTAGACATTTTCTTATGGGGTTTTCTTAATTCGCAGGTCTATTCGAATAAGCCAGAAAACACAGCGGTCCTGAAAGCCAATATAACCCATGTCATCGATCAAATTCAGCCTGATGCGTCATGAAAAATATTTAATATTTTCAACAAAACCAAACCTGGCCCTACCAAAAGTTGGCCAAACAATCAAAGGTCTGCCGTCAAACTGATTCCAATGTTATTAAATAGTATCGCTGACAGACAACCTGCTCCAGATAGAAGGAATAGTCCACATGATGTTTCTAAAGCCAATAAATAATAAGCATTTTCAAAATAGCTACCAACACATCCGTATAGCAGTCCGGTTAGGTCAGTACTCGGACTAAAAGTTCCTGACAAGAACTCTGCTAAAAATTTAGAGGCCAAAGACAGAGCACGGAAATTGAAGTCAAATTTTATACAAAAAATATACCTGCTGCATAATGGATGACGAAACGTATATTCTGGAAAATTGTTCGCAGCTTCCGGGTCAATATTTTTATGTTGCTGATGCTCTAGGACCCAAAACCAAAAAAATTTCGCAAGAAGAGCTCTATAAATACCGAAATTTACATCAAGGAATGTTTACAAACGAGGATATGCATCCATTCACAAGACTTCTTAATGTGTAAACTTATTTTTGGCCTGAATTGGCATCCTGTCACAATGGTAAGCAAGGTCTTGAGTGGTACAAGAACAATAATGTGGTATTTGCAACAAGAGAGGCAAATCCTCCAAACTGCCTAGAGCTAAGGCCACTGGAGAGATATTGAGCTCTGGTTAAAAAAGAATTGAAGATCACAAAAAAAGTGTCCAAAAGTGTGATAACTTTTAAACGGAGATGGACTACCTGTTCGAACAAAGTGACAGAAAGCTCTATAAAAACCTTAATGGAAGGGTTTCCGGAAGTAGAATGCGTTCCTTGCGAGTCATCAATAATATTTAAAATACAGTTTAAAAATTATATCAAAGAATACAGAAAAAGTTATTAATTAAGGCACCCAGCAGAATAGAATACATTTTAGGTGTTCGCTGCAATCCGCTATCAGTACTCTTCTGTCTTCATATAGTTTTGATGATAAGAGACTTATAATAGTTAAAGAAGCTTTGTTACAAAGTCCTTTATTCTGTTTCTCAAAAACTGGTGGTTTACTGTGACACTAATATTCGACAAAGATGAATGCTGAGGAGGAGAGTTGTAGCAAACCTTTAACTTTTTGTGTTTTCTTTGAAATTATTACTATTAAAATAACATTTCTTTCTTAGAAATTTATATGAACTGTTCTTTGATTGATGTACTTGCACACTTGTTTCTACTATTTGATACAATCTTTTTTGCAATGTTGTCTACCGAATCGAAACGGTTAAAAGATAATGTTAAGGTTAATTAGAAATGATATTTTATGGATAACAGTAATTTCGTTAAGACTGAAATTAGTCGAGCAAAAAAGTGTCATGAACTCTTTCACAATTTAATATCTTCATTGTATAGATTGAAACTGAGAGAGTGCATTTGGGTACTTTTTTAAAATATCCGATATTTTTATCATCGAGTAGTTTTAAAGTAAATCTAAATCTAACATTGAAGTTTTTAGTAAATATAGTTATTAAGAAAAACTTTTAGCAAATGTTTGTACGCAAATTGAAGTTTGTGAAACTGGAAAGTTCTTCTCCAGTTTATTTTGAACATTTGTACAATATAAATTTATTCAAAGCACTGGCCATTGTTAGCTATGACATTTTCCAATCCTTCTGGCAACATATGGATTGCGAGCCAATAGAACTGCTCATCAAGCCAATTTCGGATACTCTGTTCCAAAGTGCAGAGTATAAGGTGGGTGAGGTAAAACTTCCCAACCACTTCGTTCTAAATAGTTTTTTACAGGTATTGCAATATGTGGACTAGCGTTGTCGTGATGGAATATTATTTCATTTCTTGCCGCATATTCTGGGCGTTTTTCGGCCAATGCTCGCTTCAAACGAATCAGTTGCGTTTGGTACATGTTCCCTGTGATGGTCTAGTCAGATTTCAGCAGCTTATAATAGATAGGACCCTTTTGCTCCCACCAAATACAGAGAATTACCTTAGCGCCATTGATAATTTTGGTGTTTTGGATAACTTTGGTGTCGATTAGGCTGGTTGGCCGGACATCACATAAGATTATAGCTGTTTTTGAGTTTTATTTCCTAAAATTTTCTAGCGTTAAATTGAGAACATTTCAAAATACTTATTAAAAAAATTGCAAACAATTTTTCGTGGAATTTTTTTTATGTCTTTTGCGATGAAATGTATTTGACCGATTATAAGTTTGGTTCATTATTTTTCGCATATTTTTATTTATATTGAAAAGAATTTAGTTTGATAATAATTTTATAACAAATATTTTTCTATCCTATTGTTCAAAAATAAATCCATACTGTATAAGTATAGGATTCCTGCGGAAATGGACCTAACCGCAAAATGGGTGAAACGTACGAAACGTTGCCGACCAAAACATCCATTTTGATTAAACAATTTTATCATTTGCACGTATTGTTGAACTTTATATCCGCCCATGGTGTTTTGGCAAAACAAACTGAATAAATGACAGAAAATTCGACAGATGTAGCTTCAACAATATGGACACTATCAACTGTCAAAGTTCGTAAGACCATTTACATGTTTTGTGAGAAATATATTGCTGTAGTTAACTGGTACTATTTATGTGGAAATTTACACAAGGAAAGAGCTTAAAAATAGACCATAATTCTAACAGAACTAATCAAAGATATTTTCAAGAAGATATTCGAATTTTTTTTACTGTTAATATTTATGGCACTTTCACAGACAAATACAGATATGAATCAGTTGATTTTAGTAATAGGCACCATAAAATAAACAAATGTAAATGACAAAAAATATGAAACATATTCATATTTAATGCATTGTTCATGACAATTTCTGTTGTACTTTAGAACACACAAGTCGTAAATGAACTTATGAAGAAAGTACTTCCTTCGAAGAAACACAATTCGGGTCTCTCACAACTATATATCAGAAATGCAGTGAACAGGAAAATAGTATTGCAAAAAACGGGAATTTTTTCTACTCTTTCACAAATTAATACCTGATAAATCTTTGCTATGATAAACGTTAAAATGGTTTGCAACGTCAAGGTGGTTATGAAAAAATTGTTAGTGTTTTTGCTGACAACAAACATCATTAATTGTTATGATAATTATTCGTCTAATATAAACAGAGGTTTAGGATAGGGATACACTGGGAAATATTTGGTTAAATTCAATATTTTTAATATATTCATTATTTTGATCAGCGGGTAGTTGAAATTGTGGACCGGTTTTAGTTCTTATTGTTGTTTTCCGTTATAACAGTACAAAATAGTTATCTGAAACATTGCCGACGGTTATTTTTACATTTTCCCAAGGAATTGTATTGGACATGTGAAATTGTCCTTGTATTGGTTTAAGATGCTTTACAAGATTTGCGGAAGTAGATCTTTAATGCGAAATGTTTCCAATTATGGACCGATCTCCAGCAATGTTGCTGGTATAGTTTAAGTTAATTACCGCATTTTTGTATGTTAAACACATATTTCGTCAGGTGGAATAATAAACTTCTAGGCTACAAAAATATTGCTTTTGTTTTTGAACTAAGTATAACCAAACAGAGCCAAACTCTTTCAGATAGTTTTGTAGTTATTTTAGGAGTGAGTGATTTGTTTTCATAGACATACAACACATATCTTTTTACTAAAATTTTATTGGTAAAATTCTATTTTAAAATCACTTGAAAAACTTATAAATGTTTGTAATACCTTTTGCTTTAACCAATAAAGCTATTTGGAAGAAATTTATTTAAAGAATTTTCATTTAAAATTCAAAGTAATCACCCTTATCGTGGTTGGCGTTAACTTCATACGCCTACGACAGTTTCGTACTAGATTAAAGAAACAGTTTGCAATTTATCTTTAATCTAGTACGAAACAGTCGTAGGCGTAAGACGTTTACGCCAACCACGATAAGGGTGAATTTTTCTAGAAACTGCAGTTTTTAAGTTAAGTTTTAATTTTTTGTTTGTGTAGTTTGAGAAATCATTTATATATAATACAGCAGTAGTTTTTATATTATTAAGACATCCATAAACGATATTCCGTGTATTCCCTTCAAAAGCAATTGTGTATATTCGAAGAATTTCGTTTTGAAATACAACACTACTTTTGTCAGAGATTATATTGCCAGATTAAGCTCTAATTTCTCAATCTGTGGGTCTTTTTTATCGGGACGATATACAGCCCGTTCTCATACAAAAACTATATTAATTTGAAAAACGATAATCAGAGATTGAGAAAATGGCGCTAAGTCCATGAACTAGTGGAAGACTACTAGATGCAATCGGTGCGTTTGGTTATCTGATAAAGTCACCCAGTCCAGTTTTCGATACCTTAAATAGGTCGTCTAGGATAAATTTGCAAATAAGCAAATAATCGCCCCTATCGTGAAAAACATGTGAAATTTATATTCCCATGAAATATATATTTCCCTCGAAGGGAAAATTTGCTATCGTGATATTCCCCTAAACTTTTCATTCACAATAGTTGATTTTGTTCGTAGCAGCTGTTTATTGTTTACAAAATTTCATCTAAAAATTTCACAACCTTGGAAATTTTTCACGTGAACAAAGTTTATGAACGAAAAATGGGAAATGGGAACATATTTCATGTGAAATAATGATTCCTGATAGGGGTGAATGTCTTATCTTTCTTATCTCGGCAGTTGCAACAATACTCCCATTTTTACTGATTATTCAAAGGGCCTTCGTTAACACTGCCATGAGCCACAAAATGTCTCTAGGAATACGAAACATACATAAGTTGCAAAGAGCGCCTTTCGTGTAATCTTTCGACCTTACAGGTTTCCAATTTGTGACCTCAATTGTCAGCCCATGAGATGATAGTTTAAATTGTCGCAAACGGCAGATAGAATAACATTATCTAAGATAATGGCAGCGAAGCTCCTTAAAACGCTCTAGACAGAGCTAAAAATCATTTTCAAATGAGTTCCTCTGTTAAAAGTAGGGTAATATTAGTTTCAACAGAGATATTGGGAAATAAATCGTAATTGGAAACTAAATTTTCTTCTGATTCGATTGCTCCCAACATATTTATGTTATTAAATCATAAAATTATATATCTGTCATTTGAATTTTTGAACAAAAATTCTATTAAACACGTCAGCTTTCCATCAGATCTTACGCCGCGTCGAATACTTTACATTTATATTTGGCTAAATAGTAAGATACAACTTTACCATATAAAAAATATGGATTCCGAGCCAAAAAGAACCAATATCGGATACTCTGTATCAAACTGAAGCGTATCCCAGAGAGAACATTGTGCTTCAATCGAAACAAATAGTAGTCGGACGGGTCACAATCTGGACTATAAAGCGGGTGAGGCAAAACTTCCCAATCACTTCATTCTAAATACTTTTTAACAGGTATTGCAACATGTGTCTGAGTGTTTTCATGATGGAATATTACAGTTTCATGTCTAGACGCATATTCTGCTTCAAACGAATTATTTGTGTTCGGTACAGATTCCCTGTGATGGTCTGGCCAGATTTGAGCAGCTCATAATAGATAGGACCCTTTTGCTCCCACCAAATACCGAGCATTACCTTAGCGCCATTGTTATTTAGCTTTGGTGTCATTCGTCTGGTTGACCGGGCATCACATATGATCTATTAAGCTTCGGGTTATTGTAATGGAACCATTTTTCATCGCAAGAAATGATTCGTTGCAATAATGATTTTCTTTTATAGCGTTCAAGCATCATTTCGGATATGCAAAATCGTCTTTCAAGGTCTTTCGACTTCAATTCGTATGGTACCCAATTTTACTGCTTTTGGGAGAGTCATGTTGCTCGCAAACGTTTTGAAATTGCTAATTGAGGCGCTCTCAATGATTTTGCAAACTCTTGAGGGGTTTTACAACAATCTACATGGAGTAATGCCTCCAATTCTTGGTCTTCACACTTGATCTTGTCTTCCGTGTCAAAATCACCATTTCTGAAACGCACAAACCATCTCTCGCACGTTGAAACCGATGAAACACATTCACCATAAGCTTTGGCGAGCAATCGGTGTGGTTCAGCGGCACTTTTTTTCAAATTAAAGAAGTAAAGCTAAACTTCTCGCTTTGTTGGCACAAAATTCGACATTTTCGAAGCAAAAAAAAACTTTGTTGTTTACACTATAATGTTCAATAACTAAGTGAGAATAAATGACAGATATGTACCCTTCAAAATGACATCTAAGTTATTTAAAACAAAAACCGCGTTCAAAAGATATGTCATCTATTGTAAATCTCGCATTTTTAAGTCATACATCCAATACAAAGGAATGACGCGGCTTGGTGTGAGAACTTTGATCTCATAATTTTAAAAGAATCATTAGTTTTATTCAAGAATAGAAAATTAATAATATGGAACGGGTTAAAGTAAGAAAAATTCGACGTCTGAGCCAAAAAAATATATTGAAATTGAAATATTTGAACTTTTTTACAATTTTGGATAATTATACATTGATCTTGGGATGTAAATTGGAACACCGATACAGATACAAATTTTCAAAATAAATTTCAAATATGGAAATTTTTTTAATAAAAATATGAATGTTGTCCGTTCGAGGGTTATTTTAACAGTTCAGATCAAAGATCATCAAGATGAACTAAATGAAAATATTGATACCATAGATTTTAAAGAAAGTAATGAAACTAAATACTTTACTTAGACTGTAACCTAAAGAAAATTTAGATTAAGACCCTGATAATTTAGAATATTTCCCTATGGATGTTTTCAACTTTGAATACCAATAAGAATAATCACCAAGAAAAACTATTAAAATGTAGAATGTAGTAAGAAAAAAAAAAAAGAAATACTCAAGAAACTTTTAAAGTTTTCTTTTCTTAAGAAATTCCATTAAACATATGGCAAGTTATAACAGATGGAAAAAAGGGCGAATTTTTAGTGTTGGTTGTTGAAAATAAATACATATGCATGTACAAATAACAGCAACAACATACAAAAAAAAAGTTTTGAAAACTTTTTTTTTACATTTACAAAATTGATAAGAACATCAAGAGGAGACTTAAAGAAAAAGCAGCAAGATTTTTTTTATATATAAATTTTGTTTTAAACAAAAACACTTTTTTGCGTTTCTTTAAATATTGTAAATATTTTATTAAAAAAAAATGATGGAAAATATTGAAAATATCTCCACAAAAAAACAAGATATTACATTTAAGTAGAATTTTTAATAAATAACACTTGGAATTAGACACACGAACGAATTTAGTTAGAGACCGATAACTGGACACGACGTTAACGATTTTTGATTTAAAAACACAATTTGGACGTTTTCAACGAGGTTTTTTTTTAAGTTTTTTTCTTTAAGATAAAAAGGAATTTTTCTTTAAGCAGGAATCTTTTTGTTTATTTTGTTGTTCAAATATTATTTTCTTTTACACTTTTAGCGAATCGTTCGTTTATTGAATTTTTTTATTTATGTTTTATTTTTTGATTTCCATATAATTTATAATATGTATTTCTTATTTATTTTATTATATATTGGCATGTATGGTGTTTGTTATTATATGTGTGTTGTAGATTTTCTCATTTAAAAAAATTCTAGCGAGAGAGAGGAGCTATATTTATTATTGAGACACGGCCGTAACGACAACGACTAACGATGAACGATGATGATGAACAGAATTACAAATAAAAGATGATGCAAAAAGGCGACCAGGCAATGACTACAATGACGACGATTAGCAAAAAAAAAAGAAGAAATAACAGAAAAAAATATAAATAAAGAAAAAAATAAAAAAAGCAGCAGCAACATCAGTCAGTAAGCAAGCCAAGCAAGCAGCCAGCAAGCAAACCATACAACAAGCCAAGCCAGCCAGCCAAGGCAAAGCAAAGCCAGCAGTTAGAGTCAAGGAGCAGTCAAAAGCAATATCTCTTCTCCACACAAACACTCACACACCACGTACGTGTATGTGTGGAAGTTGAAAAAAAAATGAGGAGCGGCGTTAAGAAACGTAAGAAAAAATCCGAAAAAAATATATACAACAACAAATGTGGAAAAAAATCGAAGCGAAAAAAAATGTTCAAGAGAACATACAACAACAACAACGACGACGACTTGGGTTGGAAAAAAAATTGTAGTGGAAACGAATTTTTTTCATTCTGTTCAACTACAACAACCACAAAGGAGAAACAGCAGCAGTAGTAGTGAAACAAGAAGAAGCAGCAAAAGAAGGAAGAAAAAAAATCAAAGTAAAAGTCGTTAAGCAGAAAAAAATTCACATCGGGGACATACAGTGGGCCGGCAGCATGCAAGAAATAAGCACTGAAAAAAACTGTTAAAGAAAAAATCGCAAAAGGGAACAAAAAAAAATCACTCAAACAAGGTACCAAAGGCCAGAAAATCAAAGGAATGCAATCATATATGTTCAATTTATAAATGATTTTAAATATAAAGAACATTCGAGTGAATTGCTTTCAGGAATGATGTGGAATCTGGGTTTTCAAACTAGCGCGAGTCGATTTTGCCGTGCTATAACGGCCAGACATGTGATTTTAGCGGTGATCCTCAAATCTGTTGTGTATTTATGTCAAATCACCATCACAAATTGCACGATTGAGTGTTCGTCATTCGCCAGCAAGCGCACTTTTGCATAAATGACCAACCCACACAAGGCTCTCCAGGTGACTTGGTTGGTTAGCGCGCAAAACTGTCAAGTAGAGTCGAAAGGAACTCTTTTGGGAAAGTCCACGCCAATTGTCCAATGGCGAGGGTATCAGATCTAACCTGTTGACTTCAAGGCAATGTATCTCGGAACTAGTCTGGAACTAGACAAGGTTGTTTAGTATGTAATTGCCCAGGAATCTGTGTCTCGTGAAGGTGGAAACTTGTTTCCTTCTTTCACTGTCCTTGCAACTACACAACAGTAGTCCTAGAAGGGGAGTCTGAGTAGACTTGCATGCTTACCTAGCACCCAGTGATCCCTTCCACTTTGGTTTATAATTTGTATAGTGTGGTTTTCATCAAAAGTTCACTGCGCGCAAACATTTAAGTAGAGTCGAAAGGAACTCATTTTGGCAAGACCATACTAATCGTCCAATGTAGTGTAATTTACATTCTAATGTATGCTAATGGCGAATCCAGATCCAACCTGTAGCCTTGAGGTATCTCGGTAGTCTGGCACTACTAGTTAAGGTTGGTTGATCTGTAGTTTCCCAGGAATCTGTGTCTCATGACTGCTAGAGCCGGGCTTTTCACTGTCCTTTCAACTACGACAGACAGTATTCGTCGAAGGGGAGTCCGAGGAGACTTGCATGCTTACCCAGCACCCAGCGACATATTAGTACTGCCAGCAACCTTGATATATCTCTTCTACTTTGATTTTTGATTTGTATAGTGTGTTTTTCATCAAAAGTGGGCATTTAGAAGAAAGTGTCTGAAGGTGGGACTACTTTTAACTCCCCAACGGAAACCGCGTTGAAGATATTCAAAGCAGATCCCATTCCGTCCAATTCGCCTGTCCGGACCTAGCCTTGAGAGCTCATGCCTTTGACCAATAACGACGTAGTAGTATATGAATTCAATGATAAAAGCGCCGCCTGACTGTCAACAAACATAGAAATATTACCACGATTGTTCAAGCCATATCAAAGTTTGTATGTGGAGTAATATAGTCAAAAGGTTGGTTTAAGATCAGAGGCGATAGGTCCAAAATCCCTGTGTGGTAGGTGGCAATGCATCCACAATTGATGTCGATTTTTCGAAAACGACACCACCTCAGACAATATGGGTATGTGAACCCACATGCATGATCACAAGAATAATATGGCCTAATTCTTGTGATCATATCTTATCAATATATCTTCTTGTATTAAAACCAGTCACTGCAAAATTGGGTATCATGCGTGGAGACTTGGATTGCTCTACAATGATTTCTGTAGAATGAAGATGAGATTTTCCTAATTGTCCAGCATTGGAACATCTACGTATTAGGTTTCTAGGACATCGTTCCTTTGACAGTCTTTCTGAACTATCGGCCATGAAGTTAGAATATATGGATGCCTTTATTAGTCCCAGTAAATGATTGCCTAAACCGAACCTAGGAATCTCCTCGGGGTGCCCTTAAATCTGTCTGAAATCTGTCCTCTGAAACTTTCCCCTTCTACCTTCTTCTTTACCTATCTTACTCCATTTCATCTATTTTCATGCAGCACAAAGGGAAAAACTGAATGGACTCAAGTTAGCTGTACATCAGGATTTACAGTCCAATCCAGGTCCGAATTCAATTATTTCGATTGCTCCAAAGATCAATGTTAAAAAAAACATTTGATCGTGTTACTCAGACGAGTGTATGCTTCTTTCAAAACGTTTCAAATAGATAATGGGTTCAGAAACCCAGTTTTTTTTAAGTTGGTTCTTTCAATGGTGATGGAAAAGAATGACGATGGAAAATGTAACAAACGCTGAACTTTCCTGGAAGTTTTCTCATGTGCTTCAATTTGCTTTCAATTTTCAGTCATGTAGTCCAATCCTGGTTTTTCGAGTTAAATCATTCCTATTGCTCCAAAGAATAATGTTAAAAACATTTGATCGTGTTACTCTTGAAGGGGTAGGGTACAGAAACTTAGCTTCTTTGGAGTTGGCTCGTTCAATGTGGAAAATGTCGATGGAAAAGCGATGAAATGAATAAGTTCTAATCTTTGTATGAAAAGTAAGCCAAGGCTGCACCTTCTGGAAGTTTTCTCATGCGGAAATTTGCTTTCAATTTTCGAATACTCTTTCAGGAAAATTATGTACTATTTAGGATATTGCACGAACCTTTAGTTGAGGCTAATTCTGTTCATGGTTTCTTCGGAATTCACAAAGTTTTTGGTAATGGATCGCAATTTTTTTCTAAACTAAAGTTGTTGTTCGTTCTAAGATTTCAATGATAATACTCTTTTAAAATCTGTCACTGAAAAGGGGCCAAAACTAAGAGAGTGCAAGATATTTCAAGAAACTTCAAGCCCAAGACAAGGGAGGAAAACGAGGGGGTGGCAAAAATATATATAGAAGAAAAAAACGGCTACAATTTTTTTTCTTAAGCGAAAAAAAAATTTCACAACAAAGTATATAAAAATCTGAGAATACAACAGCAAAAACAAATGTTTAAGGAGAACATCCCTTAAATACAACAAAACAATAATAAATACCATTCGGTTAGAAGAAAAAAAAAACTATGTGGAAATGGACTAAACTCATACAGAAATTGGGTAGAAAATACCAAAAATAAAATAAAAAAAGCAGAAATCCACACGTAAATGCTGCGACGACGACGGTACGGTACGGTGTATGTGTGGTGGTGGTGTCGGCGATATCACATTGTATTTGTATCATTCATTACACTCGCTCGCTCGCAGGTTCTTCATGGACTTTACTGCTAAAGAAAGAAAAGAAGAAACAGAAGGAACAGGACCATTGTCCAGTCCATATTCATTGCTATATGTTTATAGGTGTATGAGTGTATCTGTACGTCATGCATTATTGTACATAAACATAAGAGAAGAAGCATGTAAGCCAGCAGTTGGCGAGGTGCTATAAAGTGACTACATACTCCCGGCCAGCAACAAAAACAAAAAACAACATCCAACAACAGAATGACAAGTTACTCAAGAAAGTTTTTTTTTTTTGTATTTCGCCATTGCCTTTATTTGAGAAAATTAAGTTCCAGCGCTTTTAAAAGCAAAGAAATCAAGAAAGAAATATTCGCTCTTATGTTCTTTGCGTTCTAAAGTAAAACTTTAACTTGCATCCCAAAACGAAGTGATAAAACGTCTATTTTTATTTTTTTGTTCTTAACAAACTGCAGCCAAGTGTTTCCACAGTTTCAGGCCCATCATTTTCTTCGGTCATCGTGGAAATATTTTTTCAAGAATTGATGTATTGATGCATGTTGTAAAGGAGGTCGGTCGGTACATTATATAACAGTTTGTGTTGGTCAAAGGTACGACAAGGTTGGCGTAGTTGTAAAGATGAACTTAATCAAATAGAACAGAAAAAAAATTACAAAAAAAAAAAATAAGAAAATGTTCACTTGGTCGCTTTTTATTAATGACCATTTGGAAGTGAGTGTTTGTGCATTGGTGCAATGAGTCTATATTCCTTTTTTCCAATTGGAAATCATTTACATAAGAGTGTATATTGGGTGTGAGATAGATGTTTTTTGTTTGTAACGTTCTTTTTTTATTATTTTTTTGCAATCATAGCAATACCCTCCTAATGTTTATGTAATTAACAACTACAGTGGTCAGGGTTAGTGTAAAGTTTTTGGGGAAAATATCTCAAATCTGTATTTAAGTTTCTTTTCAATATTTTTTTTATTTGTTTGGAAATCCCAAAATCAAAGTTTTACCTTTTGAATTTTATATTTCATCAAATTTTTATAAAACAAAATTGGTTTTATTAACAAATTACCAGGATACTTACCGTTTCGTTTGTTTTAATTACTTACAATTTAATATTTAAACAATTATTTCAAAAATAAATTTTTACCTAAAAAGAAAAGAAAAACAAAAATAATTAAAATGTTTTATTCCAGAGTTGAGAAAAATCTTAAATAATTCATAATCAAGACTTGGTCCAGTAATTAGCAATTATAAATCTTTAAAACAAGTTAAGAAACTTTATTCTGCCTAATCTATATTCTCTTCATCTTAGTGATAAAACTTTTTTGTTGAAAAAAAAATGTTAGAAATATTTTTGGCGAAATTCCCAATTTCCTAAGTTGTGTCGGCCTTTCTGCAAATCTCTTCAGCTTATTTTAATGTATAATCATGAAGTACCATAATAATGGACTTTGTGTTTTGCTGGGTTACCGAATTTAATCGTCTAGGTTTAACAAGTTAGGAAACTTTATTCTGCCGAATCTATATTTTCTTCAACTTTGTTATAAAACTTTTTTGTTTAAAGAAAATATTTAAAAAAAAAATCGGGTTAAATCTTTTTTCCGAAATTCCGAAATTTCCAAGTCGTGGTTGGCCTTGCTGCCAATCTCATCAGCTTATTTTAATTTATAATCATGAAGTACCATAATAATGGACTTGGTGTTTTGCTGGGTTACTGAATTTAATCGCTCTAGGTTCAACAAGTTAGGGAGCTATATTCTGCAGAGGAGAATCTAGGCAAAAAGAGGTCTAAAAATCGAGGTAGTCTTGCTTATATCTCAGTCTTTTATGAGCCGATTTTTCAATACCAAAATCCAATGATTTTTTAACCGATGTCTAATATTTCGAACTCAAAATCAGTGTTAGTAAGTCATCCGTCTTACTACCTCATCTCCAAGTTATTTGATTAATAAAACTATAAAAAGCAAGAGGGTTTTATCCGGCTGCGCAGAATCTAATATACCCTTCATCAAACTATACTTTAAAATAAAGATTGATAAAAATATTTGTTGAAAGAAAATATTTGGTGAAAAAATTAAAACAAAGCGTTGAAAAAAAGTGCCGCTGATGTATACAGATTGTTAACAAAAGCTTATGGTTTGTGTGTTACAGAAGTGATGATTTTGATACGGAAGACAAAGATCCCTCAGGCCAGCCAAAAAGTTTAAAGACCAAGAATTGGAGGCATTACTCAATAAACACTGTTGTAAAACTCAACAAGAGCTTTCAAAATCATTGAGAAATCCTTTATAACCAGATACTCAATCAGCCATTTTTTAAACGTTTGCAAGCAGCATGATTCATCCAAAAGCAGGGAAATTGGGTAATGCTGCTTGAATGCTGTCCATTACGATAACCCGAAGCGTAAGAGATCGCAACTGAAGCCCGGCCAACCAGCCGAAACGACACCAAAGCCAAATATCCATGTCGCTAAGGTAATGCTCTGTATTTGGTGGGAGCAAAATGGTCCTATATATTATGAGCTGCTGAAATATGGTTAGACCATCACAGGGAACCGAAAAATAATCAGAATATGCGGCCAGACATGAAACCGTAATATTCCATCACGACAACGATCGGCCACATTATTTTTGACTCACTCGCCTTATAGTCCAGGCCTTGCCCTGTCCGAATACAATTTGTTTTGATCGAAGCAGAACGCTCTCTCTGGGATAGGCGGTTCACTTTGGAAAAGAGTATCCGAAATTGGCTTGATTGGTTCTTTTGGCTCGGAATCCATGTTGCCAGAATATCGGGAAAAGTATTGTAGAAGTGTTTCAAAATAAAAGCAAAAAATTTAAAAAATACCGCATTTTTAAATCATACACCCAAAAGTTTTGTGATTTTGTAATGCGATATTGGGTTTAATGAAGCTTAGTGACACTGTATTGAAGTATTCTACATTAAAGCCAAATTGCGACTTATCGGCATAAAGAGAACATTCTGGTTGTGTTTAGGATTAGTAAAAATGGAACATTACATGAGAAAACAACCTTGCACCATGATTACTTTGTTAATCGTCAAAATTTATTATATTCTGAGAACCGTCATGTTATTGTTTGGTGTGTATTTAGGGTCATCTGTTGCTGGTACTCGATATCGCCACAATTTTATTTTAAAACTCTAGGCCATTAATGTCTAATAATTGGGTGGTTTTCTTTGGAAGTCGGATATACCTATAGGAGAAGAAAAGCTTTTTATTTTGTTGGTTATTTAAATCTAGTTTTAGAGCCATTATTTATTTTACTTTTGCAGAGCTTTAATAATTGTCAGAAACTGAAGTTGTTGATTGGCAGCGGCTGGGAATGGAATCGGGGCTCCAAATACCATCATGAACGATGTCATATTCCATACATAAAGGCATCGATAGGTCTTTCAAAAATAAAAATTTCGATGAACTCCTAAGGACTGCTTTATTTTAATTTAAAGCTAGGAAGTACCATTTAATTACTGCATGAGCCATTTACTGGTGGTGTACCTTCTGGTTTCGATAATCAGAATTGGCTGCCGAGATCCAGTGTATTAATAAAAACAAGCCTACAACAACGCCTACATTGAAGATGCTGCATTTTAATCCATTACATTGTAATGAATGATTTTTGCTGTAGAGTTTTCTGGATAATAGTGTCATTTAATTGCGTTCAAGAATTGGTATACGAAAGAACCTACTAAGTACTTTACATCGTTTTTTGATTAATCCCACTGTACGAATGAATAAAAAAAATACACGAGAAAAAAAAACTTTAGCGATTAAACAGCAACAACAAAAAAACTGCGCCCTTTTTGCATGCCATACATGAACAACAACAGCAACAACAATAATAATAAAAAATACATAGGTATATCAATTTGTATGGAGAAGATATGAATATACAATGAAACAACAACAGCAAAAACAACAACCAGAAGAAGTTAAAGATGAAGAAGAAATAACAGTGTTGTATTGTAAAGTAAGCAAACTTACACAAAAACAAAAAAAACATATACGGAGCAGCATGAGAGCTAAAACAACGAAAGAAATAAAAATATCCATATGTATGAGCAGTGATGAGAGGAGATGAGGCGAGATGATATTGTGTAGTGGACAACAATATAAACAACAACAGCAAGCAACACACATGTTGGTTGGCATGTTGTTGTAGTTAAAAGTAAAAAAGCAGTAGTTGTATAAGAATTCAACCACGACAAAAAGAATTGGATCAATTTTATTTTATACACGGCGGCTAACGACACAACGACAGCGACAATGTTAAACTGGCAACAACAACAATAATCAAGCTTAAGAGCAACATACAACATAAACTACTGCTACTACTACGGCGACAACATTGCTCTATAAAAGCGAATGGTCATACATAACAATAACAACAACAATTTACTACATTATGCTGCTGTCGCTGCTGCTACTGCTGTTGTTGTTGTAGTACTACATAACAGTTCCACTTCTTTTAACTTTAATACAGCAGGCAAAGAAAAAGAATGAACCAAGAAAAAAAAATTAAAAACAAACATTCGAAAAAGAATTGAGTTTCTTTTGGTCGGTCATGCAAAAAAAAAAGATTGGAAAAAATTTTGAAAAAAAATTTCCAATTTTTTTTTTTTATTTTTAATAAAACCAATAACTCAAGCTTTCTTGGTCTAACATAAACGTAAAAATCCTTAAGAGTAAAAGAATAAGACTCATGACAGCAGCTGAATAAAAAAAAAAAACATCACACACACACATACGAATGAGTAAAAAAAATGGGAAAAAATTGTGGGGAGAACATTTTTTTTTCCTTTTGCTGTTGCCACATTTTTATTTTTCTGCACAGAAAATAAAAATTCTCAAACAAATAAAGAAAAAAAAAACTTTAAGAAGACCCTTTATTTTTTTTCCTGCTGCTGCTTTTGTACACACAAATACACAATAATAAGGGTAAGAGATACAATTTTTATAAGGTTGAGAGAAAGAAAAAAAAAAAAAAAGTCAAAGTAGTTGTATTGTACAGGGAGGGTGGTGGTGGTGAGGTGAGTGGGTGAATGAATGAATATGTGTGCTAGTGTTGAGGTTCGTTGCTGTGTATGTTGGGTTTAGCGAAAACAATCCACTGAACCCAACATGGTAGGTAATGTTGTTGTTGTTTTTGTTCTTGTTCTTTCTGTTGCAGTTGATGATGACGACGGCAATCATAATGATGATGTTTGTTTTTTTCGTTGTAAAAAAAAATAATATTATATACCGGCTTTACAGTCACCACACGCTCTCTTTTACAAATTCACAAACTCATACAAAATTTCACGTTCGTACAGTGTTGTTAAGCTAATTAGCACATTCTCCTTCCTCATCGATCAATCTATTCCAGAAAAAAATATTCCTTTTTTATTGAATTAAAAAAAAAAACTTCCATTTAAAGCACATCTTCAGATCCAATCATTATAAATCGTCAAATAATCCACTCTAGGCTTGACGGCTTATTTTAGATGAATAGCTCTCTTTTACAAATTTACAAACTCATACAAAATTTCACGTTCGAACAGTGTTGTTGGTCTAATTAGCACATTCTTCTCATCGATCAATCTATTCCAGAAAAAAAATATTCCTTTTTTATAGAATTAAAAAAACTTCAAACTTCAACAAAACTAGTCTTCCATTTAAAGCCAATCTTTAGATTCAATAATCATAAATCGTAAAAGAATCCTCTCTAGGGCTTGACTGCTTATTTCATCTGAATCGCTCTCTTTTACAAAATCACAAACTCATAAATAATTTCAGGTTGGTGCAGTGTTGGTAAGCTAACTAGCATATTCTTCGATCCAATGATTATAAAACGTAAAAGAGTCCACTCTTGAATCGCTCTCTTTTATAAATTCATAAACATTTTCACGTTTGTACAGTGTTGTTCTCCTCATCGATTGATCTATTCCAAAAACAAGTTATTACTTTACTTTTGTTACAGAATTAAAAAAAAAAAAAACTCAGTCTTTTATTAAAAGCTCAACTTTAGTTCTAATGAATTTAAATCGTAAAAGAATATACTATATGCTTGACGGTTTATTTCAGCGGGATCCCATCTAAGAGTATCCGATCCATTTAAACTTTCTTCTCATAATAATGATTGGATTGAAATTGACATGTGACATTGCTTCTGACGTTTCACTGAGCCAAATATAGCACCTTCCTTTTCATGTTTAGCTCATTGTAGGGCAAATTATATCCAGGATATTGTTATTCCCAGTACTTTTATCTCATTTCAGGTTCATCCACTGTTTTTAATATCTTTCTATTCCAAGTGGTCTTTGCCCAATCACTTCTTCTAGGGCTTATCGGCTTATTTCAGCTGGATGATTTGGAATAGCCGGAATATATCACTTTCCTTTTCTTGTTTAGCTTCTTGTAAGTCCTGTACAAATTGTCTCCAGGATAGTCTGTCATTCACTAGTACTTGTATCTCATTCCAGCATCTTCCACTGTTTTGTATTCCAAGTGCTCTTTGGTCGATAACTTCTTTTAGGGCTTGAGGGCTTATTTCAGCTAGATTCTTCTTAGAATCATATTCTATTCATTTCCATTTTCTTCTTTTAATAAAGATTGAAATAGTCCGAATATAGCCCATTCCTTCACCTTCTTTTTCTTGTTTAGACATTTTCTCCAGGATACTACTTTTATCTCTTTCCTTCTTCTTCCACAGTTTTCAATTTCTTTGACTATCTTCCTATTCCAAGTTTCCTATTCCAACTGGTCTTTGGCCGACTTCTTCTAGGGCTTGACGGCTTATTTCAGCTAGAGTCTTCTTAGAATCATATTCGATTCATTTCCATTTCCTTCCCTTAATAAAGATTGGAATAGGCTGAATATAGCCCCTTTTTTCAAATTCTTTTTCTTGTTTAGTTCCTTGTAGGGCCTGTAAAAATTGTCACCAGGATATTCTGTCATTCATTTTTGTACTTTTATTTCATTTCAGCTTCTTCCATTGTTTTCAATATCTTTGACTGTCTGTCTATTCCAAGTGGTCTTTGGCTGATCACTTTATCTAGAGCTTGTCGGATTATTTCACCTGTATTCTTCTTAGCAGTATATCCGATTGGAGTATCGTGCGTCTAAATGTACGATGTTGCCATAAGATCCAGTCTATTGTCGTTCGAGCTAAGTAGATGATTGGTATGCTGTAGCAGGTCCTAGGATAATAGCGCTGCAATCTGTCGTTGTCTAGAAACAACGCCATCTGTGTATTTGGTGTACTGGTAGGGGGAACCTTGTTAATATTTGATTCCTCTCTTTTTTTTCTAGGCGGTGGCGGTAGCCTGACTTTAGCCATGATGTTATCCTCTTTTCCTGGGGGTGGGGAGTTCAGGAGTCTTCTTGGATGGATTGTTTGGAGGGGGTTGAAGCCATTTAATTTTTAAAACTCGAAAACCATGATGAACATTTTTGGTCCTCTACCAGGGATCGAAGTTGGGTTGCTTGGTTTTGTAGGCAAGTCTTTAATTATCAGTTATTAATTTCTAGACCAACATTTTCTAAGTGGACAACTTATGTTTTGGTTGCATATCCTAATGTTTAGTAGACAGAAACCAGATGCTAAGTCCTCGAGCAGAAAATGAAATGGAGACAGTATGCATCCCTGCCTCAAATGGTTCTGAGAGCCGGCTGGTTCTATATGGTTCTTAAGTAATTAAGAATTTTTGATGGCATAGAGTGAACGGAGAATCCCCGATATTTCTTACTTTAAGAAAGGTCTCCTATTTTAGATATTTTTTTAGAATACCTTGTAGACAATCGTATAGCAATTTCTCTACGCATCAGATTTTCTGGAAAAGTGTACAAATACCTCGGCTGTAGTTACTTTGGACTACTGCTGAATTTGGACTAATTCATACTTATTTTCCAACTCAGCATATTTACTAAACGATTTTTCATTATGCTCTGATGTAAATAAACATTTCAGGTCCTTTTTATTGATCAACAATTTCGGTTACATTAGAAATCATTTGCTTCTTAGGAGTCTTCATTTTCAGTTTTTCAGCAATTTTTTTACTAAATTTTTCTTCCCCACACATTTCCTGCAGAAGACGTTTTTGACTAAAAACACCATTGGCATCACTATAGTGTGCTATTTAGACCTCAACAACTGTATTTTTATATAGCAGCTTTAAGAAAAAAACACATGCCGTGACTGTTAGTTGCAACATCATACCCTCAATAGAAAAATTAAATGCAAAAAATTAACGGAAAAAATACTATGTTCAAAAGGTAGAAATGTTTAAATACCATGCCAACCCAAAACCTTAACAGCACAGCAAAACAACATTCAGTTACTCAGTCATGCACTCCTCAGTCACTCACTCATTCATTTACTCATTTATTCACAGTCATTCATTCAGTCAGCCAGCCAGCCAAAGAGCCAGCCATTTGGTATTAAATGTGGTTATATTTGGTTATTTAAAC
This sequence comes from Calliphora vicina, assembly GCF_958450345.1. Classification (NCBI taxonomy): domain Eukaryota; kingdom Metazoa; phylum Arthropoda; class Insecta; order Diptera; family Calliphoridae; genus Calliphora; species Calliphora vicina. Next base: position 97,791,847 of record NC_088784.1, on the reverse strand, counting down.
CCAAGCGTAATGCTTACGGGCAGACTGGCATGGTTTAGTTTGGTAGAAAAATACATTTTTTTTAACATTTCTAAACTGCAAAAAAAAAAATAAAAATAAAATGGTACAAACCTCCCTTTTTAACGTAAGTTAACAAAAAAAAAACATGTAAAAGAAACCTTACAACAACAATTTAAAAACGGTTAAAAGTTGTTGCAAGCTAAAATAAAAAATAAATAAAAAGGAAGGCGCTTGTAGAAAGAAAAATTTCCCCATGTTGGTCAGTCAAAGTAGAAAAGAAACTGTTAAAAAAATTATATATATTGTTGGTTGTATAAAATTACAACAAACTCGAACGTACACTCATACTTACAACAGGGCTATATTGCTGTTGTAAGCCCTACAACAAATTACAACAACCTTATTGTCTCGTCAGGGCATTAGTATAATGTTGTTGCTCAAGTCGCCGTCGCTCTCATTCTCAATGGAAAATGTTGTTCATTGAAAATAACAAAAAATAACAGCAGTGTTTTAATTTTTAACAAACGAACAAATGTTCATTATAAAATAAAATAGCTAAAAGTTCATAATAAATAAAACTAAAATAAGTTAAATTTTAAAACATATAAAGTAAAAAATACAGCGCTGATTGATTAATTTCTTTAAACGATCAAAACAGATGGCATCATCATTACTTTAAGGCGAGCAGAGAGAGAGAGAAAGAAAACGAGAAACAATATAAATAAACGATAAAGAGTGATGCCAACTATTAGCGAATACTGGTACAAAGAGTTTAATGCTTAAAAAATAACATTTAAACTTGACCTAACAATTTTTTTATTACCATAAGTATGTGAGCTTAGTTGAAATGTACATATAAGGAATTCTGAAATATTATAGTAATTCAATATGATTTCTCGAAGACAATCGTCATACAAACCATATTTCGCTAAAGTTTTTGGTCTGTTAAGTTTACAGGGGGGTTACTCTCTATTGCGATGCGAAAGCAATTTCGATACGAAAGGTAAATGCGATAAGAATACAATTTGGTACTCTGCGTCGTCTACGCAAACTCTTTCGCATAATGAAGCAACACAGGCACCACAAAATAAACAATAGCGAAGAATGACAAAATGAAATGTCAAAACTTGTAAATAAAAACATTTTAAACAAATTTTTTGTGCGATGCGAAAACGCAATAAAGGGTACCAATTGTACCATTTTTCTTTCGCATCGCAATAGAGAGTAACCCCCCGGATTGTAGAGAAATTTGAGAAAGAATTTCCCTGGGGATTCAGAAATAGAGTGCGAATCCTCACCATCCTTAGTACTTCTTATGCCTTCCTCACAGGAATAACTCTGTCTAAAGAATGCGAATGAAAATATTTTAAGAATTCAAACAGAGTTTTTGATCGCATTCGTCATCCGATCCATATTTTGCTGAAGTTTCGCTGAATGCGAACAGTATAACAGAGTTTTATCTAAGTCGGTCTATGCAAAATTTCATAATAACTGTAATATAGATAGATAACTGCAAATCCAATTACCGTTAAAATACTGTTACCGTCATAATCGATAATACTGTTAACTCTACACTGCATTACCGATATTCTATAAATCTTTTTAAATACCGTTGTAGATTAAATAGCCAACCTTGTTTAATACTCCCCAGTATTCCCAATTTTTTTTTTCGGAAATTTCTGAAAATCTGCCGGAGTTTTTTCCATTTTCCTTATTTAAATTCAATGTTGAAAATGGGAAAAAGTAACAAACTTCCGAGGATTTTTTATTCATAATAACATCTTAAAAATGAGGTATTTTTTAAAATATTTAGCTTTTATTTTGAAACATTTGTACAATATAAATTTATGCAAAGTGTTGGCCATTGTTAGCTATGACCTTTCCCATCTTTCTAGCAAACATATGGATTTCGCGTCATATTTTGAGGCCAATAACGAACCAAGGCAATTTCGGATAATCTGAGAGAGCATTCTGCATCGATCAAAAGAAATAGTATTAGGTCGGGGCAAGGTGTGGAATATAAGGCGAATGAGGTAAAACGTCGCAACCACTTCATTCGAAATAGTTTTAAACAGGTATTGCAACATTTGGCCTAGCATTGTCATGATGGAATATTAAGGTTTAATGTCTGGCCGTTTTTCGGCAAATGATTGCTTCAAACGATTCATTTGCGTTCGGTACAGCTTACCTGTGATGGTCTGGCCAGATTTCAGCAGCTCATAATAGATAGGACCATTTTGCTCCCACCATTAGCGTCATGGATATTTGGATTTGGTGTCGATTCGGCTGGTTGACCGAGATTCACATACGATCTCTTACGCTTCGGATTATCGTAATGGATCCATTTTTCATCGCAAGGAATGATTTTCTTTCACAGCGTTCAAGCATCATTTCGGACATGCAAATTCGTCATTTAAGGTCTCTCGGCTCTGTCACAATTCGTATGGTACCCAATTTCCCTGTTTTTGGATGATTCCAGCTGTTCGCAACCCTTTTGAAATAGCTCCTTGAGTAGCTCCCAATGATTTAGCCAGCTCTTGTTGAGTTTGACAACAATCTTCATGGAGTAATGCCACCATTTCTTGGTCTTCAGACTTTTTTGGCTGACCTGGTCGAACTTTGTCTTCCGTGTCAAAATCACCAATTTCTGAACCGAACAAATCATCTCTCGCAAGTTGAAACCGATGTAACACATTCACCATAAGCTTTTTTATACCCTACCCTGAAAGTTTGTCATTCCGTTTGTAATTTCTACATTTTTAATTTCCGACCCTATAAAGTATATATATTCTGGATCCTTATTGATAGCGGAGTCGATTAAGCCATGTCCGTCTGTCTGTCTGTTGAAATCAATTTTCTGAAGACCCCAGATATCTTCGGGATCCAAATCTTCAATAATTCTGTCAGACATGCTTTCGAGAAGTTTAAAATCAGAAAAATCGGTCCACAAGTGGCTGAGATATGAGGAAAAAAACCAGGACAACCTCGATTTTTGACCTATATATGGATTACTAAGTCAAAATCGGAAAAAAAAATTTGTAACCCGATTTTTTTTTCAACAAAACTTTTTTTTTGCTATTAAAAAAAATTTAAAAAATAAAAAAATTTTAAAATTAAAAAAAACAAGTAAGAGTGCTATATTCGGCTATGCCGAATCTTATATACCCTTCACCTTTGTTGTGGATGCATTATTATTTTTTATAATTAGTATATACATATGTATGTATGTACATTGCCCACTTTCAGCGTACAGCATCCTAAATTTATCAAGAACACAAAAAACAACAACAACGCCAAACGAAACAAAACACCAAAAGAAAAAACAAAATACGCAAGGCAATGAAACCAACACACATCCAAACATACAGTGGTGGTCAAAACATATGCAACCAGCAACAGAATTTTACAAAAGTGGTTCAAACTACTTTAAGATGTAAACAAAAATATTCATTTGCTTATAATATTTTTTAATTAATGCTTTAAAAATAAGAATATGAAATTTAATTCAGAATTTTTTGCATTAAAAAGAAAAAAAATTTAAAAAACTACGTATGGGTTGATATTTCATTGGCCAAAACATATGCAACTAATTGCTTTTAAAACATTTCTGTCTATAAAACTTAATATTTCGTGGCAAATCCTATATTTTCAATGACGGCCTTACATCGGCAAGGCTGTGAAGCTATCAAATTGGCAATAAAATTTGCAGGAATAGCGTTCCAAGCATCTACCAATCCTTGAAACATAATATCTGAATTAGTGCAATTTTCGGTGTCGATTCTTTGATTAACGATTGCCCAAATGTTCTCAATGGGATTTAGATCTGGTAATTGTGGTGGCCATTCCATTACCGAAACTCTTTCTTGTGCTAACAACGATTTAACAACATGTGAAGAATGCTTGGGGTCGTTATAGTGCTGAATAACTCATCCAAGAGGCTTATTATCCTCAGAATTTGGAAGCATTACTCTTTCCAAGATGTCTCTATAGATAAATCCATCCATTATTTCATTAATTTAGAGCGATTGGCCAACTCCAGCAGCAGAAAAACTGCCCCCATACCATTACGTTGCATCCTCCATGTTTCAGTGTCTTTTTGCAGTATGTGCTTGAAGCCGCGTGTTAAGTGGTCGTCTTACGTAACACATGAAATCACTTCCGATGATATTAAATTCGGATTCGTCGCTAAATAGGACAGTCGTCCATTTGTTTTCTGGCCAATTTAAATACTCCATAGCAAACTTCAAACGTTTCTTTTGATTACGTTTTGATATAAGCGGTTTTTGCGCGTAGGGAAAACGTCGGTGAAGCATGCAGGATGCAACGTAATGGTATGGGGGTTGTTTTTCTGCTGCTGGAGTTGTCCCATCGCTCTAAATTAATGAAATAATGGATGGATTTATCTATAGAGTCATCTTGGACAAAGTAATGCTTCCAAATTCTGAGGATAATATGCCTCTTGGATGAGTTATTCAGCACGATAACGACCCCAAGCACTCTTCACATGTTGTTAAATCGTGGTTAGCACAAGAAAGAGTTTCGGTAATGGAATGGCCACCACAATTACTAGATTTAAATCCCATTGAGAATATTTGGGAAATCGTTAATCAAAGAATCGACCCCGAAAATTGCACTAATTCAGATATTATGTTTCAAGGATTGGTAGATGCTTGGAACGCTATTCCTGCAAATTTTATTACCAATTTGATAGCTTCACTGCCTTGCCGATGTAAGGCCGTCATTGAAAATATAGGATTTGCCACGAAATATTAAGTTTTATAGACAGAAATGTTTTAAAAGCAATTAGTTGCATATGTTTTGGCCAATGAAATATCAACCCATACGTAGTTTTTTAAATTTTTTTTCTTTTTAATGCAAAAAATTCTGAATTAAATTTCATATTCTTATTTTTAAAGCATTAATTAAAAAATATTATAAGCAAATGAATATTTTTGTTTACATCTTAAAGTAGTTTGAACCACTTTTGTAAAATTCTGTTGCTGGTTGCATATGTTTTGACCACCACTGTACGTTTAATTGTATAAAAAACAACAACAACGCCAAAAGAAACAAAATACGCAAAGCATGCACATTCAAACATACGATTTGTTGATTTTTTGTCAAAAAAACCAACACACATCCAAACAAACGTTTAGTTGTATAAAAAACAACAACAACGCCAAAAGAAACAAAAAACAAAAAAAACCAAATACACAAAGCTTGCACACCCAAGCATACGTTTTGTTGTTTTTTTGTCAAAGCATGCAATACATTGTGTTTTTTGATGAAATTTTCAGAGGTTGTCTCGGATTTTTGCTCATATCTCCGTTATTTATGGACGGATTTTGCTGATTTTAAATAGCAAAATTCTCGAAAGTATGTCTGACAGAATTGTTGAAGATTTGGATCCCGGAGATATCTGGGGCCTTCAGAAAATTGATTTCAACAGACAGACAGACAGACAGACAGACAGACGGACGGACATGGCTTAATCGACTCCGCTATCTATAAGGATCCAGAATATATATACTTTATAGGGTCGGAAATGAAAAATGTAGAAATTACAAACGGAATGACAAACTTATATATACCCTTCTCACGAAGCTGAAGGGTATAAAAATTAAATTTAGAAAAAATTTTAATTTAAAAAAAAAAATTTAAAAAAACAATTCCAACATTTTTTTTCCAAAAAATTAAAAAAACGCCAAAAAAAATAAATTTTGTTTACCTAAAAATTTTTAAAATTTGTATTTTGAAGTATAATTTGGTGAAGGGTATATAAGATTCGGCACAGCCGAATATAGCTCTCTTACTTGTTCAAATTAAAGTAAAGAAAAACTTTCCGCATTTTCAACATGGCCGTGCGTAGATATAAAGAAATCTCAGGAAGATTGCAAAATAGGCGGAAATCAATTGACTCTTAGAACTATCAGAAGACTAAACTCCAGATTATAAAAGAACACTTAGTGCCAATTGACTCTCCAATAGATTACTACTGAAATACAAAAAAAAATATTTAAAGTGATTACTAAGAGACACTACAGTGACAATTGACTTCATGCTAGTTTACTTGGGTTGTATAAAGTAACCAATTGAGTTATTTTTGTATTACAAAGAGCACATACGCCAAATGACCCCAAAATATAGGTATATATAATTTTGGAGTCAGCCAAGTAATTAGACAAAAATAGAAAATGATTGACTAGTCAATATAAAACTGCTCGGATGTTACTCCAGACTTACTATCAAACCTGAAACTATTTACTGGGTTACCTAAACTCACACGTTTCAAGTTAAAAATATGACATTTATAATTTCAAAAACCTTTTTCTTTTTATTCTCAACAATTTCTTATGTCCAGCTAGAAAAAAAAACAAATTTCTCAAAATAAAACCATCAGATTTTGATTCACATGACTTTTGTTGTGAACCTCAATAAAAGTTATTATTGTTGTATGAAATAAAACACAAAGTGCTAAGAACAGCACAAAATCAAGGCAGCAAATAAAATCAAAATACAAATAAAATCAAAAGAAAATACTCCAACAGATGCAGCTGTTGCAAAGTATAAAAGCAAAAATACACACAAAAAGCCAAATGAGGAATCCCAGCAAATTCACATAAAAACTTCTTCACCAAACCGCTGCATTGATAAAAAACACAGAATGAGCAAAGTTTTCTGGCAAAAAAGAAAACAACAACCAAAAATAAACATTTGGCGATAAAAATACGAACAAGAAACAAACAACAACTGTTTCATATTTAGTCTACAAATAAAATGCAACAAAAACACAATAATATTGGCTGGCGGATGGATGGATGGTGTGGAGAAAAAAAATAAAATAAAATCATTACCAGAGAGTTTCCCATAATAAACAAACACCAACAAACAACATTATTGAAATACCCACAAATGTGTTCCAACAAATAAATACTCTTTACTCCATTGACCTTCTCACACTACAAACAAACTTAAATACAACCATAACAAAACCAACCACCCCCCAACTCTGCTCCTCTTCCCATTCAAAAACATATTCAAGGAAACCTCACAAGAAACCAACATTACTTTGACTCTCTGACTTCTAATGAAAATAATAAATGGAACTCTTCATGGAAATCACAAATATTCAACACAAGAACAACATAGCAACTCATACTTACATTCAGATATCTCCCGTTCTGTCATTATGGTTGGCAATTCGCGTTTCACAACGCTCACATATGAGCATGTGTTTTTTGTTTTTGTAAAGTATAGATATCAACGGAAGAATTACAATAAATACATGTACTCCAAACAATTGGTTTCCGATTTTTTTTTTCCTTTTCTTACTTCTCACAATTGTTGTAATATTATCTCTTAAGGGAACAGAATAGAACGAAAGAAAAAACAAATACAATTATGTATCAGAGACGACACAAAAAGTACAAATTTATCTCAAGGGGAAAAAACACAGTTTAGTACTTTTTTGGAAAAAAAATAGAATCGTTTTGCACAAGTTCTGAAGATCGAAGATATGTCCGACTATAGGCTCTTTTATAATGTTTGTTAAGGTACTACTCCATAGAAATTTTCCCTAATCATATTTAACGATCTGAGCTATACATATCGATCGAATATTATCACGGAACAACATCCTACATGTATCCTTGGACCCGCTACCCCAAACCAATCACCTACTTATCAGGAACAACAACATTTTAACGAAACTGATACAAAAATAACAACAGTCTGGTTCTAATGGCAACATCGTACATGAAGACACACGATACTCCAATAACAAGGAGTGCAATCTTACATGGGAAATATGCGACAAACAACTGCAAACAAATCGTATAAGATGGAGATGCTTTGTGGAATCCAAATGCTCCCAAGAGGGTTAATGGAGAAAAAAAATTATCACGGAAATCGTCATAGATAATTTAGCTCAGTATAGACCAGATGTCTGCACAAAGAGAGCATATAATATGGATTATAACATGTAATACACTCTATTTCTCTGTTGTAATCTTATCAGCAATATATTGTATACATGTTCTCGTTGATCCTATAAGGAGCATAGGGCCTTAATAAATTGGTTAAACATATTTCTGCGTCGATTTGCCTTCTCCAGGTATGAGCAGGGCGTCCCTTTCTTCTTCTACTGCCTTGTGGATTCCATTCAATTGCATTTCTTGTGATGTCATTCAATGGCCTTCTCAATGTATCCAAATCCATCGACATTTACGTCCTTTTATTTCTGAAGCTATAGTACTGGATATTATCATCGGCCAGAATATTCGTAAGATCCTGCGAAGACACTATTTCACAAACACCTGGATATTTTGCAAGTCTCGAGTGGATTTTACATTCGTGTTAAAAATTGTTAACTTTGTACGCTGGGAAATGGAAGACGAATTCCAAATAGGTCTTAAACGACCGAAAGTTTGTCGCGCTTTCTGTCAATGTTTTCACCCGACCCTCCGTTTCTTGAAATTATGCTCCCAAGGTAGCTGAATGGCTGAATCTTCTATTTGAGTTTTGCTAATTTCAAATAACTCTTGGGATGTCGCATTAACTCGTAGCCGCATCTGTTCTTTTTGTTATATTTCGCAGATTTTATGTAAGGTCTGAGAAGCTGTGAACCCAAAGGCAAATGTCATCTGCGTAGTTAAGATCATTAAGACGACCTTGCAGTCCCCATGTAATTCCCTTGCCGTTTTGGCAAGGGTTTTGTGTCTAGAACTATATCAAACAGAAGTGGTGATAATTCACAGCCTTGCCGAGCACAGATTTCAAGATTTACAGTTCTAGTTAGCACTTTATCGTGTTTAATTCGCCAGCTAGCATTATGGTAAAGGCACTTAATAAGTTAGATTAGTTTGTGCGGGACGTGTTTACATAATTGTGAGTATTGTTTACTATTTGATAATTTGTATGACCTCGGCCCCTAACTTGCATCTGAGAGACTGTATTCAGTTAAGGGGCTTCAAATCATTCTCCAAAATAACAGTTTTGACACCATCGTATAAAACTTTAGTAATAGGCTGTGCACCTCGTAGATGTGACCGATACTTTATCATAATTTTTATTGAAATATTCCTCTTCCATAAAAAATATTCTCAATTCGGTTATCAAACGAACGCAAAACTTCATAGAATAAGTCACCCTCAGTATCGACCTTGGATTTGGGATCAAATGAACGGGAGCTGATGTCTACATAGCAGCGACTTTCTGACGATTGTACCGCCTTCAGGCTGAGCTTCTGGGGTTTTAAAGTCCTCGGAACTGGTAAACGTTAGTAACATGTTCGGAACATAAATTGTTGAGGAGGTGACTATTTATTTTGACAGTCATCGCTAAATTTTTAAGTGTCACAGCTTCAAATCCAAAATAGTGGAAGACTGAATGGGGAGAATTTGATTATTAATGTTGAAGTGTCGCAGGGTCAAATCCAAGATAGTGCACAACTGAAGAAGTGCCGAAGGAAATTTTATAGGGTCAGGATGATATGTTGGATAGCGTGACAATTCAATGTGGAGATCAAATATGGAATGCAAAGTTCGGAATAGGAACTGGAAGTTTGAAACACTTTTGACACCATCGCCAAAGACGCCTTAGTAACAGGTTGTGAACATCGTAGATGTTACCAAGATGCTCTCATACTGTTTATTGAAATGCTACTCCTCCATAAAAATTGTCTCCTTTCATCTTTAATGATCCGGGATTTGGATATCGATTATTACGAAAATCGTCGTAGATCAAGTCATCCTCAATATCGACCATTGTTATGTCTGACATTGATTTTGGAGACTGTATGCTTTGTGTAGTATTCACGAATGGATCAAAGGCACGGATAAACTTCCCAACAGACTGAGCTTCTGGCTATTTCAAACTTCTGGGAACCGTTAGTAGCCGGCTCGGAAAAGGAATTGGGCAGGAGGTGATTGTTTATCTTGACAGTCAGGCAGTGGAAAGATTTTAATCCAGGATTGTGTGAGAAGAACCCTCAATGGGGAATAGATGATTAATTATGTTGACAGTTAGGCGGCGCTATAATGTTTAAAGTGTCACAAGGTCAAATCCAAGATAGTACGACTGAAGAAGCCTAAGGAAATTTTATAGGGTCTGGATATGGGAAGCAAAGTTCGGAATAGGGATTAAAAGTTGGAAACACTTGTATAGGGTCAGGATATATTGTATTTCGTGACATTTGAATGTGGAGATCGAATATGGTAGCCAAAGTTCGGAATAGGAATTGGAAGTTTAACCTTTAACTTATGAGGTGGTGGTAAATTTTACACCCTCTCTTCATTTTTTTAAAGTTTTATCAAAAAGGCTTGAGAAATAAAGTGCCTGCATTTTTGTTTCAAATAACATTTTGCTTTCTTTTTTTAATTTTTTTAAATTAAAATTGTTGCATCTTATTGTTAAAAGGCAAATATTAACGAAAAAATGTTTTTTAAAGTAAATTTTTTTGCAAAAATTATAAGGTGTAAAATTTACACCACATCTGTGACTATGTCAAAAATTTTCACGTCATAAGTTAAAGGTTAAAACACTTTTGACACTATCGTAAAAGACGCCCCACTATCACCGCATGGTGACCTCTTCAAACTTTAGTAACAAGTTCTGAAACTAGTAGATGTGACTTCTTCATAAAAATTGTTCTATTGATCTCTAATGATCCACAATACGAATATCGATCTCAGCTAATGGAAATTTATAAGGGCAGGATGTGTTGGATACTGCAACATTTTAGTACGGAAGGTAATGAAATAGATTTTGGTAGGTAATGTTCGGAATAGGTATTGGAAGCTAGGAAAAGATTAGTGACAATAGCAATGTTTTAGGAGATTGGATCCTGAACAGAACTGATCAATTCTGGGACACGCTATCCAACTCCGATATATGTATAGCTAAGTACCTAATTACACGATAGACAAGAGGATAACACAAGTTGCATAATGGCGGGAAGCGAGGTTTTCATTTTGGGAGTTTTGTCTTTTAGTAAATTTTTACAGAGTTCTGTAGAGGACAAAATTTGGGGTTCGAACGGAATTCGGTAAAAATTTGAAATATCGAAACTAAAGCTTTTATAAAGAAAAAGCTAATATTGGACAAAGGCTTTAAACAGATAATTCTTTAATACTTATATTATTGCTGTTTTATATAATTGTACCAAAGTACCAAATTTAGTACATACCAAACACTTAACATGTCATTTAGCAACATCAGAAAGAAAAAAACGCTCACATACTTGAACATTCAAATCAGACATTTGTAAGTCAGTCAACAGAACTAGTAGAAGTTGTAAAAGTAACAAACAAAGCAACAACGACAACCTAAAAAAACAAAAACAAAAAACGGTGTAAATTGAGAATGAAACTATTTTTACAGACATACTACACTACTTGCAACCCAAACAAAACCACCGACGACGACACAATACACCAACATTCAGCCATCCATCCAACTATTCCGCCGCATACACAAAACACACAAACTACATACACCAACGTTATTAGCAAATCATCTCTACTCCACTTTTAAACCAATACCACCATCATCCTCACCCACCAAACACACTCCCTCCTGCCACAACACAGACCTAGGACGGACATCGTCGTCGTCTTTGCTTTATAGCAGTCGCACTCAGTCATCACTACGCCACTAGCCACCCAACAACTCAACAGTCACCATCTAAAATTTCTCATACTCAAATTCTTAGTTTGTACTATTTTTTATTTTTCTTCTCCAGACATTTGTCGGTGGAGGTCAAGGAGGTGGATAATTGAAAAAAAAAAAATGAAAAAAATTTTCGCTGCAAAATTTTAAAAAATGGAGCGCGCTGCTACTGAGCTGCGCGTCATGAATGAAATGGAAAGAAGAAGAAAAATATGAGCGAAACTGGGAGAAAAACAAAAGTTTTATTTTTTTTTCTCAGACATTTGTATGCATTTGTATCTGTGTAAGTTTGTGTTTGAGAATGCAAAAAAAAAACAAAACAAGAAATCCTGAATAAAAAAATGGGGTAAAACTTTTGTGTGCAACAACAAATACATACAGTAAGGATGGATGACTCTACGATTTACGACGACATTGTTATATTGTTGTTGTTGTTGCCGTGGCATAAAAATGCACAGACTTTATAGAGTAAGAACATACATTCAACACACACACACAACAATTACAAGTGCAACATACAATTGTACACACTCCACACAAATGTCTACAATCTGAACACAAACATACAACTTAAGGAAGTTTTTTTCGCTTGGCTACTACTCAATATTCAAATAAATGGGGAAACAAAAACAAACTAAAGCAAGCAGCCAGAACAGTGGCATTAGACGATGCAAAAAGTATTTTTATACCCTTCACCATGAGTGACAAGTTTGTCACTCCATTCTATATTTTTCATTTGTGACCCCACAAATGTATGTTGAAATCAAATGTCCGTAGCCCACAAATAACTTACATACATTATTCATACATCAATATATCCCCTATAGTCCCTGGTTCGGCCCACAAATGGCTGAGATATAAGGAAAGAACCAGGACAGCCTCGATTTTTTATCTATATCTGGATTACTAAGTCATTAATATAGACAATATGGATATCTAATGATAGATATTGCAAAGACTTTGCAACGGCCTATATAAGGCCATAGTAAGTGGGACCTACAATGGGTAAAAATCTGGAAATTTTTTTTTTTAAATTTAAAAACAAATTTAAATCAATTCTAAAAATTTTTTTTTCAAAAATTTAAAAAAAAAACAACTTCGGAAAAAAAAAATTTTGTTTACCTAAAAATATTTAACATTTTTATTTTGAAGTATAGCTCTTCAGACTTTTTTTAAAAGGTGGGAAAACTAAATTTTTTTGTGGAAAAAGTATGATTTTCATTAAAATATATATACAGTGGTTGACAAAACAATGGAAACTTTTCCAAAGATTTCATTAGTGGCCTAAAATCTGAAATAATTTTTTAAAAAATTTTAAAATTTTTTTAGTATTTTATTTGTATACTTTTATTAACTCAATTTAACAAAAAAAAACAAAGGACATAATTAATTTAATTCTAAAAATGAGAAAACAAAATTAAAAGATTTCTTTATTACGGCATTGACAAAACAATGGAAACTTAGGTATTATTTTAACAAATATGGTCTAAACCTTGCAATAACTCAATATTTTGTTGGGTATCTCTTATTTTTTATAACTGCTACACATCGACGATGCATTCAACCAATTAAAGAGTCAATGGTCTCCTTTGAAATATTTGCCATTCCCTTATAACCGCCTCCGATAAATCTTCCTCCCTGGTGTAATTTTGGGTCCTTATTTTACGATCTACAATTTCCCATAGATTTTCTATGGGATTGAGATCTGGCGATTGGGCAGGTCACTTCAAAACACGTACCTCGTTGGATTGTAACCACTAGAGGTGTGTTTCGGGTCGTTGTCGTGTTGGAATCTCCAAACTAGGGGCATATTTTCCTCAGCATATGGATACGTAACATCGTTTAATATGGTTCTGTATCCTATACCTGTCATGGTATCTTTTATAATATGAATTAGGCTCATACCTTGCCCTGAAAAACATGCCCATACCATAATATTGTCACCGCCAAACTTTACAGTCTTATTTGTGTACTTTGGAACTAATCTTTTTCCCTTTGGTCGTCTCACAAATTTTCTCCCATCACTGCCTCTTAAATTGTATTTGGATTCGTCGGAAAAGAGGACAGTATTCCATTTCTGTATCGACCAGTTTAAATGATCCCTGGCAAATTGTAGACGAGCAGAACGGTTCATTTCAACCAAGACCAGCCTCATTTGCCCTGCGACTAACTGTTCGGGTACTTATTTCTAATTTTAAGCTATTAACAACCTCTCGAGGAGTTATTTTTGGGAATTTCTTGAACTCTCTCGCTATTAAATTATCTTGTCTAGGAGTAGTCTTACGAGGTCTTCCACCTAAATGTTGAGTTTTTACAGAACCGGTCTCACGAAATTTCTTTATAATTTTTGAAACTGCTGATTTATTTATTGAATATTTTTCACAGATACTTTTTTGTTTTAAACCAGCTTTAAAATCGTTAATTATTTTATTTTTTAAGTCTTCACAAATCTTAACTCTAGCCATTTTCGTTAACTTTGAAAAAAAGCAATTATGCGAAGAACTTAGAAAATTAAATTGTGAAAAATTAACAGAATTTAAAAATAAAATAACTGTAAATAGGATGCTTTTTACATCGTTCTTTTAAATATAATTTTCGTTTTACACTTCTTTCTTGCAGAAGTTTAAAAGTTTCCATTGTTTTGTCAGTAGCGAAATAGTGAATATTTTTAATTTTGTTCCCTTTTTTCAGAATATAATTAATTATGTTGTTTGTTTTTCAGTTAATTTATATAAATAAAACTATACAAGTAAAATACTAAAAAAAAAAAATTATTAAAAAAAAAATATTTTAAATTTTGGGCTACATATGGAATATTTGGAAAAGTTTCCATTGTTTTGTAAACCACTGTATATAAAAATGAAATGGTCCATGTATGTAATGGCATCATGTGAGAACGACTGGAGCGATTTAGCTGATTTTTTTTATTCGATTCGAAATTTTCGGGAGATGGTTTGTAAAGAAAAAAATTCACAAATTCCGTGTAAAACTCGGATTTTTTTGTCCAATGAACTGTAATAAAAAAAAACTCCTTAAAGTATGCAATAAATTTAGATATTTTATTTGCGAATAAATAAGAACAGACAGGTTTATGTGGGTTGGAGAAACTTAAAGAACTAACATTAGTAAATGCTACCGGGCGGAGCGGTCAACTAGTTACGAATAAATTTCACATCAAAATTAATTAAAAACTCGTTTGGAGGAGTCGTGGTCATCTTTATAGTGGCAAGGACTTCGTTACAAAGGCATTTTAACTAAAACAGAACTTTAGATGTAAAGAAAATAAAAACTAAAAAAAACTAAAAGTAATATCATTCCTAATTGCCCAAAAAAGATGCTTCGAAGAAAAACTAGCGATTGGAATAGCTACAACAATTATCCTGCTTATTCTCTTACTTGTTTTTTATTAGATGGCGTATCTTTTGAACGCGGTTTTTGTTTTTAACAACTTATCATTTTGAAAGATACATACATATCTGTTTTATCATTTGCACGTGTTGTTGAACGCTATATCCATCCTTGGTGATTTGCCTGAATAAATGACAGATGTAGTTTTAACAATTGTAAACTCCTTTAAAAAAATGTCACAGAATTTTTTCCATAAGGTTGCCAAATTATTTCACATGTTTTCCACAATAAGAACAGAGTACTACTGCTTTTGAGAAATTATTTCGCATATACTATTTCATTCCAAATATTTTATATTTTGAACAGAGTAATTTTTTTTTATAAAAAAAAGTCAGAAATTTGTTTAAAGTCAAAAATGTTTATTCTGAGAAAAAGATACAACTTATTTTTTTAAAAATAGTCACAACCTTTTTTATATTTTTTTTTTATTCACAACTTTTGTTCCCTCGTCTTCTATAAAAAGTCAAAATTTTTTTCTATAAAAAAAAATTTTCATTTTTATGTTACAAAAATTTTAAATTTTTTCCTATAAAAAAAATCATATTTTCTTTAAATTTTTTTTTTATATTTTTCTCATTGTCAAATAAAAAAAATTATTTATTTTAAATTATAAAAAATTTTAAATTTCCCTCTAAAATCAAATTAACGGTAACTTCGAAAGTGGTTTAAATCAATTGTCGGCCAAAAGATGGAGTTTTTAGTGGTGAAAATAAATATACACCTTAGTTGCGATGTTAGCAAAGACAAGAACCATATGGAAATAAATTCGAAATGTAGCCATATATTAGAAAATAATGGTTTCGAAATCTACTAATTTATGGATATTAATTCGAAAACCGTATTTTAAACACAACATGGTAACGTAATAAAAATTCAAAATACGGTTAAGGTTTCTTCCATTCACCATAAAATAAAACCCTAAAAGTACATTTATATAAAGAATATTGGGGAAATTTTTGTGTTATGATTTATATAAAAGGCCCGTTTTTAACCCACTATTCATCATACAAATTTCAGCTTTTATTACAACATTCACCTTCGTGAGAAGGGTATATAAAGTTTATCATTCCGTTTGTAATTTCCACAATATAATTTTCCGACCCTATAAAGTATATATATTCTAGATCCTTATAGATAGCGGAGTCTATTAAACCATGTCCGTCCGTCTGTCTATTGAAATCAACTTTCCGAAGCCCCCAAATAACTAAATAAATAAATTCATACTTCAATATCTCCGGAATTCTTCCGTCTCGGTTGCTGTTTAAAAGAAAATCGGTCCACAAATGGCTGAGATATAAGGAAAAAACCAGGACAACATCTGGATTACTGGGTCAAAAAATCGGAAAAAATATTTTTTAACCCGATTTTTTTTTCGTTAAATATTAAACAAACAATTTTAAAATAAAAAAAAAATTGAAAAAACAATTCGAAATTTTTTTTTCCAAAAAATGAAAAAGCAACTTTGGAAAAAAAATGAATTTTGTTTAACTAAAAATGTCTTTAAAATTTTTATTTTGAAGTATAATCTGGTGAAGGGTATATAAGATTCGGCTCTCTTACTTGTTTTTGTATGAAGTTTACTGGCGGTTAATGTTTCGAAATAGAAATTTACATACATTTTTCACACGTGTCGTGTTTTGTTTAATAACAACAAGTAGCTTATTAATGCAGTATTTATTGAACTGGCGGACAATGTTTAAAATAATTAGCTGTAAAAATTTAAATTGCATATTTACGAAACGACGATTGTTTGGAAAACTTGTTTCAAATTTCCAAAAATTTTCCAATATTTTTTATACAAAATTCTTACCTTTTCGAAAAGCACAATCATATTTTTAAACAAATGATTTTATTTTTGTTTTGAAATTTCAATAACTCACAAATCAAAAGCACTGTCACTATTAGGTAATTACATTTAGAATAAGTAAATATGTAAATATGTAGTACAGTTTAATTTAAATTATTTCAGTTTAATACTCTATTAATAATAATAATCGATTGATTCCATTGCAATAATGAACAAAAATTACTATAAAACCTATCATTCTTTATAGAAACCCAACATGAACTTATGAATTAAATTGAATGATTTAATAACAATATCCGTTGCGAGCTAGAACAAATTAAATGCTAATATTTATTTCAATTTGAATTTTACGCAATTGTGGTTTTATGTCAGTCTATATACCAAGAGTTCCCAAATCATTAAAACTTTTAATGCACATTTGTTTGTGCACAGTAATCTAGCTTCCGTTGAATGAATTAAAATCAAAATAGTGTCAAAATGTTGACAATTTTTTGTCAATGAAATTTAAACAAATGAAATAAATTGAAAAAATTTTGAGATCAGTGCGTTTAAAGCTGCAAATTCGCCTCTTCTAGGACATAGACATGTTAAATTCACAAATCACTTTTATACAAAAAGTTAAAACTAGAATCGTATCCCATACCCGAGTTACCAAACAGGGGACCAGTTCTGTATGTGTTCCCTCCCCCCGTAAAGAGTATGTATTAGGCAACGAGGGTCTGTACAACAAAAAACATTGTGAACTCCATCTGTATACAACAAATTAAAGGCATACACAAACAAAAATTTAAAAAAAATAAAAAAAATCAATCAATTTTGTAAACATGAACAAATATGACAAGTAATTACAACAAAACTGGGGACAGCGGCACAGAGTGGGTCAGAGAGAGAGACAGAGTAATAGCGAAAATAATAAAATTCTTGTAAATGCAAATATAGAATTCGGTCAATTTTAATTGTATGCAAAATATTTTTGTTGCACTTTGTTGTTTAAATTTATTATATTTTTATTGTCATTCTATATATTCGGATTATTGTAATCGTTTCATTCAGCAGCGCAATTGGTTTTAGTTATAAATTTTAATTAGGAAATATTTATTATTAATTTGAACTGAAATCGTAAATTAATTTGGTATTAAATGAAATGTAATTTCCAACAAATGAACATTATATTTTGCTGTTTTAATTGCCCAATTCACAATTGGTGTCGTAGCTTTGTATCGTTGTATGTCGTAATTTTTTTATTAATGTTTTGTTTTTGTTTCGAAAAATTTGTTTGAAAAAATTGGGCAAATATCTTTAAGATTTGTTGACAAAACAATGGAAACTTTTCCAAATATTTCATATGTAGCCCAAAATTTAAAATATTTTTTTAAAATAATTTTTTTCCTTGTATAGTTTTATTTATATAAATTAACTGAAAAACAAACAACATAATTAATTATATTCTGAAAAAAGGGAACAAAATTAAAAATATTCACTATTTCGCTACTGCCAAAACAATGGAAACTTTTAAACTTCTGCAAGAAAGAAGTGTAAAACGAAAATAATATTTTAAAAAACGATGTAAACAGCATCCTGTTTACAGTTATTTTATTTTTAAATTCTGGTAATTTTTCACAATTTCTTTTTCTACGTTTTTCGCATAATTGCTTTTTTCAAAGTTAACGAAAATGGCTAAAGTTAAGATTTGTGAAGGCTTAAAAATAAAATAATTAACGATTTTAAAGCTGGTTTAAAACAAAAAAGTATCTGTGACAAATATTCAATAAATAAATCAGCAGTTTCAAAAATTATAAAGAAATTTCGTGAGACCGGTTCTGTAAAAACTCAACATTTAGGTGGAAGACCTCGTAAGACTAGACCAGATAATTTAATAGCGAGAGAGTTCAAGAAATTTCCAAAAATAACTCCTCGAGAGGTTGTTAATAGCCTAAAATTAGAAATAAGTACCCGAACAGTTAGTCGCAGGGCAAATGAGGCTGGTCTTTTTTCCTATCGTCCTGTGAAAAAACCACTCATTTCTAAAAAGAACCGTTCTTCTCGTCTACAATTTGCCAGGGATCATTTAAACTGGTCGATACAGAAATGGAATACTGTCCTCTTTTCCGACGAATCCAAATACAATTTAAGAGGCAGTGATGGGAGAACATTTGCAAGACGACCAAAGGGAAAATGGTTAGATCCAAAGTACACAAATAAGACTGTAAAGTTTGGCGGTGGCAATATTATGGTATGGGGATGTTTTACAGGACAAGGTATGGGCCCAATTCATACTATAAAAGATACCATGACAGGTATAGGATACAGAACCATATTAAACGATGTTATGTATCCATACTCTGAGGAAAATATTCCCCTAGTTTGAGATTCCAACACGACGACGACCCGAAACACACCTCGTTAGATTGTAACCGAGTGGTTACAATCTAACGAGGTACGTGTTTTGAAGTGGCCTGCCCAATCGCCAGATCTCAATCCCATAGAAAATCTATGGGAAATTGTAGATCGTAAAATAAGGACCCAAAATTACACCAGGAAGGAAGATTTATCGGAGGCGGTTATAAGGGAATGGCAAAATATTTCAAAGGAGACCATTGACTCTTTAATTGGTTCAATGCATCGTCGATGTGTAGCAGTTATAAAAAATAAGAGATACCCAACAAAATATTGAGTTATTGCAAAGTTTAGACCATATTTGTTAAAATAATACCTAAGTTTCCATTGTTTTGTCAATGCCGTAATAAAGAAATCTTCAAATTTTGTTTTCTCATTTTTAGAATTCAATTAATTATGTCCTTTTTTAAATTGAGTTAATAAAAGTATAAAAATAAAATACTACAAGAATGTTAAAATTTTTTAAAAAATTATTTCAGATTTTAGGCCACTAATGAAATATTTGGAAAAGTTTCTATTGTTTTGTCAACCACTGTATATTTCCAACAATAAAAAACTAATTCTTGGAATATTCGCGAATCAAAATATAGAATCTTTAATTTTGTTATTGTTTTATAAATACATAATTATTATATTTAATAGCCAAGAAAATTGTTTAAACTTGTTGTAAAATCTCTAGTATTAAAACAATTTCAGGTAATTTATTATCATAGTTCTTGGAATATTCTCGAAAAAAAATAAAAAAAACTGTAATTTTATTATCATGTTATAAATAAATGGTTAATACCCAGAAAAATATGTTAAATGTGCTAAAATTCCCTAAAAAATAAATTGTAATGTATTTTAAGGGGATAAGCTAGTTCCGATGCGCATTAAAATAACCATCCCATAGTCTCAACTGATCTGCTTGATACAAGCAAACATTTTTTATTGTACATTTTTTTAAATGCCCTAAATTTAAAGTTATTTTTTGATAAAAATATATTTTTACTGAAATTTTATTTTGATTACTCTTTTAAATACTGTGAATTTAATATTGTTTTATATAATTGTTTTTATAAAAAGTGAAGATATTATTTTCAAACGCGGCTCCTTCTTAAATTGATATCAATTTAATACATTGCTACTAATCTCAATTGAAAATGATTGCGACTAACGGAGGGATAACTAGTACTAAAACCACTTCAGATGTCTAACATAACTAAAAAATTATTTCCGAAAAACTTCATGTCTTGAAGAATATTTCTTTCATTCTCAAACTGTTTGACTAATTAAAATGTATAGATTTTGTATATAGAATATAGTTTTGTTAAAAATTGATTCAGACTTTAACGAAGATTATGAATTTTGTAAAAATATATTTGATACGAATGTTAATTATAATAAAAAAAGTTTAATTTTATAAGTCTTGGTTGTGCATTGGTGAAATACAATTAAGTTGTATCACAAGAGTAACCAAAAGTATATTTAAAATCACAGCTTCGGGATTAATTCAATTTGAGCTTAATTCCCTAAAATCTTAATTCAGTATTAAAAATCTCAGCACTAATTCTATAGTGTTATTCATAGGCTTTAATTTGAATACAATTCATTCATTGCTGAATCAATTTATAATGGAATTAATTCAATCATTCAATACATTTTTAAAGCTAATTTGTAATGGATTTGAATTAAAGAAAACTTGACTTATTCTATATGGAATTAATTCTATAAATAATAATTTGTTAAATGAATGATTTCAATACGTTTAAAGTTGTAAGGAATTAAGCCAATGAATTAATTGGTAATGAATTCGTTACGAAATGGTTAAGAGATAAACTTTAATTTGAGTTTGAAAACTCAAAATTAAGAATTAATTCTTCCCAACCGTTGATTCAGAGTTATAACGAAAATAAAACATGTTTCCATGTTTTTGATAGAAAAGTTTTGATACAAAGTTTAATTTCTATAAGCAGTGGTTCAACTGATGGTGAAGTGTTTCATGTGTTTATGCGAGTATCTAAATATAGAGCTTTTCGTACGATTGAGTGAAGCGAACCAAGGCAAGTTTGTTGAATAGACTGCATTTATACCTAAAACCAAGATATTTTAAGCCATATCTATCTATTTCTTTGTCAGAAGTAAAATACTTATATTCTTAGATCTCATTTAAAACCAGAATCGCATGATATTTTCAAGCTCTTCATTATTGGCAAATTTATTCAAATTTTATGAAGACAATTATAATGAATTGCAAGGTTATTAAAATAAATTTTTAAGAAGATAGAAATGGCAATATCCACTCAGAACTAAGTAGTATTTAGCAAAAGAAACTAATGGGACGAATTGGAAAAAAGACACAGTTTTGCTTATCAATCAACTACTGTTTAATTTGTTTAGTATTTTTCAAATCGGTTGTCGGCAAAAACAGAACTTCCCACATTACTAAATGTATTGTAATAATGTTGCAGAAATTAAATTTTCTGATTGGGTATATGATCCACAATCTTCAATTTGTGTTTCTTTTTATAATTTAAAAAATGTTTGCCAACATTAGTGTTGTGTGTATCTGAACAGTCGATTGTGTTCAGACACTAGTGGCTATGAATGTCGATATAATATTCGTATGGGCATTTCCATGGTCAAGAACGTTACATGCGTATGCTTTTAAAGAGAAAGAAAATATAGATATTTTTAGTAACACTACACAGAATGTTTGAAATTTTGGAAGAAGTCATGTTCGTTCAGTAATATTTATTATTGTCTGTGTAATTTTATTTCAAAAGTTAGGTTTTGTTTTTTTCAATATCTTAAAAACTAAACATGGGATGAAGAACGCGACACAAAATAGAACTCATTTTCGACTGCATCTAGATAATGCAAAAAATCATAGAATTTTGTTTAACTAAAATAGAAAAATGTGGTTTTCTGCTGATAGTTTTCATGATAAATTAAATACTTCCATTTTATTAACGATTAGTACGATTTAGCTTGCGACATATTTTCTCGTCACTTTCAAGTAATTTCTACTCAAAATTTTATAAATTACTAAATGCTTTTATAATTCATTGTTTCGGCATACTTTTCAATTACAAATCTATCAATTTCTTCAAGCTCTACAAAGTCAGTTTAAATAATTATTTTATTTTTCCTCTATTTCGATCATTACGTATTTTAAACCAATTGGAAAACTTAAAAATTATATGTATTGCTTATTTGTTAAAAAAAAAAACATAAACTTAAGATAGCGAACGCGACACACTTTGAAAATCCAAATAAAATTTATAGTGAGATTATTGTATATTGTAACTTTATATAGATAATGGCATTTGAATTAGAACATTCAGCCGCATAGTTGAAAACAAACCGTTTACATACAAGAATGCGACATTAGAATACGAACAAAATCAAATAAACGAAATTTACAGTTAATTAAACATTGTTTGACTTCTTCTAATTTGTTTGTACTAAATTGTAAATAATAGAAAGACTTAAGGAATGATTCAGAAACACAATCGGAGAACAAATTTTAAATTTTTATATGAAAATCACTCAGTTTTCATATAATTTTTAGTGTTTTTCATACAAAAATTTTTAAATTGTTTTCCTATCGTCTTATTTAATTCTATACAATCATGATATTAACATTTAAACAATAAATACTAACGAGCAAATGTCATTTAAAGTAGCTAACAGCAAGAAAAATATTTTTTTCAGATTTTGCTCACATTTATAAGTCTGCATTAAGATTTTAGTGAATTAAACTAAAATTTAATTAATTATTTCACAGCTCTGACTGTTTCCTTTCAAATTGGTGTCAATATTAAGCTTTAATTTTATAAAATAATGCAGTAAATGTATTATGACCTGATTCTAAAAACACGAACACTCTGATTTTAACTAATTTTTTTAGTGATTTTCATAAAAAAAAAATCAAAATTATTTTCTGTTCCTATTTCAGAATCATGGAATCAAAAATTATCTCTAAACTCACCTGTAATTCTGATTCGGTTACATCAATTTCACCACGATATACAAAATCGATGATGGTTTTTAGATCTGTAAATATAATATCGCCTGGCAATATTATGGTTGGATGTTTGCAGGGATTCTCCAATAATAACTTTTGAAAATATGATGAACATGCCGAAAGCACCACCTGGTTGTAAAAAACAGACAACAACAACAGACATCAACATAAGCGAGAGAGACGCAAGACGTTTAATATGAAATAAAAACAAAAATTATTATTAATAATAAAAAACAAATTACAACATTTTGTATATATGTGTATGTATTTATTTAAATTAAACCTACCTTGTGTGCTTTAAGAGAACCATGTTCACATGATAGGGTTACATCAACAAATGATAGATCTTCACGTAATTGCTGAAACACCGAAGTCATGGTGTTTTGATAGTTATTCCATCGCAAACTAAAATATTGATGACTTCGTTGAGCCATTTTGTAGCCGTAATTTTGTAGGTTATTTTGTTGAGTTGAATTTTAACTTTTATTTTCAAAGTCTTCTCTTCCTTCTATCTATCTATACTTTGCTGCAAAAATTGTGAGTTATTTTAACCAAATATGATACAAATTTAAATTTTGTATCTTAATTTTTGTTGTTGGTTATTTAATTTTTGTAGCTTTTTTGTTTGGTGGCATAAAAGCGGTGGTGGTGCGAAAAATTTGGCAGGAAATTCCTTTAAGATAATCTGTAATAAAAAGAATTAAATATTTGTATTATTGAATGGTGAAAAAAATGTTGGTAAAAAAAATCGGGTTAAAAAATATTTTTCAAATTCAATGGGAAAAAACTCCCGGGTTACAAACTCCCGCGGAATTTTATATTCATAATTGGGCTGATAGATAAAAAATCTAGGTAGTCGTGATTTTTTGCTTATATCTCAGAAATTTGTAGGACTATTTCAGTGGTTCACAAAACATTGGAAACTTTTCCAAATATTTCATTAGTGGCCTAAAATCTGAAATAATTTTTTATTTGTATACTTTTATTAACTTAATTTAACAAAAAACAAAGGACATAATTAATTAAATTCTAAAAATGAGAAAACAAAATTTGAAGATTTCTTTATTACGGCATTGACAAAACAATGGAAACTTAGGTATTATTTTAACAAATATGGTCTAAACTTTGCAATAACTCAATATTTTGTTGGGTATCCCTTATTTTTTATAACTGTTACACATCGACGATGCATTGAACAAATTAAAGAGCCAATGGTCTCCTTTGAAATATATTGCCATTCCCTTATAACCGCCTCCGATAAATCTTCCTTCCTGGTGTAATTTTGGGTCCTTATTTTACGATCTACAATTTCCCATAGATTTTCTATGGGATTGAGATCTGGCGATTGGGCAGGCTACTTCAAAACACGTACCTTGTTGGATTGTAACCACACGGTTACAAGCCTAGGGGTGTGTTTCGGGTAGTTGTCGTGTTAGAATCTCCAAACTAGGGGCATATTTTCCTCAGCCTATGGATACATAACATCGTTTAATATGGTTCTGTATCCTATACCTGTCATGGTATCTTTTATAACATGAACTGGGTCCATACCTTGCCCTGAAAAACATCCCCATACCATAATATTGCCACCGCCTAACTTTACAGTCTTATTTGTGTACTTTGGAACTAATCTTTTTCCCTTTGGTCGTCTTACAAATGTTCTTCCATCACTGCCTCTTAAATTGTATTTGAATTCGTCGGATTTTGGATTCGTCTGTATCGACCAGTTTAAATGATCCCTGGCAAATTGTAGACGAGCAGAACGGTTCTATTTAGAAATGAGTGGTTTTTTCACAGGACGATAGCAACCAAGACCAGCCTCATTTGCCATGCGACTAACTGTTCGGGTACTTATTTTTAATTTTAGGCTATTAACAACCTCTTGAGGAGTTATTTTTGGGAATTTCTTGAACTCTCTCGCTATTAAATTATCTTGTCTAGGAGTAGTCTTACGAGGTCTTCCACCTAAATGTTGAGTTTTTACAGAACCGTTCTCAAGAAATTTCTTTATAATTTTTGAAACTGCTGATTTATTTATTGAATATTTGTCACAGATATTTTTTTGTTTTAAACCAGCTTTAAAATCGTTAATTATTTTATTTTTTAAGTCTTCACAAATCTTAACTTTAGCAATTATGCGAAAAACTTTGAAAAAGAAATTGTGAAAAATTAACAGAATTTAAAAATAAAATAAAATAACTGTAAACAGGATGCTTTTTACATCGTTTTTTTAAATATTATTTTGGTTTTACACTTTTTTCTTGCAGAAGTTTAAAAGTTTCCATTAGCGAAATAGTGAATATTTTTAATTTTGTTCCCTTTTTCAGAATATAATTAATTATGTTGTTTGTTTTTCAGTTAATTTATATAAATAAAACTGTACAAGTAAAATACTAAAAAAAAAAAATTATTTTAAAAAAATATTTAAAATTTTGGGATACATATGGTATATTTGGAAAAGTTTCCATTGTTTTATCAACCACTGTATATTGATATATAAATCATGGAAGCTCAAACTACAAATGTTTCAATATTTGGAATTTCTAGTGTAAAGATAGCGAAATGTTATATATTTTTGTTCCGATTTTGATGAAACTAAAGAAAAATATAATTAACCCTTAATTTACACATTGCAATTTAAACTATAATTGTAGGTCTTAAGCTATAATCGTAGGTCTTTACAATTTTAGCCTGATGAGATTTAATGTTCTGGTTAAGATTTTAAACAAACTGTTGGATCATGGATTTGAATTTCATATTCTAAAAACTCTAGAATCTTAGTCGAACATTAAACAGATTATCAAATTTATTTGAAATTTAACTAACCTACGACAATGAAATACAAGTGAAAAACCTGAAAATTAATGAGCAATGAACATTTACAATCACTTTAGAATGGCCACAAAATAAACATTTCTGTTTAAAAGTTACCCAGAATGCCAACATTCCTTTTAGGGTTTAAAAAGGAACTGGTTTAGGAAGTTTTTGTTCTAGGCTTTAAAATTTAAAATAAGGAAAAAATAAAAATAAAATTGAAAAATATATAGTAAATCCTATGTGTATATAATTTCGCATTGTTTATTTATAGACAAAAACAAAACAACAAAAAACTCTTTAAAAACCCTTTAACAAACAAATATTTTTTTTCTTTTTTGATTTTTTGTTTAAAAAAATTATGTTGTGCATGAATGCAGCAGTCAGCCAGCTAGCTAGCTAACAGCATACAAAAAATAAAATAAAATGTATAGACGACGACAACAAGTTGCTTAAAAGTTTCTCTTTTATTTGCCAGTTTTAAAACAATTTTTTTTTTGAAAACCAAAAAATAAATATAAGAAATGTTAAACTGATGCTGAAAAGCTACTGCCAGCGTAAGTATGTGTGGCAACTAAAAATTTTAAAATAAAAAAAAAACTTTTCTTTTTTCCAAAACACAATGCATTACAGCCATCAACAGAGGCAACATCATAGGTACCACAGTCATGCATTCATTCACTCAATTTATAAATTGTACATAAAATATTTCCATTGCAATTGAAGGAAGCAAGAAAGAAGGGCTTGTAAATAAAATACAAAAACGAAACTAAAAAAAAAAACATTAAATTTAAAATCAATTTTCGTTTCTTTATTTCTGTGAACCAAAATGTATGTACATGCAGCATAAATGCACAAAACCATTGTTGTAATGTGAAATAACAATTACAAAACATAAAACAGAGTTATAAAATGATGAAATCGTTTGGACTACATAAAGACTTATCATTGAAGCAACAACTAAACTACAAAAAGTCCTGCAATTGAAGCTAATGTTGGACTATAGAAAGAGCTACAATTAAAGCTAGGATAGGACTACATATACAGTGGTTGACAAAACAATGGAAACTTTTCCAAATATTCCATATGTAGCCCAAAATTTAAAATATTTTTTTAAAAAAAAAAATTTTTTTTAGTATTTTACTTGTATTTTATTTATATAAATTAACTGAAAAACAAACAACATAATTAATTATGTATTTTCTAAAAAAAAAGGAACAAAATTAAAAATATTCACTATTTCAAAACAATGGAAACTTTTAAACTTCTGCAAGAAAGAAGTGTAAAACGAAAATAATATTTAAAAGAACGATGTAAAAAGCATCCTGTTTACAGTTATTTTTATTTTATTTTTAAATTCTGGTAATTTTTCACAATTTCTTTTTCTAAGTTTTTCGCATAATTGCTTTTTTCAAAGTTAACGAAAATGGCTAAAGTTAAGATTTGTGAAGACTTAAAAAATAAAATAATTAACGATTTTAAAGCTGGTTTAAAACAAAAAAGTATCTGTGACAAATATTCAATAAATAAATCAGCAGTTTCAAAAATTATAAAGAAATTTCGTGAGACCGGTTCTGTAAAAACTCAACATTTAGGTGGAAGACCTCGTAAGACTACTCCTAGACAAGATAATTTAATAGAGAGTTCAAGAAATTCCCAAAAATAACTCCTCGAGAGGTTGTTAATAGCCTAAAATTAGAAGTAAGTACCCGAACAGTTAGTCGCAGGCAAATGAGGCTGGTCTTGGTTGCTATCGTCCTGTGAAAAAACCATTCATTTCTAAAAAGAACCGTTCTGCTCGTCTACAATTTGCCAGGGATCATTTAAACTGGTCGATACAGAAATGGAATACTGTCCTCTTTTCTGACAATCCAAATACAATTTAAGAGGCAGTAATGGGAGAACATTTGTAAGACGACCAAAGGGAAAAAGATTAGATCCAAAGTACACAAATAACACTGTAAAGTTTGGCTATGGCAATATTATGGTATGGGGATGTTTTTCAGGGCAAGGTATGGGCCCAATTCATATTATAAAAGATACCATGACAGGTATAGGATACAGCACCATACTAAACGATGTTATGTATCCATACGCTGAGGAAAATAAGCCCCTAGTTTGGAGATTCCAACACGACAACGATCCGAAATACACCTCTAGGGTTGTAACCGAATGGTTAAAATCCAACGAGGTACGTGTTTTGAAGTGGCCTGCCCAATCGCCAAATCTCAATCCCATAGAAAATCTATGGGAAATTGTAGATCGTAAAATAAGGACCCAAAATTACACCAGGAAGGAAGATTTATCGGAGGCGGTTATAAGGGAATGGCAAAATATTTCAAAGGAGACCATTGACTCTTTAATTGGTTCAATGCATCGTCGATGTGTAGCAGTTATAAAAAATAAGGGATACCCAACAAAATATTGAGTTATTGCAAAGTTTAGACCATATTTGTTAAAATAATATCTAAGTTTCCATTGTTTTGTCAATGCCGTAATAAAGAAATCTTATCTTATTCTAATTTTGTTTTTTCATTTTTAGAATTTAATTAATTATGTCCTTTGTTTTTTGTTAAATTAAGTTAATAAAAGTAGACAAATAAAATATGTACTACAAAAATGCTAAAAAATTTTTAAAAATTATTTCAGATTTTAGTCCACTAATGAAATATTTGGAAAAGTTTCCATTGTTTTGTCAACCACTGTAGGTCTACAATTAAAGCTAGGTTGCTAATATTAGACTATATAAAGACCTACGATTAATTATTAAAATGTACCAAATAAAGACCTACAATTAAAGCTAAAACTAGGTACTCTGTTCAAAATTTCGTGCGAAATGCTGTCAAACTCCATATAAAATATTTGGAATGAAATATATGCGAAATAATTTCGCAAAAGCAGTACTCTGTTTTTATTGTGGAAAACATGTGAAATACATCTGGCAACCTTATTTTTCCACACAAAATAACATATGCAGCACTTCTTTCTCACGAAATTAAAACTAACAGCTAGCTGTCAAACAGCATATAAAATTGTTCGCATGAAAAAACCATAATTTTTCGCAAATATGAACAGAGTACTAGGCTTAAGATATTTCTATGAAAAGACCTACGATTGATGCTAATATTGAACTATATAAAGACCTATAATTGATGAAGATGTAATGTCCTACGATTGGACTATATATTGACCTACAATTTAAGCTAAAATTGATCTACATAAACAAAATATGCAAAACTTCACATTTTTTTCATTCATCATTCACTTTTTCTAATGCTACAAAACCTATTTGCTTCAATTCATTCAATCGTGTCTCATTGGGGAAAAAACTTACGGTTGATACAACTGTTGCTGGATTTACAATCTTTTTCTGAGAGAGACGCTATATTTCTGAAGCTGATGCAGCTATTGCTGATTCGACTATATTTAAACGAATGTGACTCGGTTCCTTTCGGAGCTTAGATATAATTGTCGTGAGAATATTCTTACTATTTTCAGCAGCTGTTTATTTAAAGATATACCTGTATGAATAAACAACGTCAAACAAGACAATAAAATAAAAATATTTGGTCAATTCATAAGGTCTCTTATCATGTCATATTGTCATAATGTCCTAATATTTCTCGACTCGGCGGCTTAATCGACACTTAGGCGTTCGGCGGAAATCTCTGCTGGTTGGTTACAACAACACAATTTTAGGAAAGTTTTTGATTGAAATGCAATAACAACATTTTTAAATCATTGTGAAATATTTTAACATTATGACCCCCCTTGTGAATTGATCAATTATTTTAGTTTTTAGTGATCACTTTTATTTTTTTTTCAAATATTGGAACAAACTGATGTTCTAAAATATAAAACTAAAGATTTTGTCTAAAAAGCTTTTGCGTAATTGCAGAGGATGAATGAAGGAAGTCACTCACTCACTCACAGCATCCTTTTTAAACAGAAAACTTAACTTTTCTGTTTTTGTTTGGTTTTTTTGAATGCTTTGTGTTTTTCAAGGTCTGGCTGGATGGCTGTTGTAAAAAGGAAACTGGTTTGATGCTTACTGCTGCTATAATTTGTACAAACATTCTTGATCTTAAATATTGTTTTCTTTATAAGTAGTTTACAGGGGTTCTAAAGTACATGCACACTTTGCATGTACATAAAAGTATTTTAAATTATAAAGAAAATACACTATGTATTATGTACTATACTAACTTTATAAACAGAAAAAGTTTCATCACTTGATTGATTTTATTGATTTGCTAACATAACATTTTTTTATAAATAATTTCTTAAATAGTTATATTTTTAATAAAAAATTAAATCTAGAAGTATAGAGAATTATACATAGAGACGAGACACTCCAAATTGTCAAACAAAAATATATAAAATCATATGTCTTATACAACAAATACATTGACTAGCATGTATTTTGTTGTTGCAAGAGTTAGGTTTTTGACAACAAACTTGGGTTTTTGACGTTTCGTCTCTATGTTACCCTATGTGTAGAAGGCTTGAATAAAATTATTTTAATTTTCATTTACATACAGTGACCGACAAAAGTCTACATACGACCATTATTTTCGAAACTTGCGGACTTCTAAACTATAATAAGTAAAAGTAATGATGCAGTTTTATTTCAAATGCATTTTTAGTAATATAACAAAAAAATATCGCTAAATTTATAATTAATTTAACTATTATTCACAAAAAATTAAAAACATATGTTGACAAAAGTCTACACGATCTGTACACTAAATAAACATTTTTCAGCGAATACAAATTTTCATTAAATTCAATATTTCGTTTGGCCACCACGGGCATCTACAAGCGTCTGGGCATCGAAGCAACTAAATTTTCCAGTTCTGCGGACGTTATATTTTGCCATTCTTCTGGAAGGTTCTCCTGTAACATTGGTACACAAGTAATAAGATGTTTTCGGATCTTCCGTTGTAGAATTTCCCACACGTGCTCAATAACATTTAAGTCCGGGTTTTGGGGTGGTGTGTACAATTGTTTTGCGCCATACTTTATCTCTCCCATCACTTCCAAATATGTTATACTTCAACTCATCAGTGAACAAAACTCGCTTCCAGAATTCCATGTCCTTTTCAAAGTGCTTTTGGGCGAATTCCAAACGAAGTTTGCGATCCGTTCGCTAATTTACGGGGAGTTCTGCTTTAATTACCATTATTATTTAAGGTTTTTTGAATTGTTCGTGGATGAACAATAACTTCTGATCTTGTTGCGAGTTCTTTGGACTATTTTGTGGTATTTACTTTTGAGTTTTTGTTGACTTCTTTTAAAATGAAGATTACATCTCTACGATGTAGTTTCCTTGGGCGACCACTTCGCAGCTTGTTTTTAACTCTACCAGTGTTTTCAAAGTTACTGAATATTGTTTGAACTGTAGACTTAATAAATTGCATGCTTATCTGTTAGTATTCAAAAAAAAACAGGACATGTTGTGGTTGTATGTCAATGTTTTCTTATTGTTTTTTATGAATAATTTTGCAAGTTTACATTGCAACATTTTTTTTGGTGCATAGCAATAAAAATATATTTCAAACAAAACTGCATTATTTTTTATTTACCGGGTTTTCTCTAATAAAGTGGCAAAAATTGTGGTCGTACGTAGACTTATGTCGACCACTGTATGTTTTCATGTTGTAGAAAAGACATTATTTTATTATTTTATGATTTTCAGACACAAAATGAGAAAATAAGCCCGAAATTGAAATTCATTAATGCTAATGGATTGCTATTGGTTTCAACGTGCGAGAGAATTGCAGTCATTACTCCATGAAAATTGTTGTCAAACTCAACAGAAGCTTGCAAAATCATTGGAAACTACTCAAACATCAATTTCAACACGTTAGCAAGCAGCAGGACGACTGAATCAGTATTTGCTATGATAAATGGGTCCTTTACTGCCGAATCGACACAAAAGCAAAATATATTTATTGGCTTTTGTGTCATGTGCACCATTCCTTCTACCTGAACGGACTAGTTCTTCCGAAACTGTTTAATAGTACTGGAATCAGTTGGACGGAAGACCTTTGATTGTGTGTCTAACTTTTTGTAGGACCAAAAATATTTAATAATTTTAATTCGCACTTTTTTAATCAGATTAAAAACAAATGAACATAATTGACGTTAAACGTACATTTCAAAGGTAACCTGGGTTAAAAGTTTTAAGGAAAATCAATCAATGCAGAACTATCTCTCTTGGATACGCTTCACTTCAGAAAAGAATAACCGAAATTGACTGGATTCGTTCTTGGCCTCAAAAGATTGTTGTCAAACTCAACAGGAGCTTGCAAAATCAATTTCAACACGTTAGCAAGCAGCAGAACAAAAGAATCAGTATTTGCGAGCAGTACTTTTGGCGCGGAATCGATATGTTGCCAGAAAGATGGGAAGAGATCATAGCTAATAATGGCGAAATTTTATTTCAATTTAAATTGTGCAATTAACTTTTTGAAAAAACTTGTTTTTTTAAATTTTTAAAAATTATTGATTTTTTGAAAAATTTATAATTTTTTGTAAAATTCCTAATTTTTTTTAATAATTAAGATTTTTGGGGAATTGGTAAACTTTTTGTGATTATTTCTCGTTTTAAGATTTTTAAATGGTAAAGGCTGCCAGTTTACCATTGAAATGAAGTAGACCCTTTATTTTCGGTCTCTGACTGACAACTTAAAACATATGGTAATTACGGTATCCAAAAAAAGATTACCGAAATAATGCATATTAGCATTACAAAAAACTTATTAATCGTTTCGAACATGTAGCTTGTTTAAAATCCAATAATATTAAACAAAAAAATCTCCAAAGAAAAAATCATCAAATGAAATAATTCCAACATAAAGAAAACAACAAAAAAAAGCAACTACCAACCAACATCTTCACACATAAAAGCCTTTTTTTGTAATCAACACATTTGAAAATGGTAAAAACAAAATTAAAAAAAAAGTTTGGAAAAAAAAACACAAGAAAAACACTACCCCCATTTCTCATGTTTCAATGGAAAGAAAAACACAAACAAACCAAACCAACCAACCAGCCAACAACAAAAGACAAAAGTGAACGAAAAATTGTAATCAAAACAAAAATTTGTACAAAACAATGTTCTTCTTCTTCATATTTTTCTTCTGCTGGTTTTTATTCTTCATTTACAACTTTTTCTTCTTGATTATTTGTTTGTCACTCAGTCCGTCTGTTTATTGTTGTTGTTGTTATTATCCATAGATATTTCTATGTTGTTGTTGTTCGTTCCTCGTACAAGGGATATTATTTTGATACTGTTGTTGTTTGTCTTTAATAATAACAACAACAACAACACTTTTTTTGGTATGAATTACAGCAACAACAACAAACACAATAAAAGCAAGAAGAGGGAGACTGACTGACAGCCAACTTAAACAATAACATGTGGCTGATGACCATTATTTTTCTTTTTAGCTTCTTTTAGTATTGCATTTCTTCTAAAAAGGCATGTTCATTAAAATGTTATTTTCTGATTACATACAAAAAAAAAAAAGAATAAATAAAAGGTTAAACATCTAATTGTCTTATAGCTTCCCTTCTCTTGCTATTATTGCTCTGTCTCTCTCTTCAATCACTTTCTAAACATTTTATATTCATCGTCATTTGTATTTTCATTTTCTTAAGTGCACCTTATTTGTCATTTAAGTTTAAAAAAGAATTGCAAATTATTGTTTTTATTTTTTTTTTTTATTTCTCATTTTCTTTTTTTGCATTTTTTGTTTTGTTTGCTTTTTTTTCAGCCATAAAGAATATTAAAACAAAAACAATATAATGGAATAAAAGATTATGGAAAGGGAAACAGAGAGTAAAAATGTAATCAAAGAACTTTATTGTTAGTGTTAATGTGAAAAAGACAACAAATAATGACAAGCAACAGTGTTTAATAGATGGAAGAAAATCTTGCAAAAACACAAAATGTAGAAAAACAGCAAATTAAAAGGGAAAAAAATTAACGTACTCGCCAGTAATGCCTTTATATAGGTAGTATATAATGCAATTGGACTTTTAGGAAAAATTACAGTGTAATTTTGCATCATTTTTAATCATTTATGAATTTGATTTCTTAGAATTTAATCAATATATTAATGTTTTGGATTGTTTCTAGATATTGCAAAAATATCGGTTATAAATATAGTGAGTGATACATAATTGGGGTTGTCAATCATTTGAGATTTTTTCAATCGAATTAAAGTTCAAACATTTTTTTTATTATTTGAGTGATCGATTAATTTTTATAATTTCCACGAATAACCAATAATAGAATTTAATAGAATATCTATAGGTATTTAGAATTTATTTAACAATGAATAAATATACAAAATGTTTAACAACCTATAGATGTTAATAATAATAAATTAGAATATTTTAATTATATCGCTCATTTGCTGCAACAACGTCATAATTCAAAAAAAGTCGTTTCGAGAAAAACGGATTTGAATGTTTTATGACATTTTACAATTTCTTAAATAAATTTTCAACGAATCATGCGATTTCAGAAATAAAACCTTCTAATCTGTATTTAAACCAAATTTTTACTAGTCAAATATACGAGAAAACATGAATTTTAATTTTGACGTTTACAACAAAAAAAAACACTCTCATACAAAAAATAATTGACTTTTTTTAAAACTGATAAAACTATATGAAAGTCTAAAGAACGGCGCATATTTTGTATTACTCTGTTCAAAACACCCGGATTTTGAGTTATGACGTTGTTGCAGCAAATGAGCGATATGTATAAAGTATCGTTAAATAATTTATGAAATGGGTAATTGTTGATTGAAAAACATTAGATTCCAAAGTATTTTTAAATTCATTTAAAGTAGATTTTAAATTTTATAATTTTTATACCCTTGACCATGAGTGGCTAGGGTTTGTTTTTCTTTGTAATTTATACATTTTTCATTTGCGTCCACATAAAATATATAGGTATATCAAGGATCGTTATAAATAGCGGATTAGCGATATCCGTGTGTCTACCTCGATTGTCTGCCTATACCTATCTCGATTACTATTTCATTAACATAAATAGTTGGGGGATTGAAACAGTCTTCTATTAGGTCGTATTGTCATAATGTCGTAAAATATTTTTTAGTTTAAACAAATTCTTGTTGTGCTGCAAACAAAAAAAGTGTTATTTTATGACAAAATAATAAACATAGTTCAAAAAGTTTTATTTTTTGTTTGAAACCCAACAAAAATTTCTTTAAACTAAAAAAATATTTTATGACAATACGATCTAATAGGAGACCGTTTGAATCCCCCAAATATGGGAATCAAATGATAGACATTTTAAAGACCTTTCCAACGACGTATATAACGTCATAGAAATTCGGAACGACAATGGGTCGAAAATCGGGAAAAATAATTTTTCACGAACATTTTTTTTCAAAAATTAAAAAAAAAATGTTTTTCAAAAATTTAAATTTAAAAAAAGTTATAAAAAAAATTTTTGGAAAAAAAATTCAAAATTTTTTTTGCCTTAAAATAAAAAACATTTATTTTTCAAAAAAATTATTAAAATTATTGTTTTAATAAATTTTCTGCAAAGCCGAAAAAACATAACCGCCTGAAATGTTAAGGAGTGGCTAGTGTATAAAGTGCCTAAGCAGTTAAATATTGAAAAACGAAGAATTTCATCTATGGACGAACTCTCTTTAACGGAAGAGGCGGGGGGAATTACTAAATATAAAACCATTCCCACGACAGCCGGTTCTACGCACCGGAATGACCAGTTCACTCGGACAAAGGCTGTCAACCCAGCAACAACAATAACAAAAACTAAATATAAAACTGAAGATCTTGTAAACTCCATGAAAAACCAACTAAAGGTCGTAATTAACAACAAAATATCTTTTTATTTTCGGATTTTAGTAATATAAACTAGAGCGTTATTCATCAACTGTGTACTAATTTCTGAATATTGTTTTTAGGTACTTTTTCCTTTGTCCCAAAATTTTCAACGAAATCGATTTTAATTTTCATAGTTTTTTGAAATAATAAAACATCTCTAAATTTAATTATAAGTTTATTAAAACTTAGATATTTCTTTCACTAATTAAAACGACTCTCATGATATACAAATTTTCGAATTTTTTTTACATTCACCTCAAAATCACTTTCGTTTTATGTCACGTACGATATACCCTTATTTCGAACGATACTTTGGACAACAATTTTTTGAATTACTTAGTTTTGAAAAAATTATTTTTCAGCTAGCAATGTAAGTAAATTTTTATTTCAACCTCTATGCCTCCCCTTTGCAAACCATACTACAGTCTCCACATTTCATCTTCCTTTGAATAAAAGAATTGTTTGTATTAAAAGCAAAAAAAAAAGAAAAATTAAAATACAAAACATATATATTAAAACTCCAACGAAAATGAAAAGCAAATGAAAGAACAAACATGGCTAAGTGCATCAACTGTCGATGCCAGATTTGAAAACTTATCATAATTTTGTAACGTAAGATTTTTATAACCTAAAATGTTTTATTCACAATTTGACAAAGGGGAATACCATTGCATGTTTGGATTGAGAAGTTACAAGCGAGCTGTAAATAATAAAGTGGACAATTCCGATGCAGTTCTGAAAAACATCAGACAATTCCGAAGTTTCGTTATACTCCTTCATTATTTGACTTAAAAATGCGGGATTTTTTTTAAAATTTTATACTTGACTTATGAAATCCTATGTAATATTTTGTTTAATCGATAAAGAATTTAATTCTAGATCGAATGCAAAACCGATAAATTTCGATTTCACGAGACCAATGCACTTTTTGTGTCGTTTTGAAACCCGATTCCGACAATGATTGGATTCTATGACAACCCGAGCAGCTCCCACCAAATACAGAGCATTACCTTAGCGCCATGGATGTTTGTCTTTGGTATCGATGCCGGGCTTCACATATGATCTCTCGGGTTATCGTAATGAATCAATTTCTCATCGCAAATAATGATGCGGTGTAAAAATTATTTTCTTTTATAGCTTTTAAGCATCATTTCGGACATGCAAAATCGTCTTTCAAGGTCTTTCGGCTTCTATTCGTATGGTACCCAATTGCTGCTTGCGTAGGTCCCAATGATTTTGCAATATCTTGTTAAGTTTTCCAATAATCTTCATGGAGTAATGCCTCCAATTCTTGGTCTTCAAACTTTTTTGGCTGGTCTGGGCGATATTTATCTTCCATGTCAAAATCACCACTTCTGAACCGAACAAACCATCTCTCGCACGTTAAACCATAAGCTTAGGTCAGCAATCGAAGAATATCTCCTTCATATCCCTGATACATTTTCCTTTAATTTTGGCGAATTGTTTAAGATTCCATTTTAACCAAGGTTGGCTACCTTGGTTAAAATGGAATCTAGGCACTGGTATGTGACCCGTGATAACTCGGCTCAGGGCTGTCAACTCAGCAATAACTGCTGTTACAACAACAACAATCGATTCAAAACTGTATAAAGGTAACGGAAACACTAATTCGAATTATTTCGGCATGTAGATTTCAATAAACTCAAGTATTTAAATCAAAAAATTTATATTTTTATTATTTAAAATTAACGATAGTTGAGCTGAAAGGTTTTTTTTAGTGGCTTATCGGTAACGTCAGCCTACCTTAACCCTTAAATGCATGATTTTTACTTTTATTTTTCTATAAAGTATCAAATATTTAGTTGATTTTTATTTATTATATTTCCTTTAGCTTTAGTTTGATTTAGATTTTTTTTAGCTGTATCTTTTCGTACTCTATTAGATTTTTCGGAATTAGAATCTGAATTAGTATCAAGCTTATATTCGTCTAAAATTTAGTGGAACTGGAATGTAGACAATTGGCAACAATATGCATTAAAGGGTTAATTTTAACTGTTTTTTGACAATTATAAGAAGTAATTTTGACGATTTTAGAAGCAATTCACGTGGCAACAATAACCTCAATCAAGTTTACCCTAATAAAGAACCAGCCAGCAAAAACTATATTGTGCTGTTGTTGTTGTAGATGTTTTCAACTCAAACAGCAACAACAACAAAGCTACATTAACAATGTGAGGTGTGTGTATTTGTGAGATTTTTTAGCGCCAACATTTTCATACATTGTGAACATAAAGAAATTATTGGAGTCAGACCTAATATTCGGTTTTGGATTATGGCAAAAATCGGTGTAATAAGCTGGGTTTCCGCATACACCGTAATCGGCGCCGATAACGAAAACTGAAAATCGTTGGTGTTCGCCACCCTCTCGTTTCTGAATTGTTTTCGTTTCAGTAAAACAATTCACAATTGCGGCATA
This sequence comes from Calliphora vicina, assembly GCF_958450345.1. Classification (NCBI taxonomy): domain Eukaryota; kingdom Metazoa; phylum Arthropoda; class Insecta; order Diptera; family Calliphoridae; genus Calliphora; species Calliphora vicina. Next base: position 97,753,414 of record NC_088784.1, on the reverse strand, counting down.
AAACAGAAACGAAATTATTTTTTAAGTTGTCAATTGGAAATTAAATAGAATCATTTTGATTTGCTTTTAATTTGAAATAAAAAAATAATTAAAATAATTTCGTTACTACAGCACTGAAAACAACCTACTTGAAGTTGTTTTCGTATCAAATGTATGGAATTACGTTTTCGGTGCCGATTAAGGTGTATGCGGAAACGTAGCTATACCAGTATTCGGTATTCTGTCAAAATTTGTCTGAATACCGAAACTTGAGTTGAAAAAAAAATGAGCAATTAAATTAAAATAATTTTTTTTGTGCAAATTAATAGAACATTTGAAAAGTCTTGGTTTGTTTTTGGATTAGACCGAATAATGATTTTTTTGGCCGAATATTAGGTTTGAGTTTCGGTTTGAAAAAAACAGTTTCTGTCGGTTTGAAATGTATGTGTTTAATAGAATGCGATGTTATTAAACTTTTTATAAATTGTGCACATATTTATATTTGCCTGCAAAAATAATAGGGGAAAAATATAAATAAAACTTGAGTAAATGATAACAAATATTAAGTACTAATATGAATATGAATAATATTTATAGTACCATATCAAGATTTTTCATACAGAAAGCTTGAAATGTAAGCTTTTGCTTAGTTTACAAGTTTTTAGAAAAAATATTTATTTCTGAATCGTGCATATTTAGCACGTGGACTATAATTTATTTAAAAAAAATATTGTTTTTGAGTTTTTTTACCCTCAACCAGATATCGAATATTAAGCATACACACGATCTAGCTATGTCCGTCAGTTTGTCAGTCTTAAAAGTTGAAAATCATTTTTATCGTGAAATTTCTTTTTATAAAGTTTGTGTAACATTTTTACAATACGTATAAATTTATTCGATGTATTGGCCATTGTTAGCTATGATTTTTTCCCATCTTTCTGGGAACATATGAATTCCGAGCCATAAGAACTGCCAAGAACTAATCAAACTAATTTCGGATATACTTTTCCAAAATAAAGCGTATCTCAGATCGATTAATAGTAGTCGTACGGGCAAGGTCTGGACTATAAATCGGGTGAGGCAAAACTTCCGAACCACTGAACAATTTTCAAGAGGTAGGTATTGTAACATGTGGCCGATTGATTCTTTTATATCGTTGAAGCAGCATTTCACACAAAGTCATCTTTCAATGTCTCTCGTATTTAATTTGTATTTTACCCATTTCCCAACTTTTTGATGAATCCTGCTGCTGGCTTACGTTTTGAAACTGCTGAATGAGTAGCTCCCATTGATTTTGCAAGCTCAAGTTGAGTTTGACAACAATCTTCTTTAATTTACTTCTTTAATTTGAAGCACACCGATTGCTTATCAAAGCTTATGTTGAGTGTGTTCCATCGGTTTCAACGTGCTGAAATATGGCCAGACCATCACATAGAACCTGTACCGAAAGCAACTGAGAATAAGCGACGAGACATGAAACCACATGTAGCAATACTTGTTAAAAACTTTTTAGAAAGAATTGGTTGGGAAGTTTTTCCTCAACCGCTTATTATACTGACCTTGCCCCGTCCTACTACTGTTTGTTTCGATCGATGCAGTACGCTTTTTCTTCTTCAGAAGAGTGTATCCGAAATTGTCTTGATTCGTTCTAGATCTTAAAAGATGAGCAGTTCTTTTATCTCGGAAGTTCTAGAATACTTTCCTGAACTAGCGCTTTTTCCTCTCATTTAGAGTGAAAACTAGTTACACAATTAGCTCATGACTAGTTATTTCAATACGTGTATGTCCTAAGCAGGGATTTTGGATTAGAATGAGACTGTCTGATAACTGGTCCAAAGTAGTCAATGCATTGGATTCACATACCGGTTACATAGAGTCAATTACCTTACTAGCTAAATAACTGGTTACTTTAACAGCTATAGACATTTAAAAAGACATCTCATAGACATTCCAATAACAGATTGCTTGTAAACTTTCCTCCTATAACTCTCCAATAGGTTACTTCTGGTGGGTAAAATAGCTACTTTCGAAAGTGCAGTGCAAAACAAAAGTTTTAAGTGACTACACTCTACGACATTATTTAGAGAAACTTAAGCGACAATTAACTTCACGCTAGATTACCTGGGATATTAAAGTAACCAAATGACTTCTCTCTGCACTACAAGGATCACATAGGTGTAAAATTATCGCAAGTATATAAATTGGAGTCAGTCAGTGATAGTTACTGTACATAACGGATACATTGACTACTGGCTTAACTGCTGGGTATATTTCCATCATCAAATACATATTTCTCGATCAATTAATAGATTGTTAACCTCACTTGTCAATTAAAATGAAATAAATTTCAGCATAAACAAAAAATCTATAATTTTATAAACAAGAAAAATCAAATAAATATTGATAAGATATTAATAAATCTTACCTTGTTTATTTAAACAAATTTTTTTTGGGATACAACTACAATTTAAATGACAAAATTTAAATTTAAGTTGAATATAATTCAGCAATGCTGCATAAAATTGTCACTGACGTAGTTTTTCTTGTTGTTTTTGTTATTGAATTTGATGATTTTTGCATAATTTGCCAAAAAGGAACCAGCATTGAAATCAAATATGTATTTTTATGTTTGTTTGTTTGAGTGTTATGTCTTGGCTTTTTTTCTTTTCAGAAAAAATAAAACAATTCGAAAAGAGAGGGAACAATATTAAGATGCAAAAAACTTATATCAGTTTGATTGATTCAATTCAAATTGTTGCTGCTCATTTGACGTCACAAAATAGATAAAATACTATTAAATAATAAGAATTCATTTACGGTTATATTTTTTATAATTTTTTTTTTAAGTTTTCATTCAAGAAAATTCAATGAATTTTTCGCACTGCGAATTTGTGGTTTATTTTTTTTATACTTTGTTTGCGAAAGTAATTATCACTTCACTGTTTTTTGTTAAACAATTTATTTTAAAATTTTATTTTATTCGTTGTTTTTCTTATAGTTTTATTTTAAGACAATCACTTTTTGTATTTTTCACTACGTTGTCTTTGATTTTTTCTGTATTTTTGTTGTTTATTCCACTCCACTTTTAAGTTTAGTTTTCTGATTGAGATTTTTTTCTTAAATTTTTATTTTTTTTCCACTCAAGGTCTTGTATATACTTTTTAATTATGTTTTTTTTTTTTTGCTTTTTTCCATTAATCTTTGCACAACACACTAGTTTTTCTTTACCACAATTTTAGATTGGGCTTTGTGAAAATTGTTGCTTTTCAATTTGATTTGTTTTTCCACAATTACTTTTCAATTTGGCTTTTTTGTTGGGTTTTTAATTATTTTTCCTTTTTTTATTCAATTTACTTGACACAGACATGAAGGAATTTCACTGGCAAAGCGTAATTTCGAATAATTATTAGAAAATGGATTTTTTTCACTTCGTCATTCTATTCGTAGTTCTTCGTTGTTTGTCGGTATCGCCATTTTCGTTGTGTTTTTTGTCGTTTTCTTCGTTCAGTTCGCGCCAGTTTTTTCTCTTTCTGTTTGCTTTTTCATTTGTGCGTATGTTGTGTGCTGTTATCTCTTTCTGTCATTCTATTGTACATTATTGATTTCAATTGGTATTGCCAGATTGGTTTTTTGTTGGGAGTTTAATTGATATTTTATCAATGAAATATAATATAAACTTGTGATTTTGTTTTTGGCAAATGTTTTAATTATTTTACTCGGGTAAAATATGTAGTAGACAAAATAATAATATTTACTAGACCAAGTAAAATTGGTTTGTCCTACATTAGGGACTTTCACATTAATCTCTAATTCCTTTGAAATTATGTTAAAAAATTAAATTGAAATTTGTATGATTATCAAAAATCTGATAGCAATAAAAAATATTTTATTCACATTTATAAATAAATAAAAAGTTATTTTTCTTGTGTTTTTATTTTTTCTGAAATAAATTTCCTAAAATGTTTGACCTTTAGCATAAGCCTTTTCTCTGGCTGAACGAAGGAACTAACCATCATTTCTCAAAATTAAATTTTTAGTTCGATTTTTCGACCTTTTTCATTAATAAAATTGTAATTATAATTAATTGAGCTTGAGGTCAGATTTATAAAATAGTACATATTTTTATTCCCAATATTTCGCTCTGAGAGACCTTGAAAGACGATTTGTATATCTGAAATGCTGTTTGAACACTTTAAAAGAAAATCATTTTTGCACCGAATCATTACTTCCGATTAAAATTGGATCCATTACAATAACCCGAAGCGTAAAAGATCTTTCGTCAAGCCTGGCCAACCAGCCGAATGGATACTAAATCCAAATATCCATGGCGCTAAGGCAATGCTCTGTATTTGGCGGGACCAAAAGGGTCCTATCTATTATGAGTTGCTGAAATCTGAACTGCTTCCAGACATGAAACCGTAATATTCAATCATGACAATTTTGCCACATGTCTCAAACAATAAAATTACTCAAAATCATCACATATACGAGTGTTGTCTTTGTTTCCACGTAGATTTTTTTATTAATACATGCTCAGCACCTGGGATTTTGACAGCTGAGTTAGGGCTTTGACAGAAGAATTTCCGATCTATATGTATTTATCATGGTTATAAATCAATGTATATCTATGGTTTTGAATTTTAAAAAATACATTTTGAATTGAATTTAAATTTTGGCTTCAGTCAATTCCTATTATTTCATAGTAAAGGGTGTTATTTTAAGCCCGGTAGAACTTATGAAATGTCGTACTGCAATCACTTTGTTTTGTTTGATTTAAATTTACTTTTTTGTGTTATTTTATAAAATTTTAAGTTCACAGAAAAAAGTTTCAACATATGTATACAGTGTTGCCACCAATAAAATTATAAACTACACATGCCTCATTCCTAAATTACACATACGAGAAAAAATTACACATGTAATTTTCGTGATTGCAATAGGAGAAATTGTCTAAAGGTGGTCATATTGTGAATACAAGATACATGAATGCAAAAGGTTTGGACTATGGGATGTTTGGACCAAATACGATCACTTAGTGTCAATTATGGACAATTTTCACTTGCGCAGATTTTAATTTATCCAGGAATTGGATATATGAAATTATTAAAGCAAAGTCAGCAATCTCCCTTCGCCATGAATGGCTGAGATATTAGGAAAAAACTGGGAAAACCTCGATTTTTGGCCTATTTTTTATCTATATCTGGATAACTGAGTCACTAATATAGACAATATGGATATCTAATAATAGATATTTCAAAGTCATTGCAACGATGTATATAAGGCTATAGTAAGTTGGACCTACAATGGGTCAAAATCGGGAAAAATATTTTTTAATCCGATTTTTTTTTCATCAAACTAATTTTTTTTTGTCGCAAATTCTTTTTTGAAAAAAAATGGGAAAAACTTTTTTTAAAAAAATTAAAAAACTAATTTAAAAAAAAAATATTTTTAATTATAATTAGGTGATAAGATATAAGATTCGGCACAGCCGAATATAGCTCTCTTACTTATTTTTTAGTGAACTTTTCTAATTTAATGAATTCTTGAGATCAGTCAAATATGTCAATCCCAAATACGATTTTAACAAATAGATATTAACCAATGTTCATTCGAAGATTGTTCCATTTTAAATTGTTACATTTCTATTAAAAATTTAACAATATTTAAAAAAATAGCACACTGTTTGCCTTCGAATTTGAATTTTTTCCTAATTTATATTAAGCACCTAATTTTGTAAATCACGTCACCTAAGTGATATTTATATGGATAGCAAAAACAAAATTTAAAAAATTTGTTTTTGTTTTATATACAAAATTTTCAAATTATTTTTGAAACTGCTAGTGTATACTGAAACCAATAACAAATCGCACGGTTTTCAGAACATGGTGAAATGAAAAGCGATTTGAAAACGCTGCGTTTTCCAGAACATGGGTGAAAGTTAAATATTTTTTACTATTTGTTATAAATTATAGCGAGAGAGAAAAATAGAAAAAAGTAAATGAACACTTTACCGGTAAAATCTTGTAGGTAAAGAAATGTATAATTTTTGTAACGTTTATATTTTTAAAATATTGCGAACAACATAGCAATAATCTCCAAATTATTTAACGTATTTTTATGCAAACCTTAATGTTAATTTAGTTCAAACTTGATTCATATCTTCATACATATAATTAAATGATATATATATAAATTATAGTAAAATATAATAAATATGAATACATTTAGCGATACTAGATTTGTTATTTATCAACTAAAATAGAGGATATAGCTACTTTCCTTCATATAAACGTACATATTTATTTTCAGTCGGTTTTGAAATCTGAACAATACCAAAAATGATTGAAGGCATACATTGACAATATACTTATTTTGGATATAATTGGAATTTAAAATTACACATGAATTACACATTCATTCAATTACACATGGGCTACACATCCAAGTTGAAATTACACACAATATGTGTAATTACACATGAAGTGGCAACACTGTATGTATATGTTATGACTTGATTTCAGTTATAAATAATTCCTTAAATAGTATGATTTTTTCATATTTTATGTTTTCAAAAAAATCTAGAAAGATTGAAAAATATTATTTCAATTTCATTTATATTTTTATGTTGTTCAAAAATGTTTGAAATTTTAATTAGAAAATTTTTTATTTTTTATGATGTTCAGCTACAAAATGAGAAATTATGCGCGAAATTCACAAAATTTTGTGAAGAGAATAATGCTTATGGATGTTTTACTATGATTAATGATATTTAGTTTTAGATATTTATAATTCAATCTTAAAATATTGGCCAATATATGGCTATTATGCAAAATTTTTTGAAATAATTCATTAGATAATACATTTAAATTGCAATTTATTATAAAATAGGATACAATTTACGTAAAAAAAGCAAACATTTCTGTCATGTACAATTTTATAATATTTATGAACGTGTTCTTATTCTGAATGAAAACAGTTTGAGAAAAAAGTCATGTTCGATTAATAATATTTATTACAAAATTCATTCCAATTATGAATTTATTTTTTCTGTGTTCTATCAGGCTTAAAAAAATTGAATTTACAAATTTTTAAACTTCAGAAAAAATCATTTTTTAAAAACACACAAAACGTAAAATGTTTCTACACTTGAAAGTTACCACATAGTGTTATAGTTTTAGATAACTTAAAGAATCTGGCATCATTGCAGTTGCTAAGTATACATATATTTCTTTCTTTCTCACACTAAAACAAATTGTTGAATGAAAAAGAACTACGAAAAGAGAATTTTCTGGTCGTTTTGCTATTTTTGGACTTTAGCTGTGCTTTTTTTCTACTCCTTTTTCGTCTCACTAAATTCTATTGTTTTTTCTTTTGTATGGTAGCTTCTTAAAGTTGTTGGTGTTTTTTTCTGCTGCTTCTTTTTTAGTTTTATTGTGATAGGCCCATATGAAGACAAGTTTTTTTTTTGCATAATTTCTCTTTTAGTAGCCAAAGTAAAGCAAAGAACATAATAATAAAAATAATAATCAAGAATAAAAGACCGACAGACAGATAGACGGACAAGAAGACAACAAAAAAAAGTATGTATTGATGAACAGTGTTGGTGGGTGGGTGTTTAAAATAGAGAAAATAAAAATAAACAAATACAGTAGTAGATAGTTTTCTATAAATTGGCAATTTAAAATAAATTAAGAAAATGTTATTTGCAAAATAAAAATAAATTGGCACAGGGGTGAATTGGTGAAAACAAAATTAAATATCTACAATAATAATTTTTAAGCAAAGGGGGTAATAAAGGGGAGTACAAACAAAATCAAATTGAATTTATTTAAATAATTGTCTACAAAGCACATTGAGTGCAATAAATATAGCAGGAGCATGTTTTTTTATTTTTTTTTTTTCGTAATACAATTTGTAAAATGTAAGCAAAACTAAAAAAAAACTATTTTTTAATTTAACAATAAATAGAGAAAAAATTGCAAAATTACGAAAAGTAAAGTGGGTTACACAAGTATTATAAATGAATGCATAGATAGTGTGAGTGAGTGGGGTCTTTGGCACTTAATTGCATGCAAAGTTATTTTCGTATATAGAGTGAGTGTGGTATGTGGCATATACGAGGGCAAACGTAAAAGTCTATGAAATATTTATATTGTTTGTTTTAATATTCATAATTTATTGAATTCCAAAATATAATTAGCACCAATTCATTAGGAAATTAACTTAACAAGGTGGCACACCATTGGGGATTTAAAGAAATAATGGAAATAAATGTTTAACTTTGTAAACGGATAGTCAGATTTAACAGTTTCCATACAAAATTTGTTTTATAAACCTTTGATAAATTTAATAGCAACATTATATTACAAAACTCTTTACAAATACGTAATACAAAATGGAGAACAGAAATAGTTTGAATCGTAACTAATAGAAAACAAATAACGAAATCAAATATTAAATCGAACGAAATAAATAATGAATATGGGGTTCCAAAAGAATCGATCATCTTTTATTTATTATTATTGACATAAATAATATCCCTACGCGAACTATTCGAAAATTTTTAATGAATGAAACTGAAATACAGCGTCAAATCAAATTAATGCATGAAATAATAAATAGCTGGTTAAAGATGAATAAATTAAAATTCAACGAAAATTAAACAAAATTAATGGAAACAAGAGAGCTATATTAGGCTGTATCGAAACTTACATACTCTTCACCAAATTACACTTCAAAATAAAATTTTTAAATATTTTTTGGTGAACAAAATTTAAAAAACTTTTTTATCTAATTTATTAATGGCAAAACTTTAAAAATTAATTTTTTTTTATGATAAAAAAAATTCGGGCTGAAAAATATTTTTTCCGATTTTGACCCATTTTAGGTCCGAATTCCTATGGCCTTATATACACCGTTGCAAAGTCTTTGAAATATAATTATGTCATTAGATATCCATATTGTCTATATTAATGACTTATTAATCCATATATAGATCAAAAATTGGTAAAAAATCGAGGTTGTCCTGGTTTATCCTAATATCTCAGCCATTTGTGGGCCGATTCTCGATAAATAGCAACCTAGCCGGGTCTATAGCGGATATTTTGATGTATGAATCATGTATGTTATTTGTTATTTTCAAAAATTAACATAACTTTTGATAATTAAAAAATGTTTATTGAATTTTTGAGAAGATGCAAATTGAAATTAAATTTTTATTTATGAATATATTTTAATGAAATTTTTTTTAACAAACTAATTAAGAATATATAGGCCCATCTAAAATGGGTTAATATATTTAGATAAGCGATTTGACAATTTTTGCTATACAGTTGAATTTTACATTAAAAAACAATTTTTGAATGGACCTGGTCCTCTGGGTATCAAAAATTTTAATTTAAAACATTTTGTGTAGTTTTAATTTTTTAAAAACAATAAATTCCTTATAAATCTTCTTAAAAGTTTTTTAGATAGGTACTTTAAAAAGAGAAAAAGTACTTTTTTTACAAAAAACTAACGAAAAATCGCCTTTTTTAAATTCAAATGCATATAACTTTTTACTGTCTTGATTTTTAAACAATTTTCTTTGACATATAGTACACGCCTTCTTTTAGGTGGGCGGGACTATTAAGTTTCATAATATTTTGAACATTAAAGCCAAAAAAACCAAAATAAATTTTCGTTATTTGACTCAGAATCAAAAAATTGTATAACGGTGAAATTTTGGAAGTGATAGGAAATGTTGCTAAACCCGACTTAAGTGATGTTGTTTTAATTTTTTTTAATGTGAATTTATTTTTTTTAACAAATATATTTCACTACTTTTAATTTACAAATACAGCTTTCAACGAAAGAAATTTAATTTGAATTCCTGTATGTAGAATTTATTGGGCTACTGTACATGTTTTGAGTCCAGAAAATCGGCGAAAATTTGGACCCACTATTATCAAAAAAACTGGAGTAGGGTGGATAAAAATGTTGAAAATTTAAGTTTCAAATGACAATTCTCCTAAGCTATAAGATATAATTTGAAATCTGAATAAAACGAAGAAATAGGATCGTTTTAAAAATTAAACATAACCGAGGTGTTCTACTTGGAGACACCTGGTGGGCTCATGAGGTCCAAAATCAAACCTTAAACTCCAAAAAACTTGCAACGCATGTCAAATTTCATTCAAATTGGGCGTCTAGAAGTTATAGATTTATTTCCCAATTTTTTTTTATATCACTGTGTGTTGGCATGATCTTGATTTATGCTGAAATTTGACTAAAAACACGAGGTTTTGAGGAAAATGAAAGGATTTTGAATTTTTTCATACCAACTTTAACAATGTTATCATTAATGAATTAAAAAACTTTTAACACCTGCCCTCGTACAGACGTATGCATTTTTATATGTACTGCAGCTACACACCACACACACTCATAGCAACAGTGTTATGCAAAATGAAAGTGCAAATATTTAACGTATTTTTATATTTATTTATTATATACTATAACAAACCCAAACATTTACCAATTGAAATTTCACTTGAAGTTTAAACTTAAAATTTAACGATTTAACTAATCTGGCAACTACAATTAAAGTTGATAGAGAATCAAATTTAACTACGTTGCCACTTCTCCATTTCGTTTCTTTTTTTTTTGCAAAAAAAATTCTTTGCAACTTTTGTTTTTATACCAATTTTCTTATATAAACCCGAAAAATCCCAAAAAATGTAAAGCAAATAATTAGAATTTTAGTTTCTTAATAAAAAAAAAAACACTATTAAACAACCAAAAAAGAAAAATACGTATTAAATTAAAAAAAGCAACCAGAAACGGTAATAAACGAAGGCACCTAAACGAAACGGCTGATAAATTTTTAGAACACACGACAGACATACACATCACAACAAAACACAATAAAAAACGGTGGGCAACGACGACAAACGACGATGAAACACCAGCATGAAACGAAGCAACAATACAATTCAATTTTTTTTTCTTTATATAAAAAAACACTTTTTGGTTTGTGTGTGTTTCGTAGACAATATATAAAAAAAAATCTAAAGCACAAAAGCAAATGGCGGCTTAAAATTTTTTCTTTAAATTATTATAATTAATATTATCTGAATTTTGTTAAAATTTCTGTTGAAAATTTGCCGCTTTTTTGCTTAATTGGTGTTCTTCTTTTATTTGCATTTTTTTCGGTATTATTCTTGTGTGTGTTTTTTTTTTAATTTCTTGATATTCTTACAATTTCACACTCCTCGTTTTATTTCGAGTAATTCTCCGCTTTTACACTGTGTGGTTGATTTTTATTGGGATTTTCTTTTGCGACTGAAACGAATTATTTCCAATTCTTTATCGTGTTCATGCAGTAATCATGATTTCCGTTTTGTGTTTCATTTCGATTTTATTTCATGTTGCTTTTTGACATTTCCAATTAGACGGACTGACTGAGTGGCATTGCCAGATGCTAAAAGTTTGTGTTTAGTGTTGAATTGTAACGGTAGTTGTGGTAGATACACTAAAGTGACAAATTATATAACAGATTACTTTGAATGTATGAAATAACCAATTGACTTATCTTCGCATAGCAACGAATAAATTTCTCGGGAATATTTTTTAGAAAATCCCGGGAAATTTTTTTGGGGAATTTCTTTAAAAGATTTTTAATGTTATAGCTTCTTTTCTGTTGTGATTTATTGCCAATCGAATAATTCATATTCATATCGAATAAATAGTCATATTTTTATTAGATACTAGCAAACAGGTCTGTGTGACAAATCAGAAAGATGTTTATTTAAAACAGGAAAATTCAAATTTCTATTATGTCCACTTAACATAATAGAAATTTCAAGTTCTTCAAGGAATTGTTGAAATGCTTAAAATTAAAACTTGTATGGATATTATTCATATTTATGGAAAATAATGACAATAATGCCATTAGTTTAAATTGGTTTTGAATCATTCTGATTTGAAAAAGTTCTCTTTCGAAAAGAATTACCCACTTTTTCCACATTCAATTTAGTTGGACTTGTTAGATCGTTTCATGAATGTATAAACATTATTGAATTTTTACCGATTTACTGATTTATTGCTTAATCTATTAGTCCCCTTTTACAATGCAGAAATTGAAAGGCAGACATTTTTCTCATTCTCTTTTGAACTAACCTAAACCTGTGTAATACACACTCTATCCCTTGAACCCCTTGCCCACAAACTTCGTCTGTCAGCCTTTCAATTTCTACATTGTAAAAGGGGACTTAGTAAAAAATTCCACAGAATGAACAGATTGTTTTAATATTTCCCGGGAATGCAAAATCTCCAGGAAATTAGAATTATACAAACTAAAGTCACCCAAGTAATTACACATTTGAAAAAAATGTCTATAAAATATATGTATGTATGTTCATTGACTGCTTGATTTTTTTGATAAAGTCTTCAGTTCTCTACAAGCGATGGAAAACCCAGATATCAGTACAATTTGGGCATGTGAAATATGCCAAAAAATCTATCAACGAATCGTCATATGCGGGAAGTTTTGCTTTACTCTTTAATTTGAAAAAAGTACCGCTGAAGCACACCGATTGCTTTCCAAAGCTTATGGTGAATTTGTTCCACGAGCGAGATATTAAATCTTCGGTTTAGAATTGGCGATTTTGACACGGAAGACAAAGAGTTTGATTCTAGGAGGTATTACTCCTAGAATATTGTTGTAAAACTCAAATAAGAGTTTGCAAAATCATTGGGAGCTAATTAATCAGCAATTTCAATTTCGCAATTTCGTTTGCAAGCAGCAGGATTCATCCAAAAGCGGAGAAATTGGGTATCTTACGAATTGAAGCCGAGAGACATTGAAAGACGATTTTGCATGTCCGAAATGATGCTTAAACGCTATAAAAGAAACTCATTTTTGCACCGAATCATTACTTGCGATGAAAAATGGATCCATTACAACAAAGCAAAAACGCAACTGATTCGTTTGAAGCGAGCACTGGCCGAAAAAGTCTAAACATTGGAACATAGTATCCGATATTCTCTTGATTCGTTCTTGGCCTAAAAATTGAGGAGTTCCTTTGGCACTGAATCCATATGGCAACAAAGATGGGAAAAGTTCATAGCTAAGAATGGTCAATCAATACTTCGAATAAATTTGTATTGTACAAATGTTTCAAAATAAAAGCTAAACATTTAAAAAAAATTCCGCATTTTTAAGTCATAAAAAATTATAATAGGAAAACTTTTCATATAACTTTAAACTCACTTGATTATAACTTTGTATTATATTAACATGCGTATGAGTTTTTCACAATATTACTTCACTAATTTTCTACAAATTTAAAATATGTATTAAACATTTCGTCAACTTTAAATATCAATTGTCAGTTTTGCTCACTGTGAACGCTGTATTAGTTTTGAATACCCTATTTGTTATATTGTTTTCGTGTGTGTTACGTTTTTTTGAGCCCTAGTGTTACGAAAGATCAACACTGCGTTTTCCGGTGGTTGTATTCGATAAGTTATATTGCATTTGCTAATAGTGTTGTAAAACGTTGGGAAATCATCATGGCAGGTTGCGGGAATAGTTATATTTTTGAAATCGGTAAAATGAAATTAATGTTTAGTAATATAACTACAAATTAAATAAACAAAATATTGGACAGTAAATTAAGAGATTTTGAAATTTTTTTTTTACATTTTATAATACAATAATTGACTTTAGGAATTTAAAAGCATTCCTAAATGCTGGGTCCGAATTACCGCATTCAATATCGAGTAAAACTAATTATAATTTTCTTATTTGAGATTATGGCATTCGATATCGAGCAAGTAATTTAAAACATTTTATTATAATTTCGATATCGAAATCATTTCTTGATACAATAGTTCATTCGATCACGAATGCAGTAATTCGACTCCTGGTTGATTGTTCGAACAATCGATTTTTAGCTGAAAAAGTTCGAAATCCACTTTTTGGTTGAAAAAAGTTGATTACGTTATACCAAAAAAGACGACTTTCTAGCTAATTTTTGTTGTAAAAATTATATAAAATTAATTTCTGTCATCAATAAATCTAGCAAGCATACATATATTTTTTACAATAAAAGTGGTTGAAAAGTCGACTTTTCTAGCAAAAGTCGAAACGTTGACTTTTTAAAAATAGAAAAAGGTCGAAACAAAAGTCGGTCGATAAATCGACTTTTTGCTTCAACTACTAAAATCAAGGTTGGTCATCGAATTGAAATGGTTAAAAAGTAATGCTGATTTGAAATATTTGGGTTGCGTTTCGCAAAGTTGTAGATTTTAGTGTAATAATTAATGATATCGATTTTTAATCGATTTAATGTTTTGCAAATTAATTAAATTAACTTAAAATCCTCAAAAACTGAAATTTCCATTAAAACTTTTTACAAATATTCTGTCATCTCTGATCTCTTGGAAAAAAATTGTTCATTTGTTTAATATTTAAATATAATGATTAAATTAAAACATCAATCATTCTTAAATTTACCACTAAAAAATAAAAAAATTGTTGTTATATTTTTTTTTTCAAAATGACTAATTTAATTACTAACATATTTACTTATAAATTCTATGTGTATTTATGTTAGTATTTACTTGTATGTATAAATTTAAATACTAGTATAATTATAGCTTCATTAAGTACATTATTAAAATAAATAGTACCTAGTCGTAAGTACTAATATTTCAAAAACCAGTTATTTGATATTTTCAATAAATTATCTTATTTACTTACATAATACAAATTGCTGGATGCATAATTGTATTTGTGTTTTATTTGGTTATTAAAATTTTGCATTTGAATTTTGATCGTTTGTCAAAATATAAGATGTCAGTGAGATAGAGATGTATGTAGGTATAATATAATACATACAATATTTAAAATTAATATTGGTTATTAAGTGAGGTACAGTGGAGATGATTACACAAGTTATTGTTTCTAAAAATATAGAACCAATATAACTTATATATTGTTACCAAATTGTACTTGAATTCAAATATAATGATTTTAACGGCTGATTTAAAAGTAGCCTAATGCTTTCAAATAACAGTGCTGTAATAGCAAACTGTAACATATCTGTGGGCATTATTAACATTGAAATAAAAGCTTTCAGTTGACCATTGATCGTAAGTTGGCAACGCTGTTTGCTGCGACCGTATATTCGAATTCGAATATTCAGTTAAAGAACATTGTAGAAAGTACACCACAGATGGCGTATGTATTAGTAAGATCTAGAATATTCGAACTTTGACAGTTAAAGAGCAATCTAGAGTGCAGATGGCAGTGTTATAAATAGTGGCAGAGGTTGCAGTCGTTAGTGAGTTTATCAGATACGCTACATTATAAAGTGTGTCTGTATTTCTGCGAATTTATAAACGTGTATAAAAAACATTGAGTGGCTATTTAATTCTATGGTTGTTGTACATTTTGAATAAATAAAGAGTTGTTACAATTTTTAAACTACTAAACGGCTTTTATTTGCAATCAAAAGTATCCCGTTTATTTAAAGGAAATAAACCAGCGTTTTGAAAAGGTTAAAACGTAACAATATGTATGTTGTATATTCTGGGAGGTTCTACCAATAGAAACTTCCGAACTTTGACAGTTGATAGCGCTCCTATTGTTGAAGCTACTTCTGTTGAATTGGCTGTCATTTAGTCATTATGTTTTGCCAAATCATCATAAACGGATGTAGCGTTCAACAACACGTGCAAATGATAAAAAAATGGGTGTTCTTTCTGTTCGGGCAACGTTGCGCGGGCTTCGTCCATTTTACGTTGAGGCCCATTTCTGGATGAATGGGTACGTCAACAAACAAAATTGTGGAATGTAGGTTTATAACAATCCACACGAGATCCAGAAAGTCCAAGGCGAGCGTTATAGGTCTATGATTACCAACTTCTTTTGGCCTGAATTGGATGATATGCTTTCAACAGGACGGCGATACGTGCCACGCAGCTTATGTCACATTGGATATTCTGCACGAGCGATTTGAAGGCAAGGTAATTTCAATTGGAGCTGATGTGAACTGGGCATCGAAATCGTGCGATTTTACATGGTTAGATTTTTTCCTCTGGGGTCGCAGTTCTATGCGAATAAGCCAAAAACCGCAGGGGTGCTTAAAGCCAACGAAACCGATGCTATCGGTCAAATTCAGCAGGATTTATAAGCCAGAGCAATGGAAAATTGAACATTTCCGAATCGCGTCATCCATTGAAGTTGCGTAGGACATTTGTTCGATGTTATATTCCAAACATAATGGCATCGGTCGGCCTTTCGATGATACTTATCTCACACACACTTTCTTTTATTTAAATTTAAAGATAGGAAGAGCAGAATAAAATACTCTTTATATTCTGGGTCCTTTCAAAGTTCTAAGATGATGTCCGTCTATCGGTTAAAATCACGATTTCGAGAAAATATTCTTTGTTGATCAGAAATGATTTGTGTTCAAAATGCGTGTTATATGAAAAAAAAAATTCATATAATATTTCCGTCCGACCTTAAAAAACAATTACAATACGAGGAGACCTAGAAAACCAAAAATTGCTCCACAACAACTTCATTCTATATAGTTTTTAATAGGCATTGCAACATGTGGTTGAGTGCTGTCATGATGGAATATTACGGTTTCATGCATGGCTACATATTCTGGGAGTTTTTCGGGCAATCCTAGCTTTAAACGAATCAGTTGGGTTCGGTAAAGGTTTCCTGTGATAGTCTGGCCAGATTTCAGCAGCTCATAATAGATATGATCCTTTAGCTCCCACCCAAATACAGAGCATTACCCTAGCGCCATGGATATTTGGCTTTGATGTCAATTCGTCTGGTAGCATGGCCAACCACATACGATCTCTTTAGCTTCGGTTTATCGTAATGGCTCCATTTTTCATCGCAAAAATAATTTTCTTTTATAGCATTCAAGTATCATTTCGTACATGCAAAATCATCTTTCAAGGTCTCTTGGCTTCAATTCGTATGGTATCCAATTTTCCTGCTTTTGGATGAATCCTGCTGCTCGCAAATGTTTTGAAATTGCTGCCAGCCCTTGTTGAGTTTTACAACAATCTTCATGGAGTAATGCCTCCAATTCTTGGTCTTCAAACTTTTTTGGCTGACCTGGGCGATCTTTGTCTATTTTTTTATCTGGATTACTAAGTCATTAATATAGACAATATGGATATATAATGATAGATATTTCAAAGTCCATTGCAACGATGTACTATATAAGATCATAGTAAGTTGTACCTACAATGGGTCAAAATCGGAAAAAATATTTTTTAACCAGAATTTTTTTTTTCACCAAAAGTTTTTTTTTTGCTAAAAAAAAATTTAAATTTAAAAAAAAAAATTAAAAAAAAAAAATTTTGAATTTAAAAAATTTTCCAAAAAATTAAAAAAAATAAATTTTGTTTATCTAAAAACCGGAAAAATATTTTTAACCCGAATTTTTTTTTTTCACCAAAAGTTTTTTTCGTTAAAAATATTTACCTAAAAATATTTAAAATTTTTATTTTGAAATATAATTTGGTGAAGTGTGTATAAGATTCGACGCAGCCGAATATAGCTCTCTTACTTGTTCAAATTAAAGAAGTAAAGCAAAACTTCCCGCTTATGACGATTTGTTGGTACAAAATTCGACATTTTCGAAGCAAAAAAACCTTGTTATTTACACTACAATGTTCAATAACTAAGGGATAAATAAATGACAGATATGTACTATGTACCCTTCAAAATATGTCAAAATTGCTTTCCCGTCGTGTTGCTGAATCGGGAACTAAATGATGTAATAAACAAATTTGAGAATCACTGCAGTTTTTTTCCTTCTACTGTGTATATTCCAAATTTTTTAAACGTTAAACTACTTTGCCTGTTCTCAATGCAATACACATACGTTTTTTTAAATATTTAA
Organism: Calliphora vicina; assembly: GCF_958450345.1. Taxonomy (NCBI): domain Eukaryota; kingdom Metazoa; phylum Arthropoda; class Insecta; order Diptera; family Calliphoridae; genus Calliphora; species Calliphora vicina. The sequence goes on along the minus strand of NC_088784.1, from coordinate 97,735,511 downwards.
ATATATATTACCCTCTAAATTATGACTTAATCTGAGTTTTTCTACTAACCATAACAACTACAAAATTTAAACCGCAACAACAAATACTACATAAAACTTTGTAATCGTATGTATAACAATGTATTATTTATGATCAGTGCGCGTGTTAAATGTTTTTGTAAAATAAAAATTTTGCATTTAATACAATTTCAATTCTGCTAGTGACTCACGAGACAACGAGCTAAATGTACGTTCAAATATTTGGCGAAAAAAACGTAACCACTATTTTCAATTCTTTCTTATTTGATATAGAGTAAGGAAACAGAAATATCGATATTTTTAATGGTAGGTTTTTGACAACTGAGTTAGGTCTTTGACAGAAGAGTTTCCGATCTATGGTTATGATTTTTTCGTTCAACATTTCAACAATGTGAACATACCTAAAGTTGTAAAACTGAATTTTATAATGTTACTATTTCGAATACATCCTTATATCAATATAATTAATTTGTTTTAACAAAAACTATACCACATAATTGTATGTTTTACTTACTTCTTATGCGTGATCGAGAATATCTGTATTAATTATAGTAATTTATTTGTAGTTGGTTCATAGAAAACAAAACAAAATTAAATTGTATACATACGACAATTGTTAAACAATATTTAATTATTATTCGCGTACGTTTGCATTTATTATATTTAAATTATGCATTATGCATAAATTGAAAAACAAAACAGAGAAACAATTTTTATTTAAAAAACACTCGTACATGCTCAAAATAAAGGGTGACCAGTTTAACTAATTAACAATATTGTTAGGGAATAGTTAATTAACTATTTATGGTAAACTAGAGAGTGATGCGCTGAATATGGAATGAATTAAGAAAATAAGTTGTTAATAGCTTATGTATTATAGCTTTTTAAACTGATAAACTTATAAACTTAGTTTAGGCTCAACCAGAGATGTATTTTAAACATAAAATTGAAATGTTTAACATTCTTGGTTAAGTTAAGAGATATTATTGGAAAATAATTTTAAGTTATAGAGATATAAGCCACGACTAGCTCGACCAAAATGTATACAGAACAAGTAAGAGAACTATATTCGTGCCGAATCTTATATACCCTTCACCAAATTATGCTTTAAAATAAATATTTTTAGGTAAACAAAATTTAATTTTTTTTCGAAATTGTTTCTTAATTTTTTTTTTTTTGTAAAAAGAATTTATGACAAAAAATTTTTTAATGAAAACAAGTAAGAGAGCTATAATCGGCTGTGCCGAATCTTAGATACCCTTCTCCAAATTATACTTAAAAATAATTTTTAGGTAAACAAAATTTAATTTTTTTTTCGAAATTTTTTTATAAAAATTTTTTTTTAAATTTTTTCTTTTCAAAATTGTTTTTTAATTATACCCTTCAGCTTCGTGAGAAGGGTATATATAAGTTTGTCATTCCGTTTGTAATTTCTACATTTTTCATTTCCGACCCTATAAAGTATATATATTCTGGATCCTTATAGATAGCGGAGTCGATTAAGCCATGTCCGTCTGTCTGTCTGTCTGTCTGTCTGTCTGTCCGTCTGTCTGTCTGTTGAAATCAGTTTTCTGAAGACCCCAGATATCTTCGGGATCCAAATCTTCAATAATTCGGTCAGACATGCTTTCGAGAATTTTGCTATTTAAAATCAGCAAAATCGGTCCACAAATGGCTGAGATATGAGGAAAAAACCAAGACAACCTCTATTTTTGACCTATTTTTTACCTATATCTGGATTACTAAGACATTAATATAATACAATATGGATATCTAATGATAGATATTTCAAAGACATTTGCAACGACGTATATAAGAATATAGTAAGTTGGACCTACAATGGGTCAAAATCGGGAGAAAAAATTTTGAACCCGAATTTTTTTTTTTTTTTTAAAAAAATTGAAAAAACAAAAAAAAAATTTTTAAAATTTTAAAAAAAAAAAAATTTTAAATTTAAAAAAAAAAAAATTTTTAAATTTAAAAAAAAAAATTTTAAATTTAAAAAAAAAAAAAATTAAATTTAAAATAACAATCGAAAAATTTTTTTTTTCAAATAATTCAAAAAACAACTGGAAAAAAAATTAAATTTTGTTTACCTAAAAATATTTAAAATTTTGAAGTATAATTTGGTGAAGGGTATATAAGATTCGGCAAAGCCGAATATAGCACTCTTACTTGTTTTTTTTTAAAAAAGTTTTTTCAGAATTTTTTTTTGGAAAAATTATTAATGACAAAAAAAATTTTTGATGAAAAAAAATTCTGGTTAAATATTTTTCCCGATTTTGACCCATTGTAGGTCCAATTTACTATATAATCGTTGCAATGGACTTTGAAATATGTATCATTAGATATCCATATTGTCTATATTAATGACTTAGTTATCCAAATATAGATCAAAAATAGGCCAAAAATCGATGTTGTCCCGGTTTTTTCCTTACATCTCAGCCATTTGTGGGCCGATTTTGTCGATTTTAAATAGCCACCGAGCCGGAAGAATTCCCGATATATTGGTGTATGAATCATGTATTTAAGTTATTTAGGGGTTACGGAAAGTTGATTTCAAAATACAGACGGACATGGCTATATCGACTTCGCTATCTAAAACAATCCAGAATATACATATATACTTTGTGGGGTAGCAAATGAAAAATATAGAAATTACAAACGGAGTTACAAACTTATATATACCCTTGCCACTCATGGTGAAGGGTATAAAAATAATATTAACTTTAGTGGAAATTTACTACTAAAAGTCAATTTGAGAAAACTTACTATCAGTCCAATTATGAAGAAAAATGTACTTAATTTTATAGTAACAAATGATCTTCAAATATTTTAACTAATTTTTTGTGTTTTATTTCTTTTTTAAATAAAACAAGTAAGAGAGCTATATTCGGCTGTGCCGAATCTTATATACACTTCACCAAATTATACTTAAAAATATTTTTATTTAAACAAAATCAAAATTTTTTTTTTAATGTTTTAAAATTTTTGTAAAAAATTTTTTTTTTCCAAATTGTTTTTTAATTTTTTTTAAAAAAAAAGTTTTTTCAAATTTTTTTTTTAAATTTCTTTAATTATTTTTTTTGGAAAAATAATTTATAACAAAAAAAAAATTTTTGATGAAAAAAAATTCGGGTTAAAAATTATTTTTTTCCGATTTTGACCCATTGTATGTCCAACTTACTATGGTCATATATACGTCGTTGCAAAGGTCTTTGAAATATCTATCATTAGATATCCATATTGTCTATATTAATGACTTAGTAATAAAACTTATATATACCCTTGCCACTCATGGTGAAGGGTATAAATAGGTCAAAAATCGAGGTTGTCCTAGTTTTTTCCTTATATCTCAGCCATTTGTGGACCGATTTTCTCGAGCCGGAAGAATTTCGGAGATATTGATGTATGAATCGTGTATGTAAGTTATTTGGGGGCTTCGGAAAGTTGATTTCAACACACAGACGGACAGACGGACATCGATTCCGTTATCTATAACGATCCAGAATATATATACTTTATGGGGTCGCAAATGAAAAATGTGGAAATTACAAACGGAATAACAAACTTATATATACCCTTGCCACTCATGGTGAAGGGTATAATGACACAATTTTATACAATATCTTTTTTGTAATTTATGTGTCGATTATGGATGGTAACCGAACTTCATTTGCGTTGCCAGAAGTCAACCACAAATTTCTGGTTGGCAATTTGGCAACATAAATGATAGCTGCCGGTTGCCATCTGTAATACCATTTAGGCAACTGACAACTCAACTGAAGTTCGGTTGCCATCCATAATCGACCGATTTGTCTTTTTTTAAATTAATTTTCAAAGCGATCTTGGCTCACCCGATAGGTGGAAAAAAATTGGAAATTTGGTATCGAACTGTTAGCCGCTGGGCAAATGATACTGCACGTAAGAACATTTAAACAAGTCGAAATAGCAATGGAATACTGTTATGTTTTCGAATGAATCCAAATACAATTTAAGCGGCAGTGAAGGCAGAACATTTGTAAAGCGGCCGAAGGAAAAGAGACTGGACCCCAAGTACACAAATAAGACAGTCAAGTTTTGCGGTTTCAGTATTATGCTGTTCTTTTTGGCAAGATCTCGGTTTAATACATATCGTAAACGATATCACGAGTGGAATCGGCTTGTCACCGATTAGTTACAATCCAATGAGGTACCTGTTTCGAAGTTGACTGCCCAATCGCTAGATTTCATTTCCAAAGAAAACCTATGGGAAAATGTAGATCGCTAAATACGAACTCAATGGTTCAATGCATCGTCGGTGTGAAGCTGTATTAAAAAACAAGGGCTATTCAATAAAATACAGAATCACTAAAGGGGACAGACAATTTTTGAAAAATTAAACCTAAGTTTCCATTGTTTTTTTCAATACCATAATAATAAAAACTATTTAGTTTGTTTTCTATTTTCAGAAATTCAATAATGATGTTGTTATTTTTTGTTGTTAAAATTAATGAAAATTGTCTAAGAATGCGTTCGGATTTTGACCCATTAATTAAATATTTCGAAAAGTTTCCATTGTATTGTCAACCACTGTATATATCAAATAAAAAGTATTTTATTGGCTTTTTTAACAAAGTAAAACTCAACTAAAATTTAGAAGGACAAAATAACCAATTTCGGTTCAATTTAAATTTATATAAGATATCGCCTATGAATGATCTTGTGATTGCTCTTGCCACATAGTTTTTATACTGTTTTTCATGACCGATTATGTTCGAATAAGAAAAATTTGTTTAAATATATAAAAAAAAGCTCTTTAAATTGTAATGATTACATAGAAGTGCTGCTACTTTTAAACAGTTTAGACGATCCATCAAATATTTGCCTAACTATTAACATATAATTATATTCACACGCACAATGGTCATCCCAATAAAAAAAAAACACATTGGAATAGGTAAATTGACTATATATGTAGGTATTAATGTAAATTTGATTGCATGCGTGTTATAACCCAGTTGCCCACGACGAATATAAGATAATAAAAAATTATTGACGACAGTATAGACAGATATCGTACACTACTAATAGATCGACAAAGTCATTTTTTATAATTTTGTCTTAAAAATCAAAGATATAAATTGAATATTATTTATTCTTAATATTCAATGGTTCAATAGTTTAAAAGCCTTCCTTAACGAGAGATTCAATACAAAAAAATTAAATACTGACATTATTTTATGTTAAACTGTGTTTTAAATAGCATTCTCGAATTTGTGGTCTAAAATGCAACTCTGTTATTAGGAAGAAGTTACTTTTTGCTATTAAGTATTGAACAAATTATGCAAATATTGAATACTAAATACCAATTACTCAATACTTTATCAGCACTAGCAATTATATAAATCGTCGAACACAATGACGTCTATGACGATTTGGCCAAATGGGAAATTTTAAATATTTTCATAAATTTGCAAAATTTAACAATATATTGTATTCATACATACAAACATATTTATTTTATAAAGATGTTGGAATTTTAAAAGCATTATATATTCGGACAGTGACGCTCAAAATAATAGTCTGCACAAAACATGACATCAATTGGCTTTGCATATATTTTTATTAAATGCGGGATTTAAAATAGATGGCTTATCTTTTGAAAGGTTCATATCTGTCATTAATTCTCACTTATGGGTCGATTATGGATGAAATGTTCTAAGCGTCATATGCGGGAAGTTTTGCTTTACATCTTTAATTTGATTGCTCACCAAAGCTTATGGAGATTGATTGTTCGGTTTACAATTGGTGATTTTGACACGGAAGACAAAGATCGGCCAGGCCAGACAAAAATGTCTGAAGGCCAAGAATTGGAGGCATTACGACATGAATATTGTTGGAGAACTCAACAACAGCTTGCAAAATCATTGGAATCTACTCAAGCAGCAAAACGTTTGCGAGCAGCTGCATTCATCAAAAACCTTGGAAATTGGGTACCATACGAATTTAAGCCGAGAGAACTTGAAAGATAATTTTGCAAGTCCGAAATGATGCTTGAAAGCTATAAAAAACTCATTTTTGCACTGAATCATTACTCGCGATGAAAAATTGATCCATTACAATAACCCGAAGCGTAAGAGAGCGTATATGAAGCCAGACCAACCAACCGAATTGACGCCAAAGCCAAATATCCATGGATCTAAGGTAATTCTCTGTGTTTGGCGGGAGCAAAAGCGTTCTATCTATTGTGAGCTACTGAAATCTGAACCCAACTGATTCGTTTGAAGCGAGCATTGGCCGAAAACTTCCAGAATATGCGGCCATACATGAAACGCTCGGCCCCATGTTGCAATACCTGTTAAAAGCTATTGAGAAAGAAGTGGTTGGGAAGTTCTGTCTCACATGCTTAATTAGCCAGACATTGCTCCGTCCGACTACTATTTATTTCGATCGATGCAGAAAGCTCTATCTGGGATACGCTTCACTTCATAACAGAGTATCCTGAATTGGCTTGATTCGGTCTTGACCTCAAAAGATGAGAATTTCCTTGGCTCGGAATCCATATGTTGCCAGAAAGATGGGAAAATATCATAGCTAACAATGTCCAATACTTTGAATTAATTTATATTGTACAAATGCTTCAAAATAAAAGCTAGACATTTTAAAAAATCCCGCATTTTTAAGTCATACACCTTAAAATTGGTGTTAAACTTGAAGACGCAGAAAAGATCCACCTTTAACAGAACAAAAAATGTTTCAATGGAGATAGAATTTGCATTTTTCATTACAAAAGTAATGAAAAATTGTTGGTCTGATGAGTCAAATATTGTTTTGTTTGGAATCAGGGGTTAACTCTTTAGATCAGATATCGGAAAGAGAGTGTCAGAGTACAAATAATCATACAAATTCTTCCTTCATTTGGTAAATTATGTGGGATATCAATTGTGAAATACTATTGCCAATAAAGGGAGCACAGCAAAACTGTAAAATTAATACTAAAATGTTAAAGAACTACCAATAATAGTTGTCCAATTTACACAGATTAAGTAACATGATCAGTTACTTCATCTCATGGAAATAACAATAAGAATTGCGATCGTGATTAACAATGAGTATTGCTCCATCAGACTGGTCCTGTAATTGAATGAATATAAATAGTAAATGTTGCTGCCATCTGCAAAAGAATAGATTGGGTTAGAAGTTTGACATGTGAAATCATAGTAGGAGAAATAAGGGAGCCCTGCGGTACCTCTGAATTAATCTTAAAATCGTTTGATGGCATTCCATATATAACAACTCGTATAATGCGATCTTGAGAGAAGATATTACTGAAATCAAAAGCAATTAGTTTTTAAATTCAATATTATCGATCGACTTGGGAATATAAAGAGCCAAAACGGTGAATGTAATGACACCATCTTTTTGACAGGAAGGAAATTTACTAATGAATAATTCAGCTAAATGTTTAGCCTTTTCTATCGGTTCATTAAATGTCTGACCATCCTTTAAAAGAGTCGAAATTGAGGAACTAAAATTATGCTTTACCCTTTTAACGAAAGACCTAAAACTGTTAGCTTATGGAATCAGTTTTAGCGTTCTTTATTGCGCCAAGTTCTGAATGCTTCTTGCCAAGATCTTATTGTGATTTTGCACGTCTGATTAAAAAACCATTATCTTTGTCTGGGTCTAATCGAAGATTTCTTTAATGTAATGAAAGTTTTCATTAAGCATGATTATGTTTTCGCCATAAATAAATAAAGTATCCAATTCAAATGTCAAAAGAAATCGTTGAACTAAAAGAATCTTTTTGTAGATAAAAATTAAACGTTTCGTAGCTGTCCGTAAATCGTTACGAATTTCGGAGAGCGAAATAGAGTCGGAAATGGTACAGTGATCCAAATTACCGAGATGTGCTAGAACATCCACATCATAAGTTATCCATCCACTTCATATTTCATACGGGTGTGAAGTGAAACTAATTTCAAGAGTTGGTAGATAATTCGATCGGAATATTTGGCATATTTTGAATATATGTAGGCACTCGCTATGGCGCTATTATGTTGATCACTGCTGCATATTTACGTACATACTCACTCGTACATGCAATATGTTCAATGAACATTGTTCGTTCGCACATACAAATAATATAGATTTTATAACAACATCAACAACATCAACAACAGTAACAACTGTTTTATTAAAAGCTGGCGTATTTCGGTGTTGTTGTATTGCTTTTTTTGTCAATGTTGTTGTTACTTGATGAAATATTTTATTTAAATGCTGCTGCTTGCTGCTGCCGCCGTTGATCAACAACGTTGTTGGTAACACGCAGTGCAAACAAATGCATGTTAATGACATCAATGTTGAAAACAATTCATGTTAAAATACCAACCAAAAACAGCAGAACAAAAAAATAACGAAATAAAATAAATATTCGTACATTAAATACATATGTACAGTGTACACTCTATGTGATCATGTCTATACATACACCAATTAGAATTATTCTCTAATGTATGATAAAAAAAACAAATGAAAATGAAGTCTCTATTTATTTTGCATGCCAGAGATGGCATAGATGGTGCAATTATATTCTGGGCGTTTTTCGGCATATGCTCGCTTCAAACGAATCAGTTGCGTTCGGTACAGGTTCCATGGAAAGTCTGACCAGATTTCAGCAACTCATAATATATAGGACCCTTTAGCGCCCACAAAAATACAGAGCATTACCTGAGCTCTATGGATATTTGGCTTTGGTGTCGATCCGGCTGTATGGTCGGGCTTCACGCATGATCTCTTACTCTTCGGGTTATTGTAATGCATCCATTTTTCAAAGCAAGTAATGATTTGGTGCTAAAATGATTTTCTTTTAAAGCGTTCAAATATCATTTCGGACATGCAAAATCATCTTTCAAGATCTCGGCTTCAATTCGTATGGTACCCTACTTTCCTGCTTTTGGATGAATCCTGCTGCTCGCAAACGTTTTTAAATTGCTGATTGAGTAGCTCCCAATGATTTGTCAAGCTCTTGTTGAGTTCGGCAACAATCTTCATGTAGTAACAAAATCTAAACCGAAGAAACCATTGAAACCAATTCACCATAAGCTTCGGTAAGCAATCGGTGTGCTTCAGCTGCAATTTTTTTTCAAATTATAGAAGTAAAGCAAAACTTCCCGCATGACGCTTTGTTGGTACAAGATTCGATATTTTCTAAGCAAAAACAAGTAAGAGAGCTATATTCGGATGTGCCGAATCTTATATACCCTTCACCAAATTATACTTAAAAATATTTTTTAAATATAATTTTTAAACAAAATTTAATTTTTTTTTAATCGTTTTTAAATTTAAGAAAAAATTTCCAAATTGTTTTTCCAACTTTTTAAATTTTTTTTTTAATTTTTAAAAATTTTTTTTTGGAAAAAGAATTTATGACAAAAAAAATTTTTTTTATGAAAAAAAAAAAATTCGGGTTAAAAATATTTTTCCCGATTTTGAACCATTGTATATTCAACTTACTATAGCCTTATATACATCGTTGCAATGGACATTCAAATATCTATCATTAGATATCCATATTGTCTATATTAATGACTTAGTAATCCAGATATAGATCAAAATAGGGCAAAAATCGAGGTTGCCCCGGTTTTTTCCTTATATCTCAGTCATTTGTGGGCCGATTTTGTCGATTTTAAATAGCAGCCGGAAGAATTACCGATATATTGATATATGAATCATGTATGTAAGTTATTTGGGCGCTACGGAAAGTTGATTTCAACATACAGACGGACAAACGGACATGGCTATATCGACTTCGCTATCTATTACGATCCAGAATATATATAATTTATGGGGTCGCAAATGAAAAATGTAGAAATTACAAACGGAATGACAAACTTATATTTACCCTTGCCACTCATGGCGAAGGGTATAAAAAAACTTTGTAAAAGTAAATTTTAATAAAATCAATTTTTTGTACTCGCAATATTAACATTTGAAAATGATTTCAAGCATATGACCACCGCTGCTGTTTTTGATGAAGTGCATTCTGGACATTAAATTTTGGTCTACATTGCGAGCATTGTATGTCACGAACAATATTGGCCTCCAAGGCGTCAATTGTTGCTAGTTTATCAGTATAAATACGTGACTTTACGTGACCCCACATAAAATAATCGAGAGGTGTCAAATCGCATGACATTGGGGCCAATTGGCAGGTTCATTTCGATGTTTTCGGTCGCCATCCTGTTGAAACCAAATTTCGCCCGGATCAATGTCATCCATATTTTCAAACAAAAAATCATTGATCATGAAGCGGTAACGATCTCCGGCTTCACTTTTGAAGAAATAAGGTCCGATGATGCCACCAGCGCATAAACTGCACCAAACGGTGTTTTTTTCTGGATGTTGTAGGGTCTGTTGTGGATTGGTTTCACTTCGTTAAGCGTTAATTTTGTTTATTAACAAATTTATTTATATCCTATCTGGCACAATTTCTACCAAATTTGCATTCCATTTCTCAATTTATTTATCACATGTTATGGATTTAAATTAGCATTAATACTACCAATATTCCACAATAATTTGGAGGGGAATTAGATTTAAAAATATATTTTTCATAGCAAATCCGGTTCAAAACTACATTTGATCCACTCAATTGAAATATTATGTATCACCTAAACTAAACTCTTCATATTGTCTCTATAATATTCCGTTAATTTATATTCTTTTTTTTATACCCTTCACCTTCGTTAGAAGGGTATATATAAGTTTGTCATTCCGTTTGTAATTTCCACAATATAATTTTCCGACCCTATAAAGTATATATTGTTATGTTTTAACCTTTTCAAAACGTTGGTTTATTTCCTTTTAAATAAACCGGATACTTTTGATTGCAAATAAAAGCCGTTTAGTAGTTTAAAAATTGTAACAACTCTTTATTTATTTAAAATGTACAACAACCACAGAATTAAATAGTCAATCAATGTTTTTTATACACGTTTATAAATTCGCAGAAATACAGATACACTTTATAATGTACACGAATTCACTTGAAAAACAGCACACTTTAAGGCACTCAGTTGATGTTTATTCAAATAGCGTCTCTGATAAACTCACTCACGACTGCAACCTCTGCCACTATTTATAACACTGCATTACCATCTAGAAAGCTATATTTCTACAATGTTCTTTAACTGAATATTCGAATTCGAATATACGGTCGCAGCAAACAGCGTTGCCATACTTACGATCAATGGTCAACTGAAAGCTTTTATTCAATGTTAATAATGCCCACAGATATGTTAAAGTTTGGGCACTGCTATTTGAAAGCATTATGCAACTTTAAATCAGCCATTAAAATCGTTATATTTGAATTCAAGTACAATTTCGTAACAATATATTCTGGATCATTATAGATAGCGGAGTCGATTAAGCCATGTCTGTCTGTTGAAATCAATTTTCTGAAGACCCCAGATATCCAAATCTTCAATAATTCTGTCAGACATGCTTTCGAGAAGTTTCCTATTTAAAATCAGCAAAATCGGTCCATAAATGGCTTAGATATGAGGAAAAAACCAGGACAACCTCGATTTTTTACCTATTTTTGACCTATATCTGGATTACTAAGTCATTAATATAGACAATATTGATATCTAATGATAGATATTTCAAAGACCTTTGCAACGACGTATATAAGACCATAGTAAGTTGGACCTACAATGTGTCAAAATCGGAAAAAATATTTTTTAACCTGAAATTTTTTATTTACACAAAAAAAATGTATAAAACAAAAAAATTTTTTTTAAAATTTAAAAAAAAAAATTTAAAATTAAAAAAAAAAATAAATTTAAATTAAAAAAAATTTTAAATAACAATTCGAAATTTTTTTTCCAAATAATGAAAAAAAAAACAACTTTGGAAAAGAAAATAAATTTTGTTTACCTAAAAATATTTAAAATTTGTATTTTGAAGTATAATTTGGTGAAGGGTATATAAGATTCGGCACAGCCGAATATAGCTCTCTTATTTGTTTTCAAATAGTATTTATATTTTTGCATTAAAGCTAATGTTTAGAATACAAAGTATAGTATTAATTAAAGTACGAATACAATCTATTTTTGTTTTAACATTTAACTTGTACAACTGCTACAATAAGCTGGCACTAATGTTTATTTAGAATCTAAATAAATTTTAGATTGTTATAAAATAATTATCGTTATAGAGCTCGTTTGCGAAAAATTTATAAACAAAATATGTTGAAAAATATTTAGGGGTAGACATTTTGTGCATACTGAAAATACAGTATGAAGCGAAGTATGAATTTGAGTTTTAAGATATTTTTGAAATGCTTTTGGAAATATATAAAAAATAGTTACTCCCTCAAACATTATTGTTAACCTTTAATATTGGGGTAAATTTCACCCCTTCTAATTTTAGCAATAAATTTTCCAACTAAGGCTAAATATTTTGAACTCATAATTTTCAATAACTGATTAGCAATAAAGAAGACTTATTGCCAGTTTATAATATTTAATGCTATTTCCATTTTCAAAATCAAAATAAATTATATCTTTTAACCATTATTTTAATGAATTCATTATGAATTAATTCATAGGTTTAATTCCTTTTTACTTCAAATATATTGAATTCAATTCCTTGTTTTTTACATTACAAACTATTTAGCTAGCTAAAATCTATTACAAAATGACTTAACACAATTTTGTTCCAATTCATTTTGTAAATGATTAAAAGCTAAACAAAAACAATACTGAATGAAGAAAAACTATTTTAATTCAATTTGTATTAGATTTGCATTCATTAAAATTTAATCATTCAAAGGTTGAATGAATTTTGTTATGAATTGATTTCAATATAAATTAATTCAACGATGAATGAATTTTATTTAAATAAAAGCCTTTGTATAAGGCAAAAGAATTAGATGTTGGCTGACATTTTTTAATTCCGAATTATGATTTTAGTGAATTAAGTACCTAATTTAATTAACTAATTCAAAGCTTAGTGTTTCTATAAAAAATTCGAGGTAAACAAAATTAATTTTTTTTTTTTAATTAATTTTTTATCAACGATCCAGAATATGGGATCGCAAATCAAAAATGTAGAAATTACAAATTGAATGACAAACTTGAATATATCCTTGCCACTCATGGTGAAGGGTTTAAAAAGTGCCGCTGAAGCACTGCGATTACCGCAGCTTATGGTAAATGTGTTTCATCGGTTTCAACATGCGAGAGATGGTTCAGAAGTGGTGATTTGGACACGGAAGACAAAGAAAAGTTTGAAGATCAAGAATTGGAGACATTACTAAATGAAGATTGTTATAAAACTCAACAAGAGCTTGCAAAATCATTGGTAGCTACTCAAGCAGCAATTTCAAAACGTTTGCAATCAGTAGGATTCATCCAAAAGCAGGGAAATTTGGTACCATACGAATTGAGATACCTTGAACGATGATTTTGTATGTCGGAAATGATGTTTTAACGCGATAAAAGAAATTCATTTTTGCACCGAATCATTACTTGCGATGAAAAATGGAACCATTACGATAAATCGAAGCGTAAGGGACCGTATGTGAAGGCCGACCAACCAGCCGAATCGATACCAAAGCCGAATATCCATGACGCAAATACAATGCTCTGTATTTGGTGGGAGCAAAGGCGTTCTATCTATTATGAGCTGCTGAAATATAACCAGACCATCACAGGTAACCTGTACCAAATGCAACTGATTCGTTTAAAGCGAGTATTTTCGGAAAAATGCCAAGAATATGCGGCCAGAATCCGTAATATTCCATTGTGACAACGCTAGGCCACATGTTGCAATACCTTTTAAAAACTTTTTAGAAAGAAGTGGTTGGGAAGTTACCCCGTCCGACTACTATTTGTTTCGATCAGTTGCCAGAAAGATAAGGCCAAGTGTCTAAAAAGCCGGAAAATTAAAAAAAAAACGATTTCCGGTTAAACTGAAAAATTGTGTTTCTGAAAAAATCGGTTTTATTTTTGTCTTTTAAAAAAAGCGGTTAACCATTTTAAAAATGTTATCAAAGTTTTCCAAAAATATGTTTAAATTAGCTTTAGAAAATTTATTTCATTAAAACCGGTTAACCGTCTTACAAAAACCGGTTTGTCAAAAAACCGAAAAGTTAAAGAAAACCGAAACCGCTGGAGTTTACAAAGATGAAAAAACCGGTTGACCTGTTTTCGGTTTTGGATACTCTACAATGGACAATTCTGTTACGTTTTAACCTTTTCAAAACGTTGGTTTATTTCCTTTAAATTAACCGGATACTTTTGATTGCAAATAAAAGCCGTTTAGTAGTTTGAAAATTGTAACAACTCTTTATTTATATAAAATGTACAACAACAGAATTAAATAGTCACTCAATGTTTTTTTATACACGTTTATAAATTTTCAGAAATACAGATACACTTTATAATGTACACGAATTCACTTGAAAAATACAGCACACTTTAAGGCACTCAGTTGATGTTTATTCGAAAAGCGTCTCTGATAAACTCACTAACGACTGCAAACTCTGCCACTATTTATAACACCGCCATCTGAACTTTAGATTGCTCTTTAACTCTCAAAGCTTGTATATTCTAGAGCTTTCTAATACATACGCCATCTGTGGTGTACTTTCTACAATGTTCTTTAACTGAATATTCGAATTCGAATATACGGTCGCAGCAAACAGCGTTGCCAACTTACGATCAATGGTCAACTGAAAGCTTTTATTTCAATGTTAATAATGCCCACAGATATGTTACAGTTTGAGAGACACTGCTATTTGACTTTTAAATCAGCCGTTAAAATCGTTATATTGGAATTCAAGTACAATTTCGTAACAATACTTTGAAAAAGGAATTCATGGTTTCTGACTCGATGTCACAAATGATTTGGAACGTTTTTGGATAATCTGGATGGTGTCGATCTTAAACGGCATCTTAAAAAACAGTTCATATAGGACGAACCCAAGCATACTGCACAAAATTTTAATTGTTTGGAAAATTGGAATGGGAAATCATGGAAAAGTTTGTTTTTCTTCTTGATTTTAAAAATGATAACTGTATTTGAACCACCCTGTTGCAGGTTCTAGTTTTCAAACAAAGATTAGCATCAAACACATTTCTATCTTGATCAGCTTCTTTCTACACCATCCATCTAATCATAGTCAAATCCACCAATCCTGCCATGGATTAGTAAAACAAAGAAAATTTTTTTAAAAACTAGTTTGTTTGTTAACAATTAAACATTAATATAAAAAAACATTAATTAATATGAATAAAAACAAGTTAGAGTGCTAAAATAGGTTATGCCGAATATTATATACCCTATACTTTTCGCTTATATCTCGCACATTTATAGACCGATTTGGCTACTTTGTTTGACATATATTCTACAAAGTATTTAGCAGTATTTTACAAAACTATAACTCCTGGATTATAATATTTGTATTTATCATTCCCATGTCATTTATGTACCGATTTTCAATACTAATGCTGCAGATTAGTATTGAAAATGGTACTTATGTTCGTTAATTATTTGCCGACTTCGGAAAGTAATTTTAAAAGACATACGACCATTAATGCAACTCCTAAATAAATACAAACCTAATGACAAACTTATTTTATCTCTCATGGTGAGAAGTATCTAAATCAGCGAAATGCAAACTCACACCACTACAGTTTTTAGATATTGTAGTTGTATGAGTTGAGAATTATTCTCTGGCAAAAACAAAAACAACTAGCTGAAATAATGAAATAAACAAGCATAAAAGCGTAACACAACCTGCTTCTATCAATGCTCATGCGAGACTGACTGTTTTTATACAATGTGTGTGCTTGCGTACATGTGAAAATAAAAACAAGAGAGCTCATTTGAGAGCTCATTGCATTTCGCTGATCTAAATACTACTTACTGCTATATAATTCAACAAGTTTATTACACAAATTTATATTTTATTTTTATAGTTTTCATTAAACTTATATGTAGTTGGTTTCTCTCTCATGATTTGTTCATTCAGTTAATTTCTGTTTCTGTTTCAGCTTTGGGTCAAAGAACGAAAATGATTTTTATGCAATTTTATTTCATTGCATTTCTGTTTTAAATGCAAAATGTTAATTTATGCCAAAGTATTCAGGGGCAGCGGAGGAAATTGGAGCATGTCTAAGCAGTAGTTTTATTTTTTGCATTATTTATTGGCCTATATTAAGAACTCGTGCCATGTAACATTTACATACAAAACATACAAATAGGGAAAAACAAGCAATTGACCTTAGTTTTAAATTATGCATTTAACATTTTTTTTTTACATTACATTTACATACATTTAACATTCTCTTAGTGGCGATTTACATGGAGCCAGTTTAGTTTTGTACTTGCCCTTGCGTTCAAAGCAGGGAAATTCTGTTACTCAGATATGATTTTTTTGTTTTGCCCCAGTAAGAATTTGCCTAGTGTGAGTGCAGTGTAAGTAATATTAATTTATTGTAAAGAATTTTATATTACGCAATATAGTAAATATGTATGAAAGTATGTTTAGTGTAGTACGGAAGATCAAAGTCCGAAAAATATATAATTAATAATTAGTTAACCTTTATGTAGAATATTGGAGACTATTTGCTTTGGAAATTTTCCCTGCTACAATTCAGATTCGTTGTAATTGACTAATATTTCCATATTGAACGGAGTTTGTCTCTTTTGATCATATATAATCCACTATATTGGACGTGCTTAATGAAATTCTATAAATCAGACTTAAGATTTGTATTCACCAACTACAAGTCCATGTGAGGCAATTCAATACAAACTAAAAATATAGATATCCATTATAGCTCCATTTTGATTATTTTAGAAAATCCGACCTAGAATACGTGTTCAGCTATATCATAATTCAAAGTAAAATCAAGTGATAGATAAATAACAAGTAAGAGTGCCATGCTAAAAAAAACTATTCATGAAAAAAAATTGGTGAAAGAACAATAAATGGGAAATTAAATTTTTGATGAAAATAAAATTAGTGAACAAAAATATTAGTGCAAAAAAAATTTGGTGAAAAAAATATTTATTGAAAACAAGTAAGAGATCTATATTCGGCTATGCCGAATCTTATATACCCTTCACCAAATTATACTTTAAAATACATTTGCCCAATTCACAATTGGTGTCGTAGCTTTGTATCGTTGTATGTCGTATTTTTTTTTTATTAATGTTTTGTTTTTGTTTCGAAAAATTTTTTTGAAAAATATTTATGTCATACAATGCTACAACAATACGACACCAATTGTGAATTGGGCAATTTTTTTAAATATTTTTTAGGTAAACAAAATTAAATTTTTTTTTAATTGTTTTTCAAAAATTTTTTTTTTGAAATTGGTTTTTAATTTTTTTTAAAAAATTGTTTTTTTTACAAATTTTTTTTTTTTTTTAAAAATTATGAAAAAAAAAAATTTTTGATGAAAAAAAAAATCGGGTTAAGAAATATTTTTCCCGATTTTGACCCATTGTAGGTCCAACTACTATAGCTTTATCTACATCGTTGCAATGTACTTTGAAATATCTATCATTAGATATCCATATTGTCTATATTAATGACTTAGTAATCCATATATAGATCAAAAATAGGTAAAAAATCGAGGTTGTCCCGGTTTTTTGCTCATATCTCCGTTATTTATGGACTGATTTTGCTGATTTTAAATAGCAAACTTCTCGAAAACATGTCTGACAGAATTATTGAATATTTGGATCCCGATGATATCTGGGGTCTTCAGAAAATTGATTTCAACAGACAGACGGACAGACAGACAGACGGACATAGCGAAGTCGATATACCCATGTCCGTCTGTATGTTGAAATCAACTTTCTGTAGCCCCCAAATAACTTACATACATGATTCATACATCAATACTTAGGGAATTCTTCCGGATCGACAAAATCGGCTCACAAATGGCTGAGATTTAAGGATTTCTGATCTATATCTGGATTACTAAGTCATTAATATAGACAATATAAATATATAATGATAGATATTTCAAAGTCCATTGCAACGATGTATATAAGGCTATACTAAGTTGGACCTACAAAGGATCAAAATCGAGAAAAATATTTTTTAACCCGAATTTTTTTTCATCAAAAAAATTTTCGTTTTCGTTTCCAAAAAACACATTTTTTATTAATTAAAAAAAATTTGGAATAAAATTCTTTAAAAATTGGACCTACAATGGGTCAAAATCGGGAAAAATATTTTTTTACCCGAATTTTTTTTCCATCAAAAAATTTTTCGTTTTCGTTTCCAAAATTAAAAAAAAAATTTGGAATAAAATTTTTTAAAAATTAATAAAAATGGAATAAAATTTTTTTAAAAAAATTAAAAAATAATTTAGAAAAAAAAATTTTGTTCAAATAAAAATATTAAAAAAAATATATGTTTAAGTATAATTTGGTGAAGGGTATATAAGATTCAGCACTCTCTTACTTGTTTTTCCTTAAATTTTCCTATAGCGGATATATAATGTACTTCCACGTCAAAAGATAGTGAAATTCAAAAAGGTCCTAAAAGCTTTTGTAGAACATTTTTTCCTATAGAAAAATGTTTGTAAAACAATTTTTGGATAACCATTTTTTTCTATAAAACACTTTGTGTATAACAGTTTGTTTTGTAGAACATTTGTGCATAACTGTTATTCTTTAAAAAAAATTGTTGTATAATAGTTTTTTTTTTCAGACAAATTTTTGTATAGCAGTTTTTTTATAGAAGAATTGTTGTATAACAGTTTTTTCTAATAAAAATCGCTGTGTAACAGTTTTTTCTATAAACATTTTTGTGTATAACAGTTTTTGAATAAATAATGTTGTGTATAACAGTATTTCAATAAAAAAATTTGCGTATAAGTGTTTTTTCTATAGAAAATTTTTTGTATAACAGATTTTTCTATAAAAAAAATTATTGTATTACAGTTTTTTCCTATAGAAAAATCGTTGTATAACAGTTTTTTCTATTAAAAAATTATTTTATAACAGTTTTTTGTACAGAAAAATTATTGTATAACAGTGTCTTCTATAGAAAATTTTTTCTATAGAGAGATTGTTGAATAACAGTTTTTTCTATAGAAAACATTTTGTATAACAGTTTTTTCTAAAGAAAAATTGTTGTATAACAGTTTTTTTCTACAGAAAAATTGTTCTATAGCAGTTTTTTTTATAGAAAAATTGTTGTATAACAGTTTTTCTATAGAAAATTGTTGTATAACAGTTTTTTCTATAGAAAATTGTTGTATAACAGTTTTTTCTATAGAAAATTGTTGTATAACAGTTTTTTCTATAGAAGAATCGTTGTATAACAGTTTTTCTATAGAAAATTGTTGTATAACAGTTTTTTCTATAGAAGAATCGTTGTATAACAGTTTTTCTATAGAAAATTGTTGTATAACAATTTTTTCTATAGAAGAATCGTTATACAACAATTTTTTTAATAGAAAAAAACAGTTATACAATGATTTTTCTATAGGAAAAAACTGTAATACAATAATCTTTTTATAGAAAAATCTGTTATACAAAAAATTTTCTATAGAAAAAACTCTTATACGCAAAATTTGTTATTGAAATACTGTTATACACAAAATTTTTTATTCAAAAACAAAAAATGTTGTATAACAGTTTTTTCTATAGAAAAGTTTGTGAATAACAGAATTTTTCAATTAAAATAATAAAACATTTGCAGGGGGAAAAAGTACTATTTGATCTTATTTTGTACCTGAACAAAAATTTTAATTTTTAATGCAATCCGATTCGCATCAAGATAACGAATCTGGATCAATTGCTTAAGAAGACCATGATGCTTATTATTGCAGACCCTTCAGTTCCAAATTTTACTTAATTCTATTCTAAAGTTCAGTGGTCGGCATTATAGCAGTAACATCCAAGACTTCCTTTCATGTGATTTGGACAGATTGTTGCAACCAAATACATGGACATTTCTTGGTAATTAATTTTGGCGAAAAGTAATGTGGACAAAAAGCGCCTAGTGATGTATTATTAGTTATTTCCATCTCTTAATCATCTAGGCAATAAATATCAGGATTAACTCCAATTTTTACTTAATTCTATTCTAAAGTACAGTGGTCGACATAGAGAGAACATGGAATATAGATTATAATAACATTTCTCTGTTGTAATCTAACCAAGCTATTGATTGTGATGAACTTCGTTGACATTTATGTTGTTGTAAATAACCGATCACCTTCGGCCCCAGGTGGTTATAAGTGCCGACCAATGCTATATTATCATGGAATAATGACATAAATTTAATGTTTTTAATATCCCGCTTAATTCCAAAATGAAAACTTCATCGGAAACACAGTAATTTTTCTACTTTACCGTTCAAGGTTAAATTCATCATAATTATCGTCATCCTCCACTGAACGTAAATAAATACATAATACAGAATATTTACTCGTCTGTATGTATGTTTGCATCATAATTTTCTAACCCAGATTAGAATAAATAGTTTTTCATTTTTCGGTGACATACATATAAGTCTATACAAATACTACATGTCATGTGTTGTGCGAGTAAATTGCAACTTTACATTTTTTCCAAATCGATTCAAATGGAAAGCATATACAAAACATCAGAATGATGGTCGGTTGCATGATTGAAATATTTTTTAACACACATTCACGCATACGAGACAACAAAAAAAAAAATTAATAAATTACATAGTTTTTATTTAAATTGTTACCCTTAGACACATCGTCATCATCATCATCGTTATTCCCATCATAGACAATATAGAACAAATTAACTAGTTGGCTGATTGTATGTCTTCCACCACCCTACCTACCACAACCAGAAAATAATTGTACATAATCACAATAGCTACAGCAACAATAATATTAAATAACTTTTTAAATAATGTGATTTTAGGGAAAATATGCTCAATCAGTGATCACTTATATTTTCTATCAAATATCGATTTTTAGTATAAAAAAACTCAAATATCTTAAATCGTTAATATCTTCGTAAATACTGTGCTTTTAAGGAAAATAAGCTCAATCTGTGATCACTAATATTTTATACCAAAAATCGATTTTTAGTATAACGAGTAAGCGAGCTGTGCCGAATCTTATCTACCCTTCAATATTTGAAATAAAAATTTTAAATATTTTTAGGTAAACAAAATTTAAATATTTTTCTTAAAATTTTTTTAAAAAAAAATTATTTTAATTTATTAACGAAAAAATTGTAAGACAAAAATTTTTATTAAATTTTTTTTTCAAAACAAAATTGACAAAATTTTTTTTAAATTTTTTTATAAGTTATTAGACAAAAAACTTTTTTTAATTTAAAAAAAGTAAGAGAGCTATATTCGGCTGTGCCGAATTTTATATACCCTTCACCAAAATATACTTTAAAATAAAAATTTTAAATATTTTTAGGTAAACAAAATTTAATTTTTTTTCCAGTTGTTTTTTCGAAATTGTTTTTTAAAATTTTTTTTTAATTTTTTTTTTAAATTTAATAATTTTTTTTTTTAATTTTAAAAATTTTTTTTTTTAGTTTTTATTTTTTTTTTAATATTTAGTGAAAAAAAATTTTGGTGAAAAAAAAAATTCGGGTTAAAAACTATTTTTTCCGATTTTGACCCATTGTAGGTCCAACTTACTATGGTTTTATATACGTCGTTGCACAGGTCTTTGAAATATCTATCATTAGATATCCATATTGTCTATATTAATGATTTAGTAATCCAGATATGGGTCAAAAATTGGTCAAAAGTCGAGGTTGTCCTGGATTTTTCCTTATATCTCAGCCATTTGTGGACCGATTTTCTCGATTTTAAATAGCAACCGAGCCGGAAGAATTTCAGAGATATTGATGTATTATTCGTGTATGTAAGTTATTTGGGGGCTTCAGGAAGTTGATTTCAACATACAGACGGACATGGCTATAACGATTCAGAATATATATACTTTGTGGGGTCGCAAATGAAAAATGTAGAAATTACAAACGGAATGACAAACTTATATACCCTTCACCACTCATAAAAAAAAAATCGGGGTAAAAAATATTTTTCCCGAATTTAACCCATGTAAGTCCAACTTATTTTGGCATTTTATACGCCGTTGCAAAGGTCCTTGAAATATCTATTATTGGATATCCATATTGTCCGGATATATGTAGATCGAAAATAGGTTTTTTCCTTATATCTCAGACATTTGTGATCGATCGTCTCGATTTTAAATAGCAACCGATATATTGATGTATTAATCATGTTTGTACGTTATTTGGGAGCTACGGAAAGTTGATTTCAACACACAGACGGACTTGGCTATATCGACTCCGCTATCTATAACGATCTATAACTTTCTGAAGCCAAATCAGAGACTCGGAATTTACATTTATAAAATTCCGAATCCCGGGATATGAAAAATTCTGTGACATTTGACATCCCTAGTTTCTACTAAGGTGGAGGTTATATAAAATTCGGCTCAGCCGCAATTGTCTGACTTAATTATTTAATTGTTTAAGGACAATCAGGCCTGTCACAGAATTCCATTCCGATCGAAAGTGGAATTAAATCCGTATTTTGCTTCTTCAGAAAAAGCAAAACGAAAATTTCTTTCGGAATGAAACCACTTTCAGTTTTCAAAGTGAAATTGATATTTGATTGTAATTATTTGTTTTTCTAAAATTTTTAATCAATTTCTGTACCAAAACCTTAACCTAAACCTTAATTTGTTTTAATGTGAAAAACGCTGTCAAATTAAAATGAAATATTTTTGGAATTAGTAAATAAAACGAAATCGATCGGAATAAAAACTACGGAATTGAAACCATGTGACAGGCCTGAACATCACTGTCAATATAGAGTACCACATGTTCGATTTCAGCTGACCACATTTCAGTTTTGTGCGTCACTTTCGTTAACAATGACATAAAAGAGAATATAAAAATGCGTTTATTATTAATTATTAAGTTGCATGTCTTCCACACGATTCGTGAGTTCCTAAACATTAGAAAATAACATACACAATAGGGTGGACCTTGTTTTGAACTTTTTGATTTTCGATGCTCCCATGGTCTGGAAAAGTTCTCATTCATCTAAAAACCAAATGCTGAAAATAAGGGCCATCGTAATACACAATTTGCATTGTAAATAAAATATGAAAATTCATATTCAAATTAAATGCAGCTGTTTCCGTTCTGAATGAACAAACACATACAATGAAAAAAACGCTGACGTTGCAATTTTTGCATAAAGTAATTGCTGGTATAACACACATCAAGGATATTAATTGAAAAGGAGAAGAGGGAGGATAATAAAGAAGAACATGGGAATATCAATAAAAAAGAGTTGGAAGATATTCTTCTATTCTGTTTAAGAGTAAATTTTAAAAAACGTTCATCTAGAAGAGCATATTTTAAGGCTTTGAAAAAATGAATAAAATAAAGCCTACATTTAAGAGTATTTCATGAAACTCTGTTAATTTAATCAATAGTTTTGAGGGTATACAATGGAATAAACGAAAAGTTGCAAAATAAAGAGCATATGCTAAGGATTAAAATATAAGTGAGACATATTTCCAAAATAATTTCATGAAACTTTTTATTTACAATTTTTCTCTTTTTTTATAACATAAATACATAGTTATTTTTCTATGTTTTTAAACAATTTAATTAAATGTAAGAACTATTTGAAGTAGTTTTAACATACACTAATATTTAACGTTATTTTAAGAAACTCATAACTAATTTTAATGAAGAATTCGGTAGTAGTTTGTGACTATTTCTGTTTTAATATTTAAAATATTTTAATGATATTTAAGTGTTGCAAAAAGTTAACAAATGAAGCTATATATTTGAGGATATATTGCTTAAGTTTTTAATATAAAAATATAGATTTTCAGAATAGCATATTTTAAGGCATTTGTATATATATTTGGCAGTGTTTAGCTGTATAACCCCCATTAATACCACCTCTGGTTATGAGTTAACTAATAGTAATACTGTCGGTTAAAATTATTTTTGTATGAAAAATGTCAATATAACTATTAGTTAATACATAAGCAGCCTTTGTGTTACTGGGGATTATTGTAAAAAAAATTTCTTTTAATTTCCTTTTTTAAGCAAGATATCTCTACATAAATTATATATAAATTAAAGAGCATAAAGTAAAGCCTATTTTAAGGAGTTATTGTTAATTCTTTTAAATATATTCTCTTAAAATATGTGACCATTTTAGTGTACTTCTAAACTCTCTTAAATAACTTTTTGGGGTTAATTTTTTCTATATTAATAGACGATATTTCCTCCAGCGATGTTGCTGGCTGATGTTGGGTTTGAGTTTGTAATTGTCTTCATATTAATTTATATCCCTACCACTGATTTTAAGCCACCCTGCTTAAAACTAAACCCCCTAACACCCGTAACATGTATATTTTACTTATTAAGGGTAGTTTTCTGTCTGTAAAACCTTTTGTAGGCATATTTCCTTACATACTTTAATACATTCATTTATCTTTTATAGAGATCATACTTATATTATAACAAAATATTCGTATATATGTACACTACACGCATACAATCACAATCTTATGAATTTATATAGATATGTAGTTGAACGAGGTTTGTACAATAAATTTAAAGAAAAAAATTTAAATATTTGTTATGATTTTTATACCCTACACCACCATAGTGGGTAGGGTATCATGCGTTTGTGCTGATGTTTGTAACGCTCAAAAATATTTGTATAACTCCCACCGTAAAGAATACCGATCGACTCAGAATCATTTTCTGAGTCGTATAAACAATGTCCGTCCTTCCGTTCGTCTGGCTGGCTGCCCATGTAAACCTTGTGAGCAAAGTACAGTTCGCAATTTTCGATCAAATTTGGTATATACATTTGTTTCAGCCCAAGAACGAAGCCTAATTGGTTGAAATCAGTCCATTATTTCACCTAGCCCCCATAAAAATCTTCTCCCGAAATTGGATTTTATCGGTTATAACTGTAATTTATATAAGAATCTACACAAATATTGCTTCAATTTTCTACTGCGTAATTTTATGACGATCGGTACATAATTAGTCATAGCTACCATATAAAACCTGCTTCCGAAAATCACTTTAACGAACGTAAATCGAATCGTAATTCAACATAAATAAGTTTAATATAGACTTAAATTACACGACTTAACTTCATGAAGATCAGTCTATAATAAGTCATAGCTCCCATATAAGGCCAACTTCCGAAAATCATTAATTTATTCAATGTAGGGTCTATGAGTGAAAAGTAGTTTACTGAATTTCGTTGATTTACAAGCACATAATATGCCGAACGTTCTGGACGACCAGTTGAGGTCCTCTAATAAATATATACGAGGGTGGGTCAATATGTCTGCGACGTTTTGAATTTCCCGGCTCTTAAGGGCTCCTGTCAACAGGCATCTATCAGTTGACTCCTATCAAAATTTGAACAATCTGCGTCATTTAGTTTATGTTTGACAGCAATTGATAGCAGACTACCTCGTGTCTTGAACAGAAATTAGAAAAAGAAATCTTCACTCAAATAAAGACTAAGTTTGATAAATACTATGGGAACTCTGCACCATTAATTTCAATGGTACAAAAGTGGTACGTTTTTGCACCAGAAACAATTGAAAAGAATCACGATATAGTGTTGTCTGTCACTTTGCTCACAATCGGGTGCACAAAACAGTACAAACATGTGCAGTTTTCACGGCAAAAATCCATGAATTAGACTACGAAATGCTCCCTCTTCTACACTATTCTCCGGATTTTACCACGAGTGACTTTTTTCTTGTTTCTAAATCTGACGCTGAAATCGTCTCACAAAAATAACTATTTTTATGACCTTGACAAATCTTATACATATTTTGGAAGGTATAAACAAGAAGACTATGTTGAAAAATAAAATAATTATTTATCCAACAACCTGTGTTTCACCCTCGTATATACATACAAACTCTCTTTCTCTCTCTGTAACTATTAACCATCTTTTACCGATTCTAATGTTTACTCTTTCGTATAGGAATCGCCGAGGGACAGCACCTCGGTTTCTATGCGATGTATTCGTGAGTTTGTCCGTGTTAGTTCGTATTCGTTTTTCAAGGATAATTTATTTTGTTTTCATTTTTTTTTACAACATTCATACTCTCACAAATACAACAAATTTATAAATAATCATAGCTACAGTTGTATTGTATAATATTTACACTGTACATAAGTATGACTTTTTATATACATACATTAAAGCGTCTCACCAAATTTATTTTTCCTCGATTATTCAAATGAAATCCCAAGTATGTATATACACTTTTATGAAGTTTTACATTTTTTTTTCAATATTCAAGAGGTCATATTTCTAAACCGGAAAGGCTCTTCAATGTCAAAGCTAATGAAACATTATAGTTTTTCCCGTCAGACAATTCATGAAACTTCTAGAAGATGACATGTGTATATAAATAGTAACAGCGGGCTGCAGTCGGTCAATTTATCATAGGTGCTGTTAGAATTAAAAGAGATGTTACAAATTTGTAAACTACTGACCCCTATTATTTGCAATTAAAAGATTACGGTTTATTTAAAATAAATAAACCACCTTTTTTAAAAGGTAAAAACAATATTTAAAATGAAAACTTTTAATAAACAAAACCTCATTTACAAGAGTCAGTTTTTTTTAGCACGAGCTGGTCTAATGTATAAAACATTTACATGTTTGTATTTGTGAGCATTTTTCACTTAGTTTTACTTGAGGCGAATAGTAAATAAAATAATAGAATGGAGTGATGTTGCGCTGGGCCGTTTTAACTCGTACTATTTTGTCTGTAAGTTGGAGTAGGGAAAAATCAATAAAAGGGTGGATCATTATTATATATATGTATTTATGTAGATGAATGTGTGTATTAAAATAAATATGTATGTTTATTATAATACAAATAAATTTGAATGTAGTTGTAGTAACAAACATAAATAGTCCTTATTAAAGGCTCAAAACCCAGCAGACAGAGTTCTTTAGGGGGTTTGGGGGTCTTTATCAAAAATTCATAATTAGATGTGTGTATTGTCAACTATACATATTTATGTTCATATGTATATAATTTATAAGAAAACTATGTATCCTTACAGGTTCAATTAAATTCATTTATCCTTAGATACAAATGAAAATGGGAAATTATATGAATAATACATGTAGACAAATTATGATGGAAATCTAGGACACAGATAATAATAATAACAATATGTAATAAATAATAATAATATAGTACTTATATGAACAATCAAATTAATGATCAATTGAAATAATTTTATACTTTATTCGTTATATTTTTATTGCAAAGCCTGCGCCGTTATAAAGAAAAACTCTTCAATCATAAATTGAGAATATTTGTTTCACTTATGTTAAACATTTTTAAATTTATTATACAGAATGATTAGTTACTTTGGTAGAAAATTAATATCTTAATTCGCTAATAACTTGGCTAATAAGCGTTTAATCAAGAAAAGGAGCTCGATCTGTGATCACTCATATTTCTGAACAAAAATCTATTTTTTTTATATAAAAACTCAAAATATCTAAAATCGTTAATAACTTGGCCAATAAGAGTTTAATCAAGAAAAGCAGCTCGATCTGTGATCACTCACATTTCTGAACAAAAATCTATTTTTTTTATATAAAAACTCAAAATATCTAAAATCGTTAATAACTTGGCCAATAAGAGTTTAATCAAGAAAAGCAGCTCGATCTGTGATCACTCATATTTCTGACCAAAATCTCGATTTTTTATATAAAAACTCAAAATATCTAAATTCGCTAACAACTTGGCCAATAAGCGTTTAATCAAGAAAAGCAGCTCGATCTGTGATCACTCATATTTCTGACCAAAATCTCGATTTTTTATATAAAAACTTAAAATATCTAAATTCGCCAATAACTTGACCAATAAGCGTTTAATCAAGAAATGGAGCTCGATCTGCGATCACTCATATTTCTGAACAAAAATTAATTTTTTATATAAAAACTCAAAATATCTAAATTCGCTAATAACTTGGCCAATAAGCGTTTAATCAAGAAATGGAGCTCGATCTGTGATCACTCATATTTCCGAACAAAAATCGATTTTTTATATAAAAACTCAAAATATCTAAATTCGCTAATAACTTGTCCAATAAGCGTTTAATCAAAAAAAGGAGCTCGATCTGTGAACACTTATATTTCTGAATAAAAATCGATTTTTATATAAAAACTTAAAATATCTAAATTCGCCAATAACTTGGCCAATAAGCGTTTAATCAAGAAAAGAAGCTCGATCTGTGATCACTCATTTTTCTGACCAAAAATTCGATTTTTTATATAAATATATCTTGTCTTCTCCACTACTCAAATTTATGGATTCAAAATCAACAACATACATAAAATTTATTTGCTGAATCTTGTCGTTTTGTAATATATTTTTTTGTACTGCATTGCCAACTACTGCATTATCATTAAACATGCGAGAAAATTACTAAGCTAATTACAGCGAGTTATGTTTTTTGAAGCCATTAATTAAACATTTTATAATTGTAGTTTAGAAATTTCCATTTACATGCTGAAATACAATTATAAATGTCCATTTTACTATGTCCGCGTGTTGGTTGAAATAGATTTTCAGATACCATTACCTCGGACCCACTTGTATATCAGTATATCAGGAGAATTGCTTTTGAAAATCAGCTAATAAGTCCATAAATAACTAAGATATATACAAGAGACCACGAAAGTCTAAAATCTGTTTATCCAAAATTCACAAATTTTCAAATCTTAATTTTGAAATACGTAAGTAGTTTAACAACAAAATGAAATGAAAGTAAATTTTGGCTTAAACAAATTATCGAGCACAAACATCTACATTAATACTCGTCGTACTCGTAAATAAATTATGACTTTGTTTTGTTATTTGTTGTTTTTTCTTTGGCCATAAAGTGAAATCTTTAACAAAAGAAAACAATTATTTCATTTATTTAAATACTAAAAATGTTGTTCAATATTCGACAGCAAAATTTCCAGTCAAATCATGTTTAGATCAAAGTTTAAAACTGAAAAAAGTACCTGTAGAAAAAGTAATGGATTTTGGAAACACTTAAATAAACAAACAAACATATGTATAAGAAGCTGACAAATCGGTTGACAAAAAAATATATATTATATACAAAATACAAAATACATATAAACACTGTACCTAGTATGTAGTAAAAACATATGTATGGATGCATATAAAGATACAAAAACCAACAAATACAATAAACAAAATGTTAAATGTTGTTGTTAAACAAAAAAAAAAAAAAACTCTTCTTAAATTGAAAAACTGGTTTTAAGCAAAAATTTAATTTCACAAACAATTCCCCCCAAAATACCAACAAAAAAAAAACATAAAAACAAAATAATTTTTCTATAGAGTTTCAGTCGCAGCAACAACAAGTACATAATTACACCCGCACGAAACCCTCCTCAAACGATCTGAAATGAAATTGAATGAAGGAGAAAGATACATAAATACCAGAAAAGAAAATATTTATTTATTTTCAAGACAAGAATTAGTTAAGTCAGTCAGTCAGTCAGTCACTCTGTCAGACGTCAGGTCTTTTTGTAGCTGTTTATGGTTTTTCGTTGAAACAACATAAATTTCATGTTTTTGTTACTGTTATTGTATAAACGGAGCACAGTGGGCCAAATAAGAAAGGAAAACAATATTAAGTTTTTTTTTCTATTATTATTATAAAATCGTTTCGAATATGAATTTAAAATCAGTTGAATCTTAATCTAAAACAAGTAAGAGAGCGAATCTTATATACCCTTCACCAAATTATACTTCAAAATATAAATTTTAAATATTTTTAGGTAAACAAAATTTTTTTCCAGTTTTTTTTTGAATTTTAAAATTTTTTAATTTTAAAATTTTTTTTTAATTTTAAATTTAAAAAAAAAATTTTGTTTTTTAAATTTTTTGGTGAAAAAAAAATCGGGTTAAAAAATATTTTTCCGATTTTGTCCTATTGTAGGTCCAAGTTACTATGGTCTTATATACGTCGTTGCAAAGGTCTTTGAAATATCTATCATTAGATATCCATATTGTCTATATTAATGACTTAGAAATCCAGATATAGGTCAAAAATCGAGGTTGTCCTGGTTTTTTCGTCATATCTCAGCCATTTGTGGACCGATTTTGCTGATTTTAAATAGGAAACTTTTCGAAAGCATGTCTGACAGAATTATAGAAGAATTGGATCCCGAAGATCTCTGGGGTCTTCAGAAAATTGATTTCAACAAACAGACGGACGGACAGACGGATGGCTTAATCGACTCCGCTATCTATAAGGATCCAGAATATAGGGTCGGAATGATATCTATCATTAGATATCCATATTGTCTATATTAATGACTTAGAAATCCAGATATAGGTCAAAAATCGAGGTTGTCCTGGTTTTTTCGTCATATCTCAGCCATTTGTGGACGGATTTTGCTGATTTTAAATAGGAAACTTCTCGAAAGCATGTCTGACAGAATTATAGAAGATTTGGATCCCGAAGATATCTGGGGTCTTCAGAAAATAGATTTCAACAAACAGACGGACGGACAGACGGACATGGCTTAATCGACTCCGCTATCTATAAGGATCCAGAATATAGGGTCGGAAAGATATCTATCATTAGATATCCATATTGTCTATATTAATGACTTAGAAATCCAGATATAGGTCAAAAATCGAGGTTGTCCTGATTTTTTCCTCATATCTCAGCCATAGGAAACTTCTCGAAAGCATGTCTGACAGAATTATTGAAGATTTGGATCCCGAAGATATCTGGTGTGTTCAGAAAATTGATTTCAACAAACAGACGGACGGACATGGCTTAATCGACTTCGCTATCTATAAGGATTCAGAATATAGGGTCGGAAAATTATATTGTGGAAATTACAAACGGAATGACAAACTTATATATACCCTTCTCACAAAGGTGAAGGCTATATATTTTGAAATATATTCTTGTCTATTTTAAAAATAGCTATGCCAGTTTGTATGTGGAAATCAATTTCCCCAAGCCCCCAAATAACTTATAAACATGATAAATACATCAATATATCGGTTAAAGTCCTAGTTCAGTTGCTATTTAAAATCTAGAAAATCGGCCCATAAATGGCTGAGATATAAGCAAAAAACCATGAATACCTTGATTTTGTTGATTTATTTTTGACCTACATATATCTCGATTACTAAGTCATGTTCATAGACAATATGGATGTCAAATGAAAGGTATTTCAAAGACCTTTCCAATGAAGCGTCATTATATAAGTCACCACGAAATTCAGATCAATTCAGATCAATTTAAAATATCTTCCTATAAATGCATGTTTAAATTTTAGACGATACAGGTTAACATTGCCCGATTTAATGGAAATTCCCAGTGTTGTAAAGACGTTTCGTAATTTTCCTCCTGATCTACAGCCCCACTGTGCAACGGCGCACCCTGTAACATTAACACACAAGCGTCGATCAATGTTTTGATAAAAATTAAACAAAAAGAAAAAACACGTAATTTTTTTTTTGTTTTTATTTTTATTTTGTCAGTGGACTATTTTTTTTTTTGCTGGTGTTAAATCTTAAACAAATTCTTTTTTTTTTAAATATTTTTGGTATTTTCAAGACAAACTTGAAAGCTTTTCAAGTTAAGAGTTGGTGAGTTCTGGCTGCTATTTTAGTGGTTTGTTTGTATGGATGGATGGATAGATGTATGAATGTATTTTAAGTCATTTGCGTCATGTTTTCTTTTTCAGCTAGTTATTTGTTTGAAGTTGAAGCTATTGTGTGGTTTTTGTTGTTGCTGTGTTCTTTTTTCTTCTCTCGAAATTATTATTATTGTTTTTGTTGTAGTCAATGATTGATGGTGCAAATTATTATTGTGGTTGTTGGGATATTTTTGGATACATTACCAACCCAGTCAGCCGAGCAGCAAACCAACCATTTCATACAAATACAAAAACTTAAGCTGAAAGCAAGAAACATGATCAAAGATTTTACTTTGTTTTTCAACATTTTGTTTGCCATCTCGATACACTCACTACCCTATTCACATAAGTATCCAGATACACTTGTATGTATCTAGATACATATACTATATGTTTATATGATTGTATATTGTATTTACACTATTCACATCATATTAGCATAGGTACATATTTTCAGTGTTTTCAAGCTTAAGCTTTTGTTGTTAGTTAAAGTGCGAGATATGTTTCGTCATGCTAAAACCATTTTCAAGTTTCCAATTTCTTTTTAGATTTTTTTTTGAAAACACTTCACTATAATAGAATTTCAGTTAATTAGGTTTTTAATATTGTTATAGCCAGCCGTACCTGTGATTTGAATTGGAAATTCCTTCAAACTTATCGCAAACCTAAGATTTTATTAGCGTAAAATACTATATCAATCATTATGATACAGTATTTTACATACATTTGTTAAAGTGTAAAATGTCGATTTCAATACGGGGCCCTTATTTTGGACTTTTAAGATTTTCGATGTCCCAATGTCGAAAATTGTTCTCCGCCATCTAAAAATCAAGTGCTGAAAATTTGAACATCGAATTTAGGCTAATTTACTCCGAATAATTTTATGTTTTTAATATTTTTTAATGCAGAGTTCTAACTTTTATATCTTGTCATAGAAATTTAAAATTACAAAATCGTAAAGCATTATGATTTTAAATATTAGTTAAAAAATGTCTTATAAGAAATAATTTTTACAAATTTGTGACCAAAAAAAAAATTCCTCGAAATCCGCCAATTTCAAATCGATCCGCACGCTAATCCATAATAGGTAAAACTGTTAAAATTTCAATTTTTAATCCTTTAAGTTTAAACAAAATTTCAGTAACATTTAGGGCTATACAAATGTGAAGCTCCTTGAAGGATCGGTTTTTAGAATTTTTTCAAGCCTAATTTTTCAAAATTGGCCAACTTTGGATAGGTCTGAGAGAGACCATGCCCGCTTAATTGAACCAAATTTTACTTTACACGCTTTTACATTAAGTTCTCTTTCAGTTATTGATTCGCGCAAATTATAGACGACTCTTTCATCGCAAAACTGTTAATAAAAAAAAATTCCCAGACTTTACAGACACCATTGCATCCAGAAATATGCAACATTTGGTGCAGTTTATATGCTGGTGACATCATCGTCAACAGAATGACGCTTCGTGCCTACCGCGATCGCAACCATCGATTTATTGAAATCAAAACTTGGCGATAACTTAATTTCGAGAAATGGACCTTCGAGAATTGGCCTCCAAGGTCGTGCGATTTGACACCTTTCGATTTTTTTGACGATTTAGCAATGTCCGTCCGCCTGGGAAGGTCTTAGGAGAATGAAATTTTCTTCAAATATTCTTTGTTGATCATAAATCTTTGGTATTGAAAATGTGCAAAATCGTTCAAGTAGAACTAGAGTTATTGACCAAATTGTAGGACAACCTCCAAACAAATTTTATATTTTTCAAAACTTTGTGCAATTTTCTGATAATACATTGGAATTTTGCACACGTTATTCCTATTATTCCTAAAAGAACAATTTGTTTTGAAATGGTATATAACATAATTATAATTATGAAGAATATTCAAGAATCTGGAAGTTGTGAAGGTAGTAATTAGTAAAATTATAGTCGATAAGTTAGTAGCAATCAAATCAAATTAAATGCAAATTATCAAAACCAGAATTATGGCAACCTCGAAAATTTAATTTCAAACTTCAATTTATTTTCCGAATGTTTAATTAATATTAATATCACCCTACTTTTGACAAAAGAGCGATGAGGCACATTTTCATTTAACCTTCGCTTTACCAAAGGTTTTTTATGTACATGGTTTACCAATACCCACTCGGGTGACACTACACTTCTATAAATATATAAGACGAACGAAATTTTAAAAAATTGAAAAAACCTTATAAAAAGTTGAAAATTGTTCTATTAAATTGTATAGAACTCTAGGATTTGTTCAGTGAGTACAAATTTCATTTAAATCGAAAAAAAATTAAAAAAAATATTAAACCAATAAAATCGATATGGTCTATTGGGTATTGGTAAAGCGAAGGTTAAATGGATGTGTTAATAAACAGAACTTCCGAATTTGGGGTACTAAAAATCCTAGAGCAGTGCATCAGCGACAATTATACCCTTTCAGATGCACAGTTTAATGTGGATAGAGTTATTGGTCCATATTTTTTTTTAGAAAATGATGCTGGAACCAGAACCAGAAACCGTCTCCGGGCAGGTATATTGTACCATGTTTTTTACGTCCTGTAGTTCTCAATAATCCTGACATATGGTTCCAGCAATATGAAGCTACAAACCATACCTCGAGAGACACAATGGCGATACTGCGAGAGCTTTTTGGTGACGGAACAATCACAAAACCTACAATCACATGCCTTGCGATATCGTGAATTTTTCCTACCCCGTTTGCTTCTCAACACTTCTAGCAATGTAAATAGGCTCTATGTATAATATTTACACTTTTCCTCTATCGGATTTTAGGGAGTTACATAAACCATCATAGAAGACTTACATGCAAACACATTTTCTTGCTAGATTTTAATATATTTGTAAAGTATTTATTGTATATGACTTTTGAAATATTTGAAAATAAAATAATCAAGTGTTTATCATACATTCTATACAAACATATATGTTTGTATATACTTGAAAATATATTTAGAATATACACACATACTTACATGTATGTAAATATTATATAGATAAATATATTTTTTTTACTTTACGATCATATAATTTTTTATGATCTTCACAGCATTTCGAAAAAAATACCAAATAAAATATACCCTGTTCAAATTTTACATTTAAAGAAAATAATAAAAACCAACAAAAATTTAGCTTATAAGTATCTCTTAACGAAATTGATTATTAATGTTAATTTTAGTTTTTTTTTTTAATTTTAACTGAGCATTTTGGTTTTTTGCTCTTAACGTTTCCATAAGATAAAATAAATAATTGCAAGTGGAAAGAGTTACAAACTTTTTTTTTGAGGATCTTTCAAATTTCATCAGCATACGACAATAATAACGATGACACACTGACAGTTGACATACATACATTTTCAAAAAAAAAAACGTAACAGTAAAATAAATATGATTACACTGGAAAAAATACAGGATCACGGATTTGAAAACATAATTATAATTGAAGGAAATTAATTTGTTATATATCCAGCATTTTAATTTCCAATTTAAATATAACATAATTTTTGTAACTCAGTTATTAGCTTTTACCTTTTATTATCTAATTATTTCTCTAACTGTAGCCAATAAAAATATACATAAGTAGTTTTGTGGTACATTGTAGTTAATTTGGACGCTGTAACACATGACACATGAAGCATTATGAACATAAATGAACCAACGCCTTAAAAAAAGGTATAAACTTTCTATTTTATGATTTTTTCATTATTTGTTTTCTTTAGGTAATTAAAGTTCAATGATTTATAATCGCAAATTTCTTTTATAGATCCATGCACAAACTATGTACACACATGCCATTAAAATGGAGGGATTACAAAAGTGGTTTGTGAAATTTTTTTTCTTGACAAGAAACTGAAACAAAAAAAGTTTTATGAATAGTTATTAGATTGAGTCCAGTTAGTTTTGGAGTTTTTGGTATATTTGGAAACTTTTATCGAACTATTAGTGGCAAATTTACTTAATAGTATAAAAGGAAGTTTATTGATTTGTCATTAAAGTATAGAATTTGAAGATGATCTAGCTATGTTCGTCTGTTTATTGATGGACAAAATTTAAAGGGTCTTTTTGGCATTTGGCAAAATCGGTTTATTTTTAGCTAATCCAAAATATATATTAAACTTCATCCAAAGGGGTATCAGTTTATGTTTTCCGAACTCCACTTTATAGTTTTTGAAGCCCAAAACTAGCTGTCACCTGATCCGTTACCATATCGTACCGTTGTAACTAACTTGACATTCAGTTTTTATCGGTAATGGATTCTGTAAGTCCTTACGATTAATCAGTTATCATAGTCGTTATCAACTCGTCATAGATGGCTCCATCTTCCCGTATAAGGAGATACAAAAATATACTTGATGGCAACTCACGAAATCAGATTGATCATATATGCGTGAGCAGAAGATGGAGAAGCTCCTTAATGGATGTCAGAAACAGAAGAGGTGCTGACATCGGTAGTGATCATAAGCTCATCATAGGCGAAATCAAGATCACAGAAGACGAAAACGGCTCTACCTACAACAACTCCAGAATAACGATACTAGAATACGGAAATTCGTGAACAGCTACCAATAAATCAACACCACTCTGGGAAGATATCACAGCAACATATATCCGAGTCGCAGAAGAAACATTGGGACATAGCGCAACCACAAAGAAAATGTTCGATATCAGACGACACTTTGAACCTGGTTTCTCAAAGAAGGGAACTCAAGCTGCTGTTAAACAACAACACTTTGAGACAGCAGTAGCAACTACTGGCAAAACAACTAAAGAAAGTTGCAAGAAAAGACAAAAGAAAGTTCCTAGAACGGCTTGCAATGTCGGCAAAAGAAGCGACTACACAGAACAATATGAGAAAACTACACAAGACAATAAACTGTCTCACCAATCCAATGTGTAACAGGAACCAACCAGTCGCTGATCGCAGTGGTGCACTATTAAAAAACAATGTCGCACAGACACAAAGATGGAGAGAATATTTCGAAGAAATTAGTGACGTCCCCACAGATGAAACTACTGGTGACAACGAAATTGAAAACAACAGCCCTGCAGAAAATATCCTGAGAATATTAAGCAGCCCCGCAATATAAGTGGGATAAAGGAGGCCATCGAAAAGTTAGGAGATAACAGGACAGCAGGTGAAGATGAAATATCAGCTGAAATTCATCGGGTTGACATTGAAACCACAGCTGAACTTCTACGACCGTACATCAAATCAGTCTGGGAGGAGGAAAGGTTACCTTCAAATTGGAAGAATGGCATCAACGTTAAGTTATTAAAAAGTTGCGAGGAATTACTCTACTTAACACCATATACGAGATACTAGCAGTCAGAAAAGGGAAGGCTTCAAATTAAAATGGAGAAAGAACATTCTACGACATCTACAGGCATGTTTCCGGCCAAACAGAAGCTGCGTAGATCAGGCCAACACTAAAACAATGGCGTACTCCACTGTACATACTCTTCATAGATATCAAGAAAGCTTTTGATACCAATAGACGGATTGCCATATGGAAAGCATTGAGAAGAAAAGGAGTGCTGGATGACATAATGAGCGAAGTCTGTTCAGAGATAAGAGGAATAACATGGAGCCTCTCATATCAACTCGAGGATTTGGATTATGTGGGTGATATTTGGCTACTCTCGCACAAGATCTCCAACATGCAAGCAAAAGTAGAAGATTTGGAAAGATTAACACGCAATGTTGGACTTGAGATAAATATCAAGAAAACCATGAGAATCAACAACGTTAGCACCGATAACATCATCACGGATCTCTGGAACCATGCCAAAGAGGAACCCATACTTACACAAATAAAACATAGGAAATGGAGGTGGATCGGCATACTATCAGAATGAAACCCTCAAGGCTCAAGAAGCCATGGTCGGCCAAAGTATACATGGAGACGCACGATACTCCAAAAACTAGGACAGTGCAATCTTACATGGGAAACAACTGCAACGATATGCAGTTGTAATTTGTGGAAGCCATATGCTTCCAGGAGGGTTAATGGGGGAAAAATAGAAAACTAAGTTTCCTACACCAGATGCAGCCATACAACCCCACAACATGTTAGACAGTATTTACTACATTGTTCTTTTCCAATTCAGTGTTTGGCCTTTACTAAACTCTTACTCTGCCGTCCGATTAAAAAATATTATCTAAGAATAGTATTCCGTTCCAAAAATCTTAAGATTTATTTTTGTAAGTATTTTTCAATCGGACGGCAGAGTAAGAGTTTGGAGAAGACCAAACACTGAATTGAAAAAGAACAAACACTGTCAAACATGGCGTAGGAGGGGTCATGTTGTGGGGTTATATGGCAGCATCTGGTGTAGGAAACTTAGTTTTCATCGACGGTTCAATGGACAAAACGGTGTACCTTAATATTTTAAAAGAAAACCTACTACAATTCGCTCTAAAGTTAAAGCTTGGGAACATTTATATTTTCAACAGTACAATGACCCCAAACACACAGCCCATGACGTCCAAATATGGACCCCACATTCTCCCGACTCCTCCGCAATCACCTGACATGAATCCTATAGAACATCTGTGGGATAAATTGGGCGGACGTTTAGGAAAGCACCATATTATTAGTGAGACTCAACTTAAATAAGACCTGTTACAAGAATGGTAAAATATTGAAGCTGGCGTCATCAAAAAATTGGTCGATTCAATGCCAAGACGATTAAAAGAAGTCATTAAAAAGATAGGCTACACCACAAAATATTAAACTATTTAAAAAAACTATTTTCGTTTTAAATATTAGAAATTGTGTGAATATTTTTGGCCCTTTAAATCGAACTTCGAAACATTAGTTAAATTTTTTTTCTGAAATGTGCCAACTTATGTTTAGTTTTTCCATATATTTCAATAAGTTATACGTAAATAAATATTTTTTTGAAACCCGTACGAAAGTTGTGGACTTTAAAAAATATGGAAGATTAAAGATAAATCTGTATGCTGTGTGAATATTTAAGTCCGGCACTGTATGTAACTACTTATTTTACTGATATCAAAGTAATGACTTATTTAACTCACATATATCCAAAGAGTATCATGACAATTTGTTTCCGGAACTGTATCGGAAAAGTATATAAGTAATAGATACAATAGATTACGAATATTAACATGTCGAAAAAAAGTTTTCTATGCAAAACAGCACACTTTTTTAGCTCTCGAGGTAGCTTTGATAAAAAACTGGAGGTGGAGATGAGCGATATTTCCATGCCTGTGATTTAATCACCGCGATTGAAAAATCACTGGTAACACTGGTGGAGAACTTAATTTCGGTCTTGGAATTTAATTTTGAGAAGTAAAACTTTCGGATTATCGGATTTGTTTAGGTCAATTTTCATTTTATTTCTTAACTCTTACAATGAGTTGATACTTAACTCTGTCACTTAATCCAAAATCATCATAAAAATAATCATATTTAATACCAAATTCCTCAAAGATTTTTAAAGTATTAGTCTCGAAAGCATAAAAACTCGAAGATACCATTAAAAACTTCTTGACAGACTTTTTCCATTCCGGGGAAATATTAAAAAAAAATCTGTTCATTCTCGGAAATACCCGAGAATTTAATAGAAAACCTAACTTGAATTTAATTTGCGTAAATGTATAGTGTTCAAACAAGTTTCCATTGTATTGCCACTCACTGTATTTCTATGCATTCTTCTACAATAAACAAATTGATTTCTTTGGAAAACAAATACTATATGTAAGTGTCAAATGATTTAAACAAATATCATCAGTCAGGCAGTCAGTCAGTCACACATAACGATCATTAAGCAGTGCAAATTTCATTTGAATATCCGTTTCATCTTAAGTCAACCACATGATTCATACATTTTCCGAAAACATTTTTCAACTTTTTATTTCTTTCACAACCAAACGTGCTAAATATATAATAAGTAAACTTTTTTTAGTTGTTAATAACCAAATACAAAAACACTCAGTATTACAATGTTTTGGCTTTAACAAAAAAAATTACGCGCCTTCTATTTATTACACATTACAGTCACTTCATTCATTTTTACGTCGCGACTCTTATAGTTCTGATTTGCTGCTGCAGTTGTTCTTGTTGTTATTATGCGCTCATTCACCTTTTATGTCAGCCATCATTAATTTCCGCTTAAACAAACGCCGACGCCACTGCCAAAACGCATTCGTAAAATAAAATTGTACGAAACTCAAGATGGAAAGAAAAAACCGGCAAATACGAGTGTAAACAGAAAAATCAAACATAAAAACAAAACGACTGGAGGAAACATTTACTGTGGAGAGTCTTGCATAAATATGTGGCAGCTCGTAAAAGAATCAATTTTGAAGAGGTTTTGCAAGATTGAAGAGAGAGCAAGAATTT
Organism: Calliphora vicina; assembly: GCF_958450345.1. Classification (NCBI taxonomy): domain Eukaryota; kingdom Metazoa; phylum Arthropoda; class Insecta; order Diptera; family Calliphoridae; genus Calliphora; species Calliphora vicina. Next base: position 97,695,316 of record NC_088784.1, on the reverse strand, counting down.
GGAAAATCGGATTTTCGGATACACTAGGATATTTCCTATAAAATCCAAGCATTACTCTAGACAAAACCAACCGAACCGGCTAAAACAGTGACCGGCATTCATAGCGACATCATTTGTCTGTTTATAAAAATTATCAATCATGAAACTAAAATCACAATCAATAGCTGATCAGTTTATTTATTCATTTTCATTTTTCATTTTATTTATAAAAGTCTTTGGATTTACAAAATATCCTTTAGAACAGACAAGGAACTTTCAATAATATTCTGACCTCGAGTCTTATTGATTTCCTACGACAATTTGATCTGGACCTGAACTTAATCAGTTGGATAGGTCATATTTTGGGAAACAGATAGATAAAATGCGAGGCAAACGACACAAGAATAAGAGACAATATGCAGAGGATGGTATTTTACCTCCCCTATTATGGGTAAATATTGGGACGTTGACTTAAAAATGCGGGATTTACAATAGATACGGCATCTATCTATTGAACGCGGTTTTTGTTTCTAATAACTTGTATGTCATTTTGAAGGGTACATCTCTGTCATTTATTGTCTCTTAGTTATTTCACATTATAACGTAAACAACAAAGTTTTGTTTGCTTCGAAAATGTCGAATTTTCTGCTTTCAACGTTCGAGATATGGTTTGTGCGGTTCAGAAGTGGTGAATTTGACATGGAAGACAAATATCGCCAGGCCAGTCAAAAAAGTTTCAAGACCAAGAATTGGAGCAATTACTCCATGAAGATTGTTGTCAAACTCAACAAGAACTTGCAAAACCATTGGGAGCTACGCAAGAAGCAATTTCAAAATGTTTGCGAGCAGCAGGATTCATGTAAATTGGGTACCATACGAATTGAAGCCGAGAGACCTTGAATGACGGTTTTGTATGTCTAAAATGCAGCTTGAACGATATAAAAGAAAACCAGTATTGAACTAAATCATTACTTGCCATGAAATATGGATTCATTACGATAACCAAAAGCGTAAGTGATCGTATGTGAAGCCAAATATCCATGGCGCTAAGATAATGCTCTATATTCGGTGGGAAGCGTAAGAGATCGTATGCGAAGCCCGACCAACCAACCGAATCAACACCAAAGCCAAATATCCATGTCGCTAAGTTAATGCGCTATATTTGGTGAGAACAATATGGGTCCTTTCTATTATGAGTTGCTGAAATCTGGATAGATTCGTTTGAAGCGAGTATTGACCGAAAAACGCCCAAAATATGCGACCAGACATGTAATATTCCATGACAATGCTCGGCCACATGTTACAATACCTGTTAAAAAGTACTTAGAATGAAGTGGCTGGGAAGTTTTGTCTCACCCGCTTTATAGTCCAGACCATACCCCTTCCGACTATTATTTGTTTCGATCGATGCAGAATACTCTATCAGGGATACGGTTCACTAAATAACAGTGTACCGTATATATACAACTTCATCTTCATTAGTCAGACAATGTAAGAATTCTCTGTCAAGGTTGTCTGTCTGACTTTACTTTAGTTTGGGTCCCTGAGCATAGAGACTACTATGGCAATCAACAGGCAGACGAATTAGCCAGAATGGAATCTGCTTTGGATATCTCCAATACGGTTTCAGTAGCAATTCCACTGGGGACTATTAAAGAGTATTATCTACAGACACTTTCTTACAAAGACTGAGAACAGATGGAACAACTTAGATACATGTAGTTTGGTCAAGTTAATTCAGCACTCTTTTAACGAGAAACGAACTATGCAACTGATAACCCGTAATAGAATGGATATATCAAGGATGCTGGCAGTATTAAGGGGGCACTGGATGCTAGGCAAGCATCCCATTTAACGACCATTGTAGTAAGGATAGGGAAAAAGAGGAAACGATTTTTCTCTGCGAATGCCTGAGTGTCAATAAGAACAATTTCTTGGGCAAATTTATATTAACCAACCTTGAGTCTAAACTTAATGACCTACTGAGATATCTCACGATTACAGGTTGGGTCTAATAACATCGTCTTTTTAGTATACATTACTTTGTCAACAAGTGGTGTGGTCTTCCCAGGGAACTACCACGTAAACCAACCAACCAACAAACCAATCAAGAATGAGATAAATTCTTATAGATTATCTGACCATCATGGAATTATCGGAAACGAAATGTCGTATAAACTATTAAAGATGGGAAGCTTAAGAACGAATTCAAAGAATGGGAGATAAATGAACCTGTCAGAAACTGGCAGAACAACAACCTTTTTATGAAGAGACACAAAACAAGAGATTACAGATAAGATTTTAATTTGAAAGGCCAAATCTCAAGACTAGTAAATATACTAACTGGACATAATGAGTTGTAATATCATCTGGTTCGAATGGGTATATCCAAAGATCTGTAGAGCTTGTGAATTTTAGGACGAAACGCTGGAACACTACCTGTATCAATATCCTGCTTTTATTCGTATTAGAGACGAACAATTTCATATGGACACTATGCCAAAATTAGAACATCTAAGAAATTGGAAATCATTGAGAAACTATATCGAGGGGACTAGGTTTTTAACACAGCCGACTTTATGAATATAGAGAATAACTTATTCCTTAGAATATAAAACATGTCGAAAAGGAATATATCAATACCTGGAACTGGTATGGGATTTTTAACCATCCCTCTACTCAATCTAACCTAACGCCTTTTTGAGACAATCGAGATTCAGAAATTCTTAAGTCGCACATTAGGTGTTGAAACCTCTTACTTTGGGATACTTCTCAAATACTCCGTCATGCATTCCATTTTTGATATCATTATCCTAAAAGTAACCATTGTAAAGCAGTTCACATAGATATAAGGCAGTGATCGGCACTCATAGCCACCGGTGGACGATCTAATATTCAGATGTATACAATACGAATGTGAGCGAAAAAAGCACGACCAAAAAAATTTGTTTTATGCAACATTACAATACATTTACTAGAGCGGGAAGTTCTCTTTGTGCCGACCACTGATATATTGATCAATTTTCCTTTACAAAAAACGATTACATCCTTTCAACTATCTGAAAACAAAACGGATGCTAACAATAATAATAGCAATATTTTGTTATTATTGTTTTTTTTTTAAAGAAAAATATGCCTTAAGAGCGAATAAAAACACAATATTAACAACATCCACACAAGCATGAAAATAAACAACAAGTAAATAATGTTTTTCCAAAGAAATGCATGCAAGTTTCTTTTCGTTTTCTTCCTTTTTGTCTTGTGTTTCCAACAACAACTAAAACCATAAAAGCTACAAAAGCAAATGTATCGTAAAACTCTCAGGGCCATAAAGGTGGAGACACAATATGACTGTGATCATGATGAGGTTGTTGCAGATGATCATATATGAGCAAAAATTGAAGGGTTTTGAAAAGATGTGGGGCAGTAGGCGGGGGAATAACGTTATATTTTTCATTTAGCAACAGAAATTAAAATACACCACACATTTAAAATGAAAAAAGGAAATATGGCAAAGTTTTGAATGAAAAAAAACTGAAAACACACTTTAGGCGTCGTCTGTTTGCTGTTTTATGTTAATGGGTCTGGCTGGCTTTTAGTTGCAACAAGTCTGCGGTAAATTTTAACTTTCCTTTGTCTTAGGCTGCATGTTTACGCATATATGTATTTTTAAAATACTGTTGAAGTTTTTCAATAGCACTGTACTGTTTTAAGATATTTCCAATTCTAGCTAGGCTCTTGTTTCTGGTGCAACACTTTGTGGAGATGCATTTAAAAAAAATATAAAAGCTTTATAAGATCCTCAAGAAACTTTATTTTCTAGGAAGTAAAGAGTAAAAACCTTTTGTCGGCCAAAAATATTAGAAAATTCAAAATTAAAAAAATTAGCTTTCCGAAATTCAAAAGAATAGGACTGGAAATATCGAAAGGACTCCAAAGGATATGTGCTCGAAATGAAAAGAACCAAAGTAAACAAATTATGTTTTATCTAAATTAATTTTGCTGTAATTCATGTTGTCTCAATGACTAAATCGTTTTTGCATAAGAACCGAATCATCAACCCTTTTTCTTCTTTGTTATACATTTAACAAGAAATAATCCCCCTAACGATAATAACTAAAAGTTTTTTTTTAGTTTTTTATGACATTTGTTTTCATGTAAAATTCAATAGTTTTTTTCCAACAAACCTCGCCATCTCTTATTCCACTTAATTTAGCTTCTATTCAATAGGTTTTCCTTTTTTCCCTCTTTTGTGTCATTCTGCTTTTGGCAGCTGTAATTTTTAAAAGAGGGGGATTTTTTTTCCAATACTATTCAGTTACCCTTACTTGCGTTTCCCTGCTTTTATGTTGCACAATTGTTTTTGTTCTATTTAGTGCAGCAGATGTCGTCTGTGTTTGATCGTACAAATATCAAATGGGGGTTACAAATGCAACATATGTGAAGCTTTTCTCTTTTCGAACAGGATCAAAAGAGGGAATATGTTTGTATGTATGCGTGTATAGCTGTGTAAACACCCGTTTAAAAGTACATTTTTAGTCAATAGTTAAGATTTAATTTGAGTTTTGTATGTTTTGTAAGTTGACTCCCGCTGATTCATACACAATATTGATTTAAATTGATTAAAATATAGAAATTCTAATTTAATTTGGACTTTATTTGTGCTTCATTATTTCTAGACGATTTTCCCTTTTCCCATGTATTTTAGCAACCAAACTATTTTCATAAGAATAGCTTCTTAGATGCAACTGTCTGGGAAAATAAAACTGCAATATAATGCCCTCACATATTCCTGCACAGAGAAAACAGATTCGTAGTAGCAACCGAATTTGTTGTCAATCGAATGATCCGGTTGCACACATAGAATTTTTCGGTTTTATCAACAGAAATTCAGTTTACAAAGAAGAATTTCGCTTGAAGCAACCAAACATTTGTAACTCCTTCTAAAATTTGGTAGCCACAACTGTAAAATTCGATCACTAAGGTAGAATCATTCGATTGGCAACAAATTCGATTGCTATCACGAATCTGTTTTCTCTGTGTGGCAATAATTTGTACAATCGGTAGTTTGGCTACCTATTTAAAATAGTTAAAAGATAACGGCAACGCTAATTTGGATTATTTAGGTAACGGTGTTTTGTCGGTAATGATATTTTCTGTTATTACGATAACGATAGTTTAATAATAATAGTAATTTCATCATTAATCAAATTATTAACAAAATTTACAAGAATTAAAAATAAAATTGACCAAGGTGGTCCATTAAATCTTTTTAAAAATGAAGCCTAAGATTCCCTAGTAATGAGAACTTCCTATTGGGTGTATAACTAAAAATGCAGAATTTTTTTAAAATGTTTAGCTTTTATTTTGAAACATTTGTACAATTTAAATTTATTGAAAGTATTGGTCATTGTTAGCTATCACCTTTTCCCATCTCTCTGGCAATATATGAATTCCGAATCAAAAGAACTGCGCATCTTGTGAGGCCAAGAACGAATCAAACTAATTTCGGATACTCTGTTCTAAAGTGAAGCGTATCATAGAGAGAGCGTTCTGCATCGAACGAAACAAATAGTAGTCGTACAGAGCAAGGTATGGATTATAAAGCGGGTGAGGCAAAACTTCCCAACCACTTCATTATAAATACTTTTTAACAGGTATTGCAACATGTGGCCGATCGTTGTCATGATGGAATATTACGGTTTCATTTCTAGGCGTTTTTCGGCCAATGCTCGCTTCAAACGAATTTTCAGCAGCTTATAACAGATAGAACCCTTTTGCTCCCACCAAATACAGACTATTATCTTAGCGCCATGGCTATTTGGCGACGATTCGGCTGGTTGACCGGGCTTCACATACGATTTTTTACGCTTCGGGTTATTGTAAAGAATTGTAAATGCAAAAATGATTTTTATACCCTTCACCTTCGTGAGAATGGTATATACATATAAGTATGTCATTCCATTTGTAATTTCCACAATATAATTTTCCGACCCTATAAAGTATATATATGTATCTGGATCCTTACAGATAGCGGAGTCGATTAAGCCATGTCCATCTGTCTGTCTGTTGAAATCAACTTTCCGAAGCACCCAAATAACTTACACGATTCATACATCAATATCTCCGGCTCGGTTGCTATTTAAAATCGAGAAAATCGGTCCACAAATGGCTGAGATATAAAGATAAAATCAAGACAACCTCGATTTTTCACCCATATCTGGATTACTAAGTCATTAATATAGACAATATGGATATATAATAATAGATATTTCAAAGACCTTTGCAACGACGTATATAAGATCATAGTGAGTTGGACCTACAATGGGTCAAAATCGGAAAAAATATTTTTTAAGCCGATTTTTTTTTCACAAAAAGTTTTTTTTCGCTAAATATTAAAATTTAATCCATATCGTACTGTTACGTTTTAACCTTTTCAAACCGTTGGTTTATTTCCTTTAAATATTGATTGCAAATAAAAGTCGTTTAGTAGTTTAAAAATTGTAACAACTATTTATTTATTTAAAATGTACAACAACTACAGAATTAAATAGTCGCTCAGTGTTTTTTTATACACGTTTATAAATTCGTAGAAATACAGACACAATGTACACGTATTCACTGGAAAATACAGCACAATTTAAGGCACTCAGTTGATGTTTATTCGAATAGCGTCTCTGATAAACTGAACTCACGACTGCAATCATGGTCACTATTTATACACACGCCATCACTGGTGAACATTCTACAATGTTCTTTAACTGTCAAAACTCGTATATTCGAAGTCTAGAGCTTTCGAATACACACGTCATCACTGGTGAACATTCTACAATTTTCTTTAACTGTCAAAACTCGTATATCTCGAATTCGAATATACGAGTCGCAGCATACATTCAGCGTTGCCATACTTACGATCAATGATCAACTCAAAGCTTTTATTCAATGTTAATAATGCCCACAGATATGTTACAGTTTGAGAGGCACTGCTATTTGAAAGCATTATGTAACTTTAAATCAGCCGTTAAAATCCTTATATTTGAATTCAAGTACAATTTCGTAACAATACCTTAATTTCAATGTTAGATTAATATTTGTTAGATGCTCCCTTCATTTTAATTACCTCCGGTTTCCGGGGGTATAGAATACCATACCATTTTTGCCACATATCGTCTTTGTTTTTACTCTTATATGGCCATATTTTATTTTTAAGAATCCCCACAAATGCTTAATGGGGTTTAAGTCCGAAGATTGGGAATGCCAATCTAGGACACGCACGTCTTTATCCCGCATAAACTCCCAGACAAGAGGCATTTGCTCTTCGGCAAATTGTAATGGACGCCCAACAATCCCAAAGCTGTATGGAACCTCCTCCATGTTTGAGAGTCTTTTCTGTGTACCTGGAGTCAAATTCTTTATTTTATGGTCATCGTATAAACATTTTACCACCAGACTCAAACAAATTAATTTTGGTTTCATCTGACCTCAGTATATTTTTCCAATTTTCCCGACAGAGGTTTTGATTGGCGAATAATATATTTCGGACACATACATATGTCCGACGTGAATTGTATTCTCTCTAGCCATGTCACACAATAGTGCTTGAGTTTCAAGAATTTTTTCTATGTTGTCTGCAAGTTCCTCATGTTCCTCTGTACTTTCAGTATTTTTTGTAACCCAGTATCCGATAAAAATTTCCTTTTCGCTATTTCGTAAGACACTCTTATTTCTTTCTAAGCTGTAAATATTACTGGCAGTAGCCTAAATTCCAATATTGACTTTTTCAAAGAGATTACGCAGAACAAATTCTGTGGCCCCCAGCATCTTATTTGCTGAAAGTGCCTTGGCAGTCAATATGTTAATCATATTATTAATTTATGTTAAACATAAAACGCATAAAAATAATATTAGGATCTGCTTCCTCATTATATTTTCCAACACTATCTAACTGCATAGAAATTCAGACCGACAACAGGTCAAAATCGGGGAAAAAAATTGTATCTTGAATTTATTTATTAAGTCCGACTGTAAAAAGTATATACCTACTTATACATTAATAAAATACGAAAAAAACAGAAATATCGTAAGAATTTGTTTTGATCTATTAGTTGAATATTTGGAAAAGTTTCCATTGTATTGTCAAACCACTTAATACTCTTGCATTCATGGTAAAGTATACAAAAAACACTATAATATACTACATACATCCATACATAAATACTTTGACAACCCCATTAAAACTAAAAAAAACGCCAAGTGTCTAATTAAAGTAATTACATTGATTTTTCAATTTCCCACATTGAATGCATTCGATTGATTAATGAATAAAAGCGATTGCAGAATTTAGTGCAAATGCATTTTCAAATGTTTGTTTGTTTGGCTCGTGCAAAACTAAAATTTCGCATGGCTCGTGCTGAAACAACTGCCAATAACAAAAACAAATATGTAGTAAATAAAACACTGCAATTGCAAACTAAGTGCTCAAGTATGCAATAATAATAATAAATAAATCCAGCATATAACAACAACCGAGAGTAAGAACAACTGTGGAAATGCGTCATACAGCAATAACATATGATCTCTGAGAAATTTTCACACATTTTTTTACTCAATGGTGTATTTGGGGTTTTTAAGGGTTTGGGGGGATTTTTCGATTAATATGGAATGAAAGAAAGAAAGAGAAAGAGGGAAATAGTGTGAGAGATTGAGTAAAATGTTGGGGAAACAGATAAAGAGTTTAATTTAAAGGTGTTTGAAATGCTGACAACGATGATGATGATGATAATGACGATGATGATGACGATGTCTGACTTTATGTAGATTAGTGTTATTCAGATATACATATCTATATACCTACAATCTACATATGTTCTTTATACAGTTTGTTGTTAATATTTTGTGCATGCACATTGGCATGTCTGTATGTATATAATGTGCTTTTAAAAGTTTTTGCTTTGTTTTTTAAACGAACAACGAAAACAAGTAATCGGTTTGTTCTAAGTTTCTTTTTTTTGTTTTTATTCTATTTGTTTTGGTTTTTCAGTTTTTATTGCTTTTTATTTTGTTATTGTTTATGCTTGTTGCTTTGCAAATACTAAAAAAAAAATCTATTAAGAACTTTTTTCGCCAGTTGGTTTTTTTTAGTTACATTACAAACTCTCAGGAATACGGACGTTTTTTTGTTGTTATTATTCTAAACCCCTCAAAAAAAAAACGCAAAAACAAAACATATAAAATAAAATCTTATAAGAACAACACAACGGTCGTTTTCAATATTTTCCACGGTATTTAAAAAATTACAAATAAAAAAACAAATAAATACTACCTTATGTCGTAATGTTTACTAAGTGATGAAGAAATATTTTTAAACAGTTTCCAGTTGCTAACTGACATTTACATGAAATAGCAATAAAATGTTTTACATTTTTGTTAGTTTAATTACATATTAATTTCATTAACTTGTGTTTCTAGTCTTTTGTTAAGTTTTGTGTTACTGTAAAATGTTGTTAAACAAAGTATGCTTAATTATAGCAGAACATGTTCAACAAATTGCAATTTGTTTTCTTAAATTTAAATGATTTAGAAAAACACTACATTTAAATTAAATACCATAACAAATATTTTGCTGGCTACTTTTTAATATACTTTTTTATACAACTCTGTTTTTGCAACTGTTAAATAATTGAAAGCGTTGCCACTGTTAACGTTTACATATTTGGTTTGACTACTTGGCTGTTTAGAGGTTTGTATACATTTTTATTTATATACAAATTTCCATTGTTCTTGAAATTTATCTTCAATTTAAGATTTGGTTTGTGTTTATTTCAATTTTCTTTTAAACAGATTATGTTTTAATCAATGAAATTTTTACCAAAATTTTGTCTTTTGTTTTCCCGGTCTCTTATTTGTTATTTATTTTACAGTTAGACTCTTAGATTAGAATGCATGAATATACATAGGAACTGAGATAAGAGATTTGTATTCTTGGTTTATTTAGAATTTGAGAGTAACACAAAATGTTTAAATTACAGCCAAACCTAAATAACAGCGTTGTTTATTTGATAAAAATTATCATCAAATTTTGACAGCGCGTTAGGTAGTGAAGTTGGCGACAGAAGATAAAGAAACTGACGATATTTAAGTTTTTTTTTTATTGTTTTCTTTACTTACCCTTATATTCAAAAACGAATATTAAAGTTATCAAAGGTTTATAACAGGAAAAAGTGCCAATTATAACTTCAATAACCGTTTTTATACCCTTCAGCTTCGTGAGAAGGGTATATATAAGTTTGTCATTCCGTTTGTAATTTCTACATTTTTCATTTCCGACCCTATAAAGTATATATATTCTGGATCCTTATAGATAGCGGAGTCGATTAAGCCATGTCCGTCTGTCTGTCTGTCTGTCTGTCCGTCTGTCTGTCTGTCTGTTGAAATCAGTTTTCTGAAGACCCCAGATATCTTCGGGATCCAAATCTTCAATAATTCTGTCAGACATGCTTTCGAGAATTTTGCTATTTAAAATCAGCAAAATCGGTCCACAAATGGCTGAGATATGAGGAAAAAACCAAGACAACCGCGATTTTTGACCTATTTTTTTACCTATATCTGGATTACTAAGACATTAATATAGACAATATGGATATCTAATGATAGATATTTCTAAGACATTTGCAACGACGTATATAAGACCATAGAAAGTTGGACCTACAATGGGTCAAAATCGGGAAAAAAATTTTGAACCAGATTTTTTTTTTTAAAAAAAATTAAAAAACAAAAAAAAAATTTTTTAAAAATTTTAAAAAAAAAATTTTAAAATTTAAAAAAAAAAAAAATTTTAAATTTAAAAAAAAAAAATTTAAATTAAAAAAAAAAAATTTTAAATTTAAAAAAAATTTTTAAATTTAAATAAACAAAAAAAAATTTTTTTTTCCAAAAAATTCAAAAAACAACTGTAAAAAAATTAAATTTTGTTTACCTAAAAATATTTAAAATTTTTAAGTATAATTTGGTGAAGGGTATTTAAGATTCGGCACAGCCGAATATAGCACTATTACTTGTTGAATATGGGGGTTAGTCTTTACTTTGTACATACAAACTAAAATTGAAAACCCCAATTTTGTCATTGTTGTCAAAACGTTCATCTAGAAATCTGTAACAAATAAGAAGACCATAAGGTCCATTGTGATTCCCATCAAAAGTCCTATAGAAAGCAAAACGATGACCTTGCTGAAAGAGAGGGGACATGAAGAAAAGAAAGAAAAAGAAAGGTAGTGTCTCATAGATAGCAAAAGGAGAAATAGAAAAGAAGAAGCTAAATCTGCATAAAGAGGAAAAATTGATTACGGATTTGAAGTCACTGTAGAATATCATTTAAATAGCGACCCTATTCCTTTGATAAAACCTAGTATGTTACTCAATTTACAGCCAGCAACATCTGTTACCTAGCCATTTAAATCTATAACTGTGTAGTCTCGGGCAGTTGCACTTAATGTGCTGCCATTTATCTATGAAGGCTCCAATTGAACAGTGACCGGTTATCACTCCTACTAGAATTCTGAGACTACATCTATCCAACCCAATTTGTATTTTGGTTGGCTTTGTATCCAATTTTGGCCAAAAGGCCTTAAACACTTGACAATCCGTCCTACTATTCCAGGATTGGTTGGTGGAGTCACGGAATCTTTCAAATATTCGCCTGTAGTAGTGACAAAGCGGAGGTCTTACTTCCCGTTCCCTAGTACCATGGTCTAGATCAGAGCCATGTCTGACCAGTTCATCTGCTACCCATTTTAATGTATATTACAGTACCCTGGTATCCAACACAATCTGATTGAGTAGTGTACCAATAACTCTTCAAGAGCTCTCCTGTAGTCTTCCACTAAGCTAGAATGTATTAAGTGACATTTGAAAGCCTTAAGTGCCTTAAGTAAAAAATAACAAAATACTGAGTCACTAACAGAGTCTCACAATTTTTTGTAGAAATGAAACCTAAGTTTCCATTGTTTTCCAATAACATAATAGTGAAAACTTTTAGTTGGTTTTCAAGGCTGAACTTGACCAATGTTGTCTTTGAGAGCCGCTGTGGTTTGTGGCTTATTCGCATAGACTTGCGACTTAAGAAAACCTCACAAGAAAAAGTCTAACGGGGTCAAATCACACGATCTCGGTGGATATTTCACATTACCATCATGTGAGATGACCATGTCCTCAAATCGTTCGTGCAGAATGCCCAATGTTGCATGAGTTGTGTGGAACGTAGGGCCGTCCTGTTGAAACCACATGTCGTTGGTGTCTATATGATCCAATTCAGGTCAAAAAAAGTTTATAATCAACGACCTATGGCCAACGTCGTTCTCAAAGAAATATGTACCGATGACACAGCCAGCCCAAAATCCCCACCAAACAGTGACTTTTTCGGGATGCATTAGACGCTCTTGGATCTCATGTTGATTGGTATCGTCCCAAATTCAATAATTTTGTTTGTTCATAATAATTACCCATTCAAAAAGAAACGGGTTTCAACGATGAAGAGGATTTTTTTATGAAAATTTTTGTCAGTTTCCAAATGCTCAAGGGCCCATTTAGCGAACACTATATCCGTCCATGGTGATTTGGCAAAACAAACTGAATAAATGGCAATTCAACAGATGTAGCTTCAACAATATGGCCGCTATCAACTGTCAAAGTTCGGAAGTCCCTATTGGAAGAACGTTTATAAAATCTTTTATGAAAAAATTGTATAGATTGGAAAATGAATGCAAGAAGTCGTTTCTAATAAAATGTTCAATGTAACCAACATGGAATAAAATTGTTGTATTAACTATTGGTATTGCTTCAATGAGATAGTTTTGTCCAAAATTCGACAATAATTGATCGAATAATTTTTTTTTCTAAATTTAAAAATTGTTTTTCATTCGAATAAAAAATATAATTTTCCTATAAGGCCAGAGAAAAATGTAAAATAAATTTTAAGTTATTTCCCCCACCCAAATGATTGACCTGGATCCGCACTTGTATTAAGGCTTCTTTATATTTTAGTTTATACAATTTTTCTTAAAGTTTCTTTCCACATATTAATTTAAATTCCAACCAATTTTATTTATTTATCTCGAATATGTAGTTTAACATTTTTCTAATATTGTTAATAAAACCATATAATTAGTTTTGAATAAATTACTTTTTAATATAAATATTTTACAAATTCATGCTAATTTGCTAAACACTAATAAAAAATCATAGCAAGTATTAAAAGATAATTTTAAAACATACAACAAAATATATCATGAAAATAAAGAAAAATATTAACAAACTTAAAGTTTTGAAATCTAATTATACAAAATACATATTGAAATTCCTATTATGGAGATGGAAAAGTATTCATGGTAATTTTTGGGCATATTGTGGGCACTTTTACTGTGGGTTACTTACTTGTATGCGATAATGTCGTCACATCTAATCTCAAACTTTAAAAAAAATGTTTGAAACGAAACAGAGAGGGAAAGGGGGCAGACAGACTAAATGACTAACTGATAAAAATGCGGAATATTAAGTATGGAAAAATAAAAATACATACAAAAACAACAATGCTGAACAGTTGAAAAATTCAAGTTTATCAATTAAAGTTAATTTCAAGTTCATACACATACTCTCGCACTCACTCACTGACTTAGACGACAGAAGTAAAGAGAGGCGTCTGTCTATTTGACTTACACAGATTCAAACACAAACATGCATAATACATCCATGTATAAGAAGTACAGAAACACTCAGATATTTATTTGTATGTTCAAATGAAAAGTTTTTGGAATGATAGGGAATGTTTTCTATCTACATACAATATTATGTGCCCAGCGGGAAAAATATGCAGTAAAGAGGCCTTCCTAAAGGCCTTATTTTGCAGACACAAGGGTACCGAGCATTGCAAAACTGTTTAAATTTTACACAGTTTGTCACTGGGAGCCAAGGGCTTGCATACTTTCTTCTGTTAAATGGCAGATAGTAGGCCTACTTAAAAAGGCATATTAGAAGATCTTCAGTTGAAGGCCTGTAAGGAGACTTTCCGCAAAATGTCTCATATAATGTCAAAATTGGAACTTCTTTTAACCCTTTCTACCGGCTATCCCCATTTTTCGTTCATCAACTTTGTTCACGTGAAAAAATACCCATGTTGTGAAATTTTTAGATGGAATTTTGTAAACAATAAACAGCTGTTACGAACAAAATCAACTATTGTGAATGATAACAATTTTTCCTTCGAGGGAAATGGAACATAAATTTCACATGTCATTGCCGATAGGGGCGATTGGGTGTATGACTTTAAAAAGCGGGATTTAAAATAGGTGGCGTATCTTTTGAACGTTTTTTTAGTTTTAATAAATTATATGTCATTTTGAAGGATACATATCTGTCATTTATTCTCCCTTAGTTATTGAACATTATAGTGTGAACAACAACTTTTTTTTGCTTCGAAAATGTCGAATTTTATGCCAACAAAGCGTCATATGCAGGAAGTTTTGCTTTACTTCTTTAATTTGAAAAAAAAAGTGCCGCTGAAGCACACCGATTGCTCACCAATGTTTATGGTGAATGTGTTCTATCGGTTTCAACGTACGAGAGATGGTTTGTGCGGTTCATTCTATTTTGATACGGATCGCTGAAGCACACCGATTGCTCACCAATGTTTATGGTGAATGTGTTCTATCGGTTTCAACGTACGAGAGATGGTTTGTGCGGTTCATTCTATTTTGATACGGATGACAAAGATCGCCCAGGCCAAATCTTGACGACCAAGATTTTCAGGCATTACTCCAAATTGTTGCCAAACTCAACAAGAGCTATGGCAAGCAACAGGATTCATCCAAAAGAAGGGAAGTTGGGTACAGTACGAATTGAAGCTGAGAGACCTTAAAAGATGAATTTGTATGTCGAAAATGCTGCTTGAACGCTATAAAAGAAAATCATTTTTGCAACGAATCATTACTTGCGATGAAAAATGGATCCATTTGGATATCGAAGCGTAAGAGATCGTATGCGAAGCCCGGCCAACCACCCGGATCGACACTAAAGCCAAATATCCATGGCGCTAAGATAATTTTCTGTATTTGGTGGGAGCAAATGAGCTGCAGACATGAAACCGTAATATTCCATGATGACAACGCTCGGCCACATGTTGCAATACCTGTTAAAAACTACTTATTTAGAATGAAGTGGTTGAGTAGTTTTGACTCACACAATTACTATTTGTTTCGATCGATAAAGAACGCTCTCTCTGGGATACACTTCACTTTAGAACAGATTATCCGAAATGGGCTTGATTCGTTCTTGGCCTCAAAAGACGATCAGTTCTTTTGGCTCGAAATCCATATGTTGCCAGAAAGACGGGTAACGGTCATAGCTTACAATGGCCAGTACTTTGAATACTTTAAATTTTACAAATGTTTCAAAATTAAAACTAAAAATGTATAAGTAGCATAAGATAGGAGAGAGTTAAATGGCCTGAAAATTAAAGCCTAATTGAAGGTCTGCTGAATCAAACCTTTAAAGAGGGTTAAAGAGTGAGTTAGAAAAAACTGGTCTAAGAAATTATTATTTTTTAAAAATGCTATGTAAGATATGTGTCTGTCTGTGTCTGATTGACGATTCCTCAAGAAGTTTCTTGTGTGGCAAGCCATTTGCAGTAGTTGGTAAAACAAGCCAATCATTTGTGACATCAGGCACAATAAACACAGAAATATATATTACGGAGTGTCTACAAATTCTTAAACTCAGAGTGCCTTCACATTTCTGGACCGATTTGGCATCATGCCGCTATGGAAAAAGGCCCTTGAATGGTTTTCAAACAATAATGTAAATTTGGTACCGCAGGTGGCAAATCCACCCAAATGTCCAGAACTTCGACATGTGGAAAGGTATTGGGATCTTGTAAAAAAAATAATTAAAGAACACAGGAAAGGTATCCCAGGACATGTCCGATTTTAAGCGTAAGTGGACCGAGGATTTCCGGAAAAAGTGGATAAATTTATAAATTCCATGTGTAGTTTTATATAAAGAAACAACTACATCGCAACATAAAATTTTATAAAAGACAATATTTTTAGGTTTCATGTTTGTATTTTAAATAAAGGTTTGTTAAACCTTATTTTGGAATGCAATTTTTAATGTGTATGGAATTCGTTAGAAAGAGAAGCAAAGTCCTTATAGAACATTATCTGCGATAAGACAGAGTGTAATGAGTATCGCATATTTTAGAATGTGTAAATTTGCCTTTTAAAAGGCCTACAAAGTGAAGCCCTAGCATTTTTTACCCCGCTAGTTATACATATGTAGATATAAACACACATGCAAATGTATGAGTATTTCTATGTATTTCATATTCAGTTCTGTTAATTTTCCAATAAATTTTGCTTTTTATATTTTATATTATGTATAGAAATGTCTACATATTTTCATTTATCTGTATTTTTTGTTGCTGTTTTTTTCCCCCAAACAAATACTTTAGAATTTGTTATCTCTCTAACTTTGAACTAGAAACATTATTATGAGTTTGAAAATTATAAACAAAAAAAATTATCAATAACAAGAATTTGTGTAATTTAAAAAAAAAAATTGTTTAAAAACTGGATACGCTTTAAACTTTATTATATGAAAACTCATATACAAGTAGATACGGATATATTTGTGTTTTATATCTCTTTGGAATGATAATTAGGTAGACATTTCGATTCTTTTATATTAAAATGCAAAAATAATTATTTAATGTCAAAGAAAACTTGAATGATAATGATTAATAATGAATTAATTCAATGAAGAATGTATTCTTAAAGGAATACTAATTGACTAAGATAATGAATTAATTCGTGCTGAATGCTTTAATGCAATTGTTAAGATTTAATGTGATTTTGAAAATTGTATTAAGAATTAATTCTTTCCAACCTGTGTTTGGAAGCTGCCAGTTAATGTTTACATTTAATTTATTATCTCTAAAAAAAGTTGTCTTTATTTTAAACTATTGTTCTTAAAATAGCCTTACACAAATTCAAATTCATTTAAAGAAAACTTTTATAGCCAATAATAATAAAAATTAAATTAATATTTAGATAATTTAGATGACAATGTTACATTTAATTTGATTAAAAACTTATTCCTCCTCATCATCTGAATCCCACGACAGGCAGCCTTCATAGAATTTGATTACCATTTGAGGAATTTTTTCATTAGCTTCTTCGGACTTTATCATATGGGGCTCATCATCTCCTTGAAATTTAACAACTAAATATAGGCAACCGTTAGCCTTGGTGGCTCCCAGTATTTTGTCCACCTCGAGACCTTTTTCAAAACCATTTTGTACGCAGGGTCTGGTAAGAAAATCGGTAACAAATAATTTATCATTTATAATTTCATATGATTTGGATTTTTCTACAGGTTCTGCTGGTACTTCGCTAGTTTGTGTCACTTCCTTATTTAGTTCAGTTTCTGAAGATGTTATTCGAGTATCTGGTATCACAGCTTTTTCATTCTTTGCTGATTCCTCTTCTTTGGTTTTATTTAATTTAACTTGTTGTTCCTCTACCTTGGCATTTGAAGATTTTATTAAATTTGTTTCAATTTCCTCAGCATTTTCTTTATCTGTTTCATCACTTTTAGTTTCTTCCAAAGGACTCTTTGCTGCCTCTACTGTTTCCGTACTCAACGTTTTACGCGTCCTTAAGCTCAAACTTCTTTTAGGGTCTGTATTGGAGTTTAACTTTGATCTTTCTTTGGCTCTATTTTCTTCAAAATTGCGTATCAAACCTTTACAATTCAAATTCTCCTCTGATTCCCAGCTATTCTCAGTTTCTTCAAAGCCTTTCCATTTCAGATAGTATTGTACCTTTCTTTTGCGCATGCGCCTTGCAAGAATTTTCTCCACTACGAATTCTTTACTTACTTCAGGAATTTTCTGAACACGAGTATTTTGTTTTCTTACAGCAGACATCCTATTTAAATTTTTCGTTTTATTGTTCTAATCTCTACATTTATCACATTTAAATAGTTTTGTATTCAACAGTTAACAAGATACTGTTTCAAAATGTATTTTTAGCCAAACATCTGGAAATTCACGGTTTTTCAAATTCATGGCAAATATAAGAACATAGATGACAACTAGATAGGTAACTGAGAGCCAAAAACCTAATTCATGCCGTGTATTTGGTTACTGTATCACAATATGTGTGAAAAGAGAGTAGTAATGTTGATTAATTTTCTTTCATTACCATTTCTCTCTCTCCTTCCGTTCTATTTATGTATATTTCTAAGTATAAGAAAGTACAAACAAAGAGCATGCTAAGGACTAAGAAAATGTTGAGAGCAAAGAGAGTACTCATCAGGGATGACAATTTGTGTATAATTTGCATATTTATTTTGGCTACAATTGGCGGTTCACAAATAATTATAGCATTTTTGTTCATAATTTAATAATGGAAAATGTTAGTAGCTTTCAGAGTTATTTGTATCAATAAAAAAAACAATTACAGTAGTAGAGACTAATGAAATTTTGTTCATATTAAGTTAAAGATACTAAAAATTTTTGATTATTATTTTAATATAAACAAGATAGCTGTATTTATCCCTTCACCAAAGTATACTTTAAGATAAATATTAATAAGAGAGCTATATTCGGCTATGCCGAATCTTATATACCCAAATATATATTCGCAAAAGATTGATATTGTTTTTTGAGGAAAAACATTTTTTTTTTAAGTTTTGCTGATAAAATTTTATTAGTCAAAACATAAAATAAAAATTAAAAAATAAATTGTTTTGTTATCGCAAATTTTTTTTTTAAATTTGTATTTTAATATTTTTTTTTAATTTTTCCAAAAAAAAAAATATTTTTTAAATTTATTTATTAAAATTTTATTTGGTGAAAAAAATCGGGTTAAAAAATATTTCCGATTTTGACCCATTGTAGGTCCGACTTGCTATGACCTTATATACGCCATTGCAAAGGTCTATCATTAGATTGTATACATTGTATATATTAATGACTCGAGGTTGTCCTGGTTTTTTCATTATATTTCAGACTTTTGTGGGCAGATTAAATAGCAACCGAACTGGGTCTATAGCAGATATATTGATGTATGAATCATGAATGTATGTTATTTGAGAGCTACGGAAAGTTGATTTCAACATACAGACGGACAAGGCTATATCGAGTCCGCTATCTATAACGAACCAGAATATATATACTTTGTGGGCTCGAAAATGAAAAATGTAGAAATTACAAACGGAATGACAAATGTAAATCCCGGGACCCCGGTATTACACTATTTGGAATCCCGAATTTGGAATGTATCGGTTATAATTTTTTTTATTTATATAGGTATCTAGCCAAATTTCGCTCCAAATAAGTTTTATATATACGGATATGATTTATAATAATGTCAAAGCTCCCATATAAGACCTACTTCCTAAAATCACTTTAACGAGCATAAATCTCTTAAAAATGTTGGAGTCCAAACATAATTTAACAAAAGAGTGTTTCGTATAGAAATAAATTACATGGCCTAATCTCATTTCGATCGGTTAAAAATTGATCATAGCTCACATTTATGGCCCACTTTCGAAAAGCAATTACGAAAATAAATTATTGAAATTTTAAAAGAAAATTTTTTTTTGCTAATTTTCACTGTGTAGGTTATTATATGATTGAGCTTGACCAATCATACTTTCTCACTAGCTTTATATGCATAATATGGATGGAATGTATGGAACTTACGAAAAACATCGTTCATAGTCAACGCGAATAAACTTGTGTATAAGACTGTCAATGGTTGATCCCTGATTGAAATTAAAACATCTGGCTCCATTAGGTATTTTGTGATCTTCAAAAACCTTCCAAAATATAAAAAATCTCGTAATTTTTGCGGGAAAATTCCGGGATTGGCATCCCTAATTTGGTAATTTTTTTTAATGGCGAAGAAATCGAGGTAGTCGCGGTTTTTTACTTATATTTTATCGTTTTAAATAGCAACCTATGTTGAGTACTTTCACGTTTCGTTGGTCAGAATTTTACCCCTAGATCGTGTGATTTCTCAGCCATTTATGGATCGATTTTCTCGTTTCTAAATAGCAACCTATATTGGGTCGGGTCGTGTACTTTATCGTTTCGTTGGTCCGGATTTTACACCTAGATCGTATGATTTAATCGGGAGCGCCGATAGACTAGATGTTAGTGTGCTGGGCTATCAATCTGAGGTTTGCGGATTCGATTCAAACCAGAGACACGGGGGTATGGTCACCAACGACATGTGGTTTTAACAGGACGGCGCTACGTGCCACACAGTTCACGCTACATTGGACATTCTGCACTTGTGATTTGAGGGCAAGGTGGAGGTGATGTGAATTGGTCACCGGAATTTTCTTAAGTCGCAGATTTATGCGAATAAGTCACAAACCACAGCGGACCTCAAAGTCAACATAACCCATCGGTCAAATTGAGGCTGATTTATGTATGCATATATTGTTCTTAATCCAATATATTGGATCGACACCATAAGAGGAGAAACACCCCCATAACATAATGTTTCCCATCGGATCCAATCAAATTTATCTTTGTTTCGTATGACCACAGCCCAAGAAGACCGTAAACACCTCCATATCATGATGGCGGTGGATCCATCATGATATGAAAAAGAAATTAACTTAGTAATATTTCCATAAATATAGCGAATATCGGTAATCGGCCTTTCAACGAATAAGAAATGTCGATGATATCACACAAACACTTTGTTTTATTTAAATTTAATGATAGCAAACGCTTAATAAGTAAAAAGTTAAAAACAATTTTAAATATAATTGAAATGAAAACAAGTAAGAGAGCTATATTCGGCTGTGCCGAATCTTATATACCCTTCAACAAATTATACTTCAAAATACAAATTTTAAATATTTATAGGTTACAAAATTTATTTTGTTTTTTTAATTTTTATCTTCTTGTTAAAAATGTTTTTTTTAATTGTTATTTTATTTTTTTAAACTTTAAAATTTTTTTTTTAAATTTTGAAAAAAAATTTTTTGTTTTTCAAATTTTATATCATTAGATATCCATATTGTCTATATTAATAACTTAGTAATCCAGATATAGGTCAAAAACAGGTTAGAGAGCTATATTCGGCTGTGCCGAATTTTATATACCCTTCTCCAAAATATACTTTAAAATAACAATTTTAAATATTTTTAGGTAAACAAAATTTAATTTTTTTCCAGTTGTTTTTTCGAAATTTTTTTTAAAATTTTTTTTAATTTTTTTTTTAAATTTAATAATTTTTTTTTTAATTTTTAAAAATTTTGTTTTTAGTTTTTAAATTTTTTTTTTATATTTAGTGAAAAAAAATTTTGGTGAAAAAAAAATTCGGGTTAAAAAATATTTTTTCCGATTTTGACCCATTGTAGGTCCAACTTACTATGGTCTTATATACGTCGTTGCAAAGGTGTTTGAAATATCTATCATTAGATATCCATATTGTCTATATTAATAACTTAGTAATCCAGATATAGGTAAAAAATAAGTCATAAATCGAGGTTGTCCTGGTTTTTTCCTCATATCTCAGCCATTTGGACCGATTTTGCTGATTTTAAATAGCAGACTTCTCGAAAGCATGTCTGACAGAATTATTGAAGATTTGGATCCCGAAGATATCTGGGGTCTTCAGAAAATTGATTTCAACAGACGGACATGACTTAATCGACTCCGCTATCTATAAGGATCCAGAATATACATATATGTATACTTTATAGGATCGGAAATGAAAAATGTAGAAATTACAAACTTATTCTCACGAAGATGAAGTGTATAAAAAGATTCATAGAACTCTAGGTACAACTAGGGGTTTAAATAGTTAAAATCACACAAAACTTACTATTCAAGATAATGTTAGGTTTTCACCTTTTAAAAAAGTAGTTTATTTCCTTTAGAAACCGTTATATTTGAATTCAAATACAATTTCGTAACCATAATTTTGCTTCATATTACAAAAAAAACCTCGTTTAAGTTTAAAAAAAATTGTTCGCGATTTCAAAATTTGTATTTAGCTTAAATGTTATTTTTATGCAAGAGGCAGTATTCAATACCTTCAAATTTGAAATATTTGAAGATATTTCTTGTATATTTTGCTTTATAATATTGATTTTATTATCAGATATAAATAATATTATATACATATAATATTGATTTTATTATTTTCTCATCTCGACTTTTATTTAAAAAAAAAATTAAAAAAATAATGTTAAAATTTCGCAAAATTTTAAAAACTTTTGCATTTTGAAATTTTTAAATGCACATCTGCCTCGGAGAGTGTTTACTTTAATTTTTAAGTTATAAATTATTCACCCTTATCGCGCCTACGACTGTTTCGTACTAGATTAAAGATAAAATGCAAACTGTTTCTTTAATCTAGTACGAAACTGTCGTAGGCGTATTACGTTTACGCCAACCACGATAAGGGTGATTATAACATTAAGATGTGAAGGATTAGTAACTTAAGGTTTCGGATCCACAGGTGTTTTTTCTATGATCTACCGATTTGTTTTTATTTTGATTTTCAACGATTCTCCAAAATTTTTGATTTTCCTCATACATATTTCCGCAGGGTCGCTAATGAATATTGTAAAAATTGCAAACGAAATGAGAAACTCATATACAGTGCTGGACTTAAATATTCACACAGCATACAGATTTATCTTTAATCTTCTCCAAACAGAGTAAGAGTTTGGAGAAGGCCAAACACTGAATTGGAAAATAACAATGTAGTAAATACTGTCAAACATGGTGGAGAAGGGGTCATGTTGTGGGGTTGTATGGCTGCATCTGGTGTAGGAAACTCAGTTTTCATCGACGGTTCAATGGACAAAAAAGTGTACCTTAATATTTTAAAAGAATATTTCTGTTATCAACACTACAATGACCCCAAACACACTGCCCATGACTTCCGAATATGGGTAGTGCATCATGTTCCCCACATTCTCCCGACTCCTCCGCAATCACCTGACATGAATTCCATAGAACATTTGTGGGATAAATTGGCCGAACGTGTAGGAAAGCACCATATTATTAGTAAGACTCAACTTAAAGAAGTCCAGTTACAAGAATGGCAAAATATTGGGCTGACGTCACCAAAAATTGATAGATTCAATGCCAAGACGATTAAAAGAATTCATTAAAAAGATAGGCTGCTCCACAAAATATTAAACTATAAAAAAAAACAATTTTCCTATTAAAAATTAGAAACTGTGTGAATATTTTTGTCCCCTTAAGTTTTAGTTTTTCCATATAGGTATTTCAATAAGTTACATATACGTAAATAAATATTTTTTTGTACATATACCTATATGTATAACCGAGATGCTGTCACCTTATAGAAATAGCCTGGTTTTAGTCCTTTTTGAAAATTCCGCTTAAAAACATTTTGATCAGACAGCCAACTACTATTCTAATGCAGCCCTGTAAATTGACAACTAATAAAAATGCAACTCTTGCTTGTTTCATTAACAATGCAATGCATCCTTGCAAAAGAAAAACAAACCAACAAAAAAAATAGGCAAAAACTAAATAATATACAAAGTGATATTGATTTAAAGAATCATAAAAACAGCAGGTACATATGCATGTAGATATGTATGTATGAATTAATGTACCTATAACAACAAGAAAAACAAAACCAATAGCGACAGCAACAACAAGAAATTGCAATATACTACGAGTTGTTACCTTGAGATTTTTCAAACGAATGCAAAAACCAACAACAACAGCAAGAGCAAAACAAACTACGAAAAAAAATATTGACCATAAAATTAAGAACAAAACGGTAAATTTAGTAATTCTCCTAAAATGCACTCACTCACTATATAAAATGTAAACATGCACGTAACTACAAACATACATCCATATGTATGGATGGATGTTTGTATGTACGTATGCAGGCATGTGTTTACGCCATATAGTAACAACAAATACAAAATGTGTGCATTTTGTTGTTGGCGTTGTTGTTTTATAATTTTATTTCAGTTTTTTTTATAATTTTTTTTTGCATAAAATGCAATGCACGCGCACTAAAACATACAAACAAGCAAATAAATCCAACAACACATAATGACACACATACTCCTTAGTAGCAGCAGCAACAACAACAAACACAATAACTGCAATAAGCAATGACAACAACAATAACAAAAACTAAGTAAGAAAAAAAGAAACAAAACAAAGATGAACGGAACAACAAAATGCAGTTTTTGTTGAACATCAAAGCAAATGAAGAGAAAACTAAAGTGCAACTGTATTTAACACAATCAAAGAGTACATACATGCAAATGAGTGAGACATTCTAAGAGCTTAAAACTTAAGAAAGAGCATGAGTTTGAAATAATTCAAAAATGTTAAAAAGAGTATTAAAAGAGAAGTTTTATGCAGAGTATAACATTTTATAATGAAATTTTCTTTTTTTTTTAGTTTTTTTTTCTGAGTTTTCAACTAATTTCTGTTTTTGTATTTAGAAATGAATTTATAATGTTGCTGCATGTTGTTGTAAAAGTTTGTTTTGTTATTGCTATTGTTGTTGTTTTAGTGATTTTCTTGCTGTTTTTGATGGGCTTCACAGTTTTTATGTGAAGTCATACGAAGCTCTTGTAGTTTTAGAAAACTTTTTTCTCTACAGTTTCAAGCAACGCTGTGCAACACTCGAAAGTCACGAAAGTTTTTGTGCGGCTAAACGTGCTTTTTCCGTTGCTGTTTATACCTACATACGTTCTTCATCTGCTTCTATTAAGAGTGAGTGAGCAAAAAAACAAATTACATACAAAAAAAAACTATGAAATTAAAGGGAAATTTTATTTCCAATGTCATAAAATTATAGTTGCTTTTTGGGTAATCATAATTCCTATGATTGCTGTAATCATAATGAACTTTAATTTATTGAAAAATTAAGTTTTATTCTAAGTAATTTTAACAAAAATAAATTTTTTTATGGAAAATTATACTAAATTTTCTTCTTTTTTTATGTGAAATAAATATACATATTTTTGCTGGAGCTGTACTTTTTTTTTGGATTTTTCATTTGCCTCATGCTGTTTCATAAATTTTTACATTACACACACAATCATAGCAAATATTGCATTTTTAACAATTTTCCGTTAAAGTTTATTTTGTTATGAAAAATATTCCAAAAAAAAGTTGTTTTACTTTAATTGAGTGTAGTTTTAAAATTGAGAATTCAAGCTTTTCTTTTTTTAAGCTTTAGTAGAAAAAAATTATAACTTTCTTTTTTCGGTCTCTACTCCCTTCTCTTTTCATTATGTTCAGCAATGATAACAACCTGAATATGTGCTAAAAATCGCTAAATTAAAAAAAAAAAAAAAAGTTGCTTTGAAAGAATTTTTATGATCATACATTTTTTGAGGTATATTTTACATCGGCTGTAATAAGTATCAATTGTCTTCTCTCTGCACTACAAAGACCATATACAGTGCAAGCTCGCGAAAACTGAATTTTCGATATAACATAACCCAAAATTTTATATAAATTTTAAAATTAGAATTGTTTTTATTGATATATTTACATTTTAAGCATTTTTAAAGAAATTGGAGATTTCGAGTTTCTTTTTCGGCAGATTATTTTTTAAAATAACAGCTGAATCACGAAGTTTATATAGTGCAGTTGTCGTATAAATCCTCTGATTCGGTATCTGATAATTCAATTTGTTCCTCATTACTTTACACATGAAATTCTTCTTGAATCCAGTTGTTTCTGTCAGCATTCGCTATTTACATATTTTTCTTCCGGGAGCCGTTTTCTCATTACATGTGACAAGAGTGTGATTTGGAAGCATCCAATAATATAAAACGGATTCGTCGTCATTGTAGATTTGGAGAAGAGTCAACCCGTGCTCATCAACATAATCCTTCAAAATCTTTCACAAATGAATCAATAAGATGAGGTTTTAAAAATCTAATTCCATGTCGACGCTTAAATTTGTTCAACCATCTAGCCAAAATGAGTTTGAGAAAGCAATATCCCGGCTGAAGAACAACAAAGCTGCAAGTGCCGATGGTTTACCCGCAGAACTGTTTAAATCCCGAGGTGACGAGTTGGTAAGGTGTATGCACCGTTTTATTAGAACCATTTGGCTAGCAGAACGTATACCAGATGACTGGAACATCGGCGTATTGTGTCCTGTACATAAGAAAGAACTCAAAACCGTGTGAGCCAACTATAGAGATATAAGTCTCCTTCCTATTGCATACAAAATTCTATCGAGCGATTGAAAACTAAAGTCAGCGAAATAATAGGACCCTACCAATGTGACTTTAGACCTGATAAATCGACCAACGATCAGATATTTACATTACGGCATATCCTGGAGAAGACCCAAGAAAAACAAATCGACAACTTTCACATGTTCGACGACTATAAAGCTGCTTTTACGAGCAAAGGTATATAAATCCATGTCTGAGTTTTGTATATCAAAGCTAATACGATTATGCAGAATGACGTTAACTGCTACAAGATCATCTTTTAAAATTGGAAAAGACCTCTCTGAGACGTTTAATACCAAACGAGGGTATAGACAAGCTGATAGTATATCCTGCGATCTATTCAACATTTTGTTGGAAAAAATCCTGCGTGATGCTGCAGTTAATATAGCAATCACAATTTACAACAAAAATCATATGCTACTCGCTTATGCCGATGATATTGATATCATGGGGCAGACTGTGCGAGAGGTAACTGCAACATTATCCAGTATCGAAAAGGAGTCGGCGAAAGTGGGTCTGGTAACAAATGAAGATAAAACAAAATTAATGGTATCAACGAACAAGGAAGCAACAAGACCTAGTCAATATGTGAACGATGGTGATTATAATTTCGAGGTAGTGAACAACTTTATCTTGGAGATAAAACGAAGATCTAAACAAGCTAAACAAGCTGTATAGAAACAAAAATTACACTCAATATAACGCCTATATTACCTGTGCTACAATATGGCGCTGAAGCGTGGGTTCTTACGCAAGCAGATGAAGCTGTTCTGGGGTGTTTGAGAGAAAGATTCTCCGAAAAATTTTAGGACTTATATGGTCGACGGAGAGTATCGCCATCAAAATAGTATTTTTATTAAGAAATAAAATGTAACAAAATATGCCCTAACAAATCTTTGTCATTTTACAGCAAAATGTGTGATTCGGATAGATAATTAAAGGGTCTTCCTAGTGTGAAGTTGGCACTGAGACGCAGGTTTATGCGAATAAACAGCGGTTGAGCCTCATTTATCCGCCAGTTATGGAAAACTGGACATTTCAGATGCGCCACACCCAGCGAAAACGTGTCGGACATTTGCATGATGTTATATGGTATTTGGAAGTTTGAGAAATAGAGAAATTTGCAAATAATAATTAAAAACAGAGTTTAACTAAATATAGCTGAGATTTTCATCATTTATTGCATTTAATAGAAAGGAATGGTCCTACAAATCTTTATTCGAATTAAATAAAGAGCCTAAAACTTAAAAGCCAACTACAATTTTTAAGTATAACCCCAAAGAAAGCACCACATACGCCCCTTAATAAATGAAATTGTTAAAAACAAAAAGTTTCTTTAATAAAATCGCTATAATAACATTACTACCTTCACATACCAAACTTCTGACCTCTCTTTCTCACACTCACTCGCTCTTTCTCTCCACACTAATATAAATGAAATGCATTAAAAACTTTTTTTCTTACATTTCAACATGGGAGTGAATTTTCTTTTTTGTATTTTCTGTTTTTTTTTTTTTTTTTGTTTTCATAAAATTGAGGTCATTTTAAAATAATGTTTTAATGATATTTTTCCATTCGTTTGCCCATGTACTGACTGACTAAAAAAAAACTGACAGTTTGCTTGCATTCACATGAGTTTTTTTTTGTTACAAATTTGTTTTTTTTTATAGTTGCTATAGAGTTTATTACATAAGCTTTTTTTATTTTCTGTTATTTAGTGTTGTTGTTGTGTGAGTGTAAGTTTTTTTTTTGTTGAGGGGGGGGGTTTGGGGGAGCATAGAGGGGGCTTTAGGCAAGTGTGAGTGTAGTTTTTCTAATGTTTATATTGTGCATAAAGTTCTCCCCACCATGGATGGATGGGGCTGTTGTAATAAATGCTCCCTTTTTTCTGTTATGTTGTTTTTTTCTAACTTAAATTGCATGAGTGTTAGTGTATGTTAGTTGTTGGTTTTTTTTATCATGTGTTTGTTTTTTATTTTATTGCTGTTGTTGTTTTTTTATTAGGTTTTTCCTATTTGTCATGTAAGTATGATGTTCGTTCGTTCATAAATACGTGATGTTTAAATAGTTAAAGGAAAAAAGAAACAAGTATGTAATAAAATATAAAACTTGATACGATCACTAGATACTTGGTATAGTTAGAGAGTGAACGAGTGTTGAATCTAATATTAATTTTCTTTCTAAATTGTAACAAATTCAGACATGCTCGTACACACACACCTACCTTGTATTTTTCTTAAAATTTGAATTTGTTATTGAAAATTTGGGTTTCCCTTGACAATTCCTTCATTTTATTTAAATTGCCTGGTTGTAAACTACATACATATTTTAGCTGTTTAAAGGTTTTTCTCTCTACTTGTCACTTTCCCTTGATGTTCAATTTAATAGTATGTGCATAAATTTATTTGGTTACCAGATTGTTTTTAATTGCAAATCTGTTTTCGTTGCATTCGAAAATGATCTACGACCTTCGATTTTTACTCTGGGTATGTCGAAAGGAAAGGGCTAATTCCTCTGGATTATTATTTACAACATATTAGCGAGATTATTCATTTGGGAAATTTTAGGTTTTTGTCAGTGAAAGATCCAACAAAATTTGGTGTTTATTCATTATTCGTACAGCTACATACCTATAATTTGGACAAAAGCCCAATAATTTTTATTTTGGCTCAAACTTCTTGTGACCCAGATTAAAAGAATATAACTGTGGCAGAGATGGAAAACGAAGATTTTGTAATGAACTTACCTTTTACTAGAGAAATACAGCTTTATTCTTTGACAAATGAGAAAATCTTGCACAACTAAAGCAATGTTTGCAAGCATTTTTTTAACAAATAATAGGTATACTTCACCACAGTGGCGAGGGTACATATATTGTTACAAAAATATTGTCCCAACATCCACCTTAAAGTATACCAATCTGCTCAAGATCACTTTCTGAAACGAAAGTCCGTGTGTCCATGTAATCAAACTACAGATCGCAATTTCAAACTTTTCATTGCCCCAAAGACATACGGACCTATTGAATTTGGTTAGAATCGGCCTATTATTTCTCCTAGCCGCCATACAACTGACCTATCTGAAAATAGTTAAGCTTCGAAACCAAATTCAACACAAATAAATTTTATATAAGCTGAACTCGCACTACCTAATTTAGTACCGATCGGTCCATAATTTACTACAGCTCTCTTATAAGGACTACTCTAGAATCATTCATTAATGAGCATAAATCTCTGAAATATGTTAGTATACAAATAAAATTCAACACAAATAAGTTTCATATGTATGTATATTCGCAAATCATGTCACCAAATTGTATAATGATCGGTCCATAATTATTCATAGCTCCCATATAAATTTTAAAAGTGTTTATAATTATGTACTTGGTGTAGGGTATCATATGGTATGGGCTTGACCGAATATACTCGGATGTACCGAATCTTATATAAACTTCACCAAACTATACTTAATTTTTTTTTTTTTTCAAAATTGTTTTTTTCAGAATTTGTAAAACAATTTTTTTTTGGGAAATATTTTTTTTAAGCTTTTTTGGAATTTTTAAATTTTTTTTTAAATTTATTAGTGAAAATATTTTTTTTGGGTAAAAAAAAAATTCGGGTTTAAAAATATATTTCCCGATTTTGACCCATTATAGTTCCAAATTACTATAGTTGCAATGGACTTTGAAATACCTATTATTAGATATGCATATTGTCTATATTAATGACTTAGTAATCCAGATATAGATCAGAAATAGGCCAAAAATCGAGGTTGTCCCGGTATTTTCATTATATCTCAGCCATTAGTGGGTCAATTTTCTCGATTTTAAATAGCAACCGAGCCGGAAGAATTCCCGATATATATGTATATTGATGTAGCAATCATCAAGTTTGTAAGTTATTTGGGGGCTACGGAAAGTTGATTTCAACATACAGACGGACATGGCTATGTCGACTTGGATATCTATAACGATCCAGAATATATATACTTTTTTGGGTCGCAAATGAAAAATGTAGAAATTACAAACGGAATAACAAACTTATATGTACACACAGCCTCAAAAGTGAGTAAACACCCGCGAATTTTTTATTTTTTTTTAGGATCATGAAAATCATTATAGTCCGACTTATATTTTTTTTCTCAACCGAATCTATTATTCAACTCAATCTCCAACAAACCGAAACTTTAAAATTTTAATCGATGAATAAATTTTCAAACTTTCATTTGATATACATTATACATATCCTATATTCAAAGGGGAATATATTTGGGTTTAAGGAAGGAAACGTTTATTAAATGGAATGCTCTTTATACGATATTATTAAATTATACGATTTTTGACAACAACTTAGTTATACTAGACAATATTTAAATCATGTGAAAGAGCTTTAAAATATCTTTCATACTGAGTTTTTTCACAAAATGCTATTATAGCAATAATTCATCTATAACACGATACTAAATAATACCTACAAAGCACGGACCGTAAATAACGGTTATCCAGAAAATTTGAAATCAAAAACCTCAATGTTAGAGTCAACGGAATAATATAACAATAGATTCGTTTGACGTGCTGTTTCAAAATTTATGGTGATATTAAAAAATAATCTCAACTCTACAGTTAACTGTTATTATTCAACGTAAAAAATAAAATTTCGCATGAAACTCTTAAAAAAAGTTTTAAATAGCCGTCATAAAAAAACTAATTTGAGGAGTTTTATTTTTCCCGTCAGAAAATAAAACTCTTCGTTTATTTTCTACTTTTTTCAGTATCTTGTAATTTATTTGTTTAACAAAAAATAACTATTTGATGATAGGAATCAATCAATAACAAATCAATAAAATCCCACTTGATTTTATTTTAATGACAATTTGGTCAATTGCAATGTGCTTTACAAATTGTAATGATCTGACCAGTTGAAAGTTTTAGGTGTCAATTTACATAAAATGAGTTTTGTTTTCTTACGAGAAAAATAAAACTCCTCAAAAGACTTTTATTTTATGACGGAAAAAATAAAACTCCTCAAATGAGTTTTTTTTCTGACGGGAAAAATAAAACTCCTCAAATGAGTTTTTTTATGACGGCTATTAATAAAAACTCTTTCCATAAGAGATTCATGCGAACTTTTATTTTTAGGTTGAATCATGATACAATAATAGTAGAAGGTAGAATCACTAGGGAGAGTTTTCAAAATTTACGTCTATAACGTCAAACTTTGATTTTTTTCATATTTTCATTTTGTTTGACGTTACAAGAATTGTATAATTGAGAATTTATTTTCTCTTGAGTGTACCTAATATTGTTGTGTCTTGGGTTAAATAATAAATAACTGTTTTAGATGGAATTTTATTTTTAAAGTCACAAAATAACTTTTTTGATACCACTTATAACCGTCCCTGCTATGAAGAATTAAATAGAAAAGTATCGCCAGCCTGTTGAAACCACATTTCTTCCGCATCACTGTCATCATATTTTCTAACCAAAAATCATTGATCATGGTGCAGTAATGATTTCCATTGACCATAACGTGAGCTCCGTATTCATTTTTTAAGAAACTCCATATGCGGCAACACAATTTTTGAGATAAAACAGCTTTTTATAAGTTTCGCGAATCGATTACTGATTTTCCAAGTAAATTCGGATAATTTGGTAACGTTGTTCAAGCGTCAATCTATTCATAATGATATGCCAGAGTACACTGATCATAAATATCACAAAGTTAAAGCAGTATGACAGTTAACCCTTTCGTAAGTGCTATTTGGATTAAAAGGGGGAAGATGTATGTACTATTTACTTAATTTCTTTTCTTGAAATTTGTAGGAATGTATTCAATTTAAAGAAAATATTGAAATTTTTCTTCGTCTCTGTTATTACTTCCAACACTGTACTATAGATATTTTAATTTGCATATTTCTTGCACTCTGTTTTTTTTTTTTGCAAATTTTTGAATTTTCCTTTAGTAAATGTAAATGAAATTTACATATTCACATAAATTGCATTAAAATTAAGTTTAATCTGGCAACCTAATTTCGTTTTGTTGTAGTTGTTTTTAGTGTATTCGTTCCATTAATTTCTCATGTCATCATTGTCATACATACAAAATATCAATTGTTGTTGTTGTTGCTGTTGTTTGTGCTTACTTTATTATGGGCTTTGTATGTGGCCTCAATAAGCAAAGTTGTACACCACACCAAATTCACCAATACAACAACTACAATATCACCATATCTCATGTATACACAATGTTTAAATGTGTTTGTGTATGAGTTGTGTTGTTTTTTCTTTACATATTTTCATCATTTTTCAATTTTCTCCACATGTACTTGAAGAGTAGCAGCAACAACTGCAACAACAGCAGCAAATGAAGCAAAACTACTAAACTACAATAGAGTGTAGACAAAAACCACACATAAAATGAAAAGAAATAATAATAAAAAAAAAAGAATTAACTGCATTTTTAAAGGCACTGCTAGTGCTAGTGGCCATTTTGAAATTTTCACTCACTAAACTTCATCTACTAACGCACGTAAATGTATCAGCTGAAAAAAGAAAAGGGAAGCTAAAAAAAATATCCCAAATAGACTTTGTGGAACAGAGAAAATGTTGGCGAGAAATTTCTCTTTAAACTTAACTCTATAACAGACATGTAGGAGTGTAAATTTAAGAGAACTAGAATAGAGTTATTTTTCATGTGAGAATTTATGTTTTTCTTCATAATTGTTTTTGCGCAGTTAAGCTTTTATTTTTGAGTGCTGTATTGTAAAATAAGTAGCAAAAGAAAGAATGAAAAAATAAACTTTGGCAGGGGGTAATTTTTTTTTGTTGTTTGTTAATGATCTTAGTGTGGGTTCTCTTTCTTTATCTCTCGCTTGCTCGGACTATCTCTTATTCATTTATGATGAAATGAACTTTTATATTTTCAAAATTGCATATTTTCATTTTGACTGCAATGGATGTATGTATGAATGTATGGCTGTATGTGTTGGCATTAAAACTGTTGGCATTGTTTCGTTACTTTTTTTTACATTTTAAACAACAACAGCAACAACAATTATTTACCTATTTAATGCAGTTAGCAAGTGGGGTGTTGCTGAATATGAAATCCCCATTTTTCACAATTGCTAGAGTTTTCTCTATCATATACCTACTACATAGATTTTTATGGATACGAATCACAGTGGGGGTTTCTTCTTAAATGGGGTCTATTGCAAAAATAATACCTAACTTATTTTAGGAGAAATTATTTGTTTTTAAAATGAAAACTACATTCAGACATAAATTTGTTGACCTTATTTCGAAATAATTAATTTAATTTGGGTATCTTTGGAATGTGAACATGACTACTAGATATTGCATTTCAATAAGGGTTATTGTTTCAAATTTAATTAACATTTTCATTTAATTAAACCCTTCTCAAAACTTCTACTCTCAAAAATTTTCCCGTGAACATTTTTTTTGGAAATTTTTGTCGGCAATTTTCGGGAATTTATTTACAAGTTTTCTTCTTAATGTTATGATATTCAAATTCGTTGCGATGTTCAAAATTTGTTGCTAATTGCAAGATTCCATTATAGCCATAGATTTTTTAATCAAACAATAGAATTTATTGATTTGATACCGATATGATATGCCACTATTAAATTAGAAACAATTAGAAAAGGTTGGAACATTGTACATCCAAATATAGTTATTTTATAGAAACAGCTTTTAAAACGCTGGTTAAAGTCTATGAAAATTTATTCAAAAAATTTATTTATTTATTCGTCCACAAATGGCTAAGAAAAATACCAAGACCATCTTGATTTTTTACCTATTTTTTATCAATATCGGGATTACAAAGTCATTAACATAGACTATTTGGATATATAATGATAGATACTTCAAATACCTTTCCAACGACGTATGTACATATATAATGCCATAGAAATCGGACCGATAATGGATAAAAATCGTGAAAAATATTTTTAATCCGAAAAAATTTCATTCCATGAAACAAAAATTTTTTAGCGACAAATATTTTGTTCTGTAAAACAAATTTAATATCGGAGTCGATTATGACATGTCCGTCTGTTGAAATCAACTTTCTGAAGCCCCCATACATTAAGATCTCCGGAATTTTTCCGGCTCGGTTGCTATTTAAAATCGAGAAAATCGGTGCACAAATGGCTGAGATATGAGGAAAAAACCAGGACAACGTCTATTTTTGACCTACATCATTAATATAGACAATATGGATATCTAATGATAGATATTTCAAAGACCTTTGCAACGACGTATATAAGACCATAGTAAGTTGGACCTACAATGGGTCAAAATCGTAAAAAAATATTTTTTAAACCGAATTTTTTTTTCACCAAAAAAAAAAAATTAAAAAACCAAATTTTTTTTTTAATTTTTTAAAAAAAAAAATTAAATTACAATTCGAAAATTTTTTTTCCAAAAAATTAAAAAAACAACTTTGGAAAAAAAAAATTTGTTTACCTAAAAATATTAAAAAAATTTATTTTGAAGTATAATTCGGTGAAGGGTATATAAGTTTCGGCACAGCCGAATATAGCTCTCTTACTTGTTTTTTAAAATTTATCTTGCCGTTATAGTTAAAGGTAACTTTAACTATAACGGCAAGTTGTATTTTATATTTTAAAGACAACGATTTCTTAAAAACTTGAGATTTGAAAAAAAATTAAAAGTGGAGATTCCATAAATTCAATTTGCATGAACAAGTTGCATAAGTCTTCGGTTTACCGCATTAAATGTGTTCCTACGTACAATAGAAACCTGAGTACCCAAGAATGGAAAAATACTTTATACGTGGTTTGTAAAACAAAGGGAAACAATTTTCCAATATCAGCAACAATTTTACGATCAAAAGCCAGTCATGTGTATTTCATTGAAACCAATTTAGGTTTCAATGCCAGTTAAGGATGGTTGAAGAAATTTTAGCGTCGACATGGAATTAGATTGTTAAAAATTACGGGCGAGAAATAGTAGTGATCCATTTGTGAAAGAGTTTAAGGATAATGTTGATGAGCATGGGTTGACTCTTCACCAAATCTACAATGCCGACGAATCCGATTTATATGTATTATAGGATGCTTCCAAATCACACTCTGGTCGCATGTAATGAGAGCGAATAACATGTTTGCCCTATTCAAATACGAAAGGCACAGACAAACTGAAATTGTTGGTTGTTGGAAAATCGAAAAACCCACGCAACTTTAAATGCTTTTTCAATAATCCTATAATACACAACTCCAATAATAACGTCTGAATGACAACATTTGTATTCAAGAACTGGTTCCATTCCGAATTTGTTCCCCACCTAAATTAATTTTAACCCATTTGAGGAACTTATTCAACCGTTAGATCAAAACGTTATCAACTTGGTCAAATTAAATTATAAAAAACAACTGCTCACCCACTTGCTTGGCGAGAAGGGATTAATGCGATTAATTATACTAATGGATACATCAAATTCATATTCTTTAAGAGTTTCATTAGGTTGCTGACGATCAACGATCAATGAAAACAATTTATTATATTTCACAAATATATTTATAGGTATAAACATTTTATAGTAATTTTATTTTATAATCTTTAATTTGAAAATTCTTACTAACCTTTCATTCGTAACATTTATTAACAGCACAATAATTGCATCATTCACTGTTTTGGTTTCTTAATTTCTGCTGCCTTTCATGTCCGTCTGCCTGTTGGAATCAACTTTCCGAAGCCCCCAAATAACATAAAGCTATAGTCCAACTTAGGTTGCTGAAAAATTCCCAATTTTATTTTCGGAACATTTTTTTCAACAAACACTATTTTTTTCACACTATTTTTTTAAAGTTTATATTTTTTCACCAACAAATATTTGCAGTCAGTCTTTCACTTTGGTGAAGGGTATTTTAAATTCGGCACAACCGAATAGATGTAGCTCTCTTATTTGTTTTTATTCAAGCACACTTTTTAGTCTAATACTAACAACTAGGTATTTATTATTGACATTTTAAGCAATTATTTAATTATTTATTTTGTTTTGATTTAATATTAACATTTTGTAGTGGTTTGTTTTTGTTAATAAACATTATTTTCTTACATTCTGTTTTGCTATTCACCAACTAACCAACCACCACCATTAAGTGGTGCCAAGTTTGTTTTGTTTTAGCTTTTACCGTTTATTTAATTTTATTTTATTCTGTTTGTTTTGATTTATTATAATTCTCTTTAATTGTATATTTTCGTTTATTGTTTCTTTCACAAGTTAAACACACTTTTTTAATGTTTATTACCAAAAAAACAAAAAGAAACAACTAAATTGTAACACATTTTTCGTTGTTTTATTTACATTTTGTTTTAATAATTGTCTAGCCTATTTTTGCTGTCTGGGCTAAAAAATTCAACTACAGCAATAAAACAAAATAACAAAAAATATAATCACAACAAATAATGCTGAACAGGGATGGAAAAGTTGATACGATTGTAGTTTTTTGATACTATTTCATATTGAATACTACTATGGTACTCCCGAGACTCATTCTTATGGACTCATAACTATTTGCTGATATTCCTAACAATTTTCTTTTCAAAATTATGGGTATAACTGTATTTTATATAAAAAATCTTATTTTTAACATTATTTTATATCGAAATTTTTCAGTATAACAGAATTTTCTATAGAATCTATAGTAAATTTTATGTATAGCTGCATTTTCTATAGAAAATCATGAGTATAACAGTATTTTCTAAAGAAAATCTTGTGTATAACAATATTTTCTATAGAAAATCTTGTGTATAACAGTATTTTCTATAGAAAATCTTGTGTATAACAGTATTTTCTATAGAAAATCTTGTGTATAACAGTATTTTCTATAGAAAATCTTGTGTATAACAGTATTTTCTATAGAAAATCTTGTATATAACAGTATTTTCTATAGAAAATCTTGTGTATAACAGTATTTTCTATAGAAAATCTTGTGTATAACAGTATTTTCTATAGAAAATCTTGTGTATAACAGTATTTTCTATAGAAAATCTTGTGTATAACAGTATTTTCTATAGAAAATCTTCTGTATAACAGTATTTTCTATAGAAAATCTTCTGTATAACAGTATTTTCTATAGAAAATCTTCTGTATAACAGTATTTTCTATAGAAAATCTTCTGTATAACAGTATTTTCTATAGAAAATCTTCTGTATAACAGTATTTTCTATAGAAAATCTTCTGTATAACAGTATTTTCTATAGAAAATCTTCTGTATAACAGTATTTTCTATAGAAAATCTTCTGTATAACAGTATTTTCTATAGAAAATCTTCTGTATAACAGTATTTTCTATAGAAAATCTTCTGTATAACAGTATTTTCTATAGAAAATCTTCTGTATAACAGTATTTTCTATAGAAAATCTTCTGTATAACAGTATTTTCTATAGAAAATCTTCTGTATAACAGTATTTTCTATAGAAAATCTTCTGTATAACAGTATTTTCTATAGAAAATCTTCTGTATAACAGTATTTTCTATAGAAAATCTTCTGTATAACAGTATTTTCTATAGAAAATCTTCTGTATAACAGTATTTTCTATAGAAAATCTTCTGTATAACAGTATTTTCTATAGAAAATCTTCTGTATAACAGTATTTTCTATAGAAAATCCTCTGTATAACAGTATTTTCTATAGAAAATCCTCTGTATAACAGTATTTTCTATAGAAAATCCTCTGTATAACAGTATTTTCTATAGAAAATCTTCTGTATAACAGTATTTTCTATAGAAAATCTTCTGTATAACAGTATTTTCTATAGAAAATCTTCTGTATAACAGTATTTTCTATAGAAAATCTTCTGTATAACAGTATTTTCTATAGAAAATCTTCTGTATAACAGTATTTTCTATAGAAAATCTTCTGTATAACAGTATTTTCTATAGAAAATCTTCTGTATAACAGTATTTTCTATAGAAAATCTTCTGTATAACAGTATTTTCTATAGAAAATCTTCTGTATAACAGTATTTTCTATAGAAAATCTTCTGTATAACAGTATTTTCTATAGAAAATCTTCTGTATAACAGTATTTTCTATAGAAAATCTTCTGTATAACAGTATTTTCTATAGAAAATCTTCTGTATAACAGTATTTTCTATAGAAAATCTTCTGTATAACAGTATTTTCTATAGAAAATCTTCTGTATAACAGTATTTTCTATAGAAAATCTTCTGTATAACAGTATTTTCTATAGAAAATCTTCTGTATAACAGTATTTTCTATAGAAAATCGTCTGTATAACAGTATTTTCTATAGAAAATCTTGTGTATAACAGTATTTTCTATAGAAAATCTTGTGTATAACAGTATTTTCTATAGAAAATCTTGTGTATAACAGTATTTTCTATAGAAAATCTTGTGTATAACAGTATTTTCTATAGAAAATCTTCTGTATAACAGTATTTTCTATAGAAAATCTTGTGTATAACAGTATTTTCTATAGAAAATCTTCTGTATAACAGTATTTTCTATAGAAAATCTTCTGTATAACAGTATTTTCTATAGAAAATCTTCTGTATAACAGTATTTTCTATAGAAAATCTTCTGTATAACAGTATTTTCTATAGAAAATCTTCTGTATAACAGTATTTTCTATAGAAAATCTTCTGTATAACAGTATTTTCTATAGAAAATCTTCTGTATAACAGTATTTTCTATAGAAAATCCTCTGTATAACAGTATTTTCTATAGAAAATCTTCTGTATAACAGTATTTTCTATAGAAAATCTTCTGTATAACAGTATTTTCTATAGAAAATCTTCTGTATAACAGTATTTTCTATAGAAAATCTTCTGTATAACAGTATTTTCTATAGAAAATCTTCTGTATAACAGTATTTTCTATAGAAAATCTTCTGTATAACAGTATTTTCTATAGAAAATCTTCTGTATAACAGTATTTTCTATAGAAAATCTTCTGTATAACAGTATTTTCTATAGAAAATCTTCTGTATAACAGTATTTTCTATAGAAAATCTTCTGTATAACAGTATTTTCTATAGAAAATCTTCTGTATAACAGTATTTTCTATAGAAAATCTTCTGTATAACAGTATTTTCTATAGAAAATCTTCTGTATAACAGTATTTTCTATAGAAAATCTTCTGTATAACAGTATTTTCTATAGAAAATCTTCTGTATAACAGTATTTTCTATAGAAAATCTTCTGTATAACAGTATTTTCTATAGAAAATCTTCTGTATAACAGTATTTTCTATAGAAAATCTTCTGTATAACAGTATTTTCTATAGAAAATCTTCTGTATAACAGTATTTTCTATAGAAAATCTTCTGTATAACAGTATTTTCTATAGAAAATCTTCTGTATAACAGTATTTTCTATAGAAAATCTTCTGTATAACAGTATTTTCTATAGAAAATCTTGTGTATAACAGTATTTTCTATAGAAAATCTTGTGTATAACAGTATTTTCTATAGAAAATCTTGTGTATAACAGTATTTTCTATAGAAAATCTTGTGTATAACAGTATTTTCTATAGAAAATCTTCTGTATAACAGTATTTTCTATAGAAAATCTTCTGTATAACAGTATTTTCTATAGAAAATCTTCTGTATAACAGTATTTTCTATAGAAAATCTTCTGTATAACAGTATTTTCTATAGAAAATCTTCTGTATAACAGTATTTTCTATAGAAAATCTTCTGTATAACAGTATTTTCTATAGAAAATCTTCTGTATAACAGTATTTTCTATAGAAAATCTTCTGTATAACAGTATTTTCTATAGAAAATCTTCTGTATAACAGTATTTTCTATAGAAAATCTTCTGTATAACAGTATTTTCTATAGAAAATCTTCTGTATAACAGTATTTTCTATAGAAAATCCTCTGTATAACAGTATTTTCTATAGAAAATCTTGTGTATAACAGTATTTTCTATAGAAAATCTTCTGTATAACAGTATTTTCTATAGAAAATCTTCTGTATAACAGTATTTTCTATAGGAAATCTTCTGTATAACAGTATTTTCTATAGAAAATCTTCTGTATAACAGTATTTTCTATAGAAAATCTTCTGTATAACAGTATTTTCTATAGAAAATCTTCTGTATAACAGTATTTTCTATAGAAAATCTGGGGTATAACAGTAGTTTCTATAGAAAAAATTGTGTATAACAGTAGTTTCTATAGAAAAAATTGTGTATAACAGTAGTTTCTATAGAAAAAATTGTGTATAACAGTAGTTTCTATAGAAAAAATTGTGTATAACAGTAGTTTCTATAGAAAAAATTGTGTATAACATTGTGTATATTCTACAGAAAATTTGGTGTATAACAGTATTTTCTATAGAAAATCTTGTGTATAACAGTATTTTCTATAGAAAACCTTCAGTATAACAGTATTTTCTATAGAAAATCTTGTGTATAACAGTATTTTCAATTGAAAATCTTGTGTATAACGGTATTTTCTATGGAAAATCCTGGGTATAACAGTATTTTCAATTGAAAATCCTGGGTATAACAGTATTTTCAATTGAAAATCTTGTGTATAACAGTATTTTCTATAGAAAATCTTGTGTATAACAGTATTTTCTATAGAAAATCTTGTGTATAACAGTATTTTCTATAGAAAATCTTGTGTATAACAGTATTTTCTATAGAAAATCTTGTGTATAACAGTATTTTCTATAGAAAATCTTCTGTATAACAGTATTTTCTATAGAAAATCTTCTGTATAACAGTATTTTCTATAGAAAATCTTCTGTATAACAGTATTTTCTATAGAAAATCTTCTGTATAACAGTATTTTCTATAGAAAATCTTCTGTATAACAGTATTTTCTATAGAAAATCTTCTGTATAACAGTATTTTCTATAGAAAATCTTCTGTATAACAGTATTTTCTATAGAAAATCTTCTGTATAACAGTATTTTCTATAGAAAATCTTCTGTATAACAGTATTTTCTATAGAAAATCTTCTGTATAACAGTATTTTCTATAGAAAATCTTCTGTATAACAGTATTTTCTATAGAAAATCTTCTGTATAACAGTATTTTCTATAGAAAATCTTCTGTATAACAGTATTTTCTATAGAAAATCCTCTGTATAACAGTATTTTCTATAGAAAATCTTCTGTATAACAGTATTTTCTATAGAAAATCTTCTGTATAACAGTATTTTCTATAGAAAATCTTCTGTATAACAGTATTTTCTATAGAAAATCTTCTGTATAACAGTATTTTCTATAGAAAATCTTCTGTATAACAGTATTTTCTATAGA
This sequence comes from Calliphora vicina, assembly GCF_958450345.1. NCBI lineage: Eukaryota > Metazoa > Arthropoda > Insecta > Diptera > Calliphoridae > Calliphora > Calliphora vicina. The sequence continues at coordinate 97,653,771 of NC_088784.1, read as the reverse complement.
AAATCTTCTGTATAACAGTATTTTCTATAGAAAATCTTCTGTATAACAGTATTTTCTATAGAAAATCTTCTGTATAACAGTATTTTCTATAGAAAATCTTCTGTATAACAGTATTTTCTATAGAAAATCTGGGGTATAACAGTAGTTTCTATAGAAAAAATTGTGTATAACAGTAGTTTCTATAGAAAAAATTGTGTATAACAGTAGTTTCTATAGAAAAAATTGTGTATAACAGTAGTTTCTATAGAAAAAATTGTGTATAACATTGTGTATATTCTACAGAAAATTTGGTGTATAACAGTATTTTCTATAGAAAATCTTGTGTATAACAGTATTTTCTATAGAAAACCTTCAGTATAACAGTATTTTCTATAGAAAATCTTGTGTATAACAGTATTTTCAATTGAAAATCTTGTGTATAACGGTATTTTCTATGGAAAATCCTGGGTATAACAGTATTTTCAATTGAAAATCCTGGGTATAACAGTATTTTCAATTGAAAATCTTGTGTATAACAGTATTTTCTATAGAAAATCTTGTGTATAACAGTATTTTCTATAGAAAATCTTGTGTATAACAGTATTTTCTATAGAAAATCTTGTGTATAACAGTATTTTCTATAGAAAATCTTGTGTATAACAGTATTTTCTATAGAAAATCTTGTGTATAACAGTATTTTCTATAGAAAATCTTGTGTATAACAGTATTTTCTATAGAAAATCTTGTGTATAACAGTATTTTCTATGGAAAATCCTGGGTATAACAGTATTTTCTATGGAAAATCCTGGATATAACAGTATTTTCTATGGAAAATCCTGGGTATAACAGTATTTTCTATGGAAAATCCTGGGTATAACAGTATTTTCTATGGAAAATCTTGTATAAAACAGTATTTTCTATGGAAAATCTTGTATAAAACAGTATTTTCTGTAGAAAATCTTGTGTATAACAGTAGTTTCTATAGAAAATTGTGTGTATAACAAAATTTTCTATATAAAATATTGTGTATAATACAATTTTCAATAGAAAATCTTTGGTATAACAATATTTTCTATAGAAAATCTTGTGTATAATACAATTTTCAATAGAACATCTTTTGTATAACAGTGCTTTCTATAGAAAATGTTGTGCATAACAGCTTTTCCATCCCTGATGCTGAACTTGCAGTTTTGTGGTGTTAACGTACTATAATTTTTTTTGCGAAAAAGGCGTTTTTTTCGCATTTCTACTTCCTCGTTTATTTGGTGTGTCAGTTTTGTTGTTGTTTTAGCTGTTATTAGCTGAGTAAACGACCTTAAAAATGCGTAAATTGTCCCAATTTGTTATTGTTGTATTTTTTGGTTGAAACACTATACAAACATACGTATCTGTGTCAGTTTTTTAATTGTTGTTGGTGTATTTTCAGTTTGTCTTTTTGTTAAGCTTTTATAGATATTTTTTAAAACTTTTTTTTTATTTGATTTATTCGCCATCTATTTAGGAAAAAAAATCTATTTGAACCGCATTTATTATTTTATTGAAAGCTTTTTTTTTGTTTGTTGTTGCCATTCAGTTCATTGAACTTGTCGTCGTAGTTGCTGTTGTTGTTTTATTTTCATTCTGTGATATGCTTTCCTTTGTTGTAAATAGAAAATATAGAAAAAAAAACTTGTTAATTTAAATCATTTAGGTATAAAAATAGTTTATAATAATTAGTTTTATTTTGCATTTCAGATTACAATTTTGTTGCTAACAAATCAAATCAAAACAAAGCAACAACCACATTTCAAATAAGGTAAGTTCATTTTGTTTAGTTTTTTATTTATTAATTTAAGTGAGAATTGTAAGTGTGCATGATTGTTGTATGCAAATTATATGGCTTTTGGTTGAACTTGACTTTTGTTGTTCTTGTATTTATTGAACAAACACAAATGTGCGGTATTTTGGGATATTTTTTTTTTTTTTGTAAAAAGGGAACAAATATTGGAAGGGAAATTTGTTAGTTTGTTTGGGGAACAAATAACTGCAATTTCCTGCCATATTTAAAGAAATGGCATACATAGCGTTGCCAGTAGAGTTGTTAAACAGTTTTTTCTCAATTTTCCGGTTTTTAAACCGATTTTTACATGACAGTTTTCGTTCGACAAATCTGATTTTTTTGTTTTTATTTATTTTCCGATTTTATACAAAATTAGAAAAAAGCTTAGCTCAGTTTATCATTAAAAAATTTTCAAAATCCACACACAAGAACAGTATATTCTACAAAAAAAATCTTGTGTATAAAAGTATTTTCTATAGAAAATCTTGTGTATAGCTGTATTTTCAATAGAAAATCTTGTTTATAACTGTATTTTCTATAGAAAATCTTGTGTATAACTGTATTTTCTATAGAAAATCTTGTGTATAACTGTATTTTCTACAGAAAATCTTGTGTATAACTGTATTTTCTATAGAAAATCTTGTGTATAACTGTATTTTCTATAGAAAATCTTGTGTATAACTGTATTTTCTATAGAAAATCTTGTGTATAACTGTATTTTCTATAGAAAATCTTGTGCATAACTGTATTTTCTATAGAAAATCTTGTGTATAACTGTATTTTCTATAGAAAATCTTGTGTATAACTTTACTTTTTATAGAAACATTGTGTATAACTGTATTTTCTATAGAAAATCGTGTGTATAACTGTATTTTCTATAGAAAATCTTGTGTATAGCTGTATTTTCAATAGAAAATCTTGTTTATTACTGTATTTTCTATAGAAAATCTTGTGTATAACTGTATTTTCTATAGAAAATCTTGTGTATAACTGTATTTTCTACAGAAAATCTTGTGTATAACTGTATTTTCTATAGAAAATCTTGTGTATAACTTTACTTTTTATAGAAACATTGTGTATAACTGTATTTTCTATAGAAAATCGTGTGTATAACTGTATTTTCTATAGAAAATCTTGTGTATAGCTGTATTTTCAATAGAAAATCTTGTTTATAACTGTATTTTCTATAGAAAATCTTGTGTATAACTGTATTTTCTATAGAAAATCTTGTGTATAACTGTATTTTCTACAGAAAATCTTGTGTATAACTGTATTTTCTATAGAAAATCTTGTGTATAACTGTATTTTCTATAGAAAATCTTGTGTATAACTGTATTTTCTATAGAAAATCTTGTGCATAACTGTATTTTCTATAGAAAATCTTGTGTATAACTGTATTTTCTATAGAAAATCTTGTGTATAACTGTATTTTCTATAGAAAATCTTGTGTATAACTTTACTTTTTATAGAAACATTGTGTATAACTGTATTTTCTATAGAAAATCGTGTGTATAACTGTATTTTCTATAGAAAATCTTGTGTATAACTGTATTTTCTATAGAAAATCTTGTGTATAACTGTATTTTCTATAGAAAATCGTGGGTATAACTGTATTTTCTATAGAAAATCTTGTGTATAACTGTATTTTCTATAGAAAATCTTGTGTATAACTGTATTTTCTATAGAAAATCTTGTGTATAACTGTATTTTCTATAGAAAATCTTGTGTATAACTGTATTTTCTATAGAAAATCTTGTGTATAACTGTATTTTCTATAGAAAATCTTGTGTATAACTGTGTTTTTTATAGAAAATCGTGTGTATAACTGTATTTTCTATAGAAAATCTTGTGTATAACTGTATTTTCTATAGAAAATCTTGTGTATAACTGTATTTTCTATAGAAAATCTTGTGTATAACTGTATTTCCTACAGAAAATCTTGTGTATAACTGTATTTTCTATAGAAAATCTTGTGCATAACTGTATTTTCTATAGAAAATCTTGTGTATAACTGTATTTTCTATAGAAAATCTTGTGTATAACTTTACTTTTTATAGAAACATTGTGTATAACTGTATTTTCTATAGAAAATCGTGTGTATAACTGTATTTTCTATAGAAAATCTTGTGTATAGCTGTATTTTCAATAGAAAATCTTGTTTATAACTGTATTTTCTATAGAAAATCTTGTGTATAACTGTATTTTCTATAGAAAATCTTGTGTATAACTGTATTTTCTATAGAAAATCTTGTGTATAACTGTATTTTCTATAGAAAATCTTGTGCATAACTGTATTTTCTATAGAAAATCTTGTGTATAACTGTATTTTCTATAGAAAATCTTGTGTATAACTTTACTTTTTATAGAAACATTGTGTATAACTGTATTTTCTATAGAAAATCGTGTGTATAACTGTATTTTCTATAGAAAATCTTGTGTATAGCTGTATTTTCAATAGAAAATCTTGTTTATAACTGTATTTTCTATAGAAAATCTTGTGTATAACTGTATTTTCTATAGAAAATCTTGTGTATAACTGTATTTTCTACAGAAAATCTTGTGTATAACTGTATTTTCTATAGAAAATCTTGTGTATAACTGTATTTTCTATAGAAAATCTTGTGTATAACTGTATTTTCTATAGAAAATCTTGTGTATAACTGTATTTTCTATAGAAAATCTTGTGCATAACTGTATTTTCTATAGAAAATCTTGTGTATAACTGTATTTTCTATAGAAAATCTTGTGTATAACTTTACTTTTTATAGAAACATTGTGTATAACTGTATTTTCTATAGAAAATCGTGTGTATAACTGTATTTTCTATAGAAAATCTTGTGTATAACTGTATTTTCTATAGAAAATCTTGTGTATAACTGTATTTTCTATAGAAAATCGTGGGTATAACTGTATTTTCTATAGAAAATCTTGTGTATAACTGTATTTTCTATAGAAAATCTTGTGTATAACTGTATTTTCTATAGAAAATCTTGTGTATAACTGTATTTTCTATAGAAAATCGTGGGTATAACTGTATTTTCTATAGAAAATCTTGTGTATAACTGTATTTTCTATAGAAAATCTTGTGTATAACTGTATTTTCTATAGAAAATCTTGTGTATAACTGTATTTTCTATAGAAAATCTTGTGTATAACTGTATTTTCTATAGAAAATCGTGGGTATAACTGTATTTTCTATAGAAAATCTTGTGTATAACTGTATTTTCTATAGAAAATCTTGTGTATAACTGTATTTTCTACAGAAAATCTTGTGTATAACTGTATTTTCTATAGAAAATCTTGTGTATAACTGTATTTTCTATAGAAAATCTTGTGTATAACTGTATTTTCTATAGAAAATCTTGTGTATAACTGTATTTTCTATAGAAAATCTTGTGCATAACTGTATTTTCTATAGAAAATCTTGTGTATAACTGTATTTTCTATAGAAAATCTTGTGTATAACTTTACTTTTTATAGAAACATTGTGTATAACTGTATTTTCTATAGAAAATCGTGTGTATAACTGTATTTTCTATAGAAAATCTTGTGTATAACTGTATTTTCTATAGAAAATCTTGTGTATAACTGTATTTTCTATAGAAAATCGTGGGTATAACTGTATTTTCTATAGAAAATCTTGTGTATAACTGTATTTTCTATAGAAAATCTTGTGTATAACTGTATTTTCTATAGAAAATCTTGTGTATAACTGTATTTTCTATAGAAAATCTTGTGTATAACTGTGTTTTTTATAGAAAATCGTGTGTATAACTGTATTTTCTATAGAAAATCTTGTGTATAACTGTATTTTCTATAGAAAATCTTGTGTATAACTGTATTTTCTATAGAAAATCTTGTGTATAACTGTATTTCCTACAGAAAATCTTGTGTATAACTGTATTTTCTATAGAAAATCTTGTGTATAACAGTATTTTCTATAGAAAATCTTGTGTATAACTGTATTTTCTATAGAAAATCTTGTGTATAACTGTATTTTCTATAGAAAATCTTGTGTATAACCGTATTTTCTATAGAAAATCTTGTGTATAACCGTATTTTCTATAGAAAATCTTGTGTATAACCGTATTTTCTATAGAAAATCTTGTGTATAACCGTATTTTCTATAGAAAATCTTGTGTATAACAGTAGTTTCTATAGAAAATCTTGTGTATAACAGTAGTTTCTATAGAAACATTGTGTATAACAGTAGTTTCTATAGAAACATTGTGTATAACAGTAGTTTCTATAGAAACATTGTGTATAACAGTAGTTTCTATAGAAAATCCTGGGTACAACAGTATTTTCTATAAAAAATCTTGTGTATAACAGTAGTTTCTATAGAAAATTTTATGTATAACAGTATTTTCTATAGAAAATATTGTGTATAACAGTGTTTTTAAATTTTGTTAAAATTTTTATTTTAAAGTATGGTTTGGTGAAGGTATAGTATAAGATTCTGCGCAGCCGATTATAGCTTTCTTTCTTTTTTATAACTACTATAAATTGTAATAAAACTGTGTTGTTGTGTTTTAAAATAATTTGGCTTATTTTGACCATAAGTTACTCAAAGGTTTAATTTTGACTATAATTTAATCTTCAGAAATCAGGGAATATTTCTATAAAGTTTCATCAAAATCCTCTAATAAATATTTACGAGAGTGGGTCAATAGGTTTGTGACTTTTTGCATTTCCCGGCTCTGAAACTGATAGGGCAACAATGCTCCTGTCAACAGGCATTTTTCAGTTGACTTTTGTCAAAATTTAAACAAACTGCGTCATTTAGTTTGTGTTTGACAGCGACTGATAGCAGAATACGTCGTGTCTTAAATAGAAATTGGAAAAAACTGCATTTCGTCTCCCCTCATTAAGCATTATTTTTTGCGGGAAATAAAGGCTAAGCTCTGCACCATCAATTTTAATGGTAAATAAGTGCTTTACTGAATTTTGTTGTGGCCGTAGTAGCACGGAAGATATAAATTCAAATTTTGATTTCCTCGACAAATCTTATTTTTTTGGAAGGGATAAACAAATTGGAGCTCAAAGGAGACTATGTTGAAAAATAAAATAATTTTTTATCCAAAAACCTTTGTTTCATTCAAAAAGTCACGGACTTTTTGACCCAATCTCGTAAATAATAACATTTACATTATAATCAAACGAGAAAAGGAAATATTATAGAATGTGAAATGCTTAAATTGAGGGAGTAAATGAAATTTTGTTCGTATGAAACCGATATGAAATTTGCGGATTTCAAGAGTTATTGGAGTTTTTGGTAATCATTAATTTCGTAGTCTATTTTCTAATATTTAATAGATTAATTTTTGTTAATTTACGATTTTAAATTTCTTGGAAATTGTTAAAGCCTTTTTATATGTGGGTTCAAACTGTTCAACTCTCTACACTCAAAATTATTTTAAATATCAAATAGTTGAAATGTCTCTGTCAAGAGCTATTTTTATATTTCATTGAATAATAACTATTACTTGAGGAACAGTGAAATCTAAAAGTCCAATATTTAGGGCCTGCCTAATGTGTGCATATAAATATTATGTCAATTTGCTTATGCATTGATTGTTAACTGACCGCAATTTTCAAAATTCTACATACAATGTAGTATGTTGTACTACAATACATGATTAAGAAACAGCATAAGTGAAAAATAACACTCAAAATACGGATGTGGTTTTCAGAAATTTAATCAAGAGCAAATAATCAAGAAGCGTACTAATTCGGTTAATATGACTAATTTTTTTTTCTTATTAGATTTTTATTCATGTAGGTACATATTTATTTTTGTTACGTGTATTTTACACCAGCCAAGAATTTTGTATTGTATTTGCAAAACTGGTTTAAAAGCATCGTAAAAAAAACAGATTCGACCATATTTGTAAACAATATTCATTCCCTTATGTGATATTTTTTTTAGAAAATCTACAGACATAATGATACATACATCATTATATTTAATTTTATTTTGAAAACTATTATAGGTTATTTAAATTTTTCAGAAACTAGACTTTGTACACACAATTAACCCATTTAAAGCGTGACAAAAGCGGTGACAGTAGGGTATACAGTTCTATTGATTCACTGGAACATCGTTCTTCGGCAAGGCCTTATCAATTCGTGTTCGACTGGACCACGAAAATTCGTTCTTTAGCCATACAGTCCGTATGTGGAATAAGCTTCCTGCTGAAGTTTTTCCTGTCACTTTCAATATAGGAAAGTTGAAATCAAATGTCCACAAACACTACTGCCTTTATCTTCCCTCACATAACCTATTTTCCTAGTTCCAACACAATGCATTGCATGAGTATGGGTCATGCCCTGCGTGCTGCGGAGCAAAAAATAAAAATAATCAACATATTTATGACAGCTTAAACAGTATTCCTGGGAGACATTTGTATGGGGTCTAGGTGAAATCATGGATCAATACTAAAAAGCCCTATCGCATTTTCTTCAGATAGACGGACGGTCATAGTTATAATATTTTGAGGAAAATGTTGTTATCAAGAGTTGTTTTCAAGATCCCCCCCCCCCAAATATGTCAAACATTTGTAATAATTTTCCACATTTAAATGGAAAAATAAAAGAAAAACCTTGACCCGTTATTTGAGAGTATACAAAAGCTAACAAACAATTGACTGTACTCGTGCTACTTAAGCTTACAACAACTTACACTCAAAAAAAAAATATATATATTTCCATTCAAGGTTTTCCTAACAAATCCATAAATCAATCACCAGTAAAAGTGTTGGTTATTTTAAGATTCAAGATTTTTAACAACAAAAGCGTTTCAAACTCTTACTTGTTTGAGCAAAAAAAAAAATTAAGCAAAAAAAGCTATTGCTGACAACATTCATACACCTACACACGTGTGGAAGTAGTAAAATAAAATGTACTATAAAAAAAATTATTTATTATAGAAAAAAATTAAAACAAAAAAAAAAAACTTGAAAAAATTTTCATACGCCAAGCGAATGAATATGCACAGTGGTGCTCAGTGCATAAATTGAAGTTAACAATTTAATTAATTTCTAATTTGTTGCCATAACCATAGTATGGGGAATGCTCGAGTTGATTTCTTTCACAAACAAAATTAATTTAGGAATTTAATTAGAATTTTTCTTTTCAACTCGCGAATTAAAGAATCCAAAATATAATACGAATTTTTGGCAAATTTTATTTTTCTACATGGAGTTTTTCTTTTCCCGCACTTTTTCATTTCCCGGGAAATCGGGATTAATTTTGAAATTTCCGGGATTGCGGAAATTCCCGCCTAGCACAAATTATTAAATTTTAAGAATGTAGACTTCGTTAAAAATCTAAAAAATGTCTTTGATTTTAAAATGTTATTGGATACAAATAAAAAAATAATTTATTTTTATATAATTTATTATAAAAAGATAAACTGACTCGATTTCTACTTTTGGTTATATACAAACCTATCACCATTTGTCATTTGTATCTGAATGGCTTCAATTTCCATTAGATTTTGTTCTACCTTCGTTAAATTCCAATTAATTCTGTTAATTCGCAAAAAATAAATATTTAATCTTGAAGAAAACCCAATAATATTAAACAAAATTCAATTCCACGGAAACAGAACCATATTTTATTCTAAAAATTTTCGTTTTACTCTTTGTGAAAAAGCAAACAACTAAAATAATTCCATTTTCGATCGCAATAAAATTCTGTGACAGCCCTAAATATTCACGAGTTTTTGGAATAATTTGAATAATGAACTTGGCATTGGTCTATTTGGGTGAAATCTTTTTTGTTTTGGAGCTTTAAGCATCTATTAGAGAAAGTCAAGTTCAAAAAACATCACATAAAACTAAGGAAAATAATTCCCTGGAATTCTCACACAATTTCCCGGGATTCAAAATTTTGCTGAATTCGTGTGAAAAACTCTATTTATGTGACGAAATGTCTGACATAACAATTTTGTTGCTTTTTTTGCTGTACAATGTGGATATAAATATATTCCTTTATACAAATTCTCCTTTGCTGATCGTTTTGTATTCGCGAGCTAAAAAAAATTATAAATACAAGTAGAATGCATGCGATTGTAGTGCGAACGAAAAGAACAATGAATTGACGATCACAAATTTTACATACTCTGTCCATAACAAAGACGAAAAGGTAAAGTTTTCAGATCATTTTTTATTCCTATGTCTGTATTAACATTGAACTAGTTCTGCAACGTGGAATTAGTTAGCCACTAAGAACTACTAGTGATTTTTCAAATGGGAATGACTGTTGAATTTAACACTTAACAGCGTAATACTTCACTATTAAATTCAATAGTACTAATTGTATCTGAATGGCTTTTGAGAAAAAAAGAAAAAATACATTTATCTCGATTTTATTTTCAAAAACTTAAGGCCCATATCTTACTATTCTTTATAACTGAATATGCTGGCAAATGATAACCATTTTACTGCCTCTTTAGCAGCCACAGCGAATTAATTTGTTTTAGTTTGTAATATAGCTAGTGAAAGGCTTTCAGTTGACCATATTCAAACTTCTGGGAGGCTTATGTGTTTTTTTAACTCTGTTTAGCCATTTAAAAATTTACAAAGTATCAGTACATTTCAATTAAAAGTTTCGTACCACTGTGCAATGTGTGTATGAATAGCAGCAGCAAACAATTCAAATCACATCTTGTGGTATGAACAAACAAAACCCAGTCGAACAAACAAAACAACAAACACATGTACCTCTACACTGGCATAATTACACAGATACACCACACATCTAGATACTCTCGCACTTGTACTCTTTTAATACAAAACTTTGCAAACATAAACATGCATACAAACTAGTGTACTTGGTCATATTGACATTAGGCTGGTGCGAAATTGTGTGGAGAGAAAAAATTCAGCTACGTGTCTCTCACTACAAACGAGAAGATTTCTGCTGAATAGCGTTGCTTTTGGTGAAAATGGTCGGTTTGTTATGGATCGTTTATTTAAGGGCAGATTTTATACAGTTCTTGGACACAGTAGATAGTAGTTTTTATAAATAAGTGTTTTTATAGGAGTCTTTCGCCTATCTTTCCTGTTGAAAATCTTAGAAAGTCTCATATGGAAGTCTCGCTCTCTGAACTTCGTAACGTTTCACGACCAGCTCGTTGGGCTGAGCTCAACGATTTCTTTTGGCGTTTTAATTGAAAACTCTGAATATTATCGAAAATATAGTTATGATGGGGATGAAAACCTTCATTTCAACAAAAAAGTTTCAATTAAAACTAGGGATACATTTTTTAATAAGAAGTACAAAATTGCAATTAGATCCAGAGACGAAGTATTCAGAATCTGGCGTGATAACAAGAATGCCGATACTGATTCGCTGCCCAAAAGGGTGAAAACGCAAAAGGGCGTGAAAAAGTTCTACATGAACCAAAGTTCTTACTGCTCCAGTAAAATCTTTTGGTCATTCGTTAAAAGAATAAAGGATAATGCTAGTTCCCCAATTCCGAATATTTTAAGGGATGGCTAATCATTCACTGACCAGATTGATAAAGCTAACCTTTTGGCTGAATTATTTGCAAACCTTCAGGAAAGCAATCAACCACTACCCGAGTATCAGTTACTATGCCGAATATATTCTTTAGCGATCGCTCAGTTAAAAATGATTTAGCGGATCTCAACATAAACAAGTCTAATGGGCCTGATGCAATACTGATCTAGAAGCAGTGTTCTTCGACGCTAGCGAGTCCATTAGCTAACCTTTTTAGCAGTTTATACCGTGCCGGCAAATTCCCTGTATGTTGGAAGGTAGCTAATGTAACGCCAATTCCTAAAAAGGGAGAGGCTACCAACCCTGTAAATTATCGCAATTTGTTCTGCACTTTCCAAAGTTATGGAGAGTATGATTAACTACCATCTTGTGAAATATTTAGAGTCCAACAATCTACCCAGCGACCGGCAATATGGCTTTCATAGAGGATGCTCTAAGGGAGACTTGCTAACCTTCCTATCGGAAAAATAGTGTCGTTCTATTCACCGTTTTGGCGAAAGTAAAGTGGTGACTCTAGATATTACTAAGGCGTTCAATAGGGTGTGGCATGGTGCGCTTTTATAAAAACTTATAGCTTTTGGTGTCGGTAATAACTTTTCTCGATTTATATCAAGCATTTTCAGAGTTCGCTCTCTACGAGTTGTTATAGATGCAATCTCATCAAAGGAGTTCAAGATAAATTCAAGGGTACCGCAAGGCTCCGTCCTTTCTCCTCTTATCTTTCTAAACGACCTTCTACAAGAAACTTTCAACTCTATCTATTTGTTTGCAGATGGCAGCAACATTTGCCATTCATATTCATGCAAGTTTAGACAAAGCCTATCGGATATTGGGCCTATCTCTGAATCGGATTGTGCGAATAGAGTTGCACGCAAGACTAAATGATGTACATTAACACACAAACGCACGATAGAACATGTTGCTTCATCTGTTTTTATGGGTGGTGTAAATATTGAAGAATCAGAAGCTCTTGGTGTTCTAGGCATGAGTATTCAGTGCGATGAAACATTCAAGTGGCTTGGTTTTCTTAAACGGTGTAGGAAATACTCCATTCAATCTGATCTCCTTACTATTTACGCCACTTATATCGTACCCAAAATGGAATACAACTCTAATTTATGGGACGGTGCTTCGAAGTCTATTTTGGAGTTACTTGACCGCGTAAAGGAGAGGCTAGCTCTATTGATTCACTGGAATATCGTCGCAATGTTAGTTGTGTTTCACTGTTCTACCGATACAACAAGGGAATGAGCTCTGCTGAAATTAGAAAACTTGTTCCCGAAACGCAATACACGTTCTTCGTCAATGGCTCATCTACTCGTGGTCGACTGCACAGTGGATTTCAGGGAAAATTCGTTCTTTAGCCGTAATGTCCGTATTTGGAATAAACTTCCTGCTGAAGTCTTTCCTATCACTTTCAACATAGAACAATTCAAATCAAATGTCCACAAACACCTACTCCCTCTATCCTGCCTGTCATAACTTATTTTTGTAGTTCCTCTGAGTGATAGTAGCAAAAGAAAAACTGATGAAAAAATATTTTTGCAGGAAAACATAAGAAATGGAAGATTTGATAGACTTGAATATACCATATTATTTAAATAGATTTTATGTTTTAATTTGATTTTTCGTAATTTTTACAAATTTATTTTCTCAACAAACTCAGCCAGCCAGCTTAATTTTCATCTTCTTATTCATAAATTACTCATTGTTTTGATAACAAATTCTGAAATTTTCTGACTCTAAAACAAGTGAATTAGCGTTAGATTAGATTTATTTTTAGATTAACTTATCAGATTATTAATTGGCATTTGATCAAAAATCCGCCCTTAATAACAGAATTGAAGATCTGTATATGCGTACCATCCACCTATTCTCTCAACGAAGACTAAACCCTTTAACTTTAGAGATCAAAGGTCTGTGTTTAAATTATGGATTTCTATATTGATCGATAATTCAATAAAATTTTAATGAAAATTCCAATTAATATGAAATGCCGTAGCTGCTTGTTTTAAATATATGCAATTGATATGTATTTTCCATTTTTTCTAAGAAATCTAAATTCTCAGAAGGAAAATTATGAATCAGTCTAATGTATGTAAATTCATATGTATATGGCTATATACCAGTGGATATGTTTGTTGTAATTTTGTTTGTATTTATTATATAAATGTTGATTATTTGCTGTTTAAACAACAACAGCAGCAACAACAACAGCAGCAGCAACAACAACAAAATCTATTCATACCCTCTCGTACATTGAAAAATTACGTCGTAATTTCATAAACTTTATGAGAAGTTGTAAAAATTTAACAGCAACTACATACAACAACAACAGCAGCAGCAGTAAAATTAAAACAACAGCAAAAACTGTAAAATAGCAAAAGTTTATATTGTAAATTATATTAATAAATATGTATAAATTTAAAGAAAACAAGCTAAATCAAACAAACGCACACAAGTACTATATTACACACCTACCTAGGAACAAATATTTAAAATTTTTTTAATTTTATTTTCAGATTTTTTGATTTGCTTTTTTTTGTACATATTCACAATGCATAACTTCTTTTTTTAGATATTTGAAATTGAATTTTAAATAAATAATTTAGAGTAGAACAGTTTTGTTTATTCTTCGATCAAACCAAGCAACTACAGCGATTTTTTGTTTGACATTTTCTATGAAATATAGATGGACCGATCAGCATAAGTTTGTTCAGCCAATAGGTAAGAAACATTTATTTTTTTGCTCGGACCAGCACTCAGGGAATGATCCTGACTCATGCAATGGGAGGAAGGATAGAGGGAGTAGTGTTTGTGGACATTTGATTTGAATTTTCCTATATTGAAAGTGACAGGAAAAACTTCAACAGGAAGCTTATTCCACATGTAATGTGTTGTGCGATCCACTGTTCAGTCGACCACGAAATGAGGAACGCTTGCCGAAGAACGTGTATTGCGTAAGAAACTACTGGTTTCGAGAACAAGTTACCTAATTTCAGCAGAGCTCATTTCATTGTAGTATCGGTAGAACAGTGAAACAGAACCCACATTGCGACGATGTTCCAATGATTCAAGCTGGATACCCAACTGTCACCGATAAGCAACTTCGATAAGCCTCTCCTGTACTCGGTTCAGTAACTAAAAATAGACTTCGAAGCAGGAGAGTTGTATTCCAATTTGGGTCTTATATAAGTGCTGTAAATAGTAAGGAAATCAGATTGAGTGAAGTATTTCCTACATCAAGGCATTTGAATGCTTCGTTCGACATTTGAAAAATGTCAAGTCTGATACTTTAATATTTACAATTTCTAAAATTTTGTACGAGTTAGGTTTAATTGGTCAGGCTAATATCCCTACTGGAATTTCGCACCAATTGTGTTTCCAACTAGGGACGTGTCAGTTGGACAGTCTGGACAACTGTTTGAAGGAGGTGCATGTATGGAATCTGGAACTGGAGCCGGAGTGTATATAGTAAATGAGGACATTAAAGTGTCATACAAACTCCCAGACGAATGTCATCTTCCAGACGTTATTGGAACTATACACAACCAGATTGTGTTGGGCACACAACACTTTAACATACAGATAAATGAGATAACAGATGACAGGGTTCTGATCTAGACTATATTAATAGGGAATGAGAGACTAAACGTTCTATATGCCACTACTTGATTCCGGGACTCTACGAACCAATACTGGTGTAGTATGATGGATTGTAGAGTGTCCAGGGTTAGTTGGCCAAAGTTGGATGCAAAGTCTCAGGTCTATAGTAGGAGTGTTAACCGGTCAATTGCTCTATTGGAGCCTATATTAATAAATGGGATATGGCCACACAAAACTTCTGTAGGATGTGCGAGATTATTGAGGAACTAAAGACAGTGGAACATATTATGTGTAACTGTCCTAGATTACAGAGTCTCAGGCAAAAATGGCTATATGATCTAGGTAATCTTTTTGGCTTTATCAGGGGAATAGGCTGGCTATTTTAAATAACAGGACTCTTGTCTTATTTGGACTGGTTTGTTTTTTACTTTATTTCTCTTTATATCACCTGATTTTTTTCTTTCCAATTTCATCTCCCATAAAAACAGATGAAGCAACGATATGTTGTTCGTTTTTAAGCATAACATTCATGTTTTGCCTCATTGCCTCAATCTCCGACAGACTTGGTCTATAATTGAATGAATATGAATGGAAAATGTTGTTGTCATCTGCAAAAGAATAGATAGAGTTGGAAGTTTCAAGTAGAAGGTCGTTTAGAAAGCTAATAAATAGAGTTGGAGAAAGGACGGAGCTTTGAGGTACCCCTGAAATGATCTTGAACTCGTTTGATGAGATTCCATCTATAACAACTCGTTATAGATTAGATCTCTGAGAAATCTCGATATAAATCGAGAGAAATTATTACCAATTGATAGAAGCGCACCATGCCACAGACTATCAAATGCCTTAGGAATATCTAGAACCAGCTCTTTACTTTCGCCAAAACTGTGAATGGAACGACACCATTTTTCCGATAGGAAGGCTAGCAAGTCTCCCGTAGAGCGTCCTCTACGAAAGCCATACTACTGGTCGCTGACTATAATGTTGGACTCTAAATATTGTATTTCACAACTTTGGAAAGTGCAGAAAAAATTGCGATAATTTTCAGGGTTGGTAGCCTCTCCCTTTTTAGGAATTGGGGTTAGATTAGCAAACTTCCAACATACAGGAAATTTGCCGGCACGGTATAAAGTGCTGAAAAGTTTAGCTAATGGAAGAACACCGCTGGTATACCATCAGGCCCAGGAGACTTGTTTATATTGAGATCCGCTACAACATTTTAATTGCGCGAAAGAATATATTCGTCATAGTAATTGATACTCTTTCAAGCCCGGGTAGTGGTTGATTGTTTTCTGGTAGTTTCGAATTATTTGCAAATAAATCAGCCAAAAGGTTAGCTTTATCAACCGGGTCAGTGAATGATTGGCCATCCCTTAAAAGAGTAGAATTGATTTACTAGCATTATCCTTTATTCTTTTAACGAATGACCAAAAGCTTTTACTGGAACAGTAAGAACATTGGCTTTTTCACGCCACAGCTCTTTGGCACACGAAGAATCAGTATCGGTATTTTTGTTATCACACCAGAATCTGAATGCTTCCTCTATGGATATGATTGCAATTTTGCACTTCTGATTAAACCAGTATTTATCCATAGTTTTAATTAAAATTTTCTTTGTTGGAATGAAGGTTTTCATCCCCATCATAATTATGTTTACGACCATTTTCTCCACGGCATTGACACTATTTATTGTCTAAGAAACTGAGTTTCCAATTAAAATGCCGTAAATAATCGTTGAGCTCAGCCCAACGAGCCTTTACGTGAATATAACCTTGAACTTTTCGTAGCTGAGAGAAGTTCAGAGAGCGTAAAGAAGCAAGAGGTTAGAAAAATGTCTGCATTGGTGTCCATCAATATGCGTTGGTTAATTCACTAATTGCGCAAGATGATTGTGTACCTTGAATAGTACAACATATTGGGCTTCTGTAGTTACATGAATTGAATGGTGAAGCCAAGAGGACTTGTGATCATTGAAATCACCAGCAACAACAATTTCACTGTTAGGAAAACTTTCAAGAATCTTCGATATGGAATCGAAAAAAGCATCAAATCTAGATATACTTGTATCCCTTCCCTTATTTGGACTTTCGTAAATATATGTTGAACGTTTTGTAGCTGGTCATGAAACGTTACGAAGTTCAGAGAGCGAAAATGGTACAATAATCTGAATTACCAAGAGGTGCAAAATCATCTCACTTCACGTGTCCATTAACGCATGATTCATTCACTAATTGCGCAAGATGATTGTGTGCCGCGAATAGTACAACATATTGGCCTTCTGTAGTTGTATGACTTGAGTGGTGATGCCAAGAGGACTTGTGAACATTGAAATCACCAGCAACAACAATTTCATTGTTAGTAAAACTCTCAAGAATCTTCGATATGGCAACAGAAAGAGCATCGTAGCTAGATAAAGAACTTTGGACTTCTATAAAGAAACCCAAAGTGCAAACAGTGTGCCCTGATTTTGAACTTTACCCAGAGACAGTTAAACTCCACATCATACGTTGCTGACAAATGATACCTTCCTAAGATTCAAGAATGCTCTGATATGAATGTTTTCTAACGATTTTGTTTCATAATTACACCCTTCACCTTCGTGAGAAGGGTATATAAAAGTTTGTCATTTCGTTTGTAATTTCCACAATATAATTTTCCGACCATATAAAGTATACATATTCTGGATTCTTATAGATAGCGGAGTCGATTTAGCCATTTCCGTCTGTCTGTTGAAATCAATTTTCTGAAGACCCCAAATATCTTCGGGATCCAAATCTTCAATAATTCTGTCAGACATGCTTTCGAGAAGTTGCCTATTTAAAATCAGCAAAATCGGTTCACAAATGGCTGAGATATGTATAGAGTTGTCAAATATTCGACATATTCTAAAAATAATAATTCGAAAAAGCATAATTTTTTAAATCCGGTTTTTGGTTTTTTTGTCAATTGGCTTGTAATTTCTACATTTTTCATTTGCGACCCCACAAAGTATATATATTCTGGATCGTTATAGATAGCGAAGTCTATATTGCCATGCCCGTCTGTCCGCCACTATGTTGAAATCAACTTTCCGTGGCCCCCAAATAACTTACATACGTGATTCATACATCAATATATCGGGAATTCTTCCTGCTCGATTGCTATTTAAAATCTAGAAAATCGGTCCACAAATGGCTGAGATATAAAAAAAACAGGACAACCTCGATTTTTGACCAATTTTTGACCCATATCTGGATTACTAAATCATTAATATAGACAATAGATATTTCAAAGACCTGTGCAACGACATATATGTATGTATAAGGCCATAGTAAGTTGGACCCTACAAGGGGACAAAATCGAAAAAATATTTTTTTTAATTTTTTTGTCAGAAATAATTTTTCCCCAAAAAAGATTTTTTAAAAATAAAAAATTAAAAAAAAAATTTTTTTTAAAAAAATAAAAAACTATTTTTAAGTATAATTTTGTGAAGGGTATATAAGATTCGAATATAGCTCTCTTACTTGTTGTATTAAAATTATTAAAAATAATCGCATAAAATCTTAAAATAAATTTTAAAAAATATTCGATTTTGTCGAATAATTCGAGACAAAAAAACCGGTGTATCGAATAACTCAAAAACCGTCCTTTTGTAAAAACCGGTTTAAAAAAACAGGAAAATTGAAAAAAAACCCGGTTTTTCGAATAATTCGAAAACCGGTTTGACAACTCTAGATATGTATGAGGAAAAACCAGGACAACCTCGATTTTTGACCTATATCTGGATTACTAAGTCATTAATATAGACAATATGGATATATAATGATAGATATTTCAAAGACCTTTGCAACGACGTATATAAGACCATATGAAGTTGGACCTACAATGGGTCAAAATCGGAAAAAAATATTTTTTGATCCGAATTTTTTTTCCAGTAAAAAAATTTTAAAACTAAAAAAAAAATTTTAAAACAAAAAAGAAAAATTTTAAATTTAAAAAAAATAATAAAAATTCAAAAAATGAAAAAACTACTTTGGAAAAAAAATTAATTTTGTTTACCTAAAAATATTTAAAATTTGTATTTTGAATTATAATTTGGTGAATGGTATATAAGATTCGGCATAGCCGAATATAACTCTCTTACTTGTTTTATTATGGTTTTATATCCATAAGGAATCGAAAATTTGGGTCAATTTCTCCCATAATTTTGGCGAAAAATATGGAAAATAAATATTTTATAGCTTTGAAACCATAAATTGGAAATTTCAATCTTCAATTTATTTTTAGTAAAGTCTCAATACTCAATTTTCCATAGCTCCCAGATACTTTGCTGCTGAAAATCCATCCACAATTTTTAATGAATTTATGAATGTTTGTATTAAATTGCTCTGTGACACATATTTTACTCTGAGTCTAATTTTATTTTTGAAACAATAAAGAAAAATATAGCTGTTACTATTTTCAGAATTGTTTCCAGTTATGTATAATAAATAGCCTTTCACAAGTGTGGTGAAGGGTTGGGATATACAAATAAATTGTACTCGTATTAATATTTAAACAAATATTGCTGACTAGTATTGTGGTTTTTGTTCTTTCCATATATTTTTCCTAAATATTTGATTTATTCTATAAATTTGTTGTTGCTGTGTCAGTCGATATTTAGCTCTTTATCTTCTTCTAGCATTTTTTTATATAAAATAAAAATTATTCTCTAATGATCATTATCATCATTATTATCAGCTATAACATTATGATGATGATGACGACAACGATCATTTATAATGATTGCGCTGCTGGATGTTTGAGTTTGGCAGAATGTCGTTCTGTCTCACTAGTTGTTTCGTGTAAATCATATGCAAATATTGAAGTAGATGAGAAATTCTAATAACAACAACAGCAATAATAATAAAAAAAATTCTAAAAAAAAACTCACATTATTGGAGATCTTTGAGGGGGAGCTGTTTGTGGTTTCCACTTACTCACACTCAAACACACTGCTATTGTTGTGAGTTGGCTGTTTTTTTTTGTATTTCAAACCAAAAAATATACAAAATTCTGGATTTGGGGTTTTTTCATAAGTTAATTTTTTTTTAACTAAAAAAAAGAAAATATCAAAACTTGTTTTAACAATTTTTTTTTTTGCTGAAAAATCACATTTCACATTTATTTGAATTGTTAGAATGTAGATATGTAGGTATGTAGTTGTTGTAGTGTCGGTGCTATTTATTTTTTTTAAATATTATAAATAATGTTGCTGTTGTTGTTATTGTTGGTACTGTCACTGGTGTTT
This sequence comes from Calliphora vicina, assembly GCF_958450345.1. Taxonomy (NCBI): domain Eukaryota; kingdom Metazoa; phylum Arthropoda; class Insecta; order Diptera; family Calliphoridae; genus Calliphora; species Calliphora vicina. The sequence goes on along the minus strand of NC_088784.1, from coordinate 97,633,570 downwards.
GCTGTTGCTGGCGGTGGTGTTGGTGGCTGGTTGGCTGCCCATTAAAAACCACAAAAACATGTTGTTGTTGTTTTTTTATTAAGCTGGCATTAAGAATTCTATTTAGATTTTTACTTGCTGTTTGTTGTTGTTGCGCTTATTTTTTTCTTCTAAACATTTTTATATTTTCAAAACTAGTTTCACAAAATATTCTAATTTAAATGTTTTTTTTTTGTGAGTTGATTTTTGTTCGTTCTTGTTCTTTGCTTAATGAGCTTACGAAAACCAGCAAAAAAATAAAAAAAACACCAAACATTTAGGAGCAGAATATTAAACAAAATTCATTTTTGTATAAAATTTTCTGGACAAGTTTTGTCATATTAATTTGGAAATTTCCAAAAAATAAAACTGTCAAAATAATTTGGCTTAAAGTTAAGTTTTTCCCTTAAATTTCATTATTGAATATTATTTTTCATTTTAAATTGTGAATGATTCATAATCATTACTAAATTATCTCTCTAAAAAGATTAAAATGACAAAAATTGGTTGAAAAATGTTTCTTCAAAATTAGTTTTAATTTTTTTTTTATTTATTAGCGAAATAAATTTTATAGCAAACAATTTTTTTTAAATTTTTAGTGATAAAAATTTATAACCAAAAAACTTTTTATGGTGAAAAAAAAATTCGGGGTAAAAAAAATGTCCACCGATTTTGACCCATCGTAGGTCCGACTTAAGTTGGTCTTATTTACGCCGTTACTAAGGTCTTTGAAATATCTATTATTGAATATCCATATTGTCTACATGGCAAAATAGTTTAACCTTTCTAAGATTCATCTAAAATCTGATATGAATTTTTGTTCAAAAAGGTAATTATTTTGGACCATTTCAAAAAAACTTCAACGTAAAATTTTCAAAATAAAAAAAAACAATTTTAGTAAAAAACAAGTAACAGAGCTATATTCTGCTGTGCCGCATCTATACCCTTCACCAAATTATACATTAAAATACAAATTTTAAATATTTTTAAGGTAAACAAAATTTAAAAAAAATTGTATTTTCAAAATTTTTTTAAAAACATTTTTTTTTAATTAGCGAAAATAAATTTATACCAAAATTTGTTGGTCAAATTTTTTTTTTTAATTTTTTATTGAAAAAATGTTTATAACAAAAATTTTTTTGGTTGAAAAAAAAATCGTGGAAAAAAAATATTTTCCCCGATTTTGACCCATTGTAGGTTTTTCGGCCAATGCTCGCTTCAAACGAATCAGTTGCGTTCGGTGCAGGTTCCCTGTGAATGTCATTCGCAATCTTTGTGCTTCTGCGGCACTTTTTGGGTTTCACAGACGGATAAAGTCAAATGAAAGGTTCGGAAGGTCCGCAAGGCTCCGTTCTTTCTCCTACTCAATTTCTTATCTTTATAAACGACATTCTACGTCAAACTTCCAATCCTATCTACTCTTTTGCAGATGACAGCAACATTTGCCATTCATATGCATTCAATTATAGACCAAGCCTGTCGGAGATTGGGGCAATGAGGCAAAACATGAATGACACGCTTAACCAAGATCTTGTGACAATCTCTGAATGGGGTTGTGCGAATAGAGTCGATTTCAACGCACGCAAGACTCAATGTTGTATGTTAACACACAAACGCACAACAGATCATGTTGCTCCATCTGTTTTCATGGGTGGTGTAAATATTAAGGAATCAGAAGCTCTTGATGTTCTAGGCATGAGTATTCAGTGCGATGTCCGCTGGACAAAACACATTTTTCGAGTGTCGAAAGAAGCATTCAAGTGCCTTGGTTTCCTTAAACGGTGTAAGAATTACTTCACTCCATCTGATCTCCTTACTATTTACACCACTTATATCCGACCTAAAATGGAATACAACTCTCATGTGTGGGCCGGTGCTTCGAAGTCTATTTTGGAGTTACTCGACCGCGTACAGGAGAGGGCGAAGGTGCTTATATATTTAAGCAACACACGTTCTTAGGCAAGGGCTCACCAATTCGTTGTCGACTGGACAGTGGATCGCACAACACATTACAGAGAAAATTCGTTCTTTAGCCGTACTGTCCGTATGTGGAATAATCTGCCTCCTGAAGTCTTTCCTGTCACTTTCAATATAGGAAAATTCAAATCTAATGTCCACAAACACTACTCCCTCTATCCTCCCACCCATAACCTATTTTCCTAGTTCCAACACAATGCTTTGCATGAGTAGGGGTCATCCCCTGAAAAAATATCTGGACTTCTAGAAACTGTTACGCTGTTGTACTTGCAAATGCCGTCAGGACAATAGATTTGAATGAGTTTAGTTCTGATATCCTCTCACAAGGAATAAACAACAAACTTTCCATAAACTTTATCTTAATGCCATGGAGAGATAGCTAAAAGAGATAACAATAATGGATAACATAAAAATCTGGCCTAATATGGATATGCAGAGAACAGGACTTGCGATTAATCTGTCTTCCACCAAATTAAAAGTCACTGTCCTCTAGGAGCAAAAGCTCAAAGGATGAGACTTCCTCGCAACGACTTTTGCAAAAGTTGCAATGATAGGAATTTTGGTTAAAGAAATGATCTCCAAATTTTTTTTTTTTTTTTAATTTGATGAAAAAAACATTTTGTTAAAAAAAATTTTGGCGAAATTTTTTTTTTTTTTTTTAATTTTTGGAAAAAGTTAAAAAAATTTTTATAAAATAACAAGTATTGGCTTATTATTTAAAATGGGAAGTACGACCAAATTCAGATACGTATTGATTCTGAGTGAAAATCAATCGATTTGGAAAGGCCTTTGAAAACCTCTAATTTGATATACATATTTTACAGAAATTAGTATTCGGGATATATACAATAATACTTCCATAAATCGAGGCAGTCGTCGTAATTTGCTTATATCTTAGCCGATTAGGCTGATTATCAATACCGGAATTTTCATATTAGTTATATATTGATACTAATATTGTGTTCGAAGGTTCGCTAAATCGATTTCGCTATCTTTAAGAATATTATAGGATTGCAAATAAATATATACTAGAAAAAATTTAGTTGTATATGTTTATTGCAGACATTTCAATGATTTCATGATTGCGGTAACCATAATACGGTAAAGTTACGATTCACATGATTGTAGGAATCTTATGAACAATCATGTAAATAAACATATATTTATTTACTACATTCATATACATATATGATTGCAACAATCATGAGAATCTTAACTTTACCATATTATGGTTACCACAATTATATAAATAAATACTGTGACTATAATATTGTTAAAACATTTGTAAACATTTTGAAATGGCTACAGTATATTTTTTCTCTGGGTATAGTCACCATTCGTGTTAAAGAATATATAAATATTTACGAAAGTTAACCAGATTTTTGAATTTATCAGAAATTATAGACCGATTCTAATCAAATTCAATAGGGGCGAAATATTATTTACTATGCCTAATTATTTAATGTCTGCTTCATATTTCTGGTATACTTCAAATACAAATATCACTTCATCCACAATATCCCCTAAGTTCTGGTCTTGGCAACTTGAAAACTTACAACACAACTTAGACGTTCCTGTCTGCACCCCCTCTCATACAATTTCCTTTACGTGAAATGGCATCGTGCTGAGCCATATCCTGATTAAATATTGTAAAACAAATAAAATAAAACAAAAATATGTACTTCTATTTAGGGGTTGATTACCTTAGAGTATAAAAAAAACCCAAAGTCCTTGACAATATATTTTCTATATGACCGTGTGTGTGAATGTGCGTAAGAATAATAAAAAAGCATAAATAAAGAGAAAAAAATTGTGTCTGGTTTTGTTGTTGTTGCTGCTGCTGTTATCCTTGAAAATGTAAGTTAAATGTCCAAAACACGCACAAATTCTGAAAAGAAAGGATATACAGACAAACAAATACAAATCCACACATACATGAACAAAATCACTCAGTTAGACGCGCATGCAGACAGTTGATGGGGAGTCTCTGGCTGTATCTGTGAGTTAGTGTGTGTGTGTGTTTTTGGAATATTTTGAATGTATTTCATCAGACAACACCATTATGATTAGGTTTTCATTATTATTATTTCTATATTTATTTACTCGTTTTGTTTATTTTCATATACTTATAGAGTGTGATGAAAGGATGTGTTAAATTTATTTATCGAATTTATACTTACATTTAGGAGAGACTTCATCCTAAATGTAAGTATAAAATATAGGATATATTCTCTTTAGAAAGTAGTTATTTTAGCCACCAAAAGTAATCTATTAGAGAGTCAATTGTCACTAAATGTACTTTTGTAAGCCGGCAACGGTGGTCATCCAGAACAGCTGGGAACTTAATGGAAATTAATTTTTAACATCTCTGCCGATTTGTAAGATCTTATTATTACTATTCTGATCACTTTTTAGAGAATTAAATTATTACGACAAGATTTTTGTACAAATCGACATTGTGTAAAATACGATCAGGAATCTGGTCAAATGTGAATAAAGATAAATAGAAAACAAGTAAGAAAGTTTCGTGAGTGATTTTCGGAAGTGGGCCTTATGAACCGATCGCCATGAAATTTGGTCGCGTTATTTATTTATATATGAAACTTCTTTCTGCTAAATGTTATTTACATAATAATATTTTTAAGAGATTTGTGCTCGTTAATGTGGTTTTCGGAAGTGGGACTTGTATGGGAGCTATGACTAATTATGGACCGATCGTCATGAAATTTGAGTGATTTCATTCTATATGCGCGTTAAAGTAGTTTTTGGAAGTGGGCCTTACATAAGACCATGGCCAATTATGAATCGATCCGCTCAAAATTATTAGGTGTGCTTTATTTGTATATAGATCTTATTTGTGGATATTTATATAAATCAAGCATTTATTGCCGATAAAGTCCAATGTCGGGAGGACATTTGTATGGGGTTTTTTCATTTTTACCAGTTTCAATTGGTTTCGTCTTTGGTCCACATGTGTCAAATCTTATCGAAATATCTTCCAAACTGCGACCTGTACTTTACGCACAAGTTCACATGGACAGCCAGCCATCCGGACTCAGTAAGTGATTCTGAGATTTTTGTACATTCTTCAAAATCGCTCCAAATCGATCGATGTTACGACTATATATAATTCCTTCAAAGATTCAAAATTTAAAAAAATATAAAAAATATTTTGTTAATTTCTTTTTCAATTTCTTTATTTGATTTGGGTTTTTCAACGATTAGTGTTTACTCGACATCGAACAAAGCAAAAGAAATCTGATATGGGATTTATTAACTCCAATTATATGAGAAAGTCTGTTCTAAATCAGCTAAATATTATCTTATGTATGTGATAGGGGCTTTCAATAACATCCCAAACATCCCAGAGAAAACAAATTCGTATTAGCAACCGAATTCGTTGCCAATCAAATGATTCGGTTGCACACATAGAATTTTTCGGTTCTAGCAACAGAAAATCAGTTAATAAGGAAGAATTTAAGTTGAAACAACCAAACTTTCATGACCCCTTCTTAAATTTTCTAGTCGCAACTTCCATTGGCAACAAATGCGATAATATAAATCAGTTTTTTTGGAAAGTATTCAGCAGAATACTACACAGAGAAAAGTTTATTGAACAGAGAAATGACATAAGAGACAGACACCGTATACCCCATCCGTTGCCCCTAAATTTGTTATCTATTTAAATTCTATTTTGCTGTGTCAGTGGAGGCTGGTTTTTGTGGTATGTAAGGGCACTATTTATTGAACGTGTAGCATGCAGTATTGATGGATCGCGATCCAAGTCGGTGAATAACCTAATTTTGCATGATCCATTACAATGGATCGCGATCCAAATATCACAATATATATTGAACGTGTAGCAGTGCCCTATAAGTCAAGCTATTCATACCACTCCAACGAAGGCACTAAAACGAGGTATTTTTCCTGCAATCCGTCTGTTTACCTCAAATTCACCATGGATCGGAGTGTGAATGCTTTGGAGAAAGTGTACACGAAACCTCCTGAATTGTAAAAAGCTACTCATATTTGGATATTAGCTTTCATATTCGCTTTACATAGCCAAAATCTCCATTAAGACCTTAAAATTTCTTTTCTAGTGAATACAAACTGACGTTCGTCATCAGACTTGTTTTGGTGCACAGAGACGTACAAGATAATGTTGGAGAGGATGAGCTTTCTTGATTTCCCACTAATATACCCCTACTAAAGTTATTCAATATTCGGGTTTGATTTCGGATTTAACAAAAAATACGGCTTTGGCCAATGTATTTGATAATTGGGCAAAATTTGAGAGAAGACCGTGGTGGGTTTACAAATTTGGTGAATATGTGAAAAAAATGGAGGTAGTCGCGGTTTTATGCTTATATATCAGCCATTTTTTCGATTTTAAATACTAACCTAAGACTATAACGGATATATTGATGTATGAATCATGTATGCAAGTTATTTGGGGCTTCGGAAAGTTGATTTCAACACACAGACTGACATGGCTATATCGAATCCGTTACCTATAACTAGGGGGCGGATATATATGCAAATGCATGTTTTTTCTCGAACGTCCAAATACAATGTAGACTAATTATCTATCCGAATCACACATTTAGCTGTAAAATGGTATCGATTTGTTAGAGCATATTTTTGCATATATTATTGATAATGCATGTTTAACTTCAAAATGCATATTTATATGCATAAATATTATTTTTTGGCGTCAATGGGCAATAAATTGTATCGACATAAAGTTTTTTGTTGAATTTCTTATAGAAATATCATCAAACTTTGCCGACTAACTTCTTTGGACATCGAGAAACTAACTGTATGTCTTCTTAATTTCTTTATCAGCAATTGAAAATTACAATTTTTTCAAAATATTTAGCTTCAAAAGAGTTAAGAGTTTTCTAAAGTATCAAAAATGCATTAAATGTATCAAAAACATTCATATTTGTTATCACTGCAATTTCAAGTTATAAGAGATTTTGTTACCGAAATATCCTCCAAACATAATTAAATTACGTAATAACTAGTGGGAACTCTGATGTGTATTTTATGGACATTGCTTGATCCATAGTTTTATGTTTCTGCATGAAAATATAAGTGCATATTTTTTAATTTTTTAGGTCATATTTTGATATTTTTGAAGCATATTTTAGGCGCATATTTTTCAATAATAAATGCATAAAAATCCGCCCCCTACCTATAACGATCCATGCTGTAACTTCTACTCAATCCGAGAAGCTGGCCAATCGGTGATATGTTCCCTAGATCACTATTTCCTATAACCAGGTGTAGTGTTTTTTTGATATCATCTAAGATAACTACGATCATGCGGCAAGTGAATTGGCGTGGGTCATAACGTGAGTTAGGTGACTAAGCTGTTTGTGGTCGGCTGTCTTCCGGAAATTGTCCGACCTTTGAGATTTTGCTTTGAAGAACATTATTAAAAACTCGGAGTGATTAAATGCCGTTTAATAGGGTTTAGAACATATTAATTTTGTTCTAAAAACAAGCACTATATTTATGTAATATCAAAACTACTTATCAGGTTTTAGTAGTTTAAAAGTATATTTCGGAACGTTTAGATTCCCACAAGATTAGTAAAGACTATTTCCAAATATTAAACAGGAAAATAACACTTTTCCATCCAAAACCCTGTTTTCAAAATTCGAGTTTCTATCAGTTTTTTGTTAGGTTTTTTTCATTTTGAATGTAAAGTAAACGCCAACCACCTGGTCTTGCATTATGTACAGGATATTGAGTCAGTTGCTGCGGCAGCCGTGGAAGTTTTAGTTGCAGAGCAACAAATGCTTAGCGACCATGAAACTTCTGGGGTTGTGATGGATGATTGGATTTAATACGTGTATAATCAGACATATGTATGTACGTGCCAACATACATTGCATCTGAAAACAATAATAATAATTGAAACAAAGAAATAAGACTGAATAAAACTAACTATGGCGCGTGTTTCCACCCGTCTGTCAGTTGCAAACCCACTTTTTAGGGGTTGTATATGAAAGAAATAAAATCTACTACCCTACCCTTCCTTTCAAATTGATCCCTTTTGGCGATCATTGTAGCAAACCATAATTATTTGATTTAATTTTTTGGGAAAAGTTTTACACAATTTTTTTTTTTGCTTATTTTTGTATTATTTTCTTTAATCTTTTTTCAGAGATTTTGTTTTGTTTGAAATAAAATTAATCCCTTTCTAAGAAATCATATACATACATACTTATTTGCGTCTTATGTCTCAGTGTTTTATTGGTTTGTTTAAAAGGTCTGTTTTGAGTGGGAGTGTAAATGAAAAAGGTATCCTGCCTGCGTATTTCTAGTTTTTTGCGTAGTTACTTATACTTAGGTACATAAATATCGTGAGTAATTGCCAGACATTTTGTAAATGTGTTTAAATATCTCAAGTGGAAAAATCATTTTCTTAGAATTTCACTTATTTCTTTATGGTTTTAATTTGTTAAGGATTTTATTTGGGTTTAATCCTTAGCTAGCTTTAAATCTCAAGGTTAAAACATATTTAGTTTCAAATTAATGTTCTTTTAATGTAATATTTATGCGTAGACGTTAGTATTTGCCAACAATCTATGATGGTAATACTGATCGGTCCTTTTGATCTTATTTCTATAATAGTATTTCGTAAAGCTATATTTGCACTGCGGACAAGCTAACTCCAAATCCTGCATTTTAAACCTATGATCTCCATTTCTTGATTTGGGTGTTAAAAAATATTTTTCTTGAAACGACCTGAGAGATTTCGCATGTCGTAATAAAGAATGATAGAACGACAAGACATTCAACGTCTTAATTCTTCAAATACTGGTGAAGATGCTCAGTCGTCTACACTTTTCCAAAATTCATTGTGAGGAAGTCGCAGCCTTTGAGCTTGTGGGACTAGTAATGTCCGCTTTAAGGTTGCTTGGGTGGAATCTAGGCAGATTTATCGCAAGTCGTTTCCTCTGTATATGTTAGGCCAACGTTTTCTAGTTTCCATACTCTTTTATCTCTCTCCTTGGCAATGAGACACAGTTTATGTAAATTTTCTGTTAACTGCTCGTTAAAGGGATGTCAAAGTCTCAACTAGACTCATTGAAATCTAGGTTAGTGTCGGTATTCGCATGTACATCAGCACTGCAGTTTTCAACAAAATATTCCTGATAAAATGTCTGGCTATCTTCTTCAGAGACCAGCGGCATTCTTTAACAATAGTCGATTTATCTCAAGTCGTGTCCTCTGCCTATATAAGGTCAAAGATCTCTAGTTTCCTTGCTCTTCAATCGATCTCCTTGGCAATGAGACACATTTTATGTAAATTTTCTGTTAACTGCTACTTTGAGGGATATCAATGTCTCAACTAGACTCATTGAAATATAAGTTAGTGCCAGTATTCGCATGTATATCAGCACTGTAGTTTTCAACAATGACCCTAAGTCCTTGATAACCGAAATACTTCAAATATTCTAGATCGAAGATCTGGCTATCTTCTCCAGAAACACCAGAAATTCTTTAAGAATTTTCGATGTGATAAACACATTCTTCATGGTTCTAATGCCAGCTTTGCTATCAGTATATATGTGGATACCCCTGCCCATTATCTCTTGGTACTGAATTTGTTCAGCGTTTATTGTTATAGGCATAATTTTGGGTTAAATTACGCTTCTATAATCCGGTAGCCTAAGGGATGGTGTTACATTCAACTACTTATGTAGTCAGTGAATATTTGGATGTTTTGGTTTGAAAACTGATAGAAAATGATGCTACATCCAACTCTTTCACCTGATCGTCAGTTAATATTTGAATGGAATTCTTCAGAAGTTGGAGGACGTTGTTATGTGGATTGAAAACACATTCGGGTTTTGCGTAATCATCTAGGAGATCCGTATTAATGACTCCCAACATTTTGGCGATTATAGAAGAAGATCCAATTGACTCCATTGCTGGTATTTCTCTTGCAAATTGCCTGGAGGTTGTCCAGCTGAAACTGTGTGAGACAGAACATATGCACCAATGGATCCGCATGTGTTATTGCGATGTCGACCTGGTAGGACGAATCTACTTATAGGATTCCATCGCGAACAGATAGGGCTAATAGCACTGGGAGATCCGTATTGATGAATCCCAACATTTTGGAGATGATAGTTGAAGAGGAGATTGACTCCTTTGCTGGTATTCCCTTGCTAATTTCAAATAGATTGGCCAGCAGAAACTGTATGAGACTGCACAGAACAGATGTACAAATAGATACACTTTTGTTATTGGTAATACGTCCTGGCAGGACGAATCTACTTATAGCATTCTATCTCGAATAAATAACGCTAATTGTTTCTGCTATTACATGGCACTGCTTAATTGGAACACATGCTAGGAGAATAGGCCCACAGTTTTACGATTACTGTAGAAGGAGGTGTGTCCCATCTATTCTGTCATTGCCCTGCTCTGGTCAACTTGGAACTGCTTCCTTATCGAGAATGCATCTGAAACACATCCATTTCTTCATCAGAGAATCTGGTTTGTTCAATATGGAGCAACGAGTGTCAAATGAGAGAAATGCTGTTTACTTCCTTGGTTATCACAGTGGGATTAGCTTTTTAAATGGACCCAAGTGAGATTTATATTGATGACTCTCAACATTTTCTCCTTGCAAATTGCAAGACAATTATCCAGCAGAAACATTTTGTCACTGCACAGAACACATGTAGCAATGGATCGCGAACAGCTAAGGCTAATTGTTGCAACAATTACATGACACAGCTTAATTGGAACACATGCAAATAGGGCTACTGTTTAACGATTACTGTATAACCTGTTAAAAGGAAGAAGAGGAGAAGACTTAGTCTCGCCTATTCTGTCATAGCCCGGCTCTGGTCAACTTTGAACTCCTTTCTTCTGGCGTTTAAAAGAGATATCGAGGATGAATCTGAAACAGATCCATTAATTCATCAGTCAATCTGGTTTGTTCAATATGGAAAAACCGAGTGTCAAATAAGAAACTTGCTGTTTATTTATTGGTTGTTGTTGTTGTTGTAGCAGCGTAAACAATTTTACAATATTTAATCCAAAACCAAGGAATTGTTCAACTTCTACTGGGTGTGTCCATAAATCCAATTTACGTATTGAAGTAGGTTGGCTGGAAAGTTGAATATGTGGAGGGTGTCATAAGGACCCTGATCACATGCTGGGCATAAGTTGAGGACGGCACGGTCTATGCTCCATCCTTATCTAAGTTGTCTGTCTCGGTGTCTACTATCGGTAGTGGGCGACATTCATACGGTATCCTGCTACCTTGGAATTGATGGTGTCTCTATGAATGTCGTCATATATGAGCTGCGACAAATGGATCCTAAACATATGTATCTCTGTATGCTCTCCTCGTATTTTCTTAGGTTCTGTCTGACAGACATGATAATTTTTCGATATCACAATGGGATCAGCTTTTTAAATGGACCCAAGTGAGCTGTTTGAACAATGGTTGTTCAGGGAACCTAATCTAATTTTTACGTTACCAAGCTTCTGCAGCATTTTTGGAATATATTGCATAGGCTTTGAGATATCCCTTCGAGTATCGTCTGATTCAAAAACCACCCGTTTTTAAGCATTAAACTTTAACCATGGTGATCTCAATATTAAAAAGGAATTTCTTTTAGCTTGGCTTCCTTTTTCAAATGTCAAAGGTAAATTTGCAGGAAATACTAAAACATATTGGAAATACTGCAAACCTCTAGAGCATTACAAAGTCCTTCATCAAACACAAATGGTTTGTATAACTGAAGAATGAATGAATCATGCATTAGAGTAATTTTTTTCTACATATTTCTATAGTTTGACAAGCATATGCTCAGTTTTTTTTTTTTTAAGTACAATATCCCCCCATTATGAAAACTACAAATAAAAAGTTTTTCTTAAAATTTCCTGCCATTGTCCTGAACAACATACAGCTGTCGATATTTTCAACAACAGCGGCAGCAGCAGCAGCAGAATATAAAAAAAGCATTAAACAGAACCTACCAAAAGGGAAAAAAACCCTCTGACTATTAAACCCAGTGAAGAATGAAGAAGAAAAAAAAGCCAACAACAACAACGACATATAAAACCTTGCTCCCTTTTTTCGCCGTCGTCGTCCATTATTTTGTAGTTTGACAATAATTTTTTTTCTTTTGTTTTTCTCTACATTTTATATTTTTCCAAATTACAAAAACAGTAACGAGAAAGAAAAAAAAAACCCAGAACTAAAGAACGGAAAAAACATAGAGGAGGGTTTCTTTTATTATTTTACAACGGCAACAACAACAATGAAACAACATAAAACACAAGATCGATAAAAATACACTCGCATAAAGAACGACCGACAATGGCACACAGGAAGAACCCACACTCGCTCGCTCATTCACTCACTCACTGTATCTACAACAAAAAATACATACAAAAGTAGAAAGTGGAATTGAACTACAATAACAACAACAGCAATACATAAAGCGTGTGTTGTTGTACTTGCCAAAGTATAGTAGAGTGTATAAAACATTAAGAACAAGAGCATAACAATAACAACAAAAACAATAAATTTTAGATACAATGCAATGATGAAGTATACAGTGGATCAAAAGTAGAGTATGTAGGGAAAAATATCCCAGAGCTTTTCTAAAATAGGCCCATTTCTTCAAGTAGAAGTTGTAGCTTTTAACGTTTGTCCTGTTCCAAAACAACTAATGTGAAGTATTTCGCGTGAAACACAATAAAATATGTAGTCATATCGATGAGCTGGGTCTTTTTCCCAAAATACCAACTGTTCCTTCCTTTAAGATAATGCACGTCTTCATCTCTTTGTCCAAATATCGTTGAAGAATATCGTAAATTATCGTCATGTCGATGAGCTGGGTCATTTTCCCAAAATACCAACTGTTCCTTCCTTTAAGATAATGCACGTCTTCTTCTCTTTGTCCAAATATCGTTGAAGAATATCGTAAATTATCGTCATGTCGATGAGCTGGGTATTTTTATCAAAATCCCAAGTTTCCTTCCCTATAGCTAATACACGACTTCTTCACTTTTTCTAGGATATCGCATCCTTGTTCTTCTCTTATTTTGTATATATTGGCTGGGAAACCCAAGGATTTATTCACTGCAGAATTTTTACTTGGAAACGTGAGTTATTTTGATGTAAGAACTATTTATAGCAAACAATTTCAAATCACATTTGATACCCGACATATTGTTGAATGACTGGCTATCTCCTTCAGAGACAAACAGTATTCTTGGAAAATGTTCGATATGATGAATATATTCTCAAGGGATCTAATGACCCTTTGCTATCAGTAAATATGTAGATAAACTTGCCGAAATCCAAATTCAATTGTACGTAATAAATATCACTTCCGGCCCTTTCATGTAATCCTAATTAGCCAGTGAATATTTGGATGACATTCACCGAAAGTTGGCTGAATATCTTCAGTTAATCCAGGCTCTTTATAATGCTACCAATGTAAGTTAAGTTAGAGAAGCTCTCTGATTCCAAAAAGTCCCTACTAAAAGTCCTTAGTTTTAATTATCCACATAAAACAATTTAACTTATTCAAATAGGATCTAGAAAAACTACAGAAATGTAAACCAATTTGGTTATTTCTCCAAAATGTTCAATCTGGAAATTTTGCCTGTCATTTGCATGAAGAAATAGTCTGCAATGGTTAGAGAAGATTGCTCAACAGAAATAAAGGAATATAAATGGATGGATATCAAGTTTGTTGTCCACTCAGCAAATGTTGATGTTAAAATTAACACAGGGAAAACAAAGACGATGAAAATAAGAACCGCAAACAACAACACTTTTGTCATCAGTCAGGAACAAACTCAACCTTTTTTGACAAATTCTGCTACATGGGAAGCATGGTTTCATCAGTAGATGAACATAGGATTGGTAAAGCAAACAGTGCGTTCTTTCAACTGCTTTCTTTCAAATGTTTGGAAATCAACCATTATATCTGTCAAAACTAAAATAAAAGTATTCAAGTCAAACGTTCTATCAGTTTTGCTTTATAGCTGCGAAAGGTGGCTGACAACAATAGCACCGAACTGTAAACTACAAGGTTTTGCAAAACCCTGCTTGGATTACATTTTGAAAGTCTGGTGGTCACCAACGTCATAAACAATGACGAACTATATAGAATATGCAACATTGAGCCTATCCGAATCAAGCGCGGATCCAGGTCAACCATTTGGGGGGGAAATTAAAATTTGTTCTACATTTTTCTTTTTATTCCTTTTATATATGAAAACTTTTCGGTTTGGGGGGGGGGTAAATTTCCTATTTCACCGCATCTGAATCCGCGCCTGATCCAAATTATTATTAAAAGAAGAAAGTGGAAATCGATCGGGCACACTCTTAGGAAGGATCCCTAGATTGGCATCCATAAGGCAATAGAAGAAGAAGTCGGCAAAGACCACATGGAATAGAAGCTTGCTTAAAGTAATCGAAAACAGTGGAAGAAGCTGGAATGAAATAAAAGTACTTGCGAATGATCGAATATCTTGGAGACATATTTTAGAGGCCCTATGCTCCACATGGATTTATGCGGATAGAAAAAGAATATCAAGTTAGAAGTATTGAAAGAAGGAGAAACTGGCGATGGAAGATAAGAAAAATAAGCGGATCGCAGATCAGAGCCCGATCTAAGCCATGCTGACAGGCCTATAAATTCGCTTAGCCGGTCAAGGACCATTGTACAGAGAATAGAAAGATCAGTAAAGAATATGTACACATACAATGAATTATGTTTCGTCATTGTGACAACTTCTACAGTAGTCATTATAAGGTAGACAAATACGCTAAACCTACACCACGGAGTTTACACATAGAACGGAAGGAGAGAAAAATAGCATTAAAATTCTCTCAAAAAATTCTCAAAAATACTATCGTCCCATGTAAAATTTTCCTGTCAATACTAGAAAATTCGTTCATTGAGACTACACATTCGATTATCAACCAATTTGGTCGTAACAACGAGGAGATCGACCAATACTGTCCATTCCCACGACAATTGGATCTTCGCTCTGGAACGACTGGAGTCATGCACGATCAAATATTGACAACTCAGCGACAGCTGTACAAACCGAACGATTTTTCCTCAGGAAAGAACTATAGGTCACATTTCAAATGCTACAACAACAACCAATACTTTCTTGAAAAGTAAGCCCCAAAATCAAATTAACTATCGAAACAATGTTGGACAAATCCATTTATCACATAAAAATACAACACTGTCTAACGACGAATATTACTGCATTTGATTTTAAAGAAACGTATCGAACTTGGACGTAACTGTAGCGAAAAGAGATATTAAAATCTCCTTGGTTGCGGTTTCGAATTTGATAGACATATAGGAGTTAGAAGAAACGGATTTCTGAATGTCTACGGTTATCCAAAATGCTCTGTCCCTTTCAGGCTATGAAAAGGACCAATCGTCTGTTGGCTCTTGGTAGGAATTCGATTAGAATTCTTGTGGGAACAATTCTGGGCACTGTATGACTGGAAATATGTCGGAACGTATGGGTTACCCACGAAGTTATTTGAACGAAGAAGATAAGGAAATCTTCTATGTGACTGTCCCGCTCCTCCAGAAGTATAGACTAAGATAACCTGGTACAGGTCTCTTTCATGATCTGGACTGCCTCAAATATGTGTGCAGTCAACATATTCATGTATTTTTGACATATTTCTTCAGTTTTAAAGAACAAATAATGCATAATTTTAACAAATGTTACTGTTGTATTCAAATTTAGTTTCAATTTCCTATTCTTAAGACTCCCGCAAACATTTCTCTTAAGCCACTACTTTCAATAGTGCCCACTGTGCATCCGTAAAATGAACATGTTGTTGCAAAAGATGAGTGGCACGAGTTACCAAAATACACACATAAACGAAGAGGGAAGCTAAAGGGAAAACAAGGTAAAGAAAACAATACATTATCATCATCATGATGTTGTATTTCACTCTGATGATGATGATGATGACGATGATGATGTTGTCGAGGTGATGTTGTACTTTAAACGTAACAACACAACTGCTGCTACTGGATGGATGGATAGATGGATGGATGTACGATAATGGTCTGTGCTGTTTGTTGCCAATGGAAATGTATACTATTTTATATTGTATCTGTATGTGTTTATGTAATACGTTTATACATCCATACATATATATTATAATCCATCTTCTTCCATCACTCACTGCTGCATTTTACTTCTACGACATGAACATGAATTTCCTTTGTTCCACACACAAACACACACACATACCTTCAACATGCACCTTCACACACTGCTACAATAATGGTTGTATTTAACGAACTCAAAATAAATATATTTCGTCCGTTTAACGATTTTATAACGAATAAATGTGAAGCAACAAAAAAAAGCACACTCGTACAAAAACTTACAAAAACTCAAAGGGGGATCATAGTCATCGTGTAAATGTGAGAGCGATGGATGACTGAAGGGTGAAGGAGTTGAGCAGAACAAAACAAAACAAACGGACGGGCAGACGTTCGAGCAAACATATAGAAAAAGAACGTAGAATTTACGATAGCAGACTGAAAAATTATTGCAGTAAAAGTTAATTCGTAAATTGGAAAGATAGGATAGAAAGGGATTGATCGTTACACTTCGAGTCTTATGAAATATTGGATTTTTCAATCACTTGCATATCCTTTTTGAAGATTAATTTCCCAGAATTCCCATGTCGAATGCAACCTTCTTGGTTTCTTTTTGCTTTCAATGTCTTTAACCATCTAATGCTTAAGCATGCGTCAAGGCACTCATCGCAAAATGCCAATAAATACAAATATAACTGATATTTCATTTCAAAAACTTTTAAATCTTTTTAAAATAATTTAAGTACGTTTTTTAGAAACTGTTACATAAGATTTTGAAACGCAAAATCAGTTATATTTGCATTTATTGGCATTTTTGCGATGAGTGCCTTGGGTATGTTTGGGTATTAGAGGATTAAGATTCTTAGTCACTTGCATTGTCTTGTTAGAAGAGACGGAACTCAGGTGGTTTACGATTATCCAAATTGATCTGTCCCTCTCTGGCAGAAAAAAGTATCAATCCTCTCTTGGCTCTTAGTAGGAAAACGATTAGATCTTGTGGGAACAATTCTGGAAACGTATGGGTTACCCACAAAGTTGATTGATTATATTTATATTTTTAAAGATAGTTTAGATCGGGATAGATCGATACACTTCGAGTGTTATATTGGGTTTTTTCAATATCTTGCATTTCCATTTTGAAGATTAATTTCTCACAATTCATATGTCGAACGTAACCTTTTTGGTTTCTTTTTGTCTTCACTGTTTTGAAGATTTCTTAGTCACTTGCATTGTCTTCTTGTAAGATTACTTTTTCCATTGATTGTCAATGGAACTAACTGATACTTCGGATTCATTCGGAAGGTCCAATTTCCAATCACTCTCTGCAGCATTGCTACATGTATCTCACGAATTACGACTTTAACATAAATCCAGATCTACGCTGCCGGAACGCGAAATGATTCCTCAAGAAAGCTTATATCTCAGCCATTTGTGGGCATAATTTAAATAGCAACCTAAGCGGGACTATACCGGATTTAATGATGTATCAATCATGTCTGTAAGTTATTTGGGGACTTCCGAAAGTTGATTTCAACATACAGATGGAAAGACAAACCTATATAAAACCTTACTACTCATGGTGAAGGTATTTTTGTTGTGGCCTATTGTCTGAGAAACATATTGTTTCGAAAATTTCATTGTATCTGGAATTTCCCTAAGGCAACGTGCATTTAATTGATATAGGAACATTTTTCTCTTATTAAATAGCGTTGCTTTCGGTTCCCATTTTTTTATTTTTTCGTTTGGCCTACAAAACTACTGTATCGAAAGTTTCTTGATCTTGTTATTGATATCGCAATTAAAACATTTCAATCTCATTTAAAATACTATCTTGTTGGTCAACAGATGGATCCAGGAACTTCCTTTTTCCATTTCATGGAAATTCATGGGAATAATGGCGACAACAGTTTTGCAATGACTTTGTTGGTGAACGGAAAGTCTTTGATCATGTTCTACTTTTTATAATTTTCCGGGAAAACTGCTGTATCATGTGGTTCCTATGAGGAGCTTAGGGTCGTAACAACCTCGTTCCACTTCGATTTGTTCGTAGCCTAGATTTTTATTTCGCTCCATTTATAGCCAGCTTCCATGACCTCAACATCCACTATTAGTCTTCATTTATTTTACGGTCGTTGTTGTAGTTGTAACAGTTCGACTGTGACCGATTGTTCTTTCCTGGTGAAAAAACTTTCGGTTTGTACAGCTGTCGCTGAACTGACAATCCTTGGCCGAATTATGATTCAGGTGGTTCCGGAACGGAAATCCAATTGTCGTGGATCTCCGTTCAGAAGGGAGGTCGTCCTCTCTGCGTCTTCCAGCTTCCAGTCAAGGGATGTGTGGATAATATCAGCTAGACATTTTCTGAGCATCCACAACCACTTGCGGTTCATGACTTCCGCAATGACAGGTTCTTGATTTGTAACAGCCCAAAGAGTATCGTTGAAAATCGTATCTGACAAAAAGACGTGGATGATTTTTCTCAAACAATAATTAATCTTGATGTGTTCCAAGTTTCGCGTTTAATGCTCGCATTGAATATTCAGATTTTTGTACTCCTGTTGACTTTTTTTTCAAAGGAGATGAAGGCGAGCCAAGACTCCTATTTATACGGAATCTTATATCATCGGCTGAACCTCCACACTGCCCAGAAGCAAAATGAATTTACAATGTCAATTGGCATTTCTCCGATATTAATTCGCAAAACGTTTGCCTTTGGTATGTTTATGGACAGTCCGACAACTGCTGCAAACTTTTTCACAACATCCAACTTTGTGGATAACTCGGAGTGTCTGTGAGCATATGTATAGTCTGTATAGTCGAGGTCCCTGTAAACCCAAGGATAATCCTCAGTGGTTTTGGGATACTCCTGACATTATAGCGTCTATAACAATGTAGAAGAGTAGCGGCAATATGACGCATCTCTGGTACAACATTCTCCTTTACTCCTGGAGATGACTGTTGGTTTGTCTGTGAACGAGGGGGCATATACCGTTTGTGTAGGATAAGATTGTCCACCACTGATGCTCGTGCAGGTGGAAAGTTTCAAAAGTTTACGAGTCTCTGAAATTATGAAACTTTCCAAGCATGTGCTCCTGATCTGTAAATCGATCGATTCATATGGCAAATTGGCAGCAAAATGTGTTAAGTAGTTTTAAAAACGAAATCATTACTCGGATTCACACAAAACTCTTACATAGACACATTTAAGTCTAAGGTTATGAGAAAATAGCTGAGTCACCTCTCAGAATTCAAATGGAATTTCCAGTTGGACCTCGTAGAAACAAAACCAAAAACAAACGGTGGAAAATTGCTGTAAAGGGGACCTCATACCTCAAATTTAGCTTGCATATCACGTCAGTCTAGAGAGCGTGAGTGTGTCAGTGTACATGAGAAGTTTAAGGGCGCATGAGCCGTAGGTAAAACATTTGCTTTTAAACATTAAAGTGGTAGCTTTTTTTTGTTGCTCCGCTTCTTTTTTTACTGTTTGTTTTTTGTCCAAACCTATTGGCACAAGGAGAGAACGAAACATATAAGAGGGTCGTAGACTTATGAAAATATCATATAGAAAAAAGTGTTCAACAACAGCAACAACACAAATATACGAATAAACGAACCCCAAAATATATGTATGCATGTAGCTGGGACCAACCGACCGAACTTCCATCCGACCCGATATGAAAAGTGGTGAACAACGTCATTATCACACACCGCATAAATGTTCATATGTATGTATGTACGAACGAACGAACTGTACAGAGAGTTTTTACTTTTAAAATTATATGCGTTTGTGAGATATTGAAGTTCAGTTCACTATTTATTCTCATTTCAAAAATATAAAATGCAAAATGAAAAAAATAAACCTTAAAAGCGACTAACTACACACCAACAACAGAAACAACCACAACCTTACAACTCATATACATAGTTAGGTACGTACGTACATAAATAAATAAATACTAAATTGTACATTAAGTTAAGTATTTTTGTACACTGACTGACTGACTGTTGTGTTTAGTATTTTTTCCCAAGTTCATTTTTAATTCTATGAACGCGGTATTTTTTTTCAGTAAACTCACGTACTCAACATAAAATTAAAACAAATGACAACAAAATCAATTGCAACGCCACGAACTTTTTTTAGATTTATTTAGACTGAAAAAGTCTTGTGTACAAAAGTGAAGAACTTACTCTAGCAGCAGATTTTGGTCTGAATCATAAATATCGATTTTTACCTAGAACTGTAAGTAATGTAAGTTATACATTTATTATGTTGATTATCCGAATTATATTATTGTTGTTAACTATTTAAGCCATTATGCAAAAATGAAGGTTAACATGCATAAATAGTTGGTAATTGGCTGGTATTTAAATAAAAATATTATAATAGACATACAAAATAGATATCACAAAATTATATCATAAATAAAAACAATTTTAAGATTCAAATTTAATACAAAATGTACTATAAGAGAAGATCGCTAGAACTGTAAGTGTATTTTGAGTCAGTTGCCAAACTGACTGCCTTTCAAAGCTAGCTTCTGATAGATCCTCTACTTATGATTTCTTTGGAGATGACCCTTTTTTGGATGACCCTTCTACGATCAGATGAATTCTGAACATACATAACTATATCTGTGTGGTCTACTCGTACAAGCAAATATTTTCGATTAATATCGGATGGACCCAACTACCCATATAGAATATGCAGGACCACATATGAAAAGGAAGGTGGTCCTGTACAACAAATATATATAAAACAGAATCAGTTCGACCGAATAGAATATTTTTATTCAAGTTCGATAACTTGTTCTGAGTGACAACATAATGATACTCTTTAGATACCAACCTTCTTTCAAAAAGTATTTGTGCTTTTCCTACTAGGTGTATATGTTATCGGGAGCTTCTTAAATTAATTTTTTTTTGTGGGGTCGATAAACCTATTTCAACCAGCACGCCAAACAGATGAACATTTCTAGATCGACTCCCCTATCTATAATGATCTATAACTGAAAATTGTGGAAATGGACAAAAATGTACACTTTACAGCGTCGAGACTATTAAAGATTCAATTGTCTTCTTTGAAATATTTTGCCATTCCCTTATAACCGCACCTGATAAAGCTTCATTCGTAGTATAATTTTGAGTCCGTATCTTGCGATCTACAATTTCCGATTGGTTTTCTATGGAATTTAGATCTGGCAATTGGGCAGGCCATTTCAAAACACGTACCTCAATGGATTGTCGTGGTGGAATCTTCAAACTAGAGGCATATTTTCCTCAGCATATGAATACAAAACATCTTTAAAATCGGATCTGTATCAATTCCAGTATTAGAATCTTTTATAATATCAATTGGACCCATTGACTGTTCTATTTGTGCACTTTGGGTACAGTCTTTTCCCCTTCCGATATCTTATCACGGGGCTATAGCAACCAAGACCAAACTCGTTTATCCCGCTGCTAACAGTTCGAGAACTAATTTAATTTTAAATGAATTCTGCTCAAATTTTCAGCATTTGAGTGCAAAATACGGGTCAACCTAATAGCGTGTTTTTTTTTAAGCCGATAAAACTTTAAATTGTAAACAAGTAAGAGTGCTATATTCGGCTGTGCCGAATCTTTATACCCTAGATAAACAAAATTTAATTTTTTTTCCAGTTGTTTTTTTCATTTTTTGTAAAAAAAAATTTTCGATTGTTATTTTAAATTTTTTAATTTTTTTTTTTAAATTTTAAAAATGTTTTTTTTAAATTTTAAATTTTTTTTTTTAAATTTAAATTTTTTTTTTTTTGTTTTTTCAATTTTTTTTTTGGTTTTTCCGATTTTGACCCATTTTAGGTCCAACTTACTATGGTCTTATATACGTCGTTGCAAATGTCTTTGAGATATCTATCATTAGATATCCATATTGTCTATACTAATGTCTTAGTAATCCAGATATAGGTCAAATAGGTCAAAAATCGAGGTTGTCTTGATTTTTTCCTCATATCTCAGCCATTTGTAGACCGATTTTGCTGATTTTAAATAGCAAAATTCTCGAAAGCATGTCTGACAGAATTATTGAAGATTTGGATCCCGAAGATATCTGGGGTCTTCAGAAAATTGATTTCAACAGACAGACAGACGGACATGGCTTAATCGACTCCGCTATCATTAAGGATCCAGAATATATATACTTTATAGGGTCGGAAATGAAAAATGTAGAAATTACAAACGGAATGACAAACTTATATATACCCTTCACGAAGGTGAAGGGTATAAAATAACACAAAAAAGGAAATTTTAATCAAAAAAGTTTCTTTATTCGAAAGATCAATACATGATGGCATTTAAAAATTTGGAAATGATTTCGGGCATATGACAACCGCGGCTGTTCTGGTTTTTCGAGCATTGCTGCATTGCGTATAAACCTCACCAAACGGTGCATTTTCCTGGATGTAATAGATACGGCAATTTTGTTTATTAACAAACCCGTTAAGCCAAAACAAGCCTCATCGCTGAAAACAATTTTGCAATAAAACTGTCGCTTAGAAGTTTCGCGAATCCAAAGTAAATTTGGATGTTTGGTAGCGTTCTCATTTAATCTCACTTATAAGTGAATTGAACATTATTTTCTTCAAAAATTCAAATTTTGTGCCAACAATGCGATTGCTCTTCAAAGTTTATGGTGAATGTGTTCCATAGGTTTCAACGTGCGAGAGATGGTTTGTTTGTTTCAGAAGTGGTGATTTTTACACAAAGATCCCCAAGGCCAGTCAAAAAGTTTGAAGACCATGAATTGGAGAATTACTCCATAAATTTGTTGTCACACTCAACACGACAAAATCAAAATAAAAGTTTGTCATTCCGTTTGTAATTTCCACAATATAATTTTCCGACCCTATAAAGTATATATATTCTGGACCCTTATATATAGCAGAGTCGATTAAGCCATGTCCGTCTGTTGAAATCAAATTTCTGTCAGACATGCTTTCGAGAAGTTTCCTATTTAAAATCAGCAAAATCGGTCCACAAATGGCTGAGATATAAGGAAAAAACCAGGACAACCTCGATTTTTGACCTATTTTACTAAGTCATTAATATAGACAATATGGATATCTAATGATAGATATTTCAAAGACCTTTGCAACGACGCACAGTCATTTGATTTTTATCGTTGCAAAAATCATAACTCTAATCCAAATGATAGATAATTGATCAGCCTATGAAATGAGTGTTTGAAAATGGTTCTATGCCTTAGCAAAATTGAAATTTGTGGAAAAATCAATTTTATGGGAAGTAGAATAAAATATTTTTTAATTTTTTATGTTTCTTTTTAAAGCTTTTATGATTTAAAATTATTCCAGAAAAGATAAAAAAAAAATTTTTTGAAAAAAATTTTATTGGTTGGTTTTTCACGGCATATGTCATTTTTG
The DNA here is from genome assembly GCF_958450345.1 of Calliphora vicina. Lineage (NCBI taxonomy): Eukaryota > Metazoa > Arthropoda > Insecta > Diptera > Calliphoridae > Calliphora > Calliphora vicina. Next base: position 97,610,007 of record NC_088784.1, on the reverse strand, counting down.
TAACCATGTCTTTTTTCAAAATTTTACCTCTAACAAAAAATTGGGACAGGAACGGGCAGCTGGAAATTTTTTCATTTGGTAAAGGATAATCAAAGAACTTATTTTGAAAATATGGCAAATATAGAAATTGACAGATTTATTTTTATTTTCCTTCAAAGTTGAGAAATATTGAAAAAATGTATAGTTGGTAAATATCGGTTTAGCTGGACAAATACAAAGCAAACTGTAAAATTTTTGTTTATTCATTTCTTAATAAATTATCTATCAATAGAATCAAAAATAATGACGATTCGTTACATAGTTTTCGATATATTGTATCTGAAAGCGGACCAAATTACCTAAAAATGGTCTATTTTTTTGAATACTGAAAATCAATCAACTTTGAAGGGCTATATCTTCTGAACCAAAAATCTTATTGTAATAAGAGTAGCATATTTTAAATCGTTGGACAATTTACTGTAAAAGAGGTTTATTCAGTATTTTTAGGGGCACATGAAATTATTGATTTTTGCAACCTCACTCGTTCTACCATAGTAAGTTGCACCTAAAATGGGTCAAAATCGGAAAAAAATTTTAAACTTAATTTTTTTTTTCATCAAAAAAAATTTATAAAATCAAAAAATTTTTTTTAAAATTTAAAAAAAAAGATTTTAAAATTTAAAAAATTTTAAATAACAATTCGAAAAAATTTTTTTTACAAAAAATTTAAAAAAAAAATTATTTTGTTTATCTAAAAATATTTAAAATTTGTATTTTGAAGTATAATTTGGCTTTCTTACTTGTTTAATTAAAATTTTAATTTTGTCCAGTTTTCAATATTATTGATCCTTAACGTCATTAAACAGTTTTATCTATCATATTCGTTGCAATTATTATTAAGCTCTAAATAGGGATAAGACTGGGAAAAAAGGAAATGTCCATATTGTCTCTGGCTGTTCATAGTTTAAATATTAAAAGCAGTAGAAGTTGTAAATATGTATGCATGAGGTATGTTTGTATCTATATATTTAATGTTGTTTGCTTGGATAATGCATACTTTGATGATGATGATGTTGTTGTTGTTCCTGTGTAAGGACTAAATAAGGGTAGTTTTAACAGTTCAACAGCAACAACAACAACAGTAATAATAATAATAACAACATCAACATCGTCAGTCATACTTTATGTTTTAATCGTAGTTGTCGTTGTTAAGGATAATACCATTGAGTATATCTATGCACATACAACAACACATACCAACTCATAAGCTCACCTAAACACAGATACACAAACACACACACAGATACTAAATGCCATTGTATGTGTAAAGCCCTTTTTTTGGTTATTGTTTTTATATTTACTATACGAAGGGATAATAAAAGGATCATTTTGCAGTTTTTGCGCAGCATATGGTGGTTTTTCTCCCTGTTTTAGTGTGAGTGAGTAACTGAGCGAGTGATTGAGTTGAATTTGTTATTGGTGCTGCTGCTGCTACATAAAATTTGTGTTGTTGGTTCGTGTAAATTCGATATTTTTGCTGTTTTGTGTTTGTATGTAGAAGTGTGTGTGTGGTTTGGTGTTAAAGCAGGGGTACATTTTATTTTTTGCTGCTGCTGGGATCCTTTTTTTCTTGTTCGTTTATTTGCGTGCGTTTTTCCTCTCATTCTCTTCCTCGCTCTTTGTAAATGTTTGTAGTATCTGGTGTGTTTGTTTGTTTGTGTGGATTTTGCAACTTCATTTGGCTGATGTTTCTGTTTTCTTCTTGTTGTAGTTGTTGTAGTTTTCACAATTATTTAAACACAGGCCGGACGGACAGACGCATTTTCGTATTTCGAAAGCATAATGATGAAAATTGTTTTTTATATGTACAGTTGTGTCCAAAATATCTATATATATTATAAGAATTTTCTGTATGTATACTGAAAATTGGTTTTCGAAAAAGTTTTTTTTTTAGATTTTTGCGAGGGTTGTTTTTGTTTTCTTTTCAGTTTGGGAGTTAGAATGAATTTTTGTTCGCTGCTGTTGTTGGGTTGTCTAAAGTTTATTTCTTTTGTTAGCTGTTTTTTTTTGTTTTTATTAAAAGTTGGTATACAGATCCTTTTGTTGGGTTATTGGTCTTGGAGTGGGCTGCTGGTATCTATGTTTTGTTGTAAGAAGTTTCTTGTTGCTGATTTTGGTTTTCTTTTGTAAAAGATTTTCATTACATCATTAGGCAAGTTGGTATTTTTTTCTTTCTTGACGAATCGATTTTCTCAGTCCAATTAATTTGATAATAATTAACGACTGTTTCCGTTTATTAAATGAGAAGAAAGGATGGAGAGAAATGTGTAAATTTGTGAGGTGTTACTGAAAATGATTGTTATAGAAATGATTGGTATGTAAAATTGGTGAAAATGAAACTGAATTCAGATGGCTTGTATTTCTTTGGGGTTTCGGAATAAAACAAACCAATGACACATATCTGTAGACCATAGAAAAAAAACCTGTGAATCCGAAATCTTAGTTTACTAATCCTTAACCTTTTAAAGTGGTGGTCATTTAAAAGTGAATAATTTAAAAATATACTTTGAAACTTACAAGAGTTCTTTCATTGATTTGATATCTGTACTAACAGTTTCTAACTTACAGATTAAATCCAATAAAAATCGGCCAAAAATTTTTAAAAATTAATTTGTCAACATAAATTTCTCTGGAACTAAAATAGATCACATTCGGATAAGAACTGAATTTTTGGTGAATTTTGAGGGGCAGCCCACTAGACCCATTTCTCGTTGTTGAAATGGGTTTAGAAACGTTTTTTTCTGGAAATATTTCGGTATCTTGGGAACTATTGGAGATATTTCGAGGATCGGTGCTTTGCGTTTTTAAAATTTTTTACTCAAACCAAAATTTTTTTTAAAAATTGTTGGTATAGGTCTGGGAGGTGTTATGTCCGCTCAAGGGAGCTAAATTTTACTTTACACGCTTTTGCATTAAGTTCACTTTTCGGATCATAGGTATACAAATTTTATATAGTACCGAAGAAAATTTTTTTCTATAAAAGAAAAAATATAGGGACTTTTTTTGTAAAAAAGAAAAACATTTTCCAATTTTAGATGCGTGTAACTTTTTATAGGAACGAGATTACTGTTAGCAAGTTGTTTTTATTTTATTTAGAATTTTATTTTAGATATTATTTTAACAAATATGGTCTAAACTTTGCAATAACTCAATATTTTGTTGGGTATCCCTTATTTTTTATAACTGATACACATCAACGATGCATTGAACCAATTAAAGAGAAAAATTTTGCCATTCCCTTATAACCGCCTCCGATAAATCTTCCTTCCTGGTGTAATTTTGGGTCCTTATTTTACGATTTACAATTTCCCATAGATTTTCTATGGGATTGAGATCTGGCGATTGGGCAGGCCACTTCAAAACACGTACCTCGTTGGATTGTAACCACTCGGTTACAACCCTAGAGGTGTGTTTCGGGTCGTTGTCGTGTTGGAATCTCCAAACTAAGGGCATATTTTCCTCAGCCTATGGATACATAACATCGTTTAATATGGTTATGTATCCTATACCTGTCATGGTATCTTTTATAATATGAATTGGGTCCATACCTTGCCCTGAAAAACATCCCCATACCATAATATTGCCACCGCCAAACTTTACAGTCTTATTTGTGTACTTTGCATCTAATCTTTTTCCCTTTGGTCGTCTTACAAATGTTCTCCCATCACTGCCTCTTAAATTGTATTTGGATTCGTCGGAAAAGTGGATAGTATTCCATTTCTGTATCAACCAGTTTAAATGATCCCTGGCAAATTGTAGACCAGCAGAACGGTTCTTTTTAGAAATGAGTGGTTTTTTCACAGGACGATAGCAACCAAGACCAGCCTCATTTGCCCTGCGACTAACTGTTCGGGTACTTATTTCTAATTTTAGGCTATTAACAACCTCTCGAGGACTTATTTTTGGGAATTTCTTGAACTCTTTCGCTATTAAATTATCTTGTCTAGGAGTAGTCTTACGAGGTATTCCATCTAAATGTTGAGTTTTTACAGAACCGGTCTCACGAAATTTTTGTTATAATTTTTGAAACTGCTAATTTATTTATTGAATATTTGTCACAGATACTTTTTGGTTTTAAACCAGCTTTAAAATCGTTAATTATTTTATTTTTTAAGTCTTCACAAATCTTAACTTTAGCCATTTTCGTTAACTTTGAAAAAAAGCAATTATGCGAAAAACTTAGAAAAAGAAATTGAGGAAAATTACAAGAATTTAAAAATAAAATAACTGTAAACAGGATGCTTTTTACATCGTTATTTTAAATATTATTTTCGTTTTACACTATTTTCTTGCAGAAGTTTAAAAGTTTCCATTGTTTTAACAGTAGCGAAATAGTGAATATTTTAAATTTTGTTGCCTTTTTTCAGAATATAATTAATTATGTATGTTGTTTGTTTTTCAGTTAATTTATATAAATAAAACTATACAAGTAAAATACTAAAAAAAAAAAAATTATTTAAAATTTTGGGCTACATATGGAATATTTGGAAAAGTTCTCCAATCATTTACAAGCTACCGAATAAAATGTTTTTTTTTTCGTTGATCGATATAATGAATTGTTTAAGTTTAACGAAAGGACCTGTCCTTATATCATTCGTTGTACCGATTTTGACTGTATTTGAGGAGCTGCAGAACAAAAGGTACCTTTTTAAATTTTTTTACAAATTAATTTTTTGGTAATTTTATAATATTTGGGTTGAAATCTTCTAGAAAAAAATCAATTAAATAAATTATAAATTCAAAATAGGTACTCAACAATCGAGCAAATAAATGAGATTGAAAAATTATTTCACAATTTTACATAATTAGCATGTATTTTTCACTTTTAAAGGAACAACTTCTTAGGTATCTAGCAACCTATTTCACAATTAGCTAATGATTTTCAATCGAAACGAGATCAAATAAATGACAGGATCTTGGTACCTCCCTATCAGTTCTAAATAGATCGTAGTTACCAAAGCACCCTTATTAGAGTGGTTTGGATTATTCTCCTTCTTATATGTATTTTAATAATAAATCAATCAAATCTTTAAAAAATAACATCATTTAAAAACTCAAATTTCTAAACAAATTTAGCAATATTGTGAAATTCTATAGGTATATTTATGTACATAAGTATGCATGTAACTCAGTCTATACATTGAAATTTTCTCAAACTCCAAAAATAATTGTCAAACACTCAACAGAAAGTGCAAACTTCTGGATTGATCTAAAGGCGAAAATTAAACACAACAAAAAACTCAACATAACGGATATAATCAACAACAAAAAAAGGTATCCTTATCCTCCCTTCTTTTCTTACTTCCCACTACATTACATTCGTCTTAACAACAACGTAGATACAGCCAACATCCATCAAACACATGTTCATATTCCATATCTACTCTACCAGGTCGCAAAAATCTACATACAACAACAAATATACAAAAACAAAACAAACAACAAAAACACCATACCACACAAAAACCTACAAAATATTTTCTTAACGATCTCCCCCTAATGATTTCAATAAATTTCAACCCAAAAAAAAACACAACAAACGAACCCCTCTCTCTCTTTCTCTAGCTTATTGAGTAAAATTCGTAATTTCCCTTTACTCTTTACCACACTTTAGCAAACAACAACAGCAGCACTCTCTTACTCACTCATAAAATCAAAACACTATAAATAACAACAACAACAAAGAAAAGAAGTGTAAAAGGAGGGCTTTCATAAAATTTGTTTTTATTTTTCCAGTTTTTACATGTTGTTATTGTTTTCTTATATTTAACATACATTTCAGTGGAAACAACGAACAACCAACTCTCGTATACATTTGAACAAACTGAAAACATAATACGAACGAACAAAAACAACAATAACAACAACATCAATACTAAACAAACAGAAAAACTTAACAAGGGAGTTTTTTTTTCACAATTTTCGTTGTTTTTATTGTTGTTGTTGCAGTTGCTGTATTAAAAACCTCAATAAAAAGTATAAAAATATTTTCAAAGCATACAGCAAAGCTGTCAACTTTATTAATGTGGAGGAGGAAAAAAAAACGCCAAAAATTTGCAAATCATGGAATGTGATCATAAAGTAAAATTAAAGATTTTTTCTAAATAAAAAGTTTTCAGAAATTATCAAATGCTAATTTATGAACACATTTTTACATGTACAATGTATAAACGTTAAGTTTCAAAATAATTGGCATTTTCATAATTTATTTTAATATTTAAGGATTTATAGATGCATACATTAATATTAAAATCTCAAGGTTTCCAAAGCAGCTTTCCGTTTTCTGATCCCAGCTTTGGGATTTTAGAACATGTTGCCCAAAATTTAAGTTTTGATAAAAAAATAGGTCAAATTCCGAAGGTGTAGGGGAAAAATATAAAATTGTTATGTTTTTTTAATAAAAAAAAATTAAGTCACCTTTCACCCAAAAAAAGCCAAAATCTACTATTTTTTTAATTTTTAAATTGAAAATCTTTTATTTTTGGATCCATAATCGATAAAAAATTAGAGTCAATTCGGTCCAAAAGTAAACAGTCGAGCACTTTCCAAAAATATAAAAATCTTTGAAATCGGATGGGAAACAAAAATTTTAATAACTTAAACTCCTTGGCATGTCAAATTTTATCCCGTTTAGAAATTCCAAAAAAAAAAAATTCCAAAAAAATGTTGATTGCCTCATTGCTTAACGAAAATAAATATTAAAGTTAAGAAAAAAGGCAAAATCTTATCCTGATATTTATATCTATATCAAACGATATTGTTTGAATATAAAGATAAAATAGAAAATATTGAAATGAAAAACTTCACCTTAGGACGATCGAATTATAGTTAAAATCATCATATGTAATCCATTTAAATCTGCCAAGCAAATAAAACCAGAGTTAAATTCAGAGTGAATAGAAGTCCAAGGAAAAAGCCACTACTTCAAAAATACATAGTGGTACTAGTTTGAAGTTCGCCAGATGCCGCACGTTTGAGCTTCAATTATAATTTATCTTAAAAAAATATTGGACAGACAATATAAATTTATGCATAGGAGTCGGTCGGGTCAAGGTCTGAATTATAAGGAGGGTGAGGCAAAACTTCCCAACCACTTCATTCGAAATAGTTTTTAACAGGTATTGCAACATGTGGTCATGATGGAATATAACGGTTTCATGTCTGGCCGCATATTCTGGTTGTTTTTCGGGAAATGCTCGCTTCAGTTGCATTCGGTATAGGTTCCCTATGATGGTCTGGTCAGATTTCAAGAGCTCGCAATAGATAGGACCCTTTTGCTCCCACCAAAAACAGAGAATTACCCCAGCGGCATGGATATTTGGCTTTGGTGTCGATTCGGCTGGTTGTCCGGACTACACATACGATCTCTTTCACTTCGGCTTATTGTAATGGATCCATTTTTCATCACAAGTAATGATTCGGTTCAAAAATGATTTTCTTTTATAGCGTTTTAAACAGCATTTCAGACATACAAAATGGGTTTATCAATTTATCTTTTTTTCAATTCGTATGGTACCCAATTTCCTTGCTTTTGGGATTCATCCATGCCGCTCCCAAACGTTATAAAATGTCGGCTTGAGCTCCCAATTATTTTGCAAGCTCTTGCTGACCTTGACAACAATCTTCATGGAGTAATGGCCCAAATCTTGGTCTTATAACTTTTTTTGGCTGACCTGGACGATCACCACTTCTGAACCGCACAAATCACCTCTCGTACGTTGGAACCGATGGAACATATTCACCATAAGCTTTGTTGAGCAATAGGTGTGCTTCAGCTGCACTTTTTCAAATTCCCGCATATGACGATTCGTTGGTACAAAATTCGACATTTTCGAAGCAAAAATATTTTTTTTTCGTCTTTTATATCAGCCTTACAGTTTTTTTAGAAATAAGAGTTTTTTTCTTTGGGAGATAGCAGCTAATTTTAGATTATTGATATATAGCAACAGTTTCAATCCCGAAATCCCGGTAAATTGTGCTAGAATTCCGGGAATTATTTTCTTTCCATAGTTTTATGTGATGTTTTTTGAACATGACTTTCTCTAAAAGATGCTTAAAGCTCCAAAACAAATGCAGAAGATTCATACAACAACAACGATTTAACCCAAATAGACCAATGACAAGTTCATTATTAAAATTATTCCAAAAACTCGTGATTATTCAGGGCTGGCACAGCCAATCCAAACCAAAATTAGAAATCCAGTCAGTTTATGTCTTTATATAAAATTTTTATTGGATTTTTTTATTTGTATCCAATTACATTTTAAAGCCAAAGACATTTTTTAGATTTTTAACAAAGTCTACATTCTTAAAATTGAATAATTTGCTCTAAGCGGGAAAAGAAATACTTAAACTCTCTTCTTGTAGTAGTTTTACGAGTTTTTACAGTACCTGTATCACGAATAATTTTTGAAACTGCTGATTTATAATTTTAATATTTATCGATAGTTTTCAATCCAGTACTAAAATCATTTATTAATTTTTGTAAATCTGGACTGTAGCAATTTTTTTATTTTAAAAAACTTAAAATTAAATAAATATTGAAATAAAAGTAAAACATGATGATTTTTACATCGTTTTCTTAAATATTATTTTTGTGTTTGTCTGTCTTCTTTCTTGCTGAAGTTTAAAAGTTTCCATTGTTTTGCCAATGCAGCCATTTAGGGTCGTATATTTATGCTGATGTGCTCTAACTAATATCGAGCAGATTTCAAAGAAGACTGTGTCCCTGTGTTTTAAATGGAATCTCAAATCCTAAAACATACTGTATAACTGATTTGGGATTAAATATAGAAACATAATTAAAAAAGAAAACAACTTGATATCAACCATCAAAAAACCTATTCTAAAATTTTAAAAACGCTAAACATTAAATTACCGTGTACCACACTGATAACTGAAATTTCCCCAACATTCATAAATATTTTAAAAAGTAGAAAGAAGTTTTTCTTCAAATTTAGGTATAAAATTGTTTTTACTAAATTGCGTTAACGTTTAAAAATTATTCAAAATTGCATAAAACACCTCTTTATGTATATTTGTTATTAATAGATGAAGTGATATTGTCAAGAAAGTGTAAAAAGAGAAGAGGAGGAGGAGTAGGTTGTTTCATTTTTCAGCTATAGCCTCTGCTACAAGTACATCGTATCCATATACAGTTTGTAGGTAGAAGAAATTATTTATAAATTATTGTTGGTTTCTTGTTATTTTTTGAAAGTTTTTGGGATTTTGAATGTTGAAAATAAATACATTTTTCATAAATAACTTTTTGTCTCTGTTTTTAACACTCACATACATTTAGGAAACATACTCTCTTTTGAATTTTATGAGTTTGTCAGAAATATTGTGGTTTTTGGCGCCCATTCCCTTGTTTTGCTTCGTGTTTTGTTTTTTTTCTTTTATTTTTGGTTGTTTGTTAATTACTCTCTTCTCTTCATTTTTTTCGTGTGTGTAATTTTGTTGTTGCTGTTGGTGAAAATAGTAGTGTAGTGTTGTTGTTGTATAAGTAAATGAAGCATTAATTGTTGTAAATGTGTGTGTGTTCTTCGTTATGATGATGATGATGTTGTGGATGTGAGCGCAAGTGAGTCGTTTTTAATGTTGTTGGCTCCGTTTGCTTAGTTTTTCATAAGGCTTGCAAGTGAACGGTACATTTTCGGTAAATTTCACAATTTACACAATTATACTAGTAACAACTACAACAATATTGAAGCCTTACATACATTTTCGTTCGTTTTATTATTTTTATCTGAAAAATTTTTAAAGTGCGGGAGTTTCATATAAAATAAACGGTAAAATTTCAATTTGTGTTTTCATTTTTAACAGAGAGTGGTGAAAAATTTCCCATGCTCTCTTGGTTTTGCCTTTAATATTAAAGAGTAATTTTTAGGAAATATCAGTGAGAGAGCGTATCTTTTGTGTGGAGTTTTTATTATTGAGTGTATTTATGTCGCTTTCATAAGGAAAAACATTGTTTTGTCGCTTTAGTTGCGTTTGAGCTCTTGGAGCTTTTTGGTGTGTTTGCGGTTCTTTTTCTAAAAAAGAAATTTATAAATTTCACTTTTTTATTATAATACAACAACAAAAAATTTTCTTTACATATAGAAAAAATAAATGTGAGTGTGTGTATATATGGATATTAAAAGAAAAAGTACTACATATAAAAAAGAAATGAAAAAAAGTGAGCTCATTATGAAAAAATTGGAATTTATATAAAGAAATTAAAAACAAAAAGCTTTTTTTTATAAAGAAAAAAATAAATAATAAATAAACAAAACTAAATACAGATTTGAAAAACAAAATATTAAAAAAATTTTAAACAAAATTACAACAAATTTAAATTAAAATAAAAAAATGACACGTTTTATGGAATTTTAACTAATTAAACAGAAAATTTTCCATTTTATTAAGAAATTGAAATTCAAGAAAAGAAAAATTTATACATATTTCTAATATTTTCTTGCAAGTGTTGGTGTGTAAAATTTCCAAGTGTGTATTACTTTGCTGCTGCTGAATTTGAAATTCTGCTTCTTTCTTCGTCTTCTACTTTATTCTATTATGCTCGTTTAAAGTGCTATTTATAACGAAACGTCAAGAAAAAGCAAGAAAGAATGTAGTGAAAAAACCCACATAAAAAAAATATTTTTAAATTTAAAGCAGCTTTTTTAAATAACTTCAGCAACATTTACAATAAAGGATTTACTTAAAATTTAAAAGAAAATTTTGTAACCAAAAATTTTCCATGAGTGAGTTTTTACCAATTTATGTTTTTATATGTTTAACTAAATGAAAGAAAAAAAAATGTGGCAACAATTTATAAGTCGTGGCATTACTTGGGTTTTTCTTTAAACCAGAAAAAAATTATTAATGTTCAGACTTTTTCTTTTTTTGTTTGTACATTTTATTTATGTAGTAGAGTGTTGGTTGGCTTTATTTTATTATAAATGGCGTCGTTGCTCTGCTAGGTAAATGTAAGCACGAAAGACAGAGAGAGCCTGTGCAAAAGCTAGAAAGAGAGATAGACAATATGGGAAAATGTAGTTATGTAGTTTACGTAGGCCAACAAACACAATATCATAAGAAAATACTTTATTTTTTGTTCACCTCACCACAATATCATAAAAATCGTTAATTTAGGAAATTTTACTCTTAACAAAAATTTCCCTAATATGCTCTTTTGTTATAAAAAAAACTTCATTAAAAAAGCTCTTAATTTTGTTTACAAGAAAACTCCCTTAACAAATTTCCCTTAATAAAGGAAATTAAAAAAAATGTTAATTTCGAGATCTCTCTTAGTTTTATAGAACAAGAAAATGCAGTTATTTTAAATTTAAAATACTCTTTGTTTTTTTAATTTTTTTTTTATTTTTTACTCCCGAGTAATTAGATTATGTTTGTTTTTAAATTAATGATTTTTTGTTGTTGTTTTAAACAATTCTAGTTTAATTACTATTGAGTTTTTTTGTTTGTATTTCTTGTTTTGCTGCAAGAAATCCATAAATTATATCTCAGTTTTTTCTGTATTTTTCTTTTGCATTGTTATTTTTTGCATTTGCAATTTAAAGCTTTTTCAGTTTATTCATACTTAATGTGTTTGCCTGTGTTAATACTTGAACTTGACCTTGGAATTACTTGTATACAACAAGTATAAAAATGTGATTTTCTAAATATGTTTGTAGTATTTTTATTTTTTTTTTTTTAGATAGAACTTTGATATGAAAAATATGAAATTAATACTAAAAAAAAAATAATAAAAACCAGCTTTTAGTTAATTCTTTTGTTGTATAGATATTTAAATTCAGTTAAACTTTAATTTATTTTCTTGAAATTTAAAGATTTTTGTACAGGTTTTTACTGTTATTTCCAAAATTTTGTTTAAAAAGAGAAAGTATGAATGAGACTTAATTTTTATTGATTTTCAAAATTATTTTCATAGATTTTAACTTACAAATCTATTAGAAAAAATAATAGAAATCTGTTTAGTTATTGTTCTCCAATAAATTTAAAAATAAGTTGGCCAATATTTTATTCTATTTCTAAAATGTTAATAAAAATCTAAAACTACAAAAGATTTTATGAAAAGATTTGGTTACATTCAAATTTCAGTTATTTTTTCTCTAATTTACTTACATTTTGAAAAAATTTATGGAATTCGGATGTACAAAGCCTTAAAATTTATTTTATCTTTATCACTTATTCATTAACATTAAATTGTTATCTCAGAGATAAATGCAGCTGTAATATTTTCCCTAAATAATTGATTTATAAAATCTCTTTTAAATTCATGCTTTTTGCATAGATATTTTCCTTAGAAAATTTATAGGAAAATCTCTTTTAGTCCTGTAAAATCTCTTTCAAATTCATGTTTATTATCTGATTAGCTCTTCTCTTTAAATAATTTTAATTTGTTACCGTTATATTGTGCTCTGTGTTAAAGTGCAGAAGCAGCGAGATGCATCAATTTTCCATTGTTTACATTCGTTATGCTATTTATGGTTGTTGTTATTTTCTTATGAATCATTGTGGTAGAAAAGAAGTGGAAAAGAGAAATGACAAAAAATTGTGCGATGCCAACCAGATTAAAATAAAATTGCTTAACTAATTTCAGATGTTTAGGGAAACAGATAAAGTGAAAGGAAAAAATAATTAGAAATTATTAATAGAAGGAACTTTGGAGAGAATGTATGTATTCAATTAAATCTTTAAGTTTTATCCTAAAAAATCTACTAAAAGTTATAAAATGTAAAAGGCAAATATTTGTGAAGTGCTCTATTAGAAAAAAATATTAACTTGCAGTGTGTCAAACGAAAAGTTTTAATAACAAAATTTTATGCAAAAATCTAACTAATTCAGTGAATTAATTTCATAAAAATTTTCTGGAATAATTTTTTGTTTGAAATACTTAAACTAAGTAGTAATTTTTTGTTTGAAATACTTAAACTAAGTTCTTTTTTAATATTTTCGAGTGATTTCCATATAAGTTTTCTACAAAGTAATAATTTTGCTATTGCAATAAATACCTATAAATTTTAATATCCTTAGATTATTATAATAATAATGTTGACTATTATATGTTCTTCACCAAATTATATTTTAAAATAAAGATTGAAAAAAAGTTTTGGTGAAAAAAAATATATTTTTGATGAAAAGAAAAATTTGTGGTGAAAAATTGTTTAAAAAAAGTCAAGTAGTCGTGATTTTTTGCTTATATCTCAGCGATTTGTAGACCGATTTTCTTGATTTAAAAAAAAAACAACCAAACCAGGACTTATTAATGGATTAATCAAGTTTGTGATATATTTTTATAAAGACAGACGGACTTGGCTATATCAATTTCGCTATCTATAACGAACAAAATTTGTGGAATCTGGATACCTTTTGCAGTATAAATATTTTATAAATTTTATATTAGCAATAAAACTATTTTAAAACTTGTATACATTGCCTAAATAAAGTCAAACAGAAAATGAATTATATAAAATCCAATTTCTATAAAAATGTGTTAATGTGATTGATTTCTTGTTTTTAAAAGAACACACCTCAAATAATCTAATAATTTCTTTACAATGTTTAACTTTAGACTAATCAATTTCATTATCAATTAGTATTAGCGATTTTAACCACCATTATTTTTGTTAGTATTGACTATATTGTTATTTGTTTAAAGCCTGTCTATACTTGACATATATTTATCATGACAATATTAATGACATTTGTTGTCAAGACAAAGTTTTCTGAGCAAAAGCACTAACAATTTTATCATAACGAAACAATAAATGGAGTTCTATACCTGATAATTTTATATATTGACAACTATTTGGAGATTTATCATGACAAACATTTATCAGGTATAAACATAGGTTTACATGAGGTAAATCTACAGCTATAATTAGTTGAAAAGTGTAGCATAAACAAAAAAACCTCAAAGATTTAAATTAAATCTTTTTTAAGGATTTCACTATACAACTATTACTTTATAAATATGAATTTAAAAATAGTGAATGTTTGTTATGAATTGCAGTGATTTTTAAAAAATGAATAAAACAAAATTTGACATTTATGAAAAGTCTTTTGTTATAATTGCCTACTTCTATGGTAAATGACAATTTAAGACTTTTTCATATTATGTCAAAATCTAATATACCTACATATAAATATTTTTGATGATATTTAAGTGAGTTAGGTAGTAACAGTTTAATTTTATACTTTTTAATAACCAGTTAATAGGTAGCTAACCAATAAAAAGTGGGAATATCCCGAAATTTCATAAAAATATTTCCACACAATAAACTTTGTTTAATTTTTAAAAAAACTAATAATAGATAGGAATTAGTTATATTTATTATAAAATACTGGTTCTATAAATCATACATTTATGACAGCCATTTTACTTTTTTGTGGCGAAATGTCTTAAAATATTAATGAGTATTTTATTTTATTTGTATTTATAATTACTTTTTTTATGTATTTATTTAAACAATTTGTTTAAAACCAGAATCAATTTCGGGAAAATAACAGTAAAGTAAATTTCTTGTTTTTAATAACTATGAATAATAATTTATTTATATTTGAGAATTCAGAAAAGCAGTTAATAAAAATTTACTTTTTGAAAAGATCAGGCAGCATCTTTTCTGGGAAGAAATATTTCAAAGTTATTTCAGAAGAAATTTTGAAGTCTTGTTTTTATTATTTACAACATTTTACATCATTAAAACAAATACCCATTTTTGATTTCCAAATTATCACAGAGATTTTTTACATTCAGGCTTATTCGAAAAAATTTTGATTGCGTGAGCAATAAATCTAAAAAAATTCAACAAATATATTTGAAGACATACCTATTTAGGTTAAGCTTTGTTTTGTAACAATTTCATATCTAACAAATGATTTATATCTTTATTCTAATACTGAAGTTTAAAAAGTTCGTTTTTAATATTTATTTATCCCTTTGCAACTAAATAAAGGTCATAAAATTACACTCAAAGCTTTCTTTTGTCTTTGGAGTTATAAATATGTATTTCAGTTGGATCACTGCAGCATAGTAAAAGTTTAGCTTTTAAAAAAGCAATATTTTGGCATCACTGTTTCCTCCCAACGAGAAAAAGGTTGAAGAGGAGAGAAAATTAAAATGGCTGACAATGCTGCCACTCGGTTTTTAGTTATTTTCACAACAATAATTATAAGTTGGAGGTTTGCTGACAAAATCATGCACAAACACTCAGAAAACAATTTTAAAATTTTTTTTTATGAAAACCATTAAAATATTATTCAAAAACTGAAGGAGTTTCATATAAACATTTGAAAATTGTTATCCTTTCGAGTTTCTGATTTAGGCCATATGGAAAGAAGTTTGAAGTTGTTTTCACATACAGCCCAATTATGAATAAAAAATTCCCGGTAGTTTTTTCCCCATTGAATTTGAATAGGAAAAATGAGAAAAGGGAAAAAACTCCCTGGGAATTTTTATTCATAATTGGGCTGATAGTTTTTATTTACTAATACATTCTCACCATTTAGGTTTTTGACAACTGAGTTAGGAGTTTGATAGAAGAGTTTTCGATCTATGTGTATTAATTTATGAATCAGTCCCTAAGATAGACTTTAATTGTAATATTAAAATTGTATTTACAAGTTAATAATTAAAATTACTTTCATTAAAGCCATGATAAAATTGATTTTCATATAAAAATGCCTGGAAAAAACTATATATTCGGGACGGATCATGCTCTTAATAAAGATCAAGTTTAATGAACTAAGCTTCTTCAAGGTTAAGAACTCCACTGAACTTAGTGAATAAGGCTTGGCTAGATAGTTGAATATGTGGAGGTTGACTTGATCACATAGTAATACAAGGTATAGGTGCGATCACAAGGCATTAAGCCTCATTTTTGCCATAACGTTTCTAGTATGAATCTCCAGAATCTTGGTATTTCCATAGAAATGTGGTTTGCCTTTATGTTTATTTATTAAGTTGGTATTTCCACTTAATTTTATTTTTTATAACCAAAATAATGGAACGATACTTGTGGTGTCGAAACCATAACTTTACAATTCCAGCTAAAACTTGCACTTTTACCATATTTTATTTTAAACAATTGATGAAAGTATTTTTTTCAATATAAATTTTACTTTCAATCCAGATAATTAAACCTAAACTAACAAAGATTTAGAACGATATACAGACGATTTTCTGTCAGTGTCATACAACATAATCAACCTTTTTGTATATGAATTTTGTTTGCTCGTCAGTGGTACTTTTCTCTGACTTGTACCCTTTATTCCAACCTGATTTTAGCAGTTTGTTACTTATTAGTGGACTGAATCTATTATAAAAAAGCAGTTTAGAAAATGTTGCTGTTAATTTGTATAAACTATTTGCATTTTTCTCTCTTTAATATTTTGCAAAATTTAAAAATACTTATAAAAGAAAAGTAAAAAATAAACAGCAGATTATGGGAAATTAGATCCGAAACTCTTCTATTATGGACCTAACTCAGTTGTCAAAAACCTATCTGAGAATGTACCTATTAGTCAAAAAATCGTATGTGTGATGATTTTGAGACATTTTTTTGTATGATTATTTTTCTTTCTAGTTTCCGCTCTTTGTGTATTTCTCTATGCTTGTTTGTGGTTATAAAAAGTTTACATTTATTTGAATAGGATTATCTGAACTTTAAAAAAAGTTAACAAAAAGCTTGTCGAAGAGAACATTTTTAAAATTTTATGGAAATTTGCAATTTTTTTTATTATTTCTTTTTTGTTTTTAAATTATTTTAAAGTTTAGAAATCTGTTGAATGTTTCTCCCCATTTTATAAAGCAAAATTTTCTGTAATATGAGAATTTTAACCCGAAATCTTCTTTATAATTTACTCCCCTTATTTAGAAACATAGACGGACAATTATTTTTAAAATTTGTTTATGGAAATCATTCAAAATGTATTTGAAAACTGAGTTATTTGAGTTGAGTTACTGAATCTTGTCTTTAATTTTATTTCCAATTCAATGTGAAGTTAATACCTGGTATAAAATGATTAAAAGTATCTTGTACCTATTTTAAAAATTATAAAAATCTGTAGGAGTTTTATCGTAAAATCTCCACATTGTTGCCACATTTCTTTAGTTAAGACATATAAAAACCTAAATGGTAAAACAGACATTTACCGTTAAAATAAGATGATTTATCAATAACAGCAAAGTAATCACACAATATGGAAAAACACACACTTCCAACATAATATTAAAAATATTAAAAAATAGCGCTGGTCACTCAATAATAAAAACTTAAAACATGAGAAAATCTAGAACTCACTTTTTTTTACAAAACGATTTTTAGTCGTTTTTCTTTGGCTAAGCCATGTGTTTTTAATTTTACATTGTTAACTTATGTATTTATACCAATCTTTCTTTCTCTTTCCCTCTCATTACAGCTTTAATTTGATGACAACAAAAGCTACAGCAAGCAAGCAAGAAAGCAACAACAAATACCAAACTATTTATTCCTAAATGAAACCATACAAGTGTAAAAAAAGCATATTGAAAAGCAAAAACAAAACAAACACACAACATACCAAAATATAGAAAAGAATTAAAAAAAAAAAACAAAAATAAATTCAAATAAATAAAACAAAAAAACCACCTTAACCCTCCTCTTCTAAACTAAACAGAAAAATTAAAAAAAAAACAAGAAAGAAAAAGGAAAAACTAAAATCGAAAAACTGAAAAGCATAGAAAACAAAAAAAAGGGAACATATACACAATTTCTCTCTCTCTCTTTCTAACTCTCTTTGTTGAAGAAGAACAAAAGAAGAAAAAAAACAATATAAAGAACTATAATTATTTCATTTTGTTTTGTTTTAATTTTTAAATTGACGTAATACACTCAGGACTAAAAAGTAGTGACCAATAACTAAAAAAAATTAATAAAAAAAACAAAATTATAAAAAAAACTAAATAAATAAAATAAAAAATTATATAAAAAACGTAATAACTAAAACACAAAAACATCATAAAAAGGGCGTTTTGCTAACGAAAGTCCTTTATCAGCAACAACGACACGTTGTTGTCGTCGTCGTCGTCGCACCCCCTACACAACATCAAGATAAGTTTTAACGGGATAACAACAGCTACAAACTGACATCGTCAATATGGATGACGATCAACAATTCTGCTTGAGATGGAACAACCATCAGAGTACACTGATTAGTGTATTCGATACTCTTTTGGAGAATGAAACACTTGTCGATTGTACCTTGGCTGCCGAGGGCAAGTTCTTAAAAGCACATAAAGTGGTACTATCAGCGTGTAGTCCTTATTTTGCGGTAAGTTTACAAATCTTGTTTCTTTATACCTTCATAACTCATTATTTTATTTTTTAAAATCCTTACAGACCCTTCTACAAGAGCAATATGATAAACATCCGATATTTATATTGAAGGATGTTAAATATCAAGAGCTGAGAGCCATGATGGATTATATGTATCGTGGCGAGGTAAATATCTCGCAAGATCAACTGGCAGCTTTGCTTAAGGCTGCAGAATCTCTACAAATTAAGGGTTTGTCAGATAATCGCTCGGGCGGTGGTACAACGGCTCCCAAGCCTGAACACCATAGGGCCACCATGCCAACGGGTAAATTATCCGCTGGCTATACATTGGAACAAACCAAAAGAGCCCGCATAGCTGGTCCAGCTGAGCCTGAAATGGGCTCGCGAGAGGGTTCATCTAGTCCTTCGAGAAGACGCCGAAAAGTGAGACGCAGGAGCATTGAAAATGCCATGACTGGTAAGTTACACTACTGACTTTGCATCCACCTTAAAACAAGTTTATTAATGTATTATTTTGTTAATTTTTACAGAGGTCCATGATAATTCCAATTCATCACAACAACTACAACAACAACAAACACAATCGAATGCTTCTGGTTTAGGAGCCATCACAGCTGCTGCCTCAGCTTTAGCTGCTGCCGCCGCTGCTGCCCCCAATACACAATCATTAGCATCAAATGTCCCTCTATCCGCTACAACATCCTCCTCAACCGCTGTTACAGCACCCGGCACGACCTTAAGCTCCTCCAAAAAGACTGACATTGTTAAAGGAACCACTCAACAACAACAACATACACAACAACAACAACAAGATGCCATGAATACCGAAAATGTACAAGGTCCTGCCTCTGCCGCAACAGCTGCCGGTTCACTCGATACGGAATCAACTGATGCCGCCGCCACAACAGCCACTGACAAATCGAATCATAAACAAATGCAACAACAACTTAAACAAGCTAAAGAATCGATTAGTGCTGGCGCCTCAGGTGCTGCATCCGCATCTGATCTTGTGATTGAACCCAAAGCTGAATACGATGATGAGGCCAACGATGAACCTGTTGAGGATTTGACATTAGATGAAGAGGATATGGGCATGGATGATTTGGATCAAAATGCTGGAACAAGTCAAGGCGGCGAAGGATCTAGTCAAGGTGAGTTTTTTTTTGATTTTCTTATGATTTATGTGCTGTTTTTCTATAGCGAGTGAGTGATTTGAGTGGACGTTTTACATGTATTTTGTTTTTGTTACAATAACAAAACATATGTTAAATTTCCACTCAAAGTACTCGTTCGCTATAGAAAAACAGCACATTATAATTTGTGGAAGGAATATTTTTAAGGCCAATTACAAGTAAAAGTTTTAGGTTTTTTTAGTTTATTAGAATACAAAGTTTAAGGTTTTAAAAATTTCGTGATGGTTTTCATAATTGCAAGCATCCAGCTTTGAAATTTAAATTTTAAAATTCGAACTTAAGAACTCGAAATTTAGGAATTTGATTTGCAATTTTAAAATTCTCATAGAATGGAATTTTGAAATTTATTGGAAAACAATTTTATATTCATTATTTTGGAATTTAGAATTCAAAATATTTAAATTCGAAATAATGTTGAAACTCGAAATTTTTAAATTCAAAATTTTGATATTTTCTTAATATGAAAATTGAAAATTTAAAATTTAAAATGTTTGAAATAACGATTTTATTTTATAATTCAAAATAAAAATTTTTGAAACTCGAAATTTTTAAATTCAAAACTTAAGTATTTTCTTAATTCAAAACTTTATTTTTTTAATTCAAAACTTTAAATTTTAGATTTCAAAATTTTAATTTGTATATAAAAATGTTGGAATATAAAAAGTTTAGAATTCGAACAATTTAATTCGAAATTTTAGAATTCTAAAATTTAAAATTTTTTTTATTCGAAATTTAAAAATTGTTGAAATGATTTTATTTTATAGAATTCAGTTTTTTAAATTTAAAATTTTAAATCTTTAAATTTTGAATTTCGGAATTAAAATTAAAAAATATTAATTCTGAACTCGAAACTTTGGTTTTAAAAAGTTTTGAATTAGATTTTTTTTTTTTTTTAATTTCAACTTCAATTTATTTACTATTAAACATTCAAATTTTCTACAATTTTGAATTTTTGATATTAAAATATGTTCAATTAAATCAGAAATTAAATAATTTCTATCTTGTGGTGGCCTTTTATAATTTGTTCAGAGTAGTACCTTGTTTTATTTTTCTTTATTTTTTGTATAAAATCTTCAATTATTAACTGTGTTATTTTCTTTTATATTTTAGGATATGCACCCTGGCAACATGATAGATCTCAGGATGAATTATTATTGGCAACACAAGAAGCACAGCAACGGGATCCCCAAGGTGAGTCAAAATGAACAAACAAACAAAAGTGAAAAATTTAAACTTAAAAACTAAAAAGAGTCTTAAGAAAACAAATGAAAAAGCAAAAGAAAGCTAAAAAGAGCACGACACCTTTTAAAATAAATTTAAATACAAAAACAGCATGATTTCAACTTCAATATTTCTACTCTCCACTTAAAAAAAACACACAAACGAGCGTCTTCTTTTATTTTTTTTTTTTGTAAAAATAACTAGTTAAACAGCATATTTTTTTGTGTTGTATCTAATTTAAGTTGTTTATTATTCATTTTAATTTAGAAGCTTGTATTTGAACAAATTTAAAGTAGCTTGTTGATCTATATTTGTTTATAATTTCTTTATTTATATATTTATTTTTTTAATTAAAAGAAGAGCTAATTTGATTTTCAAACAAAAATTTCCCTTTTAAAAAAACTAAGCTGTTACAAGATTTCATTATAAAAAGTGTTCAAGAGTCGTGCTCATTTTAAAACAGATTTGTTTTTTGAAACAAATGAAAACTAAAACTATTTAGAGATATTAAAGAAGAGAATTTAACAAAAACAAGCAACAAAAAACTTTTTTAACCCCCCCTCTCTCCTCCTATATAATTTTCTAATTTTTTTTTATTATATATTGTATAAACAAAAACGCATTAGATGGAAAAAAGTATTTGATGATTTTAAATACTTTTTTCTGGTAACTTTTTTTATTATTTTTTGATTAGTTTTTATTATTTTTTATTAAAATTTAGCTGTATAATTTTAATCCTACTCTGTTGTTGTATAATCTATTATATTATACTTTCTATCTATTAACTTTTTTTTTAAAATTTATTAATTTCTTTTTGTGCAAGTTGTTGATTAGAGAATGATTAACTATACTTTAAGTTTTATAATTTATTACTTCTTATTTTATTTAACTCACATTTAATTATTTATTTAATACTTTATTAATACCATACATAACTTTTTTCGTTTGTATTAATATGTATTTGTTTTTTTTTTTATTAATTTCAATATTATCAAAACATTTCATTATATTTTTTTTTTTGGTGTTTGTGTAGCTTTTTTTATTATTATTAATTTTTTTTGTTATGTTTTATATTTTTTTTTCTTAAATTTAAATATCATTTCAATTCATGGTTAGGGACTTTTTTAAAACCTTTAATTGTGGTTAAAGGTTTTTGTAATTCATGCGCCGGCCGCTCGCATTATATTAATTAATATACTTTTTTTTTTTCTTCAAATTTTCATCAATTTATTTCAATTATAATTCCAAACACTTACACACATACACTTACATATACTACATACATATTTTCTAAAATACATTGTTTTATATTACGCCCACCCACCTCATTTTAAGTACGCAAAAGAAATACCACTTCTCAGGGAAGAGTTTTTAATACTCACTCAATTCTTCCTTATTTTAATGCTGAAAAGAATCATTCAAATATGTAAATAGTTTTTTGAACTAGCCAAAATAACTTTATTTAAAAAGTTGGGGAAATTGAAATGTTTAAGAACCGGTTTATGGCTAAAAAAAAGTGTAAACGGATTTAAAGATTGTTTTGAATGAATTAAAGTAACAAACTTTCGAAATTTAAAAATTCGAACATAAGAACTTGCATTTTGATATGCAATTTTAAAATTCTCATATTAAAGAATTTGAATTTTGTAATTTAGAATTCAATTTTAATATTGAAGACCTCAAACATTTTTGGATTCGAAATTTCGAAATCAATAAAAAAAATTTAATTTCAAAACTAAAATTTTTTGAATTAAAAATTTCAGAATTCGTAATTTTAAAATTCGAAATTTTTGAAAAAAAATAAGTTTTCAAATGCGAAGTTTTAGAACTCTACATTTAAAAATTCTAAATATAAAAATTTTGAAAAAAATGCAAATTTTGAAAATCCAAATATAAAAATTTATATTATGCATTTCAAATTTAAGAATTCAAATACCCATTTTTGAATTTTTATTAAAAATTAAAAAATTCTGAAATTTAAAATTTTATATCCGATACATAATTAGAATTCACAATATTTAAAAATTAAAAAAATTTTAAATTCAAATTTTGGAACTGAAATAAAAAAATGGATTTAAAATATTAGAATTAAATTTTTAAATTTTAGTTTTCGTATATAAAAATTCAAAATTTTGGACTCGAAATTTTAATATTCAAAATTTTAAAACTAGAAATTTTAGTATTCAATATTTTGAACTCGAAATTTTAATATTCAAAATTTAAAATTTTTAGATTTGAAGACAAAATTAAATTAAAAAATTTATGGATTCTAAATTTTAAACAATTTTGAAATTAAAAATTTTGAACTCGATATTTTAATATTAAAAATTTTGAAGTACAAATTTTAATATTCAAAATTCTGACCTGGAAATTTTGAAATTGTAAAAATCAAAACTTAAAAATTTGTGGATTCAATTAAAAATTTTGAAATTGAGAATTCTTAATTTTTGAATACGATATTATAATATTAAAATTTAAGGAAATCAATAATGTTTTGGAATTCTGAAAGCTTTCGATCTGCATTTATTTCTTTCGTAAAAAGGAATAACAAGATAATGTTATGAGTTTAAACGAAAGTCTTTCGCTTTAAACCGTATTTCGAAACAATGTTTGAACATATTTATTTCAAACATAACCACTTGATGATACTTTATGATTCATAATGATCTTTAAATTATTTTATCTATTTTTTTTGCAATCAAAACAACTTAAACGTTACTATTTCTCTAAAACTTTGTAGAAAACCGAATAAATAACTGCTAAATTTAGGACTAAATAATAATAATTTGTTTAATATAAAGTTTTAAACTTTATACTAATCACCCTAAATGAACAAAAAATATTCCCGTAAAATACTTTGGTCTAAGCCAAAAAACAAACAAATTTTCTAAAGCAATTGTTTTCTTTAGTTCCTCCTATAAAATAGAAAAGAAAAAAATGCCAGCCGTCTAGAAAGAAAATGTATTTAAATTTTCTTTAAAAGAAATGTTTTTTTAATTTTTTTTTTTATAAAAAAGTATAAAATTTTATAAATTGAAAATACGCATGCATAATTATAGATTTTTTTTAGTTAAAATTTTATGTAAATTTTTTTTATGTATAAAAAGATTTTTTTTTAGAAAAAAAATCATTTGCTTTAATTTTTTTGGTTGACGGGACAATATTTATTATATTTAATTTTTTTTTTATTAATTTATGTTTAAAATTTTTTGTTTTGTTTACAAAGAAAACAAATTTTTTTAGTTTTTTTTAAAATTAGTTTTAAAAGGCACACAAAAAATTTTACAAAAATTTTTTATTATATAAAAACCGGTTAAAACGTTATTACAAAACGGTCGTTGTTAGGAAAAAAAAAAGAAACTGCTTTAAGAAAAAAAAGTCTTGAAAAGATTTTATTTAATTAAAAATAAAGCAGTGGCGTATTGAAAAGTTTTAAGTGTTAAAGTGATAAAAGAAATGAGACAACAAAAAAAAAATCCTAAAAAATTAAAAAAAAAGAAAAAGAAAAGTGTTGAAAAATATTAAGAAGCTGTGACTAATGCCTGTCTTGAAAGCTGATTGTGCTGCTGTTAAAGGATTTTGCCGAGTTTTATAAAAAACGTTTTTAAAGAAAAGCATGTAGCTGTCTTTTTAAAAAATGGGTATAGTATGAAAAAAAACTTAAAAAGACAGTGAGGTACTTTGAGCTTTTTCTTTAAAAACAAACAACCAATCAACCAGCCATCAACCAACAAGCCAGCCAGCCAGTTGCTGTAATCTACCACAACATTTTCCTCAAGTCTACCGAGATTTTTAACAACCATTTGTTCTCTTTTTCCTTTTAAACTTCAACCTCAACGCCTTATTCAGGTAAGTATACTTTGCCCGACAGTATCGGTTGGGTAAAGGGCTTGAAAATGTGATTTTAAATTATATTTTTGAGTTGAATTTTTTTTATTTTTCTTTCTTTTTTTTTATTTATTTTGTTTAAATTAATTTTGTCTTAACGTTTTTGTTTATTTTTAAAATATTGGTTTTTTATTTCAAAAATTTTAAACGAATATTTTATTGATTTTTCCAAAATGTTTTTATAATTTTAAAATTTACAACTCCTCTTTTATTATTTACCTTTCTATCCCTTAAAATCCATAACATTTATTTCATTTCTATTCCTAACATTTTTTACTACAATCAATCCTTCATAACTTATTCCCCCCATTTTTCATCATTTAAAAAAAACAAACTTTCAGCTCGAACAAACCAAACGCACGCTTTTAAACTGAATACAAACAAACGGGTAAGCTCTCTCTCCTCCCCCCTCTCTCTCTTTTTTCCTTTAATAAACTGTGTGTGTGTCTTTTTCTAGTCATTAGTCTATAGTTAACATTTTTGTTTAAATTTAATTTGATTCTAATTTGTTTAATTGTAACCATTTTTGACCGTTTAGTTGGACATTTTCCAAGCAATTGCAATAGATAATTTTGTTTTTGTTGGCCAAAGTATTTGAATGATAAATTTAAAGAGTTTAAGGAAATCTGAGATTTCGGATTAGGTTTCTGGTATTTGGTCAGAAAAACTCAAAACAAATTTTAACTAAAAAACTTCTATTCAATATGATATTGAACAAAATAGTTCGCCATTTAATATTGATGTTAAAGAGCTTCTAAAAAAAGAGCTGAACAATTTTTACCATTAAATTATTTTCAAAATTTGAGTTTAAAACTGACAAGACTTTTGTTTTGTTATAATAACTAACACAAATTTAAATTAAATTTGATACATATAGCTCAACTATTTTCATACACATCTTGTTCAAATTATAAAACATATTCAAAATAAACAATTGTTTAATACTAAGACACTGAGCAGCAATATAAAAATATAACCAAAATTTTTAGTATTCTTGAGCATTAGAATACTTAGGGCCTGATTTGGAAGCACAAACAGCAAATTTGTTGTCAAAATTTATATGAAAATCACTCAGTTTTCAAATAAGTTATGTTTAAAACTGTTTTCCGTTCGTGTTTCTGAATTGTATAACAAGTTGAAAGATTTAAACTAATTTTGTGAAGTGTTAAATGGACATAAAATAAAGTCAGCTAAACTTAATTACAAATCAGTTTAAAAATAAGATTTTTTTTTTAAACAATTTTACGTAGTAAATCCAAATCTTCCTTGCCATTTGCTCACATTATTGCCATTGCTATTAAAGACATACCCTTAGAATCTTAAAACATTAAACCGGATATTAAAGTAAAACAAAATTGCTTAAAATAGTAGTAGCTAGACATAAAAAACACCCCCTTTTAAACATCTTTTTTATAACCAACGTTCCCCGAAAAGCGTGCGCAACTTTAACAGAAACCAAAATTGCAGCAGCAAACCACAAACGCTTCTTCAAAATCACTAAGAAGATATAGAAATTCTTTATTAATTTGATTTCAAAATCAATTTAATTTATAGAATTTCCATTTGCCCGTCGAAATGTAAGTAAATAATATTAATTTTTAATTTAGTTGTAAGCATTAAATGATTTTTTTCTTAGAAATTTATTTGCTCTTAAGAGGAATATTCGTGAAAACCGATTTTGATTAGGAATGAAATAATAAGGTTTTGTTGTTGTTGCGGAAGCATAAAACAAATTATACAAAAATAATAAGAAAATCATTTTTAATAAAAATATGAGGAAAAAGAATTCAGGAATTTAATAGGATTTTTAACATCATAGTTATAATAATTGTTCTCAGGATGTTGAAATACGGAACGGATTTATTTATTTATATAGGAGAGAACGCTCTTGGCAATTTTAAAATTTAGTTTTATTTATAAAATATTTAGCAACATTCTAAGTTGTGATTAAAGTCGTTTAATTTTTGCAATATCTTCATGTTACAGTAGTTTTAATAAACATATTTGTTATTGGAACATAATTGGTATCGTTTATTTCTAAAACCAGTCAAGCAACAGATTATTGATTTTGAGTAAATCAAAGAAAACTTGCTACAAAATGAAATTTATGCATCTATATTATTAGCATATATTTAAAAAATAAAATAAATTTTGCACTTGACTGATTTCTGAAATAAAAACAATTGTAAATTTCATACGAAATATTCAGATTTTATTAGGAACTTCAAAAGTAAAATGACAAATGGACTTTTTAAAGAGTTTAACAGCATATACATATTTGTTTTGAAATAACAATTAGTCATCATACACTCGTTGAACAATGCATTATGCTTCCATTGAAATATATTCCAATAAAACTCTTAGGCCCTAATTTTGTAAATCACGTCACCAAGTGATATTTATGTGCAAAGCAAAAACAACAATTCACACATTTCAAAAATGTGTTTTTGTTTTATGTACAAATTGTGAACCAAAAAAACGCACAAAAATTCAAGCGTTGATTTGCCTTTCATAATTTGAAAATTGTGTATACAAAACAAAAACAAATTTTTAAAATGTGTGAAATGTTTTTGCTTTGCACATAAACTTCACTTTGGTGACGTGATTTACAAAATTAGGGCCTTAATATCCAACTAAGTAGGTTTTTAGAGCTTGTAAATCTTTTATTTTTTCACATTTATTAAGACCTACAACATTTATGAAAAAAAAGTAGATTAGGGCCAGTGAAGCGCTGTCACTTGACTTCTTTCTGCACTGAACACGGAATTCTCGGCTTTGCTTCGCCATAATATGTTGGCAGTATTTAATTTTGTTTTGCATTAAACGATGCATTTACCTTTACAAAACAGTAAACGCCCATTAACTCATTTTTGTATTTTTTGTTGCTTGACTGGTTTTTGAAATAAACGATTCAGTACTCAAACAATTTACTTTTCCAATTGGCTGTTAAGAAATTTTAAAGACATATTATTTCCAGCATCATCACAATTTATTATTAAACAATAATGAAATCTAATATTTTTGCAATAAAATGCTAGAATTAAAACATAAACAATATAGGTTAGTAGGAAATTATAAGTCAGCAACAACTATTAGCAACATAAAACTATATAAACTATTAACAGATATTAATTTTTGACATGTTGCTAAGGTTATTTATTATATTTTATTATGTAATACAAAGATTACCAATATAAATCCAATTTTTTCCAATATTAGAATTTATGTCTTATAATGTTATGTTAATAAATCCTGACAACATGTTGCTGGTATTACTTGTATCTAGATTTATGAAATTTTCTATATTTACAGCAGATATTATAAGTCGTGATACGAATTTTTGCAGCATGATGCTAATTATATGGTTTTTCAATAAATGTTGAAATTTTTAAACCTATTTTCCAATACCTCTCACATAAAATGGTTTTAATAAGACATTTTAGTTCAGCAACATGTTGCCACACAAAACTGTCTAGAGTTTTACACACACAGTGACAATTTTTGATAAATTATACTTGGAAACATTACGATAGCAACATAATTATTCATGGTTTAGCTACAGAAACATTTTATTCTGCTACAAACTTTTGCAGGTTATTTTAATTTTTTACTTATATGGTATAAATTTGTGAAATATTTTTCTAAGCAACATGTTGGTAGCAAAGCAAATCTAAACTGATTTATGAAAGATAAAAGTTTTGCTACATGTTTGTTAAATAAAATGAAAAATTAAATATTTTCACATATTATTCGAAGTAATACAGCTCTTTATTTGAATGATTGCATAGACAACAAATGCTAGTTCGATAAATCTTGGAGTCTTTACATTAACTTAAAACTAGTTCCAACTTTTTTTTTGCTGGTGTTTTATAAAATATTCTCAGCAACATGTTGATTAATTTTATATGTGTAATTAGAAATTAATTCATTGACTTTTTTTATACCTGCAACTTGTTGCCATATATTGTTATTATTGCTATAAATGTTGGCATTTTTTCTTAGCAACATGTGGATAAATTATATAAAAACTAATACAAGAACTTTTTCATGTGCAACATGTTTTTTACGAAAATGTATATCAGCCACACATTACTGTTTTTATTATTGTATAAATGGAACACAATTTTCATAAATTTTTCTTGGCAACATGTTGCTAGAATTTCGAAAATTGCTTTTAAACAATTGTTTCTTCTAAAATCCTGTCAACATGTTATTAAATTAAGTTCTATAAATATATTTTTCAAATATAAAATTTCGGAACATTTTTTTGCCTAGCAACATGTTGCTAAAAAATTTTGTTTTTATATTTTGCTAAGAAAATGTGTAGCAGCTTTACTATTTTTATTATTGTATGTAGCGGAACACAATTTTCATAAATTTTTCTTGGCAACATGTTGCTAGAATTTCGAAAATTTTTGTTAAAACAATTGTTTCTGCTACAAATCTGTCAACATGTTGTTATACATTTCTATAAATATATTTTTCAAATATTTTTTCCACATAAGAATAGTTTTCATAATCAATTTTATATGAGCAACATGTTGCCATAAACATTATATTAAATTAATAGCATAATTAAACTAACATCTTCATACTGTTTTGACTTTTAGTTAATTACAGTTAGAAAATAGTAGCTTCAGCTGTTTAACGAAATAAATTTGTCCAACTTTAATAAATGTTGTGTTCAGAAACATTAATGTACACCCAGATTTCATTTTATTCAGATGGTCTAATCAGCTAGATCTTTGTGTTACGTACAATACTTCAATTTTGTCTAGTAACACAATTTAAACCATCTTCTCTTTTTTAATCGTAAGAAATTAGCTCGAAAGTGTTAATTTCAGACATACATTGTATTTAGAACAATAATTTCTGTAACATATTGCAGAAATATCGTAATTTTCAATAGATATTCAACAATGTTTCAATATCTACCAGTCCTCAGTTAAGCAATTTTTATTTTCAATGTCTTTGGACAGTACTTTTTCATAAAAATATAGAATTTGTTTAGCAACATGTTGCGTGAGCATTACAAATCTTAACATGTTGCTAATGTATAAAAATATCTGGAAATTCCATAGCAAATTCGTAAATTGTTTTAAAGTTCATTAAAAATTTATTAAATTTTTTGAATCAACTGAAAATGTTTTTTATTTTTAAAAAAAAAACTTTTCCATAGCTTCACTTAAAAGACAAAGTTTTTGACTTTTTTTATTAAACATTTCAGTAACATGTTTAAATTTTAGTAGAAGATACTGCCCGAACTAGTGAGTTTACCATTAAGGGTGACAATTACATAACTAGCTACGTGACTAGTTATTTTAAGTGAATCAATTGACCCATTTTGTATACAATGAGACTGTTGTCCGATAGCTGGCCAACGCATTGGATTCACATACCAGTTACATAGAGTCAGTTACCTTACTAGCTACCTAACTGGTTACTAGATCAGCTACATAACTAGCTATTTGAACATGTACGGGTGCAGGCAAATTGTCCTCAAATAATAGTCATTTAAAAAAATTTCATAGGCAGTCCAATAACCGTCCAATATATAACTTCTGAAGGTCAGAAAAACGAGTTTTTTAAAGTTTAAAGTGACTACACTATATGTTACTTAGAGACACTAAAGTGACAAATGACTTCACGCTAGTTATATGAAATGTCAGTATACTTACGCTAAAGAATAATAAACTGTATGAGAATTATATCAACACAATTTGTACAAATTACAAAACATTTAAAGTCACTACACTCTAGATTACTTAGAGACACTTAAGTGACAATTGACTTCACGCTAGATTACCTGGGATGTTAAAAGTAAACAATTAACATTTCTCAACACTTTTTTTATTAAATGCTTAATTAATAGCTTTAACAAATCAAAATGCTTGAGAAAAATAAATTTTATGATTTGTATTACAAATAAAATAGTTAAAAAAGTGAAATTCTCAACAGCAAAAAAGGTAAAATTTTCCTCCTATTAAGGGTGATATTTTCACATATTAAAAATGGAAAATGAGCAACATTTTTATTAAATATGTTAAAGAAATAATAGATAAAACATTTTCTTTTGGAAAATATCAGTTTATTTTTTATTTAAACTTTGCCAACCAGCAAGTTTAATAAACTCTTGGGAAAAACTTTCCACCCTGATTGCATTTATTTATTGAGAGCAAATGCCCACCTTTCATGCAATTTTTATTATATTTTGTTACTAAAAATATCAAAAGAATGTATAATGTATTTCCTAAAATTATGCATTTTGTTATCTTGCTGCTGCAGCTGTGGGGTTATTATTTGATGGATTCTATAATATTTTATTTAAAATAAAACCGTATCTATCTACACTGGGTAGTGAATGTTGATTTTTGGTTTTTAGCCACTCAATCGCTTACTCAGTCAGTCAGCCGTTCAGCCAGACAGACAGCAGCCAGTCAGCCATTTTTTTTATTTCATAGCTAGACTGGTATTGTTTGTTTATTTTTTTTTGTATTATTTCAAATTTATACTTGTTTGGATTTTTATATTCAAGTTCAAGGTCACAATTAGACAATCATTGGACCGCTCACACAGCAACCAAGCACCATCATAATGCATAGTGGTAGCAGACAAAAAAAAATCTTCTAATAATACCTATGTTGTTGAGTATTCGTCTGTCTCCCCCTGTTTTAAGCAGTTTTTTTTGACTGCATGAAAAAATGGAATTATAAATGCAAACACTTGAAACAGCAAGTATTTTTGGCAAAAAAAATCATGATAAAATACAACGTATTTAATATTTTCTATCTCCTGTTGTGTTAGCTCAAACTCAAACACTTGTACAAAGTCATAATTTTGGAAAGTATTGTTGTATAATTTAAATTCTGAAACCCCATTTGGTTTGAAATTATTATTTATTTTTTTTGTTTCGCAATTATTTGTGCAACATTATTTTTTTTCCTGGTTATCATCATCATCATAACATGTATTATTAAATTGTTGTTAAACAAATATTATATAAAGAAATAAAATTATTTTTGTTTTTTTTTCTTTTTGGAAAAAAGCGAAACAGGTTCTCTTTCAATCGCCACAATGATAATTATTCAAAATAATTACTTCTGTCATATTATGATGTGATGTGTTTTGGAACAGCAGCAACAAAATTATTGTGTGTTAAAATGATGCAATTGTTTGTTAATTGCTTTATAAATTTGAAAAAGGGAATTGTTAACAACTTTGGTTGTCATTGTCAATCATTATTATTAATATTCATCGTAGAGCGCTGAAGTAATTTTTTGTCTGTTTTTTTTTATGTATTAATTATGTAGCAAATAATTGAGATTTCATACATTTTCAAATGCCTTTGAGACTACAAAATTTGTCTCCCATTGTTTTTAATAAATATAAAAGATACGTAGTGAAGTGGGATTTTTCAGATTCTTCACAAGAGACGAAACCGAAATTTTCAATATCTTGTATGCATTTGCAATTTGACTGAATATGTGGTTTCGATCAAAAATGTGGTTTCACTCAAAATTTCGCTCGAAAGCGATCACTTTGTCTTATATTTAAGACAACGATACAGAAATTTTAGAAAATGGTAATATAAAGATAGGAAGACTTGTTTGCATAGTTGTATTTTATCTGACAACTGGTTATGACGAAAAATTTTGAAAAAATCTGACTTCAAAATGGTCAAATCGTATTTTTTATGCAACTCACAAAATATTGTCATTTTTTAATTTACGTATAAAGAAATCTTTTAAATTCGAAATTAACTATAGTTTCTTAATTAAACTTCCAAACGTCAGATTATTAAGGTTAACTTTTAGATTAGTTTATCAAATACTGGCTCAAAACTAGTGAATGATGATATGAAAAGGTAATCGATTTTCGAATTTTCAATTAATAATTTTTATTTAGATTTTTAAAGACGTTTGATCGAACCTAATAATCGATTTTTTTAATAACCGATCCACTACCAAATGTTTCCAAATCTCTATATATAAAAATGAAATGGTCCATGTATGTAATGGCATCACATGAGAACGGCTGGAGCGATTTGGATGATGTTTTTAATTCGATTCGAAATTTTCAGGAGATTGTTTGTAAAGAAAAAAAAAATCAAAAGTTCCGGATAAAACTAGGAAATTTTTATTTTTTGAGTCCAGTCAACTGTAATAAAAAAGATCCCTAAAGTATGCAGTACAAATTTAAATATTTTATTTGCAAATAAATAAGAACAGGCAGGTAGGTGTAAATGCTACCGGGCGAAGCCGGGGCTGTCAACTAGTAGGTTATAATTTTCGATTGTTACATGTTTCAAGAACATCATGATTCCTTGAAATTGAGGTTCACATTTTATAAAGCGTAACGGCAAACATTTGACAATAATATATTTAAAAATTTCTCTTTATGAGGACCTTTCGTTGTCAGTTGAATAATCAGCAGAAACTGGAGACAGTTTTTTGTTTAAAGAAACACAAACTGCGAAGCTTCTTCTTGCCTGCAGATATGCATTGATTCTCTGGCGGGAATTGAACCCGCAACACGAAACTTATAATTTCCCGAACTTTCATTTTCATATACCTATTTCGATTAATCGTTGTCAAAAATTGATTTCAGCTTAAAAGCCGGATTGTATAATAGATCACGAAAAAATCGTTATAATTTGCACTAAATTTTTTTTTTATTGGAGGAAGTATTTCGATTTACTTGTTCCTTCCGACTTGTTTAGGTCTCTATACTTTAAAGACTTTTCAAAGAGCTTAACATGCACTAGACCTATTTTTATATAAATCATTAATGGACTAATAATATTGTGAAATCCCTGGAGAGCCTTCGTGAACACGTTCCCCTAACATATAAATATTAATTTCGTATTCGATATTGTAAGGGAGAACTAAATTTAATTTCATTTTCTGTTTCTAACGATTGAATCGTTAGAAGCTCCTTCTCTGGAGTAGCACATGCCATATGTGCTGACTAAATAAAAAAAAATATTGAATGCTCAACTAAGAAATTAATCTAAAATTCTAACAAAAGTTCAACTCCGAATTAAGGCAGTTTTTTTTTCGTAAATTATATTATTGTGTGAAAACCATTTGAATGCAGTAGAAAGAAGATCATTATTATAATTATTCATGTTGTTTGCTCTTACAAAAGAAAAGTAAGATCAAATAAACAATTACATACTAACAAATATTGGTTCCACCTATTTCGGGTTCGTAGTCAGTCAACCAATTTAAAAGATTTCAGTCCCGGAACTAGTCACTACTCCTAACATAGAAATAGAAGAAAAGATAAACATAAGATCGATTTTAAACGAATTAAAATTCCAGTTCAATCGTTATTTCTTGTACCTATGTTTACCGAACTTTTCCAAAATTTATACTTGGAGGATCAGTTTGAATTCATTGACATTTTTGACATTTAATACTCAAGGTTACGTGCTAGCTAGCTGACGAGGTAAGTGGTGTGTTATGTTAATTTACTTATCATAAACAAAACATGTTCAATATAATCCAAATAAACGGAAAATAGTGAATTAAGTCTGAGCTCTGAGAAGTATAAAAACTCAATTGTCATTTTCTGTAGTAGGCTTGACCATAAATTCTTATGAACTGCGGAAGCCTTTTCGGCAGACACTTCTAGATATAGAATTTGATGTTAATTGTAGTAATTGAAACCAATTATCTGAATACGTATATTACAACCACAGATAGCCAGTTATACCAAAAGTATTTTATCTTTTTGGGTTTTACTCTGTCCATGGAGACTTTTTATAAAGAATCTGCAATTACGAAATCGATATCTCGAAATTGCGATGTTACCAATTACGTCTTTTAATTTTTCTAATAAAAACTTCAGCGCATTGTACTTTCTTTGCTACTTTTCTATCCGATTTCTTGGGAGCTTTCATTGAGTCTGAATAATTAAATTTTCACTATATGACGGACTTTCGTTAAATTCCATCTTGCTTAAACATCTTGAACAAAAAATTTTAAAAATGTCCCTGGTGATTGTGATGATTCTCATGATACAATTTCTCTTTGAAAATTTCATAATCAATTAACGTTATCCTTTTCGATATCCGACCAAATTTTTAACCGATCTTTTACCGGCTCTGGTTGGTAGGCGGAAAATCCTTATTCAAGCTCAAGCTTTTTTAAATAATTTATTATATTCACATAAATTTGTTTTTCTTTATTTTACGGATATTCAGAACTGCTATAATATAAATAAATGATCATGTCATATTCCTCTGTCTCAAGATCTTATAAAACCAGGGCCCGAATTACCGCTCTCGTGATCGAATGAACTATCGTATCGAAAAATAATTTCGACAGCGTAATTATAACAAAATGTACTAAATTTCATGCTCGATATCGAATGCCGTAATCTCAAATAAGAAAATTACGATCGAATTTACTAATTTACTCGAATTTACACCAAACATATAGACGAAAGTATACAAATATTTGTACGCGTTGATCTCTAATAATCTCTAGTTGGAGCAGTTGATACCGCTTAATTTGGATCCATTTAATATGTTCAGAAGAATTGCTTGAAAAGTTAAGTAAGAGGAACACTAATAAATATTTATAAGTATTGTAGAAAATATAGAAATTTTAGAACTGCTATAATATAAATAAATGAGAGAATGTTATACAAAGTACACAAATTTATTAATCCCTTAAAATAACCACTTGGATTCATTCAATAGATAGATTCCTTTGCTTAAACAAGTAGGAAAGAAAATAAGAAGTTCCAGTCATTCGACTAGTTTATGATCACTTAATGGTTTTAAAAGGTTTCAATACCGGAACCAGTAGCTATAGCTAACATAACATCCTATGGTGCGATCTATAGTCCCGAAATCGGTCACTATTCCTTACATAGAAAGAGAAGAAGATTAAGCAAAGAGAAAATTTTAGAATTTAGCTATGTTGAAATGAAAAGCAGAAGTTTCATCCATTTGAATGGTCACCCCATGGTATGATTTAAAAGGTTTCAATCCAGAAGCCGATCACTGTATCTTATGTAGAAAGATAAGAAGAGAATAAGGAAAGACATGTCTAAAATTTAATTTTTACAGATTTCAATAATTTGATGTATTAATTGTTCGATTTAATAGGTTTCAATCCCGAAACCGGCCACTATTCCTTACATAGAAAGAGAAGAAGATAGCAAAGTTGCATAATGTTAAAAAAGAAAATTTTAGAATTTAAAGAATTTAGCTATGTTGTAATGAAAAGCAGAAGTTTCAGCCATTTGAGGGGTTAATGGCGACCCAATTTTAAAGGTTTCTAACCCGGAAGCAGTCTCTATTTTTAACAGAAAGAGCAGAAGAGACTGAAGGTAGGGTCACACATGACAAATATTTGCCGAAAAAGACGTAACCACTAAATAAAATACATTTGACCTCTTTTATTTATTTCAAAAACTTATTTTACTTAGAATGATTCAAAACAAAAAAAAATAGTTTTGTTTTATTTGATGCAGTTTGATCTTACAAAACACTTGTAAGAGTAAACACGTCAAACAAATTTGAGTAAAAAAAAGTAAAAAAAAGCTTTTTTGAGCAAATATTTGCCATGTGTGAACCTACCTTAAGCAAATAGGCATATTCCATATTTAGAAAATAGTAAATCTACCTTAAAGTATCCTGATCATGATCACTATCTGAGTCGATATTTCGCTTATTGAAACTGTCTCAAATCGGTCCATTATTACACCGAGTCCCCATACAAATGTCCTCCCGATATAGGACATAAATGTTTAATCTATATAGTAGGTATCTACACAAGTTTTATTTATACGAAATGCAATGTCATTTAATTTTATGTGGATCGGTCCATAATTAGTCATAGCTTCCATATAAGGCCCTCTTTGGAAAATTATTAACAAAAATAATTTATTGAAATTTCAAAAAAAAGGTGTTTTCTCATTTACTCAGGACGCGGATATTGTGCTGAACTGTTTTAAACATTTCTGATGAATAAAATCCTGCCCTACCGCCAGACGGAAATAGCTCTAAATTGCCTTAGAATTTCATAAGGAACCAGAGTTTTATGTCTATGTTGGTATATGTTTTAAATGTAGTTTATTTACCCAGCAGTCAGACTGGGTCCATATGTCTTTTTGTCAACAGTACTAGTTCAAATGTCTCCAATCTTTCATTTCTGTGTCAATATAAAAAGTACAGAGACAAAAAGTGTGCTATATATCTAGTAACATTGTCAACAAACATGTCAATATTCCTTAAGAAAATGTATATAGTTAAACTGTATTGACTCGCGCTTGACTTTGTCAACAGTATTGACTACTAATTGTACACCATAAACGGTTTAACATGCGTAAAAGAAATTATAAAAGGTATATTAGAAAACAAATCATTTTATAAAAAAATAGGAGTGTAAAAAATGAAACAGTTTTGAGTGAAAGAAACTGGTGACAATGTCGCTAGTATGACACCACCTATTTACTATTGACATTGCTTACAGGAAAGTTCCAAAAGTTATAGAAATGTACTAGGAAAATCCTGGTTCTAATGTCACCATATGGATCCATGAGAAGTACCAAGTCAATAGGAAGTCAATAGTCATAGTGTTACTAAACGATTTTCAATGACAAGCACATGTTAAATGTTTATAGCACCTTGTATTTGTATGGGGTATAATTCGAAACTAGTACTGTTGAGAAAATCAATAGCGATTCAGCACATTTTTAATATTGACATTTCCTACAGGGTAGATTTCAATCTGAAATATGCACTGCAGTAAATGTACCGACTTACTATTGGCACAGTCACCAGTACTAGTGACTTGCTATTTACTATAGAAATTTAACATGTGTGTGTCATTGGAAGTCTACTACTGACGATAGTACTATTGACAAGGTACTTTTTTTTGGGACCATAGACTCACTAGTACATTTTAGCAATTCTAGTCTACACACTAGTTGATACTTTTGTGAAGTAGAGATGGAAACTGAATATTTTGTTAACAATTGACGTTGTATTAAAAGACATTAAAAGACATTAAAAAACTAAAAGATATGAATTCATAACAGTTGGAAGAGTCGTCTTTAAGTTCATGTTTCTCTTTTTTTTTCTCATCAAAGATAAAAATGAAGACGCTTCGCTTCGTTGACAATGTCGCTAAAATAGTCGTCAAAACTGGAGACTGGTTTTCTCCAGGGTGTTTATGGGAGTTAAGAAATATGCCCACAACTTGAAGGACTTTCTGTACTGCGTCATCAGAAGTTTTGTTAGTAATTTAAGTTTTCAAACTAAAATATGTGTATGCAAATGTGTTTCTTATTTTATTTTTTTTTTTGTAAAATTCTTTCTCAAACAATTTTCTTTCTTTGAAAATGTGTTTGTATTTGTATAACGTATGTATGTATTAGTATGTACATACAATTTAAATGACCTTGACCTAGTTTTAGTTGGGTTTGTGTTTGAATGGCGGTTTGTTTAAGCAAAAAATCCTTACGTGTGGATGTACGCGCGTTTATTCAAATCTGTGACAGTAAAACTTTTTTAATTTTTTAAAAAAATATGCAGATTGAATGCCTTTTTACATGCAAATTTACATTGTTTTTGTTTAAATTTACCATAAAAATACATTTAATTATTTTTTCTTTTGCTAAAGTTTTTTTTAATAACTTTTATGTTGCTAAAATTTTAAATGTCTTTATATTTTCCATTTAACTCTACTTTAGTCTTTTTTTTTTCTTAAACTTTGGTATATGCTGGCATTATTATCTCTTTATAATACATATCATAAATATAGTATATGACTAAATGTAGTAGTGTTTTTTTTTTTGGAATGTTCAATAATATTTTTCTATATTTAAATATAATTTCCCTAATTTATTTAAAAATGCAAAATACAATATTCAAAACGTGTGGTGGTGATGTGGTGTATCTGTTTTTTTTTCATTTGGTATTTTCTTTAAGATTCTTTTACACACAAACTATTAAAACTAAATAAAAAAGAAATGTTTTTGTTGCTTGAGGTTAAAAAAAAAGAAGATATTAAACAATTTCCCTTAAAAATTGATTAATATACAAAATAAAAATTGTGCTTTCTTTTCTGCATTATTTAATAACAATTTATAAAATGATTGATTGCTAAATTGAATGATTTTTGATGATGTTGTTATTATTTCTTTCTATATTTTCTGTCTACTCTGCAGAAAGAAACGAAACAAGCACAAATGATCAAGATCATCTACAGCAACATCATCATCATCATCATGATCACCATAAACTACTAGTTGCCACTAGTAGTAGTTGCTCTTCAGCCATTGCCATAGACACCACCACCACCACCGCCATAAACAACGCCACCACAAGTTCCTTGTCGTCGAACTCCTCCTCTCTTAATGCGACGACGCCGTTAGTGGCCGCTGCAGCTGCCATCCAAACCAATCCCAATAAACGTTTAATAATACCAAAACGTCGTTCGTATCGCAATCACAATATACGCTCCACGGTAGTTACCCAGGTCTCACGTAGTGTTAGAAAACGCAGGTAATAATTTCTATTCTCTCATTTTCTCTAAACAAAAAACGATCAATGCCAGTAATGCCCATTTTTTATATTTTTTTTGATTTTGTTTTATTTTTATGCCATAGACCGCCCGCCAAATTGTCCGAGAAACAGGAACAAATTGATAATACGACCATTGCGACATATGACATCTCTGATGCCCTTGTCAATGTCGATAGAATGGTGGTTAATTATCCCTACAATTGTATGAATTGTGGCCGTAAATATCAGACGGTGTCGACATTGAAACGTCACATGCGCAGCGAATGCAATCAGCCGAAGAAATTCGTTTGCCGTCTGTGCAATCGTGGTTTTCATCATAATTTTAAACTTTCCGATCACTTGCGTCGTTTGCATAATATTAAATAAATCATGGGTGTTATCTCTCTCCAAGGATTCGTTTTTTTTTCTCTCTCTAAATACTATCAAATTTTAATTTGTAAGATTTTGAATTAATGTTTTAACTACAAATAGAAAATAAAGCCGTGCTTAAATTGTATTCTTTTTTTTGGATTATTAAAATGAAAAAAAATAATTGTTTTTTATTGAAAGGAGAAGATGACAGTGGTGATGTTAAAAAAAATAAAAGGAATTTTGTGAAACTTTTAAAAATTCAGGCATAAATTAGGGACTCTTTCCAAATACAAGACTTTAAATACAAAATTAGGTCTCTTCCGGAAATTGTGTACCTGCACATCGTTGGAAAAACAAAAATAAGACTTATAATTGAAAATACAGTTTTTTTTTATTGTCCAACACTGCCATGACGTTATGCGGATAGTCTCTTTCTGTCTGGGATGATTCGAAAAAGGCCATTATCGGGGAAACCGGAATCATGCAAATGCATGTTTTTTCCTGTACGTTTTGCAGTACAGTTTCAGAACATTTTAAGAATTTTGACCTGTGATTTGTTAGTGCATATTTTGTCCTTAAGAGCATATTTTAGCATTTATTAGTTTTTACAGCATATTCGCCTTTTGTAGAGCATATTTTGATTTTTTTTTAATTTTTTTTCTTGGAATATTCGAATATGAATATCAGAAGCGAGTCCCAGTAATATGGCAAATGTTATTGTTTGAATTTGAAACAAACAATTTTTTTTGTCTTGGAAAAAACCTACATCATTTGGAAATTTCCAGACAATTCTACAGTTCTTTAAAGATATTATTTGTCAATTTTAACAATAAATTTGTATTGCTAAAGTACTGGTTAAACTCTTTCAGTGCTTTAACAAAAGAACAATAAATATTTGAATATTCAAATTTCAAACAAATTTATTTTGCTTATTTTTTATATTTTAAGAGCATATTTTTCGGTTTTTAGAGCATATTTTCTGGATTCCCTGATTTATAATATAATTTGGAAATCATTCCCTTCGAATCAAATTAAGAATTACAAATTCTTACATTCATTATGTATCCACGACATTCGTGTCAAACAACGATGAGGTTCGGCCCCTGGCAGATATGAGTGCCGAACACTGGTTTAATAAGACCATTTGTATAAGAAGTTTCAGACAACTTTCTCTAGTCAGATATAAATTTTTGTTTAGCAAAATTACGTTCAACCATGTCCAGTTATGGCTTCTTTTATTTAACCATTTTCAGAAGTATTTTTTTTTAAATTTTTGTTAATTTTGTTAAAACAAAATCTAAAAATTAAAGGTATTCTCTTTGCAATTTTACTAAATATATCTGAGCGAATAAAAATGAAAAGGAATTGGATATAATCACTTCATTGTGAAATTAATATTTCACATGAAATGTGAAAAAATTCCCCAACATGGGAAATTTTTAGATGGAATTTTGTAAACAATAAACAGCTGTTACGAACAAAATCAACTATTGTGAATGAAAAGTTCAGGGGAATATCACGATAGCAATTTTCCCTTCGAGGGAAATGGATATTTCGTGGGAACATAAATTTCACATGTTTTTCACGATATGGGTGAATAATTTTATAATTATGCGGTAGCAAAGATTTGATTTCAACATTTTGCAGGAAAACACAATTTTTGATTCTACAGTCGCTCAATTTTTCAAAAAAAATTTCCAGAATATGATACAGCTTATTAGAATATATATTTAAAATTTTATCAGAATGGGGACACTTTCATTTCACTGGTTCACAAATTTTATACGAATTCAGATTTTTCGGTTCAGGAAATAAATACTTTTTATATTGAAAGCGAAAAAAAAGATAGTTGGAAATAAACCCTAAAATACAAGAGGGTTCAAAATGACCCCAAACATTTTTTTTCAATAAAACCTAAAAAAAACAATTATGAAATTAACCCTAAAATACAAGATGGCCCAAAATCTCCAACAGGAAAATTGGGATAAAAGAACAGATTTTAACGAATTGTCTTTTTTTGTTCATAAAATATTTGCGGATTTGATAATATAAACTTTTTAAAATAATTTAAATTGAAAGCAAAAATTTGTTTGTTTTTAATTAACCCTAAAATACAAGAGGGTTCAAAATGACCCCAACATTTTTTTTTTACAGAATTCAGGAACACCCAATTTTTGTTGAAAACCAATTCACTGTTGTGCACAAAATTGTCTACGAATTCTCTTTTTTTGTTCATAGAATATTTGCGGATTTTGTTTGAACTATTTTAAAGAATTTAAATTAAAAGCGATTTTTTTTAAATTACCCCTAAAATTCACGAGGGTCCAAAATGACCCCAACATTTTCTTCAGTTCTAAGGAAAACCAAATTTTTGTTGAGATTTTGTTTTTTTGAAAATCCAATTCAAAGAACAAATTTTTTTTACGAATTCTCTTTTTTTTGTTCATAAAATATTTGAGCATTTTTTTTAAACTTTTTTAAACAATTTATATTGAAAGCGATTTTTATTTGAAATTAACCCTTAAATACAGGAGGCTCCATAATGACCCCAACATTTTTTTTAGTTTTCAGGAAAACTAAATTTTTGTTAAAAAAAAATTTAAAAAAAAAAATTTGAATCTGATATACTAGATCATAAGAATATATATTAAGTATTTAATCAGAATGGGAACACTTTAAACCGTTCACTGTTGGGGATAAAAGAACACATTTTTCTCATAAAAATATTTGCGGATTTTCTTTAAAATTCATGAAATAAGTTCTTAAGAGTAAAAAATTATCCTAACATTTTCTTAAAGCAATTAAATTGATTCAAATTTTCTTCTAGGATTTAGAAATAAGTTTAGTTTTAAAGTTAAGGTAGTTTAAGGTTAAAAAACTCACGAAATAAGTTGTTTTTCAAAAGAAATGGAAATTAACCCAAAAGAGTCCAAAATGACCCCAACATATTCTTAAATGCGAACAAATTGAATAGAATTTTTGAGGATTTTGAAATGATTTTAGGTTTAAAGTGAAGGTAGTTTTATCAACAAACGAATAACATTTAGTTTAAAATTAATAGTTTTCTTCCATATTTTTATTAAAAATGATTTCTTAATATTTATACCTCCAGCAACAACCAAAACAAAAGCTAATTTTTCTTTATAAATTTAAGATCATTTTATATATTTTACTCACATTTCTCTCACATGTCCCAACAACCAAATTTATTTTATGTGTAAATTTATTTATTTATATATTTTTTTTTATATAAAATTTTATCGAAAAAAATTCTACAATTATGTGCATTTTTGAAAAAACTGAATTATGGCTTGTATTTATGTTTGTTAATGCTGCAAAAACCCAACCAAACAATACAAATTAACACAAAAACATATTTATTTTTTTTATTAAAAATTCAAAACTTACCAACATTTTCAATTAATAATAATGATTGCGCGCTAACTGCTCCATAATATGAAAAAACCCTCTCTTCTCTACAAGAATTCAAAAAAAGTATAATAAACTAAAAAAAACCAAACTCTTTAACCAAACTCACCACTACTTACAACTCTTTTTGAATAGAAAACCAATTCAAACAAAAACTGCTCTTATTACTCACCACTCAACCAGAAATCTAATAACGAAGGAAATGCTCGTATTCTTTCATTATATATTATTTCTTAACACAAACCCAAATAATCAAATTAATGATTGGCATGCATTTCTCTTACCCAACAAGTTTTTAAAAAACAACACTAATTAATTTCTATATAATTTGTTTAAAAAAATATTTTTTTTTTAATTTTCTTAAAGTGTTTCTTTTTTTTAATTCAATTCTATATTTTTTTATAACAAATTTAACCAATATCCTTTAATTAAACAAGTGCTTTTTGTTTTAACCATGATTAAAAGATAAATAAAAAAATCAATCAAAAAAATAGAAAACAAAAAAACTTTACAAACCCCTAAAAACCAAATTTCAGGCTTTGTGTCTTCTACCACAACCATCTCCTCCTCCCAACATCATCACCACCAACAACAACAGCAACAACAACAACAACATTATCATCATATGCACCTCCAACAACAACAGCAACTACACCACCTTCATCAACAACAACATCAACATCATTCTCATCATTTAAAGAACACTTCTACTTCCTCCTCGTCATCGGTGACTTCGCCCGGCACCAGTTCGTTGTCGGTGGTGAAAACACAAAATTACATGCAACAACAGCAACATTTGCCACCATTACCGCCTCCACCACCCCACATGACGGGTAACTATGATGGCTCCTTCTTGGGCAATGAAGAAAGCTACACATGTCCTCAATGTTTTCGCACTTATCGCCGTCATGGCACTCTGAGACGTCACTTGCGTCAGGAATGTGGTAAAGGCAAATCGATGGTGTGTTCTGTGTG
This sequence comes from Calliphora vicina, assembly GCF_958450345.1. Lineage (NCBI taxonomy): Eukaryota > Metazoa > Arthropoda > Insecta > Diptera > Calliphoridae > Calliphora > Calliphora vicina. Next base: position 97,566,043 of record NC_088784.1, on the reverse strand, counting down.
TGGTCATCGCACCAAGCGGGCCGATCATTTGCGCCAACATGTACGCAAGAAGCATCCAGAGATTGCTTTACGTTCGTTGTTTAGGCGTCGCAATAGTTCCATGCAAAATTCGAATAGTAACAATAGTAGCAACAATAATAATGATCATAATACCATCACCAATACGACAGGCGGCAGTATTTTGCAACAACAACTGCAACAGCAACATGATAGTCTAAATTCAGCTGCGGTCTGTGTAGCAGCTGCCACTTTGGCGGCTTTAAATTTGAAATCGGTTATAAAAACACCCTCAGCCACCTCGACACCTTTAAAAACTTCACACCACAACAATCAAAACAATACAAGTCATGAGATTGTGGACTTGGATGATGATGATGATGACGACGATGAGGACTATGACGAGCATGATGGTGGTGCTGCTGATAATAATGAACACTTGGACTTGCAAGATTTTCACGATGAGGACAGTAGAGAAGATTCAGCAGCCGCCACTATGCCCTCCTCCTTTTATCACCAGCAGGCTTTGCAACATTTTCAGCAGCAATTGGGCAGCAGCAACAGCAGTTCTAAGGCAACAGCTCCCGATGTTGTGCTGGATGAGAAAGTAGCATTTAATTGTTAAACCATTAACTAAGTGATTTATTTTCCGTTTTACGGTTGTGCGTGCCTCTCTTCTCCAAGAGTTTTAAGTAGTTGGAAATGAACGGACAAAGTCTCAATGAGTTGGTTTAAAAAGTTTTTGTTGTGCAAGAGTTGAAGAAGAGAAAGGAGTATTAGTTGTTTTTTTTTATTAAATATCTATTTCAAATCTACTTTTTTTTTTAATTATCTACTAAAAATAATGGCAAATTGTTGAAGTAGGCAAGTAATTTTGGTTGTTTTTTAACAAAATGTGGGCTAAAATCTAAAAAAGTTGTATGAGAAAGAGCTTATCTTAGTTTTAGCAAAGTTAATTACTTTGTATCTGTTATCCTATCGTTACAAAGGAAATTTCGAAAAAGTTTGAAATATATCATGCATAAGCATGATCTGTTTTAGTACTATTCAGGCCTATTTAGTACTATGATCTGTTTTAGTACTATTCAGGCAATTTACCGCATTCGATATCGAGTAAAATTAATCGTAATTTTCTTATTTGAGATTATCGGTTATCCTACCCCATAATTGATTAATTCACTAAAATCTTAATTCAGAATTAAAAAATATCAGCTCTTCACTCCCTAACTCCATTCCCAAAATCTAATTCTTTAGCTTCATTACAAGGCTTTTATTTAAATAGAATTGTATTCTTCTTTGAATTAATTCATAACAGAATTCACTCAACATATGAATGATTACATTTTTGTTAATTCAAATCCAATACAAATAGAATTAAACAATTTTGTTCTTTATTCAGTTTTGCTTTGGAATGAATTCAATACGTTTAAATTTAAATTTTTTTAATGAATAGGATCTAACCTACATTTCTTCTAAACCGGATTCGAGTAAAGTCTTCCTTTTTAAAGCGAACTCACATGTGTTGGTGTTTTGCAAATCGGTCATTGAACATTTAAGGACCGATTCAAAACAAATAAACTATCTTAAAATATATCCATCGCACAGAGGCGCCCGTATCCACACCACAAGTGAAATTGCAAAAATCAATAATTTCATGTTACCCTAAAAAATATTGAATACACCTATTTTATAGTAAATTATCCAACGATTTCAAATATGCTACTCTTATTAAAATCAGATTTTTGGTTCAGAAGATATAGCCCTTCAAAGTTGACTGATTTTCAGTTTTCAAAAAAACAGACCATTTATAGGTAATTTGGTCCGATTTCAGATACAATATATCGAAAACTATATAACGGATCGTCATTATTTTTGATTCTATTGATAGATCTATTTATTACGAAAAAAATTGTACTGTTTGATTTGTATTTGTCCAGGTAATAATATTAATTTTTTCAATATTTCTCAACTTTGATGGAAAATAAAAAAAACTGTCATTTTCTATATTTGCCATATTTTCAAAATAAGTTCTTTGATTATTCCTTTACCTAATGCGAAAATCTCCAGCTGCCCATCCTTGCCCCATTTTTTGCTAGAGGTAAAATTTTGAAAATAGACATGTTTCCAAAAATTACATTAATCGTGAAAAACCAACCAAAAAATTTTTTTTTTAATCTTTTCTGGAATAATTTTAAATCATAAAAGCCTTTAAAAAGAAACATAAAAAATCAAAAATTTTAAAAAATACTTTATTTTACTTACCACAAAATTGATTTTTCCACAAATTTCAACTTTGCTAACCCATAAGTAGGCACCTGAAAGTCGTATAACAATTTTCAAACACTCATTTCATAGGCTAATCAATTATCTATCATAGTCCTTTTAAATTTTTTGATTATCTCATTTGGTTCAAAAGTTATGATTTTTGCAACGAAAAAACTCAAATGGCGCCACTGTGCATCGATTAAAATTTAAAAATTTTGATTCGTTGGAGATTAGGCTGAAACAAAAACTTTAAATCGGACTATAATGATTTTCGTTATCTTAAAAAAATCAAAAAATTCAATGGTGTTTACTCACTTTTGAGGCGGTGCGTATGTCTTATCAAAGAGCGTTCAATCTTAAGTAACCAAAGGCTGCCACCAGATATGTTCCATTGTCTCCTTCTCCTAGTTGTTACAGGTTATGCAAAAATCTTTTTACGGATGTTATAAATGCCAATGTCGAATTAAAGCCTAAACAGATAATTCGTTCTCTGCTCATTCATTCAGATCCAATTTTTTCTTTTTTCTTTCATATTGGCAATTGTGATATTTTCTTTCTTCAGAGAACACATTTTTCAATATCATTCAGAATTATCACCCTTCACAGTACAAGTCTTCATGGTCAAGTTTCGTCTAGCAGCAGTTGTCCTGGAGATTACTATTGTAGGTCAGTCTTTTTTCAAATGTTCAATCTCAAAAGCTCGAATAATTCAGATCTATTTCAATTGAGCATAACAAACTTATTACCAAAGATTCAAATGAACTAATTCTTAATTCAATTTTCAAAATCAAAGAAGTCCTTTACAGCACTCAGCACGAATTAATTTGTCTCAATTCCTTAGTACTCCAAACTTATTGAATTAATGTCTTTAAGAACTAATTCCTTATTGAATCAATTAAGTTTTCTTTAATATAAATCAATTACAAATCAAATACAATGGTTCCAAAGAATTATTTCTTAATGCAATTTTACAAATCAAATTAAATTTTTCTCTTAATTATTTCATTAAAGAATTTATTACGAATTAATTGCTAGTACTTTAAGCATCGTGAATTTATTCCTTTTAGAATAAAATCTCTTTAGAATCTTCATTCCATTGAGAATTAATTCTCTATAGAATCAGTAAAATTTTCCTTAATTCAAATCCGTTCTTGTTGACTGATTCAAAAACAAGTTGACTGAAGAAAAATCTTTTAATTCAAATTGTATTAGATTTAAATTAAAGAAATTTAATCATTCAAAAGAATGAATGAATTCCGTTATGAATTAATTCTATTTAAAAATTAATGTGAATGAATCAAAAGAATTTGATTTTGAGAATGGATTTATGGAATGAATGGTTGACATTTTTTAATTCTGAATTAAGATTTAAGTGAGTTAAGCTCAAATTTAATTAATTAATTTGAAGCTCTAATTATCTCCACTTATAAAATATAAAGTGATCTTATTACGAATGAAGTCGTCGCTTCTAAAATACATAGAAATTTTATTCACCCCTATCGCGAATCAATATTTCACATGAAATATTTTCCCTTTTCCTTTTTTCGTTCATCAACTTTGTTCACGTGAAAAAATTCCCCTTGTTGTGAAATTTTTAGATGGAATTTTGTATACAATAAACAGCTGTTACGAACAAAATCAACTATTGTGAATGTAAAGTTCATCGTGATATTGCCGATAGCAATTTTCCCTTCGAGGGAAATGAATATTTCATGGGAACAAAATTTCACATGTTATTGCCGATAGGGGTGATTGTATTCGGTAATCGTAATAACAATTTAACAAAATAACTCCTTTTCGATTACGACAACGACACTCGTAATAAGACTGATTGCCTTGCTTACTGTTAAAAAGTTTTTATCTTTAAAAATGCAGGGCGGTTACTCTATCCGAAAACGAAAATATTTGAAAATGTGTGCTAAATACTTTGTAATTCGAAAAGATTTTCATTCGAATCGAATTAGGGAGTAACCCCTTAGTTAACATTTAAAATACTATTGCCTACTTTTAGTTGTTAAACCTTATAACTCCAACATTGCCTACTTTCAGGCTCCCAATTATATTTCCAATGTCTATAAACTAAATAAAAATTCTTACAAGTCCCAAATAGTTTATAATTTTAAATTTCCACGAAAGTGCCAAAAATTTCTATTAAAACAAACAACTTGCCATTATTTCAATAAATATTTTCTGCTTAAGAATGATAAATCAAAACGAAAAAAGGAATATAAAAAACCCAAATTGATGTTATAAATAAAATATCAATAAAAAACTATATTAAAAGTGCAATTTATTAAAATGAAAACTTTATTAAAAGTAATTTATAATTTATATATATAAAATAAAACAAAAAAAAATTAAAAAACAAGGTGCTAACCAAATTAACACTAGAAAAAAGAAATGAACAAAAAAAAAATGAAACAAAAAACTAATCAAATTAACCAAAGATTTATTTTACACACAAATATTTTTCTATACCTTATTTTTATTAATATTTTTCTATAATTTTTTCGAAATATTTAATTTTTTTAAAAATATTTTTGAGACAAACAACCAGCAAGCTCAAGCTTTTTTTATATTATTTTTCTATGTATTTAAAACTTAATTAAACAAAAAAACTGCATTTAGTTTTTAAACATTTTATGGAAAAAAGTATTTTTATTTTTTTTATATAAAAAAAAAGAAACTAACAATTTTTGTGTAAATTTTTTTTTGACTTTTAAGAATATTTTTTTTTTTAAATTTAATACATACTATACTATGGATTATTAAAACAACCAATATCTCAATAATAAATTAAAAACTTAAACAAGTGTTTGTTTTAATGTGTTTATGTTAGGAAATTTAGATTTACAGGGATTTTTTTTCTTATTACTTGCATGTCTGTGTTTTACTTTCAAGGATTTGTTGCTCATTCTTTTTTTTTTGGAGTTATTTAAATAAAATTAAGTTTGTTATTACTTTATTTATACAATAAAATTGTGGTAAATAATATTATTCTTCTTTTAAAATTATTTTTATGATTAACCCTAAAAATAATTTCTTTGTAAATTTAATTTATTTTATATTGTGGGTGTTTATTTTATTTTATATTTTATTTTAATTAAATTTGTTTTAAATAATTTGCGAGTGTAGGTTATGGCGGCTTGAAAATCGGTTGTTTATTTAAAATATTTCTAATATTTCTTCACATACCATAAGGCTTTAGATTTTGTGGAAATTCCCAGTATACTTTTAGGCTGAAGCTCGAAAATTTTGTATTTTTTTTTACATTTTACCTACACTAAAATGAAAACAACACTCTTCTCTTTTAATAATTTATTAAACTTTAATATATTTTTCGTATTATACTTTCGATTTTGACCAAATGTTCTTAAATTCTTTATATGGTTTCCTTTTTTGTGTTTGATTATTTAAGAAAAATACTTAAAAAAAACAAAAATTTAAAGAAAAACTCAAAAATAGCACACCCATCCATCATGGCTTATTTTTGCAGATTTACGGACCTTATATAATATAGCCTCAGCAGCAGCCGCTGTTATAGCTGCAGCCACTTCCCAGCAGCAACAGCAGCAGCCACATACAAACAACAACAACACCACCCTCAGCAGCAGTAGCAGTAGCAATCCCAATAATCTATTGAATAATACCAGCAGCAACAGCAGCAGCAACAACATCAGCCATAATTGTAGTACAATTAATGTTAGTGTTAGTGGCAGTAGTAATAAAGCATCCTTAACTAGTTTAGTGCCAACATCATTAAATGTTGCAGCAACACCTTCCTCCTCAGCCTCCCTAACGCCTCGCTCTACTAGTCGCAATAGTTTAGATTGTACAAATATGGCCAATTTACTGGCCACACCGGCTTCATCTGACTTGTATGACAATGAGCTGACGATACATAAAATCTATAAATGTTGCAGCAAATTGGCCAATCAACCCCAATTGTCACCATTGACCAGCCAGCAGAATTTAAATGCCAGCAGCGGCTCTATGTGTATAAATAATTGTGGCAGTGCGACAAGTGTTAGTGGTGGTGTTGTAACGACTGGCAATACAACCCACTCTTCCCATACACATCACCATAAAAGTCTGCCTGGCAAAGCAACATCGTCTTCTTCCAGCTGTTGCCCCAGCGATAATTGTAATGATTGTCAAATGTCAGCGGCTGCAGCAGCAGCTGCCTCTTTTCAATTGGCCAATCTGTTGGGTTCGACCATGCTATTGCCACATGTGGCCTCCACAACGACGAAAACCGCTGGCGGCTCTTCGTCTTTGGGAAACTCTCAAAATACAAAACTAAACACCACCAGCAAATCGTCTAGTTCTTCTGCCATAAATATTTCCAGCTCATGTTTAAAAAATCTTAGCAACAATGTTGCCTCGGGCGGCATTAGTTCTCTAGCAACATCAGCCTGCACATTGTCAACATCGTCCTCGTCTTCGTTATCATTGATAGCAATGCCAAAGAAACTAAATACCACCATATTTCAATGTGAATTTTGTTCCTTTTCCTGTTCTTGGAAATACGATTTAAAACTGCACATGCGTCAGAAACACGGCATACACAATAAGAAAATGTAAATGTTGCTGCAACATTGATTTTGATGATGATGTGTTTTTTTTTTATTTTTTTTAAACAATTAAATTGTAAATTAAATTAGTTTCTATATAATTTTCTTAAAGAAAAAAAAGAACAAGACTAAAACAGGTGCTAAACTGAAACAAAAAAAAAAAAAATCAAACAAATTTTTAAAATAATTCCAAAATTTAGTTTTACACCTAAAAGAAAAAAAAGTAACGCTCCATTTTCCTACGCTCGCTTGTGTTAAACATTTCTCTGTACTTAAACTCAAACTATGTATATTTTTTTTTGTATCTAAAAAACACATTGACGACTACTCTTTTTAGTTTTGTCTCTTCATTATTTTTTTTTCGCTGTTTGTTTGTTTTGTGCAATTTCATATCAACTTGTTGCAATAGAGATCTGATCTTACTTTTTTTTGAAACACTCTTTCCCTTCATTTTACAGCATTTTATGACGACATGTATTTGTTACAACCAATAACAACGGCTGCAGCAAACCGATCTAAAATGCGTGGTGGCAGCAGTTCGGAAGCCTATCGTCGCTTTCGATCCAAGCGTAGCCAGGCATCCACAACCTTTAGATGCCCCAAATGTCCCAAATCCTATACAATGCGTTGTAATCTATCGCGTCATTTGCGTGTCGAATGCCAAAAAGAGCCCAAATTTACATGTCCCATATGTAAGGCCAAATACTATTATCGCTGTTCGTTGGCGCATCATGTCAAAATGACACATAAACAGAATTTAAATAATTGAGGAGGGGATTTTTCAAACTAAGTTTTTTTTTTTGGAGTATTTTATGTTTTTAAAATGAATTTATTGTTTGTTGCGTAACATGTTTACATTTCCTAAAAAGTGAAAAATCATAAATTCCAAAATTTTCAATAAACTTTTTGTATGCAAATCAAATGCTGAACATAGAAAATTTTATATCGAAAAACATTTTGAAAAACAGTTTTTTTATTTTGCAATATTTGATGATTTCAGGGGCTTTCATTTTAGATGTTGCTTGCAACATAAAAATTGCTTGCTAACAAAATGTTGCTTTATATTTGAGGCTATCAGTGCAATAGTGGTGTAACCCCAAATTATTTATTTAGTGGTATATTCAACTTACTCCACTTTTGCTACATTAATCTGTGCAAAAACGATTTTTTTAGTTCCATCTGATTTTCAATACTTAAAGGTAGCTAATCCCACTTTTGTATTGAACCAGAACAGCAACTAAAACAAATTTTGATGAGTTACACCACTTTTGCTCTGATGGTGGCCTCATTTATTTTATACTTTTTTAAGTCATTTCATAAAAAAATTTCAATTAAATTTTCTTAAATTCTGTGATTTATTTAGGCAAAAAAGTAATTAATCTTTAAATGCAATAAATTTATTTAAAATTATTTTAATTTTCCAACATAATGCTTCAAAAAAAATGTCAACGATTTTTGGTTTAAATGTTATTTTTAATCAAACTTGTTTCCAAAATCATTAGCAACATTTTTCATAAATTCTAAGTTATTTTTTTTATTTAAACTTTAATCGGAAAAATATAATGTTATTTAAATTTCCCACCATGATGCTGCCTGCAACTTATCAAATAATTCTAATTTTGGTTTCAAAAATGTTTCAAAGAGATTTGCTTTAAATTGTATTTTTCATTAGTTTCCTAAATCCTTAGCAACATTTTGTTTTATGGCTTTAACGCGTAGCTTTAAATGTTTTTATAATATTTTTACTATATAGATAATAATAAATGTTTCATATACATGATATAATAGTATATTTGTGGTTATCAGTGCAAAAGTGGTGTAACCCCAAATTATTTACTTAGTGGTATATTCAAATTAAACCACTTTTGTTATATTACTTTGTTATATTATCTTTTGTATTGATAGTTGTAATATAAGGTCTATATATAACACCAGAACACCAATAAAATAAAATTGTGGGTTACACCACTCTTGCGCTGATGGCCTCTCATTTGTTCAATTGTTTTCAAATTTATAGCATTACATTAACATTTTTAAAGAGAAAAATAATCAAGAACAATTTTTAAACATGGTACTACAACAGATTTTGTTGTATACATGAAATTAAATGTATAATATTTAAATTTATCAAATGTTTATAAAACAAATTTGATAAATTTCAAAATTGTTTATGAGAAAAATCTTAAATTTTTAAGCATTGTTAAATTTGACTACAAAATGTGTGTTCAAATCTATATAAAACAATAAATTTTAATGTTGTTAAATTTGAAACCAAAAATTCGAAAAATTCTTTCTTAACAATTCCATTAAACCATTAATTAATTAATTCATTGTCTTTATTCCTTAGTACTCCAAACGCTTTGACTTCATTCATTTAAGAATTCATTCCTTATTGAATCATTCAAAATCTCTTTAATTCAAATCCATTAGAAAATGGGTTAATAATAGAATGATTAAAAAGTCTTAAATTCAAATATTTTCATTAAATTTGTATTTGATTTGAATTAACTAAACATGGATCATTCAAAGGTTAAATGAATTCTGTATATGAATTAATTAAACGATAATTTAATTCTATTTAAATAAAAGCTTTTAAATGAAGCTTTTCATCACAAATTTTGAACATTTAAAGAAGATTCAAGTAGTTGTTTCAAACATTTTACTTTAAACAAATTTATGTGTATAGATGAAATTAAATGCTTTCTAAACATTGTTCTTTTAAATTTTAAATGTTTAAGCTTAGTACTCTGTTAAATTTTACCACAAAATTTGTAGCCATCAAATATCAGTGTAAATGTTCATACATTTTAAACAAAATTTCAACTTTCTTTTAATAAAAAATTTAACAAAATAAACCATAAAGAGGACAAAATAAGTTAACAAGTTTTTGATACAATTTCGTTTTGCTGATATTTAAAAAATATATTTAGCTTTAATATTAACCACATTTTCGCGGTGTCTGGTTATTTCTTAACATAAAGTTATACTGTCTGTTTCCTACGAATATTTTAAAAGCCAAATGGTTTGAAACATGTTGCTAAACATTTTTCTCTGTATACAAATTAGCAATAGCGGTTTCTAGTTAAATGTTTCATAGACATGTTGCTTAAATATTTACTATTGGTTAAATGTGCCTTTGACATGTTGGTTCTAGTTAAATGTTGCTTAGACATTTTGTTTCTAGTTAAATGTTTCATAGACATGTTGCTTAAATATTTGTTAAGGGGCTAAATGTTGCTTAGACATTTTGTTTCTAATTAAACGTTTCATAGACATGTTGCATAAATATTTTTATTGTTTCAGTGTTTGTTTTAGACATTTTGTTTCTAGTTAAATGTTTCAAAGACGCGTTATATTTTGAAAGCCATACAAACAAAATGGTTTGAAATATGTTGCTAAACATTTTTCTCTGTATACAAATTAGCAACAGCTGTATAAATGTTTCATGGACATGTTGCTTAAATATTTGTATTGTTTAAATGTTGTTTAGACATTCTGTTTCAATTTAAATGTTTCATAAACATGTTGCTTAAATATTTTTTATTGGTTAAATGTTGCTAAGACATTTTGTTTCTAGTTAAATGTTTCATAGACATGTTGCTTAAATATTTGTATTAGTTCAATGTTGCTTAGACATTTTGTTTCTATTTAAATGTTTCATAGACATGTTGCTTTAATATTTTTATCGATTGTTTCAGTGTTTGTTTTAGGTTTTTCTGTTGTTTTAATTTTTATTAAAACATTTTTTCAATTTGTTAACTTTTACCCAAATTCTGAACTCTATGACACTAATAAAATTATAAAAAAAAATAATATTTTAAAATTTTTATTTGAACACATTTTTGTTATAATTTTGTCATTGTCATATAATTCAGAAAAAGGGTTAATATAGAGTTGCAACATGTATGAATCATAGTTTAAAATAAATAAATATAAAAAAATAATAAGATCGTATAAACTTTACCTTCCCTAATTCATTCATACGATATACAATCACCCTTATCGTGTTTGGCGTAAACGTCATACGCCTACGACAGTTTCGTACTAGATTATAGATAAAATGAAAACTGTTTCTTTAATCAAGTACGAAACTGTCGTAGGCGTATGACGTTTACGCCAACCACGATAAGGGTGAATATATCAAAACTTTCTTCTATACAACTACGTTCAAAATTGTTGTTAGCTAATTCAATAACGATATAATATTTAGCCTTTTACTTCTAAATAATGAGTTTTAAAACTTTTTTTTTAACATTCCTAAATGTGTGCCAAATAATCCCAGGAATTTTGGAGCGTTCTTTTTTTTCTATTACATTTTAATGCATATTCCTCTAGTTTTAGTAGTATCAAAGAATTTTTTTTCATGTAAATTGTATTGTATATTTTTAAATTTGTTTATGTTTTTTTTTATGACTTTTTTTATATAATAAATTTAATCTTAAAAACTGTAAAATATTTGTTCATAAGTAGTAGTTATCTTATATTTCATATTTGTAAACTAAATATATATATAAAAATTGTAAAAATAATAATAAATATTCAAAATATTTAATGTTAACAATCAAAATATATATAAAAATTTCTTTAATATAATAAATATTATAAAAAAAATAAAATAAGACTACAAACGAAATAAATTTCCAAAAAAGTTAAATATTAAAATAACAAACAAAAAAACAAAACAAAAAATATGTTGTCATTTTCTAGAAATAGCTGCAGTTTTCGTTTTATTATTATTATGATTTTGTTATTAAATTTATTTATTTAACTAGAATGATTTTATTATTTTAAAAATTTATAACCTAACATAATAAAAATATATATTTAGTAAAATTGTTTTAGAATTTCCAATATACATTTCGTATGCATTTCTTTCTCTCTTTCCCATTTTTTGCTACGTTGTGATTTTCTAAACATACATACTTACATAACTAGGAGCAGCTATGATTTGTATCAAAACTGAACATGATTTAATGTTAGCTACAACTTCGACAGCATTAAGATCATCACCCTCATCCTATGTACTAACAACAGCACCAACTCCATCATCATTGGCTGCCACCACAAGTTCAGTAGTGCCACTGCCACTGCCCTCACCATCCACATTAGCCTCCTCATCATTTCTATCATCTACACCATTAACTGCTGTCAATCCCAGTAGTAGTAGTTATAGTAGTAGAAAATCCAGACGTCTGAATAAATCTCTTAAATTTGATTATACCACCATACCGCTAATAACAGTACGCGATAATAAACAAAATTCCAAATATATTTGTGATAAATGTCCCCATAAATCATATCAAACCTATAATAGTCTATTACGTCATCAGCGTGTCGAATGCCACAAAGATCCCCAGCATATTTGTTCCCTATGTTCGATACGTTTTTATTATTTAACTACGTTACGTAAACATGCCAAACGTATGCACAATATTGATGTGGATTAGAACAAAAAATAAACATTTTTAAATAAAATAATTTACGATTTTGTAAATCCAAAAAAAACAAAAATTAATCATAAATGTTGTATGTATTGTTGTTTTTCTGTAATAATAATGATAATAATTGTAATTGTATTTAAGAAAAATAATAATTATTTCAAACTCAAAGTAGATTTGTTAGCTAAACTAATGTAATGTAAAAGAAATTATTTAATAGAATTATTTTTTTTTTATTTTTTTGATTATTAGAAAAATTGTATTTATTTTGTTATAGATTTTTTGTAATGTTGAAATTAATGACAATTTTCTTTTTTATTGTAAATGAAATATTGCTAAACTTATAATGTATGTATAAGTGTTGATAAGCAACATGTTGCTGGTTTGAAATCTTGATTTATAAATTCCTAAAATTCCCATCTTTTATTATAATTAAATTTGTCTTTTTTAAATGATCTATTTATTTAACTTTATGAAAACTTATACATTTCTAGGCAACATGTTGCCAGAAATGTTGTATATAATTTCTGCCAACAAACAAGTTGCTTAGAAATTTCTACGTTTCATAAATGTCAACAAAATAGATCATATAAAAATACTGAAATTTAGGATATTCATAACTGTTTTGAAATTTACATTGTTACTCATTTTTTTCCAACTGTTCTCCAAAAAACTTGTTCTGAAACATGTTGCTAAACTAGAAATATATTAATTTTTGTAATTGTAACTATTGCAAGTTCAAATTTGAAATTCAAAAATTTCTTATTTCTATTTCTGCAATATGTTGATAAAGTATCAAATATTTTATTGTTTAAAACTTTGGAAGTTCGAATTTAAACTTTAAATATGTTAATTTAACAGCAACATGTTGCTAAAGTACAAATATTTACATTATAAATTTTAAACATGTTGCTTTTGTTTCTTATTCAAAAATGTTGAACTAAATATTAAATAAACATGTTTTTATCATGTTGCTAAGGACGAAATATTTTAATTTTTGTAGCTAAAGAAGTTCAAATTTAAACTTTCAATATTTGGATTTGCTATTTTATGCAACATGTTGCTAAGATATAGATTTTTTTAAGATTTTGTATTTTATTTTGATCAACATGTTTCTTATTCAAAATGTCATATGTTTTTATCATAAACTAATTCCGCAACATGTTGCTAAGGAAGAAATATTATAAGTTTTTAGCTAAAGAAGTTCAAATTACAACTTTCAATTTATTGATTTGCTATTTTTGCAACATGTTGCTAAGATAAACATATTTTTAAGATTTTGTTTTTTTATTTTGAGCAACAAAATTCTGAACTAAATATTGAAAAACACATTGTTAAATTTTCCTGCAACATGTTGCTAAGGAAGAAATAATTTAATGTTTGTAACTAATGAATTTCGAATTTAAACTTTAAATATTTTGATTTGCAACATGTTGTTAAGATATCAACATTGCAAACATTTTGTTTTTACTTCTTAACTTAAGTTTTTGAGCAACATGTTTCTTTTTAAAAATGGTGAAATGAATATTGAAAAACATATCAAACTTTTTCTCCAACATGTTGCTAGGTTTGAAATATTACTGCAACATGTTGCTAACGAGTAAATATTTTAATTTTTGTAACTATTGAAGTTCGAATTTAATTTTTTTTTTAAATTTTCTTTTCTTTTTAGCAACATGTTGCTAAGGTATACATAATTTATTGTTTGTTACTATTGTGGTTCAAATTTAAAACTTCATACTTTAAACATTTTGCTTTTACTTCTCAAACTTTAGTTTTATTCAAATTTTGTATGTTATTTTGAGCAACATTTTTACAAAAATCTAAATGTTTCCTATGCAACATGTTGCTTACCAAAATATGCTGCTGATATCAAAGAGGTTTACTTTTTTATTTTATATTAATTTAAATTTCATTGTAAAGAAAATTGTCATAAATATGTAGAGCTATATTTTACTAAATATTTTTAGATTTTTATTTTTTTTTTTTAAATTGTAAACTGTAGTTTTTGTTTATTTTATTTTTTTGTTTAATGCAAAACGCCAATATATAAATAGTATTATTATACTCATTTCCTATAGCTATTAAGTTATATTTTAAGTTTATAAAACAAGTCATTTCATTTTTGTGTTAAAAACTCCAACAAAAAAAAACAACCATTATATGTAATTGAGTATTATGATTTATTTTTATTTTTGTTTTTTCTTTTTGTTTCTTTTCATTTATCTCAAACCTTCAAAATAACCAAAAAACCAAACCAAAATCATAAAATCCTACCAACATCATTTTAATCACCATAATATAACAAAACATGATGTGTGTTTGTACGTACGTGTGGCCAAAAATCATTCATTATTAAATTGTAACACAAAAATCACCAACCAACTCGCTAACAACATTTGTAAATAACAATTTCAAATCATCATTTTCAAAATTTTAATCCTTAAACATAAAACACTAATTTACTAATTTTATTTACACAAACAAAAAAAAAAGAAGATATTTCCTATAAATTCTCACAATCTATGATAGAAGGTGGTAATTATATGAAAGTAAATGAACAATATCAATTTAATAATTCAATGATGGATGGTGGGGTTGGTGGTGTACTAGGCTTTAATGCTGCCAATGGTGGGGGTGGTGCTGGAACGGAACGTTTTCCCTGTGCCGTTTGTGGTAAATCGTATTTGCGCAAACGTCATTTACAGCGTCACATGAGAGATGAATGTATTGGTATACCGCCACGTTTTAGCTGTGATCTGTGCCCCTCACGTTTTCGCCGTAAATATCATATGGTGCGCCATTTAACCTCCAAACATGGCATACCAGCAGCCATTGCTCAGCAGACCACGGGCACTTCAAATCGCACCTGCTCCTCAGCTTCGCTTAAGGATGATGCCGAGGGCTCAATGGCGGAGAATTTAACATTGAATCAGGCGAATTTAGCAGATAATGGCTGTGATAATGGTTTACCCGAGAACCTAACCATGCGTAAAGAGCATTATGAACATGAGCCGCCCCAACTACATCATCATCATATACATCAGCATCATCATCATCAGCTGAATATGGGCTCGGCCAGTCCCTCGCACATGACCAGTGGTGATAGTGGCAGTGATTGTAATGGTGGGGGAACAGCTGGTACCTCACCCATACCACCTTCACATATAATGCCAATACCTACTTATGGTTTGACTGGAGCTATAACCGCCATTTCGGCAGCCGCTGCTCATGTAGAGGAAAAAGATGCTAAGATTCTATTAGAGGCAGCTGCTGCTGCTGCACAAGCCGCAGCCCATAATAATAATTTACAACAGACCGCCAACAACATCATAACAACAACGTCCCACGAGAATACAGAAAATGTACAGGAAAATCAAAGCCCAATAACAAACAATACAACGACGAATATAAATAATACTGGAACTGCAACCATAACAGCCGTAACTAATAATACCAATGATGCATTTATCAAGGCTGAACCACCAATGACGCCCAATAAGACAGCGGCGGCGGCCACGGCCACCATGAACATGCTGGACGATGAGTGGAAAATGAAGCTAAGCTTACAACTCATTTCGAATTCCTTGCTCAAAGAACGTTTACTGAATACCATGCCATTTGCTTATAACAACAATAATTGAAAATGATTATTATGTTATTTTTTATAAACAACCAAATATTTTTTATGCAACACTCTTACTCTTTTACATTTTTATATTTTATTTTAGTTCAATAAGTTCAATTTTATTTATTTTACACATATTTTTTTTGACTCTATACGATTAATTTCTATTAATTTGCCATTAGCCTGTAAGTTTAATTTAATTTTCTTTTAATTTTTGAGATATTCCAACCAAATATTATTTAAAATTGTAAGAAATTGAAAAAAAAATTGTTTAGATATTAACAAATTTTAAGATCTCTTTTTTATTTAACACAAGCAAAACAAACAAACATTCCGTTTTTAATTCCCCAAAAACTTAACACCAAAAAGTATATTTAATTTATAGTTTCGTATATTTAAGTTTAAGTTTTTTTCTTATATTTATTTAACGATTTTAAGATAATGATTAATTTTAATTTAAAAAACTAACAAAAAAACAAAGCAAAAATATGACTAAGAGGTGGAGTTTTAAAAGAGTTATTTAAATGAGTTTACGAATTTAAGACTGTCAGATTTTTGAAATGTTTTTCAAATACTTTTTTTGAATCAATAAGATTCTTGCAATCTAAACTGTATTTACTTTTAGTTGCTGTCCTTAAAATCTCTCGATAATTTAAAATCATTTTTTTTTAAAGTAACAAAATTGCTAACTCTTTTATAGACACATATCAGTATAAATTGAGCAGCTTGAGAACAATTTCTCTCTTAATTTACGCTCTCTTTTTAAGCATAACCTCACTTTTAAGCTTAATTTTTGCTTTTGTTTATTTTTGTAAACATTCCAAATACTCAGATTTTATTTTATTTATAAATATTAATTAATTTAAATTTTTATTTCCTCTTAACGAGTGACTATTTTTATATAAACCAAAAAAACAAACAACCAAATATCATATTGTATACAAAAGTGTTTTTAATTTTAACCAAAAAAAAAACCTAAATTATACTCATCATACTTGTGTAAAACCATTCCCCCCCCAAAAAAAATATAAAACGTTTAAGTATTAAAAACATAATTGTTATTTATTTTAGACAAAAGACAAAATTATAAATTTTATAACAACGAATTTCTTAAATTTAATTATTTAACTAAAAAAAATCTCATCAATATATATTTAAAACTTAAATTATTTTGTAATACTTTAAGCGTTTGTGCATCTTTTATTTTATACAAATAAAATAAAACAAATATTTATTTTATTTAATATCCAAATAAGTTTCATTGCTTTTATTTTATATTTATTTAAAGACTTGCCATGTATTATTAGTTTTAAGTAAAAAAAAAATTATATACTTTTCAGAAAAAGAGAAGCATTAATATGATGGTGTTAAAATTAAAAAGAAAAATGAGCTTTTAGTTATTAAATCAATGTGAAATAGAAAAATTTTAGATAAAGAATAATTGAAACTGGAACATGGTCCTTCTGTCCTTTGAATCACTGATAAATATGTTTTTTAAAAGATTTCAGTTATAATAATCAATTTACATTATCAGTTACATTATAACAACTTCTGTGGTATTCTTATGAATATTTAAACCACTTGTAGAGAAAAGCTCATCAACTAAAGCCTAAAAAAAATTGTTTTTAAAAGATTTGTTTAAATATTAATTGTATTGTCAAGTTAACGAGATGTTATAGAGAAGCTCATTAACTAAAGCCTAAAAGAATTTGATTTTTAAAGATTTGTTAAAAGATTTAAGTTGTATTGTCAAGTTAAAGATTTGAGTTGTAATTATCTATGAAAACTAGAAGGACCATTTAACAATTTTTTGTAATTTTTAATAACGTTTTTTTAAATTTTTTTAAAGTTACCCCTTTAAATAGGCTTTCTCAAAGTTCGAAGGACCAAAATTATTAAGTGTTTTAAAACAAACTATTTTTAAAACTAAAAGGATTTCTTTTCTAAGGATTTGAGCTTTAATAGTCAACAAATCCTTAGGTTTTGAAAGTTTTGGAATGGAATAACCTTGAAACTAGAATTTTAAATACATTTCCCCTTTCTCGAAGTACCATTTAACAAATTTGTAATTTTTAATAACGTTTTTGTTTTGTTTTAACATTCCTTAGGTTAAAGCTTGCAAGTTTAAATGGACTTTCTCAAGTTCGAAGGACCAAAATTATTAAGTGTTTTAAAACACATTTTTTCAAAACTAAACTGATTTCTTTTCTAAAGATTTGAGCTGTAATATTCAATAAATCCTTAGTTTTTAAAAGTTTTGAAGTGGAATAAGCTGCAAACTAGAATTTACAGTTTGGTCTTTTCCTTTTCTCGAAGGACCATTTAACAAATTTATAATTTTTCATTACGTTTTTATTTTGTTTTAACATTCTAAAGTTTGCCTAATTGCAAGTCTTGCTAACCAATTTTTCAATTTTTTTTTAAATATCCAAGTTCGTAGGACCAAAATTATTAAGGGTTTTAAAACAAATTTGCTCATAATCAAAGTTTTCTTTAGGATTTAACACTATTTTTTTCTGACTTTCTTAAAAATTGTATTTAAATAAATATTTAATACATACATTTTTTTAAAACCCCATTTTTTTCATTTTAACCAACAAATCGTGTATTACTTAACTTAAAATAATAATAATAAAAAAAAACAAAAATATATTTATATTAAAAATAATAACTAAAGAAAAAACCAAACCAAAAACCAAATTGTGTATTTATTTAAAACATAGCCAAGAAATAATTAAAATTTTACAGTACTTTTATTTTTATTTTCAGGAAAATTTTCAACTTTTTTTGCAGCTTCTGAAAAAAATAAATAAATAAAAAAACATTTCTATTTTAAGTTAAAAAAAAAAATATTGTTAAATTTATGACTTAAAGGAAACACATTGTTGGGTTTAATATTAAAAAAATTTTATTAAAAAACAATTTATGAAATTTAAATTTTTGTGAATCCAAGAAAACATTGTGTTTCCTTTACATAATATTTTTATTTCTCATTTTTATTTTATTATTTTTTCATTAAATTTTTTTTGTTTGGTTTATTTTCTTTATCATTTTCGCTTTTCAATTCAAATTTTTTTTCCGTTTTCAAAATTTTGTACAACAAAAGTTTTTAAAAATTTTCACTAACCTATTTTTATAACTAAATTTCTTTTAGATTTTGTACCTACCACTACTACTACTACAACCTCTTACAAATCAAAAAAAAAAAAGAAAAAGAAAAAAAAAACTACTTCAAATACAACTCTATTGTACTGATTTAACTAAATTCAATTATGTCTCTCTAAAACTAAAGTCGTTATTAATGTTAACGTGTCGTCCTCAAATTCTCTACAACATACTACTACCAAATGGAGTGTTTCAAAATCCAATAATCCAAAAATGTTGTCAACAAGTGAGCATAAACTACATATTTTTCAAAATACATAATTAAATCTTCTGTTTAATGGGTGTTTAAAGCAAAAAAATAAAAATATCTCAAAAACATAAATATTTAAATATTTATTTAGTTTTAAATAAAATCTTTATATAAATATTATATTATTTTTCCTACTTTACAAAATGTTATTAACCTTTATTATTATTAAAATTATATTATTATTATATGAAAAAAATCAAACTTTTTATATTTAAAAACAAAGCAACAAAATATTGTACTCTTTCTGTCTGTCTCTTTTACGCTCTCTTTATCATCATATTTCTTTTATATTTAAAACAATCTCTGTGTGTGGTGGTTTGTTTAATTAATTTTTATTATTAGTTGTTTTTAACTTCAATTTTAGCTAAAAACAAAACTCATTCTCTCACTCATTCTCAAGTGCATTTTAAAGAATTTATGTTTTGGAAAATATTTTTCAATTTCATTGAAGTTTTGGAAAATTTCAAAATTATGTTAATTTTTGGAAATTGTTAAATTTTTAGAAATGTAAAACAAATTTGGAATTTTTGAAAAATTTTAAATTTTTGAAAAATTTAATTTTGAAAAAAATTACAAATTCAAAAAATATTTATTCTTTTCAAAAAAAGGGAAAATTACACTCTGATTATTTTACACTTTTACACAACAAAAACATGAACAAAATTCCACAAAAAAATACAAATTTTTTTGAATTTTTTTCTTGTGTTTGTTTTTTAAATGTAAAAAAATTAGAGTCTAATTTTCCATTTTTTTGAAATGAATACCTTCAACGTTTTCTTAAATTATAAAAAAAATTTAATTTTTAAATTTTTTTTTTATTAAATTTTAAAAATTTTAAATTTTTTACACATCTTGAAAAACAAAAATTCACAATTTATTTATAATTTTGAAAAATATTTGATTTTTTTTATTAAAATTTTGAAAATTAATTTTATAAAAAATTTGGAATTTCTAAAATTTAATTTTGACTAAGATTTTTTAAATATTGGAACTTTAAAAAAATCAAAATAAATTAACAAATTTTCGAATCGAAAATAGAATTTTAAATTTTTCAATAAAAAAAATATTGTTTAAGAAATTAAATTTTTAAAAATTCAAAAATAAATTTTTAATTGCGAATTTTAACACAATTTTCAATATTAAAAAAAAAAAAATTTCAAAATAAATTAACAAGTTTTCGAATCGAAAATAGAATTTTAAATTTTTCAATAGAAAAATATTGTTTAAGAAATTAAATTTTCAAAAATAGATTTTTAATTGCGAATTTTAACACAATTTTCAATATTAAAAAAAAATTTAATTTTTTCAAAAACTCTTATTCTTTTTTTTTTCAATATTATGTATAAATCTTTGGAAAAAATTCAAAATTTTGTTTTTAATTCACAAAATTAATTTTTTCAATATTATAAATCTTTGTTCAATTCAAAAAATTTGCTAAGATTTTAAATTTTTATTGAATTTTAATTTTTTAGGCTTTTTCAAAATATGTAATAAATTTAAAAATACTTTTTAAACATTTATAATTTGAAATTTTGAAAATTTTTCTTAAAATTTTGAAAAATATTTATTTATTATTTTGAAAAAAATTTCAATAAATTTAACAAATTTTGAATACATACTTTTTAAATGTTAAATTTTTTTTTCGAAATTTTCTATGTTTTAAAATGCTTTAAAATGGTGTTTGCAATCATACTTGTCTAGCTTTTTTTTCAATTCTTTGTTTAAGATTTCAAGCATGAAATGTTTCAAAATACATTTTGTATCTCTTGGAGATCTTATAATTCGATAAGAATCTACATTCGATGTTCAATCAAAATTTCAACAGAATCCAATTCATATTTCAAATGATTTATTTCTAATTTTAAAGTTAATTAATTTCAAATATAAATGTTTCTCTTAAAACTGATTCATGTTTTTTACTGAGTCAATATTTTTAATTGACTTTATTTTGATAAAACTTTAAAATTTACTAACAGCCCAATTATGAATAAAAATTCCCCGGGAGTTTTTCCCTTTTCTTATTTTTAACATTGATTTTGAATAGGAAAAATGGATCATTTGGGGAATTTTTATTCACAATAATTGGGCTGTATATAAATGATGTCGAATGTCGGTTCTTACTGATATTAGTGCTAAAGATTCAAAATTGAAACAGTTTTCTATTTAGAACATTATTGTCTCAATATTTTTAATTGAGACAATATGATAGTATTTCACTTTATTAAAGTAAATTTAGAAGTTTATTTCGAAATTTACTATATAAAATTCTTATTATTAGAATTGAAAATCTGAAACTAAAAGATTTATCAAAAGGGACCCTCTTTTAAATTATTGAAAAATATATACAAAAATTAAAAAATAAAATTACAATATTTCTAGTTTTAATGAAAATTACAATTTTTTTTTTACTTTTTACTTTTAATTTTTAAAATTTTTTATTTTGAAACCATTACTTTTTTTTATTTAAACAAATATTTTGTATATTTTTTTTTCATTTACTCGTCAACTTGTTTTGAGTACAAAATTTAATTTTGGTTTTTAATTTCTTTTAAATGCACGTTGATCCATTTTTTTTTTTGTTAGAAAATATGAAAATAAATTTCCATAGTTTTATTATTTTGTAGAATACATAGTTTTAAAATATTTGTAGTTGAAACTTTAGATTTATAATTTGTATTATCTTTACTTTTATGATTTATATAATTACCAAGCGTTTTATAAATCTCATTATCTCATCATTGCTTTCAGACTTTTTTTTACTCTCTTATTGCTAAACAAATTTGTTATTATAACTCATTTTACTATTGCCAGTTATATATAAAATCCTCTTACATATACATAAACCACAACTACAAAAACTTCATCTTAACATTAAATACTCATGAAACATTTCTTTTTTTTATCTCTCTTTACTTTTATTATTTTAAACACTTTCGTTTTTCCTTTCACGCCTTCTCATCTATCTATATCCTCTTGCTTTCCTCTTCTCCTGTACCTGTCTTTCTCTCTTCCTTTTTTTTTGTTTTCTTCATTTACTTAACATTCTCATTTTAGGCTTTGTCTTAACCTGGTTTCAGCATTCATGCGAACAATGTGGTAAATCGTATAAAACTCGCAAATCCCTATCACGCCATCGTCGTTTCGAGTGTCGCTTTACCACCGAACGTCCAGTATTTCAATGTCCATCGTGTAATTATGCCGCCAAGCGCAGCGATAATTTAACGAAACACATTAAAACACATTTTGCTAAAATGCAACGTGAATTCCTGCCATTGGCTGTGAAATTCCAAAATACTTTAAAATCTCATATGGAAACGGCTTAAAAGGACAGATAACTAACTTTGATTGAATTTAATTGATTAAGCAATTTAGGTAATAAATTTTAGGCTGGCTGGCTGTGGCATGAATGAATTGGTAATTGTGTAAGAAGGTTAATAAATGTGGAGATTGTCTTTTTATACCCTTCAACATAAGTTTGCCATTCCGTTTGTAATTTCCACATTTTTCATTTCCGAACCTGGATCGTTATAGATAGCGGTGCCATGTCCGTCTCTATGTTGAAATCAACTTTCTGTATCTCCCAATTAACTTACATCCATGATTCATACATCAATAAATCCGTTATAGACCCGGTTCGGCTGCTATTTAAAATCGAGAAAATCGGCCCACAAATGGCTGAGATATAAGGAAACCAGGACAACCTCGATTTTTTACCTATTTTTGATCTATATCTGGATTACTAAGTCATTAATATAGACAATCAGCCCAATTATGAATAAAAATTCCGCGGGAGTTTTTTCCCTTTTCTCATTTTTCCTATTCAAATTCAATGGGAACAAACTCCCGCGGAATTTTTTATTCATAATTGGGCTGAATATGGATATCTAATGATAGATATTTCAAAGACCTTTGCAACGACTTATATAACGAAATAGAAAGCCGGACCAACAATGGGTCAAAATTCGGAAAAATATTTTTTAACCCGAATTTTTTCACCGAAATTTTTTTGTCGTAAAATTTGTTTTATTAATAAAATATAAAAAAAAAAAATTTTTTAAAATTTTAAAAATTAAAAAAAAAAATTTAAAAAATTAAAAAAAAATTTAATTTTCCAAATTGTAAACTTTTGGAATGTTTACTGTTTTTAGACACAAAAAACAATGTTCGAACACGCACTTTTTAAACAAAATTTTTTAATTTTCTCAATTTTCACTCAAAATTCATTGGCATTTTTACACATTACCATTCCATTCATTCGTTCATTTACCAACCAACCCCTGTTTATTAGTAATTTGTTTAGTAATTAAATAAACAATTTTTTTTTGTAAAACTTTTCCTTAAATAACTACAACTACTATTATTTGTATTACGCTATATTTTATATTAAGCAAAACTATAATTATATATTTTAAAACTATTTTTGGTGAATTGATTTAACATGTAACAATTATTTTATATATTTAAGAAGAAAAGAAAAATTTTTATAAAATTTTGAAAAAAATACATCAAATTTATTGAACTAATTTAATTGTTGAAAGCTGGGGTGTTGTGCTGTGTGCTGTATCTCAAAATATTTGTTAACAACTGATTTAAAACAAAACACATTTCTTTAATTCTTTGTGTATTTTGATTTTTTTAATTTTAATTTCAAATTCAATACTTTTTTAGATTCACATGTGTACTATTTACAATTTGAGAACAGAATAGAATAAAATTTTATATATTTTGTATTTATTTATTTATTATTTGTTTATTAAGTATTTCTGTCATGCCTGTTTTCTGTGCGTTTTGAAATTTGCATATAATACAATAATTTGTTCTATTCCCACTCCAGCTCCTCCAGTACTCTGGGTATTTTTGTATTCTTTGCATATTTTATTTTTTATTATGCTAATTTAACATTAGTTTGCATAAAATTTACATTTTTTTATAGATTTACTTTCTTTAAAATATAAATTTTATGCTAATTTTATACAATTGCGCACAAGAAAAAAGCAAAAAAACCAAAATAAAAGCAAAAATAATAAATAAATTTTTTAAAAATTCATATTCATGACACATACTCCTGATCACCCTTCTACAAACACACACACACACAATCCCAAGTATTCCAACTTAGTCTGTTATTTTAAAATTCAAATTTATGTAGTTTTTTTTTCTTCTAATAATTTATGCAAAAAAAACTCAGCAATTTTTTAGTACGTTTTATAAATAAATTTGATGAATTTATGCAAACATTTTAAAAACAAAAAAACTAAATTATAATATTTTCTTCCTATAATTGGTAGCAATTAAGTTTAAAATTTAAAGAAAAACAAAAATTCAAATTTAAATCTTATGCTTATTTTAAATATTTATTACTTAAACACAACAAACTAATTTATTTATAAACATTTACTTTTATTAAAGAATGAAAAAAAATACCTAACAACACATTCCTAAGTATTGATACCAAAAAATTACCAAATACTAATTAATTTATATATTTAATAAACAACAAAATCTAGTCGTCTCAGGTTGAAATATTTGTATTTTTTAAAAAAGGCTTACTTTTATAAATTACTCTTTAAGTTTTTTAATACCTAAATTATTTATTATATTCAACTATTTTATAACCTAAAAACAAAAAACCTATTTTAATAATTTTATATAAGTTTGGGAATTATTTATACCCGTCAACCTGTATTTGTGTAATCGTCTCTCTATTAGTTATGTTAGTTATAGTAACGTAACTGATTTCTTGTGTCCCTGATAATTCATGTTATTAGCTGTCATTTGTTTTTTTTTAACATCAGGAGTTTAGTAGTATTAAACAAATTAATTCTTAATTATTAGATTTTGTATTGAAATTTCAAAATTTTTCCAAGTAATAGTTAATTTGAATTAAAATATTGATAAAATTCATCATTTTTAATCCATTTCGAAATGTTCGAAAATTCAATATCATGTTCGACTTGGGAAAATGTTTATTTTTAATCATTTAAACATTGTATTTAAATATAAATGTTAAATAATTTAAATTTCCCTCCTCTTAGGGGAAATTTTGAAATGTTGGAAAAATTCGAACATGTTCGACTTTGTAAAAATGTTATTTTTTAATCATTTACACATTGATTTAAGTATAAATGTTAAATAATTTAAATTTCCATCCTCTTAGGGGAAATTTTGAAATGTTCGAAAAATTCGAACATTATTTGAATATCGCAAAAAACTTTTTAGAATTAAATAAAAGTCATAAATGTGATAATTTTATTATGTTTGAAGACATTTCGAAATGTTCGAAAAATCAATCTAGTGTTCGAATTTGTGAAAATGTTTATTTTTAATCATTTAAATGTTAAATAATTTAAATTTCACTCCTGTTAGGATAATTTTTAAATGTTCGAAAAATTCGAACATTAAATAAATGATAAATTTTATCACTTTGTCTTCAATTTTTCTCTTTATATTATTCTCAAACCCTTTGTTTATGATAATTAACACAAATAATTTAAAATTCATTAAAAAATGCTTATTTTGGACAATTTTCCACTTTTAGGTGGAATTTTTAAATTTTAATCTTTTTAATCTTTATATTTGTTTCTAAACTACAATTTTGTGATAACACAAATAATTCCAAATTCATTAATAAGACTTTAATTTAGTTTATTTGATTTTTTACTCTTTAACTCGAACTATATGTTCGAAACCCTTCGAACTATATTTTCAATTTTGTTTAAATATTTGAGGTTAATAAATGTTAATTCTGTAAAAAATACTTTATATAAAGGATTTTACATTTTTTGCTGTAATTTGAGCATGTTCGAATTTTTCGAAATTTGAAAAATTTTATTTTTTATAAATAAATATTAAAATTTCATAAGATTTATCTATAAACAAAAAATTTTGAATTTTCGTACATCATTTTTGCATAATCGAAAATGTTCGAATTTCAGTTTTGTTTAAATATTTGAGGTTTTAACACACAAATAAATGTTAATTCTGTAAAATATGTTTTATCCAAATGATTTTAAATTTTTTGCGCATGTTCGAATTTTCCGAAATTCCAAAAATCATTTTTTTATAAAAAAAAATTCAAATTTTCTAACATCATTTTTGCATATTTGAAAAATATTTGGATTTATTTTCAGTTTAGTTTAAAATTTCGAGGATAAATTTAAAATTTATTTAAAAATTGCTTTATTTAAATGATTTAAAATTTTTTGCTGTAATTTTTGAGCATGTTCGAATTTTTCGAAATTCCAAAAATGAATTTTTTTAATAAATTTATATTAAAATTTCATACGATTTATCTTTAAACAACAAATTTTAAATTTTGTACATCATTTTTGCATATTCGAAAAATGTTTGAATTTTCGAACATTAAAAATTTTAATTTTATTTTTATAAAATTTGTTTAAAAATTATGCTTATTTTGTTAGAAACTAATGCTAGCTATAAAATAATTTGAAAATTTACCAAATTTTTTGGAGTATTTTTGTGGTATTCGAATAGATTAAACATATTTACAACTTGAACTCAGTAACATCATGTCACCAGCAAATCACAGACATTTTGTTTTCAATTTTTTTTTATAGATCTAATAATTGAGTTGTTAGCAAACCAAATGCAAATGAATTTATCATATTTTCATGGTGGAACAGGGAATGAAACAAATCGACCATTTCAATGTGAATTGTGTTTTAAATCCTATAAAACAAAAGGCTGTTTAAGCCGTCACATGAAATATGAGTGTCCCGTTAGTCGCAATAACTTGCGTAAATTTAAATGTTCCTTATGTGAGTTTAAGACCAGTCGACGATACAGACTTAATGCCCATGGAAAGGCGCATTTAAAGTCAGACACACCAAAGGCACAGGGCTATTGAAAACTAATACACACAATACATTAATATTTATACATTTTAATTAAAATTAAAACTAATTTTTTACTAAAAAAACGTACTTTTTGCCAAATATTAATTATAATTATTTATTAAAAAACCAAACAAAACTAAATTTTAATATAATTTTGTAGTTGGTAACTAACTGCTAACTAATATATTAAGTTCCTTTTTAAGTTGTAGGGACTCTCTACATAAAACTACTAAAGTTTAATATAAATATGTATTAAAATGATGAACAAAAAAAAATGACAAAAGTACCACAATACAAATTAAGTGATAAAATTAAACAAATAGTTTTTAAAACAAAGCAAAACATAAACAAACAAACAAAAATACAAACAAATAAATAATTAACCTGTGAAAACAGTACAACAATTCACCAAAATAATTACATAAATAAAACAAATCAAATACATATATATTTTTTATGCCGCATAAGAATTTTTACACCAAGAACATATTTAAATATAAGAAATAATTTTAAATTATAAGAAGCCATATAAATACTTAAAAACAACAGGAAAAGACAAGAAGATATTGAAAATATTTAATTAATTGTTAAAAACAAATTAACTTTATGCTTAAAATGATATTCAAAACTATGCTATTATTTATATAAAATACAATACAATATATTAATTAAAATGATATATAATTTAATTAAGGTAACATTTTATTAGGCTATTAAAAATTTTGTTTAGAAATTTGTAAAACAATGTTTAAATTTAATGTTTTGTTAAAATTTAAAAATGTTTGAAAAATCCGAACATTGAAAACATGTTTAAATTTAATTTGAAATTGAAATTTATTTAAATGTTCTTTCAGAATTTGAAATTTTATACAAATTTCCATTTTTTTTAATACTAATACTAAAAATTAATGTTATATTTTGCAGAAAGCCTTTATTTAAACAATTTTACAGTTTTTGAGTTAATTTTTTTATGTTCGAAAATTTCGAAATTTTTTCGAAGATTGAGAAAAATGCAGTTTTCATTGTTTTAAACAATTGTTTATCACCTATTCAATAATTTTACAGTTTTTGAGTTAATTTTTTAATGTTCGAAAATTTCGAAATTTTTTCGAACATTGCAAAAAATGTAGTTTTCAATATTTTTGGCACAATATTTTCGAAATATACAAATTATTCTACTGTTTTAATCAAACTACTTTCAAAATATGATCAAATTTATTTATTAATCCAGAAAACAGTTTAAATTTGATTTTATTATGTATTTTTCTTTATTTAAACAATTTTAAAGTGTTTGAGTTCATTTTTTTATATTCGAAAATTTTTAAAATTTTTCAAACATTGAGAAAAATGTAGTATTCAATATTTTAAACACTTGTTTATCGCTATTCAATATTTTCGCAATTATTCTACTGTTTTTATCAAATTACTTTCGAAATTTGGTAAAATTGTTGGTAAACATGTTTAAATTTGACTTTATTATGTATGTTTCTTAATAATTTGTTTGAAATTTAATGTTAATTTTAGCTGGAAGGCTTTATTTAAACGATTTTACTGTGTTTGAGTTATTTTTTTATGTTCGAAAATTTCGAAATTTTTTCGAACATTGAGAAAAATGTGATTTTCAATATTTTAAGCACTTGTTTATCATATAAATATAGTGGAAGGCTTTATTTAAACGATTTAACAGTAATTAAGCTAATTTTTTATGTTCGAAAACTTTGAAATTTTTTCGAACATTAAAAAAAGTTAATTTTTAATATTTTAAACACTTGTTTCTCACCTAAATACAGTGCTATTCAAAATTTTTCAAATATACAACGAAATTTAAACAATTTTTTTTTAATTCACTTTCGAAATCTTTTAAAATTTATATTAATCGTATTACAGAACATATAATTTAATGTTGCCTTAATTAAATTAATTTTATTGGAAAGATAAGGAATAATTTGAAACATTCCTCTTTAGTATTAAAAAAAATTTCCTTTTTTTCATAAACAATGTATTTATATTGATGCAAATCTAAAGATTATTCCCTTATAAATTATATGACTTATTAATTCTTAAGATATTTTTATACTCTTATACATAACTACTATATTACTATACATATATTTTTGTACTTTTGAATAAATCTATTTTGAGAATAAAACCATAATTTTTATCTAATTCTTTATCATAATTAGCTTTAAGTAGGATTTGTTTCTTTCTGTTTGTTTTTCTCTCTTTCTCTCTATCTCTTTAAGGAGATTTTATTTGCAGATCAATTTAGGAATGATCGCTTAAACCATCCAGTTAACGTCATCACCATCATCACCATCACCACCACCACTAAAACTCATTATTATCATGATCATCACAATCACCGCAATAATCAATCATTTCATAGCGTGTCATTTAGCTCATACTCTCGTCTTGATATCAATATAAACCAAAAATCCCCAGCTTGTTTAACTTAAAAAAAAATATAACGCCAGTGCTCGCTTGCTCAATATCTAGAATAGACTGCTCATTTTGCGCCAAAAAATCCTTACAACAAATAAATATCAACAACACCATAAAAAAATCACCAACACCACTAAAACAAAACTCTCTCTCTCTAAAAAAAACTCAAACCAATAACTGTAAATATCATTTTTTTTAAATATTATTATTTTTAAATTATTCTATTTATATTATTTTGTTTTGTTTTATAAATACTTTTTCTACCATTTTCTTTTTAAAATAATTAAATTAAAAACCTAAAACAACGTGCTTAAAAACGCATTAAAAAAAAAATAGTTAATTTTTCTCTTTATACAAACTTTTGCTACTCTTCTACTAAAAAAAAAAATAATTCCAAAATAATTTTTTTCCTTAAAATACAAAAAAAAGAAAACACTACAAAATAAATATAATTTTCTTAATATTAAATTTAATTACTAAATATTTATTATAATTTATTTTATTGTATTTAATAACAAATGACAAAATACCAAAAAATCTAAATATTTGTTTTCTCTTTCTTTTCAAAAAATAAAAATAAAAAAACAACATATATTTTTAGCTTGTGGTGCCAGCAGCTGTTCATCGTCATCTTTATCAAATCCTGGCAACTCAAATTGTCAAACATCACCGCCTCCACCACCCCCTCAGTCACTGATACGTGACTATTGGTATGAATTGAAATTTTCGGATTTATTTAAATTTATCAATGCCGATGGTCGCTATCAATGTCCACGTTATAATTGTTTAAAAAGTTATAAAGATGCTAGCTCTCTACAGCGACATATCAGGTAAGTCGTACAATTTTCAATACTAAATTAATTATTTAAGTCTACACAACTTCATTTTAATTTATAAGTCATACTATCGTTTAATTCATGTTTCAAGTTTTGTCTTTTCACCATAATAATACTGTTGACCTTTGACTCAATACATAATACTTAGCTTAATATATTAAATGATTCGAAAATTATTAAATCTTATAAGAAAGTAATATTGTTTGTAGGAATAAAAAGTCATGTTAAGTAAATCAACTGGTTTTTAAACCAATAATTTTTGAATTCTTAAAATTGTTATAAAAAATTCACTTTCACTAACCATCACATAGTGGTTCCTGTTAACAGGGAGGGCTTCTTATATTCAAATAAATTTTGAAAACCATTAAAATTAGCGCATTAGGTTTGATGATTTCTAATGAATTCTTTGCAACACTTGGCCTTTTTCCTCAAATATTTCTGATTCTAAGCTGGGACAGACAGCCATACCCAACCTTTAAAATATCAGTGATTTGTAATCTCTTAATAAATGTCAGATGTTGTTGATAAAAGTACCAAAAACATATAAATTCAGCAGTCTCTTCAAATGTTTAATACAAATACATCCATTGAATCCATTTTTAGAGCAATCACTGAAAAGCTGGATGCTGATGCTCTCTCTCCCTCTCTCTCTGCCTATCACTGGCCTAACGCTGTACTAGGCAATACGAATGACCATAATTGCATTGTAACGAATGTGAGCGAAACACAAACGATCTGGATAGTGTTTTCTATCAATAGCAATTACAGACAAATCTATATTAATAAATATTCCAACCCCTTAGCTTTTTAAAACTTCCTGAGAACGATGTCCGTACGTTCGACTGGCTTTTCATATAATATCTTGATTTTAATTGGAACCACACCAACTTTCTTTCAGACAAAGCCATATTAATCAATATTCCAACTTTCTGAGAACGATGTCCTTCCAATGCATAGCAAAAATCTCATTGGGGCTGTCGACATGGTTGCCAATATTGTTTTTGTTTTATTTTTGATGCTCTCTCTAGAGATCGTCTCATATTTTCCTGATCAACATAGTGTTTTTTTGAAAATCAAAAAGTACGACAGTTTTTAATTTTTCAGTTAAAAATGTACAGATCGCAATTTTGAATGATAATTTGAGCAGATTTTGCGTTTTTTCTTTCGCCTCTTTTATTATTGTTGCTCTCTTTGGAGATCCTTTTGTTCTTCTAACATTTTCCTGATCAAGAGTTTTCGTGGAAGTCAAAAAGTAACGATAGTTTTAAATTTTGTTTAGTGTCCCAATTTTAATCATGCTGTAAACCTAGAGCGCAAAGTTCAGGTAGCAAAGTTTATGATAATTTGATCAAATTTGACATTTATCGCTTCAAGGACGAAGCCTAGGAAATGGAAATATACAGCCCAATTATGAATAAAAATTCCCCCGGAATTTTCTCCCTTTTCTCATTTTTCCTATTCAAATTCAATGGGAAAAAACTCCCGCGGAATTTTTTATTCATAATTGGGCTGATAATTTCAACCTAGTCCTTCCTGAATAGGCGTTTTCCATGATAAATGTTTGAACTACTAAACTATATAGAGCCCACTTCTGGAAATCACTTTAACTAGATACTATTCGAGAGAAATAAGCTCCAAGTGCACAGAATTCATAATATAATTGGACATAGCTCCCATATAGGCCCTCTAGAACCACCGGAAATTACCACACCAATATAAAATTCAACACATTTAGACATGTATATAGAAATCATATTGCAAATCTGTCCAGAATTGGTCTTAGGTCAAATATTAGGGCCCTTTCTGAAAATCACTTAAATTCGTATAAATATTGATATAAAATTTAACAAAAAATATTGTTTATATATAAAACACACACACCACTTAGTTTTATGATGATATCTCTGTAATTGTATATATTTTCCATCTAAGGCGCACTTTCTAAATTAATTTTAATCAAAAAACTTTCAAAACTTTTAGTAATGAGAAAGGTCAGCTAATACACTAACAAATTTTATATGGAAATATAAATAGCTTTTCACTAAAGATTTTAAAGAAAAAGCTTTAATTTTGTTCATCTTGTTACAAAAGCTTTTTTCAAGTATTTAATATATTTATTCTTCAGAAGCTTTTGGTTCATTAATATGAGTTTTTAAAACATCAGGCTGTTTATAAAGCTTTTCTCTAGCGACTATAATGAAAAATCTTAATTTTTTTTAAAACGCTTTTTTCATGTATTCAATATATTTCTGCTTCAGAAGCCTTTGGCTCATTATTAAAGAGATTTTAAAAATATAGCTTTAATTTATTTTATAAAGCTTTTAAAACATCTATACACCCTAACGAATTTAAAGAAAAACTTTAATTTTGTATAAAAGTTCATCTCGTTACAATAGCTTTTTTCAAGTTTTCAATATATTTCTTCTTCAGAAGCCTTTGGTTCATTATTATAGAGTTTCTAAAACATCAGGCTATTCATAAAGTTTTTATCTAATGATTTTATAGAAAAAGCTTTAATTTTTTTACAAAAGCTTTTTTCAAGTATTCAATATATTTCTGCTTCAGAAGCCTTTGGTTCATTATTATAGAGTTTTTAAAACATCAGGGTATACGTACAAATTTGTTCTAACAATTTTAAAGAAAAAGCTTTAATTTTTTAAAAAAGTTTTTACAAAAGCTTTTTGCAAGTTTTCAATATATTTCTTCTTCAGCAGCCTTTGGTTCATTATTATAGAGTTTTTAAAACATCAGGCTATTTATAAAGCTTTTCTCTAATGATTTTATAGAAAAAGCTTTAATTTTTTTACAAAAGCTTTTTCACGTATTCAATATATTTCTCCTTCAGAAGCCTTTGGATCATTATTATAGAGTTTTTAAAACATCAGGTCATATTTAAAAATTTGCTAACAATTTTAAAGAAAAAGCTTTAATTTTTTAAACAAGTTTTTACAAAAGCTTTTTTCACGTATTCAATATATTTCTTCTTCAGAAGCCTTTGCTTCATTATTATAGAGTTTTTAAAACTTCATGGTATATATAAAGCTTTTCTCAAACGATTTAAAGAAAAAGCTTTACTTTTTTAAAAAGGTTCATCTTTTTACAAAAACTTTTTTTCAAGTATTCAATATATTACTTCTTTAGAAGCTTTTGGCTATTTATAAAGCTTTTCCCTAATGATTAAAAAAGCTTTTACTATTTAAAAGAGTTTTTCTTAAGTTTATTTTCATACAAAAGCTTTTATAAGTATTCTAAATATTCTTCTGAAGCCTTTGGTTTAATATTTCTTAAATTTTTTGTAAATAAATAAAAATTTTGGACATCTGTCAATACCTTTTGTAAAGTTTTCTTAAAATTTCCAAAAAAAAAGCTTTTATAAATAAAGCTTTTCTCTAAATAAAACTACCAACGATTAGTTTAAGCTTTAAGCTGATGTACTAACATATCATCTAAGCTTTATGTTAAGACAAGCTTTAAGCTAAAGCTTATTTATACCACACTTAATGCATGCTCAAGCCACCCCACACCCATGCTCTCGTTCATCTATTTTAAGCATTTTTTTTAACATGAAACATAAACATTTGTGTAAAATTTCTTACCATCTTGTTGTTATTCTTTTCATTTCTCTACTTTTTTCCACAATTGAAAACGCAAATCACAAAAAAAAACGAAAACAAAAAAAAAACGAAAACAAAAAAAAAACGAAAATCAAAAAAATAATAATCAATTGCGTGGTGGCCTTTAGATATGAATGTGGTGGTCAGAAAAAATTCCGCTGCCTTATGTGCGGTAAAGCATTTTCACAAAGCTCCCACCTAAAACGACACCTGGAATCTGGTGTCTGTGTTAAATATTACTTATGAGATAATGTTTTCTTTAAAATAACATAGAATTAGCAAAAATTTCATAATCATAATAATTATTATTATAATAATTATAAATATAATTATAATTGTAATAAAAAAAAACTGTCTAAGAAAAACAAAAAGAAATTAACACCAAAAATACAAAAAATGAAACAATATATAAAAAAAACAATTTATAAAATTAGTAAAACAAAACCAAGTACCAAATATAAACAAAATACACATAGAACAAACAAACAAAAACAAAAAACATATTTAATGAACAAAATAAATAAATTTCATAAATTTGAAATAACAAAACAACCCGGATTGTTAACAAACCAGAAAAGAAAATGAGCTGTTAAAAATTAATTAAATAAATATATATTAAAACAGAAATTAACATACATACAATACAACATATATATTTACCTTAAAAAATATCTAAGTCAAACAAACAACCAACCAAACAAACAAACAACATACAAATGTTAATTAATTTACTGAAACAAAAAAAAATTTATAAATTTTAAAAACAAAACAAAAAACTCCCCCTTTAAAACAAACAAAAAACAATTATATATGAAAAAAAGGATAACAAAACGAATTTATTGGATGCCACATCATCATATTTTTTATTGAAATGAAAAAACAAAAAACAAAAAAAAGTTTAACAAATTATTAACAAAATGAAAAATAAATAATAATATATTATATATTGTTAATTTTTAATAGTCAAATAGTAGTTAATTATAAATTAACCTTAAAACAAATATATATACATAAATTAAACCAAGGAAAAACAAACACATTTAAAAACCAACTCTAGTTTAGTTCAAAATAAAACAATAACAGCAACAACAAATGCAACTACAACAAAATGCAATTTAACTAATTTTATAAAAAAAAATTAATATTTTTCTTTAATTTTTTTTTAATTGAAAGAAATAAATTTAACTAAATTTTAAAGTTAAATTGACCAAAAACAGGCACTCCCTACGATTTTAAAATTCTTTGACTCAAAAAGTATTGAAAATTTTGGCTTTTCAAATTTATTTAAGCAGTTCTATAACGTTTCCCTTATTATAAATTTAAATTTTATCAAGTTTTAGTTAAAATATATTCTCTGCAGGAAATGTCAGTAGTGAAACTGTACTGACTTACTATTGACACAGACATTTAACATGCGCGTGTCATTGGAAGCCTACTACTGAAAAAAACATTTTCAAATTTTAAGTTGGCACAAGTCATTGTTTAAATATTTTTCCCAATGATTCAAATATTTTTCTATTCAATTTCAATTTGAGCTTAATTCACTCAAATCTTAATTCGTAATTTAGAAATAACAGCTAATCATTTCATAAATTTATTCCCTAAATCAAATTCTTTAGCTTCAAATTCAAATAGAATTCATTCATTGTTAAATCAATTCATAATGGAATTAATTCAAAACAGGATTCATTCAACCTTTGAATAATAGAATTTTTTTAAATTCAAATCTAATACAAATTGAATTCAAATACTGTTTTCTTTATTCAATTTGTTTTTAATCATTTATAAATTGAATTTCATTCAAATCTAGTACAAATTAAATTCAAATTTTTTTTCTTTATTCAATTTGTTTTTAATCACTTACAGATTGAATTTGTAATAGAATTGAATTGAAGAAAATTCGAATCATTTAATATTCAATATTAATCTATATTGTAATGAATTTGAATTAAAGAAAACATGAATAATTCAATAGGCAATTAATTCTATAAAGAAATGTATGAATTCAAAACGTTTGGACTATTAAGGAATTAAGCCAACGAATTAATTCGTGATGAATGGTTTAATGGAATTGAATGATGATTTAATCTGGCGAGTTCACAACATTATTAGGTTTAATTAAGGAAATTTAGTAATGTATTTGAATTAAAGAAAACATGAATAATTCAATAGGCAATTAATTCTATAAAGAAATGTATGAATTCAAAACGTTTGGACTACTAAGGAATTAAGCCAACGAATTAATTTGTGATGAATGGTTTAATGGAATTGAATAATGAATTAATCTGGCAAGTTCACAACATTATTAGGTTTAATTAAGGAAATTTAGTAATGTATTTGAATTAAAGAAAACATGAATAATTCAATAGGCAATTAATTCTATAAAGAAAGGTATGAATTCAATACGTTTGGAGTACTACGGAATTAAGCCAACGAATTAATTCATGATGAATGGTTTAATGGAATTGAATGAAGAATTAATTATTTCGAACCTTTGAGCCTGTTCTATAAAGTTTCCTGTAGTCTATACGCTTTTTTAATCTGGCTAGTTCAAGACATTATTAGGTTAGATTAAGGACAATATAGACGAATTCCTCTGCCGAAAATTTTGTCATTGAACTAGCAAGATCCCCAGATTTCACTGCACCAGAGCTATGCGAAGTATCGTAATTAATTGAAGACCTAAAAAAAGACATTGGAGAAGAAATAACAAATCTTTATGTTGAAATATTTAATAAGGGGAAGACAAATACTCTGAAACGTGTATGATACAATCTTTTCATTTTGAAGCAATGGAAATAAAATGTCTTCTAAAGTAAATGCTGCCGAATTCCAGCATTTGGAGTCATTCATGTTTTTTCAATTTTTCAGCAGACGAAAATTTAGCCAGGTCTCCTGATTTGACTTTATCAATGTTATGTAAAGTATCGTAATTATCTGAAGACATTGGCAGTACAAAAAAAGGACATAAGAGATGAAATATCCAATTTATCACTTGAAATATAAAGAAAAGTGAAGTAAAATGCACTGAAACATGAGCCATCATTTAGCACTGACATTGGGCTCTTTGCCTTAGTACTTAGCCAAAGCTATCCATTCAATTGAATTTAAAAGTCTGCTAGGCAAATTCCGCTTAGTGCATATTTTAAGATCATTTTGGGATCATTTATTTATCAGCAACGATCATAAATGAACTAGTTTCAGTTTCCATCTTTACTTTGGTAATTTTGTTTTATTAACTCGGGAACTACACTTTTGATCGGGTTCAATGTATGGTTCAATTTCGAATAGTTTTCCTTCATATTGTGATCTAAAACAGTTGGATACTAAAAAATTAAAAAATTTGTTTGTAATCTGGCTACTCAAATTTCAAATTTCGTTATTTAGTTATGCAATATTTTTGTGTTGGGACACCAGTGTCCCCATGGTCGTCAAAGGGTTAAGAACTGTTAATTCTAAGGAGTAAAGTAGTTCTTTTATTTTATCTAAAGCAATAGTCTCAATTAAAAAAAAATCTATAAACTTTCCTTGTCACCAAAATCCAATACGATCGCAAACGGAATTAATTTCGTAGTTTGCTTTTTCAGATAAAGTGTTCAGTTTTCTAAGTTTAATTTATAGTTATTTTTAGTAAATTTTTAATAAACCTAAATTACTTTGACCTTTGTTTCAATATATAAAACGTTGTCAAATTAAAATCGTATCGGGAAATAAGAAAATTAAACAGAATCTGATGAAATGAAAACAAAATCGGTCGGAATAATAACTACAGACTTGAAAACATTCTGAAGGCAATGTGTGATAGGCCTGATTTTAAATCTAGCTACTTTACAACAACAAAAGGACTTCGAAAAAAGAAGATAATTCAACTCAAAAAGAGTAAAGAGATTCTGTTGTTTTTTTATAATTGTGATTATAACTATAGGTAACTAAGGAAAAAGAACTTGCAAAGAAGCGATTTAGTTCAATTTCGAATAAAAAACAATTCAATTAAAGGAGTAAAGAAGTACTAGAAATGATTATGCTCCACTGAAATTGAAGTTATGCTCTTAATGTGAAAATAATGAAACAATGAAATGTCTGATATATTTAAAGTTATTAAAATTCAAACTAAAAGACTAGTTACAATATTTAAGTGACTTTGTTTAGCTGTGCTTCTGAGCGAAAATCCATTCACTGCAATAGTTTTCTAGCTATCACGGAGGTTTTAGCTCAAATTGAGAATGATTTGAAATCAAAGCCTTTCTCAAATGCCTACATTTGAGAATACTTTGATATTAATTGAAAATAATAGCTTTCTCAGCAATTAGGGATGGATGGCTTTTCTCAAATGGTCCTAAAAATACGATGAAAGTTTTGAAATTTTTAGCTCAAATTGAGAATTATTTGAAATTAAAGCCTTTCTCAAATGAAAGCGTTTGAGAATAATTTGATAGTACATATATGAAAATAATAGCTTTCTCAACAATTAGTGGTGGCTTTTCT
Source organism: Calliphora vicina (assembly GCF_958450345.1). Taxonomy (NCBI): domain Eukaryota; kingdom Metazoa; phylum Arthropoda; class Insecta; order Diptera; family Calliphoridae; genus Calliphora; species Calliphora vicina. The sequence continues at coordinate 97,527,493 of NC_088784.1, read as the reverse complement.
CAAATGTTTTCAAAGATTTGATTAGAGGTTTGAAACTACATTTGATATCAAATGAAAATGTCATAACTTTTCAAAGGTCCGGCTCACACATAGAAACTTAAATTATACTAGCATGAGTCTGAGAGAAAAAATAATGGAGATAAACAAATACCAATCCCATCAAACATTCGATATTTTTTTCGAATAATTCTCTAATGAAAACGTTTGTAAAATTATCGAGAATTTTTAAAATACGAATCTCTATCATTATGGCTAATGATTCGTCATTAATATCGTTCTTTGACCTTTAAGAATGAAGGGTTTGCTGCCACAAACTGAGAGACAGATAAATAAATACCAACCTCTCCAAATATTCGATAATTTATTCGAATAATTCTCGAATGAAAAATGAACATTTGAGAAGTTTTTGAGAATTTTTTAAAATACGAATTTTCACAATACCGAATATTCTCTAGAAATTGTGGAGAATTTTTGTAATAGTAAACAAATCTCGATGATTATGGCTAAAGATTTGTCATTGATATCGTTCTTTAACTTTTTAGAATGAAGGTTTGATTGCTACAAACTGAGAGACAGATAAATATTTTTCGAATCCTTAGCCATAGTAGTTCCACAAAATTTATAAGAGAAACGTTTGCCTAAAGTTAGGTGTTTGTAAAAGCATCAAGGCGACACAGCCAAATCGTATGAATGGGTTCGTTCAAGTGCCAATATCTGGTTTAGTGCCAATATTTTATGAGTTTAATTTTATAGCTATTGAAAAGTTCTTTAAAATTAAAAAAAAACTATTCCAAAATCGATAAAATTGCTAGCTATGTAACATTTAAACCGAGACTAGAGTTACATATTTGATTAGCAGAGCCTTGGGAAATCATTTTCCACAATTTCAATAGAGCGTTTTGAAAGTACTCTGTTTTCAGTTTTGATTTTAATTCTAAAGTAATTCAAAGAAAAACCAATTATTTAGTTTAACAACATGTAACTTTGTCAATTAGCTTTCTAATTTAGTTAAATTCGAAAATTAGAAAAGAAAGAAAACTTAGTTAAACTAATATAACAAACAACTAATTTTTTTTTTTTTAGAGAAATTGCATATTATTTTTTTTTAAAAAAAGAAAGAGAAAAACCAAATAAGTAAAATTATATACATACATACTATATAAACATACTTTACATACATATATACATAAATTTAATGAAAAAAATATATGTAAAGAAAACGTACTGTGTTTATTTGTTGCCAAATATATACAAAACACATCAATAATTCTACTACAAATGAATAAAAATTGAGATATTATATATTATTTATACATTCTTATATAAAAAAGAAAATCGAAGAAATATATAATACAAACAAAAATATACTCACATTTCATATACATAAATACAAACAATTTATATACATTATAAATAGGTATATAATTAATGAAAAGAAATCTTTAAATATATTTTCTTGTTATTTTTTTTTAAACTTCATTCAAAACAATTTTAATATCAAACAATTAGTCAATTCTAAGTCAACTTAAACCAAAAAGAAAATGGGAAATTATATTTAAAGATTTTATTAGCCCAACCCTCCTAAAAATAGGCAACTTTATAATGAAAACAACTTACCGCTAAAAACAGGCAATACAAAATGAAATTTTAACTGGTCATACATACATAAATACATATAGATATATTGAAATGATGAAGAAGAAGAATAAGGAAGAAGTTTGTTACGTTAGAAATGTATAAAAAAAAGATTTAAAGAAATTGTTGAAGTTTTTTTTTTTTTAAAAAGCCTAAAATAAAATAATTGTAAAAGTGTTTTAAATGTCAGAAGAATGTTTGTTATACATGTGTTTGTTAAATGGTAAAATATATAAAAAAAATTGAAAAAAGTACTGTTTGTTGTTGAAACGAAAAAAAAAGAAAATAATAAATTTAAAAAAATTAAAACACTACTCGTTCATCTATAACAAAAATGTAGTTACTATTAAAACAGAAATCATAATAATTTAAAATTTACACTAAACCACAACTTTTTAAACAAAATGAAATGACAAAACTATTTAAACCTCCTTAAAAATTTATTAAAAAAAGAGCTTAAATATAAAAAAAAGCCTAAAAATTCATAATAAAATTTTAGCAAATTTTGATAAATTTATTTCATATAATATGAAAAAGATTTTGAACTCTAAAGGAAAAATTTTATTATGAATTTAACAGTTAGTTCCATTTGCAGTTAATTTTATTTAAATTTTTCTAAAATATTTTTTAAATGAATGTTAAATTTTCTTTACAAATATTTCAGTTTTAAGTCAGTGTTTAATATTGAATACTTTTTTCAAAATTTAATTTTTTTTTTTTTTCAAAATTTAAAATTTTTTTTTTCAAAATTTTAAATTTTTTTTTTCAAAATTTTAAATTTTTTTTGTTAATTTTTTTAAATTAATATTACATTTTCTTTAAAAATATTTCATTTTAAAGTCAGTTCTAGATTTTGAATTCGTTTTTGGAAAATAATTTTTATGTGTTTCTTTTTTTTTCTTTAACAATTTCTAGTTCACAATCATGAGATTTTTCTATATTTTTTGTTTTGTCAATAATTTAACAAACAAATTACAAACTTCAAGTGTTTTTATAACATTGGCACAATACCGGATATACAAAAATGAAAGCATTCTTTAAAAAAAAACGTAGAACTTTATGATCGATATTGCTTTTACAACCCACATCTAGTTTACATTTTCTATTTGATTTTTTGGAAATCTTAAAAGCAAATGTAAATATTTTCACTTAATTTACTTATCTTGTTTGAATATGTGATCAAATGTAATTCTCAAAGGTTTCTCAAGGGTTACTCGAGCCTTTATACAGCATGGAATTTCAAATTTCAATTTGATGTCAGATGTTATTCACAAAGCATTCTCAAACCTAAAACTAATGCTGAGTTTATGAAAAAGCATTTCAAAAATTATCTAGATTTGAAAACAATTTGAGAATAAAGCTTTGTGTATAGGGCCATAGAATAAAATATATATATAGAATCGTTACTGAGAGACTAAAAACCTAAGTCTGCTGTCAAAAACCTAAGTCTTGCAACAACAACAAATTACATGTAAATTAATGAATTTTGTTTGGGAGGCCCTAGGCTGTTAATATATTTTACTCACCGTTCTTCATTTTCAAATATATATAAAATCCTTCTCAAACGTTTGTTATTTGAAGAAAAGATTTGGAATCAAATCAATCATCAAATTTGACATTTAGCAAGGATTTTGTATAGTTTTGAAATAGATTTGGAAACAATATGATAAGACTAGCTTATTCTCAAATATTTATCAAATGATTTTCAAACGTTTGATATTAGAGGAATGGACTTGATTTCAAATCATTCTAAATTTGATATGACTGTTCTTCGCTTGATTACAAAAACTGGCAAAAAAAGTATTTCAAAAATTCAATTGAGTATTTTAAATGATCTTTAATGATTGTTTCAGCTATAATTAGCAAGTTTTAAACGGTTTCTTTTGACTCTTCTTTAAATTTTTTTTGTTAAACTTTAATAGTGTATAATTTGTTTCGATAAATGTAAATTTCAAGTGCCAAAAATTTGTTGAGATTTTTAATCTATTTTTAAATCTATGAATAAAAATACTGCAACAAAATTGATTAGTTTTAAATTTTCTATAATTCACAAGTGCCAAAAACATGAATTTACTATCAAAATTTATTTAAAATTTAAAGAAGATCTAGAGATTAAATCCTATAGAATTTTTGTTTGTTTTTTAATAATAAATAAATACAATTTAAATGACCAACATTTTCAGCCACTCATAACTTAATAATGACTTGTTACTTTTGAATAACTTACTTTTCAATGACTACTACATACCATCTGCATTACTTGGAAGTTGTCAAATAATGGCTTATTAATTGGTTTATTTTCTAGTCATTAAATTCAGCTTATTCTGTTTTTACTGACAACAGCTTTTGTGAGACCTAACTATCAATGAGTTATTAAAGTCATTACTTGTAAGTAGTTTTAGTGGTATCGAAACTTGGAAAATTCGACTTTTGAGTAGGAATACATAAAATATACTGCCAAATGCAGGACGAAACAACTATTTAGGCATAAAATCCAAACATTACTAAACAACTTCTTGGTAATGTAATCAGTAATGTCATTGCCATGGTTTTGCCAGGCTATTTATAAAATGTTGACATGCAGATGAAGGGGTAATTTCTTGCTTAGGAAATGCTATTTGCAAATACGTAGATCAAGGTCTACTCGTCGATTATATATGGCAACCGAACTTCAGAGTGTAACCACAAATTTCTGATTGCCAATTTGGCAACAGAAAATGCTTGCTGTCAGTTGTCATCTTTAATACCATTTTGTAAGCTGTCAACCCAACTTTAGTTCGGTTGCCATCCATAATAGATCAACTAGTTTCTTCGGAAAAGCTATTCCAAATACAGGATGATACAACTATTTATGCGTCAAATAAAAAGCCAAAATTTACTAAACTACTTCTAAGTAATGTAGACAAAGTGTATTAGTCAGTAATGTCATTGCCAAGTTTTTGTTGGGGCTATCCAATCCACAATGTGGACATGCAGGTGAAAAGCTAGTTCCATGCTTTTGTTAAATACGCAGATCAAGGTCTAGCTTTTTCGGAAAAGCTATCCCAAAGTGCGGGATGACACAACTAAAGCAATTCATTACTAAACTACTTCAAAGTAATGCTTACAAAGTATGTTACTCAGTAAAGTCATAATGGTATTATCAAGTTTTCGCTGCTATATATTCAGCCCAATTATGAATAAAAATTCCCCGGGAGTTTTTTCCCTTTTCCCATTTTTCCTATTCAAATTCAATGGGAAAAAACTGCCGGGGAAAAAACTCACGGTGAATTTTTTATTCATAATTGGGCTGATTAAGTTAAGGGACTAATTTTTTAAAATCAACTGTGTTTCAATAAAACAATACTAGGGAAAAGTTTGAAATTTGAAGCCAATAAGCATCAAAGACCCAAAAATTCAAGCACTTGAACATATTGTTGGAATTTGACTTGAATGCAATGTTTTAAATGTTTTAAACTTGAAAAATATTTGAAAAAATTAAATATTTTTCAAACCAAAACATATGGCTTGAATTTATGTTTCCTTTTAACTATAACTCAATTGCTTGACTATAATTCAAGGCTTGAATTACACTTGAATTCCAGTAAAAAGGCTTAACGTTTCATAAATTGAGGTTCTAATTACTTATATTGTTCTAGACTTAGATGCTGATTCAAAAACACTTTTTCACATCAAATATTCACCGCTATTCTGTATCCAGTGACTTCAAAAACTAGCGATTTTCAAAAGCGAGTAATTGACAAATTGATGTTCTGAAACATGTTTGTGTACAAGAAAGTAAAACTATTTACAAAACACCAAATCATATGAATTCGTTTTAAAATCAAAAATGTTACTCGGATTCGATTTACAGAACAAAGGGGATTATTTGAAAACTGAGAGATTTTCATACAAAATATTTGAAAATTGTTTTCCGATCGTGTTGCTGAATCAGGCCCTTAGACTGAAGTTGTTGCACATCTCTCTTTAAAATATAGCAGGATGTTTTTACTGTTATAAAGTAGAGAGAGAAGGAGAACTTTTAAATAAATTTAGAGCAAATTATAATTTAAAAATTTGATAACTAGTTTATCATGATAAAATGTTGTAAAATATTGGATACAAAACTTTATTTACAATTTCAAAACCAGACTAATCTAATAACTTGCATAAACCAAATGAGGTGACGACCTAAACGATTAAATAACATATTAGTTATCATCTCAAATTTCAATAGTACTAAATAGATATCGTATAATCTTAAGGAGGGCCCTTAATATTTTTGAATATTTCAACTAAATATCTATGGAAATCTTAAAAGCCCCCTTATCAAATGAGATATACTTACACATAAACTTATATTTAGAAGTTCCCTATACAAATTTCAAATTCTGACTTGGATATCGGTTGCTAAATCTGTTATACTTTCATAATTTTTTTTTGTTTTTTATTTTTCTTTTATTACAAAATTTAGTACAAATTATTTTCGCTTTTATTTTCCTTAATAAAATAAAAAAAAAATTGATAATTCATTTACAAACAATTGACATTTAAAACAATTCAAATGAACAAATGCAAACAGAACTCTAATACAAAGTAAAAAGAAAAACATTAACTTATTAATTAATTAATTGTTTTGTTTTATAATTTAGTCAAATTTATACTCAATTTAATTATTAATTATACATATTATAAACTTACATTTAAAACAAAACAACAATTTCAAAACATAAAAGTTAATGATTATATATTTGTTGATTATTACTAACTAAAACCCAAATTATAATAATAATAATAATTAAAACAAAATATATATTTAAAAGAAAAACCATATAATTTATTTTTTAGTCAAAATAATATATTTAAACCAATAATATTAACTAATTATATATAAAAAATAAAGAAAATTAAAAAAAAAACATAGAAAATGAGTGCCATTATAAAAAAGTTTTTAAAAATCTTTAAAACATAAATATTAAGTTTTGAAATCTAATTTTTTCTTTCGTTAATTTGTTTTAATTATATTTTTTGTTTGTTGTTTTTTGTTAAAAAAAAATAAAAATTAAAATAAATAAATACAATTTAATTAATTTAAACACAATGTGCTCTAACATTAAATGTTATTTAAACAGAGAAATTATAATAAAGAAAATGAAAAGAAAAATAAATTTTATTTAAAAAATAAAATTTAATTATACAATATAAACAAAAATATATATATAAAGAATATATTTATTTGTTACTCGTTGTTAAGTTTTAAAATTTAAATAAAGAATTTTTAAATTTTATGAAAAGTATAAAAAAAATTATAAAAAGAATTAAACAAAATATTAATTATTATTATAATAACACTGAAAGTATAGCTAATAATTTTTAAAACAAATTTTTAAGACATTGTTTTCTTTTTTTTTTTGTTAAAATTATAAAATTATATTTTCTGAATTGAATTTTTTGTTAAACAAAAAATATTTTTTAAAATTAATTTTTAAAAGGGGAAAATATTTTAAAACTCGAATTAATTTTATTTAAAAAATTATTTATAAAAAAAACCGTTAAATTTAAAGTAATTAAACAATAATAATATTAATTAGTAAGAAATTTAGAAAAGTTGTTGAATATTTTAAAATATTAAAAGAAAATTTACTTTGAAAAATAGTTTTGTTTAAAACAGTTTTAGATTTTTTCAAACAATAAAACATTTTTCAAATATTTATATGTCAAAGATCACCCAGGTTCGTGTTTCGAAGTTCCTAAATTGAGAAGCATTCAAACCTTTGCATATTTACAAAATCAAACGGAATTTTATTAAAACTACGTTCTCTGAACCCTATCAATAACTACGGATCTGTCAATGATCACCTGGGCGAATACTGAGTAACTCAATTTGAAAACGAAAATGTTCAAAAATGCGTGCTAAATACATTGAAATTCGAAAAGATTTCCTTTCGAATCGAATTAGGGAGTTAACCTGGTATTTATATCGTGATCGTGTTTCGATGATCCCGACAAAGAATTTTTGTTCAAACTACGTTCGGAATCCTTTCGATAATTACGAAATTTAAAGTAATCTGTCAAAGATCGCCTGGTAAAAAAAAGCTTATGATTAAAAAATGCTAAAATCTTTATTGAAATGTAGAACCTACTTGTTCTTTTAATTGCTGTAGTCATAAAAACCTATAAATATAAACAAATTCACTTAAAAATATGGCATGTTCTCTTTGTGCCGGTCACTGATTTAATAAATTTTCGTCTTTTTTTTCTTCAAAAAGATGAATATTTTTTATACAAATTCAAACAAGAATTCAAGTTTGTTCTTTTAAAAGTCATAGAAATATGTTATTTGAAAAAAATACACTTACAAAAGTGTCAAGTTCACTTTGTGCCGGCCACTGATTGCCTTTTTTCTACAAAAGCCGGAAAATGCATTATCTTTATGTTTCGTTTACTAATTTAAACAGTTTTGGCAGGGCTTTTACATAAAAAATATGCTGTAGCCGGCAAAGGCTTAGACAATTCTAATTAGAAACAAATTTATTTACAAATGTTTCAAGATCGCTTTGAGCCGGCCACTGATTAACAAAAATGTGTCTTGTTTTTTATGTAAAAAAGAAGGGGTAGAGAAATCTATTTACAAATGTTGCGTGATCCCTTGATATACAGTAGCCGAAAAAGTGGTAAACAAATCTAATTAGAAACAAATACATTTACAAATGAGGAGTGATCCCTTTGTGCCGGCCACTGTATTTTCAAAATGTTTGAGTTTTTTTTATTCAGTCTATTTACTGTTTATTTTACAGTGACAATGGCATATTTTAACATAAATGCATACATATTTTTATCGTGAAAATTAAGCTAAAAGTAAGTCAAAATTTAAATGTAAAATATTCTAGATTTGAAAATGAAAATTTTTGAAATTTTTATGATTCATACATTGATATTTGAGAATATTTCAATTCGAATCCTATTATGGAGTAAGAGCTCTGTATTTTCAAAATATTTGAGTTTTCTATTCAGTCTATTTACTGTTTATTTTACAGTGATAATGGAATATTTTGACATAAATGCATATTTTCGCATAAATGCATATTTTCACATAAATGCTTATTTTGACATAAATACATACTTTTATCGTTAAAATGAGGCTAAAACGTATACATATAAATAGAAATGTAAAATATTGTCAATTTGAAAATGGACATTTTTAAAATTTCTACAATTCATACATTGAAATTTTAAAATAATTCCTTTCGAAGCGTATTACGGAGTAAGACCTCTGTATTTTCAAAATGTTTGAGTTTTTAATTCAGTCTATTTACTGTTTAATTTACAGTGTTAAGGCATATTTTGACAGAAATTCATGTTTTGACGTAAAAGCTTATTTTCACATAAAAGCATATTTTGACATATAAATGCATATCTTGTTATATTTATGTTAGAAGGTTACATTTTTATAATATAACACAACTTTTTAATACAGTATAGACTGCTTTTCATATGAAAAATTCTAATATAACATTTTAGATAAAAAATAATAAGAAAATTTATTTAAAAAAAAAATATTTTTCAAAGTAAACTTTCTTTATTTTTTTAAAAAAAAAAAATAGAAAACAAACATAAAATGTTTACTTTAAGTTAATAAAATAATTACAAATTTTTTCCTTGTTAATTTTTTTTGTTTATTATTTAAATAATTCTTATATTTTAAAGCTTTTATTTTTTAAAGAAATTGTTAATTTTATTTTTTTGTTTCATATCTACATATTTTGTTGTTATTAATTATTTTTAATTCTATATTGTTTTATTTGTTAAAAAAATAGAGAAAACAAAACAAAATATAAAATATTAATATTATTTTTTTAGTTCTATAAGAATTGTTATTGTTATTTAAATATTTATCATATATACAAATTACATAATTATATTTAAAAACAGAAAGAATATATTAATTATAATAAAATGGAAAATAGTTTTTAAACAGAGAGAAATTAAGAAAAAATAGTTAAAGAATATAAAAAAAATAAATAAATGACGAACAATATACTCCAAAGAAAACAACCAAAAATATATACATTTATAAAGAAAATGAAAGCAAAAAAAAAATGATTAATAAAACAAAAACCATATTATATATTATATACAATAAAATGAAAAATGGAAATAATAATAATTAAAACATTTACATATACATATATAATTTAAAAAAACAAAACTAAATATATATATTAATATATTACTTACATAATATACAAAGAAAAACGAACAAAAAAATAGTCAAAAGTTATAAAACTAACTAACAAAATAAACAAAATTATTTTAACGGATGCCATATTGAATTAGTGACAAAAATACAAAACTTTACTTTTTATTTATTATTATTACATATCTTTTTTTTTGTAAATTTTTTTAGTTTTTTTAAAAAAAATATTTGAGAGATTAAACGTTAAAACTAAAACAATATAATAATAATAATAAATAATTGTTAACAAATTTATATACATACATTACAGAATAGAACTTGAAACATAAAATGATATTCTTAGTACCTATTACAATAAACAAACCGAAAATAAAATATTGTTTTTAATAAAATTTAATTATTAAGAATGCAAAACAAATTATATATACATGTTTATATGTATCTTATATAAAAATACATACATTTTAGAAACAAAATTTTGTGAGAAAAAATCATGGTTTTAACATATTTAACTTTGTTTAGCTATAAATTTCAAAACTTATTTAAATTTTAAAAAATTTATAGGTTATAATTTATACATAACCTCCAAAAGAAACATGTTGGGGTTAAAATTATACTTCATTACAGTAGAGCAGCAATTTAAAATATGGTTTGTTCTTTAATAAAGGCTGGCTATTAAAATTAACAGAGCATTTAGCTACATTTCTTTAACAAAAAAAAATCATCCTTAACCTCAAAAATTGTGTACTTTTCCCAATTACTTTTAAAAGCTAGTTAAAGCAGTGGTTAGCACTCATAGGCATCAAGGGCCGAGCGTTTTGGTTTATTTTCATGAAAATTAATAAATTAAAAATAAAATTGATGTCTCAACTAGGTTGGTTGAAAGCTAGCTCGATCCTAAGGCATATGTTTTGAGAAATATAAACACTGAATGAAGAAAAGTGTTTAAAATGTTATTGTACAATATTTGTACTCACAACTACTCCAGCAATAGATTGTTAAAAAAAGTAAAAATAAGGTAAAATATTCTAAAATCTTTATTAATTGTACAAATTTTAAAAACAATTGTTTTTCTTAAAGAAATCTGATCCCGAAAAAATCATGTAAAAACAAATACACTTAAAAAAGTAGCATGTTCTCTTTGTGCCGGCCACTGATTTAAATGATTTTAAATTTTTTCTAACAAAAAAAGTGCTGCATGCATAATAAACATTACATTTGCACATTTGACATTTTCCTTTTGTGCCGGACACTGATTTAAAGCAACAGCAGAGAGCTGAATGGGAAGTTTCAATATATTTAAAATTAATTGAAATAAAACAGTTTAAATTTAAAAAGGACATGTTTTCATAAAATAAAGCATCTCAAAGTGTAATTAGAAACAAATACTTTTACTTTATGCCGACCACTGATTTACAAAATATTTATTTTTTTATTCTAAACCCTTCGCCTGTCCCCCTACAAAAAAAAATTTTGCTGTACGTCCAAAGTTTTTTTGTTAATTGAAAAATAATCAGCCTTATCATGTAAGGCGCAGACGTTTTACGACAACGACAGTTTCGTACTAGATTAATGAAGCAGATTGAATAATTTCTTTAATCTAGTACGAAACTGTCGTTGTCGTAAAACGACTACGCCTTTCATGATAAGGCTGAATATAATTTGTGAATCATATGTGATGCACGGACGTGTGAAAGCAACTGGCTGTGCATCATATGTGATGCACAGGACAGGGAAAGGGTTAAAAAAGTTCTGCAGATGAAAAACGACACATAAAAATGTAATTATAAACATAAATGTGGCATATTAGCTTTGAGTCGGACACTGATTTAAAGCAGAGACAGTTTTTCAATATATGTATTCACTTTATATAGAGCTGGATATGAGAAGTTTTAATATATTTAAAATTAATTGAAATTCAACTGTTTAAATTGACTGATTTTGTTGAAAAATGCATAGAAAAATGTATTAGAAACAAAAACTCTTAAAAATGTGATATTTTCTCTTTGAGCCTGCCACTGATTTCAAAATTTTTTTTTAATTTTATTTATAAAAACAACTGCTGCAGCTGAAAAATGCCCAGAAAAATGCAATTATAAACATCTACATGACAAATGTGGTATGTTCTCATTGTACCGGCCACTGTTTTAAAGAGTTTTCCAATCAAAATATTCACTTAGCAGAGATCTGAATAATTATTATCCCTTATAAGGGAAGTTTAAATAAATATATTTAAAATCTATGGAAATTAAGCAGTTTGAACTTTTAAATACAATCGAATCCAGCTTTTACTACAGAGAGGTGTCACCAGACAGAAAATAATGCTTTCTCTTTTACTTTCAGAATGGGTCCTTTGCTTATATATTTGCTACCTGCTATATAAAGCGAGTTACTTTGATGCACGATAAACTGGGTACAAAAATTCTGGCTTTATTGAAACATTAAAGTTTTCAAAATCTGGTTCAAATATTTGTTAAAAGGAAATTCGGATCTGGTTCGCATGCAGCTCCATCTTTTGAAAGAGGAAATTTTAATAGTTTGATTTAAATTTAATCATTTTAAAAAATTTAACTTTACAATGGAAATATAGTTGCAGTTCCATTTCAGCCTTTTGAAAAAGGGTAAACTTATTTGTTTTACATTTAACAATTTCCAGCCTTAAATTTATTCATTGATTTGAATTTGCTGCTTTTTATAAAGGTTAAGGCAGTCTGAAGGTTCTAAAAATTGAAGACATTTCCTGATCTTTATTAGTAAAAAAACTTGTTACTAGTAGAGTATTTATTCTTTCAAATTGAATACTTTTTAAAATATATTTTATTTAACATAAAACGCTTGTTTGATATCTCACAGAATTTTTTTATGAGTTTTCTTATGTAAAAACCTTGTAAATATGATAAGTCTAGTAAAATTACTACAGTTGGAGAAAACACAACAGTTAAATAAATGAAAATAATGGAGCTCGGTATAAAATGCAAAATGATTTGCAAAAAACAATTTGCATTTCATATTAAACTTCTTTTATGTGATTTACTACACTTAAGCAAATTTGCAAAAAAAATGAATATTGTAAACAAGCCTGGTATATTTGCAAGACCCAATAGTTAAAAATCAATAGGAGAAATCACTCTTAATTGCAAACTAACCTGAAAACCTTTCATATGTTGAAAATCTAGCATAAGTTTTATATTTTGCAGTAACACAACAACAAAATATAGCATTTGCAACATCTGCAAGGTTTGCAAGGTTTGCAAGGGTAGTTTGCAACGAACAGTGATTTCCGCTATTAATTTGCCATACAATTGAAAACTGTTTCCATGCTTTGTTCACCAAATGTAGTAGAATATTTTGTTACTCTTGCAAATATACCATCAAGTGTGAGTGCCGCTATTATTGTTATTATTAGCGGAAATCACTTTCCGTTGCAAACCTTGCATATCTTGCAAATGCTGTATTTGCAACATATGCAAGGTTTGCAGGAGTAGTTTGGGCTCTTGCTACTCTTGCAAATATACTACCATGTGAGATATCCCTTATTATTGAAATTAAGACTGTTGCAAAGTTTTCAAAGGCGTTTCAACTCCCTTTATGTTTCTTGTGGTAAATTTCAATCAAGACAATTTCATAAATTGGCTTTAAAAGTTTTGAAATTTTAAGATACTGATTTTTGAGATAAAATTTACATTCAAAATATATTCTTGCAACAAAGACTAGGAATATATTCCGAATTCAAAGGCTTAAAATCTTTTGTTAATAACTCCAAACTATAAGTTTAACAATTTCAAAATTGTGCCATTTCAAATACGAAATTTTAAATAATTTTTAAATTTCTTGCTAACAATGTTTTATATGTTTAGACCTATTTTTTTTTGTATAAAAAAAATACATCACTGTTAAATATACTATAGTTTTCCCCACATAACCATAACTCCTCTCAATAAAAATAATAACAAAAAAACAAACACTTTAACCCCAACCCACCTTTCCCCCCACATCCTCTACACCCTAACAACAACCACAACAAAAATAATACACTGTTCAAATACCTGTAAGTTTTTTTTCAACAATGAGATTTTATTTATTAATTTTTAAGTTTGTTAAATTAAATTTAAATAAAAATATTTTTTAGTTTTTAAAAGAAAAGAATATAGAAATTAATAAAATAATGAAAAATTTAAAAAAAAAAATAAAACACATAATTATTAATATACAAATGGAAATAAAAAAAGAACGTAATAGGTAACGTTTATATACAATATTATTATATTATATATTTAGTATAAAAAACAACAACAAAAACAAAAAAGAAAATTAATATTAAAAATGAAACGTATTTAATTTTGAGGACAAATAAAAACAACAACAGAAATTTAAAATAAAAAACCAAAAAAAAAAAACAACAACAAAAGAGTTTTATTTCAGAAAAACAAAATCTATATAAAACAAAACTAAAAACAAAAATAAAAAACAAGTAGGTATTATTAGTATTTATTTTTTGAAATTTAAAAAAAAGAATTATATTAATTAAATAAAAATTTTGTAATCCTTTGCTTATACGTTTCTTTTCGATTTTCTTTACAGATCAATTGAAATTTGGTGACAATGATTTCATTATAATGGATGAGCTAAATGAAATCAGCAGTGCCCTGACCAGTACCTCTCACTTGAGTGTGGAAAATGAACGTTGTACCCGTTTGGATTCATGCCAATCTCCCGATCAGTTTTTCGTTAATATGGTCAATGAATTTCTCAATGATGATACCACCACCTTGCCAGATGAGACTTCAAAAACTTCTCCCTTGAATATTGAATATTTGGAAGAGCCCAGCGATAATGGTGTGGAAAGTCTTATAAATTTTCATTGCCTAAATAAAACCACCAAAATAGTGGCATCAACTTCATCATCGTCTTCCGTATCACCTGCAGCCACTACCACCACCACCGGTGCTTTTCGTATTAATGAATTGACTGATGATACAAAAAACATTAACTCCTTGTTGTTGCCAAATTTAAATGAGAATTTACCCAGAAATGTTAAGGAGATTTGCTATCAAAGATTTGGTCGCTTCAATACCAATCTGCCGGCTGAGGTACATAATTTTAAGTGTCATCTGTGTGCGTTTTCATGTGCATGGAAAGAGATATTATTGCAACATTTTCAAGATAAACATCCAACTTAGTTATTTGGAAAAAAAAAGAATTATAAAAGGAATTGAATTAAAAGTGAGTTCAAAAAAGAGTTTAAATTAATTGAAATCGATACCAATAATTACCAAATCCCCAAAAATTCAAGCACTTGAACATTTTGTTGGAATTTTAATTAAATACAAATATAATTATGTTTTAAACTTGAAAAATATTTGAAAAAATTCAATATTTTTCAAACTAAAAACATATGGCTTGTAATACCCCAAATTCAATTGCTTGACTATAATTCAAGACTTGAATTACACTTGTTTTCAACTTGAATTCCAATAAAAATGCTTAATGGGATTTAAAAACTTTATTCTAAATGAAAATATGCTTAAACACAAGCTATTTGATTTGAATTTGTTTTAAATGGTTTTTCATTGTATCTTTTATTAAAAAAATACTAATTAAATAAAATTACATTTAAAAATTTTGTGTTGGATTATAGGATTAACTTGTTGTCTTATAAGTTACCCCAAAGTAAATCGATTCGAAACTAAACATTTTCAAATTTCAATGTGTTATACCGACAAATTCGAACATTTTTATATTCGAAAGAAATCAAAATGAAAGTATGCTTAATTACAAGTTATTTGTTGACTACTAGCTCTAATTTGTTTTTCATTATATCTCTAATTAAAAAAACAATAATTGATTTAAATTACACTTAAAAATTTCAAGTAAGATTAACTTTGTCTTGTCTTCCAACTTATGCCAAAGTAACTCCGTAAATATATTCGAAACTAAACAGTTTGGAATTTCAAATTCGAACATTTTTGTTTTTGAATTGAATCCCATTTTATTTATTCACTTGTCTTTTAAGTTACCCCAAAGTTACTCCGTAAATCGATTCGAAACTAAACATTTTCGAATTTCAATGTTTTATACAGACAAATTCGATATTTTTTTTCCAATCGAAAGAAATCTAAATGAATCTTTAAATGATTAAAATTACACTAACAAATTTCAAGTAGTTACCCCAAAGTTACTCCGTAAAACGATTCGAAACTTAACATTTTCAAATTTGAATGTATTATACATACAAATTCGAATGTTTTATGAGTTGAAGATTTCAAATCAAAGATTTAAGTTGAAGATTTCAAATCTGTAAAAAGTTGAAGATTTCAAATCTGTAAAACGAAACGTTTTAGAAGTTAGTTTTTGAACTAATTCTCATATTTTGTTCTCCGAATCAAATCCTCCTGATTTACCTTTTTTTACTTTCCAGTAAACAAACCTGTTTCAATGTACAAAATCGTGATGTTAGCAGAACATCTATTTGTCATACAAATTTTTGAAAATCTCACTTTTTTGAAATCGATCGATTTTGATATTTTATAAAACTTCTTTAAAATGCAGACTATTTATTATATTATAAATGGGAATTTATTGTAGTCCTTAAAGTTTTATATGTTTTAGATTTCAAAAATCAACTTTAAAAACTTTTGAGTCTTTAGTTCTTTAAATGAGGCCATCAGCGCAAAAGTAGTGTAACCCAAAATTTTTTGGTTGCTGTTTTGGTGTTACACACAGTCCTTATATTACTAATATCAATACAAAAGTGGGGTAAGCTGTCTTTTGGTATACAAAAGCAGATGGAGCTGAAAATAATAGTTTTTGCGCGGAGCATAATATAACAAACTAATAGAGCAAAAGTAGTGTAAGTTGAATATACCATTAAATAAATAGTTTGGGGTTACACCACTTTTGCACTGATAGCCTTAAATAGTTGACAATTCTGTGAGATAAAGTCGTTGCATTGAGAAAAATTCCAAATATTTAGATATTCAAAACATTGCTGACATTACTTCATGACATTTTTAGTTCTTATGCGATGAAGTGTTTGGCGTTTGATATTTTCCTTACATTTGTCGATTCTCATGATTATTTTAAAATGTTTACAAATGTACTTGCACTGTATTGAGAATTCATAATTAATTTTATTAAAATTGAGTTTATTCAAACTTTAATTTATCTTCAGTTACAGTAAATCGATATACAATCGATTTACAGCCGAATTTTTTTGTTAAAAAAAGTTTTTTGAAAATTGTTTTTATTTTTGAATATCTTTCTTATAAAACTTAATAGATATTGATTAAAATGTTTAACTTTAAAAATATTTAAACTTCTTTTTAAGCTTGTTTTTGATTTAAGCTACTAAATACTATAAAACTCTTTTTTTAAAACTTTTAATTCAATTCCAAAATAGTTATAAAAATAATAATAACTATGACAAAATAAAAAATATATAAAAAATTAAAAAAATCAAAATGAATTAATATCAAAAAACAAACAAAAAAATATTAAAAAATAAAACAAATAATTACAAAAAAAGAAACTGTAAAAAACTGTAATAAAAATTATTAAAAATACAAAATAAAATTTCAATATATTATAATTAAAATCTAAAAAAAAACATTTTTTTATTTCTAACCAACAAAATTTAGGTTGCATCATTTCATCTCCCCCCACCAAAGTCAGGTCAATTGTTGGCTTATGCCTAACAATTGCTACCGTAATTGCATTTTTTTTGTAAACAGTAGACGGTACTACCTGCGGCTGTTTTTTTACAATCTCTTCTTTCCATTTTTATTCAAACACTTTTGCCCCTTTCTCAAAAAAAAAAATAAATAATAAATATATATTTTTTTCTTTCAATGGTAAGCAATTTTATAATTATATTTTTTTTTTTAACTGAAATTTCTTATTATTTTTGTTTAACACCTTACATATTTTTTTTTGTTTTTTTAGTTGTTAACATCAGAACATTTTATTTGAAGTATATAGTTACTAAAAAAAATCTAGTTAAAATATAAAACTACAATATGATATACACATTTAGATAAAATAAATATAGGAAAAAATATGATTTAGAATTTAAATAAACAATATATTGGAATTGAGCGATCGAATTACGGCATTCGTGCTCGAAAAAGAATTTCAATTAGCGAAATTATAATAAACTTCCCTGTTCTTTGAATCGAAACCGAGTAACGATTTCGTTTTAAAACGAATTCACATATTTTGGTGTTCGGCAAATCCAATCCACATGATATACTCGTTTTTCTTTCGACTAAACAAACCTGTTTCTATGTAAAAATTCGTTTGATTTGCAGAACTTAAATTTTTTGACTATTTAGTTTTGAAAATCGCTTGTTTTTGAAATCTCTCTAATTACAGAATGGAGGGTAAAATGTGATTTCTTGCTTAAAATCGAATGCCATATTTTCAAATAAGAAAATTACAATAAATTTTACTTGATAACGAATGCAGTAATTCGGCTGCAGTAGTTTCAGTTCATAAATTCTCATATTCGAATTGAGTTACAATGAAACCTCCCAGTAATGTGAAACGTGTAGGACATGTGGATTCGAATTACAGAATACCAAAATAGGAGGATTGTTTTTAAAAACGAAATAGTGAATGTCTTAGGGATTCTACTTAAAGGATATCCGTTCGTCCGTCTGTCTTGAAATCAACATTCCAAAGCTTACAAATGACGCATTATATCTTTTAAAGGTTGTTCGATAGACCAGAAGAGTAAGTGTAAAAGTTATATACAGAAACTTCATAAATTATTGTAATATTCAGATCTATCACACATGCCGTCCAAAATGCCAAGTCTTCCTTTTAAAATTCTGTTTTTAATTCAAAATCTTTTTTTTAATAACAGAAAATATATCAATCCAAAGAATTAGTAGAACTGTGAAGCAAAAATTTAAACCATAGTTAAGACTTAACCCGAGATAAAATATATTTTTGGTTAAGGCTTAACTAGGGTTAAAACTTTGTTAACTTAAACGCTCATAAAGTTATAAAAAATCTTAGAAATGTTAAAAGTCTTTAAAACAAACAAACAAATTAACAAATTAAATTCGGAAATACAGAACAGGAAATTTACAATATCAAACGGACTCAGAAAAAGCTAAGTGCTGATTCACACACTTCAAGTTTACTTCAGCAAGTATTGAGTTTATAGAAGAGAGAGCAGAGAAGATTGGAAAGATTTTCCTCTTTTTCTTCCTCTCTCTTCTATAAACTCATGATTTGCTCAAGTAAACTTGACGTGTGTGAACCAGCATTACATAAAATCTATCGGAATAATAACTACGGAATTGAAACCATTTCGAATGAAATATTTGACAGGCCTATATCTCCAATATTAAAGCCAGTCATACATTTGAATTTTTTCGTTCTTAAACGAATTTAGATATTTTGGTGTTCTGAAAATCGAATCCACATGATTTACTGGTTTTACTTTCGATTAGACAAACCTGTTTCAATGTACAATGAACTTTAATTTGTCAATTATCCCCCTCCCCCTGTTCTGTAAACCGAATCCGTGTAACGTTTTCGTTTTTAAACGAATTCTGATATTTTGGTGTTCTGAAAATCGAATACTCCCAGTAAATCGAATGATTTCAAAAACGAATAATCAAAAAATAGATTTTCTGCAAATCGCATGATTTTATATATTAAAACAGTTTGGTTTCTCAGAAATAAAACGATTCGATTTACAGAACATAAACTATGTGAATTCGTTTCAAAACTAAATCGGTTTTTTGATTCGAGAACAGGGGGAAAACTTTAACAAAATCGTACGATTTGCAGAACCTCAATTTGTCGTCTATTTGAAAACCGATCGTTTTTGAATTCACAGAACAAAGCGGATTATTCCACTCGATTTCGATTTCGCTCCTTTATATTCCGTTTGATATTGTTCATTTCCAAAGGCCCCTAAGGATTTAATAGTTATGTTTCGATCTGATTAATTGTGCATAAATTAAGAAAAACAAATACTTCAATCAATTCCACTTAGAAAAATGAAAGTAACTTTATTCCGAAAAAAAATGTTTGACCTCAGAATTTTTGAACATGTGCTCTATATAAAATTTCTGAAAATACTTGTTGCTACTTTTTGATAATAGCTTATTTGTCAAGGGGCAATGAGAGGGGGATTTTCGTATTTTTTTAAAATATTCAATTTTGTGATCACCGGTATAAATCTTCATTAATTTTGTAATTTTAATGAAAGATCATCTTTTCCGCACAGACAAACTGCCTGCCACACAAGGTATTTGCTATCAACTACACCATTTCCAATTGTATTTCAGAAGTTTCTAATTGTATTTCAGAAAATTCCAATTCAATTTCAGAAATTTCCATTTATATTTCAGAAATTTCCATTTATATTTCAGAAATTTCTAATTATATTTCAGAATTTTCCATTTATATTTCAGAAATTTCTAATTGTATTTCAGAAATTTCCAATTGTATTTCAGAATTTTCCAATTGTATTTCAGAAATTTCAATTTGTATTTCAGAATTTTTATTTTATACTTAAAAAGTTTCCAATTGTATTTCAGAATTTTCCAATTGTATTTCAGAAATATCCATATGTATTTCAGAAAATTCTAATAGCAATACCAATGGATATTTCAGAAATACAAATAGAAAATTCTGAAATACAATTGGAAAATTCTGAAATACAATTAGAAACATTTTAAATATAAATTAAAAATTCTGAAATACAAATGGAAATTTCTGAAATACAATTGGAAAATTCTGAAATACAATTAGAAAATTCTGAAATACAATTAGAAAGTTCTGAAATATAATTGGAATATTCTGAAATATAATTAGAAAATTCTGAAATATTATTAGAAATTTCTGAAATATAATTGGAAATTTCTGAAATATAAATGGAAATTTCTGAAATTGAATTGGAATATTCTGAAATATAATTAGAAATTTCTGAAATTCAATTGGAAATTTCTCAAATACAATTAGAAACTTCTGAAATACAATTGGAAATGGTGTAGAATTGTATAGATCAGTGGTCGGCTCTCATAACCACCAGGAGCTGAACATTATTGTTTATTTAGCTGTAAACAATATGAATGTCAAAGGAGTTTATAAACAAAATTAATTAATAAGAAACAGGTCAGATTAGAGCGCAGAAATCGTAATTCCAGGTTCTCTTTATGCCGTCCTCTGGTATAGATAGCAAATATATATGCTTGGGATGTTAAAAGTTATTTTCGCTTTAATGTGGTATATAATTGTACAGCTAGGACAGTGATAAAGATCTTGGATTGAAAAAAATTTAAAAGTTCGTGACATTTTTAGTTGTTTTGGGATGAAAGTGTTTGGGCGTTTGATAGTTTCCTTACATTTGTCATTTATAAGTTTACGGAGCTTTTCTGGAATCATTATTTTACATGCATTTTTAAAAAAGCCACATTTCGATATTTTAATGTAAAATTTATTTAACCTGTAGAAAAAACATTTCACACGCTTGTTAGTGCTTTAAATTGTCAATAAAAAGCAAGAATAGTGAGGAAAATCTCAAAATAGATCGGAAACTCTCATGTCAAAGAACTAACTCAGTTGTCAAAAACCTAAGTGGAGAGAATGGTTTAGTAAGTAAATAAGTAAAAGCTATGTGAATACAAAAACAACACATTGCGTAATTTTTTAGTTTGACTTTTTTTTTCTAGTTTCCGTTCTATGTTTATTTCTCTATGATCTCAAATCCCACATTTAAAGTTTCTTTTAGATAATTTAAATTAGATTGGAGTAAATTTTTTTAGGATTAACTTAATTTGAATTGTTTCTTTACTTGAACATTAAACGAAAGCTTCATATTTTTTTATATATATTTTAATGCAATTATTGTGTAGCATCTCATTAGAAATCTGCTTTAAATCATTATTTATCATTTCATTAGAAACTTAAAACCAAAAACCTTTAATGCAATTTAACTGGTGTTAGTTGCTGTTTAAATGTTTCATGAATAAACCTGATTTCTATTCTATATATAAATTTATATTTCTATTAAGTTTTCTTTTAAAATACATAACTATTTTATTTTCTTAATTTTGATTTAGTTTAATGATTTTTTTGATTTTTTTTTTGTATAATTTAAATTCAATTTATTATTCATTATTATTTTTAAATTAAAAATGTCTAGTGTTATTATTATTTTTTTGTTTTTTTTTTTTAAATGAGCTTTACTTTGTCAAACAATTTCCATTAACCTATTACAAAATTTCTTTCTTTTTTTTCCCTTAACTCTCAACACTTGGTGATGCTGTTTAGAGAACTATTGGACGATATCGGTGAAGTCGGTGACATCGCTGAATAACATCGCCTTGGAGGAAATCAAACAGAAAAAGAACCAAAGAAATGATTGTGCATCAGCATCTACCAGAGAGTCACCTTCAACGCGCAGCAGCAATACGGGCATTACTAATAATAACACAGATGTACTTAATGATTCCAATGTAACGCTCAGCATTTCAACATCCAGTCCACGTGCTAGTAGTAATTATCCACACGTATGCCCCCGTTGTGATAAGGTTTATACGTATAAAAAGAATTTATCACGGCATTTACGTTTCGAATGCGGCATTTTACCACAAGAGAAATGTCCATATTGTGGTTATTTGACACGTTACAAACATAGTCTTAATGTTCATGTCAGGACCCAGCATCCAGAATATTATAATATACAGAATAAGACATAAGATGTAGAGAGAGTGAATGAGTGAGTGAGTGATAGAGATAACGATAATAAAAAGGGATGGCGGTAGGTAGATTTGTAAGTGAAAAAATTTAAGTTAGGGATAGTGTTAGTCTTATTATGAGTGTCGAAAGCCTATGGGGTTTTTAAACTGGATTTCTGGTCCCCCTATTCTGTAGATCGAATGATTTCAAAAACGAAAAATTTAACCCCCCTGTTCTGTAAATCGAATTCGCGTAACGATTTCGTTTTTAAACGACTTAACATATTTAGGTGTTACTCATCCCCATCGCCAATCAATATTTCACATGAAATATTTTCCATTTTCCTTTTTTCGTTCATCAACGTGAAAAATTTCCCCTTGTTGTGAAATTTTTAGATGGAATTTTGTAAACAATAAACAGCTGTTACGAACAAAATCAACTATTGTGAATGAAAAGTTCATGGGAATATCACGATAGAAATTTTCCCTTCGAGAGAAATGGATATTTCATGGGAACAAAATTTCACGTGTGATTAAGTAATTCGAATCCCCATGATTTACTCATTTTACTTTCGAATTAACAAACCTCTTTGAGAACATAAATTGTTCAAATATTCGTTTTTGAAAATTTTTCGTTTTTAAAACCACTCGATTTACTAAAACAGATTTGTTTATTCGAAAGTAGTACGAGTAAATCATGTGTATTCGATTTACAGAACTCCAAAATGGTTGAAAAATGGTTACTCGGCTTCGATTTACAGAAAAGAAGAGATCATCCACTAAGGGCAAAAGATGATCGATGATAATGATCGACACACATGATAAAACTAAGAGCTAATTGTGATTAGAGAATAACATGAAGACTTACCCCCATTAACACGAACTCTGGTTATGCCTTAACTAATAGTTATACTGTCGGTTAAAATTATTTTTGTATGAAAAGTGTCAGTATAACTATTAGTTAACACATAACCAGGCTTTGTGTTACTGGGGGTAAGGAGTATTTTATAAAGAAAGAGAGTGAATTAAGCAGAACATGCTGCACATTTGAGAGAGAGAGAGAAATGAATAGCAGTAAATCTAAGAAAACTGAATAGATTTAAACAGGAAGGAGTTCAGAAATATTGGAAACCAAATGTTTATTATGGTTGTCAATAAATTGGTATAATACGAAGCAATTAACGACTTTGGTTATGAATCTATTATTTTTAAAAGAATTAACCTGTATTATGATTCTAAATCAATCTGTCGATTATTTTTAAAGGAATTCAATTTGATGTTAGTTTGTCTTAAGTTTCAGTTGTAAGATAAAAGTTTCATAATTAATTTATTACTTTTTAAATTTATTTTTTTTTTAATCTCTTGAGCATGATAATTTTTTCATAGGTTTTCATTTCTTTCTCTTGAAAATCAAATAGGCTTAAATTTGAATTTTTAAAATGTATACGATTTTTACATTATTTTTATATTATTAGAATCTCGTTTCAATTAAATGTCTGTTGGCTCTCTTTTTATGAATTTTAAAACAGCAGCTAATTTTTATATTAATTTCTTTTAATTAAAACATATTTTTGATCTCAGGTTTAAAAGAATATGCTAAAATCTTACACAAAAAACCACATTTAAAATAAATAAAAATAACTTTATTACAGGTAAGATTGTAACATACATTTTTAATGTAAGAAACTTTATATAAAAAAAAATAGTTTTTAAAAACTTAATAATTATTGTTAAATAAAAATAAAGTAAAAAATGAAAAAAATCTAAGAAAACAAATTCTCAACAAAATGTGTGTGATTATTTTTATTAAAAAAACTGAGTAACTATTTCAAAAATCATTTGTTTTTCCCATTAAAATTAAGAATTTTATGCTAACATTAAAGGTTTAAGGGAATTAAGTATTTATATGTTTTTTTTTCTTCTAATTTTTTATGGTTTTTCATATAATAATAATGGAAATTTGGCTTGCAAATCGAAAAAAAAAATAAAACTCTCTTCTTTATTATCTTTAATTATACATCCAAACTCTTTTTTGCATTCCTTTTAATATCATATTCTTAATTCATTTAAATTTACTATTATTGTTTTTATTGAACTATTTAGTTAAACATGATAAGTCCGAACAGACCGATATTAATCCCGATGATTTTGAATTGGACGACTGTTTGTTGGAGAGCAATGATATTGTTATAACCCAAAATAAAGATGGTTTCGTATTGCATGTGAAAAAGTTGGGCAACATAACAACCGCCAAACTGACGTCTCAGGATGAAGATCAAGTGGCAGCAGCTGCTGTTGCGGCTGCCACTGGGGGACATATACAACAGACTCCCACTCATATTACCGAAATCCAGGATATTCAAGATGTCAAGCCCACATTTACAACATTAACGACTAGTCCAGCGATAAAATTACCCTCCTCGGAATGTGGTAAGTTTATAAAATTAATTTTAGTAGATCATTTAGCCTAGATAAGTAAAGTGTTGAATAGTGGTTTTGTTAAATTTCTTTGAGAATAAAACTGAAAATATTCATCCCTATCGTGAATCAATATTTCACATGAAATATGTTCCCTTTTCCCATTTCCCGTTCATCAACTTTATTCACGAGAAAAATGTCTCATGTTGTAACATTTTTAGACGGAATTTTGTAAACAATAAGCAGCTGTTACGAACAAAATCAACTATTGTGAATGAAAAGTTCATAGAAATATCACGATAGCAATTTTCCCTTCGAGGGAAATGGATATTTCATGGGAACAAAATTTCACATGTTATTGCCGATAGGGGTGAATATTCCACATGAAATATGTTCCCTTTTCCCATTTCTCGTTCATCATTTTTGTTCACGTGAAAAAATTCCCAATGTTGTGAAATTTTTAAATGGAATTTTGTAAACATTAAACAGCTGTTACGACTATAATCAACTATTGTGAATGAAAAGTTAATGGGAACATCACGATAGCAATTTTCTCTTCATGCGGACATAAATTTTACATGTTATTGCCGATAGAGGTGATTAAAACCTTTTGAGTTCACAAGACAAAAAGACAAATATATCTTTCAAGCAATATAATTATTAGTTTTTAAACTTTAGCTTGCCGATTCTTATCGGTTTAGAACATATAATCGTCATTAAATATTCATAGTTTTGAAAGGATTAAATCTTATTTAAATTTTTAAAATCAAATGAAACAATTCCATTAAAGCATTCAGCATGAATTGATTCTTTGTCTTAAATCCTTAAAACTCCAAACGTATTGACTTCATTCCTTTAGGAAGTCATTATTTATAGAACTAATTCCTTATTGAACCATTCAAGTTTTCTTTAATTCAAATCCATTACAAAAATCAAATGAAACAATTCCTTTAATGCATTCAGCACGAATTAATTCGTTGTCTTAAATCCTTAAAACTCCAAACGTATTGACTTCATTCCTTTAGGAATTTATTAGTTTTAGAATTAATTCCTTATTGAATCATTCATGTTTTCTTTAATTCAAAATAAAATCTATTACAAATAGGCAGGTTTAAGTCTAATTCAAGTAATTCAAAAACAATTTGAATGATAAACAAACATTTTAATTCAATTTGTTCAATTCAAATTTTGAATGAATTTTATTATGAATTAATTAGAGAATAGAGAAGAGAATTTGATATTGGCAACGTATTTAATGAAGTAACCTCAAATTGTATTAACTAATTCAAAGCTCTGTGTGAAATATCAAAAAAAAAACCCAAATTGTTACTCATATTTTTTACTAATATCCCTGTTTTTCATGTTATTCTTTGTAGAATTAATCAACTTGAAGAAAATCATACCATCATCGACAACAATTTCCACCCATCATCCACATGCCACCATTATACAGACCCAACAAATTCAATCAGCTCAATTGCAACAGCATCACCATCAACAACAACAACAGCCCCAACAATTACACGAAATTATCCATCAACACCAGCAGCAGCAACAACTACCGCAACAGCATCACCAACAGCAGCAGCAGCAGCAACATCATCATCAATTACAACATCATCCCCAAGTACAAAGTATTGTCACCACCACACCCACAGCAACTGGAACCCATGCACAAACCATTAATCTAATGGGTCTGCGCAATGTACAAATCACCGAACAAAAACCCATGCTCTCACGTATTAAATATTCGCGTGGCAAAATTATAACACCCGGTACCGGCAGTGTACAAATCGTACAAACACATGATGCCCAGACACACGAAATCACCGACGGCACCAAATACGAAATCAGTGAAATCGATTTGAACAATCCACAGACATCGGCGGCCATTATCAGTGATTTGGTGAAATATGCCGAAATCGATGACATCGAATTGCCGGATGGTACAAAAATTGGTATTGGTTTTGCACCCAGCGAAATAACCGATCATATGCAGTCGGCGGGTACGACGGCACAAATCACCACCCTCGATCAGGATCCCAACAATCAACAGCATCAACAACACCATCAGCTGCAGCAGCATCATCAATTGCAGGCACAAGTCCATCATATACAAGCGTCGCCGCAGCATCAGCACCAACAGCATCATATAGTACAACAGCACCAGCAGCACACCACCGCCCATGTAGTACATCATCAGCAATTGCATTTACAAGAACAAGATGACAACACCACCAGTGTGGAGGCCATACTGCCCGACGGCCTCTCAGTGCATGATCAGCCGACCATTACCAAAAGCTATACCATCCTAACGGCACGACCACTTAAAACCGAATCACATGACCTCAGCGAATTGACACAACCCTCGGCCACCACCTATGAATTGTCGCTAAGCGATTCGTCGCTGGGACCCAACGATGAGCGAGGCGATGAATCGAAATATGTGTGCCGTCATTGTGGCAAGAAATATCGCTGGAAATCCACCTTAAGACGTCATGAAAATGTTGAATGTGGTGGCAAGGAACCGTGTCATCCGTGTCCGTACTGTTCGTACAAGGCTAAGCAGCGCGGTAATTTGGGTGTGCATGTGCGTAAACATCATCCGGATAAGCCACAGTTGGAGAGCAAACGGGGTCGTAAGATTTAAGCTGATGTGTGGGAATAAATGAGAGAAAAGCGAGAGTGAGTGAGATTTGCTTTCACGTGAGTAGAAAAATATACATGCATACAATTTATGTTTCTTTCTTTATTTTTCTTTAAATATTTTTTAGTTTCTTATTATTTGACTGTCACAAATCTAGTTTATCTATTATTTTCCATTAAAAAAAAATTGTTAGTTTTGAAAAGGGCTCAAATTGAAAGAGAGTAAAATTCAGGATTTTTTGTAATTTAATGGGAGTTGAAAATGAATTGCCCCTTTATTTAAGAGAGAGAGATTTCAAGTTCAATTTGGGAAAAAACAAGCAAGAGTATGATTCAAATCATAAGAAATCTTGCCTTAACCGATATTGCCCTATTCAAATATGTATTATGCAAAAACGTTATAAAATATTGTAGAAATGTTTACATGTTTAATTGCTTTTAGACTTAAATCGGTCTTGTTAAGAATTGTTATTATTTTGAAGAACTTATTTTCTTAATATATTTCCCCTCATATCCTTTAAACTTTTTCAATATAGCTCTTTTACTCCACCATTCAAAGATATCTCTCCCTCTTTCTTACCAAAATCATACATCTTTAAACATATTTCTCCCCATATCCATTAAACTTTTTCAAAAAATCTCTCCTTCTCCAACAGCTTTCTCTATAATAAAATAATCTCTGTGAGACTATTTTATCTCTTTTTGTGGGGCTCAATTCAATTTCATTTGCTATTTTTATAAAATAGTAGTAGTAGTTTTTTTAAAATTTCTATACGAAAACTATAACTCTACTAAACTCCCATATAATTTTATAAATTCATATACTTTCATATTATTTTTTAATGATTACTCTTTAATAATTTTATAGTTTTTATGAACATACATATTTGTTTATTTTTGTTGTTTTATTATTGATTTTTTTTTATAATTTACCTATTAATTAATTTGTTATTTGTTTAAAAAAATATTTTATGAAAAATCCCCTATTTTTCATATAAAAACAAAACATTTTTTTTTTTATTTACAAAATAATAATTTAAAACTTTAAGTTAAAATTAAAAAAAAGCAGAATGTAATTTTGAAAATTACCTTAAATCTTCAAGTTTCTTTCATTGTTTTTTTATGAAAAAAATTAAAAACAAAAACAAAATGTGCAAATAATATATAAATAATTTTATATTTTCATTTTATGAAAAGCAAAACAAAAAAAAAAGGAAATAATTATTTTACTAATAAGTAAATTAAGATTTTATGTGCAAAAAATATAAAATATAATTATCATTTAAAAAAAATATACAAAAAAAAAAATAAAAAAAAGAAGAAAAATTATTTTAATTTTTATAAAATAATAATAATAATTAGCAGCTTTAAAACAAATAATTTGCTTAGTTTAGTAAATGATTTAAATATAAAAGCAATTTTCAATATTTTTAAAAAATTCTGCAAAAAAAAGTTCTCAAATCTGTTATAGTTTTTCTTAGTGTTTTGTTTTGAAATTAATGTTTACTTATTTAATAGAACCAAATATACTTTTTATACACATCTCTCTAATATATTCACCCCTATCGGCAATAACATGTGAAATTTATGTTCCCATGAAATATCCATTTTCCTCGAAGGGAAAATTTGCTATCATGATATTCCCATGAACTTTTCATTCACAATAGTTGATTTTGTTCGTAACAGCTGTTTATTGTTTACAAAATTCCATCTAAAAATTTCACAACATGGGGAATTTTTGAACGCTAACAAGAGAACCTATTTCATGTGAAATATTGATTGGCGATACTTTCTATAGTGCAATACGAAATAAACGTTTAAAGTGACTACACTCTAGGTTACTTAGAGACACTAAAGTGGTAATTGACTTCACGCTAGGTTGCATGGCATCATTAAGTAAAAAGAAAATAAACTGTATGAGGAAAATGTTTACGAATTACACACAAAAAAGTGCATAACAAAATAAACGTTTAAATTGACTACACTCTAGATTACTTAGAGACACTTAAGTGACAATTGTCTTCTCGCTAGATTACATGGGATGTATAAAGTAACCAATTCACTTCTCTCTGCAAAACTAAGAGCAAATACGTAAGAAATGATCCAAAATATATAAATTGGAGTCAGCCAAGTGATCAGACATTAGTGACAATTTTTGTCTATAAAGGATACATTGAATATTTACTTAACTAATGGGTTAGGTCTTTGATCTATGGCCTGGAAAACAATATTCTAACAATGAGCATATTAGCAGCTTCTTATTATCTGTATTTGTCTTCTTATTAGATTGAATCCAGGACACTAATGTGTTCTTTTCAATGGAATGAGAATTGGCCTAGAGCCAATTGTCTCTTAACTATGCCTAGGTAATCTATAGAGTAATCAGTTTCAAATTTTTGAGATTTCATTTTATTAATTAGTTATTGTGTTATTAATATTCAAATGTTATCTGAAGTGTGTAGACTGTTTCAAACTTTTGTTTTCATTACTTTTTAAGCAAGTAAGCAGAGCTTCGATTTAATTAATTCAATTCACATAAATCTTAATTCAGAATTAAACATTTCATAAAACAATCCTCATTATTAAGCTTTATTCAAAAGCTTCTATTTAAATAGAATTCATTCAACTTTTCTTTGGATCAATTTAATACAAAGTAAATGTATCAAAGTGGCAGCACATTTAACCGCATCGTAAGTAAGAAATAGCAAATATGTATGTCTATCCTTTTCCTTCGTTGGGGTTAAATGAAGCACAGCTGATACATTAATTTTGTAAACGTCACTTTTGACGAATCTGTACTAAAATCTTTACTTAAGCATTTTTGTAATGGATCTAAATCAGTGGTGCCCAAAATCACAATTCCCTAGCACGCGTAATAGGCCAAGAAAATTCTGCTGACGTTACTTTGATACACATACACTATAAGCTTACTTGTGTGTTTTCTTATAATGATCATGTGTTTGTTGCTTTGTTTTCATCTCAGAGAACAAAATCAAAAATAAAATTCTCCGCTGTTTTACCAACACAACCAAAGCTTTGATGGTATGTGTTTGGGCACCACTGATCTAAATTGAAGACAAATTTAATGATTCAATAAGGAATTAAGACTATAGGGAATGAATTCAATACATCTGAAGTACTAAAGAATTAATTCGCAATAAAATGTTTAATGGATTGTTTAAGAAAAAAAAAATATAATTTGATTTTGAAAATTGAATTAGGAATTAGTTCATTTGAAACAAAATACTGTTTAAAAGTTTGAAATATGTATTCAAATCATAGCTTAATAAATACAATTTGAGCTTAATTCCCTTAAATTTTAATTCGGAATTAAAAAATGTCAGCCATTCATTACCAAAATCGTAATTCTTTAGTTTCATTCAAAGGGCTTTTATTCATCGTTGCATTCAGAATTCATTCAACCATTGAATGATTCATTTTTTTTAATTCAAATGTATTATATTCCTTATTCAGTTATGTTTTTGTTTTGCTTTGAATGTGTTACAAAATGAATTGAACAAATTCACTTTTAATAGATTTGAATTGAAGTTAAATGGAATCATTCAGCTAATTTGATCAAGCTTTTTTGGAGGATGGAGTTGAATTAATGATTCAATAAGGAATTAATTCTATGAAGAATAAATTCTTAAAAGAATGATTTCAATTTATTTGCAATGAATTCTTTGATGGAATGATTAAGAGAAAGAAGTGTATTTGATTTTGAAACTTGAATTAAGAATTAATTCTTTCGAAACTTCGATTCAAATATTTTAATGAAATAAATTATAAATTCATTTCAAAACTGTTTAAGAGCCTGATTCATGTGCTGTTTTTCTAAAGCGTGTGGACGTTTTGAGTGGACGTTTTACATGTATTTTGTTACAATAACAAACACATGTTAAATTTCTTCACAAAGTACTCATTCGCTATTGAAAAACAGCACATCAGAAAACCGAAAGTAAAACAATTTTCAAATTTTTGTATGAAAAATACTCAAATTTTTTTTTAAAAACTGAGTGATTTCCATACAAAAATTTGAAAATAGCTTTCCTTTTGTTTTTCAGAATCAGGCCCTAAGTTTATATACAAATAATTTAAAAATAAAGAGAGGACAATATTGCAGCTTTAATTTCAAAAATTAATTTTATTTCTTGTAAAACTAAAACAGATTTAGTTCATCATCATCCCTTGAAACATAATTGTCTTTTTAAGAACAAAATACATACATACATGTGTAGTAGAATTTAGTTATAGAAGTGTATAAAGAAACTAAAATGTAAATGTTTAACAAAACAAACAAAATCTAAAAAAAAGTTTTAATTTTTGTAGAAAAATAAAATTAAAATTAAGATGTAAATGAGGCTTCTTTCTAAAATTTTGTTCAATGTCATTTAAATTCATGTTTTTTATAAAATTTTTGTTAACCTCCACCAAAAATTTCAAAATATTAAATTATATTTTCAAATGTATGAATTGCTCATACTTGTTTTCAAGGACAATATCAAACAAATATCAATAATACAGATATATTAAAGGCTTAGCTCAATTTCTGAAATCCCATATGGACAACATTAACTTCATAATAATGTGCTTCCAGTTCAGTATTTTGTTTAATAAACCTTTTCATTTAATTAATGAAGGTGGAGGCTGTTCTTTCTTTTTGTTTTGATTCCAATTTAAATTGAAACGTTTGCTAATTAGAAAACCTAAATTGTCCTTAATATGTTAACAAATGTTCAAATAATTTCTTTCTTTGTTTTTTAACTAGATTTTAGGTTTAATATAAAATATAAACAAAATTTTGACTGTAAAATAAACAAAATTTTATAGTTTTTAAATATTTCCATTAAAATACATTAAATAGATAATATAAAAGTGTTTCCTTTTGAAAAAATAAAACTTTAACAAAAGCACAAGTTACACTGAGAAAAAAAATATTTAAACATTTTCAATTGCAATTACAAATATTATTTTTAAATTAAAAAACATAAACTTGTAAATGTTTAGTATAAAAAAGAAAAAAAAAATATATAAAAAATACAAAAAAAAAAACACACATCAAATAAATATATAAAAACCAACAACACTTTGTATAAATTCTCCCTCCCCCCCAATAAATACACACAATTTATAAAAAATTAAGCAGATTTAATAAATTTTTATTAGTGTTTACTTTATAAATGTATAAAAACAATAAATCTATAAATAAAAACAAAATTACAATAAAAAAAATTAAACAAAAATAATTATACAAACACACTGAGTTTTATTGTAAGAATTAAACGTTTGAAAATTTTTAAATTCATTCAATTTACATTAATTTGAATTCATACTAATATATTTTTCTTTTATTTTTTCAGATTATCGTTGATGTAAACAGCTCGGGATTGTAGTTTTCTAGGAAATAATAGGGATTGTTTTCAATTTCTTTGTGATTCCTAGGACATTTTGAAAACCGAAAAGTTTTAATATAAAAAAGGAAAAATAGTAAAATAAAGTTTACTTTATATAACCCCCCCAATGGTTGATCTGAATTTGTGCTTGAAAAAATCACATATAAAAACATCCGAACAAAACTACCAAATTGTCAATAACACTGAAATGTAGTCAAATGTTCGAATGAATTATTAATTCGTAATTTAATTTTCAAAATCAAATTAACTATATCCTCTTAACTATTCCATTAAAGCATTCATTTAGCTTAATTCCTTAGTACTATAAACGTATTGAATTCATTCCTTTTAGAATTCATTCCTTTAAGAATTCATTCCTTTTAGAATTCGTTCCTTTTTGGAATTCATTCGTTTTAGAATTCGTTCCATTTAGAATTCATTAATTTTAGAATTCATTCCCTTTACAATTCATTCCTTTTAGAATTCATTCGTTTTAGAATTCATTCGTTTTAGAATTCGTTCCTTTTAGAATTCATTCCTTTTGAAATTCTTTCCATTTTTTCAATTCATTTTGTAAATGATTAAATACAAAAACAAATTGAATGTAGGACAAACAATTTAATTCAATTTGTAATAGATTTGAATTAATAACAATTTAATCATTCAAAGGTTGAATGAAATCTGTTATGAATGAATTCCATTACGAATTAGTTCAGCGATGAATGAATAATTGAAATAAAGCCTGTATTCATTATTAGAATTCATCAAAGAGAATTTGATTTTGGTAATGAAAAGTATTAGATTTTGGTATTGAATTTATGGAATGAATGATTGATTGACATTTTTTTTAATTCCGAATTAAGATTTTGTGAATTAAGCTCAAATTGAATTAATTTCAGGGGGTGGGGGGTTTGAAAAAACAAGTCTGCTATCGTTGAAAGTTTATCCAACTGTCGTAGGAATGAAAATCACTGAGAACGGAGACTTGTCAGTGGCATTAGTTTAAAACAATATAAATTTCAACTAAAATACTTTATTTTTGAAACATTTCTTTAAAGCTTCAACATGTGACAATAATTGAATTGAAACCAAGCCCAAAATGTTTTAAAATTTATTACTGACATGACGGAATTAAACACACAAATAAATTTATAGAGAAATATAGACAACTGAGTTAGGTCTATGGCAGCAGTGTTTCCGATCTAGGTGTATTTCTCTATGGTTAAATTGATTCTTACTTTTGTATATGTTTTTTTTTTTTGTTTTTTACTATTTGCCAACTTTATCTTAATTTCTTTCACTAACATATTTCTCTTTTTTCTAGGTTGCCTGGAAGCTAAACTTCATACTTGATGTTCTCAAGGACTCTCACTTTTTGTAAGAGGGATCTTAATTGCTAATCTGCATTTTTGGAAGAGGAATTGTAATTTATATTTTATTTATTTCTTATTATTTTTTTTTCTTTATTTTTCCCCAATTTGTTTATGTTTTTTTTTTATTTTGAAACACCACAAAACACACTATTTTTGTTTAATTTTAAACAATTTTTTAAAAAATAAATTTAATTTAAAAAAATAGTTTTAAAACCTTAAATTTGTTTCTTAAATTGTTTAATTTTTTTTTACAAAAATATGTGTGTTTTTTATAGCAAGTTTTTTTTTAACTGTGTGCCGCTTCCTCTTTGTCCCTTTTTCCTTTAGCCTTTTCCCTTAAAAAAACTTAAAAAAAAGAAACACGTCAATATTATTTATCCCTTTTTATTTCCCCCCCTTTTTTTTACAAAATACACCATATTTTACAATTAAAACGTGTTTTTCTTTGTTGTTTTTCTTTTAATTTGAATTTGACACTTCAATTTGTCTCTTTTTTTATTTTGAAATATTGTAAATAATTGCTTGCTTTTTGTTAAAAAAATTTAGTTACAAAAAGAAATCTGCTTATAATTTGAAATTTGAATAAGTAACTACCTACCTACCATTCATTGTTAAAAGAAAAACCAAACTCATTTTTATTGTAAAAATTTGCTTTTATATTAATTAATTTGCATTTAATAATAATAAATATCTTTGTGTGTAAAGAAAGAAGGAAAACTTAAAAACAAAAAAATTGTAATCCAATATTTTTTCGATGTTGGTGCTAAATAAAGTTTTTAATACTTGAATTGAAAGTTATATTTTAAATAACTTTATCATCAAAACAAATTTAAGAAAATCTTTTTTATATGATAAATAATAATCTTTTACGAGTATTAATTTCAATTTAATTTCTTTAAAAACCCATAAGTATTTAAAAACTTTTTAATAAATAAAAAAAAACTTATATTCTCATTGCAACTTAAAGTTTTTCTTAAAATTCAGTATTTTATACTCCAAATACCAACATAAATTTTAATAGAGCTTTTCTTTAAAATTGAATTCTTTTTAAACCAAATCTATTCTGTTAAGTTTTCTTTCTTTTCTTTTAGCGGCTTTATCATTTTTCCATTTTGCTCATTTTCATGCTTTTTATTCTAATAATTTCTTTCACCATTCCATTATTTCATTCATAATTAGAATTAAAATTGTTTATCTAATTGTATATGTTAAAAATTGGCGTTGGCATTAAAACAATATTAATAATTTTACTTCCCCCTCACAAAATTGAAAGAACCAAAAAAAAAGTTGCTTAAAGTTTTTTTAAATATGATTCTGTTTTACCCAAAATAAAAAAAAAAAAATTACAAAATATTTTGAAATTATTAAAAGTAAGAAATTGGCCCAATAATAAATAAAATAATTGGAATTGAAATTTCAAAATTATTTCAATTATTTGTTTATTCTAACATTTTAATTTAGAGCCTGAACAAAATAAAAATTTTCAAAATTCTCAGTTTTGAAACTTATTTGAAAACTGAAAAAAAAATCAAAATTCAAAAATTTTAGTTTAGAGCAGAATTAAAGAATTTTAAAAATTTAATTTCAGTTTTGAAAATAATTTTTTATTAATGTGCTGTTTTTCTATAGCGAACAAGTGCTTTGAGTGGACGTTTTTGTTACAATAAAAAAAAACATGTTAAATTTCCACTCAAAGTACTCGTTCGCTATAGAAAAACAGCACATAAGGCTCTGAACAAAATAACAATTTTCAAATTTCTTAGTTTGGAATATTATTTGAAAACTGAAAAAAAATCAAAATTCAAAAAAATTTTGAAAATTATTTTTGTTTTTTTTATAAATGTACGTGAAATTTGGAATTAGAACCTGAACAAAATATTTATTTTCAAATTTTGTATGGAAAATTCAGAAAAAAAAAATTGAAAGTAAAATTCTATATTATTTGTTTGATATAATTCAGAAACACAAAAGAGAAATAACTTATTTGAAAACCTAAATTTTTTTTTTTTGATTTTTATAAAAAAAACTTGAAATTTGGAATTAGAGGCTGAAACAAATATTAATTTTAAAATTTTTTATGGAAAATTTTCAGTTTTGAAAAAATTTTGAAAATTTTTCATTAAATTTTTTATGAAAGATACTCAGTTTTGAAAAAAAAAAATTAAAGTAATTTTCATAAAAATGTTCTATATTATTGAAAAATTCTAATGGAAAATTATTTTCAAGTTTTTATATGAAAAACACTTGAAAATTATTTGAGTAATTTAAAAAAAAAATTTAATATTTTTTTTGTCAGTGTTTCTGAATCTGAATTCAAATTAAAAATCAAAATTGAATGTTTAAAATTTCAAATTATTTAAAATTAATAAAACTTTTCAAAATATTTTGTAATTTTGTTTAGATTGTTTTCAAATTAATTTGTTTAATTATTTTTTATTTAAGTATTTGTCCTTTAAGTTTATCTTTTTTTAATTTTATTTTTATTTATTGTGTTTTTTTTTCTTTTTTTCCCTCTTTTTTTTATATAATTTGTGTTTATTTCCAAACAAAAAATCGTACTCTCCTCAACATCAACAACGTGGGA
Source organism: Calliphora vicina (assembly GCF_958450345.1). Taxonomy (NCBI): domain Eukaryota; kingdom Metazoa; phylum Arthropoda; class Insecta; order Diptera; family Calliphoridae; genus Calliphora; species Calliphora vicina. The sequence goes on along the minus strand of NC_088784.1, from coordinate 97,490,570 downwards.
TTTAAAAAAACTTAATTAAATTTTAAAATAAATAACAAATACATAATTTTTTTCACAACTTCTTTTCTAAAATGGATTTTTATTAAAAAAACTAAATAAAAAAATAAAACACTCGTAAACAGATTTAAGTATTACACGTATAGCGGGTCTAACTTGGAATGAATGGAATGCCCGTTTGGCTATGCCTTTGGTAACACAACTGCGCGAAGGTGTGCATCCTTTAGTATTTCCCACAGACTTAAGTGTGAGCGGCAATGGTGTTGGCTCCAAGGACATTTGTAAGATTGAACGTAAATCGCCGTTAAAACGACCCGCCCTTATGGGTTCACCCACACCCTCTAACAATGATTTGAGCGAACAAGGCGCCACCAGCACCCCACTGAATTGTTCGGCGGCCAGTGACAAGGAGAAATCACAAACGGCCAGTGGTGGTGGTGGGGGCAAAATTAAACATTTTACCGAAGAGGAGGCTACGGTGTTAATGTTAAAAGCAGCAGCGGAGAAATCTGCTCAAGCTGCCAACAATAGTGGAAATCTCAGTGATAACAGTTATACCGACGACAATACCACCGGCAATTTAAGCGGCAATTGTGGTACCGGCTCCACTGGTGGTGGCGGTAACTCGGATTATCACAGTGCTTTTGCCGATGTGGGTGGTCCCACCGGCATAAGTCTCAATATCTTGAATAGTATCAATGCCATGAGCAATTTAATAAGCGGCGGTGCGGGCGGCAATGGTGGCCTTAGTTTGGCTGGAGCTGCTGCCTTGGGTGTGGGTGGCTCTGGCAATGGTGCTGGTCATCCTTGTCCAGAATGTGGTCGTGTCTATAAGCTGAAATCGTCTTTGCGCAATCATCAAAAGTGGGAGTGTGGCAAGGAGCCACAATTCCAGTGTCCCTTCTGTGTGTATCGGGCCAAGCAGAAAATGCACATCGGCCGTCATATGGAGCGCATGCACAAGGAAAAGTTTTTCAAAATTGAGGATCTGAAAAGTTTTACCACTGCCACTGTTGGTGCTCAATTAGCTGGTTCTAGTGTAAGTGGTGGTGGTGGTGGTGTTGTTGGTGGTGATGACTCATCATCAACTGCGGTGGCTGAATTGCGTCAACATTTCTCGTAAGAATTAAATAATTTTACCATTAAGCAGCTGGCGGAATGGTAAAACAAAAGACAAGTTTATACAAACTCCATACATACATATTTTTTTATACAACAATTTTTATTATTATTTTATAAATTAGTTTTTAAACTAAGTTAGAAAGAGAGATTTTTTTTTATATCAGGGAATATATAAATAATTTATTTAAATGCATATTCAAGCTAACAGAAGAAATTCTAAACTAGTTAAACAAAAAAAAAAAAAAACACTAAAAGAAATATTAGGGAAATGTTTTTTAAACAAATTTCTCTATTATTTTTTTGTAAATACACTACCATTTTAAAACAAAATCAAATCAGGGGAAATTTATCTAAACGATATTGTTAAAATATTAGCCAGAAAATTTCTAAACACATTATTATAGCTGTTATAGATAAACAAAAAAGAAATGTGTTAAATATGGAAACAAGTGTGCCAAATTTTATTTTTTTTTAAATAATTGTTAAACCATAATTTATTTTATACATTTTATTACTTTTAATAAAAAGTAAAACTCAAAAAAGACACAACACAATTAAACATTAAATTGTTTTAAAGAAAACAAGTTTTTAAAAACTCAAAAAACCAACCGTAATGCCATTATCTACAGCAATTTGTTAAAACTTTACACTTTTTATTACCACATATTATTAAAATAATAATGATAATAATACTTCTTATTTTGGCATTCCTTAATTTACCCACTACAAAAAAAAGACATAATTATAATTTAATAAAAAAAGACAAATTCTTTTCAAATGATATTCCATTTTAGTTTATAAGTTACCTGCCCCCCTGGCCCCTGCTATAACATTCGAAAGCCGGTTTTTCGATTTATGTTCCAAAATTACCTAAATTCGAATTTCCCCCAACAAACAAACAAACATTGCTAAAAAAGAAAAAAATTTAACCATAGACAGTGATATATTTATTTATTTAATACATTTAACATTTTTTTTGTGTATAGATTTTTAGTTCAACCAACAGTTCATGTAATTCCATAGTTGTACCCTTACAAAAATTCCCTAAAAAAGTTGTTCTTTTTTAAATGAAACATAATTCTCAGAGGATATTTTGAAAAACGTAAAAGCTTTTTTTGAACATTATTCGAAAAATTAAATAAACTAGAAAGAAACTTTAAAATAGTTTCAGTTTATTTTGTTTTTTGTTTGTATAATAATATAAAGGCAATATTATAGGTTTAGGTTTAATAGATATTATTATCATCATTGATAATCATGGCTTAAAATAATTATATAATTAAATAAATAATTTGTTAAAACAACAAATTAGATTCCTCAGATATGCAACGAATTCAAATTAAAATTGATAACCAATCGAGTCATTAATTGAAGTTAGTTAACAAAAACAAAACACATGTTAAAAATAATAAACAATTAGTTAAACTGGGAAAGAATTGAAGGATAAGATTTTAAGGTTAGAAAAGGATTAAGAAAATGTAAAAATTTGTATAAATCTAAACAAGAAACCAACTAGCAAAGCTTTAAAAAATGTTTCATTTCTGATTATGTTTTTTACAGCCATGGCATAAAGCTTTAAAAGCTTTATCAAGTGAAAAGCTTAACAAGTTTTATTAGATTTTGGCCATAAAGCTTTTTAGTATTACACTTTACGAAATTAAAATTATAAAGCTTATTAAGTACAAGTTTAAAACCTTTATCAAGTAAAAGATTAATCATAAAGCTTTATTAAATAAAAGCTTAACAAATTTTAATAAATTTTGGCCATAAAGCATTTTTCAATTACACTTTACAAAATTAAAATAATAAAAATTAAAAGCTTTATCAAATAAAAGTAATTAATAAATTTTTGCCATAAAGCTTTATCAAGTAAAAGCTTAACAAATTTTAATAAATTTTGGCCATAAATCTTTTTTAAAATACACTTTACGAAATTGAAATAATAAAGATCAAGTAAAAGTTTAAAAGCTTTATAAATAAAAGCTTAATCAATTTTGGCCATAAAGCTTTATCAAGTAAAAGCTTAACAAATTTTAATAAATTTTGGCCACAAAGCTTTATAATATTAAACTTTACGAAATTACAATAATGAAGCTTAAAAGCTTTATCAAGTAAAATGTTAAAAGCTTAATCAATTTTGGCCATAAAGCTTTTCTCAATTTGATTTAAAGATATTATTTTTTTTGAAAAAAATCAAAAAAGCTTTTTTCAAAATTATTTTCCCCCCCTTAAAACTTTTATTTTTCAATTCTCCCTCATTCTTCCTAATTGTCATATAACAACAAAAAAACAATCAACGTAAAATACCTCAAATGAATAAAAAAATCATGCTCAATTGAAAAATTAACGAAAATTTCTAAAAATTAAAAAATAATTTTTAAGTTTTAAAGCATTCCAATTTATAAGGTTATTATATTTTAAGCAAAAATTTCATTAAAGTGCCTTTAGACAAAACAAAAAAAATTAGATTTAAGTTAAAACTTTATAAAAAAAAAACAACCTTACACTTTAAAAAAGTCTCAAAATTACAAAAGCAATAATTCTAATGGAAAAAGAAATTAACTCTACAAATAAAACTTGAAAAGTTTTACAAAATTTCAAGTGTTCTATAAAATAGAAATTGACAATTTCAACAATTCACAATATTGACTTCAAAAGTTGCAAAAATTTTTTAAAAAAAATAATAACATTTCCATTAAATGATTCCAAAATTTTAATATTTGTTTTTTACTCAATACAGATTTAAATTTTAAATTTAAAAAAAAAATTTGTTAATTTCTTTGTTTTTTCTTCTTCAAAATTTTATAAAATAACCAAGTTGTATATAAAGTCAAAAGGCTTAGCCGATAATTATACTCTCCCTTTAAAAATAGTTTGAAACAAAAATCAATAAAAACGAAAAATTAATACACAAAAATATTCAAATATATACAATACAATTCCAATATTATCTAAGCTACGGCTTAATAGATTTCAAAGTCTTCCTATCCAGTTTTATAAAATCCAAAATCTTTCTTTTTTTATTTAAATGGGAGAGTATAATTGACATTTATTCTATTTATATTTTAACGACTTGGCTAATTTCTTAACAAATTCAAAATTTGTTTTATTTATCTATATTCAAATCATTTTGAAACAAAATTTTATTACCAATATTTTTAATTTCGTTTTTTTTTTATATATAATATTGAACATTTAATTATAAACAAGCCATACATATTTATAGTTTTAAGAAATACATATATGATTTTTAGTTAAGTTAAAAAAAAATATTTATAAATTACAAAAAAAAAAACAAAAAAAAAACAAAAAACAAAACCTCAGGTACTTAGTTTGTGTTAAAGAAATTTAAATATTTATATTTATATATTTTAATTTATCACAAAAATTCCCTTAAGAAAATAATTTCCCTAAATCTTATTTATTATTATATTTTTAAGATTTTTTTTATATACAAATTTCACAAAAAGAAAAAGCTGTGCTTTTTGAAAGAAAGAGAAAAAAGAAAAATTTTCTCATTTATATATTTTATGTGGGCCCAGAATTGACTAATGCAATGTAACATTTTTTGGGAAAATAGAAAATTATGTAGAATTTTAAAGAAATGATTATGAAACATCTAAAAGTTTTAAAATGTCTTTAAGCTTAGTGTTTTCCACAGAACTTTTAATTTATTGAGTTCAAATCCTGTGAGTTGGACCTAAGTCATGTTAGAAATAATGTTTCAATATGATTAAATACATATCATTCTTGGAGCTTTACTTATTTGTTATTAGTTTAGTGGAATTTTAGCTATACTTTTCTAATTATTTACTTTACATCACAATGTTTTCCCAACCCCTAGGGTATGCTCTATAATTCGTTTGAAAATTTTTGAAATTTAAAATAAACTTTCCCTTTCAATTCGAATTACATAAAAGACCCCCCTCCTGGGGTCTATAAACCATACTTTAAACACAAATTAAATTTTAATGAATACATTTTTCCAACATACTGTTCGAGAACTCGAAGACCCCAGGGGATCAATTAGGATTATTCGATTTCTGGATTTTCAACACTAGGTTGTCATTCGAATCAAATTACACAGTACCCCCCCTTAAGGGGTTTTTAAACTATTAATAAAAATTTAAAAAGATTTCGAAATCGACAAAATGTTGAGACAAATATTGAATAATTTTTTTCAAATTATTATTCGAGAATTGGAACCCCCAGGGGATCTATTAGGACTATTTGATTTCAGGATTTTCTTTAGTATATTGTAAGTTGAAGAAAATAGTCCAACAAATTACAGTTGTATGTTTAAATTCGCTAAGTTTTCATACGAATCGGATCTCGATCTTAAGAAATTTTTTGAAAACAATATTGAATTTTTAGTTCCTTAATGCTAGAGCTTTGAATTATTTAAATAAATTTTAGCTTAATTCATTAAAATCTTAATTCAGAATTTTAAAAAAGGTCAGTCATTCATACCACAATTCATTCCATAGACCATGGAATTAATTCATAACAGAGCTTTCATTACAGCTTTGCATGATTCAATTTTTATTAATTCAAATTTAAAACAAATTGAATGAAAATATTTGTTCTTCATTCAGTTATGTTTTAGTTTTTAATTCAAACAAATTTAAATCCAAACGTATTGAATTTATGCCTTTAAGAATTAATTCTTTATTGAGCTAATTCCTTATTAAATCATTCCAGTTATCTTTAATTTAAAAGCTGCCTATTTGTAATAGATTTAATTTGAAGAAAATTTGAATCATTCAACATTTTGTAATGGATTTGAATTAAAGAAAACTTGAATTGATTCAATAAGGAATTAACTCAATAAAGAATGAATTCTTAAAGGAGTGTGGAGCACTAAGGAATTATGCCTAGGAATTAATTCGTAAAGAATTTTTTAATGGAATTGTTAAGAGAATATATTTAATTTGATTTTGAAAATTGAATTAAGAATTAATTTTTTCGAACTTTTGAATAAAATTGTTCTTTTCGAAGTTTCTCATCAGTAGGGTAGATGCAGTTTTAGACTAACTGAAAAATAGTTACAAACACAAGAAGCTGGTTTTCGAATCAACTGCTTTAGAACAGTTTTCACGTGAAAAATGTTGTTTAAACTTTTGTTTATAAACCTTAAAAACGGTCATAATTTTGAAACAATTGAAACTTTTCAATGTCTTGCTAATCACAGTGACAAAAGGTTTATAACTTTTCCCTACTGTCAAAGTAAACTTTTGGCCTTAAAAGCTATAAAGCCTTAAAAGGACAGCAAAATGAAGTGAAGGTTTTAGTATACAGTTTATTTAAAAACCAAGATTATTTTCTTGTTTTTTTTAAAGATTTACTTAGAATTTATGATTTTCTTTAACCCTAATAATTACCATTGCCTTAACCTTACTGGGCACACACAACAAATTTTGATCAACCAACACGTCACAAACACAAAGTTTTCAAATAATTTAATTTCTTTTTTATATGTCTTAAAATAATTTAATTTCTTTTTTTATAATATTTATTTATTAATATATTTAAAATAAAACAAAATAGCCCTTAATTTATTACTATTATTTTATTTTTTGTGTCTTAAGACCTGCAACTTTTTAAACATTCCACTTAAAAAAAAAAACAAAAAACAAGAAAAACTAATTTAAAAATATACATATTTTTCTTTACAAAAAAATAGTATTTTTTTCCATACAATAGTTCAAATAATGTTTAAAGTAAATAAATTATATTTTATACTCTCTTTTTTTCCACTATAATGTAATATTTTTTTTGTTATAATTTTTATTTTTTTACATAATTTTAATTGGTTCTAATTGGTGTTGGGCTTAAATGATTTTTTTTACAAACTTAAATATATATACATTTCATAAATAAAATATTTATAATTTTAAATGTTAATTATTTAAATAAATAAACTTAAAACTAAAACTAAAAAAAAAATTTACAAAATTTTTCTTCAATTTCAAAAGAAATTTCTTACATTTTTTGAGCTACAAGTTTGTTGCCTACAATTAAAGAAAACAATAAAAAATATTTTAAAATACTCAAACAGAAAAAAAAACAAACAATCTTTAGTATAAATAAGTTTTAATTTTTTCCTCTCCCCCATATATACATTTATATATATATTTTTTTATTATTATTATTATTATACTTATTATTAATTTTTATATGTAAAAATGTAAAAAATCTCCCCCAAAAAAAATTTATTATTGTATAATAAAGTTATAAAAAAAACAAAAAAAAAACTTTTAAACAGCTGTATTAATTACTTTTATTATGAATAAGTGCCTTGAAATCGTTTAATTTTTTTATAATTTCTTTTTTTTTTATTTGTTTAGAAACTTTTAAATTTTTTTTGTAGCCTCTAGTTTTTTTTTTTTAATTTTTTTTGAAACTACACAAACAATCAACCCACCACACACACCTACATGTATTTTTTTCGTTTCCTTGAAGTAAGTAAACATTTTTTTTTATTTTAATTTTTATATTTTTTGTTAAATTTCAACTTGCTTTTTTTTGAGTTTTGATTTTTGATTTTCAATTTTTTTTTAATTTTTATTTTTGAAAATGTCCCCTTTTTGTTTTATTTTCAAACTATAACTGCAAAACTAAATAACTCTTAAATCTCTTAATGGTAGCAAAAAAAAAGTGATTACAAGTGATTTGAAATTTTTCAAATAAATTCTTTTATACTCTTGAACAATTAATTTTAATTATAAATATCATATTTCCCCTTAATATTTTTTCTTTTACTAATAAGGTCTCTGTTTTTTTTATCTCCTTTTCTAGATGTTACTCAAAATGAAACCATCAATCCTTCGCTTACTTCGACTACATCTGCTCAGAATGAGTCTCGCATTCGTGTGCGCAATTGGTTAATGTTGGCGGATCAATCGATTTTGGAAAAGAATTATAACGATGGCTCCGGTAAGTTGAGCGAGAATTATTATTTATTAAAGTTTTACCACCATATTCATAAACAGTTTTTAATTAAATTACAGGTTTTTAAAACAAAATTAGTTTTATAAACCTTTGTTACATTTTAAAAAAACTGTTTAGGAATACGGGGATTATTATTTGCTTAAATTTTTGTTGTTTAATTTTAGAATTACTTTTTTTAACTTCTATTTATAAGTTTTTTTAATTATAATTTTGTAAATAATAAAATTAATGAGAGAGAGCACCTAGAGTCTTTGTCGGGAATAGAACCCGAAACCCTCAGATTGATAGCACAGCTCGCTATTGCCTAGTTTATCGTGGCACCCTTTGATATGAGTCAGTTCAAAACAAAGATTTATATCAAAGCCGATAGTAAATGTTTAATGTAGTATCAACTCCTAAATAATTAAAGCATTTAATTTAAGAGCAAATGTTCGAAAGAGTTAATTCATAATTCAGTTTTTCAAATCCTATAAAATTTATTTGCTAAACCATTCTATTAGAGCCTTTATAACAATCTAATTCATAAGCTTAATTCCATAGCACATCAAACGTTTTGTAGTCATTCCTTTAAGAATTCATTCTTTATAGAATTAATTCCTTACTGACAGCAGTTCTAAAAAACCACCGGCATTTTTATTCGAAAAAGAGCTCTACCCTAGTGATGAGAATCCTCGAAAAGAATCCTCAAAATCAAATTAAATATACACCCTTATCGCGAATCAATATTTCTGATGAAATATTTTCCTTTTTTCGTTCATCAACTTTGTTCACGTGAAAAAATTCCCCTTGTTTTGAAATTTTTAGATGGAATTTTGTAAACAATAAACAGCTGTTACGAACAAAATCAACTATTGTGAATGAAAAGTTAATGGGAATTTCACGATGCAATTTTCCCTTCAAGGGAAATGGATATTTCATGGGAACAAAATTTCACATGTTATTGCCGATAGGGGTGATATTCTCTTAACAATTCCATTACGAATTAATTTCTAGGCATAATTCCTTAGTATTCCAAACATATTGAATTCATTCCTTTCAGAATTCATTCATTATAGAACTAATTCCTTATTGAAACATTCAAGTTTCTTTAATTCAAATCCTTTACAAAACAGTTTAATAAAATTCAATAGAATGATTAAAATTTTCTTCTAATTTATCAATTCATTTTGTAGATGATTAAAATAAATTGAATGAAGAAAATATATTTGGATTAGATTTGAATTGACAAAAATTTAATGAATTCCATTATGAATTAATTCTTTTCAAATAAAAGCTTTGAATGAAGCTAAAGAACTAGTTTTTATGAAATGGATTGCTGACAAGCTTAAACTAAATCAATTAATTAATTCGAAGCTCTGTTTAAGAGCATATTTGAGCTAATCTGCGGAATTTGTTTTTTAGTTTACAATCCCATCTTATATTTTTATCATGATAAAGTTACTATTTTTTATGAAACAGTTTTCTAAATGGTTTTAAAGTATTCATTGGTTTGCTATAACTAGTGTCCTGCATTAATGGATAATTTAATAATTCATTAAACATGTTTATCAGTTCAAAGCTGGCTCAAATGAGACTGAATGATTTGGGTCCTCAGTTGGGCGTAGGTGGGGCCTTAGTTGGGCCGTCTGGCATTGGTTAAGATCTTTGACAATAACAATTATAGATAGCGTAATCGATATAGCGATGTCCATCTGTCTGTTTAAACTTTTCAAAGCCCCCAGATGACTTACAAACATGAATGATACATCAATATATATACAGTAGGATCCCCATTAAGCGCTTATTGCAAATCGGTGTATTCATGTCATTAATCAACCAAGCCGATGCAAATTTTTAACCCAAAAAAAAAACGTTTTTTTTTATATAATTGATGTCCGTTTGCTATTGAAAGGCCTCAGAAATCGTACAGCATCAAATCTTGGATCAATGTTGTATTGAGAATCTGGAAAATCGGTCCGAAGTACCCAAATAACTTAGATATACGAATGATACATCAATATATCCGCTGTAGTCCTGCTTCGGTTGCTATTTAAATTCGGGGAAATCGCTGAGATATAAGCAAAAAACCACGCCCACCTCGATTTGTTTAACCTATTTTTGATCTATGTATATATGGATTACTAAGTCATTAACATAGACATAATATACATCTAATGATAAGCATTTCAAAGACATATCCTACGATGTATGTTCGGATCCACAATAGGTCAAAATCGGAAAAAATAAAAAAAAAAATAAATTTCACTCCAAAAATTTTTTCAACAAAAATTGTTTTCTATCAATATATTCAGCATAGCCGATTATATAGGATTCGACATAGCGGAATCTAGCTTTCTTGTTTTGTATTATCAACACTCTCTCATTTCAAAATTCTTATTAAAGAAATTTCAATGGATTTTATTCTTAAATTATTTTTAATTTAATTTATTTTAATTTAGCTTAAGTTACTCTTATTACAAACACTTTATTTTTATTTTACATACAATATAATTTCTTTTCTCTTTCAGTTTTATTTACATTTTTTTTTTACCAATTATATTTTTTTATAATAATTTTTTTCCATTACAGTATATTTCCTTTACAAAAAAAACATAAAAATTTACTTTATTGTTTTCCCTTCTTCTCTAACTTCTGATGATTTTGGTTTTATCTTTTATTATTTTCCTCAAAAAGATTTCAAATTTTTCAAAAAAAATTGAAAATTGATATTTAAACAAAACTAACTTTTAACACTGATTTTTTCCCTTAATAATTCTCTTTTCACGCTACAATTCAAAAAAATAAAACGCAAATATTGAAAAACTAAAATCTAAACTAACAAACATTAATCAATTAAACCAAATCAATCAAAATTAATTAGTTGAACAACAATTAACCAAGAATAACAATAATACGTTGATAACGTCCAATTCGGTTGCCACTAATAACACAACTGGTTTAGTTGTTACTCCCACAAATAATGCCGTTACTAGCACTACTAATACGACTCTGACACTAACATCACAAAATACACCCACAATACAACGTATTGGCAGCATTGGACGCACCACTATCACTTGCATTACGCCAGCTGGGGGTGATGCAGCTGCTTCAAATCCCCAGGCGGCCTTGGCTGCCGCCGGTGTTGAATTGGATGCGGTGGATGATAATAATAGCATGACTGAGGTTGTGGTTAAAATCGAAAATTCCGCCACCTCCTCACAAGACGAAGACGAGGAAATGCCCGATGAAGGTGATGATGCGCCCACCACCGAAACCAATGATGAAGACGATGAAGGCGATATGAACTATGATGATATTAAACTCTCCAGTCCCATGATGTGGGCCATGGATAGCGTTAAAATCGAACAGGAAGAAGAATTCGAAGATATACTGACGGCCGGTTTTGACAATACCACCACTTCGTTGGACAATGATGAGGAGTTCTTACAGTCTGTATCTTCGGCAACTATGGGTAATTATGCTGGCGGCGATATGGTGGACATGCAAAAGAATCGTGTGTTGGTGGCTAAGAAACGTGTTTCTTTGGAAACTCTAAAGTCGCTCAACAAACAGCCCGGCAGAAATCAATCGTATGTCACACAAATTGAATTGCAAGATCCTCAAGAGCTGCTGGAGAAACATCAACATTTTCAAAAGTTACGTCTGCAGCCCAATCAGCCGGTACAAATAAAATTGCGCTCCATACCAGCCACCATAACAAGTATACAACCTAAACTTGCGGGCGGCTCAGCAGCTCCGCCTCTAGCTCCCTTATCTGCTTTGAAATCCAGCATGACTGAATATAAGCCCTCCCCTTCGAATTCCAATACCGAGTTCAAATCAACCATTTCCGAGGATAGACGCTATCGTATGATTACCCAAAATCAGCGCACCCGCAAAGAATCGCTTGAACATTCCGAGGACATGATCTACAATGCTGACATCGAAAAGCCCTGGGTGTGTCGCAACTGCAATCGCAACTACAAGTGGAAGAACAGTCTCAAATGTCATTTGAAAAATGAATGCGGTCAGCCGCCTCGCTACTTCTGCAGCAAACTTTGCGGTTATGCCACCAATGTCCACAGTAATCTCAAACGTCACATGAACACCAAATGTCGCGAACGTACCGAGGAGGATAATCAAATGCTATTGCAACAGGTACAAGTCCAACAGCCCCAACTGGTGCATCAAACCAAAACTCAGACCACCACCACCAACAGCAATGCAACGATTACAACCTCGGGCTGTGCTACCATCAGCACTGTTACGTCCGTCGGAACAGTCGTACCAACCACAACCAACAATAACAACAACACCACCATCCATACCACATCGAGCAACAACAACAACAGCACCACATCCACGTACACCTTGGTGTTTCAGAAGAGCGAATAGAAAATGGAAAATTTGAGGGAGAAAGTTATACAATTGTTATATGAGAAAAGCTTAGAGAGCAGCAGAGATAGTTTGGCACACGATGAGGTGCTGGAGGATAATCGCGATGCGAGTATGTATAGTCAAACTGAGTAAATTGTAATAACGAAATTATTTTTAAAAAGGAAAACTACTTATTAAAAACAGGTTGGTTTCTTACCAAAAAAAAACCAAACAAACTCCACTCACTACTCCCTCAATTGAAGTGAGAGATTTTCAGTGCAATTTTTTTTTTATTCATTAAAAAAGAAAAGATTTTTTTAAAGAAAATGTGTGAACTTTTTATTTGAAATTAAAAGTTTTTTTTTTGTTATCACTTGTTTTTCAAAACTGTTATAATTTAAAATTTTATTATTTTGTTAATTGTTTATAATATAACACTTACCTCCTTATTCATAAAATTTATATAAAAAATCTGTTCTATAAACCGTTGATAAATTCCAACATTTATTAGGAAAAGAGGTTTAGTATTTTTTTTAATTTGAATGTTCGCCAACATTCCATATTCCAACGAATGTTAGAAATCACTTTTATAACACCAATTATAAAAGTTTTTATTTTATTTGTATTGTTTAAATTGCTAGTTTATATTGTTTATTAAATTTTTGTTTTTTATTACAATTCAAGCTTTTCGCTCGATTTGTTTGCAAACTGAATTTAAACAAAGATTTTCTTAATAATTTACACTATTATGCCATAGATTTAAAATAATTCAAGAGCTAAATTCTTTATTTTTGTTTTACTAGCATAACAATATTTGAAATATTTTATCTGTCTACCAACAAATACTTTTAATTATCTTCTAATATCAGCATTTATACGTATAAACCTTTTAAAATACCTTTTGACTTGTCTCAAATTCTTTTAAAATGTATAACAGTTCTAGTTCAGTTCTAGTTCAGTTCTAGTTAAGTTCTAGTTCAGTTCTAGTTCAGTTCTAGTTCAATTCTAGTTCAGTTCTAGTTCAGTTCTAGTTCAGTTCTAGTTCAGTTCTAGTTCAGTTCTAGTTCAGTTCTAGTTCAGTTCTAGTTCAGTTCTAGTTCAGTTCTAGTTCAGTTCTAGTTCAGTTCTAGTTCAGTTCTAGTTCAGTTCTAGTTCAGTTCTAGTTCAGTTCTAGTTCAGTTCTAGTTCAGTTCTAGTTCAGTTCTAGTTCAGTTCTAGTTCAGTTCTAGTTCAGTTCTAGTTCAGTTCTAGTTCAGTTCTAGTTCAGTTCTAGTTCAGTTCTAGTTCAGTTCTAGTTCAGTTCTAGTTCAGTTCTAGTTCAGTTCTAGTTCAGTTCTAGTTCAGTTCTAGTTCAGTTCTAGTTCAGTTCTAGTTCAGTTCTAGTTCAGTTCTAGTTCAGTTCTAGTTCAGTTCTAGTTCAGTTCTAGTTCAGTTCTAGTTCAGTTCTAGTTCAGTTCTAGTTCAGTTCAGTTCTAGTTCAGTTCTAGTTCAGTTCTAGTTCAGTTCTAGTTCAGTTCTAGTTCAGTTCTAGTTCAGTTCTAGTTCAGTTCTAGTTCAGTTCTAGTTCAGTTCTAGTTCAGTTCTAGTTCAGTTCTAGTTCAGTTCTAGTTCAGTTCTAGTTCAGTTCTAGTTCAGTTCTAGTTCAGTTCTAGTTCAGTTCTAGTTCAGTTCTAGTTCAGTTCTAGTTCAGTTCTAGTTCAGTTCTAGTTCAGTTCTAGTTCAGTTCTAGTTCAGTTCTAGTTCAGTTCTAGTTCAGTTCTAGTTCAGTTCTAGTTCAGTTCTAGTTCAGTTCTAGTTCAGTTCTAGTTCAGTTCTAGTTCAGTTCTAGTTCAGTTCTAGTTCAGTTCTAGTTCTAGTTCTAGTTCAGTTCTAGTTCAGTTCTAGTTCAGTTCTAGTTCAGTTCTAGTTCAGTTCTAGTTCAGTTCTAGTTCAGTTCTAGTTCTAGTTCAGTTCTAGTTCTAGTTCTAGTTCAGTTCTAGTTCAGTTCTAGTTCAGTTCTAGTTCAGTTCTAGTTCAGTTCTAGTTCAGTTCTAGTTCAGTTCTAGTTCAGTTCTAGTTCAGTTCTAGTTCAGTTCTAGTTCAGTTCTAGTTCAGTTCTAGTTCAGTTCTAGTTCAGTTCTAGTTCAGTTCTAGTTCAGTTCTAGTTCAGTTCTAGTTCAGTTCTAGTTCAGTTCTAGTTCAGTTCTAGTTCAGTTCTAGTTCAGTTCTAGTTCAGTTCTAGTTCAGTTCTAGTTCAGTTCTAGTTCAGTTCTAGTTCAGTTCTAGTTCAGTTCTAGTTCAGTTCTAGTTCAGTTCTAGTTCAGTTCTAGTTCAGTTCTAGTTCAGTTCTAGTTCAGTTCTAGTTCAGTTCTAGTTCAGTTCTAGTTCAGTTCTAGTTCAGTTCTAGTTCAGTTCTAGTTCAGTTCTAGTTCAGTTCTAGTTCAGTTCTAGTTCAGTTCTAGTTCAGTTCTAGTTCAGTTCTAGTTCAGTTCTAGTTCAGTTCTAGTTCAGTTATACAGTTATATTTTAATAAATTCAAACATTTGTTAAATTTGTTTATACTAGTGTTTATACTAGTATAAAACATTTTTACATATTTAAAATTTCAGAAAATATCTTATTGCTTCTTTTGTAATTTATAACACATTCAAAACTGTTATACAGTTATGTTTTAATAAATTTAAAAATGCATTAGTTATTTACTAAGATGTTATAAATTAAAAAGGTTCTACAGTTTAAGATTTGTTATACTGGTATAACAGTTATTTCATTTTGTGAATTTTTAGATTTATAACACTTTTTCAACTGTTCTATTTGTAAATGTTTAATTTTTTTGGGCATTTTCAATTGATTTCATGCTGTATGTATACAATTTTAAGATTTTCTGTTATTTATAACAGTTTTTTAAAAATTTTAATTTTCTGAAAATATATTACTGCTCTACTTAAAATCTTGTCTAATTTCGAAACTGTTATACAGTTGTGATTTAATAAATTCTGTATTGAAGAAGTTACATATATTCTAAAAAGTTTTAAAGACATTTTTCAGTATGTTTTAAAGATATAACAGTTATTTCAAAAAGTTGAATAAAATAAATTTGAACACTTCATATCCGTTTTAAATCTGTTGCAAAGGCATAACAGTTATTTTATAAAGCTGATTTTAATATATTTAAGCAAATTTTAAGTTATTTTCTAAAGTTTACGACAGCTTAAATCTGTTATACTAGTATAACAGTTAATTCATTAAGCAGAATAAATCCAAAATTTCAACAGTTTATAATAAATTCAAATCTACTTGAAATATGCATTATAAAATTTATTAACATAAAGCTGATTTAAATAAATTCAAACATTCCAAGCTATTTCTCAAATATTATAACAGTTTAAATCTTTTATAAAAGTTATTTTACTTTTTGTTTAAGTTTTTTAAAATTCCAATTTATTTTTAAGTGTTTTCTTTTTATATATTTTTTGAGTTTTTAAATATAACAGTTTTCTATTTGATTTATTTATAATTTTCACACATTTTCTTTTAGTTATATTAGTCGTTTATTTAAACAATGATCTCATTTATTTAAACAAAAGCCATTTATTTTCTTATTCTAGTCAGAAACAAAGAATTTTTTTTTTTATATTATAATTTTATTTTTAAATAGCATTAGCAAAGAAGAAAGATATTAAAAATTGCAAATTATTTGTATGTATTTGTTTTTAAATCATAAGTTATTTTTATAGACAAAAAGAAAAACATTTATATTTAAAGAAAGTAATTAATATATTTGTAAACCAAAAAGAAATCTAAACTCTAGTCAACTATAAAATGGAGATTTTTTTTAAATTTCTTTTTTTATAACATAAATATAAAAAAAAAGGTTTAAGCGCTGTAAAAAATTAAGCTTTGCAAAATAAGAAAATTACAAAAAAAAAATTAACAAGAATATTAAAAAGAATATAATAAAGTGTTAAATATTCGATTGAAATGAAAATTGTATACCCTGTAAGCAGTTAATATTTCGAAAGCTAAATTTCAATTTTAAAAATTACAGTAATTCTTATGTTTTTCACACTCATGATATTCATTACGCTACCCGAATATTTGTTTGAAGTAACGTCCTTTTTATACCCTTCAGCTTCGTGAGAAGGGTATATATAAGTTTGTCATTCCGTTTGTAATTTCTACATTTTTCATTTCCGACCCTATAAAGTATATATATTCTGGATCCTTATAGATAGCGGAGTCGATTAAGCCATGTCCGTCTGTCTGTCTGTCTGTCTGTCTGTCTGTCTGTCTGTCTGTCTGTCTGTCTGTCTGTCTGTCTGTCTGTCTGTCTGTCTGTCTGTCTGTCTGTCTGTCTGTCTGTCTGTCTGTCTGTCTGTCTGTCTGTCTGTCTGTCTGTCTGTCTGTCTGTCTGTCTGTCTGTCTGTCCGTCTGTCTGTCTGTTGAAATCAGTTTTCTGAAGACCCCAGATATCTTCGGGATCCAAATCTTCAATAATTCGGTCAGACATGCTTTCGAGAATTTTGCTATTTAAAATCAGCAAAATCGGTCCACAAATGGCTGAGATATGAGGAAAAAACCAAGACAACCTCTATTTTTGACCTATTTTTTACCTATATCTGGATTACTAAGACATTAATATAGACAATATGGATATCTAATGATAGATATTTCAAAGACATTTGCAACGACGTATATAAGACCATAGTAAGTTGGACCTACAATGGGTCAAAATCGGGAAAAAAAATTTGGAACCCGAAATTTTTTAAAAAAAAAAAAAAAATTGAAAAAACAAAAAAAAAATTTAAAATTTAAAAAAAAAAAATTTTTAAATTTAAAAAAAAAAAATTTTTTTAAATTTAAAAAAAAAAATTTTAAATTTAAAAAAAAAAATAATTAAATTTAAAATAACAATCGAAAATTTTTTTTTTTCAAAAAATTCAAAAAACAACTGGAAAAAAATTAAATTTTGTTTACCTAAAAATATTTAAAATTTTGAAGTATAATTTGGTGAAGGGTATATAAGATTCGGCACAGCCGAATATAGCACTCTTACTTGTTTAAAAACTGTTTGACCAATTTTGACTCATGAGTAAAGCATAAGAGGGTTAATAAATTTATAACAACCCGAATATTTCGTGCTATTTCACCAATTTGAACAAAAGAATCAACGTCCTCTTTTAAAGCATTGAAATCTGTTTGGTCATTTTTGACCCATGAGTACAGGGTAAGGGTTAATTTCAATTCAGATGATTCTAATTGTATTTCAATATTTTCCAATTGATTATCTGAAAATTTCAATTTTATTTCAGAATTTTCTAATTGGATTTCAGAAAATTCAAATTATATTTCCGTTATATCTCTTAAAAAATTTCTTAAATACAATTAAAAAATTCTGAAATAGAATTCGAAAATTCTGAAATAAAATTTGAAATTTGCGAAATTCAATTCAAAATATCTGAAGTACAATTTAAAACTTTTGATTTGAATTTCCGAAATTTAAAATTTTATTTCAGAATTTTCGAATTCTATTTCAGATTTTCTAATCGTTTTTCAAAAAATTCCAATTATATTTCAGAAAAAATTCCAATTATATTCAGAAATTTCCATATTTGTATTTCTATAAGAAATTTCTGAAATATAATAGAATATTTTGAAAAATGATTAGAAAATTCTGAAACAGAATTGGAAAATTCTGAAATAGAATTGGAAAAGTCTGAAATAAAAATTTAAATTTCTGAAATACAATTAGAAATTTGTGAAATAGAATGGGAAATGGTGTATAAACTAAGGTTATATAAGTCGATTGTTCGATTATACTTTTTGCTGAAAATTCGAAATCGACTTTTTGATCAGAAAAAGTCGAACAATCGATTACATTATCCCAAAAAAGTCGATTAACTAAAAATAGTCGACAAAAATCTAGCAAACATATATTTTTAACATTAAAATAGGATGAATAGTCGCCTTTTTATAAATAGATAAAGTCGACTTTTCAAAAATTAAAAAAAGTCGAAAGGTCGACTTTTTAAAAATCGAAAAGAATCAAAAGGTCGACTTTTTAAAAATAAAAAAAGAGTCAAAAGATTGAAAACTATAGAACTCTACTAGAAACTTGCCCCAATTTTATAAACGTTTGATTAAATTTGTATTGAATAAATTCTAGTTTGAAGTCAAAAGGTCGACTTTTTCAAAATCGAAAAAAGTCAAAAGATCGAAAACTATAAAACTTTAGTAGAAAACAGCCCTATTTTTATAAAAGTTTTATTAAATTTTTATTGAAAAAAGTTTTAGTTCGAAACTTACATTTCAAAACTTAGCGTTTTAAACAATGAGTTCTCTAAGTCTATGCAAAGCCCATTTTAACAATTTATGAAAAATAAGTACCAGGGTATACAATAACACTATTATTTATTAAAAAAAATCAATGTATGTAATTAAACAAAGTATATTTATAAAAAAAAACACTACAAAAAAATCATGCTAGTCAATGTTTCGAAAGTACTTAAATATAAAACTTTCACTTTTTAGATAATTAATTATAAATTATTATTTAAGTACTCGTATTTATGTTTTTATATATTTTAGTTTTTATTTAAACTTACTTTTAGTTTCTTAAACAAAAAAAAAAGAAAAAGAAAACAATCTAGTCAAACATGTAGAGATTTATATTTCTTAAATATTTTAAAAAAATCTTTTTGGATAATTATTCTTTATTTAAATTAGCAAAAAAAAGAGAAAAATAATTAAATTTATTACAAATATAAAAAAATTAAAAAAAAATAAAAATACCACAACATTTTGGCAATATGTAATGTAAAATATTTAATTTTTAACAAAATATATATAAATACTTGAAAATACTTATTTATTATTATTATTATTAAATATAAAACAAAATATAAACAAATTTAAACACAATAAATTAATATTATAAATATTACATGTGTATTCTAGTCTAAAAAAAAACAAAAAACACTTTACACTTAATTTACTATAAAATACAACATACATTTGAAATATTATCTTACACACCTACCTACACAGACACACAAAATTACACAATATTGAAGAAAATTTTTGAAAATAAAACAAACATTTTTTGAATTATTCATTAATTAAATAAATAAATATAAATTAATATGTAAAATATATTAAAAAAAATATAAAAAAAACCAAAAAAGACTTTTTATTTCAACACAACTGGAAACAAACACACAAATCATAGAGAAATGCACATAGAAAGGAAACTAGAAAAAAACTCAAAGTAAAATAATTACTGCAAATTATAACAAAATATTGTTTTAAGACATTCTCACTATTTAGGTTTTTGTTAATTGAGTTAGGTCTTTGCCAAGAGAGTTTCCAATCTAGGTGTATTTCTCTATAACACCAACATTTAACAAAACTCCTCCCTCATTTAGCATTTTCTAAAAAAAATACTCATTTTATCCTTTACAATTCCTGCTCCTTCTCCTTATTATCCTTATTATCCTTGTTATTTTATATTTTTTTTTTTATTATTTTTGTTTTGATTTCAATGACATTTGTTTGAGAATAATTTTTACTAACCAATTTTTTCTTTTAGGTGTCTTAAATTGAATCCTTGTTCCGTATGCCTGTGCTAGAGGACGTGGTTTTCTTTCAAGCACCTTTAATAATAATAATGAGTTGGTTGTAATGTGCGAGTGTTTAGAAATTGCTCAAAAATAAGCCTTAATTAGCCTGACATAAAAGCAATTTCTAATTCGAAATTTCGTGAGTGACAGATCGACAAACTTTATCTACATAAGCTGTTCAACATCATAGCAAACAATACTCCTCCTCCTCAAAACAAAAACAGAAACCAAAAAACGTAACATATTTTTTTAATTAGAGTAATAATTTTATAAATTTCTTTTCTTTTTTTTCTTTTTAAAGAGTAATAATGCATGCCTTCTCTACCAGCCTACGAACAAACAAACTATTTGAAAAACAATATCTAGTTACAAAAAAAAAAAAAATCAAAAACAAATTGTAAACCTCTCTAATGGATTCTACAGTAAAAACCCAAAAAAAGCTAGAATAATGTTTCCTATTTATGTTTGTGTTTCCTTTTAATATTTAACTGTAATATTTTGTGAACTTTTAGTGAAAAGAATTTGTATTAAATTTGATTTTATCATTTGTTTTGTAGTTAATCTTATATAAAGTATTTTTACTCTTCATCGTATTTGTTAATTATATTTTTTTTTTTATATTTTCCAGCCTTTATTTTTTATTATTTTATTTTGTTTATTCTTTTTCCCCCCGAAAACGAAAGAAACGGAAGCTCAAAACAAATTCAAATTTAGCTCGCTCCTACTTGCTGTTCGCTCTGAAAACAATTGGCTTTGAAAACAATACAAATTATCAAAATTTCTTGAAAATGTTATGCTGTTTCCGGTTCTTTTAGCCCCCCCTCAAAAAATAATTATAACTACATACTATTATTTTCTATATTATTTTTCAACAGGTAAATTATAATTCTTTTTTTTTCTCTCATTTATTTTTAATTTTGAATTTGTAGTTAAGTATTTTTCTTTATTGTTTAAAATACAATTATTTAGTTAATATATATATAAAAAAAAAATATTGTAAATTTTAAGTGCATGCGTATTTAATTTATATTGATTGGTCTCTTTTTGAAAGGAAATATTTCAATATTTCTGTTTTTAAATCTTTTAATATTACTCCAAATCTTGTGTAAGACCGTGTCTATACCTGTTACATTTTTGTCGTGATAAAGACCCTGTCTATACCTGATATATTTTTGTCATGATAAACATCAAAATGCTTGTCAAAATAAAAAAATATCAGTTAAATCAGGTTCCCATTTATTTTCGTTATGGCAAAATTGTTAGTCTTTGTCTTGACAACAGACGTCATTAATTGTTATGATAAATATTTGTCAAGTAAAGACAGGGTCCTAAGGTTTTACTAGATTCAATTAACAAATATTTTTCTATTAAATAACTCATGAATTTCATTTAAAAGTAAGAAAATGTTCAACAAAAAAAAAAAACATTTTAAACAGCAATTACATTGTGTTATAAATTTGAAACCAATAAGTGAATTTAAATGTCACAAACATGCTGATGAATGTTGTAATATATAACATTTTATTTACATAAATAGAAAAATATTCATCGTTTTCGAATCTAATTGAAACTATACACAATATTTTCTAAATAAATCTTAAATGATTAAAACTTTATTATTCATAATTTTTGTAAGAAACTCTACATAGATATTCTTTAAATTTTCTAGTTAAATAATTCGATATGAGCTTAATTCACTAAAATCGTAATGGGATATAAAAAAGTCCTCATTTCTTTCTAAAAAAAACTCCTACTCAAGCTTTATTTCAAAGTTTTTATTATTGAATTGAGGCTATCAGTGCAAAAGTGGTGTAACTCGAAATTATTTATTTAGTGGTATATTCAACATACACCACTTCTGCTACATTACTTTGTTATATTATGCTCAGTGCAAAAACTATTTTTTCAGCTCCATCTGCTTTTGAATACCAAAAGGTAGCTGACCCCACTTTTGTATTGATATTGGTAATGTAAGGACTGTATGTTACACCACTTTTGCGCTGATGGTCTCAATTATGAGTTCAAGTTTTTGTTAATTCAAATTTAATGGATATATTTGTTCTTCGTCTTTACAAAATAACTTGTTAGTGCTGGTTCACACATCTCAATTTTACTTGAGCATGTCTTGATTTTATAGAAGAGAGAGCAAGAAAAAGAGGAAATATCAAGACTTGCTCAAGTAAACTTGACTAGATTTAAATTGAAGAAAAATTAAATCATTACAAAATATTATCTTTATTAAGCTGATTAGTAATTGATTTAAATGTTTTCATTAGGAATTAATTCAATAGAGATTACATTTCCAAATTAATGTATCGTTCCCACGACAATTGGTTCTTCACTTCGGAACGAGCCGAGTCTCACTCGCCCAAATATTGTCAACCAACCGACAGTTATATCAATCGGAAGTTTTTTCCCCAGGGAACAACTTTCGACGACATCATTACTGTTACAACTAAAAGAATTAAGCCTATGAATTAGTTTGTAATAAATGTTTTTTGGAATGGTTAAAAAATTTAATTTAATTTCAATAAAAAACCTTAACGGTTGTATTGTGTAGAAATTTTATGATTTGTTTTAATACATGGATAAAAATACCGACTAAAATTGCTAAAATGAGAATCTATTAGTGTAGTTCAGATCTTGAATATTCGAAATAATCACTGTTTAAAACATGGCTTAACATTTTGCCTCTTTTTCTATATAAAACATTAATTTGTTGAAATATTACCAACATCGTTCTGTGATGGACATAAATAACAGATAATTTAGTGGTCTTCCTGATAATTCGTTTCAAAAATGAACATGTTCGAACATGTATGAAATTATACTTTATAATTCGAAAATGTTTTCTATGAAATTAAAAATATTGTTAATACGTTTCTATTATTAAATTACTCTCTGTACATTATTCAATAGATTTGCCTCAGTTCCGTAAATCGAATCGTTTTTAAAACGTGAATTTTTGAAATCACAAAACTTTGTTCAGTCAAGCGGGAAACATCAGGTTTGAGCTGATTTTGTTAAATAACAGCTGGTGTTATTAAGTTTACATACATATATGATAACTGCCGCTGAATTCAGATGCATAATAAGAACCCAAAAATCGATTATCAACTCCCCCAAAACCTAAACGAAATAAACAATAATAACCTCAATTGATTTTTGGAGCTAGTTTCAAGCGTGTAAATTTCAAACAATCATTAATGAAGGAACTAGTTCTAGAATTACATAGTCCTAGGAAAACTAGTCTGAAGAGTGACAATTTCAAACAACAATTATTGTTGAAGGTAAAAATAAATTTCAAACAATCAATAATGAAGGAACTAGTTCCGAGAGTGACAATTTCGAACAGCAATTATTGCTTAAGGAACTGGTTCAGGAACCAGAAATTTACAATTGAATTTAAAAAATATCAATTATAGAATGAAAAATAATTAAAAACTTGAGAAATATGATATTTCTGTAAATTGATTACTTCGGTTCTTAAAACTTTACTATTAGAATCTCATTGTGGTGGTACATTCATTTTTAAATTCCATGTAAAATATTTTCATAAATATTAAATTTTTATAGAAAATATTTTATATATAGATATTATCTGAAAAATATATAAAAATCGACTAAGACTAAAGAAATACAATTGCTTACAGAGTAAATGTTATAGCAATTTGTGTAATAAGTCAAGTCGAACATAAAATATAAATTTATGTTAAAGAAAAATTCTTATAATTTGGATTTTTATAAAACATAAATTTAAAAAAACACTTACATACATATTTGCTTATTTTTTTTTTTTAAAGTTAAGATTTTATTTTATCTGGTGGCCTACTTCGTAATCCAATTCCATAACGGCAATATTCGAATTTGTGTGTGAAATACATTGTAATTCGAAAGTGTTTCCTTTCGAATTGAATTACGTAATAACCCTTCAGACTTTCATAAATATGAATTTGGATATGATATGAAAGAAAATTGGATAATTTTCAATAGTGTTAATACCGATTGAATATTTATTGTTCATGACAATATTTTTTTTCGATTTTGCCGAATTTTATTCAACGCGACATTGACAGCGTGGTTGATTTTAGGTCTCAACCACCTTCTAACAATTTGACGCGTGACATTTTTTAATTAGATTTTGTAATAGACAATCTTTAAAGCCCCTTTAGACAATCACATTTAATGGCTCATTTTTGAGACTAACAAAAATTAAAACCAATTCGCTTGTAAAAATAAATTTATGGATAATTTTATAGCGGAATCGATAGAGTCTGTATGTTGAAATCAAATTCCTGTAGCCCCCAAATAACTTACATACATGATTCATACATCAGTATATCCGCTATAGTCCCTGTTCGGTTGCTAAAATCGAGAAAATCGACCTACAAATGGATTAGATAAAAGTAAAAAAATGGACCGCATCGATTTATTTACCAATTTTTTTTTTATTTATAGTATCTGGATTATATGATATGATAAATGATAGATATTTTTCAAAGAACTTTCCAACGACTTATATAATGCCATAGTAATCCGAACCGACAAAAATTTAATCCGAGTTTTTTTTTTCACCAAAAAAATATTTTTATACCCTTCATCATGAGTGGCAAGGGTATATACAGTGAGCCTCAAAAGTGAGTAAACAGCAGCGAATTTTTTGATTTTTTAAGATCATGAAAATCATTATATTCCGACTTAAATCTATATTTTTCACAACCAAAGATATTATTCAAGCCAATCTCTATCAAACCGAAACTTTAAAATTTTAATCATGGATAAATTTTAGAATTTTCATTATCTTAAAAAATATCCAATAATTTTTGGTGTATACTCACTTTTGCGGCTCACTGTATAAGTTTGTCATTCCGTTTGTAATTTCTACATTTTTCATTTGCGATCCCACAAAATACATATATATATTCTTGATCGTTATAGATAGCGGTGTGAATTCTCCAGGCTCGGTTGCTATTTGAAATCGAGAAAATCGGCCCACAATATATATGGAAAAACCGGGACAACCTCGATTTTTGGCCTATTTTTGATCTATATCTGGATTACTAAGTCATTAATATAGACAATGTGGATATCTAATGATAGATATTTCAAAGTCCATTGCAACGATGTATATAAGGCTATAGTAAATTGGACTTATAAGGGGTCAAAAGCGGGAAAAATGTTTTTGATTAAGGGGTCAAAATCGGGAAAAATGTTCCCGAATTTTTTTAAACGAAAACATTTTTTGTCTTAAATTTTTTTTCCTAATAAATTAAAAAAAAAATTCGAAAAAAACATTTTTTTTTTAAATTTCGAAACACAATTTGGAAAATAAAATTTAGTTTTCCTAAAAATATTTAAAATTTTTATTTTAAAGTATAATTTATTTGTTGAAGAGTATAAGAACAGCCGAATTTTTTTTAATCCTATTTTTTTATCATTATTAAATTTTTTTCAACAAAAACAATTTTTCAATAAAGATGTAAAAAAAATAGTTTACCGACAAATATCTTAAATTTTTATTTTAAAGTATACTTTGGTGAAGGGTAAATAAGATTCGGAACAACCGAATATAGCTCGGTTACTTATTTTGCCTTATGAATAAGTCTTTAAATAGGACCAACAATGGGTCAAAATCTGGAAAAAATTTTATTGACCCGAATTTTTTTTCACCAAAAAATTTTTTTTTTTATAAATTTTTTTCACTAATAAATTTAAAAAAAAAAATTGGAAAAATTGAAAAAAAAAATTTGGAAAAATTAAAAAAAAAATAAAAATCAATTTCGAAAATTTTTTTTTTTAAATTTTGAAAAACAATGAAAAATACATTTTTTTTAATTTTATTTACCTAAAAATATTTAAAATGTTTATTTTAAAGTAACTTGTTTGATTTATATCTTGAATACTGTCATAAAGTAACCGTGTAACCCATTTTTAAATATTGAATCCAAACAATATAAAACAAAGTAAGAAAGCTATACTTGGCTGTATCGAATCTTATATAAAAAAAGTTGTTGATGAAATTCCAAAAATCTTGGTTGTCGTAGATTTTTGCTAACAAATTTCTTGAATGTATAACAGATATATCGATATCTAATATATTTTCGTTTGATATCTTCGGATCGTCATAATGTTTGTAAAATGTCTTCGGAAAGTTGATTTCAACCGAGTTGCGGAAACGGCTTAATCGACTCCGCGATCTATAAGGATCCATATATATTTACATTATAGGATCGCAAATGAACATTGTAAAAATTACAAAGGTAAAGGCAAACCTTACTATTGCGACAAATTACTCAAATATCTGCTAAAATATATGATCATTTAAAGTTATTTATCTTTGATGTTAACAGATAAATAACTTTAAATCACTTTATAAATATAAATTTCTCTGCTAATTTTATGAAAAATGTGTCAAAGTGGATGTTATTTGCAAAACAAGGAAGTTATTATACAAAACGAACACAATAAATTGAAGTATAAATGTGAATGCAAATGAGTTTGGGAGAAAGTAGGGTTTTGTATTATTTTGTGCTTTTGAAATATTTATTAAGGGAATCCTCCCTCCTGGAGGATCATACTATGTATAAATAATATAAAATAAATAAATATATATGAAAAAATATGTATAAATACTCGTAAAATTGTATTCCCTGTAAACTATGCTACTTATTATTGCAATACAATAATACAACAATAATATAGAGTTTTGTCCTAAATATATTCATACATACAAATAATAGCATTATTATGTAATCAATCAATCGTACATTGAATTAATTTTGTCACTAACATTCAAACATTATTTGTTTTTTATTTTTTTAAAAAAAAAGCTTTTTCTATATAAATATCAAACACATTTTAAAATTCACACTAATAATCAGGTCAGACTATAAATATCGAACAAAAACTATTACATGTATAAAAATTATTGGGAAAATACTACTCAAATCCTCAAGTAATTTCAATACGAACACAAAATAAAAGTTACAATTTAACATCACACATTCCAGCAAGCACAAAAGAATAAAACCAAACAACTCTATAATCATGTTAAACACAATCATAAAATAATTAAAAAAACAGACGATACACCCCAGTCACCAAAATCACTTCATAAGAGAATTAATTATTAATTTAAAAAAAAAAATCCCAGCAAATTATTTTTGAAAAATTTATACAAAATATTGAACACAAATTTCTAAAAGGAGAAAGAAAACTGGTTTTGAAATGAATTCAGAATGAAAATCTTGAAAAAACTCAAATTTTCAAATTAAATTAAAATTTTAGAAATATAAATCATGAAATATCTAGTATTTCAAAATATTTTTTATAAAAAAATCGAAAAAGTTTCAATCCTTACTTTGCTGGGATATTTTTTTTTTTTCAAAAGTATTATTTTTAATTTCTATTAAAACAATTATCATGGCTATTATATGTATAACTTATATTTTAATTTAA
Organism: Calliphora vicina; assembly: GCF_958450345.1. Taxonomy (NCBI): domain Eukaryota; kingdom Metazoa; phylum Arthropoda; class Insecta; order Diptera; family Calliphoridae; genus Calliphora; species Calliphora vicina. The sequence continues at coordinate 97,463,085 of NC_088784.1, read as the reverse complement.
ACTAATTTATTTTAAAAATGTTTTTTTTTTCTTTTTCAAAACTATTATTTTTAATTTTGTCCTAAATTTAAAAAAAAAATTTTTGAAAAATCCTTTTATTTTGTTTTGATAAAAATTTGTTTTTTATCTGGATAAAAGAAAACAATTAATTTAAATTTACTTTTTTTCTTCTTTTTTTCTATTGTCTCTCCTACTTTTTATGGTAAAAAAAATAATTTTTGCGCCTACAGATGATTCTACTCCCCTACATAGCAGTAGTTTTTTACATCGAAGACGTCATAGTATACGCTTAAAAACCAGTCCACTGACCAGCCCTTTGCCATCGGGCCCGGGCGTTATAAAATATGAGCCCAGCATGGGTTTAGGTGAAAACGACGATGATGATGATGACGAGGATGAGAACAAATTGGTGGTCAGTGGTGTGGATCATAAACCCCTTATAACAGGGATTAGTGGTAGTGGTGGTGTTGGTAGAACACTAGATGAGGAAGACGACGACGATGAGGAGGAGAGTGAGCAACCATGTGATTTGCGCTTAAGTAGCCATTTTAATATAAATCTCGTTTCGATGGCCTTACAACAGGCCGCAGTTGCAGCCACGGGTGATCAAAAGACGGCCGCAGCAATGGCGGCCGCCATGATGAGCAGCGGCGGTTCAGCAGTTAGCGGCGGTTCATCAGGTATGCCTCCAGCCACGCAATTACAACAAGCGGCCTTACAAACCATAGCAGCAGCAGCAGCGACGTCACACCAGGCACCACATCATGCTCTACACCATCAAGCCCAACAACAGGCGGCGGCTGCAGCCCATCATGCCCTCATGAACTTTCCAACCGGAGCTGCATCGCCCTCACGCCGTTACAGCACAAGTAGTGGCGGTGGCGGTGTCGCCGGTGTATCTAGTATGGCCGGTGCTCCGACTTCGGGGTCGGGTGTTCTAACATCCACGAGTGGTTCTTCGGCCATGCATGGTGCTTCTACCTCAACTATAGTGGCTCCCCATACACCCTCCAGTACTGGCGGCAATTCTGGTGGCATGATGGGCGGCCAAGGTGTAGCTGGTCCTGGTAGTGCAGGCGCTACTGGTGCTAGCGGTTCGGGTGGCTCGGGTGGTAGCTCCACCTCTTGGGGTGGCGCTTACACCTGTGATCGCTGTGGTAATTCTTATGCACGTCCGCATAGCCTTAATAGACATGTACGTTTTGAATGCGGCGTTGAACCCAAGTTTGAGTGTCCCATTTGTCACAAGAAATCAAAGCATAAACATAATCTCGTGCTGCACATGCGTACCCATCAACATCGATGATATAATCGATGACAGCAAACATTAAAAACAACAACAGAATCACTGACATGTATAAAAAGAGTAACACTAAAGGCCTAAGAAGAGAGAAGAGTAGAGTGTGTTAGAGTTAGAGTAAAGAGCTTTAAATTAAATTTCTATACAATGTCGTGAATGATTTGTTTTTAATGTTTAAACACCAGCACGAATGTGATTTTTTATTATTATTATTTAAATTTTTTAAATAATTTTTGATTTTTTTCCAAATGATCTTGAATTTCTTAGTCGTTTTTTTTTTTTAATAATTTAAGTCAAACTTTTATAACTTTATATAAAGAGAAAAACCAAGCCACTGCGTAGATTTTCTTGTGACATATAAAATGGTTTATATTAGAGAAATATATATTGAAATTTTTCTTAATGTTCAACTAAAAAGAAAAGCTTTTTTTTTTTGTAAAGAAAACAAAAACATTTATAACATATAAAAAATGCAAATTTTTAATATTATAATTAATTATTATTTTTTATTTTATTTTTTTTTGTAAATTTCAAAACACTTAATGATCTCAACCATAATAAAACTATGCATTTTTTCAAAACATTATAAAAAAAAAAATTTATAAAAAAAATACAAAATATAATTAAAACTAAACGAACATTCTTAAATACATAATAAAATGATTTAGAAAAAAAGCTTTTCTTTTTGACAAAAAAAAGATAATATCCTAAAGAAAAAACAAACAAACTTGGATTTAAAACGCATTCTTTTAATTTTTTTTTATTTTTTATATTTAATATAACAAAAATCAAGTCAGCATTAAACAAAAAAGAAAAGAGTAAAACGTTAAACATAACTTAAATATATAAAAATAAGAAAATATGAAAACAAAAACAAAAAAAAAAAAATAGGCAAACTAAATATGAAACTAATTGTGAGCTAAATGTGCAATAAATCAATAATTATAATTAGCACCAATTTTATATACATATAAAAAAACAAAACCAATAATACAACTAAAAACAAAGAAATATTATAAAATAATAACAAAACAAACAAACAAAAAATGTTAGAGCAACACAAAATCTGAAACTAAAAAAAAAGAAAACAAAAAAACTAAACAATTCTATAATATAAAAAAAATAATTAATTAATGCTTTCATACACATTTAAAACAAAGCAAACAAATAGTGATACAAAGATAGAAAGAGAGAGTATATGAGGTAAAGAGAGCGAGGATGAATTAAGAAAGGTCTAAAGTATACTAAAGGGAATTTTATCTCAAAATAAATTAAACAAAACTAGTCCAAAAACTTAGCAAACCAACCAATAATACAAAAATATAAATAAATAAATATTTCTTTTAACTGAAATAAGGGTGGTTATGGTCAGATCATTTTAAAGAGCAACCAAAGAGAGGACAGTCATTAGAAGTTAGTCAGTACAATCATATCGGAAGTGTAAAGAGACTAGGCTATCTAACAATTATACAAACTAAGACTCTCAAGATCGATACCTGAAATAAATAAGTCTTGATCAGTCAATCGGAATATTACGGGAAAATGTAGATCATCAAACCGATATATTACACACCGTGTACTAAAGATCCAACTGAACTGAGAAATTTCTTTAATTTTTTTCAATATTTGAGTTTTTATATTGGCGAATACTTCTTCCATATCCTCTCCCAAGATCGATACATGAAATAAATAAGTTTGGAGCAGTCAATCGGGATATTACTGGAAAATGTAGATCATTAAACCAATATATTATCTAATCGTAAAACACCATGTGTCAAAGATCCAACTGATCTTATTTAAAATAAAATTTCTTTAGTTTTTCTCAATATTTGAATACTTCTTTCATGTCTTCTCCCAAGATAAGTCTTCTCCCTATAAATAAGTCTAGATCAGTCAAATATCTTAATATTTTTATAAAGAGACTAGGCTATCTTACAAACCGATATATAATACAAACTAAGCCATATCTGACACACAAGTGGTCTCAAGAGTTTTATTTATTTCTTCTCAATATTTGAGGCTATATATTGTCCTCTCCCAAGATCGATACGTGAAATAAATAAGTCTTGAGCAGTTAATCGGAATATTGCGGGAAAATGTAGATCATCTAACCGATATATTATCTAATCGTAAAATACCGTGTGCCAAAGATCCAACTGAGCTTATTTAAAAGAAATTTCTTTAATTTGTGTCAATATTTAAGGCTATATATTGGCGAATACTTCTTCCATATCCTCTCCCAAGATCGATACTTAAAATAAATAAGTCTAGATCAGTCAATGGGGATTTAGTGGGAAAAATGTAGATTATCAAATCGAGATAATATGTAAACGAAGCACATTGTGTACCAAATATCCATTGTGTCTCTCGATCCCTAGAGTCCCATATTTTCAAAATAAAATTCATGAATTTCCTTTAGAAGAAACTGTGACACACAACTGGACTCATTCAAAAGAAATTTCTTTAATATTTCCTCTACCAAGATCGATATTTGAAATAAACAATTTTAAGCAGTCATTCGGGATCTTGCGAGAAAATATAGATCACCAAACCGAGTATGTAACCGTGAAAGATAGTGTGTTAAATGATAAAGTTCTACCATCCTGCCAGATTCCCATATTTTCAAAATAAAATTCATGAATTTTCTTTAGAAGAAACTCTAACACACAACTTGGCTCAATCAAAAGAAATTTCTTTAATATTTCTAAATATTTGAAGCTACATATTGACGAATGTTATCCAAGATCGATAATTAAATAAGTGTAAATCAGTCAATCGGGATCTTGCGGCAAAATGTAGATCATGAAAGTCTAGATCAGTCCATCAAGATCTTGAGGGAAAATGTAGATCTTCAAATTGAGTTAATATCTAAGCGTAGTGTGCTAAATATCAATTGTGTCTCTTGATAAAATTGGACCATTCTGCTCCACATTCTCAAATGATTTAAATGTGAATTATTAGTAAGTTGGTTATGTCCTGACTAACGCAAATTTATACCAGGTGGTGGCAGTGGCGAATTCAGGCAAATATAAGCGAATTCATTAATTTCTTATATATGGAGTTTGACATTCGAAACAACTTCCTCAATGTTGAGAATGGCAAACTCCATATATTACAAATTAATGAATTCGCTCATATTTGCCTGAATTCGCCTTGGTCCTAAGTTTTCACTAGCTGCAGTTATATTTCTGAAACCACATAAATGGTTATTCAGTTTTGGTCCTTCGGATTGTATATTTAGTCGTACAATCCGTAGGACCGTTTGCATTAGCTGCAGTTTTGGTCCTTCGGATTGTTCATTACAGTTATGGCAAACAAATTTATGCTTTCACTCGATCTATTCACTGAGTTGTTTTACTTGGATCCTTTCTCAGCAAAATCAAATCACGATTTGTTAAGTCATTAAAACATTTCGGATTTATATTTGACCTAAAGAAAAACAGAAAAGAAGCTATGTATCAGCAATTCTAAAGAAAGCTAATAAATAACGTTTGCCATTTTAAACGTTTTCAAATACTGTTTCAAACTACAATGTACGGAAACAGATAAAAGTATTCAAATTTGGTCCAAGACGTCTAAATAATATTAGGACCTACATATCTAAGAATAGAGAAATTTAGGAAGAAGTAAGAGAAAACAAATACATGGAAAGGGGCATAATTATGAACAAGATGTGGCCTCAGCAAAACAGCTGATTATGTTTTATACACAGAATTTTATAGCCAGAATGTCAAACCCCATGTATAAAAAAAATCTTTCAAAACTGACCTGTTCAATTCCATGCAAACAAATTAGAGTACAAATTACTCCCCGAGATGCGGTCACATTAAGAAGTTCAAACTAGAGCTCTTTCTGTCAAATCACATATAGAAAAATGAAATCAAAAAATCTTCTTCAGGATGCTGACACAAACCCACTCTTTTATGCTAAAACGTCAAAATAACAACACCCAAGTAAGCTAAGAGAAATATTTACTTTAGATCTTTTTTGCCAATAATAAATAGTAAAAAAAACATTGACAGTTAGTAAGAAATTTTTGTAGCTAATTAATTAAATTACTCTTGGCAAATTGTTGGGCAATTTACAAAATAAAGAGCATTTAATAATGATCTCATGATTTTATTACAAAATAATAAAAAGTGTGAAACAAAACGTTACCAAAAGTGAAAAGCCAACAACTTTTTGTTAAGAGTAAACACAGATAAAAAAAACAAACACAAGTGATAAAAAATATTCTCTCTTGCAGATGAATCATAAGGAAACCAAACAATTTTAAGAAGAAATCCTTTTTTTTTTTTTTTTTTTTTTTTGAGCAACACAATGTGATAGCAATGTGAGAAGGTGGAAAGAACACGAAAATAGAAATAGAAAAGCAAATAAAATTAAAGAAAAAAAAAGAAAGAAAAGAAAATGGCTAAGGGTTTTGTAAGCTTTGTTTTTAATTTTTTTGTGATTTTTGTGTATAACACTAAATAATAATACTAAAAATAAATAAATATAGTTTAACTAGTCAAAAGATAAAAAAAATAAAATGACAAAGAGAAACACACCACATATATAAACTTTTAAAGAAATGCAGTATAAGAGAGAGATAAGGAAGGAGAGTTATAGGGAGAAAGAAATGGTAGAAAACAAAACAAGAGTAAAAGCAAAGAAGTGATGATACATTTAAAGCACTTGTAAATAACAAGAGTTAAGAAAATAAATTTAAAAAAAATACAAAAAAAAAAAATTATAAAAAAAATATTTAGAAAAATATATTTTGTTGACAGAATTGAAAAATAATAAAATTTTTACACACACACAGACCAAAACTTGTTAGAGAAAATAATAATAATAAAGAAAAATAAATATCTACACCTTTAAACTTGCATTTAGCTTTGCAAACAATTTAAAAAAAAAAACATAAAAGAATTTAAAAATCTAAGAAAATAATATAAAACTGCACTTAAAAAGATGTTTACTTTGTGGTCATCAAGCTTACAAGAAAACTCTTCTACCATCTTTATTTGGAAGTTTAGAATAACCTTTCAGCTGCTCTAAAGCCTCTCTTTTATGCTTTAACGGTAAAAGTGACAGCATCCAACTAAGCTAAAAGAAATATTTACCACAAAGTATACAGAGGTGTCAAATTTGACAGTTCAAAAACACTAAAATCAGCTTTTTTTGAAACAAAAAAAGCAAAAACAAATTTGCGGTTTAATACAGACAGTGCGTTAAAACAAATAACTATATAAATAAGCACAAAACCAAACCAGTTGAAATTGTTTCGAGCGAAAGAGACAAATATATAATTTGTGATATTTACTCTGTTGCTTATTTTGCCAATAATAAATAGAAAAAATATTGACAGTTAGTAAGAAATTTTTGTAGCTTATTAACTAAATTAAACTTGGCAATAATTGTTGGAAAATTTCTTAATTAATCCATAAAAATAGTTTAAAAATTCGAAATTTAAAAAAAAAAAAATCTGAAAAAAATCATATCCAAATTGAAATCGAAGTCCGTTAAAGATTTTCGATGTGATTTCGAAAGAGCCTAATTGCACAACTTTTGGTTTTCAAACCTCTTTAAATTCGAAAAATTCCTGAGAATATTTGAAAAAATATGCAGATCAGTGATCGGCATAAAGAGAACATGGAATATGGATTTATTTCTCTGTTGTAATCTGACCAGCTATTGACATTCGTGATGTGTACGGTAAATAACCAATCAAGTTCGTTTCCTGATGGCTATGAGACATAATAGTTGCTTGATATTCCATGGAATTATAGAAATTTGACCACAAAGTAAACATTTAGCCAAAACAAATCTTATTTAATACAAAAAAAAACAACTTTATAATATTTTCTTTCAATAAAAAGCCGTCCTCTTTTTTAAACAAAATAATAACGAAACATTTAATTCGCTTACTATAGACAAAAAAAAATAAAATAAAAATAAAAAAATCTAAAACAAAATAGGAAAAAAATACTAGCTTCATTTTTGGTATTGTGTGTCTTTGCAAAGCTTGTTTTAATTGTATAAAATAAATAAAAAAACAACTGAAAATAACAGTAATAATAATTATAAATCTATAATAATTCTTTCAATTAGCAATTTTTTTTAATTATTATTTTTTACACTTGCGATCTCTTTTAACGTTATATTCGTAATAATTATTAAACAAATATAATACATATTACATATATATATTTTTCATTTTAATAGCTTTTCTAGTTTGTATTTGTTAAAACACTTTTTTTTATTTTTTAATTTCTATTGTTTTTTTTTACGAAAAAAATATTTGTAATTATGTATAATTTTTTACTTCATTCCACTAAATATGTTTTTGAAGGGATTTTTTGTTTTTAGAAAAACTACAAAATTTGAGGAGACCAAAAGTATTTTTTTTTTTTAATTTTTTGATTAACAAAATAAACAAAATTGATAGATTTGATAATGAAATGTGTTAAAAGAAAGCTAAATTATTGTACAATGTTGTAGAATGTTAAAGATTTGTATAATCAAAATTAAACAAGATTAAAATTAAATTCAAAATTAATTAATAATGGAATGAAAAAAATTTTGATAAAACCTTTAAATTAAAACAAAACTTAGCCAAAAGTTACTCTCCAACAAATATTTTTGCTGTATTCTGTGACCCTACAAGTAGCCGATGTGTTTTATATTGCCATTTAGAGGATTTCATTATGGATGTGCGTTTCTCGCTCTCTAGAGGTCTCTTTATAATTTCGATTTAAACCAGGGCCGAACATCATCGGTTATTGACCTATAAACAAAACGAATGTCAATGAAATTTATAAAAATTATCAAAAAAAAAAGTAAAAGAAATAGAAAGTGAATAACATGTTATTATAATCCATATTACATGTTCTCTTTATGCCGACCTCTGATTTAAACGATTCAGTAATACTGTAGATAAATGTGTATAAATCTTTAGCTTGATTAATACAATTCCATATAAATCTAAATATAAATGAGAGAAGCTTCTCTACACGGCTTGCATACAAAAAAAAAAAACAATCGTATTATTTTAAATCAGCGGTCGGCATAAAGATAATATGGCACATGGATTTCAATAACATGTTATACACTCTCTTTCTCTGTTATAACCTGATCGTTTTATAATTCAGAAATTTTATGAATTTCGCTGGCCATTCTGTTCGTCACCTACTGGCTATGAGGGCCGACCACTGTTATAAATACCTCACAATAGATTTAGATGCAAAACTTAGGCTTGACTTATTATTTTTCTTTGTACATCTCCATAATTGGAAACAAAGTTCTCTGAGCATCTCACTTGCAATATCTAGCACCATTTTCTCAATCTCTGTTTATCGTTTTTAGGAACTATAAACTTCCAATTAATATCAATTTTGTATGACAACTGTTAGTATATCATTACGATTAAAAATAACCAGAGATTGAGAAAATGAGGCCCAAAATGTTGATATATGAATCGCATTAATTAGCAGGCCCTTAAAACTCTAACGGTTTTGGTTGTATCAGGGCAGGCTTTCTTATATCACCTAGTATTCTGTTGACACAATGAAAATAAAACAGATCAATCGATGCATTAAAGTTGGATTCCAAACGTTTAATTGTCTGATAATTTTTCTGCTGAAAAGTATTCCAATCATCTTTAATTAGCAATATTTTAACATGAACTGCTCGTTCGGATATTTCGCAAATACTTCATGCAGATACAACTTAGTTCTGCTGCAGTGGTTGGCCCTCATAGCTATCAGAACCAAAATCCAGCTGCTACTTACATCAGTTCTAAAACATATTCATGAAGAAATCCTAAAACTAAACGCAAACTGATATAAAAAATATTAAAAACGTAATCTTCGTAATCAGCCTATCACTGATTTAAATAAGTCATCATCAAATCTATAAAAAAATGTCTGAAACATTTCCTATTAAATTAAAACGTTCTCAAACCTTAACATTTGCAAAAGGCTTTGATTCCAAATTATTCTGTTCTGGTTTGTTCTATCTATGCCGATCACTGTTCTATAGAAAGTTAGTGCTTCGGTCAACAGGCTCCCTAATTAACGTGATTTGCTCTAGAAATTTGTCACTATCAGGAACTGTTGAGACTTAAATTTTCTCATCCAACAAGTTGCCATAAAAATAGTTCGGTAATCTGTTCGATATGAGCTGCTACTATGGTATTGAAGAGAAAAGAGAGAAACTTCGGAATTAGATTTAACAATTATCTGAATCAATTCCTAAAACTTGTGGAGAACTTGAGCTTCAGCTTTGAAAATAACCCATCACTGTTGATAACAAGTGACTGATTAAATATTTGTGTTGTATACCAGCGAAACAAGCCGGCCACCGTCTGTTTTATATAATCCTGTTTTTATGAGTTAAATTTTAATGTATGAGAAAACTGTCCCTCAACTTTTCATTATTATTTAATGAAAAGCAAAGAGAAATACATTTAAATGCATGGACTTGATAAAAATCAAGCGTTTTATTAATAACAAGTGCAAAAGTGGTTATAAAAAGTTATTCAGAAAATTTTGACGCCGCTATTTTTGGTTAATTAGAGCCGCCGCCGCCGAAAGAAAATAGTCCAGCCGCCCCCGGCGAAAATTTTAGGTTATGTATTATTTTACCAGGGAAATGTAGAAACATATTTTTTGGTCTTTCTTTTAAATAATAAAATCATTTTCCTTTAACATTCTACAACAAACTGTTACAAAATATCATTCGTATTTTAAAATAAATCATAAAAGTTTTTAAAAATTTATTCAAATTTATATTGGAATGTGATAAATATTAAACAGAAAAAAAAAACACTAACAAAAAGTCCTCATAATATATAGTAACTAATATACATACATAGTATATATTAAGTAAAAATATATAAAAGAAAATTATATATAAAAAAATATAAAACATTTCTTTTTAAAAAAAAACACAGAAATTTCAACATAACGAACCCCTTTTCTTTATATAAAAAAAATGTGTTACTAAAATGATTTAAATATTACATAAACATAAATATTATTTTTTAGTTTTTGTTTCTGTTTTATTATTATTATTTTTTTTTAATTTTATTGTTATTTTAGTTTAATTTTAAAATATACTTTTTCTAAACATTTTACTAATTTACAATTTATATACATACATACATAAATATAGAACATTTATATAAAGAAAAATAATATTTTTAACAAACAAAAAAAAAGAATCCGACAATTTTGTGCTGTGAAAAAAATTGTGATAAAAAAAAACTATTCTCTTAAACATTTTGTTTAACAAAATGTATTAAAAACCAACCAACAAAAACTAAAAATATTTTGTTATAAACAAAAAACAAATGGCGCAAAATTGATGAAAAAAAAACAAATATTAATAATGAATGAAATAAGTACTTTTAGTTTTCTTTAAGTTTTGATTTAAATGCTTATTTATGTATTTTGGATAAATTATATTTTTATGTTTTATTCGATTGAGAAAAAAAAAACAAAACAAAAATTGTACCTAAATTCAGGGGAGAGGAAATATTCAGCAAAGTTTTGAAATTTTTCATATTTATGATTCAATACGACTATAAGTTCGAAATAAATACAAATTAGGACCTTAACCTTATATATTTTGAATATGTATAAGTGTTATTAGAGACATTAAATGGAATCAATTGCAAAAAGTTTCTTTATTTCATTTATTCAAAAACTATTTATGCAAATATTTACTTACGTTACATAGTTCACATTAGTATATGAAGCTATCAGTGCAAAAGTGGTGTAACCCCAATTTAATTATTTAAATTATCCCAACTTTGGTACATTACTTTGTCTCCATCTGCTTTGAATATTAAAAAGTAGTTTACCCCACTTTTGTATTGATATTGGATATTGTAAGGACTGTATTTAACACCAGAATAGCAAACAAAAAGTATTGTGGGTTACACCACTTTTGCGCTGATGGCCTTATATATATTCTGGATCCTCATTCAAATTCTAACACAATCTACTATGTCCATCCTTCCGTCTGTCTGTTGAAAACAGACTGTAAAAAGTTTTCAAACTTTATACACCCACTATCAAAAAAGATGTGGCGTATATTGATTTTCTCATTCCATTTGTAACACATCAAAATATTGTCTTAGACTCACATTAGTATATATGTATATTCCGGGTCCTCATAAGATTCTAAGCCGATCTAGTTATGTCCATCCTTCCGTCTGTCTGTTGAAAACAGACTGTAAAAAGTTTTCAAACTTTTTACACCCCACAATAAAAAAAGATGGGAGGTATATTGATTTTCTCATTCCGTTTGTAACACATCAAAATATTGTCTTAGACCCACATTAGTATATATATTCCGGGTCCTCATAAGATTTTAAGACGATCTAGTTATGTCCATCCTTCCGTCTGTCTGTAGAAAACAGACTGTAAAAAGTTTTCAAACTTTTTACATCCGTCAATAAAAAAAGATGGGAGGTATATTGATTTTTTTATTCCGTTTGTAACACATCAAAGTATTGTCCCAGACCTACATTAGTATATATATTCTGGGTCCTCATACGATTCTAAGTTGATCTAGCTATGTCCGTCCGTCCGTCCGTCTGTCTGTCTATTTGTTGAAAACACTATAGAACACTATAGAGCCCAAACAAAATGAGTTAGGTGGCTGAAATTTTCCATTAATACTCTCTTGGTATTGAAAATGTGCAATATCGGTCTATGATTTCACCTAGCCCCCATACAAATGTGCCCCCGGAATACTAATTGATAAAATTTTGCACAAATTTAACTGTTAAATATCGGGAAAATCGGACAACCTTTGCCCCTAGTCCCCATACAAGGTCCCCCTTAGAAAATAACTTGGAACATTCATAATTGTCTTATAGTAATTAATATTGTCATGAAATCATTTGCAGTTTGTTTCACTTGATATAAAATTACATTTAAATTCATTATTTTGAATATATTTTTGGAAATTTTTACGAAATTAATAAATTTTATTTATAATTTCCTGTTTGCTGAATTATTTTTCCCTCCTCTTCCCCCTTTCAAGAACGGCTTTGTTGTGATTTAATCTTTTAAAAAAAAGAAACTATTTCTATTATTTAATTTAATTTTAATTGGCATTTTTCTTTCTAAGTATGTAGACAAAATTTATATTTAAAAAATACAACAAATTTCGGTCAGTATTCGCAAAAAAGATATAAAATTTATTTTAACGGCAACAACTAAAAAAAAAATTTATAATTAAATTTAATTAATTTCTTATTATTAATATAAAAATACTTTTATTATTTTATAATTTTGTTATCTTTTATTTTTGACTTTGGTATACAATTTCTATATATTTTTTATTAGTTTGTATATGCAAAATTTTGAATTTTATTATTGTTTATAATCATTCTAATTGGTAAATTATTATTATTTTTTTCCGTTTAGTTTTCTTATATTTAAATTAAAATATTAATTTAATGTATAAATAATTTTAGACATTTTTTTTCATATATTTTTTTTCTTGTGCAATTTCTTCGCTAGTCATACACAAATTAATTGCATATTGTTTTATTTTATTAGTTTTGTAAATATGATTTAAGTTTATTTTAAAAAATAAGTTTTTCTTTTTTTTTATTATAAAATAGTGAGTTTTATATAAAGAAAAACGTATATATTTCTATTTGAAAAAAGGATTAAGTAATATAATTTTTCACTTTAAGGTTGTGGTTTATATTTAGTTAACATTTTTATTCTATTATTTCTTAGAAAAAAAACTATTTTTTTTTTAATTATTAATTTCTTTAAAGTTTAAGAATAAAATTTAACAGTTTTAGTTTTGGTTGCTTAAGAAATAGAAACTTCAGTTTTGTATTTTAGTAGTCATGTAAAGTAAGGTTTCAAAATTGAAAGATGAAAACAATGAAATGTTGAGTCCTAAATTCATAACTTTGTTTATTACTGGAACCTTTTTTCTAATTACACTATGTTAAAGATCATTTAGTTCCAACGACCCAATACTTACTGAACTGCTTTTTGCTGACATTTGAACACATTTATGATACTCATGGCAGAAATTTCCAATTGTGTAGATCATTGATTCACACAAAGAGAAAATATGAATATTTGGAGTTTTTGCACTCAGCGAAATTTCTTGCTTTATTAGTTTATCATGATTGTATTTCAATATATGGATAAACAAACACATTAGTTTTTGCAAAATATTGAGAGTGTATGTTTATCCCAATCTGTCCCCAATCGGTTTTAAAACAATTCACATATTTTGGTGTTTTGTTAATAAAATTCACATAACTACTCGTTTCACCTTTGTGTACTACATTCGTGATCGAATGCTTTCGTATCGAAAAATAATTTCGAGAAGGAAATTATAATAAAATGTATTAGATTTCTTGATTGATATCGAATGCCATAAACTCAAAAAGAAAAATTAAAAAAAAAAATTTAACCGATTACGAATGTGTAATTCGCCCCCTGTTTCAATGTATTAAATCGGGAGATTTGTCGAAATTTCACTTCTCTGCTGGGTTTTACGACCTGACTGTCAATATAAAATATAATTTCAGGATATTTTCATCAGTAGGACAGAATCAACTTGTCCATAGTGTGGAACAAATTATAGCATTTTCGTTTCTTTCAAAAGGATCATGCTTCACTTTTCTTAATATCTCAGATGTTGGATCTGCTATTTGTTCTCTTATGTCCTCTTTGAAATTTCAAATAAATAAATCAGCAGATATTTAAGTCAAAACTAAATCATAAAATTGTAAAACTTATCACCAAGAAAATATAGTTTACATAATTTCCATTGTAGCTTGTGCGTAGCTCTGCGGTGTTCGCCAAAAAATGCCACAGCAAACAGTAAATTTGTTTTCAAGTTACATTTTTCCAGAATATAGTATAAATCTGCAGATCTTTAAGTCAAAGCTAAAGTATCAAAAAACATATCTTACACAATTTCCATTGCAGCTCGTGTTGTGTGATTCTGCGGGTTCATCATTCACAATAGCATTGTTGCATGCATTGGGCAAATCACACACTCGCAAGAAGATAGTATATACCATTTTCATTGTAGCTCCTGCTGAGCGATTCTGCGTTGTTCACCATTCACAATAGCATTGTTTTCGGTTTCATCCTTAAACTAAAGATTGGAGCCAATCAAATATTCTCCATAAATCGCACAGTAAACAGTAAATTTGGGTTCAAATTTAAATTTTTTCACAAAGTATTTCTAGGACTGTGATCCGGTGGTGCTTATCATTCACAATAACAGTGTTTCCGGCGGCATACTTAAACTAATGATTCGATCCAATCACATATTCTCCATAAATGCCTTAGAAACAGTAAATTTGATTTCAAATATAATTTTTTTCACAAGTATTTCTTGGACTGTGATCCGGTTTAATAACTTCGGAATCATATTAATACTGAACGAAAAGTGTTACAGGCCTATTCTTTGAAATCAGTGGACGGTTCAAACAAAACATGCCACATTAGTAGATGTATTGCAATGTTGCATAAAATTAATTTTCTGATTGTGTTTTTGATCTCCAATTTGGTTCTCTTTTAATAATTTTAACCAGCTTCGCTCATATTCCTGTTGTGCAATAAGTGCCGACCACTGCTTTAAATAAAAATGTCTACAAAATGTCTTAAATTTGTATTCTTGCTGCACAATCTTGAATTTTAACGAGTTTCGCTCATATTCCTGTTGTGTTCATGATGCACAATCTCCAATTTGATTACCTTTTAATTTATAATAGAGTTTGACTCGTATTCCTCTTGTGTACATAAGAATATACGATTGCGTTCGAGCCCTGGTGGTTATAAGTGCCGACCACTGCTTTAAATAAAAATGTCTATGGATTTCCTTAAATTTTCTGATTGTTTTCTTGCTGTACAATCTCCAATTTGGTTACCTTTTTAAAAATTTTCACGAGTTTGGCTCGTATTTCTGTTGTGTGCCTAAAAACAGAAGAATTCGTTGGGGCCCTGGTGGATTTAAGTGCCGACCACTGCTTTATTTACAAATTTCTACTTATAGATTTTGTGTTTCTGGTGGCTATAAATGCCGACTACTGATTTAAATAAAAATGTCTACTTGCTGATTGTGTGTTATTGTGTTCTTAATGCACATTCTCCAATTTGGTTCGGGCCCTGGTGGCTATAAATGCCGACCACTGCTTTATAATGTCTGCAAAATGTGCCAATATTTCCCAATAAATCTAAAATATTTTCTTTCTTTACAACAAAATTTTAAATACTATTGAACTCAAACAAAAACTGTTAAATTTTATTTTTTACAAAAAATTTAAAAAATAAACATTTTTTAAAAGAAAAAAAGTAGATTTTTTTTATTTTTCAAACTTTTTTTTGCCTTTTATTTTTTTTATTAGACATTTTAGCAGGGATTTTTTTTCAATAATTTTATTTTTCTTATATAACATAACAATTTTGGCTTTTTTTTTAAATATAAACACTAAAAAACCTCTATAATTTAAAAAAAAATTGTAGTAAGGCTTTTAATAAAATAACACTTTACACACCCCCCCTCCCTTAAAATCACACATACACACAAAATAATAATAATAATGAAAATAAAAAAAAATATATTATTAAATAAATAAATGATTTTGTTTTAAACAAAAGAGCTGTGAAATAAAAAACCTAAATATACATTAACAAACAAATATACATATTGATGTGATTATTTTTTGTGATTGTTAGATGAAACAAAATTATTCAAAACACAATTTATTATATTTTTCTTTTCTTTTTTTTTTGGTAAAATAATGAAAAAACACTTACACATTTAATAAATAATATATGTAAGTGAAGAATTTAAATTATATATTTTTAATAAAATAAAAATATATTGATATTGACAAAAACAACACACCTTTCATCAAAGCACAACAAAATGATTAATAATAATAATAACTTTTTTTTAACAAATAATGTTTCATTAAAAACAGAAAACAAAACAAAAAATGCCTTTAAACAGCACATTAAAAATAATTAAACAAAAACAAAAAAAAAACTATTTTAATTTTACATAACCTGAAAAAATAAAATTAAAATATATTTTTGTAAAACACTTAAATTTAAAATATAAATGAAGTAAGAAAACAAAATATTTAAGAAGAAAAAAAAACACAATATTTTGTAAATTTTAGTCATTTTTAATTATATACATAACGAATAAAAATCAATAATGATGAAATATTATTAACAAACACAACAGCAACAAGGGTAAACTCTTTTAAAATTAATTAAAAATTATATAAATATAAATAAATAGATAAAAAGAAAAGAAATGCTTTAAACAAAATATACATTTAAATACATAAAAACATACATATATATGAATATCATAAAACAATGAGTGACCTTAAAATGGAAATTTCAAAATTAAATATTGAAAAAAAAAATAAAAAAAAAAATATTTTTTTTAACCCAAAATTTTGTTATAAATTAAATAAGTAATTAATGACATAATCAGCTCTAACGCAAATAAATATTTCACATGAAAAATGTTTCCTTTTCTCGTTCAAAATTCCCCATGTTGTAAAATTTTTAGATGGAATTTTGTAAACAAGAAACAGCTGTTATGAACAGCATCAACTATTGTGAATGAAAAGTTCAGGGGAATATCATGATAACAATTTTACCTTTCTCCCATATAAATTTTAAAAGAAAACTAACGGGCTTGATCGACTATACTTTCTTAATTGTTTATATTTATTTAAAAAAATATTCAACTATTAAAGCTGGTAAAAAAGTTTCCACTGAATTGTCACTCTATGTTTAAGATATAAAAAAAAAACACTTGTTGATAATGAAAATTCAAATTTAAAAAAAAACAGAAAAACTCACTAAAACTTGCTTGCATTGTTACATTTATAAAAAATTATTATAAAATAAAAATATATATACAGATATATTTACTATGTTAAGTTTTATTATAAAAAAAGAAATCTATATATACATAAGAACATAACAGAAAATTTAAACCAACACAACAAAATTGTTAAATATTGAAATAATAATATTGAAATATAAAACAATGTTAGTAAATTTTAATAAAAAACTGAAATATATACTATATTTATGTAAATCTAATTAATACAAGCGCAAAATATTACTACATATTATTATTGTTAAAATTATAATTTCATTTAATTTTTCTTTAACATTATTTTCACGATTTTTAAATTCTAAAACAAAACAAAAATTGAACGCCTTAAGAAAAATGTTTATAACACAAAGTATAATTCAAAACAAAATATTTAGTATAAAATAATTTAAAAAAAAACGATATATTTTATATAAAAACAAAAAACCCCCTAATATTAATACATATTAATTTTATGAGCAAGAAAAATGAATTGTATAATAATTAATTATATCTATAAATATAAATAAATAAATAATATTGTAATGTATAATGTATCGATTTAAATTAAAAACCAAGAAATATGTGAATGATAAAGAAAAAAAAAAAATGAAAGAAAACTACGAAAAAAACAAAAACTCTTATTTAATTGTTATAAGAAAAACTAAAGCAAAAAATATATACTTAAAAAACTAAAAAAAAAAGAAAAATTGTTTTTATTTTAAAGAAAAATTTTGCAAAAAAAAAGAAAAAAACATTTTCATATTTCTAAGAATAGACAATTTTATACAACTACCTATTATTAAACAATTTAATTGAAACTTTTTAAAATTAAAGCAAAATAATATTTAAATTCAACCTACTGTAAAATTATATTAAACATTTTTAAAGAAATGTAAAATTTGTTTAGTTTAGTTATTAGTTTAGAAATTAAAATTAATATTTGTTTCATAACAATATTTGTTAAAATAACAATAGACATTATGATACAGTGTGATCCTTATTTTATACTTTAGTGATTTTCGATGCTCCCCAGGTCTAAAATTGTTCTACGTCATCTAATAACCAAATGCTGAAAATTAAATAAGGTTGCACATATTTAATTTTCACAGAAGTTGCACATTTTATTTGAAGTACACTATTTCCTAACCAATTTCAATTCAAATATTTATCACATATTGAACTGATTTCAATTATTTCATAATTGAATCAACCCAATATTTATTTTTTACGGGAATTCAAGCTGAAAGCAAGTGCTATTCAAGCCTTGAATTATAATCATGCCATTAAATTAAAAAATTTAAAAAAATCGAAATTCGAAATTTTTTTTTGAAAAATGAAAAAAACCACTTTGAAAAAAAAAAAATTAATTTCGTTTACCTAAAAATATTTAAAATTTTGATTTTGAAGTATAATTTGGTGAAGATTCGGCACAGCCGAATATAGCTCTTTTACTTGTTTTTATTAAACTTCAACCAATAACTAAAATTATATATTCAATTAGAAAAATTATCAAACTCAAAACTTAAAATTCAGTAGAAAATATTAGAAAATTTAGTTTTTAAGCACATGAATACTTGATTCAATTATCAAAATAATTGAAACCAGGAGGGTTATTATGTTACTCCTTTCGATAAGAAATTCGTTCGAATTTGTATGCTTTATATGTGTTTCGTTTCGAATCGAATTACATAATAACCCCCCAGTTTAATATGTGATAAATATTTGAATTCAAACTGTTTAGGAAATGGTTTTTTCAGAGTAGTGGTGTGAAAGTATTGAGTATTTGGGTGTTCAGTACTTAATACCAAAAAGTAACCACTCCATGGTTTCAGAGATACATTTTTCAGTACAATAAGAAAAAAAAACTTCAATATTTGTCGATGAAAAAGCGCAACTCTGTCTTTGAAATATAAATGTTTAAATGGTAAACCCAGCTTTTAATAACATCGAGTAGTATCGACCATAGAGAACATAGAGCTGAGACTCGAAAAAAAACTCAAACAAAAATATCAAGAAAGTTACACATACGAGTGTTGTTTTTGTTTTCACATATTTTTTTTACTAATACATTCTCACCACTTAGGTTTTTGACAACTGAATTAGGTCTTTGACAGGAGAATTTCCGCTCTATGTGTTTTCTCTATGGTATCAAGTACCCAAACAAATGTATTGAATAGTCAAAAGTACCGACATTTTACAACTCTAATTTGAAGTTTCATGTTCAAAGTCAAAGTTGTAATAATTTTCAAAAAAAAATTTCAAATGAAAAATAATGGAAAATAAAATACTTTAAAAAAATAGATTTTGTACTTTATTAAGCCACATAAACTATAAAAATTTGCTCTGACATCCATAAACCATTTAAATTTGATGCCAAAAAAATCATAAATTTTCTGAAATCCCAAATTATACATTTTCAAAAAATTTTTTTTAATGAAATTTCAAATAACTTTAAAAATTTTGTACCTATTAGGGATTATCAAGGGGAGTGATTTGAAATTAACGGATTTTGAGTCAGTTTTGGTCTCAAATTTATTAAAATAATTTTTTAAAATACATTTCATAGTCTATTTTCTAATTTTTAATTCAAGATTCCTTCTTTGGATTGCTAATTTACATGTTAGTAAAAATTTTGATGATTTTGATATTTTTAATTTGATATTTTCAACTATAAAAGGGTTAACAATGTCATAAATTAGCCACCTAAAGAAGCAATCTGAAATTAAATATTAAAAAGAAATGGTAAAAATTTTTCAAGAAATAATTTTAACAAATTTGGGACCAAAAACAAAACTTCCTTGAAATCAGTTAATTTTTAACAGGGTCTCTACGATAAACCATAATCACCCCTATCGCGAATCAACATTTCACATGAAATATTTTCCCTTTTCCTTTTTTGGTTCATCAACTTTGTTCACGTGAAAAAAATTCCCCTTGTTGTGAAATTTCTAGATGGAATTTTGTAAACAATAAACAGCTGTTACGAACAAAATCAACTATTGTGAATGTAAAGTTCATCATGATATTCCCGATAGCAATTTTCCCTTCGAGGGAAATGGATATTTCATGGGAACAAAATTTCACATGTTATTGCCGATAGGGGTGAATATTTAAATTTCCAATTTTAATCTTTATTTAGTGTTTATTAGAAAACAATTATTTTAAATATCGTATATGACTGATATATCCGCTATAATGCAACTTATATTGCTATTTAAAGTCGGGAAAATCTGTCCACAAATTGTTGAAATATAAACAAAAAAACCGCGATACCTAGATTTGTTGACCCAATTTTCATCCAATTTTTTTTTTTTGAAGAAATATGTTTTTTCACCAGAAATGTTTTTTTTATGATTTTATATCTAAATGAATTAAAAAACAATTTTTAATTGGATTTTTGCTTGGGAGCATCGAAAAGTATGGTTTTAATAATGGTGTAGTTTAGAAACCAGCATTCCTCAAATATTATTTGTTTTAGACCGGACTGAGGAGGCTGGTGCATATTTACTCGAGTGTAGTAAATCAGTTATATTGATCAATATTTCAATAAAAATCAGTCAGATTTAATAGATTTTTTTTTTTTTTTACTAAAAGTCCTTTATTATCCGTGTTTAATGATAAAATTAAATCAAAAAACTACATTGTATAAAATTGTCTATAAACTTTGTTTTAAAAATATATTATGAAAATGTTTTTTTTTCTCACTAATTCTCTAAAGTTTGCCACAGGTTTGAAGTAATTTAAAGGAATTCATGTTTTAACGCGCCGTAATTTTCGAGGAAAAAAGGTAAATTGTTCAGTAAATTGTTTAATATTCAAAAAATTGTATATTAACCATGTTTTTTTCTTTTTCGATTGCAGGTTTGTATTGTAAAACTGTCAGACGTATGGCCGCGGCCAGAGAACCAGTTTGTATTGTTGCAAGTATAAATAAGTGTTTAAGAATTGATAAAAGAAATACTAGTTTAAATAGGCTTTTTTAGTGCACCAACTGGTCTGAATTTTGCATTTATGATTATATAAAAAGAAATCTCTTCACACTGACTGCCACTGACTTTCTTATAGATTATTTATGGATAAATGTTTTTAATACCTTCTGAACTAAAAGACATATATGCAAGCAGTTTGGTAAGTATACGTACGGACCATTAACTAATTAGGCTTTCAGATAATCGTTTAAAAAATTTGTTTAAAATTCACACATATCACTTTGTTAGCCAGATACGATCTGCTCTGCTCTGTTCTAATCGATATTCGAAATATTTGTAGTTGAAATTATTCCTTATTCATCCTTTAAACCATAGAATAAATACATAGAACGGTAGGAGAGAGTAAAATATTACTCTCTTTTCACACATACGGGTGATACAAAAAATTCTAATGAATTAGATTTCTGACAACATACATAGGTTTTTGGCTCTCAGTTATCTATCTAGTTGTTGTCTATGCTTTGAACCACTTTATAAAATTTTTTGATTGATTTTAAAATCGTATTGAATTTAATATTTTTTATAAACTTTACCATGTTATGCCATTTGTAAATTCCACATTTTTCATTTGCTACCCCATAAAGTACATATATATTCTGGATCGTTATAGATAGGGGAGTCAATATATATGTCCGTCGGTCTGTTGAAATCAACTTTCCAAAGCCCCCAAATAACTTACATCAGTAATTGATACATCACTTTATAGGGTATTAGGTTGCTATTTAAATTCGAGAAAATCGCCCATAAATGGCTGAGAAAAAAATCGGTTTGAAAAAGATTTCTTTCAAATCGAATTACGTAATAAACTTCCTGATTTGAAAAAACGTTTGTGTAAAATTTAGGTAATCAAGATATATTTTGGTAACAAGCTTTTTATTTTCCATTTGTAATTTCTACATTTTTCATTTGCGACCCCACAAAGTATATACATTCTGGTTCGTTATAGATAGTGGAGTCGATATAGCTATGTTGAAATCAACTTTCGATTTTCTGGATTACTAAGTCATTAATATAGACAATATGGTTATCTAATGCTAGATATTTCAAAGACCTTTGCAACGGCGTATATAATGCCAAAGTAATTCGGACCTACAATGGGTCAAAATCAGAAAAATATTGTTTACCCCAAATTTTTTCCACCAAAAAAAATTTATTTCATTGAAAAATTTTTTTTTTAATTTTATTTACCTAAAAATACTTCAAATTTTTATTTTAAAGTATAATTTGGTGAAGGGTATATAAGATTAGGCACAGCCGAATATAGTAGCTCTCTTACTTGTTAAATGCTTTAAAAAGAAGGAAATAAGCCTTTAATTAAATGAAATTACTTTTTACATTATAGAATTTATTTGATATAAAACCTTGTTGCGATATTTTCCTCATTTTCCTCATGATTTAGAGATAATTTTAGGAACTTTAGAAAATATTCGAACATAAGTTCGAATTTTCGAACTTAATTTCGAAATTTCGATCATAATATCGCATTGTCATCAGGACATCTAGAGATTATTTTACCAGATTTAAAAAAATTTCGAATATAAGTTCGAATTTTCGAACTAAATTAAAAATCTGTACACAAAATTAACCAATTTGATTTACGAACTTAAGCAAAAAAAATTTGTGCAGAGCAATATTTTAAATTCACTTATGTGATTTCCAAATTAGATTTGCTTCAATGATCAATAAAATTCGAACCAAAATTGTAACATCCTGAAATAATTCGCTCTTTTTTTTTTAGCGATTTTTGTTGTGCCTTATTTAAGGCCAGTCAAATTATGAAATTCTAAGATATTCTAAGGGTCTTTATATTTAAGAATTGCTAGAGTTAATCTCGACAATAATTGATCATAACCCTACCAACTTCAAAATTTTTATTTCAACACAAACATATTTTTATTTACAAACATAAATATCAGTTTTCACTTTTGGTGGTATATTTACTACGATGTTTTATTCTGAAATCTAGATATTTTATTGTTTGTATTGTAAATTAATTAAAATAGCTAATTATTTCGTTAAGATTTCTTTGAATTTGAAAAATGTAGTAAACTTTTCACACGTATTGATTATTAACCGGTTTTATGGTAGTATTTTAACTACAGCATAGTAAATTAAAGATAAATACGTGATAAGGTCTAGCATAATTGTATTTGTAAAATTGTATAGCCTTTGATGTACATTTTGTTAAAAATTGTTAAGAAATTTTGCAAATTTGTGTTGATTTTTGTAAATACTAGTAGATTTTAACTACATTTACAAGGTCTACAAGGGTACTTTACAATCTAGACTGAAAACCGATAATAAAACGTTTAATGTTACTTATTTGATCAGAATTTTATTTTATTACTTATTTTGAAGAATTCTTTAAGTTCTATTTTAAACATCATTTATAATAAACCCAATAAATGTGTTATAATTATTGTGATTCAGTGTATTTCGGTTTAGGTTTATTTTTATGTTATTTTTTTTTTCAATTTAAGTCTTATATACCTTTACTAATATGGGTTTCTTTTCTTCTAGGTAAACCATTCAATATGTGTGAAACCAGACTCCTGATTAGTGGGGACGAATTTTACAATAAATGAGTGATACAGGATATTAAACAATGATTTTTTTTACAATATAACCAAACAAAAACCAAATGTTATTTTATTCTATTGTATAGAATAAACAAAATTAAACTTGAAATATTTTTATTTAACAAAAATTCATATATATAAAAATATTTATTTGAGTAGAAAGAAAAAAACTGAATAGAGCTAATTTACACAACAAATACATAAACTAATTTTCTTAAAAAATATGCCAATACATATTGTAGATCAAATTCAAAATAGCAAAACAATTTGAATATATATTTAGTAAAAGCAGGACAAATTACATTGTAAGATATGCATTGATAACATTTCATAATTATTTTTATCATTAGAACATGTAAAATATTTAGAAAATCTAAAAAATTTAAACCATTTAAACCAAACATCCATCCTCACAACATTCATCATGATCACTGCACACGTGGGACTTTATGGAATCATACAGAAAACATTGAAAACATACATACATTTGTAAATTTATCATCAATATACCTTTTCATCAATATATAATTTATATAAATGTGGGTATTATCCTTTTAGTTTTATTTTGTTTATTCGTTTTTTTTTTATTAATTATTCATACATGTTTATTTTAATTATTAACTGTATTTTTATTTATAAATATTTAATTTTTTATCTAATATTTTCCTTAATTATTGTAGTTATTTGTATATTTTAGTTTTATGTAGCTAAGAAAATGCTGAATATGTGAAAGATGTGTATTTCAAAATAATGTTCTCAAAATCCTTTGCAATTCGATGCTACTTTGAAAACCTTTCATATTGTTGCTTTGAAATAAATAGTAGAAAATCGACAAAAAAAAACCTGAAAAGCACCATTTTTATAGGGCATAAGTACAGGCCAGTTATAGAAAAATAAATTGAATATGAACAAGTAAGAGAGCTACAGTGAGCGTCAAAAGTGTGTAAACACCAAAAATTATTTGATTTTTTTTAAGATAATAAAAATCCTAAAATCTATCCATCGATTAAAATTTAAAAGTTTCGATTTGATGGAGATTGAGTTGAATAATAGAATCGGTTCTGAAAAAAGAAGATTTAAGTCGGAATATAATGATTTTTATGATCTTAAAAAAATCAAAGAATTCACTGGTGTTTACTCACTTTTGAGGCTCACTGTATATTCGGCTGTGCCGAATCTTATATACTGTCACCAAATTATACTTCAAAATACAAATTTTAAATATTTTTAGGTAAACAAAATTTATTATTTTTTCCAAAGTTGTTTTTTTAATTTCTTGGAATTTTTGTTATTTTAAAAATTTTTTTTTAATGTTTTTTTATTTTAAAAAAAAATTTTTGTATTTTAATTTTTTTTGGTGAAAAAAAAAATCGGATTAAAAAATATTTTTTCCGATTTTGACCCATTGTAGGTCCAACTTACATTGGTCGTTGCAAAGGTCTTTGAAATATCTATCATTAGATATCCATATTGTCTATATTAATGACTTAGTAATCCAGATATAGGTCAAAAATCGAGGTTGTCTTTGTTTTTTCTTCATATCCCAGCCATTTGTGGACCGATTTTGATGATTTTAAATAGGAAACTTCTCGAAAGCATGTCTGAAAGAAGTATATATATCAACAGACAGACTGACATGGCTTAACCGACTCCGCTATCTATAAGGATCCAGAATATATATACTTCATAGGGTCGGAAATGAAAAATGTATGATGAAATGACAAACTTATATATACCCTTCTCACGAAGGTAAAGGGTATAAAAATTCCATTTAATCTTGAGAAAATTCAAATTGAAATTCATAAAAGGAAATTAATATTGAGAATAAACTAATTGACATTAAGAAATCATAAGTAATATTAAAAAAAAACAATTGAAATTAAGAAATCGAAATTAATATTAAGTAAACTCAAATTAGAAATTAAGAAAACAAAAATTGTAATATTGAGAAAAAATCAATTGTTATTCAGAATTTGAAATTAATGTGCTGTTTTTCAATAACGAACGAACGAGTGCTTTGAGTGGACGTTTTACATGTATTTTGTTTTTGTTACAATAACAAAATACATGTTAAATTTCCACTCAAAGTACACGTTCGCTATAGAAAAACAGCACATAAATCGAATAACAAACAAAATATTTAATCGAAATTAAATTCTATTCAATGTTAATTTCGATTTAAAAATTTAAATTGTATTTTTCTCAGTATTATACTGGATTTCTTAATTTCATTTTCCATATTAATTTGGATTTCAATTGTTTTTTCTCAATATCGCTTTTCTGAATTTCAATTTGTTATTCCTCAACATTAATTTGAATATTTTGATTTCAATTTGTATTTTCTCAATATCAATTTCAACTGGAAATGGTATAGTGCAACTTGTTTTGAAATGTCTACTTTTAGAACGACTGTAATCAGATTCTTTAATGACTGCCTTGGAACTAGTGATAACTCAATTTTACTTCTGTAACATGTTCTGTAGAACACTATTGTGATTATAAAGTTCTTCTATTTTTAAAAGGAATAAGTTATACATTGATTCTCAACTAGTTCTATATATCACTTACAACTAGTTCTGAAGTTGACAATTTCATACAAAAATCAATAATTAAGGATGTGGTGAATTGAGAAAATTTCATATAAAATTGAGAATTTTTGAATTTCAAATTCTAAAGGAAATTAAGAATTTACCTTTTTAATTGAGAAAAATTGCTAATAAAATTGAGAATTACTATTTTAAATTGAGAGAATACCAAATAAATTTGAAAATTCTAAATTGAAATTGAGAAAATTTATAATAATTGAGATTTTTAATTGATAAAATTTCAAATAAAACTTAGAATTATAATTTTAAATTGAGAGAATTTTAAATAAAATTAAGATTTTCAAATTGAAATTGTGAAAATTCCAAATGTAGTTGAAAATAATTTATAAATTATTTTAAATTAAAAACAATCATTAAATTTTATATAAAATATACACACAGCCTCAAAAACGAGTAAACACCACAAATTATTTGATTTTTTTTAAGATAATGAAAATAAGATCTATCCTTCGATTAAAATTTAAAAGTTTCGGTTTGACTATAATGAATTTTATGATCTTAAAAAAATTAAAAAATTCACTGGTGTTTACTCACTTTTGAGGCTGTGTGTATAATTTACTATATAGAAACATAATATACAATCTACTGCAAAGTTAGTTTTGGTTGCAAATTAATTGTTGAAAAATGCACAATTTTTCAGATCTGGAAAGCAGGTGGTCTGGATAGACGAGAGCAACTTTAATTTATTTTGTAGATACCAAATAGGCCGAATTGGTATAGCAGGCAATATTCAAATGGATTTTTTATTACTTATGTAGAGTAAAATAAAAAAATTATTTAAATTAACAATTTCACAATTTCATTAAATTGTTCATAATTTAAATTTTCCCAATTTCAAATAGAAGTTCTTAATTTAATTTGGATTTTTTCTCAATTTCAAATTGAAATTATCATTTTAATTTGGATTTTTTTCAATTTCATATTGAAATTTTCAATATCAATTGGAGTGTTCTCAATTTTACATTAACATTTTCAATTTCAATTGAAAATTTCTCAATATCAACTTCATATTCTCAATTTAATTTGGATAATTCCCAATTTAAAGTAGAAATTCTCAATTTTATTTCGTGAGGATCGGCCAATACACAGCCAATAAATCTGAATATTCTAAACTAAAGATCCGTCGACTTTGACACCTTGTATTCTAAATGGGTGGTCACAAATGTCATATGTCCTCCTCCGCGATTCGTTCATATATCATTTTGCAATCAGACCAGTAATTTAAAAGATTCAGATTTGTTACCACCCATAATATTTTTACTTCCGCAAAAACAATTTTAAGTCTATTAATCTCTATCTAGTGTAGAAATAAAATACAGTAAAACCCTTAAAATTATTAAGAGGGTTTGTTCATAACTGGCCATAGGTCCTATATAAGGTCCATTTAAGAATTGTTGGCAAATATTCATGCATTTCTCTTTACAAAATAAAATATTTCATTAGCAGACATTTCTTTATATATTCAGCATTTTCTATATTTTTCATACATTTTTAAAAGATTATTTAGTTTTAACTATTAGATTTTACATTATTTATTAAAACTTCTTTAGATTTAAAAATCTTTTTTGTTGTAAACATTTTTATTTTATTTTTAATTTCTGTTTTTTTTTATTTTTCTTTATTTCTTTTTTTACCCACCACAACAAATAATGCACAAAAACGCTTGATTGCCCATTAATCATACAAACAAAAAAACTAAACTAAAAAAAATCGGCTGAAAAACAGATATTTACCCCATATTGGGTAGTCTCCTGGGTGTCGACACGAATAACAGTAATGAACTATCACAAAATAATTCCAATAATGATCTCATGCAATCGTATGGTTATTTAAACAATAACAACACCATACTAACCACCTCTGCCACAAGTGCTAACAATAATTACAACAATAAAAACAGCAGCAGCAACAATAATCCTGCCACACTAAATCCGAATAGTGGACCAAGTGCCGCCACACAATCTATACTTATTAATGCTTTAGCCGGAGGCGGTTCCATTTTGGAACGTGGCGATTACATGCAATGCAAACATTGTAAACGTTTCTATAAATCGCTGCAAAAACTACAGGAACACGTGAGGAAGTATTGTCTCAAAGAAAAGAAATACAAGTGTGTGTCGTGTGAGTATCGCTCGCGACGCAAAGATCATGTCCTGAGACATGCCCGTCGCAAACACAGTGATTTGTATGAACAATATCGTGATGATGAGGACAGTCTTTTTGTTATACGCACCGAAGAGGAAGGCAGTTATGATGCCGATGTGGACTATGAGGGTCCGAATGAAGACTATTTAATACCGGCCGTGTCTATGGGCATTGGCAGCAGTGGTGGTGTGGGTAGTTTTGATGGCAATAGTAGCGGTGGTGGTGGTGGTGGTGGAGCTACATCGGCTGCTGCCTCCACTATGCATTCAATTGGCTTTACATTTGGCAGTCGTGATTTAATCATAACCGCAGTTCCTGCTCTACAAGAAAGTGAAGAAGATGATGATGACTATGATGAGGATGGAGAGTAAGAATCTTGAAAACACCGCAACCTTAAATGAGCGTGAGAGAATGAGAGTAAATATGTAGTTATTAAAAAAAAAATCTAAAATCAAACCAAATATTTGGCTAGAGAGTAAGACAAATTTTCAGTTTTCTAAATGGTTTTAGTTTATTTATTTAAAGAGTATTTTATTGTAATTCTTTTATTTATTCATATATGTATATTTTTCTTAAAATATTTCACTAATGCATACAGGTTTAACGTTCTAAATTAAAAAAAAAAATTGGGACAAACTAATTTTCAAAATTTTACAATAGAGGGGACTTTTTCGTTCTTACAATGTTTGGAATTTCATACTTAATTTATACTATTGAACCCCATTTTCTTAATTTCTGGTTATTTATTATCGTGACGATATACTAACAGTTCTTATACAAAAATTATATTAATCGTTACGAAAAACGATAATCAGACATTGAGAAAACTGGGCTGAACATCGAATGTCCGGGCCATTATCTGTGCTTTCATTTTTGTGTCTCAATTAAAAGTGCTATGCGTCTATTATCCGTGGCTTGATATTTTTCCAATACCGTATTTTGGGTACAATCAATTCAAATTCGGGGATTCCCATTTCTGTTCTTATGTATTAAGTCTCCTTTTAAATCTTAATTTTCTCAAAGAAAATAATAAGATCATTGGACGAATTAGTGATAGAAAAAGCTATCCTATTGAAATTATAATAAAATGTACTAAATTTCTTCGGCCCCTGTATTCATAGGCACCTGTTAGTAGTCTCGTACTACCGCTATAATCGAGGTTTAACCGTATATTTGTCAATAAATGGAGTCAATACTATTTCTCAAATCTTCAGGGATTTTTAAAAAATCCAATTTAAGTTTTATTTTACGTATCATTTCAAGTTGAAATGAAATTCATTTGGTAATGTAGAACAAACATACCAATTGAATATCAGAAATTCCAATTTAATCCTTAGAAAATATAACTGTAAATTAAAGAAACACAAGTTAATATTGAGAAAAAAACTAAACGTTATTGAGAAATCGAAATTAATATTAAGAAAACACAAATTCAAATTGAGAAAATACAAATTTGATGTCAAACATTTAAAGAAGTTTATGACACTAACAATTTAGATTTTTATAGCTTCCAATATGAGTGGCAATGATTTGTTATTTCTAAATTTCAAAGCCCCCCGATGACTTGCAAACATGAATGATACATCAATATATACGGTAGAGTCCCCATTAAGCTTCTATTGAAAATAGGAGTATTCGTGAAATTAATCAACCAAATCGGTCCATAAATGGTCTAGATATAAGCAAATTAATATCCAACAAAAAACCGTTTTCTCTCCAAATTCTTTTTCACCAAATTTTTTTTTATCAACATTTTTTTTACACAAAATTTGTTTCTCCAAAAATGTCGATATAGTCATGTCCGTCTGTCTGTATGTTGGAATCAATTTTCCAAAGCCCCCAAATATCTTACATACATGATTGATCAATCTATCCGCTATAGTTCCGGTGTGGTCGCTATTTAAGTTCGAGAAAATCCGCTTGCAAATGGCTGAGATCTAAGCAAAAAACCACGAGTACTACGATTTTTGGTCTATATCTGGATTATTAAGTCATTAATATTGACAATATGGATAGAAATCTAATGATATCAAAGAACTTTCCAAAGACGTACATATATAACGCCATAGAAATTTTTTTTTTAACAAACACTAACTGCGAAGCATTTTGCTTGTCTGCAGATACACCCAGAGTTTCTAGCAGGAATCGAACCCGCAAACCACAGATTGATAGTCCAGCACTCTAGCGTCTAGTCTATCGGGGCATCCATTCGGACCGAAAATGGTTCAAAATCGGTAAAAAAATATTCACTCAAAAAAATGGGTAAAAATCGAGAAAAATATTTTTTCAGGTTGAATTTTTTAAAAAAAAAAAATTTCAAACATTTTTTTTTTTTTTAAATTCATTAAAATAATAATTTTCTTCAAATAATTTTTTCATACAAAAATTTAAAAAAAAATAATTTTTTGAAGTGTATATAAGATTTAGCAATATAGCTTCCTTGTTGTATTTTCTCAATTTAATTTTTTCATTTTCTGAATATTAATTTCGATTTCTCACAATATTAATAATTTCAATTTGTATTTTCTCAATATTTATTTGGATTTCTAAATTACAATTAGTTTTTTCTTAATATTAATTTGATATTCTCTATTTCGGATTGTTATTATTATTAATAATAATTTAAACTTCTTGATTTCAATTTGTATTTGCTCAATATTAATTAGATTTGCTCAATATCAATTTGTATTTTCTCAATTTCAACTTGAAATAGAGATATTTTTTTATCGATTTGTAAACAATTTTATGTTTTAGAACATTTTTTCCAGGGCACACTTAGAAAGGTGTCTGTGATGAAACAGCTGATTATTTTTTTTTATTCAGTTTGAATTGTCAATTCACTTGTGGTTGTTGTGGCGAAAAATACAACAAACCCAAAAGCAAAAACAACAACAGGCAACTTTGACAGTTCACCTACTTTTTAACAAAGTACCTGTTGTTTTTGTATTGTTGTAGTGATGCAGTCACCTTTCTAAGTGTGCCCTGATTTTTTCAAAACAAAATTGCACTGTGCTACAAAATATAAAAATCTATTAAAAATGATTGCTTTCATGAAGTCACAAAATTTAAATTTTTCCAAATTTTTGGAGTATTTTCAAAAACAGGGGTCATTGAATACCTATACAATCCATAATTCGATATTTCATTAGTACGAGTATATACAATTTCGTTTTAATACAAAAATTGCTTTAATTTTTTCAATAATTCAACAAACCTTAAAGTCACTCGTTTGATAAATTATGAATTTCCCTTAAATATCAAATAATGTCTAATAATATGTAAATTCTTATTATTATTCGCAAACGTTTCTCATGCTAATTACTTTTAATTTGAAATCCAAACGGTACAGTTTTACAATTTATAGAGAGTTCAATGATATTATATTTATACTATGCATTATCTTTAAAAATTTAAACTCAACAAACAATAATTTTCAAAACTTATCTATTTATATATTATTTAGAATTTATTCACATACATAATATATGATTCTAGCCCGATTCACAAAACCAAGTTTTTTGTACGTTCTTAGACCAACCACTCCATTATTCCACTTGATTTAAAATATCGATAGTTTTCTGATTTTGAACATGTTAAAATATTTAAATTAATGCTGTGTTTATCGTGCCTGATGTCACAAATTGCACAACTGCAAATGACTTGCCACGCAAGAAACTTCTTGGGGAATTTTGTTTGTTTTTATAAAATTTTACCTCAATTTTTTCCCTCGTTCTTTTGGTTCTATGTTGCGATCTGGAACTTTCTGAATTTTATACGACATTAGCATTAGCTTTGGGTCTGCTTAAAAAATAATAATTTGTTGTTAATGTGCTGTTTTTCTATAGCGAATGAGCGTTTTTAGTGGACGTTTTACATGTATTTTGTTTTTGTTACAATAACAAAACACATGTTAAATTTCCTCTCAAAGTACTCGTTCGCTATAGAAAAACAGCACATACGTTTTTTTGACTCACTCTTTAATTGTGAGTTTAAATTTTGATAAATTTGATAATTGAATTTTCGATATAATCGGCAATAACATGTGAAATTTTGTTCCTATGAAATATTCATTTCCCTCGAAGGGAAAATTGCTATCGGGAATATCACGATGAACTTTACATTCACAATAGTTGATTTTGTTTGTAACAGCTGTTTATTGTTTACAAAATTCCATCTAAAAATTTCACAACAAGGGGAATTTTTTCACGTGAACCAAGTTGATGAACGAAAAAAGGAAAAGGGAAAATATTTCATGTGAAATATTGATTCGCGATAGGGATGATTATTTTTATTCAATCCCTAAATATTTATTACAAATTAAAGAACATTTTAAAAGCATGATTTTAAGTTCGTCCAATCGCGTCTAGCGCCTCAATTTAAATTAAATGCCTAAAAAATTTAGTTTAAAAGTTTTCTCTTTGGTCAACTTTGAATTAGTTAATTCAGTAAAAACTTGATTTGGAATAAATGCCAGCAATCAATTTCACAGAACCATTCACAAAAAAACTAATTTTTAAGCTTCATTCAAGGTCTTTTATTCCTAAAGAATTCATTCATTGTTGAAATGATTCATAAGGGAATTAATTCATAATAGAATTCATTCAACCTTTCAATGATTAAATGTTTGAATAATATTTTTTCTTTATTCAATTTGTTTTTAATCATTTAAAATATGAAATGAACAAAATAGTTTAAAGTCTATTTGCCATAGATTTGAATTAAGGAAAAATTATAATTCTTCAAATGATTTTATTTGATAAGAATTCATTCATTGTTGAATTAATTCATAATTAAATTAATTCATCTTTGGACTGGCTAATTGTTTGTTAATTCAAATCTAATGAAAATATTTTTTCTTCATTTAATCACCCCTATCGCGAATCAATACTTCACATGAAATATGTTCCCATTTTTCGTTCATAAACTTTGTTCACGTGAAAAAATTCCCCATGTTGTGAAATTTTTAGATGAAATTTTGTAAACAATAAACAGCTGCTACGAACAAAATCAACTATTGTGAATGAAAAGTTTAGGGGAATATCACGATAGCAATTTTCCCTTCGAGGGAAATAAATATTTCATGGGAACATAAATTTCACATGTTTTTCACGATAGGGGTGAATTTGTTTTTGTTTTCAATCATTTACAAAATTAATTGCAATAAATTGTCTTAAGCCTTTTTGTAATAGATTTGAATTGAAGAAAATTGTAATCATTTAATTAATTTTCTTAAGCTATTTTCTAATAGAAGTGAATTAAGAAAATTTGAATGATTTAATAAGGAATTAAGTCTATAAAGAATGAATTCTCAATGGTTTGGTTATGAAATTTTATATGATTTTAAAAATTAAATTAAAAACTCATTACTTCGAACCTCTCAATCTTTTACATAACTCTAGAATGCACAAAAATGAATCTAAATATTACAAAATTAAACAAAACAAAATAAATTTTTGAAAGTAATATTACTAATACTATATAAAAAAACAACTAAAAATTTTAACAATGATCTTAAATTCTGTATACACACAAAAACATTCCTACTATAATTAATTGAATTAGTTAAATTTAAACAAAAATTATTAACAACTATTAAAAAGAAAAGAAATCTTGCCATTTTCAATCTAAAAAATATAAAAAAAAATTATAATATGGCTGGGTTACAAACAAATTTATCATATAGATAATTTATTGTTAAACAAAAATAAAAATTTAAAATACCTCAATACATAAAATCACACAGATTTTTTTTTTTTTAAAAAATATATTTAAAAATAAATTTTAGTTTAATTTTACGAAATAAAATTTATTAAATTTTATTAAATCATTATAATATTTTATTTAGTTTGAAAAAAAAAATATGTTTTATTTTGCCATTTCTATGCCAATTTTGTTTCTTTCCTATAACTTTCTAAAAGTGATTTTTATAATTTTTTGTTCATTATTTTTTTTTTTATTAATATTATTATTTAGTGTAATTGTTTATTTTGGTTTTTATAACATAATTAATTAATATGTAAATGTTTTTAGATATAAATGTAAAAATATATATACAATTTAGCAAACTTTCGGTCCTCTTTAAAGAGAGAATAAAATATACATTGAATGATTACTAAGAGACCTAAGTCTGTTATTGTTGTGTTAGCCATAAAATTTGGTAGAGAGTGATTATTTTTACTCTCAGCTAATTTTCAGTTGCGCCTCTAGTTCTACCCCTATGGTTTAAACTATTTTGATTTTGTTGAATTTGAAATTGAAAACTGTAATTATTTTTCTGCATGTTTATTAAAGGTATTGTTTTTTTAAGAATTTTTTTCTTTTATTTTAAAAATATTAAGTAAATGTCTTTTATAATTTTTATAATTAATTTTTCCAACTTTATTTTGAGTCCCTATTTTAGTTTTTTTATTTAGTGAAATGTTATTTTATTCCGTTTGTAATTTTTCAATATCCATTTGTAATCCTATCTAGCGCCAGATTCAGAAAATTTAACAGAAAATAATTTTAAAAAGTTTTGTTTTCAAATAATTTTTGAGTATTTTTCACATTAATATTAGAAAATGGTTTTTCAGTTGTGTTTCTAAATTAAGCCCTAAGTATAGATATTCGAAATCCTTATTATATGTACGAGACTCGATAAAATAATAGCCGTCCGTCCATCTGTCTGTTCAAATCAACTTCCCAATTTCCTTTTCAACTTTCGATAAAGATTTCAACATGGCTGCAATAACTTTATTATACCCTTCAATACATTTTTCATTTGCGACCCCATAAAGTATATAAAATCTGGATCGCTATATTTAGCGGAGTCAATAAAGCCATGTCCGCCTGACCATCTGTATGTTGAAATCAACTTTCCGTAGCCCCCAAATAACTTACATACATTATTCAATAGATCAGATAAAGTTCCGGTTCGGTTGCTATTTAAAATCGAGAAAATCGGCCCACAAATGCCTGAGATATAAGCAATAAACCTAGTGACCTCGTACCTCGATTGACCTATTTTGTTTATATTTTTCTGGATAACTAAGTCATTAATGTGGACAATATGGATATTCATAGATAGACATTTTAAAGACCTTATATAGAACGCCTTAGAAATTCGAACCGACAATCGATCAAAATCGTGAAAAATATTTGTTATTACGATTTTTTCCCCAAATTCTTTTTTCACAAAAAAAAAAAAATTTAAACCGACAAATTTTATTCCTCCATAAATATATTTCATTAAAATTTTGTTTTTTCAACGTAAAATTTTTTTTCCATAAAAATACTTTGGTGAAAGCAACAAGTTCTTACTTAAAAATGCAAGTTTCTCATCTCGTGTTTCAAATAATGAAACGTAACTGTTCAATAAGTTCTTTAAATATTTCGAGCTTCAAGCGATTTTTTATATGGCCTTTCACAGAATTCTATTCCGATCGAAAGAATAAAAACTATGGAATTGAAACCATTCCGAACGAAATGTATGACAGGCCAGATGATAATTTCACATCTATTTTGTAGTTTGTAAACAAATTTCACATTTTCAATTGTTTTGCAAGTTTAAAACATAATTATATTTGAAGTTCAATTCTAACTATATTTAAGAATTAAAACAATTTATGTTCAACATATCAAATTCTTTAGCTTCATTAAAATAAGAAAAAGAAATTGTTAAGAATTCATTCATTGTGGAATTAATTCATAATAAAATTAATTCAAGCTTGGAATAGTTAAAGTTTTGTTAATTCAAATCTATATCAAATTGAATGAAAATATTTATTTCATCATTAAATTTGTTTTGTTTTTATCCAATAAGCAACAAAGCCCCAAAAATTCAAGCACTTGAATATTTTGTTGGAATTTAACTTGAATGAAAAAGTAATTATGTTTTAAACTTGAAAAATATTTGAAAAATTAAATATTTTTGAAACAAAAAACATTTGGCTTGAATTTATGTTTTCTTTTTACGGGAGAATGCTATTGAAATACAAGTGTAATACAACTGTAATTCAATTGCTTGACTATAATTCAAGGCTTGAATTACACTTGCTTTCAACTTGAATACCAGTAAAAATGCTTATTGGGTTTGTTTTGTTTTTAATAACCCAATAAGCATTTTTACTGGAATTTAAGTTCAAAGCAAGTGTAATTCAAGCCTTGAATTATAGTCAAGCAATTGAATTATAGTTGTATTACACTTTATTTCAATAGCTTTCTTCCGTAAAAAGAAAACTGAAAGTCAAGCCAAATGTTTTTTGTTTGAAAAATATTTAATTTTTTCAAATATTTTTCATGTTTAAAACATATGAATTATTTCAATAGCATTCTCCAGTAAAAAGGAAACATAAATTCAAGCCATAATAAGCCAAATATTTTTCAAGTTTAAAACATAATTACATTTGCATTCAAGTCAAAATCCAACAATTCAAGTGCTTGAATTTTTAGGGCTTTGGTGCTTATTGGGAATTTACAAAATTCAAATTCATTTTTGTAATAGATTTGATTTGAAAAAATTCAACAAACTTTATTAAGCTCTTTTTTAATCGATTTGAATTAAAGAAAATTTAAATGATTAAATAACTAATTAATATCATAAAGAATGAATTCTCAAAATGTTTAGAATACTTAGCAATTATGCCAAAGAATTAATTAATTCTTTAATCGGATGGATAAGAGAAAAACAATTTATTTAATTTTGAAAATGAAATTAAGAATTAATTCTTCCGAACCTTTCTTTTTGGGTTTGTAGCATTCATAAATCACGACAATATTTCTGCTTTAATACTTAATAATTTTTCTACAAAATTTTCAACTCATTTTTGTAATGTGATCTTAATAAATTTGTTATTTTTTTAACATTTTTATACAGCATAAAACATTGGCTAAAACTTTTATAAATTTCTTCAGAAATTTCAATAAATTTTTTCAAACCTTCAAAGTTTCTCAAACAGTTTTAGAAAACTTAAATTTTGAAAATACAAAATTATACTCAAAATAAATGACCTTTGAATAAAGACAAAATTTCCATTATTTTTGGAATTATTTACTTGTTTTAAGTAAAAATTATTTAATTTCTTTACACTAAATATAAGCAGTTTTACTTTTTTGCAAAATGAGGTTTATGGTTGCATTACAAACTAATAAAAACATTTACATATTAATTAATTTTTCTACCAAAATTTTATTTTACCTTTTAAATTTATTTGAAAATCTTTAATATTTCTAAATAAACTTTATAAACTATTCATCTCTCTATATAAACATACATAATTAAAAAAAAATGTAAAACTAGTTTTAATTGAGAAATTTTATATGTAAATCTTTGTATATTTTAATTATTTTAAATAAAGACTTTAAAAACAATAATAGATTTTTATAAAAAAAAAAAACAAAAAGAAGAAATAACAACATTAAAATGGGTTTAAAATATTAATAATTAGTAGTAAAGTGGTATGATTTGCTTTTAGTTTTTTTTTTAAATTTCCTACATTATTTAACCAAATTTTGAGTTTGAGTTGTTATGGCTGATTGATTAACCATGAAAGCAAATTAAATTTTTGAATACACCAACCACATTAAACCACACCAGAACAAAGTAAGCTCTTCAAATTTAGAAAAAATATTGAAAATAAAACATTGAGTTGCAATATTTATATAAGAAATAACAAATTTAATAAAAATATGCTTTTGTTTTGTAACATCTTTGCAGGTTCTTCGTCTACAGAAAGTTATTGGACAATTGTGGAAACGGTGCCCTATACTTTGGCGAATAGTCAAACAAATGGTGGTACTGCTGCGGTCACTAATGTCATTAGTACACATGGTCATCATCATCATCAAGTTCAACAACATAACAATTCTAACATACATCATCATCATCAGCAGCAACAGCATCAACAACCGTCTCAACAGCACCATCACCACCAGCAACATCAACAACATGTTGCGACGGCAACAGATGCCGCAAACCTTTTAGGTTCGGCTACAGTTGTAGTGGAAATCCCATCCGATACAGTGGGCATGCCCGGCAGTACTATACACTATACCTTGCCCAAGGGAACAACTACCACAGATCATCAGCAAATTTTAAGAAATGTTCAAACTTCATCGGCTTTAACCACAACCTACGCTAAACTCACAAATCCCCCAGCTACAATACAAATTGTAAAGCACACAAACTCAAATAATCCGCAACAGCAAACGATTACACGTATTACCACGCCCGAAACTCTACTACCAGATGCTCAAGCACCCACACAGGTCCAACATCAACAAGTTCAACATATAACATTACAAGAATGTTTAGATGCCACAACCACAAACGTATTGCAGCAGCAGCAGCAACAGCATCATCAACAACAACATCATCATCATCAGGTGCCAGCCCAACATATACAGCAAACAACAACAGCCATCAGTGGTGGCGGTAATCAGCAACATAACGCAACACAAATCCAGCAGGAATACATCAAAATTGATACATCAAGATTTGAAGATAAAGTGTTGCTCAGAAATGTTGTACAATATGAACAGCAACAACAGCAGCAGCAGCAACATCAACCACAACATCAAACCGTTTCCATAACAACAACAACACCCACAACAACAAGTAACGCCCCACAAGCCACCATCATAGTAAACGAGGCTACCGCAAAAGATCTGCATCATCAGCAGGAGCAGCAACATGTTCAACATCAACAGGAACAACAGCAGCAACACGAACAATTGCTAGCTGAATCGGTAACAACCTCTGCTTCGGAAGCTGATGATCTAGAGGATTTAACCGAATTGAAACCTCTAGTAACAAATCATAGTGTTATCCCCCTAAACAACAGCTCAAATCCTCTAGCAACACCCTCCTCTCATCACGACACCTCCGAAAGTGATAATGAGAAATTCCTCACACCACCCAAACGCATTAAGACAGGTATTCTTAAGCCCTCAGACATTGCAGCAGCTGGTCTTCAATATGTCTGCAATGTCTGCGGTAAATCGTATAAGATCAAGGGTTCTCTCAAACGTCACAAAAACTATGAGTGTGGCGTTGCTCCCGGTCTGTCGTGTCCCTATTGTCCGCATAAATGTAAATATAAATCGGATTTGCGTAAACATATATCGCAAAAACATGCTCTCAATATAACCACAACCAATAATAATAGAACCATATAAATTTATTTAATGTTGGGGAGCAGCTTCAAAATGTAACGAAGTATTTTTATGAAGTTTGGCGATGAAGATGTAATGTACAAATTATAAATTTAAGTTTATTTAAAAGAGTATGTATTTTCGTTTTAGGAATTAGAAAATAGAGGAAAAAGACATTCAGCCTTATCACGTAAGGCATAGTCGTTTCGTACTAGATTAATGAAACAGGTTGAATAATTTCTTTAATCTAGTACGAAACTGTAGTTGTCGTAAAACGACTATGCCTTACATGATAAGGCTGATTATTTAATAGGAAAGTTTTAAATTGAAATGAAAACAAGCTAAACACTATTTAATTTTATTGTAATTAGAAACCTTTTTAAATTTTTCTTAAAAACTTAAAATATTTAAAAAAAAATTAAAATTTTTAGTTGCTAAACATTCAATTGATTATACCCTTCACTACCATAGTGGCGACGCTATTATTCGTTTCTGCTGACGGCCAAAAATATTAGTCTAATACCCACTTTAAAGTATATCGATCGTCTGAGAATCACTTTCTGAATCGATTAGACGATGTCCGTCTGTCTGTCCGCCTGGCTGTTTGTCCATGTAGACCTTTTTGTGCAAAGTGCAGGTCACAATTTTAAAGATATTTCGACAAAATTTTGTTCAAAGGACGAAACTTATTGAAATTGGTTGTAATCGGTTCACCATTTCACCTAGCCCCCATACAATTGTCCTCACTAGGACTTTTTTTGGTCATAAATGTTTAATTTATACAGATATTTACAGAATTTCTATATAAACAGAAGTCATGTCATCTAATTTTATGGCGATTGCTCCATAATTAGTCTTAGATCCCATATAAGGCCCACTTCCGGAAATCTTTTTAATGAGCATAGCTGTTAAAAACGTTGATGGATAAATAAAATTCAACAGAAATAAGTTCCATAGATACTAAAGTCACGTCACCTAATTTTATGACGATCGGTCCATAATTAATCTTTGGTCCCAAATAAGGCCCATTTTCGGAAATCACGTTAACGAGCATAAATGTCTTAAACTTGTTGGTATCTAAATAAAATTTACCACAAATAAGTTCCATATATACACAAATTTTCCACCTTATTTTATGAGGATCGGCCCATAATTAAACTAAGCTCGCATATAAGGCCCACTTCCGGGAATCACTTTAACGAGCATTAATGTCTTAAACTTGTTGGTATCTAAATTTACCAGAAATATGTTCCATATATACACAAATTCTGCCACCTAATTTTATGAGGATCGGACCATAATTAGTGATAGCTCTCATATAAGGCCCACTTCTGGAAATCTTTTTAAACTGCAGAAATATTTTACAAGTTTAAAATCGAGATAAAATTTAACTCAATTAAGTTCTATATGTAGAGAAATCACAAAATTTTGTTGGTGATCGGTCCATAAATTTCCCATATACTCGACCGCTTATAATTTCTTACATTTCGTTTTAAATCCAACTGATACTTGATTATCACAAACGTTTATATGTTTTAGTGTCAAATAAGTTTGAATTGAAAACGATTACATTATATACTTGTATACCCTTTACCAAGTACTTCACCCCTATAAAGAAAATATATATTTTGGATCGTTATAGATAGCGGAGTCGATATAGCCATGTCCGTCTGTCGGTTGAAATAAATATTTTGAAGCCCTCAAAGAACTTACAAACATGACATACATCAATATATCAGGTTTTGTTGCTATTACAAATCGGTAAAATCGACCTTCTAATGTCTTAGATATGAGCAAAAAACCACAAATACCCCGATAATTTTACCTATATCTCGTAATGTATCTATATCAAGATTATTGTGTCATGTATATATACAACATGGTTATCAAATGAAAGGCATTTCAAAGACCTTTCCAAAGACGTATATAACGCCATAGAAATTCGGACCCACAATGGCTCCAAAACGGGAAAAACCCCAATACCCCGATTATTTTACCTTTATCTCGTCATGTACCTATATCATGATTATTGATTTATGTACTATATAGACAATCAGCCCAATTATGAATAAAAAAATCCCCGGGAGTTTTTTCACATTGAATTTGAATAGGAAAAATGAGAAAAGGGAAAAAACTCCCGGGGAGTTTTTATTCATAATTGGGCTGATTATGGATATCAAATCGAAGGCATTTCAAAGACATTTTCAACGACGTATATAACGCCATAGAAATTCGGATCGATATTGGATCGGGAAGAAATTTTATACCAGAAGTTTTACCCCCTAATTTGTTTTTCTTCAAAAAACTAGTTTGCTTAAAAATATTTTTCCAAACTTTGTTTGATTTCAACCTTACTGTATAGTTAAGTGAAGGGTATATAAGAATATGCAATACTACTTGTTTAAACTAATAGGGATTATTTTAACTCAATATTTTATAACAGAAACCGAAAATAACTCGTCCATAACTAAATCCATGTTATAGATTTTAACACATATTTTCAGTTATTAAAAATTAATTGCTTAATAAAATGTATGACCTGTGCTAGTTTTTGTATGTTGCTTCATTAGTTAATATATGAATATTTTGCAGAATTTTATATTACTAATAAGTTTATCTGAACCACTTTGCAACGAATTTTTCACATTAATGTTTCTATAAATAAATCGCAAAATAATGTTTGTATATGTTGCTTAGTGTGATGTCTACTAGTTTTTGTTTGAAGTTAATATGTGAATAGTTTTGCAGTATTTTCTTTTACTAAAAAAATCATATAAATATTTATATTAGTGGTTTACTACTTAAAGTGAAATTTAAGTAATAAATGGACCCCTTATTTTTCCATATATGTATGTTATTTAATATGAATATAGTACTAAATATTTTTCACAACAGAGAAGAAAATTCCCTTTTTTGTAATTGTTTGCTTTATCCCCACTAACAATAAAATCTTAACATTTAATTGACACTTACCACAGGTCTTAATATTGAAAATTTTATTTGAAATTCACTTGAAAAGTTGACATTATTTTTGCTACCACAACATTTATTCATTTATTTTAAATATTTAGTCCTTGAAGTTAGTGCTTATTCAAGTTTTTTACTTTGTTATTCAAAAAAGGGTATTTGATTTGTGTTTAATTTGTTTAGATATTAATTGCAACCAAAAATTTTCGTATTTTAACTAGTTTTGATGCAATGTTTACAAGGCTTTTATACTATTATTAAAATTGTTCTATTGTTTGTAAACTTTTTGTCCCTAATATAAGTATTTTAGACATCGAATTTAATTCATTTGTAGATCAAGAAATATTTGCAGGTTTTTGATTCGAATTTACAAGAAAGAATTCTTATACATAGTCCAGATTTTATTAATTTGTTATTTTTTTGAAAAATTCTTACTTTTCCTTGTATGAGGTACATGATTCCTAATACAAATGAATGAATTATATACTGATAATTATTGCTCACAAAAATATATATGTATCCGCTAGTATCTAAATTTAATAGATTTCGACCCAATATTCGCTTTCGTTTTTTGTCCGAATATTAGGTTCGTTTTCCGTGGGATTCTAAAAATGACTGTCAAGAAATTGTGAATACAAAATTCCAACGGAATTGCTCTGGAATTCTGTGTTCGGAAACTATGTTTATCTAGTTTCCCAATAAAGGTTCGTGCACATTGATGAAAAATTTGACGATTTCAGCACTTATTTATTTAATCTTATATGACTTTTATAAGAGCAAACAAAAAATATTACGATATTTTCAAAACTAAAGCCTGGTTATTTAAATTAATATTTGTTCAAAATAAAGAGAAATAAAGTGGATACATAGTCAAATCCAAACTGCTGCT
Source organism: Calliphora vicina (assembly GCF_958450345.1). Lineage (NCBI taxonomy): Eukaryota > Metazoa > Arthropoda > Insecta > Diptera > Calliphoridae > Calliphora > Calliphora vicina. The sequence continues at coordinate 97,419,586 of NC_088784.1, read as the reverse complement.
AAATATGATTTAAGTTAAACACATTTTAAAATAATCTTTTGCTAAATATATATATTCACTTCAGAATTTTTTGTTTTGAAAACAAAGTTTTGAATAGTGAAATTTCCCATTGTTACACAAAGTTGTACTTAATTTCATATCAATCGTATAATTTTTTATTTGTGGTAAAAATATGCAAAACATACAGTCAGTTAATATTGTGGATTTTCATTGTGATTTTTACTTAATTATTCAAAATAGTAGAGATTAAATAGGCTAGTAGAAGTTAGCTATGTCCTTTTATCTGCCTGTATAAAAAACAGATTCTCGTCAAAAATACAAGAACGAAATTCACTCAGAATTTTGTATTGTATGCAGTTTGGTATTGAAAATCCGCAAAATATATAAGACCGGAAACTCTGTCAAAGACCTAACTCAGTTGTCAAAAACCTAGGTATGTGCTGAGAATGTATTAGGAAGAAAAGTATGTGAAAGCAAGAAATTACTCAAAAAATAACACATACGAGTGTTGTTTTTGTTTTCACAAAGGTACATTCTCACCACTTAGATTTTTGACAACTGAGTTAGGTCTTTGATAAGAGAGTTTCCGATCTTTTTATAATTGTATATGGTTTCTACCCTATCGTTTGGATTTTCAGAGTCCGATTTGTACAGGTATTAGGATTTTTTCGGATTTCATTATTCATATACATTTGCTCCAACTCAATAATATCGGTGATCACATGTTGACACTTAATAACTAACAACTTTTTTTCCAAGATGAGATAATGTCAAATATTATATGTATGTTGGTGGCATAAAAAAAACTACCCAAGCAAGACCAAACTTATCACACAAATGTTGTTGAAGTACGATCTTAGTAAAGATAAAGAAACATTTAATTTAAATCGAATTACGATAATGTCAGTTTCTATTTCAAATTAAATTTCTATATGACTGAAATTAGTTAAAAAAAACAAATAAGAAAATACTCAAAAACTGTAACGTCGTATTTTGTTTTATTTATTTATTTTTAACGTTGTGTTTTAATATTTCATTTTCTTTTTTTTAAAGTGGACTTAGTATGTTTGCACACTAAGCTAACGATATGTATAATTTGTACATAAACAATGTGTCAGTGAATTTGTCAAGTAATATATCTATAATAACTTAATTAATATATAAAACATATTAAATTAAACTTTTAAATAATAGTAGCAACCAATTAAAACAATAATTATATAAATAAAAATAAAATATACTTAATTTATACAATATTATCTAGGGATATGCGATTAATCGAATAATCAAACATGCTGATTAATCAATATACCGATTAATAAATTAATCAATTAATCAAAATTTCTGGTTAAGTAAAACTATGATTAATCAATCAATTTGAATTTTGATTTTTCAAATTTTAATATTTTTGTCAAAAGCAAAAGTTCTACAAAATTCAAATAATTTATTTGAAATTATTAAAATTTGTAACTTATCAATTATTCGTTGGATTAAACATTAAAAATTAATCAATTAATTATAAATATGAATATGAATAATTGGGGTCTGCTATTAGGACATATTGTCATAATAGCAGACTGTTTGAATCCCCCCAAATGTTTGATTAATCTAATAATTTATTAATCAGAAATTTGATTAATCTAACAGCCTGATTAATTGAATAATCGCACATTTTTAATATTAACTAATAAATCCCACATATAAAAACAATAGTCATTGATCTCTAGTTTATGAATTTGTAAAAAAATACAACATTTCAATTGTTTAAGAAAACATGTAAATTGAATAAACATTTTTATTTGTACGTATTAAATATTATGAAAAAGTTTCGTATGCAATCATACTTTTTAATAATTTATCATTTAAATTTAAATGTTAATATCCTAAAATTTTGCATGGCCACATATGGTCCAACGAAATCTATCAATGATTTTGTATACCCTTCACTAGGAGTGACAGGATGGCATTACCAGAGGCCAACCACAAATTTCTGGTTGCCAATTCGCCATCTATAATATCATTTAGGCAACTCACAACGCAACTGAATTTCGGTTGCCATCCATAATCTACCCATAAGTTTCCCATTCCGTTTGTAATTTTTACATTTTTCATTTGCGACCCATAAAGTAAATATGATCTTTATAGATTGCGGTGTCGATATTGCCATGTCTATTGAAATCAACTTTCTGAAGTTCCCAAATAACTTACTTACATGATTGATACATCAATATATCCGCTATAATCCAACTTAGATTGCTATATAAAATCGAACAAATCGGCACATAAACGGCAAAATAAGTAAAAACCCACGACTACCTCCCAACTAAAATGAAAATTAACTTCATTAGAACCTTCACCATAGGTGATGCGTGTGTGTATAAGTTTGTAATTTCCACATTTTCCAGCCCCCAAATAACTTACAAACATTAGTGATACTTCACTTAGTCCTGATTCGGTTGCTATTCAAAATCGAGGCCCACAAATGGTTGAGATATAAGCAAAAAATCATGTCTACTTTTTACTCCCTATTTGAATTTTCTACCAAATTTTTTTTTCCAAAAAATTTTCTTTTCACCAAAATTTGTTTTAAATATTTATCTTAAAGTATACATTTTGGAATATAACACTCTTATTTGTTTTGTAGTAAAAGTGTCATAATATTCGTGGATGTTACGATATTTTCCGAAGTTTCTAACCCCCCGTCTTGGCTAGCTGTCAATTTGTTCACTCAGCGAACAATTTTGTAAGCGCTCATGAATTTGTCTTGTTTATGTTCATGTCCACACGAAACAAATTCATGTGTAGACAAGAAATTTTAAGTTGAGTAAATAAATTGATGGCTTGTCAAGACGTGGAGTATAAGATTGGGCCTAATTTAAGGAATAACTTCAAATCTCAGCAGTGTGAGTCTCGTTTCTGTGTCGACCGGTTAACAAGTATTGGCTATAATTCGTTGCCCTTGTTTCAATAAAACATCTGTCGAATAAAAATGTCAGCTTAAATAGAGCATAATAAATAAACGAATTTAGGAGAATTTGATAGTATAATTTGGGGGAATTTTGAGATTATATTTCAGTTAATGATGTACATACAGTTTCTAAATTATACGTACGATCGTCTTTTTGGGCCTTTTTTAAAAAATCTATATATTTAAAAATACAAGGCCTAACTCAATCATTCACTGACTCATCAGTCATGAGTGAATGAATAAGTTAGGCCTTGTATTTTTATATATATAGATTTTTTAAAAAAGGCCCAAAAAGTCGATCGTACGTATACTTTAGTAACTGTTATATATAACCGTCGTATAGATGTCCGTCTGAACTATTGAAATCAACTTTCTGAAATACCCAAATAGCTTGGAAACTTGATTGATACATAACAATTTGAAAAATTAACTAATTTCTCCAGGAAATTCAATTTGATAATGCCAGACTATTAACAAAATAATTTTATAATAATATTCCCGAAATTTTCCAGGAAATCCCTAGAATATTTTCTACTTTATACAACCAATAAATTCAAATAATAATTACATTTTGATGTTTCCAAATTTTAAGTTTTCTTAAACAATTAAAAATGTTATAAAAATCATAATTTTAACTTAATTATAATTAAATTATATTACAATAAAAATCTAACAATTTAAACGTATTACAAATTAATGTAAATATAATTAGTACTTAAACTTATTTATGTATATCTTTATTTAAGTAACCTTATGTAATATTTACAATTTATTATTATTAAAATAATATGTATGTAGTTTCAAAAAGAAAACGAAAATATTTAAGAACTAAAATAATTATAATAAAAAAAATTCCAGTTTAAATATTGTGAAAAGAGTAAATCATAAACTATAGAATTTTATGTGTTTTATTTAAAAATAAGGCTTAAAGTACTGTTCAAAAATTATCTTTTAATACTTAAATTTACTAAATAATAACTCTATTATACAATAATTTGGCAGTATTGAACAGATCTTTATTTGTCCTTGGTAAAAAAAATAGTAAATAGCATTTGTGTTGTCCCTATATGTTCTTAAACAAATTATTTATTTTGAAAAAGATTTTGTTACTAATATTGGTTTCTTTCTAGGTGGAAATTGTGGTTTAAACAAGAATGGTTGTGCATGATTTTTTTTAATTTATTCCAAAATGTTCAAATAGTTTGAGCAAGACGTTTTAATGATGATAGATGATGTGTGCTGAAATCATAGCATCTCATTTGTTCCACACAACATGCTAAAGGATTTTGAAAAACTGAAAATTGAAAATAATTTAAATGTAAATATAAACATTTTTTTATATTGAATTTTCTTTTTAACATTGATAAATCTAAATCTATTTTTATTAGTTTTAAGTTAAATAAAAAGAAAACATATATAATACAACACAATTTATCCATATTGTTGGGGCCTTAATAATTTTAGTTTAAAATATTATTTATATACACAAATACATACTATAATATATAATAAATATTTTAAGAATTAACATGTAGACAATTAACTAATAACTAGTTTATCAAATTAATTTCAAATATGTCCACAATCTGATGTGTGATGAAATTGTAAGATTTAGCAATTTTTAAAATAAGTTTAGCAATTTAAATACTTTTGGGATCACAAAGTTTTGTTTTTAAAATAGATCAAGAGATTCATTGCAATCAGAACTTCAAATTAATTCATTTAAGCTTAATTCACTAAAATCATAATTCTGAACTAAGAAATGTCAGCAATTCATTACATAAAAGTATTTCCAAAAAAAAAGAACTAATTCTTTAGCTTCATTCAAAGGCATTTATTAGAATAGATTAGAAGATTAGATTAGAAGATTAGAATTTTTACTAATTCAAATTGTATTACTCAATAAATTTAATGATTCAAAAAGGAATTAATTCTATAAGGAATGATTTCTCGAAGCAATAAATTCAATATTTTTTAAGTACTAAGAAATTAAGCCAGCGATTAATACGTTATAAATGCTTTAATGATATTATTTAATTTAAGCTTAATTCAGAATTAACAAATGTCATAAAGCAATTTTCAATTAATTTAACTCTTTAGTTTCATTAATAGCTTCGAATTAATTTGAGCTTAATTCTCTAAAATATTAATTCAACAACTCATTTCATAAAGTAATTTCAAAAAAAGTTTACATCTTAGTTTCATTCATCGCTTCGAATTTATAAATTCAATTTGAGCTTAATTCTCTAAAATCTTAATTCGAAAGTAAAAAAAAACACCAGCCATTCATTCCACAAATTCATTCTCAACATTTAATTATTTAGCTTCATTCAAAGAATAGAATTCATTCATCGTTGAATTAATTCATATCAGAATTCATTCAATCTTTAAATGATTATCATTTTGTTAATACAAATTGAATCAAAATTAATTATTCTTCATTCAGTTTTGTTTTGGTTTTAATCATTTTCAAAATGAATTGAAAAATATAATCATTCCATAAATTTTTAAAGCTATTGTGTAATGAATTTGAATTCAAGAACATTTAATTGATTCAATAAGGAATTAATTCTTTAGAGAATGAATTCTGAAACGAGAGCATACAATTTATTTGAAGTATAAAGGAATTAAGCCTATGAATTAATTCATAATGAATTCATTAACGGAATGTTTACAATTCTGTTGAACCTTTGATTTCAATCAAATTCATTTATTGTTGAATTAATGCATAATGATTAAATTTTTTTATAATTCGAATCTAATCCAAATTAAATGAAAATATTCTTCTTTTAATCATTCAATAAATTTAATGATTCAGAAAGAAATTTATTCTACAAAGAATAAATTCTTTAAGAATTGAATTAAGAATTGAATCCTAAGGGACTGACAAATTTGTCCGCTTATAAGAGATGTAATCTTTTTTTGTGTTTAATCACTTATTTGCAGTAACACTTTAATTTTTATTTTATTCTTTATAATTTAATTTGTTATTTAGGGATATTTCTATTTATTTATATCTAAAGAAATTTAAAAAAACAAAACGCAATTTGCTTCTTTCTAAGATATTTAACATTCCAACACGAAAATGAAAGCCTTTCAAAGTTGATTCGAATTTCATTTATACGAACTTTTAATATGGGTTATTTTTTGCTATTTCTTCCATTTTTTGTTTGGTGTTTTCTTCCATAATGAAAAAATTATCAATTCTTTCCAGGATTTTGTTTGTCTTTTATTTTGCAATGTAATCATTGAGGCTGAAGAAGTTGGATGATCCGAAATATTCAGCCTTATTACGAGTGATCTTGTCCGATCTTTTTTAATAAATTATGAAATCGACAATTTTTTTCGTGAAAATAAATTAAATATTGAAGCATAAAATTGAGATTAAATCGAATAAAGCTAAAATTTTATATTTTTTATGATACCACAGTTTCGAAAGTGCTGTGATCAGATTTGTGGAGATGACATTTTTGCTTCACAAAGGACCTGATACAGCCCACAAAGTAGTTGGAAAGTTCGGAGATATGACTATGAGTATTACAATTTGTACGATGTACTTGTAGGAGAGCTGGGTGGTTTGTGTCATCATTTCGATTATATCGCTTTTGCTCCTAATTGCCGTTGCATCAACTGTATTGAATATTAAAATCAGGTAGCACCGTTTAACGAAATAACCGCTAAAATACCGTTATCGAAATAATTCTAATTAGCGTTACTGCTTTTAACCGTTTCTATTCGGTAGCCAAAAAACCAAAAATACCTCTCTGAACTGAATATCAAACAGAATTTTGTATGACAAATCTGGAAAATTTCTTGAAAATGATTTTTTCAAATTGTACGTTTCTATGAAAATGGACGTGACAGGTACTTAACTCCGTCCACATAACAAGGCTAAGTTATATATAAGGCACTAACAGTAATCTGAAATTTTTCACAACGGTAACAAAAGATTTTCAAGCCGATGTTTCTAAATCATTTCTTGAATATATGAAATCGCTGTCTTTCATTCAGACCATCCTCTTTAGTTTTGTCTGTCTCCGACAAATCTGAAAGATGTTGATTCAGATTTAAAAAAACTGTAACTCGACACCAACATTTTTTCTTTATTGATAAAAAAAGAAATTTATTTTTCCAAACAATTTATGTCAAAAACCAAAAAGTGTTTTAAATTTTCGTACAGTTTTTACACAAAATGTTGATAAAATACTCTGAGGCTGAACCCAGTTTTTATACACAGAAAAAACTATTTCTTAAACCGTCTCAATTCAAATATTTGTCACATATTGAACTGGTTTCAATTATTTCATTATTAAATCAAAATTTCTTGATATTTTCTATTGAATTTTGAGTTTTGAATTTGATTATTTTGACAATTGAATATACAATTTTCGTTATTGGTTGAATTTCAAATACAAAAATTATTGAATATATAATTTTCGTAATTGAAAACTCATTTTTATTATTTTTTGTGTTTCAATTACGAAAATTATCTATTCAATAATTTTTGTATTTGAAATTCAACCAATAACGAAAATTGTATATTCAATTGTCAAAATAATCAAATTCAAAACTCAAAATTCAATAGAAAATATCAAGAAATTTAGTTTTTGACCAAATGAATACTTGATTTAATTATGAAATAATTGAAACCAGTTCAATATGGGATAAATGTTTGAATTGAAATATAATTTTTTCAAAAAAATTGGGGTGTATATTGATTTTGTTATTACGTTTGTTGCATATCAAAATATTTGTCGCAGACCCACATTAGTATATATATTCTGGGTCCTCACAAGATTCTAAGCTATGACCGTCCATCTGTCTGTCTGTTGAAAACACCATAGGGCCCAGACGAAAAGAGTTAGCTGACTGAAAATTTCCACATATACTCTCTGTTGATATATATCGGTCCATGATTTCACCTAGCCCCCAAACAAATGTCCCCCCGGAATACTGTTTGAGCAGTCATAAATATGTATGTTGAGTATGCGGCAATCCTTATAATATTGTGCACAAATTAGCTCTAAGTACTCTGAAATTTTACTGTAAATTATGGCGAAAATCGGGCAACATTTGTCCCTAGTTCCCATACAAGGTCCCCCTCAGAAAATGAATTGAACATCTATAATTGTCTTATTATAATAAATATCGTGATAAAATTGGACATAACAAGTTTTATGTGAATCTAAATCTACCAACTTTTGTGAGGATCGGTCCTTAATTGATCCTACCCCCGATAAAACCCCTATATTAGAAACATATTTTGTTGTCACATCTTGATGGTGGGTATACAAGATTCGGCCCATCCGAATATAAAAATATTATTTGCTGATCTTGAAATGGTAAAAATATGATGTCATTGGAAAAAAACTTCTTATTTTTTAACTTTTCATATACATATTTGGTTTGTTTTCAAACATGTTTCTGGCAACATTTTTATATCATTTCAAGTTTAAAGACAGAGTACAAAATTAAATGAAATTCACAGCTATTTCTCTTATGAGGATTTTTAAGCATAAGTATATTCATTTGAAATCGAACAGAGTTTCTAAATTGAATTAGGTTTGTTAAATGTTTTCAGCAACATGTTGCTGTAGCCAAAGTTTGTTAAATGTACGTAGTGGTGTATAAAAGTCTAATGTCGTGTGTAAATTTAAATGTTAATCCGAATAGAATTCTAGATTTTGAAAATATTAAACAAATTCTTTGATTAACTTTACTTTTTTTTCCTCTAATTGAAACTTATTCTCGTTTCATAGTTTCTATTATTTACAAAGAAATAAATATAAAACATGTTTTTATTTTGTTTGTTTTTTTGTTTATTTCTTCCTAGATGATTTACAGCAAAACCCCTGCACTCTAACATCATCACTTTTTGTACAGCCTCTACTACCTCTACCACCATCCTTAACAATCAACACATCTTCTTCAACACAACCAGCAAACTCCTCAACCTCTCGAACAAAATCAAAAACATCCAGAAAACTTAAAAATTTCATTTGGAGCCAAAAGAAGGCTCTACATCAGTGTAAAATCTGTTTCAGATACCTTCAATTGAAGGGTAGTTTAACACGTCATTACAAACAAATTCATGGCCTAAATATCCAAGATATAACCAAATTACATAATAAGCAAACGCAACAACAAAATCTATTGCAAATAAGTTTAGTACGTAAAGGAAATAGTAATAATAATTCAAATTCAAATTCCAATCGAAATTCAACATTTACCTCAACTACTAGTATGAATGAAGCTGGGCTTAATGTAACCAATGCTGAGGACTCAGCTCTATTAAATAATAGTATGACAGCGAATCAAAGTGTTGCTCTACTAGATTCAGTAAATAATGAGAGAAATCAGCATCAGGATGTTTTTGTAATCGATGAATTTTTAGATGAAAATGCTGAAATTAAAGATATCGATGAACTGGAATTTATTTCAAATTAAACATCAACATTTTGATGTTTAATTCTTGATTTTTGTTTGGGTGTAAATGATTTAAAATCAATTAAAACAAATGCTTTTATAATTTAATTTTTTCTGATCAAAATGAATTTCAAAGTTTAAGTTACTTATTTTTTAAGGATTTTCCATTTTTTTCTAACAGATTAATAACGATTTGTTGAAACCTATTTTATTAGAATTTTTAAGAAAATTTCATGACTACTTTTTCTATATAACTTTATGACATCTCGGTATCTCATATGGAAAGGCCTAGAAAAAGAATGTCATAAAATAAATAGCGGATTTTAAAAAAACTTTCGAAATTGTAGTTCGAATTTTAAGCTAACATTTCGAATTTCTTTTATTTTTGCTTAATATATGAATTAAAGCAAAAAATATACATAAATCTACTAAAGATTAAAAACTTTACACTGTAAACATTGTTTACCTCTTCTCATAAATAAAGTTGTCTTGAATAGTTTTAAATTTATTATACAGTTTCCAAAACTGATTGGATTGATGTCAATCTCTTTGTATCTCAAAATATTATGCAGGGGCTCTTATGTAGCAATTCTGTTTTGTTAGAGTCCATAAAAGGGAAACTACAAAAAAACTGTTTTTGTTTTCATCAAGTTTTTTTACAAACACGATCTCACCACTTTGGTTTCTAACAACTGAGTTAGGTCTTTGACTAATTTCAAAATCGCTTCTTTTGTTTGAAAGATAGGAGTTGTATCTTATAAACTTAAAAATACTTGTGAAAATCGGTTGGGAAGTGGCTGAGTTATGGTATTTAAAATTAAGGATGATCCTCAATTAATGCTAACATACTGTCAGTTATGTTTTTTAGAAAAAATAAGATCATTTGTATGAAAAGTCCGAAAATTATGAAAAACATGTTCTCATAAAAGTTAGCATAACTCATTCATTATTTAATTGATTTTTATCATCATACGTGTTTTGGAAATCTATTGTACTTTAATATGATTCTTCACACAAATAAAAAAGTATTTTACAGCCTCACGATCAATTTAGAGGGTGAAGAAAATTTAAATTTTTTTGAAAAATCTAGGTTTTTGGAAACTTAAACGACCGTAACTCAGTAATTTTTCAAAAAGCCTCTTCTATTTGAAAGGTAAAATATAAAATAAACAAGTTTAAAATCAAATTAAATACAACATAGTTATGTTTTTTGAAGTAGAACTAATATCGTTATTTCACTGATGATAATAAAAAAATTAATAAACGAAGTGAGCCAACTTTATGGACTTCCCTGCATATTTTTGGTATAGCTTAGTTCAGGCGCGGATCCAGGTCAACCATTTGGGGGGGGTTTAATTAAAATTTGTTCTACATTTTTCTTTGTATTCCTTTTTTATATGAAAACTTTTCGGTTTTGGGGGGGGAAATTTCCTATTTCACCCCCTCTGGATCCGTAGTTTTATTAATTGATTTTGAAAAAAATTGGCGATTTATTTATATATAGCTTTTCGTTAAGTGAAATACATAATCAGCCCAATTATGAATAAAAATTCCCCCGGAGTTTTCTCCCTTTTCTCCCTTTTCTCATTTTTCCTATTCAAATTAAATGGGAACGAAAACTCCCGGGGAACAAACTCCCGCGGAATTTTTTTATTCATAATTGGGCTGAATATCAAAAAAACAAGGTATAAGCCAGACAATATATTATCGCTTTGATCTTTAACCAGAATGACAAACATATTTCCGAATTAAGATTTTTATTTTTTATTATTTTTAAGTTGTTCATTGTTATCAATCAAACGTTCGATTTTGTTCTTACGTTATTTTGCATTTTTGCAGCTAAAACAAAGATTTACTGATTAGTTTTTTTATAAATCTAAAAATTAAAATTTTACACAATTTGTCAATTATGCATCAAACGATGCTAAAAAAACAATTTGGAACCACAAATTACAGAGTTATTTCTCATAAGCCTGGCTTTCAAAATTAGCTTAGGTTTTTTTATAGGGAATATTAATTTGTATGTATATATTCTTGTTAAAGTTAAGTTCTTTTTGCTATAGAATAAAAAAATGTAATATATACTCACCCAGTGAATGCTTTTCACAAACAGCAGGACTGTTTAATTATCTACTTCATAGATCCCAAGGTATCAACAAAATTTAATTTTTCTGGTATCTAAATTTAGCCCAGGCATTTCCCAATCGATTTTAAATTGTTAAAAAGCTATGACAAGCTCAAAACATTTAGATATATAAACCAAAATATGTAACGATTTTTATAATATAATTTTTTTTTTAAATATTTTCTACCCTTTTTATGTAGGTTTTGAAAGCCTGATTTTTTATGTATTAAATAAGATATCTTTCAATTAAGTTCATTGTCAAATTTATGGTGCCTTATCTAAGTAGGGAAATTAATATTTTGATTTATAAACTTGTAATCATAACACAAATCATATTTAAAACGTAATTCTAATGAAATTATAATAAAAGAAATTTTATCATGCCCAGCAACCAACCACGCCCACTTTAAAAATTTTACAAAGTTGACCTTATTTCGCACTTCTCCGTAATCTTAAAGTCAAAGGTTCAAATTTTATTTTATTTTTTTCCAAAAAAAATAAATGTTGAAAAAAAAATCGAGGGCCTGATTCAGAAACACGACTGGAAATCAATTTTAAAGGCCTGATTTATTTTAAAAATTTATATGAAAATCACTTAGTTTTCAAATAAATTTTGAATGTTTTTTTATGGAACATTTTTAAAATTTTTTTTCGTTTGTGTTTCTCAATTATTAGGTAAATTTTTGTTTCATACAAAAATATTAATGGGTCGATTATGGATGGCAATCGAACTTCAGTTGTGTTGTCAACTTCATTTGCGTTGGCAGAGGGCAACCAAAAATTTCTGGTTGCCAGTTTGACAACAGAAATGATAGCTGCCAGTTGCCATCTGTAATAGCATTTTGGCAACTGGCAGCTATCATTTCTGTTGTCAAACTGGCAACCAGAAATTTGTGGTTGCCCTCTGCCAACGCAAATGAAGTTCGACCCATAAAATGGCACAAATAGCAACTTTATTTTGAAAATGTATATGAAAATCACTCAGTTAAATCACTCAAATAAATTTTGAGTGTTTTTCATTTTTAAAATAGCTTTTCGTTCTTGTTTCTCAATTAGGGAGTCAGTTTTTGTTTGAAAATCGCTAAGTTTTCAAATAAGTTTTGAGAGTTTTTCATAAAAAAATTTTAGAATTGTTTTTCGGTTTTTGTATTTTATTTATTTATTTATAGGTGTTTAAATAAACAAATTTATATTTTTACAAATTGATACAAAAAACAAATCATAAAATTCATGAACTTCATTCAAATCTAAAATTTTACATTTTCCAAAAACGAAATTTCAGTAAATTAAAAAATGGTTTTCGATTGTAATAAATGCAAATTCAGGATTAAAAATGCAAAATTTAACAGATGTACCTGTAATGGATTAGTGAGGGGACAGACTGGAATTTCGAGAAAATTTAGTTTTTGGTAACAAATGTGTTAAAATCATTTCTTAATAAATCATTTTGTAGACTATTTTCTAACATTTAATTTCAGATTGCTTCGTTTTCTTGCTTATTTACGATTTTGTAATTTTAAATTTCTGGCACATTATTAACCCTTTTATATATGAGGTCAAAATTGCTCAAGTTAGACCTCTAGAATGAAAATTATTGAAAATTTAAAAGACATGAAATAAATACAATTTTAATATTCTATTAAACCATAACTACTAAAAGAAATATATATGTTTGACTTTTAACCGATTATAATATGAAATAAAAAGTACTGGGTCCCAATTTCCGCATTCAATATCGAGTAAAATTTGTCGTAAATTTCTTATTTGAAATTACGGCATTCGATATCGATCATGAAACTTAGTTTATTTTGTTATAATTACGATATTTAAATTATTATTTTCATACGATAGTTCATTCGATCACTAAATCGTGCAGTAAAGTGTTAAAATATAACATATTCACCCCTATCGCGAATCAATATTTCACATGATATATATTTCCTTTTCCTTTTTTCGTTCATCAACTTTGTTCACGTGAAAAAATTCCCCTTGTTGTGAAATTTTTAGATGGAATTTTGTAAACAATAAACAGCTGTTACGAACAAAATCAACTATTGTGAATGTAAAGTTCATCGTGATATTCCCGATAGCAATTTTCCCTTCGAGGGAAATGAATATTTCATGGGAACAAAATTTCACATGTTATTGCCGATAGGGGTGATTATATTGTTTTCCAAGTAAAAAGGTATATTATATTTGTAATAGTCTGGGTCATAGATAAATACACTTAGATCGGAAACTCTCTTATCAAATACCTAACCCAGTTGTCAAAATCATACGTGGTGAGAATGTATTAGTAAAAACAAACTATCAGCCCAATTATGAATAAAAATTCCCCGGGAGTTTTTTCCCTTTTCTCATTTTTCCTATTCAAATTCAATGGGAAAAACTCCCGGGGAATTTTTTATTCATAATTGGGTTTTATGTGAAAACAAAAACAACACTCGCATGTGTGATTATTTTGAGTAATTTTGAGTTTTTTCTAGAGTCCGCTCTATGTTTCTCTATGGTCACGGTTCAATAAAGTATATAAATTTAATTAATAAACAAATTTGAAATTTTTTATATTTTTAATAATTTTTTTTTTATAAATAAGTTTTCAGTATTGTACAGTTTTGACCACAGTTATAAAAGGGTTAAAGTGTCATAGAAATTTAAAATTAGCAATCCAAAAAACAATCTGAAATTTAATATTAGAAAATAGGCTACATAACATATTTTTAATAATAAATTTTAACCAATTTAAGACCAAAAACTAAATTTTCTCGAAATCCTCCGATTTCAAATCGATACCCAATCTAATCCATAATATGGTTGTACATAAAATTATTTTTTTATCCTTTTTAAGTGTTTATTAGAATCGGAAATAATTTTTTTTAATTTTTTGAAATTATGTTTAAAAAAGGTTTTGAAAATGTAAAATTTGGGGTTTGAGATTTGAATAAAATTTTATGTTTTTTTTATGTATCAAAATGTATTAGATACAAAAATCGAATTTTATGCATCATTTTGAGTTTGTTAAAATCGAAATTTTTTTTTAATATTTTGAAATTTCGTTTAAAAAAATTTTGAAAATTTTTAAATTTTTTTTGTTTTAAATTTTTTTATATTTTAACATCTATGGGTAAACGAAAACCATTTTTAATTGTATTTTTTTTTTTCAAATATTGCTACTTTGACCCAAATTTCGAAAGTTCAAATAAATAAATATCCTATTTTTTACAAATGTTCAGAAAATCGAAAAAGTGCAAAATAAAGGACACCATATTGATCACTGATAGTAGAAGCAGGTGAAATACTGTTCACAATTTTAGCAACTTGCAAAGCAACATGTTGCTAAATACCATGCAAGTTTTTTGTTTAACAAAAATTTTTAAAATTTTCTAAATGAAATAAAACTGAAGTTATATTTTAAGTTGAAAAGTGTTTTAAATTAAACACCATATTAATATTATTGTTTTATTAATATAATTTAAGTAAAATGTTGCTAAAATGCTAATTAGCTAAATGTTCTTATTAAATAATTTAGCAACATGTTGCTAACATTTTTTTTTTGGAAATCTTTTGTATAACGAAGATAATAATGAAACCTATTATAAATTTTAATAGGTAACAATCCTATTTAATAAAATAAATATAAAAATTCCAAAGCTTTTAAAGCGTTTGCTAGGAAAAAATGGCGAAGCAACATGTTGCTAACTATCATATGGAACAAAATTGAAGTATTTTTTATGTTTAACTCAAGCTAAATTTCCATTATTTTTAAATCTTTACATATATTTCCTTATATTTTTTTTAATTGTAATAATAAAACTGAAGTTATATTTTAATTTGTAATGAGTATTAAACACCTTATTATATTATTGTTTTAATACTGAATTTTTATATCCAAAGATTTAGTTACACTTACTAACATATATCCATTGATTATTATGATTTTCCAAATAAAATCTTTATGTGAATTTATGCTAAAATAAATTGTTTGAATTATTAAAAGAAAAACAATAACTACATACATACATTACCATTCGTATTGTTTTAATCGATTTCATATAATAATTTCTCTGTAACTTTGTTTCATTTCAGCCTGTGTCAAATACAATTTAAGACGTCAACCCTCATCGCACTCCATTAGTCTGGACACACCATCCTCCAGCAGCCAGCTTCAGCAGCAGTCTGATATGGAAATGGAAATACAGATTAAAGTGGAATCGGATAAATCATCTATAGATTTGGAAATGTTTGGTTCATATTCGTCAGACAACTCACAGCAGAGTGAACCAAATAGCTCGTTTAACGCCCAAGAACCTTGTACATCTTCATCGAGCGGTTTAATTACCTCAAATCCTACCGCATTAATAGCGCTACAACAATTAGCCTCGATATCCTCGGCTCAGTGTATGGAACGTTTAGTGCCCAGTTTACCCAAAGATTTGTTGGCCCAAAACGAATCGCTATTGTATGGCGGACGTCTGGGTAAGAAACTGCCACGTCAAAGCACCAAACGTATGTCTCAGTATGAGACCAATCGTTGTCCGCTCTGTTCAAGGGTCTATCGTTCGCAGGCATTTTTAAACGAGCACATGCGCAAGGAACATTCAATATTGATATAAATCCTAAAACAAATGGCAGTAAATGCAAACATAACAGGCAAGATTAGATTAAGAATAATATATTTAATATATCCATGCATATATATTTATATATATAAAATCTTTTTATATACAAATTCTTAATTAAAATCAAATATTTCAATGAAATCACTACATTTTGAAAAACAAGATAAATTTTGCATACATTAAATAAATATTTAGATACCAAACCAATAAATTATGAAAAGATATCAAGAGATTATGGTCCTCACACTTAAACAGTATACTTTAGTTTTTATTATACAATTTTGTATTCGCTTAAGTAAAATTTAAAAAATAATTACCCACTGTACACTAGGGTGGTCCTTGCACTTTTTGGATTTTTGATAGTCCCAAGGTCTAAATTGTTCTCAGTCATCTTAAATCCAAATGCTGACAATTTGAGCAAAATCTGATAACGTTTAGAGGTTGCACATTTTATTTGAAGTTTCGTTTTTTAATTCTAAAAATTATATATTAAACAAGTAAGACAATTTATACTTTAAAATCATTTTTTTTAAATATTTTTAGGTAAACTAAATTTAATTTTTTTTGGAATTGTTTTGCAAAATTTTATTTGTAATTTTTTTTAATTTTTTTCAAAAAGTTGTTTCCAAATTTTTTTTTTTTTAAAAATAATTTATCAGAAAAATATTTTTTGATGAAAAAAAAAAATTCGGGTTACAAATATTTTTCCCGATTTTGACCCATTGTAGGTCCAATTTACTATAGCCTTATATATATACATCGTTGCAATGGACTTTTAAATATCTATCATTAGATATCCATATTGTCCCGGTTTTTTCCTTATATCTCAGCCATTTTTTTTCCGTCCAGTCAACTGTAATAAAAAAGCTCCCTAAAGTATGCAGTACAAATTTAGATATTTTATTTGCAAATAAATAAGAACAGTGGGGTGCAGAAACTAGAAGAACTAACATTAGTAATTGCTACCTGGCGAAGCCGGGCGGGTCAACTATTATATTAATAAATAACACGGTGCACTTCGCCGACCAATTATAGTAAAATGAAAATGAACTGAACTATAAGTCGGAAAATATTTGTCCAAATGGAAAAAGGACGATTTTTTTAATATACAGAATTAATACATATTCATAAATATAGAAAATTCAAAAAATGTCATTAAGAATAAGAAAAACTTTCCACTTTACTTAGAATCATATGCATCAAATTTCATTTTTCCACATTTATGCGTTCTCACTTCGTATTTGTGTTCCTAGAAGCAAGACAAATTACTATTAAGTCTCCCTTTCTTAATTCTCACTCATTCAGGATGTCCCCAATTTCATGTTTATTGGTTCACTTTTAGAAAAATCGAAAAGTACCATAAAGTCTTCCTTTGTGGAATCTAATTCATTTCGGATTATTTGTATTTAATTTCATGATTCTAGGTTCATTATTATAAAGTTTATTTAATTTTTTCTTTATTTATAATATAAACTATTAAGAAAGTACGAATAAAGAAAATGTACCAATAATAATCCCTTTTGGATTCTCATTCACAGAACCATATATGCTTAATTTCATGTTTCTAGGACAATCATTATAAAATATTCAAAATGTACTTTTATTATGAAAAAGAAGTACCTATGGATTCTAATTCATTCAGGATCATGTCTTTCTAATTTCATGATTCTAGTTTCATTATAATAAACTATTCAATAGGTACCATTAGATTGAATAAAAAGTACCATTAAATTATTACCATTGCCATTGTATTCTAACTCACTCAGTACCATATATAATTATTTCCATGTTTCTATGTCTATTATTATATATAATTCAAAAAGTACCACTAGAGGAAGTACCATTTATTCACCACTTTATGGTACCTTAATACCTTTGAGCACCTTGTCCTTAATTCTTACTTCTATCAGACGCATACAGCTAACTTTTATGTTAAATCATGTTAAATAATATAAAATACTAGCTGTCCCGGCAAACGTTGTTCTGCCATAGCTCACACAAAGTTTGAAGACTCCCTCTATATTGGTACTCCATATATGCAATAATAAATTTTTACTTTGTATGGGAGGTGCCATGCCCATTGTTCCTATATAGGTCAATTGTGAATGTAAACCATTCAGGGACCCACTCAAACACACACAACAAATTTCATCGAAATCGGCCCAGCCGTTAAGGAGGAGTTCAGTTACTAACACACGTACAGAAGAATTATATATATATAGATTAAAAAAGTACTATTAGGAGAAAAACTATTAGAAACTCTGACACAGAAATGTCTCAAACGATTCAAGTCTGTATTAATTTTCTCAAGAAAAACATATGTTTTGAAAAATTTACCAAACTGTTTACCTGGGTTTGGCACAATCTAACACATCGTACTCGAGTTCGGAATAACAAACTGTAAGTTAATTTTTGTATGAATCAATATTTAAATTTTTATCAAAATTGGCTTGATAATATCGGATAAAAGGTATTTTCCCGTTTTTGAAAACATTTTAGTATCAAAATTGCAGCTCATAATATGTCAATTGTCTGTGTCAATTTCTAGAAAAACATATTTTATGCAAAAAGTAACAAAAATAAATACAATTTTAATCCCTTAAGGGTTTAAATTTACAAAATGTACCAAATTCATACATGACAAAACATAGTTTAACCTTTTATCTCCTCTAAGGGTTGGAATTCAGGAAAAAAAGTACCATATACATGTCTTCTAATTTTTAAAGTAGATAAAGATATATTTTAAATGTTTTGGGTATCTGTATTACTTTAAAAGATATAAAATTACCGAATTTACCCGTTTAGGGGGTAAACTTTCGAATTTACAAAAATACCTTCTTAGGGAACCTTGAATTTAATTTTTAGAAATATTCTTTAAATAAAATTTGAAATTGTAAAATTTGTTGGATAGTAATTCAGGCACAATTTTTCAACACGATCGGTCAAGAACTAACTCTCTGAGCCAGAGGTGGTCAAAATTTGCCATTTTGGACAAACAGGTGCTTTTCTCATCCATTTAACTTACTACCAATTGTTCTTAGCAAAATATATCCCAAATAGTTTAGATAGATAAAAAAGTAAAAATAGATTGACGTTTTTTTCCCAAAATCAAAAACTTTTTTTCAAAATGGGCTTTTTTTCAAAAGAAAGCTTAGGTCTTTTCCTTGAAGAGCTTTTAGGTTGCTTAGTGAGATGCGAGTTGGATATCTATCAAAATAAATGTTTTATAACGGTTGAAAAATTGTGTCTTGGTGCAAATTTCATCCTTATCGGTTCAAAAGTTGGTTTACATGATATGAAAACCAATATTGGGAAAAATCCTAAAATAATTGTTCATCGTAATTGTTCATAATTGTGATCAAGAATTTTTAAAAATGCTCTCTGATAACCATTATGAATGATTTTTATTTTTTTCGGTCTTTTGTAAACATTATGAACAATTTTTATTTTTTTTACATTTATGAAATATAAAAACTATTTTTAATTAGATTTTTTTCAACATTTTTAATTTTTTTTTTTAAATATTGATTCCTTAACCCAAAATACGAAACTTCAACTAAACTGTGCAACCTCTAAACGTCCAATTTCCCCCATCCCAAAATTCAAAAGTTTTCATATAAAAAAGAAGAAAAGAGGAAAAATGTAGAACTAATTATATATTCTGGATCGTTGTGGATAGCGGAGTCGATATAGGAATGTCTGTATGTTGAAATCAACTTTCTGTAGCCCCCAAATAAATTACATAAGTGATTCATACATCAATATATCCGCTATACCCGCTATGGTTGTTATTAAAAATCGAGAAAATCTGCCCAATAATGGCTGAGATATATGGAAAAAACCAGGACAACCTTGATTTGACCTATTTTTGATCTATATATGGATTACTATGTCATTAATATAGACAATATGGATATGTTATGATAGATATTTCAAAGACCTTTCCAAGTGCGTACATAAATAAAGCCATAGTAAGTCGGACCTACAATGGGTCATAATCTGGAAAAATATTTTTTAACCCGAATTTTTTATTCACCACAAAAAATTTAAAAACAAAATTTTTTTCATAAAATTTTTTTCATTAATAAATTAAAAAAAAATTCATATTTTAAAATGTATTTAAGTATTTTTTATACAGTTCATACATATAAGTCTTTTTTGAGAAAGAGGGCAGACAAAATTTAATTTTTTTCTGTATTACATATTTTTTGCCCTGTGAAAATTATGCCTTTTTATTGCCAATTTATTTGTGAAATGTTGTATATAAAAAATGATTACAAATATTGAAAAAGAAATGGTTTCTGTTCAATTGTGATTTTGAAAATAAATCCTTTTTTCTAAATTTAAATCTTATATTAAAATCTCACACAACTGTATCTTTAGTATAAAATATCTTACACTCTGAAGGACCATAATTTTTTTAATGAAATTTTATTCAAACTTTTCAATTCAATAATTTAAACTAAAAATTTCTTATGAAATAAAAAAAAATAAAGAAAATATTAGATATAATATAACAATAAAAAACTACCTTAAATTAAGAAATAACTACAATAAATATTTAAACAAAATCAAAGCTTTAAAATTTAAACCGAAGGACCATTTATAAAAAGTCAAATTTTTCTTGTTAAAAGTCTAACTAACTACATATTACAAATTTTTGCACCAACTTTAATAAAACATATTAAATAGATAAGTTAGTTAAAAAAAATACACACAAAAATCATAAACAATTTCTATAAATCATATATAAAAAAGCTTGGTTAAATATTTAAAAATTTATATATTAAATTTTCAAATAAAAATTTCGATCGACCTCATTTAATGGTTCAATTACTAAGCCTCTAACCTTCACTCATTCTCACTTATAATACACTTATCTACATAGAAGTATACAATGACTATTATTTTAAATTTAAGTTTTATTTTTAAGCATTACCATTCAAGGTTAGCCAACTTTTAAAAATTGACCTTGACTTTATTCAAAATAGCTTTAACTTAAACACTTTTTGATACACTATTTAGTTAAAGAAAAATCAAAAATAAATTATTATTAAGTGGTACTTAAAACAGATGTTTATAAAAAAATTAAATTTGATCAAAAATAAGTGTTTTTCAAGATAAAAAAATTAATATTTAGAAAACAACAAATTACTTTAAGCAAATAAACAAACAACTAAGTTTTCATTAAATTAAATTTAGCATAAAAAATACATATAAAATAAGTTTAAGATTAAAAAATTCAATAAAAATTTTAAATAAAAAGTACCGTTTTACTAAGGTAAAAAAACAAACCAACTTAAGCAAAATTATATTTATTCAATAATCAAAATTTTAGCGTTTCATGATTAGGAATACCTGTTCCCATTCTATTTTCTATTTTTTTACTACTCACCATGAGTGGTAATGTTTTGTAATTTCCTTTAAAGTATATGAATGCTTATATGAATATAGATATAGTTCTTCAAAAATTTACATCAATATATCGGATAGGATCCTGAATAGTCTGCTATTGAAAATAAATAAATGGGTGAGTTAGGATCACTAAAATATTTAACAACAATTTCACATTCTGTGGATAACAGATGCATACACATGTCAGAATATGTCTCCAACAAAACAGATTTGGTTCAAAATCGATCATACCGTGTACTTGTTTCTACGTCAGTGCGAATATAATCGGTTATTTACCTGTAAACATCACTAATGTCAACGATGGTCATAAATATCATTAAATATGAAAGTAGTTTTAATTCTTACTCCTACTTTATTACTTATTTTAAATGAACTTCTATTTCAAACATACAAACCTGTATATTATTTTGTACATGATAGCAATATTTGTCATATGCTAAATCAATTTCAGGAGACAATCTGAATGGGATTGTGGAAATAGCGTTCTAGAACCATGTTTTTTTTTAAATAATATAGGGAAAGACTTCATTCCAATATAGCTTCTTACTATTTACAGCATCTACACCCTATTCAAATTTGAATGCAACTCTCATGTAATGATCCGGTGCACCGAAGGCTAATTTGGAGTTAATTGACTGCGTACAGGAGAGGGCGTTGGTGCCAGTAGGGTATCTAACACTTTTGATTTACTGGAAATGTGAATTGTGTTTCACCAGTGCCCATATATCCGATTTAAGTCATGCTATCTCCTCAAGAGATTCGTTATTCTTGAACAATATTCGATGTGATTAACCATTATTTAAGGATATGATAATGGTCGCTTTGTTATCATTAAATATATGGATATCCCCATTAGATATCCTCTGATACTTAATTATTTAATTATAATAGTCGTCTGCTTTTGTAGCCATAATTTCAGAAAATGCTCGCTTCAAACGAACAAGTTCCTTGTGATGGCCTAGTCAGATTTCAGCAGCTTATAATAGAACCCTTTTGCTCCCACCAAATACAGAGCATTGCCTTTGCGCCATGGATATTTGGCTTTGTTATCGATTCTGCTGGTTGGTTGAGCTTCGCGTACGATCTCTTACGCTTCGGGTTATCGTAATTTTCATTGCAAGTAATGATTCGGTGCAAAAATTATGTTCTTTTATAGCGTTCTAACATAATTTCCAACATGCAAAATCGTCTTTCAAAAGTTTATGTGATATTAGTTGTTTACCCCTTGTGAGAGGAATGCCGATATCACAACCAACCTAATTCAAATACAGGTCCAGAAACTCATATAAGGCTTACCGATGAATTTCTCGCTATCCTCAAATGACTCCCGGCATTCCTGAACAATTACCGATGTGATTACAAATTCTCTAGGGATATAATAATGGACGCTTTGCTATTATTAAATATATGGATATCCCCTGATACTGAATTTGTTTGGTCGGTTGCAGTTATATTCGAATAAAATTTTAAAAATTTAAAATTTCAAAAATCCGTCCATAATTGCTCATAGTTTTTATATAAGGCGCACTTCCGAAAATCACTTACGAAAATAAATTATTGAAATGTTTAAAGAAAAATTTGTTTATCATTTACTCAGTCTAGGGTACTATCGACTTGACCGACCATACTTTCTTACTTGTTACTCAATCTCAATTGGTATCATTTAATATAATTAAATGGTCAACTACGATAGCTGTAATTTATTTGGATAAGTGGCTATTAATGGAAATGGAACCCTAAACTCGAACATCAAGCACCGTTGATAGATTTTGTTAAACTTTTCCAATATTTAGATGATGTGGAACAATTTTAAAAACTAGAACCCGTTTTCTCAATGTATCGACAAACTGCCTGTTACTAAATGTCGACATAAATTTATTAGGCCGATAAACTGTCCATTAATATATGTGAAATATATTTCACATCTCAAAATAGATGTTAAAGTTGGGAACCTGGCCATCTACGGCCGGAATCTTTTGAAAAATTCATTATCCTGCATGTCTGCCAGGTTGTTAGGCCTGGCATGATAAACTCTTTCAGCATTCACTTGGAACTCATGTTATTCGAGTTCATCCTCCATCAAATTAATGTTAATTCCTCTATTAAACTTTTTTTTATAAAATCTATTTAATTTCGTTTACAAAAACACAAACACATAAAAACTATGAACATCAGTCAGCTGATTGAATTTATCTGTACGATAAATAGCTTTGCGACAGAATAGAAGCAAATGAGACATTGAGAAAACCAAATGTCTTTAATCTGCAGTATACGGCCCTAGCAGTATGAAAACGTCCAATTTCATAAACGTACTAATGACATGAAATTGATTTCAAAACTATAGAGACAACTAAGAAAAATTCAGTTGAACTTTACGATTGATAACACAGGTCTACAATGATATTGGTGTCGCCAAAACTAAAAGTATATTTGATCCCTGATTCCATCTGTAGATGACTTAACAACATTTTACTTAATTATTTTACAGATTAGAACCTTCTTTTTGTATAGATTTTCTACTATGGAGGTCCTTAGGACACCCCCGTGTGATGCTCCAACAATAATCTGCCTTCAATCTTGGTATCTATCTTCCATCACTTTTAATTCTGGATGGAAATGTTCGCCTTTTTCTTCGCTTTACGATTCAAGATTTTCAGAAAACTTGTCTAAATGACTGTGCAGATAGTGTACTTTTATGTTCATTTTACATCCAAGATTTTTTAAAGCTAATTAAAAGGACTATAACTAATGCCTCGTAATTTTCAGCCTTCTGATTTCCTATGAAATTTTTCGCAACGGCAACAAAAGATTTCCAAGCCGATGCTTCTAAATCAATGATCCACACCCATAGGCCTCAGAAAATACATTCACTTTTCTCTTGCTGCGGATCATTGTTCTAAATAATTCATTATATTAAAAGATTTCTTTCTTTGAGGATAGATGCTGGCAGCTCAGATCTCTATTTCGAAAGGTCAAGGTCTATTATTAAGTCACTTAAGATATTTTGTGAAAAAGTGAAGTAAATTCATCATTAACACCTAAAATCGCTATCATGTTCATCCTTAAAAAACTTCCACCATTTCTGTGTCTGACAAAACTGATAGATGTTGATTCAGAGGAGATGGTACTTTGTCTAGGATATGTTATTTTCCTTTTATTCATAGCATGTTATTTTACAACACAAAATTAGCTGTCATCAATGTAGTTTTTCGGTATTGTATAAATCATAATTACACCAGACTTCAAATGACTACTTTTGCCGCTTTCCCACTGTCTTAAATGTTCACTATACACAATGTTTGGAACCCACGGCTTATTCAGGGCTTTACACTCCTTTAAATTAATTCAAATACTTGTTTCTCCCGAAGTCTGTTATAGATTTTCTAAACCTTTTTGACTGTGTATTCACCACAAATGTAACATTGGTCATTGCTACAACTTTTTCGCGATGAGCACATAATTTTAAAATCAATTTATTTATAGAAATAAGAAACGGGCACACGAATTTACTTATGACAGCCAATATTGAAAAATGAAGGTAGATCTACAGATACCCGTAGGATAAAAATTTAACGTTATCACGGCACCAAAATATTTTTCTTTATTTGTTGACATATGTAATTATATGAAATATTTTTCCGGCTCAAGTCTATGAAAGAAAATTTATTTAATTTTTGCAAAGAATACAGACATGGCAGAATGGAATGCATTTTCGTCCACAATCCCCTCTTCAAAATCCCAGCATTTAAGCAAGTAGTCAATGCATCACTTATATACATTAATTGTCGCTAATGTCTGACCACTTGACTGGTCATTTGACACATACGTGCTCTTTGTAGTGCAGAGAGAAGTCGATTAGTTACTTTATACACTCTAGGTAATCAAACGTGAAGTCAGATGTCACTTAAGTCTCTCTAAGTAATCTAGAGTGTAGTCACTTTAAACGTTTATTTTTTAATGCACTTTTTTGCGAGCAATTCGTACAAACTAGTTTTATTCAAATTGTGTTGATATAATTCTCATACAGTTAATTTTATTTTTCCTTAAGTATATTGACATCCGATGTAATCTAGAGTGAAGTCAATTGTCTCTTTAGTGTCTCGAAGTAACCTAGAGTGTAGTCTGCACTTTAAGAAGTAGTTATTTTGCTCACCAGAAGTAATATATTGGAGAGTTTTTGAAGGAAGGTTTGTTTACATGTGTACATGGTGAAATAACTAGTTAGAAAGGTAACTGAATGTAACCGGTATGTGAATCCAATTCCAAGACTATATTTGGAGTACCTACCAGACAGTCTCATTGTAATTAGTCACGTAGCTAGTTATGTAGCTACGTTTATAGTACGAAAATGTGTTCTGTCGAGAACAGTCACAATTAAGTAAATATTATAAAGTTTTAATACATAATTAAAAATTGATTGGTTTTATAAGATAAATATCTTTTATAGTTCTATAGTTCTATTTGAATTATTTCTCTGGCATTTTGTTTTCATGTAGAACTGGTTGTTGGCGTTTTTTTATATTCTTAAATTCTCTTCTTTCCACATAGTAATATAGCTTCATTTTATAGATTTCTAAATAAGTTTTCTTTTTTCCCAGTTCAACATCCAGATGGTTCCTTACGAATGCTGCTGTATCAGCAACGTTATCCCTGTAATGTTTGTGGTAAAAGTTACTTGCGCAAAGCCCATCTAAAACGTCACACTACAAACGAATGCATTGGTGTGCCACCGAAATTTTGCTGTGAATACTGTTCGTCCCGTTATAAACGTAAGGAGGACTTGAAACGGCACATGTTAATGGTACACAAAATTGATTTGCGTAAAAGTTTAAATTCCAAGGATAATTACAATTTTGATGACTCGTCAGCAGCCGCTTATTATGGCAATTCAAATTCTTCAGCGCTGCCAAACCGTCTAGCCTCAAATCATCCGCATCTTCAATTTCAACATCATCACCACCAGCATCATCACACTTCTGAACCTCACTTTGATGATCAGGCATATTTTCTTGATTGCTAATTGATGCGGTATTTTTATATTAAGTTTACGATCCAAAAGTACAAATTGTTCCAAGTAGAGGAGCGCATATTCAAAGTCTGTATTGTTTTTGAAATATTTTCATTTTTGTAAAAGACAAACAAAATAGAATGAACAATAGATAGAGTAAGTACAATTTAAATTAATTATAATAATTTAAGTATTTATCTGAAATTTTCAGTAGAGTAAGCAAAATACATCTTTAATTTTTATTTAGCCTTACTTAAATAAACTATTTCGTTTTAATATTAAAATACAAATAAAATATTTTGAGTATTATTATTAAGAGCAAGGAAAACTAATTGAAACTTAGAAGAAAATTATGTTCAAATTTTAATCTGGTCGGATCAAAATTGTATCTTCCTAATTCATAGAGCAATTTATTAGATCGTACCTTTTTATAGATTATATTCAACACCATTTCCAATTGAATTGAATAAATTTCCAATTATATTTCAGAATTTCTAATTGAATTTCATAATATTCACATTAAATTTCAAAATTTTCCATTTATATTTCAGAAATTTCCAATTGTATTTCAGAATTTTCCAAGTGTATTTTAGAATTGTATTTCTGAATATTTCAGAATTTTTCATTTGTATTTCAGAAATTTCTAATTGTATTTCAGAAATTTACAAATCTATTGCAGAAAATTCTAATAGCAATACAAATGAACATTTCTGAAATACAAATAGAAATTTCTGAAATACAATTGGAAAATCCTGAAATATGATTAGATACTTTTAAGTATAAATTTAAAAGTCTGAAATACAAATAGAAATTTCTGAAATACAATTGGAAAATTCTGAAATTTAATTGGAAATTTCTGAAATATTATTAGAAATTTCTAAAATTTAATTCGAATTTTCTGAAAAAATTTAATTTTTTTTTGGATATCAAAAACTTTGTTGAAGGCTTAGATCTTCTCCTTTATTAGCTTTTTTGTCGCTGAGTGGGATGTGACATAAGATTCTTGACTTTTTTTTTGCAAAATCTAAAACTTTTTTTTCCAAATGGACCCTTTTTATACCCATCACCTTCGTGTGAATGGTATATATAAGTTTGTCATTCCGTTTGTAATTTCCACAATATAATTTTCCGAGCGGAGTCGAATAAGCCATGCCCGTCTGTCTGTCTGCCATTTGTCTGTCTGTTGAAATCAATTTTCCAGAGACCCCACATTTCTTCGGGATCCAAATCATCAATAATTCTGTCAGACATGGGTTCGAGAAGTTTCCTATTTAAAATCAGCAAAATCGGTCCACAAATGGCTGAGATATGAGGACAAAACCAGGACAACCTCGATTTTTGACCTATATCTGGATTAATAAGTCATTAATATAGACAATATGGATATCTAATGATAGATATTTCAAAGACCTTTGCAACCACGTATATAAGACCATAGTTGGACCTACAATGGGTCGAAATCGGAAAAAAATATTTTTTAACCCGAATTTTTTTTTACCAAACAATATTTTTAAAAATTTAAAAAAAAAAATTTAAGATTAAAAATTTAAAAAAAAAATTTAAATTTAAAAAAAAATTTCCAAAAAAATTAAAAAAAACAACTTAAAAAAAAAAAATTTGTTTACCTAAAAATATTTAAAATTTGTATTTTGAAGTATAATTTGGTGAAGAGTATATAAGATTCGGCACAGCCGAATAGAGCTCTCTTACTTGTTTTTTTTTTTTTTGCTCAAAAGAAAGCTTAGGTCCATTGCTTTAAGAACTTTTTGGTCGCTTAGTGGGATGCGAGTGGGATATACATATATCAAAATAAGTGTATTGTAACTCAAGATATACAGTTTTTTTCAAAAGAATTTTTTTCAAGATCACCGTGTAGGAAATTATGTCCTCTTTTCAAAACTGCAAAAAAAATTTCAAGAATAAAAAAATTATAGAAGACTTTCTGCCAAAATATAGGAATGGTAGCTGATGTTTTTTGGAAAATTTTTATTTTTAAAATTCAATAAAAATCCAAAAGTGAAAAAGATATTTGTGAATTGCTAATGACAATCCCACAAATCCCAAGAAAACTTTTCAAAAATTCCAAAATTGTGATTTTTTAGATTTTTGGATCTATTGAAGGCACCCTTTGCACAATATTGAAGAACATATTGGTACATACAAAACAGGTCTTAATTTTTTGAAAGCAGCTAAATTATGTGGAGAAACGTCTAAAAAAATTCACAATTTTACAAAAAAAAAATTAAAAAAAAAAAATTCTCCATAGAATTTAAAATTTGGACCATATTTGTACTACTGGAACCACAATACATCAAAATTGTGTAGTGGTTTAAAAAGCCTCTAAAATTTTTTCGATTTTGTTACCCTGTGTTATTAATAAATTTGTTATTAATTCATATAAAATATTTCAAGAAAATCGGAAAATCTATATAAATATATAAATGTCTTTGTAAGTTTGTTTGTTGGTTTGTTTGAGCATCACGCCTAAACGGCTGAACCGATTTTATTTAAATTTGGAACATAGATATATCCTTACTTGGAAGCGTCAATAGGCTATAACTTTTTTTTAATACTTTGACCAAAAAGAGATTTAAAGGGGGAAAACTGGTAAAATTGGTAGCTTTAGTTCTTAAACAATCAAGAGTAAACGGCTGCACCGATTTGATTGAAATTTGGAACAAATTAGTGGGCGTGGCACCTACCATACAAAGTAAATAGTTATTTTCGAATATCTGGAGAACTGTAAATGTGAAAGGCTTCAAACTTCATATGAGTTAATTTCTTATCAGTGCAAGAAGTTAATAAAAAATGGGAAGGATCGGAACTCGGGGTGAGTCACCTCCCATACAAAGTAATTAGTTATTTCTAAATATCTTGAGATCTAAAATTACTAGATTCTTCCAACTTTGTCCGAATAGCTCTCTTATCATTTTACATAGAATAGCTGAAAATGGGCTGGATAAGTGGACGTGTAACTTCCCATGCAAAGTATATAGTATTTTCAAATATCTGCGGAACTATTATTGCGACAGCCTTCAAACTTTATACGAATCAATTTCTTACCAGTACATGAAGTTTATCCAAAATTGGGACGGATGGGAACAAGGGGTGTGGCACCCCTTCTTAATTTCTGGCATAACAGGACACTAGCATCAACGTAATTTACACAAAGTTTAAAGACTCTTACAATTACATAGATTCACTTGATATTCGAATATTTATATATTTTATCTACAATGGTAACAAAATAACTCATTTGAAGCATTAATTTAACTATTATAATAAATAGCTTTCATATCATTATAAGGAGTCGGACTAAAAATAGGCGAATGCCTTAAAAAAAGCTTCAAGATTTTTTAAAATCACAGGATATTTTTAATACCTTCAACGGTATAGTATGCAATTAATCACAATCAAGAAATTCCGGTATTAATTATATTAATTTATTTGCTTATAAAATCTTTTCACATTTTTTTATTTTACTTCGACAAGTGTAGCGAAGCGCACCGGGTCAAGCTAGTAAATAAAATAAAATTTTACTTTTCAACTGCGAATAACTCGTAAACTCTAAGAGCTAATATAAGGCACATGTATAAAAGTCTTTCAAATCGGATCGCAAACAAAAATTGTCCATAATTTTTAATTTTTGATATACCCGAGGTGCCTCAATTTGGTGCATTGTGGCTCGGTCCCACCTTATTGTTTTAAGCCCTAATTCAAAACTTAATCTTATCAACACGTGGAAAACATTATTAAAATCGGTTTATTCGTTTAGAAGTTACATATTTATTTCCACCTTTCTTTCAGTTTCCCCACTGTGGGTTGTCACTTGACTTCTTTCTGCACTAAACACAGATTTCCCGGCTTTGCCTAACCATAATAGGTTGGCAATTTTTATATTTTTATAAAAAGCCCCCAAATATCCTACGGTATTTAAAATCAGCTAAAACGGTTCATAAATTGCTAAAATAAAGAATATCTCCATTTTTGTACATATTTTCGTCTATATCTCAAATACTAAGTTCTGTACATAAGGATAAATTTCGGATTTTTAAATTCAAAAATTGGAAGTCCCGGTTTAGGTAACTTAAGCAGTATAGAGTTTAAGATACCCTAATGTATTTTGAATAACCGTTTAAGCCTTATATCAGGCTCGTAATATTCATTTTTTAAAAAATCTCAAAATTCCCAATTTTGGATAAACAGAAGCGGTTTGTCCAAATGTTTCCTTTAAATTTAGCTATTTAAAAATGTAAACTAATAAGGTCTAGCTAAATTGGTCTAGCAGACATTGCAAATTCTTCTCTTCATCCAGCCCAGGTGAGTGCTTTTACCATTTTCTATAATAATTTATTAACAAACATTATTAATTTTGTGTTACACATTTTCTCTTGTTTATTTTGCAGAAAACATATCCAAACAATTTCTTCGTTTATCTAAATCCTGATCAACAGGTTTCAAAATCAATTGTTTGTAGCAGCTTAGAAAAGCAAAAAAGGACTCTAGCATAAATACAAATTGAAAACAGGACATGTCTAGACAATGGGTAAGTGTAAAGCATTAATGTATAGTTGAAAAATTGTAAAATTGTGTTTTAGTAAAACTTGTAAAAGTGTTACTGTACTTTTGTGGGTTTCTTTTCTTCCTCGTTTCCTTTTAGAGTTTTCGTTTTTAATTTTTCTCTTTTGTTTGTTGATGTTGTTTTGTTTTTGTCTAAAAATAAGTTTGAGTTTGTCTCTCTCAAAAATTTCCAGTATTTTCAATTGTTATTAAGCACATATGTGTTTAGTTTGTTTTCAAGGAGTTTACAACATTTTCTGTGTTCATTTGTTGGTAGTTTTTTTTATGACGTTTTTAGTTATCTTCTTTAAAATATGGCAAATATTTATGTAAATGTTTGAAGCGAATTGTAAATTGTAATGTAAAAAATATAGGGGAATGGCCGATCCCACTCACTTAAATATGTATGTTACTTTTTTAATGTAAAATATGAATTTCTGGGTTAGATTTAATTTAAGATCTAGGGTAAATTATAAACCGATTCTCACCATATTTGGTAGTAAGTTTCCAGTTTATTTAAAAGTTAGTTGATTTAACTTGTTTAGTTTTTAAAGATTTTTTAATTGATTTTATGGGGTAGGCCTAGGCAGGTAGGACTAGCTTTCAACCGATCCTCAAAATATAAAATTTGAGTTTCCAGTTTTTATAAAGCTAATTTATGCTAAAATATAAATACACATTTTAGCATTGCATTAGCAATTGGATTTACATATATGAAATCTATTATCTATTGGGTATATGACTTAAATATGTGGGAATTTTTTTCCCCAATTTTTTAGCTTTTATTTTGAAACATTTGTACAATATAAATTTAATCAAAGTATTGGCCATTGTTAGCTATGGTCGTGTTCCAGCTTTCTGCCAACATATGGATTCCGAGCCAAAGGAACTGCTCATATTTTGAAACCAAGAACGAATCAAGCCTATATCGAATACTTTGATCCAAAGTGAAGTGTAACCTAGAGAGAGTGTTCTGATTCGATCGAAACAAATAGTAGTCAAACGGGGCACGGTCTGGACTAAAAATTTTCGAGTTTTGGCTTCAGAAGTTTGGGAAAACTTCTGAAGCACTTCATTATAAATTCTTTTAAACAAGTATTGCAACATGTGGCCGATCATTGTCATGATGGAATATTACGTTTTCATAACTGGCAGCATATTCTCAGTGGTTTAGAATCATTTTTTTATTGGAAATAATTCAGTATCTCGGAAACTATTGGAGATATTGTTACGAAATTTCAAATGGTTGGAGCTGAGGTGTTTTCGAGTTGATTTAAAGTTGTTGAGCTTCCTAATGATAATGGGGATCAGTGCGTGACTCTTCAAAGTTGGTCAGCTCGGGTCTCAAATTTGTTTAAAAAATCTACAAAAATCCATTTATGATACGAATGATCTGTAATTTAAAATATAAATAGTCCTTGAGATGATCAAGATTTCGTCTTTTAGTTGTAGATATATTTAGGTTTATTTATAATTTTTTTTTAATTTTGCTCGATTTTTTTTTTGTTTTTTAAATATGGCGGGCCTACGGAGGGTCGAATTTTTTTAAATAAGCTATATTGCCGATAAAATTATAAATAAAATAAAAAACTTGCTAAAAGTTATCTCGTCCCTATAAAAAGTTACACGCATCCAATGTTGAAACTTGTAAAAAGGACCGTATTTTAGTTTTTTTTTTTTTCTTTCAAAAAAGTCCCTTTTATCGAAAAATTTTATTTGGAACTTTATACAATTTTTATATGATCCGAAAAGAGAACTTAATGCAAAAGCATGTGAAGTAAAATTTTGCTCACTTAAGCGGCCATAGTACCCACCAGACCTAACCAAACTTGGCCAATTTTTTTTAAAAAAAATTAGGTTTGAGTAAAAAAATTCTAAAAACGCAAAGCACCGATCTGCAAAAAGGCTACATATTTGTATAACCCTAATTGTTATTTAAATATATACAAAGTTTTGTTTACTATAGCTCTGTAAATAACGTCACAGTACGCACTTTCCAAAAATAACTTCGTTTTTGGGACACATTTTTCCCGTTTTAGGAATTTCGGTATTAGCAAATAAAAAATTTCAAAAATTATAATGCCATTGATTTAAGGACATTTGGATCTATATCAGTTTCCATTTTTGTTATGATATCTTTGACCCTTACAATTTTATATTAATTCAAACTTTATATTTTTCTTCAGGGAAAATCATTATTATTTTTTTTTAGTTTTTAAGATAAATGACTTCGGAAAAATTTATAAAATTATTTAATTTTACTAAAATATCAATCTTCAGGTTCTATGGTTTGCACCAATATCAAATACTTATAATAAAAACCTATATTTACTCTTCAGAAGCTCCACAAACCATGCCCCATTTGATAAATTTTATAGTTTTTTTCATATATTTCAAGCAAAATGTGTTATATCAAACTTTCTATGAAGTCAGTATCTGTTTAAATTCATAAATTTCATTTGATATGCAAGTATACATATTTTACATTTGTTAACATTTTTCAAAGGGGGCAATAATAAAATGTATTATTTTTCATGCTCCATGTCGAAATCCACAATCTCAAATATCCAAAATTAATATAAATTTTACCCTACCATGGTAATTTGGTCCTAGATAACAGGATCAATTATCCTCATCATTGAAGAAACGACAATATCAATTTATAGATCATAAATATATTAATAAAGTATTAAAAAATCTTATTTGTACCTATTCCATTACAAAAAATATTGAGGCTCGCATTCTTGATCGACGGAACTTTCGAATTGAAGTTAACGCATTTCGATAACAAAATTATAAAAAATATACTTGATTGCTTGCCATAATCTTAAATATTAAAATAACGATTAATTTTACTTGATCACGAAGGTGGCCCTAGTTTTTCTTAACATAAAACCGGTTTAAATTTCACACTCCACACACAAACCCCCTTTAAATAAGTTGTTATGTCTTTAATAGCCAATTAAAAATACCCCCACTTGAATTAAAATCCCATTCCAAAAATAACAAAGATATTCAAACATTGTTAACAACATCTTTGCCGAATTTCAAAACCAAAAACAGGTTGCAAAATTAAATAAATTCATTAAAAATACCTACAATATTTCAAATGTAAATATTTCTGGAACCAAAAAAAAAAACAAAAATAAACGAAACTGAAAACAAAAACAAACAATCTATGTACAAAATATGTATAGAAAATCATATCCTGTCAAAGATCAGCAGAAAAACACAATAATTAATGCATACAGAAATATTTTACACATAACCTTGAAATAAATTGAAAAATAAATAAAATAAATCTCATGGTTAAAATTAGGCAGAATACGAACGAAAATCGATATGTATCGGCAGGGTGAAATAGAAAAGAAAACAAGAAACATAATTTTGTATACACAGATTTTTGTTTTTCGATTTCAATTGAAATTCTAATGAAATTTGAGGTTATGTTTTTAAAATACACACAGGCACACACACACACTCACAAATTTAACCCACACACAACAACAACACTAAACATATGAAATGTTTATATCAGGGAAGGCAAATGAAATTTAAAAATGGTACTTTTTCAACACACTTTGTACCAAATCACATTTTTTTTTAAAATTAACCAAAAACGTTCACTATTTATTTGTGTAATAAAACATATAAGATAAAATGTGTATAAAATTTAAAAAGTTTTTTTTTAAACTTATTTCGGAGATAATTTTATATGTAATTTCTTCCTCGGATTAAACTATAAACAGATACCTGTACAATATATTTAGCTGCTCTTAATAATTCGTTAAAATTTTACGACTTTTGAATATTGAATTGAGTCTTAAACTTATATTCTCAAAATTGTAGCCAATTTGGACAAATCTAACAGGCATTGAGGTCATAGATTGAATTTTAAAACAGACATATAAAAGGATATAATTTGCTCGTTGTAGGACCCAGAAAAAACTAAAAATGCGGGATTTACAACAGATGGCATATCTTTTGAATGCGATTTTTGTTTTTAATACCCCTAAGGGAACAGGAACTAACACAAAACTTGTCACGTGACTATAGGGACCGGTTCTAGTTCAAACGCTTTATATGAAGGGGACCTGTCACTTTAACATGGTGATGTCCTAGGAGATGGTTAATTGACACCTTTTAAGCATTCTGTGATAGGTCACGGAACTAACCAAAAGTATTTGTTCTGTTTTTGATATTTTAATACTGGCCATATAACTTTATTCAAA
This sequence comes from Calliphora vicina, assembly GCF_958450345.1. NCBI lineage: Eukaryota > Metazoa > Arthropoda > Insecta > Diptera > Calliphoridae > Calliphora > Calliphora vicina. The sequence continues at coordinate 97,384,233 of NC_088784.1, read as the reverse complement.
TATTTTTAACAGATTTGTTTAAAATTCATTGCTGAAAGAGTTGACAATTTATAAATTGTACAAGTCAAGTCATATGTCCTCTTTTTACACATCACGAGATGTCCCACAGGGACCTTATATATCATTTTGATGGTTACATATTTGTAATTTATTCCCACTTAGTTATTCAAAATTATAGTATAAACAACAACGTTTTTTTTTTTGCTTTGAAAATGACGAATTTTGTGCCGACAGGTGTCATATGCCGGAAGTATTGCTTTACTTCTTAAATTTGAAAAAAGCACACCAAAACTTATGGTGAATGTGTTCCATAATTATCAATGTGCGAGAGATGGTTTGTGCGGTTCAGAAGTGGTGATTTTGACACGGAAGACAAAAAATGCCCAGGACAGTTAAAAAAGTTTCCAGACAAGCAATTGGAGGCATTACTCCATAAAGTTTGTTTTAAAACTCAACACCAGCTTGTAAAATGATTGGGAGTTACTCAAGCAGGAATTTCAAAACGTTTACGAGCAGCAGGATTCATCCAAAAGCAGGAAAATTGGGTACCACACGAAGAGAGACGATTTTGTATGTTTGAAATGCTAAATCTATTACGATAACCCAAAGCCTAGGAGATCCTACACAGAAAAAAATATTTCTTAAACCGTTTCAATTCAAATATTTGTCACATATTGAACTAGTTTCAATTATTTCATAATTAAATCAAGTAGTCATTTGCTCAAAAACAAAATTTCTTTATATTTTATATTGAATTTTGAGTATTGAATTTGATTATTTTGACAATTGAATATACAATTTTCGTTATTGGTTGAATTTAAAATACAAAAATTATTGAATAGATAATTTTCATAATTGAAAACTCATTTTTGTTATTTTTTGTGTTTCAATTACGAATATTATCTATTCAATAATTTTTGTATTTGAAATTCAACTAATAACGAAAATTTTATATTCAATTGTCAAAATAATCACATTCAAAACTCAAAAATTCAATAGAAAATATCAAGAAATTTTGTTTTTGAGCAAATGAATACTTGATTTAATTATGAAATAATTGACAGCAGTTCAATATGGGATAAATGTTTGAATTGAAATATAATTTTTATTGTGTATGTGAATGCCGGCAAACCAGCTGAATCGACACCTAAGTTAAGAGCAAAAAGTTTCTATCTATTATGAGCTGCTGAAATCTGGTCAGACTATTACAGAAAACCTGTACCGAACGCAACATACTCGATTGAAGCGAGCATTGACCGAAAAACACCCAGAATATACGACCAGATATGAAACCGTAATATTCCATTATTACAACTCTAGACCACATGTTGCAATATCTGTTCAAAAGTATTTATAATGAAGTGTTTGGGAAGTTTTGCATTAACCGCTTTATAGTCCAGACTGTTCCCCCTCCGAATACTTTTTGTATCGATGCAGAATGTTCTCTCTGAGATACGCTTCACTTCAGAACAGTGTATCCGATATTGGCTTGATTCGTTCATGGCCTCAAAATAAGAGGGGTTATATTGGCTCGGAATCCATATGTTGCCAGAAAGATGGGAAACGGTCACAGCTAACAATGGCCAATACTTTGAATAAATTTATATTGAAAAAATTTTTAAAAATAAAAGCTAAATATTTGAAAAAATTCTGCATTTAAAATTTTTAGACAATTTTTTTAATTTCTTAAAATTTGGTTTCAAAAAAATATTGAAAATTTGAGATTTGGGATATAAGTCTTTCAATGGGTTTGTATTTTCTACATTTTTCATTTGCGACCCCACAAATTATATATATTCTGGATCGTTCTAGATAGCGAGTCGATATGGCCATGTCCGTCTGTATGTTGAAATCAACTTTCCGTATCCCCCAAATAAATTAAATGCATGATTCATATATCAATATGTCGGGAATTCTCCCGACTCGGTTGCTATTTAAAATCGAGAAAATCGGCCTCAAAAATGTTTGAGATATAAGGAATATTTTTGATCTAGATCTAGATTACTAATTTATTAATATTGACAATATGGATATCAAATGATAGATATTTTAAAGTCCATTGCAACAATGTATATAAGGCTATAGTAAGTTGAACATACAATGTGTCAAAATCGGGAAAATTATTTTTTAACCCGATTTTTTTTTCATAAATTTTTTTTCATTAATATATTTAAGAAAACATTTCTTTAAAAAATTAACAAAAAATAGTGGATAAAAATTAAAATAAACAATTTCGAAAATTTTCAAAAATAAAATTTTTTATCCATAAAAATATTTAAAATTTGTATTTTAAAGTATAATTTGGTGAAGGGTATATACGATTCGGCACAGCTGAATGTAGCCTCTTACTTCTTTTTTGTATACTGAAAAAGCTGTTAATGAGAAGTTGAATAATTTTCACGATTTTCATCCGATTTGAAAAATTAAAACCACGTTTTATTAAGAACTAAATTTCCTATATACGTTGGTATACATTTTTATAAGCTTTTATATCAAAATAAGCAATGATAAGCGACTAAAATCAAAAAAGTTGATAAACTTTGTTTTTTTTTAGATATTCTTAACAAAAACAATACTTATAACTCACAAATGTATCAAAAAATGCTTGTCATTTTTAAGCGTAATCAGTTTTCTTTCCAAATCCATTAAAAATTTTAAAGTCGGACAAAAACTGACTTAGTTACAGGTCGAACATCACAGAAAACTGTTTTTTTAGAATAAGTTCTGAAATTTAGCGTGTTTTTGAAATTTTTAGACACAATTTGTAATGTACTCAGCAAGACCTATAACCCCGCTGGGTGGTTTTCCAAGTTTTTTCCATCGTAGCCGTATAATTAACCCAGTAGCATTTGGTTCTCACCTTTGGAGTATCACAAGTGCAAAAATTGTTATTCAATTTTATATTTATGATAAACTCTATACAACATTTTAAAATTATCTCAAATGGTAAATATGTGTAACATTGTACTATTCAGTATTGTAATGTACCGCACAAAAAAGTACAATTGTACCAATTGTGTCCTGACTGTTGTGTATTTGCGTTCTTATATTTCTAAGTATACAAGGCGAATTGAATAGAATTTATGTACCTATAGACTGAAACCAACAACAATATAAATACGTGTTGATATTGAGTATAGATATTTAAAGGATGCTTAGTAAACAATGTGTTTGCCATATTGTTGTTGTTGCCGTTTTAATCCTGGCTTTACCTAAACAAAGCCTTATACACTTGCAATCCTGTAGATACTACATACCTACATATCGCAACGCTCTTTAAATACATCTGTATGAATGTATGTTTAGATGCATCTACTAGATTCTAGAAATTTTACTGCACACACACATTTTTTGGGAAAAACTTTAAAATGTTCTTTTTCTTTTCCTCTATCTATCTCATTTACTTCTGTGGTTAGGTTGTGTACAGAGTAGGTAACAAGTTTTCCTTTTTAATTCCTTATGACAGCTGTGCGCAGGCGTAAATAGTTTTATTGTCTTTATTTTACCCAAACACAGATTGTATTTTATGCCAGTGTGTGTGTTTGTGTGAGAGAGAGTGTGGAAAATTCGACTTTTTCGCTTTTATTTTTCCCTTTTTATACTGGTATTTGTGAAAAATGTTGAAAATGTTTAAGCTAAAATTGCTTTCATCGAGTGCTGCAGCTAGTGCAGAAACGTTTGTAGTGCAGTTCAGACGCTTTTTTCTTTAAACATTAAGCCGGCAAACTTTTATTCAAGTGTTATAGTGAAAAGTGAACATTTTCAAATGAAAGTGAGAGTGAATTTGTGTTGAGCTTTTAAAACATTAAAATAAAGAAAAAGCTTATTATAGCTTTTAACTAAAGCTTTTGCAATTAAAAGCTTTATTTAGAGTGAAAAATATTAAATTCGTTTAATTTTAACAAAAAAAAATAATTTTCTAACTAAATTTCTTTAAATAATTGTTTAAAAATGCCTATTGACGCGATAATTAATTGTCTTTATATCGATATATTTCTATATTGTATGTCATATGCCATTGTATTTTACCTAAGAGAAAAATATTTTCGAATTGAAATACTTAGTCTTCTACGTGAACATAATTTGGAGATACATTCCCATATCAATGGAGATTATGGGATTTAATATTAATTTACAAATTTGTTTGAATAAACTAAAGATTTTTTTTTAAATGAAAGCCCGGCTTATTGTAAATAAAGCATTCCATTTTCGTTAAATTGTTTATATTTAATAGCTTATTCTAAACATTATGTTAATAACAAAATTATAATAATAATTTCTCTACAAAAGATTTAAAATTTAAAATTATGTCACAGTCATTAAGTTCAGAATAGCGGGATAAATACCCCCGAAACCGAAACGATTTAATATAAAAAAAGGTAAATGTAAAATAAATTCTAATTTATTTTCACCCACAAATTGTTGACCTGGATCCGCGCCTGGTTAAATTTCAAAGTTTTGTAACTATTTCGGAATAAGGAAATATATATATTTTGACAAACACTTGTAAATCATAACTGAAGTAGGATTTAAAAGCTATTTCGCAACAACTTTTAAGGAAAAAAATATAAATTTTAAAATGTTGTTCACGCCCACTTTTAAAATTTTGCTTCTAAGCTTTTACTAAAATTTATCAAAACTTGAGATTTGTCAAATAAAATCAAAATTGTAACCATTAAATCAGGAAAATTAAAATTTTCCTAAGCTGTGAAAGTAACATAACTTTGGTAATTTATAAACGATTACAGTGATTGGTCTACTAGTTTTATACAGATTAAATAAGTCTCTAACAGACTTAATAAGAAAATTATAGTTTTAAACTGAATTATAAAACTAATTGAAAACTTTCTTAATTTCTTAAAAAAATTTTTTTTGATTTCACTTATCATGTCAATGCAATGCCGAATTTCATCATTTCGAGCATCAGTTGTTTGCGTTTGTTCATTTAAATCTGATCTTTCAAATGGTCCCAGATTCAAATTGTGCATCGGCTCGAATCGCAAAAACGAGGCATCGCCAAATTGACGAATTGTGATACAGCGAAATTTCTCATGCAACAACTGAGTTGTTTGGCCGGTTGTGTGGCTCGTGCTGCCGTCTTACTGAAACAAAAGATCACTGATGTTTAGTAGAATTTTATGAAGTGATACGGTAAAATTTTCATCATTTTGATGGTTAATTTAAACAATTAAAATCCATTCTTCACGATTTTAGCATTCCATGATTAAAACTGGCCAGTGGATGACAGTTCAATTCTGGACATTTCAATATTTGACAGCCAATTTACTTCATAACCTCAGCCTTTATTATTAAAAAGCCCTATAGCTTTATTTTCTTTTCATTTCTTTTTAAGCCCCATATTCACGATGTCTAGTTATTTTTTTAACCTACAGTTATAAAGTCTTTAGGTTAACAAATTACTATACATTTACCCTTATCGCGATTGGCGTATGTGTTTTGCGTCTTCGACAGTTTCGTTCTAGATTAAAGATGAAATGTAATCTGTTGCTTTAATCTAGTACGAAATTGTCGATGGCGTAAAACAACTATGCCACGGGGCATAGGGGGGTAAGAGTTCGATTAAAATATTAGATTTTAAAATTTCTCTCTTCTTTCCAAATAACTATAATTTTAATATAATCTAAAGGAGTTCGAAACAATTAATTTAATCTCTTTGCCATTCCATTAAATGATTACTTACGAATTAATTCATAGGCTTAATTCCTTAGTACTTCAAACGTATGGAATTCATTAATTATAGAATTAATTCCTTATAATAAAATTAATTAATACAATTTATTCAAAGCTAACAATCCAAATCAAAACAAATAGTCATAGAGAATTATACATAGAGACGAGACACTCCGTATTGTCAAACAAAAATAGATGTAACAAGAGTTAGGTTTTTGACAATTACGTCTCGTCTCTATATTACTATGCAAATAGTAATCTTTAAAGAATTTCATTCAGTTTAAAAGAATCAGTTTGGTTCAGAATGATTGCTGACACTGTTTAGTTCTGAATTAATATTTTAGAATTAAATTGAAGCTCTCTCTGTTGGTTGCTTATCGTAAAGATTAGAATGACATGCATGAATGTTATTGAGGTTAAAGTAAGCTAACATTCCAAAATCAAATTAAAGTATAAATACACACAGTCACATATATACCTATTCCGTAATCCTTAAAATAATATTATCTTCAACCTAACTTATTATTTATTAAACTAAACCCTATATTCTCATTCTTTGGTGAATTTTTATCGTGACGTTATACTGACAATTCTCATACAAAACTTATATTAATTGGAAATATATCATTAGGAAAACCGATAACCAGAGATATTGAAATTTTATTATATATTATTATTTTCTAATTAAATTTATTAATGCTCAACTCAATGAAATTCACTCACTTTACACATTACACTCAATAAAAGTTTAACCAAAAAACTGCTCTAAAAACGTTATTTTATGCACTCGCCAACAAATGCCGTTAAAAAGCTCAAGTAATTTCAATATTTTCTCTTTCTTTACAGGTTGATCACAAACAAGGATCTTAGTAGAAAAAAAAACTTCAACTTTGACATCACATTAATTCAACATTTTTGTAAATCTCAAAACCCTACTAACCTATTTCTCTTTTTCTTTAGGCATCATCATTTATTTCCCAAAAAATTGAGGATGATCGGTTACGTTGATATAAAAAGGTAATAGATATTCCCAATAATGAAAAAAAAAATCACTTCAAAATGGATTTAACAACTCATCACACCATCATCATTGTAACCCCTTCTCAACAATATCCATCAAATATTAATTACACATTTGCCATGGTTAAGGGAGCTTGATCGTTAATTTATATATAAGATGCTACTAAGAAACTTATATCCCAATTATGTTTAAAATTCATACATAATATGTAAATACATAAAAAAAACTGCTTAAAGTTGTTTATAGAACCATTTAAAATAACCTATTTAGTTAATTTAGTGTGCAAAATTTCAATATAATTTGTAAATCTGACTAGTATCATTTCCAATTATATATCAGAAGTTTCTAATGGCTTTTCAGAAAATTCCAATTATATTTCAGAAATTTCCATTCGTTTTTCAATAATTTGTAATAGAAATACAATTACAAATTTCTGAAATATAAATGAAAATTTCTTTACAATTAGCATTTAGAATTTTCTGAAATACAATTGGAAATGGTGTAGTACTGGCTCAAAGCAAATATCTGAATCGATTATATTGGCTATAAACCCCCCATTCAGTGCTTAAAATACGAATATAATACAAAATAATTGGCCAGTATTAGTCATGTACAGGATTTTGTCAGATTTATATCTTTTGTCAAAACAACTTAAGTGGAATTTGCATATTTTTCAGGAAACTGTTGTATTGATCGATAATTATTATTTGTTCTTAATGTTTTTCGAAAGCTTTCTATAATTTTTTCAGAGTCTAGATAATATATGTAATTATCGGTCAATTCTACAGTTCTTACGCTCTCCTGAAATATTTGAAAATTCCACTTAAGTTGATTTGTCAAAAGTCCACAGATATAAATCATTTTCGTATTAAACGTTGCTTTAAATTTTTGTTCGGTATCAAAATAATATTCAAATAGTACTTCTATAGAAAATACTGTTATACATAAGATTTTCTATAGAAAATTATATTGCACATAAGATTTTCGATAGAAAGTTATTTTTTGTGGAAAATTTTAAGATTTTCTATAGAAAATACTGTTATACACAAGATTTTTTAGAGAATACTATTATACACAAGATTTTCCATAGAAAATACTATTATACACAAGATTTTCCATAGAAAATATTGTTATACACACGATTTTCTATAGAAAATTGTGTTATACACAAGATTTTCCATAGAAAATACTATTATACACAAGATTTTCCATAGAAAATACTATTATACACAAGATTTTCCATAGAAAATATTGTTATACACAAGATTTTCTATAGAAAATACTGTTATACACAAGATTTTCTATAGAAAATACTGTTATACACAAGATTTTCTATAGAAAATACTGTTATAAACAAGATTTTCTATAGAAAATACTGTTATACACAAGATTTTCTATAGAAAATACTGTTATACACAAGATTTTCTATAGAAAATACTGTTATACACATGATTTTTTCATAGAAAATACTGTTATACACATGATTTTTTCATAGAAAATACTGTTATACACATGATTTTTTCATAGAAAATACTGTTATACACATGTTTTTTTCATAGAAAATACGGTTATACAGATTTTTTATAGAAAATTGAGTTATGCATAAGGTTTTCTATAGAAAATTGTGTTATACACAAGATTTTTTATAGAGAATACTGTTATACACAAGATTTTCATTAGAAAATACTGTTATACACATGATTTTCCATAGCAAATACGCATGATTTGCCATAGAAAATTCTGTTATACACAAAATTTTCTATCTGTTATACAGATTTTCTATAGAAAATAGTGTTATACACATGATTTTCTATAGAAAATAGTGTTATACACATGATTTTCTATAGAAAATACTGTTATACACATGATTTTCTATAGAAAATACTGTTATACACAAGATTTTTATAGAGAATACTGTTATACGCAAGATTTTCCATAGAAAATACAGTTATACAGATTTTCTATAGAAAATTGTGTTATACACAAGATTTTCTATAGAAAATACTGTTATACACAAGATTTTCAATAGAAAATATTGTTATACACAAAATTTTCTATCTGTTATACAGATTTTCTGTAGAAAATAGTGTTATACACATGATTTTCTATAGAACAAGATTTTTATTGTTATACACAAGATTTTTATTGAAAATACTGTTATACACAAGATTTTCCATAGAAAATCTGTATAACAAGATTTTCTATAGAAAATACTGTTATACACAGGATTTTTACAGAGAATACTGTTATACACAAGATTTTTTATAGAGAATACTGTTATATACATGACTTTCTATCTGTTATACAGATTTTCTATAGAAAATTGTGTTATACACAAGATTTGTTATAGAAAATAGTGTTATATACAAGATTTTCATTAGCAAATTCTGTTATACCTAAGATATTCTGTACCAAATTTTGTTATACACTTTTATAAATACTATTATACACAAAATTGTCTATAAAAAAAAATCTAGAAACATTTTGGAATTGCTGTTGAAAAATGTTCAGCCAACCAAATAATATAAAACCCTCTGATCTGATATGGATAAAAAATATAGAAAATTGAGTTTGAATTTTTATAAATAACTGTTATAATTTGCATAAAATTATATTTTTAACAAGATATGACTTTGCAACAGTTTTATATCTTATTAGAAACTTAGTTATATGCAGATTATAACTTTTAATTTAACCCTCATTTTCTCAATATCTGATTATGGTTTTTCGTAACGATAAACCTCCAATTAACATTTTTTTTTGTATGAGAACTGACAGTTTATCGTCACGATAAAAAATAACCAGAGATTGAGAAAATGTGGGTAAGAGAATTTTCAGTGCATTTTGAAAATAAAGTTTATAAAGTAGTAATCATACTAAAATCAGCGTAAAAATAAATAAATTGAATTCAAAATTATTTTAATTCACTTGATAAGTGTTATACATTAAATAATTAGATTCAAGATTTACGGTTTCATCCTTATGAACAGATAGTCTGTTCATAAGGATGAATTGCTATTGAAGCAATCAAACATTTGTCACAAAATCTACAATTTTGTAAACGCAACTGAATCATTACATATGCAACAAATTTGGTTGCCACAGCCAGACTATTCTATCCCCCCAAATTCATAAAGAGTTTTTAAATTTATTAAAGGTTTGTATAACAAATTGTGCATGGAAATTTTGTTTTAAAAACATTTTATAAATTTAAAAACTCTTTATGAATATGAAGGAGGGAAAAAGGTTTCGCTATGACAACCGAATAATCAGTCTTCACAACCGGGTCTGTGTCTTGAAAATCAAAGTCACATCGAATTTAATCTAAAATAAAATTAGATATAACAAAAAATAAAAATACATGTTTTATAAATAATAATTCACCTCCTATTCACAATGAAATTTTTATTTTATCAAAGGTTTTTAAAACAAATTTCGTAGGAAATGTTTGGATTTATAAACCTTATTTAATTAAAAAATTCACTGTGAATAGCAGTTTTAAATTGATTTATTTTACATCTAATCATAAGTATATTTGCATGCCCATTTAAATTGTAGTAATAGTTAAAAATGTTTATGCCTTATTCTTATTATAATTCCTCTAACTTCTAGCTTAAAAAAAATTTCAATACTAATCCAAAATTTTAACCCACAGTTCATCATAGTATGTTCCCACATACAAAAGCTTGTATTTAGCATTTTCAAATCGAACAAAATTTAACAATTCATTTGCTTTTTCATGATTTTCATTAAATAATAATTGATTATAACTGAAATTAATATGATTTTTAAACTAATTATCAAATTTATTTACATTACAGATCTAACTCAAAAATTATCACAGTTACACAAAGAAAACACAGCACCTAATCAGGTGAAGAAAATACAAAAATCGAATACTCGTTCCATTTTGAATAACAACAATCCGAAACGTTCAACCAGCCGCAATTCATTGCTTATCAATGATGCGGCTAATGCCACGCCCGTTGGAAATGCCAAGAATAAACGTATGTCCATGTCGGATGTATCCGATATGTTGTATGAGTTCTATAGAGCCAATGCTGCAGCCAAAGCACCCAAGTCTCAGGGACCCCAACAGCCACAGGTTGTAATGGGTTCGGGAGCCACAGCGGCTGCCGTGAAATATGATGGTCAGACTTCACCCACCTCGGCGGAAACAAATGAACCGTCCAGTATAGCGGCCATAGCCACATATGGTGCTGCCTCTGCTACGGCTTCAAAAAACTTGCAAAGTGATGAAATGATGTGTAAAAAATTGGCGGCCTCATTTCATCCACGCATGAACTTCACCAATACCCCACACAACACACAAGTGCCATCAACTGATAAAACCAATGAGTGCAATATGCCATCTATAACAGCCATACCCACATCGGTGGTAATGCCACCTACAAGTCTAGCTATGAACAACACAGAACCTTTAGATATTAAGCCCGTCATACATCCTACCACCGGCATGGTGATAACACCCAATCCTAGTGTCATTAAGCCAGTGCCCATGGCAATACCGCCTGCTAATCCTGAGGCAGCTGCCATAGCGGCCGCTTTGATACGCGATGGTTATCATAGTTTCCAGCAGCAAATGCGTGCTCAAGAACTGATTAAATTTCATACGGGTAAAATCAATAAAAACCTAAAAGTCGAGGACTCATCTACCAACAAGATATTGGAAACTTTCCTAAGACAACAACGAAATTCTGAATGTGATAATGAGATGAGCTCTGACTATAATGATGGTGATGACGAGGATGATTCTCGTTACAATGGTTTCGAGGACATACATTTAATGGAAGGCTCGAAGGCACAATTTCCCCATCTGCTACATGGTAATGCAGCCAATAATTCCTTACCTGGTACCCCTGGTCCGGGTGACTATTATTCCGATGAATCTCAAAAATACATGAGTCTGGCTGCTCAGGCCCAGGCACAAGCTTATCGCAATTTGGAATACTCTCTAAGTGATTTTGGCAACACCAGTCCGAATGACAGCGCCAATATTGTGCCCACCAGCTTTGGACCGGACGGTGAGCCAGTCTATGAATGTCGCCATTGCGGCAAGAAATATCGCTGGAAATCTACCCTAAGACGCCATGAAAATGTTGAGTGCGGCGGCAAAGAGCCCTCCCACCAATGCCCCTACTGTCCCTACAAATCTAAGCAACGCGGCAATCTAGGCGTTCATGTGCGCAAGCATCATTCAAATCTGCCTCAGCTGGCCAGTAAGCGCCGTTCCAAATACTCCATTAAATGTGAGTCAAATCCAAGCAGTGCTAATGTTTCCGATGACTCGAATAGTAAACTTATAATTGATTGTTCCAAATGAGTGTGGGCCTATTTGATGGCTCAGTCCTGGGAGAAAGATAGATAACAATTGTTGAAAATGCTGCAGGACAACCAGGGAGAGATTGGAGTTGAAGAACTCTTTGAGCGTAATGAAAGAGATATAAATGTTATAAATCAAGTTCAATTGTAAGTTTAGAATATTTTTTTTAAGGAGTTTATTATTAATTTAGAAATATGTATGAATTTGCAAAAAAAATTATCAAAATGTCAAGACTTTATTTTAGTTAAAATCAGGTTTTAGTAAATGTTTAATGCAAAAAAAAAAATGAGATGTATTGTTTTTAAATTTAGAAAAATGTTTAAGAGTTTGTTAGATATCAAAGGTCATACATATGTTAACTTTTTGCTATTATAATTTGAGATAATGATGACAAATAATTTGTAATTTAAACATTCAACTTATAACCATAATTAAATATTAAAAATCAAAAAAAAAATTCAAAGCTTCGCTTTAATTATTTCAGTTTGAACTAAATTCTCTAAATTAACCCCCTAATTCAGAAAGAAATGCACATAGAACTGAAATTAAAAAAAAAACTCAAACAAAAAAAATACTCAAAAAATCACAAATTGTTGACTAATACATTCTCACCACTTTGGTTTTTGACAACTGAGTTAGGTTTGGAGTTTCAGCTCTACGTATATTTTTCGCTGTTCATTAAGACGAACGAAAAACAATTTTCAAATATGAAATATGAAAAACACTCAAAAATTATTTGAAAACTGAGTGATTTTCATAAAAAATTTTAAATGAAATTTTCATTCCGAGATTTTTGAAACAGTCCTTAAAAATTGTTCATATTTCATTCCATAAAACCATTTTTAAATTACTAATACCCCATAATTCAGAAACTTAGATAAATACACAAACAGCAGAAACTAGAAAAAACTCAATCAAAAAAATCTCATATTCTTTACTAATATATTCTCATTACAGTGGTTTATAACAACTGAGTTAGGTTTTTGAAAGCAGAGTTTCAGCTTTATGTATATTTCTCTATGTTCATTAACAAAACGAAAAAAAATTTTCAGATATTTGTATGAAAATCACTCAAAAATTATTTGAAAACTGAGTGATTTTTGTACAAATTTTTGGTATTTTTAAATCAGTCCCTTAAAAAATGTTCACATTTCATTCCATAAAACCATTCATAAACCACAAATTCTTTTAGCTTTACACAACTGCTTTTGTTTGAATAGAATTCCTTATTAATTGAATTAGTTCATAATGAAATTATATTCATCCTTTGACAGAAAACTGAAAACTTAAAAAATGTTCATATTTCATTCCATATAAACCACTAATTCTATTAGCTTTATACAAAGTCTTTCATTTGAATAGAATTCCTTATTATTTGAATTAGTTCATAATGAAATTACATTCATTATTTGACTGAAAACTGAGTGATTTTCAACAAATTTTTAAATGAAATTTTCTTTTCGGGATTTTTGAATTAGGGCCTTAAAAATGTTCATATTTCATTCCATAGAACCATTTATAAACTTTGAATAGAATTCCTTATTAATTGAATTAGTTCATAATGAAATTACATTCATTCTTTGACTGAAAATTGAGTGATTTTCATAAACATTTTTAAATGAAATTTTCATTCCGGGATTTTTGAATTATAAACCACTAATTGTATTAGCTTTCGGTTGAAGAGAATTCCTTATTAATTGAACTAGTTCATTATGAAATCACATTGATTGATGAAGAAACATTTTTTTAAATTCAAATCTAAGACAAATTGTAACACAATTATTTTTCTTTCTTCAAAGCCAGCTTTTATCAAATGTATGGCCCAATTGTTTTGTCAAAATAAAGAAAAAGATATTGTTCATCTTTATTAAGGAAACTTTATAATATCCAAATGAAATTCTTTTAATATTTGTAATTTTGACACTTAAAATATAGAAAACCCAATCGCACAGATTACACAGATACTAAAGAAATTACAGTTCCCAAAAAAGTAATATCGATGTAATAATGGTTGTGGTTTGCAGAGCGAGAGAAAAAAAATACAATTTTCAATAACCAGCGAGTGTGATATACATATATTTGTCTCTCTTTCCCAACAACAACCAATTTGACATTTTCTTTTGTCTATTTTCTATTGTCATATTACTGGAACCAGCTGATTTATAACTGTGTAAACTGTGCCCAACTGTTTACATTCGAAAAGAATTTCAAAATATTTTGTGTTTGATTTTACTTACAAGATAAATGAAGAAAAACTTTCTAAAACTAATTTGTTATGGTTTGAATTGGAGCAAATTAAGTCAATATTTCAATAAAAAATGAATACCCAAAATAATGAATTCAATACGATTCTAAAACTTAGCCCCCTTATTCATAATGAAATGTTTATTTTCATGAAAAGAATTTTGTTTAATAAACCTTTAATAAAACAAATATTTCATTGTGAATAAGAGTCTAAGAAAAGATAACAAAATTTCAATAAAAAAAATAATTCTCAATTATTTAGAAAAAATCCGAATATTTCGAAAAGAAATTGAGACTCAAAATAATGAATTCAATATGTTTCTAAAGTCCCCTTTTGAATAAATTTGTTTTTTAATAAATCTTTGATAAAATATATATTTCATTATGAATAAGAACTTAAGAAATTAAGTCAATATTTCAATAAAAATTTAATTCTCAAAATAATGAATTCAATATGATTCAGGAACTAACTAACCCCTTTATTTATAATGAAGTTTTTATTTTTATCAAAAGTTCATAAAACTAATTTTAGAAAAAACGCGAATATTTCGAAATTAAGTCTCAAAATAATGAATTCAATACGTTTATAAAACTAACTTCATTATTCATAATGAAATATATATTTGATCGTAAGTTCATGAAAGAAATTTTGTATACAAATTTTGTTTATCTAATCTTTAGTAAAATAAATATTTCCTTATCCCCTGTCTATACCTGACAAATTTTTATCATGATAAACTTCAAAATGGTTGTCTAGATAAAGAATTATCAGGTATAGTCTCCATTTATTAGTATTATTGCTTCGTTATGATAAAATTGTTAGTGCTTTTGCTTAGACAATTTTGTCTTGACAACAAATGTCATTTATTGTTATGATGAATATTTGTCAAGTATAGACAGGGGGTTATGAATAAGAGCTTAAGAAATGAAATAAAAATTTCAATAAAAAAACAATTCTCAAAATAATGAATTCAAAACGTTTCTAAAACTAGCCCCCTTACACATTTTTATTTTATCAAAAGTTCATAAACAAATTCTAGAAAACTCAAGAATATTTCAAAAAGGAATTAAGTCTCAAAATAATGAATTCAATATGTATCAAAAACTAACTCTCTTATTCATAATGAAATTTGTATTTTATAAAAAGTTCGTAAAATAAATTTTGTATAAAAATATTGTTTAATAAAATAAACCTTTTATTCAATGAATACTTCTTTGTGAATAGGACCTTAAGTAATGAATGCTTTTATGGAATGATTAAGACATCAAAATTTCGAACAATGGATTTGAATTTTACAAAAAGTTCGTAAAATAAATTTTGTATAAAAACCTTAAACCTTTGATAAAATTAATGAATTTCATTATGAATAGGAACTTATGAAATTAATGAATTAATTCGTAATGTATTTTGAAAAATGGATTGGAATTTTATCAAAAGTTCATAAAATAATTTTTTTATAAAAATGTTGTTTAATAAACCTTTGTAAAAATTAATATTTCATTATGAATAAGAACCAAGAAATTAAGCCAATGAATTAATTCGTAATGAATGCTTTTATGGAATGATTAAGACATGAAAATTTCGAATAATGGATTGAAATTTCATGAAAAGTTCATAAAATAAATTTTGTATAAAAATTAATATTTCATTTTGAATAAGAATTTAAGAAATTAAGCCAATGAATTAATTCGTAATGAATGCTTTTATGGAATGATTAAGACATGAAAATTTCGAATAATGGATTGTAATTTTGAGTAAATTACTGAAAATATTAAAAAAAAAATAATTAAAAACTTGATAATCTAAGATATTCCTAACAAAAAAAAACTGATTTTATTGACATAAAATATAATGATTTGAATTTGAAACACAATATTCAATATATTTC
Source organism: Calliphora vicina (assembly GCF_958450345.1). Lineage (NCBI taxonomy): Eukaryota > Metazoa > Arthropoda > Insecta > Diptera > Calliphoridae > Calliphora > Calliphora vicina. The sequence continues at coordinate 97,368,044 of NC_088784.1, read as the reverse complement.
TTAAATTTCCTTAAAAAAACTTCTAAATGGCAAATGTCCCTTGAAAAAAATATGTCATTTTCCAACAACTTCAATATCGACATTGTCCTAGTATTGTAGATTATTAACAATTGTTTTATTTTTGATGTCCCTTTTACCAAAGTTTGTTTAAACTATTTTTCATTAAACAAAAGTTCCTCTAACATAATTGTTAACCTAACGTGCCAGCTTAATAATTCTTCAAAACAAATCAAAAATACCTTGCCATTTATTCCTAGAAATCAAAACAATTTATAATTCCTTTGCTTTAGTATTAAAAAAAAAATTTTAAAAACTTAGTCAAACAAGAGATCTTTATAGATTCTTACTTATATCCCTCCCAAATAAAAAAAAAACAAAAAACTTAAAAAAAAACCATTAGTATTACACCAAAAGACTTATTTTTATTTTATAAATATAATTAATAATTGTTTAGCCAAAAGTTAAATACTTCCAAAAATTTAAAAAACTTTTTGCAATTTATTTTTTTTATTTTTTTATTTTAAGTATTTTCAAAACATTTTTGTAAATGTGTGAAAGTGAACATAAATAAATTTCATGTGTGTCAAAAATGATTTATTTATTTAAATCTTTGTAATCTTAAGCTATATTATATTTAAAATATTATTTTTTTAAAACAAATCAAAATTAGTTTTTTAAGATATTTTCTTGCTGATCTTTTTTTTTTATAATATATTTTTTAAAAAACATATACTTTATATTTTTAAATACCAGATATTATTTTTTTTTCTTTTAAATACATAGTTATATAAACTTAATTTTTAAATAAAAAAACACCACCCATTTTTAGCTTTACTTTTAAACTGGTGTCAAGTGCTTTTAACCAAATTTTATTATATTAAAAGAATCTAAAAATGAAACCAAAAATCCTTTTTTTTATAATATTTACAAAGTGCAATTTTGTATAAAACATACAAAAATTTGAAAAAGGTTTTTTGTTTAAAAACCTACTTTAAAATATATAATTTCCTTTTAAGTACTTTAAATTATAAGCACTTTTAAGCACATTTTATTTATTTTTTATATCAGAAATTAATGATAAAAATTTGTGGTTTAAAATTAAGAGAAATTCTTTTTTCACCTAAAAATATGATAAATATTATACTTCCCATGAAGTTTGAAGACATGGTTGAGTACTTCCTAATCCCGTTTTCATCATTCTTATTATATTAAAAAAATACCTTTTTAATTATACCCTTCACCGTGAGTGGCAAGGGTATATATAAGTTTGTCATTCCGTTTGTAATTTCCAAATTTTTCACTTGCGATTCCATTAAATATATATGGGGGATTTCAGGTCAAGTGAACCAACTTCCGATCTCTTCCGATCAGTATGATTTCCACCAAGGTACCTATTGTATAGTAATTCAGACACAATTTTTCAACAAGATCGGTCAAGAACTCTCGGAGTTAGATGCGAGTGGGATAGTATCAAAATAAATGTTTTAGCACAAAAATTGTATGTCTTGAGTTAAAAAATATTTATTTTTATAAATAGATCACTCGCATCCTACTAAGAGACTAAAAAGCTCTTAAAGGAATGGACCTAAGCTTTCATTTGAGCAAAAAAAATTTAAAAAGAGGGCCCATTTTGGAAAAAAGTTCGATTTTGAAAAAAAAATCAATAATTGTATATCTTGAGTTACAAAACATTTATTTTTCTATATATCCCACTCGCATCCCACTAAGCAACCAAATAGTTGTTAAAGGAATAGACACAAGCTTTCTTTTGAGCAAAAAAAAAAAATTTAAAAAACTGGCCCATTTTTAAAAAAATTTAAATTTTGCAAAAAAAGTCAAAAATTGCATATTTTGAGTTACAAAACATTTATTTTGATAGATATCCCACTCGCATCCCACTAAGCGACTAAATACGTTTTCAAGGAAAATATCTGAGCTTTATTTTAAGAAAAAAAGGGCCCATTTTGAAAAAAAAAGTCAAAAAAGTTTTTGATTTCGGGAAAAAAATATTAAATTTTTTTTATTTTTTTTCGAAAGATTGAAGAAATAGCTATCTAAACTATTTGGGACACATTTTGCTAAGAACAATAGTTAATAAGTTACATGGATGAGAAAAATCACACGTTTGGCCAAAATGTCAAATTTTAACCCCCTCTAACTCCGAGAGTTCTTGACCGATCATGTTGAAATTGTGTCTGAATTACTATCCAATAGGTCTAACCTTGGTGGAAATTTCATCCTGATCGGATTTTAAAAGTTGGTTATATTCTGACTCGTTATAGATAGCTTAGTCAATATTGCTATGTCCGTCTGTATGCTGAAATCAACTCTCCGAAGCCCAAAATAACTTACATACACGATTGATACATCAATATATCCGCAATAGTTCAACTTTGATAGCTATTTAAAATCGAGTAAATAAGCCCTCAAATGGCTGAGACTACCTCAATTCTTTCATCGACATTTTTCCAGCAAAAAATTATTTCCTCAACATTTTTTTCACCAACAATTTTTATATTTAAACAAAATTTTTTTTCCACCAAAATTTGTTTTTAATATTGGATGTATGACTTAAAAATGCGGTATTTTTTAAAGATGTTTGGCTTTTATTTTGAAACATTTGTACAATTTAAATTTATTCAATGGCCAATAGCCATTGTTAGCTATGACCTTTTCCCATTTCTCTGGCAAAATATGGATTCTGAGCCAAAACAACTGCTTGTCTTTTGAGGCCAAGAACGAATCAAGCCAATATCGGATACTCTGTTCCAAAGTGAAGCATATTCTAGAGAGAGCGTTCTGCATCGATCTAAACAAATAGTTGTAGGACGGTGCACCGTCTGAATTACAAAGCAGCAAAACTTCTCAACCACTACATTTTAAATACTTTTTAATAGGTATTGCAACATGTGTCCACATGTCTTGCCTCATATGTTGGGTGTTTTTCGAACAATGCTCGCTTCAAAAGAATCAGTTGCGTTCGGTTCGGGTTCCCTGTGGTGGTCTGGTCAGACTTAAGCAGCTCATAATAGATAGGACCCTTTTGCTCTCAACAAATACAGAGAATTATGTTAGCTCCATGGATATTTGGCAGGTTTGCCGGGCTCCACATGTGCTTTCTTACGCTTCGGTTAATTTTAATGGATCCATTTTTAATCACAAGTACTGATTCAGGGGCAAAAATGATTGATCCGTGTTAAAGTTACTACTTCTGAACCGAAAAAACCATCTCTCGCATGTTGAAACCGATGGAACACATTCATCATAAAATTTGCTGAGCAATCGTGTGCTTCAACGGCACTTTTTTTTACAAATAAAGTAAAGCTAAATTTCCCGCATATGACGATATGTTAGTATCGAAATTTTCGAAGCAAAAAAAGCACTATATTGTATCGTAATTACTTCGTCTGATTCCGAATATTTTAATATAATATTAATGCTTGTATACAAATTTGAAAATCCGTTTAAAAACAAGTAAGAGAGCTATATTCGGCTGTGCCGAATCTTATATACCCTTCACCAAATTATACTTTAAAATAATTTTTTTAAGATTTTTTTAGGTAAACAAAATTAAATTTTTTTTAATTGTTTTTCAATTTTTTTTTTTAAATTGTTTTTTAATTTTTTTTTAAAAAAGTTTTTTCCGAATTTTTTTAAAAATTTTTTTTTTGGAAAAAAAATGTATGACAAAAAAAATTTATTGAAAACAAAATTCGGGTTAAAAAATATTTTTCCCGATTTTAACCCTTACTAGCCTTATAAACAGACAGACAGACGTACATGGCTTAATCGACTCCGCTTCTATAAGGATCCAGAATATATATACTTTATAGGGTCGGAAATGAAAAATTTTGAAATTACAAACGGAATGACAAACTTATATATACCCTTCTCACGAAGGTGAAGAGTATAAAAATAAGATTCCAATCAAATCAAATTGTCAAAAATCAAATTGCTCTCCGAGTCCAAAAATAATCGATTTAATAATTGAAAATATTAAAACCTTAAACGGAAAACAGATTTAAGTACTATAATGAACTTGAAATCAACCATATTAGTGCTTTATTATTCACGGTACAAATGTGGACTTTAGGGCAAACTAAAGAAAATAACTATTTGCACAAATTGTTTATGTCTTCACGTCTAAGCTAGACGCACATTTTGTTCTCAACCGATTTTGCCCATTTTCGATACCAACGATTTCTGATCAATATTTGGAAAAATTTCATCACCCAAGGTCCTTCCCTCTAGGCCCTATCGGTCTGTCAAGTGATAGATGGATGGTCATAGCAAGATCGTAGGTCTTTTTTTTTTTTGTGGGTCTACGACCAATATCTGAATGGATTACAGACGGAATGATAAAATCAATATACCCCACCATCTATTTTGTTGGTGGGTATAAAAGGTAAATTATATTTAAATTCATTTTGTCCCATACGAATTTCGGATAAGTTTTTATGTTCTTACAAATTGAGCATGCTGTTATTTTGTTTGATTTGTAATTGGTTGTACTCAAAAAAGGGTTTATATGTACTACAGATAGTCCTTCTTGATTATAAGCTTTGGATATCTCTCAAATGATGTAATTTAGAACTTAAAATGTTTACCTTCTAGGATTTTTTAAATTCAAAGTATCGATTCTACTCTTGTTAAAAACGAATGACGAGCTCCAAAGTTATCCAATCCTGAACATTACTAATTTTTCACAAAAGTATCCGAGATGTTCAACTTTAGAGCGCTATAAAATATGAACCATATACGATATGGACCTGGTTTATACGCCATCAAATGTGCATTTAAGAGTAGAATACTCTTAAATGCATTTAATTAATTATTTAATTAATTAAATAAGAGACAAATTTAAAACTCTATTTTTAATTCGAATTATTTTGGAATTAAGAGTTGAATCATCCAAATTTTTTCCTATCAATAGTATTACTCTATCATATTATTTCACATGAAAGTGTGATTACGTTTCAGCGATTTCATAACTCATTTTTGATGTCTAGAATTGTTTATCTCTAATTGCGTTGTTTGATCTTACAAAAAATGTCTTGTAAGATTAAATAAAAAAGTAATCATTTAATTTGCTTAAAATGGTCCAGTCTGAATTAAGTTTATTTTTTCTAATTCAAAATAAGCTACATATAAATGATCTTTAATTGTATTAAGACTGATTTTTAAAACATATATTTTTCTAATATTTTTACATTAGTTTTATTGAATTAGTTTGAACTAATTTTTATTTTTATTAAACATAAGTAATTGTTGTATTTCAAGAAAAGTTTGCAAACGTTTATTAAATGGTGTTTTTTTAAGCCCGATTGAATTTAAAATTGTAAAAAATAATCGAAAAATCAATACATTGGCTTAGCATTTGCAAATAATTTCAGGCATATGACTACCGCGTCTGAACGTATTCTGGACGTCCAATTTTGGGACACTTCTTCGAGCATTTTTGGGCGTATGTCACGAATAGTTCGAACAATGTTGACCTCCAAGTCGTCAATTGTTGCTGGTTTATCAGCATAAAGCAGTGACTTCAAGTGGCCCCACAGTAAATAATCGAGAGATGTCTATGGGCACGACCTTGAGGGCCAATTGACAGGTTCATTACTCGAAATCAAGTTATCGCCAAATTTTGATTTCATTAAATTAATGGTTGCGGTCGCCATTTATTATCGTTTATCATAGTGAGTTTACGATCTCCATCGATCTAAACCGGAGCTCCGGCTTAATTTTTGACTAAACCAAAAATTAGTCTCATCGCTGAACACAATTTTGCGATAAAACAGTCGAAAACATATTTTCAAAGTGAATTTGGATAATTTCGTAACGTAGTTCAAGCGGCAATCTATTCATGATGATTTGCCAGAGTATATTGATCATAAATATCAAAAAGAGAGCGCAGTATGACAGGCAATTTGACTGTTAAACCTTTCGTAAGTTCTATCGGTCTTAAAAACACACCCTTTATAAATAAACAAAAACATAGTATAGAAGTTATGGAATATGTTTCTATACCAAGCCAAAACTACTAAATCTAAGGCAGTAATTATAAATAATCTTATTTAAAAAGTTGTATTTTTCTTATTATTTAAAAATATTTAAATATATTTCAATCAGTTTATGTAACATTTTAATGACATATTTTTATTTGAATATTTTTACAATAGAAATGTGAATATTTATCCCATTTATGTACCCAACTAAAATTAAAGTTTTATGATAGCTGGAACATCCTTCATATTTAAAAACTTATTTATTTTTTTCACAAATTTTCTATACAAACATTTCGTCCGTTTTATTAGGCCCTTAAAATTATAAATTTATTTAAAAAACAATTAAAATGAATATATTTTTTTTAACTATAATTCTGCATTTACTAGCTGGAAATAAAATTAAACTAGGAAGAAAAACTAATCTTCCATTTAAGTCATATCGTTGATAAAAATTAAATTTATTAAGTCATTATCTACTAAATTGTAGTAATTTTAAGTTTTAAATGTTAATAACCAAAAAATTACACTTACATACTAAATACTAACTACATAATTGTTATTAAGAGAAATCTATGTATCATTAAATTTAAGCATAGCTATAATTAATAATAAATAACCATTAACATAAAATACATAATAATGTATGTATAACTAACTATTTAATCGTTTAAGCATTATCCGATCAATGTCGATCGATTAACTATTTGAATAAATGAAAAATTAGCTGATATCGATTAAATGATTAATTTATTTCGTTTAAGTAAAATATCTTTTCTTTTTAGAATAAAATTATATAAAAAATGTTACTTATACATATGAAACTTTCAGTTTTACCACCGTATTTTGACAAAGACAATAACAAAATTATAATAAAATTTATTAAATAAATATAAGCTCAGTTCATTCAATGAGAGAGTAAAGTAAAAATTTATAAAATTTTTCTCTCAAATATTCAAAAATAGGAAAGCTCACAAGAAAATAAATGCGAATTTTGGGACGTTTATATTTTTTATACATTTTGGTTATAAATACGAAATAAAGTTTCTAAAATAAAAAACGTAACAATTTAAAATATTGTTACGTTTTTACCTTTTAAAAACGGTGGTTTATTTCCTTTAAATTAACCGCATTCTTTTGATAGCAAATAAAATTTAAATAGTCACTCTCTTTTAACACACACACTTTATGATGTTAATTCTAACAGCGCCTATGATAAACTGACTGAATGCAATCCGCTGCCACTATTTATATACACAGTGTCATCTTCTAGTAGTTTCATGAACTGTCTTATAACGGACAAAACAAGAATGTTCTATTGCTAGAGCTTTTAGCAGCTTTAACAGAAAATATGAATTAAATCAATACTAAAAGAAAAATCTATTACCATTTTATATAAATAAAAATCTATTTATAGTTAATGTAAATATAGCCTACGCCAACCGCGATAAGGGAATTATATATCGCATATTTTTTAGATTTCTGAAAAATTAAAATTTTGAGTTGTCACTGGATATGCGATATGTATAAACAAACCATTATTGATAAATAGAATTTGGGACTATTTCAGATTCAAAAAAGAAACAAAAAATTTAAAATTGTTATTGTCATAAAGTTCAGAATACGGAGATTAATAAGAAAAGAAAATAAAACTACGACTATTAAAATTGATTTGATGTTTTAATTTGTTTTAACGAATCTATCAAAAGATTAACTCCTTCCTAAAATCTCCTGTTTTCCTATAACATTTTAGGACTCCTGCTGATGCGGCCGCAGAAACCAATTAAATATAGCTGAAATAAATTTCTTTATGGGTCTATTATGGATGGCAACCGAACTAAAGTTGGGTTGTCAGTTTCCAAAATGATATTACAGATGTCAACTAGCAGCTATCATTTTCTGTTGCCAAATTGGCAACCAGAAATTTGTGGTTACCCTCTGACAACGCAACTCAAGTTCGGTTGACATTCGATTATGGATTGATTTGATTTCTTTTTCAAAACAAAATGGAAAATATAAAATGTTATTTAAAAAATAAGGTAAGTTTAATTTAACATTGAATCATTCTTAAGTCCCCATCCATACTGTGAAACATTTGCTGCAAAACATTTGAGCAAGGTTCATTTAATAAGGTGCCATCGGCAGCACAGCTGATTATAGAAATAGCACGCACAAATGTCAAACTACATATATAAAAAATATTCGCCCGTACGTCCGTATGTCAAACTCTATATATAAAAAATAAGTGAATTCGCCTGTATTTATTTCAATTCGCCACTGCTGTCACCTTGCATTTGAGTTTGTTGATGAAAAGGGAAAGAGGAAATGTTTCACAGTGTGGACCGGGACTAATGATGAAATTTTTATTTATTTAAATAAAATTAATTTAATATATAGTGAATACCCCAAAATTGGCGAAAAAAAATTATCTAACTCCCAGATAATATGCAGAAATCTGAAAAAATTAAAGCTTCATCTGTCGATTTGGCTGTCGTTTATTCAGGTTGTTTTGCCAAATTTAAGTTTTGGCGGCGCTATGTGGGCTCAAAATAGGGTACCTTCGACATGTAAAATTTTTAAACACGTGACATATTTTTGGAATTACGTGTGCTATTTATCTCTTGTTATAGTCATTTCAAATTTAAAATTTTGCCATACCTTGTTCCGCTTTTTTTAAAATATTGAGCGTACTTTTGGATCGAATGAACCCGATTTTTTTTAGTTAGACAACTAAATTACCAATATAAAACAAGAGATTTCAGAGCAATAACAATTATGGATCCAAAACTAAACGAGTTTTTATGGAGCATTTGTAGGGCCCATTTTAATAACTTAAACTCCTTGGCTACGCTCACGTCTAATTTTATCCTGATCGGAGCAGTCATTTGGAAATGCCAGATTTATTTCCAAAATAATGCCACACTGTGTGATATAGCATTCAAAAATTATAAATTTTTTTTATCAAAATAGATGTTCTGTTTGGTCAACCTTTAAATTCAAATATCTCGTAAACCAACTATATCTCGAACATCGACAACTTATTTTTCTTCCATTCAAACGGGTCCACCCTAATGTACATACCAAATGCTTATTGTACAATATTTTTACATACTTTCGTATTGAAATTTGCCGTATTAATTACCCTCATTTGGTATTTTTAGTCATTAATATTAAAAATAATAAAGATTTTTATGCATTTTATTTAAATTTTATTATTTTATGCGGTAAAAATTAAATGCTATTTGTGTTACAAAGGGATGTTCATATACTGATTATATGTACAAACTTATATCTACATAGCAAAAACAGCCTAAGTCGAAAATCATGCATTCGTTTCAGAAAAAAATTAATATTCATAAATAGTTAATGGAAAATTGAAAATTAGAAAAAATTTGTCGACTTAGGCTTTTATTGTCCAGGAATGTTTCATTATGTGCCTGAAATTTATTGAGTTAAGCGGTTTTTGCATATTTAAATTCATCATGCAATAAAATCAAGGTCATTTATAATAATTAATAGTTTATTCAAAAAAATTGCAAAAACAACCTAAGTCATGATAGGCTATTTGAATAAAACAACATTTTATGGTAAGATTTTCTTAAATATACTTTAAAGTTTATTGCAATATGATATTATTAATATCTTTTTTAAAAATAAAACATGATTCGAATTTATCGTAAATATGTACAATAACTCAATTCTCGCCAAAGTCCACTTAGTCGACTATCGATTATGGCCACAGAAATTAGTTATATTCATTCATGCATTCAATATACGTATGTAGTTACAATTAATTTTTAAATATGAAATTGTATGCAAATTGTCTATACATTATAATAAAAATATAATAATAAGCGCAATTAAAAATGTTGAAAAAAATAAATAATTTTACTATCATCAATGATAACAAGTAAAAGTGTTATATTCGGCTGTGCCATAAATATGTGGCAATAAAATATTTTTCTGATATACCCAATAAGCATTTTTACTGGAATTCAAGTTGAAAGCAAGTGCAATTCAAGCGTTGAATTATAGTCAAGCAATTGAAATACAGTTGTATTACACTTTATTTCAATAGCATTCTCCAGTAAAAAGGAAACATAAATTCAAGCCATATGTTTTTTGTTTGAAAAATAAATAAATTTTCAAATATTTTTCATATCTAAAGTATAATTACATTTGCATTCAAGTCAAATTCCAACAAAATGTTCAAGTGCTTGAATTTTTGGTGCTTTGGTGCTTACTGGGATAGGGATTATATGGGAGTAGGATAAATTATGGATCGAACAAAAGTTTGCATAAATATTTACGTTCCTATAAACCATGTTTATGTCCAATTTAATAACGATATTAATTATTATAAGACAATTATCACTCTTCAAGTAATTTTCTGAGGGGGTCCTTGTATGAGGACTAGGGACAAATGTTGGACGATTTTCGCCATAATTTCAGAGTAGTTAGAACTAATTTGTGCAGGATTGCTGCATAATCAACATATTTATGATTGCTCAAATAGTATTTCGGGGGGATAGTTGTATGGGTGCTAGGAGAAATCATGGACAATTACCCAATTTCAATAGCAAACAAACCTTTGTGGAAAATTTCATTTGGGTCCTATCGTGCTTTCAACAGACATACAGTCGGACAGACATAGCAAGATTGTGTTAGATTATTTGCTTCTACGATCAATACATCTATATGTTACTAACTGAATGATACAAATCATATACCCCCATCTTTTTGATGGTCAGGACAAATTCATTTAGCCTGAATTGGATGATATGCTCACCAACGACATGCAGTTTCAATAGGATGGCGCTACATGTCACACAGCTTATGCAACATTAGATATTCTGCATGGTCATCTCACGTAAAAATGATGTGAACTGTTCACCGAGATCGTGCGATTTGACCCCGTTACACTTTTTCTTGTGGGATTTTCTTAAGTCTCGGGTCTATGCGAATAAGCGACAAACCAACATAACCATAGCCATCAAATTTAGCCTAATTTATGCGCCAGAGACATGGAAAATTGGACATGCTCGGCACATAATGACATCGATATGTTATTGAAACTAATAAACAATTTCGATAATATCTCATACACTTTGTTTTATTTAACCATGGAAATGCCCATATAAAAATTTGCAATATTAATTGCTTTCATTTGGTAGGTAAGTAGTTTATATTTTGTAGTAATTAATATTGGAAATAGTAGCTAAGATTTTTGTGAATTTTATTATTTTATGAAGCGATTATTAAATGAAATTAGTGTGTTGTTCTCATATTCAATATACATACATAAATAACTTCAAGTTACATATCGTCCCCTTAATAAAACAATAGAATATATAAACATATACACCATTATTTTTTTATTGCATAATAAGAATCTACATAACTAATTCTATATGTGGGCAAATTGGTGAAATTCTACTTCCACAAAGTATGTCAAAAGATCAATTGAAATATTACTTTTGTTCTAGATCTTTACTACCACAAAAATTTTAAACTCAATTATTTCGAAATGGCAAAAAAATTATACACTATTGTTTTATTAAGGGGACGATATGTAGGCTTACATTAGTTATTCATTCATGCAATTATATTTTATACAATTTATTTTAAACTGTGATAATTTATTTATTATGAATTACATTTAAATAATAATTCTAATTAAAAAGGCAGAAATGGAAAAGTTTTACTATCAAATATAATTTAAAACAAGTAAGAAAGTATTGGTCGGTCAAGCCCGACCAGGTAATACCCTACACTAAGTAAATGAACAAACATATTTTTCTTTTAAAATTTCAGTAATTTATTTTCGTGAATGATTTTCGGAAGTTGGCATAATATGGGAACTATGACTAATTATGGACCGATCATAATAAAATTTGGCGAAATGAATTCAGTATATATAAAACTTATTTGGTGCAAAATTTGTGTAGACCGTTTTTTATGACCGATAAAGTCCAATTTCGGGATATTTGTTGTATCAATAACCACAGCGGGCGACTTTGGCCGAAATACGACCACTTTTAAAACGCTTTTTACCACTTTTATGTAAAGAATTTTTAAATATATGTTTATATTGTGCACATCTAGAGAAAATAATCTTTTAAACCATATATGTTTCATTAATATTGGTGGACAATAACATACTTAAAAGTGTACCACAAAAAAAACTGTGGCCTATTTATATATAAGAAGATATAAATTCGCCTTGGTTCAACTATTTTTATACAATAATAAATATTGTTGTTATTCGCCTTGATTCTTGCTTAATTCTTCTTCTGTGACCTTGATTTTTTTTAACAACCTGTTAACTCTCTTTTATGTCTCATCTACACAAAACAAAACAGAAAACTGTCTCCCGCCTTTCAGTTTTATTTTTGCCTTAGTTCATTCAACTCGTGTTTTTAGTGAAGTACAATAAAGTCTATAATAAATCAATATTAAATATTAATTAAAGTGTATTTGTACAATTAATGTGTAACAATTAAGAAAATAATAAAAAAAATAGTGCGAGTAAAAATATTCAACCGAAAATCATTAGTTATTGAAAAAGACAACTGTAAGAAAATGTTGCAGCGCTGCTACCGTTTGCAGCATTCACTTGTTTACAATTTGTGTTGTTGGTTACTCAGCTTTTTCTCATATAAGTTTTGTTTTTGTTGTTATTTATTTTTAAGAGCAAAGCAAATATGAAAACATTCATGCCCAACAATAAAGTGAGTGTGTGTACCAGAGATGATAAATGGAATTTTCAATAGTGTCATAAATTCAATAAAAAAAACTGAACTTTTTTACACCAATTGTACTAAATTTTAATAATAATATATTTGTCAAATGCTTTAAGTAAATTATGGATTATTTTTTGCAAAATTAAATAGACTTTTTGACTATTAATTAAAAATGTCATAGTTTTTAAATGAAAAGCCTAAACGGCTGCGACTTTGGGTATTTTTTACCATTACTATTGTTTAAGATTCCCATAAAAAATTTTGCACCAAAATTAAAACTGCTTATTTGAAAAACTTTACTGATTTTTCACTTAATGAAGGGGAATGAACATATTTTTTATTATTTCCCGGGAAAGGAAAAAGTGCGGAAAGGAACCTTGCATTGTACTTAAATAATCGATTATTGCAGCAATGCTGTAGTACTTTTGAAGTGTAAATAGTACTGAAAAATGTACAATTGTACAAAATGTATCATCCCTGGTACCTTTTATAGTACTTTTGTTTTTTATTTTGTGTCAATATAAGAACAATTATAGAAAATCAAATAAAATTGTCAGTGCTTTGTATTGTGATATGATAACAGGCGTTCGCAGATGTATTTCCAGGTAAGTTTTTCATTTCCCCTTAAAAATATCGATTTTTAGCCTATATTATAAAATAAATACCTACCTAGAATTAAAAATAAAGAAAGAAAGAATTTAATTTGATGTAAAATCTAAATTATTCATTTTATGCACTTGAAGACTGAAACATATTTTTTGTCCCAATTAATTTTTCACTTCCTTTATCATTTTAAAACATTGTTAAATATTTTTCAATGTTTAAAAGACTCCTGTTTCGCTTTTATCTTTTAAAACCTGTGGTTTATTTTCTTTAAAAATTATAACACTTCTTTAATTATTTAGATTTAAGTTGAAATGCCCTGTAGAAAATGTCAATCGTGAAACGGTACTGACTTACTATTGACACAGTCACCAGTACTAGTGACTTATTATACCCCAGACAATTCTATTTACCATATAATTTAACATGTGCGTGTTATTGGAAATCTTCTACTGACGATAGTACTATTGACTAGGTACTTCTTTTGTAGACATTGATACCAGAGACTCACTAGTACATTTTAGTAATTCTAGTGATGAAACTGCATATTAAAAAATAAAAAGGTACGAATTCATAACAGTTGCAAAAATCGTTTTGAAATTTATGTTTTTCTTTTTTTCTCAACAAAGTCAAATAAAAAAAATTTTAAATATTTTTAAGTAAACAAAATAATTTTTTTTTTGAAGTTTTGTAATTTTTTGTAAAAAATGTTTTTTTCGAGTTTTTTTAAAAATGTAGACGCTTCGTTGACAATGTCGACAAAAAGCTACCAAAATAGTCTACAAAACTGATGACTTGGAGACACTTGTCCCCAGTTTTCCTTCAGGGTAGTAACTCTGTGTTTTTAAGTATACAAATACAGTTTTAGAATAGACTTTACCCGTTTGTTGATCACTCAATCATGATTCGCCACTATTTATACATCATTTTTAATACTCGGGGTTGTCATAAAATCCAATCATGGTCGGAATCGGTTTTGAAAACGACAAAAAAGGTACATTTGACTTATGAAAACCAATGTAATTTTTTATTTTATCGATAAAGAATTTAATTCTAGATCGAATATAAAACCAATAACTTTCGATTTCACAAGACCAATATACCTTTTCAGTCGTTTTCAAAACCGATTGCGACAATAATTGGATTCTATGACAACCCCGACTAACTTTTAGCTTTTCATTTAATGTTGTTATACACCACAACAATGTTAATAACAGCATGTTATCAACAGTGTTTACAAGTAGAATTCACCAAATATATAGTTCTGAATATTGGAAAATTTTCAATTTATACTTAAATAACATTGAAATTATAATTATATTTTAGAATATTTCTGTAATTGTCCCCCTATTAGATTATGTATATTTAAATTACTTTTTTCCACAATAAAGATTTAACCTTTAGAATGTGTACTGGAATTAAACTCTTTATATACAGACTTTCTTCTTTTTATTAACATCAGTGGTTGGTACTCATAGCCATCAGGGGCCGAACATGAAGGTTTATTTTCCAGTAAACAACACGAATATAAACGAAGTTCGAAATAATAAAAAAAATATCACAAACATTAGCTGTAAACTGTATAACTGGTTATTTTAATCCATATTACATCTGCTCTTTATGCCGACCACTGATTTACATACATCGGGAAGTCTAGTTTTCTTAATTTTCTATGGCATTATGTATTTTTAAACTGCTTAATTAATTTCAATCTTGATTTTAACAACCAAGCATTTTCCGCCCTCTAGTAAATGTCTCTTAATTGTACACCTCCATGCCCATTAATTATAATACAGTTTTAATTATTCAATTCATTTGTGATTTTTCTTTACAAAATTCTGTAATGTAATTTTATTTTTACTATTTAATCCTGCATTTTCAATTTTTGCTATTTTTTTGTTATTGAATATTTCTTCTTTTAAAATATTCCTTTCTTCGTTTTTGTTAAGAAAAAAGTAATTAAAATCATGTCTGACCAAAAAATTCTTCCAGAAATTCTGTCGTGTGTGTGGGTGTGTGTGTTGAAAAGGACATAATTTGCGCCATAACAGATACAAACATATTAAGAAATGCTATATGGTTATATTTTATAGCATACAGTGCAGACATTTACTTCGTTGTTTTAAATACAGGTACATTTTACATGTAAAGACTTGTAAAAATAATTTACCAATGTAATTTGGGTTGAGGTGACCAATCCAATAATGAGTTAATAATGCTAAAATATTGATATTCCTTTGGAAATTCTCTTGGAAAAATTTTGAAATGTTCGAAATGTTATATATTTTTAGGCCGATTTTGATGAAATTTAACAAAAATATAACACAAAGCCTAGTCTTTACAAAAACAGCAGAAAAATTTAAATTAACCCTACATAGCACTTGGGGTTAAAATGACCCCAAACTTCTAAAACCATAAAAAATTATGATTTTAAAAGTTTGGGGTCATTTTAAACCCAAGTGCCATTTCATCAAAATCGGCTCAAAAGTATATAATATTTCGCTATCTCTCCATGAAAAATTCCAAATATTGAAAAATTTCACCTTTGACCTTCACGATTTAAGGGTTAACGTTTTCCGATTTTAGTAAAAGTTTCAGAGTATATTTAGAACTATCAGGACTATAATATTCTGAATAAGTTTTGCTTAAAATTCATAAAAGTAAGGAAATAGAGCTCATTCGCCTAAAAATTTCCAAATAATTGGTTTTTCCTGAAAATTTCAAAATTTAAATCGCAGGTACGGAAAAACTATAAGAGATATTTTCATAATTTTTACACATTTTTATCTTATTATCTTCCTAATAAATCCCAATGAGATGATCAAAAAATTCTGAAATTTTTTTAACAAAATTTTTAAAAATTTGAAAATGGAGTTTTGAAACTGCCGTAAAACAATTAAATTTTTTTGTTCATACCTAAGAATAGGTTAACGGTATCCTACGAAGACAAAAACTCATATACAAGTAAATATGGACATATTTTAAGTAAAAATTAGCTTTTATTTTAATATTTATTAAAATATGTTAATTTTGTTCCTACCTTTCTTGTTCTAGTTGCCTGAGACACTTTAATGGCCTGGCGAATTTTTAATAACTTTAACATTTTTTAACCAATTTATGTTTTTTATGTCTCATTACAACGACAATTATGTACACATTTCTATTCTTTTAAATTAAATGGTAAAAATCATTTTTTAATGGCAAAATTTTTACAAAAACTGAAAAAATTGCATTTTTTCCCCTTGTAAATGCATTTCAAAACTTCATAGGGCTGGCGGCACGTCTAAAATTTGTTCAGGATGATTTTTTTTACTAATGTTCACCAAACTGGAGGGTGAGAATGGCCAAAATCCAACTTTCGTTTATTAAGGGCCACTCTAAAGGGCATGTCCTAAGCAGGGGGTCAATTGTCTCTTTTTGATTACAATGGAACTGTCTAATAGCTGGTCCAAAGTATGAGAAATATATCAACACAATTTGTATAAAACCAGTTTGTACGAATTACTCACAAAATGTTTATAGTGACTACACTCCAGATTACTTAGAGACACTTAAGTGTCAATTGTCTTCACGTTAGATTACTTGGGATGTATAAAGTAACCAATTGTCTTCTCTCTGCACTACAAAATGCACACACGTGTCAAATGACCAAAATATATAAATTGGAGTCAGCCAAGTGATAAGACATTTGTGACAATTACTTTCTTTAAGGGATACATTGACTACTTGCGTAACTGCTGGGCACAGTTAAGTCTTTGACATGAGAGTTTCCGCTCTATGTCTGATAGAATTTTATTATTAGTTCTTTTTTTAACTAATTATATCTTTAAATTATATAAATTATAATTTGTTGCCAATTAAGATTTTTGTTTTTACCAAAAACTCTGGCCAGTTTAAGTGCTACAGTTCTTTTGGAATAACTTCAAAGTACACACTGGCTCACATGCTCTGCAGTCAGTTAAACAATAAAGGATAATTTATTAAATTTTGTCAGCTCTTATGTAGATACGCATTTATGTTTGTATAGCAAAAATGCAAAAGAATTAATTCTTAATTAAATTTTCAAAAGCAAATTAAATATATTGTGTCAACAATTGCATTAAACCATTCTGCGGGAATTAATTCGTTGTTAAATTGATTCATTCATTTAAGAACTAATTCCGCACTGAATCAATCACATTTTCCTTAAGTCAAATCTTAATAAAATATGTTGAATGATTCAAATATTCTTTAATTCAAATCTATTACAAATAGGCTTAAGTCTATTTTTTTCAATTAATTTTTTTTAAGATTAAATACAGATTGTATGAAAAACAAAATATTTGAATTAAATTTGTACATATTTGATTTGAATTTAATCATTCAAAGGCTGAATGAATTCTCTTATGCATTAATTCAGCGATGAATGGATTATATTTAAATAAAAGCCTTTAAATGAAGCTAAATAATTCGATTTTGGGAATGAATGACTGGCATTTTTAATTCCGAATTAAGATTTTAGGGAATAAAGTAGGGTTCCTAATTTCCCGGACTTTTTTCTTTCCCGGGAGGAAATTAAAAAAACGTTTCATTCCCGGGAATTTTCTAATACTAAATTAAACCAAAAAACAGAAAAATGTTTTCGAATAAATTGACTTATAATTTTACCAGGGTTTTAAAAGAAGCATAAAATAACTGTATTTGGTTGTTGGTCCAGCCTTTATAAGGATTTCTGATTTAATAGTGGCATTTGATCGGTATTTTCACAGTCGTAGTTTTAATCGGTATGAAATCAATAAATTTATTGTTTAATTAAACAAATTTCGACCATGTTAAATCTACAAAACATGCGTAGTTAGAGAAAATTTTCCGATCTGATTGTAGATAAACAAATTTAAACCACTATTATTGTTATTATTTTCTCTAAATATGAATAATAATCATTGAATAATATCCCTAAAAGTTGTAATGTTAGGCACTTTAAATTTGATTCATTCTTAATAAACAAATTTTTCTGCTGTGGTTTGAATTGAGTGAAAAAAACTCGATTATTTCAATAGTAATACTTCTTTCTACTACTATCTGTTGTTAGAACCGAAAAAATCTATGGATATACTTAATAGAATAATTAAATTAGCAACAAATTTGGCCATCGAAACGTATCTGAATATAGCAACTTTTAGAAGAAAACTTATGAAGAAATTCCCGAAAATTAACAAAAAAAAAATATTCCAGGGAATTCCCGTGAAACTTTTCCCGAGTAAGAATCCTAGAATAAAGCTCAAATTGAATTAATTAATTCAATTTAATTAATTATATGAAAATTACATGTTAAATTATTAAATGTACAACGCTTAATGACTATTAAGTTACCCTAATATCTAGACAGTTAATTAGCTAAACGGAATTATTGACGAGGTGAAATGCTTTATTAAATTTTGGGGAGGATCCGAGTTAATTAAAAGTTAATTTTACTAATTGATTACATACAAATAATGTTTGCAAATTTATAGTAATCATAGATAAATACACATAGATTGGAAAGTCTACTGTCAAAGACCTAACTCAGTAGTCAAACACCTAAGTGGTGAGAATGTATTAGTTAAAAAAAACTATGTGAAAACAAAAACAACACTCGTATATGTGATTATTTTGAGTAAAATTTTGGTTAGAGTTTTTTCTAAAATATACAGTGGTGGTCAAAACATATGCAACCAGCAACAGAATTTTACAAAAGTGGTTTAAACTACTTTAAGATGTAAACAAAAATATTCATTTGCTTATAATATTTTTTAATTTATGCTTTAAAAATAAGAATATGAAATTTAATTCAGAATATTTTGCATTGAAAAGAAAAAAAATTTAAAAAACTACGTATGGGTTGATATTTCATTGGCCAAAACATATGCAACTAATTGCTTTTAAAACATTTCTGTCATAAAACTTAATATTTCGTGGCAAATCCTATATTTTCAATGACGGCCTTACATCGGCAAGGCTGTGAAGCTATCAAATTGGCAATAAAATTTGCAGGAATAGCGTTCCAAGCATCTACCAATCCTTGAAACATAATATTATTAATAATATTGAATTAGTGCAATTTTCGGTGTCGATTCTTTGATTAACGATTGCCCAAATGTTCTCAATGGGATTTAGATCTGGTAATTGTGGTGGCCATTCCATTACCGAAACTGTTTCTTGTGCTAACCACGATTTAACATCATGTGAAGAGTGCTTGGGGTCGTTATCGTGCTGAATAACTCATCGAAGAGGCTTATTATCCTCAGAATTTGGAAGCATTACTCTTTCCAAGATGTCTCTATAGATAAATCCATCCATTATTTCATTAATTTAGAGCGATGGGCCAACTCCAGCAGCAGAAAAACAACCCCCATACCATTACGTTGCATCCTGCAAGCTTCACCGACGATTTCCCTACGCGCAAAAACCGCTTATATTAAAAGAAACGTTTGAAGTTTGCTATGGAGCATTTAAATTGGCCAGAAAACAAATGGACGACTGTCCTATTTAGCGACGAATCCGAATTTAATATCATCGGAAGTGATTTCATGTGTTACGTAAGACGACCACTTAACACGCGGCTTCAAGCACGATACTGCAAAAAGACACTGAAACATGGAGGATGCAACGTAATGGTATGGGGGCAGTTTTTCTGCTGCTGGAGTTGGCCAATCGCTCTAAATTAATGAAATAATGGATGGATTTATCTATAGAGACATCTTGGAAAGAGTAATGCTTCCAAATTCTGAGGATAATAAGCCTCTTGGATGAGTTATTCAGCATTATAACGACCCCAAGCACTCTTCACATGTTGTTAAATCGTTGTTAGCACAAGAAACAGTTTCGGTAATGGAATGGCCACCACAATTACCAGATCTAAATCCCATTGAGAACATTTGGGCAATCGTTAATCAAAGAATCGACACCGAAAATTGCACTAATTCAATATTATTAATAATATTATGTTTCAAGGATTGGTAGATGCTTGGAACGCTATTCCTGCAAATTTTATTGCCAATTTGATAGCTTCACAGCCTTGCCGATGTAAGGCCGTCATTGGAAATATAGGATTTGCCACGAAATATTAAGTTTTATAGACAGAAATGTTTTAAAAGCAATTAGTTGCATATGTTTTGGCCAATGAAATATCAACCCATACGTAGTTTTTTAATTTTTTTTTCTTTTTAATGCAAAAAATTCTGAATTAAATTTCATATTCTTATTTTTAAAGCATTAATTAAAAAATATTATAAGCAAATGAATATTTTTGTTTACATCTTAAAGTAGTTTAAACCACTTTTGTAAAATTCTGTTGCTGGTTGCATATGTTTTGACCACCACTGTATATTTCTGATGATGTTGATATTGTGGTCAACGGCCCACAAGTCTATTTAGTACATCTATCTAGAAATTATAGGAAAACCGATTTAGAAGTCCTAATTTCCCTTTATTTCAAATCCAAATATTGTTCTGTATGTGCTGGTTATCGCTCTAGAGGCAATAACCTATCTGGTAATGCGACCAAAAGAACGGGATGGTACACGCAGAGAAAAAATATAATTGGATATGGTTACTGTAACCATTTAAATAGTGTTACAAGATTTTTAACAATATTATAGTCACAGTAACCATTTACATGATTGTGGTAACCATAATATGGTTAATTTATGATTCACATGATTGTATCAACCATATATATGGTTACAGTAAACAAATATATGTTTGTGGTTACAGTAACCATGCCCAACTATATTTTTTCTCTGCGTGTAGTTAACTTTTACACAGATAGTCCACAGATAGTCTTCTCTGTGTACAGTTTCTAGAATGTAATAAAAGGTTTTGCTATATTATTGAAATTATAAGAGATACATAATGAAAGTGTTTTAACTGTAAATAGAACATAGTTTACAGAGTTGGATTTTGTAGCTCTTTAATAAAACTACATGCACTTACTTACCTTCAAGGTATTCAGTACATATATATAGTAGCAAATGCAGATAAATATTTGTCCTTTCATTCACACTGTTTGCTGTTGACTTTGTATTACATTTCATACTTTTACTCATGTACAAAACAGCGTATGTGAAACTTGTTTACAACGAGCATAGCTCAGAGTTTTCTTTGGAGAAAAATATATTATTAACGATCTTAATATACATTCAGAGCAATTGCCCTTACTTTTAAAAAAACGCTACACTAATATCAGTGAAATAATCGAAAATACCGTTACTTTTAAGTATAGATATTCTTTAAATAATTTAAAATTATGAAGATTCCAAAAAATATTGTTAATAACACAGGCTACTAATGTTTAACTTTGAGACCAGAGTATAGGTTTGAGCTGCGCCGAATCTGACCTCAGAATTTGCCCATCAGATTAGGTTTTCGAGATATCTTAGCCAAAAATTTGAAGCCATATTTGAGACATCATAGCAGCGCGAATTCGCCTTCATTTAAAATTTGTTTTGTCGCCTGAAAGACCTCTGTTAATTCTTGTTTCTTTTTCGATATACAATATCTTAGCCTAATATTTGAAAAAAACCCGGTTTTCATTTAAATACCGTATACTGCAAATACAGTTACGTTTACCGAAATATGACAAATCTGCTACCTTTTAACTCTTTGGAATCGGTAGCCTATCTTGCAAAACATCCATCTAACAATAAGTGAATCTATATATATAAAAATGAAATGGTCCATAATGGCATCACGTGAGAACGGCTGGAGCGATTTGGCTGATTTCTTTTTATTCGATTCGAAATTTTCAGTAGATGGTTTGTAAGGAAAAAAATCAAAAATTCCGGGTAAATCTCGGAATTTTTTTTTTTTTTGGTTTCCATTCAACCGTAATAAAAAAGCCCCCTAAAGTATGCAGTACAAATTTATATATTTTATTTGCAAATAAATAAGAACAGGCATGTGTATGTGGGTTGGAGAAACTTGATGAAATAACATTAGTAAATAGCTACGGGGCGAAGCCGGGCCGGTCAACTAGTTTTAAATAAATAAAGTAATAGCGAAGTCGATATAGACATGTCCGACTGTCTGTTGAAATCAGCTTTCTGAAATCCCCATATAACTTACAAACATGATTGATACCTCAATATGTCGGGTATTGTTCTTGTTCAATTGCTATTTAAAATCTAGAAATCGGTCCACAACTAACTGAAATATAAGCAAAAACCACGACTAACTCGATTTGTTCGTCTTAAATAAAAATAAAATTAGTTTATTCTTTTCAGTTTCTTTTCAATATCTATATCAAATTATACCTTATTGAAGAATCGGAACAGCCGAATACAACACTATTACTTGATTTTTGTTAACTTTTTTATTTATTATTTTGTACCATTTATCGTCTTAACATCTGTTTTGTCACAATTAAAAAATCCATCTTAAAAAGAAACTAGAAACCTATAGTTTGAATTTCATGTCTCTTAACTTTACACCTTTAAAACTGAGGATTTTAAATCGTTTCCACGACAATAGGATTTATGCTTCCGAGACTTACTCATCCAAAGATTGTCCAAAACTTTTGAAGACAGCAGATCTGTTAAAACAACAACAATGAAAAATCCTTCAGTCTAAAAATTTGTTTTGCTACATTTCAAAAATATACATTTTGTATTTTAAGTCATTCTGTTGCAGTAATTTAGCATGAGATAAATTATGGTTTTCATAAAGTATTTATAATGGGGTTGAACAATTTATTGCTTAGTTTTTTTACTTAACTTTTTTATTTTCTCTCACACTTTGGTTGCATTTTTTGTCCCTCTGCTCATTCTACATTTAACGAGCTTTTAATTTAAGTGCTTATTTTTTACATTTTGTTTTAATTGTTTATTATTTCACTTAAAACTACATACTTTAAATACCCCGGGAGGTATTATTTTTTGATGTTTCTATTTTTATACTGACCACAAAAAAGGAGGAGGGTATATTGATTTTGTCATTCCGTTTGTAACATGTCCAAATATTGATGGTAGACCCACAAAAGTGAATTTATTCTGGGTCCTTATAAAATTCTAAGACGATCTTCTTTTGATCATATCTCTGTCTGTTGAAGGCTCGATAGGATTAAGGGGAATGAAATTTTCTCTTTTTGTTGATCACAACTGTTTGTTATTGAAAATGGGCAAAATCAGTTAAGTAAAACCAGAGTTATGAACCAAAAAGTGAGACAACATCCTAAAAGTTAATATTTTTAAATTTTTTTTGCAATTTTCTTAAAATACTCGTATATTGCAGATAAGACATTGAAATTATGCACACGTTATTTCTATAATAAAAAAACAACTTGTGTAGAAAATGGAAAGATTCAGTCCATAATTTCTTCTTTCACCCCTACAAATATCTTCCCGGAATATGGCTCTATGATACATAAATATCTATAGAATGGTGGCATCCATACAAAATTTAGCGATAAAACTTAATGTGTAATACAAAATGTAAAAAAATCGGAGTCAGTATTGTATTGGTGGTTGGTATATAAGATTCGGCACAGCCGAATATAATTCTCTAAATTATTTTTTTCATATTTTCTCTGCGAGGTTTGGTGTAAAACACTCTTAAAAGTATACAAATATAATACAAAACGTAATCAAATAAAATATTTGCCCAATTCACAATTGGTGTCGTAGTGTTGTAGCGTTGTATGTCGTAATTTTTTTATTAATATTTTGTTTTTGTTTCAAAAAATTTTGTTTGGAAAATATTTTTCACAAACAACTTATAACGCTACGACTTCGATTGTGAATTGGGCAATTATAAAAGTCTCATATCTTATTAACAGGGCAAGTTTAAAATATACACAATCAAATTTTAAATATTGAAAAAAACGTTTTTTTTTAAAGAACGCAACCCTAACAATTCAAAATACAATTACAATAATTACTTCTACATATTTCTTAGCTTTTGAACTGACACAATAATACAATGAAAATCAACCGAGTGCGGTTAACAGCAATGAAAATATCTTTTGAAAAAACAGTTTGAGATTCGATGTCATTCAATATATTAAATATATTGGATTGGATATAAAAGGAGTGTGGTTAGAATTAATGATGTTGTGTAAAAAATAAGAGTTTGAGTGTCTGTCACTCAAACTAAAATTTTCCAGCCACAACAGAGAGGTTACGATAATTTAGATGGAATCATTTGATTAGCAATAAATCAAAGCCAAAACTATTTCTCTGTGTGAAAAAAAACAAAAAAATTTTATTAAAAACAGTAAAATTTAATTTTCTTAAATGTTTTGCTAGGAATTAAGATTTCCAACCCCACAAAGTATATATGAGTAGGTGAAATGCAAAACTCGCTCGTTTCACATAAACCGAATTTTGAAAAAAAACCCAAAAAACATGTAGCGTCTGATTCAATGGACCGAATTAGTCGAATGTTTTAAATTCTTAGGGCACTGCTATACGTTCAATATATATTGTGATATTTGGATCGCGATCCATTGTAATGGATCACGCAAAATTAGGTTATTCCGCGATTTGGATCGTGATCCATCAATATTGCATGTTACACGTTCAATAAATATCGCGATACTGGATCGCGGTCAATATATATTGAACGTATAGCAGTGCCCTTAGATGTTACTCCATTCTTGACTAAAACTCTACAGTTGAAAAAATTAAATAAACTGCAACACAGAGAAGGACTGCCAGAATCAATAGTTATCTCAATATTTTATTTTTAATTTTTGTAACGAACGAGTTTTGCATCTCACCTACTCATATAGTCTGGATCTCTATATCTGTTCAAATCAGCTTTCCGAAGCACCAAATGATTTACACACATTGCTAATATATCAATATATATGCGATAGTGCCGGTTCGGTTGCTATTTAAATTCGAGAAAGTCGGTCCACAAATGGCTAAGATATAAGGAAAACACACGAATACCTCGATTTTTTTTTAACTATTTTTGATCTATGTATGTATATCTGGATTAATAATTCTTCAACATAGATAATATGGATATCTAATGATAGGCATTTCAAAGACCTTTTAACGAATTCCAATAACTCCCTAGAAATTCAGACCGACAATGGGTCGAAATCGGAATTAATATGTTTTTAACATATTTGCGTCTCCACAAAGTATATATATTCTGGAGCCTTATAGATAGCGTAGTCGATATAGCCATGTCCGTCTGTTTGTTGAAAACAACTCTCCGTAGCCCCCAAATAACTTACAAACAAGATTGATATATCAATATATCGGGAATTCTCCCGGCTCGGTTGCTATCTAGAAAATCGGCTCACAAATTGCTGAGATATAAAGAAAAAACCGAGACAAACTCGATTTTTTATCTATATCTGGATTACTGAGTCATTAATATTGTTACCTTTTCAAAACACTGGTTTATTTCCTTTAAATAAACCGGATACTTTTGATTGCAAATAAAAGCCGTTTAGTAGTTTGAAAATTGTAACAACTCTTTATTTATTTGAAAATGTACAACAACAGAATTAAATAGTCACTCAATGTTTTTTATACACGTTTATAAATTCGCAGAAATACAGACACACTTTATAATGTACACTTATTCTCTTGAAAAACACAGCTTACTTTAAGGCACTCAGTTGATGTTTCTTCAAATAGCGTCTCTGATATACTGACTCATAATTGCAACCTCTGCCACTATTTATAACACTGCATTACCATCTAGAAAGCTCTATTTCTACAATGTTCTTTAACTGAATATTCGAATTCGAATATACGGTCGCAGCAAACAGCGTTGCCAACTTACGATCAATGTTCATCTGAAAGCTTTTATTTAATAATGCCCACAGATATGTTACAGTTTGCTATTACAGCACTGTTATTTGAAAGCATTATGCTACTTTTAAATCAGCCCTTAAAATCGTTATATTTGAATTCAAGTACGATTTCATAAAAATATATAAAATATGGATATGTAATGATAGATATTTCAAAGTCCATTGCAACGATGTATATTAGGCCTACAATGGGTCTACAACGGGTCAAACTCGGGAAAAATATTTTTAAACCAAATTATTTTTCAAAAAAAAAAATTTGTCATACATTTTTTTCACTAATAAACTAAAAAAAAACAAATTAAAAAAAATTGGAAAAAAAGTTAAAACGATTTCGAAACAAAATTTTTTTTTTAATTTATTTTACCTTAAAATAATTAAAATTTGTATTTTAAAATATAATTTGGGGAAGGGTATATAAGATTAGGCCGAATATATACATAGCCTCAAAAGTGAGTAAACACAAGCGAATTTTTTGATTTTTTTAAGACCATGAAAATCATTTTAGTCCGACTTTAATCTTTATTTTTCACAACAGAATCTATTATACAACCCATTCTCCAACAAACCAAAACTTTTAAATTTTAATCGATAGATAAATTTTAGGATTTTCAATATCTTAAAAAAAATCATATAATTTTTGGTGTAAACTCACTTCTGAGGCTCGCTGTAGCTTCTTACTTGTTAAACCATAGGACCCATTTTTCATCGCAACTAATGATACTGTGCAAAAATAAATTTTTTCAGTCATACAAAATCGTCTTTCAAGGTCTCTCGGCTTCAATTCATATGGTACAAAATTTCCCTGCTTTTGGATGAATCCTGCTTCTCGCAAACGTTTTGAAATTATTGCTTGAGTAGCTCCCAATGATATTGCAAGCTTTTGTTGAGTTTTACAACAATTTTCATGGTATTTTTTCTCTGGCCTGGGCGATCTTTGTCTTTCATATCAAAATCACCACTGTTGAATCGAACAAACCATCTCTCGCATGTTGAAACCGATGTAACACATTCACCATAAGCTTTGGTGAGCAATCGGTGTGCTCACAATTTTTGTTCTTTATGGCAAGGGCTACAACTTTGCCTCAGAGAGTAAATCAAAATTGCGAACTGTTTGCAAGATATGAGGCTACGAAAATTATCACTTGCAAAAATGACACCGAGGCCTCAAAAAGATCATGACTTTGGGAAAAACTGGGATACACGGGTCTTTTTTTTGGTCTTTTATCACATAGTGGTGTCCATGTATGATTATATTTGTTCATGTTGCACTGTGTTATTAAAGTCATTACAAACTACTCGTATGTTCATCAATAAATTTATTGTTTTTCTTGGGATCTAACATTTCAATATATTTTTAGCAAGAAATAAATCGAATCAAGATTCCCAATAAATAAGATAACTTTATAGATTACAATTAAAGTTTCTTATTAATACAGAATAACAAGTTAAATCTTATTCAGAAGAAATACTTAGTTTGATAATATCTTTTAAAAGCAAACCAAAATGTGTCATGCAAGTCAGAATATACATACATCTGCGTAGATGTGTGTAAAATTGTTGTTGAATAAATTATTCATTTATACAAATGAAATTGTACAGTATTTAAAATTAAATTGAATTTTACTTAATTGCTGGCTGCTTGTCATAAACAACTAAA
Source organism: Calliphora vicina (assembly GCF_958450345.1). Lineage (NCBI taxonomy): Eukaryota > Metazoa > Arthropoda > Insecta > Diptera > Calliphoridae > Calliphora > Calliphora vicina. The sequence continues at coordinate 97,340,252 of NC_088784.1, read as the reverse complement.
AGGGGTTTTGAGAGTATTCGTTTAAAAGAATGTACAATATGTATGTATGTTTGCGTTTGACGTTTCTGTCTGTTTTCAAATTGAAGTGTCTTGGTAAAAATACCTAATCAAATAAAACAACAATCATTAAATTTTCTCTTTTATGTTGTCAAGGACTTGCAAGGATACATAATACACATATGAATGTTGTCTAATACATACATATATTGATATGTATATTAGGGTGACACTGTTTCTGTGTAGAAACATTAAGGTGTCGATAATCCCAATTAATATGAAAGTTTGGATTGTTTGAGAAGATCAATTCTTAAAATGTTTGTCCTTGCGTCAGTAGTTAGAGAGGATGAAAAGGTATTTTTTTAAGGTTTTTATGATTTCATATTTCTCGAAAAGTAAACTTATAAAATATTAAAAACCTCAAAATTATTGTCTTGTATTCAGGAAAAAATAGAGTCTTAGACTGAATTAAACATTTATTTTAGTTGGGAACATCCTCCCTAATGTATATACATATCTAAGCTAGATGTCTTGTATGTAGTAGCAGTACTTTTTTCTTAAGGTGTCTTGTTTTCTAAAGAAGAAGCTTTCATCATCTTTAAAATTAAAAAAAAAGAAATCTAATTCAATTTTTACTTGGTTATACATGTTGCATCCTTTCTTCCTCTGAGTAACAAATGTACATATACATAAATATTCCTGTTCATATGTGTTTCTATTTTATTTTATTTAATATTAATATTTTTCGTTGCTAACTTTAAGTTTAAGCAAGTTCAACATTTATCCTTACAACACAATGTAATTTCTAAGCTATTGATGGTGTTTTTCGATTTAATCTCACAGATTGTTTCATTTTATGGAAACGTAGTTTGGAAATGCGTTTTAAAGGAGGAAACATACATATTTTGATTGTTTATACACAGAGAAAACAGATTCTTTGTAGCAACCGAATTTGTGGCCAATCGAATTATTCTGTTGCACACATAGAATTTTTCGATTCGATCGATAGAAATTTAGTTGATAAAGTAGAATTTTGGTTGAAGCAACCAAACTTTATGTACCACTTCTAAAATTTGTTTGCCACAACTGTAAAATTCGATTTCTAAGGTAGATAAATTCGTAGAAAAAAAAATATTGTTTATAACAAGATTTTCTATAGACAGTTTTGTGTATAACAGTAATTTTTTATAAAGAATTTCTTCTGTATAACAGTTTTTTCTATAGAAAATCTTGTGTATAACAATAGTTTCTATAGATAATCTTGTTAATATTGAGTGTATGACTTAAAAATGTGTGATTTTTCAAATGTTTAGCTTTTATTTTGAAACATTTATACAATTACAATTTATTCAAAGTATTGGCCATTGTTAGCTATGACCTTTTCCATATTTCTGGCGACATATGGATACTGAGCCAAAAGAACTGCTAATCTTTTGAGGCCAGGAACTTGGACATGCAAAATCTTCTTTCAAGGTCCCTCGGCTCGCAAACGTTTTAAAATTGCTGCATGAGTAGCTCTCAATGATGATGCAAGTTCTTGTTGAGTTTTTCAATAATCTTCATGGAGTAATGACTCCAATTCATAGTCTGCACACTTTTTTAGCTGGCCTGGGCGATCTTTGTCACTTCTGAACAGAACAAACCATTTATTATACCTTTGTGTAGATGTTTGTAACGTCCAAAAATATTTGTCAAACCGATCGACTCAGAATCACTTTCTGAGTCGATATCCTTCCTTCCGTCTGGCTGACTGGCCATGTAAACCTTGTGCGCAAAGTATAGGTCGCAATTTTGAAGTTATTTCGATATAATTTGGTACATACATTTGTTTCAGTCCGAATCCTATTGAAACTGGCTGAAATCGGTTGTTTATTTCATCTAGCCCCTATCCGAATGACCTCCCGAAATAGGACTTTATCGTTCATTACCCACCTTATACAGGTATATACTAGGGTATTCATTCGACTACTGATCGTTCGATTAATCGAATAATTTCTTACGAATAATTATTCGAACAATTTAAAAATGGCCATTTTCGAATAACGAATAATTCGAACAATTTTATGTAGAATAATCGAATAAAACGAATAAATGTTCATATATATTTATATTGCTTAAAATTTTTCATAATTCCAAATTGTATTAAGTAATAATGACTCACAAAAATTGTATTGTTTCTGAAATTCGACAAATAACTAAAGACAAAGGGACTTTCGATCACTGTAGATGAGTGTTCCGATAGCTCCTTCTGCAAGAAGTTACAATTCTAAAAAAAAAAACTTTAAAAATTTTTAACTTAGGACTTCTTGAACCAATGAAAATAAAAGGTACGGAATAAAAAATTTGTTATTTAGCTGGCGAAATATTAGAAGAATCGCAATTAATAATCAAAATATTAACTTGATTAAAGTGGAGTTGAATGCGATGGAGAATGTGATTTTGAAACAGTCGTCGAAAGTGATACTGAGGATGATATTTATAATGATTACATTGATATAGATGAAGGCCATGATCTTAAAATATATGTATATAAGTGATGTTATTAACCGCGTACATAAGTGTTGCAAATATTTAACAAATCGAATGATAATCACAAGTATTGCAAACTAACGTTTTGTTGCAAGAAAAGCATGGAGTTCATCTTATACATGATTTTGAACATCGTTGAACATCTTTGTCTAACATGGTAATAAACTTTTTGCGTATTTGTAAATGCGTCAATCATGCACTGCCTGACTTCAAATTAGTCACGTTCACTGACAATGATATCAAACTTTGGACAGATTCCCTTTATTGTGTAATTCCCGAAACCACTTTATTAAGCAAAGATTCTGCAACGTTGATAGAACTTGATGTAAAATACAATTTGTTATAAATAATTTAGAAATAGTGAATAATTAATTTACTAAAGAATTAGTTACTCAATTTAAAACCTGAATTAATGAATATTGTATTTGAAATCAGGATCAATTTTGTAGATTGTTCTGGAGTTAATCTGATCAGAATATTTCTGTTGAAAATTTAATGATGGACTTTGTTTTCGAATGTTTTTTAACATTATCAATACTTGAATTGTTAACTTTAACGTTATTTTTTGTTTTTCTTTAACAATAAAATATTAAAAAACCGACATCAAAACATCAATCTTTACTTTTTTAAGAAAATTTAAATTATTCGAATAATTCGATTAATTTTAAACGTGTGATCGAATTATTCGAACAAGTTAAAATCACTTATTCGAATTATTCGTTTTATTCGAACAAGAGAAAAATCAAATAATTCGAATACCCTAGTATATACACAGGTTTCACTCCAAATAACTTTTATATACACGGAAGTCATGTCACCTAATTTTATGATGATCGGTCCATAATTCGTCATAGGCCCACTTCCGAAAATCAGTTTAACGAGCATAAATCTCGTAGGTATTTGGTATCCATATAAACTTCAACAAAAATATGCTTCATACATAAATCACACGACCTAATTTCATGGTGATCGGTCTATAATTTGATATGGTTCCCATATAAGTCTGAAAATCATTCACGAAAATAAATTATTGAAATTAAAAAAATAATATTTTTGCTTATTTACTCAGTGTAGGGCAGAGCGTTCTTTTTTGAATTAATTCGCGAATTATTAATGCACTGAATTAGCAAATTTTGAATTAATTCTTTTCACAAAAAAAAAATGAATTGAATGAGAGTCTCTGGCCTGAATCGAACCCGCAACCCTCAGATTAATAGTTCAGCATACTATCGACTGATCTATCGGCACCCAAATCATTTGAATTGATTGAAATTTGAATTGATTTTGTAAGTAAATCTACAGTAATCACTGTCGTTTTGTTATTCAACTAATTTTTTATGTAAAAGTTGCTGTCTTTGCATTTACTCTCGTTTGGCATATCATCTAGTAAAGTCCAAAGACAAAAAATTCTTAGATTTGAAATTCCCATGATATACTGGAATTGTCAGGTAGCGGCAGAATAGGAATTGAATTATTAGGTATCAACGAAAATCCTATCAAAATGGGAAAATTTTGTTTATTTGCTAAATGAAACTTAAATTTTTATTTTTCATTCCTCTTAGATCAGCTCTTGAATTTGATTGATTTCATTCATTTGAACTGCAATTCATTGTTCTAATTCATTTGAATGAATTCAAAATCAATGCAATTCAAACGAATTGGAAATCAATTGCAATTCACTTTAACAAATTCATTTGAATCAGAGCTGTAAATGAATCATTCATTTTAGAATTAATTCGCGAATCATTTACACAAAAAAATGAAATTTTAGTCAATTCAAATGAATTTGGTAAAATTGAATTGCAATTCTTTTCCAATTCAAATGAATTTGTCAAATGAATTGCAATTCGTTTCTAATTCAAATGAATTTGTCAAAGTCAATTGCAATTCATTACCAGTTCATTTGAATTGATTTTGAATTTGCAGTTCAATTTACAGATTCATTTGAATTGAAAACGAATTGCAACTAATTTTTACAAATTCCTTTGAATTGAAATTCATTTCCGCCTAATTCGTTTGAATTGATTCAAATTTCATTCAATTATTTTTTGTTGTGAAAAGAACTAATTCAAAATATAGCGTAACGAATTAAAATAAAAACAAGTAAGAGTGCTATATTCGGCTGTGCCGAATCTTATATACCCTTCACAAAATTATACTTCAAAATTTAAAATTTTTTTTAGGTAAACTAAATTTATTTTTTTTCCAGCTGTTTTTTTAATTTTTTGGAAAAACTTTTTTTTCGTTCGTTATTTTAAATTTGAAATTTTGTTTATTTTTTCCGATTTTGAGCCATTGTAGGTCCAACTTACTATAGTCTTATATACGTCGTTGCAAATGTCTTTGAAATAGCTATCATTAGATATCCATATTGTCTATATTAATGTCTTAGTAATCCAGATATAGGTCAAAAATAGGTCAAAAATCGAGGTTGTCCTGGTTTTTTCCTCATATCTCAGCCATTTGTGGACCGATTTTGCTGATTTTAAATAGAAAACTTCTCGAAAGCATGTCTGACAGAATTATTGAAGATTTGGATCCCGAAGATATCTGGGGTCTTCAGAAAATTGATTTCAACAGACAGACGGATCCAGAATATATATACTTTATAGGATCGGAAATGAAAAATGTAGAAATTACAAACGGAATGACAAACTTATATATACCCTTCTCACGAAGGTGAAGGGTATGTATAAAAAAAAAATGATTTGGGCCATACTTTCTTACTTGTTTATTGTTGCAGTTGTGTTTTTTTTTTTGTCATGAATTATTATATATCTAGTTGCTTGCTAATAGATGGATTTAGATGGTTTTGTTTAAAGCTTAACGTTTTGTTTGTTTTGTATCAACAAATAATTGTTAGCATTTGAATAAAAAACTCTTAGCTAAATCTTTATTGAAAACGGAAAACAAACTATTTCCATCAAATGTTAACGAAAATTGACAAAACATACTTTGGGTTTGTCAACAATTCTAAATCCTTTACTTTAACTGCCAACATTGTTAGTGTTTTCAAAGAATTTATTTAAAATAAGTATGTATGCAATAGTGTTTACATGTTGCTAAGCTTCCTTTTAAATGCTAAAGACAGTTTTACGAGGATTTTCATTCAATACATATAAATTTCCTTTTTTTGTTTTTGTCCAGCAGTAATGGCCAAACATGCATTTCTACTTATTTTCATTTCCTTTGAATTTTTTTTTTTGTTACTTAAACATTTTTGCTCCAATAATTTTCTTTTAGTTTGGTTTCTATTATTTGTTACATTAATTTTGTTTTTAGAAAATAAAAGTTGTAGTTTTTACAATGAAACAAAAAGAAGTGGTAGAATTGTCTTGAGATTTGTAACATTTGAAAATTTAGAGAAACAGATAAATTTGAGGACTAAGAATTATGGAAGTAAGATCTAAGTATATCTCCAGTAGTACAAAATGCTCCTATCAAAATTAAAAAGCGAAAATGTCAGTGAATTGATCTGCGCATGCCCAAAGACTACATAACTAGAAATGACATCGGCTAAAGCCCCGCTCTAGGTAGCTCTAGCCATAATCGACGGATAGGATCAATTATGGATAGATTACTGAATTTAGCAAGAAACTTTTTTGTGTAAAATTTTACCTTGATAACCAAATTCTTAAGATAATCATAAAGGGTATATACAATTCGTGATGCAAACGTTTTTTTTTTTTTTTTATGTATTTGACACTTAATACATTATAGTTTGCCAATTCTTTTTTACTTCCAATTTCTTTTATCACTGTATATTTTTTTTGTACATACATATATTTCAACTATATTTCGTTTGCCTTCAAAAACATATTTAAAGCATGGCTGCATATTTATAATAAGGTCTATTTAATAAGTGATACTCACAAGTACTGATTGCATTTTGTATAGCAAATGTTAGCAGATATTGAAAATATAACTTCAATAGTTTCTGTAAATCTTTTGTAAAAGGTGCCAACAAAGTGTCTGCTAAATTAAATTATTTATTCAAATTTAATTCAAATATTTATACTAGTTCCTAGAAAATAATTATTTGACAAAGAAGTAATTTATTCAGGGATTCATCAGATGATGGAGTGGTTGGGTTTAGTTAAAACATGCATTATTTTTATATTATCGTGTCATTGCAAGTTCAATAAATCCACTATGTTTCTTCATGCTCATTATGGAATGAAGATATTTTAAAAGATTTTCGAAAATCGAAAATCTTTTCGATTTTCCAGGACAACCTTCGAAAATCGAGGTTGTCCTGGTTTTTTCCTCATATCAGCAATTTGTGGACCGATTTTGCTGATTTTAAATAGGAAACTTCTCGAAAGCACGTCTGACAGAATTATTGAAGATTTGGAAAATTGATTTCAACAAACAGACGGACATGGCTTAATCGACTCCTCTATCTATAAGGATCCAGAATATATATACTTTATAGGGTCGGAAAATTATATTGTGGAAATTACAAACGGAATGACAAACTTATATATACCCTTCTCACGAAGGTGAAGGGTATAATAAAATTTAATATCGTACGTGACATACAGTACGCTACCGATTTTTTTCTTATAGTAAATCACTTAGTTATTGAACATTGTAGTGTAAACAACAAAGTTTTCTTTTCTTGGAAAATTTTGTGCCAACAAAGCGTCATATGCGGGAAGTTTTGCTTTACTTCTTTAATTTTGGGGAATGTGTTCCATCGGTTTCAATGTGCGAAAGATGGTTTGTGCGGTTCAGAAGTGGTGATATTGACATGAAAGACAAAGATCGACCAGGCCTGGCAAAAAAGTTTCAAGACCAAGAATTGGAGGCATTACTCCATGAAGATTATTATCAAACTCAACAAAAGCTTGCAAAATCAGTGGCAGCTACTCAAGCAGCAATTTCAAAACGTTTGCGAGCAGCAGGATTCATCCAAAAGAAGGGAAATTGGGTAACATACGAATTAAAGCCGAAAGATATTGAAAGACGATTTTGCATGTCTGAAAATATGCTTATAAACGCTATAAAAGAAAATAAGTTTTCACCGAATCATTACTTGTGATAAAAAATGGATCCATTACAATAACCCGAAGCGTAAGAGGTCGTATGTGAAGACCAACCAGCCGAATCGACACAAAAGTCTAATATCCATGGCGCTATGGTAATTCTTTGTATTTGGTGGGACCAAAAGGGTCTTATCTATTATGAGCTGCTGAAATCTGACAAGAAAATCACAGGGAATCAGTACCGAATGCAACTGATTCATTTGAAACGAGCATTTGCCGAAAAATTCATAGAATATGTGGCCAGACATGAAACCGTAATATTCCATCATGACAACGCTCGGCTACATATTGCAATACCTTTTAAAAAATATTTGGAATGAAGTAATTGGGAAGTTCGTCTACTATTTGTTTCACTTTGAAACAGAGTATCCGATATGGACTTGATTTCTTCTTGGCCTTAAAAGATGAGCAGTTCATTTGGCTCGGAATCCATATGTTGCCAGAAAGATGGGAAAAGGTCATAGCTAACAAAGGCCAATACTTTGAATAAATTTATATTATACAAATGTTTCAAAATAAAAGCTAAACACTTGACAAAAATGACACATTGAGGCCATACACCCAAAATATTGTTACGAATTTGCAATAGCGATTTGAATTTATGCGCCTAAAGATAGGCTAGAAATCTGTTAAACGAAATAGTTATTACAACGAAAAATAACAAAAACAAAATAGAGCAATACTCGTTCTGTTTGTTTGTTTTCATGCTTTAATAATTATTTTTTAATAATGCATATTCTTAGGCTCATAATTTTATTTATAAATGCATGAAAATCCGCCCCCTATTCATCATGTTTATAAACATCAGTAGAAGCTTCTACTTATCAACAATGTTGATATCATGCGGTTGATTAGCATTGTTTTTAAGTATGGCACCACTAAATGTTTAAGCTCGTATATTCGAAAGCTCTAGAATTCGAATATACGAATTTTGACCGTTAATAACAATCTAGGCTACTCAGATGCAGATGGCAGTGTGTATAAATAGTGAGTGCGGTTGCAGTAGTGAAGGAGTCTAATTTGAAGCATCGTTAAGTAAAGACATCAACTGCATTGCCAGTGTATACTTGTACATTATAAAGTGTGTGTATTTCTGTGAATTTATAAACTTGTATAAAAACACTAAATGAATATTAAAGTGTTGTTATATAAATTTAAATAAATAAACAGTTGTTACAAATTTTAAACTATTAAACTGCTTTTATTTGCAATCAAAAGTATCCGGTTTATTTAAAGTAAATAAACCACCATTTTAAAAGGTAAAAACGTAACAATATAGTAAAAGAAATACTTCTACTACATAGTTACTTAGTGCATTATTTATAGTTTAAAATTCAAAAGGTAAATTTCAGGAGAAATAACACAAAACATATAATAACATCTTCGTTATCAATTACATTTAAATTCATCTATAATGTAATTTCTGAACTTTAGAATTTCCATTTAAATTTTGTTAACCATCAAATATACTTATGTATATTTAAATACTTTGCAATTCTACCTTTTGAAAACATCAGACAGTATTTACATACATATGTACTTAAATTACATATTGTACATTGAACATGAAGATACAATTTATATTCATATTTCTTGTTCTGCCAATATCAATAACTCACATTGTACTGGCCAGTATAGAGTACAATCTTGTAGTTGCAGTGCTGTTAAAGCCTCAGGTGTAAAATTGATTTGCATACAATTTGCCATCATAGTTAAGTACAATAAAATAACTTTGTCTACAAATAGTTCTTTGTTCATTATTTACAATACTTGTAAAGTTTAACAGAGTTTTTATTACACAACAATAGAAGAACAAAAGTAATAATAATACATATTTATAATTGAAACTATATAGTTTTGTATCCATAGTAATATAAATTTATTTGTACACTTGCTTGTGATTCAGTTTAATTACAATAAACTTTAGTTTTTATTTATTTTATTTGACTTACAGTAGAAATACTTATTCACAAATATGAAGTAATAAATCAAACTGTTATTAAATAACAGAACTCTTGGAAGTGTATTTTTGAAAAAGTTTCAATTGTTTGTCAGCCATTGCAATGCATTGTATAAAACTAAAATGGTTTAGAGAGTCCTGCTTCATAGTTATGCTCCAAAATTATCAATTTTTAAACGGCACCTTATAAATCGGAATTCATAAAGGCCCTAAAAGTTGAAGCTAGGTTTTTGTACCCTAATATGGTAAAGTAACGAATTACATTATTGTAGCAATCATATATATGATTGCAGTAAATAAGTATATGTTTGTGACAACCATTTTTATGATGAAGGATTTACCATATTATGTTGTTCTCGGTGATTCATCATGCTCATGATTGCCATAAATCTTAACTTTATCATATTATGGTAACCAAAATCAGGTAAATAATATTGTAAAAATGTTGAAATGGCTACAATAAACATTTACAACAATATTTTTTCTCTGGGTGTAGGGTCAAGGGTCAAGAGTTTTAAATTTAATTTGTAATTTACTTTCGGTTATTTTACTCATTACAATAATAACATATTAAATGACAAACCTTTTCAACGTTCCATATTTGTGAGATTTATAACCTCAGCTAGTCAAGTATTTAAAGGTTAGATCACTGTGATTTTATTAACCGGTCCTACTGTGCAATATATTTGTTTGTGAGCTTATTGTTGTCAACATTTCATATATTAAAACATCAAGAGTGAGACAAATATTGAAAAAAAATTTATTTATGAGCTCACCCACTCACTAACTTCTTTATTAAAATGTTGCTTTTAAATCAATTTTTGTAATTGTGACAATCTGTCAATTAATAATAATACAAATACTTTGTTGTACACATTTCAGTACAATACAATACATCGAAAATATCATTAGTTCTCATATATCAAGTCTATATTTATGTATATAGTTTTATCATAGAGAAACAACAAGAGCGGAAACTAGAAAAAAACTCAAACAAAAAATGTTACTCAAAATAATCTCACTAAAACATTATCACCACTTAGGTTTGACAGGAGAGTTTCCGCTCTCTGTATATTTCTCTATGGTTTTTTTTTTGTTAATACATTCTCAAAGTTAGGTCTGACAACTGAGTTAGGGTTTTCACAGGACAGTTTCCGATCTACATATTTTTTTTTTCATTTTCATTTATTTATTGTATCTTCATTATTTAATGAACTAACAATAAGTGGTACAAATCTTATATCTAATAATTATTATTTAATAAGTCCAGCCAGTGCCGGACGAAAAATTGCGTATTCATGGTCGACATATGCATGTGTATTTTTCAATGGTTAAAAATTTTTAAATGGATTTGAAAATTGTTTTTTATTTATTTTACCTTTCAAAAAGAAAACACTTTTTGAAATATTTGTTGGAAAATGGTTGTGTTGAGATTGATTAAGTTTCAATAAACGCACATTTTTCAAAAAATTTTCTTCACGATCTTTGTTAATTGTGAGACAGTCAAATATTTTTCTTATTTTAGTGAAAATAAAAAAACAAGTAGCAAATAAAAATAAAAAAAATTTGTGATATGATAAAAAATTTGATGATTTTTGGATATATTTTCGAAAATATCATGAATAGATCGAAACATAGACAACAGTAAGTGACAACGTGTTTAACATGAGTAACTGATTCGAAGGCCTAAACCAAACGGTGCTCTTAACATTGGATATAAACAGAATAGAATCGACTGCACAGATCGAGAGCTAGCTAGTTCATCAGCAAAGCCCAGGACAATTATTAATGCAGCAACAGCCGGCCTGGAAAACCAGTCCTTTTAAATTTTGTTAATCATTTAACCAGGCCTATAAAAGTCAAAGTGTGTATTTCAACGATCAGTACATCACGAATGCCACCACTCCAATACGTTTCTTGAGCACTGTGCCAATTGCTATCTGCTACTTTAAATGACCTTGTTGTTTCTGCAACAACACATATTAAGATACAATTGGTGGCCCGAAATTTATCACTAGCCCAAATATCAGCACTTTAATCGACGAATTTCAACCCACTTTGGGTTTTAAACCACAGCCACCACGTGTTCACCTAAGTCAGACAGGACAAGTCCTTTGGATACTGACTCCCGTAACACTAAACAAGTCAGTTGCGAATTAAAAAAAAAAATAAATAAATTCTTACCAGGAATGAGGTCCATGTATCTCGAAGAAAAATACCATTAAAAAAGACAAGTAAGACAAGTAATACCCTAATTTATATTTTTGAGTGATTTTCGGAAGTGGGCCTTATATGGGGGCTATGACCAATTATGGACCGATCACCATGAAATTACGTCGTGTGATTTATGTCTATATGAAAGTTTACTATGTTGAATTTTGTGAGTATACCAAAATTTTTAAGCGATTTATGCACGTTAAAGTGATTTTCGGAAGCGGGTCTATATGGGAGCTATGACTAATTATGGACCGATCGTAACAAAATTTGGTGACATGAATTTTGTATATGTAAAACTTATTTGGAGCGCAAATTGTGGAGATACATTTATAAATTAAACATTTATGACCGATAAAGTCCAATTTCGGAAGGACATTTGTATGGGGGCTAGGTGAAATAATGAACCGATTTCAGCCATTTTCAATAGGCTTGGTCCTTGGGCCATTTTATTGATAAGTAACGAATATGATTTAAAATTTATTTCTGTCTTTATTAGCTTAAAAGATAAATAGGATGAAAAAAAACTACCAAAATACACCAAAGTACACGTTTTCTCCCCAAAAGTGCTAAAATTTCAAAAAAGTACCAAAAACCTTTCTGATAATTTTTTAAGTAGATGAATTGATGCATTTAAAATTTGTTTTGTATCTGTAATGTTTAGTAGACATTATAATAATAAATACGTTTTAGTTTGTTTTCTATTGGGGGTATGGCTTAAAAATGCGGGATTTTTTTTAATAATGTTAGCTTTTTTTTTGAAACAAAGAATCAAGCCAACATCGGATAGTCTGTTCAAAAGTGAAGGGTATCCCAGTGAGAGCATTCTGCATCAATCGAAACAAATAGTAGTCGAACGGGCCACACTCTGGACTATAAAGCGGGTGTGGCCAAACTTCCCAACCACTTCATTCTAAATACTTGTTAACAGCTATTTCAAAATGTGTCCCAGCTTTGTCATGAAGGAATATTAGGTTTCATGTCTGCACGCATATTCTGGACGTTTTTCGGTCAATGCTAGTTTCAAACGAATCAGTTGCGTTCAATACAGGTTCCATGTGGTAGTCTGATCAGATTTCAACAGCTCGTAATAGATAAGACCCTTTTACTTCTACCAAATACAGAGATTTACTTTAGCTCCATGAATATTTGGCTTTCGTGTCGATTCGGCTCATTAACCGGGCTTCTCGTACTATCTCTTAGGTTAGGTTTCCAGGCAGCCACGAAATGAAGGAAAAAGAAGAGCAGCTCACGTGGGTCCAAGCAATGATTTCTTACGCTTCTGGTTATTGTAATTGATCTATTTTCCATCGCATAATGATTCGGTGCAAAAAGGATTTTCTTTTATAGCGTTCAAGCATTATTTTGGACATACAAAATCTTCTTTCAGGCTCTCTGGGCTTCAAGTCGTATGATACTCAATATCCCTGCTTTTGGATGAATCCTGTTGCTTGCTCTTGTTTAGTTTTACAACAGTTATCATGGAATAATGACCCCAATTCTCTGTCTTTAAAATATTTTGGCTGGTCTGAGCGATCTTTGTCTTCCGTGTCAAAATCTTCACTTCTTAACCGCACAAACCATCTCTCGCACGTTGAAACCGACAAAACACATTCACCATAAGCTTTGGTGAGAAATCGTTGGGCTGCAGCAGTACTTTTTTCTTTTTTCAAATTAAAGATGTAAAGCAAAACTTCCAGCATATGACGCTTTGTTGGCACAAAATGTTTATACTATAATATTTAATAACTAAGTGGGAATAATTACTGATATGTACCCTTCAAAATGATATATTAGTTTAAAAACAAAAACAGCGTTCAAAAGATACGTCATCTGTTGTAAATCCCACATTTTTAAGTCTTACACCCAATCTGTTATCTTTTTTTTATGTAATAAAGGAAAATAAAAGTATGTATTAAAAAAATATAAAAAAAAATCCAAATTACTTTGTATTTTATTGGATTTTGAGCTCTTAATTGAATGTTGGTAAAAGTTTCCATTGTATTGTCAACCACTGTATATAACAAATGAAAGGTATTTCAAATGCATTTCCAGTGGGATTTCAACAAAGAATTGATTTTACCAAAACGTAAATTAATTTGAGTTTTTCTTTATATACTAAATTGAAGGGTATGTATGAAGTGGCACTGCCTAATAGAGCATTCTTACTTTATTTATTTCAGTTTCTTATTTTACTCTTACTACTGCTACTACTATTAGTTGGTCATTGTCCCAAAGCAGTGATAGGCATTCCCACCAGAGGACAATTACATAAGGATGAAATTCATAAAAATTATTAAATAACCAACAAAGATTTCAATCAATAGCTGTTCATTCAAGCAATAGAGAAGGAACGTTCGTAATAAGTTATTTTCTTGCAAGTTGTCTTTATGCCGGCCACTGTCTTAAAGCCATTGGGCATTTCGAACACGTTGCTTGTCACATATAAATACATCAGTACTTTCCATATTAAGTAAGTAAAAGTACTTAATATTTTCTCTTACTTACCATATAGAATTTCAATTTATTGAATTGTACAAATACAAAATATGTATGTAGATTGTATTTACAGTACTGTATTGTCATATTTGTTGATAATTTCTTTTGTTAAAATGTTAAAGAAGAAAATAAAAAAGAATGAATGCAACCACAATCTTATTTGCTTTTAGATATAAGGCATTCAAGTGAAAAAATTTCGTATTAAATGTGCGAGGTGGGTGCGAAGAGTTAGATCTACATTTTGTTTATAGTTTTGGGTAATATTCCAAAAGCCTATAGACGATAACACTGTGTGTAATTTTTTAATTCATGGAAATATAACCATATACGGACACCAGTACGTAATAAAAGATTTTGATCTTGAATGTTAAGTTTTTTGTTCTTTATGACAAGGGCTACAACTTTTCCTCAGAGAGTAAATCAAAATTCCAAACTGTTTGCAAGATATGATCCTGAGAAAATTATCACTTATTTGCAATAAAAGTGCATGACTTTGGGCAAAACTGGGAGACACGGTTCTTTTTTTTGATCTCTTATCACGTAGTGGTGTCCGTATATGGTTATATTTTTTCGAGTTTCCCTGTGTAACTAATCCATTTTGATTTAAGCTCAAAATTGGTAAATTCATATTTTGGAACAGTCTAGTGTTCCAAAAATATTGTTGGGAATTTCTATTTAAATAAATAAATTGAACAAAATTTATCTCTTTTATTTCATGTGAATGATTTGATTAAAGAATTCCTAATATTTTGTTAAAGCAGCAAAGATATTTGAAATTTTTTTTAAAAAAAAAATTCTGACACAAAGTGATATGTCACCATGTGTATTTTTTTGTATTCATACATCTTAATTTAATTTAATTGTGTTTCACTTTTTCAACAAAATTCTGTGAAAAAAAAGCTGAATTCATTTGTATGCATTTTATGCATAAAAATTTGCAATACATAAAGAAATAAACCAAAAAATTGAAAAGAGATAAATGTAACCAGCTGCACAATGACCATGGAAATGATTTCATAGGAAAGCGTTCAACTATAAAAACATATTGCAGCAAATAGTTTTATTTTTATTTTTTTGGATAAAATAAATGCAAACACATAAAAGCACTAATACTCGTACACAGATGCATAATGTTGCATGTTTGAACTGAATGCAGATTGTTGTAGTAAATAAATGTGAATTTTTGTGATCCATATGAAAGTTTCGGTGTACATTAGGCTGGTCCTTATTTTGTAGTTTTGCGATTTTTAATGCTGTCAAGGTCGAAGATGAAGTGTTCTTCGTCATCTAAAAATCATATGCTAGAAATTTGAGCAAAATCTGATAACATTTTATTTGAATCTTCGTGTTTTGTAGTAAAACTAGCAAAAAATTTTATTAAAACAAGTAAGATAGCTATGTATATTCGGCTGTGCCGAATCTTATATATCCTTCACCAAATTATACTTAAAAATATTTTTTTTTTATATTTTTATTTAAACTAAATTTAAATTTTATTAAAAAAAGTGTTTTCAAAAAAATTTTTTTTTATTTTTTAAAAAAAGTTTTTTCCAATTTTTTTAAAAAACGTTTTTTTTTCCAATTTTTTTTAATTTTTTTAAAAACCATTTTTTTTTTAATTTTTTTAAAAAAAGTTTTTCCAAATTTTTTTTAAATATTTTTATTAAATTTTATTTCCAAATTTTTTTTTTTAATTTTTTAAAAAAAGTTTTTTCCAATTTTGTTTTTTTTAATTTTTCTGATTTTAATTTAATTTAAACAAAATTTAAATTTTATTAAAAAAAGTGTTTTCAAAATTTTTTTTTAATATTTTAAAAAAAGTTTTTTACAATTTTTTTTTTAATTTTTTTGAAAAAAGTTTATTTCAAATTTTTTTTAATTTTTTTAAAAAAAGTTTTTCCAAATTTTTTTGATGAAAAAAAATTCGGCTTAAACAATTTTTTAGCCTTATATAGATTGTTGCAATGGACTTTGAAATATCTATCATTAGATATCCATATTATCTATATTAATGACTTAGTAATCCAGATACAGATAAAAAATAGGCAAAAAATCGAGGTTATCCAGGTTTTTTCCATATATATCAGCCATTTATGGGCCGATTTTAAATAGCAACAGAACCGGAAGAATTCCCGATATATTGATGTATAAAACATGGGGGCTACGGAAAGTTGATTTCAACATACAAACAGACAGACATGGCTATATCGACATCGCTATCTATAACGATCCAGAATATATATACTTTGTGGGGTCGTAAATGAAAAATGTAGAAATGATAAACGGAATGACAAACTTAAAAATTGGATTGAAAATAGATTTTGTATTTCATTTACCCACAAATGAGGCATCTTTTAAAATTGTTAGCTCTTATTTTGAAGCATGTGTACAATATTCAAAGTATTGTCCATTGTTAGCTTTTCCCATCTTTCTGGCAACATATGGATAATAGTCGGACGTAGCAAGGTCTGGACAATAAAGCGGGTAAGACAAAACAGCCCAACCACTTCTTTCTAAATAGTTTTCAACAGTTATTGTAAATTAAGGGAATATTACGGTTTTAAGTCTGGCAGCATATTCTGGGCGTTTTTCGACCAATGCTCGCTTCAAACGAATCAGTAGCGTTCGGTACAAGTTCCGTGTGATGGTCTGGCAAGATTTCAGCTGCTCATAATAGGTAGGACCCTTTTGCTCCCACCAAATACAGAGAATTACCTTAGCGCCTTGGATATTTGGCTATGGTGTCGAATCTGTTCAGCCGGGCTTCACATTCGATCTCTTACGCTTCGGGTTATGGTAATGGACCCCTTTCCATCAAGTAATGATTTTCTTTTACAAAATCGTATTTCAAGGTCTATTAGCTTTGATTCGTATGGTATCCAATTGCTCAGCTTTTGGATGAATCCTGCTGCTTGCAAATGTTTGAATAGCTCCCAATGATTTTGCAAACTTTGGTGAGCAATGGGTGTGCTTCAGCATCACTTTTTATCAAATTAAAGAAGTAAAGCAAAACTTTCCGCATATGACGCTTTGTTGAAATATGAGAGATCACAGATTAAGCTTATTTACTCTTGAATCGCAGTATTTTCAAAGATATAAACGATTAGATATTTAAATTTTTTTGGATTAAAAATCCGTTTTTGGTATAAAACACAAGGGATTACTTATTGAGCTAATTTTCCGTAAAATCAGTATTTACGAAGTTATTTACGATTTAAGATATTTGAGTTTTTATATACTTCACCTTCGTGAGAAGGGTATATATAAGTTTGTCATTTCGTTTGTAATTTTCACAATATAATTTTCCGACCCTATAAAGTATATATGTATATTCTGGTTCCTTATAGATAGCGGAGTCGATTAAGCCATGTCCGTATGTCTGTATGTTGAAATCAACTTTCCGATGTCCCCAAATAACTTACATACACGATTCATATATCAATATCTCCGGAATTTTTCCGGCTCGGTTGTTATTAAAATCGAGAAAATCCGTCCTCAAATAGCTGAGATTAAAACCAGGTCAACCTCGATTTCGACCCATATCTAGATTACTAAGTCATTAATATAGACAATATGGATATCTAATGATAGATATTTCAAAGACCTTTCCATAGTAAGTTGGACCTACAATGGGTCAAAATCGGAAAAAATATTTTTTAACTCGAATTTTTTTTCACCAAAAGTTTTTTTTCGCTAAATATTAAAAAAATGAAAAAAAAAAATTTAAAAAACAATTCGAATTTTTTTTTACAAAAAATTAAAAAATCAACTTTGGAAAAAAAAAATTGTTTACCTAAAAATATTTAAATTTTTATTTTGAAGTATAATTTGGTGCAGGGTATAAAAGATTCGGCATAGCCGAATACAGCTCTCTTACGTATTTTATACTAAAAAATCGGTTTTTGGTATAAAATATGAGTGATCAGAGATTGAGCTTTTTTTATCTAAAATAGCAGTATTTACAAAGTTATTAACGATTTAAGATACTATTTGAGTATGTTAGAAAAATCGATTTTTGATATAAAATATGAGTGATCACATATTGAGCTTATTTTCTCTTAAATAGGATTATTTACGAAGTTATTGACGATTTTAGATATTTGATTTTTTTTTTTACATAAAAGCGACATACAGACATACAGACACATAAATAGATATTTTGTGAAAGGAAAAATGTTACACAATACTCTAGACTCGCATGCAAACATAGATACATAATTTATCATTGACTATGTTTTTCGTATGAGATTACTCAAAAAGCCAATACCAAATACAATCAAAATCAAAATTAAAAATATTACGATTAAGTAAAGACAGCAATGTTAATTGGAGATAGTTACTTTTGCTTTGCAACAGAAACTAAAAACTACGTTTTATGCAGACAAAAAACGTTTGTACAACTATTGTAAAACGACATACAACTCATACAATAGGATGTGAATTGAACAATTGATTCATAAACAAACCTCAATAAAAACTTCAAACGTTAGTGCAGAGACAAAACTAATGATTTTTTTTTGTAACTTTTAAACGTTGATTATTCAATAGTTTTTTATGATTAAATATTCTTCAGTTTAAGCAAAAGTATTGTGTGTGATCCTGCCTTTAAAGTGAGATAATTAACTGTGAATGCTTGCCTGCAGCAATTGCTGTCTGTTTGTTTGTTATGTTTATTGTTACAACCAATTGACAACGAAATCTACCTAGGGAATATAATCCTTAACATGCTTAAGTGCATAAATCCTCGCAAAACAGTCAATGTAATTTAAAATTCACTAGAGTGATTCTGTTCCTTTGGAAGCAAATGTTTATTATAGTTTGTAATAAATATGTTTCATTATGTTAATTTTCTATGTGCTGCACAACATTAGTTTCCCTTTCGTGTTATGTTCCTTTGATGACGTTTTTATTCAAAACAAATGAGTACTTATTAGGGGTGTAGCTGTTTTATACAGCAAAAAAAATTGAATTTCCCTAAGCTGTTTAACGATGTTTATAAAAAATCTAAAGAATATTTGTCACATGAAATAACTTCAAGAGCAGTAAACAAAACTTACCTTGTAAATTTGTTGTTATACCTAAAATGCATAATGTTCCTTAGTATGAATCGAAAAAAATTATAAAACTTTCATGTTGGGAACATCAACTATTTTATTATTTGAAGCCACCATATTATTCATTTAAGAGCTCGCAAGGATATCAGTTATCTATTGATTAGAGTGTCCCAATGA
The DNA here is from genome assembly GCF_958450345.1 of Calliphora vicina. Lineage (NCBI taxonomy): Eukaryota > Metazoa > Arthropoda > Insecta > Diptera > Calliphoridae > Calliphora > Calliphora vicina. Next base: position 97,320,774 of record NC_088784.1, on the reverse strand, counting down.
ACAGCCTTATTTTGAGAACCTCAAGATCAATAAATTTTAATTAAAATCTTATAAACCCTTCATTAAATTATATTTTAGAAACATTTTTTTCAAAATTGATTTTCATTATTTTTAATTTTTGTTTCAAAATTATTTTTTTTAATTTTCTAAAGTTTTTTTTTCAAAATTGTTTTTTGAAATTTTTTAATGATAAAAAATTTATGAAAAAAATTTGGGTTAAAATATATTTTTCCTGATTTTGACCCATTGTAGGTCCAACTTACTATGGCCTTATAAACGGTATTGGCAATTGACTTCAAAATATCTATCATTAGATATCCATATTGTCTATATTAATGACTTAACAGTCCAGATATAGATCAAAAATAGGGCTATAATCGAGGTTGTCCTCGTCAAACCGGGTCTATAGCGGATATATTGATGTGTGAATCATGTTTGTAAGTTTTTTATTTGAAATGGTTTGGGGGATACGGAAAGTTGATTTCAACATACAGACGGTCAGACGGACATGGCTATATAAAAGATTAATGAATTAGGCTGACAAATTATTTACTTTGTTTAAAAGATATGAGCTTTACACCTTCTAAACTGAAAAAGACTTTTGAAAATTGGTTGGAAAATGCATATTTCATTCTTTTACTTTTGTATCAATGTATAATACTAACAACTTCAATAAAAAGCAATCAAATCAGATGAACTTTCAGTCGAATGCAAGTTATCAGAACCAGAAGTGTGACGAACGGAAAAATTTGGTTTCTAATTTCAATTTATTTTTCAAATATGTCTGTTAAACAAATATAATCTTACTTTTAAGAAATATTACAATTGAAATTTAAATATTCAGCATTTGTACCATTTTATGGCGCGTTTAGAAGTAATACATGGCGCGTTTTGGTCATACGCATATAATTAATTTTTTATTATTTTAATTAAGTTAAAAATTAATAGATTTTTTTAACTTTTACTCGATACAATAATGAATGGTTCTAACCAAATTTCTACAATGGGACACTCTAATGTAAATTTACTGAAATTTATTTATACCAACATTTGTTTATATCAATGTGTTCTATATAAAACAAAATCTTTTGTATTCTATATATTTCACTGCTAAACATACATATGTAGATGAATATAGTTTATTGTTTGGTAAAAATCATCATTATACTTATTCACATACTGCAAACAGACATACAGACACATAAATAGATATTTTGTGAAAGGAAAAATGTTACACAATACTCTAGACTCGCATGCAAACATAGATACATAATTTATCATATATAGATATGGATATTTGTATTTGTAAAGACGTGTATTAGTTTGGGGCAACAACTATTTTGAATATTCATATGCACCAAATGAATGGTTCCAATTTTGTTATTTTGATAATATGTATCCCCAAAATTTAAATTTATTTAGTTTTTTTGAAAAGATTTTAATTGAAATTATTTTGTTGAAAGCTTAACTTATTGTGTTGTATTGGACGTATAAGTAATATTTAATAGACATATGTATATAATATTGCGTATACGTACGGGTGTAAATTAAAATATTACCATTGAGGCTATCTTACAATTGTAGTGCATACTTTCAGGAGGAATTTAAAATTTAAATTGCCTATAGAACAACATATAGTTTTCCATAACAACATAAATTACTTTAACTCTTAGCCAATAATTACATTGAAGTATTAAAACATATAATACTTTTTGCACTCTCATCTCCATCAAAACATACATTCATTCTTATAATATTATTTAAGTGAATAAAAGAACTACCAAAGCTAAAGGATGAATGGTTAAATAAATGAACCATGATGTGTATGGATGAATGTTTGTAATGATGGATATTTGATGAATTTTTTTTTGCTCTCTAAGGAAGACAAACAAAAAGGGGAAACAAAAAAAATAATAAAAACTCCATATCATATTAAGAAAAAAGTTATTTTTATGTTTTTGATTTACATTTGAATAGATATTGAATTTCAATGGGAATTTTTGTTTTGCTTTGTTGCACTCCTGTATAATGACAGCTCAAAAGAATTCTGTCAGCAGTCAACTGCTTAATAAACGAAAAATACAAATATAAACCACAAACATTTAATTTAAAGGTGAATATTAAATATTTTAATTGAGAATATATAAGACAACATTTTTGGTTAATTAATTTCAGAAACTGCAATTTGAGGTTAGTTTATTAACAAATAGATGTCTAGTGTGGGCAAAGGTTATGAAAGTCACAATGAAATAAATAAAACTGTGTTAAATTTTAAATAATAATAGATGAAAATGCTTTATTTTCTAAAGAAATAGTTTTATACATTTGAAAACATTCGTTGGATTCGTTGGAGTACAAAATAAAATGGTAATAAATATGTGTCTTCTGAGCTATAGATTCGTTTAAAAAAAACAATGAAATGAAAATTGTTATGAACTGCATATCTCAGCTGTTTGAATATATGGAAAGCTTGAGACAAATTTTATATTTCTTTGAATTTTAACATGCTTTCCGTTTGTGCTGTGCAAAAATATTATTTTAACAACTATCTTAACGATAGATATCAAAATCACTTTTATTTTAACGATGTCCGTTCGTCAGTCTGGCTGCATTTTATTTAAATATGATAAAGAACAATTGTCCATGTAAACCTTGTGCGCAAAGTAAAGATTTTTCGGCACAAGGACGATAGCTATTCAAATCGTTTCATGATTACATCACTATACAAATATCATGCAGGAATAAAAATTTTTACCTGATAAATCTCTTAAATATGTCGGTGTTCATATAAATTTCAAAGCAAATAAGTCTTATATCTGTCGCAAAGTAGGTCTGTGTTGATTAACAACTCACGCCTCAATATTTCTTAAGGACAATCAGGATCGTTTTCGATTTTTGGTATTTGAAAATTGTGTATCTCTTTTCGGGCGCGTATGTGATGTAAGGCTTCGTATAACGGTTCCTGTTCGACTGCGTGTCTTTCAATTTGTACAAAACCCATTGAGTACCATTAAAAAATCAAATCGTAAATTGGTAGAGTACCATTTATAACTCGACGTATGAACTGAAGGAATACCATTATTCTTCATTAATAACAAGGTTTAAGCGTTCCAGCTTCCTATACATAGTTTTTTTTAATACATTTTTATACCCTACACCACCATAGTGGGGAGGGTATTATGCGTTTGTGCAGATGTTTGTAACGCCCAAAAATATTAGTCTAACACCCACCTTAAAGTATACCAATCGACTTAGAATCACTTTCTGAGTCGATTAAGCGATGTCCGTCCGTCTGGTCGGCTGGCTGGCTGGCTGTCCATGTAAACCTTGTGCGCAGAGTACAGGTCGAAATTTTGAAGATATTTCGATAAAATTTGGTACATATTATTTCAAGGACCAAGCCTATTGAAACTGGCTGAAATCGGTCCACTATTTCACCTAGCCCCCATACAAATGTCCTCCCGAAATTGGACTTTATCGGTCATAAATGTTTAATTTATAAATGTATCTCCACAAATTCCGCTCCAAATAAGTTTTATATACACAAAATTCATATCACCAAATTTTGTTACGATCGGTCCATAATTAGTAATAGCTCCCATATAGACCCGCTTCCGAAAATCACTTTAACGTGCATAAATCGCTTAAAAATGTTGGTAAACATACAAAATTCAACATAGTTAACTTTAATATAGACATAAATCACACGACCTAATTTCATGGTGATCGGTCCATAATTGGTCATAGCTCCCATATAACCCCACTTCCGAAAATCACTCAAAAATATAAATTATTGAAATTTTAAAAGAAAAATTTGTTTTGCTCTTTTACTTAGTGTAGGGTATTATATGGTCGGGCTTGACCGACCATACTTTCTTACTTGTTTACACTTGAGTTAGGTCTTTGACAGGAGAGTTTATGATGTATGTGTATTTATCAATGACTTGTATCATGTGGTTGGGTTTGACCAACTATACTTTCTTACTTGTTTTTTTATTTTTGTAATTCTATTAAATATAAACCAATTGTTTGTTTAAACTATTTTATTAATTTAAACAAAAAAAATCTGTTAATAAAAATTTAAATAAATCATTATTATTTGATTTTATTATTATTATACCCTTCACCTTCGTGAGAAGGGTATATATAAGTTTGTCATTCCGTTTGTAATTTCTACATTTTTCATTTCCTACCCTATAAAGTATATATATTCTGGATCCTTATAGATAGCGGAATCGATTAAGCCATGTCCGTGTCTGTCTGTTGAAATCAATTTTCTGAAGACATGCTTTCGAGAAGTTTGCTATTTAAAATCACAAAATCGGTCCATAAATAACGGAGATATGAGCAAAAAACCGGGACAACCTCGATTTTTTACCTATTTTTGATCTATATCTGGATTACTAAGTCATTAATATAGACAATATGGATATCTAATGATAGATATTTCAAAGTCCATTGCAACGATGTAGATAAGGCTATAGTAAGTTGGACCTACAATGGGTCAAAATCGGGAAAAATATTTTTTAAACCGAATTTTTTTTTCATCAAAAAATTTTTTTTTACACATTTTTTTCCACAAAAAAAAAAAAATTAAAAAAAATTTTTTTAAAAATTTTGGAAAAAACTTTTTTTAAAAAAAATTAAAAAACAATTTAAAAAAAAAAAAAATTTGAATAACAATTAAAAAAAAATTAAATTTTGTTTACCTAAAAATATTTAAAAAAAATTATTTTAAAGTATAATTTGGTGAAGGGTATATAAGATTCGGCACAGCCGAATATAGCTCTCTTACTTTTTTTTTTTTTTTTTATTTCAGTTATTACAAGTTATTTTATATTTTTAAATGTTGTAATGTTTCATGTTTTGGTAACTGGTTTAATTTTTATTTAAAAAAAAAGAAATAATGTAAACAATTTGTGATAATTCGTAATACTTTTTTGTTACTGAACAGACCAAATGTAAATAATTTTAGTTATTTCAAAAACATGTACAGATATTTATTGTTTTCTAAATATAATTGGGGGATTCAAACGGTCTGCTCACATAATGTCGTATTCACATAATGTCCGAAAATATTTTTTTAGCTAGATTCTAAGACGATCTAGCTATGTCCGTCCGTCTGTCCGTCTGTCTATTGAAATCACGATACTGGCTGAAGTTTTCCACAAATACTCTCTGTTGATAAGGTTTGTTTGGTATTGAAAATGCGTAATATCTGCCCATGATTTATACTAGCCCCCATAAAAATGGCCACCAGGAATTCTGTTTGAGCAGTCATAGTTATGTAGATTATGCGGTAATCCTGATCAAATTTTGCTCAAATTAATTCCTTTTTGAATGAAGCACAGGTTTCTGAATAAAAAATTATTTTAATTTTCAACATAGTCTCTTTTGATTTTTCAGCACTTTGTCCAACGTTTCTCCAATTTTTTTGTATCCCTTCCAAAAAATAAGATTTGTCGAGGTATTTTTTGTGAGATGATTTCATCGTTGTAGTGAAATGTCTTTCCGTCGAGAAATCAGGTTTGAAAACAGGAAATACATAGTTAATCGGGGTTAAATCCAGTGAATAGGGCGGAAGAGGGAGCATTTCGTAGCCTAAGTCATGGGTTTTTCCCATGGAAACTGTACATGTATTTATCATTTTGTGCACACGATTGTGAGCAAAGGCGGCAGTCATCTTTCGGAAAGCTTTCTCATGTCCAAGTGAGCATTCAAAATTGAAACCACTGAGCCATGTGAGATGCCTATGGCTTCCACAATCTCTCTCGCACTTTAAATCACCGATCGGCCAACAACACATCGCACAGTGGGGCAGAATCAAAATTTTTTGGAAATAAATCTGGTATTTCTAAAAGGCTGGCCCGATCGGGATAAAATTGACGTGGGCGTAGCCAAGGAGTATTCGAGTTTAAAGTATTAAAATGGGCAGTAAAAATGATCCAGGGGCGGCGCCATGGGGGCTCAAAGTAGGGTACCTTCGACATGTAAAATTTTTAAACACGTGCAATTTTTTTGTTTCCTACCGATTTCAAAGTTTTTTATATTTTTGGAAAGCGCTCAGCTAGGTCTTGCGTGTGCTATTTATCTCTTATAATTTCCGAGTTATAGGCATTTTAAAATTGAAATTTTAAAATTTTGCCATACCTTGGTCCGCTTTTTTAAAAATATGGGTCGTACTTTTAAACCGAATGGACTCGAATTTTTTTATTAGTTAGACAACTAAATTACGAATAATATACAAAAGATTTCAGAGCAATATCAATTATGGATCCAAAAATAAACGATTTTCAATTTAAATATTAAAAAAATAGTAGATTTTTGCTGTTTTTTTCGGCGAAAATGTGACTTAACTCTTTTCTATTAAAAAAAAAAAATTTAAGAACATATAACAATTTTATGTTTATCTGAAAGATATCTTTACGGAGAAGATTTTGATATAAAAAATGTCATATTCTTGAAATATGTAGCCCCTACGTCCTTCGGAATTTGACCTATTTTTTTTATCAAAAATTCAAATTTGGGCCACATGTTCTAAAATCCCAAAGCAGCCTTGGAAACCTTGATGTGTTCCCTATTTGTCGCCAAAGTATTTTCCCAGTCCCGAAGGAAATGTAGACCCTATAGGAAAAATTGTGAAAAATACCATTTTTGGGATTTTCGCTCCAATTTTTAGGAATTGCGGGATTGCCTTTGACCTTGTGACAAGTTTTTTTACACATTGTTATTGTTATAGAATGACAAACATAAAAAAACGTTAAAAATTTCATTGAGTTTTGTTAATAAATAAAGATTTTATTACATATTACATATTCATTGAGTTTCTAAAACTGAAATTTATATCAAAATTTTAATAGGATTGCAAATATTAGGAACAATTTGAACCACATTTATTCCGAGCTATATTTTGTTGTATAGATAAGTTAATTTTTAGTCTTACAAAAAAAAATTTCAAGTCAATATCTTAATTAGATTCAAAAATATGCTACTTTAAAATTAAGTCTATCAAAAATATTGCACTTTTTCATACTAAAATTTTTTTATAAATTTTCTTAATATTTTATTCAACTCAAGTCATTTGTTCTGACTCAGTCACATTAAGAAAATTTATAAAAAAATTTTAGTATGAAAAAGTGCAATATTTCAATTGTTTCGGCTATAGATATCTCAACTGGGCGTCCAGAATGTTCGGCGTCTTTCGTGCCGAACGAAATTTAGTAATTCCCATGTCTACCATTGAAATTGATGGTGTATTTATCAAGCATAGCCTTTATTTGAGTGATGTTTTTTTTTTGCAAAAAAATAATGTTTAATGAGCAGACGAAATTCACTGATTTCAAATTTCTACCTAAGTCACGAGGTAATCTGCTATCAATGGCTGTCAAACACAAACTAAATGACCCCGCTTGTTCAAATTTTTACAGGAGTCAACTAACAGATGCCTGTTGACAGAGTCAGTGTTGCCCTTTCACTTAAAAGACAGGAAATTCTTATTAGTTTAAAATTTATATTGGTAGCAATACTTATAATTGATTTTCGAATTATTTTATGAGATTTAAGTGATTTAAAGTATTTTACGGAAGTGTCCTTTATATGGAACTATAACCAATTATGGATTGATCTTCATAAAATGTTAATAGTATGATTTCGGAAATTATTAAAGTTAGTTGAGTCGAATTTTATCTCAATATATTTACTAACGTATAAGTGATTTTAGGATGTGGTCCTTATATGGATATTAGGGTCTATTATTTTCCGATTTTCACTAAATATGCGGGGCTAGTTTTTACAATAGGCCATAATCGGTTCCGTATATGTATGTATACTAATCACACCGAAATATTGAAAACCTTTATCGCTGTTAAACCAAAAATAAATTATGGAATATCTGTTTAACTTTATTAGTCAGAGCCTCAAAAGTTTGCATTATTTATATTATGCGGAATAAAACGTAAGAGATCGCAATATTTTTATATTTATAAACAAACTAAAAAAATTCTGGTAATAATTAAATAAATTTTGTATGACATATTTACTTCTTTCCATTTTTATAACAAACTAGTTGACCGCCCGGCTTCGCCCATTTACTACTGTTAGTTCTTCAAGTTTCTCCAACCCTGCTCTTATTTATTTGCAAATAAAATATATAAATTTGTACTGCATATTTCAGGGGGCTTTTTTATTACAGTTGACTGGACTCAAAAAAGCCGGTTTTAGCCGGAATTTTTTAATTTTTTTCTTTACAACCATCTCCTGAAAATTTCGAATCGAATAAAAAAAATCAGCCAAATCGCTCTGGACCATTGGTAGGCGTTCATATTGTTGAGATAACGAACCTTTTCGTGAATTTAGACGTACACGACCCGAAAGTAAACAAAACACACAGCAAGAGCTTAAAAAATACAAATAACTCATTTAGTTGCAAACAATAGAGCATAAAAATTAGGGTATTCAATTAATCGGGTTTCTGGTTTAATCGGTTAATCGAGCAAATAATTAACCGAGGTTTATATTTATTCGGTTAATAATCGGTTAATTTAAAATTATTCGATTAACCGAATAATTTCTATTTTCATTTTAAATTGAAAATACAACAACGAATTTTGTGTACAAAAACATAAAAAACAGCAAATAAGGTATTTGAGATAATTTTTTTAAACATATCGCCTATTTGCTGCAACAACGTCATAACTTAAAATCCGTGTTTTATGAACTGTTCTATAATCTTTCATATAGTTTCATCAGTTTTCAAAAAAGTCAATTATTTTTTGTGTGAGAGTGCTCTTTTTTTTGTAAACATCAAAATTAAAATTCATGTTTTCTCGTATATTTGATAAGTAAAAATTTGGGTTTAATACAGATTAGAAAGATATTAACATCTACTTATATTTCTGAAATCGCATGATTTGTATAATTTAAACGATTTTTTTCTTTAGATTTAATAAAACTTTTCTTGGGAAAAAACTCTCTCGCTGATTGTATATGTTGGAGAAATCAAAAGCATGATAAGGAATATTCATTTTTGAATTGTTTTAGATTTTGATCAATTTAATAGTTTCGTTTAGTTATGATAAAAGACTCATTTCAAAAAAAGTTTCGTCCATACATGTAAATACAAACAAAGTTTCAAATACATGTAAATTAAATATGTCAGTTGTTATACATGTTTATTGGATGTTCAAAAATATCTAATTTTAATTTGAAATTTGTCTTTGAATTGAAATGGAAAAATAAATACAAAAAAATTGTTTAAAGTGCAAAAAAAAAGGAATTTCGGTTAATCGGTTAATCGAAACAAATTAATCGGTTTATTTGTTATTTGAAAATCGGCAATTTCAAATTATTCGAACAGTTAACCGTCCAAAATTAATCGGTTAACCGATTAACGGTTAATCGATTGAATACCCTAGTAAAAATACAAATATTTCATTCTGTTGCTTGATGTTGTTGCGGATTTTTTATTTTTAACCCATACATGCACACAAACTACAATTTCTCTTTTTGCGCTTCCCTGCTCTAGACGTTCTCACGTGATGACATTACATACATGGACCATTTCATTTTTATATATGTATATAGATTGGCTTAATGTGTATCACGCAAACTATTTTAATATTAAATTCTGTGGAACTGTTTAATAAATAAAATACCAGAGTTATTCATCGCTACCTAGTATTTTCCACATGGTTTGCGACTTATTTTCAATACTCGAAATCGTGAATAACTCTACTGTTTAGCCATTTTCTATTTGTTTTACTTATATTTAATTTATTTTTCTGTAGTAGCAATATTACAAATAAGTTTAAAGTTTGGTTTTTTTTTTACAATATTTTTCTGGTACAAAATTTGTTGCATAAAATTTATCTAAAAGTTTTATTATTTTCAGTTTATTTTTTATTTTTTGTGTTTTAAGTCCTTTTGTTGATATTAATTTTTTTTTTGTTTTTTTTTTTTGTAATGATGTTTCATTCAACTTGGTTTCAGTTTTCTAGTTGGTTGTCATGTTTTTAGGTATTTCATTAAATTTTTGGTTAAAATTTAGCTCTGTACACTACTGGCACATACAGTTAGACGTCACAGGATGATGCTGTAGTTTATTTGATGTTTTGGCTGGTTTTCCCTTATTTTTTTTTTTGTTTTTTTGGTAGACAACTACAATGATTTTAGCTATTTTTGGTATGAATCGGAAAATTGCAGAGCCATCAAGTTTGCTAGTTTTGTTGTTTTCATTTGTGTGTCCATTGTTATTTACAAGAAAAAGTAATGAATACTTTATGCATGGTCACCCCCTAAATTGTGTTCATTATAACGTATCGGGTATGTTAGAGAATTGCCTCGATCCCATGAATATAATTCCTGAAAATAAATGAAAAAAGCAATAATTTAACATAAAATTATTTCAATTAAATGATGGGAATGTGTGTTTTACATTAAGTTTGGTTTTGTAATAGTTAATACATAATTATATATTAGACTTCTCCAAAAAAAAAAATTACAAGTAAGAAAGTCTATTGGGTCTATCAATAGCAAACATATAATACCCTACACCATAGTAGAAGCATTTCTATTATAATCAAGACAATTTAAAATATTCACAAACAAATTAAAAATAACTAAAAGTAGTGCCTAATAGTTGTTATATGGGCGTAGTGTCAATTGTGGACCGATCCACAAAACAGTCGGTAGAAAGATTTAGGTTCATATTGTTACGAAATTGCATTAAATATCAATTTGAATTTAACTGTCTGTAACGACGATTTTCAACATTAATCATGTTTATAAACATTTCTATCTGTAGAAACTTCTACTTATCAACAATATTGATAACACGTTATTATTAACATTGCTTATAAGTATGTATGACACATTAACTGTTTAAGCTACTAACATTATAGCTTTAAATAGCTGTAGGTGATCATTGTGGAAATAGGACAGTCTAGTTTTTTCCGTTAGATAATTCATGAAACTACTAGAAGATGACACTGTGTATATGAAAATTAACATCGAGTTGCTGAATTGCAATATAGCGTAAGCGCTGTAAGACTTAACATCAACTGTATTACAAGTGTATTCTTGTAAGTTACCTATAAAGTGTGTTAAAGTCAGTGTATTCAAAGAGAGAGTAACTATTTATGTAAATAAAAAGCTGTTACAATTTTTAAACAACTGAGGGGTTTTATTTGGAATTAAAAGAATACGGTTTATTTAAAGGCAAATAACCACCGTTTTTAAAAGGTAAAAACATAACAAAACTTGTTTATGTCCAATTTCATCAAGATATTAATTATAATAAGACAATTATGAATGTTCAAGTCCTTGTATGAGGACAAGGGACAAATGTTTTGGCCATACTTTACAGTATAACTTCAGAGTACAAGGGTGGGTCTATAAGTCAGCTGTGAACATTATATACATTGCAAATTAAAATTTAAAAAAATTATTCTTCAAACATTTTTTTTAATTTATAAGCGAAAAAAAAACATTTATTGCGAAAAATTATTAAATTTATTAGTGGAAAAAATTAAATAACAAAAAAATATTTTTAGTAAAAAAAAGATTCGGGGTAAAAAATATTTTTCCCGATTTGGCCTTATATACATATTATTACGTTTTAACCTTTCAAAACGCTGGTTTATTTCCTTAAAATAAACCGGATACTTTTGATTGCAAATAAAAGCCGTTTAGTAGTTTGAAAATTGTAACAACTCTTTATTTATTTAAAATGTACAACAACAGAATTAAATAGGCACTCAATGTTTTTTATACACTTTTATAAATTCGCAGAAATACAGACACACATTATAATGTACACGAATTCACTTGAAAAATACAACACATTTTAAGACACTCAGTTGATGTTTATTCGAAAAGCGTCTCTGATAAACTCACTAACGACTGCAACCTCTGCCACTATTTATAACACTGCCATCTGCACTCTAGATTGCTCTTTACCAGTCAAAGTTCGAATATTCTAGATCTTACTAATACATACGCCATCTGTGGTGTACTTTCTACAATGTTCTTTAACTGAATATTCGAATTCGAATACAGCGTTGCCAACTTACGATCAAATCAACTGAAAGCTTTTATTTAATAATGCCCACAGATATGTTACAGTTTGCTATTACAGCACTGTTATTTGAAAGCATAATGCTACTTTTAAATCAGCCCTTAAAATCGTTATATTTGAATTCAAGTACAATTTCGTAACAATATGTATCTGTTATATCTCAGCCATTTGTGGGCCGATTTTGTCGATTTTAAATAGCAACCGAGCCGGAAGAATTCCCGATATATTGATGTCTGGATCATGTATGTAAGTTATGGCTAACATGGCTATATCGACTTCGCTACCTATAACGATCCAGAATATATATACTTTGTGGGGTCGCAAATGAAAAATGTCGAAATTACAAACGGAATGACAAACTATGACTAAGTTAACCCTTGCCACTCGCGGAATATTCACGAACATTCTGGACGCCCTGTTGAGGTCTCTATAGTATTAACCGATCGGATATTGAAAGTGCGAGCGACTGTTGAAGCCATAGTCATCTCACATGGTCAGTAGGGTTCTATAAGTCGATTGTTCGAACAATCGACTTTTTCCTGAAAAAAGTCGAACAATCTATTATGTTATCTAAAAAGTCGAATAGTTGATAAAAGTCGACTTTTTAGATTGTTAAAAACAAATATTTAATTGCAACATTATACTAAAACAATTGCAATTTTGTAAACTTGCATTAATATGTAAATAATAAATAAATGTTTATAAAATAAAGCTTTTTTCTACACAAAATTCTTACAACATTCTTGATAAATTTAATTTTTATTCCTAAACATTACAAAAGGCGCATTAATAAATGTGGAGACGATGTATCTTTTTTACAAACAAATGGTAAAAAGTCGATAAAAGTCGAAAAAGTCGATTAATTAAAAAGTCGAAAGTTCGAAAAGTCGACATTTCATAGATTACCAAAAGTCGAAAGTTCGAAAAGTCGACTTTTTAAAAAACGGAAAAAGTCGAATGGTCGAAAAGTCGGCTTTTTGTTTCAGCTATAGAACCCTAATGGTCAGTGGTTTCAATTTTGAATGATCACTTAGGTATGAGAAGGCTTTCTGTAAGATGGCCGGCCACCTTTGCTCACAATCAGATGCACAACAGGGTCAACACTTGTGTAGTTTTAATGGTAAAAATCTATGGATTAGGCTACGAAATGCACCCTCTTCCGCCCTATTCACCGGATTTAGACCCGATTGACTATTTCTTGTTTTCAAACCTGAAGAAATGGCTCAGCGGAAAGAGATTTGACTACAACAATGAAATCATCTCACAGAATATATCTATTTTGATGACCTTGAACAATATTATTTTTTGAAAGGGATAAAAAAAATTGGAGAAACTTTGGATAAAGTGCATAGAGCTCCAAGGAGACTATGTTGAGAAATAAACTAATTTTTTTTGCACTAATTTGTGGAAAATTTCAACATATTCATGACTAATCAAACAGTATTCCGGGGGACTAGGTGAAATCATAGAACGATATTGACCATTTTTAATACTACATAATCAGCAGAGAGTATTTGTGAAAAATATCAGCCAGTAACTTGCTATCGTTTGGGCCCTATCGTGTTTTCAATAGACAGATGGATATAGCTAGATTGTCTTAGAATTTCATAATGAACCAGAATATATATTTTTTTGTGGGTCTGCGATGAATATTTCATTCTGTTACAAACGGTAAGAGAAAATCAATATAGCCCACATATTTTTTTGATGGTGGATATAATAAGCAAGCAAAAATTATGCAGAAAAATGCTTGAATATGCATAAGAACAATTATTTCCGTTTTAAAACTTGAATTCAGGAATGAGTTACTGTTTGTTTTAATAAAAAAAGTATTTGTTTGCATCCAATTTATCTATAAATTCCATTCATCACCATCCATCTTATACGTTCTATTATAAAATAATTTTTGAATCTACAGTAACATGTTCTTAAACTTTAAATAAACAATATTAGCCACAGATAATACATCACTTAATACTACAAAGTATTAAGGCAATTTGTGAGAAAAGTATAACACAATACTAATAATAATAAAAAGCTGGCAATATCGTTAAATAAATTGTTTGTATTTGGCTTTGTGTTTTTCTGCACATCAATATAATAATAAATTTTGTATGTTAAAAAGTCTTCACATTAAACTGCTATTTGTATGCCAATATTTGACACCACATTCAATATTTACTATACATCATAGTCAATGGATCTGTTCAATATTTTCTTATATTAGAAAACATACATAAATACTAGGGTGGAGTATATTTTGTAGTTTTTGAATTTCGATTCATGATTCATACATCATATATCCGCTAAAGAACCACTTCGGCTGCTATTTAAAATCGATATAATCGGCCAACAAATGGCTGAGATATAAGGAAAAAACCAGAACAACTTCGATGTTTGTCCTATTTTTGATCTATACCTGGATTACTAAGTTATTTATATAGACAATATGGATGTAATGGGTCAGAATCGGGAAAAATAATTTTTAAACCGAATTTTTTTTTGAAAAAAAATTAAATTTCGTGACACAAAAAAAAAAAATTTTTTAAAGTATAATTTAGTGAAGGGCATTGAAGATTTTAAAAAATTAAAAAAATAATTTTGAAAAAAAAAATTAAAAAAAACAATTTCGAAAAAAAATTTTAAATAATTTTTGTTGTTTGATTACTTGTTTTTACTACTAAATTAAAAAAAAAAAACAAATTTTAAAGAAATTGTTAATTTGAATTGGAACAGGAAACATCAAATAAAATGTACAACCACTAAACGTAATCCGGTTTTTCTCAAATTTTGAGCATTTGATTTTAAGATGAAGGGGAAAACTGTTACTCCTTGGAAGCATCGAATAAAAAATGCAAAATAAGTGCCATCCTAATGTTCACATACATATTTAAACTTAAACATTTACCCAGACTTTTAACTTTATTTGCCTTTCTAACACTTATGTTGTTATACAAAAAAAAAAAACACTTACGCATTTCTGCATTCATCCTAACACAAGAAAGGATATGCGAATCTAAAGCTAAAACATCATCTAGTTTATTTATGTGTTGGGTATTTTCATTTGATTTTTATTTTTTTCTTCTGTATTTTACTTACCACTGTATAAGGATTATAGCCAACTGTGGTCGTCTTACTAAATGGATTCGTAAAAGGTAAATTTACATTCAGCAATTTACCCTGATACAAGTCAACGGCATAACGTATCTGTGAGTTTTTGTCCGTACACGAATCAATGGCGTACAGATGACCGCAAACAATAAACATCTCACCAAATTTATGATGATCCAATGTAATGTTGAAATTATATTGCACTTTAAGATTTTCCGCATCCAACTGTAAAGGAAATTGGGAGAAAGATAAAGGGGGCTGGCTATACAATACAATTTAAGAGACAATATTGCATAGTGTTTTTAAATGGGCTGTAGTTACAAAGTAAAGGATGAGTATGATAGAACTTAAATGTAGAATTAGGGAGGACCCAAAAAATGTTTTTTAGATTTTTGTTATAATTGTTTCATAGTCATAATATACAATTTTAATATCATTTGAAAGGCTCATCGAAATATTATGAATAAAATATCCAATCATATTATTTCTTTGAAACAAAAATCGTAAAAAAATACTTACATAACATAAGAAATATTATTTTAAAACTATTTTGGCTTTAATTTTAGTTGAGTACATCGACCTCTTATTTTTGAGGCCCACCCTAATGTTAATAC
This sequence comes from Calliphora vicina, assembly GCF_958450345.1. Taxonomy (NCBI): domain Eukaryota; kingdom Metazoa; phylum Arthropoda; class Insecta; order Diptera; family Calliphoridae; genus Calliphora; species Calliphora vicina. The sequence goes on along the minus strand of NC_088784.1, from coordinate 97,304,976 downwards.
ATGCATTGTGGAAATGCCGAAGATGGATAAATGTGATGTTAAACTGGTACTAAACTTTAAGGAAAATGTTATAATGTGCTATACTCAGTCTCTCCAAGATCTGAAATATTGAAACATTTGTACAATATAAATTTATTAAAAGTATTGGTCATTGTTAGCTATCACCTTTTCCCATCTTTCTGGCAGCAGATGGATTCCGAGCCTAAAGAACTGCCCATCTTTTGAGGCCGAGAACGAATTAAGTCAACACATGCGAAATACACGTTAATAAACAATGTTACGCTACACTGCTCCAGAACGCGGAATATTGCTGACTATTTATTTGACCTTAATCACCACCAAGAGGAAGATGATTTTTCATCAAAAATAATCATGAGTGATGAGGCCCATTTCCATCTTAGCGGGTACGTAAATAAGATAAATTTACGCTTCTGGGGCACTGAAAATCCGCGTGTAACCCACGAAGAGCCATTACACCCGCTCAAAGTCACTGTATGGTGTGCGGCACACACTGCACGTGCCACTACCGATATGCTGAAGGATGCATTTCCCGGGCGCCTAATCTACCGTTTTGCCGATTTGCACTGGCCAGCTAGATCGCCTGATTTGACCGCTCCAGACTTCTTTTTGTGGGGCTTTTTGAAGTCGCGGGTTTATGTCAACAAGCCTCAGACTCTTGCAGCTCTTAAAGACAATATCCGTCAAGAATGTGAGGACCTATCGCCGGAAGTTTTGGCCAAAGTGATGGAAAATGCCACAAAAAGGGCTCAAATTTACAAGACCATTTACAAGACTTCATATTCTCGACTTGATGTAAAAAAAATTAAAAGACCAAAAAAAAAAATACTCCACAAGAAAAATCAAAGTTTTTAATTTTTTTTTAATTACAGCCAAAAAACATCGGAAGTTTACTTTTGTGCCACCTTGTATATTGATTGTGCAATTAAGCTTGAAGCACACATTACTCCAGCATGCTGGTACAAAATTTATTTTTTACCAAAAATTGTGTGGAAACGTTTGTAATGAATAATGATAAACAAAAACGAAAAATGATAAAAAAAACGTGTTTGCATGAATAAATTGCTAGAAAAAAAAGAAGAACTAGGACACACTAAACTTCTAAAAGAAGATGATACATTTTTCTTCTCTGGAACATTCCTGATCTTCCAAAAATGCTTTTGGCCCACCTCTTTCAATTGTTCTACCATTTTATTGTAGCATTGGATTTTTAATTCATAGGCAAGGCATTGTTTTATAAACTTCAAAAAATTCTCCCCAAAATATTTTTTTCTTTGGCATTCATATTTCGTTTTTTTATTTTTTGATATATGTATATTTTAATTTTACAACACACGATTCAATCATGTGTTGTACCAGCAGCTGGTATAATCACACCACAAGCTCATACACGATCAATCAGCTGGCACAATCACTTGATTGCACAATCATGATGGTGTTGTGTATGGGCCCTATTAGTACGCAAACGTGCCAAGTCCCATTTTTTGAATTTTACAGGAGAGACAAAAAACGTTCTATCTTTTTTTGCTTTTAATATTCATTAGATCTGTAAACGCAGTTCTCTCCTATATCAGTTGAAAAAATAAAATAATTGAAATGACTTTAGAAACTGAAGCCATTTTTAGGGACTTAGCTCTTTTGATTTTTATGATTTAGTTTTGGGGGGAAATATGCAATTTGTTCAGTTTTTGTAAAAATTTTGCTATTAAGTAATTACTTTTGCAATTCAATTTAAAAGAATCGAAATGTGTACGTAATTGTCGTTCTAATGAGATATAAAAGACAAAAATTGGTTAAAAAATGTTAAAGTTATTAAAAATTCGACAAGCCTTATTGTGTCTCAGGCCACTAGAACAAGAAATGTAGGAACAAAATTAACATATTTTGAGAAATATTGAAATAAAAACTTATTTTTACTTAAAATATATCCATATTTACTTGTATATGAGTTTTTGTCTTAGTAGGAAACCGTTAACCTATTCGCAGGTATGACCAAAAGAAAATAATTTTTTAACAGCAGTTTCAAAACTCCATTTTCAAATTTTTAAAAATTTTGTTAAACAAATTTTAGAATTTGTTGATCATCACATGGTGATTTATTGACAACATAATAGGGAATAAAAATTGGAAAAAATTATGTCAATACTTCCTATAGTTTTTCCGTACTTGCAATATAAATTTTGTGATTTTCAAGAAAAACTAATTTTTTAGCCATATTTTGGTGAATGAGCCTAATTTCCTTACTATTATTCAATTTAAGTAAAATCTGTTCAGAATATTATAGTCCAGGTAATTTTAAATATAGTCTGAAAGTTTTCCTAAAATCGGAAAACGTCAACCCTTAAATTGTGAAGGTCAAATTTTTCAATATTTTGAATTTCTAATGGAAATATAGCGAAATGTTATATATTTTTAGGCCGATTTTGATGAAACTTAAGAAAAATATAACATGAAGTCTAGTATTGCCAATAACAGCACAAAATAGAAATTAACCCTTGAAATTACTGCTTGAGTAGCTCCCAATGATTTTGCAATCTGTTGTTGAGTTGAAGTAATGCCTCAAATTCTTGATCTTCAAACATTTTAGGCTGGACTGAACGACCTTTTTCTTCCGTGACAAAATTACCACTTCTGAACCACACAAACCATCTCTGGCACGTTGAAACCGATGGAACACATTCACCATAAACTTTGGTGAAGCATCGGTCAGCTTCAGCGGCAGTTTTCTTCAAGTTAAAGAAGTAAAGCAAAACTTCCCGCATATGACGCTATGTTGATACAAAATTCAACATTTTCGAACCAAAAAAAACTTTGTTGTTTACACTATAATGTTCAGTAACTAAGTGAGAATAAATGACAGATAAGTTATTAAAAACAAAAACAGAGTTCAAAAGATACTCCGTCTAAAGTAAATCCCGCATTTTTACAAGATCTGTTAATCTGTCTCACTCATTATATGGCAAGAAATGTGATCTGTGGGTGAGTAACAAACTCGAATTCTATTTCTCAACAATGATAAGTTAAATATAAGATATTTACGACTGATTTTTAATATGAATAACGTTAGAGAACACTAAATTGTTGACAGTGTTTATTGACTTAAGAAAATTACTTGATTTTACAAATGTGTAAATTTACCAACTCTGTTAAATTCACATTCGACACATAAGAAAATACTTTCTTGTCTGTGGCCTTGTAACTGTGTAAGAGAGTGTGATAATGCATTTATGCTGCACATTTGTGTTTATGCTTCTGATTTTCTACAATAGCATTGACAGTGGAACTGATGTAATATATTGGTCCAAGGAGAATTACAGGCTACAATTTGTGTTAAGAAAAGGAATGCAATCAAGCAAAAAGTAGATGTAAAGAAAATTTATTAAATTGTATTAAGCATAGTAAATATATATATACAACATACGAGGTTTGCTGACAGATGCACAATGGGTCTGGATTATCATATTTTGGTCATTTGGAGGCTTAATTCAAAGTCAATATTTCAAATTTGTCTCCAACTTTTCTTTTCGGGTGATATTTTCTCATAGATATCGACAGCCTATATTCAAAATTTCCCACAGAATTGATCTGTTTCCCCATATTGAATGAATACTTTCGTTCACTTTTTATCAATCTGAGTTGGGTTTTATTAACTCTAAACTTCAACTAATTCGGGAGAAAACAAAAAAAATTCTTCAAAGCATCGGATAAAAGAAAATAATTTTTGAACCGAATCATTGCTTGATAACCCGAAGTGTAAGATGTCGTATGTGAAGCCCGGCCAACCAGCCGAATTGACAACAAAGCTAACTATTCATGGCTGATGTCCTTTTTGTATTTGGTGTGACTAAAAGGGTCCTATATATTATGAGCTGCTGAAAACTGGACAGACTATCACAGAGAACTCGTACCCGAACACAACTGATTCGTTTGAAGCGTACATTGGCCGAAAAATGACCAGAATATGACTTTAACTATATGCATATCATTGAAATCAAAAATGGAAAATACGAAAATGTAAATTTTCTGTCCAATTAGGGTTGAATTCTCCCTAATTATGCTGGGATATATAATCTTTATCAAACTCTTCAGTTAACGATTGTTTGTAAAGGAACCCTTAATGACATTTCAGCATAATAATGATTTGATATACATAAATAGATATTAACATTCATACTAAATGAATACAACAAAACCTACAAAAATAAAATGAAAACAAAAATTTGTTTTAAGTCAGCAAATATCAAATGAATTTTAAGTTTCGAATACACAGGGGAAAACTTCTTCTACATCAGGCGTATAAACACTTTTAAAATTTTGAACATGCAACATCATTTGTACAGATTTCAGTAGTAAATTAAGTGTTTGTAGGTGTGTAGGTACTTTGCAGCACAAACAGATGTTAAATACTATTGAACATTTAACCATTTTATAGCATTGAAATAGCCCAATAGTTTTACAAGTAGTCAATGTATCCCTTATAGGCAGTAATTTTCACTAATTTATGATCACTTGAGTGACCTCAATTTATATGTTTTGGATTATTAGTTACGTATGTGCTCTTTGTAGTTCAGAGATAAGTCAATTGGTTACTTTATATATCCCAGGTAATCAAGCGTGAAGTCAAATGTCACTTTAGTGTCCCTAAGTAATCTAGAGTGTACTCACTTTTAACACTTCATTACACTTTAAGGACAATCCATTATACTCACTTATAATGCTGGGTGTATTATCGTTTTACTACTGTCCCTTTTTAGGTACATTTTTAATCATTTCATAGGTATTATATTATTATTATTATATTATTATATTTCTATTTAAGGACTAGCTTTACTCATCAGTGATGAGTCATCACTAATATTATCTGACAAGAGCCAGTGAATCGTATTTGATTAAACCTTAGTAGACAAATGGGAAGTCGATTTTAAATGTTTATATATTTGATATTTTATATACACAATTGCCCAATTCACAACTGATGTCGTAGTGTTGTATATCATAAATATTTTTCAAAACAAAACCAAAATATTAATAAAAACAAGTAAGAGTGCTATATTCGGCTGTGCCGAATTATTTTACTTAAAAATTTTAAATATTTTTAGGTAAAAAAATTTAATTTTTTTTCCAGTTGCTTTATTAATTTTTTGTAAAAAAATTTTTTTCGATTGTTATTTCAAATTTTTTTTTTTAAATTTTAAATTTTTTTTTTGATTTTTCAATTTTTTTTGGTGAAAAAAAAATTCGGTTTAAAATTTTTTTTTCTCGATTTTGACCCATTGTAGGTCCAACTTACTATGGTCTTATATACGTCGTTGCAAAGGTCTTTGAAATATATATCTATTAGATATCCATATTGTCTATATTAATGTCTTAGTAAACCAGATATAGGTCAAAAATCGAGGTTGTCTTGGTTTTTTCCTCATATCTCAGCCATTTGTGGACCGATTTGGCTGATTTTAAATAGCAAAATTTTCGAAAGCATGTCTGACAGAATTATTGAAGATTTGGATCCCGAAGATATCTGGGGTCTTCAGAAAATTGATTTCAGCAGACAGACAGACGGACATGGCTTAATCGACTCCGCTATCTATAAGGATCCAGAATATATAAGGAGTGAGATCGAAAAATTCTTAACATACATATATGTTTATAAAAAAGAAACCACTAAACTTACAGCTTTAATTTTTTTTTTATTTGATTGAAATTATTATTACAATTTACAAAAAAAATTATTTTTATAGTTTTAATCACTAGTGATGAAATTTTGAACCTTTTTCGGAAACCCTTCCATTAACGTTTTTATAGTGCTTTCTGTCACTTTGCTCGAACATGTAGTCCATCTCCGTTTAAAATCTACCACACTTTTGGACACCTTTTTTGTACTCTTCAATTCTCTTTTAACAAGAGCCCAATATCTCTCCACTGGCCTTAGCTCCGGGCAGTTTGGAGGATTTGCCTCTCTTGGTACAAATACCACATTATTGTTCTTGTACCACTCAAGGGCTTGTTTGCCATAGTGACAGGATGCCAAGTCAGGCCAAAAATAAGTGGACACATTATGAAGTCTTATGAATGGAAGCAGCCTTTTTTGTAAACATTCCTTGATGTAAATTTCGGTATTTATAGAGCCCGTTGTAACAAATGAGTGGCTTCTTTTGCCGCAACTGCATATTGCTTGCCATACCAAGAACTTTCTGGGAAATTTTGTCTGCTTTTGGGTCCTAAACTTTTCTTCAACATTCCCTCGAGCATCAGCAACATAAAATTTTTGACCTGGAAGTTGCGAAAAATCTGCCAGAACATACGTTTCGTCATCCATTATGCAGCAAGAATATTTTTTTATAAAACTTGACTTCAATTTCCGTGCTCTGTTTTTGGCCTCTAAATTTTTAGTAGCGTTCCTGTCAGGAACTTTTTGAGCCTTGTATGTTTTTAAACCTGCATTAGCTTTAACTTTTCGTACCAAATAGTCCGAGCACTGAGCTAACCGGGCTGCTTTCCTACCGGATGTGTTGGGAGCTCTTTTGAAAATGCGTTCTATTTTTTTGGCTTTAGAAACATCATGTGGACCATTCCTTCTACCTGAACCAGGTTTTCTATCAACTGACAAGTTCTCCCGGTACTGTTTAATAACATTGGAAACAGTTTGACGGCAGACCTTTGTATGCTTGGCCAACTTTTTGTAAGACCAAGTTGGGTTTTGTTGAAAATATTTAATAATTTCAGTACGCACTTTTTTCTGGTCACTCATTTTAATCAGATTAACAAAAAAATTAATATAATTGACATTACACATAATAACTGACATGTTTTTCAAAGGTAACTTGATCAAAAAAAAATTCAAATAATACTTGGGTTAAAAAATGTAATGAAAAACGTGTGTTAAGAATTTTTCGATCTCACTCCTTATACTTTATAGGGTCGGAAATGAAAAATGTAGAAATTACAAACGGAATGACAAACTTATATATACCCTTCTCACGAAGATGAAGGGTATAAAAAAATACGACGTACAACGATACAACGCTACGACACCAATTGTGGATTGGGTAAATTAATATTGTAAAGTTGTAAATTTGTATACGATTTTAAGTAACGGACTCTATGTAACCAATTTGTGCATCCCATGAGTTGACTAATTTAGACGAACTTTCAGCTGTCTGTGTAGTTAATGTAGGGTCAATAACACATGTATAATAGTAAATATGTAGCCAGTGTATATCCTAAATGTTATCAAAATCATTAGTTTGGTATAGTCACCCAGAAATGCAGGGACATTTCCACAATGTTAGTGTAAGTGATGAATGTGTGTATGTTTTTAAAGGTATTAAAGTAGATATTTTGTTGAAGTTGTTGTACATACAGTGGTGGGACAAAACAATGGAAACTTAAATTTAATTTTTACAAAAAATGTCTGGCCTTTTTTTTATTAGAACCGCATTCGATAAAGCTTTCTTTGTGGCATATTGTATACAATTCAAAACTCTTACTTCATAGGGGTCTATAGTTGAAACAAAAATCTAAAAAAGTCGGCTTTTCGAACTTTCGCTTTTTGAATTTAGCTATTTACAAAAAATTTACTTTAATTTACGAAAAGCATGATTTAAAATGCGAGATTTTTTTTTTCAAATTCTTAGCTCTTGTTTTGAAACATTTGTACAAAATAAATTTATTCAAAGTATTGGTCATTGTTAGCTATGATCTTTTCCCATCTTTCCGGCAACATATGGATTCCAAGCCAAAAGAACTGCTCATCTTTTGAGGCCAAGAACGTATAAATCAAATGTCGGATAATCTGTTCCAAAGGGAAGAGTATCTAAGAGAGAGCGTTCTGCATTGATCGAAACAAATAGTAGTGGGACGGAAAGGTCTGGAACACTTCATTATAAATAACATTTAACAGGCATTGCCGAGTGTTGACATGATGAAATATTACGGTTTCATGTCTGGCTTCATATTTTGGGAGTTTGTCGGTCAGTGCTCGCTTCAAACGAATCAGTTGCGTTCGGTACAGGTTCCCTGTGATGGTTTTGTCAGATTTCAGCAGCTTATAATAAATAGGACCCTTTGGCTTCCACCAAATACAGAACATTACCTTAGCGCCATTGATATTTGGTGTCCATTCGGCTGATTGGCCGGGCTTTACAGTTGAAAGTTCTTGTTGAGTTTGACAACAATCCTCATGGAGTAATGCCTCAAGTTTTTGGCTGGCCTGGGTGATCTTTGTCTTCCGTGTCAAAATCACTACTCCTGAATCGCATAAATCATCTCTCGCACTTTGAAACCGATGAAACACATTCACCATAAGCTTTGGTGAGCAATCTTCGTAATTCAGCGCACTATTTTTCAAATTAAAGAAGTAAAGCAAAACTTCCCGCATATGACGCTTTGTTGGTACAAAATTCGAAATTTTTGAAGCAAAAAAAAAGTTTATCGTTTACACTATAATTCAATAACTAAGTGAGAATAAATGAATAAATGATGATCTTCGGTCTAGTTAGTTTTGGAAATTTCTTAAACATTTTGGCTGTTAAATTAGCTTGTTTTGGAGTAGTTTTACGTGGTCTTCCTCCCAACTGCTGATTTATTAATTGAATATTTATTACATATATCTTACAGATGATTCAATCATCAAAGCATTAAATCTTTTATTATTTTGGTTTTAAATTTTCTCTATTTTTACTAAATATTTAAAAACTTATTGTGAGGCAAAAATATAGCAACATAAAAAAATATTGAAAAACTTTTAAAACGTGAAGCTTTTTACCATAGAGAATAGACATAGAGCGGAAACTCAGCTGTCAAAGACCTAACACAGTTGTCAAAAACCTAAGTGGTGAGAATATATTAGTAAATAAAACTATGTGAAAACAAAAACAACACTCGTATGTGTGATTATTTTGAGTAAAATTTTAGTTTGAGTTTTTTGTGTGATTATTTTGAGTAAAATTTTAGTTTGAGTTTTTTTCTACACCATTTCCAATTGTATTTCAGAATTTTCCAATTGTATTTCAGAAATTTCCATTTTTATTTCAGAATTTTTAATTTATACTTAAAAATTCTGAAATACAATTAGAAATTTCTGAAATATAAATGGAAATTTCTGAAATATAATTGGAAAATTCTGAAATATAAATGGAAATTTCTGAAATTGAATTGGAAATTTCTGAAATATAAATGGAAATTTCTGAAATATAAATGGAAATTTCTGAAATTGAATTGGAATTTACTGAAATATAATTAGAAATTTCTGAAATTCAATTGGAAATGGTGTAGTTTACGCTCTATGTATATTTTCTCTATGCTTTTTACCATAAAGAAAATATACATAGAGCGGAAACTAGAAAAAAACTCAAACCAAAAAATTACTCAAAAAATTTCCACATAAGGCAGTTGTTTTTGTTTTCACATAGTTTTTTCTAATACATTCGTACCAGTTTTGACAACTGAATTAGGTCTTTGACAGCAGATTTTCCACTCTATGTATATTCTATATGCTTTTTACATCAATTTCATAAATATTATTTTAGTTTTATTATTTTTTTCGTGTATAAATTTAAAAGTTTCCATTGTTTTGTCAATGCTAAGAAGTTTAATCACATTCTATAAATGTATATTTGTTAAACTTTAGTGCTTAGAAATGCTTAAATTTACTATTTTTTAATAGAAACCCTATAAAATTTTAATGTATCTTAAAAATATATATTTTTTGGAAAACAGAAATTAAAAAAAGTTTCCATTGTATTGTCACTCACTGTATGTGTGTATATGTATGTGTTTTATATTAGTATTTGAGCTGCTTTATTTTTACCTTTGCCACTAGAGTATTGTTGGAATCGTAAGTGCTGTAAATTACCCACAAACCAACCTCATCCACATTAAAATCCATGTAGTTGTATTTTGTCGAGTACAATTTATTACCAGATGCAATTCCAGCATTCGGCAATTGTGTTGCTGCAATTAATGAAGAGAAGATACTTTGATTTAGTTACGTTTTTGTTTTTTTTTTTTTTTGGAAAAACTATTTTTCTATGTTTTGTGGCAAATAAGTTAGTTTTGTATGTATAGAAGTGATGTGTACTGTGGTTTCCATAGAATTGACTTGAAGTATGAGGTTTGAAATTTTGTTAAGATTTAGCTTTTAAGTGATTTTAAGTAATTACTGTTGTATTAGTAATAGATTAAATAGATTTTGTATGAACTAAGTTTAAAGCCAATTAAATAAAGGGCTGTCGGGTGAGAAATCTAATAATTTCCATGGGATTTGTACAGATTTGGGATGATTTAGACCCAAAGTGGATAGCAGCTGGATTTTTTCATATCCGAAATTTAAAATTTACCCACAGTTATAATGAATTACAAGTATTTATCAAATCATAGACTTTATGACTTGAGACCTTCTTCAATTCTTTAGTTATAAAATTCAAAGTTCTGTATCTCAAAACCATATTTTTAAATTTGGACCTTAAAGGCCCTTGATGCAAAAGCTCTATGATTTGATAAACACTTAAAATACATTATAACTGTGGTAAAATCGGAGATGAGAAATCCGAAAAGTGCTGTTTTCTGTCCGCTTTGGGATCAATTCTCCAATTTGTTAAAAAGTTAAAATTTTTTAAATGTCCTACCTTGTTTACTTTAAAATTTTTTTTTTAATCAAATATTATTTTATGAAAACCACTGTATCTTCATATCAAACAACAATACCGACAAAAGATCTTTATTTAGTACTTAATAATGTTTTGTCAAAAGATGTATTACATTTACTTACAAATTCTTTTACCCGTAGACAAATCTAATTTCACCACATAATCCGAATTATATTGATTGTAATAGAATGAGCCATTGTACACAACATGAGCATTGCCCTAGAATTAAAAGAAATAAATAAAATGAAAAACATATTCAATTTAAATCTAACAAAAACATACTTAAAAATCTCTTAAAGCCTTTATTATTGCGACTGAAAAATAATTCGCAATAATAATAAAAAAAATTTACGAAATTAAATACTCACTTGAAAACCCATGCCCAAATCATATTGCTTACGTGGCACATCATTCATACGATACGCCACTTTGGATGTGTATTCATACAGAAGTTTATTATCCTTTTCTTTGGTTATAAAAGTTTTCTCACGGTCCGTTTCCTTGGCAGCTGGATCCTTAAGCCATGAACCATGCAATTCATCAACATATTTATGGAAGACGGGTTTGCCCACAGCATATAAAATGCAACCTAGACAGAAACAAGACAATGAACAACGACATACTTTAAATGAAACATACATGAAACAATTCATAACTCTGTTGCAGAGAGAAAGATAAAGTCTATTAAGGGAAAGGGGTATTTGGAGTTAGTGTAGAGAGTATAATCACTAAATCTAATTAGCAGGATGTGGCATGGTTGTATATCTGCAATCATTGTGAGTGTTTAAGGGGCTTTGTTATTCTTACAGTAGGCTTACGATTCAATTAAAACTTTTTCTGTATTTTATGTCATCATAACCCCCATACATACAATAACAATCTTTGTAGCCAGAAGTACTTTAACAGTATGAATTCTTTTTTTTTTTTGTTATCCATAATATTAACTCTGATAAGATATCCTTTCTATGAAGAAAAATATCACAAATTTTGTGAAAACTATTTCTTAAATCACAGATTCTTTGAGAGATATTAGCTACATGAAAATGTATTACAGATTCTGTGATACAAATTTTCTGTATATAAAATTATCATAGATTATGTGAGAGAATTTCGATGTATTGAAAATTATCAAAGATACTGAGAGAAAATTAGCTACATCAAAAATGACAGATATGTCCTCTATAGAAAATGAGTGCGAGAAATTTTCCGTATATAAAATTATCATAGATTCTGTGAGCGACTTTTTCTCTTTAGAAAAGCATCTAAGATTCAGTGAGAGACTTCTTCTCTATAGAAAAGCATCTCATATTCTGTCAGAAATTTTCTGCATAGAAAATTTTTACAGATTATTTCTATAAAGGACAGGCATTTTCTATAAAGGAAAGTATCATTGATACTATGAATACAATTTACTGTATATATTTGGCACAGATTCTGTCGGAGAAATTTTCCATATAGAAAATTAGTTATAGTAATTTGCTGTAAAGAAAAAAATGTCCTATATAACAAACATTATATCCAGATTTTTTCGAAATTTATAATAACAAGTATACTCTTATAGGAGTTTTATATTCGGCTGTGCTGAATCCTGTATACCCACCATCAATATATAGCTTTGACCTTTTATGTGGACTTGAATCAGTTATGTTCCAACTGTACAGGTTTTGGTAATGACTTACGTCGAAATTTATGTTATGACAATCGTGTTTTCAGTAGACAGACATACGAACGGACATATCTAAATCGACTTAGAATCTTATAAGGACCCAGGATACACATCGTAACCTTAATATAGAAAGGCCCTAGTTTAGTTTGGAAGGAGTGTGCACTATGTGCACTTCCACTCGGAGACCGTAATATCCATTGTGATTCCCTATATAAAGGCCATAACTCGTGTTTTTTTTTTGAAAGAACAGATTTTCGTTTATTTCGATAAATGGTACGCTCATATATCATATTTACCCAAAAAGTCTACACTTAACAAATTACGATTTAGGGCATTTCTATATTAATGTAACGATATATACTTTTTGATTCTGCGACCAATAATTCGATATGTTACAAACAGAATGACAAAATCAATATACCCCTCATCTTTTTTGATGGCATGTGCTAATTGAATACAGTCAAAGCTAGAAGCTTCCGTCTGTTTAGGGGATAAAACGGGTAAAAACTATTTTTTTTGGTACTTTTTTGGCACCCTATGTATCTTTTAAGTCAATAAACTTAGAAAGTAATTTTAAATCGTATTCTTTACTTATAAAAAAATATGAATTTGGTACTTTTTAATTAAAAAATGTCAGCCTTTCATTCCATAAATCCATTCCTAATATTTAATTTTTTAGATTCATTTCAATACCTTTGTTTAAACTGAATTAATTTTAAAGTTAATTAATAACAGAATTTATTCAAACTTTGAATGATTAAATTTTTGTTAAATCAAATCATTTACAAAATTAATTGAAAAAATGATCTTAAACCTTTTTGTACTAGATTTTAATTGAAGAAAAATTTAATCATTTAATAAATTTTTTAAGCTATTTTGTTATGAATTTGAAGAAGAAATTTAAAGAAATTAGAATGATTCAATAAGAAATAAATTCTATAAATAATGAATTCTCTTTTTAAATTTTCATACGAAAAACCCCAAATAAATAATAATAAGCGGTTTATTATTGCGAAGATATAAGCAAAAAACTGTAAAAAAAACTTTTCACTGTTTTCTGTTACGTCAGTTTTTAATTACCGGGATTCCCGACTAAAAATCCCGAGAATCGGGTAGTGAAAATTGCTAAAATTTCCGGGAAATTTGTACCGGGAATTACCGGGATAAAAACCCTAACCACAATATAACAATTTATTTGAATAAAATTTTAGAATAAAAAAAAAATACAAACAAGTAAGAGAGCTATACCCTACACCAAATTACACTTCAAAATAAAAATTTTAAATATTTTTAGGTAAACAAAATTTATTTTTTTTTCCAAAGTTGTTTTTTTCATTTTTTGAGAAAAAAAATGTTTTCGAATAGATTTAAATTTTTTTTTTTTAAATTTAAAAAAAAATTTTAAATTTAAATTTTTTTTGGTTGTTTTTTCATTTTTTTTTTTAATCGGGTTAAAAAATATTTTTTGCGATGTTGACCCATTGTAGGTCCAAATTTCTATGCTCTTATATAAGTCGTTGCAAAGGTCTTTGAAATATCTATCATTAGATATCCATATTGTCTATATTAATGACTTAGTAATCCAGATATAGATCAAAAATGGGCCAAAAATTAAGGTTGTCCCGGTTTTTTCTTTATATCCCATTTATGGGCCGATTTTAAAATAACAACCGAGCCGGAAGAATTACCGATATATTGATGTATGAATCATGTATGTAAGTTATTTGGGTGCTACGGAAAGTTGACTTCAACATACAGACGGACATGGCTATATCGACTTCGCTATCTATAATGATCCAGAATATATGTACATAATTTGTGGGGTCGCAAATGAAAAATGTAGAAGTTACAAACGGAATGACAAACTTATGCCACTCATGCTGAAGGGTATAAATACACCAAAAAGGGGGTAAAAACGGGAAAATACATTTGCTTTGGAATTATTAAGCCAATTTTTATAATTTTTTAACATTGATTCCAGGATTCATACAAAAACTATCTAACAGAGTGTACTTTTTTTAAAACATATTTTTTCTTAAGCATATTAACCCAGATTTGAATTATTTGAGACATATATGTAGCACATAATTTTTTGGCAAAATGTAGTAGTTTTTAAATTTCAAACTTAAAGGGTGTTCATGAAGGAAAATCGATATTGGTACTTTTCTCCTTATGATACTTTTTTTAATATTTTAAATTGTTCAACTTATCGACATTAAAGTTAGCTGATATGTATCTGAGTGAAGTTAGTGTTAGGAATAGGGGACAATATTTAGGTACCAAAATGTAAGAATTGAACTATAGGTACTTTTTCTTTCTTCTAATGTTAGTTTTTGAATACATTTATAATAATGAACCTGGAGTAATGAAATTAGGCACATATGATCCTGAATGAGTTAGAATCCGCAAAAGGTGTATCTAGCGGTACTTTTTCTTCTTTAATAATGGTTCTAGAAATTAACACCCATATGCATAAACAGTTTATAAATTTATCAAAGGTTTATCAAACAAAATTTCCATACAAAATTTGTTCTATAAACCTTTGATAAATTTATAAACTGTTTATGCATATGGGGGTAAGTATATATGGTTCTCAGTGAGTGAAAATTCAATGGAGATGCTTTATCGTACTTTCTTTATTATAATAGTACTTTGTATGTATTTTGACCACTAATGAATGAACATGAAATAAAGCTTGTATATATCCGATTGGTACTTTTTCTTTATTCGAATGATACTTTTTGAATTTTTTTATAAAAATGGACCTACAAACATGAAATTAAGCATATATGGTCCTAAGTGAGTGAGAATTCAAAGAGGTACTTTATGGTACGTTTTCTTTATTCGAATGGTACATTTTCAATTATCTTCACCAATGAAGTTAGAAATACTATGTTAAGCTTAAATGGACCCGAATTTACAAGTAGTGACATTATGGAACTTTTTCTTTATTCTAAAGGTACTTTTTGAATTTTCTACAATAATTGAATAAGATAAAAAAAATCATATGTCTGAACAAAAACAAAATACATTGACTACCATGTTGTTGTTGTTGTCAGAGTTAGGTTTTTGACAATTACGTCTCGTCTCTATGTTACCATATGAATTAGGTTATTGGCTCTTAGTTAACTATCTAGTTGTCATCTATGGCTATAATTATCACTAAAATTTCATTTTTCTTTTTCTTCTTCTAAAACCTCATCACTTTAAAGCTCTGTTAGTATAGCATTTCAATGGCAAACTTTTCGACCATATTCTACTATTTAAGAAGTCAATACATTCACATGACTATATAAGGATATGTATGTATATACAATAGATGTTGTATGTTGTATGTTGTGAGTATTCAACGAGTTTTTATTATTGCTGGTAAAAAGAAAACAAAAATTAAAAATACTTACTCTTTTTGCGTTTTGGTAAGCCAGGATAACTATAATTTCCAGTTGGTTGAATTTCGAAATTGGAATTAATCGAATCCTTACATTGATATAAACTGCAAATGAATACAAAAGATATTTCTTACAATAGAATAAAAAAAAACCAAATTCGAATGAAACAGAAATTACAGCAAAAAATAATAAATGATAAATGTTGATGCTTGATTCTTGATTAGTGGATCACAAAAGCAAATGGTGTGGTAAATTAACCATAAATATTCACATATTTTCCTTTCATTTGTAATAAATATGCTTTTATTAAAGCAATATTCAGACGATAAACTTAGATGTATTAAATCAGCAACTATATTTAGAAACATTTTTGTGTAATTGCCAATATTAATGTCTATTTAAGTCAATCGTTTATTTTTCAAACAAACTATGAATCAATCATTCACTCACCTTGGATCTGGACATGTTTCACAAACTGGGCATTCAGCCTCTGGTGGTCTTTGGCCGTAAACCTTTATCTCCTTGCCCACGTATGGTGTTTCACTATTTGGATCTTGTGCTAAAATTACATAAACAGAAAACAAAAGAAATATGTAGTAGTTCCAATTATAAATGAAAATTTTCATTAAAAGCCCTCCGGTAATTGTCAGTGACATCATCAATTGTAATTTGAAATGAGGTGTTGCGCAACTCCAAACACTCTTCATACCGGTTGCGATGCAGATGAGTGTAAATGCATTCATGTGTTCATCATGTGTCATTTAAATTTATCAATCATCATTAGCAAATTTATACATATCTGATAAACTTACGTGCTATTTCGAAATTAACCATTGTAGCATTCAATTCGTTACGCGCAACACAATGATAATAACCAAAATCATCTTTACGCAAATTGCTGATTGTTAAACGCATTGTTGTTTTAAAGCTTTAAATGGACAAAAAAAAATATATACATATATTTTAATTAAAATCGATTTGAATAGGTTGCATTGCTTACCCATCGGGATATGTTTCAATGCGATATTTTTCTCCGGGGTCTAAAATTTTACCATCATAAGCTCGCTCCCAATAACGAATGGCTTCTGGGAAAGCCTCCACCATGCACTCCAAAGTAGCAGTACGACCGTATTCAGCATAAATCATTTGACGGTAGACGGATATCATGGGTGCAACTGTTAAATGCATAAAATGAATAAATAAAGCAGTTGTGAGGCATTTGCAGAATAAATATGATTAAAAAAATAGAAGATTTTGATAACTAGACTACAACCAGACTAAGGACTAGGCAATGGACTAGGCGATGGACCAGACTATGAGCTAGAATATGGACTAGGCTATTTACTAAGCTATTTACTAGAATATGGACTAGACTAAGGACTAGGCAATGGACCAGACTATGGACCAGACTATGTACTAGACTATGGACTAGACTATGGACTAGATTAATGACTAGATTAATGACTAGACTAAGGACTAGACTATAGACTAGACAATGGACTAGACTATGGATTAGATTATGTACTAGACTATGGACTAGATTATGGCCTAGACTATGGACCAGACTATGGACTTGACAATGGACTAGACTTTTTTTTTTTTTTTTTTCATTAGGCAGGTGTAAATCTTGCATAGATATCCGTGATTTAATAATACCAACGGATTATGTCGGATTCATACCGACTAAAGCACCTCCTTCGTCATCCTAAATCCCTACGGAACTGTCTATAAAGATATTGCGTCGCAGGGCGGGATAGCCTTTGTTAGGCTATGTGTCTCTTATCGTAGATTCTCGTCTGAGTTTCTCTTCCATCCTAAGATTCTCATGGATACGTTTTATCATCTTGTCTATTGCGTCCCAATTTTCCCTATTATGTAGCATATTCTCAACAATGTTTTGAGTATTTAATTGTCTTCCAACCACTTCTTCAGCCATTTGACGGTCCTGTACAAAACGTGGACAGTCGAACATAACATGCTCTGGATCTTCCGCTTGGTTTGGGCAGTGTGGACATTCCGGGGAATCGTCCAGTCCAAATCGGTACAGGTAGCTTCTGTAGCCTCCATGTCCAGATAGAAACTGCGTTAGGTAGTAATTTACTTCGCCATATCTTCTGTTCAGCCATACCTCTATTTTGGGTATTAATCTGAAAGTCCACCTTCCTTTGCGGCTTTCTTCCCATCTATTCTGCCATAATCTTATTGATAGTTCTCTCTCGAGTTTACGTGTACATCTTTGCTCTGCACCTATCCTGGATTCGTATACTCGTTTAGATTCCTCTGCCAAAATTTCTATAGGGATCATTCCAGATATGACGTAGGCTGCATCTTCAGAAGTCGTTCGGAAGGAGCAGCATACACGTAGAGTTGATAGCCTATATACTGATACCAATTTTCTTGCTGTGCATTTTGCTTGGAGGGCTCCTGACCATATGGGAGCACCGTAAAGGATCACAGAGCTGACCACTGTGGATATTATTTTCCGTTTGTATTGCTTTGGTCCACCTACATTCGGCATCATTCTTTCCAGAGCCGCTCTAACATTTGAAGCCTTTTTATGGACGTATTCGATGTGTGCTTTAAAGTTTAGTCTTGCATCTATTATAACTCCAAGGTATTTTAGATGATTTTTCGATTTCACCTGATGATCTCCTATTACTACATTCATGTATTCCCTTTTTCGCCGACTAGTAATTAAAACTACTTCGGTTTTATGTTCTGCTAACTCTAATCCAGCACATTTCATCCAATTTCTAATAGTCCATACTACTTCATTAGATATCAGTTCCACTTCATCCAAGTGTCTTGCTGCAATTGTTACTGCAATATCATCTGCAAAGCCTATTATATTTGCTTCTTCTGGAATATTAAGCATAAGGACATCGTTGTACATAATGTTCCACAGTAAAGGGCCAAGTACCGAACCTTGTGGAATGGACTAGACTATGGAATAGGCAATGAACTAGACTACAGACTAGACTAGACTATAGACTATAGACTATAGACTATAGACTATAGACTATAGACTATAGACTATAGACTATAGACTATAGACTATAGACTATAGACTATAGACTATATACTATAGACTATAGACTATAGACTATAGACTATAGACTATATACTATAGACTATAGACTATAGACTATAGACTATAGACTATAGACTATATACTATAGACTATAGACTATAGACTATAGACTATAGACTATAGACTATAGACTATAGACTATAGACTATAGACTATAGACTATAGACTATAGACTATAGACTATAGACTATAGACTATAGACTATAGACTATAGACTATAGACTATAGACTATAGACTATAGACTATAGACTATAGACTATAGACTATAGACTATAGACTATAGACTATAGACTATAGACTATAGACTATAGACTATATACTATAGAATATAGACTATATACTATAGACTATAGAATATAGACTATATACTATAGACTATAGACTATAGACTATAGACTATATACTATAGACTATATACTATAGACTATAGACTATAGACTATATACTATAGACTATAGACTATAGACTATAGACTATAGACTATAGACTATATACTATAGACTATAGACTATAGACTATAGACTATAGACTATAGACTATAGACTATAGACTATAGACTATAGACTATAGACTATAGACTATAGACTATAGACTATAGACTATAGACTATAGACTATAGACTATAGACTATAGACTATAGACTATAGACTATAGACTATAGACTATAGACTATAGACTATAGACTATAGACTATAGACTATAGACTATATACTATAGAATATAGACTATATACTATAGACTATAGAATATAGACTATATACTATAGACTATAGACTATAGACTATAGACTATAGACTATAGACTATAGACTATATACTATAGACTATAGACTATAGACTATAGACTATAGACTATAGACTATATACTATAGACTATAGACTATAGACTATAGACTATAGACTATAGACTATAGACTATAGACTATAGACTATAGACTATAGACTATAGACTATAGACTATAGACTATAGACTATAGACTATAGACTATAGACTATAGACTATAGACTATAGACTATAGACTATAGACTATAGACTATAGACTATAGACTATAGACTATAGACTATAGACTATAGACTATAGACTATAGACTATAGACTATAGACTATAGACTATAGACTATAGACTATAGACTATAGACTATAGACTATAGACTATAGACTATAGACTATAGACTATAGACTATAGATTATAGACTATAGACTATAGACTATAGACTATATACTATAGACTATAGACTATATACTATAGACTATAGACTATAGACTATAGACTATAGACTATAGACTATAGACTATAGACTATAGACTATAGACTATATACTATAGACTATAGACTATAGACTATAGACTATAGACTATAGACTATAGACTATAGACTATAGACTATAGACTATAGACTATAGACTATATACTATAGACTATAGACTATAGACTATAGACTATATACTATAGACTATAGACTATAGACTATAGACTATAGACTATATACTATAGACTATAGACTATAGACTATAGACTATAGACTATAGACTATAGACTATAGACTATAGACTATAGACTATAGACTATAGACTATAGACTATAGACTATAGACTATAGACTATAGACTATAGACTATAGACTATAGACTATAGACTATAGACTATAGACTATAGACTATAGACTATAGACTATAGACTATATACTATAGACTATAGACTATATACTATAGACTATAGACTATAGACTATATACTATAGACTATAGACTATAGACTATAGACTATAGACTATAGACTATAGACTATAGACTATAGACTATAGACTATAGACTATAGACTATAGACTATAGACTATAGACTATAGACTATAGACTATAGACTATAGACTATAGACTATAGACTATAGACTATAGACTATAGACTATAGACTATAGACTATAGACTATAGACTATAGACTATAGACTATAGACTATAGACTATAGACTATAGACTATAGACTATAGACTATAGACTATAGACTATAGACTATAGACTATAGACTATAGACTATAGACTATAGACTATAGACTATAGACTATAGACTATAGACTATAGACTATAGACTATAGACTATAGACTATAGACTATAGACTATAGACTATAGACTATAGACTATAGACTATAGACTATATACTATAGAATATAGACTATATACTATAGACTATAGAATATAGACTATATACTATAGACTATAGACTATAGACTATAGACTATATACTATAGACTATATACTATAGACTATAGACTATAGACTATATACTATAGACTATAGACTATAGACTATAGACTATAGACTATAGACTATAGACTATATACTATAGACTATAGACTATAGACTATAGACTATAGACTATAGACTATAGACTATAGACTATAGACTATAGACTATAGACTATAGACTATAGACTATAGACTATAGACTATAGACTATAGACTATAGACTATAGACTATAGACTATAGACTATAGACTATAGACTATAGACTATAGACTATAGACTATAGACTATAGACTATAGACTATAGACTATAGACTATAGACTATAGACTATAGACTATAGACTATAGACTATAGACTATAGACTATAGACTATAGACTATAGACTATAGACTATAGACTATAGACTATAGACTATAGACTATAGACTATAGACTATAGACTATAGACTATAGACTATAGACTATAGACTATAGACTATAGACTATAGACTATAGACTATAGACTATAGACTATAGACTATAGACTATAGACTATAGACTATAGACTATAGACTATAGACTATAGACTATAGACTATAGACTATAGACTATAGACTATAGACTATAGACTATAGACTATAGACTATAGACTATAGACTATAGACTATAGACTATAGACTATAGACTATAGACTATAGACTATAGACTATAGACTATAGACTATAGACTATAGACTATAGACTATAGACTATAGACTATAGACTATAGACTATAGACTAGACTAGACTATAGACTAGACTAAACTATAGACTAGACTAGACTATAGACTAGACTAGACTATAGACCAGACTAAGGACTAGACAATGGATTAGACTATAGACCAGACTAAGGACTAGACAATGGATTAGACTATGGCCTAGACTATGGACTAAACTATGATTAGACAATGGATTAGACTATGAAATAGGCAATGAACTAGACTATAGACTAGACTATGGACCAGACTAAGGACTATACTAAGGACTATACTATGGACTAGACTATGAACTTGACTATGGACTAGACTATGGTCTAGACTATGGACTAGACTATGGACTAGACTATGACTAGATTATGGACTACACTATGGACTATACTTTGACAAGACTTTGACTAGACTTTGACTAGACTTTAACTAGACTTTGACTAGACTTTGACTAGACTTTGACTAGACTTTGACTAGACTTTGACTAGACTTTGACTAGACTTTGACTAGACTTTGACTAGACTTTGACTAGACTTTGACTAGACTTTGACTAGACTTTGAGTAGACTTTGACTAGACTTTGACTAGACTTTAACTAGACTTTGAGTAGACTTTGATTAGACTTTGACTAGACTTTGACTAGACTTTGACTAGACTTTGACAAGACTTTGACTAGACTTTGACTAGACTTTAACTAGACTTTGATTAGACTTTGAGTAGACTTTGACTAGACTTTGACTAGACTTTGACAAGACTTTGACTAGACTTTGACTAGACTTTAACTAGACTTTGAGTAGACTTTGATTAGACTTTGACTAGACTTTGACTAGACTTTGACTAGACTTTGACTAGACTTTGACTAGACTTTAACTAGACTTTGACTAGACTTTGACTAGACTTTGATTAGCCTTTGATTAGACTTTGACTAGACTTTTACTAGACTTTGACTAGACTTTGACTAGACTTTGACTAGACTTTGACTAGACTTTGACTAGACTTTGACTAGGCTTTGACTAGACTTTGAGTAGACTTTGAGTAGACTTTGACTAGACTTTGACTAGTCTTTGACTAGACTTTGACTAGTCTTTGACTAGACTTTAACTAGACTTTGGCTAGACTTTGACTAGACTTTGATTAGACTTTGACTAGACTTTGACTAGACTTTGACTAGACTTTGACTAGACTTTGACTAGACTTTGACTAGATTTTGAATAGATTATAGACTACACTATGACTATTTCCATCTGCTATTTTCTTAACCCCACCTGTTTTTGTATGGCATACTTACATTGCACTTCCAGTAAAAATGTTGCATTTGCTACCGGTGCTAAACCATTATCCGCATAGCATGTGTACGCAGCCATTTGATTTCTCGTTATATTTATAAATTTCAGATACTGACCACTTACGGATGACACTAAGTTTTATGGAAGGAAATGCAGGAAACAAAAAATAAATATTATTAAATACAAATCAAGGACAGCTTGAATAATCTTTAGCGCACACATATAAATCTTGAAAATATTTCATATACATAAATCCAAGATTTATATGTAAATCATGGTGGATTATTATTTTTTTTTTTTTTATATTTCACATTGCATTTCATTTTATTGTATTGCCAGTAGTTTCTGCTCCATTTTACTTACTTTCAACTCCAAGTACATTAATTGTACGACCGTCATCCCGTCGCCATTCAACATGAGGCATTGGATTACCGGTGGCGGCACAGCTTAAATTTAATGTTTTTCCTTCTTCCACAATTAAAGTTCGTTGTATGTATGGAGCATTTGTATCTGGAATAAGAACATACATGAAAATACAGAGAAAAAAAAGTATTAAAATAACAGTCATGTGTGGTATGAGGAAACGGAAAAGGAAGATGATGATACTCTGTATGTGTATGTATGTCCTGTATAAGATTACGTATGAGGTTGTGTGCTTCTGTGAATGTTTTTGTATTAAAGGTATTTATATTAATTTTAATTTATGACCATGAGTGATTTTACAAAAAAGAAAAAACGCATTCATGTATCGGTCATGGCCTTTGCCATTTAAACACACATGTGTTTCCACCAATATTCGAAGAATGACCATGACTTTGATTATTTTCTCTTTGTTTACTCTTGCAATACGGCTAATGGAGGGTATTGTGAAGCGCTTAAAAAGGTAAGTGATTTTTAATGCGGCAGTAAAAGCTTTCAATATTTAATCATTGAAAGAACAGACTCAGAATTATTTTACATTAAGGGTAATAATCGTTTTGTATTCGTGCCAATTAAAGTGAGAACGATGTTTTATTTAAATGATAACTGTTTTTTAATGGTAGTATTATTATTTAATTCGCTTTATAAGAAGCAACAAAGCTTCGAATTAATTAATTCAATTCATTAAAATTTTAATTCAGAATTAAAAATGTCAGCAATTCATTCCACAACAACATTCCCTAAACAAACTAAACAAATTCTTTAGCTTTATTCAAAGGATTTTATTAAATAGAATTCTGTTAATTCAAATCAAATACAAATTAAATAAAAAATTTTTTTCTGCATTCAGTTTTGATTTTGTTTTTTAGTCATTTACAAAACTAATTGAAAACAAGTAAGGCCATATTGTTGAAGCTACATCTGTCGAATTGGCTGCCATTTATTTAGTTTATTTTGCCAAACCGTTAAGGACGGAGTATAGGGTTCATCAACATATATGTTTGAGCAACGTTCCACGCACTTCTCCCATTTTACAAAATTGTGGAATTTGGAATAACAATCCACTTCAGTCACTGTTAGATGTGGATTTTAGGCTGGCTGTCCATATTTCTCTGAGAACTACGTTGGACAGGCGATAGCTATAGGTCTATAATTAAAAACTTCTATTAAACTGAATTGGATGATATGCACACCTACCATATTTATTTTCAACAGGACAGCGCACAGTGGTATGAGAATAAAAAAAGAGGGAAATAAATCTGTAACTTCTAAACCGATTTGAATGAAATTTCACATGCGCAAAGAGGAAGTGTTGTTTTGAATTTGGACCTCATGACCCCATCAGGAGCGGGACCAGGAGTTCCCAAAGTAGGACAACTCGGGTATGTTCAATTTTTAAAATGATACTATTTCTTCGTTTGTGTTCCGATTTAAATAAATTAGGGAAATAAATAAATTAGGGAAAACTAAACAACTCGCTGAGAATTTACCTAGCACTGTTATTTACATTCATAAAAATGTTATAGCAACATGCTTTTTTATGAATTTCTATGTTAGGTAAATTCTCAGCGAGTTGTTTAGTTTTCCCTAATTTATTTGACACGTAAAAAATATAAGGTAGACATGTTATATACCAATGGATAGAGGGTGTCTACTTTTCAAAAATGTATATAACTTTTGACAATTAAAAAATTCATGGAATACTTTTTTGAAAAATATGACAAAAAATTATTTTTATTGAATTTTGCATAGATACAAATTTTTCAAATTGACATAAAATTTTTATTTATGAATATTTTTTAATGAAATTTCACAGTTATGTAGACTTTTCTATTTAAAATGGAAAAATAAAAACAAATTTTGAAATTTGTTATCAACTATCCCGCAATTCCCAAAAAAATCTTGAAAAATCCCAAATTGGGATTTTTTCGTTTTTTGGCTATAATATCCATAATAGGGGCGGGGTTATCGGAACCCTTTGCAAGATAATTAAGAACTTAATGGGCCATCTAAAGTAGGTTACTATATTTTGATATCGAGTATGCGATTTGAGAATTTTTGCCCTAAAGTTGAATTTTACATAATGAAATGCATTTTTTGAATAGACCTGATCCCTTCGGTATCAAAAATTATAAATGTTTTTTTCATTTAAAATATTTGGCATAAAGTTGGCTTTTCAAAAAGTACAAATTCATTATACATCCTTTTAGAAAATTTTTAGATAACTTAAAAAGAATAAAAGTACTTTTTTCCCAAAAAAAATTGCGAAAAATCGCCTTTTTTAATTTTTTTATATTCAAATGCATGTAACTTTGGACTCAGTCATGCTTTTTAAACACTTGTTTCTTTATTTGATATACAGATCTATTGTTAATCCTATAAAAGAAAAATGGATAAAATCAGAGAATATTTGGAACCGCGGTCACCAAAAAACTGGTGTAGAGTGGGTAAAAATTTTGAAAATTAAATTTTCAAATGCGAATATCTCCTAAGCTATAAGAGATAATTGATAGCTACGCCGAGATTTCTATACATATATGTAACGAAGAAATAGGATCGTTTTCAAAATTTAACGTACCATAATTTCAGCACCCCTGGTCACGTCCCTAATGGGCCCATAAGGTCCAAATTCAAAACTTAAACTCGACAACACTTTGTCTTTGCGCATGTACAATTTCATTTAAACCGGATTAACCGTTTAGAAGTTATAGATTTATTTCCCTTTCAGTGGTTATTCTGAATATCGGACTTATTTAATGTTTTAGTTATTGTTGTTAAGTTTACTGAACTTATTTTGTTTGATCCATGTTTTTGGAAAATTATCAATAAATGCAACCTATTTAAGTAATAAGTAAAGTATATCACATCAAAATTCTAAAATTTACCACTGAGATCCGATTTGACCAAATTTGAACTTTTTTTAAATTGAAAAAGTCAATTTAACTTACCCGCTATGGATGGTGGTATCAACAGATCACTTAAGAAAGTGCCATTTTTCGCTTGCACCTTGTAAGCATTTACACCAGGTATACCGGGAGTTCCATTCGTTCCGGACTTTCCTGGCCTGCCTCTGGGTCCAGCAATGCCTGAGGAAAAACAAAAAATAAAAAACAAACAAAATAATTTATAACAAACACTTGCACTGCAAAATTTATATTTATTACAAAAAACAAACAATTTGTTAACATTTTCCGTTTTTCATTTTCCATTCATTATTGTTCTGCTTTTATTTATATTTTTTTTTCTTCTTTTTTTCAATGAATTCCCGGGCTTTCTCCATTAAAAGGCCATAAATGTAACAAAATTCATTTATAATCTTAACCACATTGGCTTTTACCATTAATCATGCCACTATTAATCACGATCCATCAACTTGAAAAAACAAAACTTGAAAAACAACAAAAGAATTTTCCTGGTAAAAAAAACAAAACTTTGAGAGAAAAAGATGCAACAACATTAAACAAAATTTCAATCTTAATTGTAATTGAAGTGAAAAAAGTTTATTTTTTTTTTGTTTTCTTTTTTTAACATCACATTTTTTTGCAATAATGTTTTGGCAGAAATGATGGGTATTTGTGAAAGCAAAGAGCGTGTAGTATGACTTTGTTTTCTTTTTATGTCCTCTACCAAAAATGGACGATATATTTGAGTTTGTTAAATTCAAACATTAATTTGAAACCAATTCATAAGGCATTCGGAAAAGCATTTTTCGTTTTATATTGAGGTTTGTACAGAAAGTGGGCGTAAATAGGGGCGTAACATCCAGCAAAAGATTTGAAATCATATGTAGATTTGTGCGCAAAATCTTATGTGAATCACTTCAAACAAATTAATCAATATTTCCTTCCGGAGAACGACCTCTGTGTATGCCAAATTTTGTTTTAATCGGTTCTGTTTTGCCGTAAAAGATTAAGCAACTACAAAACTTATCTCTTTTATATATTTATATATATAGAAGCACACAAAAGTCGTTAAAGCTGGCTATAATTGCAAGCGTTTGACTAACTCAAGTAGTTTTATTTTTATTTTGTTTTTCCTTATTTCCTTTAGTCAAATGTTTACTAGATAAACAATTGAATATAAACGGGACATATACCTCAGCAGAACATATGGAATTTTTGGCAAACATTAATGTACACCAGTTTGCTCTTGCGTTAGTCGTTGAAAAACTTTATCGAAGACAGAATTGTCCTTGTTGCCTCAAATTTTTTTACAAATTATAACGAATTTTGAAAATTTTAATAACTCCATACAAAGCTGTATACGAAAAAATCTAAAGTGTTTGTATAAAATATAGGACATCTGGATATAGTTGAACTTTCTTTCATGCCAATATGTCTTCCAACAATCTTTAAATTAAATTATAGTTGCTTTTTTTTCGTGGGTAACCATAACATTCATAAGGTTTAATTACGATACTTCCCCGTATAGATTCCTAAACAAATACTCCAGCATTAGAAAATGCAAATACACAAGAAGTTAGTTTTTATACCAATAAGAAATTTTAATATTGAACCGTGCTTTGTTAAGCAAACAGGATGAGGAAGTGTGTGGGCGAGTGGCTACACTTGGGAGGTTTAGTTTCAGGTTTTTTCCTCTTTAATAAACAATACAATTTAAAAAAGTAGCTACAATAATACTGCTGGCTAGCTCGTCTGGCTCTGGCAGAATGGAAATGCGAAAATCATAAATATAGTTGGGAATATTGCTTACAAATGTAATGAATTTGCTCTAAATATTTCCATATAAGTACTTATAGTACATACCTTTAAGTCCTCTTTCACCAGGTGGTCCCTGGGAACCCTTGGGACCTGGTAAACCATCTTTACCATCCTTGCCATTTAGACCATCTTTTCCATCTCTGCCCGGCATGCCATCTTTTCCTGGTATACCATCAGCGCCAGCACGTCCGGGTACACCATCTAAACCCGGCTCACCAGGTACACCATCTCGTCCATCTAATCCCTGTCTTCCCGATACGCCGATATCACCCTTGGGGCCTCTAGGTCCTAAAGGACCTATGGCACCATCTACACCAGGTGGTCCTGGTAAACCCACGTCTCCTCTGTTGCCCTTCGGACCGGGTATACCTGGCAGCCCTGGTGGACCTGTAGAGCCCTTTGGACCCTGAGGTCCTGGTGGTCCTTGGGGACTAGCTGGACAATATTCCTGCGTACTCTGACAAAAGCCCGTAATCATTTTTTCAGGTACACGACAATACGTATTGAGATAA
This sequence comes from Calliphora vicina, assembly GCF_958450345.1. NCBI lineage: Eukaryota > Metazoa > Arthropoda > Insecta > Diptera > Calliphoridae > Calliphora > Calliphora vicina. The sequence goes on along the minus strand of NC_088784.1, from coordinate 97,276,265 downwards.
ACCCAATCATCCCCACCAGGAGCGGCTCCTTTAAGGCCAGTTCTTTTGCGAATTTCTTTATCTTGTTCTTCAAGTACTTTGCGATGATTGGGAGTAAAGAATTCGATAAAAGGATCTGAAAGATAAACAGTAATTGACAAAATTATAAAAGGTGGTTTTCTATATTTCAAATATATTAACTTGTTTAATTAAATAAGAGTATGACTAGTCATAGTCTAGTCATAGTCTAGTCATAGTCTAGTCATAGTCTAGTCATAGTCTAGTCATAGTCTAGTCATAGTCTAGTCATAGTCTAGTCATAGTCTAGTCATAGTCTAGTCATAGTCTAGTCATAGTCTAGTCATAGTCTAGTCATAGTCTAGTCATAGTCTAGTCATAGTCTAGTCATAGTCTAGTCATAGTCTAGTCATAGTCTAGTCATAGTCTAGTCATAGTCTAGTCATAGTCTAGTCATAGTCTAGTCATAGTCTAGTCATAGTCTAGTCATAGTCTAGTCATAGTCTAGTCATAGTCTAGTCATAGTCTAGTCATAGTCTAGTCATAGTCTAGTCATAGTCTAGTCATAGTCTAGTCATAGTCTAGTCATAGTCTAGTCATAGTCTAGTCATAGTCTAGTCATAGTCTAGTCATAGTCTAGTCATAGTCTAGTCATAGTCTAGTCATAGTCTAGTCATAGTCTAGTCATAGTCTAGTCATAGTCTAGTCATAGTCTAGTCATAGTCTAGTCATAGTCTAGTCATAGTCTAGTCATAGTCTAGTCATAGTCTAGTCATAGTCTAGTCATAGTCTAGTCATAGTCTAGTCATAGTCTAGTCATAGTCTAGTCATAGTCTAGTCATAGTCTAGTCATAGTCTAGTCATAGTCTAGTCATAGTCTAGTCATAGTCTAGTCATAGTCTAGTCATAGTCTAGTCATAGTCTAGTCATAGTCTAGTCATAGTCTAGTCATAGTCTAGTCATAGTCTAGTCATAGTCTAGTCATAGTCTAGTCATAGTCTAGTCATAGTCTAGTCATAGTCTAGTCATAGTCTAGTCATAGTCTAGTCATAGTCTAGTCATAGTCTAGTCATAGTCTAGTCATAGTCTAGTCATAGTCTAGTCATAGTCTAGTCATAGTCTAGTCATAGTCTAGTCATAGTCTAGTCATAGTCTAGTCATAGTCTAGTCATAGTCTAGTCATAGTCTAGTCATAGTCTAGTCATAGTCTAGTCATAGTCTAGTCATAGTCTAGTCATAGTCTAGTCATAGTCTAGTCATAGTCTAGTCATAGTCTAGTCATAGTCTAGTCATAGTCTAGTCATAGTCTAGTCATAGTCTAGTCATAGTCTAGTCATAGTCTAGTCATAGTCTAGTCATAGTCTAGTCATAGTCTAGTCATAGTCTAGTCATAGTCTAGTCATAGTCTAGTCATAGTCTAGTCATAGTCTAGTCATAGTCTAGTCATAGTCTAGTCATAGTCTAGTCATAGTCTAGTCATAGTCTAGTCATAGTCTAGTCATAGTCTAGTCATAGTCTAGTCATAGTCTAGTCATAGTCTAGTCATAGTCTAGTCATAGTCTAGTCATAGTCTAGTCATAGTCTAGTCATAGTCTAGTCATAGTCTAGTCATAGTCTAGTCATAGTCTAGTCATAGTCTAGTCATAGTCTAGTCATAGTCTAGTCATAGTCTAGTCATAGTCTAGTCATAGTCTAGTCATAGTCTAGTCATAGTCTAGTCATAGTCTAGTCATAGTCTAGTCATAGTCTAGTCATAGTCTAGTCATAGTCTAGTCATAGTCTAGTCATAGTCTAGTCATAGTCTAGTCATAGTCTAGTCATAGTCTAGTCATAGTCTAGTCATAGTCTAGTCATAGTCTAGTCATAGTCTAGTCATAGTCTAGTCATAGTCTAGTCATAGTCTAGTCATAGTCTAGTCATAGTCTAGTCATAGTCTAGTCATAGTCTAGTCATAGTCTAGTCATAGTCTAGTCATAGTCTAGTCATAGTCTAGTCATAGTCTAGTCATAGTCTAGTCATAGTCTAGTCATAGTCTAGTCATAGTCTAGTCATAGTCTAGTCATAGTCTAGTCATAGTCTAGTCATAGTCTAGTCATAGTCTAGTCATAGTCTAGTCATAGTCTAGTCATAGTCTAGTCATAGTCTAGTCATAGTCTAGTCATAGTCTAGTCATAGTCTAGTCATAGTCTAGTCATAGTCTAGTCATAGTCTAGTCATAGTCTAGTCATAGTCTAGTCATAGTCTAGTCATAGTCTAGTCATAGTCTAGTCATAGTCTAGTCATAGTCTAGTCATAGTCTAGTCATAGTCTAGTCATAGTCTAGTCATAGTCTAGTCATAGTCTAGTCATAGTCTAGTCATAGTCTAGTCATAGTCTAGTCATAGTCTAGTCATAGTCTAGTCATAGTCTAGTCATAGTCTAGTCATAGTCTAGTCATAGTCTAGTCATAGTCTAGTCATAGTCTAGTCATAGTCTAGTCATAGTCTAGTCATAGTCTAGTCATAGTCTAGTCATAGTCAAGTATGCAACGTCTTACATTATTAGTATTTGATGGCTTCCATCTTTCTTTCATAATCCTATAATAGGTTTTTGTATTTCAAATATGAGTTTTCTTTATTCGAAAACTTTTGTATAAGTTTTTTCGCTTTTGTGTTAAATTATTCCGGACTTTGTTGTTTTTCAAACTCAACAATTATTGGCAATTTAGTTCCAACTTTTCATCATGCATTACTTTATCTAGCATGTTCGTTGATTGTCTTGCATTTATTAGCTTTTTTGAGTTTTGTTTCTACGAATACTTGTTATCTTTGATATTTTGTTTGTGTGACATCCAGAAAACATTTTTTAACTAATCTTTCAATTCATTCGTTCATGTACTTGTACAGTAGCTAAGTTTGAAAACTATCAACTAAAAAACAAAAGTGAGTTTTCTCTAACTTTTCTCGTTTCTTCCACTTTCAGTTGTTCTTCATTAGAATTTAAAATTGTTTTCATATTTTATGCATGTCTTGTTGTTGTTGTTGTTCAAACTAAGGGGCAGGATTCTAATCTTGAGTTGAAGTGCAGTCACATAGATACTGTAGTATTTATCTAAGTATTTGTATCTGTGTGTGTTCTTATGAGTTTGTGTGTAAATTGATGACAACCACTTACCATGCATTGATGTTGATGGTGATGAAGAGATATCTCGGCGCATTCTTTTCTGGTATTTTAACAATTCTTCTATTGGTTTTGGCTCTTTGGACAAGTTGATGGTCTCGCTGTTGTCATTAGATTTTCTTTCTTCAGTTTTAGTTTTTATTACTTCGCCATCATATTGTTCAATTGCACTAGAAGTTCTTCTACTCCTTCGACTTGTGTCGTCTTCACCATTGCCACTGTTTTTATCATCACTATTGGCGAGTTTAGCAGTTCCAGTTGTGCTGTTATTGTTGTGTTCTGTTTTATTTTCATTATTATCTACTAAAGTTGTTCGGGGAATTGATGAGTATCTGCAAAGAGTTGCAAAGAAAACAAATGTATTAATAAAATAATAGTAATAGCCGAGTATAGGGAAAAAAGAAGATATTAAAATATGATTGTTGATAAAGTTTAATCAAAAGAATTGTTATAAACATTTAAATTTTAGCATAGAGTTCATCATAAAATTCTTTGTATACATAGCATGTAAATGTGGGAAATTTTTTAACACGGGATTGATTTCGAGAATTTTTTTATTTTTGCATAATATTAGCTCAACAAAATACGTATCACCAAAAAGTTGAAGGATATATAGTCGAAAATAGCACTCTAACTTTCTTTACAAATTGAAATGGAAAAACAAACACAATTTATATAAATTTTTTTTTCCAAAATTTTTTCAAATACTGTATATTGCAACCTTTAGCATTAAATAAATTTTATTAATCTTTTTCTATTTTATACTCTACAGGTTGTTGATTGCACAGATTCAAACATGCAGATACATGTATGTACATGAACTCACATGAACATAACACAATTGCCCCATTAACCCGATAAACTAAAGAGCAAAAAAGTCATGTAAAATATTTGGAAAAAGTTTTAAAAGTGCATTGATGGGCCATCATCGACATACATTTACAAATATCAGGGTGAGTAGAGAATAAAAACTATTAATTAAATATAATCAAGTGCAAATTAAATATTGAAAAATCTTTATAAATAGACAACAAATTTGTGGGTTTTAAAATTGTAATTAAATTATGCAGCTTGATAATAATGTTTTGAAATTGTTTGTAATGCTTCTTAAATGCATTACTGTAAGGGAAATTTATCAGTTTTTATCCATTTATCCCAAAAATAAGGCATTTGGTTGTTAGTCACTCAGTGACGTTACTCTTTTATGTATTTATAGATACGTTTCTCAATGTAGCACCACTTGAAACTACTATTTCTTGTAAATGCCAAACATTGCTTTGAAAAAGCAAATGCCGGAAATAGTATTAGGAATTATTAAATTGTTTGATATTGATAAACAATCAATGGCGCTTCAAAGCTATTGTTCTTTTTATCATTCTCAGAAATTATGTTTATACCCACCATCATAAAAGATGGGGAGTATATTGATTTTGTCATTCCATTTGTAACACATCGAATTATTCATCGCAAAGTATATACATACATTCGTGGTCCTTACGGAATTCCAAGACGATCTATCTGTCTGTTGAAAATACGATAGGGCCCAATCGAAAGGAACTAACTGGCTGATATTTTCCACAAATACTCTTTGTAGATAAGGTTGGTTTGATATTGAAAATGGGCAATATCCGTCCATTATTTCAGCTAGCCCCCATACAAATATCTCCCCGGAATATTATTTGAGCAGGTCCCCATACAATGTCCCCATCAGAAAATGACTTGAAAATTCATAATTTTCATACAATAATTAATATCGTGATGAAATTTGACATAAACAGGTTTTATGTAAACCTAAATCTTTCTATCAACTTGTGTGAGGATTGGTCCATAATTGACTCTACCCCTCATATAACTCCTATATCAGAAAAATATTTGATTGTCACATATTGATGGTGGGTATACAAGTTTCGGTATAGCCGAATGTAAAACTCTTACTTGTTTTAAAGCTAATAAGTTTCAATCGGTTTCATCTGTGTAAGAGTATATACTAGGTGTACCAAGTAAAACAATAAAAATAACGTTGCTTCTTTTTGTACGGGTTAAACCTACATATCGTTACCAAAAATTATAGCAGCCTAAATAAGTTTTCAATGATTGTATGGCTGCATTAAATGGCGAGCGAAAATAAAACAATTTAGAATGATATAATCGGATGTGCCGAATCCTTTTTTCTCCCGAATAGTGTTGTTTGATAAATTTATACTATATGTGGATCCTGAAATTATTGAGGGCTTTTAAAACGTATTTTAACCCACAAATAGCCATCTATACAGATGGCTCCAGGTCTGTGGTTGGGCTTCTATATTCCCCATTTTCAGAAGGGGGTGTTTTTCAGGCTACAGGTTCAATATAGTGTAATTCAATCTGAGATTTCAGCAATCATATCAGAATCTGTACTGACAGTAATTTTGCTATCAAATTCCTAGCTGGTGTCTACTCGACATCCAGATTGGTACATGAATGCCGGATATCTCTTAACGAAATGGCGAGACATACTAACCTAGAGTTATTCTGGGTGCCGGGTCACTGCTATTGCGGATGAACTGGCCAAAAAATGCTTATGTCTACAAGTTGATGAGATCGATATTTTGGTCGGTTTACCGCTATCTTGCTGTAAATCACTAATACAGCGTAAATTATTTAAGTCTGTTCAGCTCAGATGATCTAATCTGACAAATTCCTTGATATCGAGGATCACAATGCCCGTTTTTGACCATCATAGGTTAATGTCCCTCATGGGGCTATCATGGGCTAGGCTGCGAGTTTTGATATCAGTGCTGCTTAATTGGTGCGAATGCTAGGAGACTGAACACCCCATACAAGGACTTCTGTAGAAGGTGCCATGATGTAGACGAGGAGGAAACGGTTTAATATATCCTCTGTCTTTGCCCTACTCTATCGGGGGCTCAGACTGCGACAATATGTAGGGTCTAGCGGAAATATCTACTGTGGATGTCAAGCAGATGGATTCGTTCATTCGTGCTTCAGGGTGGTTCAACATTGAACCCATTTCTGACATATGAAGGACCTCTTGAGGACCTGAGCATGCCCCCTGGGGTATCACAAAGCGACCAATTCATAATACTGGCCTTTATAACCAACCTAACACATAACCGGATGGTTAAACAAACACTGGTAAATCGATTATGGATATGGAGATATTATGGATCTTTATGGGTAAGGATTATGGAATTAAGCCAAATAATCTTATCGCACAATCCCATACTGATTTTTTGGCCCAAATTTTGACACGTTTGGCCTATCATTTAATGAATATTAATGGAAAATGTTGATGTCATCTGCAAATGAATGGGTAAAGTCGGTAGTTCTCAGAAGATCATTTAGGAAAATAAGAAAGAGAGTAAGATGTGATCTACAAACTATTTGACACTGACAGCTCCTTAAACTTAAGGTAGGGTCAGACTACGCAAATTATTTGACACAAGATGTTTCATGTGTTTGATCAAAACTACATCAAATAATTCATGGGTTGATTTTGTGTTCACACTGTACACATTTATTTGCCATATTTGTTTAATCAAACTACACCGAAATACTATCAAACACACAAAGGGGAAAATATATTTGACTTGTCACATTTATGGTAATATTTGTTCTAAATAATTATTAAATAAAGCTGCAAAACAACTTTAATTTCTTTCATCAATAAAAAAGACATTTCTAGAAAGTAAAATATTACCAGATTTTGCTTTACATTTGAAAGAATTATGAAATTTCAGTACTTTTATTTAAGCGTCAAATATTTTATGTTTCTAGTTTGAACACAAAATATTTTTGCACTGCAAACAAGAAAATAGCTGAATTTGGTCAAACAAATTTATTTGTCAATATGAAAACATTCTTGTAATGTGACCAATGTGTGACCACTAAACAGCAAATATTTTCCTGCATTTTGGGTATTTTTTTATTTGATCTTGCAATTCATTTGCAAGATCAAACAGCGTCAAATAACAGCTGTTGCATCATGTGTTATCGCAAAAGTAGTGTTGCTATATCTTAAATTAAAAATCGCTAAATAATGAAAACAAATCGCGAAAAGAACACAAGCTTGAACAATTTAATAATATAATTATTAAATGTTTATTTATTAAATATATTACTATCACAATTCATAATTGAAATTGAATGGAAATGTAATCATGTTTTATACTTGAAAAATATTTGAAATATTAAATATTTTTCAAACAAAAAACATATGGCTTGAATTTATGTTTCCTTTTTACTGGAGAATGCTATTGAAATAAAGTGTAATACAACTATAATTCAATTGCTTGACTATAACTCAAGGCTTGAATTACACTTGCTATCAACTTGAATTCCAGTAAAAATGCTTATTGGTTTTTTAATACATATTATTAATCGAACACGACTTTTTCCAAACTTGTTTCATTCAGAATAAGAACATGTTCACAAATATTGTTAAATTTTATGGAAATGTTTACCTTTTTTACATAAATTTTTAATTAATTCCAATTCAATCGCATTATCTAAAAATTTATAATAAAAATGTTTGTATGATACTAAAATCAGAAAAGTGAAAAATGCTATTAGACATATTCTTCTTCTGCAGTAAAAAAAAAATTAAACAGATCATACTGTTTAAGAATTATTTTTTAATTACAATCAATTCATACTATTTATGTATCTATAAAAAATTTTCTTTGATTTTAAATTCAATCTGTAAAATTTCAGTTAATATTCCATATGTACATATGAGCAATTTTAAATTTTGAAAATAGACAAACTCCATGTATAAATAAAAAATAATCAAACATCAGACTATGTTAAACGTATAAAAATATAAATCGCATAAAATTGCAAAAATCGCAACATAGACTTCATGTCTTCAATTAGTTTTTCTCCCAGTATGTCATCCTAGGCTGAATGACTTTTATGTGAAGAAGAAGACTTCATTTATTGATGCAATTATTTAGTGAAAATAATTTAAATAACAAATATTCAAGAAATATTGAATATCTATTTATGTTTAAAAAAAAATAGTGAATTTGTGTCATTAATTTAGTTCGAAAAATATTTAAATAATCTCCTCTTATTTTTCCGCCATGCTGAGCAAATAATTTTCTGTTTTTTTCTATTTGATCAAACAATTATTTTATGAAAGTGTTTGATATAGTGTGACCACACGGCAAATATATTTACTGATTCTTTTTCGCAGCAGTTTGGTCAAACAAAAAGTGAAAAATTAAATTCAATATATGATAACAAAATTCAATAAATCTCTAATAAAATGATTACTTTACAATTCGAAATAAGTGCTTTAACCTTAAAAATATTTGCAAGATCAAATTATATATTTTTTAGGTATTTATGTAGCTAGTGGTCACACTTTGTTCACATTAAGAAAATATTTTGTTTGCCGACAAATAATTTTGTTTGACTAAAATCATCTGTTTTGTTGTTTGCTCTAAATTTTATTTGTGGTCAGATTCAGGCAATGAAATATTTGACGATAAACGTCAAATATTAGCTGTGTGTGACCGTACCTTTACTCATGGTTTCAATCATTTAGAATGTAAAATTTTCTAAATATTTCTTATAATTTTTAAGTTACAGCTTTATAAATTTCAGTTGACGATATATAAATTTTAAACAAAAATAACATATGGAAAACTTACCTTTGATCAGATAAATTCCCCAAGGAAAGAGGTTTTCCATTTATTAGTTGCTGTTGTTTTCCTAGATGTTCTACTTGTTGTAATAATATTTGCTCTACCATAGCACGCAGCACATGTTCCGACGCAAATAATTCCTGCTGAAATTGTTCACGAAATAACGATGGAGACACTATTGATGAGGGTGGAGATGATGATGATGAAAATTCTTTGGGGATTTTTGATGAAGAACTTGTATCTCCCAGTTGGCTGTTATGGAGTGAAGATGGTGATGCTGCTGATGATGATGATGATGTGAAATTTTGGCAGGTTGTTGTGCAGGAGACTACATGTGAGTAAAATAACACAGATAGGGAGGCTAAAGCCAATGTCAGTATGCCCAAACAAATATAAACAGTGGCAAGGGATGTTATTAGGGTAGGTGGAGATGAAGTAGTAGCAGCTGCTTGTTTACATGTTGTCGCTGTTGGCTGGTGATGGCAAGGTTGTTCGTAGTCATAGTGATGTTGGTGCTGCCATTTCTGCTGCTGTTGCTGTTGTTGTTGTTTTTGATGTTGAGTTCCTTTTAAATGTTGATCGCTTTGTAAATTGCATTGGCAATTTTTCCATTTACATGTTGGCGTATTATCTGCAGGTTCACTTGTCAATGTAGATGTTGTTGTTGTTGTTGGCGTAATCTTTGTTGCTTGTTGTTTATTTTCCTTTGCTGTTATTATTGTTGATACATCCTTAGTTGAGGAGGCCATCGCCAGTGCTGTTTTTCCATTGCTTTGTGCTGGCATCTGCAAAGGTGCTGCCGTGTCATTCATTTGTTTTGCCAACTGCTGTTGTTGTTGTTGTTGTTCGCTTTCATCGTTATTTTCCCTTAATATATTTGTTCTGTCTGTTGGCATCACAATATTGTTTTCTTTAACTTCCTGCATTTCCTTGTCATAGTCATAGTCGTGCCCCTCTATACCCAACTCCTCCATCTCCTTTTCCTTTTTTCGCTTTTTGGCACTATATTTCATTTGATTTATGGCCACAAACATCTCTAATTCTTCTTCCTGCTTTCGTTATGTTTGTTTATTGTTTTGCTCTTCTTCTCACGACATCAAAACATTTAGTTTTAAGATTTTTTTTAATGTGATTTCTCTCCTGTTTTTTTCTTCGTTCTATTTGTATTTCTTAAGGAAATGAAGTAATCAAGGTGGAAGAAGATGAATTTAATAAATAAGTAACGAGTGCTGAAGAAAAATACATTTAAAGTCTGTTTAAATTTAGCAATATAATTTCAACGTTTGAAGTACACGTGCCATATACAAGCCAAGAAGGCACATACTTATGTATGAACAAGAAATATTTTATTATTAAAGATAATGCCAACAAAAAAGAGGAACTTATTCTAAATTAACAAAAAAGTTGCACCATGAAGAATACTTTAGTTTGTTATAAAAAAGCTGTAGAGCTTTTTTCGAGTGGCTTCCTTTATATAGAGGATAAAAAAAGGTATTGAAGTTCTCAAATAAAATGTTTAGTTTTTTTAAGACCAATTTTTTTTGAAAATCGACTTTTCGAATTTTCGACTTTCTTAAATTTTTGAATGGTCGACTTTTCAACTATCGATTGTATGACTTAAAAATGCGGGATTTACAATAGATGTCGTATCTTTTGAACGCGGTATTGATTACATATCTGTCATTTATTATACCCTTCACCATTAGTGGCAAGGGTATATATAAGTTTGTCATTCCGTTTGTAATTTCCACATTTTTCATTTGCGACCCCATGAAGTATATATATTCTGGATCGTTATAGATAGCGGAATCGATATAGCCATGTCCGTCTGTCCGTCTGTGTGTTGAAATCAACTTTCCGAAGCCCCCAAATAACTTACATACACGATTCATACATCAATATCTCCGAAATTCTTCCGGCTCGGTCGCTATTTAAAATCGAGAAAATCGGTCCACAAATGGCTGAGATATAAGGAAAAAACTAGGACAACCTCGATTTTTGACCTATATCTGGATTACTAAGTCATAAATATAGACAATATGGATATAATATGGAATGATAGATATTTCAAAGACCTTTGCAACGACGTATATAAGACCATAGTAAGTTGGACATACTATGGGTCAAAATCGAAAAAAAAATATAACAATTTGGAAAAAAAATTCCAAAAAAATTAATTAAAGAAATTTAAAAAAAAGAATTTTGAAAAAACTTTTTTTAAAAAAAATTAAAAAACAATTTGGAAAAAAAAAATTTTAAAACATTAAAAAAAATGTTTGATTTTGTTTAAAAAATATTTAAAACAAAAAATCCGAATCTAATATACCCTTCACCAAATTATACTTTAAAATACAAATTTTAAAACAAAAAAACAATTTTGAGGTTTTTGAAAATTAAAAAAAAAATTAAAATTTTTTTTTCGAAATTGTTTTTTTTAATTTTATTATTGAAAAGAAATTTATGACAAAAAAATTTTTTTGGTAAAAAAAATTCGTGTTAAAAAATATTTTTCCCGATTTTGACCCATTCTAGTTCGAAATTATTATAACCTTATATACATCGTTGCAATGGACTTTGAAATATCTATCACTAGTTGACCGCCCCGGCTTCGCATTTACTAATGTTAGTTCTTCAAGTTTCTCCAACCCACATACACCTGCCTGTTCTTATTTATTTGCAAATAAAATATCTAAATTTGTACAACATACTTTAGGGGGCTTTTTTATTACAGTTGACTGGACCCAAAAAAAGAATTTCCGAGTTTTCCACGGAATTTTATTTTTTTTCTTTACAAGCCATCTCCTGAAAATTTCGAATCGAATAAAAAAAAATCAGCCAAATCGCTCCAGCCATTCTCACGTGATGCCATTACATACATGGACCATTTAATTTTTATATATATAGACTAGCTGTCCCGGCAAACATTGTTCTGCCATAGCTCACACAAAGTTTGAAGACTCCCTCTATATTGGTACTCCATATATGCAATAATAAATGTTTACTTTGTATGGGAGGTGCCATGCCCATTGTATAGGTCAATTGTGAATCTAAACCATCCAGGGACCCACTCAAACACACACAACAAATTTCATCGAAATCGGCCCAGCCGTTAAGTAGGAGTTCAGTTACTAACACACGTACAGAAGAATTATATATATAAAGATTAGATATCCATATTGTCTACATTAATAAATGACTTAATAATCCAGATATAGATATATATAGGTTTTTTCCTTGTATCTCAGCCATATGTGGGCCGATTTTCTCGATTTTAAATAGCAACTGATCCGGAAGAATTCTCGATATATTGATGTTCATGTTTGTAAGTTATTTGGGGGCTACGGAAAATTGATTTCAACATACAGACGGACATGGCTATATCGACTTCGCTATCTATAACGATCCAGAATGTATATGTATACTTTATGTGGTCGCAAATGAAAAATATAGAAAGTTCAAACGGATTACCCTTGTCACTCATGGTGAAGAGTATAAAAACCAATAAAAATTTAATATAAAGAGATAAACTGACTCGATTTCTAAATGGCCAGTCACCATTTGTCATTTGAAATGGCGATGTTTTGATTATTAAATCAAAAATTAAGTTAAGATGTTAATTAAAACTTAAAGAAAACCTAATAATGTTAAATAAAATTCAATTCCACGAATTTTCGTTTTAATCTTTGTAAAAAAGCAAAATACTAAAATAATTTCACTTTTGATCGGACTAGAATTCTGTGACAGCCCTGAACATTCAAGAGTTTTAGGAATAATTTGAATAATGAAGTTGTTATTGGTCTATTGCGGTTAATTATTTTTTGTTTTATGAATCTTCTACATTTGTTTTAGAGCTTTAATCTTCTTTTAGAGTATATCATGATCAAAAAACATCACATAAAACTAAGGAAAATAATTCCAGGGAATTCTCGCTCAACTTCCCGTGATTTCGGGATTGAAAATTTTGCGGAATTCTCGGGAACTCCCGTGAAAAACTCTAGTGACTGTGTTCCATCGGTTTCAATGTGCGAAAGGTTGTTGGCGCTGTTCAAAAGTTGAGTTTTTGACACGGAAAACAAAGATCGCCTAGGCTAGCCTAAAAAGTTTGAAGACCAAGAAATTGTAAATGAAAATTATTGTCAAACTCACTGACAGCTACTCAAGCAGAAAGTTCAAAACGTTTTCAAGCAGCAGGATTCATACAAAAGCAGGTAAATTGGGTACCATACGAATTGTAATTGAGAGATCTTGAAAGACAATTTTGTATGTCTGAAATGCTGCTTGTATGCTATAAAAGAAAAGGATTTTTGCACCAAATCATTACTTGCGATGAAAAATGGATCCATTACGATAACCCGATGCGTAAGAAATCGTATATGAAGCACGCCCAATCAGCCGAATCTACACCAAAGCCAAGTATCCAAGGCGCTAAGGTAATTCTCTGTATTTGGTAGCAGCAAAACGCTCTCTCTTTGATACGCCTCACTTTGGAACAGAGTATCCGATATTGACTTTATTTGGCTTGGAATCCATATGTTGCCAGAAAAATGGGAAAAGGTCATAGCTAACAATGGCCAATACTTTGAATAAACTTATATTGTACCAAAATTTCAAAATAAAAGCTAAAAATTTTAAAAAATCTCGCATTTTTTCAATATTTTCGAAATTTGTGGTGTTTTTATACTTTTTTAAACAAGGACAACATTTTTATTTTAAAAATTCAATAATTTATTTTCATCAGTGATTTTTGAAAGCAGAATTTGTTTAGATGCCTATTTATATTTAACATTTATGACCGATAAAGTCCTATTTAGGGAACTTTTGTATGAGGGCTAGATGAAATAAACGGAATCCATGGGCCGCAAAAAACTGAATCGAAATATCATCAAAATTGCGACCTGTACTGGAGAGCCAGCTAGACGGACGGACGGGCGGACGTTCGGATATTGTTTAATCGACCCAAAAAGTGATTTTGAGTCGCCCGGTACAATACATTGGTGTAAGGTATAAAAATATATAATTGCTAGATTTTTATCCTTAGATCCAGCTTCATAAATACTCATTACAGGACAACATTTTTGGTCAAATGCTTTTCTGAAACAAACTAATCCTTTATTTAAGTCGGAAACATTGACACCTTGCATTTCCTCCATACAAATGGAGCCCGTCTAATGTAAATCGCTTGTAAAAAAAAGAAAAAATAAAAACAGTTGAATCGTAATTTAAAAATAATTTAATATTTCATTACATCTCAATATAATTGGTACTTAATCCTGTTTTTATTCAATTTTCCATACAATTATCTAATTTCACAACAGCATGCAAAAAATTGCCTTAATTCCATAACTATCAACAGTTGGTAAATTCTCTTCTTTAATTATTATAACATTCCCAGAGCATTTCATAAAATCAAATTAGCTCTTAATTAATACAATTACTTTTTTTCATAATAATAATTGCTGTGTACAGTTCTTTGTAATGTTGTGAAATGTGGAATTTTATATACAATAAACCATCAAAATAATACAATTAAACAATTTTGTTTATGGGCATTATTTTGGTTTCACGGAAAACATTATTTTCAAACGATTACACTAGATTACACTAGGTTCTTGTTCATGAGGTGTGATTTGAGTTTTTCTTTTTCCGGGAAATCGGGATTAATTTTGAAAATTCAATTTTAAGAATGTAGACTTCGTTAAAAAGCTAAACAATTTCATTGGATTTAAAATGTAAATGGATACAAATAAAGAAATCCAATAAAAATTAAATAAAAAGAGATAAACTGACTCGATTTCTAATTTTGGTTATATACAAACCTGTCACCATTTGTCATTTGAATCGGAATGGCTTCAATTTCCATTAGATTTAGTTCTACCTTCGTTAGATTCCAATTAATTCGATTGAATCTGCAATGTTTTTCTTATTAAATCAAAAATTAAGTTAAGATATTAATTAAAACTTGAAGAAATCCTAATGATATTAAACAAAATTAAATTTCACGGAAGGTGGTTTTATTCCAAACATTTTCGTTTTATTCTACAAAAATAATTCCAATTTCGATCGCAATAGAATTCTGTGAAAGCCCTGAACATTCACGAGTTTTTGGAATAATTTGAATAATGAACTTGTTATTGTTACTAAGGAAAGTAATTCCCGGAAATTCTCGCCCAATTTCCCGGCATTTCGGCATTGAAAATTTTGCGGTGAAAAACTCAAATGTTTACTATTAATAATTGGGGGATTCAAACGGTCTGCTATTAGGTCGTATTGTCATAATGTCGTAAAATATTTTTTTAGTTTAAACAAATTCTTGTTGTGCTGCAAACAAAAAAAGTGTTATTTTATGACAAACCAATAAACATAGTTCTAAAAGTCTTATTAGTTTATAACTTTTTTGTTTGAAAGCCAACAAAAATTTATTTAAACTAAAAAAATATTTTATGACATTATGACAATACGACCTAATAGGAGACCGTTTGAATTCCCCAAATATTTTGTTCACACCATTTGTAGAATGCTTTTGTGTTAGTTTATATTGTTGGAGTTTGTCCAAGCTTTGATATTTTTACAAGTAAAGTTTGGGAGTTTGTAATTCTCATTCACTCTATAGTTTTATTTGTATAATATCTTATCTCTCCTAAAGCTAACAACAATAAGTTTCAGTGAATATTTCAATAATATTTAAATTGGGAATTTAAAACCTATTCAAATTAAATTTAGTATTCCCAAAAATAACTTTTAATGGTCATATGATTAATTTAGATAATATTATGACTACATTTCACTATAATATGCCTCAGAAAAAAATGTACTTTTTGGAATTTTTTTTACAAATTGATTTTTTGGTATTTTTATAATATTTGGGTTGGAATCTTCTAGAAAAAATTAATTTCCCAAAATTTTTAAATTTTCAAAAAAGTACCTTTTTTCTGCGGCTCCTCATATGATATTTTATGACACTAATAATGATCATAATATGTTTGAAATGCAATCATAAATCTAAGATTATGTTTACCACAACCATGCTATTTTTTTCTGCGTGTATTTATGGGAGCATAAATTGTGTTAATTAAATATGCTTTACAAATTTAAATTATTTACAATATTCCACACAAATCCCCTCAATTATTTGGTTGATGGTTGGTCTATTTGATTTTTGTTTTTTTTGAAAATCATTAAAATTATTTGCAATTTGTATGTGATTACCACAGAAATTGTTTAGAAACGGCCAATAAAATCAATTTTAAATAAACATGCAATCAGACATTGAAATAAAATTTAAAATAAATAAATAACTAACTAAAAACCATGATTTCAAAAACTGATTTAGAAATACAACAAACCAACAGTATTAAATAGTATTTAAAAAAACACATTTAAAACTTATTTTAAAAGTTTATTCACTCAAATTGTATGAAATCAAATATTGCCAAATTGTAATTACCAAATATATTAGTAAATGATAAACGCTACAAGCGAAAAACAAACATAAAATTTTTCACCAATAAATTACTTTCGCCCCAAAAGGTTTATTAATTTAATAAGGTAGAGTGTAAGTAATATTGTAGGGTCGAATCCAGCACCATAACTTATATGTTTAACTTAATATTAAAGTCATTAAAAGATAAGCTGGATTTACGATTCGCAGAAATGTTCCCTATTATATCACTTTAGATTTAGTTTATTCTAAAGAAAATTCTTTATGACATCGTTAATTAGTTCTTTTCACTAAATGCAATAATAAGTACTATTAGAAATAATGCAATTCCAATTAAAAAGAAATAATCCTTTAGTAAAAACAACAATATTAAGAGTATTTATGTGTTATTCTGTTCTATTTCATAGAAGAATGTAAACATTAGGTTGGCCCTTAAAATTGTATAAAATTGTTCTCTGGCATCTAAAAACCAAATTCTGGATGTTAGAGCATAAACGGATAACGTTTAAAGGTTGCAGATTTTATTTGAAGTTCCAAATTTTTGGATCAAATAGAATACATAATTAAAAAAAAATAATAAAAAAGTTCTAAAAAAATTCGAATTAAATATATAAAAATTTTCAGAACAAACCAAAAAACTATACAATTTTATTTATGTATTAAAATTCCACAAAATTTTCAAAAAAAAATAAAATTTTAACCAATTATCGGTTAGCAAGATGTTCATTTGAAATCTATTTCTTAAAACTACATTTCGTAGTTGACTTTCTGATATTAAATTTCATATCATTTATTTGGGTTGATAATTTAAATGTTTGTAATTTTAAATTTCTAGGACATTGTTGTGACCAAAAACTAAATTTCCTCTTCTTTATACCCTTCACCATGAGTGGGAAGGGCATTAGGGTATTCAATCGATTAACCGTTAATCGATTAACCGATTAATTTTGGTCGGTTAACTGTTCGAATAATTCGAAATTGACGATTTTCAAATAACAAATAAACCGATTAATTTGTGTCGATTAACCGTAATTTATTTTTCTTTTTTGCACATTACTGAAACGTATTTTATCGAAATTATTAAAAGTATTCAAAATCAAAAAAAAATCCAAAAAGGACTCTAATGGTATAATTTAGGACTTTATATGATTAGAAAAAACTAAAAAAAATATCTGAGATATTGGATATTCTTTATCATGCCATACTTTCGATTTCTCCAACATCTACAATCAGCGAGAGAGTTTTTTCCAATTTAAGTTTTATTAAAGTTTTATTTATTTTTTGGTTAAAATCTTATGTTTTGTTTATGTTTTTGCTCTTTTTATTAATAAAATACTTAGATAAGTACACAAAATTCGTGGTTTTATTTTCAGTTTAAAATTAAAATAGAAATTATTCGGTTAATCAAATAATTTAAAATTAACCGATTAAATCTAAACCCCGTTTAATTATTTGCTCGATTAACCGAATAAACCAGAAACCCGATTAATTGAATATCCTAGTATATATAAGTTTGTCATTCCGTTTCTAATTTCTACATTTTAATATTCTGGATCGTTATAGATGGGGAAGTCGATATAGACGTGTCCGTCTGTATGTTGAAATCAACTTTCCGTAGCCCACAAATAACTTACATGCATGATTCATACATCAATATATCGAGAATGCTTCCGGCTCGGTTTATATTTAAAATCGGCCCACAAATGGCTGACAACCGGGACAACTTCGATTTTTGGCATATTTACACCCTACACCACCATAGTGGGGAGGGTATAATGCGTTTGTGCAGATGTTTGTAACGCCCAGAAATATTAGTCTAACACTCACCTATACCGATCGACTTAGAATCACTTTCTGAATCGATTAAACGATGTCCATCTGGTTGGCTGGCTATCCATGTAAACCTTGTGCGCAGAGTACAGGTGGCAATTTTGAAGATATTTTGATAAAATTTGGTGCATATAATTTTTTCGGCCTAAGGACCAAGCTTATTGAAACTGGCTGAAAACGGTCCATTATTTCACCTAGCCCCCATACAAATGTCCTCCCGAAATTGGACTTTATCGGTCATAAATGTTTAATTTATATAGATATCTATACAAATTCCACTCCAAATAAATTTTATATATACAAAATTAATGTCACCAAATTTTGTTACGATCGGTCCATAATTAGTAATAGCTCCCATATAGACCCGCTTCCGAAAATCACTTCAACGTGCATAAATCGCTTAAAAATGTTGGTATACACACAAAATTAAATATAGTTAATTATAATATAGACACAAATCACACGACCTAATTTCATGGTGATCGGTCCATAATTGGTCATAGCTCCCATATAAGGCCCACTTCCGAAAATCACTCAAAAATATAAATTATTGAAATTTTAAAAGAAAAATGTTTTTGCTCTTTTACTTAGTGTAGGGTATTATATGGTCGGGCTTGACCTACCATACTTTCTTACTTGTTTTCATCTATATCTATATTACTAAGTCATTAATATAGACAATATGGATATCTAATGATAGATATTTCAAAGTCCATTGCAACGATGTATATAAGTAAGTTGGACTTACAATGGGTCAAAATCGGGAAAAATATTTTTTAACCCGATTTTTTTTTT
Source organism: Calliphora vicina (assembly GCF_958450345.1). Taxonomy (NCBI): domain Eukaryota; kingdom Metazoa; phylum Arthropoda; class Insecta; order Diptera; family Calliphoridae; genus Calliphora; species Calliphora vicina. The sequence goes on along the minus strand of NC_088784.1, from coordinate 97,257,395 downwards.
CATAAAAAAGAATTTGTCATAAATTCTTTTTTTTAAAAAAAAAAAATAAAAATTTAAAAAAAAAATTTGGAAAAACTTTTTCTAAAAAAAATTAAAAAACAAATTTAAATTTTGTTTACCAAAAAATATTTAAAAAAAATTATTTTAAAGTATAATTTGGTGAAGGATACATAAGATTCGGCACAGCCGAATATAGCTCTCTTACTTGTTAATTCTCATTTAGTCTTTATCAGAATCGAAATCAATTTTGTTGAAAGTTTGAAATATGCATGAAATTTTATGATTTTTTTTAGCATCAAATTATTGGTTGTATGACTTAAAAATGCGTAACTTACAATAGCTGGCGTATCTTTTGAACGCGATATTTGTTTTTTATAACTTAGATGTCATTTTGAAAAGTACAAGTATCATTTATACTCACTTAGTTATTGAACATTACAGTGTAAACAACAAAGTTTTATTTTGCATCGAAAATTTCGAATTCTGAAATTTGTTACTGGCTAATATCAGCAATCATTTGAATCTGCTTATTTGAGGATTATTTTAATTATAGTTATTCAACATATTATTATGGACAAAATTCGAATTATTTCCAAAAAAAGTTTTTTTTGAAAATAATTCGGTATCTCGCGAAAAAATAACACTGTAAGTAAAATTTAAACTTTTGCATTGATACATCAAAACGCCGGGACATTCAAACTCAATTTTAGGTCGTAGAATCAAAATATCAGGTCAAAATCAGAAGATATTGAGTTTTGATGCTTGTATTGTCTATTGCGATTTTTGCTTTAATTTTCAAGGAAAATAGAGATAAAGCAATTTCAGAAACACATTCAATTGCAATGTTGCCTTTTTAAAAATAAAGTGAATAAAACTTTTAACAGGTTGTAATAAATTATACAAGATAATATCGAGAATTAATATGAGTTAGAGTTAATATTGAATGTAAATTGTTTGCTGGGTATAATAATAATAAATTTCCTCTGTTTTTTTTGTTGTCCCTATTAATAAAATTGTCCATTTTTTATGCTATTGTGCCACTCAAAAGGATATTCAAACTTTCCCTGCCACCGGATGTATGTTACACTTGTAATTTTATTTTGTTTTCTTGTTACCAACTCTTTTATACTGATTTTTTTTTTGGTGTTCTACATTTCGTTTCCTTTTTACACTCATCGTTGTAGTTGTTTTTATAATTTCAATTTTGTTCACTTTTTTTTTTGATAAATGTGAACATAATAGTAACATGTCATATCATAAATCTTCTCGTTTTTTTATAACATTTTTCACTTTAGAATTGTTTTAGCCATCTAGTGTATTTGTTTGTTGGTTTATGTGTCTGCAGCGAATATATCATTTTTGTCTAGGGTTTTACAATGTCTTTATTTCTTTTTTTTTGCCAAAAATAAACTGCTGTTAAACAAGAAATTCAAACTGGAATTCACTCAAACACTGGAGTGTCATTCTCTTGACTAGAACAGAGGGGCAGCATTAAATTTAATATTAATTAATTAATAGATTTCTTAATTTGTTTGGCTCTTATTAGCAAGGTTGGCTGCTGTAGCTTCTAAAATACTCTATCAGTTCGATTTCCGAAATGTCGATTTTTGTGCCAAAATGTGAATGTGTTCCATCGGTTTCAACGTGCGAGACACAACACAAAAGAAAAATATCGCCCAGTCCAATTTCAAAACGTTTGCTAGCAGCAAGACTCATCAAAAAACAAAAAAAGAAGCATTTGATGGGAGCAAAAGGGTCGTATCTATTATGAGCTGCTTAAATCCTTTTTTTTTTGTTCTACATAGTTTTTTTTACTAATGCATTCTCACCATTTAGGTTTTTTGACAACTGAGTTAGGTCTTTGATAAAATTTAAGCACATTAAAAACTGCCTGGACAAATCATCTAAAACAGAAATGTAATAAAATAATATTGATATAATATGTTTTAAATATAAATAAATATTATTATCAAAATATTAACGGGTCCTTTGCAGTTTTTTATATACAAATTCATAAATAAATTTTATTAGTTTTTCATTAGTCAATAAACAATTTAAACACACACACTACGTATATCAATGCTGCAGCGCACAGGCAGTTTTTTACCAAAAAACATACATACAGACATATGGGCAATTCCACGAGAATGACAACCACGACTGAAAAAACAAAAATCTTTGAAACTTTTTTCAAGATGATTTAAATAGGAGAAAATATTAAAATATAGTACAATTTTAAAATTATTTAAACCTAAAATTTTAAAGCTTATTACAACATTTTAAGGACAAAAAGAATATTTTAAACTGACTATATTTAATTTTTTTAATTTAATTATTATGTATTAGGCTAAAAAGGCGGCAAAAACTAAGCGCCCAATTAGCATGTAGTATAAAATGAATTTGACTCCTTGTTTTTTGACACCGAATATATATTTTGTTATTTATTTTTTTAGTTTTTGAATACATATGTATATTAACAGAATATATCTATATTGTTTTACTACAAGAGAAAAATCTATATCGTACGGTATGTCACGTACGACAATAAATTTTGTTTATTATAAAATCATCCAAAGATTGTCTTTATTTAAATATGATGAATTGTAAAGGAAAAATATTTGTTTTAGTGTAAGAAATTAAAAGAAAACATAACGCTTCTCACGATTCACAAATTTTATACCTCAAAATTACTTCCGTTTTATGTCACGTACGATATTTTGGACAACAATGTTTCGAAAGAATTTATTATTTTTTAAAATATAGTACCCTCTGAATGGAATATAAATTATTATTTTTCAGATATTGTTATTTTTGCAAAATCTATTCCACTCTATAGGTGTACAAATGTCACGTACGATGACATGGAATTGCCCATATGTATATAATATTGTACATAACATTTTTAATAAATACAATTTTTTTTGTTGATTTTCATCATATTTTATGGAGATTATGGTTGAAGAACAAACCAGTCAAATAAAACAAGCAAAATGGCAAATACAATTTATTGCTCACAAGTGCTGCGATAGGAAAATCGGAAAAATCTTTTATTTTTATGCATGTGTGTGCTGATAGTTTTGATTATTTTTAAGTTTTTTTTTTTAAATTTATATTTATTTATGTGTGTGTGTATGTGTAAGTATTTTTCTATTCTGATAAATTCTATTATAATTGATAAAAGCATTAGGGGGAGAGTGGGGCATTTTGGAATGTTTCAAATCGCTGGTTTTGGACATTTTGGACAAGTATATAAACAAAAAAATAATAACACATAGTTTTACGCATTTCTGTTAATAATTTAATGAATTTACTAAAACAATTTGTTTAATATGCTGGTCGTTTTATAGCCCACCAGTTGTAGTGGAGAGGGTATAGTGCGGTTGTGCTGATGTTTGTAACGCCAAACATATTAGTTCAACCAAAACAAAGTTTACCGATCGACTCAGAATCACTTTCTGAATCGATCAAATAATTTAGAAAATATTGTGTATAATAGTTTTTTCTATAGAAAATATTGTGTATAACAGTTTTTTCTATAGAAAATATTGTGTATAACAGTTTTTTCTATAGAAAATATTGTGTATAACAGTATTTTCTACAGAAAGTCTTGTGTATAACAGTATTTTCTACAGAAAATCATGTGTATAACAGTATTTTCTACAGAAAATCTTGTGTATAACATTATTTTCTATAGATAATCTTGTGTATAACATTATTTTCTATAGAAAATCTTGTGTATAACAGTTTTTTCTATAGAAAATATTGTATATAACTGTTTGTTTTATAGAAAATATTGTGTATAACAGTTTTTTCTATAGAAAATAATTTGTATAACAGTTCTTTCTATAGAAAATAATTTGTTTAATAGTTTTTTCTATAGAAAATAATTTGTATAACAGTTTTTTCTATAGAAAATAATGTGTATAACAGTTTTTTCTATAGAAAATAATGTGTATAACAGTTTTTTCTATAGAAAATAATGTGTATAACGGTTTTTTCTATAGAAAATAATGTGTATAACAGTTTTTTCTATAGAAAATATTGTGTATAACAGTTTTTTCTATAGAAAATATTGTGTATAACAGTTTTTTCTATAGAAAATATTGTGTATAACAGTTTTTTCTATAGAAAATATTGTGTATAACAGTTTTTTCTATAGAAAATATTGTGTATAACAGTTTTTTCTATAGAAAATATTGTGTATAACAGTTTTTTCTATAGAAAATATTGTGTATAACAGTTTTTTCCATAGAAAATATTGTGTATAACAGTTTTTTCTATAGAAAATATTGTGTATAACAGTTTTTTCTATAGAAAATATTGTGTATAACAGTTTTTTCTATAGAAAATATTGTGTATAACAGTTTTTTCTATAGAAAATATTGTGTATAACAGTTTTTTCTATAGAAAATATTGTGTATAACAGTTTTTTCTATAGAAAATATTGTGTATAACAGTTTTTTCTATAGAAAATATTGTGTATAACAGTTTTTTCTATAGAAAATATTGTGTATAACAGTTTTTTCTATAGAAAATATTGTGTATAACAGTTTTTTCTATAGAAAATATTGTGTATAACAGTTTTTTCTATAGAAAATATTGTGTATAACAGTTTTTTCTATAGAAAATATTGTGTATAACAATTTCTTCTATAGAAAATAATGAGTATAACAGTTTTTTCTATAGAAAATAATGTGTATAACAGTTTTTTCTATAGAAAATAATGTGTATAACAGTTTTTTCTATAGAAAATAATGTGTATAACAGTTTTTTCTATAGAAAATAATGTGTATAACAGTTTTTTCTATAGAAAATAATGTGTATAACAGTTTTTTCTATAGAAAATAATGTGTATAACAGTTTTTTCTATAGAAAATAATGTGTATAACAGTTTTTTCTATAGAAAATAATGTGTATAACAGTTTTTTCTATAGAAAATAATGTGTATAACAGTTTTTTCTATAGAAAATAATGTGCATAACAGTTTTTTCTATAGAAAGTAATGTGTATAACAGTTTTTTCTATAGAAAATCTTGTGTATAACAGCATTTTCCATAGAAAATCTTGTGTATAACAGCATTTTCCATAGAAAATCTTGTGTATAACAGCATTTTCCATAGAAAATCTTGTGTATAACAGCATTTTCCATAGAAAATCTTGTGTATAACAGCATTTCCCATGGAAAATCTTGTGTATAACAGCATTTTCCATAGAAAATCTTGTGTATAACAGCATTTTCCATAGAAAATCTTGTATATAAAATCTTGTAAAATTCTGAAGAAAATGTAAATTTGTTGCAAAAGGTGTATAAGACAGCCAGTTTCAAAAATTTTTATATCAAGTTCAAAACACCATACTTATGATTTTTTGTAGTTGTAACTTTAAGGATATCGTTACTTCACTACTTTTGCTAATAAGTAAGAAAAACGAAGTGATCGAACTCTATGGACTCCATTAAAATAGAATAGCTAAATGGGAACCCCTGTATATTTTTGGTAATTAAAATTGTTCCATATTATTAATCTGAGGCTTAAAAAAGTTCAGTTTTTATATTATTATTTCATTTTCCATTCCTGCTGCTGATAAATTTACATCTACATATGTACATTTTTATTCATTCATATTTGTTTAATTATTTCACCATGAAATGAGAAATTACACACAAATAATAAAAAACAAAATTTAAATTACAAAATCAAGATGTAAATGGATTTGTTTTTTTTTTTCTTCTTTTTATTTCGTATGAAATCTGTCTGTGAAATTAAATACATATACAATATTTGTTTAAACAAATACAGCGTATACCTTTTATCACATTTCAACCGTTAACATTATAAATATTATTATTTGTACGTTATTTTTTTTTTAATTAAATTTATTCCTTTTAATACGTCTTGATTTAAAATGCGTGCCTGTTGTGTTCATTGATTGTCACTTTCACAGTGTGGAAGTAAAATTTTAATTTAATAGGTTGAAAGAAAATGTTGATTTTGGTTTTTGGTATGAGAGATGAATTTGAATGCATTAAATTTGGAGAGAGATCCCATACAACATTTTAGCTTATAATTTAATTATTTAATAATTGTTACTTAAATTTTATAAAGCATTTAAAGTGAAATAAGCGTTTGTGACCTTTGACCTAGAATAAATAACGTAGCAGACAGGCGATTTATGGTGGCTTTTAGCCCTTAATTTAGATCATCAAGATGAATATCATTAACAGTGAATATCATGGGTATAAATTTTCAAACAGTTTGAAACAAAAAGTCGACCTTTCGACTTTTTGGATTTTTAAAAAGTACAACTTTCGACTTTTTTTATTTATTCTATTTTAATTTAAACAAGTAAGAGAGCTATATTATATACCCTGCACCAAATTATACTTTAAAATAAAATTTTTAAATATTTTTAGGTAAAACAAAATTTTAATTTTTTTTTCCAGTTGTTTGTTCGAAATAGTTTTTTAATTTTTTTTTAAATTTTAAATTTTTTTTTTTTAATTTAAAAAAAAATTAATTTTTCACTTTGGAACAGATTATTATTTGTTCTTGAGCAGTTCTTTCGGCAGGGAATCCATATGTTTCCAGAAAGAAAGGGAAAAATCGGACAAAATATTTTATATCCCAAGTTTGTTTTAACCAAAACAAATTCTTTCATCTAAAAAATATTTTCAATCTGTCTATTAAAGTACTCTAGGGTCAGAAAGTCCATGCCGATTTTAATGAAATACAGGTTTAAACAAAAAAAAAAATTGGTATTTTTTTGTGAGATGATTTCATCGTTGGAGTCAAATCATCAGGTTTGGAAACAAGAAATAGTCACTCGGGGCTAAATCCAGAGAATAGGGCAGAAGAGGGAGCATTTCGTCAGCCCTCAGGCGTAAAGCTTTCTCACACCCAAGTGATCATCCAAAATCGAAACCACTGAGCCAAGTGAGATGCCTAAGGCTTCCATAATCTCTCGCACTTTCAATCTCCGATTTCCAACACCACGTTCCCATTGTTTTGGGTGTACAACCTTCAACTAGACGTCCAAAACGTTCGGCTTATTCCGTTCTTGTACGGCCACAACAAAATTCAGTAAACCACTTGTTTACCATTGAAATTGATGGCGCAGAGTTCCCATGGTATTTATCAAGCTTAGCCTTTATTTGAGTGATGGTTTTTTTCCGCAAAAAAAAAAATGCTTAATGAGCAGACGAAATTCACCTTTTTCCAATTTCTCCTCAAGTCATGAGGTAGTCAGCTATCAAACTCAAACTAAATAACGCAGCTTGTTCAAATTTTGACAGGAGTCAACTGACAGATGTCTGTTGACAGGAGCAGTGTTGCCCTTCCAGTTAAGAGCCGGGAAATTAAAAACATCGCGGACATATTGACCCACCCTAGTACTTTGGTATATAAGGGGTATATAAGATTCGACGCAGCCGAATATAGCTCTTTTACTTGTTTAATATGAAGAAGTTTTTAATATTTAATTTTTTTAATATCACACAATAATATTTTTATTCCCCTACCTTTAGCAACAACAGAGGGAGGGAGTATATTTAACAGCAATAGTAGTTTTTTTTACAAAAGCTATTTTTTATATTACTATTTCATTTAGTTAATTATTTAATTAAATGTTTATATTTTACTTATTATATGAATTAAGCACGCACCTTCTTTATTAAGCACTAAACATAAACAATTTTTTGCTAAAACAAAAAGATTGCTGCACTTTTATATCTACTTATGGATTTCTGAAGCACTTCTAAAGGTACTTTACTATATTATATTATATAGCACATATAAATATTGTTTTTTCAAAATTTTATTCTTTTCTGCACTTTAATTAAATTTTTTAATTATTTTATGTTTGTTTTTTTGTTGTTGTTGTTGTCTTGTTTGTTGTTTAATTATGTTGTTGTTTAAACACCGGCATCACCTACACTGATGATGTTGACGATATGGGGTGGTAACGAACAGTGAGGAATTTTATGATCTGCTGCAGTGTTTGTGGGTGATGAAGGTGCTGCTTGCGATTGTGTGAAAATTGTTGCTTGTGTTTGTTGTTGTAGACGTTGCTTCAATTGTTTACATTCGTGACGTGCTGGTTTTAATGTAGTTGCTGATGGCGCTGTTGGTGCGGCGACTGCTGTTGCTGTTGTAGCTACCGCTGTTGACGATTTACAATTTAATAAAAATATGACTAGAGAGACATCAAACAGCTGTGATGCAGTTGTCGAGATAGCTGTCGTTATACGTTCCACATTTATCCAAAGGGGTACACTCATATACAAACACATGCTGAGATTTATTTTTAGTCAGTGTGTTTATTTTTGTCTTTTCTGTTCTTTATATATTTTTTTTATACTTGTTTGTATGTACATATTTATTATTTTTGTTCATGTTGATTTATTTTTGTTTACAAGGAAATTTCACGCAAAAAAAATAAAAGAGAAATGGGCTTTAAAACAGTGTTTTACATTAAAATGTTGAAAAAGTTTTCATACCCTCCACCAGTGTTGTCATAATGACATTTATAGTCCAACTTTAGCACTTTTTCAGCTAAAAGTTCATTCACAAAAAACGGGAATATTCATATATTTATACATTAGGCTGATTTGTTTATAGATAAAATTGTTTTTGTTGATAATTTTGAGGACAGCTATTCGAATTAATATGTCGCTAGATATTAGGATGCCCAGTTTTGGTTTTACAAAAAGAGAGAAAGTTTTCAAAATAGGTAAAAAATAGCGGGATTTTCAAAACTTACGAGGGACAACAAAACTGTTTCCATTATCTTAATTTCTCCGAAATTGTATACTTGTTAAGATGGCTACCATAACCATTACCCTTTCAGCTCCACTGCCATTACCGTTAACTTATCGTTACCTAAATAACTCCAATTGCCGTTACCGCTGAAATATCTTTACTGATATTGGGTGTATGACTTAAAAATGCGGTATTTACAATAGATGACGTTTCCTTCGAACGCGGTTTTTCTTTTTAATAACTTATCTGTTGAACACTGCAGTGCAAATTGGTCTAAATTTGTGCCAACAAATCATCATATGCGGGAATTTTAGCTTTACTTCATTAATTTGAAAAATGCGCCGCTGAAAGCTTATGGCGAATGTGTTTCATCGGTTTCAATGTTCGAGAGATGGTTGGTGAGGTTCAGAAGTGGTGTTTTTGACACGGAAGACAAAGATCGCCCAGGCCTGGCAAAAAAAAATTGAAGACCAACAAGTAAGAAAGTATGGTCGGTCAAGCCCGACCATATAATACCCTACACTAAGTAAAAGAGCAAAAACATTTTTCTTTTAAAATTTCAATAATTTATATTTTTGAGTGATTTTCCGAAGTGGGCCTTATATGGGAGCTATGACCAATTATGGACCGATCACCATGAAATTAGGTCGTGTGATTTATATCTATATGAAAGTTATTTATGTTGAATTTTGTGTATAAACCAACATTTGTAAGCGATTTATGCACGTTAAAGCGATTTTCGGAAGCGGGTCTATATGGGAGCTATGACTAGTTATGAACCGATCGTAACAAAAATTGGTGACATGAATTTTGTATATATAAAACTTATTTGGAGTGGAATTTGTATAGATATCTATATAAATTAAACATTTATTACCGATAAAGTCCGAAATAATGGACCGATTTCAGCCAGTTTCAATAGGCTTGGTTCTTGGGCCGAAAAAGTAATATGTACCAAATTTTATCGAAATATCTTCAAAATTGCGACCTGTACTCTGCGCACATGGTTTACATGGACAGCCAGCCAGCCGGCCAGCCAACCAGACGGACGAACATCGTTTAATCGACTCAGAAAGTGATTCTAAGTCGACATATACTTTAAGGTGGGTGTTAGACTAATATTTTTGGGCGTTACAAACATCTGCACAAACGCATTATACCCTCCCCACTATGGTGGTGTAGGGTATAAAAATTGGAGGCATTACTCCATGCAAATTGTTGACAAACTCAACAAGAGGTTGCAAAATCATTGGGAGCTACTCAGTTAGCTATTTCCAAACGTTTGCAAGCAGCAGGATCCATTCAATAGCAGAAAAATTGGGTACCATACGAATTTAAGCTGAGAGCTTGAACGCTATAAAAGAAAATCACTTTTGCACCGAATCGTTTATCATTCGATGAAAACTGGATCCATTACGATAACCCGAAGCGTAAGAGATTGCATGCGAAGCCCGGCCAACTAGCCGAATCCACACCAAAGACAAATATCTGCTGAAATCTGCCCAGAACATAACAGGGTACCTGTACCGAACACAACTGATTCGTTTGAAGCGAGCATTGGTCGAAAAATGCCCAGAATATATGGCCAGACATGAAATCGTAATATTCCATCATTAAAATGCTCGGACACATGTTACAATACCTGTTAAAAAGTATTTAGAATGAAGTGTTTGGAAAGTTTTGCCTCTCCCGGTTTATAGTTTCGATCAATGCAGAACGCTCTACCTGGGATAGTCTCTATAGTGTGCTGGACTATTAATCTGAGGGTTGCTGGTTCGATTCCCGTCAGAGACTCTGGGGGTATCTGCAAACCAGCAGAACGCTTCGCAGATTGTGTGGTTTTTTAAAAAACAAAAGAAACTTCAGAACAGAGTATCTGAAATTGGCTGGATTTGTTCTTGGCCTCAAAAGATGAGCAGTTATTTTCATAGACATTTCCAACGACATTATTAAATAAAACATTTTCTCATAGAATTATCTTTCATTGGGCTTTCATTGTCATTTATTTTGTTTATACATTTAAATTGTATAAAAGATTTCATAATTTCATATAATCATCCTACATTTCGTTGGAAATCAGATTACAACAGAAATATAATGTACATAACATGTTATTATAATCCACGTTCTCTACATGCCGATCACTGCCATAAATGATAAAAAAAATCACTAGTTTGATATAGTCACCTACAATTGCTGGATATATATTGTAAATTAATATTTCCTAACGCTATTTTGCTAGTTTAAAAACATTTTGTCTAAAATATTTTGTAAAAGGATAACATTATTATGCACTGATAAATTGTTTACAGAACATTAGTAAACTGCAAATAGCTGTAACCATTAATTTTCCATAGAATTGTGAAAAATTATTCGTATTTTCTTAAATGTAACATGTAACATGAGATGAGTTTATATAGAAAATGACCTGTAATTATTCATTTATTTTCTATTTTCCATTTTAACCTTTTTTTACGATTTTTTTTTTGTGCTAGTAGGGTTTATTTCATAGACATTTCAAACAAAAACACGTATGTATGTTGTTTGCTGATGGCAAGAACAAATATTAGTTAATACTGACTAAAAACAAATATGATACTTCCATACAATTTGCCATGGACGTTTTCTGTGGCAATTAAATTTGGAAATGTTTGAAAATTTAAACACATGGATATTTAAAGGGTGATTTGAGTTTGCTAAACCAAAACACAGTTTGACAGCTGAGACTAACATGAGAGAGCAACGCATTTTTATGGTTGAACAATATTTCAAAAATAATGAGCAAAATCATTTTAAGCGAAGAGACTACTTTTATCTTGATGACTTTGTTAATTGTAAAAATATAATCACATATGAATTCTCTGAAAATCAAATTCATCTACAACGTGTCACTTGTTTGTGCTGATTTTCGACAGTAGGCATGATTGGAACATACATCTACGAAAATTAAGCTGGTCCAGCAGTTATTGTCGCTCGATATCGCGACATTATAATAAAGATCTTTCGGCCTAAACTGGATGATATTGATGAGAACTATATGTGGTTGTTGTAGCAGAAGTGATTGCTGAGACGACATCCCTTGAACATCCGAGTGAACTCGCTGTGCAATAGAAATAGTTCATTTGGAAAAAGACAAGGTTCTTCTGCTGCAACAAATAATATATCGGTGGAATTACTGTGTAGCACCAGTAGTCCAAAACCTAGAGTAATTCATTCTCCGGCGAATAGGCCACAACAAATTCCTAGGCCACAAATTTCAAATAGCTCACCATCATCTACATTATTTCAGGACATACAAATTATTTCGTAGCAATCAAATTTCGGCTTCGGAACCACACGTTAATATTCCTGGTAGTGAAAGAGTTTCTTTAAAACCAATAATGAATCAGCCTTGTTAACAGTATTCTCTTCCGAACAATAATGCTCCCTTAGCTCCTAATACTAATAATGACACATCCTCTTCCGCACTTGACTCATTAATTGCCATAATGCAACAAACAATGATTAATACTCAGAAAAGAATTAACGTCAATATTTTTTTTTTGCTTGGACCAGCACTCACGGGATGACCCTTACTCATGCAATGCATTGTGTTGGAACTAGGAAAATAGATTATGGGAAGGAGGATAGAGGGAGTAGTGTTTGTGGACATTTGATTTGAATTTTCCTACATTGAAAGGGACAGGAAATACTTCGACAGGAAGCTTATTCCACATACGGACGGTACGGCTAAAAAACGAATTTTCTCTGTAGTGTGTTGTGCGATCCACTGACCAATCGACCACGAATGGATGTGCCCCCGCTGATGAACGCGTATTTCGTAAGAAACTACGGGTATCGGGAACAAGTTCCCTAATTTCAGCAGAACACATTCCATTGTAATATCGATAGAACAGTGAAACACAACCCACATTGCGACGATACTCCAGAGAATCAATAGAGCTGGATACCCTACTGTCGCTGATAAGCACCTTCGCCCTCTCCTGTACGCGGTCGAGTAACTCCAAAATAGACTTCGAAGGACCGGCCCATACATGAGAGTTGTATTCCATTTTGGGTCGGATATAAGTGGTGTAAATAGTAAGGAGATCAGATGAAGTGAAGTATTTCTTACACCGTCTTAGAAAACCGAGACACTTGAATGCTTCTTTCGACACTTGAAAAATATGTTTTGTCCAGCGAACATCACACTGAATTCTCATGCCTAGAACATCGAGAGCTTCTGATTCCTTAATATTTACATCACCCATAGAAACAGATGAAGCAACATGATCTGTCGTGCGTTTGTGTGTTAACATACAACATTGAGTATTACGTGCATTAAAATCGACTCTGTTCGCATGACCCCATTCGGAGATTGTCACAAGATCTTGGTTAAGTGTATCATTTATGTTTTGCCTCGTTGCCTCAATCTCCAAAAGGCTTGTCCTATATTTGAATGAATATGAATGGCAAATGTTACTGTCATCTGCAAAAGAATAGATAGGGTTGTAAGTTTGACTTAGAAGTTCATTTAGAAAAATAAGGAATAGAGTAGGAGAAAGAACGGAGCCTTGCGGTACCCCTGATCCCATCTACAATTTATATCTGAGAAAGAAAAGTCGTTACCGATACCAAAAGCAATAAGTTTCTTCCTTCGGAAAACCAAAGCAGAATTGCGAATTACATAAAACTTGTGAAGTGGAAAGTAACATACAATGGAAATGGATTTGTTTCAGATTTCTTGTTTAAAGTGGAAACACTTTTCGCCAGAATCAGATGTCCGGATGAGCATCTATTATAAAACTATCATGTTTTGTTGGAGGGGAGAGCTTTTTACGAATCACAATGAAATCGGTTTTTGTACACTACCAGTTATTTTTAACCCTGTAAACCGCAAACTTTAAAAAGCTAAACAAAGCGTGTCTCAAGGCATCGTTGCCTGTTAAGGAAGATGTCATGATACAATAATTGTAGAAGGTAGAATCATTAGGGAGAGTTTTCAATATTCAGCCCTATAACGTCAAATTTTGATTTTGATTTTTTTCATATTTTTTTTTTATATTTTCTTTTGTTTGACGTTACAAGAATTGTATAATTGAGAATTTATTTTCTACTGAGTGTACCTTATATTGTTGTATCATGGAAGATGTAAAATTTAATTATGTTACGATTTTATTGAAAAACTAATGAAAAAAATACAAAAAGTAAGAAAATATGTTTTACTTTCTACGACCTGTGGATCTTCTTGTGGAGTACGAACTGATCATGAGTCAAGGTGGATAATTTAATCCGTCTGCGGTCTCTATCTGCCATTCCTTTAATATTTCGAATAGATCAGGCCAGTTAGTAAAACTTTGATTTTTAAAAAAAATCACACACAAAATTTTACGTACTAAAACAGCTGACAGAACAAAAACTAAAAGTCAGAATACATTTCGACCTTTGGGAGAAATGTTAACAAATCTGTAACTAAAGTCACCGTAAAAAAAAAATTACTTTTAGAGATAATTGGTGTTTTGTTATACATGCCTTGGCACTCTTGCGGATTAGAGGGTTAAGGGCGTGCAGAAAAATATTTAATTTCATGTTCATCGTCATACTGTTTCCAAAGCCATTAAACAGCATAAGGAAGACTTGAACATTGAAAGAAATCCCAGGTCAGGAAGAAAAAAAGGTCTAACAGATACTGGTAAGCCAAAATAAGTCGAACAACTCTTTCGAAGAGCAACGAACACTTCTATCACAAAAGCAGCTCGAAAAGTTAAATGCTTTGATTTTTTTGGGCGCAGAGCCAATGCTGGGTTGAAGTCGTATAAAGTTAAGAAAGTTATAGATCGCAATTCGGTAAAGAACTTAGAAGCAATAGAACGAGCGAAAAAATTGAGGTCAAATTTTATAAAAAATACACCTGTTGTGTGATGAATAAGGAAACTTATGTACTGGCAGACTTTTCACAACTTCCGGTTCAAGATTTTTAAGTAGCTGATGGACGAGGTAATGTTCAGGAATAATACCGAGCAAAAAAACCCCAAGAAATTTCTTGTTTGGCAAGCCATTTGCAGTTGTGGCAAAGAAGCCAATCATTTGTGACATCAGGCACGTTAAATTCAGAAATATATATTACGGATTGTCTACAAAAACTACTTTTGCCTTTCTTAAAACACCACAGAGTGCCTACATATTTTTGGCCCGATTTGGCATCATGCCACTATTGTAAAGACGCCCTTGAATGGTATTCAAACAATAATGTAAATTTTGTACCACGGGGGACAAATACACTAAACTTTCCAAAATTAAAGAACACAGGAAAGCTATAACAGGACATAACGGAAGCAACTATAAAATCGTTAATGGGAGGATTTCCGGAAAAAGTGACGCAAAATTAATCCTCCTATCAGAAAATGCTATACATTTTGCGATTGGCCCCTAATGTCAGTTCTGTTTTGAGATTTGTGTAGTAAACACATGCGAAATACACGTTAATAAACAATGTTACGCTACACTGCTCCAGAACGCGGAATATTGCTGACTATTTATTTGACCAATAATCGGTCGGTTTTTTGATCAAAAACAATCATGAGTGTGAGGCCCATTTCCATCTTAGCGGGTACGTAAATAATCAAAATTTACGCTTCTGGGGAACTGAAAATCCGCGTGTAACCCACGAAGAGCCATTACAGCCGCTCAAAGTCACTGTATGGTTTGCTGTTTTCGCTGGAGGAGTCATCGGACCTTTTTTCTTCGAAGACGTCTCGGGCCAAACGGTTACTGTGAATGGTGAGCGCTACAGAGCAATGATCATCGAGTTCTTTTTGCCGCAACTTGATGAATTGGGATTGGAAAACATGTGGTTCCAACAGGACGGTGCAACGGCACACACTGCACGTGTCACAACAGATATGCTGAAGGATGCATTTCCCGGGTGCCTAATCTCCCGTTTTGGCGATTTGCACTGGCCATCAAGATTGCCTGATTTGACCGCTCCAGACTTCTTTTTGTGGGGCTTTTTGAAGTCGCGGATTTATGTCAACAAGCCTCAGACTCTTGCAGCTCTTAAAGACAATATCCGTCAAGAATATGAGGACCTATCGCCGGAAGTTTTGGCCAAAGTGATGGAAAATGCCATAAAAAGGGCTCAAATGACAATCAACTGTGGCGGCTGCCATTTACATGACATCATATTCTCGACTTGATGTAAAAAAAATTAAAAGAAAAACATCGGAAGTTTACTTTTGTGCCACCTTGTATATATATTAAGCCATCGATCTGAATATTTTAATATTTTTTTTAAACACAAATCCTTATTTAGCAGGATGTTTTTATTGATTACACTTAGACCAGTATGTATTTTTTTAAAATCTTGGTGGAGGGTATAACTCAGTCGATTCAGCCCTACTGAACAATCTCTTACTTGATTTAATCCATTTAAATAGTAAAACACATTAAGAAACACTGTTATCCAAAAGTTTTCATATTTAATCTCTTAATTTTGCACTTGATTAAACAAAAAATTCACACATTTAAGTATTTATTTATTATTTATACATGATTATTAAGTAAACAAACAATTGTTAAGTGTTTGTTTGAGTACCAGTATTATTTTATTCTATTGTATTCCATTTGTTACATATTTATTTATTTGAAATTATTTACTTAAATATTTTTCTTTTTATCAAAATATTGCATATTAACTTGTATAATTCAACTCGTATTTATTTAATTTATTCACATTAGTTATATTTTTCATATATATTTTTGATAATTTTTTTCTACGTTCCGCCAAATATATTTTCATTCATAAATCGTTTGTTTGTTTTTTATTTTTACTTTTTTCTCTCTCTTTTTTATTCTTATTATCTTTTATTGTAGTTTGCGACACGTGTTAGTGTGTTAGTAGTAGCAGGAGCGGTTGCATTTACAGTTGCATAAGTATTAGTAGTGGTTTTTTTTTTTTTATTATATATGTATGTATGTGTGTGTTAATACCGTTAGTTTGTTTACGTACTTCCGTTTTGTTTTCCCACCGAGTTTCACGTCTTAACACGTCTAACGCGAACGCCAAACAAATGACAACTAACTGGAGATTTTAAATTTTCATAATATTTATACTTGAAAGTAAAATGAATCTAAAAATATTTTTACTCTTAAATTTGTATACAACTTGTACTCTTTTATAAGAAATTTTGTGTTATTTTTGCTCTTTGTTCTCTTATCTTTTTCGATTTGTTTCATATTATTACTTTGTGTATTTCATTCAATTTCCCTTTTAATGTTCACGTTGCTGTTATAATAATTCATGCTATTTTTTTTTAACACAAAAGCCTTGATTAAATCTTTTTGTTTTAAGCATTTCGAATAGAAAAAGCGAAACACAAAAACAAATTTTTAAAGACCGGATATTCTCAAAGGAAATTAAGTTTCCTGTTCATGTGTCAAGCCGTATCTATATTAACGTTATTTTTCTTGTTGTTGTAACCCTTTGTGTAAAAAACCATCAGTTTGTTGTTGTTTTTGCAGCGCTGTTTGCAAAACATGTTTGCGTGGTGTGAAGCTAACTGTAAATGTTTATTAAATTATAAATAAATTCTATAGCATATTTTCCGGCTTCTATAAAGATAAACTTTTATGTTTATTACATCACTATATTACTAACAAAATATGTAAAACGCTGACCCTCCAGCAAAAAGTATTTCCAAGAAGCTATTAACATAAGTACAAACCTCTTCAACAGGTGCATAATAAGTAAAATTTATAGTGTTAGGAATTTAAGTTAAATTTGTTTCAATATTTTTATATGAAAATCTCAAAAAATTATAAATTGTCGATATCTTAGTAAATAAGCGTTTAAAAGACAAAAGGGGTTCGATTGGTGATCACTCATATTCCTGATAAAAAATCGATACTAATAGTGAAATCCCAAAAAGCGTTTTAAGAATAAGAGATCAATTCGTGATCACTCATGTTTGTTAAAATTCAATTTTTATATGAAAATCCCAAAAAATTATAAATTGTCGATATCTTAGTAAATAAGCGTTTAAAAAAGAAAAGGAGCCCGATCCGTGGTCACTCATTGATTTTTATATGAAAATTACAAAAAATCTTAAATCGTCTATATCTTTGAAAATAAGCGTTTAATAAAGAAAAGGAGCTAGATCAGTGATCACTCATATTACTCCGTGATCACTCATATTTCTGACTACAAATCGATTTTTATATGAAAATCTCCAAAAATTTTAAATCGTTGATATCTTTGTAAATAAGCGTTTAATAAAGAAAAGGAGCTCCGTGATCGCTCATATTTTTGATCAAAATTTTATTTTTAAGTGAAAATCTCAAAAAATCTTAAGTCGTCGATCACTCAAGCGTTTATTTATATGTAAATAAGCGTTTATTAATGAAGAGGAGCTCGATCCGTGATCACTCATATTTGTGACCAAAAATAGATTTTTATACGAAAATCTCAAAAAAAATCTTTTTATATGAAAATCCCAAAAAATCTTAAATCGTCTATATCTTTGTAAATAAGCGTTTAATAAAGAAAAGGAGCTCGATCCGTGATCACTCATATTTCTGACCAAAAATTGATTTTTATATGAAAATCTCAAAAAATTTTAAATCGTCGATATCTTTGTAAATAAGCGTTTAATAATGAAAAGGAGCTCGATCCGTGATCACTCATATTTCTGACAAAAAATCGATTTTTGTACGAAAATCTCAAAAAATCTTAAATCGTCTATATCTTTGTAAATAAGCGTTTAATAAAGAAAACGAGCTCGATCCGTGATCACTCATATTTCTGACCAAATATCGATTTTTATATGAAAATATCAGAAAGCCTTAAATCGTCTATATCTTCGTAAATAAGCGTTTATTAATGAAAAGGAGCTCGATCCGTGATCACTCATATTTCTGACCAAAAATAGATTTTTATATGAAAATCTCAAAAAATCTTAAATCGTCGATATCTTTGTAAATAAGCGTTTATTAATGAAAAGGAGCTCGATCCGTGATCACTCATATTTCTGACTAAAAATCTAAAAATCGATTTTTATATGAGAATCTCAAAAAATCTTAAATCGTCTATATCTTTGTAAATAAGCGTTTAAGGAGCTCGATCCGTGATCACTAATATTTCTGACTAAAAATCGATTTTTATATGAAAATCTCAAAAAAACTATTAAATCGTCGATATCTTCGAAAATAAGCGTTTGATAAAGAAATGGAGTTCGACCCGTGATCATTCATATTTCTGACTAAAAATCGAGTTTTATATGAAAATCTCGAAAAATCTTTAATCGTCGATATCTTTGTAAATAAGCGTTTATTAATGAAAAGGAGCTCGATCCGTGATCACTCATATTTCTGACTAAAAATCGATTTTTATATGTAAATCTCTAAAATCTTTAATCGTCGATATCTTTGTAAATAAGCGTTTATTAATGAAAAGGAGCTCGATCCGTGATCACTCATATTTCTGACAAAAAATCGATTTTTATATGAAAATCTCAAAAAATCTTAAATCGTCGATATATTTCTAAATAAGCGTTTATTTATGAAGAGGAGCTCGATCCCTGATCACTCATATTTCTGACCAAAAATCGATTTTTATATGAAAATCTCAAAAAATCTTAAATCGTCGATATCTTTGTAAATAAGCGTTTATTAATGAAAAGGAGCTCGATCCGTGATCACTCATATTTCTGACCAAAAATAGATTTTTATATGAAAATCTCAAAAAATCTTAAATCGTCGATATCTTTGTAAATAAGCGTTTAATAAAGAAAATGAGCTGGATTCGTGATCACTCACATTTCTGACTAAAAATCGATTTTTATATGAAAATCTCTAAAAATCTTCAATCGTCTAAATATTTGTAAATAAGCGTTCAATCGTAAAAAATCTTCAATCGTCTAAATATTTGTAAATAAGCGTTTAATAAAGAAAAGGAGCTCGATCCGTGGTCACTCATATTTCTGACCAAAAATAGATTTTTATATGAAAATCTCAAAGAAACTCTTAAATCGTCGATATCTTCGAAAATAAGCGTTTGATAAAGAAATGGAGTGCGATCCGTGATCACTCATCTTTCTGACTAAAAATCGATTTTTATATGAAAATCTTAAAAAATCTTAAATCATCCATATATTTGTAAATAAGCGTTTATTAATGAAAAGGAGCTCGATCCGTGGATAGTCATATTTCTGACTAAAAATCGATTTTTATATGAAAATCTCAAAAAGTCTTTAATCGTCGATATCTTTGTAAATAAGCGTTTATTAATGAAAAGGAGCTCGATCCATGATCACTCATATTTGTGACCAAAAATTGATTTTTATATGAAATTCTCAAAAAATCTTAAATCGTTGATATCTTTGTAAATAAGCGTTTATTAATGAAAAGGAGCTCGATCCGTGGATAGTCATATTTCTGACCAAAAATAGATTTTTATATGAAAATCTCAAAAAATCTTAAATCGTCGATATCTTTGTAAATAAGCGTTTATTAATAAAAGTGAGCTCGATCCGTGATTACTCATATTTCTGACTAAAAATCGATTTTTATATGAAAATCTCCAAAAATTTTAAATTGTCAGTATCTTTGTAAATAAGCGTTTATTAATGAAGAGGAACTCGATCCGTGATCACTCATATTTCTGACTAAAAATCGGTTTTTATATGAAAATCTAAAAAAATCTTAAATCGTAGATATCTTCGTGGATGAAGGTCTCAAAAACTCTTAAATCATTTTTGGGACTTAATCGAATAATTTTAAAATTCCTTTATTACTTTTAATATATGAAATTTTTTCTAATAATTTAAAAAATCTGACATCTATGAATATACATGGCGTATGATTATTATGTAATTCCCAAAAATCAATCATACGTCGCGATGCGTAGCCAGTTAATATTTTTTGCATAGGTATTCTTAAAGATGTATTGACAAATGTTCAAGCGATTCAAAATGTATTCAAATGAATTACGTTATTTTGTTAAATTAAGTAAATTAATAAACTAATATTTAAACAATTTATATATTTTGTTACGTAGTTATACTCAATTCCATTTCACTGATATAATAATTTGGCAAAAATCAATAATGCATAAAAGGTATTATTTATCCAAGAAAGCACAAACAATTCTTTACATGTTTTTTTCTTATTAGACATAAAAACTCAAACTCTAGAAAATAATAAGCTTTCTTTTTTATATCAAAAACATGTAACACTTTATATAATCTTACGTTACGGTCTTACGTATACCATCAACGGTCGGCTAATCCATCCTATATTCTCTTTTCCTAATAATACTCTTATTTGTTGTGACGGTCTCTTTGAAACTCTTTTAATTGGCTTTCCTTCACCAAATGAACCTTTTTCTCTTTAATTTCTCATCACATTTAAAATATTGTAGCTCTCAGTCGTTTAAGAGTCCCCAAAAGAATATAATCAAAACAGAAAATGGCAAAATAAACAAACATGAAAATAGAAGCACGTGGATTTTTCCAATAATGCTTCTTTCTTTATGGCCGTCTGGTTGACTGTGGAGTGAGTGAAATTATATGTATATTTTTATTTATGTTTTGTATTTACTCATATAACAGGGATGAAAATGTTGTTAAAGCTGTAAAGTGTTTTTGTTTAGTACAAGCCTGAAAAAAGTAAACTTTAAGAACTGAAGATTTTATAAATAAAGGAAAATAATGGATTGTAACTACAGGGTTACATGCCTAGAAGTATATTTTGGGTCATTGTCGTACTCGAATCTCCAAAGGGTAATTTCTTCAGGGTAATAAATAAATAAGATGTTCTATCACATGGCGATAGCACAACCGTTCATATCTAAATCGACTTTCATAGTGATCAAGAATATATTGTTACGAATAGGTTCTACTAATAGTGGTAGAGGTTGCAGTCGTGGATGAGTTTATTATAAGCTCTGTTAGAGTTAACATCAATTGTCTTGTACATTATAATGTGTGTCTGTATTTCTGCGAATTTATAAATGTGTATAAAAACACTGAGTGACTATGTAATTATGTTGTACATTTGAATAAATAAAGAGTTGTAACCATTTTAAACTACTAAACTGCTTTTATTTGCAATCAAAAGTATCCGGTTTATTTTTAAAGTAAATAAACCAACGTTTTAAAAAGGTTAAAACGTAACAATATATACTTTGTTGGATCTTAGATGAATATTTATTAGTGATACAAACAAAATTACAAACTTATTTATACCATAATTCAACACTATTGGTGGTGGAGTGTAAAACAAAATGGAGACTCATACATATTTATTCGATTTTTCCATTTGAATGTAGGACGGATGTCATTTAAAAAACCCAATAAAAACCGAAAAATTACGAGTTTTCAATTTCTTTGTTACAATCTGTTGCTTCACATTTGAGTTCTCCAATTCGTTTGATGATACATTCTTAAATGTCTTTTATAACGGATTTAATTGTACGAGAACATTAAAGTAGAACAATATGTCATACGCTCTATTTACAATTTCTAAGTTTGTATGTGTATTAGACTGGCTCAACTTTAATACAAAAGTAAAATCGTATTCTCAGAGAAGTTTGTCATGTTTAAAGTCTGTCGAACACTATTTATAATGCTTCTTTGGAGCAACGGTGAAATAAATTTAAAAGTCAAAGGAATTTCCTTTTCGCCTTAAGGTCTGAGTAAACAACTCGTTCACGAACTTTGTTCACATGAAAAAATTTCCCATGTTTTGAAATTTTTCGATGGAATTTTGTACTATTGTGAATGAAAAATTCACGATAGCAATTTTCCCTTCGAGAGAACTGGATGTTTCATGGGAACAAAATTTCACATGTTATAGCCGATAGGGGTGAATATATTTTTGGGAGCCAGTCTACTATTGTCTATATATCTATTCATTATGTCTGTTTGCTGCGGAAAAAGCAACAGGATATCTTATACAATACGAGACTACAGAACAAACACATGCATAAGTACATATGTTTGTATGTAGATTAGGCTGGCGCTTATTTTGGACTTTTGCGATTTTCGATACTGCCAAAAAACGGAAAACGTCCAGAGGTTGCAATTTTAATTTAAAGTAGAAATATTTTAAAACAAAATAAAAAATAATTGTTGAAAAAAATCCAATTAAAAAATGGTTTTATATTTCATTTATCTATATATTGTTACTTTTTTACCTTTTAAAAATGGTAGTGTATTTCCTTTAAATAAACCGGATACTTTTGATTGCAAATAAAAGCAGTTTAGTAGTTTAGAATTTGTAACAACTTAAATTTACACAACAACAGCAGAACTGACTAACGACTGCAAGCTCTGCCATTATTTATACACAGCGCCATCTTCTATCGAGTAGCATCATGGTTGTTCTTAACGGACAAAACTAGAATATTCGAATTCTAGAGCTTTCAGTGTTAATGTTAGCAGCTTAAACATTTAGTATTGCCATACTCACAAACAATGCTAATAAATGAGTGCTAGCAACATTGTTAGTAAGATGGACATGTTTATAAACATGACGAATGTTGCATGCATTCGTTACAGAATTCAAATCGCTAATGCGGATTCTTAACAATATGTTTAAGTATAAAATATAAAAACTTTCCTCGGGATCTTGGGCATAATAAGAGTTACCCTAATGTACATGAGTATGAGTACAACTGGAGACAGCAAGTCGACATTAAAATAACATAGATTTGTTGTCAACATGTGTCATACAATGATGATGGAGATCATCATCAACATAATGCTGCTGATGGGAATGTGAATGGTATCATAACAATAATATAACAGATACAAAATGGAATTTACCAAATATATGGATAATAAACTTGACAAAGAGATTAACTCCAATGAGAAAATAAAAAAAAAATACATTCAAATATATTAAAATATAATATTTATATACTGTATTGTAGTATATCTATTATATAATTACTATACTATACTATTTTCTAATTTTTCTCCTTGGAGTTAATCGAATTGGCAAATGAAGTATCCATATGTTTGTATGGTTTAATTTATGTAGAAAATAAGTTTTTTTTTTATTATTTCTTTAAACTACTGAGAAATTATTTGCATGATATGTACGAGTATGTAGACATATATTTTAC
Source organism: Calliphora vicina (assembly GCF_958450345.1). Lineage (NCBI taxonomy): Eukaryota > Metazoa > Arthropoda > Insecta > Diptera > Calliphoridae > Calliphora > Calliphora vicina. The sequence continues at coordinate 97,233,536 of NC_088784.1, read as the reverse complement.
AATTTCATGTCATAGTTGTAAAAAAACGTAAAAAAAACAAAAATTTCTATGTAAATGTAAAAAATAGATGAAATATTTATAAGAGGCTTGTTCTGCTGTCATGTTACAAGTATGAAATACAATTCAATAGAAATGTCAGTTTATTTAAATATTATTTTTTAAATAGATAAGTTAGTAGGGAATAGGGATTTAGAAAAAAATTCCCAGGGAATTCCCAGAAAATTTCGGGAATTACTTACAAAGAAATTTAAAACTAAATCTGAAAACGTTCTATAATCCATTGTTTTAAATATTATTGAAATATGTTCAATCAGTTTTATTACTTATTTGGTATTGATTTATTATGATGCACAGTGATTTAAGAGAAATAATTTTTTGGAAATAATTCAGTATCTCGAGGATTAACAGTTGTTCAGCTTTCTATGGCTAATGGGATCCTGTGCATGGCCCCGCAAATTTAGTTACTTTGGGTCTCATATTTTTTAAAAAATCAATAAAACTCCATTTATGATTTGAAATCTTCTATATATATAAAAATGAAATGGTCCATGTATGTAATGTCATCACGTGAGAACGGCTGGAGCGATTTGGCTGTTTTTTATTCTATTCGAAATTTTCAGGAGATGGTTTGTAAAGAAAAAAAAATCAAATATTCCCAGTAACACTCGCGAATTTTTTTTTGAGTCCAGTAATAAAAATGCTCCCTAAAGTATGCAGTACAAATTTAGATATTTTATTTGCAAATAAATAAGAACAGGCAGGTGTATGTGGGTTGGAGAAACTTGAAGAACTAACATTAGTAAATGCTACCGGGCGAAGCCGGGGCGGTCAACTAGTTTAAAATATATATGAGGCATTTCATGTCAAGTGAACCAACTTTTTAAATCGATGTCTTCCGAACGGGATGAATCTTGCACAAAGATTAGTCCTGTTGGTAATAGTAATTTAGACACAATTTTGCAATAAGATCGGTTGAGAACTCTCTGAATTAGATGAGGTCATAATTTGACGTAGCTCAAGATATACAATTTTGGCAAAATCAAATTTTGTTTTGACATTTTTTCATATGGGCCCTATTTTTTAATTCTTTTTTCTTTTTGCTCAAATGAAAGATTATTCCTTTAAAAGGTTTTTGTCGCTTTGTGGGATATATATCAAAACAAATGTTTTAACTCAAAAATTGTATGTCTTGAGTTGCAAAACATTTATTTAATTTCGGGAAAAAAATCTTAAATTTTTTTTCAAAAGGTTAAAGAAATAGCTATCTAAATTATTTGGGACACATTTTACTACGAACAATAGGTAATAAGTTGGTTTCAAAAATTGGTTCACTTGAAATGAAATGCCCCATATATGAAAAAACGTTACAATATTTGAAAGTAGGCAAGGTTTCTGGAGCTTCTGAAGAATAATTATAACCTTTTTGTATAAATATTTGGTATTTGTGAAAACCTTAGGACCTGAAGATTGATATTTTAGTGAAATAAAATAATTTTCTGAATTTTTCGGACGTCATTTACCTTAAGAACTAAAGAAAATATAATATGGTGATTTTCCATGAAGAAAAATATAAAATTTAAATTAATATAAAATTGCAACAATTAAAGATATCATAATAAAATTATGATCTAATGTAGATCCAAGTGTTCTTAAATCAATGGCATTATAATTTTTGGATTTTTTTATTTTCAAATGCCAAAATTCTTAAATGGGGGAAAATGTATTCCAAAATCTGATTTTTTTTAGAAAAGTGCCATCTGTGACGTTATATACGGAGTGATAGTAAAAAAACTTTGTATTTATTTAAATAAGATATAGGGTTATACAAATATGGAGCTTTTATGAGGATCGGTGCTTTACGTTTTTAGAATTTTTGACTCAAACCTAAAATTTTGTTTTAAAATTTGCCAAGTTTGGATAGGTCTGGTGGGGACTGGGTCCGCTTAAGTGAGTCAAGTTTTAGTTTACACACTTTTGCATTAAGTTCTCTTTTCGGATCATATAAAAATTTTATATAGCCCGGAAGAAAATAATTTTTTCTACAAAAGAAAAAATATAGGAACTTTTTTGGGAAAAAACATAAAAAATGCGGCCTTTTTACATGTTCCATCTTTGGATGCAAGTAACTTTTTATAGGCACGAGATAATTTTTAGCAAATTATTTATATTTTATTTAGAATTTTATCTACAATATAGCTGCTTTTTAAAAAAATAAATTCGACCCTCCGCTATATCTAAAAAACCAAAAAAAGATGGAGCTAAATTAAAAAAAAATGAATAAACCTAAATATCTCTTCAACTAAAAGAGATAATCTACATACTATGTAAGGGTTTTTTAGATCTTCTCAAGAACTATTTATATTTTAAATTTCAACTCATTCAAATAATAAATGGATTTTTTGCGATTTTTTTTAAATGTGAGACCCGAGGTGACAAACTTTGAGGGGCCATGTACTGGTTCCCATTATCCCTAAGTAGCTGAACAACTGCAAATCAACTCAAAAACACCTCAGCTCTTACCATGTAAATATTCATAACAATGTATATAATAGTTCCCGAGATACCCAATTATTTCAAAAAAAAAATTCATTTCTAAACTACTGAGTGATGATGGACTTAGCACGTTTGCTCACTAAGCTAACGATGTAATTTATAATGCCTTTGGAATTTCGAAATAATAAATTATTCTTCTAGGCTTAAATTAATTATTGACTTAGATGATAATGTAAATAATAAAATTTAATAAATTTAGAAATATTCACTTTAATTTTTTTCGATATACAAAATGACAATAATTAAAATGTCATTCACTATTGTTAAAAACAAATGTTTATTATTCATTTTAATTATGTTTATTATTATTAAATATTCTTTGAAATAAGCACAGACACAAACACGCACATAAACACATGTCAAATATGACATTCTAAGATGTTTTTATCTTTTGATATTTCTTGAATAAACTTAATTTTTATTATTAAGGACATTCATGCATTTGAATGTACATATTTGTGATTGTATGTGAATATGAAAATGTACATGCACATGTCTGTGTTAATATTTGTGTATATTAGACCTGCCCTTAATAAATGTAGTTGCTTTGGAAGGATCTTATTTCGTTTAGTAGTTATATTAACTCTTTAATGTTTAGTGGTCACTTTACTAACCACCTTTTCTATAGTCTTTAAAACATAGTTTATTGTTATCTATTGGCATTTTGTTAAAAAATTAAATTATTTTGAAGCTATCGTTTAGGGCACTACTACACGTTCAATATATATGTGATATTTGGATCGCGATCCATTGTAATGGATCACGCAAAATTATGTTATTCTGCGATTTGGATCGCGATCCATCAATACTGCATGCTACACGTTCAATAAATATCGAGATACTGTATCGTGGTCAATATATATTGAACGTGTAGCAGTGCCCTTTGCCATTAGGGTGCTCTGGTTAGATAAATATATTAATTTGAAAATATTGTAAACCGCAGTTATTTTAAGAGACACACGAATTCAATAAAAAAAGCACAGAGTGTTTAGTGTTACTTTGCTATTACGTTTGTTGGTCAGACAATTTAGTCAAAATTATTAGATTTGAACAAAAATTTACACGATAATACGAAAATCTGTATTACAATTATTTTTAATGGGGTGGTTAGTAAACTAACCACTCCACCAAAAACCTTGGAATGGTTTGGTTTTTTTATATTTTGAATTGTTTTTTCTTACTTTTTATAATAAACTAATCTTGATTAAAGTAAACATGCAATTGTTTTGATTTTAAAGTTATACACACATAAAACCGTAACTGAATGAGTTAACTGCTGAATAATTTGAGGGCAATCGGATAACTAGAGCCTGTGTCGGATTGATCTAAAGTAAATCTATTTCCTTAAGGGCAGGTCTAATGTTCACATATGTATGTTTTTTTGTGTAGACACGTATGTGTTTTTATGAAGGCTTATTTGGTTAGTTTATTCATATTTATTTTATATATTTATATATATATTTGTTGCTGGTAGTCAGTCTACTTTGTTAAATGTGAATGAAACCCATATGGTTTTTCTCTAGACACGTACTACGCATTTCGCCATATAACTTTTTCAATAAAATACAATTTCACCATATTGTTTGATAACATTTATTTGAAACACACTCCATTCATCGGTGGCTGTGGGATATTGGCATGTGGCTTAGTTGTCATGGCTATATTTTTTTTAGTCAAATGAAAACACTACTTTTTTTGTTAACATTTCTTAAATTCAATATCAATAAAATTTAAATGCACATAGGAGAACTATTTTCTAAAGCATACTTTATACAAACACCATAAAATTTATATAATTTACATCTATTGCAGGATATCAATATCATCAATATTTACTTCTCTATGTTTGTGTCCTGAAGCCACCCTAAACGTAATTCATAATTTCCTGATATGTTCCATTACAAATTTATTGCAAACTCGTAATCCAATTTGAACTGACATGTGTCATATTTAAATGATGACTGCTTTTGTTAGCGAAAACGCAGATTTTCGCATTTAAATGTGTATGCATTACACCAGCTTAGGTAGGTTAAGTAGTGTAGTTATTCGAATGAAAATTATGCGAATAACCGAGGAAAAAACTTATTTTTTATTTGAAGGAATAAAATTTATCAGTTTTGAATTAAAAATTATTTTTGAATAATCAAATACTCGAATAAATTTATTATTGAGTTAAAATTTTGGAAAATTTATTTATAATAACTAAAATATTTGAGAAACCTATCCCAAATAAACAAAACGATTAATTCGTAATATTAATCAATAATCATCATTAACAATTTTATTAAAAAGGTATTTTTTTATATTTTTTAATATATTTTGTATTGAACACTAAGATCACAACAACTAATATATGAAAAATGTGTGACTATTAAATACCAGAGCTTCGAGTGTATTAATTCAATTTGAGCTTAATTCACCAAAATCTTAATTCAAAATTAAAAAATGTCAGCCATTGATTCCATAAATTCATTCCAAAAATCTAATTATTTAACTTCATGTTAATTTTTCATCGTTGAATTAATTCCTAACAAAATTCATTCACCTTTGAATGAATAAATTTTTGTTTAAGTATTAAAATTTAATACAAATTTCTTCTTCATTCGATTAAATTTTATTTTTAATCATCTAAAAATTGAATTGAACAAAATTTACTTTGCCCTGCAACCACACGTTCATGTTTTGCTTGTCAAAATACATTTAAATTGACTGCTGTGACGTAGACTTCAAGTTGAGCAGCAAATTTACTTTTCAAGATGCCATCATTTATTTTATATGACTAAAGATTTATATTCTACGGAACTTCATGGCTTCTGTACTGCTTATGAATCTATCTATTTAAAAAGCTCTACAAAAAGCTATGGTGACAAGGTTTCTCCAATTTTTTCTTATCCCTTCAAAAAAATAAGATTTGTCGAGGTCATCATAATAGATATATTCTGTGAGATGATTTCATCGTTGGTGTCAAATTTCTTTCCGTCGAGACATTTTTTCAGGTTTGGAAACAATAAATAGTCACTTAAGGCTAAATCAGGAGAATAGGGCGGAAGAGGAGGCATTTCGTAGCTTAATTCATGCATTTATGGCATGGAAACTGCACATGCATCCGATTGTGAGCAAACGCGGCAGCCATCCTTCGGAAAGCTTTCTTATAACCTAGTGATCAATCAAAATTGAAACCACTGAGCCATGTGAGATGCCTATGGCTGCCACTTTTAATCTCCGATCGGCGAACACAATATCGTGATTTTTTTTTCAATTGTTTCGGGTGTGGAGACCTCAACTGGGCGTCCAGAATGTTCGTCTGTCTGTTTAAATCAACTTTCCGAAGCCCCCAAATAACTTACATACATGATTCATACATAAATATCTCCGGAATTCTTCCGGCTCGGTTGCTATTTAAAATCGAGAAAATCGGCCCTTAAATAAGATATAAGGAAAAAACCAGGACAGCCTCTATTTTTGACCTATTTTTTTACCTATATCTGGATTACTAAGTCAATAATATAGACAATATAAACATCAAATGATAGATATTTCAAAGACCTGTCGTATAGAACACCATAGTAAGTTGGACCTGCAATGGGTCAGAAATCGAAAAAATATTTTTTAACCCGAATTTTTTTTTTCATTAAATATTAATTAAAAAAAAAATTTACAAAAACAATTGGAAACTATTTTTTTTACAAAAAATTAAAAAACTACTTTGAAAAAAAAAATAAATTTTGTTTACCTAAAAATATTTAAAATTTTTATTTTGAAGTATAATTTGGTGAAGGGTATATAAGATTTGGTGCAGCCGAATATATATTTCTTTTATTTGTTTACCATTGAAATTTATGGTGTAGAGTTCCCATAGTTCCCACGTAATCTCCTATCAATGGCTGTCACAACTAAACTTTGTTTAAAAAATTATTCGAATTATATTTGTTACTCATTATTCATTTTAATAATCGAAGAGAGTTTAAAAATGAATCAATCACTCGAATAATAAAAAAAATGGTTAACTTTTATTCGATCAAACTAAAACTCGAATAATTGTCAACTCTAGTTGGCAGGATATTTTGCATATTATGCATATAAAGAGATCCATTTGTCTCAGTTTCACTGCCATTGTTATTAAATCACAATTTTAAAAATAATTGGATGAGATTTGCCACGTGCTCTAGTTTACGACCAATGGCGAAACATGATGTAATAAGTACATGTTTTCACTAGCTCCCATTTATAATTTCTAAAATTTTCATTTGTAATCTCTATGGAAACAAAAATGCTGCGGATATTCTTCATGGTCATATAATATTTTAAGTTGCTTAAAAATTTTAAATACGCCTTGATTTGTCTTTTATTGAGGTTCATAGTTCAAATTTTATATAAGCACAATGTAAAATCGCTCAATTTCAAATGCAACTTTTCAGGCGCTTATCCACTTCTTGCAATAGTTTCGATATATTTTCCTAAAAATAATTTTCTTTTCAACACAGGTATTGAAACAAAAAAATGGCCTTCAACAAGGCATATTTGAACAAGTAATAGAGCTATATTCGGCTGTGCCGAATGACTGTGTTCTATCGGTTTCAACGTGCGAGAGTTTTTTGTGTGGCTCAGAATGGGTGATCGCTCAGGCCAGCCAAAAACGTTTGAAGACCAATAATTGGAGGCATTACTTCATGAAGATTGTTGTAAAGCTCAACAAGAGCTTGCAAAATCATTGGGAGCTACTCGAGCAGCAATTTCAAAAGTTTTTTGAGCAGCAGGATTTATCCAAATACAGGAAAATTGGGTATCACACGAATTGAAGTAAAGAGACTGAAAGATTATTTTGCATGACCGAAATGCTTACTTGCGATGAAAAACGGATTCATTGCCTGTCCAACCAGCCGAATCGGTACCAAAGCCAAATATCCATGGCGCTATGGTAATGCTCTGTATTTGGGGGAAGCAAAAGGGTCCTATCTACGAAGAGCTGCTGAAATCTGGATAGGCCATCACAGGGAACCAGTACGGAAGCCAACTGATTTGTATGGAAGGTCATGGAAAACATGTATAACGAATTCAGAAGAGTAAAGGTTCACAAATTGTTTGTTTCATCACAGCACTTCAACTTGTGTTGATACCCTTCATCATGAGTGCAAGGGTATATATATAAGTTCGTCTTTCTGTTTGTAATTTCCACATTTGTCATTTGCGACCCTATAAAGTATATATATTCTGGATCATCGATAAAATAACACTTACATGGAGCAGAGAGTAAGCACCTAGACTTTCAAACACAAAAAACAATTCAGCACGCCGGTTCGATTCCCACACAAGGCATTTATTTTCTGTTTTTTTTAGTTATTAATATTTATCTTAAATTATTCTTCAGTGAAGCATATATATGATTCGGCACAGTCATATGTAGCACTCTTACTTGTTTATATGAATACATACTGTTTTTCTCAGCGTTTTTTCTGTTTCAATTTCTGGGTATATGTGTAACAAATAAATAAGATTTTCTATGTAACACTCCTGTTTTTCATATGCAGTACATTAACGAACAAACAAATAGAAACACGTTTGTTTGGTTGACATAAATTCAACTTGCAGGTGGTGAATACGCAAAATAAAGCGCACCGATTTCATAAACGCATTACGTATGGCTGTAGGATCTCAACGCCACGTTGTTGTACATTTGCAGCTATGATTTCAAAACACAGTGTGTAGAAACATGAAAATGTTAAAAAAAGCTAACTCGCTTCAACACCCCAATCGTAATTAAAGATTGTTTAATAACGAAAATTTTATGTATTTTTTAAGGACACAGCATTATATGATTTTGCCTTCATGAACCTTCATCAAATTTGAAAATAATTTCCTTTTTTGGTTCAATATTATAGAAAATTAAAAAAAGTAAGATTTGAAGAAGGAAATGAACCATTTGTTCTACTTTTTGGTACCATACTTAAGCACCCTATCCTTGTTTCATTATTTACTGAGAAATATGCTTCTGTATATAAGTTAGATAATGTAATATTGTATAATAAAAAAGTACTATTAGAAGAAAAAGTACCAATTTTCATTTTCCACATTGTATACCCGGCAAGTCTGAAATTTTGAAACTACCCCATTTTGGCAAAATTTTTTTATTTAACAAAGATATGTTTCAAAAGAAAAAGTATGTTTTTATAAAGTTCCAAAGTGTTTATCCAAATTTGGCCCCATCTATATCTTCGCAATTTAGTTAAAATAAAAACTATGTTAATTACTTTGTGTATGATGTGTAAAATTTTTATCAAAATTGGTTTAATTTTCCTGATTTTAACCCATAAGGGTTCGAATTTAATTAAAAACAGGAAAAGGGGAGCAACATTCGGCTGTGCCGAATCTTATATACCCTTCACCAAATTATCCCTGCGGGAAATTTGTGTCAATTGTTCTAAGAGCACTTGTCCTGTGACCAGTTAATACAAAATTATTAACAAAAGGAACGAATTATGATATGTGAAAACAAAACATATCACTTAACTAGTGTTAAAGTGTTTGAAGTGTAGTTACTACTGAGGAAAGGTAACTGACACAAAATTAGTCCTGTGACTGGGTTTTGTGGGTGTTATGTTAAATCTCTTTATATGGCAATGATGTTGGTCTAGAAAGTGGTGAAATCACATCTTTTCGGCTAATTGTGATAGGTCACATAATGAACGCAAATGAACCGTTTCAGTTTATTATGAAACTGGTCATCAATAGGACTAAAATAGTTTGAACTTTTTTTTTATCAAATATTATTAAAATACGTTGAACCGACATTGAATAAGTGCGCTTAGGTTAGTTCAGCGACTTGTTCACTTGGGACAATATATGAGACAGGTCAAAAAGGTATCAATTAACCCCCTCCTAGGACATCCCCATGTTAAAGTGACAGGTCCCCTTCATGTAAAGTGTTAGAACTGGAACCGGTCCGACCACTTTGGAACTGTCACGTGATAAGTTTGGTGTTAGTTCCTTTTCCCCTAGGGATACTTCAAAATAAAAATTTAAAATATTTTTATATAAACAAAATTTTTTTTTCCAAATTTGTTTCTTTGATTTTTTTGAAATTTTTTGGAAACATTTTTTTTCGAATTTTTTTTAAATATTTAAAATATTTATCGAAAAAAACTTTTGGTGAAAAAAAAATTCGGGTTAAAAATATTTTTTCCTATTTTGACCCATTGTAGGTCCAACTTAATATGGTCTTATATACGTCGTTGCAAAGGTCTTTGAAATATCTATCATTAGATATCCATATTGTCTATATTAATAACTTAGTAATCCATATATAGGTCAAAAATCGAGGTTATCCTTATATATAGCCATTTGTGGACCGATTTTCTCGATTTTAAATAGTAATTGAATATCTATCATTAGATATCCATATTGTCTATATTAATGACTTAGTAATCCAGATATAGGTCAAAAATAGGTCAAAAATCGAGGTTGTCCTAGTTTTTTCCTTATATCTCAGCCATTTGTGGACCGATTCTCGATTTTAAACAGCTACCAGCCGGAAGAATTTCGAAGATATTGATGTATGAATCGTGTATGTAAGTTATTTGGGGACTTCGGAAAGTTGATTTCAACACACAGACGGTCAGAAAAATGGACAGACGGACGCAAATGAAAAATGTGTGAATTACAAACGGAATCACAAACTTATATATACCCTTGCCACTCATGGTGAAGGGTATAAAAAGTACCAAACACATCTCTGCCAATTTTTTAAATAAATAAAGATAAAAGTTACCGAATTTACCCGTTTTACACACTAAGCCATCGAAAGAAGGGAACCTATAGTCCAAATTGTATGTCTCTAACTTTTGGCGTTGAATCAATCAGTCACTCTGTTATGTTACTCTTGTATATATGTATGTATATAAGACATATATAGATATATAAGTTGACTGCAGACGGACGGATGGTCATCCCTTTATTGACTTTTAAAGTGATTCGGGGACCTATGTACTTAAAGTTGGTTGTGGGACTTTAAGTATATATAATAATAAAATAAAAAATATATTTATATATGCAGTTTGTGAAAATACTATTATGGATTTTGAGAAAATTTAGTTTTTGGTCACAAATTTTAACATAAAATTAGTTTCTGTATTTTAATAATTTTTGGAAATTTAGGTTAAAAAGGGCCAACCTAGTTTTTAGCCTAACTAGGATAACGCTTACCTATCATCTGCTGCCAAAAAATTTAATGTTTTGTATGTATACTGTTTTCAAATCAATGTTCGAACCACTGTGCTGTTGCATAACTTTACATACCAACATCGCAGAAAAAACTTTGCAGGGGGTTATGTTAGTATTTTTTTTTTAATTTTCTTTTGTATGCGTTTTCTATACAATGATAGTTTTTTACACACATTATAAGGCATTGAAAATCAGGATCATCACCAGCCACACCAGATTTTCCCACGAAAGAACAGCAGTCACCCACTGTATAGCAGTAGTTTGCACTTAAGTATGTTGAGGGTGAAACCTATAATAAATTTTAGAAAGAATATGAATGAAATGTAATGGAATTTTATTCAATATAAAATATAAATATTTTTACTTACTTACATACATACATACATACGAGTACATACTTTTATTTTGCTAAAGTATTTACAAAAATAAAATCAATATTTTATGGTTGAATTAAATATTACAACAGCAGAAAGTTTTTTGTGGTTGTACTTGAAAGAAAAGTTAAGTAAAGTTTCTTGCAAAAAAAAAATTAAATAAAAAAAGTTAGGAAAACATAAAATTTTTGTTTTGAAATGAAAATTTAATTTGTTGCAGAATTTTGTTTTTAAGGAAATTTTTATGTACTTATCGTCGTTGCTGTAAACAAAAAGTCATACATACATATGTGTAAATTTTCAAAATTGAATTTATTTCATTTTCAAGAAGATTAATATAAAGAAAACATGTTTTTTAATAAAAAAAATATTTTTTTGATCTCCTAAAAAATCATTTATGAATAAGAAATGCATAGAACATTTTGTTGGCTCATCAACGATATCTTTTCTTTCAATTGTAAATGTATCGAAAATTTGTATAACTATACATTCTTATGAATTTGCTCCTTTATAAATTGTATATTGTACTTACATATATATACAACTACAGATTTAAATTTAAATTCTTTCTGTACTTAACTTAAATTGTAAGTAAATACGTAACATTTAAAAAAACTTAAAATCTTTACTTGTTTACTTGTTTACATAGAGCCGCCCTTTGAAAATAATGTCTTCGTTTCAAATGTTATAACATATTTAATTATCTAAAAGTTCATGGAATAATTTTGTACTATTACTCCAAAATTAATTGGCGGAAATCTTTCTAAACGCACACAAATCATTTGTAAAATAAAAACTCTTACTTTGCTTGTAAATTTTCAAACAACTTTTCCTTTTTTTTAATAAAATTTCAGAAAAAAAAACTATATTCGCTGAAATTGACTATTAACAAAAGTTCTCTGAGATGCAGCCAACGTTTTGTTTTAAATATATCACAAAATTTCCAACTTTATTTATCACGGTAAGTTACCAATTTATCTTAAACTTTTACTTCCTAATTTTTTTTTTTTAATTTACACCTCCTTTGGTTGTATGTTTTCCGGAAATATCCCATTAACTTAAATTGCACATATTCAGGCACACATTCGTTGCCGCAGACTACTGCTGCACAAAAATACACTTTGTTAACCAAGTTTTGCTGATATTAATTTTATTACATATACGTTTTGTTCAGAGGTGGACAAAATTTAAATGATCGTACTTATTTTCATACTGTTTCATATTCAAAAGAAGCGTAGCACCACCGCGAATCATTTGATGCTCTCAAACATATGTCCTAAGAGAGTTCTAAGGACTCAGAATTATTTGCTGTTCGATATAAGCCTGTCCGTTTATGTCATATTATTCTAATTTCCTTTATTTTCCTTCCTTTGTTAATTTAGACGTATTGAAAAGATGGGAGTCATGTAAATGTAAGAACCTACACATTGGAAATAATTCTAATCCATTTCAGAATATTATAACATCATTTGAGGAGCCGCAGAAGAAAATGTACTTTTTCGCATCTTATCAAAAATTGGTTTTTTTGGTATTTTTATAATATTTGGATTGAAATCTTCTAGAAACAATCAAGTCAGCAACATTTTTTTATTTTACTAAGTAAATGTGTTCTAAAAAAATTTGTGCTTAACAAAACGTACTCTTTATACCCTACACCACCATAGTGGGGAGGGTATAATGCGTTTGTGCAGATGTTTGTAACGCCCAAAATATTAGTCAAACACCCACGTTAAAGTATACCGATCGACTTAGAATCATTTTCTGAGTCGATTAAACGATGTCCATCCGTCCGTCCGTCTGGTTGGTTGGCTGGCTGTCCATGTAAACCTTGTGCGCAGAGTACAGGCCGCAATTTTGAAGATATTTCGATGAAATTTGGTACATATCATTTTTTCTCAAGGACCAAGCCTGTTGAAACTGGCTGAAATCGGTCCATTATTTCACCTAGCCCCCATACAAATTTCCTCCCGAAATTGGACTTTATCGGTCATAAATGTTTAATTTATATATGTATCTCCACAAGTTCCGCTCCAAATAGGTTTTATATACACAAAATTCATGTCACCAAATTTTGTTACGATCGGTCCATAATTAGTTATAGCTCCCATATAGACCCGCTTCCGAAAATCACTTTATCGTGCATAAATCGCTTAAAAATGTTGGTATACACACAAAATTCAACATAGTTAACTTTAATACAGACATAATCACACGACCTAATTTCATGGTGATCGGTCCATAATTGGTCATAGCCCCCATATAACCCCACTTCCGAAAATCACTCAAAAATTAAATTATTGAAATTTTAAAAGAAAAATGTTTTTGCTCTTTTACTTAGTGTAGGGTATTATATGGTCGGGCTTGACCGACCATACTTCCTTACTTGTTTTTCTTTATTTTTTAACAACAGGTTCTTTTTCCGATATTAAAATGGTTTTATATCAAACATCCTTAACAATTAATGTGGTGACTTATGGCAGTTAGATGTATCTATTGATAAGTAAGACACTTGTTACCATTTCCGGGGGCGAAATAAATAAAACTCATTTTCCCAAAAAATTTGAAATATGCAAAAAAGTACCTTTTGTACAACATTTCTTTTTTCACATGATTTTTTATAGAAATAAAATTGTTTATAACATTTCTATAGATTTTCTATAAAAAAAATTTCTGTATACCAGTTTTTTCTATAGAGAATTTTGTGTATAACAATATTTTCTATAGAATATTTTCTGTATAACAGTATTTTCTACAGAAAATGTTGTGTATAGCTGTATTTTCTATAGAAAATCTTGTACATAACAGTATTTTCTACAGAAAATGTTGTGTATACCAGTATTTTTTTAGAAAATGTTGTGTATAACAGTATCTTCTATAGAAAATGTTGTGTATAACAGTATTTTCTATAGAAAATCTTTCTTTAAAAAATGTTGTGTATAACAGTATTTTCTATAGAAAATCTTGTGTATAACAGTATTTTCTATAGAAAAAATTCTGTATAACTGTATATTCTATAGAAAATCTTGTGTATAACAGTATTTTCTACAGAAAATGTTATGCATAACAGTATTTTCTACAGAAAATGTTATGCATAACAGTATTGTAGTAAATACTGTTATGTATAACAGTATTTTCTACAGAAAATGTTATGTATAACAGTATTTTCTATAGAAAATCTTGTGTATAACAGTATTTTCTACAGAAAATGTTGTGTATAACAGTATTTTCTACAGAAAATGTTGTGTATAACAGTATTTTCTATAACACTATTATCTATAGAAAATTTTGTGTATAACAGTATATTCTATAGAAAAATTTCTGTGTAACTGTATATTCTATAGAAAATGTTGTGTATAACAGTATTTTGTATAGAAAACTTTGAGTATAACAGTTGTTTCTTCAGAAAATTTTGTCTATAACAGTATTTCCAATAGAAAAGTTCATGTATTTTATTTCGTGTATATCACATCTCTGCTTTCCTTGCCTTATCTTATGGTTCATTTCGTGTAAATGACAGCGCCATGAAGTCATTTAAGTTTTAGAGTTAACGCAACTTTAAACATATGATGCTCTTTTTTTAAATTTATTTTCTTACTTTTTTTTCCACTCAACTAACTTGTGCACTTGCACCTTTTTTTCACACACAAGTACACTTTGTTACTTAATCACATATAAATTTATACATCAAATCCCAGAGACATGCACGCAATTCTATTTAAACAAAATTTTAACAAACACGCAGACATTTTAAGCATTTGAAACAGGTGTTTTTTTTATTTGAAAAACAACACTCGGGAAAAGTTTTCTTTTATTTCGAAAAAAAGAAATGTTCAGTAATAGTCGATGTTGGCATAAATGCACTATGGGGCTTTTTTTAAAAAAAAAACATTTTTATAACTCAATTAATTGCTTGGAGCCAAAAATTTCATTATTCTTTTTCTGATGGGCTCTAAATTAGGCATTTTTGTAATCTGACTTTTCTTCAACACAAAGCATTGTGGTTCCAAACGTAAATCTAGCTGGACACGCATGGAAAAGGGAATAAAAATATGCTATCAACAATAAATCAATTCATGTAAGAAGAGATTTTTTTCATCATTTTCAAAAAAAAATAGTTTGTGTTGAAATTGAAAATAAAATCGTTGCCTGCCCTCAGTAGAAACTTCTACTTGTAAACAATGTTAATAACACTCTGTTATTAGCATTGTTAACCAGCTATTCTGCTACACCCTGTTATGGCCCATCGTGCACTGTTGCCAAAAGTCTTTTCAAAAGTGTATGTCACCTACTATAGTTATTTTTGTATGGCAGGATGTGCGTATTAATATTCTGTGTAATTTACACAAAGTATTAAGTGCATGTACATGCGTACAGAAGTGTTTACGTGTATAATCGTCTGTGTTTTTACGTGCATTTCTGTGTATGAATTTGCATCTATGATATTTTCTATACAATTAGAAACTTGTTTGGTGAAACAAATACAATATAAGTAAATAAATATTCACACCATAACAGTATCACGTGCATGTAGCACGTCTAATTACCACAATCTCCTACAAATAACAAACACAAAGAATTTTATTTATTTGTTGTATGTATAAATACGTATAGGTATTAAGTAGACTGTGTCGAGAGTTATACATATATAAACATTGCCAAAAGACATACATATGTGTAAGCAGGGAGTGAAAATTGATCAATAAATAAAACATGTCCTTTCAGGCATCATCAAACTAAAGCGAATTTCGAAATTCTAGAGAACTTTAAAATTTGTATGGGCATGGAAATTAATTTGTTTTTATCGAAATTTTTCGTTTTGTCTCATATACCTCCCATTTATTTTGGACTGTTACTTTTCCCGCATTTACCATTGCTGCTGCGGTTACAGTTTGCAAAAATTGTACGATAATTAAAATAAATTCAGTAGTGTATGAGAATGTTTGCATATTTGTAATTTAATTAGTAGTAAATATCTAGAAATATTTAAATGTAAGCTTGGTAGCAACTGTTATGTTTTCTCTTTTACTCAGAATGATTACAAATACATCTTTATGAGCGAGCTTAGAATGTTCGTGCAATTTGTTGTAGCTAACTAGTATCAAAATATTACACATTAATTGTTTATTTATGTCATAGATAAATACACATAGAAACTCTCCTACCAAAGACCTAACTCAGTTGTCAAAAACCTAAATGATGAGTCTGTATTAGTGAAATAAACCACGTGACAATAAAAACAATACTCGTATGTGTGTTTTTTTGAGTATTTTTTTTGTTTGTGTTTTTTCTACTTTCCGCTCTTTACGTATTTCTCTATGGGTTATGTCATCTCAAAATAAATCAAATGTCACACATGACATGTCATTTTAACAAAATTTATTTATTTTTTGGACTTTATTATACCCTTTACCTTCGTGAGAGTGAGTGGGATATCTTTCAAAATAAATGTTTTGTAACTCAAAACATGCAATTTTTCACTTTTTTTTTAAAAACCGAACTTTTTTACCAAAATGGACCCTTTTTTAAAAAATTGTTTTTGCTCAAAAGAAAGCTTGGGGTTAGTCCTTTAAGATCTATTTGGTCGCTTAGTGGGATGCGAGTGGGATATATAGCAAAATAAATGTTTTGTAACTCAAGATATACAATTTATGATTTTTTTTTTTGGCAAAATCGAACTTTTTTTCAAAAGGGGCCCGTTTTTAAAATTTTTTTTTTGCTCAAAAGAAAGCTTTAAGAGCTTTTTGGTCTCGTAGACGATCGGAAGACATCGATTTTAAAAGTTGGTTCACTTGACGTGAAATCCCCCATATATGTATATTCTGGATCCTTATAGATAGCGGAGTCGATTAAGCCATGTCCATCTGTCTGTCTGTCTGAAGACCCCAGATATCTTCGGGATCCAAATGTTCAATAATTCTGTCAGACATGTTTTCGAAGTTTCCTATTTAAAAATGGGATGAGATATGAGGAAAAAGCCTGGACAACCTCGATTTTTTACCTATTGTTGACCTATATCTGGATTGATATGTCATTAATATAGACAATATGGATATCTAATGATAGATATTTCAAAGACCTTTCAAAGACCATAGTAAGTTGGACCTACAATGGGTCCAACCCGAATTTTTTTTTAAACCAACAAAAATTTAAAAATACCAATTTTTAAAATTTAAAAAAAATCGAAAAAAAATGAAAAAAACAACTTTGGAAAATAAAATAAATTTTGTTTACCTAAAAATATTTAAAATTTGTATTTTAAAGTATAATTTGGTGAAGGGTATGTAAGATTCGGCACAGCCGAATATAGCTCTTTTACTTGTTTTTCTTTTATTTAAACAAAAACACGAAACTTTTTTTTAAAAAAGTTAATTTCAATATCACAAGAGTGCACTAATATGAATTATTAATTGAAAATACATTTATTTAAAAAAGTTACTTTAAGGAAAACCATTTTAAAATTACGCTTAATTATCGGCGTATACAACTAAAAAATTGATTTCTAAGCCACCGCTAAGCCACCGTTAACCAAATAATAGATACCCATTCAGTTCAACTATCGCTGAAATACCGTTTCCGATATAACTACAATTACCGTTACCTTTATACTACCGTTACAGTCATTCTAGAAACCATTTTAAAAAATGAAAATACAAATTTCTGTTATTTTTTTTTTTTTGGTGAATTTTCCTATCAGTTTAAGTCAGGTCGAATTAACAGTCATTATTAAAATACCGTTACCGAATCACTTTTTGGCAGCTCTAATACACCTGTGTATTTTTTTATGCATAAATTCAACATATATTTGATGTAAATATGCATATTTCAGTTTGTGAGCTACATATTTTTATGACACAAATACGCTTGGTTTAATATTATGCATTTATGAACATTTAACAAAACCACTTATTTCAAAAAAGAAAACTTGTTTAAATAAAAGCTTTTAAATCTTTCTTAAGACAATTTTTAAAATCTTTGTTAAGAATATGACTATTAGTCTTTTAAATCTGTGTTATCTTAGCATAAAATATGAAAAATATGGAAAATATTCTTATCTCGAGTTAAGTGCTTTTGCCAAAACTCCACAGTTATTTATTTGCAAATATTTATATTCTACATTGTGGCAAATGTTGAATATTTGCTATGGCAACGAATTATTCTTGAAATATATATTTTTGAAAACCTATAACAGCCACTTAAAATTCCATTGACTGTTTCGTGTGGCACTTTATAGTTGAAATAAATATTAGTTCAATTAATAAAATAAAACTGACGCTTTTCTTTTATTAGTTTGTCGAATATATTGGGTCATTGGTTTATAAGTATCATTAGTTCAATATTCAAACTTTATGGTTATTTTCAATTGAATTTTGCTGTTGCGTTTACCTTTATTCAATCAACCAAATATTTCAACTACAAAGTACAGAATGATACAATTGTTAAGTGGCATTTTGTGCTTTTGAATCATAGTTCAAGAGAAGAAATTTAAAGTTGAATTTAAATTTTTGATATAAAAGTATTTTTATTCTAGTTAGAGTGTTATCAGACAGATATCTGACCAGACAGGAAAAATTGACTTTGGACAACAATGACGACAATCTCTCAGGTCTGAAAGGGAAACCGCTAGAAGCGAATTGAGATAGACAAAATCAGCAGGCACATGACCCTGCAAAGGGTGTCCCAGGACAGAAGAGCAAGGAACAGGACAAATAACAGGAAGAACTGAAAAGGTTTTCGGGCTACAAACGCTCTCTCCAGTATCTCAGGACGTTTTACTCACGAGATCCTGCGTCCTTGACTGTTCGAGAAAAGTTGTTGCGGCATAAACACACCTACTGCATACAGAAGTATGAGGCTATGCTAAATAGTATTGATGTGAAGGTCAGGCTAGCCAAATCTACGATCGAACAAACCCAGAGCAGGCATGTGATCACATCTAAACCTGTGCCCCATGTCAGCACTGGACGGAGAATCATGACGTACATCTACATCAAAGAGGGACACTCTGGGGCCCCAGGTGCTGTCCGTAATCTCCTCCACTCGAGAAACTAGTCAACTAGCTTAACATCAGCACCTGATCATAGATCGTAGTCAACCAAATTATACTTCAAAATACAAATTTTAAATATTTTTAAGTAAACAAAATTTATTTTTTTTCCCAAGTTGTTTTTTTATTTTTTGGAAAAATTTTTTTTTTCGAATTGTTATTTGAATTTTTTTTTGAAATTTAAAATTTTTTTTATTTTAAATTTTAAAAAAAAAATTTGCGTTAAAACATTTTTTCCGATTTTGACCCATTTCAGGTCCAACTTACTATGGTCTTATATACGTCGTTGCAAAGGTCTTTGAAATATCTATCATTAGATATGCATATTGTCTATATTAATGACTTAGTAATCCAGATATAGGTCAAAAATCTAGGTTGTCCTGGTTTTTTCCTCATATCTCAGCCCTTTTTAGACCGATTTTGCTAATTTTAAATAGGAAACTTCTCGAAAGCATATCTGACTGAATTATTGAAGATTTGGATCGCGAAGATATCTGGGGTCTTCAGAAAATTGATTGCAACAGACAGAAGGGCAGACGGACATGGCTTAATCGACTCCGCTATATATAATGATCCAGAATATATATACTTTATAGGGACCGAAAATTATATTGTTGAAATTACAAACGGCATGACAAACTTATATATACCCTTCTCATAATTACTACGGACAGATAGCAGGTTCTAGAGGAGAAGATCTTGCGGACGCTACTACTACATTGAGTAAGGAGGATTTTTTTACTGAATTCGATGACGCCAAATTGGCTTTCTCAGAAACTGTATCCGAGGAGTTGGCGAACTCTGGCCCAACGCAAGGATCTAGAATCGTCCCCCTATTGTAGAAATTGCTTAGATGAGTAGGAATCGGTACAACATCTATTATGTGACTGCCCTTCTTTACAAGAGCGTAGACTATTAAATCTTGGTCAGAGGTGTTTCACTATTAAACTTGATCAAATTTATTAGATTTATCGGTTGGGGACCGGGAACCACAGGAGTCACATAGTCATCAGATTAGGGAGGCAAACCATTCTCTTTTCATAATCATAAGAGGAAAATGGCCTCCGAGTGAACTCGCTAAATTGTTGAGAACAACTGTCTTTGGTGTGCAAATCACTTTCAAGGATTCTCCAAAATGTTTTATTTTCTTCATATATGAGTTACATAAAATTATAAAATATTGCTTTATGAGAAAACTAAATAAATTGCAAAAATTTACAAAAAAAAAACTTCTTGCTACAATAGTAAAGTACACAATTCTACTTATTTAAACACGTAATAAAAACATAAGTTACTGTCTTTGCACTTCCCCAACTATTTTTGCCAGTAGAATTCTAAAAATCAGAGAAGTGTTTGCTATTATTAGCAACAACTCCTTTAATGTTTGCTACATTAAGATTGTGTCTTGGAATGAAGATACTCTTGCTTTAAATAATAAATTTAAACTTTTAGATTATCTGCACTGAAATACTTACACACAAACCTAAATAAACAGTTTTTCGTATTTACTTTAAAGTTATTTTTCTTTAAGAGCAGAATTCTATTCTAAACTTAATTCTATAATCAGCTTTAATATGGGTTTCTATACAGTTTTAGTTGTTCGTTTGTTTTTTTGTTTGTTTGTTTTCGCTTAGCAAAAATAAACGGGAAATATTTTTCTTAAAGCAAAAAAGGAATGTTTACTATACATTTACAGCCCTAAAATCGAAAATATCTTAAGTACAGAACAACAAACTATTACAAGATCAAGAAAAAAATTGGTGTTGAGATAGCGTTAGTGGTTTTGTATTATTTCGATGTACATTGGTATCACCAATGATGTTTTTAATTTTTGTCATACGAGTGGCTTTGGATGTACCTTCTTTTTTCAATATTATCTGTCTTTCTTTTTTCAATATTATCTGTCGTGTGCCATTTCGTACAAAAAATTCTTATACAAAAAAATGACTTAAACATTATATTTTCATTGTGGTTTGGCGAATTCAGAGAAATAATGTTTAGGAAACCTATAACTTAGTGAGAAACTCGTATTTCAGTTCAGATGGTGCTTAAAGCTCTGATTAAGCCGTGGCTTCCAAACATTATTTGTAAAGTGTCTAGTTAACATTTAAGATAGTGGAAAAGTGATAAACATAATCATTTGAAGTTTGATGTAATTATGATTTGGACAGAACTGAAAACCCACATTGATTGAGAGGAAACATGGATGGTTGAAAAACAAAACATATAAACCCACCTTTGGATTCCAGAGATAAGATAATTTTGCCTCCATTACCCATCAAATTGGGAATTATGAAGCAGTGTGAAAACATTAGATTAAAATATTCCATACTTTGTCTTTCTTTCAAGAAAGTTTCCAGGTTTGAATACAGAAAAACTAAAATCTGGTATAAAAAGACTTTTAATGAAAGAAAGCCATTTCATACATTCAATGAATGATTTAGAAGCAGCTGCTTGGAAATCGTTTATTGTCGTTGTGAAAAATTTCTTAGAAAATCAGAAGGCTAAAATTTATGGGAATTTAGCTTTAACAATCTTGGATTTATGCTGGCGGGTCAATAAGTCCGTGACTTTTAGAATGGCACACAAAAAAAAAATTATTTTATTTTTCAACATAGTCTCCTTTGAGCTCTATACACTTTCTCCAACATTTCTCCAAATTTGTATCTCTTCCAAAAAATAAGATTTGTCAAGGTCATCAAAATAGGTATTTTGATGTTTTGAATTTGGACCTTATGAGCCCACCAGCAGAATAAAAGTACTTTTTTCCGAAAAAAATTGCTAAAAATCGACTTTTTAATTTTTTTATATTCAAATGCATGAAACTTTTTACTCAGTGATGACTTTTAAACACTTCATTCTTTATTTGATATATAGATCTATTGTTAATCCTATAAAAGAAAAATGGATAAAATCGGAGAATATTTGGAACCGCGGTCACCATAAAACTGGTGAAGGGTGGGTAAAAATGTTGAAAATAAAATTTTCAAATGCGAATATCTCCTAAGCTATAAGAGATAATTGATAGGTTTTATGTAGTGCTCGACGTGGAGATTCTGTATGTGTAATTTTTTTTAAACCGGAACATAAACGAAGAAATAAGATCATTTTAAAAATTGAACATACCCGAGGTGTCCTATTTTGGGAACCCCTGGCCCCGCTTCTGGTGGGGTCATGAGGTCCAAATTCAAAACTTAAACTCGACTACACTTCCTCTTTGCGCATGTGAAATTTCATTCAAATCGGCGTAAGGGTTTAGAAGTTACAGATTTATTTCCCTCTTTTTTTATTCTCATACCACTGTGTGTCGCACATTAAATAGAATTTCATTATTTTTGACAAAATCTATTATTTTTTCTTCTTCCAATAAAGAAAATTTATTTGTATACCCTTCACCTTCGTGAGATGGTTATATATAAGTTTGTCATTCCGTTTGTAATTTCTACAATATAATTTTCCGACCCTATAAAGTATATATATTCTGGATCCTTATAGATAGCGGAGTCGATAAAGCCATGTAGTCTGTCGCTCTGTCCGTCTGTCTCTCTGTCTGTGGAAATCAATTTTCTGAAGACCCCAGATATCTTCAATAATTCTGTCAGACATGCTTTCGAGAAGTTTCCTATTTAAAATCAGCAAAATTCATTAACAAATGACGAAAAAACCAGGACAACCTTGATTTTTGACCTATATTTGGATTACTATGTCATTAATAGACAATATGGATACCTAATGATAGATATTTCAAAGACCTTTGCAACGACGTATATAAGACCATAGTAAGTTGGACCTACAATGGGTCAAAATCAAAAAAATTTTAATCCGAATTTTTTTTTCACGATAAAAAAAATTTAAAAAACAAAAAAAAAATTTAAAATTAAAAAAAAAATTAAATTTAAAAAAAATTTTAAATATAAAAAAAAAAATTTATAATTTAAAAATATTTATTTATTATTTATTTTGAAGT
The DNA here is from genome assembly GCF_958450345.1 of Calliphora vicina. Taxonomy (NCBI): domain Eukaryota; kingdom Metazoa; phylum Arthropoda; class Insecta; order Diptera; family Calliphoridae; genus Calliphora; species Calliphora vicina. The sequence continues at coordinate 97,210,381 of NC_088784.1, read as the reverse complement.
ATAATTTGGTGAAGGGTATATAAGATTCGGCACAGCCGAATATAGCTCTCTTACTTGTTTTTATTGATTTTGTTTTTCTTTAAATTTGAAATAAAAAATAATTAAAATAATTTCGTTCCTACTGCACCGAAAACAACCTAATTTAAGTTTTTTTCGCTCCGGCCCAAAATGGCAGGTTTTTCGTTACTGATCGGTGCCGTTTTCTTCCAATTTTCGTTGCCGATATCTGAAACGAACTTTTTGCTGGTGGAAATGTATGGAATTTCGTTTTCGGTGCCGATTACGGTGTATGCGGGAATATAGCTTAAGCTGTAAAATAATTTAACAAAATCTTGTAAAATCGTTTATTTTCGTTTTGTTACAACAGAAATTTCTCGAAAACTACATTAAATAACGAAAATTGAGTATATTGTTGTTTAAGATATTTTCACTGTCAGCGTTCGACATGTTTGTATGTAAATATTTATAAAGATGTTTGCATGAATTTGAAAGCTTTGTAAGCACTTGAAAATGTTTGGTTTTATGTCGTAGAACACAATATTCATGCTTTGTAATACTATTGTTTACCTACGCCAACAAATTTGGAAAAGATAATTAAGCGAAATAAGTCCTATATGCCAATTCTGATTATACTCTGTATTATGAGAGGCAACACGGAATAAGAGTTTAAACCATCACAGTCAATCGTTTCTATGAAAGTGGATATAAATAAAGTTTAACAGTTTTGGTTCTTAAGCTCTTTTTTTCATGCTGTTATTTATTTGTTTACTGGTTTATTTCTAAATATTTACTTCGGTATACAGTAGAACTGCCCTTCAAATATAGATTTGCTTTGGATGATTATTCTTTTGTACTTTAGTATCTAAAACTGACTGCTGCAAAATTTGAGGTCAATCATATAACTAGAACCCGTGCCGCAAATCGATTGAAAGTTTTAAAATTGGACAACACATCCAAAGCAAGTACAATTTTAAAGGACCTGTCTAATACATATGTTTGTAAGTGATTTACTCTTAAAGGTTTATTAACATCACATGCACAACCACATAAATAACTTAAATAACTACTATCGAATTACGAGTATGTTTGTATATAGAATGAATCCTTTATGTCAAAGCAGGAATGACAAAGAGGATGACATATGTATTAAAGTAGACAAAAGTGAAGACTGAAAATACATTTTATTTAGATTTACTTGTGACCAATTTTTAATTTATTTCGAATTCATTTTAAAAAAAAGTTTTAAAGACTTTAATCTAAATATTTTTAAATATTTTGTTTGTAGACCCACTAAAGTTAGCTTAGGTGCAAACGTTGTAAGTCCACTTTTTATGAAAATTGAGAATTTAATACGAATTTAAAACGTTGGTATAAGTAAAAAAATACTGTTTGTTTAAAAACCTTTACAAGTATTTAATTTTTTCTCGTTGTTATATTAACGAAATAATAGGATTCAACAAAAAAAAATCCTAAAAGGGTTATTATTTTAATATTTAAAATGGTTTGCAAAATCCTTAACCACATAAGTGAAAGTGTGTTAAAAATGTTTGACAAATCTTTAAATTTTATTTAACACCTGTGACTTTTTTTAGAGTCAAATAAACTTTTTTTGTAAATAAAACACAACAAAATTAATGGAATTTTGGATTTATTAGCTCACAAATTTTGTGGCATTTAATGTTTAAAAATAATTTCAGGCCTGAACGTCATCCTGTCGGTTCAATTTTCACCATCATCCGGTCTTGTTTCGTCAATAGTGCGACGAATGTTGGCTTCTAAATTATCAATTGTTGCTGGTTTATCAGCATAGACTAGAGATTTGACGTATCCCCATAAAAAGTATCTAAAGATGTCAAATCACACGAACGAGGTTCATTTCTTGAGGTAATTCGGTCCTCAAACTTTAGGCTCAACAAAGAGAGGGTTTCACACGCTGTGTGGCATGTTGCGCCTTGTTGATATCATTTTTCCTCCAAATAAGTGCAATAACATAAGAAATAAAAATATTACGAATCATTTGCATGTAGCGTTCGTCATTCCCGGTAATATTGGCCACGGTTTCAGATTTAAAGACAAATGAGCCGATGACGCCTTCGGCATGTAAACCACACCAAACAGTGATTTTTTCGGGATGTAATGGTGTATCAAGAGTCTCATGAGGATAGTACCTTCTCCAAAAACGACAACTCTGCTTGTTTAAATACCCGTTAAGCCAGAAATGAGCTTCATAGCTGAAGATTATTTGGCGATAAAAATCTGGTTCAACTTGTAATTTATTTTCAGCCCATTTACCGAATATTGCAAATAAATTTCAACGCTTGGTAAAGGTAGCTCTTTGCATGTTGATTTGTCAAAGTATCTCAACCCAATAAGCACCAAAGCCCCAACAATTCAAGCACTTGAATATTTTGTTGGAATCTGACTTGAATGCAAATGTAATTGTGTTTTAAACTTGAAAAATATTTGTAAAATTTTATATTTTTCAAGCAAAAAACATATGGTTTGAATTTATGGAAACATAAATTCAAAAATTCCAAAAAAAAATTTTAAAATATTTAATTTGTTCATGTTTAAAACATACTTATATTTGTATTCAAGTCAAATTCCAACAAAATCTTCAAATGCTTGAATTATTGGGGCTTTTTTGCTTATTGGGTATACTAAAAAAAAAGTCAAACACACTTCATTAGTATGACAGCTAGTTATCCCTATCGGAAATTCCATACGTCGAAAAAAAAACACCCGTTAGTAACTTTGTCGAAATCATTCGTTAATTTTGCATTCTCGTGAAAGCAAAACGAAATAACAAGAAAATCAACTGTTAATTTTTTTTTTTTTGTTCAAATTTTCTTTTTAAAACTATTCATGTATTATTTAGTTAGTCCAACTGTATGTATGTATAATTTTGTCAACTTTGTATTCAAATTTGATTTTGTATCCACTTTATAGCACAATGTTGTTCAGCACTTTCACTGGCACAAAAAGAAAAATCGAATTTTAAACATGTTCACCAATTTACATTTGTCAGAATTAACTCGTCAACACGTACGCCAACCAGGGATGCCAGAAAATTTTGAGAAAAAATTTACAGAATTTTTACCATAGGGTAACATAGAGACGAGACGTAATTGTCAGAAACCTAAGTCCAAGGCGAATTCACACAAGGTGGTGTCAGTTCTACAAAAACAACGATTGGACTTAACAAATGTCAAAAAACCGAAATGAAAAATTAATCAAATAAGTATTAAAACTTAATATAGTGTAGATAATTGAATAGTGAGGGCTTTACTTATTTATATAAACAATAAATATTTTGTTAATAAGCTTAGAATATGTAGATATTTAAATATAGAAACAAGCTTTGACAGTTGTTAGAACCAAAAAGCGAAAAAAAAATTATCAGCTGTTTGACTGACTCCACCTTTTATAAATTCACCTTGCCTAAGTCTGTTGTCAAAAACCTAACTCTTGCAACAACCAAATACATGCTAGGCAATGTATTTTGTTGTTGTATCAAACATATGATTTGTTGTATTTTTGTTTGACAAATCGGAGTGTCTCGTCTCTATGTATAATACTCTATGATTTTTACTTTGATTTTGAAAAATTGAGAATGTAAAAATACTGTTGTAAAAAATTACATAAAATTGTCAAACATTTTTAACAAACTTTCTTTGTTTGGTAATTTTGAAAACCATTTTAAATAATTAAATAATAAATTTGTTTACCACAGATTTTAACTTTACAAATTTAGAGTTGTATAAATGAACTCCTCAGCAATATTGTTGTATACGTTACTACTTTTGGACCGATTGGACTCGAAAAACACGTCCTATTTTTCGAATATGTCTCTCGTACCCCCTTCGGAATTTTACCTATTTTTTTATCAAAATTTCCACTTTGGGCCACATGTTCTAAAATCCCAAAGCTGGGATCAGAAAACGGAAAGCAGCTTTGTAAACCTTGATGTGTTCCCTATTCATCCCCAAAGTATTTTCCAAGCCCCGAAGGAAATGTGGACCCTATGGGCAAAATTGTAAAAAAATACCATTTTTGGGAATTTCTCCCAATTTTTAGGAATTGCAGGATTCGCTTTGAACTTTTGACAAGTTTTTTTAAACTTTGTTATTTAGAATGACAAATTTAAAAAACGATGAAAATTTCTTTGAGTTTTGTTAATAAATAAAGATTTTATTACATATTTATTGAGTTTCTAAAACTAAAATTTGTATCAAAATTTTAATATAAATGGAAATATTAGGAACAATTTGATCCACATTTATTCCGAACAATTTTTTTTGTTTAAAAATTTCATATCAATATTAGATTCAAAAATATCCCACTTTAAAACTCAGTCCTTCAAAAATATTGCACTTTTTATACCCTTCACCTTCGTGAGAAGGGTATATATAAGTTTGTAATTCCGTTTGTAATTTCCACAATATAATTTTCCGACCCTATAAAGTATATATATTCTGGATCCTTATATATAGCGGAGTCGATTAAGCCATGTTCGTCTGTCTGTCTGTTCAAATCAACTTTCCGAAGCTCCCAAATAACTTACATACACGATTCATACATCCATATCTCCGGTTGCTATTTAAAATCGAGAAAATCGGTCCACAAATGGCTGAGATATAAGGAAAAAACCAGGACAACCTCGATTTTTGACCAATATCTGGATTATTAAGTCATTAATATAGATAATGTGGATATCTAATGATAGATATATCAAAGACCTTTGCAACGACGTACATATATATGACCATAGTAAGTTGGACCTACAATGGGTCATAATCGGAAAAAATATTTTTTAACCCGAATTTTTTTTTTCACCAAAAGTTTTTTTTTTGCTAAATACTAAAAAAATTTAAAAAACAAAAAAAAAATTTAAATTTTAAATTTAAAAAAAAAAAATTCAAAAAAAAATTTGTCCAAAAAAATTAAAAAAATTAAAAAAACCTAAAAGTATTTAAATTTTTATTTTGAAGTATTATTTGGTGAAGGGCACAGCCGAATATAGCTTTTTTTATTATACTTGTTTATAATAAAAAAATTTTCTTAATATTTTATTCAACAACAAGTCAATGGTTCTGACATTTTTTACTAAAATATAAAAAAGAAGGGAATAAAAAACCTTTAAGTAAACTATTGTCAACAAATCTGGCAGGCCTGACGCTGTTGGTCAATGTTACATTTGTGGTTAAATTGAGAGGTAGTGGTCGCTGACTAAATATGTATGTATGGAAATATGTATATTGACCTACACTTTAAACGTACGTTGACATCAGGTATGGAAAATTCTGAAATATTGTACTTATTTCATCGCCCTTCAGGGATCACATGACTGTGGTTTATACCCAAATTACGACAAGAGATTGTTTGTTAAATGGTTGATGTCTAGGCTAGTGGCAAATTTCGATCAACTCACTATATCTCTAGAAATTATAGTTAAGACACTCTTTAATATATAAAGGAGTAATTCATAATTATAATGTACTTTTTAAGTATAGTTAAAAAGTACTTTATTGGCAAGAGTTCATTACAAATTTCGAAATCTCAATGTTCCCAGTCTGATATGCAAATGGTACCACTCTAATGCATATACCAGCAGTAAGAATAGTTAGCAATTGTCTGTGTATATGTGATATGGCAATAATTACATTTAACTGAAGTCTACTTTGTAACATGCAACACATGTTGGGTGCTGCATTAACTGTCATCAAGAATTTCAAGTATTTTCCGGTTTAAGTTTTTATCGCTCTCGATTTTTTTTTCTTTTATTTTTTTTTGCATTGTATGCCAACACAACAGGATACTCAAATTGACACCATTCGATTCAATGAATTTATGATTGGTTTTGTCCTCTATCCGGAGAGCTCACTAAAAATAGATGAATTTCATACATACTTCTACACTCACATATAGACGGACAGACAGACGGACAAAAACCAAAAACACTTGCGAACTTATTTGCCAGAGCAATCATAATTCATCACTATTTCATTTTCGATTTTCTCTGCAGTTCTTCAAACTATGTACATAAGGGTGGCCCGGTTTGTATGGAGGAAATATAAATTAAATTCTCTAGATCGGGAGGAATATAGGTTACTAAAAATTCGAACTAAATTGAATTTCGAAGAACGAAAAAATTTGTTTCGGTGATATTAAATGAGGTTTATAACTTAATAATTTAAACTTGTTATTTTATACAATTATATGTAAAAGTTTAAAAAACTGATATTTTTGCAAAAATTACAAAATTTTGAATGTTTTTGGACTTACACGATCACTTTACAGCATTGAAAGTGGATTTCAAATATCTTTCACATGGTACCAATATTTTCAAGGTTATAAAATCGAAAAAAATCATAAAAACCTTAAAAAAATTTAATTTTTATCTTGTGATCCAGTTGACTTTAGGAGAAAAAACTTTTATTTTAGTTAAGAACATCGACACCTTATTTTTTCATCCACACAAACGGGTCCACCCTAATGTACAATATTTACATCAGAAAAAAATTCTTGGCAGCAAAAGAAAGAAACAAATAATGGATTATTCTCATACCAGATTGTACGAATGTGAACTCTGATCTGTGGCAAAATCGTTTTAGACGAATATGTATAAAAAATTGTATCAGAAAAATGTTGAGAAATGTGTATTCTCTTTAAGTAACACTCACATTCATCCACACAAGCCTATTAAATGGATGTTGAGTATCAAATGTTGATTGACATTGAATGGTTTTGTAGTTTTAAGGACATTAATATACAATAGGTTGGGCCCAATAACGGCTAGAGCCGTTGATGACATTAATCAATGCACTAAAGGTGTATAAAGCAACGGTGCCCATTCCATAGTGCTTTCGCGCTAACCAACAACACACATATTCTTATTCTCTTTTGTTTAGTCGTCACTGAGACAGCGACAAATGCACATGCTAAGCGGGTGCATTGCAATTTTTCATGACCACTTACAGAAATATTTGGATTGTTTAACATACATATTTCTTACTTTAAAACCGGGATCGGCAGACATATACTACTACATTTTGCACTTGTATAAGTGTAAGAGCGAAAAAACAAGAAATGAGAAATAGTTGTACTCTCATCTTCACTACAAAACAGGCAAGGAAAACTGAACATGTTAACTAACCGATTTGTCGAGCAATTATTGTGTATTAAAAAATAATAATTTACAAGAAACTTCTAAAACCCAATTAAGCATCTAAAGGGGAGAGAAAATTTACTCCTGTGAACAATTTTTTTCAGATTTGAAATGATTTTAATCAAAACAATGTAATAAAATAAGCCCCGACCGACTACTATTTCTCCCGATCGATTCAGGACTCTCTCTCTCTCTCTCTGGGATATATGTTCAGTATCCGAGTATGCGAGATTCGTTCTTGGCCTCAAAAGATGAGCAGTTCTTTTGACTCGGAATCCATATGTTACCAGAAAGATGGGAAAAATTCATAGCTAACAATGGCCAATACTTTGAATAATTTTATATTGTACAAATGTTTAAAAATAAAAGCTAAAAATTTGAAAAAATCCTGAATATTTGAATCATACACTCAATATTAAATTTAAGATTATTTCCTTGGCTTCCTAATTTACTATTTAACTAAATGTCTAAAATATGTACTACTTTTTAAGTAATTTCAATATTAAATATTAATATTATGCAATTATGTGACTATTAACAAACAACAAAGTTATTATACAACAAATTATTTTTGTTTCATTTCAGATTGTGTGGATAACTCTATAAAGCCGTATTAAAAACACTTTAATCCTTTCAACAAAAAAAAAATCTATGAACATCAAGTGTAATTACGAAATTTTCATATGAGAATTTACATACAAACTATTTAAACACTGGTTGTTCAGAGTTTTTTATACCCTACACCACCATAGTGGATGCAGATGTTTGTAACGCCCAAAAATATTAGTCTAACACCCACCTTAAGGTATACCGATCGACTTAGAATCACTTTCTGAGTCCGTCCGTCCGTCTGGTTGGCTGGCTGGCTGTCCATGTAAACCTTGTGCGCAGAGTACAGGTCGAAATTTTGAAGATATTTCGATCAAATTTGGTACATATTACTTTTTCGGCCCAAGGACCAAGCCTATTGAAACTGGCTGAAATCGGTCCATTATTTCACCTAGCCCCCATACAAATGTCCCCTCGAAATTGGACTTTATCGGTCATAAATGTTTAATTTATCTATGTATCTACACAAATTTCGCTCCAAATAAGTTTTATATATACAAAATTCATGTCACAAAATTTTGTTACGATCGGTCTATAATTAGTCATAGCTCCCATATAGACCCTCTTCCGAAAATCACTTTAACGTGCATAAATCGCTTAAAAATGTTGGTATACACACAAAATTAAATATAGTTAATTATAATATAGACATAAATCACACGACCTAATTTTATGGTGATCGGTCCATAATTGGTCATAGCTCCCATATAAGGCCCACTTCCGAAAATCACTCAAAAATATAAATTATTGATATTTTAAAAGAAAAATATTTTTACTCATTTACTTGGTGTAGGGTATTATATGGTCGGGCTTGACCGACCATACTTTCTTACTTGTTTTTTATTATATATAAAGTCATCAGAAGATAAGTACTGCATTAATGATTTTAAATAAAAAAATGTTTTTTACTACAAACTTATAATTGTGAAAGTGTTGAAATCAATAATAATTCAATATAATCCTTATACCATTATTGCAAATAAATAAATAAATAGCTATAAAATTCTTGGTAATTTAATTAAATTATTTTTTTATGTTATATTTAAATTATTTTTCAATTAAGCAAAAATATAAAACTTAAGGCATAAAAAGTGCTACATGTTTTTAATTTTAAGTTTATAGTTTATATTCCTTAACAAAGTTGTGTTGTTTTATCTGCGATAGTTACTTAACTAATTGTTATTAGCAGTTAACTCTAACCACAGCTCATAATATTAAACAAACTCAGTTAAAAACAATTTAAATTTAATTGGCAAGAGTTAGAGTTAGTAACTCTACTTATATATTTATTACAGTTAATTTTGTTAAAAAATAACAAATTCATTAGAGTAAGAGATAGAGTTCTGCTTATAAAGGGTGTTTTTTAAGACCGAACTAACTGTCATACAGCACTCACTTTTTGATATTTATGATTAGTATACTCTGGCAGATCATCATAAATAGTTTGACGATTGAACAAAACTACCAAATTTACTTTGATAATCAGTCACCGATTCGCGCAACTTATAGACAACTGTTTTATCGCAAAATTGTGTTCAGCGAAGAGGCTGTTAATAAACAAAATGTCCGCCTATGGAGTGAAACCAATCCATAACAGACTAAATTACATCCAGCTATATTCACAGTTTGGTATGTTTTACACGTAGTTGGCATCATCGATCCTTATTTCTTCAAAAATGAACCCGAAGTTCACGTTACGTCAATGGAGATCGTTACCGCACCATGATCAATAATTTTGTTGTTTGAAAATAGAGATGACATTGTTCAGGGCGAGATGTGGTTTCATCTAGATTTGACGCATCTCGAATATTTTCTTTGGAGCCACGTGAAGTCACTGGTTTATGCTGATAAACCAGCATCAATTGACGCCTTGGAGGCCAACATTGTTCGTGTTATTCGTGCCATACGGCCAGCAATACCCGAAAAAGTGCCCAAAAAATGGATGTCTACAATGCTCGTCGTCAAGAACAGTCGCGGTGACCATATGCCCGAATTCATTTTCAAATGTTAATGCCATGTATTGATTTTACGAATAAAAAATTTAGTTTAAAATAAAATTTAATTTTCTGTCTTATTTTTTACAATTTTAAGTTATATCTTGTTTAAAAAACACCCTTTAAAAAATAATTACGATTAATTTTGTGTAAACAACTTAAACTATATTACAAGTATTAAATTAATTTATGTTAAATTGTTACCTATTTAAATAGTATTCCAATTATGTAATACATAATTAGAAACGTACAGAATAAAATTTTCAATATTTATTTAAGTTTTGTACTTACATATGAATATGCATTCATTTACAAAGTTGTGTTGTTTTAACTACACCAGCTACTTAACAAATACATATTATCAGAATAAAGAATAAAAAAAATAAAATTTACATTTATTTTTTTAATTTGAAGGTTAATTTTTAATTAGGCTTAAGTTCACTTTAACTTTATTAAAAACTAGATGACCGCCCGGCTTCGCCCGGTAGCTATTTACTAATGTCAAATTCAAGTTTCTCCAAAAAATTGCTCTTATTCAGAAAATTGAGAAGTGAAAAGAAGACAATATATTAGAAATTAAAATGTCCGAATTTTTTTCTTTACAAACCATCTCCTGAAAATTTCGAATCTAATAAAAAAAAAATCAGCCAAATCTCTCCAGCCGTTATCACGTGATGCCATTACATACATGGACCATTTCATTTTTATATATATAGATTAAAAAAAAATATACATAAATAATATTCTTAAAAAGTAAAAATTTTGTTGTATTTTTTAATAGAAAATAATATAAAATCACGTTTTGTAAATTCGGCAAAAATTCGCTCTGGCAACTCCCAATTTATGTATATCATCACATACTTTTAGGCGTATGCATAATAAATGAAAAAGTATTTGAGTCACCCAGTCATAGGGAAAAAACTAAAACAAGCTGACTCATATACTTTTTAGCGCCTGAAACTATGTAATGATTTTTTTGCATTAAACAATTACACCTCCTGCTGGATTCTGTTCTCCTGGTATTAGCATTAAATTTTGAAGTTAAATTTTTGCAAATTAAAAAATGAAAAAATATAATGAATAAAGAGAATCTCATAATATTGCATAAGAGACGTCAAGAAAGAGTGAAAAAAGTTTAGATTAATATTTTTTTTTGTAAATCATTTTTTTAGCTGACCAAAAATTATAAAATAATGTTTTTAAAATAAAAATTATTATGTATATGAAGAAAATCAAAAATTTTGAGAATGGTTTGCAACTGAATTCAGATGCCTTGCATTTCTTTTGGGTTTGGATCACATCGCGTAAACACAATTTCTTTATAAATGACACATTTGAGCCAGATGGCCGTAAACAATGCAAAAGTTTTAACCAATTTTTAAAAATGTTGTTCCTTTCCTGTGAAAAATCGTCAGTTATTATGTATCGGCTTATATAACTACATAAGAAACAAATTTTGATTTTTCCTATATGTACTTTTGTTTGATACGTTAAAATAAAAATGCATAATTTTTATATTTCATAATATACACAAGTAAAATATATTTGTTTATTGTTAAAAATTTTAATTTTTTCTTAATTACAATATTTTAAACAAAATTAAATATACATACATACATATGTAAAATAGATACATAATGAAATATATAAATAAGTATTTTGTAAATATTGTATATTAATTCTGCTACTTAAAATGTACATATATGATTATAATCGTGTATTTATAACAATTAAGTATTTTTGTTGCTTAATAAAATATGTATAAAAAAGTTGCAAACATATTTATCTTTACTAGAATTTACAACACAAACATGGAAGGCATGGAACAGTAGCTGAAAAGACAAAAATATACAATAATTATTGAATTTTGAAGTATTACAGTATTAAGTAAAAATTAGAAAGTTGCAAAATCAAAATTTTCTTCAATAGCAAATAAAGTGTGTTCACAATACATTTTATGGGGCCGGATAATACAAAACATTGAAAAATCACTTTATATTTATGATCAATTAAACTGATAAAAAGTATAGAAAAAAATCAGGGCTGATCGTAAAGATGAAAACACCAATTTTCCTATTTAATAATTTCGAAAGCATAGTTCTAGTATAGTTCTTAGAGACCAATAATAAAGTTATCCAAGACAGTTATTTAATTTTATTTGCCCTTTTACTTTAATATAACAATTATTTACGCTTAAATAATTATTGTATTAAAGTTCTCCAAGACAAATAATAAAATAATTATCGATAAATTCAACAGTTTTTAAGCTGTCCTGAAAAATTTTGAAATTCCACATATTTTGAGAAATAACTAAAATGTAAAAAAATAATATGTTTTTAAATACATTTTATGTTTAAATAAAAAAAATTTAGTTTTCATTTCCTGTAGACATTGCTGTTGGACAAAATAACTTTGTACGGTGCACAGTGGTATGAGAAAAAAAAGAGAGAATTAAATCTGTAACTTCTAAACGCTTAGTCCGATTTGAATGAAATTTCACATGCGCAAAGAGGAAGTGTTGTCGAGTTTAAGTTTTGAATTTGGACCTCATGGGCCCACCAGGAATACTTTTTTGAAAAATATGACAAAAAATGCTTTTTTGAGTTTTTGCAAAGATACAAATTTTTTAAATTGAAATAAAATTTTTATTTATGAATATTTTTAATGAAATTTTACAGTTATATAGATTTTTCGATTTAAAATGAAAAACTGAAAACCAATTTTTAAATTTGTAATCAGGAATCCCGCAATTCCCAAAAAAAGTGTTGAAAAATCCCAAAAATTGGATTTTTTAGTTTTTAGGCTATAATATCCATACCAAGGGCGGGGTTATCGGAACCCTTTACGAAATAATTAAGAACATATTGGGCCATCTAAAATAGGTTTCTATATTTTGATATCGACTATGCGATTTGCGAATTTTTGCCCTAAAGTTGAATTTTACATAAAAAATAGGCGTTTTTTGAATGGACCTGGTCCCCTCGTTATCAAAAATTATCAATATTTTTTTTTCATTTAAAATATTTGATGTAAAGTTAGTTTTTCAAAAAGTACAAATTAATTATACAGCCTCTTAGACATTTTTTAGATAACTTAAAAAGAATAAAAGTACTTTTTTCCCAAAAAAATAGCAAAAAATCGCCTTTTTTAAATTTTTTAAATTCAAATGCATGTAACTTTGGACCCAGTCATGACTTTTAAACAATTCTTTTTTTATTTGATATATACATACATTTGTTGTTGAACCTATAAAAGAAAAATATAGAAAATCGGGAATTTTGGAACCGCGGTCATCAAAAAACTGGAGTAGGGTGGGTAAAAATTTTGAAAATTTAATTTTCAAATGCGAATATCTCCTAGAGCTCGACGAGAAGATTCCATATACGTAAATCGGAAGAAATAGGATAATTTTTAAAATTGAACATACCCGAGGTGTCCTACTTTGGGGACCCCTGGCCCCGCTCCTGGTGGGCCCATGAGGTCCAAATTCAAAACTTAAACTCGACAACACTTCCTCTTTGCGCATGTGAAATTTCATTCAAATCGGACTAAGCGTTTAGAAGTTACAGATTTATGTCCCTCTTTTTTTTTCTCATACCACTGTGCGGTGTTAATTTTTTTTTAAATTTTCACAGTCGAAAATGTGAATAAATTCGATAATAATAAATTCGAGAGTTCACGTATACATATTAAAATTAAAATTTAGTCAACAATATTCGATTTGAAAAAAAAATTATACGAAACGCTACGGTGCATAGTGTGGTAGATGGCAAATCTAACTGGACAAAATTAATAAATCACGTTGGGTTCACTTCTCACTTATGTATCATATAAAAAATGAGTTCAAATATATAAACGATTATAAAAAACCAACTTTTTTTTCGCAATGTATCTTGGGAGTTTTTACCCATTCTTCAAAAATTTTCTTTCGTAAAAAAGTAGAAGTCATACTGGAAAAGTGAAAAAATTTATGGCGGTCGCAAGAATGCGCAAGATGTTTTTGATTTACCTTGAAGTGGACACTTGAAAGATTAACTCAAATATAGTTTTACACCGGAACTATCCGGAATAAACAGCTTTAACTCTACTTGAAAAAAGGAAATATTTTATATTTTCTTTGTGTAGGTCATACTGGAAAAGTGAAAAAAAATGTATGGCGGTCGCAAAAATGCGCAAGATGTTTTTGATTTACTTTAAAGTGAACACTTGACAGATTAACCCAAATATAGTTTTACAGCGGAACTATGCGGAATAAACAGCTTTATCTCTACTTGAAAAAAGGAAATATTTTATTTTTTCCAATTTCTGATCTTCTCACAAAAAATTATTTAGAATTAAATGTTAGTTTTTTTTTTAAAGATTATTTTAAATGATCCTACCCACAATTGTTATACATTTATTTATTTATAACTCATACGTATAACGTTTATACAAAACGAGTTGGTCACCACATGGTTTCTTTGAGCCTTATAAATATGTATGTATATTTACCCAAGTTTATATACATATTTTTTTGTTAACGAAATCGTCGTCTACGTCTATGCTTTTAAACTGTTACTTTTATGGAATACGCATAGTTTTCATTCGTTTAGTATTTTAATACAAGACACAAGTGCACCTTTCATGTCATTTCCGGTTAGTTTGATGAAATGATAGCCCACAGCCAATTACTATGGCAATTTTTTTTTGTTACTTTCTAGATGTCAAGTAACATATACTGTACATTAGAATGGCCCTCATTTTGCAATTTTTCGAATTGTTTAAAATATAAATTTATTCGCCTTCATTTAAAAACCAAAATAGGTAGTTAGTTTATTTAATGTTTAAAATTATGGGACAAAGTGGCAATATATAAAAATTAAAAGATTTAAAAAAATGGAATTCAAAATTAGTTTTGTATTCAATTTGCCCTAGAAGTTTAAATATAAAAATTTTGATATATAATTTGAAACGAAATAAAAAAATTTTTATTGGATTTTTTTTTTTCAAAATTTCTATGTTTTTAAATATTGATCCAAAACTTGAATCTTCAAATAAATTGTGCCATCTTTAAACGTTATCCGATTTTGCTAAAATGTACATAAATTTTAAAGCTTGGAAACATAGATAATACAAAGAGTCCAAGATAAAGGCAGCCATCCTAATAAATACGTATACGAGTTTTTATAATACTTAGATACACTTGGAAATGCTCGAATGTCACATACATTTAAACACCTCAGCAAACATTCAGATTGGATAAAATTGAGAATGATTTGAGATCAAACTCAAATGTCAAAAGTTTAATAATAACGATTTTATAAACATTCAAGAGCAGTAGTTTATGCTCAAATTGTTCTCAAACGAATTTCAAATGGGGATTGCAAATAAAATATTATTTCAAATTTGTTTTCGTTGTAATGTTATATTAAAAAAATACAATTTTATTTTCACATCAGCCTTAAATTGAATTCTAATATAAAATCAAACCTCTATTTACAATTTGAGAAACCCTTGAGATTGTATCGAAATAATATATTTCGTTCTTGAAAAGTTTGTCTCTGTTGGGTTATTGAACTACAAGGATGCGTAAGTGTAAATACTTGTCATGGTTCGTATGTGAGTTTGTTTTTCTTAAAGTTTTAAGTTTCTAAAATATTTTTTATTTCTTAAATTTTTTTTTTTATCTATTTGTATGTATTCTTGTAGGTAACTAACTATATTACCCAGTACTTTTAATTGAGTTTTTCTTTTCAAACTGTTTCAAGTGTTAAATTTTCTGAAGAAAAATAATGTGAGTACAAAGAAAGAAATCGTAAGTGGTTAAGAAAACACACGTAGACCCTTTTTATTGAAGCCTTATTGAGTTTTCTTAAGTTAAATTGAATTTCAGTGTAATTTGATTTTGGTTTAATTTCGTTTTATTTTCAGTTTTTTTTTTTTTTGTTTCTTTAAACAGGGAATGTTTAACATGTTGTCTGTACATTCCACCTGATGGTAGAGCCAGAAATTCCTAGGAAATTTAATTAAATTTTTAATTAATAAAAAAAAAATTGTTTTGTCTTTTGACAATTACACATTTATAAACATAGGTACATACAAACATTCATACATGTTAAAAATGTAATCAAAAATTATTTTTAAGGTGACACTACATGTTAAAAAAAAATTATATTTTAGATAGTCATAGTTGGAATGACTGTAATGCAGAGGAGGTAGGAAAAGTTCACAAATAAAGTACTAAAAAAGTATGAAAAATTTTGCAAAATTTTGGATGTCAATATCATAAATATTAGAACGGATCAGAAGAAAATAAAACAAACTTTGGTTTGTTTTCTGATGTTTCCCAAAATATGTTGGTTCTAGTGTAGGGTTCTGCATCAAATTCTCTGAGAGATGTTAGGTTTCCTTAATTAATTTGCCTCATCAAAAATATAAGGTAGACATGTTATATATCAATGGATAGAGAATTTTGTCTATTTTTAAAAAACGTATATTACTTTTGACAATTTAAAATTTCATGGAATATTTTTTTTTTTAAATATGAGAAAAACTGTTTTTTATTGAGTTTTTTGCAAAGATAACAATTTTTCACATTGAAATTAAATTTTTATTTATGAATATTTTTTAATGAAATTTTACAGTTATATAGCCTTTTCTATTGAAAATGCCAAAGTAAATACAAATTTTGAAATTTGTTATCCGGAATCCCGAAATTCCCAAAAATGTTTTGAAAAATCCCAAAAATTAGGTTTTTTAGTTTTTGGGCTATAATATCAATACCATTTAAGGGGGTTATCGGAACTCTTTACAAAATAATTAGCAACATATTGGGCCATCTAAAATAGGTTACTATAGTTTGATATCGACTATGCGATTTGAGAAATTCTAACCTAAATTAGAATTTTACATAAAAATAGGCGTTTTTTGGATGCACCTGGTCCCCTCGGTATCAAAAATTTTAAACGTTTTTTTATTTAAAATATTTTTATGAAGAGTTAGCTTTGAAAAAAGTATAAATTCCATTCATCTTCTTAGAAATTTTTTGAGATAACTTAAAAAGAAAAAAAGTACTTTTTCCAAAAAAAAAAACTAGCAAAAAATCAATTTTTTTATTTTTTTAAATTCAAATGCATATAACTTTAGACTCAATCATTATTTTTAAACTATTTTCTTTTTATTTGACACATACAATTGTTGTCATTGCAATAAAAGTAACTTGGTGAAAATCGGTAAATATTTGGACCCGTTGTTTTCTAAACACTGGAGTAGGCTGGGTAAAAATGCTGAAAATTTAATTTTCAAATGCGAACACAGAAACATAGTTGAACTTTAAATACAAAAATTATTGAATAGATAATTTTTGTATTTAAATTTCAACCAATAACGAAAATTGTATATTCAATTGTCAAAATTATCAAATTCAAAACTCAAAATTCAATAGCAAATATCAGAAAATTTAGTTTTTGAGCACATGAATACTTGATTCAATTATAAAATAATTTAAACCATTTCAATATGTGATATATATTTGAATTGAAACGGTTTAAGAAATAGTTTTTTTCTGTGAATATCTACTAAGCTTTAACACATAATTGATAGCTAGTCTGCTTTTACACAGGGCAATTTTTCTTGCGCAAGTCTAGAGTTTATAGGAGAGAGAGGCAAGAAGAAAGAAGAGGGGTACACACTTGCTTGTACCGGCAAGTCTCTTCAAATTGCTTTTGTTTTCTCATTTTCAATATGGCGTCTATTAGGTTTTGACATACAAAATTGCTCACAGACTTGCTGTGTGTAAACAGACGAGCAAGTTTAAAAGGGAATCGACGAGACTTGCTTCAAGTAAACTTGCCCTGTGTAAAAGCAGACCTATGACGAGGTATTTTGTAGCGCTCGTCGAGGAGATTCAATATGTGTCGGAACACAAACGAAGAAATGGGATCGTTTTAAAAATTTAACATAACCGAGATGTACTAATTTGGGGACAATTGGCTGCTCCCCTGATGAGTACATGAGGTTCAAATTCAAAACACAAACTCTACAACACTTCCTCTATGCGCATGACAAATTTCATCCAAATCCGACTAACCGTTTAGAAGTTACAGATTTATTTCCCTTTTTTGCGTCGTTCTTAAAGATATATTTAACGATAACGACACCAGCCCAAAATCCACACCAAACATTGACTTTGTCGGGATGCATTAGACGCTTTTGGATCTCATGTGGAATGATATCGTCCCAAATTTAATAATATTGTTTGTTATCAAACAAGCCTAATCGCGTAAAATGAGCGAAGAGCGCGGAACGTTTCCGGAATAAAACATTCATTTTGATAAAATGGGTCCAAATTATAACATTTGGACGTGGTGTTGAACACTATATCCGTCCATTGTGAGTAAGCAAAATAAACTGAATAAATGACAGCCAAATCAACAGATGTAGGTTCAACAATATGGCCGCTATTAACTGTCAAAGTTCGAAAGTCCCTATTGGAAGACCTTTATATTCAAGTTAACAAAAATTATTTTTCGAAAGGAGTAACGAATTTTATATTATTATATTTTGGCAGCTTATTTAAACAAAACTGACTGGTTTTTGGTATTAAAAAATTAAACAAGACTCTAACACATCCTAAATATTTTTGCCTTAATTGAAAAAGCTTTTTACAATAACAACCATGGGTTTATTTAAAATTTAATTGAATTAATATTCATTTGTATTTATTACAATTTACCTCATTTTTATGGTGAGTCATTCATTATTAAGTGGTTGCTGTGGTTTTAATTATGTGTATCTTATAATCGCTTAAATACATTGTATCATTTGTAGAGAATGAAAAGAACATTTTCAATCTGAATTATTTGAAAACTCATGGAAGGACAAATTTAAAGGTTTTATCAAAATGCTTTAAATTTAAGGCATAAATAAACATTTCTTTGATATGTCAAAATTCAAAGAACCTAATATTTGTTAGTGTCCGGAATTATAAATGATTTGGCTGTACATAATTTCAAAAAAACACCAACGATGTTTAGCATTCCGCTTAATTATTTTTCTTTCTTTTTTCTAAATATTTACACAACTACTTGTTTTGCCTCACTCAATTTAACAATGAGTGTGTAAATATTTTGTTTTTGCTGTTAAAAATAATAAGTTTTTTTTTATGTTTAACAATGAGTGGATGGATTTTTTTTAATGTTATTTTAAAACTAAACATTAATACAAACTAAAATAGAAACAAAATCAACAGTAGATGGAAGTTACAAACAAACAAACAAAAATGGCAATATCATTGCTTTAAGCAATTACAAGTTGTAGTTGTATCAGCATCAGGATACTCGTGTATAGAAAATCTAGAATAAACATTTATAATGGCAGCATTTTAGTAGCACAACAACAAAAAAAATACAGCAACAAGAACAAAAAAAAGAGGAATAATACTTAGACAGGAAATTAAACTGAGTACAACATACTGTACAGACATACAAATATGAATGAACTTTTGTATAAAAGCACTATGGACAGAGTGCATCAAAAAACGTATACACACTATTCCAGCCAAAACTTATTGTCACACAGTGGCGAATGTTGAACAATTGAGGTGGCAAAAATAAAAAATTTCCAAAGATTTCAAATATGGGCAATTCCATGTCATCGTACGTGACATTTATACGTCTATAGAATGAAATAGATTTTGCAAGAATAAGAGTATCTGAAAAATAATTTGGTCTTTGTGTTCCATTCAGAGGGTAATATATTTTAAAATAATAAAAAGTTCTTTCGAAATATTGTTGTCCGAACTATCAAGAGAAATAAGGGTATTTCGTACGTGACATAAAACGGAAGTAATTTTGAGGTACATGTAGAAATAAGCGAAAATTTGCGATTCGTGAGAGGTGTTATTTTTTCTTTTAATTTCTTACACTAAATCAAATGTTTTATAATAAATAAAATTTAATATCTTACGTTAGTCAGTGTAAACTATTATTTTTGCTCTTAAAATATTGTAATAAGCTGTAAATACTTTCACATAGTAACATTTTTGTGTTTTCTCTATTCAAATCATCTTGAAAAAAAGTTTCAAGGGTTTAGTTTTTTCAGTCATGGTTGTAATTTTCATGGAATTGTCCAAATACTACTGTTATTAAAATCTGATTTTTAGTTCAGAAGTCTTTCAAAGTTAACTGATTTTCAGTTTTCAAAAAACAGACCATTTTTAGGTTGTTGTTGTTGTAGCAGCAGTGTTTGCTGAGTTGACAGCCCTTGGCCGAGTGAACTCGGGTCATTCCGGTGCGTAGAACCGGCTATGGTGGGAATGACCATTTTTAGGTAATTTGGTCCGCTTTCAGGCACATTATCTCGAAAACTAGGTAACGGATCGTCAATCTTTTTGATTATATTGATAGATTTATTTATTAAGAAAGAATAAAATGGAATAAATTGTACTGTTTGCTTTGTTTTTGTCCAGGTAAATTGACATTAACCAACTATCCATTTTTCCAATATTTCTCAACATTCATGGAAAATAAAAAAAACTATAAATTTCTATATTTGCCATATATTCAAAATTAGTTCTTTGATTATTCCTTTACTTGCCCCATTTTTTTCTATTTTGAAAAAAGACATGGTTCCAAAAATGTATTGTAAGCATATAACCGTGAAATCCCACTCTTTTACGGATTATGAGCAATATTTTATAAAAAATTTAAAAATAAATTTTAAAACTTTTCTGAAATAATTTTAAATCATAAAAGCCTTTAAAAAGAAACATAAAAAATTCAAAATTTTAAAAAAATATTAAAATATTTTAAAATAGATTTTTCCACAAATTTCAACTTTGCTAACCCATAAGTAGGCACCTAAAATGCGTAGAACCCTTTTCATAGGTTGATCAATTATCTGTCATGATTCAAAAGTTATGATTTTTGTCACACTGTTTCCAAAGACTTTAAACAGTATAAGGAAGACTTGAAGATTAAAAGGAAACCAGGATCAGCAAGAAGAAAATGTGTAACAGATAGTAGTAAGCAAAAGAAGTCAACAACTCTTTCCTCATAAAGTTAAATGATCTGATTCTTTTGTAACCAGAGCCAAAGCTAATGCTGCACAGTGGTATAGAAAAACAAATAAGAAAGTATGGTCGGTCAAGCCCGACCATATAATACTCTACACTAAGTAAAAGAGCAAAAACATTTTTCTTTTAAAATTTCAATAATTTATATTTTTGAGTGAATTTTGGAAGTGGACCTTATATGGGGCTATGACCAATTATGGACCGATCATCATGAAATTAGGTAGTGTGATTTGTGTCTATATGGAAGTTGAATTTTGTGAGTATACTAACATTTTTAAGCGATTTATGCACGTTAAAGTGATTTTCGGAAGCAGGTCTATATGGGAGCTATGACTAATTATGGACCGATCGTAACAAAATTTGGTGACATGAATTTTGTATATATAAAACTTATTTGGAGCGCAATTTGTGTAGATACATTTATAAATTAAACATTTATGACCGATAAAGTCCAATTTCGGAAGGACATTTGTATGGGGGCTAGGTGAAATAATGGACCGATTTGGTCCTTGGGCCAAAAAAATAATATGTACCAAATTTGATCGAAATATCTTCAAAATTGCGACCTGTACTCTGCGCACAAGATTTACATGGACAGCCAGCCAGCCAGTCGAATTTTTCGGCACAGCCGAACATAGCTCTCTTACTTGTTATACCCTACACCACCATAGTGGGGAGGGTATTATGCGTTTGTGCAGATGTTTGTAACGCCTAAAAATATTAGTCTAGCACTCACCTTAAATCTAAGTCTATCGGTATACTTTAAGGTGGGTGTTAGACTAATATTTTTGGGCGTTACAAACATCTGCACAAACGCATAATACCCTCCCCACTATGGTGGTGTAGGGTATAACAAGTAAGAGAGCTATGTTCGGCTGTGCCGAAAAATTTTTGAATTGTTTTTTAAAATTTGTTTTTTTAAACTTAAAATTTTTTCTTTTAAATTTTATTTTTTTTTGTTTTTTAAATTTTTTTTTAATATTTAGCGAAAAAAAACTTTTGGTTAAAAAAAATTCGGGTTAAAAAATATTTTTCCGATTTTGACCAATTGTAAGTCCAACTTACTATGGTCTTATATACGTCATTGCAAAGATTTTTGAAATATCTATCATTAGATATCCATATTGTCTATATTAATGACTTACAAATCCAGATATAGGTCAAAAATAGATAAAAAATCGAGGTTGCCCTGGTTTTTTCCTCATATCTCAGCCATTTGTGGACCGATTTTGTTGATTTTAAATAGCAAACTTCTCGAAAGCATGTCTGACAGAATTATTGAAGATTTGGATCCCGAAGATATCAGGGGTCTTCTAAAAATTGATTTCAACAGACAGACAGACAGACAGAAATGGCTTAATCGACTCCGCTATCTATAACGATCCAGAATATATCGCACAGCCAGTTCAAAAGTGACACAACTCAAAATTTTAATTTTTCAGAAATCGAAAATAAATATATTTGAAACAATTGAAACATAATAATATTAATTATTAGTATTAGCCACGGTTAACAACAGAATACACTGATATCTTTTGTATAGATAAACAAGTGTATTGTGCATAGTTTAAGCGTAAAATTAATTTTTCGGGTTTATATAACCCGACAAATTAATTTTGAGTTGTGTCACTTTTGAACTGGGTGTGCGATATATACTTTATAGGGTCGGAAAAGAAAAATGTAGAAATTACGAACGGAATGACAAACTTATATATACCCTTCTCACGAAGGTGAATGGTATAAAAATAGAGGGAAATAAATCTGTAACTTCTAGACGCTTAGTCTGATTTCAATGAAATTTGACATGCGCAAAGAGGTAGTGTTTTCGAGTTTAAGTTATGAGTTTGGAAATGATGGGCCCACCAGGTGCGAGGCTAAGGCTCCCCAAAGTAGGACACCTCGGGTATATTACATTTTTAAAACGACCCTATTTCTTCATTTGGGTTTCGATTTATAAAAAAATTACATATAATGAATCTCCTTGTCGAGCACTATAGAAAATCCCGTAGCTATCAGTTATCAATATTTGCATTTGAAAATTAAATTTTCAACATTTTTACTCACCCTACTCTAGTTTTTTGATAATAAAGGGTCCAAATATTTCCCGATTTTCTCCATTTTTCTTTTATTGGACTAACAAATGTATATGTCAAACAGAAAATGAATTGTTTAAAAATCATAACCGACTTTAATATAAATAAATTAAAAAAATGCGATTTTCCGTTGTTTTTGGGAAAAAAATACTTTTCTTCTTTTTAAGTTATCTAACAAACTTTTAAGAAGATGTATAAGGAATTTATACTTCCTGAAAAGCTAACTTTACATAAAATATTTTAAATGAAAAAAATATTAAAATTTTTGATACCGAGGGATCAGGTCCATCCAAAAACGCCTATTTTTTATGTAAAATTCTACTTTAGGGCAAAAATTCTCAAATCGCATAGTCGATATCAAAATATAGTAACTCATTTTAGATGGCCCAATATGTTCTTAATTATTTTGTAAAGGGTTCCGATAACCCCGACCCTGGGCCAAAAAACTAAAAAATCCCAGTTTTTCAAAACTTGTTTGGAATTGCAGGATTCCTGATAACAAATTTAAAAATTTGTTTATATTTTTCCATTTTCAATAGAAAAATTTTACATAACTGTAAAATTTCATTAAAAAATTAAATTTCAATTTGAAAAATGTGTATCTAGCAAAATCTCAGTAAAAAGCATTATTGTCATATATTTCAAAAAAGTATTTCATGAATTTTTTAATTGTCAAAAGTTATATACATTTTTGAAAAGTAGTCAGTCTATCCATTGATATATAACACGTCTACTTTTTCTTTACGTGGCAAATTAATTATGGAAAACTTAACATCTCCCAGAGAATTTATTAATAAAGTCCTATTAATAAAGCCTTTTAAACGATATATAAATTTATTAAAGTTCAGCAATAAAAAAGTTACGTTATGTTATAGTTCGTGTTTTTGAACAGTTATCAGCAACATTTTTACATAAATTGGTCAGTTTTCATATTTCGAATTTTATCCCGCTATACTACCAAAATATGACAGTGTACTCTGTTTAGTTTTAAGAAACATTTTGCATGATTTGATCACAGAAACGGGAAATTGAACTAATTAAAACACAAACCCATAGTGCACTGCAGCACTACAATGAACATCATAATATTGGCCATGGACTACAAACTGACAAAGTTTTTCCTTATTTTTTTATTGTTTACATAGATTTAAAAATTTAATGCGGAAAAAATAAACTAACATACAAAAAAAATGTATATAAAAAACCAGCGTATGTGTGGCTGTAGACCGGCCAGTTAGATGGAATTTATAACGACTACCACTGAAACGTTCTGTTCTATGTTTTTACTACTGGTCTGTAAAAATTTTAAAATCCTGCACTAACTTTACTACAATTACTGCTACTACTACTACTACTAGCATGTAAGTATTAATAAAAATTTATATTTACATGGTACAAAGAAAACACCAGCAGCTGAAAATAGAATATTGTAACTGAAAAATACTCTGTAAACAGGTAGTTGAACAAATAACAAAAAAGTGCTAAAGCCATTCTCATCGTAATATTGAGCGTTGTTGTTAAACAAACAAACAAAAATTAGAAAATATTGTAGTAAAAATATCTAGTATTTTTATTATTTTTCATTCATGTTCTGGTAAAAACGCGCATTTTTTTGTTATTGAATGTTGATGCACATAATAAATAACTTTAGGGCAGAGGAAAGAAATTTTAATAAATAAATATTTATATTCTAAGCAATTGGTCGGTTAAAAAAATAATTTACATAAAAATTTTTAAGAATGACTTAAGTTAGCTGAAAATTTATATTATTATTCACATTAGTCGTGAATATACGTCAATATATCTCCTAAAGTTCCGGTTAGGTTGCTATTTAAAATCTAGAAAATCGGCCTAGAAATGGCTGAGTGGGTTGGTTATCGACAGTAAGACTCCCGTGCGTCAACGTACCGGTCGGTGTCTTGAAAACATTGATGCTGTAAACGAGAGTGTCCCCGAAAACCCGAAAATATCAATTCGGCATCGTTCTCAACTACTTAAAATTTCACGAAAATTGCCAAAATACATCCTCCTTCATGCGTACAAAATTCAGCTTACTTAGGAGTAGAGTTTTTCTTTTCCCGCACTTTTTGATTTCCCGAGAAATCGGGATTGATTTTAGAACAAATTATTAAATTTTAAAAATCTAAGAAAATGTCTGGTGTTAAAATGTAATTGGATACAAATAAACTGACTCGATTTCTAATTTTGGTTATATACAAACCTGTCACAATTTGTCATTTGTATCGAAATGGCTTCTATTTCCATTAGATTTTGTTGCAATTAATTCTGTTAATTTGCAAAAAAAAAATATTTTTATACCCTACACCACCATATGGGGAGGGTATTATGCGTTTGTGCAGATGTTTGTAACGCCCAAAAATATTAGTCTAACACCCACCTTAAAGTATACCGATCGACTTAGAATCACTTTCTGAGTCGATTAAACGATGTCCGTCCGTCCGTCCGTCCGTCCGTCCGTCTGGTTGGCTGGCTGGCTGGCTGGCTGTCCATGTAAACCTTGTGCGCAGAGTACAGGTCGCAATTTTGAAGATATTTCGATCAAATTTGTGTACATATTACTTTTTCGGCCCAAGGACGAAGCCTATTGAAACTGGCTGAAATCGGTCCATTATTTCACCTAGCCCCCATACAAATGTCCCCTCGAAATTGGACTTTATCGGTCATAAAAGTTTAATTTATCTAAGTATCTACACAAATTTCGCTCCAAATAAGTTTTATATATACAAAATTCATGTCACCAAATTTTGTTACGATCGGTCTATAATTAGTCATAGCTCCCACATAGACCCGCTTCCGAAAATCACTTTAACGTGCATAAATCGCTTAAAAATGTTGGTATACACACAAAATTCAACATAGTTAACTTTAATATAGACATAAATAACACGACCTAATTTTATGGTGATCGGTCCATAATTGGTCATAGCTCCCATATAAGGCCCACTTCCGAAAATCACTCAAAAATATAAATTATTGATATTTTAAAAGAAAAATATTTTTACTCATTTACTTGGTGTAGGGTATTATATGGTCGGGCTTGACCGACCATACTTTCTTACTTGTTTTATTTTGAATAGGCAATGTTTTGCTTATTGAATCAAAAATTAAGTAAAGAGGAAGAAAACCCAATAATATTAAACAAAATACAATTCCACGGAAGGTGGTTTTATTATACAAATTTTCGTTTTACTCTTTGTGAAAAAGCTAACTATTCACAAATTTTTCGAATATTTGGAATAATGAACTTGTTAATGGTCTATTTGGGTTAAATCTTTTTTGTTGTATGAATCTTCTGCATTTGTTTTGGAGCTGTAATCATCTTTTAGAAAAAGCCAAAATGCGCGTCTTAGGTGCGTTGAACCACCACAAGGAGTGAAAATTTTCCAAAAAAAAGCACGCCATTATTTTTATTTGCGCAAAAACCTTCAGAAAAATGATGATACCCGAAAATCAAATGACGTGACCTGGTCACAAACGAACTCTAATCTATATATAAAAGAGTAAAGTTACTGACTGATTCATCATCGCACAGCCCAAACTGCTGAAGCTAGAATCACGAAATTTTAACTGTGGGTTCCTCCTTCCCCAAAACGATCCGATAAGAAGGGATTTTTAGAAATTCGAACGTTTAGGGGGTAAAAAGGGTAAAAACAGGTAACATTATATCTTCAAAACTAATAAAGATACAAAAAAACTTAAAATTGCATGTTACTCCATTTAAAAAATAAGCTGATAGGTGTCTGGTACTTTTTCGAAATTGAAACATTTTAGGGGAGTAACGGGTAAAAACTGTATTTTGGTACTTTTTTTGGTATCTTTTAAACTAATAAACATAGAAACATATTTTAAATCGTATTCTTTACTTAAAAAAAAATAAAAAATATAAGTTGGGTACTTTTTGGAAATTCGAACCCTTAAGGGATAAAAATTGTGTTTATTTTTGGTACTTTTTCATAAAATATGTTTTTCTATAATTTGACATAGACATACGAATATTTTATTATGAGAAATTTATTTGAATGAAATTTTACCACCGCAATGGGGATAAAATCAGTAAAATACATTTTATTTGAAATTGTTAAGCCAATTTTGATAATTTTTTTATCATTTGTTCCTAACAGAAATTAACTAACAGGGTGTTATTTGGAACTCGAGTGCCAAGGTGTATATTGGGCCAAATCCGGATAAACAGTTTTTTTAACAGTTTTTTTAAAACATATTTTTTCTTTGGCACATTAACACAGATATTAATCATTTTAAACATGTCTGTAGCTAAACAATTTTGACTAAATGGAATATTTTTAATTTTCAAACTTGAGGGGTGTTCAAGGAGGAAAAGGGAAATTGGTACTTTTCACCTAATGGTACTTTTTTAATATTTTAAATTATTTCACTTATCGACATTAAAGTTAGCTGATATGTATCTGAGTGAAGTTAGTGTTAGGAATAGGGGATAATATTTAAGTACCAAAATGTGACAACTGAACTATATGTACTTTTTATTCTTCTAATAGTACTTTTTGAATTTTCTAAAACAATGGACTTAGAAACACGAAATTAAACAAATATGGTCCTAAGTGAGTGAGAATTCTAGGAGTAGACTTTTTGGTATTTTTTCTTTATTCGAATGGTACTTTTTGTAATTTATTCAGCAATGCACATAGAAAGTGGCTGCTTTTTGGTACATTTTCTTTATTATAATAGTACTTTTTTTAATTTTCTATAACAATGGACTTAGAAACACGAAATTAAGCATATATGGTCTTAAGTGAGTGAAAATTCAAGCGGATACTTCATGGTACTTTTTCTTTATTCGAATGGTACTTTTTTTGAATTTTCTATAACAATGGACTTAGAAACACGAAATTAAACAAATATGGTCCTAAGTGAGTTTGAATTCTAGGGGTAGACTTTTTGGTACTTTATCTTTATTCGAATGGTACTTTTTGTAATTTCTTCACCAATGAACCCAAAGACATGAAATTAAGCTTATATGGACCCTAGTGAGTGGGAAAACAAAAGTGGGGGCTTTTTGGTATTTTTCTATATTCTAATGGTACTTCTTGAATTTTCTGTAATAATGGACATATAAATATAAAATTAGGCGTATATGGTACCAAGTGAATGATAATTCAAGGGCTTACTTCATGGTACTTTTTCTTTATCCTCATGGGTACTTTATTTAATTTTATATATATATATAAAAATTAAATGGTCCATGTATGTAATGGCATAACGTGAGAACGGCTGGAGCGATTTGGCTGATTTTTTTTATTCGATTAGAAATTTTCAGGAAATGGTTTGTAAAGAAAAAAAATTCAAAAATTCCGTGTAAAACTCGGTTCTTTTTTTTTAGTCCAGTTAACTGCAATAAAAAGGCTCCCTAAAGTATGCAGTACAAATTTAGATATTTTATTTGCAAATAAATAAAAACAGGCAGGTGTATGTGGGTTGGAGAAACTTGAAGAACTAACATTAGTAAATGCTACCGGGCGAAGCCGGGCGGGCCAACTAGTTTTATATAATAATGGACCTACAGTTTCAAAAAAACCGAAGAATTTCAAAACCGCGGTTTCGGTTTTTTTTTCTGCAGTATATAATGACCGTACATATGAATAGCCTTAGATATAGGATAAATGACAAATTTGTTCGCAGCAAAGTTAAAACAGTTTTTTCAAAATATCTCAAAATTTTGAACAACCCCCATTGGGTCGCTTTTCAAGTTCTGACAAAAAGTGTTATTTTGTAGCAGTGTGTTATTTTTCACATTTTATTATTAAATATTTATAAATAAGAGAAAGTACATATCATTCTAACAAGATTTTAAACAGTAAATGCTGAATAAAAGCAAGCAATTGAAGTAAGTTTTACATTTATGGCGACAATGTTTGTTGACATAATTTAGCAGAATATAGAGCCAATAATCCATTTAACTCGGTTTGTTTTGCCGCCAAATCTGTTTGAATAGCAGATAACTGATCGATTGGGTAGGTTAATGCATCCATCTGTGCTTTGTAGTAAGCCACAAATGAGGTTAGAGTAGTTATAAGTGTATTTAACAATTGACAGACTTTTTGTTGTAGGTCGGCTTGCGCTTGAGCCAGTTGAGCTCTGACTTGACCCAAAGTTGTTTGAATAGCGAGTTTCTGATCGATTGGGCTACTGCTCAACTGTGCTGTTAATTCAGCAACTTGTGCATTTAAGGAAATCACTTCTGAATTTAGATCAGTTATAGCTGGTACTAATAATTTAACTGCATCTAGTTGTGACTGGGCTTGCGTCAATGCAGCAGTGGCTTGATCCAATTGTGCTTGAATAAAAGGTAATTGATCGGTTGAGGAACTGTAAAACTGTACTGTTAACGCATCCACATTTCCTCTTAAGGTTGTCATTATTGAAGTTGCAATAAATATGGCTGAAGAGACAGCATACGTGGCGCCATTTAACCCACCTAAATATTCGCCCACTACGGGAATTTCGGGAACGGTATTGATTGGAAGTACATCGGTTGGGTTTGCTAATGTGAGAGATGCATAAGTTTGAGCAACCACCAAGAGGATAGACAAATAAAATAACTTCATGATTTTCGTATTGATAGATGTATACTTCTGCTTCAATTGCAATTGCAATACTGTAGAGTTGTTGGAAATTCTATTGGTATTTATACCAAATTATCAATCCATATGCATCGATCCAGACAGAAGTAACCTATTTGTTTATTTGTTCAGTCATTCAATTGATCTATGATAATTAAACAAACATATGTATATTGGTAGATGACACATGTTTTTTTAATACATAAAATTGTTATTATTATTTGAGTTGCAATTTAACTTTGAGTTAGATTATTTGTTTTTCACCAAATTTACTTCAAATTCAATCGGCAAACAGATATATATTTAATGAACTTCTACAAGTCGCCAAACATCTGAATGTGTATTTCAAGGCTACTGATAATCTTCGTCGTTTATGTTAAAAAAAAAATTGGTAAAGAAAAAAACTTTTTTTTTTATAAAATATAAAACAGTAAAATACGGTAAAAAAAGGTATAAAACAGTAAAATACGTTTAATTTTTTAATTTTTTTGTCTTATTTTACAAATGACAAATCTGATCAAAACTAAACCCAACATATCGAGCCCTTAGCGCCAAATTATCGTAAGAGACATTTTCAAAAATTTGTTTTTATTGCAAAAATTAAAATTTTATGGACCGACTGATGTTAGATTGGTTTGAATGAAATTTTAAGTTCTGAAGTTGGACCTCATGGGCCCACCAGGGCCGCGACCTCAAAGTAGGACACCTCGGTTATATTACATTTTTAAAATGATCCTATTTCTTCGTTTGTGTTCCGATTTCAAAAAAATTACACACATAACATCTTTTCATCGAGTGCTACAAAAGACCTAGTCGTAGCTATCAATTGTCTATTATAGTTTAGAAGATATTCGCATTTGAAAATTAAATTTTCAACATATTTACCCAACCTACTCCAGTTTTTTGATAACAGCGTATCCAAATATTTTCCGATTTTCTCCAGTTTTCCCTCATTGGACTAACAACATATGCATGTGTCAAATAAGAAAATAACTTTAAAAATAATGACTAAGTCCAAAGTTATATGCATTTGAGAAAAAAACTTTTTTTCTTTTTAAGTTATCGCAAAAAATTTCTAAGTGGATGTATAAGGAATTTATACTTTCTGAAAGCTAAGTTTTCATAAAATATTTTAAATGAAAAAAAAATTAAAACATTTTGTTACCAATTTTTTTATGTAAAATTAAACTTTAGGGCAAAAATTCTCGAATCGCATATTCGATATCAAAATAAAATAACTGATTTTAGATGGCATAATATGATTTTAATTATTTTGTAAAGAGTTCCGATAACTCCGACCGTGGTATGGATATTATAGCCAAAAAAACTAAAAATTTCCATTTTTGGGATTTTTCAACACTTTTTTGGGAATTGCGGGATTGCTGATAATAAATTTCAAAATTCGTTTTTATTTTTCCATTTTAAATAGAAAATTTTCCATAACTGTGAAATTTCATTAAAAACTATTCATAAATAAATATTTTATTTCAATTCGAAAAATTTGTATCTATGCAAAAATTCAATAAAAAATATTTTTTGTCATATTTTTCAATAAAGTATTCCATTAATTTTAAATTGTCAAAAGTTATAAATATTTTTGTAAAATAGACAAATAGCTTGAACGAAATTATAATATATTGCATCATAAAATTTTTAATTCTATGGATAAATTTCAAAATAATCGAAAAAACCTTCTCCTGCAAAATTTTTGTTTTGTCGCTTACGATAATTTGGCGCTAAGGGCTCGATATCTAAGTATCCGATACAAGAAAAAAATTAAAAATATGTATTGTAGTTTTAATTTGAGAATGCCTCAAAAGAAAAGTGGCATATGGTCCAATTCTACCCTACCTAATATGGATTACCTTGGAGACTTTTGGCCACAAATTTGTTAAAATTATGTTTAAAAAATACATTTCGTGGTTTTTTTTTAATGTTTAGTTTCAGATTATTTCTCTGGATTGCTAATTTAGGTATTAGTAAATATAAATTTCTAGGATATTGTTAACTCTTTTATAACTGGGGTCAAACAGTCCAGTACAACAAAGTTGAAATATTTGTAAATTTTTGGGAAATTGAGATTTCTTGCTTAAGTAAAAATACAAGTAAGAGAGCTAAAATAAGGAATGTAAATATTAGAACAAGTAAGAAGCCCGATCATATGATATCTTACACCGAATATATCATTATAAACAGTTTTATTTTAAAATGTATATGGGAGTTATTACTAATTATGGAGTGGTAGCCACCACATTAGGTGGTGTACCCTTCACCATATATGTAAGTTTGTAATTTCCATATTTTTGTTTTGCGGCCCCATAGAATATTGATATTATGGATCGTTTTAGATAGCGGATTCCATATAGCCATGGCCATCTGTCCGTCTGTATGTTGAAATCAACCTATACACATTATTAATATTTTTAGAAAAACAAAATTTATACATTAAAAATTTAAAAAAAAAATTAAATTTTTTCTATTAATTTTAAAAATTTGTTGGTGAAAAAAATTTATGACAAACTATTTTTTTTTTTGGTGAAAAAAAAAATTCCAGTTAAAAATATTTTTCTCGATTTTGACCCATTGCACGGTGGTCAATTCCGGCCAAAAATACATAACTTCTTTATTTCTTCATAAAAATGTTTGAAATTTTGTATTTGTACTAAGATTAACATAACCGATCGATCGATAAATATTTCGATGTTCAAATACAGGGTTTGGCCAAAAAAGCATGGACGTTCTAAAAGTATCAAAAAATTGCATGTAAGTGGCTGAAATTTAGTGCAAAAATAAAGAATAAAATATGTAATCGAAAAAAAAATTGGTCAAACAATCATGGACGTTTTAAAAGCATCGAAAAAATTATGTTATTCATGTAAATGCCTGAAATTTAGTCCAAAAATGAGGAATAGCATAAGTGATTGAAAAAATGGTCGTACAAATTTCGGAATACATATGCAGGGTTTGGCCAAACAATCATGGACGTTTTGAAATTATCGGAAAAGTTAGATTATTCATATAAAATTTTAACTTTGGTGTACATTTAAGAAACATACACTATATCCATCGCAAAAATATTAGAAATTGCATACAGAGGTTGGCCAAATAAACATTGACGTTATAAAAGTATCGAAAAAAGTATGTAATTTTTGTACATGGCTTAAATTAGGTTTATAATTAAAAATAACATAAATAATCCATTGAAAAAATTTCGACATACAAATACATGGTTTGGCCAAATCAGCATAGACGTAAATAATTCTCAAACTTACATAATTTTTGAAATTGACCAAAAAAATACAAAAAAAAATGTGTAAAATATGAAGGCACTGAAATCGTTCTGGTTATTGGAATGGCAGATAATTGCAGCTGAAATTTATAGTACTTACTCTTGATACTTTATAGTATTAGATGTAATTTACACTTAACCTCTAATTGCCCCATTTAATTTGTTCTGGCCTTTCAAACTTTTTTTTAATTTAGTTTCTATAGATTTGAAACTAGTTCCTAATCACTTCACTTTTATATAAAAAGAACACACAAAAACTCCGTAATAATCACGTGGAATGGTTAAATGTTAACTGTTTTATAAAAGCATGTACTAATTTGTAAAAAAAAACTTTAAAGAAAAAAGCACAGGATATTTCGATTCAAAAGTAAAAAAATCAAATTTTTCTAATAATAAAATGACAAGAAAAAACCTTTGACTTTACAGCACTATAAATAATAATATAGTTACTTTATAGCCAAAATAATAATGACACTGTATATTCTGAAGTGTTAAGAAAAATTTACCATAAAAATTTTATAAAAATTAAAAAAACAATAAAAAACATTTTTGGCCGGAATTTACCACCGTGCATTGTAGGTGTAACTATTGTCTTATATATGTCGCACCTTAGCGCTTGTAGAACAAGTAATATCATGTGCCCCTAAAAATATTGAATAAACCAACCCTTTTTAATTAATTTTGTCCGCTTTCACATACAGTATCTCGAAAACTAGGTAACGGATTCTCATTCTTTTTGATTCTATTGATAGATCATCTATTTATTAGGAAAATAATAAAAAAAGAAATGTGTTCTTGATTATTCCTTTACCTAATGCAAAAATGTTCAGCTGCCTGTCCTTACCCCATGCTAGAAGAAAAAAGACATGGTTCCAAAAATATGTTGCATATATTCTTGGGCAATTTATGACATATAACCGTGAAAACATAAATCCTCCTTTTACGGATTGTGAGCAATATATTACAAAAAAATGAACAATAAATTAAATAAATTATGGAAAAAAAAATATTTTAGAAAATATTTTTTTTTCCATAAAGTTGATTTTTACACAAATTTCAACTATTCCTAAAAGGAATAGAACTCTTTTCAAACACTCATTTCATAGGTTGATAAATTATCTATCATATGCCTTTTAAATTTTTCGATTATCTTATTTGGTTAAAAAGTTATGATTTTTGCAACGAAAAAAACTCAAACAGCACCACTGTGCGTCGTTGTAAAGGAATTTGAAATATATATCATTAGATATGTATATTGTCTATATTAATGACTTGGTAATCCAGATATAGATAAAAAAAATACTCCAAAAATTGTCCTGTCCTGTTTTTATTTTTATCTTAGCCATTTGTGGTCAGATTTTCTCGATTTTAAATAGCAACCGAACCGGGTCTATTGCAGATATATAGATGTATAAATTATGTATGTAAGTTACTTAGGAGCTACGGAAAGTTGATTTCAACATACAGACGCTCAGACAGACATGGCTATATCGACTCAGATATCTATAACGATCTAGAATATTTATACTTTGTGGGATCGCAAATGAAAAATGTAGAAATTACAAACGGAACGACAAACTTATATATACCGTTGCCAATGATGGTGAAAGGTCAAAACGTAAAAATTTTTCAAATTTGTTTATTTTTTACGATTAAGTGAATTGAGAATTTAGAAAAAAAGTTTTTACCTTTTAAATTGGAGTTTATGAGATATAAAATATTGTTTTTAGAAAAAATGTTTGAAAACAATTACGAAAGATATTTGCGAAAAACAAAATAAAGTCAAGGTAAAATCGAAAACTTCAAAATTGATACTTAAACTATCGTAACCTGTGCCTGCTTTGCCAGGCAAAATAAATTAAGAATTATTCAAACAAACTGTTTTAAATTAGACAAATACTTAAGATTTTCCATTCGTACGATGTAATCAAAAAATATTTTTTTTAATTTAAAAAAATACCTGCTTATTTACAAACATATCCTTAAAAGCAAATGCTTATGTAGGTATGTAATATTGGTTTGTATTTACAATTACTCAGCTTTAACTTAAGAAATAAGTTATAAATAAATAAAAAATTATCAAAATTTAAAATTTTTAACTTATGTTACATAAATCTCAAACGTCTGTTGTACAAAGTAAAACTAACAAAATACTTAATTTCATAAATTGAAAAATTAAATTATTTTGTTAACATCCACCCACATTAGACCGGCTCACTTTATATGTATAAAAAATATATGTACATTAGAGTGTCCCTTAGAATTACCTGCTGAAAACTTTCGTAATGAACTAAAATACCACCAAAAAAATTGTTAGCTTGTTCTAAGAAGGGCTATTAAGGGTTAATTTCCATGTTTGTACTGTTATTGTAAATATTAGACTTCATGTTATATTTTTCTTAAGTTTCATCAAAATAGGCCCAAAAATATATAACATTTCGCTATCTTTGCATTAGAAATTCCAAATATTGAAAAATGTTACCTTTGACCTTCACGATTTAAGGGTTAACGTTTTCCGATTTTAGGAAAACTTTCAGACTATATTTAAAATTACCTGGACTATAATATTCTGAACAGATTTTACTTAAAATTAATAACAGTAAGGAAATTGGGATCATTCGCCAAAATATGGTCAAAAAATTAGTTTTTCTCGAAAATCGCAAAATTTATATCGCAGGTACGGAAAAACTATAGGAGGTATTGACATACTTTTTGCACATTTTTATTCCTTATTATATTGTAATAAATCCGCATGTGATGATCAAAAAATTCTGAAATTTGTTTAACAAAATTTTTAAAAATTTTAAATTGGAGTTTTGAAACTGCCGTTAAAAAAAAATATTTTTTTTTGGTTATACCTGCGAATAGGTGAACTGTATCCTATGAAGATAAAAACTCATATACAAATAAATATGGATATATTTTAAGTAAGAATAAACTTTTGTTTTAATATTTCTCAAAATATGTTAATTTTGTTCCTACGTTTCTTGTTCTAGTGGCCTGAAACACGTTAATGGCCTAGCGATTTTTTAATAACTTTAAAATTTTTTAACCAATTTTTGTGTTTTATATCCTATAGAACGACAATTACGTACACATTTCGATTCTTTTAAATTAAATTGCAAAAGTAATTATTTAATGGCAAAAATTTAAAAAAAAACACTGAAAATGAAAATGCATTTTTTCCCCTTGTAAATGCACTTCAAAACTAAATCTAAAGTCGGCACGGGTTGCCGTTCTTAGAACAAGATAAATTTTTTGGTGGTATTTTAGGTCATTACGAAATCTTTCAGCGGGTACCGTTCCAACATTTCAAAAAATGTAATTCTAAGCGACACTCTAATGTACATACAGTGACGGACATTACAATAGAATCAATATCAATATTTCATTTAAAACTAGGAGCAATCATAAGGATTGTGTGGGTCAGAAAATATAAAGAAGTGGCAAAATGTGTTGTGGACGGACGAAACGACCATTGATTTAATTGGTAGTGATGATAAGACATGGGTTAGACGTCCAAAAAATGGCAAAAACCAAAAACGTTTAAACA
This sequence comes from Calliphora vicina, assembly GCF_958450345.1. NCBI lineage: Eukaryota > Metazoa > Arthropoda > Insecta > Diptera > Calliphoridae > Calliphora > Calliphora vicina. Next base: position 97,174,005 of record NC_088784.1, on the reverse strand, counting down.
TGGTTGGGGAAATATTATTATATGGGGATGCTTTTCTTGGTATTGCGTTGGTCCAATTTATTGGATTAAAGAAAATATGGATAAGCACTTGTATGTAAATATTTTGGAGAATGTTATAAAGCCACATGCAGAATGGAATATGCCCTTAAAATGGCTCTTCCAGCAAGATAATGACCCAAAGCACACATCAGGTCTTGCCAAAAAATGGTTTTTATATAACAAAATTCATGTTATGGAATGTCCGTCTCAATAACGTATGGAAAATAGTAAAAGACAAACTCGGACCTGAAAAATTTAAAAACAAGGAAGAACTTTGGCAGAAAATTCAGGAAATATGGTATGCAATTTCCCGATCTACATGCGAAAGTTTGTTGAATTCAATCCCCAAAAGATTTGATGCTGTTATTAGAAATAATTGATATGCAACAAAATATTAAGAAAACAACGAATTCTTATGATGATTTTTTATTTTTAATCATTTTAAGACTGATTGATTCTATTTGAATGTCGCATATTTTATTTAGTGTTTTAGATTTGACATCGTTTTTAACATAAGAATGTGTTATTTTTTTATTTTATTTTTTTCTATTTATTGTTTACGTTATGAGCATTAATATATAATGAACAAATTTCAAATTTTGAAACCAAATTTTGTAGTTTTACCGCTTTAATCGAATTCATATGTAGTGATTATATTGTATTGTCCGTCACTGTATCTGGTTATGATGTTTCTCAAAAACTTTTTGGTTTATTAATGACCGTGACACTTACCAGTAGTTAAGCAAGTAGTCAATGTATACATTATAGACAGTAATTGTCACTAATGTTTTATCACTTGGATGATTCCAATTTATATATTTTGGGTCATAGTCAGGTGAAGTTATTTGTTATTTTATACATCGCAGGTTATCTAGTGTAAAGTCAATTGTCACTTAAGTGTCTCTAAGTAATCTAGAGTGTAGGCACTTTAAACGTTTTGTAAGTAATTTGAAATACAAATTTAAACGAACTAAGTTTTAAGCATATACTTTTTCAAATCGTATTTAAATAAATTGTTTAACTCCAATTTCACATTCTCTACGTACATTCTGTCATTTTATCTTTGCATTTTAGATGTATAATTAAAATTTCAAATAACATTTGTGTCTTCATATTTACAAATATTTATATATGTAGTTGTTTTATTTAGGACTTTATATGTGCGAGTACATATGTTACAGATTGTGTACTGTAAACTATAGTTTGTCAATTCATAGTATGTACACGCAGAGAAAAAAAAACATGATTCGGCATGATTACGACAACTATATTGTGTTCATTGTAACAATATGTTGTTGTCGTACGAAAATAATAAAACCTATTAAAATTAAATTTTATATTCCCAAAAATAACTTCATAATATGATTACATAATTTTAATCATAACATGATTTCATTGGGTCATAATATGATTACTTCAGATCATATTGGGTTACAATATAATGTTGTAATATTACGATGTAATATTACGATTACATTTGATCATAATATGATATTTTATAATACTAATAATGATCATAGTATGTTTGGTCTTCAATCATATGTTGCAATTAGATTATGTTTACCACAACCATGTTTTTTCTCTGTGTTTATGTAATGTATCCGTATTTACGTTTAAATGTATAAGTTTTGTATTTAAAATATTAATTCGGAAAACATATTTTCATTACTTTACACTTTCCATTTATTAAATTCCATTAAAAATACAGAAACTAAAATATTCCAAATATGTATGTATTATTTGCATATGTATTCTTTTCAAAAGGGGGTTTAAAAATTGGTTATACAGAATTTAAACAACGAAAACCTTGTGTGGAGAATGTTTACTTCTAATTTCCGGGACTTTTTCCATTCCCGGGAAATATTAAAACAATCAGTTCATGCCAGGGTATGTTTTAATACTAATTTAATGGATATTTATTAGTAATTATTTTCTCTAAATATAAATATTGTTAGAAGTGTTCACGTTAAGCATCTTAATAATTCCTTTCAAGAACATAAAATTTCCATTTGTATTAAGTGGAAATACTAAAATCCTTTTTTTAAATATTTTTTAAAAGATCAATTTTGTGATTTTCGATATTGCTTCATAATAAGAGAAAACTCATTTACTGATTTTCCCTGTATTTGTATATTTTGACATATATTTACATAAAGGAATAAACATACATGTATATTACTGTGGCCCCAAAAAAGTTGTGGATGTTCCCAACCAAAATTCCCAACAAAGAATTAGCAAGGTTCCCCACCACTACACCAAATACATTGGGGCGTTGTTTCTAGGCAACGACAGATGACCAGCTTCAGCAGACCAATCATCTACTTAGTTGGATTAACAACCGATTAACGAAAATGATACAAGGCAATGACAACAATAGACTGGATGTTATGGCAACATCGTACATATATCCTTGGACTCGCTATAGCAGACCAATCATCTACTTAGCAGGAACTACAACCGTTTAACGAAACTGATACAAAAACAAGTAAGAGAGCTATATTCGGCTGTGCCGAATCTTATATACCCTTCACCAAATTATACTTCAAAATAAAAATTTTAAATATTTTTAGGTAAGCAAAATTTATTTTTTTTGCAGTTTTTTCATTTTTTGGAAAAATTTTTTTTTTGATTTTTTTTAAATTTAATTTTTTTTTTTTAATTTTAAAAAAAATTTTTGGTTTTTTATTTTTTTTTTTTGGTGAAAAAAAAATCGGGTTAAAAAATATTTTTCCGATTTTGACCCATTATAGGTCCAACTTACTACGGTCTTATAAATGTACGTCGTTGCAAAGGTCTTTGAAATATATATCATTAGATATCCATATTGTCTATATTAATGACTTAGTAATCCAGATATAGGTCAAAAATAGGTAAAAAAATCGAGGTTGTCCTGGTTTTTTCCTCATATCTCAGCCATTTCTAGACCGATTTTGCTGATTTTAAATAGACAACTTCTCGAAAGCATGTCTGACAGAATAATTGAAGATTTGGATCCCGAAGATATCAGGGGTCTTCAGAAAATTGATTTCAACAGACAGACGGACATGTCTTAATCGACACCTCTATCTATAAGGATCCAGAATATATATACTTTATAAGGTCGGAAATGAAAAATGTAGAAATTACAAACCTATACATATATACCCTTCTCACGAAGGTGAAGGGTATAATAACAATAGAGTGGTTCTAATGACAACAACGTAGGTGGAGACAGATACTCCAATAACTAGGACAGTGCAATCTACATAGAAAATACACGAAAAAAAACTGCATACAAATCGTATAAGATGGAGATGCTTTGCGGAAGCCAAATGCTCCCAAGAGGGGTAATGGAGAAAAAAAATTAACTTGTTCTAAGATGCCGTTTCTCAAAATGTTTGTTCTGAATGTTTGTTTGGTGTGCTGAATGCAAGGATAATTATTATTATTATTTTTTAAGGATTTTATGATTTTTATCATATTTTCTCAAAGGAAACATATGAAATATTGGTCTCATATATATGTATATTCGACTTTTGTAATTTTTGCACAGTTTTTAAATTTTTACATTTCACATGTACATGTTCACGTTCACGTTCTTGAAATACGAAAGTTTTAGGGAAGAAAACGGGTAAAAACTGTAATGTTGGTACTTTTTTGCTACCCCATGTGTCTTTTAAATCAATAAACATAGAAATAAATATTAACGGCCATTCTCACAATGTACGATTAAAAGTTAAAGTGAACTTTAACCGCAAGTTAGGCTAATTTGAATTTCACAATGTACGATTAATTCTTAATTGACACTATTTAACAACAAAGTTGCTGTTAAATATAACCGAACAAATTTCGCCGGTTAGCATCTTAATTGTAAGAAATATAATAAAAGAACATGAAAAAACATTTATATTTTTGTAATATTTATAATTTTTAAAAGTGTAAAGCGAAGAAAAGTAAATTTTGCATGGGGTGATCCATATACCACCCGGATATTGCACTTACAAACCAAACAACAAATGTGCACTTTTGCTTGTTGGTTTTCAGTAATTGTTGTTCAGTTTGTTCTGTAAATTTTACAGTTAGGTACCTTAATATTTTTGAGTTTTATACGTTTTTTTTATTATACCACTAAGAAAACACAAACTATTAATTTTTATGCCGTCTTTTAGACAATTTTTTATATTTCAATCTTTCATTACACTATTTTTCGTAAACAAATGTATGCATTATTGCCATACTTTCTACTGAATGCTTTGGTTAAGTAATCAAATGATGGTGAAACGTAAATCGGTAACCGTTGGTTAAATGGTCCCCGTTAAACAAACCGACAGTTAGTTAATTTTCCGGTTAAAATGAAATAATCGTACATTGTGAAAATGGCCGTAAATCGTATTTTCTACTAATTAAAAAATAACAAATTCAAGTTTAGTACATTTTTAAAATTATTTATTTTTGGTACTTTTTTCATCAAATAAGTTTTTTTCTAAATTGACATAGACAGACATATGAATATATTATTATACGATATTGAAATTTATTTTAATACAATTTTTATAATTTCAATGAGGACATAAAAGTACCAAAAAGAGGTAAAAACGGGAAAATACATATTATATTTGAAATTATCAAAACAAAATTTCCAAAAATGTTAAACATTGGTTTAAAAATGTCATACAAAAATTAACTAACATGGTGTTACATATTTGCAACTCAAGTGTGATTGGGACAAATCCGGGTAAACAGTTTGCTACTTTTTTAAAATATGAATACAGATTTAAATCGTTTGAGACATATCTAAATATATCACCAAAAATGTCCCCAAAATGGATTATTATGAAAATTCAAACTTGACGGGCGTTCAAAAGTGAAAAGGGAAGTTGGTACTTTTTCTATTAATGAAACTTTTTTAGTATTTTCAATAATTAAAAATATCAATATATAAGTTAGCAGATGTATCTTTTCCTTTTATTTTAATGCTACTTTTTTTTTGTAATAAAGTACCTAGAAACATACAAACAGGGCCACCCTAATGTATATGTTTATACTATTGTATGTTTAAATAAAGATATATGCTTGGAAATGATACCAAAACATTACAATCGTAGACAAATTTGCATAAGTAACATAACCCAGCAAAATTGTTAACACAAAGTGATATTGGTACTTTTATAGAGCAATTTAATCTAAAATATAGGAAGCTTAGTGTGCAAAGTTGATAAGTCCATTTTCACAGGAGCTGTGTGGCACCTCATACATGCAAAATGTTTATACACTTGCGAATTTATGGTTTGTCTAAAATCAAAGATTTAAATTTATTCTAAAAGCCCTTGATTAGGCTTATACAAAATATAGGCGAGTGCTATTTATCTCTTATAGTTATTGAGTTATACACATTTTAAATTTCAAAATTTCACTATACCCTGACCCAATTTTTTCATAATGTCGAACACAATCTAAGTATGGCCAATTTCATTAGTATTTTGTATGTTAGTTGAACAATAAATAATAAAATCATATGAAAGAAGTTTGAAAGCAATATCTTTTACGAATCCAAAAATAATCGATTTGGAATTTGAAAATTCGGGAAATGTTGATATTTTTATTTCTTTGCTTAGGAAACTTATAAAGCTTTTATACTATATTTTTTTTATATAAATCTCAATAAGGATAACTTTTAATTAACCTATTTTTTTAATCAATTTTTTTTTTGAATTTTTTGCCCAAATTCTAAAATCTTAAAACTGGGATTCCAAAATGGGCAACAGTTTTAGATAGTATTAAAAAAATGTGAAAATTAACAAGTAAGAGAGCTATATTCGGCTGTGCCAAATTTTATATACCCTTCACCAAAATATACTTTAAAATAAAAATTTTAAATATTTTTAGGTAAACAAAATTTAATTTTTTTTCCAGTTGTTTTTTCGAAATTGTTTTTTAAAATTTTTTTTTTTTAGTTTTTAAATTTTTTTTTTTAATATTTAGTCAAAAAAAATTTTTGGTGAAAAAAAAAATCGAGTTAAAAAATATTATTTCCGATTTTGACCCATTGTGGTCAAATATTGTGGTCTTATATACGTCGTTGCACAGGTCTTTGAAATATCTATCATTAGATATCCATATTGTCTATATTAATGATTTAGTAATTCAGATATGGGTCAAAAATAGGTCAAAAATCGAGGTTGTCCTCGTTTTTTCCTTATATCTCAGCGATTTGTGGACCGATTTTAAATAGCAACCGAGCCAGAACAATTGATGTATCATTCGTGTATTTATGTTTTTTGGGGCTTCATTCAGAAAGTTGATTTCAACACACAGACGGACAGACGGACATGGTTATATCAACTCCGCTATCTATAACGATTCAGAATATATATACTTTGTGGGTTCGCAAATGAAAAATGTAGAAATTACAAACGGAATGACAAACTTATATATACCCTTGCCACTCATGGTGAAAAATGTGAAAATAAGTATTTTTTGTTTATTTTTTTTTCGGGGATTTTGGGGGATTTGCTTTCATAAATCTTATATTTGTTTCCATCTTTACATCTGGTATAAAAAGGTGTACCGGCGTAAAAAATTGTATCTGGTGTATCTTTTAAAACGCGGTTTTTGTTTTTAATATGTTATGTGTAATTTTGAAGGGTATATATGTCATTTATTCTCACTTAGATATTGCTTCGAAAATGTCAGATTTTGCGCCAACAAAGCGTTATATGCGGAAGTTTTGCTTTACTTCTTTAATTTAAAAAAAGAGCCGTTGAAGCACACCGATTGCTCACCAAAATTCCATCGGTTTTAACGTGCGAGAGATGGTATGTGCGGTTCAGATGTGGTGATTTTGACACAGACGACAAATATCGTCCTGGCCAGTCAAAAAAGTTTGAAGACCAAGAATTGGATGCATTACACCATGAAGATTGTTGTAAAACTCAACAAGAATCTTGCAAAATCATTGCGAACTACTGAAGCAGTAATTTCAACGTTTGTTTGAATTGAAGCCGAGAGACCTTGAAAGACGATTTTGCCTGTCCGAAATGAAGCTATAAAAGGAAATAATTTTTGTAACGAATCATTACTTGCGATCAAAACTAGATCCATTACAATAACCCGAAGCGTATCAGATCGTATTTGAAGCACGGTCAACCAGCAGATTCGACACCGAAGCCAAATATCCATGACGTTAAGGTAATGCTCTGTATTTGGTGGAAGCAACAGGGTCCTAGCTATTATAAGCTGCTGAAATATGGCCAGACCATCATAAAGAACAGATACCGAACGCAATTTAATCGTTTGAAGCGATCGTTGACCTAAAAACGCCCAGAATATGCGGTCAGACATGAAACCTAGGGTTTTTATCCCGGGAATTCCCGGTACAAATTTCCCGGAAATTTTGCAAATTTTTCACTACCCGATTCCCGGGATTTTTAGTCGGGAATCACGGAAATTAAAAACTGACGAAAATACATAGACAACAAATTAGAACTATATTTTTTTCACCAAAAAACAGTGAAAAGTTTTTTTTACAGTTTTTTGCTTATATCTCGGCAATAATAGACCGCTTAGTATTATTATTTATTTTGGGTTTTTCGTATGAAAATTTAAAAAGTGAATTCAGTATTTATAGAATTTATTTCTTATTGAATCATTCTAATTTCTTCTTCAAATCCATAACAAAATAGCTTCAAAAATTTATTAAATGATTAAATTGTTCTTCAATTCAGATCTATTACAAAAAGGCATAAGACAATTTGTTCGATTAATTTTGTAAATGATTTGATTTAACAAAAATTTAATCATTAAAAGTTTGAATAAAATCTGTTATTAATTAACTTTAAAATTTATTCAGTTTAAATAAAGGCTTTGAAATGAATCTAAAAAAATAAATATTAGGAATGGATTTATGGAATGAAAGGCTGATATTCTTTAAATAAGATTTTAGTGAATTAAGCACAAATTTTATTAATTAATTCAAAGCTCTGATATTTAATAATTATAACACTAAGTTTTTATTTGAAACTTGGCTATAATATTCCTAATTTACAGTATCATTATATATTTCGGGAATAGCCGGGTACCCGGGAATGTAGAAAAAAATTTCCCGATTCCCGGGAATCAAAAAAGTAATATTCCATCATGACAACGCTAGACCGGTTAAAAACTATTTAGAAATAAGTGGTTAGGAAGTTTTACCTCTTCCGCTTCATAGTCTAGGCCTGGCCCGTTCGACTACTATTTGTTTCGATCGATGCTGAACGCTCTCTCTGGAATAGACTTCACTTTGGAACATAGTATCCGATATTGGCTTGATTCGTTCTTGGCTTCAAAAGATGAGCAGTTCTTTTGTCTTGGAATCCATATGTTGCCAAAAAGATGAGTAAAGTTAATTTTTAAGTCATACTCCCAATAAAAGAAAGTTTTTTTCAACTTAACAATTTAATAAAATTAACTTTAAACATATTTAGTCGATTCACAAGGTCTCCTATCTTGTCATAATATTCTAATATTTCACAATGATTTGAAAATGTTGTTATTGCCTTTCAAAAAATATCCTAAAATTATACTACTCTCTATGCTATGTTTATTGTGCTATCGTAACCAACCAGCAGAGTTATGTGCCGAACGCCTAAAAGTCGATTAAGCCGAGCCGCCGAGTCGTGGAATATTAGAACATTGACATATTAGGAGACCTTGTGAATCAACCAAATAAAGAATTGTTCAAAAATAAAATCATTTTTCCTGTGAGTAAATAAGTGTTTTTTCCCAATTTTTATAAAATCTTCCATTACAAGTTTGCTTAATTGGGAAACCTAATGTTACTGGGTGGGGTCAATTTTGTAAATATAGGTTTGTTTACATGTTTATTTAGTTACACTAGCTGAAGTAGTTAGTTGTATTCGTATGATGCCATAAAAATAAAACAAAGAATTCAAATGTAAATTTTTCACTTGGGAATTTATAAATATTTATGAATTTACTTTAGAAGTTGTACATAAATAAATAAATATTCTATATAAATGTTTGTGTATTGCTAAAATATTATACACAATCAATTGTTATTATTTCATAGTGCTGCTTGTTATTGAATTTAAATTAATTCAGAAGTTAAATAAAAAATGAGCAATTGCATGCGGTTGGGGCCTTAAATTAAAGTTGAAGAATTTAAATTGTTAGACATTTGAAAAATAATATTCAAAATTGGCAATTTATTATGTATTTTGCACAAACACTATACCGAGTTTAAAAAATCATCAGCTTAAGAGGGTCTACGATTCTTAAAGGGCCCTTTTATGGTCCTATTTCTTATTTATTTTGAATTTATAATAAAACACAAATATGTTTATATGCCATAATATGCTAATACACAATTTACAACGATATGAGGTTGAGGATGGATGTTGATAAAACAATATATGTAAAAAATTGTTCAGTCAATGCGCGCACATCCTGCTCTTACTTTAGCCAAAGACTAGAACGTTTGTATTCGAACGAGACTGAAAAAAAAAGTTTTCCATAAATTGTTTATGAGGCTCTTAAATAATAACAACAGCAAATTTATGACTTTGTTTTGTTGAGTTTATGTTCCTTATGGTTATTTTTCGTATAAAATAATGTAAATCACAATAAATACAATCTGAAAAGTATGCTGCAAACTCCTGCAGAGTTCCTGTACAGATTTGGAGCAGAATATAAAATATGCTTCAATTGAAGTGTTGAAAATAAATTTATTAAGTAATAAAATCATTTATAAAATAAATGCAATTTGAAAAAGTAATTTGTCAGTTGAGGAACATTCCTTTATTTTGATTTTTCTTTTTAAAACTGATTGTTTGAAAACTTCAACTTCAACTCACAATTAATCATTGGAATGAAACGGAAGCAAAACCAGTAAAACTTGTGATGACAACAGCAGCAGTAGCAAAATATTTAATGAATTTTTATATGAAAGTAAGTGTGGATTTTTGAATAAAATTGTTTGCATAAGTAAGAGGGTTTAAATAAATACTTAAATTAAGACAGCAAATAATGAAATTTTAATTCAACAGGAGAAAGTATTGATCGAATTTTTTTTGTTTGCAGAAAACTTGTAGAAAGTTAAAATAATGACAGTTAACATTTTTGATTTACAAGTTGATGTTACTTTAAATAGTCGCAAGTGGAGATGTGCGATTAATTGATTAATGTACCAACCTGATTAATAAAATGAATCAAATGAATTGTTCATCTTTTTAGGCTAAGAGCGAATCAATTTAATATCGGATACACTTTTACAAAGTGAACCGTATCCCAGAGAGTGCGTTCTGCTTCGATCGAAACAAATAGTAGTCACTCTAAATACTTTTTAACAGGTATTGCAACATGTGGCCGAGCGTTGTCATGATGGAATATTACATATTCTGGGCGTTTTTCGGCCATTGTTCGCTTAAAACGAGAGAGTTATTACGGTCTGCTTAGAGCTCAGCAGCTCATAATAAGGACTGAGATCGAAAAACTCTTTTATTTTTTTTTGATTGGAATCATTATTACAATTTATAGTTCTAATCACTAGTGATGCAATTTTGAACCTTTTCCGGAATCCCTTCCATTAAGGTTTTTATAGTGCTTTCTATCACTTTGTTCGAACAGAGAGTCCATCTCCGTTTAAAATCTACCACACTTTTGGACACCTTTTTTGTGCTCTTCAACTCTTTTTTGCTTCTCTTGGTACAAATATCACATTATTGTTCTTGTACCACTCAAGAGGTTGTTTACCACAGTGACAGGATGCCAAATCAGGCTAAATATAAGTGGACACATTATAAAGTCTTAAGAATGGAAGCTGCCTTTTTTGTAAACATTCCTTGATGTAAATTTCGATTTTTATAGAGCCCGTTGTAACAAATGTTTGGCTTCTTTTGCCGCAACTGCATATTGCTTGCCATACCAAGAACTTTTTGTAAAATTTTGTCTGCTTTTGGGTGCTAAACTTTTCTTCAACGTTCCCCCAAGCATTAGCAACATAAAAAGTTTGACTCGGAAGCTGCGAAAAATCTGCCAGAACATACGTTTCGAAATCCATTATGCAGCAGGAATATTTTTTTTATAAAACTTGACTTCATTGACTTCAATTTCCGTGTTCTGTCTTTGGCCTCTAAAGTTTTAGCAGAGTTCCTGTCAGTAACTTTTTGAGCCTTGTATGTCTTTAAACCTGAATTGGCTTTAACTTTTCGTTAACTGTCGAGCACTGTGCTAACCGTGGACCAGACTAACAACAAATGATCATAACTGACATTAAAAATAATAACAAAGGTAACTTGATCAAACAAAAAAAAAATCAAATAATACTTGGGTTAAAAGTTTTAAGTGTTAAGGTTTTTTCGATCTCAGTTCTTAGATAGAACCCTTTTGCTTCCACCAAATACAGAGAATTACCTTAGCGCCATGACTATTTCTCTTTGGTGTCGATTCGGCTGGTTGGCTAGGCTTCACAAACGACCCCTTACACTTCTACTTATTGTAATAAATTAATTTTTCATCGCAAGTAATAAATCGGCTCAAAAATGATTTTGTTTTATACCGTTCAAGCATAATTTCGGACATGGAAAATCCTGCTGCTCGCAAACTTGAGACGATCCCAATGATTTTGCAAAGCTCTTGATGAGTTTGACAACAATCTTAATGGAGTAATGCCTCCAATTCTTGGTCTTCAAACTTTTCGTCTTCGTGTCAAAATCAACACTTCTGAACCGCACAAACCATATCTCGCTTTATAAGCTGTGAGCCACTTTTTTCAAATTAAAGATGTAAAGCAAAACTTCCCGCTTTGTTGGTACAAAATTCGACATTTTCGAACCAAAAAAAAACTTTGTTGTTTACACTTAAATGTTCAGTATCTAAGTGAGAATAAATGACAGTTCTGTACCCTACAAGGTTTTAAAAACAAAAACTGCGCAAAAAATACGCCATATATTGTAAATCTCGCACCCAATAACATAATATAAACAAGTAAGACAGCAAAATTCGGATGTGCCGAATCTTATATACCCTTCACCAAATGATACTTTAAAATACAAATTTTAAATATTTTTAGCTAAACAAAATTTAAATTTTTTTTTTTTTTCAAAATAGTTTTCGAAAATTGAAAAAAACATTTTTTTTTTAATTTTTTAAAAAAAAATTAAAATTTAATAGTGGAAAAAATTATGACAACAAAATTCGGGTTAAAAAAATATTTTTCCCGATTTTGACCCATTTTAGGTCCACATTACTATAATATACATCGTTGCAATGGACTTTGAAATATCTATGATTAGATATCCATATTGTCTATATTAATGACTTAGTAATCCAGATATGGATCAAAGATAGACAAAAAAATCGATGTTGTCCCGGTTTTTTCCTTATATCTCAGCCTTTTGTGGGTCGATTTTAAATAGCAATCGAGCCGGAAGAACTACAATTTTATTTTTTTACAGGAGAAGCATAAAACGTTATATAATCAATAATAATAAAGTCAAAAGTCCGTTTGAATTTCTTTAATAAAGTTGTAATTTTTGATCGCAGAGGTCTAAATATTTGCGTGAGCATGTAGTTTGATAAAAATAACCATAATCAACCAAAAACTCGATTTTGAATTTTTGTGTAGTTACGTCCGTTTGCATTTAAGGTGAAGGGTATAAAAAGTGGAGATTGCTGCATTGGCTTCTAAACCCCTTACTTATAATCCTATCCTGGGTACTCCATGATTAAATAAGTAATTTTTTAATTCAAATTTGGTTTACATTTTGGAAGTCCTTTGGGCAAAAAAAAAAAATCAAATTCCTGACCTAAATTATGAAGTTCTTCGTTGAATTGAATTCCCTTTGAATTTATTTACTATGACTACTGCTGCATTTATTCATAGTTTATGGGAGAAAACTTTTATTTCTGTGATAAATGTTCTTAGCATATTTGAAACAACTGTGTACTAACATAATCTTTACAACATGTGAAAGCTAAAAATTAAAAGTTTAAAGTCTTTACAACATTTACTAACCAGAAGGAAAACAAAATTCTTGGTCCAATTATATTTATGGAAAAACGTAGTAAATCACTTACAAACCATTTAATTTAAATAAAAGGTGTCACCAGCAAAAATGTTATTTATAAGTTTATATCCAAGATTTTAATTTTACTCATAGCTAAATATGACTTCCGTTAAATTAAATTTACAACAGCAGATTAGTTTTATTCTTGGAAAACATCATGACATATCAAGATGTATAGCAAAATATTTCGTCTGCTTTAAAACAGTTCTTGCTGCAAAACTCTTTAATGATTTAGTTAAACAAAATTCCTATTACTTATAATTGTGAAGTTAAGGTCTTTCTGTATATTCGCCCCCCATCCCCTTTAATACACTCTCACCCTCTAGATCTCTATTAAGAATATTCTGTATTGCTACAGATTTTCCAAGCAATAAATTGATGGTGTGCTAAACTAAAGTTTATTTTTTCTATAGAAATGAACTAAATTTACACTCACATATGCTGCTGGTATTTCTACTTCAGTATAATTTTTATTTTTTTCAAACCATTTGCAAGAATATCAAAAAGCTGAATTAATAAAACTGAATGCAGCTGTTTTTTGCTTCATTTTTTTTCTTCTTTCATCCTTTTTATTTATTTTTTTTCTTTTTTTGCTGTTTTCTCTCATTTATTTTTAAAATTTTTTGCGGCTTAACCCCAAAGACAAAGTACTTCTCATGCATTGTTATCGTGTAGAACATAAATTTATTTTAACTTTTAATTGAATTGCAACGCTTTGGCTTCATTCTTTGCCACAAATGTTCTAACAAGGGGAAGAATAGCGTATGCAAATGACTAGGTGTTTGGAGGTAATATTTTGTTTCTGGTGACAATCTAGTGGATAGGGTCGTATTAATTTGAGGTCGCTGTAAATAACAGAATAAAATAGTAGCATTTATTAAACTATTCCATAATTAAAGGTGTTATTTAGGAGCAAAGTTTTACGTTGTCTAAGTTTATGAATATAAAATAATAAAAAAGGTAACATCAGATGAAGAAAAAATACTAGTATGTAAGGAGTGAGATCGAAAAAATCTTAACATACACACAGCCTCAAAAGTGAGTACACACCAGTGAATTTTTCGATTTTTTTAAGATCAAGAAAATCATTATAGTCCGACTTAAATCTTTGTTTTTCAGAACCGAAACTATTATTCAACTCAATCCCCAACAAACTGAAACTTTTAAATTTTAATCGATGGATAGATTTTAGGATTTTCATTAATTAAATAATTTTTGGTGTTTACTCACTTATGAGGCTCACTGTACATATCTATCTTCTTTATATTTATAATTCTTCTGAACGTGTGTTAGTGACTAAACTCCTCCTTAACGGCTGGGCCGATTTCGATGAAATTTGTTGTGTGTGTTTGAGTGGATCCCTGGATGGTTTAGATTCACAATTGACCTATATAGGGACAATGTGCATGGCACCTCCCATACAAAGTAAACATTTATTATTGCATATGTGGAGTACTATTAGTCTTAAAAGTTTGTGTGAGCTATGGCAGAACAACGTTTGCAGGGACAGCTAGTATACATATATAAAAATGAAATGGTCCATGTATGTAATGACATCACGTGAGAAATTTGAAATTTTCAGGAGATGGTTTGTAAAGAAAAAAATCAAAAATTCCTGGTAAAACTCAAAAAAAAAATTTTTGACTTCAGTCAACTGTAATCAAAAAAGCCCCCTGAAGTATGCAGTACAAATTTAGATATTCTATTTTCAAATAAATAAGAACAGGCAGGTGTATGTGGGTTGAAAACTACCGGGCGAAGCTACTAAACTTACAGTTATGATTTTTTTTACTTAATTGAAATTATTATTACAATTTACAAAAAAATATATTTTTATAGTTCTAATTAATAGTGATGAATTTATGAACCGCTTCTGGAAACCCTTCTATTAAGGTTTTAATAATGCTTTCTGTCACTTTGTTCGAGCAGGTGTCCATCTTCGTTTAAAATCTACCACACGTTTGGACACCTTTTTGTGCACTTCAATAATTCTCTTTTAACAAGAGCCTAACATCTCTCTGGCCTTAGCTCCAAGCAGTTTGGAGGATTTGTCTCTCTTGGTACAAATTTCACATTTCTTGTACCACTCAAGACCTTGCTTACCATAGTGACAAGATGACAAATCAGGCCAAAAATAAGTGGACACATTAAGAAGTCTTATGAATGGAAGCATCCTGTTTTGTAAACATTCCTTGATGTAAATTTCGGTATTTTAGAGCCCTTGGCTTCTTTTACCGCAACTGCATATTGCTTGCCATACCAAGAACTTTTAGGGATAATTTTCTGCTTTTGGGTCCTAAACTTTTCTACAACATTTACTCGTGCATCAGCAATATAACAATATTGACATTGAAGCTGCGAAAAATTTACCAGAACCTACGTTTCGTCATCCCTTATGCAACAGGTATAGTTTTTTATAAAATTTGACTTAAATTTTCGTGCTCTGTCTTTGGCATCTAAATTTTTAGCAGAATTCCTTTCAGGAACTTTTTGAGCCTTGTATGCTTTTAAACCAGCATTGGCTTTAACTTTTCGTACCAAATTGTTTGAGTACTGATCTAACCGGATTGCTTTCCTATCGGATGTGTTGTGAGCTCTTTTGAAAATGCTTTCTATTTATTGGCTTTAGAAACATTATGTGGTCCATTCCTTCTACCATAAATCAGGTTTTCTTTCAATGGACAAGTTTTCCCGACAGAAATAGAATATAATAGAATAAAAATAAATCTGGCATTTCTAAATGGCTGGTCCAATCGGAATAAAATTTGACGTGGGCGTAGGAGCAGTATTCGAGTTTAAAATGCTCCAGGCCCTATAAATGATCCAGGGGCGGCGCTATGAGCGCTCAAAGTGGGGTACCTTCGACATGTAAAATTTTTAAAAAGGATCCTGTAGGTCCCGTTTTAATAACTTAAACTCGAATACTCCTTGGCTACGCCCACGTCAAATTTTATTCCGATTGGACCGTTTAGAAATCACAGATTTATTTCCAAAAAAAATTCGATTCTGCCCCACTGTGCACAGATTAATAACATTGGAATCAGTTTGACGGCAGCCTTTTGATTGTTTGGCCAACTTTTTGTAGGACCAAGTTAGGTTTTGTTGAAAATATTTAATAATTTTTGTACGCACTTTTTTCTGGCCACTCATTTTAATCAGATTAGCAATAAATGAACATAATTGACATTAAACATAATAACTGACATACTTTTCAAATGTAACGTGATCAAAAAAATCAAATAATACTTGGATTAAAAGTTTTAAAGGAAAAACGGGTGTTAAGGTTTTTTCGATCATGTGAAAGGTATCATATGTATCTTAAATTTTAATAAATATGTAAACAAAATTAAAGAGCTTCAAAACAGTGTCTGATAACACTAGTTTACAAGGTTTTTGCTCATGAATTAAAACATATGGGGATTTGTGTATTTAGGTCTTCTAACTTCGGAAAAAATATTAAAAAAAATCCTGGACGTCATACTTTTGAGATATTTATTAAAAACGAAACATATAAAAATGTACTTTAAATTAGGATAAAAATTAAAAGTGAAGTGTTTTAGTCCTCTTTTTATAACTATATTCATTTTTCTCCCTCACGACACTCCAACAGTAATCTCCTAGCATATTCTGATCCCAAAAACCTCGAAAAACTTCAAATCTTGATGGAAACGCTCTCTATGTTCGTCACTTATGTGTCCGAGGTTTTCCGGGAATAAATCCACATGAGAATGTAAAAAGTAAATTTTGAGGGACATATTATATAATAAATTCGCAACAATATCTCTGTAATTTTGACTTTTCTTATTCCCCAAAAAATTCTTGAACAACATGTTTAAAAGAATTCCATGCTGCTTTTTCAACATCAGTTAATAGACATTCAAATTTGGTATCACCCACAATTTTTCTTAGTTGAGGACCCACAAATATCTCTTCTTTTATTTTGGCCTCAGAAAGATTCATCTAAAGCTTTTACGAAAATTTTCATTAAACCTAATTTAATGTGGAGTGGCGGCAAAACTATTTTTTGTGGGTTTTGACATTTTTAATGTTCATTTTACCTGGAATATATATTCACTACAATTTGTGCAAATCGAATGAAGGGCCCACTTTTTATCCTGATTTGATACGGGGAATCCAAAATAATGTAAATAAGCATTTTGCAGTGTTTCTGTTATAGGAAAACCTCGATTTAACTGAATAATTTTTCCACAATTAAAACAAAAATGATCTGGGTTTATTTTACACTTTCTAGAAGATATTTTAAAATAGTTTTTACTTTAAAAAGATGTACTTTTTAACAGCATTTATTTTTTTTCCTTTAATTTTTTTTGGAATTTGTCAAAAAAATACAACTCTGAAAGTATCTAGTAGCATTAGTAGTACTCAGGGCAGGTGAAAAATAAAAACCCATATATCTCAAAATATTTACGTATAGGTGGGGGAAAAATTGGTCAATTAGCTAGCGTCCCTAGGTCTTCTCAAAAATATAAGTTTCACTCCATGAGCAAACAAAAATGTTTGATTTGTAAACTAGTGTAATTTTAGGATTAGAGGAGATTATACTTAAAATTTTATTTCTGTATTTATTTGTTATTGTTCTGTATATCATCCTTCTTTTCTAAGGACACCTTCCTTGAAAGTTTTCTTTTTTTAACCCTACACCGCAGACAGAACATGATAAATGTTCGCTTTTCCAGTTTATTTGTTACTTGTTACTCAGACAACATTTGACTGAATAGTGAATATTTGATGAGATTTTATTTTTTTAAGTTTAATTGTTGTTTTTTAAAGAAAATTTAATATTTCCTTTAAGAAGGTCTAATATTTTAGAGATTATTTCCCCAATATTTCAACACTTAATAATGAAGTTTGTAGGGTAGTATTTATATCATGAATAGGTTTGGTTTCTAATTGGGAAAATATATCTGTTTACTACATGTTTCATTTTTATTTTTTTCAGTTTTCTCTTTGTGTTTAATCCTTCTTAGTTTTCTTTATGGATTTTTTGTTTTTCCAATTATTATTATTTTTCTTTTTTTTTTTGCAATAAATTTTAAAAAGCAAAAGAAAAACAATATTGCCATAAAGTTTAGTTTTTCTAATGTTATTACTTTACAGCATTTGTTTTATCATTTTTTTTTAGTTTTTCCAGTAACAAGAGAAGCTTAATTTATAGTATTTTCTATGAACCATTTAGAATAAATAAACTTATTAAGGAACAAACAAGGATTATGAATTACATACTTACACAACAAAAAAAATGCCAGAGAACACTACTTGTAACATGAGTACGATAGTTTAAAAATAACTTTATGTACGAGTATTACATGTAAACAGTTCATATTAATTCTACTTGATAAATGCAAAAGAATTGTACATGACATACATTCATTCATTCATTTGTATGCATAATGTAAAGCCACTTAGGCGTATGAGTTATATTTTTTGTAAATAAATGAAAAATATTCATCATACGCACGGGGATACTGATAATTTCAGTACATACGTATTTAATTACTCAGTGTTCTTTTAATTTACGTATTTTAACCGTAATTACTATCATAATTGCTATTATTATTACAGAAACATGCAGAACATCAGACATGGATGTCCGATTAAAGTGCCACATTTGGTAATGAGAAAAAACTAGAGTGTCGCAATTTGTTATTCGTTTGAAAGGCCTATCCAAGCCATAACATCGTATAAATGTCCGCAGCGGCCTTGCTGGCGCATAAAGCAATTAATATTTCACTGACATATCTTCCCTTTTCCCATTTCTCGTTCATCAACTTTGTTCACGTGAAAAAATTCCCCATGTTGTGAAATTTTTAGATGGAATTTTGTAAACAATAAGTAGCTGTTACGAACAAAATCAACTATTGTGAATGAAAAGTTCATGAGAATATCACGATAGAAATTTTCCCTTCGAGGGAAATGAATATTTCATGGAAACAAAATTTCATATGTTATTGCCGATAGTGGTGGCTGAATTTTATGTTGGCCGCTATGATTTGTGGCTTATTCGCATAGACCTGCGACTTAAGAAAACCCCTCGAGATAAAGTATAACGGGTTCAAATCGCACGATCTGGGTGGCCACTTCAGATCACCTCCACGTGAGATGACCATGCCCTCAAATCGCTCATGCAGAATGTCGAATTTGTTATGATCTATATGAAACGTGCCGCCATCCTATTGAAATCACATGTCGGGGACAAAAGAAGTCGACCTCTAGAACTCTCCGTTGACAATAATGGCCTGGTCAACTTCAGCCCAAAACGCTATATCCGTGATTTTATAAATCAATCTGAATAAACGACCGCCAATTTGAGAGATGTAGCTTCAACAATATGGCCGCTAATAACTGTCAACGTTCGGAAGTCCCTATTGGAAGATCCTTTATTATAATATATTTATCAAAACTTCTTTTTGAATGGATAAGGCAATAATGTGATCTTAGATTTTGTTAATTCAACTTGAGTAAAACGGTTAATGTTAAGAGGAGTTTCGACTTTTAGGATAAAGTAGCTTCATTTCCCAAACAAATACTTTTTTTGATTTTTTTGCGGAATTTACAATATATGGCGTAACTTTTGAACGCGGTTTTTGTTTTCAATAACTTACATGTCATTTTGAAGGCTACATATCTGTCATTTATTCTCACTTCGTAATTGAACATTATAGTGTAAACAACAAAGTTTTTTTTGCTTCGAAAATGTCGAATTTTGTGCCAACATAGCGTCAAAGCTTTACTTCTTCATTTTGAAAAAGAGGGCCGCCGAAGCTTATTGTGAATGTGTTTTATCGGTTTCAACATGCGAGAGATGGTTTGTGCTGTTCTGAAGTGGTTGTTTTGACACGGAAGACAATGACGTCCAGTTCTGCCAAAAAAGTTTTAAGACGAAGAATTCGAGGCATTACTCCATGAAGATTGTTGCTAAAATCAACAAGAGCTTGCAAAATTATTGGGAGCTACTCAATCAGCAATTTCAAAATGTTTGCAAGCAGAATGATCCAACCAAAAGTAGTAAAATTGGCTCTTTGAGAGACGATTTTGTATGTCTGAAATGCCATAAAAGAAAATCATTTTTGCACCGAATCATTACTTGCGATGAAAAATGGATCCACTACGATAACCCGAAGAGTAAGAGATCGTATGTGAAGCCCGGCCAACCATCCGAATAGACATCAAAGCCAAATATCCATGGCGCTTAGGTATTGCTCCGTATTTGGTGGAAGCAAAAGTGTCCTATCTATTATGAGCTGCTGAAATCAGATCAGACCATCAAAGGGAACATGTACTGATTCTTGAATCGAGCATTTACCAAAAAAACGTCTAGAAAATGCGGATAGATATTAAACCGTAATATTCCATCATGACAACACTCGGCCATATGTTGAGTGGTTGAGAAGTTTTGTCTCGCTCGCTTTATAGTCCAGACCGTGACCCGTCCGACTACTATTCGTTTCGATCGATGCAGAACACTGTCTTTGGGATACACTTCAGTTTGGAACAGAGTATCCGATATTGGCTTGATTCGTTCTTGGCCTCAAAAGATGAGCAGTTCTTTTGGCTCGGAATTCATATGTTGCTAGAAAAGGTCATAGATAACAATGGCCAATACTTTGAATAAGTTTAAATTGTACGATTGAAAGCTAAAAGTTTGAAAAAAGTTTAAAATTTTGCATTTCTCACTCATACCTTTAAACATAATTGTGTAAGTGGTAAAAAAATGTATATTTTTTTAATCATAACACAACACTCATTTATTTACTAATAATTTATTGCATAACAAAAACAGCAACAAAAATATAACTGCAACATATGGTGGCATCATATGGTTGGTGTATTTTATACACAAAAAAAAAAAAAGAAATTGAAATACAAACGAAAAACACCAAATAAATGTGAACAAATGTTAAAGTCAAAAACAAGCACCTGGCAATAAATTATATGAAAATTACGTGACAACAAAGAAAATACTCATTCATACACATTTAAACCAGCATAACCCGGTAATACGTAGTGGTTGCAGCGGAATCATCACTTGGCTGTCCAATTGATCACTATTTAGATAACATAGGGCTCCTAATTATTCTATTTAGCTCACAACAGGTTAAATCGACTTTAGGTATAAATTACCGACAATAAGAGGTACATTACCACCGAAAGAACTACCGGGATACCAAAATAAAAACATGTCCATTTTAAAATATTTTTTGTATAGGTATGTGTGTGTTGGTTAAAGTTGTATTCAAGAGTGATTTAAAAACTCCCACAATTTAAGGATCCCTGAATGAATATTAAAATTAAATTGAATGTAGAATAGGGGTAAAAGGCTTTAAGTGGAACAGGTTCGTAACACACGTATTAACATTTATAATAAACTAACAAAAACATTTATGAATGAAAATACAAAAATGATCAAAATAAAGAGTCCTTCCTTTTTTAGATAGTAATATTCACGAATTACTTGGCAGACTCCAATTTATACATTTCAGGGTCTTTTGACACTTATGTGGTTTTGTAACACAAAGGGAAGGTAACTGGTTACTTTATACATCCTAGGTAATCTAGAATGAAGTCAATTGCCACTTTAGTGTCTCTAAGTAATCTGAAGTGTAGTCACTTTAAGTATTTTTTGTACTGCACTTTAGTAGTTATTTTACCCACCGTGTACATATGTTTATTTCAATAAATTTACGTTTGAGTTCTCAAGTTATGTTTTTTACGAAACTATACACATTTTGCACTAAAATTTACTACAATTCGTATGATACCAAATTTACCTGCTTTTGAATGAATCCTGCAGCTCGCCAACCTTTTTAAATTGCTGCTTGAGAAGATCCTAATGATTTTGCAAGCTCTTTTTGAGTGTTACAACAATATTCATGGAGTTATACCTCCAATTCTTGGTCTTCAAACTTTTTTAACTGGCCTGAGCGATCTTTGTCTTCGAGTCAAAAGTACCATTTCTGAACCGTACAAACCATCTCTCGCACGCTAAAACCGATATAACACATTCTTAATAAGTTGAATGTGGTGAGAAATCGGGGCCACCCTAATGTATAAGAATAAAACCATATTATTTTTATGGTAAAAAATCAAAAAAAATTTATTCAAGCGTTTAAGGAATTTCTCTGCTTTATTTATGTAGTGTAAGCAATAGTTTTTGTACAAATATTTTTTAAATGTAAAGATTATTAAGAAGCAT
This sequence comes from Calliphora vicina, assembly GCF_958450345.1. Lineage (NCBI taxonomy): Eukaryota > Metazoa > Arthropoda > Insecta > Diptera > Calliphoridae > Calliphora > Calliphora vicina. Next base: position 97,151,706 of record NC_088784.1, on the reverse strand, counting down.
GATAAAAGATTTGCCATCACATCATATTTTATACAAGTTTATGACCAAAAAAAAAATGTCATTGTTATAGATTTAAGTAGTTTAGGCCAGAATAACTGAAAGGAAACCTCTGTTTAAAATTCCGTGTTTCCTTAAAATATTAACAACAAAAAAACACACACAACCTACTGTTGGTAAAAGTTGTTTTTATTTCTCTCTCTCTCTTTCTTATGAGTAAAAGCATTTCCGTCCGTTTACTATTTCATTTTATCTTGGCCATATTTTACGGCAATTTCCTGTCATTTACGACAACAGAGACGATGATTTTGTTCCTTTTTTGAATTTTTTAATACATTTTCTTTATTTATGTTGTTTATTGTATTAAGGTGGTTTCTTTCTTAATTGTTGCGAATTTAAAGACTTTTGCATCAAAAACTCATTTTCTTGACAATCAAGATTAATGATTCACTCGATACATATATCACTTTTAGATTCAGTCTAAATTACCAAATATACAAAATATAAGTTGGGGTGACAAAAATTCTGTTATTTCAACTGATTTTTAGTTGTTAGTATCGAAAAAATCTATGTCTAAAACACAACAAATCTGTTTTATCTTTGCAAAAATAAGTCTGTAAATTTATGTAGTAAACTTATAAAGAAATTCCCGAAATTTCCAGAAAAAAATTCCTGAAAATTAAAAAAAAACCAAGTAAGAGAGCTATATTCGGCTGTGCCGAATCTCATATACTCTTCACCAAATTATACTTCAAAATAAATATTTTTAGGTAAACAAAATTTTTTTTTTGTTTTTTAATTTTTTGAAAAAAAAATTACGAATTGTTTTTTAATTTTTTTAGATTTTTAAAATTTTTTTTTGTTTTCCATTTTTTTTTTAATATTTAGCGAAAAAAGCTTTTGGTGAAAAAAAAATATTTTAAAAAAATATTTTTTCCGATTTTGACCCATTGTAGGTCCAACTTACTATGGTTTTATATACGTCATTGCAAAGGTCTTTGAAATATCTATCATTAGATATTAGAGTATTCGAATTATTCGATTTTTCTCTTGTTCGAATAAAACGAATAATTCGAATAAGAGATTTTAACTTTTTTTAAAAAGTAACGAATGAAGTTTTGATGTAAGTTTCTTTAATATTTTATTGTTAAAGAAAAACAAAAAATAACGTTAAAGTTAACAATTCATTCGAAAACAAAGTTCATCATTAAATTTTCAACAGAAATATTCTGATCAGATTAACTCCCGAACAATCTACAAAACAATTGACTAGCAAACCCTTTAGTTTCCGTTTTGGAGCTATGCTTTAAAAAATTTGAGCTAGTTGGACATGATCCTGAATTCAAATACAATATAAACGTATTAAGAACTTTTTATGTCGTTCATTAATTCGGGGTTTAAATTGAGTAACTAATTCTTTAGTAAATTAATTCACTACTAGTATATCCCGGTGTACTTCGCTACCCCTATCCTAGTAAAATTAAACTATGTACAATGGTATGATAATAACACATGCAAAATATTGAGAATCTCTCAATTACTGTTTATTTGATATTCAAACATTAACTAATTTGGTATGGGAGACACTACTTCACTGTTCTGATCCCACCCATTTTTATGTATTTTATGTAAAAAATAACTCATATTCGCTTTAACTTTACTTTATATGGGAGGCGTCATTCCAACTAAGCCGATCATGTTTAGCTAAACTTTGTAAAATGATCAAGAATAAATTCGTTTTTAATATGGTAATAAATTGATTGATATACATTTTAAATACTTTTAGAATTATAGTTATCCAGATATTCGAAATTAATTATTTACTTTGAATGAGAGGTGCCACCACTAATGCAATCCCGACCACTTTCAGCCAATCTCTGTAAAATGGTAATAGAGCTATGCGGACAAAGTTTGAAGAATCATGTAATTATAACTATTTTCGCCTATTTTCAGCTAACTCCGCACAGTAATAACAAATTAATTCGTAAAAAGCTTAAACACTTTTATAATTGTTATAGTTCTCCAGATATTCGAAATTAAATATTTACTTTGTATAGGGTGTGCCACGCCCACTATTCCAATCCCGAAAATTTTCAGCGAAACTATGCAAAATGATAAAAGAGCCATATAGACAAAGTTTGAAAAATCTTGAAATTATAGTTCACAAAATATTTAAAAATAACTATTTACTTTGTATGGGAGGTGACTCGCCACCTGTTCTGATCCATCTCATTTTTGGTTAATTCATGCAGTGATAATAAATTGATTCGTATAAAGTTTAAAGCCCTTCGCAATTATAGTTCTGCAGATATTATAAAATAACTATTTACTCACAATTACATATTGATAAAATAAAAAAAACCTTCAAAATATTTCTTTCAAGCGACTTTAAATTACATAATAAAATCTTCTTCTTCATTGTTTTCTATAACAACTCTCACTTAAAACAGAGCGAAATCAATACTGTTTAATTGTTTCTCTTATTTATTTACAACAACAACACGCATTGCTTTGTTTACTTTTTAGCTTAAGGTTCACATGTACACGTTTTTGCATATGTGTTAGTAACATCTTAAAACGCTTATAACTCCTAAAAAACTGAACCGATTTCAATATATATTCTGCACTTCTGTGAATAAATCCCTTTAAAATGGTATATTTCTTTCCTAAATTGAATGTATAATGTGAGCGTAAAAGGGGTCTAAAGAAATCGACTTGCCTATTAATATTATGATTTCACAATTATTTATAACAAATTGTATGATACATCAAGCTCTATCAACGTAGACGAATCTTTGCTTAATAAAGTGGTCTCGGGGAATTACACAATAAAGGGAATCTATCCAATGTTTGATATCATTGTCAGTGAACGTTGCAAATACGCAAAAAGTTTATTACCATGTTAGACAAAGATCTTCAACGATGTTCAAAATCATGTATAAGACAAACTTCATACTTTTCTTGCAAAAAATCGTTAGTTTGCAATATTTGTGTTTATCATTCGATTTATTAAATATTTTACAACACTTACTTACGCGGTTAACAACATCACTGATATACATATATTTTAAGTTCATGGCCTTCATCTATTTCAATGTAATCATTATAAATGTTTATTTCAACTAACAGACGGACAGACAGACGGACATGTCTTAATCGACTCCGCTATCTATAAGGATCCAGAATATACAGCGACGGACATTACAATATAATCACTTCCAATATTTCATTTAAAACCAGGAGCAATCATAAGGATTGGTGTGGGCCAGAAAATATAAAAAAGTGGCAAAATGTGTTGTGGACGGACGAAACGACCATTAATTTAATTGGTAGTGATGATAAGACATGGGTTAGACGTCCAAAAAATGGCAAAAACCAAAAACGTTTAAACATGGTTGGGGAAATATTTTTATAAGGGGATGCTTTTCTTGGTATTGCGTTGGTCCAATTTATTGGATTAAAGAAAATATGGATAAGCACTTGTATGTAAATATTTTGGAGAATGTTATAAAGCCACATGCAGAATGGAATATGCCCTTAAAATGGCTTTTCCAGCAAGATAATGACCCAAAGCACTCGTCAGGTTTTTATATAACAAAATTCATGTTATGGAATGGCCGTCTCAATAACCAGACTTAAATCCAATGGAAAATAGTAAAAGACAAACTCGGACCTGAAAAATTAAAAAAACAAGGAAGAAATTTGGCAGAAAATTCAGGAAATATGGTATGCAATTTCCCGATCTACATGCGAAAGTTTGTTAAATTCAATACCCAAAAGATTTGATGCTGTTATTAGAAATAATTGATATGCAACAAAATATTAAGAAAACAACGAATTCTTATGATGATTTTTTATTTTTAATCATTTTAAGACTGATTGATTCTATTTGAATGTCGCATATTTTATTTAGTCTTTTAGATTTGACATTGTTTTTAACATAAGAATGTGTTATTTTTTTATTTTATTTTTTTCTATTTATTGTTTACGTTATGAGCATTAATATATAATGAACAAATTTTAAATTTTCAAATCAAATTTTGTAGTTTTACCGCTTTAATCGAATTCATATGTAGTGATTCTAATCTAGGTTGTCTTGGGTTTTTCCTCATATCTCAGCCATTTGTGAACCGATTTTGCTATTTTAAATAGGAAACTTCTCGAAAGCATGCCTGACATAATTATTGAAGATTTGGATCCCGAAGATATCTGGGTCTTCAGAAAATTGTTTTAAACAGACAGACGAAAATGGCTTAATCGACTCCGCTATCTATAAGGATCCAGAATATATATACTTTATAGGGACGGAAATGAAATATGTAGAAATTACAAACGGAATGACAAACTTATATATACCCTTCTCACGAAGGTGAAGGGTATAAAAATATTGACGGGAATTTCTTGGAAATTTTTACCGATTAGGGAAAGTATTCCAAAACGAACATTCAGAAATTCCAAAAAAATAATTATATAAAGAAACCACCCTAATATTTATGTGTACATACATATGTGTGTGTGTCTGTATGTATGTATAAGTGTTTTTTAAGAGTCTTTGTATCTGTATTAGAGTATGCTAAAAAACTATCAACAACATTTGTTGGCTTGAAATTTTTATCCTGTTGTATTTTCTTTTTTTTATTTGTTGCCTGTTCAGGAAGGCATTTCGCAAGGTTTGTTCCATTTATTTTTTGGGGGTAATTTTATGACAAACTCAATTTGGATTAGTGCTGGTGAAACATATTTTATCTTGCACTCATAATAAAGTAGTAGGTAGTCCAACCAATAAACTACTGTTACCATTTTCTATAATATGTTCTTTTTTAATAAAGCGTATTGATGCGGAAAATTGCCAGCAAAATAGTAAAGTTAACGACTTTTGTTTTTCCATTTTTTTTCTTCATTTTTTTGGGGTAATTTTACAATTTGTAATTTATGTATGAGAGAAACGACTTTTTTATGAAATGCTATACTTGAAACTGAGTAAAAAGATTGTGCCTGCCCTGACCATAATAGTAATTGGGGGAAAAGGTAGATCATAAATTTGCAAGACTCCATATACATATCAAACAATTTAGGTCGAAAGAACATAGTTATCATGGCCCAATATCGAGCATCTGCTTCAGAAGCATAGTTTTAATCCTAAACAGTGACACATTATGGATGGATTTGTTTTTCGACAATCATATGTGGGTTCTCTGAATTCCAAATACGAACCAAGTATCTTGACAAGCCTTAATAATAATTCAAAACTACATAAAATCCAATTACTACATTTTTTAATATTAAACAAATAATAATGAGTAAATAAAAACGTGTCGCTATCAATAAAATTCAACACAAATGTTGGAAAATCACTTGCAATTAAATATTTACTACTACTGCTAGTAGCTATTTAATTATTTTTCCACAATAAAGGACATAAAAGTTAATACGAGTAGACGCACTAATTTGGGATGTGAGGCCATACATATGTATTCATGATTAATGTTCGAATAACCCAGCAGTTAAGCAAGTAGTCGATGTAACCCTTATAGACAGTAATTATCACTAATGTCTGAATACTTGTATAACTTCATTTTATATATTTTGGGCCATTTGTGCTCTTTGTATTAAGACAGAAGTCAATTGTTTACTTTATACATCACATGTAAACTAGCGAGCAGACAATTGCCACATAGTGGGTCTAAGTAATCTATAACTAGTCACGTATCTAGTTATGTAACTAGTTGTTACCCTAAATGATAGGTACAATCACTAGTTATAGACAGCCTCCTCGAACTGTTGGGAAATTGTTAAATCAAACATCAATGTAATATTGATAGGAGTACTGGGAAGGTGGTTTTATGAATAATTTTTTTTTTAATATTTTTGTTTTACATATATGCAATGCGTAAAAGTTATACTAATTGGATAAACATTTATAACAGAGAATTTATAGATAAAAAAAATTTCTGGTGGAAATTTTTGCTGAATTTAATATTTCCGGTGATATTTTACTCGAATATTTTATAACCGATTTTTAACTTTCATATATTTTTAGAAAAATACTTCATAGCCGATGAGGTCAATTCACAAGGTTTCTTATCAGTCATATTGTCATAATGTCCTAATATTTCACAATGGTTTTATTGTTTTTCAAGTAAAAAATATCCTAAAATAATAATACTCTGTATGCTATGTTTATTGTGTTATCGTAACCAACCAGCAGAGACCTGCGCCGAATGCCTAAGAGTCGGTTAAGCCGAGCAGCCAAGTCGTGATATATTAGAACATTATGACAATATGACTGATAAGAGACCTCTTAATTAACCAATTATATGTTTCTATAAACCGGCTAACTGCAAACCCGGTTCATTGTTATAAACATAATATTATTACGTTTTTACCTTTTAAAAACGGTGGTTTATTTACTTTAAATAAACCGTATTCTTCTAATTGTAAATAAAAGCGTGCAGTAGTAACTCTCTTTTAATACACACACTTTCAAAACAGATTTTATAGTTGATGTTAACTCTAACAGTGCATACGAAATACTGTCTTACTCACAACATGCTGTTACTATTTATATATAAAGCGCCAACTTCTATAAGTCTCATGAATAATTTCATGGAGAAAACTAGAATGTTCCATTTCCACAATGATCAACTATAGCTTCTAAAGCTGCTGCACAGTTGATGTTGTCATACACACAGTACAAGTGAATTATTTGATTTTTTTTAGGATAATGAAAATCATATCAGATTAAAATTTTAAAGTTTCAAAACGTTGAAGATTATGTTAAATATTAGGTTCGGTTCTGAATATTAAGTCGTACTCTAATGATTTTCATTGTCTTAAAAATCGTAACAATATCAATCATTTAAATACTTTCTATTATTTTACCCTACAATACGTTCTATCGCTAGCCTGACCGATCTTTGACTTCCGTGTCATAAACATGACTTCGTATATCGATTGTATAGGCAATATCTCAGTCATTTGTGACCAGCTTTCCCGATTTAAATAGAAACCGAAATATTGATGTATCAATATTTTTTTGTAAATTATTTAGAAGCTTCGGAAAGTTGATTTCAACAGACAGACGGACATTGATATATATACTCCAGCAGATCTAGAATATACAGTGACGGACATTACAATAGAATCACTACCAATATTTCATTTAAAACCAGGAGCAATCATAAGGATGGTGTGGGCCAGAAAATATAAAAAAGTGGCAAAATGTGTTGTGGACGAACGAAACGACCATTAATTTAATTGGTAGTGATGATAAGACATGGGCTAGACGTCCAAAAAATGGCAAAAACCAAAAACGTTTAAACATGGTTGGGGAAATATTATTATATGGGGATGTTTTTCTTGGTATTGCGTTGGTCCAATTTATTGGATTGAGGAAAATATGGATAAGCACTTGTATGTAAATATGTTGGAGAATGTTATAAAGCCACATGCAGAATGGAATATGCCCTTAAAATGGCACTTCCAGCAAGATAATGACCCAAAGCACACGTCAGGTCTTGCCAAAAAATGGTTTTTATATAACAAAATTCATGTTATGGAATGGCCGTCTCAATAACCAGACTTAAATCCTATGGAAAATAGTAAAAGACAAACTCGGACCTGAAAAATTGAAAAACAAGGAAGAACTTTGGCAGAAAATTCAGGAAATATGGTATGCAATTTCCTGATCTACATGCGAAAGTTTGTTAAATTCAATACCCAAAAGATTTGATCCTGTTATTAGAAATAATTGATATGCAACAAAATATTAAGAAAACAACGAATTCTTATGATGATTTTTTATTTTTAATAATTTTAAGACTGATTGATTTTATTTGAATGTCGCATATTTTATTTAGTCTTTTAGATTTGACATCGTTTTTAATATAAGAATGTGTTATTTTTTTATTTTATTTTTTTCTATTTATTGTTTACGTTATGAGCAATAATATATAATGAACAAATTTTAAATTTTGAAATTAAATTTTGTAGTTTTACCGCTTTAATCGAATTCATATGTAGTGATTCTATTGTATTATCCGTCACTATATATGTTTTCGCAAATGAAAAATGTGTAAATTATAAACTTATATACATATATCCATAATCATGCTGGTGGGTGTGAAAACACCCTAATGCTCGCTGGTATTATGACAATTAGTTTTGTAGTTACCTATAGGAACTAACCTGATTGCATCCAAAATGTTTGCTCTATTGCCTGATTATCAAACTGAAATTAGTGAACAAATTATAGTGTTTCAAATATCATGCATGTAAATCAAATGTTACCAAACTACCAGAAAATAACGTTCATTATCCATCATCACTTCCATAAATATACAATTTTATAACTCTAACAGATTACAAATGAATACATTGTTTTTTTCGCAAAAACAAAATAATATAAAATTTAAACCATGACAGAATTAACATGTACCTGTACAATTATTAGAAACCATGTTCTCAATTAAAGATTCCCTAAAATGTCAAACAAAAGAATATGAGAAATATCAAAATTTAAAAGAAAATAAATTAAATTCCAGTTTTGTTGGAAAAAATCAATTTGAAAAGTTTATGTGTGAAAAATAATTAATTTTGCGAAATAAAAATGTGAAAAATTAAAGTTTAACACAAACAATTTCTAAAAACGCGCACAAATCAATTGAAAACATTAAGTGATAACATCCATAGTTTGACGTTATAGGGGTAAATATTGACTACTACTCTCCCTAATAATTGTACCTGGTTGATTCTGCCATGATTTAAACAACATTTTTGACAGCAGAAAAAACTTTTTAAATACTGTTTACAATGGTTTATATTGAAAATTTGTAAACAAAAGTGTACAACGAGAACAAAAGATATGCAGAATATTGTCAAATACATGGTTTAGTAATTAAAATATAATTTTATTTGTATACCATTCACCTTTGTGAGAAGAGTATATATAAGTTAGTCATTCCGTTTGTAATTTCTACATTTTTCATTTCCGACCCTATAAAGTATATATATTCTGGATCCTTATAGATATAATAAACTTTCCGAAGCCCCCAAATAACTTACATAAACGATTCATACATCAATATCTCCGGAATTCTTCCGGCTCGATTGCTATTTAAAATCAGGACAACATAAATTTTTACCTATATCTGGATTACTAAAGCATTAATATAGACAATATGGATATCTAATGATAGATATTTCAAAGACGTTTGCCTACAGTGGGTCAAAATTGGAAAAAATATTTTTTAACCCTATTTTTTTTCATCAGGAGTTTTTTTCGCTAAATATTAAAAAAAATTTAAAAAACAAAAAAAAATTTTAAAATTTTAAAAAAAAAATTATTTAAATTTAAAACAACAATTCGAAATTTTTTTTTTTTTTAAAAAAATGTAAAAAAACTTTGGAAAAAAATTTTAGTTTACCTAAAAATATTTAAAATTTTTATTTTGAAGTATAATTTGGTGAAGGGTATATAAGATTCGGCACAGCCGAATATAGCTCTCTTACTTGTTATATATTGATTTTGTCACTACGTTTGTAAAATATTGAAATATTGGTATATACAGTGGTTGACAAAACAATGGAAACTTTTCCAAATATTACATTAGTGGTCTAGAATCTGAAATAATTTTTTAAAAAATTTTAACATTTTTGTAGTATTTTATTAGTATACTTTTATTAACTTAATTTAACAAAAAAACAAAGGACATAATTAATTAAATTCTAAAAATGAGAAAACAAAATTAAAAGATTTCTTTATTAAGGCATTGGCAAAACAATGGAAACTTAGGTATTATTTTAACAAATATGGTCTAAACTTTGCAATAACTCAATATTTTGTTGGGTATCCCTTATTTTTTATAACTGCTACACATCGACGATGCATTGAACCAATTAAAGAGTCAATGGTCTCCTTTGAAATATTTTGCCATTCCCTTATAACCGCCTCCGATAAATCTTCCTTCCTGGTGTAATTTTGGGTCCTTATTTTACGATCTACAATTTCCCATAGATTTTCTATGGGATTGAGATCTGGCTATTGGGCAGGCCACTTCAAAACACGTACCTCGTTGGATTGTAACCACTCGGTTACAACCCTAGAGGTGTGTTTCGGGTCGTTGTCGTGTTTGTATCTCCAAACTAGGGGCATATTTTCCTCAGCGTATGGATAATATGGTTTAATATGGTTCTGTATCCTATACCTGTCATGGTATCATTTATAATATGAATTGGGCCCATACCTTGCCCTGAAAAACATCCCCATACCATAATATTGCCACCGCCAAACTTTACAGTCTTATTTGTGTACTTTGGATGTAATCTTTTTCCCTTTGGTCGTCTTACAAATGTTCTCCCATCACTGCCTCTTAAATTGTATTTGGATTCGTCGGAAAAAAGGACAGTATTCCATTTCTGTATCGACCAGTTTAAATGATCCCTGGCAAATTGTAGACGAGCAGAGTAGTTTTTTCACAGGACGATAGCAACCAAGACCAGCCTCATTTGCCCTGCGACTAATTGTTCGGATACTTATTTCTAATTTTACGCTATTAACAACCTCTCGAGGAGTTATTTTTGGGAATTTCTTGAACTCTCTCGCTATTAAATTATCTTGTCTAGGAGTAGTCTTACGAGGTCTTCCACCTAAATGTTGAGTTTTTACTGAACCATTCCTACGAAATTTCTTTATAATTTTTGAATCTGCTGATTTATTTATTGAATATTTATCACAGATACTTTTTTGTTTTAAACCAGCTTTAAAATCGTTAATTCTTTTATTTTTTAAGTCTTCACAAATCTTAACTTTAGCCATTTTCGTTAACTTTGAAAAAAAGCAATTATGCGAAAAACTTAGAAAAAGAAATTGTGAAAAATTACCAGAATTTAAAAATAAAATAAAATAACTGTAAACAGGATGCTTTTTACATCGTTCTTTTAAATATTATTTTCGTTTTACACTTCTTTCTTGCAGAAGTTTAAAAGTTTCCATTGTTTTATCAGTAGCGAAATAGTGAATATTTTTAATTTTGTTCCCTTTTATCAGAATATAATTAATTATGTTATTTTAAGAAAATATTTTAAATTTTGGGCTACATATGGAATATTTGGAAAAGTTTCCATTGTTTTGTCAACCACTGTATATTCTGGGTCCTCATAAGATTCTAAGACGATCTAGCTATGTCCGTCCGTCCGTATGCCTGTCTGTTTAAAACACGATAGGGCTCTAACGATAGGAGCTAGCTGTAATGTTTATGATTTATTCTCTTTACCAACAAAACTTTGAGTTGAAATTCCCTTAAATCGGCACATAATACCGAGACTGTTTATTTGTATTTAAAATGTTGCGTGGCAATTTTCTTTAACTATAATTATCTTTAATAATTGATATCAAGTTCAGCATGTTGAAAAAGTTGTGCAACATTTCAACTTGTCTTACCCTTTTCATAAAAGACATTAATTTTATACAAGTTTTAGTTGGGTTTACAAAGTAGGAGGGCCACTACAAAGCAAAGACTTTCATTAACAAAAAAAAATTCGCTCAAATACTAATATTCTGACACTTAAGGGGTATAGAAGCGAAGTCTGCAAACTCCATTTTTTTCCAAAACTTATATAATATTATGAAATGAAAATATATTTGATGAATGCCAATAACAAATCTGTTCAATGGGAAAACCACAGATTGCAGCAAAGACAACAACTGCACGCAGAGAAAAAATATAGTTGGACATGGTTACTGTAACCATTTAAATAGTGTTACAAGTTTTTTAACTATATTATAGTTACAGTAATCATTTACATGACTGTGGTAACCATAATATGGTTAATTTACGATTCACATGATTGTATCAACCATATATATATGGTTACAGTAAACAAATATATGTTTGTGTCAACCATTCATATGATGAAGGACTTATCACATTATGTTGCTCTCGGCTTAAGGCTTATCATAATCTGAGAACAACATATTATGATAAAATTATTCATCATAAATATGGTTGTCACAAACATATATTTGTTTACTGTAACCATACATATGGTTGATACAATCATGTGAATCATAAATTAACCATATTATGGTTACCACAATCATGTAAATGGTTACTGTGACTATAATATTGTTAAAAATCTTGTAACACTATTTAAATGGTTACAGTAACCATGTCCAACTATATTTTTTCTCTGCGTGTGGAGATAAAGGGTGGGTCATTAAAAATTTCAAATTTGAATCGGCTATAAAAAAAGTACCAATTATTTTTTCAAGTTTCTGGTTTTATTGGAAAGGTTGAACTTTGTCATTTAAGAATGGAACACAATATCATTAATATAACTGCCACGGCTAGCTCGACAGTACCTTATCCGATCGACTCAATTTTTCAGTACCTACAATGCAAACTTTGATATTTTACGCACTGTTATTGAAAATCGTGTAAATTAAATTAAATTTAGCCTTTTAGATTATTTTCTGTGGGGTGCCATTAAGGATAAATGTAACGCAAACCATCCAGAGACCATTGTAGCTTTGAAACATAAATTCGAAATTCACATTGAAGAGTTCCGAGCCGAAACAATCGAAAATGTACTGAAAAATTGGGTTGATCGGATGAGGTACTTAAATTGATTGATTGAGGTACAAACAAATTTTTGAACAACCCTCTTAATTTTGTCTGGAAACTAGTTAACATAAATTTTGATTATCTGTTGTATTCCAAGGAAAACTGTATAAAACAACTACTAGGATTTTCTTATGATAAAGTTTTTTGCTTTTAATTTAATGCAGTTTCCAAGGCTAGACAAAAACACAAGCTACAAAAAAAGAACTTCAAAATTGTGCCTGTAACTTTTTGCTCTCTGGTGTCATGTCAGAAAATTCAAACTACAAATGAAAAGTTTCTTCTTAAAAAAGAAAAGATTCCTATAAACACGTAAAAGTGATTATGTTTCATCTTAAGAGTGATTTTGTTGCAAACTTAAGTACTTATGGTGAATTTAAAACAAAGAATGTATTTCTTTGCTAAAATCTAGACGCACCTATGTAAATTTAATAAAATATAAAGTGCTTAATTCAAAAATTTGTATTTAAATACACGATATTTTGCCATAGAATTCAATATGTTTCCCAATACTTTCTTTAACAAGTCTACAACAGCTGCTTACTGAAATAAATATTGAATTTCCATAAATATTTTGTAAAAAACTAAAACGAAATCATCATAAAATTATGAACTTAAACTTAATATTAAACTTTTCACTTTTCAAAAATACTTGATTTTTATGAGGAAATTTTTCCTTAAGGCATTTCATAGATTTTCCTTCCTCTCTTTCTCACATATATTGTAGATTGTCGTTTAATTTTTAGTAGAAAATTGAAACTGTTACCATCATTGTAAATGTGGCTTTATACTTGTATCGTTTTTTGTTTAAAACTTTTTTGTTTCATATAAAATTTTTATGAAGTAAACATTAACAAAATTTTCAAAATGAAGCAATCACTAATGCTACAAAATTCTATTGTTGCTGGAAAAACTTTATTTTGGAAAAAAAAGAACAAAAAAATGTACAAAAACATGTGTTACTAAGCTTTTGACCCCAAAAAGCATTAACATTTTTAAAATACTTTTTAGAAAATAAAACTAAAAAGAAAATAACACAGAAAACGAAGCTAATGTAAATGATAAAACCTTTAATCTAATATTCTAAGAATAACAACATGCAGCATTCAAATATTATATGTTTGTACATGTCTAACGATACAAGAACATAGACACATCCATACAAAAACCTATAAACATACATATGTATATAAGTACCCTGCTGTCCATGATACGTTATTATGACACAGAATTTTAGCAACATTTTCAATTTAGTTTGATTTTATACACAGCCACTTAAATCATATTATAAAATAGAGAATGTTTGTGTCGACTGTTGAAATGCAAGTAAACAATTTAAAACAAACTTTTAAAACTGCAGGGTATATATCCCTATATACACATCTGCTCAAAATAATAGATACACCAAAATTTATTTTTTAAAAACGAAAAAAAATAATGGTATATTGTAAAATTATAAAAAAAATTCAGTCGATTTTTATTTATAGTTAAAAGGAGAGTAAAAAACAAAAACAAAATATTTCATAATTAATAATAAATATTATAAAGTAAATTAAATTTCTTAAATTTCGAAAAATTTGGTGCTCATAGTAATAGATACATTTTTAAAAATTCTTATTAAACAAAAGCTAATAAATTTTATCTTAAAAAAATTAGTTTATTATTAAAGTAAAGCTAGTATCCAGTATATCCACCTTTGTTTTGTAAAACTTTCTCCACTCTTCTGGGCATACTTGATATCAAGTTCTGACACTTCTCCAATGGAATCTCGTACCATATTTTTTGCGTTTTCTCCCATAAATCGTCTTTATTTTTGAAAACTTCCTTCGAAAGCCTTATCTTTAATTCACTCCACAAGTTTTCTATTGGGTTTAAATCAGGGGATTGGATGGGCCAGCTTAAAACAGGTACGTTATTCTCCAAGAACCAGTTTTTAACTAATCTTGAACTATGTTTTGGGTCGTTGTCCTGCTGGAATGTCCATATTAATGGCATATTTTAAGATGCATATGGAAGCATTACGTTTTCCAATATGTCTCTATACCCACTAGCATTCATGGTATCTTCTATTCGGAATATCGGACCAACACCATTCCATGAAAAGCAACCCCAAACCATTATGTTTCCCCCGCCATGTTTTACCGTCTTTTTTGTAAATTTAACGTGGAATTCTTTTCCTTTTGGTCGGCGTACATTTCTTTGGCAGTCGTTTCCAAACAAATTTATTTTTGTTTCGTCGCTCCATAAAATATTTCTCCATTTTTTTTCGCCTTCACACCCGGACCATTGTAAGTGCTCTTTAGCAAATTCTAATCTTGTCTTGATATTTTTTTGGCGCATTAGTGGCACTTTTCTGGCAATTCTTCCCGGCAATTTAGCTTGTAAAAGACGACGACGAACTGTTTGTGGACTGATTTCGTTACATAGCTCCGCAGAAATAGCTTTCGATGATATGAAAGGGTCTTTTTTAACCATAAGGACGATCCGCCTATCTGTTTCTGGACTGGTTTTCTTTGGTCTACCGCGAGTTCTCTTTTTTGTTTTTTAGATAAAGCATTTTGGACAAAATGTAAAGATCTTCCTATGCTCTTTGCTATTTCCCGTAATGATTTTCCTTGATTTCTCATCGTTTGAACAATTTTTTTCTCATCTTCGGTACAATGATGATTTCGTCCCATTTTCTTCAAAAGAGTCCTATTTTTTATAAAATTGTTGCTAAAATTTAAATTATACTTACTGTTTCACGTAAATAGGAACAAAAAATTGCACAAAAAAAAAATTGTATATAAACAAATTACAAATTACTGATGTGTATCTATTTTTATGAGCAAATAATTTTTTGTAATTCAAATAAATTCGTTTTTAAAAATCAACATGAAAGCAAATAGTTGCCAGATTTTTGACTGACATGACATTGCCAGATAGAAATTTTAATAATATGATGTATTCTTAACGCTTGCGAGGAAATTTTCAATGTTACCGCCATTTAAATTTTTTCCAATTAGGTGTATCTATTATTTTGAGCAGATGTGTATATTAGGGTGGCCCTTATTCTCTACTTTTTGGATTTTCGATGCTCCCAATTTGTAAAACTATTCTCCGTCATCTAAAAACCCAATGCTGAAAATTTTAGCAAAATCGGATAACGTTTGGAAATTTGCTAATTTTATTCATGGACCGATCAACAGAGAGTATTTGTTAAATACTTCTTTCGTTTGCGCCCTATCATGTTTTCAACAGACAGGCAGACGGACGCACATATCTAGATCGTCTTAGAATTTCATGGGGATCCAGAATATATATACTTTTGTGGGTCTGAATATTTCGACGTGTTACAAACGGAATGACAAGTTTTTTTTTAATTTTAGAGCATATTTCAGCTCATTTTTAGGTGTCTCTTTACATTGTGGACTTTATTCAGATAGGGCGCCCCGATAGACTAGACGATAGTGTGCTGGACTATCAATTCAAGAGTTGCGGGTTCGATTCCTGCCAGAAACTCTGGGTGTTTCTGCAGACAAGCAAAACGCTTCGCAGTTTGTGTTTGATTTTTATAAAAAAAAAAAATTAATCATGTTTTTTTATCTTGAACTGAAACAAAACATGTTTCTCCTTTAAAATTCCATTATCTTAGTTTTTCCTTCATAAAAGTTTCGGTTTTGGTATTCGGACAAATTTGAACCGATTTCTATAAGTATTAGTCCGATTTTTGGCCTAAATTGACAGTTTTCGGTTGTTTTGAGGTTAATTTGTTTTGGCAATTTATCATGAATAGACTTCAATTTCTTAAAAATAAAATGTTTCTTAAAACTTTGAAAAATTGACTTTTTGACACCAAAATCCCTCTGTGCGTCATTGCAACAATTGGAAATTGTTCAAATTTATTTTGAAAATCGTGGTTCAATTCGCCAAACTCATCGGTTATTACGAGCATTTTATGATGCTCATAGTCGTCCACCAGAGCGATTAATTCGAGAAACTACCGATCGTTTTCGCAATACGTTTACTCTTAACAATAATACG
Source organism: Calliphora vicina (assembly GCF_958450345.1). Lineage (NCBI taxonomy): Eukaryota > Metazoa > Arthropoda > Insecta > Diptera > Calliphoridae > Calliphora > Calliphora vicina. Next base: position 97,135,066 of record NC_088784.1, on the reverse strand, counting down.
CATCCATATAGACGCCATACAGTGCGTAGAAATCGAACGATTGATGATGTGCAGCGTAGTGTTGACGATAATACAAATGTATCAATTCGTCATCGTGCTCAACAATTAAACTTGTGTACATTCACTTTATAGAAAATTTTGCTTAAGGATCTTGGTTTGCATGCTTACAAGGAATTGAAGCCTCACATATTGAAATTTCACATACATAAATTGTGCAAACTTGCTAAATTTGCTAAAATTATCAGATTTTGAATTTTAGATAACAGAGAAGAATTTTAGACCTTGGGACTATCAAAAAAGCAAAAAGTGCAAATTAAAGGCCACCCTAATATACAGACATACATGTGTCTGTGTGTGGGTCTACGATTGTAAATGAATGTATGTATGTATGTATGTATGTATGTATGTATATGAAACCTGCTTTGAAAATTAAATACTTAAACATTAGAAACATTCAGAGGAAATGACACACAGGCCCAATAGGATTATAAAGAGAAAAGCATAGTCAAACTCCCAAATACCATGAATAACAATTACGAATGTCATAAATGGAATCCTTAAGAAGGCCATATAAGTGAAATAAACACAAAACAATAACAGTATGTACACAGATACACAGTCCCATTTACACATACCGGCTCTATGATATACAAAAAAAAGGGAAATCCAATAAAGGCAGGTTATTTAAACTTTTTGAAACAGGCTACCGTTAACCATATGATGATATCTTAAATCATAATAAGAGGAGTCGCAGAACAAAAGGTACTTTTTGAAAATTTTAAATTTTGGGAAATTGATTTTTTATAGAAGATTTCAACCCAAATATTCTAAAAATACCAAAAAATCAATTTGTAAAAAAATTCGAAAAAGTACTTTTTGTTCTGCGGCTCCTCATATACCTTTTCAGGTTGACTACGGTTACACTTAAGATACCCTAATATTACGCTCGGCTTTGTCATGATAGAATATTACGCTTTCAAAAGAATCAGTTGCGTTAGGTACAGATTCCCTGTGATGGTCTGGCCAAATTTTAGCAGCTCATAATAGATAGGACACGTTTGCTCGCACCAAATATAAAGAATTACATTTTCGCCATGGATATTTGGCTTTGGTGTCGAATCGGCTGATTGGCCGGGCTTCACATACGATCTCTTACGGTCCGGTTTATCGTAATGGATCCATTTTTCATCGCAAGTAATTATTCGATGCAAAAATTATTTTCTTTTATAGCGTTCAAACATCATTCCGCACATCCAAAATCGACATCTCTCGGCTTCAATTTGTATATCCCTGCTTTTGGATGATTCCTGCAGGTCGCAAACGTTTGGAGTAATGCCTACAATTCTTAGTTTTCACATTTTTTTTTAATGGCCTGGGCGTTCTTTGTCGTCAGTGTCAAAATCATCACTTCTGAATCGCACAACCACATTCACCATAAGCTTCACCATAAGTGACAAGGCTACATATATGTAAGTTTGTCATTCCGTTTGTAATTTCTACATTTTTCATTTGCGATCCCACAAAGTATATATATTCTGGATCGTTATAGATAGCGAAGTCAATATAGCCATGCCCGCCTGTAGGTTGAAATCAAATTTCCATAGCCCTCACATAACTTACAAACATGATTGATACATCAATATATCGGGAACTCTTCCGGATCGGTTGCTATTTAAAATCGAGAAAATCGGCAAAATAAGGATAAACCCGGGACAACCTCGATTTTTGGCCTATTTTATATATCTAATGATAGATATTTCAAAGTACATATCAACGATGTATATAAGACAATAGTAATATGGACCTACAATGGGTCAAAATCGGGAAAAATATATTTTAACCCGAATTTTTTGGTTAAAAAAAATATTTTTTCCAAAAAATTTTTTTCACTAATAAATTTAAAGAAATTAAAAAAAAATTAAGAACAATAATTTGGAAAAAAAGATTGATTAAAAAATTTTGAATTTTTTTTTTAAAAAATTTTGAAAAAAAAATTTTTTAATTTTTTAAAAATATTTAAAATTTGTATTTTAAAGTACATATAATTTAGTGAAGGGTATATAAGATTCGACACAGCATAGCTCTCTTATTTGTTTTTAATCTATATCTGGATTACTAAGTCATTAATATAGATAATATGGATATATAATGATCGATATTTCAAAATCATTTGCAACTACATATATAAGGCCATAGTAAACTGGAGCTACAATGGGTCAAAACCGGGAAAAATATTTTTTAACCCGAATTTTTATTTTAAAAATTTTGTCCTACATTTTTTTCACAAATAAATTAAAAAAAATTTCAAAATTTCAAAAAAATTAAAAAAAAAATTTAGTTTTGAAAAAAATTATTTAGCTAATAATAATTTGGTGAAGAGTATATAAGATTAGAATATAGATCTCTTGCTTGTTTCAAATTAAAGAAGTGAAGCAAAACTTCCCGCATATGACGATTTGTTGGCACAAAATTCGAATTTTTCGAAGCAAAAAAGCGTTGTGTTTACTCTATAATATTCATAAGTGAGAATAACTGACAGATTTTTAAGTCATATATTGATAAAATACTAAAGAAATTAAAAAATTCTTAAGAGTGTTTTCATTGAATATGTTTTTGTAAAAGTTTCCATTGTATTAATCAGAATCATAATATTGTTGTTTTATTAAAATTGTGGCAGCAGAATTAAAATTGCAGTCAACATAGTGCTTTCTCACATCCCTTTAAAACACCCTTTAAACATTGATACTCTTAGTTTAATATACATACATTCAGATATGTCTGCATGTCTATGCATGAATAGTTATACAAAAGGCACAGCTGCCGAATTGAAATTCACAATATATTCTTAAATACTAGTTGAAACTTTAGGTTATTATTGGAACTGTTGCCCAATAAAAACATGAAGCACACAACAGGAGTTGTGGGAAAATTATATGAATGTATGTACATTAATATTATTAGCAGAAGAATTAGCAAAGAATTCTATTTGCAGAGGCAATATCAATATCAGTATCGATTTAATTCAATAAAATTCGTATCATTAAATTTACGACATTATTACGAAAATTACTATGATGATATGATGTTTCTTGATGTGAATTGAAAGTACGGATGTGTATTCAATGTAAAATGTAAGATGGTTCTACTTGTTGTTAGCTTCCTTTAAACACATGAACATTAACTTAATACATTTAAACAATAGAATTGTATTGAATTTATATCTATTATATTAACATCAAATAATGGTATTCTTCCTCCCTACTCCCTCCTCCTTTACATATGTGTTCATATCTACTTAAATAATTATAAATACAAACATATATTCAGTTTATAGAACGTAATCCTGGTAATTTCAATAAATTTGATAACACAGCTTGCTCTTCCTCTGCATTTTATACCTGTTGTTATGCCAGAGCAATTGCAATCCTCTGGATATTTGGTTATATAATTAATGTTTTTGTTTTGTAATTCCTAAACAATTGACTCCAAATGATTGTATATGTATAGGCTCAATGTTTTCTCAAATATAATACAGAATATTCCAAATACTGGTCATATTAACAAGAGTTTTAATGTGACCATTAATTACATGGAACAACTGTTGTTTGTTCTTGCCCAATACTCTTCTGTTCTTATTTTAGTATTAATGATTTTAATTAAATGATGAGGATGATTGTAAATTAAAAACATTTCTTATTTATTTCTGGGGGTTTGCCACGTTTTCGTAAGGAAATTACAGTGTTTTTTTAATGAATAATCAAAGTAATTAATAATTATGTACCAGCACCTAAAAGTATGCTGTACATATTGAACTATAGAATTTAAATTTCACAGTGTTAGCACTGTGGTCCAAATTGGAAACTAGTAGCTTTTTTATACGGATTTTGGGTCTCTGAATTCAAAAACTATGTTTAAAAACCTCTGGATTAGGTATTTTTCGAGTTACAAAACTTCTAAATTAAAAATAATTTTTTTTAGGGTTAAATCTTGAAACACAAGATTAAAATTAAAGATTTATCAAAAAATAGTCTACAATATATTTTTACCTACAGTGAAATACATTTAAGTAAAAATGTTGTAAATAAAACAAATGTTGGCCAGCTTTTTTATTTCTATTTGAGACCCAAATTTGAATGACTAAAACAAAACGAGGACCACTAAAGTTAAATATACATTTAATAAAAACTAATTTCAATGTCTATACTTATAAGATTTGAAGTATTGGTTTCAATGTACTAAAACAAATGAGCTATAAGTTATTTAGTTAGGCATACATTTGTTAAAAAATGTTAAACAATAATATGAACGCATATTTTGTTAAACTTCTCGGTCTTCTCTCATGAAAACAGAACGGACAATTAAAAAAGCTATTTCACATTTTATGAGAGCAAATTGTTAGCTATTATTAAAAATAAATTTCGTTTTATTCTGAAGACTAAATTTTTTATAATTTTGTTCACCTAGACTTGGGATTGGAATCACAGTGGCTAGGTACTAGGGATGCCAATTCCGAAAATATCAGGATTTTTCGGAATTAACAAACCAAGAATACCGGGATTTGTGAAAATGTTACAATTAAACAATTAAACCATGTTTATATTGATTACTTTGGATATTTTCAAATCCTTTATGGGAAACTTAGCAATATTCAGTTCAGTGCTAGTTCCCTTTTTTATTCTCTTCACCATAAGTGGTAAGGACAGGCGCGGATCCAAGGATGTGCAAAAATTTAAAAGTAAAAAAATTATTTTTTTTTTAATTTTAAAAATCTTGTTTAAAAATTATTAGTGAAAAAAAATTTTTCTGGTGAAAAAAAAATCGGGTTAAAAATTGTTTTCCCGATTTTAACCCATAGTAGGTTTGGCCTTATATACGTCGTTGCAAAGAACTTTGAAACATCTATCATTAGAGATCCATATTGTCCATATTAATGACTTACTAATCCAGATATAAATAGATGGTGTATCAATCAGGTTAATTATTTGGGGGTTGCGTAAAATGTATTTCAACATAGAGAAGGACATGGCTATATCGACACCGCTATCTATAACGATTCAATTTATTGAGCACCCCGAGAGAGACAAAGCGTAAAGAAGTATTGTCCGCAAACTACATGATCTTCCAGTCTGAAGTCTAAACTGAAGTTGCAGAAGCCATCAACACAGCTAAGCCTTCAAAGGCAAGAGGACCTGACGGAATATCCATGCTGATGCTAAAACACCTAGGCGAGTGGGGAGTCGAGTATCTGATAACGGTTTTTAACCTGTCAGGAGCTTAACAATACCAGATGTCTTGATAATAGGAAGTGATCCCATTGTTAAAACCTGGGAAAATCGCGATCGTACAGGCCGATTTCTCTCCTGTCACCTTTAGCGAAGACACTCGAAGCTCTTCTCCTCCCCCAGCTGACCCGTTAACTACCAGCAGCTCGTCAGCAGCATGGATTCCGTAAGATGCAAAGCACCACCACAGCATTATCCGCCATAGTCACTCAGATCTCCTAGTGGCATTTAACCTATCGATTGCATAAATTGCAAAATAGGAACAAGGTCCTCAAGGCACTAGCTGGCAGCACTTGGGGTATGGACAAAGAGACCTTGCTAGCAACCTACAAGACAATTGGACAATCAGTGGTTAACTATGCTGCTCCAGTGTGGTCGCATTCGTTAAGTGGTACTCAGTGGAGAAATATTCAAAGCTGTCAAAATGCAGCCTTAAGGACCATCACAGGCTGCCTCAAAATTACTTCCGAACACCACCTTCACGAGGAAACTAAAGTTCTCACACAGATGGAGTCTTCCCCGAGGCATGTCAGACTGGACCTTAGAAAATACGAGGAGAGCATACAGATGTGCAGGATCCATTTGTTCGTAGCTCATATATGACAGATTTGAACGACATTCATATAGACGCCATCAATTCCGCGGTAGCAGATACCGTATGTATGTCGTACTTGGAGGTCGACCACCACTGATAGCAGACGCTGAAAGATCAGGATGGAGCAACAGGCTTAATGCCTTCTGGTTCCGCATAGACAGTTCCATCCTCAGGGTACCCATGACACCCTCCGCATTTTCAAGTAGCATAATTTCTTGGACTTGATCTTGCAGAACCCCCAGATCAAATGTTGTAAAATTGTTCACGCTGCTACAACAACAACGATTTAGAATATATATTAGGCCGGGTCGATTTTTATGGAGGATCAAATTCTAAGAAAGTTTTTTCAAGAAACCATAGGTCTAAAATCAAATCCTATCTTGCGCATTTCGTCTTTTATCCAATAAAAAAGACTATGAAAAACAAGTAAAAAAGTATGGTCGGTCAAGCCCGATCATATAATACCCTACACTAAGTAAAAGAGCAAAAACATTTTTCTTTTAAAATTATATTATATTTTTGAGTGATTTTCGGAAGTTGGATTTATATGGGGGCTATGGCCAATTATGGGCCGATCACCATGAAATTAGGTCGCGTGATTTGTGTCTATATGTGAGTATACCAACATTTTTAAGCGATTTATGCACGTTAAAGTGATTTTCGGAAGCGGGTCTATATGGTAGCTATGACTAATTATGGACCGATCGTAACAAAATTTGGTGACATGAATTTTGTATATATAAAACTTATTTGGAGCGGAATTTGTGGAGATACATTTATAAATTAAATATTTATGACCGATTAAGTCCAATATCGGAAGGACATTTGTATGGTGGCTAGGTGAAATAATGGACCGATTTCAGCCAGTTTCAATAGGCTTGGTCCTTGGGCCGAAAAAATAATATGTATCAAATTTCATAGAAATATCTTCAAAATAGCTACCTGTACTCTGCGCACAAGGCTTACATAGACAGCCAGCAGACCAGACGGACGGACGGACATCGCTTAATCGACTCAGAAAGTGATTCTACGTCGATCGGTATACTTTAAGGTGGGTGTTAGACTAATATTTTTGGGCGTTACAAACATATGCACAAACGCATAATACCCTCCCCACTATGGTGGTGTAGGGTATAAAAAACTATGAAAAAATTGTATTGAAATATCATTGGATAAAAGACGAAATGCGCAAGATAGGATTTGATTTTAGACCTATGGTTCCTTGGGAAACATTTCTTAGAATTTTCCGTAGAATGCGTTTCTGCTACACGATTTTTCATGAAAAAAATCTACCCACCCTAATATGTATATATACTTTGTAGAAATTACAAACGGAATGACAAATTTATGGTGACGGGTATACAAATCACTATGTACTTAATTCCATCTTTAATGATGTTCTAAATTTCAAACCGATCGGAACAGTAGTTCAGATGTTTTATATTTATTTTTTGTCATTAATTACTTAAACGAAGCCATTGTGCAATGATCTATAAATCTTGATATATTAACCAAGCTAATGTTTTTAATGTAAGCAACTAAGCAAAGACAACAACCTAAAATATTTTTTCACAACTGGGTGATACATAAATATTTAAATTTTTAATTTTATTTTATTTGTTTGGTGTTAATTGTTATTTTTATAGATAATAAGAAAAATAAAACATTTTAAATTGATATAAATTACTAAGCAATTTGTTTAAATATAAATAAAATAAATTAATTAAAAAATAAACAAAAAAAAATGCAAATAATTTAATCTTTGACATTACAATTTCCCTTTCGACTTGTTTATTTATTGCTTGTGTTGGTTATTTAAAGTAATTTATTTATTTTGTATAAATTAAAAAAGCATTGTACATAAACAAACTTTAAAAAACTACATATACTATATTTATTTATGTTATTTTAATATGCAGCAATGCCACACACATGCAATTCTTTTATTTTATTTTATTGTTGTCATAATCTTTTTTTATTCGTTCTTTTTTTTATATAAAAATAAAATTTTACAACACATGCAAAAATGGAGATTTATGGTTTATAAAGCATGTTCAGAAAAACAAAAACCCGGTACCGAGTTATTGTTAGTATTAACAATGACTCAAATGTTTTTTTTTTTAAAAAAAAATTTTGATTTTATACAGATTGTAGTTTTGAAATGTTGACACCACCTTCCATTGACAAAGTCATGCAACAGAAGAACAAAAACAACTATGTACACAATAGAAACAACAAATGAAAAATATTGCACATTTAGGCAAAAATATTTAATAATTTATTTGCTTTACAAATGTTTACCACACACAGTTACACACTTTTAACACAAAGCTCTCTCTCTGTCCGAATGAGTAGAGTAAATAATAATGGTTTTGGTGGCTGGTCATGTGTGTGGTCCAATGTAAACGAAATGGTCAAATGCAGTCTACATTTCATTTATGTATTTGACACACAGTGTGGGTAATAGCTTTTTTTTATTCCATACGTTTCTTAATTTGTTGTCAAGGTTGTAAATTTGACTGAAAGGAAACTAATTTACAAAAGATATGTATTTTTTTTAATGCTTAAAAATTCTAATTTGAAAGTTATCATGTTTATTTGTGATCTGTACCTTAAAGTTGAATCTTATAAAGAACTTAGCTATAGAATGGTAAATAGACTCATCAAACTAATTCATTTACATTTTTTGACAATCAATACCCCGAGTATTGTTCGTTGATTTCAAAAAACATGTTCAGCAAATAGGCTTCTAACTTTGAAGATGAAAGAAAAATATTTTTTCGACTGTTCCGATTTCGTTGAAACTACCTTAAATTATAAGAAAGTAATTCATACAAAATTTGAAGACTCTTATTAAAATAGCTCTACATGTGGCCCAAATTAGTCTCACACCCACCTTAAACTATACCGATCGACTTAGAATCACTTTCTGAGTCGATTAAACAATGTCCGTCCGTCCGTCTGGCTGTCCATGTAAACCTTGTGCGCAGAGTACAGGTCGCAATTTTGAAGATATTTCGATAAAATTTGGTACATATAATTTTGTCGGCCCAAGGACGAAGCCTATTGAAACTGGCTGAAATCGGTCCATTATTTCACCTAGCCCCCATACAAATGTCCTTCCGAAATTGGACTTTATCGGTCATAAATGTTTAATTTATAAATGTATCTCCACAAATTGCGCTCCAAATAAGTTTTATATATATAAAATTCATGTCACCAAATTTTGTTACGATCGGTCCATAATTAGTCATAGCTCCCATATAGACCCGCTTCCGAAAATCACTTTAACGTGCATAAATCGCTTAAAAATTTTGGAATACTCACAAAATTCAACATAGTAAACTTTCATATAGACATAAATCACACGACCTAATTTCAAGGTGATCGGTCCATAATTGGTCATAGCCCCCATATAAGGCCCACTTCCGAAAATCACTCAAAAATATAAATTATTGAAATTTTAAAAGAAAAATGTGTTTGCTGTTTTACTTAGGGTATTATATGGTCAGGCTTGACCGACCATACTTTCTTACTTGTTTTTAATAAAAAAAGGTTTAAGTAAATTTGACAGCCAAAAAAACAAAAACAATCTATTTTTTAAATTTTAAATTGAAATCTTTTGTATATTGTTGTCTAACTAACAAAAAAAAATCGAGTCCATTCGGTCCAAAAGTTACAAAAAAGCGGACCAAGGATGTCAAAATTTAAATTTTGAAATGCCTATAATTAGGAAATTATAAGACCTACTTTGAGCCGCCCATAGAGAATTTGTAGAGTCCTTTTTAATAAGTTAAACTCGAATACTCCTTGTCTACGCCCACGTCACATTTTATTCCGATCGGACTAGCCATTTAGAAATGCCAGATTTATTTCCAACAAACTTTATCTTCCCAACTGTGCATGGGCGGGTATACCGTCCCATTTTATCAAAATTTGGGACGATAACCAAATCACTGAGATCCAAGAGCAAAAAAATCACTGTTTGGTGTTTCGTCATTGGTCCATATTTCTTAGAGAACGACATTGGCCAAGGGCCGAATTACCGCACTCGTGATCGAATGAACTATCGTATCGAAAAATAATTTCGATATCGTAATTATAAGAAAATGTACTAAATTTCATGCTCGATATCGAACGCCGTAATCTCAAATAAGAAAATTACGATCCAATTTACTCGATACCGAATGCGGTAATTCGGCCCCAGACCAATTACCTACAAAGGTGATCGCTATAGGTCGATGATTGCCAACTTCTTTTGGCCTGAATTGGATGATATGGACACCAACGACTTGTGGTTTCAACACATTTGAAATTCTGCACAAGCGATTTGAGGACATGCTGGATTTCCGCATACACCGTAATCGACGCCGATAACGAAAACTGAAACTGAAAATCGTTGGTGTTCGTCACCGTCTCGTTTCTGAATTGTTTTCGTTTCAGTTGGGTGCGTTGCGGCATAAAACAGAAACGAAATTATTTTTTAAGTTGTCAATTGGAAATTAAATAGAATTTCATTATTTTTGACAAAATCTATTATTTTTTCCTCTTCCAATAAAGAAAATTTATTTTTTTATTCATTTTGATTTGCTTTAAATTTGAAATAAAATAATAATTAAAATAATTTCGTTATTACAGCACCGAAAACAACCTACTTGAAGTTGCGTCCCCAAATGACAGGTTTTTCGTTACTGATTGGAACTAACTTTTTTTCGGTGCAAATGTATGGAATTTCGTTTTCGGTGTCGATTACGGTGTATGCAGAAACGTAGCTTTAGACTTTTTCTTATGAGCTTTTTCTTAGTTGCAGGTCTATGCGAATAAGCCACTAACCACAGCGGCTCTCAAAGCCAACATAAAATGATTTTCTTTTATAGCGTTCAAGCTTCATTTTTGAAATGCAAAATCGTCTTTAAAGGTCTCTCGATTTCAATTCATATGGTATCCAAATTCACTGCTTTTGGGTGAATACTGCTGCTCGCAAACGTATTCAAATTCTTGAGTAGCTCTCAATGATTTTGCAAGCTCTTGTTGAGGTTGACAACAATCTTCATGGACTAATACTTCCAAATCTTCAAACTTTTTTGGCTGGCCTGGACGATCTTAGTCTTCTTAAAAGAACAAGCCATCTCTCGCACGTTGAAACCGAAACACATTCACCATCAGATTCGGTGATCAATCAAGTTAAAAAAGTAAAGCAAAACTTCCCGCATGTGACGCTTTGTTGATACAATATTCGACATTTTCGAATCAAAAAAAAAACTATAATGGTCAATAACTAAATGAGAATAAATAACAGATATGTACCCTTCAAAATGACATATAAGTTATTAAAAACCGCGTTCAAAAAATACGCCTATTTTATCTATTGTATTCCCGCATTTTTAAGAAATACACCCGATAATAGTTCTCGATATGTTGTATTCTTCATTTGAAATTCATTTATAAAAATTTTATTTCAAAGCGGCCAGATTGTAACCCCCCCCTCCCCAGCACTTTTTGCACGTTCTTATCAATAAAAATTATTCACAATACATTGTTACGCTCTTTCACTTAACGTGCTTTCATTGATTGTCTATAATTTCTCTCGCTATCTCGCACTCTCTCAATAAAATTTTAAATATTTACTACTAGAGCGTCGCATTCAATGAAAACAAAACAAACAATCTTTAGCTGTGGGGATGGGATCTACAATCTAGCAAATATAATTTAGTTGTGTTTTATAAATCGTGCTGGTCATTTACATTAATTTGCGAACATATTCAAAAAATTAAACTATAATTTAAGCAAAAAAAAATAAATAAATAAAAAACAATGTCATTTAGTAAAGATGCAGAAATTGAATGGCTAAAAGCCGTAATAATACCAAAATTATTAAAACAACAGAAAATAATTGAAAATTTTAATGACAGCGATTCAGAAGATTTTCAAATACTTAATATTGAGATAAAAGTGGTGGGAGCGGAAGAAGCTTTCATGTTAACGACCTGTTACAGAGCTGCCCTGGAATATCAGTTTAAAGGTGTCCACAATAAAGTTAATTTCTTTATCAAGGTAAATTATGATTTAAACTGTAATTTAGCTAATAAAACTTAAATTTATTTTTAAATTCCTATGAATTTCATTACATGCTTTAATAAAAATGGAATTTTCTACTTGTCGTGCTTAAAATCATGATTATAGTTTTTCTGTACACTTTATCAATTATAATTCTTTTTTTATAGTATATTTTTGAAAACTTTATCAAAGTCGTATCTATTCCGAAGTGTTTTTATTTAAGTGGAATTTTTATTTATTAAACACATTCAGCCTCACAAAGTAGTTGATATTTACAACAAGTAGTTTGTGAAGCAAATTTTAAACAATATGTACTTTAGTGTGCAAAAAGATAATTTTGATCATGTGTGGATTTGTATTATATATAAAAGAGATGTTTTAGGTTTGTCATTGCATTTGTAACACACACAGAAAGTGAGCTATATAATTTCCTTAATATTCTTTATGAAATTCCTAGTAATATTGTATAACTGACTTTATTCAAAGTCCCACAGAACCTACACAGTTTCTTTGGGGAGTTTTTATTAATTTAGTTTTTTATAATTCATATTTAATGAGTAAAGATCAGCGCTTTGAATTAAATAATTCAATCTGAGCTTAATTCACTAAAATCTTAATTCGTAATTAAAAAATGTCAGACATTCATTCCATAAATCTATTCTCTTGATAAAATATTTAGTAGCATTCAAAAGATTTTATTTAAATAGAATTCATTCATCGTTCAATTAATTCATAACAGAATTCATTGTACCTTTGAATGATTAAATGTGTGTTAATTCAAATCCAATACTAAGCTGTAAATGAATCATTAATTTTTGAATTCATTCGCGACTACATTAATTCTTTTCACATAAAAAAAATTAATTGAATGAAATTTGAGTCAATTCAAATGAATTTGGTAAAAATTAATTGCAATTAATTTATAATTCAAATGAATTTGTCAAAGTGAATTGCATTTGAATTGAATTAATACAAAAGAATTAGCAATTCATTTCCAACTCATTTGAATTGATTTTGTAAGTAAATCTACAGTAATCACTGTTGTTTTGTTATTCAACTAATTTTTTATGTAAAAGACAGCAAGCATTACTCTCGTTTTGTACTTGTATGCAAAGACAAAAAATTCTTAGATTTGAAATTTCCATGATATACTGGAATTGTCAGGTAGCAGCAGAATACTAATTGAATTATTAGGTATCGGCGAAAATCCTATCAAATCCCCCTAGATCTGCCCTTGAATTTGATTGATTGCAACTCATTTTTGTTTTCATTAATTTTAATTGCAATTCATTGTTCTAATTCATTTGAATGAATTCAAAATCAATTCAAACGAAATTAACAAATTCATTTGAATTGGAAACGAATAGCAATTCATTTTACAGACACATTTGAATTGAAAACGAATTGCAACACCTTTTTACAAATTCATTTGAATTGGAAATGAATTGAAATTCATTTCTGCCTAATTCGTTTGAATTGATTCAAATTTCATTCAATTCTTATTTGTTGTTAAAATAATTAATTCAAAATTTAGCTAATTCATAACGAATTAAAATCAAAAAAGAATGATTCATTAAAAGCTCTGATACAAATTGAATGAATTTTTCTTCATTAGTTTTGTTTAATTGAAAAAAATGAAATTAAGCCTTTTTGTAATAGATTTGATTTGTAGAAAAATTTAATCATTCAATTTAAAGCAATTTTGTAATGGATTTTAATTAAAGCAAATTTGAGTGATTCAATTAGAACTTAATTCTATAAAGAATGAATTCTCAAAGTAATGAATTCAATACATTTGAAGTACAAGGGAATTTAGCCTATGAATTAATTCATAATGAATTCTTTAACGAGTCATTAAAAGAAAGAATTTATTTTGATTTCGAAAATTAAATTAAAAATAATTTATTACGAATAATCATTGATAAAGATTTTGTGTTAATGTATTATTATGTTAGTTCTGAATATATTCATTATAAAACTAACAAAATAAAATTTAATTGATTGTTTTATGCTGAAGGGTATATTTGATTCGTCTAAGCCGAATATAGCTCTATTACACAAGTATATTAGAGGTATAACAAAATTCGGCACTGTGATGTATTAATAATGAAAACAGTAATTTTTGATTATTGAAAAAACCTTACTTAGTACATTTTTGCCATAACCATTTCAATATTTGTACAGTTTTCTAACAATATTATGGTCACCGTAATAATTTATATGATTGCGGTAATCATAATACGTTTAAGTAGTAAATAAATATATGTTTATGGCAATCATGTTCATGATGAATCATTTGTTCTCATGAACATGATTCTCTGCTGTTCTCAGACTATAATCCGAGAACAACACAATATGATGAATTATTCATTATTTTTCTTCCGGTATTCTCAAAAATTGTTTAAAAGTTATACCCCTAATACATATATAATTATAATTTCAATTGTTTAAAATAACCAAGTCTGGATGCTACACCTTAAAAGTAATTACTGTGTCATGCATGTGTATTGTACAATTGTGATTTGCATCAACTCAAATACAATCAATTTGATTTTTGTAGTTTCAGAATACAAACAAGTAAGAACGTATAGTCAAGTCCATTAAGTAAATTCAAATTGAAATGGGAAATCCAAATTATTATTAAGAAAAACAAGTAAGAGAGCTCTCTTCGGCTATGACGAATCTTGTATATCCTACACAAATGTACCTATATTTTAAGATAAAGAATGAAAATATTTTTTTTGATGAAAAAATATTTTTGTGTGAAAACATTTTTTTTTTGCTGAAACAAATGTTTGAAAAAATATGGGTGAAAAAAGTTTATGGTAAAAAAAATAGGGTTAAATTTTTTTTTTTGCAATTTTGACACGTTGCCGGTCCGAACTACTATGGAGTTATATACGTCATTATTAATGACTTAGTAATCCAGACATAGATCCAAAAATAGGTGAAAATAGATTTAGTAGAAAATTGTTGCTTATATATCAGTCATTTGTGGACCGATTTTTCCGAATTTAAATAGTTAGATTGATGTATCAATCATGTATATAAGGTGCATCGAAAAGTTGATTTCAATCTAAATTGATTTTGTCTAAATTTGTATTTATTTACTAGTTAACCGCCCCGGCTTCGCCCGGTAGCATTTGCTAATGTTAGTTCTTCAAGATTCTCCAAACCACATACACCTGCCTGTTCTTAGTTACTTGCAAATAAAAAATTTAGGGAGCTTTTTTATTACAGTTGACTCCGAGTTTTACCCGGAATTTTTTAATTTTTGTTTTTTTAAACCATCTGGAAATTGCGAATCGAATAAAAAAGCGGGTCTATATGGAAGCTATGACTAATTATGGACCGATCGTTACAAAATTTGGTGACATGAATTTTTTATATATAAAACTTATTTGGAACGAAATTTGTGTAGATACATAGATAAATTAAACATTTATGACCGATAAAGTCCAATTTCGGGAGGACATTTGTATGGGGGCTAGGTGAAATAATGGACCGATTTCAGGCAGTTTCAATAGGCTTAGTCCTTACGCCGAAAAAATAATATGTACCAAATTTGATCGAAATATCTTCAAAATTGCGACCTGTACTCTGCGCACAAGGTTTACATGGACAGCCAGCCAGCCGACCAGACGGACGGACGGACATAGTTTAATCGACTCAGAAAGTAATTCTAAGTCGATCGGTATACTTTAAGGTGGGTGTTAGACTAATATTTTTTGGACGTTACAAACATCTGCACAAACGCATTATACCCTCCCCACTATGGTGGTGTAGGGTATAAAGATGTAGATAGGCAATTTCTAATCGAAATAAACATGTTTTGTAGATAACTAGAAAGCAATAAAGCGAAAAAAACCATGGATAAAGGATATAATGCTGAAGAGTTTGGAAACCTGCTGATAGACCTTTTGAATATAAGCTCCCGATATGTAGTTAATTTAAATCCTGATGCTTTATATAACCAAACCAGAAAAATCCTTTGCTTTGGGTCAGTCATGGTGGTACATAACAAAGATGGTTCTGGAGGACCTGAAATTTCACGCATTTCAGTTGTTTGGTGGTGTTACTTTCCAATAATTCGAGCTTTCATGTTCACTTTCGTGAAATTTTCTGGCTCATTCTGGAAGATTATCCTTCTCCTATAGAGTTATAGAGGTAATGATTGCTTCATGTTTCCATGATATCACAGTAAATGCTAACTGGTATCTCCCATTTTGTTTTAATATTCATTTTGAAATCCCTACTTTGCATTTTGCAAAAATAGATACTGTCATGTTTCATATGTTTAGAATCAAAATATTCCAAAATAGTTTGATTAAAGTAGTGCGGCAACAGAAACCATTGAGCTATGGCAAAATGGGAATTGCGATCATTCTAGGGGAATTAACGGCCAATAAATAGCTTAACGATAATTTTCTTTATATTGACACAATAAATATTTTTCTATTCATCTCACCGCAATTAATGTGAGATTAATTGAAATTAGTCTCACATTGAAAATTGTATTTAACTTGAAAATATTTACACACAAATATTTAATACATATTTTTAAGTTAAACAAATCAATATGTGTTTAATAAAATTTGAAATATCATCATTATGCATTAAAATACATATGTTTGTATGAAAATATTAATCAAAACAATCATATGATTGTTTTCAAAATGTTTAGTTTTGTTTTTATTTCTAATGTTCAAAATTATGCTTTGTCATGCCAGCAACAGAAACTTGATAAGAGTTTCTAATAAAATATACTCAGGCAGTGGCGCTCTCAGTATTTTTAAACACTTGAAGAGCAAATAAGCGCGTCACAGATAAGAGTAAAAATTTATTAAAATTATACAAACATCTTAAGATAGTATGGTTTAATGACAGATATTAATAGAGAATTTAATTGAATATTAAAAGTAGCGAGCCGACCTTACGTGCAAATTTAGATTAAGTAGTTGTCTATCTATAATTCGATGGCTTAATGTAAAAAGGCCCTAACTCGTGTTTTTTTAAGTCGATATTTTTTTTGACTAATTATGATATATGATCGGACCATTTATCGAAATAAACGAAAATCTGGACTTACAAAAAAACACGAGTTAGGACTTTTTTATATTAAGCCATCGATATATAAAAATGAAATGGTCCATGTATTTAATGGCATCACGTGAGAACGGCTGGAGCGATTTGGCTGATTTTCGATTCGATTCCAATTCGAAATTTTCAGGAGATGGTTTGTAAAGAAAAAAAATTTAAAAATTCCGGGTAAAACTCGGATTTTTTTTTAGTCCAGTCAACTGTAATAAAAAAAGCTCCCTAAAGTATGCAGTTCAAATTTAGATATTTTATTTGCAAATAAATAAGAACAGGCAGGTGTATGTGGGTTGGAGAAACTTGAAGAACTAACATTAGTAAATGCTACCGGGGCGGTCAACTAGTTAGTAGTTAGTATTTTCATAATTTGTTTGTACTAATATTTTCTTATTTTTACTTCCAGAAAACTCCCCAACTACCCCAAGAACTATTCGATAATATCAACTTTAATGCTCTCTTTACCAATGAAATCCTGGCCTATGAGAAACTTATGCCCGTCCTACAGAACTTTGCTAAAATCGATTTGAAAATTGCCAAATTTTATTATGCCGAATTGGGTAGCAATTTCGCCACCGTTATAACAGAAGATTTCTCTAGCTACGAATGGACGGTATCCAAGGAAATGGTCAATATATCATTGGCCCACATACTTTTGGGTGTCAAATATTTGGCTGAATTTCATGCCATGGGTTTTGCGTGGCGCCACCAACTTCCACAACAGTTTCAGGAATTCACAAAAGATCTTAAAGAATCACGTTATGGCTCTGAGTTACATCCACTTTGGGCCATTAGCTTAAGAGAAACTATACGAAGAGCTATAATAGCCACTCAGAAATATGAAACATCTGTGGATGAAAAGTTTTTGAAAAATTTCGCCAAATTGGTGGGTGATAATTATCATTTTGGTAAGGAGCTGGTTAAGCCCCGTGAGCCTTTGGTAACATTGTGTCACGGTGATTATTTGCGTAATAATGTGGCATTTAAATATGACAAAGATGGTCAGCCGGTGGATGTTATGATGTTTGATTTGCAAACACTGAGAATATCTTCGCCAATGGTGGATTTATCGGTTTTCTTGTCTCTCTCCACATTTGCCGAAGTGCGTGCGAAACATTTTGAGGAGATTTTCAGGGCGTACAGTGAAACATTGAAGGTAACTTATGAGAGGCTGGTGCCGGGAGCATTACCAGAGTATTTAAGGTGAGTTTTAAATTGATTGAATGAATAAAAAGCCATTCAGCCCAATTATGAATAAACATTCCCCTGGAGTTTTTTCCCTTTTTCCAAATTCGGCTGTGCCAAATCTTATATACCCTTCACCAAATTATACTTGAAAATAAAAATTTTAAATATTTTTAGGTATTTTTTCGAAAGCTGATTTTTAATTTTTTGGAAAAAAATTTTTTCGAATTGTTTTTTTTAAATTTTTTTTTTTAATATTTAGCGAAAAAAACTTTGGGTGAAAAAAAAAATTCGGGTTAAAAAATATTTTTTCCGATTTAGACCCATTGTAGGTCCAACATACTATGGTCTTATATACGACATTGCAAAGGTCTTTGAAATATCTATCATTAGATATCCATTTTGTCTATATTAAGGACTTATTAATCTAGATATATGTAGGTCAAAAATCGAGGTTGTCCTTATTTTTTCCTTATCTATATATATGAAATGGTCCATGTATGTAATGGCATCACTTGAGAACGGCCGGAGTGATTTTTTTGGTGTGTCCAGTCAACTTTAATAAAAAAAGCCCCCTAAATTATGCTGTACAAATTTAGATATTTTATTTACAAATAAATTAGAACAGGCAGGTGTATGTGGGTTGGAGAAACTTGAAGCACTAACATTAGTAAATAGCTACCGGGCGAAGCCGGGGCGGTCAACTAGTATCTTATATTTGTGAACCGATTTTCTAGATTTTAAATAGCAACCGAGCCGGAAGAATTCCGGAGATATTGATGTATGAATCGTGTATGTAAGTTATTTGGGGGTTTCGGAATGTTGATTTCAACAGACAGACAGACAGACGGACATGTCTTAATCGACTCCGCTATCTATGATGATCCAGAATATATATACTTTATAGGGTCGGAAATGAAAAATGTAGAAATTACAAAGGGAATGACAAACTGAAGGGTATAAAAATAAGAAAAGGGAAAAAAACTCCTGGGAATTTATATTCATAATTCGGTTGATTAATTTCCTATTAAGAATCATATACAAATTTAAAACCAACATCTAAAATTTTCTTCCTTCTGTCTTTTTTCATTCCAGCCACAATTCCCTACTTAGAGAATACATCAAATTCTTACCCTACAGTATTGGTGTCTGTGCATCGTTCCTTATGAGTCTAGTCGAGCCCAAGACAGAGACATCCCAAGAAATGCTAATGGCTCAGCCAACAGAAGAGGAAATGATACAGGAGGTAATGACCAGAGGTGGTGAAGTTGTC
This sequence comes from Calliphora vicina, assembly GCF_958450345.1. Classification (NCBI taxonomy): domain Eukaryota; kingdom Metazoa; phylum Arthropoda; class Insecta; order Diptera; family Calliphoridae; genus Calliphora; species Calliphora vicina. The sequence goes on along the minus strand of NC_088784.1, from coordinate 97,115,580 downwards.
GATCGTGAATTGGCTCATCAAATCAAAGAATTGCATGAACTGAATATAGCAAATGAAGGCAATATTTTTAGTGAAATTTAACAAACAAAAAAAAAATAGAAAAATAAAATTACTTGTATATTAATTAAAATACCAACACGCATGCTTTTAAGATTAAACAAAATATATAAAAAAAAACTCCTCATTAATATTTGGCAAATCGTTGTGGGTAAGATACGACATGACGATCGATGCATTCTATTAGGGAGGTAGCGAATGCGAAATGATTGATGCAGATTGATCTAAACAAGGAAAAGAAAATTAAAAACTTAAACAGATTACACTTCAGATTACAAAGAGACATTAAGTGACAATTGACTCTGCAAAAGATTAAATATTTTTGGTGGGTAAAACAACAGCTTTCTAAATTGGCAATTGTATTTACGCTAGATTACCTGCAGTGTATAAAGTAACCAGTTAACTTCCCTTTGCATTACAAAGAGCACATACATGTCAAATGACTAAAAAATACATAAATTGGAATCAGACAAGTGATAAATTAGTGAATACTTGCAAACATATACGCATATTTTTAAGAATGTGAAAGGGAAAAAGAAGCTAATCACTAGTCGTTACCTCCCTATTTTCTATAGGAAACGAAAAAAAAAACACTAAACTAAATAATATCTATCGCCCAGACATCAGGCATGCAATAAAAAAAATTGAAAACTGAAAAATTTACCAAGTAATTTGCATTTTTTGTAGATCTTTCGTATTTTGCTGTTGATGTTTGGTAGTTTGCAATGTTGAAAACTTATAGATTTGCGTGACAAATGTTGTTTTGTACCAGTTATTTTTTCTTGGCTTTTATTTACGAGTTATTTTGCAGTCTCTCTGATATTTGTGAAGTGAATTTTTAGGGCGTTTGCCTTGTAATGAACTTTTTTATTTTTTTTGTTCGTGTGTTCACTTTTCTTTATTTTGTGGCATATTTTGCCAATGACACTTACTAATAGTTTATGTCAATATTTTAGGAAAAAAATATGCAATTAAACATAACTCATCATACAGGTTTGTTATGCAACATGTATGAAGAGACTTCGATCAAACATATTTGCTGAATATGTTTGATCGTTGCATTATCAAACTCTTATATAAAATAGTGGATTTCATACATGTCTGAGGCACAACATTTTTAAAGTAAACAAGATTTAAATAAATTATGGTACAGAAGAAATTCTTTAACAGTTTTTAGGTAAATGTGGCTAAATTCAAACGTACTTTCCAGCTGAAAGACGTAAAAATATAAAAGTAAACACACTTAAACTACTGACAGAGTAATATTAAAATTATAAAGGATGATTTTTTTAAATCCAAAAAAAAGTTTAAAATATTAACTACAAGTTCCTCTTACTATTAAAGTTTAACTTAAGTTATTTTTATGGCAGACTTAGTATCTGTAATTTTGGGAATATTTGTTAAAACAAGAAAAGGATCTCAGTCTGTGAATAATATTTTACAATTTATTATATATTTGTTTTTAATAAAATGTGTTAATGCGAAAATAATAAAAATGTTTGATCATATTTTCCATTCAAAATTATTTCTTTATGAAAAATTTGGTATAATCTATGATCGATTTATATGTATACGCAAAATTCAGGGTGTAAAGTAATGAAAATCTGCAATTTCTAATAGTTTCCATCAAATATTGAAACAAAAAATCAGTTATCCTTTATATTTTTCACCCCAAATTAATTTCACTATATATCAAAAATCCATATGAAATTACCAATAAATTTAAATAAGGATTTAAAGCGAATTAACGAATGGCTGTGATCACTTTTATTTTTGTAGGAAAAAAATAGTTTTCTACTCAGGACTACTCGTATTAGTTAGTGATTGGAGATCGAGTTTCTTTTTAAGATTAAACGTTTACAAAGTTATAAACAGCGATTTAAAATTGTTGGTCAGAAATATGTGTGATCACAGATCGAAGCCCTTTTCACGATTCAACGCTGACGTTTTAAAATTATTTGAATTTTTCGGATAAAAAATTATTTTTTTTTATATTAACGATTATTTACATTCTATAGCGAATCAATATTTCTCAAGAAATATGTTCCCTTTTTCCATTTTTCGTTCATCAACTGTGTTCACGTGAAAAATTCCCCATGTTGTGAAATTTGTATATGGAATTTTGTAAACAATAAACAGCTGTTACGAACAAAATCAACTATTGTGAATGAAAAGTTCATGGGAATATCACGATAGCAATTTTCCCTTCGAGGGAAATTAATATTTCATGAAATACTGAACATTTGAGCCAAATTTGGATAACGTTTAAAGGTTACACATTTTATTTGAAGTTTCGAGTTTAGGTCAAAGTAGCAATATTTAAAAAATTAATTATAAAAATATTCTAAAATTGATAACAAAGAAATATTGCCAATTTTCAATACTAAACCTTATCAACAGAGAGTATTTGTGGAAAATTTCAGCCAGCTAGTTGCTTTTGTTTGGGACCTATCGAGTTCTCAACGACAGACAGACGGACGGACGGACGGACATAGCCAAACCACCTTAGAATCTTATGAGGACCCAGGATAAATATACTTTTGTGAGTCTGCGATGAATAGTTCGATGTGTTACAAACGGAATGACAAAATGCTAATTTTGAAGAATATTTTTTTATAATAATTTTAACAAATTTGTATTAAAAAATTTAATTTTCTCGAAATCCTACAATTTAAAATCCATCCCCACGCTAACCCAAAATAGGTACAACCGTTAAATTTTGCATTTTCAATTCCGATTTAATATTTATTGGAATCGAAAATTATTTGAATACTTTTTTTGAAATATCGTTTAAAAAAAAAATGGAAATTTAAATTTGAGATTTAAGATAGCTTTGAATATTATATTTCTTTTTTGTACCAAGTTAACTATACATTAATTAAAAGATTGAATTAAACTGTATTTCAAAGCCTGAATTTCAATGTAATTCAAGGCTGGAATTCAACTGTATTAATATTGTAATGTTCGACTTGAATTCAAGTTTCCTTTTCACTGGAAAATGCTATTGAAATCAAGTGAATGTATGACTGGAATTCAATTTGTTTTACATTTGAATTCCAGGAAAAATGCTTATTGGGATTATAATGGATTAACGATGTCAGAAAATTTTCATATTTAAACATTTTTTTGAATTGGATTTTTTTTTCAATAATTACACTAGTTTACAAGGTTTTTGCTCATGAATTGAAACATATGGGGATTTGAGTATTTAGGTCTTCTAACTTCGGAAAAAATATTTAAAAAAATCGTGGACGTCAAACTTTTCAGATATTTATTAAAAACGAAACATATAGAAATGTACATTAAATTAGAACAAACAAATTAAAAGTGAAGGGTTTTAGTCCTCTTTTTACAATTATTTTCATTTGTCTCCCTTACGACAATCCAACAGTAGTCTCCTAGCATATTCTGATCCCAAAAACCTTGATAATTCCCCTCGATAAACTTCAAATCTTGATGGAAACGCTCTCCATGTTCGTCACTCATGTGTCCGAGGCTTTCCGGGGAAAAATTCACATAAGAATGTAAAAAGTGAAATTCGAGGGACATATTTACACCCATCAGTACAAAATTGTGTATAAAATTCGCAACAATATCTCTGCAATTTTGAATTTTCTTATTCCCCAAAAATTCTTGAACAACAAGTTAAAAAGAATTACATACTGCTTTTTCAACATCGGTTAATAGACATTCAAATTTGGTATCACCCAACATTTTTCTTATTTGAGGACCCACAAATATCCCTTCTTTTAATTTTTCCTAAGAAGACTCGGGAACACGCTGCATAAATATTGAAATGCTGGTTTTGTCTTATCTAAAGCTTTTACGAAATTTTTTAATGTAAATAAGTAGTTTGCAGTGTTTGTGTTATAGGAAAACCTCGATTTGACTGAATTATTTTTCCGCAAATAAAACAAAAATTGTCAGGGTTTATTTTACACTTTCTATAAGACATTTTAAAATAGTTTTTGCTTTAGAGTTTTGTATTTAATAGCGATTTATTAACGTTTATCTACAGGAAATATGTACTTTTAAACAGTATTTATTTTTGTTCCGTTAATTTTTTTTGGAATTTGTCAAAAAAAATACAACTCCGAAAGTATTTAGTAGCTTCGCCAGAGTGTTGAGTACCCAAAAACGATGTAAATAATTAATTACCACAATTCGGTACACTACAGTATGCATTAGTAGTACTCAGGGCAGATGAAAAATAAAAAACCATATATCTCAAAATTTTGACGTATAGGTGGAAAACAACAAATGGTCAATTGATTAGCGTCCCTAGCTCTTCTCAAAAATATAAGTTTCATTCCATGAGCAAACAAAAATGTTTGATTTGTAAACTAGTGTTATTTGAACCAAAACTTGAAATAAAATGTGAAACCCTTTATTCTATTTTTCTAAAATTTTTTGCACCGAAAATCGAAAAAGTCAAATATAAGGGCCACTATAGTGATCAAGCCTCCTTTTCATGATTAAACCTTTATTTATATAGTTATTGAAGTTTAACTTTTAGTCAGAAATATGAGTGATCACAGATCGAACTCATTTCGATGATTAAAGAATAAAATTTTCAAAGGACATTATTTAAAATGTTTTATCCTGAAAAAATAAAACAAAAAATTGTTTCAATTTCTAGAGAATTTCTAATTCTAATTTCTAATTCTTAGAAATGTTTAAATAAGTTTTTAAACATTTTTGAATTCCTTTAAAAAGAAGAAAAGAACGATAGACAGTTTGAGTAATTCATATAGAAAACATATTTTTGGAAAGACGATGATCACCATCAAATGAACTTCTTATCTAGATTAAATGATTATTTAAAAAGTTGATAAAGATTCAAGATTTATTTACAAAATTTTCCCAATTTTTATACAACAAATTTATAAAATTTTTTGATTTTTTGTTCAGAAATATAAGTGATCACAGGTCAAAAATATGGATAGTTACGATCACTTATACGATTTAGCTATGAAACATTTTAAAATGAGAAAATTTTAAATCGAAAATTTTTTATTAATTATAGACTAGGGCATACAAATATAACGATATGTAATCATCAAAAATCAAAGAAAAAATTATGGAACAAAATAAAACCCAAATGTATTATTTTTGACCAGAGGTAGATAATAATAAATTAAACTAAGATTTATTTTTTAAATTATATTTTATTAATTACAATTTGTTAACAATGAAATGTATACACTTTAAAAAAAATAGTAGCTGGATTTAGCCCACCACTTGGCGAAATATCTGAAAAAAAGAAGTAAAATAATATATTAAAATTTAAAAAATTTACTTTGATAGGTAATTCATAAAGTGTAGTTTTATTTTCGAAATAAATTTTGTTTTAAATTATTAGTTAAGTGCTTTACACTTTGTGAATTGCCTTTTTTTTAATAAACACATTGAATTATTTACCAATAATAATTTTATTTGCTTGATAGATGTTTTTGTTTGTAATATGAATATTTTTATGTTTAGAAATTTTTTTTAGTTACACTTAAGAATATATTCTATATAAACATGTAATTTAACACAAATATCATGCATTATGCTAAAAAATAACGAAAGCAAACTGTTTTCTTAATCAGATTTTTTGTTAAACTAAAGTATAATTAATTTTGTGACTCCCAGAATAAACTTGATAATTATTTATAACCGTACTTTTTAATGACTACTGTATACCATCTGCATTACTTAGAATTAATTTAGTAATGGCTGAATTATGTACAGTCAGTTACCTAACATGTTACTTGACTTGATTAGCTTCATAACTAGTTATTTTAACATATACGGGTACTAATCAGTTAAAAATCATAAAAAAGCAGATCAATAACCGCTTGCTTGTAAAAAAGACCTTCCTCCGACGACTCTCCAAAATACTTTTACTGCTGCTGGGTAAAATAACTACTTTCTAAAGTGCAGAACAAACAAAACGCTTATAGTGGCTACACTCTGAGTTACTTAGAGACACTAAAATGACAATTGACTTCACACTAGGCTACATGGAATGACAATATACTTAATCAAAAAGAAAAAAAACTGTATTAGAATTATTTCAACACAATTTGTATAAAAAATAGTTTGTACGAATTACTCACAAAAAAGTGCTGTAAAAAATTAACGTTTGACACTTGAGATTACTTAGAGACACTTCAGTGACAATTGTATTCACTCTAGATTACATGGGATGTATAAAGTAACCAATTGACTTCTCTCTGCACTACAAATAGTTCATATGTGTCAAATAATCCAAAATATATAAGTTGGAGCCACTAAAATGGTCAGACATTACTGATAATTACAAAATATAAAGGATACATTAACTACTTGCTTAACTGCTGGGATGTTTCTATTTTTCTCCAAAGAGGAGGGAACAGTTTAGGTTGTTGTTGTTGTAGCAGCAGATTTTTACAATATTTTCAAATTAATATATTTATCTAACCAGAGCACCCTGACACCAAAGTTTTGCAAAAAATCATAAACGATGACTTCAAAAAATATAATTGTTTAGCAAAATGGCAATAGATGCCAATAAACAATGTTTTAAACACTATAGAAAAAGTGGTTAGTAAAGTGACCACTCAACCGCAAAGAGTTAAAGGAAATAAACCAACGTTTTTAAAAGGTAAAAACGTTGCCAAATGTCCCGATTTTCGCAGGATTGCCCCGCTTTTAGTCATGAAATCCCGCATCCCGTTCGAAATTCGTAATTCCCGCTTTTTTGGATTTTCCAAATCTAATAACTACTTATTTCATATCCAGTTTTAAAGAACATCATTATGTTGAAAATGTATAAAAAAAATATCAAAAATTGAGTGGAACTAATATGTATGTATTTCCCGTGAACAAATATTTATTCAGAAAAGAGTTCGTATACTTAACCAGTTATTTCTTAATGATCAATCGACTCAGGATAATTAAAAATCATCATGTCCATCTTCTGGCTGGTTGTCTGTGACTGAAATACCCAAGAATTGGAGGCGTTACTCAATGAAGATAGTTGTCAAACTCATCAAGAGCTTGGAAATCATTGGGAGCTACTCAGTCAGCAATTTGAAAACGTTTGCATTAAGCAGGATTCATCCAAAAGCAGGGAAATACGAATTGAAGCTGAAACACGTTGAAAGACGATTTTTTTATGTCTGAAATGCTGCAGTACCTGTTAAAAACCACTTAAAATAAAGTGGTTGGGAAATTTTGCCTCATCCGCTTTATAGTCCAAGCTTTGTCCCGCCCGACTTCTATTTGTTTTGATTGAAGCAGAACGTTCTCTATGCAATACGCTTCACTTTGGAACAGAGTATCCGATATTGGCTTGATTCGTTCTTGGCCTCAAAACATGAGCAGTTATTTTGGCTCGCAATATTTTCCAATATATTTTTTGTATGGAAAATTTTCAAATCAAGTAAAAGTAGCAAAAAAAAACGAACAAAACATATTACGTATTTTTAATACAGGACAAAATTTTCTTTAATTTAACTCTATTATAAGATTTACACATTTATTGCGTAAATTTACAATTTGGGAAAAATACAGTGCGAATGGTCTAGCATCATTGCAAAGGCAAAATTTTACCTTAATCCAATAACCGTAATCCAAAATTAAAATTTTGCATTTGCAATGATGCAAGACCATTCGCACTTAAGATAGTTGAGGTATAATTTATTATCTTTTGTCCCGCGTAAGTTTTTAAAATCCCGCCATTTCTCACCTATTTTTAAATTAAATTTTTTTCTATTTCAACCCTACATAGGTTAGAACTAGAGGTGCAACTGAAAGTAAAATATATTAAAAACTAGTTGATCGCCCCGGCTTCGCCCGGTAGCATTTACTAATATTAGTTCTTCAAGTTTCTCCAACCCACGCACACCAGCCTGTTCTTATTTATTTGCAAATAAAATATCTAAATTTGTACTGCATACTTTAGGGAGCTTTTTATTACAGTTGACTGGACTCAAAAAAGAATTATTACCCGGAATTTTTGAATTTTTTTTCATTACAAACCATCTCCTAAAAATTTCGAATCTAATAAAAAAAAAAATCAGCCAAATCGCTCCAGCCGTTCTCACGTGATGACATTACATACATGGACCATTTCATTTTTATATATATAGATATTTACTCTCTCCCAAATTTTATGGCTGACACAACAATAAAATACATTGATTTACACGTATTTACGTGTATTTTGTGGTTGCAAGACTAAGGATTTTTAAAAAACAATTGTCTCTCAGTAACATTTCTATTTATATTTTATTTTATGATCTGAGTGTTGCGAGTTCTGGGTGTTTCAGCAGACAAGCCAAAAGAAATAATTACACCCATGTTGTATCCGTTACAATATTTATGTAGTGAAAACACATTATATTAGCAGTTTAATCCATTAAGTGCTAATGAAACCTTTGGCTGCACTAATGCGTTTCGTATTAACTTCTTCTAAATAATATTAGATTTAACTAAATATATGTACATTTAAACTTTATCTAAATTTGTACCATTACAATGTGTCCAATACAATTTTGGGGCAGACTTTGTAAAGTAATTAAATAATTAACTTCATTTAATGGTTGACATTTCAAATGAAAATAAAACAAACAAACACGAAACCGACTGCCATATCATATCATATCATATCAATTCCTTCAACATTGTAGTCTTCCATTCCTTGTAATATACATATGTAGGTTAGAGTGACAATCAGTTGTATGGAAAAATTTTTTTGTTAAAATTTTGAAGAGTGCCGGGTGGAATATTGTGATACTAGGCCTAAATGTTAAGTGCTGAAAATTTGAGCCAAATCGGTCAACGATTTCTGGACGCGCATCGAGGTCAAAGTTCAGATATATGCAAAATTATACTATTTATATGGAATAAATAGGTGAAACTCGTTAAATTTCTGCATTGTTTTCTAGAAATGTATAGATTTATTTATATTACTGAATATTACATTAAATTTTTTTTTTGGAAGTTAACCCTGCATCTCCTTTGGGTCAAAATGACCCAAAAACAGTATTATCGCCAAAATTCGAAAAAAAATGCAAATTTTTCAGATATTTTAAAAATTTTGCTACTAAATAAATACTTTTGCAATTGAATGCAAAAGAATTGAAATGTGTACGAAATTATCGTTGTAATGAGATATAAATGAGAAAATTTGGTTAAAAAATGATAAAGTTATTACAAATTCGCCAGACCATTAACGTGTTTCAGGCCACTTGAAGAAAAAATTTAGGAAAAAAAATTAACATATTTCGAGAAAAATTAAAATAAAAGCTAATTTTTATTTAAAATATATCCGTATTTACTTGTGTATGAGTTTTTGTTTTCGTAGAATACCGTTAACCTATTCGCAGGTATGGCCAAAAAAAAATATTTTTTTTAACGGCTGTTTCAAATCTCCATTTTCAAATTTTTCAAAATTTTGTTAAACAAATTTCAGAATTTTTTGATCATCACATTGGGATTTATTGAGATCAAAATAGGGAATAAAAATATGAAAAAATTATGTCAATACCTCTTACAGTTTTTTCGTACCTGCGATTTAAATTTTGCGATTTTCAAGAAAAACTAATTTTTTTGTCCATATTTAGGCGAATGAGCCCAATTTCCTTAATGTTATAAATTTTAAGTAAAACCTATTCATAATATTGTAGTCCTTGTAATTTTAAATATGGTCTGAAAGTTTTACTAAAATCGGAAAACGATAACCTTAAATCGTGAGGGTCAAAGGTCAAATTTTTCAATATTTGGAATTTCTAAAGAAAAGATAGCGAAATGTTATATATTTTTGGGTCGATTCTAATGAAACTTGAGCAAAATATACACTGGGGTATAGCATTTACAACAACAGTGCAAAAATGGATTTAATCCTTTAAGAGCACTTGGGGTCAAAATGGCTGTGTTTTTCGTGATTTTAAATGTTGAGGGTAATTTGGACCCCAAGTGCTGCTAAGAGTTAATTTCCATTTTTGTGCTGTTATTTTAAATTCTGGACTTTATGCTATACTCTCCTCAAGTTTAATTAAAATCGGCCCAAAAATATATAACATTTCGCTATCTTTTCTTTAGAAATTCCAAATATTGAAAAATTTGACCTTTGACCTTCAAGATTTAAGGTTATCGTTTTCCGATTTTAGTAAAACTTTCAGACCATATTTAAAATTAAAAGGACTATTATATTGTGAATAGGTTTTACTTCAAATTTATAACATTAAGGAAATTGGGCTCATTCGCCTAAATATGGAGAAAAAAATAGTTTTTCTTGAAAATCGCAAAATTTAAATCGCAGGTACGGAAAAACTGTAAGAGGTATTGACATAATTTTTTCATATTTTTATTCCCTATTTTGATCTCAATAAAACCCAATATGATGATCAAAAAATTCTGAAATTTGTTTAACAAAATTTAGAAAAATTTGAAAATGGAGATTTGAAACAGCCGTTAAAAAAAATATTTTTTTTTGGCCATACCTGCGAATAGGTTAACGGTATTCTACGAAAACAAAAACTCATACACAAGTAAATACGGATATATTTTAAATAAAAATTAGCTTTTATTTTAATTTTTCTCGAAATATGTTAATTTTTTTTCATAAATTTTTTCTTCAAGTGGCCTGAAACACGTTAATGGTCTGGCGAATTTGTAATAACTTTAACATTTTTTAACCAAATTTTGTCATTTATATCTCATTACAATGATAATTACGTACACATTTCAATTCTTTTGCATTCAATTGCAAAAGTATTTATTTAGTTGCAAAATTTTTAAAATATCTGAAAAATTTGCATTTTTTTCGAATTTTGACGATAATACTGTTTTTGGGTCATTTTGACCCAAAGGAGATGCAGTGTTAACTTCCAAAAAAAAATTTTTAATATAATATTCATTAATATAAATAAATCTATACATTTCTAGAAAACAATGCAGAAATTTAACGAGTTTCACCTATTTATTCCATATAAATAGTATAATTTTGCATATATCTGAACTTTGACCTCGATGCGCGTCCAGAAATCGTTGCCCGATTTGGCTCAAATTTTCAGCACTTATCATTTAGGTCTAGTGTCACAATATTCCACCCGGCACTCTTTGAAATCTAAAAAAAAAAAATCGGCTGTCACTCTAATGTAGGTATGTATGTATAATAATACTATGTGTTTGTAACCCCAAGTAAATCAAAGACTGGGTAGAGGAATATCATTTACACATGCCACAAGAAATTGTGGTTGAAAGAAAAATGAGCCGACTGCCACATTAACTTGGCCAGCCATTTGATATTAATTACCACAATTAGTAAATGGACATAAAATAGTTTCAAATGATTACGCTCATTAAAATGATGATTAGCTAGGATTGGAGCAGCAGCAGCAAACCACAACAACACATGTAGTATTTCATATTGCGGGCATTGGCCAATAAACGAGATTTGTTTCCACATATATGAGTATTTTTTGCTGCACTACAGACTACTGCACTACACTGAACTGAACTGCACAGAACTGCACTCCACTGCGCTGCACTATTCTGTTTGTTTTTATTGCCAACCATGGGTGATCGCTATCTATCAATTACAACACCGTTTTTAATTGGAACTTTTCAGATTTATTTCTTGAACAATTTGCGATTGTTTTTCTTTTTTTTATTGAAAAAAAGTAGCTTCTTTATCAATTTTAAAAATGTTAGAAACACAAGAGCAAAACATAAGACAAGAAACGTAAGAATAAAACTATTTGGCCCCTCTCTTTATTGGCCATGATCGATGAATTTGATTTGTTTCTTTTTTTTATATTCTTTGTTTAGATATCAAAGTTTTTTATTTTGTAGTTTTATCTACCAGGCGGTAAATTGTATGTAATTTCCTGTTGCTTCTGGTTCTCCTTTTTAGCTGACTATTTTGGCATTATCTATTTATCAATTTATGGCTTGTTGACTTTTCTACATCTTATTTTAGAGGTTGTTCTCTTTTATTATTTTTCTATTGGTTTTTTGTACTTGTCATGGCAAGATAAGCCCAAATAGAAATTGTCTACTTGAGTTTAGCTTATATTTTGTGAGATTGCTAATGTATGTTTTAGCTACTACTACTACTACTGCTATTTCTGTTCAATCATTGTGATAAAGTTGCTGATTATTGGTATCATTTGCCACTCACTTGTTTGATCCATCCAGCTTTTCGATTCATACAACACAGCTTGCTGCTAAATTTAACTGATCAATCATTATTAGTTTAAATAATACTGGCTTGGCTCTTGATTGAGTTTATTTTTCCATAAATATGAATATTTTTTGTATCCTACAATTTCATAATTCATACATTGTATACATATATAGTTTTAAGATAAGGTTATAAATGGTGCATTGATTTCATTAAATTTATTTATTTTTTAATTTGAACATGTCTTAATATTCTTGAACCACATAAATCACTCTACTCCTAGAAACTAAATAAACCATTGCATATTTTGAAAAGTGGTAGCTGCATAAATCTGAAGTGTTTAATAAGGAGCATCAAATGTTTCTAGACATTATTTCATATAAATATCCGAAGTCACAGTTGAAGAATTTTGCGCTTATGGCTTAAAGATCTGTTGATGGTACTCCGAATGCTTGGTCATGTGCTGTCGACCTTACAACATCGCTTCTACTCCTTGCTATTTAGGCACTGGAGCTTAGCCAAATAAGAATTTAGCCATTAATTTAGAATTTAAGCGCCTAAAAAGCTTTCGAGGTATTTGGTTTGAAGTTCAGTTAAAAGCTTATTGCTTTTGTTTTTACAATCATTTCATTTGGAGACCAGTTGCTCACAATTCATCCATAGACTTTCAAATAAATCAAAAGCAATAAGCCAACCAAAAGTTCAATGCGGAAAGCAGACGCGGTTTGAAGGTGATGTTTTCAAACTAAAATCATTGATCTAAACTAAGTTTTTAAATTTAACGTACTTTTTCATTCCTGGCTATACATAGACAATTTTGTCCATTTCCGTGAATTTCCAGGTTATTTATTCAATAAAGTATGGACGTAAATAACGAATATTTTTTTTATATTTTTGAACGCAGAATTCCGGGATTTAAGTTACTTTAAACATTCAACTCTTTATTGTGACACACGCGGATCCTCCTTGGGTTCCGTTGTGATACCAGGGTAGAAAGAGACGAACAGAAATGTCATATATGTATACCTCGTATGAAGACAGACAGTTCCGTTAGATCATTCCAGAAGAACTCTCTCAGCATTTCCAATATTTGGTCAGCCAGGGCAGTAAGTGCAAAGGTGCTTCAACGTGTTCTCCTCTCCATCATAATGACAAGTCATTATTCGGGAAAGTAATTTTTGAAAACGGAATCATCCCATTGTTCGTATGAAGACAGACGACAGTTTCGTTAGATCATGCCAGAAGAACTCTCAGCATTTCCAATATTTGGTCAGCCAGGACAGTATGTGCAAAGGTGCTTCAACGTCTCCTCCTCTCCATCATAATGACAACTCATACAGAAGTTATTGTATGGGAGTCATTTTTAAAAATGGAATTCAGGGATTTTCGGGATTTAAGTTAGTTTAAACAGGCAGTCAACTATTTAGAGTCAGGTTGTGATACCAGAGTAGAAATAGGTCAGGAAGGGACAGTAATTTCCCTTATATATGACCAATTTTAGTCCTTAACCAAATCATCTCGTTGCTCGTATGAAAACAGACAATTTCGTTGGATCATGGCAGAAGAACTCTCTCAGCATTTCCAATATCTAGTCATCCAGGGCAATTGAGGTGCTTCACCGTCTCCTCCTCTCCTTCATAATGGCAACACAATTTTTGACAACGGTATTCAAGGATTTTCGAGTTTAAGGTTAGTTTAAACAGACAGTTAACTAGTTAGAGTCAGGTTGAAATACCAGGGTGGAAATAGGTCAGGAAGGCACAGCAATTTCCAATATCTAGTCAACGAGGTCAATTGAGGTGCTTCACGGAAGTCTTTGAATGAGAAAGTAATTTTTGAAAACGGAATTTTCGGTTTTAAGATTAGTTTAAACAGGCAGTCACTCTTCAAAGTGTTCAACTCTACATGTGGGTCCCGTTGTGCTAGAGGTTAGGAAGGGAGAGCAATATCCCTTATATGACCAAATCATACCATTGCTCGTATGAAGATAGTTCCGTTAGGTCACGCTAGAAGAATTCTCTCAGCATTTCTAATATCTAGTCTGCCAGGACAATTGAAAACTCCTACAGAAGATTCAGTCTACTAGCATATACATCATTCAGGGAGGGACTGGTGATCGTTGCCACCACGACAGTCTCAATTATACCATATAGCCCTTGTCGTAGCACAAGTGTTCAAGACTATCAGTGTAAATCCGAGTTAAGTAGAGTTCAGGAAAACAATAATTTTTTTTTGGAATTGTTAATGTTTTTTAAACCAACTAAGGAACTTATAAACTATGTGTGAATGACTTAAAAATGGTGTTCCATTGGTTTCAAAGTGCGAGAGATGGTTTGTGAGGTTCACAAGTGATGATTTTGACACGGAAGACAAAGATCGCCAAGGCCAGCCAAAAAAGTTTGAAGACCAAGAATTAGAGACATTACTCCCTGACATTACTCCCTGAGCTTACAAAATCTCTGAAAGCTACTCAAGCAGCATTTTCAAAACGTTTGCAAGCAGCTGGATTCATACAAAATCAGAGAAGCAGGGTATCGTACAAATTGAAACCGAGAGACCTTGAAAGACGATTTTGATCGTCCGAAATGATCATTACTTGCGATGAAAAATGGATCCAGTAGGATAACCCGAAGCGTAAGAGATCGCGTTTGAAGCTCGGCCAACCAGCCGAATCGACACCAAAGCCAAATATACATGGCTCTAAGGTAATTCTCTGTATTTGGTGGAAGCATAAGGGTCCTATCTATTATGAGCTGCTGAAATCTGAGCCATTTTCAATTGTAAACCCCTAAAACTAACCTCACTTTTTATCAAACTTCCTTTTTGGCGAAAAAAACTAATAAACAATGAAAGTGACAGTATAAAATACTTTGCAATTTGCCAAGTTCACAACTACTAACTTTATCTTTACTTTCATTATCATATTTACCCTCAGAGAATTTGACAAAAAAGTATTTAAAGTAAATACACACAATTTAAATTAAATTTTCAACTCTTTAACACACAAATCATTTTTATTGAAATTATAAATTGATAAATTATACATTAAACACTTCACCTTAGGAAAATCCCGCCTACTGTTCTAAAAAAAAAATATAACGCAAAACAGCTAAAACGACATGCACGCAATTGTGTATTTAAACCAAATTCAGGCCTGAAATGCGTTGTACTTGTTTATTTTTTGTTGAACAAAATTTTTAGATTGTACTAATGCTTTATACTACATATATACTAAATAGAAAAACACAAAAAAAGAGTGGAGGCAACTACAAATACAAGTATTTGAAGTGGAAAAAATGTATTACCACGTATTAGAAAAACTTAAACAAAAATCAAGCTTTAGCATTGATAATTTCCATGATACATTACAGAGTAAATGAATTCAAAACGCGTGCTTAACGTGTTTTTTTCATTATTTTCAATTTTTCTTAATGTTTTTCGTTAGATTAGGAGGGTAGTTTGAAAAGTCATCGGACCTTATTTCTTAAAAAAAATAAGCCGGAGCTCTTGTTATGGTCAATGGAGATCGTTACTGCACCATGATCAATAATTTTTTGTTTGAAAATGTGGATGACATTGATCCGGGCGAGATGTGATTTCAATAGGATGGCGCTACATGCCATACCGCAACCGCGAACATTGATTTATTGATAGCTGAGACCTCGACAACCTCGATTTTTGACCTATATCTGGATTACTAAGTAATTTTTAACCCGATTTTTTTCACAAAAAAAAAATTAAAAAACATAAAATTTTTTTTAAAATTTAAAAAAAAAAATTAAAATGTAAAAAATTTTAAATAAAATTTACTTTTTTTGTGTTATTTTTTACAATTTCAAGTTCAATCCGACTTAAAAAACACCATTTATAAACAATTTTTTTTTTAATTTTAACTCGAAAATAAATTTTTATTCGTGTATTCGATTAATCGAAAAAAAAAATTATTCTAAATTTAAAAATATTATTCATTCGAATAAAAAAGAAATTTTTTCTTCGATTATTCGGATAATTTTTATTCGATTAATCGAGAAATTTTTTATTCTAAATTTAAAAATGTTATTCATTCAAATAAAAATTACATTTTTCCTCAATTATTCGAATAATTTGTATTCGATCGAATGAATAACATTTTTTATTCCAAATTTAAAAATGTTTATTCATTCGAATAAAAAATAAATTTTTTTCCTCGATTATTGGTATAATTTTTATTCGATTAATCGAAAAATTGTTTATTCTAAACTTAAAAATGTTATTCATTCGAATAAAAATTACATTTTTTCCTCGATTATTCGAATAATTTGTATTCGATCGAATGAATAAAATTTTTTATTCCAAATTTAAAAATGTTATTCATTCGAATAAAAAAGAAATTTTTTCCTCGATTATTCGTATAATTTTTATTCGATTAATAGACAAATTTTTTATTCTACATTTAAAAATGTTATTCATTCGAAAAAAACAAAATTTTTTCTTCGATTATTCGAATAATTTTTATTCGATTAATCGACAAATTTTCCATTCCAAATTTAAAAATGTTATTCATTCAAATAAAACACAAATTTTTTTCTCGATTATTCGAATAATTTTTATTCGATTAATCGAAAAAAATTTTATTCTAAATTTAAAAATGTTATTCATTCGAATAAAAAATAAATTTTTTCCTCGATTATTCGAATAATTTTTATTCGATTAATCGACAAATTTTTTATTCACATTTAAAAATGCTATTCATTCAAATAAAAAATAAATTTTTTCCTCGATTATTCGAATAACTTTTATTCGATTAATCGACAAATTTTTTATTCTACATTTAAAAATGTTATTCATTCAAATAAAAAATAAATTTTTTCCTCGATTATTCGAATAATTTTTATTCGATTTATCGAAAAAAAATTTATTCTAAATTTAAACATGTTATTCATTCGAATAAAACAGACATTTTTTCCTCGATTATTCGAATAATTTTTAATCGAATATTTGGAAAAGTCTCCATTGTGAACCACGGTCTTTCCATGGTTTCCTGAGAACTTTTAGGCTTTGGCCTCGTATAACTCGAGTATTTTGTGCGTTCACCAAAATTCTATGCGTGTGTGTAAGTAAGTGAGTGTGTTTTTGTGGCCTAAAGACCTGCAACACCTGTTTGATTTGCAACAACAAAATTTAAATTAAAAAACGTATGTATTCACTTTATATATTGCGTTATTTGTTTGTTTTTTATTTTTTCTTCTCTAAAATAAATGTAATTTAAGGTGATTTTTTTTTTTGTTTTGTTAAGCTGTCTAAAGCGGATTGGCTAAAGCCACAAATGAAAATCAACTTTTTAAAACAAAAACCAACAACTACAAAAACAAAAGCAAAAAAATAGCAAAATATCCAAGCGTTGTAAATTCACATTTCGAATGTTTTAGTTTTAGTATTACGCATAGTTTTTGGTGTAATACGAGAGCGAGTATGTTTGCAAATCTAGTCTAAACAATTTTCATAGAAAAATACAACATGGTGAATGTCGCTTTTTTATAGTTAAATAGTGTCATAGTGGAGTAACCAAAACATTTACTATCTATTACTCGTATATTTATAACGCCATTTTGACTTTTTCGTATTATGTTTTTTACTTATAGACATTATTGAAAATGAAAATTACGAGTACAATTTAATTTTTTGTGTTGCATACGAAAATGTGACATTTCAATAAATATTAGTTTTTTCTCGTTTGTTTCGTAGTTTTTTTGTTTTTGTTAAAGTTTAAATATAACGATATTCTAATAAATCAATGTCATATTTTAACGATTTTTTTTCTGAGCTTAAAATCTTAATTTTAAGTGAGTTTAATTGAATGTTTGTATTGATTTGAATTTTGCAGCAAATTACGGGAATTGATTGGAAAATATAACGAAAAATATACATGCATTAAAAACACACAGCACGTTTTTGATTGCGTTTACAATGAAATATTTTATTTATTATTTTAAATCAATGGAAACCTTAAGATTGTAGGCTATTAGAGTTTGAAATCAATTTAATCGGAAATAGTTAATTTGTTTAAATGATTATTATAAACAGAAGTATGTATGTATTCTATATCAGACTTAATATTGACAAAAATAGATAATTTTCTATATATAAGTTAATTCAAATTTCCATTCTCATCTTATTCATAATGTATTATTTGAGGGGAAATACTCATGCATATTTAAATGCATATTTATTATTCAGAAAACCTTTTTTTGAACTCTTTAACCATAGATGACAACTAGATAGGTAACTGAAAGCCAAAAACCTAATTCATGAGAATGTATTGCCATTAGAGAAATTCCGCAAAATTTTCCATCCCGGGAAATTGTGCATGAATTCCCGGTAATTATTTTCATTAGTTTTATGTTATATTTTTTGAACTTGACTTTCTCTAAAAGATGATTAAAGCTCCAAAACAAATGCAGAAGATTCATATAACAAAAAAGATTTAACCCAAATAGACCAATAACAAGTTCATTATTCAAATTATTCCAAAAACTCGTGAATGTCAGGGCTGTGATAGAATTCTATTCCGATCGAAAGTGGAATTATTTGTGAAAAAGCTAAATATGTACTAATATTTAGCTTTTTCACAAAGAGCAAAACGAGAATTTTGGTTTTAATTAACATCTTTACTTAATTTTTGATTTAATAAGCAAAACATTGCCAATTCAAAATTAAAAAAAAAATAAAATATTTATTTTTGCGAATTAACTGAATTAATTGGAATGTAACGAAGGTGGAACACAATCTAATAGAAATTGAAGCCATTCCGATACAAATGACAAATGGTGTATCAAAATTAGAAATCAAGTCAGTTTATCACTTTATATTAATTTTTTATTGGATTTTTTATTTGTATCCAATTACATTTTAAAACCAACGACAATTTTTAACTTTCTAACGAAGTCTAATTTCTTAAAATTTAATAATTTGTTCTAGACGGAAATTCCCAGGATCCCGGGAAATTTCAAAATTAATAATGCGGTAATTCGGCCCCAGATTTCAGTCCAATTTTCTCATGATAAGAACAAATTTTACCTAAAAATGCATTATATTATTAGAATATACTCATTGTTTTAATTAATATGAAGTTAGTAACAAATCATTTGGTTCTGTGGAAATGCCCATATAAATGTTTTTGGAAACTGAAATTACTGAATTACAAAATTTTCTAAAAATATTTTCATTGTATTGTCACTCACTGTATAATATAAATAATACGAAATTTATATTTATCTTCCAAAAAACTTATTTTATAAAACATATTTCATTATTCTAAAGATTTCTATTAAATAAATCAATATTCTTTATATAATTTAAAACTAACGGTACTTATACAGTTTAAAACACACTGCTGCTTTAATCACCCACTACTATTTTAAACAACCCTGAACTGAAATATGTTTAACTAACGGTAACACCTGTTTTTAGTAAACAAAGAACAGCTGACGTATGAAACACCAGTTGTAAGACAAAAAAATGCGGTAAATGTTGTACAACAGACCACAATAAATTGAAATTGTTAATAAAAGAAACTGAAATAAAAACATCAAGAAAATATATAAAATTAATTAAAACTATGTTACAACCTTCCAAACAACAAGTTTTACGATTGTACAAACATTTAATACGTTACGGCAATCAATTGCAATTGACGGATAAATCCTATTACTTGGGAAGAGTAAGAAGAGAGTTTAGAGAAAATAGCCAAGAAACGGAACAACACAAAATTGAATTTAACTTTAAGGTAATATAAAAAAATAATACACAATTAATAAATAAAATGTAGTAATCATTTTTTTTACATACTTATACAGAGAGGTGAAACTTTATTGCGTAAAGGCCGCATATTGTAAATTAAAAACAATTATGATTTCTTTGCTAACAAGAACTGTAGCTCAACAACTTAGATTAACATCAACTATTTTCAAACCTTCAGCAATTTGTTCTAACTATGTAGCTAATACTTTCCCACGCTTTAAACACCAACAGCTGGACTATTCTCGTTATCCCAAACTAAATGAGGAAGAACTAGAGGAACACTTTACTCGTGGCAGTGGTCCAGGAGGACAAGCTGTTAATAAAACCTCTAATTGTGTTTTATTAAGACATATACCCACAAATATATTAGTTAAATGTCATACACATCGTTTAGCCTCCCGTAATAGAGTAGAAGCAAGAAAACTTTTGCTAGAAAAACTGGATGCCCATTACAATGGTGAAAACTCTATACAAGCCCAGCTAAAAACATTTGAAAATAAAAAATCAGCCGAACGTAAAAGAAGGCAGAATAAATTGCAAGATATGAAACAAAAATGGAAAGAACGCGAAGAGCAGGATAAAATAATGGAAGTCACAAAAGATAAAGAATAAAGAAAATATATTTGTACCTATAAATAAGCTGTCTTGTTTCATTTGTTATATATTTAAGGAAAAAAAATTGTTTCCGACTTACCATTTACCAGGCTGAAAAGTCACCAAATCCTGCTTTTGATGAGGCTTTCTTGCGTATAGGTCCAGCCACTAATGAAGTGGCTGGTGTAGTAGCTTCTTTAATTGTCTGTTTTAAAGCTGGTAGATTTAAATACTTTCCCACACCTTCACGATATACTTTTAATGGTTCTTTTAAACGTTTTTGTTTCTTTTCCTCATGAATTTCTTGCTGCTGTTTTTCAATTTCTTCTGCTCTTTCTTTAATCAATTGCTCTTCGGCTTCTTTGAATGGATCCACAAAAACTTGTACCGATTCAATTATTATATCATCAATGGGACGATCTTTATTATCAACTTCAATTTGTTCCATTTTTTGTAAAGTGTCTAGACCACCCACAAGTTTGCCAAAGACAGTGTGTTTGCCATCCAAGTGTTTGCAGGAACGATAAGTAATAAAACTGAAAGTAAAAGAAAAATAAATATTTATTGATGATTTTACTATTTTATAGCCTTTAGCATGAGTGGTAAAGTTTTGTCATTCCGTTAGTAGCAACGGAAAAAATTATAGTATGCATTTTTACTTACAATTGAGAACCATTCGTATTTGGTCCTGAATTCGCCATAGACAACATGCCACGACCAGTATGACTCAAATTTGGTTTAAACTCATCATCAAATTTTGTGCCCCATATTGATTGACCGCCTGTGCCAGAGCCTGTAGGATCACCGCCTTGTATCTACAACAAAAATCTTACATAATATACAAATTTTTTTGTAGAAAACATTTAATACCTTACCATAAAATTCTTTATAGAACGATGAAATTTTGTTTTCGTATAGTAACCATCAGAGCAGTGACGCAAAAAATTATCACAAGTCTTGGCCACTTGATCGCAATACAGCTCAAAATTCAAAGGACCCAAATTAGTGGTTAGGCGCACATATCCCTTCTTCTTAACACGTTCATATTTCACCAAATCCTCCTCTATAATGGCTGCCTCATGATTATAAACCGGAGCCAAGGCGGTAGAGGTAAAACTGGCTGCCACTGCCCCGGTGGAATAATGAGCAGCATTAAATTTATCAGCCATTTGTCTGGAAGTGGAAGGTTTCTCCTCAGCTGGCTTATAATCTTTTTCCAATTCAGCCAATGTTTCCTTAGTTTCTAAATTCATTGTTTTAATTTTCTTACTAGGATCTTTCAGTTCTAATTCCTCTTCCTCAGTTAGCAACCTTAAATTTTTACGTATATAATAGAATTTCGAAATATCAAACTTTTCCAGTTTCTGAGGATCTTGTATGGTAATTATATCTTTTCTGAGAAAAGGTGTATCATCTACCAAATCTTTCCAATTTTTGGCTTTAATATTCAATTGCTCTATGGCCTCCCAGCAGAAAACATTACCCGTTGTGGCAACCGCCACTATATGGGAATTTTTCGTAAATGGTTTAAATAAAGCCGGGCAATGGTATTCATCATCGGCATTTTTAAAGAAATTTAATTTAATCAATTTCTTAGCCTCCAAAGGTTTACCGGTCGCCGGGTTCAATTTGTATTTCTTAAGGAAGTTGTGTATGGCCTCCAATTCGAAAACATTGCCTTCCAAATCACTATAGGGTGTCTCAAAGGGCACCAGGGAGATACAGCAACAATCAAATGGTAAACGTTTAAATTTAATATGTTCATTTTCCGCTGATTCGTATTTTTTGCCACCATACAATTCCGACCATTCGGTGTAGGTTAAATACCTGGAATTTTTTGTTTTATTTATAAATAAATGAAACTTTTTAATCAAGTTTTAGCAAAAAAAACTTACATTTTATCTTTTTGATGTTGTCGTTTACCCATTTTGTTTAGTTTTTATGTAGAAAACTTTAGAAAATAACAATTTTATATGAAAAGTCTGTAAAATATAAAAATTTGTTTATTTTGTAGTATGCTTCTTCTTTTAAACTGTTTTCATAATGACTGAAGATTGATAACAATATTAAGGAATGGTTGCTAATATTGGGAATAAATAGAATGTTACAGTGACTCTATAACTATAAGCTATTTATTTTTTTTTTTTGTCAAAATTACCGTAAATTTAAAAAAAAAAATTGTATTCATAATAAAATATAAAATGTTTGTAACAATTTTCATTATTATTCAAAACAAATAATGACATTTTTATTTATATAGGAAAACATTTATCAGTCTGTTCTTTTGCTTACTCGATTTACTTATTATTTTGCTAAATTTTATATACTTTGTGTATGAATATCTCCAAAGCTAGTAAAAATAATAAAATCTAGCAAGCAAACAATTTACGGCTTCTTTTTCTATTTTACATTTTTATATTTTCTATTTTTCCAAAACTAAACTACTCGAAGACATGATAATTTAATAGCAAGAGAATTGGGAAATTGTAAATCACAAAATACGGATGAAAATTAATTGATTAATTATGTTATTATCTTATTTGTATTGTTAATAAGTAATTTATTTCTTATCGACGAATAATAATTTAAAAAAAATAAATAAATACGTACAAATTCAATTTTTTTTTGACGGGAATATAAAAAAATAAGTTAAATACTAAATAAAGCCAAAAACCAGTCAAATTTTTCAAATTACTAGTCAAAATTCAGTTTATACTTTTATTAAAAGATTTAAGAAATCTGGAACAAATGCGTAATTCGTATTTTTTCTGTGTTCGTCACACAGAGAAAATAATTTTAATTGTGATAACCAAGGCAAGGATTTTCATGCACTAAAAGATTAAAAATATGCGCTTATAATATGCACTATAAAGAAAGAAAATATGCACCAAAAATTACAAAAATATGCAATAAAAACAAGTTTTTTATTTGAAATATATTTATTAATACAAGAAAAATATAAATTTCAGGTCACAGTTTCAATATATATGTATGTACATTAGGGTGACAGCCGATTTTTTTTAGATTTGCTTAAAATTTGAGCCAAATCGGAAAACTATTTCGGGACGCGCATCGAGGTCAAAGTTCAGATATATGCAAAATTTTGCTATTCATATGAAATAAATAATAGAAACTCGTTAATTTTATGCATTGCTTTCCAGAAATATGTAGATTTATTTATATTAATGAGATTAACCCTGAATCTCCTTTGGGTCAAAATGACCCAAAACTGTATTATCGCTAAAATTCGGAAAAAATGCAAATTTTTCAGTTTTAGTAAAATTTTTGCTACAAATGTTTTTGCAAATGAAGTCAAAGGAATCGAAATGTATACGTAATTGTACTGGATAATTTTCTTTAAATTTAGCAGCACGAGATATTGCTTTTAAAAACACTTTTCTCCATTCGAAATTAATAAATATATATCATCAAATTGAGATCTAATTTCTTCGGCTACTCGATGTCAACCATATGCTAAACATGCTACATGAATAAGTTTTGAATAAAATACCTTTATACTATTTCCAGCTATAAAAATATATCCAAAAGATAATTAAATATGCAATAAAATGGAAAAATATGCCAAATATGCATTTATAACAAAATATGCAACAACAAATCGATGCCATTTTGTTGCAAATTCTTCGATTCGGAAAGATAAATTGTCAAAAAGGATTTTGAGTTACTGACTACAAACATGCATTTGCATAAAAATCTTTGCCCTGGTGATAACCAAACGAATTTATAATTAATCAAATGATTCAGTCTAAGAAATTTTCCTATGTGGCTGAAAAATGTTAGTTGGTGTGACAATAATTAGATTATTTAAATCATAATTCTTCTGTGTCAACCGACTATCTATTGCTAAGTATAGTAAACATCTATGGATATAATCGAATCATTCGATTGGCAAAAAATCACAACGAATCTCTTCTATCTGTGCGGAAATAATAGTGTTATTTTAAGAAGGAAACTTATAAAGAAATTCCCCCAAATTCCAGACAAATATTTCTCGAGAATTTATAAAACAGTATTCCCGGAAATTCCAGGGAAATTTTTCCCGAATAGCAATCCTAATACAATTTCTTAAATTTTTAGATACCGTGAAATAACTCCCTAATTAAATAATTCCCAACAAAAATGAAATAACTCCCAAAGTGTAAAATGAAATTACTCTCAAAAATTGTCAGTTTTAAAATAATTAAATGATTAGTCCCAAAAAATATGAAATATGCGGGATTTGTTTAAAATTTTAGCTTTTATTTTAAAACATTTGTACAATATAAGTATTGGCTATAAACTTTTCCCATCTTTCTGGCAACATATGGATTTTGAGCCAAATAAAAATTTCACAAGAGTGTCCTTTGAAAGCTGCCTCAATTTTTAACAAAGGCCAGAAATAATATTCGGAGTTTAGAGTTCAAACTTTATTTTATTTCATTTTCTAAACTTTTATGATTTTTTTTCTAATGAAATTAATTGGCATCGAGGATCTAGCAGTTAATTTACAATGTTACAATTTGTTATAGACATATTTTTTTATTTAATCCAAAGTTAATTAATTAAGAAGCATAATTTCTTAATTTTAAATAAAAATTATTTGAAATGATAACAATATTAGTACATATAACTTTTGTTTTAATACTTTGCTGCAATTTTAGTTATTGACTCTTTATTTGAAAATCGAAAGACCCTGAACACTTCTAAACAATTCAATTTATCACAATTTATTGCTTAAGAAAAATGACTGCGATCACACACAAATTTGTAGCCATTCAAAAATCACAAGTAAAACATTTGTTAAAAACCACTTCGTGATTTGAATCCATTAAAATTGCCAGCATTTATTGGATTCTGTTGGGTATTTCTTACTCCCCCTACAAAATAATACAAATTTCAATACTACAAACAATTGTAACAGTCAAATTTGTTTTCGTTTAAAAGTTTGGCTGCTTTTTTTTCTCTTTTTCTTCTGCTCAGTAACACAATATTTCAAAAAAGACTGGAATCAAAACTGTATGTATGATACATATGTATCATACTAGAGCAGCCACTACCAACTGCTATGAGTTTTAAGAGGATAGTTGCAAGGAAAAAAAAAAGACCACAACAGTTTGTCAAATGTAAACGTTCCTGACAGTAGCAGGAATTTTTATTTTTACATTGTCGGCAAGAATGTAGAACTTCTACGCATTTCAAATTTTAAAATTGGACTACGAGAGTACCACACACACTCACATGATTCCGACTAGAAGTGTGTTGCTTGGTAAATAGATCTTGTTGTTGTTGTTCTGGGGCTGCTGATTTTATGAATATGAGCCGACGACTGCTGTTGCAGATGTTGTTGTTATTGTTGCTGTCTTAATGGTTCAAGCAATTTGTCAGTTGTTAAAGGCAGTCACTCACAATCAAACCAAAGTCGTGGTGGAAAAAGTGGATTGAATTTTTTTCGTTTGTTTGTTTGTTCCTTTTGCATGCAAAGGAAAATAACTCAACAGAAACAGTGGGATAAATTGGGTTAATTTTTTGTAAGGGATTTTGGTGTTATGCCAAGATTATAGTTTATTTACATTTGCTATCAAATGATTTAAATATTAGCACCAATTGTGAAGGTCTAAAGTCTTGTTAGGTTTTGGGACGATACCAATTTACATGAGATCCAAGAGCATCCCGAAAAATTCACTGTTTGGTGTGGATTTTGAGCTAGCGCCATCATCGGTCCATATTTGTTTGACCAGAACATCACCGTCAACGGCGAGCGCTATAGGTCTACGATTACCTATTTCTTTTGGCCTGAATTTCATTGAGGCATGGTTATCTCACGTGGAGGTGATGTGAACTGACCATAGAGATCGCGCGATTTGACTTAAACTTTTTCTTGTGATGTTGAGGTGTTCTATTTTGACACCTCACAGCCCCGCTCCTGACGGATCTTTGGGGTCCGTCGTCAAATATAAACTCCTCTGCTACGAATATTTGACTGATATATTTCCAAAATTAAAATTTTGTGGATGTAAATCTGGCATTTCTAAACGGCTGGTCCGATCGGAATAAAATTTGACGTGTAAATGGGTCCAGTAAATGCTCCAAGGGCGGCGCTATGGGGGCCCAAAATAGAACATCTTCGACATGTTAACATTTTTAAACACGTGCCATTTTTTTGTTTCCTTTCCGATTTATTTCAAAGATTTTTATATTTTTGGAAAGCGCTCGTCTACATCTTGTGCTTTTTATCTCTTATAATTTCCGAGTTATAGGAATTTCAAAATTGAAATTTTAAAATTTGGCCATACCTTGGTCCACTTTTTTAAAAATATAGGGCATACTTTTGCACCGAATGGACTCGAATTTTTTTTTGTTGGTTAGACAACTAAATTACCAATAATATACTAAAGATTTTAGAGCAATATCAATTATGAATCCAAAAATCAATGATTTCCAATTTAAAAATTCCGAAAACAGTTGATTTTTGCTGTTTTTTGGGCGAAAATGTGACTTAACTCTTTTTTTATTGAAAAAAAAACTTTCTTTAAGAACATATAACAATTTTATGTTTTTCTGTAAGGTATCTTTACGCAGAACATTTTGGTATAAAAAGCATGTCCTATTTTTTGAAAATGTCGTCCCAACACCCTTCGGAATTTAACCTATTTTTTATAAAAATTTCAACTTTGGACCACATGTTCTAAAATCCTAATGCTGGGATCAGAAAACGGAAAGCAGCTTTGGAAACCTTGATGTGTTCCCTATTTATATCCAAAGTATTTTCTCAGCCCCGCAGGAAATGTGGACCCTATGAGCAGAATTGTAAAAAATACTATTTTTGGGATTTTTGCTCCAATTTTTAGGAATTGCGGGATTCCCATTGTCCTTTTGACAAGTTTTTTTTACACTTTATTATTTAGATTGACAAATTTAAAAACGTTGTAAATTTCAATGAGTTTTCTTAATAAGATTTTATTACATATTAGAAATTCATTGAGTTTCTAAAACTAAAATTTTTATCAAAATTTTAGTCGGATTGCAAATATTAGGAACCGTTTAATCCAGATTTATTTCGAATTATTTTTTGTTTAGATAAGTTTATTTCTGGTCTTAGAAAATAAATTTCAAGTCAATATCTCAATTAGATTCAAAAATATGAAAGTTTAAATCTCCGTCCTTCATAAATATTGCACTTTATTTTTATTTTTTAGCGGAACAGCCGCTTAGGAATTCCAGATTTATTTCCAAAATATTTTGCTTTTGCCCCACTGTACTCTTGTCTCACAAAATCTAACCATAAGACAGGCGAATTTATACAAGGTGGAGTCAGTCAAACAGCTGATAATTTTTTTTTTCGCTTTTTGGTTCTAACAACTGTCAAAGCTTGTTTTTATATTTAAATATCTACATATTCTAAGCTTATTAACAAAATGTTTTTTGTTTACATAAATAAGTAAAGCCCTAACTATTGAATTATCTACATTATATTAAGATTAAATACTTATTTGTTTAATTTTTCATTTTGGTTTTTTGACATTTGTTAAGACCAATCGTTGTTTTTGTAGAACTGACACCACCTTGTATGAATTCGCCTTGGACAGTATTTTCAATACGCTGTTCAAATTTAAAAATTCATTTAAAAATTAAGAAAAAAAAAAAAAACAGAAAAATTTGTTCTGGGTGTTCATTTTGAAGGGGCCATTTATAGTGAGTGGTCTTTAGTGGTTTTTAACAAACAGAAGCCTAAATACTCAAACTACGTGTATGAACCGATCCGTATAAATAAATAAACAAACCAAACAACCAATCTAGCAGCCAGCCAGTCAACCAGCCAACTGATGCAGTGAGTAACAAACATTCCATGATGGATTGTTTAATTGTTGGCATGTGGAGCACGGCTACATATTGTGAGGTCTGAAATATCACGCACTCACGAAAATAAAACAAAATTGGATATGGGAAACAACAGCAAACAACATGGTATAAACAACATATTCCGCATTAAATGTCATATGGAGAAAACCAAGATAATTTTTTACATGCTCTGGGAAAATTTTCTTGCAAATCATTTTTCATTTGTGTTTGTTTATTTGTTTTTAGCATCATCCTCTTAAAATGATTTAATGATCAAGATTTCCTAAGAATGTCATTTCTCAATGGCAATATGTATGTTAAGGAAAAATCTTTCCTGCATGATCTCTCGCTCTCGATCATAAATAAATAATTGTGTCCTGTTATGGTGGGTTGTCTGGCGCATAGTTTTTTTTTTACGATCTTGCCTAGCAAATATAATCATTGATTATGTTACGATATCTTTGAGTTTGGTCACAGTCATGGTGTGACCATAAGTATTGGTCACCAGCACAAAAACACAATCATAAATAATAATAAAAAATAAAGAAAAAATCAAACAAAATGTCTTGTTCTTAGTTAACGGCCAACAAAATGTTTGAAACCGCAAGATGTTTAAAACACACTACAAGTGAGATAAACGAAATAAAGATGGAAGGCAGGAAAAAAAAGTTAGAAAATGCAAAGACAATATATTTTAACAAATAATGCAACCAAGGAAGATTGTTATCCAGCAAACAAACAAAAAAAAAGAGTCCATTGAATGCCTACAACATGTTTGTTACAGATCGATTTTTCATTCCTTCATACGTGGTGGACAACATGTTGGTATGTTGTCTCTGTCTCTGTTTATGATTTGGGTCATTTAAAAGAAATTGATTCACATCTCCGGCTGGCCAGGCCAGGCTGCTGCTATCTTTTCATCTTTTACAACATGAGCAAATTAAATGGCACCTCTTACTCCCATAATTTATGACTCCGACTTCAAATGTGGTTCGAATGGACAAAAAATTGTTTTTCATTTTTTCCAAATAGATTTTTATCTTAAGACATGGTTACGATTTATATTGTGGACGTGTTAGAAACGTGTTTGTGACAAAAACACACTAAGCAGGAAATAGGGTGGTGGTGGCAGACAGTCCCATAGAAAAATATGTAAATATTTGGTGTTATGACCTATTGTATTTATGGATTTAGCCAAGTTAAGTTTGTTTAAAACAATTATGAGAGCAAAATCCAAACTTATTACCATATTAACCTTATCCTTGTTTAAGGACTTTTATATCTTTAAATAATTGTAGATGTAAATATTTTCCTTAACCCTCTAACCCTCAAGAGTGCCTCAAGGCATGCATTACAAAACACCAATTATCTCAAAAAGTAATTACAATTTTTTTTTATTTTTAATTTTACTGTGACTTTAGTTACAGATTTTTTAACATTTCCCTCGAAGTTCGAAATGCATTCTGACTTTTAGTTTTTGTTTTTGTTTTGTGAGTGATGTCATAATTTTAACACGTGAAATTTTGTGTGTGATTTTTTTTTTAAATCAAAGTTTTACTAAGCTTTAGTCGCCCGATCTAATCGAAATATTTTGTATTAGTTATTATACCCTTCACCTTCGTGAGAAGGGTATATATAAGTTTGTCATTCCGTTTGTAATTTCTACATTTTTCATTTCCGACCCTATAAGTATATATATTCTGGATCCTTATAGATAGCGAAGTCGATTAAGCCATTTCCGTCTGTTGAAAT
The DNA here is from genome assembly GCF_958450345.1 of Calliphora vicina. Taxonomy (NCBI): domain Eukaryota; kingdom Metazoa; phylum Arthropoda; class Insecta; order Diptera; family Calliphoridae; genus Calliphora; species Calliphora vicina. Next base: position 97,085,399 of record NC_088784.1, on the reverse strand, counting down.
CAATTTTCTGAAGACCCCAGATATCTTCGGGATCCAAATCTTCAATAATTCTGTCAGACATGCATTCGAGAAGTTTGCTATTTAAAATCAGCAAAATCGGTCCACAAATGGCTGAGATATGAGGAAAAAACCAGGACAACCTCGATTTTTGACCTATTTTTTACCTATATCTGGATTACTAAGACATTAACATAGACAATATGGATATCTAATGATAGATATTTCGAAGACATTTGCAACGACGTATATAAGACCATAGTAAGTTGGACCTACAATGGGTCAAAATCGGAAAAAAAAAATTGAACCCGAATTTTTTTTCACCAAAAAAAAAAATTTAAAAAACAAAAAAAAAATTTTAATTTAAAAAAAAAAATTTTAAATTTAAAAAAATTTAAAATAACAATTAGAAAACTTTCCTAAACTTAATTTGCAAATTAGTTTCTGATGGATGTTCTGAGTTTATTGGGTCATAATTATCCAAAAAAAAAATTATTCGACAACTTTTTTTTAGCTTTTTAAAGTTTGCGGGTTAGAGGGTTAAAATTACGAAAAGTTCATATGTGTAAATAAAAAACAAGTAAGAAAGTAATATAATACCCTACACTAAGTAAAAGAGCAAAAACATTTTTCTTTTAAAATTTCAATAATTTATATTTTTGAGTGATTTTCGGAAGTGGGCCTTATATGGGAGCTATGACCAATTATGAACCGATCATCACAAAATTAGGTCGTGTGATTTATGTCTATATTAAAGTCATTTATGTTGAATTTTGTGAGTATACCAACATTTTTAAGAGATTTATGCACGTTAAAATGATTTTCGGAAGCGGGTCTATATGGGAGTTATGACTAATTATGGACCGATTGTAACAAATTTTGGTGACATGAATTTTGTATATATAAAACTTATTTGGAGCGAAATTTGTGGAGATACATATATAAATTAAACATTTATGACCGATAAAGTCCAATTTCGGAAGGACATTTGTATGGAGACTAGGAATAATAATCGACTCAGAAAGTTATTCTAAGTCGATCGGTATACTTTAAGGTGGGTGTTAGACTAATCAAACATCTGCACAAACGCATTATACCCTCCCCACTATGGTGGTGTAGGGTATAATTATTAAAAACACTGCAGTTCAAGAAGACAAAGGAACAGAATCGTTTGCGCAAAAGTAAAAGAAGTTCAAATATGTTATTTTCAAATGAGAATGTTTTTACAAAAAAAAAACAAAATGATTTTGAATATATTTTGTCACAATCACAAACATACGTTATAATATAAACTGTCCATGAATAGAGATGGGAAAGGGGTAAATACCTATTATTTATTGTAACAAAAACTTGGATATAAACTTCGAGGGCAGGTCAATAAGTCCATGACTTTTTGAATTTCCCGCCTCTTAACTGAAAGGGCAACACTGCTCCTGTCGATAGGCATCTGTCAGTTGACTCCTGTCAAAATTTGAACATTGACAGCAGACTACCACGTGACTTGAGGATAAAAAAAAAGAATTTCGCGTGCGTATTATTTCTTGCGGAATAAAACCATCACACAAACCAAAGCTAATCTTGATAAATACTATGGGAACTCTGCACCATCAATTTAAATGGTAAAAAAGTGATTTACTGAATTTCGTTGTGGCCGTACAAGCACATTTGAGGTTTCTATACACGAAACAATTGACAAAAATTCACGATCAGAGATTGAAAGTGAGAGCGATTGTGGAAGACATTGGTATCTCACATGGCTCAGTGGTTTCAATTTTGAAAGATCACTTGAGGAATCTTTGAGCAAGATCGGTGCCGTGTTTGCTCATAATCGACCACTAACGCAAGGCCGCACACAAAAGCGTCCCCTAAAATTAAATGTTTGAAATGTTGAAACGGTACCTGAATACTTTCGCAATGACCTAAAATACTACCAAAATTTTGTTTAGCTTGTTCTAAGAAGGGCAACCCGAGCCGCTCGTCGCACAAATTTTTGAGGTGAATTTTTCAGTTTTAATTTTTGCAATTTATTTTAAAAGAATCGAAATGTGTACGTAATTATCGTTCTAATAAGATATAAAAGACAAAAATTGGTTAAAAAGTGTTAAAGTTATTAAAAATTCCCCTGGACACTAGAACAAGAAATGTAGAAACAAAATTAACATATTTTTAGAAATATTAAAAAAGCTAATTTTTACTTAAAATATATCCATATTTACTTGTGTATGAGTTTTTGTCTTCGTAGAATATCGTTAACATATTCGCAGGTATGACCAAAAAAATAAAAATTTTTTAACGGCAATTTTAAAACTCCATTTTCAAATTTTTAAAAATTTTGTTAAACAAATTTCAGAATTTGTTGATCATCTCATTGGGATTTATTGAGAATATAATAGGGAATAAAAATATAATAAAATTATGAAAATATCTCTTATAGTTTTTCCGTACCTGCGATTTAAATTTTGAAATTTTCGAGAAAAACTAATTATTTAACCATATTTTGTCTAATGAGCTCAATTTCCTTACTGTTATAAATTTGAATAAAACCTATTTAGATTATTATAGTACAGATAATTCTAAATATATTGTGAAAGTTTTGCTAAAATTGGAAAGCGTTAAACCTTAAATCGTGAAGGTCAAAGGTAACATTTTTCAAATTTTTCAACTAGGGTCTTTAAATAGGGACTTCATGACTTTGACAGTTGATAGCGACCATATTGTTGAAGCTAAATTTGTCGAATTGGCTGTCATTTATTCTGTTTGTTTTGCCAAATCAACATGAACGGATATAGCGTGCAACAGCATGTGCAAATAATAAAATTGTTTTATCAAAATGAGTATTCTGTTCGGGCAGTGGTGGATAAATTTGAGTCCACTGGTGCAGTTAACAAGGAACCAACACGCGTACGACGACGAAACGTAAGATCTGCCGAAAACATGTATGTGAAATTGTGCAGGAGTATCCAAAGCAGTCGATTTCGCGTCGCTAACAAGAACTCTGCCTTTTGCGGACCACAATTTGGCGAATTTTGAGTCGTGACTTGGGCCTACACCCATACGCAATTCAACTGATCCAGGAGCTGAAGGAAAACTACCATAGACAACGACTTGTGTTCGCTGAAAGGGCCCTGGATCAGTTGGAAATTGACCCTGAATGACATTTGCCAGGCCATCATCGTCAACGGCGATCGCTATAGGTCGATGATTAACCACTTCTTCTGGACTGAATTGGATGAAATGGACAAAAATTGCATGTGATTTCAACAGGACAGCGCTAAGTGCCACACAGCTCAAGCCACATTGGACATTCTGCATGACCGATTTAGGACTCGTTTTCGACTGCCTTTAAATTTGCGAATTGGAACATGATTTATTAATGAAATTTTGTTTACATTAAAATGGAATTATATAGCTATCAAATGCGAAATGTTTGCATTGGTTTTTGTTTTACAACATTTGATATGATTTGTCACGCGACATTTGTAACGCTATATATGTTTCTATCATGTTTGTTAGCAATTAGTCAAGTAATTTCAACTCAAAATTTCATAAGCTACAACTTCGTATTTAGTTAAAGAGACTAAATTTTGATTTGAATTAAAATGTTCAGCCACTTTATTAGAACGATCGCGGATTTCTGATAACAAACGATGAATTCGTTTTGGATTTTGAAGTGAAAAACCTTGGGTATTGTCGATTTGTTGTTTTCTACATTAGAAATAAATATAGTAACCCGAACGAATAGAACTCGTTGTCATGATCTTGATTTATGCCATATACACTTACGATCGCGAACGAGACACACTTTGAATATCAAAATAAAATGTTTATGATGCAGGAGTTTTTTATTTAAAGCCACTAAATTTTGATTTGAATTAAAATTTTCAGCCACTTTATTAGAACGATCGCTGACAAGATAACAAATGATGATTTAGTTACCGGAACGCGACATTGGAACCTTTTTTCGATAAAAAATATTTAACATTGAGCTATATACACTTTGTGCAACGTTTCTCCAATTTGTTTATCCCTTTCAAAAAATAAGATTTGTCGAGGTCATCGAAATAGGTATTTGTTTGGGAGATTATTTATCTCTTTCCCCGAGCCATTTCTGCAGGTTTAGTAACAAGAGATAGTCACTCGGGGCTAAGTCCAGAGAATAGTGTGGACGAGGAAGCAATTCGTAGCCTAATTAATGGATTTTTTCCATACCATTGTCTTTGTGAAAAATTACTTTTTTCTTAGACAAATGCGGTCGTTTTTATAAGTTTGCCATTCCGTTTGTAATTTCCACATTTTTCATTTGGGATATAGCCAAGTCCTTCAGTCCGTCTGTATGTTGAAATCAACCTTACGAAGCCCCCAAATAACTTACATACATGAATATATTCACTATAGACCCGTTGCGGTTTCTATTTAAAATCGAAATAGAATAAATAATCCGCTGGGGTTTTTTCCCTTTTTTCCATTTTTAACACTGAATTTGAATAGAAAAAATTGCAAAAGGGAAAAAACTCCCGCGACTTTGTTAATCATGATTGGGCTGATAAGGAAAAAACCGGGACAACCCCGATTTTTGGCCTATTTTTGATCTACATATATCTGGATTCATAACATTAATATAGACAATATGGATATCTAATGATAGATATATTTCAAAGTGCATTGTAACGATGTATATAAGGCAAGTAAGTTGGATCCACAATGGTTCAAAATCGGGAAAAACATTTTTAGTCCGAATTTTTTTTCATCAAAAAAAAAATTTTTTTTGTCATAAATTTTTTCAATAGTAAATTTAAAAAAAAAATTGGGAAAAATTTACAAAAAAAATTAAAAAATTTAAAAAAAAAAAAATTTAAATTTTGTTTACCTAAATACTTTTAAAATTTGTATTTTAAATTATAATTTGGTGAAGGGTATATAAGATTCGGCACAGCCGTATATTAGCTAGTTTTTTTTTTCAAATCCTCATTAAATCGACCCAATAAATTGGCATAATATTCTCCATTGATTGTTTTACCCTTTGGTGTTCTCCAATCGACCAACACCATATCGTGAATTTATTCAATTGTTTCGGATGGACGCCTCAACTGGGCGTCCAGAACGTTCAGCGTCTTTTGAGCTTGTACGGCCACAACGAAATTCTGTAAACCACTTTTTTACCATTAAAATTGATGGTGCAGAGTTCCAATAGCATTTATCAAGCTTAGCCTTGGTTTGAGCGAAGCTGCTTGTTCAATTTTTGGCAAGAGTCAACTGACAGATGCCAGTGTTGTCCTTTCAGTTAAGATATAAATATATTTATAAGCAATAAATACTAAAGAGAAAATGTCATTAAGATCGAATCATTCGATTATTGACATTTTTATTTTCAGTCAAGGTGGTGCTTTCTGTGGAAATGCCCATATATAATTAAAACATCGCCCATCCTTATAAGTATGGATTCAAGATAACATTTTTAAAAACATTTTTGAACAAACACTTCCAATTAGTTCGCCTATGACCGTTACAATTTCTGTTTAATCATAATGGTATTTAAATTTTGTCACAAAATACAATGTTTTTTTTTCTGCCAAACAAAAAGATAGATAAACTACTTTTAATAAGTCAAATTTTAAATATGGCCCATAAATAAATTTTCTATTCAATGATTTGTGTGTTAAATTATTAGCCAACTGTTGTTTATTTGCCTGTCATTTTTCCTAACTATTTGGTTGGCTTTGCTAACATCATGTATGCCAAGAGCATAATGTAATAATGTCGCTTCACATTCACATTTCATCTTTACAGTTTACATACATACATATTTGTACGAATTTTGCTTTGGCAAAAATTGGAAGTTTGGAAGAGGAACTGCTGGCTGGCTGGCACAGCAAATTTGTTGTCGTCTGTCAGTGTGGCAGTCAAAGTTTGTTGAAATTTATTAAAATCAATTTGCAATTAGTGCTGAAAAACATATTGACCATTTTGATCTCGAACCAACAACGACAGACGAACAACTGACTAACTTGTTGCTATTTTGGCTTAAACTATAAAATATTTACGATTTTGTTTTTTTTTCCCCCATTTCGCTTTATGATTTCGGTTAGCAGTGCAGTGAATTGCATTGCTTTGAATTATTAAAGTTTTTCCCGTGAGAAATTTACATACACAATTATTTTTGCTTTGAATTATATAAGAAGAATTTTATTAATTAAGTTTTAAGTTGAACATCATGTTTAAAAAGTGAACCCAGTTGGAAATATCCTGATGTGAGTTTGATGACAGCCTGTGACGTTTGCTTATATTGCACTAGGAAATAATTCAGTGGCCCGTGAACTATTAAAGAGAGCTCATGAAATAATGAAGGCGGATGGGACAAAAATAAAAAATGAGTTTTTGAGCCTTTACTCTTCTGTATTCGATAATACTTGGTGTAAATGTTTTCCATGGCCACAAAAAAATTCACCAGTGGGGTGAAAAAACCAAATGTTTCCCCCCAAAACCGAAAAGATTTAACATAAACAAGTTAGAGAGCTATATTCGGCTGTGCCGAATCTTAGATACCCTTCACGAAATTTTACTTAAAAATAATTTTTTTTTAAATTTTTTTATAAAAAAGTTTTTTTTTTAAATTTTTTCTTTTCGAAATAGTTTTTAATTTTTTTTTTTTAAATTTTTTTCCAATTTTTTATTTAAAAATTTTTTTTTGGAAAAATAATTTATGAAAAAAAATACTTTTCGCGATTTTGACCCATTGTAGGTCCAAATTACTATGGACAATGGACTATAAAATATCTATCATTAGATATCCATATTGTCTATATTAATGACTTAGGAATCCAGATATAGATCAAAAATAGGCCAAAAATCGAGGTTTTCCCGGTTTTTTCTTATATATCAGCGCTTTGTGGGCCGATTTTGGTTGATTTTAAATAGCAATCGAGCCGGAAGAATTCCCGAATATTGATGTATGAATCATGTATGTAAGTTTTTTATGGGCTACGGAAAGTTGATTTCAACATACAGACGGACATTGGTATTCCACGCTATCTAAAACGATCCAGAATATATATACTTTGTGGGGTCGCAAATAAAAAATGCAGAAATTACAAACGGAATGACAAACTTATATAAACCCTTGCACAGGCGCAGATCCAGGTCAACCATTTGGGGGGGGAATTTAAAATTTGTTCTACATTTCTCTTTTTATTCCTTTTAATACCCTACACCACCATAGTGGGGAGGGTATTATGCGTTTGTGCAGATGTTTGTAACGCCCAAAAATATTGGTCTAACACCCACCTTAAAGTATACCGATCAACTTAGAATCACTTTCTGAGTCGATTAAACGATGTCCGTCCGTCCGTCCGTCTGGCTGGCTGGCTGACTGTCCATGTAAACCTTGTGCGCAGAGTACAGGTCGCAATTTTGAAGATATTTCGATCAAATTTGGTACATGTTATTTTTTCGGCCCAGGGACCAAGCCTATTGAAACTGGTCCATTATTTCACCTAGCCCCCATACAAATGTCCTTCCGAAATTGGACTTTATCGGTCATAAATGTTTAATTTATAAATGTATCTCCACAAATTGCGCTCCAAATAAGTTTTATATATACAAAATCATGTCGCCAAATTTTGTTACGATCGGTCCATAATTAGTCATAGCTCCCATATAGACCCGCTTCCGAAAATCACTTTAACGTGCACAAATCGCTTAAAAATGTTGGTATACTCACAAAATTCAACATAGTAAACTTTCATAGAGACATAAATCACACGACCTAATTTCATTGTGATCGGTCCATAATTGGTCATAGCCCCCATATAAGGCCCACTTCCGAAAATCACTCAATATAAATTATTGAAATTTAAAAAGAAAAATGTTTTTGCCCTTTTACTTAGTGTAGGGTATTATATGGTCGGGCTTGACCGACCATACTTTCTTACTTGTTTTATATGAAAACTTTTCGGTTTTGGGGGGGAAATTTCCGAAAAGGGTATAACAAGTAAGAGAATATTTATACCTTAAAATACAAATTTTAAATATTTTTAAGTCACAAAATTTAAAAAATTTCGAAAATATTTTATAATTTTTTACAATTTTTTTTTAAATTTATTAGTGAAAATAAAAGGACAAAAAATGTTTTTTTGGTGAAATTCGCCATTTGTGGGCCGATTTTCTCGATTTTAAATAGCAACCGAGCCGGGAGAATTCCCTATATATTGTTTGCTAGTTATTTGGGGGCTACGGAAATTTGAACATACAGACGGGTATGGCTATATCGACTTCGCTAACTATAACGATCCAGAATATATATATTTTGTGGGATCGACTCATGGTGAAATTTTCCTTTATTTCCCCCCTCTGGTAAAAACTATATAAGATTCGGCACATACGAGTATACCTCTCTGATTTGTTTCTTCTCAATTTCCTATTGGGTATCTCACACGCAAATATTTATTACTTTGAAAAAGGATGTAAGGTTCTTTGACCAAATAGAGCAAATATCTCAGTCTTATTGAACAAATACAACCGGCATTGAACTGCCGACGTTCATACAGAGCAATATTTTGTGATCATTGTGTCCATTCAACTGCGTAATAGTGAATTTTATATTCATAGTTTGGTGTTGAGCTGAGATGATGATAAAGTTGCTTTCCCTAGCAAATTCAATTTCCGCTTACGCATGAAAAATGCACGCAAAACAAAAAACAAAAACACAGATAAAATTGCTTATAATTCGCATCATCTAGAGGCCACACTCCGCCGCCCCTTTTTGCTAACATATTTATCATTTAGTCTTAACACGACTTTAGCTGCGAAAAGAAAATCTTTTTCATTTGCCTTGGCCACAACGCATTTATTATTTCAAAACTCACTTACTTAAAGTTGGTAAGTGACTTTTGGAGTCTGGGAATAAAGGAGAGAGCGAGAAGGATCATAAGAGTTTTAGAATTGTTTTCTACTTTTTTTTTGTTATTTCTGTTCACTTAGTAAGTGGTTCTTAATGATATGTTTTGCATAATGACCAAAAGCTCATTTTTCCCCTTGACTTCTCAGGTTTGTTGGTGGTGGACTGACGACTGACTGTTAAATTGGCCAGGCTGTTAGTAAGAGAAGTCTTAGTGATTTATAAGGCCTATTAATATGTTAATGCAATTTCATGTATTTGCGTTTTACAAACTTAACTCCCAGTTGTGGAAGAGTGTAATTATTGTTAATTGAATAAAACAGTTCAATATATATACTTGTCAAGTTATCTGCATTTTTTTTGTCCAAACGGAGAAAAAAAACCAACGCAGATTAAACCAACAAAAGTAATATGAAAATGTCTAATAAAACAACATACAGCTAAATACGAAATAAATTTAAACGTGTATTTCTTTAGCCGTTGGAATTTCTAATGATTTGTTTATGGAGTCACTGAGGCTTTATTGTCTACTAATTAATGTAATTTAGTTTCCTTTTAACTATGCAAACGAAAATCAGTTAGGATATAAAGTGATTTATTTGAGATACCGTTTTGTTATGACAATCGTATTTGGCTGGTTAAAACTTTGGAGAATAAATGTTAGGGAACCGAGTGAATATTTTGGTGAAGTACCATCAGTAATAAGTGATTTCAAGGATAGTGAAAATCCTCCAAATTTTAAAAAAACATTGGGTTCAGCAGTTAAACGTTTGCGTCAATTATTAAACAAAAACTTAACTTCAAGGAAACTTCACTTTGTAAGAACTTTTATGATAGATATGGAGAGATAAGAGATGACTGGGACGAAAACTTTATGCTCCGGGATGAAGCGTAATCAAATTTTGAACTTATATAGGTTGTAACGTACAGTTACATAAGTCAATCTATTAACTTAACATAATTAATACTAATACAATATATGTATGTTATTAGCATATTGTTGTTAGTAATTTGCAAATAGTTTATGTGAATTTTAATATAAGACATCTAAGAAAGACATTAATCGAAGTCCCGATCTACTTATACTTTGCTCACGGGTAAAAGCATAATTTGACGAGGCCAAAATAATACCGTAGTTAGTTACCGAGAGCCGAAGCATTTATCTCGTTGTAGAAGCTGTGTTTACCAATAATTAGTGGTTAGCCGAACGAGAGCCGAAGCATTTATCTCTTCGGATTATACTCAGTAGCTAGTCCAAACTAATAGAGCCAACGAGTTCATCTCCTTGGTTAGCATCAGTTGCATTTCCTTTATAATAATATAATAAGTCGTTAGCCGACCGAGAGCCGAAGCGTTTATCTCGTCGAATCCTCTATTAGAAGCTTCGCTCATTAACAAACATATTCTAAAGATACAAGACAGCTCTGTGGTAAAGATTTCCAAGGAAGCAGGCCTTTCAAGAACCTGGACAGACTAAGCATACCCCGGATGTATTTAATTTTGGCAATGTTTGCACTTGAATACCGAAATTCCTGAAACGAGGAAAATGTGTTCCAAAAATTTAGTTTATTCAGCTCTGCCGTTATTGCCGTGTGATATCTTATTAACTTTTAGTGTATTGAAACATATGGGGCCTTTCAAAAATAAAGTACATTTTAAGAGAATTAAACTCGACTTTACTTAAGAGTGGACTTTAGGTCTTTCATAGACAAGTTAAAGTATACTTCTGACGTTGAAGTCCACTTTAAATATAAAACTAGCTGAAGCTGTTATTAACTCGTTTAACAACAGCATCAGCTGTTCTTCACCAAGTAAAAAAGTTCGTAACAAAGTAAAAAATGTTTAAGTTACAAGATATTGGTAGAGATTTTGCAATTATTAAACAGTTATCAATAAAATTAGTACCAAAATAGTCTAATTATGATATTCATCTTATATATTTTATTTTTCCACAACAAACAACTTTGTTTCTTTAGTTGTCCCGGTTACTTTTGTTGTTTTTTTTACCTTTTTTGTTTTTTTTTTAATTTTGTATGTCAGCTGTTCAGCGTTGCCACTTGTCTGTATTTTGTTGTATATTGTATGAAAACATTTTCTACATTTGCGGTGGCACCCAGTTAAAGTCGGTTCAATTTAAAACATACTTTAATTTTGACTATAGTTGCAAAATAATTAAAAGCAGGTTTTTATTTTAAAGTTGTTTCTAAAAAGAACCGACTTTAGTGTTTGACTATGATTATGGGCCTTTGTCTTTTAGAAATTTTTTAATAAATCTCAATGTTTGGAGACGGCTGAAGAAGCCCTATTTTATATGACTTGGAGTTTTATGTCAAATTAGAAATATTTTCAAAAAAATTTAAGTTGATAAAAAAAATTTCAATAGATTTTTAAATATACGAGTCCGTGCATTTTTAAATGAAACACAAGTTTTTGGATAATAAATTATTTTATTTTTCCACAAAGTATCCTTTGAGCTTTGTCAAACGTTTCTCCAAATATGTTATCCCCTCCAAAAAATAAAACTTTTCGAGGTCATCACAACAGGTATTTTTCGTGAGATGATTTCATGGTTGGAGTCAAATCTCTTTTCGCCGAGATATTTCTTCAGGTTCTTCAGAAATTGTCACCCGTGGCTAAATCATGAGACTAGGACGAAAAAGGGAGCATTTCGTAGCCTAAGTCATTGATTTTTGCCATGAAAACAGCACATGTGTCTACCTTTTTTGCACCCGATTGTGAGCAAACGCGGCAACCATCTTGCGGAAAGCTTTCTCATATCCAAGTGATCATTCAAAATTAAAACCACTGAGCCATGCCTATGACTTCCGCAATCTCTCGCACTTTGAAACTCCTATCGGCCAGCTCCATATCGTGATTTTTTTCAATTGTTTTGAGTTTAGAGACTGGGCGTCCTGAACGTTCGCCATTTTCCGTGCTTGTGCGGATACAACGAAATTCAGTAAACCACATTTTTATACCCTTCACCATGAGTTGCATTCCGTTTGTAATTTCCAAAATATAATTTTCCGACCCTATAAAGTATATATATTCTGGATCCTTATAGATAGCGGAGTCGATTAAGCCATGCCCGTCTGTCTTCGGGATCCCAATCTTTAATAATTCTGTCAGACATGCTTTCGAAGAAATTTCCTATTTAAAATCAGCCAAATCGGTCCACAAATGGCTGAGATATGAGGAAAAAACCTGTAGCCCGTTTCGGTATTTCTCGAATCGAAAAACTTTCCGCATGAAACGATTGAATTGCAACAAAAACAGTGTAAAATGAAACAAAATATGTTTTTTATCGCACAAGTGTTTCTGTATCTTGAGTTTGCGAGAATTATCTGTCATTTAAATAATTTTCCAGCAATTATTGGAAGGATGTGAGAAAAAGTGTTTCTGTAACAACATTTTGCGAAAAGTTTCTCACAAGAACTGTCAAAACAAGTCACATTTGAAATTGGTGTGAGAAAAACTAAATTTTAAAAAATATAGATATTTTTAACTTCGTATGTATAAATATGGAATCCAAATCAGCCGAAAATGTAAGTAGCACAGAGTTTGAATAAAATAATTATGTATACACATGTAAGTACACAAAAATGAGTTTCAAAATTATTTTTTTTAAATTCATACTCCACTATACTTTTTGTTTTATATTTAAATGATGACAATCAATAAAACACAATTGTTATATTTTGGCATTTTAATTTTTTTTAGCCATTCACTGTTTTGATGTTATTATAATTTCTTTCTTTCGTTGACGTTTGTCTTGCATTTGACACTTAATTACTGGAAATATTCCAGTAAGAACAAAATCTGTGTTGTCTGTTTTCGCATTCAAATACAGAAACAATTTTTTGTTTCACACTTCATGTGAGAAGTTTTCCGATGCGAGAAATACAGAAACGAGCTACTGGACAACCTCGATTTTTGACTTATGTTTTACCTATATCTGGATTACTAATATCTCATTAATATAGACAATATGGATATCTAGTGATATATATTTCAAAGACCTTTGCAACGACGTATATAAGACCATAGTAAGTTGGACCTACAATGGGTTAAAATCGGAAAAAATATTTTTAATACGAATTTTTTTTTCACCAAAAAAAAAATTTAAAAAACAAAAAATTTTTTTTTTGTAATTTAAAAAAATTAAATTCGAAAAAAAAAATGAAAAAAACAACTTTGGAAAAAATAATAAAAAAAATTTTTATAAAATAAAAAAAAAGAAATTTAAATTTAAAAAATTAAAATAACAATTAGAAAAAAAAAATCCAAAAAAAAATTAAGAAAAAACACTTTGGAAAAAATAATAAATTTTGTTTACCTAAAAATATATAAAATTTGTATTTTTAAGTATAATTTGGTGAAGGGTATATTATAAGCTTTCTTACTTGTTTCTTTTGAAACCGTGTGACGATGAAAAAAAATAATAATAATATGTTGGACCAAGAATAAGTTTTGGCTGGAATAGTGTGTGTAAGTTTTTTCTGACTCACCCTTTAATAACAGCGATCACTATTCTTATTCGTAAATACTTGAATATTTTAAAATAATTTTTTAGAACATCTGGAAAGTGATCGACATAATGAACATGTGTATATGATCATCTGAACTCCCAGAAGACTTTAAATTAAAGGCCTTATTCATAATCAATTTTTAAATTTAGTACAGGTTTATAAAACACATTGTGTATGGAAATTCTGTTTTATAAACCACTTATAAAATTAAAAATTGATTATAAATAAGGGGTTTAAAACCCAACTCAGAAATCTTAACATTCTCTTTGAAACATTCTAAATAGGGATGGAAAAATCAAGTTTGAAAGTATCAAATTTGTCCCGAAAGTACTGTATTACTTTCGTACGATCGTATCAACTTCCTCATCCCTAAGAATTGTGCAATTATCTAAGTTCTGTAGTTAAAACAATTAACATTCAGTTAATTAATAGTTAAAAATAATGTATATGAAACCATAATTCCTTAAGTATATTTAATTTTTTATAACATTCCATGATCATTTGTTATTATAATTGTGAACTATAGTGTTTCCTCTAGATCGCTTAAATATCAAAATCATAAATCATTTTAGTATGTTAGTTTTTAATTCGCAAAAAAAATCATGGTACTCGGTATCATAAATATTAACTGCAAATAACATAATTAGCACTGTTTTAGTTAAATGCCACAATTAATTTTTTTCTACCTGGACATTACTCTGCACAGCAATAATGTCTTGGCATGTCTTGCAGCAAAATAGTAGATGGAAAAAATCGCATAAACAATTAATAATAAAACACGTACAATTGTGTTGCTTTTAACAAATTATACTTTATAATCAAGTAAAAATCTCATAAAACATCTAAACCAACAAAAAAAAAGGAATGAAAATAAAAAATCGTAACTAGAAGAAAATAATGAAATGTTTTTGTCATTGTTTAATAAAAACATTTCAAAAATCTGTAGCGGCTTTGTGTTCAATTTAGCCAATTCATATCATAGTCTTCATAGTTGTAAAACTTGCAAGTGATCGTACACATCATGTTGTATGCAACAAAACATCATACACACAGCCAGACTGACTGACTGACTGACAACAAGTGTCTTGTGTACCGCCCATTGTATTTAATTCCATTTTTCTCTAATGATTTTTTTGGTCGTAGTTTCTTCTATTTGGTACCATAATAATTGCATTAAAAATGTATTCTGCGTACCATGAAACATTTTGAGATGCCATACCATGATCAGCTAATTCCAATAGACCATACCCATACACCATTCAAAGTACATACAAACATTTTAAATAAAATTTTAGAAAAATAAGGGGGGGGGAACAAATATTTCCACAAACGAGTTGGGGTTCAATTCCTTTTAGACGACGTGATCTTGTTACTGATCTCTCGCTAAACTCATGTAATCCATCATTGTTGGGCTTGTGACAATAGTTTGAGATTTTATGTCGATTGTAGTCTTTTATAAAACGTTTTAGTTAAATGTGAGTACATTATGGTTGTATGGAATGGGATGGTGGTGTGATTGTTATTGCCTGGTTTCTTTGTTGAATACTTTGCCATTAAGCCAACAAACAGTCTTTATGATGAGGAGAATGCCATAAGCCGGGCGTTATTTTAAGCCATTGTTTAGGTGTCATTGCACAAAAATAAAAAGTTCAACTCACATAGAATTTATTTTGGTACTTAGATCCATTTAGAGATAATAATATACGAGTAAATAGAAAAATCATGGTAAATTTTTTGTTTGTCGAAGTGAATTTTAAATAAAACTCAAACCATATTAAGAATTTATTTGTAAAAGGTTTAGCAGTGCTGGGAGTTTTATGCACTAAATAATATTTAATATTTATAAAACAGCGCTATAGTACGTATTTATTAAGAAATATGTTCGAAAAACTGCAAAAAATATGATTTAAGAAAGAAAACAATGAAAATCTTGTATACATATAATTAAATAATAGAAACTATGTTCTCGGATCCTAGAATTTTATCTATAAAGAGTGAAAAAACGTAAATTATTTTTTATTAATCGCGTTAGCTTTTCAAAATATGTTAGATATTATATTTTCTAAATCACTCATTTACTCATTGCCAAAATGATCACCGAAAGAAATGCTTGAAAAACAAGTAAGAGAGCTATATTCGGCTGTGCCGAATCCTTCACCAAATTATACTTCAAAATACAACTTTTAAATATTTTTAGGTAAACAAAATTTATTTTTTTCCAATTTTTCGATTTGTTATTTTAAAATTTTTTTTTTAATTTTTTAAAATTTAATTTTTTTTTTTAAAATTTTAAAATTTTTTTTTTTGTTTTTTAATTTTTTGGTGAAAAAAAATTCGAGTTAAAAAATATTTTTTCCGATTTTGACTAATTGTAGGTCCAACTTACTATGGTCTTATATACGTCGTTGCAAAGGTCTTTGAAATATCTATCATTAGATGTCCATATTGTCTATATTAATGACTTAGTAATCCAGATATAGGTCAAAAATAGGTAAAAAATCGAGATTGTCTTGGTTTTTTCATATCTCAGCCATTTGTGGACCGATTTTGCTGATTTTAAATATGAAACTTTTCGAAAGCAGTCTGACAGAATTATTGAAAATTTGGATACCGAAGATATCTGGGGTCTTCAGAAAATTGATTTCAACAGACAGACAGCATGGAGTGCCTTCATATTTCCGTCCGGTTTTGACATTATTCCACTATGGAAAAATGGCCCTTGAGTGGTATTCAAACAATTATGTAAATTTAGTACCACGGGTACTGTCCAGAACTTCGGCCTGTGTAAAGGATCTTATAAAAAACAAGTAAGAGAGCTATATTCGGCTGCACGAATCTTATATACCCTTCACCAAATTATACTTTAAAATAAATTTTTTTAAATATTTTTTTTAAATTTTTTTTTCAATTTTTTTTTTTTTTTTCGAAAAACAATTTATGACAAAAAAAATTTGTTGATGAAAAAAAAATTCGGGTCAAAAAATATTTTTCCCGATTTTGACCCATTTTAGATCCAACTTACTATAGCCTTATCTACATCGTTGCAATGGACTTTGAAATATCTATCATTAGATATCCATATTGGCTATATTAATGACTTAGTAATCCATATATAGATCAAAAATAGGTCAAAAATCGAGGTTGTCTTGGTTTTTTGCTCATATCTCCGTTATTTATGGACGGATTTTGCTGATTTTAAATAGCAAACTTCTGGGAAGCATGTCTGACAGAAAATTTGAAGATTTGGATCCCGAAGATATCTGGGGTCTTCAGAAAATTGATTTCAACTAACAGACGGACAGACAGACAGACGGACATGGCTTAATCGACACCGCTATCTATAAGGATCCAGAATATATATACTTTATAGGGCGGAAATGAAAAATGTAGAAATTACAAACGGAATGACAAACTTATATATACCCTTCTCACGAAGGTGAAGGGTATAAAAAGAATGAAAGAACACAGAAAATGTATCCCAAGTAGAGATGCCAAATGGGGAATTCCGTTTCCGAAAATCCGGGATTTTTTAATTTTAAATTCCGGTATTTTCCAAATCCCGTTTTTCAAAAATAAATTTGTGTGCCTTTTTCATTAATTTTGACATTCTCAAAGTGATGTTCAGCTAAGTTGTTAAGCTCAACTCCTGCTACAACATAGTTAATAAAGGAAAGCGGTATTTTTTGTTTTTCTTAAGTGGGGCTCTAGAAAATCAATTCTTCACCTTTTTTTGTAAGTTATCTAACAAAACTCAACTTAAATCCTCTTCAAACGAAATTGATTTTATCTCAGATGAGGAGCTCGAACAAAATGAAAATATTTCGATTGTTCAAAGGCTAAAAGATATCTATCTATATATATAAAAAATTAAATGGTCCATGTATGTAATATCATCACGTGAGAACGGCTGGAGCGACTTGGCTGATTTTTTTTTATTCGATTCGAAATTTTAGAAAAAATTCGAAAAAAATTCAAAAATTCCGGTTAAAACTCGAAAATTAATTTTTTTGTGAGTCCAGTCAACTGTAATAAAAAAGCTCCCTAAAGTATGCAGTACAAATTTAGATATTTTTGGGTTGAAGAAACTTGAAGAACTAACATTAGTAAATGCTACCGGGCGAAGCCGGGCGATCAACTAGTTATTAAAAATGTAAAAAACCCAAAATAACAATAACGAATCGAAGTTATAATGTAGATTTGCAACTTGCAAAAGAAATATATAATTTTATCTCTGAAAGAATAATAGGATTTCCAGATTTGTTATAAGTATTTGCAAACGGTTTTGCCAATGTGAAAGATGTTTTTCGGCAGCAGTATTGTCGGAAACAAAATTCGTGATTTTTAGCGTCTAATAAAAATTTATTGCTAAAGAAAAAATTTACTTTCAATTGTAAAGACATAATTACGTACGTTTCATTCTTATAATTTCGGAAAATCTAAAATCCCCAAACCCCGAGTCGGGAGCAAAATTTTCCAATCCAATTCCGCAATAAAATTACCTTTTAGTAAGGCTTAACATTTTTTAATCTGTGCAGTTGTTTTAAAAATATAGATTTTTTTGTATTTCAGAGTACTTAGAATTAATTTGTGCAAAATTTTATCAGGATTGCCGCATAATAAATATATTTATGACTGATCCAATCCAATCATGGATAGATATTACCCATTTTCAATGCCAAACAAAGACTACTTGTGTTTTCAACAGACAGACATAGCTAGATCGTATTAGAATTTTATGAGGACCTAGAATATATATACTAATGTGGATTTGTGAATTACTTTTATCCAAAACATCTTACATGAAAACTAACAAAATTGAGTATCGTTTTTAAAGTGATTATAACCTCTATATATAGTTTACGGAATCGATATAGCCATGATGAAATCAATTTTTTCTGAGTTTCCCAATTAATTTACATATATAATTGATACATCAATATATATAATGGATGAGCAAAAAACCACGACTACCTCGATTAGTTTAACCTTTTTTGACTTATATCTCGATTACTAGGTCATGAAGAGAGACAGTATGGATATCAAATGAACGACCTTTCCAACAATGAATATAACGCTATAGAAATTGGGATTAATAATGCGTCAAAACCGGGAAAACCGATATTTTTTCACCCACCTTTATTTTAATAAAATGTTTATACCCTTCACCTTCCTGAGAAGGGTATATATAAGTTTGTCATTCCGTTTGTAATTTCTACATTTTTCATTTCCGAACCTATAAAGTATATATATTCTGGATCCTTATAAATAGCGGAGTCGGTTGCTATTTTAAAATTGAGAAAATCGGTCCACAAATGGCTGAGATATAAGGAAAAAACCAGGATATAAGATATAAGGAAAAAACTTCGATTTTTGATCTATTTTTTTACCTATATCTGGATTATTAAGTCATTAATATAGGCAATATGGATATCTAATGACAGATATTTCAAAGACCTTTGTAATGACGTATATAAGACCATAGTAAGTTGGATATACAATGGGTCAAAATCGGAAAAAATATTTTTTAAAGTTTTTTCCCCTAAATATTAAAAAAAAATTTGAAAAAACTAAAAAAAAAATTTTAAAATTTAAAAAAAAATATTTTAAAAAACAATTGCAAAAAAAATTTTTTCAAAAAAATTAAAAAACAACTTTGGAAAAAAAATAAATTTTTTTACCTAAAAATATTTAAAATTTTTATTTTGAAGTATAATTTGGTGAAGGCTATATAAGATTCGGCACAGCCGAATATAGCTCTCTTACTTGTTTTATCACAAATTGTTTTCAATCTTAAACTTGAAAACAATTTCAAGCAAAAGATTGAACTCGGCACAGCCGAATATAGTAATCATACTTGTTGTTCTTAGATTATGATCAAGTAAATAGTCAATGGCGCTTGCACCTATCACTGGTTTGTAAATAAATCTTAATCAGCACAATCATGAATAAAAAATCCCGCGGGAGTTTTTTTTTCCCTTTTTCCATTTTTCCTATTCAAATTCAATGTTAAAAATTGTAAAAGGGAAAAAAACTCCCGCGGAATTTTTATTCATGATTGGGCTGAAAATTTAAATATTTTTTCATATTCATAATCCCGATTCTCTTTATAATCCAAATGCTTAAAAAAACTCAGTTACTGGCCATTTTCCCATTTAGTAGACTATTTAAGAAATCAGCCGCTGTTATGTTTTTTTACTTTATAACTTTACACGCCAATAACATAAATATTTTAAAAATGTATACAAAGATATATACTTTCCTTTAATAAATCAATAAAACTTTAATTTTTTAATTGCATCCTTTTTATTAAACGATATCCATAATTCCATTAATACTAGATTTTTATTAGAATTGTTACAATTCCCCCTGTATGTTTGTGTTTCCTTTTACAAAATTACAAAAAGATTTATACGAACAATTTTAATTAAATGAAAGAAAATCTCTGGTGACATTTATAAATCCCATTAGTAAAGTATTTTAAACACTGATTACTCTTATTTATGTTTGTTTTTTATGTGGCTTTTTTCCTTAATCGTTAATATTCCCATAATTTAGAAGAATAAATATAAAAAGATATATGTATTCTACTAACTTTAAAATATTCCTTTGCTATCATCAATTTTGTATTTTTTTTTTCGCTTACATTTAATTGGCTTTATTATATTTATGTAGTGTATGGCAAACATTCAAACAAAGATGAGAGAATACGATGGGTGGCACAGTGGAACCTTTTCTTAAAAGTTGGACAAAACTAATCAAAACTGGATATAATTGAATCATTCGATTGTTAATAAATCACAATGAATCTGTGCTGAAATAATACTGTAAATTCAGAAATTTCTTAATAAATATTCCTGGGAAATGTTTGCCAATTAGGATCGCTAGTCTACACGTTTATTATATCCTTCACCAGGAGTGGTAACGGAATATGTAAGTTTGTCATTCTGTTTTTCATTTCTGCATTTTATATTTGCGACCCGATAGAGTATAGATATTCTGGATCGTTATAGAAATCATGTTGAAATCTCCATTCCTAAGCCCACAAATAACTTACATACATGAAAAATACAGAAACATATCAACTATACTCCCGGTTCGGTTGCTATTTAAAATCGGAAAAATCGGACCATAAATGGTTGAGATATAAGCAAAAAACCACGACTGCCTCGCTTTTTAAATTTTTATACCCTTCACCATGAGTGGCAAGGGTATATATAAGTTTGTCATTCCGTTTGTAATTTCTACATTTTTCATTTGCGACCCCACAATGTATATATATTCTGAATCGTTATAGATAGCGAAGTCCGAATAGCCATGTCCGCCTGTGTGTTGAAATCGACTTTCTGAAGCCCCCAAATAACTTACATACACGAATGATAGATCAATATCTCCGAAATTCTTCCGGCTCGGTTGCTATTTAAAATCGAGAAAATCGGTCCACAAATGGCTGAGATATAAGACCAGGACGACCTCGATTTTTGACCTATTTTTTAACCATATCTGGATTACTAAATCATTAATATAGACAATATGGATATCTAATGATAGATATTTCAAAGACCTGTGCAACGACGTATATAAGACAATAGTAAGTTGGACATACAATGGGTCAAAATCGGAAAAAATATTTTTTAACCCGAATTTTTTTTTTCACGAAAATTTTTTTCACTAAATATTAAAAAAAAATTTTTAAATAAAAAAAAAAAAATTTAAAAATAAAAAAAAAATTATAAAATTTAAAAAAAAATTCGAAAAAACCACTGGAAAAAAAATTTAAATTTTGTTACCTAAAAATATTTAAAATTTGTATTTTAAAGTATAATTTGGTGAAGGGTATATAAGATTCGGCTCAGCCGAATATAGCTCTCTTACATGTTTTATCTAATCTGGATTTATTAGTCTTTAACATAGACAACATGGATATCCAATGATAGAAATTTTAAAGATCTTTCCAGCGACATACAAACGCCACAGAAATTCGAATTGAGAAGGGGTCAAAATCGGGAAAAATATTTTTTAACCAGAATTTTTTTCACCACAATTAGTTTTCAATCTTTATCTTAAAGTATACTTTTTTGAAGGATATATAAGAGCCGAATATATCTTTCTTACTTGTTTTTTATAATCTAAAATTAAATTTTTAGAGAAATATTCGGCCCACAGTGCGAATTGTCGAACGATACAATATGTATGATTTTTTTATTTTTTTTGTATAATTTATACAATTTCATATTCATAAATGTCTTGACTTTACACATCTCATGCTCGTACTGTCATGAATGTGACTTTATATCGAAATCGAAAAAGCCAGCAACAATATCTATCCATAGGGTAGGTAGGTAGGTAGGTATAAAAATAAATTGAGACTCTGCTGGCAAAAGTGTATTGTAACGAATGTAATAAAGTTAGTTGAGTGTAGAAATGTTTGTCGAGTTGGTATGGATTACGTGTAAGTCTCTCAAGAACGATTACATGCCACAAGTGCACTCGTAGTTGTCATATACTAGAACTGTTTTTACGCCGACTTTTAAGCGTTGGAAATTTCGTCTAACAAAAAACAAAAAACATAAACTCAACAAGAAAAACTACAAGAAAAATACAAAAAAGAACACAAAGATTAAACCGAAACACGTTGAAACATGCAGACATGTATGTTGCATGGATAAGCAACATATAAATAGCTGAATGTGACCAACAACCCTTAAAGGTGGGACCAACTAAAAGGATATTTTTATATACATACTTAAATTTTTTTCGAAAATATAGTAAAAGCCAAAAATACTTAGTTCCATAACTCTCATAATTTAGACAGTTATTTTTTCGTAATTTTAATAAAACAATTCCAGATCCAATATCTGGGTCAAAGATCGAAAGAAATATAATACGGAAACTTTACCACAATCGATAAATATTTGTAATATTTGGAATTTTTCACTAAAATAATTGACGTATTTTAATGAAACTTCAGAAAAGTATTTTACTAGATTTTAATTTTTTTTTTTTAAATTTTTAAATTTAGTCGTCCGCCAATGTTTATAACAGCTACTTGAAGGATTTCTATAAACCTATACTAAAGAATTATTAAAATTAATTAACCCTCCGTTACTCGCAACTAATCTAGTTGATACAGGCACAATTTTTTCTATTGTAAATTTTTTTATATACCCTAAAACTTAGCTATTTTTTGATAAAAATATATTTATACTGCAATTTTATTTTTATTATTCTTTTAATTACTTTGAATTTAATATAGTTTTTATGTTTTCGAAATAAAAAGTGAAGAGATTATTTTCAAACGCGACATTCTTTTATTGATATCAATTTGATACATTACGACTAGTCTCGATTAAAAATGATTGCGACTAACGGAGGGTTAAGCCTGATACTTGATTTTCCCGAAATTGACACATTGTTGGTCCGAATTTCGTATACGTTCTAAACGTTTCTAAATTGTTTATATACATGACATTTGCAAAAAGCTACGACTTACATATATCGCGAATATGTAAGTCGTAGCTTTTTGCAAAAATATTTCAGCCTCAGATCGGCTTACAGATCTTCCAGATTTTATTTAGATACAGAACCATACCTGAAATATTGTTATATCATTCATACTTGTAAGTTATTTAGGACCTTCGGAAAGTTTATTTCAACGAACATCGAAATATCGACTACTCTATTTATTAGGATAGCGAATATATGTATATAAAATACAAACGGTATGATAAACTTATATATACCCTTGCCACTCATAGTGAAGAGTGTGCATTTAATTTTTATATACAAATATAAAATAATTCTTATTATATAACACCTATTTTATAACATTACTTCTTTTAATATGTGGATTCTTTATTGAACTGTTAGTTATTTCTAAAATTTCGCAAAAAAACCAGTGTTTAAAAAGCGACGATAACTAACAAATTTTTAACTGTTGCTACAACTACTGCTTCAAAAAAGTGTATGTAGCGGTAGCAGTAGCATTTGTCTTTTTTCGTTTTCTTGTTTTTTTAAAACTACTGCTACCTTCAAAATATAAAACTCTTAACAGAGCAGTAGTAATAAAACATGAATTGTAAATATAGTAGTAGCATAAAAATACAAATCATTGCTACTGCTCTATATCGAGTTTTAATTTTTAAGGTAGCAGTAAAGTAGCAGTTGATGCAGCAGTTAAGGTAGCAATAAAAGTAGTCAAAAAAGAAAATCTTCAGTCATAACACCAAAATTGACAGAATTAAACACTGTGTGTTGTTTTTGTTTTGAGAGAGTTTGAAAGAATTATTCGATTTTATTCGTCTCAGATGTTCGTGTTGCTAACAGAAAGATCGTGTTTTATGTGTGTATAACAAAAAAGCCGAACTTTTGTTTACAACACGACCAACATACACAAATATACATTCACAACAACAACACATAATATAATTTTTTGGCTGAAGATTTTTATTTTTGACTTATTTTATTGCTACCTCAACTGCTACTTGAACTGCTACTAAACTGCTACTTCTTCTACTACCTCAACTGCTACTTCTATTACTACTAAATTTTAAAAGTAGCAGAATTAATAAAAAACTAATGACTGCTACATCAAAACTTTTTCTTTTTTAAGGTAGCAATAGAAAATAAATTACTCTGCTACTTTTAAATATTTCTTTTATTAGTACTACTACAACTACTGCTACCAAAATGTGAAGGTAGCAGTAGTAGTAGTAATTATTGACTCCGAGTTTTTATTAATTTTTTAACTAGACTACTTGTGTTTTTTCGTTGCTACTGCTACTTGTAGTCTAGTTTTTTAAACACTGAAAAAAACAAGGTGTTTTAATGTTTTCCGATTTTTTGACGATTTCAAAAATATTTTGCCGATTTTGACGATTTTTTAGTCCAATTTTGACGATTTTATACCAAAATTATCTGGCAACAGTGTTTAGGAGGTTAATTTCTATTAATATTTGGAATACTTCTCAGAAGTTTAATACAAACTCGTCAATACGTAATATATTGATAAATAATGATATATATTCTGGAAACTTAATAACAATCGATAAAGTCTGACCCCTTATCCTCCGGGATCAAAGGTTAAAATTTGTTTTATGAATTGTTTAGAATTTGGAAATTTTCACTAAAGTAATTGGCAGATTTTAATGAAACTTCCTAGAGTATTTTACGAGATTTATAATTGATATTGAAATCAAACAAAATGTAAGTAAACTTCTTAATATAATTTATACCAAAATGATCCACAAACAAAGATTGGACAATTTGAACCCTACAATTATATATGAATTTATTTATTTATTTTAGAAAAATGGTAGCGTTTTGACCTTAAATTCGTTAAGAGGTTAATTTATAGGGCGTATGATATAAAAATGCGGGATTTACAATAGATGGCGTATCTCTTGAACGCGGTTTTGTTTTAAATAACTTATATGTCATTTTGAAGGGTACATATCTTTCATTTATCCTCACTTATTAAACAACATTTTCTTTTGCTTCGAAAATGTCGAATTTTCTGCCATCAATGCATTATATGCGGGAAGTTTTTTAATTTGAAGAATGATTGCTTACCGAAGCTTATGTTGAATGTGTTCCATCGGTTTCAACGTGATAGAGATGATTTGTTTGGTTCAGAAGTGGTGATTTTGATACAGAAGACAAAGATCGCCCAGGCCAGCCAAACAAGTTTGAAGACCATGAATTGGAGGCATTACTCCATGAAGATTGTTGTCAAACTCAACAAGAGCTTGCAAAATCATTGGCAGCTACTCAAGCAGCAAATTCAAAACTTTTGCGAGCAGCAGAATTCATCCAAAAGCAGGGAAATTGGGTACCATAGGAATTGAAGCCGAGAGATCTTGAAATACGCTTTTGCATGTCCGAAATTATGTTTGATCGCTATAAAAGAAAATAATTTTTGCACCGAATCATTACTTGCGACCAGCCGAATCGACACCAAATATCCATGGCGCTAATGTAATACTCTGTATTTGGTGGCACCCAAAGGATGCTATCTATTATGAGCTTCTGAAATCTGGCCAGATCATCAAAGAGTATCTGTACCCAACACAACTGGTTCGTTTGAAGTGAGTATTTGACGAAAAACACCCAGAATACGCGGTCAGACATGAAACCGTAATATTCCATCATAACAACGATCAGCCACATGTTGCAATACGTTTTAAAATGTATTTAGAATGAAGTGATTGGGAAGTTTTGCCTCACCGCCTTATAGTCCCGATCTTGCCCCGTCTGACCACTATTTGTTTCGATCGATGTAAAATGCTCTCGCTTTGCTTTGGAACAGAGTATCCGATACTGGATTGTTTCGTTCTTGGCCGCAAAAGATGAGCAGTTCTTTTGTCTTCGATTCCATATGTTGAAGGAAAGATGAATGAATATTGGAAAATTATTTTTTTTAAAACTGAAAAATTTTTATACCATTCACCATGAGTGGCAAGGGTATATATAAGTTTGTCATTGAAGTCGATATAGCCATGTCCGTCTGTCCGTCTGTATGTTGAAATCAACTTTCCATAGCCACCAAATAACTTAAAAACATGATGATACATCAATATATTGGGAATTCTCCCGGCTCGGTTGCTTTTTAAAATCCAGAAAATGGGCCCACAAATGGTTGAGATATAAGCAAAAAACCGGGACAACCTCAATTTTTGGCCTATTTTTGATCTATATCAGGATTACTAAATTATTAATATAGATAATTTGTATATCTAATGATAGATATTTCAAAGTCAATTGCAACGATGTGTATAAGACTATAGTAAGTTGGACCTACAATGGGTCGAAATTGGGAAAAATATTTTTTAACCCAAATTTTTGTTATCAACAAAATTTTTTGTCGTACAAATTTTTTTTTAATAATAAATTTAAAAAAAAGTTTTTTTTTAAAAAAATTGAAATACAAATTTTTAAAAATTGTATTTTAAAGTATAATTTGATGAAGAAAGAAAGAAAATTTTAAATTTAGTTTCTGCAATTTTTTTTTCGCACCAAATTTTTTTTTCTGTAAAAGTTTTTCACTGCAATTTTTTTTAACCAAAATTTTTCTTCAAATTTTTTTTTTAAAAAACTATGGCGCATATTCATAAACGATCACCAAGTGTTAACTTTTTCAAGTACCTATTTAAGTTATTCACAATTGGTTACTTTCAGCACAATTAGTTAGCACTTAATCAGGGGTAAAGTTGTAACTAAATGCCAACTAACTAATACATTCAAAAAAACAGCTGATTGATTTCATTTTTAATACTACTAATGTGTTTTTTTTTCTATTGAAAAATTTAATTTTACATGCCCTTAATTTAATTTATTTACATACATACTATAACTATATTCATATGTACTTTTTAAAGAACAAAAATAGTTTTTTAATAGCTTTATAAGCCTTTTAATTAATTACAGTATATATTGATCAAAATATTATCGACATTTTGTTTTCTCTACATGTCAAAGCAGTAACTAATTTAGTTATGAATTGTGAATAAGATCTACAACTATCTATGAACTATTTTTTAGTTTCTGTTTTACTAGTTCCGACTTTAGTTATGATTTATGAATATGCTACTATTTTCTTATTTATAAAAAAAATTTTAGCCAAAAAAGTTTTTAATATTGTATTTTTGATTTTGAATCGTTAAAGATTTGTCTGTTGAAATCAACTTTCTGAAGCCCCCAAATAACCTACATACATAATTGATACATCAACACATCCGCTATAGTCATGGTTCGGTTAGTATTTAAACTCCGGAAAATCGGTCCACAAATGGCTGAGATATAAACAAAAAACCATGACTATCTCGATTCAGACCAACAATGGGTCAAAATAGGGAAATATATTTTTCAAGCCGATTTTTTCACCAAAAAAAATTATTTTCAACAAAAATGTTTTTTCAACAAAAATCGGTTTCAATCTTTATCTTAAAATATTCTTTGATGCAGGGTATATAAGATTCGTCACAGCCGAATATAGCTCTCTTACTATGTAGTTTAAAAAAATATAGATATTTTTGTAATTGTCTTAAAAATATGTAGCAAATTATAAATTCCAAAATTTATATTCTTTTCAGTTATTAACAAATTTTATTTGGTCACATTAGTTTCATTTATTTTGGCCAAATAAATATTTTGCTTCATTTGGCCCGACACGAACATACCACCACAATGAGTAGTCTCTAGAGTTTCTTGTCAAATACCACACACACGTTTTACCAACGCACAGCACTGTAAATGGCTGCAACAATTTCTTGAGACTAACAGACATGTTTGTTTTTGGCCAAAATATTTCAATTATCAACAAGTGGTAGCGGATTTGGGGAATAACAAAAGAAGAAAAAAATAGATATAAAACCCACTTTATTATGATGATGACTGCTAAAAAAGTTAATTATTTATTTTCTGCAACATGATTTACTCTTTGGAAGCTGATGTATATAACTAGTACTAACTAGTATATGAATAAATATAATTATGAAAAATTTCCTTTTTTAGCAACGCAATTTTGAGTGCGGCAAATAACAACTTATAAAGAATTAGCCACGTGCAACAAATGGATGAAAGACTTACATAAATTACAATCAAGCAGATGATGATGACGGCATTTATTCTATAGCGCAAGTAAGTATTCTGTTTTACACTGGCTGGCTGGCCGGCCGGACAATAATCGAATGAGCGAACGATGGAAGACTTTGTAAATAAAATAAAATTCATTGTCAGGCCACCATATTTTCGTTTCATGACATACAATAACTTTAACTGTGCGTCCAAGTATGTTGTCTGGACGACAATACTAGGCACGAGAATGTACCAGGAAGATTAACAAGAAGTTAGAAAAACAACAGCAACGGCACCGTCATCATCTAGTTACATCCACCTCATCGACAACATCATCATTCTCAAATGCAATCACTGGGAAGATGTCTTCGCTAAATTTTTATAGGCGGCAATTTTCGCAACACACACTTAACAACTTGCCTCATCTATATGCAAATTTGCAACAGGTTTTTATTACCACCACTTAAACCGACGACCGATCGACGGACAGGCGGACGGACATGCAGACAGACGCACGGACATCTATTAAAAATTCTACTTTGTATGCAAAGGTAATGATGGTTGAATGCAATACAACAGCACTTACAACAGAAAAAAAAACGCAATATTTGTAAAATATTCATCCATATGCACATCACATGTCATTAAGCCTTAAATACAAACTTATTTTCGAAAATGATTTTAAAACAACAACGAACACAAAAAAAAAGTTATTAAATTAAAAAGGAAATGCATACAAATTCTTCCTGGTTGTACACTGAAAGAAAATGGTTTGTCTTTTAAGGTGAACTGCTATTTATAGCGTAAACAACTTTAACACATCAGCGATCATTTGGTGTTTAGCATTCACAGTCTAAACTGAAAAAAATTTGACAGATGAAAAATTTGTCTATGATTTTGACCAAATAGGAAATAATTTTGTATCAATAAATCTACTAGCAACAAAATTACAAACTTTCAAAATCCAAGGTCTGTATCATCCACAGTACTGAATGGAAAGACAGATTTTCAAATAGAATGGACAGAGGAACCCTTGGAAATTATGAAATGAACAAATTTAAAAAAAAAATTTTACAAAATTTACAACTTTTATTCCACCAATTTTTATTGGTAATAAAGGAATAATATATAGTATATATAAATCACTTTGGAAAAGTTGTGGCAACTTACTAAAGTGATAGAGTTAAAAATTATTTAACTAAATGTTTGTCAGCTGAAAATGAGATAACTTTATCCCAACACATGCTGAGGTACATTTAAGATCTTTCGTGAAAGTTTTCATATCTGAAATCAATAGTAAACTTTTAACAAAATTGATCTGAAATTCGAGGGTGCGAAAATCCAAATATGCAGATTTAGAGGACAAATAAAAATTTCGTAGTATAAACAAGTAAGACAGCTATATTCGGCTGTGCCGAATCTTGCATACCCTTCACCAAATTAAAACAAAATTTAATTTTTTTTAAAAAATTGGTTTAACAATTTTTTTTTTTTCGATATTGTTTTTTAATTTTTTAAAAAAAAGTTTTTTCCAATTTTTTTTTAAATTTTTTTTTTTTGGAAATCGAATTTATGAAATAAAAATAAAATAAAAATTTTTTCAATTTGCCCATTTTTTTTATTGCATGTTTATTTTTAGAAAAACAGAAAAGAATATTGCATTACTGTGTGAAAACCATTATTTGATGCACAATGAAATAACTAAGCAGTGGTGTAGTGAGCACAACGGCAGACTACCAAACAGAAGGTTGCAGGTTCGAATCGGGTCTGCGACTTATTTTTTTTTTATTTTTATTTTTTTGTGTAAATAAAAATTCTATAAATAACTCTACTAACAAAACAACTTATTTCTGGCCAAAATATAAAGGATTACTTTTGGGACATCGCGAACAAAAATAATGAGTTCTTACAGTAGAAAAATAAGTAGTTGAATCGTCAAATTCCCCTTATTTTTCGGCTTATTTGTAAGAAAAGTTTTTGCTGGGTATCTATCATTAGATATACAAATTGTCTATATTAATGACTTAGTAATCCAGATATAGATAAAAAATAGGCCAATAATTTAGGTTGTCCCGGTTTTTTCCTTATATCTCAGCAATTTGTGGGCCAATTTTGTCGATTTTTTTTATTTGGGCGCTACGGAAAGTTGATTTCAACATGCAGATGGACAGACGTAAGGACGAACATGGCTATATCGAATTCGCTATCTATAACGTTCCAGAATATATATAATTCTTTGGGGTCGCAAATGAAAAATGTAGAAATTACAAAAGAATTACAAACTTATATACCCTTGCCACTAATAGTGATACCCTTCACTATAAAGCATCTCTGTATAATTTCTTTTAAAACTTCAATCGATTAGTGAACCAATACGTTCGAGACCGTTCGTCTCTTCTAAAATTCGTGTATAACGCGAGTTTAGAATGCAAGGCTAAACATTTTGAATTTAATTCTTAAAACTAAAGTAACTAGGAATACTCTGTCGTAATAGCTTTTACACGCTGAAGTACATCTTTTTGTTCACATTTACTTGTTCAACTTCAATTATTTTTTAATAATTTTCAATTGGAAAAATCTCGTTTTTAATTGTTTTATCCCGAATTTTTCCAAAAAAAATTTTCAATGTCATTTGTTCTATTCCGAATTTGAAATAAAAATTCTCATTTGCAATTGATATTTTCTATAATTGAACTGGAAAATCGAATTTTTCATTGTACTTTTCTGAATTCTAAATGGAAGATTTAATTTTCAATTGTACTCTTCTGAATTCTAAATAGAAAATATCATTTACATTTGGCATTTCGGAATTCTAAATGGAAAATCAAATGTTTATTCCATCCAGACAAATTTCTTCAATAACGTTTTATATCCTTCACCATAAGTGGCTAAGGTAAATATAACTTTGTCATTCCGTTTGTAATTTCTGTATTTTTCATTTGCTACCCTACAAAGTATATATCGCCACCTAAAATGCAAAACAACGTATCATCAAAAAATTCGAAATTAATTTTATTATTGATTACGATTCACTACATCATATTACATATGTGTACAAAATTTTAAACTTTTACTATCAAAAATAAGCAAGTTATAACCAAAATTGAAACTAAATTATCATCAAGTACGTGATTTTCTTTAACAAAATAACGTATACGCTTTGAGTAATTAATTAATAAATTGTTTTTACCTTATTTTAGGTAGTATCCTAATATT
The DNA here is from genome assembly GCF_958450345.1 of Calliphora vicina. Taxonomy (NCBI): domain Eukaryota; kingdom Metazoa; phylum Arthropoda; class Insecta; order Diptera; family Calliphoridae; genus Calliphora; species Calliphora vicina. The sequence goes on along the minus strand of NC_088784.1, from coordinate 97,054,193 downwards.
TTTTTAATAAATTTGTTGTAATTAAATATTTTTTGCAGTCTTTATGAAAATTTAAGATTAGTTTAAAAAAGTAGTTGTTAGTAATTACGATAAATAAACATAAAAAAATTAAAAATGTATATATCAACTGCTTTTATTTAAAATAAAAAAAATATTTTTATTTAATTTTTTATTTTTTCATAAAAATTTATATTGATGATACGTTTTATTGTTTCAGAAAACAACAATTCAAAAAAACGTAAGCCACATATCTTAAAGTGTGCTTTGAAAAAATTATTTTTTTAAAAAAAAAACATATTTTTAGTGTCATTGTAATTCAGATTTGAAAATTTTGTTTCAATATCTCAAGTAGTTTTCATTTTACATCGTTTTTTTCTTTGGGGCGTGAGGGCCCAAAGTAGAGCATCTCGGGTATATAAAGAATTAAACATTTTGAAAGATTTTTATATGTGTAGAATGTACAAGTACTTATAGTTGAAGAGATATTAACATTTGAAAATTAAAATAGAGATTTATCAGTCATAAATGTTTAAGTTATACATAAATATCGCTCCAAATAAATATTATATATACGGAAGTCAGACTACCTAATTTTATGACGATAGTCGGGCTTGACCGACTTTATTTTCTTACTTGTTTTTATTTTATATTTAAAGTTTTTCCTTTTTTTCTCATACATTAATTACAATTGTTTTATTTCGAATTTGAAGTTCTTCTATTCTGGAATTAAAACCGAAAATCCTATTTTCAAATCTTATTTTCTTAATTCTATAGGAAAATCTCATTTTCATATGGGCTTTTGTAAAATATGAGAAATGAGATTTCCAATTGTTCTTTTCTGGAATTAAACCCGAAAATCCAATTTTCCAATCTTATTTTCTGAACTATATAGGAAAATCTTATTTAGCCATTCTGATAAATGTTTTAATAAAAATTGTTTGTTCATCTACCGAACAAAAAAAATAGTGGCAGTTTTAGGAGGAGTTGGGAACAAAACTTCAAACTTATTTTTCTGGAGCACCCTAAATTCTAGTACTATTCTATTACTGTTAAGAGACATATAATTTTTAGCCGTGTCCTTTACAGATTCATGTGTAAACTTAAATTATAGTCACATAAAGCTCGTAAAAAAAATAGCTGGTCTCCAGACTGCACACACAATCTTTGAAAAATTCAATAATTTATCATTTATTTTCCATATTTTTTTTAATATTTTTTTTGTTGTTATTTTTTAAAATAACAGCAATGTTGTTGTTCTTTTTGGAAAAACATTTGTTAAATAAACATGATCTCCTTGTCATGTTCAACAACATTTCGTTATGGTTGTACGAACAAACCAAAAATAAAAAAATAATAAAAAAAACTATGACTGTTTGGAAAATGTGTCTATGTATATTTTTCCTAACTATAGTTATAGCTATAGCTGGCCATTCCAAGTGTGTACCTTAAATATATATTTATAAGTGTGTGTTTGTGAACATCCATGGACCCTCTCTCTAAAGTTGGCCTACAAAAAACTATAAAGCCTTCTTTGATTTGTGTCTGTCTGTCCGTCTGTCCCATAACCGAAATTTGTAAAGTTTGTAGAGGGGGAAAATGACACTAAATTATGAATTATGATCATGTCGCGTGAGAATCTTGCCATTCGGTTTTTTTTTTGCCATAAGCACGGGGTACGCAGCCAAACAACCAACCAGCAGCGTTGTACAACAACAGTTTAAATGTGTTAAAATATTTTCCGCTCTACATTGAGCGCGCGTTTGAACACAGCAATGTTTCGTTCGATGATGACGACGATGTCGTCCATTTGTACGTTTCTACGCATGAGACACCATTTTTGGTCTAGATCATTTCTTTTTTTCTCATATTATTTCAACATTTTTACTTCAGTTGCAGTTCAGTTGCAGTATTGAGTTTTAAGATTTTTTTTTTTAGTTTGTTGTCTCATTGTAAGTATGGATTTTTTCGCTACTAATGATGGTTTACTGCCTTTTTAATGTTTTTTTTTTTTTGTTTGTTTGTGCAAAAATCAACAAAAAAAAAATCATAATTTTTATTATTATTATTATTTAGTTTGTTGTTATAGTCCATATAAGTCGAAAGTTGTTTGTTTTATTTTATAGAGATAACAAATTTTTTGTTGCACCTCTGGACGTCATGTTTCAAATGATGTTGTTTAAATTTACCAAGGTTTCAATTATATTGTATATAATTTTATTAAAAATTGTTTATAGACAATAAGTTTTGTTAAATACGTGTTTAAAATTGCAAAAGTTTTTAAGTAAAATGTTACATTTATTGCGTTTGCACCGAAAAAGGAGGTGTTGAGTTTTTTTTTATAGTTTTTGTGTTGATTTTTAATTAAAAGTTTTTAATAAAAAATACCCTAGATAATGAAATTTTTTACGACTAGTCTACCTACACCAAACTATATTTAAATTAATTTACAAACAAAGTAAAAGTATAAACAATGGGGGGTCAAGTTACAGCAACAAAAATTAAATTTAAATTCGATACCAAAAATTCAATTCCAGAAATGTGAACATTATTTTGTTGACCCCCAAATTCCGCCCTTTTTATACCCTACACCACCATAGTGGGGAAGATATAATGCGTTGGTGCAGATGTTTGTAACGCCCAAAAATATTAGTCTAACACCCACCTTAAAGTATACCGATCAACTTAGAATCACTTTCTGAGTCGATTAAACGATGTCCGTCCGTCCGTCTGGCTGGCTGGTCCATGTAAACCTTGTGCGCAGAGTACTATTTTGAAGATATTTCGATCAAATTTGATATATATTATTTTTTCGGCCCAAGGACCAAGCCTATTGAAACTGGCTGAAATCGGTCCATTATTTCACCTAGCCCCCATACAAATGTCCATCCGAAATTGGACTTTAACGGTCATAAATGTTTAATTTATAAATGTATCTCCACAAATTCCGCTGCAAATAAGTTTTATATATACAAAATTCATGTCACCAAATTTTATTACGATCGGTCCATAATTAGTCATAGCTCCCATATAGACCCGCTTCCGAAAATCACTTTAACGTGCATAAATCGCTTAAAAATGTTGGTATACACACAAAATTCAACATAGTTAACTTTAATAAATCACACGACATAATTTCATGGTGATCGGTCCATAATTGGTCATAGCTCCCATATTAATCCCACTTCCAAAATCACTCAAAAATATAAATTATTGAAATTTTAAAAGAAAAATGTTTTTGCTCTTTTACTTAGTGTAGGGTATTATATGGTCGGGCTTGACCGACCATACTTTCTTACTTGTTGTATTTGTATACAGCATCGACATTTAAAGTTCGATCATAAAATATCACATGTCTTTGTGTAAATCATGCAAAAGCTACATTTCTCTCTTTAGTTAATTTTGAATCCGATGTCAATTCCTAGAAGTTGCATCTGGAATCTCAGATCCTTCACCCCTAATATGAATTTAAGTATCTTTGTACTTAAATGAGTAACTTCTCTCTTGGTGCGGATCATTGATATACAGTGCACAGTGGGGCAGAATCAAAATTTTTTTGGAAATAAATCTGGCATTTCTAAACGGCTAGTCTGATCGCGATAAAATGTGACGTGGGAGTAGCCAATGAGCATTCGAATTTAAGTTATTAAAATGAGCTCTACAAATGTCACAGGGACGGCGCTATGGAGACTCAAATTAGGGTACCTTTGAAAAATGCAATATTTTTGAAGGACAAAGTTTTGAAGTGGCATATTTTTCATTCTAATTGGGATATTGATTTGAAATTTTATTTGTAAGACCAAAACCTAACTTATCTAAACAAAAAAGAAAAGTAGTTCAGAATAAATGTCAATCAAATTGTTCCTAATACATTCAATCCTATTAAAATTCTCTCAATAATCTGTATATATAAAAATGAAATGGTCCATGTATGTAATGTCATCACGTGAGAACGGTTGGAGAGATTTGGCTGATTCAAAAATTCCTGGTAAAACTCGGAATTTATTTTTTTGAGTCCAGTAAAAAAAAGCTCCCTAAAGTATGCAGTAAAAATTTAGATATTTTATTTGCAAATAAATAAGAACAGGAGTATGTGGGTTGGAGAAACTTGAAGAACTAACATTAGTAAATGCTACCAGGCGAAGCCGGGGCGGTCAAATAGTATGTAATAAAATCTTTATTTATTAACAAAACTCAATGGAATTTTCAACGTTTTTTTTTCAATTTGTCATTCTAAATAACAAAGTGTAAAAAAAACTTGTCAAAAGGTCAAAAGGAATCCCGCAATTCTGAAAAATTGTAGCAAAAAATGCCAAAAATGGTATTTTTTATAATTTTTCCCATAGGGAGATAAATAGGGAACACATCAAGTTTTTCAAAGCAGCTTTCCGTTTTCTGAACCCAGCTTTGGGATTTTAGAACATGAGGTCCAAATATGAAATTTTTATAAAAAATAGGTCAAATTCCGAAGGAGGTAGGGCAGAGATATTCGAAAAATAGGACTTGTTTTTATACCAAAATTAACTACGTAAAGATACCTTATAGAAAAACATAAAATTGTTATAAGTTCTTAAAGAAAGTCTTTTTTAATAAAAAAAGAGTTAAGTCACCTTTTCGTCCAAAAAACCGAAAAATATACTATTTTTTGAATTTTTGAAATTGGAAATCGTTTATTTTTGGATTCATAATCGATATTGCTGTGAAATTTGTTGTATATTATTGGTAATTTAGTTGTCTAACTAATAGGGTATTCAATCGATTAACCGTTAATCGGTTAACCGATTAATTTTGGCCGGTTAACTGTTCGAATAATTCGAAATTGACGATTTTCAAATAACAAATAAACCGATTAATTTGTGTCGATTAACCGATTAACCGAAATTTATTTTTTTTTGCACTTTATATAGAAATATAGTTTTAAACACACAACTATTATTTCTTACCTCGTAAACATTCCCTTCTAGCAATAGTTTTCTGAAGTATAGTACGAAAACTGACACTATGGAATTTGGAAATGACCCTTTTTTCTAGAATATTCAATGATGAACTTTATCCTAATGAGTTGGAGGACGATATGGTAATAGACGAAACTGTAGACATTACAGAAACGAGTATTTTATCACAACTCAAAGAAACTATTAAAGTATTCAAAATCTAAAAAAAAAATCCAAAAAGGACTCCCATGGTATGATTGAGGATTTTATATGCTTAGAAGAAACTAAAAAAAGAACTGAGAAATTATTTCAGAAGATCTCCCTAAAATCCTAAAAAAACTCACATGTTTATTTATTGTTATGTTGAAATGTTATGTTTTGTTTGCTTTTTATGGTTTTGTTGTTTTTATTAACAAAATGCTTCTATAAGTACACAAAATTCTTGTTTTTCTTTTCAATTTAAAATGGAAATTATTCGATTAATCGAATAATTTAAAATTAACCGATTAAATCTAAACCTCGATTAATTATTTGCTCGATTAACAGATTAAATCAGAAACCCTACTAGCTAACACAAAAAATCGAGTCCATTCGGTCCAAAAGTACGCCCTATATTTTTAAAAATGCTGATCGAGGAATGGCAAAATTTTAAAATTTCAATTTTGAAATGCTTATAAATCGGAAATTATAAGAGTTAAATAGCACACGCAGGCATGGTTTTTCAAGACCTAGCCAAGCGCTTGCCAAAAATATAAAAATCCCAAAAATGGCACGTGTAGCTTACTTTGTGCCCTCATAGCGCCGCTCCTGGAACATTTGTAGGGTCCATTTTAATAACTGAAGATCGAATACCACGTCAAATTTTATCCCGATCGGACCAGCCGTTTAGTAATGCCAGATTTATTTCCAAAACTTTTGATTCTGCCCCACTGTGCAGTGTTAAAACAATCCGATACTTTAATAATTTTTGGCAAGTTGTATACGAAAAAAACTATCTTTAAAATATTCCAAAATCACATATTTCTAAAAAAAACTGTACTTTTTTTTAGAAATATGTGATTTTGGAATATTTTAAAGATAGTTTTTTTGCTTCAATCCAGCACTAAAATCGTATATCTTTCTTTGGGCTATTTAAGATCCCGGCCTATTGAATTTGGAAAATCTAAATTCATGTTTAAAAAATATCTCAATTCATGCTAGCAATGCATTATTAGTCATGTAATTGAAACTTTTAGATGTTTTTCAAGGATACATGTAGGGTGAATGCTTTTTTTAATAGTTTTGAAATGTTTGCTCTTAATAGCCAAAGTTTATTTCAAAATTTATTAATTTTTATACAATTACAAATGTGTTCGTTTAAAACATAAGAAATATTGTGACATTTATCACTGCGATCAGTTCAGTCCAAAACTGTTTATGTTATTTTTTTTTTTATTTTTTTTTTTTTGTAATAAATGTCTTTTGTAGATATTTTGTCAGTTTTTCCATTAGCCCTAAGGCTTACAATTGAAAATTGTGCCTTGCATGTATCTATATGGTAGATACAAACATGACAAATGTATTTATTTATATGAATAATATAAGTCTAAACTTTTATTTTACTTTTTATTTATATATGTGCAATTGGATATTCACTCAGTCATTGAAAATCATGCAAATGTTTAACGTTGCCGCCCAACTTGCACAGTGCAATTAATTTAAATTGATAAAATTGTATTCAATTAAAAGAATGACATTTTAGATAGATTAGGGCTTTTTAACATATTTTTATGATCATAAAATGTATCATGGATCAGCTTTAAGCGGATATAGCTTAATATGCCGTTGCTAAATCATGCCAAAATATTGTTGATCCTGTGTGGTTTTTAATAAATTGTATTAATTAAGAGACGAAACGAAAAATGTATCTTTGAACCTTTAATTCGATAATATTTGGTAAACATATTTTCCATGGACATATAAAATTTAAAGTTCTCCAGAATTTGGAAATTTGCTGTAGTTAGGTAGTTTTATAGGTCCAGTGTTCATATTTTTAAATAGATGCATGCAAAATACCTAAAGTAAAACTATCTGTATATTTAAAAATGGTCTCAAAAATGGCTGGACCGATTTTGATGAAATCGTCAGACAATCTTCAAAATATCCTAGCTGGTGACATTGTAAAGTCAGATTTTTTTTTTAATATTTTGTCAAAAAAAAAACAAATAAATTTATCGAAAAAATTTCTTTGGTAATAACACAACCAAATCACGGAAGATCAGGGAAAGAAAAGAAGCTGAAATAGCTACGGAACGCGAATCACGTCATCAGAAAAATCGGGAAAGGTCATCTACGTCTAGAGACGCGAAAACAGAAAGGGAACGCGTATAATGTCTTGAGGAAAATCTCGAAAGAACATATACGTCTAGAGCCGTAGAAAAGCAAAAAGAACACAAATCACGGCTTCAGCAAATGCGTCGCAGAGCATCATAGAGAGCTGCAGAGACTAGTAGCCATCGCTCCCGAACGTTTGAATCAAGAGAAAGAATCGATTTAAAGTTGGCGGCAATTCATTACAATAAGTATGATTACCACAGGAATATCAAGGACTTACTGATTGGCGCAATGAACAAACTTTGCTTACTTTGCAGCGTTTTGAAGTTCTCTATGACCCGGTCCACACTGCGAAACATTTTCTGCAAAACATTTTTAAATTCTCCTTTGAAACTACATTCGTGTCCACACAGTGAACTTTTTGCTTTTCAGCTTTTGACATTTCTGTACAGAACGAATATGAACGAATAAATGTGGATGACATACTCAACAAAAACTTCATGTACATGAAACAGAGTACCCTTTACCATTCCTCTTTCCCCTTTCATCAACAAACTCAAATGTTTTGCAGCAAATGTTTCACAGTATGGATGGGGACTAAGGAATCCCCGGTGCTTTTCGAACGGTAAAGTTGTTCTGCCACCAACTATTGAGCCGCCTCAGTCGCTTCTAAATTACATTTCATGCGCCACTCTGATTTCTAAGCACTTCCTTCAAAATATCCGAAAGTAAAACTCAACGTCGGCTTCATGCCCACCTTTAAAGTTCAGGCCAAATGTACCACAGAATTGGAACATTTCTCTCGTTTCCTTAAGATGAATTCATAAATATATTATCCCATTTGCCTTAAATACATTCGTATCGTGGTACAGTACTTATAAATATCTGCTACAACTTTTTCATATGACCAACTCATCCGCCGTCATCTGGCTACAGATAATAAGTGTTTCGGGTGCGAAGTCAGGTCCAACACTGTCCAACAAAGTGAGACTTTTTGATTGGAACAGAATAGCGACCCTTTAATTCTGAAAGGGGATGTTGAGTAGATCATTTTTGTAGAATACACTTATAGTCCAGCTGGTCTGATTTTTTTTTACAGAGGGTCAATGTTTTAATTTTTTGATCGAAGGTAGCATTATACTAACTGAAAAAAAAGTTGTAAGTTAATATCTGAGAGAATTCTTATTGTCAGACTTATATTGTAGAATTTTATGGGGATCATTTTTGTGGCAGATCTTAACCCTCTATCTCTTCTCTTTAGGAACCTTTTTTCGAGAAAATAAAAAGTCATTTCAAAAAGGACATTTAAGGATTAAAATATTCTACGAAATTTTTTGCGGTAAAATTTTAGTGGGGGTCACCAAAGATACAAAAGTTCTAAATAAAGCGCTTAACACTTAATTAGCAAAATTGCACGACATCTCTGGTCTCACATTTTTTAAAAAATCTCCAAAAATCCAAGTATGATCCGAATGAATTGAAATTTAAAATATAAATAGTCCTTATGGAGATCTACAAAATATATGCATACATATGTAAGTTATCTGTTTTAGTTCAAGAGATATTGATGTTTATTTATTTTTTTTTTAATTCTGCTCAATCTTTTTTGGTTTATTAAAATTTTTTTGGCTATTAAAATCGAAATCCATATCCAATATAAAGCAGATGTTTTCAAAGGGTCAGCAACGCGGACCACGTTCAGCTAGTATTTTATAATTTAAATTTTTTATATAAAAAACAATTTTTGATCAGAAATATGAGATTAAAGTTTTCTCTCCTTTTCTCTATTAAACGCATATATAAGAAGATAAAGATGATTTCTGGAGATTTTTATATTAAAATTTATTTTAGGCCATAATATGAGTTATCACTGATCAAGCTCCCTTTCAAATTAAACGCTTATTTCAAAGATATAGCCGGTTTAAGATCTTTTAAAATTTGCATATAAAAATCGTTTTTTTGTCAGAAATATGTGCTCAGGGATCGAGCCCATTTTCTCTATTTACCGCTTATTTACACATTTTTTTTGATCTCATACTAAAGCTAATGAATTGTACAATATATTTTAGAGTTATTTTTTCTAGAAATCCGTCAAATCATGATATAGCACAGAAAATCGTCATTGAACAAAGGATATTCCAAAAAAGGTATCTTCGATTTTCCAAAGATTTCCCTTAAGTTTAAGCCATTAAGAGAGCTATATTCGGCCAATTCTTATATACGCTTCACCAAATTATAATTTAAAATGCAAATTTCAAATATTTTTAAGTAAACAAATTTTTTTTTAATTTTTTGAAAAAAAATGTATGACAAAAAAATTGTTTGGTGAAAAAAAAAATTGGGTTAAAAATATTTTTCCAGATTTTGACCCATTGTAGGTCCATCTTACTATGGCCTATCATTATCTATCATTAGATATCCGTATTGTCTATATTAATAACTTAGTAATCCAGATATAGATCAAAAATCGAGGTTGTCGTGGGTTTTTCCTTATATCTCAGCCATTTGTGGAACGATTTTCTCGATTTTAAATACCAACCGAACCGGGTCTATAGCGGATACATTGATGTATGAATCATGTATGTAAGTTATTTGTGGTCAACGGAAAGCTAATTTCAACACACACACGAATGCCGCCATCTATAACGATCCAGAATATATATACTTTGTGGGCTCGCAAATGAAAAATGTAGAAATTTCAAACTATAGTTTACAAACATATATATACCATTGTCACTCATGGTGAAGGATATAGAAAAGGTAGATATAATTACAGACATACGCATATTCAGGATTAAACTTTAATATATTTCCCTTCGGGTACCTTCTTTAAACTCTTACATTTAATCGAAAAAATGTATTTCGTAAAGAAAGTTTATTTTACCTCTGCTTATTTATATTAATATTAATGCAAAAAAAATGCGTGTTTAAAATCAATTTCACAAAAATCTAGTAAAAGTATAAACAAATATAGGTATGTATGTTCAGCATAGTATAAATAAATGTGAAATGTTTTTAATTTTTGTGTTAAATTTAATTGCATTGCAATATTATACATATAAAAATAATAATAAACAACATACATTTATGTATAATTTATTATAATGTAAGTTATTGTAGTAAATTGCTTGTGTACTTGCACCTGCACTTGCACATACAGCACTTAAAGTAATTTCAAACAGAAGTGTTAAATATAGACTAGTAAATTAACATAAATATTAACAAAAATATACAGATATTATGAGTTTAAGCCACTGAAAGATAAGAGCTATTTGGTAAAAGAGTTTAAGTCAAATTATAAAAATGTGTGACATTTTCAATAAAGAAACAAATTAATTAAAGAAAAATTGCAGCCGTTGGAAATATGTAAATTTTTCTTGTCCAAGGTTACATTTTGTTTTGATATTACAGCTATGAGGTATGTTTAAGTAGCCCCTGATCAATTATTCCTTTCAATGTTCCTGTATAAGTGTTCCTTTCTCAATTTATATTAAAAAAAAATCGTGAAAACCAGCATTCAGTCAAATAAACTATTAGTATATATGCCAAGAAAAGGAGAGAAAAAAAAAACCTCAAATACATGAAACAAACAGTTGCAAGTAATAATTTAGTTTACAGTTGTTTTACGTTAAACGCCCCAAACATGCAGCTCAATGAACGAGAGATTGTGGCAAGAGAAGCTTTAAAATATTTTTTTAAATTGTTTTTTATTTATTTTTTTTTATACAAATAAAATAAAAGTAATAAAATGTTAAGCTTATTAGTTTAAACCATGCAATTGTACATGCAGCCTAACAACAGCAGCAACATCATCAGCAACAAATAACCACAACATCAGCAACAGTTAAACTAACAACAAACACGTGAATAGTATTAAATGTTTATGATGTTATCACGGATTTTTGTTTATTTTTTTTTCATTAATTCTTGCTTCTTCTCGTTTTAATTTAAGAAGACGCGAAAAGAGCAGCGAGAAAAATCGCTTGTTTTGCATCGAATTGTGGTTGTATCTGGGCAAGTGTAACAAATTCATGCAAAAACATGAACAACATTTTGTAATCTGATACCTGGCTACTCTGCTATTAATGCTCTTTTGGTGGCTGACGGTTTTGCTGTAATTAAATCTTTAAGGATTGTGTCATTTTGAAATGTTCAGCTGTGCACTGGGAGAAATGCGATTATGGGAAGAAAAAAACTGGTAGTAGTATTATTATTATTGTATTAGTAAATACTACATGGTAATCATATAAGTAAACACGATTTTAATTTAAGAGGATGAAAGTCCAGCCAAAACTTAGTAATGAAATGAAATTGCTGACATTTATTGTTGACTATTACTTACTAGCTTCATTACTTAGAAGTAGTTTGGTAATTGCTTGACTACTTATGTGTTAAATACTATTTATGTGTAAATACTTAGCACTTATAATATAACTATCAATTAGTTGAAAATATTTAAGGGATAAGATGTCAAATGAGAGCAGTTTATATATAAAAACAAGTGAGAGATCTCTATTCGGCTGTGCCGAATCTTATATACCCTTCACCAAATTATACTTTAAAATAAATTTTTTTAAATATTTTTAGGTAAACAAAATTTAATTTTTTTTTAAATTGTTTTTCAAAAAAAATTTTTTTTAATTGTTTTATAATTTTTTTTAAAAAAAAGTTTTTTTCAATTTTTTTTAAAAAAAATTTATGACAAAAAAATTTTTTGATGAAAAAAAATTCGGATTAAAAAATATTTTTCCCGATTTTGACCCATTGTAGGTCCAACTTACTATAGCCTTATCTACATCGTTGCAATGGACTTTGAAATATCTATCATTAGGTATCCATATTGTCTATATTAATGACTTAGTAATCCATATATAGATCAAAAATAGGTCAAAAATCGAGGTTGTCCCGGTTTTTTGCTCATATCTCCGTTATTTATGGACCGATTTTGCTGATTTTAAATAGCAAACTTCTCGAAAGCATGTCTGACAGAATTATTGAAGATTTGGATCACGGAGATATCTGGGGTCTTCAGAAAATTGATTTCAACAGACAGACGGACATGGCTTAATCGATTCCGCTTTCTATAAGGATCCAGAATATATATACTTTATAGGGTCGCAAATGAAAAATGTAGAAATTACAAACGGAATGACAAACTTATATATACCCCTCTCACGAAGGTGAAGGGTATAAATAAGCCAAAAATCGAGGTTATCCCGGTATATCTCAGCCACTTATGGACCGATTTTGTCGATTTTAAATAGCAACCGAGCCGGAAGATTTCGCGATATATTGATGTATGAATCATATATGTACGTTCTTTGGGGGCTACGGAAAGTTGATTACAAGACGGACATGGTTATAATTTTAGAGACGGACATGGCTATATCGACTTCGCTATCTATAACGATCCAGAATATAGATAATTTGTGGGGTCGCAAATGTTTTTTAGCATGCAAAACAAATGCATTTTTTTGTCTGCTAAAATTCCACTTCGTTCTCCTCTTTTCTATACCCAACATCAAAAAATATGTTGTCATTCCGTTTGTAAGATAAAGACACTGGTCTTTAGTATAAAGACACTGGTCGCTGGTCTTTAGTATAAAGACACTGGTCACTGGTCTTTAGTATAAAGACACTGGTCTTTAGTATAAAGACACTGGTCACTGGTCTTTAGTATAAAGACACTGGTCACTGGTCTTTAGTATAAAGACACTGGTCTTTAGTATAAAGACACTGGTCTTTAGTATAAAGACACTGGTCTTTAGTATAAAGACACTGGTCTTTAGTATAAAGACACTGGTCTTTAGTATAAAGACACTGGTCTTTACTATAAAGACACTGGTCTTTAGTATAAAGACACTGGTCTTTAGTATAAAGACACTGGTCTTTAGTATAAAGACACTGGTCTTTAGTATAAAGACACTGGTCTTTAGTATAAAGACACTGGTCTTTAGTATAAAGACACTGGTCTTTAGTATAAAGACACTGGTCTTTAGTATAAAGACACTGGTCTTTAGTATAAAGACACTGGTCTTTAGTATAAAGACACTGGTCTTTAGTATAAAGACACTGGTCTTTAGTATAAAGACACTGGTCACTGGTCTTTAGTATAAAGACACTGGTCACTGGTCTTTAGTATAAAGATACTGGTCTTTAGTATAAAGACACTGGTCTTTAGTATAAAGACACTGGTCTTTAGTATAAAGACACTGGTCTTTAGTATAAAGACACTGGTCTTTAGTATAAAGACACTGGTCTTTAGTATAAAGACACTGGTCTTTAGTATAAAGACACTGGTCTTTAGTATAAAGACACAGGTCTTTAGTATAAAGACACTGGTCTTTAGTATAAAGACACTGGTCTTTAGTATAAAGACACAGGTCTTTAGTATAAAAAAATTGGTCTTTATTATAAAGACACTGGTCTTTACTATAAAGACACTGATATTTAGTATAAAGACTCTGTCTTTAGTATAAAGACTCCGTCTTTAGTATAAAGACTCCGTCTTTAGTATAAAGACTCCGTCTTTAGTATAAAGACTCCGTCTTTAGTATAAAGACACTGGTCTTTAGTATAAAGACACTGGTCTTTAGTATAAAGACACCGGTCTTTAGTATAAAGACACCGGTCTTTAGTATAAAGACACTGGTCTTTAGTATAAAGACACCGTCTTTAGTATTAAAACACTGTTTTTTGCACACAAAACTTTTATTTATTAACTTACTCTCAAACTGTTCTACTACTACTGTTTTCCTTATTTCACCTACTGTATTCAAGCAGAAACTACGAGTATATACTTTGTATTTTAAGCTGTTAAATGCAATTTCAAACAAAACTATTTCTTAACATTTAATCCCTGTGGAACTAATTTAAAATGTGTTGTAAGCAATTTGCATAAAAATCATTCAAGGCATTTGCTATTTATTCCTCGTTTTGTTTCTTTTTTTTTCAAGAAATAAATACCAAAAATTCATTATTTGCAATTCTAATTTACAAAACCCCAAAAAGCGTATTAGAGTGTTAAGACATTTTTAAGTGCAGCTGTTCTTTTTAAGTTGTTAAAATGTATATAGTGTTTGGTTTAAATACCAATAAATGTGTATATCTTTTGCTGGCCTTAGCAAAAAACAACAAAAAAAGACAAAACTCAAAATGTATCTAACACTTTCGTATCTTGTTTTGATAACTAACGTTTGTTGCGTTTCTATCTGCTTAACGTTCTGTGGCCTTGGTTTTAGCTTTCATATCTCATGTTATACAATTGTCCATCTTTCTTTCTTCGATTTACTATATATTCATACATATATATATATATATATTTTATTTGTTTCATCCTTCACTGATAATAATCTTTAACAATTTATTTAAATATTTCTACATTTAAGATTATCTGAAAACATGCAACTACAACAAGAGTTACAAAAAAAAGAGACTTTACATTAAATACAAAAGAAGAAAATAATGTTTACTTTGAGAATTTAATGGGCTGGCAAGGAATGTCTTCTTAAAGAAGATCAGTAAATGCAGACATAATTTGAATGATTTGGGAAATTAAAATGTTGTATGGTTTTTGACTTCGCCCTTGTCTTTTTCACCCAAAAATTCCATGGTTAAAGTACTAACTAAGTAAGGATTCAATCCTTTTAACTATCTGTTGTAGTAGGAAGATCTTGTATGTGTAAGTCTTAACGAATTGGTAACATGTTTGAAAAACAAAAATATTTCAGAATCATTGTAAATATTGTACTCGTTCGTAAGCAGTTGTATCGCTAGATGCTCAAACTTACATGTTCCAAGTTTGTTGGTTGATCAGTTGCTTACTTGGCCGTTTGCTGAAATGAGGACCAACATAAACACACACATTCACAGGTGTTGCAGTATGTGTTACCTGAAACATTATCTACAAGTTCATGTTTTGCATTTATTTATTTTCATTTTTTTGCTTCTAAACAATCTAGGATTACAACCATGAAGACAACCAGAGCAATATTAGCAGTTGCTGCTGCTGCTGCTACAGCATTAGGAAATCTAATATCAGGTTGTTCAATAAATATATGATCTTTGCATAATTGATAACATGTTTTAGATAGATCTTGTGTTATCTTTTTTCCTCTCTTATTTTCTATAAAATTGCAACCAATCTTGTTAGAAAAAAATCAACAACAGCATATTGATGTTTATAAACAACAAGGATTTAGCATATTTTTAATGTTAAAATTCTAGCTGCTGCACTTTGCAACAACATCTCATATTTCAACATACTGCAAGTGGTTTGCACAAATAAACACATTTTGAAGGCTTCTGTTAAAAAATAAAAACTGGTCACTAAATATCTCTAAATTGGCAAATAAAAAGATTATTTATTAAATTTTAAGATGTATAGAGAAATAACTTTAAAAACTTTTTTTTTGATATTTTCCACTTGGAAACATAAATGCTTAATTGAGAGTTTCTAGGTTAGTTTCTTAAGAAAATTTAAAAAGTAACAACAGAAGCAAAAAGTATCCAAGAGATCCGTATAACACCCTGTGAAATGTGTACTGTCAGTATAAGACACTGTCTTTGTATAAGACACTGTCTTTGTATAAGACACTGTCTTTGTATAAGACACTGTCTTTGTATACGACACTGTCTTTGTATAAGACACTGTCTTTAATATAAGACACTGTATTTAGTATAAGACACTGTCTTTAATATAAGACACTGTCTTTAGTATAAGACACTGTCTTTAGTATAAGACACTGTCTTTAGTATAAGACACTGTCTTTAGTATAAGACACTGTCTTTAGTATAAGACACTGTCTTTAGTATAAGACACTGTCTTTAGTATAAGACACTGTCTTTAGTATAAGACACTGTCTTTAGTATAAGACACTGTCTTTAGTATAAGACACTGTCTTTAGTATAAGACACTGTCTTTAGTATAAGACACTGTCTTTAGTATAAGACACTGTCTTTAGTATAAGACACTGTCTTTAGTATAAGACACTGTCTTTAGTATAAGACACTGTCTTTAGTATAAGACACTGTCTTTAGTATAAGACACTGTCTTTGTATAAGACACTGTCTTTAGTATAAGACACTGTCTTTAGTATAAGACACTGTATTTAGTATAAGACACTGTCTTTAATATAAGACACTGTCTTTAATATAAGACACTGTCTTTAGTATAAGACACTGTCTTTAGTATAAGACACTGTCTTTAGTATAAGACACTGTCTTTAGAATAAGACACTGTCTTTAGTATAAGACACTGTCTTTAGTATAAGACACTGTCTTTAGTATAAGACACTGTCTTTAGTATAAGACACTGTCTTTAGTATAAGACACTGTCTTTAGTATAAGACACTGTCTTTAGTATAAGACACTGTCTTTAGTATAAGACACTGTCTTTAGTATAAGACACTGTCTTTAGTATAAGACACTGTCTTTAGTATAAGACACTGTCTTTAGTATAAGACACCGTCTTTAGTATAAGACACTGTCTTTAGTATAAGACACTGTCTTTAGTATAAGACACTGTCTTTAGTATAAGACACTGTCTTTAGTATAAGACACTGTCTTTAGTATAAGACACTGTCTTTAGTATAAGACACTGTCTTTAGTATAAGACACTGTCTTTAGTATAAGACACTGTCTTTAGTATAAGACACTGTCTTTAGTATAAGACACTGTCTTTAGTATAAGACACTGTCTTTAGTATAAGACACTGTCTTTAGTATAAGACACTGTCTTTAGTATAAGACACTGTCTTTAGTATAAGACACTGTCTTTAGTATAAGACACTGTCTTTAATATAAGACACTGTCTTTAGTATAAGACACTGTCTTTAGTATAAGACACTGTCTTTAGTATAAGACACTGTCTTTAGTATAAGACACTGTCTTTAGTATAAGACACTGTCTTTAGTATAAGACACTGTCTTTAGTATAAGACACTGTCTTTAGTATAAGACACTGTCTTTAGTATAAGACACTGTCTTTAGTATAAGACACTGTCTTTAGTATAAGACACTGTCTTTAGTATAAGACACTGTCTTTAGTATAAGACACTGTCTTTAGTATAAGACACTGTCTTTAGTATAAGACACTGTCTTTAGTATAAGACACTGTCTTTAGTATAAGACACTGTCTTTAGTATAAGACACTGTCTTTAGTATAAGACACTGTCTTTAGTATAAGACACTGTCTTTAGTATAAGACACTGTCTTTAGTATAAGACACTGTCTTTAGTATAAGACACTGTCTTTAGTATAAGACACTGTCTTTAGTATAAGACACTGTCTTTAGTATAAGACACTGTCTTTAGTATAAGACACTGTCTTTAGTATAAGACACTGTCTTTAGTATAAGACACTGTCTTTAGTATAAGACACTGTCTTTAGTATAAGACACTGTATTTAGTATAAGACATTGTCTTTAGTATAAGACATTGTCTTTAGAATAAGACATTGTCTTTAGAATAAGACGTCGTCTTTAGAATAAGACGTCGTCTTTAGAATAAGACACTATCTTTATTATAAGACACTGAATTTAGTATAAGAGACTGGGTTTAATATGAGAGGCTGTCTTTAGTATAAGACAATGACTTCAGTATAAGACACTGATTTAGTATAAGACACTGACTTTAGTATAAGAGGTTATCTGTAGTATAAGAGGCTGTCTTTAGTATAAGAGACTGTCTTTAGTATTAGACACTGACTTTAGTATAAAACAGAGTATTTTGTATAAAACAATGGCTTAAGAATAAGGCAATGTATTTAGTATAAGATAGTGTTCAGTATATAAGACACTGTTTATTATTTTAGGAAGATTTAAAGCTACAATTTTACACCCTGAAATATGTAATTTACAAAAATTCCTTTCTAGTGGAGTCTTGTAGTAAGAGAAGAAACTACTGCCCAAAATTCCATACCAATAAATTTAGCTGTCTGTAATAAATATTTAAAATCTCTAGCATACATTTTAATCTTCACTTACCGGTAGTTAAGGAATATGCATCGTTATATCAAATTTCAAATAATTAAAGACATAAATTTTATATTGTCTTGGTAGCACCTGCGGTTATAAGAATACATCATAATCTGTAATTAAGAAAAAAATGTAAAATTGCTTTAATGAAACTAAAACTAATTGGTGAAATATGGAGTGCAAGTACACAGATTTATAGTAATAAAATAAAGATAAATAACTTAAGGCTATGGCTCAGTATAAGATTGAGGCGTTAGATCTGTCAAAAATCTTAATATTGTTCAGAGTGTACTGAATATAAATAAATAAGGGTGAGAGAATTTTGACAGGTCTGTTCGATTTGAAAAGTTCCATAAAGTAATAATTTTCATAACAACAAAATATATTCTATAAATATGTCAAATTCTATTTGCGACCAATAATTTTTGTTGCTCAACATCAAATTCTGTATTGAATTTCATTAGATTATTTCTACATATTTAAGAATAAATCCGTTTTCGAAATTTTAATGTCAATAAACCACTCCAAATATTCAAACAAGCAATAAATTATTCCACAACAAAGTTTCATATAAAATGAGTTTAAAAGATTATCAATTGATGCCATAATTCAAAATGCAATTCAAATGTAATCACGATTTTCTATTGTTCAAAAGAGACTTACATTAAAATACCACTTAGTTAAAGTCATTGTTTGAATTATTTGTTATGTACCTAGAATATTTCTTTAATAATACCAGCATTTATGCTCTTTATCGCAATTTTGAAAGTAATTCTTTGATGTCAAATGTAATTTTTCTGCTAAATAATTAAATTTTTTATTGTTCATCTTCTCGCATTTTGTAGTCAACACATTCTCATCTGTAATTTAACATCATGAGCAGCAGCAGCTTCGCCATCATCATGGTCATCGTGGCCGTAAGAGAAGCGAGAACTTTGTTGAGTCTAACAGCATTTAAATGTTGAATGTCAGACCACCTGGAAAGTGTTGTCAATTATTGGAATACGTGAAACCAGTTTAAAAGTGCAGTCGAAAAAGCGAACCGAAACGAACAGGACACAACTATTTAAGGCCTGATAAATTTTTTAGAAGCACTGATTTGCATGATGCATTTATGTGCATTGCATAGTAATGCGATTTATTCTATTCTTCCTTTTGTTGGACTGTAAGTGCTCAAACGGTTACATTCATATCCATATAAACAGCCATACATATGTGGAATTGTTGTGGTCAAAAAGATATTTAGATGGTCAATTAAGTGGAAAATCAGAGTTTGTTTTGCAATGAAGAATTATAAAAAGAGAAAATAAAAAAACTACAAATGTAAAGTTAACTTAAGTATGAAACAGGTGAAGGAAGAAATTATGAGTGGTTTACAGTAACTAAGTGGTGTCCTACAAAGGAAACTGTAGAGGAGAACACACACAATGTCTTTAGTATAAAGACACTGGTCTTTAGTATAAAGACACCAGCCTTTAGTATAAAGACACCAGCCTTTAGTATAAAGACACCAGCTTTTAGTATAAAGACACCAGCTTTTAGTATAAAGACACCAGCCTTTAGTATAAAGACACTGGTCTTTAGTATAAAGACACTGGTCTTTAGTATAAAGACACTGGTCTTTAGTATAAAGACAACTGGTCTTTAGTATAAAGACAACTGGTCTTTAGTATAAAGACAACTGGTCTTTAGTATAAAGACAACTGGTCTTTAGTATAAAGACAACTGGTCTTTAGTATAAAGACAACTGGTCTTTAGTATAAAGACAACTGGTCTTTAGTATAAAGACAACTGGTCTTTAGTATAAAGACAACTGGTCTTTAGTATAAAGACAACTGGTCTTTAGTATAAAGACAACTGGTCTTTAGTATAAAGACAACTGGTCTTTAGTATAAAGACAACTGGTCTTTAGTATAAAGACAACTGGTCTTTAGTATAAAGACAACTGGTCTTTAGTATAAAGACAACTGGTCTTTAGTATAAAGACAACTGGTCTTTAGTATAAATACACTGGTCTTTAGTATAAAGACACTGGTCTTTAGTATAAAGACACTGGTCTTTAGTATAAAGACACTGGTCTTTAGTATAAAGACACTGGTCTTTAGTATAAAGACACTGGTCTTTAGTATAAAGACACTGGTCTTTAGTATAAAGACACTGGTCTTTAGTATAAAGACACTGGTCTTTAGAATAAAGACACTGGTCTTTAGTATAAAGACACTGGTCTTTAGTATAAAGACACTGGTCTTTAGTATAAAGACACTGGTCTTTAGTATAAAGACACTAGTCTCTAGTATAAAGACACTAGTCTCTAGTATAAAGACACCAGTCTTTTCTATAAAGACACCAGTCTTTACTATAAAGACACTGGTATTTAGTATCTTAAAACAAATCGAGATGTAGGGTGCACCTAAATAGTGTAAACCACAAAAACAATGAAAAAAAGCAGAAGCTCTGCAATAGATCTGATGAAACTGATGATGGTGATGATTCGGCATAAAAAAATATCCAACCAAGAGAACTAATACATTTTGGAATTAGATTTCAGGCGAATTATTATTATATTTTGCTTTTATTTCTTCCTAGACTTCTTGTTAAAAGGCAGCTGTGAATGAAACTTTTAACATGGTTACACCAAAGGCATCATCAGCAGAGTAGTAAGTAGCAGAGTAGTGATGTAAGAATACTTGTAGAGCAGGCAGGCAGTCAGTCAGTGGTGGTAGCTGGTAATATATATTAATAGCATGTATAGACTGCAGCCGGATATCATGATCAATTTAATTTTTCAATTCTTTTTTTTTTTTGATTTGCGATCAATAGCGGTCTGCAAATAACAAGTGCACTAAAATTGTTAGTTTATAAATCCTTTTGAATGTTTGTGTTTTGTTAGGAATCTTTTTATTTGTTTTTTCTTTTTATTTCTGGTTACTCTGAACCGGCTGTACATTCAACCATATTATACAGAGTTTGTTTGTTTTTAAATTTAGTTTGCAGTCTTGTCTAGTTTGTGTCTAGAAGTGTGAAGCTTAATTGTTAGATTTTGATTGACACTTGATCACCATTTATGTACTTATTGTGAACACTATTCCATCAGCTTCATTCAAACAGTTTGTCACCAAGTCACCCATCAAGTATGTGTGTTTCGATTCTTATTTTATTTCATTTATTTTTATTATTCGCAACACTTTTTTTTAAGCAGTTTTTAATACTTTATTTAATCACCTGATTAAAAAAAAGCTGTAACTGAAACGTGTTTTCTTTATGTTTGTTTTCGTTGTTTTTCTGTCCGTCCGTCTGTCTGTCTGCAAAGGAAATGTCAATGAATTGTGTACAAGTTAGAGTGGCCATATGTATTGTTCGTTTGTTTGATAAATAAGCAGCTTAAGATGAAGAAAAAAAAAACAACTTTTCCATTATATATTTTATATTATTGTCATGTAATTAATGATTAATTACTTGGCTGCCAAATTCTTGTTTATTTATTTGGTTGTTTTTCTGATTTTTTGTGTAGTTTATTAAGCCATGTTGTACATCCTGTGGAAACCATTTTAACATGACACATGTGGCAGATTTTATGTGACAATTAATTTGTGTGTTTACTGTGTAGAAACAGTTTTTTTTTTTTCATATCAATATAATAAACTGGAAAAAGAAGAATGAAAATTTACGAGTTTATCAAACAAAGGCGTTTTTTAGTTAGATTTTGAAACACGCAGAGGAATTAAAAGTTTTAGAAATGTTTTTTTCTTTATTTAGTTTATATGTTAAACCGAATATTCGGAAGATGTATTGGCTATTGAGATTAAATATTACATAGACTTAGTTCGGATGTATACTGAGGTTGACAATACAGTGGAGACTTTTAATTATTGGGTGTATGATTTAAAAATGCGGCATTTACAATAGATTTACAAATTATTAATGGAGGAGACTTGTCAAAATGAAAAGGATGAGACCATTTTTCATCTCTTTGTCATTGTCTGGCATTAGGAGATTTACGCTCAAAGTTTCTATGACATCGATCTTTAAATAGCCTTTCTGAGCATTCGGACATGAGGTTAGAGTGTATAAATGCCTTTATCAGGAATAGGAATTGACTAGTGCTTAATATTCTCTTCTCCTCTCTTTTTCGAACCTCCTTCACTTCTTCAACTTCTTCATTCCATCTGATTGTCCCCTTCTCTTTTTATTTCTATCTGTCCTTTTCTATCTTTATTTTCAGGTAAAACATAGGGACCTATTGTCTGGACCCAAGTGAGCTGCTCTCTTTCCTGTCTCCACTATGCGGCTGCCTGAAAACCTAACCTAACATATGACGTATCTTTTGAAAGCGATTTTTGTTTTTAATAACTTATATGTCCTTTTGAAGGGAACCTATCTGTCATTTATTCTCACTTAGTTATTGAACATTATAGTGTAAACAACAAAGTTTTTTTTGCTTCGTAAAAGTCTACTTTTGTGCCAACAAAGAGACATATGCGAGAAGTTTTGCTTTACTTCTTTAATTTGAAAAAATGCCGATGAATCACACCGATTGCTCACGAAAGCTTATGGTGAACGTGTTCCATCGGTTTCAAAGTGCGAGAAATGAATTGTGCAGTTAAGATGTGGTGATTTTGACACGAAAGACAAATATCGCCAACGACAGCTATAAAAGTTTGAAGACCAAGAATTGGAGGCATTACTCCATGAAGATTGTTGTAAAACTCAACAAGAGCTTGCAAAATCATTGCGAACTACTTAAGCCGCAATCTAAAAACGTTTACGAGCAGCATGATTCTTCCAAAAGCAGCGAAAAGGGGAACCATAAGAATTGAAGCCGAGAAACCTTGAAAGATGAATTTGCATGCCCGAAATGATGCTTGAACGATATAAAAGAAAATAATTTTTTCGCCGAATCATGGAAAAAAAAGTCGATGAAAAATGGATCCATTACAATAACCCGAAGTGTAGGAGATCGTATTTGAAGCACGGCCAACCAGCCGAATCGACACCAAACATCCATGGCGCTAAGGTAATTATTTGTACTTGGTGAAAGCAAAAGTTTCATATCTATTATGAGCTGCTGAAATCTGACCAGACCATCACAGGGTACCTCTACCGTTTCGCAACTGTTTCGTTTGAAGCGAGCATTTGCAGCTTCATATGTTGCCAGAAAGGTGGGAAAAGGTCTTAGCTAACTATTGCCAATACTTTTTACTGTACAAAAGTTTCAAAATAAAAGCTAAACTTTTTATAAAATTCCGCATTTTTAAGTCATACACCCAATAATAGTTCAAAATCCAAACAAATTTGCCAGGAAAATCTTTTTAAATGTTAATAAGGAGTGTGAAAATCTCCAGTCTTGATAAGAAATCATTGTATTGTATAATCTAGTGGCTCTCACACAAAACGATCGACTCATGATCAATAAAAGCTAAACATTTGAACAAATCCTGCATTTTTAAGTCATATATCTAGTAGGTCAAAATCCAAACAAATTTGCCAGGAAAATCGTTTTAAAAGTTAATAAGGAGTGTGAAAATCTCCAGTATTGATAAGAATTCATTGTATTGTATAATCTAGTAGATCTCACACAAAACGATCGACTCATGATCAATGATGAATGTCTAGAACAGGGAAGCGCAAAAAGACAAATTGTATTTGTGTGCATGTATGGGTTAAAAATAAAAAATTCGCAACAACATCAAGCAACAGAATGAAATATTTGTATTTTTACGCTCTATTGTTTGCAACTAAATGAGTTATTTGTATTTTTTACGCTCTTGCTGTGTGTTTTGTTTACTTTCGGGTTGTGTACGTGTAAATTCACGAAAATGTTCGTAATCTCAACCATATGAACGCCTACCAATGGTCTAGAATATGTCAAAATATGTCTACTAGATGAACTAATTTAAAATTTACGGATTAAATAAGCTGGATTACCAGTATTTAAAGTTTTAAAAAAATAGAAGTCGTCTCCAGTCAATGTACTGTTGAAATTCACATCCCTCAAAATCAACATGTCATAAAATCACTAGTGCAGAATGTGGCACAAAGCGCCTTCTTGTTGAAACCACATGTCGATGGTGTTCATATCATCCAACTCAGGCCAAAATAAGTTGGTAAAAATCGACCTATAGCGCATGCCGTTGACGGTATGTCTCATGTATCCAAATCTCTTTGATCTCAATGTCCGAACAGAACACCCACTCTGATAAAAACAATTTTATAATTTGCACATGTTGTTCAAAGCCAAATCCGTCCATGGTGAGTTGGCAAAACAATCAGAATAAATGACAGCTGATGTCTTGCTTAGATTTCGAAAATTACTTTATTCAAAGCACATAAAATTTATTTCGAAAATTGAAATAGTTTAAATATATTTGTACAAAAAATTATGTAGATATCTTCAATGCAACCGAATATTTTTATTCGGTTGGTTTGAAGATACAACTACTGCCTACGGATCTAATTGCTTCTTTTCTTTTTGCCTTAGGCTACTCTTGCTGTTGCCAGACGGTTGATTTTAAATTTTGATCTTAACACCTTGTGTCATGAAAAATGTTTACCACATGCATTACAACATTTGCATCATGTAGTTTTCTTGCTTCTTGTAAAAATGACAAAACCATTAAATAAATATTCTTCGTAGTTTTTGGTTGTTTTGCATTCGGTTATGTAAGTGCGCTATAGTCCGTTAGATGATAGGGGGTTGAGGTTGTAACACATAAATTAAATTTTAGCTTATCGTCACTCTCATGACAAATTGTCGTAAATAGAATCAAACTTTTTTCCACGATCATGTGTCGCATTACTATCATTTTCCAAGGAGAATTGTCTGATAGAAAATACGGATTTCCAATTCCAGCTTTTAAAGTGCTGTCAGCTTACGATCACTGCAGTGATAAACTCGAATCCTTCTTCCGCTTGACCGAATAACCAACTGTACTGGGAGAATTTGATAAAGAGACTAGCCTGATTTGCGATCACTGTGGCTATAATCTCTAATCCTCAGTTTTGTCTGGAGACTATGCTGCATATGCAGAAGAAACACTTCTCTTGTTCTTTCTACGATTCAAGAGTCCAACGGTAATGGAAATCGGGTCATTTGGTACCCATACCGTATTTTGACAGAGAAGACTGGGCCACAATCTGTCTCCTTTGAGATTATACGATCTCAATCGATACTGATCATTCACAGAGAGAAAAGGGAATGGTTCGGGTGTCTCTTAAAAATAAGCTCAATCCTCAGTTTTGTCTGGAGACTATGCTGGATATACAGAAGAAATACTTCTCTTGTTGTTTCTACGATTCAAGAGTCCAACGGTTATGGAAATCGGGTCATTTGGTACCCATACCGGATTTTAACAGACAAGTTTCCTTTGGGATTATATGATCCCAATCGATAGTGATCATTCACAGAGAGAAAAGAGCATGGTGGTGTCTTGCAGCAATCAAGGCAAATCACTACAGGTTGGACATCACTTTGTATGTCCCGGAAGTGGACTCCATAAGAATGAAAATGGTAACGAATGTTCGATGAACGGTTTCTTGGACGTATCTGTGACGAGAAGTGAAATTCGCAGCACTTAGAGATTCGAAACACAGTTGGTCTACGACTCCCAGTTGTAGAATATCCGGAATTATCAAGGCTCTCAGTTCCAAAATGGTGAAGTCAAAATGTTTACAACATGTCGAGCTAAGATGGGAGACGGGACATTAAGACTAGAATATTCAAGGGAATGGTATCTTTCGGCTCTTAATATGGAAGGCTCTCTCAGCCTTCTCAGTAGCCCAGACATGATCGATACTGCCTCAGGGAAGTCTCGCCGATGGATCTAATCAGATTTGTCATGAGTATCAGATGATTCTCCCTGGAGCAGCATGAATTGTTACTTAACATAGTGCTCTCAACAGATCGGTTTCGAAGGACCAATTATTTTTCCTACTTTTTGTTTGTTCAGTCCAATACTTCTGGTTTCCTTTTTTTTATTTGTATAGAAAATACTATAAAAATTACTTTAAAATACGTTTTAACATTATTTCAAAGCAACTAGCAATAACAATAACAACTATGCAAACAAAAAAAACTAATAACAAGATCAAAAACTCTGGACACTAGGAAAATAAGATGCTAAGCAAACAGGCCGGCCGGCCATACCAGCAGGCAGGCAGGCAAGCAGTCAGCTTTAACGACTGGAATCAACCTACGTAAAAACTAAATAACTAAAGCCAAAGTTAACAACAAGACAACATAAAATTGCGTAGCATGTCATATCCCAGAGTATGATTAGACCGTATGACTTTTTTCTTGCTTTTTGCTATTGCTTTCTATTTTTTACTACAATGACCAAGAAATTCAAAACTGAAGAAGAGAACAAAAAAAGTGTTCATATCTTGGTATAGATTCCTTTTGGGCTGGATTTTGTGGCGAACACGCGTCATGTTGTCGCACCTAAACTGCAATGCAATGTCTTTATAAAGCCACATGAAGAAAAGCACAAAAAATGTTGTTTCCAGAGCACACACCTTTTCTGCCAAATACCACCAAACCATCTATTAAAATTTGTTGTAGGAATTTTATCGTTTAAGTTCCATATAGTCGTAGTCACTATAACAAAGTATTGAACAACGTATGTATCTGGTCTTATTCACTTACAATATTACTAAAATTCTTTTAGTTATAGACTTTCCAAGACATATTTTTATTATCCTCAAATGTGCGAGTGCGTGACAGTGTAGGCGTGTTTTTGCTGCTCTCAATATTAATTTTCAATTGCTTTCTGGACGCTTAAATTCTTATGGCTTGTTGCTGGCACATACTTTCAGTTTGCCAATAAGACAGAGTGACAAGGAAATTATGGTACAAACAAAGAAAAACTCAAAAGCGATTTTAAGGACTCATATTTCTTAAATTGTTAATAACTTTGTAAATACTGCGATTTTAAGGAAAATAAGCTCAATCTGTGATCACTCATATTTTATATCAAAAATCGATTTTTAGTATAAAAAAAATTCAAATATCTTAATTTTTTATACAACGATTTTAAGCAAAAAAAGCTCAATCAGTGATCACTCATATTTTGTATCAAAAATCGATTTTTAGTATAAAAAAACTCAAATATCTTAAATCGTTAATAACTTTGTAAATACAGCGATTTTAAGCAAAATAAGCTTAATCTGTGATCACTCATATATTTTACTAAAAATCGATTTTTAGTTTAAACAAACTCAAATATCTAAAACGTTAATAACTTTGTAAATACAGCGATTTTAAGCAAAATAAGCTCACTGCCTGTTTCTCTAAATGCGAACGAACGTTTTCTTTCGTATTTTATATTGAAAACAACAAAAAAATTTAAAATTTATTTGTTGTTTTTAATTTAAAATACGAAAGAAAGCGTTCGTTCGCATTTAGAGAAACAGGCAGTCAATCTGTGATCACTCATATTTTGTATTATAAATTGATTTTTTGTATAAAAATACTCAAATATCTTAAATCGTTAATAACTTTGTAAATACAGCGATTTTAAGGAAAATAAGCTCAATCTGTGATCACTCATATTTTATATCAAAAATCGAGTTTTAGTATAAAAAAAACTCAAATATCTTAAATCGTTAATAACTTTGTAAATACAGCGATTTTAAGCAAAATAAGCTCAATCTGTGATCAGTCATATATTTTACTAAAAATCGATTTTTTATATAAAAACTCAAATATCTTAAATCGTTAATAACTTTGTAAATACAGCGATTTTAAGGAAAACTAGCTCAATCTGTGATCACTCACATTTTGTATCAAAAATCGATTTTTAGTATAAAAAAACTCAAATATCTTAAATCGTTAATAACTTTGTAAATACAACGATTTTAAGCAAAATAAGCTCAATCTGTGATCACTCATATTTTATACCAAAAATCGATTTTTAGTATAAAAAACTCAAATATCTTAAATCGTTAATAACTTTGTAAATACAGCGATATTAAGGAAAATAAGCTCAATCTGTGATCACTAATATTTTGTATTATAAATTGATTTTTAGTATAAAAAAAACTCAAATATCTTAAATCGTTAATAACTTTGTAAATACAGCGATATTAAGGAAAATAAGCTCAATCTGTGATCACTCATATTTTATATCAAAAATCGATTTTTAGTATAAAAAACTCAAATATCTTAAATAGTTAATATCTCCGTAAATACCTGGATTTTAAGGAAAATAAGCTCAATCTGTGATCACTCATATATTTTATCAAAAATCGATTTTTAGTATAAAAACTGAAATATCTTAATTACTTTGAAAATACGGCGATTTTAGGGAAAACTAGCTCAATCAAAAATTTATAAAAAAAAAAAACTTAAATAATCCTTTCGTTTGGGCCTTATAGTGTTTTCAACAGACCGACTGACAGACGGACGGACCTTGAAATGATGGTTGGTATAAAAACTGTGAAAATTTTGTAAATTTTGCATCCAGCTCTACAATCAAAATTAAGGCAACATATTATGGCAATATTTCAATCCTCATATATTACAATTCTGCATGACTACAGTACCATTTTTTAACTTCTAGTAAATTATCAATTTAGTAAACAAAATTCCCTATTACACTGTAAACATTCATTTTCATCCATAAACTCCCGATTTTTATGGTTCTTAGTCGTCAATAAAATTTGTAAGGAATTTTGTTTACCTCACAAACACAAACATACCAACAGCCGGATTCATGGATTTGAGTAATAAAGTTCTTCCAGGATGACAACCAGGCATACAATAATTATCTTCTTACCATCACTATAGTTTGCTCTGCCTAGAGTAAACTATAGTAACTTTTTGGCAGAAATTATTTATTGTATACATTAAGGTGGCTCTTATGCACTTTTTCTAAAAACCATGTGTACAAAATTTGAGCAAGATGGGATAACGTTTATTTGCAGTTTGGAGTCTTGGGCATGAGACTTCTGGAAGATGGCGCTGTGGATATAAATAGTAACAGCGTTGTGTGTGACTGTATTATCAGTGTATTCTTTTCAATTATAAAGTGTATTCTTAAAGTGTGTGTATTAAAAGAGAGTGTATATGAGGAGCGGCAGAACAAAAGGTACTTTTTTGAAAATTTAAAAATTTTGGGAAATTGATTTTTTCTAGAAGATTTCAATTCCATTCCAAACATTATAAAAATACCAAAAAAATCAATTTATAAAAAAATTCGAAAAAAGTATCTTTTGTTCTGCGG
Source organism: Calliphora vicina (assembly GCF_958450345.1). Lineage (NCBI taxonomy): Eukaryota > Metazoa > Arthropoda > Insecta > Diptera > Calliphoridae > Calliphora > Calliphora vicina. The sequence goes on along the minus strand of NC_088784.1, from coordinate 97,024,757 downwards.
CTTTAAATAAATAAATAATTGTTACAATTTTGAAACTACTTATCGCTTTTATTTGCAATTAAAAGAATCCGTTTTATATAAAGGAAATAAACCATCGTTTTTAAAAGGTAAAACGTAACAATATCAATTCGTATACTCCATAGAGTCGTGACTATAAGGGTTATTATTTTTAGCATTTGATTTTTGGCTTGATGGAGCTCAATTTTGAAATCGTAAAATCCATAAATAAAAGCCATCCTAATGTTTATATTTTAGTCAGTTTGATTATAAGAACATAATTTTGCAATTATGGAACATTAAACAAATTTGAAGTTTTTAAGGGGGCTTTGATGAGAATGTTGTAAAAAGGTAATAATAAGGAAATAATAAATGTATCTAGTGGTTGTTAATGCATATTTAGATAATGAAAATGTTATTTCCCAGCAAAAATGTTTTTAGACATTTTTATATATTGGCTTTTGAAATGAGAGAAGATAACACAAGTTAAAGTTTTTGAAAACAAATCATTTTAAATGAAAAATCTCTGTTAATGCCTTTTTAAAAAAAAATAATTACCATCTATTACCACTTAACCTTAATAATATTTATAATAACATCTTAAATTTACCCAATTAGATACACATGGTCAATTTTGAACTCAATAATTAGATTTCAAAAGAATGTTTTTTTTTCTAAGAATTCAATTAATCCAACGTTTAACTACATTTTCAATTAATTGTACCTGTTTTAAGAAAAACTATCATAAAACCATTTTTGGAAACAAACGATTTTTTCCTATGAAACATTAGAAATACCAAAAATATTTCGCACTTCCATATACACAATTACGATTGAACAAGTGCAACAAAAATAATAAACAAATTGTAGCAGTAACTTCAAAAAAAAAAACAAAAAAAACATTTTCTAAATTGTTTCACTTTTATTTCAAACTGAAATTGATTTGAAATTAACTATTTCCATTTAAAAAGTAACTGCAGTAGCAGTAACAGTAGAGTGGGGGGCTGCAGTAAATCACTAACAAATGTTTAAAACTTTAATTAGTTTGATGTTTAAAAGACATTAAATACAATTCAAGCAGCGGCTGGATTACCAAATTAGCTTTAAACACTTAAATCAGAATTTTCATCAATGGACTAAAATATTTTTCTCATTATTATTGTTTTTTCTGTCACAGTTGACTTGACAGCGAGATAGATATTTTCAAATATTTTGGCGTAATTCATCGTATTTACGTATTGTGCCAGTTGTATTCGTATTTGCAACAAATTTAGAGCTGTAATTAATATAATTATGTGACAATTAGCCACAGCTAGACTCAACAACAAGATGTCTTTTCTATTCTCATATTTGGTTTAATCAAACTAAAACTGATCAATAATTTCATAGTTGCACTTGATTTATTATAACATTAGTTGCCATTTGTTTACGCCAAAAAACAAAAATATAAGAAACTTGATTAATTGCTAAATAAAATTATGACAAAGAGTTTGAATTTTTGCTTAGTCTTTATGTGCATTATGTGGACGTGGGAAATTAAGCAATTTGTTGAAAAATACCAAAAAAGAAATATAAAATAAAATAAGTGCAATATTATGGCAGTAATTAGCAAAGTGTTTATATCATTGAAACTTTATTTTATAAAGAGATAGTGGTTGACAAGTTTGATTTCATTATTTAGATATGGTGTGTTTATTTTATTTAAGTTAGCTTAATTTGTAAAAATGCTAAGACCCTTTTTATGAATTTTACATTGAAACTAACGTAGAACTGAACTAGAACTGAACTAGAACTGAACTAGAACTGAACTAGAACTGAACTAGAACTGAACTAGAACTGAACTAGAACTGAACTAGAACTGAACTAGAACTGAACTAGAACTGAACTAGAACTGAACTAGAACTGAACTAGAACTGAACTAGAACTGAACTAGAACTGAACTAGAACTGAACTAGAACTGAACTAGAACTGAACTAGAACTGAACTAGAACTGAACTAGAACTGAACTAGAACTGAACTAGAACTGAACTAGAACTGAACTAGAACTGAACTAGAACTGAACTAGAACTGAACTAGAACTGAACTAGAACTGAACTAGAACTGAACTAGAACTGAACTAGAACTGAACTAGAACTGAACTAGAACTGAACTAGAACTGAACTAGAACTGAACTAGAACTGAACTAGAACTGAACTAGAACTGAACTAGAACTGAACTAGAACTGAACTAGAACTGAACTAGAACTGAACTAGAACTGAACTAGAACTGAACTAGAACTGAACTAGAACTGAACTAGAACTGAACTAGAACTGAACTAGAACTGAACTAGAACTGAACTAGAACTGAACTAGAACTGAACTAGAACTGAACTAGAACTGAACTAGAACTGAACTAGAACTGAACTAGAACTGAACTAGAACTGAACTAGAACTGAACTAGAACTGAACTAGAACTGAACTAGAACTGAACTAGAACTGAACTAGAACTGAACTAGAACTGAACTAGAACTGAACTAGAACTGAACTAGAACTGAACTAGAACTGAACTAGAACTGAACTAGAACTGAACTAGAACTGAACTAGAACTGAACTAGAACTGAACTAGAACTGAACTAGAACTGAACTAGAACTGAACTAGAACTGAACTAGAACTGAACTAGAACTGAACTAGAACTGAACTAGAACTGAACTAGAACTGAACTAGAACTGAACTAGAACTGAACTAGAACTGAACTAGAACTGAACTAGAACTGAACTAGAACTGAACTAGAACTGAACTAGAACTGAACTAGAACTGAACTAGAACTGAACTAGAACTGAACTAGAACTCAACTAGAACTGAACTAGAACTGAACTAGAACTGAACTAGAACTGAACTAGAACTGAACTAGAACTGAACTAGAACTGAACTAGAACTGAACTAGAACTGAACTAGAACTGAACTAGAACTGAACTAGAACTGAACTAGAACTGAACTAGAACTGAACTAGAACTGAACTAGAACTGAACTAGAACTGAACTAGAACTGAACTAGAACTGAACTAGAACTGAACTAGAACTGAACTAGAACTGAACTAGAACTGAACTAGAACTGAACTAGAACTGAACTAGAACTGAACTAGAACTGAACTAGAACTGAACTAGAACTGAACTAGAACTGAACTAGAACTGAACTAGAACTGAACTAGAACTGAACTAGAACTGAACTAGAACTGAACTAGAACTGAACTAGAACTGAACTAGAACTGAACTAGAACTGAACTAGAACTGAACTAGAACTGAACTAGAACTCAACTAGAACTGAACTAGAACTGAACTAGAACTGAACTAGAACTGAACTAGAACTGAACTAGAACTGAACTAGAACTGAACTAGAACTGAACTAGAACTGAACTAGAACTGAACTAGAACTGAACTAGAACTGAACTAGAACTGAACTAGAACTGAACTAGAACTGAACTAGAACTGAACTAGAACTGAACTAGAACTGAACTAGAACTGAACTAGAACTGAACTAGAACTGAACTAGAACTGAACTAGAACTGAACTAGAACTGAACTAGAACTGAACTAGAACTGAACTAGAACTGAACTAGAACTGAACTAGAACTGAACTAGAACTGAACTAGAACTGAACTAGAACTGAACTAGAACTGAACTAGAACTGAACTAGAACTGAACTAGAACTGAACTAGAACTGAACTAGAACTGAACTAGAACTGAACTAGAACTGAACTAGAACTGAACTAGAACTGAACTAGAACTGAACTAGAACTGAACTAGAACTGAACTAGAACTGAACTAGAACTGAACTAGAACTGAACTAGAACTGAACTAGAACTGAACTAGAACTGAACTAGAACTGAACTAGAACTGAACTAGAACTGAACTAGAACTCAACTAGAACTGAACTAGAACTCAACTAGAACTGAACTAGAACTCAACTAGAACTGAACTAGAACTGAACTAGAACTGAACTAGAACTGAACTAGAACTGAACTAGAACTGAACTAGAACTGAACTAGAACTGAACTAGAACTGAACTAGAACTGAACTAGAACTGAACTAGAACTGAACTAGAACTGAACTAGAACTGAACTAGAACTGAACTAGAACTGAACTAGAACTGAACTAGAACTGAACTAGAACTGAACTAGAACTGAACTAGAACTGAACTAGAACTGAACTAGAACTGAACTAGAACTGAACTAGAACTGAACTAGAACTGAACTAGAACTGAACTAGAACTGAACTAGAACTGAACTAGAACTGAACTAGAACTGAACTAGAACTGAACTAGAACTGAACTAGAACTGAACTAGAACTGAACTAGAACTGAACTAGAACTCAACTAGAACTGAACTAGAACTCAACTAGAACTGAACTAGAACTCAACTAGAACTGAACTAGAACTGAACTAGAACTGAACTAGAACTGAACTAGAACTGAACTAGAACTGAACTAGAACTGAACTAGAACTGAACTAGAACTGAACTAGAACTGAACTAGAACTGAACTAGAACTGAACTAGAACTGAACTAGAACTGAACTAGAACTGAACTAGAACTGAACTAGAACTGAACTAGAACTGAACTAGAACTGAACTAGAACTGAACTAGAACTGAACTAGAACTGAACTAGAACTGAACTAGAACTGAACTAGAACTGAACTAGAACTGAACTAGAACTGAACTAGAACTGAACTAGAACTGAACTAGAACTGAACTAGAACTGAACTAGAACTGAACTAGAACTGAACTAGAACTGAACTAGAACTGAACTAGAACTGAACTAGAACTGAACTAGAACTGAACTAGAACTGAACTAGAACTGAACTAGAACTGAACTAGAACTGAACTAGAACTGAACTAGAACTGAACTAGAACTGAACTAGAACTGAACTAGAACTGAACTAGAACTGAACTAGAACAAACTAGAACTGAAATAGACCTGTTCAGTTCTAGTGGTATCACTTTTTCTATTAAGATTAAAAAGTGTATTCTTTACACATAAAGTGCTATAAATTTTCTATTCACATTTGTGGTTATACTTCAAAATAAATATTTTCTTTAATTATACAACTTTATTTATACTGCAAACAGCAGTTAAATTAAGAAGGTGCTTTATGAATAATTAATTAACAATTACATTCTGTACCATCTGTAACCACAAAGAAATATATATTTTATACTGCTAAATTTAGTTATTTAAAAAATAAAAGTGGAAAACATAATAAAATATTAATAAACATTGAATTAGATGGTGACTTGACAAAAATTACTACTCGTATATTAATATTTGAATATTTATTGAAAAGAGTTGTAAAGAATCATCATAAATATAATAAAGCATATAAATTGTGTTAAAAATTTAATAACTGTTTTAAGAAAAAAATCTTTGTTTGTTGGCAAAATCTTTAATTTATTAATTTGACAGCTACTTGTCAGTTTCTGATTGGTATTGTTTGTTTGTTGTCTTTGTTGTTGATCCATACTTTGATTATGAGCGGTACCTTGAACTACTGTGATGTTCACACGAGTTTAGATTTTTTTTGTTGTATTTGTGAACCTTTTAAACATTTTTTATATTAACAAACACATGTCAAAAGTTATAATTAAGCAATAAAGTCAAGAGAGATTAAGTGAATTGATTTGATAAGTATTTGATATAGAAGTAGTTAATTGTACTTTAGGAGATGGTCTGATTGGTATGAAGCCAACAAAAATGAAAGTTTAAAGTTTTTTCAACTTTGGTTTAAGCATTACACTGTGGAGGATCGCAAAAAAAAACATTGTAATAAACGAAATGTTTTGTATTTATAAGCAAATATTGATGAAACTTCAGAGAAATATTTCATGAAGTGAAAGTTTGAGACTGTAGTTTTGCAAGTGGTACAAAAAAGTGTTACTTTCTGGGTCGATTATATTTCCTTTTCCTTCTACTACTTCACTTCCTTCTCCTCTCTAAAAGTAAAGCTATTTTCCTAATACTCCCCATTTAGGCGACTTGATGCATTCCAATATGAGTTCGGTTCTGAAAGAAATCAGGTCCAAATATATTAAATCGTTAACGTCCAACTCATTCCAATGAATTAGTTCACTAATTTCTTGACATTTTTCTTATATGTTGGAAGATTTCGAAAAAGGGATGAAAAATATCCGATTTTAATAGCAAGTTCACCTGATCTCTGGTTACCTAGAATATTTTTATGGCCTGGCACTAGGGTATTCGAATTATTCGATTTTTCTCTTGTTCGAATAAAACGAATAATTCGAATAAGAGATTTTAACTTGTTCGAATAATTCGATCACACGTTTAAAATTAATCGAATTATTCGAATAATTTAATTTTTTTAAAAAAGTAAAAAATGAAGTTTTGATTTCGGTTTTTTAATATTTTATTGTTAAGGAAAAACAAAAAATATCGTTAAAGTTAACCATTGAAGTATTGATAATGTTAAAAAACATTCGAATCTACAAAACAATTGACTAGCAAACCCATTAGTTTCCGTTCCGTTCCGGCGGTGCATGATTGACGCATTTACAAATACGCAAAAAGTTTATTACCATGTTAGACAAAGATGTCCAACGATGTTTAATATCATGTATAAAACGAACTCCATGCTTTTCTTGCAACAAAACGTTAGTTTACAATAATTGTGATTTATTAAATATTTTGCGTTTATAACATCACTTATATACATATATTTTAAGATCATGGCCATCATCTATTTCAATGTAATCATTATAAATGTCATCCTCAATATCACTTTCGACGACGGTTTCAAAATCACATTTTCCATCACATTCAACTCCACTTGAATCTAAGTTAATATTTTGATTATTAATTGGGATTCTTCTAATATTTCGCCAGCTAAATAATAAATATTTTATTCCGTACCTTTTATTTTCATTGGTTCAAGTTAAAAATGTTGAAAGATTTGTTTTTAGAATTGTAACTTCTTGCAGTAATATTTATATATTTATAGAAGGAGCTATCGGAACACTCATCTGCAGTGATCGAAAGTCCATTTGTCTTTAGTTATTTGTCGAATTTCAGAAGCAATACAATTTATGTGAGTCATTATTACTTATTTAAATTTGAAATTATGAGAAAATTTTAAGCAATTTAATAAATTTAAATATATATGAACATTTATTCGTTTTATTCGATTATTCTACATAAAATTGTTCGAAATATTCGTTATTCGAAAATGGCCATTTTAAAATTATTCGAATAATTATTCGTAAGAAATTATTCGATTAATTGAACGATCATTAGTCGAATGAACACCCTACCTGGCACCCAGCAGAATTTATTATTATGTTGTTCACGATGACCTACAACTTTTTGTAACTTACTTTCACATGCAACTAGTCCTTCAGTGTTGAAGTTCCCTTGTGGACTGGGAGTCGAAAAATTTCCAACCGATTTTTTTAATTTTTTGTGAAGACGATTCCATAGAGATTATCATTTCCGTTAAGATTCACAATAAAAATTAATCTATAAAAATCAAATGTCGTTCGTTGGTAATTGCATCACTTGAGAACGGCTGGACCGATTTGGATATATTTTTTTAAATGTTTGCAATAGTCCACAAATGTTTCTTAATGAAAGAAAAATTTTCCACGCCCACTTATACGCCTACTTTTATTAAATCGTCGGGTAATTTTATGTACAAGTTTAACTGTATACCAACGCTGTATTTCGTTTAACTGGAATCAATCGTCAAAGAAATTTTAATGACGGAAACAAGGAAATCCAGTTCCAGGTTTCCTCCATTTATTTTCCACCGACGCATTAGGTAGCATTTACACAGTCCATCCAAGAAACGATGAGTGTTTCTATTTGCTTTTGTTATTAGTCAACTTTCGTGGCCCAAAAATCATTCCAAGATTCGCGAACTATAAATGGTGAATTGTGTGACACGTACAGAGGTGTGCCAACACATGCTAGAGAATGGCACTCATTGGGAATACACCTTCTGAGATGCTGTGCATTCATTTCAACATGCTTCCCATCCAAACCAAAACTGACTTGTGGAGCAAATACAAAGATGTCATATGTGATGATCAGGGCAACCAAAAATATGCTCTAAAAAAAGTGTTTTATGCGCATAAAATATGCACTTAAAAACGAAAAATATGCTCTTAAAATATAAAAAATATGCACTTAAAAATAGTTGGTTTTTGTTGAATTTCAAAGTTTTATTAAACAAATAAGTAGAAAGTAAAAAAAATATTGAGCTCATAAATTAAATTTGGTAATTATACATGAAAATAGTCTGATTCAATTCATTTTATTATTGCAATAAATTACTATGTATTTACTTAAGTTTTCAAATTCTTTGTTTTAAATTTCCGTAGAGTTTCTTAGACAATCTTAATCAATTGATCAATTCAATTTTAAACTGTCTAATACTTAAAATTTGTTTAGTAATTATTAGGATAATATTTGACTTTCTGAATTCATGTGCCCCAATATGTATAGGATTAGTAGGGAGAGGATGTTCTGCATAAATTTCTCTAAATGTTTCTATTCTACATGTAGATTTAAAAACCACCTTTTTATCATTTAAATATTTAAAAAAAAAACTCGTTGGGTGTTTAATTTTTTGGTGAACAAATTTAAATGGATTTTGGAGCATTCATCATGTATTTAGGTTAACATCTAAATAAATTCGGCTTCAAAAATTTAAATAGAATTATCAAAAAGCCTTACAATTGTTGAATGATATTTTTTATTTAAGACTGCGGTGATTATCATTGGGACTCAAAATGGGTGACCCGATGTACTAGAAGATAGTGTGCTGGACTATCAATCTGAGAGTTGCGAGTTCGATTCCTGTCAGAGACTCTGGCTGTATCAGCAGACAAGCAAAACGCTTAGCATTGTTTCCTCTATCTATCTAATATCTTCGTTAGAATTTGTGTAAATCTATCAACGAACAATGAATGCGAGGTTTTCAATAGATCTTAATATTCTGAACATTTGTTTAATAATTTTATATTAATGGTAAACTGTCAATGCCTAACCATAACTTTCTAAAGCAAACTTAAGTTTTTTTTTTGTATTTTGAAAATGTATCCAAAATTTTGTTAAGAAATTGTCTATAATACATACAATTTTGAAATTTTATTTACCCAATAAGCATTTTTGCTGGAATTCAAGTTGAATGCAAGTGTAATTCAAGCCTTTAATTATAGTCAAGCAATTGAATTACAATTGAATTGCAGTTGTATTACACTTTATCTCAATATCATTATCCAGTAAAAAGGAAATATAAATTTAAGCCATATGTTTTTTGTTTGAAAAATATTTAATTTTTCAAATATTTTTCAAGTTTAAAACATAATTATTTTTACATTCAAGTCAAATTATAACAAAATGTTCAAGTGCTTGAATTTTTGGGACTTTGGTGCTTACTGGGTACATTGTTTACGTATTTTTTATTATTTGTTAAATGTTGATATTTGTGTTTGTATTTTTTTAATTTAATTCAAATATACGGAAATTAAGCTCCCTTAAATCCACCAAAATTCAATGAAGATAAGGCGATTATGGGTATTCTAATTTTTTCTTTAAGTAACTTAGGCCAATTATCATTGGACCCTGAAAAATAGTAAAATATAGAAATGAAAAATTACAATGCAAACAATAAAATTATATTAAGAAAACAAAATAATTAAAAAAAGAAAATATGCAACAAAAATATGCAGTTATGAGCTAAATATGCCAAAATATGCTATAAAAAGCAAAATATGATAAAATATGCTGTAAAGAGCAAAATATGCAAAAATATGCACTAACAAATCGATGGCAAAATTCTTAAAATTGTCTGAAACGGATAAATAACTAACTCATACCTTTATACGACGCACAGCAAAAAATATGATATTGCATAATTTTGGTTGCCCTGGTGATGATATTTTGCATCAGATGCGTATTAGAACATCAAATCCAAATTTGCAACTGAGCGAGAAAATTTACAACAAGGCTTTCATATTAATTGAGGACAAGTGTGTGATGATGTCGAACAAGGTATTATCTGAGTTATGATTGCGATGCCTTGAGGGAATCAGTTCGCACAAACGATTCACTGTTGAATCGACAACAAAAATATGCGTACGGCACTCTTAAGAAAGTTGTGAAAGATGAAACTGGAACAATTTTTTTTTTTTGGATGCTCCCGATTGAACTGGAAAAACTTTTTTGATCGCGTCGATTTTGGCAACGATACGCTCGCATAATGATATTGCACTGGCTTCTTCAGGAATTGCAGCTACGTTGTTGGAAGGCGGTCGAATTGTTCATTCAACAATCATGTTGCCATTGAATATGCAAATCAATGAAAGTCCAACATGCAACATTTCCAAGTTTTGCAGCAAGGCAAACTGATCGTTTCGGATGAATGTACAATGGAGGCATTAGACAAAACGAAACAATCAAAGACGGTTTGGTGGTGCACTGTTTCTATCGGCAGGTGATTTTCGGTAAATATTGCCAGTGACTCCACGGTCAACGATGAACTTATACATATCTGAAGTCCTCCGTTTTGTGGAAACACAAACTCAAATTAACTGTGAACATGCGTGTCGAGCTGTAGAACTATCAATCTGGAGAAGTGTTCCAAACAATTGCTGGACATTGGCAACGGTAAAATCCCGGTTGAACGTGGTTAACTAAATTAGATTTGACTTAAATTATCAACGTGGCTGGCTGTTCCATAAATTCGTACATGGTAAACCAAAAAAACATATTCATATCTGCTACTAATTTTCATTTGCCACCATCTTCAATGTAATTTAAAATTACGAAAAGTGATTGACATTTTCGTTCTTTATCTTGCCGATATTTAGTGCTACTGTACGAGTTACTGCTGCTTGGAAAATGCAGTAAGTATTTGGCCTACAACACGAATGGTTATGTCAAAGTGGTAATCGATGACAAGAAATCGGCTGAATAGAAATGAATATTTTACAAACCAAACGCAGACTTCATTCATTGACAACTTTAGAATAGAGTCTGATTACAGTGTGACACACAAACAGAGGCACATACATCCATACGTATGTATTAATGTAGTGATATTGAAACATGTTCTCTTGTTTCCACTCTCCCTCTGGCAGTTGTTGGATAGAGTTGAAATCGTTAGGAACACGCGTGATATTGTCAAATGTCATGTAATGTTCAATAGGAAAGAAAGCAAGCGTCATGTGTAATGTCAGCGAAAATGTCAGTGTCATCTAATGTTTATTTTCTTCATCTTCTTCTTCTTTTGTATATCAACAACAACAACAACCACTTGTGGAGCAGTTGCCGTTGTAGCTCCAGTTGTTATTGGATTTTGTCACCAAAAAATATACACACTTGCCACATTGGCAACCTGCTAAAGCCACCAAATTAACATGTTGCCAGCCGTTAGTGAGGCATCGTGTTTGTCACTTGTTAAAGAATGTTTTATTTTTGTCCAAGTTGTTGTTAGTTAGTTGGTTTGTTTGTTTTTGTTTTTCTATGTCCATGGAATTGCGTTACAATCTTGAATAAACATTTCAGAGTTACAGCTACTGTATTTACTCTTGTATCCTTAGTTGGTTGTTTCTTGTTGTTGGTCTATCAAACTTTAACAGGAAGATGTCCGCTGTTGTTTTTAGCTATTTTGTTGTTTTAGAGGAGATAATCATCGCAAGGAATTAGAGATTAGCATTTGTATTGGTGGCTGGTATCCCTGGACTGGACTGTCTATTGCCAGAACATGATTTTGGCTTCTGGGCAGCATTACTTAATTATAGAAAACATTACTTTTGCAGATATGTATTTCACATTTAGCACGAGTGAATAGAGAGTGTGTGTGTGTCCATGTTTTGCTCAGGAATGTTTTGGTAGATTAGTGACCGAACAGTGCTCTGGAGTATTTGTTGCTAGTTGTCACAGCTTGACTCCTGTTGCTGTTGTTAGTTCAAGCCGTTTTGGTAGCTGTAAGTATCAGCCAGCAGTCAGCAGCCAGCACTTGTTATAGTCTATTGTATGTTTAGTTAGTCCAAGGAGTCTATTAAATCTAGTCTAGTCCGGAATGTTTTACAATTGTCATTGCAGTCTTAATGGTTGGTCTGGCTTAAACTTTGCTCTGAATTCTGTTGTTTACTGTCTGTCTGTCCGTCCGTCTGTCCTCTGCTGTCGTCCGTTGTCTCTGGAGAGAGTCCCAGTGTGTTCGTTTTGCTGAATGAGTCGTATGTTTGCTTTTGTTCTACACACTTGTCTCATGCGGTTTCATTTAATTAAGTTCCAAAATTAATTGCTTCGTAAATGTTGCAATGTGACATGCACCAATTTTTTTTGTTAGATTTTTTTGTTTAGTTTTCATGTTGTTGTCTTTGTTGTGCTGGTGTGTTTGTGCCACTAAATTGGCCACTGAATTTATGAGTTTGTTTACAATTTTAAATTGTCAATTGCATTGGGGATTATAAAACAGTAACATAGAATTTTAATGTTTTATTTATGATCCAACATAGACAGACAAGCTACAAAATTTTATGGTCTAAAGTATTTTTTGAAATATGTGGCAATGTTGCTCATAAATCGTTTACACTTTGGAAACATTGTTAAATTTAATTAAAAATTCAATTGATTGTAGTTGACTACTATACCAGCAATGCTTTACAATTCTGTTGAGAGTTGACAGACGATTATTTTAGATGTTCTGTTTTTTATAACCATTTTATTGAATGATTGAACTACATTAATGTAATCTGTCAAGGGTTGTGGCACAAATCATTGCATAGATCAGTTCTAGTTCAGTTCTAGTTCAGTTCTAGTTCAGTTCTAGTTCAGTTCTAGTTCAGTTCTAGTTCAGTTCTAGTTCAGTTCTAGTTCAGTTCTAGTTCAGTTCTAGTTCAGTTCTAGTTCAGTTCTAGTTCAGTTCTAGTTCAGTTCTAGTTCAGTTCTAGTTCAGTTCTAGTTCAGTTCTAGTTCAGTTCTAGTTCAGTTCTAGTTCAGTTCTAGTTCAGTTCTAGTTCAGTTCTAGTTCAGTTCTAGTTCAGTTCTAGTTCAGTTCTAGTTCAGTTCTAGTTCAGTTCTAGTTCAGTTCTAGTTCAGTTCTAGTTCAGTTCTAGTTCAGTTCTAGTTCAGTTCTAGTTCAGGTTCTAGTTCAGTTCTAGTTCAGTTCTAGTTCAGTTCTAGTTCAGTTCTAGTTCAGTTCTAGTTCAGGTTCTAGTTCATGTTCTAGTTCAGGTTCAGGTTCTAGTTCAGGTTCTAGTTCAGGTTCTAGTTCAGGTTCTAGTTCAGGTTCTAGTTCAGGTTCTAGTTCAGGTTCTAGTTCGGGTTCTAGTTCAGGTTCTAGTTCGGGTTCTAGTTCAGGTTCTAGTTCAGGTTCTAGTTCAGTTCTAGTTCAGTTCTAGTTCAGTTCTAGTTCAGTTCTAGTTCAGTTCTAGTTCAATTCTAGTTCAGTTCTAGTTCAGTTCTAGTTCAGTTCAGTTCTACTTCAGTTCAGTTCTAGTTCAGTTCAGTTCTACTTCAGTTCAGTTCTAGTTCAGTTCTAGTTCAGTTCTAGTTCAGTTCTAGTTCAGTTCTAGTTCAGTTCTAGTTCAGTTCTAGTTCAGTTCTAGTTCAGTTCTAGTTCAGTTCTAGTTCAGGTTCTAGTTCAGGTTCTAGTTCAGGTTCTAGTTCAGATTCTAGTTCAGGTTCTAGTTCAGGTTCTAGTTCAGGTTCTAGTTCAGGTTCTAGTTCAGGTTCTAGTTCAGGTTCTAGTTCAGGTTCTAGTTCAGGTTCTAGTTCAGTTCTAGTTCAGGTTCTAGTTCATATGTATACTTTACCATTAAAAATCTTACCAATAATTAGCGTCTTTACACTCTAAGCTAGCAATATTAAGTAGATTTTGTTATTTTCAAAAGAGGATTGCACTTGAGTTCAATGAATCTTCAAAATGAACTAAAAAATTAGTATTTAATTGCTTTAGGACGTGTATACACCGAATTTCAATACTAAAATGGTTATTTTAATTCTATTCAATTTGTATATCTTACTAACCCTGTTGGAAAAATCAGATCCCGGATATTCTCATCAGATTGACAATAGACTGAAATGTTGTAGTAATATGTAGATGATATTGCCGAACTATGATGTTATCCAGCTGTTTGTAGGTCTTTTATATAAGCGTAGGTGTCAAAGACAGCAGAGTTGCGCAATTTCCTACTGGGTAATTATAAAACACTGCACCCTCTAGTACTTAATTATTTTTTTTTTCTTTTCATGTTTCACTTCCTGCCAGAATCATTAATCATAAATTCTTTTAAAGTAAACAGCCACAGAAATATTTACTTCCAGTGCCACTTTAAATCGTGCCAAACACACTGCTACATTGTCGGTCACATTGTCTTTAAATTTAACATCTTAAAGCCAACAAGTTGAGATGAAAAACAATTAAATGAAAAAAAAAGTTCAATGACTTTTGAAAGTAACAGTGACCTTGGTAAGGTTTCACCTTTTTGTTAACGTATGTATGATTATTAAATTGATACAGTAATAAATTGTTTTTAAACAATACGTAAATACTCCACAACTGGACACTTAAAAATCGAGATATTTGTTAGTCATACATTGTTTTACCTGAAAAAATATTTGTTTTTCGTGTTGTTTTTTTTTAATTTATTGAGAATTTTAATACTTTTTGCAGCAACCGGAAATTTAATTGAAGTGTTTTTAGAATGGTGTGAAGTGCCATTTTAAAATTTTTGTTTTTGCCAGCGTGTGTTCTTTTGGAATTATTTTGTTTGTTTTAAAAAAAATATTTTCTCCACATACAATACACTGCAGGAAAAAAGCTAAGCATACAAGACAAAATTTAGAAAAAAAACAAATATCCATAAACAGAAACAAAATATAATGTATTACTATGTTCAGAGCGAAATAACCAAAGCATACAATGAATAATAATCAATAAAATTATAAATGGAGCAAAATATTCGGGTGTTCATGCAAATACTAGTTCATACAAAAGATGTAACGCAAAAATCAACATTTAAAACACCTAATTAGCAATTGTATGCTTAGATTACTTCTTAATATGTTGTTCCTATTTAGGGATTTTTTATTAAAACACCCAATTTACAGTTGTATGCTTAGATTAATACGTTAAATATTGCAACTTTATCGTACTTATTTTCTTAGCTAAAATGAAATGTTGTCTAGTTCATATTTAGTATGCTAAAGCTATTTCGTTCAGTGTTTATTCAAATCTACTGGATTTCAATTTGTATTGTCAATTATAAATTTATTACAATTATTTATGATTTTATTCTAATAACGTGAGTATAATTGTTTTGTTGTTTTTATCTTTAATCTGACATGTTGTGGGAGATTGTGTAGGCACGGTTCTTTTTTAGTTTTGTTTTGTTTTGGTCTAATTTTAAATTAAATGATTGAAAAGTTATTTTTAAATCCGTTTACAATTGAAAATATGTTAACACATCTAAAACAAATAGATTTATAATAAAAAGTACCCAAAATTTGTACATCAATTTTAAAGAATGTGGTAGAGATTTTGAAATTTTTCATTTTCAAATCTTAATTTTCATTTTTCAATACAATCCTTATTTGATAGTTAATATTATAACTTAAAGTTAATTAAAATTACTATCAGTATTCCAAAACTCTAAAATAGTAAAATGTCTATAAAAATATTGAATATTATGAGGAAACTGATATGGCTGAACTATTGAACTTATGATTTAAGTTTTAGAATTGAAAAAAATGCTCACACAGTGGAGTCAGACTTGAGCTTTTTGAACTACTTCTTATATGTGTATTTAAACGTTAATATGTGTTAAATTAAATCTTAAAACGTGACAGTTATTTTTTCAATCAAAATTTTATTAATTTTGTGCTCGCATGCCTCATATATATTTAGCCTTGATTTGCTTTACTTTGAAAACAAATTTATATTTGTAAATGTAGTATATTAGCCTATGAATATGTACTACATATGAATACATTTAAAATATCGTAAACGTAAATTCCAAAAGCATAAATCTCCCTCGTGTAATAATCATCCAGCCAAATGCAATTATTTTATTAATTTTTGCAAACAATTTTGCAGCAGTGGGCCTGCGCACTGTATAACATTAAATGTTACCTACACGTGTGCTAAAAAACAAAGTTTCATATTTCTTTCATATTTGCGAATACAACTGATATGAAAACAGAATGTTGCATGTAGCATAACGCGACCGAATATCCATATTTTCTATGTACATGACTTAATCCAGATATGTAGATAAAAAAATAGGTCACAAAATCGATGGAGTCGTGTTTTTGCTTATACCTTAGCCATTTGTATGAAGATTTTTCCGATATTAAATATCAACCGAACCAGGAGTATAACCGATAAATCGATGTATCAATCATGTTTGTAAGTTATGTAGGGACTTCGGAAATTTGATTTTAACAGGCCATATCTACACCGATATCTGCAACGATCCTGAAATTTTGAAATTTCGTTTTTTTTTACTTTAGATACAGCTTTTGGATACAAATCTGGCCACGTTAAGTACGAGTATGAATGGTACTTAAAAATATCTAATAGAACCACTAACGTTTGTTGTAATCACAAATCAAAATTAATACAATTATATGCGTGAATACGCACACATATGTAGATACTATTATATGTATACTCGCAGCAGTTCCTTACCCAGCAGTTAAGAAGTAGTCAATGTATCCCTTAAAGACAGTAATTTTCACAAATGTCTTATTTGTGACACATGTGTACACTTTGTAGTGCAGATAGAAGACAATTGGTAACTTTATACAACCCAGGTAATCTATCGTGAAAACAATTGACACTTAAGTGTCTCTATGTAATCTGGAGTGTAGTCACTTTAAACGTTTTATGAGTAATTCGTACAAAGTGGTTTTATACAAATTGTGTTGATATAATTCTCATACAGTTTATTTTTATTTTTGCTTAAGTATCTGGTATCCCATGTAACGTATCATGAAGTCAATAGTCACAGTCTCTTAGTAACCTATGGTGAACTCACTTCAAACATGTTTTTGTACTTACTTTATTTTACCCACCAGAAGCTTTGACTACTTTCGATCATCTATCAGATAGTCACATTGTCATCAAAAGGGCCAATGACCGCCTGCTTAGGACATGCACGTGTTAAAATAACTAGTCAAGTAGCTGATCAGGTAACTAGTTACAAATCTAATATTTTATAATTTTATGTAATTTAACATGTATCTACACTTTGTAGTGCAGAGAGAAGTCAATTGGTTACTTTATATATCCCATGTAATCTAGCGTGTAGTCAGTAGGGTCGCCCTTAATAAACGAAAGTTCGATTTTGGCCATTCTCACCACCCAGTTTGGTGAACATTAGTAAAAAATCATCCTGAAAAAATTTTAGGTAAGACGTGCCGCAAGCCCTCTGAAGTTTTGAGATGCATTTATAAGGGGAAAAAATGCATTTTTTCAGTTTTTGTAAAAATTTTGCCATTAAAAAATTATGTTTGCAATTTAATTTAAAATAATAGAAATGTGTACGCAATTGTCGTTCTAATGAGACATAAAAAACAGAAATTGGTCAAAAAATTTTAAAGTTATTAAAAATTCGCCAGGCCATTAACGTGTCTCAGGCAACTAAAATGTAGGAACAAAATTAACATATTTTGATACATATTAAAATAAAAGCTCATTTTTACTTAAAATATATCCATATTTACTTGTATATGAGTTTTTGTCTTCGTATGGTACCGTTAACATATTCGCAGGTGTGACCAAAAAAATAAAATTAAATTTATTTAACGGCAGTTTCAAAATTCCATTTTAAAATTTTTTAAAAATTTTGTTAAACAAATTTCAGAATTTTTTGATCATCTCATTGGGATTTATTGAGAATATAATAGGGAATAAAAATGTGAAAAAAATATGAAAATATCTCTAATACTTTTTCCGTACCTGCGATTTAAATTTTGAAATTTTCGAGAAAAAACAATTATTTGGCCATTTTTTGGCGAATGAGCTCTATTTCCTAACTGTTATGAATTTTAAGTAAAATCTATTTAGAATATTATAGTCCAGATATATCTAAATATACTTTGAAAGTTTAACTAAATTTGGAAATCGTAAAACCTTAAATCGTGAAGGTCAAAGGTCAAATTTTTCAATATTTGGAATTTCTAATTTAAAGATATAGAAATGTTATTTATTTTTGTGCACTTACCATAAAAAGTAAATGGTTATTATGGAATATCTGGTGAATATGGTGGACTATAATTGTGGAATCCGCAAAACTTTGCGGAATTTTCTTCGGTACTATTGTGCGCTTCTTGGCTGAAAATGGGCGCAATTGAAACATGGGCGTGGCACCACCCATACCAAGTAAATAGTAATTTTCGAATATCTACAGAACTATAATTGTGAATGTCTTCAAACTTTATACGAATCAATTTCTTATCATGGACGGATCGGAACAAGGTAAATAGTTATTTTCGCCCGAATATATCCCTTATTATTGTTCATAGTTTGGTTGGAAACGGGCGGTATTAGTAAGCATGGCAACTCCCATACAATGTAAGTCAGAAATTTCGAATATCTAATGAACTATATACATAAAAGAATTTGAACTTTGTACAAATTAATTTCTTATCACTATACGGAGTTTGGTATAAATTGGGCGGGATTGTATTAGTGGGCGTGTCACCTATTATACAAAGTAAATAGTTAATTTCTAATATCTCAGGAATTATAATTGTGAAAGTCTTCACACTTTATATGAAGTTTAACAAACAAATGGGAGGGATCGGTGAATCACCTCCCAAAGTAAATATTTATTGCTAAATATCTTGGGAACTATAATTTCGAGATTAGCTCTCTGATTTTACATATTTTTGTATCTCTAAACATTTTATTTCATTACGATACGCGAAGTGAAGCACACCGGGTTTTAGCTAGCACTTTATAAAGTGGTTATTTTACCCAAAAAAGTTATTTATTGGACAGTAGTCGAAGGAAGGTTTGTTTATGGACTAGTTATTGTACTAGTCCTTTTAACTGACTATTTGAGATCAATTATCACCCATACATGTTAAAATAACTTATTATATATCCGATGAAGTAACCAGTTAGGTAGTTTGTAAGGTAACTGACTCTATGTAAAGGCTATGTGAATCTAATGCTTTGACTACTTTGGACCAGCTATTAGACAGTCTCATTGTAGTCAAAGGGGGTTATCTTAGGAAATGCACATGTTTAAATAACTAGTCATGTAGCTAGTTATGTAACTATTTGTCAGGTGAAATCACTAGTTCGGGAGAGTCTCCTAGAACTGCTGGGCATACATACACTTCCATTTTTAAATACATACATGCATATGTATATTTTTGCAATTTATTAATTGTTCGATTACATGCTGAGTTTTATTTATTAAATACAAGTAAAAATCGATAAGTTAGAGAATTGGCACTTACGAACTGTGTGGACCTTATTGCAGACAATACAATTTTTATTTATACTATATCTCTCAGTTCATCATAAAGCTGTTATAAGAAGCAATATATTTTTTGTTTATTTCTCTTTTGATTCAGAAACCAAATATTGTTATAAACAATTTTGTAAAGAAAATAAATCGAAAAATATTTAAAAATTAAGTTTTAAAATAAATTTTAATTCCCTGTTTCAGAACCAGACCCCTAAAATAGTATAAATCATAGAGAAACACCAACGGAAACTACAATAGAAAAAACTCAAACAAAAAAATTACAAAAAATAATCACACATACGAATGTTGTTTTCACATCGATTTTTTTACGAACACATTCTCACCTCTAAATTTGTTTGACAACTGAGTTAGGTCTATGGCAGCAGAGTTTTCGATCAATGTGTATTATTTATCTACGGTATAAATTAACTGTTGAGCTTTTTGGCAATTTATAATATTTATAAGTTGTGTCTCAAATGGAATGTTTAAATAACTATAGCATCTCGCTTTGTATGTCGAATTTTGAATGTAAAAATTTACTAAATAACAAATATTAGCAAACAGCAGGATTCGTACTTAAGAGGTTTCGTTTTATAGCTGAAAATCATACATGCTGTGTCATCTATGATCTATGAGAAAATATTTTTCAAATAAAATGAAACTATGTATGTAAGTATACCGTTAGTATTTATACAGCTGCAAATATTTAAAAAGAAATAAATTTTTAGCAACTCTACAAAAATGGTAAATTCAATATGAAGATTTTTGACATTTTATATACATATGCAAATGTGAATTGTCGCAAAATGTCTTATCGTACGCTTGACATGTGAAGACACTGCCGAAAGCATCTTCTTAACAATGACATAGACCACCAGTGAAACCAACAACTGTTGCCATGTTATTGACCGGTAATACTAAATACAAATTTTAATGTTGAAGAAAAGTAACCAAAAAAAAATGTAATTTCAGGATTTTTTAACAATGGGACCACATTTGTTCCGAGGCTTGTAAAATGCTTATATAGGTAGGTAAAAAGCATAATTTACTTTTCAAATGCGAATAACTCGTAAGCTATAAGAGATAATATATGGCTAAGGTTTTTGTAGATCTCGTCTAGTAGATTCCATATACATATATAAAAGTCTTTTAAATCGGACCGCAAAATTTTGCATCATTTTTTAATTTTTGATATACCCGAGGTGCTCCACTTTGGGGCATTGTGGCTCAGCGGCCCCTTGGTGTTATAAATAATATATAATTCAAAACTTAAACTTATCAACACCTCCTCTATTGCCATGGGATTTTTTATTAAAAGCGGTCTATTCGTTTAGAAGTTACAGATTTATTTCCACGTTTTTTCTCAGTTCCCCCACTGTGCGTCATCAAAACTTATACTCAATCGATCAGCCAGTTAGAATTGACGGATTTATTTCCAAAATATATTAATTCTGCCCCACTGCACCCTTGTGAATTCCAGGCTTTTCATTTCCAATACTCGAGAAAAAAATATTTTTTGTTAGAATAAATATTTTTTCTCAATTTAGGATAAACAAGTAAGAGACTGTATTCGGCTGTGCCCTTCACCAAATTAAATTTATACCAAACATTTGTTTTAAATTTTTATACCCTACACGACCATAGTGGGGAGGGTATAATGCGTTGGTGCAGATGTTTGTAACGCCCAAAAATATTAGTCTAACACACACCTTAAAGTATACCGATCGACTTAGAATCACTTTCTGAGTCGATTAAACGATTTCCGTCCGTCTGGCTGGCTGGTCGGCTGGCTGTCCATGTAAACCTTGTGCGCAGAGTACAAGTCGCTGAAATCGGTCCATTATTTCACCTAGCCCCCATACAAATGTCCTTCCAAAATTGGACTTTATCGGTCATAAATGTTTAATTTATATATGTATCTCCACAAATTCCGCTCCAAATAAGTTTTACATATACAAAATTCATGTCACCAAATTTTGTTACGATCGGTCCATAATTAGTCATAGCTCCCATATAGACCCGCTTCCGAAAATCACTTTAACGTGCATAAATCGCTTAAAAATGTTGGTATACACAACCAAAATTCTACATAGTTAACTTTAATATTGACATAAATCACATGACCTGATTTCATGGTGATCGGTCCATAATTGGTCATAGCTCCCATATAAGGCTCACTTCCGAAAATCACTCAAAAATATAAATTATTGAAATTTTAAAAGAAAAATGTTTTTGCTCTTTTACTTAGTGTAGGGTATTATATGGTCGGGCTTGACCGACCATACTTTCTTACTTGTTTTTTTTTTAAATTAATTAGTGAAAACTATTTTATGATAGAAATAGAAAATAGAATATAGAAAAATTTTACCTTTGGCCTTCACGATTTAAGGGTTAACGTTTTCCGATTTTAGTAAACCTGACTATAATATTCTAAATAGATTTTACTTCAAATTCATAAAAGTAAGGAAATTGGTATCATTCGCAAATAAAAATTAGTTTTTCCCGAAAATCGCAAAATTTAAATCGCAGGTACGGAAATACTATAGAAGGTATTGTCATAGTTTTTTCACATTTTTATTCCCTATTATGTTTCCAGTAAATCCCTATATGATGAAAAAAAATTTAAATTTGAGAAATTTGTTTAAACACAATTTTAAAATTTTTAAAGTGGAGATTTGAAACTGCCGTTAAAAAATTAAATTTTGTGGTCATATAAGTTCGAGAATTTTGCCATAGATAATCAGCAAAATTGATTATTCTTTAAAAAACAATTACACGGTACAACACCAAAAAAAAATTACGAGTTCCGACCAATAAATTTTGATAGAGGAGACAAAAAAAAGACACGTGTATCTGCGTTTTGAAAGTTTACATCTGAATTTCATTGGAGGAGGAGATAATGTTTCCCAACTCTGGCACATTCTTATTGTTAATAGGGATAAGAAACCATGTGATCCTTACTTAACCCTCAAAATCCTCAAGGCAAAGTTATGTAGAATGTTACGGATAATATTTTTGTAGAATATATTAACCCTCTAAATTCTCAAGACATTGGTCTTTTTTGTCAATCTTTTAAAAATTAAAACAGGGATTTAAGGGGAAAGCTTATGGTTAATTTCGTATTTATAATTAGTCATAGCTCCCATATAAGGCCCACTACCAAAAATGTGTGTATTCAAATAAGATTCAACACAAATAAGTTTCATATCAAAAGAAAACTCTTTATAATCATATACCCGGCGTAGGGTATCATAAGGTCGGGCTTGCCCGACTATACCATTTTACTTGTTTATTAAAAAGTATTCTTCGTTTCTTTTCACAACGGATTTTGTAATATTTTTTTCGAATGAAATATTAAAATAAAATATAAAAAATCAAATAATTCAAATTTAAAATATTTTTAACACTTAAGTAGTTAAGATAGAAGGATAAAATTTTGGCATGTGGTATTTAATATTTGGATATTTTTTAATATTTTTTTTTTTTTTAAAAAATTATTGGAAATCTAAAAGGATATTCAGGGATAAAAATGTTAAAGGACATTTTTGACATCTTTTGATCCTTACAGGATAAAATAAAAAGAATACGAAATATTTTACAATTCTTCTTGATCATTTGACACCAAATTTGACATAGTAGGATGATCAGAAGTATTTTAAAAGATTTTTTTAAAAATGTACTCCTCTGAAAACTTGAAGTCCTTTTAAAAGGAAACAGGATCACGAAATGAAAAACTGAAAACGCAGTTTTTCTCCATTTAATTTATTGTTTGAGACGTATATCATCCGGTTCGTGTCTAATATTGAGTGTCGTACGGTGTTATACATAAACCGACGATATGTATGTGTTTCATCAGTTTTTAAATTTAGTTTATATTTTATTAGAAATTCGCAGAATTTTTGTTTTATTAGAAAATATTTTAAATTGTTGATCATTATTTGAAAACAAAAACTCATCTCAAGCTACTGATCTTGTAAATAGGAATATCCGTTCCCGTCTGTACATATGTGTGTTAAAATCATTTCCCAAGGGCCCCAGATATCTGACGGACCTAAGTCTTATATCAGCATACCAGATATAAGTTCGAGAATATTGTCATAGATAATCAGCAAAATTAATTATTCTTTAAAAAACAATTATACATCCACTAATTTTATTAATAAATAACATTACAAAAAATTAATAACTAAAGTACCTTTAATAAAAAATAAACAATTGTTTACCCTTTTCCAAACTACACTTAACTTTCCACTTAATTAAAATCGATTTAAATTATATTATTATTGAAATAAAAGTTATTGCAATTCCCTAAGTATTCGAAATTAATTTGTACAAAAAAAACTAAACATCTCTCAATAAATATACGTTTAATAAATTAAAGTACGTAAACGAAATGAATTGGTAACAAAGTATTATTTTGTAAACTGAAATACTTTATATAGGAAATGTAACTTAGGTATCTCATTTATATAACAAGATACAAATTAAATTATTAGATTTACGACAACACCCGATGTGTACCAATTTACGACCATACAGCGTATTAAAAAAAATAAACTCCAAAACAAATATTGCCATTTCGCTGATTGTTTCAAGTAAAGTGTCAAAAATGGAGATTTTTTGGAACCTCCCAGCGGGTTCCAGGTAGTGTGCCACTAGCATGGGTGCGTCGGCCCTTCAAAGTTAATGGGGGTTTGTAATACATTTAGACTCGATTGGGGCACTTTAAATGGGTCAAAGTGGGATTTTTCAAAATTTTAACTTTGGATCAAAATAAGAAACATCAGAATTCATTTTAGAGGTATGGTTCCTTGGACATAGTTTGTTATTTTGATCCCTAGAGTACGATTTTCCTTGTCACTTGGGCGATTTTTAAATCGACCCGCCCTAATATACACACAGCCTCAAAAGTGAGTAAACACCAATGAATTTTTTGATTTTTTTAAGTCCGACTTAAATTTTTTATTTCAGAACCAAATCTATTATTCAGGCGAATCTCCAACAAATCGAAACTTTGAAATTTTAATCGATTTAGAGATTTTAGAACTTTCATCAAATAATTTCTAGTGTTTACTCACTTTTGAGGCTGTATGTATATTCTGGAGCCTTATAGATAGGAAAATTTAAATTCAAAACCTATTCTATCTCGTTTCAAACTGAAAATTGAAATACAGCATTTGTTGGCAATCAAATCATTTCATACACATACTTTACATGGCCATAACAATAATTTTAAACACAATTAACTAAAACTTCATTTACACCACACAAAATAGGCAAACAACAAATAAAATTTTGTTTAGTAATATTTTAGACACACTCCCGCCATGAAGTCACCCCATAGCATTGATGTCTATGAATTGCAATTTAAAATTGATGAAAAACTTCATGAAATTAAAAAACGAAATATTCAGCCGAGAAATTCCAGCACCAAAAATAAGGATGATGGCAAAGTAATGCATTATGTGAAATGGAATGCAATTAAGAGACGTCTGCAAAAACCAAAGGAAACGAGCAAAGATTTGGTAGTCGTGAAGCCCCAGAGAAAGGTTGAGGATTTAATGGATATTATTAATCGTATAATACTGGTGGGTAACCAAATGAAGAATTAAATAACAAATATTTGAGTACTATTCTCATCATTACAGTTGGAAAAGTCTCTCATAGAATTGAGTAAAAATATCAGCAACTATCGGCGCCTACAAATGGGTTGCATATTCTTTCAATGTTCCCTGTCCATTGTATTCAATGCTTATAATTTGGTTGTATTTCTTTTGAAAATTGCTAATGGAGCGGATGATGTACCTTTGTCTCTTTTCATGCTTTTATTTTTCTATGGTTATCATATCATAACTTCGCTGGCTGATGTTATTGTCAGTATTATGTCTTATAATGGGGTCTTTGAGACTGTAAGATTTTTATGTTGAATTATAAATGGATTTTATTTAAATATATTTCTTGGAATTTATTCCCTTTTAGATACGAAAAACGGCCAGTCAGGCAGACGAACTAAATATGTATATTCTAGATGCTGGCATTAATGCGAGGGTAAGAATTAAGATTTTTGGGAGGATAGTGATACTACTAGATCAGGCGCGGATCCAGGTCAACCATTTGGGGGGGAATCAAAATTTGTTCTACATTTTTCTTTTTGTCTTCATTTTTATATGAAAACTTTTCGGTTTTCCTATTTCATTCCTATTTCACCTGGATACGCGTCTGTACTATAATCAGAATCAATATATTTTGTAAATAAATCTGCCATCTCTAACTGGTCGATTGACATGAAATTTCACATGGGCGTGGCAAGGTTTATTCGAGTTTATTTTTTGATGGAGGGTATAAAAATGTTCTTCTGTTGGATTGGGAATAATTCAAAATTTCAGAGGGTTACTGTTAGGAAACCCAGTTATTTCCAGAGGCAGTATAATAAAAAACAAGTAAGAGAGATATATTCGGCTGTGCCGAATCTTAAACACCCTTCACCTACTTATACTTTAAAATACAAATTTGAAATATTTTTAGGTAAAAAAAATTAAAAATTTTTTTTTTCCAATTTTCTTTTTAAATTTATTAGTGAAAAAAATTTATGACAAAAAAAATTTTTTGGTGAAAAAACAAAATTAATTTTTTTTTTATTTTTTTCCCAATTTTTTTCCAAATTTTCTTTTTAAATTTATTAGTGACAAAAAATTTATGACAAAAAAATTTTTTTTTGGTGAAAAAAAAATTCGGGTTAAAAATATCATTCCCGATTTTGACCCATTGTAGGTCCAACTTACTATATATATCGTTATATACAGCGTTGCAATGGACTTTGAAATATCCATCATTAGATATCCATATTGTCTATGTTAATGACTTAGTAATCCAGATGTAGATCAAAAATTGGCCTAAAATCGAGATTTTTCCGGTTTTTTCCTTATATCTCAGCCGTTTTTAAATAGGTATCGAGCCGGGGGAATTCCCGATATATTGATGTGTCAATTTTAAATTTTTTTTGTCATACATTTTTTGGTGAAAAAAAATTCGGATTAACAAATATTTGTCCCGATTTTGACCCATTCTAGGTCCAACTTACTATAATAGCCTTATATACATCGTTTCAAACTTTGAAATATCTATCATTAGATATCCATATTGTCTATTAATGACTTAGTAATCCAGATAAAGTAAAACAAATAGGCCACACATCGAGGTTGTCCCGGTTTTTTCCTTATATCTCATCCATTTGTGGTCCGATTTTAAATAGCTACTGGGCCGGGAGAATTCCCGATATATTGATGTATCAATCATGTTTGTAAGTTAAATTTGTTTGTCATAAATTTTTTTGGTTGAATCAAATATTCGGGTTAAAAAATATTTTTCCCGATTTTGACCCATTGTACGTCCAACTCACTATATATAGCCTTATATAAATCGTTGCGATGGACTTTGAAATATCTATCATTAGATATCCATATTGTAATTTAGTAATCCAGATATAGATCAAAAATAGGCCTAAAATCGAGGTTTTGCCGGTTTTTTCCTTATATCTCAGCCATTTGTGGGGAGATTTTCTCGATTTTTAATAGCAACCGAGCCGGGAGAATTCCCGATATATTAATGTATCAATTATGTTTGTATGTTAAATTTATTTGTCATAATTTTCTTTTATACAAAAAAAATTTTGATTTTGACCCATTGTAGGTCCAACTTACTATGGTCTTATATACGTCGTTGCAAAGGTCTTTAAAATATCTACCATTAAATATCCATATTGTCTATATTAATGTCTTAGTAATCCAGATATATATCAAAACAAGTAAGAAAGTATGGTCGGTCAAGCCCGACCATATAATACCCTACACTAAGTAAAAGAGTAAAAACATTTGTCTTTTAAAATTTCAATAATTTGTATTTTTGAGTGGACCTTATATGGGGGCTATGACCAATTATGGACCGATCACCATGAAATTAGGTAGTGTGATTTATGTCTATATTAAAGTTGAATGTTGAATTTTGTGAGTATACCAACATTTTTAAGCGATTTATGCACGTTAAAGTGATTTTCGGAAGCGGGTCTATATGGGAGCTATGACTAATATGGACCGATCGTAACAAAATTTGGTGACATGAATTTTGTATATATAAAACTTATTTGGAGCGCAATTTGTGGAGATACATTTATAAATTAAACATTTATGACCGATAAAGTCCAAGTTCGGAAGGACATTTGTATGGGGGCTAGGTGAAATAATGGACCGATTTCAGCCAGTTTCAATAGGCTTGGTCCTTGGGAAAAAATAATATATATCAAATTTGAGCGAAATATCTTCAAAATTGTGACCTGTACTCTGCGCACAAGGTTTGCATGGACAGCCAGCCAGCCAGCCGACCAGACGGACGAACGGACATCGTTTAATCGACTCAGAAAGTGATTCTAAGTCGATCGGTATACTTTAAGGTGGGTGTTAGACTAATATTTTTGGGCGTTATAAACATCTGTACAAACGCATAATACCCTCCCCACTATGGTGGTGTAGGGTATAAATAGGCCTAAAATCGAGGTTGTCCAGAGTTTTTCCTTATATCTCAGCCATTTGTGGGGAGATTTTCTCGATTTTTAATAGCAACCAATCCGGGAGCATTCCCGATATATAGCTGTATCAACCATGTTTACAAGTTGAATTTTTTTTGTCATAAATTGTTTTTATTAAAAAAAAAATCGGGTTAAACAATATTTTTCCCGATTTTGACCCATTGTAGGTCCAACTTACTATATATATCGTTATATACATCGTAGCAATGGACTTTGAAATATCTACCATTAGATATCCATATTGTCTATATTAATGACTTAGTATAGATTAAAAATAGGCCTAAAATCGCCGGAATTCCCGATATGTTGATGTATCAATCATGTTTGTACGTTATTTGGGGCCTACGGAAAGTTGATTTTAACATACAGACGGACAGGGCTATATCGTCTTCGCTATCTATAACGTTCCAGAATAAAAAATACTTTGTGGGGTCGCAAATGAAAAATGTAGAAATTAAAAACGGAATGAAAAACTTAAATAAACCCTTGCCACTGGTAAAGGGTATAACAACAAATTCAAAATCATATTTTTCAGATCTCCCAATTATCTACATATGTCTACAACAATTTAAGAGTTTTTACTCTATATGGACTTTACAATTTAGACGGCTCTTTGATAACATCTGTAAGTAAGATTGAGCATTCATTTAAAACAAATAATCTATTAAAAATTTTCATAGATTTTAGCCGGCACCACAACATACATTATCATACTAATCCAATACAGTGGAGATGGTGAAATTTGTAAAAATGCAGACAATTTGCATATGGACGCAAATCAAAATCTAACTTAAGAATTCAAATACAATTTAAATAAATAATAATAAAAATAATAATAAAAAAAACATTGGCAACAATTTATGAACTATAGACACATAAATCAATATCTTTTTTCCTCTTAATTTCATGCGTTTTCTATATCTAACCAACCGCTGCCATACAATTATCTGTAATAATCGTTATAAAATTAACAAAAATATTATTGGCAATGTTTGCAACAGAATCAATAAATCTTATTCGAATCTTAGTTTTTCTTAAAAGTTTGAATGTAAAGGAAAAAACCACAATGACACCCTACTGGGGCAAGTGACAGTTTGCCATCGTAATGTTGCATAATTTGAAGTTTTGTTTTTTTTTTTCTTCTAACCATTCTAACATGTGTGAGAATAATGGAATTAGAAGGCTTGAAGCAAGTTAACATTTTTTACGTTTGCTGGATGGAGTTCAGGGTGTAGTAGAGCTGGCATTACAAGGTGGTCAAATATGAGAGGGAGAAATAAAACACAGTCTTTGAATAACCAGCAAAATGCATTGTGTGGGTCTTAGCTTGAATTTACTGCCATCGTGAGTTTATTTTATTTATTTTTTATTACTCACGTCCTCTAATCTTGGTACGAGGTACGAGGGATGAATGATGACTTTTACATTTTAGGAACATATTTTCCCCGTTTTAGGAATTTCGGTATTTGATTAAAATACCTTTCGATCTATAAAAGCGATCAGTTCATATTTTAAAAAATTCTTGACGAAAAATCTCTTCCAGCTGAAAGGGTATTTTAGGCAATGTTGCGATAAATTCCGAAATATTTTCAAAATTTTCTCGCGGCCCTCTTATCTCCACTGCTAACAAGAAAAATATCATGTTTTATTAGCTAAACCATACATGTGCTTATATGTTCTTCGAGTACATATTGTTTTTTGCGTTTCCATTGTTGCTAGCAGGCGTGCAATAATTGGCAATTACATTTCATACACTGTTTGCACCATGAAAGCCAAACTAAATAGAGTCAGCTACAGCTCAGCAAGACTAAAATATGCCTAACGGACGTGACAATGCGTTAACGCCGCCAATATTGCGTAGAGTGCGGCGCAAGTACACTCGTAAGCAGCAGCAAATCTTTGTGGTTGTGGCCAAACTGCAGCAAAGTGGTTATTATCATGGGCGAGTGATTGTATAAATGGTGGTTTATTGGCAATTTTTTTTCATATACTATAATCAAAATTATTTCTTTTTTTTAATAAAATAGAAACAACATTTTAATTTTGATATAAAATTTCATATAAATGAATTTAAACAACAAGGACATTCTGGGAAGCTAATAATATTTAAACCAAAGTTTCTATAGATACATCTTCTTACTAATTCCACTAAACCATTTATTTACTAGTACGAATTAATTCGTTGGCTTGACTTAATAATAGAATTCATTGCTTATTGAATCATTCAAGTTTTTTTTAATTCAAATTCATTAAAAAACACGAACGAACCAAAAACGACCATATAAGTAAAATAAGTAAGTACACTAAGTAAAAGAGCAAAAACATTTTTCTTTTAAAATTTCAATAATTCATATTTTTGAGTGATTTTCGGAAGTAGGCCTTATATGGGGGCTATGACCAATTATGGACCGATCACCATGCAATTAGGTCGTGTGATTTATGTCTATATGAAAGTTAACTATGTTGAATTTTGTGTGTATACCAAAATTTTTAAGCGATTGTCGGAAGCGGGTCTATATGGGAGCTATGACTAATTATGGACCGATCGTAAGAAGATTTGGTAACGTGAATTTTGTATATATAAAACATATTTAGAGCGGAATTTGTGGAGATACATATATAAATTCAAGATTTATGACCGGTAAAGTCCAATTTCGGAAGGACATTTGTATGGGGGCTAGGTGAAATAATGGACCGATTTCAGCCAGTTTCAATAGGCTTGGTCCTTGGGCGGAAAAATAATATGTACCAAATTTGATCGAAATATCTTCAAAATTGCGACCTATACTCTGCGCACAAGGTTTACATGGACAGCCGGCCAGCCAACCAGACGGACGGACATCGTTTAATCGACTCAGAAAGTGATTCTAAGTCGATCGGTATACTTTAAGGTGGGTGTTAGACTAATATTTTTGGGCGTTACAAACAAGTAAGAGAGCTATATTCGGTTGTGCCGAATCTGAGATACCCTTCACCAAATTATACTAAAAAAATAGTTTTTTAATTTTTTTTAAAAAAAAGTTTTTTCAAAATTTAAAAAAAAAAAAAAAATTTTAAAAAAATTATTTATGACAAATAAATGTTTGTTGAAAAAAAAATTCAGGTTAAAACATATTTTTCCCGATTTTGACCCATTGCACGGTGGTCAATTCCGGCCAAAAATCCATAACTTCTTTATTTCTTCATAAAAATGTTTGAAATTTGTTATTTGTATTAAGAATAACATAACCAACCGATCGATAAATATTTCGATGTTCAAGTACAGGGTTTGGTCAAAAAAGCATGGACGTTCTAAAAGTACCAACAAATTGCATGTAAGCGGCTGATATTTATTCCAAAAATAAAGAATAAAATATGTGATCGAAAAAAAATCGGTAATTCAAATTTCGGATTACATATGGAGGGTTTGTCCAAACAATCATGGACTTTTTAAAAGCATCGAAAAAATTAGGTTATTCATGTAAATGCCTGAAATTTAGTCCAAAAATTAAGAATAACATAAGTGATTGAAATAAATGGTCGTAAAAATTTCGGAATACATATACAGGGTTTGGCCAAACAAACGTGGACGTATTGAAATAATCGAAAAAGTTAGGTTATTCATGTAAAATTTAAAATTTTGTGTACATTTAAGAAAAACAGACTTGATCCATCGCAAAAAATATTATAAATTGCATATAGGAGTTGGCCAAATTAAAATTTACGTTATAAAAGTATCGAAAAAAGTATGTCATTTTTGTAAATGGCTTCAATAAGGTTTTTAATTAAAAATAACATAAATGATCGATTGAAAAAATTTCGACATACAAATACATGGTTTGGCCAATTCAGCATAGACGTAAATAACTCTCAAACTTACATAATTTTTGAAATTGACCAAAAAAATACAAAAAAAATGTGTAAAATATGTAGGCACTAAAATCGTTCTGGTTATGAGAATGGCAGATAATTGCAGCTGAAATTTATAGTACTTACTCTTGATACCTTACAGTATTAGATGTAATTTACGCTTAAGCTCTAATAGCCCCATTTAATTTGTTTTGGCCTTTCAAACTTTTTTTTTTTAATTTAGTTTCTATAGATTTTAAACTAGTTCCAAATCATTTCACTTGTATATAAAAATAACACGCAAAAACTCCTTAATAACTACGTAGAATGGTTAACTGCTAACTGTTTTATAAAAGCATGTGCTAATTTGCAAAAAAAAACTTTAAAGAAAAAAGCTCAGGCTACTTCAATTCAAAAGTAAAAAAATCACATTTTTCTAATATTAAAATGACAAGAAAAAATCTTTGACTTTACAGCTCTATAAATAACCATATAGTTACTTTATAGCCAAAATAATTATGATACTGTATATTCTGAAGTGTTAAGAAAAATTTACCATCAAAATTTTATAAAAATTAAAAAAACAAAAAAAAACATTTTTGGCCGGAATTTACCACCGTGCATTGTACGTCCAACTACTATAGCTTTATATACATCGTTGCTATTGAATTTAAAATATGTATCATTAGATATCCATATTTTTTTATATTAATGACTTAGTAATCCAGATATAGATCAAAAATAGGCCAAAACTCGAGGTTTTCCTTTATATCTCAGTCATTTGTGGGCCGATTTTGTTTAAATAGCAACCGAGCGGGAAGAATTCCCGACATATTGATATATGAATGATGTATGTAAGTTATTTAGGGGCTACGGAAAGTTGATTTCAACATACAGACGGACATGGCTATATCGACTTTGCTATCTATAACGATCCAGAATATATAGCTTATGGGATCGCAAATGAAAAATGTAGAAATTACAAACGGAATGACAAACTTATATCTACCCTTGCCACTCATGGCGAAGTGTATAACAAGTAACAGGCTATATTCGGCAGTGCCGAATCTTATATACCCTTCAACAAGTTATACTTAAAAATATTTTTTTAAATAGATATTTTTAGGTAAATTGTTTTTCAATTTTTTTTTTAAAAAGTTTTTTCCAAATTTTTTTTTTAATTTATTTTTAATTTTAAAAAATTGTAGTTTTTTGGAAAAAGAATTTGACAAAAAAAATGTTTGATGCAAAAAAAAATCGGGTTAAAAAATAATTTTCCCGATTTTGACCCATTGTAGGTAAGACTTACTATGGCGTTAATATGACGTTGCATATCATTAGATATTCATATTGTCTATATTAATGAGTTAGTAATCCAGATATATATCAAAAATAAGTAAAAAATCGAGGTTGTCCTGGTTTTGTCCTTTTATCTCAGCCATTTGTGAGCCGATTTTCTCGATTGTAAATAGCAACCGAACCGGCTACGGAAAGTTGATTTCAACATATAGCATACGAATGTATATATTGTGCCTTACCAAATTGTATGAAAATTGGTCCATAATTTCTTCGTAGCTCCAATAGAAGGACCACTTTGGGAAAACACATTAAACAACAATATGCAAAAATCACACTGCTAGATTTTGTGAATATCGGTCCATTTTAGGTCCACTTCTAAAAATCACTTAAATATGCATAAATCTTTTATAAATATGGTAAGCAGTTTTAAATTCGGCATCAATAATAAACATGTACACAAAAGCCACCGTACATAATTTTATGAAAATCGTCCCTACTTCCTGGAATAACTTTACAACGATATGGCCTAGAGGGACGGTGAAATGTTCCCGAAATTATTCTTTGTTGATCAATAATATTTTGGTGTCAAAAATTGGCAAAAGTGGTCCAACCTAAAACAAGTCAAAACAAAATGTGCGTCCGATGTTAATGTTAGACCTAGAAAAACGAATTTTGCCATAAATAGTATTTGCTAATATACATAAATATATTTCGGTGGTCTCATGTAGAAAGGCTTTAATTCAAATAAATGGAAATTTACATTAGAAGGTAAAAACATAATAGAAACTGTTTTATCAAAATGTAAATTTTGCTTGTAAAACCGTTATTTCTGATACTATGTATTGGAATAACTAAAAAACTCAATTTCGAAAAAATGCCTGTTTAGGGCCTTTCTGCAAGACCAACGATATACATGTTCCTTTCACTCCTCGAAGGAGCATAGGGACATAACCAAGTGGTTCCAATAATATCGATCGTGGGTTCGAGATCGAAAGTTCTGTTGTTAGTTGTCGCTTCCAAGTATGAGCTGGTATACCAACTCGTCTACTGCATTTCTTGGCAGTGACTTTTTCGGGATGCATTGTGGATGTGGATTTATATCGTCCCAAATTCGATAATTTTGTTTTTTGACATACTCATTCATCCAGTAAATGGGCCTCACCGTAAAATGGGTGAAGCGCATGGAACGTTGCCCGAACAGAACACAAATTTTGATACAAACATTTTATCATTTGCGTGTCCATGGTGAATTGGTATACCAAACTGAATGAGTGACGCCAATTCGACAGATGTAGCTTTAACTAATAACCTTGTAGTATAATATTGGTGATGGGTATATACGATTTGGAATATCCAAGTATAACACTCTTACTTATTTCCAATTCATTTTGAAAATGATTAAAAGCTAAACAAAAATTAATGCACAGAAAAAACTTTTTGTTAAACCTTTTCAATTCAAATATTTGTCACATATTGAACTGGTTTCAATTATTTCATAATTAAATCAAGTATTCATTTGCTCAAAATCAAAATTTCTTGATATTTCCTATTGAGTTTTGAATTTGATTATTTTGACAATTGAATATACAATTTTCGTTATTGGTTGAATTTCAAATACAAAAATTATTGAATAGATAATTTTCGTAATTGAAAACACATTTTTGTTAGTTTTTGTGTTTCAATTACAAAAATTATCTATTCAATAATTTTTGTATTTGAAATTCAACCAATAACGAAAATTGTATATTCAATTGTCAAAATAATCAAATTCAAAACTCAAAATTCAATAGAAAATATCAAGAAATTTTGTTTTTTAGCAAATGAATACTTGATTTAATTATGAAATAATTGAAACCAGTTCAATATGGGATAAATGTTTGAATTGAAATATAATTTTTTCTGTGTGAAGAAAAAATATTTGAATTCAAGAATTGAATTAACAAAAATTTAATCATTCAACAGTTGAATGAATTTTGTTATGAATGGATTCTATTTAAATAAAATCCTTTGACGAAATGTTGATAATTTTTCCCTCTGGTTGACTATATTGCTGATATTAAGCTAGTTGTTGATTTGACAACAACCGCTTACCCTCAGACTGCGATCACTTGACCTTTACCGCTTAATACTAGGCCAGCTTGCTGGACCTTTGATAACCGTCGTGGCACCTCCAGTGGAGGAGATTACAGACAGGAAAGAATTTATGGAATGAATGGCTAAAATTTTTTAATTCCGAATTAAGATCACATTGAATTAATTTGAAGCTCTGAATTAAATAAAAGTTTTATTTTATGTTGTTTCCCATCCTGCACCTCCTCCTATTTATGCTTAAAACTTTAGATTAGAATGTCTTGAAAATGTATTGTAAAGAAGTAAGTAAACCTTCTCAACTCATAACCTCGCCTCGCTCTTGGTGTCCTTTTACAGTACTTTTTTACAGTTGTTGGTTGCTTTGGTGTATTGTTTTTTTCCCGTTGTTAGTTTAATGAAAAATAATGAAAAACTAGTGGGTTTGATTTGTTACCATAATGAAGCCATTACAATATTTTACAAACGTCATTTTAATCACCAGCCTTAATCAACAACATTAATGTTGCACCACAATGGAAAGACTCAGTCAGTCATTCAGCCAAATAGCCAACCATGCAGCCAGCCAGCCATCCAGTTAGACTCAGTCGCTCGATTGGACAAACAGGCCAGAATGAATTTTCGGAGAAACTAAAAAAGAAACCAGCCGGCATAATAAATTTTCTTCAACAACAATTTTTTGTTTTTTTTTATAAATTTCGTTTGACTGGCGGTACGTCAGTCATTCATTCATTCACGGGGATATTTATTTATTTATTTCTCTAGCAAACACACTCAAAAACGCACTCACACCAAATCAGTAAACTGGGATCGATTAGACAGTTAAAATTCTTGAGTTGATTTTTAGGCGGGCTTTTTACAACAAACACACTTGTAACTGTGTTTGTAGTGCTTTTAAAAATGTCAAAAATTTCAGTTTATTATCTTTCAAAGATCATTAAAATAAGAACCCATGTGTTTTGGTTTTTTTTTTCATTCTTTGCAGTCTATAGATGGTGTTGGGTTGGTTGGTTTTTCGGTTTTAAAGGCAACATTTTGTTGCATTTATTTTATTCAGTCAGTCAGTCACTGTTTACGACCAGAAGCCTTTAACGGTGTCAACAATAAATCCACCCACCTGTGCAATAATTGCAAATAAAACGTTTAGAAAACGGCTAAACTTATCGCCTGACTTGACGGTTTATATATTTCTTCTGTCAGTTTTATTTTGGCCATAATGATTAGAGGGCAACAAACCAACAAAAAAACACTTTAATATTACCTTTTCGCTTATTTTTGGTAGCAAATGAAAAAAATTGGCTGTTAAAGCGATACGAATACCACACATCATTGATTAAATCAAATGTGACAGACAGGGCTTTTAAAAATGTCGAAAATGAGAACAAAATAGAATTATGGGTTTCTTTATTAAACTAAAGTGACAGTTAATCTAATGAGAGCATTTTTATATAAAATATATTTATATTTTAAACTAATGGTCATATTAGAAAGGAATGTATATTTAAATTATACAGGAGAACCTTTTAGAAATTGAAACTCTCTTGTTATACAAGGTGAGATACGGAGTGTAGAAGGAGAGCTTTAAAAGCTCTCAACATTTACATAGCCTGGCATAACTGACGGCTCTTCCCGAATATAGTGCACCTCTACAACCCAGTAACTATTGACAAAAATTATGACACTTCCAGAAATTGTAATATATTAACGTCCAATCTGGTTCAATTTAAAACATTCCTGAGATAACTTTGCATATTTTCCTAATTTTGTTAATCAAACAGTGTAAATTGATATCTACGGTATTGCGCCAACACTGTAAACAAGTATGGGGGATGATTATTTAGCGTTAATACATACATTAATATCCTGACTACATCGAACATTTCGAAACCCATATGTTGTGGCGATGTTGTTCCGCCACCTCGCAACGATGTGTCTCGATTAGGATTCTTAATCGGGAAAGTTTTCCTGGGAATTCCTGAGAATATTTTGTAAGAAAATCGTGAGAAAGTTCATGAATTTCTTTATAAGCTTTCTTCTTAATGTTACAATATTTTTTTTCTGCACAGATAAAACGGATTTATTGCGGATTGAATTGAAAATCAGTTGAAGAATTACGATTTAAATAACCGAATTTTTGTCATCACAACAAAACTTTTTAGTCAGCAGAGAAAAATTCTGTTATAAGACTAAATCATTCGATTAGTTAGCAATAAATTCGTATAACACAACTATTTTCTCTGTATGACCAAAATAGAAAAAAAATTTTATTTAAAATAGGAAAATTAAAATTTCTAGTAGATAGACTTAACAAAAAGGATTTGTTGAGAAGTTTAATATTTAAACTTGTAAGGATATTCGTATTTGGAGAAAATAATGGCAAAATATTGGTTTATATACGAGTACATTTTGACTTGAAAAGGTTCTTTTACGAAACGAATTGCGGTTTTTTCGATTTAACTAAGTCGGACTTCTCAAATATTTTTTTATACCCTACACCACCATAGTGGGGAGGGTATAATGCGTTTGTGCAGATGTTTGTAACGCCAAAAAATATTAGTCTAACACCCACCTTAAAGTTTACCGAACGACTTAGAATCACTTTCTGAGTCGATTAAACGATGTTCGTCCGTCCGTCTGACTGGCTGGCTGACTGGCTGACTGGTCGACTGGCTGGCTGGCTGTCCATATAAAACTTGTGCGAAAAGTACAGGTCGCAATTTTTAAGATATTTCGATAAAATTTGGTACATATTATTTTTTCTGTCCAAGGACCTAGCCTAATCAGTCCTGAAATCGATCCATTATTTCACCTAGCCCCCATACAAATATCCTCTCGAAATTGGACTTTATCGGTCATAAATGTTTAATTTATAAATGTATCGCCACAAGTTGCACTCCAAATAAGTTTTATATATACAAAATTTATGTCACCAAATTTTGTTACGATCGGTCCATAATTAGTCATAGCTCCCATATAGACCCGCTTCCGAAAATCACTTTAACGTGCATAAATCGCTTAAAAACGTTGGTATACACACAAAATTCAACATAGTTAACTTTCATATAGACAAAATCACAAGATCTAATTTCATGGTGATCGGTCCATAATTGGTCATAGCTACCATATAAGGCCCACTTCCGAAAATCACTCAAAAATATAAATTATTGAAATTTGAAAAGAAAAATGTTTTTGCTCTTTTACTTAGTGTAGGGTATTATAAGGTCGAGCTTGACCGACCATACTTTCTTACTTTTTTTTTATACAAACACAATCTGCGAAGTGTTTTGCTTGTCTGCAGATACACCCAGAATCTCTGGCGGGAATCGAACCCGCAACCCTTAGATTGATAGTCCAGCACACTATCGCCTAGTCTATTGGGGCACCCCGACTTAAAAATGCGGGATTTTTTTTAATTTTTTTTAGTTTTGGTATTGGCCATTGTTAGCTATTGCCTTTTCTCATCTTCCTGGCAACATTTGAATTCCAAGCCAAGTGAACTGCTTATCTTTTGAGGCCGAAAACGAATCAAGCTAATTTCGGATATTCTGTTCCAGAGAGAGCGTTCCACATCCATCGAAACAAATAGTAGTCGGACGGGTCAAGGTCTGGCCTATGAAGCGGGTGAGGCAAAACTTCCCAATCACTTCTTTCTAAATAGTTTTTAACAGGTATTGCAACATGTGGCCGAGCGTTGTCATGATGGAATATTATGGTTTTATGTCTAGCGGCATATTCTGGGTGTTTTTCGGCCAATTCTCACTTCAAACGAATCAGTTGTGTTCGATACAGATTACCTGCAATGGTCTGGCCAGATTTCAGCAGCTCATAATAGATAAGACTTTTTTGCTCCCACCAAATACAGAGAATTACCTTAGCGCCATGGATATTTGGCTTTGATATCGATTCGGCTAGTTGGCCGGGCTTCACATACAATCTCTTACGCTTCGGGTTATCGTAATGAATCGATTTTTCATTGCAAGTAATGATTCGGTGCAAATATTATTTTCCTTTATACCGGCTTCAATTCGTATGGTACCCAATTTGCCTGTTTTTGGATGAATCTTGCTGCTTGCAAACGTTTTTAAATTGCTGGTTGATTAGCTCCCAATGATTTTGCAAGCTTTTGTTAAGTTTGACCACCATCTTCATGGAGTAATGCCTCCAATTCTTGGTCTTCAAAACTTTTTTTTTTGCTGGCCCGGGCGATCTTTGTCTTCCGTGTCAAAATCCCCACTTCTGAACCGCACAAATCATATCTCGCACGTTGAAACCGATGAAACACATTCACCATAAGCTTCGGTGAGCAATCGGTGTGCTTGAGCAACACTTTTATTTAAATGTAGGAAGTAAAGCAAAACTTCCCGCATATGACGCACAGAGGGATGGCTTCATAAATTTTTTTGCAAAAATTATAAGGAGTGGTCGTAGAGCACTGAATTTTGGCACCGAGAATTATATGGACCAAACTAAGAAAAAAATAAAATTTTATCAAAATCGACCATGACCAACGCCCACTGCCCATACAATCCAAATTGATTTTTTCGCATAAAATTTTTTCTATAAAAGTAAAAGTCTAGAAATTTGGTACATATATTTTCTGAAACAAAAGAAGAACGTATGCTAAGTTTTATTAAAATCGGCCATGCCCACCGCATACCACCCATGCAATACAAATGCAATACATTTTTGTGCAAAAATTATAAGGAGTGGTCGTAGAACATTGAAATTTGGTACCAAGAATTATATGGCCAAACTAAGAAAAAAATAAAATTTTATCAAAATCGACCATGCCCAACGCCCACTGCCCATACAATCCAAATTGATTTTTTCGCATAAAATTGTTTATATCCAAGCAAAAGTCTAGAAATGTGGTACCTACATTTATTGAAACAAAAAAGGAACGCATGCCGAGTTTAAATAAAATCGGTCACGCCCACCGCCCACGAAACCCATACATAGATAAGAATTTTTTTGATATTTCGTTTATTATTCGACAAAAAATGTTAAGTTTTCGTCTTGTTCCGAAAACTTCCGAAAACTATTTTTTTTAAATCGAAACAAGACAATCCCACCTTTCATTTTATTAAAAAAACAGCTTGGGGGAAAGTGGGGCTACATTTTTTTTCTCCATGGAAAATCAAAAATAAAATAATTTTTAGAGGCTTATAAATATGGCCATATCTTCTCTTTATGGAGAAATGCTATATTTTTCAAATATGTTAAAGGTAAATGGTATTATCAGGAAAATTGTTCATATATAAACCACTGAATTGCGTGAAAATATAAGTAAATTTTTGCTTAACACCCTTGCATGGACTTTACTTCAATTTAAAAAAAATAAAAAAAAAATTTCTTAAAACTATCAGTGTACATTTCATCTTTAAACATTTCTCTAAAAAACTGCATCATTTGATTTTTGAAATTAAGTGTTTGAAAAATTGACTTTTTGACACCAAAATCCCTCTGTGTGACGTTGGCACATAATTCGCCATTTTCAAAGCAAAATAACGTTGTTGTTTAACCTTTAATGTTCAATAACTTAGTAAGAATAAATTACAAATATTAACCCTTCAAAAGACGCCATCTATTGTAAATCCCGCATTTTGAAGTCATACACCCAATACTTATACTATTATAAGTATAAACCTGACGTTGTCTCTAACCAAAGGTCTCAATATTGAGAGCCTAGCAAATACTTAAATTAAACCACAGAATGTATTGTAAGTAACAGCATTATCTGAGAATTTTTAAAATAAATTTCTTTAGTTAGTGTTAAAACCAAGTTTAATTGTTAAGGTTAAGGGGAATACTGTTACTAGAGGGGTAAGAACATTAGCACCCGCTCGTTTTATTAAAAGGTCTTTTGAAATTTCCATAAATTGTTTCATCTTTATCTGATTAACATTTTAAATTTATATTAACTGACAATAAAATTATGAACAGCAATTTCTACCTGAGTTTAAAAAAAAATATATTTTTTAAAGACAAACAATAAATAAACAAAATTTGCATAAAAATTATGACACAATTGCGTCAAGGTAGCAAAAGATTTCAGTAAATTTAAGCAAACAACCAAAAATCAAACATTTTTAAAATTAGAAAATTTAAAACAAAAAACTATTGTTTATTTTAAGCCAAAAATATAAAAGCAAAAATAGTTATAAACGTAACAACAAAATTTCTTATGAAAATTGTGTAATAAACAAAAAGAAAACAACGTAAACTATAAAGAATTTGAAGAAAGAACACGTAGCAATTTTTTTTATATAAAAACAAGTCATCACAGTGGCTGTTTGTGTAATTTTTTTTTAGAAAAAAGCAAACAAATTAACTCAATAATAATTTGTTTTAGTTGGTTTTCAATAATTAAAACAAAAAAATTTTAGCTTGTAGTTCACACAAATAAACAAAAACAATACACAGCTCTTATCATAAGCGATAAGTGAAGTAGGAGTGAATAAACAAATCAATGGATTGATTCATTAAAATTTTGAAAAGAACTAAAGAAGTAAATTAATTACATTTATGCCCTGTTTTATTGCCACCAAACGATAGATGTGCTAAAAAATTAATCAACATTTATGTTATTTCTAGACAATTTGAGAACAAGATGCTTGAAAACCAATTCAAGTGCTAGAATTATAGCTCATTAAGAGAAACCGTTTAAATTATACAAAACTTTGAAAATGTAAAGTAGGAGCACATTATTTAAATATTTGAAGAAATAAGCATGAGCTTATCGGAGGAATCGGATATTTAATTTATCTTTGATCATTTGAGAAAATCAATGTTCAAATACTAATAATTTTGAATTCCAAAAAAATATATACAGCGGTTGACAATACAATGGAAACTTTTCCAAATATTCAATAAATGGGCCAAAAAAAGAAAACCGATATGTTTTCTATGGGATTGAGATTTGGCAATTGGGCAGACCACTTCAAAACACATACCTTATTGGATTGTAACCACTCGATAACAACCCCAGATGGGTGTTTGGGGTCATTGTCGTGCTGGAATCTTCATATTTTGCTCATCAATCGATACATAACATCTTTTAATATGGATCTGTATACGATTCCAGTCACAGCTTCTTTTATTACTATAATTGGAACTTAAAAAAGTTCTCCCATCAATAAATATATAATATTTTCATTTCTCTCTCCACCAGTTCAACTGTTATTTAGAAATCAGAGGTTTTTACACGGGGCGATAGCAACCAACCCAAGCCTCATTTGACCTACGGCTAACAGTGCGAAAACTAATTTCCAATTTTAGATTATTGATAACCTGTTGGCAAGTAATTTTTTAAAATTTCTTAACTACTTAGTTATTAAATTATCTCATCTTGCAGAAGTTTTAAGATGTCTTCCTCTTAAATGTTGAATTTTTAACTTTTATTTTGAAACATTTGTACAATATAAATTTGACAACATATGGATTCCGAGCCAAAAGAACTACTCATCTTTTGAGGCCATGAACGAATCAAGCCGGATATTCTGTTCAGAAGTAAAGCATATGCCAGAGAGAGCGTTCTGCATCGATCGAAACAAATAGTAGTCGGACGGGGCAAGGTCGGGACTATAAGGCAGGCGAGACAAAATTTCCCAACCACTTCATTCTAAATAGTTTTTAACAGGTATTGCATAATGTGGGCTAGCGTTGTCATGATGGAATATTACGGTCACATGCTGGTATTTTTTCGGCCAATGCTCGCTTCAAACGTAATAATGATCGATTCAAACGAATCAGTTGGTGCCACCAAATACAAAGATTTACTTT
Source organism: Calliphora vicina (assembly GCF_958450345.1). Lineage (NCBI taxonomy): Eukaryota > Metazoa > Arthropoda > Insecta > Diptera > Calliphoridae > Calliphora > Calliphora vicina. The sequence continues at coordinate 96,981,703 of NC_088784.1, read as the reverse complement.
AGCGCAATGGATATTTGGCTTTGGTATCGATTCGGCTGGTTGGACGGGCTTCACGTACGATCCCTTACGCGTCGGGTTTTTTTCCATTGTTCATTGCATGTAATGATTCGGTGCAAAAATGATTTTCTTTTATAGCGTTCAAGCATCATTTCGGAGATGCAAAATCATCTTTCAAGGTCTCTCGGCTTCAATTCGGATGATACCCAATTTCCCGGCTTTTGGATGAATCCTGCTGCTCGCAAACGTTTTGAAATTGCTGATTGAGTAGCTTCCAATAATTTTGCATAGCTCTTGTTGAGTTTGAGAATAATCTTCATGGAGTAATGCCTCCAATTCTTTGCATTCAAACTTTTTTGGCTTGCCTGGGAAATCTTTGTCTTCTGTGTCAATATCACCACTTCTGAACCGCTCAAATCATCTATCGCACGTTGAAACCGATGAAACGCATTCACCATAAGCTTTGGTGAGCGGCATATTTTTTTTTTTCAAATTAAAGAAGTAAAGCCAAACTTCCCGCATATGACGCTTTGTTGGTACAAAATTCGACGTTTTCGAAGCAAAAAAAACGTTGTCTAAACGTGAGAATAAATGACAGATATGTACGCTTAAAAATTACATATAAGTCATTAAAAACAAATAGATACGCCATCTGTTGTGAATCCCGCATTTTCAAGTTATACACTAGGGTATTCGAATTATTCGATTTTTCTCTTGTTCGAATAAAACGAATAATTCGAATAAGAGATTTTAAATTGTTCGAATAATTCGATCACACGTTTAAAATTAATCGAATTATTCGAATAATTTAAATTTTTTTAAAAAAGTAAAGAATGAAGTTTTGATGTAGGTTTTTTAATATTTTATTGTTAAAGAAAAACAAAAATAACGTTAAGTTAACAATTCAAGTACTGATAATGTTAAAAAACATTCGAAAACAAAGTCCATTATTAAATTTTCAACAGAAATATTCTGATCAGATTAACTCCCGAACAATCTACAAAACAATTGACTAGCGAACCCTTTAGTTTCCGTTTTGAAGCTATGCTTTAAAAAATTTGAGCTAGTTGGACATGATCCTGAATTCAAATACAATATAAACGTATTAAGAAATTTTTTATGTCGTTCATTAATTCAGGTTTTAAAATGAGTAACTAATTCTTTAGTAAATGAATAATTCACTTTATCTAAATTATTTATAACAAATTGTATTATACATCAAGATCTATCAACGTTGCCGAATCTTTGCTTAATATAGTTGTCTTAGGGAATTACACAAATCTGTCCAAAGTTTGATATCATTGTCAGTGAACTTGACTATTTTGAAGTCAGGCAGTGGATGATTGACGCATTTTGTAAAAATACGCAAAAAGTTTATTACCATGTTAGACAAAGATTTTCAAAATTATGTATAAGAACTCCGTGCTTTTCTTGCAACAAAACGTTAGTTTGCAATATTCGATTTATTAAATATTTTGCAACACTACGTACGCGGTTAATAACATCACTTATATGCATATATTTTAAGATCATGGCCTTCATCTATTTCAATGTAATCATTATGAATGTCATCCTCAATAAACTTTCGACGACCGTTTCAAAATCACATTCTCCATCACATTCAGCTCCACTTTAATCTAAGTTAAAATTTTGATTATTAATTGCGATTCTTCTATTATTTCGCCAGCTAAATAACAAATATTTAATTCCGTTCCTTTTATTTTCATTGGTTCAAGTCCTAAGTTAAAAAATTTTGAAAGATTTGTTTTTAGAATTGTAACTTCTTGCAGTAATATTTATATAATTATAAAAGGAGCTATCGGAACACTCTCCTACAATGATCGAAAGTTCCTTTGTCTTTAGTTATTTGTTAAATTTCAGAAACAATACAATTTTTGTGAGTAATTATTACTTATTTAAATTTGGAATTATGAAAAATTTTAAGCAATTTAATAAATTCAAAAATATATGATTATTTATTCGTTTTATTCGATTATTCTACATAAAATTGTTCGAATTATTCGTTATTCGAAAATGGCCATTTTTAAATTGTTCGAATAATTATTCGTAAGAAATTATTCGATTAATCGAACGATCATTAGTCGAATGAATACCCTAGTATACACCCAATATTTTTATTAAGTCCCCTTTGTGTGAATTCTAACTCATTAAGTATCAGTGTATTTAATTTCATGATTCCAATTTTTTTGTTATAAATTGAACATAAATCACCATTAGAATAAAGAAAAAGTACCATAAAGTGTACCAATTTATATAAATTTCAATAAGTACCATTAGGGGAACAATAAAGTACTATTTATTCTCTCTTTCATGTACCTTAATGCCTCTAAGCACCCTTTCCTTAATTCATACTTCGCTCAGAAGCATATCGCTAACTTTTTTTTGTCGATATGTTAAATAATTTAAAATATTTAAAAAGGAACAAATTTCTCCATTTCCCCTTAAATATCTAAATACTCCATTTGGTGAATTTTTTGTGGGACTCGATGATATGTTTCAAACGATTCAAGACTGTATTAATTAATTTTCTCAAGAAAAGCATGTGTTTTAAAAAAGTACCAAACTGTGTTCCCGAAATTGGCCCAATCTTACCCTTCGCACTTGAGTTCCAAATAACAACTTGTTACTTCATTTTTGTGAGATTTTCTCAAATTTGGCTTAATAATTTCGAATAAAATTTAATTTTTCCCGTTTTTCCACTTTTTGGTACTATTTTGTACACAATGAGATGCTACATAAATTTTAGTATCATATTGGGATACCATAATAAGATCAGATATTGTCTTTGTCAATTTATTGGAAAACATATTTTATTTAAAAGTACCAAAAATAAATTAAATTTTTTAAATTTCCAAAAAGTACCAATTTGATATTTTTGAGCTGTAAATTGGATCAAAAGTGCAAAATATTGTTTTTACCCATTTTCTCTTGCAATATGTATTTTTTTGTATAATATTTGTATTAGTTTAGAAGATATAAGGTTATCGAATTTGCCCATGTGTATCTCCTAAATCTTCGAATTTCCAAAAATACCTTCTTAATGGATCGACATAGGGAGAGGGGAGCCTATAATCCAAATTTCACGTCTCTACCTTTTGGTCTTTCGTCAGAGCGATTTTTAATCAGTCAGTCACTCAGTAACGTTACTATTTTATATAAATCGTATTATGTTAATAATAGAATTAATGATTGTTTCAGATTATGATTCCACAAACTATATATTTTCTATATAATACTCTTTGACAAGTATGGTTAATTGTTATGTAGTTTTATTTTTAATATTTTTAATACAGAAAAAATAAACTGTTTTAATAATAATTGATTAATTTAAATAAAACTCCTGCTGATTTATGTCCCATTGTTAAAATAATCGTTGATTAAGAGTTTAATGTTTAAAAAAAATTATTATTCCTAAATATTGAATACAGTTTTTCAGCCTTTACAAATCAAAAATATATTTAAATTTCTAGGTAATTCTGCTATAAAGAAATCAATTGGCATAACCTTTACTTTTAGCTATTGTTAATACACTTAATCACTCTTAATAATTTACACACATGATTATTTCAATAATTAAATCTTCAAATCTGCAATATTTGAAATAAAGAAAACACTTTTTACATACATCCATCCATCTGTCCATTGGTATGAATAAATTCAAGATTAACACATTTAAATATTTCAAGTGCAATCTCTCGCCGCCACACACACTCATTATTAATTCAGTATTAATTTCAACATGAAAATGAAAACATTTCAAAAACGTATCGATACAATTTCGTTTTATTCACAAATTCATTCGAAAATAAAAATGAATGAACGAAAAAAACAACACAACACAACACAAAGTATTTAAATATTTAAATATGTATGTTTGTATGTATTTTTTAACTTTAAATTAACGCCAAGTAAACAAGCAGGAGGGCTTTTTAATTTATTAATTTCATTTTGTATTTCTTTCTTTATTTTTTTTTTTTGATTTTTTTTACTGTGTGTTTTATTAAAAACACTAAACATTTATTTTAGCCAGCTCTAAACAATTGTTATTAACAAAAACGTGTTCAGTTTGAATTTATAACTTGACCGTAGTGCATCTCGATTAAATAAAAGTTCGCTCGCTTCGTGTGTTTCGCCTCGATATAAAAAAAAAGAAATCAAAAACATTAAATTGTTTCTTTAGAAAAATTAAAAACTACGCGCAGACGCACAATTAATTCGAAATATCTTTGTTACGAGTTAATAAAGTCTAAAGTTAGTGTAAATATGTTTTGCATGTGTTAAACTGTTTTTCTATTGGCCCCGTCCAGTCTAACGATGATCGTTTGAAAAATTCAACTAATCGGAAAATCTGTAAACAATAATTTCAAACATCAAACCAACGAACCAAACTCCAACAAACATTTACTGCATGTGTGCTGTACAAATAACAAATATTACATAAAAGTATAACTGTTTTGCTGCATGCTGCTGAGTACATCAAACATTTGATGTAACATGCAACACGAGCTCATACTTGTAACAAATAACGAGTAGACTTCGATAAGTGTGATTGAGACATTTGAGTACTTTTTGGAGAGGAATTTAAATAGAAAAGTACTTATTTTGAAATTTAGGTAGTTCAAAATGTTTTCGGCAACAAATCAAAACAATAATATAATATTAAGAAAACTTAAATAAGTAAAATTAATTGATTTGAGGATGTTTAGAGAAAAAATAAATCAAGTCTATTTCAATCAATAAATCGACACTATTTATTTGAATTCTAGTAACTTTGTTTTCTTTAAAACGAATCCACATATTTTGTTGTTCTGAAAACCTTTGTCAATGTCCTAAAGATTTTAAAGATTTTTGGATCGAGCTTTTGATTAATAATGCTTTTGAATATCTCCTCGACTATTCGCTATATAAAACTACTGCCCTGGAACTTTGGAAATTCCTCAAATTCACTACATATTCATTCAGTTATAGACCAAGCCTGTCGGAGATTGGGGCAATGAGGCAAAACATGAATGATTCCCTTAATCGGGACCTTAAGGGAATCAAAAGCGACCCTATTCGTACGAATAGGGTCGCTTTAAATGCTCGCAAGACTCAGTACTGCATGTTGACACAAAAACGAACGACAGGCTATGTTGCTTCATCTGTATCTATGGATGGTGTAAATATTGTGGGATCAGACGCTCTTGATGTTCTGGGCATGAAAATACAATGTGATGTCCGCTGGTCTAAACATATTTTTCAAGTGTCAAAGACGCATTCAAGTGTCTAGGTTCTCGCCTCACTATTTACACCACCTATATCCAACCGAAAATGGAATACAACTCCCATGTATGGGCGGGAGCTTCAAAGTCTATTTTTGAGCTGCTCGACCGCATACAGGAGAGAGCGAAGGTGATTATTGGTGACAGTAGGGTATCCAACTCTATTGATTCGCTGAAGCACCGTCGCAATGTGGGCTGAGTTTCAATGTTCTATCGGTACTACAATAGAATGTGTTCTGATGAAATTAGGGAACTTGTTCCTGATACCCGCAAATTTTTACGTAATACACGTTTTTCATCAAGAACACATCCCTTTGTGGTTGATTGGCCAGTGGACCGCACAACACACTACAGGGAAATTTCTTTCTTTAGCCGTACTGTACGTATGTGGAACAAACTTCCTGCTGAAGTGTTTCCTGTCATTTTTAATGTGGAAGAGTTCAAATCGAATGTTCACAAACACTACTCCATCTTTCTTCCCTCCCATAACCTATTTTCCTAGTTCCAACACAATACTTTGCATGAATAGGGGTCATCCCCTGAGTGCTGGTCTAAGAAGAAGAAAAAACAACAACTTCATCTTCTGCAATGCAGTTTCAGTAGCAATTCCACTTGGGACTATTAAAAGTATTATCTTCAGACACTTTCTTACAAAGGCTGAGAATAGATGGCGCAACTTAGATACATGTAGGGTGACCAAGTTAATGTAGCCCTCTTTTAACGAAAAACGAACTATGAAAGTGATAAACCGTAATATAAGGGGCATATCAAGGTTGCTGGCAGTATTAATGGTGCAATGGAAGTCAAGCAAGCGTCCAAGTCGCAATGGACCCCCCTTTAACGTCCATTGTCGTAGCTACAAGGATTGGGGAAAAGAGGAAACAATTTTCCACCTTCTCTGCGAATGCCCAGCCCGAGTGTCAAGAGTCATAAATTCATGGGCAACTATACATTGACCAACCTTGGTGAGGTATCTGGGTCTAGACTTATTGACCTACTGAGATATCTCACGGCTACAGGTTGGATCTAATAACTTCGACATTTTAGTATACATTACGATGTAAATGACACTTAATCGGGCGAGTGCTGTGATCTTTCTCCTCTACTTGACTGTTCGCTCGTAGGGAACTACCACGTAAACCAAGGCTAATTTATATGGCGAATTCAGGAAAATACGAGCGAATTCATAAATTTTTAATATAAAGAGTTTGACATTCGAAACAATGAGAATTCGCCTGAATTTGCCACCGACACTACCTGGTATATAAATTCGCCTTGACATTAACCATCCAACCAACCATATAAATATATGAATTCCACTTTCCTCTTTGAAATGTTTCGTTGAGTCATCAAAATCGAACCTCTAAAAATGTTTTTGTTTCCTCTCAAATTGAATTTGTAACTAATCTGGAAAAAAAATTTTAAGTCACATACACTCGGAAATCAGTTAAGTCACGTTCCATGGGCGGCCACTCGTCAAGCAGCTCACATGGGTCCATTCAAAACTGATCCCATTGTGATACCCAAGGGATAAATTTACAATACGTCCGTTGTCTCCAAGTTAAACCAACCAATGAAGCAGTAGATTCGTCTAAGATTCATCCTTGATAGCTCATCCAAGCATGATAGGAATGTGATTACGAGAATGCGTTCCCTCAGATTTGGCAGAATAGGTGAGACAAAGTCACCTCATCTTCTTCATTATGACAGCTTCTACAATAGTCGTTGTACCGTAGGCTCAGTTAAAAACCCATAAATACCTTATTCGTATCATGACAAAATGAATCCTGAATTAGTTTCGTATTTTCGGAAATGAGGATTTGTTAACGATCCGTCAATAATTTATAGCTCTAATATGAGGAGCACTTAGGCAAATCTTGACACAAAATGGTATGTTGATGGGTCCATAGTTGGTAATAGTACTTTTGCTAGGATTTAAAGACTTAACCCATGAATGCCAGATTCAATAAGTTTCCAACTCGGACTTATGTATATGGAGTCCAAAATTAGACACGAGAGACTTAACGGGGTCTAACGAGAGACTGCTGATACCACGCTGTTCAGAAGCTTTTGGGATTATGATAACAGCCTAGTATTAGATGTGATACTGCGGGGAGTAATGTGGTGACACTGATTTAAATTCAAATCATCGCAAGCCGACTATAGTACGGATAGAATTTAGGTTGTCTCCCACTCTCGTCAGTCAGCGAGAACCCTGAATTACAATCTGTGAGTACAGGTCATGTTCATATGGGCGTTGTTAGAAGCATTGTCTTCACCGTAATACCAGGTACCATGCAGATGCCATATTTTATGAAAGAATATGAAGGAAAGTCTTATCTTTCCCGAGCGTGAACTTTGATCTTTTAATTCTTAAAGAATCCTTACTTTTGTTCAAGAATAAGAAATAAATAATCATCCTTATCGCGAATCAATATTTCACATGAAATATGTTCCCTTTTCCCATTTTTCGTTCATAAACTTTGTTCATGTGAAAAAATTCCCAATGTTGGGAAATTTTTAGATGGAATTTTGTAAACAATAAACATCTGTTACGAACAAAATCAACTATTGTGAATGAAAAGTTCAGGGGAATATCACGATAGCAATTTTCCCTTCGAGGGAAATGGATATTTCATGGGAACATAAATTTCACATGTTTATCATGATAGGGGTGAAAAAGTAAGAAAAATTCGATGGCTAAAAAAAATATTTTGTGTGAAATTTGTTAAATTTTGGTCCGTCAAAACAGCTTAAATCGCATACTAGCAAATTTTAAGAGGTTCGATCAAAACTTTTAAAGGTACTGTATAATAAAAGTACTTAAATCACAAAAGTTCCCGTATTATTATGTTGTATATTAAATTTACTTCAAACTGTGTGGATCTTAGGAAGTTGTGTGGTAGCTATTGTATACCACAGTATAAGAGTATGTTTTTTTTAAAAGACAATACAATCAGTTACTTTTCATTAAGGTTTAGTTTGCTGTTGGTTGGTTTGTGTTTTATTATTGCTGGCAGCGACTGACTATTGTGTAACAATTCTTAAAATTTCCCTTTCAGTTGCTCTTTTGCTGCTGAATACGTTTGTCGCATACAAAATCAATTTCGCTTTCTTTCGCTGGCGTACGAACAATTTTGTTAGTGGTGTAAAACAACTGCCATACTTTAACGGCGCTTCGTTAAATTCAAATTTAATAAATAAATTGAAATTTATGAAGAAAAAAAATACAAATTAATTAATACAATAATATTTAAAAAAAAGTGATTTTAACAATAAATTTTAAAAGTTATTGCTGTATAAAAAGTGTATTATAATTATAAATTAATAATTGTAAATTTTAAATAAGTGAGTGTTTATAATAAATTACCAAAAATCGGGTCAAACACCTTTAACAATAAAAAAAGTTTTAAAAATATTTTAAAGTTTGAAATTATGTGATTCTAAAAAGTAACTGAAAATTTAAATTAAATTATTAAGGCAAATAGCTAAACTTAATTAAAATTTAAAAATATAAATAAAGAATTTTAGTAAAAAATATACAAAATAATTAATTATTAAATCAAAGTTAAAAGGCTGTTATAAAAAAATTTTAATTTAAAAATAAAACAAAATTAAAAATAAAAAAAATGTTGGTGAATAAACAATTTTGAAAAATATATTTTAATAAAATAAATATTTGAATAAAAAAAATAGTTAGAGAACGAAATTTTCAAGCAAATAGTTTCGAAATTGTATATAAATAATATTTGCAATATTTGTAATTTTGTAATAATTACATATTAAAATAAATGAATTTAAATAAAAAAATAATAACTTTTAAATATATATTTAAATTTGGTGAATAAACAATTATGAACAAAAATTTTGATTTTTGAAAATATAGTTGAAGAACAAAAAAATTTAAAGGATTAATAAATTTCGCATAACTCTTAAACATATTTTGATCAAGAAAAACTTATTCATTAAGGGACAGAAGAAATCATTAAGAATAATTTGTGTTGGCCTTTATAATGAAGCACTCATAGCACGGTGGAGAAGACTCAAAATATTTTCGAAATAAATCTGACATTTATAACTAGCTGACCGGATTGACATGAAATTTCCAATAGACATTGCAGATGAGTACTCGAGTTTTATTTTTTATGACGTTCCCAAAGGACCTCTCAAAGTAGGACTAAGGTGTCCTACTTTGATAACCAACGTCTAAAATCAAAGATTTTAATATATTCTACCCTAATTCTTGTGTGAGCTCTTTTTCTTGTATACTTCGCGAGTTATAGGCATTTGATTTCCACCTCACCTAGACCCGGTTTTTTCACAATATCAGACATAATTGAATCGTTTATTTCAAAAACCAGTCAAGCAACAAAAAATCGAAAATTTAGTTATTGGGCGATTACTGTTTTGTAAAGGTAAATAATGCATCGTTTAATGCAAAAATAAATACTGGCCTCCCATTATGGTTTAGTACAAAAATAAGTCAAGTGATTTATTTTATATTTGAAATACTGGGCCCTAATCTATTTTATTCTTCATAAATGTTGTAGATCTCAATAAATGTAAAACAAGTAAGAGAGCTATATTCGGCTGTGCCGAATTTTATCTACCCTTCTCCAAATTATACTTCAAAACACATATTTTGATTTTTTAATTTTTTGAAAAAAAAAATTTTCAAATTGTTTTTTAAAATTTTTTAAATTTTAAAATATTTTTTGTTTTAATTTTGATTTTTTTTTTTTTTTTTGTTAAAAAAATTCGGGTTAAAAAATATTTTTCCGATTTTGACCCATTGTAGGTCCAACTTACTACGGTCTTATATACGTCGTTGCAAAGGCCCCTGAAATATCTATCATATTGTCTATATTAATGACTTAGTTAGTAATCCAGATATAGGTAAAAAATATGTCAAAAATCGAGGTTGTCCTGGTTTTTTCCTCATATCTCAGCCATTTGTGGACCGATTTTGCTGATTTTAAATAGGAAACTTCTCGAAAGCATATCTGACAGAATTATTGAAGATTTGGATCCCGAAGATATCTGGGGTCTTCAGAAAATTGATTTCAACAGACCGACAGACAGACGGACATAGCTTAATCGACTCCGCTATCTATAAGGATCCAGAATATATATACTTTATAAGGTCGGAAAATTATATTCTGGAAATTACAAACGGAATGACAAAAATAATAGATTTACAAGCTATAAACCCCTACTTGGTTGGATATGAAAAGTTTTATGGGAATAATTTTCAATGGCCTACAATGAAAGCAGAATGCTGACGAATAGTTGTTTCACAACAAATATTTATATATGAATATGATGTTAAATTCTTTAAAAAGTTCATTTGTCATTTTACTTTTGAAGTTCCTAATAAAATTAGAATATTTCATATGAAATTTACAATAGTGATGGTTGTTTTTTTCAGAAACCAGACAAGTCCAAACTTTGTATTATGTTTAAAATATATGTTAATATAGATTAAAAAGAAGTTTTATGTTCATCAAACAGTTATACAAAAGGAAAAATATCATAGGAAAAATATAAATTTTGTAAAAGTAATTTTGAGGTTGCTTTGATTTTCTCAAAATCAATAATTTGTTGCTTAACTGGTTTTTGAAATAAACGATTCAATTTATAATCGAATTCAATGATATTTAAACAATGTATAGATAAATCATAAGAAATAAGTTTACAAAACAAACTCAAATAATAGAGTCCAAAAATAATCGATTTAAAATTTAAATATTGAGAAAATGTATGTTTGAATTTTCTATTACTATTTGCTTCCTAGACAAACAAGTTTCTTAACGAACTTACACCGTTTTTATATTTTTTTGAAAGATATCTCAACATCTCTTTAACCCTTATGTGAATGGCAAAAAAAACACCTTTAACAGCATTGCAAGGTACCCGGGTACCTATATGGAAATAGTACAGGAAACTAGATATTTTTGTCGAAAATATGTGCATAATCACTGAAAATAACTCTGAGACTTACAAAAGATCTTAATTTTCAGTAAATTTTCAATACTTTGTAAATAGTAAACGACTACAACACAAAAATAGACAGAACAGCAAAGAAAATAAAAACATTTGAGCCATTCCGTGAAGAAGAATTAAATGCTTTTATAGGAATTTTTATTCATACTGGCATCCACAATTTGATTTGTGGACGCCAGAGACCACACAGCAATGAAACAGATAAAGCTACTGCTTTTCGAGATATTTGGACAATGCTGAATGAGAATTTACGTCACATTTTCTGAGTGTATTTCAATAGATGAGCAGTTGTATGGATATCGCGGACGTACCCGTTTTACGCAGAATATGACGTATAAGCCAGACAAATATGCCATAAACATATTTTGGGATTGCGATACACTGGTAAACCATTTGAAGACTGTTTTATCCATTCAAAAGCTCCGGGAGAAATGTAACTACTGACACCATGGAAAGCCTAATGTATAATATACTTTTGATGCTAAACCTGAAATTATAACAAATTACACCAAAACCAAAGGAGGATTTGATAATATGGACAAACTATTATGCTAATATTCATTCATGCAAACGCAGAACAAATCGATGGTCACAATAATTATTTTATAATGCTATATATGTAGCAGCATTAGCATCTTATATTCTATATATGACAAACCATACACAATTGCGTTCCACAGACTGTTGCAGACAATTTTTGAAAGAGCTAAGCTTTGAACTGAGCAAGAAAAACATTCATCAACGCATTAAGAACCCAAAAGTTATCTCCCAATTATGAGTCAAATCTGCAATACAGAGTGTGCTTGGGAAAGGTTTTGAAGTTTCCGGTTTGCAAAAAATAATAAAAGCGGTCGTAGTTCCCTAGTAGGGAGTTGTCACGTAAGCTCGCAACTACGTATGAAGCAAATAAAAACACGTAAAGCTTGCACCATATGTTCCAAACCGATGTGTAATGAGCATTCAGCAAACTGTCCAATATGCATATAAAAAAAAATATTTTTTGGTTTATTTAGCTTCAGCAAATAAAAGTTTTAATCTAAAATATTCACAACGACTTTCTTTAATTTTATTTTAGTAACCTTTCACTAAAAATATATACTTCCAATAATCGTTTTTTGATATTTAATGTATCAAGGTACCCGGGTACCTTGCCATACCGTTAAGGGTGTATGATGAAAATTGTTCCACCACGCCTCTTCAAAATAATTTTTAAGTCAAAAAATGCTGATAGTTTAAAATTTATTAAAAGTTAGGAGTTCTCAAGAAGTTTCAAATATGTGGACCAACTGTTTCTATAAAAAAAATTAAGCTGAAAACGCCAAAGGTACCCGGGTACCTTGCTATTCACATAAGGGTTAAAATAAAAAAAAGCCTTAAAATATACACTGCGCAGTGGATTATATAAGGTGAATGCATCTCATAATTGATTTTTGCAAATGATTGAAATTAACCATAACACAAGTTCTATCGTAAAGTTAAGATGTCAAGCAATAATTATTTGCTGAAATGTCAACAGAAGTATTCGAAAATGGCGACAGAACACACTACTTTCGACTTTAAAGATTTAATGAGTTAGATTATACTATATTCAAAGGCGTATTTTTAATATTTATAATTATTTTTTTTAGGATTGTTATACCTTGTTGGAAAGGATATCTGCATATATTGTTAGCAGATTTGAAATTTATTCATTTAAAATGTACAATGGTTTTTGGCTTACCTACGCAACATTGACTTTGATTTTAATTATTGGCGCCGTTTTAACATAGAATTAACGTTTGACTAATTATCTAAAATATATATGAAAATTAGCTGCCTTTTTGTGCCTATAAACTAATGGCATGCAAAAATGTTGAGCAACTCAGAAATTAAAAAAAAAAAAATTATCAACTTTTTTTGATTTCAGTTGCTTTTCATTGCTTATTTTGATATGATAGCTTAGAATGTCAACAGATATATATAAAGTAAATTTAGTTCTTAACAAAACAGTGTTTTAATTTGTTTAATCTGATGAAAATTGTAAAAGTTATTCAACTTTTCATTAACACCTTTTATAGTATTTTCTCCCTTAAAAAACTTACATAATTTCATGAAATATGCAGACATTTATGAAAAACTAATTCGATGCCTCTCCATAAATGTTTAAAATTTTGAAATCGGTCTAAAAATATGTGAGTTAGAGGTACTATAGTACTATTACTTTTATATAAAAACTAAAAAAAATCAAAAATGTATTTTTAACCGTTCAAAACTTTTATTAATAATTCAATTTTTATGATTCAAAATCCATATTTAAAGCTTAAAGTCCCACCTATTCAACAAAAAAAAATCTTAAAAAAATCCTCATTCATTCAAAAGTTACAGATTTTTGATCTGAAAATTACCAAAGTTTTCCACTGTGCACTGGGCCGTTCCAAATGTAACCGATTTTTTTAAAAAAATTTTTAACTTGAAAATCAAAAATCCCAAAGCTGGGATTTTAAAATCTATTTAAAAACTTTGAAAAATGTGTTACTTACTACAAATCAAGTGGACAAAATAACTAAATTCTAAAAAAAGTGAGTGATGTGTTTTTTGTTTAAATTAAAATAAAATTCAATTTTATTATTTTCTCGCCAAATCGTTAGTATTGGAATTAATTACAAAAACAAATTCCTCTAACCAATGAAATACATAATAAAACTAAAAAAAATACTGAGAAAAATGAAAAATAAATAAAATTTTAAAATCTCTATTTAACAGCTGAACCTAACTAACGACTATTTCCAACACAATAAATAAAAGTAAAACATATTTGTGATCATTAAAATGTTAATTTAAAAAGAAACTTTAACTTACAAAAAAAAAATGGAAAATAATCACACATTAAGCTTAAATACCAGTAGTGAAAATCACCGTGGTTCAGTGTCATCTACCAACTCCTTAGAGGTGCCAGCAACACCAACAAGATCACCCAAAAAAGTGTCATTCTCCGATGATTTACCTTATGCAAACACAACGACTACAACGAACACAGCAACCGCAACTCCGTCAACCACCTCAACAACCTCCTCCAATCATCAACATCATCACAACAATGATAAAACTATAAATAATAAAACTACCTCGGATACAATGAATAATAATGATAATAATAATACCTCAAATAAACAAAATAATATGTCAATCGCTAGAGACCACAATCCGGTGGATTTTATGTTGACACAAGCTGCACAGTATTTGGAGAAATTACATGGTACAGCCCACATAATGGAATCTCCTAAACACAACTTAAATTCCCACAACAATAAATACAAAAGTAGTTTAAATATTAACTTAAATCCCAATGGATATGATGAAACACCAACTAAATCGGAAATAGTAAAGGAAACGGCTACTAAAACTCCCGCAATATTGCAGCTAACAAATGAACATATGATGGAAAAGCCTATAACTTATAACAATTCACGATCTCAGTCACCGTTTAATATCTCAACACCCTCTACTCTGCCGGCTTATTCGTCGGCATCCTCAAATGCTTCTTCCTTAACGGCCGCATCTAATGAACCTCCCTACAAACCACCCAGAACAGCCTTATCTGCTACTTGTTCCTCCAGTAGCAACAACACAATCAATACAACATCTCTGTTGTCTTCATCGGCGCCTACACCTACACCTTCACCACCACCACCCACAACCTCAAACATGCATGAGATCAGTGAAGAACAAGCCAATGAACATGCCACCAAATACATGGAACGTTACAATATTAATTTAGATAAGAACAATTGCAGTTCAATGGAATTGGAGGCGAGACGTGATAAAATTCGCTGGTTAATAATTTCTGAATGCAGTGCATTGTTGGGTGAGGGTAAACATACCAGGGAGAGATTTCGCAAATTATTTCTAGAAGAGGTAAGTGAGCCAGTCGCAATGATTTTTTTATCGATCATCAATTTGTAATTGTAGCATTTGATTTTTTTTTGTAAAAGAAAAAGTTAAAAAAAAGTTTTAAAAATATGTCTCGAATAAGTGAGAATTTAAAGAAAAACTCTTTATTGTTGTATATTTAGCCCCATAATTTTTATTATATGAAAACTGTCAGTATAACTTTAGGTTAAACAAGTAAGAGGCTATATTCGGC
Organism: Calliphora vicina; assembly: GCF_958450345.1. NCBI lineage: Eukaryota > Metazoa > Arthropoda > Insecta > Diptera > Calliphoridae > Calliphora > Calliphora vicina. Next base: position 96,966,298 of record NC_088784.1, on the reverse strand, counting down.
TGTGCCGAATCTGACCAAATTATAATACAAAATACAAATTTTAAATATTTCTAGGTAAACAAAATTTATTTTTTTTTCATTTTTTTGAAATTTTAAAAAAATTTTTTCTTTTTAAAATTGTTTTTTTGGTGAAAAAAAAATTTGGGTTAAAAAATATTTTTTCCGAATTTGACCCATTGTAGGTCCAACTTTGAAATATCTATCATTTAATATACATATTGTCTATATTAATGACTTAGTAATCCAGATATAGGTCAAAAATAGGTCAACAATCGAGGTTGTCCTGGTTTTTTCCTCATATCTCATCTGGGGTCTTCAGAAAATTGATTTCAACAGACAGACGGACAGACAGGAACTAAAAATACGAAATTTGGTCCGAATATTTTATAATAATAAAAATATAATGATATAAATGTGAGAAAATATGTTTATTTAAAAAAAAAATTTTTTTGGTCAAGATGTAGAAGAATCTTATGAGTTCGTGGTGAATATGTATGAATTGACACAGTCGAATAAAACACACTTGTGTGTTAAAACAGTCCTCATGCATACATATTTGTGGAAATATTTGAAAAAATAATTGACAATTACATGGAATTTAGCAAACAATTTTTGTCTTAATTACCTTGTCTTAATTACCTGTTCTGGTTTTTTCCTCATATCTCAGCCATTTGTGGACCGATTTTGCTGATTTTAAATAGGAAACTTCTCGAAAGCATGTCTGACAGAATTATTGAAGATTTCGATCCCGAAGATATCTGGGGTCTTCGGAAAATTGATTTCAACAGACAGACAAACAGACAGACGGACATGTCTTAATCGACTCCGCTATCTATAAGGATCTAGAATATATATACTTTATAGGTTCGGAAATGAAAAATATAGAAATATATAGAAATATAAATAACTAAAAATTGTGAAAATTGGGGTTAGTATGATTCTTGCAAAGTTTACTGTGATATTTCTCCTACATTTTCGCCCTTCTAAATCTTTGGAATTGATAATTTTTGCAATATCGGTCGAAAATTGTGATAGAAATTTGTCGATGTTTGGTCTATATATATTCTGGATCGTTATAGACAACGGAGTCGATTGCTACGTGGAGACCAAAACAATTTTTTTGTCTTAAAATTTTTTTCACTAATAAATTTAAAAAAAAAAATTATTTACCAAAACTATTTAAAATTTTTATTTAAAAAAAATTCATAAAAAAAATTTGAATTTTTTCAATAATAAATTTTAAAAAAAATTATTTACTAAAAATATTTAAAATTTTTATTTTAAATTAACAAAATCAAAGGGAATCTGAAGAATCTAAAATAAATCGAAGGGAACAATAAGAAACAGGTTGCATTTAATCTAGTACGAAGGCTGAATAACTATGGAATTGAAAGCAAAGATTCGAAAGAATAAATCCTTAAATCAATTTTCAAAATTAAATATATTCTCTTAAAAGTTCCATTAAAGCATTAAGCACGAATTAATTCGTTGTATTTATCAAAAAATTGCTACGTGGAGACCTAGGATTAAGTCTATGGGAAAACGTATTTATGTTAACACACATTTTAAAAAATTACAAATTACTTTATTTTATCTTTTTTGTAAAATTTCTGCAAATAATTTTCTTTTGATGTTTTTATGATGTGTTTTTTTTGTTTTCTTTGAAATGTCAAACACAAATTGACAACCAAATATGACAATTTATTTTCGCAATAATTGTCAACAAAAAACTGTTGACGAAAAATAAGTGTCTAATTTTGACATTTGCTGCAATACTTATATGTTAATAAATTTATTGCCAGTATAGATGGGTGTTAGTACTGTAAACTTATTGAATTCAATCCTTTAAGAATTCATTCAATTGTTGAATCATTCAAGTTTATCAAAATAGCTTTAAAAATGTATTGTTCTTCAATTCAAATCTATTATAAAGTCTTAAGATTCAATTTTATTTCATTAATTTTGAAAATTACACTGTCCAACAAATTGAGACTTTTTGATTGGAACAGAATAGCGACCCTATAATTCTGAAAGAGCACGTTGAGTAGATCATTTTTGTGGAATAAGTTATAGTCCAGCTAGTCTGAATTTTTGTTTACAGTGGGTCAAAGTTTTAAATTTTTGATTGAAGGTAAATTTTGTAAGTTCATATCTGAGAGAATTCTTATTGTCATTCCATCATTTTTGTGGAAGATCTTAACCCTCTATCTCTTCTCTCTAGAGGGGTAAATTTGACCCTTTTTTCGAGAAAATCAAAAAAATTTCAGTGGGGGCCACCAAAGATACAAAAGTTGTAAATAAAGCGCTTTACGCCTTATTAGCAAAATTACACGCCATCTCGCGTCTCATAATTTTTAAAAAAATCGCCAAAAATCCAAGAATGAGCTGTAATTTAAAATATAAATAGTTCTTAATAAACATGCATACATATGTAAGTTATCTCTTTTAGTTCAAGAGATAATTATATTTTTTTCAACTGTGATTTAGCGATAACGCGTTTTTGGCTTATTTCGGTAACGGTATTATAATGATAACGGTAATTTCTTGTAATAAAAAATGCAAAATTAACAAAATCGAGTGAATCAGATACATTTTTTTTATACAAAATGCACAAAATTCGTTGCCCGTAAGACCCTTTTCACACTAGCCAATTTAGTTGCGCAAGTCTCTTGTGTTTGTAGATGCCAGAGGTAATGTCGGGTTAAGAAGAAGAAAATTTTGCATGCTGTTTTGTTGTTGGGCAAAAGACTTGCGCAACTAAATTGCCTAGTGTGAAAGGGGTCTAAGAGACAGAGAAACAGACAAGTTGCAAAGAACAGACAAGAGCAGAAAAATGTTTAATTTTTAAATAAATTTCAAAATTTCTAACTATTTAAAATTACCTTTTTTCAATCTTTGAATAAATTAAATAATTTTTATTTCAAAACTACGTAATAAAACCGTTAGACTGTTTGACTTATGAGTACATATTAACAATTTTATTTGTTTAAATATGCACGTACATTACAAACGTGCTGTTTCTAATTAAAAAAAAATAAACTAAAATGCTTGTTTTTCTGTTGTTGTGAATGTGTTATTTATTAGAAATCTGGAGTAGTGGGTGCTTACAAATAGCTTAGAAACTTTGAAAATGATTCAGCAGCACCTGCAGAATTTATTAAGTGGCTTGTCTAAGATTGGAATGTTTTTTTTTTGTAATTTATTTGGAAGATTCATCAGTTAAACTGTACAACCTACTATTAAACCAAAGCTCTAAATATTTTTGTTAAACATTAATAACATATTGTGTGAGTTGTATGAGATGTATTATGTTGTCTGAGTTTTCAATAGTTGTCAACTGTCAGCATGAGTGATTAATGACCCAGCAGTTCTAGGAGACTGGCCCAAACTAGTGATTTCAACTATCATTTGAGATGACTAGTTACATAACTAACAAGTGCTAAGCAAGGGGTCAATTGACCCTTTTGGATTACAATGAGACTGTCTAATAGATGGTCCAAAATAGTCAATGCATTGGATTCACATACCAGTTACATAGTCAGTTACATTACTAGCTACCCAACTGGTAACTTGATCAGCTACATAACTAGTTATTTTAACATGTACGGGTGCTAATTGACAATTCTCCAATAGATTACTTCTGGTGGGTAAAGTAACTACTTTCTAAAGTTCAGTACAATATGAACATTTAAAGTGTCTACACTCTAGATTACTTAGAGACACTTAAGAGGCAATTGACTTCACGTTAGATTACCTGGAATGTATAAAGTAACCGATTGACTACTGTCTGCACTATAAAGATCACACAAATGTCAAATGACCCAAAATATATAAATTGAAGTTAGCCAAGTGATCAGACATTAGTGACAATTACTGTCTATAAGGTATACATTGACTACTTGCTTAACCCTAGGTCTCCACGTAACAATTTTTATTGCTAAGCACAAGCAAAATTGTCGGCAGAACAACTGCCTTTGCTGATTGCTTTAAGTGGAGAAAACGTTCGTCTCAAATACAAAAATTTCAACGCGAGAAATTTTATGAAAAACTGAGGTGTGTTTTGATTATATTTTGAGTTGAAAGATTTTTTCCACTAATTTCTTTTGGTACTTTTTGTACTTGTATGAATTAATCACACCGAATCATAGAAAGAAAGAAATTTTACATTAATGACAACTGAGCTGACTGACAGCTTATTGCTTCACAATAATTGCTCAAGCAATCAGTAGAGCAATCATTTGATAATTGCGGCAATAAATATTGCTACGTGGAGACCAATGGTAACTACTGAGGAATGACATGTTAAAGTCTCTGCTGACTTTTCATCAGTTATAACCAACTTGCAAAAAACTACTTGTAACAAATTTTCCACTGGCTGCTTAATAAATAATTTCAGTCAACTTCTTTTTAGTGTAAAACCTAAAAAACAAACGACCATTTTAATTCCCCCTTTTTTTTGTTAACTGGAATGTTTCAATAATAACAAGTATTTTGTTGTTTTTGCACATCAACTTTTGTAACCTTCACATATTTTCGAAACGATTCCTGTTCGCAGAAACACAACCAGGCGGACGTATGGTTGAATGGATGGATGTTTAGATGGGTGAAGAGACGTACTGATATGTAGATAGAATCCACAGACACGTTTTTGTTTTGCAGTCGATATTGTTAATATTACGATAAATTTGCATTTTTTTTACTGCTAAAGTATTAAAACAAGACAACAAAAAGTATCATCAGCTACAAAATAAATTTATTTTCTTAATACTCAAAAATTTACATAAATATCATCAATTAATTACTTGTTGTGGTTTTTTTGTTGTTGTTGTTGTTGTCATACTCGTATTGTTTTCTTCACCTGATCATTTGCAAGATCGATCGTTTGATCAGTCTTTAGTGGGCATCTTTATATTGTTTGCATTTCACAAATGTACAATTTTGTTTGCATCTCAGTTGAGGAAGAAATTTTTCACTCAGTTAATATTATATAGAATTAAGGAGTGAGATCGAAAAATTCTTAACATACATATATGTTTATAAAAAAGAAACCACTAAACTTACAGCTTTAATTTTTTTTTTATTTGATTGAAATTATTATTACAATTTACAAAAAAAATTATTTTTATAGTTTTAATCACTAGTGATGAAATTTTGAACCTTTTTCGGAAACCCTTCCATTAACGTTTTTATAGTGCTTTCTGTCACTTTGCTCGAACATGTAGTCCATCTCCGTTTAAAATCTACCACACTTTTGGACACCTTTTTTGTACTCTTCAATTCTCTTTTAACAAGAGCCCAATATCTCTCCACTGGCCTTAGCTCCGGGCAGTTTGGAGGATTTGCCTCTCTTGGTACAAATACCACATTATTGTTCTTGTACCACTCAAGGGCTTGTTTGCCATAGTGACAGGATGCCAAGTCAGGCCAAAAATAAGTGGACACATTATGAAGTCTTATGAATGGAAGCAGCCTTTTTTGTAAACATTCCTTGATGTAAATTTCGGTATTTATAGAGCCCGTTGTAACAAATGAGTGGCTTCTTTTGCCGCAACTGCATATTGCTTGCCATACCAAGAACTTTCTGGGAAATTTTGTCTGCTTTTGGGTCCTAAACTTTTCTTCAACATTCCCTCGAGCATCAGCAACATAAAATTTTTGACCTGGAAGTTGCGAAAAATCTGCCAGAACATACGTTTCGTCATCCATTATGCAGCAAGAATATTTTTTTATAAAACTTGACTTCAATTTCCGTGCTCTGTTTTTGGCCTCTAAATTTTTAGTAGCGTTCCTGTCAGGAACTTTTTGAGCCTTGTATGTTTTTAAACCTGCATTAGCTTTAACTTTTCGTACCAAATAGTCCGAGCACTGAGCTAACCGGGCTGCTTTCCTACCGGATGTGTTGGGAGCTCTTTTGAAAATGCGTTCTATTTTTTTGGCTTTAGAAACATCATGTGGACCATTCCTTCTACCTGAACCAGGTTTTCTATCAACTGACAAGTTCTCCCGGTACTGTTTAATAACATTGGAAACAGTTTGACGGCAGACCTTTGTATGCTTGGCCAACTTTTTGTAAGACCAAGTTGGGTTTTGTTGAAAATATTTAATAATTTCAGTACGCACTTTTTTCTGGTCACTCATTTTAATCAGATTAACAAAAAAATTAATATAATTGACATTACACATAATAACTGACATGTTTTTCAAAGGTAACTTGATCAAAAAAAAATTCAAATAATACTTGGGTTAAAAAATGTAATGAAAAACGTGTGTTAAGAATTTTTCGATCTCACTCCTTAAAAAAAACAAAAAAGTAACAACTTTCGATCAAGACTGTCATTATCTAGTTGACAATTTTGTAGATGTCTGTAGGTTTTTTTCAACTGTGATAACACTGATTTCAGATGACAAATATTTATAATCGTAATGTTTTTATTGTTTTTCAAAGATCAATACACTTGTGTTTGTCCCTTTTTAAGGTCGACTTGAGAATGATCGCGTTATCATATTTTAGGCGAAACTGATTTATTAGCGATAAGTATTTCTTATTTTGAACGCTTTTTCCTCAGAAACGGATGATAATTTGTTTCCTACCAGAATAGTCTTTGTTGAATTTAGCTAGTCTTAAAATACTGAAATAATTGACTATAGCTCATTGCAAATTAAATTTAAGAAAAACCAGTCCATAAATGGAATAGTTATGAAGAGAAACTAATATATTTTTCACTTTTCAATGGAGGTACTTGTGACCTGGAAGTATGTTCGAAAAGCAGCCGCTAATATCAGTAACACCCTAATGATTGAGAGAAAACTGGAACGAGCAAAACAATACTGCACAGTGGGGCAGAATCGAAATTTTTTGGAAATAAATCTGGCATTTCTAAACGGTTAAAATTTGACATGAGCGTAGTCAAGTTTAATGTATTAAAATGGGCCATACGAATTCCCAAGGGTCGTCGCAAAATAGAGTCCTTCGACATGTAAAATTGTTAAACACGTGCCATTTTTTAAAAAATTTTTCGATTTCAAAAATTTTTATATTTTTGGAAAGCGCTTGAAAAAACATGCTATTTATCTCTTATAATTTCCGAGTTATAGGTATTTCAAAATTTAAATTTTGCTTTATTTATTAAAAATATAGGGCGTACTTTTGGATCGAATGGACTCGAAGTTTTCTCGTTAGTTAGACAACTAAATTTCTAAAAATATACAAAAGTTTTCAGAACAATATTTATTATTGATCCAAAAATAAACAATTTTCAATTTAACAAGTAAGAGAGCTATATTCGGCTGTGCCGAATCTTATATACCCTTCACCAAATTATACTTTAAAATAAATTTTTTTAGGTAAACAAACTTTAATTATTTTTTTTAATTATTTTTCAAAAATTATTTTTGAAATTGTTTTCTAATTTTTTTAAAATTTTTTTTTTTAGTTTTTAAATTTTGTTTTGGAAAAAAAAATTAATTTTTTGATGAAAAAAAATTCGGGTTAAAAAATATTTTACCGATTTTGACCCATTGTAGGTCCAACTTACTATAGCCTTATGTACATCGTTGCAATGGACTTTGAAATATCTATCATTAGATATCCATATTGTCTATATTAATGACTTAGTAATCCAGATATACATCAAAAATAGGTCAAACATTGAGGTTGTCCCGGTTTTTTGCTCATATCTCCGTTATTTATGGACCGATTTTGCTGATTTTAAATAGCAAACTTCTCCAAAGCATGTCTGACAGAATTATTGAAGATTTGGATCCCGAAGATATCTGGGGTCTTCAGAAAAATGATTTCAACAGACAGACAGACGGACATGGCTTAATCGACTCCGCTATCTATAAGGATCCAGAATATATATACTTTATAGGGTCGGAAATGAAAAATGTAGAAATTACAAACGGAATGACAAACTTGTATATACCCTTCTCACGAAGGTGAAGGGTATACAAATTTTGGAAAAATAATTTATGACAAAAAAAAATTCGGTTTAAAAAAATGTTCCCCGATTTTGACCCATTGTAGGTCCAACTTACTATAGCCTTACATACATCGTTGCAATGGACTTTGAAATATCTATCATTAGATATCCATATTGTATATATTATTGACTTAGTAATCCAGATATAGATAAAAAAATAGGTAAAAAATTGAGGTTGTCTCGGTTTTTTCCTTATATCTCAGCCGTTTGTTGGCCGATTTTGTCGATTTTAAATACAAACGAGCCGGAAGAATTCCCGATATATTGATGTATGAATCATGTATGTAAGTTATTTGGGGGCTACGGAAAGTTGATTTCAACATATAGACGGACAGACGGACAGGGCTATATCGACTTCGCTATCTATAACGATCCAGAATATATATATTTTGTGGGGTCGCAAATGAAAAATGTAGAAATTACAAAGACTTTTCAATGAATGTACTTGTGACCAGGAAATATGTTCGCAAAACAGCTACTAATATCAGTAACACCCTCATTATTGAGAGGAAACTGGTACGAGTAAAACAATGGTGCTAGTAGATGAACTCAAAGCCAAAAACGAAAAGATGCTTTTGAGGTCTCAACGAAATATTTCTTGGCGGGAAGTGGTCTATGTCAAAAACCTATATACGGGAAGTTGAAGCTAATGTTGGCCTTTTAATGTCCTAAGTGCTGGTTCACACACGTCAAGTTTACTAACGCAAGTCTAGAGTTTGTTGATGGAGAGGAGATTGGGAAGACTTTCCTATTCTTCTATAAATTCAAGACTTGCTCAAGTAAACTTGACGTGTGTGAACGAGCACTAAGTTCATAATGTTACACAAATGTGGTCAAAAGTGGACAAGATCTAGAGTTTGTAGATGAGAGAGGAGAGGAGATTGGAGACTTTCCTATTTTTTCTTCCTATCTCTTCTATAAACTCAAGACTTACTCAAGTAATCTTGACGTGTGTGAATCAGCACTAAATTCATAATGTTACACAAATGTGGTCAAAAGTGGACAAAATTTTGAGTTTGTAGATGCGAGAGGAGAGGAGATTGAAAAGACTTTCGTATTTTTCTTCCAATCTCCTCTATAAACTTAAGACTTGCTCTAGTAAACTTGACGTGTGTGAATCAGCACTAAGTTTATAATATTCAATATATTAGGTCAAAAGTGGAAAAGATCTAGAGTTTGTAGATGAGAGAGGAGATGAAATTGGAAAGATTTTCATCTTTTTCATCCTCTCTCTTTAAACGCAAGACTTGCTCATGTAAACTTGACGTGTGTGAACCAGCACTAAGTTCATTATGTTCAACAAATGTGGTCAAAAATGGACAGGATTCTCCAAAAAAATAACTATGATTTTCCCGATTTTAAATAGCAACAGAACCAGGAATAAACCTGATATATTGATGTACAGACGGACATGGCAATATCAACTCCACCGATTTCTATCACAATTTTTAAAAGATATGGCAAAATAATGAATTCAAACCATTTAACTGGACTAAAAATAGATTTTAATCTCGAGGTTTCTTGAGGAACAGGATCAATTATGGGCCGATCCTCACAAAATTGGTAGAAAAAGTTAGGTTCATATAAAACTTGTTTATGATGGTGCTTTTGTATGGGGACTAGGGACAAATATTTCCTGATTTTTGGCATACTTTAGAATATATTCCAGAATACTTAGAACTAATTAGTGCAAAATTTTATAAAGATTGCCGCATACTCAACATATTTATGGTTGCTCAAACAGTATTCCGGAAGGTCATTAGTATATGATCAGGGTGAAATCATGGACAGATATTGTCGATTTGCAATCATTATCAACAGAGAATATTGGTTTCAGCCAGTTAGCTCCTTTTGTTTGGGCGCTATCGTTTTTTTAAAAGACAGACAGACGGACGGACTTAGCTAGATCGTCTTAGAGTCTTAGTATTAGTCTAAGATAACCTGCTGGTTAGTAAGTATTTTCCTACTTTTCAACCACTTATTTCCTTCTTTTCCTGGACAATTAAACTTTTGTCAATCACTCTATTAGGCTTTCATTTAACGAGTACTTAAAATTCTTGCATTTAAATCTGTCTATCTGCCTAAGCAGTGTAATGTTCAGGTGAGACTGAATACAATCGTTAATAATAATATTTTCCATAAATTATTGTTTAACAAATGATGCATTTTATTTGCGGTAGTTACATGAATACTTCACAACTAACGATTAAAACATTGGATTACATTTTTTTTTACCACGACTATCAAGCTGTGCTGCATATTATCACCTAACAGTTCATTAATATTTAATGATTTGAAAACTTAAAAAAAAAAATACAAAAGAAACATGTAGCTACAAAAGTTGGGAATTATAAATACATTCTCATGGCTCTGGTACTGGTACTAGTACTTGGTAACAGCATGTAGTGATTCTGTAAAAACTGCCACTAATCATTTTGTCCATTTGTTGATTGCACCAAAAAGGTGGATTATTGTTCGTTCGTTGAGTGTAATTTATTTATAAGATGAGTTCGTTCGTTCGTTTCTTGCTTTCTTGCCAACTGAATATGAATTTTAATTAAATTTAAAATGACATGGTATGCGCGAAACCATGTTGATGATTAAATTAAACTTAAATATTTATTTTAACTTGCACTACAGCTTAAAACACCTATGATGGATTTAATTATTTGCTTATTAATACACATATATTTATTTATTTATATAAATATTTAAGTTGCAACATACACCTAGTAATAAATCTCTTGTTTGTGCAAATATTTTTTTTTTAAAAAGATTATAAATTCACAAGTGAAATATTTAAATTATAACCGCCAGAGGCATATTAAGCAAAACAAATATCACGAAGAGTTTACACTACTCATCTTAAATGAAAACGTGTATACTACAACTTATGTGCTGCTCTTTTTTAAAAAAGAAAAGGGTTTTATTAAAACTTAAACTTATAACATGTGATTTCCCCCCAAAATAAAACTTGTTAAGTTTGAGTTCTCAGGCTTATAACTGCCAATCACATTATGTTTTTAAAGTAACCAGTTTATTTTAATAACCAGTACCTAAGTACCAAAGGGAAATCAGTAATAAATTCCAACATTTTGGGGGAAACAAATAACAGTATTTTATTTAGCTGTGCCAAATCTTATATACCCCCACCATCAATATAATACGGTCACCGATTTTCATGCATTTTGTATAAAAACATTTACCTGGTCTATTACTAGCAAATATCAAAGTTGTTCATATATTTTGATTAAAAACTTTCAACATATTTTGTTTATTTTTGGACACATATGTTAGCTATTAGTGCTGGTTCACACACCTCAAGTTTACTTGCGCAAGTTGTGAGTATGTAGATGAAAGTAGAGGAGATTCCACAAGTCTTGAGTAGAGATGCCAAATGGGGAATCCCGGGATTTTTTAATTTTAAATCCCGGGGTTTTCGGGATAAAATGAAAATATTTCGATTGCTAAATGGCTAAAAGATAAGGTACTGTTTTTACCAGTATGTACATTAGGCTGTGTCGATTTGTATGGACGATCAAAAAGTAAAAAATCGTATAGCAGAAACGCATTCTACTGAAAATTCTAAGAATGTTTCCTCAAGAAACCATAGGTCTAAAATCAAATCCTATCTTGCGCATTTCGTCTTTTACCCAATAAAAAAAACTATTAAAAAAAATAAATAATGAAATATCATTGTGGTTTCTATGGTTTCTTGGGGAAAATTTCTTAGAATTTTCTGTAGAATGCGTTTCTGCTATACAATTTTTCTTGAAAAAATCGACTTATTGTTATTTCTTCTTATATAATTTACTCATGCAAGTATTTTATGCTTTTTAGTGTCTAAAAAAAAATAATTGCTAAATAAAAAATTTTCTTTCAATTGTAAAGACATAATTATGTACTTTTCTTTCTTATGATTTTCGGGATTTTAGATTTCCCGAAAATCTCGAAACCCCGGGTCGGGATTTCGGGATTCTTTACCAAATCCCGAAATCCCGGGATTTTAAAAAATCAGTCCCGATTAGCATCTCTAGTCTTGAGTTTGTAGATGAAATATGAGAGTAGATTCCACTTTTTCTTTCTCTCTCTCTTCTATAAACTCAAGATATGCTCAAGTAAACTTGACGTGTGTGAACCAGCACTTAGCAATAACTATTTGTGCCAATGTATAGAACTACTCTTTTAGACCCTACCTTGATTTAATTGTTTTAAACGTCAGATGGACTGACAATTATTTATAGATTTTTTTGTTAGACCGATTTTGCCAGTTTTCAATATTCAATATTTCTGATCAACAAAGAATATTTGGAAAAAAATTCATCCCCCAGGTGCTTCCTTCTAGACCTTATCGTGTCATCAACAGACAGACGCATATAGCTTGATCGTCTTAGACACAGATTATTACAGATATGAAACAAATGACAGTTGTCAAAATAGTTTTCAATGGTTGTGATTTGCAGAGCGAGAGAAAAATTATAATTTCAATAGAAAACTAGTGTGAAATATATTTGTCTCTCTTTTCAAACCACAACCATTTTGACATTTTCTTTTGTTATTTTTCTTCTGAAACCCTTTTCCCATCTTTCTGACAACATATGCTCATCTTTTGAGACCAAGAACGAATCAAGTCAATATCGGCTACTGTGTTCCAAGGTGAAGCGTATCCCAGAGAGAGTGTTCTGCATCGATCGAAACAAATAGTAGTCGTACGGGGCACGGTCTGGTCTATAAAGCGGGTGAGGCAAAAGTTCCCAACCACTTCATTCTAAATAACTTTTAACAGGTATTGTTGCAACATGTGGCCGGACCCTTCTGGTAACACCAAATACAGAGAGCGCCATGGATATTTGGATTTGGTGTCGATTCGGCTTCACATACGACCTTTTGCGCTTCGGGTTATCGTAATGGATCCAGTTTTCATCGCATGTAATGATTTGGTGCAAAAGTGATTTTCTTTTATAGCGTTCAAGCATCATTTCGCACACTCAAAATCCGCTTGCAAGGACTCTTGATTTCAATTCGTATGGTACCAAATTTCCCTACTTTTGGATGAATCCTGCTACTCGTAAACGTTTCGATATTGCTGCTTGAGTAGCTCCCAATGATTTTCCAAGCTCTTTTTGAGTTTTACAACAATCTTCATGCCTCCAATTCTTGGTATTCAAACTTACCATTAAAGAAGTAAAGCAAAACTTCTCGCTCATGACGCTTTGTTGGCACAAAATTGTTCAATAACTAAGTGAGAATAAACAAGTAATAGAGCTATATTCGGTTGTGCCGAATCTTTTACAAATATTTTTTTAAAATTTTTTTTTTCAAAATAATTTTTTAATTTTTAAAAATTTTATTTTTAAATTCATTAGTGAAACAAAACTTTTTTGGAGAAAAAAAAATCGGGTAAAAAATATTTTTCCCGATTTTGACCCATTGTAGTTCCGACTTACAAAGTTCTTTGAAATATCGATCATTAGATATCTATATTGTCTTTATTAATGACTTAGTAATACAGATATAGATAAAAAATATGTCAAAAATCGAGGTTGTCCTGGTTTTTTCTTTATATCTCAGCCATTTGTTGGCCGATTTGGCTTGATTTTAAATAGCATCCGAACCGGGTCTATAGCGAATATATTGATGTATGAATCATGTATGTAGGTTATTTGGGGGCTACGGAAAGTTGATTTCAACATACAGAATATATATACTGTGTGGGGTCGCAAATGAAAAATGTGGAAATTACAAACGGAATGACAAATTTATATATACCCTTGCCACTCACGCTGAAGGATATAAAAACTAATATTAAAGCATGTATTAATAGAAAATGTCAAGAGAAGGCAAGGTTTGTGAGTCTCCTGAAGGGTAGATAGAAGGACTATGTACAATTAAGGACCTTAGCAAAAACAAAAATTTCATGATTTAGTGATTTTTCCTGAAGAAAAATATGTTAATTCGAGTTTGAAATCCTGTTATCCCAGCGTAAAATCGTAACAATCTTTATTTACAATTAAGCATACACGAAGACAATTTTTAAATATTTCTCGTAACTACTTCTGATATTAAAAAAAAATAATGTAATATTCATATTATTAACATCATTCAAAATTCAGTAACCAGTTTTCCTTTAAGAAAATCACAAATATTTCAATTACAACAAGAAAAATTCTTTATCATGTTGAAAAATGTCTGATGAAATATTTTCTTATTTTTTTTTTGTCTTCTTTAACAGGAATTCCAACAAAAATTCTTTCATTTATTCGATTTGGATGGAAACGGCTATTTGGTACAAGATCGTTGGATTGAACATTTAAAAGGACGTTTAACGTAAGTTTTTCATTTTAATTTATAAACTGTGTTTTAATACTTGTTTCATTCTTAATCTTTTGTGTGGGGATTTTTTGTATAATAAATGTCTAACAAAAGCTTAAATATAATGGCCAATAACATGAGTTAACATTAATGTTTTCATACATTTAAGGTTTTTTATTGAGGTGGTATTGTTAATGTCTTAGAAGATTTGTAACGAAAAAATTCCAGTTTCCACATGATGACATTTCTATATTTTATCTGCAGCTAAAGCCCTAAAATGTTTCAAGAGCAATTGATTCAATTACAAGGTAGGAAATATATGGTAGTCAAGAGAAAGAAGGTCTCCGAAACTTTAGTAGGGCATTTCAAATTCCTCATTGCTTCTTAAAATCGTTCATTAAGAATCAAAGACAACGACAAAAAACATGACTTTCAGCACAATTTACAATCTTCGCTGTAAATTATCCTTTTTAATGTTGAAACATTTGAACAAACACACCACAAACAACAAACCAAATACAATGTTGTTGCTGCAACATTTGTCTTCATTTTTATGCTGCAGCTGGAACCTGGAGGAGTGTTGGCGTTGTCAATTGACTTATTTAATTCATGTCGGTGCTATGTTGTTAGTCATTTCTTGTTGCCGTTGTTGTTATTCTTGCTCTTTAGTCGTTAAACACTGCTGCACTGTTTGTTACGTTGGCCAACTTCATGTAAACGATATCTGTTGTCCATGATGCAACCAAGGACACAATATCTGTTGTAAACTCAAGTTTTATTTAAGTTTATAAATTGTATTTAAGTTTAAAATCTTTGTGTATACAATAACAGGAACAAAAATAATTAATAAAACTATAGGAGTTTATTTTTTTTGTTTCTGCAATTGAGGACAAGAAAGTTTCCCAGTAGTTTTTGTAAAGATTGAAAATATTAACTCCTTAATAAAAAATATACAAAAACACATATTTGAATCCAGATAACTACACAACAAACCCAGTATATTTACTGATTTGATGTGTTACTCAGTTGATGATGGGGCAACGACAAGGTCGGACAGGGCAAGGTTAGGTAAAGGTTTCATATGATGATCTGGCCAAATTTCAGCCGCTCATAATAGATAGGACCCTTTTGGTTCCACCAAATGCAAAGCAATACCTTAGCGCCATGGATATATGACTTTGGTGTCGATTCGGCTGGTTGGGCAGTCTTCACGTAAGATTTCTTAAGCTTCGGGTTATCGTAATGGATCTATTTTTCAGCAAGTAATGATTCGGTATGCAAAAATGATTTTTTTATAGCGTTCAAACATCATTTCGGACTTCCAAAAATGTCTATCGGCTTCACTTCGTAGGTTACCCAATTATCCTGCCTGCTGCTCGCAAGCGTTTTGAAATTTCTGCATGAGTATCTCCAAATGATTTTGCATGCTCTTGTTGAGTTTGACAACAATCTTGCAATAGATGGCGTATCTTTTGAACGCGGTTTAAGTTTTAAAGAACTTATGTGCCATTTTAAAGGGTACATATCTGTCATTTATTCTCACTTAGTTATTGAACACAAGTTGTTTGGATGAAGAGGAGGACCTTCTATGTGAATGCCCAGCCTTACAAGAGCATAGACTACCACATCTTGGTAGAGCTTTTTTCCTTGATCTGGACTGTCTCAGAGATGTGTCACTAGTAAATATGATCAAATTTATTAGAAGTACCGGCTGACTCCCACGGGGACCACAGGAATCACATAGTCAACGAAATTAGAGAGGGAAACTATTCTCACTTTATGTATGAATTTTTAGCTTAAGGGAATAGTATTTCTAAGGGTACCACAATGGGCCACAAGGCCTCCGAGTGAACTCGCTAACTTGCGAGCAACCCACGTAACCTAACCTATTGAACAGTATAGTGTAAACACCAAAGTTTTCTTTGCTTCAAAAATGTCTAATTTTGTTTCAACAAAGCGTCATATGCTGGAAGTTTTTCTTTACTTCTTTAATTTGAACAAAAAAGTGCCGCTGAAGCATATTCAGAAGTGTTGATTTGGACACGTCAGACAAAGATCGTTCAGGCCAGCCAAACAAGTTTGAAGACCAAGAATTGTAGGCGGCATTATTCCATGAAGATTGTAGTAAAACTCAGCAAGAGCTTGCAAAATCATTGGAAGCTAATCAAGCAGCACGATTTATCCAAATGCAGGAAAATTGGGTACCATACGAATTGAAGCAGAGAGACCTTGAAAGATGATTTTGCATGTTCGAAATTATTCGTGATCGCTATAAAAGAAAATCATTTTTGCACCCAATCATTACTTCGATGAAAAATTAATCCATTACGATAACCCGAAGTGTAAGAGATCGTACTAACCAGCTGAATCGACACCAAAGCCAAATATCCATGACGCTAAAGTAATGCTCTGTATTTGGTGAGAGCAAAGGGTCCTATCTATTATGAACTGCTGAAATCCGACCAGACTATCACAGGGAACCTGTACCGAACACAAGTAATTCATTTGAAGCGAGCATTGGCCGAAAAAAGTCCAAAATATACCAGACATGAAACTGTAATATTCTAACAGGGCAACGCTCTGCCACATTTTGCAATACCTGTTAAAAAATATTGAGAATAAAGTGATTGGGAAGCTTTGCCTCATCCGCTTTATAGTTCAGACCGTGCCCCGTCCAACTACTATTTGTTTCGATCGAAGCAGAACGTTCTCTCTGGGATACGCATCACTTTGGAACAGAATATCCGATATTGGCTTGATTCGTTCTTGGTCTCAAAAGATGAGCAGTTTTTTGGCTCAGAATCCTTATGTTGCCAGAAAGATGGAAAAAGGTCATAGCTAACAATGGCCAATACTTTGAATAAATTTATAATGAACGAATGTTTCAAAAAAAAGCTAAAAATTTGAAAAAATCTCGCCTTTTTAAAGTCATACACCCAATAAAACTTTAAAAAAAATGTAGAGACGGGGTAAGACTTACCAGAATCTCCGTAGTTAAGGATCACAGTCTGCACATAAAGTACAACGGAACTCTATCTGCAGGAGAAAACGAAGGTTCTTCAAATCCATGAACATAATGTTATGTCGTGTTGACAGAGCAGTTCCTCCTGATATGTAATCGGAGGAATCAAACAAACTACAACACCATACAGTTGGAATCTCCCCTAAGACATTCCAAGGAAGAAGCTTAATTTTTACGAAGAGAACATATAGAGGTATGTGGAGAATACATTGGATCGGTACTGCACGACATTCATAGTGACGATCTCAATTCCGAGATCACAGGACACCCATGAATGTCGAATTTGGAAATTGCAGACGCACAGAGAAACAAGAGTAGAGAAGCTTCTTCCTGACATCTCATCGAAGGAGTCATCTAAACTACAACACCATATATTTGGAGCCTCCCCTAAGACATGCCAGGACGGAGCTTCATTTGTACGAAGAAAACATACAGAGGTATGTGCACAATACATTGGATGTGAGCTCGTATACTCAAAAACGAGGTTGCGGGATACCGCATGAATGTCATATTTGGAAATTGCAGCAGCAGATATAAGATTAGTTCTGGCTCAAATATTGGTCCGGCATATACCGTACCCTTATAACTTATCATAGCCAACACTAATTTCGACTAACCAGCTAAAAGTAGAACAATTCCTTAGCCGAAACCGATGGGTTATCCAATAATAGCGGGTTGATGTTGAAAGATGAAAAACCAAGCTGTGTGTGAGGTATTAAAGTTTTTTTATTTGCCATTGTGCCACTATATATTGAATATGACATCGTTCAAATATCCGTAGAAGCTTCGTTCGGTGGTAAGGATCCTAGAATTTATAATAAATCAAATCTTTCGTTCAATTAGGGCCAACAAATATTGCTTATCATTGATCTGTAGAGCTCGTTGAGGAAGGCGATGGCTTCATTAACGTCATTGTCGAAGAAGTACAGAGCAATGATGCCGATGTCTTAAAATCCCTATCCAAATAGAATCCCCACCAAACGTTGGAGAGTCGTCTTTGTAAGTCAACGGCGTCTGCCGTATAATTGTCGCAACGCGTGAGACGTTTGCACTAAATTATTATAGAGTTTTATCACATAGAAATGTTACTCAATCGTATAATTAGCCATGCTGATTTGGCATCAGTGATTGAATAATAAACGTCAGATTTGACAGACTCCGCCATAGACTGTTAATATCGATGCATCTTTATTTGATGCTAATTGGCTTGTATTTGACGTTCTACACTGTTAAAGAGTATAGAGAGGTGTCAACTTTGATGTTTTAAAACTGCGTTTATCATTTGTTAGGACAGTTCTCAAAGAAAGGGGAAAATATAATAATTTCTAGTACCTAAGTTATAGTAATGATGAAAGCTCAACATCAAAGTTATATCAATGAGTTTCTACTGACTGAGATTTTTTGATCCATCCAATTCAAAGTTTTGCATCTTTTGCTCTCTGATCTCAGAGATATTTCGGTTTTTGAATATAACTTGAACTATATTCTCATTTTCAAAATTTGACATCGTGGAGCGGTTTCTTTCGTTGGATTGTGATTAGGGTTTTTATACCGGGAATTCCCGGTACAAATTTCCCGGGAATTTTGCCAATTTTTCATTACCCGATTCCCGGGATTTTTAGTCGGGAATCCCGGGAATTAAAAACTGAAGAAACTCCAAAAATGTGAAAAGTTTTTTTACAGTTTTTATTTGGGGTTTTGCGAATGATACAATAATTTTGATTCTTCCGTATCAAAATAAGCAATGAAAAGCGATTAAAATCAAAAAAATTGATAAATTTGGTTTTTCTTTTAGATATTCTTAACAAAAACAATACTTATAACTAACAAATGTATCGAAAAATGCACGTCATTTTAACTCGTAATCAGTTTTCTTTTTAACCCCGTTAAAATATTTAAATTCGAACAGAAACTGACTGAGTTACAGATCGATAAGTTCACGGACATAACTGAAAACGGTTTTTTCAGAATAACTTCTGAATTTGAGGGTGTTTTGGAAATTTTTTGACACAATTTCTAATATACTCAGCAAGCCCTATAACCTACGCAAGGTCGTTTTCCAAGTTTTTTTTCCATCGTAGCACCGTGTTATTAATTCCATTTTTGAGATCAAAATAAATTGTGTCTCTTAACGATTCAGTTAAATGTATTGAATTCATTCCTTAGGCAATTTATTCATTTCAAAATTCATTATTTATAGAATTAATTTCTTATTAAATCATTATAAATATCTTCAAATCCATTACAAAATGTATTGAATGATTAAATTTTTCTTATAAACTTTTTTCAATTCATTCATTTGTAAATGATTAAAAGCAAAACAAACCTGAATGAAGAAAAAATCTAAACTCAATTTGTAGTAAATTTGAATTAACAAAAATTGAATCATTCAAAGTTTGAATAAATTCTGTTGTTAAAAATTAATTATATTTAAACAAAAACTTTTGAATGAAGCTTAATAATTAGATGTTGGGAATGGACTTATGGAATGAAAGGCTGACAGTTTTTAATTACGGATTAAAATTTGAATGAATTAAGCTCAAATTTAATTAATTAATACGAAGCTGCCATATATAACGATTATAACACTATGTTTTTATATGAAATTTGGCTATAATATTACTAATTTACAGTATCATTATATATTTCGGGAATAGCCGGGTACCCGGGAATGTAAAAAAAAATTACCGATTCCGGGGAATCAAAAAAGGTCTGGAAATTAAAAACCCTAAATGTGATAAATTTTAAATAAGTATTCAAAACACACGATACAGTGTGGAAGTGAGCTTGACTCACACACTAGGTGATCTGAGATCACTCAGTGGGAGATTTCTTTAAAATTTATACGATTGATAGAGGATCGTATCAATTTTGAAGCTAGCCCTTATTGAATATAAGCTCTCTTTCTCTTTTCTTCTTACACAAACAGGTTACAAACCAATTAAATAAATTATTCAGAAAATTTGATGTTCATACAAACCCAGCGTGAAAAATAGAGCTTCATTTTGTAAGCCTTTATAGTGCCATCACTATTAATCCTATTTATTCTAACTAATCCTCAATACTTTTGTATACAACTATGTACTCAATAAGCTTAAGATGAATTAAAATAAAAGAAGAGAGTTCAGTTGCGTACTAAACTTTAACAAGTGTGTTTCATTTTCGCTGGTCACAACGCAGCTATGACATGGCGACCGTGACATGTATTTGTGCTCTAAATGCAGTATAAATTGAAAATTATTGTAAAAAGATTTTGTGAATCTGAAAAAATTAAAGAATAAAACATAGAAATTAAAAAAAAAAAAATATAAATATGAATAAGATTTGAATGATTGGAAATTATAAAAATCTAGACTATTGTACTACTTATAAATAAAAAATATAAAAATATAATTATAATTTAAAAAAAAGCCAAGTGGAAAAATTAATAATAAATTTTGGCTCTCGTGTTGGAAAAATAATAATGTGCAACAACATACATATTTATGTATTAATATAAAAAAGTTATGAGCATTTTATTTTAGTGGTTAAACTGTACTTATAAAAAGAATACTTAAATTATAAAGTCTTGACCTACGACAAAGAATAGAACATAAAAAAAAAAAAAAAAATTAAATAAAAAAAGTGACGACAAATACATAAAGTAAAATAATACAAAAGAACATACTAAAAAAAAAGAGAGAGAGAAAAAATTGCGGAAAATACCGTTACGTTTGGAAATACAACACAAATTTGGAAAGAACAAAAAGCAAAGTCAATAAGTGTAATAAGTGCATTTGGAAAATAATTTTTCTCTTTATGAAACTTCAAAAGAGTACATGCACAAAAGAAAAAAGATATACAGAAAAGACAAAATAAGACAATTACAAAAAAAAAAAAGCAATAACAACAAAAAAAAAAAAAAAAAACAATAGAGAACAAAGGCAAATTGAATCATCCAAAATTATAAAAACTATCTCAACCTAAAATAATGCAATAGAATAACAACAAATAAGCAGTGTCAGCAGAGTGTGCAGATCAGTTAACATTTGACAACCATGCAGCCCAACATAACGATTGATGTTATTAACATTAGTATATAATATTTTAACATTATGTAATTGCTGAAATTTTTATTACATACTATAGTAAACATAAATTTAGAAATACCTATGTTAAAAAAAAAAAATGTAAATATTTGTAAATAAACCATATAATAAATAATCAATAGATTTGTAAAAATATTTAAGTATTTATAAATTAATAAAAAAAAAAAAATATGAACATATATGTATATATCAATACAAAAATATTTTTTTTTTTAATGCAAAATATATACATAAGCATATATAAATTTACGTCTTCATATGTTGGAAATATAAATAAATGTAAAGGATAAAAAAGCAAACTGAATTAATTAATGTCATTATTAAAAAATATTAAAATTAAAATACAATATATAGGATAGAAATAAAACTATTATCAAAACTACATTGATTTTTTTTTAAGAATTTATTTATAGAAAATAGGATGATACATTAAAAGAAAAGAGGAAAATTAAAATAATCTAATAAATTAAAAGGAAAATCAGCTAAAAAGAAATACA
Source organism: Calliphora vicina (assembly GCF_958450345.1). Taxonomy (NCBI): domain Eukaryota; kingdom Metazoa; phylum Arthropoda; class Insecta; order Diptera; family Calliphoridae; genus Calliphora; species Calliphora vicina. The sequence continues at coordinate 96,944,397 of NC_088784.1, read as the reverse complement.
AAAAAGTATATGTTAATATACATTGTATATATTACAAAAAAAAAAAAAACACTAAAATAATACATTAAGATTGATGACAAACAAAATGAACTGAGAAAAATTTTATAACGAATAAAACTTAAAAATTAATTGCTTGAGCTTTGAAGTATTACATATAATTTACCAAACAAAAAGAAAATTTTAATTTTATAGAATCTAAAAAAAAAAAGGAATTATCAAAATAGAAAATCATAAAATTACTAATACAATTCATTAAATTTAACATATGTCACAATTTGATATTGACACATTTGATCAATTAATTAAAAATTTTAACAATGTAAAGAAAAGAATTCTTCAAAATCGACCAGTGTCTACTAAAGAGACTAAAATTAATGAATATATTGATTTACTAATTGAAAACTATAATTTAATATTAAAATATACCAAAACAAATTCTGAAAACTTAACTATTGATACGGAATATTACGTTTTTAGTAAGATAAAACATTGTCGAGAGCTTTTAGTAAGGTGCTTTGGCAAACTAAATTGTAACGTAAAAGTTCCTGAAAAAATAAAACTATTTGAATTAGTAAATAAAAACGTTATGACTGATGACGAAAGTGATTCAGAGAACTCTAAAGAAACAACTGAATTAAATACTGTTAAGCCCCAGGACAATAACACAAATAGTTCAAGTACTGAATTCAAAATGGCAACAATTGATCAAAGAAAATCGTATGTTAGTATGTGTGCATCTATCCTTAGGGACAATTATGATGGGAATCCATTGGCATTGGATTCTTTCTTAGACAAAATTAATTTAATCGAAACTCTTACAGAACCAAACTTAATGGCAACTTTTTTATGCTTCATTAAGTCGAAACTTGAAGGTAAAGCTAGGGAAGCACTACCGGAAACCATTAATACAGTAAATGATATCAAACTTGCCCTGAAAAGTAGAATTAAACCAGATAACTCAAAAGTTATTGCGGGGAAGATAACAGCACTAAGTGTCAAGGATAATAATTACGCGGAGTTTTCTAAACAGGCAGAGGAACTCGCGGATGCACTAGAACGTTCTTTAGTAGTTGAAGGAATTACAAAACAAAAGGCACATGAAATGGCTATCGAACAAACGATAAGCATGTGTCGATTGAATGCAAGGTCAGACTTAGTAAAAGCAATTTTGGCATCGTCTGTTTTTTCAGACCCTAAAGAAGTCGTTGCAAAATTAGTGGTTGAGCAGGCAACGGAAAATAAGGAACACCAAGTTCTAGCTTTTCAATCCAATAACCGGAATTTTGGAAATTATTCCAATCAATCTAATAATTTTTTCCGAACTCGTAATAATAATTACCGTGCAAATCGTGGACAAGGGTATCGTGGTAATTTTCATGGCAACAATTTCCGATCGACAAATAGTGGCAACAATTTCCGATCGACAAATAGTGGCAACAATAGAAATCTTAATAGTTTTGAAAATAATTATCGTGGCCGTAGTCGAGGTAATAATTCCGAAGGGATTTACAACCCCAGTGTGTCTGTTAGGCCTTTAAACGCAGAGGACCCTCAACAGACACTATTGTTGGGGGAAGAAACTTCAGATTAGATAAATCTAACAATTTTATTTCAGTATATTCTTTGAATCCTAACTATGCTGATTTTATTCAATTAAATTTATTTAACAGTAAAAGACCATATTCCTTTCTTGTGGATTCACAAGCCGACATTTCATTAATTAAAGTTTCATGTTTAAGCCCTAATATTATAATAAATGGAAATGACAAAATAAATATAACTGGTATAACTACATTTGCTATTTCATCCCTAGGTACAATTTACGCAGAACTTTCTGGTTCAAATTTTTCTATAGGTCAAATTTTTCATGTAGTTAACGATGATTTTAATATTCCATCCAACGGTATACTAGGGAAAGATTTTCTTAAAAATAATAAGTGTAAGATCGACTATAAAAATATGACAATAACAGTTTCCATACAGGACAATAGTCTTAGAATACCAATACTACAGGGAACAAATGGCTATTCATGTATTATACCACCCAGATGTGAAGTTTACCGGATTTTCAATTTAAATAACGTTAGCGAACCACTTTTTATTGATTCACAAGAGGTTTCTGATGGAGTATTTACAGCCAAATGTATTATTGATTCAGAAAACCCGGTAATTCGTGTAATTAATACTACAAATGAGATAAAATACATAAAAAATTTCGAACTTAGAACAGAGAATTTAGGAAATTTTTTTATTTACGCGATAAATGAGACTACAACAAATTGTGAACGTATTTCAAAGCTTAAAACTATACTTCAGGAAAAAATGCCACATGACGTTAAGAATGATTTATTACCACTTTGTGAGGAATTTTCAGATATTTTTGCATTAAAAGATGACAAAATGACGATTACAAATTTTTATGAACAAAAGCTACGATTGACTGATAATGATCCTGTCTATATTAAAAACTACCGACTCGCTCATACACAGAAAGATGAGATTAAAAGGCAAGTCACAAATTTATTATACAACGATTTGATTGAACCAAGCAGCTCTAACTATAATAGTCCAATAATATTAGTACCTAAAAAGAGCCTGGATGATAAAAAATCATATAGAATGTGCGTAGACTATCGAGGTGTCAACAAGAAGTTAATCGCGGACAAATTTCCTCTACCTAGGATTGACGACATTTTAGACAACCTTGGACGTGCGAAATATTTTTCAATAATAGATTTATATTCCGGCTTTCACCAGATTCCACTGCATCCCGATTCGCGTGATATCACTTCTTTCAGTACTGATAGAGGAGCTTTTCGATGGAAAGTTCTACCATTCGGACTTAACATCGCGCCAAACTCTTTTTCGAGAATGATGTCTATTGCATTTTCGGGACTTGCACCAAACAAAGCATTCCTTTATATTGATGATGTTATAATTATCGGATGTAGTAAAAAACATCATATTCAAAATTTGAAAGACGTCTTTGAAATCTTACGGAAGCATAATCTGAAGATAAATCCTTATAAATGTAATTTCTTTCGACCTGAGGTCATATTTCTGGGCCATAAATGTACCGCAAATGGTATTTTACCGGACGATTCTAAAAGCAATGTTATACAAAATTATCCAGTTCCTACTGATAAGGACGCAGTTAAGAGGTTCGTGGCTTTTGCCAATTATTATAGAAAATTTATTCCCAACTTCGCTATGCTAGCAGCGCCTTTGAATGCTGTTACAAGAAAGAACATACAATTTAAATGGAACGAAGAGTGTCAAAATTCTTTTAATAAACTAAAATCCGGTCTATTGTCCCCAAGAATTTTGCAGTATCCCGACTTCTCGAAACCCTTTGTTATAACTGTCGACGCATCGAAAACTGGCTGTGGTGCAATATTAAGCCAGAATGTCAAGGGTAACGATTTGCCAATTTGCTTTGCATCGAAATCTTTCAATCAATCAGAACAAAACAAACCAATCATTGAACTTGAGCTTTTAGCCATTTACTTTGCCATAACCCATTTTCGACCATATATTTATGGCACACATTTTACAGTTCGATCGGATCACCGACCTTTAGTGTATCTATTTAATATGAAAGATCCTTCCTCCAAACTGACGAGGATAAGATTAGATCTTTCTGAATATAATTTTGTTGTAGAGTTTATAAAAGGTAAGGAAAATGTGGGGGCGGATGCTTTATCCAGAATTTCAATTAATGACTTAAAATCAGATTCTACAAATGTATTTTCAATGACAACTCGCGCAATGTCTAGGAGGGAAGATAAAGGTGAAATTGACATGGGACAATCAGGAAATTGCGTTAAATTGAAAATATATGACAAATTTTCACACAATTTTAACAAGAAACTTGCAAAAATTAAATCTGAATTATTTTTTATAGATGGAAAACTTATAAAAATACGTATTAATATATTTAAAAAATTTAGAAAAGTGCTATATCTAGATTTTGAGATTGTTAACGAAACAATTTGTTTAGATAAAATGCTTTCGAGGCTGCAAATGGAGGCCAACAATCACAAAATTCTTGTAGCGGAATGGTCCAAGAATGACTCATTTTTTTCAATTTGTACAATACAAAACCTTAAAGATAAGGGAAATAATATTTTAAAAACTTTTGAAATTGTTCTGACAGAACCAATTGAAATAATAACTGAGGAAGATGATAAACTAAAATTGATGCAAATACATCACAATGATCCCATAATAGGTGGACATTGCGGTCAGAAAAAACTATATGCTAAACTTCGTACCAAATATTATTGGAAGAAGATGACCAAGGATATTTCAAAATTTGTAAAGGATTGTCGAGAATGCACATTAAATAAAATTAGACCAGGTAATGTAGAAGAACTAGTTTTGACGCCTACTCCAACCAACTCCTTTGATGTGATAATCTTGGATACAATAGGCCCACTTCCTCAGTCCACGTATGGAAATAAATACGCCTTAACATTAATGTGCGATCTATCAAAATATTTGGTTACCATCTCAGTACCAGATAAATCAGCTCAAACTATTGCTCGTGCTATATTTGAAAACTTTGTTTTAATATATGGGAAGATGAATATTATAAAAACAGACCAGGGGACCGAATTCAAAAACGAAATATTAACCGAATTATGTAAATTTCTCAAAATAGACTTACACTTTTCAAGTGCCTATCATCATCAAAGTGTAGGCACAGTGGAACGAAACCACCGTGTGTTCAACGAGTATATTAGAGCATATATAAGCGAAAATTTGACTGATTGGGATACATATCTTAAATATTTCACATATCACTACAACACTACACCCTGCACAGTATTTGACTTTAAATTTACCCCATTTGAGTTAGTTTTTGGTAAGAAAGCCACAATGCCTAATGAAACAAAAACCAATTTGGACCCACTCTATAATTTAGACAATTACAGTAAAGAAGTGAAATATAGATTACAAAAGACAAACATACTTGCAAAAAATTTGATTGACAAACATAAGGAAAGGAACAAAAAATTATATGATCGATTTGCCAAACCACTGATAATTCAAGTTAATGACAATGTTTTACTAAAGAGGGAGCCATATGATAAACATAAAAACGTATACGATGGCCCATACATTGTTAAAAACATAAATGGTGTTAATGTCACAATTTATGATAATGTAAAAAAAAAAACAAAAATTGTTCATAAGAATAGACTAAGAAAAAATTAAAATAACTTCAAAAAATTTTGTAATTAAAAAAAAAAAAAATAAATAAATAAATATATATATATATATAATATTTTTAATATATAAAAAGGGAAGGTATATCAAGATACTAAACTACATGAAACTAATATATTTCTATATTCTTATAAAAATTAAAACTTAAAAATTAATTGCTATATATAAAAAGGGAGGTATAGTGCCATCACTATTAATCCTATTTATTCTAACTAATCCTCAATACTTTTGTATACAACTATGTACTCAATAAGCTTAAGATGAATTAAAATAAAAGAAGAGAGTTCAGTTGCGTACTAAACTTTAACAAGTGTGTTTCATTTTCGCTGGTCACAACGCAGCTATGACACCTTCTAAAAGACATATTTACTCATTCTAAAAGACTAGATACTCATTGCACTTTGCCTTTTCTCAGACGATGTTCTAGAAGAACTTTGCTTCGTAGCTTTCTAGTCATCTAACAAGTAGCGTATATGCATGACCTTGCTTGACACGTCGTGTAAAATTAACATGATTTTACAAAGTGGCTGGATGTCCATGTCTTTGCAAAATAAGACCTATAGGAGGGCCTCTTTACTATATAAAAAATGTACATTATGTTCTAAACATTTAACGGAAAAAATTTAATAATTTAACAACACAATTTATTATAATTTCTCTAGTGTTTACTTTTAACTTAAATGAAAAGAATAACCCCCAAAAATACTCATAAATTTATTAATTTTCTTTTAACTTTAAACTAATTCCAGCGATGACAGACAAATGGACTATGCCGAACAGTTGGAATCGGTGGCGTATGTGATTTGTGGTGAAAATAGTAAAATTACATTTAAAAACTTTTCGGAAATATGGCAAGCACGGGGGGTAAGTAAGATCATTAAATAAAATCAAACAAAACAATAGTTTTAAAATAATATTGAATTCCTTAAATAATTGTGGCATAAATCTTATTTAAATCTTATTTATGGTAGATTTTAGATAAATTATATCGTCTCATAGATGTTGATGGCACAAATTCTATTTCCACAAATCAAATAATGGAATTTATATCACATTTAACAAATTTAAGGTAAGTTGTCTTCTTCATTTTTTTATGCTTTGGCTTATTCAACGTATTTGGAGCACTTAAAATTGTAGTTTAAAAAAAAAAAGTATGAAAAACTTTGGCTAAATAAAATTTATGACCATGTTAACAATTTACAATTTGTAAAACAAATTGATTTTTTTCTTATAATTGTAAAAAAAATCCATAAGGAAAATGAAAAAAAACTAAAGCGTTAGAACGCCAAACAAGTTGAAGAATCCCAAGAAAATATTTTGAGAGATTTACACTCAAAAAACGAGTGTCTTTTATACGAAATGGCAGTTGCAAAAAGAGAAAATTACAAAGAGAACTTAGCTAACCCTAGGTCTCCACGTAGCAATTTTTATTGCTAAGCACAAGCAAACACGTCGACAGAACAACAGAAAAGCGATTGCTGATTCATTAATCACACCGAATCATAGAAAGAAGAATTTTTACATTAATGACAACTGACAGCTTATTGTTTATCAATAATTGCTCAAGCAATCAGTAGAGCCATGATTGTGCAATGGATTGCTTGCTACATATGGCAACTGCGATCTACACATCGCAAATTTTATGGATTTGCGAATTGTCAAATTTGACAATTGCGGCAATAAATATTGCTACATGGAGACCTAGGATACCCAATTTAACGAAATAAAAATTTGAGTGTAATTTTTGAAAAACAATGATGCAACACTTGCATACAACCTGCAGCAGCAGCAGTATCCTTTTAAAAATGTTCGATATAAAACCTCTTTAGAGGCTGACAACTAACATGGGGAAAAGCAGCTATTAATCAAATAAGAAAACATACTAGTAAGACCGTTCGTTCGTCCGTCCCTCCGTCCGTCCAGACGTCTGTCTGTTAACTACGCTATTGATACTGACTTATGATGTTGGTTATTCTCCTTCTTCTTGTTGTTGCAGTTGTAGTAATCTTTTAATTAATCTTTAATTTATTACTAAACCTTAACTACAACTTGTTGTAATAGTTTTCATCTTTGTTGTTATAGGTTTCACTTTATTATTTCTTTTTTTTTGTTTCCAAAATACTGAATCATGTTTTTAATGATCGTTGGCATAAATTATTTTATTCTTTTTTTATATTGTTTATTACTTATTGAGCTAAATATGTTCTTTTCGATATAGAGCACGCACTGGCTTTGATAAAAGTTCTTTGGCACGTTTGGAGCAGCTATTTCGCAATACGGTGGGCAATGAACAGGAGATTCGTCGTGAAGAGTTTAAAAAAATTGTTATCTCAAAAAATGTAAGTGTTTTGTTATAATTTTACAATTGAATATCTTTATGCTGTAGCCACAACTAAATAATTCAGTTGCCACAACAAATCGGCGTTTACACACGACTTATGTAGATCTTTTTTTTACTGTCTTTTAAATATTTTTGAGAACTTCTCTTTATTTTTAGCCATTCTTCACCGAACGTGTTTTTCAAATCTTCGACAAGGATAATTCGGGTTCAATATCACTTCAGGAATTTATTGATGCCATTCATCAATTCTCAGGACAATCGGCTGATGATAAAATACGATTTCTTTTCAAAGTTTACGATATTGATGGTAAGTTAACTTAACTTATGACTCATAAAGACTCATTAAACTCTAACTAATAAGGATTTTAGATATTTCAGTTTTTTCGTATGAAAAATCCATTTTTGATCAGAAATATAAGTGATCACAGATCGAGGTCCTTTTCTCAATTAAACGCTTATTTACGAAGTTATTAAGGATTTTTGATTTTTGAGTTTTTTCATATGCAAAATCGATTTTTGGTTAGAAATATGAGTGATCACAGATCGAGCTCCTTTTCTGGATGAAACGCTTATTTACAAAGTTATTAAGGATTTTAGATTTTTTGGTTTTTTACATGAAAAATCGATTTTTGGTTAGAAATACGAGTGATCACAGATCGAGCTCCTTTTCTCGATTAAACGCTTATTTACAAAATTATTAAGGATTTTAAATTTTTGAGTTTTTTTATATAAAAATCAATTTTTGGTCAGAAATACGAGTGATCACAGATCGATCTCCTTTTTTCGATTAAACGCTTATTTACAAAATTATTAAGGATTTTTGTATTTTCAGTTTTTTCATATGAAAAATCGATTTTTGGTTAGAAATGATCACACTCATTTTTTTAAAAAAAATCGATTTTTGGTCAGAAATATGAGTGATCACAGATCCAGATCCTTTTCTCGATTAAATGCTTATTTACAAAGTTATTAAGGATTTTAGATTTTTGAGTTTTTTATGAAAAATAGATTTTTGGTTATAAATATGAGAGATCACAGAACGAGCTCCTTTTTTCGATTAAACGCGTATTTACAAAGTTATTAAGGATTTTAGATTTTTGAGTTTTTTCATATGAAAAATCGATTTTTGGTTATAAATACGAGTGATCACAGATCGAGCTCCTTTTCTCGATTAAACGCGTATTTACAAATTTATTAAAGATTTTAGTTTTTTCAGTTTTTTCATATGAAAAATCAATTTTTGGTCAGAAACATGAGTGATCACAGATCGATCTCCTTTTTTCGATTAAACGCTTATTTACAAAGTTATTAAGGATTTTAAATTTTTTCAATTTTTTCATATGAAAAATCGATTTTTGGTCAGAAATTTTAGTGATCACAGATCGAGCTCTTTTTCTCGATTAAACGCTTATTTACAAAATTATTAAGGATTTTAAATTTTTGAGTTTTTTCATATGAAAAATCGATTTTTGGTTAGAAATACGAGTGATCACAGATCGAGCTGCTTTTCTCGATTAAACGCTTATTTACAAAGTTATTAAGGATTTTAGATTTTTGAGTTTTTTCATATGAAAAATAGATTTTTGGTCAGAAATATGAGTGATCACAGATCGAGCTCCTTTTTTCGATTAAACGCGTATTTACAAAGTTATTAAGGATTTTAGATTTTTGAGTTTTTTCATATGAAAAAATAAATTTTTGGTTAGAAATATGAGTGATCACAGATCAAGCTCCTTATCTCGATTAAACGCTTATTTACAAAGTTATTAAGGATTTTAGATTTTTGAGTTTTTTCATATGAGAAATAGATTTTTGGTTATAAATACGACTGATCACAGATCGAGCTCCTATTCTCTATTAAACGCGTATTAATTATTAAGGATTTTAGATTTTTGAGATTTTTTATATGAAAAAAACGATTTTTGGTCAGAAAAATGAGTGATCCCAAATCGAGCTCCTTTTCTCGATTAAACGCTTATTTACAAAATTATTAAGGATTTTAGATTTTTGAGTTTTTTCATATGAAAAATCGATTTTTGGTTATAAATACGAGTGATCACAGATCTAGCCCCTTTTCTCGATTAAACGCGTATTTAGAAAATTATTAAGGATTTTAGATTTTTGAGATTTTTTATATGAAAATGAGTGATCACAGATCGAGGTCCTTTTGTCGATTAATCGATTAAGATTTTAGATCTTTTGGGTTTTTTCATATGAAAAATCGATTTTTGGTTAGAAATATGAGTGATCACAGATCGAGTTCCTTTTCTTGATTAAACGTTTATTTACAAAGTTATTAAGGATTTTAGATTTTTAGTTTTTTCATAGGAAAAATCGATTTTATTAGAAATATGAGTGATCACAGATCGAGCACCTTTTCTCAATTAAACGCTTATTTAGAAAATTATTAAGGATTTTAGATTTTTTTTAGATTACTGATCGAGCTACAAAGTTAGTAAGGACTTTAGTTGAGTTTTCATATCAAAAATAGATTTTTGGTTAGAAATATGAGTGATCACTGATCGAGCTACTTTTCACGATTAAACGCTTATAAACAAAGTTATTAAGGATTTTAGATATTTGAGGTTTTTCATACGTTCAGCATAATCGTCGTATTCAGGTGTTTGGCCAGCAGCCTGCCCATATTTATAAATAAAAATTTGTTATGCTATTGAAGTAAGAAATTATTAATAAAAAAACTATTTAAATTTTATTCATTTCGATTTAAAAAAAAAAGCCGACAAAGAAACCAAATTATTCATTGCTTACAATGTAATTTTTTTTGCCATTATTGCATTAATTTTATGCATTTTTATGAGTTATAGTTTTTTGTTGTTTGTGTTCGAAGACGATTTAACCAAACATTTTATTGATTTATTACTTTAGGTGATGGTCTGATACAACACAAGGAATTACATGATGTCATACGTGCCTGCATGGAAGAGAACGGCATGGAATTCTCTGAAGATCAAGTAGGTACACTCGTATTGAATATAGAAAACATAAAATATAAAACGTGTGACAACAATAAATAATGATTTTTTTTTGTAATAATATGTAGAAAGGCAGAAAGATTTGATTTTGAATCTAAAGAAATCGCTTAAGTTACAAATGTAGACAAATGGTAACATTTATTAAAGATAAATGTTGGGCAGATAAATTTTAAAAATTATTGTAATAAAAATTTATAAAAAAAAACCAAAAATATTTTTGCGATCACATTTTTATTACGATCACAGCTAAAAATTTAACTTAAAACAAATTTGTTATTATTTTATTTTTGTAACAGTTAGCGGACATATAGGATTATCGAGTCTAAATTAGATCTAACTCAATGTTACTCATAATTCCAGATAGAAGATCTCACCACTGCTATGTTCGAGGATGCTGATCCCTACAATCGTGGAGAAATTACGTATGAGGCGCTGAAAAATCAATTACATAAACATGGTGGCCTCTTGGAAAACTTAAGTATAACGTTAGTTGTCTTTATATCATTTATATAGGTAGAGGGTTTAATAAATTAAATAAAATTTAGAATTGATCGCTGGTTGGTGCCCATGGGCCAGGACACTCCCGCTAGTAAATCGAAAGGATCTTTTTGGCAGCGTTTTCCTATACCACATCAATTGACACCGGCCTACATGAAAAATAATCATGTTTTTGTGACATATTTATTCATTTATATAGCAGTAAATGTATGTCTGTTCATATCGAGAGCAATACAATATAGAGCAAGTAATATTTTTGTTATATTTGCCAGAGCATGCGGTAAGTAATGGGGGAGAAAGAGAAATTCCTTTTTATATATATGTTTAATTTTTTAGGTCAATGTCTTAACTTTAATTGTGCCTGGGTTTTGGTGCTAATGCTGCGACACTCTCTAACCTATTTACGTTCTCGTGGCCTGTCCACTTATTTGCCAGTGGATAACCACATATATCTGCACAAGCTGACTGGCATTGTGATATCAGTATTGAGTTTAGTCCACACCATAATGCATCTCTTCAACTTTTCCATGATCGTGGTGAATGATCCCAACATTAATAAGGGAAATTACACCATTGCCGAATGGCTGTTAACGGATAGACCAGGATTATTTGGTTTAGTACCAGGCTGTGCTAATCCCACAGGTATAGCTCTTTTTGTAATACTGCTCATAATGTTTATCTGCTCGCAGCCGTTTGTAAGGCGTAAAGGCTCATTCGAGGTGTTCTATTGGACACATTTGTTGTATATACCATTTTGGATATTGGTATTCTTTCATGGGCCCAACTTTTGGAAATGGTTTTTTATACCTGGCATAGTTTATATTATCGAAAGAGTGCTGCGTTATGTTTGGATGCGTGGTGAACATGGCAAGACCTATATTAGTTCGGGTCTTCTACTACCCTCCAAGGTCATACATTTGGTTATAAAAAGACCTTACAACTTTAACTTCCGTCCCGGCGATTATGTGTTTGTAAATATACCGGCTATAGCCAACTATGAATGGCATCCGTTTACCATAAGTTCAGCTCCCGAACAGGAGGATTATATGTGGTTGCACATACGCACAGTAGGCGAGTGGACAAATCGTTTGTATCAGTATTTCGAAAGAGAACAACAGAAACTACACAATGGCGAGATTATAGCCCACAAACAAGCCATACCCACTTCCAGTCTTTTACAAATCAACAATGAAGCAGACAACACAAAACCCTCTGCCACACCCCAAACAGATTTCTTGGCACAAAATCTTTCCAAAATTCAACACAGTTCTAGCTTTGACTCTGCCATGGTAACGAAAACATTACAACAATTGCAAACTTCGGGTCCCACCAGACCACCACGTCACAACTTTGCCCCGCCACGTTTAGCCACCGAAAGTGTTAGTGCTAGCGAGGCAAACGAATCGAATGGCATCAATCGTATACGCAGTATTAAAAAGTCTTTGCAAAGAACATTTTCACGCAAGGACAATGCTGAAGTGAAGCATAAAGAGAAACGTAATTCGGGCCATTCAAATGATGGTTATGTGTCAGATGAATATGATTTGGAGGGACGGCCGGAGCATGTGAAGCGTCAGAAGATGCAAAAGTTATTGCTGAATAAACCACCGTTGGAGAAGAGCATATCGTTGCCCGATATGGCAGTGAAGACAAAGAAAAGAGAGAGACTAAAAGCGTAAGTATCCAGCAAAAACTTGGTAATACCAGAATTTGGTAATTAAATTTGTTTGGTGGGTAGTTTTTTCCAGGAAAGTGTTATTATCCATATATATAAGCCTATTGAAATAGGAGTCGGTTAGGTTAAAAACTTAGTCCCCTCGATATAGTTTCTCAGTGATTTACAAATTGTATTCTTAAGATATTCCGTGTTCGTTTGTGATTGGACTCAATGCTGAATGCTCCTTTTCACACGCCCTATCGTTAAATATACGCTAGTTTCATAGGGTTTTGATAATCCGTTAAAATGACAGTTGGAGTTTAGTTATCAATCCTCATCAACCATTTAATACCCTTCGTAATCGCCATTACTTTACCCTAGAGAAGAGTATTGTGATCTGGGAGATGAAAGTATTTACCCATATATATCGGTACCTTGGTCATTCCTTACTATTGTTACTGCATCCCATTCTTCACTTCCGGAATTATGTAGATTAGGGTTAACGTATTTTGTTTGAATTATATCACATTCCTTAATAGTAATATTTCCTTCAGGTAGATTCGATTTAGATTAGATTTGAATGGGTGTGTACTATAGAAGTACACTTCCACTCGTAGACCCATGGGATCCATTGTGATACCCTTTAGAAATATAACCGGGTGTAAACATAAAGAAGAAATGAAATTGGAGATAATAAAGAAAGAAATCTGATGCCGCAAAGATAATTAAAGTGAAAAACCTAGTCCAAAGAAAAATAAGAAAAAGGAAGAATGACAGAAAATTAGTATAGACTGGGATTCACACATTCCCGTTTCTAAAAAAAAAAGCCAGCCTATTCCCCTGAAAAATCCTAATAGATTCTCTAGATTATATTCTGTTTTCCTAAGACCCTTTCCTAGTCTAGGACAGTTATACAGAATATGTTCCACTGTTTCTAGTTCCTCAGTATCCTCGCACAACCTAGACAAGTCCTGTGCACCCATATCCGATTTACCAATGAAATATACAATTGAGCAGTGCCCAGTTTTCTCTCCTACTAATGACCAGAGACTTTTCCTATCCAACCCAATTAGTATTCTGGTTGCCTCTGCATCCAAGTTTGACCAAATAGCCCTGGACACCCTGCTATCCATCCCACTACACCAGGATTGATTCGTAGAGTCCCGGAATCTTTCAGGGATCAATAATAGTGGCATATAGGAGGTTTAACCATCCCGTCCCTTCTAAAAAAGTACTTTGGTGAAGAGAATATAAAATTCGGCACTGTCGAATATAGCACTCTCACTTTTTATTTTCGTGATCTACGTTCTTGTAAGCAAACAAACAATACATAATTTCTATTTTTAAAATATACTTAAAAAATATACATTTATTTTAAAACAATCCCTTTCTCTTCTTATTTCTAATAACTCTACAGCCTTCATGCCTTGGGTCGTTCGGAATCAGAAAGATCATTTGACGAGACACGCATACGACGAGCTAGAATGCAAAACATGGGTTCAGCCTATTTAAGTCCTCAAAATAAATCATTGGCACAAAGTTTTCGTTACATGCGCAATAAACCCACAATAATAGCATTTAAAACACCCAGTAGGGAAGAAAATCAACCAGCATTTGCTCAAACTAATAATACGGCGATGGAACCTTACACTCTAGTGCAAGCAGAAGAGGGAAAAATAGCAAAAGGTAGGAAATACTGACAACAAACAATTCAAGAATTTCTAAATATTTTCCAATTTCTAGATAAATCTTCCATAAACCTCAACAACAAGGAGGATAAACCGGATTTAACAGTATCGAAACCTTTGGAGGTAAGTGGTTGTTTTAATTTAAAACTAAAAAACCTTTAATTCCCATTTTCCCTTACAATTAATTTGAAATCCTAAAAACATATGATAATTAACACCAAAAACAACACTAACTTGTATTTAATTTTAATAATAATTTGAAAAGAAAAGAATCAAGTAAGAAAACTACAAACACGTTTCAAACTCTTTAGGACTACACCCATACATCGGTTAATGCAAACAATCGTGTGGGACGTTTGAGACGTCCCACATTTTTGCGTTCATTATCGACCTCTATTAAAAATCGGGGCAGTAATGGCAGCATACCCACAAATGGCACAACTAACTCTGGTGGCAAGGTTACACTTGATGCAGGAGTATTAGAGGTTTGGGTCTTAAATAACCATAGATTTTTTAAGTTGTGATAATAGAAAATAATGAATTTTTAACTTAAAATTAAACCTATTTTTTACTTTAATAATTTTTATTATTTCATAAACATAGATATTTATTGATGGCCCTTATGGAGCCCCCTCCTCACATATATTCATGGCTCAACATGCTGTGTTAATTGGCACGGGCATTGGAGTTACTCCCTTTGCCTCAATACTACAATCGATTATGCATCGTTATTGGAAGGCACGACACACCTGCCCCCGCTGCGATTTCGAATGGTCTAGTGATATTCCGAAAACCGTAATGAATCTGCGTAAAGTCGATTTCTTTTGGATTAATCGTGATCAGCGTTCGTTTGAATGGTTTGTAAACTTGCTGTCACAATTGGAAATTGAACAGGCTGAATTGGGTGGTGCTATGGAAAGGTTAGCATCAACCATTAATTAACAAAATATACTCCTTAATGTTTTCAATTCAATCTTATGTTCTTTATATAGGTTTTTGGACATGCATATGTATATTACAAGTGCCTTACAGCGTACCGATATGAAGGCAGTTGGCCTGCAACTAGCTTTGGACTTATTACACGAAAAGGTAGGTGGTTCGAAGTTCGAATATTAAGAAGAAAATTTTCACTTACCTGATTTGTAAAATTTTTGCAAAATTGTAAATGGTTTAGATGTATAGATTTTATATTGTAATGAAACCCGAATGAATGATAAAATGAAGTCTGTAAAGAAAAGATGAAAAGATCTTTAGTGCACTAAATTCAACTAAACTGCAGTGTAGATGAATTTTTCGCTCATGTTCTGTAAATCTGCAAATCGCAGACTCGGATTCAATTTACAGAACAGGGAGTTTATTAATAACAATAGTCAGTCTAACTTTTCTAAACGTAAGGACACACATCAAGACAAAAACGACATAACCACTAAATAAAATAAATTTTATTTATTTGAAAAACCTCTTGTACTTAAGATAAATCACAGTATATATTAGGATTCATTTAATTGTTGCTGTTTGCTCTCACAAAACACTTGTATGAGTAAAAAGCATCAAACAAATTTGTGCTAAAAATAGTGGATTTAATTTGTATAGTAAATATTTGCCATGTCTGAATTCTTATAATTTAGAATTTGCCTTTAAGCTATGAATTCTGTAGAATATTTTTCAAATTAATTCAAAGTAGGTGTAATGTAAACAAAATGTATGGCATTTTGTTAATGTAAACAAAATGTATGGCATTTTGTTAAAACCAGTATAGACGACAAATCTTAATTTCCACGACAACCGTTTCTAAGCACCGGAATGATCCGAGCTACTAGGTCAAGGGCTGTCAATCCCAGAAAAAACTTTAACATTTTCAACAGCGGACCAACATCTTCCGCCTTTGCTGCTCCGCATTATTGTGGTCCGTGCTGGAATTAAATCTAATCCCGGACCACGATTCTGTAGTTTGCCAGAACCGGTTACACCATATGTCTACCCAATTAAGGTGTAACACTTGTTTGGGCTGGTGGAACTTCTCCTGATGTAACCACGAAATGTAGAGTTTTGTCACCCCATGCGCCTCCGACTTCATACCGCAATTGCAACAGCAATCACAACATAAACAACAGCAAATGTCACCATCATCGAACAACATCGATTGCTTTCCAGAGACCAGGGGTGACATCCAAATTTCAGGTCATCTGCAGTAACCCCCAAGTTAAATAAAACGAGATAACCACATTTATACAGCAGATCAACATTGTGGTCGATGCGATCCAGGAGACGAAACTGACACACAATTCCAGTCTGCACAGTTATAACTGGTTCTCCGAAAATATCACACCAGAGGTAACGGTGGAGGCATCACCTTCATCATCCACAACATCTCTTTATACTAGAGATCAATACCTTAAAGCGATCAAGGCCAAATGCATTGCGTTCAGATAGGGGGATGCGAATATAAAGCTATATAATGTCTACGTTCCGCCAGTAGCCAGCTGTCCTTTAGGCTACCGTCCTGACATCAGGATCCTATTAGATAGTGATACGCATCTGGTCTTAGGAGACCATCAGCTCTGGCACTCTAACTGATCCGAATCGTGATTTCTGCAGGTTGATAAATGAGGATAAGTGGATAAATAATTAGATCATCTGAAGAAATGCAACTTAAGTTCAGGGGCTGCTTAGTTGTGGTCTACAAAGAAGGATGACAGGGTCGATATTACTGTGCTCGCATCCGTTCTACTGGTTCGATATGTTCGCAAAGTACACAACATTCATGTCTCGTACACTCCACAGCTTTTTACGTCAACTGAAGTTGCAGAGGCAATATACAATGCAGCGTAACCATCCAGGACCAGAAGGAATATCCACGCTGATGTTGAAATTCCAATGGTTTTTAACCTTTCAGTGAGCAGCTTGATAATACCCGGTGGCTAGAAAAAGGGTACAGTCATCCCAATCCTAAAACCTGGCAAGGAAGCGACTAAGAGGCATTCGAACAGGCCGATATCCCACTTATCACCTATTGCGAAGAATTTTCTCCTCCCCCAAGTGACCTACTAGCAGCACAACAACAGCATAAGGCGCCATTGCCTCCCAGATCTACCAAGGCTTATACCAGCAAAGGCCTTGTGTAAGGACGATCCTCATGGCGCTAGTCCTGTCGAAGGCATTCGACACTATCAGCTATTCACTTCCAGGATATCCTGCAATCCTCAATGCCCAACAACTAGAAGAGGTGTTATGAATGGTTAACTCGTAGAAATACACAATTTCTTCACCGCACATAACTTGCAGCTAACAGCAGAGTAGTCTTCGGCAATATTCTTCACCACCTCCAGATGTAGCCGATAGAGTCCAAATTCCGACTGTGAACAATCCAAAAATTTTGGTTGACCTTTGTGAGCATATTTACCTCCTCAGATGATGCCAAGCAATCACGTACAAATTGAGAAGGTTCGCAAGGCGATAGCAGGCAGCATGGATGAAGACCACATGATGATTAGTCCGTTAGTGGTCAATTACGCTGCACCAGTGTAGTCACCTTTGTTGAGTGATACCCAAATTCTAAAATTTTTATTTTTTAACTTCGATTAGAGAATCAGTTGTGGAATTCGATTAGAAAAGAAAATCATTCGAATTATACATCGAAATTCTGAAATATTCTCTTTTATCTTGAGTTCAAGAGTTTGTAATTTGTGTACTACAGTTCGGCTTCTCTCTCTCTAAACCGACATCCAGTAGTATTCGATGGAGTCCAAATTCCGACTGTTCACAACCTAAACATTTTGGGGCGACCTTTGAGAGCAGCTCATGCCACAGCAATCACGCACACATTGAGAAGTAGAAACAAGGTTCTCAAAGAGCTAGGCGGCAGCACTTGAGGCATGGTCAATTACGCTGTTCTAGTGTATTCACCTTCGCTGAATGATAATCAATTATCATTAAAAAAAAATAGCAAATCAATTGTGTAATTTGATTATACAAGAAAATCATTCGAATTACACATGAAAATTCCGAAATATTTTCTTTCGAATAAAATTACACATAACCCCATTGGACATTGTATTATATAATATTTCAATGTATTTATACATCCTTTTTTTCTTTTTATTTCATTTTAGGGCAAACGTGATTTAATAACTGGCTTAAAAACTCGCACCAATGCCGGCAGACCGAATTGGGATAAGGTATTTAAACAGTTGCAGGCACAGAAAAAGGGCAAAGTAACAGTATTCTATTGTGGACCACCACAGCTGGCTAAAACACTGCGTTATAAATGCGATGAATATGGTTTTGCATTCCGCAAAGAATGTTTCTAAAAAAAACAACAAATTATAATTTAAACAAAAAAAATATATAAAGAAATAAAGGTATTTTAGCCATAATCAAATAACCAAAATACCTTAAAAGAAACAGTGGAAAAAATGAATTTATTTGGCAAAAATACTGGTAAAAGGGCTAAATTTGAAAAATATATAAATATAAGTTTAGCATAAGTTTGTAATTTTCTTTTTTTTTTGTTTTTTCCTTTTTTATTATTTGTAATGTATAATTTATTAAATTTGTATTTATTTTATATTGTATTTGTATAATAATTGTTGAATTTTTTTTGTTAACTTGCCTCTTTGTTATAAAATTATTATTTAAAAAAAAATAAATATAAAACTTTAGGTTAGAAAAATCAAACCAAAATGTTTAAAAGCAAACACCTTTTAAAGGTATTTTTTTATAAAAAAAACTACATTTTTATAATGTATAAATTAAAAAGTTACCTTTAGAATATTGCTGTTTTTTAGTTTTTTTGCCAAATGGCAAAATTTATTGTAGGTTGCATACATTTCCTTTGTATGGTTATTATCTCATCGGTTACATTGTCCGCATTATAGAATTCTCTTAGTTCAGCTATGGCCTGTTCTTCAATTTGTGTCAGGGCCAGAGACTTGTGCTTGGTACGCTCATAGTATTCACGTTGACGTTTCTCTTCAGCCAAGATCTGGCTAAAACTATTGCTGGCATTTGCTGTAGAGGGCGAGGTAGTAGAGGTCTTGCTATTCGTTCTCATCATATTGGCAAATGAAGAAGGATCTGCAGAACTGCCGGTAGGTGGTGAATACAGCGCATCAAATTCGATAGTTGAATTGGGGGATTGTGGTACTATACCCCAGGCATTAGGGGGTTGTGTTACAGTAACCGGTTTAGATTCGCTTAAAGCTGGGGCACGCCAAGAACCTACAACATTTGAACTTTCGGATGTCAGACGTTTACGCTGTTTTTGCGATAGTTTTTCTCTGGGTGGTGTTTTTAAATCGGCAAAATTAATGTTATACAGCTTAGAAGCTGAAGTAGTAGAGGGTAATTCCTCCAACTCCCTTTCAGGTGTTTTGCTTTTTATGGCCGCTGTAGTTTCATTAGTTTTAGTCAAAGCAACACACATGGGCATTGGCTGTTCATCCTGTTTTATAATTTCGTTGGACACCAACTTTTTATGTTCTTTTTTATCCAAAACCTTCATCCATGATTTGGCTTCATTTTGCAGTTTTTTTGCCATTTCTTCTGCTTCTTGAATCACTTTAGATTTTTCCGAATTTCTGCGTATTTTCTCTGAATTTTCAGACACATTTAAAGTTTCCATCATGGACGAAATAGCATCTCTTTCATATTGCCTAGCGGATAATTTTGTTTTGTTTTCTTTAGCTTTAGTTTTCTGAGCACTTCTATACAGCTTTTGCTCCTCCTCATCCATGCGATAGTTCAAGTCTACCTGAAAATCATCCACAAAACTACACAAACAATCATCGTCAACTGCTTCCGAATCGGGGGTAATCATGCGATAATCAAAGACCTGCTTAAACATTTCACGATAGTGTTGATTGATACATTTCAAAGCCTCCGGCTCACAATCAAATAAAGTCTTTTGTAGCAAAATTCTGGCCAAATTTTGACATATGAAATCCAAACAGCCCTTTCTCAACACCTCACAATTGTACATGTGGGCAAAATCCAACATATCACCACATTTTCTTATCGATATCTTGTCCAATAGCAAAATTTCACACACATTCCTTAGGCGTTCAATAAAGAATTGATCACAGAATACAATCATGTTGTAGAGGAAAGTTTCGCGATACTGTTGCTTACGAAACTGCTCCACATCTAAACTGTAGAGAAACTCAATTATGGCCTGCATATATTCGATGGGTACTGTGGATAAATTGATGGTGGTCTGTTCCGCCCAGGTGTGTGTAAACATCATTTCAAAGTATTCCAAACGTGCTACTAATACACATTTATGGGCTGGCAATTCGACATTATTTTCGCATAGAATGCGTACATCATAGAATTGTTGGTAGTCGGACAGCCGCAAACGATTAAAACGATATTTGGATTTATCCACCATGTGTGGCAAATAAAAGGGGGATTGTTGCAGGTAGCTAAAGGTTTTTGAAAGAGAAAGAGAGGTTAGAAAATGTTCTGAAAATTAATAAATAACAATTTTCACTTACTATTTTAAATAATTGGCCAAATTTGTGATATGAAATTGTTCAACAAAATTTAAAAATATTTTACAAACATCATCCAGTTCAGCAGGACTATCGGTGTGCAAACTGCTTTGTATATCTTCGAGATCTGGAAACATAAATCTTTATTACAAATCGCAATTCTCTTAAACCAAATCAACACACACCCACCTTGTTCATTAAGCAAATAGTTTGAATAAATAAATTTCAATATTAGCTCAAACATTTTACCCGTTAAAAGTTGAAAATTTAAATGCACTTCCTTTTCATCTTTCATTGCAATGAATTCCCTTAAACCGGGTGCTCGAGCATGGATTATGAATCTATGGGCCGGAAATTTATCACCATCTACATGAAACACTACATCGTGTATGGCATCGTATTCGCACACATCATTGTAAAGTTTTTTAAATGTATATTCTTCGGGATTAAGGGCAGGCAATTTGAAATATTTAACATGCGACTCTTGCAGCACTCCAAACGAAGCAAAATCATCATCACAGAAGACATCAACAGCACGATCAATTTGTGTTATGCGCTGTAAATCGATGCGTATCATAACATCTTTAGCCATTTCGGCTGAACGATGATCACTACGTGACCAGATGTTGCCCAAAGATTTTGAAGTTCCAGCCGTTTCGGGGCGTGTGTAATAGGGTGGCGTGGAGATCTGTTGACATTTGCCTTTGTAAATGTCTCCCTGTGAGAGGATCAAAACTTGATTGCCTTTATAAAGAATTTTATCGATTTGCGTTAAGCGTATGTTGGAAAAAGAGCATCTGTGAGAAATTATAAAAATGGTTAAATGATTTAAGGAATAATGATTAAAAAATTATTATAAAGGGTCTCATTTTGTGAAACGAAGAGTAAACGTAAGCAATTTGTTTGTAAAACACTGGGAAAAGGGTTTAAAAATTAAATTTGTTTAAGGTTTGTCATTGCGTTTTATAAAATGAGGCCCTAAATATTTTTATTTCACCTATAAAAGTTTTGTGTTAATTGATACCATAGAAAAACCACATTGGTCTGTGTTAAGATTAGCAGTTTTAAGGCACTTGCTGTACCCTTTTCCGATCTGGCATTGTCACCCTCTATAACTGCTATGCTCTTTAGGGATTCATAACTAGGTTTAAATAAAATTAAGAGTTATTTTAGTTCCAGCGCAAAGGATTTACTTTTATGTAAGACTTACTTGGGTGCCTTTATAGATTTCATTTTATAATTATGATATAATAATATGGTATTATCCTTGGTTATAACTACTGTGGAGGTGTTATTAGCTTCTACAAATTGTATAGAGGTTTTAGGTGGTAATTTCATCTAGAATGATAGAGTTGTGATTATTTCATTTTTATTATCATCATTAAGTTACTTTGTAATGAAATAATATTATTTTTTTGGAGTGAAAAAATTTAATTATGAAAAAAAATTTTTTGTTGAAACAAATGTTGGTGAAAAAAACTTGGTGAAAAATTATTTTTTTTTTTGAACTAAACATTTTTTTCACCTAAATTTTTTTTTTCAACTAAAAGTTTTTTCACCAAAAATATTTTTTTTCACCTAAAATTTTTTTTTTTCACCAACAATTTTTTTTCAGCAAATATGGTTTTTAATAATTTTTTTTACCAACATTTTTTTTTCAATTAAAAATTTCTGGTAAATAGCACTTTTACTTGTTTTTATTTATGTTTATACATGTCAACAAGTTGTTTGGGAAATTCGGTAATAATCGAATCTAATAAGAATCTAGGGGAGGTATTGTGTAATTAGGAAAGGAAAATTATTTGAATTTTTATGCTTTATACATAGAAATTCGAAAATATTTTCTTTGGAATCAAATTACACTATGACTCCCTGAACGATTTAAAAAAAAATTAAGTTTCCATGACAATTATTTGACTTACCAATTTAGGTATCTGCACTGTCTTCGTATTAGCATCAATGCCCATTTGACCCAAATTTGTTCCCCAAACATACAAACACTTTTCCGAGTACGCCAATGAATGATAATCTCTGGCAATAACTTTTTGTAAGCTCTCGACATTAGAATTTCTCAAGGTAGAAACTTCTTTAAAATTTAAGCACTTTTCACCAGCATCACGTATACCCAACTGTTGGCTATCATTAAGACCGCAGGCAAAGACTAATGAATAATTGGTCAATACCAAAGAATGTTTGCGCGAAGCACTAATACAAACAATTTCCTCGCCAGTATTTTTCAAAGGGATTTTTATCTTTTTGGGAGTACTTAAGCTATTTTCATTACCGGTACCTATTACAAAACGAATAAACTTTTAACATAACAAAAATATTTCATATAAACAACAAAATGCTTACCTAATCTGCCACCTTTGCCATGACCCACTGCATACAAATTGGATTTCTTATCCAAAAACAAACTGTGATAGGCCCCCAAAGCAGCCGATTGTATGGATATTTGTTCTTTGCGAAAATAATCCAGCATTTGGGGTAAATGATCGGTGCCCTGGTCATTGTTAACGCCCAAATTGTAATTTTTGTTGGAACCCCATACCAAAAGTTCATTATTTGCAGTTCTAAATTGAAGAATGTGTTTTATTTTTAAATATTTTATGAAATTAATTAAACTCACACTTTATGTTTGGTGGGATAATCGCTTAGACGACAAACTTGCTGTAAGGGAGAGCGGGTATCCTCGTCTAAAATATCTAAGCTGGCACCATAGCGCAGCAACAAAACGGCACAGTCTATGCAACCATAAAAAATGGCACGATGTAAAGGGCTGCTGCCAGATTCAAAATCACGGCCACTGATAATAGAGCCCTTTTAAAAACAAATGTAAATAACATATTTAATTAAAAATTATTTTTGTTTTGCACAAAAACATACCTGATTTAAAAGCCATTCCAGAATATCATAACGATCAACTGAGGCAGCCACATGTACTGCCGAGCGTCCCTATTTTTCCAATTATTATAAATTATTTATAAATACATAGCCATAAAATATTTCTTAAATTCTTTCCAAAACTTACCAAATCGTCAACAATATCGGCATAATTGCAACAAGTCTTGGCCACATATGCAGCCAACTTTTCATTCTCAATGGAACGCTTGGTCAGGGCAGACGTTATAGCATTTCCATGCGCTCTCAAACGACACTTGCGTGTACAGTCGTACTCATAATTTTTTGGATTAAACATCACTTTATTCACTTAATTTAGTTGATATATATTTAAAAAGTAATAATATAAATATAATTTGTATAAAAATTCTACACACACAAAAAAGTCTGCGTCTGGTTTGCAAATTCTAAAGAATTTTTGACATTTCATTTTCAACCGTTGTCCGTCAGCTGTTGTTGTTTATATGCTAAATTACGGTAACCCGTGCATGATTGCCAAATAATAATGATCATTAAGCAGATGGTGCTTATGAAATTCATATAGAATTGATTGTGAAATTCAATTTATTTAGAATTTTGATTGTGAATTCTTTTTGAATTGAATTTCACAATCAATGTTTTTCACCTTCCGAATTTCTGTCTTTTATGACGATCTAAATATATTGATTTTATTCAACACCAATTTCATTTTCTCAATAAGAATTCGGATGCCTTCTTCCTTTGAGTCGGCACAATAATCCTCCTTAAAGTGCCAAAAAGCTCGCTCCAGAATACATTGTTTGCCATTTTTGTTTTATTATTAATTTTTTAATGTTACGTTTTAACTTTTTCTAATAATTAACACAAAAATAAAATAAAAGGGTATTATGCGCTTTTGCTGAAATCACTTTAACATAAATTTCCTAAAAATGTCGCTGTCCACAAAAGGTCAACTTCCTAAAATCAATCTTCAAAATGTTGGAATCAAATATAATTTAACAAAAATAGGTTTCATATAGTTGTTGTTTTTTTCATTTTTTGTTAAACATGTTTTTTTGAATTGTTATTTTAAAATTTTTTAAATTAAAATTTTTTTTTAAATTCTTTAAATTTAATTTTTTTTAAATTTTTTGTTAAAAAAGGTGAAGGGTATAAAAAATGGTTTTGCTCATTTCAACGGGTCGCGAAGTAGGCTGCACAGTGGCATCGGCTCACAGTGTTGGCACCATTTCTTTTAACGTTGAGTTACCATTTTTTTCGTACCAAAATATAAACAGAGTTGTTATCTTATTTATCGATAGCACTCAAACCCCTGGACACTGATAGGGAAACCCTAAACTGACACCTGCAAGAATGTAAACAAAGTGAAAGACTAACAAACAAAGCTCCACAATTTTCGGAAAACCATGAACAACCACTCAAATAAACAATATAAAAAGGACCTTGGCATTCGGATTCGTCCTCCAGAAAGTGAACTACCATTTCCCGATATTAAAAAACCCCAACCAATTGGTTTCTACAGCATAAATGCTAATCGTGACTTCGAGCCCAATGATCAACAATTGCGGTATTTCAAACTGCCCAATGTGAAAAAGTTGCCTCTGGATCTAAATGCTGGTTTAGATGTAGCCATCAAAAAACCAGAGTCAGCCAGCGATGAAACCTTAGACAGTCTATTGAAATTTATTTATGATCATAATCAAAGAATATTTGGCCATGGAAGTACAGCGCCACCGCCGGAGTTTGTGACATGGCGTGGTATCTTGCGGCTTATAATGTGTACACCGTATGAATATCGCCAGGACTGGTGTTTGCATGTGACACGTTTCAATAACACGTTTTATTTGTTAAAAAGAGAAACTGCCCAAGATAAACATCGTCGCAGCCAGGAAACCGAACAGCAGAAAACGTTCATGGCTTATGGTTTTAAATTTGAACAATATTGTTTATCTGAAACACCGTTCAATGAACCGGACACTTCAGCGCCGGTCAATGAAAGCGAAGAATTTTCGTTGGTCTTTCAAACTCGTTTAGCTGGTCTAAGTCTTTTGTATGGTGCCGAAATGGATGGTATTGTTAGCGATCAACCAGTACAACTGTAAGTTAAATTTATTGGAGAATTGAAACAAATTAAATTTACTTTGTTTATATATTTTTTTAATTTTAGCAACTACGATAGACCCAGTAATTTAGATTCTTTAAAATATGTTGAACTTAAGGTGCGCCAGGGTAATTTAAATTCATTTCAATACAAATCATTTTTACGTCACAAAACACGCAATTGGTGGTGTCAGTCCTTTTTAGTGGGTGTTCAAGACTTATATGTAGGCATGAGAAATGAAAAGGGTTTCGTACAGGATATTGAGCGTATGGAAATGAGATCGCTGCCAAAATTAGGAGGGGTAAGTAAATTCTTTAAATATGCAGAAGAAAGAAGTCTATAAAACTACTCACAATTTACATATTTTATTGTTTTACTGATTAATTCTGCCCATATCTAACTAATATCTGTAAATCAGAATAGTACTACACCATTTCCAATTGTATTTCAGAAGTTTCTAATTATATTTCAGAAAATTCTGATTGTATTTCAGAATTTTCTATTTGTATATCCGAAATTCAGAATTTTCGAATTGGATTTCCGGAATTTCCATTTATATATCAGAAATATATAATAGAAATACAAATGAATTTATATTCTGAATTATAACTGAAAAATTCTAAAATATAATTGAAATTTTCTGATAAAAAATTAGAAAATTTTGAACTATAAGTGAACATTTATTTGTGAAATTTAATTGACAGTTCTGAAATACATTTAAAAATATCTGAAATTCAATTAGAAAATTCTGAAATACAATTGGAAATGGTGCAGAATAGACACAATTACACAAATTAGTTAGTTCACATTAATTGACTCCCTTAATTTTTATTTACAGCAAACACATTGGGCACCTTGGGTCTGTGCAAATTTCTTACTACAATTCCTCTTACGATTACGCTCGATAATGGCTAATGAGAATTGTCCACATACGGTGTATGAATTTTATTTTAATGCCGAATCTGGACGCATTACATATGAATGCTTGCGAGGCAAAACACCTCATTCCTTTTTACCCGATTGGTATATTAATTTAATAAATCGTCTAACAAAAAATTCAAATTTACATTATTAATAATTATAGGCTAATTAACCAGATTTATGAAACCACATAACTTATGTTTGAAATTGAGAATATTTCGCTGACAATTATTGAAATACATGCTAAAAGAAATGGATGGAAAAAATACATAAACAAATTAAACAACTTGTTTCATTTCAAAATACACCATTTCCAATTATATTTCAGAAGTTTCTAATTGTATTTCTGAATATTCCAAAAAATTTCTAATTTTATGCCTATCAGAATTTTCTATTAACAATTTTGGAATACAATTAAAAATTTCTGAAATATAAACAGAATCTTCTGAAATGTAATACTCCGAATATTATACTCTGAATACTCTGAAATTTAATTAGAAACTCCTGAAATACAATTAGAAATGGTTTTCTCTAAATCGAGACATTTCAAAATGGATCGAATTTCAAAAATGAATATCAAAAAATTTATGTTTTGCAAATCGCAAGATTTTATAAATTGAAACAGGTTGGTTTACTCGATAGTGAAACGAGTAAACCATGTGGATTCGATTTAAAGAACAGGGGGATATTCTAGATGCGTTTACATAGAATCGAAATCCTTTTCTGTCTGTTGAAATAAACTTTCTGATTCCCCCGAAATTGTTTTCGATGTGAATGATATATCAAGCGACAATATCCTAGAATGAAGCTGTTGGAAATCGGCCCACAAATGGATGAGTTAAGAACATAAAGTTAACATATATTATTGTAGAATACGTGTTAAAATTTAATGTTCAAACAATCGACTTTTTTATCGGAAAAAATTTAACAATCTATTACGTTATCCATAAAAAATCGAAAAGTCTAAACTAAACTAAAAAAAATTGAAAAAGTCGAATTTTTTTAAATTGTTAAAAAATATTTACCATATCTTAGTGTTAAAAATATAAATTTTTTACACTAACATATGGTGAAAAGTTGAAAAAAACTCGAAAATACAAGATTTAAATAAAAAAGTCGACTTTTCATAAATTACCAAAAGTCCAATACAAAAATTTAGAATTTTCTAAAAGTCGACTTTTCAAAAATCTAAACTTTAACCCTAGTTTGAACTAGGGTTAAAGTTTGACTAGAATTTTTTTCAGTGCTTTTTCGTTTTGAGTGCATGAAAAGTCATCGTCGATTTTTAGACTTTAAAATTGTTTAATAGTTGGCTTTTTGGAATGTTTGTTTGAATCAAAGGTCAGTAAAACGTTACCCTTCTAATAATACTGTGGTATATTGACAATATTGTCAACAACAATACAACTCTGCGGTATTTTGTCCATTTTCTTGTAAAATTTTGTACTGAACATACGTTTACAAATGGATTATTTCAGGAGGAATTCATATAAGGTGGAGTCGGTCAAAAAGCTCATTACTTTTTTTAGGTTGTTTGGTTCTAGCTTCTGTCAAAGATTGTTTTTATATTTCAATATCTACATATTCTATGTTTATTAACAAAATATTATTTTTTTACATAAATAAGTTAAGCCCCCACTAAACAATTATCTACACTATATTATGTTTATTACTCAATTTTTTTAAATTTTTCATTACAGTTTTTTGACATTTGATAAGACCAATTGTTGTTTTTGTAGAGCTGCACCACCTTCTTGTGAATTCAACTCGGATTATTTTTCCCTTTTTTGTTACTTTTGTCAAAGTGAAATCTAGTTTTGCGCTGTTTATTTATTGAGTGAAAACTACATAAATATTTTGCAAATTTATTTGCTAATAAGTATTAAAAACATAACGTAATAGAATTAAAATCATCCAAGGAGAACACTACGAAACAAACGACTGACGACTTTTCTAAAGTCAGACGCGTGTGTAGAAAAAGGCGTTTTCCCCTTTGAAATAGAAAATAAATTCAATAGAAATAAAGAACAATATAATAAAAAAAAAAATTATAATAAATCGTAAAAATAAATACGCAATAAAAATAACAAAAATTTATGTTTTTTTTTGTTGTATTTGTGTCTTGTTTGTGCTAAGTTAAAGAAAATTGTTTAAACAAATACATAAAATAATAATAAAGCTGAAAAAATAACTAACAAATAAAATTAAGAAGAATAAGCATAAATTTCTTTGTACGTTGCATAAATAAATAAATGCATCGTCGTCGCAATGTCCACAACAACCGAAGTGACGCAGAAGGATTTGCACGATTTGTTAGAAATTTTCGAAAGAAAAGCATTCGATGCTGGCTCATGTGAGGAAGGGACTTTGGTAAGTTGGATAATATGCCGGAAATGGCCATTTATTTTCCAGTTGGAAATGATACCAATTTATTCCAATCTGAAATGTTTGTTGTAAAATAATAGGATTTTTCATGGGCAGTGTTGCCATTTACACAATTTTAATGTGCATGAAGGGACATTTTATACTCTTATGTTGATTTTTTTTTGAGGTTATAAGACTGGAATAAAATCCTTTTGAGTAGATGTTTTAACATTTTTTTAATGAAACAAGCTTAAGTTATTTTTATTTTAAAATATTTGAAGTAGAATTTTTCAATATTTTAATTAACAAGGATAGGATTTACATTATAATTCTCTATATTAAACTGCAATATGGAAACATCAGTAAGCTTGCATTAAAATGTGATTTTAGACCGCCATTATTTGGATTATAACGGATTATCTCTGCTTCTTTTATTCATTGTGGTCATTTTGTTAAATTTTATTATAAGTAAGGAAAATTATTAAATTATTAATAAATTTAAAAATAATTATTGAAAATGGCCTAAATAGCTTTATATTAATGAGTAAATAAATGCCTAAAAACTTTATTATCGTCTTATACTATTAAAACCTGTATGTACATTTAATGATATTGTAATTAGAAATAATTCAAATAATATTTTTTTCATATTCCATTTTAAAAATGTTATTTTTGATTTTTATTATGTGATTGAATATAATAATTAATAATTAAAATTTACAAAAAATATTTTAAAAGTTCTAATGAATAGCGATGAATTTATGAACCTTTTCCGGAAACCCTTCCATTAAGGTTTTTATACTGCTTTCTGTCACTTTGTTCAAACGGGTAGTCCATCACGTTTAAAATCTATCACATTTTTGGACCCCTTTTTGTGCTCTTCAATTCTCTTTTAACAAGAGGCCAATATCTGCTCCAGGCAGTTTGGAGGATTTGCCTCTTTTGGTACAAATTCCACATTTATGTTCTTTGTTTACCATAGTTACAGGATGCCAAATCAGGCCAAGAATAAGTGGACACATTAAGAAGTCTTATGAATGGAAGCATTCTCTTTTGTAAACATTCCTTGATGTAAATTTCGGTATTTATAGAGCCCTTTGTAACAAATGTTTGGCTTCTTTTGCCGCAACTGCTTATTGCCATACCAACAACTTTTTTGGAACATTTTCTGCTTTTGGGTCCTAATCTTTAGTATAATTCCCTCGAACATCAGCAATGAGCTAACCGGACTGCCGGATGTGTTTGAAGCTGTTTTGAAAACATAATCAGCCCAATTATGAATAAAAAATTCCGCGGGAGTTTGTTCCCCGGGAGTTTTTTTACATTGAATTGGAATAGGAAAAATGAGAAAAGGGAAAAACTCCCGCGGAATTTTTATTCATAATTGGGCTGAATATCTGACACACTCTTCGAAGGTTACTTGATCAAAAAAAAAGTTTTAAGGAAAAACGTGTTAAGGTTTTTACGACCTCACTCCTTAAGACCTCTTTCACACTAGGCAATTTAGTTGCGCAGGTCTCTTGTGTTTGTAGATGCCAGAGGTAATGTCGGGTTAATGAGAAGAAAATTTTACATGTTTTGTTGTGGGGCAAGAGACTTGCGCAACTAAATTGCCTAGTGTGAAAGGGGTCTAAGTAAATCTATATACACACATCCCCAACTTCTTTATGTTTATAGTTTGGCTGAAAATGTGGGTATTGTATAAGTGGGCGTGGCACCTCCCGTACAATGTAATTCCTAAATTTCGAATGTCTGAAGAACTATAATCGTAAAAGTATTTAAACTTTGTACGAATTAATTTCTTATCACTATACAAAGTTTGGCAGAAAATGGGGGGGATTGTAAAAGTAAATAGTTATGGACCACATATGATTTTTGATTGTATGATAATTTGAGTCATTGTAAGCTTAGTGTAAATTATTTCCGCATTTGTTGTTTAAGATAGTCTGACAAAGGAACATTTTAAAATTTAAAAGAAAACCTTTCTATGCCAATAATTACTGGTCTAATGGAGGAAAAACATGTATAAATATTTCAATAAATGTTCAAGACTATTCTTTTATTTGTCAAAGGAATAAATATAAAGTTTTATAACATATTTAGTAACCTTCGTATAACATAATTTATTATTAATATGTATATAAACTTTTATAACCCAGGTTATGTTAATTTGCTTAAAATTACAAACTTACAATTAGGCCCTACAAGTCACCCCCACATTCTCACATAATCATAACACTCATTCAAATTAAACAATGCGCCATAGAAAAATTATGTTTTAAATTCTCTTAAAGTTTATAACTTTTAAGAAAAACACTTCATTAAACAACGTAGCAAGCAATAATAGTGAAACTGCTTTTTATTTAAGAAGTATTTAATAAAAAAAAAATAACTTTCAAACAATGTTGTTGTTACATTGTTGTGATACGTATAAACGAAAGCACTTGCTGAATTCTTGTTACAGTTTTCATGACATTTTGTAAAATTAAATATCAATTGTAAACAAGATAAGCAAGCGACCACCAACCAAACGACTACGTCTACAATATACTAACAAACACCAATATGATAGTGAGGAAATGAGCATGAATAGAGATGGACGGACAGACGCACATTCAAGAACGAAGCTTCTCTAGAGACTAGATTTTGTTATTAAAAAGAAAATATTGTTGTCAAGAAGTTGTCTTACTGATTATGATTTTTTTTTTATTTTTTATTATTATTATTAATTCATTTTGTTTAATAATAGCTTTTTTACATTTCAAGGTGCAAGGTGTCAGGTGTTAATTGTAAATTACTACATTTCATTTTTATTCTCTGTTTAAGCTTTTCAAGCTTAATCATTTGTTTACTAGCTGTGTATGTAGTGTATGCATGGCGCCTTTTGGTGGACTAGAATATCACACCAAGAAAAAGAGTTACCATATTTAAATGGTTCGATTTTAATATTAAAAGAGTTTCTTATTAGAATAATGGAAAAGGAGTGAAAAGTTGATCGTGGTGGTAAATCTTGAAAAAGTGAATTTAGGCAAAAAAAAAAAAAATAGGGTGGTTAGATTGAATGGATATGCAGGGTGTCAAAGTTACAATAGTTGATCGGATTGGTAAAATTTTAAAGATATTAAGTTTCTCATTGCGATTGTATATTTATGTATATGTATGTATATTCTGGATCGTTATGATAACATTTTACATCAAAATGTATTATTCGGATAGA
The DNA here is from genome assembly GCF_958450345.1 of Calliphora vicina. Taxonomy (NCBI): domain Eukaryota; kingdom Metazoa; phylum Arthropoda; class Insecta; order Diptera; family Calliphoridae; genus Calliphora; species Calliphora vicina. The sequence continues at coordinate 96,912,014 of NC_088784.1, read as the reverse complement.
TTATCAGTCTACATGGCATTTTGGATGTTCCAGAAAAAACATGCATTTTCATATAAATCCGCCCCCTTGTTATAAACTTAAATTGCAAAAATTCATTTGATACAAATCAAAGCTTAAATATTGAATATAAAATATTCAATTTCACAATAAATCGACAATTTTATAAAAAAAATCAAAAATTTTGAAAAACATAAAAAAAATTAAAAATCGTAAATTTTTCTTAAATCACAAAAAGACTACAATTTGCCATTTTTTTTTTTTAAAAAATTAAATTTTACAAAAAATCAAAAAAAAAAATAAAAATCGTAAATTTTTCTTACATCACAAATTTAACAAAAGAACAAAAATTTGCCAATTTTTTTAAAAAAAAAAAAATTTACAAGAAATCATAAAATTTTCACAAAATCAAAAAATTCACCAATTTTACAAAAAAAAAATATTCAAAGTTATTTTACAATATAAATTGAAAACTAATTACGTTACTTTTTTGATACATTATATTAAATGCGGAATTTTTTTCAAATTTTTAGCTTTTTTTTAAACATTTGTACAATATGTTTAAATTTATTCAAAGTATGTATTGGTATTGCCGTTTTGCCAACCTTCTGGCAACATACGGAGCCCGAGCCAAAAAAACTTCTCATCTTTTGAGGCCAAGAACGAAACAAGCCAATATAGGATACTCTATTCCAAAGTGAATCGTATCCCAGAGAGAGCGTCCATATTCTGGGCGTTTTTTGGCCAATGCTCTCTTAAAATGAATCAGTTGCTTTCGGTACAGATTCCTTGTGATGGTCTGGTCAGGTTACATAATAGATAGGACATTTTTGCTTTCACCAAATTGAAGCCGAGAGTTCTTGAAAGACGATTTTTCATGTCCGAAATGATGCTTGAGGCTATAAAAGAAGATAATTTTGTCGTTCAAATAAAATCTTTCAAGGTCTCTCAGCTTCAATTCGTATGGTTTTTGATGAATCCTATTGCTCGCAATTGTTTTGAAATTGCTACTTAAGTAGCTCCCAATGATTTTGCAAGCTCCTGTTAAGTTTTACAACAATCTTCATGGAGTAATATCTCCAATTCTTGGTTTTTTTGGCTGGCCTGGGCGATATTTTTCTTGTAAATCCCACATTTTTAAGTCATACACCACTACTTTACTTTATTCTTTCTAACTAATAAATATTAGAACGTTATGACAATATGACATGATAGGATACCTTGTGAATCGACCAAATATGTATACATATAATTTTGATAAACTTTATTTTGTCTTATTAAAAATAACTATTATTTTCTAAACACCCGTTAAAAATAGAAATTATATTGTAGTGCAGGTTATCAGCGTCAGCGTAAACAAAAAAAAAATGTGTTGACGTTAAACCTTTATTTTGCCTCAAAACAAAACAACAAAAATCAACATAAACAAAAATGTTAAACGTATTTAAAAAATATTTGTATATGTATGTCCATTATCGCTTTAAAAAATTATTGTTATTGATAAGAAAAACTAAAATGTAAAGTGTTTGAAACAAGTTTGAAATCTAGTTTCAGCATCTGTTAATAACATAGAAACACTCACAGCTTTGAAGCTCATAAAAAGTTTCGAATGATAACAAAAATTCATGAACGCTTTAAGAAAGGTGTTCACTTCATAATGTTCAACCCATGTAAAATTTAAAACTTTCACAAGGATTTGTGCAAACCTGTTTTCTTTTGTCTTTAATTAAGTTAATATTATAAACTATTTTATTAGCTTGCCCAAGTTATATTCAATAAGGTGTACTCGTTAGCTCTTCCGATCATCAGCTGTCAAAATTTGTGTTTATGTTTGATAACATTGGAAACCAAACCAAACCATTTTACAATTACTGATTTTCTAACGTGAATACCTGTTTTATTGTTAAAGTTATTTTAAAAAATTCATATGCAAATGAAATTTGTGCCATTTTGTTTTATCAAGTAATTTATTTATCATAAAACCTGCTTCACATTCTACTTTCAAACATTTTTTTTGTTACTTTTTACACTTGAAAAACGTCTGACTGAATTGATCATGTTCATGTACAAATTTGTGTTGGTACTCTTATCATATTCATTCATTTATTCATTCATACAAAACGTTCGTTCGTTTAATGCACATTATAACTTTTTTGTAACTCTCCTCTGCATTCCAAGGCATTTAATACAAAATAAACCCATTGAAATGAATTACACGATTGTTTGCTTTATCAAACCTGATTTCAAGCATTTTATTAATTGATTACAAAAAAAAAATAAAATAAAAAAAATATTAAAAAGAAATTGTTTCAAACATGTTGGTCTGTCTCGCCCCGTTTTTAATTGATGTTGAATTATTTTGTTGTTGTATTGAAAGTACAAGGTTTATGTGATTAAAATAAATGCTTTGTATGTTTTACCTTATTCGAGGTTGATTACCTCTTTCGTAGTTCACATAGCCGGCTTTAAAAGAATGCAAATATGTGTTGTGGGCTTTGTAAAATAATGCACTTCTGAAAAAATAATAAAAATATAGTATTTTAATTCATAGCAAATCAGAGTTTCGATACATTTTAAGTTTTTGTATTCTATTATTTATATTCAAAACTTGTTTCTCCTTTATAACTCCATAATCTAATTTTCAATATATGGCGTGTCTTTTGAACGCGGTTTTGTTTTGAATAACCTATATGTCATTCTGAAGGGTACATATGTATCTGTCATTTATTCTCCCTTAGTTTTTTTTTTTTTGCTTCGAAAATGTCGAATTTGGTACCAACGAATCGTCATATACGGGAAGTTTTGCTTTCTTCTTTAATTTGAAAAAAGTGCCGCTGAAGCACACCAATTGCTCACCGAAACTTATGGTGTTCCATCGGTTTCGACTTGCGAGAGATGGTTTGTGCGGTTCAGAAGTGGTGACACAGAAGACAAATATCGTCTAGGTCAGCCAAAAATGTTTGAAGACCAAACATTGGAGGCATTACTCCATGAAGATTGTAGGAAATCTCAACGAGAGCTTGCAAAATCATTGGGAGCTACTCAAGCAGCAATTTCAAAATGTTTGCGAGATTCATCCAAAAGCAAGGAAATTGAGTACCATTCGAATTGAAGCCGAGAGACCTTGAAAGGCGATTTGCATGTCCGTAATTCAGTTTAAACGCTATAAAAGAAAAAAATGTCCACCGATTATTATCTGCATCCATCATGACAACGCTCGGCCAGATGTTGCAATACCTGTTAAAAAGTATTTAGAATGAAGTGATTCAGAAGTTTTGCATCACCGTCCAGAATGTGCCCCGTTTGACACCTGTTTCTTTCGATCGATGCGGAACGCTCTCTCTGGGGATACGCTTCTCTTTGGAACAGAGTATCCGATATTGGCTTGATTCGTTCTTGACCTCAAAAGATGAGCAGTTCTTTTGACGCGGAATCCATCGAAATTTTAATTGTACAAATGTTTAAAAATAAAAGCTAAAAAAAATGAAAAAATATCGCATTTTTAAGTCATAAACCCAATAATTTCACTTAAGCAAAAGCTTTTAAAAATATTTCAAGTCAAATTCTCAAACTTTCCGTATCCCCCAAATTACTAACATACATGATTCATACATCACATATCCGCTATAGACCCGTTCGGTTGATATTTATTGAGAAAATCGGCCCACAAATGGCTGAGATGTAAGGAAAAATCAGGACAACCTCGATTTTTGGCCTATTTTTTATCTACATATACATATCTGTCATTAATATAGACAATATGGATATCTAATGATAGATATTTCAAAGTCTATTGCAACGATGTATATAAGGTCATACATATTACAATGGGCCAAATTCGGGAAGAATATTTTTTAATCCGAATTATTTTTTTAATAAAAAAAATTGTTTGTTATACATTTTTTTCACTAATTAAAAAAATTTAAAAAAAAATTAAATTTTGTTTACCTAAAAATATTTAAAATTTTTATTTTAAAGTATAATTTGGTGAAGGTTATATAAGATTCGGCTCAGCCGAATTGTAGGTGTCTTATTTGTTTTAATTGAATTAAGAATTAATTCTTTCGAATCCTTGATGTTAATATTTTTAAAATGTATAAAGATTAATTGTGCATTTTGACCGCAAATTTGATAATAAGTAATTTGTCAAGCACATTAATATTTTATTGGCCAACCCTGAATTATTTTATTTAATTTTTATGGCTACATAAAAAATGTTTTCGTTATCATTTATATTGAATGTACTTTTATGCGAACAAATGCAGTTAATACGAATAAAGAATAATAATTCAATTTAAAAATTTCATAAAAGAAAGATAAAAATGAGATGTATAAAAAATAAGATTGAAAAAGATGTATAAAATTACACAACTACAAACTTTTGTCGAAATGTGGGTGGGTGTATTTTATTTATATTTCTTGTTGCTGCATTGTTCCAATATTTATATGCATGTGTTTGAATAAACCCCGTTCGTTCATTTAGTTTGACATTGTTTTGTTGTTTTCATTTTATATCAAGTCTTGCTCTTTGGTCCCCCTAATCTGTCTGACTTTCTGTCTGTATGGATTTGGTTGGTATTCATTCATTCACAAGTTTTGTTCATATGTATGGCAAAAATATTAACTGAACTGAACTAAAATATATGTAAACACAACTATTTGATAGTGCACGTTAAACTTTACAAGTATAGCTTGAGATTTTGTTGTTTTTGCTTTAATCTAAAAACCTCTTAGAAAATAAATAAAATGCAACAACAAAAACATCAGTAGTGTACTAACCATTTGAATGCACCACCACAACAATGTTAATAATAGCAACAAATATTTGTATAAATGTTTTGAAGAAAAAAAAAAAGTTAAAAGTAGTTCATACTCCAACTAGTTTATGCTGATTGCCCGTTATTTGTAAAGACTTTAAAATCCGGGTTACCAACAAGACTTTTCCAACACTTACTTGTTTTATTTCTTAATTTTTTGTTTGTTTTTGTTTTGTTTCAAACCACTAAAGACTGCACATAACCACAACAACAACAATGAATATTAAACAAAAACTATTTTATAGTTTCATTTATACATAGTATATATAGTTTGGTTATGTTGTTGTTTTTTCATCAGACTATTGCTCCGTCTTGGGAACAGGCGTTCATATTTTTCAGCAGCTTTGTTTTTTCTTTAGCAATGAAAAATTCAACTGCAGTTTTTCTGGTATTGCAGCCAGTGGCTTTTTTTATATTTGTTGGTTTTTTTTTCTGCACACACACTTGTGTTTTTGTTGTGCATATTTATATCTGTTGTTGCTCTTTTGTGTTTGTTGTTGTCATTATTGCTTATTATAGTATTGCAGTGTAAACGCAAATCAAAAAAAAATGTAAACAATGGCTCTGTGTCTGTTTTTTTTATTTTATATTACGTTATTGTTAAGATATGACGTTTTCATTGTTAATTTCTTTTTATTTATAAGCATTTTGTATCATTGTTCTGTTTACATTACATGTGTTGTTGACTTTTTATTATTGTACACGCGTTATTATTGATGTCTGTTAATACCTGTATATTAGAGTGTCTCGTCTGGATGCTTTTGGAGATTCTGTTGTTGGAATATGTCTCAAACGATATGTATAATGAAAAAATCCAATAAAAAAATTTTCAAACGATTTCAAGATCTTAGAAAAATAGGTTAAAATAATTTTTAATTATAAAAATAAAATTTTTTGGTTTCAATAATTGAATTTATTGAAAGAAAAAAATGCTGATGGAAAAAAATTATTGGTTTTAACCAAAAATAAAATGTTGGTACAAAAAAATTTGAAAAAATTTTTTCATAGCTCTTAGTGGTTTGACAGTTCTAACTTAAGTTTAACTGATTAATGATGCTCAGTTAAACCTAGATAATAAACTAAATAAACAATAAGAAAAAACCAAAAATATAAGTTTAAGCTAGGTTTAATCAAAGATTGTAGATTATATTTATCCCAAAGAGTAGGTAGCTCTTAGTGAAGCAGTATTATGTTGGATATCCCTTGTTTTTCTTACTGTTCCACAGCGACAATAATTAAGGATTCTATCGTCTCCTCTGAAATATTTTACCATTCCAATTTTACGATCTAGAATTGAAATGAAATCTGTCGACTTCAAAACACATAACTCGGGCAACTTCAAAACACAACTCATTGGATTGTAACCACTCGGTTGAAACCCAAGATGTGTGTTTGGGGTCATTGCCGTGCTGGAATCTCCAAATTAGGGCAATATTTCCCTTAGCGTATGAATACAGGACATCATTTAAAATAGATCTGTATTTAATTTCATGACCTGAAAAATTGTAAACGCCAACCAAAAAAAAAATATTACAAAAATAAAAATTTTTTACATTTTTTTTGACATAAAGTCTTTTTCAATAATAAATTAAAAAAATATAGTTTTAAAATTTTTTTTAACAAAATTTTATTAAAATATTTTTTTTTAAATTTTGAAAAAAAAATTAATTTTATTTACCTAAAAATATTTAAAATTTTTATTTGAAAGTATGTATAATTTGGTGAAGAGTGTGTAATATTCGGTACAGCCAAATATAGCTCTCTTACTAGGTTTTTAATCATTTTCTTACGTATTCTTTTTGTTTTAGTCTTCAATCTTGCAAGAGTTTAAAAGTTTCCATTGTTTTGCCAATAAAGACATTCCATAAACATTAATGCGTAAAAACGCTGGAATTTACTATATATTAATAGAAAACTAGTTTTAGATTTTTACTGTTTTTAAAAAAATTAAATTACAAACAATCTTCATTGAACCACTTTATATTGATATCATGATTTTAAATCTCAGATAGAGGAGTGAAGGCTTGATTAAATTAAATATGCAACGTTTGAGTGGATTTATAAAAAAAGTTGTGTCCTACGAGACACTCTACTATACATATTTATGTGTGTAATAACTATACATAGTGTATCCACCTACACATTGTGTTAAATATTAAATTTAAATTTATTATGGTTAAAAATAATATTTCTTTGTTACACGATTTCTTTTTATTGTTAATCCTTTCGTTTGTCATCTATTTTTAATATAAATGTCATATTTTAGATTAAGAACATGGGAACATGTAATTGGAAATAAATTTGAAATTTCTATAAAGTTATATTTTAATTCCATTTCATTTCACAATTCATTTTTAAAATGATAAAAATATGTTTTTACCTAAAAATAATATTAAGAAATAAACATCCCTAATTCTTACCAGCCTCTTTTATAAAATCGCTATAATTTTTATTTATTAAGTACAATAATTTAATAATTATACATTTTCTCTACTTGCAGGAAGAAGAAATAACAAAAAAATGCGAATACCTATTTAAACAAGACTATACACTCATCGAACTCGATAATACCAATGGGGTCTTAAGTCCACGATATCCGGGTCGTATTTTTATACCCGAATACGAACACGGCCATATGGCATCCACCATAACGGCCAACAATACAAGTATATTTAATCCAACGACAACAAATACAACGCCACAAAATAGCACCATCGTCAATGGTTTCCATCACAATGCAACAGGTTCCAATGGTTCTAGTAGTACAACATCAAACACTAACAGCGGTATACATGCCTTTGTAACATTTGCCAATTCGTCAATGCACCCAAATCAACAGCAACCGCCACAACCACCCCAATATCCAAGTTCTCAAACCTTTTTACAATATCAACAGCAATTGCTACAGCAAACATCGCCTGCAACTGTTGCGGCCACAAATGTCTTGACCAATACCGCCACCAGCACTATTTACGAAGATCTATATGATGTTAATAAAATACGAGAACTGATTACTATGGCAAAATATGCGCGATGCCGTCAACGTTTTTCCGTTCCAGTCATTATGTATCGTGGCAAATATATTTGTCGTTCGGCTACAATATCTGTTAATGCCGAAACGTATGGTCGCAAAGTTGTTGATTATGCGTATGACTGTCTGAATGGTACGAACTATAGTGAGCGGGGGAATCATATTGTTGACGATGAAAATAATGATAATAATGAAGATTCGTTAATGAATCATGCCTTAAATGAGCCATCACCGTTTTCGTACGAAGAGGTAATCAAAAGTGATATACAACTGCTGAATGCCTTGAATGTCAGCACAATCATTGATCTTATGGTGGAGAAGAGAAAAATTAAATATTTTATGGCGTAAGTAGTTTACTTTATATATTTTGTGTGTTTAATTGAAAAGTAATTGTCAGACCAATATCGCTATATTGAACATGTCCATCTGTCTGTTGAAATCAACTTTCCAATTCTCCCAAATAACTTACAAACATGATTGATACTTCAAAATATAAACACACATATTCGGTTCTCGATTTATCTGCAAAATATTTTTTATCGAAAAATTTTTACCAACTTTTTTTTTCATCAAAAAATGTTCTTTTTTTCTTTTGTTCATTTAAAATATTCTACTAATTCTTGTTATCATTTCATAATTCCATTTCAGTGTTTCCTCATCCGAAAAGGCTGACCCGGAAAATCACTATGAAAACTTTAATCTACTGTCACTGCCCTATCCGGGTTGTGAATTTTTTAAGAAATTTCGTGACAATAATTATATGGCCAAGAACTTATTCTATAATTGGAAACTATCGTTTAATGACGCTAATATATCTGTACCCAAATTGGGTCCCACAACCGATTTAAATATCAATTGGAACGAGTATAAAAATTGGGATTTGGTTCTAATAACACAAAATTACCTAAAAACCTGCCTAAAGTATATACAAGAAGAGAAGTCCGGCCTACTGATACACTGCATTAGCGGTTGGGATCGTACACCATTGTTTATATCACTGGTGCGCCTATCACTGTGGGCCGATGGTCTCATCCATCAATCGCTGAATGCGTTTCAAATGGCATATTTTACATTGGCCTACGATTGGTATTTATTTGGACATCAGTTGCCGGATCGTTTGAAAAGAGGAGAAGACATAATGTTTTTCTGTTTTCATGTGCTTAAATACATAACCGATGAAGAATTTAGTATTGTAGAACATAGGTATGTATAAATATTCTATATTGTATATATATATGTGTTTATAACATTTTATGAAAATTTGTATTGTCTTGTGTTGTCAGGAAACGTACTAAAACATCTAGTAGTAGTGGAAGTAGTGTTATTATTATTAAGTCTGATTGCGGTGATGAGGAACCACTTAAAGAGTATGTTTTTAATTTAATTATAGAATACTAATTGTAGTTTGCATTATTTATATAGAGACTTTATTTTAAGTTACGATCAAGACAGCAACGATAGTTTTTCCAATAGTTCCAACTGTGATATGTCCATAACGGATAATTTCTATGCAACCGCAACTGCAACCGCAAACGCAGCGACAACAGTAACAGCACAAGCTTCTTGCAATAATATTGTGGGTGTTAATTCTTTAACAAATCGTTCGCCCAATCCAAAAAGGTAAATATTTGTAAATGACAAAGTTTGTAATTTGACACATTAATTTATTATACATTCCATTGCAGATCAAAAACTAGTCCCATTACAGTGCCAGGTGCTAGTGCCACACGTCAAAGGCAAGAATCGACATCATCGAACGGTAGCTGGCAAGTGGTTACCGATACCGGTTCCATAGACTCCATGATGAATGGCAGTTATATGATGCGTTTTATATCACAACAGCAGCAAGATGCCAATTCTCTAACATCCAACAACAGTGGAAATGGTCTAGGCAATGGCAGTAGTACTAGTGTTAACAATGGCAGTGGTAATAATTCCTCAAATACTCCCAGTAACGGTTCAAATGCTAGTGGAGGCAGTATAAATAATGGTGCCCTTAACTATGTAACAAATAGTATAAATGGAAAAGATATTTTGCCTTCAAACAAAACCACATTATTGTAAGTATATAAAGTCTTACAAATGTTGTAATATATATTCTATAAATACGTTTTTTTTTTGTTTTCAGACGTAAACAACGTTTAAATGCTGTACGCGCCATATTTATACAAGCCTATGGAAAAACAGTGGGCCTTAAATTTAAAGAAGGTTCAGCCATGAATTTAGCCACATTTGTAGGTACTCTAGCCGATCAATTGTTTTAATTGTAACTTTATTTAAAGTTTTTGAGTATTTATTTGTTGTACCTCCCTAATTAACTACCGTTCCTGCAAAAATACATACAATTAATTATTTTCTTTCTGTATTGTTTGTGTTTAGGTTTATTTTTTATTTTAATTTTTTTTGCTATTGGTTTTATTAATGTTATACACTACACATATTTATGTTTATTTATAATATTGTATGATAAAAAAAATAGTTCGAAAGAGAGAGAGCGAGAGTGAGATAGAGAAACAAACTATTTAAATATATAAGAAAAACAACGTTTATTAAAATCTAAAATTGTATTAAAATAAGAAAAACCATAACATAAATCATATTAACAACTAAAATAACAAATAGGCGAAAGAAAATAAAACAATTGAAATTCTATACACTCTTTTTTTTAAGTAAATCTAATAAATTTTTTTAATATTTATTAAAGGCCTGAATTTGTAAAACGAAACCTAAAACAATTTTATCAAAGATACTGGCAATTTTTTAATTTTTTTCATAAATATTTTTTTGAACGTTTTGAGTTTCATTTTAAAAAATAAGGCCTTAAAATTTTACAAAAATAAATTCGTTTTTATACACAATTTTGAAAAAAAATTATTGTTTTTAATCAAATTTTAGCTTAAAAAGCAGTGATTTTTGAATATACATTATGATAAAAGGAAATGTTTTAAGTAAAAGAAATTATTGCAGAAGTTGAATAAATTTATGTTTTACCATTTAAAAAGGAAAATTTCTAATTTTGTTTTAAATTAAAACCTTATTTAAAAAAATAGAAAATTTATACACCTATCTATCACTCATTAACACGAAGTCTGATGTTAACTAATATTTATACTGTAGGTTAACTGTTAACTATCACATAACCAGACTTTGTGTTAATGGGGCTATGTCAGATAAACTGTTTTTGATTAAAAAAAAAAGTAAATAAAAGGTAAACATTTTTGATTTTTTTATACAGCATTTCAAAAATATATTCTAAGATTTTTAATTTCATAAATTAAACAAAAAAAAATAAATAAAACTCCAAAATTTAAAAATATAAAGTTTTTTGAAATATTTGCTATATTAAGCTTATTCACAAAGCTGTATACAAGTGATTCTAAGGCACTATTTTTTATACCTGGGTTACTAAGTCATTAACATAGACAATATGTATATCTTTTGATAGCTATTACAAAGACCTTTCAAACGACGTATATAATTCTAAAGAAATTAGGACAGAAAATGGATCAAAATCGGAAAAAATATTTTTTAAACCGATTTTTATTTCACACTAATTTTTTTTTCAACACAAGTTGTTTTCAGTTTTGATCTTAAATTATACTTTGGTGAAGGGTATTATAAAATTCGGCACAAATGGTTGAGCTCGATCCGTGCCTAAATATATGCAAAATTAGATTTCTCGTACACAAACAGGACTGTATTACAAAATTTTGTTTTATTAGACCACAACATTTTCCGAGTTTATATTTATATATTTTCCATGGAATGATCAAAGATTTCGGTTTAAAAATCAAAACTTTTGAGCTTTCTCCGAGATATCCAATTTTTAAAGCATAATAGGCTTAAAAGTGTATTGGAAATTGCCGGTGAAGCCAAAAACCTAAATACTTTAGCAAATCTAATAAAGTTTATGGGTTTTTTGATATTTAAAACACGTCAAATGATGGGTGAATAATAAAATAATTCACCCTTATCGCTGGCGTATGTGTTTTTCGCCTTCGACTGTTTCGTACTAGATTGAAGATAAAATGTAACGTTTATTTAATCTAGTACAAAACTGTCGTAGGCGTAAAACATATACGCCAACGACGATAAGGTGATTATTTTTCTTTGTTTATCAGAAAGTAGTAGAAATCAACTTTATTATTGGCAATAATGTTAAAAATAATGTAATAATGTTAAAATATGATGAAATTTTTTTAAAACGTAAAGATATTTGGTGTAAAAATTTAGAAAATGTCTGCTCCACAGAAAACAAGCTGTTGGTTTGTTTTAGATATACATAAAAGATTCGACATATGCGAATTATGTTTTCCTCTTCTTTTTTCTTAATTTAAACTTAATTATTTTTAATTAAAAATCTAATGAAAACTAAGCAAAAAAAAATCCGCAAATCAATAATCACTCTATTATCTTCTCTACTATCATTAATATATAATAAACTATTACTACCTATTATACAATAAATAACATGTACATAGATTAACCCAAATTAATAAAAGAAAAATGCTGCCTCTGTATATTTAAAAAAAATAATTCGTTATTTTTACTTTGATTTTTTTTTACTTAAAATCAGAATAATAAAAAAATAAAGTTGTGGTTTATTTGTTTTAGCAGAATTTAGGCAAGAAATTAAATACAAATTAATTCAAAAGTATCAAAATAAATATTTGAACAATATTCAAAACGTAAAATAACCTAAAATTCATAAATATATGAAAAGTTCATCTGTTTAAAACTATAAAATAAATGTTCATAAAAATCGAATGTATGTCAATCACACAGAAATAGATACTTGCTAATATTTTCAAATTAAAAATAAATAAGGCTATTAACGATTTTTTTAATTAATTCTTTATTTCACATTTCGGCAAAACAATTGACATAATTTTTAGTAAAACTAAAAATAAATCAAATAATTTAATTTTTAAATTCCAAAAATTCCAGCTGATTCCTCTTTCGAGATTTCCTCCTTGACATCCTTATGTTTATCTTTATCAATTTTTATTATTTTTGCTAAAGGCAAATAATCCTCAACATTTATACGCTTAAGTCTAATCTCACAGGGTTTAATAAATTTATGTACATCTTTTAGAGGCACCCAGCCATGGGTGTTCTTTGCATTCGTGTAGGTTTTTATACTGTGTTGGTTCGAATAGTTTGAGTAGAATATCTTCTCCTGAGCATTGACGGATGTGAGCAGAACCTGGTTAAAACCAATCTCATTTAAAAATTCATCAGTTTCTTGATTGATTTCCGTCCAAGACGCCTCTTCTAAGTTTGTCGTTTTGCCCTCCAATTCGGATGACAGTATTAAATCTAGTATTTCTTTTTCTAAGGCTAATTTTTTTTCCATGGATAGTTTGGCAATGGCGCAGATGTTTTGCAGTAGTAAGTTTTGTGATAAACTGCTGGGTTTGATCATAGCATTGCAAGTTTGATCCTCTAATTCAGTGCTGATTTTCACGACCGACTTTCTGAGAGATTGAGGTATGGCTTCTAGGTCATAGGCTTTGCTAAGACATTGTATAAGTGGTTTCAAAATCTCCCACCTATTCATGAGATCACCGGTGGAAAAAGCCGCACTTGGATCATTGGCATATGAACGATTGAAGGCAGCATTAATATTTTTCCAAGCCCATGTCGAATAGTCGCTATCATTGTAAGCTCTAACGCGAGGATTATAAAGAAAGGGGTATTTTTGTATTAAATCCAAGAGTTTGCCATCGTTGAGTACGGTTTTGCCCTGGGCATTTACATTGGAAATGTTAAGGACTTGTATGCTGCGATTGGCATCACCGACCATTTTTTGTAATTAATATAATTTATCAGAAACTATAACTTCTTTGTTTTTAAACAAAATATATATTTTTTCAGATTTGTTGTTTATATTTTTCACTTATTTAGCAGACATTCACTGTAAAGTGTTAACAGAATAAATAATATAACAACTCTGTTTCTAATTCGTTACGAGAAATTGGCAGCACAACGGTGATGCCGCTGGTTTTTCGTAGTGTGAAATGGGGGGGTATTCAAACCGACCCCTCACATAAGAAATGTACGGTGTGTTTGACGTAAGCCGGATGAGCCGGAGTATAAAGTTATACAACCTGGCAGCAATTTTATAAATACTCCATTTAAAATAGCTAACAGTTTAATGATTATTTGCTTGAGGGCCAACTTTTAGCAGAAGTCTCTAAATTGTTGAAGAAAGTGAGTAAAACTCTCAGCAACAAGAAGATTGATACACTTTTCCAAATATTAGCAGCCCAATTATGAATTTGAATAGGAAAAATGGGAAAAGGAATAAAACTCCCTTGGAATTTTTATTCATAATTGGGCTGTATATCTATCCTATTTGTGAATTCAAGCCCTTTCAAACGATATCAAAACATTTGAGATCGAATAATTATTTTAGGAGATATTTAAGATTTTAGTGATTTATTACATTACACAATTTATTACATCCAAACGACATTACACAATTTAATGATCATCGGTCCATAATTTGTCATGGTTCCCATATCAGACCCACCTAATATTTGGCTCTATTAACATTCTGTTTGCTTTGGGGATACAAACATGTTAATTGGGGATGATGACTGAAAAAATACTGGCAGCACTGCCGGAGCTTTTTTTATTTTTTTACTTAAAATATGGCAACATTTAGCAGAGGTTATCATTAAAACACGAACCTCCTGGCCCTGGGTGATACCGATACAGCCCTTTCATTGAATTTTGTAATCCACTGTCTTTACAGTTCTTTTTCAATTTCCGGCTAGAGATAAGTGTTTAATACATTGTTTAAAAAATGTTGCACATTGAATGTAAAGATTCCAATTTGGAACCCGTACCCATTAAGGTAGACACGAAATGTTTATTATAAATTTATGGAATATTTAATGGAGTACATATTTTGAATGTTACAGATTGGTATTATTGGCGGTTCAGGTTTGGATGATCCCGATATTTTGGAACAACGCAAGGAAACCGTAGTTGATACACCCTACGGCAGTCCCTCCGATGCTTTAATTGAAGGAGAAATCAATGGTGTAAAATGTGTTTTATTGGCTCGCCATGGCCGTAAACATAATATTATGCCTACTAATGTGAACTATAGGGCTAATATTTGGGCTTTGCGTCAAGTGGGTTGTACTCATCTCATCGTTTCTACAGCTTGTGGTTCATTGCGTGAAGAAATCAAACCGGGCAACTTGGTGTTACCTAACGATTTCATAGATCGTACTACAAAGAGAGCCCAGACATTTTATGATGGTGCCGACAGCAGTCCCCAAGGTGTATGCCATTTACCTATGTATCCGGCATTCAGTGAAAGGTGTAGACAAATTCTATTGGCCAGCGCCAAAGAGTTAAATATTGCAGTTCACGATAAGGCTTGTATTGTCACCATTGAAGGTCCACGTTTTTCTTCACGTTCCGAAAGTAATATGTTTAGACAATGGGGTGGTGATTTAATCAATATGACCACATGTCCTGAAGTAGTTTTAGCCAAAGAAGCTGGTTTACTTTATGGCTCAGTGGCTATTGCCACCGATTATGACTGCTGGCGTATGGGATGTGAAGGCGTAAATGTTCAGGATGTTTTAAAAACATTTTCCGAAAATGTAGCTAAAGTTAAACAGATTTTAGTAAAAGCTGTAACAAATATTGCCAAAGAAGATTGGACTGAAGCCGTATTAGATGCCAAGGTATATTCTTAAGGTTCTTTTGTAAAACTATGTATATAATTTTTCTTTTTATTTCTCATTACAGCAATGTGTTTGCAACAATACTATGTCTGCTAAAATGTGACGCTTTTTAAAGCTTTGCCAAGAAGTTACCGAAGAATCTTTACAGCACAAAAAGCCAATAAAACGCACTAATATTATGGGCTTTATACCCCCATATGGTGATTTACAACCTAAAATTCACTCCATTTCCATATCATATGAATTAACAACTAAAAACAACGATACACCAGTAAGAAACACAACTAAACAAAAATTCAAATTAAACGTTTGAACGTTTAATGCAATAGAATCCATAAAAAGGCATTTAAATATGTACTATTTTAAGTTCAATTATAAATATAAACTAAATGTACTCTCATAAAGTAAATAATAAAAAAATAGTAATTAAATTACCTGTTGACTTGTGTTGTTTTTATGGAAGTCTTTAACTTATATTTAAGCGAAGTTTTTCTTTTGAAATTATTTTGTTTAAATTAGTTTTTTTGTTTTGTTTTAAGAATAATTTAGGGACATTTACGTTCTACTTGACTTTTGCCGGATTCTTCATATTCTTGAGATGATATCCACATTTGTTGGAATGTGCCAATTGAAGCCAATATTGATCCGCCTATCCAAGCACCAAATCGTCTTTCTACACTACCATTGGCAGAAATCATTTTCAGGCGTGTGTTAGAGGGAGCGCGTAATTGCAAATCACGATTTAAACGTTCTGGGAATCCTTGAAGCAATGTGTTGCCGCCTATAATTAATATAAATATTTAAATAATACTAATAAAAATATATAAAAATAAACTGAGTTCTTGTTCTGAAAAGTTGTAAAAAGAGCTCATGTTGTCGCAACGACGATATGTAATTAAATTACCTGTTACTACCACCGATCCGTATAACGATAAACGGACATCAGCATCACACATTCCAACACTAGTAGATGCCAGTTGACCTGCCCCCAAGGGAGCATGATCGAACAAACTTTCCGCCAATTTAAAACGTTCTGAGCCAAACTCCTGATGATAACCATTAGGAAATTCATAATGTACCATGGGTATCTGAGAAGCTACTCTTTCGTCAAAAGGGTTTTCCAACACCTGCAGAATATTCATTTGAAAATCTTGCAGCAATGACTTCATCATATAATTCTGCCAAGATTGTGTTAAATTTTCAGGCAACTTGCGAGTGGTAAAACGAGGAGCATCACGTTCCTTCACCACATCTTTGGAAGCAATATTATAAGCTGGCGACAAATCAATACCACCCTTTTCCAAGTGTTGACGACACTGCATTGATAAATAGTCACCACCTAGAGGTGATTTAACCACAGCCTGTGACAAAACATATCCTTCGTGTACGGGTACAGCTGAAGTGTGTGTAGCTCCACTGTCTACCACCAAGGCGGTGGCTCTACCACTAGCAAAAGCTGCCAAAACAGCATTTTTAACTAAAAAGAATGCGGGCACATTATACTTTTCAAACATTAGCTCAGTTAGTTTTTCACGATTGTTGCGCACATTCCAGGAGGCTTCCGAAAATAATACCGGATGATATTCCGGTTCTGATTGTATGACCTTGGCATAAGCATAGTCAATAACTTTTTCGAATAGATCCCAATTATCAATCATGCCATCTTTCATATACGTCTGTATTTCCATATTAGAACGGGGCACGTTTATGTACGTGGTGTCTACATAATATTTTTGAGAATCTGTATCTGGAGAAATTTTATTTTTTTTTATTATTTTTCATTTTGATTAAAAATTTGTAAACCTACTATTTTGTGTTATATTATTATCAGATTTCGTCTCCAAATCCATATTTGTATCAGGGGATTGCGGGCCCACTCCTACTACAGAGGGAATTTCCGCCTTTGGTGTATCCTCTTGAGCATAGCCTACTCTTAGGGAATGATGTCCTGGATCAAACACCAGTGCTCCAATTTCATCACCGCCATATAGCATATTACCGGCACTCATTTTGCATTAATTTTTTTGCACAATCTTTCATAAATTTACAATTTAAAAATAAAAATAAAATGTTTTTCTTCTCATACAAACGCCGCTTGTTCACTTGTGATGTAAAAGTACTGAGTATTTCGGTATTGAGTACTAAATACCGACTGCTTTTTGTGAGTACTCGATACTCGGTACTTTTAGAGTTGCAATATAATCCGTTAATTTAAATCATATTAAAGTGTCAGTAATAATTGTAAAAAATTTTAATATTTTATGTGAATTTGTATTTAATGAAACAAGTGTTTATTTATGTAAAATTTGTATTTATTTATTCAGACTCATTAATATCTAATCGTTCAGTAAGTGTTTTAATTTGATCGTTTAAATATTGATGGGATATAATTAAAGCAATTATTGAAATCATTAAACCTTGAAGCTGAAAGTAGATAAAGCGATAACATTTATTTTATATTTTTAATATGTTTAAATGCTTTTGTGTAAAAACGTACCATTAAAAAATTCCATGTATTAAATTCCACTAAACCAAATAGTTTTAATTTGAAGTCTTTTGATAACTTATGTTTAATATGTTTTAAAATTGACTTTATTTCAACTACAAGACGCTTCTTTTCAAATAATCGTGCCACTATTATTTCGTAAAGATTTTGTTTCTGTAAAATATACGTAATTATATTTATTATAATTAATTACATATTTCAGCTTAAGGTTAATTCTGACATTTTAACATATTTTTTTAATTAAACTTACCGCTCTGACAAAATTCCATCTCGTTATTAACAAAATCGCATAGTCCAACAGAATACAAACAAATATGGCGCTATTGCTGGCATAAAAAATTCTACGATTTCGATTTGTAAATAAAACATTCCAAGAATTTTCAAAATACACGCGACCATAAACACCGGCCAATAAACAGTTAAAATTCAGACCTACTAATACACCCAATTGACGTTGTAAAACTGAATCGAACAGTTTCAAATAATGTGCTATAAAATCTAAACGTTTGGAGATATTCGCATAAAATAATGTGAAATCATTTGAATTTTGATTTAAAACCGGATTAACAATTTCAACCACTACATTCGATTGTAAGTTTTTGGAAATGATATCGTCATCGTGTTCTTCTAAAATTGACCGCATAATAACCAATTCTCGTTTAATGGAACATAAGCCCAAAGTATATAGACGCAAACAACCAGCCACAGTCAAGTGAGGTATAAATAAACCCAAGCCTATCATTATATGATCCAAAGGCGGTAACTCAAATTTAAGCTCGATTGCTATATACAAACCAAACGTGAAGGCCACCATGAGGGTAGAGAAAAACATCAGGTAGATACTAGCTTCCCACATATCAAATGAATCTTGACGTTTTAAAGTTTCCGTGAGAATGCGTACTAAGTCATTCGATATTTTGGTTAAATTTTTCCATTCAATCATACAAAATACGAAAGCTTTAAGGCCCAACAATACTTGTAAACGTACTAGGTCCTTTAAAAATGGTGACATATCCAATAACAATTTCAACATGGACGAGCTCTCAAAATGATGACAGAAGCAGATGAGATACAAAAGGAACAGGATGAGAAAATAAACAATTCCACATATTTGTAAACGATAATGTAACGATTTACGATCGTACCAACGTATATGGTATCCGGTTAGAAATAAATAAAAACTAGTTACGCGTATTATGCGATCTAGATTCATTGTGAACGGTTAAGCAATAACTGACAAAAAGATTTAACTACCAAATTCATATGAAAGTAAAATGAGTACATATTATTTAGTAAATAATTCAATCGATTAATATCTGTTCATTGTCTATGAAATTCATTGCCTAATTAGCTTTCAAATATTATTTAACAATTAAAAATAATACACATTTTTTAGGAGAAATTGAGAAAATTAAATATCCAATAAGGTAACAATTTATTAATAGCAACAACATTTAGTTCAAATACTTCAAATCATTTTATAAATTATAGCGATTAAATTTATTGAAAATGCTACAGCAAATGGACGTTAAAATCATAAATTCACAAAACATTAGATTTGTTTTTATGTAATTTAAAAACTAGAAAATTCTTACAATCTATTAAAAAAAATAAAGCTTATACATATAAGTTGAAACAATAAACATTTAATTTAATATAAAACTACCTTTTAATAATTTTTTAACAATTTTTTTGATTGTTGGTATAAGGAAAACTGTGTTTTTTGAATAAAAATTAATTTTTGGGGGATACGACATGAAAAAACTGAGAACCCTGATTAGGATAAAGCGGTTGTCGATAATATGGTTTAAGAGCTTGGTGTTATCATTCTATACTGAATGGCATTTATTAAAAGAAGAAAAATCTTTATTATCGAAAAGAAGTAAATATAAACAAAAAATAACAAATGAGTAACAAAAATTTAATTCATGTGGATATAACTGAAAAAATTATAACAGAAGTTAGTAAATATGAATGTCTATATAATAAAGATTCTGAATCCTTTACAAACTATCAGTATAAGGAAACCATCTGGAGTAAAATTGGAAAAGATATTGGTATACCAGGTGTGTACAAATATTTTAAATGATTTTGTAAAACTTGTTTAAAATAATATTATTTTCAATTTATAGCTATAGAAGTAAAAAAAAAGTTCAAAAACATACGTGACGCGTACAAAAAGTACAAAAAAATGGTAATGTCACCAGGAAATGATACAATTTTACGCAGACCCTATAAATACGCCGCACAATTACAATTTTTAGAAGACCCCAACGCGGATATGTAAGTTTTATTTATTTCTAACTCAGTAGTTTTTAATCAAATATACTTTCCATATTTCAGGACAGCGTGTCATATATCAGAAAGTTCATTAGATAAAACTACTGACTCATTTAGCGAAACAGATGTTTCGTTTTCGAAGAAAAGAAAATTAGAACACAACGACAATTCATGGCGGGATCCAATTGATGAGCCAAGTTCATCTTTTGTAATCATACCAAATAATACCACTAAAAATGATCTTTCTCAGGACTATTGGACGACAAATCCGGAACAACCGGAGCCTCACTCGGACAATGATTGTCAATCCAGCGACAGTTGTAGTCCGGGGGAAAAAACTATCGACAACAGTGAAACGATTACAACAACAAATAAAACTAAGTCCAGAAGAAAAAGAAAAGGCAAAACAAACTGTACAATGCAATTATTTCAGTGTTTGGCTAATAAAATAAGTGATAGCAATTTAACAGTGGAGCAAAAAAATCATATAGAAATTTCAGTTTGTAGGCTGGTATATTCG
Organism: Calliphora vicina; assembly: GCF_958450345.1. NCBI lineage: Eukaryota > Metazoa > Arthropoda > Insecta > Diptera > Calliphoridae > Calliphora > Calliphora vicina. The sequence goes on along the minus strand of NC_088784.1, from coordinate 96,891,154 downwards.
AAAATAATTGAATATACTACCATCGATTAAACTTCTAACGACTTATTCATAGTCGAATTTTAAATTTATCAAATTTTTTTTTATAAACCTTTTATAAACTTAAAAATTGACTAAGAATTTGGGGTTTATTTTTTAATTTTCTCTACTACATATTACTATAATTTCATACTACTACATAGTATTTATGTATAAAATTTACAGATATAAGAAAATCAGCCCAATTATGAATAAAAAATTCCGCGGGAGTTTTTTCTCATTGAAATTGAATAGGAAAAATGAGAAAAGGGAAAAAACTCCCGAGGAATTTTTATTCATAATTGGGCTGAATATAAATAAAAAATTAAAAAACTGTACAATATTATATTAATTAGTTCTTTCAATATAGATATGTATTTAAAAAAATTAATAGATTTGTGTACATCTTAAAAAGGTGTTTCGGATGGGGAAATAATTGGTTTAAAGATAACCGAATATCGGTAGAAATCAGTTTTATTCCAACGAAAAAAATCATACTGAAAGAGTAATACTACGTCCATAAGGAGTATACATAACCCTTGTAGCACAGACTAGTGTTAGAGGCTTTAATTATTACTTTTTTAATTTATATTAAAAAACTCAATTTTAATAATTATTTCCCGAGTTTTATATTTGCTTAGAAAGTACAAGAAAATACGCACTTATAACATTACATATCATCCAAAACGTTCAAACTTCTATATACCCTTCTCACTAAGGTGAAGGGTATAAAAAGTACTAAATTAGAGTTGAAAGTTAAAAGAATTTCAACACTAATTTAGTACTTTTTATATCCTTCACCTTAGTGACAAGGGTATATAAATATAAGTTTGTCATTCCGTTTGTCATTTCCACAATATAATTTTCCGACCTTATGAAGTATATATGGGGCATTTCACGTCAAGTGAACCAACTTTTGAAATCGATGTCTTCCGATAGTAATTCGGACACCATTTTTCAACAAGATCGGTCAAGAACTCTCTGAGTTATAGGAGGTCAAAATTTGACATTTTGGCCAAACAGGTGTTTTTTTTTATCCATATAACTTATTACCTATTGTTCTTAGCAAAATGTGTCCCAAATAGTTTAGATAGCTATTTATGCAATCTTTCGAAAAAAAAATTAAAAAAATTTAATAAAATATTTTTGATTTTTTTTTTTTTAAATCAAAAATATTTTTGACTTTTTTTTTCAAAATGGGCCCTTTTTATTTTTTTTAAGAAAGCTTAGGTCTTTTCCTAAGCGACCTATATGGTCGCTTAGTGGGATGCGAGTGGGATATCTATCAAAAAAAATATTTTGTAACTCAAGATTTAAAATTTTTGAATTTTTTTGCAAAATCAAAAACTTTGTTGACTTTTTTTTAAAAAAATGGATTTTTTTTTTTTTTTTTTGCTCAGAAGAAAGCTTATGTGTTTTCCTTTAACACCCTTTTTGTCGCTTAGTGGGATGCGAGTGGGATATCTATAAAAAAAATGTTTTGTAACTCAAGACATACAATTTTTTACTTTTTTTTGAAAAATCAAAAACCTTTTTGACTTTTTTTTTCCAAAATGGACTCTTTTTTCATTAATTTTTTTTTCTCAAAAGAAAGCTTAGGTCTTTTCCTTTAAAACCTTTTTGGTCGCTTAGTGGGATGCGAGTGGGATATCTATCAAAATAAATGTTTGTATATCTGGATTACTAAGTCATTAATATAGACAATTGGATATCTAATGATAGATATTTCAAAGACCTTTGCTACGACGTATATAAGACCATAGTAAGTAGGACCTATAATGGGTCAAAATCGGAAAAAATATTTTTTATCCCGAATTTTTTTTTCGCTAAATATTAAAAAAAAAGAAATTGAAAAAAACAAAAAAGAAATTTTTTAAATTAAAAAAAAAATAATAATTAAAAAAAAATTTAAAAACAATTCGAAATTTTTTTTTTTTTTAAGAATGAAAAAAAAAATAAATTTTGTTTACCTAAAAATAATTAAAATTTTTATTTTGAAGTATGATTTGGTGAAGGGTACATAAGATTCGGCACAGCCGAATATAGTTCTCTTGTTTGTTATTAAAAGGTACTGTGCCGGTTAGGTTTTCGTACATTTACTGAAATCTACATTTTCCAACTCTGAAGTGTACAGATAGTACATGCATATGTATGTATCTATGTTTGTATTATTTGTAGTACGAGTATCTGCATAGTAAATTGTATATAGATGAAAAAAACAAACAAACAATCAGTTTGATCAGAGACGTTTATGGAAGCGATCGTGTTTTTTACTTTTTCCATTTGATTATTGATTTGTTTTACAAAAAAAAGAAAAAAATTAAAATATAAAAACAAAATAATTAATTAATAAAATACCTATTTCTAAAGTGAAGTTATTTAAATCAAATACAATATATAAATTAATAAAAATTAATCCAATACTATAAAAAGGTATGAAAAAAGAAAAATCCGGAATTATTACTAGTTTTTTCTAATTAAAAGTACATGCAGTATTTCGAAATTTTACGGTGACAAAGTTCAATAATCTAAATATAAATATGTAATTGTAAATGCGTAGTAATTGTTCATTTCAAATTGATAAAAATTAATTGATGTATTTATAAAATTTACAATAGATTAAAATACAAACATATATTTGTACATACAATTAACACATGATATGTATTTATTGTCAAAATTATTAAAACAACTTTATTTTTTAAACAACTTTATTTTTTAAAATACCTTGAATATAAAACAAAAAACAATGCACAACAAGATACATTAAATTATGATATGAAAACAAGTTTTTCTTTATTTATTTACTTTAAAAGAGTATCGCCGAATTCTATGCATAAATATACATACCAAATATGTTTATAGTAAATGCACACCTAATAAAGTACAACCGAATACTAGACAATTGTTCACAGCATTGCATTTTCAAAACCAAACACGTTTTGTTAATGCAAACACAATTGCAGCGGCAGCCATTTTATAAGCCGCAAAATAACATTAATGTCATGTCAATGTTTCTTTGTGTACGCCTGAACACAAAAGATTGTCTACACGGTAGTTATTTATTTCTGGATTTACGGACACAACAAGGGCATCAATAATATTACATATTTACTAGAATGTCTCGTAGAACATAATTTACCTTTATTATTATTTTTCTTTGTGTATCACTTACATCAGGGACTGAAGAAGTAATGGTAATACAAATGTAATTTCTATAGTTTTGGTTCATTAGTATAAAAAGTGTTAATCCAAAATTGCAGAAATACCAACAAATTTAAACCATCTTATGACGTTTTATTTTCTGCCATGATGATGCCTAGATTGGTAAGCGTATAACGTGTTCTTTTCAAATAATATTGCCCTAAAACCCCGAAAATATGCTACATGTTTCACCCTCAATATTATCAAAGGGTTAGAAAGGCACCGCTTCGTTTGTTCGTTTGTGTTATTGAAATAATACAATGAAACGTTATAATTACGATAAAAGAACATACTCTTCATAAAATCAGCCGATTCAGCAAAAATTATTTTCATGTAAAACTAAATCAGCTAACTATAATTTGTTTGGATCGGTCCATATTTTATTATATCCCCCACATAAAGTCCACTTCCGAAAATCACTTAAATATGCATAAATCTCTTTTAATTATCGTTATCAGATTTAAATTCGACATAAATAATCCTTATATATATAAAAATCGTCGTATTTTTGAATCTCTTTTCAAAACACATTAACCTTGTATATAAATATCGATTTGGAATATCGGTCCATATTTTTAACAATATCCTCAATATATGGATTCAAAGCTGGATATAGCTCCAATATGAGGCCATCAGCGCAAAAGTGGTGTAACCTCCATTTTTTTGGTTGCTGTTCTGGTGTTACATGTTCTTACCAACATCAATTCAAAAGTGGGGTAAACTACATTTTGGTATTTAAAAGCAGATAGGTCTGAAAAACATAATATGTATAACAAAGTAATGTAGAAAAAGTGGTGTATGTTGAATACACCAATAAATAAATAGTTTGGGGTTACACCACTTTTGCACTGATAGCCTCATATATGCCCCACTTCCGAAAATCTTATAATTGCAAATAAATATCGTACAAATATCGACATCAAGATACAATTTAACTTCTCAGAATCTCCTAAAAATATTGTTATTGATGATATTTAAAATCAACAAATTACACAAATTAATTATTTGAGGTGAATAAGGAAAAATAATGAGCGAGTTTTTTTTACCGGTATAGTATTTGTAATTCTCATTATATTTAGATGTTTTTACAAAAAAATTCTAAAAATTTATATTATTTATTTTTAATTTTACAGAGCTTCGATTTAATTAATTCAATTTGATCATAATTCTCTAAAATCTTAATTCGGAATTAAAAAAAATGTCAGCCATTCATTCCTTAAATCCATTCCCAGTATCTAGTTCTATAGCTTCATTCTAAGGCTTTTATTTAAATAGAATTCATTTATCGTTGAATTGGTTATAAGGAATTAATTCATAACATAATTCAAATTGAATTAAAATATGTTTTCTTCATTCATATGTTTTTTTGCCTTTTATCATTTATAAAATGAATTGAAAAAAACTGACTTAAGCCTTTTTGTAATAGATTTCAATTGAAGAAAAATTTAATCAATCATTCAATACATATAGCTATTTTGTAATGAATTTAAAATAAAGAAAATTTTAATGATTCAATAAAGAATTAATTCTCAAAGGAATGAATTCAATAAATTTGAAATTTTGATAAGGTAAAATTCCGATAACGCTAAATAATCCAAATTAGCGTTATCGTCACCTTTTAATCGTTGTGAATCTGTATTTACTGATATTGTTAATTACGATTTTTTTGACTCAAACGAAATGTTAATACAATAGAGAAATATACATAGAACGGAAACTAGAGAAACACTCAAAAAAAAATTACTTAATTAAATCACACGTACATGTATTGTTATTGTTTTCACATAATTTGTTTTCCTAATACATTCCCACCACATAGGTTTTTGACAACTGAGTTAGGTCTTTGACAGAAAAGTTTCCGATCTATGTGTATATCCCCTACATTGTTTAGTTTACATTTTATGGTATTAATGCATAAAAATAAAGACTTTTTTTAAGTATAAATCAATTCATATCATGTGGTCTTAAAATAACTTAAAACAAGTATGTATAAACATACATAATTGTTTATGGACAGATCAAATAGCTCAACTCTGTATGGGGTTAGAATTTAAAAAACACTTAATTTGATTTGTGAGAAAATATTATTTATACAAATATATACATACTTATAGATACCCCCTTTTTGTAAAAAGAATGTATGTGGTATTTAAAAAATAGTTTTTGGCTTTAAACTTAAAACTGAAATAATTACAACATGAACTTAAAAAACAAATTTATCGAGGTCATATTGCAAATATATATGTATGTACTCAATAAAATACATCAATTCATTGCCAATTAGTTGTATTTGCTTATTTATATACATATGTATGTTAGAAATCTTTTGCAAATAGTTGAAAATAATAGGCATAAATGACAATTTACGGAATACAATATAAATTTGTATACACAAATTGACATAAAACCCCCAATGCGGTTTTGAAAATAACGATATATTAATATTATATGTATTGACTGTTATATTTATTTTAGTTTTTTGCCGCTGTCGTTTTTATTGTGTTTACACTGCTTCTTCAGCGAACTGGGAGTTCTGTTTAACTCCCAATATAACTCTTTAAATTATTCTTAATTTATGTTAATTTTTAATGTTGTTTGGCCGTCACTTGTTTTAGAGTTCTTTGTTCTTGAAGAACAACACATTAAGCACAATGCAATATCATAATCTTATTTCTTTATTTTAAAACCTTATCGTTTTTCTTTTAACAATTCTCTACGTGGATGGAGACTGAATAATAAAATATTCATACAAAAAATATTAGTTTATTTATATCCCACAATTGTCCCAAAGTCGCTTGGTGATCAAAACAATCTTATAAAATATAGTCGTACGACTGTGTAGAAATTAAAATGTCACAGGTCTTTGAAAGATAATCATCGCAACAAGTGTCTCTATATCGCAATAGTCACAAAAGAGTCGTGAATTCTTAATTTTGATTCTTTAAATAATAATATTATCTTCATACATAAGTATGTATGTTAGTAGGTACAGTGCATAACATTTAAAAAGTGCGACAGTAAAGTTTTGATAAAGATTGTCTACCGATTCGAAACGGTTGAAACGTAACGGTAACGGTGGATTAAAGTTATAATAAAATTTACAAAAATTATAAATTTGCTGACATATTTAATACTAAAAATCTGAAAATTTAAAATATTGCTGAAAACAAAAATTTGCATTTTTATATACTCTAGCCAACCTTGGTTTTGATATTTTATATCAACCTATTTTCTTAAATAAAATCTTTTCAAAAGTTTGAAATTTGTACTAAGAAATTTATCAAAACAGTTTTGATTTGAAAGGAAACTGAAAGTTCTAAAGAATTCATTTCTAATTCAATTTTCAAAATCAATTTAAATTGAATTAGAAATAAACATTCCATTAAATAATTCATTACGAATTAATTGATAGACTTAATTATTTAGTACTTTAGACGAATTATAATTAATTCCTTATTGAATCAATCAAGTTTTTTTTGATTCAAATCCATTACAACATAACTAAACAAAAGCTATCCAGCCTATCAACTTAACATAATTAATACATATTAATACAACATTTTTACTAATAAAAATTTACCGATCTTGTTATAATTTGCTCTCGCGTAACAAAGCATTCCCGTTCAGACGACTAATATTTTATAGTTAGCCGACGAGAGCTGAAGAATTTATCACCTCGCATTGCATTCTCATAATTAGCCGACCGAGAGCCGAAGCATTTATCACATTGAACCGATTGGGAGCTGAAGAATTTATCTTCTTGGATTGCAGCCATAGCTGTGATTTTCCACAATTAGACGTTAGCCGACAGAGAGCCGAAGCATTTATCTCATCGGATTGTAGTTAGCGGACGAGATTTTCGAGAATTAAGCTCAAATTGAACTAATTAGTTCGAAGCTCTGAAGTAGTTTAAACAAGTAAGAGTGCTATATTCGGCTATGCCGAATCTTATATACCCTTCACCTTTGTTGTGGATGCATTATTATTTTTTATAATTAGTATATATGTATGTACATTGCCCACTTTCAGCGTACAGCATCCTAAAGTTATCAAGAACACAAAAAACAACAACAACGCCAAACGAAACAAAACACCAAAAGAAAAAACAAAATACGCAAGCCAATGAAACCAACACACGTCCAAACATACGTTTAATTGTATAAAAAACAACAACGCCAAAAGAAACAAAACACACATACGATTTGTTGCTTTTTTGTCAAAAAAACCAACACACAACCAAACAAACGTTTAGTTGTATAAAAAACAACAACAACGCCAAAAGAAACAAAACACAAAAAAAACAAAATACGCAAAGCATGCACAACCAAGCATACGTTTTGTTGCTTTTTTGTAAAAAAAACCAACACACAACCAAACAAACGTTTAGTTGTATAAAAAACAACAACAATGCCAAAAGAAACAAAACACAAAAAAAAAACAAAATACACAAAACTTGCCCATCCAAACATACGTTTTGTTGTTTTTTTGTCAAAGCATGTAATACATTGTGTTTTTTGATGAAATTTTCAGAGGTTGTCTCGGATTTTTGCTCATATCTCCGTTATTTATGGACGGATTTTGCTGATTTTAAATAGCAAAATTCTCGAAAGTATGTCTGACAGAATTGTTGAAGATTTGGATCCCGTAGATATCTGGGGCCTTCAGAAAATTGATTTCAACAGACAGACAGACAGACGGACAGACAGACAGACAGACAGACGGACATGGCTTAATCGACTCCGCTATCTATAAGGATCCAGAATATATATACTTTATAGGGTCGGAAATGAAAAATGTAGAAATTACAAACGGAATGACAAACTTATATATACCCTTCTCACGAAGCTGAAGGGTATAAAAACATCTTTAATTATCCATATTTTGCTTTTAAATGTGGCTACATAAATAGATAAATACATATAGATCGGAAACTCTCTTGTCAAAGACCTAACTCAGTAGTCAAAAACTACCTCACAAATACAAAAGTTGAAGGAATTCTGTTACGAATTAAATTATCAATGAATTAATTCAATTTAAATAAAAGTCTTTGAATGAAGCTAAACAATTTGTTTGGTGGAATGAACTGTTGATATTTACAATTCTGAATTAAGATTTTCATGAAATAAGGTCAAATTGAATTAAATTAGCTCAGAAGTAGTTTAAAAAACATATTTAATTATCCTTAATTTACTTTCAAATATGGCTACATAAGTAAATAGATAAATACACATAGATATGAAAATCTCTTGTCAGTTGTCAAAAACCTAAGTGGTGAAAATGTATTAGTTAAAAAAGCTATATGAAAACAAAAACAACACTCGTATGTGTGATAATTTTGAGTATTTTTTTTTCAGTTTCCGCTCTATGGCTATAAAAATATTTTTGAGTTCTTTTCAGTGAAATCATGGTTTTGTTTTTATGATGCTCACTGTAAAATATTTTCTCATAATATATATACAGATGTTTATGTGTATGTAACTATGTTTATATATATCGATAAATGTTATCAGTTAACGAGTGCCTTTACCTTGACTTTATACCAAATATACTTATGTACTCGCATAAGAAGTGCGACATATCAAAAATATGTGTTAAATATGTGATAAGAATTGTATATAAACAATTTCTACATATTTACAACTTGTATAAACAAGATTGTTGCACTACTACGCATTTTTTTTACTAATTTATTTGTTTGTTTATTTATTTATATTTTTTTCTTTATCTTTCCATTTAGCACCATGGATAAAACTCTGCGTTTCTTTTCGTCTGGACAAACAAAAGATGTATCAAGCCTGCCCCAAAATAATGCAACCAAAGGTATGGGTGTACAAACAAATGGTTTTCGAGATACGGTAACAGATAATGGAAAACACATACAAAATCCAGCTATCAATATGAAGCGGAAAGATAGTGATAATTTCTTTTATATATTGTGAGTATTAAGAATTATTTACATATTAACGTATAAGATCGTAAATCAGAAATGCATTTTAATAGGGTTTGAGAATTTAGAAATTATGTAAAATTGTTTTCTTGAGGTTCAATAACAAATTAGAAAAATGTATTTAAATATGCACTTAATACCGAACTACACCATTTCCAATAGCATTTCAGATATTTCTAATTGTATTTCCGAATTTTCTAATTCAATTTCATAAATTTCCAATTATATTTCAGAATTTTCCAATACAAATGAAAATATCTAAAAATCAATTGGAAAATTCTGAAATACAATTAGAAATTTCTGAAATATAAATTGGAATATTCCGAAATATAATTAGATAATTCTGAAATACAATTAGAAACTTATAAAATACAATTGGAAATGGTGTAGATATCTTTTGTTGTCGTTAGAACATCACCATTTCCAATTTTATTTCTGAAGTTTCCAATTGAATTTCAGAAATTTCCAATTATATTTCAGATATTTCCACTTGAATTTCAGAAATTTCCAATTATATTTCAGAATATTCCTATTATATTTCAGAAGTTTACATTTATATTTCAGAACTTTCCAATTGCATTTCAGAAATTTCCAATTGTATTTCAGAAATTTACATTTGTATTTCAGAAAATTCTAATAGTAATACCAATGAAAATTTCTGAAATACAAATAGAAAAATCTGAAATACAAATAGGAATTTCTGAAATACAATTACAAACTTTTTAAGTATAAATTAAAAATTCTGAAATACAAATGGAAATTTCTGAAATACAATTGGAAAATTCTGAATTACAATTGGAAATTTCTGAAATATAAATGTAAACTTCTGAAATATAATAGGAATATTCTGAAATTCAACTGGAAATATCTGAAATATAATTGGAAATTTCTGAAATTCAATTGGAAGTATCTACACCATTTCCAATTGTATTTCAGAAGTTTCTAATTGTATTTCAGAATTATCTAATTATATTTCGGAATATTCCAATATATATTTAGAAATTTCTAATTGTATTTCAGAATTTTACAATTGTATTTCAGAATTTTACAATTGTATTTTATAAATTTTCATTTGTATTTCAGAATATTTGTATAATTGGAATATTCTGAAATTCAATTGGAATTTTCTGAAATATAATTAGAATTTTCAGAAATACAATTGGAAATGTTGTAGTTAAAACACAAATAGGTGTTCTTCTTGTAGTTATAGCTGCAGAATAATATATTAAACCGGGTTTATAATAAATATTGTGTTGGTTATAAACATTAAGTTATCCACTGTCCAAGCGAGTGACTAATAAATATAGAGTTAAATGTATCAATGAGAATGTATGTAGTACGTATTTTTAGACAGATTACAATCGGAAGTATTTGAAATATTTGACGTAACTACTAACCACAAAAGATAAATTGCAATAGTTTATTATTTATTTATTTATTGTATGTTTTCTTATTAATTTTGTTTCGAACAAATCCCCTGCTACCAACTGCACGTACAGAGTATAATGTTGAAAATAAGCAAAACTAATTTAACAATATTTTTTTTAATTAAACTGTTAAAAACCAGTCTGAAAAAGGCAATTTAGTTTTAGAACAAATTCTCATAATCATAGTATTTGCTCTCAAGGTTACATACAACACATTGTCTTAAAGTGTTGGCTGAATGTCTGACTAATTGTTCAGGTTTTTGAGTTTAGAATTTGTTCGATTAATTATTTCTTTACAACAATGAAGAAGGGTTAATGATCCATAATTATTGAGAGTTATTACACACACATATAAATATACATATATGTATGTATGTATTACTATTTAATTGCATTTTTCAATTAACACGTCTTAAATGTAAACAATTTATATTTTAATTAACAATAAATGTTTATTCTGTTTTGGTATCAACGATAGTAATTAACTAAATATTGTACATAACGATCATTTGTGACAAGAGGGTCATAACTCAAATTTTGAGATTTTTAACAAATTTTTTTTCTAATCCATAGAGAAATATTCATAGAGAGAAAACTCATACAAATAAAATACTAAACAAATTACTTAAACAAGTGTTGTTTTCGTCTTTTTACTAATACATTCTCATCACTTAGGTTTTTGACAACTGAGTTAGGTCTTTGTCATAAAGTGCAGAAAACTATAGATAAATACACATAGATCGCAAACTCTCCTGTCGAAGACCTAACTCAGTTGTCAAAAACCTAAGTGGTGAGAATGTATTAGTAAAAAGACTTTGTGAAAGCAAAAACAACACTCTATGTGTGATTATTTTGTGTAATTTTTTTGTTTGATTTATTTCTAGTTTCTGTTCTATGAGTATTTCTCTATGCAGAAAACATTCAAAACCATTTTGTTATTTTTTGACAACTGAGTTAGGTCTTTGTCATAAGGGGCAGAAACCCATAGATGAATACACATAGACCACAAACTCTCCTGTCTAAGACTAACTAACTGAGTTATGACTCTTTTGCTGCAAACAAGCTATATATATTTGTTTTAACATTTTAAACAGAAATATTTAAAAGTTGTTCGTTATTTGGAGCCAAAAGTCAAGTTTTTATTTTTATAAATATTTTTAAAATATTTTTCTGATAACATTTTCAACGATAACTCCATATAAATATACAAGAACATAATAAATATGAAATGCCCATATTTTAAAATAGAATGACTGTGATTAGCTAAATAAATAAAAATCTTTAAAGCATTTAATAAAAGCGAATTGTTATCTTTCCGCACACGACTCGATTGTATTTTTAAACATTTTGGAAATTTCATAAATTTATATACATTTAAATCCTATAAATACTTAATGTCAGAGTTCATACTGACCTTTTCAGACGTTTAATTTTCATCCTGTATTTTAATTGGTAATTTCTTCTAAAGTGTAAAATTAGTTTTTCAAACGCTCCATTGTACGTAAGAAATATCAGAGAATTATATATAGAGTCAAGACACTCCGATTTGTCAAACAAAAATACAACAATTCATATGTGTGATACAACAACAATATACATTGAATAGCATGTATTTTGTTGTAGCAAGAGTTAGGTTTTTGACAACAGTCTTAGGTTTTTGACAATTACGTCTATTCTCTATGTTAAAATTAATACAAATTATATGTCGGATACAATAACAAAATATATTTACTAACGTATATTTTGTTTTTGAGAGAGTTAGGTTTTTGACATTTACATCTCTTCTCTATGTTACCCTATGAGAAATATCTTAAACCTTTAGGGCACTGCTACACGTTCAATATATATTGTGATGTTTGGATCGCGATCCATTGTAATGGATCACGCAAAATTAGGTTATTCTGCGTTTTTGATCGCGATCCATCAATACTGCATGCTACACGTTCAATAAACATCGCGATATTGGATCGAGGTCAATATATATTGAACGTGTGCCCTTAAAGATCGAAAGTAAATTTTAATGCCATCGATTGGGAAACTTTAAACCTAATGATGTTTTTTTGAAGACTACAGGGCTAAATGTGTTTCCAATTAAATATTTTTTTTTGTTTTACTTCACAAAACAAAGCCGCCGAAAAAAAATTGTTTAACCTTATAGGGTTAACAACCTGAACAATCTGTTATAATCTTAGTTTTGTGCTGATGGATATAAAAGTATAATCGAACAATTAGCATGACAATGTGTTAAAAACATTTATAATATGTATATTATACTACTTATTTATTTAGACTTTAATTAAATGTGCATATAAATGGTACAGGTGGTTGGTTGTTTCATTATTTAATAAATTTATTTTTGTCTTTTGTTTTTATTAAACTGTTTATTTGTTATTATATTATATATATTTTTTAATACTCAGAAAAATAAATATAAATACTTATTAAAATACGAGTATATGAACATGTAGGTGTGAAAAAAAAAAGTTTTATATATTCGCCATTCATTTGTTAAGTGTCATAAGTAGTGTTAATAAAAATAGGAACAACTAGAAATCTTAAACAATTTTATTAAAATATTTTTAAATTATAATGTTTGTGTTGGAACTAACTAATTAGATAAATCAGTTTCAACACCCTTGCGCCGATAGTAATGAAAGTTCCAATAAATATGTATGTACTGGGTCTGCAAATTTTAGATTATGAAGTAAATTGTCTTAAAAACAAACTTTAATTTGACAAATTCGGTTTGTAAAGTAGAAATTTGGGAATTAGTAATGGAATATGTCGTTGGACAAACTAGCACTTAGCCAGACGTCACCGTTTCACAAAATTTTGAAGTACATTTTCCAAAAACGCTTCATCAACTCGTTAATGCAGCGCCTAATCATCTTCATAGGATTAGGTACGTAAACCTGGTCTTTCAAATGGACCCAGAAAAAATAATCCAACGGAGTTAAATCATGAAAACGATGCTGTCAATTCACATTGCCCAATCGAGAAATAACCGAAATGTCTTAAGCAACAACTGAATCGTTTGATCGGCTGTGAGGTTCGTGGAACTGTATTGCCGAAACCAATGAACATATGTCAATATTAGTTTATTTAGATAACCGCATAATTGAAAAGGTGCCAAAAGATGATTTTGTTAAAAAAATGTATTATTTTCGATTGGTTTTTCAAAAAGCCAATACACATGCATCTAAATCGTTTCACACTTAAAATATCCCAAGTTCTAATAGGAATCTAATAGCTAAGACCTAGTTACACTTATAGATTATCTCGTATAGTTTACAAGGTATGCTTATTTTTAAATTAAAATTTCAGTTTTTTTAGCTAGTCAAAAAGCCAGTACACAAGCGTTACATGCATCCAAATCGTTTAATAGTTAAAAGTTCCCAAGTTTTAACTAAATAAATGTTAAAGGATAACAGGAATCTAATAGCTAAGACCTAGTTACACTTATAGATTATCTCTTATAGTTTACGAGGTATTCTTATTTTTTAATTAAAATTTTATTTTTTTTTTACATGGTCTTCTTTTCACTAATAGCAGATTCAAATCTTTGCGCATTTTTTTAACAAATTTAAAAGACCCTTGATTAAATTTTAGTACTAAAATATTAACCATTCAAAGGTTTCGAATGAAAATACACACGATTAATGTTTAAATATAAAATATACTAATGTTTGGTTTTAAAATATCGTCGATTAAATTTTAGTACTAATGGTCTGTACATAGAGTGCTAAGAATAATGTTTGGTACAAAGTAGATTTATGAAATACATTAACGATTAAAATTAAGTACTAAAATAAATCTATAATACAAATTTAGTACTAAAATACATCTACTATTAAAAATTTAGTATTAAAATACAACTACAATACAAATTTAGTACCAGAATTCATCTTTACGATTAAAACTTAGTACTAAACTACATCCGGGGTTAAAACTTAGTACTAAAATGCCTCTACTATTAAAAAAATAGATCTACAATTAAAACATAGTACTAAACTACATCCGGGATTAAATTTTAGTACTAAAATACATCTACTATTAAAAACTAAGTACTAAAACGCATATAATATTAAAATTTTGTACTAACATACATCTACGATTTAAATTTAGTACTAAAACACTTCTACGACGAAAATTTAGCACTGGTTACAATTTTTTGCGCATTTGAAGCTAAACAGTTATTTATGGAATGGGACTTTATATGAGGGTTATGGGTTTAAATATGGGCCGATCCAAACAAAATATCGATTTCTGATTTATTTTTACATATTTGCTATATTTTGTATTTTTGGATATGGCTATTTTCTAGGTTTTCATTTATCATAGATCCCTATTCCGGGAAGAATTTTCTATGGGCCCTAGGAATATAAAGAGTTTTTTATTAGGCAAATGTCCACAGCAGCTTTGCTGGGTGGCGTCTATAGCCGTCAACGGTGATGACCTGGCCAACGTCGCACAGTGGCGCCATTTATGTTTTTTCGTTGCAAAAATCAGAACTTTTGAACCAAATAAGATAATCAAAAAATTTAAAAGATAGATAATTGGGTTATCAAAGTTGAAATTTGTGGAAAAATCAATTTTATGGGAAGTAAAATAATTTTTTATTATATTTTTTTTAAAATTTTTTAATTATTATATTTCTTTTATGATTTAAGATTATTGCAGAAAAAATTTAAAATTTTTATATTTTTTTTTTAAATTTATTTTTAAATTTTTTGTAAAATTTTCCAAAAAAGATTTACAATTTTTTTTTCAATTTATTTTAAAATTTTTTTGTAAAATATTGCCCATAATCCCTAAAATAAGTTACATTAAATGGATTTTCACGGTTATATGTCATAAATTTCCCAAAAAATGCATGCAATACATTTTTTGAACCATGTCTTTTTTCAAAATTTTACCTCTAGCAAAAAATGGGGCATTGGCGGGCAGCTGGAAATTTTTGCATTAGCTAAAGGAATAACAAAAGAACTTACTTTGGAAATATGCTAAATATAGAAATTTATAGTATTTTTTTTCCATCAAAGTTGAGAAATATTGAAAAAATGGATAGTTGGTAAATTTCAAACACAAAGCAAACAGCACAATTTTTTTTATTCAACAGAATCAAAAAGAATGACGATCCGTTACCGTATCTGTATCTGAAAGCTGACCAATTTACATAAAAATTATCTGTTTTTAAAAATAGGCTATATGTTCTGTACCAAAAATCTGATTGTAATAATAGTAGCATATTTGAAATCGTTGGACAATTTCCTGTAAAATATGTTTATTCAATATTTTTAGAGACACATGAAATTTTTGTAACCTCACTTATTCTACCTGGCTCCACTGTGCGTCGTTCTCAAAGAATTATGAATTATGAAATCGCCAGCCAAAAATCCATTCAAACTTTTGCGGGATATCATGTGAATTGGTATCCTCCCAAATTCGAGAATTTTGTTCGTTAACATACCCATTCTACCAGAAATGAGACTCATTGCGTAAAATGGAAGAAGCACGCGGAACGTTGACCGAATAGTACACCCATTTTGTTAAAACAATTTCATCACTTGCACATGTTGTTGAACGCTATATACGTCCATGGTGATTTGGCAAAACAAACTAAATAAATGACAGCCAATTCGACAGATATAGCTTCAACAATATGATCGATATCAACTGTCAAAGTTCGGAAGTCCCTATTGGAAGACCCATTATATACTTTTTGGTTCTATTTCGATGACAAAATGAATATACATTTTATACTAGTTTTCCACTAGTCTGTTTTTAAATTACAGATTTATATCTACTTTTTTCGGAATTCCCCCATTGTGTGCTTACTGTGCCAAAATATTCAAATAAATAGACTTTAGAACACTATATGAATAATATACAGGTTCCACTATCAATAGCCAAACAATATAACATTTTATCAATTTGCCGTTTTTTTTTTTAAAAAATCTCTCATATAAACATATGTTTTTTTTGTGTTCTTTACCCTTGGTGTATATAAGTAGTATAATATACAGCGCAGCACAACCCAACAATTTAGGAGTATCTAACTATACATGTACAATAATAAAAAAAACAACACCAGCCAACCAGCCAACATCAGTATGTAAAACTTGGGCCAAAACAACAATTTGTTTTTTATGAAATCACGTTAAGAAAAAGTTTGTTATTAAACAAACAATCAGTCTGAGCCAGAACATAGAGAGTGCAAGTACTCAATTTCAAAATAAGACCGTTTCAACTGGGGAGCTAAACAAAAGTTTCATTTTGATTTAAAATTTAACTTTTTTTTTATTTACAAACAAAAAATACAAAAGCTGTTTATTGTTAATGTTTTTATTGTTGTTTGTGTAGGTTTTGTTAAACAATACAATTCATTGTTATTAAAATTTAAAAAAAAAATACTAATAAATAAATTTAATATTAATATCAAACTAGTTTTCTTTATTTGTATTAATAATATTTTTTTGTATTTCTTTTGTATCATTACAGATGGCATTCCTAGAAAATTCCTATAAAATTTCATACAGTTCCGCATACGTTTTCTTTGGATTATTCGGGAATTAAGTTTTATGAATATTTTTCTGACGGTGTATTTTGGATAAATGCATTTTAATATTTAAATTGTGTACTAAAGATACCTGCTTAAATCCTTTTTTTTTATTATTATTATTATTGATGTTTTGTGTATTTTTATAACAAAATTAATTAATTAATCATAGTGATATTAGCATTTAAGTTTTAATTTAACAAACAAACAAACAAAAATCACTCAAACCGCCTTAGCAATTACATCATTTTCGATTTGACCAAGTGCAAATAAAAAAAGAACACAAACAAAATCAAACGCATGGATGCATTTACAATTTTCACGCTATTTTTCTGGTTGGCAGTTTTTGTAATATTTGGTCCGCTAATGTATTTCGTTTGTATTTATTTGCCCGAGCTGCCGGTGCGTTATGTTAAGAGTTTAAGGCGAGGCGGTTTTATGACGAGTTATTAAGTTATTTTTTTTTATATTTTTACTATTATAATTATAAATAGTTTGTATTGACTTTTAAGACATTTGTGTGTTTTTTTACAATAAAATGTATTATTTAATACAAAGAATATATTTTGATATGATTGTTTATTTATTATTTTACGGAAATTGAAATGTAATTATACATTTTTTGTATAATAACAAGTACCGGTTTTTATTTTATTTATGCTGGATTAATTTAATTAAGTGGTTTAATTGACATTTAACAACTCGGTTAATTAGTATTCAGGCTTATGGAAATCCCAGAAAATGTTAAAAGATCGTAAGTAACATGTTTGTTTCAAAAGAAAATTTAATTAAAACAAGTTGAATTTATTTAATAAATAAATATATACTATAGGCCTTATTCATAACCCAATAAGCACCAAAGTCCCAAAAATACAAGCACTTGAACATTTTGTTGAAATTTGACTTGAATAGAAATGTAATTATATATACCCACCATCGTGAAAAGGGTATCCACATACATCAATATCTCCGGAATTCTTCCGGCTCTGTTGCTATTTAAAATCCATAAAATCGGTCCACAAATGTCTGAGATATAAAGAAAAAACCAGGACAACTTCGGTTTTTGACCTATATCTGGATTACTAATGATAGATATTTCAAAGACCTTTGCAACGAAGTATATAAGACCTACAATGGGTCAAAATCGGAAAAAATATTTTTTAATCCGATTTTTTTTTGCACCAATTTTTTTTTTTTTAAATTTAAAAAATTAAAAAAACAATTCGAAAAAAATTTTTTCCAAAAAATTAAAAAAACAACTTTGGAAAAAAAATAAATTTTGTATTTTTTTTCTAAAAATTTAAAAAAACAATTCGAAAAAATTTTTTTTACAAAAAATGAAAAAAACTACTTTGGAAAAAAAAATAAAATTTTTATTTTGAAGTATAATTTGGTAAGATTCGGCACAGCCGAATATAGCTTGTTGTGTTTTAAACTTGAAAAATATTTGAAAAAATTAAATAGTTTTCAAATAAAAAACATATGGTTTGAATTTATGTTTCCTTTTTACTGGAGAATGCATTTGAAATAAAGTGTAATACAACTGTAATTCAATTGCTTGACTATAATTCAAGTCTAGAATTACACTTGCCATTAACTTGAATTCCAGTAAAAAAAATACTTATTGGGAATACATTTTTAAATTTAAATTCAAGCACTTGAACATTTTATTGGAATTTGACTTGATAGCAAATGTAATTATATTTTAAACTTGAAAAATATTTGAAAAAAATTAAATATTTTTCAAGTAAAAAACATATGGCTTGTATTTACGTTTCCGTTTTGCTTGCGAATGCTATTGAAATAAGGTGTAATAAAACTGTAATTCAATTGCTTGACTATAATTCAAGGCTTGAATTACACTTGCTTTCAACTGGAATTCCAGTACAAATGCTTATTGGGAATAAACTTTTAAATTTAAATCAAACTCAATAAGCACCAAAGCCCCAAAAATGCAAGCACTTTAACATTTTGTTCGAATTTGACTTGATAGCGAATGTAATTAAGTTTTAAACTTGAAAAATATTTGAAAAAATTAAATATTTTTCAAGTAAAAAACATATTTATGTTTCCTTTTTACTGGAGAATGCTATTGAAATAAAGTGTAATACAACTGTAATTCAACTGCTTGACTATAATTAAAGACTTGAATTACACTTGCTTTCAACTTGAATTCCAGTAAAAATGATTAATGGGAATACATTTTTAAATATATCAAATAGCAAAGCCCCAAAAATACAAGCACTTGAACATTTTGTTGGAATTTGACTTGATAGCAAATGTAATTATGTTTTAAACTTGAAAAAATTAAATATTTTTCAAACAAAAAATATGGCTTGAATTTATGTTTCCTTTTTACTGGAGAATGCTATTGAAATAAAGTGTAATACAACTGTAATCAATAATTCGATTTTTGACACTTTGTGCCGTCTTGTTAGAACCACATAACGCCCAAATTCATAGCGTTCGTCTAGTCCCAAAAATACTCCAATATCGTAGTCATGTAGAAATAGCCGTTGAAGCGCCGTTTTCATAAAAAAGGAAAATGGTAATGACTTTTATTTCAAATGAAAATACAATCGGTTGAAATACCAGGAATTTCGCGTTCAATGTTGGCCTAGACTAGCGCTTTTATGTAACCCCAAAGCAAAAAGTCGAAAGGCGTTAAATCGTTCGAACGTGGGGGCCTTTCCCGAGCACCGTTGTGTGAGATTACTTGCTCACCAAACTTGGTAATTCTATTGTGTCGTGACTTGTTGTGCCGTCTTGTTGGAACCACAAGTTCATAGCGTTGAGCTGGTCAAAAAAATACTCCGATATATTGGACCTGTAGAGTCGCTAACTCACTTCTTCTAAACTGTGATTTCAAAAATATTTAAAACAAAGGATTTTAGAACGTTGTTTGTGTCTCCTGTAAAATTTTGTGAAAATGGACTTATCACGTTTGCACACTAATCTAACGATATGTACGAGTATATTTATATTTTTAAACAGATGTTTATTTAATTAAATAAACTATTACTTAGTATAAATCACGATGTGGCAGCTATTGAAGTGTTACAAAGTAAAATCGTTATTGTGTAAATCGATTCGAAAAGAAAATTATTTATACAAGGCTTTTAATAAAAATTACAAAGTCAATATGTAATTAAATATATGTATATGTAAATACTACAGCTATTATTAAAATTCATAAACATTTTGTGCAAACTAAACTTTGATAAATTGAGACTTATTTATAACATTAAATGCAGGATTATCTCTGTATTTGGTTCAAATAATGTTTAAACTGGGTTTAACTAAATTGTCTGTTTAAACTTATTTGTCCTTGTTGGAGATTATCTTAAACACAGCTGTTTATGTTAAACTTTTATTGCAAATTAATTTTGAAGTTTATTTTAAAACATTTACCTCAACCAATACAATTTTTCTTAGTGTATTGAAAATCAACCTACAAAATTCATTTTGAAAATTCGCTGTAAAATTTGTTTAAATTGAAATGGAAACAACAGCTGCGGCAACTTATGATTTTGAAAAGAAAACATCAAAGATATATTTTTTAACCACAATCTTCATACTAAGTTCTGTAATACAATGGTGTCTTTTAATAAATTTGTAAGCTGTTAGATAAAAAATGTAATTGAAAAAACTATTTGTCTGTATGTATGTACATATATTCTACAGAGAATCATTTGAATTTCTAATAAATCCATGGCTGTTGCTGGGAGGATATATAGCTTTTATGCTGATTGTCACTGTAGTATTGGTAGTCGACTGTACGGGTAAAAGTTTACCATCTGGATTGGAATGGCTATTTGGAATTCTACTTGTAAGTGATTATTGTTCTTAATCTACATCCCATTCCAAATTATTGTCAAGTTATAATTTGGTTTGAAAATGCAATATTCAACATATTTTGGAGACATAAATAACTATTTGTTTGGACCGATTTTAGTAATTTTCAATACCAAACCTTTGGAAAAATTTCATCCCTCTAGGCCTTCATCGTGCCATAGATGGACGGACATATATAATATGAGGCTATCAGCGAAATAGTGGTATAACCCCAAACTATTTACTTAGGGGTAGGGGTAACTTACAACTTTTGCTCTATTACTTTGTTGTATTATGCTTTGTACAAATAAGATTTTTCAACTCCATCTACTTTTGAATACCAAAAGTTGGCTTACTTCACTTTATATTGAAAGTTGGTAATATAACACAGTACAACACATGATTTTGGGACTCAATTCTGACAATTGCACGTGAAAGTAGCTCCCATATAAGACCCGCTTCCGAAAATCACTTTAAAGTGAATAAATCTGTTAAAAATGATGGTATACATACAAAATTCATGGTAAATAACTTTCATATAGACACATATCACACGACCTAATTTCATGGGGATCAGTCCATAATTGGATTTGTAATCCAGTTATTGAGCAAAAAAGGTGAAAAATTGGTAAAAAATTAAAAAAATGGGCATTTTTGCGATTTTTAAGGCACTGGATGCACCTTTTTCGGGTAGGTATGTTTCGTACTTTTTTCTACTATTCAATATCTACAACTTTGCTTCAGCCACAAAAGAGATATTCCGTACGGTATACGAGATATAACCGTGCTAAAATATAGAAAAAGTGATAAAAATCTACCTTGAGGAAAAAAAATTCGTATGGCCATTAAATTAATACGGAAGCCAACTTGACAAAACTAATGATGCAGAAGTTCTTATTTTTGGGGCTACTTTCACGTGCAATTGTCAGAATTGAGTCCCAAAGCAATGAACTGAAAAATGTTGTACTGTGTAAGGAATGTATGTAACACCAGAAAAGCAACCAACAAAAATTGTGGGTTACACCACTTTTGCACTGATGGCCTCATATATATACTTTTGTGGGTTTACGGCCAATATCTTTATGTGTTACATACGGAATGTTAAAATCAATATACCCTCATATTTTTGGCGGTGGGTACAAAGTATATAATTACTCATTATTAATGAATATTTGTGTAATCTTTCACTTTAAGGTTGAAATTCTCGTTATTGCATTAAGCATCACAGTTGATTATGCAGATCATATAGTGCTTTATATTTCCTTGGCCGTCATATTAATATGCCTGGTGCTGCTTTTTGTTATTGGAGCTAAAATAAATTTGGTAATTTTTTTACTTGTACATATGTGACGCATGAAGTACTTAATATATATTTAAGTATTACAAATTTAAGATCATTTCAATTACACTGGCTTAGTTGTTCAGAATAAACGGTTTGTCACAATAAATTTCAATAATTTAAAGCTTATTTATATTAATTAATGCAAATTTACTTGGTATTTGGTTCAAATAAAGGGTAAACTAAGTTTAACTACCTTGCAGGCCAATTGACAGGTCCATTTCACGAAATCAAGTTATCGCCAAAATTTGATTTCAATAAATCGATGGTTGCGGTCGCCGCATGTCACGAGAGCCATTCTTTTAAAACCATTTCTCGCCCGGATCAATGTCATCCATATTTTCAAACAAAAAATCATTGATCATGGTGCGGTTACGATCTCCATTGACCCTAATGAGAGCTCCGGCTTCCTTTTAAAGCCAAAAATTAGCCCATCGTCGAACTCAATTTTGAGATAAAAAAGTCAAAGAGAATTTGGATCAAGAGTCAATCTATGCATGATGATTTGCCAGAGTATACTGTTCATAAATGTCAAAATGCGATCGCAATATGACAGTTCATTTGACAGTTAACCCTTTCGTAAGTTCTATCGGGATTAAAAAGCCCCCTTTAGTAGATTTGAATTGATGAACAATTCAATTATTCTATAAATTTTTAAACATAGAGAATTATACATAGAGACGAGACACTCCGATTTGTCAAACAAAAATACAACAAATCATATGTCTGATAAAATAGCAAAATGCATTGACTAGCATGTATTTTGTTATTGCAAGAGTTAGGTTTGTGACAACAGACTTGGGTTTTTGACAATTACGTATCTTCTCTATGTTCCCTATTATTTTTAAATCTAATGAATTTGAATTCAAAAAAATTTGCATGATTCAATAAAGAATTAATTCTATAAAGAATGAATTCTCAAAGGAATGAATTTAGTATACTTGAAGTACAAAGGAAGTAAGCCTAAGAATTAATTCATTAACGGAATGGTTAAGAGCTGATATTTATTTTGTTTCGAAAATGGAATTATAATTCTTATAATGGAAAATATAATTATTTGGAACCTTTAGTTCGAAATGATCTTAAACTTTGAATTATAGTATGCTTCAATGATTTACAGATGTTTATGTTTTATTGTAAATTAATTTTGAAGTTTATTTTATTATAAATTTGATCTCTCAATTTCAGGACCATTTGCCTATTTTTGTCTTAGCTGTATTCAGTGCAAATATGTTGCTTATCCTGCTAATTTTCGCTTTAATTATAATTGCAAAATTGTTTACAAAACTCTATACCATGGCATTTTTTGCAGTAACAGCAATTGCATATCCTATTTTAATTATGGTATGTAAATAATTATTGCAAACATAAGTTTACACCTTTTTCAATTGTATTTCAATTACATTTTAGAAAATTCTAGAAATTTATATACATTTCAGAACTTTCTAATTTTATATCAGTTTTATAAATTCTGAAATATAGTTAAATACAATTGCAAATGATGTATTATTAATAAATTTTCTAAATTTCAGAATACACTTTATGTTTCTATGCTGTTAAAACATGATCGCTATGAAATTAAAACGTTAACGGACTGCTTAAAACCGGCTCTATATATTTATGGTATATTTGGGGCATTTGTTTGGTTCTCTATATCGTTGGGTATAGTTATAAATGATATGTTGTAGAGCTTAAAATAAAAATGTAGAAGAAAAAATAAAAATATATTTTTGTTTAATTTTTAAAACATTTTTAATGTATCTCCCGCACTTTTCAATGGTTGCAAACCACAACCATTGAAAAGTGGCTGTATAACCTCAACATAACCATACGGTTCGATAATAATTTTTTGAGAACTGTCATTTGTTTCGTATCTGTTTAATCTGTGAATTATATCATGGGAAGAAGCAATATTTTATTTTTACTTTAAAAAATCACTATTTTCGACCAATCCCTGAAGTAGGGTGCATGTATATGTCCAAACACGTGTCTACTCTTTTTTAAGTAGATAAAGATGCATTTTAAAAGTTGTTTGTATCTGTATTAGTTTAGAAGATATAAGGTTACAAAATTTACCCGTTTTTATCCTCTAAACATTTAAATTTACAAAAATCCCTTCTAAGTGAGTCTATATGGAGATAGGGGAACCCATAAACAAAATTGTATCGATATAAAGGGTATTTTTTAAAGCCCGATAGAACTTACGAACTGGTTAACTGTCAAACGAACTGTCATACAGCTCTACTCAGGCAAATAATCATGACTAGATTGACGCTTGAACAATGCTACCAAATTATCCAAATTTACTTTGAAAATCAGTCATCGATTCACGCAACTTATAGACGACTGTTTTATCGCAAAATTGGGTCCAGCGATGAGGCTCAACTGGTTTGATAATAAACAAAATTATGGCATATGGAGTGAGACCAATCCATAACAGACATTACAGACTCCATTACATCCAGAAAAATTCACCGTTTTTGTGCGGTTAACACGCTGGTGGCATCATCGGACCTTATTTCTTCAAAAATTAAGCCGTAGCTCCCGTTACGGTCAATGGAAATCGTTACCGCACCATGATCAATGATATTTTGTTTGAAATATGGATGACATTGGTCCGGGTGAGATTTGGTTTAAAAATGATGGCGTTAAGTGACATACGCTGACCGCAACCATCGATTTATTGAATTGAAAATTTGGCGATAACTTGATTTCGAGAAATGGAACTGTCAATTGGCCTCCAAGGTAATGCGATTTGACACCTCTGGATTATTTCCTGTGAAGTCACTGGTTTATGCTGATAAACCAGCAACAATTGACGCCTTGGAGGCCAAGATTATTTGTGTTATTAGTGACATACGGCCAGCAATGCTGGAAAAAGTGGCCCAAAATTCGACGTCCAGAATGTGCTTCGTTAAGAACAGAAATGGCCACAAGAAATGCTCGAAATAATTTTCAAATATTAATTGCATGTATTCGTTTTATACCCTTCACCTTCGTGAGAAGGGTATATATAAGTTTGTCATTCCGTTTGTAATTTCCACAATGTAATTTTCCGACTCTATAAAGTATATATGTATATTCTGGATCCTTATAGATAGCGGAGTCGATTAAGCCATGTCCGTCTGTCTGTTGAAATCAATTTTCTGAAGACCCCAGATATCTTCGGGATCCAAATCTTCAATAATTCTGTCAGACATGCCGAGAAGTTTCCTATTTAAAATCAGCAAAATCGGTCCACAAATGACTGAGATATGAGGACAAAACCAGGACAACCTCGATTTTTGACCTACATATGTATATCTGGATTACTAAGTCATTAATATAGACAATATGGATATCTAATGATAGATATTTCAAAGACCTTTGCAACGACCATAGTAAGTTGGACCTACAATGGGTCAAAATCAGAAAAAAAAATTTTAAACCCATTTTTTTTCACAAAAAAAAAATTAAAAACAAAAAAAAAATTTTTTAAATTTTTAAAAAAAAAATTGAAAATATTTCGAAAAAAAAAAATTTTTCAAAAAATTAAAAATACAACTTTGGAAAAAAAAAGTTTTGTTTACCTAAAAACATTTAAAATTTGTATTTTGAAGTATAATTTAGTGAAATAAGACAGCCGAATATAGCTCTCTTATTTGTTTTTTTATAAAATTTTTGCGACCATGATATTTATTATATTCAAGATGTTTATTCTAGGATATCTTATTTAAAAATTTCTATCAAACAAAACGATTTCAAATCAATTCCTTATAAAATATTTTGTTTGTAGGGTTATTGATAAATTGAGCAATATTTTTGTGAATATAATAAATTTTAATGGAAGAGCAGCCGTTAATTGAATCTCCAATATATCCAGTAAACATAAATAACATTTCTGTACCCAACGATGAGGCCTTAAAACGTGTATACGATGTTTACAAGCCTTCGTCACAGACAATACAACTTATAAGTGAACGTGGCCGTTCGGTGTATGCAGAGGCATTCTTCGAAAATGATAATCTTGATACTTTAGTGAATTTATGTGTACGTGTCTTGGCTCAGTCATTTGGACCACAACCCATGCCCATAGTAGCCTGCGATCCCCAACTATTAAAAGTTCATTATGATGCTTTAGATGTGGATCTACCTTTGGCGAAATGTTATCACATATCCGAAGAGCGTTTTTGGAAGAGGGTAGTACTAACTAAACACAAAGATAAATCTTTGAGGGCCAAACGTAATGTTAATTGGAAAAATGTGGGCGTTTCACTTAAGTATGTGGAATTAGTAGAAGAATGTCCGGCAGAATATTGGCACGAAGAAGAAATGAAAGAGTTGGCTTTAAAAGTTAAAGAATTTGTTAGCGAAATGCACATAAAACGTTTACAATCTTTAAAAGAACGTTCTTTTGAAAAGTATTTTCAATCAGAATCAGAAACTTCCTCGGAGGAAGTAACTAGCGATGCAGACAGTGAATCTTTGATAACCACCTCCACTGAAGATGAAATAGATGGAATAGCAATAGCTGAAGACAACAAAACGCAGTCCCAATTAGAGATTGAAAAAGAATTGTCAAACAAGAAGGCACAACGGAAAAAAGAACGTCAAGAATTAAGAGAAGCTAAACAAAAGGCTCAGGAAGCCAAAGAGGCTAAACGAAAACGCCACGAGGCCCGACGAGCTACCAAAGAGATAGCTGTAAAAAAAGTCATTAAGAAAATACCGGACAATGTTTTCGATATTGAACTTTCAGAAAGCGAAGATGATGGAGAAGATCGTATCATAGATAAACGTAACAAGTCTTTGTTATTGAGGCACTTAAAAAAATACAAATATCCGGCCCAGGATTGTCATCATATAGATTTAAGTTTTGTGCAATATTTTACAAATCTACAGATATTTATTATTGAATTTTGGGGACCTTTACAGCAACGTAATTATCATGTGAAACACATGAATTTCTCTTATGATGATATCAAGAATTTGGCAGTGTAAGTCTAGAGGCACAATATACATACAGTAACCTGAAATCTTAATTAAACTTTCATTTACAGTGGTTTAAGTCATTTGCCACAACTGCACACATTCCGTTTACGCAATAGCCGCATGGATTACGAAAAACTTGCAACACTTTGCCGCGCCTTGGGAGTATTACTAAATTTAGAAACTTTAGATTTTGGTTTTGATCAATTAGGAGATGATTGTGGTTTAGCCTTTGGACAACTTTTTGCAGCTACTAAATCATTGCGTAACTTGGAATTAGAATTGAATAAATTGGGAGAACAAGTTTTGAGTGAATTGGGAAAAGCTTTAAAAAATTACAAAGCTAATGAGCTTTTATATTTGGGTTTGGCACGTAATCCCATAACTGATAAAGCTTTACATGCCTTTATACCAAAAATAATAGGCACAAATCATATAGCTCAGCTAAATATCAGAGGTGTCAAATTTATAACCGATAAGGGTTTATGTTGTTGTGTAGCCAATGAGTTACTGAGGCAACATCCAGCTTTAATTAAACTAGATATTTGTGCCATTAAAATTTCACTCAGGGCTGCAAATGAAATCCTCAAGTCCCTGGCTGAAAATAAGAAAATTTTGGAGATTTACTGCTGTGGCTGTGAGTTGGATGAGGAATCGGAAATAGATTTAAATGTTTTGCTGCAACGTAATAAATATATTGCGGAAAATGATTATTTGGGCGATTCAACAAAATCTAATGAAGAAATTGAACAGTGGTTGAATAGAACAAGGTGAGTACAGACAAAAATGATAATAACAATTCCAAGAATTCAAATAACAAGTAAAAGTGTTATATTCGGCTGTGCCGAATCTTGTTTACTCACCATCAATATGTGAAAATAGAATCATTTTTCTAACCAAAAAACAACTTTTCATATGAAAAAATTGAAAAATCTAAAATCGTTAATAACTTTGTAAATATAAATATATAAAAAAAAAAATATATAAAGTCTTTAATAACTTTGTAAACAAGCATTTAATCGGGATAAAAAATCTAAAATCCTTAATAACTTTGCATATATGTGTTTTTATATATAGATAAGAAGATCGATCTGTGATCACTCATATTTCCGACCAAAAATCGATTTTTCATATAAAGAAACTCAAAAATCTAAAATTCTCAATAACTTTGTAAATAAGCGTTTAATCAAGAAAAGAACCTTGATCTGTGATCACTCATATTTCTGACCAAAAACATATTTTTCATATGAAAAAACTCAAACTTTGTAAACAAGCGTTTAATCTAGAAAATAAACTCGATCTTTGATCATTCATATTTCGGATAAAAAAAATCGATTTTTCATATCATAATCCTTAAACTTGGTAAAAAACCGTTTAATCGAGAAAAGGAGTTCAATCTGTGATCACTCATATTTCTTACCAAAAATCGATTTTTCATATGAAGAAACTCAAAAATTAAAATCCTTAATAACTTTGTAAATAAGCGTTTAATCAAGAAAGGACCTTCATCTGTGATCACTTATATTTCTGACCAAAAATCGTTTTTTCATATGAAAAACTCAAATATCTAAAATCCTTAATAACTTTGTAAACAAGCGTTTAATCAAGAAAAGGACCTTGACATGTGATCACTCAAATTTCTGACCAAAAATCGATTTTTCATATGAAGAAACTGAAAAATCCAAAAACCTTAATAACTTTGTAAATAAGCGTTTAATCGAGAAAAGGAGCACGATCAGTGATCACTCATATTTCTGACCAAAAATCAATTTCTCATATAAAGAACTCAAAAATCCAAAATCCTAAATAACTTTGTAAATAAGCGTTTAATCGAGAAAAGGAGCACGATCAGTGATCACTTATATTTCCGACCAAAAATCGATTTTTCTTTATATGAAAAAAAACTAAAAAATCTAAAATCTTTAATAACATTGTAAATAAGCGTTCAATAAAGAAAAGAACCTTGATCTGTGATCACTCATATTTCTGACCAAAAACCGATTTTTGATATGAAAAAACTCAAAAATCTAAAATCGTTAATAACTTTGTAAATAAGCGTTTAATCGAGAAAAGGAGTACGATCTGTGATCACTCATATTTCTGACCAAAAATCGATTTTTCATATGAAGAAACTGAGAAATCTAAAATCCTTAATAACTTTGTAAATAAGCGTTTAATCGAGAAAAAAAATATTAATATTTTTTTTAAATATCGATTTCTTTGTTCTCACCTCATTTTAGAAATCCCATCCTGTTAAATGTTTTAGCTGAAAGAGAAAAACAACAAAACTGCTTGGAAAATCGTTCAATAGAATTAATACCATCATCAGTTTTAAATTCAGAAACGGGCAGTAGTCAGTACGCATCTCAAGATATAATTACCCAAATGTATGAAACACATCTAAAAGAATATTCCAGTACAGAAATTGAAGTAGCAGCCTCACAGAAACCAAAACGATTTATTTATCCCTCCAATGAATTTGATGAGCATGAATTCTTGCAACATGTTTCCCAGCCTGGACCACAAGAGCGTTATTATTATTTTAAAATGCGTAAACAAAATTATGCGATAAAAGACAGTGTAAAAAATATATCCATGATTTGATTTAGAGCAATAATAATGCTAGTATGTTGTATAAAGAAAATTATTCGAATATTGGATATTAAATTCGTATAATCGATAGTAAATGAAATTTCTATAGTAACTTGTTTTTGTTGATGGCTTGTCCTATGTTTGTTATTTTATAATAATTTTTATTGTAAAACTTTCTTTTTGTTTATATTTTGTGATAAAAAAGGAAATTTATTTAAAAAGAAAATAATAATAATTACAAATTGTCAATATATTTTGTTATCAAAATATTTGTATTGTTCCTAAATTATTCTAACACTATAAATATTTCGCTAATTTTACTATATTTGTTAAATAAATTGTGAAAAAAAGACTAAATATTATATTTACATATATTTTTAAGTGGTTTTGTGTTTTAATTTTTGATTTGATTTAACAATAGTGCAAAATTTTAATACAAATTATAAATAATGCATTCAGCTGCAAAAAAGAAAGTTGAAGTTGGTAATTCGCGAAGTGCATCGGGAGCGGCTGGTGATAAAGTCTCCAGACTTCGAGGAAAAGCGGTTTGTACAAATTCTTATATTTATTAGTTTGAAAAGCCGGGCGACACACACTTTAAACTGAAGTTCACTGTTTCTTAAAGCTTTTTGATACACGGTGATTCATTTTGGCGCTCTCCAACTCTATCAGTGTTTGAACTGGACATCACGAATTTAATTTTCTTATATATGATACATTAAATTATTTAGGAGATTTAATTTTTCGCTATGAAAGCAACTTTAAGCTTCAATACATCAACCAATCGATGATAATGTTGTTGTCGATGAAGTTGTTTTCGTATCAATTGATTAATCAACAAATATTCATCGTTTAGTAGTCAGCTGATTCAATCTACTTTGTGAAGATGAGTGTAAGTCGTTATTTACACAAACGTGTGAAGTAGCGTAAGATAGATATTCATAACTGAACATAGCCCTCATATTACCAAGAATTTTTTTATATCAAAAATGTTCCATTCATAAAAATTTTTCTTTCATCCAAAAATGTTTCATCAAGCAACTTTTTTTTCGTTCAACAAAAATTGTTTACAATCTTTATCTAAAAGTTTACTTTGGTCAAGGGTAGTAAAATTCGGCAAAGCCGAATATAGCTGTCGTATGTAAACAAGTAAGAGTGATATATTCAGCTGTGCCGAATTTTAGGTGAAAAATAAATTTGAAAATCAAATTCGGAAGATAAAAATTTTTATTCTGAAATTTAATCATTGTCGCAGTGGTATAGAAAAAACAAGTAAGAGAGCTATATTCGGCTGTGCCGAATCTTATATACCCTTCACCAAATTATACTTTAAAATAAATTTGTTTAACTATTTTTAGGTAAACAAAATTAATTTTTTTTTAATTGTTTTTAATTTTTTTAAAAAAATTTTTTTACAAATTTTTTTTTTTGAAAAAAAATTTATGACAAAAAATATTTTTTGATAAAAAAAAATTCGGGTTAAAAAATATTTTTCCCGATTTTGACCCATTGTAGGTCCAACTTACTTTGGTCTTATATACGTCGTTGTAAAGGTCTTTGAAATATCTATCATTAGATATCCATATTGTCTATATTAATGACTTAGTAATCCAGATATAGATCAAAAATAGGTCAAAAATCGAGGTTGTCCCGGTTTTTTGCTCATAACTCCGTTATTTATGGACCGATTTTGCTGATTTTAAATAGCAAACTTCTCGAAAGCATGTCTGACAGAATTATTGAAGATTTGGATCCCGAAGATATCTGGGGTCTTCAGAAAATTGATTTCAACAGACAGACGGACAGACAGACATGGCTTAATCGACTCTGCTATATATAAGGATCCAGAAAAATGTAGAAATTACAAACGGAATGACAAACTTATATATACCCTTGCCACTCATGGCGAAAGGTATAAATAAAATAATGAAAAACTATTTCCTTTTCCAAACAGTTTTAAAAAAAAAATTTAATTTATTAGTGAAAATAATTTTATTTTATGGGTTAAAAAATATTTTTCCTGATTTTGACCCATTGTAGGTCCGACTTACTATGGCGTTATATACGTTGTTGGAAAGGTCTTTGAAATATCTATCATTAGATTAGATGTTAATGACCATATTATATATGTTAATCCAAATATAGTAGAAATAAATATTGCTTATTTCGAGATATAATTTTGGTGAATTTAATTTTTAACATGAAAATTATTTTGTGTAAAAACAATTTGGTTGGGGGCTTCGGACAAGCAAAAAACGATGAAATAAATAAAAAATAAATCTGTAACTTCTAAACCCTTAGTCCGATTTGAATGAAATTTTCAACATTTTTACCCACCCTACTACATTTTTTTCGTAACAGCGGGTCCACATATTTCCCGATTTTTTCCATTTGTTCTTTTATTGGACTAACAACAAATGTATACATATGTCAAACAAAAAAAAGAATTGTTTAAAAATCGCATTTGAATTTAAAAAGGCGATTTTTCGCTAGTTTTAAAACTTTTTAAGTTATCTAAAAAAATTCTATGAACGTGTATTAGCAATTTATACTTTTTGAAAAGCTAACTTTACACTGAATATTTTAACTGAAAACAAATTTGAAAATTGGTGATATCGAGGCAATCAGGTCCATCAAAAAAAGCCTATTTTTTATGTGAAATTCAAATTTAGGGCAAAAATTCTCAAATCGCATAGTCGATATCAAAACACATTTTAGATGGCCAAATATGTTCTTAATTATTTTGTAAAGTGTTCTGATATACCCGCCCCAGGTATGGATATTATAGCCAAACAACTAAAAATCCCATTTTTGGAATTTTTCAACCCTTTTATGGGAATTCCGGGATTCCTGATTACAAATTTCAAAATTTGTTTTCAATGGAAATATCTAAATAACGGTAAAATTTCATTAAAAAATATGCATAAATAAAAATTAAATTTTAATTTGAAAAATTTTTATCTTTGCAAAAACTCAATAAGTAGCATTTTGTATCCTAATTTTCAAAAAAGTATTCCATGGATTTTCGAATTGTCAAAAGTTATATATATTTTTGAAAAATATACAAAATCCCCTATCCATTGATATATAACATGTCTATATGTATATGTCCGTAATGCTTTTTTTGCCAATTAACTATCTATAGCTAGAACCGAAAAAATTGGACATCTCAACGAATCTTAATATTGTAACTTTAAGATGAAGAAATCCTGAAATTTTCATAAAGTATTAAGGTAACCACTTAACCACTTTTTATAGCACAAATTTGTTTGACGTGTTTACTCTTACAAGTGTTTTGTAAGATCAAACAGCATTAAATAAAATAAAACTAAATATTTGTTTTGAATTGTATTAAGTAAAAGGAGTTTTTGAAAATAAATAAAAGAATTAAAATATATTTTATTTTGCGGTTACGTATTTTTCGTCAAATATTTGCCATGTGTGACCCTACCTTAAGTCACCTAAAATGCAAAATAACGTAACATCACTTTTCATAACTCTAGAGGAGAAGCAAAACACGATATAAAATGAGATATTGAAACAAAATTTCCAAAAATCTGAATTACAATGAAACCAAAAATATATTTTGTAAAAAAAAATATTTTTTTTAAAGCACACTTACGTTATTTTGAATGTTTTTTTCCTAAAACCAAAATAATGTATCATCAATATTAATTTGTATTGAAAAATTTAAATATGTTTTTTTTATTTCAAATAAAAGCAGTTATAGATATTTTTTATGTTTTTAAGTTTTTTTTTATTTTAATTACTAACAAATTAATTATTTAAATTAAAAATAATTGCTTCATTCAATTTTCATAAAGACTGCAAAAAACATTCAATTGCAAATTTATTAAAAAAATTTAGGAAACTATGTAAACTATAAGGTAAATGCTATTTATTAATTAATTGATCAAAACGAATACGTTATTTTGTTTAAGAAAATCGTGCACTTGATGATACGTTGTTTTAAATTTTGTTTATAACTTTGTTATTTTTTATAGTAAAAGTTTAAAATGGTGTACCCATATGTAATATGATGTAGTGAATCTTAATCAATAATAAAATCAATTTCGAATTTTTTGATGATACGTTGTTTTGCATTCTAAGTGACGATATTCTGGCGCAGTCGATATAGCCATGACCGTCTGTCTGTTGAATTCAACTTTGCGAAGTCCCCAAATAATTTTCATATATGATTCATACATACATCAATATATCTGATATAGTCCAACTTAGGTTGTTTTTAAATCAAGAAAATCGGCCAACAAATGGCAAATATATAGGACTATACAGTTTTTATACCAACATTTTTTTTTCAACTTTAAAAAAAAAATATTTTCACCAAAATTTTTTTTCACCTAAATTTGTTCACCAAATTTTTATTTTCACACAAATTGGTTTATCACCAACAGTTTTTAATATTTATTCTATTTAGATTATATTCTTAGTTTCAAATATCACCATTCAGTTTGTTTTAATAGTGAATTCGACTCAAAATTCACAAAAAAAAGGAAAATTATTTGTTTAAACAAATTTTCTAATTTGTTTATTTCATTATCACAATGTCGATTATCAGTTTATTTATTATATTTATTGGCCTTAATATACCATGGTCGTTGTTGCCTTAAAATAAACTGCCGAAGTTTTGAAAAAGTTTATTACTTTTTAATGAAACCATGTTATAAAATACGTTTTTTGTAATACATGATACCCAAGTTTATTATAGCTTTATATCTTTTTTATAATTTTGTATTTAATATTTTGTCACGGCATCATAATAATAATAATATGTAATCTACAATACTTTTCACTTAAGTTGATATGCAGCATTTAGATGGCATGGTATATTTACACTGACAAAAAATTTATGTATATTTATTGTAAAAAATTATACTAGCTACAGGGTATTACAAAAGTTGTCAGAAATGTACTTCTTGAAAATCTAGTTTATTAGAGAATTTCTAAGCTAAGGTCATTTAGTTATGAGCTCAAAAAGTTTACTGCCTTTTAAGGTAGCATTTCTCAAAATGATGGTCCTAGAACCAGCCGTTAGTAAGCTGGATCAAAGTACCAAACTCTTGTGTTGAATTGGGTAATTAATTTATAGTCATGTTGATTTTTAATTTGCAACTAGTGGTTTGAGTTGTAATCAACATAAGTTTTATGTTGATTTTATATGTCTGCATTAATATACATACTAAATAGATTAAAAAAAACTTGTATTATATATATAACTCACATACACAGAAACCGGAAACGTCATGGAAAATATTTGAACATTTCGTTTACAAGTTTTGGCACGAAAACGTCATATCCTTTACAACTTATTTACCAGATTTGTGTGTTTGTAAGGTATTTTTATAATTTTTTTTTTTTACATAAATATTTTCTATATTTCTAGCATGGGTTTATTAATAAGTACGAATGTATGTATGTATACAAGTATATTTATTTTACAAGAAATATAAAATATAATGAAGGAAACAAAAGTTTTTGATATAATTAAAGCTCATGATAAAGGTGATGAAGCGGTATGTTTATTTATTTAGCTATTTACAGACAATACCAAAAAAAAACATTGAATAAAAACAAACAGAAAAAAAATTGAAGAATGAAAAGAAATTGCAATGCACGCCATTCTTTGATGACTTTCGACATTTGGGTATTATTTGAAAAAAGTGTACAGTGGAACATTAAAAATTAAAAAGTGATTAGATGACAACTGAAAGTATATGAAGCTATCAGTGCAAAAGTGATGTAACCCCAAACTATTTATTTTGCTAAAGTCGAAATCGATTAAAAAAAATATTTTTCACGATTTTGATTTCTACGGCCCTATATCGATTAACATCCATATTGTATTGTCTATGTACATGACTTTGTAAAAAAAAGTTACGACTACTTTTTACTAATATCTCAGATATTTGTGGGTAGATTTTTCCTTATTTGAAATAGCAACCTAACCTGAACTATTATAAGTTATTTGAGGGCTACGGAAAGTTGATTTCCACAGACAGATGGTCATGATGAATAGACTTTTAGTATTCGCATACTATCTCGGTTGCCAGTTCACAGAATGTTCAATGTGGCATGAGCTGTGTGACACTTCGTTGGTTACCATATCATCCAAATTAAGCCAAAAGAAGAACTCGATGAAGGTTACGATCTGGCCAACGTCATTCTCAAAGAAATATGGACCGATGACGCCACCAGCCCAAAATATAGACCAAATAGTCGGGATGCATTAATCGCTCTCGGATCTCATGTGAATTGTTATCGTCCCAACTGTTTTTATACCCTACATCAACATAGTGGGAGGGTATATGGGGTTAGTGCTGATGTTTGTAACGTGCTAAAATATTGCTCAGAATCACTTTCTGAGTCGATTGAACGATGTCCGTCCATGTAAACCTTGAAATCAAAGTACAAGTCGCAAATTCAAAGAAATTTAGACACAATTTGGTACAAGCATTCCTATTGCCCAAGGACGGAGCCTATTGAATTTGGTTAGAATCGGTCCATTATTTCTTCTAGCTCCCATACGATTGCACTATCTGAAAATAATTAAGATCTCATCTTATTTATATTGATATCCAAACCAAATTCAGCACAAATAAATTTTATATAAGTCTAACTCTTACCACCACATTTTGTGATGATCGGTCCATAATTACTCATATCTCCCACATAAGGCCCACTTTCGAAAATCACTTTAAACATCATAAATCTCTTAAAAATGTTGGTATTTCAGTAAAATTTAACACAAATAAGTTGTAAACATATATACAAAAGTCATTACACCAAATTTTGTAACGATCGTTCCATAATTAGTCATAGCTCCCATATAAGACCCACTTCCGAACATCATTTAACGAGTACAGATTTCTTAAAAAGTTGGTATTCAAATAAAATTCAACACAAATAAGTTTTATATACATATATAGAAGACATGCCACCTAATTTTATAAGAAAACTGTTGTTCTCGGTGTAGGGTATCATATGGTCGGGCTTTACCGGCTATACTTTCTTACTTGTTTTAAATTTGTTTTCCCAAGTGTAGCTTTGGATGTACATTCATATTTCAATGTTGGCTGTCATAAGTAAATTCGTGTGCCCGTTTTGTAATCGTATATGTACATTTCTTTAAATAAATACATTTCAACATTATGTCCTCATCGCAAAAAAATGGTCGCAATGACCGAATTGTGTTAAAACAAGTAAGAGAGCTATATTCGGCTGTGCCGAATCTTGTATACTTCAAAATACAAATTTTAAATATTTTTAAAATTTATTTTTGTTTCCAAAGCTTTTTTTTAATTTTTTGGGAAAAATTTTTTTTCGAATTATTTAAATTTTTTTTTTTAAATTTAATTTAATTTTTTTTTTTTTTTAAATTTAAAATTTTTTTGTTTTTTAATTTTTTTTTCTTTTGAAAAAAAATTCGGGTTAAAAAATATTTTTCTGATTTTGACGGTCCAACTTACTATGGTCTTATTTATATAGGTCGTTGCAAAGGTCTTTGAAATATCTATCATTAGATATCCATATTATCTATATTAATGACTTAGTAATCCAGATATAGGTCAAAAATCGAGGTTGCCGTGGTTTTATCCTCATATCTCAGCGAGGATAGGAAACTTCTCGAAAGAATGTCTGACAGAATTAACCGACTCCGATATCTATAAGGATCCAAAATATATATACTTTATTGGGTCGAAAATTATATGGTGGAAATTACAAACGGAATGACAAACTTATATATACCCATCTCACGAAGGTGAAGGGTATAATAAAGATTATGGCCCTGAATAAGCCGTGGGTAGTAGTCATTTGAATTTTGGAGTACCTATGATTTGGACAGAACCGAAAAACCACATTGATGACTGCTAAAAATCCTCAACTATTCTCAGTTGGAAAACAAAATGTTATATTTGGCTTCCATAGCTAAGATAATTTTGCCTTCATTACACATCAAATTGGGAATTATGAAGGCATTAGATAAAACTCATCCATGTTTTACCTTTCTTTCAAGAAAACTTTAATAAAATCTTGTAGAATCGTTTATTTTCGTATTTGTATCCCTGCAATTTCTCGAAAACTACACGAAGCATTGACAGTTAGAATCAGGATAACAAATATACTTAGAATCAGTTTTAGTTTTGACGTTACCAAAATCATTGTAGACCTGTATAATTATTGCTAATAGCTAACTTACCCGATCTAGTACAAAAAATTATAAAATTAAGCAAATCGGATGAACCAGCAAAAAACACAAAAATCGGTGCCATATTAACGAATTGACCCACTGTTCTTTCCGTTGGTTTATTGACGGTTTTTTAACTATTATTTTGAATTTCTTGTCTGGCAAGCAGCACCGAGAATGTAGATGAAATATTGACTTTAATGAATGAAACTTTATAGTTTCCTTGAATTTGAATAAAATAACAACAATAATAATGTAAGGAATAAAGGAACTTTAGAACAACAACTACTAACTATGGATATTTATGTTGAACATTAACAAATCAAATTTTAGTTCATTTTTAACCAGAGACTTATACAAACAAGTCCCAAAAAGTACGAGTAGCAATAAAATAAAATTAAATAGCAACAACTGCAAACATCAAAAAAAAAAATATACTAAAAACTAAAATTATTACTAATGTGGAAAATAGCAAATAAAGCCGTTGTGGTATTTAGTCAAATTAAATAAAATATTTTATTTAAAAAATAATACTAAATTATTATTGATAAACAAAATTTAAATAAAACACTTTAGTAGTTAATTAATTAATTAAATAATAGTTGGAATTTTTTTATTTTAATATGATTTTTTCTTTTTCAAAATAACTTATTTATGTATTCTGTAAATATATGTAAAATATATTCAAAATCTTTATTTTATTAGCAATGTATTTATTGGCTGGTGTAAATATGTAAAATTGAAAATTTTTTAAATAAAAATTTAATCAATTAGTTTTTTAAGTTTTAATAAGGTTATAACTGTAAATAATTAGTTATAAATGGCCTGTGCTAACGATATCGAGGCCGTAGAGGCTATAAGTGTTTGTTCAAATTCAGGTTCAGGATTTGAAAACAATAATGATGATGATGATAATGATCAGGTAACACTGTCAACTGTTAATTGACAATTTTACTCTGGAAATTGCATGGTAAAGCATGATTTTTTTCGACTTAAACACATTTTCATAGTTCTTGTACCTATTTTTTAATATTAATTAACACATTTTTAATAGTATCTAGAGTAGTATTTAAGGGTATTTGTTAAAAAATATTGTAGTAAATTTATTGATATTTAGTATAGTTTTTTTCTTCTAACAAATGGTGAGTTTAAAGTGCACTTGTTTTGCAATAGTGGTTATTTCTAATTATAATTTTAGATATCAAAAATTCTTTTTTAACTTCCTTTTCTATATAGCTAAATCGTGCTTCTAGCAAACAAGCTAAATCATCGGGCGCCGAAGCTGGTGGTGGCGATGCCGATGATTTCGATGCTTGGGTAAAATCGCGTCAACTTTTAAAACCTGAAGATCAACTAGATTTAACTGAGGCCGAATTAGGAGAGGAGATTACAAAAGTTTTAACACCCACCAACACCAATGTGATACACAATTTGGTGGTGTATAGTTTCAAAGATGAAGCCTTTGTACCGGTAAGTTTTTTTCAATAAGATTACCTTGATTTTTATTGAAATCAATTATTTAAAATTACAGATACCTCCCGCCGGCAATACGGTTACATTGCTTAGATATGAGGGAACCTCATTGCATATAGATTCTGAAGAGGCAAAAATTCAAATGGATGAAAGTGGGGAAATAGGTATGTATTGATTTTGTCATTCCGTTTGTAACACTTCAATGTAATTGTCGTTGATATTTTGGGTCCTTATACAATTTTAATGTAATTTTAATGTCTGTTGAAGGCACAATTTTCAATGGTTGTGATTTGCAGAGCGAGAGAAATAATAAAATTTTCAGTAGGCAACTAGTGTGAAATATATTTGTCTCTCTTTTCAAATCACAACAATTTTGACATTTTCTTTTGTTTGTTTTTTATTGACAAATTACTGAAACCAGCTGATTCGTGGATTTGATTTGAGTTAAAAAAAATAATTAATTCAAAGATTGAATGAATTCGGTTATGAATTAGTTCAACGTTGAATGAATTCAATTCAAATAAAAGTCTCTGAATGAGGTTAGGTTTAGAGTATCCAAAACCGAAACCAAAAACCGGTAAACTCCACAGGTTTCGGTTTTTCTTTAAAAATATTGATTTATTTTATAGAAAATTATAGAATTTGACAATGTTTCGTAAAAGATATAAAATAATTGCATAAAGATAGAGCCTTAAGAATTCAAAAATGGTAAATTTCCGAAGATTTAGTACACATTTCCTATTAGCGTCAACAAATAAAAATAAATTTAAGGAGAAATGAAAAGAGAACTGTGAAGTCAGATAGAGTAAAGGTATAGAAAACAAAAAAATATAGAAGAAGAGGTCAGATGAGGAGAATTAAGGAGATTTGTGTACGGATTGACGGATGCTAGGTCACCCCATAGAGATTTCCGTGTCTGGCGTGAGTATCCAATAGCTATTTCTAATAAAGACATTGATACATTCCAACTTCATGTCCGAGAGTTCAGAATGACTATTGCGAGAATGATGTCACAGAATCCTGATGCGCAGATCTCCTAATGCCGGGCAGTTACAAAGAAGATGAAAAATGGTCCCATCCTCTTCTTAATTGTGGTAGTCATTCAGGTGGGTTCTCAGTCCCATCTTGACTGAGCGAGCTCATAGTAAAAGTTACTAATTCGTTGCTTGCATTTAGATAACGGAATCCCGTATCAGAAGTCTATGTCTCCGTATTTTTTCGCTAGTCCATCAGCAACACAATTGCTTAAAATATCGCAGTTTCCTCGTAACCAAATGAGTACGATTGTTGAATGTCTTGCCATCCTATTTAAGGATGCCCGGCATTCCTGGACTATGTTCGATGTTGTGTACACACATGTCAGAGATTTTATTGGGTCTTGAGTACCCCTGTCTGATATCTTGTTATAACTGAACCAGTTAGCCGCTTTTTTAATAGCCGATATTGAAGCTTGAATAATACTACATCCATTTGAAATTCTGAAAGATAATCTAATTCCATATTCCTAAATGTAGACAGCTACGCCAATTCGATCTCTCCTTCTAGAGCAGTCCGTATAGACTGAGAGACTGGTTGTGAAGAGTGAAGGTACATCCATTCATTCCATGTTGTATGAAATTAAGAAACCAAAGTTTCTCGATAGTAGAGTACAATATTCGATATTATCTGTATGATCCATGTTTCCATGTACCAATCTCATTAAACCTGAAGGCCTTAGTGAATTCACTTTTGCTGACCATTAGATCCACAGTGATCCAGTTTAGTTGCAGTCGTTCTTAGGGCTCCTGTTGTTAGGATTGATATTCTCCTTAAAACCTTTTCGAATAGCATGCAATTTGAGCATGCTATTCCTTAGAATAATTCCGGCTTAGTCACCGCTTCAAATAGCCAATTCACATACCGGGGTCTAATACCCCATTGCGTACCTATGCCCTTCCTACAGACATACATTGAAGCCAAGGCTTTTGATGTTCTTGCTAGGGTCTTGGGTTTCCAGGATAGTTTGCACTCCAGAATAAAACCTAAGTATTTTGCACTGTCCGAGAGTGTTTGAAGGAATCTAAATAATTAGTTTTTTGGGAATGTATTTAGGAAATTCCGAAATGAGATTATTGCGCATTATACTCAAATTGAATGCTTTAGATCATATCAATTGTACACAATCCATATCCATACAGTTATGGTAGTGGATTTAACAAGACCCCAGATATGTATGTTGTGGACGCATTTATTTTAACTTTTAATATTTACAGGTTATCCTTTGCCAGCACCTCGTTATTCCGTGGTAGAGATAGAAGCTCCTCGAAAATCCGTAGGTAGTACTGAAGGTGACGGGGGAGAAGGCGAGGAAGGAGCTGATAATGCTGAGGCCGCAGAGGGCGAAGAGGAAGTGGGAGAAGAAGAGGAAGAAGGGCGAGAAGATGCAGAGGAGGGTGATTTAGCTGAAAAAGAAGGTGAAGAAGTAACGGAAGTAGCAACAGCAGCAGCTGCTGCTCCAACGTCTGGTAAAAAACGTAAACTCATAAATCAGTTTAATTTTTGCGAAAGAGCTGCTCTAACATTTAGTAATCCAAAAAGGGTACGAAACAAATGGTTTTTCAAATATAAATATCATAAAACTATTATTTGTAATATTTAGAATGTTGAAACCCAAACTATACCACCACCACGCTCACAATATGGTGCCAATGTGTTGCAGTGGGTCATCTATGACAGCTATATGGAGGACTTTGAGAAGCAGCAAAAGGAAAAAGACAAAAAAGAAGACAAGAAAGCTCATCGCAAGGATGACAGCAAAGGAGCCAAACAAGATGTGCGCACCCTAATGGCAGAGGAAATCAATAAGAAATATTTGAAATCTTGGCAAATATTGGAAAGAATGATTAATCAAAATATTTATAGAGATATAGCGCATGATTATCGCTACTGGGAAGATCCAGCTGATGAATATCGTGAGGCGGAGGGTACTTTGTTGCCCTTGTGGAAGTTCAACTATGAACGTACCAAAAAAATGAGCGTAACCGATGTTATGTTTAATCCGTATTATTATGATTTATTTGCGGTGTGCTTAGGATCACGTGAGTGTTTAATCTTTAAAAGAGAATAAATCAAAAATGATGAAAAATTTTTAATTACAGATGATTTTATGAAACAGCCAAGTGAGGGTGCAATTTGTTTATTCACTTGTAAAAATCCCTCATATCCTGATTATATTAGTGAGTATTAATGAGTTAAGAAAGTTTTGCAAATTTTAAATTGGAATATTTCTATAGTCATGACCGAAAGTGGTGTTATGTGTTGTGATATTCATCCAAAGTATCCGTTTCTAATTGCAATTGGTCTGTATGATGGCAATGTGGCGGTCTATAATCTAAAGGATAATTATAAAGAACCTTTGTACTTTTCCGATGGAGTCAATGCCAAGCATATTGAATGTGTATGGGAGGTAAGTGATTGAAAACCAATATATGATGGTTAGAGTTAAAAATTTTGTATAGATTTTAATTTAAACCTGTAGTAATTAAAAATATTCTGATTCTGATCTCTTCACATATTTATTTTTCAGATAAAATGGGGTCCCGACATGGCTGATGGTGAAATAAATTTCTATTCGGTTTCTTCTGGAGGCCGAGCCTTAAACTGGGTACTAATGCAAAATAAACTAATGGTGACAACGATAATTACATTGTTTCTGGAATATGGTCTGGTGGCAGGACCAGATGGTACAGAATTACGTTTAAAAAGTTGTGGTTCTT
Organism: Calliphora vicina; assembly: GCF_958450345.1. Lineage (NCBI taxonomy): Eukaryota > Metazoa > Arthropoda > Insecta > Diptera > Calliphoridae > Calliphora > Calliphora vicina. The sequence goes on along the minus strand of NC_088784.1, from coordinate 96,847,835 downwards.
GCATGAAATTTCATCCACAAGATAAGGAAATTTTTCTGGTGGGCACCGAAGAAGGCTGCATATATAAATGTAGCATAGCCTACAGTTCGAAATACTTGATGACCTATCGAGCCCATAATCTATCCGTTTACAGAATTGACTTTAATCGTTATAACTCCAATATATTCATAACATGCAGTGGTGACTGGCGTGTTAAAATCTGGGAGGATATGAGACCGGAACCATTGTTTATATTCGATTTAGGTTCAGCAGTGGGCGATGTTAAATGGGCGCCTTATTCCAGTACTGTATTTGCAGCCGTTACCAATGAGGGAAAGGTTTATGTATTCGATTTGAATGTTAACAAATACAAAGCCATTTGTATTCAAGCAGTGGTGCCGAAACGTAAAAATAAATTAACACGTTTGGCTTTCAACGAGAAGTTGCCATTTATAATAGTGGGCGATGATAAGTATGATAATTTTTTATATTGGATTAACAAATAGGATTTTTAAATTTTCTTTATTTAGGGGCACCGTTACTTCTTTGAAACTGTCACCCAATTTACGTTTAATGGTTAAACCACCCAAAAAGCAAATGTATTTGGATCAAACTACTTTACAAATTCAAAAACTGGAAAAGTTATTGTCTTTAGTACGTGAATTACCCGAAGGTGCTATTGTCAAGGATACCACAACAACTGTGCAAAGTTAAAGGGTGCAATAAAATAGTTATTGGAAATTATTTAGACAGCTTTTTTTTATTAAGTTAAGCTATTTCTTTTGTACATACTTAAATATCATTGAATACATTTGTAAAATATTTTTATTTTCATTATAATAAATTAAAAAAATTCCCAGCAAAAACTCTGTAACTTGGAATTAATGAATAACATGATCGTCTTCCACATACCGATGTCATTACTTAGAAGTAGACGAATAATAACTTATTTAGAATCTGATATATAATTACTTATTTATAAGACATTTGCATAACCACAGAGGTCTCCAAATTTTGACCGTCGCCCTTCTAGAAATTTTTGTCTTCGTAGGATAACCTATTCAAAAGTATGGCGATATAAATTTTTTTTAAATTTTTATTTTCCAGTTTTTTAAAATTTGTTAAACTTAATTTGGATTCTTATTCACTTAGAACCATATACACTGATGGACAAAATTCACCGCCATTTCCCCTTTAGGATGTGTAAAGGACCGCCACGCTACGTTTATGTAAATTAGGTTAAGTTAAAAAGACTTGTTTTAACTGAAGTATAATTAAAATGAATTATTGTTTTTGTTGAATTTTGATACCTAAATAGTATACCCTATTCCTAACTCTACTTCACTCAAATACATATCAGCTATCTTTAATGTCGATGAGTTAAATAATTTAAAATATTAAATAAAAGTACCATTAGGAGAAAAGTACAAAATTCCCTTTACCTCCTTGAACACCCCTCATGTTTGAAATTTAAAAATACTCCATTTTGCCCAAAAAAATGTATGCTACAGACATGTATCTAACGATTAATTCAGTGTTAATGTGCTCATGAAAAATATGTTTAAAAAAAGTACTCAACTGTTTACCCGGACTTGGCAACTTTTTTATCCCCATTCGGTACCTTTTTTAATCCCATTGTTTAAACGGACTTGGCACTTGAGTTCCAAATAATACTCAGTTAGTTAATTTTTGTATGAATCGTTAAAAATTTCAAATAAAATGTATTTTCCCGTTTTCCCCATTTTTTTGTACCTTTTTTATCCCCATTGCGGTAGTAAAATTTTATTGAAATAAATTTCTGGAGCTCATTGTAAATATTCATACGTCTATATCAATTTATAAAAAAAACATATTTTAAGAAAAAAGTACCAAAAATAAAAACAATTTTTATCCCTTAAGGGTTTGAATTTCCAAAAAGTACCACATTGATATTTCTTATTTTTTGAGAAGTAAAGAAAACGACTTAAAATTTATTTCTATATTTATTGGTTTAAGGGATACATAGGGTTCTCCCCTAAAAGGATCAAATTTCGAAAAAGTACCAAACGCAATTTTAAGATTTTTTGTTTCTTTATTAGTTTAGAAGATATAAGGTTACAGAATTTACTAAACGTTTTCACATAGTATTTTTACAAATACATATTCACCACTTAGGTTTTCGAACTGATTTAGGTCTTTGAAAGAAGAGTTTTCAATCTATGTGTATTAATCTATGGTTCTAGACATAGAGAAACATAGAGCGGAAACTAGAAAAAAACTCAAACAAAAAAATTACTCAAAATAATCGCACATACGAGCGTTTTTTATACCCTTCACCTTCGTGAGAAGGGTATAAGTCTGTCTATCCGTCTGTCTGTTGAAATTAATTTTCTGAAGACCCCAGATATCTTCGGGATCCAAATCTTCAATAATTATGTCAGAAATGCTTTCGAGAAGTTTCCTATTTAAAATCAGCAAAATCGGTCCACAAATGGCTGAGATATGAAGAAAAAACCAGGACAACCTCGACTTTTGACCTATTTTTAACCTACATATATCTGCATTACTAAGTCATTAATAGAGACAATATGGATATCTAATGATAGATATTTCATATAAGACCATAGTAAGTTGGACCTACAATGGGTCAAAATCGGAAAAAAATATTTTTTAACCCGAAAATTTTTTTTCACAAAAAAAAAATTTAAAAAACGAAAAAAAATTTAAAATTTAAAAAAAAAAAATTTTTAAATTTAAAAAAAAAAATTTTAAATTTAAAAAAAAAATTATTTTAAAATAACAATTTCAAAAAATTTTTGTTCCAAAAAATAAATTTTATTTACCTAGAAATATTTAAAATTTGTATTTTGAAGTATAATTTGGTGAAGGGTATATAAGATTCAGCACAGCCGAATATAGCTCTCTTACTTGTTTTGTTTTCATATAGTTTTTTCTACTAATACATTCTCACCACTTAGGTTTCTGACAACTGAGTTAGGTCTTTGGCAGGAGAGTTTCCGCTCAATGCCTATTCTCTATGGTTCTAGGGCTTGATTCAGAAACATGAAACTATTTTTAAATTTTTTAATGAAAAACACTAACAAATTATTTGAAAATAGAGTGATTTTCTTACAAAAATTGGAAATTGGTTTTCGTAGTATTTCTGTATCAGACACATAATCGATTTTTCAGCACCGATTGGCTCAATTTTAATGATGGAAATTGAAGATGTAAATTGTTAGTCAGGTGGTTTTGTACTTACCGTCAATTGCATACTTACATTAATAATACTATAACTAGGCTGTATGTAATTGTAATTGTGATTATTATTTTGTTGAACTAATTAAATTAACTAAAAGCAATTCCTTGTTTAAACAAAAAGTATTGTACATACAATCATTTGATTATAGATTATAAATATACATATGTAGCAGGAATATATTCGGGTAATACACATTATTTATCTCTATGTATAAGGCTATGATAATACAACAAAAATTATTTAATAACAGTATTTAAAAAAAAACATAAAATCTAAACTAAATAAATTTTAAAATTTAACAAAATTATAGAATTATAAATGACATTCATTAACACAGTTTTAAATTGCAATCTATTGTATACTCTTAAATTCTAAATAGTCTCTCACATTATTGGGACACATAATATTTTTACCCAAAAATAGCACCGTCGACATGGGATGTAGAAAATCGGCCGAAAATGATTTGGCCTTCCAACCAAAGAAACCATTCGGTTTCACCTCATTGCCCGTTATTTCGAAGGGCAAAAGATTCACGCCAATCTGATTGATTTTCGAAAACTGCACCTTAAAATAGTGACCATCGGTGGCTTTAATCCAATAAAATCCCTCATTATCCACATAGGGTTTTGTCTGGGATTTCTTCAGGGAGTTTGAGCGTTCCAAATCGTCCACATTAAAACTGATATCAATATCATAGGCATCCGGTGACAATTGATTTGTATCAATGGCCGTTCTCAAAGCCTGATTGTCCAGCCAATAGCGTATGCCCACATTTTCAAACTCCTCCAGAACATGATTAAAAGCGGTCTTTAGTTTGTCCAAACAACAAGGTGGTGTATGTTTGCCCAAGTAAACATAAAATGGCCGCTGGTTATAAACCGTGCCCACACACGATTTTGTTATTCTTTCGCAGCCGATTAGATCAATGTCGGTTACCAGGGGCAAGGAGAAATTTGACGATGAAAATTGTGTATCTAAAACTAAGTTATGTTGTGAACTGTACGAAGCTGTGTCCTTGGTATCCGACTTGATTGAAACTTTATGTGATCGTCGTACAATACGTTTGATTTGTAGTTTTTTATACATGTCCCGGAACTGTCGCCGTTTCATATCGGTGCGTCTTTGTTTAGTATGGTAGGCGGCAAAGAGTCGTCTGCCATCTTGAAATGATTGTGGATAGACGAATTTCTGAAAGTAAGAATATATCGTTAATATTTCAAAGTAGTGAAGTTTGCGATTCTATTTAGATTTTTAATTATATTCAATGGTTTTGTTACACTAGCATTTCTTATACGTTAATTATAAAATTTCAGTTATTGTTTTCAATAAACAATTTGCGGTTAAATCCTAAACGGGACTTCTATGGGGGCTAAGATCAACAAATAAAACTTATTTGTAGCCAATTATCTTCAAAGTGCTAATTCTGTTCTAGTTCTGTTCTAGTTCTGTTCTAGTTCTGTTCTAGTTCTGTTCTAGTTCTGTTCTAGTTCTGTTCTAGTTCTGTTCTAGTTCTGTTCTAGTTCTGTTCTAGTTCTGTTCTAGTTCTGTTCTAGTTCTGTTCTAGTTCTGTTCTAGTTCTGTTCTAGTTCTGTTCTAGTTCTGTTCTAGTTCTGTTCTAGTTCTGTTCTAGTTCTGTTCTAGTTCTGTTCTAGTTCTGTTCTAGTTCTGTTCTAGTTCTGTTCTAGTTCTGTTCTAGTTCTGTTCTAGTTCTGTTCTAGTTCTGTTCTAGTTCTGTTCTAGTTCTGTTCTAGTTCTGTTCTAGTTCTGTTCTAGTTCTGTTCTAGTTCTGTTCTAGTTCTGTTCTAGTTCTGTTCTAGTTCTGTTCTAGTTCTGTTCTAGTTCTGTTCTAGTTCTGTTCTAGTTCTGTTCTAGTTCTGTTCTAGTTCTGTTCTAGTTCTGTTCTAGTTCTGTTCTAGTTCTGTTCTAGTTCTGTTCTAGTTCTGTTCTAGTTCTGTTCTAGTTCTGTTCTAGTTCTGTTCTAGTTCTGTTCTAGTTCTGTTCTAGTTCTGTTCTAGTTCTGTTCTAGTTCTGTTCTAGTTCTGTTCTAGTTCTGTTCTAGTTCTGTTCTAGTTCTGTTCTAGTTCTGTTCTAGTTCTGTTCTAGTTCTGTTCTAGTTCTGTTCTAGTTCTGTTCTAGTTCTGTTCTAGTTCTGTTCTAGTTCTGTTCTAGTTCTGTTCTAGTTCTGTTCTAGTTCTGTTCTAGTTCTGTTCTAGTTCTGTTCTAGTTCTAGTTCTGTTCTAGTTCTGTTCTAGAATTGGGGCTAGATGTAACACAACTTGAATCACATGTATGACCACCTTTAAAACAAGTACTTACCGATATATTATTTAATTTCGCCTGTATATAAAACATTTCCGGGAATGGAGCAGCCAAGGGTTCAGGCATTTCCTTTAAAACTGCCACATCTACCAAAACGGCATGTTTTTGCAAAAACTATTTGAAATAGAAAACAAACAAATTTAAAACAGCAATTAAATATTAATTGTTATAGCCACTATTTACCAAATCACATTTATCACTTGTGCTATTCACAGCCACATACTGTATCGTCCAATTGGGCAAATCCAAAACGATTTGTAAACAACCCACAAATGACTTTAAATTACCCGAAAACGGCACAATAATCATACGTCTTATGGTTTCTTCTAGAGGAGGCGATAATTTCGATCTTCGAGCCACTACTTGTGTGCCATCCTTGTCCTTATCCCAACTATTCGTATTAATTTCACGCAATATCTTCTGCAACAGATTTTTACTACTCAAACGTACACTGTCGGGCATAAAGAGAGCATATTTTGTATGTATGGTGGATAAAGGATTCAATTCCTGTATCGGTTTCAATATATCAAATCCTAAGTTAACAAAACGTACACTATTGCCCTCTTCGCCTTTAAGAGAGGTCGCATTGCGCTGATACATCAAAGGCGGATAGGATATGCCCTCTTGGAATACAATGATGGGCATATTGGGTATAACATCCAATATACTATCGATCGAGTCCTTAATATCATTTTCAAATGTATAAAAATTACGAAATACTATTGTCATGGATTTGCGTATGTGTTTGAAGGCATTGCGAGCTTTTTCTTTGGGAGATTTTTCGACATGTGGTTGATGTTGTGAGGGATTTTTGAGCAAATCGTAGGACTCCATACTGGGCAGCGTTAGTGAAGCAGCAATATTCTTCCATAGCGTCGATTTCCAAGAGTAATAGAATAATATTATGTTGGCTATTACAATTAGGAGAACAATTAGTTTAGCATGTCTTAAGCGCATTATTTTCATGGCAATTGTATTCCAAAGAAATTGGTGGTGCTGGTGTTGTGATGATGGTGGTGGCTAATAATAACTTCCGGCTTATTTAAGAGGTTTGCTGTTCAATGAACATTATATTTAACAAATAATTCAACATCGTCCTTTAATTATTAGTTTAGTTTTTTAAGCCATATTTGTTAGGCTTTATTACTACTTGCTTGTAAGAGAATATTTTTTTTTAGGCCACACCAAAATTTCTATATAATTCTTTGTGCATTTAATTAATTTATTTTCTACTGGAACATGTTTTACTTGCTAATCAATTCACTAAATCTAAAGGAATTTATAAACTACACTACAATTTAGTTTGTATTTAGATTAATTGCTATTTTATTTATGTATTCTTTAATATTGGTCAAATGTTCTTGTCCTATTAATTTATATTTTACCAAAAACACTTCTTTCTTTTTCACATTTTGACAGCTAAACTCATCCCTAGGATACAAAACTGCTGTTCTCTATTGTTTTGTATGTATGTAGGACATTTTCGTAGTTGTCAAATTTAGAAGAACAAAAGCTTTAAGGATAACCAGGAAAGTTTTACATACAGCTGTCAGTTGTGGTTAAATGTTTAATAGTGAAAATAGCTTTTTTATTAAAGCTTTTTGGGGGATGTTATTTAAAAGCTATAAGGGATGTTTTATTCATAGAGTAAGATAGAGACGAAGGTTAATTATCAAAAATAAAGTATTAGTTAAACATTGAATGAAATATATGAAAAAGCGTTAAAATTTTTGAAAGGGCACAAGGGAATTTTAGTGAAATGAAATAATTTAATGATTTTTAATGGATTTTCCATAAAGAAAAATATAAAATTTGAATTAATGTAAAATGTTATCGGTTAAAGATATGATAACAAAGTAGACCAAGTGTTCTTAAATTAATGGCGTTATAATTTTTGAAATTTTTTTTATTTTCAAATACCAAAATTCCTAAAACGGGGAAAATATCTTCCAAAAACTTAGTTTTTTTTTTTAAATAAAATGCCTACTGTAAATAACATTACCGTGTGATAGTAAAAAGACTTTGTATGTATTTAAATAAGATATAGGGTTATACAAATATGGAGCTTCTTCGAGCATTGATGATTTGCGTTTTTATAATTTTTTACTCAAACATAATCTTTTTTTTTTAAATTGGCCATGTTTGGATATATCTGGTGGGACTAGGTACGCATAAGTAAGCTAAGTTTTTATATAGTCCCGAAGAAAATTTTTTTCTACAAAAGACAAAATATGTATATGGACTTTTTTGGGAAAAATTTGCATGTTCCAATAGGGTATAAATAAGTTTGTCATTCCGTTTGTAATTTCTACATTTTTCATTTGCGACCCCACATTTATATATTTTTCGATTTTTCGATTTTTGTCCTATTTTTGATCTATATCTGGATTACTAAGTCATTAATATAGACAAAATGGATATCTAATGATATATATTTCAAAGTCCATTGCAACGATGTATATAAGGCTATAGTAAATTGGATCCACAATGGGTAAAAATCGGGAAAAATATTTATTAACCAAAAATTTTTTTTTACCAAAAATTTTTTTTTGTCATAGATTCTTTTTCCAAAATTTTTTTTTTAAATTAAATAAAAAAAAATTTAAAAAAAAAAACTTTTTGAAAAAAAATTAAAAAACAATTTGGAAAAAAAAAATTAATTTTGTTTAAATAAAATTTTTTTGAGGAGCCACGCCTGGCCCCTCTTATGCTTAGGATACCTAAAAAAATACCTTAAATAAAACTTAAATTTTTTATTGTTTGACATTGAACATGTAGATTTATTTCAAAACAATAAGATTAACATTTAAATAAATAAATTAAAATCTCATTCATTAATACATTCATACCTGTACACAGTGATTTTAAAACTGCAATGTTGCAGGACATTTTAAATTAATTCTTTGGTATACTTTCAAATTATTGGAATTTTTGCATTTTATAGCGAAAATATTAATTTTATATTTTCGCGATAAAATCTTTGGCACAAACTTTATTCTGAATTTGTCGGACAAAAAGTTTTGCCACTAAATTTAAATTAGATCTACCATCTATAACAAAATTCGTTATTTGTCCTATCGTCAAAATTTGGTGAACTGGATTAAAGGATAAAAAGGTCCTTTTTAAGTTTTTTATGATTTTTTTATAGGATCTCAACGGTCAGATGGCCAGTGCTGGCCTTTCCAGCACATCATATATTGGAAGGCTGCTAATGTAACGTCAATTCATAAAAAGGGAGAGACTAATAACCCTGAAAATTACAGTCAAATAGCAATTTGTTCTGCACTTTCCAAAGTTATGGAGAGTATGGTAAACTACCAACTGGTTAAATATTTGGCTTAACGACTGCCAGTATGGCTTTCGTTTTGGGGAAAGTGGTGGCTCTAGATATTTCCGTTTGATAGATTGTGGCATGGTGCTCTTTTCTCATAACTTATTGCTTTTGGTGTCGGCAATAACTTCTCTCGATTTATATTGAGCGTTCTCAGAGATCGCATTATACGAGTTGTTATAGATGGGATCTCATCAAACGAGTTCAAGATAAATACCTCTAGACTTCGTTCTTTATCCAACTCTATTCCTTATTTTTCTAAGCGACCTTCTACGTCAAACTTCCAACACTAGCTATTATTTTGCAGATGACAGCTACATTTGCCATTCATATTCGTTAAGTTATAGACCAAGGCAAATGAGGCAAAACATGAATGATTTCCTTAATCTGGGCCTTGTGACAATCTCTGAACGTGGTGTCGTGCGAATTAGGTCGCTTTTAATGATCGCAAGACTCAGCTTTGAAAGTTAACATAAAAACGAACGAACGACCAGGCGCTCTTGGTGTTCTGTGCTTGAGAATACAATGAGATGTCCGCTGGTCTAAACACATTAATCAAGCGTCGAAAGAAGTATTTAAGTGTCTCTATTTTCTGAAACGGAGTAGGTTTTCACTCCATCTGATCTCCTCACTATTTACAACACCTATATCCGTCCGCAAATGAAATACAACTCCCATGTACAGGGAGGTGCTTCAAAGTCTATTTTGGAGCTTCTAGACCGCGTACAGGAGAGGAAAAGGTTATTATTGTAGGTATCAGTAGGGTATTAAAGACTATTGATTCACTGTAGCAGTGGACACACACTACAGGGAAAACTCGATAGCCGTACTGTCCGCATGTGGAACAAACTTCAGTGGGAAGTCTTTCCTGTCAATTTCAATGTAAGCAAGTTCAAATCGAATGTCCACAAATACTACACCCCATGATATAAAAATTGTATATGTTTGCTTTGCGTGAAATATGAAAAGGACATTATTATCCACCAAATACTGAGGCCAGTACAAAAATTTTAATAAATGGTATCCTCAAACAAATTAAACTTTAATTGTTGCAAAAGACCCCTCATGCTGAAGAGTATAAAGAATAAAAATCAGTGATCACTCATAAAGATCCCCAAAAACCATCATGATAAAATTATTCATGAAAAACTATTAAAATTTTCTATATTAGTCTAGCTAACCAAAATAAGATCCTAGAGAACATAATTTGTTTAATTTATTTTCTGGGAGTGAGTGAAAACGGGTTTCGAATTGTTTAAATTTTGAAATTATAAGATTTTTTTTGTTTTTCTAAAACTAAAACCACAATTACTTTTTATTGGATATACAAATAGGAATATCCATTTCAAAATACATACATACATATATTTATTTATTTATTGTAATACACATACAAATCTTAAATCTACATTATTATATACAGCAATCATTTGCTAATAAGTTCTTAAAAATTTAATTAAAAACTTTAAAATTTTATCACCTTTATAAATTTCTTGTTAGCTAAAACAATTTTCAATTTAATAAGAAATTTTGAATAAAATTTTAATTTTCATTTAAAATTTTATTTTAATTTAAATAAATTAATTGAACTACAGTTGGGGTTTTCTTCTATAAGGAGTTTGACACATTCATCTTTACACTCATGAAAAATGTTGAACTTAAGTAGGATTAGACTAAAATTTATTGTATACATTTACTTGCCAATGGCTGGAAATAATATGGGAAATGGAACATCATCATTGTTGGTCTTATGCGGCGTAGGTGGTCGAGGATCTACTTCTGTACAACTCACCAACCAGTAGGTAGTCACAGTACCTTTACCCTTCAATTCCACCTCACCTCGCAACTCCATTTCAAAAGTGCCGAATTTATCGAAAATCACTTTTGTGGCGGATGACACATGGATCCTCAAAGCTAAAAAATAATGAAAATCAAAATAACATTCTCAATTGAAATTAGTTTCGAACTTTCAAACTCACGCATTCCCGTAGATTCCATGCGCGAAGCTGTATTAACAGTATCGCCAAATAAACAATAGTGTGGCATTTTTTGTCCCACCACTCCGGCACACACCGGTCCCGAGTGTATGCCTATTCTTATTTTCAATTGATACTCTGGCTTGTGTTTAATACTGAAACTTTTGACAGCATCCAAAATGGCCAAGGCCATTAGGCCAATTTCTCGGGCATGATTATCGGCATTGCGCTCTGGTAAACCAGATACCACCATATAGGCATCACCTATAGTTTCCACTTTATAGACATCATAGAAGCCAATGATGCGATCAAATGTACTGTAGAGATCATTGAGAAAGTCCACCACTTCCATGGGACCACTTTGGGCACAGAGTGCCGTAAAGCCAACAATGTCACTGAAATAAATGGTTACACATTCGAATTGCTCCGGTTGAACCATTTCACCGGCCAGCAATTGAGTGGCTACGGGTCGTGGCAATACCTGATACAGTAACTCTTCAGTGCGTTTCTTTTCAATACTCAGCTGTTCGGTTTTCTCTTCGACAAGACTTTCCAAATTGTTGGCATACTGTTCCATACGTCGCAGCAGGTCATCCATAAGATTTTCACAGAAGCCTCTGGAAATAAATTCAAATAAATATTTAAAATCATAAGAAATTAAATGAAGTGTTAATTGTCAAACGAACTGTCAGCGCTCACTTTTTGACATTTATGATCTGTATAATCTAGCAAACCATTATGAATAGATTGACGTGTGATCAACGCTAGCAGATTATCAAAATTTACTTTGAAAATAAGTCATCGATTCGTGCAACTCATAGACTACTATTTTATCGTGATATTTAAAGCCTTAACGAGTTTGTTAAAACGTCCTGGTGGCTTCATCGGACCTTATTTCATCAAAAATGAAGTGGGGGTTCGCGTTACGGTCAATGGGGATCGTTACCGCACCATGATCAATGATTTTTTGTTTGAAAATATGGATGACATTGATCCGGACCCCAACCATAGATTTATTGAAATCAAAATTTCTAAGGTCTCGAGATTTGGTACTTCTCGATTATTTCCTGTGGGGCCACGGGAAGTCACTGGTTTATGCTGATAAGCCAGCAACAATTGACGCCTTTGAGGCCAACATTGTTCGAAAAAGTGGACCGAAATTGGACGTCTAGAATGCGCTTCGTCAAGAAGCCCGAAATCATTTTGTTTTGATTTTTTCATTGTTTCACATGTATTTCAAAGGGTTCTTAAGATTCGGTATAGTCGAATATAGCAATCATACTTATTACTACTTACTTCATTATAAGCCTGACTGTGGAACGTATGGCAGCAAATGCTGGTCTATCATCTGGATTATCGGCCCAACATTTGTCCATTAAATCCAGAACATCAGGAGGACAATCTCGTTGACCCACAAATGGACGAAATGGTGGACATTCGTGAGACTCTACACGATTCAATATGGTTTGTACATCCATAAATTGTCGTGCGGTTTCATAGGGACCACCTCGTACAACGATTTCCTCCAAAATAATAGCAAACGAATAGACATCCCCTTTTTGTGTTGCAGGATTTCCCGGAAAAACAGTCAAAGGCAATAACTCCGGAGCAATCCATAGAAATTCTAAAACGAAAACACAATCATTAATGTTAATACATAAACAATTTAATTTATATTAATATTCCAATACTCACTATTGAAATAATTCAAATCCTTTACAAACTCCGATGGTGTGGTCAAGGTTCTCAAACCAAAATCCGATATCTTCAAAACAAAGCGGCCATCTATTAAACAATTGCACGAACGCAGTTTGCCATGGACCTGTACATCACTGTTGTGCAAATACGCCATACCCTTGACGATGTCATGTATCAGGGACATACGAAAATTCCAATCCAATTGTATGGCATCATTTTCAAGCACATCCTTTAAACTACCCTTTGGACAGTATTCGGTTAAAATGAGCACGGTGGGACGGGGCAGATCAATGCAGGATCCCACAAATCGAACCGTATTTTCGTGACTAACATCACGAGCCTGTTTGATTTCCCACAGCAGGGTCGATGTGATATCCACTTTTTTCTTGTGAATTTTTTTAATGGCTACACGTTCTCCTTTAAAAATTCCAATTGTTGTGAAGACTTGCGTTAAGGGCAGAGATGTGCAGCTGGCTATGGAGGCTCTACCCGAGTGAATGCCATATTGTTGCAGGGAAAAGTTCTGAAATGTCAAGAGAACATAAAATAAAGCTAAAGTAACTGTCAATACTTAAAATCTTTTTGCTGAAACACTATTTTCAAGAAGTTCGATTAAGTTTCTTTTTATGGGTGCCCACTCTACTTTATGTTCCAAGGTTCATTAATTTAATTAAAGGTTATGTTTAAAAATGTACCAAATTCTTTACACGAATTTGGCCATTTCACTCTCGAGTTACAAAAGAATCCAATGTTTAAAATTCGATCAAAATTTAACTACGTCCGAACTTCCAATTCTGTTGCTTTGCGATTAATTTCAAGTCGATTTTCTGATGGCCTCATTTGTTAAATTAAACAAAATTATAAGCCATAGATGCATAAACATAGTTCGGCAACTCACCTGTCAAAGACCTAACTCAGTTGTCAAAAATCTATGTGGTGAGAATGTATTAGTAAAAAAAAACTATGTAAAAACAAAAACAACACTCGAATGTGTTTATTTTTTATACCCTTCACCTTATAGCTGTTAAGCCATGTCAGTCTGTTTGTTGAAATCAACTTTCCGAAGACCTCAAATAACTTACATACACGATTCATACATCAATATCTCCGGAATTCTTCTGGCTACGTTGCTATCGAGAATATCGGTCCACAAATGGCTGAGATATAAGGAAAAAACCAGGACAACCTCGATTTTTTACCTATATCTGGATTACTAAGTCATTAATATAGACAATATGGATATCGAATGATAGATATTTCAAAGACCAACGACGTATATAAGACCATAGTAAGTTGGACCTACAATGGGTCAAAATCGAAAAAAAATATATTTTTTAACTCGAATTTTTTTTTTAACAAAAGTTTTTTTTTCGCTAAATATTAAAAAAAAAATTGAAAAATCAAAAAAACATTTTTAAAATTTAAAAAACAATTCGAAAAATTTTTATTCCAAAAAATGAAAAAAACAACTTTGGAAAAAAAAATAAAATTTGTTTACCTAAAAATATTTGACGACAGATCCATTATCCTAGACCAGCTACAGCAGACCAATCATCTACTTAACTGGATCAACAACCGATTAACGAAACTAACGATCATCTACTTAGCAGTTGTTCCGTTTAAACTGATACAAACAATAACAATCGATTTAATGGCAACACCGTACAAAAGACGCACGATACTCCAATAATTAGGAAGGACAGTGCAATCTACATGTGGAAATACGCGAAAAAAAGCACAGCCGAATATTGCTCTCTTACTTGTTTTAGTTATTTTATGTTTCTCTATGTTTTTTGTTTTCACATAGATTTTTTTAATAATACATTCTCACCACTTAGGTTTTTGACAACTGAGTTAGGTCTTTGAAAGGAGAGTTTTCGATCTATGTTTATTTATCTATGACTATAAGTACATACATATTCCATTCACACTCTTTTTCTCTCAATTTAATTGTCTTACCTCTGCGTTTAATTTCTGCAAACCAATTTTACTGCCATACAAGCGTCCTACTTCTAGTAAAACATCGTCTGGTCGCACTCTCCAGGACATGTTATTCAGCTCATTGTTCAATTTCATTTGCCTAAACAAAGACAAAAATTAAAAATCATAAATTTAAACTTAATCATTGAACCCATTTGGTCCTTCATGAAACTTACTTGCACATTAAATAAACGACCAGAAAAGTGAAACCCAAAAATATCGCAAAAGCAAACATGGCGTACATTATTATTAACTCTAAAATAAATAATTTAGTAATATTTTCATAAATAATAGTTATATAACATATTTAACTGTGACTTGTCCTACCGTTCCCATGACATTCAGGAGAATTACCCAAAAAGCCGCATTTTGGTATATCAGGCGGGGGTCCTTCACGACCACCAGGCCAGTGTATCTTTTTGCCATTGACAGCAGAATAATTTCTAAGAATTTATATACATTTTTAATTATTCCACCAAAATTTCTCGTTTCAGTTTGGAAAATTGTGTGTATCTGAAATATTTTAATTCTTCATACCTGTGTAGACCATAGTAATGTGCCACTACCGCAAATTTGCCATTTATAGGATCTAAGTCCAATATCGAATAATCAGCATCACGATCACCATTATCATCGATGCGAACATGACCCGTTATGCCAAGAAAATCTCGATTCCACATGCGTCGTGTTATGGCCATGCCATCACGTATATCCTCACCCTCGCTCAGAGTCTCATTAAGGGCCATACCCAGCAGATAAACACCATCATAGAAAGCGCCAATAAAGAAATTAACCTTTTAATGAATAGTAATTAATATTATAACAATCTTTAAATGAGCTATAATTAATAATAAAACTATATTTATTAAGTTTAATTACCTCTTCGCCATCACTAAACGTATAATTATAATTCGTCATTGCCATTTCTCTAACATTTTCCGAAAATCCTTGATATTGTGGACTGGACGGTTGCAATAGCGAAACACGCAATAAAGCTTCGTAAGCTTTACGAGCTCGTCCATCATCTAAATCACCCATTTCCCAGTCATGATCTCCCCAATATGAACTCTAGAAAAAGAATGAAGGTATGAATTTTATATCGTGATCCCTTTTTAATATAATGGTTTTGGTTTTACCTGAAATATTTCCACATCCAAAAATACCCAATCGCCATTAGTCATGCCCAAGGAATAAGCAGCCAACATAAATTTCCTTACTAAAGTTCCACGCACCGACAAAATTACAACTGAAAATGGAAAAAGAGGAAATGAAACAGAATTAATTTAAAAAAAAAACGTGATGTACACCAATTTAATAAAGCTATTGAAATCCGTATACATATTACAAAAGAATGTGTCGATAATCAAATATACTTTACACCAGTAGTCGACACGAAAAGACACCAGAAAGCGATCGAATATTCAGTGGTCACAACACGAATGTAAGCGAAACATGATAAAATTATTAGAGAGATCAAAAACTCAACCGGAAAATTTGTTCAATACATTTACTGATGTGGCAAAACTTCCCATGCGTTGTCATGATGGAGTATTACGGTTTCATGTCTGGCCGTATATATAATAGGACCCTTTTTCTCCCACCAACTACTTATCTCCACGGACATTTGGCTTTGGGATCGATTCGGCTGCAGCGTTTCAGACATACAAAATCGTTGCAAACGTTTTAAAATTGCTGATTGAGTAGCTCCCAAAGATTTTGAAAGCTATTGTTGAGGTAGACAACAATCTTCATGGAGTAACGCTTCCAATTCTTGGTCTTCAAACTTTTTTGGCTGTCTTGGGCGATATTTGTCTCCCGTGTCAAAATCACTACTTCTGAACTGAAATTTTATCAAATTCGTGTTCTGTTCGGGTAACGTTACTCGCTCTTCACCCATTTTACGGAGAGGCCCAAACAAGATTGTCGAATTTGGAACAATAACAGTCCACATGAGATCCAAGAGCGTCTAATACATCCCAAAAAAAGTCACTGTTTGGTGTGGATATATAGGTCGATGATTACCAACTTCTGTTTGGCTGAATTGGATGATATGGACACCAACGACAAGTAGTGTCCATGTGTGGCGCTACGTGCCACATTGTACATTCTGCGCGAGTGATTTGAGATCATGATCATCTCGTGTAGATGAAATTAATTCGCAGGTCCATGCAAACCTCAGTGGACCTCAAAGCCTATATAACCCAAGCCATCGATCACATTCAGTCTAATTTATGCGCTAGAGTCTTGAAAAATTTAACGATGTTATATTCCATACCCAATATCATCCAAGGCCTTTCAAACGAATAAAAAATGTCTATGATATCTTACACCATAGACAACAACTAGATAGGTAACTGAGAGCCAAAAACCTAAGTCTGTTGTCAAAAACCTAATTCATGAGAATGTATTGCATATATTTTGTTATTGTATACCCGTATGTGTGAAAAGAGAGTAATTTTTCCATATATATTACTCTCTCCTTCCGTGTTTATTCTATGTCTTACACATACATTGTTTTATTTATTGCTTAATGAAAGATCCTATTAAATGGCTTTGGAAAATTTATTTAAAAAGACAGACGAATATCTTTAAATTAGCTAGCCCATCTATTAGGTTCCAGAATATACTTTGACTATTTGACTAAATCAATATTCACAGGGATTAATATTTGATTCTATAAAAACGTTTAAACCCTTTTCTTTATGTTTTCAAAATATTCATTATCTTTGCCACCACATTAATAAGCAGCATTAACAAACAATGCATTAAAATTTCAATTAAATAATTTACATTTTGTATAACAACTCATATGCTTCAATTCTTTTAGCCAACAGAGTACTGTTAATTTCATCATAGATTCACTAACTTACCTCTTGCATACATGCTGGCATCTCTCAAATACAGTTCATATGGTTCCTGTTCATTGCCATTCAATTCACGTACAAAACTCAATAATCCCTCCTGCCGCAAACCGTACTCCAGATTCTTACCCACCGTTAGGGAGAATAAATCAGAACGATCTACTATCAGAGCAACATGTTTCCAATTAAACTGACGAAATACACTGGCAAACACTAATTTTAAACGACACTGGCAATAGGACATGCGTGTTAAGGTTGGATATTTGGTTTTATCCTTAAACATGCCCTGCAAATAAATATAGAAAGTGAAAACAGTAATGAAATTTATAGGATTATTTAGATATTTGTTATGTATTTTGTGGGATTTTTTTTTTAAATAAATCTACGTAAATGAAATGGAATATTGCCACTCTTGTATGTGGTTGGTTGATGGTGGTGTTTGTTGTGATGATTAAAACTATATTTATTAGATTGTTATTAAAATATTATTATTTGTTTATTTGTTTGTATGTGAAAGTAGATCTCCAGAGACTCATTTTTTATGAATTTATAGTAGTTTTATGTGTATTATATGTGATTTCGTATGTGTTTATTTATTTTGGTATCAATTCATCATGTGTCACATTACGTTTGATGTTTTAATGCATGGATACATTAAAATAGTAAAATTATGGAGGGGTGAATTCAAGAAAGCATCCAAATAAGAATGAAAGTTTTTTTTTTTTGCTTCAAAATATCGTATTTTGTACCAACAAAGCGTCATATGCGGGAAGTTTTGCTTAATCTCCCAGGAGAGTCAATAAAGTTTTATGACCGAGAATTGGAGACATTACTCCAAGAAGATTATTGTCAAACTCAACAAGAGCTTGCAAAATTATTGGGAGCTACGCAATTTCAAAGTGTTTGCAAGCAGCAGCATTCATCCAAAAGCCTAGAGACCTTGAAAGACGATTTTGCAAGTCTGACATAATGCTTGAAAATAATTTTGGCACCAAATCATTACTTGCAATGAAAAATGGATGCATTACGATAACCCGAAGCGTAAAAGATCGTATGTGATGCCCGGTCAACCAGCCGAATCGACACCAAAGCCAAATATCCATGGCGCTAAAGTAATGCTCCGTATTTGGTGGGGTCAAAAGGGTCCTATCTATTATGAGCTATTGAAATCTGACCAGACCTGCACAGAATGCAACTGATTCGGTTTTAGTGAAAATTGGCCGAAAAACGCCCAGTATATGTGGCCAGACATGAAACCGTAAGATTCCATCATGTCAACGCTCGGGCACATGTTGAAATAGCTGTTAAAAACTATTTAGAAAGAAGTGGTTGGGAAGTTTTGCCTCACCCGTTCCCCGCCCGACTACTATTTGCTCTCTTTTTGTGAGATACGCTTCACTTTGGAACAGAGTATCCGATATAAGCTTAATTCGTTATTGGCCTCAAAAGATGAGCTCGGAATTAGTTCGATTTTTTTCCGAACAAAATATCGATTTTGATTTTTCGAATTTTTCAGCACAAAGACGATTGTTCCAACAATCGACTTATAGACCCCTAATATGTAGTAACTTCATGTTACTGACGGACCAACTGCAACGTTACAAATAAATTAGATGATGTTGTGGTGGTTGTCATCCTTGTTGTTTGTCTTCTATCAATGTGGTTTGTGTTAAAGTAATTCAATGTCAATGCCATGTCGTTTCAAATCAGTTTACTCACGTACATGGGTACATTAGGGTGGCCCCAAGAAAATGTTGTGGATGTTCATTCTAAGATACCATTTCTCAAAATGTTTGTCCTGGTTTCGGTATTATTTGTTTGGTTTTAATGATTTTTTTTCATATTTTCCGCAATTAGTATTATGTGGAATATATTTGAAAAGCGCTTACAAAGTATCTGAAATTCGAATTTTATTTAAATTTTTGGAAACCTATTTTCTTCGTATGATGTTAGTTATATGTTATATGAATTCGGTCAGAATGCTACTCGATTTCTACACAAAAGTGATGTTACTTTTATAACAATTCTAAACGTTTACATTTTGCTCATCACTTTAAACATTTTTGAAATGATATTTATCATTATTTTTGTAATTCTCAGACTGTTTTCGAAAAAATTAAAAATTTTTTTTATTCCCATTAACTCCTACCGCAATTTAAATAAGTTTAGTACCACAATTTTTTAATTTTCAATGTTATTATACCCTTTATCATGAGTGGCAAGGGCATATATAAGTTTGTAATTTCTACATTTTTCATTTGCGACCCCACAAACTATATATATTCTGGATCGTTATAGATAGCGAAGTCGATATAGCCATGCCCGTCTGTATGTTGAAATCAACTTTCCGTAGACCCCAAATAACTTACATACATGATTCAAACATCAATATATAGACAATTCCGGATCGGCTGCTATTTAAAATCGACCCACAAATGGCTATGATATATGTATATCTATATTAATATAGACAATATGGATATCTAATTATAGTTATTTCAAAGGCCATTGCAACGAAGGCTATAGTAAGTTGTACCTAGAATGGGCCAAAATTGGGAAAAATATTTTTTAACCCGTTTTTTTTTTTCAACAAAATTTTTTTGTCATAAATTCTTTTTACAAAAAAAATTTAAAAAAATTTGGAAAAAACTTTTGTTTACCTAAAAATATTTAAACAAATTTATTTTGAAGTATAATTTGGTGAAGGGTATATAAGATTCGGCACAACCGAATATAGCTCTCTCACTTGTTTTTATTTACAAATTGCCATCAACGCTTTTTTCGCTTAACAGCCGATTGACCTAATCATATTATGACACATTTGAAAGATAGACGATAGACTAATCAAGCATGAGGTGTATCGATATAATGATGAATTAGTCAAAATGCTTGGCATATTTACATATTTAAATTTTCTGTTTTGTATACTTAAATACATACACTGAGCCAAAAATTGTATATTAATACAATAAAATGGGGTATAGAATTGAAGAAAAGTATGTTAATATTCAACAATTTAAATTTATAAAAAAAGAAGAAAAATCGTCAATTTGACTAATACAAAATTTTATTAATTTTCATTAAATTCCTAAACCACAGTAACATTTTTTATTTATACAGGCATACATTAAATGTTTTGTTTTATGTGTTTTCCTATTTATATAAATTTGTTACACTTTTAATTTGAAGAAATTTATTCAATTTGATTAAAATAAATTGGTTAATTTCAAAAATAATTTATGCAGTTTATAAGATTTAACAATAAGATTTAATTTTTAACAAAAAAAATACGTGTTTTGGAAACTGTATTATAATTCTGTCACAGTCATGAAGCTCAGAATATGAGGATAAATATTGATCAAACATATTTATTTATACTAGGATCGCCTGGGGTCCAAAATTCGACCACTTTTAAAACGCTTTTTTCAACTTTTATGGAATGAATTTTGAAACTATTTTTTATATTGTGCATATCTAGAGAAAATAAAATTTTAAACCATATATGTTTTATCAATATTGTTGGACAATAACATACATAAAAGTATACCACAAAAAAACGTGTGGCCTATTTATATATAAGATTGTTAATTTTTTTAATTATATTTATGATATAAATTGTTTTCATTTTAATGTAAAACTAAAATCCCGTATCCAGTTTTAAATTTGTTTGATTTAAACAATACTTGAGAATATTTATATAAAAATTTTGTTAATCTAATGATTTTTTAGTTAAAGATCTACTAAGTTTTTTCGTTTATATTATGTACGAAATTTTGTTCAGTGTTTGTGTCTATATTTTGTAGCAGGGATGGAAAAGTTAATACGATTGATACTTTTTTTGATACTATTTCAAACTGAATAGTACCATGGTATTCCCTTGACTCATTTAATAATTTCAAATAATTTAAGTATTTTATATATAAAGGTTAATTTACAAGTTTCTATATTTTCTATAGAAAAAATCCTCTGTTTAATAATATTTTATTGGGTGTATGACTTGAAAATGCGGGATTTTTCCAAATATTTAGCTTTTATTTTGAAACATTTATTCAAAGTATTTGCCATAGTTCGCTATGACCTTTTCCCATCTTTCGGGCAACATATGGATTTCGAGCCAAAAAAAAACTGCTCATCTTTTGAAACCGAGAACAAATCAAGCCAATATCGGATACTCTGTTCCAAAGTGAAGCGTATCCCATCGATTGAAACAAACAGTAGTCGGACGAAGCACAGTCTGGACTATAAAGATGGTGTGCCAAAACTTCCCAACCACTTCATTCTAAATACTTTTTAACAGGTATTACAACATGTGGTCGATCGTTGTCATGATGTAATATTCTGTGATGATCTGGTCAGATTTCAAATAATTACCTTAGCGCTATGGATATTTGGCTTTGGTGTCGATTCGACTGGTTGGCCGGGCTTCACATACGATCTTTTATGCTTTGGGTTATTGTAATAGATCCATTACATAATTTTCAAGGTCTCTTGGGTTCTATTCGTATGGTACCCAATTTTCCTGCTTTTGGATGACTCCTGCTGATCGCAAATATTTTAAAATTGCTGCTTGAGTAGATCTCAATGATTTTGCAAGCTCTTGTTGAGTTTTACAACAATATTCATGGAGTAATGCCTCCAATGTCTGTTGTTTACACTATAATGTTCAATAAATTATTGAAAATAAATGACAGATATGTACCCATCAATATGACAATAAGATACACCATATATTGTAAAACCCGCATTAAGTCATAAACATAATACAATACTTTGTTTAATTAAAATTGTAAATTTTAGTACTCTGAGGTTTAAAATAGTACTTTGAATTTGAATATTATTTGGATACTGAACACATTTTCCATCCCTGTTTTGTGGATATTGGTCACGGTTTATTCATTAATACTTACCGTACTTTCATTTTTCCACTTGTGTATTCTGCCCAAAATACCAGATGTTACAGTCAATTCTCCTTCGGAGGGGGGCTTAATAATTGAAATAAAAGAAAACAAATAAATACTTCAGTTTGAGTGAGTATGTTTGGGAAATATTATGTTAAATATTATAAAAAGTATTGTAAGACTTTAATGAAAATTTCATTTGTATTACTAAAATGTTTAATTATTAAAAATACACAATCAGCTATGTAATGAAAAACGATTTTGAAAACGAAAAATAATGTAATGTATTTATTGTTTACGTTTTGTAAATTGTTTAAACATTCATCTCATTTCTTGACTAAATTATTTGATACCTGATCTTTTTATAGCTGGATAGCTGTGGCATGCAAAAATTCTAAGTCCGAAAATGTACAAAAAAGAGACTTAGAGCCTTTGCACTCTTAGCTAACGATTAATATATAAATATTTAAATTTGTTTAAGTAAATTAATTTAGTGATTAAATTTAATATGAGTCCTTGCACGGAAATAGTATTCAAGTTACTCACAGTTAATACTTCTAAATAATACTTAATACTGGTATTCTATGCACATTCTACAAATGTTGTAAATAAACTTTTAATCACGCCAAGGCATGCAAGTAATTGAAACATAATTACCCCCGTACAGACAATTAATTCCAAATTCAAATTGACTTAATACACCTAGTGCTTGTACAAATAGTAAAAAAAAACATACCTGATCTCCCATACCCGTTATAATGGGTGAATTCCAATAGGCAGCCAGCCGAGCAACAGGTTCCAAAGCAAACGCACATGCTGGTCCTATAAAAGCAATAACATCCTCTTTAAAATGCATATCAGCTGCCAGGCCAGGAGCTTTGGCACCCGAACAGGAAGGATAACTAAACAAAAATGTAGCAAAGGAAAAGAAACGTGGCAGCGTAATTAAAACAGTTGAAAATACATATATCTTACAATACTAAAACTCATTAATTTCGAATAATTACTCGTATTATTTGTTTGTGTACTTTTGTTGCTTTTCAAAACAACAACTTTGATTTCATTAATGTTTCCATAAGGGTGAGATTGCGGTGGATGGAGCTGTGTGTTGATTGTATCTTCAAGATACCAAAGTCACTCACTATGTTTATGTATTAAGAGTACGACAATTAAACACAAACGATTAATTTTGTTAAACTTTAATGTATAAAGAAATTCAGAGTGAAGGAATGAAAAGAAATTATAAATAGTACTGGGCATTACATTTAAAGTGAAAGCAACAAGTTCCATTTCATTTTATGTACGAGTACTAGGAAAGTACTACTGCACGATGTGGCACAATGTCAATAACTCTGTATTTATTTGATTATGCTTTCAGTTACAAATAGCTACAGTTGTGTGGCATAAAGTAGTAGTGAGTTATTGTAGTAAAATTGGTTGTTCAGTGATAGTTTTTTGTACTTTTTATTATGGGCCGCCAAAGATTTGTGATAATTAAGTGGGCCATAAAGTGATAATTTTCTCAGGCTCATATCTTGCAAACAGTTCGGAAATTTGATTTACTCTCTGAGTTGTAGCCCTTGTCATAAATAACAAAAATGATGAACATATAAAATCAAAAAAACTTCATCTTCAAAATCGAAATTGCAAAAAACTTAAAAAAATTCTATTTTTTTAAAAAAATTTTCCACTGTTCAGGTCCGTAGGTAGCAAACCGTTCAAAATTAAAGGAAACAATCAACTACAAAAATGTACCTAAGATCTCAATAAACCACTTTCCGGAACATATGAACTTCGTAGGAATGATTCTTAATACCGTTTAGGTAGGTCAATATAAGTTAGTAAGAAAAAACTTAAGGAATTAAGTGTTTTGGGCCATAAACTATTAAATTATTATAAACTAAAGCATACTTTTAGGCAGCTTTAAAAAATTTTATTTCGAAGATTTTTAAAGTTTTGCGATTTAGATCTTAAAGGTAAAGTTTTTTTGATTTTATATGTTCACAATTTTTGTTCTTTATGACAAGGGCTACAACTTTGGCTCAGAGAGTAAATCAAAATTCCGAACTGTTTGCAAGATATGAGCCTGAGAAAACTATCACTTTTTTGCAAAGTGTAATTCATAGAATAATTCAAGTTTATTAGCCTTTTGAAACACTAAATAAAAAAATCAATTCTGTGTCCCCTCCAAAAAGCACTTCTTAGTAGTAGAAGTGTAAGGGAATAAACGATCATTTGTTTGGTAATTTAAACACAACAAAACATACAGAAAACCAGCTTCCAAGTGGAAACTCACCATACAAAAATCATTTATTCTGCAAGGGAGTGAGTAAGCTCTGCGAAAGCAGGAAAGCTTTACTTCTGCTTTCTCGCATCTAAAAAGTACTTTAAACTCCTTTTTCCTAGCTTTCCAAAAAAGTACTCGTGTGATATTAATTCACTTTTAATTTTTGCTACTTTTCTTGCCTTTCTAAATATTTTCTAGGAAATATGTCTTTAAAACTAATCACTTTGCCCTTTTACAAAAAAAAAAATTAACAAATTGATGACATTAAATTACTGACAGTTAAATAAATGAATAAAGACGACTGTTATAAAACCGTTACAAAAATGATACGAATGTAAAATAAAATAAACTCTTACACTATTTCCCAGAATATATCAATTAATTTCAATGATATTTAATGGTAGATATCTAACAGTAGTATATGGGGGATTTCATGTCAAGTAAACCAAATTTTGAAATCGGAATGAATTTTGCACCAAGGTTAGTCATATTGGATAGTAATTCAGACACAAGATAGCTCAATAACTCTCTGAGTTTGTTCAAACATGTGTTTTTTTCTCATCCATGTAACTTATTACCTATTGTTCTTAGCAAAATGTGTCTAAAATAGTTTAAATAGCTATTTCTTTAATCTTTCGAAAAAAAAAATCATTTTTTTCCAAAATCAAAAACTTTTTTGACTTTTTTTTCAAAATGGGTAATTTTTTCTCAAACAAAAGCTTAGGTCTTTCCCTTGCTTTTCCTTTAAGACGTTTTTGGTCGATTATTGGGACGGAAGACATCGATTGCAAAAGTTTGTTCACTAGACATGAAATCCCCCATATACAAATCAATTAAGAGGTCAAGAACGACCATATAATATCCTAAACTGAGTAAATGAGCAAAAATATTTTTTTTTAATTTCAATAATTTATTTTCGTGAATGATTTTTGGAACTTGGCCAAGAGAATAATTAGGTCGTGTGATTTATGTCTATATGAAAAAAGTGCATGTGGAAATTTGATAGCAATATCTTCAAAATTGCAAAATTGAACATTCCGCACAAGGTTTACATGGCCAGCCAGACGGACGGAAGTACGGGCATCGTTTAATCGACGATGTGATTCTAAGTCGATCGGTATACTTTAAAGTTTGGATTATAAACATCAGCTCAAACGCACAATACCCTCCCCACTATGGTGTTGTAGGGTACAAAAAGTGTAACATTTATGGAACATAAAAAGTTTATAGTTTTTAATATAAGAAGAAAATTTATTAGAGTAACTCAATAACAATATATACACACAGCCTCAAAAATGAGTAAACACCAATTTTTTTTTTAAGACAATGAAAATTCTATAATTCTAAAATCTAAAAGTTTAGGTTTGTTGGAGATTGGTTTGAATAACATATTCGGTTCTAAAAAGAAAATATTTAAGTCGGATCGCGAATCAATAGTTCACATGCACCCCAATCGCGATTCAATATTTCACATGAAATATGTTCCCTTTTCCCATTTTTCGTTCATCAACTTTGTTCATGTGAAAAAATTCCACAACATGGGAAATTTTTAGATGGAATTTTGTAAACAATAAACAGCTGTTACGAACAAAAATTAACTATTGTGTATGAAAAGTTCATGGGAATATCACGATTGCAATTTTCCCTTCGAAGGAAATAGATATTTCATGCTAAGAATTGGAGGCATTATTACATGAAGATTGTTGAATAACTCAACAAGAGCTTGCAAAATCATTGGAAGCTACTCAATCAGCAATTTCAAAACTTTTGCAAGCAGCACGATTCATCCAAAATCAGGGAAATTGGGTACAATAAGAATTGAAGCTGAGAGACCTTGAGAGAACGCTATAAAGAAAATCATTTTTGCACCGAATCATTGCTTGCGATGAACAATTGATCCATTACGATAACTCGAAGCATAAGAGATCGTATGTGAAACCCGGCCAACCAGCCGAATCGACACCAAAGCCAAATACCTATGGCGCTAAAGTAATACTTTGTATTTGGTAGGACCAAAAGGGTCCTAGACATGAAACTGAGCTGCTTAAATCTGGCCAGACCATCACAGAAAACATGTACACAACACAAATGAATAGTTTTAAGCGATCATTGGCCGAAAAACGCCCAGACATGTCACGGTAATCATGACAATGATAGGCCACGTGTTAAAAACTATTTAGAAATATATGGTTGGGAAGCCTCACCCGTCTTATAGTCCAGACTTTGCCCCGTCCGACTACTAGTTGTTTCGATCAATGCAGAACGCTCTCTATGCGATGCGCTTCACTTCAGAACAGAGTATCCGATATTGGCTTAATACGTTCTTTTGGCCCGGAATCCATATGTTGCCAGAAAGATGGGTAATAGTTATAGCTAACAATGGCCAATACTTTGAATATGTTTATATTGTACAAATGTATCAAAATAAAAAACACGCATTTGCTTTAAATTTAAAAACCGTTTATGAAATGATAAACTATTTTATTTCTATAAACAATTTCCTATACATACATTACATTATGCAGCTACAGAGTTTTTTTGCACATATCAATTAAATGGATTAATGGAATGAGACCGACCTTTGTATTACTTTATTCCTGCATGGTAAAGCAGCAATTTATTTAAATGGATGTTTAGGTGTGTATGAATGAGTACGAGGCTGGTTGGTGTCAGCACACTTATTTTTTGCACTTACCTGGCTTGAACTTTCCGTAAGGTAATATTATGTGGATGTAGAAATTCTTTATTAATGACATCCAAAGCTAAATCCACTGCCGGACCGCAACGTTCCAAGTCAAAAGGTGAATCTAACAATAATAATAATAATAAAAAAATAAAACAACCACATACAAATAACAGGACATTCAAGAACAAGAACATTTCAAAAGAAAGGAAAACAAAACATAAGAAACAAACGTGCACTGTTTACATATTTGCACACTTCTCTTACTCTCGCACTCACTCTTGTCTTCGCTCTTCGGCTTATTATTATTCAGTTAACTGTTTATTAATTTTGTATCATATTACAATACATACTTAAATAGGTTTACTCATCATAACAACAACAACTAACCAAGTATGTACTTATGTTCAAATGTAAGTATGTATGTACTTACCCAAATGAGATGCCATCAGTACGCCGACATTGTAAACACGATTGCCCATTTTATCAATTTCGATTACTTCACGTTTTCTGCGTCGCTTCACATTGTACAGCGATTCGTGCCAGTTATGTTGTTTTTGTAATGTTTCATTGCTGGCTGTTGTTGTTGTTGTAAGAAATAGACCGGTTGCTAAAGATTGCAGGTCATATGCTAAATTTCTTACATTGTAATTGTTATTGTCATCGTCGTCGTTGTCATTGTCGCTATCGTTATCGTTGTTGGAATTACTGACGATGTCGTTATTGTTCCCATTATTTGTGTCAGCAATGGCGGCTATTTCGTTGTCTTGCCAAAAATGATTTCTTCGTAAAATAATCCTTTTTGTTTTATAGACGATGGTCAGTGAAGTTATTATGACTAGAAAACAACAGCCGCATATGAAAACTAAACTGTAACGCCGCATTATGTTGTTGCTGTTGTCTGGCCGTTTAATGTGTTGTTGTCTTTATTGTTTTATGAAATTTACTTGTTGAGTTTTAGTGAAATTGTAAAATTTTTGGGTAATCTAATTTTGTTTGTTTTAAATGTTGTATTTGATTGCAACAAGTATGGGTAAATTTAGCATATTATCATAAAAATTTATATTAGGTACACGTTTTATTTGTATTATTGTATATTACTATTGTTTTATATTCATTTTTATTTTAGCTAAAATAGTTAATTGAATAGAAACGATTTTATTTTGATTAAAATTTTAAGTACTGCTTTTTTGATGGTCGACCAAACATGTAGCATATTTTTGGGAGTTTAATGCAACGTATACGTATTAACGGATTCAAACAAAAAATATATTACGTATACGCAATTATGCACAGGAAAATAAATGCAAACTTTAAAAATATCATACAAGAACAGTTTTAAAGATATTTAAAATTATTTGAGATTAAAGTGTTTTCATGTTTGTTATTAAAATTCATTATGAATTTGATTTTTTACGAAATTTTTTTTAAATATTCCGCAATAAATGTGTTCACCAGTTTACTGTAACCATATATATGGTTGATACAATCATGTTAATTGTAAATTAACCATATTATGATTACCACAATCAGGTAAATGGTTACTGTGACTATAATATAGTTAAAAAACTTGTAACAATATTGAAATGGTTATAGTAACCATGCACAACTATATTTTATTTTTGCGTGTACTCTATGGCTTATATTTTTAGAATTTGTGAAATATACAAATACAACAATTTTATAATTGATCGTTTGGAATTCATAAGACGAGCGTGAGAAGTTTCTTCGCTCATATGTGTTAATACAAAATTAATTTGTTTTTGCACATTGACAAAACGTAGGTTATTTAATTTGTAATTATTTTGTCTCAACTAATTTGCTGTTGCTAATCATTCGATTGACAACAAATTACAACGTATCAGTTTAATCTGCGCGAAAATATGACTATGACTTTTAGAAGAAAACTTATAAAGACATTTCACGATAAACCCTAATTTACACATATTTTATTTATTGCTTAAATATGTCTCACAGAATTAATTCCTTATTGTATCATTCAATTTTTCATTAACTCAAATCCATTAATTACATTACAAAGTATTTCTTAAACTCAAATCTATTACAAATCTTCGCCTATCTTCATAACTTTACAAGAGAAGCAAAAAACTATAGAAAATGAAAACATTGAAACAAATTTCAATGAAATTAGAAAAATATTTTATATTTTTTTAAAGTAATCATTACGCTATGTGTCTTATGTTATTTTGAATTGTTGTGTTCTGAAACCAAAATAACGTATCATCAACACAAATTTGTATGAAAAACTTATAATTTAAAATAAAAAATATATTTTTTATTTTAAATAAAAGCATTAATAGGGTTTTTTTATATTTTGTATGTTATTTTAATTACTAATAACTAATTATTTAAACTAAAACAACTACTGAGTTCAGAACATTTATCTTTTAAAATTTCAATAATTTATTTTCGTGACTGATTTTTGGAAATGAGCCTCTTATATGGGGGATCTATGGTCAATTATGAATCGATCCGCATACAATTTTTGGGTGTAATTTAAGTATTTGTATATTAAAGTTATTTGTGAAGACTTTAGGCCTTATTCATAACCAACTTTTATCAAAATTCTGTTTCATAAACCTTTTATAAATTTATAAAATAGATTTCGAATAAGGTGTTTTGTGTGTAAAATCTATATAAATCAGAGACCGAAAATAACGGGTTCCATTTCATTCAATGGCAAATTCACAGCCTAAATCCTTTATGTGTTATATCACTGAGAGAGAGATTTATCAGATAACATTTTAGAAGAAACACAAGTAATCAAGATGAGTTATTCATAAAATTTACTTTTTTCGTAAAGGTCATATACAACCTTTATTTCCGAACTTTAAAAATAAATGACAAAAATCAATATGATTCAAATTTCACAAAAAATCGAAAATTTAAAAAAAAATTTTGCAAAAATAAAAATTTTTCAAAAAAAATCATAAATTTTTCCATAAACCACAAAAAATTTTAAATTTTTTTAAAATCAAAAATTTTTTACATAATCATAATTTTTTTTAAAAAATCGTAAATTTTTTAAAAGACTAAAATTTTACAAAAAAATTACAAATCGTTATTAATCCACAATTTAAATTGAAAAAAACAAAAAAATTATCAATTCTGATACATTCATGTGGGCGAGTTATTATCGGTCTTCCGAAAGTGATTCTGAGTCGTTCAATATGATTTTCAAATTTCACAAAAAATCGAAAATTTAAAAAAAAAAAAAAAATTTGCAAAAAATCATAATTTTTTCCATAAACCACAAAAAATTTTAAATTTTTTTAAAAATCATAATTTTGTAAAAATCAAACATTTTTTACATAATCATAATTGGGCGATTCAAATCGCCTATAAGGTCGTATTGTCATAATGTCATAAAATATTTTTTTAGTTTAAATAAAATTTTGTTGGGTTTCAAACAAAAAAGTTATAAACTAATAAGACTTTTAGAACTATGTTTATTGGTTTGTCATAAAATAACACTTTTTTTGTTTGCAGCACAACAAGAATTTGTTTAAACCAAAAAAAAATATTTTTCGACATTATGACAAAACGACCTAATAGCAGACCGTTTAAAGCCCCCAATTTTTTTTTTAAAAAATCGTAAATTTTTCAAAAAAAAAATGAAATTTTACAAAAAAAAAATACAAATCGTTTCGAATTATTTGATGATACGTTGTTTTGCTTTTTAGGTGACGAAATAAGCTTTAGACGTATGTAATACGTAATAAACCAAGAAATTTAATAAACAATTTTTTAAATAAATTTGAAACATTCAAAATTTGAGTGAATTGATTTTGTCATTCCGTTTGTAACACATTAAAATATTGATAGTAGACCAACATTTTTTCCGAAATATAATCTGATGATTGAAGTTATGGTACTAAAAATTAAAAAAAAATATTTCCAATCAAAAATAATTTTAGAACAAATTGTCCGTCCTATGTTTAAAAACAAATAGTATTTGTTAACAGCTATGATTATGTTTATATTACAAAGAAAATTTAATAATTTGATAATGAAATATGTTTGGTTACCAAATTCAAACTATTTTGGATTATTTTGGTAACGATTTCCATCACTATAATTTAAAATTGTATATTATATTATATATTAAAGTTGCCAGTAGTTGAGCTGAATTGGTATTTTAACGATAACGTTATTATAACGGTAACATATTAATAAAAAAGCATTCTTTGAAAATTATTTCAAAATATTGTAATTGTCTTTATTTAATTTTCTTAAACTCGTTACTTTTTGTATTCATTTTTAATATTTATTTTAATTTAATTGTTTATTTTCATTTTTATTAGTTTTAAAAATTTTAATAACTGCAAAATTTAAAAATGTTTGAACTTAAATTTATCTTTAAATTAAAAAAAAATGTTTCTCTTATTTTAATTAAATTCTATTAAAGATTTTCTTTCTCTTTTAAAATTTAATAAGAATTCATTTCACTTGTTATAAAATATTATTTGATATTATGAGCACAAACAAATCTCTGCTTAATTATTCCGTTATTTTAATGAAAACTACAGTCATGTTTTATTAATAAATTTACACTACATTTAATATTAAAAGCACTTGCGAGTTTAAATTTGAATCTTAAAATTCATTCATAAAAAAAATTGTCAACATTTCAATGTGATGAAGGAAGGTTAATGGCAGACATCAAATAACAAACAAGCAACACTCCAGCTCACATACTCATTCATAAATTCCAAATTAAGGAACAAAATAAATGTCCAAAGATTATGTATATATGTATATCCTCTTCACAAACACTTTCTAATATTTTTTCTATTTTTTTTTTAATTTATTTAAATTCACAACGATATATTAAACCGTTTAGTAGTTGTTCTTTTTAACACAGATTTTCTTTTATAATATTAATCCAAATTGTAAAGCGCCAACAAAAACCGAACCAAATCGAGAGAAACCGTACCATTGTTGGTAAACGAATGAAATTGTTGCATATCCTGCTACGGCTTTTATACCAAAATGTCCTTCATACAGGATCTTGAGTTTGAATGTGGGAATGTGTGTGTGTGTGTGGAAATGTAAGTGTTTAAACAAGTGTATGTGTGAAGATAATCAAAATGTGGATGAGTGTGTTTGTGAGTTTGTTTAAGCATGTTGGCAATAACAATTATGCAAAATAGTCCGGTGAGAAAAAATGCAAGGACTTCACTTTGTAGGCCATCTAAAAGATCGGTTTACACATTCTAAAAGACACGAAACTCATTATACTCTGCCTTCTTGCTGAAAATATTCTAGACAATATTAGTTTCTCCTTCTAAAAAACTTCATACACATTCAAAATTGCTTTGCAAAATAGGGTCTAACAAACCATTATATAAAATTCAAACATGATTGGTTTTGCAATTATTCTATATGTTGACTCTCTATAATCAAATTTATTTTGCTCTCTTTATTATTAATCGTTTCATGAAACCTAAAAATTTCTAAAAAAATTTGTATTTTACAGAATCATATAAAATTTTGTTCGAATCGGAACAAAATTTATAAATTCAAAGAAAATATTTTGCAAAAATTTAAAAAAACCAAATATAATTTTTTTTTTATTAAAAAAATATCAAATTTTATAAAACAATTTATTGAATTTACAACACAATTTCAAACAAATATTTTTTGTAAAACAGACAAAAATTTAACTGAATCAGGTTTTCTAGAATTTGTTATTATTACCCCCTGTCTATACCTGATAAATTTATATCATGATAAACGTCAAAATGGTTGTCAAGATAAAAAATTGTCAGGTATAGTCACCATTTATTAGTATTATTGCTTCGTTAAGACAAAATTGTTAGTGATTTTGCTCAGACAACTTTGTCTTAACAACAAACGTCATTTATTGTTATGATAAATATTTGTCAAGTATAGACAGGGGGTTACTCAAAATCAAACAAAAATATTTAGGGTCTGCTTCATAAACACGAAATGAAAACAATTTATACATTTTTGTATGAAAATCACTTTGTTTTTAATAATTGTTGAGCGTTTTTCATACAAAAATTTTAATCGGAATACCTTCTAATATGACTTCTTAAGTAGTCCTTATATCATCCCTCTAATAGAAGCGAGTATACAAGGCCTTGTCTCCCCATAATAAGCCATGTTGAAATTGAAACAATTGAATTTTTTGGTTGTGCTTGTGTCTGCAAAATAAGGCCTTTAGAAAGGCCTCTTTACTGCATATTTTTTCCCGCTGGAAGTATAAAGTCGCAATACATACAGCACACAATTCAAAAATCAAAAGTACAAGAACAACACCAGCACCACCAAGAATCTTTATTTATTTGTCTTCTTTTTAAAACAATTACAATAGCAAAACACAGTGGAGCAGTATTTACAGGCTTAATTAGCAACAACAAAAAAATAGTCCAAATATGTATTATAAAAGTTATTGTAAGAATTTTATGACAATTCAGTTTATCCGAAACTGTAATTTTTGAATTATAATGATATTCCCAGTTTTTCTACATCAATGGGTCTTCTCGCTGAAACGCATGACGATCAACACATAATAGGTCATAGCTCCCATATATGGCCCACTTTAACAAGCATAAATCTTTGCAAAATGTTTGTATCCGAATAAAATTCAACAAAAATAAGTTTAGTATTAGTCATAGCTCCCATATAAGACATATTTAAATTAAAATAATAATTAAATAATCCCATATAAGACCTACTTCCGAAAATCACTCACAAAAACAAATAGGTTAACAAATAAATTAACAACAGATAAATTCATATTTACATGTTTTGTTAACATTTATTTTACTATCATGCACACTGTACAGCAACAGAAACAGAAACAAACAAATGTTCGGTATTTTAATCCGAGTTAAAAATTAAAACATTTACATACTCTTAAACTATACATACATACTTACACTCATACTACTTAAACTCTTACAATTCAACTTGAATATGAAATAAAACGAAACGAGTACCATTCGTTGATTTAACTTCGTTTCAATGGCACTCGTATATTTCCGAGTGTCTCCTACGTACAAACACACATATGTATGTATATTTTATTTCCAACTGTTGATTGTTTTTGCAATTATAGCTGACTGCAGCTACTTCTTTCTTTTGTATCAGTTTTGCCGCGTTGTTTGATCACAACCATTAATGGGGTTTTGTTGCTAATGTTCAAAATGTTCTTTCCTTTTGGTTTCTTTACTTTACGATTTTGCTCCATTTGAATTAGCTTTTCGATGGAAAATTTATTTAAAATGTTTATGTTTTTTTCTTTATACAGTGAGTGTCGCTCAAAATCGTACAACATATTTTTTTTTTAAATATTATGAAATTATACAGGCAATAATAGGTGATTATATAAAAAATTAAAAGTAATTTTATTAATTGGAACAAAAAATATGTATTTCAACAAAAAAGTTAACAAAACCTCAATTCGTTAAAAAAATATTGATGAAAATTAAAGAACATCACAAAATTCATATTTCACTTAAATTCGTACAATTATATTAAATTATAATTAAAACTTTAAAAATTAAAAAAAATTTAATATTAAATAATCATAATACTTTGTAGGGTATCATTTGCTATTTTTTAGTGCCTTTACGATTTTAAATGAAGCGTTGATATTCTGGGTACTGACAGTCTTACCCAATTTTTTTATTTGTGGATAAGGGCAATTAAAATTATACCCAATTTTCTAATAGGTAAAAGCACACACATTATAAAAATAGCATTTTAAAATATTTCCAAAACATCAACTTTCTAAAACTAATGAATAAAATTTGACTACGATGGTGTACGATTTTAAGTGACATTCACTGTATGTATTGATGTATGTTTTAACACAAACATTAACAAAAATATGTACATTTTCACACATGGTAAACATAAAATATAAGAATTTTTTTAACATTTTACACAAAAAGAAAACAATTCAAATTCATCATTTATGCTAGTGAATTTAGAGACAGTTTCTGGGTACGAAAAAATCTTAATGTGTTGGGACAATATTTGTGCACATTACAAACATCTGCACAAACCCAATATACCCTACTCACTATTGTGGTGTAGGGTATAACAATTATTAGTTAAACTTTTCATCATTTGGGAGAATTCATATATCAGCGCATGATTGCGTATACGTAATATAGTTTTATGAGTGAATCCGTTAATACTTATACGTTGCATTTGAACGTGAATTTCATAAAAATCAAATATATGGGGCATTTCATGTAAAGTGAACCAACTTTTGAAATAGATGTCTTTCGATCGGGATGAAATTTGCACCAAGGTTAGTTCTATTGGATAGTAACTCAGACACAATTTTTCAACAAGATCGGTCGACATTTTGGTCAAACAGGTGTTTTTTCTTATCCATGTAACTTATTACCTATTGTTCTTAGCAAAATGTGTCCCAAATAGTTTAGATAGCTCTTTCTTCAATCTTTCGAAAAATAATATTTAAAAAAAAAAATAAAAAATTTTTAATATTTTTTTTCCGAAATCAAAAACTTTTTTGACTTTTTTTTTAAAATGGGCCCTTTTTTCTTTCTTAAAATAAAGCTTAGATATTTTCCTTGAACACCTATTTGGTCGCTTAGTGGGATGCGATTGGGATATCTATCAAAATAAATATTTTGTAACTCAAAACATAAAATTTTTTACTTGTTTTGCAAAATCAAAAACTTTGTTGACTTTTTTTTCAAAATGGACCCTTTTTTAATTTTTTTTTTTAGCTCAAACAAAAGCTTAGATATTATCCTTGAAGACCCTTTTGGTCGCTTAGTGGGATGCGAGTGGGATATCTATCAAAATAATTTTTTTTTTTTTGACATTATTTTTTGCAAATACGAATTTTTTGCAAAATCGAAATTTTTTTCCATTATGGGACCTTTTTTTAAAAATTTTTTTTTGCTCAAAGGAAAGCTTTGGTCTTTTCTTTTAAGACCTATTTTGTCACTTAGTAAGATGTGAGTGGGATATCTATCAAAATAAAAATGTTGTAACTCAAGACATTCAATTATTGACTTTTTTTTGCAAATTCGAATTTTTTTCAAAATGGGCCCTTTTTTAAAATTTTTTTAGTCAAAAGAATGCTTAGGTCCATTCCTTTAAGATATTTTAGGTCCCTTAGTGGGATACGAGTGGGATATCTATCAAAATAAATATTTTGTAACTCAAGATATACAATTTTTGATTTTTTTTGGCGAAATCAAAAACTTTTTTGACTTTTTTTTAAAATGGGCCCTTTTTGTAATTTTTTTTGCTATAAAGAAAGCTTAGGTCTATTCCTTTAATATGGTTTTGGTCGCTTAGTGGGATGCGAGTGGGATATATATCAAAATAAATGTTTTGTAACTCAAGATTTTTTATCACGGTGGTTAGTAAACTAACCATCTAGATTGTCCAAAAAAACGGCAAATTTAAAAAACCGGTTTCCGGTTTAACCGAAAAAGTATGTTTTTATAAAAAACCGGTTTTAATTTTTGTCTTCAAAAAAAACCGGTTACCCGGTTTATATTTATTTTTATTTGTGGATGCTAATAAGAAATATGTTGAGAATTGTGTACTAAAAATTCGGAAATTTAAAATTTTTGATTCTTAATGCTCTATCTTTATGCAATTATTTTATATCTTTTACGAAATATTGTCAATTTTCTATAAAATAAAACAATATTTTTAAAAATTGTATAAAAGTTTTCAAAAATATGTTTAAATAAGCTTTAGAAAATATATCTCATTAAAACCGGTTAACAGTCTAACAAAAACCGATTTCTCAAAAAACCGAAAAGTTAAAGAAAACCGAAACCGGTCGAGCTTACAAAGATGAAAAAGCCGGTTGACCGGTTTTCGGTTTTGGATACTCTATAACCATCACACTTCGCAAAAAAAACCCATAATAGGAAAATAGTTTAAGAAAATCCCAAAAATGATTCCTCGGGAGGATATAAATAATCAAGAATGGAAAATTAGTTTTCAAACTGTTAGCCGCTGGACAAATGAGTCTGGTCTTGGTTGCTATCGCCCCGTGAATAAAAATCGTATTTCCAAAATAAACTGTTCTGCTTGTGAACAATTTGCCAAAGGGCATTTAAACTGGTCGAGACAAAGAGACTGGAATCTGAATAAACAAATAAGACAGTAAAGTGGGCGGTGACAATATCATGGTGTGGGGCAGTTTTTCAGGGCAAGGCGTGGGTCCAATTCATATCGTTAATGATACTATGACTGGAATCGGATACAGATCCATTTTAAATGTCTTTATATGTAAGTATATCCTTACACTTAGGAAAATACGCCCCTAGTTTGGAGATTCCAGCTCGATAATGACCTAAAACTCACTTCTAATGTTGTAACCGAGTGGTTACAATTTAATGAGGTACGATTTTGAAGTGCCCTGTCCAATCTCCAGATATCAATCCCATAGAAAACCTATGGGAAATTATAGATCGCAAAATACGAACTCAAAACTATACCACGAAGGAAGCTTTATCAGATGCGGTATGGCAAACTATTTCAAAGGAGATGCTTGATTCTTTAATTGTGAAAATTTTTGGTAAAAAAAAAATTTGGAAAAAAAAATTATTAAAAAAATTAAAAAAAAAAACTTTTTAAAAAAAAATTAAGGGTATTCATTTCAATAAAAAGGAAAATTACCTCTGATTTTTTTACACTTTTACACAACAAAAATTTATTTTTTTGTTGAATTTTTTTTTTTCTGGTGTTTGTTGTGTAATCAGTAGAGTATCCAAAACCGAAACCGAAAACCGGTCAACCGGTTTTTTCATCTTTGTAAACTCCACCGGTTTGGTTTTTTTTAACTTTTCGGTTTTTGACAAACCGGTTTTTGTAAGACAGTTAACCGGTTTTAATGAAATATATTTTCTAAAGATCATTCAAACATATTTATTAAAAACTTTGATACCATTTTTAAAAATATTGATTTATTTTATAGAAAATTGTAGCATTTGACAACATTTCGTAAAAGATATAAAATAATTGCATAAAGAATTCAAAAATGCTAAATTTCCATTAAATAAAAATTTACTATACTTTACTTTACCGAAACCGCATAACCGGTTTTTTTTAAAGACAATAATCGAAACCGGATTTTTCAAAAACACACTTTTTCGGTTAAACCGGAAACCGGTTTTTTGGACACTCTAGTAATCAGAGTGTAATTTTCCTTTTTTTTAAATTATGAAAAAAAAAAATAAAAAAAAAGTTTTCTTGAACAAATTTGTTTGCTGAAAAACTTTCGTAACACACAACTTTCCTGTATGAAAGTTAGTGCGAGACTGACAGCATTTGATTGTTTTTTTACAATGTCTGCATACATACATAGTAAAAACAACAACAAATAGAGATAGTCGTGGTTATTTGCGATTTATGGGGCGAATTTCTCGATTTTATATATAAATCATGTGAGTTATTTGGGGGACTTCGGAAAGTTGATTTCAACAGACAGCCAGACATGGCTAGATCGACTCCGGTATTCGTAACGATCCAGAATATATACTTTATGGCATCGCAAATTAAAAATATGGAAATTACAAACGGTATGACAAACTTATATATTGAAAAGTTTCCATTATATTTCCAACCACAGTATTATTGTGCTGTGGTTATTCGTAAAAATTTTCGCCAACACTTTTTTTTTGCATGTCCATCAATAGCAAAATAAAACATAGTAAAAACATATGTTTGTTTGTTTGTTTTTTTTAACATCCCTTTGATGTTTTTTTTTTTTGCTTATTTTCGTTAATAGTATTTTCCCTTTTTTTATAAATACCTTAGAGATGGAAGCTGTTGTTGGCAAAGAAGACATACAACAAAAAAAAAAAAAACAATTTGAAACTGAATTCCCTAATAATTTATTTTATTTTAGTTTTTTGTAATTTTTAACTTATTTTCAATATTACACTCAATAACAAAAGTATGAATAATATATATTATTATTATTTTAACAAATATGTCAAAACAACAAAAGATATGTGTGATAAAAATGCAAGAGACAATGTAACTATTTACGTTTAATACCGCCCAATGCTTTGATGCCAGTAAATTGTGGTACTTTAGAGGCAGCTTTTTTTGCTTCTTCGATGGCATGTAGAACACGACGTGGTTCAGTTAAAAACCATATCCATAATAATTGACTATAACGCCAAAGTTTATCTTTTTCCTAGAATTAATTAAACAAGTAAGATTAATTAAAACAATTAAGGCAGTAAGGAATATTACTAAACCATTTACAAACAAGTGATATTCACCAAATTATACTTAAAAATAATTTTTTTTTTAATATTTTTGTAAACAAAATTTAATTTTTTTTTGGAAATTTTTTCTTTTCGAAATTGTTTTTTAATTTTGTTTTTAAAGTTTTTTCGAAATTTTTTTTTTAATTTTTAAAATTTTTTTTTTTTTTTGGAAAAATAATTTATGACAAAAAAATTTTTAATGAAAAAAAAAATTCGGGTTAAAAAATATTTTTCCCGATTTTGACCCATTGGTCCAACTTACTATAGCTTTATATACATCGTTGCAATGAACTTTAAAATATATATCATTAGATATCCATATTGTCTATATTAATGACTTAGAGCTAGTTTCTGGGATAGAGATAATCTACATTCTTCGCTTAAACCTAAATTAAACTAAAAATTGTGTTTCTCACTTATTGTTTATATGCTATATAATCTAGGTTTAACTGAGCATCATTGGTGAGTTAAACCTAAGTATAAAATGCCAAAGCACAAACAGATGGAATATAAAATAAAGAATTCAGCACAGCAGCTCTTTGTTTTTATTTGCTTTATTAACATCAATATAATTTTTAATATACATTTTATATACTGTTATGTCGCTTTTTCTTTTAGAAAGTTAAAATTTACAAAAAAAAAGTTATGTAACGCGGTTGCTTTTTCTTATAAAATGTATAGTATTGCCATATTTATATGAAAAAATTTGAAGAATAAACATGTGATTTGACTGAAAAGTATGGCAATGCTAACAAAATTAATCCACTAGTGAGAAACACAATCATTGGTTAAATTCCGGCAAAATATATTTCAGGATTAATATAACAGCGTGTTAAGCTGAGTTTAACTGACAAGTAAGAAACTAGCTCTTAGTAATCCAGATATAGATCAAATCGATTTTGTCGATTTTAAATAGCAAGCGAGCCGGAAGAATTCCCGACATATTGATGTATAAATCATGTATGTAAGTTATTTAGAGACTACGGAAAGTTGATTTCAACATACAGACGGACATGGCTATATCGACTTCGCTATCTATAACGATCCAGAATATGTATACTTTGTGGGGTCGCAAATGAAAAATGTAGAAATTACAAACGGAATGACAAACTATTTCCTTTTCCAAATAGTTTTAAAACAATTTTTTAATTTATTAGTGAAAATAATTTTATTTTATGGGTTAAAAAATATTTTTCCTGATTTTGACCCATACGTTGTTGGAAAGGTCTTTGAAATATCTATCATTAGATTAAATGTTAATGACCATATTATATATGTTAATCCAAATATAGTAGAAAAAAATATTGCTTATTTCGAGATATAATTTTGGTGAATTTAATTTTTAACATGAAAATTATTTTGTGAAAAACAAGCAAAAAACGATGACTACCTCGATTTTTGACCTACTTTTTTTCCATTAATTTGTTTTCACCAAAATTGTTTTTACCAACTATTTACATACATTTTTTTTACAAAATAATTTTCAGTAAAAAATTTAGCAATTTACTTTAAATTAAATTTGGTATTTAAAATATTTGAAAACTTACCAATCTTTCCGATACATTTTCTCTAAATTGTGTACGCAAACGTCTTAAATGCTTTTCAATACGTTGTTGATGAGTTTGAACATTGAAAATAGGTCTCAAATAATGGACACTCTCGAACATGGGCACATTTACGGGACTGTCATAAACAAATGGATGTAAAATCGCCTCCAAACGTTTGCTAATTTAAAAAATAAAAAAAGTAAACACAGAATATTAAACAGAGCATAGAAACCAAATCCACTTACATTTCTTTCATTTTCTCTAATGCTGCATTATAAGGTTTACGATTAAGAAAACCCTGTAGAGAATAGTTCAATAAACGTTTAAACTTCTCGTATTCATATAGACAGCCCTTGACATCACAGCGTAGCTGTTGTCGCATATGTTTGCCCAACTGCTGCGACAATTGGGTAATAAACTCCAGGCTAGGTGAGGCTATCGAGTGTTGATTTGTAGCCTGGTTCATAAATTGTATACGCTGCAAACATTGTTGTGTGGCCATTGTCAGTTGTTCGGTGTTATCAAAACGATTACGATTCTTTTCCATATCCATTTGTATGCTTATCCATATAAGTTCGGCATTGGAAATCGCATCCGAGATAATTTTCGTTAAACTAACAACATTTTCATGTCGTTTTAATGCTCTTTCCAGTTTCTGTTTAGTATTTTCATAAAGTATCAATTCTATGGTTTTTGTGGCCTGCAGTTGTATTTGTATATTGAGATCGACTAAGAGTGTCTGATGTGCAATATTTTGATGAGAATTTACTATAGTCAGTTCATGGGTTTCACGTTCCATATCGGTTAAACTAATGACATGAATTTGTGATAGATTTAAGGAGTCTATGACACTTTGGGTGGCACGACATTTGGCTTTTTCTTTGATGTAGGACAAAGTATAATCTTGCATGCTGCAGGTATTATAAAGAAATATATATTTATTTTAAATTTTTATTAAAACTTGTAGGAACTTACGATTTTTTTAGTTTTTCCAATTTTTCAGCTGTTTCATGATTTTCGGTGAGACTGCTATCTAATTCAGTGGTATAATCTTGTATTTTAAAATTATCCTTTAAATACAGTGAAAGGTATTGGGTAAAGGAGTCACATTTTAAAAAATACTGATCCAAAGATAATTGATGCATAAATAAAGGGGGAGAGTGCTTAAAAAAACAATATATAAATATGTATAATCAAATTAAAATATCTTTAGTCTATTATTGAATTGTTTGAAAACATCAAACTATTAACCAGGACTTAACGTTAATATATGACAATTTGAAGACTATATGACTCACCATTGCCGTAAAAGTTTTAACAACCTCAGTGCATTTCTTATGATTTTCTTCTTCTAATTCTTCCAATTGTTTCGCCCTTTTCCTGCATAATTTCGTAAGCTCACTTTCAGTATTCGACAAAACATTGCAACGTTTCTCCTGATTTTTTAATTTACAATTTAGAAAATCTTTAGTTTCTCTGCAACACAACAAAGAATAAATAATAATAAACTATTTTACTTATTTATTTTAAAAATAACTTACTGCATTTGCTCTACCAAATCGCTATATTCATTGCAGTATTGCTCCAATACCTCTAGTTGTTCTGTCAACTCATCTGCATCCTCCTGTGTGTCTTTCATTAAACCGGTATATTCCTTGGTCAATTCCTCAATACGTGCTTGTCTTTCAATTGGCTGTAAATATTCTTGACGTTTTATGTACTCCTCACGTTCTAGAACTTCAGTTTCCTCCAAAATATTGGAATCGGTAATGTTGTTGGCGAAAAAATCAAAGAATTTATGAAAACGTTCATCATAGAAAATCCATTGGTTGGAAGTGTCAAAGTTGAGTTTTTTAAAGATTTCCATATTCTTTAGGAAGAAATGTTACAAATAATTATAAGTTAAAATTTTTATATTTCTGTATTGGGACTTACATTTATTATGTCGCCCATATTTTGCAAAATAATTTGTTTTCTTTCACCGACACACAAAAATATTTTTACAAATTCAGGCGGTTTATAAAGTTGAAATTCAAAAACAATAACAAAACATTTGACATATCGTAAAACAACAACAACAATAACTGCATAAAGAGTTGCCGTACATTTAGTTAATGAACCATAGTTGTATTTCTGAAGAAAGCTTTTAATACTATAAAATACAACACTGTATATGTAAACAAGTATGCTAGTTCAGCGATTTTTTCTAGTGTGAATGTCTGTCTATATATTTTCGTACAAAACGGATACACTGAATGGGATATACTCGCTAGTCCAGCTTAATTCACAAACAAGATCCCAGTAACAATTAATATTTTCATAATTATACCCTTCAGCTTCGTGAGAAGGGTATATATAAGTTTGTCATTCCGTTTGTAATTTCTACATTTTTCATTTCCGACCCTATAAAGTATATATATTCTGGATCCTT
Organism: Calliphora vicina; assembly: GCF_958450345.1. Lineage (NCBI taxonomy): Eukaryota > Metazoa > Arthropoda > Insecta > Diptera > Calliphoridae > Calliphora > Calliphora vicina. Next base: position 96,804,326 of record NC_088784.1, on the reverse strand, counting down.
ATAGATAGCGGAGTCGATTAAGCCATGTCCGTCTGTCTGTCTGTCTGTCTGTCCGTCTGTCTGTCTGTTGAAATCAATTTTCTGAAGGCCCCAGATATCTCCGGGATCCAAATCTTCAACAATTCTGTCAGACATACTTTCGAGAATTTTGCTATTTAAAATCAGCAAAATCCGTCCATAAATAACGGAGATATGAGCAAAAATCCGAGACAACCTCTGAAAATTTCATCAAAAAACACAATGTATTGCATGCTATGACAAAAAAGCAACAAAACGTAGGCTTGGATGTGCAGGCTTTGCGTATTTTGTTTTTTTTTGTGTTTTGTTTCTTTTGGCGTTGTTGTTGTTTTTTATACAATTAAACGTATGTTTGGATGTGTGTTGGTTTCATTGGCTTGCGTATTTTGTTTTTTCTTTTGGTGTTTTGTTTCTTTTGGCATTGTTGTTGTTTTTTGTGTTCTTGATAAATTTAGGATGCTGTACGCTGAAAGTGGGCAATGTACATACATATATGGGGGATTTCATGTCAAGTGAACCAACTTTTGAAATCGATGTCTTCCGATCGGGATGAAATTTGCACCAAGGTTAGCTCTATTGGATAGTAACTCAGACACAATTTTTCAACAACATCGGTCGAGAACTCTCTGAGTTATAGGGGGTAAAATTTTGACAATTTGGTCAAACAGGGGTTTTTTCTTATCCATGTAACTTATTACCTATTGTTCTTAGCAAAATGTGTTCCAAATAGTATAGATAGCTATTTCTTCGATCTTTCGAAAAAAAATATTTAAAAAAAAAAATAAAAAATTTTTAATATTTTTTTTCCGAAATCAAAAACTTTTTTGACTTTTTTTTAAAATACGCTTTTTTTTTTATTTTTTTTTTTTCTTAAAATAAAGTTTAGATATTTTCCTTGAACACCTACTTGGTCGCTTAGTGGGATGCGAGTGGGATATCTATCAAAATAAATATTTTGTAACTCAAAACATAAAATTTTTGACTTTTTTGCAAAATCAAAAACTTTGTTGACTTTTTTTTTTCAAAATGGACCCTTTTTTAATCTTTTTTTTTAGGTCAAACAAAAGCTTAGATATTATCCTTGAAGACCCTTTTGGTCGCTTAGTGGGATGCGAGTGGGATATCTATCAAAATAAATATTTTTTAACTCAAGACTTACAATTTTTGACTTTTTTTTTGCAAATACGATTTTTTTTCCAAATGGGCCCTTTTTTTAAAATTTTTTTTGTAGTCAAAAGAAAGCTTAGGTCCATTCCTTTAAGATATTTTTAGTCCCTTAGTGGGATGCGAGTAGGATATCTATCAAAATAAATATTTTGTAACGCAAGACATACAATTTTTTAATTTTTTTTTGCAAAATCGAAATTTTTTTCCAATATGGGCCCTTTTTTAATTTTTTTTTTTTGCTCAAAAGAAAGCCTAGGTCCATTCCTTTAAGATATTTTTAGTCCCTTAGTGGGATGCGAGTGGGATATCTATCAAAATAAATATTTTGTAACGCAAGACATACAATTTTTAAATTTTTTTTTGCAAAATCGAAATTTTTTTCCAATATGGGACTTTTTTTTAAAAATTTTTTTTGCTCAAAAGAAAGCTTAGGTCTTTTCCTTTAAGACCTATTTTGTCACTTAGGAAGATGTGAGTAGGATATCTATTAAAATAAAAATGTTGTAACTCAAGACATTCAATTATTGACTTTTTTTTTGCAAATTCGAATTTTTTTTCAAAATGGGCCCTTTTTTAAAATTTTTTTTTAGTCAAAAGAAAGCTTAGGTCCATTCCTTTAAGATATTTTAGGTCCCTTAGTGGGATACGAGTGGGATATCTATCAAAATAAATATTTTGTAACTCAAGATATACAATTTTTGATTTTTTGGCAAAATCAAAAACTTTTTTGACTTTTTTTTAAAATGGGCCCTTTTTGTAATTTTTTTTTTGGCTATAAAGAAAGCTTAGGCCTATTCCTTTAAGATGGTTTTGATCGCTTAGTGGGATGCGAGTGGGATATATATCAAAATAAATGTTTTGTAACTCAAGACATACAATTTTTGTGTTAAAACATTTATTTTGATAGATATCCCACTCGCATCCCACTAAGGGACTAAAAATATCTTAAAGGAATGGACCTAGGCTTTCTTTTGAGCAAAAAAAAAAATTAAAAAAGGGCCCATATTGGAAAAAAATTTTGATTTTGCAAAAAAAAATTAAAAAATTGTATGTCTTGCGTTACAAAATATTTATTTTGATAGATATCCTACTCGCATCCCACTAAGGGACTAAAAATATCTTAAAGGAATGGACCTAAGCTTTCTTTTGACTACAAAAAAATTTTAAAAAAAGGGCCCATTTGGAAAAAAAATCGTATTTGCAAAAAAAAAAGTCAAAAATTGTAAGTCTTGAGTTAAAAAATATTTATTTTGATAGATATCCCACTCGCATCCCACTAAGCGACCAAAAGGGTCTTCAAGGATAATATCTAAGCTTTTGTTTGACCTAAAAAAAAAAGATTAAAAAAGGGTCCATTTTGAAAAAAAAAGTCAACAAAGTTTTTGATTTTGCAAAAAAAGTCAAAAATTTTATGTTTTGAGTTACAAAATATTTATTTTGATAGATATCCCACTCGCATCCCACTAAGCGACCAAGTAGGTGTTCAAGGAAAATATCTAAACTTTATTTTAAGAAAAAAAAAAAAATAAAAAAAAATAGCGTATTTTAAAAAAAAGTCAAAAAAGTTTTTGATTTCGGAAAAAAAAATATTAAAAATTTTTTATTTTTTTTTTTAAATATTTTTTTTCGAAAGATCGAAGAAATAGCTATCTATACTATTTGGAACACATTTTGCTAAGAACAATAGGTAATAAGTTACATGGATAAGAAAAAACCCCTGTTTGACCAAATTGTCAAAATTTTACCCCCTATAACTCAGAGAGTTCTCGACCGATGTTGTTGAAAAATTGTGTCTGAGTTACTATCCAATAGAGCTAACCTTGGTGCAAATTTCATCCCGATCGGAAGACATCGATTTCAAAAGTTGGTTCACTTGACATGAAATCCCCCATATACTAATTATAAAAAATAATAATGCATCCACAACAAAGGTGAAGGGTATATAAGATTCGGCATAGCCGAATATAGCACTCTTACTTGTTTTTTTTCTTTTAGTATTCATATTTTCTGTATTGCCGGGGTGTATCATATATCAAAATTTTCTGAAGTATTGTCATATAAATTCAAAAAAGAATTTTTAGATTTTTGGTTCACAATGTTAATAAACACTACCATATAAAAGGTATTTTGAAGCACTATTCTATGATACCCATAATGATCATATCATCTTCTAAATATAGGTATGAGATGTTTTCTATTATATATATTGCCTTGAAATTCCTATAACTCATAAATTAAGAGAGAGCAGGCAAAAAGTTTAACGTTTTTGTGCTTATAATTATGAAAGCTATCAACCCAAAAAAATACTAAAATTCAAGTTGTTTCGACGATCTTGGTTTATGCCCCAACGGTCTTCACAAGACATCTTGTCCGCATATGAATTTGTCTCGTAACCCCACTTCTTACCTAGCGTTTACACATGCAAGTAACAGTTCGAAAAACACAATACATACATACTTTTGCACTAACACAATCACACATGCAGCCACTTGCAGCTCACTGCCTACTGAATTTAGGTGGACAGTGATTTTCGACACTTTCATACAAGTGATGACAAATAGAGTTGCCAATAAATAGCTTTTATAAAATTTATCAGAAGGTGGTAAAATAATAATTATATTTTTAACTTATTTTATGTATTTTTGTAAAAGAAAATAGTACAAATGACCACTAATGCTTATCGTTTTCGTAAAAATAGCAATTTCATTAGTTTTAATAAATAAAATTGTTACTAATATCTATAAAAATTGTTAACCTAACATTTTCCCCAGAAATTTTTATATTTGAATATCATGGTAACACTTTATTGTTATGAATAAAAATAATAAAATTTGGTTTCAAGCCGCAAATGGACTTAAAAATAACAAATGCTGATATATAAAAGGTTTATTTATCGAATTAGCTGTAATATTCTTATATTTGTGGCATTTTGAAGACATCATTCTCCTTCGCTAACATTTACAAAATGAACTTTTACTTGCATGTGTAAACGCTCAAGCAACTTGTAGACATTTCGATGTATTTTCGACATTTTCGATAATAATACGTATTATCAACTTTCATCAATCTACTTGCATGTGTAAACGCAGCGTTAACTTGCCGTAGTTTTTTGTTCGCAGAAGAACAAAATATCGGCAAAATTATAAACAAACATTTTTAATTTTCTTCTGTTTTTTTTTAATAAATCGCTAATTTGTGATTATTCATAATTGTAGCTATTTTCTTGCCCAGCGATTTTTAATATACATTTTTTATGAAACGAGTTGAAACACTGGCAAGCAATGACAAGTGAGTTTGCATTTTGATACGGCATAAAATTTGCAAATAATTGAAGAAATATTGTATAAAAACAGAATATTTAAAGAAAAATAACTAAAAATGGTAAGTCAAGAGGATAAAATAATAAAATTAAGAGCTTTAGGGCTAAAGCCCAAATAAAAGTTCTTAACGTCTTTTTTTATCTACGTATTAATATCAAAATGTTTGGCTTTCCAGGCACGTCGTTATGATTCCCGTACCACAATCTTTTCTCCCGAAGGACGCCTTTATCAGGTGGAATATGCCATGGAAGCTATTTCCCATGCTGGCACATGTTTGGGTATTTTAGCTGAAGATGGCATCTTATTGGCTGCAGAATGCCGCAATACCAATAAATTGTTGGACAGTAGTATATTTTCGGAAAAAATCTACAAATTAAACGACAATATGGTGTGCTCAGTAGCCGGTATTACAGCAGATGCTAATGTTTTGACCAATGAACTACGTGTTATAGCACAACGTTATCAATTCAGCTACGGCGAGTCTATGCCCTGCGAACAATTGGTCTCATACTTGTGTGACATCAAACAGGCTTACACCCAGTATGGTGGTAAACGTCCCTTTGGTGTTTCCATTTTGTACATGGGTTGGGACAAACACTACGGCTATCAATTGTATCAATCAGATCCCAGTGGAAATTATGGTGGCTGGAAGGCCACTTGTATTGGCAATAACTTTGGAGCCGCCATTTCCATGTTAAAGCAGGAACTTAATGAAAATGAGAAAATTACTTTGGCCCAGGCTAAAGATTTGGCTGTTAAGGTTTTAAGCAAAACTTTGGACACCACCAAATTGACATCGGAGAAGGTTGAGATGGCTACATTACAGCGGGTAAACGATAAAACTGTCATTAAGATCCTGAACAAAACCGATGTTGAACAATTGATAGAAAAGTATACGAAATTGGAAGCTGAGGCAGAGGCTGCCAAGAAGGAAAAACAAGCTGCTCAAAAGCCTTAAGTTAAATGGGGAAATTTGGTTCTTTGTAGTTTAACAATGCGAAAAAAATTATATTTAGATTTTTTTTAAAGAAATAAAATTTCTGAAAAGTAAAATCCAATTTTTATTTATTTAATGTGTGTTAAGCTTGATATGTTCAGGTGTCTGACTAGGATGGACTTATTGGAATCGTTACAAAGGTTATGACATTTTAATGGAGAAACAAGTTTTGGATATAGTTAATGAAATACAAAAACTTATGCAAATTTATTTGAAAAATTTTCAAGCTTCTGTAAAAACATGCCCAAAAAAAATTTATTAGTTCAAGATGAAAAAACAAGATTAGTGGAGTCCACAATGTAAATTGGATGCTGCAGGGCACCTAAAATTGACATTTGAAATGTTTCAATTTGTTTATGACGAATAATTAGTATTTGAAAAACCCGTTTTCGGTCAGACAATAATAAATACATAGTCCCTGTTCTATAAATCGAATCCGAGTAACGAAATATATTTATTATTTGAAATTCATAGTAATATAAGTAATTTTGGACACTTTGGACCAAAACGAACAATCATGTTCACAATATGCATCAATTTTAGAATATTATAGGAAAAGGTACCAGATAAAATCTTCAGTCCATAGAATCCATGTGTTAATAAAACAGCATAAGTCAGCTTGCGTTTAATATCATGAGTCAGATACATACTACATGAGTAAAATCTTCTCAGAACACTACCATGTAAATGGTCAATATGATTAGCAAAATTAAGCTAATCACAACCTCCGTTGACCATTGCGCTGCGAGATTAAGAATATTATTTACGACCGATTCTAATACATCATCATTTCTAAATGGAAGCAAAATATCATCAACAACTCCTAAATTATTTAAAATAATTTGCTATTTATTACATGATCTATATTTGGCAAGAAAAATTAAGCCTTTAGTTCAAAAAATATTCTTGAAATTTATGAAAATTCTATCGTTTTGAAATCATTAGATTTTCATCACATTCTTGATCATGTTAGTGTAAATGGTTGGTGCTAGAAACAAATTATTGTAACGTAAAATAATACATTATAAGTTGTATAGGAATATTATATTTTTATTTGAAATACTTTTAGTATTAAAAAAATCTCAAGAAAAGTTAACAATTAAAAATATTTCTATGGTACGGATAAAAAATTATGTTTTAAAATAAAACCGAATTTAACAAACATTAACTATAAAAATTCGTTCGTGGTTGGCCTTTATATGACGTTTAAATGAACGAATTTGTTCATGAATGTCAGATGATATAAACTTTTCCTCTTATCAACACATTTTTATGAGCTTTTATAAAACAAAGCATTTATTTTTTTTTTTGCACTATTTATGTTTATAGTTCATCCCACAATTTAAACAACTCAAAATTTAGATCTGTTATAATTTCCAAAAAATCTTGTCTTTTTTTCATATTCTTATGGTCTGGCAACCTAAACTTATTTGCTAAATTTGTAATAGATTAGCGTAAGAAAATAATCGCCATCATATTTGAACAACGAATGTGAGAACAAAGTAAATGAGAGAAATCTCTAAATTCCGTCGTGCAGCGCCATTAAAGCGCGTTAAAATATCTAAAATCTACGATTATTAGTGATTTTTTAATTAAATAAAAACTTTTAAATAGACAATTAACTAATAGTCTTACTAACTAATATGAATTTAATTAGAAATCAGTTGAATTTATAGGAAAAAACCGAAATTGAATTTACAAAACTGGTCGTCGGCTGCAAAACACGACAAAAAAAAGTGGACAGAAAAAACTCAATCGAATGTACGTTGTCGTTTTCGGATAGCTGCTGGTCTTTTTAAATAAGTAGTTGCCACAGGAGGTGGCAAGAGAATTGTGTGTGAAAGAAAGAAAAAAGTTAAATAAAATTTAAAAGTATTTATATGTGAAAAAAACGGGGAAGAAGGTAAAGAAATCGAGAAAATTGCATAAATTGAAATTCAGGAAAATCGAAAAATAGTATGTATTTTCAAAAATTTATATCGGTTGAAAATAGAATGCTATTGTGTAAATGTGTTTGAAAATTGCGGATAAAACGAAAACGAAAAAAAATGTTAACGAAAATTGAAAATCATTGATTGTTGGGTTCTTTTTCGGTTTTTTTCTTTTTTTTTTGGTTAATAGTGTGTATACAACAAAATCCTCCTTTTAGTGAATAGCTCAAGAAATATTAAATTATTTCGTAAAGAATTTAACTGAAGCTAAAAATATATTTAAAAAAAAAAATGAATTTATAAGTTTAAATGAAAAGAAACGTAAGAAAATGCCAGCTAAAAGAGAAAATTCAAGATAAATGTATAAGAAAACACATAATTCATAAGAAAAGTCAATAATAAGAAAATATATATTAAAAATATATGTGAAAAAGAAGAGCTAAAGCAACAACAAGAAAAAAGCAAAAATATATATTGAAAAAGTAACAGAGAATAACGTAAGCGTTCTCATTCAAGCAGAGCTGTCATCACATAACCTCAATACAATACCACCACTACGTTTACTACTACTACAACAACTACTATAGGACTGTGTAAAAGAGCGCGCTTAATTGTACATTATTTACGCTGTTAACGTTTAATGACGTCAACGTCGACGTTGCCGTTAACATTTGTTCATTCTTTCTCTGGTTAAATAATTGAAAGCGAAATAACAAAAAATATACTCATAAAATAATGAAACAAAAATTAAAGTGAAATAAAATAAATTAAAGAAGAATATAAAGGCAAATAGTGGAAATTAATAAAAAAAAAACAAGCTAGCTAGCTGGCTGACTGGCAAGGCAGCAGCGAGTGTTCGTTCGTGTAATGAAAAAAAATGTTATTGTGTGTATGTGTTTGTTTATATAGCTCTGCATGTGTAAATATGTGTATTAAAAATAAAGAAATATAAACATAATAAAAAAAAATATAGTATGTACAACAACAAACCAAACGGCAACTAATAATAAATAACAAATAAAACAGCAGCAGCAACAACAACAACATTAACATCAATAAAATAGAAAAGAGAAAAGCAGAAGAAAATAAAGTAAAGAAGGTAGAAAGAAATTAAAAAAATCATATAAACGAAATTAAGCCAAATGCAGAATAAGAAAAAGAAATCAACAGAGCAACAAAATGGATACAAAAACTACACAATTGGATTTTAAAATACTGGTAATTACAAACTCATACAGTAACACAATTATTTGTATATACATAGGTACTAATTACAACACGAACACACATGTTAATTATAAGAAAATAATTATTAATTAAGAATTGTTTTTGTTTTTTTGTTGTTTATATAATTGACAACTTAATTAAACATAATTAAGTAAGTAATTATTACAAAAATTAATGTGAGAGAGTTACCATTTTGTTTGCTTTCTGTTTTGTAGTTTTTCTTGTTTTTAGTATGATTTTTTGCTCTCTTTTTTTGTTTTTGTTATTTTTTATATATGATAATGAGAGTACATGTACATTCTGCAAGAGTGTGAGTGAGAAAGATTGTATTTGTGTGTTTGCTTAGAGTACAGTTAAGGTAAATTGGAAAATTTAATTAAAATAAATTCTTTGTTTTAAGCAGCAGGCAAGCAGCAATATGTAGTAGATTGTAAGGGGAAAGGGAGGGAGAAACACAAGATCTGTCTTATTAATTTTAGTGGATAACAAGACCTACATTCATATCGTATCTTATAGGTATTTTGTATTTTTGAAATTATTTATTTGTTTAACGTTATTTTAGGTAAAATAAATAAATAAAAAATTGAGTTTGATTACTATAGGTAGTTTAAATAAATGTCTTCTACCCATAATTCAGTTGTTTTGGTCAATATGTAGAATTAAGGATATTTCTTATTAATTCCAAAATAAGATTACAAGAAATCTTATTGATACATTTATAAAATTTTATTTTACTTGTTTTTAGTCTGTGCCTGTAATTTGCACATTAGGGTTTTACTGTTTATTTTTTTTTTTGGATAATACCTACCTATGAAATTTTGATTGTCCCAGACAAAAAATATTAAACGCAATTGTTTCTTACCATCCTGGTATAATTTTTGCGATCTACAATTTCCCATACTTTTCTATGGGGTTGAGATCTAGCGATTAGAATCTCCTAACTAGAGGCATATTTTAAATTATATTTGGATTCGTTCAGAAAGAGAAAAGTGTACCTCTTATTTCTCGACCAGTTTATATTTTCTTTGGCAAATTGTATAGGTACGAACAGTACGGTTTATTTAGCATAGGTTTTTTCGAGTTGCGATAGCTTTGCATCTGCTCTGTGGCTAACAGTTCGAGAACTAATTTAGAATTTTAGATTATTGATAACATCCCGAGATGTAATTTTTAAGAATTTCCTAAACTCTCTTGCTGTTGTTTTGTCTTTCGCGAGGTCTTCATCCCTAAGATTGAGTTTTTAAAGTTATTAATGCATACCTTAAAGGGAGGTCGGTGGAGACAGCCTTGCTTGACGTTGTTGGACCTATAGAGGGGACACTGGACAAAAAGGCTCAGTAGGATAGGCACCAAAGTAGTCGCATATGCTGACGACGCTGTGCTTCTTATTCAAGGAAAGTTTCTTCTCACAATAAGTGAACTCAGAGAATCAGCTCTCAGCGTTCTGTTTTCATAGGCCAGGGAAACCCATTTAGTTGTGAACCATGCCAAAACTGAACTGGTTATTTTTACCAGGAGATATAAAATTCCAGAATTCAGACCTACACGACTAGATGGTAGTTTTCTGAAGACTTTTCAAGCGAAGCCAAATATCTTGGCTTTATTTTGGACTCTAAGCTCTCGTGGAAACGTAATGTGACCTATTGTCTCAAATAGGGCTCTTGTTTGGTAGAGAGCGGTAGAAATTAGGACACTCCTTTCTATTCTAAACAATGAACAAAGATTAGCATGTCTTGCAATTACTGGCTCTATGAATTCCACCCCTCAGGCCAGTCTATAGACAATGCTAAATACAACTCCCCTTGATATATATCAGAGCTGTAAATGAATCATTCTTTTTTGATTTTAATTCATTATGAATTAGCTAAATTTTGAATTAATTCATTGAATTGAAAAAATGAATTGAATGAAATTTGAATCAATTCAAACGAATTAAGCAGAAATGAATTTCAATTCATTTCTAATTCAAATGAATTTGTAAAAATGAGTTGCAATTCATTTACAATTCATTTGAATTGAATTCATTTTGAATTAATTCAAATGAATTAGAAAAAAGAATTAGCAATTCAAATGAATGACTCGAAAATGAGTTGCAATCAATCAAATTCAAGAGCAGATCTCTAGGGGGAATGAAAGATTTCTCCTACCAAAATGAAAATATCCAGTACAAAAATTGAAAAGCCTTGACATATATACGCGCCTGATCAATGAAAACATGGTGTTTGGAGTTTATTTCTTCAAGAAGAACTGATTTTTATTTTGAAATACGCTGAACGACAAAACATATTTAATATTCAAGAAGCAATTAATAATTTTTGAAATTTTGTGACCCACGACCACCCAACGACAAACTTTTTGCTAATGTTTATATTATATTTATTTCAAAAAAATAAAACTATCTTCCAAAAATAATCAAAAATCAGGAAAAATAACAATGTATGTAGTTCAAAACACAATTGAGTTTCATAAATAAGGCTAATTAGATTTAATTAGAATGCATTTGGAAATGAATTGCTAAGTTTTTTTCTAATTCATTTGAATTAATTCAAAATCAATTCAATTCAAATGAATTGTAAATGAATTGAATTAATTCAAAATCAATTCAATTCATTTGAATTGGAAACGAATTGCAATTCATTTTTACCAAATTCATTTGAATTAATTCAAAATCAATTCAATTCATTTGAATTAGAAACGAATTGCAATTCATTTTTACCAAATTCATTTGAATTGACTCAAATTTCATTCAATTCATTTTTTTGTGTGAATGATTCGCGAATTAATTCAAAAATGAGTGATTCATTTACAGCTCTGATATATATGCATTTACCTGAGTCTGCTTTACTATTTAAACAATCTGGCGGCCTCCTAGTGAACTTGCTAATTTGCTGGCAAACCCACGTAACCTAACCTAACCATTGGCTATTGTATCTGTGACCATTTCTCATCTTTCTGCCAACATTAGGATTCCGAGCCAAAAGAACTCCTTTTGAGGCCAAGAACAATTCAAGCCAATTTCATATACTCTGTTCTGAAGTGAAACGTATTCCTGAGAGAGTATTCTACTTCGATTGAAACAAATAGTAGTCGGATGGGGCAAGTTCTGGACTATAAAGCGGGCGAGGCAAAACTTACCAACCACTTCCTCTAATATTACTGTTTCAACGTCTGGCCGTCTAATGATCTCTTCAAACCAATCAGTTGTATTTGGTACAGATGCCCTGTGATGGTCTGGTCAGATTTCATCAGCTCATAATAGATAGGACTCTTGCGCACCCACCAAATACATAGCATTAATTTAGCGCCATGGATATTTGTTATGCTTTGGGTTATCGTAATGGCTTCGTTTTTAAATTGTTACTTAAGAATCTCCCAATTATTTTGCCAGCTTTTCTGGACCGAACAAGCCATCTATCGCACATTGAAAACGATGGAAAACATTCACCATAAGCTTTGGTGAGCAATCCGTGTTTTCTTAGCGGCACTTTTTTTTAAATTAAAGAAGTAATGCAAAACTTCCCGCATATGAAGCATTGTTTGTATAAACATTTGACATTTTTGGTCTTTTTTTTTTTGTTCAATAACTAAGTGAGAATAAATGACAGATAAGTACCCTTCAAAATGACATATAAATTATTAAAAATGAAAACCACGTTCAAAAGATAAACCATCTATGGTAAATCCGGCATTTTTAAGTCATACACCCAATAAAAGTAAATCACAAAAAACAATTCAATATTAAAAAGTTTGGAGTCAGTTTTGGAGATTTTTACCGGGAAAATGCATTTGATTGGACTCTAATAATTGTTTGAGCCTCCACATATTATTCACCTCAAAAATATTTTAGAGTTATTTGAAATTAAACGTTTGATTACATATTTAATATTTTAATTTTCTACTTAAATAAATGCATACATTAAAAATTAAAATTACCATTCCATCATAATTCCTCAATATTTTATATTTTTGTTTATTTTTAAAACAACAGACGTATTTTTGTTTTACTGCTTAGTACTTTTTTTTATTATTTATTTTTTAATTTTAAATGAACTTCCTTCTCATTTTTTATATAAAGCTTTTCCTTAAAAAATTACAAAAACGAAAAAAATAATAAAAACAAAATTAAAGCCTTTTAAAATCCAATTTTTCTTCTTTCACTTGCCTCTCCTACGTCGCGCCTAAAACCCTTCTATGATTTGTATTCCAATAACATAAAGATACACACACATACAAATACAATCTGAGTTGCCATATAGTTTTTTTTCGGCAATAACAATTGAACTAGAAAGGTATCCATAAATTTATTGAAAATGGAGTTTGAAAATGCTATAAAAGAATTATTATTTGTAATCCCCAGATGGAAATAGATATCGTATACCATAGATAAACAAAAATTAATATCAGAGCTTAAAATTAATAAAGAGCTGCTGCGAAATTTAACATGAGAAGTACATTTATTTTTTTATTTAATTTTCATTTTCAATTGGACCTGGGTGAATTTGTATTAAATCGAATATAGTCCAAACTATTTTTGACTTATTAATTTTTAGAAAGATAAATAAATTTAGACTTCGATTAAACGAAAAAAAAAAAAAAAAAATGTCGTAATTAGTAAAAAATACTGCTCAATATCATCATATTTAGAAAGTATTAAATTTGAATTCTGATATTAGAAAAAAATTAAAGGAGCTCGGCAATGAAGACAACTTCTTATCCTCACATAAATAACAAAAATTTAGTACAAACCCCTAAGTCTGGCAATCTTGTAGACTACATAATATACAAGCAACCCCTTTATTTTTTTGCCCCCCAACCTCATACTTGTTTTGCTCTTTCTCTCTTTATTTTGGTATGAAATGTAATAAGGTTAGCTTAGAATACAAACGTACTAAGTCCCCTTTTGCAAATTTAATAGGAGAAAAATTAACGTTCTAAAATAAATTGCAAAATAGTCACAAATTGATCCATTGGTACTCCCTTGTTTTTTATTACTTGTTTTTGTTTTTAATAACCAGGGCAACCAAAAATATGCTCTAAAAAAGTGTTTTATGCGCATAAAATATGCACTTATAAACGAAAAATATGCTCTTAAAATATAAAAAATATGCACTTAAAAATAGTTGGTTACTGTTTGATTTCAATGTTTTATTAAATAAAATATTGAGCTGATTAATTAAAATTGTTTATTATAGGATTAAATTTCGATTGTACTGCTTTTTGCACAAAACCATGAGATCCATTGGTACTCCGTTGTTTTTTATTACTTGTTTATGCACTTATAAACGAAAAATATGCTCTTAAAATATAAAAAATATGCACTTAAAACTGTTTGATTTCAATGTTTTATTAAATAAAATATTGAGCTGTTTATTATAGGATTAAATTTCGACTGTACTGTCTTTTGCACAAAACCATGAGATTTCTTAATTTTAGATCTAAATTTTAAAAACCGGTTAACTGAGTGATAAAAACCGGATAAACCGGTAAACTGAAAATCCACATTTTAAATTAACCGGTTCGCAAAAAACCGAGGTTTCGAAGAAAATCCGGTTTATAAACACTAATTGGGACTCAAAATACCGATATCTTTGTTACAATTTGCCTAAATCTATCAACGTGCTTTGGACGCTAGATTTTCGATGGATCTTAATATTCTGAAGTTTTGTTTAATTTTATATTAGAGGTAAACTGTTAATGCCCAATCATAACTGTCTCAACCTTAAGTTTCTTTTTTTAAATATATCCAAAATTTTGTTAAGAAGTTACCCATAATAACACAATTTAGAAATTTACATTTAATTTTGTATGTATTTTTACTATTTGTTCAATTTTAATAATTGTGTGAAACTAAGCTCATTTAACTCAACGAAAATTCATTTAAGATAAGTCGATAAGTCCAATGATAATTGGCCTAGACCTTAACAAAATAGTAAAATATAGAAATAAAAAATTACAATATAAACAATAAAATTGTATTAAGAAATCAAACTAATGAAAAAAAAAAGAAAATATGCAGTTATGAGTCAAATATGCAAAAATATGCTATAAAACGCAAAATATGCTAAAATATGCAGTAAAGAACAAAATATGCAAAAATATGCATTAACAAATCGATGCCAAAATTCTTAAAATTGTCTGAAACGGATAAATAACTAACTCATATGTTTATACGACACACAGAATAAAATATGATATTGCATATTTTTGGTTGCCCTGTTAATAACTTACATATATGCCATTTTGAAGGATATTTTGTGCCAAAAAAAGCGACATATGCGGAAAGTTTTGCTTTACTTCCTTAATATGAGAAAAGTACCGCTGATGCTCTTTATTTGGTGGAAGCAAAAGGGCCCTGTCTATTATGAGCTGCTGAAATCTGACCAAACCATCGCCTATACCGAACGCAACTGGTTCGTTTGCAGCGAGTATTTGCACAGAATATGCGGTCAGGCATGAATCTGCAATATTCCATCATGACAACGCTAGGCGACATGTTGCAATATCTGTTAAAAAGTAATTAGAATGAAGTGGTTGGGAAGTTTTTCCTCACCTGCTTTATAGTGAAGCGCATCCCAGAGAACGCTCACTCTGGGATAAACTTTTCTTTGGAACAGAGTATCCGATATTGGCTTGATTCGTTCTAGGACTTAAAAGATAAGCAATTTTCTTGGCTCGAACGGGAAGAGGTCATAGCTTTTCTTTACTTTGAATAAATTTATATTGTGCAAATGTTTTAACATTTTAAAAAAGTCCGCATTTTTAAATCATACACCCAATTTTTAACTGGAATTGCAAAAATAATTTAACACTTGTTAACTACAAAAACAATAAATAGAACATGGCTTTTATTTAATCAGCTTATTTTTACTTATTCTACATTTTATACAAAAAAAATAAAATGGGCTTAGCTCTTTTACCCACTAAGCTTATGAAATGCATATTTGCCGTACCTGCTCACCACCCTTCCTCTTTAGTAAAACTTCACAAATATATCTAGGCAGTGATGATCTCCAATATGTAACAGTCATAGCCAAAATAGTACTTCTTTCAAAATAAAGTATTTAAAATAAATTATCAAAATCAAGAACAAATAATTGAGGAAGCTTTATGTTTCAAAAACATTGTTGCTTTTAAAACTAAATAGGTAACGAATTGTACATTTCATGTTATTAATTTTGAAATTTCTTTACATTCCATATTCTCTGCCAAAAATAACTTTTAAATTAGCATTGTAATCAAATATTTCATTAAGGTAAGTAGAACAATTAGATTGATTTTCGATAAGAAAGTTTGATGTATTTCAAACCGATAGATTTGTTTTTCGGTAGTTTTGGATCTGAGAAAACGTACAAAGAACGAGTTCTGAATTTGATCCCTGTGATATCCCAATATAAACAGCCAGCCACCTAACATTCATTCATTGACACACACTTACTCACACACCTTACTTTACTTCCGTTAAATGAATGAATGGTTGGATGGATGGTTGGATGGGTTGCTAGCCCCAACCTAAGTTTTTTTTATTACTTTTCTTTTTTGATTTTGTTATTTCATTTTCATTTATTTGTATTTTTTTTTTTTGCATAAACATTAAATTTCCCATCAGTCGTCTTCTCTTATTTACCCTAAAATTTTTCTAAAACTCATTCGCTCGCTCACTACTTACTCATTCTATAAAATTTTCTATTTGGGTTTTTTTTTCAGCGAATAATTTCTATTAAAAACCCCACTGCAAGAGACGAACTAGACACACACAGTTATTAAGTTAGTCAGAGAGTCGTATGACGTTTGGTCGTAATGTCATCGGTTGTTTAGTCGTTTTTAGGGCCAGTGGGTGAGACGTTTAGTCTATTCGAGCACTTTTTTTTCCTATTTCTCATTCTCATTTTTTTTACTCGCAGACAACTACGATGGCAAATAGAGTGCAGTTGTTGTTTTTATTTTGGTCGTTATTGTTGTAATTTTACTTGTTATTTTTTTTTTTATTTATAATTTTTTTGTTTGTTTTTTATTATTTTTCATTATTTGTATACATATTTATGTGCAGTTTGTATGTATATTTGATGTTTTTTTTCGTACATATTATATTAATTTATTAGTCTAAAACAAGCATAGAAAACGATGGCAACTTTAAGGTACAGTGGGTTGAAAATAATAAAAAAAAAGTTTAATAAAATTATTAAAGTTTTAACCCCATGTTTATAAACAATTTATAAAAGGTTTATAAAACAAAATTTTCATGCACAAAATTGTTTTATAGGTAACTGTTTTTAAATTAAAGTTTTCTTTTTTCTTTTAAGTGTTGAAAATATTTGGTCAATTCACAAGGTTTCTTATCAGTCATATTGTCATACAGCCCAATCATGAATAAAAAATTCCCAGGGAGTTTGTTCACCGGGAGATTTTTCCTATTTAATTTACATAGGAACTATGGGAAAAGGCAGAAAACTCCCGGAATTTTTATTCATAATTGGGCTGATAATGTCCTCGGATTAACCGACTCTTTGGCATTAGGCACAGGTTTCTGCTGGTTGGTTACGATAACACAATAAACTTAGCATACAAGTACATAGTATTATTTTATGACATTTTTTGCTTGAAAAGCAATCAAAACCATTGTGAAATATAAGGACATTATGACAATATGACATGATAAGATACCTTGTGAATTGACCAATTGTTTATTAATAGCGATTTTTTAAAGAAAAAATTAATCAAAATTTGCCAGTTTTGAGAAATATATTTTTGACATTTTTGAACACATTGAAGAAAAATTTGATGAAAACTATTTTTTGGAAAATGCAAAAAAAAATTATTTTGGTGAAATTATTTTTTTTTTAATTTTTTAATGAATAAACAATTTTTAATGCAAAAATTTGAGTCAGGCAGAACATTTTATGGTAAAAAAAATTTTTGGTGAAAACTAATTTTTTGGTATAAAATATATTCTTCTCGATTTTGACCCATTGTTGGTCGGAATCATAAGTTTTTGGAAAGGTTTTTCAAATGTCTATCACTGCATATCCATATTATCTAAATTAATGAATTAGTAATCCAAGGCTTCGGAAAATTGGTTTCAACATACAGAAGCAACGTTGGACATGTCTATATTAGGGTGGCCCTTAATAAACGAAAGTTGGATTTTGGCCATTCTCACCCCCCAGTTTGGTGAACATTAGTAAAAAAATCATCCTGAAAAAATTTTAGGTAAATCGGTTGGGGTTAAGACGTGCCGCAAGCCCTCTGAAGTTTTGAGATGCATTTACAAGGGCAAAAAATGCATTTTTTTCAGTTTTTGTAAAAATTTTGCCATTAAAAAATTACTTTTGTAATTTAATTTAAAAGATTCGAAATGTGTACGTAATTGTCGTTCTAATGAGACATAAAAAACAGAAATCGGTCAAAAAATGTTAAAGTTATTAAAAATTCTCCAGGCCATTAACGTGTCTCAGGCCACTACAACAAGAAATGTAGGAACAAAATTAACATATTTTGAGAAATATTAAAATAAAAGCTCATTTTTACTTAAAATATGTCCATATTTACTTGTATATGATTTTTTGTCTTCGTAGGATACCGTTAACCTATTCTTAGGTATGAACAAAAAAATAAATTTTTTTTAACGGCAGTTTCAAAACTCCATTTTAAAATTTTTAAAAATTTTGTTAAACAAATTTCAGAATTTGTTGATCATCTCATTGGGATTTATTAAGAATATAATAGGGAATAAAAATGTGAAAAAATTATTTAAATTTTGAAATTTTCGAGAAAAAAAATTATTTGCCAATTTTTAGGCCAATGAGCTCTATTTCTTTACTCTTATGAATTTTAAGTAAAACATATTGAGAACATTATAGTCCAGATAATTCTAAATATACTTTGAAACTTTTACTAAAATCGGAAAAAAAAAATCTTATCCCCAACCGATTTACCTAAAATTTTTTCAGGATGATTGGCCAAAATCCAACTTTCGTTTATTAAGGGCCACCCTAGTCTATATAGACTATAACGATCCAGAATATATACACTTTATGGGATCGCAAAAGATAAAAATATATACCTTTACCCTTACTGTTGATATGATAACAAATGTAATATCGATGAATGGAATGATGAATAAGTATTCCAAAGATACCTTCATGAATTCATCAAAGATTAATGAGCAATTTAAAAATATTAAATGTTCCTATAAATATGAAATATTCCTTAGTCATTTGGATATTTCCATTTTATGACTTAAAAATGCGGGATTTTTTTTATTAGCTTTTATTTTGAAACATTAGTACAATATAAATTTATTCAAAGTATTGGCCATTGTTAGCTGTGACCTTTTCCCATCGGATTCCGAGCCTAAAGAACTGCTCATCTTTTGATGCCAAGAACGAATCAAACTAATTTCGGATACTCTGTTCTGAAGTGAAGTATATCCCAGAGAGAGCGATCTGCATCGATCGAAACAAATAGTAGTTGGACGGGGCAAGGTATGGATTATAAAGCCGGAAAGGCAAAACCTACCAACCACTTTATATCTAAATACTTTTTAACAGGCATTGCAACATGTGGCCTAATATTGCAATGATGGAATCAGTTGCATTCAGTACAGGTTAGATATGATATGGCCAGATTTCAGCAGCTCATAATAGATATTACAGCTCATAATAGATAGCTCCGACCAAATACAAACTATATAATACGCTTCGGTTTATCGTAATGCATCCATTGTCATCGCAAGTAATGATTCGGTGCAAAAATGATTATCTTTTAAAGCAGCATTTAGGAAATGCAAAATCGTCTTTCATAGTATCTCGGCATTAAATCGTATGGTAACAAATTTCCTTGCTTTTGGATAATCCTGCTTCTTGCATACGATTTGAAATCACAGCTTGAGTAGCTACCAATGACTTTGGAAGCTCTTGTTGAACTTTACAACAATCTTCATGGAGTAATTCTGCAATTCTTGAGATAGAAAGATCACTTTTATAATCTTTAGACTACATAATTAAAAAAATATATTGGTTAAGATGCACTTTTAGAAATGTTCTCATAAAATTTAAAATTTTCAGAAAATGCATTTTCTAAAACATAATTTTGTTTAATTTTGTAGCCTAAAAAGGACACTATTATGTATAAAATGCTATTTTTTTAACTTATTAATTCGTATGGAAAAAAGGAAATTTTCTGAATCTTGTCGTTTTGTAATACACACATGCGAGAAAACTATTAAAAAATTTACTTGAATTAGGAAATAATTTTGTTTGTTTTATCAAGTAAATACTCGTAGTGCAAATCCTTATATCGAAATTAAGTGTAATAATAAAAAAATAACACATTTTATCGCTTTAACCCTGTTTAATGTTCAGCACAGAGATGGATAAACTTATGTCTATCTATACAGTTCTCTTCGTGGCTAAACTTGACCGACGACAACGCATTTGTATTGCTTTTACATTTAGTTTTTTTTTGTTCTTGTTATTTTATTGTTATTTCGTCTTAATTAATTCCCAGTCAGTATTTTTTTGTGTAATTTAATGTTGGGCAATTTAAATTTTTATCACTTTTAATTGAGTTTATGATGAAAAGTAGTTTTTTTTTCTCTGTGATGTTGTGTAGTTGTTGTTTTTAATTCCATTTTTATTATGCCAATAAAAGGAAGGTAATCACATGTGTGGTGGTTGAAAGGTTGGCTAATCATTTAGATTTAAGGTTAAGGAAATATCTTAATTTCATTCCTAGAAATTGAATATTGTTTGGTTGAATTCGATTAAAATAAATGGTGTAAATTTAAAATTTTAAAACTTTTTATTTTAAATGCTTTTCAATTTAGATTTTAATTTTTCACAAAAATGTTGTGAATTTAAAACAAAAAAATCGAATAAACAAAATAATGCGTAATTTCCACTTTGCGGTAACTGCCACGTGCATTTGTCTTGTTGGAATAAATTTTTTAATACGAATGCAGTTGTTATTTCTTAAATTTTGCAATTACAAGTTAGGTTTGATGCATTTATCTATAAAATTATCTCCGTCAAACTATTTTTGACAATTCATTTGCTAAAACCAAATAGGTATGTATAAAATTCGTTTATTCTTTGATGTTAGAGAGATACCTATTTATCTATGTATTAAACATTTTATTTGATTAATTTTTTTAAAAGAAATGTTTTTTATTAACTTTTGCTGTACTTTTTTTGTTGCTGTTTATAAATTTATGAGACGGTATCTACACTTGTATTTGTAACATCAAATGCATTTCAATTTAAACAAATACACAGACATACCTACATAAATAGTATGTTCATATAAGATTATGTATGTAAGTATATATGGATGTCTATATACCTACTACAACAACTATTAAATTGCTAAAATATGTATTTGCACTAGATTTTGTGTGTGTTTTTTTTTATAATTTTTCTATTTTTTTCTGTTTGTTTTTGCCAAATAGTAGTATGACAGCTTCTAAAAATGCATTTGTCCCACTTCCCACTCAGAGTCGTCATTACAATACTACTAACAACAAGATATTCTTCTAGTAGGGTAAACGCTCCTATAGTCGGCATGACCCAGTAGTCGGCATTTTTGACTTAAAAGCTTAATAAATAAGAATAACGATAATTTTATACAAAAGTAAGATTTAACTTTAATTAAACATACACTCATTTATCTTTATGTAATGTTTAAATTTGGGTGAGATGAGTATTTTCATCTATTTTTATCCTCATTAAGTGACCATCTTTCAACTGGTGCGGAAGTGCCTGTTTTTTAAGAAATTTTTTAGTGGCAAGGCCAACTAAAACAAGTTAGTAACCATATCAATTTAAGTAATATTTTTACCAGAGTGGTGTTAACAGATAAAACTTTGTTTAAATATTACCTACAATGTGAAAGTTTTCACAAAAAATATTTTTTTTGGTTATTTTAATTGATGCCGTCATTAGGAACAAAAATTTCTATGATTTTCAATAGTCGGCATAGTGATGCCGACTTCAGGAAAATTGCTAATTTTTTGTATTAAGCTCAAATTCTACAAATTTGTTTATTACTCATCTCTCTTGACAATAGATTTGGAGAAAATGAGTTTGAAATGAGTTTACCCAATAGTCGGCACAGTTTTAATTGAGCATTTTAAGAACTGCCGAGTATAGGAGACCAAGCATCCTGAACTCGGCAGCAGCTTTTTATTTGACTGGAGATCGTTAAACAGAGTAATATTTAGAGATTCAGTAGGTATTATTAATTCTAAATAGAATTCCAAATATGGACACTCCAGAAAAAAAACCCATGCACCAATATCCTGAAAAAGCCTTAAAATATTTTCTATGCGAGAGAAGGCCCGATTTCTGTATTAGGTGCCAGTAAACAATATGGAGTTCCGCGTTCAAAAATATAGGACAAATTATACGATTCCGAAGGTCCTATGAGAATGGGGCCGCAAACAGTGTTATCTAATTCCAAAGAAAGTGAGGATTAACTTAACACGGTTCAATCAATCGTGAAGGAAGAGCAGCAAACCACACCATTTGTATATGATCTACCCGGAAAGAAATGGTATAAAGGGGTTTTTAAACTGTTCTCTCTAAAATAATCATGTAAGGTACCTTAATAAACAGGCTCTTTACTAAATCAGTTGAGAAAAGAAACGGATTTGGATCTAGCTTTTGAAATAGTCAACCGACTAGCTCCTAATATGAGCGTAGAATTGATTCCGATGACATTATCGAAGAGAACAATAACTTAAAAATAAATTATCAAACTATTGAAATTGTGAGTAATCTTACCATAGAGGCAGGCACGTTCATAATTAACAAGGAAAAGTTGAAAATATGGTAGTATCGCCAACTTTAGCTGCAGAAAATCACAATGAAACGTTGAAACCTGTTCACTACTCATCTCCAACTTTATCAAATAATTATTCAAATACTTTGTTTCAGCCTTTTAACTGTTCAAGTCCAATCCCAACAAGTTGTAGTTGTACATTTCAAATTTTTTCAAAGTTTTTTAATAATATTAACCATAATATGTTTACGTTACCATTAACTTGATTGTAAATAAATATATATTTATGGCAATCATTTTCATGATAATGATTTATCATAATATGTTGATCTCAGAATATGATAACCATAATCCTAGAACAACACAATATGTTGAAGTATTACATCATAAACATGGTTGCCACAAACACATAAATATTTACTACAATCATATGTATATATGATTGCTACAATGATGTGAATGGTAACTTAAACATAAAATAAACATAAATGGTTACCGCAAACATATACATAATTACAGTGACCATAATAGAAAAATAAAATAAACCAAAACAAATTAAAAAAGGAAGATAAAACGAGTTAGGGGCACATGTGAAGAGGATTTGGACACAGATCCTGAGGATGATGGTCTAAAAACGTAGGATATGATATTTGCGCACAGTGGTTT
This sequence comes from Calliphora vicina, assembly GCF_958450345.1. Taxonomy (NCBI): domain Eukaryota; kingdom Metazoa; phylum Arthropoda; class Insecta; order Diptera; family Calliphoridae; genus Calliphora; species Calliphora vicina. Next base: position 96,781,224 of record NC_088784.1, on the reverse strand, counting down.
CACCTCAAATGCACTAATTTATGTTTTTTATTAGTATTTATTTAAATGGCTGATATTTTAAATAAAAAATAACTTGAATTCTTTTAAGATTTTATTCTTTTCTTAATAAAAAATGCTATGCCGACAATTGGGTCACAAATTGCCGACATTAGGATCAAGGGTGCCGACTTCGGGTACAAATCGTGTTTTTTCAAAAAAACGTAAATTGCTCAAATTTAATAAAAACTGCTTGAAAAGAATTAATTGAGTCTAAAACTATACAAATTACTAACCAACAATAACCCATTTACATCCCAATACCATGTTCGCACTCATAATGGTATCACTTTAAAAACTGAAAAAAAGTTAAACTGCCGACTACTGGTGCATTCACCCTATTAAACATAAAAAACATCTACACAATTACAACAAGAACTACATCGATGAAAAATAATAATAAATAACGAGAAACAAAATAAATAAAATGAACAAGAACAACAGCAACAACAACAGCACCAAAATAATAATACATTTTCTATTTGAGTGCTTTCTCTTCTTGATAAGCAAGTTTTCTTCCTCTATTTTTAATTCAGCTTTTACCTCTGCCTCTAACTCTGCTCTCAGCAAAAAAAAAAACTCTGCCTCCGTTACACAGTTAATTCTGCTTGTGTTTCAGCTTTTTGCAGTTTCTCTGTAACAACATTTACCATAGCACACACACACACAGTTACTTTACTTTATTTTGTTTTCTTATTTTGTTATTCCTGCTGCTATTCCCCCCGCCCCCTTCTCAATATTTTCTACCATCGTTGGACTCTCTCTTGCTTTTTCTATCTCTCACCATTTCAATACAATCCATCCACCAATCCCACCATTTATTTAATATGTACGTACAGCTGCTGTGTTTCTGCGTTTCCTCTTTATTCTTAAGCTTCTTTTATCTCCCCACTAGTTTACCCCCACCTTGCGTCCCTTTTTTCATACTTCCCCCTTCTATTATTTTTCTTCTTCAGCGTTACAACTCTGAGCACACATAAGCCCGCAGCAATAAATTTAATTTGCTTTAATATAAATATAAAAAAACAAAAACAAAATAAAAAAATAAGAATAAAAAAATGAAATAAAATATTATCGTATTTTTAGCATGGCAGTTTAGACAGCAACGACTCCTGAAGGCACTATAATAATAGATATTTTATAAAACAATAAATTTATATCCTATTTTCGATCTACTGGAGGGTTTCAGGACGAAATTTTATAAGACTTAAATCGATGAATTTCCGAATTCTGAAAAAAATCACTAGCGGCTAGTGTTCCGCCTCTGGACTGTATTTAAAATACACTTACGGTCACAAAATCTGTTCATTCCAGGAAAATGTTTAATAACATTAGGGTGGGTCAAAAAGTCCGTGCCTTTTTGAATGAATCACATTTTGGAAACAAGAAATAATTACTCGGTGTTAAATCCATGGAAACTGCACATGTTTGTAGCATTTTGCGCACCCGATTGCGAGGAAACGCGGCAGTCACCTTCGGAAGGCTTTCTCATACCCAAGTGATCATTCAAAATTGAAACCATTGAGTCATGTGAAGTGTCTATGGCTTCCATAATCTCTCGCATTTTCAATTTCCGATCTGCCAACACCATATCGTGACTTTTTTCCAATTGTTTCGGGGTAGAGACCTCAACTTGGCGTCCTGAATGTTCGGCATCTTCCATTCTTTTACGGACCTAACGCAATTCAGTAAACCTCCATAGTATTTATCAAGCTTAGTCTTTATCTGAGCGATGGGTTTTTTCAGCAAAAAATAAACAATTTCTCCTCAAATCACTATGTAGTCTGCCATCAATCCCTGTCAAACACAAATAACGCAGCATGTTCAAATTTTGAGAGGAGTAACTGACAGATGTTTGACATGAGCTGAGCGTTTTTCGGCCAATGCTCGCTACAAACGAATCAGTTGCGTTCGGTAGAGGTTCCTTTGGCTCCCACCAAATACAGAGAATTACTTTAGCGCCATGTGTCGATTCGGCTGGTTGGCCGAGTTTCACGTACGATCTCTTACGCTTTGGGTTTTCGTAATGGATTCATTTTTAATCGCAAGTAATGAATAGGTGCAAAAATTATTTAATAATTTTGGACATACAAAATCGTCGTTCAATGTCTCGCCGCTTTAATTCGTAAGGTATTTGAATGTATCCTGATGCTCGCAATCGTTTTGAAATTGTTGATTGTGTAGCACCCAATGATTTTGCAAGCTCTTATTCAGTTTGAAAACAATCTTCGTGGAGTAAGGCCTCCAATTCCTGGTCTTTCAACTTTTTTTTTGGCTGGCCTGGCCTGCCCTGGCCTGCCCTATTTTAGTTTTCCGTGTCAGAATCATCAAAAAATAATTGTGCGCTAGTTTGCTAAACATTATTCCTCGATATGATAAAATTAAATTCAACATTTTGGAATAAAAAATTATTATATATAGAAAAATATTATCATTTGAATGAACTTCGTTGATATTTGTGTCGTTTACAGGTATATCAACCGATCATTTTCCGCCACCGGATGGCTATGAGTTTCGACCTGTGCTATAAATACAAAATTGCAAATATCGTGTTTATGAATTAATCAGCCGTATCATGTAAGGCGTGGGCGTTTTACGACAACAATAGTTTCGTACTAGATTGATGAAACAGGTTGAATAAATTCTTTAATCTAGTACGAAACTGTCGTCGTAAAACGACTACGCCTTACATGATAAGGCTGAATACTTTATCATTTCAATATTTTCTGCCTGGTCAGATATTAAATATCCAAATGTTAAATTTACTAATTGTTTCCGAGCCAACCAATGTTTTGAAATAGTGATGAAGTTTTCTTATACGAAACTGTTCAATAACTTCTATGTAGGAGTACAATATTAAATTGTTTATAGGGTGACTATAAATATGTATGAATGCTTTCGTTTGTCTGTATGTATGTGTATATGATTGCATATGTACGTGCCCACTAAACATTTTTAGCTAAATTCTGTCGGAATTCGTACGGAGAGTCTGCACAAGTTGCTGATTTGGTATACGATTTCAGTTGACAAGAACAGACTTGTCGGTCTGAAATTCTTAAGGAATTTTAGACACGTCTTAAAGTCCGATAAATCATCCGATATTGTTACGACATTTCGAAAAGAACTCTGAACAAACATTAGAAAATGGTGCGAGCGGTGCTGTGGCTTAATTGGTCAGAGCATTTGATCATTAAACATGATATGGTATTTGCGGTCTGGGTTCGATTTCCAGCGCCCTACTTCGTCGGCATGGCATTGTAACTCCTCTGAAGTAAAAAAAATTAAATAATAGCTATAAACAAGCTTAATTAATTTGCAGACTCACCACCAGAGGCGCTGCGACATGTACTTAATAACAAACATAACGCGCAATTACAGATTTTTCAAACAAAAAGCTTTTCAGCTCCTTTCCTTAACCAATCCTCCAAATAAAGTAACATAATTGATATATAGACAAATTCTCACATCATTTTAAGACAAAATTAGACTTCTGCAGGGCTGCTGATAAAATAAACAAAACAAAATGATTCCCCAGAGAATGTGCAGACAAGTCGGCTTATTTGTTGAAAAGTTTTCAAAATTCGAAAATTCAAATAATGTTTACTGGGTGTTTGCGTATAATTTTGTTTATGTATTTGTGTATGCATATTTGACATCAGACATAAAATAAATGTTTAATGAAAATATAAATAAGAAATTAATTATATTTATTTATAATATACAGCTTATAATTAAACAAACAAAAAAACCTTTTTTGAATGGAATTACATACAAACATTCACATAAACAAACATTGAATAGAGAAAAAATTGAACCGCGCGCGGTTATTCTTTAATAATGTTGGATTTTTTGTTGTTGTTCATTTTTATCTAAATAAATTCATATTTAAGTTAAATTAAATATAACATTTCAAAATATTATGTTAAATTTGTTATAATTAAATTGAAACAATTGATAGAAAAGTTATTGATACTAAAATATTAAATAATTCATAATTTTTAGTTTAAAAATATTCTATTACTCACATATATCTTAATTATAATCAAATCGAGATAAATAACTAATACTCGAATACTGAAAGTTTGAGTAAAATCGAATAATGTTAGACACATTGATCTGAAGTTTGAAAACGATTTTACAAATATGAATTTTTATTTCTTCAGTACTTCTTCAGAAATATGTCGGAATCTGAAATTTAAAAACCGCAAAAAATTTACAATCTATTTTACTCATTATTTCTGTATATAAGCAGTTTTCTTCAAATTTAAAGAGACGATGCTGAGACCAACACCGACTAAACTTCGCTCTCCAAAAATATTCGGCGGTGGCTCAAAGCAGGCTAAAGATAAATTACCCAAATTGCAACAAAAATAGCCTATAGGCTATTTTTATTTTATCGACTTTCTGACATTTGATGCAGGTCTCTGAATTAAAATATTTAAAAAAACCGACATTAGGAAACCGGTATTCGGGTTGTTCAAAAATTAGCATTTTCTAAAAAACCGGTTTCGAATAAGTTTTAAGCTTAAACAAAATGGTTTTTGATAATATTAAGCAAAACCATTTTTTTTTTAACAATTTAAACTGTTTACAACGACCGTTAGATCCACTCAAGATCAGCAGAATTTCCAAAAGTATTTCCAAATATGAAATTATAAAAAGGCAGATTTTTTTGAGACCACAAAGTACATTTAAATATTCTTAATGAAACTACTCGATAAAAGAAATATGTTTCATTTGGTACAGACAAATGTGCGAAAGATTTTCGATAAGAAAATAGGTAAAAATTATTAAAAAAAGACAACCAAAACAAAAACAAAAACTTTGACATTTTTTTTTTATTTTTTTTTCCAAAAAATAGAAAAAAGTTCATAATTATAAAAACCGGTTAAACGACGCAAAAAAACCAGTATGTCGAATTATTCGAACAGACAAATATTTATTTCTTTCGTAAATATGTAGTTCTTTTCAGTTTATTTTTACTTTTTAATATGCAACAGAGATTTTGATAAGAAAATATGGTAAAAATGTATAAAAACCAGACAACCAAAATAAAAACTTGGAATTTTTTTTTTATTTTTCCCCAAAAATTATATAAAAACCGGTTAACCGACATAAATAAACCAGCATGTCGAATTATTCGAACAGACATATTTATTTCTTTCATAAAAAGGCTGCTCATTTCAGTTATTTTTTAGTTTTTACAACTTATTTTAATATGCGCCAGAGATTTTAATAAGAAAATATGGTAAAAAAAGTATAAAAAGCATTGGTTTAAATAATTAGAATTTTTTTTTCTCCAAAAATTAAAAAAAAAATTTATAATTATAAAAACCGGTTAACCGACACAAATAAACCAGCATGTCGAATTATTCGAAACCGGCTGGTTTTTGAAGCAGAACAAAACTGGTTTCCGGTTTCGGTTATTAAATACTCTACTCTAAACCGATACTGCACGGATTAACATTATCCGATTTGCTTTGTGCAGTATTCTCTTTTTCTTAGCATAATCACACTATTTTGTATCCTAAAAATAAAAAAACCAACACCTTAAGATGTTTATGCTAAAATTACATCATGAAAATGGGCTTTAGTCCAAAATATCTACTATAAAAAATGTATTTAATTTCAATACAATTTAATTCAATTCAATTTATTAAAGAAAACTATGGAAATCTGGCAACATTACTTTTTTGTTCTTTTACATTTTGTTGTTGTTGTATTTTTGTGTTGTTCTACAACAACAATGACGATGATATTAAACTTACGACACAACCATACAAACGTGTATTTCTATGCAAGTATATAATTGTTTGTGTGGCTGTGTGTAAATATTTATTATAGTTTAATACATACTACTTACACACAGATATGTTGGTACCCTGCAGTTTAATAGCAGCAGCTGCAATTGCCAACTTTTAAAGTTGCATACTTGTACAGTGCATTAGGTACTTCAATAATGAGCAATACAGGTGGTAATATACCATATTTATTGTTCGTATTCCATCGGTTTCGTGTTGTGCGGAAGATAAAGTTCGCCAAGGCCACACAAATAAGTTTGAAGACCACGATTTGGAGGCATTACTCCATAAAGATCATTGCTATACTCAACAAGAGCTTGCAAAATCATTGGGATACTCAATCAGAAATTTCAAAATGTTTGCAAGCAGGAGGATTCATTCAAAAGCAGGGAATTGAAGCTGAGAGACCTTGAACGACGATTTTTGCACTGCATCATTACTTGCGATGAAAAATGGATCCATTACGATTACCCGAAGCGTTAGAGATCGTATGTGAAGCACAGCCAACAAGCCAGATCGGCACCTAATCCAAATATTCATTGGTTAAGGTAATGCTCTATATTTGGTGAGTCCTATATATTATGAGCTGCTAAAATCTGGCCAGACCATTTCAGGGAATCTGTACCGAACGCATCTGATTTGTTTGAAGAGAGCTATATTCGGCTGTTTTTAAAATATTTAAATATTTTGTAGGTAAAAAAATTATTTTTTTTTATTAGCGAAAAAAATGTTATGGGAAAACATTGTTTTTTTAATTATGAAAAAAATATTTTTTGTTGAAAAAAAAATTCGGGGAAAGAAATATTTTTTCCGATTTTGGCCAATTGTAGGTCCGACTTACTTTGGAGTTATATGTGCCGTTGCAAAGGTCTTTGGAATATCTATGTGCCAATTGTAGGTCCGACTTACTTTGGACTTATATAGGCCGTTGCAAAGGTTTTTGAAATATCTATTATTGGATGTTGTTGAAATCAACTTGTATGTTGAAATCAACTTTCCGTAACCCCCAAATAACTTTAAAGCATGATAGATACATCAATATATCAAGAATTCTCCCGGCTCGGTTGCTATCTACAATCGAGAAAATCGGCCCACAAATGGCTGAGATATAAGGAAAAAACCAAGACAACCTCGATTTTTGGCCTATTTTTGATCTATATCTGGATTACTAAGACATTAATATAGACAATATGGATATCTAATGATAGATATTTCAAAGTCCATTGCAACGATGTATATAAATAAGGCTATAATAATTTGGACCAACAATAGGTCAAAATCGGGAAAAATATTTTTTAACCCAAATATTTTTTTTTTTTAAAAATTGTTTTTTCACTAATAAATTATTTTTTTTAATTAAAAAACAATTTCGAAAAAAAATTTTTTTTTTAAATTTTCAAAAACCTAAAAATATTTAAAATTAGTATTTGAGGACCCGCAGAACAAAAGGTACGTTTTTGAAAATTTTAAATTTTTTGGAAATTGAATTTTTGCTGAAAAAATATATTTTTCAATACAAACATTTTTATATTATCTACGCAACTTCGAAGTCACGCGACGGAAACTGAAACAAAAACGATGCAAATCGTAGCACTAACGACGCAACTACGAAGCCATGCAACGCAAGCGAACAAAATTGACGCAACTTCGAAATCACAGTATAATTTTGTGAAGATCGGGTTTTATTTCTTTACAAATTTTAATAAATTGGGATAGATCTGTCATTTTACCTTTACCCCTCCGCTTAAAAACGTTCTGTAAATCGAAACAGAACAGAACAGAGCATACATACATATTTCTTTAATTTCGTCAAAAATTAAAATCACAAGTTTTTCGAAATTAGTAAAAATTAAAATAGAAATGTCCGAATGACTCTAAAAAGTATGTATTTGCCGAATAAGATAAAAATCTAAAGATCCTAGGTCAATTTGTTTGTGATGTCTGATGAAATTCATTATATAAGTACATGTATAGATGGTGCAACTAATGGTCGTTTTGAGTGACTAATGATGAATTGCTTTACTCGGAACTAGTTCCATGTACTGCAGGGAATGTAATGTTGTGAACGGTGATTGTATGTATAAATTAATAAAAACGTAGATATGTATGTTCATTTATATGCATTTGTATATGTATGTATGTGAATATATATTTATATATCTGAGCTAAAATGCATTCTTCTTGCTGCTGCCTACCTCCTCCTCTGCTGCACATGCTTGTTATGTTTTTTTTTTTTGTTCATGTTCATATTGTACAATAAGCAGTAAGAACAGCGACAACACAACTACAGAATCTGAGAAAAAACAACACAGAAAAAGCAGCAATGGCAACAACAACAATAAAACAAGTACAACAACTTGCTACAATAATAAAAACAAGTACACAATTTTACATGTGTACTTGTGTATATTTTTGTAGTAAAGAAAAACAACAGAAACAACCAACAACTACAAAAAAACTTGTATATTTTACCCAGCTACGAATAACTCTCGTTAGTGTAAAACCTAAGAGGGGGAGGAGAATCGGGGGAGGCAAAGATATAAGGCAAAATACATAGGAGATTGAAAGAATAAGAAGAGGTTGGAATGGAGAAATAACAAAAATACAAAATAAAAATAAATACAAAAAAAAAAATAAAACGAAAATAACAAAATTTACGAGAAACAACGGAGCACATTGAACGGTGAAATAAAATAGATACAATTTTATATAAATTTAAGATAGACAAAAAAAATCTATAAAATTTGGACTATTACGAGGATACAAATTTATATAGAGTGAAAAAAGCATAGCCAAGTACAATATAGGTACCAGTTATATTTAGTGTTTTCCTTTTTATATGAAAATTTATGATTTTGAATCATTTACATCTTCGCTCCGGAACGAACCGAGCAATAGCTACCTACAGCTATGTGTCTCAGCCAATAATTACAATTAACTTAATAGTCCATCGAAGAACTTTCTTCGACGAGTTGTACGTTGGTTCTAGACTAGTTCTATAGAACACAAACTAGTTTCGATTTTATATCGTTTTTTGTTTCTCATGAAAACTTATGAAATGTGATGTTACGTTATTTTGCATTTAAGGTGACGTTATACAGATTATATCTATTTGGATCAAGAAAAAATTAATTTCAGGTTGAATAATTTCCATGCAACCAAATTTGTATTATTTTACTTTATTTTTGGTGTTCGTCTTTACTTTTGTGAAAAGATATCGTTCATTTGCGACAAAAGAGGATTAAATTCAAATATTTTTAATTGAATACTTTAGATTTTTGTCATCAGGGATGTCACATCATAATATTACCACCGGCAAACTATGGGATGGAGATCACTCGCTTACAAACATATGTACAGTGGTGGCCACCAATTTAAGACAAATACATGAATTTTTTTCATCAACTGAATTTTAAGTGCGATAGAGCCAAAATAAAAGGACCTCTAAGGGTATGAAACTTATTATTAATGTTTCTAGTTTCTGAAAAATGTTTGGAAAAATCGTTAAAACATATATGGACAAAGATATGTGGAAAAACGTTGACCCAGCGAACATCCGCTGTTAATAACATGATATGACCGAAACCAATGGAATTAAAAATACGAAATTTGGTCCGAATATTTTATAATAATAAAATTATAATGATATAAATGTGAGAAAATATGTTTATTTAGAAAAAAATTTTTTTGGTCAAGTTGTAGAAAAATTTCATGTGTTCATGGAGAATATGTATGAATTGACACAGTCGAATAAAACACACTTGTGTGTTAAAACAGTCCTCATGCATACATATTTGTAGAAATATTTGAAAAAATAATTGACAATTACATGGAATTTAGCAAACAATTTTTGTCTTAAATTCCTGGCCACAACTTGACTGCCTTATTTGTGTACTTGGGGTGCAGTCTCTTCCTTTCGTACGTCTTAGAAAAGGATCTTTCCTCAGTAAATCATTTGGATTCATCCGTAAAGAGAACATTATTCTCTTTCGGTCTCGACCAGTTTAAATGATCTTTGTTCATATACAATACGAGCAAATAGAATTTTTTAAAAAACAATTGGAATTTTCTAAAATACAATTTGAATTTTCTGAAATATAATGGGAAATTTCTAAGATTTATTTGGAAATTTTTTTTAATTTCTACATTTTTCATTTGCGACCCCACAAAGTATATATATATTCTGGATCCTTATAGATAGCGGAGTTGGTTAAGCAATGTCCGTCTGTCGGTCTGTAGGTCTGTCTGTCTGTTGAAGTAAATTTTCTGAAGACCCCAGATATAGACCCCAGACATGCTTTCGAGAAGTTTATTATTAACATCAGAAAAATGGCTAAGAATGAGGAAAAATCCAGGACAACCTCGATTTTTGACCTATATCTGGATTACTCAGTCATTAACATAGACAATATGGATATCTAATGATAGATATTTCAAAGACATTTGCAACGACGTATATAAGACCACAGTAAGTTGGACCTTCAATGGGTCAAAATCGAAAAAAATTTAAAATTATAAAAAAAATTTAAATTTTTTTAAAAAAAAATTTTAAAATAACAATTTTTGTAAAAAATGAAAAAAACTACTTTAGAAAAAAAAAAAAATAAATTTTGTTTACCTAAAAATATTTAAAATTTGTATTTTGAAGTATAATTTGGTGAAGGTTATATAAGCTCTCTTACTTGTTTTATGGGCCAATTTTAGCGAAACTTTTCAAATGTTAAAGTTTAAAAATTTGACCGAAAACCGAATACTGGTATTTAGCGGATTTGTGTTATAATCCGAAACCGAATATTTGAACCGGATTCTAGTAAAAATGCTGACTATTACTTATTTTTTATGAAATATTTCTAAAAAAAGATTATTTTTCCACTTAAGCTACGTTTCCGCATACACCGTAATCGGCACCGAAAACGAAATTCCATACATTTGCACCGAAAAAATGTTCTGAAACGAACTTTATTTCGGTGCAAATGTATGGAATTTCGTTTTCGGTGCCGATTACGGTGTATGTGGAAACGTAGCTTTATTAGTTTTTGATACTAATGAAATAATTGAAACTAATAAAGTAAACTAAATGTAATTAAAAAGCCTTAAACTAAAGATAAAAATTTTACAATAAATGTTTGATTCAAAGAGAGAGACAACATGATTCTGGAATCTCTTTACTGAGATAGTTCACCAGAAAAATTCCGCAGCTATCAATAATTATAGGTTAGTGTTTAGTTTTGCATTGAAATTCCTTCCCAAAATTTTTAATATTTCAATATTTTTTGACCACTGTAGTTACATTACACTCAGAGAAAACAAACAAGATGAAAACATGATATTGAAATGGATAACAAAATACTATACAACAGGCTTTTCAATAAATCTAGTGGGTGGGTGGTGCATGGTTTGCAGCAACTATTATTTTGTTTTTCTTGCTACACTACACTACACGTATTAGTATAAAGCTTATATTTTCTGTGTGTGTTTGTATGAGTGTTTGAGTGGCAGTATTAGTAGTAAGAAATTATTGTAGTGTTGTGTTGTAGTGTGGTATGCCTGAAGCGGAACTAGATAAACCCAAGCAGAGCCCCAATATACTTGTATCTGTACTACGTTCGTATAACTACATACATACGTACGTACATATGTATCTATGTTTCTCTACTTATATCATTCATTAAACTGCGCAGCTAAACAAATTTTTGCAGCAACTACATCACACTTACACTTGCACACATACACAAACACACACATACATACATATCCACAACTATCCTAAGCTTGACTTCAACGTTACTAACGTTTAAAATGTTTAATAGATTGATATATGGGGGAAAAGTGGCACAAATTAAATTTCAGCTTGCTTCGTTCATGTTGTTGTTATTTTTGTATCTCTTATTTTTTTTGTTTTTCTATATATTTATTTTATTATATTTTTTTTCTTCTGCTGCCATCTTTTTCTTAAAATAATTTGTTTTTGTATTAATTTTAAAATAGTTTTTGTGTAGTTTCTTTGTATACAAGCTAAAGAATTAGTTTAGTCGGGTTTTCTAAAATTGTAAAGATATTTTTAAAAAATTCAAAAAAAAAAAAAATATATATTTTTGTTAAGACTGTAAAAAAATTTCAATTTAAATTACAGAAATAGTGTTTAATTTAATGTTTGTTATATAGTGTAAATAAAAATGGATTATCCATAAGATTTAAGATTTCAAATAACTTTCAAAATCCAGCATTCCGTTACATATATGATAATCGAACTATAATGTGAATAATATTGCCAAAGAAATATTGTGTTATATACCGGAAATATTAGAATTCAATAATTCACAAGTTAGTATAATATTTTTAATGATAACTAATTTTTTTAAATGGAAAATAATTACATATTGATTTTTCTTTAATGTACTTACTCGTAATTTGTAAATTTAATAACGTCAGCTAAAATGTAAAACAACATAATTTCATCACAATTTTTAAAGTGATGGGCAAAAAATCACTACAAAACGATAAGTATCTATAATAAAAACTTGACTTCTACTATTTGATATTTAAACATAATAACACGTTGCCCAATTAAAATTTAATTTTTCATTATTATTATGAAGTTATTCATCATTATCAATTAAACATTCGATTTTAGTTATTTTGTTGTTACGTTATTTTGCATTTTATATGACGTTATGTCGATACGAATTATTATCAATCCCGACCGTAAAGTAACTAAATTCAATATGGCAACATCAAAGCCACAGCACACTAAAACAATATCAAAAAATTATCCCCATTTTCATAATCAATTTTTCCAGTTTTTTTTACATTTTTTGGAAAAAAAATTTTCGAATTTATATTTTTAATTTTTTTTTAATTTAAAATTTTTTTTGTTTTTTTAATTTTTTTTGGTGAAAAAAAATCGGGTTAAAAAATATTTTTTCCAGTTTTGACCCAGTGTAGGTCCAACTTACTATGGTGCAAAGGTCTTTGAAATATCGATCATTAGATATCCATATTGTCTATATTAATGACTTAGTAATCCAGATATAGGTCAAAAATCGAGGTTGTCCTGGTTTTTTCCTCATATCTCAGCCATTTGTGGACCGATTTTGATGATTTTAAATAGGAAACTTCGATAGCATGTCTGACAGAATTATTGAAAGTTTGGATCCCGAAGATATCTGGGATCTTCAGAAAATTGATTTCAATTGACAGACATACATGGCCATAAGCACTTTTTCTGTTTTAGATATTGAGGCGAAAAGAAAAATGTCGATACAAAAAATTAATTTTTCAACTTTTGGCTTACATGTTTTCCATGGCCATACAAAATTTAAAGTTCTTCAGAATTTCGAAATTCACTGTAGTGTGGCTTCAAAGTTCATAGTTTTACATAAACACATGGAAAATATTGGGTATTGGGAACGCGGTTTTTGTCTTAAATAACTTATATGCCATTTTGAAGGGTACATATCTGTCATTTATTCTCACTTAATTACATTAGCGGTATTCACTTTTAAGTGCGAATGGTCTAGCATCATTGCAAATGCAAAATTTTACCGTAATCCAATAACAAAATGCACACAAAAACATTTACAATTTTTGTGTGACAAGTATATTTTTGTAAAGTGTTTGTTTTAGAGGCACCACACAATTTTGCATTTGCAATGATGCAATACCATTCGCACTGAACTCCGCTACTATATACTATATAGTGTAAACAACAAAGTTTTTTTTGCTTCGAAAATGTCGATTGCTCAACAAAGCTTATGGTGAATGTGTTCCATCGGTTTCAATGTGCAAGAGATGGTTTCTTCGGTTCAGAAGTGATGATTTTGACACGGAAGACAAAAATCGCCTACGCCAACCAAGAATTGGAGGAATTACTCTATGAAGATTGTTGTCAAACTCAACACGAGCTTGCAAAATTATTGGGAGTTACTCAAGTAGCAATTTCATAACGTGTGCGTGCAGCAGGTGTCATCCAAAAGCGGTGAAATTGGGTATCATACGAATTGAAGCTGAGAGAGCTTGAAATATGATTTTGCATATCCGAAATGATGTTTGAACGGTACAAAAGAAAATAATTTTTGCACCGAATCATTACATGCGAAGAAAAATCGATATATTACGATAACCCGAAGCGTACGTGAAGTCCGACCAACCAGCCGAATCGACACCAAATATCCATAGCGCAAAGGTTATGCTTTTATGAGCTGTTGAAATCTATATGCGGCCAGACACGAAACCTTATATTCAATCATGAATAAAAACTACGGAATTGAAACCATTCCGAACAGGCCTTATATATTTGGTTGCAGATTTGGCCAAACATCGTTCAAGATGATGATGGAATTGAGAAAAAGTCCATTAAATTATTTCGGAAAAAGTTTTGTTTTGTTTCGGATTTTACCAAATATTAATTTCGATTTGACTCTAAAAATAAAAATTTTTTGTGGTAAACTTGTGTTCCTACTACTTTTTTGCGATATTGTAACTCCAAAGTGATAATGATATGTCATCAACAATAATTGCTGTTACATCTTCATTTAAATGTTACACATAGGCTTTCTTGTGATTTTCCTGTGTACAGTATTATTGAAAGGGTCTTAATTTTTTATTTAAAGTATGTATTTTAGTAGTACATTTATGGAACAGGTCTAATTTCCTTATATATGTATGAATTTCTAATATTATTTATTCAAATAATCACTAATAAATTTTAAATTTTCTTCTTTCTTCCAGGTGGATCAAACTCTAACTTGTCTGGAGAAGTTTGATGCAGTATCTCGTTGCGATGCTTTACACTATTTGCTAAGGAATCTCAAATTTAAATATCCCGAGGCGTGTGAACAAGTCATACCTAGTATTTTTCCCCAAACGTCGCTTGCGGACAACAAGAAACAATTGCAATTGTTGCTGGCCACCAAAAAGGAGGAATGTATTAAGAACGAAGATGAAAATGCTTCATCGACTGATTTGAATCAAAATTTCGAAAAAATCCTCTGTAAAGAGGAGTTTATGTGCGTGGATGAAGACGATAATGCCTATGCCGATGATGCTGATAATGAGAATTCATCTTCGCTGAGTAAACGAGTTCGTTACGCAGGCATAAATGTTTCGAGGGGCACAATTAGAACAGCGGCCGGATCTACGTCTGTAGTACAGCAGACGGTTGGTGATCCATTGGACTTGATACCCTCATCGGTTATACACGCCCGACGTCTTGGAAGAATAGCAACAGCCGATGCTGATGGTGATGAAAGTAATAGCTTAGATGCGCTAGGACCAGAAAATTCGCTAAAACGATCACGTAGACGTGCTTTTGGTCATAATTCAGCAGGTCGTAGTTCTTTTGGCAAATTAAATCTTCAGTCATCACGCTTGTTGTTGGGTGAAAAACTTCAACGTGTTTCTCATTTAGGAGAAGGTTACGTCTTTCATGCGGACACCGAGTTTACGGTACGTTTTCATTATAGTTCACACGATCTGAGTATACGTGTGTACAAAGAACAATTTCGTTTATATTTGAAATCGGCTTTGAGACGTCACGACAAAGAATTCTTAAAAGAATTTCAACGTGAGTTCGTTTTTAACGGACGTCTGTTGGGCACAACACCGCCCAAACATGTTTTGGAAAAGCTGAGAGCCGAACGTTTGGAAGAATGGCAGCAGCAAAAGATACGTAAACAGCAACAGTTGCAGGAGCAAAAATTACAATTGCAACAACAACAGCAGCAACATCATCAAATGATGTTAATGCAACAGAGAAGACGTATGATGGCCGGTTCATTGCATAACACAATGTCAGCGTCTGGCAATGCCTATGATTCCGAAATGGAATTCGAATTAGAAACTGAATCTCAATTGTCCTCAGCATCGCAAGAGATTATGAAATTTGAAGAAGTTCTTGATGAGGGTGTGGGACCCGGACGTCTGATTGATGGTCTTGTTATGGAACCCGAAATGGATGATGTAATCGGTGGTGGCAGTGGTGCTAGTGTGAGTGGAGGTAGCGGTAGTAGTAATAGTTCGGGTGGCAATGGTCTAGATACCTTGCCCAATGATTTAGCCACCAACGACAGCTCGTCAACATTTGCTGGCAATAGTTCTGCCGGGGCAGTAGGAGGACCAACATTTAAAAATCATTTAGCGCAACAACAGCATGGGTAAGTTTTCAAAAAACAGATAATGTGTAATAGCTTGTTTCCAATAAGCTAATTTTGCTTTATTGGGTGTATGGCATAAAAATGCGGGTTTTTCTATAAATGGCGTATCTTTTAAACGCGGTTTTTGTTTTTAATAACTTATAAGTCATTTTGCAGGGCAGATATCCATCATTTGCTTCGAAAATGTTGAATTTTGTGCCAACAAAGCTTTGCTTTACTTTTTAATTTGAAAAAAAGTGTCGCTGAAGCAAACCGATTGCTCACCAAAGCTTATAGTGAATGTGTTCATCGTAGAGTATCCAAAACCGAAAATCGGTCAACCGGTTTTTTCATCTTTGTAAACTAGACCGGTTTCGGTTTTCTTTAAGGTTTTTTGAAAAACCCGTTTTAGTAAGACGGTTAACCGGTTTTAATAAAATATATTTTCAAAAGCTCATTTAAACATATTTTTGGAAAACTTTGCTACCATTTTGAAAAACATTGGTTGATTATATAGAAAATTGTAGCATTTGACAATATTTCGTAAAATATATAAATTAATTTAAAAATGTTAAATTATCGTATTTTTCATATTGAATACAAATTTAATATAAACCGTCAACCGGTTTTTCTGAAGACAAAAACCGAAACCGGATAATCGATTTTTTTAAAAGATAAAAATCAAAACCGTTTTTTTCAAAAACACTCCTTTTCGGTTAAACCGGAAACCGGGTTTTTGGACACTCTAGTTCATCGGTTCAGAAGTGGTGATTTTGAAATAAAAGACAAAGATCGCACAGTCCAGGCCTTTTATAATTAGTAAAATCTTTAGGAAATGAAAAATGTCTTTTTTGAGATATCCTTAGTTCAAGGACATTTTATTCGTTCGATATCTTGTGTTCACAAGAAGTGGAATTGTAAGAAAATATATTGAATCTAGGGTACATAAATATAAAAAATACATTTCTCAAATAGTGAAAAACCCATCGAAACTGAGGAAATTTATTTATTTATATGTATTTCTAAAACTCAAAATTTTTTTATTTCTTAATAGACCTAACAACGCGCTTATGATGAATGGTCTTACACCATCGATGGCAAACAATATTATTCCTAATAACATCAATCAACAACAACAGCAACAGGATGTAAATCCACAACAATTACAGGCTACAGCCCAAGGTAATAGCCTACCGAATATGGCTTCCAAGGAGCATCAACAACATCCACAACATCAGCTACACTATCACCCACAAATTATTTCGAATCAACAATTGCAACAACCCCATAATCATAAGGTGGGTTTGTTAAGTGATAAACAACAACCTCATCATGTAAATAGTCTAATGAATAATATGGGACAACCGCCTATACAACAACAACAGCCACACTTCCAACATCAGGCTCAACAGCAACAACGTTTTATGATGCAACAGCAGCAGCAGCAACCACAGCAAAATCACTACAATTCCCATATGCAGCCACAAAATCATCCATTAGCCATGATCGGAGGCATGATGGAAACGGCCAACCAACAACATCAGCAGCAAATGCAAGTACAACGTATGCAACTTAATGCTTCCAATAACATGATTAATAGCATCGATAATATACTGGGTGGTGCAGCAACAACACAAAATAAACTGACACCTCCTCCTCCGTCTCACGCTAACACGGAAAATTTGCAATATATGCAGCAACAGCAATTGCCTCCTCATATGCAAAACTTGCCACCTCAGCAGCAGCAACATATTTTAATGCAACAACAGCAGCAAACCCTCTTAAGCGGTGCAAATCTTACACCCTCAACTACGCCAACATCTAGCATGGGCTTAATGCCAAATGCATCTACTACTCCTACTGGCAACTCTTCGGCAAACGCCTCCTTCGAACATGATGATGAAGGCCTGTCCCATGATGAAGACGATGAAGATCATGAAAACGATACAAATGACGGCATGGAACCCAAGCAACAGCTAATAGATGGTGGAAGTAGTAGCAGCACCTCGTTACAGGCACCATCCGGTGCCGGAAATGCCAGTGCGCCTGGAACGAAAAAGGAGAAGCCCAGTTATAATTGTCTACTGTGTCCCAAGTCATATCGTAAACGAAAATCACTACTGGATCATTATAAAATACATCCGGGCTATTGTCATGATTGTGGCAAACCTAATGGTACCTCATTGGAGGTATGTTTTATATACAAATTTAATGAATTTCAAATTTTAAAACTAAATATTTTTTTTTTCAAATTAAATTACAGGAAATTATCCATCACAATCGGACAGTACATGCTAAGGAATTTCCATTTGTTTGCGAAACGTGTGGTGAATCCTATTCACGGCGTCAACAATTTCATGCCCATGTTGAATCTCACAACAAGAAGGAATTCAAAAGTGAGTTTGTGTCAAGAATCGTTACCGATGTTTAACATGAAATCAATAGTAAATTTCAAAATCACAACAATAACTAACTACCTCACCAATCCACAATATCCCATCCCATACATTTAGTTTATTCTATAACATTTTTTCACATTTACATATCGTCACCTAAAATACAAAATTACATAACTTCACTTCAAAAAATGTTCAAATGATTAACAAAAAAACAATGTAATATGGAAAAGTATCTCTGATATGTAATTAATTTTGCCTATTAAATCTTTAATTTTTAATTTATTCATCATTATTTATCAAGTATTAAATTTTGGTGTGTATTTTGTTACGTTGTTTTGCATTTTAAGTGACGATATATATTATTATTAAATTATTGAATGAATTTTATACTTAATTGATGTGTATATTTATTTATATGTAGACATTGTTTCTGTATCTCTAGCATATTCCTGTATTGAGTGTGGCCAAAAGTTCCCCCACAAGAAACTACATCAACAACATTTGGATGATACTGGTCACAAGGCTGATGGTGCTATTTGTGAAGTCTGTGGTGATGAGTTCCCATCCAAGAATGCCTTGTATCAGCATATCATACGTGTTCACAAAAAGGACAACTTTTTCGAGTGTCACATTTGCCAGAATCGCTTTACCCTAAAGGCGAATTTGGAACGACACGTACAATTGCACACAGAAATTAAGCGAACATATGTTTGTGATTTATGCGGTTCTTCCTATTTTACATATCCAGCTTTAAAAGACCATTACAGTAATGCTCATACAGATGCTTCGGAATGCAAGTGCACGTTGTGTGGCAAACGTTTTGGTTCGGTAAAATCACTGCAACGTCATTTGCCATCGCATTCGGAGGAAAGGCCACACTGTTGTTGTTATTGTGATCAGGTAATTGTATTTTTTTTATTATAAATTTCATATTTCATAACACTGCATTACTTTTAGACATTCAAATGGAAAACACATCTTGTTCGTCACAAACAAACGGTACATGGCAATCAACCGTCGCCTAAAAAAGTTAAACGCTTCTCAAAAGAAGGAGATGGTAAGTTTTTAAACTAAAATTGAATAATTTTTATATAGATTCTTAATTAACCAACCATTCATTTATTTATTATCAGAATTAGTCCCAGTAGCTGATGAGCCTGGACCACCGCCAGCAAAAGTTGCTAAAAAATCGAATGCTAGTAAACCAAAACAGCAAGCGAATCCAACGCCACCAATCCAGCAGCAGCAACAGCAAAAAATGGGTGCTATAGCTACACCACCACCACTATCAACTACGCCGGGAACTTCTTCATCATCACAACAAGATCCCTTCAATGCTGCCATTATATCGAACAATAGTTCACAGTCTTCAACAGCCTCTACATCACAGCACTCACTGCAGTCAAGTGAATCCCAACCGAATTCCATGTACAGTCAAAATTTCAGTGCTGAAAAGTTGTTGGGACAACATACTCAACAACAGCAGCAACCACAACAACAACAACAGATTCTAACTGCACATAATGCACAACCGCAGTCACACCCGCTTCCACAGCAGCAGCAACAGCAGCAAAGACCAACACCACCTCCCCATTCTCATCCCCCACAACAACAACAGCAGCCACCACAACAACAACCACCACCACCACCACAACAACAGCAACCACAAGCGCATCATCGTCACACACCCAATAGTCATACACCCGATAATAATTTGCCACGTATCAACAGTTTCGGTGGTGGGGGACCCTCTCAGCCTGAGACACAATTTCATTTTGAGCAAAGTGCCGCTGGCGGCCAAACTTCTAATATAACAAATCCAGGTGCTTATCCACAACATCAAATTATCAATCAGTATCAGCAGCAACATCTTCAGCAACAGCAATTGCAACAAGCTGCTCAGCAGCAACATATGCGTAGTCATACTCCACAAAGTCCACATCATCATGTGCAGCATCAACAACATTTTCCATCACCGCATCAGCAACACATGCAAAGTGCTGCTCAGCATCAACAGCAACTACATCACCATCAGCAAATGATGCATCAACAGCAATTGCAACAGCAGCAACAACAGCAACAACACCAGCAACAACAGCCCCATCAGAGGCAACACAATCAACAACGTTCGCCACATCCACATCAGACACCAGCGCAACAATTGCAACAGCAGCACCAACAACCCATGCATTCGCCACAGCATGTACGTTTGCAATCACCAGCTCCCCAATCTCACACCCCCCAACCTCATACACCGCAACCACAACAACCAACCACACCACAGCAACAGCAGCAACAACCTCAACAACAGCAACCACCCTCAGTTGCTGCAAATCATCAACAGCAATATACAACAGATGCTTGGGGTAATATTAATTTTGTTGGACATCCCTCAAATGCCAGTAGTCATCAACAGCAGCAACAACAGCAACAGCAACAAAATAATACAACCAATTTGCCAGGTGATAAAGATAATCCCAACAAATTCTATATAGTTGATTCTTCGGAGTTTCTGGGTCTTCCAATGAATGTCGCTGGCGGCAATACACCAGGTGTGTCAGAAACCAACAATCAGTTATCTAATGCTCAGCAACAACAACAACAGCAGCAGCAGCAACAACAAACACCAATGGTTGCTAATAAACCTCCACAACAACAGCAGCAGCAACAACAACAGGAGCCAAATATTGGCGGTGACCTAATGAGTTTTCAGGTAATAAAATTTATAAAAGCATATGAAGTTTGTTTAAAACTTTACAATGTGCTACAAAGTACATTAGGAACTGTTTGGCATCAATCCAAGTTTTCCAAAATTGTTATAAAAATAAAACAAAGTTCAAGTTTAAATTAGACGAAGATCTCTTTTTATTGTAAATAAATATTACCTCGTAGAAGGAATATATTGCGTTTTTTAGTAAGATGCACGTAGTGCTTATGTCGAATACCATTTGACAAGTGTTTTTTAATGCTAAAATAACAAGCATAATTTGGTGGCAAACAATATTTAAGGACCCGTTAACGGTTTACTCGCTAGAATCTAGTAAAATACTTCCAGCAAAGTTGCATAAAAAAGGAAGCAACAATAGATTCTAACGTTGTTAAAAATAGTATATAGGATGCAACCTAAACAGGAACATTAAAGTGTTCGATACCAATTTATTAAATTCCTCTTTGCCGAACACGAATCATTTGAAGTGAACAAAATTAATTTAATGTAAGCAAAAAATGGGTCACATCCCTGCACTTTTGCACAGTTTTGAAGGATTTTATCATAAAAAATATTTCAAAATTCAAAAAGAAGTCACTTTAATTGGATTTTTTTTTTTAACATTTTACACATATAATTAATTTTTTATTTTGTTTTTATAATTTATTTTTCCGAATAGAACATGTGGCCACAAACAAATCAGCCGAATAATCAAATGGCCTACAATGCAAATGGTGCCCAACAGCAACAACAGCAGCAGCAGCAACAACAACAGCAGCCTCAAACACAACAACAAGGTGCTGCGCAACAACCTACAGCCGCTGCGGCAAGTGTTACGGCCGCAGATCCTCACAATTACAACAATATTGGCAGTATTTTAACGAATCTCATTGATAATAATCCGAATCCAATGGAATATAACTTCGAATTAATGCAACAGCAACAACAACAGGGATCTGGTGGCAGTGGCTCTTCAACACCAGTTAGTGCCCAACAACCACAACAACAATCTCAACAAACACCACTTGGTGTTCAACATCACCAACAGCAGCAGCAGCAACAACACCAACCTTCAGCCGCAGCTGCGGCCGCATATGGTTTACAACCCACACCTGGAGCTAGTGGCCTAATACGTCATGGCGGTGTTTATGGAGCTCCTTCTTCTCTATACGATCCTCACCATCATCCGGCTCATCATCCTTCCAGTTTGGCCGAAATGAGTGAACAACAAAAGAACAGTTTTCAACCCTACCATCCTCATGCGGGACTACAGCCACATGCTCATGCCTTAGGTGGCCATCCATTAGCCCCTACCGCTCATCATCCGTTGGCGGCTGCTTCTCATCTTTTACCCCCACCTCCACCACATGCCGGACATCATGTATACGATCGAGGTGGTTATCCTGTGTTGGGCGGCGGAGTTGATGAAGCTAAAGCCGTTCTACCTCCTATAAGCGATTACATGCATCACATGCAGCAGCAACATGTCCAACAGCCCGATTTATTGTACTACCCTGTGAAAAACGACTGACATTTCAAATAGGTCATGCCACCTGGTGGGGCTGGAAATAATCAGGGTGCGTCGTCGACGAGAGGTCAAGTCTATCATCATGGGCTGCCACCGCCTCCTACCTCTCATCATCATCAGCATCATCCTCATCATCAGTATGCTGGGCAGACAGCGGCGCATCAGTTTTCATATCATCACCCACACCACTTGCAACAGCAGTATCAAAGGGGAAAGACGGCGTCTGCCGCCAATACACACCATCCACATCCAGCACATCCCCATCCACCTCACCATGGTCATGGCCACACACCACACACACAGTCTGAGCTCTTGCACTGGTGGCCACCACCATCATCCGCACCAGTACCTCCCTCAATGACTATATCACAAGCAGCTGCAGCATCAGCATCTTCATCAACATCGGCCGCATCAGCCGCTTCACAATCATCTTCAGCATCTGCAACGACAACAACTACAAAAACAAAGAGAGGCGATGTTTTATTTTAAATTGATTGTAAGTTTATTACATTATTATTTTCTCTTCCGTTTAATTTTTCTCTGTATTTAAAAATTAGTTTAATTTAGCTTTAAGCGCAAAAAAGGACGACTACGCAAAGAAGGACAAAAAAAGAAACCCTAAAAAGATATTTTCTTTGTTTCTGTGGCGAAACAAGTATAAAATGTATAATAGGAAAATATCTTCGAGGTTTCAAACATATTTATTATATCTGTTATAAGAGAAATTAATTACATGAAACTATTTGAATGAAATTGATTAGTTAATATGTTTTTAAGAAAAACTCTTGGGCTAGTGAACTAAAATAGTGGTTTATTAAACTGAAAGTTTTTGTAATACGTTTATATCCAATTAAAACAAAATTGTTCATCCTTGCTGGATGATTACTTTATTAATCCGTTTTTTAAATTGTTTAAATACTCTAGAACGTCAAAAATTGATTTTAGCTGACTTTGCTAATATAGCAAATAATAATGCTGTATTTTTTTTAAACTAAAATATTTGTTTTAAATTGTTCTTCGTCATTTAAAAAACAAATGCTTAAAATTTAAGTTTCATATTTTGGATCAAAAAATTAAATGTTGAAAATAAAAAAAAAATGATTGTAAATGAGGTTTTAAAATTCTAACGGTTGTATCTATTATGAGCTAGCGTATGGGCTGAATTGAAATTGTCGTATTTCGAAAAAATTTGATTTTAGGTCATACATTTTTTCTAATATTTAATTTTAGATTGCTTCTTTGGATTGCTAATTTACGATTATGAGATTTTAATGCAAAGATGTCTTGGACAATTTTGACACTTACAAAAGGGTTAAAAATATCCTAGAAATTTTAAAATACATAATCGTAAATTAGCAATAGGAAGGGAAGCAATCTGAAATTAATTATTAGAAAATTTGGACAAGAAATTTTTTTAAGAAATAATTTTAACAAATTTGTGATTTCAAATCGGTCTCCACGTTATTATAATCAAAAAATTATTTATTTTTTTAAAAATTTGTTTAAATTTTGTTTTTGAAAATTTGAATTTTATATCCGATTTTGCGTAAATTAGCAATACAAGGAAGAAATAGAAAATTTGCCAAGAAATATTTTTAAAGAAATAATTTTGCTCATATTTTCAGCATTGGATTTTTAAATGACGAAAAACTATTTTAGACCTTAGGAGCATTATAGACCATCGAGATACATATGTATCTGTATTTTTGATTTTTTGCTCTCAACTTCGGGGCAGGTAATTAATTTTAGAATTTCTTGTTAAATAAATATTTTATTGTTAAATTTCCTGTACGCCAAAGTTAGAGAAAAAATCAAAAATTCTTATATTAGAGCATTCCGGTTGGACAACGTTTTGTTTTAATACGATCGATTAAACGATCAAACAGAAAATATGTTGAATAGAAAAATTAAACTCAATAAATAATTATGAATACGAAAAATGCCTCAGATTTTAAGATCTTTTTTACTAATATTGATAAATTTCTTAGATTTTGACACATTTTTTCAAAAAGAAATATAGTAAGTCTTCCATTCTGACTTTTATATGCGAAATTAGGATTTGCTTTGTACATACGAACAAAATAAAAAATGTATAACTCCCAGACTCCCTAACAAAAACCATCAACTGCTTGTGGCGGAATATTACAAATGCAAAATTTTATAGTAATCTAAAATCAATATCGGAGTTCCGTATTAATTGTGAATTGTGTAGCCCCATTGCAAATCCAAAATGTTGATATTTAATTGCTGTATAATTTTGCATTTGCAATAGAACATGACTGTTCGCATTTAATACTAAACTCCGTTATTATACAAACAAATAGGTAAATAATTTTGCATTTTGTGTTTGGCAATTTCTTCATATTATTTCAATAAATTATTCCAACAAAATTTCATATTATTCTTCATAATTTCACTTGAATAGTTTCATATATATTTTTTTCTTATAGCAAATATGCACGCACGTATGAACATAAAATATCCTTTACAAATATACATAATAAATTTCAAACCACATGATATACAGACAAAAAACAAAAAACTTGAATATAATATAAATTCATTAAACAAAAATTACTACTACTGCAACTACTACTACGTACTATACAACTACTTTTATTATGCATAATGCTTTAGATGTTTAAGTGAAATAAAATTAGTAATTATAATTAAAATAGAAGGAAAAAACTACAACAAAAAAAATAAAAAATAAAATAATTTAAGTTTAAGTGTAACACAGTAATGGTAAAAAGTTATTATACAAAAAAATATTGTTTATTATAATAATATAATTAATATTGTTTATTATGTATAATGTTTTCTTTATTACGTTCAAAGAATAATTCAAATAATTTTATTTATATTAAACAAAACAAAAGATTTTGATTCGATAGTATATGCTATTTGAAATTGTTTTATTTCTTTTCATAAATTTAAAAAATTTATAAATATTAATGAACAAATTTTATTGTAGATTATAGTGCTTTATACATATATATATATATTTTCTTTGAAGAAATAAACATATACCCATACACACATTAAGCCAGTTTTTTTTTATAAAAATATATATATAAATATATTTTAATAATGTTTATTTAATTAAACTTATCATCATTATACTTCAAGTAAACAAAATAAATAAATAAAGAATACCATTCACAACATGATTAATAAAACAAAAAATAATTAATAAATAAAAATAATAAACTACAATAAATAAAATCATCCTTAACACTAAGCAATAAGTAGGTTTATATTTATGTATAAAAACAAAAAACAAAAACAAATATATAGTATATTTTATTATGGTTTAAAATAAGTTATTAAAATTTAAATATTATTATTTAAAAAAAAGAAAAACAAAATCTCTTAAATAAGAAGTTGTAAAAACATTAATATTTGTTTTAAAAACACACACTTATACATTTTTAAACAAATACATAAATACATTATTTTAGTACAAGAGGTTTTTAATTAATATACTTCCTTCTTAAAGCCCGCCCATCTTTCCTTAAGTAACATTCTCTCCTACTTTCCCCTTCTTCAATCCCCCTTCCAAATCTTTTTGTTATAATTTAGTTAAAAACCGTAAACCATTCTTAATCTTTTTATCTCTTTCCCACTCCATACTATATGTATACTCGTATTCACTGAAAAAATTAACAATTATTTTATGTTTTCTTGTGAATTTTTTTTTATAGATTGTTTTTATTATTTAAGATTTTTTTTTTTATTTATAAAAAAAAAACATTTTACAGATTTTAAATTTATTAATAATGAATTATAATATAAAAAAAACACAAACATATACGTTAAACTTATAAAAAAAAACAAATTATATCTTAATATACATATATAAAAATAATGGATATAAAACATTTTAATAAACAAAAAACAAAATTAAGCCCTAAAACTGTAATTAAAAATATGAAGAAAAACGTTTGTATATTAAATAAAAAAGAAAAATTATAAAAAAAATAAAATTAAAGGTGTTTTTATTGAAATATTGATCTGTACATAAAAACCATGTTATAAAAATTAAAATTTATATCATACTAGTTGACCGCCCCGGCTTCGCCCGGTAGCATTTACTAATATTAGTTCGTCAAGTTTCTCCAACCCTGCCTGTTCTTATTTATTTGCAAATAAAATATCTAAATTTGTACTGCATACTTTAGGGGCTTTTTTATTACAGTTGACTGGACTCAAAAAAGCCGGTTTTAGCCGTAATTTTTTTTTCTTTACAAACCATCTTCTGAAAATTTTGAATCGAATAAAAAAAATCAGCCAAATCGCTCCAGCCGTTCTCACGCGATGACATTACATACATGGAACATTTAATTTTTATATATATAGATAGATTAATTATAAATGTTGATGATTTATAAATCCATTAGTGCTGCGTTTGTTCTCCAGCTTCCGAAATTTGCTTTAGTGTTTACACTCTCCTACTAAAGACATGATTTTTGTCTGGAAGTAGTTTTGGTGTGTATTTTATTTTTTTAATTATTTATATAATAATCAGAGTCTAATTTTCCATTTTTTTGAAATCATGGAGAATAGTCTAAATAATAATTAAATTTTATTAAAATGTCCCTAATGTAACCCTTAAATTGAAAGATTTACTTTCAAATAATAGACTCTTGGGAGCATATGGCTTCCACAAAGCAACGCAATCTTACACGATTTGTTGCATTTGTTTTCGCGTCTTCCGATGTAAGATTACAGAGTCCTAGTTCTTGGAGTATAGTGCTGCTCCATGTACGATGTTGCCATAATATCCATTCTATTTTGGGTTGGATGGGTTGTTTGGAGAGTGGTGAAGCCACTTAATTTTTAAACCTCGAAAACCATATCGAAAATTGTTGTTCATCTGCCAGGGATCGTACCAAAGGTGCTTGGTTTTGTAGGCAAGCACATTAACCATTATACCACGGCACCAAAGCATAGTTTAAGATAAATATTGAAAATATTTTTTCTTTTTTTAAATTTTTAGAAAAATTTTCCGGAAAAAGAAAATTTTTTGATTAAAAAAAATTTGTTGAAGAAAAAAAATTCTGATAAAATTAAATTTTGTTCATGCAAAAAATCTTGGTAGTCGCGGTTTTTTGCTTATATCTAGCCGTTTGTGATCCGATTTCCCCGATTTTAAATAGAACCCGAACCAGACTATACCACATATACATAGATGTGACAATCATGTTTGTAAATTATTTGGTTGTTCCGGAAAGTTGATTTCAACAGAAGAAGGACATGGCTATATCGTCTCCGCTATCTATAACACTGGGTCTACTAGGAAATGTTTAACATTAACACTAACAAGATGTTAGTATTAGGTATAGACTCATCATGATAGCGTTTTTTTCAATGTTTTAACGCTGTTGTTAAACCATGTGTTTTAGCAACTCTTTTATAACATCTTGTTTTAAGAGCATCTATTGTAGACACGGTGTAAAAATACATAAAATATACATACATATATATACTTCATATGGGAAAATTAGAATCAAGAATGGGAAAATTGGAAACGGAATGACGAACTTATACATATATGAGGAAAATTTTGGACAATTTGATTAAAAATATTATTCTTTGCCGTTACTTAGGCATGGTATGACTGTTAAAGTTTCCCCCGTCTACACGCGTAATTTTTATTTCTTAACATTAGAAATAACGTCGGCAGAATAACGGAACTTTATTTGCAACTTCATGTTCAAGGGGTAGAGAACAAAAATTGTCCAGAATTTTAAAAATAAAATAAATTAAACTAAAATAGAATTTCGCAAATACTGTAAAAGTTCAAATGAATAAATGTTAAATAATAATAAAAACAAACACTTAATTATTTTAAAGGGCATTACTAATCAAATCTTCCAAATATAATATTACAAGTTTTTACAAATTGTCGGATATTTAAGTGCGTGATTCAACAATTTTATTCGTGAGCGTGCTTTACCGTGATCCAAAACCACTCACGCGATCATCTCTATTTAACGGTACTTTTAGTAAATTGGTGCTCATTCATATATTTGGCGTCAGTAATAAAAGTGAAGAAGTGCATAAAACATGTGTTTAATATAAAACAAATTTTAGTGTTGTAATAAAAGTGAATTTAAAACTAAAATAAAACAAACAGTTGTATTTGAAAATAATATTTATATAAAAAGCATTAAAATTTTAGCTATTGCTAATGAAAAGACAAAACCCGTCTGTAATAAAAGTGAAGAAGTGCATTAAAAATGTGTTTAATACCTACAAAATAAATTTTAATGTTGTAATAAAAGTGAAGTTAAAACTAAAATAAAACGAATTTTGTTTGTATTTGAAAATAATATTTATTTAAAAAGCTTTAAAATTAAAAACCAAAAAAAGAAAAAACTACAACAAATAAATGAAAGGCTCTTGATGATGATATACTACTAGTAAGTTGAATAACAATTTATCCCAATATATGTATGTATATTACAAATCTACAATTAACTACTAACACCTCCCAACAAATTGACCAAACGATTTTTATAACGTTTTGATATATCCTGTTCAATTTGTCCTTGTAACTTATTTGTTTGGGCCACCAACTCATCTAGTACGGGAATTAAAGCCAAGCGCTGTTCTGTCAATTCAGCAGCACGATCTTTAAGCACTTGTTTGGTGGTGCGTATTTTTTCCACAGCCTTTAACATTTGCTTCAATTTTGAAGCCAATAAATCGGCATATTTAGGCGAGTGTTTCAATTGGAATAGGTGGCCTGTATGCTCACTGCTTATTTCCCTAAGAATGATTTCGACTTGGTTAATCATTTTACGTATAGATTCTTCATCGTGCGTGGAAATAGACTCCATCAATGAGAACATAATGTTGCTTGAGGCGGAATTCACTTGACGTAGTTCATAGAGACGCATACGTAAAAATGCTTCTAATTCGTATAGTTCATCAGTGAACCTTTCACGGTAGTAGGGAGAATCGAGTAGGGTATAAGCTTGATCTCCTGTCGCTATGCCCCCATCCATACCAGCATCTTCGACCACAATACCATACTCTTCAATGGGTATACCAAAATTTACTTCGACTGCTTCGGCCGGTGTACTTTCGATGCCCCAATCAATGTCACCACCTTCACCCCCATCGCCAAAATCAATGCCTCCAGCACCACTATCAAGATTTAAATCACTAAAATCAATCATTTCACCCGAAATAGTCGATGAAGCTCCACCATTGTCATCACCGAAATCAATTTCGTTATCTTCAGCTGCTTTAGTCGAATGTTCTTCGCTTAAATTGAGCTTAATCTCTGGTTCTTCCACAGATAAAGGTGCTTCTTTGTGTATATACTGATATACAGTGGTATTACCGAATTCAATTAAATGTCTGGTAATAGGAAGACATTGTTGTTTATTTTGTCCAGTGGTCGTGGAATACAAATCAACGGCTTCTTCAAGAGAGCCAATATTTTTAATCGATTTAGCATACAATTCTGGTAAACCTGCCAAAACTTGGATGAATTCTTCCCTTAAATTATCGCCTTTGACACCAAGTTGCTGCAATAAAGTGGCGTGTTCCGCTAAAAGTTGAGCCTCTGGCTTATTAAGATCCTGACTGCGTTTTAACGATTCATCGCTTTGTTGTTCCAACTTGGTCATTTGTTTGCGCACACTTGGCACTTCATAGTTGACATTGCGTACATATAACTGAGCTGTTTCGGCCAGATAAACATTATCTTTTTCGTACAGACGTATAATTTCTTGCCAATCTTTCATACGTTGGCTGCCATAGCTTCCAAATATGCTTTTTGTATCTTTTTCGGTTTGTTTTAAAATGTCCACTATTTCCTTGCAGTGATAATAATTGATATCTGTAAATTTGAATGATTTAATATTTAATTTATTTATAATATAAAAATTTGATTTTACTTGATCCTTTCAACAATTTCATAAGGTCATCATTTGATGGCATGTCCTGCAATGCATTTGTTATTTTGGATCGTATATCCTTTTGAGCAGATTGTATATTTTTGGGCACAATACGTCTGCTGATAAGCCAATCCTGAAGCTTCAGGGTATGGATGTCAATGGGTATATCTGATTCCTATATTTATAAATAAATGTTAATGTTTTAAAATAATTTTATTTGCATTATTTCGTACTTACATTCATTTTTATAAAATTTTCTGTCCACGCAAACAAAAATACAAAATATTATTAATGCTTCTTCTCGTTATTGTTTAATTATCATGAAGTGATAACACATATGGTTGTCAAAATGAATCAGGGTGCGAAAAAATTGTATATTATTGCCGTGCATCGAATCTCAAAAAGTATTTTGGTATTCAAAATCATATGTAACTGAAAAATCGTTTTTGCACAGAGCATAACATAACAAAACTGGTTTAAGTTGAATATACCACTAAATAAATAGTTTGGGTCTTCACAAATTATGTTTAAAAAAAATTGGGGGAAAAAATGTGAACAAAAACATGTTTGCTAAAAAAATGTTTGGTGAAAAAATCGAGGAAATAAATTAAGATCCCAGTAACAGTTTATATTTTCATAATTAGTTTTCGGTTAATATCCATATTTTATATATTGCCTTCCGGACGTTTAAACTATGAGTGTATCAAACACTCTATGCTCCATTTTCTCAACATCTGGTTATCATTTTTCGTAACGATATACTTCCAATTAATATAATTTTTGTAAGAGAACTGTTGTTTGTTTGGAGATTAAAAATCGATGTGTCGACATTTGTCAGCTCTTTCTTAGTTTACTAGTTATACGACTTCAAAATATTTATAATAGTAAATATCTTCAGTTTATTAACATTATGAACCACAAGAACATTTAGAAAATTTTTTTGTAAAGCAAGTGTTATTATCGAAACCGGTGTTCGATAAACTGCAAATTTAAATATGTTTTTCGCACCCTGGTTCTTTTTGTAAAGCATATGTGTTATCACTCCATGATAATTAAACAATAAGGAGAAGAAGCATTAATAATTTTTGTAAATATTTTAAGATAATTCTTAAATAATGAATTAAAAAATAAAAGGAATGTCTCAAAACACCAGCGAATGAATTATTTTAAACTAATTTCTACAATTTAAACTTAATATGAACTTGGAAGATGAGGAATATCATTATTCCAAGTTGAAAACTAAAGGGAAAAATCGTAAGTAAATGAAGGCTCTAATTCATTTCAGAATCTCATTTCATATGGAATTTATTTTAGAAACTTATTTACCAAAATTGGAGTTTCTGGAACTGAAACCTAGAACGCGACGTCAAGGAAAATGTGTTGGTGCTGCTTTAGAATATTGTGATTTGTTTGAATATAATGTACAAATGGATAAATCAGAGGAACATCAAGCATACACTTTCATTAGCAATGATATATGGTTTCATTTGGCCAATTATATTGCCCCGGAAGACGTACAAAATTATTCTTTGATATGTAGTCAAAGTGCTAATAGTGTAAATTCCTGTAGATTTTGGTTACAAATGTATCGCCGGCACTGTCAGCAAACGACTGGTAATAGTAAGAAATGGATTTTACAATTACCAGAACATTTGCAAATGGAACATATGAAAGACTGCGATAGGAATACATTACGCCAAAGAGTTATACAAGCTTTATTTCATTGTTACCAACCATTTAAAGAGCGTTTACAAAAACGCTACTCCTTGGAAATGTTAGTAGGGCGAACATATGTATCGTCATGGCATAAACAAGTTCAATGTGTTTGGATAATGTGCTTTAAATTTAAACTCAACTTTCCTATAAATTCCGCAACCACTGCAACACAAAAATTTCAAAAGAAATTGGAAAACAATGAAAACGACACTGCTACTGATAGTGTTGTTAACGATTGGGAATGTCTGGCTGATGAAGAAAACAATAATTTATCCCATTTTAAAAACACTGCCTCTTCATCAACTTCTACTATCAATGATCTCGATGGCACCATTATTTTAGTTATATGTTGTGATCGATTTATTCCTTTCCCATCGGATATTGTTTATAATCATGCTACTAGTGCTTTTCGTTTTGCCGCCAGCAGAGAGTTATTGTCAACTGATATGAGATCAATAAATTTAGAATTGGATTTTGTATCTGGTACAAGGGATCAAACTATAACTGTTAAATATACAAAAATACAAAAGTTCAAAGTACTTCCATGGTGGCATCCTGATTTTAGAATATTAAATAAATGTTAATACATAGTTGTTCTTTTTAAGATGATAGTGGCTCAATAGATATTATAAGATTTTGAAAAGTTATTTTGATAATAAATATATGTAAATTTTAAATGTGTGTTTTCAGTGTTTTGGAAAATGTAACAAAATCTTAAACAATTTGATTGTTGTTTATTATGGCGTATGTCGGACTGAGTCTCGCAGGTTGGGGTGGTTCTTGCCGACACTGGACCATTATCCAGGGTACCAAAAATAAATACCGGCATTTTTTGGGGATAAAATATCAATAAATATAAACTGAATGATAGACAAAAAAACGGAAACACAAAATGAACTAAACAAATGTTCAAATGTCAAAATAAATCCATATTGACTGATGTACTGCCAATAAATCTGGTCTCTCCCTCAGGATCTACACATCCTTCCAAGGCAACTTAATCATATTTGTAACTAACTAAACCTACACACCTCTTGCTTACTTCCCCCAATCACTTACCTTTTGTTATTTATTCCATTTTTAAATACATAATTATTTAAACACTCATATTTTTCTTTATGAAATAATTTCGAAATAAAACATACATACCTTTTTTATTTTCAATTCGATCTCTTAAAATCAATTAATTTGAAGAACATATCCTCTCCCTAATGGCCCTAATTTTGTAAATCACGTCACCAAAGTGATATTTATGTGGAAAGCAAAAACAAAATTTGTTTTTATTTTATATACAAAATTTTCAAATTATGAAAGGCAAATCAATGTCTGAATTTTGGTGCTTTGTTCTGTTCAAAATTTGAATATAAAAAACTAATTTTAAATTTTTTTTAAATTTTAACGTGACGTGATTTACAAAATTAGGGCCTATGTTTTTAATTACATAAACCCCTCACCATGTGTGGCTAGGCTATATATACTAAGTTTGTCATTCCGTTTGTAATTTCTACATTTTAAATTTAAGTTGGAATTACAATGGGTCAAAATCGGAAATTTTTAACCCGATTTTTTTTTTAACCAAAACTTTTTTTTGCCAAATATTAAAAAAAAAATTTTAAAACAAAAAAAACATTTTTTAAAATTTAAAAAACAATTAGAATTTTTTTTAAAAAAATATAAGAAACAACTTTGTAAAAAAAAGATAAACTTTGTTTACCTAAAAATATTTAAAATTTTAATTTTGAAGTATGTATAATTGAAGTGAAGATACTTGTTCAAAATAAAGAACTAAAGGAAAAACGATTCGATGGTAGAAAATTTGACATTTGGAAGCAAAAAAAATCGCGTTCAAAATATACGTCATTTATTGTAATTCCCTAATTTTTAAGTCATGTTTGCAGGTTGTAGTCAGAAACGATTTTACCATTAGTGAGATTTAAGAATTCTAAAACTTTTTCGATAAAAGTAAAACACAGTAAATATTTTGTTTTGCTATATGATGTTTTTATTTATTTAATTATTAAATTATATGATAATAAATCACTTTTATATATAAACGTTTGTTGTAATTTTTTTTGTTTATTTTTTTTTTAAGAGTACAGTATTGTTTATAAATTCTTATACATTTTAACTAAATAGTTTGAATTAGATTTAAATTAAACAATTTTATTTAGATTTTGTTTTATTTTTTAATGATTTTTAAATCCACATTTTAAGGCGCATTCCAAAAGCAGTTCTCTTTTGTAAGAAAATATTGTATGATTGTTAAATGATTTTCAATCTAAAATCTTAAAGTAGACAAAGAGAAAAAAATAAACATTTTATTACACATCCTTAATGTGTATAAGCATAGAGAATTTGAATTGGTTTTCAACACAAACAAAAATATGTACAAAACACAAAAGAAGCAAAAATATGTAATTTAGATTAAATCAACAAAGAAAAATGTTAATTACTTATTAAAAAATGAAATTATATAAAAAATAAACAAAAACAACTTTTCATTGCAAATTAAATGATGGCAATAAATCAGTTATTTCAACTAGATAATTTTGTAAATTTTCTTTAGGATTTGTTAGCTGCTCTTGATTCATTATTCTCAATTTGAATAGCCGACATTTAAATATAAAAAAATTGCTAAAATTATAGATAATTTTGATTAATTTTAAACTCAAATACAAGACAAAAATAGTAAAGTAACGGAAAATGATTAAAAAAAATATAATAAATTAATATCTAACCAGTGCCCAGCAACCTGTAGATTCATCGCGTCTATAATAGCGAGGTCGATTATCTCGAAATATCGTAATAGCAGGAAATTGATTTTCTTGAATAAACTTGATAGTGGCTCTTACCTAAAATCAGAAAAAAATACAAACAATTTACTTCAGTTCTTTAAAATAAATACAGTTGTATTTATTAACTTACATTTAAAGCAAAATGTGGTGGTTCCACATCCGGACTGGTGGATAAGTGTTGCAAAAGAAATTCATCAGTTTGTGCCAACCATAAATCAGCACCACGCAGCGGATCATAATTAAAGGGGCCTATACGCAATAAACCCAAAGATGCATCGTATATATCTAAAACCTATACATAAACGAATAAATAAAAATCGATTAATTTTGTGTTGTTATTAGTTACAGTTAAAAAAAAAAGAATTTGCCATACCGTTTGTGAACCCATAAAGTTGCGTGCATCACGTAATTCCCGATCGGGTCCTCGTTCTGGAAATGTGGCTGGAAATATTTCTCCAGTTTTTATATTCACACCAACACCATAAATAATGGGACAATTGATATCACCACGCAATATTGTGTTTAATTCACCAACGCAGGCCTGTGTTAAATCAATTTCTAGATGATGTTTATGGAATGATTCTGTGTAAAGAAATTAAAAAAATATTTTTTAATAAAAAAATTAGAATTTTAGTCTTTTATCGTTTATGTTTAATTAATAGATAAAATATTAAAATATTAACAATAATAACACGGTGCTACAATGAAAACGACCTAGCGTGGGTTATAGATCTTGCGGTGTACATTACAAATTGTGTCTAAAAATTTCAGTAACACCCTCAAATTCAGAAGTAATTCTTAAAAAACCGTTTTCAACTGTTCGTCAACTTATCGACCTGTAACTCAGTCAGTTTTTGTCCGACTTTAAATTTTTTAACGGGTTTGGAAAGAAACTTAGTTCTTAACAAAACATGGTTTTAATTTTTCATATCGGATAAAAATTGTAAAAATTATTCAACTTTTCATTAACACATTTTTTAGTATTTTCTTCCCCAGCCCATATAATAAAAAAAACTAGACAAGCTAAATTTTTTCGAACTTTTTTGGAAAATGTTTAATAAATTTTTTCAAATATAAACCGATTTGTTATACCCTTCATCTTCGTGAGAAGATTACTAAGTCATTAATATAACTTTTGCCACAACGAATATAAGACCATAGTAAGTTGGACCTACAATCGGTCAAAATCGGAAAAAATATATATAACCCGAATTTTTTGTTTCACCAAAAGTTTTTTTTCGCTAAATATTAAAAAAAACAAGTAAGAGAGCTATATTCGGCTGTGTCGAATCTTATATACCCTTCACCAAATTATACTTTAAAATAAAAATTTTAAATATTTTTAGGTAAACAAAATTTAAATTTTTTTCCAGTTGTTTTTTCGAAATTGTTTTATTTTTTTTTTTGAAATTTTATTTTTTTTTTTTTAATTTAAAAAATTTTTTTTTTAGTTTTTAAATTATTTTAATATTTAGTGAAAAAAAATTTTGGTGAAAAAAAAATTCGGGTTAAAAAATATTTTTCCGATTTTGACCCATTGTAGGTCCAACTTACTATGGTCTTATATACGTCGTTGCACAGGTCTTTGAAATATCTATCATTAGATATTCATATTGTCTATTATAATGATTTAGTAATCCAGATATGGGTCAAAAATAGGTCAAAAATCGAGGTTGTCCTGGTTTTTTCCTTATATCTCAGCCATTTGTGGACCCATTTTCTCGATTTTAAATAGCAGCCGAGCCGGAAGAATTTCGGAGATATTGATGTATCATTCGTGTATGTAAGTTATTTGGGGGCTTCAGAAAGTTGATTTCAACACACAGACGGACATGGCTATATCGACTCCGCTATCTATAACGATTCAGAATATATATACTTTGTGGGGTCGCAAATGAAAAATGTAGAAATTACAAACGGAATGACAAACTTATATATACCCTTGCCACTCATGGTGAAGGGTATAATTAAAACAAAAAATAAAAAATTTTAAAATTTAAAAAAAAAAAAAATTTTCCAAAAAATTAAAATACAACTTTGGAAAAAAAAATATTTAAAATTTTTATTTTGAAGTATAATTTGGTGAAGGGTATATAAGATTCGGCACAGACGAATATAGCTCTTTTACTTGTTTCTATATAAAATTTTATTTAAAATACTGTGCAAAAAATAGGTTTTCATAAAAAAAAATTTTATTTTGATTTGCAACTTTAAAATCAATCAAGTTTTATTTGATTTACTGATTACGATTACTAGGTTTTTGTGATATTATTTATATCATTTTTGTTTGATAAAACAGAGTGTCTCGTTTCTATGTATAATTCTCTATGCATTGAACTTTAGAATATTTTTTTTTAAACTTACAATAACAATAACTGCAATTTTTAAAATCTAAAGTGGAACAATAATCCCAAAGACTTTTAACAATTCAGTTTAGTTGTACTAAAAACTATTAATTCATTAATTAATTTTCTTTTTAAATGAAACTACTTTCACACTCTTCAAATACCTACAGCTAGTAAAACTCCTGTGTCTATTAAAAATAAAAAATATTATATTTATTTTTTCTTTACTTACGCATAATATTGTAGAAAACCTCTTCGCCATAGCTTTGGGGATCACGATAGCCACCAATCAATTGCAATTCAATACGTCCCTCTGGATAACCCAAAGCAAGCTCCTGTACACGAGCAACCATGTTGCAGACAGCCTCATCGATGCCAGTACCATCAAAATGAGCTAAAGCCACAGCACCTGAACCTTTTTTTGTTTTTTTTTTTTAATCATGAACAAAAATGTGAGAAATAGAAAAATATGTAGGTACAATTAAATTAGGGATTTTCTTACAAAGAAATTCTTAAGATATAAAATAGTAAAATGAAGCCAATTTAATAGAAAGTACATATAAAGAAACCAGAAGTAAACTGCAACTTTCATTCTTAAGAATATTTTGAATAAAAGGATAAAATGTCCTTTAGTGTTGGGTGAGTGTGGTGTGTGTATGTATGTTTGTATACTAACCTGAGTGTCTGACCACAACAATAATGCAGGTGGTAGCATCATCTGTACCAATTATATTGATATTTTTATCGTGTGGAGCTGCTGCTGCCATTTCACGTTGACCTACGTAAAGAAGACCCACTGGACCAACTGATTTAGTTGGTATTGATAACAATTGCTGTGCATAATCTCTGTAGACTGGATGCTGCATAAAAAGACTTGTTGTGTCCATAGGACAATCATCTTGTAGAACACCATTCAATACTAAAACCATTTTGAATGGATTTTATTAAATCTCTTCTATTTTTCAACTCCGGAGTAATATAATCTTAAAAGAAGTTTAGTGCTGCAGATAGTTGGTTTGTTACTCAGGTGTGTGTATGTATGGTGTATGTCTAAAAGTAAAAAGGATAAGAAAATGTTTTATTAATTAAAATATTCAATTAAATTCAGAAAATTTAAATGAAAACATACATAATTTAAATGTGATCTAAAACTGCTGCTGACATTTAAAACATAAATTTTACTACACATCTTGTCAATTTTGAAATTTTATTAAATGGCTTTTTCAGTTTACAATTCGTTTGTATAGAATTTAAGTTAAAAGGGAACAATAATCAGTTATTGGCCATCACAGCATAAATTTAACATTCATACGAGTTGCCTATACAATTTACTGTGGTTTATAATAATTTCCACTAACTCCTTCTTTTTCTTGAGCTTTTTTCCCTTTACATTTTGAACATGTTTAACAGATTTATTTTATTTTTAAGGAAATAAAGGTTAACACAGAATGTAACCACTTAGGGCAAAATAAGAGCAGTATTATTTCGAATTTATGATTTTTTTCCAATCAACATTAAATTGAGACTTTGATAAAAATACAGTTTTATATGAGAGAAGAAATTTGTTTTAAAAAAAGTTTTTTTTATAAGTATTTCGGCTCAAACTATCTGTGAGTCCATTTATAAATTCATTTTGG
This sequence comes from Calliphora vicina, assembly GCF_958450345.1. NCBI lineage: Eukaryota > Metazoa > Arthropoda > Insecta > Diptera > Calliphoridae > Calliphora > Calliphora vicina. The sequence goes on along the minus strand of NC_088784.1, from coordinate 96,742,214 downwards.
CGATTTTCAATAGCAAGTATCTCGCAAGCAAATCCGACATGCAAGGGCGGGCCAAAAAGTCCGTGACTTTTTGAATTTCCCGCCTACTAACATAAAAGGCAACACTGCTCCTGTCAACATCTATTAGTAGACTCCTGTCAAAATTTGAACAAGCTGCGTCATTTAGTTTGTGTTTGACAGCCAATGATAGCAAACTAAACTGACTTAAGGAGAAAATGAATACAAGCGATTTTCGTCTGCTCATTAACTCTGTATAACCAATTTTAATGGTTAAAAAAGTAATTTAATGAAATTCGTTGTGGCCGTACAAGTACGGAAGATATAGAGCTTACCGGATGCCTATTTGAGGTCTCTACGCCCGAAACAATTGAAAAAAATCACGGTCTTGGCCGATCGGAGATTGAAAGTGCGAGATATTAAGGAAGCAACTAAATGATCACTTGGGTATGATAAAGCTTTCCACGTTTGCTCACAATCGTGAAGTTTCAATGGCAAAAATCCATGAATTAGACTACGAATTGCTCCCTCGCCCGCCATATTCACTGGATTTAACTATTTCTTGCTTCCAAAAGTAAAGAAATCATCTCACAAAAAATACCTATTTAGATGACCTCGACAAATCTTATTTATAGGAAGGGATAACAATATTGGAGAAACGTTGAACAAAGTGTGTAGAGCTCACAGGAGACTATGTTAAAAAACAAAACGATTTTTTATCCAAAAACCTGTGTTTCATTAAAAAAGTCACTGAATTATTTACCCGTACTCTAGACTCAAAAGTGTTCATCGTTATAGGACCCGGGCCGCAAATGATTGTTATAAAAACTACAAACGGTATTTTAAAAGTGACAAGAACCATTATTTTTGTTCATTCATGTCATTTAAAACACTGCTATAATTTAAGTCACCATTGTATATTCTTGAGATGTGTGCTGGCAGATATGAAAATCTACATTAATGCGAATCTGAATTTGTAGGTGTTCGTTGTTGAAGCAATAAAAAACATTAAATGACAAATTTTTAATATGAAGACATTATAAATTTATGATACGACCAATAACTAATAAAATTAAATAAATATGTATGTATGTCTTTACTTATGTATTGTAATGTGGCAAGAACGAATTGTTTTGTACAGTTTACCACAATTAAATATCACAATTTATTGTTATGTTTTAATCAAAAGTTAAACGGACAGTTTTCATACAAAAATTATTTTAATCGACAGTATAACTATAAGTTAACACATAACCAGAATTTGTGTTAATGGGGGTTAGAAAAAAATATTTTTATTTTCGATTCAAAACCTCAATGAAAATAAAATTTAACTATTCCATTAAATCATTCATAACGATCTAATTCTTAGCCTAAATTCATTCAAATATAATTTATTTAAGAATCTATTCTTTATTATTGACTGAATATTAGATTTGGTTATGTACTGAGCAGCTTCCTCTTAAATAATCAATTTCTACAATAGCAATTGTTGATCCGGATTAAAAGTACTAAAAATTTTGATTTTTAACTTCCATTTTCACAATGTCTAGTTATTTTTTAACCTAAAGTTATACTAACAGTTTTCATACAAAAATTATTTTACACTATAACTTTAAGTTACGAAATAACCAGACATCGCTAAATAATATATATTTTATGCTATATTTTTTTTTGTGGTTTCATAAGTTTGACAAACTAAGTACTCCTACTACAATAAAATAGGGGAGCAACTATACAAAAAAGGATTCTCATCTAAAACTCATATTTAAAAATATATACAGTGAGTGGCAATACATTTTTTGAAAACTATATTCCGTAATTGCAGCTTTAAAAACCTGACCTATTACCAAATGTATGAGAAAAATGCAGGATTTATAAAATTTGTTCGCTTTTATTTTAAAACATTTGTACAATATAAATATATTCAAAGTATTGGCCATTGTTAGCTATGACCTTTTCCCATCTTTCTGGCAACATATGGATTCCGAGCCAAAAGAACTGCTCATCTTTTAAGGCCAATCCAATTACGAATACTCTGTTCTGAAGTGAAGCATATCCCAGAGAGAGCGTTTTGCATCGAAAAAAATAGTAGTCGGACGCGGTAAGGTCTACTATAAGGCGGTTGAGGCAAACTCTTTTTTCTATATAGTTTTTTAGTGTCATTATGTAATATTACGGTTTCATTCTCGGCGTTTTTCGGTCAATGATCGCTTCAAACGAATCAGTTGCGTTCGGTACAGGTTCCCTGTGATAATCTGGCCAGATTTCAGCAGTTCATAATAGATAGGACCCTTTTTGTTCCACCAAATACAGAGCATTACCTTAGCGACATGAATATTTGGCTTTGGTGTCTCTCAGCTTCAATTCGTATGGTACCCAACTTCCCTGCATTTGAATGAATCCTGCTGTTTGCAAACGTTTTGAAATTGCTGCTTGAGTAGCTCCCAATTTTACAAGCTCTTGTTGAGTTTGACAACAATCTTCATGGAGTAATGCTTGTAATTCTTGATCATCAAACTTTTTTGGCTGGCCTGGGCGATCTTTGTCTTCCGTGTCAAAATCACCACTTCTTAACCACACAAACCACACTCTCGCACATTGCAACCGATGAAACACATTCATCATAAGCTTCGGTGAGTAATAGGTGTGCTTCATCGGCATTTTTTCAAATTAAAGAAGTAAAGCAAAACTTCCCGCATATGAAGCGTTGTTGGCAGAAAACTTAATAATTTTAATGTCACGATAAACGCCAAAATTGTTGTCAAGATAAAAAATTATCAGGTATAGTCCCTATTTATTTGTACTATGACAAAATTGTTAGTGCTTTTGCTCAAACAACTTTGTCTTAACAACAAAAGTCATTAATTGTTATGATACATTTTTGTCAAGTATAGACAGGGGAGAATAAAATACGAACCCCCATATTCATAAAAAAATTTAATTTAAACAATGTTTTAAAGCAAAATTTCCATACAAAATTTCCATAACATAGTTCAAAAAGTCTTATTAGTTTATAACTTTTTTGTTTGAAACCCAACAAAAATTTGTTTGAACTAAACAAATATTTTAAGACATTATGACAATAGGAGCTAATATGAGACCGTTTGAATCCCCCAAATATTTGATTTTAAAACGTTGTTTAAATTTAAAATTTGTTTATGAATACGACCTTAAAAATATAAAAATTTCATAAAATTTTTGTTTGGGTTTTGGCGTATTAATTGAATATATGAAAAAGTTTCCATTGTATTGTCAACCACTGTATATTTTCACGTTAAAAATACACATACAATAATTTTATTTCTTGTCATTGGTTTTTTTTTTAGTTTTATTTTGTAAACGATAAAATTCAAAAAAAAGGAACAACAGTTGTTGGCTTCCATACTCATAATATGTTCAATGTTTTTCACTTATGTTGGTTGCAAAGATGTTGTATGTTTTATGAGAATTATTGCATGTGCTTTGTTGTAGCACCATTATGACAGTTGCTACCAATTTGCACAGAAATTATGATGACGCGTAAAGGAGAAAAAAGATGACATCGGTTGTTGGAGGAGTAAAAAAAATACAAAACAATAATCAAGTGTCGTTGAAAAATTATTATCAAATATTTTAAATCTAAGCACAGTGGGGAGGATAAAAATACATAAAAATTATTATAAATTAAGGTTTTTGAAGAACTTAGTCAAACTATTGTGGTTACTAATCTACTTATGTTTACTACGACATTCTTTTATTGTGCGCAATTAAAGACAATTTAGTGGACTTTAGTCTTCTAAGTTGAAATTAGAGAGACATTTAATTTGCATTATTATCCCAGTATCTTTAAACACGTATCAAACGTTTCTAAATGAGTAGAAAAATGTAATTTCTTTTCAATATGTGAGAGTTTAATAGTAATTGTGTTTTGGGACAACTCAACAAAACGATGTTTCGAGTGCTTTAAAGTCAATAAAATGCTAATTTGTTTTACAGCTGAAAAAAAATATGCAACAACGTTTTAAGTGGCCCATAAAGACTTACTAATATTCACGGTCAAAGGTCACAAATATTATTTTACATATATGAAAATTGCATAAATAAAACTGTGCAACAAATGAAGAATTTTGGAAAAACACACGGACTAAACCAGTACACAGAGAAAACAGATTCGTAATAGCAACCGAATTTGTTGCCAATCGAATGACTCGGTTGTACACATAGAATTTTTCGGTTCTATCAACAGAAAGTCAGTTGATAAAGAAGAATTTCGGTTGCAGCAACCAACATTTTGTTACCACTTTTAAAATTTTGTAGCCACAACTGTAAAATTCGGTCTCGAAGGCAGAATCATTCGATTAGCAACAAATGCGGTTGCTATCACGAATCTGTTTTCTCTGTGTATAGTTTCGATTCTATTACCAACGGGTAGTAAAACCCTATACTCAGTTTGGCGATTTTGAGGATGAATTTTATTTTATGGACCTCCAAAAATTCTGAAAATTATTGTGCCCTCAAAAAAGGTGTCATCAGTTTTTGGCCAACAGCTAATTCATACTTGGTGATACCGCTTAATATATGACAATAATATAGCTAAGAGTCCACCAAACAAATTTTGTTTAACTTTTTTGCCAAAAAAAATTGATTTTCAGAATTTTTGGAGGCCCATAAAATAAAATTGATCAGCTAAATCGACAAAATTAGTATAGGGTTCGAATCTATACTGTTCAGTCCTTGTGTTTTTCCAAAAAAGTCTTCATTTGTTGCACAGTTTTATAGGGACGAAACGAAAAATGCCGATAAAAAATGTTCCGGGGAATTCCTCAAATATGTCTTCAACATACTTTACATTTCAAAGAAAGTGTATTTCGAAATATAGAACCCCTATAAAAATCTCATGTTAATAAATAAATAAACAAGAAGAAATGTTCTTTATTAAATTAACTTTTCAACGGGTTGGGTCGGCATGGTCATTCATTCATTGACAATTAAATTAATAAACTGAGTGACAATTATAGTTTTCAAGTCGTATAAATTAATGACACCAACAATAAGACTAAATTAATATTGGAAACTAAACAACAAAAGAAATATGTAGACAATAAAAATGAGAAAGCATTAGTTTTCTTAATTGAAAAACAAGAGCAACTGATGTGAATCTAAGAGCAAAATTAATAAGATCAACAACAAGTCAATGGGTAAATTTAATAAAAAAGACATTAAAAAAATGACCACAAAGACATAAATGCAAAGATCTGATATTAATTCAAATATTTTTTTGTGCTAGCAGGGAAATTATAGTAGTAATAATAGTAATAGAGAAATTAAGTCAATTTTTGAATTGTCATGTTATGAAATTTGCAATTTTTTTTTTCTACAAAATATTTAACTATTTAAAAATCAAGCCTTAAGGCATTCATGCATGCAATCGTTGTTGGCACACGTATTTCTTTCTAGTCCAAAACCAGAGAAAAAAATACGGAAAAACCTCATAACCAAATGTTTTACAACAATTTCACCCAAAATAAAAAAACCAAAATCATGTTTTCCTTTTGCTTGTTACTGTTTACTTGCTGAGGGAAGGAAAACTTCATCATACATTTTAAACATAACAAACATTTATGATAAAAATATAAATTCTTTCAAGTTTAATTTTTTCAACAAGTAACAAAACAAAAAAAAAATGGCCAGAAAAACGTTTCTTGGTTACAATTTACCACAGGATCATGCATGAATCTCGATTAGATATTCTACGAGAAATAATTTGAAAATGATGACAGTTAACGATATAAAGACGACAAAAAATTCAAAAATAAGCAAAAAAACAAAACCTAAACCCCCGAAACTATGAAATAAAGAAAAAAAAACAAGAAATAACATTAACAAGACAGGCAGTTTAGTTTTTCTATGTCAATTTAAAGAACGTAGCTAAAGGAAATTTGTGCGAAGGGAACATGAAACTTTAGTGGTTCGTGTCTGCAACTTATAGGAAATTGTCGAATCGATTTTTTTCTAAATATTGTTTTCAATATTTTTTAAAATTTCTTAAGATAAGATTTCTAATGAGAAATCATACTCAGTTTTGAATAAATGGGCTTGCGTCCAGAGACTGGAAAAATAACTCAAGATAAGAATTGTAAAATAATTTTAGTTTACATGGTTTCTTATTATCTTTTTCAGAGACAAACAATCTCAATTGTGGTTGATCTTAATAACTGTTACCTAACTTTCTCTTTTTTTTTTAATATTTACAATATCATAATTTTTATACCCTTCGCCATGAGTGGCAAGTCGATATAGCCATGTCCGTCTGTGTGTTGAAATCAACTTTCCGTAGCCCCCAAATAACTTACATACAGTGGTGGCCACCAATTTAAGACAAATACTTGAATTTTTTTCATCAACTGAATTTTAAGTGCGATAGAGCCAAAATAAAAGGACCTCTAAGGGTATGAAATTTATTATTAATGTTTCTAGTTTCTTAAAAATGTTTGGAAAAATCGGTAAAACATATATGGACAAAGATATGTGGAAATACGTTGACCCACCTCAGCGAACATCCGCTGAGGTGAATCAAATTTTTAAAAAAAATTTTTTTTTAAAAGATTAAAAAAAAATTTAAATAAGTTTTTTTTTGAAGAAAATCAATAAAAAAATTTTTTTGAAAAAACATTTAAAAAAAAAATATTTTTTTTTAAATATTTAAAAAAAATATATTTTTAAAATTAATTTTTTAAGTATCTCTTACTTGTTTTTATAAATTTTTAACAAATGATCGATTTGTAAAACTTAAATAAATTTTTAAAAATTGTTTGATCTATTTCAATTCTATTTAAAAAAAAAAAAATTGTAATAGAAATTTAATATAAAAAAAAAATATTAAAAATTTTTACATATTTTAAAGTATAATTTGGTGAAGGGTAATACAAGATTCAGTATAGCCGAATATTGTTCACAATTTTTATTTTACCAGAAATTTATATTAAAGTGTGTTTTGTGAAGGGTTAATAATCGGTATAACCGAATATACCACTCTTACTTTTTTGGCTGAATTCAGTATTCAACAAGTACCTTTCACCAAATTATACTTCAAAATATAAATTTTAAATATTTTTAGTTTTTTTTTTATTTTTTTTAAATTGTTATTTTAATTTTAAAATTCCACAACATGGGGAATTTTTTCACGTGAACAAAGTTGATGAACGAAAAAAGGAAAAGAGGACATATTTCATGTGAAATCTTGATTTGCGATAGGGGTGACTACTTTTTAGAGACTACAAAAGCTATATAATAAAAAAATCTAAAGGTTTTTTCAAGCTTACGGTAACGATAATTTGGATTATTTCGGTAACTGTATTTAAATGATAACTGTAATTTCAGTCTGAATAAATTTATTAATAAAATTTACACAAAGTTATAATAAGTTAACAAAGTTGGTATTGTATTACGTTTTAAAGCTGAAACTATAGTGAATAGACATAGAGCGGAAAGTCTCCTGTCAAAGACATAACTCAGTTGTCAGAAACCTAAGTGGTGAGAATGTATTAGTAGAAAAAACTATATGAAAACAAAAACAACACTCGTATGTGTGATTATTTTGAGTAATTTTTTGTTAGAGTTTATTTCTAGTTTCCGATCTATGTCTATTCTCTATGGCTGAAACCCAGTAAATATATTCTAAAAAATCAATAAAATTCAATAATTCAACAATTAAAAATCCCGAATTTTTATACCCTTCACCATGAGTGGCAAGGGTATATATAAGTTTGCCATTCCGTTCGTAATTTCCACATTTTTCATTTGCGACCCCATAAAGTATATATATTCTGGATCCTTATAGATAGCGGAGTAGATATAGCCATGTCCCTCTGTCCATCTGTGTGTTGAAATCAACTTTCCGAAGCCCCCAAATAACTTACATACACGATTCATACATCAATATCTCCGATCGGTCCACAAATGGCTGAGATATAAGGAAAAAACTAGGACAACCTCGATTTTTGACCTATATCTGGATTACTAAGTCATTAATATAGACAATATGGATAACTAATGATAGATATTTCAAAGACCTTTGCAACGAGGTATATAAGACCAAAGTAAGTTGGACATACAATGGGTCAAAATCGGAAAAAAGTATTTTTTAACCCGAATTTTTTTCATCAAAAAAATTTTTTTTGTCATAAATTCTTTTTCCAAAAAAATTAATTAAAGAAATTTAAAAAAAAAATTTTGAAAAAACTTTTTTAAAAAAAAATTAAAAAACAATTTGGGAAAAAAAATATTTTTAAAACATTAAAAAAAATTTTTGATTTTGTTTAAATAAAAATATTTAAAAAAAAAATATTTTTAAGTATAATTTGGTGAAGGGTATATAAGATTCGGCACAGCCAAATATAGCTCTCTTACTTGTTTATATATATCCCGGAAAATTCTGCGATTTTTGTGATTTTGGGTGTTTTTGAAGCTCCTGAATCCTGGGATTTGTAAAACGATAGCTTACTCAATGATAATTGAGGGACATCATAATTCTCCAACTCCTACTTAATTTCTAAGGTTTACCCGGTCCATCCTTTATTTAAAATTATTGTATTTATTATGTAGTAGTATGTGTAGTTGGAATAAATTTGGTAGGTACTAGTTTTATGGTAAGTCGTGCATTTTATTTGCCAGCAAACTAGCAACCGAAATCAATATAAAAACCACTAAAATATAAAATACATGAACATAAAAAAATACCTCAAAACTGCAATAAGATGCAATACATTTGATATTGAAGCAGTACTGCAATCAGAAATCTATATATGTACTGCATTGTATATTGTAAACGAGTACCTACCTATTCCATTGTATTTTGTATTGTGTTGAATGTATGTTGTATGTTGTACTCACTAACTATTGTTGGAAATATTTTTACGATTTTGGAAACTATCATTGCCATGTGAAAAGGAGGAAGGAATTGTACGTAATGTAAATGTAATGTGGCTTGCCGCCACCATCATGATCGTCATCATCAAGCAGCATCAGCAGCAACAACAACGTTGTTGTTCATGTCCTCATCAAGTTGCAGGCGCATCAGCAGCAAAATAGCATCAATATCATGCACCATATAAATCGTTGAAATATTAACTGACAAAGCCTAACAAAGATATTTTAATAGACAATTTCAGTGTGTCTGTCTGTCTCTACGTCTACTATTCGTTAGAAGATTCTAAGCCATTTTCATGACAATGATTAATTGATCGTAGCAAGAGTTAAGAAGAAAATAAAAATCTTGCAATCTTAAATGAAAATGCTGCAAATAAATTCTAACGAATTATTTGTTTTATAATTTCTAAGAAAATAATTATTTGCTTTATTGCTGTTTTTTATATCTTTCATCCTTTGATTTAAAACCAGTTTCTTGCAACTATGTTTGAGTAAATTGTATTAAATTTTAATTGCAATCAAATTTTAATTCTAAATACAACGTATGTATCTATTAGCAAATATTGTCGATTAAAAACTTAAAACAGAGACATCATAAAGCGATTAAATAACTGACGCACCACAACGTCTTGAAAATAAAACACGTTTGTATACGAATCTGACAGTTAGCTTAGCAAGCAATCATGCTAAGTCCAATATTTATGAGATTTGAATACAAAACAACTAATATATACACAATATAAAACTTGTACAGTTATTAAGTTTTTACCAAGCTACCGTTGCCGATATAAGTCCGAAATAAACCAAATTATCTTTTAACTTTTTTAGAATCTGTACTCAAACTTAGGTTTTTCTTGTTGTTAGGCTGTGCCAAGCAAAAACCCTAATTCAATTTTTTCAAAATACAAATCCAAAGAAAATGGTATAGATTTGTTACTTTTATTAGGAAAAAATTGCCATTAACAGCTTTATCAACTATTTATCACACATATTTAAGAAAGTTTTTTGTCTCTTCTGAAAATTTATTAAAATGGACTTAGCTTATGTGCACACTAAGCTAACGTTATGCAATTCTGTCAGGTGCAAGTCTAATTGCCCGTCGTAAACAATTACTTAGTTGCACTCAATCGTGTCATAACGAGTGAGTATTTGAATTATTTGCAAAAATTTAAATAATTAAATGTTATTGACCATGTACACGTCAACTTGTTAATTTCACCACAATTCTTAATAACATTAAACATTTGCTACTAACAATTTAATTCTCTTGAGAGCCAAGTACGCTAATAACATTGTTAAAAACATGTACTGAGGGTATAAAATATCTAAGAAAATCAAAAATTATCATTTTATGAAATGATATACTGATTAAAGTATTAAAGCTGTGGTTAGAAACTGATTTAGCTACGAGGTTTAATACATATGTTTAGAGATATAGCAACAATGTAGTTGATACCATTAGCAATTTTTGTCCCAAAATCAATTATTGGGTTATATTTTGAAAAATGTTTACAATATAAATTTATTCGTATTGTCCATTCTAAGCTATAGCATTTTCCCATCTTTCTGGCAACATATGGATTTCACGTCAAAAGAACTGCCAAGAACGAATCAAGCCAATATCGGATACTCTTATTTTTTTTTGCTTGGGCCAGCACTCAGGGGATGACCCCTACTCATGCAATGCATTGTGTTGGAACTAGGAAAATAGGTTATGGGAAGGAGGATAGAGAGAGTAGTGTTTGTGGACATTTGATTTGAATTTTCCTACATTGAAATGGACAGGAAATATTTCGACAGGGGGCTTATTCCACATACGGACGGTACGGCTAAAAAACGAATTTTCTCTGTAGTGTGTTGTGCGATCCACTGACCAATCGACCACGAATGGGTGATCCCCCGCTGATGAACGCGTATTTCGTGAGAAACTACGGGTATCGGGAACAAGTTCCCTAATTTCATCAGAACACATTCCATTGTAGTATCGATGGAACAGTGAAACACAACCCACATTGCGACGATGTTCCAGAGAATCAATAGAGTTGGATACCCTCGTGTCACCGATAAGCACCTTCGCCCTCTCCTGTACGCGGTCGAGTAACTCCAGAATAGATTTCGAAGAACCGGCCCTTGAATGTTTCTTTCGACACTTGAAAAATGTGCTTTGTCTAGCGAACATCATACTGAATTCTCATGCCTAGAACATCGAGAGCTTCTGATTCCTTAATATTTACACCACCCATAGAAACAGATGAAGCAACACAATCTGTCATGCGTTTGTGTGTTAACATACAACATTGAGTCTGACGTGCATTAAAATCGACTCTGTTGCATAACCACATTCAGAGATTGTCACAAGATCTTGGTTAAGTGTATCATTCATCTTTTGCTTCATTGCCCCAATCTCCGAAAGGCTTGGCCTATAGCTGAATGAATATGAATGGCAAATGTTGCTGTCATCTGCAAAAGAATAGATAGGGTTGGAAGTTTGACTAAGAAGGTCATTTAGAAAAATAAGTAATAGAGTAGGAGAAAGAACGGAGAAAGAACGGAGCCTTGCGGTACCCCTGAATTAATCATGAACTCATTTGATGAGATCTCATCTACAACTCGTATAGTGCGATCTCTGAGAAATCTCGATATAAATCGAGAGAAGTCATTACCGACACCAAAAGCAATAAGTTTCGATAAGAGCGCACCATGCCACACCCTATCGAACGCTTTAGAAATATCCAGAGCCACCACTTTACTTTCGCCAAAACGGTGAATGGAACGACACCATTTTTCCGATAGGAAGGCAGGCAAGTCCCCCGTAGAGCGTCCTCTACGAAAGCCCTACTGCCGGTCGCTAAGTAAATTGTTCGACTCTAGATATTTTACAAGATGGTGGTTAACCATACTCTCCATAACTTTGGAAAGTGCAGAACAGATTGCTATTGGGCGATAATTTTCAGGGTTGTTAGCCACTCCCTTTTTTTGAATTGGCGTTACATTTGTAACCTTCCAATATATAGGAAATTTTCCGGCACGGTATAATATGCTGATAAGGTTTGCTAACGGACGGGCTAGCTTCGAAGAACACTGCTTCAAGACCAGTGCTGGTATACCATCCGGTCCAGGAGACTTGTTCATATTGGGATCCGCTAAAACCTTTTTAAATGCGTGAGCGCGAAAGAATATATTCGGCATAGTAACTGATACTCAAGCTCGGGTAGTGGTTGATCGCTTTCCTGTAAATTCCAATTATTTGCAAATAATTCAAACAAAAGGTTAACTTTATTAACCGGGTCAGTGAATGATTAACCATCCTTTAAAAGAGTAGGAATTGAGGAACTAGCATTATCCTTTATTCTTTTAACGAATGACCAAAAGCTTTTGCGAGGAGCAGTTATTATGATGGAATATTACGGTTTCATGTCTGTCGGCTCACGTTCGGTACAGGTTTCCTGTGATGGTCAGATTTCAGCATCTCTAAATATATAGGACTTTTTTGGTCATACATTTTTCTAGATTGTTATAGATAGCGGAATCGATATAGGCATATCCGTCTGTATGTTGAAATCAACTTCTCGAAGCTACCAAATAACTTGCATACATACTTTGGTGAAGGGTATATACGATTCGGCACATTTTTATAATCTAAATTTTAATTTTTAAAAGTTTACTTAGCACATTTCCACTCTAAGCTAACGATTAAATTTTTTATGAAATTCTTGGTCAGATTGATCCAAATATAGTATTGATTAAAATCGATTGCATTGATTGATATTGCTTTAAATGCGAAAAAAAACTTTGGATATAAAAGATCTACACTTCATTTTAAAACACCCTGTGTGTATTTGGTTAGTTAATTTTGTTAGCAAACATATAAGATAACATTGTAAACATCTAATCGAAATAACTTTTGATAATAAATACATACAGCATTACTACCAACATGATTTCGTCCGGTAAAATAGTGGGACAATTGCTACTTATTTATTTTTCATATTTATTCAAAGATTTTCGTTGGTAACTATTCCAAATTCGTATTTATTCGTTGTTTTAAAGCTTGTCGGTTTTCAGTAAACATCATTTGGATTGTCGTTGGATTTTTCACGTCTTGATAGATATTTGATATTTTTTAAATCTAGAGGCATATTTTCCTTAGCGTATTGATACATAACATCGTTTAAAATTGATCTGTATCCAATGGTATGTTTTATGAAAAGCAGCCCCACATCATAATATTGCCACCGCCAAACTTGACTATCTTATTTGGGTACTTGTAATCTCCCATCACTGCCTCTTAAATTATATTTGGATTCTTTCGAAAAGAAAATTTCTGTATCCAACAGTTTAAATGTTCTTTGGCAAATTGTATACGGGCAGTACAGTTTTTTCACGGGCAGCTAGCCCCCAAGACCAGCCTCTTTGGTCCTGCGGTTAACACTTTGAGAACTTATTACCAATTTTAGATTATTGATAACCTGCCAAATAGTAATTTTTTGGGGAATTTCTTAAAGTCTTTCTATTAATTTATCTTGTCTTGTAATAGTTTTACAAGGTCTTCATCCCAAATGTTGACTTTTTTTTTGCCTCGGATTTTCTCTGTCTTCTATCCCACAGTTTGTTCACATTGTTGTTAAAATAAATCGCAACAGTTGTTTAAAAATAATGATCAGTTTTTTTCTGTATCAACAACAATTGTAACTGCTAACAACAACAAGAACATCAACAACATATAGTTGTTTGCAAAGTGAATACCACTTAATTTTCTACCACATCAAGAAAATGATCGTTAGTAAGTAACAACGAGTAGTACGGATAGGATACGAAAAGTACCCAGAAGATGATGCATTTCTTAACAATTTTCTGCTGTTGTTTAGCTTTAGTATTTTAGTTTCTTTATCTTAGAAATAGACAGACAATAGTTGCTGTTTGTTTGATGTTATTACAGGAACGTAACAAACATTATGATTGATTGCCGATGGCATTTGACAAATGACGAGTACTTTGGCTTGAGAGTCTTTATAAGACATATTTTTTTTGGTTTTGTTACCTTTGCCTGGCTTTAAAGCCAAGTTAACAATAGAGACAGTCAGTTGGTTGGTAAGTCTGCGTACTAAAGTAGGAGGTGTTATAGCTGGCGGACGTTTGTCTTAAATGTAATTTACACCAAAAACTATTACTGTTTGAAAAAAAATTTAAAAAAAAATAATACTAAGTAAATTGTGTAAATTCGCCATGAAACAAAGAATGTTTGATTAGTTATTAAAATTAAAAAAAAAAACGTTCATAATATATTAAGTCTATTTAATATCTCTATTACAATCATAGATCATTTCAATCACAAAGACGTTACGGTCAAATCTGTTGGTCAGTTGCATGTTTGTATGTTGCATGCATAAATTGCATGTTATGAATGTTACCAACACGCAAAATTATTTTTCTACAAAACGAAACAGGTACGAACAATTAAAGTCAGTTGAAATCGACTTAATAGAATGCTATATTATATAGGAAGGATATTGCTGGTAGCAATTTATAATAGATGACTTTTATGTGTTACCAGTTTTTCTTACAAAAAGGGAGTTAAATAAGTAAGAATTATAATAACTAGAATCTGTCTGAAACGAGCCGAATCCGAATAAACCGAAACTTACCTAATGTACTAGCAATTTCTAAAATAATAAGTTTTAACAAATTTTTCAATAAGAACCATTACTTAGGACTATGTGCTTCCTGAAATTCAAGCGCATAGTCTCGGTGAGCTCTGGTTTCAACACGGCGGCGATACGAGCCATACAGCGTGAGAAACAATGTCGTTGTTGAGAAATAATTTTGGTGAGCACTTAATTTCACGTTTTGCTACGGTAAATTGGCCACCTAGATCGTACAATATCACACCTTCGGAATATTTTCTTTGGGGATATGTAAATTCTGAGGTCTTCTGGTATAATTTAGCTACAATTGACGCTTTGGAAGCCAACATTGCTCGTATTATTCGCGAGCTATCAGTCGCTATGCTCGAACGAGTCGCCCAAAATTTGACCTTCCGAATGGACCACCTCAGTCGGAGCTATAGACAACATTTGCATGATATCTTTTTCAAACAGTAAATGTCATAAATTGTTCTTTTAACCGATAATAAAAATTTTAAGATAACTTTCAAATTTATGTGTTTTATTTTACATTATAAATCAAATCTCACGATGAATCACCCATTATATTAGGAGTTAACTTAAAAATTCGGGATTTACGTATCTTTTGACCACGGTTTTTGTTCTTAATGAGCTATATGTCATTTTGAAGAGTACATATCTGCTATTTATTCTAACTTAGTTATTGAACATTGTAGTTTAAACAACGTTTTATTTTATTAAAAAATTTCGAATTTTGTACCAACATAGCGTCATATGCGTGAAGTTTTGATTTACTTCCTTAATTTCAAAAAAAGTGTAGCTGAAGCACTCCGATTCCTCACCAAAGCTTATAGTGAATGTGTTCCATCGGTTTCAACGTGCGAGAGATTGTTTTATGCGGTTCAGAAGTGGTGATTTTGACACGGAAGACGAAGATCGCCCAGGCTAAACAAAAATGTTTGAAGATCAAGAATTGGTGGCATTACTCCATGAAGATTGTTGTAAAGCTCAACAAGTGCTTGAAAAATCATTATGAGCTACTCAATCAGCTATTTCAAAACGTTTGCGAGCAACAGAATTCATCCAAAAGCAGAGTAATTGGGTATCATACGAATTAAAGCTGAGAGACCTTGAACGACGATTTTACATGTTAGAAATGATGCTTGAACGCTATAAAAGAAAATAATTTTTGTTCCGAATTATTACTTGCGCTCAAAAATGGAACCAAAGCCAAATATCCATGGAGCTAAGGTAATTATCTGTATTTGGTGAGAGCAAAAGGGTCCTATCTATTATGAGCTGCTGAAATCTGGCCAGAACATCACAGGGAACCTGTACCGAACACAACTGATTCGTTTGAAGCGAGCATTTCCCGAAAAATGCCCAGAATATGCGTCCAGACATGAAACTGTAATATTCCATCATGACAACACTCGGCCACATGCTGCAAAACCCGTTAAAAACTATTTAGAATGAAGTGGTGCCCCATTCGATTACTATTTGTTTCGATCGATACAAAAGGCTCTCTCTGGGATACGATTCACATTGGAACAGAGTATCCGATATTGGCTTGATTCGTTCTTAGCCTCAAAAGCTGAGCAGTTCTTTTGGCTAGGAATCCATATGTTGCCAGAAAGATGGGAAAAGGTTATAGCTAACAATGAGCAATTCTTTGAATAAATTTATATAGTACAAATGTTTCAAAATAAAAGCAGAAAAATTTTGAATCTCGATAAAAGACAAACCAAGACTCAAACAAACGCAAGATTGATCATGTTGCTTCATCTGTTTTTATGGGTGGTGTAAATGTTAAAGAATCAGAAGCTCTTGATGTTCTAGATATGAGAATTCAGTGCGATATCCACTGCACTAAATACATTATTCAAATGTCGAAGGAAGAATTCAAGAGCCTTGGTTCTCTAACACGTTGAAGGAAATATTTCTTTCCATCTGATCTCCTTAATATTTACACCACTTATATCTGACCCAAAATGGAACACAACTCTCAAGTCTGGGTCGGTGCTTCGTATTCTATTCTACTGGCTGTGTACTGGAGTGGACGAAGTTGCTTTTCGGTGACAGTAGAGTATCCAGCACTATTGACTCACTGCATCATCGTGGCAATGTGGATTGTGTTCCACTGTTCTACCGACACTACAATGGAATGTGCTCTGCTGAAATTTTGTAAATTGTTCCCGAAACCCGTGGTTGTTTACACAATACACGTTCTTCGGCAAGGGTTCATTTATTCGTGGTCCACTGGACAGTGGATCGCACAACATGTTACAGGGAAAATTTGTTTTTTAGACGTACCGTCCGTATGTGGAATAAGCTTCTTACTGAAGTCTTTCCTGGTACTTTCAATATAGGAAAATTCAAATCGAACACCCACAGACACTATTGCCTTCATCCTCCCTACCATAGCCTATTATCGTGGTTCCAACACAATGCATTGACTTATGGTCCAAAAAAATATGAAATAATAGAGTGCAACCGAATAATCAGTTTCGGAATCGGTCATAAATCGGTCTTATACTACAATTCAGTCAAAATTTGGTCAAATTCCGAATACTATGTAGTATTCACCCCTATCATGAAAAACATGTGAAATTTATGTTCCCATGAAATATTTATTTCCCTCGAAGGGAAAATTGCTATCGTGATATTCCCTTAAACTTTTCATTCACAATAGTTGATTTTGTTCGTAGCAGCTGTTTATTGTTTATAAAATTTCATCTAAAAATTTCACAACATGGGAAATTTTTTCACGTGAACAAAGTTTATGAACGAAAAGTGGGAAATGGGAACATATTTCATGTGAAATATTGATTCGCGATAGGGGTGATTATTAATCATTACAATAGTTGACAGGAAAATAGTTCTTTTAATTTTTTATAAACTGATGCAAACACATTGATAAACTAAATTGCCTTTCAACTTAATTTACTCTAGCATAAATATATACCTACATATGTATGCAGGTATAAAAATATATTAATGAAAACAAAAAATAAACTTTTCAAAGGAAATTATTTATGGTCGACACTTTTATTGACCATTTATGTCAGATATTATGTATAATTTCTATTAATAATGACAATATAGTAAAATTTATGAGATCATATTCCCTGCATTCGTGTAGACAAAATGGTAGTGGTGGACATACAACGTAAAATACGAGAAGTATATATTTTCCTTTTACTATAAACGTAGAAAAGCCTTTCAAACCATCATTGATCTGCCTTAGTTGGACAACGAAAAATATAAATAGTGTATGTATATTTAAAACATTAATCACTGCAAAAGCTTGTCGTCATACATAAACGTTTTAAGGTAATGATTATAGATAATATTTCATTTTTTTTTCAAGATACAAAACTAGATACTAAGCACTGATACTGTGGTGGTGTATTGAGGTGGTGCAACATAAGTGACAATAAAGAAAAAAAGACTGAAAGCCAGCAACAAGTGCTAAAGGATACATTAAATACACCACTCCACACCACTAAGTTTCCTATACACATTTATGTACGAGTATTAAATATTTAATTTAATACGACAATGCCAATATAACCACCACAATGATTGAATTGTTTCCAACTTCTTTTCTCTCAAGCCGTTTTTGACACGCCTCTACCACAATATTTTTTTTTTAACTTAGGGGATACGCTGTAAAGATTTTCAATTACAACGATATAATTCAAGCCATAAAAATGATTGATATGACTTTGTAAATCATATAAAAAAATACTTTAATGATAGCTTGAGATCACTAAATTATTTTAAATGGTTTTGATGATCTTGTCAGGCAAGATCTTTGAATTAATTTAGTCACATTTAATATACTGGAAATATGTGCATAATATAAAACTTTAATGCAGTTGTTAGATCTATAGTTTTAAAGATAAAAAAAATACTAAGATCAGATTTAAAAAAAAACAACTCTGAAAACCTGTGTGCTAAACTAAATAAAAATTTTCCTGATATTTCTTTAGTATAATAATAATTGTTCCCATTAGTTGTTGGTTCATTTTATAGGACATGCTGTTAAGCAAACAGTTTTCTAGAAACTTCAATTAATTTTATATAATTCTTGCCCTTTTTACTTCGTTGTTTTGTCATTATGCTTTCCACTCATTTAGGAAACCCAGTCAGCTCTTTTAACTTTTGTCTTGGCACACATTTTTTTTTTCGTTTCATAGAACAATTAAATGCAGCCCTGTCGCCAATATCTGTTCAACATACAAGAAAACACAACACCAATGTTGTATTCTCCAAAAAAAGTGTTTTTTTCTTGTTGTTGTTCATAAAACATGGTTAAATTTAATTGCAGTTTTTGCTTTCGACATACAAAAATGATCTTCATTCATTAGACAGCAAAACGTGAGATTGTATTTTAAAGAAAAAAAAAAAAACAGCAAAATGTAGAAAATTTCTACAACATTTACGAGGGTTGTGTGAAAGACTTGACAAATTATGGATAATTGATCAAGAGATTATTATAGATTTATGAAAATAAAATTGATTCTGTGAAACTTCGTTTTGCTAGGATTTTGATCAAAGGTTCGAAAGTATTATTGGGCGTATGACTTTTGAAACATTTGTACAATATAAATTTATTCAATGTATTGGCTATTGTTAGATATGACCTTTTCCTATTTTTCTGGCAACATATGGATTCCGAGCCAAAAGAACTGCTCATCTTTTGAGGCCAAGAACGAATCAAGCCAATATCGGATACTCTGTTCCAAAGGTCTGGTCTATAAAGTGGGTTAGGCAAAACTTTCGAACCACTTAATTTTAAATAGTTTTTAAAAGGTATTGCAATATGTGGTCTAGCGTTATCATGATGGAATATAACGGTTTCATATCTGGCCTCATAATCTGGGCGTTTTTCAGCCAAAGCTCGTTTCAAAAGAATCAGTTGCGTTCGGCTCAGGTTATCTGTGATGGTATGGCCAGATTTCAGCATTTCATAATAGATAGGACCTTTTTGCTACCACCAAATACAGAGAATTACCTTAGGCCCATGGATATTTGGCTTTGGAATATATTCGGTTGATTCATATACGATACTTTACTCTTCGGATTATCGTAATGGATAAATTTTTAATCGGGAGTAATGATTCGGTGCAAAAATGATTATCTTCATACAGCATTCAAGCATCATTTCGAATATGCAAAATCGTCTTTCAAGGTCTCTCAGCTTCAATTCGTATGGTACCCAATTTCCCTGCTTTTGGATGATTCCTGCTGCTCGCAAACGTCTTGATGTTTGTTAACAAGCAATCGGTTAATGAACTATCTATGAGATGTCTTTTTATGTGACTATTTGAGCTAATCAAGTAAGGAGAATAAGGTAATTGACTATACTATGTAACCGGTATACGTTGACTACCTCGGACCAGCTATCAGACCATCTCATTGTAATCCAAAAGGGTCAAATAACCCTACATGCGAGCAGTATATTTTTTATAAATAAGAAGTCCATAGCAACAAAGACTAGTCTCATTTAACATGCGGCTAACTGTTCGAGAACTAATTTCCAATTTCAGATTAGTGTTTCGTTATACCTAAACTTATTATACAGCCCTCGTGACATTTATAGCAGTGTAAAGAAGTATTGTCGCGTTTTATAATTAAATGAAAGTAATTAAAATTAATTTAATTAAATGTTTAGAGGTGAAATAGAATCCGTAGCATATTCGCTATTTTAGTGAATTTGAATTGTAACGATCATTTAATGTTTTGTTAAAATGATCATTCAGACAGGTTTCAATTTTTACTAGAAAGTGTTTTGCGTAATGAGAGCTTAATTTTAATGTAAATATCAACACCTTAATTTAATCGGAGTCAAAAATATCTATGGTTTGCTTAGACCTTTACCAGTAACTAACAAATCTTCCGGTTCGGGTTAATCTCTATTTCAAAATTCCGTAATCTATGTTTTTTCTTTTTAAAATTTTCGGTTAGTGCTATTTCACACTCGTCAAGTTTACTTCTGTAAGTCTTGAGTTTAAAGAAGAGAGTTTAATAAAAAGAGGAAAATATTTACAATCTCCTCTCCTCCCTCATCTAAAAACTCAAGACTTGCGGAAGTAAACTTGACGTGTGTGAACGAGAACGTACGATCCCAAACCGAAAAATGTTTACAATTCACATCATCCTGCCTTTAATAACAATATTGAAATTCATTTATTTTAAGTATCGTGGGATCATCTTCATTATTCAATATTGTATACAAAAATTCTGTTTTTTTTTGGTGATACAAACAATAAAACCAATCGAAATTTCAATTTTCTTTAATTTATTGTAAAATAAATCTATAGAAATACTGTTTTTATTATTATTCTAATGAACTTAATTCATTGCAACTCTTTTTCTGTATTTTTGATTCTATTAATTCGCTATTTATTATTCATACATACATATGGAAAACTAGTTAATTTGAATAAGAATAATAGTATATTGTGGGATGCTTTGTGCTGGAAGCAACATTGATTAATGATGATCAGTAGCAACCGTTGACATTGAAAAGATCACTTGTAACATGTAGACACAAAATCACCAAAGAACGGACGAGCGCTGTTAGCTTCCTTAGCAATTCACAAATTCAAATAAAATGTTCACATTTGAACAATGGCTGTCATTCTTAACGAATGATTCAAAAACTCTTGAATACATTTTCAGCAGACAATAATAGTGACTGACTGTCTGACGCATGTGTATCTTTTAATCTTAAAATATTTTTTTTTGTTTGAGGAAAGAAAATTGTAAAAAAGTCAAAAGTTTTCAAAACTATGTGTATCGCTGTTAATAGAGATGTTTTGTTTATATGAAAAAGGTTTATGAATTCGTATTTATATTTATATTTTTTGCAGGTTTCTATTATTCTGAGAAATTTATATTAATGATTCAATTTGAAATTTGTCCTATCAGCTGAAGAGAGAGAAAAAGGGAGTGTAGCAACAAAATAAGTAACATTTTCTTTAAAATTAAATTAACTTTCGAATAATCTCACTAAAATTAAATCAAATTAGCATAGATGTTACCAAAAGCCTGCAATTAGAGTAAAATATTGGGTGTATGACTTAAAGATGCGGGATTTTTTCAAATGGTTAACTTTTATTTGAAACTTTATTCAAAGTATTGGCCATTGTTAGCTATGACCTCTTCCCATCTTTCTGGCAATATAGAAGGCCAAGAACGAATCAAACCAATTTCGGATATTCTGTTCTGAGGTGAAGCGTTCTGTATCGAACGAAAGAAATAGTATTCGGATAGGGCAGGGTTCGGACTATAATGCATGTAGTCAAATTATTATCTAAATCTTTAATAAACGTTTGACATTCTCAATTTGATATCAAACCTCCCTGTTTGCTGGTTAAACTACGAATAAAAAAATGCCGAATTTAAGTTGAGTTTCCCAACTTGGTCTTGCTAATCTATGGCTATCTTTTGTCATTTCTCCACAACAACAACACCTGCCTGCCTGCTTAAATTTAAAGAGAAATTATTTCAATACTAAAGAAATCTAAAGGTGGTAAAATAAATTCAATTTTTTTTTTATTTTTCGTTTGTCATTATTTCAAGTATTCAACTATTTTTGCATAAAATGCATTGTGAGAGAAAGAGAGATTGGTTGAAGAAAAAAACACACCTAGTAGATTATCAGTTTAGTTCCCTTTAAAGACGTGGTTCTTTCTATGCATTCAGTCAGTCAGTTAGTCAGTCGGTTTCCATCATCATCGTTCGTTATAATGGTACATCAATTATATTCATTTTATTGTAATTTACAACGCCTACCACCTTTCAACGCGATTATTTCGCATTGCATTCTAGAGATAGCCTTTGAAAATAGCTATTGCAACAACAATAACAGCAACTACAACAACAATCATATTAACACAATAAGGAAAATAAGAAACTTTAAATCCTGCCAGGCCTGGCAAATATTGAGGAAGAATGAAATGAGCTATGAATTCCGTTGAAAACCTAAATACAAAGTTTCTCTTGGAAAACCGCTGTTCCACACAACAGTCAAATAGACACTTCATCGCACCGATCAATCTCTAGTTTTCTTTATACGGTTTTTATTTATTTTTTTTTTGTTTTTTGTCTCCCAAAAAAAGTATAAATTTAAAATATTGTTTTTTTTTTTTTTGGTTTTTGTTCGCTTTGATTTGGTTTTCTTTGCAAATATATGGAGTGTATGGAAGTATCAGCAGAGAATTAAAATATTGCATTCTTTGTTTGAATTAGAAGAACAAATACATACACAGAGAAAACAGATTCATAGAAGCAACCGAATTTCTTTCCAATTGAATGATTCTCCCATATTGAACGAATTTTACAATTGAGGCTACAATATTTTAGAAGTCGTAACAAAAGTTTGGTTGCTGCAACCGAAATTCTTCGTTATTAACTGATAGAACCGACAAATTCTTTGTACATATTGGATGTAAACTTAAAATGCGGTTTTTGTTTTTAATAACTTATGGAGTGATATCGAAAAAATCTTAATATTCATAAATTTTAATAAAAAAGAAACCACTAAACCTACAGTTTTGATTTTTTTTATTCATTGAAATTGTTATTACAAAATATTATTTTTATAGTTCTAAGCAATAGTGGTGAATTTATGAACCTTTTCCGGAAACTCTTCCATTAAGGTTTTTATAGAGCTTTCTGTGACATATCTCCGTTTAAAATCTACCACACTTTTGGACACCTTTTTTGTGCTCTTAAATTCTCTTTAAACAAGATCCCAATATCTCTCCACTGGCATTAGCTCCAGACAGTTTGGAGGATTTGCGTCTCTTGTTAAAAATACCACATTATTGTTCTTGTTCCACTCAAGATCTTGTATACCATAGTGAAGGATGCCAAATCAAGCCAAAAACAATTAAGAGAGCTATATTCGGCTGTGCCGAATCTTATATACCCTTCACCAAATTATACTTCAAAATACAAATTTTAAATATTTTTAGGTAAAAAAATTTTTTTTTTTTCGAATTGTTATTTTAAAATTTTTTAGATGATAGATTTTTTAAATTGGTGAAAAAAAAAATTCGGGTTAAAAAATATTTTTTCCGATTTTGACCCATTGTAGGTTCAACTATGGTCTTATATACGTCGTTGCAAAGGACTTTGAAATATCTATCATTTGATATCCATATTGTCTACATTAATGACTTAGTAATCCAGATATAGATAAAAAATAGGTCAAAAATCGAGGTTGTCCTTGTTTTTTCCTTATATCTCAGCCATTTGTCGACCGATTTTCTTGATTTTAAATTCGAGATATTGATGTATGAATCATGTATGTAAGTTATTTGGGGGCTTCGGAAAGTTGATTTCAACAGATAGACGAACAGACAGACGGACATGGCTTAATCGACTCCGCTATCTATAAGGATCCAGAATATATATAAGGATCCAGAATATATATAAGGATCCAGAATATATATACTTTATAGGGTTGGAAATGAAAAATGTAGAAATTACAAACGGAATGACAAACTTATATATAAACTTCTCACCAAGGTGAAGAAAAAAATCTTGATAATCCAAAAAAACTCAGTAATTCAATTATATCGATTGTTGAATTTTCAGAGATCCGATAGATCGTTGCATAGGGCTCATTTTAACCCAAAATTTTTTTTCTCAAAAGCCTCTAAAAATACAAAATATTTCGCTATATAGGTGATTTTGAAAACTATTAAATTTCTCAAAATTTTTTAATCTTAAGTTTAGGTTTAACAACAATTGATTTCATTATTTCAAACAACTGAATAAAATTTCTAAAAATGCAACAATTATGCAGCTCTTGAAACTGTGTTTTCGCTGTAGTTGCTGGCTCAAAAAGAGGGATAAAAAAAAACGTTGCAAAAACTAGCAAGCCGTTAAACTAGATCGCACACTAGAGATAGAGGCGTGCCTCCCAGCTAAAAATGTTTATACGTGTTGGTATTACGTCCAATAAAAGCTTGCAACAAAAAATAAATAAGAAATATAAGTAAAAAAAAAGAAAACAAAATCAACGTTTAAACAATAATATAACAGCAAGATGCTTTCTTTCTTCTATGTTCGCAAAGCTCCGCTTTAAGTGTACATGTCCGTCCTTTCGTCCGTCCATCGGTTTGTCTATATAAAAATGTTGCTGTTTATACCTTGATTTCTTTCCTAAAACTCTAAGTCAGTGGAAGCAATAGAAGAAGAAAAAAAAACCTAACTTTGACTTAACTGCAGTTTTATTTGGTTGGTATTATTGTAGGCAGAATCAGAGAGGTATTGTTTTTCTTATAAATTATAGTGCAGCGGTCTAAGAGTGATGCAATTGTTTGTTGCTACATTTCAAGACACAGAAAAATACACAAATAGACAGAAAAAACGTCCTATAAAAACTAAAAAAAAAATACTTTAGACATCAACAATAATAATAATAAAAGCAACAGTTACAAACAATGAAATTGTAAAGGCCCAAATATAAAAAAAACACAAAATAATTCAATATTACGATTAAATTTATAACTTACAACACAATATAGTTGTGTTGAGGGTAACAAACTTAATTTATTAGAAAATTGTGCCACATCATTAGTTATACGTACTTCAATATGTATGTACGTGTTAGTTTCATCAGAATTTGCCTCATCATCGTCATAATTGACATTAATATTCATAATATAGATCAAATTTACCTAAAATATTTTTTTAAAAATGTTTGCAGAATTTGAAAGTTTGGTGAATCAGTCTTGATAGATTACAAATTTTGAATTTTAGCGTATTCCAGTCGCAGAACAAAGCTTAAATTGAATTTTCACCGTCGGCAGTGCTACTTAAAACAAGTCAGCTGTGCCGAATCTTGAAAAACTAGTCATTTGTGGGACGATTTTGGTGGTTTTCAATTTCTCATAACTTTATACGATATATTGATACTGATCTGTAGGTTATCAGAGGGCTTCTATAAATATTTTAATCAACAAACGTATATTTCTTAATATACTACGCCATGTATAATGATCATTTATATAAGCAATACAATGGAAACTTTTTCAAATATTTAATAAATACTTCAAAATCAAAAAATAAAAAAATTTTAAGAAATTTTTACTTTTTAGTATTTTATTATATACTTTTATTTACTTACATATGTATATTAACAAAACAAGTAAAAGAGCTATATTCGGCTGTGCCGAATTTATACCCTTCACCAAATTATACCTCAAAATAAAAATTTTAAATATTTTTGGGTAAACAAATTTTTTTTCCAAAGTTTTTTTAATTTTTAAATTTAATTTTTTTTTTATTTTTTTAAATTATTTTGTTTTTCTAATTTTTTTTTAATATTTAGCGAAAAAACTTTTGATGAAAAAAAAATTCGGATTAAAAAATATTTTTTGCGATTTTGACCCATTCTTATATACGTCGTTGCAAAGGTCTTTATCTATCATTAGATATCCATATTGTCTATATTAATGACTTAGTAATGTAGATATAGGTCAACAATCGAGGTTGTCCTGGGTGTTATTCTGGATCCTTATAGATAGCGGAGACGATTAATCGATGTCCGTCTGTCTGTTGAAATCGACTTTCCGTAGCCTTCAAATAATTTATATAAATGAATCAAATACAAATATATCCGTTATAGACCCGGTTCGATTGCAATTTAAAATCGAGAAAATTCTTATATCGCTGAGATATAAGAAAAAATCAGGACAACTTCGATTTTTTACCTATTATTGATCTATATCTGGATTATAAAGTCATTAATATAGACAATATGGATATCTAATGATAGATATTACAAAGACCTTTGAAACGGCGGATACAATACCATTGTAAGTCGGACCTACAATGGGTCAAATTCGGGAAAAATATTTTGTATCGAACAAATTTTTTTCACTAATAAAATTAAAAAAACAAAATTTTTTAATATATATTTCAAAAAAAAATAATTTTGAAAATTTTGAAAATTTATTTATTTTAAAGTATGTATAATTTGATGAACGGTATATAAGATTCGGCACAGCCGAATACCACTTCAAAACACGTATCTTATTGGATTGTAACCACTCGGTTACTACGTTAGGCTAAAGCCACGCAATGAGCGGCTAAGCGGCGAGCGTCAAAAATTTAAAACATATGAAATACTACTGAAGTGGCCACGCAATGAGCGGCATTTCTGAGCGGCTAAGCGGTAGTATTTCATATGTTTAAATTTTTGACGCTCATCACTCTGAAGCTCGCCGCTTAGCCGCTCATTGCGTGGCCTCGGCCTTAGAGGTGTGTTTCGGGTCATTGTCGTACAGGAATTACCAAACTAGGGGAATCCGTAGAGAAACAGTATTCCATATCTGTCTCGACCAGTTTAATTTTTTTAAATTATGAAGTATAGTTTTCAAAAAAATTTGCATGTATTGTCACTGTACTTCCTCGAGTTAATTTTTAAATCTTATGCGGCTGGCTTATGCATTTCAAAATAAATTCCCCTTGGCTACTCGTCGTCGACTTTGAACCTGATAGGCTTCCTTACCGCTTCAAAGTGTAATAAAACGTTTTAAAAGACAACGCAAAGCTATATTTGCTTTTCCAGTTCTTACTTTAAACAACAACATTTTGCATAATTACAATAAAAAAATAAACATATATAATAAACAGCGTAAAGAGAATTAAACATTGAATTATTTATTAATTAAAATGTTTTTATGTTTCTAAAGGAAAATAATTTTTTATATCAACTATGAACATTATTTTTTTCTTTAGATGGTAAATAAAATAAATTAATAACGAATAATTTTCGGATTGCCAATTGATTGTAAGTAATATTTTACTTAGCACTAGTATAATTTGTATGCCATAGTGATAAGGGTATTTTACGTCTGTGCCTATGTTTGTAAAGCCCAAACATATTAGTCTAAAACCCAACATAAAGTCTACCGATCCACTCAGAATTTTTGTCGGAAGACTAAGATCGCCCAAGTCAGCCGAAAAAGTTTTTACACCAAGAATTGGTGGCATTACTCCATGAAGATTATTGTAAAACTCAACAAGAGCTTGCAAAATCATTGGGAACTACTCAATCAGTAATTTCAAAACGTTTGCAAGCAGAATTCATTCAGAAGCAGGGAACGCTATAAAATAAATTAATTTTTGCACCGAATCATTACTTGCGATAAAAAATGGCTCCATTGCGATAAACCGAAGCGTAAGAGATTGTATCGTGAAGAACGTCCAACCAAAAGGAACCTGTACCGAAAGTAACAGATTCGTTTGAAGCGTGCATTCGCCAAAAAACGAGCAAAATATGCGGACAGACATTAAACCGTAATATTTCATCATGACAATTCTATTTATAATGTATTTATAATGAAGTGGTTGGTTGGGTCCAGACCTTACCCGTCCGACTACAATTTGTTTTGATCGATGCAGAACGCTCACTCTGGGATACGCTTCACTTCAGAACAGAGTATCCGAAATTGGCTTGATTCGTTCTTGGCCTCATAAGATGAGTTTTTTTTGGCTCGGAATCCATATGTTGCCAGAAGTATGGGAAAAGGTGATAGATAACAAAAAAAAACTTTGAATAAGTTTATATTGTACAAATGTTTAAAAATAAAAGCTACAAATTAACAAATTCCGCATTTTTAAGTCTCACACCCAATAATACTAAGAACACAAATATCATAACGACTTGTTTTAGATTTTGACCTATTAGTTAAATATTTGGAAAAGTTTGTATTGTATTGGCAGACACTGTTACAAATATTCCATCCCTGAGATCTTTATATGAATTGCAAATTTCATTTTAAAATCAAAGCTATTACATAAGAATTTATGATTTTAAAGGAATATTAAACAACAACAAATATTTCCGGAAACACCTATTTGTTCCCATACACAATCTATGACGCACTGTTCTGTTTTATTTTCTTTTGACCAGAAAAAAAATATGTGAAACATACAACACAATACAAACTCTTTGTGTTCAATCATAATTTTGGAATCAATGCTTTTTTGGATTTGTGGATTTGTTTGTGGCATGTATGAGTGTAGTAAGTATCTGATACCTTAAAACACATGTTGAACAAATATATTTCGTTTCATCGGGAAACTTGTGGAGACGTAAAGAGCAGTCAAACACAAACAATATCAATGAAGTACACAAACAAAAAATAACCAAGCCACTCCCCAGAAAAACACAGCAACTACAAAAATCGACAAGGCTAGAGCAAAATTATGTTGAGACACATATATGAATGTCCGCTTGCGCACCACACTGCTTCGCAAAGATGAAATAATTTTAAGAGATATTATTACTCATGCCACTTACAACTATAGTCGTACATACATTTATACAGACAGTATGTAAGTGGAATATGAATTGTAAACAACAATTATTTAAGTGTTGTCGATATGTTTGTGTTGCATGCCACAAAAATTTGGGGTTAGTTAAATGTGTTTGTTTGAAAATGCGTTACCTTTTCTATGATCGTATTTTTTTTTTTAATATTTTGTCTTGTGTTTGAAGTTGTTGTTTCTGTGTTAAATTCTCCCATTGACAATAGAAAATCGTGTTGAAGGCAGTACTAAGGTAATTATTAATATAGAAATCGTAAATAACGGTATTGTATTTTTGAAAAGATTTCATATTTAAAAAAATAACTTATAATATAACCCAGTTAATGATTAATTCGAATATAAGAGGTCCACTATATTTTGCATTATCAAAAAGTAAAACTTGATCGGAAAGATCAACAGCACTTAGCATTTTGAAGGGTATTTTTCAGTTATCTTGCATAGTTAAGAAATTACAGTGAGTGACAATACAATGGAACAGAATAGAAAATTGTATAGATTAAGCTGTCAATAATTATTATATTTTTATAATTTATTTTTGCTAATTTTTTCGCACAATTAATTTTTTTAAATACATAGATTGAAAAAAAAATGGCTAGATAAATATTCAATTATTGCGTTTATGACATACAAATGCGGGATTTGTTACCATTGTTACCTATGACCTTTTCCCAATATATGGATTCCGAGACAAAAGAACTGCTTATTTTTTTGAGGCCAAAAACGAATCAAGCCAATATCGGGTACTCTATTCTGAAGGGAAGTGTATGCCATAGAAAGCGTTCGGCATCGATGGAAACAAATAGTAGTTGGACAAGGCAATGTCTGTACTATAAAACGGGTGAGGCAAAACTTCCCAACCACATCTTTCTAAATTGTTTTTAACAGGTACTTTAACATGTGGCCGAGCGTTGTCATGACGGAATATTACGGTTTCATGTCTGTCGTTTTTCGACCAATGCTCGCTTCAAACGAATCAGTTGCGTTCGTTACAGGTTACCTGTGATGGTCTGGCCAGATTTCAGCAGCTCATAATAGATGGGACCCTTTTGCTCCCACCAATTACAGTGCATTACCTTAGCGCCATGTATATTTGGCTTTGGTTTCGATTCGACTGGTTGGCCGGGCTTCACATACGATCTCTTACGCTTCGGGTTATCGTAATGGATCCATTTTCATCGCAAGTAATGAATCTGTTATAGCGTTCAAGCAGCATTTGCAAAATCGTCTTTCATGGTCTCTCGGCTTCCATTCGTATCAAATTTTCTTGCTTTTGGATGAACCCTGCTACTCGCAAACGTTTTTAAATTGCTGCTTGAGTAGCTCCCAATGATTTTGCAAGATCTTGTTGAGTTTTACAGCAATCTTCATCCAATTCAAAGTTGTTTGGCTGGCCTGTTCGATCATTGCCTTCCGTGTCAAAATCACCACTTCTGAACCGAACAAACCATCCCTCGCATGTTGAAACTGATGGAAGGAACATACTCACCATAAGCTTTGGTGGGCAATCGATGTGTTTCAAATTAAAGAAGTAAAGCAAAACTTCCCGCATATTACGCTTTGTTGCTATACAATTCGACATTTGCGAAGCAAAAAACAACTCTGTTGTCTACACTATTATGTTCAATAACTAAGTGAGAATAAACGAAATACGTACCCTTCAAAATTACATATAAGTTATTAAAAACAAAAACCGCAGTCTATTGTAAATCCCGCATTTTTTAGTCATACACCTAATAATAAATCAGCAGTTTCAAACATTTTTAAAAAAAAATATGAGATATATACTTTAAAAACTCAAAAATCTTCTTACTTCTAAAAAAAACTCCACTGTATATGCATTTGAATATTAAAAATATTAACACTCTAATGCTTAAGCATACCCAAGGCCCTTATCGCAAAAATGCCAATAAATTTAAATATAATTGATTTTTCATTTCAAAAACTCATGTAACATTTGCTAAAAAACTTACTTAAATTATTTTAAAAAGCTTTCAAAGTTTTTGAAATGAAATATATGTTATATTTGCATTTTGTGATGAGTGCCTTAAGGCATGCTTAAACATTAGAGGGTTAAATCTAATATCTTAGCTAAATTTGGAAAGTAAGAAGTACTAAAATGCTGCTATAAATTTGTTTCTCTAATATAATAACTTAAAATTTATAAACTTACCTGATCAGTATTTATTATTTCGTTTTTGCTGCGTTGATAAACTTTGTTTCGATTCTATTAATATTCAGCAATAGTTTTTGTTTATTCAAACAAAACTCATAATTCCTCTTCGTTGAAGTTGTTCCTCTCTCTATAGCTCACGTTTAAACGTCGAAATTTGTGATTTTATTTTGTGTGAAGAAGAGCCACCATTAAACATTCACCACCTGCTGCTTGTTAATGCTGCAAATAGATCAAAAATATACAAAAGATTAAAATTTATAAAAAAAAAATATAATAATAGTACAACTAATATAGTTTTAAACAATGGCCAATATTTAAAATTGCAAAATAAAGACAAGATAAAAAAGAAAAAAAGCAGTGTATTAAAAAGTAAATCAGCTTATAAAAACTTTTTCATTGAACATTGTTTTTAATCAATTTATACCCTGGTCACCGGGTGTTGTCCTCATTTAAATTGGATTTTTTTTCTATTAAAATTAACAAAAAAAAAAATATATTTGTTGGCTAAACAAAAAGAAATTTGATGTACCACCGGATATTGAATTTATGTTATGGGACTTGCTTTTTGTATTGTATTTTCAACATTTCATACAGGGTGTTTAAAAAAGATTATTCTTTAACTAACAAACAAGATTCATTTCACTTTAAGGGCTTGACTAAGAACTTTTACGTCCGAAAAATAATATTAAAATGTTTGTATGAAAATCACTCAATTTTGAAATAATTTTTCGAAATCACTTCCACTATCTTTTAAATGTCATTTATGCATCTCCCTTGAATCTGACAAATGTGTCAAATGATAATCTGATATAAAATATCTAGACACATGAATAATTTCTTAAACAAATTTAAAACCACTCCAAAGTTTTCCTCCCATTGGTCGACATGTATTTTATGTTTAAGCCAATCAAAATTTAGTTATTAACTTTTTAATGGCTGTTTACTAACTAGCGAATTTAATTATAGCAACTAGATATTTTTTAATTACTATTATTGTAGAGTCCATGTAAATTTGAGAACATTGTAAAGTAAAACATTTATTTTTTTTATTTTTATTCTCTTGCGTGTAGATATGTATTTAGAATATAAAGTATATAAATTATGTAAATAGATTTATTAAATATTAAATATCATTGTTCCCGAGAAAAGCTAATTTGCAATTACTATACAAATTAAGAAAATAAATACATTAACTACTATTAATACCCATACAGATTAAAAGAGCCTGACCTTACCCGGTTTTTTCAAGCCCAAACCGAACAAAATCTAATCCGTAACAATTTCGTAAAAAAATTTAGTGTATGACTTAAACTTAAACAACAAAGTTTTTTTTGTCGTTTTTTTTTGTAAGTTTTTGAAAATGTCGAATTTTGTGCCAACAAAACGTCATATGCGGGAAGTTTTGCTTTACTTCTTTAAAGTAAGTGACGCTGAAGCACCCCGATTGCTCACCGAAGCTTATGTGTTTCATCGGTTTCAATGAGCGAGAGATGGTTCATTCAGTTGACAGTTCAGAAAAGGTGATTTTGACATGGAAGACAAAGATCGCCTAGGCCAGTCAAAAAAGTTTGAAGACCAAGAATTGTAGGCATTACTCCGTGAATATTGTTGTAAAACTCAACAAGAGCTTGCAAAATCATTGAGATCTACTCAAGCAACAATTTTAAAACGTTTGCGATCAGCAGGATCCATGCAAAAGCAGGGAAATTGGGTTCCCTGCTTTTGCATGAATCAAGAGACCTTGAAAGAGGATTTTGTATGTCCAAAATTATGCTTGAACGCTATAAAAGAAAATCATTTTAGCACCGCATAATTACTAGCGATGAAAAATGGAGCCATTACGATAACCTGAAGTGTAAGAGATCGTATGTGAAGCCCAGCCAACAAGACGAATCGAATCTGTATTTGGTGGAACCAAAAGAGTCCTTTCCATTATGAGCTGCCAAACCATCGCCAGACCAGACCAGCACAGGGAACCTGTACCAAACGCAACTGATTCGCTTGAAGCGAGCAGTCCGATCGAATGCACTCACTGTGGTTCCAAATCAGAATCTAGTTGGACAAAATTATGAAAATCGATATCTTCAGAATTTGGAAATACTAAGTTTTTTCGGAAGCTGACAATCTGCTCTCCTCCAATAAAAATGGGTTTTTCAATTGGACATTTCGTTTTCTCGACAGAAGCGCCAGAAGTTCAACAAATTTTGAATCATATTTTCGTTAATTTTTTTTTAATATTTTACTGCTTTACTAAATTAGATATATCTTAATTGTTTTACCATATAGAAATTCATACTTCAAAACATAGATAAACATTACTATAGGCTTTTATTAGGTGTATATCTTATATCTATGGGCCTCTCCATTTCCCTGTTATAGTCCATTCAACTAGGGTCTCAAATATACTGATATTTTTTTTTTCTAAGAATGTTATATAGCTTGCCAAAAAAAAGACCGTCGAAGCCCGTCCAATAACTATATACATCATTTAAAGAAACTTCTGGGGAATGTCTTTGTAAAAAAATTGTAGCCGTCAGCACCTGACGAAGTACTTTTTTTTTAATTTTTAGAAATATTTCTTTATTTATTATTGATTTTTATATATCTAGACCCTACTGTAACTTGAAAAAAAGTTTATATTGATCTTTTAAAATTTTTTTTGGAATCGGAGATACCAATTCTATATAAAAAGACCGCCAAATAATTTTGTCCACCTAGATTTTGATTTGGAACCACAGTGGCACTCTAGGATACGCTTCACTTTGGAACAAAGTATCCGATATTGGCTTGATCCGTTCTTGGCCTCACAAGATGAGCAGTTCTTTTGGCTCGGAATCCGTGATGGAAAAAGGTCTAACAATGGCCAATACTTTGAAAAAATATTTCAAAAAATGAAGCTAAAAAATTTTAACAAATTCATACATCCAATATTTGCGTAGAAAACGTTAGGAATAATATTGTCACTGCGGAAAAAATGTCTTCTTACATATTCACTGGCACAATTAATGATCCTTAAAGAAAACACCAAATGTTGCAATATTTTTGGTTCAAAACTTCCGTTCAAGTAGTTTTTCTTATGGTGAGAGGTGTCATTATGACATTTCTATGACAGTAGAACAGAACTTCAGCTTTAAGATAGTGAAATTCATATTGAAATAATTAAAAGATCTTTGCAGTAAAAATTATCATTTAAGTACTAACTATTATGTAGGCAACCACCGTTTTCCCCTCATTCCAAATAAACTCTTTGTACAAAAAACTCAAAAAATCTAAAACTATTACCCAAGCAATCTTTATTTATAATCCCATAAAATAAAAAATGGAAAATTAATACAATAGTAATTTATGCCATCATAGATTCATACAGTCCGTAGTAGATTGCGTATGTATCGATATTGTAAAACATGTATTCGTACAAATAGTTAAAATATCTTGATTAAAGAAAAGCCAAATAAATGTTTAGACATCAATATGTCCAAATAAAAACTCCACCCATTTGTTAAATGTAAATGTCCAATGTAAAATGTTTGCAAAAGGACATTGCAAATGAAGTATGATAGACAGACAGACGGACGGACAAACGGTCCGGCATATTACAAGACTCTCAACAACAGGCAAAATATACTCGTGTCGCACAAGTGTGTTGCAAGTATTCAAATAAATATATTTACCAAAATGACTGGACATTTCATACATAAACACACACCGATTAAAATATAATACTTAGTTTACCTGTTTGTGTAAGACAACTATTTTGAAAATGAAGAAATTTTCTAAATAATATTGATGATGAAAATAAATGACAAAAATGCTGAATATTTAAAAAAAAAATAACTTAAAAGTAAAGGATTCTAAATTAATTAATTCGAAAAGATTACATGACTAATAATGAACAATAGATTTGACATTAAACTCAAAAGGGGAGGGTGATGTTGTGTCAGTGAAGATGATAAAAATAATTCAAAGTTTTGCCAAATGCATATATTTATGGGAAATGTTGTAAATTTTAATATAAATAGAATATAAAATCATTTAAATTTGTATAATTTTACAGGTGAAGTTAAAATGTCTTAATACACCCAGCGAAAAAAGAACTAGAACTGAACTAAAACTAAACTAGAACTAAACTAGAACTAAACTAGAACCTGAACCAAAACCTGAAATGGAACCTGAACTAGAACCTGAACCAGAACTAGAATCTGAACTAGAACCGGAACTAGAACCTGAACTAGAAACTGAACTAGAACCTGAACTAGAACCTGAACTAGAACCGGAACTAGAACCAGAACTGGAACCTGAACTAGAACCTGAACTAGAACAGGAACTAGAAATTGAACTAGAACCTGAACTAGAACCTGAAGTAGAACCTGAACTAGAACCTGAACTAGAACCTGAACTAGAACCTGAACTAGAACCTGAACTAGAACCTGAACTAGAACCTGAACTAGAACCTGAACTAGAACCTGAACTAGAACCTGAACTAGAACCTGAACTAGAACCTGAACTAGAACCTGAACTAGAACCTGAACTAGAACCTGAACTAGAACCTGAACTAGAACCTGAACTAGAACCTGAACTAGAACCTGAACTAGAACCTGAACTAGAACCTGAACTAGAACCTGAACTAGAACCTGAACTAGAACCTGAACTAGAACCTGAACTAGAACCTGAACTAGAACCTGAACTAGAACCTGAACTAGAACCTGAACTAGAACCTGAACTAGAACCTGAACTAGAACCTGAACTAGAACCTGAACTAGAACCTGAACTAGAACCTGAACTAGAACCTGAACTAGAACCTGAACTAGAACCTGAACTAGAACCTGAACTAGAACCTGAAATAGAACCTGAACTAGAACCTGAACTAGAACCTGAACTAGAACCTGAACTAGAACCTGAACTAGAACCTGAACTAGAACCTGAACTAGAACCTGAACTAGAACCTGAACTAGAACCTGAACTAGAACCTGAACTAGAACCTGAACTAGAACCTGAACTAGAACCTGAACTAGAACCTGAACTAGAACCTGAACTAGAACCTGAACTAGAACCTGAACTAGAACCTGAACTAGAACTGAACTAGAACTGAACTAGAACTGAACTAGAACTGAACTAGAACTGAACTAGAACTGAACTAGAACTGAACTAGAACTGAACTAGAACTGAACTAGAACTGAACTAGAACTGAACTAGAACTGAACTAGAACTGAACTAGAACTGAACTAGAACTGAACTAGAACTGAACTAGAACTGAACTAGAACTGAACTAGAACTGAACTAGAACTGAACTAAAACTGAACTAGAACTAGAACTGAACTAGAACTGAACTAGAACTGAACTAGAACTGAACTAGAACTGAACTAGAACTGAACTAGAACTGAACTAGAACTGAACTAGAACTGAACTAGAACTGAACTAGAACTGAACTAGAACTGAACTAGAACTGAACTAGAACTGAACTAGAACTGAACTAGAACTGAACTAGAACTGAACTTGAACTGAAAAGTGATACCACATGTACAGTATTCAATTTTCTATTCACATTTGTGGTCATACTTCAAAATTAATATTTTCTTTAATTATACAACTTTATTTATATTTTTTATGACCATTTGTCTAGAATGTTTATGTGCATTTTTAAACTCTAACGATGAAAAACAACCGCAAACAGCAGTTAAATTAAGAATGTGCTTTATGAGTAATTAATTAACAATTACATTTTGTTATGGAAATTCTAAATGTCTAAAAAAAACATTAAAGTTTGAAATAAAAAAAATATAATAAACATAATAACTCGTTAGTTAATTAAAAAATACTTTGAGTCATAATTTCAGATTCCAATTTTGATTGCGAAAATTGACAATTTTAATGATATTAAAATCAGTGGCAACATTTCAATGTTTATTTATGGTGAGTTGTCAGCTGCAACTGTGGAGTTGCCCAACTTTTATTATAGTAGTTGACAGTGATTCCAAGGACATAGTTGTAAAATTGGGTATTAAAATAACAAGGAATTTCTTTTATTTTCAATATTGTATTATTGTTTGTGTCTTGCCGGGTATATTTGTTTATTATGAATAATACAAACTTTTTTGTTTATATATTTTGCTTGTTCATAACTTAATTGTTTTCTTTTATTAAATATAAATTATAAATGACTGAGAAATGATAACAGCGTGTTTTTAATATTGAATAAGAAAAAAATTGAATTAATACTCACACTTAAAAAGTGCGATAATGACATATTATAATTTTTTGTTTGCAAATAAGCTTTTAGTATTTTTTTTTTAATTTTAGATTAAAGTCCTATTAGTCTGTTTATAATAGAAATGCTAATATTCGTTTATAATTATAAAAATTCGAGTGCAGTTGATATGGCGATTAATTATACGAATTAAACAAACAAATCGGAAAATCTCTGCAATATGGACAAGTAAATTTATTATTTTTTATGTAAATATTAAATAAAAACAATGCAAAATTGATTTAGAAATGAAATTAAAACTGTAGAAATATGTATATTTGTAAAGCACGTAAGTATTTGTAATATAAATTTTCAAAGTAATAAAATTCACATAGAAAAATCCAATGCTATTTGTTACATCACACGCAGAGAAAATTGTTGATAATTTATTAATATTTTAGTCTATGTAATCATTTACACGATTGCTACCACAACACTTTAGTTGGTGAAATCATTCACATTATTGTCCAGTTGTGGCTAATAATTACATGATTTTGTGGAAAATGTGGAATTTTAACGTAACTATATCTTGATTTCAAAATTATACTTCAATTATTTGAAAAAATATCTTAAAGAATTTTTTATTTTATTTTATTGATCTTAAAATTGGCTTTCTTAAATTGATATTTTAATTTAAATTACTCTAAAACAAATTTCAATCTAAACAATAACAAATCTATGAGAAAAATCAAAAATTTTGGAGAATTTGTCTGAAAATATTTTTCCATAGAAATTTGTATACCCTTCACCTTTGTGAGAAGGGTATATATAAGTATATATATTCTGGATGCTTATAGATAGCGGAGTCGATTAAGCCATGTCCGTATGTCTGTCTGTTGATATCTTCGGGATCCAAATCTTCAATAATTCTGTCAGACATGCTTTCGAGAAGTTTCCTATTTACAATCAGCAAAATCGGTCCACAAATGGCTGAGATATGAGGAAAAAACCACGACAATCTCGATTATTGACCTATTTTTGACCTATAACTGGATTACTAAGTCATTAATATAGACAATATGGATATCTAATGATAGATATTTTAAAGACCTTTGCAACGATGTATATAAGACCATAGTAAGTTGGACCTACAATGGGTCAAAATCGAAAAAATATTTTTTAACCCGAATTTTTTTTTCACCAAAAAATTAAAATAATTCGAATTTTTTTTTTAAAAAAATTAAAAAAAAAATTTTTGGTTAACCTAAAAATACCTAAAATTTGTATTTTGAAGTATAATTTGGTGAAGGGTATATAAGATTAGGCACAGCCGAACATAGTTCTCTTGTTTTTATTTAATTTTTTGGACGAATTCGCGCCACCAAGAACGAATCAAGCCAAATTCGGATACTCAGTTCTGAAGCGAAGCGTATCCCACAGAACGTTGTGTATCGATCGAAACAAATAGAACAGATAGAACCAAATACAGAGCATTACCTTAGCGCAATGGATGTTTGACTTTGATGTCGATTCGGCTGTTTAGCCGGGCTTCACATACGATCTCTTACGCTTCGAGTTATCGTAATGAATCCATTTTTTATCGCAAGTAATGATTCGGTGGAAAAATGATTTCCTTTTATAGCGATGAAGCAGCATTTCATACATACAAAAAGGTCTGAGTAGCTCAAAATTATTTTGCAAGATTTGACAAAATCTTCATGAAGTAATTATTCCAATTTTTGGTATTCAAACTTTTTTGGCTGGCCTGGGCGATCTTTTTCTTCTGAACAGATATGTGTTACTGATTTTTTTTCATTTCCACATCCAAAAGAAATACAAGCCTTCTGAATTCAGTTCCAACGATTCTCCATTATATTAAATTTCATATTGTCTATACAGATGTCTTGCTGTACAGAGCGCGATAGATGCAATAATGAATTAACTCAATTTATATTACACATTCAAACAATTCAACGTCTTTTTTGCTTCACCAAAAAATTGCCCATATAATTAATGATGCTATAGACAACACACTACCACATCACACACAAACTGTAAACCAAAGTTTTGCAAAGAAGTATAGGAATATTTCTTTGTGGGCTGACAAAGATTCCTTTGCAGCCACTATACACAGCCAAACATCAGCTTGGCATCTAAAGCCTAAAACCTAAGCACAATATGCCTTGAATGATAATGATATTT
Source organism: Calliphora vicina (assembly GCF_958450345.1). Classification (NCBI taxonomy): domain Eukaryota; kingdom Metazoa; phylum Arthropoda; class Insecta; order Diptera; family Calliphoridae; genus Calliphora; species Calliphora vicina. The sequence continues at coordinate 96,702,763 of NC_088784.1, read as the reverse complement.
TCTTAAGATTTGTTGAAAAAAAAACCTAAACATCACGTATCTAGTTTTTTCAACATATTTTTAAAAATTTTAAAGTTCCTTTTTCAGATTTTGAGGAAATGCTCAACGTTATATGGCTGTCTGTATCTTTTTCTTTGGATCATTGATTTTTGAACGATTTGTGCTTGTTGTATTGCATGTCGTATGCGTGTAACTACAATTTATTTTCATAACAGTTTAAAATGCAACACCAAGTCAGCACCAGCACCACCAAAAACCACACGTATCAGCTTTACTCTCTTAACTTGATGACGATAATGATGCAGTCAGTCAGTCATAGTGTCCATGCAACACAGAGTTTTGGCTGTGCTCTACAAGTTTAAGCTAAAGTAAATACGAACAGGGGAAACTGTAGGGAAGCTATTCTGATCTTATAAATCCCTACACATAAATGCAACACGATGAAACGGTTAAAAGCTACTATTAAAATTACCTCGTTATTTGAACAAATAACGAATAAAGAATATTATTCGAATAAATTAACAAAATATATTTAAAAGCAAACAAAATTCCAATAATTTGTTTGTTAACAATAAATAAAAATACAAAAGTATTGGTCATTGTTAGCTAGGGATAATTGGATTGGATCCGATCTAATTTTCGATGGGGGTGCAGTTTTTACTGAAGGATCATTGATAGACTCTGGTACATGGACCGAGGTTATATGGTCTACAAGGATATTAAACGATCGTATAGACTCTCTAACGAGTGCAGTGTCTTCCAGGCAGAGATCTTCGCGATCTGGAAAGCCATAGAGTTGATAAAAGCACACGTTACTGAGGGGTCTTAGGGCTTTGAAATGTCACTTGATACATTCAGGTTTAGTGGAAGACTGTAGGAGTGCTCTCGAAGAGTTGTTGGTACACTACTCAATCAGATTGTGTTGTGTATCAGGGCACTGTAACATGCAGGGTAATGAGGTGGTAGATGAACTGGCCAGACATGATTCTGATCTAGACCATGGTACTAGGGAAGTGGGGGGATTGTGGTAAGACATCCGATATGTCACTACTACAGGCTTATATTTGAAAGATTCCATGACTCCACCAACCAATCCTGGAATAATAGAACGGATTGTCAAGTGTTTAAGGTCTTTTGGCTAAAACTGGATGCAAAGGCAACCAAAACACTAATTGGGTTGGATAGGTGTAGTCTCAGAATTCTACTAGGTCACTACTCAATAGGTAAATGGGATAATAGCACACATGATTTTTGTAGGGTGTGTGGGGATGTAGAGGATTTGGAGACAGCAGAGCACATTATGTGCAACTGCCCGAGACTACAGAGCCATAGAGTTAAATGGCTAGGTAACAGATTTTTGGATGCACTTGGGAGTGTTATTGGCTGTAAATTGAATAACATCAGTAATTATCAGGGGAATAAGTTGGCTTTACAGTTTCCGTCAAATCCGTGACCAATTTTTTCCTCTCTATGTAGATTTGGATTTGCTTGCTTCTCCTTTTGCTATCTCTAAAAGACTACCTTTTCCTTTTCTCTTTCTGGAAGGGTAAACCTTTTCTCTTTATATGACTCTTGAGGGGAATCACAATGGAGCTTATGGTCTCCTAGTGGATGTGCACAAATCGTTCTCGCAACATATGGATTCCGAGCCAAAAGAACTTCTCATCTTTTGAGGCCAAAAACGAATCACGCCAATTTCGGATACTCTGTTCTAAAGTGAAGCTTATCCCAGAGAAAGTGTTCTGCATCGACCTTTTCAAATCTTTCTGGCAACATATGGATTTCGAGCCAAAAGAACTTCTTATCTTTTGAGGCCAAGAACGAATCAAGCCAATTTCGGATACTCTGTTCTGAAGTGAAGCGTAAGAGATAGTGTTTTGCATCGATCGAAACAAATTATAGTCGTACTATAAAGCGCGTGAGGCAAAACTTCCCAACCTCTTCTTTCTAAATAGTTTTTAACAGGTATTGCAACATGTGGCCCAGCGTTGTCATAATGGAATATTACGGTTTCATGTCTGGCCGCGTTTTTCGGCCAATGCTCGCTTCAAAGGAATCAAGTGTACCACTTCCCTGTGATGGTCTGGCCAGATTTCAGCAGCTCATAACAGATATGAGCCTTTTGATCCCACCAAATACTGAGAATTTGCTTAGCGCCATGGATATTTGCCTTTGGTGTCGATTCGGCTGGTTGGCCGGGCTTCACATATGATCTCTTAAGCTTCGGGTTATTGTAATCCATTTTTCATCGCAAGTAATGATTCGGTTCAAAATGATTTTCTTTTATAGCATTTAAGCATAATTTCGGACATGCAAAATCGTCTTTCAAGGTCTCTCGGCTGCAATTCGTATGGTACCCAATTTCCCTGCTTTTGGATGAATCCTGCTGCTAGAAAACGTTTTGAAATTGCTGATTGAGTAGCTCCCAATGATTTTGCATCTCTACTTCATGGAGTAATGCCTTCAATTCTTGGAATCCTAACTTTTTTGGCTGGTCTGGGCGATCTTTGTCTTCCGTGTCAAAATCACCACCTCTGAATCACATAAATCCTGAGAAATCGTTGTGCTTAAGCGGCACTTTTGATGATTCGGCACTTTATGATGATTCTTTGATACAAAATTCAACATTTTCAAAGAAAAAAAAACTTTGTTATTTACACTACAATGTTCAATAACTAAGTGAGAATAAATGACAGATATGTACACTTCAAAATGACATAAGTTATTAAAAACAAATTTCTTAATTTTATTTTTGGATTTAGACCTCTTATTTATATTGTCAAACCTGCATTTTTTTAAATTTTCCAATGTGTTGTGTTGCAAACCAACTAACAAATTTAAAATACCGTTTCAATCAGTCATCCTTAATAAAAAAGCAGCGACATTACGATAAAAAATTACTGATCATACATGCAGTAATGCGTTACCATCCATAATATTATCCCTAACGATCAATCAATTTGATCGGATCATACATAAGTTGGATACGGTTGTACGTCCACTTAAGAAGGTATTTGGTGGCCAACATCACATTATAAACGTACGAGCGAGTATATTGGAAATTAAGCTTAAATATTACTTGCACCTTACAACTGGCCAGTCACTGACTGACTGTGTGTCGTCTTCGACATGAGTACAACATTCATTTATAAAGCTTCTGCTAATTTTACCAGCACAAAACTGAAGAGGAGAGACAGACGCACATAGATCGATCGATCGTTGAATATATATGTATGGATGATCATGCGATGGCTGGTTGCTTGGTGACCATGTTGTGATCACTGACAGTTGATAGTTGTAGCTGGCGCATGCTTGAATTTTTTTGCTACATTACACATGAGCACCAAGTACATACAGATAATTTTATCTTTTTTTTTTGTAGTTTTTTATTTGTCTGATTCATTTTTTATTAAAACGTGAACTTATCGCTGGATAATTTAATACTGTCGTCTGTGTTGTCTTCATTTAAAATTTTACTCACAAACTTATAATCGAAACAATATAATTTTCTGAATTGAGATACGATTATTATGGTCGTTGATTGTTTGTAACTACTTTATGAATGAATTGTTTTGTTTTTTAACTTGATCTTGTCTTCTCTTAAAACGTTTTAAAAATAATTCATCCATGTTAAATTAAAGGGTTTTCGATTACTTTAATGTTAGAGAATAGCAACAATTACAGTCATCATTTTGCAAAGAAAATTGATTTGTTATTTTGAATGCATTGTTTAATAGATTGTTTTAAAATATGGAACATATTTATTTTAAGAAAAGCCTGGATAAATTAATAAATTTAAGTTTCAAGACAATAAACCATTTATGTTATAAAATATACATCTGACTATACGATCGTGTTTCGCTCCTGGTGGCTATGAGTGCAGACAACTAGATTAAACTAATTATTTAAACACTATTAGAGATAATGTTTATAAATAATTACGAACGTTAAAGGGTTAATAAAGTATGTTTTAATAAATAATTTACAATTGACCATTTTCCATAATTATCAGCACTATTTACAATTATGGCTCAATTATAAAAAAAATCTAAATACGTTAGCATTAGCATAAATATTATTATTCACAAACACTTGCATAATACTGCAACTAAACTATCAAATACAATATTTTTTATTTATAAGCTAAACATAATAAAACCGTTTTGTTACAAATTCAAAAATACTGATAATTTTAAAAATAATATAATAATGTATACATAAATCTTAATAAATATTCTTTAAAAAAAAAGGAAAAAAAAATCTCATCTCCAATTTCTAAGAATAAAAGTGATGCTTTGAAGCTGATAACAAATTCATATTGAAGCTATAGACGAGACCAATTAAATCAGTGATTCCCAACCTTTACTCGAAATTTAAAAAAAAAAAATAAAATAATTTTGTTTAACATTCCACAAACATCTGGTTTTCATTTTCGACGAATTATTTACCTTTAATATTTTTAAAATTACTTCTAGGGAAAGTAACAAATAAAACATTTTTTTGGTGATCGGCACTTATAGCCCACAGGGGCAGAACTTGATCGCTTAAATTACACTGTCCAACTACATTTTTGGAATAGACTAGCGACAATATAATTCTATCAATATAATTGATAGAATAAACTTGTAGTCCAGTTGGTCCGGATTTTTTTTTTCAGTGGGTTAAAAGTTTTAATATTTTGATCGAAGGTAGCATTATACAAACTGAAAAAAATGTAAGTTAATATCTGAGAGAATTCTTATTGCAGTGTTATATTGTGGAATTTTATGGGGATGATTTTTGTGGAAGATATTAACCCCCTATAAATTACTTCTAGGGAAAGTAACAAATAAAACATTTTTTTGGTGATCGGCACTTATAGCCCACAGGGGCAGAACTTGATCGCTTAAATTACACTGTCCAACTACATTTTTGGAATAGACTAGCGACAATATAATTCTATCAATATAATTGATAGAATAAACTTGTAGTCCAGTTGGTCCGGATTTTTTTTTTCAGTGGGTTAAAAGTTTTAATTTTTTGATCGAAGGTAGCATTATACAAACTGAAAAAAATGTAAGTTAATATCTGAGAGAATTCTTATTGCAGTGTTATATTGTGGAATTTTATGGGGATGATTTTTGTGGAAGATATTAACCCCCTATCTCCTCTCTTTAGGGGTCAATTTCACCCCTTTTTCGAGAAAATCGAAAAAAGTCCTTTCAAAAAGGACATTTATGGATTTGGACACCTTTTTCGTGCCCTTCAATTCTCTTTTAACAAGAGCCTGATATATCTCCACTGCACTATGGCAGAATTTCCAAATTTTCCAACATCATATTTTTTAAATTTTTTTTATCACGTTCTATTGTCAACATATTGGAAAGAAAAAATAAATACAAATAATGACAGTTGATAACCCATAATTAGGCATAAAATGCTGATAATATATAAATTTATTCTAATTCATTTTATTAATTGTGAAGCAGTATAATTTTTTATTAAATAAATCGTCGTTTTCCAAAATCTACTTTCAATAAAATAAATCTTTGAATATGGATCCTATTACTCGAGGTGTGTATTTTTAACTGTTGTAAAGATATTTCGTAAATGTTTGTATTTAGAACTTATTTTGATGTTTTTACTGGGTCATCTTTTTTGTGAATAGTGTTATTGTCTTTTGTGGAGTAGAACTCCCGTGGATAACAACCTTTAATGGAGTTTCCTACATGTAGTTGTTCGTGGGAAACTAGGGTTTAATGCTATGTAAATTTTTTTGCAAATAGTTGCAAACTCACGACTTAATGATGCTTTTGCAAAAGGTAAGTTCATATGGGAGCCCCACGAAAAAGCTGATATGACTTTCGTAATTTTGTCTAAGGTTTATAGAAAGCATTAATTTTTTTTCGAAAATCCCCCTTATGGGCGGCCCACTACAAAAAAGGGGGCGTGGACCTCCCATTTTTACTCAAATCGAATAGTTTGACAGTAGAAGACTGCATACCAAATTTGGAGTGTCTAGCTTGTCGGGAAATAGTTTTTGCCGCTACTTTGGGTTTTTCGGCCATTGTGCACTGGTCTTATCTCCAGCCAGTTTGAAGGATTTAACTTTCTTGGTACAAACAACACTCTTGTACCACTCAAGACCTTGCTGATCATAGTGACAGGATGTCAAATCAGGCCAAAAATATGAATGGAAGCATCCGCCTTTGTAAGAAATGTCTGGCTTCTTTTGCGTCAACTGCATATTGCTTGCCATACCAAGAACTTTTTGAGAAAATTTTCTGCTTTTGGGTCCTAAACTTTTCTACAATATTCCCTCAAGCATTAGCAACATAAAATATTGATCCGGAAGCTGCGAAAAATTGTCCATACGTACGTTTCGTCATCCATTATGCAGCAGTTATATTTATACCCTTCACCTTCGTGAGAAGGGTATATATAGTTTGTCATTCCGTTTGTAATTTCCACAATATAATTTTCCGACCCTATAAAGTATATATATTCTGGATTCTTATAGATAGCGGAGTCGATTAAGCGATTTCCGTCTGTCTGTCGACTTTCCGAAGCCCCAAAATAACTTGCATACACGATTCATACATCAATATCATCGGAATTCTTCCGGCTCGGTTGCTACTTAAAATCGAGAAAATCGGTCCACAAATGGCTGAGATATAAGGAAAAAACCAGGACAACCTCGATTTTTGACCTATTTTTTACCTATATCTGGATTACTAAGTCATTAATATAGACAATATGGATATCTAATGCTAGATATTTCAAAGACCTTTGCAACGACGTATATAATACCATAGTAAGTTGGCCATACAATGGGACAAAATCGTAAAAAAATATTTTTTAAACCGATTTTTTTTCCACCAAAAGTTTTTTTTTCGCTAAATATTAAAAAAAAAATTATAAAATTTTTTTAAAAACAATTCGAAAAAAAATTTAAAAAAAATGGAAATAAAATAAATTTTATTTACCTAAAAATATTTAAAATTTTTATTTTGAAGTATAATTTGGTGAAGGGTATATAAGATTCGGCACAGCCGAATATAGCTCTCTTACTTGTTTTTTATAAAATTTGACTTCAATTTCCGCGTTCTGTCTTTGCCCTTCTAAATTGTCTGCAGAGTTCCTGCCAGAACTTTTTGAGGCTTGTATGTTTTTAAACCTGTATTGGCTTTAACTTTTCGTATTAAATAGTCCGAGTACTGAGCTAACCGGACCTGCTTTCCTACCGGATGTGTTGGGAGCTCTTTTGAAAATACTTTCTATTTGTTGGCTTTAAAAACATCATGTGGACCATTCCTTCTACCTGAAATAGGTTTTTTTATCAACGGACAAGATCCCAATACATACTTGGATTGTTTGGCCAACTTTTTGTAGGACCAAATTGGGTTTTGTTGAAAATATTTAATAATTTTAGTACGCATTTTATTCTCATCACTCATTTTAATCAGATTACCAACAAATGAACATAATTAACAAATGAAACATTAAACCATAGAGAATAGACATAGAGCGGAAACTCTCCTGTCAAAGACCTAACTCAGTTGTCAAAAACCTAAGTGTTGACAATGTATTAGTAGAAAAAACTATGTGAAAACAAAAACAAAATTATTTTGAGTAATTTTTTTGTTTGAGTTTTTTTCTAGTTTCCGCTATATGTTTCTCTATGCATTAAACATAATAACTGAAATGCTTTACAAAGGTAACTTGATCAAAAAAAAATCAAATTATATTTGGGTTTTAATGAAAAACGTTTGTTTTTTCGATCTCAGTCCTTAGGTTTTAAATGTTCTACTTTTCTACAATATAAACTGATAATTTTTGGGTATATATAATTGTTTTTTATAAATACGCTCCACGTTGTGAAACACTGATTTAAATAATATGAGTATTTGAAATGATATGTAGAAAACAGAAGGGACTCATCATCGATTCATGCATTCCTAAATACATAATATGAAAGGCGATAAGACACATTTTTTTTAAATTTTTGTTTACACTCTTTGTTTTAATGGAGAAGATAAGTTTGTCATAATTATGTAGAGAAATCAGATTTAAACAAAAAAAAATGAAATTTGAACTGTATTTGAAATAATGAAGAGACATTATGTTGTGATTGCAGGCGTAATGTAAAATCCAATATACAAATCATATATGATTGTGTATGAATTTATCAACAGTTGAAGAAGATGATTTTGTCTCACAGTTGGACATAGTACGAGTAGTTTAATGTAGTTTCAACTCTATGGCGGCATTATTAAAATGTTAAACTGGGTTTTTGTGTTGTTTTTTTTTTTGTTTGTGACTTTTTGTGGGAAATTTATGCGTTTAATGAACTTGCACAATATCAGTGTGTATAGATCATTTGTTCGTTCGTTTGTTCTTTCGTCCACCCGTTTCTGGTGTATTTCAAAACGAACAGGAATATTGCAAGGCTGATGTGTCGTTAATGATAAACTTTGTGTAAAAAGAAAACGTAGCAAAATAGTACGTATGTACTCCTTTACCACCGCTCGCACTGTGCATACACGGTAGTAAAAATTAAACAACTGACAAAGTTTTTAAGGTTTTAATGTTTTGAAGAGAAACCCAAAATAGCAGAAACATATACAGAAAATACAACTACACCATTTTCAATTGTTTTTCAGAAGTTTCAATCATATTTCAGAGAGTTCCAATTATATTTTACAATTTCCTTATTTTACAATTTCCTTATTCACAAAGTTCAATTATATTGCAAACATTTCTATTTGTATTTCAATATTTTCAATCTGTATTTCAGAATTTTTCTATTTGTGTTGCAGAAATTGAAAATTTCTGAATTAAAAAATCGAAAAATCTAAAATAAAATTAGAAAGCTTGAAACTGAATTTAAAATTAATGAAATACAATTGGAAATGGTGTAGTAAGTAGTTGGTAGATGTAAAACTACAATAAGCCTGATTTGTCTTAAGTATAAAACTGAAAATCTGTTTTAATTTAAACAAAAAATTCTAAAAGTCGTTGTAATTTCTTTGAACGAATCAAAACATTTGCACAGTTAAACATTCAACATTTTGTCGTTACCGCGTTAAGCATATTTGTTTCATTAGGGGTATTCATAGGCGATCTACCGTAAAATATTGTTTATATGAATTAAAAATGAGAGATTTACAATAGAAGGCGTATCTGTTGAACGCGGTTATTATATTTAATAACTTATATGTCACTTAGTTATTGAATATTAAGGGCTGATATCGAAAAAACCTTAACATACATTTTTCATTAAAACTTTTAACACAAATATTATTTGATTTTTTTTTGATCAAGTTAATTTGGAAAGCATGTCAGTTATTATGTTTAATGTCAATTATGTTCATTTGTTGTTTATCCCAAACCCAACTTGGTCCTACAAAAAGTTGGCCAAACAATCAAAGGTCTGCCGTCAAACTGTTTCCAATGTTATTAAACCTGGTTCAGGTAGAAGGAATGGTCCTCATGATGTTTCTAAAGCCTGTAAATAGAAAGCGATTTGAAAAGAGCTCCCAATACAACCGGACTATTTGGTACGAAAAGTTAAAGTCAATGCAGGTTTGAAAACATACAAGGCTCAGAAACTTCCTGACAGGAACCCTGCTAAAAATTTAGATGCCAAAGACAGCACGGAAATTGAAGTCATATTTTATAAACAAATATAACTGCTGCATAATGGATGACGTAACTTATGTTCTGGAACATTTTTCGAAGCTTCCGGGTCAATATTTTTATGATGCTGATGATAGAGGGAATGTTTTAAAAAGGTTTAGGACCCAAAAGCAGAAAATGTTCCCAAAAATTTCTTGGTATAGAAAGCAATATGCAGTTGCAGCAAAAGAAGCCAAACATTTGTTACAAAGGACTCTATAAAAACCGAATTAACATCAAGGAATATTTACAAAAGAGGACGTTTTCATTCATAAGACTTCTTAATGTGTCCACTTAGTAATGTGTCCTAGTTTGGCATCCTGTCACTATGGTAAGCAAGGTCTTGAGTGGTACGAGAACAATAATGTGTTATTTGTACCAAGAGAGGCAAATCCTCCAAACTGCCTGCAGCAAAGGCCAGTGGAGAGATATTGGGCTCTTGTTAAAAGAGAATTGAAGATCACAAAAAAGGTGTCCAAAAGTGTGCTAGATTTTAAACGGAGATGCACTACTTTTTTTGCACCGAATTATTACTTGCCATGGATCCATTACAATATTCCGAAGCGTAACAGATCGTATGTGAAGCCCGGCCAACCAGCCGAATCCAAATATCCATGGCGCTAAGGTAATACTCTGTATTTGCTGGGAGCAAAAGCTCCCTATCTATTATGAGCTGCTGAAATCTGGTCAGACCATCACAGAAAACCTGTACCGAACGCATCTGATACGTTTGAAGCGAGCATTGGCCGAAAAACGCCCAGAATATTCGGCCAGATATCACCACATATTTCAATATCTGTTTAAAAGTATTTAGAATGATGTGGTTGGGAAGTTTTGCCCCGTTTTGAACGCTCTCTCTCTCTTCACTCCAGAACAGAGTATTCGGCTTAATTCGTTCTTGGCCACATAATATTAGCAGTTCTTTTGGTTCGGAATCCAGATGGTCAATAGTTTGAATAAATTTATATTGTACAAATGTTTCAAAATAAAAGCTAATTTTTTTTTTAAGAAATCCAGCATTTTTAATTCATAAACCCAATATAATTAAAATACTCGAATTTATTAGTATTATTTACATCTATATTTTATTAATTTTGGTATTTTTATTTATTATTCATAAACATTTGCTGGTTGTTAATATGTTTAATTAAATTATTCGAATATTTTTTTTAACTAATCGTTTAAATAATCCAGAAAATTTTAATTTAAAAAAATTATCAACTTTTATTCGAATAAAACTCGAATAATTGACAAGCCTAGTATTTAAAGGTAAAGGTATTTTTGCGGTAACTGTAATTTCAGTTATTTCAGTAACGGTAACTTAGCAGAAATTTAGGGGACTGGTTTTTACAAGGTGGAAGTAGTTCAGAATTCAGTAAAATTTGAGTCTGATATACCAACAAATAAAAGTGCTAAATAAAATCGTAATCATAACTTTTTGTAATCGATATACACACAACAGCCAGAAAAATGAGTAAACACCACAAATTATTTGATTTTTTTTCAGAGATTGGGCTGAATGAAAGTTTTAAGATGGACTATAATGATTTTCATGATCTTCAAAAATCAAAAAATTCACTGGTGTTTACTCACTTTTGAGGCTGTGTGTATTAAATTTTCTAATTAAAAAAATAGAATTTAAATAAATTGTTTTTAATTGCAGTAGATTAAAATTATTAATTTTGCATATGAGTAGCCATAATGATTTAGTCATGCAAAGATTTTTAATCACAATGTTTTTCTTTTTTATGGACTTAATAATGTCTGTGGTAAAGAAGAAAAAAATTATAAAAATATATACACATAAATGACATTATAGATGTTAAGTGATTATCTAAAGGAATATTTGAAAAATTAAAACATTTTGTTCACAATAGGATATAAAATGCAGAAAAATTACAAACAAAAAAAAAAACTATAAGAAAAATGCACAAACATAAGGAAGATGATGCAAATATAAAATGCAATTATAATACAGTGGATCACAAAAGTTGAGTTCCGTAGGAAAGGGGATATACAAAATAAAATTGTAATAAACTTACTTTAAATTTCTTATGTTTAAGGATCAAGTAAAATGAAATGATTACATTTATTTTTGTTAATTTTTAACCCCCATTATTTTGCCCTTCACTGTTATAATTTATAATGTTTGTCATTTAACAAATACAACATAAAACATGGCAAATTTTTGTGTTTATTTTTTCCACAGAACGTGCTCTCCAGAAACAAACAGAAGAAGGAGTAAAAAATACAAATAAACAAAAAAAAAATACGAGTAACATTTCTTTATGTTTTGGAGATTGTAGCAAATTTTTTTATTTGCATTCAAGTCTGTCTGTCCGACCGTCCGTCCATCCAACTTATGTACAACACAAGAAGCACAACAAATATAAGAGAGAAGAAAAAAACAACATGACAATGACAGAGGAAAAAATTACAGGGAAAAAAAATTAAAGGAAACGAACACCACAACCCACAAAAATACACATTAAAAACTCACTACTGACAAATCCATAAAGTGAAGGAAACTTTTTTTTATTGGTTTCTTTGTTGCGGTAGTTTGGGGAAGCTCTCGAAACAAACGTAAGACAACACAGAGCAACAATGATACATATGTGCAACACGTAGTAAAGAACCGAAAAAGGAACCTCAACAGCAACAACACGGCAACAACATCAGCCCAAAAACATAAAACAGCAGTAACAAACACAACAACCAACGACATAAAGAAATTACGCAAAAGCGCAGGCGCAACATGCTGCCATTCTGCACAGATCCACACACAAACACACATTTTTACATACATACACAATCAACATAAAAATAACAACAACAAAATAAAAGAAAAAAATCTACAAAAACAATGATGAAAATTGCTGCTGATGTTGCGCTTCTTGTTAGTTAGTAAATGTTAGATGACAACAGAGTTTCAAAAGAATTTAATTTAAGAAAAAACGTCATGTCGAATAATTCGAAAATATGAAATATTCTACACCAGTCGGTCAGACAGCTTATATTGAATGTATGACTTAAAAATTTTACAAATCAGGCCAATTTCGGAAACTCTCTTCTGTACCGAAACAAATAGTAGTCAGACGGGGCAAGGTCTAGACCCATGGTAGGCGTTCATATTGTTCAGGTTACGATGATTTTCGTCAAACAACCCGAATGTGAACAAAAGAGCGTAAAAATACACACAATTAATTCAGTTTCTTGTTGTGGATATTTTATTTTTTACCCAAAAGAGCACACAAATTAAATGCCTCTTTTTGCCTACCAATGGTCTAGACTATAAGGCGGGTGAGGCAAAACTTCCAAACCACTTCATTCTAAATACTTTTTAACTGGTATTGCAACATGTGGCCGCATATTCTGCGCGTTTTTCGGCTAATGCTCGCTTCAAACGAATCAGTTTCGTTCGGAACAGGTTCTCTGTGATGGTTTGGCCAGATTTTAGTAGCTTATAATAGATAGGACCCTATTGGTCCCATAGCGTCAAGGGTATTTGGGTTTGGTGTCGAGTCGGCTGGTTGGCCGGACTTCAACTACGATCTTTTACGCTTCGGGTTATCTTAATGGATCCATTTTTCATCGCAAGTAATGATTCGGTGCAAAAATTTCTTTTGTAGCGTTCAGACATGCAAAATCGTATTTCGGGGTCTCTCGGCATCAATTCGTGTGGTACACAATTTCCCTGCTTTTGAATGAATTCTGCTGCTCGGAAACTTTATTAGCTCCCAATGATTTTGCCTTCAATACTTGGTCTTCAAACTTTTTTGGCTGGCCTGGGCGATCTTTGTCTTCCGCTACGAAACTATCTAATTTTACTTTGAAAATCAGTCAGCGATTCGCGTAACGTATAGACGACTTCGTGATTTTTATGGCGCACATAACGATGAGGTTAATTTTTGGTTAAACGGGTTTGTTAATAAATATGGAGTAAGAAAGACTCCATTACATATAGAAAAATTCACCGATTGGTGTGCCGGCTTCAAAAATGAAGCCGGAGCTCACGTTACGATCAATAGAGATCGTTACCTTACCATGATCAACGATTTTGTCGATTTCGATTAACTGAAATCAAAATTCGGCGATAACTTGATTTCGAGAAATGAAGTCACTGGTTTATGCTGATAAACCAGCAATAACTGACGCCTTTCAGGCCAACATTCATGTTATTTGTGACATACGGCCAGCGATGCTCAAAAAAGTGTGCCAAAATTGGACGTCCAGAATGCGCATCGTCAAGAACATGCCCGAAATCATTAGTGTAAAAATCAGCGTTTTATTTTTGCTTCGAAAATGTCGAATTTTGTACCATCGTATCGTCATATGCGGGAAGTTTTGCTTTACTTCTTAAAAAAAGTACCACTGAAGTACCACTGAAGCACCAATGAAGGTGTTCCATCGGTTTCAACGTGCGAAAGATGATTTGTGATGATTCAGAAATGGTGATTTGACCCGGAAGACAAAGATAACCCAAGCCTACCAAAAAAGGTTGATGACCAAGAATTGAAGGCATTACACCATGAAGATTGTTGTAAAACTCAACAAGAGCTTGCAAAATTATTGGGTGCTACTCAAGCTGTAATTTCAAAACAGGATTCATCCAAAAGCAGGGAAATTGGATGCCATACGAATTGACGCTGAGAGTCGTTGAAAGAAGATTTCGTATGTCCGAAATAATGCTTGAACGCTATAAAAGAAAATAATTTTTGCACGTAATCATTTTTTTCAATGCAAAATGGATCCATTACGATAACCCGAAGATTAACAGCCAAACAGAATCTACTCCAAAGAAAAATATAAATGGCGCTAAGGTAATGCTCTGTATTTGGTGGAACCAAAAGGCTCCTATATATTATGAGCTGCTGAAATCTGTACCTGTACCGAATTTATTTGAAGCGAGCGAACATTAAGAAAAAACTAAAGTCAAGTTGAATTTAAATTTAATTATTTTCTAGAAATATTGGTGGGTACCATCTCCCTGACTATGTGGCAACTTTTCGCAAATGATTCATTAGTAGTAAGATTTTTGGAAAACTTAATGAAACACGTGATTTCCTTCATGTTCTACAATACGTATATTATTAGCACAAGGATTTAACTCCTTTAAACACTTAATTCTTTACAAATATTTTCTTGTTTATTCTTGTTGATTTTTTCCCTGTTGATGACTTTTAGTTATTTTCAAAATCTGTTAATTTTTTTTCGTTGGCAAAATTTTTAGCAACAAAAGAAAATAAAAAATAGTTTGTTTTAAAGAAGTACTCAAAAAATCTTCTTAACTAAATTAACCATTCACATTATTGATACACTAAAACAAATTAGATACTCGTATTTAGAATATTGTATTGAAAATGTTAAGCAAAAGTAATCATTTGGTATTAAATGGTATAATTACATAAATTGAGGAGCCGCAGAACAAAAGGTACTTTTTGGAAAATTTAAAAATTTTGGGAAATTGATTTTTTTTTAAAAATTTAACCCAAATATTATAAATATACCAAAAAATAAATTTGTAAAAAAATTCGAAAAAGTTCCTTTTGTTCTGCGGCTCCTCAATTGTCACCAATAATGTTTTCGGTAATTTCTAATAAATACATTACTTGGTAATGGGTGGTCGTTACTCTTTTATTTTCTTTTCTAGTGTAACTTGATTTAAATGTATGTAATTTAATGTTAATTTTATGTCAACAAATACTTGCCTCATATTTATTGTTTCAGTGTACTTAATGTGAGTGCAAATTTGGTGTGTTTTTTTTAGGTCATATACAATTTTCGTATTTGTATCCCATGCGAAAATTCAAAGCAATTTAATCTATGTAAAGAATTTTTAAAATAACTCATGGTATTTTAATTTCTTTATACACAAACGATTGTTATAAAATTTAGTTGTTGACATGTGAATGTGGGTTGTTTCTTGGCTTTGCAAAGGATTTCAATGATTTATATTTAATTTAAAATGCAATTTACGAACGTTTAAAGTTTTTGCGGTGAACATTTAATAGGTTTCGTTAAAAAAAATGGTAAAGATATACGAAATTAAAATTGAGAAACAAAAAAAAAAAATGCAAATTGTAATGAGAACTGATTTTAATTCTCATATTTTAGTTATTTCCGGCAAAATTAACAATAAATGGGTGAATTACAAATACACCAAGGACCACGTAGACTGAATTTGGCTTTTCCAGATAATGATCGAGCCAAAAAATATACCACCAGTTTAAGTACTCCTTAAAAATCTGAATACTGGCTTAATCTCTTCAGACCTGAATATGAACTGATTGCGATAGCAAACTCTTCATGTATTTTTTCTACATTCTGGTGTAAAAATTAAATATTCATCTTTTTTTATACCCAACATCAAAAAAGATGGGGGGATATAGTGATATTGTCACTTCGTTTGTAACACATTATTTTGTATATAAATTCTGGGTCCTCATAAGATTAAAATACCGTCTAAATATGTCCGTCTGTCTGTTGAAAACACAAAGGAGAGAAGCTAAACTCCCCTTACAAACCTTCTTACTGAAGGCAAAATTTATTTATGGCTAATTCCTGGAAGCAATACAACATGCCTGTTTGTAAGAAATAAGAGTAATTTCAATAATTATTTAAATATTTCACTTACAAACGCTTCTCTGTTAGGGATAACAGTAAGCTTACATTAATAAAAAAAATCCTTTGAATTCTTCGCTTATATTTTGATTTTCAGTAAGCATACATATCTTTTTATCTTCCCAAAACCTAATTTTTTTTTACTGGATTGCTTTCAAAAAACTTCAGTCACACTTAGTATAATAATTGCAAATTTGCAAAAACGGCCAATGAATTTATGAGATTTAAACGTATCCCGTATTTAGTTAAATTGTCTATATTGTATTCAAAATTTTACTCCTAATAAAGTCTATAGTAATCAGTACTAAAAATAAATTTTCAAATATTTTGCCTAAATTTCTGAGAAAAATTTGAAAAATCTTGTATAAGTAAATATGAAGACAATATTATTGAATAGCCAAGACATTTAGCTTTAATTTAACGCATGATACATCTTTTGAAAAATATTTTGTTTTATTAGGGTGGAGTTGTTCTTATTTGAGAAGTTTGAAAACCGAAACTTGAAACTGGTTGGTGTACTCGATACCTTTTTATAAATCACTGGTTTATTAAAAAGAAAATTGTTGTCATTGTCTGAAAGTTTTTTCCTCATACATACAACTCTGAAAGTACTAGGGTGGGTCAATAGTCCGCGATTTAATTATCTCTTAACTGAAAAAGCAACACTGCTCCTGTCAAAAGGCATCTGTCAGTTTTCACCTGTCAAAATTTAAACAAACTGCGTCATTTAGTTTGTTTTTGACAGCCATTGATAGCAGACTACCTTGAGAATTTCGTGTACTCATACAGCATATTTTTTGCGGAAAAAACCATAACTCAACTAAAGGCTAAGCTATATGAATACTATGGGAACTCTGCACCATCAATTTCAATGGTAAAAAAGTGATTTACTGAAGCCATATGCATCTTACATGATTCAGTTATTTAAATTTTGAATGATCACTTGTTTGTGAGAAAGCTTTCCGCAAGATGGCTGCCGCGTTGGCTCACAATAGGGTGCAGAAAAGGGTACATACAAGTGCAGTTTCCATGACAAAAATCTATGAATTAGGCTACGAAATGCTCTCTCTTCCGCCCTAATCTCCGGATTTAGCCCCGAGTGACTATTTCTTGTTTTCATACCTGAAGAAATGTATCGGCGAAAAGAGATTTGACCTCAATTATCTCACAAAAAATACCTACGATGAAATCATATCACAAAAAATACCATCGACAAATCTTATTTTTTTTTGGAAGGGATAAATTGGAGAAACGTTGGACAAAGTGCATAGAGCTCAAAGGAGACTATGTTGAAAAATAAAATAATTATTTATCCAAAAACCTGTGTTTCATTCTAAAAGGAATGGATTTTATGACCCACCCTTTTTTGGTATTGAGTAGAAAAGTAGACAATTTTTATATAATTCGGCTAATTCGAAAAATTGTACTTCTTTTATTTATTTTAAATAATGTGTATGGGTTTTTCAGGTAACACACAAAGAAAATCATATTAATTACACGGTGCTACAGTGAAAAGAAACTTGGAAAACGACCTAGCGTGGGTTATAGGCCTAGCTGAGTACATTAAAAATTTTGTCAAAAAAAATTCAGAAACATCCTAAAATTCAGAAATTATTCTAAAAATAAAAAAATAAAGTTTAATAACTTTTGCAAATATAAAACGATGTTAACAAGGTATGTCTCGTTTTTTTCTATATAAAAAATAACTACATACTGTCGAATTTGAAAAATGTTGAAAAAATAAAATAAAAAAAATGCGAAACTTTTTATAAAAACTATCCCAATTTCTTGGAATATACATTTTATGCACACAAAGCTTTATTCTTTGCCTCTCCATAATTGTTTAAAATTTTGAAATCGGTCTAAAAATGTGTGCGTTAGAGGTACTAAAGTACAGCATACCCTTTTAGTATATCTTCAACTAGGCCTACAAGCCCCATTAGGTCGCTTTTCAAGTTCTGACAAAAATTGATGAAATTGGACATAAGTTTTATATGAATCTGAATCTTTCTACCAACTTTTGTGAGGATCAATCCATAATTGGCCCTACCCCAATATATCCCCTATATCAGAAAAATATTTTATTGTCTTGTTAATAATCAACTAAACTGTTCGCCGAGCCTTTAGGTCTTCTCAAGAACAGGAAATGTGTCAAAAGTATTTCTAAAATTTAATTTGTTTGAAACCACGAAGGATATCTAAATATTCTTAACAGAATTGCTCGATACAAAAAAATACTTTATGCAGAATCAATTGGAAGCGGTCTTGGAAGGACAGTTTTTTTTTTACAAATAGGCACTGGTCGGTCATTTGTTAGTTTTTAAAACATATTGTTTAGATACTTGATACGAAAATGTAAAATATTGTCAATATCTACGAAATAAAGTTAAATAGTAGACAACTTTGGTAAGTAAGCTGACATTTATTTCAAATCAATATCGGCGGATATAAATAAACAAATATTTTTACTACACACAGAAAACAAATTAGTTGGAAAACGGTTACTATTACGAAAATTTTATAAAAGTAACCAAAATATTATTTTCATAACTAAAAATTCATAAATTCAACAGTTTTTCCATATTTACAGCTGCGGAAACATAGCTATAATGGAATTGTGGTTACTACAATAGTAACATTAGTTATTGTAATCAATTTGTATTTGGTTAAAATAAATTCAACGAAATCGGCAGACACAACCTAATTAAATTCTCCTCTTAGTATTAAATATTGGTTTTTGCAATCATAAACTTGTTTGTATTCAAATAATTTACGCTTTAACTATATTTTCAGTTGTAGTTATTAATAAATTTACGAATTCTATGTTCCCAACCGACAAAAGATTACGTAAACCCAATAATGTAAATTTGTTTGACTTTTTTAAAAATAATAAAATATTAAAACAAAAATAACTTTAAATCTGCAATTGTTTACATAAAAAATTAAAATGAGTTAAAAAAGAAACTAATGTGAATTCGCTCAAGGTAGCGGTAGGTCTATATAGGGTAAATATGCCTTTGTGTATGTATGTTTTTCAAAAGATATGTATTTCAAAAGATATTCAGCTTGATAACGGAATGGATTATGTGGAATCTGTGGTAGATTGCAGACAAAAGATGATGGAAATCTTAATGGAATGATTTACTCCCTGACGAATAATGTCCGAAATAATGGTAAATTGTAACATATTCCTTAAAAATCATTGTTTAAACAGTTTTGTAAATTCTCCTCAGGAATTCTATAAACTTTGATCCAAGCGAGGATCGTTTTGAAAACCTACATCATTAAGTGCTTACATATGCATTTGTGCAGAAGCACATAAACGGTGTCTTTAGAAACATCGCGTTCCATTTTCGTCAGCGTTATTAAAGGGTAACGGTTATACTGTTAAGAGAAATGTGCATTTATGCACTTATTGAACATATTATTTCATTGCCTCATTTGCCTATATCAAGAAACTCTAGCTGTAATTATAATACCTTCTTGAAATATTTCCATAACATTTTTACAGACATTTTCCGATAAATTTCGAAATATTAACTGTTTGTTTACAGATACCTGTTGGCGAGTCAATACTTTACAAGATTATAAATTCATTGTGGAAGGTCGTTTTGCTGACTGTAGATTCTTGAAAGTTTTACATTGTATATACTTAGTTTGACTTAATTCCTGATAATGAAAGTCCGAAATGAAGGTAACATAACTTATGACTTTTGGGATATGCTTTATAATACTCTTCAGGAATTCCACATGAAGATTCTACATACATCAGCCGTTTTGAAAAATTACCACATTTTGCCGATATACATAAAGCTGCCATAAAATCCATGTTTTGCTGCCAAGTTTTTAAATTTAGCTGCTTTTTTGATTTTCTAATAGTATTTACGTATTCATACATGTATAAATATGCATTTATTTGCAATTGTTCCCCTAATAAACTTTAATAAAACATACATAACTTCACAAAATAATATTTTTTTTTACTTGGGCTGTCCTAATAATTATATATTAAATTTGAATGTATTCCAACCGAATAAGTTTGTTATTAGCAGTTGTGACTATCAATATATTCAGTAACTACAACTGAATTATGTGATAGTACATGTAACCGACAGAATTCGATTGGCGACAAATTCGGTTGTGACAACGAATCTGTTTTCTCTGTGTACATAGGTCATGTAAATAGGCATTTATTTGTTAAAATTATGGGCATGAGTTCTCAAGCGCTGAAGACATCCACATGTTAACTTCATTAAAAATCTACATGAATATGTACGTAAGAGAGAAAAAAAGGTAATATTTTTGAAAAAAAAGATAATAATAAAATAAATGAAGCTTTTCCGTCGGTAATAGATTTTCTCTTTTCGATGGATGGCATCTCATCAATTGGGTTTCAGATTAATTCATGGTATCGCCAGGCTTTGTATTTTTTTCAAAATTATCTTCTTAGTCAAAAAAAAAAAAAAAATATAATCTTAAATTTGAAGGTGACTGTCTCTCCTACACAGAGAAAACAGATTCGTAATAGCAACCGAATTTGTTGCCAATCGAATGATTCTGCCTTAGTAATCGAATTTTAAAGTTGGTTGGTTTCTTCAAATGAAATTATTCTTTATCAACTGACTTTCAGTTGATAGAACCGAAAAATTCTATATGTACAACCGAATCATTCGATTGGCAACAAATTCGGTTGCTATCACGAATCTGTTTTCTGTGTGTATTAATTTATTTATATTCCACTGGGGACATGAATCAGAATATATGTTTAATCGATATCTTGTGGTCATCTTCAATATATTTTATGGAATACTAGCTGAACCCGGTCCGCGTTGCTGGCCTTTAGAAAACATCTGTTTTATATTTCATCTCGATCTCGATTTTAATATACAGTGTCGGAAAAAGTCGGTAAACCAAAATTCAATGTTAATATTCGAAAATATTCTTTACGAAAGCACGGAATGGACCTAATGTAGTATTTTAAGTGTCTAAGACCATATTCAGAAAATTTCCTTTAAAATGATACCAGTTTGAAGCTAATCGGTTGGATGGTCTCAGACTCTATAACGGACATAGGTAGAAACATTTTTTGTATTTTATATATATAGATAGATGTAGGTTTTTAGTATGCTCTTGAAGTTCTGACTGAAAATTTAATACAATAGTGAACGTATATTTTTGAGTTTCTCATCTTTCTTGCACTATCAATACTATATAATTAGATTATAGAACTCCTTCCTCATACCCGCTTTTTTACCTAATTCTTCCTTGCCATTTTGTGTTCGATTGGTCAGTGAATGGCAAAAATAGCTATTGGAAAAAAGTATTTCAAATTATTTATGGAAGTTAGGGGAGTTGTCTACCAATTTCAATGAACATTACATATTTCCTGCATTCATTTCACTCAATATTTTTTCTATATTTTCAATCACTTTGTAAACTTAAATTATAAAAATCTTAAATGTCTGTATATCTTATTAGAATAATTCGTAAAGCTTACTTGAGGTTGGGTTTTATTTTAAAATTATTCTGTTGAAATTGTAATTGTCTAGAAGAAATGTCAACTTGCAAATTTGTTTATTTTGTTTAATAGTTGCACACTTATTTCGAAACAAATTTTCGTTTTAATATTTTCAATTATTTATGCACAATACAAAAATAAGCACATTTAGCATTTATTTCAAATAAAGAAAACCACATACATATGTACAAACACACTTTAATTATTTATTTTCACAAATTATGCACATTTTAAATTTTTCAACAAATATTCACGCTTAGAACCGCGCTTAAATCAATAAACAAATACCGGCGGCAATTTAAAATATACAGTGAAAATTGTTGAAAAGGTATCATCCAACTAAAAACAACCAACCAAAAGTATTTATTTAATAAAAGTATGTACTAAACACCACTAGAAAAATTGTCGTTTTCGTTGTTATTTTTGTATTTGAATTTTTAGTTGGTTTTGGTTTTTTAAACACAGATACTCGAGGTTCAACACAGACAGACCGAATGAAAACTGAATCGAAGACAACGAAGAATATTTTTTTGTTTTTCTTTCTTCTACTCGTAGTGTATTCCAGAGTCAGGTTGCGCTCAACGACAAATTCAAAACCGGACTGAAAATGAGTAGCGGGCGCACGTCTACGAAAGCGATTGCGGGTCGGACATAAACGAATAACGACACAATTGGAATTTAGTCAAGGCAAGGCATTCGTTGTTGTGGTTGTGGTTGTTGTCGTGTTGTTATTGTTTTGGTTGTGTTGTGTGGTGGTTTATTTATGGTAGTTGTTGTTATTGTTGTTGTGTTCGAGTGGATACAACAAATACATATTGACAACAACAATAACAGGAGAAAAATTATCATCTTCATTGTACGACGAGTACTTACCCATTTGGGATAAGAGTATTTTTATATGTGTATTGATGATAAAGTACAAACAAGTATCTACAAGTTGAGCACAATACGAAGGAAAATATACAGCAGGGATGGACAATTCAATACTGATGTAGTTTTCTAGTATAATTTTTGTTAATTTTAAATACTTTGCGATTGGATGACTAATATTAGTGTTGTCATTCGAACAAAAATTATTCGAATAATCGAGAATTTTTTTATTCGAATAAAAAATATTTTTCAATTTAGAATAAGAAATTATTCTATCAATAATTGTCTATTAATCGAATAAATTCATTTTCAAGTTAAAATTTAAAAAAAAAGAAAACATTCGTCAAAACTATCTCAAAATTTTATATCGGCCATATTGTTGATGCAACAACTGTAAAATTGGCTGTCATTTATTCAGTTTATTTTGCAAAAATCACCATGAACGGATATAGCGTCAACAACACGTACAAATGATAAAATTGTTTTATCAAAATTGGTGATATGTTCAGGCAACGTTCCGCCCGAATCGGCCATTTTACGGTGAGTCCCATTTCTGGATGAATGGTACGTAAACAAACAAAATTGTGGAATTAGGAGCGATTACAATCCACATGAGATCCAAGAGCGTCCAATGCATCCCGAAAAATTCACTGTTGGTGTGGATCATCGGTTCATATGTATTTGAGAACGACGTTGGCCAGGCCATTGCTGTCAACGATGAGCGCTATAGGTCGATGATTACCAAATTCTTTTGGTTTGAATATTATGATACGGACACCAACGATATGTGGTTTAAACAAGACGGCGGTACGCGTCACACAGCTCATGCCACATTGTATTTGCAATTTGAGGGCATGGTCATCTCACGTGGTGACGATGTGAACTGGCCACCGACATCGTGCAATTTGACCACGTTAGACATTTCCTTGTGGGGTGTTCTTAAGTCGTAGGTCTATACGAATAAGCCACTAACCACAGCGGACCTCAAAGCCAGCATAACCTATGTCATCGGTTAAAATCCAGCCTGATTTATGTGTCAGAGTCATGAAAAATTATATTCCAAACATAATGGCATCGATATGCCTTTCAAACTAATAAAGAATGTCGATGATATCTCACTAAAGACATGAAGCGCTTAATAAAATACCCTTTATCTCAATGAAACAAAAATAATAGTTTATATTGGGCGTATGATATAAAAATGCGGTATTTTTTCAAATGTTTAGCTTTTATTTTGAAACATTTGTACAATATTTTAAATTTTTCTGTCATTCTGACAACATATGGATTCCGAGCCAAGAGAACCATTTATTGGGTGTATTATTTATTAGATTTTAATTTGAAACATTTGTACAATATAAATTTATTCAAAGTATTGGCCATTGTTAGCTATGGCCTTTTACCATCGGATTCCGAGCCTAAAGAACTACTCATCTTTTGAGTCCAAGAACGAATTAAGCCAATATCGAATACTCTGTTCCAAAGTGAAGCGTATCCCAGAAAGAGCGTTGTGCATCGATCGAAACAAATAGTAGTCAGACACAGCACGGTCTCGACTATAAAGCGGGTGAGACAAAACTTCCCAAGCTCTTCATTTTAAATACTTTTTAACAGGTATTGCAACATGTGGCCGAGTGCTCGCTTCAAATTAATCAGTTGCGTTCGGTACAAGTTCCCTGTGATGGTCTGGATTGATTTCAGCACCTCATAATAGATAAGAATCTTTTGCTCCTACCAAATACAGAGAATTACGTTCAAGCATCATTTTGGAAAATCGTCTTTCAGGGATTGTCGGCTGTCCCGTCTTTGGATGAGAAACATGTTTTTTCCAGCTACACTTTCACAAGAGGTATCAAAATTTGCGTAATTTTACAAATATTGCCGTCTTGAGGGCTCTACTTTTGATACAATTTTTTTTTATTGATATATTTTATACTTGCAATTAATGTACAATAAAATAAAACTTATAATAAATGACTAACCGTAATAATTGGTATATAATTTGAAAGTGAATGTTTTGGGTCAGGAACATATTTTTTTCCGGAATTTTTTTTTTATAAAAAAATCGTTATAACATGTGTACGTTAGAAACGAACTCCACTGTATCTAGCAAATTTGTAGTGTCGTTTTTATATATAGTCGTGGCATATTTATAATATGTGTCGAATTTAAGGATAGCGAAATATAATCAAGAAAATAACTACTTTTCAAAACTTTGAAGATCGGTAGAGCCCTAAAGATATACACCCCTATCGGCAATAACATGTGAAATTTTGTTCCCATGAAATATCCATTTCCCTCGAAGGGAAAATTGCTATCGGGAATATCATGATAAACTTTACATTCACAATAGTTGATTTTGTTCGTAACAGCTGTTTATTGTTTACAAAATTCAATCTAAAAATTTCACAACAAGGGGAATTTTTTTCACGTTAACAAAGTTGATGAACGAAAAAAGAAAAAGGGAAAATATTTCATGTGAAATGTTGATTCGCGATAGGGGTGATAGTTTCATTTTATTTTTAAAATCACTTTGGTAATCTACGATCAATTACGCAAATTTTAGAAGGTCTTGCGTTAGCGAAATAAAAAAAAAAATCTCGGGACAACCTATTGTCGGCTTCAATTCGTATAGTACCCAATTTCGCTCTTCTTGAGTTTTACAATCTTCATAGAGTAATGCCTCCAATTCTTGGTCTTCAAACTTTTTTTTGCTGGCCTGGCCGATTTTGGTCTTCCGTGTTAAAAACAAATCTTCTGAACTACGTTGAAACCGATGGAACACCTTCATTTTGGTAAGCAATCGGTGTGTTTCAGCGGAACTTTTTTCATATTAAAGAAGTAAAGTAAAACTTCCCGCATATGACGCTTTGTTGGTACAAAAAACTTAATTGTTTACATTATAATGTTCAATAACTGAGTGAGAATAAATTCAGATATGTACCCTTCAAAATTACATATAAGTTACTAAAAACAAAAACCGCGTTCAAAAGATATGCAATCTATTGCAAATCCCGCATTTTTAAGTCATACATCCAATACTTCTGATAATTTTGTTCCACTCCATATTATTACATCCATGAGGGGGTCGGTAACGTCGTTTCTGGTCACTATAGAAATGTTTAAACTAATTTATAATAAGAGAAGATAGGCAAGATTGAAATAAGTAAAACTATAGACAACATATCAAAGTACAATTTGAAGCAACAGCAAATTTAAGAATATCTTTTGTGGTTTCTAAAAGAGAGCGTATAAAAGTGGCGCATGGTCCCCCTTCTACCCTAATTATATTTAAAAAACAAAAAGCTACTCTTTTAAAAAACATAACTTTTCCATCCCTGATAAGAAACCAAAATAAATAAAAGTACGAATATGAACGAGTACTCAACACAAAGGTATCAGTCGTTAATTTAATCTTGCACTCATTTAAAATGCCAAGGAGTGTGAGTCTGTTGATGCAGAGTGAGTGAATCAGAGTGAGAGTGAGTTAAGCTTAAAAGTTGCGCATTTGTTTTTAACTTCTTCAAGAGGCAAAAAAAAAACAAACAAAAATAACTAAACAGTAACAACATTAAAGGCAACAGCAAAGATAACTGGGCAATAGCAGCAACAATATGGGCAACCAACAACAGCAACAGATGATTTTGTATGAAGAAATATACTTTTTGAGGCGAATAAGCAATAAATCAAGAAAAGAAATAGTTACGAAGTCATGATGCCCGGCTTTTACTCTAAATGATTTTCACACAAATCAAATTTATTTATTAAATGTTAATATTTTTCTAAATTATGTTTTAATAAAAATTAATCTAGATTTTTCTATAAATTCTGAAAAACTCTAGTGACAACCTATGATAAATACAAACAAATAGTATGAGTAAAATCAAAAAAACCGAACAAAAAAAGTAATAAAATTTGCCGGCTAAAAATAGCTCATGGTTGAATGAGAAGATAAAGCCGATACACACAGTCTCAACATATAGAAATAAACAAGGACGGGCTTATATTTCACACATTCTCTTGTTTTAATGGCTTCGTATTTATTTGACAATCAGAAAGGCAACCTTATCAGTTGATTTTGAGTAGTGATTGAGTGAGTGAAATTTCATAGTGATAAAGTCAATAGTGAGTGGATTTTGTTAGGGAGACAACAATAGCAAGCAAGAGTAATGTTACCAGAGAGTTAGGCTTAAATAGAGTGAGCAAATAAATAAGCAAAGATATGTATGACCCACTGTGCCGTAGAGTCTATACAACCCGCATTTTTTTTGGGGGAAAAATAAAAAATATTCCCTCGTTTGATTTTAATTGTATTTTTTGTTGTTTTAAAGGGGTTTACTTTGCTTGACCAACAACACAGTTCATATTATTTTTAGTTTAGTTGTTGTTTGTGATATTAATTTGTTTTTTTTTATACATGTAAAGTCTCAGAGTGCAGTCTCTTATGTATATTTAATAAGAAGGGTTGATATTGGTGAGTTTATTTAATTAGTAAGTACATGTATGTGTATTAGCATGGTCCCAAAATAAAGGCAATTGAAAGACTCATCGATTAGTATATAAGATATTTCCGAGCAACTCTAAACATACTTAAACATTCATGATTTGTCTATTAAATTCTATATTTTTCCAAATTTTTATACACATTTATTTAAAATACCTCCATATTTTAGTTGATTGAGCCGAATAGGACCATCCTAATGTGTTATATAGACATATGTACAATATTTACGAGTGTGTTGTTGGTAAAGTGTTTATTTCTAATTGG
The DNA here is from genome assembly GCF_958450345.1 of Calliphora vicina. NCBI lineage: Eukaryota > Metazoa > Arthropoda > Insecta > Diptera > Calliphoridae > Calliphora > Calliphora vicina. The sequence continues at coordinate 96,675,329 of NC_088784.1, read as the reverse complement.
TCAGTTTTATTTTTGTATGTTTATATACACACTTCCATAGTTAGATATTTTGTTATTGTTGTTTATCTTAATTAATAGTATTTATTTTTATAGTTAGATGCAACAGAAAGAGACGTTGTGGTAAAAGCAAATTTCAAGTTATGAAATGAAATTAAATAAAACTCCATACTGAACTGCATACATAGTAGTTATATCATATTGTTTTTACTAAAATTTGTTAAAATCAATTCCAATTATTCATAAATCAAACGCAAAAGCAAAATTTTTGAATTTTTATTTTTCTATATTTTCATTTGAAAATGGTTATGAATTATTACAGGGAGGAAATAAACATTTTCGACAAGGCAAAAAAGTTTGAAGACTAAGAATTGGAGGCATTGCTCCATGAAGATTGTCAAACTCAACAAGAGTTTGCAAAATCATTAGGATCTACTCAATCAGCAATTTCAAAACGTTTGCAAGCAGCAGGATTTATCCAAAAGCAGGGAAATTGGGTACAATAAGAATTGAAGCTGAGAGACATTGAAAGACGATTTTTGTATGCCTAAAATGCTGCTAGAATGTTATCTCTGGGATACGCCTCACTTTGGAACAGAGCATCCGATATTGGCTTGATTCGTTCTTGGCCTCAAAAGATGAACCGTTCTTTTGGCTCGGAATCCATATGTTGCCAGAAATATGGGAAAAGGTCATAGCTAACAATGGTCAATACTTTGTATAAATATATTGTGCAAATGTTTCAAAATAAAAGCTAAAAAGTTGAAAAATGTCATGGGTTATGTTGGCTTTGAAGGCCGCTGTGATTTGTGGCTTATGCGCATAGTTCATATCATATTTCGGTGTGAAGTTCACATCACTTCCACGTGAGTTGACCATGCCCTCTAATCACTCGTGTAGAATGTCCAGTGTGGCATGAGCTGTATGGCACGTAGCGCCGTTTTGTTGAAACCACATTTCGCTGGTGTCCACATAATCCAATTCAGGCTAAGAGAAGTTGGTAATCATCGACCTATTGCGCTCACAGTTGACGGTGATGGCCTGATCAACGTTGTTCTCAAAGAAATATGTACCGATGACGTCGCCAGCCCAAAATCCATACCAACTGTGACTTTTCGAAATGCATTGGACTCCTTTGGATCATATGTGGATTGGTATCATCCCAAATTCTACAATTTTGTTTGGTGGCGTACGCATTCATCAAGAAATGGGCCTAGAGACCTGCGCCGACTATATTTCAAGGCGGCGGCGGTTGACTTCAAAAAAGGTCGGCGGCTAGCCGGCTGTCAGCCGACTAAAGAGTAAATACTCAAATTCTAAATAATTAAAAATTTAAAAAGTGAAATTCTAAAAATTTTATGAAATTACTAAGGAACTTTTATCATAAACGGCGGCTATGTTCAAGCCGACTTAAGACGAAAAAAAATTCGGCGGCGGCGGCTCTGAAAATTTATCGGCGGCTCGGCTCAGCCGGCTTACAGACGTTCGGAGGAGGCCTCTGAATGGGCCTAACTGTAAATGATAAAACAATTTTATCATTTCATCAGTTTTTGAACGCTATAATCATCCATAGTGATTTTGCAAAACAAACTGAATAAATGACAACAAATTCGACAGATGTAGCTTCAACTATATGGCCGCTATCAACTAATATAGTTCGAAAAACTGGTGTGGCTCATTTCTGGATTAACGGGTATGTAAACAAGCAGAATTGTCGTTTTTAGACAGAGAAAAATCCTCATGAGACTCCATTGCATCTCGAAAAAATCACTATTTGGTGCGGTTTTCCTGCCGAAGGTGTATCGGCGCATTTGTCTTTAAATCCAAAACCGGTGCTAACATTACCGTGAATGGCGAACGCTACATGCAAATGATTCGTGATTTTTTTATTCCTCATGTCATTGCAAATCAGATCGCGTGAAACCATCACTTTGTTGAGCCAAACGTTTGGGAACCGCATTATCTCCAGAAATAGACCTATGAATTGGCCATCTTGTTCGTGTGATTTGACACCTTTGGACTACCTTTTGTGGGAGTACGTCAAATATCTGGACTATGCTGATAAGGAAGCGACGATTGATCATTTAGAGGCCAACATTCAACGCACTATTGACGAAATAAGATGGGGTATGCTCGAAAAAGTGGTGCAAAATTGGACCTACAGGGTGGCGTTCATAAGGCGTAGTTGCGGAGACCATGTGCCAAAAATTATTCTTAAACATTAAATGCCATGAAATTTGTGAGTTAAAAAAAACAAAACTTTGATCATTTCATTGATTTTATTGAGTTTTATTTTTAAAAAAAGTTCTATGCCTCCAAATACACCCTAGATTGACTGATACTTAGGAAATGGATGATTTTAAATTTAATTTTTTTTTGGTGGGCCTGAAATAGCTGAGGATTACAAAATGTTGATTTCGACCAACACACTATACATGTTTGCAGAACAAAGTCAACTCTGCCAAAAAAAAGTCCCACTTAATTTTCCAACACTAAACTTCTGGAACAATGTAAAAATTCCTTCTCATCTTAGTATTCGTATTTTCACATATGAAAAGTTTAAAAAAGAAGCTGTGCAAAATATAAATACAACTCACGATTACAATTTACAAAACAAGTCTCACTCCATAAAAAAATCATGGTAAATAAACATTTTTACGAGAAAACCAGTGACATCTTAGTGTATGATGTTAATTGTTTGTATCGTTTTACTTGTTTTTAGGTCGTTTAACTATTCGAAAGTACCAAAAACTAAATCCCAGACCTAAACAACCAACAAAAAAATGTCAAAAAAAATTAAAACTAAACCAAACTAATGTAAAATTAAAGGGCAACAAAACAACACAACACAACTGAAGCACCAAAAGCAAATAACAAACAGCCAACATTTAATCTAAACACATAATTGCGGTGATAATTGCCACATTAAGAAGTGACATCGCGCTTTAAAAAAAAGCCAACTATAAAAATCTCAAAGAAGATGCTCACCAAAACCAAAAACAATGAATGTTAGAAACAACAAAAAATCCCATAAAATCTCTTAACAGCAAATACAAAATTCGTAATTAAAGAAAAAACATACAAAAATTCTTGTAACTCAGGAAAAAAAATTCATTTCAAAATTTTCAACGCAATCGAGTGTCGGCATTTTAAGGTGTAAGAAGATCATAAAAAGTAGATCGTTAAATTTTGTAAGATGAACTAAAAACAGCAGTAAAATACTCACAATATTTAAAAAAAAAATAGACAACCTGACTGAAAGTTAAGAAAAAATATGAAGCTGAATTATTAAAAATAGACAGATTTGGAAAAATGGCCAACACTGACATGTGCGCATGAAATGAAATAAAAGAAATTCACTTTAAAAACATTTAAATTCTAGTAGATTTTTATGTCCAGCTTTTACTACAATTAATTAACACTTTTGAACTTTAGAAATTTCTATAGTTCCACACTTATCAGAGCAGCAGTAAGAAATTTTTTCCCCCTCCATTTGTTTTTAATATTGCACAAATAGTTTCTCTTTTTTTTCAGTTGAATTTATAGAAACAACCAAAGTTTCCAGTTGAACGTAATTAAATGATAACTTCCGGTCATTGCCAAAGAATAATCCTGGCATCAATTACACAGAAAACTCCAACGAACATCGGTTAGAAAGAAGCTGACTGAAGGAACAAGAAGAAAAAGAGAAAAAACAATCACAAATAACAATTTACAATTGGTGACTGACTGACTTATTCTGGCAGTGCAAACATTTATGAATGAATTTATAAATGGAATATAAAGACAAGTAGCAGAAGACATTCAGACATTCACAAGAAACTTTACACTGAGGAAAATTATTTGATCTGTTTGACATCTAGACGATGGCAAATCGACAACGAATGCTGTTAATTTTTTTTAAAGAAACACAAACTGCGAAGTGTTTTGCTTGTCTGCAGATACCCCCAGAGTCTCTGGCAGGAATCGAACCCGCAACTCTCACGTTAATAGTCCAGTACACAAAGGTCTAGTCTATCGGGACACCCAATAGGCAGCGGTATTAGGTGATTTCTTCGTACATGCGGGGTTGATACACTATTGACACCGAAAGGTGTTAAATAGTACGCGGCTGTGCTAATTTTTCACCGGGAGTACAATCGGAGATTCGTCAATAATAATTTTGAAGTGTTCTGAATGCAATGGAATAAGATATAAAGGACTAAAATCAGTCCACGACATCAAATATTGGAAAATAAGTATAGCCAAAATGTTCAAAACAAAACATGAAAACTAAGAAATGAACTAGAAACCAGAAGGAAATATAAGGTAAAAAAGTCTCCGTTTCGCGAAGAGAAACATGAAGACAAAAAGATCCAAAATGTTATATGAAGTTCTGGTTAAGAAAAGCAGAATTGAGGAGCTGCAGAACAAAAGGTACTTTTTCGATTTTTTTTACAAATTGACATTTTAGTATTTTTATAATATTTGGGTTGAAATCTTCTAGAAAATCAATCAATTTACCAAAATTTTTAAATTTTCAAAAAAGTACCTTTTGTTCTGAGGCTCCTCAATTGTGAACACTTCCCAGATGTATTATTTTACACCGAATTTAAGGGAGAATTTCGAACATTCCACAGAGATATTTAATAGGAAATACCATGAGTGGCAGCCACATATTTAGGTCCAGACATATTTTCACCCAATTTAGTAACGTCGTATTTGCATCCAATAGAATAGTTGAAATCAACTCTCCGATGGACGGACTAGCGTTGTCATTTGATGCGGAATTTTGTCAAGTTATTAGTATTTATTTTGAAACATCTGAACGATATAAATTTATTCCAAGTATTGGCCATTGTTAGCTAAGACATTTTCCCATCATTCTGGCAACATATGGATTTCGAACCAAAATAACTGTTAATTTTTCGAGACCAAGAAGGAATCAAGTCAATATCGGATTATTTGTTCCAAAGTGAAGCGTATCCCAGAGAGAGCGCTTTGCATCGATCGAAACAAATAGTAGACGGATGGTGCACGGTCTGGACTATAAAGCGGGTGAGGAAAAACTTCCCAACCACTTCATTCTAAATAATTTTTAACAGGAATTGCAACATGTGGCCGAGCGTTGTCATGATGGATTATTACGGTTTCATGTCTGGCCTCATATTCTGGGCGTATTTCTGACAATGCTCGCTACAAACGAATCAGTTGCGTTCGTTACAGGTTCCATGCGATGCACAGTGTGGTAGATCGCAAATCTAACTGGACAAAATTAATAAATCACCTTGGATTCACTTCTCACTTATGAATCATATAAAAAATGAGTTCAAATATATAAACGATTATAAAAACCAACTTTTTTTCGCAATGTATTTTGGGAGTTTTTACCCATTCTTCAAAAATTTTCTTTCGTGAAAAAGTAGAAGTCATACTGGAAAAGTGAAAAAAAATGTATGGCGGTCGCAAAAATGCGCAAGATGTTTTTGATTTACCTTAAAGTGAACACTTGACAGATTAACCCAAATATAGTTTTACAGCGGAACTATGCGGAATAAACAGCTTTAACTCTACTTGAAAAAAGGAAATATTTTATTTTTTCCAATTTCTGATCTTCTCACAAAAAATAGTTTTTTTTAATAGTTACAATGGAAATAATTAAATGAAAATAGTTGCATATTTCCTTGAAATAGAGCTTAATAATAATATAAAAAATTATGACAATAAAATCACCGTAGCCTTTTTAATCATAAACCAAAGTCACACAAAATATACACTTCTCTTTGAAATCTTAATGTACCTGTTGACAACAACTGACTTTAAAGCTTAGTTTTTCCTAATCGGAGCTAAAAACCAAAAAAAAAACAAAACATGAATTTCAGTTCCTTATTGTATTGAGAAGCTCATTAAATGATCAGAAGGAATGTTGCCAGACATTTATTTTTTAATTTTGTCCAGCTAGATTTGTGATTTACCACAGTGTGCGATGGTCTGACCAGATTGCCTTATAATTACCTTAGCGCCCTGGATATTTAGCTTTGGTGTGGATTCGGCTGGTTGGCTGGGCTTCACATACGATCTCGTACGCTTCGGTTTATCAAGCATCCTTTCGGACATGCAAAATCGTCTTTCAAGGTCTCTCGTCTTCAATTCGCATGGTATCCAATTTCTCTCCTTTTGGATGAATCCTGCTGCTCGCAAACCTTTTGAAATTGCTAATTTAGTAGCTCCAATTGATTTTTGTTTTTTACACCATAGAGAAACATAGAGGAAAAAAAGATAGAAGGAATGGTTCACATGATGTTTCTAAAGCCAATAAATAGAAAGCATTTTCAAAACAACTCCCAACACATCCGGTAGGAAAGCAGCCGGTTATCTCAGTACTCGGACTATTTGGTACGAAAAGTTAAAGCCGATGCAGATTTTAAAACATACAAGACTCAAAATGTTCCTGACAGGAACGCTGCTAAAAATTTTGAGACCAAAGACAGAGCACGCAAATTGAAGTAAAATTTTATAAAAGCTGCATAAAGGATGACGAAGTTTTGGCAAATTTTTCTCAGCTTCCGCTCGAGGGAATGTTGTGGAAAAGTTTAGGACCCAAAAGCAGAAAATTTTTCTTGGTATGGCAAGGAATATGCAGTTGCAGCAAAAGAAGCCAAACATTTGTTACAAAGGGCTCTTAAAATACCGAAATTTACATCAAGGAATGTTTTTTAAAAAAGGATGCTTCCATTCATAACACGTCTTAATGTGTCCACTTATTTTTGGCCTGATTTGGCATCCTGTCACTGTGGTAAGCAAAGTCTTGATTGGTACAAGAATAATAATGTGGTATTTATTAGGGTATTCATTCGACTAATGTTCGTTCGATTAATCGAATAATTATTCGAACAATTTAAAAATGGACATTTTCGAATAACGAATAATTCGAACAATTTTATGTAGAATAATCGAATAAACGTATAAATGTTCATATATACACATCTGCTCAAAATAATAGATACACCAAAATTTATTATTTAAAAACGAAAAAAAATAATGGTATATTGTAAAATTATAAAAAAAATTCAGTCGATTTTTATTTATAGTTAAAAGGAGAGTAAAAAACAAAAACAAAATATTTCATAATTAATAATAAATATTATAAAGTAAATTAAATTTCTTAAATTTCGAAAAATTTGGTGCTCATAATAATAGATACATTTTTAAAAATTCTTATTAAACAAAAGCTAATAAATTTTATCTTAAAAAAATTAGTTTATTATTAAAGTAAAGCTAGTATCCAGTATATCCACCTTTGTTTTGTAAAACTTTCTCCACTCTTCTGGGCATACTGGATATCAAGTTCTGACACTTCTCCAATGGAATCTCGTACCATATTTTTTGCGTTTTCTCCCATAAATCGTCTTTATTTTTGAAAACTTCCTTCGAAAGCCTTATCTTTAATTCACTCCACAAGTTTTCTATTGGGTTTAAATCAGGGGATTGGCTGGGCCAGCTTAAAACAGGTAAGTTATTCTCCAAGAACCAGTTTTTAACTAATCTTGAACTATGTTTTGGGTCGTTGTCCTGCTGGAATGTCCATATTAATGGCATATTTTCCGATGCATATGGAAGCATTACGTTTTCCAATATGTCTCTATACCCACTAGCATTCATGGTATCTTCTATTCGGAATATCGGACCAACACCATTCCATGAAAAGCAACCCCAAACCATTATGTTTCCCCCGCCATGTTTTACCGTCTTTTTTGTAAATTTAACGTGGAATTCTTTTCCTTTTGGTCGGCGTACATTTCTTTGGCAGTCGTTTCCAAACAAATTTATTTTTGTTTCGTCGCTCCATAAAATATTTCTCCATTTTTTTTCGCCTTCACACCCGGACCATTGTAACTGCTCTTTAGCAAATTCTAATCTTGTCTTGATATTTTTTTGGCGCATTAGTGGCACTTTTCTGGCAATTCTTCCCGGCAATTTAGCTTGTAAAAGACGACGACGAACTGTTTGTGGACTGATTTCGTTACATAGCTCCGCAGAAATATCTTTCGATGATATGAAAGGGTCTTTTTTAACCATAAGGACGATCCGCCTATCTGTTTCTGGACTGGTTTTCTTTGGTCTACCGCGAGTTTCTCTTTTTTGTTTTTTAGATAAAGCATTTTGGACAAAATGTAAAGATCTTCCTATGCTCTTTGCTATTTCCCGTAATGATTTTCCTTGATTTCTCATCGTTTGAACAATTTTTTTCTCATCTTCGGTACAATGATGATTTCGTCCCATTTTCTTCAAAAGAGTCCTATTTTTTATAAAATTGTTGCTAAAATTTAAATTATACTTACTGTTTCACGTAAATAGGAACAAAAAATTGCACAAAAAAAAAATTGTATATAAACAAATTACAAATTACTGATGTGTATCTATTTTTATGAGCAAATAATTTTTTGTAATTCAAATAAATTCGTTTTTAAAAATCAACATGAAAGCAAATAGTTGCCAGATTTTTGACTGACATGACATTGCCAGATAGAAATTTTAATAATATGATGTATTCTTAACGCTTGCGAGGAAATTTTCAATGTTACCGCCATTTAAATTTTTTCCAATTAGGTGTATCTATTATTTTGAGCAGATGTGTATTTCAATTTATTAAATTGCTTAAAATTTTAACAAAAATTTTTTTGTTTCTGAAATTCGACAAATAACTAAAGACAAAGGGACTTTCGATCACAGTAGATGAGTGTTCCGATAGCTCCTTTTATAAATATATAAATATTACAGCAAGAAGTTACAACTCTAAAAACAAATCTTTCAAAATTTTTAACTTAGGACTTGAACCAATGCAAATAAAAGGTACGGAATAAAATATTTGTTATTTAGCTGGCGAAATATTAGAAGAATCGCAATTAATAATCAAAATTTTAACTTAGATTAAAGTGGAGTTGAATGAGATGGAGAATGTAATTTTGAAACGGTCGTCGAAAGTGATATTGAGGATGACATTGATCTTAAAATATATGTATATAAGTGATGTTATTAACCGCGTACGTAAGTGTTTTGCAAACTAACGTATGGAGTTAGTCTTATACATGATTTGGAAAATCGTTGAACATCTTTGTCTAACATGGTAATAAACTTTTTGTGTATTTGTAAATGCGCCAATCATGCAATGCCTGATTTAAAATTAGCCACGTTCACTGACAATGATATCAAACTTTGGACAGATTCCCTTTTTTGTGTAATTCCCCAAGACCACTTTATTAAGCAAAGATTCGGCAACGTTTATAGAGCTTGATGTATAATACAATTTGTTATAAATAATTTAGAAATAGTGAATAATTAATTTACCAAAGAATTAGTTACTCAATTTAAAACCCGAATTAATGAACGACATAAAAAAGTTATTAATATATTGTAATTGAATTCAGGATAATGTCCAACTAGCTCAAATTTTTTAAAGCATAGCTCCAAAACGGAAACTAAAGGGTTTGCTAGTGGAGTTTTGTACATTGTTCGGGAGTTAATCTGATCAGAATATTTCAATTGAAAATTTAATGATGGACTTTGTTTTCGAATGTTTTTTAACATTATCAGTACTTGAATTGTTACCTTTAACGTTATTCTTTGTTATTCTTTAAAAATAAAATATTAAAAAACTGACATCAAAACTTCATTCTTTACTTTTTTAAAAAAAATTAAATTATTCGATTAATTTTAAACGTGTGATCGAATTATTCGAACAAGTTAAAATCTCTTAATGGTTGGGTTACCGGACAAGGTTCATAAATTCATTAGAACTATAAAAATAATCACCCTTATCGTGGTTGGCGTAAACGTCTTACGCCTACGACTGTTTCGTACGAGATTAAAGATAAAATGCAAACTGTTTCTTTAATCTAGTGTCGTAGGCGTATGACGTTTACGCCAACCACGATAAGGGTGAATATTTGTTGTAATTTCAGTGGTTTCTTTTTTATTAACATTTATGTATGTTAAGATTTTTTCGGTCTCACTCCTTAGGTTTTTATTATCTAATGTAAATCCCGATTTTTTAATTCATACACCCAATACTTTTAATTACAAGATTAATTGACCGAAAAGTAAAGCAATATGAATATTATTAATGGATTTTTTTCTAAGTGTATTTAAGTAATTAGTCTAATAGAACAATGACCACAATAAGCATTAGTTGTTAAAACACTAGCTTGCACTTCAACACCTAGGCCTCAATAAACGAAAAAATATAAAATTTTATTGTAAATTTAATACAAGAGAAAACAATTACTTTTTAAATCAAATTTACTTTTAAACTCAACCCTTCTGATCATAAATTTAAAATAAAGTAAAGGCCGTCAGAAGAGCCCTTTATGTTACAATAAACATGTGCCGCATGTATGCAAAATTGCCCTCAACTAATTGACTTCATTTAGGGATTTTGAACAAGAACAAATCTTTTTGTTTTTTAATTTGTTCCTACTTTCTGCAATGACTTGTTTAAATTTTTTACACTGTGATCGTGGGACAAGGAGCGGCAGTAGGGCTGTAGAGAGGTGTAGTTAATAAAAATTAATAAGTGCAAATGATTAATTAAAATCTTGGAACATAAATTTTAACGGAAATTGTGACTGACACATACTTCCGTAGAAAGCAAAAATATACGTTCCTATATATTGCTTTTAAATTGCCAACACGCCAAATGAAATAAAAGGGTGCATTAGTAGAAATAAATGTAAAGACGAAAACTAAAACTTGCAATTGTCTTTAGTAAATTAATGATTGAACAGCAGTGTTTTGACTTGAAGCGCAATGAGAACAAAGATTTAAAATTAAAGGCGTAGTCATAAATTTAACTGTACAAGAGGACCGATTTCTTAATTTAAAAACTTACAACTTTTTTTTGTCAAAGAATACTCCTATAATTCTATGTAATACATTGTGTCATTTACCTTAGAGATTAATACTAAAAACGGCTTGTTACCAGTTACTACATGCTAAAGACAAGACAAATTAATTTAACTTAAGTTTCGATAAATTCGCCATCAATATAAATTTACCACTTTGCCACAAAACGATACGTGCAATATGGCCCGTACAATGGTTGGAAATAAGTCTTATTTTCTTTATTTAAAACAACATTGACATGATAAGAGATGAGTAAATTTCTGTGTGTGAATGTCTTCTTAGGATATTGTGGTTGGAATACATTTACAATAGTCGAAAGCAAAACTATTTACTTGTGTTTATGTCTCCTCACACCATGTGTTTTAAAGGTATTTTCGCAGTGTTCAAAAAATTGGCGAAATAAGCGTAACAACTGTTTGTCCCAAAAGTTTTTTGGTCTTAAGTACATGACTTTTGTAAGAGTAAACAATGTAATAACTTCTTTACAGTATTTATTTCTAAATTAAAAAAATAGGATATTCGAATTTTGACTTATTTTGTTAAACATTTGAACAATGTGAATTTCCCTTTTATGTTTGTGGTAAATATGGTTTGTAATGACCGGTGGTCACAGAATCTAATTTGTTTGTGAAAATGGGAAAGACTACAGTAATGTTCGCTTGACAAAGTGAAAATAAAAGGAAACAGTGAACTGAACTAAAATGAAACATTAGTGAGGATAGATGAGTCAAAATAGATGGAAATGTAAGTAAAACTTTATTTTTTAATAGGTAATTGTATATTAGGGATAATCATTATCAGTAATCAAATATGGAAGGTATTTCAAGTTCTCCAAGTATTAGAGTTTTGAATAATGACAACAAACAGAGGTTTAGAAACTACAAAATCACCACCATTTTTAGGACGACTCTTTTTTTCTTGTTTTCTTAGATGTCATAGTTATATTTCGGATAAAATTATAAATAAAATGGAACACAGTTTCCTACAGTTATCAGTATGAACATTATAGTGTAAACAACTAAATGTCGAATTTTGTATGCACAAAGCGTCATATACGGGAAGTTTTGCTTTACTTCTTTATTTTGAAAAAAGTGCCGATGAAGCACTGCGATTGCTCACTTCAGTGGTGAAGACAAAGATCGCCCAGGCCAGCCAAAAAATTTTGAATACCAAGAATTGGAGGCATTACTCCATGAAGATTGTTGCCAAACTCAACAAGAGCATGCAAAATCATTGGGAGCTACTCAAGCAATAATTTCAAAAGGTTTTCGAGCAGCAGGATTCATCCAAAAGCAGGAAAATTTGGTACCATACGAATTGAAGCCTAGAGACCTTGAAATACAATTTTGTATGTCCGAAATAAAGCTTGAATACTATAAAAGAAAATCATTTTTGGACCGAATCATTACTTTTGTTGAAAAATTAATCCATTACGATAACCCGAAGTATAAGAGATCGTATGAGAAGGCCAGCCAATCAGCCGAATCGATATCAAAGCCAAATACCCATGGCGTTAAGGTAATTTTCTGTATTTGGTGGAATCATATCTATTAGCTGCTTAAATCTGGCCAGACCATCACAGGCAAACTATACCAAACACTGCTGATTTTTTGAGTCCGGAAAACGCCCAGAATATGAGACTGTAATATTCCATATTGATAACGATCGGCCACATGTTGCAATACCTGTTAAAAAGTATTTAGAATGAAGTGGTTGGGAAGTTTTGCCTCGCCCGCATTGTAGTCCAGACCTTGGCCAGTCCGACTACTATTTGTAGAACGCTTTCTCTGAGATACGTTTCACTTTGCTTCGTTCTTGGCCTCAAAAGATTGGCTCGACATCCATATGTGGCCATAATGATGGGAATAGGTCATAGCTAACAATGGCCAATATTTAATAAATTTATATTGTACAAATGTTCCAAATACAAGCTAAAAAATCCCGTATTTTTGAGGCATACTGGCAATAAAAATTTCTAAAAACGTAAAGCACCGGTTATAAAAATATAATTTTTAAAATGGTCTTTCATTAAGCAAACTCTTTCTTTAAAATTCGTTAAACAAATTGTATGTGAGATATAATCGACATTTTTTATTTGAAAGGCCTATCGTTGGGTGGCGCTCATAAGAAATTTTAAAATATCCATTATTTTGGCCCATAAATCTGGCTGTATTTGACGAATGGCATTGGCTATATTGACATTGAAGGCCGCTTATGTTTGTGGCTTATTTGAATAGACCTTAGAAAAGAAAACTCAGCAAGAGAAAGTCGAATGGGGTCAATCACATCAACTCCACGTGAGATGACCACACAGCAGCGATTTTTTAATGAAAATTACGGTCAATTTCAACTGCTCTAGGACCCATTTTAATAAAACAATTTTATTATTTGAAAGTTATATTGAACACTATCTCCGCTCATGGTGATTTGACAAAATAAACTAAATAAATGATAGCCAATTCGAAGATGTAGCTTCTACAATATGACCGCAATCAACTGTCAAAGTTCGAAAGTCGCTATTGAAAGACAACTTAATATAAATACACTAAAAGTCAATACTCACACGGTAAATATCGGCAGTGAAGCCTCTTTTATGAATTTTGATAACATATTTCCCCGTTTTAGGAGTTTCGGTATTTAAGTGAAGACAATGGCAAAAGTTATCAACCCATTGATTAAAAGGCCTGTCGATCTATACAAGTTTAAAATTTGATTACAATATCTTAATCCGATCGAAGTTTATACTAATTTGAAGTTAAAATTTATCTTCACGAAAAATCATATAATTTCAGTTGGTCAAGTTTAACACAATGGTTTTTATTGTTTTTCAAGCAAAAAAATGTCCTAAAATAATACTACTCTGTATGCTATGTTTATTGTGGTATCGTAACCAACCAGCAGAGACCTGCGCCGAATGCCTAAGAGTCGGTTAAGCCGAGTCGTGATATATTAGGACATTATGACAATATGACTGATAAGAGACCTTGTGAATTGACCAAGTGTTTTATGGTAAATGTTATACTGAAAATTCCTAGGATATATTTTTTTCTATAAAATGTTAATCCTCTAGTCATATGGATTTCATTAATATCAAATATTTGTACATAGTTTTAGGCGAATCACAAATCTTGCATTCTCTTGAAAATTTTAACTTAAATTTACTCCAGTATTGGAAAAGAATATATGGATTCATGGATTATATGGGATTCATTTATTCGATATCAAATTAATCGATTCGCAACTTAATACAGTGAGTTTTCTGCTGAATTTGCTGCGAATATTATGTTTAACTGGGAATGTATTAATATTAATTTTTTTTAAATAACTTCCAAAGAACCTTAAAATAATCAATACTTATGATGTGATGAAATTTTAATTCGTTAAGAAGTATTTCAATTTGCATCACTTTTTGCTAAGCATGTTGCTGAAGAATATTTTGAATAAATAATAAATAAACATTCAGTGACTATCCCTAATCTTTCTTCTCACCAGCAAAAGAATTAAGTTGAGCAGAGAAAATCTTTTTTCCTGTTTTTTTTTCATTTTTCTTTTTTGTTTAAAACTTTATGTAGCATTAAATGACCAACAAATGGCAGTAGAATTATTATGTAATATAATGTGGTATTACCACAAACCGGACAGATTTTCTTACAGGAATTTGAAAAATGATATTACAAATTGTACGCATTTGTCAAATTATATCAGGAACAGAGGCAGAGACGATGCCACCATACAACCAACATACGCATGCTGATGATGTTGATTGTTACAAGGTAAATCCATGGAATAATACTATCAAGTTTTATTATGTTCTTTTTTTTTAATGAAATTAGTAACAGGATTGTGCAATTTTGTAGTCAGTAGTAATAATGATAGTTTTACATAGATATAAAAATATATACTTAGATATTGAACATATGCACATGCTAATTTTAGCAAAATGTTATGGTGTGTTAGAAGTTTTTACAACTGGAATTATAAAAATTAATTGAATATTGAAACAGAACTATAGAAAAAAATAGTTGTACTCATATTGTTCGTTAGAATGGAAAGTGTAATACCCTACGAAAATAAAAAGTCATGGCCAAAACTGAAAGTTTTAGTCGTCTGGCTACACTTATCGCTAATCTACCATATACTTATCTAAAATACACTTCCAGTGCTCGTTCTTACTAGTTTGACGAAAATTGTAGGGACATTATATTTTGATATAATACCCAATATACATGGTTTTTCATTTAATCAAACGATTTATATTTTCGGTAAATTTTCAAAGTGTGCAAAAGTGCTAAGTGACAATTAAGATTTTAATACAAAACCCTGATCTTGAATTCTTGTCAGTTACATGGTTTTTCGTTTAATCTAACGATTTATATTTTCGGTAAATTTTCAAAGTATGTATCGTTAGCAAAGTGTGCAAAAGTGCTAAGTGACAATTAAGATTTTAATATGAAACTTTAGAAAACAGTTAGTTATTTTGTTATTTGTTCTTGTGCTAAGTAAAATCATAAACTATTTAAATATAATTGGTCAATTCACAAGGTCTCTTATCATGTCATATTGTCATAATGTCCTAATATTTCACATTGGTTTTTATAGTTTTTCAAGCAAAAAATGTCCTAAAATAATACTACTATGCTATGTTTATTGTGTTATCGTAACCTATCAGCAGCAACCTGCGCCGAATGCCTAAGAGTCGGTTAAGAAGAGCTGTGGAGTCGAGATATATTAGGACATTATGACAATATGACTGATAAGAGACCTTGTGAATTGACCAAATGTGTGAATACAATGGAAATCTTTTGAACCATGACCTTTTACCAAATATAATGTATATGTTTAAGATAACTTTAAATTTACTATTTTATATTAAACATAAAATGTGGTTATGTATCATAGCATTTGCAAAACAATGGAAACTTTTAATCTTCCGTAAGAAAGAAGGTTAAAAAAATACTATGTAAGTTATTTCAATATTTATTTTATTTGTATAATTTTTTTCAAAACTAAGTAAAAATGGTTAGAGTGAAGATTTGACAAAAAATTAAAGACCAAAGGTGTAAACGATTTTAAAGCAAAAAATATCTTTGCTAAATATTCAATTAAAAAATCAGCAGTTTCAAACATTATAAAGAAAATCGTGAGACAAGTACTGTAAAAACTAAACATTTGGAAGCAAGACCTTGTAAAACTATTCCAAGATAATTTACTAGCAAGAGAGGTTAAAAATAATCTTTGATTGGAAATTAGTTTTCGAACTGGTAGGTGCAGGGAAAATAAGGCTGGTCTAGGTTGATATAGCCCCGCGAAAAATCATATTTAAAAAAAACCGTATTGCTCGTATACAATTTGCCAAAGAACATTTAAACTGGTCAAGACTAGAGTGGTCAAACCAGTTTTCGAATTATTCGAAAAACCGGTTATTTTCTAATTTTCCGGTTTTTTAAACCGGTTTTTACAAAAGGACGGTTTTCGAGTTATTCGACAAACCGGTTTTTTTTGTCTCGAATTATTCGACAAAATTTAATATTTTTTTATTTATTTTAAGATTCTGCGATTACTTTTAATAATTAGGATTACTTTAAACTACACTTTTCTCCTAAATGTGTGTTATGATTTCATGTTGAATTCCATTAACAAGTTATACATCAAGGACTGGGCGCAGTCGAACGTCATTGTCATTATTTCTGGCTCATTATTGTTTTTCCTGTTCCACGTAGTTTATACCAACCGCATGTCTTTTAAATTGGTGGATATCATAAAAAGTCATTGATACTGTATCGCCATTATCATTACTGATTTTAATACAAGTTATAATTAATCGTTCCAGCTTCCTATACGTAGATATAGGTTTAGAATATATTGAATGTGACTCGCAAAATTTAGAAGCTCAGCTCAGTTCGAAATCCACACAAAAAAACTAGTATTGCAACAACTAGCGATTTAAAACCAGATTACCAGAAATTTTCAAAAAGTTAAAATAAAGTAAATCTTTTATACAATGCAATTTCAACTATAAATGATCGTGTTATTTCTGTTACTTTTTTAATCAAAAATAAATTGGGAATCGTGTGTCCTCAAATCATTTAAATTGTATTCTGTTCTTGAAATATTATTTAAAAAAATACAACTAACTATTAGTATGTGTTAATATATGTATATCATTTCTTTTGATTTAAAATATTAAAAAAATTTAAGTTGTGTTAAATAAATTTTTAAAAGAGTGAATGATTTTTTAATTAGTTTTAATAAAAAAAAATATTTAAGTTTAATTTATACCTCAATTCATAAATGGACAAAAAATTTAAAAAACGGTTTTTAAAAATTACGCTTTTTCGAATTATTCGAAAACCGGTTTTTGGAATATGTCGAATATTTGATCACTCCATTCAGGACAGACATGGAATACTGTTATTTTTAATAGCAAGAGATTCTAAGAAATTCTCTAAAATGACACCCCGGGAGGTTATCAATTATCTAAAATTGGAAATTAGTTCCCAAACTGTTACCTACAAGTCAACTAAGACTGGTATTAGTTGCTATCGTCCCACGAAAAAACGTCTTATACTCCTCGTACAAAATTTGACAAAGAACAAACTGGTCGAGAAAGAATGGAATAGTTACTGTTCCCTTTTCGGATGACATTTATAAGGCGACAGAATAGAAAGATACTAAGCCAAAAGTACTCCTTTTGGGTTGTAACCAAGTGGCTACAATCCAATGAGATACGTGTTTTGAAATGTCCCTAAAAATCGGCAGATCTCAATTCCATAGAAAACCTATTTAAAATTATAGATCGCAAAATACGGACTCAAAATTATACCTCGTAGGAAGATTTATCAGATGTGTTTTTAAAGGAATGGCAAAATATTTTTTAAAGGAGACGATTGAATCTGTAATTGGAATCTTAATGAAATTTCACATAGTCTCTGTTGAGGTGATTTTGAGTTGAGTTGTATTTACATGGGTTCGTAGTTGGAAATGGGGCTAGTAAAAATGCGGGGTATTTTTTTCAAATTTTTAACTTTTATTTTGAAACATTTGTACAATATAAATTTATTTAAAGTATTGGCCATTGTTAGTTATTACCTTTTCCCATATTTCTGGCAAAACATGGATTACGAGCCAAAATAACTGCTAATCTTTTGAGGCCAATAACGAATCAATCCAATATAGGATACTCTGTCTGAAGTGAAGCGTATCCCAGATAGAGCGTTCGGAATCGATCGAAACAATTAGTAGTCGAACGTGGCAAATTCTGGTATATAAGGCGGGAGAGGCAAAACTTCCCAACCACTTCATTCTAAATACTTTTTAACAGGTATTGCAACATGTGGCCGAGCGTTGTCCTGATATATTACGGTTTCATGTCTGAATGCTCTCTTCGAACGAATCAGTTGCTTTAGGTACAGATTCCCTGTGATGGTCTGGTAACCAGACTCTGGTTAGACTTTAACAGCTCATAGTAGATAGGACACTTTTGCTCTCATGGATATTTGGCTTTGCTTGGCCGGTCTTTACATACGATCTCTTACACTTCGGGTTATTGTAATGAATCCATTCGAATTATTCAAGCGATCAAGTATAATTTCGGACATGTCTTTCAAGTTCTCTCGACTTCAATTCGTACCCAATTTCCCAGCGTTTAAATGAATGCTGCCACTTTGGTAAGCTTTGGTAAGCAATCAGTCTGATTCAGCGACACTTGTTTCAAATTAAAGAAGTAAAGCAAAACTTCCCACTTATGACGCTTTGTTGGCACAAAATTCGATATTTGAAAGCAAAAAAAAACTTTGATGTTTACACTATAATGTTCAATAACTAAGTGGGAATAAATGACAGATCTGTACCCTTCATAACGACATATGCAGTGAGCCCCAAAAATGAGTATACACCAAAAATTATTGGATATTTTTTAAGATAATGAAAATTCTAAAATTTATTCATCGATTAAAATTTTAAAGTTTCGGTTTGATAGAGATTGGCTTGAATAATATTTTTGGTTGTGAAAAATATAGATTTAAGTCGGACTATAATGATTTTCATGATCTTAAAAACATCAAAAAATTCGCTGCTGTTTACTCACTTTTGAGGCTCACTGTAAGATATTAAAAATAAAAACTGCGTTCTAAAAATACACCATCTATTGTAAATCTAGCATTTTTAAGTCATACAACCAATAATTTGCAAGTTTTATGCGATATATTAAAAAGTTTGACTTTCACTCTAATTCGAATTTTAAAGTTTTATTCACAAAGAATCACTAAATCATGGAATTTCAGGTTTTCATGATAAAACTAATCCAAAAATTTATTGGTAAATTTTTTTTCTTTAAAATTATATTCTCTGTAAAAATTTGTAAAACAAGAGTTAGCACATTTACCCACTAAACTAACGGTAAGTAACCTATACTTGCCCAAGCATGTAGGATACATTAAAAGCTTGTGAGTTGTGAGCATTTGCTTAAGCATGAACATATACATATAATCCTATTTAAAATTATCACCTTTAATTCTAATTAAATGCAATTTTGTTGTACCGATAGTGGCATTTAATTATTGCTTAAGATGTTTGTTTGTTCTTGCAACAAAAACCGAATATTTATATAGGCAATTAGTGAAACATCAACATCAACAAAAAACAACTACCAGATACGACAGCAATAGCAATAGCAACAGCAAGAACAACTACAACATCAAAATCAAACATTGTATTTGAGAGAGATCTGTTGCAAAATCGATACGAAAATAATACGTTGCGAAAGACAACAGCGACTACAATAAACGGAAACTTGTTTTATTGAATTTAACGACACCCTGTGGCAAGAGGAGTGAGTGAGTGTATTATTTTGTTTCATTAATACTGTCGTCGTCGTCGACAATTCTTGAATTTATTTTGCATTTGGCCAACGTACAACCAGAGTCAATTTGTTTGGTTGTTTTCGGCTGTAAATGACACTTTTGTATTGTTGTGTTAGTTGTTGTTGTTGTTGATTTGTTTTTTCGCTAATACTATAATTAGTAGCGAGAACAAATTGTTGATCGCACTTTAACCAGCGTTATTTTTTTTTCATAGCTGTCGATTTGTTGCTTGTTGCAGTTGCATTTGTAACTGTTTGTTTGGTTTTAATTGTGGTGGCCGTGGTGTGCTACGTACGAGTAACTGAAGAATTGTTAATTTGTATACAGCAACATTTCATCAAGGGAGCGTAGCTCAGTTTTAAACAAATAAAATTCTAAATATGTACATAAACGAGTATCTAGAATTTATGATCGGCATACACGCAGAGTATGTTCACGGCTGTGTTTTCATTTGATGGTTGCATGTGTTGAAGGCGAAAAGATGAGTGTCAGTAGCTGATGATTTGAATTGGGGTAGATTATGATCTAAGTTATGACTATTGACAATTTGTTAATTAGTTTTGAATTTTTTTTTTGTTGTTTGTGTGTAATTTGTTTCATTCTTTATTGCTGTCAAATTAACATTTTGAATAATTATTTTTGTTCATTTGAAAACTCTGACCATAAAGGAAAGAGTTGGAAAAAAATTATTGTTTAAATGATATTTATTGGTAGGAATTATTAGTGTCTGCGGAATTATAAGAAAACTTTTTTCTTGCTTTAAGAAATTATAATTTT
Organism: Calliphora vicina; assembly: GCF_958450345.1. Classification (NCBI taxonomy): domain Eukaryota; kingdom Metazoa; phylum Arthropoda; class Insecta; order Diptera; family Calliphoridae; genus Calliphora; species Calliphora vicina. Next base: position 96,654,813 of record NC_088784.1, on the reverse strand, counting down.
ATAAGTTAGGCTAAGCCAAAATTGTTGAAAATACGGGATTCACAATAGATGGCGTATCTTTTGAACGAGGTTTTCTTATTTAATAACTTATATGTCATTTTGAAGGGTACATATCTGTCAACAAAGTTTGTTTTTGTTTCGAAAATGTCGAATTTTGTACCAACAAAGCATCATATGCGGGAAGTTTTGCTTTACTTCTTTAATTTGAAAAAAGTGCCGCTGAAACACACCGAAGCTTATTGTTAAAGTGTTCCATAGGTTTCAATGTGCGAGAAATATTTTGTGCGGAAGACAAAGATCGCCCAGGCCAGCCAAAAAGTTTGAAGACCAATAATTGGAGGCATTGTTCCATGAAGATTGTTGTAAAACTCAAGAAGAGCTTGCAAAATCTAAAGGAGCTACTCAAACAATAATTTCAAAACGTTTACGAGCAGCATAATTCATTAAAAAGCTGAGAAATTGGGTAGCATACGAATTGAAGCCGAAAGACCTTGAAAGACGATTTTGCATGTCCGAAATGATGTTTGAACGCTATAAAAGAAATTAATTTTTGTACCGAATCATTACTTGAGATAATAAATGGATCCATCTCCATTACAATAACCAGAAGCGTAAAATATCGTATGTGATGCCCGGCCAACCAGCCGAATCGACACCAAAATCAAATATCCATGGCATTTTCTGTATTTGGTGGGAGCAAAAGGGTCCTATCTATTATGAGCTACTGAATTTCGACCAGACTATCACATGTGCCGAACGCAACTGATTCGTTTGCAGCGAGTATTGGCCGAAAAACGCCCAGAATATGCGCACAGACATAAAAACGTAACATAGTCCAGACCTTGCTCCGTCCGGCTACTATTTGATGCGATCGAAGCAGAATCTCTCTCGGATACGCTTCACTTTAGAACATAGTATCCGAAATTGGCTTGATTCGTTCTTGGCCTCAAAAAAAAAAGCAGTTCTTTTGGCTCGGATTCCCCATTCAGACAGTTTTATCCCCAAGTGTTCGCACTTTTTATTGATAAAAACTGAGTTCAATCTAAAATTATATCAATCGCTGTATCTGGTTTTATTAATCTAAATAAGCGATTTCGATTAAGGTTGGGTTAAGTAGAGGGGACGTTTTAAAACACATACCCATTTCGGGTCCACCTCGGCATGTTGTGCGCTCTTGATAAAATGTTCTTTCCCGTTTTTCGAAAGCCTATACACCGTTGTCTGAATTGATTAAGAATCCAGTTTCTTGAATTTAATTTCTTAGTGTTTTGCAATTCCTAAGATGATCCAGGTTTGTCATCGTATTCATATAAAAATGTTCGTCTCTCATTCCTCTTCCTCACAAGCTCGGCAGATCGTGTTGTCGGCTAGACCGATATGAGCCAGATGAGCCTTTAACTCTGTGTGTCCAGTTAACTCATCTGAGTGTTGGCCTATTTTTGTTCTCTTTAGGTTTGGGTTTCCCTAAAGGATATTGGTCTCTAATGTGTTCGTTCATCGCCCATTCCTTTAGTTGATCTTTTGAGCTTTGGGAAGTGTTCGGTAATTTCCAGATTGATGGTATCGATACGTGATTCCATCATGGAAAGCTGGTCCGACTTCTCGTTTGCGATAATGTCATGATGTCTTTGGACCCATATTATCTCCAGATTTTTAGCAATTTTAATATGATTTTATTTCATTCTTACATTGTAAATCATTTCGAGATTTAACATTTATGTTCCTTAGGGTGTTAATAACCACTTGAGTGTCCGTAAAAATACAAGTTGGATTTTCCTCTTCAACCCTTTAAAACCTTCCTTAATCGCCATGATGTCAGCCTGGGAAACATGATTTGGTAGGCGAAATTTAAATTTAGTCCCCCACTTTTGAACCATCTGTATATATGTAGATCGGTTCCTTGGTTATTCCTTACTCTGGTTATTCGAGAACTACTTGGCTTACTAAATGAGAATTATACTGATTTTGTGTATGAAACATTACAGTTATTGATATATAATTACTTTTACATCAGCCAATAGAGAAGTTATTATTAGACTACTTCTAAGTAATGCAGATGGTATCAAGTAGTCAAAAGGAAGTTTTTCAGCAATTGCTGCTGGATTAATTTTAAAATACGGTTCAAAACTAAGATAGTGCTGCCTAAAAACGGGGTATCCTTTGCTTTTAGCTGAACTCAATAGAGATTTCGCGAAGTTCTCCCTTACAGTGAAACCTCTCAAATTCTTTATTCAACAACAGAAAATATAAAAAAAAAGAAATTCACTTGTTTGATCTGCATCATCCAAGTTAAACAATCATAATCATAATATAAAATGTTGCCTGCAAACAAATATTTATCATTAGGCCAAAAAACTACTTAAACTTGTGATAGAAAAAAAAAAACAAACTCAAATACCAAAGTCAAGTTCACATTAAATTGAACTTTAAGCAATGAATGAAAGAAAAAAAGGCTGAACATTAAGTGGCAGTAGGGGAACAGGATCAATATTACAAAAGCTGAAAATATCAGTCAATTTAACACCAAATTTAAATGTGAAGATCAAATAACAAAATCATAAGATCAAGATTTGCAAATAAAACTTGATGAAATTGAAGGCTATAAAGATCAGTAATGGTGGTAAATTGGAGTTGGTGGAGCTTGACTAAGGTGATGTATGCCATCAAGTCGCTTTCCGAGTGTTTGCATACATATTAAGCAAGCGAAGAGAACATAAATGATTTAGTAATTTGTTTTTCGCTTTGCAATATTTTTTTTATTATGATGAAGCCAAGACAACACAAAGTTAAACCACATACAAAGATTACCCAGCCAGGTAATTTAAGTGTAAAACTAATGCTGATTTGTTTTTGTGGTTTTAGTGCAGCAGCAGTAGAGAGAGATGTTAGCGATGATTGACTTGAATCCATAAGCCAGCTAAAATTTGATTGACTGACTCATTGATGCAACACAGAAAGGGCATATTTACACATCATAAAAAAAACTCAAAGTAGCTGTTCTGCCACAAAAACACAATATGTGTCAATAGCATTGGAGGAGGAGGTGTTAAAATCAACATCAATTGAAACGTGTAGAGCGCCCTATAGAATGACCTCTGCTGCTGCAGAAGTTGCAAATCAGCCACAGAATATAATCAACACAAATGATGAAAACAAAACCAACTAAAATTATTGCGTGATAAACGTGTTGGGGCGTTAAAGCCGTTTTTAAGTGTTGCTGGCAACAAAAACGAAAAATTCTTATAATTTGCATAAACTTACGAGTTTTAGGTCAAGGCACCTCAAAAAACAATAAAATAAAAGGTTTTTAACAAACAAAACCTTTACATTTTTCTTCTTTATCAGCGGAAATGCAAATCACAGAGTTTTTTCTTTTTTTAATACATACATAGTTTAAACTTAATGAGCAACTAGAAGAAACAAAAGGGGAGAAGAACTAATGAAATGCATTCATTAATTAAGCATAAACTATCAATTCAATTGATCGAACACATGTGAAACATTAAATTAAGGAAATGACTTTAAAAAATCCGGACACAGGATGGTTTGTTTACATGTGTATGAGAGTATGGGAAACAAATATTTATTTCCAATGGTCAGTTTAAGCAATTTTAATTGTTTTGTTTTTGTGTATTTTTAAAATTCTTTTGTCATTAACTAAATAATACAGAGATAAGAATCCCAAGTACCAAACAAATTCTTTAAGTAAGTATATAATTTATTAATGTAACCGAATAAATTTAATAAAATACACATTCGGTTGGTAGGACATTTGTTTAACAATATACGTATGTCTAAATAATTTCAAAAGATCAGGGTGCTTTTAGGTTTAGAAACTAATATTCGACCTTAACCGAACAAACTAAACATTTTCTAATGAACTAATCGATATTTCGAGGCAAATATAGTGATCACAGATTATCGGTCTTTTTGCTGTACGACCACTATTTAACAAATTATAAGCGATTTTAGATTTTTAATTTTTTTCATATAAAAATCTATATTCGGTGGTAAATATGAGTCATCACAGATTATCGCCCTTTTTGCTCTAGGACCTCTATAAAACAAATTATAAGCGATTTTAGGCTTTTAAATTTTTTCATATAAAAATCAGTAATCACATATTATTGCCCTTTTTGATCTAGGTCATCTATTTAACAAATTATAAGCGATTTCAAATTTTTAATTTTTTCATATAAAAACCGAAATTTGATGGAAAATGTGAATGATCGATCACAGATTATCGCCCTTTTTGCTCATGGACCTCTAGTAAACAAATTATAAGCGATTTTTTTAAATTATAAAAATCGATATTTGGTGGAAAATATGAGTGATCACAGATTATCACCCTTTTTGCTCTAGGACCTCTATTTAACAAATTATAAGCGATTTTAGATTTTTAATTTTTTCATATAAAAATCGATATTTGGTGGAAAATATGAGTGATCACAGATTATTGGACTTTTTGCTGTAGCACCTCTATTAGGGTATTCAATTAATCGGGTTTCTGGTTTAATCGGTTAACCGAGCAAATAATTAATCGTGGTTTAGATTAATTCGGTTAATAATCGGTTAATTTAAAATTATTCGATTAACCGAATATCTATTTTTATTTTAAATTGAAAATACAACCACGAATTTTGTGTACAAAAACATAAAAAACATACAAAACATAACAATTCAACCAAAAAATAATAGCAAATATGATATTTGAGATCCTTTTTGTATACACATTTGAGTTTTTTTAGGATTTTAGTGAGATCTTCTGAAATAATCTTTTATAAAAAGAATATAATTTAATTTTTTTCCTTTTAAACGATTTTTTTCTTTAGATTTAATAAAACTTGACTTGGAAAAAACTCTTTCGCTGATTGTAAATGATGGAGAAATCGAAAGCATGATGAAGAATATTCAATATCTCAGTTTTTTATTTTTTTCTAAGCATATTCATATAAAATATTGAATACTTTTGATAGTTTCGTTATGTTCTGTACATGTAAATGCAAACAAAGTTTTAAATACATGTAAATTAATTATGTCAGTTGTTATTCTCACTAAACATTTTTCTGGATGTTCGAAAAAATATATAATTTTAATTTGAAATTTGTAATTGAATTGAATTGGAAAAATAAATGCAAAAAAATATGTTAAAGTACAAAAAAAATGAATTTCGGTTAATCGGTTAATCGAAACAAATTAATCGGTTTATTTGTTATTTGAAAATCGGCAATTTTAAATTATTCGAACAGTTAACCGCCCAAAATTAATCGGTTAACCGATTAACGGTTAATCGATTGAATACCCTAACCTCTATTAAACAAATTATAAGCGATTTTAGATTTTTTCATACTAAAATCGATATTTGGTGGAAAATATGAGTGATCACAGATCACATTTTTCGTATAAAAATCGATATTTAGTGGCAAATATGAGTGATCACAGATTATCGCCCTTTTTACTCTAGGACCTCTATTTAACAAATTATAAGCGATTTTAGGTTTTTAAATTTTTTCATATTAAAATCAATATTTGGTGGAAAATATGAGTGATCAGAGATTATCGCCCTTTTTGCTCTAAGACCTCTATTAAACAAATTATAAGCGATTTTAGGTTTTTAAATTTTTTCACATCAAAATCGATATTTGGTGGAAAATATGAGTGATCACAGATTATAGTCGTTTTTGCTCTAGGACCTCTATTAAACAAATTATAAGCGATTTTAGATTTTTTAATTTTTTTCATATAAAAATCGATATTTGGTGGAAAATATGAGTGATCAGAGATTATCACCCTTATTGCTCTAGGACCTCTATTAAACAAATTAAAAGCGTTTTTAGATTTTTTAATTTTTTCATATAAAAATCGATATTTGGTGGAAAATATGAGTAATTACAGATTATCGCCCTTTTTGCTCTAGGTCCTCTATTTAACAAATTACAAACGATTTCGATTTTTTAATTTTTTCATATAAAAATCAATATTTGGTTGAAAATATGAGTGATCACAGATTATCGCCCTTTTTGCTCTAGGACCTCTATTTAACAAATTATAAGCGATTTTTCAGGTTTTAAAATTTGTTCATATAAAAATCAATATTTGGTGGAAAATATGAGTGATCACAGATTATCGCCCTTATTGCTCTAGGACCTCTATTAAACAAATTATAAGCGATTTTAGATTTTTTAATTTTTTCATATAAATATGATCACAGATTATCGCCCTATTTGCTCTAGGACCTCTATTAAACAAATTATAAACGATTTTATGTTTTTAAATTTTTTCATATAAAAATAGATATTTGGTGGAAAATATGAGTGATCACAGATTATCGCCCTCTTTGCTCTAGGACCTCTATTAAACAAATTATAAGCGATTTTAGATTTTTTAATTTTTTCATATAAAAATCGATATTTGGTGGAAAATATGAGTGATCACAGATTATCGCCCTTTTGCTCTAGGACTTCTATTTAATAAATTATAAGCGATTTTAGATTTTTAAATTGTTTCATATAAAAATCGATATTTGGTGGAAAATATGAGTGATCACATATTATTGCCCTTTTTGCTCTAGGACCTCTATTAAACAAATTATAAGCGATTTTAGATTTTATAATTTTTTCATATAAAAATCAATATTTGTTGGAAAATATGAGTGATCACAGATTATCGCCCTTTTTGCTCTAGGACCTCTATTAAACAAATTATAAGCGATTTTAGATTTTTTAATTTTTTCATATAAAAATCAATATTTGGTGGAAAATATGAGTGATCACAGATTATCGCCCTTTTTGCTCTAGGACCGCTATTTAACAAATTATAAGCGATTTTATATTTTTTTGTTTTTTCATATAAAAATCGATATTTGGTGGAAAATTTGAGTGATCACAGATTATCGCCCTTTTTGCTCTAGGACCTCTATTAAACAAATTATAAGCGATTTTAGGTTTTTTGTTTTTTCATATAAAAATCGATATTTGGTGGAAAATATGAGTGATCACAGATTATTGCCCTTTTTGCTCTAGGACCTCTATTTAACAAATTATAAGCGATTTTATATTTTTTTTAATTTTTTTAATATAAAACTCGATATTTGGTGCAAAATATGAGTGATCACAGATTATCGCCCTTTTTGCTGTAGGACCCCTTATTAAATTATAGGCGATTTTAGATTTTTTAATTTTTTCATATAAAAATCTATATTTGGTGGAAACTATGAGTTTTTGCTCTAGGACAAACAAACAAATTAAAGCGAATTTTTTTCTCTAGGACAAACAAACAAATTAAAAGCGATTTTAGATTTTTTAATTTTTTTCATATAAAAATCGATATTTGGTGGAAACTATGAGTGATCACAGATTATCGCCCTTTTTGGTCTAGGGCCTCTATTTAATAAATTATAAGCGATTTAAATTTTTTTTTAATTTTTCATATAAAAATCGATATTTGGTGGAAACTATGAGTGATCACAGATTATTGCCCTTTTTGCTCTAGGACCTCTATTTAATAAATTATAAGCGATTTTAGATTTTTTAATTTTTTCATATAAAAATCGATATTTGGTGGAAAATATGAATGATCACAGATTATGGCCCTTTTTGTTCTAGGACCTCTATTAAACAAATTATAAGCGATTTTAGATTTTTTAATTTTTTCATATAAAAATTGATATTTGGTGGAAAATATGAGTGATCACAGATTATCGCCCTTTTTGCTCTAGGACCTCTATTAAACAAATTATAAGCGATTGTAGATTTTTTAATTTTTTTCATATAAAAATCGATATTTGGTGGAAAATATAACAGATTATCGCCCTTTTTGCTCTAGGACCTCTATTTAACAAATTATAAGCGATTTTAGATTTTTTAATTTTTTCATATAAAAATCAATATTTGGTGGAAAATATGAGTGATCACAGATTATCGCCCTTTTTGTTCTAGGACCTCTATTAAACAAATTATAAGCGATTTTAGGTTTTTAAATTTTTTCATATAAAAATCAATATTTGGTGGAAATTATGAGTGATCACAGATTATCGCCCTTTTTGCTCTAGGACCTCTATTAAACAAATTATAAGCGATTTTAGATTTTTTAATTTTTTCATATAAAAATCGATATTTAGTGGCAAATATGAATGATTACAGATTATCACCCATTTTTCTCTAGGACCTCTATTTAATAAATTATAAGAGATTTTAGATTTTGTAATTTTTTTATAAAATAGGAGTGATCGCAGATAATCGCCCTTTTTGCTCTAGGACCTCTATTAAACAAATTATAAGCGATTTTAGATTTTTTTTGATTTTTCATATAAAAACCGATATTTGGGGGGAAAATATGAGGGATCACAGATTATCGCTCTTTTTGCTGTAGCACCTCTATTTAACTTTTATGAACGATTTTAAATGATTTCATATAAATCGATATTTGTTTTGGACTAATATAATTAAATAAATAAATTTCGGTGAATTGTTTTTATTCGGTTGGGCTTTTACCAACTTTTGTACTACCAAGTAGCCGTTTAGTGAAAGAGTTGTGATAAAAAAAGAAAACTAACAAAATTTCATAAATATTAAAAATTGTATGTATGGATGTAACCAATTGTAAACAATTTAATGTTTTTGCTCTCATCCCAAACAAAACACTACAACAATTTCAAATAGCCAACAGCAAAGTATGTTTAGTGTTTGTTTTTTATTTGCCAAAAAAAAATGCCTGATATTGTGATCAAATAAGAAAAACCAGGAAGTTTGCTGACTCTTAAAAACGAAACGAAAAACCACAAAATATTTTCTTTTTTGGTCAATGTGACCGACCAGTTACACAAACATAATGTGCAACATAAAGAGGCAGATATAAAATAGAAAATCGAAAATTGTCTAAAATGAGAAGAAAATTCAAAAAAGATAAATAATGCATATCTCACGCACATTGTAAGTTGTGGTCTAAAATACACGTAGTTGTTTAGTTTTTTTATTTTTGGGTACAGGAGGCCTTATAGTATTCAGGCCAAATATTGCAGCAGAAAGACAATTGTTTGCAAAACAGAGCTGGAAAGGTATAAGAGATTTATGAAATTAGCAAATAATAAGGAAACCTTTTCATGATGTATCCATTTTAAAGCCCTGATTTAGTAGAATTTAAGCCAACCAATTACTGTAGTGGCTGGAGTACGAGTAGCAATTTTGTTTCGTTGTTGTGTTGATAGCGTTGAGTAAGGAACGAAAGAAAATTCATTAAATGTTTGGTGTTAGATGATCATCGTTGTTTGGTTTGGTTTGTTTGTTTATTTTCTATTATCCGGTCTGGTCAGGTCCAATGTATTGTAATATTAGATGACTGGCCAAGAGAAAATATCAACTATTAAGTTCTTTCTGTAGTTCGTTTTGAAGACTTAGGTTTTTGTTTTTTTCCTTTCAAAGATTTATAAAGATTACTTTGTTTTGGAGTTTCATCTTTAATAATAATAATACAAGTAATAACAATAATTTGTAACAAAATATATATTTATTTAAGTTTAGTTATATTTTCTGATATGAAACGTGTTCATATAATAAAAATAAATTTTGTTTAATGAAAAAATTATTTTGTAATAAAACAATATGCTTAAATTACAAAATATACTCGTACCATTCAAGGATTTGTAATTTTGGTTAAGTGGATGATAGTTACTTGTTATTGATATAAAATTTATAAAAATTGAGAATAATAAATTCATAATAATTTAAAGGGGGGGCATTTGATTCAATCAAATCAAGTAATAAATATGTGTAAAATAAAAATTATGCAGCAGTGCACAATGGCCAATGTGTAGTGGAATGAATTTTGTGCCAACAAAGCGTCATATGCGGGAAGTTTTGTTTTACTTCTTTATGCATTACTGAAGATTGTTGTCAAACTCAACAAGAGCATGCAAAATCATTGGGAACTACTCAAGCTGCAATTTCAAAACGTTTGCGAGCAGCAGGATTCACCCAAAATTGTGTACCATACGAACTGAAGCCGAGAGACCTTGAAAGATGATTTTGCATGTCCGAAATGATGCTTGATCGATAAAAAAGAAAATAATTTTTGCACCAAATTATTACTTGCGATGAAAAATAGATCCATTACGTTAAGCCGAAGCGTGAGAGATCGTATGTCAACCAGCCGAATCGGCACCAAAGCCAAATATCCATGGCACTAAGGTAATGCTTTGTATTTGGTGGGAGCAAAAGGCTCCTATATAACATGAACGAAATCTAACCATCACAGGGAAATCTAACCATCACAGGGAACCTGTATCGAACGCAACTCATTCGTTTGAAGAAATTTTTCGTTTCTTCCCAATATTATTAATTAAAAATAAATTTTTAAAAACATCTATACACACCAGCATATATTCAAAAAAACCACTCAAATATTAAAAATGAATCCATTATCCAAATGCTATTCGTAGTCAACCAACGGTTAACCATCGATTTGTGGTTAAACGTCATGCACACACAACAAAAGGGGTCAGTCATTTTTAACTGGACATAATTCATTTACTCGTTAATTAGAATTGCATGAGGGTGCACTAACAATGCCCAAATTATTTTGAAAATATGTATATGTTTTTATGTCTTTAATTTGTTAATTATAACACAAATGAATGTCAAATATTTAGATGAAAAGAAAAAAATATAATAAGAATCATAAAACCTCTTGTTAACAATTACAATAATATTAATTCTCACTTGAGATAGTAGTTATTCATTAAATAGTGCTAGAATTGAGTGTAACGATTCAAGAAATAAGGGTGATTGTAGGGTTAAACTAATGGGTGTTTAATGAAGAATAAATAAGGCAGATTTGTCTTAGTGCCATTAGAGCTAAATTAGCAGTTGAATGATATGAAGCTAATATAAGTTTTGTACTAAGCCAAACTAAGGGTCCATAGAAAGTTAAGCATGTTGGAACCCAACATTAATTCTCAATGTACCCAGCTAAAGTGGAAGTTTACTTTGTTTTAAGACCTTTAAAATTTGTTTATTCTAGCATCAAACTGTTCTATACATCAAACTGTTATAAAAATAGTAAAACGATGCTTTATGATTTTTTCATAAATCTTAAGATTTTTAAAATATTAAATTTTGTTTGGTGGAAACTTTAGACTGCAAAAGTTTACAATTTGAAGCGTGAATACGAATAACGTTGTATAATCTAATTGTGAACTTTTTTAGATACTGAAATATTTCAAATAAAAAAAAAAAAACGTTTCTAAACCACTGCGTATAGCCGGTTCTAAGCACCTGAATGACCCGAGTTCACTCGGTCAAAGGCTTTCAAATTTATTTTTAATTTTTTTGTTGGTATTTCTTTCAGCACAAACGTTTTCTAATAGGTAGTAAAAATGGTAAAAGTTAAGATTTTCGGAAATTTAAAACCCCAAATAATACATGACTTTTATGTTGGATTGAAGCATAAAACTATCTGTGATAAAGGTGCCTATTATGAACTAAATTCGATTTTCAACTGTAGTCGAAATAGCTGATCGAACGAATTGTTGCTTACAACCTTAGTGGTATTTGGTCCACCAAAAACAAATAAAATTACAAATACTTACATTTTCAACAATATTTTTAATTTTATTTGCAGTGTCGATAGTAAAATTTTGTTCGTTGAAAAATTCGATGCACAATGAAATTTTTGACAGCGATGCCAACTTATAATACGAATTTTACATTCGATAGTCGATATACGATATCCAACGAATATCGTTTGCCGAATGCAACTCATAATAGGGGCCAAATATTCAATTCATAAATCAGCTGTTTCAAAAATTATAAAACAAATCGGCAGACAGGTACTGTAAAAACTCAACATTTGTAAGGAAGACATCGAAAACTATTCCAAGACAAGATAATTTAAGAAATACCCAATCAATAATATAAAATTGGAAATTAGTCCTCAAATATGTGCATTTCAATGTTAAATTAAATTTTACAAAGTTTTCTATTTAAATATATTAAATTTAGAAAAAATACATTTATAGAATGTGATTATTATTGACATTTTTTTTGCAACTATGCAAATTGGCATAGCCTAGTCGAATAGAGCATTACAAAACATGAAAAACCACGGGTTTATTTTTTCGCGGTTGTTAAAAAAGTTTACGCACCAAACGCATTAAAGTTTTTCATCAAATATTTTCAATTATTTTGAAATACATTTTAAACCTTCGTAAAGTTGTTTATTAATAATAAATAAATTTTTCAGAGATTTTAAATAAATTTATATTTAAAAAATAAAATACCAACACTAAGGGTGGAGCGATAATGTATGAAATTTTTTTTTGTTTTTTTTTTTTTCAATGGAATAGCGATATAAAGTTGCCTTTTAATGAGTAAGTTAAACGTACGAAATATTACTGACCTATTTTGATATTTTGAGGTTACCCAACACAATTGAAAATCCAAAAATTGCCTACTTTTCATATGGTCATTAAACAACCTTATACTTTATAAACTTTAGTTTTTATTGAATATAAATATTTTTATGTATTGTTAGGTCAATATAATTATATCCAATAATAAAAAAAAAACAAATTTTTACTTGAAAAACTAAATTCACATTTCATACGTTTTACAGCCCACATATGCCGAAGTGGGTATTTTTATACCCAATCCACAAAGTCGTACTTGTAGCTTAGGAAAGTGGGCCTAATCACTTGGTTATTTTTTTTACTTATAGAGGACATCCAAGGCTACTAGACATAAGGAGGGCATTGGGGACTTCCACTCCCCCCGCTTTCTAGAGACATTTATTTCTGTATTATTATAATGATGTGGGTGCACCTCTATATATACGATCCACCAAATGAAATTTTTTGTGTATATTTAGGAGTTAAAAAGGCAACTTTTAACAGGTATTCCTAAGCGATTACGAAAAAAAATCAAAATCGCTCCACCCTAACCAACACTTAGTAATGTTCGCTGGTTTTCTAATCACATTTACAACGAAAATAACTTTTTCGCATTACAATAATCATTATCCGGTAAGTAAGAAAGTATGGTCGGTCAAGCCCGACCATATAATACCCTACACCAAGTAAATGAGTAAAAATATTTTTCTTTTAAAATATCAATAATTTATATTTTTGAGTGATTTTTGGAAGTGGGCCTTATATGGGAGCTATGACCAATTATGGACCGATCACCATAAAATTAGGTCGTGTGATTTATGTCTATATTAAAGTTAACTATGTTGAATTTTGTGTGTATACCAACATTTTTATACGATTTATGCACTTTAAAGTGATTTTCGGAAGCGGGTCTATATGGGAGCTATGACTAATTATTGACCGATCGTAACAAAATTTGGTGACATGAATTTTGTATATATAAAACTTATTTGGAGCGAAATTTGTGTAGATACATAGATAAATTAAACATTTATGACCGCTAAAGTCCAATTTCGAGGGGACATTTGTATGGGGGCTAGGTGAAATAATGGACCGATTTCAGCCAGTTTCAATAGGCTTGGTCCTTGGGCCGAAAAAGTAATATGTACCAAATTTGATCGAAATATCTTCAAAATTGCGACCTGTACTCTGCGCACAAGGTTTACATGGACAGCCAGCCAGCCAGCCAACCAGACGGACGGACATCGTTTAATCGACTCAGAAAGAGATTCTAAGTCGATCGGTATACTTTAAGGTGGGTGTTAGACTAATATTTTTGGGCGTTACAAACATCTGCACAAACGCATAATACCCTCCCCACTATGGTGGTGTAGGGTATAAACACCCCAATCAAAGGCTTTTTGTGGAGCGATGTGGTTAGTTTACTAACCACCGAGGCGGTTGGCATTAAGAATAAAGGCAGAATTAGTCTTTACTTTCTGTTACGTTCCGAATCAGCTGTTTCTCTTTTGTACAAGAAAAACATGTATAAGTAGTTAGTTTTTCTGTGCTGTTCCGTTTTGTTCCGGACGAACCTGTTAAAAACAAAAATTGTCTACGTAATTGTAAGTGACAGCGGCTTTTCAAATAAAGAAAAAAATTATTTGTTATTGATTTTGTGAAATTTAATAGAAATTTGGAAAAAACGAGCCGTCTCACAGTGGGAGAAAACCCTAATTTAGTGGAACTAAATTCGTATCTTCTAAACGCTTGGCTAAATTAATTTAATTTATATGGAAATATTGCAGGCAAGGAGGTAAGCTAATAAAGTAATGCAAAATGGGTAATGCTACCTTAGCAGAATGAGCGGGAGAGGCTGCTAAACTACACTACCTCGGAAGAAATTCTATACTATTTTCAATTGTAAGAAATTATTTTAATATATCTTTCAAAAAATTTAAATTATATAAGTAATTTTATTTATAGCAAGTAACTATTTAAATCTATAGATTTTGGACATTTACCCTATTGCCGGCATAGGTCGAAATATTCATATAAAATTAAACTTTTTTTAGTTTTATTAATAAGTTTATTTTTAAAAACGAATAACAATTATTAGTTATGAAATTATTTTATTTCATTATTATAAATAATTTAGTTATAATTAAACAATGAAATAAAGAGTAATTAAGCTAACTAACACTTGTTACAATTTTGTGAATTTTTATTATGAGATTTTTAAAATTTATTTAAATTAGTCGACTTCAGAGACTGATGAATCACTAGGAAGTAATGGATCCAACAAAAGTTGCCTAACATCTTCCGATACCGGTTCCACTTTTTTATAGCTTGCAGATGAAACTAGAGATGCTAATCGGGACTGATTTTTGAAAATCCCGGGGTTCGGGATTTGTTAAAGAACCCCGAAATCCCGTCCCGGGGTTTCAGGATTTTCGGAAAATCTAAAATCCCGAAAATTATAAGAAAGAAACGAAAATATGGTCGAAAATATCAAAGGAAATGGGAATTAATGTGTTTTAAAGAGGAATTATGTGTTAAAATTAAAGAAAAATTGTATATTTTGTTACAGAACAACTAACTGCCATAAGTAAAATCCAGAACGGAAAACTAATATTTTTACTAAATTTTCTGACCAAACAACCGAAATATCAAAGAAACACTGAATTCAATGAACAATAAACACTTTGTGCTTTTTTATTGATTGTCTCTTAAAAAACTGATTTTACAATATTTTCAAATTAATCAGCCCAATTATGAATAAAAAATTCCCCGGTAGTTTGTTCCTTGGGAGTTTTTTCCCATTGAATAGGAAAAATGAGAAAAGGGAAAAAACTCCCGGAGAGTTTTTATTCATAATTGGGCTGAATATGTTTATCTAGCCAGAGCACCCTGACGGCAAAGTTTTGCAAAAAAGCATAAACGATGACTTCAAAAAATATAATTGTTTAGTAAAATGGCAATAGATGCCAATTTTGTAAAAAAAAATATAAATTTATTTATAAAATTAAAAATTTGAAAAAAAAAATTGGTTTATTTTAGAAATTGATGTTGGTGCGTTATTTTTTTGATTCCAAATGACATAAGTATTCCAAAAATTTCGCCAAAATTAGTTAGTCCCCTTTCACACTAGGCAATTAAGTTGCGCAAGTTTTCGCCCAACAACAAAACAGCATGCAAAATTTTCTTCTCCTAAACCGATATTACCTCTGTCATCTACAAACACAAGGGACTTGCGCAACTATTTTGCCTAGTGTGAAAGGGGTATTATATCCCTAGCGATTATACTAATTCTACAAGAAAGAAGTCTAAAATCAAAATTATGTAAAAAAAACGATGTAAAAAGCATCATGTTTTACAGTTGTTTGAAAATGTATGTGTTATTTTAATTAATATCTAATTAATAAATCAAAAAAATGGAAAATTACACTTTTTTACACATTTAAAAAATCAAAAAAAAAGTTGTATTTTTTTTGTGGAATTTTGTTCAAGTTTTTGAATGAATAACCTTTGCAATTTAAAAAATTATAAAAAAATCGCGAGACAGGCACTGTAAATTCCAAAATTTGCTCATGTGTCATTTTCGGAAGTGGTCCTTATATAGGAGCTATGGTTAATTATGAATCGGACGCATATCGTTAAATCGGCTATGAATGTGATTGTGAAGGATGTTAGGTATTGGAGATTTTCACCGATAGATTTTTGGTTTCAGTCCTGCTTAAAGTCATTATTATTTTGCTTTTTAAATTTTCGCAAATCTTGAATCTAGCCATTTTTACTAAGAACTTAATGTCCGAAAACTACAAAATACAATATCGGAGTTCTCTATCAAATGCGATTGACAAACAAAAATGTCTAGAAAATATTAAATAAAAATAAAGTTTGCAGAAAAATATCAATTAACAAAGAAATAAAATATTTGTAATACTATCGTGTAACAATTAATGTTTTTTCGGAACGATTTCTTGAAATACCGAATGATTTCAATTATATTTTAAATTTGAAAAGTGTTAATACTCAGTATTGCCGTCTATAAATACCTTAACGGAAAAACCAAAACACATTTTTTATGAATACCTTCCTATTTTATCGATTAAAATTTATTTTAAAATCAAGTGAAAAATATATGAATTTGTATTAATACCCATATCATCTATATTCATGGAACTAAGCAATTTATATCTTACTATATTATGACATTTTTGTCGCAAATGAGCGATACATTTTTTTAGTGGTTACGTTTTTCTCGTAAAATATTTACCATGTGTGACCGTAAATTTATACACATGCCGCCGAAATGAAAATAATTCTGTGATACAATTTATATGAATATCTAAATTAAAAATATATTGCAATTTTATCCAAACAGTAATTTCATTATAAATTTATTCACAAATATAATAACTATGATGAAACATTTTAAGTATTAACTTTTAAGCAACATTTGCAATTGGCCTGATTTTAGTTAAAATAATTTCTTGAATATTGGATATTTTCTATTTGTGTACAAATTAATTAAATCGTGAATAAAAATATAGGCTTATTTTTAATAATACAAGACTTACCTTTTAATTTAAAGAATTATTGTTAAAAGTTTCCTTCCAATTGGATTTTGCCAATTTAATAATTTTCAAGAAGCACAAACAAAAACTTAACAACATTAGCTGTGAGACATTAACAAATAACTTTAAGAACTGCACTTTTTAAACTTTTACTTAAAACTTAATATATTTAATAAACACTTTACATAAATTTAACAATAAATTATAGTTTTATAAAAATGTTCTTTTTATTTCAGCCAATAAACAACACAAATAACAAATTCTGAGCAATTTATCATCATGTTGGGACTTGTCAAAATAAACAACAACAAAAAAAAAAACGAAAACAAACGCCAAATTAGCATAGAAAACAGCTGTGCATTTGAGGTGAAATATTAATGCAGAGTTGTTTAAATAAACAACATGGTGAAGATGTGTTTAGTTTGTATATATGTAAAAGGGTGGTTGTATAGAGTAAGGAGGTAAATAATGATAAGGCCGTTTACAGATAATGCAGTGTTTCATTGTTAGAGAGGTGAGTGTCTTTGATGAGAGCATGGAATATATTTGTTATTGTGATTTATTTGCAGTTTTAATGTTAATTAATGGATTATTGTGATTGTTAGATTATTTACTTAAGCCTGAACTGTTATTTTTGAAAAGTCATTAATTATTTAAGATTAAAGCTGTTATTTTTGATGAATTTTTGATTTTTTGAAACAAAATTTTCATACAAAATTAGATAAAAAATATAATTTTGAAAATAATGTCAAAATATATTTTTTAAATTTGTTTTATTTCAGTTTTTAAATAATTTTGGAAGAAAATGAATCTGACAAATTAAACAAAATCAAATTAAAAACAAAAACCAAATTTAAAAAAATAAACAAATCCAAAAACCTATGTTTCAATAACAAATTTACGTACCTAAACAAATTATTTCTATGGAATTTACCCACAAATATGTAGTTTAATAATTTTTAAAGTTTTTGTTTTAAATTATTATTCATTATTACATTAATTATACACGTGTGATGATTTCCCTATAAAACACAAATATGACCATGACCTATATTAATAATTTTAGTTTTTCATTAAATTTTTTGTCAATTTATATAATTAGTGTTTAACTAAGCACAGCAATCAGCCAGCTAAAGATTTTGTTTTTCAAATCCATACATAATTTAACAACTTATGCAATTTTTTTGTCCCTAATTTTCCAATTGAAATCATAAACAAACAAATTCACTGATGTGTGCAATAATAATGTTAAAAACATACAGAAAAAATATTAAAAAAAATCACAGCCCAACGTTGACCAATAATGACCAAGTTCAACTTTAAATAAATAGAAAAAAAAAACAAATTGTCACAAACATGAACTTTTCACAGAAAACCTAGAAAAAAGTTATTAAACTCTTTAAAAAATAAAACACGCATTTAGGTAGAGGTAGAGAGATGTGGAGAAACTATAGTGGCTGGCTGGCTGACCATGTGTGGCTGATGTTGATGATGCGTCACTAAAGTCAAAGTTAAAGCAATTAAATGGTCAGTGAATAGGGTTTTGTATTTGTTTAGTTTCTCTTAATGAAAATGGATTTTCCTAATTCATATGTATGTGAAATTAATGTGCAAACACATACCTACAAACAGTGGATTAATATTATTTTCACTCTTTAGAAATCTGTAAATTTGAAAAAAAGTTCATTTATACGGTTTTGATTTTCCCCTGCTGTGTTTTTTGTGTATAAATTCATAAATTTATGACATTTTAAAGTTATTTAGTAGCCAGCTTTGGTTAAAAAAGGTTGTGTTTGTTTAAACGGTTTAAAAATTTATTTAAAAAATGTTCAAGTCTGTGATATCCTTGATTTTATTGAGTGCAAGTTTGCAAGTGAGTGTTTTAATTTGCAAGATTTATAACAAAATTAATAAAACTGTAATTTTTAATTATAATTTTAGTGTTACACGGCAGCCATAATTGATTGTCAAAGGCCTCCTCAACTAGTGGTGAGTTTGAGAAAGTGTTATGTTATTTTAAAATTTCCCTCCACATAAAACTTTGGAAACTATCATAAACATAGTCACACATTTTGGTGCTTAACATTTTTAAACTGAACCGATATTGCTGATTTTTAAAACCAAAACATATAAAACGTTACCTTAATATAGAATGGTCCTAACTCGCGTTTGTTTGGTAATCCAAGATTTTCGTTTATTTTGATAAATGGTCCGCTCATATATCATATTTAGCCAAAAATCTCGACTTAACAAAAAACTTGAGTTAGGCTCTTTCTATATTAAGGTAACGAAAAACATTCTGTATAAAAATATTTTATTTCAGTTTTGTATTTTGTGGCAGATGGTCATACAGTGGTTGACAATACAATGGAAACTTTTACAAATATTTAACTAATAGGTCAAAATCAAAATAAATTCTTATGAAATGTATAACCATAGATAAAAGTGCGCATCTGATAAAGCTTCTTTCAAGGTATAATTTTGAGTCGGTATTTTGAGATCTACAATTTCTCATAGGTTCTATTTTATGGTATTGAGATCTGGAGTTCGGGCAGGACACTTCAGATCTCAATACCATAAAATAGAACCTATGAGAAATTGTAGATCTCAAAATACCGACTCAAAATTATACCTTGAAAGAAGCTTTATCAGATGCGCACTAATAAAAACTAGAAAATACTGAGTCTGTAAAAGGACCAGAACATAAATATGAAACCTAATTTCCTATTGATTTGTCAATGCCAAAATCCAAACGGATTGTAACCACTGGGTTTCAAACCAGTCATTGTCGTGCTGAAATCTCCAAACTAGGCCAAGAACGTATCAAGCCAAACTTCCCAAACACTTCACTTCGAGTGTTGTCATGAAGGAATATTACGGTCTGATCGCATAATTAGGGCGTTTTTCGGCTAATGCTCTCTTTAAACAAATCAGTTGTGTTCGGTACATGTTCACTGTGATGCTCTGGACAGATTTCAGAAGCTCATAATAGATAGGTCCCATTTTGGCCTTGCCAAATACAGAGCATAAACATAGGCTTTGGTGTCTATTCAACTGGTTTGCCGGCTTCACATACGATCTCTTACGCTTCGGGTTATTGTAATGAATCCATTTTTCCTCGCAAGTAATGATTCGGTGCACAAAATGATAATTTTTTATAGCGGTCGAGCATCATTTAGGACATGCAAAATCGTCTTTCAAAGTCTCTCGGCTTCAATTCGTGTGGTACCCAATTTTTCTGCTTTTGGATGAATCATGCTGCTCGCAAAAGTTCTGAAGTTGCTGCTTGAGTGGTTCCCAATAATTTAAAACTCTTTTCGAGTGTTACAACAATCTTCGTGGAGTAGTGTCTCCAATTATTGGTCTTCAAACTTTTTTGGCTGACCTGGGCGATCTATGTCTTCTGTGTCAAATTCACCACTTCTAATCGCACAAACCATCTCTCTCACGTTGAAATCGATGAAACACATTCACCATAAGCTTTGGTGAGCAATCGGTGTGCTTCTGCGTGGCGCTACGAACAAAGTTCCCAAACCGCAAATGAATTAAAACCTCAAAATTGGGGGCTTAATTCTTGATGAATTAAAATCCAAAAGTTCTAAATGAAATAAATCCCCAACATAAGGAACTAAACCCCCAAACCAAAATGAAAAAATACCGGCTTTGTACACTAAAAACTCTTTTCCATCACTGCCTCTTAAATTGTATTTGGATTCATCCGAAACGAGAACAGTATTCTATTTCTGCCTCGACCAGTTTAAATGTTATCTTTCCAAATAGGTTAGCTTAGGTTATAAAGGCAGTTACACCAGCTCGTTTGGATCCCTGAATTGGTCCCTTTGTGATAGCCTAATGTATCATGTTGAGGTCCTCAGAACAGGATATTCACAACCCGATTCACGAATAAACAAATACATCTTCCTAATATCCACACTCGATAGATCCGCTAGACCATGCAGAAAAGGACGACCCATTATCGCAGTCTGAGTCCCTGTTAAAGCAGGGCAAACACAACATTTTCTTCCTCATCTTCATTATGACAACTTTTATAGAAATCGTTGTAAGGAATGTTTAATCTCCGTATGTGCGCTCCTATTAAGCAGTTCCCTTTAATCAGCCGACCCCGTGATATCACCGTAAAGGACATTGACCTTTTATGGTCATAGACGGGCCACGTAAGCTTCGATAACGAGCAATTAGTCAAAGTAGACCATCTGTTCTGAGCAGACTCCAAGAGTTCGCGCTATATTATAGCATGAAAGCGGAACACCAACTAAATTATTGGCCAGGTACACTAGAGGGACCCGGCACCCAGGAAAGCTGCAGCATAGAATGTCTCGCCATCTCGGTCAGATACACCCGGTATTCATGTACCAATCTGGATGTCGAGTAGACACCAGAGAGAAATTTAATTGCCAGTTTGCAGTCAGTACAAATTCGGATATTCACACTGAATAACCTTTAGTAGATCATCTAGTGTACCACCATTTTAATACGCGAAATCTCAATATTGTAATTGTCATAAGAGGTTAATATAATATCGGCGTAATCCGAAACATTTTCCAGACATTTCAGTCAAACAGTATTAATAGCAGTTTTAAAAAATTGGGCATATTTTGACCTCAAGTACATTTAAGGGTTAATTTCGAACAAAATTTGATCTGCAGACCTTACAGAATAAAATCTGTTATCAGATTATTTAATATTTGAACTTTTTCCTTAATTAAACTACATAATGTATATTTATTTTACCCATATACTGTAGGATCCCTCTAAATGTTGCTTAGATGGTGGCAGAGATGAGATTACTGAAGTTTGTGCTCAACGTATGGGAATAACCGGACGACCAAGTGATGCTCCACCCACAGTAGAAACCGCTACAGTAAGAACTATCAACTTTTCTTAACAAAATAAAATATTTACACAGTTTTTTATTTCTCATTCCCTAACAAACAGTGCTTGGCCGAATGCATTTTAAGCGAATCGAAATATATGCAAAAACCAGAAACTCTGGACCTAAGTACCATCAAATCAGATCTGCAAAGCAAATTTGCCAATGATACAATTTACGCTGAAACCATGGCCGAAGCTTTTCAGAAATGCCAACCGAATGCCCAAAGGAAAATGAAAGCATTCAAACAGATACCTTTGGGAAATGTGGCCTTGCAAAGAGGTTGCAGTCCCTTTGCCGGCATGGTGTTGGGTTGTACATATATGGAGTATTTTAAAAATTGTCCGGCTCATCGATGGACCGAGAATGCAGAGTGTAGTTTGGCTAAACAGTTTGTAACGCAGTGTTCGTTGGGTGCTTAGAAATAAATATATTATGTCCTACATTTTCATCAAATTTCAATTTATTTGTATTGTTATTAAATTTAAAGTTATCACTCACTTCACATTAAAATTTTTCCAAAAAAAGTTAAAAAATCAATATTTGTTTTAATTTGTGGCAAAATCTTCGGGCAAGGCTATGTCTGTATAGAAATCTTCTCGGTGGTCGCGTAAGAATTCTAGCAAAGCATATTCTACTTGGCTGGTAATGCCTAAATCTTGACAGTAACTATACATTAATTTACGTCTGTTATTGCGATCGATATCCTGATGATAAAGTTTTCTTTTAAATATTAAATTTCCATTTATTGGTATTTTATAACTTTAAATACCTTTTTTAAGATCTCTTTAGCTGTATCCATGATTAAAAGTTTATTAATTAGTCTTAAATTCTCAAACTGTTCATGCATTAAAAGTTCCGTCCAAGGTTCTTGGAAGAAATCTACAAAATTTACAATATCCTTGAGATACCAACGTGATTTCAGGTTGTTTAGCAACAACTCATGACGGCCACAAAAGAATTTCAGAAAATCAAAATTTATTTTCTGAAAAGGGGGAGTTAAAATTTTAAATTAGAGAGAGTATAGTTTCTCTTATGAACATAAATCTCATATAAAGGTTGATATCGATTTAAGATATTGCTAAATTAAAGTCTTCACTTACCTTTTGTGTTACCACAACAATTTCTTCCACCATGCCATGTTCATTTAAGCGAACCCGGGAAAAATCTCCTTCATTGTAGGTGACCAGTGGAAAACCATATTCGTTATCTAAGTGATTGGCTAAATAACGTTTCGGTGTAGTAACCTTAATAAATAAATAATCCATGGGTAGTTGAGCTTGAAAGTACGAAGGTTTTGAAAATTTCTTCTCAAGTCGAGGGGCATTCTCTTTAGTATCAATGAGGTCCAAAATATTGATGATCTAAAAATAAAATATATTAAGAAAAGAAGAGATATTAACATATTGTTACGTTTTAACCTTTTCAAAACGTTGGTTTATTTCCTTTAAATAAACCAGATACTTTTGATTGCAAGTAAAAGCCGTTTAGTAGTTTAAAAATTGTAAAAACTCTTTATTTATTTAAAAATGTACAACAACAGAATTAAATAGTCACTCAATGTACACGTTTATAAATTCGCAGAAATACAGACACACTCCATCTCTGGTGAACTTTCCACAATGTTCTTTAACTGCCAAAACTCGTGTATTCGAAGTCTAGAGCTTTCGAATACACACACCGTCTCTGGTGAACTTTCTACAATGTTCTTTAACTGTCAAAACTCGTATATTTCGAATTCGAATATACGAGTCGCAGCAAACATTCAGCGTTGCCATACTTACGATCAATGATCAACTCAAAGCTTTTACTCGATGTTAATAATGCCCACAGATATGTTACAGTTTGAGAGGCAGCCGTTAAAATCGTTATATTTGAATTCAAGTACAATTTCGTAACAATATTAAGATTAAGAAGAAAAGAGTGTTCGGATGTGCCGAATCTGAACTAGTTCACAGGAATCGATTCATTTTATATGCTTTACTATAAGAAAACATCAGTGGCCCCAAAAAAATATTGTGGATGTCCCCAACTAAAATACAAGATTAATTTATTCCTTTCTCAAATGTTTGGTACTGGGAACAGTATTTGGTGAGCTGGATCAAAGTATAAAAAAAGTCCTTTTTTGGGGTTTTATGATTTTGTTCATATTTTTCGGAAAGGAAACATATAAAGGGTTTTCCAACAAAAACTTTGTTTTTCAATTGTGGCAGCACCAACAACATGATAGTTTTGACATTTAGTTTTTTGACGTATTCGTAGTAACTGCATTGGCAATTGTTACAATGAATTCAATTTCGCTCATAAATTGCATTAAAATAATTAAAATCCATTATGAAAATGGTGCTTCTGTTTTTCTGAAAAAATAATTTTTTCAGACGAAGCCCATTTTCACTTGCCAGGGTATGTCAAGCAAAATTGCCATATTTGGTATTCTAAAAATCCTAGAGCGTTTATTGAGAAGCCTTTGCAAGATCAACGTCTCACTGTATGGTGCACTATGTGGTCTGGAGGCGTGATGGCGCCGTTTTTTTTCGAAGATGAGGCTGAAAATGCTGTAACGGTAACTATCGCGAGATGTTAACAACTCAATTTTGGCCTATTATTGATGACGTCAATGAAACGATTAATTTATTGCAAACCAAATTTCCCGATCTCATAATTTCACAAAAATCAGCTGTTAAGTAGCCTGCCAGATCGTGTGATACCACTGGATTATTTTTTGTAGGGCTATGTTAAGGACAGAGTCTATACGGAGCCAATCAAATCAATTGCAGCCTTTAAACTCAAAATCCGTGATGTGATTAACGAAATAGATCCGCCATTTTGCCAAAAAGTGATTAAAAATGTTGATGAAGAATCAACATCTATCAGCGTGGTCGTGGTGGACATTTGATGATCGCCTAGGCCAGCCAAACAAGTTTGAAAATCATGAATTTGAGGCATTACTCCATGAAGATTGTTGTCAAACTCAACAAGAGCTTGTAAACTCATTGGGAGCTTCTCAATCAGCAATTTCAAAACGTTTGCAAAAAGCTGGATTCATCCGAAAGCAGGGATATTGGGTACCATACGAATTAAAGTTGAGAGACCTTGAAAGATGATTTTGTATGACTGAATTGCTGCTTCAACGCTAAAAAAGAAAATCATTTTTGACCGAATCATTACTTGCGATGAAAAATGGATCCATTACGATAACCCGAAGCGTAAGAGATCGTATGTGAAGCTCGGCCAACCAGTCGAATCGACAACTGATTCATTAAAAGCGAGCATTTGCCGAAAAACGACCAGAATATATGCCAGACATGAAAATGTAATATTCGATCATGACAACACTCGGACACATGTTGCAATTCCTGTTAAAAACTATTTAGAATTAAGTGGTTTGGAAGTTTTGGCTAGAGGCCCCAAAGCCCCAAAAATTCAAGCACTTGAACATTTTGTTGGAATTTGACTTGAATGTAAATGTAATTATGTTTTAAATTTGAAAAAATAAAATATTTTTCAAACAAAGAACATATGGCTTGAATTTATGTTTCCTTTTTACTGGGGAATGCTATTGAAATAAAGTGTAATACAAATGTAATTCAATTGCTTGACTATAAATCAAGGCTTGAATTATATTTGCTTTCAACTTGAACTCCAGTGAAAATGTTTATAGGATTTTTTTTTTGATTTACAAACGTAATGACAAAATATAGAGTATTCTGTATCGAGTTAATTTGTTTGTAATAATTCAAAGAATGCTTTGAAAAAGTAATTTAAACATCTGGTAGACTAGACATTTTCTGCTCCGCCAGGGTTTTCATCAGCAATATGTATGCCCAAGACCTAATGTAATCGTCATCAATTTATTAAGTATTACAAACAAATAAACCCGAGATTAATACCTTGAAACAAAAATGTTTTTTCCCAATATGAGATAATGATGACAAAATATTCCTCCATCAAACAGATATTATTTGGCATCATTATCTTATTATCGTAAAGAATTGTTAGTTGCGGTGTGCCAACCTATATTGACATCGATATGTTACAGATAATTTTCTTAAAAATGATTGCAGAAGTTCTCTGGTATTTAAATGAGGCGCGGATCTAGAGGGAAAGGAAATTCCTCCCCACCAAAAGGAAAAAAATTTCAACATAAAAAAGGAAAAAATGTAAAATAAATTTTACTCTTTTTTCCCCTCCAAATGTTTGACCTGGATCCGTGCCTGACCTTTTTAAAATTTACCTTTTCTGCCGCTTCCTCAGTGCTAACAAAACGGTATTGATGATTTGGTTCCGTTGTGTGTTTAATGAAATTTCCCATGGCATAAATATTGGGCTCAGATGTCTGATAGTTCTCATTCACCAAAACAAAATTATGATCAGTATCTATGTCGGCGTTTTTGAAAACTAGAAAAAATTATGATTTGAATAAAGTAAAAATCAGGGAAAATTTGTCAAGTGAAAAGCTTGAAAAGTAAGCTTTTACATATTTTACAAGTTTTTTTTAAAAAAAATAATTTTTTGCCAAAACATTTTACATTATACTGTGGCCGAATTACCGCATTCGATATCGAGTAAATTCGATAGTAATTTTCTTATTTGAGATTACGGCATTCGATATCGAGCATGAAATTTAGTACATTTTGTTATAATTACGATTTCGAAATTATTTTTCCATACGATAGTTCATTCGATCACGAGAGCGGTAATTCGGGTCCTGATCGTGTAAATAGATAACAGATTAACAGATCATAAAATATTTAATTGCAGATCATCTTTGAATAGTTCTGTGTTGCAGTTTTGTGCAAAAAACTAAAATTGAGATATTTTACGTCCTGGTAATAAACAAATTTCTGAAATATCTTTTATCAATTTAAGATCTTGGTAAATTACTTGAAAACGATCATTAAACCCATATTTTACTTACTCTCCAACAGCGGTCCTGGTAAAAACACCTCATAAAAACTAACAAACATATCACACTCCAATGTTAACTTCTCATTGCCAAGATACTTCTTAAAACTAATATCTTTTAAATTTTCATCATCATCATGCAAGGAATATGCATTTAAAATCATGTCTTCATAAATCTGCACCTCCAAATCTTCTAGCATTTCCCTTAAAACTGTCTCTATACCTGTATCCTGAGCTGAATTATTCAACATTAAACCCATTTGTAGATTATCCATTAAATAGGGCATAACCAAATGAATTTCTCGGCCCTTGATATCATGCTTCAGGAGAAAATTTATAAATTCAAATGCTCTCACATGATTGCCATAAACTATAATGGATTTCTTGAGATTTTTGGGCAAATCATTACATAATATTTGTAATTTATGATAGAATAAGATTTTATCAAAACGATTATTAATGTGCGAGTAATTAGGAGGCGTGGCAGCATCTTTAAATATTCTTTCGGGTACACCAAACTCTGTGGCGCACATTATGAGGAGAATTTCGTAATAGATTTCACATTCCGATTCCACTTTAATCAATTGATTTTCTCTGGGAATTATTTAGATTCAATTATGTATTATATAGAGTTATTTATGGAAAGTATTTACGTATTAATGGTTTTGATTTTTCCGCTTACAAATCGTATCCAGGTGCGCACATCCATGCGTTCGCAAACATCTCGGATGAATGCATCACTGTTTTTGAAATTAACCCAACAAGTTTCTGCACGATCTTTGCTGCATGTTTTACATTTGAATGCATGTTCATGATCAGCCTCCATTATACCGGGACTACATATTACGGTTATATTTAACTGAGGCAGACAGTTAGTGGTGGCCTGAGAGTTTTTGCTAAAGAGAGAGAGAGTATTTAGATTTAAATCTTTCTCTATTGAGATTAATTAAATCCTTTAATTAAGTAATAATATCATGGATCATTTAAAAACTTAATGTTGTAATAATCACCTCAAATTATGCCAACTGAAAATCATTAATCTCAAGAAGGCCTTGCAGATATCAGTGAAACCCAAAATCACTATATTTGTGGAATTGCCAAAATTAATTGAAGGTCGTAAATTATGAGTAAACACTGCAAAATGATCATTTAGCAAATCAGTATTGATCATGATCATTTTCTTATTAATATCAGAGGCACTTGGGGAAATCTCTGCCTTAAAGTCTTTTCCCAAAATATTAAACCATAGTTTCTGTATGCGGCGAGGTTCTAAAGGTTGCATGCTGGCAACAAGATCATTAGAGAGATAATTACGATCCTATCAAGGATAAAACAAGCCCATAAATAATAAATATAAAAAATTCCTTAAAAAAAAACTTACAGTTGATCGAAAATAATAAAAATAATAGTAATTCGTTTGTCTGGCCAACTCATGAAATATTAAATCAGCTTGAAAACAAAAGAAATGATGCAGTTTTAAAATCACCAGCTCAGCTTTGAAAAAATTTTGAAACTCATCTCCATTATTCACATGATAATGCTTCCTTAAATAATAACTTAAATGAAAAGGTCTGCAAAAGTAACAATTTATTACATATTACATTTAATAGGCTTTAAGCAAAATCCTCACCTAACTATGACAAATCCCACCAATTTATTATCGTCCTCCGATCTTGTTGAATCTCCACATCTTATGGTAAAACATTTATAAACACTAAATGGATCTTTGAAAATACTTTTCAATATATCTGACACTTGTTGCAAGTCATATTGATTGGCTGTTAATTCCTCATATGAATCACTGCGTTGTGATAGATATGATTTAAAGGAAATCCGATCGGCTATGGTGGATATACGAGATCTGGCTGTACGTTTGGGGAATGTATATGAATTGCTGGATTCTTCTTTTAGTATAGTTTTAATATCGTCTACATCTTGTGGTCTTAAGGGAAATACACTTATATCGCCATAAACAGCACTGCGATGGGTTATGAAGAGTTGTTCGTCTATACGACAATCGGGCCGGGGAGTAACACGCTTGTAGAAAGAGAAATTTGTATTAAGTTTTATAGTTTTTTAAGAATTTTTTTGATGGACTTTTTAGAGATGAAATAAACTGAGAAAAACTCAATTTCTTTTGAAATTGTATCCCAATAAGCACTAAAGAAATAAAAATTCAAGCATTTTGTTTGAATTTGACATGAATGCAAATTTAATTACCCAATAAGCATTTTTACTGGAATTCAAGTGGAAAGCAAGTGCAATTCAAGCCATGTTTTTTGTTTAAAAAATAAATAATTTTTTCAAATATTTTTCAAGTCTAAAGCATAACTACATTTGCATTTAAGTCAAATTCCAACAAAATGTTCAAGTGCTTGAATTTTTGGGGCTTTGGTGCTTATTGTGTTAAGTTTAAAACTTGATAATTACTTGAAAAAATTAAATATTTTTTCAAATAAAAACCATGTGATTGAATTTATCAAAATAAACACTTTTAATGGAATTCAAGTGGAATGCAAGTGCAATTCAAGTCATGAATTATAGTCAAGCAATTGAATTACAGTTGTATTACACTTTAATTCAATAGCATTCTCCAGTAAAAGGGAAACATAAATTCAAGCCATGTTTTTTGTTTAAAAAATATTTAATTATTTCAAATATTTTTCAAGTTTAAGGCATAACTACATTTGCATTCAAATTCCAACAAATGTTCAAGTTGTTTAACTTTTGGGGCTTTTGAAAAAATTAAATATTTTTCAAACAAAAAACATATGGCTTGAATTTATGTTTCCTTTTTACTGGAGAATGCTATTGAAATAAAGTGAAATACAACTGTAACTGAATTGCTTGACTATAATTCAAGGCTTGAATTACACTTGTTTTCAACTAGAATTCCAGTAAAAATGCTTATTGGGATGTGATTGGAATTTATCACAATAAATACTTTTACTGGAATTCAAGTGGAATGCAAGTGCAATTCATGTCTTGAATTATAGTCAAGCAATTGAATTACAGCTGTATTACACTTTAATTCAATAGCATTATCCAGTAAAAGGGAAACATAAATTCAAGTCATATGTTTTTTGTTTGAAAAATATTAAATTTTTTCAAATATTTTTCAAGCATAACTACATTTACATTCAAGTCATATTCCAACAAAATTTTCAAGTGCTTTGCTGCTTAATGGGAGTTTTACTTTTTACTGGATAATGCTATTGATATAAAGTTCAATACAACTATAATTCAATTACTTGACACTGGATTCAAGACTTGAATTACACTTGCTTTCAACTTGAAATCCAGCAAAAATGCATATTGGAATGGCTTTTATGAAAGACGATTCATTCATGTGGCTGCCTAGCTTAGTTTCGCAGTAGCTTATTATACCCTTCACTATGAGGGGCAAGGGTATATACAAGTTTGTCATTCTGTTTGTAATTTCTACATTTTTTTGCGACCCCACAATGTATATATACTCTGGATCGTTATAGATAGCAGAGTCGATATAGCCATGCCCGTCTGTATGTTGAAATCAACTTTCCGTAGCCCCCAAATAACTTACAAACATTATTGGTATCGGGAATTCTCCCTGATCGGTTGCTATTTAAAATCGAGAAAATCGACCTGATATATAAGGAAAAAATCGGGACATTTTCGATTTTTAACCTTTTTTTTATATCTATCTGGATTGCTAAGTCATTAATATAGACAATATGGATATCTAATGATAGTTATTTCAAAGTCCTATAGTAAGTTGGATTTACAATGGGTCAAAATCGGGAAAAATATTTTTTAACCGGAATTTTTTTTTTCACCAAACAATTTTTTTGTCCTAATTTTTTTCACTTATAAAATTTAAAAAAAAAATTTAAAAAATATTTTTTTTTTCGAATTTTGAAAAAAAAAAATTTTAGAATTTTTTTTACCTAAAATTATTTAAAATTTGTATTTTAAAGTATAATTTGGTGAAGGTTATATAAGATTTGGTACAGCCGTTTACAGCTCTCTTATTTCAACCCTACACCATAGTGGGGAGCGTATAATGCGTTTGTGCAGATGTTTGTAACGCCCAAAAATATTAGTCTAACACCCACCTCATAGTATACCGATCGACTTAGAATCACTTTCTGAGTCGATTAAACGATGTCCGTCCGTCCGTCTGGTCGGCTGGCTGTCCATGTAAACGTTGTGCGCAGAGTACAGGTCGCAATTTTGAAGATATATCGATGAAATTTGGTACATATTATTTTTTCGGCTCAAGGACCAAGCCTATTGAAATCGGTCCATTATTTCACCTAGCCCCCATACAAATGTCCTTCCGAAATTGGACTTTATCGGTCATAAATGTTTAATTTATAATTGTATCTCCACAAATTCCACTCCAAATAAGTTTTATATACACAAAATTCATGTCACCAAATTTTGTTACGATCGGTCCATAATTAGTCATAGCTCCCATACATGCCCGCTACCGAAAATCACTTTAACGTGCATAAATCGCTTAAAAATGTTGGTATACACACAAAATTCAACATAGTTAACTTAAATATAGACATAAATCACACGATCTAATTTCATGGTGATCGGTCCATAATTGGTCATAGCTTCCATATAAGGCCCTCTTCCGAAAATAACTCAAAAATATAAATTATTGAAATTTTAAAAGAAAAATGTTTTTGCTCTTTTACTTAGTGTAGGGTATTACATGGTCGGGCTTGACCGATCATACTTTCTTACTTGTTTTTCAATTAAATTGATTTTTAAAAGGATACATTTCTTTGATCTCACACTCTTTAGCTTAAACTTACTATAAAATACTTTAACATTTCGAATAAAGCCAGAGTCATATGATTGGCCACACTTATGGACAGCAAACAGTAGTCTTTGTTGGGAAATGCTGCAAATGCCGTTAATAGAAATCGAAAAATTCGACGAGGATCATGAGAACCCACCAACCCAAATAGTTGTATGACAAAAACATTCGAGCGGGAATCGTAGGATGCATGGGTTTGGCCATCCGGTATATTATAGTAAAAGCCAAACTGGCGTCTACGCAGTTGGACATAATAATCGTATGATTTTATTTCTAGGATAAAAAAATTAGCAAATAATGAAATATATCTTAAAAAATGATTTGATAAGACATTAATGGTACTCATTTAAATGCTTAAGTTTCCCATTTGTGCAAAAGTGCCAATTTGCGCAACTTGTTTCATGAACCCAATTTATATTTTCTTATAAATAAAAGTAAACAAAAGCAAAAAACAAAAGATTAATCAAATGCATAATAAATTCAAGTTTCCGAGTCTAAATTGTAGTGAAAACTTATCGGAGTTGGGCAAACGAATTTCCGAATTTGACAATTCATTTGCGAGAGTGTAAAAATGCACAGATTGCTCAGTTTACGAGGCATTTAAGCGTTTACATGAGGACCCTTATAAATAAATATTCAAATATAGGTAAATATAGGAAACATTTTTTTTTTGGGCCAGATTCCGAAACACTTACGTTCATTTAGTTCTTCCCAGCGTTTTAAAATCAACTCACGCATAAATCTTTTCTCATTTACGGCAACAATACGACCCTCATGTGATTCAATGCGATGAGAGCAGATACTTAGAAAAATACCAAATAAAACCTAATGCAATTTCGGAAAATCTGAAACTCACCTTAAATTACTAATATTTTCCATATTTGTAATTTCTCCCACACCCTTGTAAATTTGATTAACAGATTCCGTGGTAAAAAGCTTCTCTAAAGGACGCTTTTTAGCAGTACTAAAACCATTAAAATTAATACAAGAAAAGTTCTTTAAAATTAAGCTTACGTGACATATAAAAGTTTTTCTTTAAATCTCTCTTGAGTATTAAATTTCAATAAATTTCCAAAGGCTTGAAGATTATAGTTTTCCAATAGAGGCAAGAGACGTATATTGTCATTGAGCCATATAAAGCCGGCGGTAATGTTATTTATCTGGTGTTCGAAAAGACAATTAAAATTTTGGAAAAATAAAAGAGAGGGCTATGGTTCATGGAGTTACCTCGGTAACAATCAGCAAACTTTTAGCATCAGATAAAAGTTCTTCGGCTATATAGTATTCACCCAATTGTTCTTTTAGGTCAGGACGATCGTGATCAATAACATCCACAATATCATCGTTATCTTCAGGTCTAAAGAAAAACAAGTAAGAAAGTATGGTCGGTCAAGCCCGAACATATAATACCCTACACTAAGTAAAAGAGCAAAAATATTTTTCTTTTATAATTTCAATAATTTATATTTTTGAGTGATTTTCGGAATTGGGCCTTATATGGGGGCTATGACCAATTATGGACCGATCACCATGAAATTAGGTCGTGTGATTTGTGTCTATATGAAAGTTTACTGTGTTGAATTTTGTGAGTATACCAATATTTTTAAGCGATTTATGCACGTTAAAGTGATTTTCGGAAGCGGGTATATATGGGAGCTATGACTAATTATGGACCGATCGTAACAAAATTTGGTGACATGAATTTTGTATATATAAAACTTATTTGGAGCGAAATTTGTGGAGATACATTTATAAATTAAACATTTATGACAGATAAAGTCCAATTTCGGAAGGACATTTGTATGGGGGCTAGGTGAAATAATGGATCGATTTCAGCCAGTTTCAATGGGCTTGGTCCTTGGGCCGAAAAAATAATTTGATCGAAATATCTTCAAAATTTCGCCCTGTATTCTGTGCACAAGGTTTACATGGACAGCCAGCCAGCCAGCCAGCCGACCAGACGGACGGACGGACATCGTTTAATCGACTCAGAAAGTGATTCTAAGTCGATCGGTATACTATAAGGTGGGTGTTAGACTAATATTTTTGGGCGTTACAAACATCTGCACAAACGCATTATGCCCTCCCCACTATGGTGGTGTAGGGTATAATAAATCATGAAAATAGTTTATAGGTTTTCATCATTATCCAAAAAGGAAACAATAAAACTAATATACATAGAGATCTACTTACAAGGCTTTTCTATATCTCATTTGAGGCAACACACTATCACGCATAATAACATGTATCTTTTGAGTATTGGCACACGATATCACACTAAAACACTTTGGATAAAAGATCATGGAAAATGCTTCCAAGCAACTATAATTTTGATTATCTAAATATGAAATATTCAATATTACTTTTAAAATGTTTTTGAATCAATTCATACCCTTTTCCGGATACCGCCTATAGTCGGGACACTCCGCTACCACAATATATCTCAATTTATTTTCCCTATAAAAAATTTCACATAATAGTTGTTTAATCATTTCCGGATTGTAGCTGTTGTTAAACACAAACTTGTTCAGGAAACAAGTATTTGTGGGATTCAATGGTAAATTGTAACAATAGTGAAAATTTAAGAAATCCAACCATAAATCGTCGGGGAGGGCCGGTATATTGGGAGCATTTGAGACTTCTGCATAACCGATGCTATAGGGATTTGTGGCACTAAATTGTATTAGCATACGATGGTTAACATAGTTGTTAAAAAATATATCTTCCAAAGTGGCTTTTCTGCGATGACGTCCAAAGTATTGGGTTTTGGCAGCAAGAAATAGTTTCTGTATGTTATTAAAGTCCTCTGGGCAGGCATTCGTTATGGGGTATAGTGTTGTGGTTTGCATTTTTTAACAGAATAAATAAAAAATTTGAATATTTTGAAATATATTGTAGAAAAAAAATTTGATTGACATAATGTTTTGTGCTAAGATTCAAAAGAATTTATTCTTAATACATTTTTTAAAGCAAAATAATGTTGGTTTTAAAATGATTTTGATAATGAATTCATTTTGACTTAATTCATAGGCTTAATTCCTTTGTACTCCAAATGTATTGAATTCATTCCTTTGATAATTCATTCTTTATAGAACTAATGTGCTGTTTTTCTATAGCGAACGAGTGCTTTGAGTGGACGTTTTACATGTATTTTGTTTTCGTTACAATAACAAAACACATGTTAATTTCCACTCAAAGTACTCGTTCACTATAGAAAAACAGCACATAATTCTTTACGAAATCACTCAAACTTTCTTGAATTCAAATGATTCAAATTTTCTTCAATTCAAATCTATTACAAATTGTTTCGAAAATTTGTATGAGATTTCTGCAAGAGTGCCTCAATTTGTTTATTGGATTGTAAAGAAGACATGTTCCGATTAAGTATGGAATAAGATATCCGTCAAATGACCCCCATAGCTCTAATTATAGGTCATTACTGTTTTCATGAAATATTCCATGACTTTTTCACAGAGATGTGGCTGTATCTCAGCAATGACGAGTTGGATCTTGAATTTGATTTCAGGATTTTTTTTACTTAAAAATTTCTTGAGATAATTTGTTCGGGAAATCGTTTCTGCAATAATCTGAAACCATATATCGTTCAGATCTATGCCGTCCAGTTGAGGCCACAAGAACTCCGTTATCATGTTCTTGTAACGAATGCAGTTCAGTCACTGCAATTTCGGCCTCATCTTCAAAATTCTAAAATTGTTTGTATTCACCGGAGAAGATGAAATTTTTTCAAAAAATTGTCATTGACTTCACTTTGCATTATTACACATTGAACGAATTGCAGGCGCTTTCCATGGTCTACTGGTTTGAGCTCCTGAGTAAGCTGAACTTTGTATGCATGAAGGTGGAGGTATTTTGTCAAAATTCGATGCGTAGTGCTTCGTGAATTTTTAAGTTGTTGAGAACGATGCTGAATTGATGTTTTCGGGTTTCCGGCGACACTCTCGTTTACGGCAGCAATGTTTTTAAGAACCAACCGGAACGTTGACGCATAGGAGTCTTACTGTATATAATTTTTTGTCTACTCTTCGAATGGTTGACACATTAGGTGCTATTTTTTCAAAGACCAACCGGAACGTTGACGCATAGGAGTCTTAATGTTCATAACCGACAAAGTTTCTTCAAATTGTTTGACTACTCTTCGAATGGTTGACACATTAGGTGCACTTTCTCGACCAAAAATTCTTCGAAGTTTGCGAGCGGTCTCAGCATAACTTTCCAAATTTTTGTAATATGTTTTCGTCTGTATGTTGTAATCAACATAGCCCCCAAATAACTTACATACATGATTCATACATCAATATATCGGGAATTCTTCCTGCTCCGAATCGACAAAATCGGCCCACAAATGGCTGAGATATAACGAAAAAACCGGGACAACCTTGATTTTTGGCCAATTTTGATCTATATCTGAATTACTAAAGGTAGGGTCACACATGACAAATATTTGACAAAAAAGACGTAACCACTAAATAAAATACATATTAATTCAATTATTTATTTCAAAAACTTATTTTACTTAGGATGATTCAAAGAAAAAAATTAGTTTTATTTTATTTGATGCTGTTTGATCTTACAAAACACTTCTAAGAGTAAATACGTCAAACAAATTTGTGCTTAAAAAAGTGGTTACGCTTTTTTGAGCAAATATTTGTCATGTGGACCATACCTTAAGTCATTAATATAGACAATATGGATATCTAATGATAGATATTTCAAAGTCCATTGCAACGATGTATCTAAGGCTATAGTAAGTTGGACATACAATGGGTCAAATTCGGGAAAAATATTTTTTAACCCGAATTTTTTTTCATTAAATTTTTTTTTTGTCAAAAATTCTTTTTTAACAAAATTTTGTTTTTTTAAAAATTAAAAAAAAATTGGTAAAATTTTTTTAGGTAAACAAAATTAAAAAAAAAAATTTAATTTTGTTTACCTAAAAAAATTATTTTAAAGTATAATTTGGTGAAGGGTATATAAGATCCGGCACAGCCGAATTTAGCTCTCTAACTTGTTAATAATTAGATTAGACATACATATGGGCAATTCCATATCATCGTACGTGACATTTGTACGCCTATAGAGTGGAATAGATTTTGCAAAACTAAGAGTATCTGAAAAATAATTGGGTCTTAATGTTCCATTCAGAGGGTACTATATTTTAAAATAACAAAAAGTTCTTTCGAAATATTGTTGTCCAAATTATTGAGCGAAATAAGGGTATATCGTACGTGACATAAAACGGAACTCATTTTGAGGTACATGTAGAAATATGCGAAAATATTCGAATCGTTAAGGGCGTTATGTTTTCTTTCGGTTTCAATAAACAATTTGACAATAGAAAAAAAACAATCAGAGTCAAATTCATTTCATACTACAAGCTAATGTTAGCCTAAAACATTAAAAAATTAAATACAATCAGTTTAAAATATTATTTGTATCTTTAAAATGTTGTAATATGATCTAAATACTTTCACATAGTAACGTTTTATTATTTTCTTCTATTCAAATTATCTTAAAAAAAAGTTTCAACGGTTTTTGTTTTTTAAGTCGTGGGAGCGATTCTCGTGGAATTACCTATATGTGACAGCTGTCAAATTTCAGAATTGTCACTTGCTCAAAAAAATGGCACTAAATTTAAAAAGTGCACTCTTACTGAGACACCCTCAATTGTAAAGGGTGCATGAATGATTATATGCCATATTTAAAAATATGCTAAAATATACTCGAGTTTGATAGCCTCTGCATGCCATGTTGATCATGTTTACGAACACAGCATGACTTGTCTATGTTTGGTGTGACCCTTCACATTCGTGAGAAGGGTATATATAAGTTTGTAATTTCCACAATATAATTTTCCGACCCTATAAAGGATATATATTCTGGATCATTATAGATAGCGGAGTCGATAAAGCCATGTCCGTCTGTCTGTCTGTTGAAATCAATTTTCTGAAGACCCCAGATATCTTCGGGATCCAAATCTTCAATAATTCTGTCAGACATGCTTTCGAGAAGTTTCCTATTTAAAATCAGCAAAATCGGTCCACAAATGGATGAGATATGAGGAAAAAACCAAGACAACCTCGATTTTTGACCTATATCTTTATTACTAAGTCATTAATATAGACAATATCTAATGTTAGATATTTCAAAGACCTTTGCAACGACTATAATAAGTTGGACCTACAATGGGTCAAAATCGGAAAAAATATTTTTAACCAGAATTTTTTTTTCACCAAAAAAATTCAAATTTAAAAAAAAAATTTTAAAATAAAAATTCGAAAAAAAAACATTTTTCCAAAAATTTAAAAAAAAACTGGAAAAAAAATATTTTTTTACCTAAAAAATATTTAAAATTTGTATTTGGAAGTATAATTTGGTGAAGGGTATATAAGATTCGGCACAGCCGAATATAGCTTTCTTACTTGTTTTAATTAATTTTAAAGTATACAAATATATTAAAGTCCACAAGCTTTAGATTTTCGAAAATTTGTATTTAACTATAGTTGCATATAATTTCCTTACTTGCATCTACCTTAGGTTTGTATTTGCTCGTTAATTTTATTTCCTTTCATAGGTTTTTTTATTTTATTTCTAGTTTTTTGGTAATTTTTCCTTTTCTAGACACTATAAATAACGGGCATATATCTTTGGTAGTGAACTCTGTGATAAACAAGAAAACTACTGCACTGACATAAAAAAACAGCACTACAAACAAATACCATCTCCGTTGCGTAGTTTGTTTCCTTTAAGAGACTGTAAAAAATTTAAAACAATTTTTCTTGAAAAAGATAAAATAAAAAAAAGTTACGGAAATTTAGTTAGAGAGTTTTTTTTCTTTATCTTTGCAATATTTTATGAGCTGCAAACACATCCGAACGAACACATTATAAGTATTGCATATTTGCAAGATTTTGTTGTTCCTGTTATTGTCATGATGATAAATATCACATGTGTGATAGAAAATATCGCATAAATACAACACTCATGTTTATTTAGTTTTTAGAAGAAAAAAAAAACAAAACAAAATAATAAATAAAACTTAAATATAAAAATGTATTTCATAAATAAGATTATGCCATATATGATAGAGTAAATAATTTTTAACGAATTTCATCATGTTTAGGGAAATGAGAGTTTTGAAAATAAATATTTGTTTAAGAAAAAACAATTTGTTTACTCCTTAACTTATTTAAAGTAATATGAAATTGTTTTTAGTTTGATGTAACAATAAACTTTTTTCCATTTAAATTAATGTTGAATTACAAAAATTCTATTGCTATTTTTGTGACATTTCAAAAAGTTTGAATTGCATTTAATTGACCAAAACTACAACAACAGAATTATTTATGTGATTATGATGATTTTAGTAATGGTCAACCATTGGAACTTGACAAATAGGAAATTTATTCGTATGTACATTTATTTATACATTTGAGGAAGCTATTATGGAAGTAGTCTAAGTCAAACATCAGATAAATGTTTGAATTTGAATCAAATTATATATATGGGGCATTTCATGTCAAGTGAACCAACTTTTGAAATCGATGTCTTCCGATCGGGATGAAATTTGCACCAAGGTTAGCTCTATTGGATAGTAACTCAGACACAATTTTTCAACAACATCGGTCGAGAACTCTCTGAGTTATAGGGGGTAAAATTTTGACAATTTGGTCAAACAGGGGTTTTTTCTTATCCATGTAACTTATTACCTATTGTTCTTAGCAAAATGTGTCCCAAATAGTATAGATAGCTATTTCTTCGATCTTTCGAAAAAAAATATTTAAAAAAAAAAAATAAAAAATTTTTAATATTTTTTTTCCGAAATCAAAAACTTTTTTGACTTTTTTTTAAAATGCGTCCTTTTTTTTTTTTTTTTTTTTTTTTTCTTAAAATAAAGTTTAGATATTTTCCTTGAACACCTACTTGGTCGCTTAGTGGGATGCGAGTGGGATATCTATCAAAATAAATATTTTGTAACTCAAAACATAAAATTTTTGACTTTTTTTGCAAAATCAAAAACTTTGTTGACTTTTTTTTTTCAAAATGGACCCTTTTTTAATCTTTTTTTTTAGGTCAAACAAAAGCTTAGATATTATCCTTGAAGACCCTTTTGGTCGCTTAGTGGGATGCGAGTGGGATATCTATCAAAATAAATATTTTTTAACTCAAGACTTACAATTTTTGACTTTTTTTTTTGCAAATACGATTTTTTTTCCAAATGGGCCCTTTTTTTAAAATTTTTTTTGTAGTCAAAAGAAAGCTTAGGTCCCTTCCTTTAAGATATTTTTAGTCCCTTAGTGGGTACGAGTGGGATATCTATCAAAATAAATATTTTGTAACTCAAGATATACAATTTTTGATTTTTTGGCAAAATCAAAATCTTTTTTGACTTTTTTTTAAAATGGGCCCTTTTTGTAATTTTTTTTTTTGCTATAAAGAAAGCTTAGGCCTATTCCTTTAAGATGGTTTTGATCGCTTAGTGGGATGCGAGTGGGATATATATCACAATAAATGTTTTGTAACTCAAGACATAAAATTTTTGTGTTAAAACATTTATTTTGATAGATATCCCACTCGCATCCCACTAAGGGACCAAAAGGGTCTTCAAGGATAATATCTAAGCTTTTGTTTGACCTAAAAAAAAGATTAAAAAAGGGTCCATTTTGAAAAAAAAAAGTCAACAAAGTTTTTGATTTTGCAAAAAAAGTCAAAAATTTTATGTTTTGAGTTACAAAATATTTATTTTGATAGATATCCCACTCGCATCCCACTAAGCGACCAAGTAGGTGTTCAAGGAAAATATCTAAACTTTATTTTAAGAAAAAAAAAAAAAAAGAAAAAGAGAAAAAATTTTAAAAAAAAGTCAAAAAAGTTTTTGATTTCGGAAAAAAAATATTAAAAATTTTTTATTTTTTTTTTTAAAAATTTTTTTTCGAAAGATCGAAGAAATAGCTATCTATACTATTTGGGACACATTTTGCTAAGAACAATAGGTAATAAGTTACATGGATAAGAAAAAACCCCTGTTTGACCAAATTGTCAAAATTTTACCCCCTATAACTCAGAGAGTTCTCGACCGATGTTGTTGAAAAATTGTGTCTGAGTTACTATCCAATAGAGCTAACCTTGGTGCAAATTTCATCCCGATCGGAAGACATCGATTTCAAAAGTTGGTTCACTTGACATGAAATGCCCCATATGTATGTATTGACAAGAAAAAC
This sequence comes from Calliphora vicina, assembly GCF_958450345.1. Lineage (NCBI taxonomy): Eukaryota > Metazoa > Arthropoda > Insecta > Diptera > Calliphoridae > Calliphora > Calliphora vicina. The sequence goes on along the minus strand of NC_088784.1, from coordinate 96,614,024 downwards.
AAAATAATTATAAAATTGTTTTCTAGATTCTAAGTAAAAATAAACTACTTCTTCTATCGTTTTGTATTGAAATCTAAATTTATATAGAAAGTTGACATAGCACATTTTCGCACTAAGCTAATGCTTCGTTATTTTACCACTAAATTGTTTGTAAAAAAATATTTTTATTTCTTGACTTAAGGTAGGGTCACACATGACAAATATTTGACGAAAAAGACGTAACCACTAAATAAAATACATTTGAGTTCTTTTATTTATTTCAAAAACTTATTTTACTTTGGATGATTCAAAACAAAAAATTTAGTTTTATTTTATTTGATGGTGTTTGATCTCACAAAACACTTGTGAGAGTAAACAAGTCAAACAAATTTGTGTTAAAAAAGTGGTTACGCTTTTCTGAGCAAATATTGTGACCATGAGCCATGTGTGACCCTACCTTTAGACTACTTTTAAAATAATTGTCACATACATAGCCATAGGTGAAAGTGTAATATTATATCGAGCCCTTAGCGCCAAATTATCGTAAGCGACATTTTCTATTTTCTATTTTTTTTTTACAAAAATTAAAATTTTATGGACCGACTGATGTTTTAGCGTTCTCAGAATATCAAAATTGTTAATAACTTCAAAATTATAGGGGGTAAGATTATATCGCAAGTCAATGTTTACATTTTACAGTAAACGAATTTTATCGTAAGCGACACATAATTGTATACAAAAAAAAGAGGGAAATAAATCTGTAACTTCTAAATTTCACATGCGCAAAGAAGAAGTGTTGTCGAGTTTAAGTTCTGAACGTGGACCTTATGGGCCCACCAGTGGCGCGACCAAGGGTCCTCAAATTAGGACACCGCGGGTATGTTACATTTTTAAAACGATCCTATTTCTACGTTTGTATTTCTACGATTTCAAAAAAAATACACATATAAAATCTTTTTATCGAACGCTACAAAAGACCTAGTCGTAGCTATCAATTATCTCTTATACCTTAGGAGATATTCGCATTTGAAAATTAAATTTTCAACATTTTAGCCCAACCTACTCCAGTTTTTTGATAACAGCGTATCCAAATATTTTCCCATTTTCTCCAGTTTTCTTTCATTGGACTAACAATATATGTATGTGTCAAATAGAAAAAGAAGTGTTTAAAAATATTGACTAAGTCCAAAGTTATTTGCATTTGAATTTAAACAAGTAAGAGTGCTATATTCAGCTGTGCCGAATCTTATATACCCTTCACCAAATTATACTTCAAAGTTTTAAATATTTTTAGTTAAACAAAATTTTAATTTTTTTTCCAGTTGTTTTTTTAATTTTTGGAAACAAAAATTTTCGATTTTTAAAATTTTTTTTTTTTAATTTAAAAATTTTCTTTTTTAAATTTAAAAAATTTTTTTTTGTTTTTTCAATTTTTTTTTGGTGAAAAAAAATTCGGGTTCAAAATTTTTTTTCCGATTTTGACCCATTGTAGGTCCAACTTACTATGGTCTTATATACGTCGTTGCAAATGTCTTTGAAATATCTATCATTAGATATCCATATTGTCTATATTAATGTCTTAGTAATCCAGATATAGGTCAAAAATCGAGGTTGTCTTGGTTTTTTCCTCATATCTCAGCCATTTGTGGACCGATTTTGCTGATTTTAAATAGCAAAATTCTCGAAAGCATGTCTGACAGAATTATTGAAGATTTGGATCCCGAAGAAAATTGATTTCAACAGACAGACAGACAGACGGACATGGCTTAATCGACTCCGCTATCTATAAGGATCCAGAATATATATACTTTATAGGGTCGGAAATGAAAAATGTAGAATTTGCAAACGGAATGACAAACTTATATACCCTTCTCACGAAGGTGAAGGGTATAAAAAAATTAAAATGCCGATTTTTCATAAAATATTTTAAATGAAAAAAAAAATTTTACTTACCGAGGGGACCAGGTCCATTAAAAAAACACCTATTTTTTTATCTAAAATTAAACTTTAGGGCAAAAATTCTCAAATCGCATATTCGATATCAAAATATAGTAACCGATTTTAGATGGCCCAATATGGTTTTAATTATTTTGTAAAGAGTTCCGATAATTCCGACCCTGGTATAGATATTATAGCCAAAAAACTAAAAAATGTCCAACTTTGGGATTTTTCAACACTTTTTTGGGAATTGCGGGATTGCTGATAATAAATTTCAAAATTCGTTTTTATTTTTCCATTTTAAATAGAAAACTTTACATAACTGTGAAATTCCATTAAAAACTATTCATAAATAACAATTTTATTTCAATTCGAAAAATGTTTGTCTATGCAAAAATTAAATAAAAAACATTTGTTGTCAGATTTTTCAATGAAGTATTCCATGAATTTTTAATTGTCAAAAGTTATAAATATTTTTGAAAAATAGACAAATAGCTTGAACGAAATTATATTATATCGCATCATAATATTTTTAAATTTATGTATAAATTTCAAAATAATCGAAAAAACCTTCTCATGTAAAATTTGTGTTTTGTCGCTTACGATAATTTGGCGCTAAGGGCTCGATATGATAATAATATAATAATATAAAAATCATAGAAAAAGTGGGATATACAAAATTAAATTCTAGAGGTAGTTAACTTATTGCATGTATGAGATTGTTTTTAGATTTTATTTTGAAAAATTTGTACAATATAAATTTATTTAAAGTAGTGGTCATTGTTAGCTATGACCTTTTCCCATATTTCTGGCAACATATTTATTCCGTGACAAAAGAACTGCTCATCGTTTGAACCCAAGAACGAATCAAGCCAATTTCGGATACTCTTTTCCAAAGTGAAGCGTATCTTATCGTAAAAAGTCAACAAAGTTTTTGATATTGCAAAAAAAATCAAAAACTGTATGTTTTGAGTTACAAAATATTTATTTTGATAGATATCCTACTCGCATTCCACTAAGCGACCAAATAGGTTTTCAAGGAAAATATCTAAGCTTTATTTTAAGAAAAAAAAAAAGAAAAAAAGGCCCATTTTAAAGAAAACTCGAAAAAGTTTTTGATTTCGGAAAAAAATATTAAATTTTTATTTTTTTTAAATATTTTTTTTTTCGAAAGATTAAAGAAGGAGCTATCTAAGCTATTTGGGACACATTTTGCTAAGAACAATAGGTAATAAGATACATGGATAAGTAAAAACACCTGCTTGGCCAAAATGTAAAATGTTTACCCCCTCTAACTCAGAGAGTTCTCGACCGATCTTGTTGAAAAATTGTGTCTGAGTTACAAGCCAATAGCGTAAATTTTATACCGATCGGAAGACATCGATTGCAAAAGTTGGTTCACTTAACATGAAATCCCCCATATTTATAACCTTCGTTCTGTTAATTACCTCAACTTCTTTTTATGTTTGGTAGACAGTTCGAAAATATTTTTAATTAAACTTTAAAAAAAAAAAATCATTTTCATTAAATTTTAATACCTTATTTATCGTTTGTTGCAATTTTATTGCCCACCCTTTGTTGAACAATATTTTTCCTTGTAGATTATTAACAAACCTATAAAGCCGTCAACATTAAATGCTATTAATTTCGATGTTCATTTATCGCTACACTAAAAGGGCAGCAATTTAAGTTTATTGCAAAGAAATATATGTAGTTCTCAGTGTTTAAGAAATCGAATCTTCTAAATCGAGATTGTGTAATTTATTAAACCCTTGATCATGAGTGTTAAGGGTGTCTAGAAGTTTGTAATTCCATTGTATAGGGTGCTTTAAAAATCGCTTGAATTCTATAACAAACTAAATTCGTTGCATTCCTTCTTGCAGACGCGGTTTTGCACATTCCACCTTAAGCTATGGGAGTTCGCGTGAGTGTGGGTGACTGAGTGAGTGTTATTACCGTGGTCCAAAAAATTTATTACATGCCTTTCGCAAAAGTATTAAGTAGTAGTTGAGACTATAAAAGCCATTAAATTGTGAAAAATAACAAAGTTTATACATTTTTCTTAACTATATTTACTTGGCACCTTAACACCAACCAATTCCCAACCAAAGGAAAAACACAAGACTATTTTTTTTTTCTTGTTAAGAGTATCACCTTCTTATAGCAGATTACGCCATTACTACTTACTACTCCTGACTCTTTTTCACATGCTAGTGAGATCTTCTATAGCCATGGCTAAAACTGATGCTGGAAATGGAAAAGTTGTTGAAAATGGTTTAAATCCTTATAAAATACTATTGTTTTTACAAACACATTTTCAAAAGAGTATTAAGGAGCAACCATGTAGTTTGAGTTGTTAAGGTGTTTTAGGTTGTTAATGGCCACGGCAAGTATGTAGTCATATGTACAGTTTCGATCAAAATACATTGGACAAAAATTGCTTATATCTCAAATATTTCTTTAGGGAAAACAAATTTGCAAGTTTTTTAAAACCAAAAAATAATTGCTTATAATATAAAAATTGGAATTGAACATCATTCTTAACTTCACGTTCATTACCAAAAGGTACAACAGCTAAGGAAGCTGCACAGATTGTGAGAGAGTTTAAAAAAGATCCTTACACGTCAACTGATTGAGTAATAGATTCTCGCATTCTAGAGTTAAGTGTACAGACTGGACTCTACAAAGAAGAGCAGTTTCAGTTAAGCTTAAAAGTTATAGAGCTGCAAAGAAACCATTTATATCGCAGAAAAAGCTCACCTTAAATATGCTCGAGAACACTTGAACTGGACTGTTGCATAATGGAATTCCGGTTTATTTTCCGATTAATGTAAATTTAATTTTGTGGATTCTGATGGAATAAGAAAGTTCGACGACAACCTGTCAATAACAGACTACATCCCAACGATTGTAGTGGAACAGTTAATCAGTGAGGCGGTTGTTAAACTGGCGGTATTATGCACAAAAAAGTGTTGGAGAAGATGATGCCTCATGCATGCAGAAACGTTTTTTAGAAATAATTCGGTATCTCGGGAACTATTCGATATAACGGAGCTGCAGTTGTTCAGCTTAGTAGGGAGGACTTTACTTCCCAATTGTCTACTAAGCCCAAAGTAAAATCTATTGGCAAGAGTTATTCTGAGGCTGAGTTCGCTGTTGTTAGTAACACTGGCGCCTAAATAAGCAAAGTCTTTATCAACCTCAAAGTAGTCTTCTGTTCAATACGCTGCGACGTTTTACTACTCGAAACTACGTACTTCGTTTTAGTTTCGTTCACTCTTATACCCATATTATTTGACTGCCTTTCGAGTCTGCAAAGGCTCAGCTTACAGTTCGAGTGTGGCGACCAATGATGTCGATGCCGTCAGCATGATACATATGTTGTAGATAATATCAGTGGTTTAAATTTTTGTTTCTTGCAATATCTTCTCGATTAGCAAATTGAAGAAATCACACGATAAGGCATCGTCCTGCCTAAAACCTCTCATTGTTTTAAAGGGGTCGGATAGGTTTGCTGACGTAGCTTTGGGTATTTTTCAGCATCATTATGCAAAGCCGGACGATCTTTACAGGAATACCAAGCTCAGCCATGGCTATATAAAACATCTCTCTTATCGGGTTGTCGAACGCAGCTTTATAGTCGACGAATAGAAGGTGGGTGTCGATTTGTTTTTCTTTGGTCTTTTCAGGGTTTGGTCTATGGTGGAATTACCAGGTCTGATACTTTCCTATCAAGTTGTGTATAGTCTCAATCTTTCACATATTGCGCTAGAAAGTATTTTGTATGCAATGGAGAGGAGACTTATACCTCGGTAGTTGGTGCAAAGGGTAGGGTCTCCTTTCTTGAGAATACAGCAGAGTACACTGAGGTTCCATTCACAAGAGTTAGTGCATGCAGCTTACCAACTCTTTGCTTCCGGTTTTAAACAGTTCAGCGGGCAAGTCAGCCGATGGCTTTATTATTCTTCAACCGGGCTATAGCTGTTTGTACCTAAATATAGTCGGGCGGTGGTATGTCTATGCCGTCGTAGTTTATTAACGATTCAGCGGCATCAGTGTGCATTGTGCATCTGTTAGTAGATTCCCATCCGCATTTAAATCCTTAATTCTGACGACTTATTTTTTGAAAGAATTTCCTGTTATAATTCATCTCAAGTTCTTCACGTTCAGACATTTCCTGTTCTTGTTTCTTTCGTCTGAAAAGGCGACGCTCATTCTTTCTCTTCTCCCAATACAACTGGGTCGCAGCATTCCTTTTGACTTGCGTTGCAGCTGGCAGGAGGGTTGCTCGGTATAATTCGAAGTCTATCTATTTGTGGTGTCTAGTTTTGTTTTTATACCCTACACCACCATAGTGGGGAGGGTATAAAGCGTTAGTGCAGTTTGTAACGCCCAAAAATATTAGTCTACCACCCACCTTAAAGTATACCGATCGACTTAGAATCACTTTCTGAGTCGATTAAACGATGTCCGTCCGTCCGTCTGGTTGGCTGGCTGTCCATGTAAACTTTGTGCGCAGAGTACAGATCGCAATTTTTAAGATATTTCGATCAAATTTTGTACATATTATTTTTTCGGCAGAAGGACCAAGTCTATTGAAACTGGCTGAAATCGGTCCATTATTTCACCTAGCCCCCATACAAATGTCCTTCCGAAATTGGACTTTATCGGTCATAAATGTTTAATTTATAAATGTATCTCCACAAATTGCGCTCCAAATAAGTTTTATATACACAAAATTCATGTCACAAAATTTTGTTACGATCGGTCCATAATTAGTCATAGCTCCCATATAGACCCGCTTCCGAAAATCACTTTAACGTGCATAAATCGCTTAAAAATGTTGGTATACTCACAAAATTCAACATAGTAAACTTTCATATAGACATAAATCACACGACCTAATTTCATGGTGATCGGTCCATAATTGGTCATAGCCCCCATATAAGGTCCACTTCCGAAAATCACTCAAAAATATAAATGATTGAAATTTTAAAAGAAAAATCTCTCTTTTACTTAGTGTAGGGTATTATATGGTCGGGCTTGATCGACCATACTTTCATACTTGTTTTTATATAGCACGTGCAGTTTTTGACTTATTGAGGCGTGTTCGGACTTTTGCCGCAACAATATGTTAGTCCAAATCGATGCATGTCTTTCATCGTGATCAATTTGGTTACTCATGTTCTGATCTGGGGATACCCAAGTAGCCTTGTAGATGCTGAAATCTAGTACTACTTATCATCATGTTACGAGCCTCTGCGAAGTCAATTAATCGCATTCCGATGTCGGCAATGCTATAGGTAGGTTTGAGTAAAAAATTCTAAAAAACCTAAAGCACCAATCCTCGAAAGAGCTCCATAATTGCCCTAAATGTTTCTTAAATATGTGCAGTTTTTTTTTTCACAGTGGACACTTAAAAAAAACTAAGCAACTCGCTGTTACTATTTATATATGCAGTGCCATCTTCTAGTAATTTCATGAATTATCTAACGGAAAACACTCGAATGTTCTATTTCCACAATGATCACATAGAGCTTTATAAGCTGCTTTACATTTAATGTTATCTTTATTGTTGATAAGTTGAAGCTTCTACTGATGCAAATGTTTATAAATATAATGAATATTGCAGCCGTTATAGACCTTTAAATTCAAATTGATATTGCAATATCATAAGAAATACTGAGATTAAATTTCGTTGTTAATAATACTGAGGATGTATTTTTATTAGAGTGCATTATTTAAATATAACATTCGAATGTTTTCCGTTAGATAATTCATGAAACTACTAGAGGATGTAGTTTCTAAAATATTTACTTTCTATGGAATTGAAAAAAGTTATTAAAATTATTTTGACCAATACTGTATGTATTTCGTTGTGTGTTTGTATTGTCTTTATTGACGATAATCATTGTGTCTCACGGCAAATGTGTGAGTTTGAGAGTTTAAATGCGAATTATTTCCTTAAGTTGCAGGAAACAGTAATGTTAGCTAGTGTTGGTTGGTGTTTAACTTCAACGCTATCATTTAGTTTTTATTGCCTGTAACCAACAAACACTGTTAAAAGTTTCAAGTCAGCCTAAAAATACCTTATAATTTTGTTTAAAGAAAATTTAGATTTTTAAAAACAGTTTTGATGAAATTTAATCACTTTTTTTTTAAAGCAAAAACGGCTATGTATAATTATAATATTAGGCTTATCGATGCTTCTAAGTTTTAAAATTATTCTCCGTAATGTTTAGACGATGCACATGTTATTTCAAGTTTAGAGTTTTGCCTCAAAGTAGCACTATTTTCATATCAACATATTTTGTTCAGTGTAGTCATTTACTTAACGCTTCCCCAAACACAATTGCCATTATCATTGTCTATTCTTTATATGGCTATATGAAAAGCACTAATATTTTTTCCCTACTAATCCATTTGTATGCAACTTAACAATCAAACAAAATACTAACATTTTAACAAACTTTTTCCAAACTGCCATTAAACCTACCTTCTTCCACCAGCAAAGTACCAGACTGCTATGCAACCAACGAAAACAAACAAAAAAAAACTTCACTCCCATTTCACAACAATTGAACAAATGAAATTCACATAATTTCCTTAATGCAGAAATGAAGATTTAACTAGAAATTCCCAAAAATATTTTTCAAGCATACCAACGAGACCAATTTGAAGCTCATTGCATGTGGGAGTTGCACATGAGGAGTAGCAAAAAAAAAAGTGAAGCAAAACTTTCAAAACTAATCATAAATTATATCCCTAAATGTGTATGAAGAGAAGGCTGAAACTACAAGGATTTAGAAAGTTTTTATTTTTTTGTTTAGAGATATTCAAATAACTTCTAAGGGATTAGTTGGGGAATATGTAGAAAATTTCAAATGTTAGTTGCTGTAAAAAAAGAATATTCTAAAATGTAAGCATAAATTATGAGTGATTATAAAATGTCTTATAGTTTTGAATAACTTGAAAATTTATAGAAAATAACATAAAGGATTAAATTAACGATTGTAGGGATTAAAGAGGAAGATCATGAAATTAAATTGTAGCAGTGCTAACAAAGGAATTAATAATTATTGAATAAATTAATTTTAGTTAACCGAAACTAGTGATTTTTGTTTGTCAGAAAACTTGTTGTTGAATCCAGAGTCTATTGTGACTTTAAAGTACTTCTACGGAGTTGATAAGGAACCAGTTCTTTGGATCTATACCATATAAATAATATAGTTGTACAATGTACAAATATAAACATGTACAATGTACATTAGTGTCCCTTAGAATTAAGGATTTTGAAATGTTGAAACGGTACCCGCTGAAAACTTTCCTAATGACTTGAAATACCACCAATAACAATAACAGTACAAAAATGGAAATTAACCCTTAGATTTAAATTTTTTCCCCTTGTAAAGGCACCTCAAAACTAAATCGAAAGTCGGCACTGGTTGCCCTTCTTAGAACAATCTAAAAATTGTTTTGATGGTATTTTAGGTCATTACGAAAGTTTTCAGGCAATTATGTTCATGATGAATAATTATATCATATGTTGTTCTCAGATTATGAACATAATGTGGCAAATCCTGTATCATAAAAATGGTGAACCCAGCAGTTCTGGATGACAGTCCTGAACTAGTGATTTCACCTATCAATTAGGGTGACCATTAGTTACATAAATAGCTACGTGCCTAGTTACTTTAATTTGTGTGTATCCTAATAGCTGGTCCGAAGTAAACAAAGCATAGGATTAATATACCGGTTACATATAGTCAGTTGCCTTACTAAGTAGTTACTTGATTAGCTACATAACCAGTTACGTTAACATGTACGGGTGATAAGCGGAATCCAATTGACCTCAAATAGTCAGTTAAAAAGACATCTTCCAGTCAGTCCAATAACCGATTGTTTGCAAACAAACCATCATCCGACCATTCTCCAATAGATTACTTCTCATGGGTACTTTCTAAAGTGCAGTCCAAAATAAACGTTTAATTTTAGATTACCAGGAATGTAAGTATACTAAAGCAAAAAGAAAATAGAGAATTATATTACCAAAATTTGTATAAAACCAGTTTGTACGCATCAGTCACAAAAAAGTGCAGTACAAAATAAACGTTTAAAGTTACTACATTCCTAATCATGTTTTAATTCAAACTTTAAACATCAGAGAGACCTTTTGTTCTAAATTAATGTTTGGTTGGTCCTTCCCTTGAGACCCCATAATGCCCAGAAAGACGTACGGACAATTTATACGTTTCTGGGTTTACGACCAATATTTCGATGTGTTACAAACGGAATAACAAACTCAATATACCCCCAATATTTGTAGTGGCGGGTACTTAAAGTTTTTAAACGGTTCCATTAGATTGATTCGGATAAAACAAATAAAAATTTAAATAATTAAATACAATAATAATAGGCTGATAATTTTATAATTAAACAAAAGAAACAATAAAAATTCCTTATCAAGCATGACAATTTCTAACTGATAAAAAAAGAAGATTTGTTTCCTAAGAAAAGCTTCCCTAGAACTTGTTCCGATGGTGAATATTTCAAACAAAAATCATTGATTAAAGAACCGGTCCAAATAAAATGTGCTGGTTCTGGAGGCGACAAAAGCTAACAATTATAATTGATCCCAACGCCAAACAAGATCCTGATATCCTTCTGGGATATCAAGATCTTTGTTTAAAAGACCAATGGGACCTGGATTAAAAATTAAACAAATTTAATTCAAAACTGTTTATCCATTTATAGCAATTACCATAGGGTAACATAGGGACAAGACTTAATTGTCAAAACCCTAATTCTGTTGGGGGTCGTGATAGTAAGACCCTGCGTTAAATTTGTCTCAATTATTTTAAAGACGTATGAAAAGAGATGTTTTGGATGAGTTGGATGGTCACACTAAAAATAAATCTTGGCGTACAAAATTCATAAATATCACTTTTTTTCAATTTCTACTCAAGTCAAGTAGTAGCTATGAATGGCTGTCAAACACAAACTAAATTTTGACAGGAGTCAGCAGTGTTGCCCTTACAGTTAATAACCAGGAAATTCAATAAGTCGCGGATTTATTGACAAACCTTTTTTTCTACAAAATGTCTTCACTATTTCATGTTCACTCGTATTTTTGTCCTCACCAAATTTTTTTAGTCGAGGTCATCAAAACTGTTCTTTTTGAGAAATGATTTCATCGTTGGAGTTAAATCTCTTTCCGCAGAGACATTTCTTCAGGTTTGGAAACAAGAAATAGTCATTGCGGAAAGCATTCTCATACCAAAGGGATCATTCAAAATTCCACAATCTCTCGCACTAGATTTTTTCAATTGTTTCGGGTGTAGAAATATCAACTGAGCTTCCAGACCGTTCGGCATCTTCCGTACTTGTACGGCTACGACGAAATTCAGTAAACCACCTTTTTACCATTTAAATTGATGGTGCAGAGTTCCCATAGTATTTATCAAGCATAGCCTTTATATTCCGTAAAAATACTGCTGAATGAGGAGTCAAAATTCACTTTTCTCCAATTTCTCCTCAATTCACGAAAAAGTCTGCTAACGGCACAACCGATTTTGGTACTCTTATTTGTCATTTATAAATTCGATTTAGAATTTAGATTTAAGTAGTAGTAGGTTTAATAAAGAATTTATTTATTTTGAATTTATCCTATATATAGGATACGATTTTCTTTGAGTTTTGGAATTTTTTTGCTGCTGTCACAGAGTACCTAAAAGGCATCAGTATATCCTCACCTAGTTGAAGTAACTGGTCCCTTTAATATAAAGTGTTAGAACCAGTCTCTATCAATTTGGAACTAGTCAGGAGACAAGTTTTGTATTAGTTCCCTTCATCTTAGAGCCTGTTAATCTTAGTTATGAAGTTTTGTTTTGTAATATTCAATAATAAAAAAGCTTCGACAGAACATTTATTTTTCAATTAAATCACAGTTAGTTAAAGCTGCAATTTGCAAGACTTAAGTAAATAACTTTTCCATATAGATCCATAAGGCTTATTTAATTCTGCACATATTATGTATGGATTTGTGGTGACATTTACAAATCTGTACTTCTGTCACATGTCGCATGCATCACTCTTTAAAAGTGTAATTTGTAAACAAATAGTTTTCTATCACTTCACAGTATAATTGATAATCAAATAAACTCGTAAGATAAAAAAAACCCCTAAGAACAAAACTATAAAGTGATAAAGAAAATTACTCCATACGCATCTTAATGGGAAAATCTTGGTAAATGTTGGCAACAGCTACAATGACAATTGAAAATGTATTTGAGTATCTGTGTAACGAAATCTAGTACATGTCAGTGGTGTTCGTTTACCATCAACAAAATAGAAATAAATAGAAGTAAGAAATGAAAAATAAAATTCTCTTCATAGAGAAACAGATGTGTTTCGTATATTTTCACTATATCATCATGTATTTTTCAAAGATTCATTCTTGGAAAGAAGTAGCAAGAAAAAATAAGAGGACATTATGTACAAGTATGTATGTGGAATGATTTCTGTATATTAGGGTGGCCATTGTATTTGGTATACAATTTTAGACATTGGGAGTATGGAAAATACAAAATAGGTGCCACCCTAGTGTATATCTACAAGATGTTTTTGATTTTGTTTCGGTTCAATGTGGTTGGGCATGATTGTCAAATGTTGTCAAGTTTATAGTCATTTTTTAAAGTCCCTCTTAGGGAATGGGGAAAATGAAAATGCGATTTAGTGCGTGTTCTTGAAATTAGAAGTTTGAAAGAGTTGATTTATTATTAAATTGTTTTTATACAATTTGAAATTATAACTTAATAAAACATAACGAGAGCTTGATTTCAGACAGGGGAGAATAAATCTAAAGTTGAATTGCAACTGTAATTTTAAAGGGTAACTGACAAACTGGGTATCTGCTATATGATTTGACTGTTTTGTTAGCTTTTTTTATCCATTATGGAATAAATTCTTAAATAATTCTGTCTTCGTAACCAAAGCTAAGGGAACTGAGGGAACTTAAATCTCATCTCGTCATTGTGTGTCTGTGTGTGCAATATAGATTTTTTTGTTGTTGTCATTGCAAAATAGAATTAGTGTAATAAATAAAATTGAATTGTTAGTATTTTTTTTTGTTTTTGCACTCCTAGTAATAGTTATTGTCCTTGTCATTGTGGCTGTTATTTTTATATGCATGTCCTGATAAAGTATATGTCTGTGTATAAATAAATATAACCCTGCCAACATTTTCTCTAATTCCGAGGATGTAATCACGGAACTAGTACTATGTAAGTAGTGTAGCTGTAGTCGCGATAATGCAAGTCCATGGAGTTAAATATCGTTTTTGGAAATTTATTAAAGGGGCAACAACTTTTATAGCTACTTAACTAACAAAGATGATTAATTTTTTCCTTGTTTTTTTCTAGAGATAACGTTTCATCATAGTATACCAGACTTCTTCTGCAAGTCTTCAAAACACTTACAGTTCACAGGAAGTCGCTCAAGTTACTTTCAGCTAGCAACAAACTCGTGTTTCCACATAATTGCTGCTAGAAAGTTCTGCAAGCAGTGACTTCTGGAAGTCGACTAAAACGTGTTTAAACGACAAAAACTTCTGGAAGCAACTTCCGCAAGAAAACTTGGTAGTGGACACACGGCTTAAGAAATCGTATGTGAAGCCCGGCCAACCAGCCGAATCGACTCTAAAGCCAAATATCCATGGCGCTAAGGAAATGTTCTGTATCTGGTGAGACAAAAAAGGTTCTATCTATTATGAGGCGCTTAAATGTGGACAGACCATCACAGGGAACCTGTACCGAACGCAACTGATTCGTAAGTTTTTTTTTTTAAACAAACACGAACTGCGAAGCGTTTTGCTTGTCTGCAGAAACACCCAGAGTCTCTGGCAGGAATCGAACCCGCAACCCTTGGATTGATAGTCCAGTACACTATCGTCTAGTCTATCGGTTTCATTCTGGCCGAAAACGCCCAGAATGAAACCGTAATTTTGACAAGGCTTGGCAACATGTCGCAATGCCTGTTAAAAAGCATTTCGAAAAAGTGGTTGGGAAGTTTTGTCTCATCTGCTTTATAGTCCAAACAGTGTCCCTTCCGATTATACGCTTCACTTTGGAACAGAGTAGCCGAAATTAACTGGATTCGTTTTTGGACTCAAAATATGAGCATTTCTTTTAGCTCGGAATTCCAGAAAAATGGGAAAAGGTCATAGCTAGCAATGGTCAAAACTTTGAATAAATTTATATTATACAAATGTTTAAAAATAAAAGCTAAAAATTTGAAGAAAAAAAATCCAGTAGTTTTAACTCATAGACCCAATAAATGAGTTTCATACAGAAGTCACGCCACTTAATTTTATAACGATCGGGCCATAATTAATCATAGTTTCCATATAAAGCCGACTTTCGAAAATCTTGAGCGACTACACCCATAGAGAATAGACATAGAACGGAAACTCTCCTGTCAAAGACCTAAGTGGTGAGAATGTATTAGTAATAAAAACCATAGAGAAACATAGAGCGGAAACTAGACAAAAACTCAAACAAAAATATTACTCAAAATAATCACACATACGAGTGTTGTTTTTGTTTTCATATAGTTTTTTCTACTAACACATTATCACCAATTAGGTTTCTGACAACTGAGTTAGGTCTTTGAGAGGAGAGTTTCCGCTCTATGTCTATTCTCTATGATAAAAACTATGTAAAAACAGAAACAACACTCGTACATGTGAACAAAAATTTTGTTTGAGTTTTTTTTTCTAGTTTCCTGTTTGTTTTTTTACCAACATTTTTTTTTCAGAAAAATTTTTCAGCAACATTTTTTTCTCCAACATTTTTATTTTACTAAAATTCTTTTTTCACACAATTTTGTAATTTCCACATTTTTTATTTGCGATCATATAAAATATATATATTCTGGATCGTTATAGATAGCGGAGTCGGTACAACCATGTCCGTATGTATGTATGTATGTTGAAATCAAATTTCCAAATAACTTACATCGGTCAATAAGTCCACAACTTTTTAAATTTCCCGGATTTTAACTGAAAGATCAACACTGCTTCTGTCAGTTGACTCCATATCAAAATTTTACCAAGCTGCGTCATTTAGTTTGTGTTTGACAGCCATTTCGTGACTTGAGGAGAAATTGGAAAAAAGTGAATTTTATCTTCTCATTAAGCATTATTTTTTGCGGAAAGAAAATCATCAATCAAATAATGCCTAATCTTGATAATTACTATAGCAACTCTGCACCATCAATTTCAATGGTAAAAAACTAGTTATTCGTTGTGGCCGTACAATCACGAACATTCTGGACACCTAGTTGAGATCTCTACATCCGAAACAATTGAACAAAATCACGTCTGATTGGAGAATAAAAGTGGGAGAGACTGTGAAAGCCATAAGCATCTCACATAGCTCAGTGGTTTAAATTTTGAATGATCACTTAGGCATGAGAAAGCTTTCCGCAAGATGGCTACCACGTTTGCTTACAATCGGGTGCAAAAAAGTTTACACACATGTGCAGTTTCCATGGCAAAAATCCATGAATTAGGCTTTGAGTTGCTCCCTCATCCGCCCCATTCACCCGATTTAGCATCGAATGACTATTTTGTGTTTCTAAACCTGAAGAAATGGATCGGTGGAAAGAGATTTGACTCCAACGACCTATTCTGATGACCTCGATAAATATTATTATTTCGAAGGAATAAAAAACGTTGGACAAAGAGCATAGAGCTGAAAGGAGACTATGTTGAAAAATAAAATAATTGTTTATCGAAAAACCTCGCTATAGTCCAATTTAGATTGCTATATAAAATTGGCCCACAAATTGCTAAGTTATAAGCAAAAAAAACGTTCTGAACTAAATTTTGTTCAGTTATTTTTCACACAAATTTAGATTGAACATTTTTTTTTTAATTTCTTTGTTCATTAAAATTGTGTCTTCAACAAATTTTAATTTTTCAACAAAACTTTTTCCATAAAAATTTTTTAAAATATTTATTTTTATCAAATTCGGCACAACCGAATATAGATTTCTTATTTGTTTTTTCCAAAAAAAATGTTCACCAAAAATTTAACACTTTTTCTCTCGAAACGTTTTCCCTCTGCCTAAATTTTCAATCGTTAAAAAATTTGTCGTGAATAAGTCATGCTAAAATAAAATGTCCCTTATCGTGAATAATTTCTAGCGAGTTTTTTTACTTTTTCCTTTAATTTATTCACTTTATTTATGCTAGGGAACAGAACAGAGCATGAAGTAGTGCTTCTTATAATTCGAATATTAAAGTTTACAAAATTTATTTTAAGTGCAAGATCCGTTAATAACGCTCAAACTGAAATATTGATCAACAAAATGCAAAACAAGTACTTGTTATTACTTTAAGAGGTAGAAATAATGTACAAAATCGGAAAATTATACCAGTTTTGTACAGATTGAGGCGAAAAAAATATTGGTTGTAAATTTTAAATTAATGAACTTAAATATATAGTGGGGAGTTAATAGTACTTTTTATAATGGTATCAACAAAGTGAGTGTTTAAAGTACTATTTGATTATTAAAAATTACTGAATCAAGGGACATAAAATTGAACACATATGATTCTGATCATTAAAGTTTGATTATTAATGTTTTTTTTTGTTGTAAAATTTATAAAATTCTTTCCTTTAACTTCAGGAAGAAACAAAGAAGTCACATTTACCAATAAACATTACACCAAATGCTGTACAGGACTAAATAAGTACATAGTACATATATGTGACTGTCAATGGTTGAGTGTTTTTGAAATGATTGAAATCATTTTACATTTTACTTTAATTTTAGACTAATTTGTGGTTTTTTGTTTTTCTGTGGTTGCAATTCCATTCTATTTATGATTACGACAATAATTCCAAACAATTCCATGATTGGCTTGTAGTATTGCAATGAATATTTATTTATTTAAAGGCATAAATTTATGTATGTTTTTATGCACAGACTGACAAATTAGTTTTTAGTTAAAAAAAATAACAACAACAACAACATATTACTAGATATCATTGAAATATGCAAATTTTTGGAGATTTATTTATAAATTGGTTTGTTGGTTTTTAAAATGTGCGAAAATTTGTAATTGTGATTTTTTTTTGTTTCGCATTAATTTCGTGGAACAAATTTTCAAATTGAATATTACAAATTTAACTTGTATAGAGCATGACAATGTAATGAAATTATCAAATACAGATCGCTCATTTGCGACAAGTAATAAGCTGAACTGGCGCTGTGGGATAAACTAATGTTGTAACTAATGTAATGTTACAGTGACCAAATTGATTTTATATTTATGAAAGTGGACATTTACATCATTACTATTTATATAAGTAGTTTGAGAGGTAATGAGATAATATTGGATTTATGATTTAAAAATGCGGGATACTCTGGGCACGTTATGGATTATAAAGCGGGTGAGGCAGAACTTCCCAACCACTTTTTTCTAAATAGTTTTTAACTGGTATAGCAACATGTGGCCAAGAGTTGTCATGATGGATTACACAGGTCAACAGCACAAAAAGGCTTGAATAATCACTATATAGATTTGATGCATCATAGCAAACTAAGTACAAAAATGGTAAAATTTTTCAAATCTATGGATAGATTTTTAAGTAAAATTAATTTTTTTTTTGACATTTCTCCACATAATTAATGATAACTCAAAAAGGGTAGCTCCGCTGTTATTCAAATAAACCTTGAAATGTTGAGATTTACATTAGCCTTTAATCCGTTTATATATTGCGTTTTAATCGGCTCAGTAGTTTCGGAGTTATAATAACAAATTGAAGCAAAAAATATATTTTTTACGTGAAAACATAAAATTTTTTGTTTTCAAAAAATCGTGAAAAATCGAAAACGGCAGAAATTGTTCAGGTTTATTGCTTTATCGCAAAGCCACATATAATAGAAATAAAATGAGGTATCGATTGCAAAAAGCGATTGATTCTTTTCGAATTTATTCACAATTAAGTGAATACGCTCATTTTCACAAAATTTTAGTTTTTTGTTTTATATACATAATATTGAGTAGTTAATGTTCTTCTTTCGATTGATTGAATTTTTAAAACAATTTCCCCATGCTATGTACAAATTTTCACATATATATTGCATTTCAATCGGCTCAGTAGTTTCGGAGTTATAATAACAAATTGAAGAAAAAAATATATTTTTTATGTGAAAAAATTAAATTTTTTTGTATTAAAAAAATCATAAAAAATCGAAGGCGGCTGAAATTGTTAAGATTTATTGCTTTTTCGCAAAGCCACATATAATAGGACCAAAACGAGTTATTGATCATAAAAATCGATTGAAGGTTTTCGAATTTATTCACGATTTTGCTCATTTTCGCGAAATTTTTGATTTTTGTTTGATATACATAAAATTGAGTAGTTAATGTTCTTTTTTCGATTGATTGAATTATGAAAACATTTTCCCCATACTATGCACAAATTTTCACACATATATTGCATTTCAATCGGCTCTGTATTTTCGGAGTTATAATAACAAATTGAAGCAAAAAATATATTTTTTATGTGAAAATATCAAATTTTTTTGTTTTAAAAAAATCATGAAAAATCGAAAACAGCAGAAATTGTTCATGTTTATTACTGAATCACAAAGCCACATATAAGTGCAACAAAATGAGATATCGATCAAAAAAATCAATTGATTCTTTTCGAATTTATTCACAATTAAGTGAATTCGCTCATTTTCACAAAATTTTAGTTTTTTTGTGTGATATAATAAAATTGAGTAGTTAATGTTCATCTTTCGATTGATTGAATTTTGAAAACATTTTCCCCATGCTATGTACAAATTTTCACATACACATTGCGTTTAAATCGGCTCAATAGTTTCGGAGTTATAATAACAAATTGAAGCAAAAAATATATTTTTTATATGAAAAAATAAAATTTTTTTGTTTTAAAAAAATCATGAAAAATCGAAAACGGCTGAAATTGTTCAGGTTTATTACTTTATCGCAAAATCACATATAATAGCAACAAAATAAGGTATTGATCATAAAAATCGATGGATTCTTTTCGAATATATTTACGATTAAGTGGATTCTCTCATTTTCAAAAAATGTTAGGTTAATAGGTTGGAATAAGAAAATTATAAACTATGAATACAAAATAAATAGATAAATCTATAAATTAGTTTGGAAATGCCCATACGTCAACAATTGTCCAAAACAACATCCGTTGACATAAAACTGACAAAGACAGTGTTTCCTGATTTAATATCCCCAGCACCCTGAGGCGTATAAGTGATATTTGACAAATACACATTTTAATGATTTGTTTAAAAACATAAATATACTATATAGTATGGATTAGAGGGTCTCATATGAAAATTTGCTGCATTTTTTTCTGGACCAGAGTTTGCTGGCATGGAATGAAGAGCTTATCATACATTTTTCTCGCATTTTCCACGGAACACTCTAGTATGTATGTTTAGCAAAAAATTAAATATTTGACATATTCCCGTTTTGACTTTCGGAAAACAAACATGTTTACAAATAAAAGAGGAAATGCAAAAATAAACAATTTTTTTATTTTTAAAATTACCTCTTTATAAACGTAACAAATAAAAATACACACTCTTCTACTTTAGTAAGTGAGTGTAGGTATGTATGTAGGAATTTGTATGCCACTGTATCTGGATGTATTGTTTTATTCTTTATGTGATTTGTTGACTTTTATTGTTTTCATTTGCATGTTAAATCTATTATTATACACAGAAAACAACAGGAACAAAAAAAAATAATAACAAAGTTTTGTAAACGACAAAATTCAATTTTAAGCAAAACAGGATGAAAATCTAACAACATGAAAACAAACAAAAACACACGCACACTAATGATAACATATACTACTTTATATGTATATCCTGGCAAAAGTTAATATGTGTGTTTGTATTTGTGACAAATTCAAACATAAAACCTACAGGCACATTTACATACATACATATTTACATATGTATGTACATTAGAGTGGCCCACATTTTACAATTTGTAGATTTTCGATGTTTGCTATGTCTAATAATGTTTTCCGTCATCACAAATTTTACATTTTCAATTAGTTTTTAGTTAAAAATTTGTTAAAATTCCATATTTCTTAAAAACATATTTCATGAACTATTTTCTAATATTGGGTGTATGACTTAACAACATATGGATTCAGAGCCAAACGAAAAAGTCCGAAAAATGGACTTTTTAGAAAACCGGTTTTTTGTTAACCTACTTAGATAAAACCGATTTTACCGACATTGAAAGGATTATTTTAAAAGTATAAACCAGTAATTTCTATATGTAGAAACATAATATATCCAATAAAGTATACATAGCTTAATTTGTAGTTTTTAGCAGTGTTTAAAAAGCTACGATAACTAACAAATTTTTAACTGTTGCTACAACTACTGCTTCAAAAAAGTGTATGTAGCGGTAGCAGTAGCATTTGTCTTTTTTTGTTTTCTTGTTTTTTTAAAACTACTGCTACCTTCAAAATATAAAAGAAAATCTTCAGTCATAACAGCAAAATTGACAGAATTCAAAACTGTGTGTTGTTTTTGTTTTGAGAGAGTTTGAAAGAATTATTCGTTTTTATTCGTCTCAGATGTTCGTGTTGCTAACAGAAAGATCGTGTTTTCTGTGTGTATAACAAAAAAGCCGAACTTTTGTTTACAACACAACCAACTTACACAAATATAAATTCACAACAACAACACATAATATACTTTTTTGGCTGAAGATTTTTATTTTTGACTTATTTTATTGCTACCTCAACTGTTACTTAGCTGCTACTTCTTCTACTACCTCAACTGCTACTTCTATTACTACTGAATTTTAAAAGTAGCAGAAATAATAAAAAACTAATGACTGCTACATCAAAACTTTTTCTTTTTTAAGGTAGCAATAGAAAATAAATTACTCTGCTACTTTTAAATTTTTCTTTTATTAGTACTACTACAACTACTGCTACCAAAATGTGAAGGTAGCAGTAGTAATTATTGACTCCGAGTTTTTATTAATTTTTTAACTAGACTACTCGTGTTTTTTCGTTGCTACTGCTACTTGTAGTCTAGTTTTTTAAACACTGGTTTTTAGTTAATATTTTTTGGTTAACATTTAATAACCATAAATATGCAAATGTGCTAAGCCCTTTTATTTTGCAAAAATTTCAAAATTATTATATCTGTGGAATGGAAATGGAATTCAGTATAAATTTGTTACTAAATATATCTGTGGAGTTTGGACAAAACATCTTAAGTAAGAATAAGAAACTATCTTAGCTTTTTTTATAATAAAACTAACTTTTCAAAACGTTCCGTTTACACTAATCTGCTTCTTCTTACGAATATTAGTTTCTGAGACATCATAAAAAAACAAATCAACAAAACTTAAGTTGTTTTGTCAAAAGTTCAAAGATATAATAATTGTTTTAATTTTTAAATCATAATTTTTTAATCATAATTTTTTTAATAAATTATTTGATCATTTTGAAATTTAAAAAAAATAATATAAAATGGTTCTCAAAAATTTTGAAAATTTTTGTAGGCCTTATACACAACGTTGCAATGGACATGGAAATATCAATCATTAGATATCCATATTGTCTACATTAATTACTTAGTAATACAGATATAGATACAAAATACGAAAAAATCGAGGCTGTTCTGGTTTCTTCCTTATACTTCAGTCATTTGTCATTTGTCAGTCATCAAAAGTTAATTTCAACATATAGACGGACATGGTTTCAAATAGGATCAAATGTTTGATACTTTATGACAAAACAATAAACATATGTAGTTCAAACAGTTGGTCTATTCAATAACAAACAAGTAAGAGAGCTATATTCGGCTGTGCCGAATCTTTTATACACACAGTTACTAAATTATACGTACGATTTACTTTTTGGGCCTTTTTTTAAAAATCTATATATATAAAAATACAAGCCTGACTCACTCACTCATGACTGATGAGTCAGTGAATCAGTAAGTGAGAGAATGAATGAGTTAGGCCTTGTATTTTTAAATATATAGATTTTTAAAAAAAGGTCCAAAAAATCGATCGTACGTATACTTTAGTAAAATAAAAAAATTTAAATATTTTTAGGTGAACAAAATTTTTTTTCAGTTTTTTTTTATTTTTTTTAAATTTAAAATTTTTTTTGCTTTTCAAATTTTTTTTTGGTGAAAAAAAAATTCGAATTAAAAAATATTTTTTCCGATTTTGACCCATTGTAGGTCCAACTTACTATGGTCCTATATACGTCGTTGTAAAGGTGTTTGAAATATCTATCAATAGATATCCATATTGTATATATTAATGACTTAGTAATCCAGATATAGGTCAAAAATCGAGGTTGTTCTGGTTTTTTCCTCATATCTCAGCCATTTGTGGACCGATTTTGCTGATTTTAAATAGCAAACTTCTCGAAAGCATGTCTGACAGAATTATTGAAGATTTGGATCCCGAAGATATCATAATCATCAGAAAATTGATTTCAACAGACAGACTCCGCTATCTATAAGGATCCAGAATATATATACTTTATAGGGTCGGAAATGAAAAATGTAGAAATTACAAACGGAATGAACAAATTGTTTATAAATTTTCCAAGTTTTCAATACAAATTTAAAATTTTTGTGTGAAAATTTTTAATAATTCGTAATAGTTTTTTGTTATTGAACAGACCAAGTCTTATTAGTTTAGAACTTTTTTGTTTGAAACACAACAAAAATTTGTTTAAACTATCATAATATATTAGGACATTATGACAATATGACCAAATTGTAGACCGTGTGAATACCCCAAATGTGTATACAATAAATATAAAAATTCATTAAAAATGATATTTATTGGTAGTTCCAAATTTTTAAAATCGGTTAACCAAGTGATATAAACCGGATAACCGAAAATCAACATTTTAAATTAACCGGTTCGCAAAAAACCGAATTTTCGGTAAACCTTCTCTTTATAAACACTACAAACGAACTACTCATCTTTTGAGAACGAATCAAGCCAATTTCAGATACTCTGTCATTAAGTGAAGCATATTCCAGAATGAACGTTCTGCTTCGATCGAAACAATCGAAATTTAAAATCAACTGCATTAACCGAAGTGGCAAGAACTGGACTATGAAGCGGATAAGGCAAATTTCCCAACCACTTCATTTTAAATAGTTCTCTCGGCTTCAATTCGTATTGTACCCAATTTCTCTGCTTTTGGATGAATCCAGCTGCGCAGTGGTTTAAAAAAGTTTTTTTTTAAATAATTCGGTATAATGGGAACTATTGGAGATATTTTTACGAAATTCCATACGGTTGGAGCTGAGATGTTTTCGAGTAGGTGATTTTCCATGAAGAAATTGTAAAATTTGAATTAATGTAAAATTTTAACGCGCAAAAGGTATCATAACCAAATTTGGAACTAATATAGACTCAAATGCCCTTAAATCAATGGCATTCGAATTTTAGACTGAGTTTTGTTTTAGAAAAGTGCCTACTGAGATGTTATTTAATGTGTGATAGTAAAAAAGCTTTATAAGTATTTAAGAAACATATAGGGTTATACGAACATGGAGCTTTTTCGAGGATTGGTGCACTGCCTTTTTAGAATTTTTTACACAAACCAAATTTTTTTTAAAAATTTATCAAGTTTATGGGTGATGTCTTCACTTACGTGAGCCAAATTTTACTTTACACGAAATTTTTTTCGAAAAAATAAAAAAATTTATAGATTTTTTGGGAAAGAACATGAAAAATACGACCCTTTTTACATGTTCCAACTTCGGAGGGGTGTAACTTTTTATAGGAACGAGATAACTTTTAGCAAATTGTCATTATTTTATTTAGAATTTTTCACCAATATAGCTGATATTTTAAAAATAAATTTCGACCCACCTTAGGCCTGTCATATATAAAATAATTCAACAAATATGTAGTTCTTGTCAAGGACTATTTATATTTTAAATTTCAGCTTATTCCTATCATGAATAGATTTTTGGCGATTTTTTTTTTAAATATTGTTACGTTTTAACCTTTTCAAAACGGTTGTTTATTTCCTTTAAATAAACCGGATACTTTTGATTGCAAATAAAAGCCGCTTAGTCGTATAAAATTGTAACAACTCTTTATTTATTTAAAATGAACAACAACTACTGAATTAAATAGTCACTCAATGTTTTTATAAACGTTTATAAATTCGCAGAAATACAGACACACTTTATAATGTACATGAATTCACTTGAAAAATACTGCACACTTTAAGGCACTCAGTTGATGTTTATTCGAATAGCGTCTCTGATAAACTCCCTCACGACTGCAACCTCTGCCACTATTTATAACACTGCCATCTGCATTCTAGATTGCTATTTAACTGTCTAGAGCTTTCTAATACATACGCCATCTGAAGTGTATTCTTTAACTGAATATTCGAATTCGAATATACGATCGCAGCAAACAGCGTTACCAACTTACGATCAATGGTCAACTGAAAGCTTTTATTCAATGTTAATAATGCCCACAGATATTTTAAAGTTTGCTATTACAGCACTGCTATTTGAAAGCATTATACTACTTTTAAATCAGCTGCTAAAATCGTTATATTTGAATTCAAGTACAATTTCGTAACAATATGGTTACCAACTTTGAGGGAAAACGCAATAAATCATAAATTTTTAAGTCAAATTTGCCTTTTTAATCCATATTTAGCGTTTATTTATCGAAAACTATTTTTTTAATTTTTAAAATGTTAAATTTGGGATGAATTTTTACGATTTTTTTGAGAAAATTTTTAAAAGTTATATTTAAAAATCTATGTGTAAATGAAATACAAAATCAATTTTTTATCGGGCTCCTTTTCAACATTTATTTTTAAACTTTTTTTTAACATATTGCTTCTTTGACCCAACACTAGAAACTTCAAATAAAATGTCCAACCTCTAATCCGTACTTCAGTTTTGCTAAACATTTCAACATTTGGTTATTAGCTGACAGATAGCAATTTCCGATATTGTTAGCATGGAAAATCCAACAATTTAAAAAAAACGGCATCCCTAATGTACAAATATGTCAATGTAGTTGTACCAGTATTTGAATACTCCCATCTGACCTGACATTCGAATATTTACAAATATGAGCACAGTGAAACAGAAATATTTCTGCAACTTTCACAAGAGTGAACAATTCTTGGAAAATTCAAGTATTGATACATTTATAGAATTGTTTGACAAACAATTTTGTTTTAAGCAGAAAATTTGGATATGATTGCAAAAAAAAAAAATGATAAAGATGATGTTAAGGGAGATTTTTTTCCAAAAAAAATGCTCTAATTATTTGGGAACAAATGAACAATGGGTCTGTTCAGTATCTAAAAACTATTAAAAAAAATGTCATTGCGTAAAGCATATAATAATTTTTCGGTCTCTAGTTACTGAGAAATGATATGAAACTATCCATTTTCAAAAATATCCTTTTCAAATGCTTTGGCCAAGTGGTTAAAAAAATACATAATAATGTTTGTGTATGACATTTCCATATATTTTTTATGACATTCTATATGTTGTCCATGTTTGTATGTAGTATGATGATGTGTATGATTTTCATTGTTTTTTCAGATGAATGTATAAAACATCAATGAATCATTTTAATCAATGACTAATAAATTATTGACAGAATTGTATTATTTTGGTGAAGTTTTATTTTCAAAATTATGGATTTTCAATTTATGCTGTGATGTGCGATTAAAAAAATTTCAACGAAATTGATTTTAGGTGGAGAAATTTCAATAGAAGTTTTAAATTTATTAAACGAATACATTTGATGATATTGAAAAGATAGAGCAATTGTGTTAAAGTTTCGAATTAATTAATTCAATTTGAGCTTAATTTACTAAAATCTTAATTTATAATTAAAAAAATGTTCATTGCATAAATCCATTCCCAAAAAACATATGTATTTGGGGAATTTAAACGGTCTCCTATTAGGTCGTATTGTCATAATGTCCTAAAATATTTTTTTAGTTTAAACAAATTTTTGTTGGGTTTCAAACAAAAAAGTTATAAACTAATAAGACTTTTTGGACTATGTTTATTGGTTTGTCATAAAATAAAATAATTTGTTTAAACTAAAAAAAATATTTTACAACATTATGACAATACGACCTAATAGGAGACCGTTTGAATCCCCCAATTGTTTGGAGAAATATGTTTTTTGGGAATGGATTGAATGAAATTTTATTCGATTCAACAATGAATTAATTCATAACAGAAGTCATTCAACATACATTTTTGTTAATTCAAATCTAATGCAAATTAAATTGAAATATTTTTTCTTCATTCAATTTGTTTTTGTTTTTAATAATTTGCTAAATTAATTGTCCATCATGTGAATGTATGCAAAATGACAAAATAAAAATGCACCGCGTTGAGGCATTCAATTGTTAGAATTTCCATTTAATTTGCAAAACATTACATAATCAGTTTAAAAATGAAATGTGTCAAAATTTGACATTTTAAATAAAATCAAAATGACATCAAACATAAATGACATGACATTATAAAAAAGCATTTCACGAAAATACTATAAAAATTCAAGCTATTGCAATAGAAAGCCATTTCAATTAATATGATGTTACCGGCCGGAATAAAAATAGTACTGCGCTTAATGATCATAGAGATCATTATTGTAATGATACTCATAAAGAGTAGTTACTCTTTAAGATGTCGCACAGACGATGGTCCTTCGGATGGTGAGATGAAACGAGTAGCTCGGACTTGTATGCGTAAATTTGGTGATATTGCTAGTGCTCAGAATGCTCAACAGCAGCACCAACAACAACAATCTCAGGGTAGACTGAGACAAAGAGTAAGGAATAGAGAAAACTATGGTTACAATTATGAAGAGAGCGATGAGGATAATGATGAGGACTTTGATGAAGATCAATATTATTACAATAATAATCATAGAAATAACAATCATCGTCAAAATGGTAACAACCACAATGAAAGAGGCGGCAATAATGGAGGAGGTTATAATGATGATCGTCAACGGGGTCGTTCGCGTTATAATAGCAATAACAACAATAATAATCGAACATCAAACGGAAATAATAATAACTGGAATTATTCAAATCAAACAAATAATAATGGAAATTCAGCCAGTAATAGAGGAAACAATAACAACAATAATAATAATAACAATAGAAACAAAAATAATAATAACAATAATCAGAATTCTTCTCCGGATCCAGCCTGCATAGTCCATTGTTTCTTTGATGAAATGCACATGGTATGTTAGTATAGGGCTGCATTTAAAAATATTTAATTATCTTACTATATTTTTCAGCTTAATAACAACAACTATCCCGATCGTCATAAGATGCTGTACATTCTTACAAAAGATCTCAGAGATCGTGAACTGCGCAATTTCTATACCGACACTATACAGGAGTGTTTTCGCTATTTGGAAAACCAACGCAGACGTGATAAATGTCAATTTTCCAGGGATTTAATTACATGTATGACGGAATATGCTAAGGGTAACTGTGAAGATTGGAATGAGTTTAATATGATGTTTAACTAGGATTCTTTTTAATCTAGTAATAGAAGGGTGTTTAATTTTAAAAAGGTTATAGGTTATTTTTAATGTTTAATATGTATTAAAGTGCAATTTTTGGTTTTTATTTTATAAAGGTTATAGGTTATTTTAAAAGTTTATTGTTTATTTGTTGGTGTTAATTTAAGATGATTACCCATCACTAAAAAGATGGGGGTATATTGATTTTGTGATTCTATTTGCAACATATTAAAATATTGGTCATTGAACCAAAACCTGTATATGTTTTAGGCCCTTATAATATTCAAAGACAATCTAGCTATGTCCGTCCGTCCGTCTGTCTGGCTGTCCGTCTGTAGGGGAATAAAATGTTCTCCAAATAATTTTTGTTGATCATAATTGTTTGTTATTGAAAATGTGTAAAACCGATCAAATAGAACCAGAGTTATGGACCTAGATGTAAGGAAATCTCCAAAAAAAAGATTTTCAAACATGTTTGGCTTCTTTGCACACATTCTTCATATGATAAAAGGACAAGCTCTGTTGAAAATAGTAAGATGTGGTCCATGATTTCTCCTAGCCCCCAAATTTCTTCCTAAATCTCTTATAAATATCGTTAAACTTCGACATAAATAATTTAACTTGGTCATTCAATATTTAAAATATCGAATTATTGGCCATAGACCCACAAAAGTATATATAAAATGGGTAAAAGGGCG
Organism: Calliphora vicina; assembly: GCF_958450345.1. Taxonomy (NCBI): domain Eukaryota; kingdom Metazoa; phylum Arthropoda; class Insecta; order Diptera; family Calliphoridae; genus Calliphora; species Calliphora vicina. The sequence continues at coordinate 96,585,782 of NC_088784.1, read as the reverse complement.
TAAAAACCAAAAAATTCAAAATTGAATTTTTAGTGGATATTGTGGCACACCGCATCAAGACACACGTCTTCTCAATTTTTTAGCTTTCTATTTTTAAAAATAACCACTTTATTAAAGCAAGAAAATAATATTTGTAACCGCAACACTATTCATTTTATTAATTTTTTTGTATCTCCTGTAAAATTTTAAAAAGTGATGATAGGCATTTTAGGTGAGGATATGTTCTTATAAAATGCTAGCATGCTGCAGCTCCGTCTGTTAAAATATGAGGAGACCTAAAAACAGAATATGTAGTTATTGCTTAGAGCTAACTTATGTATCCAATAATATGATGAATAGTTAAAAAGTTTTGGATCAAATCATTAGAAAAATTAGTTGGTCAGCCACATATTTTGATCCCAAAAAAAATTTAAATGTATGAAACCAAATCGGTAGAACTAGATAAATGTTTTTATACAAAATTCACAACTATCGGTGTGTTTTCTCTTCATGTCATGTCTGGCTTCGCAGACTATTCAAACTTTGGCTTTATCTTTCAGTTTTCCCTCATTGACTAGAAATTACTTTTTTTTAGTTATTGGTGCACTTTAGAGTGGCCCTTATTTTGCTCCCAAGATCTAAAATGATTACTCGGTCTTATAAACACTAACGGCTGAAAAGTTTAATAAAATCGGATAATATTTGAAGGTTGCAAATTTTATATAAAGTTACGAGTTTTTGGTGAAAAAAGAAATATTTTCCAAAAAATTTTAAAAATTAAATGTTGGAAATAATTTCCAACTAAAATAGTTTTTGTATTTAAATATAAAAAATTTCTGATATCGATAACCCATTAGATGTAATTTGACATCAAAAAAGTTATAAAATTTCATACATATGTATTTCAAATCCCAAATTTTATTTTGAAACATTTGTACAATATAAATTTATTCAAATTTTGTATTGACCATTGTTAGCTACGACCTTTTCCCATTTTCTGGCAACATATATGGATTCGGAGTCAAAAGAACTGCTCATCTTTTTGGGCCAAGAACGAATCAAGCCAATTTCGAATACTTTGTTCCAAAGTGAAGCTTATATCTTACAAATAGTAGTCGGATGGGGCATGGTCTGGACTATAAAGCGGGTAAGGCAAAACTTCTTCATTCTAAATACTTTTTAACAGATATTGCAACATGTGGCCGAGAATTGTCATTACCGTTTCATGTCAGACCGCATATTCTGGACGTTTTTCGGCCAATGTTCGCTTCAAATGAATCAGTTGCATTAGGTACAGGTTCCCTGTGATGGTCTGGTCAGATAATAGATCGGACCCTTTTGATCCCACCAAATACAGAGAATTTCCATAGCGCCATGGAAATTTGGCTTTGGTGTCGATTCCGCTGGTTGGCCGCGATTCATATACGATTTCTTACGCTTTGGGTTATCGTAATGGATCCAGTTTCCATCGGAAAAAATTATTAGGTACAACTTTCTTTTATAGCCTTCAAGTATCATTTCGAGTATTTAAATTCGCCTTTCAAGGTTTCTCGGCTTAAATTCGTATGGTATCCGATTTCTCTGCATTTGTATGAATCCTGCATTTGTATAGCTTACAATGATTTTTAAAGCTATTTTTGAGCTTTACAATATCCATGGAGAAATGCCTCAAATTCTTCGTCTTCAAACTTTTTTGGCTAGCGCGGAGGATCTTAGTCTTCCGTGTCAAAATCACCAATTCTGAACCGCACAAACCATCGGTGCCATCGGTGAGCTTTAGCGACACTTTTATTCAAATTAATTTTCCGACCATATAAAGTGAGTATACACCAAAAATTATTTGATTTTTTTTAAGATAATGAAAATCTTTAATTTATCTATCGATTAAAATATAAAAGTTTCGGTTTGTTGGAGAATGGGTTGAATAATAGATTCTGTTGTGAAAAAAAATATTCAAGTAGGACTATAATGATTTTCATGATCTTAAAAAAAAAAATCGCTGGTGTTTACTCACTTTTGAGGCTGTGTGTATATATTCTGGATCCTTATAGATAGCGGAGTCAATGTCTGTCTGTCTGTCTGTCTGTCTGTCTGTCTGTCTGTCTGTCTGTCTGTCTGTCTGTCTGTCTGTCTGTCTGTCTGTCTGTCTGTCTGTCTGTCTGTCTGTCTGTCTGTCTGTCTGTCTGTCTGTCTGTCTGTCTGTCTGTCTGTCTGTCTGTCTGTCTGTCTGTCTGTCTGTCTGTCTGTCTGTCTGTCTGTCTGTCTGTCTGTCTGTCTGTCTGTCTGTCTGTCTGTCTGTCTGTCTGTCTGTCTGTCTGTCTGTCTGTCTGTCTGTCTGTCTGTCTGTCTGTCTGTCTGTCTGTCTGTCTGTCTGTCTGTCTGTCTGTCTGTCTGTCTGTCTGTCTGTCTGTCTGTCTGTCTGTCTGTCTGTCTGTCTGTCTGTCTGTCTGTCTGTCTGTCTGTCTGTCTGTCTGTCTGTCTGTCTGTCTGTCTGTCTGTCTGTCTGTCTGTCTGTCTGTCTGTCTGTCTGTCTGTCTGTCTGTCTGTCTGTCTGTCTGTCTGTCTGTCTGTCTGTCTGTCTGTCTGTCTGTCTGTCTGTCTGTCTGTCTGTCTGTCTGTCTGTCTGTCTGTCTGTCTGTCTGTCTGTATGTCTGTCTGTCTGTCTGTCTGTCTGTCTGTCTGTCTGTCTGTCTGTCTGTCTGTCTGTCTGTCTGTCTGTCTGTCTGTCTGTCTGTCTGTCTGTCTGTCTGTCTGTCTGTCTGTCTGTCTGTCTGTCTGTCTGTCTGTCTGTCTGTCTGTCTGTCTGTCTGTCTGTCTGTCTGTCTGTCTGTCTGTCTGTCTGTCTGTCTGTCTGTCTGTCTGTCTGTCTGTCTGTCTGTCTGTCTGTCTGTCTGTCTGTCTGTCTGTCTGTCTGTCTGTCTGTCTGTCTGTCTGTCTGTCTGTCTGTCTGTCTGTCTGTCTGTCTGTCTGTCTGTCTGTCTGTCTGTCTGTCTGTCTGTCTGTCTGTCTGTCTGTCTGTCTGTCTGTCTGTCTGTCTGTCTGTCTGTCTGTCTGTCTGTCTGTCTGTCTGTCTGTCTGTCTGTCTGTCTGTCTGTCTGTCTGTCTGTCTGTCTGTCTGTCTGTCTGTCTGTCTGTCTGTCTGTCTGTCTGTCTGTCTGTCTGTCTGTCTGTATGTCTGTCTGTCTGTCTGTCTGTCTGTCTGTCTGTCTGTCTGTCTGTCCGTCTGTTTGTTGAAATCAATTTTCTGAAGACATGCTTTCGAGATGTTTCCTATTTAAAATCAGCAAAATCGGTCCACAAATGGCTGAGATATGGGGAAAAAACCAGGACAACCTCGATTTTTGACCTATTTTTGATCTATATTTCGATTACTATATTTCAAAGTCCATTGCAACGATGTATATAAGGCTATAGTAACTTGGACCTACAATGGGTCAAAAAATATTTTTTAACCCGAATTTTTTTTCAAAAAAAAAAAAAAAATTAAAAACCAAAAATTTTTTTTTTAAAATTTAAAAAAAAATTAAAAAATTTTAAAATTAAAAATTCGAAAAAAAAATTTTACAAAAAATAAAAAAAACAACTTAGGAAAAAAAAATAGTTTTTAAATTTTTTTGTAATTACTGGGCTGACTCCAATTTATATATTTTATTTGTTATTTGACATGTATATGCTCTTTGTAATGTAAAGATAAGTCAATTGATTACTTTACATATTCCAGGTAATCTAGCGCATAGTAAATTGTGTCATTAGTTTCTTTAAGTAGTATAGAGTGTTGACACTTTAAACCTTTTTATAATGCTTTTTGAAGTTATCTAATTCTGGCGCATTTTATCTTCAATGCAGTTTTCGATTTACTAAATTATTTGAGTAAATCTTATATACATGTGTAAATACCTGGAAAAAAAGGAAAATTTCAAAAACAAACAAATAATATTCAAATGATGAAAATGTTTAATATTCACAATTAATGAAATTTAATTAACCGCAAAAAATTGTAGTTAAAATTAATAGGAGGAGAAAGAGACAGATAGATTGAAATATGAATACATACAAAAGTGTAATATGAGTGTAACACTAAACAAGTAGCAGTATTATATTCAGCGGAGCCGAATCTTATATTCCCTTCACCTTATTATAATGTTTAAGGAAAAATTGTTTATGTGAAGAAATTTGTGAAAAAAAAATAATTTTTGTACCGAATCATTACAAAAAATGGAGGCACTTCGAAATGCAGCTTGAGCGCTTTAAAAAAAAATAATTTTTATACCGAATCATAACGATGAAATGAAAAATGGATCCATTTCGATAACCCGAAGCTAAATATCCATGGCGATAAGGTAATGCTCTGTATTTGGTGGGAGCAAAAGGGTCCTTTCTATTATGAGCTGCTGAAATGTGGACAGACTATCACAGGGAACTTGTATCGAACATAACTGATTCATTTGAAGCGAGCATTGGCCGAAAAACGCCCAGAATATGCGGCCAGATATGAAACCGTAATATTCCATCAAGACTGCGCTAGGTCACATGTTGCAATAGCTTTTAAAAAGATATTTAGATAGAAGTAATTGGGAAGTTTTGCCTCACCCGCCTTATAGTCAAGACCTTCCCCGCCCGACTACTATTTGTTTCGATCGATGCAGAAAGCTTTGTCTGGGATACGCTTCACTTTGGAGTAGAGTATACGATATTGGGTTGATTCGTTCTTGGCCTCCTTATGTTGCCAATACTTTGAATAAATGAAAGTTTTGCTGGTAGTTAATAAACCTAATTGTAGGGTGTGGTCTATGTATTTTTGTCAAGTTATCTGATTCATGTAAAATAAATATTTAGTTAATATTTCCATTCAAATAATGTTTAACAATAAACATACATATGTATTTAAATCATGATAAAATTTATAAAGTAAAAAGATAATAGTTAATGTTTTAATTAAAATTATGTATAGAAATAAATAAATAAATTGTATCCATCATTTGTCTATTGATTTAGATGAGTAATTTGAAAAAAAAGAAGAAAACTTGATCATCATTAATAATGGAAGGAAGGTTCTTTCCTGTGTTTTTTATTTATTTATTTATGCCTTTACATAGTGGCTACAAAAAGTGAAAACCATTTGAAATGGATAATAACTTTAAATCTATAATAATGATTATATTGTAAGTATATCAGCAACTTGCACCTCCCACTTACTACTCTTACACTTCCCTTTTCAATACAAAAATAATGTTCTCATTTTTCATTTACCATTTTTTTCGCTTTTTAGTTCTTGCCTTTAGTTGCGATTTGATTTGGTTTCCTTTTTGCTAGAAATAAATATGAAAATGGAAAGCGAAAGTGAAGGAAATGGTAGCAGAAAAAAAAAACAAGTTAAGACGAAATGACAGGCAACGTTTTTATCAATGAATTATGACCGTATAAAAATGACGTTTGTTAAATCATCATTCTTTTTCTTATTTTTTTTCTTTCTTTCTTCTTGGGTCTGATACAAAATAAATGATACTTTTAGCCAAGTTGTTAAGCAACCAAAAAACAAAAATAAAACATAGATGCGAGTGTTGAGATAAAGAATAAAAATTGTTTGTTTATTAAGTACCTTTAAGCCAAAAAGATAAAATTGTTTTGTTTTGGAAAATTCCAAATGTTTTGGAATGTGTTTCTTTATTATGTATTTGATGATGTTGTTGTAAGCTCCTCCTTAAATTATGCTTTAATTTATATACACATTTTGTTGTAATAAGATACATTTATTTATAGGTAGAAATTACACAACATTTTCTGTTGCCTTTGGTTTCATACTACGGAGAAAAAAGCTACATATTACATTAATCTACAGTGCGGGCTAGAAAATAAGGCGTGTAATCATATGGAGCAACAAGAAAATTAAGATTGTAGGCCTGGCTGAGGACTTCATCTCATTATTATGGTGTTATAAATCAAAAATATCTTCATGCACTCAGTGAATCTTAAATCCAGAAATTTTATATTCGATTTAAAGTTTTTTAAATGGAAGAAGCCCAATAGGGCATTAATATAATGCCCTTACCATCTTAAAATCAAATGCTGAATATTTAGAGAATTCGTATAACGTTTATAGTTTGGACATTCTATTGGAAATTTCAAGTATTGGACCAAATTAATTATACACTACACCACCATAGTGGGTAGGGTATAATGCTTTTGTGCAGATGTTTGTAACGCCCAAAAATATTGGTCTAACACCCACCTTAAAATATACCGATCGACTTAGAACCAATTTCTGAGTCGATTAAACGATGTCCGTCCGTCAGTCTGGCTGGCAGGTTGGCTGGCTGTCCATGTAAACCTTGTGCGCAGAGTACAGGTCGCAATTTTGAAGATATTTCGATCAAATTTGGTACATATTATTTTTCCGGCTCAAGGACCAAGCCTATTGAAACTGGCTGAAATCGGTCCATTATTTCACCTAGCCCCCATACAAATGTCCTTCCGAAATTGGACTTTATCGGTCATAAATATTTAATTTATATATGTATCTCCACAAATTCCGCTCCAAATAAGTTTTATGTATACAAAATTCATGTCACCAAATTTTGTTACATTCGGTCCATAATTAGTCATAGCTCCCATATAGACCCGCTTCCGAAAACCACTTTAACGTGCATAAATCGCTTAAAAATGTTGGTATATACACAAAATTTAACATAGTTATCTTTAATATAGACATAAATCACACGACCTAATTTCATGGTGATCGGTCCATAATTGGTCATAGCTCCCATATAAGGCCCACTTCCGAAAATCACTCAAAAATATAAATTATTGAAATTTTAAAAGAAAAATGTTTTTGCTCTTTTACTTAGAGTAAGGTATTATTTGGTCGGGCTTGACCGACCATATTTTCTTACTTGTTTTTTTAAAATTTATTAGTGAAAAAAATTTATGACCAAAAAATTTGTTGGTGAAAAAAATATTGGGGTTAAAAATATTTTTCCCGATTTTGACAAAATGTAGGTCTAACTTACTATAGCCTAATATACATTTTTGCGATGGACTTTGAAATATCTATCATTTGTAATCCAGATATAGATAAAAAGTATGCCAAAAACGTGGTTGTCCCTTATATCTCAACCATTTGTGGGCCGAATTCCCGATATACTGATGTATCAAACATATTGGTAAGTTATTTTGGGGCTAAGGATTCATCCAGAATTTCTACATTTTTCAATTGAGACCCCACAAAGTATATATATTCTGGATCATTGTAGATAACGATATAGCCATGTTATCGTAGCCCCCAAATGGCTCGACAATCACGATTTTTTACCTATTTTATATCAATATCTGGATTACTAAGTCATTAATATTGACAATATGGATATCTATATAATAATAGATATTTATAATACCTCTTCAACGATGGGTCAAAATCGAGAAAAAAAATTTTTGACCCAAAATTTTGTTTTTACCAAAATTTTAGACAAATTTTATTTTTCATAAAAAAATTAAAAATTTGTTTTGCCATTAAATTTTTTCACAAATAAATAAAATTTTTTTTTTTTTTAATTTCCCAAAAAATGTTTGACCCAAAATATTGATTGTACCAAAATTCTAGACAAATTTTATTTTTCATAAAAAAAATTTTAAAAATTTGTTTTGCCTTTAAATTTTGTTCACTTTAGTTTTCAGATTCAAAGCTTAAACTTGATAACACTTCCCCTTGCGCATATGAAACTTCATTCAAATCGGACTAAGGGTTTAGAAGTTAAAGATTTATTTTCCTCTTTTTTCTCTCATACCACTGTGCATCGTTAAATTGATTCTTATCTGCGAGTTGTTAAGTTTTCTCTAATTAATTTGCCACGAAAAAAATATAAGGTAGACATGTTATATATCAATGTATATAACTTTTGACAATTAAAAAATTCATGGAATACTTTTTTGAAAAATATGACAACAAATGTTTTTTTTTGGAGTTTTTGCATAGATACAAATTTTTCAAATTGAAATAAAATTTTTATTTATGAATATTTTTTAATGAAATTTTACACTTACATATATAGATTTTTTTATTGAAAATGGAAAAATAAAAACTAATTTTAAAATTTGTAATCAGGAATACCGCAATTCCCAAAAAGTGTTGAAAAATCCCAAAAATGGACTTTTTTAGTTTTTAGGCTATAATATCCATACCAAGGTCGGGGTTATCGAAACCCTTTACAAAATAATTAAGAACATGTTGGGCCATCCAAAATGGGTTACTATATTTTGATATCGACTATGCGATTTGAACATTTTTGCCCTAAATTTGAATTTTACAGAAAAAATAGGCGTTTTTGAATGGCCCTGGTCCCCTCGGTATCAAAAATTATAGTTTTTTTTCCATTAAAATATTTGACGTAAAGTTAGCTTTTCAAAAAGTACAAATTCATTATACATCCTTTTAGATATTTTTTAGATAACTTAAAAAGAATAAAAGTGGTCGATGAGTGATATGTAAATTTTTTTGAAATCGGAACGAAAAAATAGGATCATTTTTAAAATTGACCACACCCGAGGTGTCCTACTTTGGGGACCCCTGGTCCAGCTCCTGGTGGGACCATGAGGTCCAGATTCAAAACTTAAACTCGACAATACTTCCCCTTTGCGCGTGTGAAATTTCATTCAAATCGGACTAATGGTTTAGAAGTTATAGATTTATTTTCCTCTTTTTTTTCTCATACCACTGTGCAATGTTTAAAATTTCGTCTAAATTGGCTTTATAATTTCGGATAAAATGGATTTTCCCATTTTTACCCCTTTTTGGTACTTTTTTGGCCAAATGTATAGGAGCTCATAATAAGATGTCAATTTATTAAAAACATAATTTACGCAAAAAGTACCAAAAATAAATAAAATTTTTACCCAAACACAATTTTTCCAAAAAGTACCAAATTTATTTTTTGATGATTTAAAATTTATTTCTATGTTTATTGATTCAAAGGATACATAGGGCGCGAAAAAAGTACCAAAATATAATTTTTACCCGTTTTCTAAGTTAAAGGATTCTAATTTTTAAAAAAAGTACCAAACACCTGTTTTCTAATTTTTAAATTAAAAAAGATACATTGTAAATATTTTTAGTTTCGTGTCTATCCCTAAAACTACGAATTTCCAAAAGAATTTCTTCTTAGTGGATCTACTTAGGGAGAGGGGAATCTTTATCCAAAATTTCTATGTTGGATCAGTCACTCACTTAGGTTTCTTTTTATTTGCATTTGTGTTAATATAAAGAAAAGCAGCTATTATTTTCAATATATTTATTTGCAATCCAACTATTTAATCTAGTTTCCTATTAGCAAATTATATTCTTTTTTGCCAGTAAATTATCAAAGACCAAGCAACAACTACAGCTTCTAGGCGACTAATTTGTTTTGCTAACACAAATTAACATTCCTAGCAAACACTAACCTAACTAGCAAATGTATTATTATCTTTAAATTGGAATTAAATATAGGTTCTACTCCCATAACCATCACAGCCAAACACATCATCTTCTTCCAAGGCTTTAAAATAATACTCGTATGTTTGAGTTTATAGTATGGCTAAAGTTTAGCATATAACCAAAACTAATTTGATTCTATGATTTTCCTTTAATAAAAGACAATAAAAAACCTTAAAGAAAAACAATTGCTTCAATTCGTGTCTCACGTTTTATTATTTCGAAATGGTTACACAAAAGAGAGAAAAAGAAGAAAAGGAAAAAAAAACGGTTTCAGTAAATTTAAAATCGCACTTGTTTGCCACCTTTCTATGACTGTTGTAGTTTTTTGCTCCTCAGGAAGTTAGCCTGTTGTGGCAACTATTTTCCATACAAAGCTGTAAGGAATGAAATACGAATATCTAAACAAAAAAACAATTCACTTTGCTTTCCAAATACTTCAAAAACTCGTTGTAAATGAAATAAACTAGTACTTACTTCTCATACAATACACATGCACAGTTTTTGCCACAACGATTATGCCTCAGGATAAGGTACTTCCCATTCCATTATTGTCCATATCGTTTGTGGTAAAAACGCTTTTAGATTATTTGATATGATGAACATTTTATAACAAAACAGAAAAAAAAATTTACCAAAAAAAGAGGCATCTTAGGCTTTGTGGTCACAAAACCCAAGAATTACTAACTACACACAACAATTATATTTTTATTTATACCATCACTTGTGGTGTATAAGGATATATATGACTTTGTCGTTCCATTTGTAACATTTAAAAATATTCATTTAAAATCTCATAAAGTATAACTAAATATTCATGATGCCTAGGAGTCTCTAAGTAGCTTAAAATATGTCTGTGTAAATCACTCTAACTTTCAAAATAATAAACCGAAATTAATGAAATTCCTCTAAAGTATTTATCTTTGACCTATAAAAATCACTATTAAAAATCATCTTAATCGCTATTGTAAAAAACAAGTTATGAAGCCAAATGTGAGGTATTTCTGACATATTTCTCCCTGGACTTCAATCATTAAAAATTTAGGGGAAGAAACCAAAAATTTAAATAAAAAAATTTAGTTTTTGAACCTATAGGCTTCAGAACTTAATAATCTATGTTTACGATGGACATATACAATTTAATAATTCAAAATTCCCTTTGATTTTGATTTTTATATTAGTTCAAAGTTCATATCGTTTTAATAGTTTAGTGCAAAATACCTAAAGTAAAATTCAGAATCGATGACTGATTTTTCAATGTAAATTTGTATAATTTGGTAGCATTATTCAAGCCTTAATTCATTCATGATGATTTGCCAGAGTAGTAGTATGATAGTTATCCGTTTCATTAGTTCTATATAGCAAGCTTAATTAGAGTAATTGAAAATCAAACTTGGTCTTTATGTTCCATTCAGAACATTGTTTTCCAAAACATCGAGCGAAATAAGAGTCATATCAAGTTTCTCCAACCCACATACACCTGCCTGTTCTTATTTATTTGCAAATAAAATATCTGAATTTGTACAGCATACTTTAGGGGATTTTTTTTATTACATTTGAATGGACTTCTGAAAATCAGCCAAATAGCTTCAGCCGTTCTCACGTGATGCCATTACATACATGGAACATTTAATTTTTATGGAAAAAAAGTTTGTTAAAATTTTGAAGAGTACCGGGTTGAATATTGTGGCTCTAGGCCTAAAAGTTAAGTGCTGAAAATTTGAGCCAAATCGAACAACGATTTCTGGACGCAAATCGAGGTCAAAATTATACTATTTATATGGAATAAATAGGTTAAACTCGTTAACTTTCTGCTTTGTTTTCTAGAAATATGTAGATTTATTTATATTAATGAATATAACATTAAAAATGTTTTTTGGAAATTAACCCTGTATCTCCTTTGGGTCAAAATGACCCAAAAACTGTATTATCGACAAAATTCGAAAAAAATTTAAATTTTTCAGGTTTTGTAAAAATGTTGCTACTAAATAAATAAATTTGCAATTGAATGCAAACGAATCGAAATGTGTACGTAATTATCGTTTTAATGAGATATAAATGATCAAATTTGGTTGCAAAATGTTAAAGTTATTGAAAATTAACCAGACCATTAACGTGTCTCAGGCCACTTGAACAAGAAATTTAGGAAAAAAAATTAACATATTTCGAGAAAAATTAAAATAAAAGTTAATTTTTATTTAAAATATATCCGTGTTTACTTGTGTTTTTGTCTTTGTAGGATACCGTTAACCTATTAGCAGGTATAACCAAAAAAATACATTTTTTTTAACGGCAGTTTCAAAAATCCAATTTCAAATTTTTAAAAATTTTGTGAAACAAATTTCAGAATTTTTTGATCATCACATTGGGATTTATTAAGAACATAATAGGCAATAAAAATATGAAAAAATTATGTCCATACCTCTTACAGTTTTTCCGTATCTGTCATTTAAATTTTGCGATTTTCGAGAAAAACTAATTTTTTGGCCATATTTTAGCGAATGAGCCTAATTTCCTTAATGTTATTAATTTTAAGTAAAATCTGTTCAGAGTATTAGAGTCCAGATAATTCAAAATATACTCTGAAAGTTTTACTAAAATTGGAAAACGTTAAACCTTAAATCGTATAGGTCAAATGTCAAATTTTTCAATATTTGGAATTTCTAAATTAAAGTTAGCGAAATATTATTTATTTTTGGGCCGATTTTTATGAAACTTAAGAAAAATATAACATAAAGTCTGGTATTTATAAAATTTCAAAAATAACTTGAATGATTAAGTTTATTTAATTATAAAAAAACATTAAAGTTAGCACCATTCATATTGACTTACCATTCCCATGACAGCCGGTTCTACGCACCGGAATGACCCGAGTTCACTCGGCTAAGGGCTGTCAACTCAGCAATCACTGCTGCTACAACAACAACAACTGTATATTTCGTGATTTTAAAATGTTAGTGTCATTTGAACCGCTAGTGCCATTAAGGGTGCCATTTAGGCCCGAAAATAAATAACATTTTTCGATATCTTTAAATAAGAAATTCCAAATATTGAAAAATTTGACCTACAATTTTTTCGGGATAATTTTTTTTGGCAATATTCAACAACCTGGGGGGGTGAGACTTGCGAAAACCCAACTTTCGTTTATTAAGGGCCACCCTAATAAACATAGTGAAACTATTTACCAGGTTTTAACAAATTTCAGGAAGGTTAAGGTGCGTTGCCTTGCTGAATAAGTCTGCAAAAATCTATTTATACGAGTAGTTTTCCTAAAATTTTGGGAAAGTATTTTTAAAATGCGCATCAAAACTAATTTAATTCCACTTTTTGTTATACCCTAGTGGGGAGGGTATTATGCGTTTGTGCAGATGTTTGTAACGCTCAAAAATATTAGTCTTACACCCACCTTAAAGTATACCGATCGACTTAGAATCACTTTCTGAGCCGATTAAACGATGTCCGTCCGTCCGTCCGTCCGTCTGGTCGGCTGGCTGGCTGTCCATGTAAACCTTGTGCGCAGAGTACAGGTCGCAATTTTGAAGATATTTCGATCAAATTTGGTAGATATTATTTTTTCGGCCCAAGGACCATGCCTATTGAAACTAGCTGAAATCGGTCCATTATTTCTCCTAGCTCCCATACAAATGTCCTTCCGAAATTGGATTTTATCCGTCATAAATGTTTAATTTATATATGGGGCATTTCATGTCAAGTGAACCAACTTTTGAAATCGATGTCTTCCGATCGGGATGAAATTTGCACCAAGGTTAGCTCTATTGGATAGTAACTCAGACACAATTTTTCAACAACATCGGTCGAGAACTCTCTGAGTTATAGGGGGTAAAATTTTGACAATTTGGTCAAACAGGGGTTTTTTCTTATCCATGTAACTTATTACCTATTGTTCTTAGCAAAATGTGTCCCAAATAGTATAGATAGCTATTTCTTCGATCTTTCGAAAAAAAATATTTAAAAAAAAAATAAAAAATTTTTAATATTTTTTTTCCGAAATCAAAAACTTTTTTGACTTTTTTTTTTAAATTTTTTCTCTTTTTTTTTTTTTTTTTTTCTTAAAATAAAGTTTAGATATTTTCCTTGAACACCTACTTGGTCGCTTAGTGGGATGCGAGTGGGATATCTATCAAAATAAATATTTTGTAACTCAAAACATAAAATTTTTGACTTTTTTTGCAAAATCAAAAACTTTGTTGACTTTTTTTTTTTCAAAATGGACCCTTTTTTAATCTTTTTTTTTAGGTCAAACAAAAGCTTAGATATTATCCTTGAAGACCCTTTTGGTCGCTTAGTGGGATGCGAGTGGGATATCTATCAAAATAAATATTTTTTAACTCAAGACTTACAATTTTTGACTTTTTTTTTTGCAAATACGATTTTTTCCAAATGGGCCCTTTTTTTAAAATTTTTTTGTAGTCAAAAGAAAGCTTAGGTCCATTCCTTTAAGATATTTTTAGTCCCTTAGTGGGATGCGAGTGGGATATCTATCAAAATAAATATTTTGTAACGCAAGACATAAAATTTTTTAATTTTTTTTTGCAAAATCAAAATTTTTTTCCAATATGGGCCCTTTTTTAATTTTTTTTTTGCTCAAAAGAAAGATAGATATCCCACTCGTATCCCACTAAGGGACCTAAAATATCTTAAAGGAATGGACCTAAGCTTTCTTTTGACTAAAAAAAAATTTTTAAAAAAGGGCCCATTTTGAAAAAAAATTCGAATTTGCAAAAAAAAAGTCAATAATTGAATGTCTTGAGTTACAACATTTTTATTTTAATAGATATCCTACTCACATCTTCCTAAGTGACAAAATAGGTCTTAAAGGAAAAGACCTAAGCTTTCTTTTGAGCAAAAAAAAAATTTAAAAAAAAAGTCCCATATTGGAAAAAATTTTGATTTTGCAAAAAAAAATTAAAAAATTGTTACAAAATATTTATTTTGATAGATATCCCACTCGCATCCCACTAAGGGACTAAAAATATCTTAAAGGAATGGACCTAGGCTTTCTTTTGAGCAAAAAAAAAAATTAAAAAAGGGCCCATATTGGAAAAAATTTTGATTTTGCAAAAAAAAAATAAAAAATTTTATGTCTTGCGTTACAAAATATTTATTTTGATAGATATCCCACTCGCATCCCACTAAGGGACTAAAAATATCTTAAAGGAATGGACCTAAGCTTTCTTTTGACTACAAAAAAAATTTTAAAAAAAGGGCCCATTTGGAAAAAAAATCGTATTTGCAAAAAAAAAAGTCAAAAATTGTAAGTCTTGAGTTAAAAATATTTATTTTGATAGTTATCCCACTAAGCGACCAAAAGGGTCTTCAAGGATAATATCTAAGCTTTTGTTTGACCTAAAAAAAAAGATTAAAAAAGGGTCCATTTTGAAAAAAAAAGTCAACAAAGTTTTTGATTTTGCAAAAAAAGTCAAAAATTTTATGTTTTGAGTTACAAAATATTTATTTTGATAGATATCCCACTCGCATCCCACTAAGCGACCAAGTAGGTGTTCAAGGAAAATATCTAAACTTTATTTTAAGAAAAAAAAAAAAAAAAAAAAAGAGAAAAATTTTTAAAAAAAAGTAAAAAAAGTTTTTGATTTCGGAAAAAAAAATATTAAAAATTTTTTATTTTTTTTTTTAAATATTTTTTTTCGAAAGATCGAAGAAATAGCTATCTATACTATTTGGGACACATTTTGCTAAGAACAATAGGTAATAAGTTACATGGATAAGAAAAAACCCCTGTTTGACCAAATTGTCAAAATTTTACCCCCTATAACTCAGAGAGTTCTCGACCGATGTTGTTGAAAAATTGTGTCTGAGTTACTATCCAATAGAGCTAACCTTGGTGCAAATTTCATCCCGATCGGAAGACATCGATTTCAAAAGTTGGTTCACTTGACATGAAATTCCCCATATGTTTCTCCTCAAATTCAGCTCCAAATAAGTTTTATATATACAAAATTCATGTCACCAAATTTTGTTACGATCGGTCCATAATTAGTCATAGCTCTCATATAGGCCAGCTTCCGAAAATCACTTTAACGTGAATAAATAGCTTAAAAATGTTGGTGTACTCACAAAATTCAACATAGTAAACTTTCATATAGACACAAATCACACGACCTAATTTCATGGTGATCGGTCCATAATTGGTCATAGCCCCCATATAAGGCCCACTTCCGAAAATCACTCAAAAATATAAATTATTGAAATTTTAAAAGAAACATGTTTTTGCTTTTTTACTTAGTGTAGGGTATTATATGGTCGGGCTTGACCTACCATACTTTCTTACTTGTTTTTACATAAAAATTTTTATATTATTTTAAAGCCCTTTTAATTCTCTTTTGTGTATGACGATCGCTACATGACGATGATCCATTTGCAAGGATCACACAGGAAGCTACTTTTATTATAAGGAGTGAGATCGAAAAATTCTTAACATACATATATGTTTATAAAAAAGAAACCACTAAACTTACAGCTTTAATTTTTTTTTTATTTGATTGAAATTATTATTACAATTTACAAAAAAAAATTATTTTTATAGTTTTAATCACTAGTGATGAAATTTTGAACCTTTTTCGGAAACCCTTCCATTAACGTTTTTATAGTGCTTTCTGTCACTTTGCTCGAACATGTAGTCCATCTCCGTTTAAAATCTACCACACTTTTGGACACCTTTTTTGTACTCTTCAATTCTCTTTTAACAAGAGCCCAATATCTCTCCACTGGCCTTAGCTCCGGGCAGTTTGGAGGATTTGCCTCTCTTGGTACAAATACCACATTATTGTTCTTGTACCACTCAAGGGCTTGTTTGCCATAGTGACAGGATGCCAAGTCAGGCCAAAAATAAGTGGACACATTATGAAGTCTTATGAATGGAAGCAGCCTTTTTTGTAAACATTCCTTGATGTAAATTTCGGTATTTATAGAGCCCGTTGTAACAAATGAGTGGCTTCTTTTGCCGCAACTGCATATTGCTTGCCATACCAAGAACTTTCTGGGAAATTTTGTCTGCTTTTGGGTCCTAAACTTTTCTTCAACATTCCCTCGAGCATCAGCAACATAAAATTTTTGACCTGGAAGTTGCGAAAAATCTGCCAGAACATACGTTTCGTCATCCATTATGCAGCAAGAATATTTTTTTATAAAACTTGACTTCAATTTCCGTGCTCTGTTTTTGGCCTCTAAATTTTTAGTAGCGTTCCTGTCAGGAACTTTTTGAGCCTTGTATGTTTTTAAACCTGCATTAGCTTTAACTTTTCGTACCAAATAGTCCGAGCACTGAGCTAACCGGGCTGCTTTCCTACCGGATGTGTTGGGAGCTCTTTTGAAAATGCGTTCTATTTTTTTGGCTTTAGAAACATCATGTGGACCATTCCTTCTACCTGAACCAGGTTTTCTATCAACTGACAAGTTCTCCCGGTACTGTTTAATAACATTGGAAACAGTTTGACGGCAGACCTTTGTATGCTTGGCCAACTTTTTGTAAGACCAAGTTGGGTTTTGTTGAAAATATTTAATAATTTCAGTACGCACTTTTTTCTGGTCACTCATTTTAATCAGATTAACAAAAAAATTAATATAATTGACATTACACATAATAACTGACATGTTTTTCAAAGGTAACTTGATCAAAAAAAAATTCAAATAATACTTGGGTTAAAAAATGTAATGAAAAACGTGTGTTAAGAATTTTTCGATCTCACTCCTTATGGCTGCAATAAGCATATACACAAAAACATTGCTAAAGATTTTTAGTTATATAGTTTCATGCCAAAAATCAGCTAAACTAATAGCTTAGCTCCGAAACAATTAGAGGTTAAGAATGATGTCCAACTCTAACTACACAGCTCCTCGCTGATACTAGTCAAGAATGCCATCGACCAATAATTACTGTACCGACCTTTTAACCTTTTTTTAAATCGAAGCTTTCAAGATATTTATCCCCGTCAGTAGATTCTTCTACTCCAAAGCCAACCTACCATCATCACCAAGGCGTCTCTATTGAATATCTACAGCATCTAGAGATACCTATATAGTTGTCAATGCTTTCCATTAGCCCAAACATCAACCATTTAATCTACAATTCACCACGTGATCACCGAATGGGCCACACATGTTGTTATAATTCAGAACTGGTTCCAGTGGTACCAGCTATGACTCTAGTCTGCAATAACAACAAGGTGTGGGAATCACCAAGATAGCATGCTACCGGTAGAAAGTACCACAATATAGTATGTAATCAATAACTATATACTATCTAGCGAATCACATGCCGATCACTTAAAAAATTGAATTAGGGTGGCACCTAAGGGTACATATCTTTTATTTATTCTCACTTAGTTATTGAACATATGCGGGAAGTTTTGCTTTATTTATTTAATTTGAAAAAAGTGCCGCTGAAGCACACCGATTGCTCATTTTTAATGTGCAAGAGATAGTTTATGCGGTTCAGAAGTCGTGATTTTGACACGAAAGACAAAGATCACCCAGGCCAGTTAAAATAGTTTGAAGACCAAGAATTTGAGGCATTACTACGTGAAGATTGTGGTAAAACTCAACTAACGCTTGCAAAATCATTGGGAGCTACTCAATCGGCAACTTCAAAATGTTTTTGAACAGCAGGATTCATCAAAAGTATTGAAATTGGCTACCTCTTTGTATTTGTTGGAAGCAAAAGTATCCTATCCAATATGGGCTGCTAAAATCTGACAAGACCATCACAGGAAACCTGAACGGAATGCAACTTATTCGTTTGAAGCGAGCTTTGGCCGCAAAACACCCAAAATATGCGACCAGACGTGAAATCGTAATGTTCCACCATGGCAACGCTCGGCCACATGTTGCAATACCTGTTAAAAAGTATTTTGAATGAAGTGGTTGGGAAGTTTTGCCTCACCCGCTTTATAGTTCAGACCTAGCCCCGTCCTACTACTATTTGTTTCGATCGATGCAGAAAGCTCTTTCTGTGATAGGCTTCACTTTGGATCAAATAATGAGTATTTCTTTTGGATTGGAATCCATATGTTACCAGAAAGATGGGAAAAAGTCATAGCTTACAATGTCCAATAAGTTGAATAAATTTATTATATACAAATCCCGCATTTTTAAGATATACACCCAATAATTTTTACTGTTCGTTTTAGTTTTCGAATTTGCAACGTACCTAATATGAATATATTCTTAACTGAAAATCACAAGTAGTTCTTAGCAAAGTACTTTAAAACTACTTCAAGTGTAACAGTTTTTGAGAAAATAAATTATTTATTTATCATATTTGTTAAAACAATTTTTTTAATTACTTAAAAAGTACATTATTTATTTTCATTAAACTAAAAACCAAAGACTCTAAAGAATTCACTGCAGTTTTTTATAATGGCAACTACTTCTTTTTTGATTTGGTAGGTTCTAAAGATTAGGATTTTCTAATGAAGTTTAAATAAAATTCGACTTAAACTTTTAATTATATATGCATTTATTTTTTTGTTTTACAATAATTCCCCCAAAAACAAAACATTTATTTAGATTTTTATCGAAAACAAAAAAATGTTTTTTTTTCATTCAACTAAAATGTTTGTACCTCTATTAAACTGCGCGCTTGCAGCTGCAGTTGTGGTTGTTTTTTTCTTTGCAGCTTTTTTTTACAGCCATAAAAACGATCTTGCTGAAATTTCACAGTTAGAAAATTTTTGGAAAAAAATAAAGAAATTTTCGTAGTTTTTTATTATTCATGGTTTCAGTTCAGTTTAGTTTTTATTATTACAATATTTTCTTGCTATGGATGTGACCATTTCTAATAGTTTTTCCATTGTTAAAGTTACTTGCGCCAGTAACTATATATTTGTATGGAACAAGTAAGTTTTTTTATTTTAAAATTTTAACTTAAGGCGATACATTTCTAAAATTTTAGTTACAGTATGGAAATGAAAATTTTTTTTTTGTAAATGCCTTTTATTTGGCATATATTGGGGAAAAAAGACATGGTTACCATATCATGACAGACAAGTGTACTTTTACCATGTTGTGGGTAATAAATTCAACAATAATATGGTTACTGCAATCATTTGTAAATGGCAATCGCCATTTTGTGGTTATTCTGTGCCACAATCATGTGATTCGCTAAAAGGTGCTTAAATTAGTTTCGCTATGTAGTTGCATGTGATGTTACAATCATGACTTTTATTTTTTTTAAACAAACATACACTACACATCATTAGAATAAGGACATAATAATAATTTTCATAAAATATTATACATATATGGTGTTGGGAGATTTCAATGCTCAAACAGAGATTTCGAGGATATAATGGGTACTAATGCACTGTGGTTGGAGGTTCATTATTCCACCACACACGAATACACAAGGTAACATACATGGGAATCTTTAGACCTCGTAACAGAGAACCAAATCGACCACATCACAATTTGGCAAGCGATCACCATCTCCTAGTTCCAATTATGCGGATAAAATTGTGCTGTTTCTACACGTAGAAATACTACTTTCTTTTAAAAAGGAGTAGAAATACTACTTCTTTTAAAAAAGGACTAGAAATACTACTTATGTATGTCAAAAAAAGGAGCAGAAACTCTATTTTTTGGAAAAAAAAGTAGAAATACTACTATTTTTAAAAAATTAGTAGAAATACTACTTATTTTAAAAAAGGAGTAGAAATACTACTTTTTTTAAAAAACAGAAGTAGAAATTCTACTTTTTTTAAGAAAAAGGAGTAGAAATACTACTTTTTTGAAAAAGTAGTAGAAATACTACTTTTTTAAAAAAAGGAGTAGAAACACTACTATTTCTGCAAAGGAGTAGATATAGAACTTTTTTAAAAAAAGGTGCAGAAATACTACTTTTTTAGAAAAATTAGTAGAAATATATACTACTTTTTTAAAAAAGGAGTAGAAATACTACTTTTTTTTAAAAAAGGAGTAGAAATACTACTTTTTTTAAAAAAAGGAGCAGAAACATTATTTTTTTAAAAAAATGAGTAGAAATACTACTTATTTTAAAAAAGGAGTAGAAATACTACTTTTTTTTAAAAGGGAGTAGAAATACAACTTTTTTAAAAAAAATAAGTAGAAATACTACTTTTTTTTAAAAAAAAAGGAGTAGAAATACTACTTTTTTTTAAAAAAAGCAGTCGAAATACTACTTCTTTAAAAAAGGAGTAGAAATACTACTTTTTTTTAAAAAAAGGAGTAGAAATACTACTTTTTTTTAAAAAAAGGAGTAGAAATACTACTTTTTTTAAAAAAGGAGTAGAAATACTTCTTTTTTTAAAAAAAAGGAGTAGAAATACTACTTTTTTAAAAAATAAGTAGAAATATTACTTTTTTTAAAAAAAGGAGTAGAGATACTACTTTTTTTAAATACTACGTGGAGTCTAATTAAATCACGAAAAGTGGTGTAAAAATGGCCAGAACTCGAAATGCTAAGAATGGTCTTAAGGGCCAACATAATAATGTAGATCGCTTGGTCAAAAAGAGTGCGTAACGAGACAAGCGCAACTGGGCTAACGAAATTGAATTGGAGGTACAAATCGCAGCTGACACCTAAAAGTCTAGTGACTTATATAGAGCTGTTAAGTAACTGTCCCACAGCTGTACTGGAACAATAAAACCACTTAAGAATAACAATGGCGATCTGATTACCTCTGTGGACGATCAACTGGTTTTATGAGAAGTGTTCTACTTACTCTGATATGCTTGAAAGCAGATCCACACTTCTGGGAAACTGAGTCACTACCCAGTGAACTTAAAGAAGGTGACATTTTCAAAAACCCGAAAAAACCGACCTCAAGAAGATGGAATGGTGCATCTCGAGATATCCAAAAGCTGCAAGTGTTTGTGAACCAAAGCCTCCACAGAATCATACATATCTTCTGGCCAAATGTTATCACGAATGTCAGTTTGTGGACCGAAACTAAGCAACTGGCACTTGCAACAGAAATGAAGAAACGCAAGTGGAACTGGATTAGCCACATTCTATGTAGACCAGCTAGTGACAGCACCAGAAACACCATCGTCTGGAATCCACAGGGTAACCGTAGAATTAGAAGACCAGCACACACATGGAGGCGACAAATTGACATCGAAGCTGCCGCCATGAACAAAAGTGGTGGAAAAATAAAATGACCTGCACCTGATAAATCACTATTCCAGCCAAAAAAGTTTGAAGACCAAGAATTGTAAGCATTACTCCATGAAGATTGTTGTAAAACTTAACAAGAGCTTACAAAATCTTTGGGAGCTACTCAAGCAGCAATTTCAAAAGGTTTGAGAAAAGCAGGGAAATTGGACACCTTACGAATTGGAGCTGAGAGATCTTGAAAGACTATTTGGCATGTCCGAAATGATGCTTGAACGCGAAAAGAGAAAGTCATGTTTGCATAGAATCACTACTTAAGATGAAAAATCCATTACGATAACCCGAAGCGTAAGAGATCGTATGTGAAGCCCGGCTAACCAGCCGAATCGACACCTAAGCCAAGTATCAATGGCATTAAGGTATTTTTTTTTTTTTTTTAAAGAGAAGTAATACTCAGGCAATTAATATGCCTATATATAATTGTGTTACTTTCTTTGGAAAGGGTTAGAGTGTAGAAGAAAAGGCTGGGAATCGAACCCAGGCCACAAATACCACATCATGCTTAGTGATCAAACGCGCTAACCAATTAAGCCACAGCACCCTCAATTCTCTGTATTTGGTGGGAGCAAAAGGCTCCTATCTATTATGAGCTGTTGAAGTTTGACCATACCATCATAGGGAACCTGTACAGAACTGATTCGTTTGAAGAGAGCATTTGTTGAAAAATGCTCAGAATTTGCGGCCAGACATGAAACCATAATATTTCATCACGACAACGCTCGGCCTCATGTTGCAATACCTGTTAAAAAGTATTTAGAATGAAGTGGTTGGAAAGTTTTGCTTCACCCGCTTTATAGTCCAGACCATACCATCTTATACAGGATGACTTTGCTGTTAAGGCTTAATTTCGATTGATGGCGGATTAGTCTGGTAAATTAGAAGCCTCTAGTTTGATATGAAGCCGCTTGGCTTCTATGTGCCGAAGCCATGTAAGGCATCTATCTAAATGAATATTAAGGTATGTAACATGATCAGACTGTGGGATGTTCACACTGTTCAGTGTCACTGCACAGTGGGACAGAATCGAAATTTTTTGGAAATAAATCTGGCATTTCTAAACGGCTGGTCCGATCGGGATAAAATTTGAATTGGGCGTAGCCAACGAGTATTCGATTTTAAGTTATTAAAATGGGCCCTACAAATAATCCAGGGGCGCCGCTATGGGTGCTCAAAGTAGGGTACCTTCGACTCCGCCCTTCAAAAATATTGCACTTTTTCATACAAAAATGTTTTTATAAATTTTCTTAATATTTTATTCAACACAAATCATTGGTTCTGACTCAGTCACATTAAGAAAATTTATACAAATTATTTAGTATGAAAAAGTGCAATATTTTTGATGGACGGAGTTTTAAATCCCAGCTTTGGGATTATAGAACATGTGGCCCAAAGTTGAAATTTTGATAAAAAATAGGTCAATTTTCAAAGGGCGTAGGGCCGACATGTTCGAAAAATAGGACATGTTTTTTATACCAAAATGTTCTCCGTAAAGAAACTTTATAGAAAAACATAAAATTGTTATATGTTCTTAAAGAAAGTTGTTTTTTAATAAAAAAAGAGTTATGTCACCTTTTTGTCCAAAAAACAGTAAAAATATACTATTTTTTGATTTTTTAAATTGAAAATCTGGTATTTTTGGATTCGTAATTGACATTGCTCTGAAATCTT
Source organism: Calliphora vicina (assembly GCF_958450345.1). Taxonomy (NCBI): domain Eukaryota; kingdom Metazoa; phylum Arthropoda; class Insecta; order Diptera; family Calliphoridae; genus Calliphora; species Calliphora vicina. The sequence continues at coordinate 96,562,500 of NC_088784.1, read as the reverse complement.
TTGTATGTTGTTGGTAATTTAGTTGTCTAACTAACAAAAAAAATTCGAGTCCATTCGGTCCAAAAGTGCGTCCTATATTTTTAAAAAAAGCGGACCAACGTATGGCAAAATTTTAAAATTTCAATTTTGAAATGCCTATAACTAGAAAATTATAAGAGCTAAATAGTACACGCAATAGCCGAGCGCTTTCCAAAAATATAAAATTCTTTGAAATCGGATAGGAAACAAAAAAAAATTTGTTCTACATTTTTCTTTTTATTCCTTTTTTTATATGGAAACTTTTCGGTTTTCTGGATCCGCGCCTGATGTAATGGCATCACGTGAGAATGGCTGGAGCGATTTGGCTGATTTCGGAAATTTTAATATATTGCCTTGCTTTTCATTTCTCACTTTTCTCAATAAGAGACATTTTTTGGAGAAACATGAAGAACTAACATTGACAAATAGCTACCGGGCGAAGACGAGGCTGTCATCTAGTTATACCCTACACCACCATAGTGGGTAGGGTATTATGCGTTTGTGCAGATGTTTGTAACGCCCAAAAATATTAGTCTAACACCCACCTTAAAGTATACCGATCGACTTAGAATCACTTTCTGAGTCGATTAAACGATGTCCGTCCGTCCGTCCGTCCGTCTGGTTGGCTGGCTGGCTGTCCATGTAAACCTTGTGCGCAGAGTACAGGTCGCAATTTTGAAGATATTTCGATCAAATTTGGTGCATATTACTTTTTTGGCCCAAGGACGAAGCCTATTGAAACTGACTGAAATCGGTTCATTATTTCACCAAGCCCCCATACAAATGTCCTCCCGAAATTGGACTTTATCGGTCATAAATGTTTAATTTATATATGTATCTCCACAAATTGCGCTCCAAATAAGTTTTATATATACAAAATTCATGTCACCAAATTTTGTTACGATCGGTCCATAATTATTCATAGCTCCCATATAGACCCGCTTTCAAAAATCACTTTAACATGCATAAGTCTCTTAAAAATGTTGGTATACACACAAAATTCAACATAGTAAACTTTCATATAGACATAAATCACACGACCTAATTTCATGGTGATCGCTCCATAATTGGTCATAGCTCCCATATAAGGCCCACTTCCGAAAATCACTCAAAAATATAAATTATTGATATTTTAAATGAAAAATATTTTTACTCATTTACTTGGTGTAGGGTATTATATGGTCGGGCTTGACCGACCATACTTTCTTACTTGTTTTAAATAAAATATGTCTTTTATAAAATATAGTTTATTATAAAGGTGTTCTTATAAATTTCGTCCAGATATATGAAATTTGTATTTCTTTTGTTTCTAAGAATTTCAATTTAAAACAAGAGCATTGTTTATAAAACAATATTTCCGCGTATCAGCTTGAGCACTATTTACATGGAATACCCTACTTCAAATATAAACTGTATTCATTCGGTATATCACATAACAATATATTACATTATAAAAACGGTTTACTTAAGTATAGATATCTTAAAACGTAGATAAATGTAGAAGCAAAATCTAGCTTTACATAAAAATGTATCTTCTTAAAACTGACTTTAATAATATTACTAGCAAATTAAATTACTTGATCACTAATTAAAGTTGACAGAGTGTTAAATTTTTTGCAATTAAAATTCCTATTGAGGTATCTTCAAATGTCAATATCAATGCTAATGAGTGGTGCTCAATTATCAGATAAAACTTTAAAGAATTCACTACTGTAACAAATTCTTAGAATTCTTCAAAAAGTTACGTAGTTGACTAAATTTAGTAGAATGAATCAACATGTGCTATAGTAACAAATCAATTTTTAATCAAGATAAATAATAAATAAATATTTTAAATATGTATTGGAGCATCTCAAGTAGTTTAATTAATAATTATTGTCGTTTACTTTAACACACACTTGATGCTTATCAGTTTATAGAAATGTTATCAGATCAAATCAAATAATACTCCAAACTAAAACATAGTATCTATATGTAATGACAATTCTGAGTAACTTGACGTATATAAAGCCAGTTGAGAAAAACTGTACTAATCATTATTGTTTGACAATTAGAAAAGTGCAATTCACAAACTAACTAAATCGAGACACAGTTGAAAACATTTTAAAATGAAAATATTTGTGGCGCTAACTGTAGTGGCGCTGTTGAGTGTAAGTTTTTTTTTTTGATTGAAATGGCAAATAAATATTAAAAATTCCAAATAGAGTGTTACAATTCCAATTAGTGAGGTCTCAAGGAGTGAGACTATCGTAGCTATTACACGTTTTCAATGAGGACAGAAAATTAATTAATTAAAAAATCTAAAAAAAACTCTATACTAATTACTCTCTTTTTCAGTTCTCCTCAGCTGTCATCACACCCGATCAAGCCAAAGCTGATGTGGTTGCCCACATAGAACCGCAAATCTTCAATCTATTATCCATACCCAATGTGGCAAGAGCTGGCGGCGGTATCAAGTGTTACGACAAATATTTACCCCTTATAACGGCAGCAACCGAAAATTCAAAAAGCGATACTGAAGCCTGTATTTCCCGGGCAGCTTCTCGACGTGAGGATGAATTGAATAAAGTTAAATCAGAGCGTGAAAATCTTGATGCTCAAGTGCGAAATGTAGAGGATACCTTAAGTGTTTGTTTGCAGAAGGAAGACGATTTGGAGTATCTTAAATGTTTAAAGGAGAATGTAAGTTGAATGGCATGTTATCTTTTTAGGAAATATTTATTATGTTTGAGTTGTTCCATATAGTCTCTCAATTTGCAAACAACTATTAATGAAGTGGGTTCGACGTCCTCAAGTTTGTCGGATAATTTATCTGCGTCCTATAAGAACATTGATAGTACAGAGGATAATTGTATTAAGGCTGTTATTACCAAATCTAAGGCTGTTAGCGATGAACTTTTGGCTGCTTTACAAAATTGCTTGATGAATGGTCTGGATGATGGCAGTTCTGATGGTGGTTCCGATGGAGGTTCTGATGGAGGTTCTGATGGTGGTTCAGATGGTGGTTCAGATGGTGGTTCAGATGGTGATTCCGATGGTGGCTCAGATGGTGGTTCTGACGGAGGATCTGATGGTGGTTCCGACGGTGGTTCAGATGGCGGTTCTGATGCTGGTTCTGATGGAGGATCAGATGGTGGATCAGATGCTGGCTCCGATGGTGATTCTGATGGAGGTTCAGATGCTGGTTCAGATGGTGGCTCCGATGGTGGTTCCGATGCTGGCTCCGATGGAGGTTCTGACGGAGGATCAGATGGTGGCTCCGATGCTGGTTCAGATGCTGGTTCTGATGCTGGTTCAGATGGTGGATCCGATGCTGGTTCTGATGGTGGTTCCGATGCCGGTTCAGATGCTGGATCTGATGGTGGCTCCGATGCTGGTTCAGATGCTGGCTCCGATGCTGGTTCTGACGGAAACTCTGATAGTGGTTCTGATGGTGGTACTGATGGTGGCGTTGAGCCTAATCCTGAACTACAACCTGAAGAGGATATTCCAGCATAAGTATTCGTATAGTTAGTTGGGTTACGTACTTAAATTGGTTAAGAAAACATAAATATTAAAATGTTTAGTTTATTAGGAATAACAATCAAAATAAATTTTAAGAAATCAGAATATTTAATTGATATTTTTATATTGCGAAAACATTTATCATCAGTTTTTAAATGGATAAAAAAATGAAATAAAACTGCAAAATTTGCAACTTTTGACCTTGATTAAATTTGAATGAATTATCAAAGAAATTAATTTAATATGCATACAGTACAAATGAACTGAGACAGCGAATTATTCCTGCTGAATGCTTTAATGGAATAGATAAAGGAATACATTTAATTTGATTTTAGAAATTCAATTAAGAATTAATATTAAAAATAAATTAAAATTTTTACCCAATTTTCCTGCTTTTGGGTGAATCCTGCTGTTCGCAAACATTTTGAAGTTGCTGCTTGAGTAGCTCCCAATGATATTGCAATTGCTTGTTGAGTTTTACAACAGACTTTATGGAGTAATGCCTCCAATTCTTGGACTTAAAACTTTTTTGGCTGGCCTGGGCGATTTTTGTCTTCCGTGTCAAAATCACCACTTCTGAACCGCACAAAACATCTCTCGCATATTGAATCCGATGAAACATATTCACCATAAGATTTGGTGAGCAATCGATGTGCTTCAGCTGCACTTTTTCAAAATTAAAGAAGTAAAGCAAAACTTCCCGCATATGACGCTTTCTTGGTACAAAATTCTAAGCTAAAAAAACTTTGTTGTTTACACTTCAAGAATAAATGGCATACATGAGAATAAATGGCATATAATTTATTTAAAACAAAAATCGTGTTCAAAAAATATACCATCTCTATATCCCGCATTTTTCAGTCATACTTTTTTTAACAAATATTTTTCACCCATATTTTTGTTTCACCAATTTTTATTGTATTTTATTGCACCCTTCACCTTCGTGAGAAGTGTCTCTCTGTCCGTCTGTTGAAATCAATTTTCTGAAGACGAAATCTTCAATAAGTCTGTCAGACATGGTTTCTTGAACTTTTTCTATTTAAAATCAGCAAAATCGGTCCACAAATGTCTGAGATATGAGGAAAAACCCAGGACAACCTCGATTTTTGACTTATATCTGGATTACTAAGTCATTAATATATACAATATGGATATCTAATGATAGATATTTCAAAGACCTTTGGAAAGACGTATATAAGACCATATTAAGTTGGACCTACAATGGGTCAAAATCGGAAAAAAAAATATTTTTAAGCCGAATTTTTTTTTCACCAAAAAAAAAAAAATTGAAAAAACCAAAAAAAAAAATTTTAAATTTTAAAAAAAAAATTTTTACCAAAAAAAACAAATTGAAAAAACAAAAACAAAATTTTAAATTTAAAAAAATAAAATTTTTTTTTAAATTTTAAAACTTAAAAAAAAATTTAAGTAACAATTCGAAAATTTTTTTATCCAAGAAATTAAAAAAAACTATGGAAAAAAAGATAAATTTTGTTTACTTAAAAATATTTAAAATTTCTATTTTGAAGTGTAATTTGGTGAAGGGTATATAATATTCGGCACAGCCGAATATAGTCTTACTTGTTTTTAACAAAATTTGTTCACCAATATTTTTTATACCTAAACATTTTTTTTAAACAAAAATACTTTTTAGTATTTATCTTAAAGTACAATTTAGAGAAGGATATAAGATTCGGCTCAGCCGAATATAGTACCCTTACTTGTTTACAATAAAATATCCCTTCTGTTCAATGAACAAGTTCGACCATAATTAGTGAATTTTCAGCCGACTGATTTTAACACGAGAATGTCATTGCAGGTGGCCAATTGCCACACTCTGCATAACACTTTACTTTTAAATGCAATAGTACTAACACTCCAGCATTACCGAAAAAACAAATTTTTCAGAGAGCCATTCTGATTTATTTTGTTGAACTTTAGTATCAAGAAAAATTGTAATTTCCAATAAAACCTTCCTTTTTGAGCACCCAGTAATGAAACAGGGTATCTACAAATACAATATATTTAAAGATCACTCTATTTGCTACAATCGCTTCATACATTTCATACTCCTCAGATCAATAGTTAGTTATCAATATTATTTTTTCGGCCCAAGGACCAAACCTATTGAAACTGGCTGAAATCGGTCCATTATTTCACCTAGCCCCCATACAAATATCCTTCCGAAATTGAACTTTATCGGTCATAAATGTTTAATTTATTAATGTATCTCCACAAATTGCGCTCCAAATAAGTTTTATATATACAAAATTCATGTCACCAAATTTTGTTACGTTCGATCCATAATTAGTCATAGCTCCCATATAGACCCGCTTCCGAAAATCATTTTAACGTGCATAAATAGCTTAGAAATGTTGGTATACTCACAAAATTCAACATAGTAAACTTTCATATAGACACAAATACACCACCTACTTTCATGGTGATCGGTCCATAATTGGTCATAGCCCCCATATAAGGCCCACTTCCGAAAATCACTCAAAAATATAAACTATTGAAATTTTAATAGAAAAAAGTTTTTGCTCTTTTACTTAGTATTATATGTTCGGGCTCGACCGACCATACTTTCTTACTTGTTTATAAGCTAGATTGGTGATTTTTCCCACTGTGAGCCGGATTGAACTCATAATCTCTCGTTTTATAGTCAAATGCGCTAATCACTAAACCACAGAGGTTTTTTTTTAACTATAAAACCCTACTCCATACACACCAAAATTTAATAAAAATATCACACGGCAAATATCATCCACATTTGAGGCCATCAGCGCAATAATGGTGTAACCCACAAATTTTTTTTGGTTGCTATCTGGTGTTACATACATTTCTTACATTACCAACTATCAATACAAAAGTGGGATAAGTTACCTTTTGGTATTCCAAAGCAGATGGAGCTGAAAAAATCGGTTTTGCAAATAGAAGAATAGCAAAAGTGATGTAAGTTGAATATATCACTAAGTAAATAGTTTGGGGTTCATAAATTAATTTTCCACTGAAATATTAATTTATGAATATAAATTAATATTTGGAACATTTCCTGTTCAGTTTTAGGAGTTTAGGTTAGTAATCCATATATTTATTGGTCTTTCGATCTATATACGATTTAATATTTTATAATGATGCCTTGACCCTTTCGAATTTCACTTTAATACAAATTTTTCAATATTCTCCACGAAAAATCTCTGAATTAAGTGTTCATATTAAAAGGTATATAGAATAAAATACAACCACTGTGCATTTGAGTGAAGCAACCTTTTTACACACTTGATTTTTTATTTCAGTGTTATTTAATAAAAATTATGGAAAATTCGAATTAAAAAATAAAAAAAAAATTAAAAATTTAACAGCCAAAACGTGAGTATTAGATAACAGCTTCATTTTAAACACAATAGTATTTAAAATAAGCTATTAAAAAATGTATTATAGTTGCTAGAAGACCGTGAAGGTGTTAAGCTGTTTCTCAAAAAATGAATAATCTTCAACATTTTGCATTAGTTTGCTTGATTTCTGTAAGTTTAAATGAGTAAAACATCAACTTCAATAACTAAAATTTCTTTGAATTATTTTTTCACAGATTATACAAGCTGAAAGCTTAAAATCTGGCGGTTCTGGAGATATTGTTTCTTTCGCCAGAGGATCTCTACTGGCTCCCTTCGGTTTCGCCGTTGCAGCTTATTGCGATTTATTTCCTTTGGGTTGTAATGAGAAAATAGTGAATCCTTTGTTGGGAAGAACCAAAGCTAAGGACATCAACAAAAAAGTGGGGAGGAAATTCATAAAGTATGCTGAGGATGACGACCAGGAGTTGGAGGCGGAAGCTGTAGAATCCAGTGACAGCCAAGAAGAAAACCCAGCTGGGAAAAAACTAGTAACCAAAAAACCTAAACAAGAGCTAGAAAAGAGCCCTGAATAAATACATTTTATGAATTTATTTTAAATACATATCATTACACTCTACTGTTTTTTTTGTTTGTTAATTTGCTAATTATATATTAGAGTTGCAGTGAAATAATCTTTTGTTCTTACACTAAATTAGCTTTGGTTGCTTATGCATACATTACTGTCTAGTGAACGTTTTTTTCATTTTCTGCATTTCATCTCAGTTCTTCGGTACACGAAAAAATAACTATTTTTATTCGTTGGTAACATCTATGCATCAGCTCCGAAGCCCAAGCAATTGCACCACTCCTTGTCAATTTGACAACAATGAAATGACACCATATCGTTGCTGATTTGACACCATCCCTTGTCGATTTGACAATGAAAATTAAACCTATGATAGATGAATTTTATTTTACATTTCATCTCAGTTCTTCGAGACACGTACAATATAACGAAATTAAAATAACTATTTTTATTCGTTGGTAACGTCTAAGCATCAGCTCCGAAGCCCCAGCAATTACACCACTCCTTGTCAATTTGACAACAATGAAATAACACCATATCGTTGCTGATTTGACACCATCCATTGTCGATTTGACAATGAAAATTAAACCTATGATAGATGAATTTTATTCTAATATTGGGATTGGGGGACCAAACTCTAATTTGAAAGAAGTTGATGAAGGGTTTACAGTATTCGTCTAAGCTGAATTTATCACTTCTAAATGATTTTTTCTATGCTGTTAACTCATGTTTCCGTTCGACTGGGTTTTTAATGTTAGACTGAATTTGTGTTAAATAAACGTTTGGTTTTTTCTGTCTTTTTAACAAAAGATTTGTTAAATATAATGTTAAATACATATAAAACTTCCATATTTTAAGCGACAGTAAAGAAATGTAACTCTTAGAGTGCAACTTTAAAATTACTGCTGTCATTAGCAGCAGTTCATTTAATAATCTTCTTCTACAATCAAATCAACTTATTTTTGTAACACTAGCTAAATTAAAGAAAATGTTTTTAATTTATAAACGGATTCCATAAATCATGCATTTCTTTCCTTTACAGTTGAATACGCCCGGCAGGCAGAACATTTTCCAATCTTTTATTCAACTTAATTTACAAAATACACCCTTTTGTCTTGTAAAATTCTACATAGTAATAAAAGTAAATGAAACATGTTAATGTCTACGAAAAGTATAACAAAAAAAAAAATAATAATGCTATGCATGTAACAATTTTCTAAAGAGTTGTAACAAAATTTTTGTTGAAATATCTGGGATAAACTTAAGACATGTTACATGTTACAATTGTACAAAACAGAACATGCAACAAAATTGATAATCTTATACGGAAAATTCTCTCAAAACAAGGAAATTTTGAAGAAAAAAAAACAGCAAGAAGATGTAAAAATTAACAAGATTTACAGTACTTTGCAGTAGAGGAAAAAAATATGATACTTTAAAACAAAGATAATGAAATATGAGATCTCTCTCTCAGAAGGTCTAAAAGGTGTTGATTTCTTCCCTCTAACCCAATGTCACATTAAAGGGATAAGTTGATTTTATATAAATCGTTAGAACTGGTAACGGTCTCTATACCCTAGGCATCAATCACGTGACTAGTTCTGTGTCAGCTTGCTTTCTTCCAGATTATCTTCAGCTTACTGATCTTCAAATTCAAAGTTCTAGAATTACTTTTCTTAACTGAAACTTCCTTTATTTCTAATGTCAATCCTACAGTACTTTGGCTTAGCAATAGGTGTATATTAGTGTGTCCCAAAAAAAAATTTTTTGTTGGGGCTCAAGCATAATTTGAAAGCTTATAGAGTAAAGTATTTTTGTGATTTTTTTCAGATTTTTCCGAAGAGGTTTAGAGGTCGCTCAAGTCGAGTTTTTGCTAAAAATCTGGTTTGTCGGCCTTTTCTTGAGTTTTCTTCATAACATTGTCATGACCCCCGATTTTCATTACTTTTGAGGACACAGCTTAAAAGAAAATTATGCATGCTTTAGTTTTCTGAGCAAACATTTTTAGTTTTTGCAGTGAATTGGCTCATTAAGGTACCCTATATTACAATTTTTCGTAATTTTTCCATAAATTTTGTAAATAAGGTTTTATAACTTTTAAAATTTTTAGAAAATGAAAAAAACTAACAATGCAGTTTGAAAGATCAATTAATTCTTAGTAATTTAGGGACAAACATTTTCTTTTAACAGTTTTCTATTAAAATGTACCAACATTTTTAAGAGATTTGTGCACGTTAAAATGATTTTTGGAAGTGGGCTTTGTATGGGAGCTATGACTAATTACTCTATGCAACAAATGAAGACTTTTGGAAAAACACAAGATCATGACAATATAGGTTCGACTCTACTACCAAAGGGTAGTAAAACCCTATACTCAGTTTGTCCATTTTGGTGACCGATTTTTTTTATGGGCCCCCAAAGTTTCTAAAAAAGTTGTCATCACTTTTTGGGTTAACAGCTAATTCAGACTTTGTGATACGGCTTAACTTTATATGGCAATAATATAGCTAAGAATCCGCCAAATAAATGTTGATAAAATTTTTTTAAAAATAGCTTTTTCGTGCACTTTTGTTGAAAAAATATAGGAAGAATTTTTTTTTTACTTTTTTTAGAATAACTTCCAGGAACTCCTAATTTTTCAATAACAATATTTTGCAAAGTTGTAGCTACGGTATAACTCTGAATAACTCTTGTGAACATATCAATGCAATCCGAACATATCTAGGCACTCTAAATAGCTGTCAAAAATCACTTTGTAGCATAACAATTTTAGTTTTTTACTATTTTTTGACTCTAAAACAAACATTTTTTGTTAAAAATTTATGTTCAAGTGTATACTTCTCTATTGTGCTGGAATAACGAAGAATGGGCAAATCATTATCGGTATGATCCGGGCGCATCACTTTATCCAATATTGATCACGCAAGACCGGCTTGATTCAAGATATGAAAAAACTTTTGAAAGTGGGCTTGGTTTGTGGAGCTTCTGAGGAGTTAATATAAGCTTTTGATATAAGTTTTTGATATCGGTGGAAACCTTATGACTTGTAGTTTGACATTTTAGTGAAATGAATTAATTTTGTGATTTTTCGGACGTATTTTACCTTAAAAACTAACAATATTATAAAATGGTGATTTTCCATCAAGAAAAATAAAAACTTTGAATTAATGTAAAATTTTAACAGTTACAGATATCACAATAAAATTTGGAAGTAATATAGATCTAAATGTTCTTAAGTCAATGGCATCACTAATGTTGCTATTCTTTGTTTTCAAACATCGAAATTCCTAAAACGGGGAAAATGTGTTCCCACTTTGACGTTATTTACAGTATGATAGTAAAAACGTTTTGTATGTATATAAACAACATATAGGGCTATATATATTTCGAGTTTCTGAGGATCGGTGCTTTGCGTTTTTAGAATTATTTACTCAAACCTAAAATTTTGTTTCCAAATTGGCCAAGTTGGGATATGGCTGGGGATACAATGTCCGCTTAAGTTAGTCAAGTTTTACTTTATACGTTTTTGCGTTAAGTTCTCTTTCCAAATCATAAAAAATTAGTTTTTTATAAAAGAAAGCTATTTTTTGTAAAAAAATTTTAACAAACTTCATTTGGCGGACTCTTAGCTATATTATTGCCATATAAAGTTAAGCCGTATCACAAAGTCTGAATTAGCTGTTAACCCAAAAACTGATGACACCTTTTTTAGAGGCCCCACTGATTTTCAGAAACTTTGGGGGCCCATAAAAAAAAATCGGTCCCCAAAATGGACAAACTGAGAACAGTGTTTTACTACAATTTGGTAGTAGAGTCGAACCTATATAGTCATGATCGTGTTTTTTCACTGTTGCACTGTGTTATGAACCGATCGTCATAAAATTTTGTGGTGCGAGTTATGCTTATATAAAACTTACTTATACTGAATTTAGTTTGGATATCTGTACAACTAAGATATTTATGAGATTTTAACTGTTTTCAGATAGGGAATAGGCTTGTCCATGTGGCAATAGAAAATCTTGTATCAAATTTTATCTTTGAAATTGCGACTTGTAGTTTGATTACACTATGATGTTGTAGGGTATACAAATTATTTTGTGTACATAAAAGTTTTCGTTTGCTTTATATAACTCAGGAACGGTAAAAGCAAATTCAAAAATTGTTGACCCTAAGTTATTAAGAATTAAGTGATCTTTCAAACTGCATTTTTAGTTTTTTTCATTTTCATAAAAATTTTAAAAGTTATAAAGCCTTATTTACAAAATTTATGGAGAAATTGTAATGTAGGGCACCTTAATGAGCCAATTCATTGCAAAAACTAAAAATTGTTGCACAGAAAAATAAAGCATGGACATTTTTCTTTTAAACTGAGTCCTCAAAAGTAGTGAAAATCGTGGGTCTTGACAAAGTTATGAAGAAAACTCAAAAAAATACAGAAAAACTCGATTTTTAGCAAAAACTCGACTTGAGCGACCTCTAAACCACTTCCTAAAAATCTGAAAAAAATCTCAAAAATACTTTACTCTATAAGCTTTTAAATTATGCTTGAGCACCCATGAAAATACAAAAAAACGTTTTTAGGGATATACTAGTATATATGTTAGTTGTTAATATTTTAGTTTTAAAACTTCATCGAATCTTCATTTCAGTTTCTTACATTTTCATGTTTTTTTATGAAACACAATTGTCGAAAATAGTTTCTTCTAATGAATATTACTCTTTTTTGTTTAACAATTTTAGTTTTGTTATTTAATTGCACATTGCTCGTCAATTTGTAAAAATATCACTTTGAAAGGACAATACTTTTTATACCCACCCCCAAAAGATGATTTTGTTATTCCTTTCGTAACACATCGAAATATTCATCGCAAACTCACAGTAGTATATATATTTTAGGTCCTTATTGAATTCTAAGAAGATCTAGCTATGTTCGTTAGTGTGTTGAAGGCAAACTAGATCCTAGGAAGGACTTTGGAGAAAGATTTTTTCCTTAAGTATTCATTTGGGGGATTCAAACGGTCTGCTATTAGGTCGTATTGTCATATTGTCGTAAAATATTATTTTAGTTTAAACACATTTTTGTTGAGCTGCAAACAAAAAAAAAAATATTTTATAACAAAACAATAAACATAGTTCAAAAAGTGCTATTATTTTAGAATTTTTTTCTTGAAACACAACAAAAATGTGTTTAAACTAAAATAATATTTTACGACAATATGACAATACGATCTAATAGCAGATCGTTTGAATCCCCCAATAGTTTAACTGAAATGTTTGGTATTGAAATGAGAAACAACCTCCAAAAAATGTTGGTATTTTCAATTTTTTTTGGAATTTTCTTTAAATACCAGGTAGGGTCAAAAAGTCCGTGTCTTTGTGAATGAAACAAAGGTTTTTGGATACAAAATTATTTTATTTTGTCAACATAGTCTCCTTTGAGCTCAATAGACTTTATCCAACGTTTCTCCAATTTGTTTATTCTTTTTAAAAAATAAGATTTGTAGAGGTATCTCACAAAAAATAGGTATATCCGATCGGCTACCTAAAATTCTGATTTTTTTTTTTCAATTGTTTCGGGTGTAAAAACATCAACTGGGCGTCCAGAATATTCGCCATCTTCCGTGCTTGTACGGCCACAACGAAATTCAGTAAACCACTTTTTTACCATTGAAATTTACGGTGTAGAGTTCCCACAGTATTTATCAAGCATAGCCTTGGTTTGAGTGATGTTTTTTTATATGCTTAATAAAGAAAAGCTAAAGAAATTACTTTTTTACATTTTCACCTCAAGTCACGAGGTAGTGTGCTATCAATGGCTGTCAATCACAAACTAAATGATGCAGCTTATTCAAATCTTGACAGATGTCAACTGACAGATGCCTGTTGACAGGAGCAGTGTTGCCTTTTCAGTTGATAGCCGGGAAATTAAAAAACTCGCGGAATAATTGACGCACCACCGTATATTGCAAATAATACTTTGAAATTTCTATTATTGGGTGCATATAGAGATGCTAATTTTTTATTAGACACTAAAAAGCATATAATACTTGCATGAATACATCATATAAGAAGAAATAACAATAAAGTATGCACATTAGGGATATAACTTTTGACATTTTTCGCAAATATGCAAATTGGCATATCATAGTCGAATATAGCAATAAAAATATGAAAAAACACGGTATTATTTTTTCGCGGTTGTTAAAAAAGTTCACGCACCAAACGCAATAAATTTTTTTATTCAATATTTTCAATTATTTTGAAAAACAAGATATTTTATTTTAATAATAACTGCGTACATACTTCAAAAGATAATTTTTAAATAAGGGAAGCATCCCTCACACTTGCAAAAAAATTCGAAAAAAATTTGGTTTATTTTAGAAATTGGTGTTGGTGCGTGATGTTTTTGATTCCAAATGACCTAAAAAAATGATTTTCATTATTTATACAACATTGGGCATCACGTGGTGGTATGCCAATAATTTGGCCCAAATCAGTTATATACCTAATGTACATATTTTCCACTAGTTCCTTCAGAAATAAAGTGATCTGGTTCTTTTGCATGTTGCAAATCTACATTATAACTTGGTTTCGTTATTGTTATTTGGGTTTTTTACATTTATTAATAATATCTTTTAGCCTTTGAGCAATCGAATCCTTGCTCGAGATCCTCATCTGAGATAAAATCAATTTCGTTTGAAGAGTTTTGTTAGATAACTTACAAAAAAGGTGAAGAATTGATTTTCCAGAGCCCCACTCTAGGAAAACTAAAAATACCGCTTACCTTTATTAATCATGTTGTAGCAGGAGTTGAGCTTAACAATTTCGCTGAACATCACTTTGCGATATTCGGGCATGTAGAATGTCAAAATGCATGAAAAAGGCACACAAAAATAACAATTTCACCTATTTATTTATGAAAAACGGGATTTGGAAAATCCCGGGATTTCAAATTAAAAAATTCCGGGCTTCGGGATTTAAGAAATCCCGAAAACCCCGGGATTTTCGGGAACGGGATTCCCCGTTTGGCATTTCTAGGTGCATAAAATAAAAATGCTGGACTTTTTAAATGTTTTATTTTAAAACATTTATATTATATACCCATTTTACATTAATACCCTTCACAAAGTTATACTTTAAAATACAAATTTTAAATATTTTTAGGTAAACAAAATTTAAAATTTTTTTTATTAATTTTTGATAATTCTTTATGTTTTTAATTTTTAAAAAATTTATTAGTGAACAAAATTTTATTTTCATAAAATTTTTATTTTCATAAAAAAAAATTTGGGTTAAAAAATATTTTTCCCGATTTGGACCCATTGAATGTCCAACTTACTATAGCCTTGTATAACATCGTTGCAATGGACTTTGAAATATCTATCATTAGATATCCATATTGTCTATATTAATGACTTAGTAATATATGTATATACTGATATACTTAGATCAAAAATAGGCCAAAAATCGAGGTTGTCCCGGTTTTTGCTAATATCTCAGCTATTTGTGGGCCGATTTTCTCGATGTTAAATAGCCGGAAGAATTCCGGAGATGTTGATGTATGAAACATGTTGTAAGTTATTTGGGGACTACGTAAACTACGACATGGCTATATCGACTCCGCTATCTATAACGATCCAGAATATGTATACTTTATGGGGTTGCAAATGAAAAATGTAGAAATTACAAATGGAATGACAAACTTATATACATCCTTGCCTCTCATGGTGAAGGGTATACAAATTATTATCGAGCGAAATAAGGTTATATCGTACGTGACATAAAATGAAAGTAATTTTGAGCTACATGTAGAAATATGCGAAAATTAGCGAATCTTGAGAGGTGTTACGTTTTTTCATTGCGAATTTCGCGTTGTTGGAAAATAGCATTATTGTTGTGATATCCTCAAAAAATATGGGCTAATCACATATCCGTCGTAAATACCACACTAAACAGGGAATTTGTATATTTTCCGATATTTAATTTTATGAAAACAGATATTGAAATGTTGTGTTGTATGTCCTTAATATTATTTTCTGTCACTATTTAACCAAGTTGCTTTAAATTTATATATTTATCATTATTTCCATAATTATCTTGTGCATTTATCTCTATTTGTTACACAGACATGTCATACAAATCTTTTAACCAAACTTTTACTTACTTGTCATCTTCATAATCTTGGATTTTTTCTTTGTTTTATTTTTTTTGTTTTTGGGTTTTTTGCTTTGCTCCATTTCTCTTCGAGAGATATTTCTGTTAAAAATACGCTAATGATAAGCAAACAACTTAATGAGTGCCGCAAAACAACAGCAAAATATTAGCGGGTGTCAGCCGGTATCCGGGGAAATGGGAAGAAGAAAATGGAAAATGATGTCCTGGCTCACAATGTACTCATTCATACTCAGAGACAATTATCTGGTGCTTCAAGTTTATCTACGTCTTGAAGGCAACTAATGCAAACATCATCCACACAACAACATTATCGTTATTGTCACTGTCATTATTTGTAGATGTCTATAAGTATGTAGTTTCCCAGCAGTTAAGCAAGTAGTCAATGTTTCCCTTATATATAGGAATTGTTACTAATGTCTGATCACTCCAGTTTATATATTTTGGGTGCAGAGAAAAGTCAATTGGTTGCTTTATACATCACAGGTAACCTAGCGAGGAGACAATTGTCTCTTAAGTGTCTCTAAGTAATCTAGAGTGTAGTCACTTCAAACTTTTTTTTTAACTGCACTTGAGAAAGTATTTATTTTACCCCCCAGAAATTATCTATTGGTGAGGAAGGTTTATTTACAAGCAATCGGTTATTGGACTGTCTATGTGATGTCTTTTTAACTGACTTTTTGAGGTTAATTAGAACCCGAACATGTTCAAATAACTAGTTATGTAGCTGCTCAAGTAACCAGTTAGCCAGCTAGTGAGCCAACTGACTTTATGTGAATCCAATGCGTTGACTACTTTTGACCAGCCTCATTATAATCAAAAAGGGTCAGTTGACCCCCTGCTTAAGACATGCACGTGTTAAAATAAATAGTCACGTAACTACTTATGTAACTAGTTGTCACCCTAAGTGATAGGTAAAATCACTAGTTTGGGACAGTCTCCTAGAACTGCTATGTATACTTTCATTACTCCTATAAATACCAATAATGATGTATATGACTTCCAAGGTTTAAGGATGTCCCTTTAGGAAAACCATTTAAAAATTTATTTAACACATTTATAAATCCTTTAACAGGTCTTGTGTGTCCCCATTACTTTAGGGAACACCCTGTCGAACATGCACTCGCACATTTCTTCAACACGAGTCAAGTAAATCTTTTCAACTCAAGTGCAAAAGCAACATTAAGAATTAGAATCATTAGACAAGACACAAATAAGTAAGTGCTACAAGACTCATATACAACCAAACAAAACTAAACTTGTATAGAAAATTCATTGTCTTTATGATTCCGACAATTCATTATGTTGGGGGCTGGCTGGTTGGTTGGTTGGTTGCTTGGAAATTGTTTATTCCGTTGAAAATAATTTATGTATTTTCTCAACTTTTGATTTTGATATTTATGCGATTTCAAGGCAAACACCATAAAAATGAGTAGCAGCATGAAGGAAATTTAGAGTAGTAGTAAAACATGCATTTAAAACCATAGAGAACCATAGACTAGAGTCTCCAGTCAAAGACCTAACTCAGTTGTCAGAAATCAAAGTATTAGTAAAAAAACTATGTGAATAATTTTTTTCTAGTTTCCGCTCTGTTTCTCTATGTTTAAAACATTTTCTATTTTCTAATATTTTCTTCCAGATCACTATTTTATAATTATAAATTTCTAGGATATAGTTGAACCTTTTATATCGAACTAGCAAACCTGGTTCGCTTAGCTACACAGAAGAACGAAAAATGACCATTCGTTTTCCATATGTTTGGTTCAAATTTCAATCTGATGCACAGCAACTAACTTTTATGAATGGCGGATCTTTTGGATCTAACTGATAAATTAAAAAAAATTAAAACGAAATTTAAAAAATGTTATTTTTTTTAAATATTTAAAATTTGTATTTTAAAGTATAATTTGGTGAGCACTATAAAAGTTTCGGCATAGCCGAATATAACACTCTTGCTTGTTATACTTAAAATCGATTTTTGGTATAAAATTTGAGTGATTGAGCTTATTTTCCCTAAAATCGCTGTATTTACAAAGTTATTAACGATTTAAGATATTTTAATTTTTTATACTAAAACTCGATATTTGTTATAAATATGAGTGATCACAAATTGAGCATATTTGCCTTAAATTCACACTATTTAGGAAATTATTAACGATTAAGATATTTGAGTGTTTTTCCATTCCGTTCGAAATATTCATCGTAGACCCACAAAAGTATATATGAGAAGACGCAGTACAAAACGTACTTTTTCGAATTTTTTTACAAATTGATTTTTGGTATTTTTATAGTTGGGTTCAAATCTTCTAGAAAAAATCAATTTCCCAAAATTTCTAAATATTCAAAAAAGTAACTTTTGTTCTGCGTCTTCTCATATAGTCTGGGTACTTATGAAATTCTATGACTATATTGCTTTATCCGTCCGCACAGTGGTTTAGAAACTTTTTTTTTGGAAATAATTCGAGATATTGTTACGGAATTTCACACAGTTGAGGTGTTTTCGAGTTGATTTACGTTTGCTCAGCATCCTAGCGCTAATGGGGGCCAGTACGCAACCCTCTAAGTTGGTCACCTCGGGTCTCAAATTTTTAAAAAAAAATCGCCAAAAAATTCATTTATGATCCGAATGAGCTGAAATTTTTAATATAATTAGTCCTTGAGAAGATCTACAAAAAATAGTTGAAGAGATATTCAGGTTTATTGATTTGTTTTTTTAAATTTTGCTCGATATTTTTATGGTTTTTTAGATATGGCGGGCCTACAGAGGGTCCACATTTATATTTAAAATATTAGCTATATTGGCGATAAAATTCTAAATAAAATAAAAAAAGTTGCTAACAGTTATCTCTTCCCTATAAGAAGTTATACGCATCCAAAGTTGGAACTTGTAAAAAGGGCCGTATTTTTTACGTTTTTTCCCAAAAAAGCCCATATATTTTTTCTTTTGTAGAAAAAAAATTTCTTCGGGACTATATAGAATTTTTATATGATCCGGAAAGATAACTTAATTCAAAAACGTGTAAAGAAAAATTTGGCTCACTTAAGCGGACATACCACCCCCCAGTCCTATCCAAACTTGGCCAATTTTAAAAAAAATTTCGGTTTGAGTAAAAAATTCTAAAAAGGAAAAGCACCGCTTCACGAAAAAGCTCCATATTTGTATAATCCCATATGTTTCTTAAATACCTACTAAGTATTTTTACTATCACACGGTAAATAACATCACAGTAGGCACTTTTCTAAAAAATCTAATTAATTGGAACACAATTTCCCCGTTTTAGGAATTTTGGTATTTGAAAATACCAATATTGGTTCCATATTTTGTACAAATTTTATATTTTTATTAGTGAAAAATCACCACATGAATTTTTTTTTAGTTTTTAAGTTAAATGAAGTGCCAAAATTTTATAAAATTATTTAATTTTACTAAAATATTAATCCTCAAGTCATAATGTTTTCAACAATATCAAATACTTATATAAAAAGCCTTTATTTACTCCTCAGAAGTTCCACAAACCTTGTCCCCTTTGTAAAAATTTGTACGTTTTTTCATATATTTCATGCAAAATGTTATTAACATATCAAATGTAAATTTTGAATTCGAACACGTACTGCGGAGTAAATAAAGGCTTTTTATATAAGTATTTGATATTGTTGAAAACATTATGACTTGAGGATTGATATTTTAGTAAAATTAAATAATTTTATAAAATTTTGGGACTTCATTTACCTTAAAAACTAAAAAAAATATGAGGTGATTTTCCATAAAGAAAAATATAAAATTTTAACAATTAAAGATATAATAAAAAAAATTGGAACAAATATAGACGCAAATATTCTTAAATCAATGGCATTAGAATTTTTGAAATTTTTTGTTTTCAAATACCGAAATTCCTAAAACGGGGAAAATGTGTTCCAAAGGACTATATATATTCAAAATTTCAGCTCATTCGGATCATAAATGGATTTTTGGCAATATTTTTAAAAAAATTGTGACCCGGGGTGACCAACTTTGAGGGGCTACGTACTAGCCCCCGTTAGCGCTACGAAGCTGAACAAATCAAACGCGAAAACACCTCAGCTCAAACCATGTGAAATTTCGTCACAATATCTCCAATAGTTCCCGAGATACTGAATTATTTCCAAAAAAAAAGTTTTTAAACCACTGTGGTCCGTCTGTCTAAATAAAATTTGTGCCCCTTAATTGTTCGAATTTCCAAAAAAGTACCAAACTTATATTTGTTATTTTTTTTTTGATAAGCAAAGAAATAGGATTTTAAATTAATTTCTATGTTTATGGGGATTAAAATATACGTTGGGTACCAAAAAGTACCTAAATACAGATCATACCCGTTTTCTCCCCTAAAAGGTTTGAATTTCAAAAAAGTACCAAATAGCTGTCTATTAGTTTTTCAAGCACATAAAGATGTATTTTAAATTTTCTTTGTATCTATATTAGTTTAGAAGATATAAGGTTACCGAATTTATCAGTTTTTATCCTCAAAACATTAGAATTTTCAAAAATTTCCTTGTTAGTGAATCTGTCTGTCTCTATCTTTGGGCATATGGACTGGGTGATGTTGAGTTTGTTCGTCGCTTAGTACTGTTTAAAGAAGTATTAACGAAATCCTAATACCTATTGTGAGACTGCTACCCCAAATTAGTTTTCATTAAAATAAATTTAATTATAAAAGAAAGAAAATTTCAAATTTCAAACTTTCTCACACCCTAAACATTTACCTTAACACGGCCTATAAAATATATACATAAACTGTCTTTGCATCTTTGTGCCCCACATGTGATCATCTAAATAGCAAGAGATTATCAAACTTTATAATAAATTCCTTAATTAAGTTTCGTTTATCATAAACGAAATCTTTTAATTTGTAATATGTATTTACTTTTTGTTTTCAGCTCAAAAATAAAAGAAAAATACAATGAAGAATGCCACAAAAATTGGCTTAAGAAAATTATTAATAATCTTATGGTTTGGCTTTTAGGCAAAATACTTTTAGCTCATAAAAGAAAAACAACAAGAACAACAGCAGCAGCTAAATTGAAAGTAAGAAAAACTTAAAAATCATTATAAATATTTTCTATTCAAAAGCAGCTGCCTTTTTTTCCTCATTCTTGTTGTTTTCTCAATCTTACAGCCAATATTTACTCAAGAGCTTTAGAAACTATTCAATGTGGTTTTAGTGAAGATGCTGCTATAGCTAAGTTTCTATTTTTTTTCTTTAACAAAAACTATGTAGGAATTATTTTTGAGTTTTTTATTTAAATTAACCAGCTAACAAAACCATAAGAAACGATGAAAAGATGTTGAATAAGAAATTTTGTTAAAGTAACAAAAAGCTTGCGGAATATTCATGAATAGTTGAGTTGTGAAAATGATGAAAGTGAATTTTCTTTTTGTAAAATTGAGGCTACACACAATTCATGTTAACATAAAGGATTTTAAATTGATTGAATCGAATAGTGGATACCCTGCTATAAGGTTTATTTAGTTATAAGTTACTTGAATTATTAAGTTTTCAAAACTGTTTAATATTTAATTTGTTAATTAGAGATTGATTAAAATAAAATTTGGGGATGAATAAAAGTTGTTATGATTTACCAAGTATAAAATATGTTTTTATGATTTATGCCAAATTCAAATCTAAGTGGGAAATTATTTTTTTGTTCCCAAAAATTATTAATGTCACAAATGAAGTAACAAATTTATTTGTACTCTTATCGCCATGTATACAAATTTATTTAACCTAGATTCTTTCAAATTTGTGATAGAAATAACATAAATGTGACCAACTAAATTTATTGTCGAGCCAGATCTATAAGCTGCGTCATGCCACATAATTATGTAGCGATTGGTCCATAATTATTCATAGCTTCCATATAAAGCCCACTTTCGAAAATTACTTTAACGAACATAAATCTTTTAAACTTTTTTGTATCCAAATAAAATTCTATACAAATAAGTTCCATATACATCATCATCAAAGTTTTTGATTTTGCAAAAAAATTCAAAAATAGCTTGTTTTGAGTTACAAAACATTTATTTTGATAGATATCGAACTCGAATCCCACTAAGCGACCAAATAGGTCTTCAAGGAAAATATCTAAGCTTTCTTTTTTTTTTTTTAAAAAAAGGTGGCCATTTTGAAAAAGAAGTCAAAAAAGTTTTTGATTTCGGAAAAAAATATATTGTTACGAAATTGTACTTGAATTCAAATATAACGATTTTAACGGCTGATTTAAAATTAGCAGAATGCTTTCAAATAGCAGTGCTGTAATAGCAAACTGTAACATAACTGTGGGCATTATTAACATTGAATAAAAGCTTTCAGTTGACCATTGATCCTAAGTTGGCAACGCTGCGACCGTATATTTGAATTCGAATATTCAGTTAAAGAACATTGTAGAAAGTACACCACAGATGGCGTATGTATTAGAAAGCTCTAGAAAATACGAACTTTGACAGGTTAAAGAGCAATCTAGAGTGCAGATGGCAGTGTTATAAATAGTGGCAGAGGTTGCAGTCGTGAGTTAGATTATCAGAGACGCTATTTGAATAAACATCAACTGAGTGCCTTAAATTGTGCTGTATTTTAAAGTGAATTCGTGTACATTATAAAGTGTATCTGTATTTCTGCGAATTTATAAACGTGTATAAAAAACATTGAGTGGCTATTTAATTCTGTTGTTGTTGTACATTTTAAATAAATAAAGAGTTGTTACAATTTTCAAACTACTAAACGGCTTTTATTTGCAATCAAAAGTATCCGGTTTATTTAAAGGAAATAAACCAACGTTTTGAAAAGGTAAAAACGTAACAATATTACAAATTTTTTATTTTTTATTTAAATATTTTTTTTCGAAAGATTGACTATTTTGCTAAGAACAATAGGTAATAAGTTACATGGATGAGAAAAAAAAAAAATATTGACCCCCTATAACTCAGAGAGTTTTTGAACGATCTTGTTGAAAAATTGTGTCTGAATTACTTACTATCCAATACGTCTTGGTGCAAATTTCATCCCGATCGGAAGACATCGATTTTAAAAATTGGTTCACTTGACATGAAATCCCCCATATATTTTTTTTATATTTCTTTTAGAATATATGAGCCTATCAGCGCAAAAGTGGTGTAAACCCAAACTATTTACTTAGGGGTAGAGATAACTTACACCACTTTTGCCCCATTACTTTGATATATTATGCTCTGTGCATAAACAATTTTTTCAACTCCATCTGCTTTTGAATACCAAAATGTGTTTTTCTCGACTTTATATTGATAGTTGGTAATGTAAGGAATGTAGGTAACACCAGAACAGCAACCAACAAAAATTGTGGGTTACACCACTTTTGCACTGATGGCCTCATATATTGTGTTACTATAAGAGATAAATCTGCCACATACCATATTAAATTGTATTTAATATAAAATCATCCAAAGATTGTTTTTGAATATGACGAAAAAAAGTCTCTTATGATTCGCAAATTTTCTCATATTTTGTATAACGGGATTTCAAAATTTTAGCTTTTTTTATTCAAAGTATTGGTCACTATTAGCCATAACCTTTTCCCATCTTTCTGGCAACCTATGGATTCCGAGACAAAATAACTGCTCATCTCTTGAGTCCAAGAACGAATCAAGCCAGTTTCAGATACTCTGTTGTGAAGTGAATATGTTACCAGAGAGCGTTCTATATCGATAAAAACAAATAGTAGTCGGGCAGGTTCCATGTGATTGTCTGGCCAGATTTCAGACACCTAATACAGAGCATTTCCTTAGTGTCATGGATATATGGCTTTGGAGTCAATTCGGGCTTCACTTACGATCTTTTACACTTCGGGTTATCGTGGTGGATCAATTCTTCATCGCAAATAATGATGGTGCAAAAAACTGATATTATTTTATAGCGTTCAATCAGCATTTCAGACATAGAAAATCGTCTTTCACGGTCTCCCAGCTTCAATTCGTATAGGATGAATCCTACCCTTAATGATTTAGCAAGCTCTTGGTGAGTTTTACAACAATCTTCATAAAGTACTGCCTCCAATTCATGGTCATCAAACCTTTTTAGCTGGCGTGGACGATCTTTGCCTTCCGTGTCAAAACCACTACTTCTGAACCGCACAAACCATAGCTTGATCATTAAAACTGATGAAACACATTCATGATTTAACAATCGGTGTACTTCAGGGGCACTTTCCTTCAGCATTTCTACATTTTTCATTTGACCCTACAAAGTATATATGTATGATCGTTATAGATAGCGGAAATCAACTTTCCGTAGCCCCCAAATAACTTACACATATGATTAATACATCAATATATCTGTTAGATACCCAGTTCGGTTGCAATTTAAAATCGAGAAAATCGGTCCACAAATAGCTGAGTTATAAGAAAACAAGTAAGAGAGCTATATTCGGCTGTGCCGAATATTATATACCCTTCACCAAATTATACTTTAAAATAAAAATTTTAAATATTTTTAGGTAAACAAAATTTAAATTTTTTTCCAGTTGTTTTTTCGAAATTGTTTTTTAATTTTTTTTTTAGTTTTTAATTTTTTTTTTAATATTTAGTGAAAAAAAATGTTGGTCAAAAAAAAAATTCGGGTTAAAAAATATTTTTTCCGATTTTGACCCATTGTAGGTCCAACTTACTATGGTCTTATATACGTCGTTGCACAGGTCTTTGAAATATCTATCATTAGATATCCATATTGTCTATATTAATGATTTAGTAATCCAGATATGGGTCAAAAATAGGTAAAAAATCGAGGTTGTCCTGGTTTTTTCCTTATATCTCAGCCATTTTCGGAGATATTGATGTATCATTCGTGTATGTAAGTTATTTTGGGGCTTCAGAAAGTTGATTTCAACACACATACGGACATGGCTATATCGACTCCGCTATCTATAACGATTCAGAATATATATACTTTGTGGGGTCGCAAATGAAAAATGTAGAAATTACAAAAGGAATGACAAACTTATATATACCCTTGCCACTCATGGTGAAGGGTATAAAAACCAGTACAACCTCGATTTTTTACCTATTTGTGAGCAATATCTGGATTACTAAGTCATTAATATGGACTTTTACAAAGGCCATAGTAAATCGGAGCTACAATTGGTTAAAATAGGGGAAAATATTTTTTAACCCGATTTTTTTTTTCACAAAAAAATTTTTTGTCCTAAAGTTTTTTTCACTAATAAATTAAAAAAAACAAATTTTAAAATATCAAAAAAATCAAATAAATTTTAAAAAAATCATTTTTTGTTTTTTAATATTTTGTTAAATATTGTTTTAAATTGAAAAAGTAAAAAAAGATACATCATCTATTATAAATCCCGCATTTTTATGACATACACTCAATATTTTGTCCTCGATTATTCGAATAATTACTAAGTTATTTACATAAATATTATATGAAAGTAATATCCAACGATCTACGTAACGCCATATAAATTATGACGGACAATGGATCAAAATTGGAATACATAATAAAATTTTTTTCATAAACTTGTTGTTTATAAATTGTTTTTTACCAATGTTATAATTCATTTTGTTTGGTGAATTTTGGTTATTATTTTATTTAAAAAAATAAAATATTGTTACGAAATTGTACTTGAATTCAAATATAACGATTTTAAGGGTTGATTTAAAAGTAGCATAATGCTTTCAAATAACATTGCTGTAATAGCAAACTGTAACATATCTGTGGGCATTATTAAATAAAAGCTTTCAGTTGACCATTGATCGTAAGTTGGCAACGCTGTTTGAATTCGAATATTCAGTTAAAGAACATTGTGGAAAGTACACCACAGATGGCGTATGATCTAGAATATTCGAACTTTGACAGTTAAAGAGCAATCTAGAGTGCAGATGGCAATGTTATAAATAGTGACAGAGGTTGCAGTCGTTAGTGAGTTTATCAGAGACGCTTTTCGAATAAACATCAACTAAGTGCCTTAAAGTGTGTTGTGTTTTTCAAGTAAATTCGTGTACATTATAAATTGTATCTGTATTTCTGCGAATTTATAAACGTGTATAAAAAACATTGAGTGGCTATTTAATTCTGTGGTTGTTGTACATTTTGAATAAATAAAGAGTTGTTACAATTTTTAAAGTACTAAACGGCTTTTATTTGCAATCAAAAGTATCCGGTTTATTTAAAGGAAATAAACCAACGTTTTGAAAAGGTTAAAACGTAACAATATGATTTTAAATATTTTAAGGAATTTGAATATTCAAAATCTCTTCACTAATATGGTACAATTAACTGCACTTTTAATTAAAACAAATTAGGGATGCTAAAGTGATTGTTTGAGAAGCGCGAAAAAAATATGGAAACACAACATTTAGAGAAATAATTTCATAGAATTGTTTCTAAGAAATCAATTAAAATAATTTTATTTAAGCACAAAATTTTAGCTATTCCCGTTAAGCATATCAACCACTAAATATTTAAAGCTGTTTTCTTTCTACTAAGATTTTTTGAATAAAGATGAACTTTATCTAGCTTCCTGTTAAGCTAATAATGTTTGTTTAAAAACAATAAAATGAAATAAAACGCATAATAAAAGAACATGTAGAAACAAGAAAACTTACACAACAGTTGGCAGGCGCTAACTAATGGTATTTTAACCTAAAATAAGAATTTAGAATATTATTAATATAAATATTCGTACTAAAAAAATATTTGAAATAAATTTTTCACTATTTTGATAATAAAACAATACAGTATTACTGTATTGTGTGGGTGTTTGTTTGTAGACTACTACAATACTAGAAGTAAAACAAAACTGAGCAAAAAAACAAGAACGGAAACGGAAGGATAGCAACATTGAATTGTTGAAACAAACACCCAATAGCTATTTGTGTGAAAATATAAAAAAAACAATCAACCAAAATCGAACAAAAGCTAATGTATTTATATATATTTGCCCAATTCACAATCGGTGTCGTAACGTTGTAAGTTGTATGACATAAAAAATTTTCGAAACAAAAACCAAATATTAATAAAAATATTACGACATACAACACCTATCCGTAAAAATAGGTTACAGAAAATCACAAAATTTTTATATGTTCTTAAAGAAAGTTTTTTTGAAAACAAAAATATCAAAAATCTTCTATTTTTTAAATTTTTAAATTGAAAATCGTTTATTTTTGGATCAATAATTGATATTGCTCTGAAATCTATTATTGGTCCAACAATAAATGTCCAACTAAAAAAAAATAAAAAAGAGGACCAATGTATGGCAAAATTTTTAAATTTCAATTTTCAAATGCCTATAACTCAGAATTATTAGATAATCTTTGAAAACGGATGGGAAACAAAAAAGCCCTCATAGCACCGCCCCTGGAGTATTTGTAGGGCCCATTTTAATAACTTAGACTAGATCGGACCAGCCGTTTAGAAATGCCAGATTTGTTTCCAAAACATTTTGATTCAACCGCACTGTGCATTGGAGTGCTGGATCAAAAGAAAAAATAGATAATTTTGATTAAAATTGAAATTAAACTAATTTCGAAAAATCACATAAGGACTTTTCAGTTTGAATTCGGTGTAAATTTCTATACAAATACATATAAAATTTATTGTATTAAAAAACCTAGAAATGAAAGCATGATTGAACATGTTCGGTTATTTCGTGTGATCATTATAATAAATACATATAAATAATAATGTTTACGTATGTATTTAATATTTTATATTTTACATTTGTTTTCCTATTTATTACTACAATTTGTTGTTTGTTTTTCAGTAACTATTTACTTGTTTCTACATATAATGTCAACAAAAGATTTCTGAAAGTTTTATAATGATATGTTTATGTTTGTCTTTCAATGATACTTTCTTAAGTATACAAGAAGCCAATACATTAGGATGGCACTTATGCCAACACAATCATTAAGGTAATAAAATTTGTATTTAAGTTAATAAATAATTCTTTATTCGACTACTTCTAAGTAATGCAGATGGTATATAGTAGTCATTTTAAAGTAAATGGTGATTCATTTAGAGTTTTTCCACACAGATCTAATTTTTACTCAGTAGTGTTTGAAAATTCACCATGAAATTATTCAGAAGCTACTCGAAGGAAGATGGCGCTGCATATACATAGTGGCTGCGGTTGCAGTCGTTAGTGAGTTTATCATAGGCTCTGTTAGAATAAACATCGACTGTATTACCAGTGTATTCCTGTACATTACCAGTGTGTTTTTAAAGTGTGTAAAATAGTTAAATTATTGTGTAAATTTAAATAAATAATGAGTTTTTACAATTTGTAAACTACTAAACTGCTTTTGTTTGCAATCAAAAGTATCCGGTTTATTTAAATTAAATAAACCACCGTTTTTAAAAGGTAAAAAAGTAACAATATGATTTGCACTATCAACCTTCCAATACCATCTGTAAATTTAAGTCTCAGTGTACTGGACGCCTTGATCATACCTCAGAATTTTATCAATAAACATATGAAATTATCATCACTACGTTTCACTATGAGTGACAAGGATATAGACATATGCGTCTGGCATTCTGTCCGTCTGCATGTTGAAATCATTCAAATGACTTACATATATGATTCATACATCAATATATCCGCTATAGACCCGGATTTATAGCTATTTAAAATGAGATATAAGGAAAGAACCACCACAACTTAGATTTTTTACCTATTTTGCATCTATATCTGTATTACTAAGACAATATCGATATCTAATGATAGATATTTCAAAGGCATTTAGTAGTTAGTCTTTGTTTATATTCTGCCTGAATCATATTCCAGTGTGTAATTTCTTAAGTCATGGAAATATAACCATATACAGAAACCAGTACGTAATAAAAGAGCAAAAAAAAGAACCGTGTCTCCCAGTTTTGCCCAAAGTCATGCACTTTTTTATGGGCCCCCAAAGATTTGGGGACTCGGTGTAATTTTTGCAAAAAAGTAATCATTTTCTCAGGTTCATATCTTGCAAACAGTTCGGAACTTTGATTTACTCTCTGAGGCAAAGTTGTAGCCCTTGTCATAAAGAACAAAAACTGCGAACATATAAAATCAAAAAAACTTAATCTTCAAGATAAAAATCGCAAAAAACTTTAAAAAATTCCAATATTTAATATAGTTTTATTCTTAGACATTTTTGTAATATGATACATTTTTATTTATTTAGTTAAATTTTCTTAATTTAAGTTATAAAAATCATTAAAGAATATTAATTTCTTTAAATAAATTACCATATAATATTACTAAAATATTTATTTTATTCTAAACCTACATACTGCTACGTTTTCATATTTTTGTATTTAAGTTATGAGTAGCTCAATTACATTTGTATGTAGTATTTAAGATACATATAATTTCGATATTATGTGCATAAAATAGCCATAAATAAGACTGTATTAACTGCA
Source organism: Calliphora vicina (assembly GCF_958450345.1). NCBI lineage: Eukaryota > Metazoa > Arthropoda > Insecta > Diptera > Calliphoridae > Calliphora > Calliphora vicina. Next base: position 96,533,449 of record NC_088784.1, on the reverse strand, counting down.
ATAGAAGTTGTGCAGCACATTTTGAGGACAGTGGATTGGTGAACAAATAATTACTTATTCTTACTAGTAATAATAGAACAAATAATATTTTTGAATGATAAAGGAATTCAATTCAAAATTTAAAATAACATTTAAAAATACTTAGAAGAATTTAATTTAGTTATAATTTTATTTAATGAGTTACTAAAATCGTCAAATTATACTAATGCTTGACCACTGTATATCAAACTATTACTCACATACTCCTACAAGAAAAGCGAAACAGTCAGCGAGCAACCAACCAACGGCAAAATGCATTTGCAGTATATAAGTAACACTATCCGGCATCTCATGGAACTAGTTGCGCGTTGACAAATGTGTTAGCCTTCAAACACCAGCACTAGTTACATACTAATCTACTTGCAAGGCTTTCGACTGGTGAAAGTAACAACTTACACCATGTACACTGCTATTTCCGAGTGAAATTACTAATGAATGGTGGATGGATGCAAACTGAAATGTATTGTTACGTTTTTACCTCTTAAAAAACGTGGTTTATTTCCTTTAAATAAACCGGATACTTTTGATTGCAAATAAAAGCAGTTTAGTAGTTTAAAATTAGTTACAACTCTTTATTTATTTAAATTTATACAACAACAATTTAAATTGTCACGCAGTGTAGTTTATACACGTTTATAAATTGACAGAAATACACACACAAACTTTACAATGTCCAAGTATACACTGGTAATGAAGTTGATATCTTTACTTAAACGATGCTTCAAACTAGGCAGTCACTATTTATACACACAGCTATCTTCATCTGAGTAGCCTAGATTCTTCTTAACGGTAAAAACTCGTATATTCGAATTCTAGAGCTTTCGATGTTAATGTTAGCAGCTTAAACATTTAGTGTTGCCATACTTAAATGATGGTCATGTTTTTAAACAGATCGGTAAATTCACATCGCTTTTGCTAATTCGAGACAATATGTTTATTGTTACTATTAAATTGCCATTGAAATCTGGAATTACACAATCTGTTTATTTTGAAAAATAAACTAAGATTAGAGAAGTAATAATGATAAAAGCCATTTAGATTTCAAATGATTCAAGACCTGTAGCGATATACTTATGTATTTAGTGCAAAATGGACAATTGCTACTTTTCAAAACTGTTGGGTACTCTCTTACTGTTACTAAGTATTATTATGGTACTCGTATGACTCTATTTGCTCATATGAGTTCATTGTAGTTGTAATAGACTTGTAACTAGAAAAATAATAGAAATAAAAAGAACTATTTCAACTCATACAAAACGACATATTCATATTACATGTACTTAAAATAATTTAGAGTGTTATATTCGGCATATCTGTGTAATATGAGTCGAATCCTAAATACCCTACACCATAGTATGAATTAAAAAAAATCGTTTAAACAAATAATATAGTATATCGATAGCAAATGTGCTAAGTCTATTTTCACAAATTTTACAGGAATAAAAGGTTTAAAATCCTTTGTTTCACATAATTTTGAAATTATGAATTAGAATGAAAAATAATCATAGTTTAGATGAAGTGCGTTGGCGATTTATAAGTCCCCTTTTGGGACATAGCACTTTTTCTATACCTATTAGGGTATTCAATTAATCGGGTTTCTGGTTTAATCGGTTAATCGAGCAAAATAATTAATCGAGGTTTAGATTTATTCGGTTAATAATCGGTTAATTTAAAATTGTTTGATTAACCGAATAATTTATATTTTAATTTTAAATTGAAAATACAACAACGAATTTTGTGTAGAGATCATTTTTGTAAACATATCGACTATTTGCTGCAACAGTGTTTATACCCTACACCACCATAGTGGGGAGGGTATTATGCGTTTGTGCAGATGTTTGTAACGCGCAAAAATATTAGTCTAACACCCACCTTAAAGTATACCGATCGACTTAGAATCACTTTCAGAGTCGATTAAACGATGTCCGTCCGTCCGTCTGGTTGGCTGGCTGTCCATGTAAACCTTGTGCGCAGAGTACAGGTCGCAATTTTAAAGATATTTCGATAAAATTTGGTACATATAATTTCGGCCCAATGACGAAGCCTATTGAAACTGGCTGAAATCCGTCCATTATTTCACCTATCCCCCATACAAATGTCCTCTCGAAATTGGACTTTATCGGTCATAAAGGTTTAATTCATATATGTATCTACACAAATTTCGCTCCAAATAAGTTTTATATATACAAAATTCATGTCACCAAATTTTGTTACGATCGGTCCATAATTAGTCATAGCTCCCATATAGACCCGCTTCCGAACATCACTTTAACGTGCTTAAATCACTTAAAAATGTTGGCATATACACAAAATTCAACATAAATAACTTTCATATAGACATAAATAACACGACCTAATTTCATGGTGATCGGTCAATAATTGGTCATAGCTTCCATATAAGGCCCACTTCCGAAAATCACTCACGAATATAGATTATTGATATTTTAAAAGAAAAATATATTTATAATAAAACATTTCTTGGAAAAAACTCTCTCTCTGATTGTATATGTTTCAGAAATCAAAAGCATGATAAAGAATATTCCTTTTTGGATTGTTTTAGATTTTGATTAATTTGGTTATGATAAAAGACTCATTTCTATAAATGTAAATACAAAGTTTCAAAAACATAATATAAATTAAATATGTCATACTCACTAATCATGTTTATTGGATGTTCAAAAAATATCTAATTTTAATTTGAAATTTGTATTTGAATTGAAAGGGAAAAATAAATACAAAAACATTGTTTGAAGTGCAAAAAAAAGTAATTTCGGTTAATCGGTTAATCGACACAAATGAATCGGTTTATTTGTTTTTTTGAAAATCGGCAATTTTAAATTATTCGAACAGTTAACCGTCCAAAATTAATCGGTTAACCGATTAACGGTTAATTTATATCGTTTTGACCCTGTTATTTTATTTAAAGTCTTTATGGTCACTAAAATTTCTCTAAAAAGACAATGGAGCAACGTTTTTGATATCAGTAGTATGGTAAAAAAAAATTTTGGAGAAAAAAAATAAAATTTGTGAAATTAAAATTTTGGTGAAAAAAAATATTTTTAGGTAAAACAAGTACGAGAGCTATATTCGGCTGTGCCGAATCTTATATAACCTTCACCAAATTATACTTTAAAATATATTTTTTATGATTTTTTTTTAGAAATTGTTTTTTAATTTTTTTTTTGAGAAAAGTTTTTTTAATTTTTTGGAAAAAGAATTTTTGAAAAAAAATATTTTTCCCGTTTTTAACCCATTGTAGGTCCAATTGACTATAGCTTTATATATCATTAGATAACCATATTGTCTATATTAATGACCAGGGCAACCAAAAATATGCAATATCATATTTTTTGCTGTGCGTCGTATAAACATATGACTTAGTTATTTATCCGTTTCAGACAATTTTAAGAATTTTGGCATCGATTTGTTAGTGCATATTTTAGCATATTTTGCTCTTTACAGCATATTTTAGCATATTTTGCGATTTATAGCATATTTTTGCATATTTAACTCATAACTGCATATTTTTGTTGCATATTTTATTTTTTTTATCATTTTTTTAATGTAATTTTATTTTGCATTGTAAATTTTGATTTCAATATTTTACTATTTTGTTACTGTCCAATGTTAATTTGCCTAACTACTTAATGAAAAAATGAGAGTACCCATAATCGACTTATCTTTATTGAATTTTCATTGACTTAAGAGAGCTTATTTTTCATATATTTGAATTAAATTAAAAAAAATATACACATACATCAAAATTTAACAAATAGTAAAAATTATGTAAAAAAATGAAAAGAAAATTTTAAAATTTTATGTTATTATTTGCAACATCTTAAGTAAATCAAACTTAAGTTTGCTGACAGTTATGGTTGGGTATTAACAGTTTACCAATATGAATATTTAAACAACTATTCAACAAATGTTCTGATTATTAAGATCCATCGAAAACCTCGCGTTAAAATCATAGATAGATTTACTCAAATTTAACGAAGATGTTAAGAAAGACGAAACAATGGATTATAAGGTTTTTTTGATAATTCTATTTAATTTAGAAGCCGATTTTATTTAGATGTTAAACTACATACATGATGAATGCTACAAAATCAATTGCAATTTTTTACCAACAAATTACACACGCTCTAAATAGAGTTTTTAAACATTATTCAAATGATGAAAAAGTGGATTTTTATGCTTTATGTAGAATTTCGAGAAATTTATCCGGAACATCCCCTCCCTACTGATCCCATAAACATTGGGGCACATGGATTGAGAAATTTAAATATTATGCCACTTATTACTAAAAAAAATTTAAGTATTAGGCTGTTTAAAAGATGAGACAAATCAATTGATATAGAAACTCTACGGAAATCGAAAACAAGGATTTAGTTTGAAAACTTAAGTAATTATTTGATAAATATAATAAAATGAATTAAATCAAACTATTTGTCTGTATGGCCGAAGTCACTAAAATCGAAATGTAATCCTATAATAACCAATTTTAATTTATGACCTCAATATTCTATTTACTTCTTATATATTTTTATAATAAAACTTTGAAATCAAACAATAACCAAATATTTTTAAGTGCATATTTTTAACATTTTATGAGCATATTTTTAATTTTTAAGTGCATATTTTATGCGCATAAAACACTTTTTTTAGAGCATATTTTTGGTTGCCCTGTTAATGACATAGTAATCCATATATAGATAAAAAAATATTCCAAAAATCGAGGTTCTCCCGGTTTTTTCTTTATATCTCAGCCATTTGTGGGCCGAACCGAGCCGGAAGAAGTCCCGATGTATTGATGTATTAATCATGTATGTAAGTTATTTGGGGGCTATGGAAAGTTGATTTCAACATTCAGACGGACATGGCTATATCGACTATATCTATAACGACCCAGAATATATATGTATACTTTGTGGGGTCGCAATTGAAAAATGTAGTAACTACAAACGAAATGACAAACTTATATATACCCTTGCCACTCATGGTGAAAGGTAACAAAAAATTTTGTAAAGAATATTTTTTGGATAAAATTTATTTTTTTTTTTAAATTTCGAGGAAAAATTTGAATTTGGGATGAATGGGTACGTCTTCAAACAAAGTTCTCGAATATGGACGATACTTACTTAACCACATGAAATCCAAAAGTGTTCAATGTATCCTGAAAAAGTCACTGTTTGAGGTGCATTTTAAGCTGACGGCGTAATCGGTCCATATTTCATTGCAAGTTTCAAAGCATATTTTTTAAATTTTCAAATGATCATAACTTTAAGAGGTGAAAAATTAGTAAACTAAGAATGCGGATTAATAGTTTTGTTTATAGTCTTTCAATATGTGTCGCTGATTTTGTTCAATTCGAACCACAAGCCATCTGAATTCAGTTTCAACGATTCTCCAAAATTTTTAATTTTCCTCATATATGTAATACGAAGCCGTTTACAGTTTTTCCCAAAACAACGATATCAATAGCAATGTTCTAGCCAAAATTTTTGTACTATAACAAAAGGTACAAAGTTTAATTTGTAATTTATATTTTACTTCTTCTCTGTTTATAAAACCAATAAACTAGAGAATCTTAAGTTAATCAAAAGAACTCAAAAGAAAATATTCTCATATATTAAAAATTCTAACATAATTTAAGGATTTAAAAAAATAATAAAACACTGAAAAGAAGATATGTGGAAAAATTGCAGCAAAAAGAGTTGTAATATAATTTTCATAGCATTGAATACAAGCATTAATTCATATACATGTGTTGAAACTCCCACATATAAAACATAAGTATCCCAGCAAAAAACTTTCAATACCAAGTAATGAGTATAACGAAAATTTTAATGTTTCTTTAAAGACCATTATATTAGGGCGGATCGATTTGTAGGGACGCAAAAACTTCGCCCAAGTGACAAGGAAAATCTTATTCTAGAAATCAATATAAGAAACTTTGCCCAAGGAACCATACCTCTAAAACGAATGCTGATGTTACTTATTTTGACCTAAAGGTCAAATTTTAAAAATCCCACTTTAAAGTGCCCTAATCGTGTCTAAATGTAAGACCGACCCCAACTGACTTTGGAGGGCCGACCCACCCATGCTAGTGGCACATCCCCATACAAAAACAAGTAAGAAAGTATGGTCGGTCAAGCCCGATCATATAATACCCCACACTAAGTGAAAGAGCAAAAACATTTTTCTTTTAAAATTTCAATAATTTATATTTTTGAGTGATTTTCGAAATTGGGCCTTATTTGGGGGCTATGACCAATTATGGACCGATCACCATGAAATTAGGTAGTGTGATTTAGGTCTATATGAAAGTTTACTATGTTGAATTTTGTGATTATAACAACATTAAGCGATTTATGCACGTTAAAGTGATTTTCGGAAGCGGGTCTATATGGGAGCTATGACTAATTATGGACCGATCGTAACAAAATTTGGTGACATGAATTTTGTATATATAAAACTTATTTGGAGCACAATTTTTGGAGATACACTTATAAATTAAACATTTATGACCGGTAAAGTCCAATTTCGGAAGGACATTTGTATGGGGGCTAAGTGAAATAATGGACCGATTTCAGCCACTTTCAATAAGCTTGGTCCTTGAGCCGAAAAAATAATATGTACCAAATTTGATCGAAATATCTTCAAAATGGCGACCTGTACTCTGCGCACAAGGTTTACATGGACAGCCAGCCAGCCGACCAGACGGACGGACGGACATCGTTTAATCGACTCAGAAAGTGATTCTAAGTCGATCGGTATACTTTAAGGTGGGTGTTAGACTAATATTTTTGGGCGTTACAAACATCTGCACAAACGCATTATACCCTCCCCACTATGGTGGTGTAGGGTTTAATTAAAAAAAATCACAATTAGCGAAATGGCTATGTTTGTATTGTTTTTGAGATTATTTTGTTTTTAATACATACAACTTAATAATAGAAAATAAACTAAAACAAATTATTGTTTAAAATTTTTTGCTCTCAAAAGTCTGGGCAATTTCGCACGGATCTCAGATATCGTCGCCATAACAGCGTCTACATTTTCTGGTATAACTCGTTTGGAAATGCTAGCTAGCAATTGAACATGTCGTTGCGTTCCTTGTATATGTGACGGAAAGATTGAGATTTTTGTAACCTGTAATCCGTTTATATATAGCATTTCAATCGTCTTAGTAGTTTCGGAGTTATAATAACAAATTGAAGCAAGAAATATATTTTTTCGTGAAAATAGCAATTTTTTTGTTTTAAAAAATCATGAAAAATCGTAAATGGCAGAAATTGTTCAGGTTTATTACTTTATCGCAAAGCCACATATAATAGCAACAAAATGAGATATTGACAACAAAAATCGATTGATTTTTTTAAAATTTATTCACAATTGAATTGAATTCGCTCATTTTCCTAAAATTTTAGTTTTTTGTTTGATATACATGAAATTGAGTAGTTAGTGTTCTTCTTCTGATTCATTGAATTTGGAAAACATTTACCCAATTCTATGTACAAATTTTCACATATATATTGTGATTCAATCGGCTCAATAGTTTCGGAGTTATAATAACAAATTGAAGAAAAAAAAATATTTTTTATGTGAAAATAGCAAATTTTTTTGTTTTAAAAAAATCGTGAAAAATCGAAACCCGCAGAAATTGTTCAGAATTTTGACTTTATCGCAAAGCCACACATAGTAGCAACAAAATGAGATATTGATCATAAAAATCAATTGATTTTTTTTCGAATTTATTCACAGTTTAGTGAATTCGCTCATTTTCATAAAATATTAGTTTTTTGTTTAATACACATAAAATTGAGTAGTTAATGTTCTTCTTTCGATTGATTGAGTTTTGAAAACATTTTTCCCATGCTATGTACAAATTTTCAAATATATATTGCGTTTCAATCGGCTTAGTAGTTTCGGAGTTATAAAAACAAATTGAAGCAAAAAATTTATTTTATACGTGAAAATAGCAAGTTTTTTGTTTTAAAAAAATTCATAAAAAATCGAAAACGGCAGAAATTGTTCGGGTTATTACTTTATCGCAAAGCCACATGTAATAGCAACAAAACGAGATATCGATCATGAAAATCGATGAATTATTTTCGAATATATTTACAATTAAGTGAATTCGGTCATTTTCATAAAATTTTAGTTTTTTGTTTGATATACATAAAATTGAGTCGTCAATGTTCATCTTTCGATTGACTGAATTTTGAAAACATTTTTCCCATACTATCTATAAATGTTCACATATATATTGCGTTCCAATGGGCTCAGTAGTTTCGGAGTTATAATAGCAAATAGAAGCAAAAAATATATTTTTATGTGAAAATAGCAATTTTTTTTTGTTTTTAAAAAATCATGAAAAATCGAAAACGGCAGAAATTGTTCGGGTTTATTAGTTTTTCGCAAACCCACATTAATAGCAACAAAATGAGATATCGATCATAAAAATCAATGGATTCTTATCGATTTTATTCACAATTAAGTGAATTCGCTCATTTTCACAAAATTTTATTTTTTTGTTTGATATACATACAATATAGTAGTTAATGTTCATCTTTCGATTGATTGAATTTTGAAAACATTTTTCCCATGCTATGTACAAATTTTCACATCAATCGGCTCAGCAGTTTCGGAGTTATAATAACAAATTGAAGCAAACAAATTTATTTTTTTTAAGTGAAAATAGCAAGTTTTTGTTTTAAAAAAATCATAAAAAATCGAAGACGGCATAAATAGTTCAAATTTATTAATTTATCACAAAGCCACATATAATAGCAACAAAATGAAATACGATCATAAAAATCGATTGACTCTTTTCGAATTTATTCACAATTAAGTGCATTGGCTGATTTTCACAGAATTTTAGTTTTTTGTTTAATATACATAAAATTGAGTAGTTAATGTTCTTCTTTCGATTGATTGAACTTTGAAAACATTTTTCCCATGCTATGTACAAATTTTCATGTATATATTGCGTTTCTATCAGCTCAGTAGTTTCGGATTTATAATAACAAACTTAAGAAAAAAATATATTATTTACATGAAAATATAAAATTTTTTGTTTTAAAAAAATCATGAAAAATCGAAAACGGCAAAACTTGTTCACCTTTATTAGTTTATCGCAAAGACACATATAATAGCAACAAAACGAGATATTGATCATAAAAATATATGGATTATTTTCGATTATTTATTCACAATTAAGTGAATTCCTAAAATTTTAGTTTTTTGTTTGATATACATAAAATTGAGTAGTAAATGTTCATCTTTTGATTGATTGAATTTTGAAAACATTCTCCACATGCTATGTACAAATTTTCATGTATATAGTGCGTTTTAATCAGCTCAGTAGTTTCGTAGTTATAATAACAAATTAAAGAAAAAAATATATTTTTTAAGTGAAAATAGAAATTTGTTTTGTTTTAAAAAAATCATGAAAAATCGAAAACACAGAAATTGTTCAGATTTTTGGCTTTATCGTAAAGCCATATATAATAGCAACAAAATGAAATATCAATCATAAAAATTGATGGATTTTTTTTCGAATTTATTCACAATTAAGTGAATTCGCTCAATTTCATAAAAATTTAGTTTTTTGTTTAATATACATAAAATTGAGTAGTGAATGTTCTTCTTTCGATTGCTTGAATTTTAAAAACACTTTTCCCATGCTATGTACAAATTTTCACATACATATATATTGTGATTCAATCGGCTCAGTAGTTTCGGGGTTATAATAACAAATTGAAGCAAAAAAATTATTTTTTATGTGAAAAAATAAAATTTTTTTGTTTTAAAAAAATCATGAAAAATCGAAAACGGCAGAAATTGTCCAGAATTTTGACTTTATCGCTAAGCCACACATAGTAGCAACAAAATGAGATATTGATCATAAAAATCAATTGATTTTTTTCGAATTTATTTACAATTAAGTGAATTCGCTCATTTTCATAAAATATTAGTTTTTTGTTTGATACACATAAAATTAAGTACTCAATGTTCTTCTTTCGATTGATTGAATTTTGAAAACATTTTTCCCATGCTATGTACAAATTTTCACATATATATTGTAATTCAATCGGCTCAGTAGTTTCGGAGTTATAATAACAAATTGGTGCAAAAAATTTATTTTTTATGTGAAAAAATAAAATTTTTTTGTTTTAAAAAAATCATGAAAAATCGAAAAGTGCAAAAATTATTCGGATTTATTACTTTATCGCAAAGTCACATGCAATAGGATTAAAATGAGATATTAACCATAAAAATTGATGGATTCTTTTCGATTTTATTAACAATTAAGTGAATTCGCTCATTTTCACAAATTTTTTTTTGTTAGACATACAGAAAATTGAGTAGTTAATGTTATTCCTTCGATTGATTGAATTTTGAAAACATTTTCCGCATGCTATGTACAAATTTTCACATATATATTGCGTTTCAGTTTCGGAGTTATAATAACAAATTGAAACAAAAAATTTATTTTTTATGTGAAAGTAGCTAATTTGTTTGTTTTAAAAAAATCATGAAAAATCGAAAAGTGTAGAAATTGTTGGGATTTATTACTTTATCGCAAAGCCACATGCAATAGGATTAAAATGAGATATTGATCATAAAAATTGATGGATTCTTTTCAATTTTATTCACTATTAAGTGAATTCGCTCATTTTAACAAAATTTCAGTTTTTTGTTTGATATACATAAAATTGATTGAATTTGTTATTATAACTCCTAAACTATCTAGATGATTGCAACTTGATATATATACGAATTAAAGGGTATAAAAATCTCAACTTTTCTAAGTTTACTCTAATAATAACGGACTAACCCATTTTAAGTTATCATTAATGGAGAATGTGGAGAAACGTCTAAAAAATTATAATTTTACTTAAACATTTTTCTTTAAAAAAACCTCATCTTAGAGTTAATAATTTGGACCATATTTGTACTACTGGAACCACAATACATACAAATTGTTTAGTGGTTTTAAAAGCCTTTGTTCGATTTTGTTGCCCTGTGTTATCTGTAAAACAGAATGCGCTCTTGCAAATAGCTTGTTAATAATATCAAATAATAAATAAGACATTATTCGACTAATTCCAAGTAATGCTGACGGTATATAGTAATTTTTAATTTTCATAAGTTTTTGCTGGGATTGTAGATATATAAATATCTATGTATGTATTTGTAAATACACTGGCATAAGTAAATTGTGTTAAGTCAAATTTATATGACAATTTAATACGATGATTGCTGCTTTATGCAAAACACTTTATACACACATCCTTATTTTCAAGCTCATTTAACTAGCTCCCAAAAAACATTTGCATGCGAATGAATGCTCTTTTACAAAATTCAAAGAATGCAAAATACAATTTTCTTTTAAATGTTTTCTTCAAGCATTCAAAACATTTAGTTAAATGTAACGAGTAAATTTGAATATAGTATGAAATTTAGTTGGTTGGTTGGTTTGGTCTTTTTATAGGCGTCATAATATTTATTTTTCGTTTTGCATGCTCCTCTTCCTGTGGTGCTTATTTAGCATATTTTCATCAACATCTGCATGTGTTCGGTGGAAAAGAGTTGGTTGGTTTGGTATTTAATAAGTGTGTTTTTTTGTACGTCTATTTATTTTTCTTCAATAATTTGTATTTTTCTAGTATATATTCATTCTGCAGTTCAAATCTAGTAAATGAAAACAAAAAACAGACCTAAGAATTTATTAAATGGCATTTATGCAAATATTTATGCTAAAACATGGCAATATTAAGTCATGAAAGTCGAATGAATGAACGAATGAATGGCTAGGATACATCGAGTTTGTTTGAGTTTACAAACAAACAATTTCATTTACTACAATATACTCCTCTTGCCTGTTGTTCACATATGAAAAAATCATGCATCAAATAAACAATAAACACTGGAAACCATACTGGGCCAAGAACGACCGAAAGACACTGTAACAAGTTTGTTATAAAAACCATAAATTATGGTGAAGTACATTTCTTGTTGATGAAAAGAAACTACACTTCAGATTACTTAGAGATACTAAAATGACAATTGACTTCACACTAGATTACCTGGGATGCATGAAGTAACCAATTGACTTCTATTGGCATTACAAAGAGCAGATATGTGTCAAAAGACCCAAAATTAAATTAAAATAAAAATCAGCGAAGTAATCAAACATTAGTGTCATTGCTTTCTAAGTTCTAAAATGCTCCCGTCATCTAATATCAAAATACTGGAAATTCGACCCGTTTACACCCACCAAATACAGAACATTACCTTAGCGCCATGGATATTTGGCTTTGATGTCAATTCGGATGGTTGGCCGGGCCGAAGTTGAATTTCCACATCGAGTAATTTATTATCAACATCTTGGGATTGTTTTTATAGACCGCTCTCTAAGCCGGACACCTTTTTGTCAATGGCATCCACTCTGCTGTTAACCACAAAAAATTCTTGAAGTTTCTCATCTGTAGCTTTAGAACTTTCCTGAAATTTCTCTTCCATTTCAACTAACAGTTTCACGTCGTTGATTCAAGAAGTTTCTTGAAATATAATTTCCATTAATTTATTTTCTTCTTTAACTTCAGCAATAAGTTTCTCGTTGTTGCCTTTAGAAATTTCTTGAACTTCTCTAGAATTTTCTTGAACTTTAACTAGAAGTTTCTCGTTGGCTGTTTCCATTTTCTCCATAATAGCCGCAAACATTGTGCATACACATTTCCACTTCTCCTTTATACTCGCTTATTGTAATGGATTCATTTTTCATTGCAAGTAATGATTTTCTTTTATAGCGTTCAAACATAATTTCGGACATGCAAAATGATTTTTCAAGGTCTCTAGGCTTCAATTCGTATGGTACCCAATTTCCCTGCTTTTGGATGAATCCTGCTGCTTGCTATCGTTTTGAAATTGCTGCTGGAGTAGTTCCCAATGATTTTGCAAGCTCTTGTTGAGTTTGACAACAATCTTTATGGAGTAATGTCTCCAATTTGTGGTCTTCAAACTTGTTGGCTGGCCTGGCCGATATTTGTCTTCCGTGTCAAAATCACCACTTCTAAACCGCACAAACCATCTCTCGTACATTGCAACCGACGGAACACATTCACCATACGCTTTGGTGAGCAATCGGTGTACTTCAGCGGCACTTTTTTTCAAATTAAATGAGTAAAGCAAAACTTCCTGCATATGACGCTTTGTTGGTAAAAAATTCAACATTTTCGGAGCAAAGTAAACTTTGTTGTTTACACTATAATGTTGAATAACCAAGTGAGAATAAATGACAGATATGTACCCTTCAAAATCGGATATAAGTTATGAAAAACAAAAACCGCTTTCAATTGTAAATCCGAAAGAAGAACATTAACTACTCAATTTTATGTATATCAAACAAAAAATTTAAATTTTGTGAAAATGAGCGAATTCACTTAATCGCGAATAAATTCCAAAAGAAGCCATCGATATTTATGATCGATATTTCATTTTGTTCCTATTACATGTGGCTTTTCGATAAAGTAGTAAATCTAAACAATTTCTGCAGTTTTTGATTTTTCATGATTTTTTTAAAACAAAAAAATTGGCCATTTTCAAGTAAAAAATATATTTTTTGCTTCAGTTTATTATTATAACTCCGAAATTACGGAGCCGATTGAATCACAATATATATGTGAAAATTTCTACATAGTATAGGCAAAATGTTTTCAAAATCTAATCAATCGAAAGAAGAACATTAACTATTCAATTTTATGTATATCAAACTAAAAACTAAAATTTTGTGAAAATGAGCGAATTCAATTAATTTGTGAATAAATTCGAAAATAATCTTTCAATGTTTATGATCAATATCTCATTTTGTTCCCATTATATGTGGCTTTGCGATTAAGTAATAAATCTGAATAATTTTTGCGGTTTTCGATTTTCTATGATTTTTTTAAAACAAAAAAATTAGCTATTTTCACGTAAAAAATATATTTTTTGCTCGAATTTGTTATTATAACTCCGAAACTGATTGAAACTCAATATATATATATGCGAAAATTTGTAAATAGCATGGGAAAAATCTTTTTAAAATTCAATCAATCGAAAGAAGAACATTAACTACTCAGTTTTATGTATATCAAACAAAAAACTAAAATTTTGTGAAAATGAGCTAATTCACTGTGAATAAATTCCAAAAGAATACATCGATTTTTATGATCGATATCTCATTTTGTTGCTATTATATGTGGCTTTGCGATAAAGTAGTAAATATGAAAAATGCCGTTTCCGATTTTTCATGATTTTTTTAAAACAAAAAAAATTTACATTTTCACGTAAAAAATATATTATTTGCTTCTATTTGTTATTATAACTCCGAAACTACTGAACCGATTAAAACGAAATATACATGAAAATTTGTAAATAGCATGGGAAAAATGTTTTCAAAATTCAATCAATCGAAAGAAGAACACTAACTACTCAATTTTATGTATATCAAACTAAAAACTAAAATTTTGTGAAAATGACCAAATTCATTTAATTGTGAACAAATTCGAAAATAATCAATTGATTTTTATGATCGATATCACATTTTGTTCCTACTACATGTGGCTTTGCGTTAAAGTAATAAGTTTGAAAATTTTTTGCCATTTTCGATTTTTCGTGATTTTTTTAAAACAAAAAAATTGCTATTTTCAGGGAAAAAATATATTTTTTGCTTCAATTTGTTATTATAACTCCGAAACTACTGAGCCGATTGAATGACAATATATATGTGAAAATTTGTAAATAGCATGGGGAAAATGTTTTTAAAATTCAATTAAAGGAAAGAAGAAGATTAAATACTCAATTTTCTGCATATCAAACAACAAACTAAAATATTGTGAAAATGAGCAAATTCACTTAATTGTGAATAAATTCAAAAATAATTAATTGATTTTTATGACCAAAATCTCACTTTGTTCCTACTACATGTGGCTTTGCGTTAAAGTAATAAGTTTGAACAATTTTTGCCATTTTCGATTTTTCGTGATTTTTTTAAAACAAAAAATTAGATATTTTCACGTAAAAATATAATTTTTGCTTCAATTTGTTATTATAACTCCGAAATTGCTGAGTCGATTGAAACGCAATATATAAACGGATTAAAGGTTATGTAAATTTCAACTTTTCTAAGTCTATTTTGGTAATATCGGACTAACCGGTTTTGAGTTATCGTTGATTATGTGGAGAAACGTCTAAAAAAATGTATAATTTTACTTAAAAAAAAAAATTTGGACCATATTTGTACTACTGGAACCACAATACATCAAAATTGTGTAGTGGCTTAAAAAGCCTTTAAAATTTTTTCGATTTTGTTGCCTTGTGTTTTTTACGATTTTGTTATTTTAACCCTTTATTTATGGGGTCAAAATTGTCCATGACATCAAAGTAAGACCTCCACAAAATTAGAATTTTTAATCCTCATTTACTGATTATTAGAATCGAAAACAAATTTTTTAGTGTGAAATTTCGTTTAAAAAAATAGTTTCAAAATTTAATTTGAAACTATTTATTATTCATATTTAAACATCTATGGGAAACGAAATATAAAAACTATTTTTAATTGGATTTTTTCCAACATTTATGTTTTTGGAAAATATTACTAGTTAGATCCAATACTCAATAACCAATCAAATGCGCATTTCTAAGCGTTATCTAAATATCGAAAAAGTCCAATATAAGGACCATTCTAATATACACATTTCAAACAAAAAATCTCTATGGTTACGGATTGAATGTAAGTAAGAATTTACAACCGGTTGTAGGGTATCATATTAAAGGACATGAATGCTACTGTTTTTTTTTCTTTTACTTACCAACTATATTGAAAATAATATTTTTACAATGATTTGATGCTATATTTACTATGCAGCACTAGTATTACTTATTTCATGACAAAATATTTATGATTATGCCTACGAACATAATGTTGCAAGTTGTTTGTGTTGAAGTCAGTGTTACCAGTGTAAAAAAAAATAATTTCAAAATCAATTGGAAGCATAGAATAAATGAGATTTTATATAGAGAAAGTATTGACTAGAATCAGATCCCATGGAATATTTCTCTGATGTTTTATCAAAATTTGCTAATAAATTCCTTAATTTGTTCCTTAATTTGTTATGAAAAATAGCAAATATTCAAACAAATTACCTTTGACCCTGTTAGTGTAACCCATGGTGAGTTAAATGGATAATGTTTAAACTAGATCTTGACAATATAGAACATTTAGAATATTTGTCTGGGTTCCATTAAGGGCATTTTGTATTGTAAATTGTGTTTAAATTAGTCAATGGCTAAATATATTCACTATTTTAAATTTTGTGGCAAATATCCCTACAAGAGTAAGGAAATCTTTTGGTAACACTGTTTACAGCTAAATGAATAGTGGAAAAAAATGTCCAGCCTTGTTTGTTTGCAAAAAAAAAAAATATAATATTTTTCATAATAATAACTGATATTCTTACTACAGAAATGAAGTAGTGCAGTAATAAGTTTCATTTAAAGGGAATAACATAAGAGAAGCTTTAAAAAAACAAACTCGTTTTTTTGGAAAAAAACGAGTTCTTTAATTTTAGTTTAAAATTACCTCTTTCGGAACTAGATCTATAAAATTAGTTGTTAAGCAAATATTTTTGAAAAATATCTTAATTCTAAAACAAATCCATAAACCTATATCATTCATTCCACCGTACATCACCCGAAAATTTGCGTTTGGTCTTCAGATTTTGTTAATTTTTGGCGCTAATTTTGAAAAACTCTCGATTTTTAGAAAAATTAAAAAACAAAATTAGAAAAATTAAAAATGAAAATGTCTCCATAGGATATATTCTGCCAAAATTGGACAATGTCTGAAAACCCACAGTCAAAAAATTTTATTTTTCTATAAATCTTTCGTGAAATGAATGATAAATTTTTAAATTTTCACTTTTTGCAAGAAATCGATATACAGTGGTCTCACTGTAAAAATCGTACATCATTTTCTATACTCTTTCGCCAAGAAATACAGTTGTATCCGTCTTCAACTACATTGTAATTTATTAAAATAAAATCCGTTTTTTTGGCTCTACTAAAATTTTTTGACTTTTTTGGTTTCAAAAGTAGAGACATGCCTAAAGGTGAAATATAGGTTCCCTTATCCCTATGTAGATCCACTTAGAAGGGATTTTTGAAAATTCGAAAGTTTTGGTGATAAAAATGGGTAAATTCGGTAACCTTATAGCTTCTAAACTAATATAGATACAAAGAAAATTTAAAATTCATTTTTATCTACTTGAAAAACTAATAGACAGGCATTTGGTACTTTTTTGTGAACTTTTAGGGGAAAAAAACGGGTACTTTTTTGCTACCCAATGTATCTTTTAAACCAAAAAACATAGGAATAAATTTATAGTCGTTTTATTTAGTTATTTAAAAATAACAAATACAAGTTTGGTACTTTTTGGAAATTTGAACAATTAAAGGCTAAAAATTTTATTTATTTTTGGTACTTTTTACATAAAATATTTTTCCTTTTATAAATTGACAAAGACATATGAATATTTTATTATAAACACCCACTACGATACTGAAATTTATTTAAATGGAATTTGTACTATTTCAATGGGGACAAAAAAAGTACCAAAAAGAGGTAATAACGGGAAAAACCATGTTAGTTGAAATTATCGTGCCAATTTTGACAAAATTTTAAACATTTGTTGCTGTAGTCATACAAAAATAAACAAATAGGGTGTCTAAATAGCACCCTCGTGTGTGCAGGTGTTGATTGGGACAAGTCCGGGTAAAAAGTTTGGTACTTTTTTAAAAAATTGGGTGTATGGCCTAAAAATGAGGGATGGCGTACCTTTTGAATGCTGTTTTTATTTTTTAATAACTTGTATGTCATTTTAAAGGCTACATATCTGTTACTTATTCTCACATAGTTACTGAAAATATTTTTTTGCTTCGAAAATATCAAATTTTGTACCAGCAAAACGTTATATGCTGGAAGTTTTGCTTTACTTCTTTAATTTGAAGAAAAGAATTGCGCTGAGACACACCGATTGCTCATCAAAGCTTATGGTGAATGTGTTTCATCGGTTTCAACGTGCGAGGTATGCGGATGGTTTGTACTGTTCAGAAGTAGTGAATTTGATACGGAAGACAAAGATCGCCCAGGCCAGACAAAACTATTTGAAAACCAAGAATTGGAGACATTAATCTATGAAGATTGTTGTCAAACTCAAACAATCAGCAATTTCTAAACGTTTGCGAGCAGCAAGGATTATCCAAAAACTGGGCAATTATTTACCATACGAATTGAAGCTGAGAGACCTTGAAATACGATTTTGTATGCCAAAGTTATGCTTGAACGCTTAAAAAGAAAATAATTTTTTCACCAAATATTACTTGCGATGAAAAATTAATCCATTACGATAACCCATTGGCAATTATTGAGCATTGGCCGAAAAACTCCCAGAATATGCTGACAGACATGAAACCTTAACATTCCATCATGACAACGCTCAGCCACATGTGGCAATACCTGTAAAAAAGGAGTTAGAATGAAGTGGTTGGGAAGTTTTGCCTCAGCCGCTTTATAGTACAGACCGTGTACCGTCCGACTACTATTTGTTTCTGTCGATGCAGAACACTCTCTCTTTGATACGCTTCACTTTGGAACAGAGTATACGATATTGGCTTGAATCGTTCTTAGCTTCAAAAGGCTCGGAATCCATGTGTTGCCAGAAAGATGGGAAATGGTCATAGCTAACAATGGGCAATACTTCGAATAAATTTATATTGTACAAGTGTTTCAAAATAAATGTTGAAAAATTCCTCATTTTTAGAAATAGTTAAAAATAGTCTTATTGTCTTCCATAATTTAAAAACTACGATTAAACATTTTCAACATAATCACATACTTAGAGATCTATACTTAGTTAAACTTAAATAAATCTTAGTTTAAACCAATATTCGTATTTAACTAAGATATTCATTACATGTCTGTATTATCAATACGTGTTCATTTCATGATTTATTAACCATTTCAAACATTAAAAAACCACAATTTAATTAATATTTGCTTAAGACCCAAACGTTTTTGTTTCTTACTTTAAACCGCATACATGGCGCCAATATTTCTTATATTTCAATAAACAAAATTAACTTTTTTAACATTTTCTTATTTTTATTTTATTTTTTTTTTGTTGGCTTACAATTAATGTCAGACATTTCAAACATTTTGAAAAATTATTTGTTTTAATATTATCTAAACATGTGTGGGCATTTTGTAAAAACGTAATCTTTGATAAAATGGTTTGCAAGTTAATATTCATTCCATAAATATTAACACAACTTGTATGAGTAGATTTTTCAAAATGTTGCAACTTGCAATGGCTTTAAAAACAAAATCCAAAAAATTAATTTTAACAACAATAGAAGAAATAAACAACAACCCACCACCGGCAGCATTTAACGGCATCAAACTGCAAATTTGGCTAAAAGGCTGCCTTTAAGATGTGTTGATTTGCCATTATTTTCATCAAGAAAAAATCAAAGTAAAATTAAATTAAATTTATCTCGCTGTTGTATGTAAATATATGATGCAGTCATGGTTATTGGTGTTTTTAACAATTGCTGGTGCAAGTAATTTCAGTAATTATTAAACCACAATTGTAATTTGAAATATTTGTATGTTTATTAGGGTGTATTTTGTTTAAAAGTTAATTTTTGGGACATCTCATGCTTGATACTCAATAATATTATTTTGATTTAAAAATATTGTTACGTTTTAACCTTTTCAAAACGTTTTTTTTTTTTTTTTTAACGTTTTATTGATTTATTGAATCTGTCTATTTTGACCTTACAATAAGTATTTAAATCTTATAACTAAAATTAAAACTATTTGCTCTTCAGCAAGAGAGCCATTATGGTAAACTGTCACTCATCTTAGCGGGGTGGTAGATCTGCTCTACGGAGCCTGGATCGGGTTTGGGTCTGCACAAGTTGTCTTGCAAGCGTATTGGGATGGTTTCGCAGCTTCACAATATATTTCTCACGGACTTTCTCGAACTCTTCCTTTACCAATGTCACTTCTAAGTCTCTGTGGATGTTTTCATTTCTTATGTACCATGGTGCTCCCGTCATGGTCCTAAGAATTTTAGATTGGGCCCTCTGTATAAGATCAATACTGGTGTTGCTAGCCATTCCCCATAATTGAATTCCATATGTCCAAATTGGTTTTAAAACGGTCTTATACAGGATGACTTTATATTCAAGGCTTAATTTTGATTGGTCACTGATTAACCAATGAAAGCTAGAGGCTTTTAACTTCATGTGAAGTCTCTTGGTTTCTATGTGTCGGCGCCAAGTAAGCCGTCTATCTAGATGAATACCAAGGTAGGTGACATAATCAGACTGCGGTATATTAACGTTGTTGAGTGTGACAGGTGGGCAATTTCCTCTCCTTAGAGCGAACGTAACATGTTTACTTTTCAGCTCATTTACCTTTATTCGCCAGTTTTTCAACCATGACTCCACACGTACGAGGTAATTCTGTAGTTGACTAGATGCCATGAGTGGGTTTTCGTCTGAGCTAATAATGGCGGTATCATCAGCAAATGTTGAAATTGTTAGTTTATCGCACGTAGGGAGGTCGGAGGTGTAAATCAAATATAGCGTAGGTCCTAGTACACTTCCCTGTGGAACGCCAGCTCCAATCTTGCATTCTCTCGTCACATAATCATTGTACTTAACTCTGAAAAGTCTATTCGATAAATAAGACTCCAGCAATTTATGAGTACATAGTGGTAGTAAACATTTGATTTTATGTATTAGACCCTTATGCCATACCTTGTCAAAAGCCTGAGCAACGTCTAAAAAGATGGCAGAACAATATTTCTTTAATTCAAAAGATTTTCGAATCTCTCCAGTTAAACGATTGACCTGTTCAATGGTGCCATGATGTTCACGGAAACCAAATTGGTGTACTGGGATAATGTTTCCATCATTCAAAAAAGGTATTATCTTTTCCTGGAATATTTTTTCGAATAACTTCGACAAACAAGGGAGTAGGCTAATAGGTCTATAAGAAGATGGCAGGGTTAAATCTTTACCCGGTTTAGGTATCATTATTATTTGAGAAATTTTCCAATTTTTTGGATAAATTCCTAGTTTCAAGATCGCATTAAACAATATAGATAGCACAATTATTGCCACATTTGGTAGGTTCTTAATCATTGATGGCGTTATTAAATCATATCCCGGTGATTTTTTCAAGTCTAATTTATTTTTAATTACTCTATTAACATCCTCAGGACTAATATCGAATTGGGCTGCATTAGCCATTGTTGAAGCTGGCAGTTCTTCTAGTTCAAACTCATTTGCCGTGGAGTTGGGTTGAAATACTTCACTTAAATGTTCAGCAAATACTGAGGCTTTTTTCTATAGCACTTCGTGCCCAGGTTCCGTCAGCTTTTCTTAAAGCGCTTTGGGCCTCTACCGGTGGCTTAATGTTCCTCGTTGCCTTCCAAAGAGAGAAATTTGTGTATTTTGTACTCGTCAAACTTTTAATATATTTTTCGTTTATGCGATCCTCCTCTAAATGAAGGGCTCTTTTCAGTTTTCGTACTGCTGCGGACAGCCTCTGCTTTGCAGCAGGTGATCTATTATGTTGCCATTCTCTTCTGAGTCTTCTCTTTTCGAGAAGAAGTCTTTCAATATCCGAACTTGAAATAGGCGTATTAGTTTTTGGAGTTTTTTCAAAACGTAACAATATTTCCTTTTAAATAGAGCGGATACTTTTGATTGCAAATAAAAGCCGTTTAGTAGTTTAAAAATTGTAACAGCTCTTTATTTATTTAAAATGTACAACAGCCACAGAATTAAATAGTCACTCAATGTCTTTTATACACGTTTATAAATTCGCAGAAATACAGGCACACTTTATAATGTACACGAATTCACTTGAAAAACACAGCACTCAGTTGATGTTTGTTCGAAAAGCGTCTCTGATAAACTCACTCACGGCTGCAACCTCCTCTACCGCCACTATTTATAACACTGCCATCTGCACTCTAGATTTCTCTTTAACTGTCTAGAGCTTTCTAATACATACGCCATCTGTGGTGTACTTTCTACAATGTTCTTTAACTGAATATTCGAATTCGAATATTCGGTCGCAGCAAACAACGTTGCCAACTTACGATCAATGGTCAACTGAAAGCTTTTATTCAATGTTAATACTGCCCACAGATAATGTTACAGTTTGCTATTACATCACTGCTATTTGAAAGCATTATGTTACTTTTAAATCAGCCGTTAAAATCGTTATATTTGAAATCAAGTACAATTTCGATACAATATCAATTCTTGTTTTAACCTTATCCTGTACTCATGGGTCAAGATTGCCCAAACAGTTTTTAATGTTTTACAAAAGGAGGTTGATTATTTTGTTCAAATCGGTCAAATAGATCAAAATATCATCCCGAGACGCGTAATACATTCCATTAGTGTTAACAAGTAAGAAAGTATGGTCGATCAAGCCCGACCATATAATACCCTACACTAAGTAAAATTTCAAAAACATTTTTCTTTTAAAATTTCAATAATTTATATTTTTGAGAGATTTTCGGAAGTGGGCCTTATATGGGGGCTATGACCAATTATGGACCGATCACCATGAAATTAGGTCGTGTGATTTATGTCTATATGAAAGTTATTTATATTGAATATTGTGAGTATACCAACATTTTTAAGTGATTTATGCACGTTAAAGTGATTTTCGGAAGCGCGTCTATATGGGAGCTATGGCTAATTAGGGACCGATCGTAACAAAATTTGGTGACATGCTAAAGTTTCTGGTCCTTTGTCAAGAGGATTCGGAACAACACCGGTGCTTCAATCCCTCCCCTTCGTACGGGTTACTGTATTGTAAATGAAGCTAAGGAAAAGGCAAACCTTTTGGCTAAAATTTTCTCTACAAATTCATCTCTTCCCGACTGCAATCAATCGGTGCCAGTGATACCCTCTGTATCTTGTATTATGCCTAAAATATTCTTCAGAACTCGGGCAGTTAAGAAAGTTCGGACACAATGTGAATAAGTCCCCTGGTCCCGACTACATTCCAGCACTTGTTTTAAAAAATGTTCATCATAGCTGGCCCGTCCACTTAGGAAACTTTTTTACCTTTCACATCAATCTGGGATTTTCCCCAATTGTTGGAAGGTTGCTAACGTCCAGCCAATCCCCAAAAAAGGTGACCCCACAAATCCCGAAAATTATCGCCCAATCGCAATTTGTTCGGCGCTCTCGAAGGTTATGGAGAGCATGTTAAACTATCACTTAGTCAATTATTTAGAATCGAACAAACTTCTAAATGACAGACAATATGGCTTCCGTAGTAGTCGTTCAACTGGAGACCTAATGGCGTTTCTCTCTGAACAGTGGTGTCAATCAATACACCGCATGGGAGAGAGTAAAATAGTCGCACTCGACATTTCGAAGGCATTCGACCGGGTGTGGCATGATGGACT
Organism: Calliphora vicina; assembly: GCF_958450345.1. NCBI lineage: Eukaryota > Metazoa > Arthropoda > Insecta > Diptera > Calliphoridae > Calliphora > Calliphora vicina. Next base: position 96,509,852 of record NC_088784.1, on the reverse strand, counting down.
AGTTTCGAAATTGACATCGTTCGGTGTTGGGGTAGAATTTTCTCGTTTTATTTCCAGTTTCCTTCGTACTATAAGGGTAGTAATAGATGGTATCTGCTCCGAGAAATTCATATTGAACTCTGGAGTCCCCCAGGGTTCTGTTCTTTCTCCTTCCTTTTTTTAATTTTCATGAACGATTTGCTAACAATCACTTCAAATTCCATTTATTCTTTCGCGGATGACAGTAATATCTGTCACTCATATTCATTCTGAGATTAAATTGTCAAGAATGAATATGGACGACTCGATAAATCGTGACCTTACAACAATCTCCAGATGGGGCGAATTGAACCGAGTTAATTTCAACGCACTCAAAACTCAGTGCTGCCTATTGACACATAAACGTCTCGAGATTTCACCAGAATCAATTCTTCGTATGGGTAACACAACTGTTGGTATTTCAGATAACCTTTTGATTCTAGGTACGAGAATACAGTGTGACATCCGTTGGAATCGTCATATATTCGATGTTGCGAAGGAAACTTTTAGGTGCTTGGGTTTCTTGAGACGGTGTCGGACATATTTCTCCCCTTCCGATCTTCTTCGTATATACACAAGCTTCATTCGTCCAAAAATGGAATATAATTCCCACATATGGGCCGGAGCTGCAAGGTCAAGTCTAGAGCTGCTGGACCGGGTTCAAAGGAGGGCGGTTGATCTTATAGGTGATGAAAATGTTACCCGGTTTATCGATACTTTAGAACATCGTCGTAATGTGGGCAGCTTATCCTTATTTTACAGATATTATCACGGGTGTTGTTCAGTAGACATAAGTAATCTTACACCCAATACGCGCACTTTCATTCGGAACACACGACTATCACACAGATCGCACCCATTTGCTATTAATTTGAGTACCGATCGCACGACACATTATAGGGAAAACTCTTTTTTTGGTCGAACCATACGTATGTGGAATCTACTACCTGCCAACGTATTTCCGGCGGAATATAATATTTATCAATTCAAGTCAAACGTCAAAAAACAATACTCCCTCTTTCCTCCTTCTCACAACTTTATTTCCTAACATCAACACAATGCACTGCATATATAGGGGTATCCCTTGAGTGTTGGTTATACAAAAAAAAAAAAAAATGGACCGATTTCAGCCATTTTCAATAGGCTTGGTCCTTGGGTCGAAGAAATAATATGTACCAAATTCGATCGAAATATCTTCAAAATTGCGACCTGTACTCTGCGCACAACGTTTACATGGACAGCCCACAAGCCAACCAGACGGACAGACGGACATCGTTTAATCGACTAAGAAAGTGATTCTAAGTCGATCGGTATACTTTAAGGTGGGTGTTTGACTAATATTTTTGGGCGTTACAAACATCTGCACAAACGCATAATACCCTCCCCCACTATGGTGGTGTAGGGTATAAAAATAAAACCAGAAATAATGGAATTTGTGTTTCATTTTTGAAGTACAAGATAAGAGTTAAAATTTGGTACCTTTGAATTCAAAAAAAGCAACCCTAATGCTCATACATTACAATATACGAGTATGTATAGTATTTTGTATCTGCGTATTTGTTACCAGTATAAGTTTATATGATTGTGTGAGCATTCGATCTTATTTCAATATTTGATTTTACAAAATTACTGTTTGACTTTGGTTTTTGTGCATTAGGGGGGCCCTTATATTAAACTTTTCCCATTTTAGGTGCTTCCAAGGTCTAAAATATTTCTCCTTCATATAAGAAACAAATGCTGACAATTTGAGCAAAATCGGATACCAAAAGCTTTTGCTTCATTTCATAATTTGGTTTTTAGATGAGGGAGAACTTCTACAAATCTAAATATTTGTAGTATAATGCGAACTTAAATAGAAAATCGATTTATGCTGCTTTATTGCGAGGTCTAAGTGAGTAGTGTATGGCAAATTGCTTAACAAGTGAAAAGCCGGCTTTGGTTGAATATTCCAGAGTAATCTTTTATGAATTGTTTGTGTTGAAGGTGCCTCTGGGTCCCCTACTTTTTTTCAAAACTCCTCTTAGTAATCCCCCTTCAACTTTTTGGGCACACATTCACTGTGTGTGTTAATTTAATTAAACGTTTTGTTTGTTTTCTATTTGTTTTTCATCTGTATATTTATCAATAAATCATTTGGAGTGAGAACAGCATTTTGATGGCAATTGAATTTGAAATGTTTTGGTTTTTAAGGCAGCCCAGAAGCGCTTAATGTCAGGTTTGCTTTTTTAATATGGATCAGGTGTTTCACCACAAGGTATTGTTTTGGTAATTTTATGGAAAATATATTGTACAAAGTAAAATTAAAAATTATTTAACTTTCTCTTTGTAGTTGGATGCCGATGGATATTGATATGTTGACTAAGAAATTTTTTTAAAATTATAGAGAAATAAGTTTGGATGTTACTGCACTATGTAATTTATAAAGTAATATAGAATTGTTTAATAAAGAACAAATATTTTCTTGAAATAAATGTTAACAGATTCCAAAATATATAAAATATTGATGAAAATTATTTCATACAAAATTTCAATAGGAATTGTTTGTTTGGAATTCATAAACAGTACCTAAATTTAATATTAGAAAAATAGAATTCTTTTCAATTTGTTATAAAAATCACGTACTTTTATATTCGCAATGAAAGGCCAAACATGTCATAAATAATTCATCATGATATACCGTCTTCATTACATAGAAGTAGTTTAGTAATGGCTGACTTAGAATCAGATGTATGTATAGTAGGGTGGGTCAAATTGTTAGCAACAAAGGCGCATCACGATTCTTGTTCTATCCAAGAAACTTTGCTCATAGCTCAAAAATGAATGTCGCGCTCCAGGATTTCATTATGAGAAAGTCAAATATTCTTAAATTTTCACAACATTTTCGTAAATTTCCCCCCAAAAAAAGGCGATAAAATCACCCAATATGTATTTTAGGGAATTCTTCTACCTGTGATTAGCGCTTAGTGTACTGCTCTAGAGAAAATAGCCTTTTAAGCACTTCAGCTATGTTCACTGGCTTTTGAGGTGGAAACATTCACTCAATGGGGTTTTATATGATTCTTAGTAGTATTCATGTGTGTCTATTCTGACAGACGAACGAAAATAGTTTTTGACTGCCACTCATTTCTTAATATGTGATGGATCACCTAAAATATTCACATGGTAGCCAGGGAACTATGGCCACATTTACCTATTTAATTAATAATAACAAATGAACAACAAAAGATCTCCTCAAACTTAATGCTTCTGACAGTACCGAACTCTCGAAAGATAACTTTTAAGTGAATCAGACAAGCCGAAGGCATCCACCTCAAGTTGTCGGTGAAATCTTCAAGTGGCCGAGGATGAGCCAGGTTTTGGCCAAACACCATAAAGTACTGCACAATGTACTTCTAAGTAGGAGGTGTACGACGATGCACCACAAATCCATATTGAAAGCTACAGGTTTAACAGGGAGATGCTATTTCTTCAACTAGAAGCAAACACCTATATAGAGATTCTTTAAGACTTGGTGGGAGGCATCACAACCGCATGGCAGTGAGACAATCTTAATCTTGCCCTTCTGAGAAAAACCGCCAACCAACCCCTGATCAAGACATCCTTCTTTATAAAAGGTTGGGGCAGAAAATTAGACTGCTATGCCACGCATAATGGTAAGCAAAATAGAGATTAGGACTTAGTCAGGTAGGAAGACTTTCACCTAGAAGGAGCCGAGGTGGTTCTCTGATCATGGCCGGCTGAAGAGATGAAAGCAAAGGTCTTTTTTTCAGCATTAGTAGAGATTTTATTCCTTCATTACACTTTTTGAATTTTTGAAAGGGCAACATTGCTCTTTTCAGCAGCCATCTGTCAATTGTTTGTGTTTGACTGCCATTGATAGCAGACTACCGCGTGACTTAAGGAGATAATGGAAATTGTGAATTTTGTGTGCTCACTCAAACCAAGGGATCTCTGCACCATCAATTTCAATGGTAAAAAAGTGGTTTACTGAATGCCGAACGTTCTTGACGCCCTGTTGAGGTCTCTGCTTCCGAAGCAATTGAAAAAATTCACGATATGGTGTTGAAATAGTGAGAGATTGTGGAATCCATAGGCATTTCACATGGCTCAGTGGTTTTAATTTTTAATGATCAATTGGGTAAGAGAAATTTTTCGGCGCCAAAAAAGGCCAAGGTGGGTGTGTCAGCCAATAAAGTCATGGAAACCGCTTTTTTGTGATGTACGCTGTATAATTCAAATTGACTACATTCAAACGCGTAAAACAATCAATGGCGAATAGTAGGACGACTTGGGTCGATTTAATGAGAATTTGAAAAAAACGACCGCATTTGACCAAGAAAAAAGTTATAATGTGCGAAGTCTTTTTAGAGAGAAAAGGAGTTACATGGAGTCACTTACTCCAACTCGAATATTTGGATTATACGGATGATATTTGTCTACTCTCGCACAAATTCTCCAACATGCAAACGAAACTACAAGATCTGGAAAGATCTTGACGCGTAATATTGGCCTTGAGGTAAAGCAGGCACTATGGATTGTTTGAATGGATTGATACAAAAATGGGAAAAACGTTGGACAAAGTATATAGAGGTCAAAGGAGAGTATCAAGTCGAATTTATACCTGGTGGTGGCAGTGACGAATTCATATAAATACGACCGAAGTTATTAATTTTTTATATATGGAGTTTGTCATTCTCAACAATGTGAGAGTTGTTTCGAATGTCAACCCCCACATATAATTAATTCGTTAGTATTTGCCTGAATTCGAGTTAGTATAAGTTCGCCTTGAAGATTATTTGGAAAAATAAAATAAAACCTGTGTTTCATTCAAAAAGTCACGGACTTATTGACCCTTGCTCATATTAAAGCAAATTTATTATGTATTTTAAAACTCTATTTGCCACTGTTATTATTGACAAATCTGTTCCACCTCCTGGCCATCAGTCATTCAACTGAAATGTAGTTTTTACAAATTGAATACCAAAAAAAAAAAGGTATCAGAAACAGATTTCAATACTGGAACATTTAAAAATGAATATTTCAAAATAAACTAAAAAAAATAATTTTTAAATGACCAATAAACTACTGCATTCGGCTAAAGCTCTTCAATACAAAATGCACTATTTGGTGTAAAAATTCAAAGAGCAGAAAAAAGGAAAAAAAGTACTTGTAACATGAATTATGTTTAAACTAAACTCTTTTTTGTTAGCAGTTGCTGTTGTGACATATGACCATAAATTATGTTAGCAAATGCCTACCAGCTGTAAGCTGTTCCAAGCAGCAACGTGGAAAAGGAGATTGCGGCAGGCAGGAAGCCGATGAAGATGAACGAACGAACACCCACTTGAACTGTTTTCACATAAACATATGAAAACATAGTTATTGGCCCTATGAATGCAAGTTGCGGTGCAGAGTAGATGGCCCCAACAAAACCCATTTACTAGAAGTTTACTAAAACCGTCAGTTTCAATGGCTGTTGGTTGCTGGTGCCTGTTTTCATTATTTTGTTTTTTTCGTAAGTTTTTTGCAAGGTGTTGAAGTACAAGTTGGTTGTTTGTTTTTAGGTTTTTTTTTGTTGTTTTGTGGCTGCAACACTGAAAAATGTGTGTAGTAAATTTAAAGATGTGATTTGCTAGAACCCACGCAGTTTGTATGGTGAGTGTGAGTGTTTTTTTTTTGGAGTTTTGCATACGAGTTTGTCTTAAGTGATGTGTAGAATGGTTGAAAAGAAGAAAAAATTACTTGCCTAGACCAGGGAAGGTGTCCTAACTGTAGGATTTGCCAAAAAAATAAGACTATATAATAAGTATTGCCAATGTTCCATACTTGTGGCATAAACCCTATTGAATTTAAGCTTTACTTTTTAACATACAACTTATATTTATCGCTTGGCTATACTTCCCCTCTTTAGAAGCTTGCAAATACAATATTTTAATATAAATTTGTTTCTATTTTTGCCTTTTCCACGTATGTACAACAGTCCGTTACAAAATATGGCTACATTTTGCAAATTTGTCGTAATTCTTCAGTGTGCAATGCAACATGTCAAGCAACAAACATGTAGAAATCATTATTACAAGACGAAAAATGAAAAACAGCATCGAAATACATCAAGGTGCAACACTTGTTAACGAAAAATTTTACGAAAATTTCTCAAGTTAACAAAAAAAAAATCGCAAAATGTTAAAAACAAATTTGCATAGTGAAGAAAGCATGAAAATGGTTGGGAATAAAAGCTGTTTTGGTGTTTAATTTTTAAAATTTAGAACAAAAAAATTATACAAATAGCAGTGTCGAATTTTATATTGAAAACCCAAAGGTTTGGTTTTTTCCTTAATAAATAAGGAAATACCTCAATAAATTTATATCTGTCATTAGCTTTGTTATTATGCATTACTTTGCGAACAGCAGCTTAATCGGGAAAGACAAATAGACAGCCAGATTTGAGGGAACATTAGTAAAAGAAGATTGAACTAAAAATTGTCTCGAACAGCTTAAAAAACATCAATGGTATGCAAAATAGAGATTAAGATTTAGTTAAGTGGAAGGACTTTCACCTAGAAGGAGCCGAGGAGGCTCTTCGATCATGGTCGATGGAGACAAACTATCAATGTAGTTCCTTGAAGAGAAGAAAGTGAAGTCTATTTTTTCCAGCATACGTTGAGATTTCATTCCTTCATTACACTTTTTGGATTTTTGAAAGGGCAACATTGATCCTTTCAGCAGCCATCTGTCAAAATTTCAACAAGCTGCGACAGTTTGTTTTTGTTTGTCAGCTATTGATAGCAGACTACCGTGTGACTTGAAGAGAAAATGGAAAAAGTGAATTTCGTGTACTCATTAAGCATTATTTTTTTGAGGAAAAAACTATTACTCAAACTAAGGATAAACTTGGCGGCAAACTGGCTCAGATATTACAGTGTATCTGGTAGAGATATCCGTATATATACCGATAGTAAATCCGCAATTAAATCCCTGGTAGGTGTTTATACAACATCGAATATGGTCCAGGAATGCCGGACATCCTTAAATGAGATGGCGAGACATTCGACAGTTATACTCACATGGCTACGTGTACACAGCGACAATGAGGGCAATTGTATTGCCGATTACTTGGCGGGAAGAGGAGCCTTGATGTCGGACGACGAAATAGACTTCCTCTGTGGAGTCCCGTTATCAACCTGCAAGGAATTGATACATGACGCGTATTACGAACTTGCCCAAGCAAGGTGGCGTAATAAACCCACTTGTGCCACTACAAGGATGATATGGCCTGCGTAAACGCACGTCGTATCTACTTCGCTTACAACGAATACGACTGAGCAACCTGGTGGCGATGATCATCGGACACTGCATTTTCGGTACTCATGCCGCAAGACTTGGGTTACCTTATCATGACTTCTGTAGAAGTTGTCAGAATGAGGAATAGGAGGAAACCATCCTACACTTCTTTTATAACTGCCCGGCACTGGGTGATCTACGTGCTAGGCTCTTAGGTGAGAGATTCTTCAGTACCCTCTCCGGGTTATCTGTGAATTAACTAAGGTGTATAGAAGCCTTTATCAGGGAAAGCGGGTGGTTGATAAGACCGCTAACGCAAACTTTACCTCTTAGGGACCCAGCAACCATCCAATGATGGTCTACGTTTTTTCGAATTCTTTGAATTCTTAATCCCTCTCCTCACCCCCCTCTCCACTATTTCTCTATACTCTACTCTTGTAAACTTCACTATAACTCAATCTATAGATTTCCCATTTCTTTAACTTCTGTTTTCCTTTTTCTTCTTTTCTGGTTTCATTCTCCTTTTAGGTATCACAAAGGGAACCTTTACTGGATCCAAGGGAGCTGAACGATATTAAGGTTTTGGACGGCTGCCTGAATACCATACCAACCTGGTGGCGATGATCACGGACACTGCATTTTCGGTACTCATGCCGCAAGACTTGGGTTACCTTATCATGACTTCTGTAGAAGTTGTCAGAACGAGGAAGAGGAAGAAACCATCCTACAATTCTTTTGTAACTGCCCGGCACTGGGTGATCTACGTGCTAGGCTCTTAGGTGAAATATTCTTCAGTACTCTCTCCAGGTTATCTGTGAAGGAACTAAGGTGTATAGACGCCTTTATCAGGGAAAGCGGATGGTTGATAAGACCGGTCACGCAAACTTTACCTCTTAGGGACCCAGCAACCATCCAATGATGGTCTGCGTTTTTTCGAATTCTAAACCCCTCTCCTTTCCTCTCTTTCTCTATACTCTACTCTTGTTAACATCACTATAACTCAATCTATAGATTTCCCTTTTCTTTAACTTTCCCTTTTTCTTCTTTTCTGGTTTCATTCTCCTTTCAGGTATCACAAAGGGAACGTTTATTGGACCCAAGTGAGCTGAAATTAAGGTTTTGGACGGCTGCCTGAATACCATACCATACCAAGGATAAACTTGCTAAAGACTAATGTTAAAAAAGTGGTTTACAGAACTTCGTTGTGACCGTATATGCACCGAAAATGCCGAATGTTCTTAACGCTCTATTGAGGTCTGTATTTTCGAAACAAAGGTTTTTCTTTCTCCATTACCGCTCTTGTGATTAAATGGCTTCCACAAAGAATCTCCATCTTACACGATGCTGCTGTTTTTTTCGGGCATTCCCACGTAAGATTGCATTGTCTTAGTGCTTGGAGTATCATGCGTTTCCAGGTGCTCTTGGGTCGACCAAGGCTTATTAAGTCTTGAAGATTCCACTATAGCGCCAACCTTGTAATACTATCAGGAATCTTGGTTTGGTTTGTTCCAGAATGGGTTCCTCATAGGTTAAGTTTTACAGATTCCTGTTGTTGATGGTGTTGGGACAGAATTGATGAATACTTGTAATTATGATTGTGCTCGATATTAGCCAGGTTTCACTTCCACTAAGCTTCTGGATATTTGGGTGTTTCTCCATACTGAATACTGCTCTCGCTCTGTTGAGCCTGTTGCTTGCATCTATTTCTGATCTGTCATTAGTTGTTACTATACTGCCTAGTTAACAGAAGCTATCTACGTAATCAACTGGTTGGCCTTGTAGATTGATGCTCTCTGTGCTAAGATTGTTAATTCTCATGGATTTGGTTTCATAGATATTTATCTCCAACATTACGCGCTAATCATTCCAGATCTTGAAGTTTCGTTTGCATATTGGAGATTTTGTGTGGAGTAGACAAATTCCATCCTCCTAATCCAAATATTATTTTCTGGGGTACTCCTTTCCTACTCCATTCTTTTCATATGGACATCGTATGTGAAGCCCGGCCCTCCAGCCGAATCGACATCAAAGCCAAATATCCATGGCGCTAAGGTAATTCTCAGTATTTGGTTGGAGCAAAAGGGTCCTTCCTATTATGATCTGTTGAAATGTAGTCACACCATCACAGAGAACCTGTTTCGTATGCAACTGATTCGTTTGAAGCGAACATTGGCCGAAAAACATCCAGAATATGCGGCCAGATATGAAACTGTAATATTCCATTATGAGAGCGCTTGGCCACACTTTGCCTGTCACCAGTTAAGAAGTAGAATGAAGTGGTTGGGAGTCTGACTACTATTTGTTTTGATCGATGCAGAACACATTCTCTGGTATACGCTCAGAATCCATATGTTACCAGAAAAATGGGAAAAAGTCATAGCTAACAATGGCCGAAAGTATTGGCCAATATACCCCAATATTTTTTGATGGTGGGTATAATATTGTTTGTAGAATAATATTATAGTCCTACGTAAGTATTTATCAGAATAATGTTAAATGAAACAAAATGTACATATATAGTTTTGATCAGATCGATATAAGGAGATGATTCAGACATCCCACTCATCTTTAAGAGGTAATTACAAAGATTGGAGATCGATGAGACCTTGGAGTTTTGAAGATATTTAGACTAAAATTCCTATCAGAGCTTTTGTAAATTTTGGAAAGGTAAAAAAAAACTTAAATTTTTAAGTAGTATTTCTAAAAAAGCTACATATAAAATTTCCCAAAACTACGCCTGCATATTAATTAAATTTACTAAATAAATTTCAAATTTTCTATGCATGTTTAGATGTGAATAGAAAAAATAGAAAAAAATGTTGACAATACTCCTGCGTAATCAATATTTAACTGCAAACAAAAACTACTTGCAACACCCACACTACGCTGCAGCAAACGACACAAGCGACACAAATTGCAATCACCAGGCCAAGTGAACAATGAATGCACAGCTAACAGTCTTCAGATGTTTTGGGGAAAGGAAACAAAAGATCAAGAATAAGAGATGAAAAAAAGATTCAAATTCACATCCATATTCAAATGTATTTAAAGTCATTTGAATTTGAGACTGCTGTTGTTGTTGTTTGTGGTTTAGCAAAAGGAATCTGTAGCATGTTCAAATAATGTGGTACTTAATCCAAAAGGCTAAACTGCTGATCGTGCCATGTCAAGTATGGCAACAATTTAAAAACCCTTAACAAAACGAAATAAAATCAAATTTGTACACAAGTTTGTAATTTTGTTACGTTGGCTGTTTGTTTGTTGCATGTTGCATGTGGCATGACTCCTCTGTGTTGTAAGTCTGGCTTTATGTGTCTGATTACTAGATGTGGTTGTCTTTCGTTAGTTTTGGTTTTTCCTGTTGTGCCTCGTTAAACAAATCAGAGGCGCTAATAAAATTGTAAATAGGCGGCAAATCTTACAAGTTACTTGAAGGTTTATACAGCCTAAATTGTAATGTTGCAACATCCGTAACAAGCCAACAATCAGACAAACAGCTAGTCATGCAGTCACCAACTAACCAGCCAACACCTACAGTTAAGGGATATTACTTATGTATAAAGTAGTTTTCCTATGCATTTCTTAGAGGTTATAAACATTTCCAGATTTGAAAGATACACAATAATTCATAAGCTTGGAAAATTTATTATATTTAATCCCAACATGTAAATAGGTATGGTAGGACATGTGATACCCTTCACCTGCTACGAGATAATTTTGCATATTAAATATGTTGAATTACGGCAGAAGGTAATATATGGAGACCTAGCCCAATTATAAACCGATCCAACCGATAATTGTTTATGTGAAACACCGAAATTTCTAATGTCATAATGTCCTTTGATATTACCTCCATAAAAGTTTCGAAGTTTAGCACTAAACGATTTACGCTTTACTTTTTTAGTAGTTTAATGCTAAAATGTAAATGATCCAAGTTAAATTTTTAAAAGACCTTAATTCATGGTCTTACTAAGTACAAAAATGATTAATGTTTAATACGTAAAAAGCTATATTTGGTACTAAACTTATTTTTGTAAGTACTACAATTCAACCACGATTAACATTTAGTACTAAAATTCTACCACGATTAAAATATAGTACTAAAATTCACCCACAATTAATATTTAGTACTAAAATACACCCACGATTAATAATTAGTACTAAAATACATCCACGATTAGTACTAAAATTCACCCACAATTAATATTTAGTACTAAAATACACCCACGATTAATAATTAGTACTAAAATACATCCACGATTAGTACTAAAATTCTACCACGATTAAAATATAGTACTAAAATTCACCCACAATTAATACTTAGTACCAAAATACATCCACGATTAAAATTTAGTACTAAAATACATCCACGATTAAAATTTAGTATTAAAATACAACCACGATTAAAATTTAGTACTAAAATTCTACCACGATTAATATTTAATACTAAAATACATCCACGATTCAAATTGAGTACTAAAATTCAACCACGATTAAAATTTAGTACTAAAATTCACCCATGATTAATATTTAGTACTAAAATACATCCACGATTAAAATTTAGTACTAAAATTCAACCACGATTCAAATTTAGTACTAAAATTCACCCACGAATTATATTTTGTACTAAAATTCACCCACGATTAAAATTTAGTACTAAACTTCACCTACGATTAATATTTTGTGCTAAAATACACCCACGATTAAAATTTAGTACTAAAATTCTACCACGATTAATATTTAGTACTAAAATTCACCAACGATTAATATTTAGTACTAAAATTCACCCACGATTAATATTTTATACTAAAATACATCTAAGATTAAAATTTAGAACAAAAATACATCCAAGATTAAAATTTAGTACGAAAATAAATCCACTATTAAAATTTAGTACTAAAATACATCCACGATTAAAATTTAGTACTAAAATACATCCACAATTAAAATTTAGTACTAAAATTCACCCACGAATTATATTTTGTACTAAAATTCACCCACGATTAAAATTTAGTACTAAACTTCACCTACGATTAATATTTTGTGCTAAAATACACCCACGATTAAAATTTAGTACTAAAATTCTACCACGATTAATATTTAGTACTAAAATTCACCAACGATTAATATTTAGTACTAAAATTCACCCACGATTAATATTTTATACTAAAATACATCTAAGATTAAAATTTAGAACAAAAATACATCCAAGATTAAAATTTAGTACGAAAATAAATCCACTATTAAAATTTAGTAAAAAAGTAAGAGAGCTATATTCGGCTGTGCCGAATCTTAGATACCCTTCACCAAATTATACTTAAAAATAATTTTTTTTAAAATATTTTTAGGTAAACAAAATTTAAATTTTTTTTAAATTTTTTCTTTTCGAAATTGTTTTTTAATATTTTTTTTTTAAAAACGTTTTTTTCCAAAAATTTTTTTTAAGTTTTAAAAAACATTTTTTTTGGAAAAATAATTTATGACGAAAAAAATTTTTGATGAAAAAAAAATTCATGTTAAAAAATATTTTTCCCGATTTTGACCCATTGTAGGTCCAACTTACTATAGCTTTATATACATCGTTGCAATGGACTATCTATCATTAGATATCCATATTGTCTATATTATTGACTTAGTAATCCAGATATAGATCAAAAATAGGCCAAAAATTGAGGTTTTTTCCTTATATCTCAGCCATTTATGGGTCGATTTTGTCGATTAAATAGCAACCGACCTGGAAGTATTCCCGACATATTGATGTATGGAATCATGTATGTAAGTTATTTAGGGGCTACTTAAAGTTGATTTCAACATAGTGACGGACAGACGGACATGGCTATATCGACTTCGCTATCTATATAGCGATCCAGAATATACAGAATATATACTTTGTGGGGTCGCAAATGAAATATGTAGAAATTACAAACGGAATGACAATGAGGCCAAGAACGAATCAAGTCAATTTCGGATACTGTGTTCCAAAGAGAAGCGTATCCCAGAGAGAGCTTTCTATATCGATCAAAACAAATAGTAGTCGGAATGGACACAGTCTGGACCATAAAGCGGGTCAGGCAAAACTTCACAACCACTTCATTCTAAATACTTTTTAATAGGTACGGCAACATGTGGCCGAGCGTTGTAATGATGGAGTATTACGGTTTCATGCCTGGCTGCATATTCTGTGCGTTTATAATAAACCATTTTGTTCGCATCAAATACAGAGAATTGCCTTAGCGCCATGGATATTGATGTCGATTCGGCTGGTTGGCCGAACTTCATATACGCTTCGGGTTATCATAATGGATCCGTTTTTCATCGCAATTAATGATTCGCTGCAAAAATGATTTTCTTTAAAAGCGTTCAAGCATCATTTCGGCTATGCGAAATCGTATTTCAAGGTATCTCGTTTTCAATTCGTATGATACCCAATTTCCCTGCTTTTGGATAAATCCTGATGCTCGCAAACATTTTGAAATCACTGCTTGAGTAGCTTCCAATGATTTCACAAGCTCTTGTTGAGTTTTACAACAATATTCATGGAGTAATGCCTTATATTCATGGATCGCCTGGGCGATCTTTATCTTTCGTGTCAAAATCACCACTTCTGAACCGCACAAACCATCTCTCGCAAGCTGAAACCGATGGAACACATTCACCATCAGCTTTGGTGGGCAATCAGTGAGCATAAGCGGCGACTTAGTAGATTAATCGTCACTGAGACAGCGACGAATGCACATGCTAAACGGGTGCATTGCTATTTTTTGATTTTTTTTAACATTTTTTTTATGATAACTGAAAGAAATATTTGGATTCTTTAATCTATTTTGAACTTTAAGAAATCATTGAGCTATTGAAATGACTTGAACATTCATAATTGTCGTATAATAATTAATATCATGATGAAATTGGTCATAAACAAGTTTTATATGAACATAAAACTTTCTATCAATATTTGTGAGGATCGGTCCATAATTAACGCCTTCCCCATATAACCCCTGTTTCAGAAAAATATGTTATTGTCACATATTGATGGTGGGTATATAAGATTCGACACAGCTGAATATAGCATTTTTACTTGTTAGTTTTTCATGCAGTTTTCAAATGATTTATTTATAATATTTCTTAATATTTTGCTATTACTTATAGGATAATAATTGTTTAACCCTAAAGTAGAGTGTATCCATCCAAACGTGGGCATATTGCATGAAGAAATAACGATAACGAAAAAAAAATCTCATAAAACAAGACAACTAAGAAATATGATTTTCAATTGAAATTTATAAAACAATTAAAATTTCCATTTGAAAAAGTGACAACGTTTACAAACATCAAATATCAGCTTATTGCACGCTCTCCTTGTCCCTATCTGCTGCAACATTTTCTTTCTATTTTCGGAAAACAAAAAGTTCGAATGTTGGCTAGTTTTGCATAATGCACAAGAGTTGGCGGCTTTTTGTGGCCGTTGTCGAAGATGTTGTGGCTATTGCCACCCACTTGCTAATTGTAGCATTTAAACACTTGCGTGCTGACCATTTAATGCACGTTTTAGCTTAAAGCTCTCTGGTAAATATTTTGTGATTTTTTTCCAGCTATGTATTTCTAGACTTTTTAATAGGAAAAGCGGTTTTTAAATGTGAGTTTGTTTAGGTTTGTTATTTCCCCCCAATGGACGTTTTGCCTTTTAAATTGGATGGAGATTTTGTTTTCGTGATCTGCTTTTTTTTCCCCGGCAAACAATGGGGGTGTCAATGTGCCAATGTTTAGTTGTTTTTGTGTTGTGTTGTGTATATTTTTGGGGCTTTTTTTGTATTATTAAATTAAAAAAAGCACATTTTCATAAGCCGCTTAGTAAAAAGTTTTATGGCAAATGGTGGTCTCTCATAGCGACAATTTATATACAAAACAGAAAATGTTGCACGCATTTAAGTCTGTGGCAACAAGACACGCAAGCTGGTTGTGTTAACAAAAAAACTTTTAAAAAATGTTAAAAATAAACTTCAAAAGAATGAAAATTGTTTAACAATTGTCACTTAAAAGGCCCACCGATTACAAATTTCCAATTATTATGTAAGAGACTGAAACAAATGGAAGACATTGAAAATTTAATGAAATTTATTCCTGTATTTTTATAAATTCAAATAAATAAGAAACAAACATAATCTATGACGAAATTTAAAGAATCTGAAAAACACTTTTATTTATTTAACAGCAAAGTATCAATTGTGAATATTTAGTGCAGAATATTCGGTATATTTTCTCATTATTTTTGTTGTTTTTAAAATAAAATATTTAAGATTTTTTTAGAAATTTTACACCTCTTAGTGTGTTTTGCAAATGCACACAGTAGATGTTCAACAGATGCTAAAATGAGTACAGGGAATTATTAAGGTTTTATATCATTGTTAACGCGTCTTTAAACACCTTTAAATCCATTCACTCACGCCACGTGTTGTCCTGCTTGCCACATGCTACGATTATAAATATCGCCGCTCATGTGCATGCGTAGAGTGGAATATTTTCGACACCTACTGATCGAAGTGGGAAACTCCATACATGTGTGTGTCACCTCTAAAGATAGGAAATGTTAAACGTGTATAGAGATTAGCAAGGTCGCAAGAGGCTAAGGATGAACAATTTTACTTCTAGTAATTTTCCTAAGGCATAAAAATCTATTTAGAAGAACACAGCAGTTTTACAAGTAGTCAATGTAAACCTTATAGACAGTAATTGTTACTAATGTCTCATTACTTGGCTGACTCCAATTTATATATTTTGGGTCATTTGTCAACTGGTTACTTTATACATACCAGGTAATCTAGTAGGTAGCCAACTGCCACTTTAGTGACTCTAAGTAATCTAGAGTATAATCAATTTAAACTTTTATTTTTTACTCCACTTGAGAAAGTAGTTATTTTACCCACCAGAAGTAATGTATAGGACAGTAGTCGGATAATGGTTTTTTTATAAGGAATTGTTATTGACTGTCACTATTTGAGGTCAATTAGCTTCCGCTTAGAACCCGTATATATTAAAATAACTGTAGTTATGTAGCTAATAAAGTAACTAGCTTCAGCTTAATAAATTCAATATGAACTTAAATCAGTAAAATTTTCATTAATCATTGAATTAATTTATTATGGAATTAATTCATAACAGAATGCATTCCAACTTTGAATGATTTAAATTTTGTTAATTCAAATCTAATACAAATATTTTTTCTTCATTCAGTCTGCTTCTTGTTTGGCTTTTAATCATTTACAAAATGAATTGAAAAAAATTGATTTAATCCTTTTTGTAATGGATTTGAATTGAAGAAAAATTTAATCAAAATGGACCCTCATAAGATTCTAAGACGATCTAGCTATATCTGTCCGTCTGTCTGCCTGTTGAAAACACGATAGGCCCCAAACGAAACGAAACGAGCTAGCTGGATGAAATTTTCCACAAATACTACTCGGTTTGTTAATCCCATGCGTTACCTACTTTGGACCAGCTATCAGACAGTCGCTTTGTAAACTATGAAGGGTCAATTGACTCCCTAGGACACACAACCGTTAAGATTACTAGTCAGCTTATTTCTTATTTCCAACGATTATACGATTTTTTTTATGGGCCTCCAAAGATTCGGAAAATCAGTGGGCCCTCAAAAAAAGTTTTCATCACTTTATAGTCAATAGCTAATTCAGACTTGGTGATACAGCATAACTGTATATGGCAATAATATCGCTAAAAGTCCACTAAACTAATTTTACAAAAAATTGTTTTTTCGTGTAGTTTTTTGGAAAAAAAATTCCGGGTAAAACTCGGATTTTTTTTGGTCCAGTCAACTGTAATAAAAAATCTCCCTAAAGTATGCAGTACAAATTTAGATATTTTATTTCCAAATATATAAGAACAGGCAGATGTATGTGGGTTGGAGAAACTTGAACAACTAATATTAGTAAATGCTACCGGATGAAGCCGGGGCGGTCAACTAGTAGCATATAAAGATCACTTTGTACCTTAAAAATGTTCGTTATTTACTATTTTTGACGCTAAAACAAATATTTTTTATTAAAATAGTATGTGCTATATTATTTAATCGGCTCAGTTGATTTACAGTTGTTCAGCTTCGAAGGCGGAATGAGGATCAGTGGGTGGCTCCTCAAAATCTCCAAAAAGCCATTTATGATTCGAAAGAGCTGAGATTTTAAATACAGATAGTCCTTGAGAAAGTCTACACAAAATATGATTACGTCTGTAGGTATTTGGGTTTATTTTTTTTTTCACCTTCGTGAGAAGGGTAATTTATAGATAGCGGAGTTGATTAATCCATGTCCGTCTGTCTGTTGAAATCAACTTTCCGTAGCCCCAAATAACATACATACACGATTCATACATCAATATCTCCTCGCTCGGTTGCTATTTAAAATCGACCAAATCGGCCCACAAATGGCTGAGATATAAGTAAAAACCGGGAAAACCTCGATTTGTGGCCTATTTTTGATATATATCTGGATTACTAGTCATTAATATAGACAATATGGATATCTAATGATATTTCAAAGTCTATTGCCAATACATGTTGGACCTACAAAGGCCAAAGTAAGTTGAACCTACAAAGGGTCAAAATCGGGAAGAATATTTTTTAACCTGATTTTTTTTTCATCAAAAAAATTTTTTGTCATAAATTCTTTTTAAAATTAAAAAAATTTAAAAAAAAAATTTGGAAAGAAATATTTTTAAAAAAATTAAAAAACAATTTGGAAAAAAAAAATAATTTTGTTTAACTAAAAATATTTAAACAAATTTATTTTAAAGTATAATTTGGTGAAGGTTACTTGTTTTCGTTGTATTTTCGATTTATGAGAGATTTTCTACTTTTCTGCACGATCAACATTTTGATAATCTTTAAAGGCAAGTCTCATGATGTAAGCTATGTAAGATTGCGGCGTTAAACAACTATTAATCTGAAGATAGTAGAATTAATATATCCATCGTTTTCTCAGAAGATAATTTTAAAACTTTAACTATTTAAATGTTAGTATAAATTAAAGATTCATATCTACTGTCGGTTGTATAATATTTGGACATTGAGAGATCCATAGTTAATGTTTCTGCACTAAAATATAAGTGCATATTTTTTAAATTGTTAGGTCATATATTAATTTTTATGATGCATATTTTAGGCGCATATTTCCAATAATAAATGCACCTAGTGAACAATATGGTAGCCCTAATTTTAAACTTTTGCCATTTTCGATGATCCCAAATTGTTAGCTCTCATATGGGTACTCACATGAATATATTAACCACGACTGATAATTTCAGAAAATTCTTCCTATTTGAATGTAATAAAATAAAATTTTGGGGAACAAAAATAACAATTTAAACTGAGTATCTTTAAAAAAATCTAAATTTTTTAAAACGATATTTCAAAAAATTTTAATAATTTAAATTAGCAGATTTCGAGGAAATGTTGTTTTTAGTCATAAATTTGTTAAAATTATTTCTTAAAAATAAATTTCGTAGCCAATTTCTTTATTTACGATTTTGTAATTTTAAATTTCTAGGACATTGTTAACCCTTTTATATCTAGGGTCAAAATTGTCCAAGACATCAAAATTAGACCTCTGCACTAAAATATATTAAAAACAAGTAAAAGATTCGGCTTATATAATCGTATATACCTTTCACCTAATTATACATCAAAATACAAATTTTAAATATTTTTAAGTAAACAATTTTTTTTCCAAAGTTGTTTTTTTTTCATTTTTTGTAAAGAATTTTTTTTTTCGAATTGTTATTCTAAAATTCATTTTTTAAATTTTAAAAAAAAAATTTTGATTTTTAAAATTTTTTGTTAAGGTCCAACTTACTATGTCTTGTATACGTCGTTGCAAAGGTCTATATTAATGACATGGCAAATATTTGCTCAAAAAAGCGTAACCACTTTTTTTAGCACAAATTTGTTTGATGTGTTTACTCTTACAAGTGTTTTGTAAGATCAAACAGCATCAAATGAAATAAAAATAATTTTTTTGTTTTGAATCAACCTAAGTAAAATAAGTTTTTGAAATAAATAATAGAATTCAAAAGTATTTTATTTACTGGTTACGTTTTTTTCGTCAAATATAGGTCAAAAATCGTGGTTGTCCTGGTTTTTTCCTCATATATCAGCCATTTGTGGACCGATTTTGCTGATTTTAAATAGGAAACTTCTCGAAAGCATGTCTGACAGAATTATTGAAGATTTGGATCCCGAAGATATCTGGCATCCAAATTGATTTCAACAGACAGATCCAGAATATATATCGAGCCCTTAGCGCCAAATTATCGTAAGCGACATTTTCTAAATTTTTTTTTATAGCAAAAATTAAAATTTTATTGATCGACTGATGTTTTAGCGTTCTCAGAATATCAAAATTGTTAATAACTTCAAAATTATAGGGGGTAAGATTTTATCGTAAGTCGATGTGTACATTTTACAGTAAACGATTTTTATCGTAAGCGACACATAGTGGTATAGACAAAAATGAGGGAAATAAATCTGTAACTTCTAAATGGTTAGATTGGTTTGAATGAAATTTCACATGCGCAAAGAAGAAGTGTTCTCGAGTTTAAGTTCTGAACGTGGACCTCATGGGCCCACCAGTGCCGCGACCAAGGGTCCTAAAAGTAGGACACCTCGGGTATATTACATTTTTAAAATGATTCTATTTCTTCGTGTTCCGATTTCAAAAAAATTACACACATAAAATCTTTTCATCGAGTGCTACAAATGACCTAGTCGTAGCTATCAATCGTCTCTTATACCTTTGGAGATATTCGCATTTGAAAATTAAATTTTCAACATTTTTACCCAACCTACTCCAGTTTTTTGATAACAGCGTATCCAAATATTTTCCGATTTTCTCCAGTTTTCCTTCATTGGACTAACAACATACGTATGTGTCAAATAAGAAAAGAACTGTTTAAAAATAATGACTAAGTCCAAAGTTATATGCGTTTGAATTTAAAAAATTTTGAAAAGCCGATTTTTCGCTAATTTTTTTTGAAAAAATAACTTTTTTTCTTTTTAAGTTATCGCAAAAAATTTCTAAGAGGATGTATAAGGAATTTATACTTTCTAAAAGCTAAGTTTTCATAAAATATTTTATAGGAAAAAAAATTCAAAATTTTTGTTACCGAGGGGACCAGGTCCTTTCAAAAACACCTATTTTTTATGTAAAATTAAACTTTAGGGCAAAAATTCTCAAATCTCATATTCGATATCAAAATATAATAACCAATTTTAGATGGCCCAATATACTTTTAATTATTTTGTAATGGATTCCTATAACTCCGACCCTGGTATGGATATTATAGCCAAAAAACTAAAAATTTCCATTGTAATATATCGCATCATAAAATGTTTAATTCTATGTATAAATTTCAAAATAATCGAAAAAACCCTCTCCTGTAAAATTTGTGTTTTGTCGCTTACGATAATTTGGCGCTAAGGGGTCGATATACTTTATAGGGTCGGGAAATTATATTGTGGAAATTACAAACTTGTATATACCCTTCTCACGAAGGTGAAGGGTATAACAAGAATGAAAGTATTGTCGGATAGACATCGTTTAATCGACTCAGAAAGTGATCGATATTTGGTGAGAAATATGAGTGATCACAGTTCGAGCTAGGATTCCCGTTCAAATGCATATTTTCAAAGTTATTAAGCTTTTTCTCGATTATAAGCTTATTTACAAAGTTTTTAACGATTTTAGATTTAAATATCACTGATCTATTATTATTTAATGCTAACATTTTGTTCTTACTTAGGAACCATACGCAAATGTTGTGTAATTTTAAATACAACAAATTCATTCAATATTGATTTTAAAAAATCAGCCATTATTTTCTAGAACATCGAGCAGATGTGTCACAGGTGTTACATTCCTTAGTTCGTCCACTACTAAACAAATATTAAACAATAGTTTTATGAAGGCGCTTAAAGATTTCAAAAATTCGCGGTACTCGCCAAAATACTGTAATACGAGTTAGTATTACATAAACATTTTAAGGACACAATAATGCACATATGTTCATTTTACTTCTAATGATTTTATGGCCAAATTCTTAGATTCTTAGAAAATCTTAGGTTTAGAGGGAAAACTAAATCATAAAGTTAAAGGGGATTTTCCCAATGCAAAAAATAAAATAACCCAAGGACAACAGGTAATACAGTGATACAGCTTGGAAAGGGTTAAAATCTAAGTACAGGATTTGACAGATTACAGGTAGCTTAAGGGAATTAATATTGCTACCTGAATAGAGTATAAAAACCCATGGCACTAGGGAAATCATCAAACATTCGCAATTTACATTTGTAAACGTCAACACATCAACTAACTACTTGTGCAAAAATAAAATAAATAAAAATGGCCTGTGTAGACTCTGATAATTTCTCAGCCAACGATTTAGCTCTGTTCATTGAAAGCATGGAACAAATTTCTCGCATGGAAAGTATGAAGAGACAACGTCATCAAAGAAATCGCAGCCACAACTTAATGGACACCTTGTGCAATTTAGATCAAGAATACCATGATGAAATCAGTACAACACTCTCATCTACCGATCAACTAGAAGATGAATCCATCATGGAAAGTTTTGAAGAAAAACATATTGGCTACAACTCAACCTGTCTACTACCAAATCAATACTATGCAGTGGACTATGATCATACTTATTACAATCAACCAGATGATTCCTTGTCATGTCACAACACTATCTACAGCTTGCCTTATGACGGTGTGTCTTCAACCAATTTGGATGAATGTGCTTATGAGTCATTGGATTTGCAGCCTGAAGAACATTTTAATCATCAATACGAAGAGCCTAGCGAAGTGTTAAAGAGTGCCAAATCGAAACGAAAATTATCTATTTTTGGCCTGGTACGCAAGAAGTATAAGAAGTGTTTCTCAAGCAAAACCAACAACTGGCATAAAAGTGATTCCTGGACTAAGCTATCTGTGCTATAAAGCCTTACTAACGAGTTAAATGAATTTTAAGCGAAAGAAATCAGCTGGTTAATGTTTAACTAAAAGCGAACTGACGAAACCAGCTATTGGACAATATTAAATGAATTGATTTCATTTAAAGCATTTTTAAATTAGTTAAGTACGATTATGATTATAAATAATAGATATTTAGTTACATATATAGTACATAGTTTATTGTTTAATATTACTGTGAGACCAATCAATAAAATTGATAGATAGAAATAAATATATAAAAATAAAAAAAAGTCTAATTTATTTATTTTATTTGATAAAAAGACATTTCGAGGCATAACTTCGATGAAGAAAGGAAAAATATATAGTGTCATCTTCAGTAGTTTCACGAATTATCTACGGGCAAAACTAGAATATTCTATTTCCACAATGATCACCTAGAGCTTTTAGCAGCCTTAATATTAGCAGTTTTAACAGTTAATGTTGTCATACTAATAAACAATGGTAATTACAGCGTGTTATCAATATTGTTAATAAGTAAAAAGTTTCTACTGATGATAATGTATAAACATGACGAATGACTTTAACTAATAATGCAGTTTCGTAAAAATTGTATAAACGTTATAAATAAAATTTCCATGTTGTAAATATTATAGGCCGTATTCGTAAACAAATTTTAAATTTAAACAACGTTTTAAAATCAAATTTTGTATGGAAATTTTGCTTTAAAACATTGTTTAAATTAAATTTTTTTTTTATGAATGCGGGGGTATATATGGAAGTCATACCTCAATTTGAAGTTTTATTGCATGAAGATATCATCAATATTTTTAATCCTACTGGTAATTTTACGAAACGAAAAATGTCTATAAAAATTGATTTTTTCCCTTATTTTCAAAAATTTCGTTTTGAGGGAAATTTTATTTAAACATGATTTTTCATAGTTCTTTTTATTATTTACTAGCTGACCCGACATACGTTGTCCTGTCTAAATTAAAAAAAATGCTTGTGTTAGATTTGTGAGTAGCGGTTTGAAAAGGGTAAAAATAGTTAAAAAGAAAAAAAACAAAATATACATAGAAGCGCTACTGAGAGACAAAGAACCTAAGTTTGTTGTCAAAATCCTAAGTCTTGCAACAACAGAATACATGTAAATCAATGTACATATTTTGAGTTTTTATATAAATCTGTACAAATCACTTTTTGGCCAGAAACATGAGTGATCACAGATCGAGCTCCTTTTCTTGATTAAACACTTATTGGCCAAGTTATTAGCGAATTTATATATTTTGAGTTTTTATATAAAAAAATAAAATCGAATCAAGCTTAATTTTCTTAATTAAACGCTTATTGGCCAAGTTATTAACGAATTTAGATAGTTTGAGTTTTTATATAAAAAATTGACTTTTGTTAAGAAATATGAGTGATCACAGTTATTAACGAATTGAGATATTTTGAGATTTTATGTAAAAAATCGACTTTTGTTATGAAATATGAGTGATCACAGATCGAGCTGCTTTTCTTGATTTAACGCTTATTGACCAAGTTATTAACGAATTTAGATACTTTGAGTTTTCATATAAAAAATCGATTTTTGATCAGAAATATGAGTGATCACAGATCGAGCTCCTTTTCTTGTTTAAACGTTTATTGGTGAAGTTATTATCGATTTAAGCTATTGTGAGTTTTTCTATAAGTAATCGAATTTTGGTCTGAAATATGATTGATCTCAGACTGCTGTATTTTGCAGATGTATTTAATAAGTGGGCGTATTAGTGGACGTGAACAATTTTTATTTATGTAAAAACTTTTGCGGACTATGTATTGCTAACATTAAAAAAAATTAGTTAAATCGGTTCAGGTGTCCTGCGATTTTAGATATATTGAAAAAAAATTGGCGTGGTAAATTTTTCTTTTAGTAAAAACTTAAATTGGAGTACTATGATCATTTAAGCAAAAAATTAGACAAATTGATGTAGCCCTTTTCCGATTTTAGATAAATCGAAAAAAGTGGGCGTGTCAATTTTTGGGCTATGACCAACAGTTTTAAAAAAAATTGTCTAAATCGGTCGGGCCGTTCTCTACTGATGATTTTTATTTATATAGATAAAACTTATACAAATTTGTTAGCATTAATTAATTATTTTACTAGTTTTTCAGCAATTCCGTAAAATTTGTCTAATATCCCATTAAACCAAAAACCAAATATATCTACATTTTAAACTTAAAGGTCATCAAATGCCTAAACATATACAAATTCTTTTAATTAAAATAAACCTTAAAAAATTACCAAATTCCCCAAACAAAAATTCAAATTTCCCCAGAAACTGTTATAAAACAATTATGGGACTAAATTAACTATTTTAGCACTTTTTTGAAAATCCCTAAAAAAAATTTTAAACGGGAAATACACAAATCTACAGCATTAAAACTATAGCTATATACAGTTAAAATTGAACGATTTTACATAATTTGAATAATAATATCGAGCCCTTAGCGCCAAATTATCGTAAGCGACAAAACACAAATTTTACAGGAGAAGGTTTTTTTGATTATTTTAAAATTTATACATAGAATTAAAAATATTATGATGCGATATAATATAATTTCGTTCAGGCTATTTGTCTATTTTTCAAAAATATTTATAACTTTTGACAATTAAAAATTCATGGAATACCAAGGCGAATTTACAGTACAGGTGGCGTTAACAGCACAGCTGATCTACTTTTTTTGTTCGCCTTGGGGGCAAACTTGTCAAAAATTGTTTACAAAACCAATTTATTTTATGTCAAAACTTGTTTTGTTTACCTTTTTAGCTTCAAAAAAAGTTTATAAGATCACAACCATTTGACACGTGCATTTGGAGCATTAGCGCTACCATTTTCACCGCAAACTGTGCCACCATTAAAGGAGCTTCCATGAGGACTTTTGTAGTGCTCGATGAGAAGATTCTACATGTATAATGTTTTTGAAATCGGAACTCAAACCAAGAAATAATATTGTTTTAAAAATGTAACATACCCGAGGTGTCCTAATTTGAGGGCCCTTGGTCGCGCCCCTGGTAGGCCCATGAGGTCCACGTTCAAAACTTTAACTCGGCAACACTTCTTCCTTGCGCATGTGAAATTTCATTCAAACCAATCTAACCATTTAGAAGTTACAGATTTATTTCCCTCTTTTTTTTCTATACCACTGTATGTCGCTTACGATAAAATTTGTTTACTGTAAAATATAAGCATTGACTTACTATAAAATCTTACCTCGTATATTTTTGATGTTATTAATAATTTTGATATTCTGAGAACGCTAAAACATCAGTCGGTCCATAAAATTTTAATTTCTGCAATAAAACAAAAGTTTTAAAAATGTCGTTTACGATAATTTGGCGCTAAGGGCTCGATATGGTTGAAGCTCAATTGGATAAGAGGAGAGTAATTTTTATCTAACACACGAGTATTTACAGATTATAGTATTATATATTATTGAAGGCCGATTTATAGTGAAATAGAGCCAACAAAGCACAGATTCACTGGATGTAGATACCAAGAATTACATAGACGACTTTAATGCAGCACGGAATAGACCCCGAAGTTACCACAAAGAATTTTCTAATTTGAAAATCATAAAAATTTCATAAATTCTATTTTTTATAAACATTTGCTAATGATCACTTAATCACCCGAATTCTCCCTATAAACTTTCATCAACAGGTAAAGAACTTTAAAACTTAAATGTTCTAATTTGAAAATCAAAAAATGCCATATGTTCCATTTCAAGTAAAATATTCTCATATGTTAAAATCACCCAAAAAACCCCCATAAACTAAGGACATCAGGTAACAGAGATTCAAAAAGGTTTCAACACGTGTGCTATTTAGCTACGTGGTAGTTGCAATAAGAATATTTAGCTACCTGATTTACTATATAAACACACGACAAATTTTAATCCGCACTCATTTGTTACTTACTGCTTAATCTATCAACATCGCTATATTTGAAACTACAAACCAAAATGGCCTGTGTTAATTGTGATAAATTCTCCGCCAACGATTTGACTCTCTTCATTGAAAGCTTAGAACAAATCACTCGCATGGAGGCTCTGAAGAAACAACGCCAACAAAGAATTCGTGCCCAATACTTGGTGGACACTCTCCGCTATTTGGATCAGCAGTATCCAGCCAGTAGCAGTTCAACTCTATCATCTACAGACATACCAGAAGACGAATCGGTTATGGAAAGTTTTGAACAAAAACAAATTGCTTACTATGCTTCTACATGTGTGGTTCCACAAAATCTATACGAAGTAATGAATCATCAAAGTCCTATTGAGATCGACGATGATGATTCCATATCATGTCACACCAGCATTTATAGCTTGGCTTTCGAATGTATGGCTTCAACAAAATTAGAAGAATCTGATTATGAAACGCTGGATATGAAGACCGAAGAGAAAGAAGAAACTCATCATTATGAAGTGCCGAATAAGATGACTAAAACTGCTAAACCCAAGAGCAAATTTTCTGTACTTAATATGCTACGCAAGAAATATAAAAAATGTTTCATCAAGAAATCAAACAACTGGCATAAAAGCGAATCTTGGACTAGGCTAACTGCAGTCTGAGATAGTGACCAAGTAAACACAAATGGTTTAAGAACAGGCTAATAGTCAACAGTGAAAAGAGCTGTGAACAAATCTGGAAATAAATGGAATTCGTTTGAGAATATGAGACGCATATGATTTGTAATTTGGATACAAATGTAATTCTGACAGTAATCAATAAAATTGGTTTAAATAAAAACAAAATAAAAGCGCATTTAATTATTATTTATTTTACAATACGGTTAGTCCTTGACTTTACTAAAAATGTGTTAGGTTTGGTTCCATGGGCAGCAACTCTCTTGGGTCCCTTCAATATAAAACAGCAGGATAATTATACGTCCGTTGTCTCCAAGTTAAACCAACCAGATACCATGATGAAGGAGTAGATTCGTCTATAACTCATCTCATCGTTTAGCTCATCCAGCATGATAGAAATGGAATTTCGAGGCTGTGTTCCTTCAGGTTTATCAGAGCCGGGTATTGGCAGAATAGGTGAGGCACAGTCTCCTCTTCTTCATTATGACAGCTTGTACAGTAGGCGCAGTGTTCTAGCATTTGTCCCAATTATAAAGTGCGCTGTAATGAAATTCCATAAGTATATTCGTCTTCCGGTAACACAGTAAGGCTCGTTGGTTCACTCTTTTTGTGCAGTCTTTGCTTCCATCTTGCATCTAAAGAGGGAAATACTTATCATTCATCATCGAACCCCTTTTGGCAATTCATCTGCTATAAAATTACCCATCGTGTCCTGGGACTCATATCCTAAAATGTCTCGCTATCTCATTAAGGGATTCCACAGATCTGCCTTGGTGTAAGCATGTTGGGTTTTAGAGATTAGTTCCGTTGGAATGGTCATTCTCAGGTATACGTCAATCACCCTTTCTAGGGTCTTCAATAGAAAGTATACAAGACTAATTGGTCCTTTGGTTCAGTATAAGTTGCCATAACTCCTTTCGGAATGAAGACTACTCTACACCTCATCCTCCATTTAAGTCAATCTGATGATCAGCAGAAATGATGGATTCTATCGGGTTGAAGCTTTTGGTTGTCTACTGAATTCTATCACAGTCTCATCGCCGACTAGGAGGCATCCAAGGAAATAATTGTCAAATAGTACCTCAAGTGTCTCTCTACTATTCTGAGTCCATTTACCGGTAAGATTCATAGAATTTTACATAATCGATTAGTCTCATAGAATCCTCCACGCCGCTACAGAAATACCTCCAGGCTTTCCTTTTCGCGTTAGTCGTAAGGTTCTTGAAGTGATTCAATGAGGATTTTTATGCCGGCCAAGCACCCAGTCTCTTTGCCTCGTTGAACAGTTTACGACACGTCCTTTTGGCGAGTGCTATCGCAGGATTCCACCAACGAGGTTTATTCCTACCTCTGAAAAAGGTTATATGACTCACATATCAATCGACCTCCATAACACGAACAACTTTATGGTTCTTGTGAGAATCATTACTTCCTACAAATTTGTTTCAAACGACTTTTCGTTCCAAAACGACTCTCCAAAGCTACAGCTGCATCAACAGCAGGAAGTTTTTCACAGGAGTCTCTACAAAGAGACAGCTGCAGAGCAAGAAGGTTTTTCCCAGGGAATAACTTTCGACGATAACATGGTTTTTATAACAACAAATTCGACTTGATCATGGAGAGGCCTTCTAGTAAAGGTTGTAAATTTTTTGTGTTTAATTTTTTATATTACTCGAGTGATCGATTAATTTTTTAAATTTCCTTACTAACTTAAAAATGTGTTTTTCAAGCTAGTCCAGGAATTTAAATTGAGATGAACGTTTCGATAAGAAATCAAACAACTGACATAACGCCGAATCTTGGACTAAGCTAACAGTAGTCTGAGGTAGGAATAAATGGATTTCATTTGAAAATATATTACGCATTGAACTCCTATAAAATTATTGTTGGATAGGGTCATAGAGCTGACATAGCAGATATTCATTTGATGTAGATACCAAAAATTAAAATGTAAAATTACATACACGGCTTTACTGAAACACGGAATAGGCCCCGAAATTACCATAAGGAATTTTCTAATTTGAAAATCATAAAAATGACATAAATTCTATTTTTTAGAAACAAATGCTAATGATCAGTAAATCACCCGAAATCTCCCTATCAACTATGATTATCAGGTAAAAAATTTTAAAAATTAAATTTTCTAATTTGAAAATCATAAAATGCCATGTGTTCCATTTTAAGTAAAATATTCTAATAAAATGTAAAAATCACCCAAAAACCCCCATAAACTAAGGACGCAGGTAACAGAGATTTTAAAAGGTTCAACACATGACTGTTGCAATAAGAATATTTCGCTACCTGCTGTACTATATAAACACACGGCAAATTTTAATCCGCACTCATTTGTTATTTACTACTTAATCCATCAACATCGTTATATTTGAAACTACATACCAACCAAAATGTCCTGCGTTAACTGTGATAAATTCTCCGCCAAAGATTTAACTCTCTTCATTGAAAGCATAGAACAAATCACTCGCATGGAGGCTCTGAAGAAACAACGCCAACAAAGAATTCGTGCCCAATACTTGGTGGATACTCTGCGCTATTTGGATCAACAGTATCCAGCCAGCATCAGTTCAACACTTTCTTCCACAGACACACCCGAAGATGAATCGGTTATGGAAAGTTTTGAACAAAAACAAATTGCTTACTATGCTTCTACATGTGTGGTTCCACAAAATCTATACGAAGTGATGAATCATCAAAGTCCTACTAAGATCGACGATAATGATTCCATATCGTGTCACACCACCATCTATAGCTTGCCTTTCGAATGTATGGCTTCAACAAAATTAGAAGAATGTGATTATGAAACGCTAGATTTGAAGACCGATGAGAAAGAAGTAACTCATCATTACGAAGTGCCGAATAAGATAATCGAAACTGCTAAAGCCAAGAGCAAATTTTCTGTACTTAATGTACTGCGAAAGAAATATAAAAAATGTTTCACCAAGAAATCAAACAACTGGCATAAAAGCGAATCTTGGACTAGACTCTCAGCAGCCTGAGGTAATGATTTGGATAACAGCTGATTTATGAGAGAAAACAGCAAGAAGGACCCAAGTAGAACATACAACTGGTTTATGAACGAGCTAAAAGTCAACAGTGAAGACAGCTGCCAACGAATATGTTGGAATAAATGGATTCCATTTGAGAATATATTATGGATATGATTTGTAATTTAGAGAACAATATCGATAATTGTGACAGTTATCAATAAAATTGATTTAAATAAAAAGAAAATAAAACGCTATTATTTATTATTTTTCATATAAAAGGGTTAGGCCTTGGCTTTAGCAAATATGTACTTGTAAAAGGTTATATGTCTCACGTGGCAATCGCTCTCCCTAATACGAACAACTTTATGGTTCTTGTGTGAACAATTACTTCCTACAAATTTGTCTCAAACGTTTCGGAACAACTCGTATCTCTCCTAAAATCAACCGCAGGAAGTTTTTCCCGACGATTGATTTTTCGTTCCGGAACGAATACATTTTTTATTACTCGAGTGATCGATTCAGTTATTAAATTTCCATACTGAAGTGTCCATTATGAAGGTGTTGTTCAAGCCGGGTCAGGAATTTAAATTGAGAAGACATTAATGCCTTGGAGTTGATAGACTTAACAATCAGCATCCTTAATACGGGCAATTTTTCTTGTGTGAAAACCATTACTTCCTAAAAAATTGTCTAAAATGACAATTGAATTTTCGTTCTGACTCGAGTATATCCAAAGATACAGCTGTATCCACAGCAGGAAGTTTTATCTCAGGAAATATCTAACGACGAATGAATTTTACTGCTGCATTAAGAGCAATAAGTTTTTTTCCAGGAAATATCTTTCGACGATTGCAATTTCTTTTCGAAACGACCTGAGTCTCTCCAAAGATACAGCTGCCTCAAGAACAAGAAGTTTTTATCCAAGATAACAGAACTTGTGTTCAGTAAAATATCGCTCATATGGTGCTGATAATGAAGAGGACTGAGTGAATATTTAATTTACCGATTTCTGCTGTTCTTGGTTTGTCAATTATTCGTGTTTAATCTTGCTTGAATAGAAGTTAAACATTTTTTAATTACACGAGTTCGAGTTGATCGATTTTTTAAATTTCCTTTCTAACTTAAGAGGGTGTTGTTCAAGGTCGGTCAGGAATTTAAATTGAGAAGACATTATTACCTTGGAGTTAATAGCCTTGTCCTATAAAAGTATTGTAGGATGACTTCTAGGGTCATAGAGCTGACAAAGCAGAGATTAATTTCATGTAGACAAAAACCTAAATGTAAAATGACATATACGAATTTACTACAACATGGGTTAGGCCCCGAATTTATTACAAAGAATTTTCCAATTTGAAAATCCATAAATTCTATTTTTTAGAAACATTTACTAATAATCTCTAAATCGCCCTATACACTATGATCACCAGGTAAAGAAAATTTTCTAGCTTGAATATCATAAAATATGCATTTTAGGTTAAATATTCTTTAAATTCCCCATAAACTAAGGCCACCAGGTAACAGAGATTCAAAAAGGGTTCAACGCGTGTGCTATTTAGCTACGTGGTGGCTGTTGCAATAAGAATATTTCGCTACCTGCTGCACTATATATACACACGACAAATTTTAATCCGCACTCATTAGTTATTTACTGCTTAATCCATCAACATCGCTATATCTGAATCTACCAACAAAAAATGGCCTGTGTTAACTGTGATAAATTCTCCGCCAACGATTTGACTCTCTTCATTGAAAGCATAGAACAAATCACTCGCATGGAGGCTCTGAAGAAACAACGTCAACAAAGAATTCGTGCCCAATACTTGGTGGATACTCTACGCTATTTGGATCAGCAATATCCAGCCAGTAGCAGTTCAACTCTATCATCTACAGACATACCCGAAGACGAATCGGCTATGGAAAGTTTTGAGCAAAAACAAATTGCTTACTATGCTTCTACATGTGTGGTTCCACAAAATCTATACGAAGTAATGAATCATCAAAGTCCTATTAAGATCGACGATAATGATTCCATATCATGTCATGCCACCATCTATAGTATGCCTTTCGAATGTATGGCTTCAACAAAATTAGAAGAATGTGATTATGAAACGCTGGATTTGAAGACCGAAGAGAAAGAAGAAAGTCATCATTATGAAGTGCCCAATCAGATGACCGAAACTGCTAAAGCCAAGAGCAAATTTTCTGTACTTAATATGCTACGCAAGAAATATAAAAAATGTTTCATCAAGAAATCAAACAACTGGCATAAAAGCGAATCTTGGACTAGACTATCAGCAGTATGAGGTAATGATTTGGATAACAGCTGATTTATGAGAGAAAACAGCTAGAAGGATTCAAGTAGAACACACAACTGGTTTATGAACTAGCTAAAAGTCAACAGTGAAGACAGCTGTGAACGAATATGTTGGAATAAATGGATTCCATTTGAGAATATATTATGGATATGATTTGTAATTTGGAGAACAATATCGATAATTGTGACAGTTATCAATAAAATTGATTTAAATAAAAATAAAATAAAAACGCATTTCAATATTTTTATTTATTATACAATTGGGCTTGGCTTTAGGAAATAAAAATGTTATATGGCTCACATGGCAATAACCCTCAATAATACAAATTTCCTAAAAATTTGTCTCAAACCAAAATTTAATTTTCCGAACAACTCGAGTGTCTTCAGTTGCATCAACATCAGGAAGTTTTTTCCCGGAAGAAATCTTGCGACGATTGAGTTTTCGTTCCGGAACGACTCGTATCTCCAAAGTTACAGCTGCATCAGCAGTAAGTTTTTCCTAGGAAATATCTTTCGACGACTGAATTTTTGTTCCGGAACGACTAAAGTCTACAGCTGCATCAACAGCAGGACATTTTTTTCCCAGAAAATATGTTTCGACGATTGAATTTTCGTTCCGGAACGACTCGTATCTCCAAAGATATAGATTCGCCAACAGCAGGAAGTTTT
Organism: Calliphora vicina; assembly: GCF_958450345.1. Lineage (NCBI taxonomy): Eukaryota > Metazoa > Arthropoda > Insecta > Diptera > Calliphoridae > Calliphora > Calliphora vicina. The sequence goes on along the minus strand of NC_088784.1, from coordinate 96,476,955 downwards.
TTCTCAGGAAATATCTTGCGACGATAATACGGCTTTATAACAACAAATTCGATTTGATTCAATAAAACCTTATTTGTATAGTGCAGATAATGGAGAGTCCTGAGAAAATATATTATATACCGAGCTCTTCTGTTCTTCGTTTAGTTAGGGTTGTCAATTATTCGTGTTTAACTTTGTTCGAGAAGGTTATATAGCTCATATGGCAATCGCTCTCCCTAATACGGACAACTTTGTGGTTCTCGTATGGACCACAATTTCCTACAAAAAGCGTCAATTGAATTTTCGTTCCGGAACCTCTCGAGTACTTTCAAAGATACAGCTGCATCAGCAACAGGAAATTTTTTCAGACTTTAATACCAACAAATTCGACTTGATTTGGTAAAACATCGTTCATATAGGGCAGAGCATGGAGAGACCTGGGGAGACTTTCTGACAATATAACATCTTTCATGGAATATGCCTTCTACAGACAATTTTTGCAATAGTTATTACTTTCTGACATATGTAAAATTATAAAGTTCCCAATAGGTAGGCATATTGTGTTCCTACGAAAAGTCACGCTCCAGAATGCTCCAGAGCATTGTGGATATTTTTCAGGGGTTAATCGGGAGCATCTGAATTCCATATCTTTCTCAAAAATCTGAATGAAAACTGTAATCTTCCAAGGCTGATATAAAAACTCCCTTTTAAAAACGTTTAGATGCATTTACTTCATTAATCTTTAAAAGAATTATTTTTGATCTGTAAGTACCCAAAAAAATGTTAAATATTACAATGCGTTTTATTAGTTTGCCTTGGCCATAATAACATATAACAACTTTATGATTGTTTCATGGCATCAGGGTCAACTTGTCGCAATAAATCATTGAATGTGGCGCTTAGAACAAGCCGCACTTATTGGCCAGAGTATCAAGTCATAAAATGTTTGGTGAATTATGTTTATAGTTTTGTTATGAATAATAAAAAAAATTCAAAGTGAAATATTAATTTTAATGCGGCAAAAGTTAACTGAAAGGCATTAATATTTACATACATATGTAAATAAAATAGCTATAAACAGGCAAAATATTAAAGAGATTTTAAAAATGTAAGTATTTCAAAAGTTTAAACTATAATTTATTATATAATCATTAATCCAATTTTAAATTCTATAAAATAAAATCACTGTACTTAAATCCATCATTATAAGAAGGTCGTCATCATCTCCATCACTTCTATTCATTGAACTTAAAACAATATACGTTCATTAGAAGTTCTAAAATCTTTGTAATAAGGCGTAGACATTCACAACTACTTTGTCCGAAATTTGTAGTGAAAATAGTACATCGACATGCTCAAACATGTTCGAATACTCGTACGCAGACATTTAGACATTTACTCTGTTGTTGTGTCCTTCTTGAGACTGTGTGTGCAAGTAAGTCAAGCCAATGGCAATAATTCATTGCCAACAAATAAATCTTAAGCCTTTTCTGCACGAACACACATTTACTCCAGGGCCAAAGATAATATTAGATTAGAAAAAAATGGAAACTGCCAACATAAGTACGTATTTCAGTACATGTAAACTTATATGCGAGTGTTGAGTGAGAAGTGATATTATAGGAGTTATTCAATTGTGTATACCTAGGGTACCAAACCAATTGCCAGTAGCGGTCCCAGGTTTACGCTTCCATATCAATGTCTCGCCCAGCCTTTTAAGGATGTCAGACTTTTCGGGACTACCAGTGGTGGATGGATCTGATTGCAGCTTGAATATCTCTATTCACTATCAAAAATATAATATCTCAATATCATGGCGGTTACGTGACAATAATTCGATTTGACATCCTAATTTCGGATTCCTCAATATTGTCATGATTCTTTATAAATAAAGATCATACGATTTCTGCGGTATAGCAAAAAGGTACAATATAGGAATCTTGACTATATAAATCAAAAAATGTTAAGGACATAAAGAATGCTCATCCTAGACCTATAATTTTTTTTTTGGAATTTCGAAAAAATTTAATTTAAAAATTTTTTTTTAGACAATTTTTTTAAATTAAATTTAAAAGAAAAAAAATATTTTTTTATAATTATTTTTTCACAAATAAATTTTATAAAAAAGATGTTTTTGGCGAAAAAAAAATTCGGGTTAAAAAATATTTTTCCCGATTTTGACCCATTGCAGGTCCGACTTACTTTGGCCTTATATACATCATAGCAAAGGTCTTTGAAATATCTATCATTAGATACCCACATTATTTATATTAATGAATTCGTAATCCAGATATAGATAAAAAATAGGTCAAAAATCGAGGTTGTGCTGTTTAACGACGCACAGTGGTTTAGAAACTTTTTTTTGGAAATAATTCGATATCTTGGGAACTATTGAAAACATTGCTACGAAATTTCATATGGTTTGAGCTGAAGTGTTTTCGAGTTGATTTACGCCCCATTAGCGCTAGGAAGCTGAACAAACGCCCCTCAAAGTTGGTCACCTCAATTCTCAAATTTTTTGAAAAAATTATCCGAAAATAAATGAAAACACGTACAAATTTTTCAAAGGGGGCAATGTTTGTGGAGCTTCTGAGAAGTAAATAAAGGCTTTTTATATAAGTGTTTGATATTGTTGAAAACATTATGACTTCAGAATTGATATTTTAGTAAAATTAAATAATTTTATGAAATTTTGGGACTTCATTTACCGTAAAAACTAAAAGTGAACATACTGGTGATTTTCCACGAATAAAAATATAAAATTTGAATTAATATAAAATTTTAACAATTACAGATATCAAAACAAAATTTGGAACCAATATAGACCCAATGTCCTCAAATCAATGATATTAGAATTTTTGAAATTTTTTATTTTCAAATACCGAAATTCCTAAAACAGGGAAAATGTGTTCCAAAAACTGAGTTTTTTTAGAAAAGTACCTACTGTGACATTATTTACCGTGTGATAGTAAAAATACTTAGTAGGTATTTAAGAAACATATGGGCTTATACAAATATGTAGCTTTTTCGTGGATCGGTGCTTTGACTTTTTAGAATTTTTTACTCAAACCGAAATTTTTATTTAAAATTGGTTAAGTTTGGATAGGACTGAGGGGTCCGCTTAAGTGAGCCACATTTTTCTATACACGCTTTTGGATTAAGTTAACTTTCCGGATCATATAAAAATTCTATATAGTCCCGAAGAAATTTTTTTCTACAAAAGAGAAAATATATGCGCTTTTTTGGGAAAAAACGTAGAAAATACGGCCCTTTTTACAAGTTCCAACTTTGGATGCGTATAACTTTTTATAGGGAAGAGATAACTGTTAGCAAGTTTTATTTATTTCGTTTAGAATTTTATCGGAAATATAGCTGATATTTTGAAAATAATTTTCGACACTCCGTAGCCCCGCCATATCTAAAAAACCATAAAAAGATCGAGCAAAATTAAAAGAAATAAATCAATAAACCTGAATATCTTTTCAACTAATAGATATAATGTATTTTTTGTAGATCTTCTCAAGAACTATTTATATTCAAAATTTCAGCTCATTCGGAACACAAATGGATTTTTGGCGATTTTTTAAAAAAAAATTAGACCAGAGGTGACCAAATATGAGGGGCTACGTACTTGCCCCCATTGGCGCTAGGAAGCTGAACAAACGTAAATCAACTCGAAAACACCTCAGCTCAAACCACGTGAAATTTCGTAACAATATCTCCAATAGTTCCCAAGATACCGAATTATTTCCAAAAAAAAAGTTTTTAAACCACTGTGCGACGTTTATAAATATTTTTTAACCCGAATTTATTTTTTTCGCTAAATACTGAAAAAAAAAACAAAAAAAATTTTGAAATTTAAAAAAAAAAATTTTTAAAAAAAAATTCGTAATTTTTTTTTACAAAAAATTAAAAAAACAACTTTGAAAAAAAAAAAATTAAATTAAAAAATAAACATATTTGGTCACCATGAGATTTTGTGTAAAAAAAAACTAAAATTTTTTCGGAGTTCAAGACATACAGGATTAAGATTTTGTTATTGTACTCAGACTTTTCGCAATATTCAATCGGTAGTTTTAGTCAGAACTAGCTGACACGGTGCGCTTCGCCACCCCGCCAAAGTACCAAAACTGTCTCCCCCTATAATTCTCAATCACTTAGGAACATATACACTTAATTTCATGATTCTAAGTCCATTGTTATAGAAAATTAAAAAGTACCATTATAATAAAGAAAAAGTACCATGAAGTATCCGCTTGAATTTTCACTCACTTAGGACTATATATACTTAATTTCACATTTCTAGGTCCATTATTATAGAAAATTTAAAAAGTACCATTAGAATATAGAAAAAGTACCAAAAAGCAGCCACTTCTGGATTCCCACCCACTCAGGCCCATGTAAGCTTTATTTCATGTTTCTAGGTTCATTGGTGAAGAAATTACAAAAAGTACCATTTGAATAAAGAAAAAGTACCAAAAAGTCTTCCCCTAGAATTCTCACTCACTTAGGACCATATACATATGTTTAATTTCATGTTTCTAAGTCCATTGTTATAGAAAATTCAAAAAGTACCTATAGTTCAGTTCTCACTTTTTGGTACATAAATATTATCCCCTATTTCTAACACTAACTTCACTCAGATACATATCAGCTAACTTTAATGTCGATAAGTGAAATAATTTAAAATATTAAAATAGTACCATTAAGAGAAAAGTACCAATTTCCCTTTTCCTCCTTGAACACCCTTCACGTTTGATATTTAAAATTTTTTCATTTTTGCAAAAATTGTTTATGCTACAGACATGTCTCAAACGATTAAAATCTGTGTTAATGTGCCCAAGAATATGTTTTAAAAAAAGTACCAAACTGTTTACCCGGATTTGGCCTAAAATACACCTTGGCTCTCGAGTTCCAAATAACAACCTGTTAGTTAATTTTTCTATGATTCCAGGAACCAATGTTAAAAAAATTATCAACATCGGCTTAATAATTTGCAATAAAATGTATTTTCCCGATTTTATCCCCTTTTTGGTACTTGTTTTATCCCCATTGCGGTGGTAAAATATTATTAAAATAAAAATCTATATCGTGGTGGGTGTTCTTAATAAAATATTCGTATGTCTATGTCAATTTATAGAAAAACATATTTTATGAAAAAGTACCAAAAATAAACACAATTTTTATCCCTTAAGGGTTCGAATTTCCAAAAAGTACCAAACTTATATTTTTTATTTTTTGATAAGTAAAGAATACGATTTAAAATTTGATTCTATGTTTATTGGTTTAAAAGATACATAGAGTGCCAAAAAAAGTACCAAAATAAGTTTTTACCCGTTTTCTCCCCTAAAGGGTTCGAATTTCGAAAAAGTACGAAACACCTGTCAGCTTATTTTTTAAATGGAGTAACATGCAATTTCAAGTTTTTTTGTATCTTTATTAGATTTGAAGATATAAGGTTACCGAATTTACCCGTTTTTAACCCCTAAACGTTCGAATTTCCAAAAATCTCTTCTTATCGGAACGTTTTGGGGTGACAGTTAAAATTTCATGGTTCTAGCTTCAGCCGTTTGGGTTGTGCGATTATGAATCAGTCAGTCAGTCAAAAATAATAGACATTTTATTGAAAAATCCTGAATTCCAAATGAATTTCCCAGATGAGCATGATTTACCAAACAGCCCTCGCTGCTACAACTGTTTTTAAGTATTACGAAAAGTAATATTGCTGCTGCTCAAGTATTTATCTTGGAAAAAGTTTTTGTTGTTAAGTTAGAAACAGAGCGGAGGAACATAGAACATTTTTAGGAGTAAATGAACGAATAAAGAAACGATATCAAAACAACAGCAACAAGGTTAAATAATCCCTGAATGAGTTGTAAGCCACATGTAAGCTGAAATATCAATATTTATTTATGGCTAAACGGAATGCTTACCATAACACAGCACAAACGAACTTAACTCGAACTATTTGAATGGAAAAAAAAACTTACGATTTCAGGGAAAATCTAAGATGAGATACGTAATGTTAACACACAAAAATGTGTGTATGTATTTGCATGACTGATACGTGTTTATGATAAATACAATCATTTCAAATGGAAAAACTAACAGTTTTATAGAGATTCTTACCATTTTGCTATTTTTACTTGTTAGAGATTGCTTTGAAAATCATAGAATTAAACTGAGTTGGAGAAAAGAGAAATGTGTACAGGAAATTTAAGGAAATCATTGTTTATATGGCTAAATTAAGTTGCCAACGTAACCAGGAAACCAAGGAAAAGTAGGGGTGGTAAAAATAGATAAACAAAACTGGCTAAAAATTGAAATTAAATGAAATTTAGTGTTTAAACAAAACTTGCTGTAAAAAGTAGAGATATTGTAACAAACTTAGCTAAACTTTGCTTAAATTTTAAATAAAAATTTAAAAGCAAAATGGGTAAAAAGGGTAAAGGCAACAAATTGGCCAAAATGTCGGAGGAGGAACGGGCCCGTTATCTACAACTAAGAGCCGATATAGAGGAAGAGGCCAGAAGGCGTAAAATGCAATTGATATCCATGTATATGAAGGTGTTTAGTTTATAACAAAGTTGGAATTTTTAATAATGAAATGTTTATTAATTCTGTATATTTTTATTAGAACAAACTCAAGCGCGAAGAAGCCTTTTGCCGTCTCAATATGGCCAAAATCAATCAGGAGTGGCGTTCCATTTTACGTCAGGTCAAGTGCCAAGAATTGCGTAAGGAAATCGTTGAAATGGAAAAATATTGCAAGGATATGATGGATCATAAAGATAATGTGATAAGGAGTTTGCTTAACGATTTAGAAGTGGCCCATGGCCAGCATGATAACATGTCTCAGGCTCATATGGAAATGGTGCAGTATTTCATAAGTAGGTTTTTTTTGTTTGGTTTCTACAAGGCAAAAACTAAATGTACCCAACTGAGCTTTGCAAAATTGCACGGCTGCCTGTTAAACTAAACTTTATTTCTAGCAAGATTGGCTACCGATTCGATATGGTTAAAATATAATTCTTAACGATAATATGGATTATTACGGGATTGCACAGTGGGGCTGAATCAAAATTTTTTGGAAATAAATCTGGCATTTCTAAATGGCTGGTCCGATCAAGATAAAATTTGATATGAGTGTAGCCAAGGAGAATTCGAGATTAAGTTATTAAAATGGTCCCTACAAATGATCCAGGGGCGGCGCTATGGGGGCTCAAAGTAGGGTACCTTCGACAAGTAACATTTTTAAACACGTGCAATTTTTTGTTTCCTATCCGATTTCAAAGATATTTAGGCTATTTATCTCTTATAATTTCCGAGTTATAGGCATTTCAAAATTGAAATTTTAAAATTTTGCTATACCTTGGCCCGCTTTTTTAAAAATCTACTGCGTACTTTTGGATCCAATGAACTTGAATTTTTTTATTAGTTAGACAACTAAATTGCCAATAACATACAAAAGATTTCAGAGCAATATCAATTGTGGATACAAAAATAAACGATTTTCAATTTAAAAATTAAAAATTTTTTTTTGTTTTTTCGGGCGAAAAGGTGACTTAAATCTATTTTTATTAAACAAAAACTTTCCTTAAAAACATATAATAATTTTATGTGTTTCTGTAAGCTAACTTTACTGAAAACATTTTGGTGTTTTCCTATTTTTCGAATATGTCGCCCCTATGCACTTCGCAATTTGACCTTCTTTTTAATAAAATTTCAACTTTGGGCCACATGTTCTAAAATCCTAAAGCTGGGATCAGAAAACGGTAAGCAGCTTTGGAAGCCTTGATGTGTTCCCTATTTACACCCAAAGTATTTTCTTTGCTCCGAAGGAAATGTGGACCCTATGGTCAAAATTTTAAAAAATACCATTTTTGGGATTTTCGCTCCAATTTTTAGGAATTGCGGGATTCTCTTTGACCTTTTTTTGTTAGTTAGACAACTAAATTACGAATAATATACAAAAGATTTCAGACCGTTATCAATTATGGATCTAAAAATAAATGATTTTCAATTTAAAAATTCAAAAAATGACTTAACTCTTTTTTTTTATAAAAAAAAAACTTTCTTTAAGAACATATAACAATTTTACGTTTTTCTATAGAGCGACTTTATGGATAATATTTTGGTATCAAAAACATGTCCTATTTTTCGAATATATCGCCCCTACGCCCTTTGGAATTTCACCAATTATTTATCAAAATTTCAAATTTGGGCAACATTTTCTAAAATCACAAAACGGGGATCAAAAAACGGAATGCAGTTTTATAAACCTTGATGTGTTCCCTATTTATCTCTAAAGTATTTTCCCAGCTCCGAAGAAAATTTGGACCCTATGGTAAAAATTTTAAAAAATACCATTTTTGGGATTTTCGCTTAAATTTTTAGGAATTGCTGGATTCCCTTTGACCTTTTGACAATTTTTTTTTGTTTAAATTTGTTATTTAGAATGGCAAATTTAAAAAACTTTGAAAATTCCGTCGAGTTTTGTTAATAAATAAAGATATTATTACATATTACCTATTTATTGAGTTTCTAAAACTAAAATTTGTTTGAAAATTTTAATAAAATTGAAAATATTAGAAACACTTTGATCCACGTTTATTCCGAACTAATTTTTTTGTTAAGTAAGTTAATTTTGAAGTCAATATCCCAATAAGATTCAAAAATATAACACTTTAAACTCCGCACAGTGGTACGAGAAAAAAAAGAGGGAAATAAATCTGTAACTTAAGTTAAGTTTTCCCTAATTAATTTGCCACGTAAAAAACATAAGGTAGACATATTATATATCAATGGATAGAGAATTTTCAATAATGAATATAACTTTTGACAATTTAAAAATTCATGGAATACTTTTTTGAAAAATATGACAAAAATGCTTTTTATTGAGTTTTTGAATTAATACAAATTTTTCAAATTGAAATAAAATTTTTATTTATAAATATTTTTTAACGAAATTTTACACTTATATAGACTTTTTTATTGAAAATTTTGAAATTTGTAATCAGGAATCCCGCAATTCCCAAAAAAGTATTGAAAAATTCCAAAAATGGGGTATTTTCGTTTTTTGGCTATAATATCCATACTAGGGGGGGGGGGGTATCGGAATCCTTTACAAAATAATTAAGAACACATTGGGCCATCTAAAATAGGTTACTATATTTTGATATCGACTATGTGATTTGAGAATTTTTGCCCTAAACTTGAATTTTACATAAAAAATAGGCGTATTTTTAATGGACCTGGTCCCCTCGGTATCAAAAATCATACATTTTTTTCATTTAAAATATTTGATGTAAAGTTAGCTTTTCAAAAAGTACAAATTCCTTATACATCCTTTTAGAAATTTTTTAGATAACTTAAAAAGAATAAAAGTCCTTTTTTCTCAAAAAAATAGCGAAAAATCGCTTTTTATTTTTTTAAATTCAAATGCATCTAACTTTGTACTCAGTCATGCTTCTTAAACAATTCTTTCTTTACTTGATATACTTAGACATCTGCTGTTAATCCTCTAAAAGGAAAATGGATAAAATCGGGTAATATTTGGAACCGCAGTCATCAAAAAACTGGAGTAGGGTGGGTACAAATGTTGAAAATTTAATTTTCAAATGCGAATATCTCCTAAGCTATAAGAGATAATTGATAGCTACGAAGATTCTATATATGTATTTTTTTTGAAATCGGAACACAGACGAAGAAATAGGATCATTAATAAAATTGATTATACCCGAGGTGTCCTACTTTATGGACCTCTTGCCCAGCTCCTGGTGGGGCCATGAGCTTCAGATTCAAAAGTTAATCTCGATAACACTTCCCCTTTGCGCATGTAAAATTTCATTCAAATCGGAGTAAGGGTTTAGAAGTTACAGATTTATTTCCCTCTTTTTTTCTCATACAACTGTGCTCCGTACTTCAAAAATATTGCACTTTCTGGATAATTTGTAGGGCCCATTTTAATATCTTAAACTCGAATACTACATCGGTTTAAAAATTACAGATTTATTTCCAAAAAAATTTGATTCTGACCCACTGGGGTATTTGAACCTAGGTTTGAAATAGAAATTGACTTGTACTAAAGTGTTCTTTCCATTTTAGATATTCAACAACAACGTTTGGAATTCTTTCGTGACAATTATGACTCGGAAAAGCATTTAATGTTGGAAGAATTCCAGGATGATCATAAGAAGTTAAAAGATTTGAGTATTGGAGCTAGAGAACATTTGGAGTGTGTTTACTACCAGCTAGAGGAGAAAAATGAGAGTGAGAGGAATATGGCTCATGAGAAATTTCTGGCCCAGTTGGATGACATTAAAGCCGAGGTAAGAAGGAGGGTTCTCTAAATTGCCTCTTCGAACAGTAGATGGTTTGCTGAATAAATTCAAACAATCTTTATCCCAAAAGTGTTGACAAACTGAAAAACATAGGGTTGAACTAGAGAAGCAAATTTGTAAGATCAATACATGGCATTTACATTGGAAAGTGATTTCGGGTATATGGCCACCGCGCATTCTAGACGTCTAATTTTGGGTAAATTTTTCGAGCATTGCTGGCTGTATGTTACGAACAATGTTAGCCTACATACGTCAATTGCTGCTGGTTTATCAGCAAAAACCAATGGCTTCACAGGAAACTATCAAGAATTGTCAAATCCCACGACCTAGGAGGCCAAGGTCAATTTGCACGGATCAATTTCATCCATAATTTCAAACAAAAAATCATTGATCATGGAGCGGTAACGATATCCATTAACCGTAAAGCGAGCTTTGGCTTAATTTTTTATGAAATGAGGTTCGAGCATTATTCTGGTAATTATGTTTATTAAAAAACCCGTTAAGCGAAAAATTATGATAGTCGCCTATAATTTGAGCAAATCGTTGACTGATTTTCAAAGTAAATTTGGATAATTTGGTAGCATTGATCAAGCATGAATCTATGATTTGATTTGCCAGAGTATGACAGTTCCTAAGTTCTATTGGGCATTAAAAAGCAACTATTAAAAATCTCCACTTTTCATTTCAACTATGGAACCCTAGAAAGAAGGGAAATGTAATCCCTAAAAACACTTTGTTTGAAATTTAACATTTTATTCCGAAACATTAGAATTAATTCTCTTTCTTTTCCCTTATTCCAGATGCAATTACGCATCGAAGAAATCACCGAAAAGGGAGAACACAAACTCGAACAACTTTGGCGTGAATACCAGCAAGCTTTAGCCGACTATGTGGCTCACACTGAAGGTTTCTATGCCGACTATATGGATCTAAAAGAACGCGACGAGGAGTACACGAATCAAACACGAGATTATTGCTATGAAATCGAAAAGGCCAGCAATCAATTGGCCAGTTTGAAGTTGACTTTGGCAGATGCTGAAGATACAAGTGAAGTACGTTTAAAGCATTTAAAACTTATGAAGGAGCATTTAAGCAACAAGTTTAATGATGTGAAGGAGAGAGTTGATCGTGAAATGCAAGATAATGAGGAAAAGTTTAAGCTAATGAGTGTGGAGAGTTATAAGGCGGTAAAGGTATGAGGAGAGAGAGAGAGGAAGATATTGGTTGCAAGTAATTGGTTTTTGTTTGCTTGAATTTTAGTATTTTAAAATCTTGTGTGACAAGGGCAATACAATTTTGCAATTGGCTGCAGTTTGCCGTAAATTTGAGACGGAAAAGGAGAAGATCTTACCTTTGGGCTTGCCGCCCATAACAAAAATTATGTTTGAAAATGAGAATGAGTTACAGGAGGACATGCCAGAGGAAGAGCAAAAGGTAAGAACATCAGCAACTATAATTTCAGTTCCTCATTGGCTTCGTTGATAGCCAGTTCCCAGTGTTTCGAAAATGTCGAATCGTCATATGAAGGAAGTTTTGCTTTATTTCTTTAATTTGAAAAAAAGTGCCGCTCACATTGCTCACCAAAGCTTATGGTGATTGTGTTCCATCGGTTTCAACGTGCTAGACATGGTTTGTGCGGTTCAGAAGTGGTCATTCTGACACGGAAGACAAACATCACCCATGTCAGCCAAAAAGGTTTGAGAATTGGAGACATTACTCCATAAATATTGTTGTAAAACTCAATAAGAGCCTGCAAAGTCATTGAGATCTACTCAATCAGCAATATCAAAACGTTTGTGAGCAGTAGGATTAATCCAAAAGCAAGGAAATTGGGACCATATGAATTTAAGCCGAGAGATCTTGAAGAACAATCTTGTATGAGTGAAATGTTGTTTCAACGCTATCAAATACATTTTTGCTCCGAATCATTACTAGTGATGAAAACTGAAGGCATTAGGATCATATGTGAAGCCCGTCCGAATAGAAACCAAACGCAATATCCATGGCGCTAAGGTAATGATCTATATTTGGTGGAACCAAAAGAGTCCTATTATGAGCTGCTCAAATATGTCCAGACCATCACATGGAACCTGTACCTAACGCAACTGATTCGTTTGCAGCGAGCAGAGGCCGGAAGACGCTCTAAATATGCAGCCAGAATATTCCTTCATGAAAACGCTCCTCAGTGGTTTAGAATAATTCGGTATCTCAGGAACTATTGAAGATATTGTTACGAAATTTCACGTGGTTGTGGTGTTTAGCAGCTGCAGACTGCTAATGGGGGCCAGTGCGTTGCATTCAAAGTTTATGAAGCACTGTGCGCTAGGCCACATGTTGCAATACCTGTTAAAAAGTATTTAGAAAGAAGTGGTTGGGAAGTTTTGCCTTACCCACCTTATAGTCTAGACCTTGTTCCGTCCGACTACTATTTTTTCGATGGATGCAGAACGCTCTCTCTGGGATACTCTTCACTTTGAAACATAGTATCCGAAATTGGCTTGATCCGTTCTTGGACTCAAAAGAAGAGAAGTTCTTTTGGTTCGGAATCCATATGTTGCCAGAAAGATGGGAAAAGGTCATACCTAACAATGGCCAATACTTCCAGTAAATTTCTATTGTACAAATGTTTAAAAATGACAGCTAAAAAATTTAAAAAATCCCGTATTTTAAGTCATCCACCCACCATAATTTATTTTAACAGATCGCACATCGCACAGTGGTATGAGAATAAAAAAAGAGGGAAATAAATCTGTAACTTCTAAACCCTTAGGCCGATTTGAATGAAATTTCACATGCGCAAAGAGGAAGTGTTAAGTTTTGAATTTGGACCTCATGAACCGACCAGGAACGGGACCAGTGGTTCCCAAAGGAGGACACCTCGGGTATGTTCAATTTGTAAAATGATCCTATTTCTTCGTTTGTGTTACGATTTAAAAAAAATTACACATATAGAATCTCCTCGTCAAGCACTACATAAAACCCATCAATTATCTCTTATAGCTTAGAAGATATTCGCATTTGAAAATTTAATTTTCAACATTTTTACCCACCCTACTCCAGTTTTTTGGTGACCGCGGTTCCAAATATTCCCCGATTTTATCCATTTTTCTTTTATAGCATTAACAATAGATCTATATATCAAATAAAGAAAGAAGTGTTTAAAAATCATGGCTGAGTCCAAAGTTATATTCATTTGAATTTAAAAAAATTAAAAAAAGGCGATTTTCCACAATTTTTTTTGGGAAAAAAGTACTTTTATTCTTTTTAAGTTATCTAAAAAATTTCTAACAGGATGTATAATGAATTTGTACTTTTTGAAAAGCTAACTTTACGCCAAATATTTTAAATGAAAAATACATTTATAATTTTTGATACCGACGGGAGCACGTCCATTCAAAAAATGCCTATTTTTTATGTAAAATTCAACTTTAGGGCAAAAATTCTCAAATCGCATATTCGATATCAAAATATAGGAACCTATTTTAGATGGCCCAATAAGTTCTTAATTATTTTGTAAAGGGTTCCGATAACCCCGCCCCTGGTATGGATATTGTAGCCAAAAAACAAAAAAATCCCATTTTTGGGATTTTTCAAGATTTTTTTAGGAATTGCGGAATACTTGATAACAAATTTCAAAATTTGTTTTCATTTTTGCATTTTAAATAGAAATGTGAAATTTCATAACTGTGAAATTTCATTAAAAAATATTCATAAATAAAAATTTTATTTCAATTTGAAAAATTTGTATCTATGCTAAATTCAATAAAAAACATTTTTTGTCATGTTTTTCAAAAAAGTATTCCATGAATTTTTTAATTGTCAAAAGTTATATACATTTTTGAAAAGTAGACAAAATCCTCTATCCATTGATATATAACATGTCTACCTTATGTTTTTTACGTGTCAAATAAATTAGGGAAAACTAAACAACTCGCTGAGAATTTACCAAATTCAAAACTTAAATTCGACCACACTATCTCTTTGCGCATGTGAAATTGCATTTAAATAGGCGTAAGGGTTTAGAAGTTACAGATTTATTTCCATCTTTTTTTATTCTCATACCACTGTGCATCGTTTGTTTTTTGAAATAAGTTGCAAAATTTACTCAAAATCAAACATTATTAAAATGAACTTTCACATTCTTCTCTTTTTAACTTTCCAGGATGGTTTCTGTAACTGGTTCTTAATGGAGAACTTCTGGAAACGTGTCAACAATGTGAAAATCGATGTAGTTTGTTTGACTCAACGTAAAAAGTCGCTGGAAAAAGAAAATGAACGTTTAAAAGCCGAGCTTCAACAGCGTTTAATTAACCTAAACATTAGCAATGGCATTAACAATCACATCAATGATTATTTGGCCAAAAGACCCAGTAGCATGCGTGTGGAACGCGTGGAACATTATGATTTAAATACTCGAAAACAGTGTCAAAGTGCAGATGTTAATTTTGGAAGGCGAGTTATAAAACCATTTGCCTGTATAACAGAAGCCAATTTTACCAATGCAGTACGTTCGAAAGTAATGACAAAAGGCAAACAAAGATTGGCCAAAATTGTGGCCATAAAACATTGAATTTTTGTAATAAAACCATCATAACTTTGAATACAAAAGATGAAAACTAATAATCTAAAAAACATTATTTTTTTTTTATCACCTCCAACAAAATTTCCCACTTAATCTGGTATTGTTGTCAGGCTTTCTGACAAAAGGAAATGAGAAGAAACAAAGGACATGGTCATTTAATAGCAATAACAAAAATATGCTTCATTCGATTTGATGGCGTTGGATTATTTCTGGTGGCTTTCATCAAAAAAAAATTTGACAAACAATAAAAAGAAAAATTTATTAAATGTTATACATAAATTCCGTTACCAAGTTTCATTTATTTTGTTGCCACCTCAACATTTATCACGTTTATTTATTTATTTGTTTTGTTGGTTGGTTGGCTCCTTTCTAAACCATCTAAAGTACAAAATCCAAAAATAATCTTTGAAGCTTAGAAATGTTAAAATTTTTATTTGTCCTGATGGTTTATTTCACATTACACACATACAATTTACTATATATTTTTTGTCCTTATTTGTTTGTGTAACTTTTGTTATATTCTTTTCTTCCATCAGGCTGTAATGATTTGCCACTGTCCTTTATTTCAACTTAGTGCTTCACCGCACTTCTCATTTACCAACTTCCTTCCTTCCTTGCGTGTCGAATTGAGTTTATCTGTAAGTGTTTTTTTGAGTCTTTTTTTTCTTCTTTTCTGTGAATTTTTTATTTGTTACAATAAATCAATCACCGGAGATATCAACATATTTTTTTTCGTTCGTTTTCGTTTTTATAATACCAGATGACAAATTTAAGAAACGCCAAAATAATGTTCTACTTTCTTTTGATGAGCCCAAGAAAATAAAAGAAAATAATGCGTTTTAATGTTTTATTTATAGTCTTTTATTTTATGTTAACGCTCAACTACAATTGCGACTGTGAACGATAACTGCTAAAGTTTAGGAGGAAAATTGGGAAATTTATAAATTTTACGAATTAGTTTAATTAAGATCAGTCATGATCTAGACTTGAATATCGTTAAAGGTATTTATAGACGGCAATACTGAGTATTAATATTTGTCAAAAATTCAAGCATCATAATATAATTTCATCGTCTAAACAAAATTTGTATTGGATTTTAAAAAATACGAATGATTTTTTTGATTTACGGTCGGTATTCAAAATTTATTTAAAACAATTCAAAAACATTCTATACTTTACGACATTTCGATTTTTTTTTCGAATTTTGTCGAATTTGGTACCAACAAAGCGTCATATGCGGGAAGTATTGCTTTACTTCTTTAATTTGGAAAAAAGTGCCACTGAAGCACCGATAGCTCAACATTGCTTAGACCCCTTTCACACTAGGCAATTTAGTTGCACAAGTCTTTTGCCCAACAACAAAACAGCATGCAAAATTGTCTTCTCCTCAACACGACATTACCACTGACATCAACAAACACAAGAGACTTGCGCAACTAAATTGCCTAGTGTGAAAGGGGTCTTATGGTGAATGTGTTTCATTGGTTTCAACTTGTGAGAGATGGTTTGTTCAGAAGTGGTGATTTTGACACGGAAGACAAAGATCTTCAGGAAACCAAAAAAGTTTTAAGACCAAGAATTGGAGACATTAATCCATAAGATTGTTGTCAAACGCAACAAGAGCTTGCATAATCATTGGAAGCTACTCAAGCAGCAAGATACATCCAAAAGCAGGGAAATTGCATACCATACGAATTGAAGCCGACAGATCTTGATAGATTTGGAATATCTGAAATGCAGCTTAAACGCTTTAAAAGAAAATAATTTTTGCACCGAATCATTACTGGCGATGAAAAATGGATCAATTACGATAACCCGAAGCGTAAGAGATCGTATGTGAAGGACGGCTAACCAGGCGAATTCTCTGTGAAGCCGAGAGACCAAAAGGGTCCTATCTATTATGAGCTGCTGAAATCTGGCCAGTTCATCACAGGGAACCTGTTAAGAACGAAAGATATTCGTTTGAAGCGAAGTAATATTCCATCATGAAAACGCTCGGCCTAATGTTGCAATACCTGTTGAAAAGTATTTAGAATGAAGTGGTTGGGAACTTTTGTCTCACCCGTTTTATATACCAGACCATGTCCAATCCGACTTCTATTTGTATCGATCGATGCAGGACGCTCTCTCTCTATTTCCACCGAGATATTTCTTCAAGTTGTGCTAAATCCGGATTATAGAGCGGAAGACGGAGCATTTCATAGCCTAGTTTATGGATTTTTACCATGGAAACTGCACATGTGTGTGTACCCGATTATGATTAAACGTGGCAGCCATCTTGCGGAAAGCTGTCTCATACCCAAGTGATTATTCAAAATTGAAACCATGTCAGATGCTTCAATAATCTCTCGCACTTTCAATCTCCGATCAGCCAATACTATATCGTAATTTTTTCCAATTGTTTCGGATGTAGAGACCTTAACTGGACGTCCAGAACGTTCGGCGTCACAAAGAAATTCACTAACCACTTTTTATACCCTTCTTCTTCGTGAGAAGGGTATATGTACATAAGTTCGTCATTCCGTTTGTAATTTCTACATTTTTCATTTCCGACCCTATAAGGTATATATATTCTGGATCCTTATATATAGCGGAGTCGATTAAGCCATGTCCGTCTGTCTGTTCGTTGAAATCAATTTTCTGAAGACCCCAGATATCTTCCAAATCTTCAATAATTCTGCCAGACTGCTTTCGAGAAGTTTGCTATTTAAAATCAGCAGAATCCGTCCATAAATAACGGAGATATGAGCAAAAAACCGGGACAACCACGATTTTTGACCTATTTTTGATTTATATATGAATTACTAAGTCATTAATATAGACAATATGGATATCTAATGATAGATATTTCAAAGTCCATTGCAACGATGTAGATAAGGGTATAATTAAGGTGAATTTAAATTCCTTCTTAAAAATGCAAGTTCGAAGTTCTGTATCAATTTTTCTGTCGATAATCTTTAAATTAAAGCTTTATATTAAAAAGGAAAACAGCCAATTGTATACATTATTTTCCACATTTGCTCACTATCAACAGCTAACACTGTATCATGTTCCCAACTATTCTCTACGCAAATTTGTTTAATATAATTTAGCAAATTATATGATTGTATAGCCATTGGTCATCTAGACATTTCAAGAAAAAAAACGTATATTTCCCTTTCAAACTCTAAACCTCCTAGCTTCCAGCTTTACACCAAATAACTTAAGAGCAAATTTACATTTTTTGTGTCTGCAGCAAAGGAAAAACTGACACAATCTTAATAAAAGAACAATCCCTTGGAAAAATAAAATATATATAATATAAATAAATTGCCTGAATATGAATATTTTCAAAATTTTATTGCAAACCTAAGCTAAATTTATTTTATAAAGTGGGTGGTTTTTTTCTGCTAGACATAAAAATATATTTCTTTTTTTTTTTGTTTTGGTTGGCGGGTGGAGTGGTAAGACATTTTAAGAAGTCATAACTTTTCATTTAAAACCATAAAAAAGGTCTTCTTTTGGCATGTGTATGTGAATGGCTTCATGGTGCAGCATGAAGGGAAAATCTGTATTACAACCAAATAAGAAAAATAAATAACAAATACAGACATTCATTTAAACATTGGCCAAAGATTTGAATAAAATATATGGTAAGAATATTTGGATATAAACTAAGTGAGAATAATAAATGGCAGGCAACGACTTTTCAAAAGTCAATCCAAAACTTATTTCTCAAAAATGATACTGACGATAGAGTGCCGGACTATCAATATGAGGTTGCGAGTTCGATCCCCGATTGTATATACAGACAAGAAAAACGCTAGCAATTTGTATATTTTAACGTTTCAAAACCATAAACTGCCGACTAATAGATCATTAGATATTGAATGCTATAATCATTTGGAAAGGCAATCACGGACTTGGCATTCTGCAGCAAATATTCCCACAAACTAACAATACCTACAATAATAGTATAAGGCATATTACAACAATTTACAGGAAGAAGCAGTGCAATAAATCTTAAACAAAAAACACAACTTGTTTGTTACAACAGTGAGAGATAAAGACAAAATAACATCTGCATGGTCCAGCCAACCAACCAACCAGACAGATAGACAACCATACAACTTAACCAAAATCCATTTATATACATGACTACACACCCTCATCTATGTCTGGTCAAGTTATGAATGTTATGATAAGTTTCAAAGCTCAAGCTAAATTCATACATATATTTTTACGTGCTCAAGTGTGTTAGAATAAAAAAATTAAATTAAAATAATGTTTATGGAAAATAAAATATGAATAAAATCAATAAAATTTTTATATTTTAATTTAGTTAGATTTAGTTCCAGTAACTTTTTAATTACTTCTAGTTCATTTCGTAATGACATAAATCCAATGAATGTTTTAGTCTGCACTTTTTTGTATTCATCCCTTTTGAGATGTTTTTCTGACCGAAAGAGGTGAAGTATCCTAAGGAAAATAAGTATTTTTTTTAGAAAAAACATAAGTTGTAATAACAACAAAGAGGTCTAGTTCAGGTTCTTTTTCAGGTTCTAGCTCCGTTTCAGGTTCAGATTTTGTTTCTGCTCCTAGTTCAGGTTCTAGTTCAGTTCTAGTTCAGTTCTAGTTCAGTTCTAGTTCAGTTCTAGTTCAGTTCTAGTTCAGTTCTAGTTCAGTTCTAGTTCAGTTCTTGTTCAGTTCTAGTTCAGTTCTAGTTCAGTTCTAGTTCAGTTCTAGTTCAGTTCTAGTTCAGTTCTAGTTCAGTTCTAGTTCAGTTCTAGTTCAGTTCTAGTTCAGTTCTAGTTCAGTTCTAGTTCAGTTCTAGTTCAGTTCTAGTTCAGTTCTAGTTCAGTTCTAGTTCAGTTCTAGTTCAGTTCTAGTTCAGTTCTAGTTCAGTTCTAGTTCAGTTCTAGTTCAGTTCTAGTTCAGTTCTAGTTCAGTTCTAGTTCAGTTCTAGTTCAGTTCTAGTTCAGTTCTAGTTCAGTTCTAGTTCAGTTCTAGTTCAGTTCTAGTTCAGTTCTAGTTCAGTTCTAGTTCAGTTCTAGTTCAGTTCTAGTTCAGTTCTAGTTCAGTTCTAGTTCAGTTCTAGTTCAGTTCTAGTTCAGTTCTAGTTCAGTTCTAGTTCAGTTCTAGTTCAGTTCTAGTTCAGTTCTAGTTCAGTTCTAGTTCAGTTCTAGTTCAGTTCTAGTTCAGTTCTAGTTCAGTTCTAGTTCAGTTCTAGTTCAGTTCTAGTTCAGTTCTAGTTCAGTTCTAGTTCAGTTCTAGTTCAGTTCTAGTTCAGTTCAGTTCTAGTTCAGTTCTAGTTCAGTTCTAGTTCAGTTCAGTTCTAGTTCAGTTCTAGTTCAGTTCTAGTTCAGTTCTAGTTCAGTTCTAGTTCAGTTCTAGTTCAGTTCTAGTTCAGTTCTAGTTCAGTTCTAGTTCAGTTCTAGTTCAGTTCTAGTTCAGTTCTAGTTCAGTTCTAGTTCAGTTCTAGTTCAGTTCTAGTTCAGTTCTAGTTCAGTTCTAGTTCAGTTCTAGTTCAGTTCTAGTTCAGTTCTAGTTCAGTTCTAGTTCAGTTCTAGTTCAGTTCTAGTTCAGTTCTAGTTCAGTTCTAGTTCAGTTCTAGTTCAGTTCTAGTTCAGTTCTAGTTCAGTTCTAGTTCAGTTCTAGTTCAGTTCTAGTTCAGTTCTAGTTCAGTTCTAGTTCAGTTCTAGTTCAGTTCTAGTTCTAGTTCAGTTCTAGTTCAGTTCTAGTTCAGTTCTAGTTCAGTTCTAGTTCAGTTCTAGTTCAGTTCTAGTTCAGTTCTAGTTCTAGTTCAGTTCTAGTTCAGTTCTAGTTCAGTTCTAGTTCAGTTCTAGTTCAGTTCTAGTTCAGTTCTAGTTCAGTTCTAGTTCAGTTCTAGTTCAGTTCTAGTTCGGTTCTAGTTCAGTTCTAGTTCAGTTCTAGTTCAGTTCTAGTTCAGTTCTAGTTCAGTTCTAGTTCAGTTCTAGTTCAGTTCTAGTTCAGTTCTAGTTCAGTTCTAGTTCAGTTCTAGTTCAGTTCTAGTTCAGTTCTAGTTCAGTTCTAGTTCAGTTCTAGTTCAGTTCTAGTTCAGTTCTAGTTCAGTTCTAGTTCAGTTCTAGTTCAGTTCTAGTTCAGTTCTAGTTCAGTTCTAGTTCAGTTCTAGTTCAGTTCTAGTTCAGTTCTAGTTCAGTTCTAGTTCAGTTCTAGTTCAGTTCTAGTTCAGTTCTAGTTCAGTTCTAGTTCTAGTTCAGTTCTAGTTCAGTTCTAGTTCAGTTCTAGTTCAGTTCTAGTTCAGTTCTAGTTCAGTTCTAGTTCAGTTCTAGTTCAGTTCTAGTTCAGTTCTAGTTCAGTTCTAGTTCAGTTCTAGTTCAGTTCTAGTTCAGTTCTAGTTCAGTTCTAGTTCAGTTCTAGTTCAGTTCTAGTTCAGTTCTAGTTCAGTTCTAGTTCAGTTCTAGTTCAGTTCTAGTTCAGTTCTAGTTCAGTTCTAGTTCAGTTCTAGTTCAGTTCTAGTTCAGTTCTAGTTCAGTTCTAGTTCAGTTCTAGTTCAGTTCTAGTTCAGTTCTAGTTCAGTTCTAGTTCAGTTCTAGTTCAGTTCTAGTTCAGTTCTAGTTCAGTTCTAGTTCAGTTCTAGTTCAGTTCTAGTTCAGTTCTAGTTCAGTTCTAGTTCAGTTCTAGTTCAGTTCTAGTTCAGTTCTAGTTCAGTTCTAGTTCAGTTCTAGTTCAGTTCTAGTTCAGTTCTAGTTCAGTTCTAGTTCAGTTCTAGTTCAGTTCTAGTTCAGTTCTAGTTCAGTTCTAGTTCAGTTCTAGTTCAGTTCTAGTTCAGTTCTAGTTCAGTTCTAGTTCAGTTCTAGTTCAGTTCTAGTTCAGTTCTAGTTCAGTTCTAGTTCAGTTCTAGTTCAGTTCTAGTTCAGTTCTAGTTCAGTTCTAGTTCAGTTCTAGTTCAGTTCTAGTTCAGTTCTAGTTCAGTTCTAGTTCAGTTCTAGTTCAGTTCTAGTTCAGTTCTAGTTCAGTTCTAGTTCAGTTCTAGTTCAGTTCTAGTTCAGTTCTAGTTCAGTTCTAGTTCAGTTCTAGTTCAGTTCTAGTTCAGTTCTAGTTCAGTTCTAGTTCAGTTCTAGTTCAGTTCTAGTTCAGTTCTAGTTCAGTTCTAGTTCAGTTCTAGTTCAGTTCTAGTTCAGTTCTAGATCAGTTCTAGTTCAGTTCTAGTTCAGTTCTAGTTCAGTTCTAGTTCAGTTCTAGTTCAGTTCTAGTTCAGTTCTAGTTCAGTTCTAGTTCAGTTCTAGTTCAGTTCTAGTTCAGTTCTAGTTCAGTTCTAGTTCAGTTCTAGTTCAGTTCAGTTCAGTTCTAGTTCTAGTTCAGTTCTAGTTCAGTTCTAGTTCAGTTCTAGTTCAGTTCTAGTTCAGTTCTAGTTCAGTTCTAGTTCAGTTCTAGTTCAGTTCTAGTTCAGTTCTAGTTCAGTTCTAGTTCAGTTCTAGTTCAGGTTCTAGTTCAGGTTCTAGTTCAGGTTCTAGTTCAGGTTCTAGTTCAGGTTCTAGTTCAGGTTCTAGTTCAGGTTCTAGTTCAGGTTCTAGTTCAGGTTCTAGTTCAGGTTCTAGTTCAGGTTCTAGTTCAGGTTCTAGTTCAGGTTCTAGTTCAGGTTCTAGTTCAGGTTCTAGTTCAGGTTCTAGTTCAGGTTCTAGTTCAGGTTCTAGTTCAGGTTCTAGTTCAGGTTCTAGTTCAGGTTCTAGTTCAGGTTCTAGTTCAGGTTCTAGTTCAGGTTCTAGTTCAGGTTCTAGTTCAGGTTCTAGTTCAGGTTCTAGTTCAGGTTCTAGTTCAGGTTCTAGTTCAGGTTCTAGTTCAGGTTCTAGTTCAGGTTCTAGTTCAGGTTCTAGTTCAGGTTCTAGTTCAGGTTCTAGTTCAGGTTCTAGTTCAGGTTCTAGTTCAGGTTCTAGTTCAGGTTCTAGTTCAGGTTCTAGTTCAGGTTCTAGTTCAGGTTCTAGTTCAGGTTCTAGTTCAGGTTCTAGTTCAGGTTCTAGTTCAGGTTCTAGTTCAGGTTCTAGTTCAGGTTCTAGTTCAGGTTCTAGTTCAGGTTCTAGTTCAGGTTCTAGTTCAGGTTCTAGTTCAGGTTCTAGTTCAGGTTCTAGTTCAGGTTCTAGTTCAGGTTCTAGTTCAGGTTCTAGTTCAGGTTCTAGTTCAGGTTCTAGTTCAGGTTCTAGTTCAGGTTCTAGTTCAGGTTCTAGTTCAGGTTCTAGTTCAGATTCTAGTTCAGGTTCTAGTTCAGGTTCTAGTTCAGGTTCTAGTTCAGGTTCTAGTTCAGGTTCTAGTTCAGGTTCTAGTTCAGGTTCTAGTTCAGGTTCTAGTTCAGGTTCTAGTTTAGGTTCTAGTTCAGGTTCTAGTTCAGGTTCTAGTTCAGGTTCTAGTTCAGGTTCTAGTTCAGGTTCTAGTTCAGGTTCTAGTTCAGGTTCTAGTTCAGGTTCTAGTTCAGGTTCTAGTTCAGGTTCTAGTTCAGGTTCTAGTTCAGGTTCTAGTTCAGGTTCTAGTTCAGGTTCTAGTTCAGGTTCTAGTTCAGGTTCTAGTTCAGGTTCTAGTTCAGGTTCTAGTTCAGGTTCTAGTTCAGGTTCTAGTTCAGGTTCTAGTTCAGGTTCTAGTTCAGGTTCTAGTTCAGGTTCTAGTTTAGGTTCTAGTTCAGGTTCTAGTTCAGGTTCTAGTTCAGGTTCTAGTTCAGGTTCTAGTTCAGGTTCTAGTTCAGGTTCTAGTTCAGGTTCTAGTTCAGGTTCTAGTTCAGGTTCTAGTTCAGGTTCTAGTTCAGGTTCTAGTTCAGGTTCTAGTTCAGGTTCTAGTTCAGGTTCTAGTTCAGGTTCTAGTTCAGGTTCTTGTTCTTGTTCAGGTTCTAGTTCAGGTTCTAGTTCAGGTTCTAGTTCAGGTTCTAGTTCAGGTTCTAGTTCAGGTTCTAGTTCAGGTTCTAGTTCAGGTTCTAGTTCAGGTTCTAGTTCAGGTTCTAGTTCAGGTTCTAGTTCAGGTTCTAGTTCAGGTTCTAGTTCAGGTTCTAGTTCAGGTTCTAGTTCAGGTTCTAGTTCAGGTTCTAGTTCAGGTTCTAGTTCAGGTTCTAGTTCAGGTTCTAGTTCAGGTTCTAGTTCAGGTTCTAGTTCAGGTTCTAGTTCAGGTTCTAGTTCAGGTTCTAGTTCAGGTTCTAGTTCAGGTTCTAGTTCAGGTTCTAGTTCAGGTTCTAGTTCAGGTTCTAGTTCAGGTTCTAGTTCAGGTTCTAGTTCAGGTTCTAGTTCAGGTTCTAGTTCAGGTTCTAGTTCAGGTTCTAGTTCAGGTTCTAGTTCAGGTTCTAGTTCAGGTTCTAGTTCAGGTTCTAGTTCAGGTTCTGGTTCAAGTTCTAGTTCATGTTCAGGTTCTCGTTCAGGTTCAGGTTCTCGTTCAGGTTCTAGTTTACATGGAAATACTTCCCCTTGTGGTTTTGTATGTACAGATGAAATAACAGTTGAATTCTTCATCAATTCACACATTTATCCTGTGACATTTTAACCAAGTGACAAACAATATTTAGCTGCAAGTGACATTTTGCCACTGTACTGTTTTTACAATTTCTCTCAATATTTTACTTCTTAAATACTAAGGAGACATACAACTACGTACGTATCTACGTATAAGTATGATTTGGTTCAGTTGCATCGACAATACTGAACTAAATCATTGAACAGACAGTCAGTTAGACACTCAAGTCGAAAACATTGCAAATGGAATCAACATTACTGCTGCTCAAAATAGTAGACAATCGTCAGATACTACTGTGCGTATGAATATGTCATGTTGGTGTTTCATCTTAATAGATTTCTCGTAAAATCTAAGAGTAAATTGGATAAGAGATAAGATAAGTATTTGAGTGTAGTACGTAGCTGTAGGTGAACAGTTGGTCCCGGTTGGAAATATCTGTAAGATACCACTACCAGGAAACCAAGAAACTGAAGGTAGATTCCAATTTTGTGTATCGATTTTAAAAGTTTAGAGTTATAATATCGGGAAGTTTTACGAGTTCGTGATTTGTTCAATCAAATTTTGTAAGAAGTTTTGTCTTCAGCTCAAAATTTCCTACTGGATTTATTTCCACAATTTTCATACTTGTACGAACATTTCTCAAAACCATCAATCTTTAAACACCAAAGACTTGAAAAATGCCTACAGAAATAGAACAACAGAAGAAAAAAATCAAATCAAATAAATGTACGAGAAGTACGTTGACGACATTGACAAGTATTAGAAGGAACATTTTGATAAGAATAAGAGAGAGAATAAGAAAGTACATGGTATATCGTACATAGTTGGAAATTAATTGAAATGTCCTTTGCAGCAATTAATCCATTTACTGTATTTAACTTGTCATACATCTGTATTTGTAGGTATTTTTTTCTCAAATCTTATCTAACGTAATTCTTGAAAGTTAAATATTTTTCTCCAGGAATTTCTTTTTATATTAATTGAAGTGCTTATTTAATTTCTTTTTTTGCATAGCCCTTTTCTTTTGGACCTTTTAACGTTTAACAAATTTATGAGTTTTTTTTTGCTTTTGTGATATCTTGCTTTCTTCCTTTACAGATGAAATAAATGCATTGTAAAGTGTTTGAATGAGAATATAAATCATGTCATAAATAATTGAGGAATAAAGACTGCAAGATGAAGATGCAATTAAAATGGCCATTGAGTAGAATATTGTTGATAAAGATGACACAGATTTCTAAAATTTTATGAAGGGTTTCCCAGAATTTTGACATAATTTGAGGGAAATAGAAAATACAGATTTTTCTTTAGGTTTTTAATTTATTAACTATTTATTCTATAGCTATAAAAGAGTTTGATCTATAGGTTCTCCGCTCACTATGTAGATCGATTCTGATCACCGAAACGAGAGAGTAAAATATCAGGAAATGTCTCACAGACATTTGGCATCAAGATTCCTGCGACTTTGTCTTGTTTATAAATACCTAACAATTTTGGTTGAAATGTGGAAGACATTACTGCAAAGATAAATAATTGATTTCTCAAAGAATATTATTTTATAAACACAAATAATTCTGCTATTATCTCAACTGCACACATTTGAATAATAAATTTAATTTATGAATTAAATTACAATATAGAAACCATATACCGTGTAAATATTTTATTGGGTTTTTAAACTATACCAAACACTAATGGAAACCAATAAAAAAACAACTTTTAAATATGAAAATAAATTTGATAAAATTTCCACCAATAATGACAATAAATTAGCTTACGTGCATCAAATTAACAGTTATTTAAATCATACAGATACATATGTATTCGTTTATTTAAAATGCATTTATTTAGGACACAAAATTAAAATTTCGAAGAAATTATGACAGAAAATCTAGGTAATGTATTATTAATTCATTTGTAAAAAGTATGCTGAATTGCCAAATTCATTAACATAGAAATACATCTAGAAATTCCTGAAGGTAAACTCACTTGGGTCCAGCATTAGATCTGGTTGTGATACTGAGGTTGCCCTCGATCTTGTGTAACTAACCTTGCACAGTGGGGCAGAATCAAAATTTTTTGGAAATAAATCTGGCATTTCTAAACGACTGGTCCGGGTAAAATTGGACATGGGCGTAGCCAAAGACTATTCGAATTTATATTGTTAAAATGGGCCCTACAGATGCTGCAGGGGCTGCGCTATGGGGGCTCAAATTAGGGTACCATCGACATGTAAAATGTTTAAACAAGTGCAATTTTTTTGTTTCCCAAATTTCAAAGATTTTTATATTTTTGAAAAGCGCCAGATCTAGCAAAAATATGCTTGCGTGTGCTATTTATTTCTTATAATTTTCGAGTTATAGGCATTTCAAAATTGAAATTTTAAAATTTTGCCATACCTTTGTCCGCTTTTTTACAAATATAGATCGTACTTTTGGACCGTATGGACTTGTTAGTTAAACAACTAAATTATGAATAATATACATAATTTTCAATTTAAACATTCAAAAAATAATTGATTTTTGTTGTTTTTTGGGCGAAAAAGTGACTTAACGTTTTTTTTATTAAAAAAAAAAATTATTTAAGAACATATCGAGCCCTTAGCACCAAATTATCGTAAGCGACATTTTAAAATTTTTTTTATTGCAAAAATTAAAATTTTATTGACCGACTGATGTTTTAAAGTTTTCAGAATATCAAAATTGTTAATAAATTCAAAATTATAGGGGGTAAGATTTTATCGTAAGTCAATATACATTTTACCGTAAACGAATTTTATCGTAAGCGACACATAGTGGTATAGAAAAAAAAGATGGAAATAAATCTGTAACTTCTAAATGGTTAGATTGGTTTGAATGAAATTTCACATGCGCAAAGAAGAAGTGTTCTCGAGTGGACCTCAGTTCTGAACGTGGTCCTCATTTGCCCACCAGGGCCGCGACCAAGGGTCCTCAAAGTAGGACACCTTGGGAATATTACATTTTTAAAACGATCCTATTTCCTCGTTTGTGTTCCGATTTCAAAAAAATTACACACATAAAATCTTTTCATCGAGTGCTACAAAATTTTCAACATTTTTACCAAATATTTTCCGATTTTTTAAAAGAACTGTTTAAAAATAATGACTAAGTCCAAAGTTATATGCATTTGAATTTAAAAATTTTTGAAAAACCAATTTTTCGCTAATTTTTTGGGAAAAAAGAACTTTTTTTTAAATTATCGCAAAAAATTTCTAAGAGGATGTATAAGAAATTTATACTTTCTGAAAGCTAAGATTTCATAAAATATTTTGAATGAAAAAAAAATTAAAAATTTTTGTTACCGAGGGGACCAGGTCCATTCAAAAAACACCTATTTTTTATGTAAAATTAAACTTTAGGCCAAAAATTCTCAAATCACATATTCGATATCAAAATATAATAACCGATCAAAATATAATGACCCAATATGCTTTTAATTACATATTTTGTAAAGGATTCCGATAACTCCGACTCTGGTATGGATATTATAGCCAAAAAACTAAAAAATTCCATTTTTGGGATTTTTCAACACTTTTTTGGGAATTGCGGGATTGCTGATAATAAATTTCAAAATTCGTTTTTATTTTTCCATTTTAAATAGAAAATTTTACATTACTGTGAAATTTCATTAAAAACTATTCATAAATAAATATTTTATTTCAATTCGAAAAAATGTTTATCTTTGCAAAAATTCAATAAAAAATATTTTTTGTAATATTTTTTTTGGTATGAAAAACATGTTCTATTTTTCGAATATGTCGGCCTACGCCCTTCGGAAATTGACCTATTTTTATACCCTTCACCTTCGTGAGAAGGGTATATATAAGTTTGTCATTCCGTTTGTAATTTCTACAGATTTAATTTCCGACCCTATAAAGTATATATATTCTGGATCCTTATAGATAGCGGAGTCGAATAAGCCATGTCCGTCTGTCTGTCCGTCTGTCTGTTGAAATCAGTTTTCTGAAGACCCCTGATATCTTCGGGATCCAAATCTTCAATAATTCTGTCAGACATGCTCTCGAGAAGTTTGCTATTCAAAATCAGCTACATCGGTCTACAAATGGCTGAGATATGAAGAAAAAACCAGGACAACATCGAATTTTAACCTATTTTTGACTTCTATCTGGATTACTAAGTCGTTAATATAGACAATATGGATATATAAAACCGGAAAAACAATTTCACCAAAAAAAATTAAAAAACCAAAAAAAAATTTTAAAATTTAAAAAAAAAAATTTAAATTTAAAAAAAAAAAATTTCCAAAAAATTAAAAAACTTCACAAAAAAACAATTAAAAACAAATTTTTTTTTTTAAAATAACAATTTGAAAAATTTTTTTTTCCAAAATATTAAAAAAACTGCAAAAAAAAAAATTTTGTTCACCTAAAAATATTTAAAATTTTTATTTTGAAGTATAATTTGAAGAAAAATTTTTAATCCGAATTTTTTTTTCACAAAAAAAAATTTTAAAAACAAAAACATTTTTTTAAAAATTTAAAAAAAAAATTTAAATTTAAAAAAATCAATTCAAAAAAATTGTTTTTCCATAAAATGAAATAACTGCAAAAAAGAGAAAAAATTTTGTTCACCTAAAAATATTTAAAATTTTTATTTTGAAGTATAATTTGGTGAAGGGTATATAAGATTCGGCACAGCCGAATATAGCTCTCTTACTTGTTTTTATCAAAATTTTAATTTTGGTTCACATGTTCTAAAATCCCAAAACTGGGATCAGAAAACAAAAGCAGCCTTGGAAACCTTGATATATTGCCTATTTATCCAAAAATTATTTTTACAGCCCCGAAGGAAATGGGCAAAATTGTAAAAAATACCATATTTGGGATTTTTGCTCCAATTTTTAGGAATTGGGGGATTCCCTTTGACCTTTTGACAAGTTTTTTTTCACTTTGTTATTTAAAATGACAAATTTAAAAAACATTGAAAATTTCATTGAGTTTTGTTAATAAATAAAGATCTTATTCAATATTTATTGAGTTTCTAAAACTAAAATTTGTATCAAAAGTTTAATACGATTGCAAATATTAGGACTAATTTGATCCACATTTATTCCGAACTAATTTTTTTTGTTTAGATAAGTTAATTTTAGGTCTTACAAAAAAAATTCAAGTCAATATCTCAATTAGATTAAAAATTATGCCAATTTAAAACTCCGTCCTTCAAAAATATTGCACTTTTTCATACTAAAAAATTTGTATAAATTTTCTTAATATTTTATTCAACACAGGTCATTGGTTCTGATTCAGTCACATTAAGAAAATGTATACAAATGTGCAGGGCAAGGTCTGGACTATAAGGCGGGTGAGGCAAAACTTCCTTCATTCTAAATAGTCAATATCTCAATTAGATTAAAAAATATGCCACTTTTAAAACTCAATGCCAGGATATGGCAAAATTTAAAAATTTAAATTTTGAAATTATAAGAAATAAATGAAACACACATATAAAAATCTTTGAAATCGAGTGGGAAACAAAAAATCGCACGTGTTTAAAAATTTTACATGTCGAAGTTACCCTACTTTGAGCCCTCATAGCGCCGCCCCTGTAGCACAACGGATCATAAAATCGACTATGGCTTTAGAAATTTCTGATTTGTTAGATCCGACTGTAGCTCGCAGATATAATGGTGTAAAAGATATTTTTTAACAAGAAGCATTCGACAGTAGCAATAAGAAAATCAAAATCCTGGCCTTGAAATAATCTAATCTGATTTATAATTTATATATATTTTCTTTGAAAGAAAACACTCTATTAATTATTGGAAAATTATTCGAATTAAGCATGTTATTTAATATTAAGCATATTTTAACAAGATGAATAATAACAGCGAAACCAGCAGCAATACAACATTATAATAATAATAAAATGATAATCAAAAATTATTTGTTATTTACAGCATTTTGTGGTATATGAATATTAAATTGTATTTTAAAATATTTACACGTTTATGAAATAGATTTTTTTTATTTTATTTTTTTTGGCAAAATCTAGTTTATTTTAGTGGTTTCTAATGAAATACATACAAACATAGGTATATATGTTAATTATATGCTAAATCATATTATAAAAAAAAAATATTCGAAATTGAATAATTTTCAAATTTTTCACGGTGCAATGAAATTATTTACATATCAAAATGCAGCATACTTTTAGTTGTTTAATTTCTATAGTGAACTTAATTTATGCATAATTACTAAAAGTAGGCTACATTAAATTTTGACGTTTATGTAAAGGGGAGGGTAATAGGGTAAAAGCACTACCGATAGGACTAAAAGGTTTAGCCCCCATCAATCTCTGGTTATTTTTTATCGTGACAAAAACTATATTGTTAATATATCGTTATGAAAAACGATAAGCAGAGATGGAGAATATGGGGTTTAGTCTTATAAATATCATTGATTATATTCAATAAGAAAACTTTGATTTGCATTAATTATTTTAATATTAAAGCTCTTCAGTTTTAAAGGTTATTGTGTTTACTCAAATTAATTATTTCTAAAACCCTACAAACTCTGGCAGTGCCGACGAATATCAAACTTAATTTACTTTTAATTTTAATATAAAAACCATACTAAACTAAATACCATATAAAACCGAGACAGCATGTTATTAAATGAATTACATACAAAGATATTCACAAATTTGCACTTATCCACATTAGGAAGACCACGTTTGTATGGAGGAAACATTTGATCAAGTTCATTAAATACTGACGCCAGAACAAACGATACTAATGTGGTATCGACCATTAGGAGAGCGGCCATCTGGTTCAGATATTACAGGATAGCTGGTAGAGATATTCATATATATACTGACAGTAAAGCCGTAATCAACATCAAACACAGTCCAATAATGCCGGGCATCTTTAAATGAGATGGCGAGACATTCAACAGTTGTACTCACTTGGGTAAGTTTACAAAGGGATAACGAAGACAATTGTATTGCTGATAACTTGGCGGGAATAAGAGCCTCGATGTCGGAAGATGAAATAGACTTCCTATGTGGCATTCCCCTGTCGACTAGTAAGTAATTTGCCCAAACAAGGTGGAGTAATAAATCCAACTGTGCCTTTACGAGAATGATATGGCCTGCATTGGACTGTAAACGTACGTCATATTTTCTACTTCGCTTACAACGAACACGGCTTAGCAATATGGTGGCAATGATCACCGGACATGGCACTTTCGGTAACCATGCTGCAAGACTTGGGCTGTCTTACCACGACTTCTGCAGGAATTTTCTCTTCCCATGATGGACTTCGCTAATTGAATTCTTAAATTCTTCTCTCCTCTCCTCATACTCCTCCAATTTCTATCTATATTTTTCTCTTGCTAACTTCAATATCATTCAATCTTTAGACCCCCTTCTTTACTTCTCTTTCCTTTATCTTATATTTTTCATCAGGTACATCAAAGGAAACGATCAATGGACGATAGTTTTTGTTGCTGGGTTGACAGCCCTTGGCCGAAGATCTTCGGGTCATTCTGGAACGTAGAACCGGCTGTCGTAGGAACTATTTGAGTGGCAGGCAGTCGTTCGTGAAATGCTCAAAACCCCGTAGAGTTAAACAAGGATTCCCGCAAGGCGAGGTCCTGTCGCCGCTCCTGTTTAACTTCTACCTCTCTAAACTCCCAGTGCCCCCACGCTGTCGTAGGAACTATCTAAGTGGCAGGCAGTCATTCGTGGAGTTTAAAGACAAATGCTCAAAACCCCGTAGAGTTAAACAAGGAGTACCTCAAGGCGGCGTCCTGTCGCCGCTCCTGTTTAACTTCTACCTCTCTAAACTCCAAGTGCCCCCACAGGGCGTGGAGATAATTTCATAAGCAGACGACTGCACTATATTGGCAACAGGTCACAACGTGGATGAGCTTTGCGGTATGGTTATCTCAATGAAATCCACAATTTCTTCACTGCACATAACCAGCAGTTATCACCAACGAAGTCATCGGCAATACTCTTCACCACCTGGACGAAGGAGATAAAACTGAACTTAGGCATCATGATCGACTGCGTACAAATTCCTACATTGAACCACCCAAAAATCTTGGGAGTCACTTTTGATAGCCTTTTTACCTCCTCAGCACACGCCACTGCAATCACGCATAAAATGCGAAATAGGAAACCTTGATAACTACGATGGCTCCAGTGTGGTCGCCATCGTTTAGTGATAACAAATGGAGAAATATTCAAAGGACCGTCACAGACTGCCTTCAAATTACCTCCGAACACCACCTTCACGAGGAAACCAAGGTTCTGCCGGTCAAAGAACACAACGTCATGTTAACGCAGCAGTTCCTTCTGGGATGTCACCGGAGGAGTCATCCAATCTTTAACGTCATACAGTTGGAGTCTCCTCCGAGACATGTCACTCAGGACCTACGGAAGAGCATACAGAGGTATGTACAGGAGAGCATACAGAGGTATGTACAGGATCCAGTTACTCGCCGCTCGTACATGACAGCTTTGAACAACATTCACAGAGACGCCATCAATTCTGCGGTAGCAGGATACCGTTTGAATGTTATACTTGGAGGTCGCCCAACACCGATAGCATACACCAAGAAGATTCTGCCGCGTGGAACAAGAGTCGTTCTTGCACAACTTAGATCAGGATGGAACAACAGAGTTAATGCCTTTTGGTCCAGCATAGACCGTGCAGTCTATTAAAATTATGCCCAGCATGTAGCCAGGGTCCTCATGACACCCACCACATATTTAACTGTTCAGCCAACCCTACTTCACTCAGTCCTATGGATTTATGTACTTATCCTATTGAAGTTTCACAATTTCTTGGACTTGAACAACATGCAGAACCCCCAGAACATCCAGATTCATTTATGTAAAATTGTTCATGCTGCTATTGTTCATACGTGACATTAAGTATGTAAACCTTTAAGATTAATTTACCCACTTAGTAGCATATTTGTCTATTAATAGGAATAACAATAACAAATATAACATCGAATTTTATTGTATTGATTAAACCACAAATAAGCTTCTTAGGTTTCCTTTATATAGTTTTGTTTCTTTTTTTCTGGTTTGTTTCCTTTTATTAGCAATAAATAAATAAATATGTATTTATTTACAACAAATGAATAAATAAGAACGTTGTTAATTAATTAGAAACCATAAACAATGAAAACGACAACAACAGCTAAAGTACAAAACGTGAACTTTATGCCACAAACCGCCCAGAAATAAAACAACAACAACACCAGCAAAATAAATATTATTAAAATACATACAAAACGTTTTCTTGTCTAAATCAATTTATCTGTCATGTTTATTTGAAATGTTTTACATACAACCGACATAAAATACTTGTTGTCAATTCTGTCATACACAATACATGACATACAACAGAAATACAAATGCATATGGATACATTCATACATATTTATATGACACATCCCTACTCATACTTTGAGATACTTTTATGGATGTACGAATATGTATTTATGAAATTAATATATAGACTACACCAGAAAGGAAGGTGAGAGTAATAATCTATAGCAATGATAACCAAACAGAGCCCCGGGGCACGAATAGGGGACAAACTCTCAAACATCAAAAACCTAACTCATTTGCCAGAAACCTAAGTGGTGAGAATTTATTAGTAAAAAAGCTATGGGAAAACAAAAAAAAAAATATATGTGATTTTGGGAGTAATTTGTGAGGATCGGTCCATAATTGACCCTACCTCCCCATATAATCCCTATATCAGAAAAATATTTTATTGTCACATATGAATTAGTTATTCGCCTCTAGGAGGTATTCTTTGAACAACACATACAGTTATACATATGGACACATTATCAAAATAACCTATTAGGACTTTTATTGTTGTTAAGTTAAACTGAGAATTGAATTGAAAAGTTTGTTGGTTGCCTGGCTGGTTTGGTTGTTTGGTTGATTAAATATATATGAATTGCGTGGAATGAGTTGAGTGAGGGAGTTGGTGAGCATGAGTAAATGACTGAATGAGTTAAAGTATAGACATCATGCAACGTGACACTAAGACCACAAATTAATGTACATCATGTTTCAAACATACATATATCTTTATGGTTTATAAGGGATTTAAATAAAGAGTGTTAATATAAATATCTCTGTATACAATACAAGATTGTTGGTATCTGGAAAAAAACTATGCTCCAAATAAATCAATTTAATACAATCGCCAAAATGAAAAAGTGCATGTGTAGAGGTTTAATTACGAATTTCATCAACCCTCTAAAATCTTTACAATTTGACAAACAGCACAATTTTTACCATAATTCCAAATTTGAAAATTCCTAAAATAGGAATCACCAAATTTTAACAAAATTACAGTAATAACAAATTATTCATTATAACTATGATTTTAATATAGAAAATTTAATTTAATATAATTTATGCAAATTTAGAAAATTTGAATTTCCAATTTAGCCCTCGAGGTGTATACTAAATAATAATAATAAATATTAATCATACGTATACGTGGAAAAGATGAGATATACAAAAGTATTTACTAGGGTATTTAATTAATCGTGTTTCTGGTTTAATCGGTTAACCGAGCAAATAATTAATCGGGGTTTAGATTTATTCGGTTAATAATCGGTTAATTTAAAATTATTCGATTAACCGAATAATGTCTATTTTAATTTTATATTAAAAATACAACCACGAATTTTGTGTACAAAAACATAAAAAACAAACAAAACATAACAATTCAACCAAAAAATAATAGCAAATACGGTATTTGAGATCCTTTTTGTATACACATTTGAGTTTTTTTAGGATTTCAGTGAGATCTTCTGAAATAATCTTTTAAAAAAAGAATATAATTTATTTTTTTTTCTTTTAAACAATTTTTTTCTTTAGATTTTATAAAACTTAATTTGGAAAAAACTCTCTCGCTGATTGTAAATGTTGCAGAAATCGAAAGAATGATAAAGAATATCCAATATTTCATTTTTTTTTTTAGTTTTTTATAAGCATATCAAATCCATCGTTATACCATTGGTGTCCTTTTTAGATTGTTTTAGATATTGAATACTTTTGATAGTTTCGTTAAGTTCTGTACATGTACATTTTCGCATATTTCTATATGTATCTCAAAATAACTTCCGTTTTATGTCACGTACGACATACCCTTATTTCGCACGATATTTTGGACAACAATGTTTCGACAGAACTTTTAATTATTTTAAAATATAGCACCCTCTGAATGGAACATAAAGACCGAAATAGTTTTCAGATACTCTTATTTATGCAAAATCTATTCCACTCTATAGGCGTACAAATGTCACGTACGATGATATGGAATTGCCCATATGTCAGTTGTTATTATCACTGAACATTTATCTTGGATGTTAAAAAAATATATAATTTTAATTTGAAATTTGTATTTGAATTGAAATGGAAAAATAAATACAAAAATATATTTTAAAGTGCAAAAAAAAGGAATTTCGGTTAATCGGTTAATCGACACAAATTAATCGGTTTATTTGTTATTTGAAAATCGGCAATTTTAAATAATTCTAACAGTTAACCGTCCAAAATTAATCGGTTAACCGATTAACGGTTAATCGATTGAATACCCTAGTATTTACATATATGGGGGATTTCACGTCAAGTGAACAAACTTTTAAAATCGATGTCTTCCTATCGGTATGAAATTTGCACCAAGGTTAGACCTATTGGATAGTAACTTAGACACAATTTTTCAACAAGATCGGTCGAGAACTGTCGGAGTTGGAGGAGTTGACATTTTGGCCAAACATGTGATTTTTCTCATCAATGTAACTCATTACCTATTGTTCTTAGCAAATTGTGTCCCAAATAGTTTAGATAGCTATTTCTTCAATCTTTCGAAAAAAAAATATACTTCTCCACCAATCTTGTTGAAAAATTGTGTCTGAATTACTATCCAATAGGTCTAATCTAGGTGCAAATTTCATCGCGATAGAAAGACATCGATTTTAAAAGTTGGTTCACTTGACGTTTTCCTTTCAAAAATGCATAAAAGTTTTAATAATTATACAATTAATAGATTTTCCATAAAATAAGGATAAACAAATTTTAAGGATTTTTTTGGAAAATAAAAATTTGTATCTTTGTACATTTAAAAAAATTTAAGTAGGCGTTATTAATGAATATATTGTTACGAAATTGTACTTGAATTCAAATGTAACGATTTTAACGGCTGATTTAAAAGTAGCAGAATGCTTTCAAATAACATTAACATTGAATAAAAGCTTTCAGTTGACCATTGATAGTAAGTTGGCAATGCTGTTTGCTGCGACCGTATATTCGAATTCGAATATTCAGTTAAAGAACATTGTAGAAAGTACACCACAGATGGCGTATGTATTAGAAAGCTCTAGACAGTTAAAGAGCAATCTAGAATGCAGATGGCAGTGTTATAAATAGTGGCAGAGGTTGCAGTCGTTAGTGAGTTTATCAGAGACGCTTTTCGAATAAACATCAACTGAGTGCTGTGTTTTTCAAGTGAATTCGTGTACATTATAAAGTGTATCTGTATTTCTGCGAATTTATAAACGTGTATAAAAAAAACATTGAGTGACTATTTAATTCTGTTGTTGTACATTTTAAATAAAGAGTTGTTACAATTTTTATTTGCAAACAAAAGTATCCGGTTTATTTAAAGGAAAAAACCAACGTTTTGAAAAGGTTAAAACGTAACAATGTGTATGGTGAATCTGGTGAACTATAATTGTGAAAGCTTAGCTGAAAATAGGCATGATTTGATAAATGGGCGTGGCACCAGTCATACAATGTAAACAGTTATTTTCGAATATCTGCACAACTATAATCGTGTCGGTCTTCAAACTTTAGTTACCTTTCAATTTCTTAGCACTGCATGTAGTTTAACTAAAAATGGGACATATCGGAATAGGCGCTGTTGCACCTCCTAACTCGTCCATATACCAAAAAACCCAAATTGTGATTTATATTTTTGTGATAAAAATAAATCAATGAAAATAAGATTTATAAAATGATTTTTATATGTGAGATAAACAATTCATTTGTTGTTGTTCTTAATAACTGTTACTTTCTCTTTTATTTACATACAATAACATATTATTAGGAAATAATATGATAAGTAATGAAGTCTGAGTAACAGAAATGAGAATTTTTTTTTAAATTTTTATTAATCTTTTGATAAATTTTATATATTTAAGCGTTGATTTGCATCAAATTGATTTTTGCGATTTATTTTTCACGTTCGCAAATAAAAGTCACAAGCTGACCTTTACGAAAAAAATAAATTATAAATCACTCATACAGATTATTTGTGTTTGTTTCTTTTCTGTTTCTCTCAACCCCAAACCTAAAATATTCTCGAATAAATCACTCTCTCAGTGTTATAGCACAAAAAATTATTTTTAAATGGCTGCAAATGAGAATTTACCATTGAAATGAAAGTGAACCCGTTATTTTCGGTATCTGATATCTTGAGAACTCAAGTTAGGCGGTATTGGATTAGTGGGCGTGGCACCTCCCATACAATGTAGATTGTTACTTTCGAAATTCTGAAGAGCTATAATTGAAAAAGAATTTAAAATTTGTACAAATTATTTCTTTATCATTATACGGAGTTCTAACTTTATACGAATCAAATTTCTTAGCACTGCATGAAGTTTAAACAATTTAAAAATTTGCAGGATTATATTACTGGGCATATACAAAGTAAATAGTTATTTTTGAATATCTGGAGAAATATAATTCTGTAAGTATCCGTTGTTTGTCTTAAAGTAAGGGGGATCGTAACCATATTCAGTTAATTGTTATTAATGGATATCTGGAGATTTCTAATAATTGTAAGTAGTTGGAATATAATAAAGCTGGATGGGAACTTGCCCACTATAAAAACATACGAAATTAAAGCTGATCTAACGTCTTAAGAAAAGACGAGTAAATCGGCTCACAACTGGCTAAGATATAAGTAGAAAACCAGGACATCCTCAATTTTTGGCCTATTTTTGGTCTATATCTAGATTACTAAGTCATTAATATAGACAATAATGATATCTAATGATAGTTATTTCAAAGTCCTTTGCAACGACGCATATAAGGCCATAGTAAGTTTGACCTACAATGGGCAAAAATATTTTTTTATCCGGATTTTTTTTTTTCACTAAAAAATTAAAAAAAAAAATCCAAAAATTTTTTTAAAAAAAATTTAAAAATTAAATACTATTTTGAAAAAATATTTTTTTTTTTCAAATAGTGTAAACAACAACGTTCTTTTGGCTTGGAAAATGTCGAATTTTGTGCCAACAAAGCGTCAAATGCGAGAAATTTTACTTTATTTCTTTAATTTGAAAAAAAAGTGGCGCTGAAGCATATTGATTGCTCACCGTAGTTTATGGTGAATGTGTGTGCGAGAGATGGTTTGTGTAATTCAGAAGTGGTGATTTTGAAACGGAAGACAAAGATCGCCCTGTCCAGCCTAAAAAGTTGAAGCCCAAGAATTGGAGGCATTACTCAATGAAGATTGTTGTAAAACTCAACAAGAGCTTGCAAAATCATTGGGAGCTACTCAAGCAGAAATTTCAAAGCTTTCAGGAGCAGCGGGATTCATCCAAAAGCAGGGGAATTGGGTGCCATACGAACTGAAACCAAGAGACCTTAAAATGCTGCCTGAACGCTATAAAAGAAATTAATTTTTCACCGAATCATTACTTGCGATGCAAAATTAATCCACTACGATAACCCGAAGCATAAGAGAACATATGTGAAACCCGGACAACCAGCCGAATCGACACCATAGCCAAATATCCTTATCGGTAAGGTAATGCTCTGAATTTGGTGGAAGCAAAAGTGTCCTATCTATTATGAGCTGCAGAAATCTGGTCAGACCATCACATAGAACCTGTATCGAACTCAACTAATTCGTTTGAAGCCGAAGTTGGTCGAGAAACAACCAGAATTTGCGGCCAGACATGAATCTGTAATATTCCATCATGACAATACTCGGCCATATGTTGCAATACCTATTAAAAACTATTTATAACAAGTAGTTGGAAAGTTTTGCCTTACACGCTTTATATTGCAGACCGTGCCCGTCCGACTACTATTTGTTTCGATCGAAGCAGAATGCTCTGCTTCAATTTGGAACAGAGTATTCGAAATTGGGTTAATGTGCTCTTGGCCTTAAAATATCATTTGGCTCGGAATCCATATGTTGCCATAAAGATGGCAAAAGGTTATAGTTAGTAATGCTTTGAATAAATTTATATCGTACAAATGTTTCAAAATAAAAGCTAAAGCTTTGAAAAAAATTCGGCATTAAAATCCCAGAAATCAGGCAGATTTCTATAATATTTTTAAGTATTTGCAATAGCGATTTGAATTTAACGGTCTGTAACGACTGCCTGCTACATTAATCATGTTTATAAACATGTCCATCAGTACAAGCTGCTACTTATCAACAATGTTGATAAGAATGGAGTTATTAGCATTGTTTGTATGTATGGCAACACTAAATGTTTAAGCTGATAACTTTAACATCGAAAGCTCTAGAATTCGAATATACTAGTTTTGACTGTTAAGAATGAAGATGACAGTAAATAGTGACTGCGGTTGCAGTAGTGAGTGAGTTTATCATAGACGCTGTTGAAGTTAACATTAACTGTCTTGTACATTATAAAGTGTAATTTAAGTGTGTGTGTATTAAAAACACATAGTGAATATTTAAACTGTTGTTGTTGTGCATTTGAATAAATAATGAGTTGTTAATAATTTTAAACTACTAAACGACTTTTATTTGCAATCAAAAGTATCCGGTTTATTTAAAGGAAATAAACCACCGTTTTAAAAGGTAAAAACGTAACACTATCTTATGAATTAATATTAATCATACGCAAATATTTAGTTTAGTTTATACATAACTTTTTATATAAAGAAACATTTTTAAAAGAACTTATGAGAAGTCAAAGCAAGGCATGATGGGAATTATTAAATATAAAAAATTTGCATTACACATTATAGGGACTGGTACAAATTGTTGAAAATTAAATTTTTAATGTACTAACTTTTTGCAAATTATAAAAACTTTAATCAAACTAAATTTTAAAACATTTGTTATTTAAAATAGTGAATGGTGATTGACACTTTAAATTTGATAAAATATATGAATATTACTCTTATTGCAATACCCTATATTTTGTATTAATACAATAACTATAAAATATATTTATATACTTATGTTTAAATGCATATATGTAAGTATATACTAGAATATAGATATGTGTTTGTTTGTATATACAATTTATTATAATAAATATGGTCTATTAAAATCGTCTATAAAACCCGTACAAACATCATTTATGAAAATTTTCAAACTTAATATGCGGTTGATTATAAAATAAATTTTATTGTGGTTTATAGTAAATTGTCTTTAATGAGGAATAAACAGCAGCAACAATACAATAATAGTAACAACATTACAACATCATGTTAAACATATGAAAATTAACAATAAAATAATTTGTTGTTAATATTATTGTGGTCGTTGTTCTTGTTGTTGTGTTTGCAACAACAACAGTAATAATACAACATAATAAATAAATGTTGTTAATAATACCGAGCGACCCATGCTGCTGCAGCAATGCTCTCTGTGGTATTTATTCGTTTGATTGTCACTGGAGTTATAAACAAGTGGAAGGCGTTAGATTGACAATAAACACTAGACTAGTTAAAGCAAACACTTTGAGAAAAACTATAGTGATTTGGAAAATTGACGAACATTGATCGAAACAAATAAGAGTTGGAATTTTTCAAATTAAAGTAGTAAAGCAAAACTTCCGCATATGACAAAAAAGAGTTGGAATTTTTCAAATTAAAGTAGTAAAGCAAAACTTCCGCATATGACGCTTTGTTGGCACAAAATTAGACATTTTTAAAGCAAAAAAAACTTTGCTGTTTGGACTATAATGTTCAATAACTAAGTGAGAAGAAAAGACAGATATGTACCCTTCAAAATTACTAATAAGTTATTGAAAATAAAATACCGCGTTCAAAAGATACGCCATACGTAAATCCCGCATTTTTACAAACTTCAGAACCCCTAGTTAATGGGTTAAAATTATCCGATTTAACTCATATTCTCAACTTTGACAGTTTTATGCTAAGTGTTTAACAATTATATTGAAATATGCAGACAGAGATTGAAGAGGAAGGACCATCAAATTTGTACTTCATCCCATAACGTGTTATAATATCATTTCATATAAATATTGTGCAACTGTGTGATGCCTCATTTGTATAATATAATTTTTCTTATCTCTTAATTTAATGTTTAACTACAGCGTAATGTAATTATTACATTCACTACTTAATGACTATTTTGTTTCGCTATTATTAATTATTATTAATATGTTTCATAATAAATTAACAATTTTATCATTAATCTTTGGGACAATTTCTACACTCAATAATATTCAAATTTAAAAAGCAAATAATTCCCTATAGCAGAGATAAACTACACAGCCTAAGGTGAATGCTATGATTTAAATAAAACAGTAAATTGTGAAATAATGAGAAAAAGAGGGAAAAAGTAAATTATGTTATTCCACAGTAATTAATATTTATATAGCGAATGAGCAAAAATAGAAAAAATTGCTGTCTTTTTTTAATAAAAGGTACTAACTTTTATTAAAAAAGCTATAAAATGTTATACCAAATTTTTTTTTTCGAATTTTTATTTTAAAATTTTTTAAATTTAAAATTTTTGTTTTTAAAATTTATTTTTTATTTTTTTGGTTAAAAAATATTTTTTCCGATTTTCGTTACAAATGTCTTTAAAATATCTATCATTAGATATCCATATTTTCTATATTAATGACTTAGTAATCCAGATATAGGTCAAAAAACTCGATATCTCAGCCATTTGTGGACCGATTTTGCTGTTTTTACATAGGAAACTTCTCGAAAGCATCTCTGACAGAATTATTGAAGATTTGGATCCCGAAGATATCTGGGGTCTTCAGAAAATTGATTTCAACAGACAGCTTAATCGACTCCACTATCTATAATGATCCAAAATATATATACTTTATATGGTCGGAAAATTATATTGTGGAAATTACAAACGGAATGACAAACTTATATATACCCTTCTCATGAAGGTGAAGGGTATAAAAATTTAGTTTTTGTGTATACTTGTTATAATTGATTAATATTACTCATACGCTGACATGGTTTATGTAAAAAAAAAATAAAATCGTACAATTGTTTTTTTAAGAGCAAACATTATGAAATAAAACAAGTAAGAGAGCTAGATTTGGATGTGCCGCATATTCAAATAATACTTTAAAATATTTTTTTTAATATTTTTAGGTAACAAAATTTTATTTGTTTTTCGGAATTTTTTTTTAATTTTTTGGAAAAAGAATTATGACAAAAAAATTATTTTGATGAAAAAAATTCGGGTTAAAAAATATTTTTCCTGATTTTTTTTTAAATTTTTATTAGTAATTCGGACTACCAATGGGTCAAAGTGGGGAATAATATATATTACCCGATTTTTTTCCCACAAAATTTTTTTTAATATAAAATTTTTTTCAACCATTTAAAAAAAATTACGAATTACAGTGGTATAGACAAAACAGAAGGAACAAAATTTGTAACTTCTAAACTCTTAATCCGATTTGAATGAAATTTTACTATGCTAGTCTATAAGTTTTCCCGAATTAATTTTCCTCGTAAAAAACAAAAAGGAGACGTTTTATATATCAAATATATATATTTTTTGACAATTAAAAAATTCATTGAATACTTTTTTGAAATTTGTAATCAGTAATCCAGCAATTCTCAAAAAATGTTTGGCTATAGTATCCATTTGGGGGGGGGGGGTTAATTATCGGAACGATTTACAAAATAATTGAGAACATATTAGGCCATCTAAAATAGGTTACTTAATTTTGCTATCGACTATGCGATTTGAATTTTTCCCAAAATTGAAAATTTACATAAAAAATTGGCGTCCTCTCAAATTTTTAAATTTGTTTTCATTTAGAATATTAAATGTAGAGATAGCTTTTCGAAACGTATAAATTCCTGTAAATTTTCTTTAAAATTGTTTAAATAACTTAAATAGAAAAAAATTACTTTTGTTTCCCAAAAACTAGCGAAAAATCGCATTTTTTTTAATTTCTAAATTCACCCTTTGGAGTCAGTCACGATTTTTAAACATTCACGATTTTTAAAAATCGGAAAATATTTCTACCCGCTGTTATTAAAAAACTGGAGTAGGTTGGACAAAAATGTTGAAAATTTAACTTTCAAATGCGAATATCTCCTAAGTTATCTATATATATAAAAGAGTAACGTTACTGACTGACTGACTGAATGACTGACTGATTCATCATCGCACAGCCCAAACGGCTGAAGCTAGAATCACGAAATTTTAACTGTGGGTTCTTCCCTCCCCAAAACGATCCGATAAGAAGGAATTTTTGGAAATTCGAACGTTTAGGGGGTAAAAACGGGTAAAAAGGGGTAAATTCGGTAACCTTATATCTTCAAAACTAATAAATTTACAAAAAAACTTAAAGTTGCATGTTACTCCATTTAAAAAATAAGCTGACAGGTGTTTCGTACTTTTTGGAAATTCGAAACTTTTTGGGGAGAAAACAGGTAAAAACTGTATTTTGGTACTTTTTTTGCACCCTATGTATCTTTTAAACCAATAAACATAGAAACAAATTTTAGATCGTATTCTTTAATTATCAAAAAATAAAAAATATAAGTTTGGTACTTTTTGGAAATTCGAACCCTTAAGGGATAAAAATTGTGTTTATTTTTGGTACTTTTTCATAAAATATGTTTTTCTATAATTTGACATAGGCATACGAATATTTTATTATGAGCTCCCACCACGATACAGATTTTTATTTAAATAAAATTTTACCACCGCAATGGGGATAAAAAAGGTACCAAAAAGGGGATATAATTGGGAAAATACATTTTATTTGAAATTTTAAGCCAATTTTTATAATTTTTTTAACATTGGTTCCTGGATTCATACAAAATTAACTAACAAGTTTTTATTTGGAACTCGAGTGCCAAGGATTATATTGGCCCAAAACCGGGTAAACAGTTTGGTACTTTATTTAAAACATAATTTTGCTTGGGCACATTAACACAGATTTTAATCTTTTGAGACATATCTGTAGCATAAACAATTTTGGCAAAATGAAAT
Organism: Calliphora vicina; assembly: GCF_958450345.1. Classification (NCBI taxonomy): domain Eukaryota; kingdom Metazoa; phylum Arthropoda; class Insecta; order Diptera; family Calliphoridae; genus Calliphora; species Calliphora vicina. The sequence continues at coordinate 96,432,351 of NC_088784.1, read as the reverse complement.
ATTTTTAAATTTCAAACTTGAGGTGTGTTCAAGGAGGAAAAGGGAAATTGGTACTTTTCTCCTAATGGTACCTTTTTAATATTTTAAATTATTTCACTTATCGACATTAAAGTTAGCTGATATGTATCTGAGTGAAGTTAGTGTTAGAAATAAGGGATTATATTTAGGTACCAAAATGTGAGAACTGAACTATAGGTACTTTTTCATTCTTCTAATGGTACATTTTTGAATTTTCTATAACAATGGACTTAGAAACATGAAATTAAACATATATGGTCCTAAGTGACTGAGAATTCTAGGGGGAGACTTTTTAGTACTTTTTCTTTATTCGAATGGTACTTTTTGTAATTTCTTCACCAATGAACCTAGAAACATGAAATAAAGCTTATATGGAACCAAGTGAGTGGGAAACTACAAGTATATATGGTCCTAAGTGAGTGAAAATTCAAGGGGATACTTCATGATACTTTTTCATTAATATAATGGTACTTTTTTGAAATTTCTATTACAATGGACTTAGAAACATGAAATTAAGCATATATGGTCCTAAGTGACTGAGAATTCTAGTTGGAGACTTTTTGGTACTTTTTCTTTATTCGAATGGTACTTTTTGTAATTTCTTCACCAATGAACCTAGAAACATGAAATAAAGATTATATGGACCCGAGTGAGCGGGAGACTTAATAGTACTATTTCTTTCTTCTAATTGGGGTGGCGAAGCGCACCGGATCAGCTAGTTGGGATATAAAACTATAAGTATATGGAGTAGTAGAGAAAGTGAAATGATATGTTGTATACATAACTATTTGGAATATTTGCAAATAACAACTGAATGAGTAGAGAAACAAAAGTATTCACAAGAAAATTACGCAAAATATAAAGAAAATTAAAGAGAACAAAAAGTTTCAGAATTTTATAAAAAAAATACGAAAGGGAAAGAGAATTTAATTAACTGCAAACTGTAAACAATTAAAATACATACAAATTCACTTTAATGAAGAAAATTCTTTATATGTCAGTATATTCACCAAAAGGCTAAATAAAAAATATAAAAAAACAAGGAAAATACAAACAAGTCAGTCTACATGGGCTTACAATACACTAGCTCTTTCATACATGACCCAGCTGTAAGAAAATAATGCATTAAACTTATTATAATAATAATTTGTTGCATAATTGTAGGGGTTGTAAGACAACAACATATGTATGTATTTGCAGTTGTATAAATATATCCATATATGGATTTTTGTATTTGTAAGAATTTTTTTACAAGTCTATAACTGAGTATGTATTACTTTTTGCCTCATGAAGGTGTCATTATCTCATGCAAACATAAGTATGTATGCACTGTACGATGATGCGGATGATGATAAATGAAAATAAATGCGAATATTCTACCCTGGAGCATAAAATTAATTAAAATTCACATTATGCATTGAAACATAATGAAACATAAATATGAGAAAATCAATAAAGTTCAAAAAGAAAAGTAAGAATCAACGTATAAAAACTATAGTTCAGACTAACAATGTATGGATTGGGGCAAAATTAATCACATACAAGAGTCGCTTCATGTTTGTTTTCATAGCATTAAAAAGCCAGTAAGTTTTAATTATAGGTCCTGTTGTGCAATTGTAACTATTTTTGTGGTCACTGCAGCAGGTATCTGATAATATGTTAAACAATGTTGATGTTTTTAAATACTTTTCAATATAAGGGTGGCCCCAAATAAAATAATAAATTAATTATCAATCAATTCAACAGTTTTTGTCCTCCTTAAAAATTTGAAAATTACACAAGTTGTTTTGTCAAAAGTCAAAAGTCTACAAATATATAAAAGTGAATAAGTGTTTGTATGTTTATTTGTTTGACGGCTGATACCTCCCAAACAAATTTAATTTTAAAAATCAAATATCTAGGGACTATAACAGCTATAGTCCTCAGATTTTACATGAGCAATACCACTGTTTGAGGCAAAAAATGGTAGTCGTAGCCAAAGAGCGCGTGGAACTTCCCATATGATGTTATTTTACCATCAATAATAATATTTAGGACAAGACTGTCCGGAATATCAATAGTGGGCGTGGCACTTCCCATACAAACTATATACAAAAATTCATATCTATTGATAATAAAATATTTTTCTGTTATAGGAGCTAAATTTTGGACAGATCCTCACAAAAGTTGGTAAAAAAATATAAGAGTTGCTATATACAAGGTGGCGCAAAAGTAATCGTCCTATCAGAAAATGCTATAAATTTTGCGATTGCCCCCTAATGTCAGTTCTGTTTTGACATTTGTGTAGTAAACACATGCGAAATATACGTTAATAAACAATGTTGCGCTACACTGCTCCAGAACGCGGAATATTGCTGACTATTTATTTGACCAATAATCGGTCGGTGACTTTGGCACATCGTGAATTTCGTCGCAGATGAGTGATGAGGCCCATTTCCATCTTAGCGGATACGTAAATAAGCAAAATTTACGCTTCTGGGGCACTGAAAATCCGCGTGTAACCCACGAAGAGCCATTACACCCGCTCAAAGTCACTGTATGGTGTGCTGTTTTCGCTGGAGGAGTCATCGTACCTTTTTCTTCGAAGACGTCGCGGGCCAAACGGTAATTGTGAATGGTGAGCGTTACAGAGCAATGATCAACCAGTTCTTTTTGCCGCAACTTGATGAATTCGGATTGGAAAACATGTGGTTCCAACAGGACGGTGCAACGGCACACACTGCACGTGCCACAACCGATATGCTGAAGGATGCATTTCCCGGGCGCCTAATCTCCCGTTTTGGCGATTTGCACTGGCCAGCAAGATCGCCTGATTTGACCGCTACAGACTTCTTTTTGTGGGGCTTTTTGAAGTCGCGGGTTTATGTCAACAAGCCTCAGACTCTTGCAGCTCTTAAAGACAATATCCGTCAAGAATATGAGGACCTATCGCCGGAAGTTTTAGCCAAAGTGATGGAAAATGCCATAAAAAGGGCTCAAATGACAATCAGCTGTGGCGGCGGCCATTTACATGACATCATATTCTCGATTTGATGTAAAAAAATTGAAAAACCAAATAAAAAAAATCCACAAGAAGAAACATAGTTTTTCATTTGTTTTTTAATTACAGCAAAAAAAAATCGGAAGTTTACTTTTGCGCCACCTTGTATAATAATAAATAAATTCGAAACTAATATAGACTTAAATGTTCTAAGCTCAATGGCATTATAATTTTTGCCATTTTTTATTTTCAAATACCGAAATTCCTAAAACGGGGAAAATGTGTTTTAAAAATTTAGTTTTTTAGAAAAGTGCCCAGTGTGACGTTATTTACCATATGAGAGTAAAAAAACGTTGCATGTAAATCAGCAACATATAGGGCTACACATTTATGGAGCCTTTTTCGAGAACCAGTGCTTTTGTGTTTTTGGAATTATTTACTCAAACCTAATTATACCCTTCACCATGAGTGTCATTCCATTTGTAATTTCTACATTTTTCATTTGCGACCCCACAAAGTATATATTGTTACGAAATTGTATTTGAATTCAAATATAAGGATTTTAAAGTCTGATTTAAAAGTAGCATAATGCTTTCAAATAGCAGTGCTGTAATAGCAAACTGTAACATATCTGTGGGCATTGTTAACATTGAATAAAAGCTTTCAGTTGACCATTGATCGTAAGTATGGCAACGCTGTTTGTTGCGACCGTATATTCGAATTCGAATATTCAGTTAAAGAACATTGTAGAAAGTACACCACAGATGGCGTATGTATTAGAAAGCTTTAAAATATACGAGCTTTGACAGTTAAAGAGCAATTTAGAGTGCAGATGGCAGTTTTATAAATAGTGGCAGAGGTTGCAGTCGTTAGTGAGTTTATCAGATACGCTTTTCGAATAAACATCAACTGAGTGCCTTAAAGTGTGCTGTGGTTTTCAAGTGAATTCGTGTACATTATAAAGTGTGTCTGTATTTCTGACGTGTATAAAAAACATTGAGTGACTATTTAATTCTGTTGTTGTACATTTTAAATAAATAAATAGTTGTTACAATTTTCAAACTACTAAACGGCTTTTATTTGCAATCAAAAGTATCCGGTTTATTTAAAGGAAATAAACCAACGTTTTGAAAAGGTTAAAACGTAACAATATATTCTGGATCGTTATAGATAGCGAAGTCGGTATAGCCATGTCCGTCTGTATGTTGAAATCAACTTTCGGTAGCCCCCAAACAACTTACATACATGATTCAGACATCAATATATCGGGAATTCTTCCGGCTCGGTTGCTATTTAAATCGACAAATTCGGCCCACAAATGGCTGAGATATAAGGAAAAAACCGGGACAATCTCGATTTTTGGCCTATTTTTGATCTATATTTGGATTACTAAGTCATTAATATAGACAATATGGATATCTGATGATAGATATTTCAAAGTCCATTGCAACGATGTATATAAGGCTATAGTAAGTCGACCTACAATGGGTCAAAATCAGAAAAACGGAATTTATTTTTCACCCAAAATTTTTTTTTGTCAAAAGACCTTAGTAAGTTTGACCTACAAAGGGTCAAAATCGGGAAAAATATTTTTTAACCCAATTTTTTTTGTCATGAAAAAAAGTTTTTTGTCATAAATTCTTTTTAAAAAAAAGAAAAAAACTTTGGAAACTGCTTTTAAAAAAAAAAACAATTTCGAAAAAAAAATTTAATTTTTTTTACATAAAAATATTTAAAAAATGAGTTTTTAAGTAAAATTTGGCATAGCTGAATACCCGTTTTTTTATATTAAATTTGCCAAGTTTTCAATGGTTTGGGGAGGATTATGACCGATTAAGTGAGCCAAGTTTTACTTTACACTCTTTTGCATTAAGTTATTCTTAATAAAAATTGTACTTAGTCCCGAGGAAAAATTTGTGTCTATAACAGAAAAAGTATAGGACATTTTTTTAGAAAGAACCTACAAAATACGCTAATTTTTACATGTTCCAATTTTATATATACTATATCGAGCCCTTAGCGCCAAATTATCGTAAGCGACAAAATACAAATTTTACAGGAGAAGGTTTTTTCGATTATTTTGAAATTTATACATAGAATTAAAAATTTTATGATGCGATATATTATAATTTCGTTCAAGCTATTTTCCTATTTTTCAAAAATATTTATAACTTTTGACAATTAATACTTTATTGTAAAATTTGACAAAAAATATTTTTTATTGAATTTTTGCATAGATAAAAATTTTTCGAATTGAAATAAAATATTTATTTATGAATAGTTTTTAATGAAATTTCACAGTTATGTAAAATTTTCTATTTAGAATGGAAAAATAAAAACGAATTTTGAAATTTATTATCAGTAATCCCAAAAATGGAAATTTTTAGATTTTTGGCTATAATATCTATACCAGGGTCGGAGTTATCGGAATCCTTTACAAAATAATTACAAGCATATTGGGCCATCTAAAATCGGTTACGATATTTTGATATTGTATATGCGATTTGAGAATTGTTGGCATAAATTTTAATTTTACATAAAAAAGTAGGAGTTTTTTGAATGGACCTAGCCCTCGGTAACAAAACTTTTTAATTTTTTTTTCATGTAAAATATTTAATGAAAACTTAGCTTTCAGAAAGTATAAATTCCTTATACATCCTCTTAGAAATTTTTTGTGATAACTTAAAAAGAAAAAAAGTTCTTTTTTCCCAAAAAATTAACGAAAAATCGGCTTTTCAAAATTTTTTAAATTCAAATGCATGTAACTTTGGACTCAGTCATTATTTTTAAACAGTTCTTTTCTTATTTGACACATACGTATGTTGTTAGTCCAATGAAGGAAAACTGGGTAAACATGTTGAAAATTTAATTTTCAAATGCGAATATCTCCTAAGCTATAAGAGACAATTGATAGCTATGACTAGGTCTTTTGTAGCACTCGATGAAAAGATTTTATATGTGTAAAGTTTTTGAAATCGGAACACAAACGAAGAAATAGGATCATTTTAAAAATGTAATATACCCGAGGTGTCCTACTTTGAGGAACCTTGGTCGCGGCCCTGGCGGGCAAATGAGGTCCACGTTCAGAACTTAACTTCCTCTTTACGCATGTGAAATTTCATTCAAACCAATCTAACCATTTAGAAGTTACAGATTTATTTCCCTCTTTTTTTTCCTATACCACTGTGTGTCGCTTACGATAAAATTTGTTTACTGTAAAATGTCAACATTGACTTAGGATAAAATCTTACCCCCTATAATTTTGAAGTTATTAACAATTTTGATATTCTGAGAACGCTAAAACATCAGTCGGTACATAAAATTTTAATTTCTGCAATAAAAAAAAATTTTTGAAAATGTCGCTTACGATAATTTGGCACTAAGGGCTTGATATATTAATTCCTGTTGTTCCTATAAGGAGCATAGGGCCGTAATGTTCCAATTTTGGATGCGTACGAGGAACGAGCTCACTGTTAGCAAGTTGTTTGTATTTTATTCGGAATTTTATCATTAATATATAACTGATATGTTAAAAGAAATTTCGACTCTTCGTAGGTCATATCTAAAAAATGCACAAAAAATCGAGCAAAATAAAAGAAAAACAATTTATAAATAAACCTTAATATCTCTTAAATTAAAAGAGATAAAAGAAATGAAGATCATCTCAAGGACTTTTTGCTTTTTAAAATTCAGTTCATTCGGATCATAAAATGATTTTTTAAATTTTTTTTAAAAAATGTTAGACATAAGTGTAATCGTGTAATTTTGCAAAATACGTAAAGAGCTTTATTTACAACTTTGATATCTTCTTCCCTCACTGAAATTTTTCGCCAAAAATTTTCGTCGAATATTTTAATCCTTAAATGTGGTGGCATGGTGTAGTGGTTAAAGTGCTTGCCTACTTTAACCCAGGTTCAATCCCTGGCAGAGGACGAACAATTTTCATCATGGTTTTCGAGTTTTTAAAAATTAACAATCCATCCAAGAAGACCCCTGACAACCCCTCCCTGGAGAAGAGGATAACATCATGATAAACGTCAGACAGCCCGCCAACCCCTGGGAAAAAGGTAGGAATCAAAGAATTAAATTATTAAGGTTCCCCACCACCACTACACCAAATACACAGAGGATGTTGTTTCTAGGCAACGATAGATGGCTGCACCATTATCCTAGAACAGCTACAGCAGACCAATCATCTACTTAGTTGGAACAATAATCGAAACTGATACAAAAATAACAAGAGTCTGGTTCTAATGGCAATATCGTACATGAAGACGCACGATACTCCAATAACAAGGAGTGCAATCTTACATGGGAAATATGCGAAAAAACAACTGCAAACAAATCGTATAAGATGGAGATGCTTTGTGGAAGCCAAATGCTCCCAAGAGGGGTAATGGAGAAAAAATTTCGTTTTTGAAAGGATTTTTTCTTATTTTCTCGAAAAAGGGGTCAAATTGACCCCTAAATGATCATGATAAAATTTCACTATATAACTCTGACAATAACAATTCTCTCAGACATTAACTAACAACATTTTTTTCATTTAGTATAATGCTCCCTTCGCTTAAAAAATTAAAAGTTTGACCTACTGTAAAAAAAAACTCAGACCAGCTGGACTATAAGTTTATTCTACAAAAACATGCATTTTTCAGAATTATACGGCCGTTATTCAGTTCCTATCAAAAAGTCATAATTTGTTCAAGTTCAAGTCATTTTCTGAGGATGACCTTGTATGGGCAGTTGGGACAAATCGAGCCCTTAGCGCCAAATTATCGTAAGCGACATTTTCAAAATTTTTTTATTGCAAAAATTAAAATTTTATGGACCGGCTCATGTTTTAGCGTTCTCAGAATATCAAAATTGTTAATAACTTCAAAATTATAGGGGGTAAGATTTTATCGTAAGTCAATGTTTACATTTTACAGTAAACGAATTTTATCGTAAGCGACACACAGTGGTATAAAAATAAAGAGGGAAATAAATCTGTAACTTCTAAATGATTAGATTGGTTTAAATGAAATTTCACATGCGCAAAGAAGAAGTACTGTTGGTTTAAGTTCTGAATGTGGACCTCATGGGCCCACCAGGGGCGCGACCAAGGGTCCTCAAAGTAGGACACCTCGGGTATGTTACATTTTTAAAACGATTACAGATATAGAATCTTTTCATCGAGCGCTACAAAATACCTAGTCGTGGCTATCAATTACCTCTTATAGCTTAGGATATATTCGCATTTGAAAATTAAATTTTCAACAATTTTACAAAGCCTACTCCAGTTTTCTGATAACAGCGTATCCAAATATTTCCCGATTTTCTGCAGTTTTCCTTCATTAGACTAACAACATATGTATGTATGTGTCAAATAGAAAAAGAAGTGTTTAAAAATAATGCCTAAGTCCAAAGTTATATGCATTTTAATTTAAAAAATTTTAAAAAGCCAATTTTTCGCTAAAGGAAGGGAAAAAAGAATTATTTTCTTTTTAAGTTATCGCAAACATATTCTAAGAGGATGTATAAGGAATTTATACTTTCTGAAAGCTATGTTTTCATAAAATATTTTAATTGAAAAAAAATTAAAAATTTTTCTTGCCGAGGTGACCAGGTAATTTCAAAAAACACCTATTTTTTATGTAAAATAAAATTTTAGGGCAAAAATTCACAAATCGCATATTCGATATCAAAATATACTAACCGATTATAGGTGGCTCAATATGTTTCTAATTATTTTCTAAAGGGTCCCGATAACCCGACCCTGGTATGGATATTATAGCCAAAAATCTAAAAATTACCATTTTTGGAATTTTTCAACAGTTTTGTGGGAATTGCGGGATTGCTGATAATAAATTTCAAAATTTGTTTTTATTTTTCCACTTTGAATAGAAAATTTTACATAACTGTGAAATTTCATTAAAAACTATTCATAAATAACAATTTTATTTCAATTCTAAAAATTTTTATCTATGCAAAAATTCAATAAAAACTCCATGAATTTTTAATTGCCAAAAGTTATAAATATTTTTGAAAAATAGATAAATAGCTTGAACGAAATTATATTATATCGCATCATAACATTTTTAATTTTATGTACAAATTTCAAAATAATCGAAAAAACCTTCTCCTGTAAAATTTGTGTTTTGTCACTTACGATAATTTGGCGCCAAGGGCTCGAAATGTTGAAAGATTTTCGCTATATTTAACACTATATTTTCAGAGTACTGAGAACTAATTTGTGCACAATTTTATTAGGATTGCTGTATAATCAACAGATTTATTACTGCTCACACACTATTCCGGGGAGACATTTGTGTGGGGGATAGATGAAATAATGGATCGATATTGTCCATTTTTAATACCAAACAATCCTTATTAACAGAGAGTATTTCAGCCAGCTAGCTCCGTTCCTTTGGGCCCTATCGTATTTTCAACAGACAGACAGACGGACGGACACAGTTAGGTCGTCTTTAAATCTTAAGAGGACCCAGGATATATATATTTTTTGGTTCTACGACCAATATTATGTTACAAGCGGAATGACAAAATCATTATACCCTCATCTTTTCTGATGGAGGGTATGAAGACTGTGTTTTGGGCCACCCTTTATATATTAACTAAAAAAACGAAAAACCTATTCAGTGATAAAAAAGACAATAATATTTACTGAAAACTTTCTTTCCACCTGGTATGATATCATTATTTAACATTTACACAAAACTTTTCTTTTCTTCACAAAAAAAAAGAAAAAAATTCACAATGAATTTAAAAGTCACTCCCCTTAAATTGTTAATATTTGATTTAAGTTCATAACTCAATGTCACGCATCATACACATTATCATTTTAATCAAACACAAAAAAAAAATCATACTCCAGCTACAAAACTAACTTCAAACGATTTGCCCATGTTTCTGGCTTTTTACTAAACAACTGGTACATGATGCGCCGCAATATGTGGTACGAGTGTACAAGTAACATTTAACCTTATAAACTTCTATATCTACTTCCACATATTTGCAACAAACTTTGAACACCCCAAAACAATTTGTTGCAAAAAATTCATTCATACTTATAGTATTTGTACGGAGAGTAAGTATTTGCTAGATGAAGAGAATTTTTTTTATATTCAACTTCTAATAAACTTCATAATTCCCATATTGCCATTTATTTCTGATGTGGCATGAATGAATGAACGAGTGGTAATATATGGAACATGCATGTTGGTGTTTTATAAAAATGCTTTTGGAGTGTGTTCTCTACTCACTCGTACTTGCATTTATTGACTTTTTGCCAAACAATGTACAACGAGAAGAAAAGTCAAATGTTGTCAAAAATGTCAAATAAATGAATGCAAACAGTAAAGAGCAGAATATAACTATCATCCCTCCTCTCTGCACATTTAAAGAATAACAGGGCAGGACTTCGCACATCTATGCATACATGTCTCCAAGTAAGGGTTGCATGTCAAACAAGGATACTACTTTTTGTTCAACTCTCTTTTCTCAGTTTGTTTTGAACGTATTATTGGTTTTGTTGTGCATTTTTTGCACGTTTTCTCTATGACTTTTTCCTGGTTTCTGCTACATATTTCTATTGTTGTTTTATATTTGAACTTTATTGTCACGTACTTTGACAGTTGCTTAATTTATGATTTTTTGATTGTTTTGTATCTTCGTTAAAATTTAGTTTATGCTGGCTAAAGCCAGAGAAATTACCGTCATAGGGGAGAGGGTGACGATTTTAACATTAAAAATTATTTAGCCGAATATAACCCAGCTAGCATTTGAAAGATTGTTAAGTGACTAATCACCAAACTGGGTCTTTTTCGAGTAGTTTTGATGACCTAAAACTGAAAAACAAGTTGCATGCTTAAAAATTGATTCGAAAATGATTCCCATTAATGATTAAAAAATGATTCCACTCAAAAATGAGTGGAAACTGATCAGAAGAGGGGCCCATAAAAGACTCATTTAGACGAGTAGCCGATATGGTACCATTTGCCCCCGACAAAATTATCATTTACTAGCTGACCCGGTGCGCTTCGCCACCCCAATTAGAAGAAAGAAATTACAAAAAGTACCATTCGAATAAAGAAAAAGTACCAAAAAGTCTCCCCCTTGCATTCTCACTCACTTAGGACCATATATGCTTAATTTCATGTTTCTAAGTCCATTGTAATATAAAATTCAAAAAGTACCATTAGAAGAATGAAAAAGTACCTATAGTTCAGTTCTCACATTTTGGTACCTAAATATAATCCTTTATTTCTAACACTAACTTCACTCAGATACATATCATCTAACTTTAATGTCGATAAGTGAAATAATTTAAAACATTAAAAAGGTACCATTAGGAGAAAAGTACCAATTTCCCTTTTCCTCCTTGAACACCCCTCAAGTTTGAAATTTAAAAATATTCCATTTTGCAAAAGTTGTTTATGCTACAGACATGTCTCAATCGATTAAAATCTATGTTAATGTGCCCAAATATGTTTTAAAAAAAGTACCAAACTGTTTATCCGGATTTGGCCTAAAATACACCATGGCACTCAAGTTCCAAATAACAACCTGTTAGTTAATTTTTGTATGAATCCAGGAACCAATGTTAAAAAAATTATCAAAATCGGCTTAATAATTTGCAATAAAATGTATTTTCCCGATTTTATCCCCTTTTTGGTACCTTTTTTATCCCCATTGCGGTGGTAAAATATTATTAAAATAATTTTTTGTATCGTGGTGGAAGCTCATAGTAAAATATTCGAATGTCTATGTCAAATTATAGAAAAACATATTTTATGAAAAAGTACCAAAAATAAACACAATTTTTATCCCTTAAGGGTCCGAATTTCCAAAAAGTACCAAACTTATATTTTTTATTTTTTGATATGTAAAGAATACGATTTAAATTTTGTTTCTATGTGCCAAAAAAGTACCAAAATACAGTTTTTACCCGTTTTCTCCCCTAAAAGGTTCGAATTTCGAAAAAGTACGAAACACCTGTCAGCTTATTTTTTAAATGGAGTAACATGCAATTTCAAGGTTTTTTGTATCTTCAATCATGTCAATCATTCGAGTTTTATTTTAATCGAATAAAACAAAAAGTCGTATGCTGGAAGTTTTGCTTTACATCTATAATTTGAAAAAAAAGTGGTTTAATTTCTATAATTTAAAAATGTTTGTAGACCAAGAATTGAAGGAACTACTCCATGAAATTTGTGCAATTTCAAAAGGTTTGCGAACAGCAGGATTCATCCAAAAGCTGGTTGTTTTTTTTTTCTTCTTGGACCAGCACTCAGGGGATGGCCTCCACTCATGCAAAGCATTGTGCTGGAACTAGGAAAATAGGTTATGGGAGGAAGGAAAGAGGGAGTAGTGTTTGTGGACATTCTATTTGAACTTTCCTACATTGAAAATGACAGGGAAGTTTGTTCCACATACGTATAGTACGACTAAAGAACGAATTTTTCCTGTAGTTTGATGTGCAGTCCACTGGAAAATCGATCACAAAGTGATGTGTTCTTAATGATAGACGTAAAAATCTGCGGGTATCAGGAACAAGTTCCCAAATTTCATCAGAACACATTCCATTGTAGTACCGAGAGAACAATGAAACGCATTCCACATTGCGATACTGCTCCAGTAAATCAATAGAGTTGGATACCCTACTGTCGCCTATAATTGCCTTCGTCCTCTCCTGTGCAGTATAGAAGCTACAAAATAGGATTTTAAGCACCGACATGGTAGCTGTATTCCATTTTCGGTCGAATATAGGTGGTGTAAATAGTGAGGAGATCAGATCAGATGGAGTGAATTAATTCCTACACCGTTTCAGAAATACGAGACACTTGAATGCTTCTTTCGACACTTGAAAAATGTGTTTAGACTAGCGGACATCACATTGTATTCTCATGCCCCATATACCCAGTCGGAGGCTTCATAATCTTCGGGGACCATACTCCCATAGCGATGGTAACGGGCTGTGGTGAATCGAATGTTACAGTGACCCAGACTAGTTTGTATGCTACTGGTGTCGCAGGAGGTTGGTTGAGGTGGTAGTGACCCAATGGGGAGGTACCTCTAGATTTCTCCCCAAGTACCTCCAAAGCTGCTAAAGCCCAAACCGTCAAGGCGGTTAAACCCCTTGTTTTTGGTAACTCTGAGGGGGAAGCGACCAAGTCGCCCCTCTCAGTTGCCTCCCATATGCTAATTGTGCGAGTAGGGTCTGTGAAAAAATCCTTCTGCCCTGAAGCCGCAACACACCTGGCCAACTCCGGGAGTGGCAGCCACAAGGGCTGCTAAGCGTTCCGCCTTTCGCTTCAGTGAGTCTTTCGGCTCTAAAAAAGTCGAGGACCCCACAAAGGAGCAATAGGCTTCCCTCTCCTGGAGGAAAGCTCATATTGCTGGTCCTCCTTCTACTGAGTCATCAGCGGTGCCTAAACGGCAGCGCACAGTGGGGGATCTTAAAAAAAAAGTGGAAATAAATCTGTAACTTCTAAACGAATATCCCTATATAGAGGACGTGCGAAAAGATATACATATTATATATCAGCGTGTAGGAAATTATGTCTTCTTTCCAAAAATGTACAAAATTTTTAAGAATTAAAAAAATTATTGCACTTTTTTCAAAAATATGCGAATAAAAAATTATAGCTGATTTTTTTGGAAAATTTTAAATTTTAAAATGCAATAAAAGTTTTGTTTATGAATCGTTTTTAATGAAATTTTACACTTATATAGAAACGTTCGATGCCAATCCAAAAGTGAAAAAGATATTTGTGAATTATTAATGACAATACCACAATTCCCAAAAAATTTTCCAAAAATTCCAAAATTGGGATTTTTTTGATTTTTGGATCTATTGAAGGTACCAAGCTCGGGGCTATGAAATCCCTTTGCATGGTATTGAAGAACAGATTGGGACATACAAAACTGGTCTTAATTTTTTGAAAGCGGCTACGCGATTTTAGAATATGTTGTCTAAAGTTGAAATTTACATAAAAAATAGGTCTACTTCGGAAGGCTCTGGACCACGCAATAATACGAATTTTGATATTATTTTGCTTTTATAATATTTCCCGAAATGTTATCTTTCAGAAAAATATAAACACATTATTTATTTTTTTCTCATTTTCTGTATAATTTAAAATTAATGTAGGTACTTTTTTCGAAAAAAAAAATGGCGAAAAAACGACTTTTTTATTTTTTTTAAGTTTGAATGCACATAACTTTTGACTCAGTAGATATTCTTTAACAATTCTTTCTTAAGATTATTAATGAATTTATTGTTAATTCAAAAAAAGATACTTCAAGAAAATCGGGAAAGAATTGGATCCGTTATTAGCAAAATGGCAGACCAAGGTAGGCAAATAAAATAAAATTGTACTTTTCAAATGCAAATAACTCGTAAACTATAAGAGATAATATATGGCTAAAGCAATGTTTTTTGTAGATCTCGTCTAGTACATTCCATATATATAAAAATCTTTCAAATCGGATCGCAAACAAAAATTTGGCATCATTTTTAATTTTTGATATACCCGAGGTGCCCCACTTTGGGGCATTGTGGCTCGGCCCCGCTTGGTGTTTAAGCCCAAATTCAAAACTTAAACTTATCGACACCTCTTCTATAGCCATGGGACATTTTATTAAAATCGGGCTATTCGTTTAGAAGTTACAGATTTATTTCCACTTTTTTTTTCAGATCCCCCACTGTGCAGCGTTTGGAGGAGGATGCTACAGCCAAGAGCCAACAACATAGAAGGTCATTTAGAAAAATAAGAAATAGAGTAGGAGAAAGAACGGAGCCTTGCGGTACCCCTGAAAACCGTCAAGACGGTTAAACCCCTGGCCAACTCCAGCTCCGAAAACAGTCTTAGGCATAAAAACCCTGCAAGAAGGGCTGCTACCACTTCTAAAAAAGTCGAGGACCTCACAAAGGAGCAACAGGCTTCCCTCTCCTGTGCGAAGCCTGACATTGCTGGTCCTCCTTCTGCTTAGTCACAAGCGGTGCCTAAACGGCATCGTTCAGCGGAAGATGCGACAGTCAAGAGTCAAACACCGAGACCCAAAGCGGCACAAATATCTTTAGCTAAGTCCTTTAGTGAAATCGTCAAAGACAACCTAGTTACGGCGGTTGGCGGAATTGCAAATGTTTCTGTCTTGAAAATATCTAGAGCCACCACTTTACTTTCGCCAAAACGGTGAATGGAACAACAAAATGTGTCCAATAGGAAGGCTAGCTAGTATCAAGTAGAGCGTGCTTTACGGAAGCTATACTGGCGGTAGTTAGGTAAATTGTTGGACTCCAAATATTTAACAAAATGGTAGTTTACCATAATTTTCATAACTTTGGAAAGTGCTCTCCCTTTTTAGGAACTGGTGTGACTTTAGCAACCTTCCAACATACATGAAATACGCCGGCACTTTATGAAGTGCTGAAAAGTTTAGATAATGGACAAGATAACGTCTAAGAGCACTGCTTCAAGACCAGCGTTGGTATACCATCTGTCCCATCTGGACACTTATTTACGTTGAGATACGATAAAACCCTTTTTACAACACGACCTCGAAAGAATATATTTGGTATAGTTACTAGTACTCTTTCGAGGTGGGACAGTGACTTATCACTTTCCGGCAAGTGACAATTACTTGCGAATAATTCAGCTAAAAGGCTAGCTTTATTGAACGGGTCAGTGAATGTTTGGTCATCCTTTAAAAGAGTCGGAATTGAGGAACTAGCATTATCCTTAACTCTTTTAACGAATGACCAAAAGCTGCCCCTGGGGGCAGTAAGAACTTTTGTATGAAGGCGTTGCTTTATAGTCGATTTGGCTGGTTGATTGGGCTTCAAATACAATATCTTATTCTTCGTGTTATCGTAATGGCTCAATTCTTCATCGCTAACATAAAGAGTAAGAGATCGTATTTGAAGCCCGGCCAACCACCCGAATCGACTCCAAAGCCAAAGATAGTGTTCTGTATTTGGTGAGATTAAAAGTGTCCTATCTATTATGAGCTGCTGAAATCTGACCAGACCATCACAGGGAACCTGTACCAATGCAATTGATTCGTTTAAAGCCAGTATTGACCGAAAAAGTGCAGAATATGCTGCAAGACATGAAACCGTAAATTCAGTCATGACAAAGCTAGGCCACATGTTGCAATACTTGTTGAAAACTATTTAGAAAGAAGTGGTTGGGAAGTTTTGCCTCACCGCGTTATAGTCCAGACCGTGCCCCGCCCAACTACTATTTGTTTCGAACGCTCTCTCTGGGGTACGCTTCACTGCAGAACAGAGTATCCGAAATTGACTTGATTCATTCTTAGCCTCAAAAGATGAGCAGTTCTTTTGGAGCGGAATCCATATGTTGCCCGAAATATTGGAAATTTTGTTTAATTTAAGAAACATGAAAGAATGAAAATGAAATTCAAGTCCCCAAACAATAGAGCCATAATATCATATCTATTCCCGGCTGATTTCTCAAATACTAAATTATTTATAATTTTAACTAAATACATAAGCTGCCACATAAAAAATGTGTACACAAACTGAGTATCTCATGAGAGAACAGCGAAAACAATCTAAAAAATAAAAAAAATGTACCACAAATTGAATACACACCGCAATAACGTTTAATTTCTATTGACTTACACTCAATAACAAAAATACCACATGATCCTTTAATTTGATTAAATGTTGTCTTTAAAGCATCTTAAGGATTTCACTGATACTTACAACACACACTCATGCATTTTCAAATACACATGGCTGGCGTTTACTTATTCAAGTAATATCGATTCTATAGCTGCCTTAGCACAAACGTGAACAAATTGATTTGCTACAAAATAATTGTTGAATTTATCCTTTTTGCTAAAAATAAAAAACTCTCAAAATTGTTTTTCAGGATTAAGCGTCATGTGTCTGATAAAAACTCCTTACCCAAACACACACAGCCAAGATAATTTCTTTTATCAGTTGCAAAAGAAAGTTTTTTAAAAAGATTTTGGTTGCACGAACGTGTTTAACATATTAAATATAAATGAAAATTAAATAAAAGATTGTTTTTATCTTTATGAAGCAGTTGATGATGATGAAGAAATAATATCAGTCAGTTTCAGCCAAAATAATATCCAATAAAAGTGTTACAAAGTTTGCTTAAATATACATTCTGTTTAAAATAAAACAAACTTGTTAAAAATTGTTATTAATTTATGCATTAAATAACAAATTTATTATTTCACATAATTCTATGAATAAAATATTGTATGTCTTTCGGCAAACCAAACAAAAATAAGCATTTTCTCGTTGATGAAACCTTATTTGTTTTAACAAATTTTGTCGTTTACTTTTTGGTTTTTTTTTTGTATTAAAAAATATTTAGCTTCTGGCATAGAATGAAGATAATAGATAGTGCTGACCGAATATGAAATATCCACTATGACACTTTGAAAACACTTGTTAAGTCTTTGCGGTTTAGTGGTCACTTTACTAACCACCTTTTCTATAGTCTTTAAAACATAGTTTATTGGCATCTATTGGCATTTTGCTAAACAATTACATTTTTTATGTCATCGTTTATGTTTCTTTGCAAAACTTTGCCGTCAGGTTGCTCTGGTTAGATAAATATGTTAATTTGAAAATGTTGTAAACCACAGTTTGTTTAAGGGACTTTCACGGTGGTTAGTAAACTAACCAACCTACTCCACAAAAAACCTTAGAATGGGGCTACATATGAATTCCGAATTAAAAGAATTGCTCATCTTTTGAGGCCAGGAACGAATCAAGCCAATATCGGATACTCTGCATCGATCGAAATAAGTAGCATTCGGACGAGGCAAGGTCTGGACTATATAACGGGTGAGGTAAAACATCCCAACCACTTCTTTCTAAACAGTTTTCAACAGGTATTGCAACATGTGGTCGAGCGTTGTCATGATAGGTTATGGAGGCAGCCAGTATTAACCAGCTCACTTAGGTCCATGAATTGGTCCCTTTGTGAATAAATAATATCAAAATTCCAGAACAGAGCCATGTGAGATATCTCGGTATCAATCTTGATCGCCGTTTAACATGGTCCCATCCTATTGAAGCCAACGTTACACAAATAAAATTAAAGTCTGTTCAATTGTACTGGCTAACTGGCCCACGGTCCACAGTGGTTCAGAAACGTTTTTTTTTTTTGGCAATAATTCGGTATCTCGGGAACTATTAGAGATATTATTACGAAATTTCACATGGTTGGAGTTGAGGTGTTTTCGAATTGAGTTACAGTTGTTCAGCATCCTAGGGCTAATGGGGGCCAGTACGTGGCCTCTCAAATTTTGACACCTCGGGTCTCAAATTTTAAAAAAAATTGACAACAATCCATTTATGATCCGAATGAGCAGAAATTTAAAATATAAATAGTCCTTGAGAAGATCTACTAAAAATACGCTTACACGTGTAGGTTATCTCTATTAGTTGAAAAGAGATTTAGGTTTATTTATTTTTTTTTAATTTTGCTCGATCTTTTTTTGGTTTTTGGATATGGCCAACGGAAGGTCGAAATTTTCTTTTACAAAATCAGCAATATTGTTGATAAAATTCTCAATCAGATAAAAACAACTTGCTAACAGTTTTGTCGTCCCTATAAAAAGTTACATGCATCCAAATTTGGAACATGTAAAATGGGCCGTTTTTTTACGTTTTTTCCCCAAAAAAGTCCCTATATTTTTTCTTTTGTAGGAAAAACTTTTCTTCGTAACTATATAGAAGTCCTTCACATGTCAGAAATCGGTTCAGTGCCGAACCAAACTGACTCACGAATGAACGACTCCATCTTCCTGACGTCCTATCTCGATATATCCGTTAGGCCGTGCAAAAAAGTACTACCTATTGTCGCAGTCCGAGCCTCTGATAGAACAGGGCAAAGACAGAGGAGATGTTCAGCCGTTTACTCGTCGTCTTCATCATGACAACTTCTACAGAAGTCGTTGTATGGAGTATTCAGCCCGTTATAGCACCGTGAGGGACATTGACCTATGATTGTCAAAAACCGGCCATGTTAGGCTCGATATCGAGTAATTAGTCAGATTAGACCATCTGAGCTGATCACACTTAAATAATTTACGCTGTATGAGTGATTTACAGCAGGATAAAGGTAAACGTATCATAAGATCGATCTCATCAGCTTGCAGACGTCAGCCATTTTTGGACACTTCATCCGCAATAGCATTGCCAAGTACACCAGAGTGACCTGGCACCAAGAATAACTCCAGGTTAGAATGTCTCGCCATCTTGTTAAGAGATACCCAGCATTCATGTACCAATATGAATGTGGAGTAGACACCAGATAGGGATTCGATAGCAGGATTACTGTCAGTACATATTCGGTTGTCATGATGGCCTCATATTCTGCCCGTTTTTCGGCCAATGCTCGCTTCAAATGTATCAGCTGCTGTCGGCATAGGTTCCAGCAGCTCATAATATATAGGACCCCTTTGCTGCCACCAAATACAGAGCATTATTTTAGCGCCATAGATATTTGGCTTTGGTGTCGATTGGGCTGGTTTTCCAGGCTTCACATAGTAATGGATCCATTTTTCATCGCAAGTAATGATTCGGTGCAAAACTGATTTCTTTTATAGCATTGAAGTATCATTTTGGACAATGAAAATCGTCATTCAAGGTCTCTCGGCTTCAATTTCCCTGCATTTGGATGAATCCTGTTGCTCGCAAACGTTTTGAAATTGCTTCTTGAGTATCCTCCAATGAATTTGCAAGCTCTTGTTGAGGTTGACAAAAATCTTCATGGAGTCATGCCATCAATTCTTGTTCTTCAAACTTTTTTTTGGCTGACCTGAGACATATTTGTCTTCCGTATTAAAATCACAACTTCTGAATTGCACAAACCAGCTCTCGCATGTTTAAACCTGTTGCTTACACTATAATATTCAATAACTTAGTGAGAATAAATGAGAGATATAGGTACCCTTCAAAATGACATATAAGTTATTAAAAACAAAATATCGCGTTCAAGAGATACGCCATATTTTAAATCCCGAATTTTTAGACTTTGTGAGCAGCAACAATCCAAACACTGCGTGTCTTTATTTTAGAATAATGGGTACGACGATCCCACGGAGCATTAGTTGTAACAGGTGTGGAGAGTATACTAATGTTAGTAGAAGAGCTCAGAGAAGCCCAGCTTTCTGGCGAGTGAATTGCACCAAGGGAGAGTTCTGCCTCCATGATCCCCTAATGGTAAATTACCATCCACATGATTTAGAAATTGACTAAAGTGTAATAAATATTACGCAAAACTTTACAAACCTGCTATCAAATGTAGTTCCTTAAATGAGAGTAGCAGATAAATTAGAAATTAAATAGGGAACCCCAAAAATGGTCAAATCAGCATAGAAATTGTTTTTCATAAAAAAATAACAATTTTTTTAGGGAACAAAGTTTTTATTTTCGATTGTAGCAAGGCTTTGATGTTTTCTGTTAATTTTATTCCTTTTTAACATTTCAAAAATATGTGATACAGATTTCTTTTCATTGAATTTTAAGTGGTAACAAGAAAAACTTTTTTTAAACGAGCAAAATAAGGGTAAAAAGCCAATTTAAAATTACAAAGTAAATAAAGTATAACGAAAAAAATTTATGTTTATTTATTGTTATTTTCACTGCTTAAAAGTTGAACGGGATGTTATGCATTTATTATAGAGTTATGAACGAAATATAAAACATATGCTCATTTTTGGTGAGTTAACAAAATGCTTTGAATCAGGATGGCAATATGTTTTTATATAATATTATCGTTCATCAATCTAAATTAGATAATGTAGAAATAGTTTAGCATATAATTCACCTGTGTCATAGAAGTATTTAAACTTTAATTTTAAATAAAATTTTACTATAGAAGGAAACCTATTATCAATTCCAGATGTTTTCCATAACTTTGTTAAAGAAATTTCCATAATCTCCAAATTCATGATTTCCATAAAATTTTTTTCGTTGTGAAACTGAAAGCAAGAAAGTCCATTACTCACAAGCAATTCCATAAACCAAAACTATTCTGTCAACAACAGATCATATTTGACTTGACATGCATTTGTTTGGGCTATGATTGGGAGTTGGACTTTTTCTCTACTCGTTCGTATTGGCCTTATGATTTAAGGAACAACATTATGGTCAATCAGTGGCTATGTGAGCAATCGAACAGTGTGCTAGCTGGTTTAAATGTTTCCCATTTTACAAGGTGGCGCAAAAGTAAACTTCTGATTTTTTTTGGCTGTAATTAAAAAAAACAAATGAAAAACTTTGATTCTTCTTGTGGATTATTTTTATTTGGTTTTTTAATTTTTTTTACATCAAGTCGAGAATATGATGTCATGTAAATGGCCGCCGCCAAAGTTGATTGTCATTTGAGCCTTTTTTATGACATTTTCCATCACTTTGGCCAAAACTTCCGGCGATAGGTCCTCACATTCTTGACGGATATTGTCTTTAAGAGCTGCAAGAGTCTGAGGCTTGTTTGGGCGACTTTAAAAAGCCCCACAAAAAGAAGTCTGGAGCGGTCAAATCAGGCGATCTTGCTGGCCAGTGCAAATCGCCAAAACGGGAGATTAGGCGCCCGGGAAATGCATCCTTCAGCATATCGGTTGTGGCACGTGCAGTGTGTGCCGTTGCAGCGTCCTGTTGGAACCACATGTTTTCCAATCCCAATATATCAAGTTGCGGCAAAAACAACTCGTTGATCATTGCTCTGTAGCGCTCACCATTCACAGTAATCGTTTGGCCCGCGACGTCTTCGAAGAAAAAGGTCCGATGACTCCTCCAGCGAAAACAGCACACCATACAGTGACTTTGAGCGGGTGTAATTTCTCTTCGTGGGTTACACGCGGATTTTCAGTGCCCCAGAAGCGTAAATTTTGCTTATTTACGTACCCGCTAAGATGGAAATGGGCCTCATCACTCATGATTATTTTTGATGAAAAAACCGACCGATTACTGGTCAAATAAATAGTCAGCAATATTCCGCGTTCTGGAGCAGTATAGCGTAACATTGTTTATTAACGTGTATTTTGCATGAGTTTACTACACAAATGTCAAAACAGAACTGACATTAGGGGCCAATCGCAAAATTTATAGCATTTTCTGATAGGAGGATTACTTTTGCGCCACCTTGTATTACAGAGAATTTTGTTTTACAACTTTATTGACAGTAATTTCGACTAATATCTGGGCCATTCGACACGTATGTATCCTTTGGTTACTTTATACATCCCAGGTAATCTATCGTGAAGTCAATTATCACTTTAGTATCTCTAAGTTATCTAGAGTGTAGTCACTTTAAATCTTTATTTTGTACTGTACTTTGGAAGTTGTTATTTTACTCAACAGATGTAATGTATTGGAGAGTCAGTTGTCATGCAGAATTATACGTATCTTCTGGCCAAAAATTATCACGAATGTCAGATTGTAGACCGAAACTAATCAACTGTCACTTGCAACAGAGATGAAGAAACGCAAGTGGAACTGGATCGGCCATAATCGAAGTAGACCAGCTAACGTCATCACTAAAACACCATCGACTGGAATCCTCAGGGTAATCGAAATCAAAATTGGAAGACCAGCACACACATGAAGGGCGTCAGATTGACATCGAATCTGCTTGCCCATGATAAATGATGTTGGAACGTGTTTGTTGAGGCCCTATGCTCTTTGTAGGATTTAGCAGTTTCAAGGGAAACAAATCACCAAGAGTTGATGGAATCTCTGCTGATTCTGGAATAATACTGTCAATCATTCGAACATTCTGGGAGTGCGAAAATCTCCACAACGAGGTGATAATAAATATACGACAAAGGGCGATCTCACAGACCCTAATAACTGGCGCTAACTCTGTTATTAGGGTCTCTGCTATGCGTAATCAATAAGATAACAGCGCAGTTAATTTCCATAAGGATACTCGACAGGGTAACACCAACTTAAAGGCAGGACCAAGCTGGATTCAGACCCCATAAATCCAACATCAAGCACATAAATATCCCAGGTGTTATTGAGGAACAATCTGAGAGTGGCGCTCACCACTGTATCTTTACTTCATAGACTTCGAGAAGGCCTTCAATAAACTAAACCACGATTTGAGTTCATTGGCATGTAGGAGACTACCTCCTAAACTCATACAGCTATACCGTAATGCTCCTTGTAGGATAAAACATGGAAAATTGCTAAGTGAAACGGTGAGAGTTGAGATGGGTGTCCGACTGGGATGTGTCCTGTCGCCACTTCTATTTAATATAGTTCCGGACACGATCCTTGGAAGAGTCTTTCGATAACGGCAGGGGGATAGTGTGGGGATTACAGGTTCGCCTAATCGATCTTGTTTATGCAGGCGATATTCGTCTACTGGTTCACAGTTACTCAGATCTCGCGGCGAACTTACGAAGCATACCGTTGGTAGCACAATCAGCAGATTTGAAAATAAATGTGATGAAGACAAAAAGCTTTTCGTATTAATGCAACCTCCTTAGATTTATTAGCAATTGGTGCAAAAGAAATATAAAATATCAGCCAATTCTGCTATCTTGGAAGCATTGTATCTATATATGTAGGATCGCATGCAGAAGGAACGTCTAACATTTGGCCGCCTAAAACCTATTTGGAAATCACTCTCTTTATCTCTGTCTGCGAAAATTAAAATCTTCAATGCCAATGGTAAGTTTACCCTTCTGTACGGCTGTGAAACTGAGTATTCGTGAACCGCTCTCTACGCAATATACTATTCCGGCCGAGAATCATATCTAGTCATACGCTCTGGGAAAGAACAAGCCAATAAATCCTATCGATTGAAATAAGGAGACGAACATGGCGTTGGCCACACCCTTAGAAGACAGACTTACGACATCACTAGAACTGCCAAGAGAGTGGAACCCGCAAGGGAACAGAAGAAAGGGACGCCCTGCTCATACAGAGAGAAAGTATTGATGACATACTCAAGATTACAACATTACATTCTAAGTTAATTAAATGTTATATGTATTAAAACTTCTTAACAGTTAATTTTAATTGATCAGGAGTATATTCCAAGATAGAACCATTATCAACACCTACAATATTTGCAGTCCATGGCTTAACATTGTTTGACAAAAAATTCGATTAATAAAGTAGAAAAACTACAATAACGATTGATTGGCTGATGTACCAAAACTATAAAGTTGCGTGTTTTAGTAAAACAAATCATCATCCAAACAACCACATCTCAACAACAGCTTTACAAAACTTGACATTTTTCATTTGGAAAAATGTTTTCCCAAAACATTGTAGGCAGAAAAAGAACTTTAAGGTATTGCAAAGTGTGTCAAAAGTCCGTTGAGATATTGTTGTTAATGGAATCAAGCTGATTTTGTTTATTTTTCCAAAAATTCTGAAACATTTAGCTTTGAGGGAAAGGTCTCACTGTTGGTTTTGTCATCGATTGTGGTTTTTCTCATATTAATATTTACACAAGTGGAAAAATATGTTTTCCTTTTACATGGTTGTAGGTTTTCTCCAACACAACCTTAATGGTGAAATTGCATGTTTGTAGTAAATACAACGAGCCTTAAACTTTATATTTCCTTTGTGTTTGTATATAAGTTTCTTTTCGTTTGTAATGGGTCAATAATTTTGAACCCTGTATTGTGGCAACAATGAAACGAATGAAAATAAGTTAAGATTTTAAAAATTGATTTTTTGTCTTCCTTTTACGTTTATATCATTCATTCAGTCAGTTACTCTTTCATTTAAGTTGGCAATTGTTTCCAACTAAATGACTGTTTATTGACTCTTTATGTGTTTTTGACGCTGACAATAGGAGACACGCGAATATCTCTTTTTTGAGGGTGCGTGAGGGAGTGATATAAAGAGGTTATAATTTTGAAAACTGGTGAGACAATCACATAAATTCTAATAAATTAAAAAGCTTATTACAAAAGGAAAATAATCATAGCTATAACATACAAATGAACTAAGTAATAGGTACACTCAAATTCGAATCAAGTTAGAGTAACTTATCTTATATACACTGAACAAAACCAATGGGAAAATGTTGTAGATTTTTAACGAAATCATTAAATTACCAGAATTTGAATTCAAATCTACATAACACGAAAAAACAACAGATCATGTTGCTTCTGATGATCTTGATGTTTTGGGCATCAGAAATCAGTTATATAGCCGCTGGAATAAACATATTTTTCTAGTGTCAGAAGCATGCAAGTGCCTCGGTTTTTTTGTTAAATTGTGTAAGAAATAGTTCATACCATCTGATCTCTTTACTCTTTAGACCTTGTAATTCCTAACACAGCCCTTATGTTTGGAGTTTCTTGACCGCGAACAAGTCAAGAAGGAGTTAGTTATCATTGTAGCTTCGTAACAATGTGATATCCGATAGAAAATGGAATACAATCCTCATTTGGAGTTTTGCGACCGAGTACAATGATCCATTTTCATTGGAGCATCGTGACAACGTGGATTGTGTTTCACTGCAATGGAATGTGTTCTGCTGAAATTAGGGATATATTTCCCGATAACTGCAGTTTTTTACGAAACAGACGTTCTTCAATAAGAGCTCATACATACTACGTGGTCCAATAGATAGTTGACAACTATAGATAATATTCTTTACCGTTTATATTACTTTTAATGTAGGAGAATTCGAATGACTGTCCACAATCTCTACTCGTTCAGTACTCCTTCCTATAACATATTTTCCTAGTTCCAACACAATTCATTGTATAAGTGGGGACATCCTGATTATTTATCTAAGATAGATAGTCGCAATTGAACCTGGTGTACCTGAGAGAATGTAACAACGAAACGAAAACTCATACACCCTATCACAGATGAATTCTGGGACACCAACCAACTCTGTAGCAATCCAAAAGAGGGTATGATTGCCACAATTTCGAAGAACGAATATCTGACCAAATGCGGAAATTGGAAGGATATAGTTCGAATAAATCTGTAATCGACCACATCAATAGCTGAAGCAACAATCAGTGGAATGGCGCTCGCCGTTGTACCTAACATTCATCGATTTCGAAAATTGTTTTTCGATCTGCTATCGAAACTATGAGATATAGACGTCGAAGCATTAGCATTTGGTATCAGGATAAACCCTAAAGAAAATCATTGAGTTTCAAAGTGACAAGCACATGACAGTTAACCCTACAGCAACAACAAATAGAAGACAAAGGTATGTGCAAGATCCATTAGATCGCCATTTGTATACGGCAGCTTTGAAAGACATTCATAGAGACGCCATCAATACCATGGTTACAGGATACCGCATGAATGTTGTACACCGCCCATACCAGACTCGAAGAAAAACCTGCCGCGGAAAACAAGAGTAGCTCTGACATAACTGAGGTAGGGATGGAGCAACAGGCTCAATGGCTATTGGTTCAAAATTTATGCCATGTATGTGGTCAGGGTACCCATGATAACCCCACATGTTCAACTGCCCAGCCAATTCTACTTCACTTAGTCCAATGGATTTGTGGTTCAATCCCGTTGAAGTAGAACAATTTCATGGCCTTGACCTTCATTTTAAAATATCTGCTGCGTTATACGGCTGAGAATCTAGTAATACAAATCGCTGCTATGTTCTACAAGTGTTCATCAAACGATGCCTCTGCAAAATATTAAAAATCTTTTGGTGAAATTTCAGTTACCAGTTGAGATCAAAATCAGAAAGAGAAAATTGTGATTGGACTCGAAATATAATAAACTAAAATATTCAATAAATCGTGGCATGAACGGATAGGCAAGAATGAAATGCAATCGTTTATGTATTATTCTCCTTACAGGATCAGCATTTAGAGTTTTTTGTAATTTGAAATAAAACACTTAAAATAGAATAGGATGCCGGAATCTTTATTATGACCCGAAAGAACAATCTCTGACATTTACTTTTAAAAAAATAATTTCATTCAAGTTCAATTCATCAGGTTCAATTGCGATCACTATTTTCAGCATTACGACCGGTATCTCGTAAATTATTAGTTTTGTCTTCCCATAACCCCAAAGGATTTAATAATAATCAGGATATCTGATTGTTATGAACTGGCCAAAAGTGTGCGATGATGGATGAGGAGACGATGGATTCCTTTTACGGAATTTCCCTTGCAAAGGACAAGAAGAATGTCCAGCATAATCTATATGAGACTGCACGGAAGAGATGGATTAATGAATCCACTTGTGGTATTGCGAGATCGACCTGGCTCGTATATGATGCCGGCAGGTCGAATCAACTTATAGGATTCCTTCGCGAACAAATAAGGCTAACTGCATAATTAGGACATATGCTAGGATAATTAGGCTACGCTTTAATGATTACTGCAAAAGCAGTCAAAACTAAGATGAAGAAGAGGAGACTGTATCCCACATATTCTGTCGTTGAGGAAGCATAAACTTGGAATCGTGTTTAGAAGAGTTATCGAGCAGTTGATAGTTCCGGAACGTGAAATTAGCTGCTCACCCAAAAGATTTCCCAATGAAGCGAATGCACAAGAAAGATTTCTCACAAAACGATGATTTTCATAACACAGCTGAATAATTTGGTGAAGTAGTTTCGTTTTGAATTTTTCCATAATGAAAAACCTCTAAATTAATCACCCTTTACAAGTGTTCATAAGCTATTTGCTAAGCAGAATATAATAAATATGTTGGCCAAGTACCATTACCCATTTACGCCTACGATCGCAACCAAACGCAGACACGAAAATGTTTGACGAATCGGACTTAGAGTTGTCAACTTGCAGCAAAGAGCAATTCGAAGGATGAGCTAAAAACCCTAGCAACCAATATGCACGAATAAAACTCAATCCTTGAGAATCTATGCTCCTTATCTATATGCAGAAGAGCTTAAATGCAAAATAAAACTTTTCAAAAGAAGATTGCTATGATTGCTTTCATTTAAATATGAACTAGTAAAATATGAATAATACTTTGGGCATCTACAATATTTTGACAAATGATATAAATGGTAATAAATGGCCGATATTCATTAAGAGACAAACATCCAATATAATATTACTTAAGCTATTTTAGCAGTAATGTCTCGATATATGTTATTCGGAAGTATGAACATTTACTTTCTTTTAAAAATCTTAATATTTTCAATAGGTATACCTATAAAAAATGTTGCTTGAATTCATCAAACCTCATCATTATAAAAAAATTCTCTATGACATTTATATCACATTTCTTTTCTAAACTTTTCTTTTTTTTCGATTAACAAAATTGTCGTATCCTTTTTCACTCACACCAAACCCCCCTCCCCCCCGCTCAGGCACATTTTATGACACAAAACACAACTTGTTACTGTTCTTGTTTGTTTGGTTTGTTGCCATGCCATGGATGATTATGAACAATTATGGTCAATGCTTTTGTTGGGTTTGTTGCATGCTACTTACATAGCCGAAGGAAGCTTTTATGTACATATTTTCCAAACTTCCTAATTTTTTCTTTTTGTTTCGTTTTATGTTGCGAAATTATAATTTTTATAGAGTCAAGTGTGCCAGTGACATGGAAATTGGTTTAGGAAAAAATTGTCATAAAAGTTGAGTTATTAAACAAACATAAACAAAATTTTATTTGCAATAATTTGTAGTGGTGGTCTTTGATATGAAAATACTGGGATACAAATAAAATATATAAAAAAAAAACAAATTGCTGAAACAAAAATTTTATGAAATAATTAGTTTTGGAAGAAACCCAAAAAAAAAACATTTCGAATTTGAGGTCATAAAAGCCAAATTCATAAAGTTTATTTAATGTGATGACTACTAATTTGTAATCGTAAAATAATGAATGGAAACAGTGGTTTAGATTTGGTATCGTTTTCACAAAATATGTAGAGATTTAAGAAAACCTCTACACTAGCAAGTTAAAGTGCAATATTCGTGATTAGAATCGCTTAGAATATATTAGGCGCAACTAACTTTTTCGTTGAAAAATTTATTTTAGACTTATTTTTTTCTGATTCTAGTGGATGGGTGGTTTATAATCAAAACAACTGCATTTTTATTTTAATTACGGTTCATATATTATGAAAAATACAGCTAAAGAAAGGGTTTTATGGAATGGGGTGGTTAGTTTATTAACCACCGTATAAATTTGTTTAAAAACTTATCATTTTGACTAGATTTTCTGAACAAAACAAACGAAATAGCTGTGTAGGTGAAACATTCTTCAATTCTTTTATATCATTTGGTATATCCCCACTTTCTGTGTAATCAATCAGCTCTTCCAATCGACAATTGCTTCACTATTTTGGTTCCACCATAGCAGTTTGGGTATATGAGTCACTAGAGTGCTCCAAGATTGTATGGACGAAAAAAACTTTCTAGGTACAGGCCGTCCCCCCCTCTAGAATTGTTCTATGTATTGTAGAAACACGTTGTGTAAAATATTAGGATGATAGGATAACGTTAACTGGTGGCGCAACGACGCTGAAGTTTTGAGGTGCATTTACAAGGGGAAAATATGCAATTTTTTCAGTTTTTGTAAAAATTTTGCCATTAAATAATGACTTTTACAATTTAATTTAAAAGAATCGAAATGTGTACGTAATTGTCGTTATAATAAGATATAAAAGACAAATATTGGTGAAAAAATGTTAAAGTTATTAAAAAATCGCCAGGCCATTAACGTGTCTCAGGCCACTAGAACAAGAAATTTATGAACAAAATTAACATATTTTGAGAAATATTAAAATAAAAGCTCATTTTTACTTAAAATATATCCATATTTACTTGTATATGAGTTTTTGTCCTCGTAGGATACCGTTAACCTATTCGCAGGTATGACCAAAAAAATTAAATTTTTTTAACGGCAGTTTCAAAACTCCAATTTCAAATTTTTAAAAATTTTGTTAAACAAATTTCAGAATTTTTTGATCATCATATGGGGATTTATTGACAACATAATAGGGAATAAAAATGTGAAAAAAGTATGTCAATGCCTCCTATAGTTTTTCCGTACCTGCGATATACATTTTGCGATTTTCGAGAAAAACTAATTTTTTGGCCATATTTTGGGGAATGACCAGAATTTCCTTACTGTAATGATTTTTAAGTAAAAGCTATTCAGAATAATATAATCCAGGTAATTTTAAATATAGTCTGAAAGTTTTACTAAAATCGGAAAACTTTAACCCTTAAATCGTGAAGGTCAAAAGTCAATTTTTTCAATATTTGGAATTTCTCATGGAAAGATAGCGAAATATTATATATTTTTGGGCCGATTTTGATGAAACTTAAGAAAAATATAAAATAAAGTCTAGTATTCACAATAACAGTACAAAAATGGAAATTAACCCGTAAGAGTACTTGGGGTCAAAATGAATGTGTTTTTCGTGATTTTAAAAGTTGAGGGTCATTTGGACCCCAAGTGCTATTAAGGGTTAATTTCCATTTTTGTACTGTTATTGTGAATACTAGACTTCATTTTATATTTTTCTTAAGTTTCATCAAAATCGGCCCAAAAATATATAACATTACGCTATCTTTCCATGAGAAATTCCAAATATTGAAAAAATTGACCTTTGACCTTCACGATTTAAGGGTTAAAGTTTTCCGATTTTAGTAAAACTTTCAGACTATATTTAAAATTACCTGGACTATATTATTCTGAACAGCTTTTACTTAAAAATCATTACAGTAAGGAAATTCTGGTCATTCCCCAAAATATGGCCAAAAAATTAGTTTTTCTCGAAAATCGCAAAATGTATATCGCAGGTACGGAAAAACTATAGGAGGTATTGACATACTTTTTTCACATTTCTATTCCCTATTATGTTGTCAATAAATCCCCATGTGATGATCAAAAAATTCTAAAATTTGTTTAACAAAATTTTTAAAATTTTGAAATTGGAGTTTTGAAACTGCCGTTAAAAAAATTTAATTTTTTTGGTCATACCTGCAAATAGGTTAACGGTATCCTACGAGGACAAAAACTCATATACAAGTAAATATGGATATATTTTAAGTAAAAATGAGCTTTTATTTTAATATTTCTCAAAATATGTTAATTTTGTTCATAAATTTCTTGTTCTAGTGGCCTGAGACACGTTAATGGCCTGGCGATTTTTTAATAACTTTAAAATTTTTTCACCAATTTTTGTCTTTTATATCTTATTATAACGACAATTACGTACACATTTCGATTCTTTTAAATTAAATTGTAAAAGTCATTATTTAATGGCAAAATTTTTACAAAAACTGAAAAAATTGCATATTTTCCCCTTGTAAATGCACCTCAAAACTTCAGCGTCGTTGCGCCACCAGTTAACGTTATCCTATCATCCTAATATTTTACACAATGTGTTTCTACAATACATAGAACAATTCTAGAGGGGGGGACGGTCAAAATTCGCAATTTTATTTTTTTGGAGCACTCTAATGAGTCACTAACAGTAGTATTAGCCAAATTTTCTAGAGGTATGTCATCATCCCAATCAAAACCTCCATTATATTTTGACTGGAGTCCCGAAGGTATGCCACCTAGCAACATCATCAGATCGACTTGCTCCTAATAATTCTGTTCTTCGTGGAGTTCAAGACTGCAGACACATTCCAATCCGATGGCATATCTTCGAACAAAATATCTTCAATTTAATGAACATTAGTACACGCGGAGTCCTTAAATACATTATATAAACCCTATTTCAGTCACAGTGGTTAGTAATCTAACCACCTTATTACTTACGTTATTTACAAGGCAACAAAAGAAACACTAAATAACAAAGTAACACTGAAATTGATCAACAATAAACACTCGGACTTCTCTTTATTGAATGCGGGAAAATCTCTTAGAAAAACTTCGGTTTACAATATTTTCAAATTAATATATTAATGAAAAGCAGTGCAACCTGACGGCAAAGTTTTGCCAAAAACCATAAACGATGACTTAAAAGTATTAAATTGTTTAGCAAAATACCAATAGATGTCACTAAAAATCGTTTAAAGTATCTAGAAAAGGTGGTTAGAAAAGTGACCACTAAACCGCAAAGATTTAACTGGCATTAATATACAAAAATAGACCTTAAAAACACTGTACTTTAATGCTTCACTTAATTTGTGTGTCATAAAATTCTACTAATTAAAGTCCCTGTGAATATTTGGCGGAAAATCTTACTAATTAAACTACATATTTTTATGTACTCGTAGCTCTGGCAGCAACCATGTAAAAATATATGCGTGGAAAACCCAAATGTTTGTACAATACATTCTTTACAAACAGTTTTCATGTATTTCTATGTAGTAGCTACTATTAGCATATAAAATTTACAAATGACAATATTGGAATTTATGTTATGGGAATCGTGAGCATTTATAATTATATTAACACCAGTTTACCCATGTACAAAACATGGGCTGGCAGACAGACAAACATAAAGACAGTAAATGGCCATAAATATGAGGATAAGGCAAATGAACATGAAACATGACAGCAAAAGTGATTTATTTACTCATAAACTGAAATCTTTTTACAGAAAAATCTGTTATGAATCAAGCAAAATTGGAATTAATCATTAAACAATTCAAGTTTTTTCTTTTTAATAACTTTAACTATTTCCATTAATTTCTTTGTCGCGTTCTCTATATTTATTAACATTACTGTAAAATATGAATCTATAATAGCCGTCTATAGATTTAATGCGTATTTAAAATTTATTTTAGGATATTTGTATACCCGAATGCCTTGTAAAAGTTTGCTTTGTACAACATTTTTACTTCATATTGAAGAGTGGGACAAGATAGTGGTTATTAAGGATGAGGAGGAAATGTTGGTTGCTGCATTATTTAATAACAACATCAGCTGAATTTTCAAATAAACATGCAACACAGAAATATGTACAATTGTACATAATAATAATGCACGGAAATTACACTACAAGGTTATGCTTACATAGATATACATATACATGTGTGAAGTTTATTGTGTAGGTTTTACAGTGGGGCTGAGTGGAATAAAATGTGAAACTGTTAAATACTCACCGCCACATTCATAAAAAGATTAATTTAAAATTGTCTATGAATAGATTTTTACGCCATCAACAGAACTCAGAGGATGACACCTACTCATGCAATCTATTGTGTTGGAACTAAGAAAATAGGTTATGGGAAGGAGGATAGAAGGAGTAGTGTTTGTTGACATTTGATTTGAATTATCCTACATTAAATGGAAAGGAAATACTTCGACTGGAAGCTAATTCCATATACGGACAGTACGACTGAAGAACGAATTTCCTCTGTAGTGTGTTGTGCGATTCACTGACCAATAGACCACGAATGGATGACCCCGCTGATGAACGCGTATTTGTTAAGAAACTACGGGTATCGGGAACAAGTTCCCTAACTTCTTCAGAACACAATCCTTATTAGCATCGATAGAACAGGCTCTGCTCCAGAGAATCAATAGAGCTGGATACCCTACTGTCAGCGATAAGCACCTTCACCCTCTCCTGTACGCGGTCGAGTAACTCCAAAATAGACTTTGGAGCACCGGTCCATACATGAGAGTTGTATTCCATTTTGGGTCGGATATAAATAGTGTAAATAGTAAGGAGATCAGATGGAGTGAAGTATTTCTTACACTGTCTTAAAAAACCGAAGCATTTGAATGCTTCTTTCGACACTTGAGAATAGAGTAAGAAAAAGAACAGAGCCTGCGGTACCCCTGAATTAATCTTGAACTCGTTTGACGAGATCCCATCTACAACAACTAGTATAAAGCTATCTCTGAGAAAATTCGATATAAATCGAAAAAAGTCGTTACCGACATCAAAAGCACTCAGTTTCGATAAGAGCTCACCAAGCCTTAGAAATATCAAGAGCCACCACTTTACTTTCGCCAAAACGGTGAATGTATCGACACCATTTTTCCGATAGGAAGTCATGCAAGTCCACCGTAGAGCATCCTCTACGAAAACCGTACTGGTTAACCATACTCTCCATAACTTTGGAAAGTGCAGAACGAATTGCTATTGGGCTATAATTTTCTGGATTGTTAGCCTCCCCTTTTTTGGAATTGGCGTTATATTAGCAACCTTCCACCCTATAGGAAATTCACCGGGAGGGTAAAAGGTCTGCTAACGGACGGGCTAGTGTCAAAGTACACTGCTTCAATTCCAGGGGGGTTACTCCCTCTTTCAAATTGCAATGTATTTATCACACAATTTGGATTGAGTTACGCAGTAATCCTCCTGTGATGGTATACCAACCCGTCCAGGAGACTTGTTTATATTGAGATCGGCTCAAACCTTTTTAACAGCGCAAGTGAAAAAGAATATATTCGGCTTAGTTACTGATACTCTTTCTAGTTCAGGTAGTGGTTGATTGCTTTTCTGTAAGTTCGAATTATGTGCCAATAATTCAGTCAAAACGTTTGCTTTATCAACCGGGTCAGTGATTGATTGGCCATCCTTTAAAAGAGTAGGAATTGAGGAACCAGCAGTATCCTTTATTGTTTTAACGAATTACCAAAAGCTTTTACTTCCTCGGGGCATCAAAAACTTTGGCTCGGAGGCGTTGCTCACGTAGAGATTTTTCAAGCCGCAGCAATTTGTCACAGGAAAATCTCGCCCTGTTGAGCAGTGATTCACGTTCGGCATTTTTGTTAACACTCCAACCACCACAAGGCTGATGGCTGTAAAACTCAACTAGTACTTGCTAAATCATTTCTTGCTGTAATTTCAAAACTTTTTTGAGTAGCTGGATTCATTCAAAAACAGGGAAATTATTTTACATACGAATTGAAGCTGATAGATCTTTAAATACGATTTTGCATTTGCTAAATGATACTTGAACTCTATAAATTAATTGAAATTGGGAAGTTTTGCTTCAACCGCTTTATAGTCCAGACAGTGCCTCGTTCCCCTACTATTTGCTTCGATCAATGTAGAACGCTCTCTCTGGGATACGCTTCACTTTGGAACAGAGTATCCGATATTGGCTTGATTCGTTCTTGGCCTCAAAATATTGGCTCGTAATCCATATATGTTGCCAGAAATATGGGAAAAGTTCATAGCTAACAATAACCAATACGTTGAATTTCGAATCGACAGCCAATATTGATTTGTATATGATTCTGGATACTTCGCAATAGCATGTTCGTGTTAAAATCATCCATTATAAGCCTTACAGGTAGATTGGTGGGTAACTAGTGGTAGTTATTAATACTAAACTCATTCCTTAACAGGGAACTAGTGCCACTGTTGGCTGGGTACATGAATTAGTATAAATGTAATTTTATTTACATGTTGTATTTGTAACATGTACATAAATTCCTCCATACATCCAGGTTTGTAACAAATTTGTGTTCGTTTCTGTTGCCTTTTAATTGAATTATTGTTATCGTTGTGGCATGTGATCAAATAATTATATGTATTGTTTTGGAGGAGTCTGTAGACGGCTTAAGTCTCAGTTCGTAGTTTTGTGATTACACCAATACCCCGATTTTCATCGCTTATTGGGGCCGGAGAAACGTGACGCCAACCGAAACCGAAGCACCATTTTCCATACATTTGTATTGATTTTCATTAAATTGGTTCCGAGATTCATAACTTTAACTGAAAAAATAGATTTTTCGATAGAAACATTTTCATATTAACGATGCAAATCGAAGTACTAACGACGCAACTTCGAATCAATGCCACGCAAACTGAAACAAAATCGACGCAACTTCGAAATGAAAGAAAACTTATCCCACTCTGAGAGTGTTTACACCACTCAAGGCCACACATATGAGTCAGATTTCGGATTCCAATAGGGACTTTCGAACTTTAACAGTTGATAGAGGCTGTATTGTTGAAGCTACATATATAGAATTAGCTGTCGTTTACTCAGTTTGTTTTGCCAAATAACCATGGACCGATATAGCATTCAACAACACCTGCCAATGATAAAATTTGTTCATCAAAATCAAATTTCCGCGCTCTTCGTTCATTTTACTGTGAGGTCCATTTCTGGAGAATGGGTTTGTCAACAAGCTAAATTTTCGAAGTTGGGACGATTCCAATCTGATCATGAGAACCAAGAGCATCCAATGCATCCCCAAAAAGTCACTGAGTCAGATTTCGGGTTTATCAAAACGGGGTCCCTTCGAATCTACTTGATTGTTCGCACGTAAACCAACAAGATTTCGGGTTCCAGTAGGGACTTCTAAACTTTGACAGTTGATAGTGACCACATTGTTAACCCTTTCGCTACAAGTTTTAACTGGAGGTGTTAATAGATGTTTTAAGTATATTATATGGTTGGTATTGATATCAATATTGACTGATATTAATATTAAGGTCCTACGTGTCCTAGTTTATCCGTTATTCCAAATTAAATTTTCAGTCCTGGAAGCTTATCCTGAAGCCCCCAGTGATTTTTATTTTAATATTTTTTATTTTGGTATTTCCCTAATATGTGTCTAAGCATTCTAAATCATTTTTATTACAAAATTATAGTTTTTAAAAATTTTATATGCAAAAAATCGAAGGCACTTTTTTGAAAAAAAAATTTTGGATTCAAAAATCTATTTTCACACATTTTCAAATTGCTATCAATCGAACACGCATAGCGATAATTCAATGAAATAAATTGTAAACATCTCTAAATATATTCCAAAAACAATTTTTAAAAATATTCATAAATGTCGAAGTTATGTGCAAAAATCTAAAATGTATCCATATGGATACAATGTAGCGAAAGGGTTAAAGTTACATCTATCGAATTGGCTGTCATTTACTCACTTTGCTTTGCCAAATAACCATGGACCGATATAGCTTTTGAAAACAAATGCAAATGATAACATTGTTTTAACAATAAGAACCATTTCTGGAGAATGGGTACGCCAACAACCAGAATTGTCGAATTTGGGACGATACCAATCCACATGAGATCCAAGAGCGTTCAATACATCCCGAAAAAATCACTGAGTCAGACTTCAGGTTACAATAGGAACTTTGACAGTTGATAGCGGTCATATTGTTGAAGCTACGTCTGTAGAATTGGCTGTTTTATTCAGATTATTTTGCTAAAGAACCATGGATGGAAATAGCGTTCGAAAACACGTGCAAATTATAAAATTGTTTTATAAAAATTGATGTTCTGTTCTGGAAAAGTTCCGCGCGCTTTCACTTTATACGGTGAGGCCCATTTCGGGATGAATGGGTACGTCAACAAACAAAATTGTGGAATTTAGGACGATACAAATCAACATGAGATAAGCTTCCAATTCGTCGCGAAAAAATTGCTGTTTGGTGTGGATTTTGGGCTGTCGACGTCATCGGTCGATATTTCTCTGAGAGCGACGTTGGCCGGCAACAGCGAACGCTATAGGTCGTTGATTACAAACTTCTTTTGGCCTGTGGTTTCACCAAGACGTAGCAAATGCCACATTCGACATTCTGCAAGAGCGTTTAGAGGACATGGTCATCCAAGATCGTGCGATTTGACCCCTTTAGACGTTTTCTTGTGGGATTTTCGTAAGTCACAGGTCTATGCGAATAAGCCACAAACCATATCGGCTCTCAACGCCAGCATAACTCATGTCATTGGTCAAATTCAGCCTGATTTATGAGTTAGGAAATTGGACATTTCGGATGAGCCCAGCGAAGTCGTGAAGGGCATCAATAGGCCTTTCACACGAATAAATAAATGTCGATAATATCTCACACTGACTTCGTTTTATTTAAAACTAGTTGATCGCCCCGGCTTCGCCCGGTAACATTTACTTACGTTAGTTCTTCAAGTTTCTCCAACTCACGCACATCAGCCTGTTCTTATTTATTTGCAAATAAAATATCTAAATTTTTAATGCATACTTTAGGGATCAGCCAAATCGCTCCAGCCGTTCTCACTTGATGCCATTACATACATGGACCATTTCATTTTTATATATATAGATTTAAAGATAGGAAGCGCTTAATGAAAGACCCTTTAGTTTCATTAGTTCAACAACAAGTATCACTGTTTACAAAACATTTTATTTATAAAATAATGAACATTTTAGTTGCGCCAAAAACATTTCTAGCATTTACTAACAAAATCTCTTTAGCAAAAATTTATGCAAAATATTCGAATAACTTCCGTAGTTTAAATATATTATGGTTTTTAGTAACGAATAACTAACAGAAAGGGGTGGTTTAGGGTTAAACCTGTGGGAACATAGAAAAAGGCCTGATATTTGTTTTATGGCAAGTTAAAGAGATAAACGGCTTTTTGGAAACGGAAATTATATTTTAGCCTAAAACACACACTTTATAATGCTGATATTTCATTATGTATTAGCATTCATGCAAATCTCTATGTGTGAATAGATAAATATTTGCTGAGAATCCGTTTATGAATTTTAATAAATTCATTTTAGTTTTAGTTAGTAAGTATGAGAGTGTTGTACATATTTGCATGAATATTTTAAAGTCAAATTTCCCATTTAATATGGTTGATCTATTAAATGACCAGTAAATAAATATTTTTAATGCGAACATGAATTTCAATGTTAACTTTTACAATAAAACAATGGCTCATGATTGTAGTTGTTTTTAATAACAAATTAAATACAATTTGATATAAAAAAAAATGTTTTAACCACAAACATTTTTAACCAAACATACTTAACGTACATACGTAAATACGTACATACTCAAATGTTACCAGACATACAGTTTGTTATTGGTCTATTTATCAGACTGTCTGCATAAAGTTGATAAATTTAAAAAAAATGGAAATAATTTAAATGCTATTTATAAAATTAAAATGTGTTTGTTAAATATTAAATGTTCCCTAAAGCTGGAGCTAATACTAACACAAACTCTATCAAGTTCATGTAAGATTTCAACTTGCCGACAGTTTGAGAGAAAACTTAACCCCCTCTGAGAGTATTTACACCTCTCAAGGACATGCATACTAGTCAGATTTCAGGATCCAATAAGGGACTTCCGAACTTTAACAATTGTTAGAGGCCATATTGTTAAAGCTACATCTGCAGAATTGGCTGTAATTTAATACAAAAATGCGGCACTCCTGACCAACTCAACTCACAGTGTGGGAACTGAAAATACGTGGAAATAAATCTGAAACTTCTAAGTGGCTAGTCCCATAGCTATAGAGTAGATGTAGTTGATTCAAATTTTGAATTTGAACTTTAATCAACCAAAGGTTGAGGTGGAGGTTTCGAAGCCTCAAGAAATTCACCACAAAGTGGTGAATTTTTAAAAAAATTAATCAGCTGTTAGCAATATACCAAACTAAGGTAGGAAAAATAATTAAAATTTAATTACCAAATGCGAATATCTCGTAATCTATAAGAGATAATATTGTTACGTTTTAACCTTTTCAAAACGTTTGGTTTATTTCCTTTAAATAAACCGGATACTTTTGATTGCAAATATAAGCCGTTTAGTAGTTTAAAAATTGTAAAAACTCTTTATTTATTTAAAATGTACAACAACAGAATTAAATAGTCACTCAATGTTTTTTTATACACGTTTATAAATTCGCAGAAATACATTTACACTTTATAATGTACACGAATTCTCTTGAAAAACACAGCTCACTTTAAGGCACTCAGTTGATGTTTCTTCAAATAGCGTCTCTGATAAACTCACTAACGGCTGCAACCTCTGCCACTATTTCTAACATTGCATTACCATCTAGAAAGCTCTATTTCTACAATGTTCTTTAACTGAATATTCGAATTCGAATATACGGTCGCAGCAAACAGCGTTGCCAACTTACGATCAATGGTCAACTGAAAGCTTTTATTTGATAATGCCGACAGATATGTTACAGTTTGCTATTACAGCACTGTTATTTGAAAGCATTAGGCTACTTTTAAATCAGCCGTTAAAATCGTTATATTTGAATTCAAGTACAATTTCGTAACAATATGTAGCAATGTTTTTTGTAGATCTCTTCTAGTAGACTTCATATAAAAATCTTTCAAATCGGATCAAATCAGTCCAAATTGGATGATATTGTGGAGGACACATGGATTCAACAAGATGGTATCACATGCGATACATCCCATAAAACAAATCAAATATTGAAAGAGACAGTTCCTGGTCATGTACTAACTAATTTTCATGATTTTACGACCATTTGCAAAATGTTCAAGGAAAATTTCGCCAAAACTGTATATGTAGCAGCAAAACCCTGGAGTCGATTTTCCCAATGTGCTGTTCCAAACATAAGCCTATCCTGCGTACTATATGATTCAATAAAAATATGTGTTTGCTATTTTATTCAAGTCTTGTGTAAATTTTCTGACACCCTTTACATGTTGCGTATTTCATTTGAAATTTGGAAATTTTTTATTTGGGATCTAATAAAGTCGACATATGAATTGGAAGATGGGGTCTTTCAAAGAGCTGAACTTTTGAGTAAAGCTCTCTTTCTCTTTATTGAATTTCCCAACCATCCAACTACATCCGTTTTAATACCAAGTAATCCCCGGAAATGTTGCCAGGCCCCCGTCTGGGGCTGCTAAAGTCAGAAAACTTTCAATTGAGAAACCTGAATGGCATGTCAACATCACTGCGTCTCAGGTTTTTCACTGAAACTGAATTGTTTCTAACCTGCCTAAAGCTGGTTGGCAGCCCCACCACTAGGGTCGGATAAGGCGTCCCAATCAGTCGCTTTGTCTTAAACACACATTCTAACGAACGGATTCCCATGATGACGATCTTCAGCATGACAAAAAATATCTCGAATTGGAAAATGAAAAGTGCGCACACTCCTAGATCCATAGAAACTAGCCCAAGAATGCAAATACAATCATACAGATGCGAAAGTAGATGGCTAGAATTAGGAGAACTGAATACCTCCGATAATCTCAAACTGATATACTCCGGCAATCTAGGTGACCAGCCAAGATCAAGTGGTGTCGGTTTTCTGCTATAGAAAGAAGCTTTCGATGCAATGATCGTCTGGGAGCCGTATGGAGACAAAATTATATCAGTAAGATTTCGTACAACAGCCCGTAATCTTACCTTTGTGCAGTGATATCCACCGACTGAAACATCAGAAACACCACAAAAGGAAATGTTTTATAGCCCCTTAAATATAGTCCTATCCGCAATTCCCTGCGGTGACATCGTTTTAATCATGGGCGACTTT
This sequence comes from Calliphora vicina, assembly GCF_958450345.1. Lineage (NCBI taxonomy): Eukaryota > Metazoa > Arthropoda > Insecta > Diptera > Calliphoridae > Calliphora > Calliphora vicina. Next base: position 96,391,217 of record NC_088784.1, on the reverse strand, counting down.
AATGTACAAATATGAGTAGACACGCAATTGGAAGGATGACTGAAAATGGTAGGTTCTTCACAGCAGCATGCGGCAAAGCCAATCTTGTGATAGGGGGAAACGTATTCCCTCACACGAAAGTGCAAAAGATATCCTGGGTATCGCTTGACAATGAGACAGAAAACCAAATCGACCACATAGCTATCAGCAGGACCTGGCGCAGTTGCGTTCTGGATGTGCAATTTAAAAGGGGTGCTGATTGCAACTCGGATCATCATCTAGTTTTTGGAAGCTTACGGATTCAAAGAAAACCCATTGGATTTAATTTTATTTTGAAACATTTGTACAACATAAATTTATTCAAAGTATTGACCATTGTTAGCTATGACCTTTTCTGGCAAAATATGGTTTCCGAGTCAAAAGAACTACTCGTATTTTGAGGCCAAAACCAAATCGGCTACACTGTTCTAAAGTTCAGCGCATCACAGAGAGAGCGTTCTGCATCGATCGAAACAAATATTAGTCGAACGGGACACGATCTGGACTATAAAGCCACTTCCCAGCCATATCATTCTAAATACTATTTAACAAGTATTGCAGCATGTAGCAGAGCGTTTTCATTTTTCGGCCAATGATCGCTTCAAACGAATCAGGTGGTCTGGTCAGATTTCAGCAGCTCATTAGGGCCCTTTTGCTTTCACCAAATACGGAGAATTACCTTAACGCCATGGATACTTGGCTATGGCCGGGCTTCATATACGATCTCTTACACTTCGGGTTATCATAAATATTAATTTTTCATCGCAAGTAATGTTTCGGTGCCAAATTTTCTTTTATAGCGTTCAAGCATCATTTCGGTCATGCAAAATCGTCTTTCAAGGTTTCTCGGCTTCAATTCGTATGGTACCGAATTTCTCCGCTTTTGGATGAATCCTGTAGCTCGCAAACGTTTTGAAATTGCAGTTTGAGTTGCTCCCAATGATTTCTCAAACTCTTTTTGAGTTTTACAACAATCTTCATGGAGTTGTGGCCCCAACTCTTGTTCTTCAAACTTTTTTGGCTGGGCTAGGCGATCTTTGTCTTCCGTGTAAATATCAACACTTCTGAACCGCACAAACCATCTCTCGCACATTGAAACCGATGACACACATTTACCATAAGCTTTGGTGAGCAAGCGGTGAGCTTCAGCGGCAGTTTTTTTTCAAATTAAAGAAGTAAAGCAAAACTTCCCGCATATGACGCTTTGTTGACACAAAAACTTTGTTGTGACAGATATGTAACCTTCAAAATTAAGGAGAAAAGTATCATACACCCAAGGAGAAAAGTGCCATACACCCAATAATTAGAGTGACTTAAATTCCTGTTTATTACATTCAACCAAAGTAGAGTGCTAGTTAAAAAAAGAAATGATAATAATAAATAAAAATATTAAAAAGTTAATTATCCATCAATAAAGTATTTTTTATACTTCATATATAGCATGTACAACTGCATATGTGCAGCTAAATAAGCCTTTGGCTCTTTTTGTCCCAATATGTAGAGAAACATCAATTAAAATGATCGAAAACTAAACGATTGACTGTGACTGAACAATGTTATTGAAATTTCCTAAGGCTAAAAACAAAAAGCGACAAAAACAACTTTTAATGGCAACACCAAACTCTCATTCATTAAAGCACCTGAACAACATCCTTGAAAATCCAATACCCATGTTGATGATGATGATGACGTTGTCCCTGATGTTGATAACCATGATTTTGTTATTGTATTTAAAATGAAATATTTAAAATCATTTCAATTGCATTTGTGTAGGGAAATTATATGGTTTTATATGAGTTCTGCCCCTGCCACAGACTGTCTGTGGCATGGTCCTTCTCACCATGCCTCCATTTACTGTCTATCATTGTTATGCTTGCTTGTTTGTTTGGGCTGCTTAAATAGCAATTGAAAAGCCACATTATTTTATATTTTGCTTTAATTTATTTTCACTTGTATTGTATTGTAGCATTCATATGTATTCGAATGTGTATATAAAATTCAATTTGGTTGTTAAACAGGTTACAGCCCGGCTTGTGGATTCTTGATTTTAGTGTGATTGTTTCGTGATTAAAACGCATTTGTACATAAATTCTTTGTGAAAACAAAAGGTTTATGTTGGATTCGTCCAGAAAATTGCAGAGAGAAACATGCTGAAAATAATGAAGTCATAAATTGGCTAAAGTTTTGAAATTGAAATGTTGCTGCAGTGGGTTAACAAGACAAAGAGAATAATTAGTTGGAAATTACTGCTGAATAAGTACATTTCCAACCAAAAATCGATTTTTTATATGAAAATTAAGTAAAATATAAAAGTGGCAACAATTCGAAAGGAAGATCATATGTGATCACTTATATTTCGAAAATTAAGTAAAACATAAAAGTGGCTATAACTCGGTAAATATTGGTCCAAATGGAAAAAGGACGATCATCTGTGATCACTTCTACTTTCAACCAAAAATCGATTTTTTGTATGAAAATTAAGTAAAACACAAAAATGGCTATAACTCGGTAAATATTGGTCCAAATGGAAAAAGGACGATCATCTGTGATCACTTCTATTTTCAACCAATTATCGATTTTTTGTATGAAAATTAAGTAAAACATAAAAGTGGCTATAACTCGGTAAATATTGGTCCAAATGGAAAAAGGACGATCATCTGTGATCACTTCTACTTTCAACCAAAAATCGATTTTTTGTATGAAAATTAAGTAAAACACAAAAATGGCTATAACTCGGTAAATATTGGTCCAAATGGAAAAAGGACGATCATCTGTGATCACTTCTATTTTCAACCAAAAATCGATTTTTTTTATGAAAATTAAGTAGAACATAAAAGCGGCTATAACTCGGTAAATATTGGTCCAAATGGAAAAAGGACGATCATCTGTGATCACTTCTATTTTCAACACAAAATCGATTTTTTGTATGAAAATGAAGTAGAACATAAAAGCGGCTATAACTCGGTAAATATTGGTCCAAATGGAAAAAGGACGATCATCTGTGATCACTTCTATTTTCAACCAAAAATCGATTTCTTGTATGAAACTTAAGTAAAACATAAAAGTGGCTATAACTCGGTAAATATTGGTCCAAATGGAAAAAGGACGATCATCTGTGATCACTTCTGTTTTCAAAAAAAGCGATTTTTTGTATGAAAATTAAGTAAAACATAAAAGTGGCTATAAATCGATAAATATTGGTCCAAATGGTAAAAGGACGATCATCTGTGATCACTTCTATTTTCAACCAAAAATCGAGTTTTTATATGAAAATTAAGTAAAACATAAAAATGCCTATAACTCGATAAATATTGGTCCAAATGGAAAAAGGACGATCATCTGTGATCACTTTCTATTTTCAAAAAAAAATCGATTTTTTATATGAATATTAAGTAAAACATAAAAGTGGCTATAACTCGGTAAATATTGGTCCAAATGGAAAAAGGACGATCATCTGTGATCACTTCTACTTTCAACCAAAAATCGATTTTTTGTATGAAAATTAAGTAAAACACAAAAATGGCTATAACTCGGTAAATATTGGTCCAAATGGAAAAAGGACGATCATCTGTGATCACTTCTATTTTCAACCAATTATCGATTTTTTGTATGAAAATTAAGTAAAACATAAAAGTGGCTATAACTCGGTAAATATTGGTCCAAATGGAAAAAGGACGATCATCTGTGATCACTTCTACTTTCAACCAAAAATCGATTTTTTGTATGAAAATTAAGTAAAACACAAAAATGGCTATAACTCGGTAAATATTGGTCCAAATGGAAAAAGGACGATCATCTGTGATCACTTCTATTTTCAACCAAAAATCGATTTTTTTTATGAAAATTAAGTAGAACATAAAAGCGGCTATAACTCGGTAAATATTGGTCCAAATGGAAAAAGGACGATCATCTGTGATCACTTCTATTTTCAACACAAAATCGATTTTTTGTATGAAAATGAAGTAGAACATAAAAGCGGCTATAACTCGGTAAATATTGGTCCAAATGGAAAAAGGACGATCATCTGTGATCACTTCTATTTTCAACCAAAAATCGATTTCTTGTATGAAACTTAAGTAAAACATAAAAGTGGCTATAACTCGGTAAATATTGGTCCAAATGGAAAAAGGACGATCATCTGTGATCACTTCTGTTTTCAAAAAAAGCGATTTTTTGTATGAAAATTAAGTAAAACATAAAAGTGGCTATAAATCGATAAATATTGGTCCAAATGGTAAAAGGACGATCATCTGTGATCACTTCTATTTTCAACCAAAAATCGAGTTTTTATATGAAAATTAAGTAAAACATAAAAATGCCTATAACTCGATAAATATTGGTCCAAATGGAAAAAGGACGATCATCTGTGATCACTTTCTATTTTCAAAAAAAAATCGATTTTTTATATGAATATTAAGTAAAACATAAAAGTGGCAATAAGTCGGTAAATATTGGTCCAAATGGAAAAAGGACGATCATCTGTGGTCACTTCTATTTTCAACCAAAAATCGATTTTTTCTATGAAAATTAAGTAAAACATAAAAGTGGCTATAACTCGGTAAATATTGGTCCAAATGGAAAAAGGACGATCATCTGTGATCACTTCTATTTTCAAAAAAAAATCGATTTTTTGTATGAAAATTAAGTAAAACATAAAAGTGGCTGTAACTCGATAAATATTGGTCCAAATGGAAAAAGGACGATCATCTGTGATCACTTCTATTTTCAACCAAAAATCGATTTTTTGTATGAAAATTAAGTAAAACATAAAAATGGCTATAACTCGGTAAATATTGGTCCAATTGGAAAAAGGAAAAATAGAAGTGATCATCTGTGATCACTTCTATTTTCAACCAAAAATCGATTTTTTCTATGAAAATTAAGTAAAACATAAAAGTGGCTATAACTCGGTAAATATTGGTCCAAATGGAAAAAGGACGATCATCTGTGATCACTTCTATTTTCAAAAAAAAATCGATTTTTTATATGAATATTAAGTAAAACATAAAAGTGGCTATAAGTCGGTAAATATTGGTCCAAATGGAAAAAGGACGATCATCTGTGATCACTTCTATTTTCAACCAAAAATCGATTTTTTCTATGAAAATTAAGTAAAACATAAAAGTGGCTATAACTCGGTAAATATTGGTCCAAATGGAAAAAGGACGATCATCTGTGATCACTTCTATTTTCAACCAAAAATCGATTTTTTGTATGAAAATTAAGTAAAACATAAAAGTGGATATAACTCGGGAAATATTGGTCCAAATGGTAAAAGGACGATCATCTGTGATCACTTCTATTTTGAACCAAAAATCGAGTTTTTATATGAAAATTAAGTAAAACATAAAAGTGGCTATAACTCGGTAAATATTGGTCCAAATGGAAAAAGGACGATCATCTGTGATCACTTCTATTTTCAAAAAAAAATCGATTTTTTATATGAATATTAAGTAAAACATAAAAGTGGCTATAACTCGGTAAATATTGGTCCAAATGGAAAAAGGACGATCATCTGTGATCACTTCTATTTTCAAAAAAAAATCGATTTTTTATATGAATATTAAGTAAAACATAAAAATGGCTATATCTCGGTAAATATTGGTCCAAATGGAAAAAGGACGATCATCTGTGATCACTTCTATTTTCAAAAAAAAATCGATTTTTTATATGAATATTAAGTAAAACATAAAAGTGGCTATAACTCGGTAAATATTGGTCCAAATGGAAAAAGGACGATCATCTGTGATCACTTGTATTTTCAACCAAAAATCGATTTTTTGTATGAAAATTAAGTAAAACATAAAAGTGGCTATAACTCGGTTAATATTGGTCCAAATGAAAAAAGTACGATCATCTGTGATCACTTGTATTTTCAACCAAGAATCGATTTTTTGTATGAAAATTAAGTAAAACATAAAAGTGGCTATAACTCGGTAAATATTGGTCCAAATGAAAAAAGAACGATCATCTGTGATCACTTATATTTTCACCCAAAAATCGATTTTTGTATGAAACTTAAGTAAAACATAAAAATGGCTATATCTCGGTAAATATTGGTCCAAATGGAAAAAGGACGATCATCTGTGATCACTTGTATTTTCGTCAAAAACCGATTTTTTGTATGAAAATTAAGTAAAACATAAAAATGGCTATAACTCGGTAAATATTGGTCCAAATGGAAAAAGGACGATCATCTGTGATCACTTCTATTTTCAACCAAAAATAGATTTTTTGTATGAAAATTAAGTAAAACATAAAAGTGGCTATAACTCGGTTAATATTGGTCCAAATGAAAAAAGTACGATCATCTGTGATCACTTGTATTTTCAACCAAGAATCGATTTTTTGTATGAAAATTAAGTAAAACATAAAAGTGGCTATAACTCGGTAAATATTGGTCCAAATGAAAAAAGAACGATCATCTGTGATCACTTATATTTTCACCCAAAAATCGATTTTTGTATGAAACTTAAGTAGAACATAGAAGTGGCTATAACTAGGTAAATATGTAAAATGTATTTTCAACCAAAAATCGATTTTTTGTATGAAACTTAAGTAGAACATAAAAGTGGCTATAACTCGGTAAATATTGGTCCAAATGGAAAAAGGACGATCATCTGTGATCACTTGTATTTTCAACCAAAAATAGATTTTTTGTATGAAAATTAAGTAAAACATAAAAATGGCTATAACTCGGTAAATATAGGTCCAAATGGAAAAAAGAAGATCATCTGTGATCACTTCTATTTTCAACCAAAAATCGATTTTTTCTATGAAAATTAAGTAAAACATAAAAGTGGCTATAACTCGGTAAATATTGGTCCAAATAGAAAAAGGACGATCATCTGTGATCACTTCTATTTTCAACCAAAAATCGATTTTTTCTATGAAAATTAGGTAAAACATAAAAGTGGCTATAACTCGGTAAATATTGGTCCAAATGGAAAAAGGACGATCATCTGTGATCACTTTTATTTTCGTCCAAAAATCGATTTTTTGTATGAAAATTAAGTAAAACATAAAAATTGCTATAACTCGGTAAATATTGGTCCAAATGGAAAAAGGACGATCATCTGTGATCACTTCTATTTTCAACCAAATATCGATTTTTGTATAAAAATTAAGTAAAACATAAAAATGGCTATAACTCGGTAAATATAGGTCCAAATAGAAAAAGGACGATCATCTGTGATCACTTCTATTTTCAACCAAAAATCGATTTTTTCTATGAAAATTAGGTAAAACATAAAAATGGCTATAACTCGGTAAATATTGGTCCAAATGGAAAAAGGACGATCATCTGTGATCACTTCTATTTTCAACCAAAAATCGATTTTTTCTATGAAAATTAAGTAAAACATAAAAGTGGCTATAACTCGGTAAATATTGGAAAAAGGACGATCATCTGTGATCACTTGTATTTTCAACCAAATATCGATTTTTGTATGAAAATTAAGTAAAACATCAAAATGGCTATAACTCGGTAAATATAGGTCCAAATGGAAAAAAGAAGATCATCTGTGATCACTTCTATTTTCAACCAAAAATCGATTTTTTCTATGAAAATTAAGTAAAACATAAAAGTGGCAATAACTCGGTAAATATTGGTCCAAATGGAAAAAGGACGATCATCTGTAATCACTTCTATTTTCAACCAAATATCGATTTTTGTATGAAAATTAAGTAAAACATAAAAACGGCTAAAACTCGGTAAATATAGGTCCAAATGGAAAAAAGAAGATCATCTGTGATCATTTCTATTTTCAACCAAAAATCGATTTTTTGTATGAAAATTAAGTAAAACATAAAAGTGGCTATAACTCGGTAAATATCGGTCCAAATGGAAAAAGGACGATCATCTGTAATCACTTCTATTTTCGACCAAAAATCGACTTTTTCTATGAAAATTAAGTAAAACATAAAAGTGGCTATAACTCGGTAAATATTAGTCCAAGTGGAAAAAAGACGATCATCTGTGATCACTTCTATTTTCGTCCAAAAATCGAATTTTTGTATGAAAATTAAGTAAAACATAAAAGTGGCTATAACTCGGTAAATATTGGTCCAAATGGAAAAAGGACGATCATCTGTGATCACTTGTATTTTCGACCAAAAATCCATTTTTTGTATGAAAATTAAGTAAAACATAAAAGTGGCTATAACTCGGTAAATATTGGTCCAAATGGAAAAAGGACGATCATCTGTGATCACTTCTATTTTCAACCAAAAATCGATTTTTTATATGAAAATTAAGTAAAACATAAAAATGGCTATAACTCGATAAATATTGGTCCAAATGGAAAAAGGACGATCATCTGTGATCACTTGTATTTTCAACCAAAAATCGATTTTTTGTATGAAAATTAAATAAAACATAAAAATGGCTATAACTCGGTAAATATTGGTGCAAATGGAAAAAGGACGATCATCTGTGATCACTTGTATTTTCGACCAAAAATCGATTTTTTGTATGAAAATTAAGTAAAACATAAAAGTGGCTATAACTCGGTAAATATTGGTCCAAATGGAAAAAGGACGATCATCTGTGATCACTTGTATTTTCAACCAAAAATAGATTTTTTGTATGAAAATTAAGTAAAACATAAAAATGGCTATAACTCGGTAAATATAGGTCCAAATGGAAAAAAGAAGATCATCTGTGATCACTTCTATTTTCAACCAAAAATCGATTTTTTCTATGAAAATTAAGTAAAACATAAAAGTGGCTATAACTCGGTAAATATTGGTCCAAATAGAAAAAGGACGATCATCTGTGATCACTTGTATTTTCGTCCAAAAATCGATTTTTTTTATGAAAATTAAGTAAAACATAAAAGTGGCTATAACTCGGTAAATATTGGTCCAAATAGAAAAAGGACGATCATCTGTGATCACTTCTATTTTCAACCAAAAATCGATTTTTTTTATGAAAATTAAGTAAAACATAAAAATGGCTATAACTCGATAAATATTGGTCCAAATGGAAAAAGGACGATCATCTGTGATCACTTCTATTTTCAAAAAAAATCGATTTTTTGTATGAAAATTAAGTAAAACATAAAAGTGGCTATAACTCGGTAAATATTGGTCCAAATGGAAAAAGGACGATCATCTGTGATCACTTCTATTTTCAACCAAAAATCGATTTTTTGTATGAAAATTAAGTAAAACATAAAAGTGGCTATAACTCGGTAACTATTGGTCCAAATGGAAAAAGGACGATCATCTGTGATCACTTCTATTTTCAACCAAAAATCGATTTTTTGTATGAAAATTAAGTAAAACATAAAAGTGGCTATAACTCGGTAAATATTGGTCCAAATGGAAAAAGGACGATCATCTGTGATCACTTCTGTTTTCAAAAAAAAGCGATTTTTTGTATGAAAATTAAGTAAAACATAAAAGTGGCTATAAATCGATAAATATTGGTCCAAATGGTAAAAGGACGATCATCTGTGATCACTTCTATTTTCAACCAAAAATCAAGTTTTTATATGAAAATTAAGTAAAACATAAAAATGGATATAACTCGATAAATATTGGTCCAAATGGAAAAAGGACGATCATCTGTGATCACTTCTATTTTCAAAAAAAAGCGATTTTTTGTATGAAAATTAAGTAAAACATAAAAATGGCTATAACTCGGTAAATATTGGTCCAAATGGAAAAAGGACGATCATCTGTGATCACATCTATTTTCAAAAAAAATTGATTTTTTGTATGAAAATTAAGTAAAACATAAAAGTGGCTATAACTCGGTAAATATTGGTCCAAATGGTAAAAGGACGATCATCTGTGATCACTTCTATTTTGAACCAAAAATCGATTTTTTATATGAAAATTAAGTAAAACATAAAAATGGCTATAACTCGATAAATATTGGTCCAAATGGAAAAAGGACGATCATCTGAGATCACTTCTATTTTCAAAAAAAATCGATTTTTTGTATGAAAATTAAGTAAAACATAAAAATGGCTATAACTCGGTAAATATTGGTCCAAATGGAAAAAGGACGATCATCTGTGATCACTTCTATTTTCCAAAAAAAACAATTTTTTGTATGAAAATTAAGTAAAACATAAAAGTGGCTATAACTCGGTAACTATTGGTCCAAATGGAAAAAGGACGATCATCTGTGATCACTTCTATTTTCAAAAAAAATCGATTTTTTGTATGAAAATTAAGTAAAACATAAAAGTGGCTATAACTCGGTAAATATTGGTCCAAATGGAAAAAGGACGATCATCTGTGATCACTTCTATTTTCAACCAAAAATCGATTTTTTGTATGAAAATTAAGTAAAACATAAAAGTGGCTATAACTCGGTAACTATTGGTCCAAATGGAAAAAGGACGATCATCTGTGATCACTTCTATTTTCAACCAAAAATCGATTTTTTGTATGAAAATTAAATAAAACATAAAAATGGCTATAACTCGGTAAATATTGGTCCAAATGGAAAAAGGACGATCATCTGTGATCACTTCTATTTTCAAAAAAAAATCGATTTTTTGTATGAAAATTAAGTAAAACATAAAAGTGGCTATAACTCGGTAAATATTGGTCCAAATGGAAAAAGGACGATCATCTGTGATCACTTCTATTTTCAACCAAAAAAGTGGCTATAACTCGGTAAATACTGGTCCAAATGGAAAAAGGACGATCATCTGTGATCACTTCTATTTTCAAAAAAAAATCGATTTTTTGTATGAAAATTAAGTAAAACATAAAAATGGCTATAACTCGGTAAATATTGGTCCAAATGGAAAAAGGACGATCATCTGTGATCACTTCTATTTTCAAAAAAAAATCGATTTTTTGTATGAAAATTAAATAAAACATAAAAATGGCTATAACTCGGTAACTATTGGTCCAAATGGTAAAAGGACGATCATCTGTGATCACTTCTATTTTCAATTAAAAATCGAGTTTTTATATGAAAATTAAGTAAAACATAAAAATGGCTATAACTCGATAAATATTGGTCCAAATGGAAAAAGGACGATCATATGTGATCACTTGTATTTTCAACCAAAAATCGATTTTTTGTATGAAAATTAAATAAAACATAAAAATGGCTATAACTCGATAAATATTGGTCCAAATGGAAAAAGGACGATCATCTGTGATCACTTCTATTTTCAACCAAAAATCGATTTTTTGTATGAAAATTAAGTAAAACATAAAAGTGGCTATAACTCGGTAAATATTGGTCCAAATGGAAAAAGGACGATCATCTGTGGTCACTTCTATTTTCAAAAAAAAGTGATTTTTTGTATGAAAATTAAGTAAAACATAAAAATGGCTATAAATCGATAAATATTGGTCCAAATGGTAAAAGGACGATCATCTGTGATCACTTCTATTTTCAACCAAAAATCGAGTTTTTATATGAAAATTAAGTAAAACATAAAAATGGCTATAACTCGGTAAATATTGGTCCAAATGGAAAAAGGACGATCATCTGTGATCACTTCTATTTTCGACCAAAAATCGATTTTTTGTATGAAAATTAAGTAAAACATAAAAGTGGCTATAGCTCGGTAAATATTGGTCCAAATGGAAAAAGGACGATCATCTGTGATCACTTCTATTTTCAACCAAAAATCAATTTTTTGTATGAAAATTAAGTAAAACATAAAAGTGGCTATAACTCGGTAAATATTGGTCCAAATGGAAAAAGGACGATCATCTGTGATCACTTCTATTTTCAACCAAAAAAGTGGCTATAACTCGGTAAATACTGGTCCAAATGGAAAAAGGACGATCATCTGTGATCACTTGTATTTTCAACCAAAAATCGATTTTTTCTATGAAAATTAAGTAAAACGTAAAAGTGGCTATAACTCGGTAAATATTGGTCCAAATGGAAAATGGACGATCATCTGTGATCACTTCTATTTTCAACCAAAAATAGATTTATTGTGCGAAAATTAAGTAGAACATAAAAGTGGCTATAACTCGGTAAATATTTGTCCAAATGGAAAACGGACGATCATCTGTGATCACTTCTATTTTCAACCAAAAATAGATTTATTGTTCGAAAATTAAGTAAAACATAAACATGGCTATAACTCGGTAAATATTGGTCCAAATGGAAAAAGGACGATCATCTGTGATCACTTCTATTTTCAACCAAAAATCGATTTTTTGTATGAAAATTAAGTAAAACATAAAAGTGGCTATAACTCGGTAAATATTGGTCCAAATGGAAAAAGTACGATCATCTGTGATCACTTGTATTTTCAACCAAAAATCGATTTTTTATATGAAAATTAAGTAAAACATAAAAATGGCTATAACTCGGTAAATATTGGTCCAAATGGAAAAAGGACGATCATCTGTGATCACTTCTATTTTCATCTGTGATCACTTCTATTTTCAACCAAAAATCGATTTTTTGTTCGAAAATTAAGTAAAACATAAACATGGCTATAACTCGGTAAATATTGGTCCAAATGGAAAAAGGACGATCATCTGTGATCACTTCTATTTTCAACCAAAAATCGATTTTTTGTATGAAAATTAAGTAAAACATAAACATGGCAATAACTCGGTAAATATTGGTCCAAATGGAAAAAGGACGATCATCTGTGATCACTTCTATTTTCAACCAAAAATCGATTTTTTGTTCGAAAATTAAGTAAAACATAAACATGGCTATAACTCGGTAAATATTGGTCCACATGGAAAAAGGACGATCATCTGTGATCACTTCTACTTTCAACCAAAAATCGATTTTTTGTATGAAAATTAAGTAAAACATAAAAGTGGCTATAACTCGGTAAATATTGGTCCAAATGGAAAAAGGACGATCATCTGTGATCACTTCTACTTTCAACCAAAAATCGATTTTTTGTATGAAAATTAAGTAAAACATAAAAGTGGCTATAACTCGGTAAATATTGGTCCAAATGGAAAAAGGAGGATCATCTGTGATCACTTGTATTTTCGTCCAAAAATCCATTTTTTGTATGAAAATTAAGTAAAACATAAAAGTGGCTATAACTCGGTAAATATTGGTCCAAATGGAAAAAGGACGATCATGTGTGATCATTTCTATTTTCAACCAAAAATCGATTTTTTGTATGAAAATTAAGTAAAACATAAAAGTGGCTATAACTCGGTAAATATTGGTCCAAATGGAAAAAGGACGATCATATGTGATCACTTCTACTTTCAACCAAAAATCGATTAAACATAAAAGTGGCTATAACTCGGTAAATATTGGTCCAAATGGAAAAAGGACGATCATGTGTGATCATTTCTATTTTCAACCAAAAATCGATTTTTTGTATGAAAATTAAGTAAAACATAAAAGTGGCTATAACTCGGTAAATATTGGTCCAAATGGAAAAAGGACGATCATATGTGATCACTTCTACTTTCAACCAAAAATCGATTAAACATAAAAGTGGCTATAACTCGGTAAATATTGGTCCAAATGGAAAAAGGACGATCATGTGTGATCATTTCTATTTTCAACCAAAAATCGATTTTTTGTATGAAAATTAAGTAAAACATAAAAGTGGCTATAACTCGGTAAATATTGGTCCAAATGGAAAAAGGACGATCATATGTGATCACTTCTACTTTCAACCAAAAATCGATTAAACATAAAAGTGGCTATAACTCGGTAAATATTGGTCCAAATGGAAAAAGGAGGATCATCTGTGATCACTTGTATTTTCGTCCAAAAATCCATTTTTTGTATGAAAATTAAGTAAAACATAAAAGTGGCTATAACTCGGTAAATATTGGTCCAAATGGAAAAAGGACGATCATATGTGATCACTTCTACTTTCAACCAAAAATCGATTTTTTCTATGAAAATTAAGTAAAACACAAAAAAAAAACAAGTGGCTATAACTCGGTAAATATTTGTCCAAATGGAAAAAGGACGATCATCTGTGATCACTTCTATTTTCAACCAAAAATAGATTTATTGTTCGAAAATTAAGTAAAACATAAACATGGCTATAACTCGGTAAATATTGGTCCAAATGGAAAAAGGACGATCATCTGTGATCACTTCTACTTTCAACCAAAAATCGATTTTTTGTATGAAAATTAAGTAAAACATAAAAGTGGCTATAACTCGGTAAATATTGGTCCAAATGGAAAAAGGACGATCATCTGTGATCACTTGTATTTTCGTCCAAAAATCTTTTTTTTTGTATGAAAATTAAATAAAACATAAAAATGGCTATAACTCGGTAAATATTGGTCCAAATGGAAAAAGGACGATGTGTGATCACTTCTATTTTCAACCAAAAATCGATTTATATAACGTGGTTATAACGCGGTAAATATTGGTTCAAATGGAAAAAGGACGATCATCTGTGATCACTTCTATTTTCCAAAAAAATCGATTTTTTGTATGAAAATTAAGTAAAACATAAAAATGGATACAACTCGGTAAAAATATTGGTCCAAATGGAAAAAAGACGATCATCTGTGATCAGTTATATTTTCAACCAAAAATCGATTTTTTGTGTCTTATTAAGTGAAAGATAAAGATGGCTATAACTCGTTAAATATTGGTCCAAATGGAAAAAGGACGATCATCTGTGATCACTTGTATTTTCGTCCAAAAATCTTTTTTTTTGTATGAAAATTAAATAAAACATAAAAGTGGCTATAACTCGGTAAATATTGGTCCAAATGGAAAAAGGACGATCATCTGTGATCACTTCTATTTTCATCTGTGATCACTTATATTTTCAACCAAAAATCGATTTTTTGTTCGAAAATTAAGTAAAACATAAACATGGCTATAACTCGGTAAATATTGGTCCAAATGGAAAAAGGACGATCATCTGTGATCACTTCTATTTTCAACCAAAAATCGATTTTTTGTATGAAAATTAAGTAAAACATAAACATGGCTATAACTCGGTAAATATTGGTCCAAATGGAAAAAGGACGATCATCTGTGATCACTTCTATTTTCAACCAAAAATCGATTTTTTGTATGAAAATTAAGTAAAACATAAAAGTGGCTATAACTAGGTAAATATTGGTCCAAATGGAAAAAGGACGATCATCTGTGATCACTTCTATTTTCATCTGTGATCACTTCTATTTTCAACCAAAAATCCATTTTTTGTATGAAAATTAAGTAAAACATAAAAGTTGCTACAACTCGGTAAATATTGGTCCAAATGGAAAAAGGACGATCATCTGTGATCACTTCTATTTTCAACCAAAAATCAATTTATTGCATGAAAATTAAGTAAAACATAAAAATGGCTATAACTCGGTAAAAATTGGTCCGAATCGAAAAAGGACGATCATCTGTGATCACTTATATTTTCAACCAAAAATCGATTTTTTGTATGAAATTTAAGCAAAACATAAAAGTGGCTATAAGTCGGTAAATATTGGTCCAAATGGAAAACGGACGATCATCTGTGATCACTTCTATTTTCAACCAAAAATCGATTTTTTGTATGAAAATTAAGTAAAACGTAAAAGTGGCTACAACTCGGCCAAAACTCGATATTTTATATAAAAATCAAAACTCAAATCTTAAATGCTAGAAATTCTTATTTAAGATTATTTTAATTTTTATTACACAACTATGTACACCCTTTGCTCAATCATTTAACCAACTAAAGACAAAAAATACTCTGATAAACTATTGCAAATAATTCAAATTTCGAAATATGTATTTACATAGTTTTCATAATGTGCTGTTTCAAGAACAGTGGGGAATTTTCTTAAAATAGAATGAAATTAAATCAGCTATTTCGATTTATATTACTAAGATTAAAGCTCTGCTATAATCATTTTAAATTTTATTAAAACTGTAACTCGCTTTGAAATGGTGGATGATCTACTTTCAAATTTTTTGTATTCAAATCTCCCACTGTTTTAACTTGTAAAATATTTAAGTAATTTAAGTTTGAATTTTTAAACTTTTAAGGGATTTTAAAAGTATTCAAATACAAATATTATAAAAACTCTGACACACAACATGTTATGTACATGAAATATTATACATTACATACAACAAGCACAAACAAGTTAAAAGAAACAATCATTATTGCCTCTAGTTATTTTGTGGCATGTTATTTTTTATTTTTATTTGATAACGTTTTTCTCAATTTTATTTTAACAATATTTTCATGTCTTACCCTTAAAACATAATTTGCCAAAACAATTTTTACTCCTCATTCAACATTGTGTGAGTTTCTTTTTTACATATTTTTTCTATTGTTTTTCAAAGAAAATAAATTTTGTTTATATGTAGATTTTTATTGTAAACTGTACCCAGTGGTATTGTAATTTTTTATTTCTTACAAATTTTTTTTTCTTGAATACATGTTTCTTTGCTGTGTTGTATAAAAATTTAAATTGTGCTAATAAAATTTATGAACAAATATAGTATTTCTTTTGATTTGTTTGATTTGAAAGTAGAAATACTTATATAGATAGATCGATATTTATTAATTTAAATTGAAAATAAAATATTAAGTTTTTGCAGCAGATACAAGTATTGTTAAACAAATGTATTGAATCCGAATAATTCAGGATTTAACAATAAGTGACTAGATAATATTTAGTTATATAACAGTTAACTAGACATTATCTGACTACTTCTAAGTAATGAAAACTATATACAGTAAATACATATTTAAAATATACAGAATCTGACCGTTTTTTAATATATTTTTGATTACTGCATTGCCTACTACTGCATTACCATACCTGGGAGAAACTTCAACATGAAGCCAATTACTGTGAGTTATGTGTTTTGAAGC
The DNA here is from genome assembly GCF_958450345.1 of Calliphora vicina. Taxonomy (NCBI): domain Eukaryota; kingdom Metazoa; phylum Arthropoda; class Insecta; order Diptera; family Calliphoridae; genus Calliphora; species Calliphora vicina. The sequence continues at coordinate 96,374,430 of NC_088784.1, read as the reverse complement.
CATTAATGAGACTAGAATGCAACAAATCTCAATTGATTTGTTATTGAGAATCCTACAATTCCCAAAAACTTTTCTAAAATCCCAAAAATGGGATTTTTTAATTTCTTGGCTCTATTGTCGGTACCAAGATCGGGGCTATAAATTCCCTTTACATAATATTTAAGAACTTATTGGGACATACAACAAAACTGATTTTAATTATACCCTACACCACCATAGTGGGGAGGGTATTATGCGCTTGTGCAGATGTTTGTAACGCCCAAAAATATTAGTATACCGATCGACTTAGAATCACTTTCTGAGTCGATTAAACGATGCACAGTGGTATGAGAAAAAAAAGAGGGAAATCTGTAACTTCTAAACGCTTAGTCCGATTTGAATGAAATTTCACATGCGCAAAGAGGAAGTGTTGTCGAGTTTAAGTTTTGAACTTGGACCTCATGGGCCCACCAGGAGTGGGGCCAGGGGTCCCCAACGTAGGACACCTCGGGTATGTTCAATTTTAAAAATGATCCTATTTATTCGTTTGTGTTCCGATTTGTTTGTGTTCCGATTACGTATATGGAATCTTCTCGTCGAGCTATACATAAAACCTCGTCGTAGATATTAATTATCTCTTACAGCTTAGGAGATATTCGCGTTTGAAAATTAAATTTTCAACATTTTTACCCACCCTACTCCAGTTTTTTGATGACCGCGGTTCCAAAAATTTCCCGATTTTCTCCATTTTTCTTTTATAGGATTAACAATAGATCTCATACCACTGTGCGATGTCCGTCTGGCTGGCTGTCCATGTAAACCTTGTGCGCAGAGTACAGGTCGCAATTTTGAGATATTTCTATAAAATTTGGTACATATAATTTTTTCGTCCCAAGGACGAAGTCTATTGAAACAGGCTGAAATCGGTCCATTATTTCACCTAGCCCCCATACAAATGTCCTTCCGAAATTGGACTTTATCGGTCATAAATGTTTAGTTTATAAATGTATCTCCACAAATTGCGCTCCAAATAAGTTTTATATATACAAAATTCATGTCACCAAATTTTGTTACGATCGGTCCATAATTAGTCATAGCTCCCATATAGACCCGCTTCCGAAAATCACTTTAACGTGCATAAATCGCTTAAAAATGTTGGTATACTCACAAAATTCAACATAGTAAACTTTCATATAGACATAAATCACACGACCTACATAATTTAATGGTGATCGGTCCAAATTTTTAAATTAAAAAACAAAAAAAATATAAATACAATTATTATTTCTGTATGACTTAAAAATGCGGAACTAACAATAAATGGCGTATCTTTTGAACATGATTTTTTTGTTTTTTATAACATATATGTCATTTTGAAGGGTACATATCTGTCATTTATTCTTTCTTAGTTATTGAACATTATATTGTAAATAGCAGCTTTTTTTTTTTGCTTCGAAAATGTCGAATTACATCTTTAATTTGATAAAAAAAAAGTGCTGCTGATGCACGCCGATTGCTCCCAAAGCTTATGGTGAATGTATTACATCGGTTTCCAAATGCGAGAGATGGTTTGTGTGGTTCAGAAGTGGTTATTTTGACACGGAAGACAAAGATCGCCGAGGACAGCCAAAAAAGTTTGAAGACCAAGAATTGGAGGCATGAAGATTGTTGTAAAACATAACAAGAGCTTGGACAATCAATGGGAGCTACTGCAGCAGCAATTTAAAAACGTTTGCGAGCAGCATGATTCATCCAAAAGCAGGGAAATTGGGTACCATACGAATTGAAGCCGAGAGACCTTGAAAGACGATTTTGCATGACTGAAATGATTCTTAATGCTATAAAAGAAAAGCATTTTTGCATCGAATCATTACTTGCAATAACCTGAAACGTAAGAGATCTTATGTGAAGCCCGGCCAACCAGCCGTATCGACGCCAAATCCAAATATCCATGGCACTAACATAATTCTCTGTATTTTGTGGGAGCAAAAGGTTTCTATCTACTAGGGTATTCGAATTATTCGATTTTTCTCTTGTTCGAATAAAACGAATAATTCGATTAAGAGATTTTAACTTGTTCGAATAATTCGATCACACGTTTTAAATTAATCGAATTATTCGAATAATTTACATGTTTTTTTAAAAAAGTAAAGAATGATGTTATGATGTAGGTTTTATAATATTTTATTGTTAAAGAAAAACAAAAAACAACATCAGAGTTAACAATTCAATTACAATGACATTCGAAAAAAAATATATGTACATGTATTTCAAATACCTTAAATTTATTATTAATACAAAACTTAAAAATAGGAATACTTTAATTGAGATATGTTAGAAGTATAATTACATTTTTTATTCAGATGTTCTAAAATAATCTTTTAAGAAAAGAATAGAATTTAAATGGATAGCATTAAGGCGATTTCTTTCTTTGGTTTTAATGAAGTTTGATTTTGAAAAAGCTCTTTCGCTCATAGTTGATGTTGGCGAAATTGTCAAAATTGCATTAAAAAGAGTTTCCAGTTTATCACTCCTCTTTTTAGTTTTATCTAAATATAAAAAGTCATCTACAATATTGTCGTAGCTTTTTTTGGAAGTACCAGTTCTATTTTTTACACTATTTATTGTTGCATTTAACTCTGTAAGCAAATCGTTCTTATTTGTTTCGACTGATTCATCCATCATTAAATTCTCACCAGAAATATTCTGATCAGATTCCCTCCCGAACAATCTATGAAAAAATTCACTAGCAAACTCTTTCGTTTCCGTTTTGGAGCTATACTTTAAAAAATTAGAGCTAGTTGGACATGATCCTGAATTTAAGTACAATATAAGCGTATGAAGAACTTTTTTACGTCGTTCATTAATTCGTGTTTTAAAATGAGTAATTAATTCTTTAGTAAATGAATTATTCACTTTTTCTAAATTATTTATAACAAATTGTATAATACCCTCAAGCTCTATCAACGTTGCCGAATCTTTGCTTAATTCTTTAATCGCAACATCAAGTGGTCTTAGGGAATTACACAAATCTGTCAAAAGTTTGATATCATTGTCAGTGAACGTGGCTAATTTGAAGTCGGACAGTGCATGATTTACGCATTTATAAATGCGCAAAAAGTTTATTACCATGTTAGACAAAGATGTCCAACGATGTTTAACATCATGTACAAGACGAACTTCATGTTTTTCTTGCAGCAAAACGTAGGTTTGCAGTGTTTTCTGTTTTTCATTCGATTTATTAAATAATTTGCAACACTTACGTACGCGGTTTATAACATCACTTAAATATATTTTAAGATCATGCCCTTCGTCTATTTCAACGAAATCATTATAATTGTCATCCTCAATATCACTGTCCTTGACCGTTTCAACATCACATTCGCCATCACTTTCAGCCTCACTTTCATCTAAGTTAATATTTTGATTATTATTGTTTTTAGTATAAAGTGTATCAATTACGGCCAAATGTATTGCGTGGTTAATACATAATTGCGATTCTGCTAATATTTCCTCACCATATTTTCGCATTACGGCCGCACCGTCGTGTGTAGACCCTACAATATCTGCTTCGAAATCAATTCCAAAATCATTCAGCCTTTTTTTCACTAAATAACAAATATTTGATGCCGTACCTTTTATTTTCAATGGTTCAAGTCCTAAATTAAACATGTTGAATGATTTGTTTTTAGAATTGTAACTTCTTGCAGTAATATTTATATATTTATGGAAGGAGCTATCGGACCACTCATCTACAGTGATTGAAAGACGCCCTTTATCTTTAATTATTTGTTGAATTTCAGAAACAATGCAATTTTTACGTTCAGAATAAAAATTGTCAATATAAATCCAAATTGTACTTTCACTAGACGGCATTTTTAAACCTTTGCTAGTTAAAAACTCCATCATCACTTTCGACTTTTTAAAGGCTCTTACTGACATATTATCTTCTGCTACACTTCTACAAATAATTTCTTCGAGTGAATAATGTGTGTATTTTTGTATATATTTAGACATCGGTCCACGTGAGGCTGTTAATGATGTTGTTGGCAGCTCTTCATTGCTGTTTATTAAAATGTTATGAGACGTACGGAGGTGGTAAATTAGATGCGAGGTTGTGGAACCTATCCGTTTATATATTTTTGGACATTTTTTGCATTTTGCATCATTGCCGTTCTTCACAAAATGTTTCCAAACAAAGCTCATTCTGAAATAATTCATATTTTAAATAAACAGCATTAAACAAATTTGCAAACTTATACATACCTTATATTTGATCTGTATTTGTATAGAACAGAATTCTTGATACTTTTTATTTTTATTAAGCCTCGGATTTTCTCAATTGTATATTTAATATTTGTACTTCTTCTTCTTATTTATGGTTCGTTTAAAGATGTTTTCATGATCAAGACGAATTTATGTACCAGGTGGTGTTGATTTTACAACATTTACAAAAACCACCTGCAATTTGTTTATGTTGTTTAAGCAGTCAAACTCTGCCTGTTGTTTTTGTTACTTTTACGTTTGTTGTAGTTTTCGCCACAACAAACCTTAGTGATGTTGACAGTTGAAACATCTAAAGAGAATATGAATCAGCTGTGCTATCGACACCACCTAGTATATAAATTCGCTTTGCATCTATTTTTTACACACACTAACAATATGTTTGAAAACGAGGTAATAATAATGTATGTATCTGCTTATGAAACATGTCTTATTTTTTACATAAAATTATAACGGAATAGTAGAATTATGAAAAATTTTAAGCAATTTAATCAGTTTAAACATATATGAACATTTATTCGTTTTATTCGATTATTCTACATAAAATTGTTCGAATTATTCGTTATTCGAAAATGGCCATTTTTAAATTGTTCGAATAATTATTCGTAAGAAATTGTTCGGTTAATCGAACGATCATTATTCGAATGAATACCCTACTATCTACCCAATAAGCCCCAAAAATTCAAGCAGTTGAAGATTTTTTTTGGAATTTAACTTAAATGCAAATATAATGTGTGTGAATTACACTTGTTTCAACTTGAATTCCAGTAAATATGCTTATTGCGTATTATGAGCTGCTGAAATCTGACTAAACCATCACCGGGAACCTGTACCGAACGCAACTGTTTCGTTTCAAGCGAGCATTGACCGAATAACGCCCAGAATAAGCGGCCAGCCATGAAACCGTAATATTCCATCATGACAACGCTCGGCCACATGTTCCAGTATCTGTTAAAAAGTATTAAAATGAAGTGGTTGGGAAGTTTAGCCTTACCCGCTTTATAGTCCAGACCGTGCCCCATCCAAATATCTGTTAAAAAGTATTACAATAAAGTGGTTGGGAAGTTTAGCCTCACCCGCTTTATAGTCCAGACCGTGCCCCTCCCGAATACTATTTTTTTGATCGATGCAGAACGCTCTCTCTGGGATTCGCTTCACTTTGGAACAGAGTATCCGATGAGCAGTTCTTTTGGCGCGGAATCCATATATTGCGTTGAAGTTGCAAAAAGCTCTAGAATTCGAATATTCTAGTTTAGTTCGTTAAGATGATTCATGCAGCTACTAGAAGGAAGATGGCGCTACATACATATTGGCAGCGGTTACAGTCGGTAGCAAGTTTATCATAATCGCTGTTGGAGTTAACATTCAACGTTGAAGTTGCAAAAAGCTCTAGAATTCGAATATTCTAGTTTAGTTCGTTAAGATCATTCATGCAGCTACTAGAAGGAAGATGGCGCTACATACATATTGGCAGCGGTTACATTCGGTAGCAAGTTTATCATAATCACTGTTGGAGTTAACATCAACTGCATTCTTGTATATATAGTGTAATTTAAGTGTGTGTATTCAGAGCTGTAAATTAATCATTCATTTTTGAATTATTTCGCGAATCATTCACACAAAAAAATTAATTGAATGAAATTTGAATCAATTCAAATGAATTTGGTAAAAATGAATTGCAATTTGTTTCCAATTCAAATGAATTGAATTGATTTTGAATTAATTCAAATGAATTATAAAAAATAATTAGCAATTCCTTTCCAACTCCGAAGCGGAATTCGCAGCATATTTAGCAGATTCTTCATATTTATCAGATTCTGCTGCATAATTATCCGACGGAAACAAAATTGTGTTTTGAAACATACTGATTTTTGATTATTTGTGGAAGATAGTTTTATTTTTTTGAAATAAATATAACATAAGTATTAGAAAAAAGTTTGTCGTTGGTTGGTCGTGGGTCACAAAATTTCAAAAATTATTAATTGCTTCTTAAATGTGTTTTGTCGTTCAGTGTATTTCAAAATAAAAATCAGTTCTTCCTGAAGAAACAAACTCCAAACACCATGTTTTCATTGATCAGGCGCGGATACAGACCAAGGATTTTCAATTATTGTACTAGATATTTTCATTTTGGTAGGAGAAATTTTTCATTCCCCCTAGAGATCTGCTCTTGAATTTGATCGATTGCAACTCATTTTTGATTCATTCATTTGAATTCCTAATTCTTTTTTCTAATTCATTTGAATTAATTCAAAATCAATTCAATTCAAATGAATTAGAAATGAATTGCAACTCATTTCTGCCTAATTCGTTTGAACTGATTCAAATTTCATTCAATTCAATGAATTAATTCAAAATTTAGCTAATTCATAATAAATTAAAATCAAAAAAAAATAATATAATACACTAAGTAAAAGAGCAAAAACATTTTTCTTTAAAAATTTCAATAATTTATATTTTTGAGTGATTTTCGGAAGTGGGCCTTATATGGGGGCTAGGTCGTGTGATTTATGTCTATATTAAAGTTAATTATGTTGAATTTTGTGTGTATACCAATATTTTTAAGCGATTTATGCACGTTAAAGTGAATTTAGGAAGCGGGTCTATATGGGAGCTATGACTAATTATGGACCGATCGTAACAAAATTTGGTGACATGAATTTTGTGTATATAAAACTTATTTGGAGCGGAATTTGTGGAGATATATATATAAGTTAAACATTTATGACCGATGAAGTCCAATTTCGGGAGGATATTTGTGTGGTTTCAATAGGCTTGGTCCTAATATGTACCAAATTTGATCGAAATATCTTCAAAATTGCGACCTGTACTCTGCGCACAAGGTTTACACGGACAGCCAGCCGAACGACCAGCCAGCCAGACGGACGGACCTCGTTTAATCGACTCAGAAAGTGATTCTAAGTCGATCGGTATACTAGACTAATATTTTTGGGCGTTACACACATCTGCACAAACGCATTATATCCTCCCCACTATGGTGGTGTAGGGTATAAAAATGATTCATTTACAGCTCTGGTGTGTATAACTTCTTAAACTGTTGTCGGTTAAATTTGAATAAATAAAGAGTTGTTACAATTTTAATCTACTAAACTGCTTTTACTTGTAATCAAAAGTATCCGGTATATTTAAAGAAAATAAACCACCGTTTTTAAAAGGTAAAAACGTAACAATATGTTTCAAAATATAAGCTAAAAGTTTTAAGTCCCGTATTCTTATGTCATTTTCTTAGAGTTTATTTTTTTTGCTCGCACAAAATGACCACTATTTTTAATAAAAATTTAATAATTATTCTTAAGTACGAAACTGTTCGACAAAATGACATACGTATATTAGTTGACTATGACCCCGATGAATATAAACACATCACATAATGGTGGATCGGATACTGTGATAAGCAAATCAGTGGGTTTGAAGGTCACATAGCATAGCGTGTTTATTAGTTATTTGTGGGGCTTCGGAAAGGACCAGAATATATACTGTTATTTTATGGGGTTGCATATGAAATATGTGGTAATTACAAACGGAATGACAAATTAATATTGTTACGAAATTGTACTTGAATTCAAATATAACGATTTTAAGGGCTGATTTAAAAGTAGCATAATGCTTTCAAATAACAGTGCTGTAATAGCAAACTGTATCATATCTGTGGGCATTATTAAATAAAAGCTTTCAGTTGATTTGATCGTAAGTTGGCAACGCTGTATTCGAATATTCAGTTAAAGAACATTGTAGAAAGTACACCACAGATGGCGTATGTATTAGTAAGTTCTAGAATATTCGAATTTTGACAGTTAAAGAACAATCTAGAGTGCAGATGGCAGTGTTATTAATAGTGGCTGAGGTTGCAGTCGTTAGTCAGTTTATCAGAGACGCTATTTGAATAAACATCAACTGAGTGCCTTAAAGTGTGCTGTATTTTTCAAGTGAATTCGTATACATTATAAAGTTTCTGTATTTCTGAGAATTTATAAACGTGTATAAAAAAACATTGAGTGACTATTTAATTCTGTTGTTGTACATTTTAAATAAATAAAGAGTTGTTACAATTTTCAAACTACTAAACGGCTTTTATTTGCAATCAAAAGTATCCGGTTTATTTAAAGGAAACAAACCAAACGTTTTGAAAAGGTTAAAACGTAACAATATATACTTGTGGTGAAGGGAATCAAAAATTATGAGAAAATCAACAACTATAATTTCCGTTTAGGAAATATATTCTTATATTAAATTCAACTGTAACACATGATTTCCTCTAAAATTGAAAATGTTGATTTCAACAACTAAATATAAGTTTTATTTTCATTAAATTGTATAAATAAATAACTTAATTTTTATTAAATCAAACTCGCCACAATAAGAATATTTCTTAATCCTTCTCAATAAATAGAATTGTTGTATTGTAGAGTTATTATTATATTTTAAGTTTCTTGTCTCAATGGAGAAATCTTGTTGTCATCAACACGTGTTCCAAACTACAAACAAAAGAAGTGCTTCAAGAAAACAATATTTAAGACGAAAACGAAATTGAATGCAAACAAAACAAAGAAAGTATAAAACAGGACATGGCATGCGAGTATAAAGAGAAATTCTGCCACACAAATAATAAAAAAAAAATACGGACGTTAAGAAGATGGAACGAACGTTCATATTATAACGTTACGGTTCAAGGAGTCACTGGAAAACAACAACAGCTCCTTACAAAGAAAAACAAACAGCACAATACAATACAACTGCGAACTTGGAAAGTCAAAGGCAAGAAAGCAACAACTATTTATTTAATATAAGAGTTTGAGTACATATGAGTACACTATACCGGAAATACTCACACACACAAACACACCATCCATCCATACATACACTTACAATCCCAGAATAATTGAAAGGAATGCATATTTCAAGTATGGTAGATGTAAGCCAGGATATAAAAGCACTTAAGGACTTTTGTTTTGTATACAATTGTATGTGTATGTGTGTGTTTTTTTTCTTTACGTTTCTTAAAACTATTTAAGAAGACATTTGAAAACAAGCAAATACTTTAAGAAATTAAATAAGTATCTTAAAAATTCATAAAATATTTTTTTAGTATCGTTTCGTTATATGTGTACATACCAGAGCTGTAAATGAATCATTCTTTTTATCTAAATTTTTAATTAATTCTTTTCACATCAAAAAATAATTGAATGAAATTTGAATCAATTCAAAATGAATTTCCATTCATTTCCAATTCAAATGAATTTGCAAAAATGAGTTGCAATTCGTTTTCAATTCAAATGAATTGCAATTTGTTTCCAATTCAAATGAATTTGTTAAAGTGAATTGCAATTCATTTCCAATTGGTTTGAATTGAATTAGAACAATGAATTGCAATTCAAATTATTGAAATCAAAAATCTATTGCAATCAATCAAATTCCAGAGAAGATCTAGAGGGAATGAAAAATGGAAATTTCTCCTACCAAAATTAAAATAGTCTGTACAAAAATTTAATGTTTAATGAAAACATGGCGTTTGGAGTTTCGTCAAGAAGAATTAGTTTTTATTTTGAAATACTCTGCACGACAAAATACATTTAATATTCAAGAAGCATTTTGAGAGTATTTTCGCCGATACTTAATAATGGGAATTCCAAATCTAAGAATTTTTGTCTTTGGGCTATAATATAGAAAACGAGAGTAATACTTGCTGTCTTTTACATAAAATGTTAGTTAAATAACAAAACGACAATGATGCTTACTGTAGATTTAATTACAAAATAAATTCAAATTTCAAACAATTCAATACAAATGAGTTGGAAATTAATTTCTAATTCTTATTTTCTAACTCGAATGGAAATGAATTGCAATTCACTTTGATAAATTCATTTCAATTAGAAACGAATTGCAAATTCATTTGAATTGGAAATGGATTGCAATTCACTTTTACCAAATTCATTTGAATTGACTCATATTTCATTTAATTAAATTTTTTTTTTTTTATATGAAAATAATTAACTAAAAATTTGCTAATTCAGTGCATGAATGATTCCCGAATTAATTAGAAAATTAATGATTCATTTATAGCTCTGGTACATACTTAGCTAGTAAAAAGAATCTAAAACAAAGATTCAATAAAATTGATAATATTCGAAAGCAGCAGGCAAATACTTAACTTAGAAGGCCCTAAGTTTGTTTTTGAAACTTACCATATGGGCAATTCCAAGAGAATGACTACCACAACCGAAAAACCAAAAACCCTTGAAACTTTTTTGCAAGATGATTTGAATATGAGAAAACACTAAAATATTACTATGTGAAAGTATTTAGGACTTATTACAACATTTTAATGGCAAAAATTTAATTTTTTAATATAATTGGTATGTTTTAGGCTGAAATTGCGGCGAAAACTAAGCTCCCAATTAGCATGTAGTATCAAATGAATTTGACTCTGATTGTTTTTTGGTATTATCAAATTGTTTATTGAAACCGAATGTATATTTTCTATTAATTTTTTTAGTTTTTGTGCACATATATTTACAGAATATATATCGTTTAACTATAACAGAAAAATCTGTCACGTACGGTATGTCACGTACGATATTAAATTTTATTTATTATAAAATCATCCAAAGATTGTTTTTATTTAAATATGACGGATTGTTAAAAAAAAATATTTCGTTTAGTGTAAGAAATTAAAAGAAAACATAACGCCTCTCACGATTCGAATATTTTCGCATATTTCTACATATAACTCAAAATGACTTCCGTTTTATGTCACGTACGATACACCCTTATTTCGTTTCGAAAGAACTTTTTATTATTTTAAAATATAGTATCCTCTGAATGGAACATAAAGACCAAATTACATATTTTTCAGATACTCTTATTTTTGCAAAATCTATTCCAATCTATAGGCGTACAAATGTCACGTACGATGATATGGAATTGCCCATATGTATGTTTCTGGGAGTTTAGCACAGTTTGTCGTACCACTTTCTGTTTTGATTTTATAAATCGCTTTACATTTTGCTATAGTGTAAAGTATGGGATGTATGACTTAAAAATGCGGGATTTACAATAAATGGCGTAAAAAGTGAAAAAAAGTTTCAACGTGCGAGTGGTGGTTTGTGCGGTTCCGAAGTGGTGATTTTGATACGGAAGATAAAGATCGTCCAGGCCAGCCAAAAAAGTTCGAAGACCAAGAATTGGAGGCACTACTTTATGAAGATTGTTGTTAACCTCAACATCAGCTTGCAAAGTCATTGGAAGCTACTCAAGCAGCAATTTCAAAACAGATAGGCGATTTAGCATGTCTGAAATGCTGCTTGAACACTATAAAAGAGAATAATTTTTGCACCGAATCATTGCATGTGATGGAAAATGGATCCCTTACGATAACCCGAAGCGTAAGAGATCGTATGTGAATCCCGGCCAACCAGCCGAATCGCCACCAAAGTCAAATATCTATGGCGTAAAGGTAATTAACTGTTTTTGGTGGCAGCAAAAAAGTCCTATCTATTATAAGCTACTGAAATCTGGCCAGACCATAACAGGGAACCTGACCCAACGCAACTGATTCGTTTGAAGCGAGGCAGAAAAACGCCAAGAATATGCGGCCAGATATAAAACCGTAATATTCCATCATGACAACGCTCAGCCACATATTGAAATACCTGCTAAAAAGTATTAAGAATGAAGTGGTTGGGAAATTTTTCCTCACCCGCTTTATAGTCCAGGACATGTCCCGTCCGACATCTACATGTTTCGATTGATGTAGAACACTCTCTCTAGGATACGCTTCACTTCTGAACAGAATATCCTATATTGGCATGATTCGTTCTTGGCCTCAAAAGAGGTTCCTTTGGCTCTGAATTCATATGTTGCCAGAGAGATGGGAAAAGGTCATAGCTAAAAATGACCAATACATTGAATAAATTTATATGTTCCAATGTTTCAAAACAAAAGCTAAATATTTAGAAAAAAAAATCACGCATTTTTAAAATTCCCCTTTTTACCCATATGTATCCTTTAAAGCCTTATGATGAAATTATTTCTCAAATACATACATATGTATTTATAAAGCTACAACACTACCCAGCAGTTCTAGGAGACAGTCCCGAACTAGTGATTTTACCCATCATTTAGGTTGGGAACTAGTTACATTAATAGCTACGTGACTAGTTATTTTAACACGTGCATGTCCTAAGCATTTTTATTACAATGAGACTGTCTGATAGCTGATCGAAAGAAGTCAAAGCTTCTGGTGGGTAAAATAAAATGCAGTACAAAAAAATTTTGAAGTGACTTCACCATAGGTTACTAAGAGACTCTAAAGTGAGTATTGACTTCATGATATGTTACATGGGATACCAGATACTTAAGTAAAAATAAAAATAAACTGTATGAGAATTATATCAACACAATTTGTATAAAACCAGTTTGTACGAATTACAAAACGTTTAAGGTGACTACACTCCAGATTACTTAGATACAGTTAAGACAATATAGAACAGAGATGCGCAAAAATATATCCTCTCACCAATACACTTACTCTCACCAACACATTCAATTCTTTATTTTATTCAGTGCACCTACAAACACACAAATACAAAAACTGAGAAATAAAAGAAACAGCCCATTTATGAATAAAAAATTCCGCGGGAGTTTGTTCCCCGGGAGTTTTTTCTCATTGAAATTGAATAGGAAAAATTAGAAGTCATACACCAGTGCTCATGCGTATTCCTAGTTGTCTCGTTGAGTGGACAACGAGTAAAATGTAAGAGCATAAGAATTCGTGTGATTTGATCTTACACAATTGTGCTATGGGCTGCGCATGAATGATCTAGAACATCAGTTTCTAAAGGTATCAAAATCTTTACCCTATTTTCCCCTTTAAGTTGAATTTTCCAAATGTATGTTGTCAATGAGTTGTTGTGTCCTTTAACATATCGGTATTTAAAATTTAAAGTCTGTAGATCATTTATTAAAAAATTCCTATTTTTACGCCCCTTGAAGATAGACTTTAGAAAAGGAACTTTTCTAATGAATACTTTTTTGACTACAGAAATCTAAAAAAACAATTTTATCGTTTTAATACAAAGAATAATCATTATCTAAGAACAAAAGGTACTAATTTTACCCGGAAATTTTATTTGGAAAACTTGGACCAGAAAGGGGTAAATTCTGGTCCAAGTTTTCCAAGTAAATATATAAATCTAGCCGTTTAGGCGTGATTGCGGAAAAAACAAACAGACTTACAACTACTAAAATCTTCAGTCTTATATCTCCGAAATTAAGACATTGATTAAAAATTCAAAAAGCAAATGAATGCCGCACAGTGGTAAAGAAAAAAAAATAGAGGGTTTTAAATATGTAACTTTTAAACGGTCCGATTTGAATGAAATTTCATTTGCCCACCAGGACCGCGACCAAGGGTCCTCAAATTAGGACAACTCGTGTTTTTTTTATTTTTAAAACGATCCTATTTCTTCGTTTGTGTTCCGATTTCAAAAAAAATACAGAATCTCCTTGTTAAGCACTACAAAAAAGTCGTACCTATCAATTATCTCTTATAGCTTAGGAGATATTCGCATTTGAAAATTAAATTTTCAACATTTTTATCCACCCTACTCCAGATTTTTGATAACAGTGGATCCAAATATTTCCCAATTGTCAAATAGAAATATAATTGTTTAAAAATAATGACTAAGACGAATTTAAAAAGGCAATTTTTCGATAATTGTTTGTGAAAAAGAAGCTTTTTTTAAGTTATCGCAAAAAATTTCTAAGATGTATAAGAAATTTTTCATCAAATATTTTCAATGAAAAAAACAATTAAAATTGTTGATACCGAGGGGACCAATTCCAAGCCCGCGGCTTCATTCTTTGTTTAAAAGAAAGTAACAAAAATCAGTTAAATTTTGTTCCCTTATTAGTCCGAATTTCAAAACAAATACCAAAACACATTCGAGTTGTTTTTAAGAAGATAACAATTCCATTTCAATTTTATTTCTATTTTTAATACCAACTTTAGAAAATAAATTCCCAATAAGCTCCTAGGCCCAAAAATTCAAGCACTTGAACATTTTGTTGGAATTTGACTTGAATGCAAATGTAATTATGTTTTAAACTTGAAGAATTAAATATTTTTCAAACAAAAACATATGGCTTGTATTTAAGTTTCCTTTTTACTGGAGAATGCTATTGAAATAAAGTTTTATGCAACTGTAATTCAACTTCTTGACTAAAAAGATTGAATTACACTTGCTTTCAACTTGAATTCCAGTAAAAATGCTTATTGGATTATATTACAAAAGTACCAAAATTAGATTTATACCCGTTTTACCCTTTACAAGTATAATTTTCAAAAAATATCGTTTATTTTTTGACGGCATTCAATTTTGATTCCATGTCTTAATTTTGGAGATATTAGGTTACACCCTTTTAGGGATCAAATTTACAAAAATCCCTTTTTAGTGGATCTGTTAATGGAAAAAGGTACCTGTGCACCGAATTTTAAGTCTCAAGCTTAAGCCGTTTGTGCTGGACGTTGATGAGTCAGTGAGTGAGCCAGGTCTTTTAGATAAATGGAATATATAGATGATATAGACGGACTTAACCAACTATATTTTCTAACTTTATATCATAGGGGAAACTTTGTTGAGCTTTCCAGATGTAAAATAAAATATGTATAAAAAAGGGAGACTAATAAAACAATTAAATTCTTATAATAATCTTAGATATTTATTACCATCAATTTTACTTAGACTAAACAAACTCTGTGGATAAGGAGGATAATTTGGTAATAATAATTTCACATCTACTTTAAAAGAAAATACCATAAAAATGTATTGCCAGCAAACGAGCGAATAAACAAGATAAATGATGATTTTAGATTTTCCTTTAAAACAGTTTCCAGTGATTACATGACTTAAAGGCTTCTTATGAAGATCATAAATGTAAAGACATCAAAAATTTCTTACCAAAATCCTTATGCTAAATACAAATGTATGCAAATTGTGGCTTACATATTTATTTGTATGGAAATCTGTATGTCCGTATTGTTTTTTTTTTCGTTCGCTCGCAAATTTTGCATGTCTGTCAGTTAATAAACCTGAATGTCGTTACTGTTGCCGGTTTTACTACCCCATGTTTGTTGGAATGTTTTTGTGAATTGCCTGTGTCTAGATATCTTTCACTTACATCTGAGCCGTTTAAAGCCGTCGTCGTCGTTATCATTAATTCGGTATCGCATTTAAAGCGTTTATAATTATTGTATTTTATGTTTTAGTATGTTGTTTAAAGTCACACTTACTTAAAAACACTTGAATAACGAACGTTTCGTTGGGTCTCATAAGGCTCATAAAGATCTAGTTTTTATTTGCCACAAATACCAAGAGTACTAGAGTACAAGTATTCCACACAAGTATGTAATGAAAAGTGTAGATAATCTTAATACAATTAGCATGTCGCGTCAAAGGATATATAAAGATAAATTTTGCTGCCTTATAAGCTGCCAGCGTAGTAAGTATTAGTGAAAATTTAAAATCAAATTGAATTAGAGATTCATGTTAAACAAGTATTTTTTCTTGGGATTAAAATTGGATGAGCAGTCGCTAGAGCTGGATTATTTTGACAGTTTTCAATATTTCCAGGAAAACTAAAGTTGTTTATTCTAAGTAAATGTGTCAGAGGATTTTGTAAATGTATTTATTTAGTTTAGTTTAAGTGTTTGTATCTATTTTAAAGCTATTTAAAACAAAGTCATTAATTGCAATCATTAAGTATGATAATTTATTTATGAGAATGGTATTAATTCAAGGTTGAATAGTTTATTAGTTATACAAAAGCCTATTAAAAGAATTATTATTGCATTATAGTTAAAAGTAATTTGTAAATAATTGATATATATCTGAAATATGCATGTCTCATTCGCCAAATTGATTAACCCTCAATCCGCAAACTTTAAAAAGCAAAAAAAAGATTTCGAATAATTTTTCTAGGGAAATTATGACCCAATAAACTCAGAACAGCCATCAGAAACTAATTTGCAAATTAAGTTTAGGAACCAGATGTAAAAAGGTGAAGAGTGCCTCAGGGCATTGTTGCCTAGTTTACAAATCAAACATTTTTGTTTGCTCATCGAATGAAACTTATATTTTGAGAAGAGCTAGGGACGCTAGATAATTGACAATTTTTTGTTTCAAACCTATACGTCAAAATTTTGAGATATATGGGTTTTTATTTTTCACCTGCCCTGAGTACTGATGCATACTTTAGTGTACCGAATTGTAGTAATTAAGTATTTACATCGTTTTTGGGTACTCAACACTCTGGCGAAGCTACTAGATACTTTCAGAGTTGTATTCTTTTGTCAAATTCCAAAAAAAATTAACGAGAAAAAAATAAATACTGTTTAAAAGTACATCTTTCCTTTAGATAAACGTTAATAAATCGCTATTAAATACAAAACTCTAATGTAAAAACTATTTTAAAATGTCTTCTAGAAAATGTAAAATAAACCTTAACCATTCTTGTTTCATTTGCTGAAAAATTATTCAGTCAAATCGAGGTTTTCCTATAACACAAACACTGCAAAATGCTTATTTACATTAAAAAATTTCGTAAAAGCTTTAGATAAGACAAAACCAGCATTTCAATATTTATGCAGCGTGGTCTCGAGTCTTTCTGAGGCTAAACTAAAAGAAGGGATATTTGTGGGTCCCCAAATAAGAAAAATTTTTGGTTGATACCAAATTTGAGTGTCTATTAACCGATGTTGAAAATGCAGCATGGAATTCTTTTATACTTGTTGTTCAAGAATTTTTGGGGAATAAGAAAAGTCAAAATTGCAGAGATATTGTTGCGAATTTATCACATAATTTTGAACTGATGGGTGTAAATATATCCCTCAAAATTCACTTTTTACATTCTCATGAGGATTTTTTCCCGGAAAACTTCGGACACATGAGTGACGAACATGGAGAGCGTTTCCAT
Organism: Calliphora vicina; assembly: GCF_958450345.1. Taxonomy (NCBI): domain Eukaryota; kingdom Metazoa; phylum Arthropoda; class Insecta; order Diptera; family Calliphoridae; genus Calliphora; species Calliphora vicina. The sequence continues at coordinate 96,357,174 of NC_088784.1, read as the reverse complement.
CAAGATTTGAAGTTTTTCGAGAGGAATTATCAAGGTTTTTGGGATCATAATATGCTAGGAGACTACTGTTGAAATGTCGTGAGGGAAACAAATGAAAACAATTATAAAAAGAGGACTAAACACTTCACTTTTAATTTTTTTGTCCTAATTTAATGTACATTTTTATATGTTTCGTTTTAAATAAATATCTTAAAAGTTTGACGTCCAGGATTTTTTTTAATATTTTTTCTTAAGTTAGAAAACCTAAATACACAAATCCCCATATGTTTCATTTCATGAGCAAAAACCTTGTAAACTGGTGTAATTAATAAAAAATAGATTAATATTTCGAATAGATCGGACGACTAAAAGTTAGTAAAACTTTGCTTTTTAAAAAAAAAAATGTTAATGGTCCAATTCAATTTAATGTGCTTGGTTTTACTACTAATTTTACATAAGATTTGAAACTGCAAGTTGCGAAAAGCAGTGGAATCAATTTTGTTTAACTATGGAAGTATGACTTAAAAATGCGCGATTTACAATGGATGGCGTATCTTTTGAATGCGGTTTTTATTTCTAATAACTTATATATCATTCTCACTTAGTTATTGAACACTATAGTGCAAAAGCAGGGAAATTGAAGACGACAGACCTTGCGAATTTGCATGCCGAAATGATGATCAAATGCTATAGAATAAAATCATTTTTGCGATTAAAAACGATCATCAAAGCCAAATATTCATGGCTCTAACATAATTCTCTTTATTTGGTATGAAATCGTATCATAATAAGATGCTGAAATCTGGCACGAAACCTGCACCGAACGCAACTGATTCATTTGTAGCGTGCATTGGCGGAATAACGCCCAGAATATCCGGTCAGACATGAACCCGTAATATTTCATCATGATAAAGCGCGGCCACGTATCACAATACCTGTTAAAAAGTACTTAGAATGAAGTAGTTGGAAAGTTTTGCCTCAACCGCCTTATAGTCCAGACCATGTCCCGTCTGCTCGATGCAGAATTCTCACTCTGTAATGCGCTTCACATTGGAACAGAGTATCAGTATTAGCTTGATTCGTTCTTGGCCTCAAAAGATGAGCAGTTCTTTTGTAGGGGAATCCATATGTTTCCAGAAAGATGGGGAAAATATAATAGCTAACAATGGCCAATACTTTGAATAAATTTGTATTGTACAAATGTTTCAAAATAAAAGCTAAACATTTTAAAAAATCCCGTATTTTTAGTTTTTGATAAATCTTATTTTTATACCCTTCACCTTCGTGAGAAGGGTATATGTATATAAGTTTGTCATTCCGTTTGTAATTTCCACAATATAATTTTCCGACTCTATAAAGTATATATATTCTGGATCCTTATAGATAGCGGAGTAAATTAAGCCATGTACGTCTGTCTGTCCATCTGTCTGTTGAAATCAACTTTCCGATGCCTCCAAATAACTTAACTGCACGATTCATACATCAATATCGCCGAAATTCTTCCGGCTCGGTTGCTATTTAAAATCGAGAAAATCGGTCCACAAATGACTGAGATATAAGGAAAAACTCAGGACATCCTCGATTGTTGACCTATTTTTGACCTATATCTGGATTACTAGGTCAATAATATAGACAATATGAATATCTAATGATAGATATTTCAAAGACCTTTGCAACGACGTATATAAGACCATAGTAAGTTGAACCTACAACTGGTCAAAATAGCAAAAAATTATTTTAAACCCGAATTTTTTTTTTTTTAAAAAAGTTTTTTCGCTAAATATTAAAAAAAATTGAAAAAACAAAAAAAAACAATTCGAAAAAGATTTTTCAAAAAAATTAAAAAAACAACTTTGGAAAATAAAAATTAATTTTGTTTGCCTAAAAATATTTAAAATTTTTATTTTGTTATATACCATATGTTTGTATTGACGTGGAGTTTTATTTTTTCCATCATAAAATAAAAGTCATTTGAGGAATTTTATTTTTCCCTTCAGCAAATAAAACTCTTCGTTTATTTTCAACTTTTTTTTCTGTATATTTATTCATTGAGTCTATCTGATATTATTTTTGTATTAATTTATTTGTTTAAGAAAAAAAACAACAACTATTTAATAAAAGGAATCAAACAATAAAAAATTAAAATCCCTCTTGATTTTATTTAAATGACATTTTATTCCATTGCAATGCAGGGTGCTTTACAAATTGTAATGATCTCATCAGCGGCAAGCTTTATGTGCCAATTTACATAAAATAAGTTTTATGTTCTGACGGAAAAAATAAAACTCCTCAAATGAGTTTTATTTTCTGACGGAAAAAATGAGTTTATGACGGCTATTTAAAACTCTTTCATGAGGACTTTTATTTTGACATTGAATAATAACTGTTTTAGATGGATTTTTAAAAAACTATTCAAAAAAGTTTCCATTCTCATTCATTGCAAATAAGTTTGAGTTTGCCAAGTAATTAGACATTAGTTAAAATTACTGATTGAATGGTAGATATACATTTACTATTTAAACTGAGACATTACATCATACTTAAAAAAAACTAAATACATTTTAAATTTAATGATAAAAGTGTGTAACATTCACTCACCTCTGCACAATCTGCCTTATTTTCAAATTTATTTATTTATTAAATATTCTGGATCGTTATATATAGCGGAGTCTGTTGAAATTAAAGATATGTACAAATAACTACCATAAATGATTGATACATCAATTTGCATATATGTATGTATATATCCGCTATAGATAGTCCAACTTAGGGTGCTATTTAAAATCGAAAGTCGTCACTCAAAGGGCTGAGATATAATCAAACAAACGCGAATCATAACTTTTTTCACCAATATTAGTTTTGTTGACCAACAATTTTTTTCACGAACATTTTTTTTAACAAAACATTTTTTTTTCACTAAAAATTGTTTTCAATGTTTGTCTTAAAGTATACATTTGTAAAATATATTTTTTTTTAACCACAAATTACACTTTTTGATTCAATTATTTTTATTTTTTGCTCGTTTTCTTGTTTTGCTTATTTACCGCTACTTATGAAATTCTTTGAAACTACATACCAACAAAAACAAGCAAAGAAAATAACAAACAATAACTACAAAAAAATTAAACACGACCAAAAACTCAAGCAGTCGTGTGAAGAATTTTGGTACAATTATGAATTTATATTAAAACACACAACATATTACTTATTAATTAAGCCATTATTATATTTAACTTATTGTTGACAAATTTGTTTAAACTTTTTAACAATTTAATTATTATTGGTTTTTATTTAATAAACAAATTATTATTATTATTTTAATAAATTACGAACTCCACACGCACTGTTTAACAAACTATTGAAACGAATGAAGCAACAAGCAATAATGATGAGTGTCATAATTGTGTTGGGTGGTTGGGGAGAGATTGTAATTGGGTGAGAGTGAGAGTTTATTAAAGCAAATTGCATAAAAAGTAAACAAACTAAAACAACAACAACAATAAAATGCAGGAGGGATTATTAAATGCAGTAGTGATTTTGTTGTTGTTTTCTTTTGTTTTGCATTTTTAGCAGTGGGGCCACTGTTATTGGCATATTTTAAATTACACAAATGGGATTGTAAAATGTACGGGGACATAAGGAATTTAAATAAGTAAGAGTATGTATTATAATAAATCGAATAATAGTGCCGAATCTTGTATATAAAGCCCTCTATAAGGAACCAAAATCAGTTTTGGTAGAAATTGTGCTGAATTCGGTAGAGAGATTCTTTTCTTAAAACTTTAAATGACTTATTCAGGATTTTATGAGCCCCAAATTTTAAAATTTTGTATATTCACGAAGCCATACAGATGAAAATGCGTTTCATCGGAGAAGATAATTTTTTTTCGAAAAATTGGCATTGTCTTCACTATGCTCTATTGCCCATTCAACGAATTGCCGGCGCTTTCCATGGTCTATGAAAATGGAGGTCTTTTGTCAAAATTCGCTGCATAGTGCTTCGATAAATTTCAGGTTTTTGAGAACAATTCCGAATTGATGTTTTCGGATTTTCGGCGATACTCTCGTTTACAGCTGCAATGTTTTCAAGAGACCGACCGGTACGTTGAAGAACAGGAGTCTTACTATCCATAACCGACCCAGTTTCTTCAAATTGTTTGACAACTCTTCGACTTTCTCGTCTTAAAATTCTTCGAAGTTTGCTTTATTAATAGTAATTGAAAAATATGCATCCAATATTAAGTCTACAATATTCTTTTGCGAACCCATAAAGTAAATATTAATATTTTGGATCACTATGGAGAGCGGAGTCTGTCTGTTGAAATCAGCTTTCCGAAACCTCCAATTAACTTACTAACATAAATGATGCAAGAATATACAGGGTATCATCTGGATTAGATTGATTTTGTCCAATTTTTTATCAAACATTCAGCCTATAAGTATTTCTTTAGAGGAGGATGAATAAAAATTATTGGCTTTTTTCTTCAAATTTCACTAAATTTGTAACTTCTCCACACAATTGGTTAAATTTCCTCTTTGGAACTCTATTTAAGAATTTAAACAGCTCTTGAATCATTTTATCAACAATTAAGGACACAAAATGGAAATGCTATTAATATCATTGCAATTAGGGTCGATAGCAGCTACTGAAGCATTGAGGAAAAATCAATCATTAATTAGCAATCAATTTTCATTTTCTAATCTTTCGAGTATATTATACACTACATACATACAATTTGAGGATGCTGTTGTATCCCTTTTAAGAAGCAAAAATGAAAAGAATTATATTGGATATGTAGTAGTTACTAGACTCCATTCATCGGCAATGAAATACTTAATACATATTCATCCTTTTGTTCGTATATATAATAGGGTGTCTCCTATTTTGCACTTTGAAAATGTTCGATGATCACAAGGTCAAAAATTGTTCGCCGTCATATAAAAACCAAATGCTGAACATTTGCACAATTAATATGAAGTTTCGAGTTATAGGTCAACGTAGTAAAATAAAAAATCCAATTTTTAACGATATAATTTCAGGAAAATTGTAACCAAAACCTGAATTTCCTAAAATTTGCATCTTTAACACTTATTTAGCATTTATTGGAATTGAAAAGATTATTTTAATTTTTTGTAATTTCATGTAAAAAATTTTGGACTTCGAGATATGCATGAAATATTAGGTTTTTTTTAATATTAAGTTGAAATGGTTTAACAATGTCATTTATAATAAAATGTACAACCTCCAAACATTATCTGATTTGGCTCAAATTTTCAGACCTTGGGAGCAACGAAGAAGTGTAAAATAAGGCCCAACCTAATGCACACATATAAACATATATACAGTGTCTCACATAAGTATACGAATTTTATTATACTATGAAAACAAATTAAGATTGGGAATTCTAGAGATTGTGGAAGACATCTCATATGACTCATTGGTTTCAATTTTGAATGATTTCTTGCATATGAGAAAGCTTTCGCATGATGGCTGCAGCTTTTGCTCACAATCGGGTGCACAACAGGGTACATACAATTTCAGTTTCCATGGCAAAATCCCATGAATTAGGCTACGGTACCGTGAAATAGCTCCCAAATGAAATAACTCCCAGTAAAATAACTCCCAATGGTATAATTCCCTTCAAATATTAAATAATTCCCAAACTTGAAATATGAAATAACTACCAAAGGGTAAAATGAAATTACTCCCAATAATCGGCGGTTTCATAATTTTAAAAATATTATTCCCAAAAAAGCGAAATAACTCCCAATAGAAATGAAATAATTCCCAATGTGAAGCTATTTATTGATGCAATCTAAAAAAACGAACTACAAAAGTGAAATTATTCTTCGCCTACCAAACATTTTTTGCATTGCGGGCCTATAGCGTAGCGCAAAGTTTTACTCCTCTGGGATGTGTCAAAAACTGGCTTCACTCAGAGGAGAAAACCTTTGCGCCCGGCCGAAGGTCGGCAATGCAAAAACCTTTCTGATTGAAGCCAATTTTTTTATATTTATGGGTTCTGCTATTGCAAAGTAGAACCCAACAAAAATTAAATAACTCCCAATACAGTGAAATAACTCCTAATTCCCAAAATAAAATGAAATAAAACCCAACAAAAAATTCATTGGGAGTTATTGCATTATGAAATTACTCCCAACAAAAAATTATGAAATAACTCCCTATGCGTTAGGAGTTGTTTCATAATGAAATAAGTCCCAAGTTGTATGGAAAATTTGTTGGGTGTTATTTCATTTTTTCGTGGGGAGTTATTTCATTTGGGAGGTATTTCACGGTACCCTAGGCTACGAATTACTCCCTCTTCCGCCCTATTCTCTGTATTTAGCCCAGAGTGACTATTTTTAGTTGCACAAACCTTAAGAAATGTCTCGGCATAAAGAGATTCGACTCCAACCATCTCACAAAAAACACTTATTCTGATAAATCCGAAAAATCGTATTTATTTAATTATAAAAAACATTAAAATTAGCACCATTCATATTGACTTTATTTTTCGTGATTTTAAAAGTTTAATCCCAAGTGCCATTTAGGGTTAATTTCCATTTTTATGCTGTTTTATAAATACTAGACTTCATGTTATATTTTTCATAAGTATCATTAAAATCGGCCCAAAAATATATAACATTTAGCTATCTTTTCTCGAGAAATTCCAAATATTGCTTAATTTTACCTTTGACCTTTACGATTTAAAGTTTAACGTTTTCCAATTTTAGTAAAACTTTCAGAGTATATTTATAATTATCTTACTTATGAGATTCTATATAGGTTTTGTTTAAAATTCAAACAGTAAGGAAATTGGACTCATTCGCCAAAATATGGCTAAAAAATTTGTTTCTCGAAAATCGAAAAATTTAAATCGCAAGTACGGAAAAACTATAGGAGATATTGTCATAATTTTTCGATATTTTTATTCCCTATTATATTCTGATCAATTGAGATGATCAAAAAATTCTGAAATTTGTTTAACAAAATTTTTAAAATGAAGTTTTAAAACTGTAGTTAAAAAAATTCAATTTTTTTGGATGTATTTTAAGTAAAAATAAGCTTTTGTTTTAATATTTCTCAAAATATGTTAATTTTGTTTCTATATTTCTTGTTCTAGTGGCCTGAAACACATTAATGGCGATTTTTTTAATAACTTTAACATTTTTTAACCAATTTCTGTTTTTTATGTCACATTATTAGTACCCTTTCTAACTACCAGCACACATCAACTCAAAAACACCTCAACACTGACTACGTAAAATTTCATTGAAATATTTCCACGAGCTACTGAATAATTTCCAAAATAAAATGTTTCTAAACCACTATGTAACATCATTAATAAAATCCCATTGTCTAATAACATCCCACTGTAATGGCAACTCTGCTCTATTGGCCAAAATAAATTTTAGTTTTAACCCGGCCACTATTAAAACCTGTCGTTCTAAATTGTCATCCGTCTTTAAGTGCTTATTAATTGTAGTAAAAGTGTTGTAAATCATACAAAATGCTTAAAAAATGAAACATCTTTATGTAATTTAATAAAATAGCTATAGATAATTACAAAAAAATCAGTGTTAAATAGAGTTTTTATTAAAATAAATTCGTAAAAACAAAATATTCTTCCTCAGCAAGTTGTGTTTGTAATAATTTCATTGTTGTTGTTGTTCTTTTAACGGTGTTTAGTTGTTCTAAACAAAAACCTTTTACACATGAGTTTGTGTGTTTGTGTCGCGTGATGATGCTGTGCATTTGAAAGTGTTGTTGTTTGTTATTGTTTTTGCAAAAAAAAAACAGCCAAAATGAGGAAGGAAATAAGAGCAAAGAAGAGAAAATACTAAAAGCATAGCAAGAAAACAAGAGTGAAGTTAATGTAGGAAATGAAATTTGTATGTTGTTGTTTTTAGTTGATTGTTAAAAATTAGTAGAGTTGCCAATTCTTAAACAAGTGTAAATAAACGGGTAATCGGTGCGGTCATTTAATTATGATAAGATAATTATTAAAATATGAAAATATGTATATAGCGTTTATTTAAAAGGTGAGTTTCTAAGATAAAAAATGTTATATTATTAAATTAATTTCTTAATAATCTTTAGTTAACTTAGCCCCATTTTCTCAATCTCTGATTATCAGATTTTTCATAACTATACACAGTGGTTTAGAAACGTTTTATTTTGGAAATAATTCGGTATCTCGGGAACTATTGGAGATATTGTTACGATATTTCACATGGTTGGAGCTGAGGTGTTGATTTTTGTTTGTTCTGCTGCCTAGTGCTAATGGGGGCCAGTGCGCTGCCCCTCTAAGTTGGTCACCTCGCGTGTCAAATTTTTTAAAAAATCGCCAAAATACCATTTATGATACGAATGAGCTTAAATTAAAACATAAATAGTCCTTGAGAAGATCTGCAGAAAACACGCTTACATGTGTAGGTTATCTCTTTTAGTTGAAGAGATATTCAGGTTTATTGATTTATTTTTTTTAATCTAATTATGGTTTTTTAGATATGGCGGGCCTACGGAGAGTCGAAATTTATTTTTAAAATATCAGCTATACTGGTGATCTAGTCCCTAAAAAAAGTTACATGCATCCAAAGTTGGAACATGTGAAAAGGGCCGAATTTTTTAAGTTTTTTCCCAAAAAAGCCTATATTTTTTCATTCGTAAAAACGTGCTATTGTTTTGTTTCCCATCCATGCTTTCGTGTGCTAATTATCTCTTATAATTTCCGAGTTATAGGTATTGCAAAATTGAAATCCGATTTCAAAGAATAGTAGATTTTTGCTGTTTTTGGGCGAAAATGCGAATTAACTCTTTTTTTCTCTAAGGTATCTTTACGGAGAACAATTTTGTATAAAAAGCTTGGTCTATTTTTTGAATATGTCGCTCCTACGCCCTTCGGAATTTTACCTATTTTTTATAAAAATTTCAAATTTGTGCCACATGTTCTAAAATCCCAAAGCTGGGATCAGAAAACGGAAAGCAGCCTTGAAAAGCCTGATGTGCTCCCTATTTATCCCCAAAGTATTTTCACAGCCAACGAAGGAAATGTGGACCGTATGGGCAAAGTTGTAATAATACCATTTTTGGGATTTTCGCTCCAATTTTTAGGAATTGCGGGATTCCCTTTGACCTTTTAACAAGTTGTTTTAAACTTTGTTATTTAGAAGGACAAATTTAAAAAAGAAACGTTGAAAATTTCATTGTGTTTTGTTAAAAACTAAAGATTTTATTACATATTTATTGAGTTTCTAAAACTAAAATATGTATCAAAATTTTAATAGGAACATTTTGATCCACATTTATTCCGAACACAAAATTTTTTTAAACAAATTTAAAAGTTATTAAAAATTCCACAGGTCATTAATGTGTCTCAGGCCACTAGCACAAAGAATAGGAACAAAATTAACATATTTTGAGAAATATTAAAATAAAAGCTAATTTTTACTTAAACTATATCCATATTTAATTGTATATGATTTTTTTTCTTCGTAGGATACAAAAATAATTAATTTTTTTAACGGCAATTTCAAAAGTACAAATAACACCTTGTTTATTTATTAGTTATAGGAGCCTAAAACATATTTTGAAATTTCAAGTGGGCGTGGCAGCTCTCATATAAAGTGTATCGTTATTATGGAATATCTGGTGAACTATAAGTGTGAAAGTCGCAAAATTTCAAGAGATTTACTTCGGTACCATTGTGCGCCGCTTGTCTGAAAATGGACATGATTGGATAAATGGGCGTGGCACCACCCATACAAAGTAAATAGTTATTTTCTAATATCTGCTGAACTATTGTATAGTTGTGCAAGTCTTCAAACATTATTCCAACCAATTTATAATCAGTGCATGAATTAATAATATTGTTACGTTTTAACCTTTTCAAAACGTTGGTTTATTTCCTTTAAATAAACCGGATACTTTAGATTGCAAATAAAAGCCATTTAGTAGTTTGAAAATTGTAACAACTCTTTATTTATTTAAAATGTACAACAACAGAATTAAATAGTCACTCAATGTTTTTTATACACATTTATAAATTCGCAGAAATACAGACACACTTTATAATGTACACGAATTCACTTGAAAAACACAGCACTCTTTTTAGGCACTCAGTTGATGTTTATTCGAAAAGCGTCTCTGATAAACTCACTAACGACTGCAACCTCTGCCACTATTTATAACACTGCCATCTGCACTCTAGATTTCTCTTTAACTGTCTAGAGCTTTCTAATACATACGCCATCTGTGGTGTACTTTCTACAATGTTCTTTAACTGAATATTCGAATATAGGGTCGCAGCAAACAGCGTTGCCAACTTATGATCAATGGTCAACTGAAAGCTTTTATTTCAATGTTAATAATGCCCACAGATATGTTATAGTTTGCTATTACAGCACTATTATTTGAAAGCATTAGGCTACTTTTAAATCAGCCGTTAAAATCGTTATATTTGAATCAAGTACAATTTCGTAACAATATTAATGTAATGCTAAAAAAATACAAATACAAGTCTTTATTTTATTGTCAGGTACTATGTATATGTCGCGTGCTAATATATCAACATGACAAATATCTATAGAAACCCTCATTATTGAACTTTAGTTAATGGGATAAATGGCAAATCTGTCGCTTGATAAATCATAATAATGATTGTAAATAAATTGAGTGGAAATATTTCAACATGACAACTAACAACAGAATATTACAGTATTGTTCTTTAGTTTAAAAAAAAACACTTTATAAAAATTATGTTCCAATTCGAAAATTAATTCTAAATTTTTTATGTCGCGTTCTTGATCCCATGTATATTGGAAATGACTTAAGGACACAACCTACCTTTTGCACTGAAGGTATTGAAAAATGGAAATAACAAAATACAAATTTCTTTAAGTTTTGAATGTACGAATGTCGCGTTCTTTTCCATGGAAATGCCAAAATTTTATATTTTATTCTCAGTTTTTTAAAAGCTAAACAGGGTGCATTAATATTGAATTAATTTAATCTTAAGATCATTTTTGTAACAATAAGTTGCCAAAAGCCAAATCAACAGCTTTTGAGGCCAAGAACGAATCAAGCCAAATTCGATTACTCTGTTTGTATACTTATGAGAGACACTGTATGTATGTACTTCATGCAATTGTTGGAGCATGAAAACTAGTTCAGTCATACAAACTACTAACGATATGTTTGGTGCAACAACAGCAACAACAACTACTCTGCCTTAACAAATTATTTTTAATCAACCAAAACAGGCTGGCAGACAAAAACCAAGTATTTTTATATTCCAAATTTATGACAATTTCAGCCTGAGGCCATGAATTGCACTAAATGAAATGAACTACTACCAAGATGCTAAGATGCAAATTCAGCAGAGAATAAGGCTGAAGAAGTTACTGACGCTAGAGATCTATTCATATTAAAGTAAATGAATGAATGAATGAAAGAACCAGCAAATGAATGAGTAACACAATTAATATGTTAATTTGCTTTAAGTCATGTTGGTAACTTAACTGCTCTTCAAACTGGAACAAGTTGTTAAAGTGCATAGAACTAAATAGTTATTTTTTGAAAAAAGAAAAGCTTTAGAAACCGGCTGTCTATTTTAGTAACCGAAAACTTAAGCTGGACACAATTTACATAGATGTTACCAGGGGTAATTATGAAAATGCAGCAATTTGTAGCTGCCTCAAATGTGGGTAGCAAAAAAGGTGGCTTATGAATATGAGGAACTGTGGTTGGGATGCTATTATAAAGGGAAACAAGTGCATTTTACATGGAAATGTGCTAAAATATACAACATTTAATTTGATTCTTGAAGGCATATTTTAACGAAATGTTAGGTCATTCCACTATTGGACTCCACTGGATACTGAGACCTGGTTTAATCCATATTTGACCATGAATTTCTCTTACCAAACCACTGTATCCACTGCATTACTTCCACAATTTTTATAAATATTCTAAACTACTCCTATAAAATTATCATAAAATTGACCAGCAATTATTATTCAGCTTCTGGTGGCTATATAATGTTTCATTTTTCCTATAAATTATAAAATGATTTATTATTACAAATTTGTCAATTTTGAGGCGATCATTCGCCGTAGACTTAAACTAAAATGCGACATTAACAGAAGACAAAAAAATAATAATTTAATATAATGTAATGGAAAAATTCACATAAATTGCTGGGGCAGAGGCCACCAATGTTGGCTAGTTTAGTAATAGACAACAATTTATCATCTAACAAATTAATAAATAAAATTCAAATTAAAATCTTAACTTTGTTTTAACAGTTCGAAAACAAATAAGAAACTGAAAATTCATTTCAAAGCCATTAAATCCGAAAACAAGAATAATTAAAACTATACAGTTTATTACAAACAAAAAAAACCAAACTTTTTATCTCCAAAAATTTTAGAGAGGCCAGAAATTCAAATATTTTTTTCACTAACTCCAGTCTAGGCAGTATGTTTCAGTGTTTGCCAGCCCACCATAAAATCAGTTTTATTTGTTTCAAATAAATTGTACGACTTCATGGCACCAAATTTGCGCGTGGCACTTAATTTTAACGCTGAAATCCATAAAAATACAATTTTCAGTTTAAGATTTTGACTGGACGCGATAGTTCCACAAACAAGAAATCCACAAAAAAAAAAAAAAAAAACAGAAATAATGATCTGGAAAAAATTGTTCAGCTTAAGGAAAAACATTACAGCAAATTATTAAGCGGAGGCCTGAACTTGTTTTTGTTTTTATTTAGATTTTGGCCAACAGCTATAGTTATTGGTGGCTTGGTTTGGGTGGGATTTGGTGTTTTTGGGCAGCTCGTAAAGTTTATCTCACTGAGTATGTGAAGTCTTTAAAAAAGTAACGTTTCATTATTTCTTATTTACATTTAATTTGAATAACTTGAGGAGCCACAAAAAAACCTACATACGAATTGTTTATAAGTCTACTAACAAATAATATGTTAACTTGATCGTTAATATTTGTAGATACAGGTAGCACAAAATATTTCTAAGATACATTCACATGTGTCTACAAGAGTTTCAACAAGTTTTTTGCTTCTTTGTTAGTCGCTCAATATTATTAGTTTTCTAAACTTTTAGATTTGTTTAAAGGACATTTAGTGACATAAGAATTAAATGTACATAAATAGAAAATGTTTAATTAAAATCTGTATTTGTAATCTAAAAATCTTGAACTGCTCACAATTAGTTGAAAAAAAAACAAAAAAATTCTACTAAATCCCCTTTCAATCGTAATCAAATTAGCCAATTTTTATGATTTTAATTCTAAAATTCTGAACACTTTTTGTAAATGGGAAATTTCAGATTTTCTCTGTTGAAAATTTCTCAGATTTTGACAAATTTTCTCTATAGAAAATTTCTCATAATTTGGGATTTTTCTCTATAGAAAATTTCTCAGTTTCTGACAGAATTTCTCTATATAAAATGTATCAGATTCTCATTGACACTGGTTTTCTCTATAGAAAATTTCTCAGATTTTGGGAAAATTTCCCTTTTTCTCCTAATTTCTCAGTTTCTAGGAGAATTTCTCTATAGAAAATTCCTCTGATTCTGACAGATTTTTCTCTACAGAAAATTTCTCAAATTCTGACCGATTTTCTTTATAGATAATTCAACAGTTTCGAACATATTTTCCCTATAGAAAATTTCTCGGAATCTGACTGATTTTCTCTATAGGAAATTTCTAAGATTCAAACTGATTTTCTCTACAGAAAATTTCTCAGATTCTGAGTGATTTTCTCTATAGACAATTTCACAGATTCTGGGTGATTTTTTTCTATAGAAAATTTCTCAGATTCTGAGTGATTTTTTTCTATAGAAAATTTCTCAGATTCTGACAGATTTTCTCTATAGAAAATTTCTCAGATTCTGACAGATTTTCTCTATAGAAAATTTCTCAGATTCTGACAGATTTTCTCTATAGAAAATTTCTCAGATTCTGAGTGATTTTCTCTTTAGAAAATTTCTCAAATTCTGAGTAATTTTCTCTTTAACAAATTTCTCAGATTCTGACAGAGTTTCTCTATAGAAAATTTCTCAGATTCCGACAGATTTTATCTATAGAAAATTTCTCAGATTCTGATTCAGATTTTGGGATATTTTCTCTATAGAAAATATCTCAGTTAATAGGAGATTTTCTCTATAGAAAATTTCTCAGATTCTGAAAGATTTTTTCTATAGAAAATTTCTCAGATTCTGAAAGATTTTCTCTATAGAAAATTACTCAGATTCTGAGTGATTTTCTCTATAGAAAATTTCTATATAGACAGTTTTTCAGAATCTGACAGAATTTCCCTATAGAAAATTTTTCTGATTCTGACGGATTTTCTCTACAGAAAATTTCTAAAATTCTGACAGATTTTCTCTATAGATAATTCCTCAGTTTCTAACATATTTTCCCTATAGAAAATTTCTCAGATTCTGACAGATTTTCTCTATAGAAAATTTCTCAGATTCTGACAGATTTTCTCTATAGAAAATTTCTCAGATTCTGACAGATTTTCTCTATAGAAAATTTCTCAGATTCTGACAGATTTTCTCTATAGAAAATTTCTCAGATTCTGACAGATTTTCTCTATAGAAAATTTCTCAGATTCTGACAGATTTTCTCTATAGAAAATTTCTCAGATTCTGACAGATTTTCTCTATAGAAAATTTCTCAGATTCTGACAGATTTTCTCTATAGAAAATTTCTCAGATTCTGACAGATTTTCTCTATAGAAAATTTCTCAGATTCTGACAGATTTTCTCTATAGAAAATTTCTCAGATTCTGACAGATTTTCTCTATAGAAAATTTCTCAGATTCTGACAGATTTTCTCTATAGAAAATTTCTCAGATTCTGACAGATTTTCTCTATAGAAAATTTCTCAGATTCTGACAGATTTTCTCTATAGAAAATTTCTCAGATTCTGACAGATTTTCTCTATAGAAAATTTCTCAGATTCTGACAGATTTTCTCTATAGAAAATTTCTCAGATTCTGACATAGAAAATTTCTCAGATTCTGACTGATTTTCTCTATAGAAAATTTCTCAGATTCTAACAGATTTTCTCTATAGATAATTCCTCAGTTTCTAACATATTTTCCCTATAGAATATTTCTCGGAATCTGACTGATTTTCTCTATAGGAAATTTCTCAGATTCTGAGAGATTTTCCTACATAAAATTTCTCAGATTCTGACTGATTTTCTCTATAGAAAATTTCTCAGATTCTGAGTGATTTTCTCTATAGAAAATTTCTCAGATTCTGAGTGATTTTCTCTATAGAAAATTTCTCAGATTCTGAGTGATTTTCTCTATAGAAAATTTCTCAGATTCTGAGTGATTTTCTCTATAGAAAATTTCTCAGATTCTGAGTGATTTTCTCTATAGAAAATTTCTCAGATTCTGAGTGATTTTCTCTGTAGAAAATTTCTCAGATTCTGAGTGATTTTCTCTATAGAAAATTTCTCAGATTCTGAGTGATTTTCTCTATAGAAAATTTCTCAGATTCTGAGTGATTTTCTCTATAGAAAATTTCTCAGATTCTGAGTGATTTTCTCTATAGAAAATTTCTCAGATTCTGAGTGATTTTCTCTATAGAAAATTTCTCAGATTCTGAGTGATTTTCTCTATAGAAAATTTCTCAGATTCTGAGTGATTTTCTCTATAGAAAATTTCTCAGATTCTGAGTGATTTTCTCTATAGAAAATTTCTCAGATTCTGAGTGATTTTCTCTATAGAAAATTTCTCAGATTCTGAGTGATTTTCTCTATAGAAAATTTCTCAGATTCTGAGTGATTTTCGCTATAGAAAATTTCTCAGATTCTGAGTGATTTTCGCTATAGAAAATTTCTCAGATTCTAACAGATTTTCTCTATAGAAAATTTCTCAGATTCTAACAGATTTTCTCTATAGAAAATTTCTCAGATTCTAACAGATTTTCTCTATAAATAACGTGTTAGTTTCTAGGATATTTTCTCTATAGAAAAATTCTAATTGTCCATTATAATTTGAGATTGAAAGAAGAAAAAACACATACGTCGTACGTATTTCAATTTGTAGGTGTAAAATAAATATTCGTAGCCAGCCAATATTTATAACAATTCATATTAAAATGTTACTTACAAACTTTTGCAACAAATCAAAGAAAAAAAAAAGTAAAATTAAATTGGAAAAGTTTGATTTTCATTTTACAATTACAAAGAAAAATAATCTTGACAAAAAAAATGTAGAATAACAATGTTTCAATTGACATCTTAGAAAGAAGCACAAACACAATTGATGCTCTGGACGACAAGCGTTACTTAAACATAAAATACAAATCCAGTAAAACTGCAGTTATTGCTTTGACATACTGATTGTGTTCGTCAACAGAATCTCTTGACAAACTGAGAGTCTTTCATTTAAAATAGTTACATACATACATACGAATATAATACATAATTTTTGACTTATTTGGCAAAAAGCCCATATGCAAGGGAGAGCAAAAAAAAGCACACAAAAAATGGCAAAGAACAAATGTTCAAAATCTCATAAGGATACAATGTAAACGAATATGAACATTCCTCTTTGTAAGCAAGCAACAAAAAAAGGACCAAAAAGAAACCATTATAAAGCCAGTAAAAGTATGAATTTTGGTAGCACTGTCAGCCATGTACTTGCTGGTACGTTCGGTTGACACAATCATATTCATAAACCAATCTTATTCTCTCATACTTGGCAAGTGTTTGGTTGGCTTAAAGAGACTGTTCGTTTTATTAAAAATATAAATACAATTCATATACTTTAGCTAAAATATAAACGAGGGTAATATATTTATTTGGCAGGAGGAGAAAAAAAAAACAAATATCCTGGCACGATGACTTACATAGGGAACAAGCACATGCTAGGAGAGTGTAAGAAATTGATTTTTAATATGATTTTAAGCTTTAACAGAAAGTAAAAGCATATTTGTCTTTAAAGTATTTTAAAGTGTATTTAAGAAATTAATTTAAAAGTTTTTGTGGAGGATTTGGGAGAAAAGTACCCATTTTTTACACACAGACATTAGGATTTATTTACAAAAAAATTATTTCAAAAAGCACCTACCAAGTGGTGAGGCTAATCTGCATTTGTGCTGAAGTTTGCAATGATCAAAACTAATAGTTCAACACCCACCTTGCTTCATGTCATTATTTTTCCACAAGCATAGATACTGAGAAATTAGGGGAAATCAATCAGAATCTGAGAAATATTCTGTTGAGAAAATCTGTCCTAACCTGAGAAATTTTCTGTAGAGAAAATCTTTCAGAATCTAAGAAATATTCTATAGAGAAAATTAGTGTCTATGTGAAATATTCTAAAGAGAAAATCAGTGTATATGAGAAATTTTCTATTGAGAAAATCAGTCAGAATCTGAGAAATTTTCTATAGAGAAAATCACTCAGAGTCTGAGAAATTTTCTATAGAGAAAATCACACAGAGTCTGAGAAATTTTCTATAGAGAAAATCACTCAGAGTCTGAGAAATTTTCTATAGAGAAAATCACTCAGAGTCTGAGAAATTTTCTATAGAGAAAATCACTCAGAGTCTGAGAAATTTTCTAAAGAGAAAATCACTCAGAGTCTGAGAAATTTTCTAAAGAGAAAATCACTCAGAGTCTGAGAAATTTTCTATAGAGAAAATCACTCAGAGTCTGAGAAATTTTCTATAGAGAAAATCACTCAGAGTCTGAGAAATTTTCTATAGAGAAAATCACTCAGAGTCTGAGAAATTTTCTATAGAGAAAATCACTCAGAGTCTGAGAAATTTTCTATAGAGAAAATCACTCAGAGTCTGAGAAATTTTCTATAGAGAAAATCACTCAGAGTCTGAGAAATTTTCTATAGAGAAAATCACTCAGAGTCTGAGAAATTTTCTATAGAGAAAATCACTGAGAAATTTTCTATCGAGAAAATCACTCAGAATCTGAGAAATTTTCTATAGAGAAAATCACTCAGAATCTGAGAAATTTTCTATAGAGAAAATCACTCAGAATCTGAGAAATTTTCTATAGAGGAAATCTCTCAGCAAACTGTAAAATTTTCTATAGAGAAAATCTCTCAGCAACTGGAAAATTATTTTAATTGGGCGTTACAGTTATAACATATTATAAGCTGTCCCAACTATAGTGCTATAGGGAATGGTTCTCCCCACTTATAGAAATATTAATTCAATTAGTTCACTTTTGACAGTTCATCAAAGTCACTTCCCGCATAAAATTGTTTTCTCACACAATATACAAGAAACAAACTAATCAAAATTGATGAAACTTCCATGAAAAGTAACCGATTTATTTTAAATTTACAAAAAAAAAACAAAAATATACTATGTGAGTATAAACAAAATAATCAGCCATAAATTATTGGTTCCTCCCCGCTGTCACCAAGCCGTGTATGCAAATTTTTTCAGCTGTTCCGTTTAACAAGTGCGGGCGTTTGGATTTGTTGTCCGTCTTACTTCCAAAGAGAAATAAAAAAAAAAACAAAATCGAATTTAAAATTGTGGTTGTTGCCACCACAACAACAACAAATTATTCAACTTTACTGTTATTTATAATTGGTGTTGTTGGTGTTTGTTTAAATATAATTCTCATTGACACTCCTGCATTGAACACCATGAGTATTTTCTCTTTATGTTTGTCTATAACAATATCTCATGTAAGAGGGTTACATTAAAACAGCGGGAGGGGGTGACATCCAAAAATTAACGCATGTAAATATGTATCTACTGTTCTACTCCGGCATACAAATAAAATAAAATATTCTGTTGATTGTTGTTGGTGGATTTATTTAATGAAGTAATTTAAGTTTGAATACATTTTTGAGTGAGAGTATTCATTCCATTGCACTCATATTATGAGTATGCATTCATGCTGCATATTTATCTGCGCATTATCAATCTTAATTATAACATTATAACTGTGTCAATAATGACATTTTCATAGTATTTTGCGGACAAGATAGCGGCTGTTTTAATAATTGATCTCGGAATATTTTATTTCGCTGATTAGTTATTAATTGGAATCTTTGGTAATAATTTTCCAGAATGTGAAGGCAGAAAGTGTGTTAATAGAAATCTACTAAATTTGTTGTATCTGCTTGTTTAACCTAACAGTTCCTTGGTGTATCTAATAGAAACTCTACTCTTAATATAGAGGAAACCTGAAGAAACTGAAACATTTGAGGAATAGAGGAAATTTGCATAAATATACCGAAAATCCATCAATATCAATTTTCTATAAAGGAAATCCCTCAGAATTTGGGAAATATTCTTTAAAGGAAACCCCTGAGAATTTGGGAAATTTTCTATAGAGAAAATTCTTTAAAACCTGGTAAATTTTCTATAGAAAAAATCTCTAGGCAATTTTTTATAGAGAAAATCTTTCAGAATCTGGGAAATATTCTTTAAAGGAAATCTCTCAGAATCTGGGAAATTTTCATAGAGAAAATCTCTCAGAATCTGGAAAATTGCCTTTAAAGAAAATTTCAGAGATTCTGAGAGATTTTTTAAGGAGACAATTCCTCAGAATCTGGGAAATTTTCTATAGAGAAAATCTTTCAGAATCTGAAAAATTTTCTGTAGAGAATATCTGTCAGAATCTGATCAATTTGTAAAAAGAAAATCTCTCAGAATCTGAGCAATTTTATAGCGAAAATCTTACAGAATCTGGGAAATTTTCTATGGACAAAATCTGCCAGAATCTGGGAAATTTACTTTAAAGGCTATCCCTTAGAATTTGGTAAAATTTCTTTAAAGGAAATCCATGAGAATCTGTGGAAATTTTCTGTAGAGAAAATATCTCAGAATCCGTGAAATTTTTATAGAGAAAATATCTCATAATCTGCGAAATTTTTCGTAGAGAAAATCTTTCAGAATCTGGGAAATTGTCATAGAGAAAAACTGTCAGAATCTGAGCCATTTTCTATAGAGGAAATCTCTCAGAATCAGGAATTTTTTCTATAGATAAAATCTGTCAAAATCTGGGAAATTTCCTGTAGAGAAAATCTATCAGAATCTGGAAATTTTTCTTTAGAGAAAATCTCTCAGAATCTGGGAAATTTTCTATGGAGATAATCTCTCAGAATCTGGGAAATTTTCTATGGAGAAAATCTCTCAGAATCTGGGACATTTTCTATAGAGAAAATCCATCCCAGAATCTGGGAAATTTTCTATACAGAAAATCTCCCAGAATCTAGGATATTTTCTATAAAGAAAATCTATCAGAATCTGTGACATTTTCTATAGAAAAAATCTATCAGAGTCTGGGACATTTTCTATAGAGAAAATCCATCAGAGTCTGCGAAATTTTCTATGGAGAAAATCTCTCAGATTATTTGAAATTTTCTGTAGAGAATATGTTTTAGATTCTGGAAAATTTTCTATAGAAAAAATCTATCACAATCTGGAAATTGTCTATAGAGAAAATTCTCAGAATCTGGGAAATTTTCTATAGAGAAAATCCCTCAAAATATCGAAATTTTCTATACAGAAAATCCTACAGAATCTGCACAATTTTCTATAGAGAAAATCTCTCAGAATCTGGGAAATTTTCTATAGAGAAAATATCAGGATCTAAGAAATTTTCTATAGAAAAAATCTGTCAGAATCTTAGCATTTTGCTATAGAGAAAAGCTGTCAGAATATGAGCAATTTTCAATAGAGAAAAGTTGTCTGAATCTGAAAAATTTTCTATCGAGAAAATCTACCAGAAGCTGATAAATTTTCTATAGATAAAATCTATCAGAATCTGTGAATTTTCTATAGAAAAATCTATCAGAATCTGAGCAATTTTCTACAGAGATAAGCAGTCAGAATCTGAGCAATTTTGTATAGGGAAAAGTTGTCAGAATCAGAGCAATATTTTATAGAGAATATCTGTCAGAATCTGAGAAATTTTCTATAGAGTAAATTTGTCGGAATCTGAGCAATTTTCTATAGAGAAATTCTGCCAGAATCTGAGCAATTTTCTATAGAGCAAAATCTCTTAGAACCTGGGAGTTTTTCTATAGAGAAAATCTTTTAGAATCAGAGCAATTTTCTATAGAGGAAAGTTGTCAGAATCTGAGCAGTTTATGTATAGAAAATCTGTCAGACAGATAGCGCTATATATAGGATATGAAATAGATACCGTAAAAATTACAAACGATATGACATTGTAGTTACCCTTACCTCTCATGGTGAAGGGTGAAAATAAACATAATACTAAAGTTTATGCTGGCCTCAACTCAAAATCTCTCTCGCTCTTTCTGCAATAAAAAAATTATAAACAAATCCTGCAATCTGTGGCTCTCTCAATAATGCTATAAGCCAGAAAATATTACAGCAGTTTTTTTCAAAGGAGATGTTTTATGTCATAACTTCGCTTTAAAATATTTATGTAACTCAGAGAGAGAGAGAAATGAAAACATGACGAGAGTTTATAATTTACCATGTTTTTGTTGTGGCAATAAACACAACACCTGCAAAACATGATATAGAGGCAAGAAACCCACATCCATATGAAAACTGGCCTAAACTCCTTTTAAATACAATTTTAAGCTGTCAGTCTTTCTTATAATGCTCTGGAATATGGATGGCTGACCGGGCTGGCTGGTTGGTTAACTGCTGGCTGGGTGATTTGGTGTTGGCTGTTTGGTTTGTTGTCGGCTGCTTGCCTTCATGGGTTATTACTTGTTATGGACTTTAAGCTCTGTGCCTTACATATATGGAGGTGTTTTCTCTGCTTTTGTTACTTCACCATACTTCGTTTTAAATATAGATACCAAGATATTTTGCCAGATAAGAATGACGCGTGCCTGTGGGATGGGATGATCTTAAAGCTAAAAACCAACGCCAACCAAAGTGGAAGAGGCTTTTTAAACACTGATTTAAGCAGGCGTTAAGTAGGCATATTGATGTTGTTGCTGATGATGAGTATGAGTTGGTAGGTTTTATTTTCTGCATCAGTTCTTTAAGGAAGTTGTATTTCATTTGATTATGTATTTTTTCTCTTTCCTCAACTAATTAACCAGTTAGATGATTTCTTCTTCATATGTTTATGTTAGGTTTCGTTTTCTTTAATTACACATGCAAATTATAATCTTTTGTTGATTTAAGTACATATTTATGTATGTACAATTTTTTATTATTTTATTTTTCTTCGTTTTATCCATAAAATGGTTTAATTAATCATTTTGACCTTTCTATTTCATTGAACATTTTGTTTGTGTTTGCGTATTCACGTTTATGTTGGCTGTTGTTCGTGAGGAGTTTCCTTTTTTTTTTTTTGTTTCTAAATAATAGAAGGGTTAAACATGACTGGGGTTGTTTGCTTGATTGCTTTGTGATGTGCTGCTGTTGATAATGGCAAATGTTAAATATAACTCTATACCATTATAAATATTATAGAGTGGCTAAATTGGCGGAATTTCTTACAACGAAGCTATTAAAATACACAAATTTATATTAGCATCTTGAAATATGCAATGAAATATGAAAGTTACATAGTAAAGGAAAATATGCTGCTATTTGTTTAAACACCTAAATGTATGCAATATTAAATAATATTCAAATAACTGTACATATGTACTTGTAAAATAAGGAGGAACTATTTGGTCTTATTTCAAATTTAAAACCAACAAAAAAGAGAATTTCAGTACACAGAAAATTTGTCAGTTTTTCTATAGAAAAGTTTTCACTTTTTCTATAGAAAATAAGTCACTTTTTCTATAGAAAAGTTGTGACTTTTTCTATAGAAAACTTGTGACTTTTTCTATAGAAAACTTGTGACTTTTTCTATAGAAAACTTGTGACTTTTTCTATAGAAAACTTGTGACTTTTTCTATAGAAAACTTGTGACTTTTTCTATAGAAAACTTGTGACTTTTTCTATAGAAAACTTGTGACTTTTTCTATAGAAAACTTGTGACTTTTTCTATAGAAAACTTGTGACTTTTTCTATAGAAAACTTGTGACTTTTTCTATAGAAAACTTGTGACTTTTTCTATATAAAACTTGTGACTTTTTCTATAGAAAACTTGTGACTTTTTCTATAGAAAACTTGTGACTTTTTCTATAGAAAACTTGTGACTTTTTCTATAGAAAACTTGTGACTTTTTCTATAGAAAACTTGTGACTTTTTCTATAGAAAACTTGTGACTTTTTCTATAGAAAACTTGTGACTTTTTCTATAGAAAACTTGTGACTTTTTCTATAGAAAACTTGTGACTTTTTCTATAGAAAACTTGTGACTTTTTCTATAGAAAACTTGTGACTTTTTCTATAGAAAACTTGTGACTTTTTCTATAGAAAACTTGTGACTTTTTCTATAGAAAACTTGTGACTTTTTCTATAGAAAACTTGTGACTTTTTCTATAGAAAACTTGTGACTTTTTCTATAGAAAACTTGTGACTTTTTCTATAGAAAACTTGTGACTTTTTCTATAGAAAACTTGTGACTTTTTCTATAGAAAACTTGTGATTTTTTCTATAGAAAACTTGTGACTTTTTCTATAGAAAACTTGTGACTTTTTCTATAGAAAACTTGTGACTTTTTCTATAGAAAAGTTGTCACTTTTTCTATAGAAAAGTTGTCACTTTTTCTATAGAAAAGTTGTCACTTTTTCTATAGAAAAGTTGTCACTTTTTCTATAGAAAAGTTGTCACTTTTTCTATAGAAAAGTTGTCACTTTTTCTATAGAAAAGTTGTCACTTTTTCTATAGAAAAGTTGTCACTTTTTCTATAGAAAAGTTGTCACTTTTTCTATAGAAAAGTTGTCACTTTTTCTATAGAAAAGTTGTCACTTTTTCTATAGAAAAGTTGTGACTTTTCTTATATAAAAGATATGACTTTTCTTATATAAAAGATATGACTTTTCTTATATAAAAGATATGACTTTTCTTATATAAAAGATATGATATTTTCTTATATAAAAGTTGTGACTTTTCTTATATAAAAGTTGTGACTTTTCTTATATAAAAGTTGTGACTTTTCTTATAGAAAAGTTATGACTTGTTACTTTTTCTTAGGGAAAAGTTGTTACTTTTTCTTAGGGAAAAGTTGTTACTTTTTCTTAGGGAAAAGTTGTTACTTTTTCTAGAGAAAAGTTTTTACTTTTCTTACAGAAAAGTTGTTACTTTTCAAATAGAAAAGTTGTAGCTTTTCTTATAGAAAAGTTGTAGTTTTTCTTATAGAAATGTTGTGACTTTATCTATAGAAAAGTTGTGACTTTTTCTATAGAAAAGTTGTGACTTTTTCTATAGAAAAGTTGTGACTTTTTCTATAGAAAAGTTGTGACTTTTTCTATAGAAAAGTTGTGACTTTTTCTATAGAAAATTTGTGACTTTTTCTATAGAAAAGTTGTGACTTTTTCTATAGAAAAGTTGTGACTTTTTCTGGTCACTTTTTCTTATAGAAAACTGGTCACTTTTTCTATAGAAAAGTTTGTTTTATATTAGCTGCTGGAAAAATCGCTATTTTCTTTCGTTAAACCCGCCCGATTAGCCACACTACCAATTACAAATGGTGCATGAACAGTGGTAGAAAAATAATAATAACAATAACTTAACTTTTAATGTTTGTAAATATTTTTGTTGAAGGTATCTGTGCGGCAACATAACAACATCATAATACAACTTAAGTTTTATAAATTGACAAAAAAGCTTTAAAAGTTTTATATTCCAGACCGCATACAGGGAATTAAAGACATACAAGAAAAGGGGTGGTTTAAATAATGATAACAAAAAAAATATTGGAAAATATTTATGTAAAAGAAAATAGAGTGGGAGGATATTTATGATTTCTAGAAAACAAATTTGTTTGGAACCCACGAAATTATGCAGTAAAATTGGGTAGCATAAAGGTAAGAACATATAGAAAAATTTGATTTTTTAAAAATAGAGGATATGAAAATTGTAAAAAAGCATCCCTGAACTTGGGGATCCTTTAAGGTAAAGGTCATTATAATAACCCGTTTGTTATGTGTTTCATTTAAACATTATGTATTATTTTGCTTTGCTATTCACAAATAAGAATAATACAAAAGACATAGATTTTTAAAGTATGCTTTATAAAAAATATTAAAAAACGTCCTTAAGTATGCTTTGGATTTATTGAAGTATACATATATTTGTATTATGCTTATGTGTTTTCCTAATCAATATATCTATTAATGATTGATATAATACCAGAATTCAATTGTTATAATTTTATTTAAAAGCTAATAAACAAATAAACACTTGAAATACTTCTTAAATCCAATTGACCCCAATTATCATTTGCTCAAGGGGAATTTATTCAAAAACTTATTTTTATAGGTAAAAGATTGTTTCTGCAAAGCTTAGTTTTATTGTTATTTTTAATAATAAAAACAATAAAATAATTGGAATTATGAAATATTCATTAAAAGTTTAAAATTCAAGTGAATTAAAGCAGTAATTGCTTTGCAGAAAAGACTTTGGATAAACAATTATTCAATTCTTTGAAATCCTTTACTTTTCCTTAGCTGCTACTGTCGTATGGTTATATTTGGCAGAATCATTAGAAATACATAAATCAATTTGTATTGACATTTGTCTAAGTCATGCTATTGCTCTTGCTTCGGCAGAGAGTGGCCGGAAGTTTTGGCAACATTTTGTGGCTAATTAATAAATGGATGAATGTGCATTTGAAACTTGTTGTTGAGTAAGATAAATTATTTATATAATTAAATATTTTTTGAGGCTAAAAATTAAATAAATCACTGGAAATGTATATAAGCTAATTTGTTTTAGTTTAAGTTAAAAGCAAATAACTAATGAAATAAACACTAAAACACAGAGTAAAGAAATAAAAAATTACTCAAATTCAAAATAAAAAAAAAATTATATAGAAAAATGTCAAACACAATTTGTCTATAGCTCCTATATAAATAATCTTCGTATAGATAAAGTAAAAAAATCCTTTAAAAATATAAATTTTCTATTAAAAAATCTCTCTTACTGCAAGAGAAGATTTTCCATAGAAAATATGTCTCTTACCGAAAGAGAAGATTTTCCATAGAAAATGTGTCTCTTACCGAAAGAGAAGATTTTCCATAGAAAATGTGTCTCTTACCGAAAGAGAAAATTTTCCATAGAAAATGTCCCTCTTACCGAAATAGAAGATTTTCTATAGACAATTTTCTTTTACAGAGAGAGAATTATTTTTATAGAAAAAATCTCTCTTCCAGACAGAAAATTTTTTCTATAGAAAAAATCTCTCTTCCAGACAGAAATTTTTTTCTATAGAAAAAATCTCTCTTCCAGACAGAAATTTTTATCTATAGAAAAAATCTCTCTTCTAGGCAGAAATTTTTTTCTATAGAAAAAGTCTCTCTTCCAGAAAGACAATGTTTTCTATAGAAAAAGTCTCTCTTCCAGAAAGACAATGTTTTCTATAGAAAAAGTCTCTCTTCCAGAAAGACAATGTTTTCTATAGAAAAAGTCTCTCTTCCAGAAAGACAATGTTTTCTATAGAAAAAGTCTCTCTTCCAGAAAGACAATGTTTTCTATAGAAAAAGTCTCTCTTCCAGAAAGACAATGTTTTCTATAGAAAAAATCTCTCTTCCAGAAAGACATTTTTTTCTATAGAAAAAATCTCTCTTCCAGTAAGACAATTTTTTCTATAGAAAAAATCTCTCTTCCAGTAAGACAATTTTTTCTATAGAAAAAAATCTCTCTTCCAGACAGAAAAAATTATCTGTCTTCCAGACAGAAAATTTTTTCTATAGAAAAAAATCTCTCTTCCAGACAGAAAAAATTATCTGTCTTCCAGACAGAAAATTTTTTCTATAGAAAAAAATCTGTCTTCCAGACAGAAAATTTTTTCTATAGAAAAAAATCTGTCTTCCAGACAGAAAATTTTTTCTATAGAAAAAAATCTGTCTTCCAGACAGAAAATTTTTTCTATAGAAAAAAATCTGTCTTCCAGACAGAAAATTTTTTCTATAGAAAAAAATCTGTCTTCCAGACAGAAAATTTTTTCTATAGAAAAAAATCTGTCTTCCAGACAGATTTTGTTCTGTCTGGAAGACAGATTTTTTTCTATAGAAAAAATTTTCTGTCTGGAAGACAGATTTTTTTCTATAGAAAAAATTTTCTGTCTGGAAGACAGATTTTTTTCTATAGAAAAAATTTTCTGTCTGGAAGACAGATTTTTTTCTATAGAAAAAATTTTCTGTCTGGAAGACAGATTTTTTTCTATAGAAAAAATTTTCTGTCTGGAAGACAGATTTTTTTCTATAGAAAAAATTTTCTGTCTGGAAGACAGATTTTTTTCTATAGAAAAAATTTTCTGTCTGGAAGACAGATTTTTTTCTATAGAAAAAATTTTCTGTCTGGAAGACAGATTTTTTTCTATAGAAAAAATTTTCTGTCTGGAAGACAGATTTTTTTCTATAGAAAAAATTTTCTGTCTGGAAGACAGATTTTTTTCTATAGAAAAAATTTTCTGTCTGGAAGACAGATTTTTTTCTATAGAAAAAATTTTCTGTCTGGAAGACAGATTTTTTTCTATAGAAAAAATTTTCTGTCTGGAAGACAGATTTTTTTCTATAGAAAAAATTTTCTGTCTGGAAGACAGATTTTTTTCTATAGAAAAAATTTTCTGTCTGGAAGACAGATTTTTTTCTATAGAAAAAATTTTCTGTCTGGAAGACAGATTTTTTTCTATAGAAAAAATTTTTTCTATAGAAAAAAATCTGTCTTCCAGTAGAGAGATTTCTTTCTATAGAAAAAATTTTCTTTCTGGAAGAGAGATTTCTTTCTGTAGAAAAAATTTTTTTTCTGGAAGAGAGATTTTTTTCTATAGAAAAAATTTTCTGTCTGGAAGACAGATTTTTTTCTAATTTTCTGTCTGGAAGACAGATTTTTTTCTATAGAAAAAAATTTTCTGTCTGGAAGACAGATTTTTTTCTATAGAAAAAATTTTTTCTCTCTCTCTCCAGACAGAAAGTTTTTTCTATAGAAAAAATCTCTCTTCCAGACAGAAAGTTTTTCTATAGAAAAAATCTCTCTTCCAGACAGAAAATTTTTTCTATAGAAAAAATCTTTCTCTTCCAGACAGAAAATTTTTTCTATAGAAAAAATCTCTCTCTTCCAGACAGAAAATTTTGTCTATAGAAAAAATCTCTCTTCCAGACAGAAAATTTTTTCTATAGAAAAAATCTCTCTTCCAGATAGAAAATTTTTTCTAGAAAAAATCTCTCTTCCAGATAGAAAATTTTTTCTATAGAAAAAATATCTCTTCCAGATAGAAAATTTTTTCTATAGAAAAAATCTCTCTTCCAGAAAGAAAAATTTTCCTTCGGAAAAAAAATCGAAACAACATTCTTTCATTGCAACTTAAAGTGTTTCTCCTATATTGTCTCTAATTTTGGTAGCTCTATTGCTTCTTATTTCCTTCCTAAAGTTAAACTCTTTTCTGTTTTTTTTTTTATTTTTTGACTTTTATTTTTGTGCAACATTTTTCTACAAATTATCGCCTTTTTCAAATCATTATCAATCATCTATCATTTTCATATGTTGTTGGTTGGTTGTTGGTGTTGCTGTGGTGTCTGTAGTTTGTTGCTGTTCTTTTTTTTGTGGTTTTCAGCTAATTTGGCAAATCGTTAACAACATCCAAACTATGAAAAAGGCAATTTAACAGTAGCTGCAATTTTCAAATACCTAACCGACATTTTCTAATACTCATATTCATTCCATAGATATTTGTCTATGCGAGTGTCTGTCCGTCTGTCTGTCTGCATGTTGTTTGGCAAACTAAATATGGTCACGACAATGTTTATAACGATCGTAGTCGTCGTCATCATCCTCTGCCTCATCATCATCATAATGATGAAGGAAAAACTAATGAAATAACTAGTGCTGATGGTGTGTTGTGGTGATGATGATGATGAGTCACATTAAGAAGACATCCACGAAAAGAAAAACCTGACTGGCCTCTCGTATATTTGGGTACGAAAATAAATGTTGATTTTAACACCCATACAAGTAATTGCAAGTGGATATATGTTTGGATCTTCGTTAGCCGCGATTCTGAGACTAGTTGGTTGCTTTATGACTATAACTTTTGGTCTGGTCATCTGTTGTTGTTATAGACATGGCTTCAAACATCACAAACAACAACAATTGAACTGGAGGAGGAAAAAAATAATATACAACCAACACAATGTTAGCACCATTAAAAACCCACCAAGCTGGCAAATTTTGTTTAGTGTTTTTTTTTTGGTTTAAACTTCGTGTTGCAGCAGTTTTGTGTGGCAACAAGAAAAGGAATAAAATCTACCCCAGACGTCTGTTAACATGTTTAAACAAAAAATATTTGAGTTTGTTGTGTCGATTTAAGTCGATACCAGCCAGCAATAGTCCAAGTCCTACAACTACCAAGGTGGTTGGGGAATCTCTTGATAGTTATTATTATTATTACTCGTATTATTATTATTTTAATAAAATATTTTTTTACTTCTTCTGAAAATCATTGTTGCATTCTGTGTGCAATTGTTTGTTTGCTGTTGATATTGTTGCTGTCTGTCTAAGTCGTGAGTTGTTTATTATAAGAGGCAACAAAAAGGTGTTTTTTGTTTGCTTGTACGTTTTGTTGCAGATTTCAGCAGAAAAACTTTTTTTAAAAAAACATAATAATAATTTCGTTTAAATATTTATGGAAATTGTTATGTTTAGCATAGTAAAAAAAATACAAAATATGATAAAAAATAATAATGATGTGAACTTCTTTTTAGTGAAAACGAAGTTTAAGCAAAAAAATATAGAAAAAGTGAAGCATACTTCAGGGTCTTGCAGATGCTTTTTGATTTTTATTCTCCCTTAATGAAATTACAAGTATCTGCTAGGAATAGTGATAAGAAAGTAAAATTAAGGAAAATTATAAAGTTCAAAGTTAGAAATTGAAAATTATATTATTTGCAATTTCAAGTAGCAGGAAAAATTAAAAAAAAACATCTTCCTAGGTAAAGCTAGGAAGAACGCAAATTAAAGACAATTTTGCAAGTTCTTGCTAAAATTAAATTCAAGTATGTCTGCCTTGAAGCCTGTTTTGTTATGTTTTTTTAAATAATATTAATTAATATGGAATTTGAATACAAATATTTGTTTTTGTTGCCTATTTTTAGGACTAAGGAAAATTAAAAAAAGGATGGCATATGTTTAGGGGTAAATCACAATTTGTTGTACACAAAATATTCTATACAAAATTAAGATTTCCACAATATTTTCTATAGAAAATACTGTTATACACAAGAATTTCTACAAAAATTACTGTTATACACAAGATTTTCTACAGAAAAAATGTTTATTTATAGAAAATTCATATACACAGAAAAAACTATTTCTTAAACCGTCTCAAATATTTGTCACATATTGAACTAGTTTCAATTATTTCATAATTAAATCAAGTATTTATTTGCTCAAAAACAAAATTTCTTGACATTTTCTATTGAATTTTGAGTTTTAAATTTGATTATTTTGACAATTGAATATACAATTTTCGTTATTGGTTGAATTTCAAATACAAAAATTATTGAATAGATAATTTTCGTAATTGAAAACACATTTTTGTTATTTTTTGTGTTTCAATTACGAAAATTATCTATTCAATAATTTTTGTATTTGAAATTCAACCAATAACGAAAATTGTATATTCAATTGTCAAAATAATCAAATTCAAAACTCAAAATTCAATAGAAAATATCAAGAAATTTTGTTTTTTGTTTTTGAGCAAATGAATACTTGATTTAATTATGAAATAATTGAAACCAGTTCAGTATGGGATAAATGTTTGAATTGAAATATAATTTTTTCTGTGTACGCAAAATTTTCTATAGAAAATACAGTTTGAAATTCTACAACTATCAAATGTGTTCAGCTATTCTATAGAAAATGCTGCTATATATAAAAAATTTTCTATATAAAATACTGTTATACGGAAAATTTCCTATAGAAAACACAGTTATATTCTCGATATAAGATATTCTCGAGATTTGCTATACACAAGATTTTCTTTAGAAAAAACTCAAGATCTTTTTATATAAATTAATATTTTACACAATATTTTCTAAATAAAATTTTATTGGGTAAACATTTTGAATGCGCTTTTTATTTTTAATAACTTATAGGTCATTTTGAAGGGTACATAACTGTCATTAACCTTTCACCATGAGTGGCATAACTTTGTTATACCGTTTGTAATTTCTACATTTTTCATTTGCGATCCCACAAAGCATATGCATTCTGGACCATCTGTCCGTCTATCCATCTGTATGTTGAAATCAACTTTCCGTAGCCCCCAATTAACTTACAAACATGATTGATACATCAATATATCGGGAATTCTGCCGGCTCGGTTGCTATTTAAAATCCAGAAAATCGGCCCGACTAAGTCATTAATATAGACAATATCTTATGTTAGATATTTTAAAGTCCATTGTACCGATGTATGGAAATATTTGTATTTTTACTCTCTATTATTTACATTCGGGTTGTATACGTGTAAATTGACGAAAATCTTCGTATTCTGGACACTACTAGAGAGGAACTATGATATAAGGCTATATTAATTTGGTAAAAATGGGGAAAATTATTTTTTAACACGATTTTTTTTTTACCAAACAAATTATTTCACTAATAAATTTAAAAAAAAAAATTTGAAAAAAAATTTCAAAAAGAATTTAAAAAAAAAAAAATTGAATTTTGTTTAGCTAAAAATATTTAAAATTTGTATTTTAAAGTATAATTTGGTGAAGGGTATATAAGATTCGGAACAGCCGAATATATCATTCTTACTTGTTTTTTACCAGATTTGTTTAATATTCATGATAAAATAGTAGGAAATTCAAACATAAAATAATATTTTTCTATAAATTTTTTATCATTTCATAGGGGACTGAAACACAAGTTACAAATATGCTTACATTATTCATTCCAAGAATATGTAGCTAAAAAACAGATAAATGTTTAATAACTATAATCTGTGATCACCCATATTTCAACATAAAATTCAAATATTTTAAATCGTTAATAACTTTGTAAATACTGCGATTTTAGGGAAAATAACCTCAATATTTGATCAATCATATTTTATTCCAAATATCGGTAAAACTCAAATATATTTAACCGTTAATAAATACTGCGATTTTAAGGCAAATAAGCTTAATCTGTGATCGCTCATTATTTATACCAAAAACGGAATAACTTTGTAAATTCTGTGATTTTATGGAAAATAAGCTTAATCTGTGAACATCGCTCATATTTCATACCAAAAATCGATTTTTGAACACTCATATTTTCTACTAAAACTATTAAATTTAGCGACATAAAAGTTAGATGATGTGCATCAGAGTGAAGTTTGAATCAAATATAGGGTAGACTAATAGTAATTTCTACATTTTTCATTTGCGACCCAATAAAGTAT
The DNA here is from genome assembly GCF_958450345.1 of Calliphora vicina. NCBI lineage: Eukaryota > Metazoa > Arthropoda > Insecta > Diptera > Calliphoridae > Calliphora > Calliphora vicina. Next base: position 96,324,727 of record NC_088784.1, on the reverse strand, counting down.
TACTGGGTCGTTATAGATAGCGGAGTCTATATAGCCATGTCCATCTGACCGTCTGTATGTTGAAATCAACTTTCCCTAGCCCCAAATAAGTTACATACATCATTCATACATCAATATATCCGCTATAGACTCGGTTCGGTTGCTATATAAAATCAAGAAAATCGGCTCACAAATGGCTGATACATATACAATGTAAAAATCCAGGACAACCTCGATGTTTGACCTATTAATATCAGTAATATAGACAATATGGATATCTAATGATAGATATTTCAAAAAGGCCTTTGCAACGGCGCACAGTTGTATGAGAATAAAAAAGAGGGAAATAAATCTGTAACTTCTAAACCGATTTGAATGAAATTTCACATGCGTAAAGAGGAAGTGTAGTCGAGTTTAAGTTTTAAATTTGGACCTCATGACCCCACCAGGGGTTCCCAAAGTAGGACACCTCGGGTATGTTCAATTTTTAAAATGATCCTATTTCTTCGTTTGTATTCCGATTTAAGAAAAAATACACATATAGAATCTCCTCATCGAGCACTACATAAAATCTCGTCGTAGCTATCAATTATCTCTTACAGCTTAGGAAATATTTGGCGTAAAGTTAGCTTTTCAAAAAGTACAAATTCATTATACATCCTTCCAGAAATTTTTTAGATAACTTAAAAAGAATAAAAGTACTTTTTTCCCAAAAAAATTGCGAAAAATCGCCTTTTTTAATTTTTTAAATTCAAATGCATGTAACTTTGGACTCAGCCATGATTTTTAAACACTTCTTTCTTTATTTGATATATAGATCTATTGTTAATCCTATAAAAGAAAAATGGATAAAATTGGGGAATATTTGGAACCGCGGTCACCAAAAAACTGGAGTAGGGTGGGTAAAAATGTTGAAAATTAAATTTTCAAATGCGAATATCTCCTAAGTTGTAAGAGATAATTGATAGCTACGACAAGGTTTTATGTAGTGCTCGACGAGGAGATTCTATGTGTGTAATAATTCGGAACACAAACGAAGAAATATGATCATTTTAAAAATTGAACATACCCGAGGTGTCCTACTTTGGGAAAAATATTATTTAACGGGTTTTTTTTTTCATAATATTTTTTTTCAAGCAATTTTGATCACTAATTTAAAAGAAATACAAAAAAAATGTTGGAAAAAATAAAATATTTAAAAACGGAATACAAAGATCGCCCAGGCCAGCCTAACAATTTTCAAGACCAAAACTTGGAAGCATTACTCCATGAAGATTGTTGTAAAACTCATTGGGAGATACTCAATTTCAACACGTTTGCGAGCATTAGCACGAGAAATTGGTACATATCATACGAATTAAGGCCGAGAGACCTTGAAATACGAGTTTGCATGTCCGAAATGATGTTTGAAAAGAAATTAATTTTTGCACCGAATCATTATTTCCCATGAAAATCAATCCATAACGACAACCCGAAGCTTAAGAGATGGTATGTGAAGCCCGACCAACCAGCCGAATCGACACCAAAGACAAATATTCTTGGCGCTAAGGTAATGCTCTGTATTTGGTGGAAACAAAAGAGTTCTATCTATTATGAATCTGACCAAACCATCACAGGGAACTTGTACCCAAAGCAACTATTTCGTTTGAAGCGAGAATTGGCCGAAAAACGGCCTGAATATGAGGCCATACATGAAACCGTAATAATATCTCATAACAATGCTAGGCCACATATTGCAATAACTGGTAAAAAGTATTTAGAATGAATGGGTTGGGCTGTTTTGCTTAAACCACTTTATTGTCGAGATAGTGCCCCGTACGACTACTATTTTTTTCGATCGAAGCTGAACGCTGTCTCTGGGATACTCTTCTCTTTGGAACAGAGTATCCGATATTGGTTTGATTCGTTCTTGGCCTCAAAAGATGAGCAGTTCTTTTGTAGGTGAATCCATATGTTTCCAGAAAGATGGGAAAAGGTCATAGCTAACAATGGCATAATAAAAGCTAAAAATTAAAAAAACGTTACTGTTATATCGAGTTTTGAATAAATAGCAAGGGTAAAAAACGAAAATAAACAATTTTTCAAAAGTCCCAATTTGATTTGTAATGGATGAAATATTATCAATACAAAAGACTTCATCATCTTCAGAGCTAAAAAATGGTTAAAGATCTTTCTCGCATTAGCAATAAAATGAGACTTTTCGTATCGGCCTTTTAGACGACATTTAAAAACCGGAAAACTTCGAGGAATTTACCATTGTGTGCTTCTTGGCTGAAATTGGGCGGAATTGGAAAAATGGGCGTGGCACCACCCATACATAGTTAATAGTTATTTTCGAATATCAGCAAAACTACAACTGTGCCAGTCTTCAAACTTTATACGAATCAAATTATTATCAATGCATGAAGTTTAACCACGGGGTGTAGATCCTCCCATACAAAGTAAATATTTATTGTCAATAACTGAAGAACTATAGTTGTGGAAGTCTTAAAATTTTACCGAATATCTCCCTTATTATTGTACATATTTTGGCTGAAAATGGGCGGTATTGTGTTAGTAGGCGTGTCACCTTCCATACAATGTAATTCATTAATTTCAAATATTGGAAAAACAATCGTAAAAGTATTGAAACTTGTACGAATTAATTTCTTATCACTATGCGGAATTTGGCTGAAAATGGGCTGGATTATAGAAGGGGGCGTGGTACTTATCATACAAAGTAAATAGTTATTTTCCAAAATATCTAGAGAACTATATTTGTGAAAGTCTTCAAACTCTATATGAATTAATATCACATCACAAAAAAATGGGAAAAATGCACAGGGGAAGCATATCAGCTATCAATATGTATATCTATTTATTTATTTAAGAATTCAATAGATTACAAGCCTTTGCGGACGACAATACATAAATATGACTATATATTTATGACTGAAATGGGCGGACTACTAGAAGGCTAAACCGCTAAGAATTACTTTATTACAGCATGACTTTGTAATTGCACCCGACTTAAAGTAAAGAAATTAACGAATAATCATTATAACTGCAGAGAATAAAGAGACAGATGTATTGCTGTCACATATTCTGATGATAACTTCGGAAATGCGATTTCAGTTTCCAATCGTGTAATCGCTGTAGAGTATTATATGTTCGGGCTTGACCTTATAATATTACTTGTCTCTTTGTTGTTTATTTAAACAAATATTTTGTATAAATTTAAAAATTGTCCATGGATTCTTTTTAACAATTTGAGAGAACAAAAAAAAATTAACAAAAATCTGAATTAATGTTAGCAATTCTAAGCAGTTTTTTAGATTTTAACATTTTTATGAAAAACAAATCTTAAAATTTGCATATAAAATTTAATAAATTTATTTTGTCAGGCTGAAATTTTTGAAACATAATAAACGTGACCATAACACAAATAAATATTAGCAGTGGTCATAGTTTTACAACTATTTTAATTTAACGGTCTGTAACGGCTGCTTGCAACATTTATCATGTTTATAAACATTTCTATTAGTAGAGACTTCTACTTATAAACAATGTTGATAACACGCTGTTATTAACATTGTTTATAAGTATGACAACATTAACTGTGAAGCAGCTTTCAAAGCTCTAGCTGATCATTGTGGTAATAGAACATTCGAGTTTTTATGTTAGACTATTCTTGAAATTACTAGAAGATGTCGCTGCTATATAAATACTGATAGCAAGAGCAACAAACGCTTAGTTTATTGTGAATCTTGACTGAGTCAAGAGCTTTATTTCAATGTCTATAATGAAATCAGTGATTAGCCCTACTAATTTGTTTAATAAATATTTCCCAACATAACTATTGAAAAGTAAACATGACTTTTTATGAAGATGTTTGCTTTTTTGGTAAGAAAAACTAACTACAATAATAAATAAATAAATGTTAAATATTTTATTGTGTTTTGCACAAATATTGAGATATTTATTTACTTAGAAGAAACCTTAGATTTATTAATACACAAATGCAAACATCATAGATACAAATGGCCAAGTCCTCCCATTTCATAGATAAATTTATTCAAGCATTATAGACATTTAATATGAGTTTCTGAGTCTGCATTATTTGGCTTTATGTATAGAATCATTAACTAACTTATTCATTAGTTTTATGTAGGATATGCAGAATGAATGCCATTTCTGTTTAATATTTCATGCAGTTTGTTACACAGAATTGTGCATATTTTGCATTTATTTTATAAGATTTAATTTGAATTTGTTTTACTGTGTGTTAAATTACAAATTGTTGGACATGAATTTATGACAAGTAGTTTTAAGTCTCTTTTTATATTTTTAGACTTGAGTTTATAAGCAACTAAAACTAAAGATTTTGTTGTTCAAATAATTATTTAATAAATTACTTTATGCATGAGTTGGCTGCTATGATTGTAGCTGCTGCAAGAAAAACATTTTTGTAGTTTAAGGTAAATTTATTTCAACATTAGATTTGTTTTTACTACAAAATTTCAATATTATGGGAAAAAAAATTAATTAAGTTTAACAGACAACTCAGAAAATCCGAAACAGTTTAAAGCCTTGTGGCGTTTTAATTACATGTTGCAGGTTTTTCTATATTCTTTCAATAGCAGACAGTCTTTTGCACCTACTGGCCTGTGTGTCAGTCTGATTGTATGGATTTGTATTAATTGATTTTTTGATTATGATGATTTGAACATGCTTTGACATGCCTTACCCTAAGCCATCACACACGATTTATAGATTTTCCACTGCAAGTGTTTAATAAGAAGAATTTGTGAAAATATTTATGATAGTATTTAAATTGAATTATAGTTTTAAAGACTTCGGCAGCTTTTGTAATTAAAGTCATTTGGAATTAAAAACAATTTGCTATAAATAGAAATGAAAATATACTTAAATATTAATGTCCAATAATAAAGTGTTTAATTGTTTAAAACGCTTTAAAAATACAAAATTATAATATAAAGGAGCAACCAATCATGGGTCCTGTATTCTGTGTCATTTATCTTCCATCTAAGGCTTTTAGAGCAATGAGTCACATTTTCTTTTCATAATCGAAATCATGAAAAAATATTCAGAGGTTATGTTTTTGTTTGCTTTGTATTTTTTAGTTTATATTTTCATTTGCGAGCCCACAAAATATAAATATTCTTAATCGTTATAGAAAGCGGTGTCGATCTAGCCATGTCCGTCGGTATGTTGAAATCTACTTTTCGTAAAATAACTTACACACATGACTCATGCATCAATATATCCGCTAAAGACCCGATTCGGTTGTTATTTAAAATCGAGAAAATCGGCCCACAAATAGCTGAGATATAAGGAAAAAACTAGGACATCCTCGATTTTTGATATATATATCTGGAATATATCCAACTTGGACATCTAATGATAGATACATTTTAAAAACCTTTGCAACGGCGTAAGGCCATAGTGAGTCGAACCTACAATGGATAAAAAATCGGAAAAAAATATTTTTTAACACGAATTTTTTTTCACCAAAAAATTTTTTTTTCATAAATTACAACAAAAAAAATTTTTAAAAATTAAAAAAGAAGTTTAAAAATTTTTTCAAAAATAATTTTAAAAATTTTGGAAAAAAATTTCAATCAATTTTGGAAATTTTTTTTTTTTAATTTTGTTTACTTTAATTTAAATTAATTTATATTTTATTTGCATTTTCTCAATTAGAATTTGGTTTTTAATTTTATCAATTTAAATTTGAAATTCTAAATAAAATTTAGAATCAGATATAAATAAACATTGATCGGAAACTCTCCTGTCAAATACCTAACTCTGTTGTCAAAAAAAAAAAGTGAATGTATTAGACAGATAAATGATTTTGTTGAATATTATTTTTATTTGTTTAGAATTTTCTCAATTTAAATGTGAAATTTTCAATATCATTTGAAATTTTCTCAATTTTAAATTTGAATTCTCAATTTTTGGAATTCTTTCTCTCAATTTAAAATTTAAATTCCTTATTTAATATAAAATTTTCTCAATTTCAATTTGAAATTCTGAAATTAATTTGGAATTTTCTTAATTTCGGTAAAAAAATAAAAAAATGGTGTCTTATAAACTTTGTCCAAAATTTACTTACGATTTAATTTAAATTAATTTATAAATTTTTTTCCATATTATTTAGAATTTTCTCAATTTGACTTTTGTTTTTAATTTTCTCATCTATATATATAAAAATGAAATGGTCCATGTATGTAATGGCATCACGTGAGAACGGATGGAGCGATTTGGCTGATTTTATTTTATTTGATTCGAAATTTTCAGGAGATGGTTTGTAAAGAAAAAAAATTCTAAAATTCGGGGTAAAACTCGGAATTTTGTTTGAGTCCAGTCAACTGCAATAAAAAGGCTCCCTAAAGTATGCAGTGCAAATTGAGATATTTAATTTGCAAATAAATAAGAACAGGCAGGTGTATGTGGGTTGGAGAAACTAGTTATAAAATAGAAATGCTCAATATCATTTGCAATATTCTCAATTTATATTTGAAATTCTAAATAAAATTTAGAATCACATACATATACACATATATCGGAAACTCTCCTGTCAAAGACTTAACTCTGTTGTCAAAAATCTAGAATTTTTAGAATGTTCTCAATTTAAATGAGAAATTCTCAATATCATTTGAAATTTTCTCAATCTGAAATTGAAATTCTCAATTTCACTTGGAATTCTCTCAATTAAAATTGAAATTATTTAGTTAGTTTAGAATTCCTTATTTAATTTTCAATTTAAAATTCTGAAATTCATTTGGAAATTTCTCAATTTCAGTGAAAAATGTTGTAGTCTTATAAACGGCTCTAGAAGCCACTTTTCCTATAGAAAATTACTCTAGAATAGAGTAACTTTTTCTACAGGAAATTGCTCTAGAATAGAACAAATTTCCCTTTAATACATTACTCTAGAATAGAGCAACTTCAAATATAAAAATGTCCTGTATTGGAGATGTTGGCAAAGTTTCGAAATAATTAATTCTTAATTCGATTTTTGAAAACAAAATAGTTATTATCACTTTACCATTCAGTTAAAGAATCCATTATGAACTTTTCTTCAATTCAAATCTATTATAAAAGGACTCAAGCAAAGGTTGAATGAATTTTGTTATGAACTAATTCAATTATGAATTAATTCTACTCAAACAAAAGCCTTTGAATGAGTCTAAATAAATAGATAGGGAATGGATTTGTGAAATGAATGACTGGCATCTTTTAATTCCGAATAAATATTAATAATTAAGCTCAAATTGAATTAATTAAATCGAAACTCTAGAATCAGGTAAATACCTTTCATTGTATCGAGATTTTAATTGTGCGGATATCAGCGAAGTCTTAATTCGAGGCAAAACAAATAGCTTATTAAGTCTTTCGAATATTAATGCCGAGTTTAATTGAAATACAGTGAGCGACAATACAATGGTAACTTTTTAGGAAAACTATATTCCGTAATTTCAGTTTTTTTAAATACATATGGGGATTTCATGTGAAGTGAGCCAACTTTTAAAATCGATGTCTTCCGATCGGGATGAATTTTACACCAAGATTACTTCTCTTGGATAGTAATTCAGACACAAACAATTTTTTTTATATTTTTTTCCAAAATCAAACATTTTTTTAATATATTTTTTTTCAAAATGGGCCCTTTTTTCTCAAAAGAAAGCTTACATATTTTTCTTGAAGATCTATTTGGTTGCTTAGTGGGATGCGAGTTCGATATCTATCAAAATAAATGTATTGTAGCTCAAAACATACAATTTTTGAATTTTTTTAAAAAACTTTATTGACTTTTTTCAAAATTTTTAATTTTGTTTTGCTCAAAATAATGCTTAGGCCTTTTCTTTGAAGGCCCCTTTGGTCGCTTAGTGGGATGAGAGTGGGATATCTATCAAACTAAATATTTTGTAACTCAAGACATACAATTTTTGACTTATATTTACAAAATCTAACTTTTTTCCAAAACTGGAACTTTTTTATGTTTTTTTTTTTTTTTTTGCTAAAATTAAAGCTCAGGTTCATTTCTTTAAGCGGATTGGTCGCTTAACCCAATCGCTAGACCTCAATCCTGTGAAAAATTGTAGATTGTAGAAAATACGGACTCAAAATTATACCTCGAAGGAAACTTTATCACATGCCAGAATACTTTAAAGGAGAATAGTATCTTTAATTGATTAAATCATTGTCGCTGTGAAGCAGTAACAAATAATCAGGAATATCTAACAAAATACTGAGTCACTAAAAGGGCCAGAAAATTTTTTGTAAAAATGGAACCTAAATTTACATTGTTTTTTCAATACCATAATAATGAAATACGTAAACTTAATGACTACAACTGATAAATAATACACGCTACTATTTTAGGCATAACATATAAATCGCAAGCTTTTCAAAATTTTGCATGACTGTGGAGCTCTAAATTGAACATGCGCATAAAAGTGATGTCGAGTTTAAGTTTTGAATTTTGACCGAATGGGCCCACCAGGGTTGCGGCGAGGGGTCCCCAAAGTATGACACCTCTGGTATTTTTAATTTTTTTCATCAAGCCCTACAAAAAACCTCACAGTAGCTATAAATTATCTCTTACATTTTAAGAGTTATTCGCATTTCAAAATTAAATTTTCAATATTTTTACCCACCCTACTCCAGTTTTTTGATAACAGCGTGTCCAAATATTCGATAAGGTATGTATTAAGAATTAAATTGCATTTAAATTTTGATTTACATATTCGAACTTATAATTTCAGCACGAAAAAAAGTTTTGCTGTCTTCTTATAGCAGTGTTTGTGTCAAAAGTTAGAAATCTACCACAAATTAATGATAAAAGAAGCATTTTGTTAAGCATTAAAATTTAATATTAACTTACTCCTAAATATATGCTTTAATATTGGTTTAATATAAAATCCCCTTAAAGTATGCAGTTAAGTTTCAACTAAAATTAAATTGTATTATAATCCATCAATTTGATTCAATTCAAAATAGATTTTAACAACAAACACGACCAAGTTTAAAACAATTTCAATTTACACCTAAAACTTATCAACTTCAAAAGGAACATACACCAACAAAAACAACAACAGCAACACAGACAAACAAATTGCTATCATTCAATTTACTCAGCTTAAACTTGCAACACAAACAAACTAAAGCATAAAATCAAACACACTCGAATCCATACATCAACACATGTTCGAACATACAGCAACAACATATGCGGTAAATACACACACTTCTTCAAAATCTTATTTCCTTCCTTCCTTTGAAAAGGAAGATGCAGTTTCGTGTTTGGTTTTTTCTCTTTGGCTATATTTTACTTTGGAAAATTGAAAAACAAAGAACTAAGAGAAGCAAGAAGAAAATCATCTTCCTTGTATCTCTAAGGATTTGGAAAAATTCGAAGTGCACTAGGAGAAACACACGATTTCTATGGAGTATGTATGTAGAATAGATATATTGTTGAAGCACATAAAGCGTATTGTTACGTTCGTTCATAATGTTGCAACATTTATACGTTCTTATATTGTTTAAGCACAAGATTATTAAACAAAATTTGATATTTTTTTTTTATTTTATTCAACATAAAAAAGGATTTTCTTTAAGTCATAAGGAAAATATTCAAACATTAGATGGGAGAATATATGTATTAAATAGGAGAGATATAGAGAGACTGGTAGATGTACTTTTCAAAGGACTCTGTGTACATTAGGCTGACTGTTATTTTGATGCGATCTTCGACGTATCCAAGGTCTAAAATTGTTCTTTTCCAAAAAACAAAGTGTGTGTCAGATATCATCATTATGTATGGAACACAACATCATCCAAATGTCCTCGCGTCTTCGCTGGGCATCCGAAATGTCCAATTTTTTATGACTCTAATACATAAATCAGGCTGAATTTGACCGATGTCATGGGTTATGTTGGCTTTGAGGGTCGTTGGTTTGTGGGCTATTCGCGTAGGCCTGCGACATAAGATTCACGAGAAAAAGTCTAACGGGGTCAAATCGCACGATCTCAGTGGCCAGTTGAAATTACCAGCACGTAAGATGACCATGCCCTTAAATCACTCATGAAGAATTTCTAATGTGGCATGAGCTCTGAAGTAGGTAGCACCGTCTTGTTGAAACTACATGTCTTTGGTTTTCCAAATCATCCAATACTGGCGAAAAGAAGTCGGTAATCATCGACATACAGCGCTAGCCGATGACGGATCCAAAACTCGAAACTTCAAATAAAGAGTGCAACCTTTATGTTCCACCCTAATGCACATATGTATGTTGTTTTAGGATTTTAATGAAAAAATCATATAAAAAATGGTGTTGATGTTTATAAAAATGGTGATATTTTAAAGGTTATTGTGGCAGCTATTGTTGTAGTTGTTGTATACAAGCTATTCCTTGCAACATATCCAAACCAAACACACTAGTGTGTTCAATATGTTTACATAGATTTAACATATTGCTCATATACACACATAATCTACATTGTTTATAAAGATATTTTTGTATCTATGAACATGGGATTTCCACTTGCATAGAAGGGATGTGCAACTACATACTAGTATAGCCATGAAATCCATGCACGTCTTAAACTTGAAGACTTTGATATTTAGCAAAATATAGTTTTTTGTTATTTTCATAACTCCTTGAATAGAATTTTGAGGACATATAATAAGTTTATCATCAGTTTGGTATGTCAAGTATTAGTCTGCTTATATTTAAGCTGATAGACCTATTTTTGATTGTTTCGAACCGTTTAAGTAAAAATAAAATTTTGAGAGAGCGAAGCCTTCTTATCAACTGCTTCTTATGAGTATTCTCCCTACATGTTCTTACGAAATTGTATTTGAATTCAAATAAAACGGTTTCTAATGGCTGGTTTCAAGTTGCACCATTTGGACATTATTAACAAAGCTGTTGAACATACAACATTGCATAAAATCTTTGAGTGGATCATTGTAGATATAGAACTTTCATGAAGCTACTGGAAGAGAGATAGCGCTGTGTATATATAAACTGTGGCAGCACTTGCAGTCGGTGTTTTAATATATAATAGACGCTGCTAGAAGTAATTTCAACCATATTGCCAGTGTATACTTGTAAATTATAAGTGTGTATATTAAAAGAAAGTGACTAGTTAAATTGTTGGGTAAATTTGAATAAATAAAGAGTTGTTACCATTTTAAACTTCGAAACTATTTTTATTTGCAATCAAAAGTATTCGGTTTATATGAAGGAAATCAACCACCGTTTCTAAAAGGTAAAAACGTAACAATATGATATTCAATGGCACAATATAATGGACTCTAGAAGCCGATGAACAAAATCCTCAAACCGCAAATGAATTTTATATAGAAAAAACCAACAACGCAATTTAGGCACTTAGTTAATTTTTTGGTTAGTTATTTCATTTCTAAAATTGGGTATTTAATTGATAATGAAATTACTCTGGGGTGTATCAAAAATTGGCATGGCTCAGAAAAGTTGTTTTTCATTGCCGGCCTTAGGCCGCATACAAGTTTTTTTGCATTGCCGGCCTTCGGCCGTGCGCAAAGGTTTTCTCCTCTGGGTTGTATCATAAACCGGCTTCGCTCAGAAAAGTTTTTTTGCATTGCGCATTCTGGGCGAAGACGGTTTTTGATATACCCCAGAGGAGAAAACCTTTGTGCCCGGCCGAAGGCCGTCAATGCAAAAAGTTTTTAGTATGCGAAGACGGTTTCTTTTTCATTTTGGTTGGGGGTAAGCCCCCAATTTTGGGGTTTTAATTAATTTGTGGTTTGAGAACTTTGTTCGTAGCGCCCCAGAAGCCATAGAAGTGATCTAAAATCGGGGAGATTAAAGTTGATACTGAAGCTAAGAATGTAGAATGTCCCAATTGGAATTTGGAAAAAAATGTGTAAATATGGTTGTAATTTCCAAAAAATGTTCCACCTTCTTGCCATTGCGACAATGGTCGTTGAAGGAGAGTTCGAGTGGGCTAGCATGCTTACCTATCTTCCACTGATCCATTAATAGATTCACTAATCTAGATGTATCCCTTTGGTTGCGGTTTATATTTTCATCCTATTGAAGAAATTATATAATGATACTACAGTTAACAGTTCTCAGCAGTACTGCAGCTGACAGAACGTTAGAAATATTTGAAGAATATCCAATACTGGGTCGTCAGAAATACGACCCAGTATTTATGGCTCTAATAGAAATGTGATAGTAAACGAGTTAGGGAAAGATTTTACTCCGGTATGCTATCAACATCTCAACTGCTCAATGACCCATTTGTGGGTGTTCTTCACATACACCAAAAGGTAACATCACTACTGATTGTCCTGAAATAAGTGAAATTAGCGAAGCGATAAGATCTCTCAAACCAAACAAATCTCCTGGTTTGGACAATATCTCTCCAGAACTGCTTACAGCTGGAATCCATTATTAAAGAATTTTAGGCTCATGAGTCTTTGCCTGCCGATCTGTCTGATGGAGTCATCATAAATCTTCCCAAAAAAGGTGGTTTGACTAATGGAAAGAAATGGAGAAAGACTCTCGACAACAATCCTTTCATTACTCAGAAATGAGAAAGCTGACTTTCGCTCCAAAAAATCTTGTGTTGACCAAGTAAATAGTCTTAGGATTATTGATGAACAATCAGTGGAATGTAGATCACCTTTCCACTGATAGTTCGTATTTATAGATTTTGAGAAGGCCTTTGACACACTCAACCATAAAACCATAATATGGAACTCGCTGGTATGTGTCCCCGAAAAATTAACACAGCTATTCAAAGCCTTGTAAACGAATGCCACTTGCCGTGTGTGTCATGAAAAACAGCTGAGCGACAAGATAGTAGTAAAAACTGGAGTTGGACAAGACTGTGTTTTACTATCTCTTCTTTTTAACTGTGTCTTCGATGTTGTAGAAAGCAACAAGCCATCATAAGAGTGGTATTTTGTGGTGCTTAGGAAATAACCGATGGAGTACTTAGATTATGCCGATGACATATTCCTACTTAGCCATTCATTCTCAGAGATGCAGTCACAAATTTCCACCATCAGTGAGATCGCAAAGCTAGTTAGTTTGAAGGGTATATTTACCCAAAACAAAATCATTCCAGATCAATTGCAACACAGGTCGTAGTCTCTTCGTATGCAACCAAAATATTGAAGATGTAAAGTTCTTCCGCTACTTGGGAAGCACAATTGATACAACTGGTGGCTCAGCACGGAGTGCTTTTGCCCAGTTAAATCCGGTTTGAAAATCATCTAATAATCATCTAAACCAAAATTTAATTATTTAACTCCAACATAAATCCACTCTGGATGTGAAATCTGGAACATGCCATCATGTGATACGCAATGTCTTCAAGTGTTTCTTAGCAAATGTCTGAGCAAGATCTTACAGATTTTCTTGCCTGTAACAATATTTTTTTTCTTTTCTTTTTTAAAACAAACACAAACTGCGAAGCGTTTTGAATGTCTGCAGATACACCAAGAGTCTCTGCCGGCAATCAAACCCGCAACCCTCAGATTAATAGTCCAGCACACTATCGACTGGTCTATTGGGGCACCCAACAACCAACTTTGGCTGGAGGCAAACCCGCAGATTATTAAAACTGAAATAAGAAAGCGAAAATGGAGTTAGATAGGTCACATTCTCCGAAAACCAGACGATGGCATTGCCAAGAAATGCTTAGACTGGAAACCGCAGGGAAGCAGACGAGTTGGGAGACCGCCTCATACCTGGAAGCGAAAACTAATAACAGAGCTTTCGAAATCAAGCATCAAGCCGACGATAGAGATTATTGGAACCACCTTGGCCCTATGCATATATGAGTTGATTGATAAAAGTGTCGCCTGACTGTTGAAAAAAATAACAATATTCCCACGAATACTTGTATCACATGCTTCCATGAAAGCAAATATTTCAGTCCGAAATACACTGCATTTATTTAGAAGACGATAGATAGAGCATACAAACAGGAAATATCTCAAGCATTAATTGAATTATTTCAAACATTTTGTGGCATGTGGTACCATCTCGTTGTAATCACATGTCGTCCACATCAATAGCATCCAATTTAGGCAGAAATAACGCGATAATGAGCACCAGTAACTGACACAGCTTGATCAGGCTCATTTTCGATGAAGTGTGCTAAAATGATGCCTCCAGCCTAAAACCTGCACCAAAAATTTACACGTTGTGAAAGCATTTGTTTTGTGACAATCACATGTGGGTTCTTTGGACCTTAAATACGAAAATTTTGAGATTAACAAAGCTATAAATCAAGGTGAAACTGTGCTTCATCACTTGGGATGATTTGGCTCGAAAAATGTTCTAACTGAGACCACCAAACTTTTTTTGGCTGGCAATTCTTTACTTTAAACTGCAAAGCCCCTAGGTTTTTGCTGAATGACATTGAACGGCACTAGATCATCAGTAAGAGCGGTTTGGAAAATTCATAAATTAATAAATTCTCCTCGCATATCTAGAGCTTTTTCAAGAATTGAGAAAAGGTGTTCAATGGTGGATGAGAACAATACAACATTTATACTTCTACGTCTTTACACAATGACACTGTATCATTGGTAATAATGTGAAATGATCTACAAAAGGTTTCAGATAGACTCACAAATGTTTAATCGATTAATGTCTTCAAGATTCTGTTGGAAAATATTCTGGAAAATTTAGAAGATACAGTTAACATCAAAAGTCACATCCTCCTCGCAGATGAGAACGACATCGTCGTAAGTATAGAGCGATATCTAACTCTAGGCTTTCCAAGAATTAAGAAATAATCGACGACAACGGGTCTAATGTTGAATGAGGACAAAAAAATGAAAATAACGGAAAAACGTTTTAAAAGGCAAATTCGTCTATATCGGCTCCGCCATCAAGAAACACATTTATATTATCATCGAAAATAATAAAGCTGGCAAAGCAATACTACTCCGGATAGAGCAAAAAAATTATGAACAGTGCCATCATTCGATAAATGAAGCAGACTTTATTATACTTGTGCAACTACCATGCGTGTTCCTAGAAAGTAGAGTGCATAAAATTCGCTTCAATTTTTATAATAATTTGTTATGCGCTTCTCATACTTGTCTTACACATAAACATATGTTTATAGTTTTGCATAAATATTACTTTACCTTGTTATTAATACTCCTCCAATACATGTAACAACCCAGCCAGGACTACTACAGCTCTTTAGCTTCATTTCTTTTTTTATTTCAATATTTTTTTTTTGGTTTCTGCTTTTGTTCCTTTTTAGTTTTTAGTATTTAATTTACATGATAAACTGTATAATTTACCATAAATAACATTAAAATAAAATGCATTTAATATAATTTCTATTTATAAGATTTACATGACAGCCAGACAGAAAGCGAGAGACAGCCGGCAAAATCAACACACACACACAAACGCCAACATTATGAGGCGAATATTATTTAGTCATATCATATTTATAGTTAAGTAACTACTTTATAGGAAAGTGTTTAAGACAGTAGAAATATTGAAATAATTTTAGTTTTAAGAAACAAATTTAATTTGTTTTATTGCTTAACTAAGCACATAATGGGATTAACAAGTTTATTGTATTAACTTAATTTGTTTGAAGTAAAAACAATTGTTACAAGGAAAAATATGAATAGTTTATTCTACAGTATTCGAATAACTTTGATTTGCTATTTTTATTAGCAATAAAAAAAACTAAACTAAATTTTGGAAAATAGTAAAACTAGCAGGAAAACGAATATACTGATAGTTTAGAATACTTGTCTGGCTTATTTTACTTTTTTAGAAATCAAAGGAGTGTCGATTGATTCTACTTCGTAAACCGTGAAGATAGTAATTTTAAAATTCAGGAATATTGGATCAATAGGAGATTCAAAACACTCTGATCGTCCAAAAACAAGTCGTTTAAATGTCAATATAAAAGCAGTGAGTGAAAGTATTGGTGATATTCCTGGAACACAAATTCAGAATCGTGAAAAAGAATAGCAAACTAGTAAACTCAGTCTCCATGCTTATAAAATTCAAGTGACAAAAGAACAGAAGCTTAAAGATCGTGTACACTGAACAGAGTTCGTTGAATAGATTATTGGATATCAAAAAATGGATGTTGATTTGTCGAGCAAAATCATCATAACATTTCCATCTTGATTGATGGCGTTGTTAATCGTTAAAATTGTTTAATTTGAGATTCAGACAACCCACTTGAGATTGCGGAAAAACGAATGCATTCACAAAGTAAACAGTTTTACTAGAGGCATCATTCTTTCAAAACTAGACTGGTCAGGCAGTGACTGTTATTAGATAGCGCGACATGATAACAGATATTTTTCTGCCTCAATTGGATGATATTTATGTGAAGAACATGGTAAATTGATTTAACTTCGTAAAATTTTATGAAAGTATTTGAAAAATTCAGGGAGATTCAAAAACTAGCCACTTTGAAGCAGAACGTGAACATTTTGGTGAAAGTCTAATATCTGTTAGGAGTTTTAGACAACAATTGCAAATTTCAAGAAGCTCTCTACAGCAAAATTGCACTGAGAATTTGGGTCTCCGCGCTGACAAAATTCAACTGACACAAGAAATAATGCCTTATGCACAGCGAAGAGAGTTCCTTGAATGGATTATTGGATATCAACAAGTAGATGCTAATTTTTTGATAAAAAATTCACCTTGATGGCATTGTTAATCGCAGGAGTGGCAATTGGTCGGAATATTGATTACAGTTTGTAAAATTAGAGGAAGGTAATTGGAAAATTTTGTATCAATTGATAATGCTAAACACTCAGGTCATCCCAAAATAGCCGTTCAAAAGTCAATAGAGGTGAAAATCTAGGAATATACATTTTTTTCTTGGACTAGCACTCAGGGAATGACCCCTAATCATGCAATACATTTTGTTGGAACTAAGAAAATAGGTTATGTTAGGGAGGATAGAGGGAGTAGTATTTTTGGACATTTGATTTGATGATTTTCGTATATTGAAAGTGAGAGGAGAGACTTCAGGAAAAAGCTTATTCCACATTCGGACAGTACAGCTAAAGAACGATTTTTCTCTATAATGTGTTGTGCAGTCAACTGTTCATTCGAAGAACTAGTTTCGGGAACAAGTTCCCTAATTTCAGCAGAGCACATACCACATTGCGACGATGTTCTAGTGAGTCAATAGAGCTGGATACCCTACTGTCACCGATAAGCACCTTCAACCTCTCTTGTACGCGGTCGAGTAACTCCAAAATAGACTTCGAAGCACCGGTCTAAACATGAGAGTTGTATTCCATTTTGGATTGGATATAAGCGGTGTAAATAGTAAGGAGATCAGATGGAGTGAAGTATTTCCTACACCGTCTTAGACACTTGAAACATATGTTTTGTTCAGCGGACATCGCACTGAATACTCATGCCAAGAATTTCAGGAGCTTCTGATTCTTTAATATTTACACCATCCATAAAAACAGATGGAGAAACATGATATGTTGTGCATTTGGTTTGTTTTTTTGTCCGGTGTTGTTCTTGAACATACCTCGCCCATCAGCCACATAAAAATCTTGATCCGGAAATTGTGAAAAGTCTGCCAGTACATGAGTTTCATCATCAACAGCTGTATTTTTATACCCTACACCACCATAGTGGGGAGGGTATTATGTGTTTGTGCAGATGTTTGTAAGCGCCAAAAATATTAACACCCACCTTAAAGTATACCGATCGACTTAGAATCACTTTCTGAGTCGATTAAACGATGTCCGTCCGTCTGGCTGGCTGGCTGTCCATGTAAACCTTGTGCGCAGAGTACAGGTCGCAATTTTGAAGATATTTCGATCAAATTTGGTACATATTATTTTTTCGGCTCAAGGACCAAGCCTATTGAAACTGGCTGAAATCGGTCCACTATTTCACCTAGCCCACATACAAATGTCCTCCCGAAATTGGACTTTATCGGTCATAAATGTTTAATTTATATATGTATCTCCAAAAATTCCGCTCCAAATAAGTTTTGTATATACAAAATTCATGTCACCAAATTTTGTTACGATCGGTCCATAATTAATCATAGCTCCCATATAGACCCGCTTCCGAAAATCACTTTAACGTGCATAAATCGCTTAAAAATCTTGGTATATACACAAAATTCAACATAGTAAATTCTCACATAGACAAAAATCACACGACCTAATTTCATGGTGATCGGTCCATAATTGGTCATAGCCCCCATATAAGGCCCAGTTCAGAAAATCACTCAAAAATATAAATTATTGAAATTTTAAAAGAAAAAGGTTTTTGCTCTTTTACTTATTGTGGGGTATTATATGGTCGGGCTTGACCGACCATACTTTCTTACTTGTTTTTTATAAAACTTAACCTCAATTTTTTCGTTCGTTCTTTTTCTTTTAAGTTCTTTACCGCTTTGCGATCTGGATCTTTCAGAACTTTATACGACATTAACTTAGCATTAGCTCTGGCTCTGTACACAAAAGAATCAGAGCATTTGACTTTACGAGCTGCTTTTTCGGTGCACTTCGAAAGAGTTGTTCGTCTGCTTTTCCCTTACCAATATCTGTTAGACTATTTTCTTGCTGATCCAGGTTTACTTTCAGTGTTCAAGTCTTCTGTATACTGTTTAATGGCTCTGGAAACAGTGTGATCTTTCAGATCTTTTGCTATTTTTTGAAAGGCCATATTGTATTTTTTGAAAACATTGAAATATATTTTCACATAGGGTACATGGGGGACCATGAGCCACTGTTTTTTTTTTGATACGCTATTTTTTAAAAACTTAAATTTGTTCTTGTTTCAAATAATCAGATATGTAGGCTTTAGTTTTACTTATGTCAATCTTGCCTATATCTTCTTATTATAAAGTTTTATTATAGTTATACTGTGGCCAAAAACGGCGATACCGCCCCACCCATAGATTAAATACGCCACACAGTGGTATGAGCAAAAAAAGAGGGAAATAAATCTATAACTTCTAAACCCTTAGTCCGATTTGAATGAAATTGCAAAGGGGAAGGTTGTCGAGTTTAAGTTTTGAATCTGGACCTCATGAGCCCACCAGGAGCTGGGCCAGGCGTCCCCAAAGTAGGACACGTCGGGTATGGTAAACAATTCTTTTTTTATTTGATATATACATCTGATGTTAATTCTATGAAAGAAAAATAGAGAAAATCGGGAAATATTTGGAACAGCGGTCATCAAAAAACTGGAGTAGGGTGGGTAAAAATGTTGAAAATTTAATTTTCAAATGCGAATATCTCCTAAGCTATAAGAGATAATTGATAAATCGGAACACAAACGAAGAATAGGATCATTTTAAAAATGTACCATGCCCGAGGTGTCCTACTTTGGGGACCCCCGGCCCAGCTCCTGGTGGGCTCATGAGGTTCAGATTCAAAACTTAAACTCGACAACACTTCCCCTTTGCAATTTCATGTGCAATTTCATTCAAATCGGACTAAGGGTTTAGAAGTTACAGATTTATATCCCTCTTTTTTATCTGGCCTCTTTTTTTTCAAAAGTAGAAGTAGAAGCCCCGTGCATTAATATATTTTTGTTTCACACTTCCAATTAAGTTACACAGTACAACACGAAAAAAATAACCCAAAAAAAGACCAGTGTCTCTCAGTTTTGCCCAAAGTCGTGCACTTTTTTATGGGCCCCCAAAGATTTGGTCCCTCGGTGTCATTTTTGCCAAAAAGTGATAATTTTCTCTGTCTCATATCTTCCAATAAGTTCGGAATTTCTGAGGCAAAGTTGTAGGCCTTGTCATAAAGATCAAAAACATATAAAATCAAAAAAACTTCATCTTCAAGATCAAAATCCCAGAAAACTTTAAAAAAATCGATTTTTTACCTTTTCTCCCCTGTTCAGGTCCATAGGTAGCAAACCGTTCAAAATTCAAGGAAACAGTCAACTACAAAAATGTACCTAAGATCTCAATAAACAACTTTCTAGAACATATGAACTTCCTAGGAATGATTCTTAACACCGTTTAGGTAGGTCAATATAAGTTAGTAAAAAAAACTAAAGGAATTAAGTGTTTTGGGCCATAAACTATTTATCAAAAATTTTTGCGATTTTGATCTTGGATGAAGTTTTTTTGATTTTATATGTTCACAATTTTTGTTTTTTATGACAAGGGCTACAACTTTGCCTCAGAGAGTAAATCAAAATTCCGAACCGCTTGCATGATATGAGCTAGAGGAAATTATCACTTTTATGCAAAAATGACACCGAGGACCCAATATTTGGGGCCCATAAAAAAGTGCATGACTTTGGGCAAAACTGGAAGACACGGGTCTTTGTTTGTTTGCTCTTTTATCACGTATATGGTTATTTATTTATGGGGAATGCTCCTAATTAAATTGGAAAAAGTTCTAATTCTGTGATTCTTTGTTTAATAACGTTTACATTACTAAGTGTTTAACTTAAGACACTTACTGAAATCTTGTTTTCAAAATCACTGATTGCTAAAACAGTTTTTCTTCTCTAGTTTTTGGCAAAATAAAATTTATCATTTTTGTGATCTATTTTGGCAAAACAAAAAACACAACATTAGAAAAAACAACTGTCTAAAACTTAAAGAAAACGTATTAATTTGTCAATTTCAAATACACAAAGGAGTTGAACAGCAAATCTTAGGAAAATCTGTTCAAATCTATATTTTAGAAGAAAAAACAAAACTCTTATCTGGCCTTATTCCACCTCTTGTTGTAACAAAAGAAAAGAAAAGGAAACTTAACTTAACAGTGACCATTAAAATTAAACCCCCACTGAGGCGAAATTGAAAAACAAAAAACCAAAAACTTACCTAAACAATGACTGACCATCTTGATTGTTTGGTGAAGTGGTGGGTGGATGGCTAAATGGATAGATGACTGTTACTTGTTTCCTTTTGGCCTGAAAAATATTTATACACAAGTTGGAAAAGAAAACAAATCAAGTAAAAGAAAAGAAAAAAAATATCAGCATTTATTTGGAAATAAGCCTAGAATATTGTGTGTAGGTATTGTTGAGGTAATCTATGTGTCTCTAGTTGTTTGTTGTCGTAAGTATTTATTTTCCTTAAGTCTATATTTGTTTTGATATGGGAATTTGGTCTGGCATTAACTCTTGAGTCTTGAATTGACAGTTTAGTTAAATTAATGGTTTTTCTATAGATTTTTTTTGGTTGTTGATTTTGATGCTTTAATAATGATTATATTTAGATTAGGATTTTATTTATTTAAAAATTTAGTCAATTTCAAAATATTCGCCAAAATTTCAATTTTTTTCCTTTCCCTAATAAAGTTACACTTCAGCAAATTTCTGATGACATCATTAGATTTTATTTTGTATGGTAAATTTCCCCTTTAATGAATAAAACTACTTTTTTTTTTAGTAGCCCTTAAATATCCGGCAATTATTTATAGCCAAGGCAATTTTTTCCACTATTGACTAAGAAATAAAGAAAAGGAAAGTGGTTCCTCTTACACTTTAGCAAGTAAAAAAAAGGAAATTCTAGTATGTGGTTTAAATAAAAATTCATAAAAATTTTCCACATCATAAAAAAATTACACACAGTGCCTGCCTGTGCCGCAAAAGCTGCACAACCAAAAATGATGGTTTGACACAATATTATGGCCGACAACCCCCCCTTTGACATTTTCTTACCCACAGAACTACAAGTTTGAAAGAGAGAGAGAGAGAAAAAATACTAACATGTGTTTAAACGTTTATATATGGTAGAATATTGGCAAGAAAAATGATGTGGTGGCTCAATAACAAATCTTTTTATGGCCTCAATAAAATAAAATAAAAAACAATGTCTAACGTCATGTCATTGCAGGCACGTGACTAAAACAGAAAAATTAGTAAAAAAACATTTAAAAAGACGTTTGCAAAAAACAAAAGTTAAAGCGTTTTTATAAGATATTTATTTTTAATATAGATTTCAATTGGTTTTGGTTTTGGACCCACCAACAAAAAAAGTCATCAATAATTTTCATAATAAAAGTTTAGTGAACTATAAGCTCATATTGGAATTAAAACGTCAATCTAAAATATCGAATAATATTTTTTTTATAAAATTATTGCCCATAAAACTGTCATAAAAGTTATCTATCTAGCTTTATATCAATCTAAGTATATATACAAAAGAGTAACGTTACTAAGTGACCGACTGATTCAACATCGCCCAGCACAAAAACTCCAAAATATACAGACAAGAAATTTGAACTATACGTTCCCCTCTCCCTATGTAGATCCACTAAGACCTTAAATCTTCTATACTAATATAGAACCAAAAATGCTTCTTTACCTACATAAAAAATTAGCAACAGGTTTTTGGTACTTTTTTGAAATTCAAAACTTTTAGGTTTGAAAACGGTAAAAACTGTATTGCCCTAGGGAAACAGTAACTAATACAAAACTTGTAACGTGACTAGTTCCAATGTGATAGTGAACGGTCTTATTTCAAACGATTTCGGGAAAAATAGTTTTTAACCCGAATTTTTGATAGCAAAAAAAAAATTTTTCACTAATAAATTAAAAATTTTTTTTTTAAAAAAATATTTTTGAAAAAAATAAAATTTAAATTTTTGAAAAAAAAAAAATTTAATTTTTTTTAACTAAAAATATTTAAAATTTGTATTTTAAAGTATAATTTGGTGAAGGGTAGTGTTTATAAAAAACCGACTTTTTAAAAAACCGGTTTGTCGGTTAACCGAAAATTGGCCCTTTTTAGAAAACCGGTTTTTTGGTTAACCGACATTGAAGAAACCGGTTAACCGTCATTTATGTGTAAAAAAAACTAAAATGGCCAATAAAGTATATACAGCTTTAAAATTTTTAGTTTTTAGTAATCAGGAATGGTTAATATTAAATAACTATGAATAAACAAAAGTGCTAAGTCCATTTTATTTTGTAAACATTTCAAAATTATTATCTCAGTCAAATGAATTTGAGCATAAATATGTTACTAAAAATATAATACTTGATTATTCATTAAATTCCAACCAAAAAATGTAAATCAATTTTTCAATTAAATATTTGACAATTTTGAAATTTATTATCACCACGACTTTCTGATATGAAACAGAAAATATTACAAGTCCCAAAAAAGGATTTATAAGATGCAAACGCCCTTCTTCTTAGCTGTGATTATTTGTCATTAAAGATCATACTAAATAAGTAATAAAACTGCATTAACAGACTTCAAAAATATTTAAAATCAAGTATTTTAGAACGTTTTGTGTCTCTCCTGTAATATTTCTGAAAAGGACTTTGTACACTAAGCTAACGAAATGATTAATAAAATAAAATTTTAAGAACAAAAGCAGTTATGATTTCAAATCAGACCAATAATGTGTGTACAATGAATATAAAAAATACACAAAACCATGAGATTTCTTAAATTTAGACCTAAATTTTAAAAACCGGTTAACCGAGTGATAAAAACCGGATTAACCGGTTAACCGAAAATCAACATTTTAAATTAACCGGTTCGCAAAAAACCGAGATTTCTAAGAAAAAACCGGTTTTTCGGTTAACCGGTTTATAAACACTAATCCTCTCCCTACTGATCCTATAAATATTATGCTACTAATTACTAAAAAATTTTGGAAGTGAGAAAAATCAATTAATTAAGATTGTCTAAGAAATTTCAAAACTTAAGTAAACTCATAGTAATCTATTGCTAAATATAATAAAATTAATTGAACCAATCTATTTTCATGTAGTGCCCAAGTCACCAAAATCGAAATTTAATGAAAAAATAATCAATTTTAATTTATGAGCTCAATATTTATTTTACTTCTCATATATTTTATTAATAAAACTTTGAAATTAAACAGTAACCAACTATTTTTAAGTGCATATTTTTATATTTTAAGAGCATATTTTTCATTTTTAAGTGCATATTTTATGCGCATAAAACACTTTTTTAGAGCATATTTTTGGTTGCCCTGGTGATCACTCATATTTTATACAAAAAATCGACTTTAAGTATAAAAATTAAATTAATAAATATCTTAAATCGTTAATAACTTTGTAAATACTGTGATTTTAAAAAAAAACTAAGCTCAAACTGTGATAACCTATATTTTATACAAAAAACCGATTTTTTAAATTGTTCATAACT
The DNA here is from genome assembly GCF_958450345.1 of Calliphora vicina. Taxonomy (NCBI): domain Eukaryota; kingdom Metazoa; phylum Arthropoda; class Insecta; order Diptera; family Calliphoridae; genus Calliphora; species Calliphora vicina. The sequence continues at coordinate 96,300,598 of NC_088784.1, read as the reverse complement.
TTGAAAATACTGCGATTTTAGGGAAAATAACCTCAATATGTGATCACTCATATTTTATACCAAAAATCGATTTTTGGTATAAAAAAAACTCAAATATCTTAAATCGTTAATAACTTCATAGATACTGTGATTTTAAGGAAAATAAGCTCAATCTGTGATCACTCATATTTTATACCAAAACCGAATAAGTTTGTAAATAGCTTAATCTGTGAACATACTGCGATATTATGTAAAATAAGCTCAATCTGAGATCACTTATATTTTATACCAAAAATCGATTTTTGAACACTCATATTTTCTACTAAAACTATTAAATTTATCGACATAAAAGTTAGCTGATGTGCATCAGAGTGAAGATTGAATCAAATATAGGGTGGACTAATAGTACTTTTTGATTTTTATACCCTTTACCATGAGTGGCACGGGTATAAGTATTTAAGTTTGCCATTCAGTTTGTAATTTCTACATTTTTCAATTGCGACCTCCACAAAGTGCATCTATTCTGGATCGGTATACAAGAAAGCGAAGTCGATATAGCCATGTCCGTCTGTATGTTTAAAACAACTTTCCGTAGCCCCCAAATAATTCATACATCAATGTTATTTAAAATCAAATTATAATTTTAAATTAAAAAAAAATTATAATAAAAATTAAAAAAAGAAATTTTCCATAAAATTTTTGTTTTAAATTATAATTTTTAAATTATACTTTAAAAACCAAACATTTTTTTTCCAAATTTTTTTTTAATTTAAAAAAAAAAAAATTTTAATTTATTAGTGAAAAAAAATTCGGGTTAAAAAATATTTTGACCAATTGTAGGTCCAAATTACTATAGCCTTATATACATCGTTGCAATGGACTTTGAAATATCTGTCATTAGATATCCATATTGTTTACAATGTAGACAATAGACAATACAATGAAATAGAGCACATTCGCAAAAAATGGCCATATAATTGGTTTTTTCTCGAAAATTTCAAAATTTAAACGCAGGTACGGAAAAACTATAAGAGATATTTTCATATTTTTTCATATTTTTATTCCCTATTATGTTCTAAATAAATCCCAATGAGATGATCAAAAAATTCTGAAATTTGTTTAACAAAATTTTTAAAAATTTAAAAGTTGAGTTTTGAAACTGCCGTTAAAAAATATCTATTTTTTTGGCCATATCTGCAAATAGGTTAACGGTATCCTACGAAGACAAAAACTCTTATACAAGTAAATATGTACATATTTTAAGTAAAAATGAGCTTTTATTTTAATATTTATCAAAATATGTTAATTTTGTTCCTACATTTCTAGTTCTAGTTGCCTGAGACACGTTAATGGCCTGGCGAATTTTTAATAACTTTAACATTTTTTGACCAATTTCGGTTTTTTATGCCTCATTAGAACGAATTAAATAGTCACTCTGTGTTTTTATACACGTTTATAAATTCACACAAATACACTTACTTTATAATGTACAAGTATACAGTGGTAATGCAGTTGATGTCTTTACTTAACGATGTTTCAAATTAGACTCATTCACTACTGCAACCGCACTCACTATTTTAAATAAATCTTTATTATGACCCGAAAGAACAAGCTTTGCCATATACTTTCTAAAATTAATTTCACTCATTCGGAAGGTTACAATTTTGATCACTCTTTCTTATACCCCAGTGATCATTCAAAATTGAAACCCCTGAGCCATGTGAAATGCCTCTAGCTTCCACAATCTCTCGCACATTCAATCTTCGATCGACCAACTCCATATCGTTACTTTTTTCAATTGTTAGGGTGTAGAGACCTCAACTGGGCGTTTAGACATTTCGGCATCTTCAGTGCTTGAATGGCCACAAAGAAATTCAGTAAACCATATTTTTATACCCTTCACCTTCGTGAGAAGGGTATATATAAGTTTGTCATTCCGTTTGTAATTTCTACATTTTTCATTTCCGACCCTATAAAGTATATATATTCTGGATCCTTATAGATAGCGGAGTCGATTAAGCCATGTCCTCTGTCTGTCTGTCTGTCTAAAATCAATTTTCTGAAGACCCCAGATATCTTTGGGATCCAAATCTTCAATAATTCTGTCAGACATGCTTTCGAGAAGTCCAGAAGGTCCATAAATAACGGAGATATGAGCAAAAAACCGGGACAACCTCGATTTTTGACCTATTTTTGATCTATATCTGGATTACTAAGTCATTAATATAGACAATATGGATATCTAATGATAAATCGGGAAAAATATTTTTTAACCCGAATTTTTTTTCATCAAAAAATTTTTTTGTCGTAAATTTTTTTTCCAAAAAATTAAAAACTAAAAAAAAATTTTAAAATATTTGGAAAAAACTTTTTTTAAAAAAAATTAAAAAAGAATTTCGAAAAAAAAAATTTTAAAAAAAATAAATTTTGTTTACCTAAAAATATTTAAAAAAAAATGATTTTAAAGTATAATTTGGTGAAGGGTATTTAAGATTCGGCACAGCCGAATATAGCTCTCTTCAAGTCACGAGTTAGTCTGCTATCAATGACTGTCAAACACAAACTAAATGACGCAGATTGTTCAAATTCTGACAGGAGTCAATTGACAGATGCCTGTTGACAGGAGCAGTGTTGCCCTTTCAGTTAAGAGCCGGGATATTCAAAAAGTCATGGACTTATTGACCCACCCTCGTATAAGATTCAGCTCAGCCGAATATAGAACTCTAATTTGTGTTTACCCAGCTTTTTGTAGTGCAGAGAGAAATGAATTGGTTACTTTATATATCCCATGTAATCTAGCATGAAGACAATTGTCACTTAAGTGTCTTTAAGTAACCTAGAGTGTAGTCACTTTAAACGTTTACTTTGTACTTCACTTTAGAAAGTATTTGTTTGTGAACTTATATGTGAATCCAATGCGTTGACTACTTTGAACGAGCTATCAGACTCCTGCTTAGGATATGCACGTGTTAAAATAACTACGTACATATGTACTTAACTAGTTGCCAACCTAACTTGTAGGTAAAATCACTAGTTTGGGTCTGTCACCAAGAACTGTTGGGTATTGTCTCTTACCTCAAGTACCACAATAGAAACCAAAAATAAAACTCCTATAAAAAATCACACAGGTTATTTTACGCAATTATCTGATAAATTAATTGCATGTGCATAATGAATAATTTGTTAGAGAGCATGAGTGTTTTTTGTCTAAAATATTTGATAGAATTTATGAAAAAGTAAAAAAAATAAAAATCAGAAATAAAAACGTACAAAACCTGGATGTGAATGTCATGTAAATATCTTAAAAAAAATATATATATAAAAGCAACAACATGCATATACTTGTTCGAACAGCAAAAAACAACATTATTTATATGTGTCATCTTTGAAAAATCGCCTAAGGAAGTCATACAACAAACGTTTTACAAGCATATTTTTGCATAAAACAACATTCAAGTGATTTGTATGAGTACGTGTGATGTGCTGCCGTGATGTGTGTATTTTTGATTTTTGCCATACACTGAGAGAAATTATGATAATAAATTTAGGCTTCTAATTTATATATTTCAAAATTTCATAGAAATAATGAAGTCATAAATATTAGAAACGAAGACCTATCAATATTAAAACATTTCTAAAAGCTCTACATATGGTTGTAGAGGCTTACAGGATATGAAAAAATAAATTGAATTTGTTATAGAACAGCTTAAAGCTCTAAGCATTGAGCTTTATTAAAGAATAGCTTAGAACTCCTTAAAAATAGGATTTTCCTATTAAATGCCCTATTTTCATCTATTATATTTCTAACATTATTTTCTTGGAGTGTACACAACAACAGCTAACATAACTTCCAGTCAGTCGTTCGTTAGCTCACTCACTCGCTCAGTCAGTCACTCATGTTGGGATGTATGTAATGAACGTGGTATAAGTGTCCGTATCTTTGACAGCAGTGGCGCCAATATCTAATGATGTGTGTTGTATAGGAAATAAAATAGCACTCACATGTGTATTAACATATGCACACACTCAAATACACCCAAACCCATATTCAAATTTGCACTACGTGTGTGTTTGAAAGGTAAATTCACTCGCTCATACGAAAATACATCTAAAAATTGTTCGATCAAACATTCAAGCACAAATTCTTTTAAAAACACTTTTAATGATTTCAATTAAACATTTTATTAAACAAATAAATAAAAGGAGTGGGGAAAAGGAGAAGACATGAAGAGTAAATATTTAAAAAAATTACTAGTGATATATTTAGTAATTATCTCAACTTCTGCGACCGCATATCATATCAGTCTGGGAGGGAGAAAAGCTACCTCCAAGAATGGCTGGAAGAATGGCATCAGCGTTAAGTTATCGAAAAGTGGCTACTTGAAAGATTGCAACAACTGGTGTGGAATGACGCTGCTTAACACAATATACTAGCAGTCATAAGACAGGGATGCCTACAAATTAATATGGAGAAAAATCTACGAGATGAACAGGCAAGATTCCGGTCAAATAGGATCTGCGTATATCAGGCCAACATTCTACGCATTATAATAGAACAATCCCTAGAATGGCGTACTCCCATGTACCTACTGTTCGTAGATTTCAAGAAAGCCTTCGATACCAGCAGACGGAAGCCATTGAAAAGAAAAGGGGTACCTCAGAAAATAACTCGGATCATCAAAGCTATGTACGAGGATGCAGAACTATCAGTTCTTCACAACTATTCACACAAACGCTGGAGTAAAACAATTATATTCCCTATCACCGCTGCTATTCACTATTCCTTTCACAGAGAAGAGGAATAACATGGAGCCGGCGGATGATAATTGCCTACTCTCGCACAATATCTCCAACATGCAAGCAAAAGTAGAAGATTTGGAAAGACTAACACGCAATGTTGCACTTGAGATAAATATCAGGAAAACCAAAGCTATGAGAATCAGCAACGTTAGAACCAACAACATCATGCTACAAACCATAAGAATATGTAGACAATTTCTGTTTCTAGGCAGTACAGTATCAACGAATGGCGGCGTAAATAACAGGCTCAATAAAGCGAGAGCGTGATTCGGAAGACTACAACCAGAATGGAGAAACTCACAAATATTCAGACGAATCAAGCTTAGACTATTCAATGCATGTGTAAAGTCTACTCTGTTGTACGGAAATGAAACTAGGTTAATATCGAACGCCATCACGTAAAAACTGCAGGTATTCTTCAACAAGTGCCTCAGAATCATATGCAGAAGACTCTGGCCTAACAACATCAGCAACACGGATCTCTGGGTTTGTACCAACGAGGAACCCATACTAACCTAATAATACATTGGAAATGGAGGTGGATCGGCCATACTATCAGAAAGAATCCTGACTGTATAAAAAGGATGGTGCTAGAGTGGAACCCTCAAGGCTCAAGAAACCGTGGTCGGCCAAAGAATACATGGAGACGCACGATACTCCAAGAACTAGGACACTGCAATCGTACACTGGAAGACGCGAAAACAACTGCAACAAATCGTGTAAGATGGAGATGCTTTGTGGAAGCCGTATGCACGGTAATGGAGAAGAAAACTCTATTAGTTATTCGAAAATGTTAATACATTTCTAGTTTTAAGTTTGAAACATTTGTACAATAAAAATTTATTCAAAGTATTGGCCAATGTTAGCTATGACCTTTATACCCATCTTTCTGGCAACATATGGATACCGAGCCAAAAGAACTGCTGCTCTTTTAAGGACAAGAACGATTGAAGCCAATATCGGATACTTCGATCGATGCTTTCTGTATCGATCGAAGCAAATAGTAGTCGGACGGGGTAGGGTCTGGAATATAAAGGCAAAATTTCCCAACCAATTCTTTCGAAATACTTTTTAACAGGTATTGCAACATGTGGCCGAGCATTGTCATGATGGAATATTACGGCCAATGCTCGCTTTAAGCGAATCAGTTGCGTTCGGTACAGATTCCCCATAATGGTCTGGCATAATTTCAGCAGCAGATAGAACCCTTTGGCTACAACAAAATACAGATAATTACCTTAGCGCCACGGATATTTGGCTTTGTATCGATTCGGCTGATTGGCCGGGAATCACATTCGACCTTTTACGATTCGGGTTATCGTAATGGATCCATTTTTAATCACAAATAATGGTTCGGTGTAAAAATGATTTTTATAGGGTTGAAACATCATTTCGGACATGGAAAATTGTCTTTCAAGGTCTCTCTGTATCCCTGCTTTTGGTTGAATCCTGCAGCTTGCAGACGTTTTGAGCTCCCCACAATTTTGAAAGCTCTTGTTGATATTGATAACAATCATCATGGAGTATTGCCTCCAATACTTGCTCTACAAACATTTTTTGGAGAGACGTATCAAATTCACCAATTCTGAACCGCCATCCATCTCTCTCACGCCGAAGCGGTGAGCCTCAGCGCCATTTCTTTTCAAATTAAGAAAGTCAAGCAAAACTTTCCGCATATGACGCTTTGTTGGTACAAAATTATAAATCCAGGATTTTTAAGTCATACGCCCAATTTATTGAAATTAAGGAAATTAAGAAATTGAGCGACTTTATACAGTTCTTACATACAATTTGAACTTTTAACCTCGATAAAAGACAAACCAAAGTAATATTAAAATGTTTGAACTTGTCTGGATTTACAGCTTTCTCAGAAATCGCGCTATACGAGTTGTTATAGATGGAATCTCATCAAACGAGTTCAAGATAAATTCAGGGTTACCTACTCTATTCCTTAGTTTTCTAAACGACCTTCTACGTCAAACTTCCAACCATATCTATTCTTTTGCAAATGACAGCAACATTTGCCATTCATATTCGTTCAGTTATAGACCAAGCCTGTCGGAGATTGGGGCAATGAGACTAAACATGAATGATTAATCGGGATCTTGTGACAATCTCTAAATGGGGGCCCGCGTCGAATAGGGTCGCTTTCAACAGTCGCAAGACTCAGTGTTGCATGTTGTCACAAAAACGAAAGACAGACTATGTTGCTTCATCATTATTTATGGATTGCGTAAATATTGAGGAATCTGTCGCCCTTGCTATTCTGGGCATAAAAATACAATGTGATGTCCATTGGTCTAAACACATTTTTCAAGTGTCTCGGTTTAGGAATCACTTCACTCCATTTGATCTCCTTACTATTTACAACACCTATATCCGACCGAAAATGGAATACAACTCCCATGTATGGACCGGTGCTTCAAAGTCTATTTTGGAGCTTCGCTACCGCGTACAGGAGAGGTAGGGTATCTAACTCTATTGATTCGCTGGAGCACCGAAAAAATGTGGGCTGCGTCTCACTGTTCTATTGGTACTACAATGGAATGTGCTCTGAGGAACTTAGGGAACTTGTTCCTTTGTGGTCGATTTTCCAGTGTACTGCACAACACACTACAGGGGAAATTCGTTCTTTAGCCGTAATGTCCGTAAGTGGAACAAACTTTCCGCTGAAGTCTTTCCTGCCATTTTCAAATAGAATGTTCAAATACTCTTTCCTACCTCCCATAACCTATTTTCTTAGTTCCAACACAATGCTTTGCATGAGTAGGCGTCATCCTCTGAATGCTGGTCCAAGCAGAAAAAAAAACTAAAGAAACTACAATCAGAGAAAAATATAGTTTCACCAATTCAACAATTTTTTATAACAATATTAGTCACAGTTATTATTTATATGATTGTGATAACCATAATATGGTAAATTTAAGTTTCACATGATTATCGCTATCATATATATGATTGTAGTTACTAAATATATGTTTATGGCAATCAGCGATAGATTATGATATCCATAAGCCGAGAACAATATAATTGGTCAATTCACAAGGTCTCCTATCATGTCATATTGTCATAATGTCCAACTATTTCACAATGATTTTAAATGCCTTTCAAGCAAAAAATGTCCTAAAATAATACAACTCTGTATGATATGTTTATTGTGTTATCGCAACCAACCTGCAGAGGCCTGCGCCGAGCTGCCGAGTCGTGAAATATTAGGACATTATAACTGATAGGAGACTTTGTGAATTGCCCAAATATGTTAAATCATTATCATAAAAATATACAATATACAATGCAATCATATATACGGTTGCTACAATCATGTGAATGGTAACTTAAACTTATTGTACAGTAATATTTACAACATCTGACACTCTAATTCTGCCGGCATATTTCCTTTTACCTTTTTTTCATTTACAAACATTTTCATGTAATTTATTCGCCCATTTTTTTATATTCTTTGTTTTCATTTTATTTCTTTTCGTCCTTTAGATTTGATTTCAAATCTAATTATAATTCTTAGCTTGTTTATCCTTTATTTGTTTTACGATTCATTTACTTTTTATTGTTGCATACTTATTTTGGGTTTTTTTTCTGGCATTTCATTGACTATTTTTCTAATAAAAACCAAAAATAAGTTTAATTTCAAAAATTATATGGAATGGCCGGTTTTAGCGCTAGCTGAAAACAGCAAAAAGGCTGGTAAAAATTTTACTGCAGCAACTAAAAATTTTATTGTTTAATAAAATTTCAAGACAGTCAAATGAAAAATTGTTACATGTTGTAAAACATGGCTGTTGTTTCACGACTAATAAAACTTAAAAGTCGTAAAACCCACAAAAACTCCTTAAATGTCTTCTTTGTATTGTTTTCTTTTTTTATAATTTTAAAATTTAAATGGAAATTATTTAAGGGAATTAGAGGGATGTAAATTAAGTTGAAATATTGTGGTTGCAACAATATTGTAAAGTTCTTAGATATGTGATGAGAAAACTGATTAAACATTTTGCTTTTAAATTTCGCAACATAATTTTTTCTTTATTATTTAAGTTTCATTTGAAATAAACGCCCCCTTTAGATTGCTAAATTGATAAGCAGGGCTCGTTGTGTAGATGTTTTTGCTAGAGTTTTATTAGTGTGTTCACATTATTGACTTGCTGTCATTTGTTGAAGTTTAAGTAATTACAACAGGAAGTTTTTGTTTTTTTTTTCCTTTTCCGATAATGACTTTAACCAACTTCTATTCTACAAAACAGGCAGACAGACAGACAAACCATCAACCACACTTATAAATAAGTTTCAACTTGAACTTCTTTACACTTCATTTGATAATAATCACTTTCTTGGCTAAGAGACGACGAAGCAGCACAGTAACTTTTGCAAATTACTACAGTTTCTTAAGACTGAACTAACGGTATGAAGATGAAGAATGTATGCCCAAGAAAATAATAGTTTATGTGATTGAACCGTAATTATGTCTGTCTATGTCATGCTTGACTTTATAGTTTTTCATTCATTCATAAGGCCGTCCGTCCTTCCGTCCATCCATCCATCCATACTTCATATCTGTCCTTGCTTCTAAGGACTCTCACTCTGCCACCACATTCTTTATACCATCGTCATCATCATTATATTTTTTATGCGTATCATTTGTGTCATGTGGTTTATTTCATTCTTTAGTTTTTTTTAGTTTTTTATGAAGTCTTTCCTTTAGGAGTTAAAGTTAAATGGCCAGCAACCCTTAAATTAACCATATCACGTAGTAACCAGTAGTCAGCAGGAGTAGCTGTAGTGGCTGAAAGCAAATAGTTAATCGATGTTAGAAGTAATTTATTGACAGGCGATAACAAACGTAACATCACAACACAACACCATTTATACTCAGTTTTTACGAACGCACTCTTACACCAAAGTAAGTTAGGTTAAAATAAATTTAAAGTTTCAGTGGCAACTTGGATTTTTTTCTTAAGCGGAAATACTTGCAAAGACATTTGAAAGACAAATTGCCTGCAGGAAATTTAAAGTTAATCAGAAATTTAGTAATAGCAAAAGTGAAAGGCAAGTGACCTATTGTATTCATTACCTTTATAGTGTATTATTCTACCCTACACCATCGATAGTCTCGAATCACGTTCACCATTATAGTCAAGGAGCAATTCCGGAAATCACTTTAACGACCATAAATCTCTTAAGAGAGCTATATTCGGTTGTGCCGAATCTTATATACCCTTCACCAATTTATACTTCAAAATAAAAATTTTAAATATTTTTAAGTAAACAAAATTATTATTATACCCTTCACCATGAGTGGCAATGGTATATATAAGTTTGTCATTCCGTTTGTAATTTGCACATTTTTCATTTGCGACCCCATAAAGTATATATATTCTGGATCGTTATAGATAGCGGAATCGATATAGCCATGTCCGTCTGTCCGTCTGTGTGTTGAAATCAACTTTCCGAAGAACCCAAATAACTTACATACACGATTCATACATCAATATCTCCGACATTCTTCCGGCTCGGTCGCTATTTAAAATCGAGAAAATCGGTCCACAAATGGCTGAGATATAAGAAAAAAAACTAAAAACTAAAAACTAGGACAACCTCGATTTTTTACCTATTTTTAACCTATATCTGGATTACTAAGTCATTAATATAGACAATATGGACATCTGATGATAGATATTTTAAAGACCTTTGCAACGACGTATATAAGACCATAGTAAGTTGGACATACAATGGGTCAAAATCGGAAAAAAATATTTTTTAACCCGAATTTTTTTTTCATCAAAAATTTTTTTTTTGTCATAAATTCTTTTTCCAAAAAAATTAATTAAAGAAATTTAAAAAAAAAATTTTGAAAAAAAATTTGTAAACCAAAAAAAATTAAAACATTAAAAAAAAAATTTTGATTTTGTTTAAATAAAAATATTTTTAAGTATAATTTGGTGACAAAATATAAGATTCGGCACAGCCGAATATAGCTCTCTTACTTGTTTTTTTCCAAAATTGTTTTTTTAATTTTTTGGGGTAAAAATTTGTTCGAATTGCTTTTTAATTTTTAAAAAATTTCTTTGGTTTTTTAAATTTTTTTTTTACTATTTAGCGAAAAAAAAACTTATGGTAAAAAAAATTTGGGTTAAAAAATATTTTGAAATATCTATCATTAGATATTCATATTGTCTATATTAATGACTTAGTAGTCCAGATATAGGTCAAAAATTGAGGTTGTCCTGGTTTTTTCCTTATATCTCAGTCATTTGTGGATCGATTTCTCGATTTTAAATAGCAACCGAGCAGGAAGAATTCCGGAGATATTGATGTATGAATCGTGTATGTAAGGGGCTTCGGAAAGTTGATTTAAACAGACAGACGGGCGGACAGAGAGACAGACGGACATGGCGTAATCGACCCGATGAAAATTCTCATGAAAATGTTGGAAGCCAAATAGAATTTAACAAAAATAAGTTGTATATAAAAGAAAAATCTCGCGACCTAATTTCATGACAATCGGTCCATAATTGGTTTACTTCTAAAAATACTCACAAAACAAAAAAAATTACCGACTATACTTCCTTACTTGTTAATTTCTACAATTTTCATTTGTGAACCTATAAAGGTATATATTCTCTGGATTCTTACACATAGAAAACAGATTCGTAAAAGCAACCGAATTTGTTGTCAATCTAATGATTCGGTTGCACACACAGAATTTTTCGGTTTTAGCAACAAAATATCAATGTTACCACTTCTAAAATTTTGTAGCCACAACTGTAAAATACGCTCACTAAAGCAGAATCATTCGATTGGCAACAAATTCGGTTGCTATTACGAATCTGTTTTGTCTGTGTATATATAGGAAAATCGAAACATCGATGGCCGTCTGACCCACATGAACAATGTATCAGATATTTTATATAAAATCAGCAAAATTAAACGAAATTTCGAAAATTTAAAAAAATAAAAAATTTTCGATTCTAATTAATACTAAATGAGGATTGACAACCTAAAGCTTAAAAATTTTATCTATTATGGGCCACCATGGGGATCGATTCTTGACAGATTTCTATGTTATTTAGTTTTATTACTTAGTTAATTTAAAATATAATTTTTTTTATCGATTTTCGACTTAGAAATTTTGTCGAATACCGAAATTTTTAAAAGGAAAATAAAAACAAATAAGAGAGCTAGATTCGGCACAGGCTTCACCAAATTATATTTTAAAATACAAATTTTTTTTTTCAAAATTTAAAAAAAAAAATTTTGGGAAATAGATTTTTATTTATTTTTTAATATTTTAATTAAAAAAAATTAAATTTATTATTGAAAAAAAAAATTACGAAAAAAAAATTTTTTGTTAAAAAAAAATTGTAGTTAAAAATATCCCGATTTTGACCCATTGTAGGTCCAACTTACTATAGCCTTATATAGCATTATATCTATCATTAGAAATTCATATTGTCTATATTATTAACTTAGTATTGTAGTTATAGATCAAAAACAGGTCGTAAATCGTGGTTGTCCTGGTTTTTTCCTATATCTCAGCCATTTGTGGGCCGATTTTCTCGATTTAAAATAGCAACCGAACCGGGTCTATAGCGGATATATTGATGTGTATGTAAGTTATTTGGGAGCTACGAAAAGGGCATGGCTATATCGACTTCGCTTTCTTTAACGATCCAGAATATGTATATATATACTTTGTGAGGTCGCAAATGAAAAATGTAGAAATTACAAACGGAAGGAAATACTTATATATACCCTGCCACTCATGGTGAAGGGTATAATATGTATATATACTTTGTGAGGTCGCAAATGAAAAATGTAGAAATTACAAACGGAAGGAAATACTTATATATACCCTGCCACTCATGGTGAAGGGTATAATAACATAGAATTTCGAAAGAGAAACATGTCCACAAAATCCTTACATTGTCCTAGGACTTGTAGAGAAAGAGCTTTAGCAACCAAAAACGGTTCCTTTAGAAAATACTCTTCTGTTCTATATAAATATATTTATAATTAAATGGAATAGACAAAATTGAACAAAAGTCTGTCACATAAAATTTTTGCTGCAGATATCCTGAAAATCTCAAAGATGAAACCCCATTTGTTGAGCAGAAGGCCGGAAAACTAAATAAATATGAAAGAAATGTGGGATATTTCTTTAAATTTGTAAGCCTTTTCTCTTTATCTTTGTGTGGTACTTAATTTATTTTTCTTTTGAGGTAATTTTTAATTTTTATTGGAAGATTTTTTGCTTTTGACCTTTTATTAAAAAAAGATAATTTTGCTTATGCAAACATTTCAAATCTGGCGAAATTCGTAAGTGTCTTGTCAGGCAAGCCAAAAAATCCTTCATAATTGACATTGACGGTATTTGTTAAGACTATATTCGATCCCTACTTATGTTTCAAAATCTATGCCTGAAAAATATTGCCCTTCTTCTATCATGAATAGGATTGCACCAAGAATCCCGCCAAGCAGTAACGTTTCAGAGATACTGACAGATTCAACATCAACGCCCAGTCCAAACGCCAAAAGGTAGAGAAATTTTTACTATAGGTTAGAAGGTATTTTGGAAATTTGAAGTGATATAAACGGCTAAAATCGGTAACCTTATATCTTCTAAATTAATACAGACGCGAAAAACATTTAAAAAGACCCTGCTTCTACTTAAAAAATTAGCACACATGTGTTTGGTACTTTTTTCGAAATTCGAAACCGTTAGTTGGTAAACGGGTAAAAACTATGTTTTGTTACTTTTTTGGCACCCTATGTATATTTTAAACCAATAAAAATATTAATAAGTTTTAAATCATTTATACTTTTTTGAAATTCGATCACTTAGGGGTAAAAACTGGAAATTTCATTTAATTAAAAATTATTAAGTCAATTTTAATTTTGTTCTATAGTCATATAAAAATTAACTAATGTGGTTGTGGATCTTATTTTGATCTCAATTGAAAAGGTGTAGATTGGGCCAATTCGGGGTAAACAGTTTGGTATTTTTTGAAAACATATTTTCTCTTGAGCACTTTGTCTTTATCACAAAAAAACTTTGCCAAAATAGAGTATTTTGAAATTTCAAGCTTAACGGCTAGCCGTTCAAGAGCGATTGAAAGAAATATTGGTACTTTTTCTTCTGCTGGTACTTTTTTTTAGAAATAATTATTTACTTTGTATGGTAGGTGATTCACCCCTGTTCCGACACCTCCAATTTTTGGTTAAACATCATGCAGTGATAAGAAATTGATTCATGTAAAGTATAATGACTTTCTAGTTTGTATAGGAGGTGCCACGCCCACTAATTCAATCAAGACCATTTTCAGGCAAAACTTTGTAATATGATAATAAAGCTATTCGGATAAAGTTTGAAGAATGTGGCAATTATAGTTCTCATGATATTTACAAATTACTGTTTACTTTGTATGGGCGGTGACTGACCCCCTGCTCCGACCCTTCCCATTTTCGGTTAAACTTCATGTCGTAATATGAAATTGATTCATCTAAAGTTTGAAGACATTCACAATTATTGTACTCAAGAAAATAACTATTTATTTTGAATGCCATGCCCACTAATCCAATTACCGCCCATTTTCAGCCAAACTCCGTTTCATTCATACGAAGCTTAGATACTTTTACGATTAGTGTTTTCAAGATATTCGAAAATAACTAATTTATTATTATGGGCGGCTCCACGCCCATTTATCCAATTCGTCACAGACAAACAAATAAATAAACAGTCATACATTAATTATACCCTACACCACCATAGTGGGGAGGGTATAATGCGTTTGTGCAGATGTTTGTAACGCCCAAAAATATTGATCCTTAAAGTATACCGATCGACTTAGAATCACTTTCTGAGTCGATTAAACGATGTCCGTCCGTCCATCTGGTCGGCTGGCTGGCTGTCCATGTAAACTTTGTGCGCAGAGTACATGTCGCAATTTTGAAGATATTTCGATGAAATTTTCGGCTCAAGGACCAATCCTATTGAAACTGGCTGAAATCGGTCCATTATTTCACCTAGCCCCCATACAAATGTCCTCCCGAAATTGGACTTTATCGGTCATAAATGTTTAATTTATAAATGTATCTCCACAATTTCCGCTCTAAAGTTTTATATACACAAAATTCATGTCACCAAATTTTGTTACGACAATATGGATATCTAATGATAGATATTTCAAAGACCTTTGCAACGACGTATATAAGACCAAAGTAAGTTGGACATACAATGGGTCAAAATCGGAAAAAAATATTTTTTAACCCGAATTTTTTTTTTCATCAATTCTTTTTCCAAAAAAATTAATTAAAGAAATTTAAAAAAAAAAAATTTTGAAAAAACTTTTTTTAAAAAAAATTAAAAAACTATTTGGAAAAAAAAAATTTTAAAACATTAAAAAAAAAATTTTGATTATGTTTAAAAAAAAATATATTTTTAAGTATAATTTGGTGAAGGGTATATAAGATTCGGCACTGCCGAATATAGCTCTCTTACTTGTTTTTATATAACACAGTGCAACACGAAAAAAAATAACCATATACGGACACCACTACGTAATAATATACACAAAAAAAAAAAAGTTTTGCCCAAAGTCATGCACTTTTTTTATGGGCCCAGGTGTAATTTTTGCAAAAAAGTGATAATTTTCTGTGGCTCATATCTTGCAAACAGTTCGGAATTTTGATTTATTCAACTTTGCCTCAGAGAGTAAATCAAAATTCCAAACTGTTTGCAAGATATGAGCCTGAGAAAATGATCACTTTTTTGCAAAAATGACAACGAGGCCCCAAATCTTTGGGGGCCCATAAAAAAAGTGCATGACTTTGGGAAAAACTGGGAGACACGGATCTTTTTTTTTCTCTTTTATCACGTAGTTGTATTGAAAAATTAGACCCAGTGTAATAGAAGATACTGCTCATGTCTTTATCGAAACATTAAGTTATCAATGATGGTTTAATTGATATGATTAACAAAAAATATTTGATGCAAACTCTAGCAAATATTTGATTTTAAAGAATCTAAAGGCTTGATGCTTAAATTATGTTTTATGAAATATTTGTTTCCTTTTCCTGTATCTCATCTCCTTTGGGAAAACAAATTTACTTGCCAATAGAATGGAACATTTCAGTTGTATTTACAAATTCGTTACTGAAACATAGCAGCATTAAATTTGGTTGGCGTATGGATATCATGGTAAATCTCAACATCATTGGTTTTTAATGAGAGTTTAATTGACTTGATCAATGAAAAATGCTCGATGACAAGTAGAGGATTCAGCTTTTAAATATGAAATACGTACTGATTTCTGTAAATTGCTCTTTTTGGGAATGTATGGATCTCAAACATAAATTTAGTTTTAAGCAATTTGTTTTTCTTTTTCATAGTAAAAATTCTTTACTACAAAATTTCTAATTTACCAGATTTCACAGCAATAGCAGGCCATTGTTTTTCCTAAAAAAAAACAATCATACAAGTACAATAGTCGTATTAATATTGTTGTGTTTTTTTTTTCCTGTTCCTTGTTTCATCTCTATTTTCTAGTAGCCTAAGGAGTTGGTTGGGGTAACTCCCACTTTTTTGCAGCTTGAAATTTAAGAAGAATTTATTTTACCATAAAATCCAACAACTTTAACCTTTTGAATGATGTGGTTTTTTGTTAATTTTTTTTTTCACTTTTAGAATTCTCTATATTCAAGAGTCATTTAAGATGTTGTTCGTTGGTTCGTTTGTTCTTTGCCAATCTGCATCTAAATGTATACAATTTTAGCTGGTTGTTTTCTTTGTTTTGGCAAATTTAGCTTATTTTTTGAGGTTTTTTTGTAGCTTATAAATATTCCATAGGAAATCTTTAACATCTGCCGCTATTTATAATGGCTGTTGAAGGGGCATATATAGACTTAGAGATTTAAAACGTCAAAGAGGCATATATGTTGCCATCGTTACCATGCAACCAACCAACCAACATTATTATTACTGTAATAATCATAATAATAATAGACAGCATTTTTAACACCTCAAGGGGCCATTTTTAGTTGTTATTTTTTTCGATTTTGATTTAATTTTAGTTTAAATTTGTGGTGTTGTTTTTAAGCGTTATGAACACTATTTATGTCTTTACATTTTCGATGAAATAGTTTAAAAAATTTTTGATTTTATTGAACATGATTATTGGTTAGCGCAAAAAACAAAAAAATTTTACAAACATGCTAAAATATTATTTCATGCTACAGTTCATACATGTTTGTAAGATGAGTAAGGCTATAAATCTGGGACTGTAACGAATCTAAGTGATATTAAAAAAATTATTTTGTGACTTTAAAAATCCATCTAAAGCAGTTATTATTCAACGTAAAAATAAGAGCTTTATTTTTCACGTCAGAAAAAAAAATTGATTTGAGGAGCTATATTTTTCGCTTTAGAAAATAAAACTCATTTGAGGAGTTTTATTTTTCACGTCAGAAAATAAAACTCATTTGAAGAGTTTTATTTTTCCCGCCAAAAAAAAAACTGATTTGAGGAGTTTTATTTTTCCCGTCAGAACAAAAAACTGATTTGAGGAGCTATATTTTTCGCTTTAGAAAATAAAACTCATTTGAGGAGTTTTATTTTTCACGTCAGGAAATAAAACTCATTTGAAGAGTTTTATTTTTCCCGCCAAAAAAAAAACTGATTTGAGGAGTTTTTTCCCATCAGAAAATGAAACTCATTTGAGGAGTTTTATTTTTCCCGCCAGAAAAAAACTGATTTAAGGAGTTTTATTTTTCCCGTCAGAAAAAAACTCATTTGAGGAGTTTTATTTTTCCCGTCAAAAAATAAAACTCATTTGAGAAGTTTTATTTTTCCCGTCCAAAAAAAACTATTTTGAAGAGTTTTATTTTTTACGTCAGAAAAAAAAATGATTTGAGGAGTTTTATTTTTCCCGGCAGAAAAAACTGATTTGAGAAGTTTTATTTCTCCCGCCAGAAAAAAAACTGATTTGAGGAGTTTTATATTTCACGTCAGAAAATAAAACTCATTTGAGGAGATTTATTTTTCCCGCCAGAAAAAAAACTGATTTGAGGAGTTTTATTTTTCCCGCCAGAAAAAAAACTGATTTGAGAAGTTTTATTTATCCCGTCAGAAAATAAAACTCATTCACGTCAGAAAATAAAACTCATTTGAAGAATTTTATTTTTCTCGCCAGAAAAAAACTGATTTGAGGAGTTTTATTTTTCCGTCAGAAAATAAAACTCATTTGAGGAGTTTTATTTTTCCCGTCAAAAAAAAAAATTAATTGAGGAGTTTTATTTTTCGCGCCAAAAAAAACCGATTTGAAGAGTTTTACTTTTCACCCTAGAAAAAACTTATTTGAAGAGTAGTATTTTTCCCGCCAGAAATAAAACTGATTTGAGGAGTTTTATTTTTCTTTCAGAAAATAAAACTCATTTGAGGAGTTTTATTTTTTCCATCAGAAAAAAAATGATTTGAGGAGTTTTATTTTTCCCGCCAGAAAAAACTGATTTGAGGAGTTTTATTTCTCCCGCCAGAAAAAAAACTGAATTGAGGAGTTTTATTTTTCCCCCAGAAAAAAACTGATTTGAGGAGTTTTACTTTTCCCGCCAGAAAAAAACTGAATTGAGGAGTTTTATTTTTTACGTCAGAAAATAAAACTCATTTGAGGAGTTTTATTTTTCCCATCAGAAAATAAAACTCATTTGATAAGTTTTATTTTTCCCGCCAGAAAAAAAATCATTTGAGGGGTTTTCACGACGGAAAAAAAATTTAATTGAGGAGTTTTATTTGTTCCATCAGAAAATAAAACTCATTGAGGAGTTTTATTTTACCCACCAGAAAAAACTGATTTAAGGAGTTTTATTTTTCCCGTCAGAAAATAAAACTCATTGAGGAGTTTTATTTTTAGAAAATTAAACTCATTTTATGTAAATTGACACTAAAGCCTGACGCTGCAGCGCGCGCTTGTCAGATCATTACAAGCACCTTGCATTGCAATTGAATAAATTGCCATTAAATTACAAATCAAGTGGGAATTTAATTTCTTATTGTTTGATTAATATTATTAAATTTGTGTTCTTAAACAAAGATACTGAAAAAAAGAAGAAATAAACAAAAAAAGTTTTATTTTCTGACGGGAAAAAATAAAACTCCTCAAAAGAATTTTATTTTATGACTGAAAAAATAAAACTCCTCAAATGAGTTTTATTTTCAGATGGGAAAAATAAAATTAGTTAAATGAGTTTTTTATTTTTACGTTGAAAAATAACTGTTAATCAACATATATTCAGAAAGAGCACATCAATATGAATCTATTGGTATATAACAGTATAGGTCTCCGTTGACTGTAACATAGAGAGTTTTTGATCTCAAATTTTCAGGATAACCGTTATTTACGGTCCCTTCCATAAATATTTTTTGTAAATACCCAGGCTACTACAAAATACCTAAAATATGGGTATTAACCATAGATAAATACACATACATCGGTAACTCTGCTGTCAGACACCGATATTGTTTATGATATTAGTTACCCATAAGGACTTCATTTGTAAGCATGAGTTGTACTTTCCGATATTTTGAAAGAAGTGCATGAAAATCGAAGTGGTGCCGCAAATGTAACTTAGAAGCGGCTCAATAATTGGTGGCAGAACAACTTTACCGTTCGAACAGCACATTCTCGAGGATTCCTTAGGGAACTTCAAAACGCTGCAATGTAAGCAAAGTCATACACCTAACTCAGTTGTCAAAAATCCAAGTGTTGTGAATGTTCAAATAATGATGAGTTCTTGTCTTAAAGTACCTTAAAGAAATTTCAATTTCCCAAAAATCTAACACTAAATTGTCTATTGCACTTAAGGCTAATCCTTCGTTAAGCAATTTATTCCATTTGTTAAGTATCTCAACGACGAATGAGTTGCAAAGTGTAGACGAAAAAGCTGAAACATCAACTCTTCCAGCATCTGTTTTTAATGTTCAATATAGCTGCCATTTCATTCACTATTATTTTGTAATAAAAATGCAAATCGATTGTAGTTAAAATAGTTTTGGCTTCAAAAAATTGCAATAAAATTAAATAGTCAAATAAATTCACATTATCGTATTAAATATGCTGCAACAACTCCAGCTCTAACTAACTCTATTTACTCGATTATACTGTAATAATAATAATAATACTTGTAATAAGGAACATCAAATAAGTACATCTTTTTTTTTGAATTTTTTAGACAATTTTTGAATACAAAATCTTTCCATTATCATGGGACATGTATGCAAGCAAGTCATTTAGTCAGTCTCCTCTCCATTTGATTGTTATCTTTGCATATGAAAGTAGTTCATCTGTGTAGTTCATTTAAGTGCAACTCTATAAAAATGAAAAATAAAACATTTTAACTTGCACAAAATATCAAATAGTTGCTTCCTAATGTTCGTATTTATTAAGGAATTTTTTTTCATATTTTTATTTTTGCTTTAGTGCTAGTTTTTTTTCATGTAAATTTATTTAGTTTTTTTCTCTTTGTTAAATATAATGTTCACATAAATTTAAATTTTAGGCATTATTAAAATTTAGTTTGTTTGGAAGAGTGGAAAATGTAGTCATTTGTTTAAAATTGCAGGTAAAGAAACAAACCTAAATGTATTACGGAGCTGGGCAAACAATTGGTGTGGAGGGCCAAATATGGGGTGGTTAGTTTACTAACCACCGTGGCGGTTGGCTCTCTTACTTGTTTTTTTGAAATTAGACTCAGAAAGTGATTTTGAATACTAAATAAATGGTTGAATAACTCTGAAATTATTTTGAAATCCTTTTAATTGCTTTCAACTATGAATAGCCTTAATATAAAGCAACCACTAAATCCCACTCATAATTTTTTGGTGTACAACACTATTATTAAAACTTTTTCAAAGTTTTACACACTTGTAATTTTGTGATGTTTTTTTTTCTCGGAGCTTTGTGGTTTTAGGCCGTCATATGTGACATCCTACACAGCTAACAATATTTGCAACCGGGGTATGGTCTGTTTATTTTTCATCATCATCATCAAAGTGAAAATCCTACTTAAAATATAATTTGTCTTGTTGGTGATACGAAACTAAGATGGGATCTGTGCAGTAATTTATAGTAGACGCACCTTTCAAACCCAAACCAAATCACTATGTGGCGACTAAAATTTGCAACACAGACTAGTTGGTGTAACACACAAAAAAGAAGCGGAAAAAAGAACAGGTTAAACTGAAATTAAATGCTATATACAATGTGTATTTTAAATTAATAGCAAATTCAAACTAAACTATTTATCATTTGAAACAAAAAAAGAAAGGCTTATGAATAAGATAAACAACCAACCAACCAACCCACCCCTAAAACTTAATCTGGCAAAAGTGTCAATCAAATCATTTTCTCAATTCCCGGTTTTTCAGGCAAAAAAAACAAGAAGAAAATTAATTCCCATTAACATAATCTCTTAACAAATATTAATTGGCTACAAATATATAAAATATGTAGTGCAAATACAAAAGGTTGCAACCACCACCACTATTATTCTGTTTGATTTTATCCCCCTTTTCCAAAACCTTACTAAAAACGCTTTTTACCTCCCATCCAACTTGATTTTCTTGACATGTAATGTTTACAGAAATTAAGTTTTTGTTATATTTATTTTCAATTTTAAGCCCAAGTAAATATTGGCACGCGTTTTGACACTTGTCCAAAAAGCAAAAACTCAGCTTGTATGACAAATAAAAAATCACTAAAATGCATTTTATTTGCAGAGACATGGTGGCATTATGTCGTCAAACTCAACAAAAGCCAATTACTATGAAAAGTTAAAATAGCAAACAACAATTGAAATGAAATGAATTCCTGGGGTGGAATACAAATTGGAAATGAATGAAAATTGCTCATATATAGATTTCTTTGTTATTGTAGTTTAAATCTTGGCATTATAAAAGCTACTTAAATGTAAAGATTAATTTGACAGACCTTTTTTCAGATCTAAGAATTTATGATTATCATCTAGCAAATTTAAATCCAAATTTGATTTCAAATTAAGTAAACGGATCACAAACAAATTTTTATTTTTATATTTTTCTAAACTAATAAAAATGGAAGAATGATTAAAACTCTTTTATAAAGGAGGAAGAAAAATCATAGTTCTTTTCCCTTAGTTTTTCATTAGACCCTACACCATCCTAGTGAGGAGGATATTATGTATTTGTGATGATATTTGTAACTTTCTGAGTAGATTTAGTAGCAATCTTCGAAAAAAATGAAAAATTTTTAATATTTTTTTTCCAAAATCAAAAAATTTTTTGACTTTTTTTTAAATGGGCCCTTTTTTCTTAAAATAAAGCTTAGATATTTTCCTTGAACACCTATCTGGTCGTTTAGTGGAATGCGAGTGGGATATCTATCAAAATAAATATTTTGTAACTCAAAACATACAATTTTTGACTTTTTTTTTTGCAAAATCAAAAACTTTGTTGACTTTATTTTTCAAAATGGAACCTTTTTTAATTTTTTTTTAGCTCAAACAAATCTTAAATATTTTCCTTGAAGACCCTTTTGGTCGCTTAGTGGGATGCGAGTGGGATATCTATATAAATAAATATTTTTAACTCAAGACTTAAAATTTTTGACTTTTTTTTTGCAAATTCGAATATTTTTTCAAAATGGGCCCTTTCGTTGAAATTTTTTTTTGCTCAAAAAAAAGCCTGGGTCTAGTCCTTTAAGATCTATTTTGTTGCTTAGTGGGATGCGAATGGAATATCTATCAAAATAAATATTTTTTAACTCAAGACTTACTTGAAATTTTTTTTGCAAATTCGAATTTTTTTTCAAAATGGGCAGTTTTTTTTTTTAAAAATTGTTAGTCAAAAGAAAGCTTAGGTCCATTCCTTTAAGATATTTTTAGTCCCTTAGTGGGATGCTAGTGGGATATCTTTTAAAAAAAAAAAACAAAAAAGTTTTTGATTTCGGAAAAAAAATATTAAAAATTTTTATTTTTTTTTCGAAAGATTGAAGAAAGAGCTATCTAAACTATTTGGGCCACACTTTGCTAAGAACAATAGGTAATAAGTTACATGGATAAGAAAAAACAACAGCTTGAACAAAATGTCAAACTTTGACCCCCTCTAACTCAGAGAATTCTCGACCGATCTTGTTGAAAAATTGTGTCTGAGTTACCATCCAATAGAACTAACCTTGGTGCAAATTTCATCCCGATCGGAAGTCATCGATTTAAAAATTTGGTTCACTTAACATGAATTGCCCCATATACAAAATACATGCCATCTAATTTTATGGGAATTGGTCCACAATTAGTCATAGCTCCCAATTTTAAAAGAAAACAGTTTATAATCATCTTCTCGGTGTAGGGTATCTGACCATATGATACCCTACACCGAGAAGAAGGCTTGACCGACTATACTTTCTTACTTGTTAACTTTTGCAATTGTCTTAATATGTCATAAAAGATACCACTCAGGGGGCCTTGCCTTTTTAGAAATATTGTAGGTATGTAGCTTCAAAATTTACCAAGTTTGGAAAGTTCTGAGTCGGACCTTATTCCCGTAAATAAGCCAGATTTCGTCAGATCAAAAAGAAATCAGTCCTAGGTGAACCAATTTAGCCAGACCAGAACTCATTCCAACTATGCCAGGAATCAATTTGTTCACTCAGCGCACAATTTTCTGTCTTCCAATGAAATTGTCTCCTTGTGGACCACTACTGTCGATGTTATGTTGTTGTTCAAACAGATATGTCAAAACATTTGTTATAACAAAGATGTTACTGTCGAGATTATGTTTTGAATATCCGGTAATAGTGTCACATGGCTATAAAGTGGACCACCTAGATTTGATCCAAAAGATTATACCTGCAGATTTATTTTTCAAACATTTTTTTTTTAATTTTTTTCTAATTTTTGTTTTAATTTTTTAAAAAAAATTTTATTTTAAATTTATTAGTGAAAACAAGTAAGAGAGCTATATTCGGCTGTGTCTAATCTTATTATACTTTAAAATAAAATTTTTAAATATTTTAAATAGGTAAACAAAATTTAATTTTTTTTTTCTAAATTGGTGGTCAAATTTTTTTTTTAAATTAGTTTAAACAATTTTTTTAAATTTTTTTTTTTAAATTTTTTATTTAATTTTTTTTTAAATTTATCGAAAAAAATTTATGACAAAAATTTTGTTTGGTAAAAAAAGTAGTATTTTTACTACTTTTCAAAAAGTAGTATTTTTACTACTTTTCAAAAAGTAGTATTTTCACTACTTTTCAAAAAGTAGTATTTTTACTACTTTTCAAAAAGTAGTATTTTTACTACTTTTCAAAAAAGTAGTATATTTTTATTAATTTTCAAAAAAATAGTATAGTTTTACTACTTTTTTGAAAAGTAGTAAAAATGCTACTTTTTAAAAAAGTAGTGTTCTTACTACATACTTTTTAAAAAAGTATAAATTTAATACTTTTCTAAAAAAGTAGTATCTACTTTTTTAAAAAAGTAGTATCTTTACTACTTTTCAAAAAAGTAATATTTTTACTACTTTTCAAAAAGTAGTATTTCTACTACTTTTCAGAAATACTACTTTTTATACTTTTACTACTTTTCAAAAAAGTAGTATTTTTACTATTTTTCAAGAAATTAGTATTTTTACTACTTTTTTGAAAAATATTAAAAAAATATTTTTACTAAAAGTATTTTACTACTTTTTTTAGTAGTATTTTTAATATTTTTTTAAAAATGTAGTATTTTTAATACTTTTAAAAAAGTAGTGAAAATACTACTTCTTTGAAAAGTAGTAAAAATACGACTTTTTTAAAAAGTAGTAAAACTTCTAGGTAGTATTTATACTACTTTTTAAAAAAAGTTGTATTTTTAGTACATTTCGAAAAAGTAGTATTTTTACTACTTTTTAAAAAATTTTAATTTTATACCCTTCACCAAATTATACTTTAAAATAAAATTTAAATATTTTTAGGTTAACAAAATTTTAATTTTTTTGGAAAAATGGTTTACAATTTTTTTTTTTTATTTAGTTAAAAAAGTTTTTTCGAATTTTTTTTTAATTTTTAAAATTTTTTCGAAAAAAAAATTATGACAAAAAATTTTTTTTGTAAAAAAAAAATCCAAATTACTATAGTCTTATATACATTAGGGATATAACTTTTGACATTTTTTGCAAATATGCAAATTGGCATACCATAGTCGAATAGAGCATTAAAAAATATAAAAAACCACGGTATTATTTTTTCGCGGTTGTTAAAAAAGTTCACGCACCAAACGCAATAAAGTTTTTCATGGAATATTTTCAATTATTTTGAAATACAATATATTTTATATTAATAATAACTGCGGACATACTTCAGAAGATAATTTTGAAATAAGGGAAGTATCCCTCACACTTGCAAACAAAAATTATGAAATTATTTACATAATTTTTCAGAGAAAAAAAAGTTTGGTTTATTTTAGAAATTGGTGTTGTTGCGTGATGTTTTTGATTCCAAATGACCTAAAAAAATGATTTTCGTTACTTATACAACATTGGCCAGCACGTGATGGTATGCCAAAAATTTCGCCAAAATTAGTTATATGCCTAATATACATAGATGCAATGGACTTTGAAATATCTATTGTTAGATATCCATATTGTCTATGACTTATTAATCCAGATATAGATCAAAAATAAGCCAAAATCGAGTTTGTCTCGGTTTTTTTCTTATATCTCAGCCATTTAATTTTTAAATATCAACTGAACCAGGTCTATAGCGGACATATTTATGTACGAATCAAGCATATAAGTTGATTTCAACATACAGACGGTCAGGCGAACCTGGTTATAGCGATTCCGCATCTATAACGATCCAGAAAATATATACTTTGTTATTTTTGATAAGTGGGATATCTATTATGATATTATTAACTTGACATAATTAACTGTTAAAAACTCTATAAATAGAACATTCTAGTTTTGTCCATTAGGTAATTCATGAAACTACTAGAAGATTTCGCTGTGTATGTAAATAGTAAAAGCAAGTGACAGAGCAGTTCGTATATCGTAGGTCCTGTTAGTGTTATCATTACTATATTAGCAGTAAATTAAAAAGTGTGTGTATTAAAAGAGAGTGAAAAATTTGCTACAATTTTTAAACTGCTGATCGTTTTTATTTGCAATTAAAAGAATCCTGTTCGGTCACAATTGTATTTTATATTAAATATATTTTGAATTCATACATTTAATTCACATTATTAATTTTATGTACCTTTTAATGAATACATTAATTTAAGTCACATTACATATCATACATTTGTCTCTCCTCATATTTGTTTTTCTTATAATACATAACTGTTCTTACTACTTGCAAAAAACATTTGACTAAATCTGTAACAAAATTTTGTACAGCAATCATTCCTATTGCAACTATTAAAGAGATCAAAAGCAAACCACACGTCTTTTATTTTCATAAGAACAGAAGTTTAGTTTTTTTCTTTTTCTCATCAAACAAATTATATGGAGAAAATGTACCAATTATTAGATGACAAGAGCACATACAGGAAAATTGAAAGTGACCCAACAACTAGTCTTCGGAAAAGGAACAATAACTTAATTACACAATTGGGAAAGGATGGGTACATTACCAGATACGGGAAATTCAACATGACGACACAAGCGGCAGCAGCACCTGAGTTATATGGACTGCCAAAGATACACAAAGACGGAATACCACTTCGACCGATATCTGCATCCATGAAGTTACCGTGTTACAGTCTTTCGAAGTATATTGGAACAATTTTGAGGAATATTGTGTCGCCCAAATACAATATACAGAATTCAGTAGAATTGAAACGAAAACTGGAGAGCGTCTCATTGGAAAATGACGATATTATGGTCTCTTTCGACGTGGTATCATTATTCACTAATATACCGATTCACTTGGCTATAAGGAATATACTTGACAAATGGAAAACACTTAAGGAACACACGGCAATACCAAGGCAAACATTTTTGGAAATTCTTCAGTTTTGTTTAACTGATAATAACTATCTCACTTTTGACAATAAATTTTACCATCAAACATATGGTATGCCAATGGGAAACCCCCTATCGCCAACAATTGCAAATATTGTACTTGACACACTACTGGACGATGTAATTGACGAATTAAGGGCTGATAATATAGAGATTAAGTTTATCACTAAGTATGTGGATGACTTGTTTGCGATTATAAGGAAATCGGACGAAGAGAAGATATTAGGAACGATGAACGTTTATCACAATAGGATACAATTTACAATGGGACGCGGGAGGAATATGTCAATACCGTATCTGGACATCAATATCATCAAGGATAATGGAAGAATAAGGACAAATTGGTACACGAAACCCACATCTTCAGGTAGAATGGTTAACTTCAACTCTACACAACCATTGAAAATGAAGATAAGTACAGCGACGAATTTAATAAGGAAAGTATTACGGGTAAGTGATGTTGAATACAGGAAAACCAATATTAATGGAATAGGAAAGATACTTACGAAGAATAGTTACCCAACATATATGACGAACAATTTGATCAGCAAGGTACTAGAATATGGGAAACAGCAGAAAAATCCGGACACTGGGGGGGAGAAAGTTTTTTACAGTGTACCATTTATTCCCAAACTAACGGAGACAGAAGCAATGAAGGGAGTGATCACAGGGAAAACAACAACAATAGCTTACAAATCAAATATGACACTGAGGCATCTATTTACAAACAACAAAACAAAAATTGACAAACTTAAGAGTGATAATGTGGTCTATGAGGTAAAATGTGACGGTAATGAAAGGGAGAGATGTAACTTGGTTTACATTGGTACGACAAAGGGAATGTTGGGGACGAGAGTTAATGAACACGAGACGGATATTGAAAAGGGAAAAATAACGACGGCATTATCTCTGCACGTAAAGGAGTGCAATCATAAGATGGATTTTGACAATATTAAGATATTGGACAGAGAACAAAAAGAGAACAAACGATACACTCTTGAAGGCTTAAGAATACAACAAAAAATACACAATACAATGGACACGAGAGAGGACAAGGATAACACAAAACTGCAATATTCCGCTGCAATATTTAATTATTAAATCAGTTGAAGTTCTGTGATATTAGTATTAAGTTTGACTTATAGTATATGTTTGGGTTGTAATGATTATTTATTTATTTATTAATTCTGTGTCGTGAAGTCCAGTTTTTTAAATAATAAGTTAATTGACAATGTAAACAATAGAATTTCGTAAGTTGAACTGTGATATCTTAAGTTTTTCAATGATTTATGATAAAATATTTATATGTTTTTGTCGCTAGAATTCAACAATAAAAGAAAACCCCTGAAGAAGTTTGAAACAAACAAACGAAACGTTGGGTAAATAATAATAAAAATGAAAATACTTTGATTTTTATTTACACATTTGGTAACAAATGATTGACCATAAATAGCCCGTAAGATTGGAATCTTAAAAACTAAAATTGTCAACATCATTGGTCATAAATAGAAAACTAAACAAATCCGATCTATTTAAAGGAAATAAACCAACGTTTTTAAAAGGTAAAAACGTAGCAATATATTATAGGACACTGCATTACCGTTTACGGCATTACCAAATATACAAGAAAACAAAAAGGTGAAGTTGTGTCTTTTGAAGCTATTAATTCGAGTAGTGGAAGAGATATTTATCAAAGTTAAGGATATTGAATACAAATTTTGTATTATTTATTTAATACTTAACAAATTTATGGAAATTCAAGAACAACATTTTGTTTACTGTACTGTATATGGCTGCAAATTGTTACAGCAAGTGGTTTTAATATTAGAAAAAATTATCACTCATGTAATCACTCATCTTCGCAATAAAAAAAAACAAGAAAATAAGGAAAAATATTTGATTAGAATTTGACCTTAATGGTCAAATATGTTTAAATGGGGAAAAGCTCAAGATATAAAAAAGATCCTACAATAAAATAAACATATTTTGCTTAATGTCTAGACTCCAAGTGATAGATGGGACTGTTAGCAATTGAAGACATACACTCGCTCTCTAAACAAATACAAAGCATAAATGTTGCAAAAAAAAATAAGAAAAAAACTTAATAAAATGGACAATGACCATGACAACAAATGAAAGTTCTGGCTGGTAGCAAGACACAATAAACAAATTCCATATGCTGATGACAGCTATGATGATGTTTGTTGATGACATTTAATGATAATAAGCATGAACCATAAGCTAAAAAGGTAATTCATACTCAAGCTTGATTTATCAAGGGACTTAATACTACTATACTCTCTTGTAATCACTCATTTATTTAAACTAAAAATCTACAAAAGAATATTAAATGAAATGTGCAGAAAACAGGAAGTTTGTAAAATTATATCATAACAAAATCTTGTTTTTTTTCTTTCTTTTTTTGAACAAAAGTTTTAATTATACTGAATTTGGGCTTTAATTCTAAGAATAATTTTCTTATCTATATTTTTTGTTTGTTATTATTGTGGTTCTCTTCGGTGTCATTAATCTTTAGAAAATTTTTGTTAAAAATGTTTTGATAGTTTCCATAAGTTTAGTTTGCAAAGAAGTGCTTATACAATAATAATAATAACAAAATAAAAAATCCTCATACAAACTGTTAAAGACCAAATTAATCATCCTAATACCCATGTTCATGCTCGCTCTTTTACTGACTCACTCACATTCAGCTGCTAATATAAAGAAACGTTTAACAAAGTTTAAGGAATTGAAATGATATAGGGAGACTGTTGAGTTACAGTACACTGCTAACGAAACTGCATTATCAATTTGAATATAACAGCAACAATGTTATTAACATTTTTTATAAGTATGATAACATTAACTGTTAAAGCTGTTAACATTAAAGCCCCTAGGTGATCATTGTAGAAATTGAACATTCTAGTTCTGTCCGTTACAGCACCTTTTCATTCCAAACCTATTAATAACCATCATAACACCACATACCCAGTGTAGGGTAATATAAAAAGCCAAGCAGGCACACAAGGCGCTTTCATTGAAGTTTAAAAGTTTAAACTAAAACTGATTTTAAACTCTTTTTTTTTCTTCTTTGTTCTTCAGCCGTTTTCTTCTAAGACTTTGCAGCTCTTTTTCTGCTTTTACCTTAAAGCTTTTAAAACCACAAAGTCTAAAGGCGTACAGCTAAAGAAACGTGGCATTTAAACTTGGCGGCATCTTTTTGCCAAAAAAAAACAGCAAAGTGTTGAAGTTAAGGAAATCTTATAAAAATGCTCCCGTTTTCGTGTGTAAATTTCTTATAGAGTGTGTGCATGTTTTAGAAACTGGGTCAAAAGTATTAAACACAAAAAAAAAAATAGAAAAAATTTCTAAAATATTTAAAATGCTAAAAAGAATACTTTTTTCCAAAGTCTAACTTTAGTTTAGTTTTGATTACAGTTTTCAGATAACAATATTGTCTAAAGCCACACAAAAAAGAAAAAACCCCGAAAATTAATGAAAACAGAAAATCATTGAAAAACTTTATTTAAAGTTTAAAACTATTTTAGTTTTTTAAAATTTCAATACTTCTTCTAAATATAATAAATGTCATTTATTATAAATTATGCATTATTTCCTTGCCATTGTTGTTGTCTCTATATGCTCTTTGTTGTAAAATATTAAGACACAAAACTCTTCATTTACAATCATTGACAGTTGTAACGTGTCGTCTTTATCATGACAGACGACAAACCGTCATTATTGCCATCAAAACCAAGTGGAGAAAGAATGAACTCTAGCAAGAAAAAAAACAAATAAAGAAATCATCATCATAACAATATTCAATAATACAACAGCAAACAACAACCTCAGAAATATTTAGCTGCAGCAACAAACATCAGGGATAACAACAAGTACAAATAAGACAACAACAACAACAACAACAAACACAATACAACTTGTACAACAACAGCTAAAGTACAATCAGCAACAAAGTGAAGCAAGCAAAACAGCATTTGCAAAATGCACAGTGGTTTGGAATAAAAGTAATTACTCTTCAGCTAATTTTTTTTTTAAATTTTTTTCTAAATTTTTTTCTAATTTTTAAAATTTTTTTTTTAAATTTATTATTGAAATTTTTACGACAAAAAAAAAATTTGGCAAAAAAAAAATTCGGGTTAAAAATTAATTTTCCCGATTTTGACCCATTGTTGGTCCAACTTACTATAGCCTTATATACATCGTTGCAATGGACTTTGAAATATCTATCATTAGATATCCATATTGTCTATATTAATGACTAGTAATCTTGATATAGATTAAAAATAGGTCAAAAATCTAGATTGTCCCAGTTTTTACATTATCTCAGCCATTTATGGGACGAATTTCTCGATTTTAAATAGCAACTGAGCCGGAATTTTTTTTTCCAAATTTTTTTTCTTATTTTTAAAAAAAATTTAAATTAATTGGTGAAAATTTTATGAAAAAAAATGAGGTTAAAAATTAATTTTCCCGATTTTGACCCATTGTTGGTCCAACTTACTATAGCCTTATATACATCGTTGCAATGGACTTTGAAATATCTATCATTAGATATCCATATTGTCTATATTAATGACTTAGTAATCCAGGTAAAATCGAGATTGTCCTAGTTTTTTTCCTTATCTCAGCCATTTCTGGGCCGATTTTCTCGATTTTAAATAGCAACTGAGCCGGAATTTTTTTTCCAAATTTTTTTTTAAACTTTTTTTTCTAATGTTTAAAAAAATTTTAAATTTATTGGTGAAAATTTTATGATAAAAAAAAATTTGGTGAAAAAAAAATTCGGGTTAAAAATTAATTTTCCCGATTTTGACCCATTGTTGGTCCAACTTACTATAGCATTATATACATCGTTGCAATGGACTTTGAAGTATCTATCATTATATATCTATATTGTTTATATTAATGACTTAGTAATCCAGATATAGATCAAAAATAGGTCAAAAATCGAGATTGTCCCAGTTTTTTCCTTATCTCAGCCATTTCTGGGCCGATTTTCTCGATTTTAAATAGCAACTGAGCCCGAATTTTTTTCCAATTTTTTTTTAACTTTTTTTCTAATTTTAAAAAAAATTTTAAATTTATTGGTGAAAATTTTATGATAAAAAAAAAATTGGTGAAAAAAAATTCGGGTTAAAAATTAATTTTCCCGATTTTGACCCATTGTAGGTCCAACTTACTATAGCCTTATATATATCGTTGTAATGGACTTTGAAGTATCTATCATTAGATATCCATATTGTCTATATTAATGACTTAGTAATCCAGATACAGATCAAAAATCGAGATTGTCCCAGTTTTTTCCTTATCTCAGCCATGAGCCTATTTTCTCGATTTTAAATAGCAACTGAGCCGGAAAAATTCCCGATATATTGATGTATGAATCATGTATGTAATGGGGGCTACGGATAGTTGATTTCAACATACAGACGGACGGTCGGACATGGCTATATCGACTCCTATATCTATATCTTTAACGATCCAGAATATATGTATATACTTTGTGGGTTAGCAAATGAAATTTCTTTCATCCACTTATTTTAAACTTTTGCCCCACTGTTATAATATAATACTACATACAATTGACAATACATTTGCAGTGACATCCGTAAGAAGTTGTTAACATACGACAAAAACAAAGTTTTATATTTAAACAGAATAACAACCATTGTGTTGTGCACTTGAAACTTTACATAAAGTCTGTCCGTCCGTCTGTCTGTTTGTGTATCTGTACTGACTGACTGTTTTCAAGTTATTTATTCGCACGGGATTAAGAAACAGAATTTGGAATATGAACTAGTACTAGGATTAAAGTAATATAATATCAAATATAAAGTAACATAAATGATGAAATATGCAATATTGCTAAAAATATTTCTGATTATTGAGTATATTATTTGTGACTTAATAGAGGTAAGTTTATGTTATGGAAAATTAATGGTTATTTTAGTACAATAATCGATTTTAAATAAAGTTATAAATAAAGTAAATTGTGAAAGAATTTTTGGTCAACAAATATTCAGTGACAAATCCTGACCCTTTGGGGGTGATTAATGTATGATTCACAATTTTATTAAGTAGAACAACGGTATCACAAAGGGACCTAAGCTTGGATCCAAGAAATATATTTTTCAGGCGGCTTTCAAATAAACCTAAACTAAAATAAGTGCTTCCAACATTTTTTTAAAATTTTTGCGGACATAGGAAGGAATTAACATGTTATTTAATTAAATAAAAATGCTAAATTTTCTATAGAAATTTTATTTGGATAAATTTTATTCGGATAAATTTTCTGTGGAAATTTTATTCGGATAAATTTTCTGTGGAAATTTTATTCGGATAAATTTTCTGTGGAAATTTTATTCGGATAAATTTTCTGTGGAAATTTTATTCGGATAAATTTTCTATGGAAATTTTATCCGGATAAATTTTCTATGGAAATTTTATCCGGATAAATTTTCTGTGGAAATTTTATTCGGATAAATTTTCTGTGGAAATTTTATTCGGATAAATTTTCTGTGGAAATTTTATTCGGATAAATTTTCTGTGGAAATTTTATTCGGATAAATTTTCTGTGGAAATTTTATTCGGATAAATTTTCTGTGGAAATTTTATTCGGATAAATTTTCTATAGAAACTTTATTCGGATAAATTTTCTGTGGAAATTTTATTCGGATAAATTTTCTGTGGAAATTTTATTCGGATAAATTTTCTGTGGAAATTTTATTCGGATAAATTTTCTGTGGAAATTTTATTCGGATAAATTTTCTGTGGAAATTTTATTCGGATAAATTTTCTGTGGAAATTTTATTCGGATAAATTTTCTATAGAAACTTTATTCGGATAAATTTTCTATAGAAACTTTATATTCGGATAAATTTTCTATAGAAACTTTATATTCGGATAAATTTTCTATAGAAACTTTATATTCGGATAAATTTTCTATAGAAACTTTATATTCGGATAAATTTTCTATAGAAACTTTATATTCGGATAAATTTTCTATAGAAACTTTATATTCGGATAAATTTTCTATAGAAACTTTATATTCGGATAAATTTTCTATAGAAACTTTATATTCGGATAAATTTTCTATAGAAACTTTATATTCGGATAAATTTTCTATAGAAACTTTATATTCGGATAAATTTTCTATAGAAACTTTATATTCGGATAAATTTTCTATAGAAACTTTATATTCGGATAAATTTTCTATAGAAACTTTATTCGGATAAATTTTCTATAGAAACTTTATTCGGATAAATTTTCTATAGAAACTTTATTCGGATAAATTTTCTATAGAAACTTTATTCGGATAAATTTTCTATAGAAACTTTATTCGGATAAATTTTCTATAGAAACTTTATTCGGATAAATTTTCTATAGAAACTTTATTCGGATAAATTTTCTATAGAAACTTTATTCGGATAAATTTTCTATAGAAACTTTATTCGGATAAATTTTTTATAGAAATTTTATTCGGATAAATTTTTTATAGAAATTTTATTCGGATAAATTTTCTATAGAAACTTTATTCGGATAAACTTTCTATAGAAACTTTATTCGGATAAACTTTCGATAGAAACTTTATTCGGATAAACTTTCTATAGAAACTTTATTCGGATAAACTTTCTATAGAAACTTTATTCGGATAAACTTTCTATAGAAACTTTATTCGGATAAACTTTCTATAGAAACTTTATTCGGATAAACTTTCTATAGAAACTTTATTCGGATAAATTTTCTATAGAAACTTTATTCGGATAAATTTTCTATAGAAATTTTATTCGGATAAATTTCTATAGAAATTTTATTCGGATAAAGTTTCTATAGAAATTTTATTCGGATAAATTTTCTAAAGAAATTTTATTCGGATAAATTTTCTATAGAAATTTTATTCGGATAAATTTTCTATAGAAATTTTATTCGGATAAATTTTCTATAGAAACTTTATTCGGATAAACTTTCTATAGAAACTTTATTCGGATAAACTTTCTATAGAAACTTTATTCGGATAAACTTTCGATAGAAACTTTATTCGGATAAACTTTCTATAGAAACTTTATTCGGATAAACTTTCTATAGAAACTTTATTCGGATAAACTTTCTATAGAAACTTTATTCGGATAAACTTTCTATAGAAACTTTATTCGGATAAATTTTCTATAGAAACTTTATTCGGATAAATTTTCTATAGAAATTTTATTCGGATAAATTTCTATAGAAATTTTATTCGGATAAAGTTTCTATAGAAATTTTATTCGGATAAATTTTCTAAAGAAATTTTATTCGGATAAATTTTCTATAGAAATTTTATTCGGATAAATTTTCTATAGAAATTTTATTCGGAAGAATTTGAAATTATTCGAATACTTTTCTTAAAGATTATTCGAATAATTTACACAATGATTTTATAAAAAAAAATTTAAGATTTTTTTAAATAATTTAATAAACTGATTAAATAACAATTTATCAATTATTTGAAATTTTTAATAATATTCGCATATATTCGAATAATTTTTAAAAGATTAATCGATTAATTATATTCTCAAAAATGCAAAAAAATGTCTAATAGTTCTGTTTAACAATTTGTTTATTTAAATTTGCAAAAATAATGTTTTGGTTTCGTGATTTCTTTAAATTTTCTCAAAGTTTTCAATACATATTTTAATAATGCTAACATTCATTGACCACAATGATGACTACATCTGCAAAGTAGAATTTCTGCAGCTATTTTTCGAGTACATTTCAATATGCAAATGCGTTAAAATATCCCAACAACTACAATAACCGCTTATTTTATTCGTATGACAAAGTCTATGTCATTTTAGCAAACTCTGGCTCTCGGTTCTACTCTTTCATGTCTGTGGATAATGTTGTCGACTATGTAGAAAATGATGACGTGTCTGCCATCTCTGAGTCGAAGTGTCGTTAGTTTATGATTTCGGAAAACAAAGTAAAAAAAAGAAAAACGCTTTTGAACACGATAAAACTGAATTATTAGCAAAAATTTATGTACGAAATGTCTGCATTAATGTTTTGCATCTTGGTACTGTCGTTGTGTCTATCTGTACGATTGTGTATCTTACAACTGCATACATTGTGGCAACGAGCGAGCTAAATTCAAGTGAACTAAACCGCACCGCATTGTGTGAACGAACAGAAAAAGCAACACGGTGCAGAAAACCTGCATGATTTTAATAAACCAAGTGCATTAACGGCGGCCAACAACAACAACAGCAGCAGTAAAATCCATTGAATCCATTTGGCATACAATCGATATTCGAATAAATTCAACTGCATCAACTTACTCGCACTCTCTCAATTGTGCACTTAAATTTAAATAATATGAATTCCCACCTGACCATAGTATTCTGGAACTTGATCTCCATAGAACTTTATTCAAACGTTTCTCTTACAAGAATGCAAGAACAACTATCGTACACGATTCGAAAAATGTTCACCTTTCACTAAATTTGGGTAGTTCAGGAACGAACTAGTTCAATTCAACGATTCACTTGATTGAGCAATATCAATAACGAATCATTAGCAATATCGATCGAGATTTATTTTTTTTTCAGAAAAAACTTACGGAGAAATAATCCGTATTTAGAACATTCTTATTTCGGAAAATTCTCAATATTTTAATGAACTTGTTTTTTGAAGTTTCATAAATTTAGACTGATTGGTCGTTTGGGTTGTGCGGTTAAGAAGAAGTTCACTTCACATTAGCAGTTGTAAGTATGTCTGATGGAAAAGTAGGTAAACAGCAGAATAACATAAAGAAATATTTATAAATGCTTTTGTATGCAAATTAAACATTTGGTTAAACTTGTCATTTTAATCGATTAAGAAACAAATGAAGCGAATTTGAAATACTTGTACTGTGGTGGCTTAGAAGGGGGAATTGCAATTCCCTTGCTAAAGTGATAAGCCGAAGATTTCCTGAGACACAGAGTCTAAAATGCCAGAGCATAATTTTATTTATACTACTTAGCGGAGTTCATTAGTAAGTGCAAATGGTGAAAAATACAAAATTGTATAGCTTTTTTGTGTATTTTGTTCTATGATTGTTCTGATATTTTGCACTTCCAATGTTGTAATACTGTTCACACTTAATTTTAATCTCCGCTCTGTTTATAATCAAATAGCTTTTTTTCATCACTATGGAAAATATGCTTCTTAGAAGCAATTCTGTATGGGACTAAATGATCGATGGTAAGCGAGAAATCCAAAGCTAAGATTAAAACAGGGAAAATACACACAAATCGTTTCCAAGTGGGAAATAACCATACGAATTTTGTACTAACAAAGCGTCATATGCTGGAAGTTTTGCTTTACTTTTTTAATTTGAAAAAAAGAGCCACTGAAGCACACCGATTGCTCTCCAAAGCTTATGGTGAATGTGTTCAATCGGCTGCAACGTGCGAGAGATAGTTTGTCCGGTGATTTTGACACGGAAGACAAAGATCTCCCAGGTCAGTCAAAAAAGTTTGAAGACTAGGAATTGCACACATTACTCCATGAAGATTGTTGTCAAACTCATCAAGAGCTTGCAAAAATTGGAAGCTACTCAAGCAGCAATTTCAAAAAGTTTGAGAACAGTTGGATTCATCCAAAAGCATTGAAATTGGGTAACATACAAATTGAAACCGAGTAACCTTGAAAGGGTTTGCTTGTCCGAAATGTTAATTTTTGCACCAAAACATTACTTGCTCTGAAAAATGGATCCATAACCCGAAGAGTAAGAGATCTTACCGAAAGCCCGGCCAACCAGCCGAATCGACACCAAAACAAAGTAATGCTTTGTATTTGGTGGGAGCATTAGGGTCTGATCTATTATGAGCTGCTGAAATCTGGCAAGACCATCACATGGAACCTGTACCGATCGCAACTGATTTGTTTGAAGCGAGCATTAACCGAAAAACGTCCAAAATATGCGACTAGACATGAAACCGTAATATTCCATCATGACGGCGCTCGGCCACATTATGCAATACCTATTGTAAAGTATTTAGAATGAAGCATTGGACTTGTTGTCCTAAGCTTCATTCTTGGACACCATTGTTTTCCAGCCATTTTGATGCTTTAATAATAAAGTCAGTCTTAATTAAATCGGCAATAGATAGTCAGGTTCTGTCAATAAGTATTTGTTGACTAAATATTCTACGCCTTAAGACCCCAAGAGCCGGTCAATGACTGAGTAGAGATTGTCTCGCCTCTTGATGTCTTGCTGCTAGGGATTCGCCTTTTAACCTTTATGAAATGGCTTCCATAAGGTTTTTAGGTGTAATTTAGTTAAAAATATCGCAAGTCGCGTGCTCTGCATATCCATATTAGGCCAGATTGTTTGGCTCTCCTTTCTTTGGCAATGAGTGAAAGTTTGTTTTTCTCTAAAGAGAGGAATTTTAATACCACGACTGAATTCGTTCATGAATAATTCAAATCCTTTTTTTAGGTGGAATCTTGAATCACTATCATCGGCAATTTCATCAGCTATCAATGTCCAGGAATCCATACAAGCCGATGAATACTTTGCTCTATTCTCTAAAGACACTCGGAAATGATGTGATAAACACATTTCGATGTGATAAACACATTTTCAAGGGATCTAATGACTGGTAATAGTTTTAGTAGTTGAACAAACAGTTCAAGCTAAATCAATCTATATTACCGCACGTGGAGTTTAGATAACTCACAATATAGAGCCCGTAAAAAACTTTAATTACTACTTCAGACATTTCCTAGTCGTTTACTCTCTTCTTTCGTTGATCACAATTGGCCCTTAGATCGCACACTGGGGCAGAATCAACATTTTTATACCCTACACCACCATAGTGGGGAGGGTATTATGCGTTTGTGCAGATGTTTGTAACGTACAAAAATATTAGTCTAGCACCCACCTTAAAGTATACCGATCGACTTAGAATCACTTTCTGAGTCGATTAAACGATGTCCGTCCGTCCGTCCGTCCGTCCGTCTGGTTGGCTGGCTGGCTGTCCATGTAAACCTTGTGCGCAAAGTACAGGTCGCAATTTTGAATATATTTCGATAAAATTTGGTACATATAATTTTTTCGGCCCAAGGACGAACCCTATTGAAACTGGCTGAAATCGGTCCATTATTTCATATAGCCCCCATACGAATGTCCTCCCGAAATTGGACTTTATCGGTCATAAATGTTTATTTATATATGTATCTACACAAATTTCGCTCCAAATAACTTTTATACATACGAAATTCATGTCACCAAATTTTATTACGATCGGTGCATAATTAGTCATACCTCCCATATAAGACCCGCTTCCGAAAATCACTTTAACGTGCATAAATCGCTTAAAAATGTTGGTATACACACAAAATTCAACATAGTTAACTTTAATATAGACATAAATCACATGACCTAATTTTATGGTGATCGGTCCATAATTGGTCATAGCTCCCATATAAGGCCCACTTCCAAAAATCAATCAAAAATATAAATTATTGATATTTTAAAAGAAAAATATTTTTACTCATTTACTTGGTGTAGGGTATTATATGGTCGGGCTTGACCGACCATACTTTCTTACTTGTTTGGAAATAAGTCTGGTATTTCTAAACGGCTCATCCGATCGGGATAAAATTTGACATGGGCGTAGCCAAGGGGCCAATAAACCTGTAATAAAATCTTTATTTATTAAAAAAACTCAATGAAATAACAAAATGTAAAAAGCTTGTCAAAAGGTCAAAGGGTATGAATAGGGAACACATCAAGGTTTCTAAAATTGCTTCCCGTTTTTTGATCCCAGCTTTGGGATTTTAGAACATGTGGCCCAAAGTTGAAATTTTAATAAAAAATAGGTCACATTCCGAAGGGCTTTGACATACTAGAAAAATAGGACATTGTTTTTATAACAAAATGATCTTCATAAATATTCCTTACAGATAAATATAGAATTGTTATATGTTCTTAAAGAAAGTTTATTTTTCAACCAACGAGGAACGTTATTGACTGATAAATTTAACATGGATATTTCATTGCAGGTGGCCGATTGGCACACTCTACATAACTAGTCACTAATAAATTCGATAGTACTAACTCCCAACCTTTCTTTTTCTATGTAGTCAAATGCTCTAATCATTAAACCACAGAGCTGTTTATACTGCTCTCTATTTGTTAGTAAGAATTGCATGTGAGTCTACTCTCAAATTTTGAGTACCAAAATACCAACGGTTCCATTCAGCATTACATGTGGTCATTGAAGAGGTATATTTTAGAGGATTTAA
This sequence comes from Calliphora vicina, assembly GCF_958450345.1. NCBI lineage: Eukaryota > Metazoa > Arthropoda > Insecta > Diptera > Calliphoridae > Calliphora > Calliphora vicina. The sequence continues at coordinate 96,260,487 of NC_088784.1, read as the reverse complement.
TTTTACTTGAATTTTTTTGCAAAAACTTAAGGCGAATATCTGATTAATATTTTTTACCGAATACTCTGCACAGTGGTACAGAAAAAAGGGAAAAGAAGCTGTAACTTCTGATTTTAATGAAGTTTGAAACTCAATAAAAATAATTTTTTGTCAAATTTATCATAAAAGTATTCTATGAATTTTTTAATTGTAAGTAATTTATGTATGGGGGATGCCAGTGGGATGGTATCAAAATAAATGTACTTGATATGTCTTGAGTAGGGTTTTTGTCACGGGAATTCTCGGTACAAATTTCTCGGGAATTTTGCCAATTTTTCACTACCCGATTCCCAGGATTTTTAGTCGGGAATCCCTGCAATTTAAAACTGAAGAAACTACAAAGAAAACAAGTTACAAAGCTATTTTTTCACCAACAAATTTGAAAGGTTTTTTTTACAGTTTTTATTTGGGGTTTTTCAAATGATACAATAATTTAAAAAGACATACGGGTATCGCTTTCTTCGCTATCTATAAGACGTCAGAGTATATACATATTGTTATTATTTATTGGGTCGCAAAAAAAAATTGTGGAAGTACACTTAACGGTCATGGTATAACAAAGGATAGAAAGAATTAATTAATTCTTAATTCCATTTTCGAGATCAAAATAAATTGTGTCTCTTAACGATTCAGTATGTATTGAATTCATTCCTTAGTGAATTTAATCATTTGAGAATTCGTTATTTATAGAATTAATTTCTTATTAAATTATTATAAATTTCTTCAAATCCATAACAAAATGTATCGAATGATTAAATTTTTCTTTTTTTTCAATTCATTTGTAAATGATTAAAAGCAAAACAAACCTGAATGACGAAACAAATTTAAACTCAATTTGTAGTAGATTTGAATTAACAAAAATTTAATCATTCAAAGTTTGAATAAATTCAAAATTAATTCAACTCAAACAAAAGCTTTTGAATTAAGCTAAATAATAAAATATTGGTAATGGACTTATGAAAGGAAAGGCAGACATTTTTTAATTACGGATTCAAATTTTAATGAATTAAGCTCAAATTTAGTTAATTAATACGAATATAAGATTATAACACTATGTTTTTATATGAAATTTGGCTATAATATTCCTAATTGACAGTATCATTATATATTTCGGGAATAGTCGGGTACCCGGGAATGTAAAAAAAAAAATTTCCCGATTCACGGGAATCAAAAAAGGTCGGGAAATTAAAAACCCTAGTCTTGAGTTACAAAATATTTATTTTGATAGATAGACCACTCGTATCCCACTAAGACACCAAAAAGCTCTTAAAGGAATGGACCTAAGCTTTCATTTGAGCAAAAAAAAAAGTTTTAAAAAGAGGGTCCATTTTAAAAAAAGTTAGATTTTGCAAAAAAACTTAAAAAATTGCATATTTTGAGTTACAAAACATTTATTTTGATAGATATCCCACTCGCATCCTACTAAGCGACTAAAGGACAAGGAAAATATCTGAGTTTTTTGTTGAGCAAAAAAAAAATTAAAAAGAAAAAAAAGTCAACAAAGTTTCCATATTTTGAATTACAAAACATTTTTTTTGATAGATATCGAACTCGCATCCCACTAAGCGACCAAATAGGTCCTCAAAGATAATATCCAAGCTTTATTTTAGGAATAAAAATAAAAAAGGGCCCATTTTGAAAAAAAAACCAAAAAAGTTTTTGATTTCGGAAAAAGTATTAAAATTTTTTTTTTAAATATTTCTTTTCGACAGATTTTAGAAATAGCTATGTAAACTATTTGGGACAACCTTTGCTAAGAACAATAGGTAATAAGTTACATGGATGAGAAAAATCACATGTTTGGCCAAAATCTCAAATTTTGATCCCCTCTAGCTCCGAGAGATCTTGGCCGATCTTATTGAAAAATTCTGTCTGAATTACTATCCAATAGGTCAATCGATTTTAAATGTTGGTTCACTTGACGTGAAATCCTCCATATTTTTTAAAAATATACCAAATTCCCTTTCCTTTGATGTAAAAATATCAATGAAGAGAAGAAAAAACTATGTTTTCTATTTAATTGAAATCTTGCCTAAATTTTGAACCACTTTATTAAGGTATAGCATTTTTTATTTACTTTGGTTTTCAATTGATCTGGTAGTTTGAAAGATACATATTTAGAAAGCATTAATATAAATCTTTAGTACGAATTCTAATATTAATCTAAACAAATTGTCTTGCTTAAAATCTCTTTAAATAACACTGCTAATTTTCTAAAACCAAAAAAAAAACAATTTCATTTTAAATTAGCACTTAAACATGTCAGCCAGTTTGTAAAACTAATACGCCTATAATCAGCGAAATAATTATGAGGCCATTTGTTATTTTTGTACCTGTCAGTAGGCAGTTTAAATGTTGTTGACACATTTTGTACTTGGCGTTCCGTTGATGCCACCCAACAACAACTTCCACTCCACTAGTGTAATCATTATAAATTTTGTTAATCATTTTATCCTTTTTAATTAATTGAAACATGTAGTTAAGTTTCTGGGGTTTTTTTTATTATTATTTTCTTTTGTGTTCTTTTATACACAAGTGTAAATTTAATATTCCTCTATTTAGAGGCGGCCTGCAAAACGCACCAAAAAAACAAACATCATCATGTTTGCGTTTAAGATTAGAGTTTAGAGAGCTTTGCAAAGCAGCAACAACATTTCTCATTTGAATATGGACGATATATGGTCTTGTCATGCAATCCAACTTTATGTGGATTTAAGTCATAAAACTATACTTAATTTAATAAAGTTTTATTTTTATTGTAAGTAGGAAAGGTGGGAATATGGTCAATAGAGTAGGGTGCAGTAGAGAGTTTGTTGTGTTGTTAGTAACAGGAACTATTAGAATATTCAAATCAAGCTAAATTAAAGAAGATGGACTGGGTCAAACTTTGGCAAACTATTGTAAATATTTCCTAGCTTTTCTAGCTGACTGTTACGAACTAGCGATTTTACCTATCACTAGGGTCATATAGGGAAGTCAATTGTCCAAACTGTTTCCAAATTGTGAAAGGTATTCTTAATTCGTTATCTACTTACAAAAATCTCCTTACAACTTTCACATAATAATTGTCCTTGTAATGTCCGCAAAAGTTAATAAAACTTTTCGTTGTACAATGTTTTTTTGAGTCATGTAGAATATTTAGCCAACATTTAAATACTTTTTATGCGTATTTATGTACATAATAAAATTTTACTTAACTTTGTTTTCTTGCTGTTGGTCTACTTTACTTTACTTAACTTATTTAGTTTTTTTTTCTACATGGTATTTAGTTAAATCGAGTTAAGCATAATTTTGTTTGTTGCCGGTGGTAAAACTTACACAAGCCGCTTAAATTCATAAAGATAAACTTTATTATTTAATTTGAGATTAAAACTGTAACTAAATACGAGCTGTAGAATGAATAAATATTTTTTGTGTGTTTTGTAAGGATTTTGATAAAAAACTACACAAACGACAAAACAAACATTTAATTTCAACAATTTAGCAAAGAACAATTTTATGTAAACTATTTTGAATGTGTAGGAGTTATGTTAAAAGAATTTGTTGTAACACGTATTTAGTCTGAGTTAATGTGAAATTTAATATTCCGCCATTAATCTTAATGAACAAATTATGAAATACAGTAAAATTTAGATAAGATATGTTAAGCACAAAATGAAATCATGAACCATAACCAACAATTTGGGCAAAATTAAAAATATTTATACGACAACAAATTTATAGAAATTCATAAGAACTTGCCCTTAAATAACTAAGAATATTAATGGAAAAGAACGATTAATCGGTAAAATTTGCAATAATTTAGATAGGTACTTAACTTTTTCAATTCCAAAAAAGAATAATTATGTTAATCGATTAATCGGATTTTCCAAAATTCGTATAATATATGAGAAAAACAAATAATGTGAAAAAATATCTTCGAACTCATTTTAATCAGTTATTGTGACGAGTACAAAAATCGGTTATCCGATTAATCGTAGAAAATTTTTCTTAAAATGGAAATAAATCAAACAAATTTTATTTCATAAAATAGTAAGGAAAATAGTTATATTTTGATAAAGAATTTTTATCCGATTAACCGGTTTTCAAATTATTCGCAAAAGCAAAAACCGATTTTAGATTAATCGTTGAAATTTTTCTTTAAAATGAAAATAAAACGCAAAGTTTTCCTTAATAAAAAAAAAAATTTATAAATTTAAAAAAAATTTATTCGATTAATCGATGTTCCTATTTTATTCGTAGAATTCCATAAAAAAGCACCAACATCATAATTATTATCTAAACGTTAAGATATCATAACAAAATATAAATTTTTAGCAATTTTAATCGGTTATTTAGACGAATAAAAAAAACCGGATATTCGATTAATCGGCAATTTTTTGCATATTTTTTTTTAGCAAAATTATAATATTATTATTTTTTTTAGCAAAATAATATGGAAAATTCTTAAATTCTAAAATAAAATTTTTATCCGATTAACCGGTTTTCAATTTATTCGTAAATGCAAAAACCGCTTTTAGATTATTCGTTGAAATTTTGCTTAAAATTAAAATAAAACAAAATATTTTACTTTATTTAAAAAAAAAATTATTCGATTAATCGATTATTCGTTATAGAATTCCATAAAAAGGCAGCAACATTATAATTATTATCTAAACTTTAAGATATCATAACAAAATATAAATTTTTAACAATTTTAATCGATTATTTTGACGAATAAAAAAAACCGGATATTCGATTAATCGGCAATTTTTTGCATAATTTTTTAAGCTAAATAAAAGTAATATATTTTTTTTGATAACAATAAGGAAAATAATTAAATTTCAATATAAAATTTTTATCCGATTAATCGGGTTTCAAATTAATGGTAAATGCAAAAACCGGTTTTAGATTAATCGTTGAAATTTTCTTCAAATTGAAAATAAAACGCAATATTTTACGTTATTTAAAAAATTAAAATTTAATTTAAAAAAATTTATTCGATTAATCGAATAAGTATAGATAAATAGAATTCCATAAAAAAACAACAACATCATAAATATTACCTAAATGTTAAGATATCATAACAAAATATAAATTTTTAAAAATTGTAATCGGTTATTTTGACGCATAAAAAAACGCATATTCGATTAATCGGCAATTTTTTCAGCAAGATAAAAAGGAAAATTATTAAATTTTTATATAAAATTTTTATCAGATTAACCGGTTTTCAAATTATTCGTAAATGTAAAAACCGGTTTCAGATTAATCGTTGAAATTTTGCTTAAAATGAAAATAAAACAAAATATTTTACTTTATTTAAAAAAAAAAAAAATATTCGATTAATCGATGTTCCTATTATTCGTTATAGAATTCCATAAAAAAGCACCAACATCATAATTATTACCTAAACGTAAAGATATCATAACTAAATATAAATTTTAAACAATTTTAATTGGTCATTTGGACGAATAAAAAACCGGTTATTCGAATAATCGGCAATTTTATGCATAATTCTTTAAGCTAAATAAAAGTAAAATATTTTTTTAGAAAGCAATAAGGAACATTATTAAATTTAAATATAAAACTTTTATCCGATTAATCGGTTTTCAAATTATTCGTAAATGCAAAAACCGGTTTTAGATTAATCGTTGAAATTTTCTTCAAAATGAAAATAAAACGCAATATTTTACTTTATTTAAAAAAAATATATTTAATTAAAAAATATTTATTCGATTAATCGATGTTCCTATTATTCATAATAAAATTCCTTAAAAAAGCACCAACATCATAATTATTACCTAAACGTTAAGACATCATAACAAAATAAAAAATTTTAACAATTTTAATCGGTTATTTTAACGAATAAAAAAACCGGTTATTCGATTAATCGTTGAAATTTTGTTCAAAAGGAAAATAAAACGCAATATTTTACTCTATTTAAAAAAATAAAATTTAATTAAAAAAAAATTATTCGATTAATCGATGCATTTTAACAATATTATTATTCGTGTTAGAATAAAAAAGCACCAACATCATAATTATTACCTAAGCGTTAAGATATCACAACAAAATATAAATTTTTAACAATTTTAATCGGTTATTTTGACGAATAAAAAAAAACGGATATTCGATTAATCCGCAATTTTTTCCATATTTTTCTTTGCTTTATTTAAATGTAATTAAATAAGGTAAAAAAATAATAAATTTGAACCAAATTTTTTTAAATAGACTAAACTGCAAATAGACAAGTTTTGAGGGCGAAACACCACTTTTTGTCAATGGTACCCCTTTTTCTATATTCAAGATGTTCGATTGCTGCTTTTGGCTGTTTGAACATTTAAAAGTGTGAAGTAAAATTTGCCAATGCGAATACCTCTATTAAACTTTAAAATTTATAAGTACCACCAAAGAAAATATTATTTATGTCTTCTAAATACTACAAAATGTAAAGTTAATTTCAGACTATTGTTTTATTATTTAAACAAAAAATAAACAAATTACTTGTCATTTTTATTGAATTTTAGCTTAAAGGCATGTGTTTGTTTTTATTTAAACATGAACAAACTGTGGATTTAAGTTAAACTATGTTTTGTTTTCATTTCAGTTTTATTTCTTTAAGTATTTCCCAGCTAATTTTGATTAATAGTTTTTAGCACATTTTGACAGTTGTGCCTGTCATTCGGAGAAAAAAAGCATAAAATCTGTTAAACAACTACAATATACAGACATACATCGGATAAACAATACAACACAAATTATTGAAGTATGAATTTGAAAACGCTTAAAGTTTAATATATATTTTTTTAATATCTTTTAGGAGGGGTGTTACTCGTATTACAACAAATTTGTTACATTGAGACATATAAAATTAATAGTGATATTTATGCCTGTAGTTTTTAAATAAGTATTTTTTTGTTGCTGGGAATTTTATGTAAAAACAGCTGTTTTTTAGTGTATTTCTTTATGAATTTATTACCAGATTTGCTTGTAATGGGCCCCTCCCTTATTGAAGCGTAGTTGGGAAATACATCAGCAAAAATCCACACAAATCATTTCCTATTGTAGAACAGGAAAAACATTAATTTGTTAAATTATTATGCAATTTAGCTTTCGAACAATATATTATATTTTTAGTAACATAAATGAATTTTTTACATACGTATAGTATTTGTATCACAATTCCCCCCCAAAAATACCAACATATTCCAATAGTAATGATTAGCCAAAATTATATGCTAAAAAATATGTATATTTGAAAATTACAATAACACATAGTTTTGAAAATACTTCTATGAACTTTTCAAACATATTTATTAATGATGAGTCATGTTATATATTAGATTGCTTCAAGACTGTGTAGGGGAAATAATTTGCAAGCTACTGGACGCAACTAATAATGGAATTTTCCCCAGAATAATGTTAATCCCGTCCCATCGATCCTGAAGCAAAAAAAAAAAAAAAATATACGCAAAATTTTTCGATTAATCGAATATCCGTTTTTTTATTCGTCAAAATAACCGATTAATATTGCCAAAAATTTATATTTTGTTATGATATCTTAACATTTAGGTAATATTTATGATGTTGGTGCTTTTTTATAGAATTCTTTGAAAACCGGTTAATCGGATAAAAATTTTATATTAAAATTTAATAATTTTCCTTGCTATTTTGCTAAAAAAAATTGGCGATTAATCGAATATTCGGTTTTTTATTCGTCAAAATAACCGATTAAAATGGTTAAAAACTTATATTTTGTTATGATATCTTAACATTTAGGTAATAATTATGATGTTGGTAAATTTTTATAGAATTCTATAACGAATAATACGAACATCGATTACTCGAATACATTTTTTTAAATTAAATTTTATTTTTTTTAAATAAAGTAAAATATTTTGTTTTATTTTTATTTTGATGAAAATTTCAACGATTAATCTAAAACCGGGTTTTGCATTTACGAATAATTTGAAACCCGGTTAATCGGATAAAAATTTTATATTAAAATTTTATAATTTTCCTTATTATTTAGCAAGACAAATTATTTTATTATTTTGCTAAAAAAAATTATACAAAAAATTGCCGATTAATCGAATATCCGGTTTTTTTATTCGTCAAAATAACCGATAAAAATTAATCTAAAACCGGTTTTTGCATTTACGAATAATTTTAAAACCGGTTAATCATATAAAATTTTAATAATTTTCCTTTTTATCTTCCTAAAAAAATTGTCGAATAATCGAATATCCGTTTTTTTTATTCGTCAAAATAACAGACTAAAAATCTTAAAAATTTATATTTTGTTATAATATCTTAACATTTAGGTAATATTTATGATGCTGGTGCTTTTTTATGGAATTCTATAACGAATAATAGGAACATCGATTAATCGAATAAATTTTTTTAAATTAAATTTTATTTTTTTTAAATAAAGTAAAATATTGCGTTTTATTTTCATTTTGAAGAATATTTCAACGATTAATCTAAAACCGGTTTTTGCATTTACGAATAATTTGAAAACCGGTTAATCGGATAAATATTTTATATTAAAATTTAATAATTTTCCTTGTTATCTTGCTAAAAAAAATTTCCGATTAATCGAATATGCGGTTTTTTTATTCGTCATAATAACCGATTAAAAATTTATATTTTGTTATGATATCTTAACATTTAGGTGATAATTATGATGTTGGTGCTTTTTTATGTAATTCTATAACAAATAATAGGATCATCGATTTTGAAGAAAATTTCAACGATTAGTCTAAAACCGGGTTTTGCATTTGCGCATAATTTGAAAACCGTTTAATCGGATAAAAATTTTATATTAAAATTTGACAATTTTTTACTTATTATTTTGCTAAAAAAAATTATGCAAAAAATTGCCGATTAATCGAACATTCGGTTTTTTATTCGTCAAAATAACCGATTAAAACTGTTAAAATTTTTTATTTTGTTATGATATCTTAACGTTTAGATAATAATTATGATGTAGGTAAATTTTTATGGAATTCTATAATGAATAATATGAACATCGATTAATCGAATAATTTTTTTTTTTAAATAAAGAAAAATATTGCGTTTTGTTTTCATTTTAAGCAAAATTTTAACGATTAATCTAAAACTGATTTTTGTATTTACGAATAATTTGAAAACCGGTTAATCGGATACAAATTTTATATTAAAATTTAAGAATTTTCCCTATTATTTTGCTAAAACAACAATAAATCTCATAAAACTGAGACAACATTTTCTATAGAAAATCTCTCACTCAGAAAACTGCGAGAACATTTTCTATAGAAAATCTCTCTCTCAGGAAACTGCGAGAACATTTTCTATAGAAAATCTCTCTCTCAGAATCTGAGAGAACATTAGAATATAAATTTGCATACTCATTTGTGGTAGCACACTAATGGACACGGTGTATTTAAAATACATAATGCAACTTCATTACTTTAACAATGCCAACAATCTGGCTTTCCATCTTTCTGACAATAAAGTAATTATATTCAACATCATCATTATTATTATTAAATATTATCAGCCATGTTAACCACCACATCTTTCCACACATCCTATATTCCCATTCGTATTCATATTATGGCCGGGATTTATGATAACTAGTATTTAGTATTAATTTTTAGCATGAGTATATTTTATCTTAATGTCCATTAACTATTTATAATCAACACACATACCATACATCCCTCATATTCATATACATAACCCAGATGACCAGAGCATTTGCAAAATTTTGTCAGCAACGAAACGCCGAAGCGAGTGGTTACTCTTGCAACCACTCGAGAACGGCTTCAGATTTAGGCAACAAAACTTTCATTCTCTAATCAAAAATTTATCGAATTTAACTTTCGAAAAACTATGAAGAATAATTCGGTATTTTATTTAAAATTTTTACCAGTCACATTTAAACAATTTCTCGATTATATCTGTTCTAAAATTATTCCAGTTTGCCAAAAATCCGATTGTTTGGTCGGCTGGGTTAAGCCACAAATCCACAATGCATTCGTATTGAATTTCACATGATTTTTTCCCGTTGAAGCATGACGGTTTAAAAAAAAGAAACAACATTTGGCGCCAATAACTTTTGTATTTAACTTAAATTTTCGCTACTTGTTTTTTTGCTTGTCTGAATTTTGGTTGTCTTTTCAACGGTTGTGAAATGTACGCGCGGAGATTTTATGTTTGATTTAAGATTAGGGGTCCCACACACACTTGAAATGTCTGAACTCAAACACGTTCATTTTATGTAAAGTGTTCAAAAAAGTGGTAATAATGCTAACAACTACAAAAAAAAAGAGTGAAATATTAAATGTTGGTAACAGCAAAAGAAGTAATAATTATGTTGTAATTTAATATTGATCTACAAGTGTTAAACTACATGTAATTTTTTGGCCAAATATTAGTTGGAGTGTGAGGAAAATTCCAAATTATTTTCCATTTTATCAAACAAATTTTAGATAGAAAATTAGATCTTGCCTCAGTTTTCTAACTGTGTGAGAGATTTTCTATAGAAAATCTTGTCTCAGTTTTCTAACTGAGTGAGAGATTTTCTATAGAAAATCTTGTCTCAGTTTTCTAACTGAGTGAGAGATTTTCTATAGAAAATCTTGTCTCAGTTTTCTAACTGAGTGAGAGATTTTCTATAGAAAATCTTGTCTCAGTTTTCTAACTGAGTGAGAGATTTTCTATAGAAAATCTTGTCTCAGTTTTCTAACTGAGTGAGAGATTTTCTATAGAAAATCTTGTCTCAGTTTTCTAACTGAGTGATTGATTTTCTATAGAAAATCTTGTCTCAGTTTTCTAACTGAGTGATTGATTTTCTATAGAAAATCTTGTCTCAGTTTTCTAACTGAGTGATTGATTTTCTATAGAAAATCTTGTCTCAGTTTTCTAACTGAGTGATTGATTTTCTATAGAAAATCTTGTCTCAGTTTTCTAACTGAGTGATTGATTTTCTATAGAAAATCTTGTCTCAGTTTTCTAACTGAGTGATTGATTTTCTATAGAAAATCTTGTCTCAGTTTTCTAACTGAGTGAGAGATTTTCTATAGAAAATCTTGTCTCAGTTTTCTAACTGAGTGAGAGATTTTCTATAGAAAATCTTGTCTCAGTTTTCTAACTGAGTGAGAGATTTTCTATAGAAAATCTTGTCTCAGTTTTCTAACTGAGTGAGAGATTTTCTATAGAAAATCTTGTCTCAGTTTTCTAACTGAGTGAGAGATTTTCTATAGAAAATCCTGTCTCAGTTTTCTGACTGAGAGTGAGAGATTTTCTATAGAAAATCCTGTCTCAGTTTTCTGACTGAGAGTGAGAGATTTTCTATAGAAAATCTTGTCTCAGTTTTATGACTAATAGAGAGAGATTTTCTATAGAAAAATCTTGTCTCAGTTTTATGACTAATAGAGAGAGATATTCTATAGAAAAATCTTGTCTCAGTTTTATGACGGATAGAGAGAGATGTTTTAAAGAAAATCTAGTCTCAGTTTTTTGACTGAGATAGAGATTTTCTATAGAAAATCTTGTCTCAGTTTTCTAACTGAGATAGAGATTTTCTATAGAAAATCTTGTCTCAGTTTTCTGACTGAGATAGAGATTTTCTATAGAAAATCTTGTCTCTGCTTACTGAGTCAGTGATTTTCTAATAAATTGTTATTCTATTGTTTATGATTTAATAACCAAAGTTTGCAATATAATTGTCCAATTACCTTGGGCTATTTGAAAATTCTTATATTACCCAGTTATAATAAATTTTTATTAATAGAGTTTGGCATTTTTCTGCAGGTAATTTAAGCGGAGATTTATGTTTTAATGATAAAGTTTAAAACATTTAAATTGTATGCTACAGCTACAATTTAATTATGATGTATTTTGCAGCGTAAAACTAAATATTAGCTAAATTGAGTCTGCCATATAATTATTTAATTTGAAAATATTTAAAACAATGCAATTTGCTTTTTAATTGAAAACATTAAGTAAAATTTAACGATATTGATGTGCTTTAAATTAGAACAATTTAATTTTATTACTAAATTGTATATTACTAGTGTAATTGGTTGTGATATTTTTATTCACGATTGTTACTTATGGCAACAAGTTGCTGAGGTAATTTAATATATTTAAATATTTGTTTGGTTTTGTTGGTAAGCAACTCTTTATTTTAAAAATGTAAAATAATTTTTCAAATTCTATTTCATGTTTGACACATGTTGCAACAAAATGATAATCAAAAGTTTTGTGTTCCTAAAATCCATTCAATATATTAATATTTGACATTTTCTATCATTGATCAATAGCAATCATTTCATTTATTATAAAATAGTGTTTAAAAAAAATTCTATAAAATTTGTATTCAGACACACAGCAACTCTTGCTTATAAAGTTTTTCAAAAATTAATTAAAATTTACTGTGACGTATCTTCGGAAATGTAATTAATCACTTGAAATGAATACGAGTTGGTTGGTACATGCTTGCATACATATGTATCTACAGAATAGGTATGAATATTTAACAGCTGTAATCATGGCTACATAATAATGGCAGACTCGAAAATATATTTAAACATTTCCATACATTCATTAGTCTATAAGAATGTGATTGACAATTTACGTTTTTTTCTACTTTGCTTAAGGCCTGTTTTCCAGTTTTTTTTTTTGCTTTTTCCAATCAATTAAGGTGTGATTCATTCTACATTTTTACTTCTTCTCTTAACAAGCAGATAATTAAGCATTTTTGGTACTTAATGTTACTTTTTGAAAAGGGTTTTTGTACATAAATATCCGTAAGATATAAAGAGCAAATGAAAAATTAATGCAAGGAATAAGGTTTCAATATTTAACTGATAATGACAAATTTAACTGCAGGAATTTTATTTTTTTTGGGGGCAAAAAATACATTTGCTTTACTTTTCACATACTAGTTCAAATTACTTTTCTAGACTAAAGATAAGAAAGAAATGTAAAAGTAATTATTTCCTATAAAATTGTTGTAAAGCTACTATATTAAAAAACAACATGTTGCTGAAATGCTAGTCAACATGTTTGGCAACATTTGGTTTCTGCTAAAGCTACCCAGTAGTTAAGCAAGTAGTCAACTCACTCACTAGTGACTTAAAAATTTCCTAATTGCTTAAAAATTATATGTTCGTTTTGATTTCTATTTCATCGAGGTTCAAGTTTAAATTTTATATAAGAGAATGGTGTAAAATCGCTCAATTTCAGTTGTAAAGGGTCTTTCGTTAAGAGTTTTGTATCTTTAAATTTAAAAGTGTGAGTGAGATATCATCGAAATTGATTATTAGTTTGAAAATGTCTGCCGCATCTGACTTTGACTTTGTCGCATAAATCAGGCTGAATTTTAGGGCCGCTGTGGTTTATGGCTTATTCGCATAGACCTGCGACTTAATAAAAAAATCTAACGGATTCAAATAGCACGATATCGGTGGCCAGTTGACATCTCCTCCACGTGAGATCACAATACCCTGAAATCGCTCATGCAAAATGTCCAATGTGTCATGAAGCGCAGCCCTGTTGAAACCACAGCTCTTTGCTGTCTATATAATTAAATTCAGGCCAAAAAAACTTGGTAATCATCGGCCTATAGCGATCGCCGTTGACAGTGATGGCCTGGGCAACGACACATTGTTAGGCCTGTAGAACCAGTCTACAGGCCCAACCAGTCTATGTGCCCCTAAAAATTTTTGAAAAAACTTATTTTACAGGGAATTGTCCAGCGATTTCAAATATGCTTATTACAATCTGGTTTTTGGTTCAGAAGATATAGCCCTTCAAAGTTGACTGATTTTCAGTTTTCAAAAAAACAGATCATTTTTAGGTAATTTGGTCAGGTTTCAGATACAATATCTCGAAAACTATTATTCTATTGATAGATCTATTTATTAAAAGAAAATAAAAAAAAATAATTTACAAACAAATTAAAAATAAATAAAAAAAAATTTTCTTCAATCTTTACTGGAATATATAAGTAGTCACCTAAAAGATGACCTAAATAACTAACCTAAAAAAGCGATAATCTACATGTGTATACATATTTTTGTAGATCTTCTCTAGGGCTATTTATATTTTAAATATCAGCTCATTCGGATTATAAATAGATTTTTGGCGATTTTTTTTTAAAAATGTGAGACCCAAGGTGGCGTGCCATTTTGCTAATTACGCGTAAAGTGCTTTATCTACATCTTTGGTATCATTGGTGACCCCCACTGAAATTTTTCGGCAAAAATTTTCGTCGAATATTTGAATCCTTAAATGTTCTTTTTGAAAGGACTTTTTTTCATTTTCTCGAAAAAAGGGTCAAATTGACCCCTAAGGAGAGGAGCTAGAAGGTTAAGATCTTCCACAAAAATGATCCCCATAAAATTCCACAATATATCTCTGACAATAAGAATTCTCTTAGACATTAACTTACAACATTTTTTTCAGTTAGTATACTGCTCCCTTCGATCAAAAAATGAAAACTTTGACCCACTGTAAAAAAAATTCAGACCAGCTGGAATATAAGTTTATTCAACAAAAATTATCTACTCAACATGCCCTTTCAGAATTATAGGGTCGCTATTCTGTTCCAATCAAAAAGTCTCAATTTGTTGGACAGTGTTATCAATCATAAATAAGCCTTTTAAATTTTATGATTATCTCATTTGGTTCAAAAGTTATGAAAAGTTTTTGAAACGAAAAAAACTCAAATGGCACCACTGTGCGAAGGTTTTATCGCAAAATTGTGTTCAGCGATGAGGCTCATTTGCGGCTTGCTTAATCCCATATGGGTTTGTTAATTAAAAAATCATTCCGCATATGGAATGAGTATAGACTCCTTTGAATCCAGAAAAATGCATGATTTGGTGCAGTGACATCATCATTCGTTTATTTCAAAAACCAGTCAAGGAACAAAAAATTCGAAATTGAGTTATTTTGCTATTACTGTTTTGTAAAGGTAAATGCGTCGTTTAATGCAACTAAAATTAAATATAGCCATGACATTATCATTGAATCGTTTATTTCAAAAACCAGTCAAGCAACAAAAAATTCGAAATTGAGTTATTTTGCTATTACTGTTTTGTAATGCAACAAAAATTAAATATTGCCACCCAATTATGCTGAAGCAAAGTAGTGAAATCCGTGTGCAGTTGGATATGAAGAGTATTATGGGAATATTTTTCAATAATCCACTCTAGAAGGTAATGTTTTCTTTGATTTACTCTAAAACAATAATTTGTTGCTTGACTGGTTTTTGAAATAAACGATTCAATTTTCTGTGGGGTTACATGAATTAACGGGTTTATGCTTATAGACCAAAAACAATTGATGTGTTGGAGGCCAACATTATTCATGTTAGATATTTGTGTCATATGGCCAGCAATGCTCCAAAAAGTTGCCCAAAATAGGACGTCTAGAATGATCTTCGTCAAGACCTAAATATGATGGTTAACAACTGAAATAATACAACAATTGCTAGTAAGACTAGTTTACGCTGAACATATTTTATTTCAAATGTACAAAAAATTGTATCTAATTCAGCAATTTATAATTGAAATTCCTATTAGAACATATGAAATTTAACAATTTATATACTTAATAATAAGTGGATAAGTTAAGTTTGGATCAATATTTTTCCTTTTTAACCTCAAGTGAAGAAACAGAGTATAAAAAAGGGTATACAAATATATTTCGACAAATTTCAAGATATTGGGTTGTTGGACTTATATCGGAGCTATGACCTATTATGAGTCGATTGTCATAAAATATATTTTAACGTGATTTTTATGTATTTATATGGGAGCTGTTGCCAAATATGGACCGATATGGGAGCTTTGACGAATTATGGACCAATATATAAAAATCTTGAACGATTCTTGGATACAAATTACTGATCGGTGTAAAATTTTGGTTCATTACAGATTATTTCGGATATTTGTGCAGGTTAATGTGTTTTCCGGAAGTGGTTCTTATATGGAGGCTATGACCAATTATGGGCCTATCATCGTACCATTTTGTACATCGATTTTTGTATACATAAATTGAACAAATTTGTTTCGAATTTCAAACTGATAAATATATTTGTAAGAAATTTATGAGGAGTTTAGTGATTTTCGTGAGTGGACCTTATATCGGAGCTATGGATAAATATGGACCGTTATTCACAGTACTTAATTTCATTTTGATATCGATTTGATTTAAATATTTATTAAGGTTAATATCTTTTTCGGAAATAGGCCTTATAGGGGAGCTGTGACCAATTATCGACCAATCTGCGTAAAATTTGGTACAATGATTTATATGTAAATGTTTATTATTTGTGTCGAATTTTAGCATGATAAAGCTATTTATAAGAGATTTATGAGTACTTAACTGATTTTCAGAAGTGGACCTTATATGGGAGCTATGGTTAAATATGGACCCATATTCACAAAATCCTTTAGTATGATTTCTAAATATAAATTACGGATCTGTGTAAAATTTTGTTTTGATATTGATATTTTTTAGATATTTATGTATGTTAATGTGTTTTTCGGAAGTGATCCTTATATGGGACCTATAACCAATTATGGACCGATTTTAATAGAATTAGGTACAGCGATTTTGGTGTATATGGGGACTATTTATGACGAATTTCAAGTTAATATCGATATTTATAAAACATTTATGCTTATTTAAGTGATTTTCGGAAGTGAACTTTATATGGGGGCTATGGTCAAGTATGGGCCGATCCACAAAAAATTTGGTATTGTGATTTTTTTAAGCACGAAACTTATTTTTCCTGAATTTTGTGTGGATACTGCATTTAGAGACCATAGAACCATATTTGGGAACGAAATTTGTATGGGGGCTAGGAGAAATCATGGACCGATTCCTATAATTTTTACCATGGTTAGTCATTTTAACATAAAAATAACGTGTGTAAAATTTGATGGTATTATCTGCAATATATTTGAACAAATAACAAAAAACAATTTTGTTTGTCTATTTTGGACGTGAGCGTGTTTTACACAGACAGACAGACGGACATAGCACAATCGACTTAGAATTTCATAAGGATCAGTAATATATATACTTTGTTGGGTCTCAGATGAATATTCCTCAATGTTGCAGACGGAATGACAAACATATATATATACCCTCATTCACCACTTATGGTGGTGGAGGGTATAAAAACAAACTAATGAGAATTTCTCTCGAGAACTTTGTTTGCCAAATATTATCGAATTCAGAAGAATAAAACTCCAAAAATTAATTTTTGTATCTAAATTTTTCGTTTCGTCCCAATAAGATCAATGTTCGAATAATGTTCGATGGTGTATTTTCTGATCAGTTGTGATATTTTAAGGATTGAAAAATATTTGTAACAGAAATGTGCATCAAGATTTTTTTATTCCACTTCTGCCGTTTACGGAATGATATCCGATTCATAGATCAGCTTTTTTTCATTACAGCTTTATTTTAAAAAAAATTCTAAATAGAAATCTCGAAAAAAATTTCAAACCCAGCTTCCAAATTATAACATTCTAAGCCATGTGATAGTAAACAAAGTCTTAATAAAATTCAAAACATTTTAAATGCAACATGTTGCTAGCACAGGCGCGGATCCAGAGAGGGTGAAATAGGAAAAACCCCTCCCCCCCCAAATATAAAAAAGCAATAAAAAGAAAAATGTAGAACAAATTTTAATTTTTTCCCCCCCAAATGGTTGACCTGGATCCGCGCCTGTGCTAGCAACATAGAGAAATACATTGTATGGTGCACAGTGGTATGAGAATAAAAAAAGAGGGAAATAAATCTGTAACTTCTAAACCCTTACGCCGCTTTGAATGAAATTTCACATGCGCAAAGAGGAAGTGTAGTCGAGTTTAAGTTTTGAATTTGGACCTCATGAGCCCACCGGGAGCGGGAGCAGGGGTTACCAAAGTAGGACACCTCGGGTATGTTCAATTTTTAAAATGATCCTATTTCTTCGTTTGTGTTCCGATTTAAAATTTAAAAAAGCTATCAATTATCTCTTATAGCTTAGGAGATATTCGCATTTGAAAATTTAATTTTCAACATTTTTACCCACCCTACTCCAGTTTTTGGTGACCGCGGTTCCAAATATTCCCTGATTTTATCCATTTTTCTTTTACAGGATTAACAATAGATGTATATATCAAATAAAAAAGAAGTGTTTAAAAATCATGGCTGAGTCCAAAGTTACATGCATTTGAATTTAAAAAAATAAAAAAGGCGATTTTTCGCAATTTTATTGGGAGAAAAGTACTTTTATTCTTTTTAAGTTATCTAAAAAATTTCTAAGAGGATGTAAAATGAATTTGTACTTTTTGAAAAGCTAACTTTACGCCAAATATTTTGAATGAATAAAACGTTTATAATTTTTCATATCGACGGGGTCAGGTCCATTAAAAAAATGCCTATTTTTTATGTAAAATTCAACTTTAGGGCAAAAATTCTCAAATCGCATAATCGATATCAAAATATAGTAACCTATTTTAGATGGCCCAATAAGTTCTTAATTATTTTGTAAAGGGTTCCGATAACCCCGGCCCTGGTATGGATATTATAGCCAAAAAACGAAAAAATCCCATTTTTGGGATTTTTCAAGATTTTTTTGGGAATTGCGGGATAGTTGATAAGAAATTGCAAAATTTGTTTTTATTTTTCCATTTTAAATAAAAAAATCTACATAACTGTGAAATTTCATTAAAAAACATTCATAAATAAAAATTTTATTTCAATTTAAAAAATGTGTATCTATGCAAAATTCAATAAAAAGCTTTTTTTGTCATATTTTTAAAAAAAGTATTCCATGAATTTTTTAATTGTCAAAAGTTATATACATTTATGAAAAGTAGACAAAATCCTCTATCCATTGATATATAACATGTCTACCTTATAGTTTTTACGTATCAAATAAATTAGGGAAAACTGAACAACTCGCTGAGAATTTACCTAACATAGAAATTCATAAAAAAGCATGTTGCCTAACACCATTTTTATGAATGTAAATAACAGTGCTAGGTAAATTCTCAGCAAGTTGTTAAGTTTTCCCTAATTTATTTGATACGTAAAAACTATAAGGTAGACATGTTATATATCAATGGATAGAGGATTTTGTCTACTTTTCAGAAATGTATAATCCTGTTGACAATTAAAAATTTCATGGAATACTTTCAAATCGTCGTAATGGTTTAGAAGTTACAGATTTATTTCCCTCTTTTTTTATTCTCATACCACTGTGTGGTGTCAATTTTGTCACATTTTAACTAATTTGTCTATGAATTGGTGCTTTGTGAAAGAACATTAAGTATTCTAAAATGTTATATATTAAAAAGAGAACTTTTTCCCTATAAACTTTTATGTTACTCAACAATACAGCTACCCAATAGTCCTAATCTCTTTCAAAATCTTGAAATTTTGTTTATTTTTTCTAACATAATTATTTTTTTTTTCTGTTACTTCTTCAGAAACCACTTAAAAAGGTATCTTTCATTTCCCCAAATATGAAAATAATCTAATTAAAGTTTAAAATATTATAAATCTAACAAAGTGATAAGATTCAACCCATTAATTGGGATTTATTAAGTCTATAACAAATGGGGCGGCCACAAGTCAAATACTAAGAAGAAGGCACAAAAAAAAAACAACAACTAACGAATTTACAACTGATTTAACTCTTTAAGCTGCTACTTGTTATCGTAACCACTTAAATAAAATGAAAAAATAAATAAAATAAAAGTTATTTGATGTATTGTTAGACAGATAAAGCACAGATACGTTAATTTGTATAAATTATAAGAAAAGTGGAAATACTTAATAAAAAAATCCGATAGAAATAAAAAGTAAAGAATTTTTAAAAGCCATAATTAGCTGAGATGATGATCGGCACGAGTATTACCTACCATCCTGAATATATTGTAGTAGTAGATACCGAAAAAAATTAAAAAAACTATAAAACAAATGTTTGTTTAGCAAGTTGCTCCATACATTCATTCGGACGGTGTCATTTTAGTGGCTATACATCTGGCTGTCTGTCGGTGGTTTTGGTGTTTTTGCTTTCTCACTCGGTCAATGTTAATTTGTTTATCAAAAACCCCAACAAAAAAAGTTAAACTAAAATAGAAAAAAATTAACTTTACTTTACTGAACAGAACTAAACACATAAAGATATTAAAATGCACTTTACTTAGATCGTATGGTTTGGTTTGGTTGCCTGGTTACCAGTTTGATTAGTTTATTTGGATGGTTGCCTGTATAGCTGGGCTGACTGGCTGGCTGGCCGTTTGATTGTTTAGTTGGCCATCATTATCATCACTTTGCATCACACACAGAGGGAAGACAGACAACACATGAATCAGAAACATACCGACCGACAAGTAGTTCTTACCACATGTCTATCTTTCACTACACACTTTCATTCATGCATTATTTAGTCTATCAGTCAGTTAGTTTGACTATTCCGAAAGTCGTCAGTCATTTCGATGTTAAAATAGTTCATTGTTTTTCTTTTTGTGAAATTATTTTTAAACATAAGTTTGTTATTTATTTGATTTGTGGGTTTTTGGTCGGTCCGTCTGTCTGCCTGTTTCGAGTGTGTGCTACAAAAACGTGTGTATTAGGGTGGACCCCACTTTTGTACATTTTGGATTTTCTATGCTCCCAGAGTCTAAAATTTTTTTTCGTCAAATACTGAAAATTTGTGCAAAATCGAATGAAGTTAAAAGCACATTTTTAAGTGCTTCGAATATATTCTAAAAATTTCAAAAATTAAGTTTTCAAAAAGTTGTAATAAAAAAAATGTTTGTGATTAATTTATCTTAGGGTTCCTAAGGGAATATGAATTTGAATGATTCCATTATACATATGCAAAGCTTTTTTGGTTCTAGCAACAGATAATCAGTTAACAGAGAAGCATTACGATTTCACTCAACTACAATTTTCCAGCTTCAGCTGAATAATTCAGTCATTAAGAATTAATCAAATTGAGATTAGTATTTATTTTTCCATTTCAATTTCAATTCAAATACAAATTTCAAATTAAAATTATATATTTTTTTCGAACATCCAAGAAAAAAGTTTAGTGAGAATAACAACTGACATATTTAATTTACATGTATTCAAAACTTTGTTTGCATTTACATATGTACATGTACAGAACTGAATGAAACTATCAAAAGTATTCAATATCTAAAACAATCCAATGGTAGACGAAATATTTGATATGCTTAGAAAAAACTAAAAAAAACTGAGATATTGGATATTCTTTGTCATGCTTTCGATTTCTCCAACATCAACAATCAGCGAGAGATTTTTTTCCTAGTCAAGTTTTATTAACCCTCTAATGATTAAGCATGATCGAAAAATGCCATTAAATGCAAATATAACTGATATTTCTTTTCATAAAAGCTGTGGCGAATCTTATATACCCTTCACCAAATTATACTTCAAAATAAAAAAAAAAAAATATTTTTTAAAGTTTTTGTTTCATTTTTTGGAAAAAATTGTTTAATATTTAGCGAAAAAAAATTCGGGTTAAAAAATAATTTTTCCGATTTTGATCCATTGTAGGTCCAACTTACTATGGTCTTATGTATGTCGTTTTAAATGTCTTTGAAATATCTATCATCAGATATCCATATTGTCTGTATTAATGATTTAGTAATCCAGATATAAGTCAAAAATAGGTCAAAAATCGAGGCTGTCCTTGTTTTTTAAACAGCAACCGAGCCAGAAGAATTCCGGAGATATTGATGTATGAAATGTGTATGTAGGTTATTTGGGAGCTTCGGAAAGTGGATTTTTACAGCCAGATATAAGTTTGTCATTCCGTTTGTAATTTCTACAATATAATTTTCCGACCCTATAAAGTATGTATATATATTCTGGATCCTTTCTGTCTGTTGAAATCAATTTTCTTAAGACCCCAGATATCTTCAATAATTCTGTCAGACATGCATTCGGGAAGTCTCCTATTTAAAATCAGCAAAATCGGTCCACAAATGGCTGACATATGAGGAAAAAACCAGGACAACCTCGATTCTGGATTACTAAGTCAAAGACCTTTGCAACGACGTATATAAGACCATAGTAAGTTGGACCTACAATGGGTCAAAATCGGAAAAAATATTTTTTAAGCCGAATTTTTTTTTTTGACAAAAAAAAAAATTAAAAAAGAAAACAATTTTTTTTTAAATGTAAAAAAATTTTTTTCTTAAAAATTTAAAAAATTAAAAAAAAAAATTTTAAACAATTCGAAAAAAATCAACTTTGTTATACACAAAATTGTATAAATTTACAAATTTTTTCAAAAGAGTCATAAAAGAGAATATTATAATTTTTTAGTACTGAATAATCATAAATCCATAAAAACACAGCACTTTAGAAGAAAAAGTTTTAAAAATTTTTTTTTAACCCGTTAAATGCATTATTGTTTTTTGGAAAAAAAGACCTTAGCTCACAATTTATGCCATAACTTTGGAATGGAAAGCGATAAATTAATGAATAAAATTGGAAATTAAAGCATACTTCATGTGCTACTAAAAAATAAAATTATAAATTTATTATATGTATTTACATTAGCATAAATTTAATTTAAAATCTAATTTTTGTTTTTCACAAAATTTTATAAATGTACAAATTTTTTAAAAAAAAGCCACAAAAGACAATATTATAAATTTTTGTAATGAACAATCATAAATACATAAAACACAACTTTAAAAAAAATTAAAAAAACAGTTTTAACCTATTTTGTATCAGAATATGTTTTTTAGCAAGAGGAGTTCTTTCACTATAACTTAAATAAGTAAAAAACCTCAATAAACCCGCACGATTTTTTTTGTATATAGAAGCTGAAAGTTCATATTTTAAGACCATTTAATGGAATTTACCCGATCTCGCCTTGATTTTTTTTAAACTCAATATATATATCGAAAAAACCCCAATAATGGAGAACTTTAAAAAAAATCTTAAAAAATATTTTCAAAACATTTATCTAAACAAAAATTATTTATTTATGTTCTCAAATACCTGAAGTTGATGGTTCCATTTTAATATATCTACTTTTAACAGATTGAACCAAAAATATAAGCTCTCGAAATATCACAATTTTCAATTTTAACCACAGCACGCAAAATTTGTAAAAATTATTTGACCGCTCACTGCTAATAAAGTATGTTACTCACAACTGTAATTTTAGCAGTTTGTGATGTATTATTTAATGCACTTTAACCCAATACCAAACATGACTGAAACAGATAAAGTTCAGCTTTTGAATTAATCGCCACTTTTGTTACATTTCAACCCTCTGTGCGGTAGGCGAAAAAGTTTGGGAAACATTAACTGTTACGTTTTAATCGTTTAGAGTCGGAAGCCAACCCTGGATAATATTTCAACTTTGAAACAAAATGCGAAACTTAAAAAATATGTCCAACCTTTAAACGTTATCAGATTTTGCAAATTTGGTTTTTAGATGGCTAAAACAGTTTTAGAACTCGGAGGTATCAAAAATTCAAAGAGTGCAGTATAAGCGCCAACCTATTGTGTATGCAACAAAATTAAATAATACATAGAACAGTGATATAAAAGTACTCAAAATTGAATTTAGAGAAAATGCTGACACTTAGCAAAAAGCTAAAAATATTGAGGGAACTCGGACAATGTTATGTCGTTTGTATATTTTTGCTGCCCCATTGTGCTGTAATTCCTTTAACATTGTATGTTAGTGTGAATTTGTTTTGTGTGTGTTTATTTAATGTTTATTATTTAACTTTTGAATCTCTTTTTTTTTTCTTTTTTCTATGTGTATGCAAGTGATTTGGACTATATTTCACTTTTGTTTTTTTTCCTAGTCCCTTTTTTTCTGCTTGAAATTTGTGTTTGTGTAAGGAAATTTACAATAAGGAAAAATAAATAAAAAATACAGGTGTTTTACAGTTGACACCGCAGACCAATGAGAGCAAACCACATACAAACGAATATGTATGTTTTTTTTTTAACGTATGTACATTTAATCAAAACCAGGGCAACCAAAAATATACCCGTACATGCCATTATTTAGTAAGATACTTTGTAATGACGTCTATATTATCTAGAAGTTGCTTGGTAATGGTTGGCTTATTATAAAAAAAATTAAAAACTATTTCTTCTTATTTGCAATAAATTTCAAAATATTAGTTTTTTTGCAGTATCATTTTGGCAAATATCTCAATCCGCCTAGTCGTAAAAAATAATGATTTTTATTGATTTTTTCATTCCGGTTGTAATATAAGAAAATATTGGTAGTAGAACCAATTATGATTAGATTCAAAGACGATCTAGCTATGTCCGTCCGTCTGTCTGTCTGTTGAAAACACGTTATTTCCTAAACGAAATACTCTCTGTTGATGAGGTGTATTTGGTTTTGAAAATGAGCAATATCGGTCCATGATTTCACCCAGCTCCCATATTATTAAGCTCCCATATTATTAAGCTGTTTTTTAATTGTCATTAGCCAGTTTAAAAAACGTGGACAGGGGAGTAGATTTTCTAAAAATAGTCAGATTTGTAATAGCATTTCATTCAAATGCAAATAATTTTTTCTACTATTCATTAAAAACATAATAATCAGTTTAAATTAATCGATAAAGTTAACTACTGAGTTGAAATTACCTGAACTACATATTGCAAACGTGACGTGATAATATGCCATCAATTCTAAAGGTTACTAAATATCACTACTGTCATCTAAAAGACACATTACTCGATTTTATTTTAAAACAAGTAAGAAAGTATGGTCGGTCAAG
Source organism: Calliphora vicina (assembly GCF_958450345.1). Lineage (NCBI taxonomy): Eukaryota > Metazoa > Arthropoda > Insecta > Diptera > Calliphoridae > Calliphora > Calliphora vicina. The sequence continues at coordinate 96,235,669 of NC_088784.1, read as the reverse complement.
CCATACCATAAATACCCTACACCAAGTAAATGAGTAAAAATGTTTTTCTTTTAAAATATCAATAATTTATATTCGTGAGTGATTTTCGGAAGTGGGCCTTATATGGGAGCTATGACCAATTATGGACCGATCACCATAAAATTAGGTCGTGTGATTTATGTCTATATGAAAGTTATTTATGTTGAATTTTGTGTATATATCAACATTTTTAAGTGATTTAAGCACGTTAAAGTGATTTTCGGAAGCGGGTCTATATGGGAGCTATGACTAATTATGGACCGATCATAACTAAATTTGGTGACATGAATTTTGTATATATAAAACTTATTTGGAGCGAAATTTGTGTAGATACATTTATAAATTAAACATTTATGACCGATAAAGTCCAATTTCGAGAGGACATTTGTATGGAGGCTAGGTGAAATAATGGATCGATTTCATCCAGTTTCAATAGGCTTCGTCCTTGGGCCGAAAAAATAATATGCACCAAATTTGATCGAAATATCTTCAAAATTGCGACCTGTACTCTGCGCACTCCATTGGACAGCCAGCCAACCATACAGCCAGACGGACGGACGGACATCGCACAGTGGTATGAGAATAAAAAAAGATGGAAATAAATCTGTAACTTCTAAACACTTACGCCGATTTGAATGAAATTTCACATGCGCAAAGAGGTAGTGTAGTCGAATTTAAGTTTTGAATTTGGACTTCATGAGCCCACCAGGAGCGGGACCAGGGGTTCCCAAAGTAGGACACCTCGGGTATGTTCAATTTTTAAAATGATCCTATTTCTTCGTTTGTGTTACGATTTAAAAAAAATCGTCGAGCACTACATAAAACCTCGTCGTAGCTATTAATTATCTCTTATACCTTAGGAGATATTCGCATTTGAAAATTTAATTTTCAACATTTTTACCCACCCTACTCCAGTTTTTGGTGACCGCAGTTCCAAATATGCCCCGATTTTATCCATTTTTCTTTTATAGAAGTAACAATATATCATATATCAAATAAAGGAAGAAGTGTTTAAAAATCTTGGCTGAATCCAAAGTTATATTCATTTGAATTTAAAAAAATTAAAAAAGGCGATTTTTCGCAATTTTTTTGGGAAGAAAGTACTTTTATTCTTTTTAAGTTATCTAAAAAATTTCTAAGAGGATGTAGAATGTATTTGTACTTTTTGAAAAGCTAACTTTACACCAAATATTTTAAATGTAAAAAACAATTATAATTTTTGATACCGACGGGAACAGGTCCATTCAAAAAATGCCTATTTTTTATGTAAAATTCAACATTAGGGCAAAAATTCTCGAATCTCATACTCGATATCAAAATATAGTAACCTATTTTAGATGGCCCGATAAGTTCTTAATTTTTTTGTAAAGGGTTCTGATAACCCCGCCCCTGGTATGGATATTGTAGCCAAAAAACGAAAAAATCCCATTTTTGGGATTTTTCAAGATTTTTTTAGGAATTGGGGGATACTTGATAACAAATTTCAAAATTTGTGTTTATTTTTCCATTTGGAATAGAAAAATCTACATAACTGTAAAATTTTATTAAAAAATATTCATAAATAAAAATTTTATTTCAATTTGAAAAATTTTTATCTATGCAAAATTCAATAAAAAGCATTTTTTGTCATATTTTTCAAAAAAGTATTTCATGAATTTTTTAATTGTCAAAAGATATATAATATTTTGAAAAGTAGACAAAATCCTCTATCCATTGATATATAACATGTCTACCTTATGATTTTTACGTGTCAAATAAATTAGGGAAAACTAAACAACTCGCTGAGAATTTACCTAACATAGAAATTCATAAAAAAGCATGTTGCCTACATAGCCAGCCAGACGGACGGGCATCGTTTAATCTGCTCAGAAAGTGATTCTAAGACGATCGGTATACTTTAAGGTGGGTGTTAGACCAATATTTTTGGGCATGTAGGGTATAAAAATCGCTCTAAAAAATTAAGCTTGATGTAATCGAAAACTAGTTCTATTCTTTTCACGTTCCTGGTCCTATTTTTTGCTAAAATATTGGAAATATCCAAAGCCTCCTCTTGCAATAGAATGGTTCTACTACAATACTATCGAAATTTGGAAATAAAGTTATCAAGAATTCTTTATTTTTCCACTTAAATGGCTTACGAATGTCGCGTTCTTGACCGTGAAAAATCACATATGCTATTGAGCCAAAATAAATATTATTGCACATTTCTGATTGCCCTGATCAGGGTAAACACACAAGTAAGTGTATTTGTGATCATGTTTGTCGAGAGAGGAAGGAGTGTATTGCTAACAAATGCAACAAAATCTAAACAAAACATGAATCATTTTTCAATGTCTCTCGGCACTTACACTTCGTCGTCTGCATCACTGTCGGTCGGTCGTCTTTTAATGCTGCTTCTTGCTTTTTGTTTATATTTTTTGTTGTTGTTGTTGGTTTTGTGGTGTGTTGTTGTTGTTGCTGCTATTGTGAGTAAATGTGTGAGTGTTGATTTAAGGTGTGATTTGATGACTTCTTCAAATGCAGTTCAACATTTTCATATGAAGATTTTTTTTATTTTTCTTTTTAGAAAAAAAAACACAAACTAATGTATTTGAGGCTGCTGGTTACTGACTGATGTCAGTAGTATAAATCTGTGTGCCATATTTGCTGTTGTTTCTATTTGTTTGCCTTAAAGCCTGTTGCACTTTTTACTTGTTTTTGTTGGATTTTTTTTGATTTGTAACTTTTTGAAAAATATCTACGATGAGAGACGGACATAGTTTTAAAACAACTTGCGAACGGAGACGGACATACCTCATACACAGAGTGTGTGTTTCAATTACAAGTGTGTGTATGAATGAGTGTGTTTGTGTTCATGACATTTTTAATCATGATGGTGATGTTTGCTAATGTTGCACAGTGATGTGGATTGTACAAAAATGTTTTTAAAATAGTACCCAAATTTTCGAAGCCCCCAAATAACTTACATACATGATTGATACATCAATATATCCGCAATAGTCCAATATAGGTTGCTTTAAAATCAACCAAATCGACCCAAAAATGGCTGCGATATATGAACAAACCGCGACTATCTTGATTTTTTCACTAAAAAATTTTTTCCATCAACATTTTGTTTACCAAACTTTTTCCACCTAATTTTTTATAAAACAAAATTTTTTTCATCAAATTTTTGTTTGCACCTATTTTTCACCAAAATTTATTCCCAACGAACTTTTTTTACAACAAAATTTTTTTTACTAACATTTTTTTCAGTACAATAATTTTTAGCTTAAAGTTTACTTTGGTCAGGCCGGATCGGTCAAGCCCGACCATATAATACCCTACACCAAGTAAATGAGTAAAAATATTTTTCTTTTAAAATTTCAATAATTTATATTATTGAGTGATTTTCGGAAGAGGGCCTTATATGGGACCTATGACCAATTATGGACCGATCATCATGAAATTAGGTCGTATGATTTATGTCTTTATTAAAGTTAACTATGTTGAATTGTGTGTGTATACCAACATTTTTAAGTGATTTAAGCACGTTAAAGTGATTTTCGGAAGCGGGTCTATATGGGAGCTATAACTAATTATGGACCAATCGTAACAAAATTTGGTGACATGAATTTTGTATATATAAAACTTATTTGGAGCGAAATTTGTGTAGATACATATATAAATTAAACATTTATGACCGATAAAGTCCAATTTCTAGAGGACATTTGTATGGGGGCTAGGTGAAATAATGGACCGATTTCAGCCAGTTTCAATAGGCTTCGTCCATGGGTCGAAAAAATTATATATACCAAATTTTATCGAAATAAATATCTTCAAAATTGCGACCTGTAATCTGCGCACAAGGTTTACATGGACAGCCAGCCAACCATCCAGCCAGACGGACGGACGGACATCGTTTAATCGACTCAGAAAGTGATTCTAAGTCGATCGGTATTCTTTAAGGTGGGTGTTAGACTAATATTTTTGGGCGTTACAAACATCTGCACAAACGCATAATACCCTCCCCACTATGGTGGTGTAGGGTATAAAAAGCATTTCAATTATGTATGACCAAAAACTAAATTTCCTCGAAATCAACCAATTTGAAATAGGTCTCCATGCTTACCCGTTAAAATATGCCATTTTAATCGTCAGTTAGCATTTATTAGAATCAAGATTTGTTTTTTATTTTTTTGAAAATTCTTTGAATCAAAATTTTAAAATTTCGGATTTGTAATTTCCACATTTTGCATTTGCGACCCCATAAGGTATATATATTCTGGATCGTTATAGATAGCGGAATCGATATAGCCATGTCTCCGAAATTCTTCCGGCTCGGTTGCTGTTTAAAATCAAGAAATCCGTCCACAAATGGCTGAGATATAAGGAAAAAACTAGGACAACCTCGATTTTTGACCTATTTTTGACCTATATCTGGATTACTAAGTCATTAATATAGACAATGTGGATATCTAATGATAGATATTTCAAAGACCTTTGCAACGACGTATATAAGTAAGTTGGACATACAATGGGTCAAAATCGGAAAAAAATATTTTTTAACCCGAATTTTTTTTCATCAAAAAAATTTTTTTTGTCATAAATTCTTTTTCCAAAAAAAAATAATTAAAGATATCTAAAAAAAAAATTTTTGGAAAAAACTTTTTTTAAACAAAATTAAAAAACAATTTGGAAAAAAAAATATTTAAACAAATATTTTTAAGTATAATTTGGTGAAGGGTATATAAGATTCGGCACAGCCGAATATAGCTCTCTTACTTGTTTTTTTTTTTTGAAACTCTCAACTTCAATTTGAAACATCTAAACTTTATCTGATTTGAATTGTCTACTGAATTAGTACTGAAAATCATGAAGGTTCTATATAAGGACCACCTTAATATTTAATTAATAATTTGTTACCATTAATATTTTCAATAACACCACTGTGCCTGCCTGTCTTCTTAGATGCTGATGAATTGGAGTTTTTCATATTTTGATTCATATTTAATACATGCAGAGGAGAGGGCTTATTATGGTGCAGTTGTAGGTGAATCGAGGGTGTGTGTATTTAAAATATCAGGTGTAGAATTTATATGTTGACAAGAGCACCACACTTGATGCAGATTTGTTTATTTATTTAAAATTATAAACTTTTTCTTTCAAGATTTTTTTTAAAACAAATACATAGTACATATGTAAGTAAATAGTTATTATTTATTTGTTTCTCTAAGGGTTTAGAGCGAGTGGCGGCATGTTTTTCTTCCTCATCACTTTAACGTTTATATATTTATATTTTACGTTCCCATGATGTTGATGACGACGACGAAAATGATGAGTAAGAAAATCTTTATTTGTCGTTTGTCTAAACACACCTTTTTATGTGCAAACATAAATACAAAATAAGTACATTCATTCCTTCATTCATTCATACATATTTATCATTTCAGATTAGTGGTGGGTGTTTTAATAAACATGTGCTTTGTTGAAGCTGCTAATTTTTTAAATCAACATACTGGCAACATGTTTCCAAAACTGTTTGCTTCTAGGTAACATAAGATTTTAAGAAAATGATTAATGTTTTGTAGGAATTTTTATTAATTAATTGAAATTTTGAAACGCAAGTATTAACAAACAATAGTTTGCCAATATAATTAGGAAATATTGTTAGCAACATGTTGCTAGCAACTTGAGTTTTATATTATATTTAAGTATCACTAAAATTATCTATATTTTGAATATTTATGGTGAATAAACCTTCATAAATGAAATAATATTCCATGTTTTTGCATAATACTCATGAATCTTTGTTATTTAGTCATAGCAACATGTTGCTGGCAACACAAAATTTCACAAATTCCAACATTCATATTTTTATTAAAATCAAATCAACTGGATTCAAACCTTTCGGCCTATAAAAAGTAAATATTCGGGATTTTTAAAATGTTTAGCTTTTATTTTGAAACATTTGAACAATATAAATTAATTTAAAGTTAATTTCTGGCAACATATGGATTCCGAGCCAAGAGAACTGCTCATCTTTTAAGGCCAAGAAGGAATCAGGCCAATTTCGGATACTCTGTTCCAAAGTGAAGCGTATCCCAGTAAGAGCGTTCTACATCGAACTATAAGGCGTGTGAGGCTAAACTACCCAACCACTTCATTGTAAATAGTTTTTAACAGGTATTAGAACATGTGGCCGAGTGTTGTCATGATGGCCTCATATTCTGATCGTTTTTCGGCCAATGCTCGCTTCAAACGAATCAGTTTGGTATAGGTTCCCTGTGATGGTCTGGCTGTATTTCAGCAGCTTTTAATAGATAGGGCCGTTTTGTTCCCACCAAAAACAGAGCATTACCTTAAACCCATTGATATTTGGCTTTGGAGTCGATTAAGCCGTTTGACCGATCTTCACATACGATCTCTTACGCTTCGGGTTATAGTAATGAATCCATCGCAAGTAAGGATTCGGTGCACAAGGTGTCTCGGCTTCAATTCGTATGGTTCCCAATTTCCCAGCTTTATGAGTGGCTCCCAATGATTTTACAAGCTCTTGTTGAGTTTTATAACAATATTAGTGGAGTAGTGAATCCAATTCTTGGTCTTCAAACTTTTTTGGCTGACCTGGACGATCTACGTATCAAAATCACCACTTCTGAAACGAACAAACCATCTCTCGCACATTGAAACCGATGAAACACATTCACCTTAAGCTTTGGTGAGCAAACGGGGTTTTTTAAATTAAAGAAGTAAAGCGAAACTTCCCGTATATGACGCTTTGTTGGCACAATATCTAGAGCCAGCAATTTCTTAAGCTTTAATGGACATCTATCTAGAACAGGTAGCTAAATAATGAGGGAATACCAATTCGTTCCTTTAAAATTTTGTTGCGCTTGCACAATAATCCACCTTCATACAAAATTCCTACTAAAACATTTCACTCTTAAAAACAATACTTAATTTCTCTTTTTTTAATTTGTCTATTGCCACCATTAAACCATCATTTATAGAGGCATGCACCTTCAAAGCAAATAAAGTCGTTAAACACTGGTGAGTCAGTATTTACAAATCAATGGGTGCTAATGAAAGTCGTTAAAAAAAAAATATAAGAAACAACCTAAAATAAACAATAGAATATGCAACTAAAAAGATTTTCTTTTTATACCAACAAAACATTAAGTTATTCCAACTGACACCGTTTAAGGGGCCCCTTTACGACAAAAGAACTCCAGCTGAGTGTAGTGTTGAGGGCCTGCTGCCATGAACATAAGTTTCAAAATAGAAAAAAACAGAAACAGAAAAATCAAACCTGTTTGTATACGAATTGAACATAAATTTAAAATTAAATAAAATCGTTATAAATAATCCAAAATGTGACAGTAATTTGTTTATAATTTTGTCATATTCATTTAGTAATTTACTAAGATTATTTTTTATTTTTATAGGAATTTTAATTTTTATTTGTATTAATGCCATACAACAAAAGCCTATCAGAATACAGGCTAAAAATAATAAAAGAAGATTGAAAATCAATCGAAAAATATGTAAATTTAATTGGAGAATGAATGGTTGAATGGTGTTAAATGCTAATTTTGTGTTTTTTTTTAAACAAAATATAGACATATGAAAAATAATGGAGGCAATTTGTAACACTTCTTCTAGTTTGTTGTTTTTTCGGTTGATATTTTGGTTGTGAAAATAATTGGTGACATCTGGTTAGTAATTCGTAGTGACATCTAACCAGTTAAATGCGTTATTTAGGGAGGTATTGTTGTTGCATGAACAGCAGCGGGTTTTGCATATTTTTAAAATGTTTTTAATATTTTGTTTTCTGTGTAAAATAAGTATAAAGCCCAGTAAATTAAGGTGAAAAGAAGACTAATTGACGTAATTTCAATATAAAGTGTAAACTTACTAGTAGATTGATATCTTTATCTCAGAGGTAAATTAACATTTGTTTAAAATCAACGGGAGAACTGACCATTTTTAAGCAATTTAAATGTTTTTGTGGAGCAATATTGGATTTTAAGCAAGAATTTTATATTTGTTAACTTGGATATATGATGACCTGAAGTCGAAAATAAATATTTTGAAGGAATTTCGCATATGAATTAGACAATAAATAATGTTAAATTTATAAAATGTACATCCAAACTAAATGTTACGCAATTAATCACCATTTCTGATCAATAAAAAGTATGATTAATCAATTAATTTGAAATTTTAATTTTTCAAATTTGAATATTTTTGTTCAGAAAAATTATGAAGAAAAAAATATAAAAGGGACTCATTTAAACGCATAAGTTACTCATTTGTGCAAATTTGCGCGAACCTTTTAAATTTTGTGCAATTTTATTGGATGTATAATTTTTTAAAATTTTTAGCTTTTATTTTGAAAAATTTTTACAACATAAACTTATTCTAATGGCCATTGTTGGCTATGACCTTTTCTCATCTTTCTGGTAACATACGGATTCCGAGCCAAAAGAACTGCTCATCTTTTGGGGCCAAGAACGAATCAAGCCAATATTGGATACTCTATTCCAAAGTGACGCGTATTCCATGGGACAACGTTCTGCATCGATTGAAACCAATAGTAGTTGGACGGTGCACGATCCGAACCATATAGCGCGTGAGGCAAAACTCCTCAACCACATCATCCTAAATACTTTTTACTTAATTCTAACATGTGGCCGAACGTTGTCATGATGGAATATTATGGGCGTTTTTCGACCAATACTCAATTTAAAAAAAATCAGTTGCGTTCTGTGCAGGTTCCCTGTGATGTTCTGGTCATATTTCAGCAACTCATAAATATAGGACCCTTTGCTACCACCAAATACCTTATCGCCACGGATATTTAGCTTTGGTGTCAATTCGGCTGGTTGGTCGGGCTTCACATACGATATCTTATGCTTCGAGTTATCGTAATGCATCAATTTGTCCTCAAATGATTTTCTTTTATAGCGTTATAGCATCATTTCGGTCATGCAAAATCGTCTTTCAAGGTCTCTCGGCTTCAATTCGTATGATGCCCAATCTCCCTGATTTTAGATGAATCCTGCTGCTCGAAAAGTTTTGAAATTGCTGCTTGAGAAGCTCCCTATGATTTTGCAAGCTCTTGATGAGTTTTACAACAATCTCCAATTCTTGGTCTTCAAACTTTTTTGGTTGGTCTGGGCGATCTTTGTCTTCTGTGTCAAAATCAACACTTCTGAACCGCACAAACCATTTCTCGGGTGCTGAAACATTCATCATAAGTTTTGGTTCAGCGACACTTCTTTTAAATTAAAGAAGTAAAACTAAAATTCCCGCATATGAAGCTTTGTTGGTACAAAATTCGGTACAAAATCAAGACTGCTCTCAGTCGCCTTATAAAATGTTTCTATCAACAACAAATTAAAAGAGGCCGAACAAAGCTAGAGTACATTGTTCATTTGATTTTGTTCATTGTTCCAATGTCGCGTTCGAAAATAGTTTGAGCTTAATTATCCATGCAAGGAAACATTGGCAAAAGCATTAAAGAAAACAGAAATGACATTACCAGAGTATTTAACGAAACAAGTTTAAGTTACAGCAAATCCTACAGAAATTACCTCTGGAATCTCATTTGGATTAGATACACTTATACACTATGTATTGTGATTCCTATTAATATTATATTACTTCAAAATATATGTACTTATGTTTTCTAGTTTATGAAATTTTGAATTGAATTTACGTGACAAATCATAAATGGATAGAATTGTTGGAATGTGTAATATTCCACTCAGAGACATATAGGATCCATTGTGAAACCCTTTATAAATACAATACGGTCTGAACTTGATGTGAAGAGAAGAAATGAAATTGGAGAGAAAAATACAGAAGTCAGGTCAGGATATAAGTATAGACTGGGATTCACAGAGTCCCGTTAACTAAAATTAGTCTTTTGCCCTGATAAAGCCTAATATAATTCCTAGCTATATCCCACAGTTCATCATGGAATTCTGAAACCCTAAGCTACACAGAATATGTTCTACTGTTTCTAGTTCCTCAATATCCTCGCACAACCTACAGAAGTTCTGTGCTCCCATTTCCCGTTTACCAATGAAGGTGCCAATTGAGCAGTGTCCGGTTATCACTCCTACTAAAGACCTGCGATTTTCCTATCCAATCCAATTAGTATATTGCCTTTGCATCCAACTTTGGCCAAATATTCCTGGACATCCTTCTCTCCTTCCTACTACATTAGGATTGGTTCGTAAAATTACGGAGTCTTTCGAAGATCAACCTATAATATTGGCATATATGAGGTTTAGGCTCCCAATCCTTACTAATACAGTTCAGATCCGAACCCTTTCTGGCCAGTTCATCTACTCACTCATTTCCCTGTATTTTACAGTGTCCTGGTACCCATCACATTCTGATTGTGTATAGTTCCAATAACGCAGTGGGGCAGAATCAATTTTATTTGGAAATAAATCTGGCATTTCAAAAAGGCTGGTCTGATAAAATTTGACATGAACGTAGCCAAGAGTATTCGAGTTTAAGCTATTAAAATGGGCCCTACAAATTCTACAGGGGCTAAAAGTAGGGTACCTTCGATATTAGGTACCCCGATAGACTACACTATACTGTGCTAGACTATCAATCTAAGGGTTGCGGATTCGATTCCCGCCAGAGACTCTGGGTATGTCTGCAAACAAGCAAAAAGCTTTGCAGTTTGTGTTTGTTTTTTTTTTTTAAATGTAAATTTTTTAAACACGTGCCATTTTAATAAAAAAATTAAAATTTGGTTATAAATTGTTCTACTTTTTCAAAAATACATATAGGGCGTACTTTTTGACCGAATGGACTCGAATTTTTTGTTAGTTAGACAACTAAATTACTAATAATATACAAAAGATTTGAGAGCAATATAAATTATGGATCCAAAAATAAACGATTTTCAGTTAAAAAATTAAAAAAATTGTACATTTTTCCAGTTTTTTGTTAGCTTTCCAAAAATATAAAAATCTTTGAAATCGGATTGGAAACAAAAAAATGGCACGTGTTTAAAAATGTTACCTACTTTGAGCTTCCATAGCGCCATCCCTGAAGAATTTGTTGGACCCATTTTAATAACTTAATTTCGAATAACTGCTCAGACAGTATTCCGGGGGACAATTGTATGGGGCTAAGGGAAATCATGGACCATTTTCAATGCCAAACCAACCTTATCAACAGAGAGTATTTAATGGATAATTTTAGCCAGCTGGATCCTTTCCTTTGTGCCCTATAGTGTTTTAAACAGACAGACGGAAATGAGGAGCTGCAGAACAAAAGGTACTTTTTCGCATATTTAAATTTTTTGGGAAATTGAGTTTTATTTATTTCGCCCCCTTAAAAAAGCTGCATGAACCTGGAAATGGTAACAAGTTTCTTACTTATCAATAGATACATCTAACTGCCATAAGTCACCACATTAAATGTTAAGGATGTTTGATATAAAACCATTTTAATATCGGAAAAAGAACCTTTTGTTAAAAAATTAAGAAAAAAAGTACGTTTTGTTAAAAACAAAATTAAAAAGTATGTTTTTTATGCGTTTTTTTAACGATAATATTTTAAGTGAATGTTTTTATTTTAATGCTGATCTAATATATAAACAAATAACACATTGAAATTAAATAATTTTTTTTTTTCGTTTTATACTAGTGTTGTACGTCAGCTAAATTTTTTTCGAAATTCTACCACTTTGGCATTCCAAAGTCCTCAGTGACAAATCATATTAGAAGTTGTTAAACATAAACCAATGCAAACATTTCAACAAGACAACTCCAGTTGATAGCTACATTATTGCATTTTAATTTAAAATAAATGTCTCTAATAAATTGTGTTCCAATTAAATGATTTTTTTTGTCTCGTTCGGGATACCATGTGTATTGCTAATATAATGGAAACAACTATTGTTAAAAACTATTTTCTGCACTAAACATAGTGTTACAAATAAGCTATAGAAAAATGTTAATAAGAAAAAAAATTGGTCAGATTTCTTTATTTTTTCATTTTAAAGGCGTATGTCGCGTTATGGACCCTAAAAATGCCCATATGAAATTTGTCAGTCGGCAAAAAAACCCATAATCATAGTCAGAAATAAAGTATATTTTAAGAGAAATAAAGTCGTCTTTACTTAAGAGTGGACTTTAGGTCTACCATAGACAAGATAAAATATACTTTTGACGTTAAAGTCGACTGTAAATATAAAACTAGCTGAAGCTGTTTTTAACTCATTTAACAACGGCATCAGCTGTTCTTCACCAAGTAAAAAAGTTCGACAAAAAGTCAAAAATGTTTATGTTACAAGATATTGGCAGAAATTTTGCAATTATTGAACAGTTGTCAATAAAATTAGTACCAAAATATCTTAAATATGATATTAATCTTATTTATTCCATTTTTCCACCACAAACTGCTTTTTTTCTGTAGATTCCGCGTTTACTTTTATTGTTTACCTTTTTTGTTTTTTTTTTAAATTTCTATGTCAGCTGTTCAGCGGTGCCACTTATCTATATTTTGTTGTATATTGTATGAAAACATTTTCTATATTTGAGGTGGCACCCAGTTAAAGTCGGTTTAATTTAAAAAAAAAAAATTTAAATTTTAAAATTTAAAAAAAACAATTTTAAAATTTTTTTTTCCAAAAAATGAAAAAAAAACTGAATAAAAAAATTTTGTTCACTTAAAAATATTTAAATTTTTTTATTTTGAAGTATAATTCGGCACAGTCGAATATAGCTTGTTTTTTTTCTTATATGCTGAATGGTACAAACAATGCACATAGGTCTGGCGATCCACTTTTTTTGGCCAAAACTAAAATATTCACTTATATACATAAATTCATACAAAAGATAAAAACAAATTATTTTTTTTGTTTATCTGAAGTGTTTGCTACTATATTCTAACAACAAATATAGGAAAAGATGTTTTGAGTTTTGGCCAAAAAATGTGGTTCGCCAGACCTACGTGCAATGGTTACAAAAAATCATTAAAAAGTCCAATTATGAATAAAAAATTCCGCGGGAGTTTGTTCCCCGGGAGTTTTTTCTCATTGAAATTGAATAGGAAAAATGAGAAAAGGGAAAAAACTCCCGCGGAATTTTTATTCATAATTGGGCTGTTTATGAATTTTAAAATTAGTGATTGCGAAATTAACCACTTTTTAATATACTTAATACTTAATTTAATAAGCCAAATTACAATCTTTTTTATGTTAAGATTTATGTGAAATTTGCATTTTTTTCTGAAATTATAGATTTACACAAGATTTTAGGAAAAAAACTTCAATATATTTTCATTTAGTAATTCGATTGATTGCCCTTGTAGGTGTGTATATTGATTGCATTTAATCATTTGAATACATATATTTCTACAATTGCACAAATTCTATATAATCCCCATAATACACTGCATCTAACAAATACATATGTATCTACATATATACATTTACAAAAACGCTGTTAAAACTTTGTTTTCAAAACAAAAAACAGCTGATTCAAACACACAATTATGTTGGTCGGTCTGTTAGTTGTTAAGGCGAATTCAAAAGTATCTACAGCATAACAGAATTCTAGCAGTTTGTATTGCTCAGATACTTTGTTTTTTGAAAACAAAATAAATTCGATTTGCTCTCTCTCAGATATGAGTATTATATTGAGAATGGTTTAACACTCACGCACTTTTTGTGTGGAACTCTCTTTTTGTATCTCTTGGATGATGAAGTTGTTTGTATACCATGTTTTGGTGTTATTTTTTTTTTGTATTGCTTTTTGGGAAAACACATTTAAAGCCAATGCACCCTAAAAATAAAACATACAACAAACCACAACAACAACAACAATGAGGCGAATTCATTTGTTAGCTAGTACATGTGTTTGTTAGAGTTTTGTATGGAGCAGATGAATTCGCCGGGAAATTGTAACTGAATGCTTTAATTGTTTAAAGATACTCTTTAGTTCTATTGCGATACTGTCCGGGTACGGTTATTAAAAGCGCTTGTTAAATCCCTATATGAGGGCGAACTGAACGACGGCCTAAAACGGTATTTGTTTGTTTGTTTTCTTAAGTGTGTTTGTTGTGTGGAGAGCAAGATTTTTTTCGGATTATACTAAACAAAAATTTAAGAAAATAACAAAAATAAAGAAAAAAATTTCATGGAATTTTAAAATTTATGATGAAAAACAAACTATGTATTTGCAAGTTTATTAAAAAATTTAATAACAATATTTTTGTTATAAAGAAAATCAACCCCATTTAAATTACAAACGACTCCATTCATGACCCGATAAACGTGTAGTGCGGTAGACTAAAGAGTGTTTTTTGGAAAATTAAAAAAAAGGCAAGAACAAATCGTGTATCTACACATACGGTGGTACTCGCTTTACTCATAAAATATTAGAAAAAAATTTACGGAATTCAAGCCTCATAAAAGTGGATCCTTAGACAAAAAAAAACACACTCGTGAACATTTGTTTTTAAAAGGAAAATTAGAGCATCATAAAACCATTGAGAAACTACGTTCTTTTTTTCCCAAATTGTAGTGGCTGTGTGTAGTGAACATTGTGTTTTGAGATTAAAACGGTTTGAAAATCAACAAAACAAATTGAAATTTTCATAGTGCGGGTTTTTCCTACACACTTAACCAAACACAGAGTCTGTCATTTCCCTTGTTTAGAAACGAAATAATAAAAAAAATAAAAAATTATTCCCCCTACATATAAAAAGTGAAATTTATTTACCAAAAAAAATAAATGAAAAAGAAAATTATAATAAAGTAAAATTTAATGTTAAAGAAAATTATCATTGCAGTGTGTATTCTACTAAGGAATCCAAAAAAATCCCCAAAAATATAAAAGCAAAATTTATTTCAACAGTAATCAGAAAATATGCTTCATTAAGTGTTTCAAACGAATAAATAAAAGAATAATAAAAATACATTTTGTATTGATATTACCGCATTTAAAAAAAGAAGAGAATCTTTGAGCAAAAAAATCATTAATATTTATTTAAGTGAAAAATAAAAGAAAAGAAAATCTTTTATAACTCCCGCTCGAGTGTTTTATAATTGCAGCATCATATAGATAAAAGAAATAAATAAATAAATATTGGAAATAAAATTCGTGTAAATTCGTGTTGGAAGAAAAAAAAAATTAAAAAGGAATTTTCTGCATTGTACTTCATTTTCATAACAAGGATAAAGGATTAATAAAGGTTGGTATTTTGCTGAGATGGAACTCAAAAGAAATTTTTATAACAAAAAGTTTTCGCAAATTTTATAAAATAAAAACTTTATTTTGAATATATACAAAGTTCTTAAACAAAAATTTACTGTCCCGAACTAAAATTTTTTAAAGCATTTTTTTCAAAACCTTCTATTTAAAGTTTTAAAGCATAAATCTGGATGAATTTGAAACAAAATGTTGGATCTATTTAAGCTGTTGTTCATAATTTAAATGTTTATAAAAATGGATTTTTTTTTCTTACAAAAATTTTATAAAATAAAAACTCTATTTTGAATAAGGGGGTTAGTTTTTAAAATTATTTTGCTAAATCGTTCTATACAAAGTTCTAAAACAAAAAAGTGTTTAAAATATTTGCAAAATGTTCGAATATTACTACAAAATAATAAGATAATGCCCAGCAGTTACGGCCGACTTCACCGAACTAAATTTTTTTTCAAAATTTTTTTCTAAACATTTTATTATATGTTTATAATAAAAAATTTGGGAGATTTTTAGACTATTTACAACAATTATTTAAGCTGTTATTCAGAATTAAAATTATTTTATCAAAAGTTTATAAAAATTAAATTTTTTTGTAAAAATTTTTATAAAATAAAAGTTCTTTTTTAAATAAGGGGGTTAGGTTAGTTTTTAAAATTATTTTGTGCAATCATTCTATACAAAGTTCTAAAACAAAAAGAGTTTAAAATTATTGCAAGATTTTCCCACTTTGCTACAAAATGAAAATATATAGCATTTGCGGTTGACTGTCCCGATTTTAACCATCATTTGAATCGTTTATTTCAAAAACCAGACAAGCAAAACATTATTGATTTTGAGTAAATTAAAGAAAACTTCCTTTTACAAAATTGCCTATGAAAGTTATCCATTTGTATAACTGTTTGATAAACATAAAACTTTTTTGTTTTTATTTCACATTTATACAGACTTACAACATTTAAGAATAAACTTGATTTGGGCCATGTATTGCATAATATAAAGTAAATCACTTGATTTTTTTTTTTGCACTAAACACGGATTTATCAGTTTTGCTTTGCATAATAGGGGGTAGTACCTCTACAAAACAATAATAACTCAATTTTTGATTTTTTGTTGCTTAACTGGTTTTTGAAATGAACGATCCATTTACAGTATGATTATAGGATTACCGCATAATCAACATATTTATGACTGCTCAAACATTATTCCGATATTACATATTTTCAATACCAAACAAAACTTATCAATACAGAGTTTTTTTTTTAGAAAATTTCAGCCAGCTAGCTCCTGTCGTTTTGACCTTATCGTATTTTCAATAGACAGACGGACGGACATAGCTAGATCGTCTTATAAACTTGTGAGGTCCCAGGATATATGAGACAAATATTTTAATGTGTTACAAACGGAATGACAAAATCAATAAACCCCCTATCTTTTTGATGGTGGGTATCAAAAACTTTGAAGCAACCACACACTACATTACTTAGAGACACTAAAGTGACAAACGACTTCAAAAAACTGTAAGTTTTGAAAATATTGTTTTAATTTTAAGTTTTATTATTTAAATAGACGACCCCTTTAACAACTTTAAAATACTTCACATTAGATTACTGAGGAAGAGCACAAATGTATGAAATTATCCAAAAATATATAAATTAGAGTCAGCAATGTATTTAATTAGACAGCAGTGTAAAATTATAATGAATTCAAATTATTTTAAAGAAAAACAATTGAACTTTACAAAATTATATTTAAATTGTTTACATACGGAACTGAAATATTCTTTGGTTACCTCAATGATATCAGAAATTTTAAATATTTGTATAACATTTCGAAAATTCGAAATTCAAATCTGATGGTTTTATATGTACTTAGTTCAAATTAATAAATATTTGCCAGCATGAAATCAAATATAAAAGTTAAAATTTTGGCACAATAAAATAATTATTTTAAATAAAATTGCTTTAATTAATTAAATTTTCAGGTTGATAAAAATTGCGCAAAACTGAAGTGCTTTCGTTTATTGGAAATGTTTATTGAAACGGTTAAAAAAATTATTTTATTTTTATGATTTTTAGAATTTTAGTTTTCCATTATTAGCAATAATACAATATCTATGATCATATATTAGTGTTTTGGGGAGTATTTATTGAAAAACCATGCCCCTAAAAAGAGGCAGAAGAGTCAAAATTTCAATTTTTGAGTTTACATTCTATATACATACAAAAAATTATTTAAGTTAAAATTTGTTCAATCATTTATTTGTTCTCAAGTACAGAAAAAAATGATTCTACAAACAGAAAAAATAAAATTTAGACACCTATTAAAAAAACAATTGGCGAAATATTTTTGGACAAATTGTTTAGAGATCGATGAAAGATAATTAATTAAATTATTGAAAGTCATTTTGATTTTGTTTTCAATGCAAATAAAATATTAAATCTACATCAAAATTTTTATTAGCTGCAGAGCTGTAAATGAATCATTAATTTATGAATTAATTCGCCAATCATTCATTCATTGAGTTGGCAAATTTTGAATTAATTTTTTTTTACACAAAAAAATTAATTAAATGTAATTTGAGTCAATTCAAATGAATTTGGTAAAAATTAATTGCAATTCATTTCCAATTCAAATTTATTTATAGAAGGAATTACTACAATTAATTCATAATTCAAATGAATTTGTCAAAGTGAATTGTAATTCTTTCAAATTCATTTCAATTGAATTGATTTTGAATTAATTGAAATGAATTAGAAAAAAGAATTGTAAATTCATTTGAATTGATTGAAATTTGAATTTATTTTGTAAGTAAATCTACAGTAAGCTTCACTGTCGTTTTCTTATTCAACTAATATTTTATATAAAAGACAACAAGCTTCACTTTCGTAAATCAAAAAATTCTTAGATTTGAAATTCCCATTATCAGGTAGCGGCAGAGTAGGAATTGAATTATTAGGTATTAGGCGAAAATCTTATAAAAAATGGGAAAATTTTGTTTATTTCCTAAAAGAAACATACATTTTTATTTTTATCAAATAGTGTGAAAATATCATTAAAGGTGTGTTTAACAATTATTTTTAGTTTAAATTATTTCATATTTGCATGTTGTGGAAAATTAATTTTTTTAAAATTTTTCAATATAATTTTAAAGATTCTAGCCACTTTGAATCTCAACATAATATTTTATGCTGTCAAAGCTCTGTTCTTGTACTCGAAATTCTTACTACTTTTTATACAATTGGAAAAATTTGTTTACCCTGCTGCAATTGTCAAATTTGATTGCGTCAATGAAATTTGCGAGTGTAGACCGCAAATTACCAAATGTAGCAATCCATTGCGCAATGATTGCTCTACTGATTGCCTGAGCAATTATTGCTAAGCGATAAGCTGTCAGTTCAGTTGCCATTAATGTAAAATTTCTTCTTTCTATGATTCGGTGCGATTAATTTATACATATTTATTTTATTTAAGTACCAAAAGTAAAAAAACAAAGAAATTAGTGAAAAAAATCATTTAATACAAAATATAAGCAAAATAAACCAAAGTTTTTCATAGAACTTCTCTCTTTGATAATTTTGTATTAGTGACGAACGTTTTCTCCACCTAAAGCTATCAGCAATCACTTTGCTGTTGTACTGCCGACGTTATTGCTTGAGTTTAACAATAAAAATTGCTACGTGGAGACCTAGGGTTACTTTTTGTGTTGAAAACTTCCAGCTGTAGTAAAACTAGTAAATTGTAGTACTGAATATTATCATTTTGGTAGGAGAAATTTCCATTTAGATTTCCCCCTAGATCTGCTCTTTTGATTGTAATTCACTTTAACAAATTCATTTGAATTGAAAACGAATTCCAACTCATTTTTACAAATTCATTTGAATTGGAAATTAATTGAAATTCATTTCTGCCTAATTCGTTTGAGTTGAAAAGAATCAATTAAAATTTTAGCTAATTCGTAACGAATTAAAATCAAAAAAGAATGATTAATTAACAGCTCTGATAGATATCTAAACGCAGATAAAAATAATGGTTGTGATAAACATAATCTAAGAGCAACATATCATGATAAGATTTATAATTGTAGTCCAAATATATTATGATCATTATTAGTATCATAAAATATCATACTATGATCAAATATAGTGTTATTATTATTGTCATACATGATCATAATATAAAGTATGAAATCCCAATGAAATCTTATAATGATCCAACGAAATCATAATGTTAATGCCAAAAAGTCTTATCTGGCTCTGGCATTAATACTTGTGATGGTCAACATTTTCCCTGTCATTACTTTATATACAGAAGCTGAATGTTGTTAATAATAGGCTATCTCTTTCTCACACAATGCCTAAAAGAATCTGTCAACTTGGTCAAAATGTCCCAAATGTTGTTTCCGTTGCTTTCCTAATGAATTCTGATCTCTTCTTGTCTTTTCTGCTTGCAAACCAAAAGGTACAATTTAACAAAGAATTAAATAATGGTTTCCTAGTAGTCCTAAAATCCTAATAATTGTTTTTTATTTTCTTCTTTTCTTCGCTACATTTCCTATTGGGATTTTTCTGAGAAAAACGCAAAATACATAAATATTTTGGTTTTTCCAAAGTCTCAGAGATTGATTTGTTTCCAAATTCATCCAGAGTTCCATTATCCATTTCTCACCCTAACATTTGGTCCTTCGAACCGGTGATGTATAGGTCACTGGTTCATATCCGGTTCGAAGGACCAAATGTTAAGCTTAGAAGCTGGGTTAAGGGGGAAGGGCTGGATGAATCGGAAGGTTGTTCAAACTCTCTGAGCCGAAACAAAATCGTTTAGATTTTGTACTCAGAATAATTTAAAAAACAATCTGAAACGAAAAGGAAGGAATAAAACAAATGAATTAGGAATTTTTCTAATTATTTATTAAATTATTTGGAAGGTGGAAGGAACAATTGGAGTAATACAGCGATGTGAACAGGTTAGAATTAGATTTGTATCTCTCCGAAAAATAAGTATTTACGATTCTGCATAAATATATATTGGGGAAAATAGGAATTGCAGGAGAAATGAGGAAAACGCTAAGAGTTGTTTTGGCGTAAACACATATTATTATTAAAAGTTATTTTTGGGAAAACAAAATTTCATGCGTTTAGCAGAGTGGATAAGAAATTTTGGTTATAAATACGGTTGATTATGAGTTCCTACGCTTATAGAAACATAATATTTAATGGTTATTTGTAAGTTTATATGGTTGTTCATAATATAATATGTTTACCTGTTTATCGTTATTTAGCTGAAATATACATAATTATGTTTCAGTGAATCATACTCAAATTAATGTAAATTCGATGAAAATAAAAATGTTTACAGTAACTAAAATCTTGTTGAAATTAAATTAAAATAACAAGTATATTTCAACAACAACAACATATTGTTACAAAGAACATAGTATAGTTATCGCTACCATGTTTTTTCTCTGCGTGTATCTATATTTTAGAGATAACCAAATAAAACTATTACTTTTAATTTCTCTTGAGTACTATTTATTTCTATGCTACCAATTCAAACTAAAAATTCGTTTATATATTTTTAATTAATTACAATTTGTTAATTAAAATTCTTGAAATTCGTATGTTTGTACTTTTTTTTTCCAATTTTCCTGCTAGTGAGCTCTGGCACACATTAAAATTTCCCTTTGAAAGTGCATATAAAAATCATTCATATTATGTTTGTTTGTTATTATTGCACGAGTAAAAGTATCTACGATCTAAGTGTTTTTGTTTATTTATTTTATTTTTCTAGAGAGAGAGTGTGTGTGTGTAGCTCAGTATCTGTGTAGAATTTCCCCTTCATAGCCAGCAGTAACATGTTTTAAGGGAGTTTTTTTTTGTATTTTGTTTTATTTTACTTTTATTTTTCTACTTTGTGAATTTATTCAGTTTTTATTTTATTTTCTTTTATTTTTCGCCCAGTAATCATGTAAAAGCTAGAAAATTACTTTTAATTTAGCAAACACTTTTCTGTTTAACACATACACTCGAACACTCTTCCATCCATACATAGATTCTCATATAGAGATTTTTGTTGTATGTGTGTTCACATGCCCAGACACATTAAGACAATGAAAATTAATGGCATTTTATATGCATTTTGCAAAAATTATATGCACGTTACTCGTGTGTTTTATATGGGTTGGTTGGCTGGTTCTGGTTGTATTTGAAAAAAAAAAATAATAAAACATTAACACGGTAAATTATAACATAATGTTAAGGAATATTAACGGCATTTTTAAATATTAATTAAAATGATGATTAAAGGCTGGTAAAACAGCAAAATTAAAAAAAAATATTCTAGAAAATTAATTTTATTTCGAATCAACCAACAGACTAATTGATGAAAGTTACTTAAAACTAAAGTAATTTTGTTTATTGAAAAACTTTTCAAAACAAAATCTGTTGATAATGTATACTATAATTACACAGGGCAACAAACTCGAAAAAATTTTAGAGGCTTTCTAAACCACTACACAATTTTGATGTATTGTGGTTTCAGTAGTCCAAATATGGTCCAAATTTTAAATTCTATGGAGAAGTTTTTTTTAATTTTTTTTTTGTAAAATTGTGATTTTTTTAGATGTTTCCCCACATAATTTATGATAACTCAAAAAGGGTTAGTCCTATATTATTAAAATAAACTTGGAAAAGTTTTAATTTATATAACCTTTAATCCGTTTATGTATTGCGTTTTAATCGGCTCAGTAGTTTTGGAGCTATAATAACAAATTTAAGCAAAAAATATATTTTTTACTTGAAAATAGCAAATTTGTTTGTTTTAAAAAAATCATGAAAGATTTAAAGCGGCAGTAATTGTTCAGATTTATTGCTTTATCGCAAAGCCACATGTAATAGGAACAAAATGAGATATCAATTATAAAAATCAATGGATTATTTTCGAATTTATTCACAATTAAGTGAATTCGCTCATTTTCACAAAATTTTACTTTTTTGTTTGATATACATAAAATTGAGTAGTTAATGTTCTTCTTTCGATTGATTGAATTTTGAAAAAATTTTATTCACGATATGTACAAATTTTCACATATATATTCCGTTTCCATCGACTCAGTAGTTTCGGAGTAATAATAAGCAAAAAATATATTTTTTATGTGAAAATAGCAAATTTTTCTGTTTTAAAAAAATTATGAAAAATCGGAAACGGCAAAAACTGTTAAAATTTTTTACAATATCGCAAAGCCACATATAATGGCAAAAAAATGAGATATCAATCATAAAAATCGATGGATTATTTTCGAATTTATTCACAATTATGTGAATTCGTTCATTTTCACAAAATTTTACTCTTTTGTTTGATATACATAAAATTGAGTAGTTAATGTTCTTCTTTCGATTGATTGAATTCTGAAAATATTTTCCCAATGCTATGTACAAATTTTCGCATATATAATGCGTTTCAATCGGCTCAGTAGTTTCGGAGTTATAATAACAAATTGAAGCAAAAAATATATTTTTTAAGTGAAAATAGCAAATTTTTTTGTTCTAAAAAAATCATGAAAAATCTAAACCTACAGAAATTGTTCAGGTTTATTACTTTATCGCAAAAGCATATACAATAGCAAAAAAATGAGATATCAACCGTAAAAATCAATAGATTGTTTTCGAATTTATTAACAATTAAGTGAATTCGCCCATTTTCACAAAATTTTACATTATTGTGTGATATACATAAAATTGAGTTGTTTGTGTTCTTCTTTCGATTGATTGAATTCTGAAAACATTTTCCCCATGCTATGTAGAAATTTTCACACATATATTGCGTTTTAATCGGCTCAGTACTTTCGGAGTTATAATAACAAATTGAAGCAAAAAATATCTTTTTTACGTGAAAATAGCAAATTTTTTTGTTTTAAAAAAATCATGAAAAACCAAAAACGGCAGAAATGGTTCAGTTTTATTGCTACATCACAAAGCCATATGCAATAGGAATACAATGAGATATCAATCATAAAAATCGATGGATTATTTTCGAATTGATTGACAATTAACTGAATTCACTCATTTTCAGAAAATTTTATATAAATGAACTTATTTTTCGGTTACAGTCAATACAAAAAAAAATTTACGTTTAAGGCAGAATTAATTCCACTTTCGAAAGTAATGAAATTCATTGACAAGTAGAATTATTATGCCAACAAAGTGTTTATTTGATCGATATTAGAGTTTTGTTTTCAGTTTAAACAGACAAAATTGTTTTTCGTTATTAAATATGCATTAACTGGGATAATTACACTGTCCAACAAATTGAGACTTTTTGTTTTGAATAGAATAGCGACCCTATAATTCTGAGAGGGCATATTAAGTAGATTATTAGTATAGTAATTTATTTGTGGACTAAACTTATAGTCCCTGGTCTGGGTTTTTTTACAGTGGATCAAAGTTTTAATTTTTTGATCGAAGGGAGAATTATACTAACTGAAAAATATTTTTTAATTTAATGTCTGAGAGAATTCTTATTGTCAGAGTTATATTGTGGAATTTGATGGGTATAATTTTTGTGGAAGATCTTAACCCTCTAGCTCCACTCTTTAGGGGTCAATTTGGGCTTTTTTTCAAGAAAATCCCAAAAAGTCCTTTTAACAAGGACATTTAGGGGGTTGTCGCCTAAGATTCCAAAGTTGTAAATAAAACTCTTTACGCTTAATTAGCAAAATTACATGCCACCTTGGGTTTCACATTTTTTAAAAAAAAAAAACGCCAAAAATCAAAGTATGATAAAAATGAGCTGAAATTTAACATATAAATAGTCCTTAAGGAGGTCTACAAAAAATATGCATACATATGTAAGTTATCTCTTTTAGTTCAACAGATATTTAGGTTTATTTTTTTTTTAATTTGATTGATTATTTTTTTTCGTTTTTTAGATATGGCGGGTCTACGGAGGGTCGACATTTTTTTTTTTAATTATCAGCTATATTTATGATAACATTCCGTATAAAATATAAACAACTAGTTAACAATTATCTCGTTCCTATAAAAAGTTACAGCCACAATTTGTACATGTAAAAATTACCGTATTTTTACGGTTTTTACCAAAAAAAAATCCCCATATTTTTTCTTTTGTATAAAAAAAAATTTCTTCGGGACTATATAAAATTTGTTTATGATCCGGAAAGAGAACTTAATGCAAAAGCGTGTAAAGTAAAACTTGGCTCACTTAAGCGGACATAACACCCCCCAGACCAATCAAAACGTGGCCAATTTTTTTTTTTTTTAAATTTTGGTTTGAGTAAAAAATTCTAAAAACTCAAAGCACCGATCCTCGAAACAGTTCAATATTTGTATAACCTTATATCTTATTTAAATATATACAAAATGTTTTTACTATCACATGGTAAATAACTTCACAGTAGGTTTTTTCCTAAAAAAAAACTCAGTTTTTGGAACACATTTTCCCCATTTAAGGAATTTTGGTATTTGAAATGAAAATATTTCAAAACTTATAATGCCATTGACCCATTTTGCATCTACATTGGGTCCCAGTTTAGTTATGATATCTTTAACCGTTAACATTTTACATTAATTAAAATTTTATATATTTTCTTCATGGATAATCACAATATTATAATTTTTTTTAGATTTTAAGGTAAATGACATCCAAAAAATTCATAAAATTATTTCGTAGTGTTTTCTCTAATGCCAAATCTTATATATAAAAAGAAATGTACATTTTGATGTCACCACTAACTGCGAAAACGGGTCGACCGATTTTAACCAAAATTTCAGGGTACGTTGGGGATGGTCTGTAGATGGTTTATGTGAAGTTTTCACGAAATCGGCATAGTAGTTCCGGAGATATGGCATTCTTCTGTACGAGTGTTAGTAACTGAACTCCTCCGTAACGGCTGAGCCGATTTCGATGACATTTTTTGTGTGTGTTTGAGTTTGTCCCTGGATGGTTTAGATTCACAATTGACCTATATAGGTACAATGGACGTGGCACCTCCCATACAAAATAAAAATTTATTATTGCATATCTGGAGTACTATTATAGTGGCAGTCTTCAAACTTTGTATGAGTTATGGCAGAACAACGTTTGCCGGGACAGCTAGTACTTATATTTATTCTTCACAAGCTCCACAAACCTTGCCCGCTTTCAAAAATTTTAAAGTTTTTTCATATATTGCTTGTCGATATAGCCATGTCCATCTGTCTGTCTGTATGTTGAAATCAACTTTTTGTAGCCCCCAAATAACTTACATGCATGACTCATACATCAATATATCCGCTATAGACCCGGTTCGGTTCTTATTTAAAACCAAAACCAAACAAAAAATTGTATCCTAATTTTTGTTCAGTAATAAAACGAAATTGAAAAAAAATTTTAAATTTTCAATTTCAAGATTTTTTCCGAATTTTTTTTTCAGTAATAAATTTAAAAAAATTTAAAAAAAAATTTTAGCATAAATTTTTTTTCACAAAAAAATTTCAAAAAAAAATTAAATTTTTTTACCTAAAAATAATGAGTTAAATAATTCATTGATAGATTGGGATCACAGAAGCCGTTTTAAATAATATCAGAATGTGCTCATGGAAATGTCTGGAAAATAAGTTATTATATAATAGATATGTAAATAAGTCATTATAAAACTGCTTCTAAGTAATGCAGATGGTATGTAGTAGTCACTGAAAAGCTAGTTATTGAATAATTGTAAGTCATTATCAAGTTTTTGCTGGTTAGTAATTTAAAATCGTAATAATATACATATGTCATTTAACATCAAAACCAATTTTGTTTAAAGATATTTCCAATTTAATAAAAAAGAAATTGGTTCTGCTAAAAGTTTTAAAACTTTTCAATTTTCCATTTAAACAAAATTTTATTAAATTATCAAGTTTTATTATAACATTTAGTTAGCAGTATATTAGAGCCGCCTAATTTGCCACTTTATAGAAATAAAATTTCATATGCAAATCATGTTTTTCGAAATAAGTTAGAATGTTTAACAAAAAATTTTCCCAACATTTAATCAAATACAAAGTCAAGCAAATAAAGTATGTAAGAAAATCATCATCATCAATACAAATTGTTTAGAAATTCAAATGAATTTTGAGCAGCCATGTTGCATGTTGTGTATAGACAAATAAATTTTGTTTTAACAACACAATGATTGGCTTTTTCGATATTAATAATTCCAGACGAGCTTCATGCCAGCCAACATGTACTAGGTCTTCTACATTTAGCACCCCATTCCAGGGTTTGCTGGTGTTTAAACATTAAAAATTATGAGTCAAATGGAAAATTGTATAATAATGCAATTGAATTTCAATAAATTTTTTCGTCAATACACAAATTTTGAAGAAAAAAATGGAAAAGAATAAAGAGTGAAGGATAGGAGTGTGAGCAAGACTAAGAACTTGAGAATGAAAAATTTTCAATAAAATTGGTTTTAATTTTCTTGTGTTATTGTTGATTTCCAACACCAGACAGAAAAATTATAAAAATTCTTTTGTTGTTGGTAATAAAAACTTGGTTATTGTTAGCACGCAAAAAGGATATAAAAAGGAATGGCAATTTTTTTTGTGCTGCCTACACTCAGGCATACATACATACACTCACGCTTATTTTCACAAAAAACACTTACCTACACTTTTAGACACATACACCAAGGGAGAAAATTTGTATGTGTCTAAAAGCAGAGTCGTCGAATATTGTTAGAAAGTCTGAGTCGTTTGTTCGTTCGTCTATGTGAAACATAAAATTCCAATTTGTGTTTATTAAACTCAGAGCTATGCTTATACTCTCACAGAAACACAGCCCAAGGATACTACTTTATTGAACAGCTAGAACAACAACAGGAACAACGACAAAAAAAAACTACCCCCGTAAACAGTAATTTCTATTTTGGTATAGAGGATGAAAAATTTCGAAAAAAAAAATCTATAACAAGGTTAGCCTGGCATATATCCTGTTTTGTGTTGAAATAAAGGAATACAGACACACACTTTTACAATTCCTTATATATATTAGGGTGGATTTGATTTTGCAGTTTTTGGATTTTCAATGTTTAAAAGGTTTAAAACTGTTCTTAGTCATCTGAAGATCAAATGCTGAAAATTTGAGCAAAATCGGATTTCAAACAGCAAAAACTTGGTAATGACTTGAAATTAATTAATAACTTATTGGGTGTATGACTTAAATATGCGCAGTTTTTTTTCAAATGTTTAGCTTTTACTTTGAAACATTTGATCATCTTTTGAGGCCAAGAACGAATCAAGCCAAAATTGGATACTATGTTCCAAAGTTAAGCGTATCCCAGAGAGAGCGTTCTGTATCGATCGAAATAAATAGTAGTCGGAAGGGACACGTCCTGGACTATATAAAGCGAGTGAGGCAAAACTTCCCAACCACTTCTTTCTAAATAATTTTGAACAGGTATTTCAACACGTGGCCGAGCCTGTTTGACATGATGGAATATTACGGTTTCATTTCTGGCCGGATTCCGAGCACTAATCAAGCCAATATCGGATACTCTGTTCCAAAGTGAAGCAACATACGGATTCTGAACCAAAAGAACTGCTCTTCTTTTGAAGCCAAGAACGAATCAAGCCAATTTCAAATACTCTGTTTCAAAGTGAAGCGAATCCCAGAGAGACCGTTCTGCATCGATCAGAACAAAAGTAGTAGGATAGAGCACGGTCAGGACTATGATGATGTTGAGGCAAAACTTTCATGTCTGGCCTTATATTTTGCTCGCTTTAAACCAGGCGCGTATCCAGAGGGGTGAAATAGGAATTCCCCCCCCCAAAACCGAAAAGTTTTCATATAAAAAAGGAAAAAAAAAGAAAAACTTAGAATAAATTAAAAATTTCACCCCCAAAAATGATTGACCTGGATCCGTGCCTGCTTTAAACAAATCGGTTGCATTCGTTACAGATTACCCGTGGTGGTTTGGTCAGATTCCAGCAGCAGATTCCTTTGCTCCTACCAAATACGGTACACTACCTTAGCGCCATGGATTGATTCGGTGCCAAAATGATTTTCTTTTTTTTAAATTAGCGATTTTTTCATATAGATTCCCAGCGAAAAGAACTACTCATCTTTTAAGGCCAAGAACGAATCCAGCCAATATCGGATACTCTGTTCCAAAGTGAAGCGTATCCCAGAGTGAGCGTTCTGCTTCTATCGAAACAAATAGTAGTCGGACAGAGCACCGTCTGGACTATAAAAGGGTTGAGGTAAGACTTCCCAACCAGTTTTCAATTTCGAATATTTCGGTTTCATGCCTGGCCTCATATTCTGGGTGTTTTTCGGCCAATGCTCGCTTCAAACGAATCAGTTGCGTTCGGTACAGGTTCCCTGAGATGGTCTAGTCATATTTCAGCAGCTCATAATAGATAGGAAACTTTTGCTCCCACCAAATACAGAGAATTAGCTCAGCGCCATGGATATTTGGCTTAACATATGGTCTGTGTTATCGTAATGAATCCAAAATGATTTTCTTTTATAGCGTTCAAGCAGCATTTCAGATATACAAAGTCCTATTTCAAGGTTTCTCAGCTTCACTTCGTATGGTACCCGATTTCCCTGCTTTTGAATGAATCCTGCTGATTGCAAAGGATTGTAAATTGCTGATTGAGTAGCTTCCGAGTGATCTGGCAAGCTCTTGTTGAGTTTGACAACAATCTTCATGAAGTAGTGCCTTCATCTCTTGGTCCTCAAACTTTTTTGTCTGGCCTGGGCGATCTTTGTCTTCCGTGTCAAAATTGTCACTTCTGAACCGCACAAACCATCTGTCCCATGTTAAAACCGAATGCCGAATGTTACCCAGTTTCCCTGCTTTTGGTTTCAAAATTGCTCTTCTTGAGTTTGACAGCAATCTTCATGGAGTAGTGCCTCCAATTCTTGCTTTTTAAACTTTTTTGGCTGGCCTGCGCGATCTTTGTCTTCCGTATCAAAATCATCACTTCTGAATCGCACAAACCATCTCCCTCACGTTAAAACTGAAGATCTCTCAGCTTCAATTCGTATGGTAACCAATTTACCTGTTTTTGTATGAATCCTGCTGCTTGCAAACGTTTTGAAATTGCTGATGGAGTAGCTCCCAATGATTTTGCAAGTTTTTGTTGAGTTTGACAACAATCTTCATGGAGTAATGCCTTCAATTCTTTATCTTTAAACTTTTTTGGCTCAAAATCAAATCACCACTTCTGAACCGCACAAACCATCTCTCGCACGTTAAAACCGAAGGCCTCTCAGCTTCAATTCGCATGGTACCCAGTTTCTCTGCTTTTGAATGAATCCTGATGCTTGCAAGTTTGACAAAAATATTGAGGGATTAATGCCACCAATTCGTGGTCTTCAAACTTCTTGGCTGGTCTGGGCGATCTTTGTCTTTCGTGTAAAAATCACAACTTCTGAATGGCACAAATCATCTCTCGCACATTAAAGCTGATGAATCACATCACCATAAGCTTTGGTGTACAATTGTTGTGATTAAAGAAGTAAAGCAAAACTTCTCGAATATGACGCTTTGTTGGCACAAAATTCGACATTTTGGAAGCAAAAAAAGCTTTGTTGTTTACACTATAATGTTCAATAACTAAGTGAGAATAAATGAAGGAAATGTTCCCTTCAAAATTATGTATAAGTTATTAAAACCAAAGATCGGGTTCAAACGATACACCATTTATGGGAAATCCCTCATTTTTAAGTGATATAGCCAATACTTTTCAATGAAAAAACTCCAATATAAGTACCACCCTAATATACCTATACTAAAAGCAATACACAGTAAGTAACAAACTTTGTGTTTGTATGTAAAAGTGTCTGTATATTAATAGACCATAAAATGCATTTACGCTACAATTTTCAAATAGTTTTCATTTTTATTTTGAGCTCCTGTTCGTGTTTTGTTAAAACTGCAAACCACCCTTTTTGGAAAACATCTAGTTGCTAGTTAGAAAACAAACGCCTCTCTCTATTAAAACCAGAAAAAAAAACATATTTTTATTTCATACTTATTGAATCACAAATTATATCGGAAATCTAGCAACATCCGTTAATGTTGTTTCTCTAATTCTTCCCTTAACCACAGCCTTTTTTCAAGCAAACAATGTCAGTGTCATGAGTAATGAATGCATTTGTTGTGTGCGTGCGCTTTTCTAATGTCTATTATTATTATTTCAAATTATGACAACAATATGTTGTGAATGCCATTAATTTTCAAACATCTTTCTATATATTAATAGTCTGTGTTTCTAAATTATGTTGGTTTGGTTTTTTGTAACCATTTTTTAGCACCTTTTGTATGGCGGTATTACAAGTTGGGTCTTTTTTTGTTGTCTTTTGTGTTTCCTTTTTTAGTTTTGTTTTGTTTATAAAAAAAATAGCAATGTAATCCTTGATTTTAACACTATTTGATTTTTCTTTGTTATAATTTTATTTCTAATTTTCTCATTTTGTAAAGCGACCCTAGTTGTGTTAAATTATATTAATGAAAAGAAACAAACACCTTTGTTAAATTGTTTTCATTTTTGATATTAATGGCCATTTAATCAGGCATAAAGTGGAAAATTATGGTTTTTTTAAAAACTAACTTTTGTAAAAGGTCTTTTTTAAAAGTATTAAGTAAATTACAATGCACCCGGAAAAATATCTGTAGTTCTAAATATTTACCATAACCATTTCAAATTTTTTAAAAGTTTATTAACAATATTATGGTCACTGTAATTATTATATGATTGTGGTAACCATAACATTGTTAACTTTCCATTCACTTCATTCTAGCAATCATATTTATGATTGCAGTAAATTGTAGTTATGGAAATCATGTTCATGATGAATCATTATATCATAATATGTTGTTCTCTATGATAACCATAATCCGAGAACAACACAATACTGTGAAGTATTACATCATAAGAATTTTTGCCACAAATATATACTTAATAACTGCAATCATATATATGATTGCTACAGCCATATAAATGGTAACTTAACCATATTATATTTACCACAATGATATACATAATTACTGTGACCATAATATGGTTAAAAAAATATATATTTTCTCTGCATGTGTTTTCAAAACTTTTGTGAAAATTAATCTGAAAACGGACCTTTGGATTTTTACAGTGGTGGTTATAAAATTTTAGAAAAGATAATAACAGATTTGTTGATGTAACCGAAAGTCTTCCTTATCAACTGATTTTCAGTTGCTAGAACCGAAAATGTCTATGTGTGAAACAGATTTGCAAAAAATTCGGATACTACTATGAATCTTTATCAGACAATCAAGAAGTCCCTAAACTGTCAGCTGTCAAACTGTTTTTTCGTTGGCAACAATTTGCTGTACAAATGACCCCAGATTTCATATTTCATTAAAATAGAAAATTTAAAATATTGCAATGGATTCTCTTTATAGAACATCCCTGATCGATTTTTTCATCGACATTTTATGAAGTGATGTAAATTTCTTTCCATTATGTTATCAATTATTTGGTAAGAAAAGTTTCAGTTGGTCATAGACTCTGCTTCCATAGTTATGAATTAGTATAAGTTCATTAATAAAAGTTAAATCTGAATTCGTCATAGTCAGTAGCAGTGAAGTAATCCACAGTACTTAATAATAAATATATTTGTCTGTCTACTGCTTAAGGTATTTATAGACGGCAATACTGAATATTAATATTTGTCAAAAACTCAAGTATCATAATACAATTTCATCGTCTAAACAAAATGTGTATTAGATTTTCAAAAAATACGAAAATTTCTTTAAAACTATTCAAAAACTAGCTAAACTATTCAAAAACTTTTTATTTTCATATGTATCGGATATGTATTTTTAAATACAAATAAGGCAAACAAAAATGTCAAGAAAATATAAAATAAAGTTTTCAGAAAAATATCAATAAACAAAGAAATAAAATATTTGTAATACTATCGTTTAAACAATAAATGTTTTTTCGAAATGATTTTCTGAAATACCTAATGATTGCAATAATATTTTAAATTTGATAAGTGTTAATACTGAGTATTGCCGTCTATAATTTTTTTTATAATAACCAGGGCAAGTTTTTCAAGCTTTTTATGTGAAAAGTAAGCTTTTGAATATTT
This sequence comes from Calliphora vicina, assembly GCF_958450345.1. NCBI lineage: Eukaryota > Metazoa > Arthropoda > Insecta > Diptera > Calliphoridae > Calliphora > Calliphora vicina. The sequence continues at coordinate 96,203,306 of NC_088784.1, read as the reverse complement.
CACAAAGATTTTATAAAAAAAAATATTTTTCCTGTGCATATATCGAACTTCGACCATAATTTATTTAAAAAAATATTACTCTTGAGTTTTTTATGCTCCACGATATATCGAATATTGGTTGGGTCCTTTGGATAATTAAATACTATCTAGCTAATACCCACCTTGAAGTACCGATCGACTTAGAATCACTTTCTGAAATTGTGCGAAATTTTTATAATTTTTTTACAATAGATGGCGTATCTTTTGAACGCAGCTTTTGTTCTTAATAAATTATGAATTCTTACTTAGTTATTAAACATTATATTGTAATCAACAATGTTATTTTTTTCTTCGATAATCTCAAATTTTGTGGCAACAAAGCGTCATATGAGGAATGTTTTTCTTTACTTCTTTAGTTTGAAAAAAAGTACCGCCGATTGTGCACCGAAGCTTATGTGTTTCATCGGTTTCAATATGCGAGAAATGGTTTGTGCAGTTCAGAAGTGATGATTTTGATACGAAAGAAAAGGATCGCCCAGGTCAGCCAAAAAAGTTTTCAAACCAAGAATTGAAGGCATTACTCAATGAAGATTGTTGTAAAACTCAACGAGAGCTTGAAAAACCATTGGGAGCTACTCAGGAATGTTTGCAAGCAGCAGGATTCATCCAAAAGCAGTGAAATTGTATATCATATGAATTGAAACTGAGAGACCTTGAGCGACAAGGTTTTGTATGTCTGAAATGCTGCTTGAAAGCTATATCACCGAATCATTACTTGCGATGATAAATTGTTCCATTACAATAACCCGAAGTGTAAGATATTGTATATTAAGCCCGCCCAACCAGACGAATCGACAACTAAGCCAAATATCCATGGCACTCTGTATTTGGTGGGAGCAAAATGGTCCTGTCTATTATGAGCTGCTGAAATCTGACCAGAACATCACAGGGCACCTGTAACGATTGCAATTGATTCGTTTGAAGCGAACATTGGCCGACAAACGGCCAGACATGAAACCGTAATATTCCATCATGACAACGCTCAGTCACATGTTGCAATACCTGTTGAAAAGTATTTTGAAAGAAGTGGTAAGTTTTGCCTCATCCGCCTTATAGTCCAGATATTACCTCTTCCGATTACTATTTGTTTCCATTGATGCAGAATGCTCTCGCTGGGATAAGCTTCACTTTGGAACAGAGTCTCCAAAATTGGTTTGATTCTTTCTTGGCCTCAAAAGATGAGCAGTTCCTTTGCCTCGGAATCTATATGTTGCCAGAATGATAGGAAAAGGTCAATACTTTTTCCAAATGTATTCACAAATGTTTCAAAATAATAGCTAAAATTTGAAAAAGTTTATCATAACTGATTCAAGTCGCCATAGAAGGCTAAAACTACATATTGATGGTAAATATACAAGATTCGGCATAGCCGAACATAAAAACTCGCTTTTGTTTTTTTTTTTGTCATTTTATTAATTTTGTTTTTAAAACTGGTAAATCATTGTAATGTTCTTTGTAACAAAACTTTTTATTGCAATAACATTAATTTAAAGTTTTAAGTGATATTTTTGGGTCATTCCAAGAAACTTTACTGAAGAAACCATAGCTCAAAAAATTAATTTCGAGCCCGCGGATTTTTCAAAATATTCAAGAATCGAGACTAAATAAAATTTTATTTCCTCAAGCGAAATGTATATGTGGAGGTTTTATTTTTTAGTGCCACCAGAGGTCGCTTTTTTATTGGATTTTACCACAATTTTTTTGTTAAAATTTACATACATATATTTGACTTTCTCGTAATGAAATCCTAAAGCAAGAATTTAATGTTTGATCTATGGTTTCATTGGCAAAGTTTCATGGAATGACCCATATAACAAGAATATCCATTAGGGTAGGTTGTTGTTGTAGCAGCAGTGATTTCTGAGTCGGCCGAGTGAACTCGGGTCATTCCGGTACGTAGAACCGGATGTCGTGGGAATGATTGGAGGGGGGTGGGTCAATTTGATCGGGTGAGAAAAAACACGACAGGCTTATAGTAAAATCGGAATCTAAACAAAATTCTAAGAAAATTACCAAAAGAAAGTATGGATCTATAATTAAACCCTTGCTCGCGCCGAGAGACATGAAGATTTAAGATTTGATTTTAAAAATTTCTTAACAGTGTATTTTGAAGTCTCTCAGCGCGAGCTAGGTTTTGATTTTAGACCCACAGTTTCTTGGAAAAATTTTCTTAAAACTTTTCGTGCTTTCATTTTGCATATTTTCCAGTTTTGTTGAGCTTTTTTCCTTGCTTGTTTGTGCATATTTAAACCTACACTGATTATAACATAGTTTTAAATCTATTAGGTTTTAATTTAAATTATTTTCAGTAGTTTTTCATATGTAATTTTCTAATTTTATATTTAGAAAAAAACATCTGCTAAACAAATGTCACAAGCAACCATAAAAAACAAAATTTTAAAATCAGCTGCCTCTGGGTTAACATTAAACTAACAGGTAGACCGGAAAGATAAAAGTAAAACTAAAATTATCACAAACCAAATCAAATCCAGAATAAAAGAAAGCAAAAAATGCATTAACACTTTAAAAACATTTTGTTTCTACCTGCTTTTTTAACAAAAAAGAAAAGTGATAAGCCAAAAAATAATAAAAAAAATTGTTTAATTTGAAACTGGTGCATTAATACAGAAATATAACAAAATCACTTTATCAGACATACAAGTGTAAATTACAGATGTTTTTCATAACTCAATATATCTCAGATCTATTTTTTAATACCAAAGCCAGGGTGATTAACGAGTCTCTAGTTTAACGGTTATTACAAAGAGATAAAACGTCTAAGATTTCATTAAAACCAGCATTTTATAGCAACTATATTAAATTCCTATTAATAAACAAATATATGGGATTTATTACAATTTAAATTATCAAACAAACATGACTTAAACACTCAAGTAATTTGATCTTTTTTGTTCATAGTTCCAACAAATGTCGCCCTCTCTGTTTAAAAAAACATTTTGTTCAACTAAATGTTTTTGGTTTGTTTCAATATTCAATAAACAACATTTTGGGAATAGTTTTGAAATGTTAGGTGGTCTTTAATAAAAGTTATGGTTTGTTAAACACCATATCTTTAGAGGAATTTGGTTTAAATTTCAAGCATCCAGCCTAGCATACCTTCCCTGTTTAAGGTATAGGATTTTGTTATAAGTAAAACAGAATTTGTCTTTTACTATTGTTTTGTTTGAACAAAGTGTTGGCGTTTTGTATTTTTTTGTTTTCACAAAATCATTCAAGATTTGTTTAAAAATATTGTAACCTAAATAGCTTAAAGCCATTATCTCTTACCCAGTATTGGAAAAATAACTTTAAGCGGTTTCTTTATTGCATGGAATCATAAAAAAAATAATTTAGCACTAAATGAAAACTACAAGACACAAATAAATAAAAGCCAGTACAACAAAACTGAAATCTATTATGAACATGTTTATGAATAAATGATTTGCTTTTTTGTTCAATTCTTTGAAATAATAATTTTGTTCTAGTATTGAGATGGAAATACATAATACTGAAGGTGTGTCAACTAAAACAATATTATTACTATTATTATTAATAAGTCTGACATAAAACATTTCGAGGTCTATTAATTTTATAACAAACTTCATATAAAATTAATAACTGAATCAAAAACATTATTACTAAACATTAAACAAATTCTTAATGGCAAACAAAATGGAAAAAGTGTTACAAAAATTTGTTGTCAAAAGGGAGCCACAACATATTGGAATTTTAAATTGTCATCATATTTGTATTTTTTCGGAAATTTATTACTCATATTCATTGGTTTGTTTAAAGAAATAATGTTTAAATTGTTGAGACATGTTTATAACACCCACTAAATTAAATAAATCTTAATTTTTGAACACACACATTTAGGTACCCATGCATGTGACAATGATTTAAAAGGGGAACTTTAAATTTATGCCACCAAAATGAAAGATATTCTCCCTGCCTAAAGTTTTTTTTTAAACAAATTTTGAATTTATATGGTTACCCAGGCTTTAAAAGTGATGGTTTTCACAAAATGATTAAATTTTTATATGAAGTTTAAAAAAACCCAGCAAAAACTTTCAATGCCAAAAACAGAGACCCCTGGAGACCCCTTATCACCCACTTTTACTACTAGGGACTTAAATAAATCATTCTTTGGTCACTAGAATAACTGCCCAGCCTAAAATTACTACTCTTACCAAATATTGTATACCACTACAACACCGTAAATACAAAATTACTACACTTGCGGAAAATATGTAAATTTAACAAGCAAGAGAGCTATATTCGCCTGTACCAAATCTTATATAACCTTCACTAAATTATACTTTAAAATAAAAATTTTGAACACGATTGGCTAAAAAAAATTAAATTATTATACCCTTCACCTTCATGAGAAGGGTATATATAAGTTTGTCATTCCGCTTGTAATTTCTACATTTTTCATTTCCGACCCTATAAAGTATCGATTAAGCCATGTCCGTCTATCTGTCTGTCTGTTGAAATCAATTTTCTGAAGACCCCTGATATCTTCGGGATCAAAATCTTCAATAATTCTGTCAGATATGCTTTCGAGAAGTTTGCTATTTAAAATCAGCAAAATCGGTCCACAAATGGCTGAGATATGAGGAAAAAACCAGGACAACCTCGATTTTTGACCTATATCTGGATTACTAAGTCATTAATATAGACAATATGGATATCTAATGATAGATATTTCAAAGACCTTTGCAACGACGTATATAAGACCATAGTAAGTTGGACATACAATGGGTAAAAATCGGAAAAAATATTTTTTAACCCGAAATTTTTTTTTTACCAAAAAAAAAATTTAAAAAACAAAATTTTAAATTTAAAAAAAAAAATTTTAAATTTAAAAAATTTAAAAAAAAACAATACGAAATTTTTTTTTTCCAAAAAATGAAAAAAACTGAAAAAAAAATTTGTTCACCTAAAAATATTTAAATTTTTTATTTTGAAGTATAATTTGGTGAAGGGTATATAAGATTCGGCATAGCCGAATAAAGCTCTCTGACTTGTTTTTTTTTTAAAAAAAATTTGTTTGGTGAAAAAAAAATTCGGGTTACAAAAATATTTTTCCCGATTTTGACCCATTGTAGGTCCATTTCACTATAGTCATATATACATCGTTGCAATGGACTTTGAAATATCTATCATTAGATCAGATATACATCAAAAATATTCCAAAAATCGAGGTTATCCCGGTTTTATCCTTATATCTCAGCCATTTGTTGGCCGATTGTCTCGATTTAAATAGCAAACCGAGCAACCGAGAATTTCCGTTCCATTGATGTATGTATTCGGGGGCTACCAAAATAATTTTTTTTTTTCAAAATTTAAAAAAAAATTTTCGAAATTGTTTTTTTAAATTTTTTTTTTAATTTATTGGTAAAAAAAATTATAAAAAAATTTTTTTTTGGTGAAAAAAAAAATCGGGTTATAAAAATATTTTTCCCGATTTTGACCCATTGTAGGTCCATTTTACAATAGTCATATATACATCGTTGCAATAGACTTTGAAATATCTATCATTAGATCAGATATACATCAAAAATAGGCCAAAAATCGAGGTTATCCCGGTTTTATCCTTATATCTCAGCCATTTGTTGGCCGATTGTCTCGATTTAAATAGCAACCGAGAATTTCCGTTCCATTGCTATATGAATCATGTATGTATTCGAGGGCTACCGAAATTATTTTTTTTTTCAAAATTAAAAAAAAAATCGTTATTACAATTTTTACAATTACTTTTTAAAATTTTTTAGTGAAAAAAAAATTCGGGTTACAAAAATATTTTTCCCGATTTTGACCCATTGTAGGTCCATTTTACTACAATCATATATACATCGCTGCAATGGACTTTTAAATATCTATCATTAGATCAGATATCGAGATATACATCAAAAATAGGCCCAAAAATCGAGGTTATACCGGTTCTTAGTTGGACGATTGTCTCGATTTAAATAGCAACCGATAATTTCCGTTCCATTGATGCATGAATCATGTATGTATTTGGGGGCTACGGAAAGTTGATTACAACATACTGTTGGACAGACGGACATGGCTATATCGACTATGTTATCTAACGTATCTAACGTATAACGATCCAGAATACATATACTTTGTGGAATGACAAACATTATACCCTTGACCCTCATGGTAAAGGGTATAATAAGCAATTGTATTAATTTACATGATTTAGGGGGCCAATTTTCGTCACTAAAACCAGAGAGTCATGACTAGGAATTGTCTCAAGCAATAATTGAATTCAAACCACATGTTTTCTTACATCAATATCAACCAATTTAGCTAGAAAGAGCTCTGCTATCATGTGATATCTAACATGACTACTTGATAAGCCTATTTTTCAAAGACCTATGGTGCTTCCAGCCCAAAATCCCCACCAAAAAGTGATACGAGGTGGATGCAATGGATTCTCTGAACAGCAAATGGGTTAATTTTGGCACTTAATAAAGCCAGCATGATTTCACTCGAAATATCAAAACTAATATTTCATTAAAGAAGTAGAACTACTTCCCCGTTTTTAAAGAAAACCTAACTGAGTACTTATGCGAACACGTTTGAACATGTTTGTTTAGAAATAATTCTACTTTCAAAACATTATTTCGCACCTTTACAAAATGAGAAGCTAATTATAAAAGTGTTCAATTCAAAAGTATTCTCAAGCCTATAAAACTTTTAATAAAGCTTAGTATATTAGAATAAAGCTTAGAATATTGATAAATAAAATTAAAATTGAATTATTTACGAATTTGTTTGGAAAAACTTTCAAGTAATTTCCTATTTTTCAGAAAAATATTTAATTAAGAGAAATAAATCAAACTTTTATTGATCTCACAAATATTAAAGTTTTTAATTAATTTACAAAGCTTTTAATCAAGCTTTGTAAAGTGTTAGGAAACCTCTTTTACAGCTTTGATTGAAAAAGCTTTGAAACCCTATTTTTTTGAAAGAAATTAAATATAATTTTAGATCTTTCGTGTCTCAAGAATCGCATTTTTAATTAAAAGCTTATTAAATTGCCAGGAAACCTTTATTACGAGTTTGTTTGGAAAAGCTTTCAAGTAAAATGTTACTCTTTTTAAAAAATGGATTTTTTAAGTTGTTTATTAATCTGCTTTTAAAACGATATGTGAAACAAATTAACATAAAGTTTATAAATTTTAAGTTTATTGGAAACATTTCTGAGGCCGTTTTAAAATTCCAAAATATTATAAGCATTTTTAATATAATTTCTATTCATAATTTTTAAGAAATTTTTCTTTTCAATTAATTCATAAATATGTATAAAAAACTTTAAGGAGCAAAATTATAAGTTGGACCGATATTGCCCATTTTCAATACCAAACAAACCTTATCAATAGGGAGTATTTGTGTTTTCATCAGACAGACGGACGGACGGACATAGCTAGATCGTCTTAGAATCATATGAGGACTCAGAATGTAGGTATATACTTTTTGGTTCTACGACAAAAATTTCGACAAATATGTTACTAACGGAATGAAAAAATCAATATAGCCCCCCTCCTTTTGATGATGGGCATACAAATATGAATTATTTTTAATCCAATAATGTGATCGATTTTAGTGAAACAAAACAGAACAAGTTCCCGAGACCTCATACTAAGTGTCTTAAAGTTTTAAATTTACCCCTACTAAGACAAATCCATATTAAAGTAACAGTTTCCTTTCACATAAAAGTGTTTGAACTGTAACATGTCCCTATCCCCTAGGAACCAATCACGGCACTAGTTATGTGTCACTTATCTTTCCTCTTGGGTATGTTAATAATTTTTAATAATCCTCTTTTTTCTTTCTCATTTATTTAATTAAATAATTGTGGCCACAATTCATATCAAGTTGATTCACACTTTTTTTTTAAACATAAATTTTTGAATTTTTAGCTGGCTGCTAATTTTCTGCTTCAAAGCTTTTATGCTCATATTATTGGGATTACTAATAAACAATACCCTTTTATTTGATGGTATTTTTGTGTTAAATCATTAAAAATCATAAATCATTTTGTTGGCGGTTTTTTAAATATTTTCGCTTCAGTTTTAATTTGTAGCACATTCTTTTGGCAGAACCGAAACGAGCGAATCACTTACATATGAGATGGGTCTGTTAGGTTTTTTTATAGTTTTTTTTTGGTTTAATAAAAATATGTAATTATGTATGTGTTTATGTGTGTTACTGAGTTATTGTTATTTTTAAGATCAAGATTAAAGATTAATTAGTAAACATTGTTTATACATATGTGTTTCATAGTTGGCTTTTTTCCTCTCTCTCTTTTTTTGGCCAGGGCGTTACACTGAATGATTGTTAGGAATTTGATGATTTGCGGGGAGGAGGAGGACAAGTAGGACTGTTAAAAGCGGTATCTTTATGTTTTTGTAAGACCACAGTAGTTGTTGTTAAAGGTCACTGATGGTTTTTGACTGTGGTTATTCGTATTGTTAGAAGAAAAATTAATTTAATTTGTTTATGAACAATTAAAATTTTTATTTTGTATATTGTAGGGCACAAAGAATACACACAGGAAGCTGAGAATTTAAGTATTTGAGATGATTTAATATCCGCTGAACTGTTTGAGTGTTATAGTTTTATTATTATTATTATTTTTTAATTTATTATAAAAGAAACTTGTTAATATAAAAGAATATTGTTTAAGTTTATTCACCCTGGTACATTTGTTATTAATTTAATATTTCTAAGTTCATTTACACATTCATAATAATAACAAGTAAGAGAGCCATATTCGACTGTGTCGAATCCTATATACCCTTCACCAAATTATACTTTAAAATAAAATTTTTAAATATTTTTAGGAAAAAAAAATTTCAAAATTTTTTTTTTATTTTCGAAATTGTTTTTTAATGTATTTAAAGAAAGTTTTTTACAATTTTTTTTTAAATTTTTTTTTTTTTAAATTTATTGAAAAAAAAATTTATGACAAACAAATTTTTTTCTTGAAAAAAAAATTCGGGTTAAAAAATATTTTTATCGATCTTCACCTATTTTAGGTCAACTTAGTATATCCTTATATACATTGTTGCAATGGAATTTGAAATATCTATCATTAGATGTCCATATTATCTATATTAATGTTAGTAATCCAGATATAGATAAAAAAATAGGCCAAAAATCGAGGTTATCCCGGGTTTTTCCTTATATCTCAGCCATTTATGGAACGAATAGCAACCGAGCCGGAAGAATTCCCGATATATTGATGCATGAATCATGTATGTAAGTTATTTGGGGACTACGGAAAGTTGATTTCAACATACAGACGGAAATGTATCATTAAATAAATTGAGATTTACACGAGAGAACAACTTTTTGCAACCCCGAAGCCCACTAGACCCCATTCCAATTATGAATTATGATCAATCCTAAGCGATGAAGCTCACTTTCATTTAAATGGCTATTTTGATAGTAAAAATTTTCCGCAATTGGGGTTCAGAGAATCCACATTTGATTGTCGATAAACAAATAAATCTCCAACGTGTCACTGTTTGTTTCGGATTTTGGGCTGAAAGCATCAATTGATCATAGTTCTTCGAAAATGTGGCTTTTCAATAAGTGAAACTAAAGGGGATGCTATAGACGAGACATTAGAGGAGAGTATAGATGAGATTATAGAGGATACTAAAGAGAGACTATAGACAAAACGAGACTGTAGACGAGACTATAGGTGAGACTATTGACGAGACTATATACGAGAAAATAGGCGAAACTATAAGGTAGACTTTTAGGCGATACTATAAGCTAGACAATAGGCGAGATTATAGACGGGATGAAGCGACAGGTGTAATGTCTACCGTCCTGCATAGAACGTGCCATTTTGAACCGCTTGTGGTCAGGGTCCCCAAAATTCCCCCACATTTTCAATTACTCATACATTAAGCCTCATCTGGTGCTTGAGATCGCGATATGATAACAGAGTTTGTTTTGTTAAACTTGGTTAATATCGTGAAAACATGCATGAGACATTATCTGATCGTGCACTCTCTCGTTTTGGTGATCAGAATTGACCTCTATATCGTGTGCTTTAACATCAGTGGATTTCTTTTGTGGAGTTATTTGAAGTTGATTAATTTATTATCTCAAATAAATTCTTACGAAATTTAATATATTGAGAGGAAGGAACTACTTTTTTTTAAAAACTTTCATTCAAAGCAGCTGAAAAATACATAAGAAAATTTGAAAATTTCAAGAACTTAACCTTTGACCCCAGCCTAATTGTGATCAAATATTCAGCAACTTTTATTTTGGTTTGAATTATAATACTCAGAAATTGTTTTATCTAATATGAACAACAAGAAAAATTCATGGTCAATTGTATAAAATACTGCAAAGAATAACCTTTGACCCCAGAAATGAAAAGGTTAAACTATCAAAATTATGGTCAAATATTCAGCATATAATTCAATTCTATGACCAACAGTTAAAATTCATGCTCTAATGTACATATTAGAATCAAGAATAAAATTGTCCTCGAATTCCCTAGAAATCTAATCATATTTATGACTATATTAGGAGAGGTATTGAGTTAATTATTTTTCATTTTTATTCTATTAGGTATCCAGAATAAGACTGTAAGATATAACTTTATTTGTGAAAAAATTGTTTAACAAAATTGTAAATTGCGGGTTTGAAAATGCTGTAAAGATCAAAAAAAACTATAAAACGAAAAGAGAGGCAATTTTGAAACAAAAATTTTAACTCTTTTATGAAGAATCAGCTATACAATTCTAGCACTATTACAAGTAATCAATGTATCTCTTCTAGACATTGCAAAACATTTAATTGAATTTTTAATAACTTGGACTTTAATTCTTTAGTGTGTGTAAAACATGCTCACGTTCAAAATATATAACAAATCTAATTGATATTATTCAAAAATGTTTGCTGTTGTCCTAAGCTGTTAAGTATTGAAAAGCAGCAAAATCTGTTGAATAGAAAAAGAGTTATGAATCAAAAAGTAAGGCAACTTCGAAAAACAAAATTTACACTGGTGTATGAAACATCAGCAATAAAATTCCAGCAGTTTTTCAAGAAGTCAATATATCACTCTTAGACTGTAATTTTCACTAATCTCTTGCTACTTAGCTGACTCCAATTTATATATTTCTTAGGACATTTGGGACACGATCTTTGCAATGCAAAGAAAGGTGTATTGTCATTAAAGCTTGAAGTCTTTTGTCACTTTAGTGTCTCTAAGTAATCTAGGGTGTAGTCTCTTCAAAGTTTTCTATCTGCATTTTTGAACTGCACTTTAGAGCGTAGTTATTTTACCCACCATATGTAATCTATGGGATAGTTAATTCTTTAGTTCAGTTCTAGTTCAGGTTCTAGTTCAGGTTCTAGTTCAGGTTCTAGTTCAGGTTCTAGTTCAGATTCTAGTTCAGGTTCTAGTTCAGGTTCTAGTTCAGGTTCTAGTTCTAGTTCAGGTTCTAGTTCAGGTTCTAGTTCAGGTTCTAGTTCAGGTTCTAGTTCAGGTTCTAGTTCAGCTTCTTGTTCAGGTTCTAGTTCAGGTTTTAGTTCAGCTTCTAGTTCAGGTTCTAGTTCAGGTTCTAGTTCAGGTTCTAGTTCAGGTTCTAGTTCAGCTTCTAGTTCAGGTTCTAGTTCAGGTTCTAGTTCAGGTTCTAGTTCAGGTTCTAGTTCAGCTTCTAGTTCAGGTTCTAGTTCAGGTTCTAGTTCAGGTTCGAGTTTGTCATTTATCACTTTAGTGTCTCTAAGTAATTTAGAGTGTAGTCTCTTCAATGTTTTCTGTCTCTGTTTTAGTACTGTACTTTAGAAAGTAGTTACTTTACCCACCCGATGTAATCTATTGAATAGCCAATACCCCAAATGATAGGTAAAACCACTAGTTGGGCACTTAGCCAGAACTGCTGGTTTGGGTTAAATCGAGTGAAGTTTCTTTGATTTCAAGTTTAGGTGGAGGGCATTTATTGATGTTATTCAAAAGCAATTTCACTAAACTGATTTCTTTTTTACACTTCATGAATTTAACCTTATTACTATTATCCTGAGTGTATATCTAATTTATTAAATTAGTTTTTATTGCTTAAATTATGAACATTTTAACTCGCACAATTTATGTTTTATTTTGCTTTCTTTAAATTTGTTTACAACCATAAAACAATTTCTATTTCCAATAATTAAAATTTATTTATTTATTACAATTATTTGTTTAAAACAAATTGTGTTAAACGTATTTTTGGTAATGTGCAATTACAACAAATCAATGACTTTACTCGTATTAAAGTTTTATTTTTACAAAATTTTTAAATAATTTTTTCTGTTTTTGGGGAAACGTAACAAGAATTTATGTGTGTTTTTTGTTGGTTTATAGGAACTTGTAACCCAACCAAAAAAAAAAATACTTTATTTTCAAATGATTGACTATTAGTTATTTCCTTTTATGTGACTCTTTTTCTTTTTTAATTTCCTTTTCGTTTTTTTTTTTTTTTGTATTAAACTTTTCTTTATGTTTGGCTGTTGGTGTTGGAGTTAAAACGAATTTCATTTAACATATAAATTTATGTTAATAATTTAGCCATAAAATATGTATGTTTGCTTATGTCTTTCCAATACACAATAAAACTCTCCAAATTGACATTGATAAATGTCCAAGTCCAACCAACCAACCAACTGACCGACCAACCAACACTTTCAAATGTCTGCAGTTGTAGCAAGCACCAAGTGTGTGTTTGAAAAGTAACACTTGGTTACATTTGGTTTTGAGTCTAAATCGAAAAAAAATATCAAGAAAGAAACAAAACACTTTATATGTTTATAAATGAGTATTAAATGTGGTTTTATAGTCGTCTACATATATTTTTATATATAAATTTATACATACAACATATCTACTTATATGGTAAAATAATACTCGTTCAATAATCGTATAAACATTGAACATGATTTGATTATGAAAATTGATCACGTTGTTAGAGAAATGACGCTTATAAAACATGATTCTAATGTTTATTTATGTTTTAATATTTAAAGAAAAAATAAGTTTTATTAAGGTAGTTTTGAAAAATTCAAGATTTTTGGGAAATATTTTTTTGAATTTTTTTCAAAAATTAAAGGATAGGGAGTAGAAAGAAACGGAAGTCAGTCAAAAGGAACTAATAAATTATTAAATTCATACATTTTGTGAGTTTTTTTTACTTTTATATTCCTGATTTTATATATTGATATATAAGGTACAAAAACTTATAAATCGATTCACAGTTCTAATTCGGTTCTAGTTCAGTTCTAGTTCAGTTCTAGTTCAGTTCTAGATCAGTTCTAGTTCAGTTCTAGTTCAGGTTCTAGTTCAGGTTCTAGTTCAGGTTCTAGTTCAGGTTCTAGTTCAGGTTATAGTTCAGGTTCTAGTTCAGGTTCTAGTTCAGGTTCTAGTTCAGGTTCTAGTTCAGGTTCTAGTTCAGGTTCTAGTTCAGGTTCTAGTTCAGGTTCTAGTTCAGGTTCTAGTTCAAGTTCAAGTTCTAGTTCAGGTTCTAGTTCAGGTTCTAGTTCAGATTCTAGTTCAGTTTCTAGTTCAGGTTCTAGTTCAGGTTCTAGTTCAGGTTCTAGTTCAGGTTCTAATTCAGGTTCTAGTTCAGGTTCTAATTCAGGTTCTAGTTCAGGTTCTAGTTCAGGTTCTAGTTCAAGTTCTAGTTCAGGTTCTAGTTCAGGTTCTAGTTCAGGTTCTAGCTCAGGTTCTAGTTCAGGTTCTAGTTCAGGTTCTAGTTCAGGTTCTAGTTCAGGTTCTAGTTCAGGTTCTAGTTCAGGTTCTAGTTCAGGTTCTAGTTCAGGTTCTAGTTCAGGTTTTAGTTCAGGTTCTAGTTCAAGTTCTAGTTCAGGTTCTAGTTCAGATTCTAGTTCAGGTTCTAATTCAGGTTCTAGTTCATACAGTCGCCAATAAATGCTGTAGAATTTACATGGTAAAGGATATAATAACTTTTAAAAGAATAACTTTTTCCTTTTTAAATTTTAGTGTCCTTTCTTGTAGTTGTTCTTTTTTGTTCACTCCTTAGAAAATTGAAAAAAAACACGACCTACTTTTTGGGACTTTTTATTTCTATTGGCGTTTTTATTTTAAATTTATGCAAATTTTAATTTTATTTTCTTCAGCTACGATGAGAAGGACCAAAACTGTTTATCTTAATTTGACAAAAGCCTGGCATCTATTTCCGAAAATAAAAAGAAACGGGGACACAATAAGAGCGACAAAAACAACGTCACATTACATTTATTATTAAGACATTACTATGCAAATATTATTAACATTTTTGTTCCTTTTGTTACATTAACATTGTGTTGCTCAATGTAAATTTAGTTTTCATTTCTAAAATTTACAAAGTAACTAACAGTTTTTCTCTATTTAAATATTTTTTCACAACTCTGTTAAAAGAGAGGGGTAGATAGGGGGTGGAAGTTTTTGTGTATTGTGAAGCGTGCTGGTTTTTTGCGTTTGAAAAATAAGTTCATAAAACTTATTAAATTAGCATATGAATCATTTAAGATAATTTGCATACAAATTGGTCAACTTGAGTTTAATTAAACACAATTGAAGCGTAAAAAGAATACACATTACATTGTAATACAAAATATATAAGTACAGCGAAAAACACAGCACAGCGGAAACTCCAACACTGAAATATTTACAAACATTTTAACCGCAATTATTTCAAATAAATGAGTGTATGAGAGATTTGAAAACATGTATTCAAATGGCATTATGCAAATATTAACTTCAGGCCCCATTTCCTATTTTATTCAGAAAGAAAATCTAATTTAAAAATTAAAGCAAAATCTGATAAATATAAAGAAAATTAAACACAAATGAATAAACAAAAAATTTATGTAAAAAAAATGTAATTTAAAAAAAAATATTTGGACTTAACATACTTTCATTGCCAGACCCATAGACGCCTGTCTGGCTTTTGTTCAATGGATACAAATAAAAGACAATTATTTTTATTACAATTTCATTTCATAACAATGTTTTTTTCCACAACCTACCTACCGCAGTATAAAATTTCAACGTATTGTACAATTTTGTTGTTTCTTTAGTTAAAGTTTATTTCTATTTTTATGACCAGCCACTTCCATCCATCCATCCAACCAACCATCTAGTTAATAAAGTTACGCCTTTTTGGTCGTAGAAACGCTGACTGACTGCCACAACCAATAAAATCTGAAATGTATACTTACATTTCTGTTTCATCATTTCCATCATGATGATGAGTTAGACTCAGATATCTCTTGTCCAGTTTATGTCCAAACGTGCTTTAGTAATTGCATGTTTGTATTACAAACATAACAAATGTTTTAGACAAAATGTAATGGAAATCTTTTTTATTAGTTTTACTCATTACACGTGCTATAAAACTATAACAACACGATCAAGAAAATTTACTATAAAATGTTGGTAATGAATCACGTTTTTTGTAGAGGAAAAATATCGAAAAGAATATGAAATGTTAGAAGTTTTTACAAAATAGTAAATTATTTAATTTTATGATTTAACGCTTCTTAACAAATTTATAAACCATAATTAAATTTATAATTGTTGCAATATGCTGAACTGTTCATAAAACTATAACTCAATATACTTCAAAATGTTATGCCATTAGTGCCTAACATGAACCAGAACCAGGCCTAGAGCCTGAACTAGAACTGAACTAGAACTGAACTAGAACTGAACTAGAACTGAACTAGAACTGAACTAGAACTGAACTAGAACTGAACTAGAACTGAACTAGAACTGAACTAGAACTGAACTAGAACTGAACTAGAACTGAACTAGAACTGAACTAGAACTGAACTAGAACTGAACTAGAACTGAACTAGAACTGAACTAGAACTGAACTAGAACTGAACTAGAACTGAACTAGAACTGAACTAGAACTGAACTAGAACTGAACTAGAACTGAACTAGAACTGAACTAGAACTGAACTAGAACTGAACTAGAACTGAACTAGAACTGAACTAGAACTGAACTAGAACTGAACTAGAACTGAACTAGAAC
This sequence comes from Calliphora vicina, assembly GCF_958450345.1. NCBI lineage: Eukaryota > Metazoa > Arthropoda > Insecta > Diptera > Calliphoridae > Calliphora > Calliphora vicina. Next base: position 96,187,206 of record NC_088784.1, on the reverse strand, counting down.
TGAACTAGAACTGAACTAGAACTGAACTAGAACTGAACTAGAACTGAACTAGAACTGAACTAGAACTGAACTAGAACTGAACTAGAACTGAACTAGAACTGAACTAGAACTGAACTAGAACTGAACTAGAACTGAACTAGAACTGAACTAGAACTGAACTAGAACTGAACTAGAACTGAACTAGAACTGAACTAGAACTGAACTAGAACTGAACTAGAACTGAACTAGAACTGAACTAGAACTGAACTAGAACTGAACTAGAACTGAACTAGAACTGAACTAGAACTGAACTAGAACTGAACTAGAACTGAACTAGAGCCTGAACTAGAACTGAACTAGAACTGAACTAGAACTGAACTAGAACTGAACTAGAACTGAACTAGAACTGAACTAGAACTGAACTAGAACTGAACTAGAACTGAACTAGAACTGAACTAGAACTGAACTAGAACTGAACTAGAACTGAACTAGAACTGAACTAGAACTGAACTAGAACTGAACTAGAACTGAACTAGAACTGAACTAGAACTGAACTAGAACTGAACTGAACTAGAACTGAACTAGAACTGAACTAGAACTGAACTGAACTAGAACTGAACTAGAACTGAACTAGAACTGAACTAGAACTGAACTAGAACTGAACTAGAACTGAACTAGAACTGAACTAGAACTGAACTAGAACTGAACTAGAACTGAACTAGAACTGAACTAGAACTGAACTAGAACTGAACTAGAACTGAACTAGAACTGAACTAGAACTGAACTAGAACTGAACTAGAACTGAACTAGAACTGAACTAGAACTGAACTAGAACTGAACTAGAACTGAACTAGAACTGAACTAGAACTGAACTAGAACTGAACTAGAACTGAACTAGAACTGAACTAGAACTGAACTAGAACTGAACTAGAACTGAACTAGAACTGAACTAGAACTGAACTAGAACTGAACTAGAACTGAACTAGAACTGAACTAGAACTGAACTAGAACTGAACTAGAACTGAACTAGAACTGAACTAGAACTGAACTAGAACTGAACTAGAACTGAACTAGAACTGAACTAGAACTGAACTAGAACTGAACTAGAACTGAACTAGAACTGAACTAGAACTGAACTAGAACTGAACTAGAACTGAACTAGAACTGAACTAGAACTGAACTAGAACTGAACTAGAACTGAACTAGAACTGAACTAGAACTGAACTAGAACTGAACTAGAACTGAACTAGAACTGAACTAGAACTGAACTAGAACTGAACTAGAACTGAACTAGAACTGAACTAGAACTGAACTAGAACTGAACTAGAACTGAACTAGAACTGAACTAGAACTGAACTAGAACTGAACTAGAACTGAACTAGAACTAGAACTGAACTAGAACCTGAATTAGAACTGATCTACAAAAAATTTAAAAAAAAAGTTGACATTAATTCAAAAAAATTTTATGTGGTTAGATATTTGCCTAAAGTTAGAGTCTTATAATTTTATAGACTTTTACTTTTTCCCGGCAATAAAATGAAAATTTTAAACTCACTTTCATGCTAAAACAATAAATGGAAAAAAATAAATTTTATAAATTTTACCAGACAGCTAGTCACCTAAATAGCCATTGTAATAATTACATTTATAAAAAAATGTAAACAAGGCCTAAATTTGCTTAATATAGACCAACAACATAAAAATAAAATTAAAAATTTATTCAAAAATTTATAAACATAATAAAATAAACATTAAAAAAATCAATAAAGAAAAACCAATAAAAATATTTATTTAAATAAATAATTTTTAATGTCAAACTAAATTTGGTAACAGAAAAGAAAATTAATGTATTAATGCTTAGTGTGTTATTTTGTTAAATGACAAATTTCATTACAATTTCTAGACAAGACATCTAGAGCTACCATGAAATTAAACACAGAAAAATTATTTATTTCCTGTTTTATTTTGGAAACCCTTAAAACTTGCTTTAACTTAAAGCAAGTGAAGCCTTCTTTAAGGTGTTTTTGCAAATATTCATTCATATAGAAGGAAAAAAGTTACGCTTTAACACTCTTTAGCTGTAGCAAAAGAAAGTAGATATTACTTTTAGCATTTTCATTACATTAAGGCTTAGCCTTCCTTCCCCCACCCCCCATTCCTTTGACAGCTGCTGTATTTTAAGTTTGTTGCTCCTTTTTATGTTGGGCTGTTTCTGTAGCTGTGGAGAAAAATGTCAATTTCAATAATAACTTTCACCTTGCTTACGTACATACTTATTTCTGCTAGCTTTGCAAAGAGGCAAAAGTAGCAACAAAGTATGCTACAGTTTTTCTTCTTAAAGGCAACAAAATAAAAATCCATAAAATCAACATTATATGTTTGTATGTATGGATGTGTGAGAGCTACAAATAAATGTCTACGTGTAACGACTCGGGGAGAGAAATAAAAAAAAGGCATTTTTACTCCCCTGCCCCCTTCATTTGTTATTAAGAGGAATGTGGTAGAAAGTCGTTATTTCTGGTGCCTTTTTCATTTTGCTGCTTGCTACGTTTGTCTGTCTGTCTTTCTATCTTTATGTATTTATTCCCTTTTGTAGCATATTTTTACCATTTATATATTAAATTGTATATATGTATGTATGTATACAAAAGTGTATCTGTATTTGTTTTACTTCCTTTTCGGCAATCAGGTAAACTTATTATTGTAGCTATTGTTGGAATTCTTAAACAACCCCTCGATAAGTATGAAATTTTGCTGCCTGTATTTGTTTCATTATTGCTTTAGAAGGCCAGTATTATTGAGTTTGTTATGTTGTTTTTATAAGGACCCTCTGTATTTGATAAATATTTTTATTTATTTTTTGTTTCAATTTTTGGCAAAAGTTTTGCTTTAGTTTTTGTAGCTCATATGGTTGGGTTAAAACAATCAAATATTGTTTTCTCAACTCACACATAACCTCACACACAATTTGTACACACATCTAGGTATATACACATGAATGTATTAACTAAATCTCATGAATCATTTAACGAAAATACTGCTTTATTTTCCAAAATAGTTGAAAACTAAAGTTTTTCCATTTCGCTGGCAAACATGGCCTGTATCATTATAAATGATAAATGTTTTTTTCCTTTTATTTTCTTTCGTTTCTTTCCAGCAATAATATGGAATTCAATTCAATTTCTTTATATTGCTATTGTATAATAAGACCTAAAAGTATGCCATATATTTTGCACCTAAATGTAGGCTATAGATTTTGTTTTGTGTGTTAGGCTAAGGGTGCATATAAAATATAATTGGTATTATTATTGTAGGAAATAAAAAAAAAAGCAAATAATAAGGTAACATTTTTATGGTTTTTCTATATGGAAAATATTGCCTACTTTAGGGAAAATAGCAAGTGAAAATTATAATAATTTTAAATTGTTTACAGTAATGTTTTAGGTTATTAGATTTTTTGGGGAATATATTTATACATATTTGTTGTAATAAATTTCTTAATAAAAAAGGTGCTTCTCAAAAAGTACCTTTTATACAATTACTTAGAGTGAAATAGAAATATTATTAAAGTAAACTTAAACAAATTAAAATTTACATATCATTTAATCCGTTTATATATTGCGTTTTATTCAGCATAGTAGTTTCGGAGTTATTATAACAAATTGAAGCAAAAAATATATTTTTTACATGAAAATAGCAAATGTTTTTTTTTTAAAAAACTCATGAAATTTGTTAAAATTTTTGTTACAATAACAAAACACATGTAAAATTTACTCTCAAAGTACACGTATGTAAGCACATACAATTCTCTGAAAAAGAGCGAATTCACTTAGTTGTGAATAAATTCGAAAATAATCCTTCGATTTTTAATGACGATATTTCATTTTGTTCCTATTACATGTTGCTTTGCGACAAAGTAATAAATCTGAACAATTTCTGCCGTTTTCGATTTTTCGTGATTTTTTTAAAACAAAAAAAATTGATATTTTTACATAAAAAATAAATTTATTTATTTTTTAAATTATTTATTTGTTATTACAATTCCGAAAGTATTGAGCCGATTAAAACACGATATATATGTGAAAATTTGTACATAAAATGGGGAAAACGTTTTTAGAATTCAATCATTAAAAAGTAGAACATTAACTACTCAATTTTACAAAAAACAAAAATTTTGTGAAAATGAGCGAATTCACTTAATTGTAAATAAATTCAAAAACAATCAATCGGGATTTACGATCGATACCTTATTTTGTTCCTATTACATGTTGCTTTGCGATAAAGTAATAAATCTGAAGAATTTCTGCCGTTTTCTATTTTTCATGATTTTTTTAAAACAAAAAAAATTGCTATTTTCACGCAAAAAATTATTTTTTTGCTTCAATTTGTTATTATAACTCCGAAACTAGTGAGCCGATTGAATCGCAATATATGTATGCAAATTTGTACATAGCTTGGGGAAAATGTTTTCAGAATTCAATCATTCAAAATAAGAACATTAACTACTCAATTTTATGTATATCAAACAAAAAATAAAAATTTTGTGAAAATGAGCGAATTCACTTAATTGTAAATAAATTCGAAAAGAATCAATCGGTATTTACGGTCGATATCTTATTTTGTTCCTATTTCATGTGGCTTTACGACAAAGTAATAAATCTGAACAATTTCTGCCGTTTTCGATTTTTCGTGATTTTTTTAAAACAAAAAAATTGGATATTTTTACATAAAAAATAAATTTTTTTCTTCAATTTGTTATTATAACTCCGAAACTACAGAGCCGATTGAATCGCAATATATGCATGAAAATTTGTACATAGCTTGGGGAAAATGTTTTCAAAATCCAATCAATCGAAAGGAAAACATTAACTACTTAATTTTATGTATATCAAACAAAAAACTATAATTTTGTGAAAATGAGCGAATTCACTTAATTGTAAATAAATTTGAAAAGAATCCATCGATGTTTGTGATCGATATGTCATTTTGTTGCTATTACATGTGGCTTTGCGCTCAAGGAATAAATCTGAACAATTTCTGCCGTTTTCTACTTTTCATGATTTTTAAAACCAAAAAATTAGCTATTTTCACGTAAAAAATTTATTTTTTGCTTTAATTTGTTATTATAACTCCGAAACTAATGAGCCGATTGAAACGCATTATATAAACGGATTAAAGGCTATGTAAATCTCAACTTTTCTAAGTTTATTTTAATGATAGCGGACTATCCGTTATTGAATTATTATTAATTAAATAGAGAAATGTCTAATAATAATTTTACTTAACATTTTTTTTAAAAAAAATTTATCCATTGAAAAGTTTGACTATTTTTGTACTTAGGTAGCCATGATGCATCAAATCTATATAATGGTTAGTCAAGCCTTTTTTTGCTATTGACCTGGGTAATCGTTTGACCTGTGTAAATTTATGTTTTAAACGGTTAAAAAGATTTAAAAGGAAAATTTTCCTATATAGTCTTTACTAAACAATTAATGCACAAGTAATGCAGAAAGTATGCAGTAGCCATTACAAAGTATGCTTATCAGTAATACCCTGTCATTACTCAGTAATGGCTGGGTTTTAAATATTTTCTTAAAAAGTTTTCATTTATATTTTCTTTAAGTAATATTTTTTCTAAAGTATACTTTCCAGCGACTTAAACAATTAAAATATTTCTATTTAGATTTCATTTGCATTATGAAGAGAAGATTTATTTTTACAATTTTCCTTTTGTAAAGTAGTATTTTATGCATGATTTGAAAAGTTCCTAGAACATGCATACTTACATGCATAAATATTTCTCGCAATTTTTATTCAACATTTTTTTCTTTTTATTTTTTTTTCAAAAAAGATTTTCTTCCCCATATAAATGTATTGATTTTTACAGTTATATACACAACATTTTAATAGAGCGTAGAAATATAGCAGCGGGCGAAAATAAGGAAAATTGAGCTAAAGATTTGATTTAATCTCTGATCAGGGCAAGATCAGCACAGATCTTTGTAATTAAGGAATTTGTTTCCAATCTAAAATACCATAAAACTACCGTTAACAAATAATCTCTTAGGTAATGGAAAGTAGAGCTAGATCAGAAGCATTTGATTTGATTTCTGATCAGGGCATGATCAGGTGAACTTGTGCTTCAAATGTAATTGTAGAAAATAGTTTCTTTGTTATAAACGAATTTGTTTTCAATCAAAAATATCTTCATTAAAAGCTTCTGTACACAAATAATCTAAAAGTTAATGGAAAACTGAACAAGATCAGCAGCATTCGTGCTAAAAATATGATCATAAGTTCGGATTTGATTTCTGATCAAGACAAGATCAGCAGAACTTGTGCTGAAAATATAAATAATTTTAGATAATAGCTCTCGGCTTATCATAATCTGAGAACAACATATTATGATAAAATTATTCATCATAAATATGGTTGCCACAAACATATATTTGTTTACTGTAACCATACATATGGTTGATACAATCAGGTGAATCGTAAATTAACCATTCAGTTACCACAATCATGTAAATGGTTACTGTGACTATAATATTGTTAAAAATATTGTAACACTATTTAAATGGTTACAGTAACCATGCCCAATTATATTTTTTTTCTGCGTGTACATGCCAAATAATCTAAAAGGTAATGAAAAGTAATTTATGAAAAATCCATGTATTTTACAAAAGATATTCAGTCTGTGTTTGTCATTCTGACGTTTTAGTCACTAAACCATTACCAAGATTTCTTTCTTGCAGCAGATTCAACAGAATCTGGGCAAGAAATTAAATTTCTATCTCAATTGGGAGTAGATCACATAGTTAGTGTTCTATAACATTGCAAGTTTTACTTAGTTCAACGCCATATCCTTCTTATAAAAACCTTATCCGAAATGAATCGTTTTTTGCAAAAACCAGTCAAGCAACAAAAAATTCAAAATTGAGTTATCGGGCGAATAGTAAATGAATCGTTTAATTAAAAACATTAATATTCATCGAAAAAAATATCAATTTTGTAAAAGTAATTTTTAGGTTGCTAGAAAGTTTTCTTTGATTTACCCAAAATTTGTTGCATGGCTGGTTTTTGAAATAAACAAGTCTACTATGAGTAAGATGTTACGACAAGGTAATGTTAGAAGCATCAACACATTTGTTGATCCTCTACTGTTGTCATATTTTGAAAAAGTGGGGGTGTAGAAGAGCTTTATGCAAAATTTAATTTTTTTTCTCTCCGCTGCACTTCATTCTAGAATCTAGACTCTTTAAAAATGCAAAAAAAATACAGGAAAAAAAATATACAAAAATAATCTGTTGTTTAATCTTTTCTACTCCTCACATTGCGTATTACATGAAAGGGAAATGAGTTTCTGTATTTATTATTTTCTTTTTTCATATTTTCAGTCTTGTGGTTTTGAGACTCGTACAATTTATTGAAGATTTTATGGTTGCTACATATTGCATATTTTGTATTTACAACAGCTTTACATGTCATTTCCACAATAAAACACATGTTCCAATGTAATCTGCCATAGATTTACCAAATATTTTCTTTAAAAAAAAAACTTTGTTCGAAACAATTCATTTCAAGCTTCATTAAATGCAGTCAAGCTTAAGAACAAAAAAAAAAAACAAAATAAATCTCAAAAGATTTTTGGTTTTCCTAAGTATCACTTGACCATATGGTGAGAATTTTTTTGTTTGTTTTCATGCTCCTAAACTATGCCCTTCCTTTCCTTTCCTTATCCTTATCCTTTTGCTTTGTGCTCTAACTTGCCAAAGGAATGTGTATTTATCATGAGAGTTGTATGTATGAATTTTTATGAGTCTGATGATTATTTTTACAAGTGTCCTTCCTTCTTGTGCATTCAAAGTATGGTCTATATAAAAAAGAAAATAAACAACAAAATTTTACTTCTTAATATAAACACATTTCATTTTATTCAAGAATTTTTTAAGAAAAATACTGAGGACTTAAGCACACATGTTGCAAGCACATAATTTACTCTTGAATATGAATCATAAAATTTTGTTTACAGCCCATACACAATTTTTTGTTTAAATGTTTATTTTATTGAGGGAGTTTCTTTTTAAAAAGACGGCATATAGCACCACATCAAATGAGAAAAAAGAGTTATGAAAAAATTCATTAAAATAATGAAATACTGAATACAGTCATTCATGAACAAAAGAACTGCTCAAAACAAATCAAGCCAATATCAGATACTCTGTTGCATAGTGAAGCGTATCCCAGAGAGAGAGTTCTGCATCGATCGAAACGAAGAGTTGTCGGACGGGGCACGGTCTGGACTATAAAGCGGGTTTTTCGGTCAATGCACAGTGGTTTTGAAACGTTTTTTTTTTTAAATAATTCGGTATCTCGGAAACTATTGGCGTTATTTTTACGAAATTTGGTTGGAACTGAGGTACTTTCGAGTTGATTTACGTTTGCTCAGCTACCTAACGCTAATGGGGGCCAGTGCATTGCCCTTCAAAGTTGGTCATCTCGGGTATCACATTTTTTTAAACAAATCGAAAAAATCCATTTATGGGATCATAAGCTGAAATTTAAAATGTAAATAGTCCTTGAGTATATCTACAAAAATAGGTTATCTTTATTAGTTTAAGAGATATTTAGGTTTATTGATTTAATTTTTTAAATTTTACTCGAACTTTTTGTGGTTTTTTATATATGGCGAGGGTCGAAATTATTTTTTAAAATATCAGCTATATTGCTGATGAAATTCTAAATAAAATAAAAAAAATTTCTAACAGTTATCTAGTAACTAAAAAAAGTTACACGCATGCAAAGTTGGAACTTGTAAAATGGGCCGTATTTTTTTTCCCAAAAAAGCCTATATATTTTTTCTTTCGTAGAACAAAATTTTCTTCGGGACTATATATAATGTTTATATGATCCGGAAAGAGAACTTAATCCAAAAGCATGTAAAGAAAAATTTGGCTCTTCTAAGCGGACACAACACCCCCCAGACCAATCCAAAGTTGGCCAATTTTTAAAAAAAAAAAAAATTAGGTTTGAGTAAAAAGTTATAAAAAGGCAAAACACCGATCCTCAGAAAAGCTCCATATTTGTATAAACCCACGATACAATAATTGTAGAAGGTAGAATCACTAGGGAGAGTTTTCAATATTTAGCCCTATAACATCAAACTTTGATTTTGATGTTTTTCATATTTTTTTATATTTTCTTTTGTTTGACGTTACAAGAATTGTATAATTTAGAATTTATTTTCTACTGGATGCACCTTATATTGTTGTGTCATGTATAAACCTATATGTTTCTTAATTACTTACAAAGTAATTTTACTAGCACACGAAAAATAACTTCACCGTAGGTACTTTTCTAAAAAAAAATCAGTTTTTGGAACACATTTTCCCCCTTTTAGGAATTTCGGTATTTGAAAATACAAAATGTGGAAAATTGTAATGCCATTGATTTAAGGACATTTTATTGTATATTAGTTACAAATTTTGTTATGATATCTTAAACGGGGAACATTTTACATTAATTCCATTTTTATATTTTTCTTTAATGGAAAATCACCATATAATAATTTTTTTAGTTTTTAAGGTAAATGACTTCTCAAATATTTATAAAATTATTTAATTTTACTAAAATATCAATCTTCAAGTCCTAAGGTTTTCACCAATATCAAATACTTATATAAAAAGACTTTAGTTACTCCTCAGAAGTTCCATAAAACTTGACCCCTTTGAAAAATGTGTACGTTTTTCATATATTGCATGCAAAATACTTACAAACGTGATTTATATATCAATATATCCGCTATAAACCGGGTTTAGTTGCTATTTAAAGTCTAGAAAATCGGCCCTCAAATGGCTGAGATATAAGGAAAAAACAAGGACAACCTCGATTTTTGACCTATTTTTTATCTATATCTGGATTACAAAGTCATTTATATATACAATAGGGATATCTAATGATAGATATTTCAAGGCGCTTTGCATCGACGTATAGATCACCATTGTATGTCGGACTAATAATGGATCAAAATAGCAAAAAATATCTTTTAACCCGAATTTTTTTTTTACCAAAAAAATTTTTTTGTCATAAATTTTTATTCAGAACAAATATCAGTATGTTGAAATCAACGTTCCGTAGCCCCCAAATAACTTACATACATGATTTATACATCAATATATCCGCTATAGACCCAGTTTGGTTGCTATTTAAAGTCGAGAAAATCGGCCCTCAAATGGCTGAGATATAAGGAAAAAACAAGGACAACCTCGATTTTTGACCTATTTATACCCTACACCACCATAGTGGGGAGGGTATAATGCGTTTGTGCAGATGTTTGTAACGCCCAAAAATATAAGTCTAACACCCACCTTAAAGTATACCCATCGACATAGAATCACTTTCTGAGTCGATTAAACGATGTCCGTCCGTCCGTCTGGCTGGTTGTCCATGTAAACCTTGTGCGCAGAGTACAGGTCGCAATTTTGAAGATATTTCAATAAAATTTGGTACATATAATTTTTTCGACCCAAGGACGAAGCCTATTGAAACTGGCTGAAATCGGTCCATTATTTCACCTAGCCCCCATACAAATATCCTTCCGAAATTGGACTTTATCGGTAATAAATATTTAATTTATATATGTATCTACACAAATTTCGCTCCAAATAAGTTGTATATATACAAAATTCATGTCACCAAATTTTGTTACGATCCGTCCATAATTAGTCATAGCTTCCATATAGACATGCTTCCGAAAATCACTTTAACGTGCTTAAATCACTTAAAAATGTTGGTATATGCACAAAATTCAACATAAATAACTTTCATATAGACATAAATCACACGACCTAATTTCATGGTGATCGGTCCATAATTGTTCATAGCCCCCATATAAGGCCCACTTCCGAAAATCACTCAAGAATATAAATTATTGATATTTTAAAAGAAAAATAGTTTTACTCATTTACTTGGAGTAAGGTATTATATGGTCGGGCTTGACCGACCATACTTTCTTACTTGTTTTTATCTATATCTGGATTAGTAAGTCATTTATATAGACAATATGGATCCAATGATAGATATTTCAAAGACCTATAGAACACCTATAATGGGTCAAATAGGTAACAATAAGGTTTAACCTAAAAATATGTCACCAAAGATTAAAAAAATAATTTTTTTAAAAAAAAAAATTTTAAAAATTAGTTTAAAAAAAATGTTCCCTACAATATTTTGCACTAATAAACTAGAAAATAAAATATTTTTTTTTTAAATTAGAAAAATTATTAAAAAAAAAAAATTTCCCTACAATATTTTTCACTAATAAATTAAAAAATAAAATATTTTTTTCTTTATATTAAAAAAATAAAAAATTAAATGAAAACCAAATTTAAAAAAATATCTTTTTTTAAATTTAAAGAAAAAAAAAGAATGAAAAAAATTATTTTCAAAATATTTGCGCTGCAATTAAAAAATATTGTTTTTTTTAAATAAAAAAAAAATTTTAAAATTTATTCTTCTAAATTTTGTTTAAGATTTGGCACAGAAGAACACAAAACCTTAAATAAAATGTGCGATTTCTAATTTTAAAATATATGTCCAACAATTTACTAAATTTCTTGCATTCTTTTCTGTCTTTCTAGGTAAGAAACTAGTTTGAACTAAATATTATTTGGCTCTCTTACCGAATATTACTGTAAATATTCGTTCTCTCGCGAAGTTCAACGAATGCTTACGTACCAGACACGATTCTCAATGAAATCCTGCAGCATAAAAACGTTAAAGCAAAAGTGACAGGTAAAGAGTACCAAAGTTATACGTTAAATACATAAAAACGTAGTCATAACCCATATTAACTACGAAGTTTATTTCTAATGCTCTAAGCTTTTTCCTATAACTGCAATAAATTTGTTACAATTTTTTTTAGCATTCAAAGTGGTTTTTTGAGACTATAGAAGACACTCAACAAAAAAATGTTAGTCACGTTTTCAATGTTTATTTTCTGTTTATATTATATTTGGTTTGTCTTCTATGGCGTCAAGTCATAAAATTTATTAAACTTCTTTTTTTTCTGCTTACAAGCTATGTTACGTTTTGTATTTTATTGTTTATGTTTTGCAATACAATAAACAAACAGAACAAAAAAAGAAAACCTAACAATTTCATATAAAAATTAAATAAATTTAAACTGAAGCCCCCCTAAAAACAAATACAATAAAATGTAGTAAAAAAACAGTACCCCAAAACCGTTAATAATGCTTAGATTTTTTATATTTTAAAGCAAAAAAAAATAAAAAAGGAAACATTGTCACGTTCTCAAAACTTTTAAAACATTTCATCTAACAAATTATGTATGTCATTCTGTGTTTTTTTTTTGTTTTTTGGAATAAGTGTGACATCACATTTAAATACAACACAACATCATCTATAACAATAATAAAAAAATATGAAAATAAAAAAAATATATCACAAACATGTTACATACGAAATTATGTATGAAGTACGACAACAAAGTGAAAATTTTCTACAAAAATTTACATTTACATTTGTCACTCACTTATTTTACGTTGTATAAACAATTTTATTCTATTTCAATTTATTTATTTTGTTCTTTTTTATTTTAAACTAAAACTGAAGAGAAATGCTATTTGAATTCTAAAAAAAAAAATATTTGAATTGAAACATTACATTTAAATTGAAATTCACATGCAAGCATACTACTACGTTTTTATGCAAATGTTTTATTTTTTTCTTTCATTTTTACAAGTGAGACTAATGATATTTGCTTTATTTTAGCATAAAATTGTTTGTTTTATCATAATGATAAAATCTGTCACAAAATTTAAATTTTTTTCAAGGTATAAAATAAAATGAAACTGTCAGGGACAAACAAAATATCACAAAAAAGTGTGAAAAATATAACATTTGTATACAGTTTACTTTACTATCAAAATTTTAAAAGAAAAAACTTTTATTTTTATTCGTAACTAAAGCATTGATAATTTTTTTTTGTATCATTAAAACAAAATTAGCTTAAGTGTAAAAATTCATTAATTAAGTGGATTTTAAATTAAAAAATTTGTTTCATGATGTTGCTATAATAAACCTGTGATAAATTGTTATCATGTGATAGATATGATGTTTTGTATAAAAATTACCTTTTCAAAGAGTAAGCTTTTAAACATATTAAATCATTTTAACAAATTAGGTTGCGATTATTTTTATCACAATTAATGTAAATTGAAACATAAAAAATTGATTGTAAATAAGTTGTTTATAATCTATATGTACATGTGTTTGACAATAAACTTATTTCAATAATCAAGATATGTAGGGTATAAAAAAATACAAAATAAAACTTTTAAATTTTTAAAATTTTTGAGATTCATTGCAGTTTAAAAAGCTATCACTGTGAGAAAATATTTAAAAAGCAATATTGCAAATACCAAGATTTTCTTTGAGATATTTATTTTAGAAAGCATGTTTATCTGCAACAATGTAGGAAATTTCTAAAATTTTACCTGATTCGTTATAAGCCTATCAAATGTAATTTAAAAACATAAAAAATGTAAGAAAATTTTTCAAAAGTGAAATTTCCCTAGAAGGGAAATTTTTTTAAGTAAGGGAAGTTTTTAAATTTTTTACACATTGTTGTTTTTTCGTTTAAGATTTGTTTAAATATATTGGAAATTTATTAAAAACTCATTTTAATAAAATTTCCTTAAAAGGGAAATTTTTACAAACATGGGAAATTTCTAAAATTTTGCCAGATGCCTTATTCTTCAATTAATTTTGTTATAAAAACCTTCAAATTGTTAACAAAATTCTTCAAAAGTGAAATTTCCCTAGAAGGGAAATTTGTTATGTAAGGGAAATTTTGAAAATTTTGCCACATTGTTTTTATTTCGTTTAACATTTGTTTAAAAATATTGAAAAAATTTTAAAAACTCCTTTAAATAAAATTTTGCCAGATGCGTTATTATCCAATTAATTTTGTAATAAAAACCTTAAAATTCTTCAAAAATTAAATTTCCCTAGAAGGGAAATTTTTTTATATAGGGGTAATTTTGAAAATTTTACCAGTTTGTTTTTATTTCGTTTAAGATTTATTTAAAAATATTGAAAAATTTTTAAATAAATAAAATTTCTTTAAAACAAAATTTGCCTTGAAGGAAATAATTTATTAGCATGGGAAATTTCCAAAATTTTGTCGGATGCCTACCCAATTTATTTTGTTCAAATTGTTAAGGAGACTCTTCAAAAGCGAAATTTCCCCAGAATGAAAATTTTTTATATAGAGGAAATTGCAAAAATTCTACCTGATTTGGTTTTTTTGAGATGTTTTAAAAAAAATATTAAAATTTTTTTAAAAACTCGTTTTAAAAAAATTAGCTTTCAATGGAAATCTTTAGAAATTAAGGAAATTTTCCTGCTTTTAGCAAATTTGGTTTCAACATTTAAAGTATATTAGAAAAATAAAGAAAATTTAATCAAATTCCTTTAAGACAAAATTCTCTTAATAGGATTTTTTTATAAACATGGGAAATTTCTAAGCGCCAGAAGCCGTTGTTACCAAATTAATTTTGTTATAAAAACATTTAAATCGTTAAGGAAATTTTGAAAAAAGTGAAATTTCCCTAGAAGGTAAATTTTTTATTTAGAGGAAATTTCCAAAATTCTACCTGTTTTTGTTTTTTTGAAATTAAAAACTAATTTTAATAAAATTTCCTTAAAAGGGAATTTTTAGAATTTAAGACTATTTTCCCAATTTTGGCAAATTTGGTATAAACTATAAACTATATTGAAAAAATATAGAAAATTTGAAAAAGTGCCTTTATAATAAAATTTCCCTTAATGGGAATTTTTTATAAACGTGGGAAATTTCTAAAAATTTTAAAGATACGTTATTATTAGTATTACGTGTGTTTGAAAAAGCTTAAAAAACTTAAGAAAATGCTTCAGAAATTAAATTTCCCTAGAAGGGAAATTTTTTATGTAGGGGAAATTTTGAAAATTTTACCAGATTATTTTTTTCATTTCAGATTTGTTTAAAAATATTGCAAATTTTTTTATAAAGTTCTTTAAATAAAATTTCCTTAAAAGGGAAATTTTTAGAATTAAGGGAAATTTTCCAACTTTTAGCAAATTTGGTTTTAGTATATAACGTATATTGGAAAAATATAGAAAATTTAAACAAATGCCTTTAACACAAAATTTCCCTTGAAGGGAATTTCTTATAAACATGGAATTTTTTTTTATAAAGATCTTCAAATTGTTAAGGAAATTCGTCAAAACTAAAATTTCCCCAGAAGGGAAATTTTTTATGTAGGGGAAGTTTTGAAAATTTTATCAAATTTTTTATTTTCGTTTAAGATTTGTTTAAAAATATTGAAAATTTTAAAAAATCTAAGAAAGTATTACAAAAATAAAATTTCCCTACAAGGAAAATTTTTTAATATAGGGGAAATTTTTAAAATTTTACCAGATTGTTTTTATTTCGTTTAAGATGTGTTAAAAAATATTAACAATTTTTTGAAAACTCCTTTTAATAAAATTTCTTTAAAAGGGAAATTTTTAGAATGTTAGGCAATTTTCCTACTTTTAGCAAATTTGGTTTAAACACATAAAGGACATTGGAAATTTTGAATAAATGTCTTGAATAAAAAATTTCCTTTGAAATGAATTTTTTCTCAACATAGGAAATTTCTAAAATTTTGCAAAAACCTTCAGTAAATTCCCCAAAAATAAAATTTCCCGAGAAGGGAAATTTTGAAAATTTTACCTGATTGTTAAAAAATATTGAAAAATTCCCTAGAAGGAAAATTTTTGAAAATTTTACCTGATTGTTAAAAAATATTGAAAATTAGAAGAAAACTCTTTGTAAAAAAATTTCCCCTGAAGGGAAATTTTTAGAACCTAAGCTCTGATTCTATAATCAAACTAATTTATTTGCTTAAAGTTTTATCACAGTTTGTATAAAAGTTTTATTAATTTAGTTGGTGTTTTTATTGTTAAATATCTGTGTTAGTTTCTTATTTTAGAAAATCAGTGATAATTTGTTTATGATATTTCTTACAACCAATAAAAGTTTATTTATTTTTGTAATGTAATGTCTATATAAACAGCTGTAAAAATGTTTATTATCTTGATAAACTAGTGATATTTGGCCACGATTAGTTTTAAAGCCTGTTAAATTCAACTTTGGGCTAAAATAATTTGTTCTATTATTTTCATTTAACACTCTTAAATGGTGATAATTTTTATTTCATATTAAATAAATAAATTTTATAGTTCTCCATTAATAATGGTTTGCAAAAAAAAAATCCCATAAAATACAATACATTAACGACCATATAAAAATGTCTTTTAAAATCATCACAATTACTTAATACATACAAACATATTTGTAATCATCAATAATCTACAATAATGTTTTTTTGTGGTATTTTTACTTTTCTTTCGATTTTTTTTTTAAATGGAATTGAATAATGGTTTCACTATGTTAAGTAGAAGCAAAGAAAACAAAAAATCCAACAAAAAATCTTGCCAGATTGTGTCTGACATTCGCAAATTAAATTATCGCCCATAAAACTCATTGAAGCTTTAAGAAATTTTATTGTAAAATTCTTTATTTCAACTCAGTTTAGTTAAGAAATGTGAAAACTGTGAAAGAAATGAAATAAATAAATCAATAAATAAAACGGGAAGACGCCAATCTCTGTTACTCTTTATTATCAGTTTTTATTCATTTAATTTGATTTTACACTTTTTTCTTCCCAGTTTTCAGTATTGTTTTATACATATTGAGGAATAAGTGATTGATTGATTTATGTTAAATGTACGAGTATTGTTTTGAACTTATTTTGCAATGAATTAATTGAAAACTGCAACTAGAATTTTTGATTATATGTCTAGAGTTTGTCTTTGATATTCACCTTTAATCTTTTGATAAAGTTCAGAGTTTAAATATTGAAACATGATGCTAAAAGTCCTAGACGATCATTAAGTCTTAAAGGAATAGTCTGTCTCCCAGCAAAAATTTGGTAATGGCTTACCATTACTACTTAACATACTTAATAATGACTACTACTTACTGGAGGCATTACCTAGAACCGATTTTTCAAGATTAAAATTCGAGATTATGCAGTGCATTCAGATAATGATGTTTGTAAGTCCTTACGATTAATGTCATAATATTGTTACGTTTTTACCTTTTAAAAACGATGGTTTATTTCCTTTAAATAAACCGTAATTTTAACAACTCTTTATTTATTCAAATTTACACAACAAATTTACTGCAACCACTGCCACTATTTACATACATCGCCATCTTCCTTCCAGTAGCTTCATGAATGATCTTAATGGATAAAACTAGAATATTCGAATTCTAGAGCTTTTAGCAGTTTCATTTAAGTTTCGAATGGGCTCCATTGAAATTACCGGTTCAGAACAAAGAGATCAGTTAATTTAATGGAGTAAGACTTGTCAAAATCATTTCCTTTAAATAAACCGGATACTTTTGATTGCAAATAAAAGCAATTTAGTGGTTAATTATTGTAACAACTCTTTATTTATTCAAATTTACACAACAACAATATTAAACCACTTAAATTACACTTTATAATGTATAAGAATGTAGTTGATGTTAAATATAACAGCGCCTTTGATAAACTGAATGCCGACTGCAACCACTGCCACTATTTAGATACATCGCCATCTTCCTTCCAGTAGCTTCATGAATGATCTTAACGGACAAAACTAGAATATTCGAATTCTAGAGCTTTTAGCAGTTTCATTTAAGTCTCTAATGGGCTCCATTGAAATTACCGATTCAGAACAAATAGATCAGTTAATTTAATGGAGTAAGACTTGTCAAAATGTATTAATTTTATTAAAAATTTTATGATGAAATAAAATTTTCATTAAATTATTCCACTATACAACTAACATTTGTTGTTTTATTTCCTTTAAATAAGCCGGATACTTTTGATTGCAAATAAAAGCAGTTTAGTGGTTCAAAATTGTAACAACTCTTTATTCAAATTTACAAATTGCACTTTATAATGTACTAGAATGAAGTTGATATTAAATCTAACAGCACCTATGATAAACTGACTGCAACCACTGCCACTATTTATATATAGCGCCATCTTCCATGCAGTAGCTTCATGAATGATCTTAAAGACAAACTAGAATATTCGAATTCTAGAGCTTTTAGCAGCTTTATTTAAGTCTGAGATCACTGGTTTAAAACAAATAGATCAGTTAATTTATTTGAGTAAGACTTGTCAAAATTTATTAATTTTATTCAAAATTTTATGCTGAAATTAAATTATTCCACCCTACAACTATTATTTGTTGCTAATTAAGCTATTTTCGAAAAGAGCGTTAAAATTTGTTTATTTTCTTTCCCATAAAATCTCTTAATTACAGCATGTTTATCAAATAATGAAAATTTAATTTCCTCACTTCCAACAAAAAAAAAAACAACCACAAAAGTAACTATTTACTGCATGAATTTAAACTGCAGCATCATAATATTACTTCCCCAACAATTTGAAGTCTTCATTATTATGATGGTGCTAATTAATATTGAAACGCCTTCATTTCTTTGTGTTTTTATTTCATTCTTTTAAATTACATTTAACCAAACACTTGCTGCATCTGTTACAAATTTAATATCACACTCATATAAAATTAGCATTATCTGGCTTTATACCAAAAATAGTAACTCAGAGTTTGAGTTTGAAACATTGTCAGTGGAAAACTGGCTGCTTTAAATGATGTTTGCTTGTCAATGTTGTTTGCTATATAAAGTGAAATGGAAAAAAATCCCCAAAAAAATCTTACTATGAGACATTAAAAGACAAAAGACATATGCTGCACAAAAAGATAAATACAGCAACGAGAGCATCACAGGCATCGTCAACATCATCATGGTTAAGGCAGCAAGCAGCATATTAAACAAACAATGACAATGCGTTAAACTAAAGTGAAAAATAATATTAATGACAGACAGACAGACAGAAGGGTACAGACGGACCGAAAACACACACTTTTATAAAATAAAATTTCAAATACAAACTGATAGATTGTCAGGCAGACAGACAGACCGACCGACATTCAAACACCCAAACAAACGCTTAAATGTTTAAACTACCAACGCAAAATGATTAAACCCGTACATGGAACCACCACCACCTACCCACTTATACACACCTAAACAGACAGACTCTTTTCTCTCTCTCCTTTTTCTGTTAATTTTCTTCAATTCAAACTCCAAACATTTGAAAACTTTTAATCCCTACAACTGTTTAAATTGAGTTTAAAAACTCTTGTCTTGTTGTTGCTGATTTTCTATGTATTTTTTTTAATTTTCTAATGTATGTTAGACACAGACTGTAATTTTGTCATTAGAAGTTGGTAATTTAACGCACATACGAATCCACTTTCTTTGATGTGTACATTTTTATTCATACATACATAGTTTGGAACACATGTCTCTACTCTGTATTACCATTTAATGGTTTATGGTTACACTTCCTACGGTTTTTTTTCTTTATTTTTTTATATTTGTTGCTGCCTTTTGGAGTTTCCAAGATTTTCTAAACCATGAAATGATTATGGAAATACGAAGACATCCTTGTTTAGGTTTTTTGAAAATTGATACAAACACAGATAAGTTGTGTCTTTTAAATTAATCACTGAATATTTATTAGGGCAGTTCATTAATTGCAGGAAATTTTTAATATTAGAAGTTTTTACTGCTTTCGGCATCTTATTAAGATGCGAAATATTTCGAAATATTATTGAATAAAAGAGAAGAGATACTTTAAAGCTCTCATAAACACCAGGAGATGAATACATTTGGTTACTTACCTGTAAACAAAATTAATGTCAACGATAATTAAATGAAAAACAAACAATACAATCAATAGCTGATCAGATACAACAGAGAAATAAAGATACAACAGAGAAATTTGAGTTTAACGGTCTGTAACGGCTGCTCGAAACTTCTACTTACCAAAAATGTTGATAACACACTGTTATTAACATTGTTTGTAAATATAACAACATTAACTGTTAAATCTGCTAAAAGCAGTCGAAAATCGAATTTAATTCATAATAGGCAGCTTTGTCAGTTAGATAGATAATTCATGAAACTACTAGAAGATGGCACTGTGTTTAAAAATAGTAAGCGAAAATTGCAGTAAGTTTTAAAATTAACTGCATTACCAGTGTATTGTTGTACATTATAAAATGTTAAATATAAGTATATGAGTTAACAGAGAGTGACTGCTGTGTAAATTTAAAGAAATAAAGTGTTGTTACAATGTTTAAGCTCCTAAACTACTTTTATTCGCAATCAAAAGAATTAAATTTATTAAAATTAAATAATCCACCGTTTTTAAAAGGTTAAAACGTAACAGTATAGTATTTATACTAGAGATAATTGTTTGTCGATCTTCTAGCTATTTTGTCATTCCAAAGGAAATTCCTCTCTTGCATTAAATATTAAGTAGTTACTGATGATTTGATAAATGTAAAACTGTGAGACTTTTTTGTTCAATATTTGAACAGTTACGGTGCTAAATTTTAATCTCAAGAAAAATGACTCAAACAAATTACATTTTTGATTCTCCAAAGGTTATTTTAAATAGCTTCAAAGAAGTAAGTTTAAAACTAATCAGAACAAAGCAACTGATATTACTACTGTCATACGAGAGCGGAACAAAAAGTCCGTGACTTTTTGATTCTCCCACCTTTTAACTGAGGCCCAACACCCAACAGGCATGTGTCAGTTGACTCCTGTCAAAATTTGAACAAGCTGCGTCATTTAGTTTATATTAGACAGCCATTGATAGCAGACTACCACGTAACAAGGGGAGAAAATGGAAAAAGTGAATTTCATAAGCTCACTAAGCATTATTTTCTATCATCACTAAATACTAGTGATAAATACTATGGAAGCTCTGTACCATCAATTTCAATGGCAAACAAAGGTTTACAGAAGATGTCTAACGTTCTGGATGCCCAGTTGAGGTATATATATATAAAAAATGTTCAATATTTTTTTGGCCGATCAGAGATCGAAAGTGCGATAGATTGTCGAAGCAATAGGCATCTCACGTGGCTCAAAGTTTTCAATTTTGAATGATCACTTGTGTATTGCAAAGCTTTCCGGAAGATAGGTGCCGCGTTTGCTCACAAACAAACACAAACTCAATCGAGTGACAACTTCGCAGGAGTGTTTGACGTTATTTTTTTTCTCATCACCCTCCTTGGGAGCATATGGCTTCCAAAAAGCATGTCCATCTTACACGATTTGTTGCAGTCTTCCCATGTAAGGTGATTGCACTGCCCTAGTTCTTGGAATATCGTGCGTCTCCATGTATTCTTTGACCGACCACGGCTTCTTCAACCTTGAGGGTTCCACTCTAGTGCCATCCTTGTTATACTTTCAGGATTCCTTTCGATAGTATGACCGATCCACCTCCATTTTTGACGTTTTATTTGTGTTAGTATGAGTTCCTCGTTGGTAAGGTTCCAGAGATCCGTGTTGCTGATGTTGTTTGGCCATAATATTCTGCACATGATGCTGAGGCACTTATTGATGAATACCTGTAGTTTTTGCGTGATGATGTTCGATGCTAACCAAGTTTCACTTCCGTACAGCAGAATAGACTTTACACATTCGTTGAATATTCTAAGCTTGGTCCGTCTGGATATTTGTGAGTTTCTCCAATACTGGTTGTAGTCTTCCTAATGCTACTATCGCTTTTGCTTGAATGTTAGAGATCTTGTGCGAGATTAGACAAAAATCATTCGCATATTCCAAATCTCCGAGTTGACATGAGAGGCTCCATGATATTCCTCTTCTCTCTAAACAGACTTCGCTCATGATGTCATCCAGCACTATAGTGAATAGCAGGTGTGATAGGGAATATTCTTGTTTTACTCCAGCGTTTGTGTGGAATGTTTGACTTTTATTCCCGTTGTGAAGAACTGATAGTTCTGCATCCTCGTACATAGCTCTTATGATTCGAGTTATTTTCTGGGATACTCCTTTTCTTCTCAATGCTTTTCATATGGCAGTTCGTCTGGTGGTATCGAAGGCTTTCTACGAACAGTAGTTACAGGGGAGTACGCCATTCTAGACATTGTTCTATTATAATGCGTAGAGTGTTGCCCTGGTCTACGCAGTTCCTGTTTGGAGGTTTTTCATTATTCAACCGCCATTTCGTAACGTTGACGAAAAGTATATCCAACAAAACACAGGAGTCAAAACAGTGGGTTTATCGATTTCGGGTGATTCGGCGCCAAAAAAGGCCAAGATGGGTTTGTCAGCCAATAAATTTATGCCGACCGTTTTTCGGGATGCACGCGGCATAATCTACATTGACTACCTTCAAAATGGCGAATATTATGATAGAGACGACCGCATTTGGCCAAGAAAAAAGTTCTTTTTCACCACGACATTGCGAGGGTGCACACGTGTGTCGTTTTCATGTCAAAAATCCATGAATTAAGCTATGAATTTTTCCTGATTCGCCCTGTACTAATGATTTAGTCCCGAGTAACTATTACTTGTTTCCAAACCAGAAAAACTGTCTGAGCAGAAAGTAATTTGACTCCAACGATGAAATCATCGGTATTTTACTGAAGTTTAGTGGAATGTTTTCCACACCATCATCGGTGGACTCATTAATGAAGAGCAAGGAAACAATGCACCGTCTTCGCGATATTTTAGTACTAATGTTCAATAATGAGACTTCGTGGTACAGCAACTTCGGAAGGCAGTCGAACACAGCGACATTGGTCAATGGCACCGGCATTGGTTCTGTGTTCAATACAGTGAGTTCCAATAACAGTTCAATAGCGACTTAGGTCAACGGTTCAAAATTACAGGTTGTGCCGACCGTTTAATAAAGAGATTTCGATCAGCTGTTTTAGCTAAGTACTGCCAGCTACTGTAGAAATTAGTGATTTGGGTCGTCAATTCAAAAATCAATTTTGGCCAGAGAGTTAATATATTGGACCATTGAATATAACGATTTTGGGCCAACTGTACAGTACAACAACTTTGTTGTTTCAAATACAGCGACTTCGAACGACTGTTGAGTTAAGTGGCTGGAATCGACAATCGACCTTTGATCGTCTTTTGAACATAGCGGCTTCGGTCTACAGTTCATTGTTCAATTTTAAGCTTTCATTCAAAGCAATTTCATCGACCCTTTAACACATGGCCTTTCATGTACTATTTATAGACTTCAAGTCAAGAGAGAATTCAGAAATATTCGCTTGACTCAACAAACGAATAGTCCTTCAAAGTTCCTGTATTATACTGTATTTGCAAATACACTGAAGTCTCCTAATCTCTTGATTTGAAGTCTGTAAATAGTTCCTGGAAGTCGATGTGTTAAAAGCTCAGTATTGAACAATGAACTAACATAATTCGACTGTTCAGTAATCGACTTTGGCTAACGGTTCAATAATAATAGTAACTTAGCATGACTATTCCCTACAAATATTTCGGTCAATTGTTCTGTATCGCTACATGGGAGGACTGCATGCGTTTGGAGCTGCTGCTGAATACATTCAGAGACTTCTATAGGGTATATGTCTCATTTTTCTTTAGCTGGTCTGATTGTCTTAAAATTTCCTAAATTCTTTACAAACATTTTAAATGTTTAACACTAATGACATATGTTCTTTTGTTTATAAAGCAGGTAAATAATGTTTATATAATTTCTACTCACAATATTTTCTCATGTAATACATATATTAAATGTAATTATCATAAATATTATTTTTGTAGTTATACAAAATGACAGACAACGCCCCCTTACTCCACCCTTTTAATTTGATAACCAAAGACATTTACAGCCCGAAACGGTTTGGATTATAATTTAAAGGGACAAATAAAAGGTTTACATTATTACATACATAGAATGAGACAAGAAATAATTCTATTATTTGTAACATGAAACAATTTCCAACTCTTTTTTGTTTTGATCTAAAAATTTTCGAAAGGAGTTGGTGTAACACACCATTATTTTCATATAATTATTAGGCCTAAGGGTAAGTTTAACAGTGAAACAACTGGTAAATTACTTTGAATATTAAAATTGCTTACAAAACAATCATTCGGAAAACACTATCGAGAAAACCAGCAAACATTTTGGTTTCAGGAAAAATTTCGAATTATGTGAAATTAAAAACTTTTTCAAGTATCAAACATAAAAGAAATATTTGATAAAGATTTGATTTGAGAAAAATATAATTCTCAAACAAAAACCGGAGTTTAGTTTGAGAAATATTTTATTTTCAAATTAATATCAAACCTAATTTTAAAATGCACTTTTTGTTGAGAAGGTTTTTATTTTGAAATATTTATCAAATCATTCTCTAACATTTGAGAAATGTGTTAATTTCAAATCATTCTCAACTTGCTAGGAATCCTGAATGTTTGCTGGTTAGTGTATGTTTGTCTAATAATTGAAATCTATAGCAGGATATCAAGGAGTGTGTGCTTGTGGAGACATGGTGTTAAATATGTTTGTAGCTGAATGTTTCCGGAATGTTTTTTGCTGCGTTGGCGTTTTGTTTTTTGAGTTGTGATGTGCTTGCTGCTCTTCCATTATGCAGAGTAATCTCTGTGTGATATTAAATAATGTAACAGTTTGAGCGACATCAGCAACTGTTGTGTGTGCCATATAAAATAATGTTTCAGAGGACTTTCAACGTACATACTTATATTTCAGTATAAGTAGTAGGGATATTCACTAGTTAGGATAAATGGAACTTAATATAAACCTTTAAGGTTCACCTCGTTACTCAGGGCCTATCGAATTTCTAGGTTTATAAGCTAGCTCTACCTATAAAATCGTCTGCTTATGTATGGTATACATTTCTGCTCCAATCTGTGATTATCCCTAATACTTATACACATAATAATACCCCTCCATACTCTAAGCCTGTTTGTTTGTGCTTGTATATCTAAAATATTATAAAGTTTAAGTACTTTTCTGTTTGTAGGAGCCAAAGATTCAGTTGAAGTTTCTGTTTAGTAACATTGGCATTACAAAAACGAAGAGCAAACAGAAAAAATACTTAATACAAAAAAAAACGCAAAACCAGCAGCAGCAAAAAAGGGTTCAAAATCACACTGAGAACGCCATGGATGCCATGTGTTGTGCGTATGTGTTAAAAATACAATTTAATATTGTCTTAAACGTTTTGAATTCTGGGTCTTTTTACTATGTATTGTTGGAAAAACGATACTTTTTTTTAAGTTGTTAATTTCTTATTTTCCTAGTAGAGTACATATGACTATGAGTTGTAGGTGGTGAAGTTGTTAAAGTAATGTATGTTGTTTGTAATTAATATTTCTTAGAAAAATAATTAAAATGTTAATAAGTTAAGAAATTCTTGAAATCTAAAAGAAAAATATAAATATGTTAAAAGTATTAAAAAGAGGAAAAAAAAACAAACAATAAAACAAAAGATATTAATGACAACATAAAGGGATTTTCAAATTAAAAATCTTAGCAAATTGTTTAATTACTTAAAAATGTTGGGATACAAAATTTTGACAGATACTTCAAGGCAGGTACTGGTTACAGGAAACCCAAAGGGGTTAAGCAAATGCCCCTGGTAGAGGAGGTTAAGAGCGGGGATAAAATTCCTGGGTTTAAAATATAAAGGATCCACTTATTTTCAGACCGAAAATATTGGATGTATGACTTAAACATGCGGGTTTTTTTTTGTGATGCTCTGATCAGATTTCAGCTGCTGAATGGATATTTGGTTTTGGTGTCGTTTTGGCTGGTTGGTCTGGCTTCACATACGATCTCTTACGCTTCGGCTTATCGTAATGGATCCATTTTTCGTCGCAAGTAAAGATATGGTGCAAAAATTATTTTCTATTATAGCAGTTAAGCATCATTTCGGACATGCAAAATCGTGTTTCAAGGTCTCTAGGTCTTTTCGGCAGTATGCATCCTGCTTTTGGATGAATCCTGATGCTCGCAAAATTTTTTAAATTGCTGCTTGAGTAGCTCCCAATGATTTTGCAAACTCTTGTTGAGTTTTACAACAATCTTCATGGAGTTATGCCTACAATTCTTGGTTTTCAAACTATTTTGGCTGACCTGGGCGATCTTTGCCTTCCCTGTCTAAATCACCACTTCTAAACCGCACAAACCATCTGTCGCCCTTTGAAACCGATGGAACACATTCGCCATAAGCTTCAGCGGCCCCTTTTTATACCCTTCATCATGAGTGACAAGGGTATATATAAGTTTGTCATTCCATTTGTAATTTCTACATTTTTCATTTGCCACCCCACAAGGAATATATATTGTGGGTCGTTATGGATAACGAAGTCGATATAACCATGTCCGTCTGTATGTTGAAATCAACTTTCCGTATCCCCCAAAAAAATTGCAAACATGATTGATACTTCAATGTATCGGGAATTCTCCCGGTTCGTTGGCTATTTAAAATCGAGAAAATCGGGCCACAAATGGCTGAGATATAAGGAAAAACCCGGGACAACCTCGATTTTTGACCTATTTTTGACCTATATCTGGATTACTAAGTCATTAGTATAGACAATATGGATATCTAATGATATATATATCAAAGACCTTTGCAACGACGTATATAATAGTAAGATGGACCTACATGGGTCAAAATCGGAAAAAATATTTTTTAAGCCGATTTTTTTTTCATCCAAAAAATTAAAAAACCAAAAATTTTTTTTAAAATTTAGAAAAAAAAAATTTTAAAATTTAAAAAGAAAAATTTTAAATTTAAAAAATTTTTAAATAATTCGAAAAAATATTTTCCAGAAAATGAAAAAAAACTACTTTGAAAAAAAAAAATTTTGTTTACCTAAAAATATTTAAAATTTGTATTTTGAAGTATAATTTGGTGAAGGGTATATAAGATATAGCTCTCTTACTTGTTTTTTTATCAAAAAATTTTTTTTATAAATTTTTTTCACTAATAAATTTTAAAAAATTAAAAAAAAATTGCGAAAAAAATGTTTAAAAACAATTTTGGAAAAATTTTGAAATTTTATTTTTTTTTAATTTTGTATTTTATAGTATAATTTGATTAGGCACAGCCGCATATAGCTCTCTTACTTATTTTAAATTAAAGAAGTAAAGCAAAATTTACTGGCACTAAATTCAACATTTTCCAAGAAAAAAACTTTGTTCTAAAGATACGCCACCTATTGTAAATTTCGCATTTTTAAGTCAATAAATAAGAGGTTTTATTAAGCTTTAAATATCACTAAAACAGAAAATATTAAAATATTTAAACAAATTATGTGTTTAACTGCGACTAAGTATTCATTTCAAAGACTTGTAATTGCGGACGTGTCAGAGTAAATCCGAATTTTAAAGATTGAAATATCACAACTTTTCTTAAATTATCATGATATCTACATATCATTTATAACTTTGTCAAAAACATATTGAATATTTATTTTCAAACACACTTAATAAATATATTTTTTATTTTACTTGCAGGTTTTATCGCCCAGTTTAAAAGTATAGCAACGGAATTTCCTGCATTTCAAGACTCATATTATGACAACAGGTAAATATTTAGCTTATTAAATATACTATCCCAGCAGTAAGGCAAATAGTCAATGTATCCCTTATAGACAATAATTGTCACTAATAATGAATCACTTGGCTACCTCCAATTTATATATTGTCATTTGACACTTATGTGCTCTTTGTAGTGCAGGCAGTTGGTTACTTTATACATCCAAGGTAATCTAGCGTGGAGACAATTGTCACTTAATTGTCTCTAAGTAATCGAGAGTGTAGTCAATTTAAACTTTTTTATGTTTATATTTTAAATACAAAATCAAGGTAGATTAAAACTAAATAATTTTTCAAAAATTATAAAAAAATAAACAAATTAAATTAACTACAAAACAAAAAAATAAACTGACCCAAATACTCGTTATTTTATGACAACCCACAAAAAAAACTATACGATAATGCAGTCAAAAATTACATACAAAATGCAACTTACGTGCTGCAACCCACTCCCTATTATCCCCAACATGGAAATGAAAACTGTCATATAAAAGTCAAAAGAATTGAAATACGAGCGACACAGAAATAAATAAATGATAGATTACCAAAACGCCCTTTTTACCATAAACGCTCCTACAATACGATAAAAAACACCTTTACAGCAACAAAACAAGAAAAACCCCAACTAGTACAATATAATATACCCTTTTCATAATTTAAACAGATAAAAGATTGAATGAACATAACACAAAATCAAAGTAAAATCACTATGAGCTTTATATTGATTTAACAAATAAATAAACAAAAGCCAGAAAAAATATTATAAATTTTGAACAAATACTGTCAGATTTGTTTATAAAAACTCATAGTCATAAAAGGAAATATTACTTTGTGTTTTTTTTTTGTTTTGGCTCATAAAAATATCACAGAACATATAAACGAGTTAATTTCTATTGAAAAAGATAAGAATTTTTATGATTATTACGCCTGGCGATATTTTCCCCACTAAAGCCACACGAGGGGTTTGTTCAAGTAGGCTTCTTTCTTTCTTCTATTCTATTCCCCAATGCATGCAAGAAGACAATAATGAATTATGATTATTTTTTATTGATACGCGTATCTATAGTTATGTGAAGAGGTTTCTATTGTTGCAAGTTTTAAAAGAGATTGTAACTAAAGATTTTGTGGTCTTTGTTGTACGAGTTTTTTTGTCAGTGTAAAAGCGAGGCGCCATTAATCATTTATTAATCATAATGCCAAGCGATAATGAATTAAAAGGCACAGTGGTGTTGAATGGGGGAAAATAAGGATAAAAGTTAAATACCAAACCACGAACTATCCCCTAATATTCCAATGAAGTTGATATTGGATATTCTCGTCCAACTTAATATCCGAAAATCCACCAAAATGTTCAAAGTGAGAGGCTTGATGGCCTGTTTGATCCTTGTGAGTATGACCGTGTACAAACCTGTCAATAGGTAACTGAAAGCGAAATGGAATTGCCTAAAATGTACAAGACAGCAGTTGGCCTCAAGTACCTTAAAACTTTTTACAACTTTATAACTTCATAACTTTATACATAACTTTATATCTTTACAACTATGACTTTATAACTTTATAACTTTATAACTTTATAACTTTATAACTTTATAACTTTATAACTTTATAACTTTATAACTTTATAACTTTATAACTTTATAACTTTATAACTTTATAACTTTATAACTTTATAACTTTATAACTTTATAACTTTATAACTTTATAACTTTATAACTTTATAACTTTATAACATTATAACTTTATAACTTTATAACTTTATAACTTTATTACTTTATAACTTTATAACTTTATAACTTTATAACTTTATAACTTTATAACTTTATAACTTTATAACTTTATAACTTTATAACTTTATAACTTTATAACTTTATAACTTTATAACTTTATAACTTTATAACTTTATAACTTTATAACTTTATAACTTTATAACTTTATAACTTTATAACTTTATAACTTTATAACTTTATAACTTTATAACTTTATAACTTTATAACTTTATAACTTTATAACTTTATAACTTTATAACTTTATAACTTTATAACTTTATAACTTTATAACTTTATAACTTTATAACTTTATAACTTTATGACTTTATGACTTTATAACTATAAAACCTCACAACTTTATAACTTAAGTCTACTTACAACTGGATCTGTCCTCTAACAGCGGTGATTATAGTAACTGGTACGATAAATAAAGCTAAAACGTAATTTATAATTATTTCTCACCACTTTTGCTCTAAAGAAAATAAATTTCTTAAATAAATAATTAACATACGAGTACAAATATTTGCATCTGAAACAAATTATGACTCAACACAACAACATTTATTTAAAAATAAAATCAAAGCACACACTTAATAATAAAAATGTTAATCTTGTTACTCACATTAAAGTAAAAAACACCGCTTTTTATTATCATAAATAAGCAAATTTTAATAATTTTATGATTAATCCAAATATTTAATTAACAAAACAAATATTTAATAAAGTAAACAACAGAAAAAGACATAAACATTTGTATTTATTGCATTTATTATTATTATTATAATTCGTATAATCTACTAGTGATAAACCAGAAAAAATATCTTGCTTCCCCTGCCTTAAACACGAGCCTGTTTACAGTCCATATTTATGTGAGAGAAAATATCTGATGAAAAGAATTATTAAAACCACTTCACACCTCATTTGCAATTTAACTAATAACGCCTGCTGTTTGTTCACAAATGATATTCAGTCAGTTTTATTTTTTGTTGGTTACAAGTCGAAATCGTAAGAGTTTCATTCTTTTTATTTTATTTTATATGATTGTTTAAATGTTGAACGGCTATAAATGTTGCAAATTTGTAGCTGTACGAGAGTATCATTTGGCCCCTGCAACAAATTAAGTTTAGCTATCAACACCGATATGTTTGTGGTCTGTTGTTGCATTGTATGTGCCACACTCTGTGGCATGTTGTATTCATCTTAAAGTATTTAATTTTAATTGCAAAAGCACGTTTGGTGTTGCTGATGTTGTTGTATTTTATTTAGTTGGCGTGGTGCTGCTAAAATCTATCCTTAGTTGGTGTTGCTGATTCTATTTATTTGGACCGTTTCTGTATCAAGTCACGAGTATGGCAAATCATATGGAACAAGTTAAAGTTATGCCCCTTAAACATGTTCGTTTATTTATTCTTACTTTATGTTGCAGTACGGGTAGTGCCACATTATTGTGTTTCAAGGTTACCATACATGGTTTCCAATGATCTGAACGTTATACGTATTTATGTATAAAAAAATATATTCAAACTAGTTTTCAGGGGCAATTATTATAACAAAAAAATATTAGGGGGAGCAAACTGAGTTTAAGTTTTAGAAATATATCCAGTTATAAAATTATAAAGTTATAAAGTTGTAAAGTTGTAAAGTTATAAAAATATAAAGTTATAAAGTTATAAAGTTATAAAGTTATAAAGTTATAAAGTTATAAAGTTATAAAGTTATAAAGTTATAAAGTTATAAAGTTATAAAGTTATAAAGTTATAAAGTTATAAAGTTATAAAGTTATAAAGTTATAAAGTTATAAAGTTATAAAGTTATAAAGTTATAAAGTTATAAAGTTATAAAGTTATAAAGTTATAAAGTTATAAAGTTATAAAGTTATAAAGTTATAAAGTTATAAAGTTATAAAGTTATAAAGTTATAAAGTTATAAAGTTATAAAGTTATAAAGTTATAAAGTTATAAAGTTATAAAGTTATAAAGTTATAAAGTTATAAAGTTATAAAGTTATAAAGTTATAAAGTTATAAAGTTATAAAGTTATAAAGTTATAAAGTTATAAAGTTATAAAGTTATAAAGTTATAAAGTTATAAAGTTATAAAGTTATAAAGTTATAAAGTTATAAAGTTATAAAGTTATAAAGTTATAAAGTTATAAAGTTATAAAATTATAAAGTTATAAAGTTATAATGTTATAAAGTTATAAATAATCTATTATACATTTTACTTTAATTCCAATTGCATGAATTCTATTTCTATTTTTATTTAATTACAATCATTTTAAATTTCTATATTTTTTTCTAATACTTATAATGCTTAGGCTTTCTTTTCTAATTTGAAAAAGCATGTTACACATTGCTGAGCACACAAAAATAAAAAAAAAATCTAAACCATAAAACCAACAAACTGAAAAAAGGATGTCAAAAGGACCTTTGTAAACAGAAATGTTTAACAACAATGAATTTATTTATTTGAATTATTTTAGAAATTTCTATTACGAAAAAACAACAGCATTAATGTTACATTAAAAAGGTTAACAAAAACATTATAAGTATTTTGTTTGTGCAATAAATTTTGTTGCTGATAAAATTAAAAAAATGTCGAAATAAAATAAATTAGAAATTATATAACAAATTCATGAAGCATAAACTAGCAACGGCCAAAAAGGAGCAGAGTATGACAAAAAACTGATATAAATTAAATTTAAATTTCATTTCTATTAAGAGGGAGCAAAGAGACTTAAATATAAACGAAATTATGGCAAATTAATGTCAATTTATATGAAGCAGCAGACAACCGGTTGTGACAGAATTTTTTGTGGAATTGTCATAACTTAAGCAAAAAAAGTAATGTAATTTATTTAATATTTTTTAATGTATTAATAGTAAATAAATTATAATACTTTTGTTAATGCTATTAATATCCTTTATAATAAATGGATTTATCGTTTAATCAATTATTTTCAGCCAGCAGATTTTTTTTAAAAAAAACTTTTGTTTGTCTGTATAAATACGAGCATAGTTACATGTTCATCGATTGCTTATATTCAATAAGGACTATCTCAATAAATTATGTATATTTTTATAGTACATGTGTAAAACTTTCATAGGCTCTAAGGCACTAATTAATAACTAATTTTGCCACTATTTTTGCTGTTCATTATCATCTTGTTGTGCCGGGGTGAACATATGACTCGTACATACATGCACCAAAAATTAAAAAAAAACTAAATTATCAGTTCATGATCAAACACTTAAAAAGGTGAACAACTTGCCAAGCAACTCATTCCAACAACATTTTGACAGCACCAAAAGATTACAAACCAGGTTTAAGATGCCAAAATAGCTTTAGAACAAGAAACAGAGATACAGATCAACACTCCAGGGAAACCGCTGAAAAACTGATAAGATTGTGAAGATGTTCTAAATGTTCGAAAAACAAAGAAACAGAAAAACCAAAATAACAGATGATAATAAGCAACGCCCTATAGTACATCTTAGCTGTGTTTAAATTTAGCCTAAGAGGCTGGGATAATTTTTAGCAATATAAACACGATCACATGGCGGCTTGCAAAATACAAGTTTTTTTTTATATAGTCTCATCTTGCAGTGGTAGTAACTGAAGTAATTTGCTACATTTTACACTACTTTAGGAAATGATAGTAAAATTATATAGGGGGTAAAGAAAAGATTTTGGATTGCTTAGAAAATAGGTTTCAAAAATCGAACTAGATTGAAATTCTTCCCTCCATACAAACATATTTTGCCGGTCTTTTTAAAGTTATAAAGTTATAAAATTATAAATTTACAAGTTTATAATGTTTTAAAGTAATAAAGTTATAACGTCTAACGTTATAAAGTTATAAAGTTATAAATATACAAGGTTATAATGTTTTAAAGTATTAAAGTTATAAAATTGTAAAGTTATAAATGTATAAATTTACAAGGTTATAATGTTATAAAGTCATAAAGTTATAAAGTTATAAAGTTATAAAGTTATAAAGTTATAAAGTTATAAAGTTATAAAGTTATAAAGTTATAAAGTTATAAAGTTATAAAGTTATAAAGTTATAAAGTTATAAAGTTATAAAGTTATAAAGTTATAAAGTTATAAAGTTATAAAGTTATAAAGTTATAAAGTTATAAAGTTATAAAGTTATAAAGTTATAAAGTTATAAAGTTATAAAGTTATAAAGTTATAAAGTTATAAAGTTATAAAGTTATAAAGTTATAAAGTTATAAAGTTATAAAGTTATAAAGTTATAAAGTTATAAAGTTATAAAGTTATAAAGTTATAAAGTTATAAAGTTATAAAGTTATAAAGTTATAAAGTTATAAAGTTATAAAGTTATAAAGTTATAAAGTTATAAAGTTATAAAGTTATAAAGTTATAAAGTTATAAAGTTATAAAGTTATAAAGTTATAAAGTTATAAAGTTATAAAGTTATAAAGTTATAAAGTTATAAAGTTATAAAGTTATAAAGTTATAAAGTTATAAAGTTATAAATTTATAAAATTACAAAGTAATTATAAAGTTATAAAGTAGTTATAAAGTTAAAAAGTAATAAATGTAAACATTTTACTTTAATTCCAATTGCATGAATTCTGTTTTATTTTTATGGCTTATAACCCAGCCATTTATAAAACGATTTTTCTGATTTTGAATAGCAAAGTTCTTGAAAATATAGCTTATTTATGGCCCCTATAAGACACCAAGTTATCTCCATGTTTTGATTTCAACTAACAAAGGACAGTTTTCGTTTTAAAAAAACTTTATTTTTTGGCAAGCGTTTTGTTATATTCCTCAAAATTTCAAACATAGTTTCTCTTTACAAGTATGTTTATCATTATAAATATACATCTATCTCTTCTTTGCATAAATAATTAAAGATCTTGCAATAATTTCAAGCCAATTAACCACTACAAGTTGCACTACACCATGTCAAGTAAATCAAGCATAAAACCCACACATAATAAGCACACAAAAAAAAACAGCCATAAAACCAAAAAACACTTTTAGCTATTAAGGAAAAAGATATTTCGTTTTATCATAAAATAGCAAGAACTACTCAAAATCAGGCATGGAAAAGTTTATACTATGTTTTTCAAAATATGTTCGAAAGTTCGAATTTAAATTCGAAATATTGAAGGAGCTCCAAAAATACGAAAATAAAATAATATTAAAAAACATTTTTAAAAAAGCTTTTGTTTAAATTGTTCACTATATTTAAAATTTTAAGAAATTGTCCTAGAGATTTAGAGGCTTTATGAAATGTTTGAATATGAGTTTGAATTTTCGAACATAAATTCGAATTTTCGAATATAATGGTGCATCTGGTTTAGGAATTATTTACAAATTGTTTTAACAGTTTCAAAAATGTTTCGAACATAACTTCGAATTTTCGAATTCTTTTATTTTTGATTTTTTGAAATATTGTTCAGCAATGAAAACTAAAATTATTAAAAGGTTGTATTTTATATTTCAAATATTGTAGATTTCATAAAACTCGATTATTGCTATTAAAAACGTATTTGAAATTATATATAGAATAGCGGAAACGTTAATTTTTGTTTTTTCGGTAACGGTAGCCAACCTTGATAATACATTTTCCATACCTGCATAAAATACACATAATTTTCACCAAATAGCATTTGGTCCAAAAAATTTAAAAACTTCAACAAAATATACACAAAGAGAATAAAAATTTGAAAAAGATTTTAAAACCAACATCGCAAGATGTTGGCTGCTTGCGGTCATACAAACTTTTAAACACATTTTAATGGCACTTTAAGCACAAAATTTATGCAAAATTAAGAAAAGTATTAAAAAATTCACTAAAAATTTTGCCACAAAAACAGAAAGAAACATAAGTATTTTCTTATTTTTTTTTGTGGTTTAAATAAGAGATGGGACAGAGATGTGCAAATGCAAGCATGTTTCAACATGTTTGTGGTAAATTAAAATAATTTTCTTGTTTTAAGTAACAAGTAATAAAAAGAAAGAACAGAATCTTAAAGGTTTATTAAAATGCATAACAAGGGTATTCAGGGGAGGAACACATTTAGTAAATTTAAAGAAATATTTATTTTTTCTGTCTGATTTTGAGAAAATGTTTCCAAAAATGTAATAACTAAAAATTCATAATATATAAATTAAATTACGATTTCCCGATGTTCATTACATGTTCATTAAATTTATGTAATTTGTTTTTTGTAACCTTGAATACCCTGTCTTTATGCCGCCTGTAATTGGCTCAACTTTGAGAATATAAATTCAAAAAATTTAACGCTTTTGTGTGTTTTTTCCTGTTTGTTCTTTGTTATTTAATGTTTTCAAGTTGCGGTTAAGATGTTGCGGCCTTAAACATGCCACAATCTTGTTGTCTTATTTTATACTTACGTTGTTGTTGTTGTCTGCGTTGTTTGTTGTAAGTGGTAAATGTGCGCAACTCTATAATTTTCCAATATAAATAATGAAGTGTAGTCTGTTATTTTTCTTGGTTGTTTTGCGTTTATTTTAACGTGGGTCAACCGAAATTATATACAAAATGTAGACAGACAAATAAATATTTAAACATACATTTGTTGCATCTTCCTGCTCTTTCCCCATGTTGGCAACTCAAATAGATACTTGAGTATGTACTAAGAGATGTTTTTTTTGCATCAGCATTTTTGCAAAAGTTTTCCCTAACACACAGCTGTATGTGAATAAAGTCTTTAACATCTTGTTCAAGTTTTATTTTTTTTATGGGATTTTGGGGAAAATCCAAAAAGAAATATAAGTTACAGTGACATTTTCAAAACTCTTTTTGCTGTTATTGTTTGCTCTGCAAGTAAATAAAAGAAATTAGCTTGGTTTTGCCGAATGAGATAGAGGAAAAATAAAAACCATATAATAATGTAAATTCTGTGTTTTTTTGTTTGGTTTTTTATTAAATAAACATTTTTGGCAAAGAACCAACAGAAAAATATTATTTGTTTTTAAGTGAAATCCAGCAGACTACGACGACACATTTAGAAAAGGACTTTTGAATGTAAAATATGAAAAAATAAATGGTTGACGTTTACCAAAAAAAAAAAAGAATGTAAGTTCAAATGCACTGTGGTTTTGCAAGAGGAACATGATTTGTGTAATTCAAACTTTAGTTTAGACACTTTAAGTTAACGAACTGAAATATTGGTCTTAAGGAACAAATAATGAAAAAGAAAATATCTATTTTAGGGAAAATAGTTTTTAGAAAATCTGTTTTGCCGAAAAAATTAGTTTAAGCTTTTTTTAAAAAAAAAACATTGAAAACAGTATATGTATTTATACCCTACACCACCATAGTGGGGAGGGTATTATGCGTTTGTGCAGATGTTTGTAATGCCCAAAAATATTAGTCTAACACCCACCTTAAGGTATACCGATCGACTTAGAATCACTTTCTGAGTCGATTAAACAATGTCCGTCTGGCTGTCCATGTAAACCTTGTGCGCACAGTTTGAAGATATTTCGATTATATTTGAAACATATTATTTTTTCGGCTTAGGGACCAAGCCTATTGAAACTGGCTGAAATCGGTTCATTATTTCACCTAGCCCCCATACAAATGTCCTCTAGAAATTGGACTTTATCGGTCATAAATGTTTAATTTATCTATGTATCTACACAAATTTCGCTCCAAATAAGTTTTATATATACAAAATTCATGTCACCAAATTTTGTTACGATCGGTCCATAATTAGTCATAGCTCCCATATAGACCCGCTTCCGAAAATCACTTTAACGTGCATAAATCGCTTAAAAATTTTGGTATACACACAAAATTCAACATAGTTAACTTTAATATAGACATAAATCACATGATCTAATTTCATGGTGGTCGGTCCATAATTGGCCATAGCTCCCATATAAGGCCCACTTCCGAAAATCACTCAAAAATATAAATTAGTATTATATGGTCGGGATTGACCGACCATACCTTCTTACTTGTTTAAAAAGGCATTTTTGTGAAAACAAATTTTTTGTGAGAAAACAACTTTATTAAAAAAAATAAAAAAAATTCACTTTTTTATTTAATTAAAGAAGCTTTGATTTTGATTACAGCTTTTTAACAATAATGCATTTTTGCCACAAAAAAAAATTATTTTTTTTTTTTATTTTTTTAAGAGATTTATTTATTATAATTCACTTTTTTATTTAATGAAAAAAGCTTTGATTTGATTATTTTTTTTAAAATAATTAATTTTTGTAAAAATTGTTTGATTTTTTTTTTCTTTTTAAGAGATTTTTGGAATTCTTATTTATAAAGAGCTATTTTTAAAAGCTATTTGTGAAAATGTTTTTTTAGAGAGATCTTTTTAAAAAGTTATCTTTTCTAAAAATAAGATTTTTGAACGAGCTTTTTGTAAAAAAGCTTTTTAGAGAATAGAGGGTTTTGTAATATAACTTTTTGTGGAAATATTCTTTTGGAAAACATATTTGAAAAGAGCTTTTTGGTTTTATTTATTTATCTGAAAAAGATTTATGAAGAGAGTTTCTGGAAATAGCATTTTTGAACGATTATTGGAAAAAGTTTATGAAGAGCTTTTTTTAAAAGGTTTTTGTGAAAAATTGTTTTAAGGGAGATTTTTTTAAAAAGTGATATTTTCTGAAAATAAGATTTTTTAAAGAGCTTTTTGTAAAAAAGCTTTTTCGAGAATAGAGGGTTTTGTAATATAGCTTTTTGTGGAAATATTCTTTTGGAAAACATATTTGAAAAGAGCTTTTTGGTTTTATTTATTTTTCTGAAAAAGATTTATGAAGAAGAGAGTTTCTTCAAAGAAAATATAATTTTTGAACGTGGTATTTTGGAAAAATAACTTATAGAAATTAAAAAAAAGCTTTGTGAAAAAACTTTTTGTGAAAGTAACTTTTAGTTTTTTTTTTTAAAAGAACTTTTTGTAAAAAAATTTTATGAAAAAAGTTATTTGCCTCTTTGGAAGAAGGCTCTTTTTGAAAAGAGCGTTTTTGTAAAAATATTCTTGCTTCTTTTTTGGAAAAAGCTTGTTTGCAAAATGAGCTCTTTTGTAAAAATGAACCATGTAAAAGTGGAATTTTGGAAAAAGATCTATCTTTTTCTGAAGGAGTATTTTTTTTTTAAAGAATTGTTTGTTAAAAAGTTTTTATGAAAAGGCTTCTTTTGTCAAAAAGCTTTTTTATAAACTTAGCTCTTTGTTTTGTGGAAAAACCCTTTTTTGTCAAAATGTTCTTGCTTCTTTTTTAGAAAAAGCTTTTTTGCAATATGAGCTCTTTTATAAAAATGAGCCATGTTCTGGAGAGAGCATTTTGTAAAAGTGGAATTTTGGAGAAAGATAGAGCTTTTTTTCTGAAGAAGTCTTTTTGTTAAAAGAATTTTTTGTTAAAAAGTTTTTATGAAAAGGCTTCTTTTGTGAAAAAGCTTTTTTATAAAATGAACTCTTTTGTAAAGAGAGGCTTTTTGTAAAAAGGGCTTTTTCTTCCGTGATTTATTTTTTTTTTTTTTGTTAAAAATGCTTGTTTTGTGGAAAAACCCTTTTTTTAAAAATCGCTATTATTTCAACTGATTTTATAACGTTTTGCGGATTTTTAATAGCGATATTCCTGTTTTGTTGGGTTAAATGAAAAATCGAATACAAAGTTTTAGAACATCAGGGCAACTCAATTGATACCTATTTCGGGTATGCACCCATGCCAGTTTTGCCTTATTTTGTACGTTCCAAAAGACTCTGTCAGCTAGTTTTGAACGTAGTCTCTCCTATGTTATGTTTTGCAAATTTCCAGCCATTATCCCTGACTCATCAACTTCTTTGCCTGCCCCTCAAACCACAATATAAACAAGTTCTTTTTGATATTTTTAGAACTCGTTGTATAGTGGTGCCAAGGTTGTTAAATTTCGAAAATTAAACCCTGATAATCCACAAATCTGAATGCAATATAGACATTAATCTTCCGAGATTTATAATTTTCCG
Source organism: Calliphora vicina (assembly GCF_958450345.1). Classification (NCBI taxonomy): domain Eukaryota; kingdom Metazoa; phylum Arthropoda; class Insecta; order Diptera; family Calliphoridae; genus Calliphora; species Calliphora vicina. Next base: position 96,147,875 of record NC_088784.1, on the reverse strand, counting down.
ATTTTATAATATTCCCAGATTTATAATTTTGATAGCAGATTGTCTCTGTGTAAAAATACTAATGGGGGATATAATTATTATTATCAAAAATAGTACCACGATCTCCTAATTTCCAAATGGGTTGCTTTATTCTATATTTTTATAAATTCCGGTGTTGCAGTAAATATTAATCCCATAAATTCTAATCCTTTGTGATGTTAACCCTTGCTAAAACTTTTAGTAACTTCTGGTGTCTGGCTCAGTGGTGATTGTCTGTCCCATTCTATACAAAGCTAAATGATCATAAGTATTTAGAAAATTAAAAATTATTTATACAAACTTTCATAAATGTATTTCAAATTATTTCAAATCAATAATTACCCTGTGAAATAGGAATTTTACCCCCCAAATCCGAAAATTTTGCATATAAAAAAGGAAAAATAAAAGACAAATTTAGAACAAATTTAAATTCTCCCCCCTCCCAAATGGTTGACCTGGATCCGCGCCTGACCTTGGTATATTCTTATCTCCATTGAATCAAAGTTGGGTTCCGTATTATGTTTTGGTCCTTCGAAACGATTATGTGCATAGTGGGTTCACTAAAATACTATCCAACTTTAAATACTCCAGGTATTAAAGCTTTTATAAGATTTTAAAAAATTAATTTAAAAAAGCAACATCCTAAAGAGCCCTTAAAAATTTGTTTATTAATTTCAATTTATTTTGTTTCAATTCATAAATATAGGTCAATTTTATTTCCCATAATATTCATAGTTTAATATTAATGTTGGCCAAAAATTCATTTAAATTTCAAAATAAAATATATTTTTATTAAAAATATTTCATCATCATGCAATGCAATTATTTATTCCTCTCTTTTTTTCCACACCGCAAAAATTATTTATGATTTTTTATTAAAAATTTATCGATATTCATCCACAATTATTATTATTTTATGCAAATTATTTTGTTGTTTTGCCTTTTTATTCCTGCTTTTTTTTCTGTATTATAAATACATTTTTTCCGCTTATTAAGTGGCCAATTTCCTGCTAATAATATTTCTTCTTGCTGGCTAAAAATGGCTTATAGCGGTTATAGGAACTGTGGAAACGAGTAGAAGGGAAGAACAAATCCACCTACATATTGGGTTTAATTTTGATCCAGCTGTTTGGTTATAATACCAATGAATAGCAACCAAAAAAAAAAATCTGATTTTTTTTTTGCCATTTTATGAATTTCATTTGAACGGAATAAAATATATTAGTTTTGTTTACTTGTATGTATTCACTCTGTTGTTTATGGTGATGTTGTTGAGTTTCTTTTTCTTCTTTTTGTAAAATATTTTCTTAAAATTTGTGTTGTTTTTTTGTTGCTGCTTCTCTAAACTGTGCGTATTTCCTTGTAATTTTCATGTTACTACAAATGCCGGATGCTTCATGGTGGAAGAAAACACCTTTAGTTTAGTGGCTGTGTCTTTGGCACTCTTTGGGTAAAGTGGCTGAAGTTGGCTGATCGACAGTGGGCATTCGAGAGGAAGAAATTTTAAACAAATTAACAAAATTTTGTAGTTATTGTTTTGAATTATATTTAAATCAAGCAAAATATGTCATACATATATATCACACACAATTTTATGAAAATTAGCGAATTCACTTAATTGTGAATAAATTCGAAAAGAATCCATAGATTTTTATGATCGATATTTCATTTTGTTCCTATTAAATGTGGCTTTGTGATAAAGCAATAAATCTGAACAATTTCTACCCTTTTCTATTTTTCATGATTTTTTTAAAACAAAAAAATTTGCCATTTTCACGTAAAAAATATAGTTTTTTGCTACAATTTGTTACTATAACTCCGAAACTACTGATCCGATTGAAACGTAATATATATATGAAAATTTGTACATAGCATTGGGAAAATGTTTTCAGAATTCAATTAATCGAAAAAAGAACATTAACTACTAAATTGCATGTATATCAAACAAAAAACTAAAATTTTGTGAAAATGAGCGAATTCACTTAATAGTGAATAAATCCCAAAATAATCAATTGATTTTTATGGTCGATATCTTGTTTTATTCCTATTAGATGTCGCTTTGCCTTAAAGTAATAAACCTGAAAAATTTCTACCGTTTTCTATTTTTCATGATTTTTTTTAAACAAAAAAATTTGCCATTTTCACCTAAAAAATATATGTTTTTGCTTCAATTTGTTATTATAACTCCGAAACTACTGAATAGATTGAAACGCAACATATATATGAAAATTTGTACATAGCATGGGGAAATAGTTTTCAAAATTCAATCAATCGAAAGAAGAACACTAACAACTCAATTTTATGTATATCAAACAAAAAACTAAAATTTTGTAAAAATGAGCAAATTACCTTAATTGTGAATAAATTCGAAAAGAATCAATCGCTTTTCATGATCGATATTTCATTTTGTTCCTATTAGATGTGGCTTTGCGATAAAGTAATAACTATGATTATTTCTGACGTTTTATGTTTTTCATGATTTTTTTAAGGCAAACAAATTAGCTATTTTCACGTAAAAATAATATTTTTTGTTTCAATTTGTTATTATAACTCTGAAACTATTGAGCCGATTGAAACCCAATATATATGTGAACATTTTTACATAGCATGGGGAAAATGTTTGCAGAATTCTATCAATCGAAAAAAGAACACTAACTACTCAATTGTATTTATATCAAACAAAAAACTAAAATTTTGTGAAAATGAGCGAATACTTAAGAGTGAATGAATTCGAAAAGAATCCATAGATTTTTCTGATCGATATTTCATTTTGTTCCTATTACATGTGGCTTTACGATATAGTAATAAATCTGAACAATTTCTGCCGCTTTCTATTTTTCATGATTTTTTTTAAAACATAAAAATTTGCTATTTTCACGTAAAAAATATATTTTTTTGCTTCAATTTGTTATTATAACTCCGAAACTACTGAACCGATTGAAACGCAACATATATATGAAAATTTGTACATAGCATGGGGAAAATGTTTTCAAAATTTAATCATTCAAAAGCATAACATTAACAACTCAATTTTATGTATATCAAACAAAAAACTAAAATTTTGTGAAAATGAGCGAATTCACTTAATTGTGAATAAATTCAAAAATAATCCATCTATTTTTATGATCGATATCTCATTTTGTTGCTATTATATGTGGATTTGCGATAAAGGAATAAACCTGAAAATTTTCTGACGTTTTCTATTTTTCATGATTTTTTTTAAAGAAAAAAATTTGCCATTTTCACGTAAAAAATATATTTTTTTCCTTCAATTTGTTACTATAACTCCGAAACTACTGATCCGATTGAAACCCAATATATATGTGAAAATTTTTACAGAGCATGGATAAAATGTTTTCAGAATTCGATCATTCAAAAGAAGAACACTAACAACTCAATTTTATGTATATCAAACAAAAAACTAAAATTATGTGAAAATGAGCGAATTCACTTAATTGTGCATAAATTCGAAAAGAATCAATCGATATTTATGCTCAATATTTGATTTTGTTCCTATTACATGTGGCTTTGCGGTAAAGTAATAAATCTGAAAAATTTGTAACGTTTTAAATTTTTCATAATTTTTTTAAAACAAAAAAATTGCTCTTTTCACCTAAAAAATATAATTTTTTGCTTCAATTTGTTATTATAACTCCGAAACTACTGAACCGATTGAAACACAATATATAAGCGGATTAAAGATTAAGTAAATGTAAATTTTTCTAAGTTTTCTTTAATAATATTGGACTAACCATTTTTAAGTAATTATTAATTATGTGGAGAAAAGTCTAAATAAATTCATAATTTTATTTAAATTTTTTTTTTTAAATTTGGACCATATTTGTACTACATCAAAATTGTGTAGTGATTTAAATAGTCTCTACAATTTTTTTTCGATTTTGTTGCCCTGTGTAATATGATCTTCTATAATGGTCCTTCCAAATTAAACTTCCAACTAAAATAAAGGTCCTTCGAACCAAAAATAAATGAATAACTTAGAAATCACCATTATCTACAGCAACTCCCACTGTTCATTTCGCAAAACCTCTAGTGAATTTGTTGCTTTTGTTTTATGTAACTTGGTTTGTATATAATAAGACGATATATGAAGGTAGGTATAAGATCCCAGATAGTGAGAGAGTGGTAGAGGGAAAGGGAGAGAAAAGGAGACAAACAAAGTAAAAACAAAAGTAAACAACTGTAGAGAAGAAATTGCTTATTACCGTTGTAAAGAAACAAACAAACACCATATGTAGGAATGAATGAATGCCTTGGAGAATGATACCAGATACAACAACAAGAGCCTCCAACATATAGTGACGCATTTCCTTTTTCAACATTCTAACGAAAACCTTTTGTTGCATGGTTTCTTTAGTCTTTGTCATGAGTGGCAGGAATAGTGGATTCTTTGTTGTTTTAAGGTTGTGTAGATAGAAAACTATTATACTTTTAAGATAAACAAGCTAAATCAAATGAATAAGCATCTTTTGTAGGTAGATATTGTTGTACTTTAGAATTGTAGAGTAGATTCCAAATGCGGATGAATGTAATTGTGAATGTTGTTGTTTTCGCTTTTCTCTTCTGTTTTTTTTTTTTTGGTTATTTTAAATAGAAGGCTGTTAGAGAAATATAAAGGAAACTAGTTAGTTTAGTTTAAACCTTTTAAGGGGGAATAGCATCTAATAAAAAAAAAGTATTCTAGAGTAGGGAAGTAGATAATGATACTCTAGGGTACAGTGGTAGCGAAGGACCATGTAATTTATAAAAGAAGTAAGTAAATGAATTGTGGTTTTTAGAATTCTTATACCTAAAGAGTGATTTTAAAGCTGGTGTGTTTTAAAATGACTTTGAATGTTTGATTAGGATTTAACAAGTCAGAGTAGTAAATAAATAATTTCAGTAGCACTAATCTTGCATTTTTTTGGTGCTCTCAATCATTAAAATTTAAAATATGAAAAATTTAAAGTTTACACATTTTTTTGAATTTTCGAGTTTTGGATCAAAATACATATCAATCAACATTTACCAAGAAATTCCAATTAAACCCATAGATAATTAAATATAAAATATTAAGACTATCTGTAATCGACAAACCATTTTAATTTGATACAAAAAAACTATGAGTGCTATATTCGGCTGTGCTGAATCATTTTTAAAGAAATTTTGTTTTAATTTATTTGTGAAAAAAAAATTAAAAAAAAATTTTTTTGGTCAAAAAAAAAATTCGAGGTTCTCTCGATTTTGACCCATTGTAGGTCCGACTTTGCCCTTATATACGCCTTCGCAAAGGTCTTTGAAATATCTACTATTGGATATCCATATTATCTTTATTAATGACTTAGTAATCCAGATATAAATCAAAAATAGGTAAAAAATCTAGGTTGTCCTGGTTTTTTTCCTTATATCTCAGACATTTGTTGGGCTGATTTTAAATAGCAACCGAAAGAATTCCCGATATATTGATGTATGAATCATGTATGTATGTAAGTTATTTAGAGGAAAGTTGATTTCAACATACCAAATGAGCCAAAAACGAATCAAGCCAAACGATGCCAAAAACGAATCAAGCCAATATCGAATACTCTGTTTCAAAGTGAAGCGTATCCGAGAGAGAGTATTCTGAAACAAATAGTACAAAAGCAGGTGTGGCACAACTTCACAACCACTTCATTCTAAATACTTTGAAACATGTGGCCCAGTGTTGTCATGATGTACACCAAATAGAGAGCATTACCTTAACTCCATGGATATTTTGGTTTTGGTGTCGATTCGGCTGGTTGGTACGATCTCTTACGCTTCGGATTATCGCAATGAATCCATTTTTCATTGCAAAAATGATTTTCTTTTATGGCGTTCAAGCAGCATTTCAGACATACAAAATCCTCTTTCAAGGTTTCTTAGCTTCTCGTACCCAATTTGCCTGCATTTGAATGAATCCTGCAGCTCTCTCTTGTTGAGTTGACAACAATTTTAATGGAGTAATGAATCCCATTCTTGGTCTTCAAACTTTTTTATCTGGCCTGAAAGATCTTAGTCTTCCGTATCAAAATCACCGCTGTTGAGCCACAAAAACCATCTCTCGCACATTGAAACCGATGGAACACATTCACCATAAGCTTTCGTGAGCAATCGGTGTGCTTCAGCGGCACTTTTTTTTCAAATTAAAGAAGTTAAGCAAAACTTTTCGCATATGACGATTCGTTGGTACAAAATTCGACCTTTTCGAAAAAAAAAAAAAAAAACGTTGCACAGTGGTATGAGAATAAAAAAAGAGGGAAAGGATTAACAATAGATCTATATATCAAATGAAGAAGAAAGTGTTTAAAAATCATGACTGAGTCCAAAGTTACATGCATTTGAATATAAAAAAATTAAAAAAGCGATTTTTCGCAATTTTTTTTGGGAAAAAATTACTTTTATTCTTTTTAAGTTATCTAAAATTTTTCTAAGAGGATGTATAATGAATTTGTACTTTTTGAAAAGCTAACTTTACGCCAAATATTTTAAATGAACAAAACATTTATAATTTTTGATACCGACGGGATCAGGTCCATTGAAAAAAAGCCTATTTTTTATGTAAAATTCAACTTTAGGGCAAAAATTCTCAAATCGCATACTCGACATCAGAATATAGTAACCTATTTTGGATGGCCCAATAAGTTCTTAATTATCTTGTAAAGGATTATGGATATTATAGCCAAAAAACGAAAAAAAAAACATTTTTGGGATTTTTCAAGATTTTTTGGGGAATTGCGGGATACTTGATAACAAATTTCAAAATTTGTTTTTGTTTTTCCATTTCAAATAGAAAAATCGCCCAATAGATAGCACCATATAACTTACAATCATGATAATGGGAATATTCCTGGTTCGGTAGCTATTTAAAATAAACAAAGTCACGACTATCTCGATTTTTTTCACCAAATTTTTTTTAACAACAATTTTTACTTTACTAAAATTTAGTTTTTATAAAATTTCTGTCATTAAAAATTTATTTTTTTTAACAAAAAAATTGTTTCTCAAAATTTTTTCTAAAAATTCTTATAAATTTTTTTTTCCAAAAAAAATTTTTTCACTACCATTTTTCTTTTTCATGAAAAATTACTTTTTCACCTACAAATTTTTTTATTTCATCTAAATTTTTTTTATCAGAAATTTCGTTTTCCACCAAAAATTTTTTTACAATATTTATCTTAAAGTATAGTTTAGTGAAGAGAATATAAGATTCGGCTCAGCCGAACATACCACTACTACTTGTTTTCATTAGGATTTAATTCCCAGACAGTTTTATCAAAATCCAAACGAATTTCTGAATTTACAGACGATGCGGCAAATTTAACTAAAATGTTCAGACTTGGACTGTTATATCACAATAATTCCAACCTTAAACTCGTAGAAATTCTTTATTATGTTAGGGCTTTATTGTTAAACCCAAAGTTATTGGCAAATATTAACTTTTACGATTTGGTGGTCACTTTTCTAACCACCTTTTCTACAGTCTTTAAATAATATTTTATTGACATTTTGCTAAACAATTACATTTTTTGAAGTCATCGTTTAGGTTTTGCAAAACTTTGCTGTCTGGTTATATTAATTTGAAAATATTGTAAACCGCAGTTTTTCTAAGAGACTTTCACGCATTGAATGTTACTTTGCTATTTCGTTTGTGTTGATCATTATATTTAGTCAAAATGATTAGCCTTCGAACTAATTTATACGCTAAGAAAATTCGTATCATAATTAATTTTAATGCCAACCGCCATGGTGGTTAATAAACTAACCACCCCATTCCATAAAAACCTTGGAATGGCTTGTTTTTTTATTTTTATACCCTTCACCTTCGTGAGAAGGGTATATATAAGTTTGTCATTCCGTTTGTAATTTCTACATTTTTCATTTCCGACCCTATAAAGTATATATATTCTGGATCCTTATAGATAGCGGAGTCGATTAAGCCATGCCCGTCTGTCTGTTGAAATCAATTTTATGAAGTCCCCAGATATCTTCGGGATCCAAATCTTCAATAATTCTGTCAGACATGCTTTCCAGAAGTTTGCTATTTAAAATCAGCAAAATCGGTCCATAAATAACGGAGATATGAGCAAAAAGCCGGGACAATCTCGATTTTTGACCAATTTTTGATATATATCTGGATTACTAAGTCATTAATATAGACAATATGGATATCTAATGATATTTATTTCAAAGTCCATTGCAACGATGTAGATATGGCTATAGTAAGTTGGACCTACAATGGCTCAAAATCGGGAAAAATATTTTTTAACCCGAATTTTTTTTTCATCAAAAAATTTTTTTTGTCATACATTTTTTTCCAAAAAAAAAAAAATTAAAAACTAAAAAAATTTTTTTTAAAAAATTTGAGAAAAATTTTTTTAAAAAAAAATAAAAAAACAATTTCCAAAAAAAAAATTTGAAAAACAATTAAAAAAAAAATTTTGTTTACCTAAAAATATTTAAAAAAAATTATTTGAAAGTATAATTTGCAACGATGTAGATATGGCTATAGTAAGTTGGACCTACAATGGCTCAAAATCGGGAAAAATATTTTTTAATCCGAATTTTTTTTTCATCAAAAAATTTTTTTTGTCATACATTTTTTTTCCAAAAAAAAAAAAATTAAAAACTAAAAAAATTTTTTTTAAAAAATTTGAGAAAAACTTTTTTTAAAAAAAATAAAAAAACAATTTCCAAAAAAAAAAATTTAAAAACAATTAAAAAAAAAATTTTGTTTACCTAAAAATATTTAAAAAAAATTATTTGAAAGTATAATTTGGTGAAGGGTATATAATATTCGGCACAGCCGAATATAGCTCTCTTACTTGTTTGTTTTATGTTTTCAAATTTTTCATAATAAACTGACCTTCTATATCTAACTATATATAGATCGTCAGTTCCTGTCTATCCAAGTAAGCCCATTGGACAAAATACTGAATGAATCTTGGAATATAATTTCATACATTTAATATTTTTCGTTTCATGCTTGAAAAAACCAATTGATATTGATTCAAATCGGCTCAAAATTTCACATAGTTCTCCTGGAGTATTTTTAGCCTATATCATCTATATTTGGTTAAAAGTCCCATGTAAGGCCCTCTAATAGTAGCTCAGATTTATCCAACTATATTATTTTACTCGTTGTAAAACAACCTTAAGCAAATACTTGCTAATTAAATTTACCACACTTGATTATACATTTAATTTTTATTACAACATGTTCATAAAAACTAGTTTTAAACAAATTAAATTAATGTCTGATCTTTTTTCTATTCTCTTGCAGCTTGTACACTGGAAATAATATAAATAAAAAATCCATAAAAAAAATATAATTGTTGCATTTACTAAATTTGAACACGTAGCAGCACACTTAAGCTGGCTGCGTCAACGTGACAATATTTGCCAACATTTCTATCAGAGACAGACAGACTGACGGACACCCAAGCAGCATATTTTACAACTAAATTTTTATATAAATAAAAACTACTAAAAACATAAATAATAACAACTAAATAACAAATAGAGCAACATTAGTTGGCAGCAACAGAAAAACTAGACTTTTTAGAGACTGAAATAATGCACAAATAGATGTGGCAGCAACAAAAAATAAACGAATAAATGCAAGCAAGAGTGTTGGAAAAAATAAAACAACAAACAGCATATAGCAAGTGATAAATTGCCTGGAACGTAACAAGACGCTCATAAAAACTTCAACTTTAAGCATTTTATGGTGAATGTCCTTTTTGTTGGTTTTGGCTGTTCCTAGACTACTAACCAGCTCCACTGCAAAGTGCCACTCTACTGCTACAAACTTAACAATTTCAACATCCTTTTTTTCTCTTGCTCTTGGAGACAGAAAATAAAAGGCCAAGGCGACGACGAACGAGTACAACAATTACGTACGTGGTGGTGTCGCTGAGGCACTTGAAAAACGTGTGTATGACTGAGAATTCCTTTTGCCATTTCGAGAACAGCTCTAAAGGAAAACGTTATTGTTGGTGTTACTATTATTGTTGGTAGTAGTTGTTGGTGTTAAGGATCAAGTGCAAGGTTATATTACATTTCCAAATAGCAAGCATTGTACTTGACACTCAATGTTATAGTTTCCTTGGCTTCCAGAATTTAAGTGCAACAAACAACAACAACAAAAAAACTTTATATAATACAACAAAGCCAGCAAAAAGTTTACAGCATAAAACAGAATTTCCTTTTCTTTTTTTTATAAGAAAACTAAATAAAAAAAATCAAGTAATACAATTTTTAAGCATTGTATTTTGAATTGAGTGCAAAACATGAAAGCAGCATAAACTTGTAACACCCTCTCAGCAACTAAAAGTATGCAACATTATCATTGTTCAAATTACTGCCACTAAATATCCTATAACTTTTATTTTAAAAGAAAATTCCTTTTATTCTTTAAAGTTAAAGAAGAAAGAAACATTGACAATTTTATGTTTACTTTGGGCGTTAAGGAAAATGCTATAAATATGACATATTTGAAAAGCAGTTCTTATGACAAGAGCTGTCTTACTCCTGGTTATCAACACGGTCAACTTTTGAATACAATACATCACCATCATCATCATCATCTACAACAGCCTTTGGATAAAATCCATGTGAATAGAATGTTTCGCTTAGCAGTTAATAAAGGCATTTATTTAATTTTATATCTGACATTGCTGATAACGATCTCACTGCAAGGAGTACAAGGTAAGTGTTAAGGAATTTTTATTGTATATTTACATGGTCCTACGCACCTGAAATATCTATAAACTTTTATTGTTTGTTATTTTTAGTTTTGGAAAATATTTATTTTACAAAAAATGTTTTAGAAATTTAAACATCTTAAAATAAAGCAATTATTATAATGCTTCAAGTATGGTCCTTCGAACTGGGGAAATATAATAAAGATTGTTATTGTTATAGGGTTTTCTTAAAGAGATAAAAAACAATGTTTTTAATTTTAGAATTTGAAAATTATGTATGGCAAAAACCATTATTAAATCATTTCCATAATGGTCCTTCGAACTTTGATAATATTAAGTGGATTCTTATAAAGGGTTTTCTAATGGAGACAAGCCAATATTTTTACAAGATGGCCAAAACAAAACATTAGCTAAGGTTTATATAATCTGGTGAAGTCCATAAACAGCCATTTTTGGAAATTATTAAAAGTGAAAATATATTTTTTTTTTAAATTTATTAATGAAAACAAGTAAGAGAGCTATATTCGGTTGTGCCGAATCGTATATACCCTTCAACAAATTATACTTCAAAATACAGATTTTAAATATTTTTAGGTAAAGAAAATTTTTTTTTTTTTTAAAGTTGATTTTTTCATTTCTTGTAAAAAAATTGTTTCCCATTTTTATATTAAATTTAAAATTTTTTTTTTAAATTGTAAAATTTTTTTTTTAAATTTAAAAAAAAAAAATTTTTAAAACATTTTTTTAAACGCCGCTGCAAAGTTCTTTGAAATATCTATCATTAGATATCCATATTGTCTATATTAATGACTTAGTAATAGGTCAAAAATCAAGGTTGTCCTGGTTTTTTCCTCATATCTCAGCCATTTGTGGACCGATTTTGCTGATTTTTGATTGGAAACTTATTAATCAAGCATGTCTGACAGAATTATTGAAGATTTGGATCCCGCAGATATCCGGGGTCTTCAGAAAATTGATTTCAACAGACAGACATACGGACATGGCTTAATCGACTCCGCTATCTATAAGGATCCAGAATATATATACTTTATAGCAGTGGTACGCAAAAAGAGTCATTTAATTTGTGTGCTCTTTTGGGTAAAAAATAAAATATCCACAACAACATCAAGAAACTGAATGAATTGTGTGTATTTTTACGCTCTTTTGTTCACATTCGGGTTGTTTGACGAAAATCATCGTAACCTCAACAATATGAACGCCTACCATGGCTTTATAGGGTCGGAAAATTATATTGTGGAAATTACAAACGGAATTACAAACTTATATATACCCTTCTCACGAAGGTGAAGGGTATGAAAATGTATTACAAAATTTTTTTTTTCCGTGGAAAAAAAATTCGGGTTAAAAAATATTTTAGGTTCAACTTACTATGGCCTTATATATGTCATTGCTGAGGACTTTGAAATATCAATCATTAGATATATTTTCTATTTGAATAGCTTGGTAATCCAGATATAAATGCAAAATAGGTCGAGGTTGTCCTGGTTTTTTCCTTATAGGTCAGCCATTTGTGGGCCGATTTTCTCGATTTTAAATAGCAACCGAATCGGGTCTATAGCGGATAGGTTCCAATTACATATTCTTAATTATATTTTAATAAAGAGGCTTCCGAAAATTGACACTTGATATCGGCATTTTGTTGAAGCTACATCAATTGAATTGGCTGTCAATTATTCAGTTTGTTTTTTCAAATCACCATGGAAGGATATAGAGATTACCAAAAACACGTGCAAATGATAAAACAGTTTTATCAATCGCGCTAATTTTCATAAACAAATCATTTTCTATGACGATGCCCATTTCTGGATGCATGGGAACGTCAGCAAATAAAACTGTCGAATTTGGGACGACATCAATCCACATAAGATCGAAGAGCCTCCAATGTTTGGTGTGGCTCTTGTGCTGGCGGAGTCATTGGTCCATATTTCTGTATCCAGCGCTACAGGTCGATGATTACCAACTTCTTTTGGCCTGAATTGGATGATATGGACGCCAAAGGTATATATAAGTTTGTCATTCCTTTTGTAATTTCTAAATTTTTCATTTGGGACCCCACAGAGTCTACATATTCTGGATCGTTATAGATAGCGGAGTCAATATAGCCTTTTCCGTCTGTCCGCCTGTATGTTGAAATCAACTTTCCGTAGCCCCTAATAACTTTCATACATGATTCATACATCAATATATCCGCTATAGACCCGGTTCGGTTGCTATTTTAAATCGAGAAAATCTGCCCACAAATGCCGGAGATATAATTAAAAAACCGGGACAACCTCGATTATTGGCCTATTTTTTATCTATATCTGGATTTCTAAGTCATTCATATAGACAATATGGAAGTCTAATGATAGATATTTCAAAGTCCATTGCAACGATGTATATAAGGCTATAGTAAGTTGGACCTACAACGGGTCAAAATCGGGAAAAAAATTTTTAACCCGAAATTTATTTTTTATCAAAAAAATTTTTTCATCATAAATTCTATTTCCAAAAAAAAATTTAAAAAAATATTTTAAAAATTTAAAAAAAAAATTTGGAAAAAACTTTTTTAAAAAAAATGTCGAAAAGAAAAAATTGTAAAAAAAACTTTTTTAAAAAAAATGTCGAAAAGAAAAAATTGTAAAAAGAACTTTTTTTAAAAATATTTCGAAAAAAAAAATTAAAATTTTTAAAAAACAATATTTTTAAGTATAATTTGGTGAGTAAAATTCGGTTAAGTAAAATTCGGCCCAGCAAAATATAGCTCTCTTACTTGTTTTGATGTATATCTGGATTAGTAAGTCATTAATATGGAAGTATAATGATAGATATTTCAAAGTCCATTGCAACGACGTATGTAAGGCTATATATAGTAAGTTGGACCTACAATGGGTCAAAATCGGAAAAAATAATTTTTAACCCGAATTTATTTTTTATCAAAAAAATTTGTTCGCCATAAATTATTTTTCAAAAAAAAAAATTAAAAAAAAAATTTCAAATTTTAAAAAAAAAATTCAGCAAAATTTAAAAAAAAATCGAAAAAAAAAATTGGAAAAACAAAAAATTAAATATTTTATAGTAGTTTTTGTTATAAAATTTTTATGTAAAAAAAAAAAAATTAAAAAAAAGGTTTTTCACTATAAATTAAATTTTTTTTGTTTTGAATTTTTTTTTTTTAAATTTAGTTTATCTGAAAATATTTAAAATTTTTATTTTAAAGTGTAATTTGCTGAAGTGTATATAAGATTCGGCATATAGCTCTGTTACTTGTTTAATTTAAATGAAAGACCTTTTGGGAAAACCCTATATTTACTTTAATTAAATAAAATTTTTGCTCTAAAATATGTAATTTTTCAATTGTAACTAAAACTAAACTTTATTTTAAACAAAATTCTTTAATTTTTTTTGTTTTTCTTCAAATTTGATAAATTTTAAACAATCTATCAACATTGAATTACTTAAATACTTGTTTCCATTTGTTGTTTATTTCATAAATGTATTGTATAAGTACTACTAACAGCAACAGGAAGAGTTGAGAAAAAGTTTTGAAAAACTTTTCCTGCAAAAAACCCCAAAAAAAAGTTTTCAAAGCTCTGTAAATGTTAGCAAAATGCATACAAATAATATAATAATTCTTAGGGAAACAAAACAAATTCATATGGAATTCATATACAGACATGTTCTAAAATTTATATGTGTTTCTAAATGTAGGAAGTATAAAAACTATTTTACTTGCAACTCCCCCAGCTTAATTTAATATACAGTACATATATGAATAAGGAAGAGCCTGCCATTACTTGGCTGTTGTACGAAAGTCTACTTATTTATCTTTAAACCCCTGAGTAAAATTTATTTTATTTTGGTAAAAAATATTAACAAGTTTTTTCTATATATTACTTACTTTATTTATGTTGTTGCTTTGCAAAAGTTCTATAAAAAATTATAAATATCTCGTTAGAACATTGTGGTACATAAACAAACAGTTTTAGAATATTTTGAAAATTTTAAAGTTTTGTATTAAATAAAAGACTAAATAAGCTTGTGACAATAAGGTGGATATTATTGAAAATTTATTTTTAAAATTAATTTTGAAAAAAACTTCTTTAATGAAGCAAAAATTCTGGCGGTCTTGATGGATACGACACCAAAAGTATGCAACATTATTTTTGCTAAAATTACTGCCCCTAAAAATCCTTTAACCTTTTCACTAATGTTTAATTACATGGCTGACTTCAATTGATATATTGTTGGATAATTTACAAAGATAAATCAATTGGTTACTTTATACATCCCAAGTAAGCCAGCTTATATTCAATTGTCACTTTAGTGTCTCTAAGTAATCTAGGAAGTAGTCAATTTAAACTTTGTTTCTAATGACTTTAGAAACTTACCTAAATTAATATTTTAGTTCAAGTTAACCCACTACTGCTGGGATATTTTGCTTTACTAAAATGGGTAAGTGGTTTATTTGGAGTAGCTTCCATGTGCCATTATTTGTACACATATATGATGTTTTAGTGGCGGAGTATTTATGCTCTACATTGCCATGTATCATAGTTATAAAAAGTCATTAATTTAACGATTTTTTTTTTCATCTCATTTCTTCTCCACACATAGTAAACTTATTTACAACCACAATTCCTAGAAAATATTTTCATCTCCACAAAAAATTTTATAATAATTTTTTTCGGCACTTTTTGAGTTATTTTTTTTTTCTTTCTATATAATAAATTGAGTTTATGTTTGGTGTATAGGTAGTGTAAACATAAAAAAAACTGTATAAAAATTATATTTAAGTGTCTGAAAAAAAGTTTTATTGCTATAGTAATATTTCACTTTATATATGGTATAATTTTTTCTTGTGGGGCAAAATTGTGCAGAAATTATATAAAAAAATACTGCAAAATAAATAAATTTATATTTATTATGGAACATAAAACAAACAAGAATATGATGAGTTTTTAACATTAAATTGAAATTTCAATATAAAAATTTTCCAAAAAAAAAACTTGTGCTGTAGGTAGGAATTTGATATATCTTTTAATTACCTCTCTTTATTAAATTGGAATTTTGTTTAATTTTGTATATAACCCGCCTCAGGTTTAATTAAAACAAGCAAGGGTGACGAATCTTATATACCCTTTAACAAGTAACTTTAAGATAAACAAGTAATATACCCTTCTCCAAATTATACTTCAAAATAAAAATTTTAAATATTTTTAGGTAAACAAAATTTATTTTTTTCCAAAGTTGTTTTTTAATTTTTTGGAAATTTTTTTTTTTCGAATTGTTTTTTTTTTTCAAATTTTTAAAATTTAAAATTTTGTTTTTGGGTTTTTTAATTTTTTTTAATATTTAGCGAAAAAAAACTTTTGGTGAAAAAAAAATTCGGGTAAAAAAATATTTCCGATTTTGACCCATTGTAGGTCCAACTTACTATGGTCTTATATACGTCATTGCAAAGGCCTAAGAAATATCTATCATTAGATATCTATATTGTCTATATTAATGACTTAGTAATCCAGATATGTATATGTAGGTCAAAAATCGAGGTTGTCCTGGTTTATTCCTTATATCTCAGCCATTTGTGGACCGATTTTCTCGATTTTAAATAGCAACCGAGCCGGAAGAATTCCGGAGATATTGATGTATGAATCATGTATGTAAGTTATTTGGGGGCTTCGGAAAGTTGATTTCAACAGACGGACCGACGGCCAAACATACAGACGGACATGGTTTAATCGACTCCGATATCTATAAGGATCCAGAATATATATACTTTATAGGGTCGGAAATGAAAAATGTAGAAATTACAAACTTCTCACAAAGGTGAAGGGTATAAAAATATTTTTTGGTGGAAAAAATTTTATGGCAAAAATAAATTTTTTTCTGAAAAAAAATCGAGTTAAAAAATATTTTGTTCAGATTTTAAACCATTGTCGGTCTGAATTACTATGGCGTTATATATGTCGTTAGAAACGTCTTTGAAATATCTATCATTAGATATCCATATTGTCTATTTTATGATTTAATACAGACAAATATCAAAATAGGTCAAAAATCGAGGTTGTCCTGGTTTTTTCCTTATAACTCAGCTATTTGTGGCCGATTTTAATAAGAAACCGAAACGGGACTCTAGCGGATATATTGTTATATGAATGATGTAATCAATTAAGTGTTTGGGCCATAAACTATTAAATTATTATAAACAAAAGCATACTTTTAGGCAGCTTTAAACAATTTTTTTTTAATTTTTTAAAGTTTTTTGCGATTTTTATCTTGAAGATGAAGTTTTTTTGATTTTATATGTTCACAATGTTTGATCTTTACGACAAGGGCTACAGCTTTGCCTCAGAGAGTAATTGAAAATGGTGACTTTTAAAAAAAAATTACACCGAGGCCCCAAATCTTTGGGGTCCCATAAAAAAAGTTAATGACTTTGGGCAAAACTGGGAGATACGGGTCTTTTATCACGTAGTATATGGTTTTTTTTCCTGTTGCACTGTGTAACAATGGCCAATACTTTGAAAAAATTCATGTTTTACAAATGTTTCAAAAAAATCTAAAAATTGTATGTAAATTTTCTATAAGGCCCTCGTCAATTGTTTCCCAAATATAAAATTTCTTTTAATTTTGTTCCAATTTTGTTTAATAAATTATGTTTGCTTTAATATTTTTTCCAAAACTAATAAGATACATACAAACAAACATACAAATCGGTTGCTATACTTCCTAATACTTTTAGCCATTAATAGCATTATTTCATTTAGAAACCATACATACAATTGTATGGAGGAGCCCCTTAAAAGCTTATTAAGTAATCAAATACATATTAATGCTTATTTCTAAACAAAATCTCATATATATTTTTCAAAATTAATGGCCACATGCTTTTAACGAAACTAAGCAATAAAGAAAATATTCCCAGGGTTTGGAAAGGGAAAACATAAAAAAAATAAAGCAACAAAAAAAAATAAGTGATTTACAAAAAAATGAAACAATAATAACTTAAAGTACTTGAAAGCCATTAGACGACCTTTAAAAATATAAATAAACAGAAATTTTTTAAACAATAGTTTTGAAATATGAATAAAAACCACAATTAACAATTTATAAATTTGGAGTAAGAGTTCATGTTGGGGAAGGCTTTAAGATAAATTTAGAAATTACAGTTTTGAAATTTTGTTAAACAAAATGTTTACATATGTTATCCGCAATTGTACGTCCGTCTATCAAGCTCAAAGACTTACCACACATTTTAAATATTGTCATAAATGAATTTATAAACACAGAAAACAAAGACAAAAAGAATCTTGACACAAAAACAAAATACGCATCCATAGAATCCATAAATATCTACATGATGACAGTTTTAATAACATTTGAAAACATTTGTTGTCTCTAACAACAAAATCCATTTACAAAAAATAAAAAAAAAACTGAAACTAAAACTAAAAACACATCTTGAAGAAAATAAAAACTAAAAAATAAAAGCAACTGATAAGAACTTTGTATTCGTTTTCAAGTTTTGTTTATGTTTTTTTCAAAAAAAAAAACGAAAAAAGAAAAACAAAATCTTTATCTCTTTGGGATTCGTATTTCAGCTGCACTAAGTATCCATCTACAGTTTTCTATCTTTGTCTAAAAATGTATCTTATGAATGTGTGTCGCTATTGTTGGTTGTACTGCATGGAGATTTTTATGTTAATGAGCTATTTTAAGTGAATAAATGCATGTTTTTTTGGTCTTTCTCTCCTTTCTCAACATACGACGGACGTTTCCAGCAATTGGGGTCACTTAAGATTTGTATCACACAAAGACAACAAAGGAATTTTAGAAGCTATAACCTTAGTTAACAAACGGGTCTTGTAATAGTAGAAAATTAGGGGACGCCTTTTGATTCAGTTACATTTGTTTATAATTTAAAAGCAAAATATTTGCAGATTCTTAAGATTTTATTAATTTGTTAAAAAATACTTTACTTGATATAAATTAGAGGCGGGCCTTATCGGATTTAAAGCTAAATGCTGTAATAAGTAAATTTTTTTATAAAAATGTTTTAAATATTAAAACTGTTAGGCTTGGAGAGTTATTATTTTTGACGTCGTAAAAAAAACTTATTATTGGGAGTACGAATTAAATATTCGGGATTTTTTAAACATTTTGTCATTTATTTTGAAACATTTGTACAAAATAAATTCTCCACCTTCCTAGGAAAATAAGGATTCCGAGCCAAAAGAACTGATCATCTTTTGAGGCCAAGAACGAATCAAGCCAATGTCGGATGCTCTGTTCCAAAGTGAAGCGAATCCCACAAGCAGAGAAAAAATATAATTGGGCATGGTTACTGTAACCATTTAAATAGTGTTACAAGATTTTTAACAATATTATAGTCACAGTAACTATATACATGATTGTGGTAACCATAATATGGTTAATTTGTGATTCACATGATTGTATCAACCATATATATGATTACAGTAAACAAATATATGTTTATGGCAACCATATTTATGATGAATAATTTTATCATAATATGTTGTTCTCAGATTATGATAAGCCTTAAGCCGAGAGCAACATAATATGATAAGTCCTTCAGCATATGAATGGTTGTCACAAACATATATATGTTTACTTTAACCATATATATGGTTGAGACAATCATGTGAATCGTTATTTAACCATATTATGGTTACCACAATCATGTAAATGGTTACTGTGACTATAATATAGTTAAAAAACTTGTAACAATATTGAAATGGTTACAGTAACCATGCCCAACTATATTTTTTCTCTGTGTGCAGAGAGAGCTTTCTTCATCGATCGAAACAAATAGTAATCGTTCGGGGTAATTACTAGGGTATTCATTCGACTAATGATCGTTAGATTAATCGAATAATTTCTTACGAATAATTATTCGAACAATTTAAAAATGGCCATTTTCGAATAACATATAATTCGAACTATTTTATGCAGAATAATCGAATAAATGTTCATGTATATTTAAATTTATTAAATTGCTTAATTATATAAATATTACTGCAAGAAGTTACAATTCTAAAAATAAATCTTTCAACATTTTTAACTTAGGACTTGAACCAATGAAAATAAAAGGTACGGAATAAAATATTTGTTATTTAGCTGGCGAGATATTAGAAGAATCGCAATTAATAATCAAAATATTAACTTAGGTTAAAGTGGAGTTGAATGTGATGGAAAATGTGATTTTGAAACGTTCGACGACCGTTTTAAAATTTCACATTGATATTGAGGATGACATTTATAATGATTACATTGAAATAGATGAAGGCCATGATCTTAAAATATATGTATATAAGTGATGTTATTAACCGCGTACGTAAGTTAGAGTGTCCCAAAATTTTTTTTTTTTTGGAATTTTGGAACGCATTAGTTTTGAAGTGCATTTACAAGGGGAAAAAATGCAATTTTTTCAGTTTTTGTAAAAAAATTTCCATTAAATAACTACTTTTGCAATTTAATTTAAAAGAATCGAAATGTTTACGTAATTTTCGTTCTAATAAGATATAAAACACAAAAATTGGTTAAAAATTGTCAAAGTTATTAAAAAATCGCCAGGCCATTAACGTGTCTCAGGCCACTAGAACAAGAAATTTATGAACAAAATTAACATATTTTGAGAAATATTAAAATAAAAGCTTATTTTTACTTAAAATATATTCATATTTACTTGTATATGAGTTTTCGTCTTCGTAGGATACCGTTAACCTATTCGCAGGTATGACCAAAAAACATTATTTTATTTTAACGGCAGTTTCAAAACTCCATTTTCAAATTTTTAAAAATTTTGTTAAACAAATTTCAGAATTTTTTGATCATCACATGGTCGTTTATTTACAACATAATGGGGAATTAAAATGTGAAAAAAGTATGACAATACCTCCTATAGTTTTTCCTTATCTGCTATTTAAATTTTGCAATTTTCGAGAAAAACTAATTTTTTGGCGAATATGCCGAAGTTCCTTACTGTTATGATTTTTAAATAAAACCTATTCAGAATATTATAGTCCATATAATTTTAAATATAGTCTGAAAGTTTTAGTAAAATCGGAAAACGTTAACCCTTAAATCGATAAGGCCAAAGGTAAAATTTTCCAATATTTGGCATTTCTCATGGAAAAATATCGAAATGTTATATATTTTTGGGCCGATTTTGATGAAACTTAAGAAAAATTTAACACAAAGTCTGGTATTTACAAAAACAGCACAAAAGTTAAAATTAACCCATAATAGCACTTATGGGTCATAATAGCACTTATGTCAGCATTCCGCCGATATAATTTTTTCCCAGAAAATACCAGTTTTCATTTTCGAATTATCGCCAATCGTCTCCATATGTCTGCCCCAACGTGCGATGTATATTAGGCTATTATAAGTTGGACCTACATTTGGTCAAAATCGGGAAAATTATTTTTTATCCCCAATTTTTTTCGCCAAAAACTAAAAAGTTGTCACAAAATTTTTTTCACTAAGAAATTTAAAAAAATATTTTTTTCTTAAAAAAAAAAATTAATTTTTTAAATAGAAAATTTAAAAGAAATTAAAAAAAAATATTTTGTCATACAATTTTTTTTCACTAAAATATTAAAATTTTTGTCATAAAATTGGAAATAAAAAATTTAAAAAAAAAGAATTATTTGTTCATACAATTCTTTTCACTAAAAAATTAAAATAAAAATTTTTATATTAATAATTTGGTGAAGAGTATATAAGATTCGTCGCAGCCGAATATAGCTCTTCAAATTAAAGAAGTAAAGCATATGACGCTTTGTTGCTACAAAATTCGACAATTTTTAAGCAAAAAAAATCTTGTTGTTTTCTATAATGTTCAATAACTAAGTGTGAATAAATGTTAGATATGTATCCTTCAAAATGACATATAAGTTATTAAAAACAAATACCTCTTTCAAACGATACACCATCTATTGTAAATCCCGCACTTTTTAAAATGGCCCGCCTCAGTTTAATTACTATTAAATTCATATTTATAACATCAATAATTTGTTTTTCTAAAATATTTCTTTTTATTACTCATTTCCAATTGTAGCTTGATGGGAAATTATATTTAGTATTAACCAATTTCCCAAATGATATCATAAAGTTGTAAAAGAAAACTTTTTACAATTATTTGGCACAAAATAATCAACAACAAATAAATATCAAACAAAATACTGTTGGCCCTTCACTTATTTATGATAATAGATACAATGATATTTAACAAAAGTGATTGGCTGCCTGGCAGTACAAAATGGAAAAAAAATTCCTGTAAAATTAATCTAATTTCGCTGGTTATTTTGTGAAGGTTTTATCATTTATCTGATTAAAATGATAACAGTTATTTTTTTGGTTTTGCTCTCTAAAGAATTGTGGCAAGCAATTTTTATCAAACACATTGGCACAATTTAGCACGCACAAATTGCTTAAAAGCAAAGCAAACCCATCATCTAACACGAAGTTATTTACGCATAAAGAAGCAAACGGGAAAACCTCCCCAATTGTAGGGCATAAGAAACATACGAATATAAAAAGAAATTGCCGCAGGCAAAGCCTCAAGGGAGCTTTAGTTATTTTAATATATGGCTGTAGTGGCCTCCTCCCCTGGAATTGAGTAAAGATGAAAATATATATATAAAAAAATAGAAGTTTGTGTTAGAACTAAGGCACCTTGACACTAATCCAATTACAGTTCCTGCGTGATTTTTCTCTGTTGTGCCAGAAAAAAGAAGAAAAAAACACGGATATTCATTTCTCTTGCCTTATATATGGTATTTATTTGACAAGATACCAACATCTACTTTAAAAGCATTTTCACAAATTTCTTCTCAAACACTGAAAAAATAAAAAAAAAACTCAAACAGAAATCCTTATTTAATCAACATTGAGAGCTTTAAGCCACACCAAACACTCAACATGTCTAGCAACTTTTAGTTAAGAATTATTTCTTTTTTTCTTTGTTAAGTTTATACTTTTTTTATAAGAAAATTGAAAAAATTTTTGGTAACAATTTTCAAAGTGACCTTTTGCTGAAAAATAAGGAAATTTGTAGCATATTTTTTTTTTCAGTTAAGAAAACATATCAAAAACACCAAGGTATAAAAAAATTCACTTTGATGGTGTAGATTATATACTTAAAAATTTATAAACACATTTATTTTGTAAAGTATGGTTAAGTTAGAGGGACAGACAGACAGACGGACGGACTGTTAGCAAGTTAAACGTGCTTATGGTCGGGTGTTTTACAATGTAAATATTGTATGTCAACTGTTATTTTCTTTGCCAGTTTATTTTATTTCTATTTTTAAGTGCAAACAGTTTGTTTTTTTCTTCTTTCTTTAAACCTGTCTCAAGTTGTTGAGGTGTTAGCAGAAATGTCTTTGCATTTGTAACATTAAGATTTTCATTAAGTTTTAAATAGTTTTCTTGAATTTCGCCTCAAAATTTTGGGGATTTGTTAAAATTTTTTAAACGCAAAGCGGAATGGAATGTGTTTTAAGGGCCCAGTGCCAAACCTCACCCAACATTCTTCTGATTCTTAAATTTGTGAAAAATATTTCTAATTTCCCAACCAAATTGAGATCAAATTAAAGACAATCTAGTTAATTACAATTTCCTATTGGGTGTATGACTTAAAAATGAGGGATTTTTTTTAAATTTTTAGCTTTTATTTTGAAACATTTATTCAAAGTATTGGCCATTGTTAGCCAAAATTACTGCTCATTTTTTGAAGCCTATAACGAATCAAGCCAATATCGGTTACTCTTTTCCAAAGTGAAGCGTATTCCAGAGAGAGCGTTCTGCATCAATCGAAACAAATAGTAGTTGGACAGGGCATGGTCTGGAGTATAATGCGGGTGAGGCAAAGCTTCCCAACCACTTCTTTCTAAATAGTTTTTAACAGATATTGCAACATGTTTCCGAGTCTTGTCATGATGGAATATTACGGTTTCATGTCTGGCCGTTTTTCGGCCAATGATCGCTTCGAACGAATCAGTTTCCTTCGGTGCAGGTTCTCTGTGATGGTCTGGTCATACCTCAGCAACTCATGATAGATAGAACCTTTTTGCTGCCACCAAATACAGAGCATTTCCTTAGCTCCATTGATAATTGGCTTTGATGTCGATTCGGCTGGTTGGCCAGGCTTCACACACGATCTCTTACACGATAACTCGAAACGTACACAGAGATAACAGAATCGTGATAGCAACCGAATTTGTTGCCAATCGAATGATTCGGTTGCACACATAGAATTTTTCAGTTTTAACAACAGAAAGTCAGTTGATAAAGAAGAATTTCAGTTGAGGCAACCAAACTTTAATTGCCCCTTCCAAAATATTGTAGCCACAACTGTAAAATTAGGTCACTAAGACAGAATCATTCGATTGGCAACAAATTCGGCTGTTATCACGAATCTGTTTTCTCTGTGTACGCTTCGGGTTATCGTATTGGATCCATTTTTTATCGCAAGTAATGATTTGTTGCAAAAAAGATTTTCTTTTATATCGTTCAATCATCATTTCGGACATTAAAAATCGTATTTCAAGGTCGATCGGCTTCTATTCAATTTATCTGCTTTTAATCGTTTTGAATTTGCTGCTTGAGTAGCTCCCAATGATTTTGCAAGCTCTTGTTGATTTTCTTGGTCTTCAAACTTTTTTGGCCGGCCTGGGCGATCTTTGTTTTCCGTGTCAAAATTATCACTTCTGAACCGAACCGACCCAACCATCTCTCGCACTATGAAGCCGATGAAACACATTCATCATAAGCTTTTCTCTGGGAGATATTAAGTTTTCCCTAATTAATTTGCCAAGTAAAAAAACATAAGATCGACATGTTATATATCAATGTATAGGGGATGTACTTTTCAAAAATATATATAACTTTTGATAATTAAAAAATTCCTGGAATAAATTTTTGAAAAATATAAAAAAAAAAATTTTATTGAGTTTTTGCAAAGATCAAAATTTTTCAAATTGAAATCAAATTTTTATTTATGAATATTTTTTAATGAAATTTGACAGTTGTATACATTTTTGCTATTGAAAATGGAAATCTAAAAACAGATTTTAAAATTTGTTATCAAGAATCCCGGAATTCCCAAAAAAGTTTTGAAAACTCCCAGAAATCGGATTTTTTAGTTTTTTGGCTATAATATTTATACCAGGGCCGGGATTATCCAAAACCTTTGAAAAGTAATTCAGAATATATTAGGTCATCCAAAATGGGTTATTATATTTTGATATTGACCATGCGATTTGAGAATTTTTGCCTTAAATTTGAATTTTAAATAAAAAATTGGCGTTTTTAGTATAGACCTGGTCCGCTCGAAATTGAATATTTTCTAAATTTTTTTCATTTAAAATATTTAATGTAATTTGAACTTTGCAAAAAGTATAAATACTTTATACATCTTCTTAGAAGTTTTTTAGATAAATTAAAAAGAAAAAAAGTACTTTTTTCCCAAAAACTAAGCAAAAATCGTTCTTTTTCAAATGTTCAAATGCATATAACTTTTGACTCATTCATTCTTTTTAAACAATTCTTTTGTAATTTGACATATACATATATTGTTGTTAGTACAATAAAGGAAAAGTGGAGAAAATCGGGAAATATTTAGGGAGTAGGGTGGTAAAAAATTTTGAAAATTTAATTTTCAAATGCGAATAGCTTCAACGAGGTTTTAGTGGTCGACAAGGAGATTTTTGAAAAATTCTCGGCTAGGTTTTGCTAGCGTATGCTATTTATCTCTTATAATTTCCGAGTTATAGGCAATTCAAAATTGAAATTTTAAAAATTTGCCATATTTAGCTTAGCCTTTTTTAAATGTAGGGCATACTTCTGGACCAAATAGACTCAAATTTTTTCCCAATAATATACGATTTCAGAGCAATATAAATTGTACATCCAAAAATAAACGATTTTTAATTTAAAAATTCAAAAAATAATAGATTTTTTTTGTTTTTTTGGGCGAAAAAGTGACATAACTCTTTTTTATTAAAAAAAAAACTTTCTGTAAAAACATATAACAAAAATGTTTTTCTGTAAGGTATCTTTACATAGAACATTTTAGTGTAAAAAACATGTCCTATTTTTCGAAAATTTCGCCCCAAGCAATTTGTAATTTGACCTATTTTTCCGTCCGTCCGTCCGTCCGTCTGGTCGGCTGGCTGGCTGGCTGTCCATGTAAACCTTGTGCGCAGAGTACAGATCGCAATTTTGAAGATATTTCGATGATATTTGGAACATATTATTTTTTCGGCTTAAGGACCAAGCCTAGTGAAACTGGCTGAAATCGGTCCATTATTTCACCTAGCCCCCATACAGATGTCCTCCCGAAATTGGACTTTATCGGTCATAAATGTTTAATTTATATATGTATCTCCACAAATTCCGCTCCAAATAAGTTTTATATACACAAAATTCATGTCACCAAATTTTGTTACGATCGGTCCATAATTAGTCATAGCTCCCATATAGATCCGCTTCCGAAAATCACTTTAACGTGCATAAATCGCTTAAAAATTTTGGTATACACACAAAATTCAACATAGTAAACTTTCATATAGACATAAATCACACGACCTAATTTCATGGTGATCGGTCCATAATTGGTCATAGCTCCCATATAAGGCCAACTTCCGAAAATCACTCAAAAATATAAATTATTGAAATTTTAAAAGAAAAATGGTTTTGCTCTTTTACTTAGTGTAGGGTATTATATGGTCGGGCTTGACCGATCATACTTTCTTACTTGTTTAGTTTAGATAAGTTAATTTTGGTCTTACAAAAAAAATATCTCAATTAAATTCAAAAATATGCCAGTTTAAATCTCCGTCCTTCAAAAATGCTGCACTTATTTTGGAATTTCAATACTTTCAAATGGGTGCTTATATGGCCCTCCTTAAATGTTTGGCAATTTATATCTTTTTGTAACTTTCAATTCATAATGGTGGAATTTGAACACTTCCAGATGGGTGCTGCAAACGGTTGTACGGGTATATTGCCAAAATCAAAATATAATGCCTTTCTCAAGTCGTCTACAGCCTAACAAAATTGTGTTTCTATTTTCCCATTTCAAATTTCCTTCTCTATATTTACCTTAACCTTGGCTGTTGTATGTATGGATGTGACTTGTTTGCTTAATATTTAAAATACACCGCACAAAATAAACCAACAAACACTGAAAACCATTATCCTTTTTTTAATATTTACAGGTACAATTTTTACTTTCTGTACATGCCACATTATTTTTTGTTCATTATTTTTTCGTAAAATTCTTAATGCTTGATAAAATATTCTGTTTGTTACAAAATAAAGTGTTTTAAAAAAAACTAAAGCATGGAAATGGCTTAAACATAAGCAAACGACTTCAGGAGATTAGAATTGTGGAAAAAGCTAAATCAGGATTTAGAAAAGTAAATTTTTTTGTTAACTTAAAATGATTATAACAAACATCAACCAGACAAAAATCCAATCAGACATTTTTTTTAACAAAAAAATAAAAATAAAAACTATTTTGTTTAATTGCCTTTTAATTGACATTTGTTAATTGCCATCATTTATAATCCATAAAGAGGAAAAAAATGAAAAACAAACTCACCAGCAAACTCAAAAATGCTTTAATTAAATTAAATTGTTTTTATTTTTTTTGTGGTATAGCCGACTCTTGTTAAATTTGTTGATTTTTTTTTTAAATTTTATTGTTGTTTTTTTTTTTTTTTGTAATCCTTGCTGATCAAATTACTTTAGTCATTATCAGACAGACAGCTTTATAGTAAAGTAATCGAAACCAAACTACAAACAATCTGTAAACAAGTACCTACTAAATTGTCATTATTGACAGCTGTCAAAACATTATACAAAAAAACCAAATATTATATGCATATGTATTTACGTTTGTAAATATGTATGTATAAGAAAATGATTTAAAATGACATTTACACAAAACATATGCAAAAAACAAAGCATTGCTGTAAGTACATGACTGTAATTGTTGTTGATAATTTTGCAATAAAAATGTTGAGGTTGATGTCGTTGTTCTGACAATCAATGCTGATGATGACGATGGCTGCAAATAATAATAAAATTTTTTGTAAATTAATGCATTTAACAAACTGCTATTATTTTTGCAGTTTCCATTTTTCCTTTTTTTGTGATTTTAGATAAACACATGTTTAAAGAATTTAATATTATTGTTTATGCTGAAAAATTGATTGCGCTCTCCAACAAATTGAGACTTTTTGGTTGGAACATTTTTGTAGAATAAAGTTCAGGTTCAGCTTGTTTGAGATTTTTTTACATTAATATTTTGGTCGACGGGAACATTATACCAAATGAAAAAAAGTTTAAAGTTAAAATCTAAGAGAATTCTTAATGTCAGAGTTATATTGTAGAATTCTAGGATCATTTTTGTAGAAGATCTTAACCTTCTAGCTTCTATCTTTATGGGTCAATTTGACACTATTTCCATAATATCAAAAAAGTCCTTTCAAAAAGGATATTTAGGGATTCAAATATTGTACGAAAATTTTTGCCGGAAAATTTCAGTACGGGTCATCAAATATAACAAAGTTGTAAATAAAGACAAATAAGAATGTTGAAGCCATTTGTTGAGGGGGACCTTATTTGGGGACTAGAGACAAAATAGAACATTTCTGAAAAACTACCTTTTTTCTAAAGTATTTGGTATATGGTTTTTTAGCTTATATTTTGAAATATTTGTACAATATAAACTTATTCAAAGTCTTTGCCATTCGTATCTATGAACTTTTCCCATCTTTCTGGCAACATATGAATTCCGAGCCAAAAGAACTACTGATCTTTTGGGGACAAAAACGAATCAAGTCAATATCGGATACTCTGTTCCAAAGTGAAGCTTATGCAATAGAGAACATTCGTCGATCGAAACAAATAGTATTCGGACGGGACAAAGTCTGGTGGTATAACACGGGTGAGGTAAAACTTACGAACCATTTCATTCTAAATATTTTTTAACTGGCTGCATATTCTGGACGTTTCTCGGCAAATGCTCGCTTCAAACGAATCAGTTGCGTTCGGTACAGGTTTTATGTTATGGTCTGGCCAGATTTCAGCAGCTCATAATAGATAGGACCCTTTTGCTATCACCAAATACAGAGCATTACCTTAGCGCCATGGATATTTGGCTTTGGTGTTGATTTGCCTGATTCGCCGGGATTTACATACGGTCTTTTACGATTTGGTTTATCGTAATGAATAAATTTTTGATCGCAAGTAATGATTCGGTGCAAAAATGATTTTCTGAATTTGATTACTTTTTTGGATAAAAGTACCTTTTTTGAAAATAGTACATTTTTGATAAAAGTACTTTTCTGATAAAAGTACATTTTTTGATAAAAGTACTTTTTTTGATAAAAGTACATTTTTGATAAAAATATTTTTCTGATAAAAGTAGTTATTTTGATAAAAGTTTCTTTTTTTGATAAATGTAACTTTTTCGATAAAAGTACCTTTTTCGATAAAAGTACCTTTGTTGATAAAAAGTCTATATTTTGATAAAAATACTATTTTTTGATAAAAAGTACCCTTTTTAATAAAAGTACCTTTTTTGATAAGAGTATCTTTTTTGATAAAAGTACCTTTTTTGTTAAAAGTAAAGTTTTTGATAAAATTACATACTTATTATGATAAAAGTATTTTTTTGAAAAAAAATTACGTTTTAGATAAAAGTACCTTTTTTGATAAAAGTAAATTTTTTGAAAAAAATACCCTTTTTTGATAAAAAGTACCCTTTTTTAATAAAAGTATCTTTTTATAAAAGTAACCTTTTTGATAAGAGTATCTTTTTTGATAAAAGTACCTTTTTTTGATAAAAGTACATTTTTTGATAAAAGTAGCTTTTCTGATAAAAATATTTTTCTGATAAAAGTAGTTATTTTGATAAAAGTTTATTTTTTTTGATAAATGTAACTTTTTCGATATAAGTACCTTTTTCGATAAAAGTGCCTTTTTTGATAAGAGCACTTTTTTGATAAAAAGTACCCTTTTTTAATAAAAGTACCCTTTTTTAATAAAAGTAGCTTTATTATAAAAGTACCTTTTTTGCAAAAGTGATTTTCTGAATTTGAATTTTACTACTTTTTTTGATAAAAGTACCTTTTTTGATAAAAGTAAATTTTCGATAAAAGTACCTTTTTTATAAAAGTTAATTTTTTGATAAAAAAACCCTTTTTTGATAAAAGACCTTTTTTTGATACCCTTTTGTGGTAAAATTACCTTTTTTGATAAGAGTACCTTTTTTTATAAAAGTACATTTATTGATAAAAGTACTTTTTTTGATAAAAATATCTTTTTTGATAAAAATACTTTTCTGATAAAAGTACTTATTTTGAATAAAAGTACGTTTTTTGATAAATATTCCTTTTTTTGATAAAACTAACTTTTTCCTTTTTTTTTTTTGATAAAAATACCGTCTTTTGATAAAAAGTACCCTTTTTAATAAAAGTACCTTTTTTGATAAAAGTACACTTTTTTGATGAAAGTACCTTTTTTGATAAAATTATCTTTTTTGATAAGAGTACCTTTTTTTGATAAAAGTACCTTTTTTGAAAAAAATACCTTTTTTGTTAAAAGTAAAGTTTTTGATAAAATTACTTATTTCGATAAAAGAATTTTTAGATAAAAGTACTTTTTTGAAAAAATTACTTTTTTGATAAAAGTACTTATTTTGATAAAAGTACCTCTTTTGATAAAAGCACCTCTTTTGATAAATGTTCTTTTTAGATAAATGTACATTTTTTGATAAAGGTACTAATAAAATTTACATTTTTCAGTATCCGATTTTTAAAAAAGTATCCTTTTGTATAATTTAAACAAGTAGACTTTTGTATAAAAAATATATGAGTAGATTTTCCTGTGAAAAATTACTACACCATTTCCAATTGTATTTCAGAATTTTCCAATTGTATTTCAGAAATTTCTAATTATATTTCAGAAAATTCCAATTGAAGTTCAGAAATTTCCAATTATATTTCAGAACTTTCCATTTATATTTCAGAATTTTCCAATTATATTTCAGAAATTTCCATTTATATTTCAGAATTTTCCAATTATATTTCAGAATATTCCAATTATATTTCAGAATTTTCCAATTATATTTCAGAAATTTCCATTTATACTTCAGAAATTTCTAATTGTATTTCAGAAATTTCCAATTGTATTTCAGAATTTTCCAATTGTATTTCAGAAATTTCCATTTGTATTTCAGAATTTTTAATTTATAATTAAAAAGTTTCTAATTGTATTTCAGAATTTTCCAATTGTATTTCAGAAATTTCCATTTGTATTTCAGAAAATTCTAATAGCAATACAAAAGAAAATTTCTGAAATACAAATAGAAATTTCTGAAATACAATTGGAAAATTCTGAAATACAATTAGAAACTTTTTAAGTATAAATTAAAAATTCTGAAATACAAATGGAAATTTCTGAAATACAATTGGAAAATTCTGAAATACAATTGGAAATTTCTGAAATACAATTAGAAATTTCTGAAGTATAAATGGAAATTTCTGAAATATAATTGGAAAATTCTGAAATATAATTGGAATATTCTGAAATATAATTGGAAAATTCTGAAATATAAATGGAAATTTCTGAAATATAATTGGAAAATTCTGAAATATAAATGGAAAATTCTGAAATATAAATGGAAAATTCTGAAATATAATTGGAAATTTCTGAAATTCAATTGGAATTTTCTGAAATATAATTAGAAATTTCTGAAATACAATTGGAAATGGTGTAGTTTTAAATTTATTTCAAGTTAGCTTTAGGTGGGTCATAGCTGCCGTAAATAAATATTATCAGATAAACCAAATCCCTCAATAAGCATTTTTACTTGAATTCAAGTTGAAAGCAAGTGTAATTCAAGTCTTGAGTTATAGTCAAGCAATTGAATTATTGTTGTATTACACTTTATATCAATAGCATTGTCCAGTAAAAAGGAAACATGTTTGAAAAATATTTAAGTTTTTAAAATATTTTTTAAATTTAAAACATAATTATATTAGGATTCAAGTCAAATTCCAACAAAATGTTCAAGTGCTTGAATTTTTGGGGCTTTGGTGCTTCTTGGATCCATTTGAAGGAAATTATTTATATTTTATAACGAAAAATTATTTAATTTTCAAGTAAGTGGTTTCGCCTCATTCAGTTGAACAAAATCAGCCGAGTTTAATTGAATTTGATAAATTCGTGAACTCTTCTTTAGTTGTCATTTATTTACATATTTCGACAGGCGTGGCATGTCTCTATTCAGGACACAATTTTAGACTGGAATTAAAAATCAAACAAAAGCACTTTTAATACATTTATGGTTTAAGAAGTCCTTTATATAACCCTAAATATCCCTTCCTTTTATTATAGAATTATGCAAAATATTGTTGTTTTACATTTATTTACTCTCCATAAGTTCTTTGGCTACACTTCCACTTCCTCACATACACTTATCTAACAACAGTGAAATGTTAGAAAAAGAAACTTTTATTTTGGAATGACTTTAACAAAACAAAACACACTTCATCAATTTGGCAACATCATGTTGCACGTAGAATTTTCTCGTTTTTTTCCAATTTTTTGTTACAACTTGTACTACTTTATGGAACGTTTGTTTTTGCTCTCTTGGTTTGTTTGTTTGTTTTTATGCCACAATAAAAATTACAACATATACAACAACAATACGCCTGGTTATAGCTGTGTGTTGTTTTTTTTAGTAAATTACACAATCGACATGGTCATCATTTGTTGTAGGAACTTTAGCTGGTTTTGGTTTTTTTTATTTTTATTTCAAAGAGACCCATTCATTCATCCATCCATGGCTAGAGTTGCTAGTCGGTGGCCGTGCTTTTGCTGCTGCTCTTAACTCTTATGGGCTTTATAAAACGTCTGGCCGGCCTGCATTGTCATGGCAGACAGTAAAACGGCGTCCACAATGACGGTAGTCTTCGTCGTTATACATACGTTTTTTTTATTCAGTTGTATACAAGTAAGTTAACTTTTTTGTTCACTACGTGCAACGCGCCGCACATCGTGGCCAGTAAATCATTTTTTATATTTTTATAATACAATCTTTATAAAGTTGAGTTTTTTATTTGTAGCTTTTTGTTTTATTTGTTTTTCATATATAAACAAAAGTATATAAAAAACAACACAGCTCGTCGTTTAAAGTACTGATCAAATGGCTTTATTTTATCCCCCTACCCCTTAGACTTCCTTACCCTGGCTGCATCTTTTGGAATAACAATAACAGCCAACCGTTTAATATGGCTGTCGTTGTTGCCACAGACACACAACAGTAGCCGTGTCTCGTTCATAATGTTGATGTAAGACAAGATAACCATTTATGAGGAGTTAACCCGCTTTTTCATCACACAACAACTCATATTTATAAATATGAATTTTTTTTCTCTTGCTGTTTTTTGTTGATTTTTAAGTAAATGTAATTTAATACAGATATTGCTCTTTAAATACGTTGATATGATTATAATTTATAGTTTATGAAATGTATAAATATAATTGGTCAAGGTAAAGACAGTGACGAGTGCAACAAATTAATTCGTTGTAAAAATATAAAAGAGGAAACAGAAAGTTTGTTCCTAAAAGTAGGCAACAGTTTTCATGCCAATCACGAAGAGGGGGATCATTCCGTTTGTAAAATATTGAAATATTGGTCGTAGATCCAAAAACTATTTGTACATTCTGTGGTCTTATAGGGGAAAGACTAATATTCTTTGTTGATTAGAAATATTTGGTATTGAAAATGAGAAAAATCGGTCATGGAAAACAAGAGCTATGTACAAAATGCACAGAGGGGAAGAATCAAAATTTATTTGGAAATAAATCTGGCATTTCTAAACTGCTGGTCCAATCGGGATAAAATTTATTGTGCGCGTAGACAAGGACCATTTGAATTTAAATTATTGAAATGGACCCTACAAATGCATACAAGTGCGGCGCTATGTGGGCTCAAAATATGATACCTCCGATAGGTAAAATTTTTAAACACGTGTCATTTTTTTACCAAGATGTTTAAATTTCTGGAAAGCTCTCGGCTAGGCCTTGAGAAACCATGCATAATTGTACTATTTATCTCTTATAATTTCCGAGTTATAGGTATTTCAAAATTAAAATTTTAAAATTTTGCCACGCCTTGCTCGAATTTTTAAAAATATAAGGGGTACTTTTGGATCCAATGGACTCAATTTTTTTTGTTAGGTACCCAACTAAATTTCCAATATCATACAAAATATTACAGAGCATTATCAATTATGTATCCAAAACTAAACGATTTTCAATTTAAAAATTCAAAAATAGTAGATTTTTGCTGTTTTTTTTGGGCGACTTAAAGAATTAACTCTTTTTTTATAAAAATAAAACTTTATTTAAAAATATATAACAACTTTATGTTTCTCTGTAAGGTGTCTATATGCAGAACAATCTAGTATAAAAACTATGTCCTATTTGTTGAATATGTCTCTCTTACGCCCTTCGGAATGTGGCCTATTTTTTTTTTTATCAAAATTTCAACTTTGGGCCAAATTTTCAAAAATCCCAAAGCTGGTATCAGAAAACGGAAAGCAGCTTTGAAAACCTTGATGTGTTCCCTATTCTTTCCCATAGTATTTCCAATAACGATAAAAGATTTTCAATTTAAAAATTAAGAAATAGTAGATTTTTGCAGTTTTTTGGGCGTGGTGACTTAACTCTTTTTTTATATTAAAAAAAAAACTTTCTTTAAAAACCTATAACAACTTTATGTTTTTCTGTAAGTTAACTTTATGAAGAATATTTTGGTATAAAAAACATGTCCTATTTTTTGAATATGTCGCCCCTACTCCCTTCAGAATTTGACCTATTTTTTATTAAAATTCCAAATGTGGGCCACATTTTCTAAAATCGCAAAGCTGGGATCAGAAAACGAAAAGCAGCTTTGAAAATCTTAATGTGTTCTTTATTTGGCCCCAAAGTCTTTTTCCAGCCCCAAGCGAAATGTGGATTCTATGGTCAAAATTGTAAAAATACAACTTTTGGGCTCCAATTTTTAGGAATTGCGGGATTCTCTTTTACCTTTTGACAAGTTTTTTACACTTTGTTATTTATAATGACAAATTTAAAAAACCCTTGGAAATTTCATTGAGTTTTGTTAATAAATAAAGATTTTATTACATATAACATATTTGAATGGGACTTCAAATATTAGGAACATTTTGATCCACATTTATTCCGAATATTTATTTTTTGTTTAGATAAGTTAATTTTAGTTCATATAAAAAAATTTCAAGTCAATATCTCGATTAGATTCAAAAATATGCCACCTTAAATCTCCGTCCTTCAAAAATATTGGGTGACATTTTCCCAATATTCTTTGTTGATTTTAAACGTTTGGTGTGTTTGGCTTATAGCTAACTTATTTATCCAAAAATAGGTTGAATCGTTAAAAAGTTTTGGATCAAAAATTTAACCAAATCGGTAGAACAAGATAAATCACCCCTATCGCGAATCAACATTTCACATGAAATATTTTCCCTTTTCCTTTTTTCGTTCATCAACTTTGTTCACGTGAAAAAAATTCCCCTTGTTGTGAAATTTGTAGATGGAATTTTGTAAACAATAAACAGCTGTTACGAACAAAATCAACTATTGTGAATGTAAAGTTCATCATGATATTGCCGATAGCAATTTTCCCTTCGAGGGAAATAAATATTTCATGGGAACAAAATTTCACATGTTATTGCCGATAGGGGTGAATGTTTTTATACATATCTATGGGAGTCCTTATTATATTGGTGGTGGATATACAGATCTAACCCTCTTACTTGTTCATCGATTCCTTTCTTGTTTTTTTTGAGTTTGATTTAAATTTGAATTAGTAATTAAAGTTTCTACCTAAAGCTTTAATTTTTGCTCAACCTCTCTCCTACAATGTCTGCTAAAAGTCTCCCACACATTAATCTAAATAAAAGATTTTTACTAAATTAGTTTGCAACATATCACTTTCATTAAATGCATAATTTGTTTAATACAATAAGTTCTTTTCATATATACTTCTACAAAAAAAACACAACAATGTGTCTATTTAGTTGCAACACAAAGTAAGACACAGACACCCATGCACAAGTTGCAACTATAAAGATACTATCTCGAACAAAGAAAATAAAAAACATGAAAAACATCTAATGTTAAATAACATATTTTCTCCTTGACTTGCACTTGACTTATAGTCAACTATCATCAATTTAACACTTGCCATTGCAACAACTACTGGGACGACTACTAGCAACTACTGCTTTGTGATTCTACTTACTATCCATAGTATAAAATTATTACCATAGTGTTAGTAGAGTAATTTTAATATAACAACAAGTTATTGGATATTTTTAGTATCACAAAATAAAATATAATAAAAAGGAAGGAAGGAAGGAAAGAAAGTACAGTGGGATTTTGTGCAAGTGCAAGTCAATATAGTATGTGTTTTTAGTGGCAAGTGTTACATTAGCCTTTATATTTTACACAATATATTAGATAGTTTGTTATATATGCAACATTATTGTAAAAATGCTACTTAACAAGAAAATTTATGGTTGAATTTTTAGGAAACTTACAAACATACTCTCACAGGCTGGGAAAAATGCATGTAATTTTATTTACCAGCAAACATAAAATCAAAAGTTTGAAAAATTCTAATAATTTTTATCAAATATTTTATTTTTATATTTTCATAAACAGAACATGTTCTTTTGGTTCAGTGTCTGTAGATATCTTAGAAGTCAGCTGTTAAAGTGACAGATCCCCATCCCTGATGTACCAATCACGGTTTCATTTCTGTATCGATTCCCTTCTCTCTATGAACACATTTTAGAAACCATTTTCTTTTGAAACTCAACCGCCCCCCCCAGTTTGCTGGGTTATTTTTGTCATACATCCAAACACTTGGTTGAGCTGATGGCTGCCTCAATGTGGTAAAATTATTTAAACATCATTTACTATATGAGTTTTGCACTTTCAACTTTTAGTGCTTTAACCACTACTAAATATTTACTATAGCTGCAACATCATCATCTGTGTTATACCCATCATCATTTCGATTATTATGAGTAGCAACATTATCATCATCCTTGTTGACATCTTCCCAGCAGTTTTAGAGACAGTCATAGTCATTAATGTCTGATCACTTGGCTGTCTCCAATTTATATATTTTGGGTCAGTTGAAACGATAAGTCAATTGGTTACTTTATATACCCCAGGTAATCTAGCGTGAAGTAATCTGGAGTGTAGTCACTTTAAACGTTTATTCTGAAATGCATTTCAGAAAGTAGTTATTTTAAGAACCCAAAGTAATCTATTTTAGAGTAGTTTATCCAATGTGTAGACTACTTTGGACCAGTTATAAGACAGTCTATTTGTGATCTATGTTGTGTCATGTAACTACTTCTCAACCTAATCACTAGTTCGGGACTAGGTCACCCAGAACAGCCGAGTTATTTGCTGTTGATATTACGATGCAGATAATAAGTGTCATTGTATTTGTACAGCCAATAGTGATTGCATAATGGGTTTTCTTTTCAGCAGAGAAAGTATCAGCTGTAAAGGAAACTAGCAAAGTCATAGTAGAGAGTTTAAACGATTTATAAAGCAAAATCGAAACACTTGAAATAAAAATATATCCAAAATAAAGAACAAAAGATTTCCTTAATTAGTTAAAATGCTAATATTCTGAAACTTCATTACTTACACGATACATGACGATTTCATTGGAGGCAAGTATTTACCGCAAGACTTGTTACAACTAACTACTTTAAGAATCCATTAATCGGAACTCACAGAAGCTGATATCAGCAAAAACATGTAATTCAATAATTCCAAGTCGTTATCAGGCTTTTGATTTGTTTTGAAACGCTTTTTTATTATGAACTAGTTGATCGCCCCCGGCTTCGCCCGGTAACATTTACTAATGTTAGTTCTTCAAGTTTCTCCAACCCACGTACACCAGCCTGTTCTTATTTATTTGCAAATAAAATATATAAATTTGTACTGCATACTTTAGGGAGCTTTTTTATTACAGTTGACTGGACTCACAAAAAAAGGAATTTCCGAGTTTTACCCGGAATTTTTGAATTTTTTTTCTTTACAAACCATCTCCTGAAAATTTCGAATCGAATAAAAAAAAATCAGCCAAATCGCTCCAGCCGATCTCACGTGATGACATTACATACATGGACCATTTCATTTTTATATATATAGATAGATATTAGAGTGGCCACAATATTGAACTTTTCCGATTTTTTCTGCTCCCAATGTCTAAATTAATTCTCTGTCATTCAAATGCTAAATTGCCAAAAACTCGAAACATCAAATAAAATGTGCAACCTTTAAATGTTTGCCGATTTTGCTCATATGATCAGTATTTATGTAGCTTCTAGATATCGGAAAAAATGTAAGCATCGAAAATGCAATAAAGCAGAACAAAGGCCACCTTACTGTCTTGTCGAAATTTCCCTGACCACTTTATGATCTTCATTGGTGCAGTGTTGAATTTTCCCCTTCAATGCATGGGATTGTTGACATAGACCTTTGACTTTGAAAAAACCTATAAAAAGAAAGC
This sequence comes from Calliphora vicina, assembly GCF_958450345.1. Lineage (NCBI taxonomy): Eukaryota > Metazoa > Arthropoda > Insecta > Diptera > Calliphoridae > Calliphora > Calliphora vicina. The sequence goes on along the minus strand of NC_088784.1, from coordinate 96,109,460 downwards.
CAAATGATCACACGATTGAGAGGGTAATTTCTGATCACCGAAACGAGAGAGAGTAAAAGTCCAAATATCTTATGCAGGCATGTGGTCTTGTCTTGTGAAATCCACATGACATTCATATCATCCCATTTTGGTAGAAAGTAACAGTCACTGCTTCGAAGAAGTATAATCCAATGATGCCTCCATCTAAAAATCGCCCACAAACAGTGACTCATTGTGGATGCATTTGTTTTCGACCATTCCATGTTGGTTCTCCAAACCCTAAATGCGGCGCTTAAGTTGAATAAAACAGCGAAAATATCTTAAGTGTAAAATACAAAACTTTTACATGAGAAGCATAGCAGTGTTAAGCTAAAATTGCCTTAAATTTTTTTAACGATACTTGATAGACTTGGCAGATTATTAAATGAACGATTTTCATCTAAAAACGAAAATCGAATATAATGTTTGATAAGCTTTTTTCGCTGTTACGCATCGATACGTAGGGCATATTTTTCGTTATAGAAATTGTTAAATTAGAAACTGGAATTAACGTAAGCAGTGCCAAACCACCAAACCTTCAATATAAAAACCTCTCTCCTAATTATGATTTACTTATAATACCCTTCACCATGAGTGGCAAGGGTATATATAAGTTTGTCATTCCGTTTGTAATTTCTACATTTTTCATTTGCGACCCCACAAAGATAGCGGAGTCGATATAGCCATGTCCGTCTGTGTGTTGAAATCAACTTTCTGAAGACCCCAAATAACTTACATACACGAATGATACATCAATATCTCCGAAATTCTTCCGGCTCGGTTGCTATTTAAAATCGAGAAAATCGGTCTACAAATGGCTGAGATATAAGGAAAAAACCAGGACAACCTCGATTTTTTACCTATTTTTGACCCATATCTGGATTACTAAATCATTAATATAGACAATATGGATATCTAATGATAGATATTTCAAAGACCTGTGCAACGACGTATATAAGACCATAGTAAGTTGGACCAACAATGGGTCAAAATCGGGAAAAATATTTTTTAACTCGAATTTTTTTTTTCACTAAAATTAAAAAAAAAAATTTTTTTAAATTAAAAAAAAATTATTAAATTTAAAAAAAAAAATTTTAAATTTAAAAAAAAATTAAATTTTGTTTACCTAAAAATATTTAAAATTTTTATTTTAAAGTATATTTTGGTGAAAGGTATAAAAGATTCGGCACAGCCGAATATAGCTCTCTTACTTATTTTTTGTAGAAATATTTCTGTATAAAGTTCCTCCGTTTATTAGTTGCCTTCACAGAAATGAATCTGTTATACCCTCGATTTAGCAAATAGTTTGCTAAAAAAAAGTCTATCTGTATTACTGTGATACAAAAATAAAATATGTATATAGAAAAAATAGCATAAAAGTTTTAAAAAATATTGCTGACATTAAGAGCACCCTTGTAAACAGTAAACAATGCATGTTTACACATGCACTGTGCTAAACACACAAATGCATACATAGTATTTACTACATTTTACTATGTATAAAATGTGTGCAATAGTTATGGTACTTTATGTTATAGGGGACGAGCTCAAAAAAATATTAAATTTTTCAGAGAGAATGCGCCCTGTAGTTTTAGTAGCAGTAATTGGCGACTTAACACAAGTTACACCGTTACTTAGGTAGATTTTTTTTTTTTTTTTTATTGTATTTTTTTTTTTATTTATTTTTTGATTGTAATATAAATCTTTATAACTAGTAGTCAGAAGTACCTTTCATCAGAAAATTCGTTATATAGTCATTAATGAATTAAGCTACCGCCATCAATATAAAATTAACTGGTGGTCGATAGCCATAGCCACTAAGGGCCGATCGCAATCGAATTTTCAGATGTGCACAATAAGAAAGCACCAAAAGGACACAAATTGTAGATTGTGCATCAGATTGCATAAAACAATTTTAGAATACATTTACTTATGAGTTATGATTTGTTTCCCGATCACTGCTATAGATCTTCATGAGTGATCAATAGCCTTGAATGTAGGTTGTTGGGTAACTACTTATGGTTCTTAGTGACTAACAAATTCGTCAATGCGAAATAGCCACTAAGGGCCGATCGCAATCGAATTTTCAGATGTGCACAATAAGAAAGCACCAAAAGGACACAAATTGTAGATTGTGCATCAGATTGCATAAAACAATTTTACAATACATTTACTTATGAGTTATGATTTCTTTGCCGATCACTGCTATAGATCTTCATGAGTGAGCAATAGCCTTGAATGTACGTTGTTGGGTAACTACTTATGGTTCTTAGTGACTAACAAATTCGTCAATGCGGAATGTTTAATCGCTCACTATGTGTGTGTACGTTTATTGTTTTTTTTTTCAAGTTTTTTTACCATAAAACTTTAGTGTTGATGACAAATATTGGTGTTGCAGCTTTTATTTCTACAATTTGTTTGTTGCTGCTACTACAAAGTCAGTTTGTTTTGCATTAGTGTTTGTTTGTAGTCATGATGGGTTCAGGACATGCATGGATAAGTTGATACGATCGTACTTCTTTTTTATACTTTTCATATTGAAGAGTACCGTAGGACTCACTTGACTAATTTTTATTCAAAAGGGTCTGCTATTAAGTCATATTGTCCTATTATATTAATTGTTGTGGTTCTTCAAACAAAAAAAGTGTTATTTTATGAGTTTAGAATTTTTTTTGTTTGAAACACAACAAAAAATGTATTAAACTAAATTAATATAATAGGACATTATGACAATATGACTTAATAGAAGACCGTTTGTATCCCCCAATTGTCTATAACAATTTTTACTGTACAAACATTTTTGTATAACAGTTTTTTCAATAGACAAGTTTGTGTATAACAGTTTTGCTATAGAAAAAATTGTGTATGACAGTTCTTTCTGTATAAACATTTTTATGCAGCAGTTTTATCTCTAGAAAAATTTGTGTATAACAGCTGTTTATATAGAAAAATATTTGTATAAAGCTTTTTCTATAGAAAGATACACGTTTTTCTATTGAAAAATATGTATATAATATATAAATATATAATAGTTTTTCTATAAACAAGTTTGTGTATAACAGTTTTTTCTATGGAAAAAATTGTATATAACAGTTTTTTCTATAGAAAAATTTTTATATAACAGTTTTTTCTATAGAAAAATTTGTGTATAACAGTTTTTTCTGTAGAAAAATTTGTGTATAACAGTTTTTTCTATAGAAAAATTTGTGTATAACAGTTTTTTCTATAGAAAAATGTGTGTATAACAGTTTTTTCTATAGAAAAATTTGTGTATAACAGTTTTTTTCTATAGAAAAATGTGTGTATAACAGTTTTTTCTATAGAAAAATTTGTGTATAACAGTTTTTTCTATAGAAAAATTTGTGTATAACAGTTTTTTCTATAGAAAAATTTGTGTATAACAGTTTTTTCTATAGAAAAATTTGTGTATAACAGTTTTTTCTATAAAAAAATTTGTGTATAACAGTTTTTTCTATAGAAAAATTTGTGTATAACAGTTTTTTCTATAGAAAAATTTGTGTATAACAGTTTTTTCTATAGAAAAATTTGTGTATAACTGTTTTTTCTGTAGAAAAATTTGTGCATAACTGTTTTTTCTGTAGAAAAATTTGTGCATAACTGTTTTTTCTGTAGAAAAATTTGTCTATAACAGTTTTTTCTATAGAAAAATTTGTCTATAACAGTTTTTTCTATAGAAAAATTTGTCTATTACAGTTTTTTCTATAGAAAAATTTGTCTATAACAGTTTTTTCTATAGAAAAATTTGTCTATAACAGTTTTTTCTATAGAAAAATTTGTCTATAACAATTTTTTCTATAGAAAAATTTGTCTATAACAATTTTTTCTATAGAAAAATTTGTCTATAACAATTTTTTCTATAGAAAAATTTGTCTATAACAATTTTTTCTATAGAAAAATTTGTCTATAACAATTTTTTCTATAGAAAAATTTGTCTATAACTATTTTTTCTATAGAAAAATTTGTGTAAAACTATTTTTTCTATAGAAAAATTTGTGTAAAACTATTTTTTCTATAGAAAAATTTGTGTAAAACTATTTTTTCTATAGAAAAATTTGTGTAAAACTATTTTTTCTATTGAAACATTTTTGTATAACCGTTTTTTTCTATAGAAAATTTGTGTATAACAGTTTTTCTATAGACAAATTTGTGTATATCAGTTTAATCTAATGAAGAATTTGTGCATAACTGTTTTTTCTGTAGAAAGATTTGTGTATAACAGTTTTTTCTATAGAAAAATTGATGTATAAAAGTTTATTGTATGGAAAATTGTGTGTATAACAGTTTTCTTTATAGAAAAATTTGTGTATGACAGTTTTTCTATAGAAAAGTTTTTGTATAACAGTTTTTTCCAAAAAATAACAAAAATGCTATTTGATTATTATGAATTGCAATAAAAAATTCAATATTATTTTGATACCGTACAAAACTTTAATTGTCCATCCCTGGTTCTGCATATGTAGTTGCTGATATTTTCTCTCTCTAAGAGAGCAATAACCGCAACATTTATTTGTGTAATTCTGGGAAAAAAATTAAGATTTTTTTTGGAGTTAAACTTTTAGGTTTGTTAAAGGTTTTTGCGTTTGTTAAACAAACATTTCACGCTTGATAATTAGCTGAAATTGCATAATAAATTTTATTTTTATTGTTTATGTCATTTGTATTATTGTTATTTTTTTCGCATGGCTCTTTTCCTCCATTTAAGTGAAGTAATAGAATTGAGTTTATGTTTTTTTTTTTTGAGGATTTTAAGATGAGAGTTTTTTGATAAGTTTAAGATTATTAACGTTTTGATAATTTTTAAAGTTTTATTAAAATATATATAAAACTAAGCTTTAAGAAAGTTAGCAATTATATTATGAAATAAAAGAAATAATAATTTTTATGTCTTTTTCTGAGAAATTTACTGCTTAGAATACAAAGTTGCTAAGTCCACTTTTTATGAAATGTAAACAAAAGTAAACCCTTTGCTGTTACCTTCCGTATGTTTAACAATAAAGAGGTTTATAAATCAAAAATAGCTAAAATTCTTAAATTATTTAAATTTCTATTATAAATATTAAAAATGGCTCTTAAGTTCGCCATAGTTTTCAAAACTCCTTAAAATTAAAAGAAACTCTTAAACTCATCTGCCATATTAAATGCAAATTTATTTCCACCCACTGAACACAAACATGTGCATTTATTATGAAATTTTGTTGAAAATTTCCTTAGATGCTGCCAAAGGAAATCTGCCAGAAAAATCATTACGATGATGAAGACGACTAGAGTATAAAACCAAGTAAATAGAAGAGATGGACAAGTTTTCTCGTTATTAAAATGTTTTATATGGTTGTAGTTGAAAAACAAAAAAGAAGATGAAGGAAAAGTAGAACTTTTAAAGAAAAATTCCATATGGCAAAAATTAAAAACAGCCAATGGAAATGAACAGGCATTTAAAACTCTATTTGGCACTCAAACACACAAGACCTTAAAGTATTGTGTGAATTGCAGAGAGTAGAGCAGTGATTTAAAACTTTATCAAGAAATGATTTTCATACAAATACGTACTTATATTTTCTATTTTTGTTCGGCAATCATTTGGTTTTGAGAATATTACTATTTTAATGTACTTGTAAATCTATTCTTTTTAAAAACTTTTACTACTCGTACTTTCTTTTTTCCTTTCATCCTTTAGCCCATAAACCTAAGTACATTAGTATGTACAATTTTATGGCATTTATTTAACAAGTTTTTTTTTAAACATATTTTGAGTTTTTTCCTATAACTACTGCTATATTTGCTAGAATTATCATATGTACAAGCAGACATTCATACAAGAAACAGTTAGAGTGTGAGAGTAAGAGAGAGATAGCTAGAGTTTGTGTTGCTTGTTTGTTGAGATAAGGATACGGATGTGTCTGCACTTGCTTAAGCAGCCGTTTTTACACAGGAAGTAGACACAAAAAATAAAAAAGAAAATACTGCAGTATTATTACAATTTATAAAGCAGTACATACATGAGTGTGTGTATGTGTTTATGTGGTTATATTAACCATAATAATTTATTGTTGCCACTAACTTGCTTTATAAGATGTAATAATCACATGCTGGTATGATTTTTTGTAATGCTATTTCTTCTAGGAGTATATTAAGTCATAAAATTTTGTAGGAAATTTTAAATGCAAGAATTTTATAGTTAACTCTCAATCTTGCAAACAAGTATTAGAGAAATTTGGTAAATATTTGAAAAAGAACATATATTTAGCATGATTTGTTAGTAAACTTAAGGACATGATTTCATATTTTGGGAAAATACTCAAATACAGCCTATTTTATAGAAAGAATTCTGTATAACAGCATTATATTTTGCTATAGAATTTTTGTTTTATAATAATTTTTCTGTATAACCGTTTTTTCTATAGAAGAATCTTTGCAAACCACTTTTTTCTATAGAAACATTTTAGTATAACAGTTCTTTTTATAGACATATTTGAATATAACAGTTTTTGCAATAGAAAAAATTTAGTATAAGAGTTGATCCTAAGAAAACTTTTTCTATAACACTTTTTTCTATAGAAAAATTTCCTCAAAAAACTTTTTTCTATAGAAAAATTTAATATAACAGTTTTTCCTATAGAAATATTTGTGTAAAACAGTTGTTTCTATAGAAAAATGTTTAAGTTTTTTCTATAGAAAAATTTGTATATAACAGTTTTTCTATAGAAATAATTCCGTATAACAGTTTTTTCTATAGGAAAACTTGTGTATAACGGTAGTATGATACAAAAATTATAAAAACATTTTTGTATAACAGTTTTTCCTATAGAAAAAAATCTGTGTATCAATATTTTTTTGTTGACAAAATGGTGTATAGCTATATTTTCTATACAAAAATTAGTGTATAACAGTTTTTCCTATATAAAATTTGGGTATAACAGTTTCTCATATAGAAAACTTTGTGTATAACAGTTTTTTCTATAGAAAACTTGGTGTATAACACTTTTTTCTATAGAAAAATTTTGGTATAACAGTTTTTCCTATAAAAAATTTAGTGTATAACAGTTTTTTCTATAGAAAAATTTGTGTATAACAGTTTTTTTATAGACAAATATGTGTAGAACAGTTTTTTCTATAGAAACGTGTTTGTATAACAGTTTTTTTTCTATAGAAAAATTTCTGTGTATTAATACTTTTTGCTGACAAAATCGTGTATAACAATATTTTCTATTGAAAAATTAGTGTATAACAGTTTTTCCTATATAAAATTTAGGTATAACAGTTTCTCCTACAGAGAATTTGTGTATAACAGTTTTTTCTATAGAAAAATTTGTGTATAACAGTTTTTTCTATAGAAACATTTTTGTATGACAGTTTTTTCTATAGAAAATTTTCTGTATAACAGTTTTTTCTATAGAACAATTTTTATATAACAGTTCTTCTATAGAAATAATTCTGTATAACAGTTTTTTCTATAGGAAAACTTGTGTATAACAGTAGTATGATACAAAAATTATGAAAACATTGAATAGTTTTTGAAAAATATTCACTTTTAATAGCGAACGCGACAATCTTTGAAAATCAATATAAAATATTTTTTGTTAACTCAACTCAATTTTACTGTGAATTAAAATGTTCTGCCACTTACTTAGAACAATAGCGAAGTACTGATGATTTGTACACAAGAACGCGACATTAGAACATGAACAAATCAATTGAAACATTAATCCAGCTATGTTTCGCCTCTTTTAAAATGTTTTGTTGATAGAAGAATTTCATAATAAATACAATACCAGAGAGAAAATGTCATTAAAAGAAAATTTTAGATTGCAAGTTTGAGCCTTAATTATACCTGAAATTACTTGAACAATTCTTTATTACAACCGAGCGATTAAATTATGACGCCATTATAAATGTCACGTGCTAGATCATATTAAAGTTTGTATAAAACAATGCAAATATTTAAACATAACAATAATAACCAGTAAGCCACATTATTGTACTTCCAATTCTTGTGGGAAATGAGTTCTAATTTTTGTCGCATTCTGGATACCATGTTTATTGCTAATAAATTGGAAAAACAAAACCTACTAAATATAGTGCTACTAAATAGCTATTAAAAATTGAAAGCAAGAAAACAAATTTTTAAAATTTTCATTATTTATTCACTGCAATAGCGCTCAAATGTCGCGTACTGGACCATGGAAATGCCCATATATCAAACCACTAAACTAGTGATATCTTTACTGCTTTTAAAGCTCCTAACACTTGTCATCCACATATACCTGAATTTTATTTTAGCCACTTTTATACTCTTTACAACACTAAAGATTTTTATGATATTTGTTGTAAAATTTAATATTACATACAACACAATTAACACTTTAACTACCCCAACTATTTAGTTTACTTTAGCTGCTCACTTACACGGTTTGAACAAACTACCGCTTTTTTATTACTTCATCTGGGAGCAGAGTAGTTAGTGTCTGTCAATCCGTCTGTCTGTCTGGCTGGCACTTAACAAAAAAGAATTTTTATGTTATAAATGAAGAAAAAAAAGAGTTTTTCTTTTTTATATTGTTTAAACAAATATGAGTATCATTGTGTTACACAAAAAAAGGGTGATGAATGCTACAAATAAAATAACAAATAATAATCGTAAAAAAACGGTAGCTAAAATACTCTATATAGAAAGAAGTACAAACAGAAATCGAAACTTTTTATCTCTGTTCATCTATGAATGAGAGATAATAAAATGGTTTTATGGCTCTGGCAATTCGTGTGTACAACATAGATGAGGATGATAGGGAGCAAAAGAGATACAAAAAAAGAGGTTAATGACATTATTGATTAAGTCGTTTAAAAAAACACAGAAAAGATAATGAAATTAAAATTGAAAATGAAAAATAATTTTAATTTTTAATGAAAAATATAAATTTAATTCAATAGTATTTAAATTTATCATTTTACAACTTTAACAAATGACAACAAAAAATTATTATTTAAACCCCTAAATGACGGTTTTTTTCGCTGTCACTACAAATGATGATGATGCTGCATCAAATATTGAAAATTAATAAAAATCATGATTTACGATGTGTCAATTTCAGCTGGTGCTGGTTATGTTGGCTGTTTCAATGCCATCTTTACAGTATTTTTTTATTTATATTTTTTTGGGATTTTGTTGGGGGCTACTGACTATTGTCAGTGGAGCTCCCTGCTGTGTTCTCTATGGTTTAATTGTGTGCAAAAAAAAAAACACAACATTTTTAACATGGGTTAAAAGTTGTGTGGTCCACCACAATTTGTTCAAAGTTGTTTTTTGCTGCTGGTGATATTTTTTATTAAAACCAGCAAAATAAAAAGGAGTTGTAATGGAAAAAATGTCAAAACCTTTATGTGTCTATAAATATGATATGTAGGTAGAACTGAATACATTTAATGGAAAAAATTAAGCTGCTTATTATATTTGTTTAGAAAGGAATAAATCTAGCGTGTTTTTATAAACATAAAAAAGAATAGCATTTTCATCACGGGAAGGAATCTAGAATTTTCGATAGGACCTTACCCGTTCCCAAATTTGATAAAACTACATTTTTAGCTACTTAAAAATTGTATTTTTGTACTTTTTTGTCACGTGCTAGATTGTAAAAACTAATGCAAATATTTAAACATAACAACAAATAGCAATAATCTTCATTATTGCACTTCCAATTCTTAGATATTTGCTTTATTCTAGATGAATTCGGAAATGTGTTCTTTTTTTTGTCGCGTTCTGATTACCATGTTTATTGCAAATAGATTGGAAATACAAAACCTATGAAACATAAAGCTAATGAAAATGGAAAACAAGAATAAAATTTTCATAATTTGTTCACTTCAAACTAACTAAAATGTCGCGTTCTGGACCATGGAATTGCCCATATATCAAATCATTAAACTAATGATAACTTTATCGCTTTTAAAACCTACTAAACATATGGCTACTAACTGGCTATTGAAAATAGAAAACAAGAAAACAAATTTTTAAATTTTTCATTATTTATTCACTTCAAAAGCGCATAAATGTCGCGTTCTGGACCACGATAATGCCCATATAGCAAACTATTAAACTAGTAGTATTATTCGGTATTTTTTCAAGTTTGTACCTTTTGAAACATTTGAAAATCTAAATTGATTCAAAGTTTTAGCCAAGACCTTTTCAAATCCTTCTGGCAACATATGTATTCCGAGCCATATTATCTGCTCATATTTTGAGACCAAGAACGAATCAAGCCAATTTCGGATACTCTGTTCTGAAGTCAAGCGTAATCCATAGAACGTTCTTCATCGATCCCAACAAATAGTAGTCCGACGTAGCAAGGTCTGGACTATAAGGCAGTTCAGGCAAAACCTCCCAACCACTTCTTTGTAATAGTTTTTAACAGGTATTGGAACATGTGGTGTAACGTTGTCATAATGGAATATCACGATTTCATCTGGTTGCATATTCTGGACGTTTTTCGGCCAATGATCGCTTCAAACGGTTTCCTGTGATCGCCTGGCCAGATTTAAGCAGCTCATAGTAGATAGGACAGTTTTTGTTCCACCTAATACAGACCATTACGTTAGCGCCGTAGATATTTGGCTTTGGTGTCGATTCGGCTGGTTGGTCGGGCTTCACGTACGATCTCTTCGCTTCGGATTATCATAATTGATCTATTTTCCTTCACTAATGATTCGTCGCAAAAATGATTTTCTTTTATAGCGTTCAGCCAGCATTTCTGACATACAAAATCGTCTTTTGAGGTCTCGCGGCTTCAATTCGTATGGTACCCAATTTCCCTGCTTTTGGATGAATCCTGCTGCTCGCAAACATTTTGAAATTGCTGCTTGAGTAGCTCCCAATAAATTTGCAAGCTCTTCTCGAGTTTTACAAAAATCTTCATGGAGTAATGAGTCCAATTCTTTGTCTTAAAACTTTTTTGACTGGCTTGAGTGATTTTTGTGTTCCTTCAAAAATCACCACTTCTGAATCAAACAAACCATCTCTCGCACGTTGACACCGATGGAACACATTCACCATCGGTGTTTTTCAATGCTACTTTTTTTTCAAATTAAAGAAGTAAAGCTAAACTTTGTTGGCACAAACTTATTTCATTCAAAATCCCTTAAAAACTAAACCTTCTTGTATTTTAATTATAAATTAAAAACCGATTAACTTCAAAATAATTTTAAATTCGAAATGAGAAAATATTTTTTTTATTTTAAGTGTTATTTCTATGACTGCTTTAAAGTTTTATTTCTTCCCTTCTTTAATATTATTTTTTTAGGCAGGCAGCCCTCAGTTTGCCCTTGACATGAGTATGCTAACTAATCTTGGTGTTTTTTCTATTTTAAATTAGAAATATTTTTCAATACACTTTATCAAGAAAATGTCTGCTTTCATAAACGTTTACCAACACCCTTCCTGTATCCAAACAAAAAAAAACCCAAAAAACTGCCAAATTTTGCATGGAATACATGTTTTTCCCCCTTGGAATGGGTGTTACAATGATAAACGAAAAAATTGTGTATGTATGCCATCAAAAGCACTCATAGCTAAAGGGAAAATGTAGCAGTAAAGTGGCCTTCATAAAGGCCTTATTTGGGAGACACAAGGGCAGCTAGCCGCATTGCACAATCATTTCTATTTCGTCTATACTTGTTCCAATGCCGATAGAAGCCCCATTTTGGAAGGGCTATTATAAGGAGTTCCGTAAGGAGACTTGTCAAACAATGGCTTTATAGAACATGCTCTGAGACAAGGCAGAGGCGAATAACTTTCGAATCTTCAATAATGTGTACATATGTCTTTTAGAAGGCCTTAAAAATTAAGCCCTACCAAATATTCCCACTGATTACATATCCACACACAAACATTTGTTTAATTACTGTAACTGTGTGAGTTTAATGCAGGAATAAGGGTAGAAATTTGTTGTAGAGGTATTAAAGCTTCAACAATGTTAGAAAACGTTATTGGTTGTTGCTGTTATTCCTGTCATTATTGCGGCGTTGGTGGTGGTGTTACAAAAGCTTAAAGAAAATAAGGATATTTGTGGCACATCATTAGTAGAAATCAAAAATGTTTTCGTTTTTTTCCATTTTGTGTTGTTATGGGGAACGCGACGGAACAAGGGGAGCAGCATTAATCAGTATGTGCTAGGAGTGGGGGCAAGATGAAAAAATATTGCTTACGATTGCAATAACTACAGAAATAAGGGTGTCGTTTTTTTTACTAAATAAGAATTTTAATTATTTTTTTCTTCGGCAATGAATGTAAGATTTTTAAGAGACGTTTTATTGGTAAGATGGAAGTATATGAATTTTTGGAAATTTCTTTACAATTTAAAAGACATATTTTTTTTAACACTTATAAAGAAATAAATGAACTAAAACAAGAATCTGCACAAGAACTTGGTCTAGAACCTGAACTGAAACTGAAACTGAACTAGAACCTGAACTAGAAGCCGAACTAGAAGCTGAACTCTAAGCTGAATAAGAAGATGAACTAGAACTGAACTAGAACTGAACTAGAACCTGAACTAGAAGCTGAACTAAAAGCTGAACTACAACTTAACTAGAACTGAACTAGAACCTGAACTAGAAACTGAACTAAAACTTGAGCTAGAACCTGAACTAGAACCAGAACTAGAATCTGAACTAGAAACTGAACTATAACCTGAACTAGAACTCAACTGTTGAACTAGAACCTCAACTAGAAACAGAACTAGAACCTGAACTAGAACCTGAACAAGAAACTGAACTAGAACTGAACTAGAACTAAACTAGAACCTGAACTAGAAACTGAACTAAACCTTGAACTAGAAACAGAACTAGAACTAGAACTAGAACCTGAACTAGATCCTGAACTAGAACCTGAACTAGAACTGAAGAAGAAGCTGAAATAAAAGCTGAACTATAACTGAACTAGAAGCTGAACTAGAACTAAAGTAGAAGCAGAACAAGAACTGAACTAGAAGCTGAACTAAAAACCGAACTAGAACTTGAACTAGGTAGAACCTGATCTACAAATAAATCCTAAACTAGAATTGAAATAGAAGCTGAACTTGAACTTGTACTGAACTGAACTAGAAGCTAAACTAGAAGCTGAACTATAAGCTGCACTAGAAGCTGAGCTAGAAGCTGATCTAGAACTGAACTAGAAGCTGAACTAAAAGCTTAACTAGAACCTGAACTAAAACTAGAACTAAGTAGAACATGATCTAGAACTAGAACTTGAACTAGAACCTTAACTAGCAACTGAAATAGAACCTGCACTAGAATCTAAACTCGAACCTGAACTAGATCCTGAACTAAAACTTGAACTAGAACCTTAACAAGAACCTGGACTAGAATCTGAACTATAACTGATCCAATTATTTCACCAATAATGCTGCTATTATAATAGCATTAAGCCCTACCTCAATGGGTTAAGTCTTCAACATTAACATTGTAGCATTCAGCACTTAAATCTCAGCTCAATGCAATAGAAAAAAACATAGACTTAAGAAAAAACCTCATAAAATAGCCAAACAACACACACTCAAAGCATGTCAGTGTAATAGATTACAGGCGTTAAACAACATGACATTACCATGGCGATTGCTAACGTTTTGATAGAGGTCTCAACATGAGATTTACGAGCTCAGCTAACAAACACATGAGCTTGCAAGCATACATATATATGCATTTTCAACTATTTACAACTATTTGTCTTTGAATTGTGGATTTTAGACTTTTAGACAAATGTCAAGCATTTGATAATGCATTTGGGGGAAAAAAAATTACTTAGAAAGACACACACAAATAAAAATCAAATAAACATTTTAAAGCTCAGCGAAAAAAATCCATTAGTGTAAACATGCGTGTCGAAATAAGACTAGAGGAAATTTATAAAAAAATTTAACTAAACTACAGTGCAGCTTAAAAGTGTAGAGACAAGAGATAAACTGCAAATTTATTAATAAACCATAACACTGTTTCGAAGCTGTGGATTCATATTTGTGTACTGGCTAAGTATGAGACAGAATAAAGTTCAACCATAACATTTATTAAATTTTAAAATTTTGCTTGTTTTTTTAATTTGATCCCACTGTTCGTTAAACTAATGTTTTCTACTGTTCATCACCAGCTAATACCATGTCCAATTCACCATGACATTCGCAGTGTTTATGTTAGCTGGATTTGTTTTTTGTTTTTTTTTCAATTCTAGGCTGTAATCATTATCTAAACTTGGCTGCTTTTTGTTGCCTTCCCGCATTTTGTTAAAATTAAAAGAAAACTTGTTATTAAAAACACTGTCAGTTAGTTACTTTGAATTATGAATAGTGTTTGTGGTGCTAGTGTGTCTCCTCTAAGATAAATGATCAAATGACATGCAAACAAGTTAGACTTTTATCATTTCCACAACTCATATGGACGTGTCTATGAATGTAAACTCATAAAACACAGTGAAACAAATGAATGAAAAAGCATCCAAGTACATTTATGTAAATAGAACAAATATATTTTTTATTAACAAATTGCAGTTTCCATATAATAAACCCGTTAAAATAATTTTTAATTTTTGCTTCCATTTTATTCTCCCCCAACCCACTGTACCTTTTCCTGATTTCTTTGCTATGCTTTTTAGTCAAGTTTTCTTCTTTTGCTAAATTGATTAATAAATTTGCCAACAACTTTTAATTAATTTAAAAAAGATTATGCGGACAGCCAACCATCCAACCAACCGACCAGCCAACTTTGCGGCCACCGTAAATTGATGTTGACAATTTATTTGAAATTTTAGACAGAGAAAATCTTAAAAAAACAGGTTGTTTTCTCATGACATTCACTCGCAACATGAGTAGTGGTACAATTAATCTGAAGATTAAAATTTTACACTTCAATTGAAATTAATCCATTAAAAAATACATATGAGAAATTTTAAAAATCTTTACAGTTTTGCGAAATAAGAAGAAACAATTTTAAAGAAAATTACGCTTAAAATGACACATAAAGTATACGAAGAATTTAAAAACGGTAGACAAATAGTTGTCAAATAAATCGTGTTGAAATGGTGGAGTATGGATGTGAGAATAAACTGAAACTTTATTCCGTGTTGCAAAATTTTCAAAACTAATAATGATTATAGTCAATAAAACGGAGAAAATTTTGAAAACATGTCTAAGATTTCCAAGATCTGTTCTAATGCAGCTTCCATTTCAGGTTCTAGTTCTGGTTACTGTTCAGGTTCTAGTTCAGGTTCTAGTTCAGGATCTAGTTCAGGTTCTAGTTCAGCTTCTAGTTCAGGATCTAGTTCAGGTACTAGTTTATGTTCTACTTAGTTCAGGTTCTAATTCAGTTCTAGTTCAGTTCTAGTTCAGTTCTAGTTCAGTTCTAGTTCAGTTCTAGTTCAGTTCTAGTTCAGTTCTAGTTCAGTTCTAGTTCAGTTCTAGTTCAGTTCTAGTTCAGTTCTAGTTCAGTTCTA
Source organism: Calliphora vicina (assembly GCF_958450345.1). Classification (NCBI taxonomy): domain Eukaryota; kingdom Metazoa; phylum Arthropoda; class Insecta; order Diptera; family Calliphoridae; genus Calliphora; species Calliphora vicina. The sequence goes on along the minus strand of NC_088784.1, from coordinate 96,093,955 downwards.
GTTCAGTTCTAGTTCAGTTCTAGTTCAGTTCTAGTTCAGTTCTAGTTCAGTTCTAGTTCAGTTCTAGTTCAGTTCTAGTTCAGTTCTAGTTCAGTTCTAGTTCAGTTCTAGTTCAGTTCTAGTTCAGTTCTAGTTCAGTTCTAGTTCAGTTCTAGTTCAGTTCTAGTTCAGTTCTAGTTCAGTTCTAGTTCAGTTCTAGTTCAGTTCTAGTTCAGTTCTAGTTCAGTTCTAGTTCAGTTCTAGTTCAGTTCTAGTTCAGTTCTAGTTCAGTTCTAGTTCAGTTCTAGTTCAGTTCTAGTTCAGTTCTAGTTCAGTTCTAGTTCAGTTCTAGTTCAGTTCTAGTTCAGTTCTAGTTCAGTTCTAGTTCAGTTCTAGTTCAGTTCTAGTTCAGTTCTAGTTCAGTTCTAGTTCAGTTCTAGTTCAGTTCTAGTTCAGTTCTAGTTCAGTTCTAGTTCAGTTCTAGTTCAGTTCTAGTTCAGTTCTAGTTCAGTTCTAGTTCAGTTCTAGTTCAGTTCTAGTTCAGTTCTAGTTCAGTTCTAGTTCAGTTCTAGTTCAGTTCTAGTTCAGTTCTAGTTCAGTTCTAGTTCAGTTTTAGTTCAGTTCTAGTTCAGGTTCTAGTTCAGGTTCTAGTTCGGGTTCTAGTTCAGGTTCTAGTTCAGGTTCTAGTTCAGGTTCTTGTTCAGGTTCTAGTTCTAGTTCAGGTTCTAGTTCAGGTTCTAGTTCAGGTTCTAGTTCAGGTTTTAGTTCTGGTTCTAGTTCAGGTTCTAGTTCAGGTTCTAGTTCAGGTTGTAGTTCAGGTTCTAGTTCAGGTTCTAGTTCAGGTTCTAGTTCAGGTTCTAGTTCAGGTTCTAGTTCAGGTTCTAGTTCAGGTTCTAGTTCAGGTTCCATTTCAGATTCTAGTTCATGTTCTAGTTTAACTTATAGTTCAGGTTATGGTTCAGATTCTGGTTCAGTTTCTAGTTTAGCTTATAGTTAAGTGTTAGATCATTTCAATTTCAGTTCATTTCTCATATTAAGTAGTTGGCATGTCTTCAGCCTTTGGCTTTATTTGCATAAACATTTATAAATTTGTATACATGTTCATCCCCCAGGCCTTAAACTTCTCAAATAACTGTTGTATATGACTTGAAACATGATTTTTCTTAAAACTTAGTAAAACTTTGTTTAAATTTGTTTTAAATTCAGTATCATTAATCATTTCTTTAAATTAAATATATAAAGTTTTTAAGTTTAAGGATTAAAATAATCCAACACTTCTTTGTGTAATGAATACTGTGTTATTTTTTTTTTATAAATTCTCATTTTTTCTAAAACATTTAAACAAATCACTCTATTCATTTTGTTGAATGTTACAGAAAACACCTAGAAACCTAAATTTGTATAAATTAAAAAAACAGTATCCCTACAATATGTCATGTTTAACAAATGAGTGATTTTCAGAAAAAAAAAACTATATATATTCATAGTAGAAATCACCTGTTTTTCACTAGAATACAAGATAAAAAAAAAACAAATGTACCATGAGGTGACCCACATTATCTTTTCATAACTATACATTCATGTAAATTTACACATTTATAGTTCAACATTTTCAAAATCTAAACTGACATTAACAAAGTGTCAGTTTGGGTATAGTTTTTTTCCAACATTTCCACTTAAAATTTACATATGTATGTAATATACATATGTGTGCCTTTATTTAAAACAAGACCTTAAACAAATGAATTGCTGTCTTTAGTTTTCATTAGAAAAAAAGTATTCTTTTTTTTGCTAAATTTTCTAGTTGGAAAAATAACGCGTGTGCCACATATACATACCTTGAGTTTTGTTGTTATACTATGTGTATTTTGTTTAAATCCTGCTGTACATATGCTTTTTGTACAAATTTCTCTTAGTCATTGCTGGTAACAAATTTCCTACCTTTTGCTGCCAACAAAAAGGAAAGTAATTTCATTTTATTCATCATAATGTTTGGGACAAAAAGGTTTTCTCACTAGTTTGTGTAAAATACTACTCCTTGTTAAACTTCACACCTTGATTTTGATCCCTATTTCTACCTTCCTCCTCCTAGTTTGCAACGTTTTGCCTAACAATGATTATGAGTTTTTGTATATATTAATTGTAGTCCTTTATAACAAATTCTTTACTACCCCCAACCTGAATTCTGTTAAATATTTTAGCATTTTGAAAACACCAGCTGCCTTAAACAGGTCATTAGAGAGGATTAATGGGCATTTAAGCTAAAATTATATTAATCTGTTTTTCTTAAGAATTTAGACACTGTAAGAGTGTGTTATAAATGACCATAGTTTTATTTTTTGTATATTTAATAATTTTAATATAAATTTATTTAAATTAATTTAAGCTTTTTCTGTTTATTTTACTTTCAGGTATGTGTTCTAATTGTTATTAATTACTGAAAGGTTAATATGGTAATGGTTATGAAAACTGCTCATTATGGTTAGTATAGCCACAGCAAAAAAAGGTAGAGTATGTTAACTATGTTAGTTAATAGAGAAAAATTGAGGAAAGTGGCCTTAAGACAAATTGTTATGAATTTTTTAACATCAATCTAGAGCAATAATTATAAAAAATTGGATTTAAAATTGCTGAATCGTTTAGATTTACAATCGTTAAAATTAGTTTTTAAATCATCATTTAGCATCTATTAAAATTAAGGAATATTTATTTAAATTCTTTAAATTTCGTTTAAAAAAAATTAGCATGAAACTCAAAATTTAAAAGAAAAAATGTGCAACCTCGAAATGTAATGCGATTCATTCAAATTGTAGTACAAATCATGATTTACCATCAATAAAACATATTGTACTACTCCTAATGCAAAATATATAGAAAAAACACATGTGTGGAAAACCACACAACACGTAATATAATGCGATTTTGCGAAAAATTTCAGTATTTAATATTTAGATGACGGAAGAAAAGGTTTAAAAAAAACTTACCTTGTTTACGCTCTTGTGTAGTTTTCCACACATATGGTATGTCTACGTATTTTACACTAGCAACAGATTTTTTAATACATAAAATCAAATTGTAGTCATAATCATGATTGACCATCAATAAAATACATTCCTAGTGCAAAATATTCATAAATATCACATGTGTGGAAAACCACACAACAGAGTCAGAAACGCCACTTTTTAAATATTTTTATATAAATAAATTTTTAGAATAAATTTATGCATTTTCTAAGCTAAAACATTTGTTTTTTTATAACGCTCGTGTGTAGTTTTCCACACATACGTTATGTCTACGTATTTTACACTAGCAACAGATTTTTCACTCAAATTGTAGTGCAAATTATGATTTATCATCAATAAAACTTATTGTAATATTCCTAGTGCAAAATATACAGAAAAAACACATGTGTGGAAAACCACACAACGTATTTTTTTAAATATCTATATACAAATAAAATTTTGGGATAAATTTAAGCATTTTCTAAGCTAAAACTTTTTTTATAAATGTATAAAAAATGTTTCATGTTGTGTGGTTTCTCACACAATAGTCAAATGAGCGCTAAATCTTTATCTCAATCAATATTTTTTTATATAAGATTATAGAAGCACTTGTTTTTCTTACAAATTAGAATAACTTTTAATAGCAGAGTATAAGGGATCTAGTCTACTATTTTTTTGAAAATATTTCTCGTGTGTAGTTTTCCACACATACGGTATGTCTACGAATTTTACACTAGCAACAGATTTTTCAAACAAATTGTAGTTCATATCATGATTTACCATCAAAAAAAACATATTCCTAATGCAAAATATATATAAAAAACACATGTGTGGAAAACCACACAAAGGGTAAGCAAAATTTTGGAATAACTTTATGCATTTTCTATGCTAAAACATGTATAAATGTATCAAAAAGTTTAATTTTGTATGGTTTATAACACAAGAATAAGAATATAGCACCTTTTTTTTAAATTCGAATAATTGTTAATGTATGTGACCTACTACTACCGTCATCTAGTCTAAATAGTGTAAAACCGTATTAGAAGTAATAATTAAGTGTCAAACTTACCTTTCGTCTAATGTTACGAAAAAAAAAACACCTGCACTGTTATAAAAATAAGAAAAAATATATTTAATATTCTTTAATAAAACACTTGACAAAAAACAAATAAATAAAAATGTTATTAAACAAAAAGAGACAAATTGCTTTCAAAGATTAAATATTTAGAACAAACAGCTTTCTTTACCTTTTCTGTAGAAAGCATAAAGGTAGAATTAAAGCCATTGTAAATAAAGTATGTATTAATATTAATAATATTTTATTTGTAAATACCGTGTGTAGCCTACGCCACAGGATATTCCTGGCAGCTTTGCTATAATAACAAATCCCTTCAAGAAACTGAAGCAAGCTGTTTCCTTTGTATAGAACACACCTTCTTTCACCTACTACTACAACTGTTCGCTTGCCACAAATGAAGGATGACAGTCTAAGGTAGAAACAAAATATTAATTCCCTTAATACAAAAACACTGAGAGAGAAAGAGATAGAGATCAGGAGTATGTATGCATGTGTGGGTATTTATGACAGTTTAATATAATATGTCATCATAATACAATGAAACGTAAATAATATTTGACCATATTTTTCTTTTATTTTGTTTCTTCAATGTCGCAAGTAAAGAAAAACTAACAGCTTATAAAGACGGACGGACGGACTGACGGATAAAAAGTTTTTTTTTATTTATTGTTTGTTGATGTAAAAGCGAAGTATAAATATTTAAAGTGCTGTGAGAGTGTGTTTTTTTTTGTGGCTGTTGTGTTGTAGCTTTGAAAAGAATTATATAAATTTATGTTATTTTGGATTAATGTCAAAATATTATACAATATGTTTGTATGTTGGAGACAACAAACATTTCTGTTTGTCTGTCTCTTCCTTTCCTATATGGGGAGTGTTTGAAAAAAAAACTTATGAAATATTTAACTTGTCAAGAGGCTACAATTGGATTAAGAACACAAGAAGACAAGTAACAGCTCTTGAACTTGTTACATTTTTTTTTTCGTTTTTTCTTTCAAACTCACACTTGTTCTTATTTATGAAAGTCTCTATAGCAGTGGTCGGCACTGCAGTGCCACCAGGGATCGAACATGATCGCTTATTTACCTGCAACACGAATGCCAATCAAGTTTAGAAAAAATAACAAATAAGATGAAAAATCGAAGACAGAAATATAGAGAAATAAAGTACATAAGTAGTTATTATAACCCATGTTCTCCTTATGCCGATCACTGCCAATTTATTACAGACATCAAAAATCAAACAATAAACTGCTTTTTTCATTGGCAAAGAAGAAAAAAATTATTATTGAAGCAGTCCTCAGAACTTTAACACTCCTACTGTCTAATAATTTTAAAATTATTTTTATAAAATTTTTTAAATATTAAAGATCTCAACATCTTATTTAAACGTAACCATAACATTCTCTTTATCCCTATCCTTTCTACACTTCTTCATTGCCTCCAATAATACAATAAAAAACTGGAATTTTTATTTAAGGCTTTAAAATTTAAAAAGCTGTTGTAACGTCGAAAGTCAGAGTTCGTTTTCGACAACACAAATAAAACCTTTAAATATTATTTATTTTATTTTTTTTTATTATTTTATTGTCTTTGAAATTAAACTGTATGAATTTTGTTATTAATCTGTTTTATTTAAGTAATTGATTTAAATGTAACTGCTTTTAATATAAACAACGCCATCTATTATTCAGTGGCATAAACAAGTAGTCATTCCTACCATGGAATACAACACTACCAGTGTGTGAAAGATAAAATAGTACGCAAATTTTATAACTGTGTGTGTAGTGTTCTAGGGTATAAAAGGCGTGCAATTGCTGAACATCGATCAGTCTGTAAGGAAGTGACCAAGCGGTAAGAACAAATTTTGGTGAGGAGATTAACTCTCCCCAAATATTTTCTTATTGGGTACTTAAGGACAAATAGTGAGAGAGTAGTGATACATACAGAAGTTAAACTTCTAATTTGTCCACTATATTTCTGCCTAAAAAATCACTGAAGTTAACCTTCAAAGATTGTGGCATCTCTCAATTGTTCGTTAAACAGCACCTGGTTGTGTATACGGAGATTAAATCTCCAAATACTCAATTTTAGAACAAAATAGTTCTCCGCCAGCCTCCTCAACAGCAGTTTTACATAGTGTCAAGTTTTATGTTAAGTGTTTTGTGTTAAAATAAAGTACGCTTTATAACGTGGTGTGAAATAAAGTGTTTTATTTAGACGACCCTGGACTCCGCTGAACTTACCCCAGCAACCAGCGGAAACGTGTCGTTACAATTGGCGCCCGAGCAGGGACATTTCATTGTCCAACTTCAAAAAAAAAAAAATAATAATATATATTAATAAAATGCTGAAAACTTCGTGGGCATACTCCCTGAAACGGGAAGAATTGGTGAAGTACCTAGGCCAGGTCGGAAAAGATAGTGCAGGAAACGTAGACGAACTCCGCAAGAGGTTTGCAAAATTCCTGTCTTCAGACCATACCGAGAGTGAATTAAAAGAGCTTTTGGAATTACAATCAAAGCATGAGGCCACAAGTAACTTAGCTCCAACATCACCAATGTCAAGACTACAGATACCTTTGGAAGCATCTTCCATCCCAACAACCTCCCCGGTAAAAGTGGAGAATAATAATAAGACGGTAGACTCTTCAGCCGCAACTACGAGGTTGCCCATACCACCACCTAGTCATAAGGAACCACAACACTTACCTAGCGAAAGCCGTATTATGGTCATTGATTTGGTCAGAAAATGGGGATTAAAATATGACGGAGGCAAAGACCCACTAGGTTTCATTGAGCGGACAGAAGAACTTGCGGATATGTATAACATCGAACTGGATCAGTTACCACGAGTGATGCCGGAGTTGTTCAGAGAAAAGGCACTGATCTGGTTTCGGAATAACAACAGGCACTGGGAAAAATGGACAGCGTTTAAAGCTGATTTCTATGCATTTTTTCTTCCTACACGTTACTTTGAGAAGCTGGAGGACGAAATCCGTAAGCGTACGCAACGTTCTCGGGAGTCCTTTAGGGAATATGTGCTTGCCCTACAGGATCTAATGCGACACTCTGATCTTTCTGAAAAACAAAAAATTGAACGAATATTTCACAACGCTCATCCAGATTACCAGTGGTACATTCGGAGGAAGGATTTTAATACTTTAAGCGAGTTAATAGAGTTAGCAGATGAATTAGAGTGTATACCCACCACGTCACAATCCAGTCGCGGAGATCATCACCGAATGGTGAACACAAATCCAGATGATAACAAAAATCGTTTTCTATGGAAACATATTGAAAATTTACCAGAAAGTAAAAATAATGATAATAAAACATGCCTATTATGGGAAGAAGATAAAATAAAGGCAGTAGTGTTAATAGAACATCAATTAATTACTACCATCATCGACACCGGAGCCACCAGGAGTTTTATTACACCAAAACAAGTGGAACGAGTATCAGTTAAACCATTATACGTATCAGTAGACATCGATGTGCTTTTAGCTGATGGGTCCAAAAAGATAATTTCAAAAGCGGTTCGATTTGAAGTAACTCTAGGAAACATTACAGCCGAATGTAATTTTCTCATCATGAACGAGGCAACAGTAGACATTATCCTAGGGCTAGACATATTGCAGATGTTTGACACCACATTCAGTTGTGCAGGACTGATGGTAAAAAGCAAACATCCGGAACCAAGTTATTTTCATGATAGCCGTATTGAGAAGGTAAGCAGTATTTTTAATATAAATAAACCAGCAGACAAGACAGCCAGCGTAAATATAAACGAAGATAGTAATAAAATTCCAAACTATAAACTGGAAATTACACGTTTTTTGGAAAGAGAACTGCCAAAGTTTCAAAATATCACTGGGTTCTCAAATATCGCCACACATAAAATTGTTATGAAAGATGACCGCCCAGTCAAGATAAGGTACGCACAACGAAATCCTGCAATGCAAGCGATAATCGACGCAGAGGTGAATAAACTAATGAGTCGCGGATGTATAGAACCATCACACAGCCCATATAGTTTCCCAATTACATTAGTTAAAAAAAAAAATGGAACGTGGCGAACCTGTATGGACTTCCGACAATTGAATTTACGATCTGTCCCCGATGCTTACCCTCTACCGCGGATTGATGCCATTCTAAATAGACTTCGTAACGCCAAATTTATAAGCAGCATCGACTTGAAGGATGGTTACTGGCAAATACCATTGGATGAGGAAAGCAAGAAATATACTGCTTTCGCTGTATCTGGTCGAGGTTTGTATCAATGGCGTGTAATGCCTTTTGGACTGCATTCAGCACCTGCCACATTTCAACGAGCTTTAGACAGAGTGATAGGGCCGGAGATGGAGCCACACGCTTTTGCTTATTTGGACGACATTATTGTAATCGGTGCTACATTCGAGGAACATTTGGCAAATTTAAATGAGGTTTTTCGACGCTTGAGAGCAGCAAATTTAAAAATCAACCCTGAAAAATGTGAATTTTTCAAAACCGAAACGAAGTACTTAGGTCATGTGGTGGTGCAAATGGTATTCAAACAGACCCCAACAAAGTATCGGCCATAAGAGACATGTCCCCTCCAAAGAATTTGAAAGAAGTCCGAAGGTTCCTGGGCGTCACATCTTGGTATCGTCGTTTCGTTGCAGACTTCGCTACAATTTCAAAACCACTGACCCAACTCTTAAAAAAGGGTAAACATTGGAAATGGGGAGAAGAACAACAACATGCTTTTAATTTACTGAAGAAAAGATTGACAGAAGCCCCAGTGCTATCCTGCCCTGATTTTACTAAACCTTTTGTCCTACAAACAGACGCAAGTGATTACGGGCTCGGAGTAGTTTTAACACAAAATCTGGATGACACCGAGAGGGTAATATCTTACGCAAGTCGACATCTAAATGGAGCAGAAAAGAATTACTCGACTACAGAAAAAGAATGTTTGGCTATAGTATGGGGAATTCGTAAAATGAGGCCCTACTTAGAAGGTTACGAATTTGTTGTAATAACCGATCATCTATCCCTAAAATGGTTAAATAACATCGACAATCCGACCGGCAGATTAGCACGATGGGCTCTAGAGTTGCAACAATTTAACTTCCACGTTGAGTATAGAAAAGGAAGACAGAATGTGGTAGCAGACGCTTTGTCACGACAGCCGGTAGAGAACATTAACATGATTCAAACAAACAGTTCTGATTCATGTCCATGGTTAAAAGCACGAATAGCCGAAGTAAGTCAACAACCCGAAAAATTTTCCGATTACGCCATAGTGAATAATCAGTTATATAAACATTTTTCGCGAGATATAAATGATGAAGACAGCACGCCATGGAAATTATGTGTTGCCTCCCCATTGAGAGAGCAGGTTATCAAAGAAAATCATGATGCAGCAACAGGTGGTCATCTGGGAATAAGAAAAACTATCAATAAGGTCGCTGCCCGGTATTACTGGCCAAAGCTGTCCAAAGATATTTGTCGTTACGTTCGCAGATGTGAGTCTTGCCAACGATATAAGGTAAATCAACAGCTACCAGCAGGAGAAATGCTTACCCGTATTCCCGAAGAGCCTTGGGCCACCATTTGCGCCGATTTCGTGGGTCCACTACCAAGGAGTAAACATGGTAACACGATGCTTCTTGTATTCTTTGACAACTTTTCGAAATGGTGTGAGTTAGTACCTTTAAGAAAAGCTACAGCGGAAGGCCTCGTTAAATCATTCCGTGAACGCATCTTGGCACGTTATGGTGCCCCAAAAGTTATCATTACGGACAATGGAACGCAGTTCACATCGAGGGTTTTCAAAAGATGTTTAGAAGACATTGGGGTACATCAACAGTTCACGGCTCCCTACACTCCACAGGAGAATCCCACAGAAAGAGCTAATCGAACCATCAAAACAATTATTGCCCAGTTATCTGATAAGCAGCATAACACATGGGACAAGCTTTTACCTGAAATAATGTTGGCCGTCAATACCAGTGTCTCCGAATCAACGGGTTACTCTCCTGCCTATATTACACAAGGCCGGGAACCTCGTCTTCCAAAAGCCCTCTATGATGAGGTCACAATGGGCACAGGAGCGCGGAACCCAAATCCGGATGAACGAGCCAACGAACTGAAAGAAGTTTTTTCTATCGTTAGAAGAAACCTAGTGAAGGCTTCACAAACCCAGCAACGCCGCTATAATTTGCGCCGTCGCAATTGGAAACCAAAAATTGGTGATCAAGTTCTAGTTCGTCAACATCCTCTATCCAAAGCCATTGATAACTTCGCTGCTAAACTCGCACCGAAGTATGGGGGGCCTTATATAATCAAGGGATTTGTGTCCCCGGTTATCGTGCAAATACTTGGAAAGAATGGCTATATGCGAACTGCGCATCTGAGTGAATTGAAATCATATTGCTATAAAAAATCATAATCATTCGTATAAATAAATTTTCTTTTTGTGTTTATCTTCCAGATCCAACATCGAAATAAAAAGAAAAAAATATATATCCTCGAAAAAAATGAGTGACGACAGAAAAAAGTTCGAAAACACTCGCAAAAGGTTCCGACAAAACATGGAAAAGGAGAAGGCCAAGGTGAGAAAAACGATTTTCCTCGATGATGACGATGTTCCTACTACCAGTAGAGGTAAAAATAATGCATCTAGTCAACGATTTGGAGCTGGAACCAACAGAAAGTCACGGCCACCAACTAAAAAGAGCGAGCCAGCATGTTATTATCGCATGTCAACCCATGATAATAACCATAAGACGCAGTCCTTTGTGGAGCAGGAGGTAGAGCCGGAAAATTTGAATGAAAATCCCTGGTTCAAGGAGCCAGAAATAATTATTTTGGACGATGAAACTGAAACTCCGCCGCGACCCGATGAAGATGACACGTGTTTCATCGGCCTGCCTGAGGCCGAATCTCTTTTGACCGGGCCATATCTACCAATATTAGAGGAAATCCAACGCACTTTCTTTGGGTTTGATGACCGAACAATCTGTGTGCGACCACGAACACCTCCTTCACCACTTCCTCCCAGATCACCATCATCGTTAGACTGGGAGAACGAAAATTTCCATCCACCAACGCCCCCTCCTAGACAAGGGTTGGGTTCTGTGGAAATAAAAGATCGGCAGTACCTTCACTTGGGAATGAGATGCTATGAAAGATCACTGGTAGTTCGTTTAATGGTTCCTTCAACGCAACCAACAGAAGGGATTTGCTATCAATCCGTAAACGAATGCCATACAGTTGAACCGGAAGCGTACGTGGATTTAACTACTGAATCACCGCACTCAGTTTCATCTAGTGTCCAAATTAATTCAAATAATGAGCGCATCCCTATTACACCAGGCAGGGATTGGCTTAGTCCAAGGACCGGAATGTACCAAAATTCACCGTTAAATGTTCGCCATCTTACCGTCACAAAGGAGACCTCGCCCTTGCCATTTCACCAACCTCCAATAATCAGAGTTACGCCATCATCATCTTCTTCTAAATCATCGTCATCATCTTCTGCTAAACCATCACCGTTACCTAGATCCTCACCAAAATCACTGTCATCATCATCACCGTCTTCTAAACCATCATCATCACCGTCTTCTAAATCATCATCATCACCGTCTTCTAAATCATCATCATCACCGTCTTCTAAATCATCATCATCACCGTCTTCTAAATCATCATCATCACCGTCTTCTAAATCATCATCATCACCGTCTTCTAAATCACCATCATCTTCTTCTAAACCATTACCGTTACCCGAACCTGCACAAAAATCATCGCCATCATCATCTTCTACTAAATCATCATCTTCATCAAACTCATCACCATCAACATCTTCATCAAACTCATCGCCATCATCAACATCTTCATCAAACTCATCGCCATCACCATCTTCATCAAAACCCTCACCTGCATCTGTACTTGTACAAACAAAGGATTCAGTGCCATCCCGTTCGACAACACCACCCATTCCAACGAGCCCAAAAACGATACCTTTGTCACAAGCTCCGGAGAAAATAAAACAACTGATAAATGAAGTACTAGCTGGTCGAAAAGGACAGAAACAACTACGCTTGATGAGGATAGTCAAGGGACAGCATTTTCGAATATTGGTATCTCGAAGCGGAAACGTTCGGATTTTGTGGATACAGACAGAGGGGGAGGGAGAGTAGTGTAACGTCGAAAGTCAGAGTTCGTTTTCGACAACACAAATAAAACCTTTAAATATTATTTATTTTATTTTTTTTTATTATTTTATTGTCTTTGAAATTAAACTGTATGAATTTTGTTATTAATCTGTTTTATTTAAGTAATTGATTTAAATGTAACTGCTTTTAATATAAACAACGCCATCTATTATTCAGTGGCATAAACAAGTAGTCATTCCTACCATGGAATACAACACTACCAGTGTGTGAAAGATAAAATAGTACGCAAATTTTATAACTGTGTGTGTAGTGTTCTAGGGTATAAAAGGCGTGCAATTGCTGAACATCGATCAGTCTGTAAGGAAGTGACCAAGCGGTAAGAACAAATTTTGGTGAGGAGATTAACTCTCCCCAAATATTTTCTTATTGGGTACTTAAGGACAAATAGTGAGAGAGTAGTGATACATACAGAAGTTAAACTTCTAATTTGTCCACTATATTTCTGCCTAAAAAATCACTGAAGTTAACCTTCAAAGATTGTGGCATCTCTCAATTGTTCGTTAAACAGCACCTGGTTGTGTATACGGAGATTAAATCTCCAAATACTCAATTTTAGAACAAAATAGTTCTCCGCCAGCCTCCTCAACAGCAGTTTTACATAGTGTCAAGTTTTATGTTAAGTGTTTTGTGTTAAAATAAAGTACGCTTTATAACGTGGTGTGAAATAAAGTGTTTTATTTAGACGACCCTGGACTCCGCTGAACTTACCCCAGCAACCAGCGGAAACGTGTCGTTACACTGTGTATAAATTTCACAATTTAAATCCTTTTCATGACTATCTACCATGCTGTAACAGCACAATGAAAGTAGGTTTTTATAAATTTTAGACGGCAAAAAAAATGTGACAGCTTATGTACCAAGAAATGATATTAAATGCTTCATGAGGATGGTGACGATGTGTGTAACTGATTTTGAGCCTTGTCAAATCATATAATCCTTTTAAAACATGCCTCAATGTGTACAAGAAAGTATAAAATTTTATTTAATAAGACATAAAGTGAACGGAATCAATAAGGAGTTAAAGGAAAATGGCACATAACAAACAAGTACTCTAGATATTCTCTAGAAAAGAGCTAGTAGTTGCTGCTAGATTTTTTTTAGAAAATAACTAGCAGTTGCTGCTATATTTTCTGTAGGAATTACCTAGAAGTTGCTGATTGATTTTCAATAGAAAATAGCTAGCAGTTGCTGCTTTAATTTCTATAGCAAATAGCTAGAACGGCTAGGTTTTCTAAAGAAAATAGCTAGCAGTTCCTGCTATAGTTTCTATAGAAAATAGCTAGCAGTTGCTTCTGCTAGGTTTTCTATAGAAAATAGCTAGCAGTTGCTGCTATAATTTCTATAGAAAATAGCTAGCAGTTGCTGCTATAGTTTCTATAGAAAATAGCTAGCAGCTGCTGCTAGATTCTATAGAAAATAGCTAGCAGTTGCTGCTATAGTTTCTATAGAAAATAGCTAGCAGTTGCTGCTATAGTTTCTATAGAAAATAGCTAGCAGTTGCTGCTATAGTTTCTATAGAAAATAGCTAGCAGTTACTGCTATAGTTTCTATAGCAATAGCTAGCAGTTGCTGCTATAGTTTCTATAGAAAATAGCTAGCAGTTGCTGCTATATTTTCTACAGAAAATAGCTAGCAGTTGCTGCTATAATTTCTATAGAAAATAGCTAGCAGTTGCTGCTATAGTTTCTATAGAAAATAGCTAGCAGTTGCTGCTATAGTTTCTATAGCAAATAGCTAGCAGGTGCTGCTATAGTTTCTATAGAAAATAGCTAGCAGTTGCTGCTATAGTTTCTATAGAAAATAGCTAGCAGTTGCTGATATAGTTTCTATAGAAAATAGCTAGCAGTTGCTGCTGTAGTTTCTATAGAAAATAGCTAGCAGTTGGTGCTCGATTTTCTATAGAAAATAGCTAGCAGTTACTGTTACATTTACTATAGAAAATAGCTAATAGTTGCTGCTAGATTTTCTATAGAAAATAGCTAGCAGTTACTGCTATGTTTTCTGTAGAAAATATCTAGTAGTTGCTGCTAGAGTTTCTACGTAAAATAGATAGTAGTTGCTGCTCGATTTTCTATAGAAAATAGCTAACAGTTGCTGCTAGATTTTCTATAGAAAATATCTAGCAGTTGCTGCTAGATTTTCTATAGAAAATAGCTAGCAGTTGCTGCTAGATTTTCTATAGAAAATAGCTAGCAATTGCTGCTAGATTTTCTATAGAAAATAGCTAGCAGTTGCTGCTAGATTTTCTATAGAAAATAGCTAGCAGTTGCTGCTAGATTTTCTATAGAAAATAGCTAGCAGTTGCATCTATATTTTCTATACAAAATCTAGCAGCAGCTATTTTCAAACTATTTTCTGCTGCTATATTTTGTATAGAAAATAGCTAGCAGTTGCTGCTATAGTTTATATATTAAATAGCTAGCAGTTGCTGCCAGATTTTCTATAGAAAATAGCTATAGACTTTCCCATTACCATAATTAAATATTTAATAGGAAACTTGATAGTTGTTTGCTAACGCATTTCTTTACTTTTCAAATGAATTGCTTTATAAGTTTACAAACTCCATAAAAGTTTTTGCAACATCCACAAACAGTAGCAAAACTATTATTTATTTAATTATTATAATGTACTTGTATCTGTTTCTTTCCCTTCTTTGTTTTAATCATCTTAAAAAAGGACCATTCAATACATTTCATTTAATTTGTTTGCCCTAATAATTTTTCCAATTGCTTCACTTCGATGTATTGCAGCAAAGCAGGGTGGTTGGTTTTTGGTGTTGCAATGTTAATATTTATGAATATTTCTCAATAAGTTTCATTAACCATACAAGAGGGTTTTGCGAAAAGAGCAATGAAGCTTGAAATCAATATTGCAACTTTGATGAGTTTTCTTATAGTTCTGTAGTAAGGGGCGGGTGGTGCTGTAGTATAATAGAGTGAGAGATGAAACAGATAATAGCAAATAATTGAAAAAGAAGGTCATGAACTGCTATAGCTGCAAATGGGGTTGAAGTTTTGTAATGAAGTTGTAAAACAATAAGCAAATACAATAGAGTTATGACTAAAATAATAAATAGAGACATTAATAGAAAGACCCCAATAATATCTTATATTTAAGGAAATGTTTATTTTATTTTACTATATTCTATACGTAAATTTGTTAGTTGAAATCGTGGTAGATTAAGATTAACATTCAATAAATTTGAGCATTAAAATTGCCCCAGAACTCTTAATATTTGCCGGTTAAATTTTAATAATCATAACAAGAAAAAGAAACAAACATTGCAAAACTAATTTTAGACTGACTCCCTGCTAGTGCGTGTTAATTAAATGATAAATGTATGAATCATTTTCTCTAAATGTCTGATAATTTGCTAAACAAAACACTGTATTTTCTTGAATACAACAACATGATGTGTAAGGGAACTATTTTGCACTGTGCTGCCGATGTTGCAACAACGCAACGTAATATGAAACACTTGTAGCAACTTTAGGAGCTAAAAATAATCTTTAAGAAAACAGGGCATACATGCAAATCATATGCAGCAGACATGGTAGATTTTGTGTAACAGAAGTTGTTTTGCCAGGTTTTTATTATTTTTTTTATTTTTTTGCGTGAATTACAGCGAAAATTTATGAGTCTTTAAGATCATTTAATAAATTTTAAATTTAGAGATATGTATGTACTTTAGAAAAGTGCCAACAAAACACTTGAGTGTAGAATAGAGAAATACAGAAATACTTTTGAAAACTTGGCAAAATATCAATTTAGGATTATTTTAAGTGAGTGGAAACACCATTACAAAGTGTATATTTGCAAGAAATGATAGGAAATTGTGCAATGGATTAGCTATAATGCAACTAAATATAGTTAATAATATAAAGCAGTTTAGGCTATATTTTCTATAAGGAAAATTAAGCAATTTCTTTATGATTCTAGTAGAAAATCAGGCACTTTTTTGCTAAACATTCTATAAAGCCATCAAATGGTTTCTGCTAGGTTTTCTAGAAACTTCTAGCAGTTTCTATAAAAGAAATTAGTCAGTTTTTTACTTTTTTTTACATAAATCAGTTTCTTCTATATTTGCTATAAAAAAAATAAAGTCAACTCTGTATTAATATCGATAGCAGAAATTAACTGCTTGCTAATAACTAAAGCAGTTCTTTCTAGATTTTCTATAATGATTTATCAAACTGATTTTGCTAATTTTTGTTAATAAATAAGCAGTTTCTTAGATTTTTTAAGAAAATCTATCAGTTTATGTTAGATGTTTAATAAAACAGTACCAATAAGTTTCCGTAAAAAAATCAATCGTTTTGTAATAAGCAAATTAGGCAGTTTCTACAGTAGTTTTGTCAGCAGTTTCTGTCAAAAACACAGTCGTTTTTTACAATAATCATCGACCAGTTTCTATAAAAATTGTAAGCTTTTCCACATACAGAATATCAAAAAGTTTCCTCAAATAAAATCGAGAAATTTCTATAAAAAACGATGAGTTTTCGCTAAGAAAATCAAGCAGTTTGTACAAAGAAAACCAAGCAGTTAGTATGAAGAAATCTTGGCAGATTGTACAAAGAAAATCAAGCAGTTTTCTTAAATGTTTCCATTAGGCAAAATTTTGTACAAAGAAATCAAATAGTTTCTATAAGGAAAATCAATCAAATTCGTTAAAGAAATGTATGTAGTTTGTACAAAGAAAATCAAACAGTTTCTATAAAGGAAATAGACTATTTCTATCAGCAGTTTTGGTGAAGAAAACCAAATAGCTTCTGGATAACTTTCGCAGAGAGAACTGAAGATGAATATGCTAGATTTTCTATAAAAAAATCATAAGGAAAATCAAACAAATTTTGTCTTCAGTTCCTGTGAAAAGAATCAAGCGGTTTCTACAAATAACATCAATGAATTTTTATAAACAAAGCAAGCAGTATAAGAAAGGTATAGTTTCTAGGCAATCAAACAGTTTCTATTGGGTGTATGACTTAAAAATGCGGGATTTTTTTCAAATGTTTAGCTTTCATTTTGAAACATAGTATTGGCCATTTTTAGCTATTTTTCCCATTCTTCTGGAAACATATGGATTCCGAGCCAAAGGAATTGCTCATCTTTTGAGACCAAGAACCAATCAAGCCAATATCGGATACTATGTACCAAATTGATGCGTATCCCAGAGAGATCGATCTGCGTCGTTCGAAACAAATAATAGTCGGACGGGGCACGGTCTGGTCTAAAAAAGCGGGTGAGGGGAAACTTCCCAACCACTTCATTCTAAATACTCTTTAGCAGGTATTTCAACATGTTGCCGAGCGTTGTTGTGATGGAATAATACGGTTTCTGTTTCGGCAAATGCTCGCTTCAAACTAATCAACTGCGTTCGGTACAGGTTCCCTGTGATGGTCTGTTCAAATTTCAGCAGCTCATAATAAATAAGAACCCTTTGCTCCCACCAATTACAGAGTAGTACCTTAGTGCAGGCGCGAATCCAGAGGGGGTGAAATAGGAAATTCCCCCCTCCAAAACCGAAAAGTTTTCATATAAAAACGGAATAAAAAGAAAAATGTAGAACAAATTTTAATTTAACCACCCCCCCCCCCCAAAAGGTTGACCTGGATCCGCGCCTGCCTTAGCCCATGAATATTTGGCTTTGGTATCGTTTCGGCTGATTGCACGGCTTTCACATACGATCTCTGACGCTTCGGACATGGAAAATCGTCCTTCAAGTTCTGTCGGCTTCAATGCACATGGTACACAATTTCCCTGAATTTGGATGAATCCTGCTGCTCGCAAACATTTTTAAATTGCTGCTTGAGTAATTTCCAATGATTTTTCAATCTCTTATTGAGTTTTACAACAATCTTCATGGAGTTATGCCTCCAAATCTTCGTCTTCAACTTTGTTTGGCTGCGCGATCTTTATCTTTCGTGTCAAAATCACAACTTTTGAACCGCACAAACAATTTCTCGTACGTTGAAACCGATGGAACATTTTTTTTCAAATGAAAGAAGTAAAGCAAAACTTCCCCCATATGAAGCTGTATTGGTACAAAATTCTACATTCTCGAAGCAAAAAAAACTTTGTTGTTTACACTATAATTTTCAATAACTAAGTGAGAATTAATAACAGATATGTAATAAATTCAACAAAAAAAATCACACAGTTTCGAGGAAGAAAATAGAGCAGTTTCTCTAACATAAATCAGCAGCTTTTATGAAGTCGTAGAAGAACAGAAGTCCGTGCATGATACCAACTAACCATTGCATGGAGAGTAAGTTACAAAAATGAAGACAATGGGCTAACTCAGACTTTACTAGTCAGCTTTTCTTAATCAGAGAGCAATATGAAGATTCTCGGTTTCCAGAAGATCCGTTCATATCGAACTATAAGCTCCAAGATATCATATTTGTTAGGAGAGTTCAATTAGAATAAAACGAGGGTTATTTACTGACCGATAAAATATCTTTTACCGGCTCTGGTGCCTAACTACATAGAATAGACGTATACTAGGAAGTGTTTTAGTTTGTTTGGATGAATGTAGTGTTTTTAAGGAGGACATTCTGGCGTTCCTTAAACTTTTGAACTTATGTTAACATAGAGAAACAGGCCATTTGAAGATTTCATTTGAATTTGTTTTGCGCACATGGATTTTCGGAAATCCGTTTATATCGAACTACATGCTCACCGAAATCAACTTCGATAGAACACCCCCAATAAAGATTCTGGATATAGATGTTTAGAAGAGTTCTATTAGATTAAAATGAGGGTTATGCCATAACTACTGTCGGTTCTAAGATGATATAAGACACCAGCTCTTGTATCTATATATTAGGGTTGAATACAAGGAAGTCTTTTTGACAGGTAACGAACTGGATCTGGACAGAGTTAGTATTAGGGTAATCATAGGTATTTCGCGTGTGGTCAAATGGTTGTTTTAGACTGCAGAGCATAGTATCTGTCCTTGTCCGATGCTGCAAGGCCACAGAAAATATTTCCACAATGGATTAGAATAAGTTGTAAGCTAGAGGATATTTTTTCCTTCATCATGGAATAAAGAGGTTTAATTGAAGATAGTTATTAAAGCACTTATGCAAGAGTAGATCTTCGGTTTCCTAGAACATATAACCAAGATTGCTTCTTTATTAAGGCGATTGAATGGAAAGAAAATAAAGCTCTTCCTCTTACTTTGTGTCCTCCCTACTATTACAGTAAAGTAAAAAAAGCTCATTTAAAATTCACACTTCTAAAACTGTGTTCATTATCTAAGTTTTAGTGGTCATTTAATATGCGACACAACTATGTCGTTTTTACCCTTTCATGCTTAATGACTTTAGTTTTTGCATTAAAACAACAAACACTTAAAGTGCCAGGGAAAAACTGTCATTAACTCGAGTCGCATAGCGTTAAAGGTAAATAAGGGTATATATTTAACGCCTTTTAGTGCAACCAATTCAAGGGTCGAACAGTCAAATTATTTAAAACAGTTTAAATGGCTACAAACAATATGTGAACAAATTGTCAGCGAAACTACTTTAAACAGATGGACACTCATACGGTGGCACAAAGTGTATCAATACAATATGAGACGGTCAAAAAATGCTAATTAAAAAATTGTGTTTTTTTTCTTCTGTTGTCTGCACAATGGAGCACAGCGAGTGTGTGGCCTGGCTGTCACAGTAGGAAGAAGGAGTAAGTCTGTGTTGTCGTGTGTAAAGCGGTAAAATTACAAAGTCATTACAAAACGTAGACATGTCTGTACAAACAATGACAAACGTTTTATATTGCAACGTCAATGTTGTAACTCAACTCAATTTGGGTTCTTTCAACCAACTGTGAAATGACACTGGCGTCATTCGTGACATAGGAAATCATTACACAAACATACATATATACATACAACACATGTGTGTTTTGTTGCAACTTCTGCTGAAGGAGGACCCACCTCAGGCTGCCATCACACAGTCAGTCTTATTATAGCGCACTGGTGCGTTTGTAATGAATTGGAAAATGAACAAAATCAACATTATTTTTTTGCAGTAAATGTTTTGCATAACAATTGACAAGCATTTTTACAATATTTTTCCAACAAATTTACAATTAAATAAAGGATAATGATGTATTAATCAAATGTTTATTGTGCGAGCAACAATGCAAATAATGATTGTTTAGAGAAATATATAAAAATAAAGAGTTAGATGGTTAGTTGTGTGCACAATGGGGCAAAAATTGTGGAATCGCAATTATTTATTGATTTTCATGACAAGGAGACAAAGGAAAGATTTTCTTTTAAAGAAATTACTACTGAACTTTATAGAAATTTAGTCATAGTGTTTATAATACTGGTGCAAGGTAATGCAAAGAGTAGCTAGTATGAACACAAGTTAATGCTATTACTGTTTAAATTGAAACCTAATGAAATCGTTGCTGTTATATTTATAGAATATGTATTTCTTTTAATTAAACTCTATTTATATACAAATAACAATTCAATCACATGTTTGCCTTAGCTTGGCTGAAATTTCAATTATAGAAAGTCTTAGTAATTCTATAACAATTATTATAAATTTTATTATTTCATTAAAAATTTGTTTCTATCATTATTATTATGCTTTAGTAAGTAAAAAGAAAATGTTTGGTATTTTATTTTTTTAATTATTTACTGAATTTTCTTCTTTTAATTAATTGTCAAGATTGATAGAAATATAAATGAAATATTTTCTTTTTTTATTATTATTTATGTATTTTTTAACTGATAAGAGAGCACTTTAGAAAAGAAGATGTTTGAAATAAAAAATTTTTGTTGGATTTTAAAGCAGCAAGAAATTGAAAAATCTTGTTAAAATAAAATCATAAAAAAGTAATTTTAATTGCATCTTTTTATAGAGTTTTTCTTATGTTCTTAAATAGTTTAAAGTGCATTTCAAGTATTTTATCAATTTTTAAGAAACAAATATTTTTTATTATTTTGTTTTAAAACGTGAGAAAATGTAAAATAAATAAGTAAAAGTTTTCTTTCTATCTATGACTTTAAATACACAATTTTTAAATTTTGTTCCTTTATTTAGAAACCTTTATACAATATAAATTTATTCAAAGTATTGGCCATTGTTATCTCTGACCTTTTCCCATCTTTCTGGCAACATATGGATTCCGCACCAAAAGAACTGCTTAACTTTTTAGGCCAAGAACCAATCCAGCCAATTTCGGATACTTTGTTCTGAAGTGTAGCGTATCCTAGAGACAGCGTTCTTCATCGATCGAAACAAATAGTAGTCGGACAAGGCAATGTCTGGACTATAAGGCGGGTTAGACTAAACTTCCAAACCGCTTCTATTTAAATTATTTTTAACAGGTGTTGCAACATGTGACCTAACCGCATGCCGCATATTCTGAGCGTTTTCCGGCCAAAGCTCACTTCAAACGAATCATTTGCGTTCGGTACAGGTTCCCTGTGATGGTCTGACCAGATTTCAGCAGCTCATAATATATAGCACCCTTTTGCTCTCACCACATACAGAGCATTACCTTAGCGCCATGGATATTTAGCTAAGGTGTCAATTCGGCTATTTAGCCGGGCTTCACATACGATCTCTTACGTTTCGGGTTATCGTAATGGATCCATTATTCATTGCACGTAATGATTCGGTGCAAAAAACGATTTTCTTTTATATCGTTCAAGCAGCATTTCGAACATACAAAATCGTCTTTCATGGACTCTCAGCTTCAATTCGTATGGTTCCTAATTTCTCTGCTTCTGGATGTATACTTCTGCCTGCAAACGTTTTGAAATTGCTGTCTACATGGAGTTATGATCCCTAATTCTTGGTCTTCAAACTTTTTTGGCTGGCCTAAGCGATCTTTGTCTTCCGTTTCAAAATCACCACTTCTGAACAGCACAAACTATCTCTCGCACGTTGAAGACGATAGAAAACATTCACCATAAACTTTGGTGAGCAATCAGTCTGATTCAGCGACACTTTTTTATACCATACACCACCATAGTGGGGAGGGTAATTCTTGATAACTTGTAATCTAACCAGCTATTGATTGTTATTTTTGTTTAATTTTCGATAATTTATTAAGATTTAACCTTGAGAACTATAAGAGCCGGCCACTGATTTAGAGTTGTAATTAGATCAGTGACCGGCACAATGAGATCATAACACATTAGTAAATGTATTGTAGTTTAGCATAAAGTCTATTTTCATAGAGACAAACTCCAGTTGGTTCTGTTTTTTCGTGTTCTCAACATCAGCATTCGTCCCTTGGTGGCTATGAGTGCCGACCTCTACATTAAATGTTCATTGTAGGAAATATCCTTAACATTTATAATTGCTGCTGACAGTTAGCTATTTTGTCATGCTGACATTTTACTACATGCTGTACAAAAGGAAATCTAGATATATCATTAAAATTTCTATTTAACATGACATGCCATTACATAGTAACCTTAGATACCAATTTCCATAACCTGTCATGTCATTGCTGACATTTATTTAATGCAAAAAATTTTTATAAAAAAAAATCCTTTAATAAAATTTCATCATCCAACAACATGACATCAAATTGAAAAACAACTACAAAAATATCAGTAACTGCTTACTGTTTGAATGTTTAAAGCTAAAAAAAATCCATAAAAATATTTTTTTCAAACTTTATTTAAAGCCTTTAGGATACGCAGGTGTTTACACAGAAATCACACACACGAGAAATCCTGTGTCATAAATTGAGAACGAGCAGCAAAAAAAAATAAAAAAAAGAGAAAACAAAATCATTGATGACTATGAAATTGTTGGCCATACAAATTGTCTGTACAATGCACAAATAACAATTTTTGTTTTATCCACAATTTGAATTGATTGCAACTACAATACATAGTAGATGTGGCAGTCATACATGCGTGCCACATGATGATGACTTAGCAAGAACAGCATCAAAAAAAGAAAATAATGATAAAACAGAAAAACTGAACAACTGAAAAACTCAAAAAATCAAGCACAAAATTTATGTGCACCTCAGTGAGTAAAGAGAAGCGTAGAGTTGTGGAAAATTTGCATATCAAGTCATATACATACAGATTGATTTCAAATAAATAAATGTCTTCTTCTACTTTTTTTTGTGTAGCCCTCACATACAGCGAACACATAGTGTAAAGGGGCGCTGAAAAAAAAACGTAGACAATTTGTAAAATATGCCGCAGTAAGACGTGATTATGGCTGAATTTTAAATATTTATTACTTATTGCTGCTTCTGTTTTTAAACGCCAAAGATACGAATATATGCAGCATTTGAAATTCACAGAAATTTTTATTAAAATTCTTTTATATAAATATTTTAACAATAATGGTTTTTAATTTCCTTTTTTTTGGCCATGGAGGGGATTATTGGTGTGTTATTGTGTTTCTTGCTTGATTTTATCAGCAATTTTTGAAAGTTCTAATTAGAATTTTTTTAATATCCTTAAATTATTTTCAACTTCCTTGTTATCCTAAGGACATTTATCTAATGTATTTCTAATTATAAGGGTAAATGCGTTTTACATATTCCTAACTTCTTGTACTCCTCATCACGGTAATAAATAATTTATTAATTCCACAATTGGTTGTCTTGACTGCAAACAAGCCCAAAAACAATTTATTTTGTATATGAAAACCATAGAAATTTGCGAAATCAGTAAAGATATTTGCCTTTAAGTCTCTAAAATGTTAATTTTTTTTCTAAAAACAAATCATAAGGACACGACGAATTGTTATTTGAGACGTTTAAACATTATTTTTTAATCTTCAAAGTCTATTTTTTACACTATTTTTTCTTTTTAAAATATTTTAATCTTTAATCCGATTTTTCACGAAAAGAGCTTTTTCACAAAATTAGTTTTTTACCAAACTAGAAAAGGAATAGTGCTATATTCGGCTATGCCGTATAAGGTAAGATTGATAAAAATTAAAAAAAAATTATCTAAAAACAAAATATTGATGAGAAAAAATTCGGGTTAAAAAAATTTCCAAAAGTATGACTTAGTAATTGACAATAAGCTAAAATCAAAGTAGTAGCGGTTTCTTGTTTTTATCACAACCACCTGCGGGCTGATTTCCTCGACTTTAAACAGCAACAGAAACAGGACTATATCCGATAATATTGCTCTATCAATCATGATTGTAAGTTATTTGGCTGCTTAGAAAAGTTGATTTCAACAGATATACAGAGAGACACTTTGCTCAAAATAAACTTTTTTTTGAATAATATGTTTTTCAATGAAGTTTTGTAAAAAAAACGAGTTTTAAGAAAAAATAAATTTTACCTGAAAAATCTCCAGATTTTTTCACGAAAATAAATTTTATTTCTTTTTACGAAAATAATTATTTAACAAATTTATTTCAAAATGTTCCAATATTTTATACAAAAAGAAATAGAGCTATATTCTGCTGTGCCGAATCTTATAAACCCTTCACAAAATTATACTTTAAAATACATTTTTTTAAATGTTTTTAGCTAAAAAAGTTTTAAACATTTTTTTATTTTTTTTTTAAAAAAAGTTTTTTCCATTTTTTTTTTTAAGTTTTTAAATATAATTTTTTAGGAAATATAAATTATGACAAAAAAATTTTTTGATGAAAAAAAAAATTGGGTTAAAAAAGATTTTTTCACGAACATAAATTTTATCTCTTTTTACGAAAATAATTATTTAACAAATTTGTTTCAAAATGTTTCATAATTTACAAAACAAGTAAGAGAGCTATATTCTGCTGTGCCGAATCTTATATACCCTTCACCAAATTATACTTTAAAATAATTTTTTTTGAATATTTTTAGCTAAACAAATTTAAAAATTTTTTTTTATAAATTTTTTATTTTTTTTTAAAAAAGTGTTTCCCATTTTTTTTTTAATTTATAAATATGACAAAAAAAAATTTTTGATGAAAAAAAAATTCGGGTTAAAAAATATTTTTCCCGATTTTGACCCAACTTACTATAGCCTTATATACATCTTTGCAATGGACTTTGAAATATCTATCATTAGATATCCATATTGTCTATATTAATTACTTAGTAATCCATATATAGATCAAAAATATGCCAAAAATCTAGGTTGTCCTGGTTATTTCCTTACATCTCATTTGTCGATTTTAAAAAGCAACCGGAGCCGGAAGAATTCCCGATATATTGATGAATGAATCATGTATGTAAGTAATTTGTGGGCTACGGAAAGTTGATTTCAACATGCAGGTCAGACGGACAAATTGTTTTAAAGCTTTGTTCACGAATACAGAAAAAGCTTTTTATGTATAAAAACAATTTTTTCTGTTAGAAAAGATTTTTTATAAAAAATTATTTGTATTAAAGTCCTTTTGTGACTTTGACACAAGATTTTTAAAAAAAGCTTTTTTTGTGAAAACTATTTTTTATGTGTAAAAAGCTTTTTTAAAAAAACTTATTTTTCTAAAAAGATTTATCTTTGTTTTTTTGTTTCTTCACTGAAAATTGTTTCTTTTTGTATGAAAGTCAGAAATAAGCCATTCTGAAATAAAAGTTTTGATTTTTTTTAAAAAAAATTATTTTTTTTGTACAATAAATTTGAGGTGGCAAAAATCAAAATTACACGTGCCCCTAAAAAATATTGAATAAACCTCTTTTACAGTAAATTGTCCAACGAAATGACACTCTTATTACAATCAGATTTTTGGTTCAGAAGATATAGCCTTTCAAAGTGATCTTCAGTTTTCAAAAAAACAGACAATTTGTAGGTGATTTGGTCCGCTTTCAGATACAATATATCAAAAACTGCGTAACAGATCGTCATTATTTTTTATTCTTTTGATAGATATATTTATTAAGAAAAGAATAAATAAAAATTGTACTGTTTGCTTTGTATTTGTCCAGGTAAATCGATATTTACCAACTATCCATTTTTTCAATATTTCTCAACTTTGAACGAAAATAAAAAAAACTATCAATTTCTATATTTACATTATTTTCAAAATAAGTGCTTTGATTATTCATTTACCTAATGAAAAAATGTCCAGCTGCCCGTTCTTGCCCCATTTTTTGGTAGAGTTAAAATTTTGAAAAAAGACATGGTTTCAAAAATGACATATGACCGTAAAATCCACCAAAACTTTTTTTTTAAAAAAAAAAAATTTTTTTAATCATTTCTGGAATAATTTTAAATCATTAAAAAATATTTTATTTTACTTCCCATAAAATTGATTTTTCCACAAATTTCAATTTTGCTAACCCATAAGTAGCCACCTGAAAGGCGTAGAACCATTTTCAAACACTCATTTCATATGCTGATCAATTATCTATCACATGCCTTTTAAATTGGAAAAGAAGCTTTTTTATATAAAATTCAATGAAATGTTTTTTCATCAAAGAGACAAAAAATGTTTTTTTTTTTCAATGATAATGTAGCATGTTTTTCAAACATATTTTTATGTTTCTGGAAAACAAATAAACAATTTTGAAATAGCATTTTTCCAAAATTTAGTTTTTCACAGAAAAATAATTATTATTTTCCACAAAAAAGTTTTTACAAAAGAAACTTTACTTTATACAAAATTCTTTTTACAGCAAAAGCATTTTACAAAATATTTTCCAAAAAGCTCTTTTTTCAAGGATATAAAACAAAAAGCAGTTTTCATCAAAAAGTCTTTCTTGCACAAAAAAACGAACTAACTTTAATAAAAACAATTGTTTTTTACAAGAAAATATTATCCCATAGATATAGAAGAGCTTTTTTTTAAAAGAATAAGCTCTAGGTTTCTTTTTCACAATAAAGCTTTTATCAAAAAAAGTTTGTTTTTTAAATGAAATTTCTTAAAAAAATCTCTAAAAAGTTAATTTTTACTAAAAAATAACTTTTTTTACATATGGGCGATTCCACGAGAATCGCTACCACGACTGAAAACACAAAAACCCTTGAAACTTTTTTCAAGATGATTTGAATAGAAGAAAATAATAAAATGTTACTATGTGAAAGTATTTAGATCATATTACAATATTTTAAAGTCAAAAATAATAGTTTAAACTGATTACATTTAATTTTTTAATGTTTTAGGCTAAAATTGCGGCGAACACTAGGCTCCCAATTAGCTTGTAGTATGAAATGAATTTGACTCTGATTGTTTTTTTGCTATTGTCAAATTGTTTATTGAAACCGAATGTATATTTTCTATTCACTTTTTTAGTTTTTGTATACATACATATATTTACAGAATATATATTGTTTTATTATAAGAGAAAAATCTGTCACGTACGGTATGTCACTTACGATATTAAATTTTATTTATTATAAAATCATCCAAAGATTGTTTTTATTTAAATATGATGGATTGTAAAGGAAAAATATTTCGTTTAGTGTAAGAAATTAAAAGAAAACATAACGCCTCTCACGATTTGAATATTTTCGCATATTTCTACATGTAACTCAAAATGAGTTCCGTTTTATGTCACGTACGATATACCCTTATTTCGCTCTATATTTTGGACAACAATATTTCGAAAGAACTTTTTATAATTTTAAAATATATTACCCTCTGAATGGAACATAAAGACCAAATTATTTTTCAGATATTCTTATTTTTGCAAAATCTATTCCACTCTATAGGCGTACAAATGTCACGTACGATGATATGGAATTACCCATATCATTAAACCCTAAACTGCGTAGGTTATTTACAAGTCATTAAAAATCGTATTCCCACTTTAAAAAATTTTCTATTCTAATCATTTATTTCTTATTTATCTGTTTTCTTCAGTAATACCAATAATAATAAAAACCTATAAAAATAAAACATTAAATTCTAATAAAGAAAATATTCAAAGAAATCTCACTCATTTGAGTATTTAAGTTGTATTTGAACCTTAAACAACATGTAGTTAGAGTTATAAGTAAAAATTGATGTCCTACAGAGTAGTGAGTGAGTAGTTGCTGTGGTGGAGTATGGTGGTCAGTGGTCATAAAAAATTATATTTTTGTTTTATGTTTATTACACACCATAGAATAACAATTTATGTTAAGTGAAAACTATTGTAAAATTGATAATTTTAAGAAAATAAAACATGGACTTTTATATGAAAACACAGTCGTAAAAAAAACGGACATAAAATCATAGTAAAGTAATTTATTGAAAATATACAATATAAAGAATATTTAAAAAAAAAATTTAATATTGATCTTAAGTGTTAGTTAGTTTTAGTTAACTAGGAAATTATGAATTTAATGTGTTTATTATCAGTAATATTTTGTAAGATTTATGTATTTTTTTTTAATAGACTTTTATGTTTAAAATCTTAAAACTTTCTTTTAGTTAATTAATATTTTAAGTTAAATTATGACTGCATTTTCAAGTGACTTTATTTAGAAACTTTAATTTCCGTTTGTCATAAATTCTTTCTTTCAATTATCTAAAACTATTTACTATCTTTTAAATTGATTATAAAAAGAAATTCGAAATCATTGAGACTTCAAATTGTGCTGGCTGTATATTTGCTCTAATTAGTGATATTATAGTTAGTTTTTGGTCAAATAACTATTTAATTTCATTGCTTATTATATACAATTATTGCCAAATTCTCTATGCTCCACAAAATGCTGCAATATTTAGTATTTGCTTAAATGCTGCATACTACTTTCAAACTCCATTTCATGTTGCTTAACGTAAATACGTATGAATGTACCTCATTATCGTAATGAGCCACCATATAAAAATTCATTCTAGCTGAATATACTCTCTCGTATGTAACTAGTACTCAAATTATATAGAAATATTTTACTTATTAACACATGGTATAAGTTTTTCTTTCCCTGGATACTTGAGCAAAATTCTACCACAAGAACTTCAATGAAATTACATAGAAATTTCACAAATTACTCCATATTCTTGGTGTAGTTCAATGTGTAGTTTTTTTTTTTTTTTTGATTTTTCTGGAGGAAAATTATAGTAAATTTAGCAAATTGTTGTTTTCAAGAATGTACGCTTTTAAATTGCATCATGAGGAACGGGAATAAAAAGAAATAGCTCACATTAGCATTCTGCAAAAATTTAGCAGTTGAACAGACAGTTAGAAAAGATTGGCATGAAATGGGAAATAATTAGGGATATTCTTTTAAACAAGAAATAAATTACGTGTTCACAGTTGAGGTGGTAAAATTTAGCTATTTATAGTTCAACTTGTTTACCAATTAAATATTAGGTCCTATTCTATAATATTAATAGTGGGAATTATGTACCTACTCTACAATAGTCAAGGAGATAAACTCGGATATCATGTAATTACATTATATACAACAATATGACAAGTTTAATTTTCTAAAACCTTTAAGTACATTTTCGTAATTCCCATAAAGAAAAGAAATGAAGTCTTTCGCTAATGGGGTCCAAAAATTGTTCTTAAATAAAAATTAACAAATAATAGAAAACATAAAGAATTGGAATTTGTTTATGTTAAATATAGCACATATAATTTTTTTAATAAAAAGGAATCGCGGAAAAAACTCCATTTGATTTGATACTATAGACCTTTAAACAACTAAGTGGTGCATGACCCCCTGCTACTCTTCCAACAACAAATTGTCAATGAAATTAAATATACGTTTGTTATACCAAGAAATATTTATCCAATTCCGCAAACTGGGGTCAGATAAGTTAAATACATATAATTTTCATAAATATGAAATTTTTATTTGTTATAGCTCTCAATTTGTGTGTTTAAATCACTCTCATTAACAAAAAACACAACTGAAATAAACTAGTTTTATACAAAATATTTGTCATTCTTTTAGAAAGCTTGGTATTGAAAATTAGCAAATTTCATTGAGTAATAAAAAAGTTATAGACCCAAATGTGCGACAACGTTGAAAAAAAAATAGAAACAAAAATTTCCCAAAACAATTTCCAACCTTGCTGGCTTAGCTTGGTTTGTTTTTGCAGGTATGATTGTTGTTGTTTCTCTTCAAGCAACCGGAGAGTAGCTTTTGTATACATTCGAATTGAACTTTCTTTCATTGAAATGGACAATAAAGTCAAATTTTCTCGTCTGAATAAACCAATATCTTTGCCTGGATCTAATTGAAAATTTCTTTAATGGAATGAAAGTTTGCATCACCAGCATGATTACATTCTCAAGATAATTGTCATGGCATTGACTTTATTATCCAGGAAACGAAGTTTCTAATTGATGGACATTTTCTTAGATAAAAAAGGAACTTTTTGTAGCTGTCCTTGAAGGGTTTCGAAGTTTGGAGACTGAAATGTCTGCACATCGTGGGAGTGTTTATAATTTAAGCTATCTCCTTATTTCTAGTTGATTATACTCTCGTGATGCCTTATCTCGGCTCGTCTAAGTGCGATCAGTACCGGCAATGCCAGGTCAGAAATCTGCTACCAGTTCCCCTCTTTACGCATAATATATGTATCTAAATTCAGTGGTTCTATAGTTGGCATATCTGGTCCACTAAAGCGCGGTTCAGCATCATCCTACTCCAGACATCTTGGGCACATAGGTTAGCAGGTAGTTTAGGATACTTCCATGATTCCTGTGAAATTGAGTCATATCGTAACAGAGACATCCGTGAGTTCTTCGATACCATTCTAATGTATTCGGGATGATATTGTATGTCCATTTTCTCTTAGTAGAAATGTCTTTGCTGGGCTGGTATGTGGTGCCTGACACAGTCACTGTCTAACATTATGTTTAGATATTTTAAAGACCTGGGTGTTTCCTACTCTAGTAATCACACATATATTGTGTATAGCAAATTCAAGCCTATAAAATCTGGTTGTAACAGTTTCACTGTTTCCGAGGGAAACAACTTTCCATTGATACTGATGTCGATGAGTTGAACATTTTTGGCCGAGTATAAATTGGGGCGTTGCGGAGTTAATATCTAATTTTCCTGGATGCGTTAGAATAATGAATTTTTAGCTCCAACGAGGATTGCTATGTTGCTATATTTTTATACCATTCCCCATGAGCGGTATTCCGTTGTAATTTCTACATCATTTTCACTTGCGACCCCACAAAGTATATATATTCTGGATCGTTATCGATAGCGAAGTCGATATAGCCATGACCGTCTATCCGTCTGTATGTTGAAATCAACTTTCCTTAGCCCCCAAATAACTTATAAACATGATTAAATGAATATATCGGGAATTCTACCATCTCGGTTGATATTTAAAATCGAGAAAATTGGTCCACAGATGCCTGAGATATAAGGAAAAAACCGGACATCCTCGATTTTTGATCTATATCTGGATTACTAAATCATTAATATAGACAATATGGATATCTAATGATAGATATTTCGAAGTATATTGCAACGATGGACCTACAATAGGTTAAAATCGGGAAAAATATTTTTTAAACCGAATTTTTGTTTAACAAAAAAATTTGTTTGTCATAAAATTTTTTCAATAATAAATTTAAAAAAAATTCTTTTTTAAAAATGAAAAAAAAAATATTTTAAAAAAACAATTTCGAAATTTTTTTTTTTAAATTTTCAAAATACGTTTTTAAAAAATATTTTTTTTTAAATTTTGTTTACCTAAAAATATTTAAAATTTGTATCTTAAAGTATAATTTGGTGAAGGGTATATAAGATTCGGGACAGCCGAATATAGCTCTCTTAATTGTTTTATTTAAAGGCGTGTCTACGGAGCAATTTTACAGTAGTTTTCACTATTGTCTAGTTATTTGTCTGAATCCAATTTATATACTTCTGGCTCGCTCATTGATACATTTTTAATGAAAACAGATGTCAATTGGGTCCTTTATACATCTCAAGTAAACTATCGTGAAGTCAATTGTCACAATCTAGGGTGTAGTCAGTTCAAACTTTATTTGCACTGCTCTCTAGCATATAGTTATTTTACCCACCATAATTAATATATCAGAGAAACAATTGTCCCTAAGTGTATCAATGTAATCCGGAGTTTAGTCTTTGTAGTTTGGACACGCACGGTTTAAAATATCAAGTCACATAGTAAATTATGTAACCCTAGTTATAGGTAAAATCACAAGTTCGGGGACAGTTAGCCAGATCTACTGTGCAATTCTTGTGTTATCTGCAGGTTATTAAAGATTGCAATTTCCTTATCATAGGAACTTCCCTATTGTTTGCATTCAGCAACGAAATAAGGTTAATATAAAACCAAATTGCTAAAACAACCAATTTTTTCTTCCAGAAATTAGGAGGCGATAGCAAAAATTCTTTATAATTTGACTGTTGAATGATAAAATGCCTGCAACTTTGAAAGTACTCAAAAAAAAATCAGCCATAGAGGAGTATAAGAAATTACACATTGTTTAGCATAGGAATTTCTAAGGAACTACGATAGTTTATTCATAGTTGCTATTAGAGGTACTAGGAACCTTAATTTGTTGGAGCACAAAAACATGCATACTTGCAACACACACAAATGCAGCCAACAGCAACTATACCAACAATCCCAACCGGCCAAATAATCGAAAGCAAACATTTTCGTTAAATGATTTGAGAATTTTTACAAAAAAGTTTTGTAATTGTAAACCATTCTCCATCGATATTGTTAATGATTCATTATTGATATCGCTATCGAACCTTCAATAATGAAAGTTTTGTCATAAACTATGCGACAGGTGAAATTTTTTCGAGCGATATTCATTCTCGAATGTTTGTAAGTTAAATTGTTGGAATGCTCTGGTTAGGTGGTATGTTTTATTAAGAATAATGAGTATGTGTGGAAAATTGATATATCGTATGCTTACTGTGCAAATGTGATAAGTCGCATTTCAAAATAAAATTCTTTTATCTTCTATATATATAAAAATTAAATGGTCCATGTATGTAATGTCACCACGTGAGAACGGCTGGAGCGATTTGGCTGATTTTTTTTTATTCGATTCGAAATTTTCAGGAGATGGTTTGTAAAGAAAAAAAATTCAACAATTCCGGTTAAAACTCGGAATTTATTTTTTTGTGAGTCCAGTCAACTGTAATAAAAAAGCTCCCTAAAGTATGCAGTACAAAATTAGATATTTTATTTGCAAATAAATAAGAACAGGCTGGTGTGCGTGGGTTGGAGAAACTTGATGAACTAACATTAGTAAATGCTACCGGGGCAATCAACTAGTTTTAAATATTTTTGAAATCTGTTAATGAGTGTATTTTTACTTATCCTAACGTGTTGCATTAAAATCTTAATTTTAATAAAATGTGGACTTAGCACATTTGCTCACTAAGCTAGCGATATGTAAGTAAATGTGTGTATGTGTTGAAAACTCTTTACAATTTTCCGTTTTCTAATTTTCGAAAAAAGGTATTATGCTGGAAAAATTATGGAAAATTACTTTTCTTTTATTTTCTTCCTATTTTTTTTTGTGTTGTTCATTATTTTCGTATGTATTTTATTTTTAGCTAGAAGTACACAACTTAAGTATAATTTGTAATATTTCTTTCAACACATTGTCTTACAACGTTTTGATTATGTGTGGGGATGTTTGTGTATTTGTTCATTTTTTGCCTTGGGGTGATTGTTTTTCATTTTAACTTTTATTTCAAAGCTTTTTGTTTTTCTCCTTAAGTTGTTATATATATATTTTCTTTCATTCCTTTTTCGATTACTCCAACATACATTTAGATGGCACATATACTAAGGCAGAGTGATTAGAAATAAATCGGGAGAATGAAAGGAGTTAATTCTTGTAAAGAATTTGAAAGTAAACTAAAAATTGTACTCTTAAACATTTTGTGAGAAGTAAATACCTAAAAAGATGTTTAAATACTAGATTAGAATATAGACATTACCAAACCACTTCTTAGTAATGCATAAAGTAATTAGTAGTCATTACGAATTATATTAATCATATATTTTCTGGATTATTTTAATCAATAATGATTTCACTAAAACCTAGTTACAAATATATGTTTGTAATTCTTTACTTTGTTTTTTGCCATTCCATAGTAATTATCAACAAATTCCTACTTCTTTTAGTATTTTTTGATCTTTTGTTTTTTGGTTCATACTGATTTATAGCAAACATACAAAGTGTTGAGAGTTTATTTCTTTCATTTCATTCTTAACATATATACACCATCATAAACGAAATAACCCCTTGGGTAACATTTTCAAAGTTTTCCTTTTGTAATTTTTTTTTGTAAATTAGAAACACACAAAGTAAAAAAAACCTATAGCAAATACAAAGAATAGAAGAAAACTTTTCAACATATAGGAAAATTATTATTACTCCTCCTTTTATAAATAAAACAGAAAAACAAAACAATTTCTTATTAATTTTCCTAGTATTTGAGGAATATATGGAAAAGGGTTTATAGGTAAACTGTTTTATGAAAATCCCTTTCAATTAAAGAGTAGAAATGTAGAAAGCAGCAAAGTATTTGAAAAAGTTTGAGGGCTTTAACTCAGTTTTATTTTATTTAGTTCTTTGTATTGACTCCTACATACCAGTAAGTACTTACTTAGAAGCAGTTTATTAATGTATGTTATAATGCAAGGCTTAAAAAACATTCTATGTCTACAAAGAATACTAATTATGCTGTGTTGCAAAGAAAGTGATTAAATGTATTGATAGGTTTAATTAAGAACTTAAAAAAAGCCCTTAAAAATTTTTGATTTTTTTTTCAGGTAAATATCACTTTTTTAAAATTTTAAACACGCCTACTTTGTAAAGTTGTTGAAGAGGGCGGTGTATAAATTTTAAAATTTATATTATTTTGTCATAAGTTTTTTCTAAATACAAAAAGCTTAAAAGTAAAAATATTTTTTCTTTAGCCACGCCTACTTTCTAAAATTGTTAAAGTGGGCGGTCTAAAAATTTTAAAATTTATTTTTCTCTGTTTTAAACTGTTTTCAAATACATGTTTTCCTATTAAAAATAAAATAAGATACAAATTTTACCTAAAGACAAAATTTTATTTTCCCTACTTCTAAAAAAGTATCACAACTTTGACATTTTACTATTAATTATTAGTAAATAATAGCTTATTTTATTTAGAATAAATAAGGCTTTCAAACAAATTATGCCAATTCTAGTCATATACATATAAAAAATTAAAAAAATGTTGATATTAAAAACAATTGTAATTTTTGCACTTTATTTAAAAATTAATGTTTGAAATGACTATTATTTGAATAAATATTCTTAAAGCTGTATTTAGTTATAGTAATTTCCCAGGTTAAGAAAATTAAAATATTTGAGGAGCCGCAGAACAAAAAATACTTTTTTGAAAATTTAAAAATTTTGGGAAATTGATTTTTTCTAGAAGATTTCAACCCAAATATTATAAAATTACCAAAAAATCAATTTGTGAAAAAATTCGAAAAAGTACCTTTTGTTATGCGGCTCCTCATTTTAGAATATTAATTGTACATTAATATAGATTTTTTATTAATTTTGTTTAATATTTCCTATTTTTACAAAAAAACAACCAAATCTCCACCTACCAAAAGTAAAAATCGCTTTTTTTCAATTTTAGCCACGCCCATTTTTTAAAATTGTTAAAGTGGGCGGGGTATAGATTTGAAAATTTAAATTCTTTTAACATAAACTGGTTGTAAAGGCTTTCTAAATAAGATTTGTGTTACAATTAATTTGTTTTTTTTAAATAAAAATTGGAAAAATTAAATAAAATAAAAATTTTAAATTGCGAAAAAATTGGAATTACAATATTTTGAAAAAGTTTCACAACTATGATATTTGTAGATACACTTTTGTAAAGGTTTGTTTATTTTATTTTTTAATAAATTATACTTAAAAAACATTTTTTTAGTTTTAGCTACGCCCTGTTTGTAAAAAATGGGCGGGATCTAAAAAATAAATTTTCCAAAAATTTTATTTTAAATTCCCCTATTTAGAAAAAGTATCACAACATTGGTATTTTATCAATAATTTATGTGAAGAAAAGCTAATTTTGTTTAAAATAAATCAGGATTTCCAAAATATGTTTGAAATGATACACAGAGAAAACAGATTCGTGATAACAACCGAATTTGTTGCCAATCGAATGATTCTGTCTTAGTGACCGAATTTTAAAGTTGTGGCTACAATATTTTGGAAGGGGCAACTAAAGTTTGGTTGCCTCAACTGAAATTGTTCTTTATCAACTGACTTTCTGTAGTTAGAACTGAAAAATTCTATGTGTGCAACCGAATCATTCGATTGGCAATAAATTCAGTTGCTATCACGAATCTGTTTTCTCTGTGTAGACATTTAAAACAAATTTTTTAAATAATTTGTCGCTAAAGTTGAATAATTAAAAATTCAAAATGTTTGACATTGAAATCAAAAAAGCCCATGGAAGCCCATACTATTTAAAAAATTGGAAACTGATAGAAATTCGGGTCAAATACAAAACTTATACAAATCGGGTCGAAATCACTTTATGAACAGATTTAACAATGTCCATCCGTCTGGCTGTACATTTGTACAGCTCTCAAATTAAAGGATACTTCGATGCTTTCACCTATCCCCTATTCAAATGCTTCATGCCTTAAGTTCTGAGGGTTGTGGGCCTTTAAAAATTTTGGCGACAATTGTTATTTCAAGTTAATTAAGTTTGTTCTATATAAAATTGATAAATTTTCTTCTAAATTATTTTCACATACCAACACGTTTAATAGTTATATTTCTTAGCATTCAAAATATTTCCTCTACCCATAAAAATCTATTCCAAATTCAAAACTATTTAACAAAAATGTTTCCTGATGAGAGATATTTTTAAAGAAAAACAAATATAAAACAGGCTATTAAAAACGCTACATTAAAATGATAGTATTTTCTTTATTACCAAAGCTTTAGGATTAAAAACATAAACCCCAATAGAAAACAAACCAATTTTGGGGATGTACCCAATACCGACGGTACACACTCTCGCTTCGATCATCACACATCACAAAAAAAACAAGCCATAAAACTGTCAATTTTGTTAGAAAATTAATGACAAACTACAGATAAATTTTAATGGACTAAAAAGTCAAAAGATGTGTTTTTGTGTAAAATGGTCTAGTGGATTATAAAAATAAAATAAAAATTTAGGGGCTGGGTAATTCACTAAAATTTTTTTCTGGTTGTTTGTTCATAAATTATAATTAATTAATGCAGTGTTGTCTATATTTGTCTACATATTTGTTAAATATAATTATTAAATTACTTCCACTATATGTTGTCAAGCTAATTTGCCTTTTCATATGCAAAATATTATAATTTTCTGTAATTTAGTTGATTTAGTTTCCTGTTAAATACATGTAATGTGTAAAACATAAAGCTGGCAAAATGTTGCAGCAAATATATAAAGTCTGTCTGTCTCTGACAGTGACAATCATGAGCAGTAAAAATGACAAAACGTATAATACATGTACAATATTTGTAGAATAACAACAAAATTATCATATTTATAATTATAATTGTATAATTTGTTTAAATTTATAAATAAACACACCTAGTTATAAATACAAAAAAATAAAATATAAAAAAAATATTTAATTTTTATGTTGTTTTTAAACAGAACTTTTTTCTGTAAAACTGAATATTTAATGTAAACAACAATTGTGGGTATAAAACGGCTTGTAAAAGCCCTACACATGAAATGAGCTACTAAATAGGAAATTTTTATTTATAGAAGAGTAAGAGTTAAAAACTGAAACAAAAATATGATTTTCTTCCTTTTCTTCCTTCCACGCTGTTATTAACATTGTTTATATGTACATTAAAATTAACTGTTAAATCTGCTAATATTAACATTAAAGCTGCTAAAAGCTCTAGATGATCATTATGGAAATAGAACATTCTAGTTTTGTCCTTTAGATAATTCATGAAACTACTAGAAGATGGCACTGTGTATATAAATAGTAACAGCGAGTTGCAGAGGAGACAGTATATCGTAGGCGCTGTTAGAATTAATATCAACTGTATTACCAGTGTATTCTTATCAATTATAAAGTGTGTGTAATTATTAAAAAAGAGTGACTATTTAAAATGTTGTGTAGGATTTTAATAAAAAAGTAGTTGTTTAAGGGAAACAAACCACCGTTTTTAAAAGGTAAAAACGTAAATATAATATTACTCATACGTCCTCTAAGTAGGAATAATTGAATACTTCATCTTCACATTTTTTAAATTTTTAAATAAACAAAAATTATTTGAAAATTTTTGATTTAAAAAAAAATTTAATTTTTTCATAAAATTTTCGAATTTCACTGCATTTAATTTAAAATTTTTGTTTGCAAAGACCATTATTTGAATACAGTTTTTGTAAATCTGATTTATTCTAAATAAAATAAACTGGTTTTAACTTAACTCGAATGACAAATATCTAAGTTGTGGTACTTTAGCTAAATAGGGATATTTCAATTTTGGAGTGTACTTGATGTACGACTTTGAACATTTAATGGATCCTAAACCAGTCATTTCCAAACCGATTTTAAATTTTAAAAAAGACTTTGAGAGGAAATGTTTAGGTCTTTGAAATAGTATGCATACAAATTTCTAAAAATCAAAAAAAATATATAAATTTGTAATTTTTTTCAACTTTGATGACCATAAATTACAAATTTTTGTTTAAAACGATTACTATTTGAATGAATTTTTTTTAAGCCTGATTCGTTCTAAACAAATTGAGTTAAGCTTCACTTAAATTTCTAGTCTTATGTTAAAGTTGTAATACTTAATCCAAATAGGGACATTTACATTTTGACTTGTGCTTGATGTATGACTATGAGCACTTAACGTTTCCTAGCAAAGTCATTTGCAAAGCGATTTGAAATTGTTAAAAAGGCTTGGAAAGAAAATTTTTATTTCTTTAAAACACATCAGGAAAATTAAAAATATTTGAAAATTTCTTTAAAAATTTTAAACAAATTTTTCTAAATTTTTCATCACTTGTTTCAAAATTTTCCAACATTGATGACAAAAATTAAAATTTTTTGTTAAAAACTACTATTATTTAAAAACACTTTCGAAAATTATTGTGAATAAAGTATGTTAATCCCCACTTAAATAGCTTGCTAAATGTCAAAGTTTTAATACTTAATCAAAATAGGGACATTTAAATATTGGCTTGTATTTGATATATGACTTTGAGAACTTAAAGAATATTAAAGCAGTCATTTCTAAATCAATTTAAAATATTTAAAAGGACATAGAAAGGAAATTTGTTGGCCTTCAAAATAATATACACATTTCTAACCCTAAACTAAAAGTATTTAATAATTTTTCTTAAAATATAAAAAATTAACAATTTTTTTTTTTTTTTAATTTTAACTTCGTAGCCATTTATTTAACAAATTTTGTTTGAAATTAATATCATTTGAATTATTTGTTGCAAAGCGCCATATATGCAGAATTAGAAAATCTAATTCTTGTAAAAATGTATACACAAATACTTTTATAAGAAAGAAAATTAAAATTTTGGAATTGGGAAGAATTTTTTTTATTAAATTTTTACTAAATTTTAGAAAAAGTCTTGTAAATCTTTAAAATCACAATTCAATAGTATTTAGAAACAAATTGTGACAAAAAAACTAGAAATATAAAAATTTTCTTGCCGCCCACTTTAACATTTTCTCAAAGTGGGCGTGACTAGTAATCAAAAAGTCTTACTTTCACTTTTGAGTTTGATCTAAAATTGATTATAGATGGAGATTTGCATGGTTTTTTAACAAATTTGTCAATATTAATAATTTCAATTATGCAATTATTGCAATTATTTGAATAATTTCAGTTTTCCTATTCAGAGAAACCATCATAACTTTGGAAATTTACAATCGTTTGGTTTTGTTCAGAATAAATATAATACTTAGTTTGAAAGCCTCATTAATTCTGTATCAAAAAAGATAAGCTTTAGAAATATGTATGAAAATTTATAAAAAGTTTGAAACTTATTATAAATAGAGAAATATAAAAAAGTAGTAATTTTTAATTTTGGTTTAATTAATTGAAATAATTTGGAAAAAATTCTTTAAATAATAATTCAAATAATATGTAAAACCAATTTAGGACAAATAAAAATAAATTTTAGAATTTAGACCCCACTTTCACAATTTTATAAAGTGGGCGTGGCTAAATTTTAAAAAATCTTTAAAATCATAATTCAAATAGTATTTAGAAACAAATTGTGACAACAAAAAATAGAAATATAAAAATTTGCTTGCCGCCCACTTTAACATTTTCTCAAAGTGGGCGTGACTAGTAATCAAAAAGTCTGACTTTCACTTTTGGTTTGATCTAAAATTGATTATAGATGGAGATTTACATGGGTTTTTAACAAATTTCTCAATATTAATAATTTCAATTATGCAATTATTAGAATAATTTCAGTTTTCCTATTCAGAGAAACCATCACAAATTTGGAAATTTACAATCGTTTGGTTTTGTTCAGAATAAATATAATACTTAGTTTGAAAGCCTCATTAATTCTATATCAAAAAAGATAACCTTTAGAAATTATATAGTAATTTATAAAAAGTTTGAAACTTATTATAAATAGAGAAATATAAAAAAAGTAGTAATTTATAATTTTGGTTTAATTAATTTAAATAATTTGGAAAAAAATATTTTAAATAATAATTCAAATAGTATGTAAAACAAATTTAGGACAAATATTATAAATTTTAGAATTTAGATCCCGCCCACTTTCACATTTTTACAAAGTGGGCGTGGCTAAATTTTAGAAAAATCTTTAAAATCATAATTCAAATAGTATTTAAAAACAAATTGTGACAAAAAAATAGAAATATAAAAATTTGCTTGCCGCCCACTTTAACATTTTCTCAAAGTGGGCGTGACTAGTACTCAAAAAGTCTTACTTTCACTTTTCAGTTTGCTATAAAATTGTTTATAACTGGAGATTTGCTTATTTTTATAACAAATTTTGTAAATATTAAATAAAATTAAAAAATCTACCCATTGTGCAAAAATTATCAGGTATTTCTCAGAAACAACCACAACTTTATTAATTTACAATCGTTTGCAGTGAAGGATAGCTGGTTTTATGCAGAATAAATAGGTCTTTTATAATATTTATTCAAAAATATTCATTTCAAATATAATTAGGAAATGAAATGCAGCCAAAATTAAAATATTTGGAAAAAAGGTTATAAAATGTTTAAATTATTAAAAATTGTTTTATATATTCACATTATATTGTAAGTCCTTATAAAACAACTAGTTATTATAGCCCTTACCTGTAACTAGTTTTTCTAGTGATGTCAAAGTAATGACTGTCACCAACTTGATGACAAACTCTTTGACTAACTTAAGCGGATCCTAACTAAACCAACACAGTCTCACTTACTTACAAAACCTAAAGCAGGGGAGTTTTTTTTTAGATTTTTTTTTCGTTTGACATTCCTGTTGTAATTCACTCATTTAATATGCGTATGTGTGGACTGTAATTACCATGTTGCCAATGTTTTTGTCATTTTTTTTTGCTTTACACATCTAAAATAACAAGTAAGAAAAAAACTTAAAAAAATATATCTATGTATGTATAATAAAATGAAAAACTTTTTTATATGCTAATTTAAAATTTTATACATACAAAAAAGAAACATAAAATGACAGAAAAACTTCAACAAACGACAACATGAACAACATTTAAATACACACACAAAATATACAGACGGACGGACAGAAAGTATGCAAGTACCAGCTAACAGATGCATGCTTAAAACTATGGACAAAAGGACAGACGGACGGACAGACAGACAGACTTAGAAATAGACATGTTAGTCAAGTTAGCTAAACTAAACGGGCAGGCAGTCAGTCATTCAGCCACAGTCACATAGAAAGAAGTTAACAACATTTTTAACGTTTAAATTGTTTGTCTGTTAAACAACAACAAAAGGGAAACATCAACTTACTACAATGTCTCAACTTGCATTTAACAACCATCATCATCATCATCACCGTCGTCATTATTATTGTCGTTGCAGTTGTGGCCATTGCCATAGAATTCATAAATATTTAGTAGACAAAAACCCAAAAGACCATCATCAATCCTTCCTTGAAGGTGTATCTTGTATGAAGAATTCATATATAAGGTATAGAGCAAGTGACTCTCAGGTTTACACAAGTATAAGCAATTTGAATAGATTTAATAAATAATGTAAAATATCGAAATTGTTTGTGAGCATCTATCTAGTTTAAGAATTCAAATAATAAATATTAATTAGCTTAGTTATCTCAGAAATGAATCTATAAAATTAAATCATGTAATGACCTAGAGTAAATAACACCTTTTTAGATAAATTCAAAGAGACACCTTAAATCTCCTGATAACACCATACGACACTCAATATTAGACACAAACCGGATGATATACGTCTGAAACAATAAATTAAATGGGGTTTTTCATTTCGTGATCCTGTTTCCTTTTAAAAGGACTTCAAATTTTCAGAGGAATTAATTTTTAAAAAAAGTTTTAAAATACTTCTAATCATCCTACTATGTCAAATTTGGTGTCAAATGATCAAGAAGAGTTGTAAAATATTTCGTATTATTTCTATTTTATCCTGTAAGGATCAAAAGATGTCAAAAATGTCCTTTAAAATTTTTATCCTTGAATATCCTTTTAGATTTCCAATAATTTTTCTTTTTAAAAATAGTGAGTTAAAGATCCAAATATTGAATACCACATGCAAAAATTTCATCCTTCTATCTTAACTACTTAAGTGTTAAAAAATATTTTTAAATTTGAATTATTTTATTTTTTATATTTTATTGTTGTGAAAAGCAACGAAGAAAACTTTTTAATAAACAAGTAAAATGGTATAGTCGGGCAAGCCCGACCTTATGATACTCTACACCGGGTATATGATTATAAAGAGTTTTATTTTGATATGAAACTTATTTGTGTTGAATCTTATTTGAATACACACATTTTCGGTAGTGGGCCTTATATGAGAGCTATGACTAATTATGGACCAATCGTCACAAAATTTGGT
This sequence comes from Calliphora vicina, assembly GCF_958450345.1. Classification (NCBI taxonomy): domain Eukaryota; kingdom Metazoa; phylum Arthropoda; class Insecta; order Diptera; family Calliphoridae; genus Calliphora; species Calliphora vicina. The sequence continues at coordinate 96,050,741 of NC_088784.1, read as the reverse complement.
GGAATTAATTGCGAATATATGAAACAAATTTGTGTTGAATTTTGTTTGGATACTGACATATTTCAGAGATTTATGTATATTAATGACATTTTCGAGAATGTTGCTTATATGGGAGCTATGGAATATTGTTGACCGATAGTCACGAATTTTGGTCATGAGAGTTCGGCTTACATAAAACTTAATTGTGCTGAATTTGGTTTCAATATGTTTATAATTAAGATATTTATGAGAGCTTAACTATTTTCAAATAGGCCAATTGTATGCGGGCTAGGATAAATAATGGGCTGATTCTAAAAAAATTCAACATTCTTTGTCCTTGGGGCAATATAAAGGTTTGTGCCAAATTTTGTCGAATTATCTTTAAACCTGCGACCTGTAGTTTGATTACAAAGTTTACATGGATGGACGGACAGACGGACGGACATCGCTCAGTCGACTCACAAAGTGATCCTGAGCAGATTGTTATACTTTAAGGTGGGTGTTGGGACAATATTTTTGTTCTTTTGACATACAATTTGTCATTGTTGGAATAGCAGGAGAATTTTTAAATATTTTTTGAAAAATCTACTTCTTTGAAGGATCACGAAATGAAAAACTGAAAACACAGTTTTCCTCCATTAAATTTATAGTTTCCGACGCATATCATCCGGTTCGTGTCTAACGAATTTTTTCTCTATTTGTCGGACGGTATAATCCCCATTTCTTAGTAATATCTAAAATATTTGAAAAGCCCTATTTGTTCTGAATAAACCCAGCTATCACACACTTCAAACGATTGTAAATTGTCCAAGTAAAATCCGAAAAATCCCTGATAATTTTTGCACAATTGGTAGATTTTTTATTTTATTTAATATTTAGAAATTTGTTATAAAACTATGGAAATCTCCAATTGTGAGCTATTTTAGAACAAACTTAAAAGTAAAATCTATTTGTTTTATTTAAGCCCATACTCACTTTGTAGGATTGTGAAAATATGCGGGTTCTAGATTCTAAAATTTCTACTTTATTACACCCTACACTTTTTTGATCTATATCTGGATTCACCAAAAAAAAATTTTTATCATAAAATTATTTTCAGTAATAAATTTAGAATTTTTTTTTTTAAATAAAAAAAAATAAATAAAAATGAAATTTTGAAAAAAAAAATTTTATCATAAAATTATTTTCAGAATAAATTTAGAATTTTTTTGTAAAAATTCAAAAAAAAAATAATAATGAAATTTTGAAGAAAAAAAATTAGGAAATCATTTTCTAGTACAATTTAAGAATTAAGTTTTCCTTAATTCTTAAATTATTCTAATTTCACTTTAAGTTTCTAAATATTTCCGTAGAAATTTGAGCAATTTCTCAGGTTGAGAGAGAGAGATTTGACCCCGCTTGATTTTTTCTTTATGGGTTTTCTGACCATAAGTTTATGCTTATAAGCTACATAGACTTATGACTAAAATCAAGATACCTCAAACTCAAGATAACCAAGGTCAACACACAAATTTTGCCGAATCTATGCGGGAGAATCATTTAGTGTTGGTGCTCTCACATTTGTGATACCTTGATAATCTGCGTCGGACATTTAAAGATGTCATATTGGCAGACTCCAATTGAAATTTTTTTTAGGTCATTTGGCACATATATGCTCTTTGTAGTGCAGAGAGAATTCTATTGCTTACTTTATACATTCCATGTAATCTGGAGTGAAGACAATTGATACTTAGGTGTCTCTAAGTAATATAGAGTGTAGTCTCTTGAAACGTTTATTTTGTATTGCACTTTTTGTAAGTAATTCGTACAAACTGTTTTTATACAAATTGTGTTGATATAATTCTCATACAGTTTAATTTCTTTTTGCTTAAGTATACTGACATCCCATGTAATCTAGCGCGAAGTAGAGTTGTCGGAGGAAGGATTGTTTGTAAGCAATCGGTTGTTGGACTGTGTATAAGATGTCTTTTTAGCAGACAATTTGAGGTTAATGTGCATCCGTACATGTTAAAATAACTAGTTATGTAGCTGATTAAGTAACCAGTTAGGTAGCTAGTGATCTAAATGTCAATATGTAACCAATATGTGAATACAATGCGTTGACTACTCATTACAATCCAAAAGACTCAAGCTTAGCACGTTTTGAAATATCTAGTTACGTAGCTATGCATTTAGTTGTCACACTAAATTATATTTTAAATCACTAGTTCGGGAATGCCTCCTAGAAATGTTGGCATACATCGAGCTTTAGTACCTCGTTTTCAATTTCAACATCCTCTCTTTAGCTCTTTATTGGAAAACTTTAAATAATTGTTCAATTCACAAACTTCCCAGCAAAAACTTTCATTGCGAAGTGTAATAAGTTACAATGCTAAATTCTGGCTCTTCTAAGTGGTGAAATCAATCACAATATCATTTTAGCTCATTATTTTTTCACTTTTATGTCATTGGAGGCAAGTGCTTACCAAACTAGTTACAGGTAATGTCTTAAATGTCCCAATACATAATATGCTTATGCAAATGACTAGACCAGTGGTACGCAAAAAGAGGCATTTAATTTGTGTGCTCTTTTGGGTAAAAAATAAAATATCCACAACAACATCAAGAAACTGAATGAATTGTGTGTATTTTTAAGCTCTTTTGTTCACATTCGGGTTGTTTGACGAAAATCATCGTAACCTCAACAATATGAACGCCTACCATGGGACTAGACTGTAAGCAGTTAGGTAACATATAATAAATAAGTCTCATTATACAACTACTTCTGTGTAATGCAGTCGGTATGTAGTAGTCATTGCAAAGTAATTGCAAGTTTTTGCTGGGTATTGCATGAGTTGTATTTATATCATCTGATTTTATAAAAGTTATAAAAAAGTTTATGATAGTTCTTATGCATAAATGTGGTACAAAATTTTGCAGATTTGTATTGAATGCAGTATGAATTGTGTTTGCAGATATGAAATCATAAAAAATCGATTTTTTTTTAAACACAATAGCTTGTGAATTTTACAAATTATATTTAAAAATACTGGAGTTTTTATATTTTGTTTAGATCCTAGAAATTTATAGAAATCTTTAAGCATACATGTAACACTATAACTTCATTAAAAGAAAATGTCTTAAGCAAGCGCAGTCTAGCTAGCTGGCTTCCTCTTATTCGGTATTGTTTGGTATCCTGTTTAACATATTTAATGATCAATTTGTACAGGATGATATTTCTATTAGAGTGGTGGAAAACATAAAACAAGACATGATGTGACACATTATGCTTAACAACAATATGCAGCAAAAACCGTATGCAAAACTGGCTGAGCGAACAAATGTGAAACCACATGATAAGGTAAATAAGGTTCTAGACGAGCATGCAGCATAAATGTGGCATTATAATGATGATGACTGGCTGGATGGTTGGCTGCATGGATGGGAGCTTATTATCATAAGGCAAATCATGTTTAAAATTGCACATAAAGTCAATAGAAAACGTATGAACGGGGTAAGGACGTGTTTGTGTTAACTCGCCTAATGATGACATTCAAATCGTGGTTGTCATGACAGCCGTGCATTGCATTGCAGTGGCTGTGCTGTGATGTTGATGATGGTGTGATGAAGATGATGGTGCCAGTATTAGTGTAGTTTCTAATAATTTGCTTAACATGCTTATCAATTACTATTATTATTATTATTATTTTCATATTTTTCAGTTTGTTTTAAAACAAACTGCAGCTTATATGTATATAAGCTCATTTATATCTGCATGCAGATACCTACAATGTATGAATGAATGAGTCTGTGTCTTGTTGTATGTATGAATTTAGTTGCCACAAAAACGTGATTTTCATTTTTAATGAGCTTAAATATTTGCATATTATTTGGGTTATGATGTGCATAAAATCTACAGTATTAATTTCAATTTATAGCAAAAAAATATCCATAAAATATTTTGAAAAAAAAATTCAAAATATTTATAAAGCTAATATTCAATTAAAAATATACTGCAGTTTTAATATTTTATTAGTATTCCAACATTATTAAAACTAATTTAAGTTAATTGATTTAAAACATGCTAGAAAATAATATTAAATCTACTTAAATTCCTCTAACCATTATCATAAACCCAATTTCATTAGAAATTTAGTTTGAAAAGTTTTTAAAGGAAACTAAAAACAAAAACTAAAACAGCAAGAAAACCAATTGTTTTAAAATGTTTTTTTTATCTTGTCTATTTGCAGCTCAATATCAATCACCGCGTATAATTGAACATCCCACGGATTTGGTGGTTAAAAAGAATGAACCTGCTACATTGAATTGTAAAGTTGAGGGTAAACCCGAACCGACAATTGAATGGTTTAAGGTAAGTTTATCAGGCAACTTGCTCTAAATGAAATTGTTTTAGTTTTGGGAAGAAAAAAAGTTAAAGAAAATATAACAAAAATAAAAAAAGTAGTTGTAATATACACTGCGTAACGAAAATATAGTTATATAATGATAAAATTGGAAAAACCTGTAAATTATCTAAGAATTTACAAGACTTTATGAGATGAATGAGTGTATCAATATATAAGTTTATCAACCATGAGAAATATTAATCTAAGATCTCAAGAAAGTATATATTTATACACTTAATGTGTATAGCTTTCCAAATTTATTGAGCTGTATTTGTCTGTGGTGTGTTTAAATCACACTCACGTCCAAAATACTGAATGAAAATCCATGAGATTTTTTTAAGTTAGTTATCATTATTCTAAGTATGTTCCTATTGAAAATCATCTAAATCGGATAAAGTGCAAACTAATTATGATTTAAAATGTTTATCAACCTGGAAAAAAAATTTAACAGTGAGGCAGAATCGTAATTTTTTGGAAATAAAAACGGCATTCCTAATCGGCTGGTCCAATCAGGACAAAATTTGACATGAAAGTAGCCAAAGAGTATTCGAGTTTATGTTATTAAAATGGGGCCTACAAATTTTCCTGGGGCGGCGCTATGGAGGCTCAAATAGAGTATCTTCGACATGTAAAATTTTTAAACAAGTGCAATTTTTTTGTTTCCAATCCGATTTCAAAGCTTTTGTTTGGAAAGCTCTCGGCAAGTTCTTGAAAAAAACATGCTTGCATGTGCTCTTTATCTCTCACAATTTCCGAGTTATAGCCATTTCAAAATTGAATTTTAAAATTTTGCCATACCTTGGCCCGCTTTTTTAAAAATATAGGCCACATTTTTGGAGCCAATGGACTCGATTTTTTATGTTAGTTAGAAAACTAAATTACCAATAATATACAAAAGATTTCAGAGCAATATCGATTATGGATCAAAAAATAAACAAAAATTCAAAAAATAGTAGATTTTTGCAGTTTTTTGGGAGAAATCTTTTTTTTATTAAAAAAAACTTTCTTTAAGAAAATACAACTATGAACTCGATTTTTTTTTGTTAGTTAGAAAACGAAATTACCAATAATATACAAAAGATTTCAGATCAATATCGATTATGGATCCAAAAATAAAACAAAATTCAAAAAATAGTAGATTTTTGCAGTTTTTTTGGGAGAAATCTTTTTTTTATTAAAAAAAAACTTTCTTTAAGAACATACAACAATTTTATAGTTTTCTATAAGGTATCTTTACGTAAAACATTTTTGTATAAAAAACATCTCCCAATTTTCGAATATGTTGACCCTACTCCCTTCGGAATGTGACCTATTTTTTATCAAAATTTCAACTTTGACTCACATTTTTCTAAAATCCCAAAGCTGGGATCAGAAAAGGGAGAGCAGCTTTGGAAACCTTCATGTGTTCCCTATTTATCCCCAAAGTATTTTCTCAGCTGGGATGGAAATGTGGACCCTATGAGCAAAATTGTAAAAAATACCATTTATGAGATTTTCTCTGCAATTTTTAGGAATTGCGGGATTCCCTTTGACCTTTTGACAAGATTTTTTACACTTTGTTATTTTGAATGGCAAATTTAAAAAACATTGAAAACTTCATTGATTTTTGTTAATAAATCAAGATTTTATTACATATTTATTGAGTTTCTAAAACTAAAATTTGTATCAAAATTTTAATAGGATTGCAAATATTGCAACAATTTGATCCACATTTATTCCGTAATATTTTTTTTTGTTTAGATGAGATAATTTTTGGTTTTACAAAAAAATAAGTCAATATCTCATTTAGATTCAAAAATATGCCACTTTAAAACTCCCTCCTTCAAAAATATTGCACTTCTGGCTTTTCGGATTCTTTCCCACAGTGGATTGTTCTTGTAATATGTATAAATAAGTACATATGTTGTTGAAATTTATACGGTAGTAGAAGTTTACTGTGTGTTTCAACTGATATTTGTAGCTTTCTGAACCGATTTAACGATGTCCGTCCATCCGTCCCTCCATGTAATCCAACAGGTGGCAGTTTTGAAAATAATTCCATTCCTAAGGCATTCATTTGCTTTAGGAATGGACCCTATTGAAACGGTTTAAAATTAATTCAACAATATTATGATCACTATAATCATGCATATGACTGCCGCAACCATATTGTTGGTGTATGATTTAAAATAGATTAAGTATCTTTTGAACGCCTTATATAAGTTCATAATAATTTGAATTAATTCACTCATTTGGTAATAACACCTTTCCTTAATTCATAGACTTCAAATTGTCTGTCTAACACCAGCTGTATTTCTCTATCTATTGTAAAAAATAAAATCGAAAAAACTTAACCAAATGCCAAAGAAAGTAAAATTTATTGATCCCCAACAATTTATAGCTCAATTTATAGCAAAAACACTTAAATATACAAACAACTTAAAATAAAATTGAAAAACCCTAAAACGAAAATATAAACAAATCTTAAAATATATAAAAATACATAAATTTTACTGCAAATTTATACTAACTATTTCTTGCATTCTTTCCATTTTCCCTTTTAGGATGGCGAACCGGTGAATACGAATGATAAAAAAACCCATCGTGTGTTATTCAAAGATGGTGCCCTGTTCTTCTATCGCACCATGCAGAGTAAAAAGGAACAAGACAGCGGTATCTATTGGTGTGTGGCCAAAAATCATGTCGGCAAAGCAGTAAGCAGACATGCCACACTGCAAATTGCGGGTAAGTGCAAAAATTTATTACAAAAAAAAATAAAACTAAACTATAAAAAAAAGAAGCAAAAACAATATTAAAAGTGTCTTTAGCACATTAAGTGTTGGCGAATAATTAACACTTATTAAAAATGAAACCACAAACAACAGCCACTCTGGCAAAGTGTGACAAAAATGTAGGCCCACTGTTTGCACAGTTTTTAGCTTAATGTACACAAGAAAATATGGTCATAAATCTATCATTTCGACTGTTTGTTAACTAAACATCAATTGTCGATTTTCAACATGATAAAATAATGTTCCAGTTCTTTTTTCTTTGCTGCTGCTGCTGCTGCTGCTTGCAACGTGTTTATGCCACATTCATGTGTTTTGTTTCCAGACAGCAATCTATGTTAAGCGCTTCATTTAAAATATATTTTAACACGGCTTTTTAGTTTTAGTTTAATTTTTTTTGCCTTTACAGGAATACATTTTCAGTTTCTGGAATTTTTGTGTTAGAATTTTGTATTACATGTGTCGCTAGTGTTGCTTTTCTCCCTGGAGTTGACAAATTTTACCAGAGTCTGTTCATGCTTTATATTACAACTCGTGTTAGTTTCTTCTGTGGTTGAGGGGGAGGTAGTGTGAGGTAGAGCACTGTTTGGTAATTTATTAGAAAATATTTCATTTTTATGGTTTTTACTTTGAAAAATTTATAAAGTGAGACTAAAATAATGTGACACAGTAAAGATATTAAAAATAAACTATTAAAATTTGTTACTTTTACCCAAAATAAACGATTTTACTGTTATTTTGTTAAGCACCCAATGAAATGAAAAAAATATGACGACAGATAAGGCTAAGTTAAAAGTACAGTTTTGAAAAATGGTACTTTCTTAAATAAAGTACCAAATTCGAAACGAATAACCAAAAAAAAACTTCCATTTAGCAAAAGTAGTCTGTGGAAAAATCTGGCATCGAAAGGGTTAATAATTGCTTATGACACGATGAAGCTGTAGGAATATTATTTTAAAATTAGCACAGCACGAAGTATTTAAAAATATGAATGCTTTATTATTTAATACAAGCACATTTCTTAGCACATAAACTATAATCTTAAAGTATAAACTGAGAAAATTTCATTCAGAAATTATGAAGATGAAGGGCTGCTGTCAACAAATGTATTATATTTTGTTTAATACACTTCCATGAAAGCGTTAATATTGGGTAGGAGGAAAAGTGAGCTTTAAAAACTCGAAAAAAGTCGAATAATCTTTTGATGATATAAAATCATCAAAAGATTATTGACATAAGTCGAACATTTAGTTTTTGAAAAAGTGAACAAACGATTTTTTTTCTACGAAGAGTCGAACAATTTTTTTGTTAAAATAAGTCGAATAATCAATTTTTTGCTGAAAAGGTTGAAAAATCAATTTTTTCTGAAAAAGAGTCGAACAGTTTATTTTTTGCTGAAATACGTCGAACAATCAATTGTTGCTGAAAAATAGTAAGAATCTTTTGATGAAATCAAATCGTACAATCTATTTTTGGCTGAAATAAGTCAAACGATTTTTTTGCTGACGAAGGGTCGATAAATTTCAATGAAATAAGTCAAACAATAAATTTTTGTGCTTAAAGGGGCGAACAATAATAAAATCGATTCGACAATCTTTTGATGAAAAAAGTCGAACAATCTATTTTTATCTGAAATAAGTCAAACAGTTGATTTTTTTCTGAAAAGTTTGAACAATCAATTTTTTTGCTGATTTTTTATTCTGCAAAAAGTCAAACAATCTTTTGATGAAAAAGGTCGATTGATTTTTCGCTGAAAAAGTCTAACAATCTATTTCCTGGAGAAGATTCTAACAATTTTTTGCTAAAATAAGTCGAACAATCTATTGTTGGCTGAATAGTTCGAAAAATTAATTTTTTCTGAAAAAAAGTTGAACAATCTTTTGATGGAACTAAGTCGAAATTTTTTTTGCTGAAATAATTCGAACAATTGATTTTTGGCTGAAATCTTTTGATGAATACAGTCGAACAATCTATTTTTTCTAAAATAAAGCAAACAATTGAATTTTTGCTGAAAAGGTCGAACAATCGATTTTTTGATGAAATAAGTCGAAGAATTTATTTTGTTCTAAAAAAGTCGAACTATCTTTTAATGAAAAAAAAGTCATCAAACGACTTTTTTTGCTGAATAAGATTCGAACAATTGTTTGCTGAAATAAGTCGAACAATCAATTTTTGGCTGAAGGGTCGGAAAATCGATTTTTTTTCCGAAAAAAAGTCAAACAATCTTTTGATGAAAATACGACGAACAATTGTTTGCTGAAAAAATTAATTTTTAGATTTAAAGTTCGACCTTTACCGATTTTTTTTTCCAATAATTGATTTTTTGCTGGAAAGGTCGAACAATCGATTTTTTGCTGAAAAGGTCTTTTGATGAAAAAAATCGAACAATCTCTTGATGAAAAAAAGTTGAACAATCACTTGATAAAAAAATCTTGAACAATCTCGTGATGAAAAAAGTCGAACGATTGATTTTTTGCTGAAAAAGTTCGAACAATAAATTTTTTAATGAAGATTCGAGCAATTTTTTGCTGAAAGAAGTCGAACAATCAATTTTTGGCTCAAAAGGTCGAAAAAAAGTCGAACAATTTTTTGATGGAAATAAGTCGAAATTTTTTTTTGCTGAAATAAGTCCAACAATTGATTTTTATTCAGCTAAAAATCTCTTTTGATGACAAAAAGTCGAACAATCTATTTTTTTCTGAAATAAGTCAAACAATTGACTTTTTGCTGAAAAGTACGAACAATGGATTTTTTTGCTCGATTTTGTTCTATCGAACAATCTTTTGATGAAAAAAAGTCGATTGATATGTTGCTGAAAAGTCGAACAATCAATTTGATGAAGAAGATTCGAACAATTTTTTGCTGAGAAGTTCCAAAATGGATACTTTTCTAAAAAAAGTCGAACAATCTTTTGATAAAAATAAGACGAACAATTTTTTTGCTGAAATAAATCGAACAATTGATTTATGGATGAAAAGGTCGAACAATCGATTTTTTTTAAATAAGTCAAATAATTGATTTTTAGTTGAAAAGGTCAAACAATTGATTTTTTGCTGAAATAAGTCGAAGAAACAATTTTTTTTTTAAAAAAAGTCGAACAATCGTTTGATGAAAAAAATTCAATTGATTTTTTGCTGTAAAAGTCAAATAATCAATTTGCTGAAGAAAATCGAAATTTTTTTGCTGAAATAAGTCGAACTATCAATTTATGGCTGAAAAGGTCGAAAGATAGATTTTTCGAGTCGAACAATCTTTTGTTATATTAAGTCGAACAATTTTTTGCTGAAATAAGTCGAACAATTGATTTTTAAATGAAAAGGTCGAGCAATCGATTTTTTTTTTAAATAAGTCGAAGAATCGATTTTTTTTAAATAATTCAAAAAACATTTTTCTCAACAATAAATATATTTTTTGCATAAAATAGGATAAAAGCCGAAAAACTGACCTTAGCAAAAGTCGAATATTCATAAATGTATTGATGGTGAAAGAAAAAAAATAAAAATGTCTCCTTTTTGTTTCAACTATAGATGGCATTGCTCAAACAATATTTTAACAAGAACAGAAACTTACTTGTTGACCCCTCTAATATAAATGTCATGATTTTAAGCATTAGCTAAAGTTAATGATCATTATCGAGTGAGTAAGTAAGTAATATTGATTGGGCAGCTAGATGATGGTGATGATTATATTGCAGAGCTACAAGTGACTGTTGTGTCTGTGATACCCTCAGTTTGTATTTCAAAATGTCTGTCCATTCCTGTCTGTCTGAGTGACTGCCTGCCTGCCTCCATCCATCTTTATCTTTAGAGAGTTTTAGTCTAGATTAAAGTGCATTTTTTTTTGTTATTCTTGTTGTTATTTGTTTTTGCTGTGTAGGATCACACCATTGTGATGTTTAAATGTTGCACTTTAGCGTGTTGATTTTGTGTGTGTTTGTTTTTTTTATGCTATTTATACTTTTTTTTAAAAAAAGATTCACTCGTGTTGAATCTATAAAATACATAGATACATAAATATTATACATTTTATAAAGCGTGAACATCTTCTGGGGTTATTGGTGTTGTTATGATTTTTTTTTATTTTTTCTCTCTTCTACTTCTACTACATCTACTGATTGATAACACTGCGGGCGGTCGTTTTGTTGATAATACTCTTGTAGTATTTGTTATTTAATTTTATTTGAATTTTTCGTTTTTTTGCTTCTTCAAATATTTAGTTGTAGTATTGTGGATTTTTATTTAGTTGTTTCTTATTTGAACATTTTATGTAGTTTAAAGCATAAAAGTTTAACAAAAATGTTATAAAATAAATAAAATAGTGTTCAGTTGGAGTTTTTTTAGTAGGGGTGTGATTAAGAAAAACAATTTATTATTTCCGTTACTTTAAGCTTGTTGAAAAATAGATTTAATAGAAGTTTTATTTTTTATAATAATCTTGGAACTTGTTAGTTAAATGCAGGAAATTTAGGGAATTAAGTAATTGGTATAGAGAACTCTTAAATGTTTAAGCCTTAATTTAATTACTTTAGCAATTCTAAATATGACTTCAAAATGCGGGTTTTTTTAAATATTTATTTTGAAACATTTGTACAATATAAATTAATTCAAAGTATTGGCCCTTGTTAGCTATGAACTATACCCATCTTTTTGGCAACATATGGATTCCGAGCCAAAATGACTGCTCATCTTTTGAGCACAAAAACTAATAAAGCAAATATTCGTTCATGTTCCGGCAGATACAGAGAATTATCTTAGGGTCATGAATATTTGGATTTGGTCGGTCAAGCCCGACCATATAATACCCTACACTAAGTAAAAGAGCAAAAACATTTTTCTTTTAAATTTTCAATAATTTATGTTTTTGAGTGATTTTCGGAAGTGGGCCTTATATGGGAGCTATGACCAATTACGGACCGATCACCATGAAATTAGGTCGTGTGATTTATGTCTATATGAAAGTTATTTATGTTGAATTTTGTGTATATACCAACATTTTTAAGTGATTTAAGCACGTTAAAGTGATTTTCGGAAGCGGGTCTATATGGGAGCTATGATTAATTATGGACCGATCGTAACAAAATTTGGTGACATGAATTTTGTATATATAAAACTTATTTTGAGTGCAATTTGTGGATAAATTAAAAATTTATGACCGATAAAGTCCAATTTCGGAGGGACATTTGTATGGGGGCTAGGTGAAATAATGGAGCGATTTCATCCAGTTTCAATAGGCTTGGTCCTTGGGCCGAACAAATAATTTGTACCAAATTTGATCGAAATATCTTCAAAATTGCGACCTGTACTCTGCGCTCAAGGATTACATGGACAGCCAGCCAGCCAACCAGACGGACGGACATCGCTTAATCGACTCAGAAAGTGATTCTAAGTCGATCGGTATACTCTAAGGTGGTTGTTAGACTAATATTTTTGGGCGTTACAAACATCTGCACAAACGCATAATACCCTCCCCACTATGGTGGTGTAGGGTATAATAATATTTCAGCCATTTGTGAGCCGTTTTTCTAAGTTTTTAATAGCAACCAAACCAGGACTCTTCCCGATATTTTGATGTATCAATAATGTTTTTGAATAATTTGGGGGCCTCGAAATGTTGATTTAAACACACAGACAAACTGACGCTCTTTTGAGTTTATGAATGGTCAGCAATGTTGAACCTAGTACAATTTGTTATAGCTGCAGGGTATTTAAGATTCAGTACAGCCGAATTTATTCTTCTAACTTGTTTTATTTCATTTTTTGTTTGTTTTCTAAAGTAGTCTCTATGCCGTAGTTGTTTTGCAAAACCCAAGAACTTTAAACAGTTTCATAATTTATATTGACACTATATTTAGCCATAAATTTAATTTACAATTCAATTGTTCTGTTGCAAACAATGGTTCCTACTTCTAAGGAAGTTTGCTGCTATTATTGTATTTTGTGCTATTGTATGAAATTTATTGACAAAAATTGCAATATAGTTTCTTCTATGTGTGTTTTTATACACATTAAAGTTTATTATTTTTTTAACATAAAACTAAAGTTTAAATGGTCGGTACATACAATTCAAAAGAATTTTATGTTACTCTAGTTGTTGGTTGTAGTAGAAAATATGTGAAAATTTGTATATATTTTATATTAATAGCCTTAAAGTAAATTCTATTATTCTGGCTCGAGTTTCCAAAAATTCTCAGAATACTTTGTCCCTCTACAAGCTTCCTGAACAAACTTAATTGTCCAACATAATAAACTTCATCAATTTAACTTACTTCTGCCGATCAATATAGAATTCAGGATTGTTTTCCCAGCCTCTAAATAAATTTATTTCACACCTTTATTCACCAAAGTGAGTTAGGTAGAAAATAATTACAGGAGATATTAGATGCAGTTTAATGGGAAAGACAGTAGTGGGGCATAAAATCCATTCCAGTCTGCTAAATGTCTAAAAGACTATTTTAGACATTCTTTCAGTTATTACAAATACATGAACCTGAACCTAAATAATAAAATTTTCTTTATATTAAGTAAATTACGAAATCAAATAAAACACTAAATTTTCATAGTTGATACATACAACCCTCAGTTTAAATAATAACTGAGCTCGAAATTAAAATGCAACAAAAACTTCTGTAACGAATTGTGATAAATGTAATTTATTTACCCTAAACCATTATCATATCCAGCTCCAGGAAATATTACTTAGTTTTTTTTCTCATAAAAATCCTACGTTTTGTATTTAATAAAAAAAATTATTAATTCAATTAAAGCAAACATAATAAAAAAATTACACTTATTATAAAAAACTACAGAATCTTGCTAATGAATTTATGAGATTTTAATTGTCTGGCAAAAGCAATGGGGAAGAATTAAAAAAAGAAAAAATAATTGTAATGAAGCCCTCGAGATTAAAACAAATTGGGAATTAATTAAAAAGTTAAGTTTAATTTGAGTCTATTATAAATCATAAGTATAAAACAAATTCAATGTTTATAAAATGATTGGAAGTCATACCAGAAAATACATGTTAAGTTAAGTATATTAAATTGTATACACATTCCAGCAAAAGCTTGGTAATGACTTGTAATTACTGAACAACTTATTTTCCAATGAAAACTGCATACCATCTGCATTACCAAGAAGTAGTTTAGTATTAACTGACATATAATCGATATATGTGCTTGTTTACGAAATTCAGAATTAAATCATGGGAAAATTCATTCAAACTTTGAATGATTAATTGCTAGGGTGACATTTGGTTGCACTATTTCGATTTTATTCTAAAGTCATCTAAAAAATTCTGCAAATTTGAGAAAAGTCGGAGCAACATCTGATAATTTTGGGCCAAAGTAGAAATATTTAAAAAAACCTATTCAAAAAAAGCTTTTGTATTTTATTTAATCATATACATATGTTTAATATGAAATATAAAAATTTTCTAACAACATTTTTCCATTATAGCTTTAGGCCAATAAAATCATGAAATTTCTGCTGAAATCACAAATCATATATTTTAAATTTTTAAAATTTTTTTAAACGAAATTTAATTAATATCGATTCTAATAATCACAAAATGAGGCTTAAAACTTCGGGATTTACAATAAATGTCATATCTTTTAAATGCTGTATTTGTTTTAAATAATTTACATGTCATTTTGAAGAGTACATATCTGTCATTTCTTCCCACTTAGTTACCGAATATTATAGTGTAAACAACAAAGTTTTTTTTGCCTCGAAAATTTAGAATTTTGTGCCAACAATGCTTCATGTGTGTGAAGTTTTGCTTTTCTTCTTTAACGCATTGACTGCCAAGGCACTTTCAGCAAATAAGATGCTGGGGGCCACAGGATTTTCTTTGGAATTTTTTATGGGATACTGAGTTAGAAAAAATACTCAGTACAAGTTCTGAAAGTGATGAAGAATGTGAAGATTACAGTTTTGATGAGAAACTTCCAGACAACATCGAAAAAATTCTTAAAATCTAGCACTATTGTCTGACATGGCTAGAGAGAATAAAAGTCGTGTCGGACATATGTGTCCGACGTGGCGTAAACCGCATAGTGCAGTGTCATACATATGTGTCCGACGTGGCAGTCAATGTGTTAATTTTTTAAAAAAAAAGTGCTGCTGAAGTACACCGATTGCTCACCGAAGCTTATGGTGAATGTATTTCATCGTTTTTAATGTGCAAGAGATAATTTGTGCGGTTCAGAAGAGATGATTTTGACACGAAAACAAACATCGTCCAAGCCATCAAAAAAAGTAGGAATACAAAGAAGCCGAGAGACTTTAAAAGTTAACAAGAGCTTGACAAATCATATTCCAGCACTAATTTTAAAACGTTTGCAAGCAGCAGGATTCATTCAAAAGCAGATAAATTGGGTACCATACGAATTGAAGCCGAGAGACTTTTAAAAGACGGTTTTGCATGTCCGAAATGATGCTTGAACGCTACAAAAGAAAATCATTTTTGCACCGAATCATTAATTGCGATGAAAAATTGATCCATTACGATAACCCGAAGCTTATGATCTGTACGCTCCTTTCTATTATGAGCTGCTGAAATCTGGCCGTAATATTCCATCATGACAACACTCGGCCATATGTTCCAATACCTGTTAAAAAGTATTTAGAATGAAGTGGTTGGGAAGATTTGCCTCACCCGATTTATAGTCCAGACCGTTTTCCGTTCGATTACTATTTTTTTAGATCGATGCAGAACGCTTTCTCTGGTATAAATTTCACTTGAAACAGAATATCCGATATTGGCTTGATTCGTTACCAGGCCTCGAATTCATATTTTGCCAGAAAAACGGGAAAAGGTCATTGATAACTATGGCCAATACTTTGAATAAATTTATATTTTACAAATGCTGCAAAATAAAAGCTAAAAATTTGAAAAAATCTCGCATTTTTAGGTCATAATATAACAAGAGAACTATAATCGGCAGACAAAAAATTTTATTTGGTGAAAAACATCGGGTTAAAAAATAGTTTTCCCGATTTTGACTTATTCTATGTCCTATTATTAGGTATCTATATTTTCTCTATTAATGACTTAGTACTCCAGATATAGATAAAATCAAGTAAGAAAGTATGGTCGGTCAAGGCCGACCATATAATACCCTACACTAAGTAAAAGAGCAAAAAACATTTTTCTTTTAAAATTTCAATAATTTATATTTTTGAGTGATTTTCGGGGCCTTATATGGGAGCTATGACCAATTATGGACCGATCACCATGAAATTAGTTCGTGTGATTTACCTCTGTATTAAAGTTAACTATGTTGAATTTTGTGTGTATAACAACATTCTTAAGCGATCTATGCATATTAAAGTGATTTTCTTAAGAGGCTCTATATGGGAGCTATGACTAATTATGGACCGATCGTAACAAAATTTGGTGACATGAATTTTGTGTATATAAAACTAATTTGGAGCGGAATTTGTGGAGATACATTTATGACCGATAAAGTCCAAATTCGGAAGGGCATTTGTATGGGGGCTAGGTGAAATAATAGACCGATTCCAGTTTTAATAAGATTGGTCCTTGGGCCGAAAAAATAATATGTACCTAATTTTATCGAAATATCTTCAAAATTGCGACCTGTACTTTGCGTACAAGGTTTACATGGACAGTCAGCCAGCCGACCAGCCAGACGGATGGACGGACATCGTTTAATCGACTCAGAAAGTGATTTTTCCTTATATCTCAGCCACTTGTGAACCGATTTTCTCGATTTTAAATAGCAACCGAACCGGGTCTTTAACGGATATATTGATGTATGAATCATGTATGTAAGTTAATTGGGGGTACTGAAAGTTGATTTCAACATACAGACAAACAAACGGATCTATATCGACTCCGTGCGGTCTCTGTGGGTTCTTAAGTGAAACATGTTGAAATTACAAATGGAGTGACAAACTTATATACACCCTTGCCACTCATGGTGAAGGGTATACAAATTTTCTGACATCGTCAATCCATTATAGCTTGAAAGTAAAAAATAAATCATAAAATTTCATGCAGATCTCAAATTCCAAATTTTACATTTTCAAAATTTTTTTAAACGAAATTTAAAAAATTTGTTTTCATTTATAATAAACATAAAATGGGGATTAAAATCACAAATTTAAACAGTTAGGATAGGGACCGAAAATATTTCTTAAAAATACATTTCGTAGCCTATTTTCTAATATTTAATTTCTGACTGTTTCATTGGGTTGCTATCACATATTTCTAGTTTTTAAATTTCTAGGAGATTGTAATTTTGAAACTCCCTTTATTTATAGCTTTAGTTCAGCACAAATTCGTCATTCACTCAATAATGTTCATTTATGAGGGATATTTGTTTTTTTTTTTTAAATAAAATTTCATATTTATTTAGCTGCTATTTATTTAGCCTGCCATCAGCATGTCTCTTCATGTTAATGCAAGTAAATTTTACACCATTATTTACATGTTTACCTTAAGTAAATACATAAATACAAAATGTTTAAAGCGGCTTTTGTAGCTTTGATTATTCAACACATACATTTTACTTACATATGTATACAAATTTAATAAGGTCTTGATAAATAATAATAAAAACATTAACATACATTGTACTTGAGAGTGTCAAATATTTACCATTTCATTATGTAGCCACACTTTTTCTTTAGGTGTTTAAAATTACTATAAATATTTAAATAAAAAGAAAAGCAACATTTAAAGTAAATTAGGGAAATTATGTAGCTATGTAATGAGTTAATTACAGAAAATTTCTATTATTTTTCATTATTATAAATTAAAATTCTTTTCATTCAAATGTCTATTACAAAAAACATTTCTTGGAAATCTATAATTTTTTTATATAACAATTTAACACCTTTTGCTAGGTAATTACACAAAGAAGTTTTACTGCTTATTATAAATTCTTAATGAGTTTTCTATTAGATAAAAAAAATATAAAAATGTTAATCAATTTTGAAAACAAAAGTCACGTATGAGTTTAGTGCAGTTAATTAATTGAATTTAAATTGAAACATTTATGGCTTTGGCTGCATAAAAAAACATAGTTAAAGACTAATTAAATAATATTCGCAGAAAAGCCAGATTATTAGGAAATACTTATTTTGATAATGAGATTTTAAAGGATTTATTAATAAATTCACAGCGTAGCAGCAAAAAGTTTTGCAATTACAGAATTCTGATAAATAATGACTTCTTTATTAGCGGCTATAAATATATGTATGTACATTTGGTTGGAACTTATTTTGGATACATCATAATATTTGTCGCAGACACACATTAGTTTTGTATATTCTAGGTCTTCCTAAGATTCTAAGACGATATAGCTATGTCCGTCCGTCCGTCTGTCTGTTGAAAGCACGTTAGGGCGCAATCGAAAGGAGATGGCCTGCAGAAAAACCCTCTATTGATATTTGTTTGATATTAAAAATGGGTAATATTGGTCATTGATTTCATCTAGCCCCCATACAAATGTTCCCCCCCCCCAGCCATAAATATATTAATTATGCGACAATCCAGATAAAATTTTGTTCAAATTAGTCCTACAGATAGCGGAGTTGCTTAAGCTATTAATGTAGATATGTTTGTCTGTTTTATTTATAAAATTAAAACTAAATTGTTAACATGATAATCACTTGTTGGAACCATTGGTCCGCCCGTCCGTCCCTGTGTCTGTGACTGTCGTGTGATAACAAATCAAACTGTCCACCTAAACTTGTTGGTCGTCCATCAATTTGCACCCTCATTTTTTTTTTGTTGTCTGCTCTGTCTGTAGCATTTTATTAGTGATATTTAAAGTAGCCAGCCTCTTATACCATGTTCTACATGGATTTTTCCTTGTTACACTCTGCTTTACATTCCCAGTCATGATGATTGATTTGACGAACAAATAACAAATGCAAACAAAATGACAGAAAACATCTCGTTCATAAATTAAAAACAATTGAAAGTGTGAAAGAACAATCGATACATTCATCTTGATGCTAAATATATTGTATTTTAGACGCAACTGAATGATGTGGATGAATGAGGGAATAAAGGAATTTATTTATTTCATTTAATTTGAGCTAATTTTTGTCTTACATGTCTGGTCTTTAAAGAGTGTTTTGCTGCTGTGAAACATGAAAAACATAAGACTTTGGCTTTAAATTAGGGGCCAATGTTTAGTTGCTGTTACAAATTTAATGTTAAAGCTTTAAGGAGAATTTGGCCAAATTATAATTTAAAATACAAATTTTAAATATTTTTAGGAATAAAATTTCAAAATTTTATTTTTTACAAGTAGTTTTTAATTTTTTTTTAAAAAATTTTGTTTTCGAAATTCCTTTTTAAAAATGTTTTTCCGAATTTTTTTTTTAATTATTAAAAAAACTTTTTTTTTTTTAATTTAGTAAAAAAAAATTTCTCACAAAAAAATTTTTTTGTTAAAAAAAAAATTTTAGTTAAAAAATATTTTTCCCGATTGTGACCCATTGCATATCCAGCTTACTATAGCCTTATATACATCGTTGCAATGGAATTTGAAATATCTGTCATTAGATATCCATATTGTCTATATTAATGACTTAGTAATCCAGATAGAAATTAAAAATAGGCAAAAAATCGATGTTGTCCGGGGTTTTTCCATTTGTGCGCCGATTTTCTCGAGCCGGAAGAATTCCCGATATATTGATGTATCAGTCATGTTTGTAAGTTATTTGGGGGTTACGGAGTTCAACATACTATGTTTATCAAACGTAATAAGAACAATAAATGTGAGTTATAGTTGACAATAAAATGTATTGTGTGTATGTGGCTTATTTTATAATTTTACAAGCCTAAACATATTGCCTACTTTTAGGATGCCATTTAAAAACGAATATATAACATATTTTTAAGCTAAATTATAATTTTTTCATTCTTATTTCATTTAATTTTAAAATTTTGTAGATTTTTTTCAACTGCGTGTTCTTATGAAACAAATTCAATAAGATATTTCTTGTTGTTGTTCTTTTATTTAATTTCACATGTTGTTATTTGACAGTTTTTTTTCCAAAAGTTTTAAAGAAACATTAGCATCTGTTGTTATTTTTGTTTGGTTTTGTTGTCTTTTGGAAATATTCCAAATAAAATTTTTCTTTCGTAAACAATTCTTGTCATACAATACTTTTCAGACAATTGTCATAAGTCTCTTTTTTAATACATACAAGTTCGAAGGTTATATTAGGCAGTGAGGATTATCAAATACTCTACAGCTACAAGTAGAATTATACAAATTATACTCGTTTCATTACTGATGATCATTCTCACAAGGGCATACCAGTGCTTGATGCTCTCAAGTTTTTACAATTTTTCCGTCATTTAAAAACCAAAATTTCAATATTATTTATTAAAAACAACATTTCCTAACCAAAATTCTAATATTTGATCTCATATTGATTCTTTGAATTGCTAATTTACAATTTTGTAATATGATTTTTTTAGGACATTGTTAACTCTTTTATATCTGGGGTCAAAACATCAAAGTTAGACCTCTAAAAACTATTACTATTACTCTACTGGGCAAATTATGTAGTTTTTTATTTGAACTTCAATATTAAAGACTATTAACAATATTTTTTCAGAATTAACCAGAAGGTAACCTATAGCTTGCGTTTTGAATCCTCAATTAATATTTATTAGAATCGAAAACCATTTTTTTTTAATTTTTTAAAATTTATTTTAGAAAAAAAAATTTTAAAATGTAAAATTTTGAATTCGATTCATGCATGAATTTTTTTTGTAATCCTCAATTAACATTTATTAGAATCGAAAACATTTTTTTTTTAAATACAAAATTTCTTTGAAAATAAAAAATTGAAAATGTAAAATTTTGAATTCGATTCACTCATGAATTTGTATTATTTTACTTGGTATCAAATTAGAATGGGTTATCGATTAGGATTCTACAGCTCGATTATTCGAAAAAAGTCGAAATAAAATTTTTGTTTGGAAAGAAACCGTCGAACAATCGATTGAATTATCCCAAAAAAGTCACAAGGTCGATTTTTTATTTAAAATTTTTGTTGTAAAAGTTTTATAAAATGCGAGTTTCTTATCAATAAATCTAGCAATCATATATTTTAACATTAAAATAGGATGAGAAAGTTCGAAAAGTCTAAAAGTCGACTTTTAAAAATCGAGAGGTCGAAAAGTCGACTTTTTGTTTTTACAATGGAACCCAATTTTCGATGTTCGGAAATGTTTATATTTTATATTTAAACATCTGGGATAATAAAACACAAAAACAACATTAAAATTTTTTATTTTTTTTTTTAGAAAATAAAGCTATTTAACCCAATTCATAAAACAATGTCCGATTTTGCATAAATTTCCATTATTTGGTTTTTAGAAGAGGGAAAACAGTTTTAGATCTTGAGGCATTCAAAAATCGAAAAAGTGGAAAAAACATCCCCCCCTTTTAGGCTCATTTAAGACACATATATAAATAAAAACAACACTAAGTTAATTTTTACGAAGTTGGCTAACATTTTGATTCATAACTTTTCTTCCACTAAACCAATTTGGCTGATTTTTAATACCAAACAGCCTAGAACAATGATAAATATTTTAGAAGAATTTCATTTATGTTCGTTTTGTAGTTTGGACGTGATAGTGATTTAAACAAACATATTTAATTTAAACGATGTATAATTTTTCAAAAATCAAGGAAAAGCTTTTTGGTAACTTGTGTGAATTTCTAAATGTTACATATTAAATGACAAATTGATATTGTATTAAATGTATAAACCTATATTAATATGTCTTTGAATTCTTTGTCATTTCAGTGTTGCGTGATGATTTTCGCTCACAGCCCAAGGATACACGTGTGGCTAAAGGAGAAACGGCATTGTTGGAATGTGGGCCACCCAAGGGTATACCCGAGCCAACGCTAATATGGATGAAGGTAAGATTTCATTTCTTATAAAATATTGTTTAGGTAAAGAAGTGAAATATATAAAAATAATTGAAATCCCAATAGCTAGAAAATTTGTACCTTATCTCCCCTAACTCTTGCTTTCTCTCTCTCTATGTTTGTGTAAAACCTAAAAATTCATATTAAGTGAAGAAATTAAAAAAGTTCACATGTGTTCAAAAGGTATACTTACAAATGAATCTCTATAGGGATGGCTAGATTGTTTTCCTTGTTTTAATCATGCAGCACGAGAGCATACATTTCGTTTGGAAAAAAAAAATCACTTAAATATAAACGAATGTATCTAAAAAATGTTGTGCATACATTTAAATGTTAAGGCAGCATAAATTTGATTTTATAGATTGTTTTCGTTCGTTCTGCTTTCATACATATTTTAGCAAAATACATACATATTTGTAGATAAAAACATCATGAACTAAAATAAACTATGCAGCTCATATGTTGTCAGGTGTAATGTTGAAAAATAAAACAGAAAAGAAATCAACTGCTAAAGCAAATGTTTTTCAAATGGAAATGTCATGCAAAATTTATTTCAACTCATGTTCAAGCTGAAATTTATGTATAGGTATGTATGTATTTATGGAAAAAAGAAACTAAATAGAAAAGAAAAACTATTTGAGCAAAATGTGGAATTTCAATATAAATATTTGCTTAAATGTTTGTAATATGAAATTATTTAACAAATATTTTAAACATGCTAAAAATCAAGATATTAAATAGTGAATCCCAAAAGTGGTATTTATGAGCTTCGCTACTCCAATCGTAAAAAATTTAAAAAGTACCATTAGAAAAACAACTTTTAAAAAGACCAAATATTCCAAAATATTACCTTTGACCCTGCAGATGATCTTAGGAAGTCTAGGTCATAATATTCTCCAGAGAGTACAAACTTAAAAAAGTACCATTAGAAGTATATAGATACAATTTTACCAAAAATTTCAATATTTCCAATATATCATTGTATCGAATGGAAATTTTAGATTAGATTCAACTTAAATATTTCTATTTGCTACATATTTTCTTTAAATGGTTTCTCTTAGTTTATATTTCTAGCTCTCTCTTCATTTTCATCCCCCTTTCCCCCCAAATATTTCGCTTAATCTAAAACCTAAATTTGTATTCATTGTATTCCATTACAATTCATTACATTTTCTATATTTTTGCTTTTTGTGTTTTTATTTTTTTTGTTACAGGATGGAGTTCCTTTGGATGAATTAAAAACGAAATCTTATGGAACCACATCACGTATACGCATTGTTGATGGTGGTAATTTATTGATAAGCAATGTCGAACCAATTGACGAGGGCAACTACAAGTGTATCGCTCAAAATATAGTCGGTACACGTGAGTCCAGTTATGCTAAACTAATTGTTCAAGGTAAGTGTCTAAAATACAATCACAAACGGTCACACGGACATGGAGATGGACATGGATGATTCAAATATGTTCATTTCAAGTAGGTTAGGGATAAGAGAATGAATAAAAATGATTGAATTGAGAGATGTCAGGAGAAGATTTCTTAGGAAATGTCTACGTGAGTTGTGTTTAGAAGTGGGTTAATGGTTTTTAACAATGTCCGGCTGACTGTTAGATGGATAATCTATATTTCTTGTTTCAAAATCATTTTACTGTGATAACATTTCCATAATACAAATTTAAGCAGGTACAGTGTTTCCAAAACAATGATTTATAAGATTTAGCAATGATGGTCAAAAGGAATATTGTATAACAAAGGTGAGAGGTTAACTAAGATGATGAAGACCAGAAAAATTAATATATTTAAAGCTCCTACAGTTAGAAACTTTTATATGATAAACTGAGACTTAAGTTTACATAAGTAACTTCATTTAAACACTTAATTATCAGGTCAGTTATAAATTATTCTTTGTATCTTAACTACTTGATTTTAGTTCATTGAATCTTTCAAAACCAATTAGTTCCAAACATTTCAATACAAAAAACTATTACTAGAATTTAATTTTTTTCAACTATTTAAAGCAAAATCTCTCAAATCTATCTATTTTTTTTTAACAAAAATTGTCTTTTATTTAATCACAATTTTGTCTTAGATTTCTTTTATTGCGCTTTTACAAACCTCCATAAAAACTAAGCACTTTTAAGTGGTTGGATGCTACATTTAAGAAAATTGCACTCCAAATCCTATAAAAAAGAAGAGAAAAAACAACACAAAACTAAACCATAAATGCCACTGTGAAATAAAATAAAGTAACAGAAAATGTCAGGACAAAAACCAACAAGAGCTGAAACTAAAGAACACGACAGCTCAGCAGGATTTCGCACGATTTTTTTGTTGTTTCGTTGTTGTTTCTTCTTAAAGGAGCATTGCAAGAAGAATATTTAAACTAGAAATCTTTAAATTTCACGTTTTCATGTAAGATTTTCAAAGAAATTGCTTTCAAAGTATTAAAAAAGATGGGAAAATTATTAGATTTTTTAAAACCTAAACAAAAATGACACAATGCTACAGGCTAACTTGCGACCAAAGAAGTTGTATATAGGTCAAGATTTTCTTGTAAAATATTTTATAGATTTGAATATATGTTTAGTATAAGATATTTAAAGAAGTCAATTTCCTAAATGTTCTTAATACTAAACTCAATTTAAATCAATTGCGGATCTTATTATATTCAATTTCTCGTCATAATCGTGGGTCATATTATAGTCAGTTTATAGTCTTAATCGTGGGTCATATTATAATCACTTTATAGACCTAATCGTGGGTCTTATTATAGTCAGTTTATAGATCTAATCGTGGGTCATATTATAGTCAGTTTATAGTCCAAATCGTGGGTCTTATAGTCAGTTTATAGTCCTAATCGTGGGTCATGTTATCGTCAGTTTATAGACCTAATCGTGGGTCATATTATAGTCAGTTTATAGACCTTATCGTGAGTCATATTATAGTCAGTTTATAGACCTTATCTTGGGTCATATTATAGTCAGTTTATAGACGTAAACGTGGGTCATATTATAGTCAGTTTATAGACCTAATCGTGGGTCATATTATTTTCAGTTTATAGACCTATTCGTGGGTCATATTATGGTCAGTATATTTACTTAATCGTGGGTCATATTAAAGTCAGTTTATTTACTTAATCGTGGGTCATATTATAGTCAGTTTATTTACTTAATCGTGGGTCATATTATTGTCAGTTTATTTACCTAATCGTGGGTCATATTATAGTCAGTTTATAGACCTTATCTTGGGTCATATTATAGTCAGTTTATAGACGTAAACTTGGGTCATATTATAGTCAGTTTATAGACCTAATCGTGGGTCATATTATTTTCAGTTTATAGACCTATTCGTGGGTCATATTATGGTCAGTATATTTACTTAATCGTGGGTCATATTATTGTCAGTTTATTTACTTAATCGTGGGTCATATTATAGTCAGTTTATTTACTTAATCGTAGGTCATATTATAGTCAGTTTATTTACTTAATCGTGGGTCATATTATAGTCAGTTTATTTACTTAATCGTGGGTCATATTATAGTCAGTTTATTTACTTAATCGTAGGTCATATTATAGTCAGTTTATTTACTTAATCGTGGGTCATATTATAGTCAGTTTATTTACTAAATCGTGGGTCATATTATAGTCAGTTTATTTACTTAATCGTGGGTCATATTATAGTCAGTTTATTTACTTAATCGTAGGTTATATTATAGTCAGTTTATTTACTTAATCGTGGGTCATATTATAGTCAGTTTATTTACTTAATCGTGGGTCATATTATAGTCAGTTTATTTACTTAATCGTGGGTCATATTATAGTCAGTTTATTTACTTAAACGTGTGTCATATTATAGTCAGTTTATTTACTTAAAAGTGTGTCATATTATAGTCAGTTTATTTACTTAATCGTGGGACAATTAATTGTTGGTCATATTATAGTCAGTTTATGGAACTAATGGTGGGTCATATTATAGTCATTTTATAGACCTAACTGTTGGTCATATTATAGTCAGTTTATGGACCAAAGCGTGGGTCATATTACAGTCAGTTTATAGACCTAATCGTGGGTAATATTACAGTCAGTTTATAGACCTAATAGTGGGTCATATTATAGTCATTTTATAGACCTAATCGTTTGTCATATTATAGTTAGTTTATAGGCCTAATCTGGGGTCATATTATAGTCATTTTATTTGCTTAATCGTGGGTCATATTATAGTAAATTTGTCATCATAATAGTACATTAATTTATAGTCAATCTCAAGACTTAATCGTGGGTTATATTATAGTAAATTTGTCATCATAATAGTACATTAATTTATAGTCAATCTCAAGACTTAATCGTGGGTTATATTATAGTCGGTTTATTTACATAATCGTGGGCTATATTATAGTCAGTTTATTTACTTAATCGTGGGTTATATTATAGTCAGTTTATTTACTTAATCGTGGGTTATATTATAGTCAGTTTATTTACTTAATCGTGGGTTATATTATAGTCAATTTCTCGTCATAATAGTACTTTAAACTATTGTCAGTCTCTAGACTTAATCGTGGCCTTTTGTAAAACGAAATCTTTATTACTTGAAGGAAATTTCTGATTAGTTCCCTTTATCCTTTAATAACTCTTTTTGTTTACAACAAATATAAGAATAGTTTTCAAAGAAAAATTTTAATTTTCAACTCTCTAGACTTCTATCTATCTTCTATTATTTTACAATTTTACTCAATTTACAATACAAAATATATACAGCTTTAAAAATCATTCACAGCTACTTGTCTTTTAAAAAATATTTGCTTATAAAATCTAAACCAAAAGGCTTATTTGGACGCCCTGTTGTTTCACTTAGTTTCTCTTTCAAATAAATTCGACAAAAATCACAGTTTTCACAGTGAATATCACATTAATGTATTTAAAGCAAATCCACAAAAAAAGGAATACTTGTGGTGTATGTGTGATATGAAGATTTGAAAGTTTGGCGCCATCGGGGGATATCAAATGAAATAAATATTTAAAAATTATTTTGTTTTTCCAAAAAAACATATATTTTTAACATGGCATAGAAAAAACTAAATAAAAAAGGCCATGAAAACGCCATGGGTGTGGAGCAAAAAAAAAAAGAAAAAATACTCACAAATAAAACTAAATAATTGGGTATTTATTTAAATAAACACACAAACCAAAAAAAACAAGACCAATAAAATTCATGATTTACACATATTTTGCATGCAGAGAATTACAAAAAAAAATCAAAATCTAACTATGTACTAGCAAAGAATATCAGATAAAAATCCAATTGAAAGAAGTAGTAAAAAGAAATGCTTGTCCAGTTTTTAATTAATTGTTTTCCTGTAGCTAGAACAAAAAAAACAAGACAGAAAAGTAACTCCCCATTTAAATGAAAGAAAACTTTTGTTAGCAAACAATGGTCAGCAGGTTTTGAACTTAGAAAAAGTCATTAGTGTAACCAAACTCAAAATAAAACAGAAAAATATAGAACAAAAAATAAAACTCTTGAAACTTTAACCATCATCATTGTCTCCCCTCTACTACGTTACAAAGGACTAAAATCCAATATTTTTGTCTTTAACTGTATTAACATTTCAAGTGTCATACTTTAGTTTTAATTTTATTTTCCTACCATATTCTACTAAATGAGGGTTTAAATATCTTCAGCAGCATCGCTAGCAAAAAAAGAAAATATGGAAAACTTTATTAATTTCTTAAAACTTTAATTGCTCTTATACTTTGTATAACTCTACTTTATATTATTTTAATTTACCTCCCCGTTTTTTATTTCTAGTTAAACCCTACTTTATGAAGGAACCACAGGATTTAACCATGTTATCTGGTCAAACAGCCACCTTTCATTGTTCCGTGGGTGGTGATCCACCACCCAAGATTTTGTGGAAGAAAGAGGAAGGTAATATACCAGTTTCTAGAGCTCGCATACAACATGATGACAAAAGCTTGGAGATTACAAATATAATACCCGAGGATGAGGGCACTTATGTGTGTGAGGCCCACAATAATGTGGGACAAATTAGTGCGAGGGCTTCGCTAACGGTACATGGTAAGTACACGATTATATCAAAGCAAATTGTTTATCCTAATTATGGCCATATAATAGTGAAATTCCGATACAAATCGTAGTTCATATTGTAGTCAGTTTATAGTCCTAATAGTGGGAAATATTATATTCAATTTATAGCCCCAATCGTGGGTCACATTGTAGCTAGTTTATAATCACAATCGTGGGAAATATTATGGTCAGTTTGTAGTCCTAATCGTAGGTTATATTATAGTCAGTTTGTAGTCCTAGTCGTAGGACATATTGTAGTCAGTTATTAGACCTAACTGTGGGTCATGTTATAGTCAGTTTGTATACCTAATTGAGGTTTATATTATAGTCAGTTTGTAGTCTTAATCGTGGGTCATATTATAGTCAGTTTTTATACCTAATCGTGGGTCATATAGTCAGTCTTTAGACCTAATCGTGGATCATTTTATAGTTAGTTTAGACACCTAATCGTGGGTCATATGATAGTCAGTTTAGAGACTTAATCGTAAGTCGAATTATAGTCAGTTTAGAGACCTAGTCGTGGGTCATATTATAGTCAGTTTAGAGACCTAATCGTGGGCCATATTATTGTTAGTTTAGATACCTAGTCGTGGGTCGAATTATAGTCATTTTAAAGACCTAATCGTGGGTCATATTATAGTCAGTTTTTAGACCTAATCGTGGGTCATATTATAGTCAGTTTAGAGACCTAATCGTTGGATATATTACAGTCAGTTTAGAGCCCTAATCGTGAGTCATATTAAAGTCAGTTTAGAGCAGTGATGTTCAAAAATAAAAATGAAGATATTTGGTGAGAGAGCTACCCAGCAAACATAATGTCGAACACTTAAAATAATAACAAAACGAAGAAAGTTTAGATTTAGAATTTTTGTCAAATAAAACCAAGTTATTAAATTAATGAAATTTAAATTTCAGGGAAATGAAAAATATACATTATACGGCCGAAAAACTCTCAATTTTTTAATTTATTTTTAACTTTGTTTTTTTTGTGTTCAATTGTAATTGAAACGCGTGTGCTTGCTATGCTTCATCCAAAAACCAACCAACAACAATGCTTATTGAATTTCTGAAAAAATGAGACATTTATTACGCTCTTTAAAAGAGCGTAACAAATGTGTTTAAATTTTTTAAACAATTGTTGTATGGGATGAACATCACTGGTTTAGAGACATAATTGTGGGTCATATTGTAGTCAGTTTGGAGACCTAATCGTGGGTCATATTAAAGTCAGTTTAGAGACCTAATTGTGGGTCATAATATAGCTAGTTTAGACACCTAATCGTGGGTCATATTATAGTCAGTTTAGAGACCTAATCGTGAGTCATATTAAAATCAGTTCAGAGACATAGTTGTGGGTCATATTGTAGTCAGTTTGGAGACCTAATCGTGGGTCATATAAAAGTCAGTTTAGAGACCTAATTGTGGGTCATATTATAATCAGTTTAGACACCTAATTGTGGGTCATATTTTAGTCAGTTAAGAGACCTAATCGTGGGTCATATTATAGTCAGTTTAGACACCTAATCGTGGGTCATATAAAAGTCAGTTTAGAGACCTAATTGTGGGTCATATTATAATCAGTTTAGACACCTAATTGTGGGTCATATTTTAGTCAGTTAAGAGACCTAATCGTGGGTCATATTATAGTCAGTTTAGACACCTAATTGTGGGTCAAATTATAGTTAGTTTAGACACCTAATCCTGGGTCATATTATAGTTAGTTTAGAGAATTAATTGTGGGTCATATTATAGATAGTTTAAAGACCTAATTGTGGGTCATATTATAGTTAGTTTAGGGACTTAACTGTGGGTCATATTATATTCTGATCTTGCGACTTCTAGTCTTAAATAAAGATCCTTATTATAGTCAATTTCTGTTCATGATAAAGGTTTTATTATAACATTTATACTTATGGCTTTAAACACAATTCTATTGTTGTCCTTTTTAATTGTTTACCTTCTTTCTAAAATATCTTTAAATTAATACAAAACAATACCATATTTCTCTAGCACCACCCACTTTCATTGTCAAGCCACAAGATAGAAAGATTGGCTTAAATGGTGTTGCACAATTTCCCTGTGTTGCCGATGGCAATCCACCACCCTCGGTGTTCTGGACTAAAGAAGGCTCGAGTACTTTGATGTTTCCCAACAACTCGTATGGTCATTTGCATGTCACGGTTGAGGGAACGTTGCAAATTAATGGTGTACAGAAAGATGATGCCGGTTACTATGTGTGCTCAGCATTTAGTGTAGTCGACTCAACCACAATACGAGCATTTTTACAGGTAATTTTATTTTTTTTTTTAATTTTGTCTTCATCTCTACATAAAATTTAAAATGTCAAACAATTGCTGGATAGCTATTGTATTGGAAATGAAATGATACATACATATGTATGTATAAATATAAAATTACGTTTAAAGAATGTATTTGAAATGTTGATGCTGTTGATATACTATAGACATTATTAAAATTTCAAACAAAAACCTCAATTGTTGCCCTAGGTTACCTCTGTTGATGATACACCGCCACCCATTATACAAATTGGTCCTTCCAACCAGACCTTGCCAAAAGGCAGCGTTGCCATGTTGCCCTGTCGAGCTTCTGGCCACCCAACGCCACGTGTCAAATGGTACAGAGATGGCACAACCTTACAAAGTGGCAATCGTTATACCATTGTACAGGGCGGCTCTCTAAGAATAGACGGTAAGTGGGTGTATGATTTCATAAGGAAATTTCAAATTGAAATGTTTTGTGTAGACATTTTGTTTTATTAATATATTTTGTGTTTTCAATTTTAATTTTCATTTTAGATTTGCAATTAAGTGACTCTGGCTTGTATACCTGTACGGCTTCTTCGGAAAGTGGTGAAACTTCATGGTCGGCCACTTTAACGGTAAGTTTCTTAAATATGTTTTTAGCTGGAATATTTTGTTCATTTTGTTCAAAATTTTAATTATCCATAAATCCTTTTGGTTTTATGCGTTTTTAACTGCGTGTGTTTTTGTTGAACACAAACAACTAATTAAAGTTAAAATACATAAAATTATTTTTATTATTATTTGTGTTGTTTGCGTTTTGTTTGTAGCTAAAGAGTTCAGCAAAAAAGAAAACATAATGAAGAACAAAACGTTGTAACACCAAAATTTAATCTTTATGTTTAAATGGTTTTTATGTTTTTTTTTTGGGAATTTCTAGGAAAAATTAGGGTGTATTTTTAATTAAAGTATTTTTAAGCAAAACATATTATATTAATTTTAGCTAAGCATTAAAAAGAATTAAAATCAAACAGATATTACGTTATTAAGACTGGTTAACGTGATGTCATAGCTAATTTTTTTAATACTTTAAAACTAACAGATTATTGTATTTTTTTTAAATTATTATATTATAAGTTTAAGTATTTAACTATCTGTTTAAGGATTTTTGCACATATTCACAAACAATTTTTAAATTTATCAAATGTTTATACAACAAACTGACTAAAATATAACCCACGATTAGGACTGTAAACAGACTATAATATGACACACGATTAGGACTGTAAACAGACTAAAATATTACCCACGATTAGAACTGTAAACAGACTAAAATATGACTCACAATTAGGACTTTAAACTTACTATAATATGACCCACGATTAGAACTTCAAACTGACTATATTGTGATCCACGATTAGGTCTGTAAACCGACTAAAATATCACCCACGATTAGTACTATAAAGTGACTAAAAAAGGACCCACGATTAGGACTGCAAACATACTAAAATATGACCCAAGATTAGTACTATAAACTGGCTATATATAACCCAAGATTAGGACTGTAAACAAACTAAAATATGGCCCACGATAAGGACTGTAAACAGACTAAAATATGACCCACAATTAGGACTGTAAACAGACTAAAATATGACCCACGATTAGAACTTTAAACTGACTATAATGTGACCCACGATTAGGTCTGTAAACTGACTAAAATATGACCCACGATTAGGACTGTAAACAAACTAAAATATGACCCACGATTAGAACTTTAAACTGACTATAATGTGACCCACGATTAGGTTTGTAAACTGACTAAAATATAACCCACGATTAGAACTGTAAACAGACTAAAATATGTCCCGCGATTAGTACTATAAACTGACTATAATATATCCCACGATTAGGTCTTAAAACTGACTATAATATGACCCACGATTAGGTCTAAAAACTGACTATAATATGACCCACGATTAGGTCTAAAACTGACTATAATATGACCCACGATTAGGTCAAAAAAATTACTATAATATGACCCACGATTAGGTCTAAAAACTGACTATAATATGACCCACGATTAGGTCTAAAAAGTGACTATAATATGACCCACGATTAGATCTAAAAACTGACTATAATATGACCCACGATTAGGTCTAAAAACTGACTATAATATGACCCACGATTAGGTCTAAAAACTGACTATAATATGACCCACGATTAGGTCTCTAAACTGACTATAATATAACCCACGATTAGGTCGCTCAACTAATTATAATATGACACAGGATTAGGTCTCTAAACTGACTATAATATAACCCACGAATAGATCTATAAACTGACTAAAATATGACCCTCGATTAGGTCTGTAAACTGACTAAACTATGACCCACGATTAGGTCTGTAAACTGACTAAAATATGATCCACGATTTGGTCTGTAAACTGACTACGATTATGACTGTAAAATGACACTCGATTAGGTCTGTGAACGTACTAAAATATGACCGACGATTAGGACTATAAACTGACTAAAATATGACTCACGATTAGGTCTGTAAACTAACTAAAATATTTATGGCTCAAGATAAGGTTAATACTGACTATAATATGATTATGACTCTAAACTGACTACCTTAAAGTATTTTATAGTAAAAAGAAATCTGTTTTAGATTTTGGTTTTCATTTATGCTTAAAATATAAACTGTCATGTCATCCCATGTAAATTATGTTATGAAAGACAGCTGTTTGTTTTCTTTTGAATTCAACAATTCTAAAATCATGCCTTTAATTTGTTTTGTTGGTAAATGGTCCCATCATTTAATAACGTACACACTTGAATTACCAATCGAAGCTTCTTACAAGATTTTGAATAATTTAAATACACTGGAAATTTAGTTTAGTTTAAAAAACAATCATGCAAAATATGATAAAAAACAAACTAGAAACTGAAGCTGTAAGAGAATCTAAAATTAAATAATTATGAGAAAATCTTTACTAAATGTGACCTTAATTTATGATAAGTCGACTTTACGACATTTTTCAACTTTAATATTTAGAAACACAAGCTGTAACAGAACTTAAAATTAAATAATTATATTTAGTTACCTAAGAGATAATCTTTATAAAAATTTATAAAAGTTTTAAAAGTCTACTTTAGGACCTAAATTTATGAAAAGTCGAACTTAAGATTTTTTTGGCTATAAAACTTTTTCAATAAAATTTTCGCCTTTTTTCATTTAGTTGATTTTTTAGTTCGATTTTTTTTCAACCAAAAAGTAAATTTCAACTTTTTTACTTTACTTAGCTATAAATCAATAGATCGATTGTTCGAAACTTTATATACAAATTTCTAAATATTCAAACCAAAACTGAAATTAAATTGAATTATAACATTAAGTGGCCTCAATAAATTTATAAAATTTAGAAAAGTTGAGTTTCTGACCTTTATTTATAAAGAGTCTATTTTACGACTTTTTTTTGAGTTTAAAATTTTTCCAATAAAAAAATCACCTTTTTTTAATTTAGTTGACTTTATTTTATTTTTCGACTTTTTGCCGACCAAACATTTAATTTCTACTTTTTGATTTCACTCAGCAATATCTCAATTGATCGATTGTGAAAAATCGTATATAAATTTATTGATTTGTGAAAAGTCGAATGGTCGACTTTTGCTTATTTATAAAAAATCTACCATTCGACTTTTGCTTATATATGAAAAGTCGATTTTTATCTTTTTTAAAATTTTTCCAATAAAAAAAGTCGACTTTTATGAAATAACCTAATCGATTGTTCGACTTTTTTCACCAAAAAGTCGCGTGATCGACTGTGACTAACTTGTGTCTCATTTTTCTTAGTGTACTTTAAATTTAATATTTTTGTTTTTTTTTTTCTTTTAAACCAAAATGCTTTGTCATTTATTTGTAAAAATCTTTAAGAAAACATATTGAAGAGTTGTTCAAAAGATTCTTAAAATAACTTTCGAACATATTTCAAGTATATTGTAAGAGTGTGTGTAAACAAAATAATTTAAATGGAGGCAAGCACAAGCATGTTTTGGCATATTAATTAAGTTAATTTTGGGAATATATGCATTCATATGAACGAGTATACTACATTAATAAACTTATAATTTTATTTGGGCCAACAAAGAAAAAGCATTATAAATTTGAAGCATTAAAACAGGGTCAGAAGAAAAAGAAATGTTGAAGTATTTCAAATGTTAAATAAATATATAGACATGTTACCCAAAATTGGCTGCACAATAAAATAAAGGTAAGGTATGGGAATTGGTATAGGCCTCTTTTTTGTAAATGTTAGAAATAGTACCAAAATCTGCTGTTAGTGTCTTTAAGGATTTAAATTCATCATTTAATTTATTATTTCGTAATGATTAGGTTAGGTTTTATTAACCTTTGCTACGACTATTAGTAAACTACGTTACGTAAGTTACTCAACTACGTAATTTATTATATTATATTACGTCACGTAACTTTTATATATTACATATTTTTTTATGTAATATGATGATGGAAAAATTGCCCATCTTAACATTACCTATAATTTTACCTCAAACAAAAAATACAATTAAAAATCATTTATCATGCGTGAATATTGTGGTTTCCTATTTTCTCTTGACTCTTCATTATAATGTTATTTTTTTTATACAATACATATGTATATTGGAAATATAATTTATTTGATTTTATTTAAATGTTAATTGCATTTCAAATGGCATTCATGCAAACATGTGCAGTTTTTTTTTTCTTTGCAACACGTAAAGCTACTGTAATCAAAAAAAATATATAAAAATTGTATCAAAATGTCATT
This sequence comes from Calliphora vicina, assembly GCF_958450345.1. Taxonomy (NCBI): domain Eukaryota; kingdom Metazoa; phylum Arthropoda; class Insecta; order Diptera; family Calliphoridae; genus Calliphora; species Calliphora vicina. The sequence goes on along the minus strand of NC_088784.1, from coordinate 96,015,497 downwards.
ACAATTCATTATTATCATTTGATATATATAATTTTTTTCCTTTTTTCTGTATGGACATACAAGATAAAAAAAAAATATTTGTATTTATAAAGTTGAAAAAAAAATGCTTAAATTACCCACAAAACCGATTCTGTCAATATTTGAGAGTGACTGCATACATGCAGGCATGCCTGCATTCATGCAAACCTCCAGCACACACAAACCGTATGCAAATGAAGTGCAACCGACAACAAAAATAAAAAAAATAAACCAGAGTCATTAATTTTTGTACAAACTTGCTCCATTTCTTGTTACAATTTTATTTTATATACATATTTGTTTTTATGTTAGCCTCAAAATATATTTAGTTTTTACTCTCCTTCGGTTTGTGGCTTTCAGTCAGGGTTGTAACCATCATGACCACAACAACAACATCAAATTGACTTTTTATAGGAACCCCAAAATGTAAGAGAAAAAAGCGACGCCGTAAAATGTAATACACACATGGACAACCAGAAATGCACAGCAAAATGTTTGGCAGCAAATCAAACTAAAATGCTAAATCGGGGAGTATACACAATTTCCTAAAGGCTGGAAATGCCAGCATCGATTTTACTGAGATATCTCATGACATGATCAGACTACATTCGTTTAACGAAAAGCTGAATGAGCGACACAACTTCATACATATACCTATATTTTGGGGCCTTAAAAAATTCTAAGACAATCAAGCTATGCCTATCCAGTGGGTCTCTCTGTCTGTTGAAATTTCGATAAACTCAGATAAAGAAATATAGTTTTACAAATTTACTGTAACCATTTCAAAATTTTTACAAGTTTTCAACAATATTATGGTCACAGTAATAGTTTATATGATTGTGGTAACCATAATACAAATATTTTTTTTTTCTAAAACCTACATTTTTATATTTGTTATATTTCAATATGTTTGGACGAATCAATTATTTTGGACGAATAATCGTTGTAAATTATTCGAATAATTTTTTATTCGCTTAAAAAAGTTGAATAAAATTTTGTGTTTTTAAATAAAAAATATATTTAAGCATTAAAAATTGTTTATTCGGTAAAATTTGGTAAATTTTTTTACACCCTTTTAAAAATTTTTATGCGAATAAAATTTTCTTATTCGAATAATTTTTTATTCGTTTTATTTTTGTAAAAAAAATAAATTTTTTATATATTTGTTATATCTCAAAGTGTTTAGTAACCATTTTGGACGAATAATAATTATAAATTATTCGGATAAATTTTTATTCGTTTTATTTTTTATAAAAATATTTTTAAGCATTAAAAATAGTTTATTCGGTAAAATTTTAAATTTTTTTTACACCGTTTTTAGAATTTTTATGCGAATAAAATTTTCTTATTCGAATAATTTTTTATTCGTTTTATTTTTGAAAAAAAAAACAATTTTTTTATATATTTGTTATATTTCAAAGTGTTTAGCAACTATTTTGGACGAATAATAATTATAAATTATTCGGATAAGTTTAAAAAAGTTGAATAAAATTTTGTGTTTTTAAATATAAAATATATTTAAGCATTAAAAATTGTTTATTCGGTAAAATTTTGTAAATTTTTTTACACCCTTTTTAGAATTTTTATGCGAATAAAATTTTCTTATTCGAATAATTTTTTATTCGTTTTATTTTTGTAAAAAAATAAGTTTTTTATATATTTGTTATACTTCAAAGTGTTTAGTAACCATTTTGGACGAATAATAATTATAAATTATTCGGATAAGTTTTTATTCGTTTTATTTTTTATAAAAATATATTTAAGCATTAAAAATTGTTTATTCGGTAAAAATTTTAAAATTTTTTTTTATACCCTGTTTAGAATTTATATGCGAATAAAATTTTGTTATTCGAATAATATTTTATTCGTTTTATTTTTTAAAAAAATATATATATTTTATATATTTGTTATGTTTCCAAGTGTTTAGTAACCATTTTGGACGAATAATAATTATAAATTATTCGGATAAATTTTTATTCGTTTCATTTTTTATAAAAAAAAATTAATTTTTTTTTATATTTAGTATTTGTTATAATTTTAAAGCTTTTCGTTGTCAAATTATTCGAATAATTTTTTATTCCTTTAACTTTTTTTTAACAAATCAAAAGCAAAAGAGGTATATAGGATTCCACATTACGGAATACAACACTTTTACTTGTTGATAATTTTCTAATCTAAATGAGCTCCAAATATATAGCCAATAAAAGTAAAAAATTTAAGTAAAATTTATAGCTAAATTGTTTATTGGGCTTTAGGGCTTTTGTAATGTCATTGTGCAAAGTATGCACTTGCTGCCATCAAAATCCCCCATAAAAACTGGCCACCAGTTTTTTTCATTTTTTGCTGTAGTTTTTTAATGTTTTTTTTTCTCTATTCAGTGTAGATGTTGTTGAAACATCAATCATAAGTTTTCAGTTCGATTTGTAGTTTTTTTGCTACCTTGCAGTCCGTTGTGTAAATAATTAATTGTAGCGCCTTAAGGCCATGATGAGTTTGAGGATTTCATAACAAATCTAGGGAAATAAAAGAGGCATATAACTATTGTTGGAATAGTAATTTATCACTTATTGGTGTGCAAGAATTGATGACATAAGTGGCTGCTGTGATAAGAATAGCAGATTTTTGATTGAAATTCAAATTCAAATAGAATAAGAAAATTAAAGAGAAACAAGTAGGAGGGCTACATTCGGCTGTCACCAATTATATATACCTTTTACCAGAAAGCATACTTTGAGATAAAGATTAAAAATATTTGAGGTAGAACTAAATTTAAAAAAAAATAATTTTTTAATTGAAACTAATTTTTTTCCGATTTTGCCCCATGTGGGTCCAAATTACTATGGCGTTATATACGTCCTTGAAATATCTATCATTACATATACATTTTGTCTATATTAATAATTTATTAATCTAGATATCGATAAAAATATGTTAAAAATTGAGGTAGTCGTGTTTTTTTATTTATAACTCAACCATTTATGGGCCGATTTTCTTGACGGCATGTGAACCGGGACTATAATGTATATATTTATGTACTATGAATCATGTATCTAACTTATTAGTGGATAGTTGATTTCAACATACAGACGGACGTACGGACATGGCTATATCGACTGCGCTATCTTTCAACAAACAATGACAAACTTAGATTGTACCCTTGCCACTCATGGTGAAGGGTATCAACATACTTCATTAATTTATCAAATTTTTTACGTTATTCCCAAAACTTTTCTTCGAATAATTTTTTAGTTAAAAATAGATCTACTACAATTTTAGAAATGTAGGAACATATAAATTTATAGCTCTAAATAATAAACTGGTTGGAGTTAAAGAAAAATCTGAAAATTGTTTAGGTTAAATAGTAGTAGATCTACTACCTTTTTAAAAATGCAGTACTGTAGAAATCTATAGCATCAAATAATAATAACTGGCTTGAGTTAAACAAAATTTTTAAAATTTTGGAGTTTTGGTAACATTTTAAAAAAGTAGTATATTTACTACTATTTTAAAAACAAAGAAATTTACAATATTTTAGCTTTAAATAATCACAATAGCTCTAAAATAAAGAAAACATTAACATTTTGCGATTTTCCTGACACTTTGAAATAGTAGTAGATTAACTACCTTTTCAAAACATATAGGTTTTCACAAATTTATAGCTCCAAATAATTCTAGCTAGCCTTAATTAAAGAAAAATTTAAGAAATTTGTAGTTTTTGTAAATTTTAAAAAGTAATAGATTTACTACTACTTAAAAAATAATTTACAGTAATTTAGCTTTAAGTAACCACAATAGTCTAAAATAAAGAAAATATTAACATTTTTCATGTTCTCAAGATTCTAACATCTTTGAAGTAAAAAATAAATTTGAAAATACCCTCTATATTTGGGTGTTAAATTCTTAAATAGAAAATGAATAGAAAAAACATAAGATTTTTAAATAATACTCGGTCATGAATGCGACATTCATAGATCTTTGAAGTACAAAAATATTGAACAATTAAAAATTTTTTTATTTTGTTTTCATTACTAGCAATAAATATAAGATCAAGAATGCGACAGAAAAATTTAATAGAAAAATTAAGAAATCTATGCAATGGAACATAATTAACATAAAATAATGAGACATTCTGTTGAAATGATCATTAGCAATAAATATGTGATCAAAAACGCGACAAAAAACGCCACTGTATATAGAAAAATTTTAAAATCTATGAATTGGAATATAATAATGTGGCATTCGGTTAATAGTTGTCATGCTAAAATATTTCTATTCTTTTATTTTACAAACTTTAGTATAATTTTTTCAATCACGTTTGTAGTAAGGATGAGTTCAAGTACTTTTAACACAAACTTATTTTTGAAACTTAAACACTTACAATAGCGAATGCGACATAGACTTTGTTAAGGACCCAGAAAACAATACTTGTTGTTCGATATCATCTCTCTTATAAGAATAAATGATTTTCATTACGGTTACTAATAAAAATCTATTAAAAAATAAGAAATTGTGAATGATATTTACACAAAAAAAGTGAAGCAAACAGATGAGATGTAAAATGGATCCATTACGATATCCCAAAGCATAAGATATCGTATGAGAAGTCCGACCAAGCAGCGGAATCGACACCAAAACGAAATATCCATGGCGCTAAGGTAATGCTCTGTATTTGGTGGGAGCAAAAGGGTCCTATCTATTATGAGCTGCTGAAATCCGGCCATACTACCAAAGGCAACCTGCATCGAACGCAAGTGATTTGTTTAAAGCAATATAGCAACAATCGGCCACATGTTGCATTACCTGTTAAAAACTATTTAGAAAGAAGTGGTTGGGAAGTCTTGTCTCACTCAACTTATAGTTTACATAATAAACAGTAAAAAATACCATTATTTATTTTTTTTTATTAATTTCTTGTTTAATTAACAACTTGTTAATAAAAATTTCAATTTTCTTCCATGTTGGTATTCCAACAAATTAGCATATAAATGACCATAAACTAAATATAAATTACCTGACATAACAAAAAAAATTACAATTGATTGACAGCACAATTAATGTGAATGCAGGTATATCACAAAGAAAACAACAAAATAAAACAAGACAAGACCTTTTCTGGCTCACTTAACTTTAATATCAAACATGCAACATTATTTTTGTTTATGTAAAATTTTATGTTATTTTTCCTAGAATTCCTGTAAAACAAGAACAAAAAAGAAACGTATCTCATAAATTAACTTTAAACTAACTGTTTATTTGTTTCAATTCTTCCTTTTCTTTTTCTCTTCATTGCTGGTCTGTTTACTTTTCCTGCCACAACACCAGGTGGAAAAGAGCAGTTCATCAATATTACATCGTTCAGCAGATCCCAGCACGTATCCAGCACCACCCGGCACCCCAAAAGCTGTCAATGTAACACAAAATTCAATTGCATTGCGATGGTCGAGAAGTCAAGAAAAGCCACAGGCAACAAGTCCAATTATTGGGTAAGTTTTCTTCTAATATTATTTTGTTGATTTCCAAGTTGTAGAGGAGAATGTAAGAGACCAACTCTTCTTTTTTTCTTTTATTGCCACAAATATAAAACCAAATAGTTGTAGTAGTTGTTCAATTTGTTTAGTTAATGAAACTTTTGATTTTTTGGTTATTTTTTTTTCCTATTTTTGTAGAGGAAAAGGAAATTTTGTTTAAAATTGTTTGATGAAGCAGTAAGTGAGTGCTTTGTATAGATAAATGAAAACTATTTTAAAGTCTTGAGGAATATTTATTTCGATATCAAAATAAAATCTTTTATGAACATTTATAAATCCGAATCGTATATTTCATATTAAATCACTGCTATTGAAATTCCGGTTAGTTTTTTTGTGTATGAATTTGAATCCCATCTTATTTATTTCATGAGATTTTGATCAGCTGATGTTTCAAGGCTTTTTTCCGCTAACATTGAATTTAAACCATTTTTTTCGTAAAAAATTCATTTGGTAAATACACATGGCTGACAGTTACCACTTTTCCATTCAATTTTTATTTTTATTTTTTTTCCAACAGGCTATTGTGCTGGATATTAGTGAAATAAAAAGAATCTATTGATATACCAAAAAATTGCAAAAATTGTTTTTGAACACTAGAACAAAAGTTCAAATTTTTTGGGAAAAAGCTCGAAAAGATAAAAATAAAAATTAAATAGTTTAGATTTAAATCCCTTTTTGATAGCCAAAATAAGCCTAAAAACATTTCGTATGTTTAGAATACCAAATGGACACACATGAAAGTTGACCATTGTTTTTTTTTTATATTTTCTAGTTAAACCATTCTAAAACTTTTCTTAACTGCATATTGACTGACCATTTAACCGTTTAATATGGCTGGCCTGGTTTGGACAATTTTGTCTGTTCTATCGTGCCATTATCCACAACTATGTTACGATTTCTTCTTTTGATTTTGGCGTGGCTGGCCTGTTTAAATTTTTCGCTTTTTTGTGGCTTTATTCTCTTCTATTGTATTTGTTATACAATTAGATTTTTTTTTCTGTAATGGCTTAGAGGTTTTTGGTCAGGCGTCTGGGTTCTTTTCTAGCTTGTTTTTCTTTTGTAGAGCTGCAGCATGGTGCAGCATGATGCTTCAAATGCATAAAAGGTATTAAGTAAATGTTAGTAGAGAAAATAAGCTGAGGATATTGAACAGCAGCTGCTGATGATGCCTGAAAATAGTAGATTTTTGTTGTATTTGTGATAGGGTCAAGAGTTTTTGCTAAAAAAGTTTTTTTTTGTAAACTTTTTTAGGTAAAAAATGAAATGTGTAAAAAAGCTTCCTTTAATGATTAAAGCTTTTGCGATTTTATAAGTATTTAAAATTTTTAGGCGTAAATACTTCTAAACGAAAGCTTACTTATGTAAAAAAGCTTCACTTAATGATAAAGCTTTTACAATTTAAACAAGTTTCAGCTGTTCCGAAGTATGTTTTAAATTTTTGGTGAAACGAAGAACAGGTGAAATTTTTTTTTGTGAAAGCTTTTTTAGGCGGAGATAGCTTTTTTTTGTGAAAATTAAACAATTTTTTAGATAATGTTATTTGTTGAAAATAAAAGCTTATTTTAATTAAATATTTTGGTTGTTGGATCTAAGCATGACCTGGGCAAACTTCTTTGGTATAAAGGTTTATTTTTGATGATTTTGGCAGGTAAAACTATGCAGGTAAAACTATGCAAAAAAAAAAACATTTTTAATACAATATGCAGTTTTTTTAATTGAAGAAAGCTTTTTTAGTGAAAAGCTTTTTTCTGTTCTCGCAAAGCTTTATATGTTCTCTTAATATTGGCAAGTAATTTTTTCCAAAATTCCTTTTTGCAAAAAAGTTTTTTTATGTAAATAATGTAAATGTAAATGAAGTTGAAAAAAGCTTTTTAAAATAAATGTTTTATTTGAAAAAGTTTTGTGTTTTAGTGAAAAGCTTTCTTTTGTTCTCGCAAAGCTTTATCTGTTCTCTAAATATTGGAAAATTATTTTCGAATATTCTTTATGTAAAAAAGCTTTTATAACTTCATAAGATGAAAAAAGTTTTTGTTATTGAAACGGCTTTGAAACATCTTTGTTATTTTAAGAATGCTTTTTTAATACAAATTTTAAAATTTTTGCAAGTATTCAGCTTTTGTTGCGATTAAAGCTTTTTCTGTTCTCTAGACATCTAGTCAAACCTTTTTCGTTATAAACACTCTTTTTACGAAACTAACTTCTTAAGATGAAACAGGCTTCATTTCGTCACACAACGCTTTTCGATTATTAAATTAAGACTGGCAAACAAATACATGACAATTTATGATAAAACAAGTTTTTTTTAATAAGCTTTTTTTTAAAAAAAAGCTTTTTTGGTTTCAAAGCTGAATATTATTAACAGACAACAAATTTTGTTGAAATTGTTTTTTTTTTGAAAAGCTTTCTTTTTGAAAAAGCTTAGCTGGTAATATTTCTAAAAAAGCTTATTTTATGCAAAAAACTTATTTAAAACAAAAAATTATTTAAATTAAAATCATAACTGACATACAAACGATTTTGTTTCAACTTTGTAAAAAATAGCTTTCTAAAATTTTTTAATGATTTTTCCCTGAAAAGTAAAAAATATTTATTTTTTTTTTCAAAAAAAGTTTTAACAAAACTTTTTACTTCCCTGAAAGTAACATTTTTGTCTTTCGCTGAAAAGTAAAAAACAATTTTGTTAAAACTTTTTTTTTGAAAAAAGCTTTTTTTACAAAAAACCTTCACTTGGAAATAAAAAGAAACTGTCATGATCACAGACGATCACTTTATATATAATTCCCATTGTGTAATATGGAAAGCACAGCCCTGTATTTTTATTCAACAGAATTCCATTATTTCACGTGAATTCTTTGCTTTCTTTGCTAGCAAAACAAATCCCAGAAAATTTTTGTAAAAGGCAGAAATTGCTAGCAATGTTTCATTACATTTTGCCAAAGAGACTAGCAACCATATTGCGCTTTCTGTTTATGTGGCCTGCCACATGCTTAGTACTGGACATTAAAGCAGTAATGTTTTGGACACAACAATAACAGCAATAATAGCAGCTAAATTTGTGCATTTAGTTAGAGTTTTCTATTGTATGTAGAGTTTGGCTTTTAAAGCCTGTTTTTTTGTCTTTTGATAGTTAGGAAAAGGAAAAGCGTATGGCATGTTATGGTTGCATTTAATTTTGGTAACAACATTTTTGGGTGTTGTAGGCCAGTGGCACCTTTTTTCATAGACAATTTCCTAGTTTTTTTTTCTTGTTATTTTGTTAGCGATTTTTAACACAAGATTAATGGCCAAATTAGCATAATGAAAATAAAAATATAAACAACAAAAATGTTGAAAGACGGTTATATATTTCTGTTAAAACGTCTATTGTTTGCAGTACAATAAGAAAGTTTTTGCCATTTATGGTTAAATTATGAAATTTTTTACAAAAAAATTTCCCTAAATTTTAGAAATCTAATTATTTAAAAAAAAAATTTCCTTAAATTTTAGAAATCTAATTATTTTTAAAAAGAATTTCCCTAAGTTTTAGAAATTTAATTAATTTTATTTTGGTTTTTTGAACTTTTTAGCTACACTGTGGAATATTTTAGTTCAGATTTGCAGACAGGCTGGGTTATAGCAGCTCATCGTGTACCTGATCAACAAATAACGGTAAGTATTAAAGAAAATTTAAAAATATCTAAAAGTAAAACAATTCGCTCTTTATTTAATGTATGTACTTTTTATGCTGGAATAACAATTTTAAGTAATATAAAACTTTTCATTACTATTTGTGCTAAAAACACAAGGTTTTATGTTTTTTTTTATCAAAAAACCACAAACAAACTTAGCTTCTCCTTCTTTTGTAAAATGTTTGCAATTTTCAGCCTTTATTGCTAATGTTTTTTAGCAAAACATTTTAATATAAAACAAAGTTTTCATGTTCAAGAACAAAATAAACTAAGTTATTAAATATTTTGTATAAAACATTTTCTTACAGATTTCCGGCCTAAAACCAGCCACTTCGTATGTTTTTCTGGTGCGTGCTGAAAATTCCCATGGCTTGTCGGTGCCCTCCGGCTTATCGAATGTCATTAAGACTTTGGGTTCTGAGTCAGGTACAGTGCCTCCCAGTGAAATATCCGAGGCTCGGGAAATATTAAGTGGCAAGGTAAGTGAATTTTTAATAAGAAAATTTTAAATATTTTAACAAGCCATCAAACATACAAAACAAAAAGGACAATTTATTTACCAGTGTTATCAATATTTATGATATTTCTGTTGAAATATACCCAGTATGCAACATTTCGAGTCAGTTCTTTTTATCGAACTTATTTCGAATTAAAATCGAAAATATGAATTTATTATGATACTCTATCCAATCTACATTTTTTAGAATATCGTATTTTAATATTTTATAGAAATGGCGAATAATGTTCGAGTTTTTTTTTAATGTCAAATTTTATTTTTGCACAAATTGACAAATTCATATACATACATATTATTCTTTTGTCAATTTGTGAGAAAATAAAATTTTATTTTTCGTATCCTATCAATAACATATTCAAAAAAATATAGTTTAACACGTAAAATGGATCAAAGACGTCTTAAAAGAAAAACGCAGCCAATTATTGATGTTGTTTTTGACAATTCGAATCTCATAATCAGCAAACATCAGAAATATGTGCAGAGTTTATTGCATTTGAAAATGAAAACACATCTAACGCAACATTATTGGATAATAATAAAGGTATTGAATATGCATTATTTCATGAAGAAATTGCTCGATGGTATAATGTATACGAAATTGTTCATATATTTAATCGAAATCGAATCAATTTAGAACATTTTTAATACCGAAAAAGGTATAGTATATCGATAAAAATTAGAATCAGAATAATAAATAATTTTCGACTCTTTATCGCTCTGCACTCTACTTAGGAAAACACGCACATTCTCGACATTATATCGAAGTCGATATCGATAAAATTTTACGAAAAAATGATTCATTTTCGACATAACTTCGAATCATTTTGCATACTGGGTAGAAATTATTTTTGTGTGTTGCTAACAATTGTTGGTTTGCTATAAAACTCAGCGATTTGGAAAACTGTATGCGGTGGAGCATGTCACAAAAGCACTCACCTAAAGCAAAAAAGGTCATGCTATTTATACAGCAAGTGTCAAAAAGAGGTCATACGTTAACAATTACCTTTACAATATATTTAGTAGAATTTTTATGTTAAACTATTAATATTTGAAGTGAAAGTCCTATAATGAGTGCCTAAATTTTGTCTAAATTGTTTTAAGAAAATAAAAACTTATACAGTTTTGACTCAATCTCTACTCGACAAACCTCAATGCGTAGATTAATATTATATATAGTCTTATTTAGGAAGTTATAATTATAAAAAAATCCATTTTTTTTTCTTTTCAAAATCGGTCTATCTCAGCTTTAATACGTTGTAAAGAAAACGAAATGCTTGAAATAAATTCTACAAAGTATCTTTAATATATCACCAAAATTTCTTAAAAAAATCTTTATCACATAAAAAGTTATAGAGCTTTTGAATTTACTCTAACTTTTTGAACTACAGTACGTATGATTAATATTAATTAATGATAAATTTTAGTAATTTTGATAATTTTTATTGGTTTTTCTTACAAAATCCAATGTTTAAGTATAACTCAACAATAAATAGACTTTAGGATTTTATAAAATATAATTGTTTGTTTTAAATTAATTTAATTTGAGGAAAAATTTGTTAACAAAACCTAAAAAAATTTTCAAATCCAATAATTTTTTCGAAAAAAATATATTAAAATTTCAGTATTTTTGCTATTTTAAAATTTGTTTGTCATATTTCTTAGGGTTTTTTTGCCGCTAACTGTAAGTGGCAGAATTTTTATGTAGTTGAACAAATTTTTTTTGTATGTGTTGTACTAGAATTTATTGTTTTATTTGCTACTATGTATTTATACATGTTTTATAAAAAAACATTGTTATTGCTAGTGTTTTTGCTACAGGTCGCCTCCCTGAGGAGACATATATTTTATTTGTTTTTAATAAACTAAAATAAATATTTCAATATTTTTCAGATATAAAAACAGGTTTTATTTAATTGTATGTATTCTGAAATTTGAGTAAAATACTAAACAATTATTAACCTTTGAGCTTTATGAATTTAAAGATTTAAATTAATTTCTAGCTGATTCATTTTTTAGTGTGTGACTGCGTGATAGTCTGTCTAGTTATCAGGTTTCTGTTGCCATATATTTTTCTTTTTTTTTTAGCTTAAGTTTGCTTAACTTTCCTTTAGCGTTATTTTTACGCCATATTCATATTTCCAATTCCATGCACCTGAGTCAATATTAACTTGCCATATACAATTGAACAAAAAGGACATGTGTAGTTTTCACACAGCTCCCAATAAAAGAAACAATGGTGTTAATAAAACATTTTCTTTTTTCTGTATAACAAATGTGCACCAGGGCACCAATTGACCCAATTTTTTTCCTATATCGGTATCATACACAGCAAATATTACAAGGAAAAAAAAATGGAAATTCCAAAAAAATGGAAATTTTAAATGCGTTACCAGCAATATCAAGGAAGTACTGAAAATTCAAATGATTTATAGCAAAAACTAGGAAAAAAAATTGTGTTTCTTTACACAGTATTTATAGTCAACAGCAAGGAAATATTTCATACAACCAAAAGCAATTAAAAAGTAATACACAGAAATAAATGGTTTATTAAGGGAGTGAAAGAAAAGATTTAAAAAATAGTTTCGCTAACATGTTGAGACATGTTATTCTTCTACATGAAAAGCCTTATATATGTAACTGTGATGATTCTCAGAAATTTTATTTAAATTTCTTTAAACACTTTTAAATTAAACCAATTTCTTTTGTAATGATTTAGCCTAAGGCCCACTAGGCGTATGATTAATATTATTTATTAACATTTTGTTTCAAATTGCTTAAATTTTCCATAATTTTATTAATAAATATTATGGAACATTAGTTTGGCTATAATTTAAGGCTCATTGAGTTTTTTTTAACATATATTACTAGTTAAGGATAAAGGAGAGGGTTAATAAATGGCAACAAAGAAACGAAAGAAAAACCCTCAAAATCAACTTCATTTTATTAGAATTTTTCATAAATCCTCAAAATTATTATCCTTGTGTAAGCTTTTAGTAATATTTCTTAATAGCAAATTTTTCAAATTGTTATTATTTCCTTAAGCTGTAACATTTTGGCATGTAGCTACAAGAAATACATTAATAACGGAAAGAAAACTTTCACTTTTAGCACAAAAAAAAAATAAAAATAAATCGCCAGGAACGAAAAAAAGGGAAATCTATTATAGAGAAATTGATATTTTGCAATATTTTTATAAACATAACAGAAATAAATAAAATACAATACTGTTTAAAAGAATAGGAGCACTAAGATAAATATAAATATAAGTAAAAAATTAAAAATAAATTAAATGATTTAAATAGATTCTTATTTTATTAGTAAAACCTATTATAAAAGCAAGATTTATAAAAATATGAAATTAAAATTTTGTTTCTATAATAGTTCTTGTAAAATCTTCTTATACTACCTCTAACAACTCTTTAAAATGGCTAATTTATAGAGAAAGTTATTAACAATTTCCTAAAACAATTGCTTAGAAACCTCTATGCGTATGATTAATATTAATTATTTATATAATTTAGAAATCAGCAAATTTTATACTAAATTTTTACAGAATAACAACTTTTTAGTATTACAAATCATTTAAAAGCACATAAGCAATAATTAGAAATAGTTTTAACTTGGAAATAATTTATAATCATGAAAATATACTTGACTAAACCAAAAATAAGCGATTTTTTTTTTAATTCAATTTTATAAAACTTTTATATAACAAAACTTTTAATTTTGCTTTTTTCGCAAAATTTATCAATATTTTAGTTATTATATAAAGTTGTGTACTTAAAAACATGTAAAAATGAAAATTAAAAATTTCATATTCATCTCTTGGTTACACAGTTCCTGTAAAATTAAATGCAAATTTTATATATTTTTTAGAGGGTCTAAAGTCTTGTTAAAATTTTCTTAGAGTTTCATTTAAAAAGTTTTATTATATTAAAAGTTATAAGAAATTTTCTTTAACTATTGCTCATATACCACTACGCGTATGATTAATATTAGTTCTTAGGATTATTTACAAATCAACTAGATTTTCATGATTTTAGTGTAGAATATATATGTGTTTCTGGTAAAACTCATTAAACAGAGTTTAAGCTATTTACAAAATAAGTTTTTTATTGAAAATAATACAATTGCAGGAAGATACCTTGACTAAAAAATACAAATTTTTCAAAATTTAAAAAATCACCCCTATCGCGAATCAATACTTCACATGAAATATGTTCCCATTTCCCATTTTTCGTTCATAAACTTTGTTCACTTGAAAAAATTCCCCATGTTGTGAAATTTTTAGATGAAATTTTGTAAACAATAAACAGCTGCTACGAACAAAATCAACTATTGTGAATGAAAATTTTAGGGGAATATCACGATAGCAATTTTCCCTTCGAGGGAAATAAATATTTCATGGGAACATAAATTTCACATGTTTTTCACGTAGGGGTGAATAATTTTACTTCGACTAAATATTTGTTAATGAATGAGTTTCAATTTTCTTAGTTTTTGTAGTAGAAAGTATTTTTGATGCAAAACATAGAATTTCGAATGTTTTATATTTAAATAAAATTCAGAATCATTGAAAAATTGGACTGAATGTAAGAAATTTCGATCTTTAACTTCATGTGAATGGCATAAGTTGGGTTGCAATATTTTCGATATTTTGACATGAAAATTGTATCAAGGGCACATTCAATAGTGACCCAATTTTGAGCTTGCCTAGTGGCAGAATTAAAATTTCAGAAAAAGTTAGCAGACTCGCTCAAAGCTGATAATTTCAATAGCAATTTGTAATAATATTCAAGTAGAAACTCATTTTGATAGTTAATTATTTTTTTTTAATTTCAAAAATGTCTAAAGTAATGGTTTTCTCTCAATTTGTATGGTAGTATTCAAAGTATACCAAGTAGTCCAACTCTCTATTTTATAAATTTACTCTCTCACATATACGGGTACTGTGTAAATTCAACACCCTTGTGAGAGAATTATACACATCAAAAGTCTCGAAATTTTAACTATAAATAGTCCAAAAAATATAGTTTGATACGCGTAAATTCACTAACACACATTATTTTATAATTTTTTTCAACATATTTAGCACTTTTTCTTTTCCGAAGCACGTCCATTTCGCACAAACTAAAAAATATTTTTTTTTATTAATTTTGACGTTTTATTTTGTTTGTGGTAGGTTTTAAAATATAGAACAGAGTTTCAATTTTTGGTATTGAAAATAGAACAAAATTTAAATAAATTAAAATTTAATCATTTTTTTAGAACTCTGTGTGTCTGGGGAAAATTCAGAAGGCACCAACACATATATATTTTTGTTACTAACACATATTTAGACTTAGGCACTTTTTCACTAACACATGTATAGAGTTAGGTACTGCTGTCAAAGAGTTGGACTACTTGTTATACTTTGGTAGTATTCATAGAATAATATATCCATAGAAGCGTTACTGAGAGGGAAAAAACCTAAGTTTTTGACAACAAACCTAAGTCGTGAGAATGTATTAGTACATAGTTTTTGGATTGTATTGGTGCCATTTTTATTTTCGCCAGACACACAGAGTTGCATAAAAATTTATAAATTTTAATTTATTTAAATTTTCTTCTATTTTCAATGCCAAAAATTTAAACTCTGTTCTATAAATTAAATTCCACCACAAATAAAATTAAGTGTAAAAAATTAATAAAAAATATTTTTTTCGTTTGAGCAAAATTAAAGTGTTTCTGCAAAAAAGTGTCCTGAAAAGTATTCAAAAAATTCGCCAAATATTGTGTAGAAGTGTAATAAAGTGGTTCGGTCTGTATTTAATCGAAAAATCAAAGTTAAAATTTGAAGTATTTTGATATGTTTAATTCTCTCAATAGTATGTTGAATTCACATATCACAAGTACGTGTGAAGAGAGTAATTATTGTTACTCTCAGCTTACTCTCAGTTGCGCCTCTAGTTGTACCCTATGGTAGTATTAATCAGTCTTAATCTAATGAAAGTCGAACTTATCTCGTACTTTGCCTAAAGTCCTTCGTTCGAAATTTCAATAATTCGTTTGTTTTTAATATAAAAAAACCGATGAATGACTCAAGATTAAATATTTTGTTATTTATTTGATTATTTGGGCGCTTTTTTGTTACTCCTTTTTCAATCTTTCTCTTTTTAAAGCGTTTTTTTTATCCAAAAAATTTATAAATTTTCAACACATATTTATTTTAAATCACTTTTAAGATTCTAAACATATGTTCTTTTTTAATTAAATCAGTTGACTTAGTTTCCAAAAACCTTGTTGGAAGAAAAAATGATCAAACTTTTTACTAAAAATAAAAATTTAAAAAAATCGTTTTAAATCACCTGTAATCTAGAAACTTTTAAATATAACAAAACAAAAACTTTTTTTAAAATATCCTTAAAGTCTTCTTGTAATACCCTAAAAGTGGCTTTTAAAACAATCTATTACTTAAAAAGTTATAAAGATTATTCGATAGTCCCCTGCAAATGAACTACTAAACGTATGATTAATATTAATTATTCCCATTTTTCAGAAAAACTTAATTTTTATTAAATTTTCAACAGAAAATTAAACATGTTTAAAGGGGATTTTATTAAACAGTCTATAAGCTTTAATATGGAAATAATAATATATTGAAACTAATAAAAATATATAACAAAATATTTGCCTAAACATGAAGAAAAATTTCTCAGATTTTTTTTTTATAAAAAAATTTCCCAAAAAATTCAAAATTTTTCTGTAATATCTTACAATATTCCTAATTATGTAATAATTTTATATATTTGTTATTTTTTTTTTTAAAAAATTATTTCCAAAGTAGTCATTTTATTTTACTGCAAAGTGTAAATATTTATTTCGTCTTATATGAAAGGCGTTGTTGCTATTTGTCTGCTCCAATAAATTTAAATAACTCTGCCAAATGAAATAAATGCAAAAGAACAGCAAGAAATATGTCTATTTTTTGCCTCAATTCCTTAACGAAATTGCCTAAAATACAAAAAAACAAGAAATTTTATATATAAATATATTACAAAACAACATGATTTAAAAGATAAAGCTTAAGGCAGTTGAGGAAAACATGTAAAACATATAGCGAAATTCTTTTTGCCAATTCCTTAAAAACAGAGCTAGAGAATCAAGGGTGGCTGTTGAACTGATGCTAAGTGGTAATATCAATCATTGTTAATGCAGTAAGGCATACAAATACAATAATTTAAATACATATATGTATATTTACACCTATACATATGTATGGTAATATATTTATATTTACAAAAAATAAACCAAAATTCAAATCGAGTTTTGAAAAAAAAGAATTCATGCTTAAGGAAATCCCCTTAAGAAAAAAATCTATATTTATGTGTTGAATTTATATATTTCAAAATACGAGTGTATATGTTCTCATAAAAGAGAGAGAGTATTAAGGTGTTGTTATGCACATTTATTTTCATTTTGCTCGATTTATAAAATTATTCACACAATAAATTGTCGATTCATTTTAGTTTTCTTTCTTTTTTTTCTGTAGCACACTTTTAGGTGTTTGTGTTATTTTGTATTTATTTTTTTTATACACATGCTTCCTTTATTTTCTATGTATGTGGAAAGTATAAGTAAAAAAAGTAAAGAAAATTCCTTAAGAGTGTGTATGATATATGGCCTATTATTACATTAATGTGGGTATTGTGTTGTAGAAGTAATTTTCCTTAAAAAGGGAAAAAATATATAAAAACCAATTGGTATGTTTAAAAGAGGGTAAGATGATTTAAAAATATATAAATTTTTAGGGTTAAAAATATTAAGCCTAGGGCCCAATAATTTTATAAAATTTAAGATTAAAAATAAAAATTGGTTTACCAAAAACTTATTTTAAAAAAATGTAAATTTTTTAAGAAGTTATAAATAATTTTCTACAGTTCTTACTGAAAAAACTACACTGCGTATGATTAATATTAATTAATGAGCTTTAATAAAAATCTTAAAGTTTTGTTAAGTAATTCCTACAAAAATAAAAACCTTAGTATTTTAAATGATTTTAAATAGTAAAAATTTAAATACTAAAAGAATTTCGAAGTTAAAATAAACTAAAATTTCTAAAAATATTCAGCAATTTCATAATTGAACCTGAAGATGAAAAGTCCGATGAAAGGCTAAAAGTAGTAGTAAAATGTTCAGCCTATAATTCTGTTGATGTCTACAATAACATTCTGTAATACTTAGTATCATTAAAATTAAGAGTGATTAAAAGTTTATAGTGAAAATTATTGTCAATGATAATATTCTACCGAAATCCAATGAATTCCAATGGCTGGTAGATCTAAATTATTCAACTAATATATTTTCGCTTTTATTCTATCAGATGACCTTAAAATTGCAAGAGATTATTTTAGATTTTCAAAATTTATTTAACAGAATTTTCAAAAATTCTATAAACGTACTTGAAAATGGCAAACTATTATCCTACTTAGACAAAAACTTTTTTTAAGTATTTATGATTCTAGCATATGAAAAACAAGCCTTGTATTTGACAAATTTCTTAAAAAAAATATTAAAAATTTTGTTGCAAATTTTAATCAAGTGATCTTAAGCACATAATTAAAAATATTTGTAGTAACTTGCATATTTTTATACCGCTAAACGGACTTTATATGGAATATATAGCGAACATGATATGACCAAAAAGTAAAGTTGAAATTTACATAACTTTTATATAACATAATTAGAAATTATAAAGTTTTCCTTAATTTTAATTCATTAGTTTAGTTGTTGAAAATATTTTAAAGTTTAAATCGTAAAAAAATTTCAAAAAATTTCCTATAAATTTCATATTCTAATCATTGTACCGCAGCCCCTATAAACTCTACTGCAAATTATATATATTTTGTAAAATATCTAAAGTCTTGTTATAACTTCCCTTAGGTTTCTTTAAAATTGTTTAATTATATTAAAAGTTATCAACAAATTTCTAAAACTATTGCCCATATACCACAGTTCGTATGATTAATATTAATTGTTAATGTACTTCGGAAATCTGCAAAATTTGCCTGATTTTAGGGAAAAAATTTTATATGTTTCTGGTACAAATCATTTAACAGAGTTTAAGCTATAATAAAAGTTAATTTTTAAACTAAATAATTAAAAATGATAAAATTTCATGAATAAATTGAAAAAAAAAAATATAAATTTTTAAAATATTTTTTTTTTATTTTTTAAAGAAAATTAAAAATGGATTTAAAACAAATCCATATCTTATTAACTTTATAAAAATCACAGACTTGTAAAAAAACCGTGTGTGCAAATTGTTATAAATTGTCATAATGTTTGTAATACAGAGAAAAGTACAGTATAACAAATCGAATTCGTGTTCTGTATTTCAGTCTATTTAAAACTTAATTGTTTAAAGCTATATAAAGGCTCTTTCTTCCTTTTAGTCTTAATTTTTGGCATGTAATGTTATTAACTTTTTTCTAAATCTCTTGCAAATCCGAGTTTTGTATTTCAATATATTTAAAACTTAATTTGTAAAGCTACCAAAAGGCTTTATCTTCATTTTAATCTTAATTTTGGCATATAATGTTATTAAGCTTTTTCTAAAACTGTTGGTAACATATCACAGTGCGTATGATTAATATTAATTAATATCATATTTTAAAAACTCTTCATTTTACTATACATTTTGTCGCAATAAAAACCATTTAAGTGAGTGTGAATGAACAGGAGACTAATTTGGATTAAAATTATTTTATATATGAAAAATTAAACATATTTATGAATTAAGAAAATGTTGTTTTCAATTTTAGCCGGGGATAAAATTGAAAACAACATTTTCTTAATTTTTGAAATTTTTATAAAATTTAATTTTCTATGATAAAATCATAGTTATGATGGAAAAATTGTCATTAGATTAATAAAAACCTTTTTTCTTTGAACAATAATTGAAATAAATTTCAAACTATGTATTGAAATTTAACTAATTTTATCTTCGAAATTCCGTTTCAATTGAAAACTGTTTATTTAACTTGCCTAATATCACCTGCCATTATATAGAAAAAATCCCTAAAACTGCTGTAATACTTATAAAGTTATAAAGCTTTTTTTAAAGCAAATACCAAAAAACTACAGTGCGTATGATTGATATTAATTGTGGTCATATTTCATAAGTTCGTAATATTTTATTGGTAAACAGTATAAAAATTAATAATGTTATTATTGCAAATTAAATAAAAGAGTCCAGGCTATTAAAAGAAATAAATTAATATTTGGATTATTAAACATTTATGAACGATTTTTGGGATTAGAAAAAAAAATATTTTTTTCAGAATTTTAGATATACAAATTTTTACAACTTTGACATATTAATAAGCAGAAAGCATGCCCTAAAATGAAGGCTTATTTGTTCTAAACAACTACTTAAGAAAATAATTTGAATAAATAAAACTTAATACGAATTTTACAACTCCAAGCCGTTTTAATATAACTTTAAGACAGTTTAAACTTAAGTTTTTTTTTCAATTTCTCTTCACGTAACTAGCTGCTGTTCGTTAAAGCGTAAAATTTATTAGTTATATGTCTGCGAGTAAACAATTTCCAAAAATTTTACTGATGTTTGTCAAGTAACTAGAACATGTCTGGCACGAGCGCAGCTAAATCAATTATCTTAACAACTACATAAATTTGCTGCTACAAACGAAAACTAGCAATAGCAGCAAGTTTCTATCTGTTCTGATACAAACTCCTTGCTTTTGGTTTAAAGGAATAAGCCTTTTTTGTCTGTCTGTCTTACTAGTCTCAGCTAAAATGCGTGTTAGCTGGTAAAATAATGTTCAAAGTATAATTGTAAAGGGAGATACACACAGAGAGTGAGAGAGAGAGTACATATTTCCAATTACACTTTGAAGTTTATTTTACAATTGTAACAATCATTTTAAGGATTTCATTTTTGTTGTCAGTTTTAATTTCAGTTTGCAAGTTGATGTTTTAGTTTCAGTTTTTCTACATTAAACATGATTTCCTCTTGGTTTTCTTGGGAGTTCTCATGATGACATGATGTTTGTTGGCCGTTCAAACTAAAGGCTTTTTTCTTTGTTAGATATTGGTTTTCCATTTCAATCTATTGGTTTGCCAGTTTAGTTCTGTTCTGTCTGGCTGGCTGTGTCTATCAATGTTTAGATCGTATGTCTAGTTTTGTTGTGTTACATTATTGAATGTTCATTTCTGTGTGATGTTGTCAGAAGGGTTGGGGAATTAGGAAATTGTTCTCAAAGGTATTGAGGAAAAATGTATAAGAAATTGAGTCAGAGGCTGAGGCAGCATAACATTGATGGAATATGTATCAGAAATTGAGTCAGAGACTGGCAGCATAATATTTTGGAGAAAGTCAGTGTTTTGATAAAGATGTAGTTGTCGTAGGTATTCGACTGTAGCAAATAAATAGCCAGCATATTGAAATCAAACTACTATGTACGAAAACAACCAATAGAACCAATCACCTTTTTTGCTCATAACTCAGTTATGGTTGAATACACTCTCCTGGTTTTCAATATAAATATTTTCGAAAGAATATGTGATACTGGTATCTTCGTGAAGAATACTGCTAGTCGGTCGTCATATAGATTTAGTGAGGAATTCATTGTCTTTAGGCTGGGATCTTGGTGGTCTGGAAAGCCGGGGAATTGAGAAGGACGTTAGCTGTGTCTATCTATGTCGACAGTTAAGCTGTGCTGAAGAACATGAAGTGCCAAGAATCAACTTCAGTGTAAAAGAGAGCTATTGAAACGATACCATCGATCCTGGGAAATCAGAACGAGCAGCTTAAAATTTTGAAGTCACATGTGGTTAACTTCAGGATAGTGGGGGACTTCAAGTTAAGTATACAAGGACTGAGTTTGGGTAGCGAAGCAATGTAACATAGAGAAAATGTTATTTCGGACGAAAAAAGCGAAATGGGCTAATGAGTCTATACATCGATAGGATAGGATGGGTCCAAGAAAAATAGGTCGTGGACGATCATGTGTGGCAACGATTTGGACAGGAATTAATGGTGAACAAATTGAAGATAAGATAATCTATCTATCACTATTCTAGGGTAATATCTGAGAGAAATTTGAATGATTTGGCCAATTTTAGGATGAGCTGGGTAGCGAACATTGGTAACGTAAAGATAAATGTTGTCGTGGACGAAAAGAGCTCTACATGGGATAATGAGTCTATCGTAGACGATCTTGCGATACAACGATCTGAACTGGAATAAAAGGTGAATAGATGCTGGGAAAGCAAAATGGTCTATAAAGAGTCAAGGGCCATATGACCCAAATTGGAATAGGAATAAAGCAGAATGCTGATAGGGTTGGAGCGTTGTAATCTAGGGAAATTTGTGGTTCTGCTAGCGGTTCACTGATTGCAATATTAGCAAAACCAATAATGACACTCCTAATTTTTGAGGGATGTACGAGGATATCGATGAGACTATATATTGATTCATATGGATCCAAGTTGGAACAAAGGGCCGTAATGAAATTCTTCCATCGGGATCTGTCCTGACCCATTTCGGATTCTAGTTGCCTTCTCCAGGTGTTCTCCTGCTGGCTTGAAGATTCCAGTCAATTGCCATCTTCGATATATCATCACGAGATCTTCTCGAAATATGACCAACCCAGCTTCATTTCCTCTTTGCAATTTCTATGTGAATGAGACTATAAAACAAATCATCTGTCTGGAAAGAAGGACTAGAAAATTTTAAATCAATTTAAAAGCCAGACGTTACTAAACTACTTCTAAGTAATGCAAACAGTAAATAGGAGCCATTACAAAGTACGACAATCAGTATAAGTTTCTTGTTAGATGATTAATAAACTTTTTACCAAATTTAAGCCATTTCAAATATCCTTTCTTGTTAAATTATTGCAGCAAACATTTGAGACAAGTCTCTAGAAAACTGAAATTGTTTTTGATTAAAAATCAATTTTACTTTTTGAAACATTAAAGTTTCATCATTATTTTTCTGTTGTACTGCTGCTTTTAAAGGATGTATTTTGTTGTTGAATTTTTTCCTTGTAAAGTGAATCCAACAGAAAAAAAACACGAAATTGTGTTCCTTGTAAATGCAAGTCAAGAGTCTTGTTTATGTCTTGTGAAGTGTTTTTTTGTTTTCCGTTCATGTTTTCAATAATCAGTTTTTTGTGTATTTTTTTTTTATTTTCATCTACCATTTTTATGTTTTTCAATTCTGTTTTCTCCTGACTTGTTCCCTGTTCAGACAGCTCGTTATTATTTTGTTCTCGGCTCAACAATTCAAGTGTTGCTGTATATTTTTGTTGTTGTCGAAAGACAGACAGACATGTATCTATGTGCAACCCTTAGTATTTGTACTGATATTTGTGTGTGTTTTTTGAGTTTTTTTTTCATTTCTATCAACACCAGACAGTCAGGAGAATATGATTTTTTTTTAAATTTTTTGCATTTTTTTTTTGCCAGGAGTTGGAAGGGGGTAAGGAATTTAATGATTGCAAACTTAAGAGTTTTAAGAGGGTGGGGTAGCATTATGAAACCAGAAAAAGAAATTGTTAAAAGAAATGGAAATTAAAAACGAGAAATGAAATATTTAAAGATTTCCTGCGAATTCCTCTATATCGCTAGAAAAGTGAGTCAAACAATCTTTAATGAATGACTCATCTTACTCTTACTTTGAGCTTCCCTCTGAAACATTAACATACCCATTACTATTCTAGTTCCAAGCAATGCAGTCGATATTTACTAGTCATTACAAGGTATATTAATAAGTAATGACATGTTTCTAACTCGTTTTTGAAGGGATTTATGTTAATATATGAAGAACTTTTAACAAAATCTTTTCATTTCCACCAATATTCGGTATATTCAGCATGTTTGGAGATAAGTTTGGTGGTGCATTTAGCCATAAAATATTCTTATCTCACTGAGAATTATATTGAGTATTTGTGTGTCATCTTACAGATTGTTTTAAATTCCAATATATCATAAAAACTGGACTTAGCTGTCTTGCACTATAAGCTAATGAAATTATTTGATTTTACATTATGAATTGCAGTTGTACACATCACATTTTTTGATACTAACTCTCCGCTATCTAGCCTTTATAATTAAGTAGTTTTTTGAAAAATTCGCAACCACATGTCTTTCAACATTTCGCATTGAATTTCAACAATGTAAGAGCCAAGCTTTCTGCATGTCAGTCAATATGTCCGTCCGTTCTTTAGCCAGCCTTACTTCTATTTAGGATTTGGGTTAACAGCCCACTCTTAAACACGTATCTAAACAATTTGTTGTCTTAGTTTGGTTATTTTTGTTATTATTAAATGTAAAATATTTAGGTCTTATCTTTCATATTAAAACAGCAACAAAATTCATAATGTGATAAGAACAAAGTAAACAAAATATATGCTGTATGAATACTTTTGTATATAGGTATATGTTGTTATTATATTTGTTACATACTGTAAAAGCCAGCAAAAAACATATTAATAACATGTCTTTAAAACTCGTTAACTTAGTAAGTAGACATATATACCGTATGCATTACTTAGAAGTGGTTTAGTAATGTCTGACTCATAATCTAATATATATGTATTTATTTGTATTGTTTTTTTTTATCTTGTGAATGATCTGAGAATCAATGAGCTCTTATAGTGCTTCCATAGAACAAATTTTCACAATAATCAATAGAACGACTACAGTGGTAAAAATGGTGAGTTAAGCGCTTTAAAAATAATATTTTTATAGCCAACATTTTTGATATTAGAATTTCAATCGGTGACAGGGTAATGCTAAGGTTTTGTTTGGATAGTAGCCATTTTTAATTTTATAAAATGTTTTTTGCTTAAGCGTATCTATAATTCGGCTAACTTTGACTAAATTAATTTAATTTTTTTTATGGATTTTATCTCACATTGGACTGTATGTAGCCCACGCTTTTGTAAAATATTTTTACAGTTTTTGCTACAAATGTTTGTAAAGCGCTCATTAATACATGCAAATAAATGCATTTAATGTGTGTTTAATAAACTGCTTAAACACATCAGCTATGCTGTTTGTAAAGGGTAAACCGAAATTAATATTTGAATTTCAAACATTTTTTATTTGCCTTCCCATAAAGGATGTATGTTCGTCTATTGAAATCATCTTTCCGAAGCTCCCCAAGAACCTTCATACATGATTTATACATCAATATATCTGTCGTAGTCCAACTTAGAATGCTATTTATATTCGAGAAAATCGTCCCAAAAATGGCTGGGATATAAGCAAAAATTAAAAAAAAAATTTAAATTTTTTTTTCAACCAAAAATTTATTTCACCAATACACCTAAATTTTTTTCCATCGAAACTTTTTCCACCAAAATCTTTTTTTACCAAAAATTTTTTTTATCCAAAAATAGTTTTTAATTTTTTTTCTTAAAGTATTGCACTCATACTTTGCATAAATGTTGCTGCATTTCGTAAAGCCTTGAATTTTCTCTTTCAATGCAGGGATGGTTGTGGGCTTGTTGGCATAGATCTTTGCCTTTGTCCATGGAGTTGAATCACACGATCTAGGGGGACAATTCTAAACATCTAAATGAAGGAGTAGACGATGAGGAGGTATTACAGGCAGTAATTGTATAGCTTCACATGCTGTGTGATATGTGTGAATTTCAGTTTGCAAGTTGATGTTTTAGTTTCAGTTTTTCTACATTAAACATGATTTACTCTTGGTTTTCTTGGGAGTTCTCATGATGACATGAAGTGGGCTGTTAACCCAAATGCTGTGTGATATGTGACACCACCTTTTCTTCTGCATCATATTCCCTTTCCAAAGAAAGTAACATAAAAATACAGAATTTGCAATAGATGGCTTATCTTTTGAACGAAGTTTTTGTTTTTAATAACTTATGTGTCATTTTGAAGGGTACATATCTATTATTTATTCTCACTTAGTTATTGAACATTAGTTTAAACAACAACTTTTTTTTATGTTTCGAAAATTTGCCAACAAAGCGTCATATTCTGAAAGTTTTGCTTTACTACTTTAATTTGAAAAAAGTCCCACCGAAGCACATCGATTGCTTCATCGGTTTCAACGTGCAAAAGATGGTTTGTGCGGTTCAGAAGTGGTGATTTTGACACGGTAGACAAAGAAATTCACCCATGCCAGCCAAAAAAGTTTGAAGGACATGAATTGGAGGTCAAACTTAATGAAAATTGTTGTCAAACTTAACAAGATCTTGCTAAATCATTGGCAGCTATTCAAGCAGCTATTTTAAAATGTTTGCAAGCAGTAGGATTCTACCAAAAGCAGGGAAATTGGGTACCATACGAATTGAAGCTGAGATAACTTGAAAAACGATTTTATTTGTCTGAAATGATGCTTGAACAATATAAAAGAAAGTAATTTTTGTCATTACTTGTGATAAAAACTGGATCCATTACGATTTGTAAAGCCCGGCCAACCAGCCGAATCGACCAAACGCAACTGATTCGTGTGAAGTGAGCATTGGCCGAAAACGCCCAGGATATGCGGCCAGACATGAAACCGTAATATTGCAATAGCTTTAAAAAAGTATTTATAAAGAAGTGGTTGGGAAGTTTTGTCTCACCCGCTTAACAGTTCAGACCTTGCCCAGTCCGACTATTTTTTGTTTCGATGGATACCTCTCTATCTGGGATACGCTTCACTTTGGAACAGAGTGTCCAAAATTGGCTTGATTCGATCTTGGCCTCAAAAGATTAGCAGTTCTTTTAGCTCGGAATCCATATGTTGCCAGATAGATGGGAAAAGGTCCCGCATTTCAAGGTAAAACGCCCAATATATTTTATAAAGTATTAATTGTCTGAGTGTTACTTCACTTTTTAATAAAAATTAAATGCACAAAATCTGCACCCAACAGTGACATTTGATCCCCGATAATTACAAGTGGGTTTTTTCTACTATTTTTGAAATTATTGCATTATAGTTTTTTATTGCCAACACTTTACTGCACTTAAAGCGGAAAATTTCAATCATGCATGAATTTTGGGACACCTTTTAAAACTATATATATATATTGAATTTAGTAAATATGTTTATATGTTTGCTAGTTTTTTCATTTGAAAACTTTTCTACTTCATGTTTAAATAAATTTTTAATATAAATAAAAATTTAAATAAAAAAAAAAAAACTGAAAAGCTTTACAGTAACTATATTAGGAGCCAAAGGCGCTAACTCGACTTTTTGAAAACAATATTTTGCATATAAAAATGTTTACTGTTTTAAAATTTACCTTTTTCATTTATTTCCATTTAGAAACCTAGGATAAATGTGATTAATGACTTAAGTTGAAAATGAAAATCTAAAATATAACTAGAAAAGTGGAGTTAATCACTTTGGCGAATGAGTCGTCCCACAGTGGAGTCGATAGGAAAAAAAGTGGTAATAAATCCGTATCATTTAAATATTAGTTAAATTGTAGAATTGTATACAAAATAATAGTACAGAAGGTGTTACGGTCCGGTTGGCCTGGCGAGCAAGGTTGGGACCTCCCTGAGGTCAATACATGCCCGAGCTAGTTGGGAACGCCAGGCCAACCAGACCGTAACAAAGGACATAATCATTCTGAAATATAAATTTATGACTATCCTGTTAAAACACAAGGTGAATGCAGGGTGTGAAATTTGACCACCTATATCTAGTTAGCAAAACTTTATAAATAAATACTTTTTCGATAATTAACCAACTTTCACATTCACAATTTCGTATAGAATTTAACAATGTTTGAGCAAAATTTTGAGTCCGCCCATCCGTCCTTCCATCCTTTAGCCAATCTTTCATTCTCGATTTGTTCTGTTTTGTAGCCGATTATTTTTTTTGTTTATTATAATTATTTACCAAGACTTTTTCCTATTTTCGCTTTACTGTGCTCAAATGTTTTTATGTTAATATTGTCACATACCACCAAATTCAGAGACTGGCGCTTGTATAGCTGCTATTACAAGCATTTACATTTATGTTATTCAATATTTTTTTTACATTTTTTTTCAAAACAATGTTGTAGCCGTCATTATTATTGTTGTTGTGTGTTTTAACAAATATTCAAAGTTTTTGTTGTGGCTGTGTTGTTTATTTATTTATATGTTCAATTTATACATGATAGTTTGGCCGGTTTTTTGTTTTGCTAAAAACGTTTGTTAAATAGAAACTGCAAATAATATTGCTTATTTATCATGGTTTTAAGATCTTTATATGACACTTTTTCTATAAGAGTGGGTATGTTGTTGTTATGTTGGTTTTCCAGCTATAATTTTCGAAAGTTAAGCAAATTAAGTGTTTATACAGAGAGACTGCAAAAAAAGTAAACTCAAATTAAACTTTATTAATTAATTTAAGTTGATTTTGATTTAAGTAACAACAAAAAAAACCTGTTGTTCTCTAATAGAATATAGATTTGATGTTATCTCAACAACATTCTGATGTTGTCAACAAAAGTGACTTGTCATATAAAAGTAATTAAAGTAAATATTGGACAACAGATTTGAATCGTAATCGATACTGAATTATTTTTTCAAATGTTAAAATCCGATTGGAAAATATTTGAGTTATTAAAATGTATACTCAAGCTCTCTGTAATGCAAAGAGAAGGCAATTGGTTACTTTACTTATCCCAGGTAATCTAGCTTGAAGTCAATTGTCACCCTAGTGCCTCTAAGTAATATATAGAGTAGTCACTTAAATCATTTTGTTGTACTGCACTTTAGAAAGTAGTTATTTTACCCACCAAAAGTAATCTATTGGAGAGTTGTCGAAGGAAGGTTGTTTACAAGTAGCCAGTTATTGGACTGTCAATTAGATGTTTGATACTGTTACGAAATTGTACTTGAATTCAAATATAACGATTTTAACGGCTGATTTAAAAGTAACATAATGCTTTCAAATAACAGTGCTGTAATAGCAAACTGTAACATATCTGTGGGCATTATTAACATTGAATAAAAGCTTTCAGTTGACCATTGATCGTAAGTTAGCAACGCGACCGTATATTCGAATTCGAATATTCAGTTAAAGAACATTGTAGAAAGTACACCGCAGATGGCGTATGTATTACAAAGCTCTAGAAAATACGAACTTTGACAGTTAAAGAGCAATCTGGAGTGCAGATGGCAGTGTTATAAATAGTGGCAGAGCTTGCAGTCGTGAATTAGTTTATCAGAGACGCTATTTGAATAAACATCAACTGAGTGCCTTAAAGGGTGCTGTGTTTTTCAAGTGAATTCGTGTACATTATAAAGTGTGTCTGTATTTCTGTGAATTTATAAACGTGTATAAAAACATTGAGTGACTATTTAATTTTGTTGTTGTACATTTTAAATAAATAAAGAGTTGTTACAATTTACAAACTACTAAACGGCTTTTATTTGCAATCAAAACTATCCGGTTTATTTAAAGGAAATAAACCAACGTTTTGAAAAGGTTAAAACGTAACAATACGATATAGAGTCCATATAGCCATCCGTCTGTATTTTGAAATCTACTTTCCGTAGCCCCCAAATAACTTACATACATGATTCATACATCAATATATCCGCTATAGACCCGTTTCGGTTGCTATGTAAAATCGAGAAAATCGTCAAACAAATTTTAGCTTTTTTTTATCTATATCTGGATTACTAAGTTATTAATATAGACAATATCTAGAGATATATATTTCAAAGTCCATTGCAACGATATATAAGACTATGTTGGACCTACAATGGGTCAAAATTGGAAAAAATATTTTTAACCCGAATTTTTTTTTCACAAAAAAAAAATTGTTTGTCAATAATTTTTTCACTAATTTTAAAAAAAAAAATTTTCTATAAAAAAAATTTGAGAAAAAAATTTAAGTTTTTTAAAAAAAAAAAACAATTTTGAAAAAAAAAAATTAAGTTTTGTTTACCAAAAAATATTTGAAATGTTTATTTTAAGGGTATTTAAATTTTCTATAAAAAAATTTAAGATTTTGTTTTAAAAAAAATTAAAAAACTATTTTGAAAAAAAAAAAAAATTATGTTTTGTTTACCTAAAAATATTTGAAATGTTTATTTCAAAGTGTAATTTGCTCTCTTACTTGTTTTAACTGGTTATTTCAGGCCAATTTGCACCGGTATATGTTAAAATAACCCTTTATGTAGCTGAACAAGTAAACAGTTAGGTAGCTACTAGGGTATTCATTCGACTAATGATCGTTCGATTAATCGAATAATTTCTTACGAATAATTATTCGGACAATTTTAAAATGGCTATTTTCGAATAACGAATAATTCGAACAATTCTATGTAGAATAATCGAAGAAAACGAATAAATGTTCATATATATTTAAATTTATTAAATTGCTTAAAATTTTTCATAATTCCAAATTTAAATAAGTAATAATGACCCACAAAATTACATTGTTTCTGAAATTCGACAAATAACTAAAGATAAAGGGAGTCTTTCGATCACTGTAGATGAGTGTTCCGATAGCTCATTATATAAATATATAAATATTACTGCAAGAAGTTACAATTCTAAAAACAAATCTTTCAAAATTTTTAACTTAGGACTTGAACCAATGAAAATAAAAGGTACGGAATAAAATATTTGTTATTTAGCTGGCGAAATATTAGAAACCGCAATTAATAATCAAAATATTAACTTAGATTAAAGTAGAGTTGGATGTGATTTTAAACGATCATCGAAAGTGATATTGAGGATGACATTTATAATGATTACATTGAAATAGATGAAGGCCATGATCTTAAAATATATGTATATAAGTGATGTTATTAACCGAGTACGTAAGTGTTGCAAAATATTTAATAAATCGAATGATAAACACAAGTATTGCAAACTAACGTTTTGTTGCAAGAAAAGCATGCAGTTCGTCTTATATATGATTTTGAACATCGTTGAACATCTTTGTTAACATGATAATAAACAGTTTGCGTATTTGTAAATGCGTCAATCATGCACTGCCTGACTTCAACTTAGCCACGTTCACTGACAATGATATCAAACTTTGGACAGATTCCCTTTATTGAGTAACTCCTCAAGACCACTTTATTAAGCAAAGATTCGGCAACGTTGATAGAACTTGATGTCCAATACAATTTGTTATAAATAATTTAGAAATAGTGAATAATTAATTTACTAAAGAATTAGTTACTCAATTTAAAACCCGAATTAATGAACGACATAAAAAAGTTCTTAATACGTTTATATTGTATAAAGCATAGCTCCAAAACAGAAACTAAAGTGTTTGCTAATCAATTTTGTTGTAGATTGTTCGAGAGTTAATCTGATCCGAATATTTCTGTTGAAAATTTAATGATGGACTTTGTTTTCGAATGTTTTTTAACATTATCAATACTTGAATTGTTAACTTTAACATTCACCCCTATCGGCAATAACATGTGAAATTTTGTTCCCATGAAATATCCATTTCCCTCGAAGGGAAAATTGCTATCGGGAATATCATGATGAACTTTACATTCACAATAGTTGATTTTGTTCGTAACAGCTGTTTATTGTTTACAAAATTACATCTAAAAATTTCACAACAAGGGGAATTTTTTTCACGTGAACAAAGTTGATGAACGAAAAAAGGAAAAGGGAAGATATTTCATTTGAAATGTTGATACGCGATAGGGGTGATTATTTTTTGTTTTTCTTTAACAATGAAATATTAAAAACCCGTCATCAAAACTTCATTCTTTACTTTTTTAAAAAATTGTAATTATTCGAATAATTCGATTAATTTTAAACGTGTGATCGAATTATTCGAGCAAGTTAAAATCTCTTATTCGAATTATTCGTTTTATTCGATCAAGAGAAAAATCGAATAATTCGAATACCCTAGTAGCTACTAAGGTAACTGAATCTGTGAAACCGGTATGCGAATCCAATTTGTTGAATACTTTGAACCAATTATCAGATAGTCTCATTGTAGTTAATCAACGCCCTGCTTAGGACATGTAAGTGTTAAAATAACTAGCCACTTCTGTAACTAGTTGTCACCCTAAGTGATAGGTAAAATCACTAGTTTGGTAACAGTCACCAAGAACTGCTGGTTATGCATTTATTTATGTATGTCATATAATTGTATGGTACTGTCTGAATTTGTACTCGTATTTTCATTACATTACCAAACAAATTTAATGTTTATTTAAGCGTTTTTGTGTATCTGCTGTAGGCCATGATCTCTTCATTTCGCTACAATTCTACCAAAAATTACAATATATTTAATTTTTGTTTTATCAACGCGTGTTTTTATTTGTACTTAAACAACAATATAAATTGAATTGTTTGCAAGTTGTATGCGGAATTCAATGAATGCACAGCATAACAATTATTCAATGTATTTAGCCGTTTATTTAAGTGTAAAATAAATATTTATTAAAAGATAACAACAGTTTGCATACACATATTTGCAAATAAATTTATAGATATTTAAATAAATAGTAAGGATAAAACAGGATGTTCAAAAAGGGATGCTAAATAAAAATGGGAAATTTCATTAAGCTGTCATAAGAGAAATTTTCAGTAGAAATTTTTTTCTAACTAAACGATTAAATCCATTTATAAATTTCAGATGATTTGTTGTATTTACAAGGAATGTACTGGAATCTCCTAGTACAAGTCTGGTCCTATAGAGCAAAACTAAACATCTATTCTCCATTTGTAAGGACCCATATTCCCGCAACTTTCAAAAGTCGTCCCTACTCTTTAGCGCCTGTAGATTTTCCTGCAGATTTTTCAACTCAACTCTGTGTTGTTACGATAGCATCGTATGAAATCATAAATTCACGGTTTATGTTTGCAATTTTCTTGATTGTTTTTTCTTCATACATATGTTTGTATGTAGGTAGATACTCTGCATATTGTAACATATGCAGATATTTTCACACGCAGTTCTTTGGTTGTAATCGGTGTTGATGATATATTTGTATTGCATATGTAAACATGATGTTGCAGTTGCATTTCGCAACACAATGATAAGGGAATAAAAGGGAACTATAACTATGAAATAATAGTTTTACAAATATAAAATATGAAAGCGGGCGGTAAAAAGTAAATGCAAGTAAAAAATGAAACCAATATAAATAAATACTTATGTATTTATATGCATTCGTATATTTCAAATTTATGCTGAAGGTACAGTGGGCTAGAAACTATAGTAGATTCTGAGAATGAGTTAAGCTTTCAGAATTATGTGTTCATAAATAAAAACATAAATTATTTAAAAAAAAAAAATAGATTAAAAAAAATTAAAAAATTTTTTGGTGAAAATTTGTGGGCCGATTTTCTCGATTTTAAATAAGAACAAAACCGGGACTATTCTTGATATATTTATGTATCAATTAGGTTTGTTAGTCATTGGTGGGCTTTGGAAAGTTGATTTCAACAGACAAATCTGGACGTGGCTATATCGACACTGATATCTATAACAATCCAGAATATATATATATATAATATAGGGTCTTAAATGAAAAATGTAGAAATTACAAACATATGTATATAGGGTGAAGGGTATGGTATAAAAAGAGCCATCATTACCACAATATGAAAAAAGATATGAAAAATTAATAATAATAATTGCTGCCCACTGTATTTATTTCATAACTTACTTGCATGCAAATACTATGCATATTTAAATATGCATTCATATATGTATTCTTATATTGGAGTATAGATACATACATGCATATATAAGTTACGAGGTAAATGTTTACAGTATTGAAACAAAATGTAAAATTATGTATTTAAAATAAAATCAATATTTACTACCCCTAGGAAAATATGTATGAAAAAATTGTGTACAATATTTCTTGAAAATAAAGGGATTTATGTGAAGTTTAAAAGCTATACTTATGTGAACATATTATTTAGAAGAAGTTAAGGCACGTATTTGCTACATTATTGATCAAAACTATTGATAGATGAAGATTTGTAAGGATATGTTTCCACCAGTTTTAAAAGAATGTCCTGCAAAAACACAGTAATGAGATGCTTTCATTTATAAGCTCATTGAAGCAGCTAAAAGGTCTAGAAATAGAGCATTATAGATTTGTCCATTAAAATAATTTATGAACTTGCTGGAAGATGGCACTGTATATAAATGGTGGTTGATGTCAGTTTAGTTGAACATCAACTGTATTACCAGTGTATTCTTCTACATTACCAGTTTGCTTTTAAAGTGTGTAATATAAATATCTGTATTAAAAGAATTGTATAAATTTAAATAAATAAAGAGTTGTTATTAAACTGCTTTTATTTGCCATCAAAAGTGTTAGGTATATTTAAAAATATACACGTAATTAAAAGACGTTTTTAAATGGTAAAAACTTCTATTATTTCAGAGCCGAGCCTTCTATTTGATATGAATATATATTGATTTACATTTCATTTACTCTCTGATTTTACGTGCTTAATGTTCATTAGCTTTAGTGTTTTCATATTTCAAAAATTTTTTGAACAAACTGAAAAAACCAAAATTCTGGAACAAAATTACCTTTAGGTAAGGCTTGACACGTTTTTAGTCATTTTAGAAATATACATTTTTTTTTAGAAAAATTTCGAAATTTTTTGTTTTTAAAACGGCATTAAAAATTGGAAAATGCATATACTCTCTTAATTTTTAAATTCAAATGAATATAACTTTAGAGTCAGTGACGATTTGTAAACAATTCTTTTTTTGTTTGACATATACATTTGTAGTTAGTCCAATAAAAGAATAAAGGAGCAAATCGGGAAATATTTGTACCCGTTTTTATCAAAAAACTGGAGTATGGTGGGTGAAAATGTTGATAATTTAATTTTCAAATGCGAATATCTCCTAAGCTATACGAGATAGTTGATAGCCACGACGAGGTTTTTTGTAGTGCTCGATGAGGTGATTCTACATGTGTAAGTTTTTTGAAATCGGAACACAAACAAAGAAATAGGATCGTTTT
The DNA here is from genome assembly GCF_958450345.1 of Calliphora vicina. Lineage (NCBI taxonomy): Eukaryota > Metazoa > Arthropoda > Insecta > Diptera > Calliphoridae > Calliphora > Calliphora vicina. Next base: position 95,980,809 of record NC_088784.1, on the reverse strand, counting down.
AAAAATTGATCATACCCGAGTCCTACTTTTGGACCCCTAGCCGCACCTCTGGTGGACTCATTCGGTCAAAATTCAAACTTTAAACTCGACAACACTACGTCTTTGCACATGTCAAATTTCATTAAAATCAGACTAAGGCTTTAGATTTATTTCACTCTTTTTTTCTATACCACTTTGCACTGCACGATGTAGCTAATTACTACGAGTTATGTATTTTGATAAAATATTAGGGGATATTTGTATTATTTTTTCTGAATAAAATGAAAAGTTGTGGATAGATTTTAATTATTTAGAGCTTGTTTTATTTGGAACTTCATTTTCTAAATGTTTAAAAAAAATTCGAAATTTTTCTAAAAAATTATTTTTTATTCCAAAATTAATTAATATTTCTAAAACGACTGCGAAGATTATAAACATGTTAAGCTTTACTTGAAGGTAGTTTCGTTGCGGAATTTCGTTTTTTCAGTTTATTCAATAAAGTAAACCACTTTTGAGTTACGCGAATATATGTTGTGCAACCTCCCCCATTTTCGAAATAACGGTATATCTCGAAAATACGAGCTAACCTAAAAAAACGGTTAGCACCACTGAATTCAGCGTACCCGAATTAGTTTAAGCCGCTGGGTGCCCCTCTTGACAGAAAAAAGTGTCAATTTCATGCACAGTGTAATCAATGTCGCTATTGCACAAAACAATTTATCGTTAAAGAAATGTAGAAAAGCAGCAGAATAAAATAAGACATTTTACTTTATTGGACTTCTGAATTCTGGGCACATTTATTTGGGCATATTTATACTTTCTTCTTATTTTCTATTGGTAGAACATAAAAATATATGTACACATCCGAATCTTTCGATCTGTATGCCTAAAAAAGTGTGTATTCTGATGAAAGGTAGACAATTCTACATAGCATGTAGGAGAAAGAACATGCTCTATTTGTGTAGAACAATTTGGTAGAAAATACGTTCTTCTTTCAATTCTACTTACTTGCACAATAAACGTCGATATACTTATACCGGGAAGAGTGCTAAAAGAAAATAGTAAAAAATAGTATTTATCAAAACCTCTACTGCCAGAAGATAATTAACATTTTCAGAAAATTATTGCTTCAGATATTCCTTGCATAAAAGACTAATTTTAATATAATTTATTTGGATAAAAAATGTGCATGCTTACTAAATTTTTTTAACATTACACAAGCTGTAAAATAAAAATTTACCAACGTTTTGTAAATTTTTATTTATATAACTTTTCCAATTAAAATATTAATAGAGTTTTGCATGATGGTGCCACAAAATAAACAAAAATTCGAAATAAACTTTAATAATAGGAAATAATATTAATATAGCCAGCACCTAAAAGTATGCTAATTATTTTTTAAATCAGTCGTTTCTCTCACACATGCTTATGCAGTGTTAGTGTGTTTGAGAATGTATGTATGTTATGATGGTGGTTATTTTTATATAAATTGTTAAATAAATTTACATTTTAATATAATTAAACTGAAATTAGTTCATATATTGTATATTTAATGATTTTTTTTTATTTTATTCTCTTTATAGGTGGTTGAATTAATTGATGCTGCTGCCATAAATTCCACAGCTGTGCGTCTCGATTGGGTAATGCATGTCAGTGTAACAGAGAAATTTGTTGAGGTATGTAAATTTACAAGAGAATAATACAAATATACTTGAGTATGTTTTGCAAACAATTAAGTGTAAAAACAAACACACTTATAATTACTTTCCGTGTGTGATTTTTTTGGCTTCAAACAAATTAATTAATTTTATTTTTTTCTTAATTTTTAGGGCCTGTATGTACGCTATCGTGATGTTAGCGCCAATTCACAGCAATACAATATAATGACGGTATTAAATCCCTCAATTGAATCTCATGTGGTGGCCAATTTAAAGGAGTATACGAAATATGAATTCTTTTTGGCGCCCTTCTTTCAAACGTTGGAGGGTCAGCCGAGTAATTCGAAAATTGTGCAAACCTATGAAGATGGTAAGTTTAAGGAAGATGTTAGAAACTGTTTACAAAACTAATTTTGTAGGCAAAACTTCATCATGTTAAAGTAGTGTAGATTTCCAAGTCACATATTGTAATTTAAAGTTACAATATTGTAGATCAAAGTTCTCTTCTACATTTTAAATATTCAGGATTTTATTAAATAATTTATTTTATAAATTTTCGTTTTTTATTTTTTGCGGTATGCTAGCATTATTATGTTTTTATAACTTTACCACAACTTTGTTGCAAATTTTAAAGTTGCAGGTGTTGCCTTGTTAATATTTTGCATTTATATTAATAAAATTATAAATATTTTGTGTTGCATTTTAATAAATTTCATTAAAAAACCTCATCAAAAAGTTACAGTTTTAAACATACAAAAACTTTACAACATTACAAAAATAATAATAAAAACTAACCACCAGAATAAATATTTTTTTATGATTAAAACTATACACAACCCACAGGTTAAAAGAGACACCCAACTGTTAGAGAATTTTAAACTGAGTGCACTTGCAACTGCAATATAAACTTTATATAAAAGGGAATCGTTAAATTAATTCATGTTAAACAGGACTAAATTTTTAGTGCCAAGTAAGAGGGTTAAAATACTGTCCCATAGCAACAAAGATTTTAGCAACAAGTGCAAACTCGAATCAAATTACTGTCTAAATATTTATGAGAATAAGATCCTTACAGCACGAAATTCCCTAAACAATCTTTAATAATTCCAATAATCATGATAAAATTCGGGAAGAGGTCAAAAATGAAGAGCTCAAGGAAAGGTTCAGATATTTTCGGAATGTAAAAGGAATTTTAACATGATTATTGGAATTATTAAACATTGTTTGGGTAATTTCGAGGAGTAAGTACAACACTTGATATAGTTTTGAAATTCTGAAAATTTGAGTCAAATCAAGCCTATTGAAACCGTATCACCGAATTTATTATACCCTTCACATTCGTAAGTTTGTCATGCCGTTAGTAATTTCCACAATATAATTTTCCGACCCTATAAAGTATATAAATTTGGATCCTAATAGATAGCGGTGTCGATTAAGCCATGTCCGTCTGTCTGTCTGTCTGTCTGTTGAAATCAACTTTCCGAAGCCCCCAAATAACTTACATACACGGTTCATACATCAATAATGATAGATATTTCAAAGACATTTGCAACGACGTATATAAGACCATAGTAAGTTGGACCTGCAATGGGTCAAAATCGGAAAAAATATTTTTATCCGAATTTTTTTTTTCTAAAAAATTAAAATACCATTTTTTATCCGAATATTTTTTTCGCTAAATATTAAAAAAAAAAATGTACAAAAACAATTCGAAAATTTTTTTTTTCTAAAATATTAAAATAACAACTTTGGAAATAAAAAAATTTTGTTTTTCTAAAAATATTTAAAATTTTTATTTTGATGTATAATTTGGTGAAGGTTAGATAAGATTTGCCACAGCCGAATATAGCTCTCTTACTTGTGTACAATACATTTTGTGAGTTTTTATAATATTAGACAAATTAATATCACAGTATCTTAAATTTAAAACTGAAATAATTAATGAATTCATACCTATACTCAACCTTTTTCATTTCTAAATTTTTTTCCATAATTCTTTTTCCTTTCAGTACCCTCTGCCCCACCTGACAACATACAAATTGGCATGTATAATCTAACGGCTGGCTGGGTTCGTTGGTCGTCACCACCACCTCAGCATCATAATGGCAACTTGTTGGGTTACAAAATAGAGGTAAGTGTCGATTTTCTATGTTTTTCGCTAAATAGAGAATTCCAAAATAATGTTTAGATTTTTGTGCAACTGAATAATTAATATTGCTACAGGACAACAAAAAAATATGAATTTTAATGTGTTTACTCAACCACTTTACAAAAAAATTTCTCCCACTATTTTTGCTTTATTCCCATGTATTTTTTTTATTGTTATTACAGGTAACGGCTGGAAATACCATGAAGGTTTTAGCCAACATGACTTTAAATTCCACCACTACTTCGGTGTTGTTAAATAATTTGACCACAGGAGCCACCTATAATGTACGCCTGAATTCGTTTACCAAAGCGGGAGAAGGGCCCTACTCACAGCCGGTAAATAGCTCTAACTGCTTTATTCTATTGTGTTGCGAAAAATATTAACTTAATGGCTTAATTTACCCCTATCTGTATGTGTGCTTTTGTATATTTACTTCAACAGGTATCGCTGTTTATGGATCCTGCACATCTGGTGCATCCACCACGTGCCCATCCCAGTGGTTCGCACAGCAGCATTACTGGCCATGCGGGTGAGGGTGGCCATTTTGCTTATCATCCCAATGGCGCTGGTATGCCTGATGATGCTGCCACTACAACAACTCAACGCAAGTCAACAACAGTTGTTCACGAAACATGGTTTATGGCTTTGGTGATAACAATGCTTTTGGCCATATTAATATCCGCTGCAGCGGCCATGTTGTTTTTCAAACGGCGTCATCAGTTGACCAAGGAATTGGGTCATTTAAGTGGTAAGTGGAAGGAGAAGTAGGATGAGGAAAATAGTTTATTGTGCTGGCAAAATAACTGTCTGAGTAATGCGAAACATTTGAGTAATATGGCATAAAGAAGAGCACAAAGAGAGAAAATTTATAAAGAATGTCACAAATTGAATACAGATTATAAGGAAAATTATGGTACGAAGGACCATAATTCATTTAAGGCATTTTTTGCTGTTAAGAATTTACTTAAGATTAATCAGATTTTCAATATAAATGGATATCAAAGGATCATTTTGTACAACAAATTTGATTTATTTAAAAATAAATAAATTTTGTAATTTTGAAGAACCATTTATTAGTAAATATGTTTTTTATGGATCAAAACTATTTCAAAGACTGATAAATCATTTTTGATCAGACATAACATGATTTTTATACCCTTTACCATATAAGTTTGTCATTCCGTTTGTCATTTCTACATTTTTCATTTGCGACCCCTCAAAGTATTATATTCTGGATCGTTATAGATAGCGAAGTCGATGTAGCCATGTCCGTATGTATGTTTAAACTTTCCGTAGCCCCAAATTACTTACATACATGATTAATACATCAATACATATATCGAGAATTCTTCTTAAACATAGCTGAGATATAAAGAAAAAATCAGGACAACGTCGATTTTTAATCTATATCTGGATTACTAATTCATTAATATAGAAAATATGGATATCCTATAATATATAATGAAATGACCTCTGCAACGGCGTATATAAGACCTACAATTGGTCAAAATCGGGAAAAATATGTTTTACTCCGATTTTTTTTTTACCCAACAATTTTTTTCAGATATAAATTTATTTTTTTTTGGAAATTGAAATAAAGTTTGGAAAATAAATTAAAATTTTTTTTTTTAAATTTTAAAATTATTTTTTTTTAAATTTGTAAGATTCGGCACAGCCAAATATGGCGCTGTTACTTGTCGGTTAGTCCCATTTAAATGAGACCTACAATTGGTCAAAATCGGGAAAAATATTTTTTACTCCGATTTTTTTTCCAACAATTTTTTTTTCAGAAATAAATTTAATTTTTTTGGAAATTGAAATAAAGTTTGGAAAATAAATTTAAGTTTTTTATTTTTAATTTAAATTTTTTTTTTAATTTGTAAGATTCGCCACAGCCGAATATAGCGCTGTTACTTGTCGGTTAGTCTCGGTTAGTCCCATTTAAATGAAACTTGACATGTGCAAAGATGAGGTATTTTCGAGTTTACGTTTTGAATTTAGACCTAGGGCCCACTAGTGGGCCCTAGTTGCGCAGCCAGGGGTTCCCAAATTAGGACAACTCGGGTATCTTAAATTTCTTCGTTTCCAATTTCAAACAAATTCCATATATAAAATCTCCTCGTCGAGAACTACAAAGAAGCTCGTATTGGCTTATTTTATAGCTTAGGACATATTCACAATTGAAAATTAAATTTTTCCACATTTTTACCCACCATGCTCCAGTTTTTTGATTAAAGCGGATCCAAATATTACCCGATTTTCTTCTATTAGACTAACAACGTATATGTTAAATAGAATAATTGTTTCTAAATCATGACTGCTTCCAAAGTTACAAGCATTTGAATTTAAAAAAATGTAAAAAAGGAGATTTTTCGTTAGTTTTTTGGAAAAAAATACTTTTTTTCTTATTAAGTATCCAAAACATTTCTAAGAAAATGTATAAAGAATTTATACTTAGTGAAAAGCTAACGCCACATAAAATATTTTAATTGAATAAAAATATGAAAATTGTTGATACCGTGGGGAGCAGGTACATCCAAAAAACATTTTTGTATGAAAAAAAAACTTTGTTTCTTTTTAATTTATCAAAAAAATGTCTAAGAAGATGTATAAGCAATTTATACTTCTTGAAAAGCTAACTCTACGTAAAATATTTTATGTGAAAAACATTTGAAAATTGATCCGAAAAACAGTTTTTTTTATATAAAATTCTAATTTAGGGCAACAATTCTCAAATCCCATATTCGATATCAAAATATAGTAACTCATTTTAGATGGCCCAATATGCTGTTCATTACTTTGTAAAGATTTTCGATATCACCGCCCCTGGTATGGATATTATTGCAAAAAAAAACTAAAATATCCCATTTTTGGGATTTTTAAAAACTTTTTTAGGAATTTCGGGATTCCTGATAACAAATTTCAAAATTTGTTTTTATTTTTTCATTTTTAATAAAAAAAATCTATATAACTGTAAAATTTTATTACAAAATATTCATAAATAAAAATTTAATTTCAGTTGGAAAAATTGTTATCTTCACAAAAACTCAATAATAAGCATTTTTTGTCATATTTTTCAAAAAAGTATTCCACAAATATTTTAATTGTCAAAAGTTATACATATATATATATATATATACATATATATATACATATATATATATATTTTTTCAAAATAGATAAAACTTTAAGAAGAAAATTTAGTAATTTCTCTAAAAAAATCAGAAAATTATTTTCGATTAGGAGCCCTATTCAATTGAATTAGGTTCGAAAGACCACATCTACCGAGGTCTTTTTGGAAGACCATTAGCCTTTAGATTGCCTGAACAAACATCCTCAAATGCATTCACTAATATTCACACCCTATCTAAACAGTTTAATTATTCTATAAAAAATCATTAAATGTTAACTTGAATTTCTATAAAACCTAGTGAATTTTCAATAAATTTTACACTAATTTGTTATACTCAGTAATAATGAGTGTCATTATCATTACATGGCCTGCAAACAAATTGTCCATTCAATACTTTTTCTACACTCTTTAGAAAAAGTTAATTGTCACCAATTTGTCCCTAACAAACATGACATTTTTCATATACAATTTTTTTCTCTCACTCTTAACAATTCTATACTAGTAATTTACAACATTTTCACCAATTTCTAAATCAATCATGGTCAGGGTAGTAATTAATTTCAGTCTGTGTAGCAAAACAGAAAAAAAACTACAATCCTCTATGTATATTGACACTCTAATGACTTCCTTTAAAAACAAAGTGGATTTCGTTAACAAACAGAAAAAAAATCTTTACAAAAATCCTTAATTAACTCGATACTAAAAAGGAAAAATGTATAAAAACTAGTATTGAAACTAATAGTATTGTATAATAAAAGACTAAACCAAATAGTATTGATTACCAAATAAAAAAATACAGCTTTCTTTTATATAGTCATACATGTTTGCACCAAAAAAACTTAATAAATATTTTCTGTTTCCTTTTTTCTGTGTATCTTTATCTGCTCACTTTTTTTAGTAGTTAGTGCCAATGAAATTACTGCCTTGAATATCAATGGCAAAGACAGTTTATGGATTGACAGAGGCTGGCGCACCACAGATACCGATAAAGATTCCGGTTTAAGTGAAACGAAACTGCTGTCCAATACCAACAGTCAATCGAATTATAATACATCTATAGATGGTGGCACGGATTATGCCGAAGTGGATACCAGAAATATGAGTACATTTTATAACTGCAGAAAGGTAAGTAAAACAAACCAAAAAAATATATCTCCAACATTATTTTAATATTTTTGTTAAATTTGTTTTTCATATATTTCTTATTCTTTTAGAGTCCTGAAAATCCTACTCCCTATGCTACCACCATGATTATAGGTGCTTCTTCGACGGAGACTACTTGCATGAAAACATCTGGCTCCAGTACAGATCAAGATTCTGGCACACATTCCCCTAATTCTGAAGGCATTAATCCCCACTGTCCCCCTAATGGTCCTACGGCCAAACATAGTTATCATCAATATCCTCCCGGTAAGTACTGGATAATATTGCTTTAAATGTTTAGAATCTGTTTGTCTTTTCTTCAGTTTAAGTTTTTGTTTATTATGTAAAAGTATTGGGTATAGAATAAAATGTTTGTTTAAAAAGTTTATTCAAAATGAAACCAGAACAGTTTCCCTGTGACGGTCTGGTCAGATTTCAGCAGCTCATAACAGATAGGACTCTTTGGCACCACCACATTACCTTAGTACAATGGGTATTTGCCTTTGGTGTAGCTTTGTCTGGTGGACAGGTCTTCACATATGATCTCTTACGCTTCAAGTTAATGCAGATTTTGCATGTCCGAAACATCATTTCGGACATGCAAAATCGGCCTTTAAAGTTTTACGGCTTCAATTCCCTTGCTTTTGGATGAATCCTACTGCTTGCAAACGTTTGGGAATTGTCAATTGAGTAGCTCTTAATGATTTTGTTGAGTTTGACAATAATATTCATGGCGCAATGCCTCCTATTCTTGGTATTTTGGCTGGCCTGGCCGACCTTTGTTTTCCGTGTCAAAATCGTCACTTCTGAACCGAACAAACCATATCCCGCACGTTGAATCCGATAGAACACATTCACCAGAAGCTATGGTGAGCAAGCTGTGTGCTTTAGGGGCACCTTTTTCAAATTAAAAAAATAAAGAAAACTTCCCGCTTATGACGCTTTGTTGGCACGAGATTAAACATTTTCGAAGTATTAAAAACTTTGTTGTTTCAATAACAAAGTGAGAATAAATGAAAGAGATGTACCCTTCAAAATGGCATAGAAGTTACTAAAAACAAAAACAGCGTTCAAAAGTTCATTGCTAGTTCAGTTCTAGTTCAGTTCTAGTTCAGTTCTAGTTCAGTTCTAGTTCAGTTCTAGTTCAGTTCTAGTTCAGTTCTAGTTCAGTTCTAGTTCAGTTCTAGTTCAGTTCTAGTTCAGTTCTAGTTCAGTTCTAGTTCAGTTCTAGTTCAGTTCTAGTTCAGTTCTAGTTCAGTTCTAGTTCAGTTCTAGTTCAGTTCTAGTTCAGTTCTAGTTCAGTTCTAGTTCAGTTCTAGTTCAGTTCTAGTTCAGTTCTAGTTCAGTTCTAGTTCAGTTCTAGTTCAGTTCTAGTTCAGTTCTAGTTCAGTTCTAGTTCAGTTCTAGTTCAGTTCTAGTTCAGTTCTAGTTCAGTTCTAGTTCAGTTCTAGTTCAGTTCTAGTTCAGTTCTAGTTCAGTTCTAGTTCAGTTCTAGTTCAGTTCTAGTTCAGTTCTAGTTCAGTTCTAGTTCAGTTCTAGTTCAGTTCTAGTTCAGTTCTAGTTCAGTTCTAGTTCAGTTCTAGTTCAGTTCTAGTTCAGTTCTAGTTCAGTTCTAGTTCAGTTCTAGTTCAGTTCTAGTTCAGTTCTAGTTCAGTTCTAGTTCAGTTCTAGTTCAGTTCTAGTTCAGTTCTAGTTCAGTTCTAGTTCAGTTCTAGTTCAGTTCTAGTTCAGTTCTAGTTCAGTTCTAGTTCAGTTCTAGTTCAGTTCTAGTTCAGTTCTAGTTCAGTTCTAGTTCAGTTCTAGTTCAGTTCTAGTTCAGTTCTAGTTCAGTTCTAGTTCAGTTCTAGTTCAGTTCTAGTTCAGTTCTAGTTCAGTTCTAGTTCAGTTCTAGTTCAGTTCTAGTTCAGTTCTAGTTCAGTTCTAGTTCAGTTCTAGTTCAGTTCTAGTTCAGTTCTAGTTCAGTTCTAGTTCAGTTCTAGTTCAGTTCTTGTTCAGTTCTAGTTCAGTTCTAGTTCAGTTCTATTTCAGTTCTAGTTCAGAGCAGAGGAAGAACTGACTTGTCAATAAGCTGTCCTAACTGATGCAAAAACATTCACAAACTCGTATCTAAGAACACATGTTGCTCGCACTAGATTTTGTTTCTTTTTACTTCTCTTATCCATATTACAATAATTTCGAAATAAATAATCTAAATACTGAAACCTTATAATACAAAATATAACTTAAGTCATAAATAAAATGTTTGTAGGTCTATGTTTTAACTAGTTAAATAGAAAACTAATAAATTACTATACCTAATACTTTTTTTATTACTTAAGCTTTTTTTCACATCCTTTTTCATTCTTATCCATGCACATTTGTTATCATTATCCTATTGCTTTCTTATTTTTTCGCAAGATTTAGTTTTTGTTCTCGCTAATAACCATATCATAAGATTTTTAAGGTTCTCTTTAATTCTTTTTATCTATTGTTTTATTTAAAAGTATAAATTTCTTTTTATTTGCGTGCAATTGTTTTCGCACTCGATTTGTTAAGCTTAAAGAGATTTTTCATTTTGGTATTTTGTTTATATATTTCAAACATAATACCGTTATCCTTGTTATCCTTTTGATTTTAAACAAATGATTGCTATTGACAGCTGCTCGTTTAGGCAGCAGTAACTGCCTGAGAAGGGGGAATATTTTTGTTGCCAGCTCATTTTGCGTTTTACACTGAAATAAAAACCCTCCCTTTAGTTATTTGAAGGATGCTAGAAGATTTGTTTAAGCCAGAGAACACTAGAAATGTTGAAAGTTTTTGTGAATCATGGCAGTTTTTCAAGTATTTATTTCTTTAATTTAAATTATTCAATAACTAGAGGCTAAATTTCAAGTGTTTCCTGGTAATGTTTTCAACTGCCAACAAAATAAATACAAAACATATAAGTTCAATAGGGCATGATTAGTATTAGAAATACCACGATTTCATTCAGCCTTGGGTCATAGCAAAACGTTTTAGGAAATTAAAACAGATTTGTGCTGGTATTTAAATAATTTGTATTTAGTTGGGGTTTTGTTTATTTATTTCAAATCTAGAGCTGCTTAACATTATTATTTTCTTTAGGCTGTTTTATTATAGAATATTAAATTTTAATTTCATTTTGATTTAAACATGTATAGTATTTATGTTAATTTTTTTTTTCACTTCCTATTTTTCTTTCCCTACTCCAACTCCAACTTGATGTCGTTACCAAAAAAAAAATATAAATGTGTTTTTGTTTAAATATTGTTAAAACTAATTAGAACAAATTAATTGGTCAGAATTTTTACCACCACCACCGGAACATCCACCACCAGTACCCTCTTCATGTGGCTATGCCCCCGGCTCACCACAATCCTCAAGGAAAAGCTCCAAATCGGGAGGTTCTGGGTAAGTTTCATAATCAAATACCTCACCTCAGAACGACTTTAATTAATTACACAAAATATTAATTGTAAATTTGTTTCTTTCCAGTGCTTTAAATTCTTCCATACACAGCAGTTCTTCCGGTGGTTTCTCCACCTGGGGCATGGCTCCTCAGTGTGCTGCCGGCGCCGGTGGACGGGTGCCTCCTCAGGAGAATTACTACAATAATCCTTTACCCTGCGTGGGTGGCTCACAAAATCGTTACCAGATTACACCCACCGCTCAACATCCTCCTCCCCTGCCTCCTTACTTTCCTCCCGGAGCTGGTGTAGGCACAGCCCAGCTGCCTCCACGTAATATACATATCCATTATCCGCCACCCAGACATGCTGTTAGTGAATATCAACCCACAGGTACTCACAATTCCCGGTGTTCTAATGGCAGGTGAGTAATGAAAACACTACGCGGTATTTAGATTAAAAATGAACACAATTCGACAAGTTGTAGTTCGTCAGTGCTATGTTATGCAGGGCAAACATTATCTCTTTTGTTCGATGTTTGGTTGAGTCCTACTTTGACTTCGAGGTAATGGTCCTAAGATTTCAGTTTTCCAAATAGTTATAGGAGATGTTAAGGAACGAGATATTATTATCAGGGTATCACTGAAGAGATATAGAGACTGACAGCTCCATCGACCCTGAATCCTTATGTATTTGAAAGTCTATATAACGATGATCTTTACTTTCTCCGGGTTACATTTTCCATCTAGTTTTTAGGGACTGGCAACTCCAGCGACATATTCGGAATCCTTATATTTCGGGATGTCGACATAAAGTTGACCGTCAGTTTGTAAATTGATTGAAATCAACCTTCCGAAGGCCCCAGATATATGTCCAATGTAGATATGTCGGATGTTGTTTTGCAAGTAATGGACCAACGATGTCAGTTTTCCAAATAGTAATACAATGTTAAGAAACGAGATATTCTTTGCATGAAAATATGTCTCTTCAGGGTATCACTATCTAGTTCTTAGGGACTGACAGCTCCATCTCCAGCTACCCTGAATCCTTATATATATGGAAGTCTTTATAACGATGACAGTTACTTCCTCTGGGTAACATTTTCCATCTAGTTTTTAGAGACTGACAACTCCAGCGACATATTCGGAAGCCTTATCTTTAGGGATGTCGACATAAAGTTGAATGTCTGTCTGTATATTGATTAAAATTAACCTTCCGAAGCCCCCAGATATCCCAAATCTATCTCAAATCTCTCTCAAAAGTGAGTAAATACCAATGAATTATTTAATTTTTTTAAGATAAAAAAAACCTAAAACCTAAAAATCTATCCATCGAATAAAATTTAGAAGTTTCGGTTTGTTGAATATTAGGTTCGGTTTTAGAAAAGGTTGATTTCCCTCATATATACAATAAATATAACTAATAGAAGCTATTCCAAATACAAAACTGCTGTTCATTTTATCCAAGTTTAAGTAATTCTTCAGCATTAACATCTTTTGTAATATTCTCCTTAATTTTGCTATTTCTAAACCCCGCTAACTCTCTTTCTCATTCCAGAACCTGCAACAGTTGTGATGCCTTAGCCTCACCTCTGCAGCCACTGCCACCACCCGGTGAGGGTTGGTATCAACCACTACATACGGCTCATATGCCACCCACTAACTCATCAGCACATCAAATCTATCAATGTTCCTCTGAGTGCTCCGATCATTCACGGACTTCTCATTCCAATTCTGCACAACAACACAACCAGCCACCCACACATCATCAACATTCTCACAATCCCCATGCCCATCATCACAGCCACAGTCATGTGGGCGGTGGCAATGATACAATGCGTTCGGAGAGTAGTCAAGAAAATGGCAAATCTTCCAGCCATCGATGTCACAATAAAACCAATCGGTTTCCCGAAATCATTGAAAACGATCAGAAGAGTTTAGCTGCCTCATCGTGTACTTATGAAGTGTTAGGAGAACCTCGCAATTGTAGCGAGTGTTGTAGTAGTTCGCGCGAAGGTGACACCTGCTCGTGCAGTGAGGGTTCCTGTCTGTATGCCGAGGCCGGAGAGCCGGGTATGCCACCACATATGTCGGCGGCAGCAGCTTTGACGAGTGGTCCTAAAATACTAACACAAAATAATTGATATGCAGCAACTTATGGTACAGTTGCCGGTGGTTGTACAGTAGATGCGGGCGGTATGGTCACCGATGTGGTCATCTATTTCTAGTGAAGCAGCTTTTGTAAACCACATTTACCCCCTAACTAGCCGCCGTGTACAGTAAGTGTAAATTTTAATAAAACAAAAGAAATAATTAAAACCTTTTAGCATTTAAACACTATTTTATACATTTATAATTTATTATTAAACACAACTTAACAAAAAATATGCTTAAAAATACAGACATAATCATTGTAAATTGAAAAGCATTGAGATTTTTTCGTAGCCATCGAATAGTTAAATTATTTTTAGTATTGTAAGAACTTTGAAAAATCCTAAATAAAAACAAAATAAAATTATTATAAAAACAAATTCTTTTAAAGAGAAGTTTTATTCGCAAAAATACAGAACAAAAAAAAAATACAACAATTACAAAGTGAAATTCTTGCTTATTTATGGCGTGTTAAGCAGACATATTTCTTTTTCGAATGCTATAAAAATGTTTGGGTTGCCTTTTGTTATAGCAGTTTTCTTGTTTAATGTAGCTAGCACATACTTCTTTCAGGCTGCTAAAAATAAAGGAAAGAAAAAACTATTCCTTGCTTTTTTGTAAAAAAAAAAAATTAGCTTATTTACCAAGGCTCCTGCTAACAATTGAGTTTTGAACTATTGTTAAACTATTGTAATGGTATTCCTATAGGATTTTAAGAAACCAACAGAGACTTGTGTCTGAGAAGGGTTAAAGTAGTTGTACATAATTCTAATATAGCAGCCAAAGGTGCGAAGGACCATCTGGGGACCCCTTCTTTTTCAGCCAGTTATGTTTTTGCCTTTTTTACATTTGTTGCCATTAAACTACTCTGCACTTGACAGTCTAATGTGTGTTTTTATGATTTATGATTATTTATTTAATAGTTTTTCTTTTACATTTTTATACAATATAACAGCAATAAAATTCTAAAATAAATTGTTAATTTTATAATAATGGTTATTTCCAGTGAAAATACAGTTTAACACGCCAATTGATTTGTGGAAAAAGTGCAACAATTAGTGTTTAGGTAAGAAAAGAAGTAGCAACAAATCATAATATAGAGACAATGAAATGGAAATTGCTGTAAGTCTATCATGGCTTTTAAGAAATGTTAGGGTTGAAATCTGGGTTCGAAAATTAAGTCTTAATATACTATTGTCAGTAATTTCTATGTCGAAGAGTAACCACTGGCATTTAGTTCATCGTTGACTTGAAATGTCAGAATCAAAATTAGAAAATCTGTGGTCGTTTGGAAAAACTAGATAACTCCACTTTTTGCTAACTCCATGCATTTTTTGAAAAAACAAGTAACTCCATATTTTCTTAAAAAACTGAAAAATTAGAAGTTTAAAACGACGTTGTATCAAAAACTAAGAGACAAAAAGCGAAATAGAACAAATTCGGGTCTTTGGGTTCAAATCAAACCTAAAACAAGAAAAACAAGTAAGAGAGCTATATTCGGCTGTGCCGAATCTTATATACCCTTCACCAAAATATTTAAATATTTTTAGGTAAACAAAATTAAATTTTTTTTAATTGTTTTTCAAAATTTGTTTTTTTTTTAAATTGTTTTTTAAAAAAAGTTTTTTTTTCCAAATTTTTTTTAAAATTTTTTTTTTTTTTGGAAAAAAAATTTATGACAAAAAAAATTTTTTGATGAAAAAAAAAAATTCGGGTTAAAAAATATTTTTTGGGATTTTGACCCATTGTAGGTCCAACTTACTATAGCCTTATCTACATCGTTGCAATGGACTTTGAAATATCTATCATTAGATATCCATATTGTCTATATTAATGACTTAGTAATCCAGATATAGATCAAAAATAGGTAAAAAATCGAGGTTGTCCCGGTTTTTTGCTCATATCTCCGTTATTTATGGATCGATTTTGCTGATTTTAAATAGCAAACTTCTCGAAAGCATGTCTGCCAGAATTATTGAAGATTTGGATCCTGAAGATATCTGGGGTCTTCAGAAAATTGATTTCAACAGACAGACGGACAGACAGACAGACAGACAGACGGACATGACTTAATCGACTCCGCTATCTATAAGGATCCAGAATATATATACTTTATAGGGTCGGAAATGAAAAATGTAGAAATTACAAACGGAATGACAAACTTATATATACCCTTCTCACGAAGGTGAAGGGTATAAAAATAGGTAACTCCATACGTAGTTAAAATATGAGTAAAATTTCAAAATCTATAATTTTCCTTGAGTGGTTCACACTAAAACCTACCTTTAGCTTAAGTGAGGCGCAATCCAAACTGACCATTATTGGCTTCTGAAAAGCTACTCAAAAGTAGAAAAGAAGAATTTCTCTTCAAGTTAGAGTACGCAATTCGGCAGTGCTGAATCCTACATGCATTACATTTATTTGCTCTTTATTTGCACATTTGTATCATATAAGAGTAAGCTATAAGGAAGACTGTTATCCCGTTGTAATGAAATACACTTGAGTCTTTGTCGGGTATCGATCCCTCAACCCCCGGACAGAGAGACAAGCATTCCTACTTTCTAAACAAATTTTAAAAATATGTCACAAAACAAATTAAACCGAATCGTTAATCAATGGTATGCTATTTGAGATCATTTTCTAAAATAAAAAATCTAAATTGGATAACTTTCCCAAAAGAATAATGGAAAAATTATTATACCCTTCTCCACGAGTATAAGTTTGTCATTCTACATTTCCACATTTTTCATTTGCGACCTCATAAAGAATATATGTATATTCTGGATCGTTGTCGATAGTGGAGTCGATATAACCATGATCGTTTGATTGACCCATTAATACATTGGGTACACATCGGTACACAAATGACTGAGATTTAACCCGAGGAAAAAATAATATCCCGACATTTAACCCTCTTGACCTGTATTTAAGTCATTTACATAGATAATATGGATATTAAATTAAAGGCATTTTAAAGACCTTTTCAATGACGTATATAATGGACCGACAATGGGTCAAAATCGGGGAAATTTTTTTCATCAGGCTTTTTTTTCACAAAAACATTTTTGACCAAAAAACAATTTTTCATAAAAACCTTTTTCACCAAAAATATTTTTCATCAAAAAAAAAATTATTTTTCATAAAAAAATTTGTTTCAACAAAATTTTTTTTATTCAAAATTTTTTTTAAAACAAAGTTTTTATTACTCAATTTCTTTAATTTTTCCAAAAATTATTTTTTTTTTAAATTTTTAGCTTTTATTTTGAAACATTTGTATAATATAAATTTATTTAAAGTATTGCTCATTGTTAGCTATGGGCTAACTAGGCTATGAGCCAAGATAACTGATCATCTTTTGAGACCAAGAACGAATCAAGCCAATATCGGATACTCTGTTCAAAGTGAAGCTTATCCCAGAGAGTGAGTGTTCTACATTGATCCGAACAAATAGTACTCGGACGGGGCACGGTCTGGACTATAAAGCGGGTGAGACAAAACTTCCCAATTTCATTGTAAATAATTTTTAGCAGGTATTGCAACATGTGTCAAGTCGTAGTCGTGACGGAATATAATGATTTCATGTCTGGCAGCATATTATGGGCGTTTTTCGGCCAACTAGCTACAAATGAATCAGTTGTGTTCGATACAGGTTTCTTGTTATGGTCTGGTCAGATTTCAGATAGATAGGAACCTTTTGCTTTCACCAAATACAGAGAATTACCTCAGCGCCAGGGATATTCGGGCTTGATGTCGATTCGGCTGGTTGGCAGGGCTTCACATACGATCTCTTACGTTTCGGGTTGTTGTAATCGATCCATTTTTCATCACAAGTAATGATTCGGTACAAAAATTTTATTTTATAGCGTTGAAGCATCATTTCGGACATGCTCGGCTTCAATTCATATGGAACTCATTTTCCTTATTTTTGAATGAATCCTCCTCGCAAACGTTTTAAAAATGCTGCTTGAGTTGCTCCCAATGCTTATACAAGCTCTTGTTGAGTTTGACAAACATTTTCAAGGAGTAGTGCATCCAATTCTATGTCTTTTTTGGCACCACTTCTAAACCGAACAAAACATCTCTTGCACGTCTAAACCGAGGGATCTCATTCACCATAAGCTTTGGTGAGCAATCAGTGTGCAAATTAAAGAAGTAAAGCAAAACTTCCCACATATGACGCTTTGTTGGCACAAAATTCGAATTTATTTTTCACAAAAAAATATGTTTTCCCAGGAAAAAAATTTTTCAGCAAAAAAAATTAGTTTGAACCAAAAAAAATTTCAGAAAAAAAATTGTTTTCACCAACAATTTTTTTGTACCCTTCACCATGAGTGGCAAGGGTATATTTAAGTTTGTCATTCCGTTTGTAATTTCTACATTTTTCATTAGCAAATATATTTTGGATCGTCGATAAGCCATGTCCGTCTGTATGTTGAAATCAACTTTCCGTAGCCTACAAATAAATTACATACAGTATTCATACATTAATATATCAGGAATACTTCCGCTTCGGTTGATATTTAAAATCGACAAAATCGGCCCACAAGTTGCTGAAATATAAGAAAAAAACGGGACAACCTTGATTTTTGGCCTATTTTTGATCTTGTGTATCTGGATTAATAAGTCATTAATATAGACAATGTGGATATCTAATGATAGATATTTCAAAGTAAATGTATATAAGTTATATATAAGTTAGACCTACAATCCGGAAAAATGTTTTTTAACTAGAATTTTTTTCCAGCAAACAAATTTGTTTGTCAAAAATTATTTTTCCAAAAAAAAAAAATTTTTTTTTAAAAAAATTAAAAACAATTTCAAAAAAAAACTTTTAAATTTTTGTTTTACCTAAAAAAATAATTTTTAAGTATAATTTGGCGAAGGGTACATAAGATGCGGCACAGCAGAATATAGCTCTCTTACTTGTTTAAACAAAAATTGATTTCAATCTTTATCTTAAATTATACTATGGCGATCCGAATATATCTCTCTTACTTGTTCTTAAATAGGCCATATTTTGCAAAACTTTTTGCTAAACTAAGATTTCCTCGTATGTTCATACTTTAGGTTTCGTTTGACCGCCCTTTATCCTTAAAAATGTTTTGGTGGTGCTATTCTTAAATTGTTCCAAACTTCGTTAATTGTTGTATTTCTTTTTTCCAGTCGCTATAAAACTTCTGAACTACTGCACAAACTGAAATCTTGTATTTAAATTGATGGAAAAAAAGACTTTAATATAATTTAATTGTTTAAAATAAATAAACATAAATATATTTTGTGCCATAAAATAATGTAAACAAAATAATCCATGGAAACTGCCATTTTATTTAACACTTTTATTTAACTTTCCCAAAACCCTCACAAAATAAACCTGTAAAAATCATATAAAACTCAACAAAAATGAACTGTGTTTTAAAGAAAAACTTAAAAACTAAAATAATATTTAGAAAAAAACTCATGTGTAACCACTTGAATACAAAAATTGTATAGAAATTATTAAAAAAAGACAGGGTAAAATGAAAAGCAAAAAAAAAAATAACATTTAATCAAATTTATACCCATTCCCTTATAAAACAAGATAGATTAACACAAAGAGTGAACACAAATTTGTAACTAAAATACGTAAAATTTTAAAATTATTTTATATTTTATATCTTTTTGGAAAATAAAAACATAATTCCCAAAAGAAATTCAAGCATGGTTAGTGGCTCTATATAAAAATAATAAATTTTATTTTAAGTTTTTTTTTAATTTTTCACTATAACTCTTTAAAGAAATTGTTCTCAAATGGATTTTTTTTTAACAATTTATTACTAGAAAACTAAAAAATGTACCTGTGATATACATATTTCATTAATATATTGTTTAATAATTATTTTTGTTTAATTTTTAGTATTTTGTTTTTTTCTTTTGAATTTTAAGTTTGAAAATGAAACAAATGAATAAGTAAACCCGAAACATATGATAGCATTTTAGTGAATAGTAAATTGTAGCCATATAAGTACGAGTTAAACAGAATTTTTAATTTCATAAAGTGTACATTTTAATCAAAAATCAAACAAAAATCCTAGTTTAGCACTGACAGTGGGACCGTTGATGAACACATGGTAATAAATATATAACTAGTAAACTACTGGTTTGATAAAAATAGTCATACTAACTCTATTTGATCACAGGTTATTCCATGAGGTACTTCTGCATTATTTAGATGCAGTATCGTGACATTACAAATATGGCCAGGACATAGAGCTATCAAATATAACAAAAGCTATTTCAGTCTTACAAATGTGGATCGACAATAGGCAGCCATATTTTGAAACCATATTTGAAACCTTATCGAACCTGCAATTTAGAAAATTTATATTTATTACCATGTTAATTTTAATTATTCCCACTGTTCTCCAGTGTAGTTTTATTAGGGTTTTAGCATAGTATACAAAACCCTAAGTAGTTAAAAATCTAACAAAAAAATTATTTTAAAAAATGTAACTATAAACTGTCTAAATAAAGAAACCTTTCCTTATCCACTTACTTATTAACACAGTGCTACAAAATAAACCGAAATTTAATACACCAGCCAAATATGGTGAGGAGTTAGGCAAAAATAGCTTTTCAGCAGACTCCAATTGCTTTATGAATAGTAATGCCGACAGTTGTTAATTGATTTTTAATTTAATAAATTTAAAAGAAAGAGAAAAAATCAAGGTTGGCTACCGATTCGAAACGGTTAAAAAGGCAATGCTAATTTAGATTATTTTAATAACGGCATTTAAACGGTAGTTGCAGCTGTAACGATATCGGTATTTTAGCGGTAACGATATTTCAATATTATTTTGATACTTTTTCCAACCTCAGAGTACTAAAATTTAAAATATTAATTTATTTTCATATACGAGGTTTAAAAATCATTTTGTTTTTGGACATAGTCTCCTTTAAGCTCTATAAACTGTATCCAAAGTTTCTCTAATTTGTTTATACCTTGCAAAAAATAAGTTTTGTCGAGATCATCAAAATAAGCATTTGATGACCGATTCACCCCCTAGAAACTCACTGTTTTGACTGTTTTTGGTCTCTGGTGTGTTGTGGTGGATCCACATTTCGTCCACGGTTACGAAACGGCTCAAAAACTCGTGCATATTTCGGTTGAAGAACGCCAAACACTCCTCCTTGTCACAAGATTACTGTCGTGATCGATTGTGAGCAAACGCGGTTCTAATCTTGCGAAAAGCTTTTTCATACCCAAGTTATCATCCAAAATTGGAACCACTGAGCCATGTGAGATGCACTATCAATGTCTGATATGCCGTGGAATTTTTCAATTGTTTCGGATGTAAAGATCTCAAATGGACAAATTCGGTAAACCACTTATTTACCATTAAAACTGATGGTGTAGAGCAGCCATAGTATTTATCAAGCTTAGCATTGGTTTGAGTGATTTTCCGCAAAATATAATTCATAATGAGCACACGAAATTCACATGTTTTCCATTTTCTCTTCAAGTCACGCGACAGTCTATATCCACGGCTGTCAAATACAAATTTCTCCTCGTAGTTTCTGAAGCAAATACAGTTATAATGAAGAATTTCTATAGAAAAAACTGTTATACTGTAGACTTTCTGTAGAAAATACTGTAATACTGAATATCATCTATAGCAAATACTGTTATACTGAATATTTTCTATATGAAATAATGTTATACTGAAGATTTGGCATAGAAAATACGGTTATACTGAATATTTTCTATAGAAATACTGTTGTACTGAAGATTTTCTATAGAAAGTACTGTAATACTGAAGATTTCGCACAGAAAATACTGTTATACTGAAGACTTCCTATAGAAGATACTATTATATTGAAAATTTTCTATAAAAAAACTGTTATAATGAAGATTTTCTATAGGAAAAATTTTTATACTGAAGCTTATCTATGGAAAATTATGTTATACTGGAGATTTTCAATAGAAAATACTTTTATACTGAAGATTTTCCATGGATAACTGTTATACTGTAGTATAACTGTTATACTGTAGACTTTCTATAGAAGATACTGTAATACTGAATATTTCATATAGAAAATACTGTTATATTGAAGATTTTCTATAAAAAAAACTGTTATAATGAAAATATTCTACAGCAAATACTGTTATACTGCAGATTTTTATGGAAAATTCTGTTATACTGTAGACTTTCTACAGAAAATACTGAAGATTTTCTATAGAAAATACTGAAATACTGCAGATTTCGCATAGAAATAATATTATACTGAAGATCTTCTATAGAAAATACTGTCCTGTTGCAGATTTTCTACAAAGAAAAACTTTTATAATGAAGATTTTCTATAGAAAAAATTGTTATAATGAGGCTTATCTATGGAAAATTGTGTTAGATTTTCTATAGAAAATACTGTTATACTGAAGATTTTTGTAGAATATACTATTATACTGAAGATGTTCTACAGAAAATACTGTAATACTGAAGATTTCGCATAGAAAATACTGTTATATAAAAGTATTTTCTATAGGAAATACTGTTATATTGAAGATTTTCTATAAAAAAGCTGTTATACTGAAGATTTTCTATAGAAAAAATTGTTATACTGAAGCTTATCTATTGAAAATACTGTTAAACTGAAGATTTTTGTAGAATATACTATTATACTAAAGATGTTCTATAGAAAATACTGTAATACTGAATATTTCGCATAGAAAATACTGTTATATAACAGTATTTTCTATAGGAAATAATGTTATATTGAAAATTTTCTATAAAAAAACTTTTATACTGAAGATTTTCTATAGAAAAAATTGCTATACTGAAGCTTATCGATGGAAAATTATGTTATACAGAAAATCATTCTATAGGAATATTTATGTTTTGTTTGAAAGCATCAAATGAGTCTCGGGAGTGCTATGTTACTTTTTATTATGAAATACTTAGTATCAAAAAAGTACGATTGCATCAACTTTTTCCTTCTTGCTTGTGATACACGAAATATTTCCCTATGACGCGTTCATTTAAGAAATAATGTTTCCAATAAAAGAAAACCTTTGGCCGGATTGAAATGCTTCTAACATAGGTGGGATTTGGACTTGGCCCTTACTTCAAAAGGAAACCTATAAAACGGGGCTTTTGCCTACGGTTTAAACTCTGATGTATTCCCAACACCGGCTTCGCATAGTTAAGCTTTGTCTGGACAATATGACACTATACTTGTGGACACTATGACATGTGTAGGCAACTCATAACGTGCCCCTATAACAGCCTTCTAAAAAGCTCAGCCACAGCACTATAACTTTCACTAAAATACTTGGCAATTTCATAAAATTTTCTCTTTACATATTTTGTAGTACAGTGTAATTTTCCTATTAAAATTCTAGGAAATACTTATAATATAAATACTTTTTTGCAAATTATAGACTGTTGTTTGTTTTAAGGCCATTATTAGTTTATAATTTCTTTTTTGTAAGTAAATTTTTCAATAACATAAAAAATATATAAACAATAATATAATAAACTGGTGCATTTACATATGTTGAATATAAAGTTAATAATAAATTTATTATTATATGAAATTAAAATAATATTAGAATAATAAATAAATATGCTAGCATTAAAAAAACCCTCTTAAATTCTGTTTAATTTTTTAGTCTCTGTAAATAGCTGTTTGTTTTTTTGTAAGTTTTAAATAATTAAACGTTATAATTAAGCAAAAAAAAATAAAAAAAATTGTATGGACATAAAACTAATAGTAATTAAAATAATATAATTAATAAGGACTTTTTCAATATTATGATTAAAAAAAAAAACAATAATAAACATTAATGTAATATTCAATAAAAACCACACACTCATAATAATAATAATAATAAAAATGTTTAATAAATTCGTAATAAAATACTACTTATATAGTTGATATAAAAAAAAAACAAAAACAAACACATTTTACACAAAATGTTGAATGTCATTGAAAATTTATAAATAATATTTAATTAAGAAGCTGTTTTTATTTGATTTTCATTTCGTTGAAACAGTTTAAAATAAATTAATTATATTTAAAAGTTCAATATATATATTATTCTACAATACATATATTCAAATGTATTATACATGTATGTATTACTGTAATCTAAGTGTAATTATAACATTTAACTAATAATGAAATTATTGTGTATTAATTAAATATTTAAATTTCATATTGAATTAATTTGTAGTAAATAAATACAGATAAAAAATAAAAAAAAAACTGCAAGAAAATGAAACTACAGTTACGGTGAAATAAACTTAAAACATTTGATTATTGCGAAATTACTTGGCATGTCACAACATGATGAGAAAAACTACATGTGTATGTATGTAATTCATTTATAAATACATAAGTAAGCAAGAAAAAAAACATAATAAAATTAAAAAATAGTAACTAATAAATAAATAATTTAATAAATCAATTAAACTAAAATGAAAATAAAAACACATTTTACATGGAATGTTAAATAAAAAAAAACACAAACTGTTTATTTATTTCAAAACTTAGTAATGACTGGCAGTTACTTAACAACATTAACTGTTTAAGCTGCTAAAAGCTCTAGGTGATTATTGTGGAAATAGAACATTCTAGTTTTATCCCTTAGCTAACTCATGAAACTTATAGAAGAAGTATATAAATAGTAAGAGCGAGTAGGCGCTGTTAGAGTTAACATCAACTGGAAATACTTGCGTTTGGTATCGTTGGAAAGATAATTTAATATATAATACTGTGAAATTACAAAATATTGCAATATCATGCTCTGGGAGTATGCATTGTATATGTATAATAGGATGTTTGATATTTACCATATTGAAAAGATATGTTCAATATACTTTGACAGCGTTGAGGTGATGGACCCAAGTATCTAGAGGCCTTCCTTTACAAAAAATGATTTTGGAAGATAAATACTGATGGAATGGAATTCCTGCATACCGCACATGCAGGAATTCCATTGGTAAGTTTTGGGGAGTACGACCAGACATGGTAAACTAGATAATGAGAAAATGAGAACAAGTAGTTATAGGAAGATACTCAATAAAGATCAATGATGTGCTTCCATTGGCATAACTGGCGCCGTCGGTAGCACACCTCAGATGACATTGGATACAATGCTATACTTACCACTAATTGAAAATTATGTGGCAAGAGAGGCGACTAGGAACTTGCTTAGAATCTTTGAGTCTGCTCAGGTTGAGTTGGGTACCTATGCACTGTAACATATAGGGTAATGATGTAGCAGATTAACTGGCCAGATAGGGTTCAGGATCTGGACAATGGTAGTTGGACCAAGGGGTAAAAACTCCTATATGTCACTATTATTGGTTCATCTTCGAACGATTCCGTGGCTCTACAATCCAATCCTAGAACAGTAGAACTGATTACAGGGCGTCCAAGGATATCTAGCCAAAATTGGAAGTAAAAGCAACAAAAATACTGATTCGGTTGGATAGAACAAGCCTCAGGTCTCTAGTAGGAGTCACTGCTCCATTGAAGACATCATTGGTTCATTTTCGAACGATTCCGTGGCTCTACAATCCAATCCTAGAACAGTAGAACTGATTACAGGGCGTCCAAGGATATCTAGACAAAATTGGAAGCAAAAGCAACAAAAATACTGATTCGGTTGGATAGAACAAGTCTCAGGTCTCTAGTAGGAGTCACTACTCCATTGAAGACATCATTGGTAAATGGGATCGCTAAGACCACGAATTTTGTAGATTGTGTGAGGGGATAGATTTGACGATGGGCTAGGGGATATAGCTAGATATGATATATGCGAGGTTCTAGGATTTATCAGGGAAATAGGCTGGCTTTCTTGAATGACAGTTCTCCGGGAAAATACCGATCCCTACTTATTTTCTGTCCTTCCTACTAGAATTTCATTTAAATTTCACTTCAATTCTTTCGTTTCACTTCTGCTCTTCAGTGGATCTAATGGGTCTCCGAGTGGAAGTGTATTTTATAGACCTTGTAATTGTAAATAGTAATTTAATCAAAATGTAAAAATTTTGTGAAAAAATAATTCCAGAATCTCCAAAAATATTAAAAAATTAAAAATATCGAAATTTTCAGATTCAAATTTCAGATTTTTGTCCACTGGGGTTACATTTGGTTCAAGGCTGCAGAATTTTTTTTACCATTTTATGAAGAATTCTAAATATTAGAAAATAAATACATTTGACCATGGGGTCAAATAATTATTAATGGATTCGTTTTGAACAACATTTAATATTCAGCAAAATCAAAAATCATTTTATGAAAAATTACAAATTTGACTTCGGGGTCAAATAAGTAACGTATTTTTCTTCACTGTTAAAGTGAAATTCTCTTTTTTATTAAATTATTCAAATGATGTTCTATTTCACCGCCCGACAAATAGAGAAAAAATTCGTTAGACACGAACCGGATGATATACGTCTGAAACTATAAATTTAATGGAGAAAAACTGTGTTTTCAGTTTTTCATTTCGTGATCCTGTGTCCTTTTTTAAGGACTTCAAAACTTCAAAGAAGTACATTTTTCAAAAAATATTTAAAAATACTCCTGCTATTCCAACAATGACAAATTGTATGTCATAAGAACAAGAAGAGTTGTAAAATATTTTGTGTTATCTTTATTTTATCCTGTAATGATCAAAGGATGTCAAAAGTGTCCTTTAAAATGTTTATCCTTTAATATCCTTTAAGATTGCCAATAAATTCATTTTAAAAAAATAGTGTGTTAAAGACCCAAATATTCTATAGTAAATGTCAAAATTTCATCCTTTATATATATAAAGTTCATATTAAAATATTAAAAAAACAATTATTAGAATACAAAAAAGATTGATTGAGAAAAGTGCATGTTTATAAAATACACCACAATAGTGGGGGAGGTATAATAGGTTAGGGCTGTTGTTTGCAACATACAAAAATATTGTGCCAACACCCACCTTAATGTATACCATTCTGCTCAGGATCACTTTCTGAGTCGACTAAGCGAGGTCCGTCCGTCTGTCAGTCCATGTAAACACTGTAATCAAACTACAGGTCGCAGGTTTAAAGATTATTCTACAAAATTTGGCACAAACCTTTATATTTTCCCAAGGACAGAGACTATTGAATTTGGTTAGAATCAGCCCATTATTTATCCTAGCCCCCATACAATTGGCCTATTTGAAAATAGTTAAGCTCTCATAAATATCTTAATTATACACATATTCAAACCAAATTCAGCACAATTAAGTTTTATGTAAGCCGAACTCTCACGACCAAATTTCGTGACGATCGGTCAACAATATTCCATAGCTCCCATATAAGCAACATTCTCGAAAATGTCATTAATATACTACATAAATCTCTGAAATATGTCAGTATCCAAACAAAATTCAACACAAATATGTTTCATATATTCTCAATTCATCCCACCAAATTTTGTGACGATTGATCCATAATTAGTCATAGCTCCCATATAAGGCACACTACCGAAAATGTGTGTATTCAAATAAGATTCAACACAAATAAGTTTCATATCAAAAGAAAACTCTTTATAATCATATACCCGGTGTAGGGTATCATAAGGTGGGGCTTGCCCGACTATACCATTTTACTTGTTTATTAAAAAGTCTTCTTCGTTGCTTTTCACAACGGATTTTGTTATATTTTTTTCGAATGAAATATTAAAATAAAATATAAAAAATCAAATAATTCACATTTAAAATATTTTTAACACTTAAGTAGTTAAGATAGAAGAATGAAATTTTTGTGTGTGGTATTCAATATTTGGATCTTTTTTTTTTAAAAAAAATTATTGGAAATCTAAAAGGATATTCAAGGATAAAAATTTGAAAGGATATTTTTGACATATTTTGATCCTTACAGGATAAAATAAAAATAATACGAAATATTTTACAACTCTTCTTGATCATTTGACACCAAATTTGACATAGTGGGATGATCAAAAGTATTTTAAAAAATTTTTTAAAAATGTACTCCTCGAAATGAAAAACTGAAAACGCAGTTTTTCTCCATTATTGTTTCAGAAGTATATCATCCGGTTCGTGTATAATATTGAGTGTCTAATATTTTTTCGATATTTATTAAAATTATGGCGGAATTTTAAAAACTTAATCGATTACTTGAATAATAAAAAGTACACTTTATATTCCATTAAAATTAAACTCGAATAATTGAAAACCCCTACTTAGCATCCTATTAATTGTATGCTCTTAATTTTTGTGCTCCATAAAATCATTTCATATAATTCTGTTTACTTTGACCCCTTTTTATAGAAAAACAAAAATATATAATTATAAAAACCAACAATAACAAGAAAACGAAAACAACTTTAATAAAATGATCCTGTGTAAATAGACACAAAAATAAAGCAAGAAAAACATCAACAAAATGAAAAGAAAATTCAACAGTCTAGTTAAACAAATACAAAATGAATAATTACTGGTGGAAAAAAGTTTGTAAACAAAACTGAAATGAGAGAGGAAAAAATTATTTAAAAAAAAATATAACGACAGGCTGATTCTTTTGTCAACCATGATTCTTACATTTTTTTTTTTTTACTTTTTGTTTAGCCCAAAATGACAAATAAAACCAGACTAACTGCCATTATTTTACAGCCATTATATGAAATGTAATCATGGTTGACATGGTTGACAAAGTATAATAGAATTTGTTACAAAAAATAAAAATAAAGAATAAAGAACACAAGGTCCTTAGAAAAATGCTACAATCCTGCTTTTTTAGAAAAACCTTAAAGTATGCTGCAAAATAATATTGTTTTCATACAATAACAAAAGCTTTTAAAGGGGGCTTTAGTTTGCTATATATACATTTTTATTTATTTATTTAAAGAGAAAAGATATATTTATTTAAAAAAATATTATGCACACACTTTACTTTTCCTAGCAAACCTCTTTAAGAGTTTTGTTTTTTCCATTTTTGTGAATCTAATTGAATCTTTTACAAATTATGGAAAGAAAAACATAAAAATCTTTTTTATATATATCTCCTTTTTATCTCTGTATTGCCTTGTCTTTGGGTTTTCCAGTGTCTTGTCGTGGCATTTCAAAAGTTTGTCCTTGCATTACTTTATATTTCATGACAAAACTTTCTTCTATTTATTTACTCTCCTTTGCCATTTATAAGGAGAATTCATAATGTTGTAAATAATGACAGCAAAATGTCAATTGTAAATGTAACTGACAATATTTACAGCTTTCAAAGGAATATTTAATTGTATGTGTGCGTATTACATCTGCAGCTTAAATGTCAATTTAAATGAAAACGTCAAATGGAATCAACAGTTTAAGGTCGTTAAGGAAAAGATAATGAAAAAGTAGCATTTAATTTTTCATGACTACAGAACGGAACGAAGCATTTGAATATAAATTATCATTAAGAAAATCTGCACATATTTTCCAAAAACTTCACTATAGGTCCATGAATTTGGGCGATTATAAACTGTCAAATGATGGATATTTTGTACATTATATATTTAGGTTAACTTCGGGATACGCCAGGCACCACTGCTAGTCAACGTCGGATGAAAGTCCCCTTAACCGTCTTCCTTGATGCCTTGTCTTCTAATATCAGATTGTGACTTGCTCACAGTGTGACCCAGCAAGGACTTTTACTCCGTTTTATTTCTGCTCCGATGGGTTTGCCGCGTCCTTATCCAAGTACCTTAGTTGTGATGCTCAAAGGGTGAAGTCTCATTGCCATTCAAGATTTTTATTTTTTTGTTTATAGATTTGGACTTGGATTGCTTAACGGAAGATAGAATACCGAAGCAGACTTTAGTCTTACTTTCATATTTGTATGTCTTCACCATTAACAAAGATAATACTCCCGATATATTTAAAATAGGATGCCGATTTGTAGATCGTAAAGGGCTTATAGGTTTTATGCTGACTTTTGCATTGTCTCAATGAACAGCATGCATATCGTAGACTGTTTTAGGTTTTAAATATCAAGTCTCTTCGGTAAGTGACAATTTTTGTATTTCGTTATGGCCCTTGGTTTCAATAGTTCTAGACGCAGATGCTAGAAATATTTTTTGACTCTTGCAGGTTTTTGGCTGAATTTGGCAATATCTAAATCAACTGCTTGCAAATCGTAGGTCTTTAACCCCAAGTCTGTTTATTGTCTCTCGTTATGATCTAAACGTTCAGTTAGAACTTTGCTATAATGAGGTGTTGGTTTCTAGTTTTATCTGCCCAACATTTCTTCCATACATCCAGCAAAGATCGCCGCTACGTCTTGTATATGGCTATGCGATATTTTTGATTCTCAGTTTTTAATTATTTAAGCAAAATTTTTTCAATAGATCTCCATTCTCAGTCAAGTTGAGAGTTGAAGTCATCCATAAGGATCATATTATCTCCAATTGTTAGCTTATATGATGCCTGTAAAACAGCTTCGACTTCAGTCGGTGCATAACATAGAATTTCTATATTTTCCTTACACACGATCGTGGTTTCTATTCAATAAAAACCTTTTTCACGATGTCGAAAGAAAAAAGATTTGAAAATTTTTTTTAAAAACTGAGAGTTTTGCATACACATTTTTCAAACTCTTATTTAGTTCGACATCGTGGAACAGGCAGTAAATGTGACCTTAGTCTTCTGTGAAAGGATTTCTAAGCCGTTATGGAGTTTTGATTAATGTGACTTTGCCGAAAGCAATAGTTTGAGACCTTCATTTGTCTTCATTTCGCAGGAATCTCATTTCAGCAATACCAAGTTTCAGATAGCATTGCCACGTTCCATGATCCAATTCGTGGTCCATATTTCTATTTATCCGTCCGTTTTTTTTGAGCTTTTGTTAATACTCAAAAACTGCTACATCCGGCCCTGGTCCGAGGTCTGTCAGATAAAGCCTAGGCTAGCTTTGAAGACATATTTTCATTCATAGAGAAAACAGTTTCGTAATATCAACCGAATTTGTTGTCAATCGAATGATTCTACCTTAGTGACCGAATTCTACAGTTGAGGCCAACAAATTTTAGAAGGGGTAACAAAATTTTGGTTGCTTCAACCGAAATTCTTCTTCATCAACAGACTTTCTATTGATAGAACCGAAAAATTCTATGTTTGCAACCGAATCATTGATTGGCAACAAATTCGGTTGCTACTACGAATCTGTTTTCTCTGTGTAGCAATCTCTTTTTGGCAATAGCATCATCGGCCAACATTTCTATTTTTCATGAAGTTTATTTGTATGAGAAATTTCAAAGATCATACTTCTCAAAGGTTAACTATTGCTTTTATTGTATTTCTAAAGCAATAATAAAGTCCTTATTTTTCATTAATTTCCCAGTATTCTCCTTCCAATATTGGGGTTTATAAAATTGGCCGAGACTCCTGGTTTGGTCATTTGTATAATTCCAAAATTTTGGTTACCGAAATAGTAAAAACTTCTAATCGAAATTTAGGATATGAGTATTCTAAATAAATATCCAAAAAAATATCTGACTTGCACCTTCAATTCATGCGCAAGATCAATTTTAAATTACATTAAATCTATAACGCAAGGACTTAAGTGCTCAGTCACCTCTCACGACAGGTATTTTGTATAGTAGGGCTAGAGTTAGACGCACTGATGGTAATTCCACTTTGATATCTTGTGTTCTGAACATTGGGCTTTATAAACCGACTTTCAAACAGTCATCTTTTCGCTTAAAAGAGGAGAAAAATCAAAATCGATTTTTTGTCGAAAAACGATTATGTTATCCCCAAGAAATCAAAAAGTCGACTCAGTGAAAAAGATAAATGTTTCATTTATTTTTATACGCTGCACCATGAGTGGCAAGGGTATATATAGGTTTGTCATTCCGTTAGTAATTTCTACACAAAGTATATATGTTCTGGATCGTTATAGATAGCGAAGTCGATATAGCCATGTCCCTCTGTCCGTCTGTATTTTGAAATCAACTTTCCGTAGCCCCCAAATTACTTACAAACATGATTGATACATCAATATATAGAATACTTCCGGAGCGGTCGCTATTTAAAATCGGCCCACAAATGGCTGAGATATAAGGAAAAAACCGGGACAACCTCTATTTTTGGCCTATTTTTTATCTATATCTGGATTACTAAGTAATTATTATAGACAATACGGATATCTAATGATAGATATTTCAAAGTCAATTGCAACAATGTATATAAGCCTATAGTAATGTGGACCTACAATGAGTGAAAATCGGGAAAAATATTTTTTACCAAAAAAAATTTTTTTGTCATACATTTTTTTCACT
The DNA here is from genome assembly GCF_958450345.1 of Calliphora vicina. Lineage (NCBI taxonomy): Eukaryota > Metazoa > Arthropoda > Insecta > Diptera > Calliphoridae > Calliphora > Calliphora vicina. The sequence goes on along the minus strand of NC_088784.1, from coordinate 95,948,917 downwards.
AATAAATTAAATTAAAAAAAAAATAAAAATTAAAAAAACATCAAGAAAATTTTTTTTTTTTTAAATTTTCAAAAACAATTTTGAAAAAAAAATTGTATTTTAAAGTATAATTTGGTGAAGGGTTATAAGATTCGGCACAGCCAAATATAGGTGTCTTACTTGTTTTTATTGCAAAAATTAAAAAAAAAATGCTATTTTCTTATCAATAAACCTGACAATAATATATTTTTAACATTAAAATAGGACAAAAAATGTAAAAATTCGAAAAGGCCAATACTAAAAACTGTAAGTATACAAGTCGAAAGGTCGTAAAGTCGACTTTTCAAAAGCGATAAATGACGAAAAGTTGTCTTTTTGTGTTAACCATCGAACTCTACTGCTCATTCCATGCCTAAACTCAATTATTGTCAATCTCAGACTGAACACCTTTTTCAAATGAAACAAAAACCTAATGATAAATACTTGCAATAAAATACTTTAGAAATTTCTAAGCAACACTCATTTTAATGTTTCTCAAAAAAAGGAGAAAAAAAAAGAATTAGATTATTTGTTAATATTTAGTGATTTATGTTTTGTTTGTCTTCTTTTGTGCCAAAGTACCAAAAGAAGAAAAAAAAGAGGAGAATCGAAAGAAATTAAGCCCATAAATAATCACTGGACCATAATTGTTATGCTTAACGTGTTTCACTAAATGAATGTCATTAACGTTAACACATAAAAAGCCTCCAGTGGCCTCCCAGCCAAAAAGCACAGCATGTCGTAATGTACGGGAATGGCATTAAACATTTTACTACTTGCTGGTCCATCCAACAAACAACTACAATAAAGGAAGAAAAATTGCCTGTAACCGTTTCCATTGTATTTGTGTAGAGAATAGAAAAGCTTTACATTGCAACAGCAAACTCATTTATATACAACAATTGACAAACAAACAAACACAGCAATGAAGGAATGAATGAATGAATGGAAGAGTAGAGTTACATGAGAGTCCATTGTTTATTTACGCTTAGTTTTCTTCTACATGTTTTCCGGTCATTGTCATCACATTAATATGGAACAGCACTTACATTCACACACACACACTACTACTTAATATAACATACTAACTTACTAAAATTTCATATTATTATTTAGTCCTTGAATGAGGGGCGGGCGATCAAGAAAGAGAGCAGAAATACAAAACACACCCACAAATATACACACACACACACTTAGCCAGGATTAACAAATGAAAAATAAATGGAAAATGAATCAATGCGTGTCTCTAACAGTTACAACGAAAGTTAACTGTCACTGTGTATGAAGTTAGTGTCTATATCTTTCTGGCTGTGAGAGCGCCTGTAATTGTGTACATCAACTACAGTGTGTAACGAAATCGTGAATATGAAAAGGACAAATAAAGTACTTTTGTGAATACAAAATTAAAAATTATTTAATTAAACAGGTCAACAAAATCGAAAAAAATCTTAGAGGCTTTTTAAACCACTACACAAATTTGATGTATTGTGGTTCTATTAGTACAAATATGGTAAAATTTAAAATTCTATGAAAAGATTTTTTTTTAAATTTTTAGGTGGAATTTTTATTTTTTAGACGTTTCTCCACATAATTAATGATAACTTTAATCCGTTTATATATTACTTTTCAATCGGCGCAGTAGTTTCGGAGTTATAATAACAAATTCAAGCAAAAAATATATTTTTTATGTGAAAATTGCAATTTTTTTTTGATTTAAAAAAATCATGAAATATCGAAAACAGCAAAACCACATAAAATAGCAACAAAATGAGATATCGGTCATAAAAATCAATGGATTATTTTTGAATTTATTCACAATTAAGTGAATTTGCTCTTTTTCATAAAATTTTAGTTTTTGTCTGATATACATACATAAAATTCAGTTTTCACATTTTCCCCATGCTATGTACAAAATTTCGCATATATATTGCGTTTTAATCGACTCAGTAGTTTTGGAGTTATAATAACAAATTGAAGAAAAAAATATAATTTTATGTCAGAATATAAAATTTTTTTGTTTTAAAAAAATCGTCAAAAATCGAAGACGGCAGAAATTGTTCAGATTTATTACTTTATCGCAAAGCAACATGTATTAGGAAGAAAATGAGATATCGATTATAAAAATGTATGCATTATTTTTGAATTTGTTCACAATTAATTGAATTCGCTCTTTAAACAAAATTTTAGATTTTTTGTTTGATATGCATACATAACATTGAATAGTTAATGTTATAAATTTATTTTAATAAAATCCTTTTTGAGTTATCATTACTTATGTGGAGAAATGTCTAACAAAATTTATAATTTTACTTAAAAATTTTACCACTTTTGTACTTAGGTAGCATCAAATCTATATAGTTGTTGTACAAGCCTTTTTTGCTGTTGACAAGTGTAATTATAGTTTACGTTTTGTTTCAAAATGTGGTAAAATTGTATTTTAATTCAATAGCGTAGCCTATGTTGAGAAATAATTCCAGTATTAATTGTGAACAAAATTGGTCCAAATTGATCTCCGACATCTTTATATATATAATTCTTCTGTACGTGTGTTAATAACTGAACTCCTCCTTAACGGCTTGACCGATTTCGATGAATTTTGTTGTGTGTGTTTGAGTGGGTCTCTGGATGGTTTAGATTCACAATTGACCTATATAGGAACAATGGGCATGACACCTCCCATACAAAGTAAGCATTTATTATTTCATATCTAAAGTACTATTATAGTGGGAGTCTTCAAACTTTGTGTGAGCTATGGCAGAACAACGTTTGCCGGGACAGCTAGTTAAATATAAGAATTCAAATCAACTTGTATTCCATATATCATAGGTCATAGATTGATACATATATTGTTTGGTATCATTAGGATCACTTCATACAAATATTTTGGAAAAATACAAATAATTATGTACTTTTAATATCCAAAATGTTTGTGCAGTACTAAGAGGGCGGGCCAATAGTCCGCGACTTTTTGAGAGAAACACATGTTTTTGGGTTAAAAAATAATTTTATTTTTCAACATAGTATCCTATGAACTCTAAGCACTTTGTTCAACGTTTCTCTAATTTTGTTATCCCTTCCAAAAAATAAGATTTGTCTAGGTCAAAATAGGTATTTTTTTTAAAATGATTTCATCGTTGGAGTCAAATCTCTTTTCGACGAGCCATTTTTCAGGTTCGTAAACAAGAAATAGTTACTCGGGGCTACATCCGGAGAATAGGACGGATGAGGGAGCAATTCGTAGCCTAATTCATGGATTTTTAGCATGGAAACTGCACATGTGTACACTAGGGTGGATCTTAATAAAGAAAAATTTGATTTTTTCTCAGTCTTACCCCCCAGTTTGTTGAATTTTGGTAAAAAAAATCATCCTGAAAAATGTTTAGGTAAAATGGTTGGGGTTAAGAAGTGCCTGACGCAAGCTCTCTGAAGTTTTGAGATGCAAATGAAATTTTTTGTCGGTTTTTGTAAAAATTTTGTCATTAAAAAATTACTTTTGAAATTTAATTTAAAAGAATAGAAATGTGTACGTAATTGTCATTCTAATGAGATATAAAAAAAATTTATTAAAAAATTTTAAAGTTATTTAAAATTCTCCAGGCCATTAAGGTGTCTCAGTCCACTAGAACAAAAAAATGTAGGAACAAAATTAACATATTTTGCTTAAAATACATTCATATTTACTTGTATATGAGTTTTTGTCCGTTAAATTATTCGAAAGTACGACTAAAAAAAAATTTTAATGGCAGTTTCAAAAACCAATATTAAAATTTTTAAAAATGTTGTTAAAAAAAATTTTGTGATCATCACATTAGGATATATTGAGAATATGCAAACATTTTTTAAATACCTCTTATAGTACCTGCAATTTAAATTTTGCAATTTTTAGGAAAATCTATTTTTTTTTTAATATTTTGGTGAGTGAGGCCAATTTTCTTACTGTTATGAATTTAAAATAAAACCTACTCCGAATATTATAAACGAGATAATTCTAAATATACTCTGAAAGTTTTACTAAAATTAGACAACGTTAAACCTTAAATCATGAAGGTCAAAGGTCAAATTTTTCAATATTTGGAATTTCCAATGGAAAGATAAATTTTTGGGCTGATTTTGATGAGACTAAAGAAAAATATAACATGAGGTCTAGTATTTATTATAACAGTACAAAAATGGAATTTAACCCTTAATGGCACTTCGGGTTAAACTGTCACTCAACTTTTAACACTGTACACTAGGGATATAACTAATTTCGGCGAAATTTTTGGAATACCACCACTTGATGGCCAATGTTGTACAAGTAATGAACAATTTTTTTTACAACTTCTCGCCCCGAGAAATCTACTGTTTTGTTTGGTCTCTGGTGTATTGTGGTAGATCTACGGTTACTAAACGCCGCAAAAACTCGTCCATATTGCGGTTGAACAATACCAAACACTCCAGCGAAGTTGTCACACGATTGTGTTTGTGGTCTGCTGTGAGCAAACGTGGCACCCATCATGCGGAAAGCTTGCTCATGCCAAATTGATTATTAAAAATTAAAATTGGCCAAGTATAGAAAGGGCTGTAGGGGGTAATACTCCCTTAAATAAGGCTTTTTTTATTTTAAGAACATTTAAGAACTCTTGTTTTCTTTCAGAAAAAATTAGAAATTTCTTGGAAAAAAATGTTCCAAATTTTTAAAGAAAATGTTCGACCATTAAATATTCCCAAAAAAATATATGTATTTATAAAATTGTTTAACATTCGGATAAGAAAGATTTTTAAAAAAAATTTAGAATCGAGGTAAGTAACATTGGGCGGCGATCCGCCATTCCAATTACGAACCTATTTAAATACAAATTAATTCAAAAACACATCAAGCGCTCACTGTGTGAAATTTCCGCCTGGAATCATACTCATTGATTTCGTACGTTATTTTCGGGCTTCGGGAAATTGTTTTCAAAATTACAGATGAAATGATAAACTTTTAAAATATAAAAGCCTAAGGGCCATTATTACAACTTGCCGTTATAGTTAAAGGTAACATTAAGCAATAGAAAAAGGTACCCTTAAAGGTAACTTTAACTATAACGGCAAGTTGTAATAATGGCCCTAAGTATTTCAAGATCCCCTCGCAATGACAGGTGGATGGATGAATAACCAGGTGCAACATTTTCGTCAAAGTAGTTCTGAGGGCTTTCGATTAAATGATTTTGCAAATGAACATATGCGATTGGGTGTTATTTGAGTTTTTCTCTTTTGTTTTAATTTCCAGTGTTAAATGTTGTTGGTTTTATACCGAAATTCTAAGCATGTGTGGGTATATTTTGAAATTGCTCTTTAATTCGAAATAAATAAATAGTTAGTAGTAGTACAAAGAATACTGTTTGTGGTATTTGTGCGCTGCTGGCGGTCGTTCTCTAAAATGCTTAAGGCTAAATCGTATATTATCCGCAGTATTTGGTTTTGTAATGTTTCTCGGCTGTTTTATTACACATTTACACAGCCTTTGTAGTGGTGGTATTGTACCAATACATAGACTCGACTTTACATTACAAACACTTAATACGGCTTCGAGAATTTAATTCAATTATTGCCATTGTAATGTTAACAACAACTATAACAATAGGCGGTTTATTGTTGCTATTCAATATGAGTTTTCCGGACTTTGGAGACTTAATAAGTGTATAAAATTGCATTACATTTAATATTAAAGTTTGGGATATTTTTGAAACTTAGAAAAACTAAAAGAAAAATATTCAAGTTTATTTAATTTCATTGTAGTTTAATTTCATTGTAGTTTTACTTATTGAAGCCTAATTAAAATCATGTGTTGTTTTCTTTACTAGTTCTTTTTTAAACTTTGTTATGAATAATACTAACAGGTTTACTTCTTTTAAATCCTTTTGACAAGTTCTTTTATTGTGCCCTAAATTCTACAGTATTCTACTTTTTTGTTTTTCATATTTGTTAAACAAACCCTAAAAGTATGTTCGACATTTTAAGTAAACTCTTTGAAAAACTGCCATATTCAGCTTAGCCGAATCTTTTATACCCTTCATCTTGGTACAAAAAAGTTATTTCTTTTAAAAACAGATTTACCATTGTAGAAATGTTTTCTACATTTCATTACCTATATGAACTTTTAGATCTAAAATTGTTTTACGTCATCTAAAAATTAAATGTTAAAAGTATCAATATTTTCAACAAAAAAATTTGAATTTTTTGTAAGGCGAAATTGGATATAACACGTAAAAGAACTATATTCGGTTGTGCCGAATCTTATATACGCATCACCAAATTATACTTTAAAATACAAATTTTAAATATTTTTGGGAAAACAAAATTTAAACAAAAAAAATTTCAAAATTGTTTTTGAACCTTTAAAAATAAAAAAAATTTTGTCAAAATAGATTTTTTTTAATTGTTTTCAAAATTTAAAAGAAAAAAATCTGTTTCTTTTTTTATTAAATTTTTTTCCAATTTTTTTTTTTAAATTTATTAGTGAAAAAAAATGTATGACAATAAAATTTTTAAAAAAATTCAGGTTAAAAAATATGTTTGCCGATTTTGACCCATTGTAGGTCCAAATTACTATAGCCTTATATACATCGTTCCAATGGACTAGGAAATATATATTATTAGATATCCATATTATCTATATTAAAGACTTAGTAATCCAGATATAGATCAAAAATATGCCAAAAATCTAAGTTGTCCCGGTTTTTTTCTTATATCTCAGCCACTTGTGGGCCGTTTTTAAATAGCAACCGAGCCGGGGGAATTCCCGATATATTGATGTATCAATCATGTTTGTAAGTTATTTGGGGGCGATGGAAAGTTAATTTCAACATACAGATGGACCGACGGACATGGCTATATTCAATTCGCAATCTATAACCATCCAGAATGTATATACCTTGTGGGTTCGCAAATGAAAAATGGAACCGAGCCGCGAGAATTCCCGATTTATTGATGAAACAATCATGTTTGTAAGTTATTTGGGGGCTACGGAAAGCTGATTTCAACATACATATGGACAGATGGACAGACGGACATGTCTATATCAATTTGCATTTAGCACAGCTATCAAGTGTGTTTCACTGAAAAACGAGAAGATAGTGTTTCAACACCAGTCGAAGACATTAATTTTTTGGATATATTACACAGAGGAACAAAATTGACATTTTGGTTTGGTGCCGCGGAAAATGTTTTTGATAAAACATGTATGGGACATTACATAGTCAAAACTATATTTAGTTTTTTTTGAGGAGCTCTTGTTTTTAAGATATCGCGGTTTTAATTTGTTTGGTTATTCTGTATTTTTTTCTCTTTTTGTTGGGTTATTTCATAAATGGAGACTAAAATTAAAAATGCATCTTTGTACTGGTATTCTACACAAAATTATCTTTTCTTTGACATCAATTTTGTTTATCTAAGTTTCAGGATATATTGGTGATATCGCAAGGATGTTGAAAATTAACTTTTTTCAGTTTCATCCTTATAAGTTTGACCTATGGTAAAAGGGTTTAAAAATTTTTTCACTATATACAATAAAAACTTATCAATAAACTAATTTACATAAAAATATTGAAAATTCGCTGAAAATATACTAAACTATTTGGCAAATAACTCAAAGTTTTACAGTATTTTTCATATGTATTTCATATTAAAACTTGAATGTTTTACACCTGTTTTTTTATAAATATAATTTCACTTGTTATATTATTCATTATGGCTAGTAAGATGAGATGCTGTGTTAAAGATCCTAATATGTTTTGTCACATTTGTGACGAATATATGTTAAAAGATTAGCGAAAATCAATTACAACACTGTTCTAAAGAGAGGGCCCATTTTGGAAAAAAGTTCTATTTTGCCCAAAAAAAAAAATCAAAAATTGTATATCTTGAGCAGTGTTGCCAGGAGCTGGCGAAAAAAGAAGCTATATTGGCTTCAAAAAAAGGCCAGAAAAAGCTAAACCGCTTTAGAAAAAAAGCCAAAAAAAAGCTAAAATATTATAAATTAAGAATTTTGGTTTATATTTATTTTTAAATAAAAAATTAGAAAATATGTTCATAAAATTCATCTGCTTTACTTAAAGGAAGTACTCAAAAGTTAAATACTAGATTAACCATGTCAGAAAATGGACATTGTTGGTTCTATATTTGTCCATTTGTAGTTTAATATATTCTGCCCCTGAGCCTTAAGCTTCGTAATTTTATTAGCACTTTAATTTTTCACTATCAATATGACATAATGTATTTTTTTTGGTTTTACTACTTTATTATCAACGGGAAAAAAATTGTTTTTGCGTAGAGTTTTCCTATGGTAATCTTTGTCGCAATTGCTCAATTAGTTTAATTTGTCGTATTATTTTTGTCATAATCTTCACTAATTAAAACGTTCTTTATTTTATCTCTCATTCATCAAACTAGTATGAAAAATGTGTCAAAAACATTAAACAATTTTCAATTGGCGACGATAATTTTTGTACTTTGTGCAATACTGGTTTTAAAAAAAGATGGTAAGCCAAATTATAATCAGTGTATTAATTACTTAAAAGTTTGGCTTTTTAGAATTGCTGGTTTGACGAAATTAAAACAAAATGGGTTTTAGCTCGAAGCATAGATCCACAAGACGTTTAACGGCTATTGATCGCCATCGAGTATCACAAGCCTTCAAGAGTTTGTGGGGCTCTTGTCCATTATATAATGATGAATATAATGTGTAATAACAATTTTGTCTTGAAAGAGAATTTGCTAGACATTTAAGCTTTCAGATATAAAATACTCTATTTCATTTTGAACCACTTGATATTGGCAATTGTTATTTGTTCTTTTAATACTGCACAATTCTTGAGTATGTTGAAAAGCTAAATGAAAATCAGTAATGAATTAAAATGAAAATGGTTCACAAATATAAATTTAGCCTTTTTATTTACTCTTTAGTCTCGAAATTTTTAGCCTTTTTTAATTTCAAAAAAGGCTATTTTGAAATTAAGAAAAGGCTAGAAAAAAGCCACGAAGCTAAAACCAAAATTTCGAGGCTAAAGAGTAAATAAAAAGGCTAAATTTAGCCTCAAAAAGGTTAAACTGGCAACACTGATCTTGAGTTACAAAACATTTCTTTTGCTATATATCCCACTCGCATCCCACTAAGCAACCAAATAGGTCTTAAAGGAATAGACTCAAGCTTTCTTTTGAGCGAAAAAAAAAATTTAAAAAAGGGCCCATTTTAAAAAAAGTTAGATTTTGCAAAAAAAAAAAATAAAAAATTGCATATTTTGAGTTATAAAAAATTTATTTTGATAGATATCCAACTCGCATCCCACTAAGCGACTAAATAGGTATTCAAGGAAAATGTCTGAGCTTTCTGTTGATCAAAAAAAAAATTAAATTTCGAAAAAAAAGTCAACAAAGTTTTTGATTTTGCAAAAAAAAAAATCCCTTTTTTTGAATTACAAAACATCCAACTAAGCGACCAAATAGGTCCTCTAGCTTTATTAAAAGAAAAAAGGGCCGATTTTGAAGAAAAAAAAACAAAAAAGTTTTTGATTTCGAAAAAAAAATATTAAAAATTTTTTATTTTTTTTTTTAAATAATTTTTTTCGAAAGATTGAAGAAATAGCTATGTAAACTATTTGCGACACGTTTTGCTAAAAACAATAGGTAATAAGTTACATGGATGAGAAAAATCACATGTTTGGCCAAAATGTAAAATTTTGAACACCCTCTAACTCCTAGAGTTCTTGACCGATCTTGTTGAAAAATTGTGTCTGAATTACTATCCAATAGGAAGACATCGATTTTAAAAGTTGGTTCACTTGACATTAAATCCCCCATATATTAATTTATATGTTTATATTATGAATATTGTGAAAATTACAAACAAATTGTTAAACTTATATATAAACCAATCATTGTATAGGGTATAATAAAAGAAAAGTCCTGTTCGTAACATTTTAATTGCTGTACAGTTTTCCTTTTAACCTTTTTTTCGTTATATTTTTAATGCTTGAAAACAATTGTCAAACATTTGACAGCCTTTAACTACTTGTATTCTAACCTAAGCAGATTATAAAGCTTAACACTGACAAACGGAGCGAAAGGAAGACAACATTGCAACAGTCAAATGCAATGAAAAAAAAAGAACCAACCAAACTTCAACAGAAATGAGGCTTCTTGCTACATTTGTGTAGAATGTAAAAGTCCATTTTGACATTTATATTCAGTCGAATATGTATGAATTGTCTGTTTTTTCCCCCTGCACAGTTTTTCAACTTAAGAAAATTACAGTAATTTTTAGAGCAATTGTAGGTTCTTTGGAATAGTAGAAATGTAAGTAATAACTATGTGTGTATGTGGGTTGTTAGATTTCTATTTATTTTTTTTTTTGCTTTTAGAAAAACATCTAAACTCTATGGCGCATTGCAGTTTTTAGTTTGGCAATTGTTTGACTTGACGTTCTTTTTTTAATACTTTTTTCTGTTGCTCTCCTTCTCATTATTATTGTTTGAGTTGTAGTTTGAGCAAGGAAAGGATTATAATAAAATGGAATAAGTCCTGCCAAAATGTCAGTTAAAAGTAAAGGGAATGAAAAACAAAAGCAGCAAAAATAGAAATGTCAAAATAATTGCAGTTGTTTGTGATTGAAGATAATTACTTTGATATGTATGCTCGCTGTAGATGACGGCTTACGATACAAACTTTGTTAGTTACTATTGCATTTATGTTTCCTTTATTTTCGTTTTTTTTTTTGGTGAGTGAGTGATTGAAGTTATAAATTAAAATCTTGAAGTTACAAAAAGGAAAAACTCTTGTTTGTTCATATCATATTTTACTTGTATCACCTAATAGCGTTTAAAAAATATATAAAACTTTAATGGATTAAAACTATTATTGTTTAGAGTCCAATTCAATTTTTAAAATTTATGTAGGAATCTATTGTGTGGAAGTCATTTCTCAAACAGTCTATAAATATATAAAAGAGTATCTTTATCGAGTGACTGACTGATTCAAATTCCCCCAGCCTAAACGCCAAAAAGTAGAGATAGAAAATTTGAACTAAGAATGAATTTTTGGAAATTCGAAATTTTGTGGAGTAACAACGGGTAAAGTTGGTAATATATCCTTTAACTTAAAACAGATACAAACAACATCTACTTAAGCAAGAGAGAGCTATATTCGGCTGTGCCGAATCTTATACACCCTACACCAAATTATACTTCAAAATAAAAATTTTAAATATTTTTAGGTAAACAAAATTTTTTTTATTTTCAAAAGTTGTTTTTTTAATTTGTTGGAAAAAAATGTTCGAATTGTTTTTTTTAAATTTAAAATTAGCGGAGTCAATTAAGCCATGTCCGTCTGTCTGTCTGTCTGTTGAAATCAACTTTCCGAAGCCCCCAAATAACTTATATCCACCATTCATACATCAATATCTCCGGTATTCTTCCGGCTCGTTTGCTATTTTTGACCTATATCTGGATTACTAAGTCATTAATATAGACAATATGGATATTTAATGATAGATAATTCAAATTCCTTTGCAAAGATGTATAGTAAATGGGTCAAAATCGGAAAAAATATGATTTAACCCGAATTTTTTTTTTCAACAAAAGTTAATATTAAAAGAAAAAATTGAAAAAAAAAAAAAATTTAAAAAAAAAAACATTTTTAAAATTTAAAAAAAAAAAATTTTTTCCAAAAAATTAAAAAGACAACTTTGGAGAAAAAAAAATAAATTTTGTTACCTAAAAATATGTAAAATTTTTATTTTGAAGTATAATTTGTTAAAGGGTATATAAGATTCGGCACAGCCGAATATAGCTCTCTTACTTGTTCTGATATTGGTACTTTTTTAATTCTGTATGTTAACAAACTCATCCATTTTTCATTTGGATCAATATTTACTATTATTTTACTATTTATTTTTCTTCGAAAATGTCGAATTTTGTACTAATAAATCTTCATATGCTGGAAGTTTTACTTTACTTCTTTAATTTGAAAAAAAGATTATGCTGAATGTGTTTCATCGATTTCAATGTGCTGAGACACCTTGAAAGACGATTTTGCATGTCCGATATGATGTCTGAACGCTATAAAAGATATTTTTGCATCGAAGCATTACTTGCGATGAAAAATGGATCCATTACAATAACCCGAAGCGTAAGATATTGTATGTGAAACCTACCAGGCGAAACGACAACAAAACCAAATATCCATGGTGCTAAGGTAATTCTCTGTATTTGGAGGGAGAAAAAGAGTACCACATGTTATGAGCTGCTCAAATCTGACCATATCACCACAGGGAACCTGTATCGAATGCAACCGATTCGATTGAAGCGAGCATTGGCCCAGAATATTCGACCAGTCATGAAACCGTAATATTCCATCATTACAAAGCTACATATTGCAATAAAAAGTATTTAGAATGAAGTGATTGGGAAGTATTGTCTCACCTGCTGTATAGTCCAGACAGAGTCTCATCCGACTACTATTTGTTTCGATTGTTGAAGAATGCTCCCTCTGAGATACACTTCACTTTGGAGTAGAGTATCCGATATTGGCTTGTTTCGTTCTTGGCCTTAAAAGATGAGCAGTTCTATTGGCTTGAAATCCATATGTTGGCAGAAAGAGGGGAAAAGGTCATAGCTAACAATGTCCAATATTTTGAATAAATTTATATTGTACAAATGTTTCAAAACAAAAGCTAAACATTTTAAAAAAATCCCTCATTTGTAAGTCATACATCCAATAAAAATTAAAACAAAAGTCGGTTAACCTTCGCTTTACCAAAGGTTTTTTATGTACATGGTTTACCAATACCCACCCGGGTGACACTACACTTCTATAAATATATGCGACGAACGAAATTTTAAAAAATTGAAAAAACCTTATAAAATGGTTCTATTAAATTCTCTAGAACTCTAGAATTTGTTCAGTGAGTACAAATTTCATTTAAATCGAAACAAAATTAAAACAAATATTAAACCAATAAAATCGATGTGGTCACCCGGGTGATAAAGCGAAGGTTAAGATGAACATTGTGATACTCTAATCATAGAGATAAATTGTTTCTATGGAAAAAGCAATAGCTTGTTTTATAAGAAATACATATATATTGAGGTAACTGACGGATCCTTATCTCTATAGTGAACGGCAATGAAAATAGTGTTCACACACACTATTTTTGCAAAACAAACATGCAAAGGCATGTTTTTATGTTGATATTTACACACAAAATAAGAAGGTAAATTCACTCATAAACAAATATATGGAAATGGAAATATATTTGTACAATATGTATATTAGGGAGGCTCGTATATAGAAATTTTAAGTCTTTCGTTGCTCCCAATGTGTAATATTGTTCTTCATCAGCTAATAACCAAATGCTACAAATTTGAGCAACATAGGATCATATTAATAGGTTAAAAAAATAGTTAAAAAAAAGTTTAATTCTAAATTAGGTTGAACACCACATAATTAGCGGTCTTTCCTATTAACCCTCTAATACCTAAGCATGCCTCAAGGCACTCATCCCAAAATGCCAATAAATGCAAATATAACTGATATTTCGTTTCAAAAACTTTGAAAGCTTTTTAAAATAATTTAAATGCGTTATTTAATGGCATTTTTGCGATGAGTGCCTCGGGTATGCTTGTGCATTAGAGGGTTAAGGGACCGAATTGATCTCTTCAAACAAACTAAACTTTCATTTTAGTTGGAAACATCGACACCTTATTTTTCCTCCTACAAAAGGTTTATCCCTAATATACATTATATATAATACATACAAGAGTATATGAGGAAAATCAAACATTTTGAAGAATCATTTAAACTTTATTCAGTTGGCTGGTATTTCGTTATGCATTTACTCACTATTCCGTTTTCGAATATATCAATTCGATTAGGAATTACCAAAAAGAGCTGTAAATCATATAGAAATAATAAAAAACTAATTTGTTTAACTAATTTTGCATAAAAAAAAGAAATTAAATGGTGTTTGGAAAAATTCTTCACTCGAACTTTAAACCCATATAAATGCTGAGCGCAATGTGAACATTTATTAACATGAACAGTTTTAGCATGCTTAAGTATCGGCGTATTCAACTATAAAATGCAGTTTATGTCATAGGAAATAAATTTTGAAAAATATTTTTAATCAAAATCTCTAACATTTTTGATTTTTCTCATATAAGTATGTTGTATATTAATTGCCATATTATCGCATTTCGTTTAAAATATAATGAGCATGTTATTTTATATGTTTGCGTGAACTCGCACTGTCAGACACACAGTATAACATTTCTGATTTGTTTTTGTTGCAAGGGAACTGACTGAAAAAATCAAGGAAAAATGCATGCATATGTAGATTAAGGTGATCCAAAAAATGAGAACAAAAATTACTTTAAATAATACATATTTAATACTAAATTGTATTAAATTATATTAAACAAAATTTCATTATAGTTGGAAATATTTACGATTTTTAGCTTCATATACAAATGGTGCCCTGTTAATTTATATGAGATGGCGTGTAAATTTTAACATTTCCCCTTAGCCCAGCCTAAATGTATGCTTGTTGAAATGGTAAACATTTTCTATGAAAATTCCACTGCATACACAACGGAAACTTCAGTTTTAATTAGTTGCGCAAATAATTTTTCCGCGTTTTTCTCATTTTTGTTGTTGTTGTTGTTTGTTTGTTTGTTTTACATGTTTTATATACATAAGTAAACAGAAAAACAACAACAACAAAAATCAGCTGTAGCACGTTGAAAGAAGTTTAAAAAATAATGAAAAAAAAACTTAGTATAAAAACATATTTTTTACGTCATGGTTAAATAGCCAGGCAGCCAACAAACCATACTCACAAACAGCCTGCCATCGAGCCAGTTCATCCATCCATCCCTTCTGCTAGGCAATGAAGTTTAAGCCTAAAAGGTGAATAAACATATAAATGTCTTTGGAGGTATGTGTGCTCGCGATGAGCTCGCGACAGTGAGAACTGCTGCATTTGGACTTGCAGGATGTACTGCAATAAAAATAATACTATATAAAAAAATTAAAATTTACAAAAGGTCCCACTGTGCAATGTTAAAAACTATTTGCATACAACTCACACATTCTCACAAACTACCACGCAAACACAAATATACAAAAAATAAATAAATTTTGTTGTAGTTTTGGTTTAATTTTGTTGTTATTGTTGTTGGGCATTCAATGCTGATGGAAAGTTCAGTCTTGTTTATGACTGCGTTCAACGTATGTACGTATTTCTCTGCAAACTCTCCCACTGTTAAGCAAAATTAACACAGGTCAAACTTAAGTTCATGAAGTTGTTTTTGTTGTTGTTCACGTTCGTGTACTTGTTTGTTGTTTGTTCGTTTAACTTTGTTTTTATTGCGAATCTTTTGTAAAGATTGAGTTAAAAAATTTCCTTGTACTAATTATTGGATTATTGCCAAACAACAACGAACAACAAATCAAATTCACGAAAAACAAACAGTTCAAAGAACGTTAAAGAGTTTTTAATCGGAAATAAATCTTTAATTAAAATTCGGTTTATATTTAATTGATTTTGGTATTGAAAATAGAAGGACAGCAACAAATTGTATATAGTTTTAGTTTAAGTTTAAAGTGTGTAATAATATTTTCATTCCGAATCAAAATTATATTTAAATAGTACTTTTTCCACCCCAATATTAAATTTATATACACACATATGTATTTTATTATTTTCATCAAAAAATTATGTTATACAAAAATTTGTCGATAGAAAAACTATTATAAACAAAGTTTTCTATAGAAATAACTGTTATACACATTTTTATCTATAACAAAGATGTTATACGAAATTTTTCTTTAGAAAAAGCTTTTATTCACAAATTTTTCTATAGAAAAAACTGTTATACAAAAATGTTTCTATAAACAAACTGTTATACACAAATTTTTCATGAATGAAAATAATAGCTAATTAATTTGCCATATAAAAATATAAGGTAGACAATGTCTACTAGACATGTTATATATCAATAGATTCTATTATAATGTAGATAACTTTGGCAATTAACCTTTATGTCAACAGCAGAACTGCTTTACGCACGTCAACAGCAGTATACCTGGGTATCTTTATACATTTTGTATGGTGAATGGCATGCCGTTAGCATAAACATGCTAATATCTAACTCGTTTGTTGGAATATCTGTATTATTTTTTTTTTATTTTCTTAGAAATAGACAAAAGGTTCAAACATTTTATGATAACCAGTTTTTCCCTTACATTTAGTCATTGTTTTTTTAAAAAAGTGGTTGTGTAGGTATGTCAAAAATAGCTTTTTATTGAGTTTTTGCAAAGATACAAATTTTTTAAATTAAAATTAATTTTTTATTTATTAATAGTTTTTAATGAAATTTTACAGTTATATAGACGTATTTTATTAGATATAGAAAAATAAAAACAAATTTTGAAATTTATAATCAGGAATCCCGTAATTCCCAAAAAAGATTTGAAAAATCCCAAAAATTTGATTTTTCAGTTTTTTTGCTATAATATCCACACCAGGAGCGGGGTTATCGGAACCCTTTACAAAATAATTAAGAACATATGTATTTAGCCATCTTAAATAGGTTACTTTATTTTGATATCGACTACGCGATTTGAGAATTTTTGCCCTACATTTGAATTTTACATAATAAATAGGCGTTATTTGAATGGAACTGGTCCCCTCCGTATCAACAGTTTTTAAATTTATTTTCATTTAAAATATTAAGTGTAAAGTTAGCTTTTCAAAAAGTATAAATTCCTAATACATCTTGTTTGAAATTTTTTAGATAACTTAAAAAAAAAATACTTTTTTCACAAAAACTAGCGAAAAATTGACTTTTTAAATTTTTTTAAATTCAAATACATATAACTTTGGAGTCAGTCACGATTTTCGGACCCGCTGTTATCAATAATGTGGAGTAAGGTTGGTAAAAACGTTGAAAAAATACTATACTTTTCAATTTAATCATTATATTTGCATGCGTTTTACTATGGATACCCAGGTATGTATGATGATGACGTAGGAGTGCAACTTTGTAAATGGGCTTTATCTTCCAAACGGGTGATCCTATCCTAACTAAACTTGGGAAAATTGCGGAAAACAGTTTAGACTAGTATATCAAGAAATTTCAAGTCGATCCAATTCAGAGATAATGCATTTTGAAAATGCAAAACATACCCAGGTATGTTGCCGTTGACATAAAGGTTAAAAAATGCTTGGAATACTTCTTTGAAAAAAATAACAAAAAATGATTTTTTGAGTTTTTGTGAAAATAAAAATGTTTCAAATTGAAAGTAAATTTTTATTTATGAAAATTTTTTAATGAAATTTTACAGTTATATAGATTTTTTTATTGAAAATGCAAAAATAAAAATTTAAAAAATGGGATTTTTTTGTTTTTTGTCCTAAAATAGGATTTTACAAAAAAAGAAAAACGTTTTTTGGACGGACCTGGTCCCCTCGGTACCAAACATTTTTTTGAAGTAGGATCGTTTTAAAAATTAAACATACACGAGGTGTCTTAATTTGGGGACCCCTATTAGGCCCATACATGTTCAAATTCAAAATTTAAATTCAACAACACTTTCTCTTTGTCAAATTTCATTCAAATCGGACTATATGTTTAAAAATTACATATATATTTCCCTCATTTTATTATACCAATGCTGCCTTATTTACCCGAAAATTTTTTGAAAGATGTAAGATTATTAATAAAAGTTCATCCTTTTATTTCTTTATTTTTTATCTTACTCACTATCATTCATATGTAACACATCTTCAGATTTACAGCGCGAAACCAGTAATACCAGCCAGTATGTACAATACATTAGGATAGCCCCGTTTGTATGGAAGATAATAAGGTGTCGATGTTCCTAAACTAAAATAAAAATTTAGTTTGTATTTGGTAAGCCAGATCGAAGAATACAAATTTTATTTTTTTTAGGTTCATCTGATTATTTTCATATTTTTAAATTCTCATTCAAGTCCAAACATTTTCAAAATTGTTACAAAAGTTCAAATATTGTTGGACACTATAATTTTAGATATGCAATTGAAAGCGCTTTTCAAATACCCTTCCCATAATACCAATATTTCATATGATTTCTTTTGATATAAAAAGAAATCATAAAAACCTTAAAAAAATGACATGTTTATCATTTGATCCAGCATACCAAATACTGAGCCCAGGACAAACATTTTGAGAAACGATCTTTTAGAACATATTAAACTTTTATTTTACAACTTATTTCTGAAGCCATTCTAATTTACATTGTATCATTATTATTATTGAGTATACTTATTATGAATGATAAATATTGCTTATACGCTTCGGACTTCTAATTGATTTATTGAAATCTTGAGTAACTTTAACCGTAATGATTTCTTTTGTGGCGCCTTCTAATAATTATTATTTTTTTAAATCTGCAAGCAAAATTATGTTCCTGCAGTATAAATTCAATAGATAAAACTAGTTAAAACGTTTATATGTAGTATCAAACAAAAATTATTCTTCACATTTTATAACTAAAATTTGAAATGCAAGAATTTAATTTAAACTAAAAAAATTTGAATAGCAAGAATCTAATTTAAACTTTACAAATGGAGCCAAAGAAATAATAACTACTTTTGAACTGATTCAATACTATTTATACATATAAATTGTGTAGTAATCTCATATGTGGGATTGAATTTCAAAAATAGATTTTGTCTCAGCTGAGATACGAACTTATGTAAAATCGACAGTCTGTGTCTGTTAACCTTACTCATTACACCATGACCATATTATTTTTATTACCAATCAGCTAATGGTTTAATGGATTAATTTTGTATATCCTTAACCATAGGTGTAAAGGGTATCAATAATTTTGTCATTCCGTTCGTAAATTCTACATTTTTCATTTGTGACCTTATAAAATATATCGGTCATTTGCTGCAACAACGTCATAACTTAAATTCTTTAGTCATTCATATAGTTTTATCAGTGTGTTTTCTCGTTCTAAACGTCAAAATTAAAATTCAAGTTTTCTCGTATATTTGACAAGTAAAAATTTTGGTTAAATACAGATTAGAAAGATATTAATACCTACTATTTAAATCAGGTTTTATTTCTGAAATCACATGATTTGTTAAAAATTTATTTAAGAAATAGTAAAATGTCATAAAACATTCAAAGCCATTTTTCTCGAAACGAGTTTTTTTTGAATTATGACGTTGTTGCTGCAAATGAGCGATATATATTCTGGTTCGTTATAGATAGTGGATTAGATATAGCCATGTCCGTATATCCATCTGTATGTTGAAATCAACTTTCAATAGTCATTCATCAATATATCCGCTATACTCTCCGTTCGGTTGCTATTTAAAATCGAGAGAATCGGCCCACAAATGGCTGAAATATAAGGAAAAAACTAGGACAACCTAGATTTTTGGCCTATTTTTGATGTCTATCTGGATTACTAAGTCATTAATATAGACAATATGGATATCTAATGATAGATGTTTCACCGGCGTATATAAGCCAAAATCGGGGAAAAATATTTTTTAAACCGAAATTTTTTTGGTCATAAATTTTTTTCCAAAAAAAATTTTTAGTTAAAAATTAAAAAAGAAATTTAAAAAAAAATAAAAAATTTCCATAAAATTTTATCACTAATAAATTTTCTAAAAAAAATTTTACGAAAAAGTATTTTCATTCTTTATCTTAAAGTATACTTTGGTGAAGGTATATAAGATTCGGCACATTGGAATATAGCTCTCTTACTAGTTTTTCATAGGCCACTCTAGCCAGCTATTTTACATATAAAACCAGATTACTAGACTAACTACCAGGAAGTTGTTTTAGAATCGATAATACGTACGATAAAAGCTACAAAGTAATCTCCAAAGAATCTTCATACAGCATTAATTGGAAATATGTATGTTTTTCGTTGTATAAGTTCTCAATTTAATCTATTTTTAAAACATATTTATTCCAAAGTCTCAGTTGAGGAAATTCTGGTTGAGTAACTGGGATCAACAAAATCAATGAGTTATTTTTTCTGTATATAACCTAACTTTTTCCAGCTATAACAAATGGTGGTCATCTCTGTAAGTCCCTTAGACATTCATATTACACCATTGCGATAGACTGCTGTTTACAAAAAAAAGAACACTACATATGTCATAAACATACACAACAAAGTAGTTACCTGGCTTCTTGTGTATTCATTATTTATTAATGTTGGTTAAAAAGTCCACTCTTTTTTTTCTTTCTTTCTATTATGGCCAGTTAAGGCGGATGTACGAGTGTATAGTCAGCAACATCCATGTAACATGACTATAAAAAGGTAAGTATTTACGTGTATGAAATAAATACAGTTGATTGCGAGCAGTTACACAGTATATAATGTATAATATATATGAGTGAGTGAGTACATAAGGATATAACAAGGATATGAGCTGGTTATGTTTATAACGATATCAAAATGAAACATAATGTTGCTGTTGTGGCTGTTGTTATTGTTAAAAGTTGTCAAGATAACAAGGACGACAACAACAACAACAGCAGCACACCAAACTTATAACAAGGACTTCATGTCCAATTCATTTTGAATTACAACTCCAACATTTTGACTGTTGCTGATGTTTTCTCTCTCTCTGTGCTTCTCTTCACCATGCCATTATCCTCTAAAGCTAAAAGTAAAATGGCATGATTACACAACATTATACGAGTAACTGCTACATATTTATGATTTTTATTTAAGCATTCAACTTTTCTATTTTTATTTTGTTTATGGTTGTTTCTATGCATTTCGTGTACGGTCCAAATAGTTGGACATTTTTCTCAAAAAATATGCATAAATTATGAAATATTACCGCTGAAAAATACTGTTGCATATGTTATGGCATTTATCATACGGTTTACATGTCAGTAGGTGTTTAATAATTAATTTTTTGATAAGTTTTGAATGAGTTTCAGTTTGGGGCATAAGATAAGTAAATTTTGTTAGTAATATGAAAACAAGCTCTTTAAGATAATAAAGTAGAAACAATTAGAAAAGAAAGATTATTTTATGAAGGAATTTAATAATAAAGCCAAAGAACATTGATTAAGAACAATTTAATTGGACAATTTTTTGGGTTAAGCTAAAATTCAACTTACTCGATAGTTAGAAGCACTTCAGTAACTCCCAGTACTGTCTCGTTCTGGAAACTTTATCAAATATTGTAATGTTTTCTTAATAGTGAACGTTATGATTCTTTCAAATGCGGCATACCGTCCCTAAAAACTATACTAATGACAACACTGCTATAAATAAGGCGTGTGTTTCGTCTATTTTACAATTTACATGATCGTTTTTACTTAAACGTAAAATAGACAGATCTTAATCCAGATAAGAACCTCTAATAGCCAATGCATTAGCAAAAATTCACTGTTTGGGGTGGATTTTGCTCCAGCGTCATCAATTTCAAAAGTGATCATGGCATTGCTATCACCATAAATGGAGAACACTACAATCGTCATTCTGTACAAGCAAGTTGAGGCCTTGGTTATTTCACACAGTTGCGATGGGATCAAACGATTTAACCCTGCTAGAATTATAGTTGTGGGGTTTCCTTAAGCTTTAGGTCTTTTCCTGGTACCCTCAAACTACTGGTACCCTCAAATCTAATATACTTATACCTTAAAATCACTAAAATTAAGACTGATCTATTTAGTCTAGGATGCGCGACACTCTGGCCCAATGGAAAACCTTACAAATAAATAATTGAAGGAATTCATGTTCGCAGTGACATTTCTGTTAGGTTATCTAAGAGTGAATGTCAGAGACAACTCTAACCAATGTTTGGGCTTTTGATTTATCAATTTTGGTAAAGTCACTCTGATGTTTTTATAAAGATATTAAATGTTCTCAAATTCAATGGTTGTTATATTAGACTGTTCATCGAAGACAACCGTTGAACGTTATTCAGTATGATGTTCAATGAAAAAGTGACTGTTTATTACTGAATCCGGAGTGATTCGGCGACTTTTGCTTGTATATTGTCAACCATTTCTGCTGATTCAACTGTTCAGTTCTACGGCGAAGTCCAAGTTCTAAATCACATGGAATCCGTAAGGTATATGTAACGTTCATCAGAATGCTCCTGTTCCCCAGGGATCCAGCGATGAACAGTATTCTGCAACTATTCCTGGAGATCTATCCCATATTCGCAACAGTTCAGTTTTACAATGAAGTTTAAGTTGCAAATCTACTAAAACCGTATGATAGAGCCCTGAATATTCCTCTGACACGGGATGCTGACGATACTTATTTTAGTAAAGAACAGCAGTCGAGGGATGTTTTCGTTTTCAGGACCAAGTATTATTGGGCCGTATTATTATTATTGTTATTATTGGGCAGACCGACTAAAAAAACTCTGCTGTAGTGGAGAAATCATATGATGCCAAACTGTCAACAATTTTCTTAATCGACATCACCTGTACCTAAAAACATTCTTGGAGGGAGTATAGAGATTTATATCCAGGAGCATATCCAATAACCCACATGATCACAATAACCCTCATTTATTCAGAAAGTACTGGTTCACACACGTCAAGTTAACTTGCGCAAGTCTTAAGTTTGTTGATGCGAGAGGAGATTGGAAAGATTTTTGTCTTTATCTTCTTCTCTCTTCTATAAACTCAAGACTTGCTCAAGTAAACTTGACGTGTGTGAACCAGCACAAAGACCATAATCTTGAACATCCTCAGGATGTATCAATATAGAGTTTTTGCATCGCTCCAGAGAAAGCATGATCCGCCGCGAGCTTTGTATATTACAAGGCAGCAGGTGTTTTACGAATCCAATGATTGGAGAGCCTTCTTGATATAGAATATGGAGATATTTCAGGAGTATACCCAATAATCCACATGGTTATGGAACTTGGAGACATCATTGTAAAAGTTAAGGTCTCTCATTCTATCAAACTGCGATCTTCCCAAACATCCTAAGATAATGTGAGCGTATTATAGAGAAGATCTTGCATCACTGCAAAGAAGATATAATCCTTCATCCATTTTGAATCTTTTTCCAATACATTGTGAACTACAATGCAAATAAATGCCAGAGTTCATTCTCACTTTCTAATTAACAAAATCCTTTTACCATCTTTCTGGCAACATACACAGAAAAAACTATTTCTTAAACCGTTTCAATTCATATATTTGTCACATATTGAACTGGTTTCAATTATCTCATAATTAAATCAAGTATTCATTTGCTCAAAAACAAAATTTCTTGATATTTTCTATTGAATTTTGAGTTTTGAATTTGATTATTTTGACAATTGAATATACAATTTTCGTTATGGGTTGAATTTCAAATACAAAAATTATTGGATAGATAATTTTCGTAATTGAAAACACATTTTTGTTATTTTTTGTGTTTCAATTACGAAAATTATCTATTCAATAATTTTTGTATTTGAAATTCAACCAATAACGAAAATTGTATATTCAATTGTCAAAATAATCAAATTCAAAACTCAAAATTCAATAGAAAATATCAAGAAATTTTGTTTTTGAGCAAATGAATACTTGATTTAATTATGAAATAATTGAAACCAGTTCAATATGGGATAAATGTTTGAATTGAAATATAATTTTTTCTGTGTATGGATTCCGAGCTAAAGATCTGGCCATCGTTAGATGCCAACAAGGAATCAAGCCAATATCGGATACTGTGTTCCAAAAATCCCAACCACTTTATTCCAAATATTTTTGCCAGGTATTGCAACATGTGGTCGAGTTTTGTCATGATGGATGCTCGCTTTAAAGGAATCAGTTGTGTTCGCTACAGGTAGATATGACCATTTTGCTCCCACCATGGATATTAAGCTTTTGCGGATTCGGCTGGTTGGCCGGGCTTCACATACGATCCCAATAAACACCAAAGCCTCAAAAATTCAGGCACTTGAACATTTTGTTGGAATTTGACTTGATAATACCCTACACCAAGTAAATGAGAAAAAACATTTTTCTTTTAAAATATCAATAATTTATATTCGTGAGTGATTTTCGGAAGTGGGGGTTATATGGGAGCTATGACCAATTATGGACCGATCACCATGAAATTAAGTCGTGTCATTTATGTCTATATTAAAGTTAACTATGTTGAATTTTGTGTATATACCAACATTTGTAAGAGATTTATGCACGTTAAAGTGATTTTCGGAAGCGGGTATATATGGGAGCTATGACTAATTATGAACCGATCGTAACACAATTTGGTGACATGAATTTTGTATATATAAAACTTATTTGGAGCGAAATATGTGTAGATAAATATATAAATTAAACATTTATGACCGATAAATTTCAAGAGGACATTTGTATGGAGGCTAGGTAAAATAATGGACCGATTTCAGACAGTTTCAATAGGCTTAGTCCTTGAACCAAATTTTATCAAAATATCTTCAAAATTGCGACCTGTACTCTGCGCACAAGGTTTACATGGACAGCCAGCCAACCAGCCAGCCAGACGGACCGATATCGTTTAATCGACTCAGAAAGTGATTTTAAGTCGATCTGTATACTTTAAGGTGGGTGTTAGACCAATATTTTTGGGCGTTAAAAACATCTGCACAAACGAATTATACCCTCCCCACTATGGTGGTGTAGGGTATAAACATATTATGGTTTTAATTTATCTTTCCTTTTTACTAGAGAATGCTATTGAAATAAAGTGTAATACAACTGTAAATCAATTGCTTGACTATAATTCAAGGCTTGAATTACACTTGCTTTCAACTTGACTTCCATTTGGATCCATTTTTCATCGCAAGTACTGATTCAAAATTATTTTCTATTATAGCGTTCAAGCATCATTTTGGACATGCAAAATCGTATTTCAAGGCCTTTCGGCTTCAATTCGTATGATACCAAATTTCCCAGCTTTTGGATGAAACCTGCTGCTCGCAAACATCTTGAAATTACTGCTTGGGTAGCTCTCAATGATTTTGCAAGCTCTTGATGTGTTTTACAACAATCTTCATGGAGTGATGCCTCCATTTCTTGGTCTTCAAAAATGTTGGCTGTGTCTTCCATGTCAAAATCACCACTTCTGAAGGATAACTGTATTTTCGATAATTTCGGTAGTGGTAACCAACCTTGTTACAAAATCTTAACTTCTCTAAAATATGACATACATTAGGGCGTTTTTTTAGTTTTTTTTCTACATTTTTTTAATGTAATATGAATACACGTTATTTTTCGACTAGCGTTTCATGTTTTCAAATAATTTGTTTATGATTTATGTGCACAAATACGTGCTGTAAATTGTTGCATAGTTAATGGCAACTTTAAGTTACTGCATATATTTAGGGGCACATTTAAAATACGTTTATTATTTCATATGAGTGTGCTTACAAATAAACTGTTAAATTTGAATACATTTATTTTATACTTTAACCACATGTCGCCTGTTTTGTAAAATGTATTGTATATTGTATATATATTCGAGAAAACCAAAAAATTGTTTAAGGTTAAACAATTTCAAAACAATTCCAATTAATAACAAAACTTTAACGAAACAACTTCTTTTATCTACACATGTTTTCAGTATAGTTTATTTTCTCGAACTTTTTTTGCAACAATATGTGTGTAGTTTTATTTTTTTTTTAATATTTTTATACTCTTCACCATGAGTGGCAGTATATAAGTTTGTCAATCCGTCTGTAATTTCTACATTTTTCATTCGCTACACAATAAATATATATTCCTGATCGTTATAGATGTCTCAGACGATATAGCCAAGTTCATCTGTCTGTTGAAAAAATTTTCCGAAGCCTCCAAATAACTTTCATACTTGATTCATAAATATATCCGCTACAGTCCAACTTTGGTTACTATTTAAAACTGATTTGTCACCAAAAATTATTGCCAATATTTTTTCACCAAAAATAAAGGGCGCTTTATTAAGAGCATCCTTTAAATTTAAATTAAACAGAGTGCGTAAGATATCATCAAATTTTGTATTCGTTTAAAAGGCCTATATATGATTTTATGTACGACACCGATGGCTCGAATCCGAAATGCCCAAATTTCCATGATTCTATGTGTCAGAGTCATGGAAACCGTTTGAATTTGACCGATGGCATGAGTTATATTGACTTTGAGGGCCGCTGCGGTTTGGACCTTATTCGCATAGACCTGCAACTTAAGAAAACCCCGCAAGAAATAGTCGAACGTTGTCAAATTACACAATATCGGTGGGCAGTTCATATAAACTGCACGTGAAGTTACCATGCCCTCAAATCGATCGTGCAGAATGTCCAATGTGTGATGAGCTGGGTTATTATTTACCAGCTAGGGCTTTTGAAATTCTCCTAAAATCTGTTGTTTTCAGTTGTTTTCCTCTTAACATAACAAAGGATGTGAGGCAAACAAACTAGAAATAAGAGAAACAAGTAAAAACTACGTAAATTTAGTAATAAAAAAATAAAACACAAAATAAATTTTTAGTTTGTTTGCCTCACATCCTTTAACATGTTACAGTGAAAAAAATTAAAAATAAAAAACAACAAAATAATAAATAGAAAGGAGTATACTTATTTTCAGTTTACATACGTATTGTTACAGTTTATCAGCAAATAATTTTTCAGCAGTTTTGTTGCAACCAATGTTAGCAAGAAAAGCATGTTTTAGTTTTAAAGTGATTTTTACATGTATGAAAGTTATAGTGGGACGAAAGGAAGTACTTTTCAAACATAAAAAACTCTTAAACTAAACAAACTAGTTTCAATTATTAAGTTTCAGTTAAAAGTTTGCAAACTAATTCCCATATAAAGTAGGCGTGTCCAATAACTGATATTGTGAAAATCGGGGTTTAAACTGCAAGCTTAACTACCAGCATAAAACAGTGTTAGCTACCACTCAAAAACCACTGTGTTTACACTGAAATTGTAATATAACGAGGTATTTTCTAACATTCATGTACATGGTTGCTTTATATTTAGATATATGTATGTACTACAGAGTATATGAATATTAAAATTTTTTTATACATACAACACGTTTATGCAAAACTAACAACTACAATAGAAAAACCCAACAAAATTGTGATTTAATCCGCTTACAGCCATGAAAGATAAGCTGAAAAATACAACATGATGGCTGTATGTACGGTTGAATGGTTGGTTGGTTAGTTAGTTCGTTGATTGTTTAGTTTAAAGAGAAAATTATTTCTCATAAAAAAATATGTAGTAAATAGTTATAAACTAAACATTGTTAAGCGCCTAAAAGCATGCAGCGTATTAAAGTAAATGTTTTGTAGGTTTTCTGTTTCGTTTGTGTGAATAAATGGTGAAAAATTAATATGTACCACAAATCAGTTATTTTTTTATAAATAATTCACAAAAAGTACTTAATAAAGAGTGTTCCAAAAACTATTCAAGTATTTAATTATATAAAAAAACAAGTTTTTTTTGGAAGTACATACAACGAATAGGGCTATGTATGGAATAGCTCTAGTAATCTTTTGACGACATTTTCCATGATCTCATATTCATACCGCAAAATATCGGAAATCGGACCCAAATATTTTTCACCAAAATTTTTTTTTACCAAAAACATTTTTTACCTAAAAATATTTTTCACCAATTTTTTTCCGAAAACATAGTTTTCTTCAATTTGCTCATAGAATTATGTATATGTTTGTTTCTTATAAAATTAATTTGTCATTTATTTCTTATAAAATTAAATAAAAGATTATTTCATTTCAAGTAAGAGAGCTATATTCGGTTGTGTCGAATCTTATTACCCTTCACCAAATTATAATTTAAAATAAAAATTTTAAATATTTTTAGGTAAACAAAATTAACTTTTTTTCAAAATTGTTTTTTTAATTTTTTTAAAAATATTTTTTTTTGGATTTATTAGGGAAAACTAATTTATGACAGGCAAACAAAATTTTAAATTTTTTTTCCATTTTTTTTTTAAAAAATTTTTTTTTTTTAATTTATTAAAAATGTTTGTTTTTAATTTATTATTATTGAAAACAAATTTATGACAAAGAAATTTTTTTTGGTGAAAAATAGAATTCAGTTTAAAAAATATTTTTCCCGATTTTGACCCATTATACAGTGGTGGTCAAAACATATGCAACCAGCAACAGAATTTTACAAAAGTGGTTTAAACTAGTTTAAGATGTAAACAAAAATATTCATTTGCTTATACTATTTTTTAATTAATGCTTTAAAAATAAGAATATGAAATTTAATTCAGAATTTTTTGCATTGAAAAGAAAAAAAAATTAAAAAACTACGTATGGGTTGATATTTCATTGGTCAAAACATATGCAACTAATTGCTTTTAAAACATTTCTGTCTATAAAACTTAATATTTCGTGGCAAATCCTATATTTTCAATGACGGCCTTACATCGGCAAGGCAGTGAAGCTATCAAATTGGTAATAAAATTTGCAGGAATAGCGTTCCAAGCATCTACCAATCCTTGAAACATAATATCTGAATTAGTGCAATTTTCGGGGTCGATTCTTTGATTAACGATTTCCCAAATATTCTCAATGGGATTTAAATCTTGTAATTGTGGTGGCCATTCCATTACCGAAACTCTTTCTTGTGCTAACCACGATTTAACAACATGTGAAGAGTGCTTGGGGTCGTTATCGTGCTGAATAACTCATCGAAGAGGCATATTATCCTCAGAATTTGGAAGCATTACTCTTTCCAAGATGTCTATAGATAAATCCATCCATTATTTCATTAATTTAGAGCGATGGGACAACTCCAGCAGCAGAAAAACAACCCCCATACCATTACGTTGCATCCTGCATGCTTCACCGACATTTTCCCTACGCGCAAAAACCGCTTATATCAAAACGTAATCAAAAGAAACGTTTGAAGTTTGCTATAGAGTATTTAAATTGGCCAGAAAACAAATGGACAACTGTCCTATTTAGCGAGGAATCCGAATTTAATATCATCGGAAGTGATTTCATGTGTTACGTAAGACGACCACTTAACACGCGGCTTCAAGCACGATACTGTAAAAAGACACTGAAACATGGAGGATGCAACATAATGGTATGGGGGCAGTTTTTCTGCTGCTGGAGTTGTCCCATCGCTCTAAATTAATGAAATAATGGATGGATTTATCTATAGTGACATTTTTTAAAGAGTAATGCTTCCAAATGCTGTGGATAATATGCCTCTTCGATGAGTTATTCAGCACGATAACGACCCCAAGCATTCTTCACATGTTGTTAAATCGTGGTTAGCACAAGAAAGAGTTTCGGCAATGGAATTGCCACCACAATTACTAGATTTAAATCCCATTGAGAATATTTGGGAAATCGTTAATCAAAGAATCGACCCCGAAAATTGCACTAATTCAGATATTATGTTTCAAGGATTGGTAGATGCTTGGAACGCTATTCCTGCAAATTTTATTACCAATTTGATAGCTTCACTGCCTTGCCGATGTAAGGCCGTCATTGAAAATATAGGATTTGCCACGAAATATTAAGTTTTATAGACAGAAATGTTTTAAAAGCAATTAGTTGCATATGTTTTGGCCAATGAAATATCAACCCATACGTAGTTTTTTAATTTTTTTTTCTTTTCAATGCAAAAAATTCTGAATTAAATTTCATATTCTTATTTTTAAAGCAGTAATTAAAAAATATTATAAGCAAATGAATATTTTTGTTTACATCTTAAACTAGTTTAAACCACTTTTGTAAAATTCTGTTGCTGGTTGCATATGTTTTGACCACCACTGTATATCCAACTTGCAATGGCCTCGCTTATAATTTATAAAAATCTTAATACATTTCTTAAGACGTTCGATCCGTTATTCGTATATTTTTACAGTGAACAATTTTCGAATCAGTAAATTATTAGTTAAACTCTATGAAACTATGAAGACTTTCATAATTGTAGTTCTCTAGATATTCGAAATTAATAATTTATTTCGTATGGGAGGTGCCACGCCCATTAATACAACACCGCCCTTTTTTAGCCAAACTATTTAAAATGAAAAGGGCACATTTTTAAGAACTCCACAATTATATTGGGTGTGACATAAAAATGAGGGTTTTTTAAAATGTTTAGATTTTATTGTTAGTTATGACCTTTCCCATTCCGGATTCTTGAGGCCAAGAACGAATCAAGCCAATTTCGGATACTCTGTTCTGAAGTGAGCGAATCCCAGAGAGTGCGTTTTGCATCGATCGAAACAAATAGTAGTCGGACGAGGCACGGTCTCGACTGTGCCCCGCATTCTTAATACTTTTTAACAGCTATTGCAACATGTGATCGAGCGTTGTCATGATAGAATATTATGGTTTCATGTCTGGCTGCATATTCTGGGAGTTTTTCGGCCAATTCTGGCTTCAAACGAATCAGTGATGTTCTGGCCAGATTTCAGCAGCTTATAATAGATCGGACCATTTTTCTCCCACCAAATACAGAGCAATAACTGAGCACCATGGATATTTGGCTTTTTATATAGTGGAAGCAGCATTTCAGGCATACAAGATCATCATTCAAGATCTCTCAGATTCAATTCATAAGTTACCCAATATCCCTACTTTTGAATGAATCCTGCTGTTTGCAGACATTTTGAAATTGCCTATTAATTAGCTCCAAATGATCTCGATGAGTTTGACAGCAATCTTCATGGAGCAAAGCCTCTAATTCTTAGTCTTCAAACTGTTTTGGCTGAGCTGGGCGATTTATATCATCCGTGTCAAAATCGCCACTTCTGAACCGCACAAACCATCTCTCGAACTTTGAAACCGATAGAACATTTTCACTATAAGCTTTGGTGAGTAAATTTAAATTCCCGCATATGACGCTTTGTTGGTACAAAATTCACTTCAAAATGACATATAAGTTATTAACCATAAAAACCGCCATCTATTGCAAATCCCGAATTTTTAAGTCATACACCCAATAGTTCTCAAGATATTTAGAAATAACTATTTAGATTGTATGTAAGGAGCTACAACCCCTATTACAATTCGTCCCATTTTTATTTAAACTATATGCAGTGATAAGAAATAAATTTCTTTAAAATTTTAAGACTTTCATAATTATAGTTCATGAAATATTCCATGGGAGGTGCCACGCCCACTTGAAATTTCAAAACAAATATAAGCCTATTGTTCCTTCTAGATATAGAGGAACATAAACGTATAGGGAACAAACAAATAATGTTTATATATGTATGTATATGGAGGACTGTCAAGTGTACCAACTTTTGAAATCGATGTCTTCCGATCGGTCAAGAACTGTCTGTGTTAGAGTGGGTAACAATTTGACATTTTGGCCAAACAGGTATTTTTTTTTCATCCATGTAACTTAATAGCTATTGTTTTTAGCAAAATGTGTTCCAAATAGTTTAGATAAGTATGTTTTTAATCTTTCGAAAAAAAATGTTTTTTTTAAAAAAAAATCAAAAACTTTTTTGACATTTTTTTTTTTTCAAAATTGACCTTTTATTTTTTTTCAAAAGAAGGCACAAATGACACATTTTGCTAAGAACAATAGGTAATAAGTTACATAGATGAGAAAAAACACCTGTTTGGCCGAAATGTCAAATTTTTAATCCCTATAACTCAGAGAGTTCTTGACCGTTCTTGTTGAAAAATTGTTTCTAAATTACTATCCTATAGTACTGAATTTCATCCCGCATATAGAAATTCTTAGTTAATTTAACACTATAGGTGTAATAAATTTGTAAATTTAATAGTCAAAATGTAAAAAATTAAATTAAATGTCGCAATTAATGTCTAGATCACAATTGTAATTGTACTTTGGTGAAGGGTGTATAAAAAGAAAATTTTAAAAGTCCAATATAAGGCAGAAAAAATCCTTTTATCATGTCGCTATATCGAGCACCAGTAACAGTCACTGCTTAACCAATCAAATTTTCGAAGAAATATGGTCCAATGATACCTGCAGCCCAAAATCCACACCAAATAGTGACTGACACTTCATGGATGCATTTGTTTCTTCGATGATAAAAAATAACAAGATATTAAGAAAATTACGCTAAATTCATTAAATACATCACATTTTTCTTTATATAATTAATTGTTTGACAAGTTTATTCAACTTTAAGTAAACTCTCTCCCACTCCTTCTTATCTCTAAAGTCTGAATATACTATCTGTTCAAATTATCACACTGTCTCGCATTCTGCTGATATTAATTGTACTATAGAGCGATAGCTGATGCTATTCATATCAATTGTCTTGGAATTTTGTTAAAATAGAACGAAACAGAAAACTCAAAGTTTTCCAACACATTGCTCGCCTAAAGGCTCTAATATCAAATGTTCAGTTCCGTTTTCCTTTATTGTTTTGTCTGAGCATTTGTGTTTATGTAAACTAGAATGTCTCTGTAATGTTGGATGGTGTATGAAGAGGAAAATTTTACAGTTATTATTCTATGATTCTATCTATAGTTGGTTTGATTTCACTCATTCATAGTTTTGCCTTTATTTGTTTATTCGTTCATTTCATGTTTGCATGACGACATTCAAATAATATTCAGTGAAATTTACAATTTTCCATACAGCACAATTCATTTTATGTCTACGTTATGGTCTAGTTGTTGGTTGATGTGATAAGGGGAAGGTTTACTAGTGAATCTGTGTAAGTTTATAGGAAAAATATTTGAAATGGGTTTAAAATATCCCAGCAGTTTTATAAGTATTAAATGTATATCTTTAGACCATTAATGTATTTGTGGGTGCTTTGTCACATCTGCTCACTTTGTAATGTAAGGAGAAGCCTAACATCTTACTTCACTGTCCAGGGACCCTTTTTAATTTATTTTTTTTTATCTCAAACTGAATTACTATACAATAGAACTAACCTTGGGGCAAATTTCATCCTGATCGGAAAACATCGATTTCAAAAGTTGGTTCACTTGACATGAAATGCCCCATATACGAATGCTTAAAAACGTTACCAATTTGACAACCAAAATTTACTATCTAAGCTATTTTTTTTACTGGTTTTAAGTAATAGATAAATAGTTCTGTAATTGTGGACACTAATCATATTATGTTGATCCAGTTACTTGTGTTAAATTTCATTCAACTAAGTTCACTTAAATTTTGAGTTCCCAACTGTACTGTATTGTTCCGAGTAACAAAGCCAGGACACCTTCCCCGTGAATTGTTTTATTTTCATTTGATTTTCTTCCTTTCGCAATTTGCGTTTTCATATCAATGTGGCAAATATTTTGACACATTTGATCGATAAGTTTTTAAATTCTTGGTGAAGTTTTAATTTAACTCTTTAAAATGTAAATGAAAGTCTGAATTCAGGAACATGTCTGCATGTTATTTTATAATAATCGGTTACATAAGACAATCATTTCAGATTCTAAAATAACATTTTCGGAACTAGTGGAGTCGCAGCCTAATCTATACTGTATTTTTTTTATTAAATCATAAAGTATGGATATGGTTATGAATGGTACATAACTTCAAGCAAATGGCCACGGCTTTGCTGGCACATTTGTTGACGCAGTGTTAAATTGTTGTACTGGTGGTTGTGGGCTTGTCGACATAGAATCTTGACTAAAAAAATAATCCCTCAAGCCTATAAGGCTTGATATTACATAAATGAATAAATAAATGAAATGAACAAAATAGAAATCGAATTATTCCCACGATCTAGGGTGCCAATTCTTATAACTGAAACGACAAAGTATATCAATTGAATTGTTTCACGTCCACATCAATATTATCCAATTTAGGGAAAAAGAATCTGTAATCATGTTGCGATATTCAGCAGAGTTACTGCTTGACCATCTTGATTTTCGAAAAAATATGTTCCAAGGATGCCTCCAGCAAAAAAAAATAAACTTCACGAAACAGAAACACATAGTTTTGTAAGTTGGCTGAGGGAGGCATTCGTAGCCTAATTCATGGATCGTTTTTATTGGTTTAATATTTTTTTTAATTTTGTTTCAATTTAAATGAAATTTATACTCACTGAACAAATTTTAGAGTTCTATAGAATTTAATAGAAACATTTTAAACTTTTTATAAGGATTTTTTAAAATTTCGTTCGTCGCATATTGTTATAGAAGTGTAGTGTCACCCGGGTGGGTATTGGTAAACCATGTACATAAAAAAACCTTTGGTAAAGCGAAGGTTAAAAGATGTGGATAATACCGCGAACATCCCAAAAACGGTCGCATTGGCTGACAAACCCACCCTGGCCTTCTTTGACCCCGATTCACCCCGAGAAACCAACTGTTTTGACTGCTGTTTGGTTTCTGGTGTGTTGTGGTGGATACACATTTCATCCACGGTTACGAAACGGCGAAAAAACTCAACGAAAAACACTCCTGCGAAGTTGTCAGACGATTGTGTTTGTGGTCGAATGTGAGCAAACCCGGCACCCATCATGCGTTAAGCTTTCTCATACCCAATTGATCATTCAAAAGTTGAAACCATTGAACCTATGTGAGATGCCTATGACCTCCATAATCTTTTGGAATTCCAATCTCTGATCGGCCAACATCATACGTGAATTTGTTAAATTTTTTCGGGTGTAAAGACCTCAACTGAGAGTCCATAACGTTTGGCTTCTTCTGTACTTGTACGGCCACAACGAAATTCAGTAAACCACTTTTTACCATTGAAATTGATGGTTCAAAGTTCCAATAGTTTTTATTAAGCTTGGCCTTGATTTGAGTGATTGTGATGGATGATGGCACACGAAATTCACTTTTTTCCATGTTCTACTCAAGTCAAGCGGTAGTCTGGCGGATTATTCTATATTGCGATGCGCAAGCAAATGCGATAAAAATACATTTTATTATTCTGTGTCATATATGCAAACGCTTTCGCAAAATAAGTTGAAAAATAAGCAACACTGGCACCACAAAAGAAACAATAGCGAAATGAAATGTCAAAACTTGTAAATAAAAACATTTTAAACACATTTTTTTGCGATGCGAAAACGCAGTAAAGGGTACCAATTGTTCAATTTTTCTTTCGCATCGCAATAGAGAGTAACCCCCCTGGTATTAATATCTCTTAAACACAAACTAAATGACGCAGCTTGTTTTACAGGAGTTAACTGACAACTGTCTGTTGATATCTGCAGTGTTACCCTTTCTGTTAAGATAAGAACCTTAACTTGTCGGAAATTATGACCGATAAAGTTTTGATTTAATTTTTAACTCTCGTCTACAAGACGAGAAAAATAACTTGTTGATTGCTGTTAAAAGTTCATCCTTTTATATCACAAAGCGACCAATCTAATAACACAATTGTTTCTGTCATGTTCAGATCATGATAATTTCAGTTCGAATAGTTAACCCCAAGTGCTATTAAGGGTTAATTTTAATTTTTGTGCTGTTATTATAAATACTAGACATCATGTTATATTTTTCTTAAGTTTCATAAAAATCGGCCCAAAAATATATAACATTTCGCTATTTTTCCATGAGAAATTCCAAATATTGAAAAATTTTACCTTTGACCTTCTCGATTTAAGGGTTGACGTATTCCGATTTTAGTAAAACTTTCAGACTATATTTAAAATTACATGGACTATAATAGTCTGAATAGCTTTTACTTAAAAATCATAACAGTTAGGAAATTCGGCTCATTCGTCTAAATATTTCCAAAAAACTAGTTTTTCTCGAAAATCGCAAAATTTAAATCGCAGGTACGGAAAAAGTATAGGAGCTATTGACATAATTTTTTCACATTTTAATTCCCTATTATGTTAACAATAAATTCCCAAGTGATGATCAAAAAATTCTGAAATTTGTTTAACAAAATTTTTAAAAATTTGAAAATGGAGTTTTGAAACAGCCGTTAAAAAAAATTATTTTTTTAACGGCTGTTAAAAAAATAATAAACCTATACCTGCGTATAGGTTGACGGTATCCTACGAAGACAAAAACTCATATACAAGTAAATATGTATATATTTTAAGTAAAAATTAGTTCTTATTTTAATATTTCTCAAAATATGTTTATTTTGTTCCAACGTTTCTTGTTCTAGTGGCCTGAGACACGTTAATGGCCTGGCAATTTTTTAATAACTTTTTTTAACCAATTTTTGTGTTTTATATCTTATTAGAACGACAATTACGTACACATATCGATTCTTTTAAATTGAATTGCAAGAGTAATTATTTAATGGCAACATTTTTACAAAAACTGAAAAATTGCATTTTTTCCCCTTGTAAATGCACCACAAAACTAAATCGCAATCATGATAGAAAGACAAAATTTCATATTTAAATATAGTTTTATATATATAAAAAAATTAGAGGGTATGCGTTCCGAAATTCCAAAAAAAAAATTTTGGGCACTCTAAGTTAGGCAATGGTATTTGTAATTACACAAGTTGAAAGGGTATTTTAAGTCTAATAATAGATTAACGGTAACATTAGTTCATCTTGCTATTTTCTAAACTTAAAGATATCTAAAACATAGCCAAAGAACCATTTTATCTCATGACTAATAATAAAACTTAAGTTGGTGATTTAACTTAAAGCTATTTTATCAGAATTTTCTATTTTATACGCCATTTATTTTTAGCATTCATTTAATAGTTCAAATATATTAGTTTTTAACTATTAGTTTTAGTTTGCATTTTTCTATTTCAGTTTAACCCTATTTCACCTTGTTCTTCTTCTGTCTTCTATTAAATACCGCACAAAAGTACGACAGAAAGCAGATGGAGGCAACAAAAAAAACTACAACCCTAATTGAAATAAGTTTTAGTGCAAACATCCGGCTAAATGTAAATGCACTTAAAAGCTCTAAATTGCGTGTCCTCTAACAGTAAACGTTAACAGAAATAGAAAACAACGAGTAACATATGCAAAAGAAAAGAAAAAAAAAGAAAATGAGAAAAACAACAATATAGCTGCAAAATGCTAAAACAAATATTGTTAAGACTATGTTGTACCTGTTAAATGGATGCAATATTTAAGATTTGTTTTTTTGTTCACTTACATGCACATAGACGTGCTCATACCTACTATTGTTTGTGTATGAAAGTGCAGTATGCCATCTGACCAGAGCTTTTGATCATTTTATCACCATCTTTCCAACATTTGAGAATGGCTATTGCAAAGTAAACATGTAGAGCAATATTGATCGCGATTTCTTTTCAGTTACAAAGATTCGTTACTTTTAAAATTATCTACAATCTCTCAGATTTAACGAGAAATCATAGAGAATTATTCAGTATCGCAGATGTTCATATTTTAAAAATGTCTAGGTAATTTTAAGAGCTAATTTAATCAAGTATTATTTGCTTTATTAAAGTTTTCCAAGTGTTCTATTGTTCGGTCAGGTGGGATATGTGTTTGGCATGAAACTAAATTAAAAAAAAATCATATTGTGCTTGTTACTGCTATATACATACATTTATGTAATGGGACGTTGCGATTTTTCCTTTAAATGACTCTATTGCTAACGATACTTTTGTATGTTTGAAACTAAAATTTAATATTTATGGAGGTGAACAATTTGTTATGCCTAAAATATACAATATTCCATGGCTAATTTGAATATGATTACAAATTGTAGTGCATACCCACCATGAGTAACACATTAAACAACTGTTGCTCCTAAAAGTAGGCTTTATAAATAAAGTCTTGAAGATCATCTCAGTTACAAATCATAAGATCATGATGAAAAGTCAGCAGGTTTTTTTTTCACAATATTGAGACTATTTATGATCGATTTCAGAAAAATATTACCGGTTAATTAAACAATAAATAAAAAAAAACATTTTAAAAAATATGTTTAAGAAAAATCTTCTACGAGTCCAAAAATAATCGATTTTGAATAATAAAATTTAACTTTTTTTTTTATAGAAATTTTGAATTTAGGCCAAATATTCTAAAATGTTTAAGCTGGCATTCCCAAACGGCCAATAGTTTTGGATAATATCATCTATTCTTAATTAGTCGAATTATACTTTTATCAGTCCCGGATAGAATTCGGACTTTATAAGCACAATTCCAAAAAATAAAAAAGTTAGCATTTTTGTTGGTTTTTTTTTTGGAATTGAGCGATTTATTTCTAAATCGTTTGTATTTTTCCACCATTACAAGAAATAAAGGCGCTAGCTCTCGACAACCCATTTTCTATTTGCAACTCGGACCTAATTTGTGAGAGAGGCTTCGGCCAACTTCTCAATACAGAGACTTCGGACGTCTGTTATGTACAGGGGATTCGGGCGACTGTTCAAGACTAAGGTTTCGGCCAACTGTGCAATACAGAGACTGCGGTCGTATTTTCAGTAGCGAGGCTTCGGCCGTATTATAACCTTAAGTTATCATAAAATAATGCCTGGATCTTTTGAAACAACTTATTATATTATAAAAAGTTATAGAGATTTATCTCTAGCTTTCTTTCTGAGAACTACACTACGTATGATTAATATTATTTAAATATTATAAAAATTTCATTGAGTTTTGATACAAAATCAAAACTCTAAATATTAGAAATCTCAAAAAACAACAAGTAAGAAAGTATGGTCGGTCAAGCCCGACCATATAGTACCCTACACTAAGTAAAAGAGCAAAAACAGTTTTCTTTTAAAATTTCAATTTGTATAGATACATGTATTAATTAAACATTTATGACCGATAAAGTCCAATTTCGAGAGGATATTTGTATGGGGGCTAGGTGAAATAATGGACCGATTTCATCCAGCTTCGTCCTTGGGCCGAAGAAATTATATGTACCAAATTTAATCGAAATATCTTCAAAATTGCGACCTGTACTCTGCGCACAAGGTTTACATGGACAGCCAGCCAACCAGCCAGACGGACGGACGGACATCGTTTAATCGACTCAGAAAGTGATTCTAAGTCGACCGGTATAATTTAAGGTGGGTGTTAGATCAATACTTTTGGGCCTTACAAACATCTGCACAAACGCATTATACCCTCCCCACTATGGTGGTGTAGGGTATAACTAGCCATCATGATCCATTCCAGGGCCTCATGATTCATTCTGTTTTAATTCTCTGACCAAACACTTAAGGTTATTTTTTTGTAGCGTGGATGCCATATAAGTCTAGGTACTGGTAAACCAATGTTGGTAGCATTCGAATCCCAGTTACAGTTTAGTCAGAAGGGTATGGGTGGTCACTTGATCAATAGAAAGCCGATCGAGTTTATAAAAGTACGTGAAATACGACCAAAGGGCACTAAAATCAAACATTTACATATAGAATTTTAGACCGGCTGAATGCACTACGATTTCCATGTTCTCTCGAAATGGCTTACAAGAACTTATATACCAGATATATGTATATATAGAACGTTCCTGAATCTCTTACGCCCTAATCAAATAAGTTGTACTTGAGGAATCAGTTATTAAAGGATTAAACAATTTCAGTTGTTTGGAACCAATTATCGTGTATATACATGAAATTTGGTTTATATTCTTTTCCGGGAAGAGTAATAATTTAAATAATTTCACAAATAATACTTCTCAAGTGATTCCAGATTATTAGAGGTCCGGTGGATGAATTTCAAAGCACTTCTAGGAGTTTAAGTGGAAGAAACCAACGCTCCATTTTCATTGCTACATTCGGATTAATTCAATTGTGTTGTGCTGAAGATATTTTGACGTATTTTGTTGATAATTGTCCGTATGGTTAGTCAAAACATCACAGATTTAACTTTGCCAATTTCACAATTCAATTCTAAAGAGCAAAGGATCTTTAGAATTGAAGGAAACTTCATTTTAAGTTTTTATTTTTAATGAGGTTAAGTTGTTCAAACAATATTTTCAGTGAAGTATCTAGCTTTTTATATCTGATTATTAAATCATTACCAAACAAATATTTAATTGAAAGAACAACTTTTTAATGCTTCATAAAAATTATCATTTGCCAAACGACTAATTAAATATTTACAACATTTCATAAATCCCTCTACTCTAACATTTTCAATTACCAAAACATAAATTAAATATTTTAAGGATCAAAAGTAAAGATAATTATCTGTAATTATAACTATTGTTATATAGAAAAATACTATTGTAAGTAGGTACTTGTCATAGTACCTACACAAAACAAACAAATCTACATAAAATGACAATTACAAGTCATTATTTTCCATGTAAAATCTTGTCAATCCGTTTTAATTAAATTGTGCCACTTAAGAAGCACTTTTCTTGTAACGCCAACCCCTTCATTTCCCTAACCATTGGCTCAAATATTTGTTTAGGTTGACTAACTCCACAAACCCTTTCCATTTAGAGCAAGATGAGTTTTTGCTTTTCTTTATTCATTCCTTTTTATTTTGTCCTTTTCCGCTAAACAAACAAACAGATTTTAACAATTCAATGGCCATTCGCTTTAAGTAGTCGTTTGTAAAAAAAAAACTTTTTATATACAAATGAAATGAAAAACAGAAATGGTGCCACATCTTAAGGAAAATGTCTTCAAGAATACTTCAATTATACAATTTAGAGCAAAAGAGAACAACTTGTTTCTAAATATGTAAAACTTAAGCAGAAAGAGAGAGATAGGAATAAACTCCCCCGAGCTAAAGCATTTTCTTTATAATAAAGATTCACTAGAGATTGCTTGTGGATGAGCAGCGAAAAGGTAAGAAAGGATAACTTAACAAGACCTCTTAAGCATGAATTTATGTTACAACGGAAATTAGTGCCTAAACGTTTGTCAACAAAGTTTATTCTTTTTGTAACAAGATGGAGCTGGGCATAAGGAGGTCTTTTATTTTCCATAAAATTTATTTCTCAACAAATTGGAGATGATTGCGTGTTAAGATTCTCAAATCACTTGCCTAATGGTCAACGTTTAGTTACTAACATTACCTTGTATTGATTCTAGAACAAGTTCCTAGTAATTAGTATGGTAATCCTATTTTAAAACCAGGTCTGGTGATGCAAGAGTTGAATTAAAAAGAAAGTATTTGAATTAAACAAATTTATGAGCAGCTAGCATAGGACTATAATGATTTAGGTGAAGCTTCGTTAGATTTTCTATGAAGAAGGTCCTGAGAACACTCCTGTGTGAATTTCAAAAAGTAACTTTGAGTTAAAAGATTTCTTTCTTTGAGTCTGGTTGCTAATAGTTCAGATCTCTGTTTTGAAAGTTCAAGGTCTTTTATCAAGTCAATATTTGGAACCCAATTCATTCAATATTCAATTCATCTAAAATTAATTTCAAACATGTTTCAATGTGTATTCGCCACAAATTTAACAAAACACTTTTCGGTCATTGTGACAACATTTTCGCGATGAGGACATAATGTTAAAATCAATTTATTAATAGAAATTGACATATAAGATTGCGAAACGGGCACATGAATTTACTGATGACAGCTAGTATTGAATAATAAACGATAAATCTTTGAAGTGTCAAATATGTGTGATTTAAAAGACTCAGTAAAATTCAAAATTATTGTCCATCGAATCTATCAAATCGAAGAAAATCTGACAAACTACTATTGAAACAACCATATGTTTTTCATTTCTAAAACTAAAATTTTGCAGTCATAGTTTTGCATTCACTAAAGCAGATTTCTTTACAATCCTAGTCACATTCTCATCCCTATTTAAACAACCAAAAACAAAAGGCAGCTAAAGAACGTAAGAAAAAGGACATGACTACAAAAACTATATATATTTTTAGGTATATTAAATGAAGCATTTTTGTTAGAGGAGAGGTTAAATGTGAAATTTAAATCTGCGACGAATTTTTAATTTAATCACCAACAAGATATTCAATAAATTTCAAACAAAACTCTTAAGGAGCCAACCTTAGTTTCTACAGACATTAAAAAAGGAAAATTATTTTAAATAAAATGCTTAAGAGAATATAGCAACACTTCTACTCCCACATATCTTTGAAATACAAAACCCGTTAATGTCATAAGCATTTATTTCTTTAAATGTTAAGGGGGGGAAATGTTAAGGTTTTCAGAGCGACAGGTGCTTCTTATATTTATATGAAGTGTGGAAAAATACAATTTAATTTATATCATCGTTGTTATGTATGTTTGTTTGTTTGGTCTGTAGATCCTATTTAAAGGAATCATTTGTGTTGAAACATAAAAATGTTGATTGTTTTTTATGTTTTTCTTTTGCACAAAATAATATTTTCAGGGACATATCATTAAGAAGGTGGAAAATGTTGTTAGTGCTAATGCTACTTGACGATAGTAATTGTGTGAAACAGGTGCTTTTAAATGGGTTTAAGCCAGAGACAGCGTTATGAATAAATGGCTTACCGAATATTTAATATGAGTTTAAGATATGGTGAACTGATAAGAGAAATCTTACAGTTTTGATCCGATATATTATTTAGAAAAGGTGCTCGATCAGCGATCAATCACATTGGAAAACATTCCATTTATACCCTACACAACCATAAAGTATAACGATCGACTCATAATCAATTTAGAAAATTTTGCACGGCTCAAACCATAACTGACTATAGCTCCCATATAAGGCGCGACATAAGTTCCATATATACCAAAATCCCTCATATTGTACTGCAAAAAACACAAGAACTTAAAAATATTAAATTTTGAATAAGCGTTTAATCAAGAAAAGGAGCTCGATCTGTGATCACTGATCAGTATTTAGTGTTTAGTATAAAAAAATGTGTGTTTATACTAACCTCCTTATTCATAACCAATTTTTACTTTTATAAAAGGTTTATAAAACAAAATTTCCATACAAAATTCGTTTTATAAAACTGTAATAAATTTAAAAATATATCATGAATTATCTAAAATCGGAAAACGGCTAATTTTTTATTTAAATGTTCGTAGTTATCCAATTTAAGTTTTTACTGGAGGAAAAATTGACCACGCTCACTTTTTTCGATTTATCCAAAATCGGAAAATGGCTGCACTTATTTGGCTAATTAGTTTTTAAATGTTCGTAGTAAAATTCATAAGAAAAATTTACCACGCCAACTTTATTTCGATATATGTCTCTAAAATCGCAGAACGCCTGGACCGATTTTGCTATTTTTTTTTAAATGTTCGCGTTTAATCAAGAAAAGCAGCTCGATCTGTGATCACTCATATTTCTGAACAAAAATCAATTTTTTTATATAATAACTCAAAATATCTAAAATCGCTAATAACTTGGCCAATAAGCGTTTAATCGTGAAAAGCAGCACGATCTGTGATCACTCATATTTCAGACAAAAAATCGATTTTTTTATATAAAAACTCAAAATATCTAAATTTGCTAATAACTTGGCCAATAAGTGTTTAATCAAGAAAAGGAGCTCGATTTATGATCACTCATATATCTAAATAAAAATCGATTTTTTTATATAAAAACTCAAAATATCTCCAATCGTTAATAACTTGGCCAATAAGCGTTATAAGCTCGACATGTGATCACTCATATTTCTGAACAAAAATCGATTTTTTTATATAAAAACTCAAAATATCTAAAATCGCTAATATGTAACTTGGTCAATAAGCGTGAAAAGCAGCTCGATCTGTGATCACTCATATTTCTGACAAAAAATCGTATTTATATATAAAAACTCAAAATAACTAAAATAGCTAATAACTTGGCCAATAAGCGTTTAATCGTGAAAAGCAGCTCGATCTGTGATCACTTATATTTCTGACAAAAAACCGAATTTTTATATAAAAATTCAAAATATCTAAAATCGCTAATAACTTGGCCAGTAAGCGTTTAATCATGAAAAGCAGCTCGATCTGTGATCACTCATATTTCTAACAAAAAATCGATTTTTTATATTAAAACTCAAAATATCTAAATTTGCTATTGACTTGGCCAATCGATCTGTGATCACTCATATTTCTGAACAAAAACCGATTTTTTTATATAAAAACTCAAAATATCTAAAATCGCTAATAACTTGGCCAATAAGCGTTTAATCATGAAAAATAATTCGAACTGTGATCACTCATATTTCTGACAAAAAATCGATTTTTTTATATAAAACCTCAAAAAATCTAAATTTGGTAATAACTTGGCCAATAAGCGTTTACTCAAGAAAATCAGCTCGATCTGTGATCACTCATATTTCTGAAAAAAATCGATTTTTTATATAAAAACTAAAAATATATATAATCGCTAATAAGTTGGCCAATAAGCGTTTAATCAAGAAAAGGAGCTCGATCTG
Organism: Calliphora vicina; assembly: GCF_958450345.1. Lineage (NCBI taxonomy): Eukaryota > Metazoa > Arthropoda > Insecta > Diptera > Calliphoridae > Calliphora > Calliphora vicina. The sequence continues at coordinate 95,904,723 of NC_088784.1, read as the reverse complement.
TCATCACTCATATTTCTGAACAAAAATCGACTTTTTATATAAAAACTCAAAATATCGATTTTTTTATATAAAAACCAATAAGCGTTTAATCATGAAAAGGACCTCGATCTGTGATCGCTCATATTTCTGAACAAAAATCAATTTTTTTATATAAAAACTCAAAATATCTAAAATCGCTAATAACTCGTCCAATAAGCGTTTAATCATGAAAAGGAGCTCGATCTGTGATCATTCATATTTCTGAACAAAAATCTATTTTTTAATATAAAAACTCAAAATATCTCCAATCGCTGATAATTTGGCCAATAATCGTTTAATCAAGAAAAGGAGCTCGATCTGTGATCACTCATATTTCTGACAAAAAATCGATTTTTTTATATATAAACTCAAAATATCTCCAATCGTTAATAACTTGGCCAATAAGCGTTATAAGCTCGACATGTGATCACTCATATTTCTGAACAAAAATCGATTTTTTTATATAAAAACTCAAAATATCTAAAATCGCTAATATGTAACTTGGTCAATAAGCGTGAAAAGCAGCTCGATCTGTGATCACTCATATTTCTGACAAAAAATCGTATTTATATATAAAAACTCAAAATAACTAAAATAGCTAATAACTTGGCCAATAAGCGTTTAATCAAGAAAAGGATCTCGATCTGTGATCACTCATATTTCTGAACAAAAATCGAATTTTTCTATAAAACTCAAAAATTCTAGAATCGCTAATAACTCAGCCAATAAGCGTTTAATCAAAAAAAGGAGCTCGATCTGTGATCAGTCATGTTTCTGACAAAAAATCGATTTTTTATATAAAAACTCAAAATATCTAAATTTGCTAATAACTCGGCCAATAAGCGTTTAATCAAAAAAAGGAGCTCGATCTGCGATCACTCATATATCTGAACAAAAATCGATTTTTTTATATAAAAACTCAAAATATCTAAAATCGCTAATAACTTGGCAAATAAGCGTTTAATCGTGAAAAGCAGCTCGATCTGTGATCACTCATATTTCTGAATAAAAATTGATTTTTTTATATAAAAACTCAAAATATCTAAATTTGCTAATAACTCGGCCAATAAGCGTTTAATCAAAAAAAGGAGCTCGATCTGTGATCACTCATATTTTTGAACAAAAATCGAATTTTTATATAAAACTCAAAATTTCTAAAATCGCTAATAACTTGGCCAATAAGCGTTTAATCGTGAAAAGCAGCTCGATCTGTGATCACTCATATTTCTGACAAAAAATCGATTTTTTATTTAAAAACTCAAAATATCTAAAATCGCTAATAACTTGGCCAATAAGCGTTTAATCGTGAAAAGCAGCTCGACCTGTGATCACTCATATTTCTAACAAAAAATCGATTTTTTTTATAAAAACTCAAAATATCTAAATTTGTTAATAACTTGGCCAATAAGCGTTTAATCATGAAAATGTGCTCGATCTGTGATCACTCATATTTCTGAATAAAAATTTATTTTTTTATATACTCAAAATATCTAAAGTCGATTGCTAATAACTTGGCTACTCATATTTCTGATCAAAAATCGAATTTTTATATAAAAACTCAAAATTTCTAAAATCGCTAATAACTCGGCCAATAAGCGTTTAATCAAAAAAAGGAGCTCGATCTGTGATCACTCATATTTTTGAACAAAAATCGAATTTTTATATAAAACTCTAAATTTCTAAAATCGCTAATAACTTGGCCAATAAGCGTTTAATCGTGAAAAGCAGCTCGATCTGTGATCACTTATATTTCTGACAAAAAACCGAATTTTTATATAAAAATTCAAAATATCTAAAATCGCTAATAACTTGGCCAGTAAGCGTTTAATCATGAAAAGCAGCTCGATCTGTGATCACTCATATTTCTAACAAAAAATCGATTTTTTATATTAAAACTCAAAATATCTAAATTTGCTATTGACTTGGCCAATCGATCTGTGATCACTCATATTTCTGAACAAAAACCGATTTTTTTATATAAAAACTCAAAATATCTAAAATCGCTAATAACTTGGCCAATAAGCGTTTAATCATGAAAAATAATTCGAACTGTGATCACTCATATTTCTGACAAAAAATCGATTTTTTTATATAAAACCTCAAAAAATCTAAATTTTGTAATATCTTGGCCAATAAGCGTTTAATCAAGAAAAGGAGCTCGATATGTGATCACTCATATTTCTGAACAAAAATCAATTTTTTTATATAAAAACTCAAAATATCTCCAATCGCTAATAACTTGGCCAATAAGCGTTATAAGCTCGACATCATATCACTCATATTTCTGAACAAAGATCGATTTTTTTATATAAAAACTCAAAATATCTAAAATCGCTAATAACTTGGCCAATAAGCGTTTAATCAAGAAAAGGATCTCGATCTGTGATCACTCATATTTCTGAACAAAAATCGAATTTTTATATAAAACTCAAAATTTCTAGAATCGCTAATAACTCGGCCAATAAGCGTTTAATCAAAAAAAGGAGCTCGACCTGTGATCAGTCATATTTCTGACAAAAAATCGCTAATAACTTGGCCAATAAGCGTTTAATCGTGAAAAGCAGCTCGATCTGTGATCACTAGAGTGCTCCAAGATTGTATGGACGAAAAAAACTTTCTAGGTACAGGCCGTTCCCCCCTCTAGAATTGTTCTATGTATTGTAGAAACACGTTGTGTAAAATATTAGGATGATAGGATAACGTTAACTGGTGGCGCAACGACGCTGAAGTTTTGAGGTGCATTTACAAGGGGAAAATATGCAATTTTTTCAATTTTTGTAAAAATTTTGCCATTAAATAATGACTTTTACAATTTAATTTAAAAGAATCGAAATGTGTACGTAATTGTCGTTATAATAAGATATAAAAGACTAAAATTGGTGAAAAAATGTTAAAGTTATTAAAAAATCGCCAGGCCATTAACGTGTCTCAGGCCACTAGAACAAGAAATTTATGAACAAAATTAACATATTTTGAGAAATATTAAAATAAAAGCTTATTTTTACTTAAAATATATCCATATTTACTTTTATATGAATTTTTGTCCTCGTAGGATACCGTTAACCTATTCGCAGGTATGACCAAAAAAATTAAATTTTTTTAACGGCAGTTTCAAAACTCCAATTTCAAATTTTTAAACATTTTCGTGAAGGTCAAAGGTAAATTTTTTCAATATTTGGAATTTCTCATGGAAAGATAGCGAAATATTATATATTTTTGGGCCGATTTTGATGAAACTTAAGAAAAATATAAAATGAAGTCTAGTATTCACAAAACAGTACAAAAATGGAAATTAACCCTTAAGAGTACTTGGGGTCAAAATTAATGTGTTTTTCGTGATTTTAAAAGTTGAGGGTCATTTGGACCCCAAGTGCTATTAAGGGTTAATTTCCATTTTTGTACTGTTATTGTAAATACTAGACTTCATTTTATATTTTTCTTAAGTTTCATCAAAATCGGCCCAAAAATATATAATATTTCGCTATCTTTCCATGAGAAATTCCAAATATTGAAAAAATTGACTTTTGACCTTCACGATTTAAGGGTTAAAGTTTTCCGATTTTAGTAAAACTTTCAGACTATATTTAAAATTACCTGGACTATATTATTCTGAATAGCTTTTACTTAAAAATCATTACAGTAAGGAAATTCTGGTCATTCCCCAAAATATGGCCAAAAAATTAGTTTTTCTCGAAAATCGAAAAATTTATATCGCAGGTACGGAAAAACTATGGGAGGTATTGACATACTTTTTTCACATTTTTATTCCCTATTATGTTGTCAATAAATCCCCATGTGATGATCAAAAAATTCTGAAATTTGTTTAACAAAATTTTTAAAAATTTGAAATTGGAGTTTTGAAACTGCCGTTAAAAAAATTTAATTTTTTTGGTCATACCTGCGAATAGGTTAGCGGTATCCTACGAGGACAAAAACTCATATACAAGTAAATATGGATATATTGTAAGTAAAAATTAGCTTTTATTTTAATATTTCTCAAAATATGTTAATTTTGTTCATAAATTTCTTGTTCTAGTGGCCTGAGACACGTTAATGGCCTGGCGATTTTTTAATAACTTTAACATTTTTTCACCAATTTTTATCTTTTATATCTTATTATAACGACAACTACGTACATATTTCGATTCTTTTAAATTAAATTGTAAAAGTCATTATTTAATGGGAAATTTTTTACAAAAACTGAAAAAATTGCATATTTTCCCCTTGTAAATGCACCTCAAAACTTCAGCGTCGTTGCGCCACCAGTTAACGTTATCCTATCATCCTAATATTTTACACAATGTGTTTCTACAATACATAGAACAATTCTAGAGGGGGGACGGTCAAAATTCGCAATTTTATTTTTTTGGAGCACTCTAGTGATCACTCATATTTCTGAACAAAAATGGATTTTTTTTATAAAAAAACTCAAAATATCTAAAATCGCTAATAACTTGGCCAATAAGCGTTTAATCAAGAAAAGGAGCTCGATATGTGATTACTCATATTTCTGAACAAAAATCAATTTTTTTATATAAAAACTCAAAATATTTAAATTTGCTAATAACTTGGCCAATAAGCGTTTAATCATGAAAAGGAACTCGATCTGTGATCACTCATATTTCTGACAAAAAATCGATTTTTTTATATATAAACACAAAATATCTAAATTTGTTTAATCAAGAAAAGGAGCTCGATCTGTGATCACTCATATTTCAGACTTAGGTTTTTGACAACTATCTTAGGTTCTTTGTCTCTCAGTAACGCTTCTATGTATATTTTATTATATGACCATAAGATTTATTGTACATCAAATATAACCCAAACCTATATGAATAAAAATTATCATTTAACAATACGTTTTTTTTCTTTTTAACTATTTTTGCCCATTTCAAACCGCTTCTTTCAAATTCACAATTCGAACACAAACATTTTTTTAATTTCGACAGGACAACGTCTGTCGGTTAGATAGTTCTCAATAAAACCGTTAATTTGTTCTGTGATCATTCTGATATTGCTGATGATCTTCGTAATTAAGCATTTAGTTGAGAAACACAGCTCGTTGTGTGATCATCATATTTTGCCAGTTTTGCCAAGGTGTAAAATTGTTCTCTATCATAAAAAAGCTAATTTTTTAAAAAATTTAATAAAGAAATGTTGAAGAAAAATTCAATTAAAAGTAGTGTTACGTTACGTCACTGGCTGATATTGCAGTTACTATTTGTATACACAGTTCCATCTTCTCGTAGTTTCATGAATTATCTATCTAACGGACAAAACTAAAATGTTCTATTTCTAGAGCTTTTAGCAGCTATGTTAATGTTAGCAGCTTTAACGGTTAATGTTGTTATAAGTAGAAGTTTCGAGCACTGGAAATGTTTATTTAATTTTGCTAAAATGTTCAGCATTTTAATTTTAGAAGAAGGAGAAAATTTTTGGGTATTGGGAGCATCGAAAATCTCAAAATGCGGATCAATGATCATTCATATTTTTAATGAGTTCATATCACTGATCAAAACTCATTTAAAAAAAAAATCGGATAATCTTAAATCGTTAATAATAATCTAAATAATAAAGGAAAGGAATTCGATTCGTGATCACTCATTTTTCTAACTAAAGATTGATTTTTTTTATGAAAATCTCAAAAGTTCTTAAATCGTCGATATTATTCTAAATACGCGATTAATAAAGAAAATGGTCTCTATCGGTGATCACTCATGTTTCAGACTAAAAATTGATTTTTATATGAAAATCTCAAAAAATCTTAAATTGTTGTAAATACGCGATTAAAGAAGAAAAGGATCAAAAATCGTTTTTTATCCGTGCTCAGTCATAATTCTTACCAAAAATATATTTTTATATGAAAATCACAAAAAACCTTATATAGTTGTAAATAACCGTTTAATAGAGAAAAGGAGTACTATCAGTGATCAGTCATATTTCAGACTAAAAATCGATTATTATAATAGGAATATATCAAAAAATCTGAACTTTAAATACAAAAATTATTGAATATATAATTTTCGTAATTGAAAACACATTTTTGTTATTTTTTTGTGTTTTCAATTACGAAAATTATCTATTCAATAATGTTTGTATTTAAAGTTCAACCAATAACGAAAATTGTATATTCAATTGTCAAAATTATCAAATTCAAAACTCAAAATTCAATAGAAAATATCAGAAAATTTTGTTTTTGAGCACATGAATACTTGATTCAATTATGAAATAATTGAAACCATTTCAATATGTGATAAATGTTTGAATTGAAATATAATTTTTTCTGTGTAAGCATATAAGACAATCTTAAATCGTCAATAACTCTTTAAGTAAATAGCAAATACCTACTATATTTCAAAGTATTTTCGATTTCGAAAAATAACAATTTCTTCAAAATTTAGATTTCTTTTTAATTCCCCAACAATCCCACCGAATTTCTCACAGAAACTAAACACTTATAGTAAAAATCTAGCTGAAATACGCAATTATCATTTCATAACATTTTAAAATTTAAACCAGCAAGGTAAAAATACTATCAAGAAAACTTTCGAATATGGCTGCCACTAACTACCCACTTAAGAATAAAGCCAATTCATACCATTAACATAAAACTAAATTGAACAAATGTTGCAAATGCCACCACAACACTCAAACTACTCAACGATATTGTTTGTTTATAGCAACGGGGTGGCAGCAGATGGTTGTTGGGCAACTCAACTCAGCTCAACTCAAATCGCATAAGGTACAATCTACAAAATCGAATCAATAAAAACAATTTAGTTGCTGCAATTAGTTGGCAAAGAAATGATTGAAGAATTTCAATAGAGGCAACAAAAAAGAAAAAGAAATGGAAAACGATAAATTGGCTGAAATCAATCATAAAATTGCTGAAATTAAGAAACGTATACTGCTGGCAGGTAAGTGATGCATTGTTGTAAAGGCACAAACACAACAATTTTACACCAGTTAAACAAAATCAATTCAAATCCTATCGACTTTATTAACAAATTCCTGGTGCATTCTTAAATTTTTTCTTTTCTTTTCGTTTGTTTTGTTTTGTTTGTTTCTTTGTTTATTGCTGTACAGAAGGGCAAAAGACTGCCAATACAGCTGAATGGCAGAAACAGAATCGTATCAATTGTGATACAATTGCATCCCTGAAAAAGGATATCAAAGAGCTTACAACAAAATGTGGTCGTCTACGAAATCCTTTGCAACGACCCGTCCTCCTCAAAGAAAACCCAGCAGTTGCTGGCTCTATGGCAACAGCAACAACGGAGAAGCGCAAAATGAGTGCTGCTACAGCCGCTCTGCCAGCAATAGTTGTGGGCAAAGTGAATTATCCCATTGGCGCCAAAAATGCTGAAGATGCCATTTTCCTGACAGACTTGAAAATAACGGAGAATCGCAAACAGTTGGATTTATTAAGGCATCGTTTCAAGTGTCGAAAACAACACTTTGCTAAACTAATGGAACAGTATCGTGAATTGGTGGCTAATAAAGAGGCTCAAGAACAGAATTTAGGTGAGAAACCACCAGAGACCTTGGAAGAGGATAATAATCGTAAGGTAAGACAAACAACACCTGCATATTATATAGAATTTAATCTTGTTACAGAATTGTTTAAATTGCTAATGTTACTTTGTATATGCAACATTTGTTTCCGTTTTCCTATTTAGTTGGTTTGCCAATTGGAAAATCAAATTCATCGCACCAATGTACAATGGATGGAAGCTGAACACATACGTAAGAAATATCGTTCCATTGAGGCTTCATTGATGAACGATGCCGAACGTTTCGAAAGAAGTTTAAAGGAATTAGAGGTTGCTTTAAATGAACAGCAACAAGAAATTAATAGACTACAGGTAAAGTACAATACATGATGGAATTGTTACTTATAAATTAGTTAGGAATTAGATAGGATTCCTATTTTAGTTTCAAATATATAGAATAGCTATAATTGAATGCAATTGCAAGTATTATTGAGAGAATTTGGTAAAATTATAATATGGTTGAATACAAAGTTGAATCCAGTCTAGTTTCAGCATTTTGATAAACGAAAAATGCAAATTTGAAAATATTGGGTAGATGATTTCTGGTATCGAGAACTCAGAAAAACAGTCGATATTGAGTACTCAATACTTTTGCATCACTAGTGGCAACCTTGTTCTTTCAAAGATAAACGACAACTCTCGACATTGTCCCATACGACTATAAGCGTGGCTCGAACACAAATGAAGATAGCGTTAATTTTCATCCGAAAGATTGAAGAATATTCACTGTTGGGAATGGCCCTTTTAAAATTTTGTTCACACCAAATCCTAAAAGGTCCGTCTATGAACCATTCTTGATCAGCTTCTTCATGCACTTGTTCGATATTAAGACATCAAAGGTTCTATGCAATACCAAAACGAACAGATAAAATGGTAATTCTGAAATATTTTAAGAATGCTCATTGGCTTTTATGCCAAATATAAATCAATTTCGCATTTGCAAGTCTCTGTGGGAATCCCAAGTCACCTTTAATTGACCTTAAATATTCAGTTTAGATGTGTTTCAATATTCTCAAAATTTATTCTTTCCAGCAAGTCCACAACGAAGCCATCGAAATGCGTGATTCAGCCAAAGTTATACTATTGCGCCAGGAACAGCAGGCCAATTTGTCGCAAAAGACACGCGAACGTCAGGCCATGGAATTTCGCAAACTTGTCGAGCAACGCAAACTCGAGCTGGAGCGAATTGGACGAAAACTGTTCTTCGAAGGCAAAACGCTGCATCATCAGGACAGCATTGGTTCTAGTACAGGAGATCAACATACGGGCAAAACCGAAGCCGATGAAGATGAAAACTCCCAACTGAAAAATGTCACCAGTGATATGGAGGAATTATTTAAAAATCTCATGGAAGTTACGGGTGCCACCTCACCACACGAAGTCTTCGAAAGATTCTCATCGCAAAAGGAGTCAGCATTGCGTTTGAACTATTTGCGTACGGCAGCTGAAGCGGAAAAGGGTAGTTTGGAGTGTTTGCGAGAGGCTTTGACCAAAGAGTTGGAATCCTCTAAGTTTAGTGATGTCAAGGAGCGAGAAGTGTAAGAAGGGTTATGAGGGTTATGTAGAAGAAATAAGAGAAAAGTTTCTTTACAATTTCAGCAACCAAGAGGTTATTGAAAAAATCAAAGCCCAAATCTCGGAATTTGAAGCAGAGCGGCAAAGAAACTTGGAATCATCTGCAAAGTCATTGGAAGTATTAAAATTCATTAAGGAACGTTTATGTGAAGTTATTTATAAACTGCAGGAAGTGGATGAGAATAATGTTGAACTGAAAGACAAAGACATGATCATTAAAGTAGCGGAGCTACCGGATTTTTTGGTTAATAGAGCAGAGGATTTAGATATGATTATGGTAAATGAATTAATAATGATTTATTGCTGTAGTTTTTTATTTAATTACTTCAATTTTATTTAGATACTTAAACTAAAGTTGGAGAAATGTCAAGAGTTAAGCAAACCAGAAGAACAATCGATGGAAAAATTAGATTTGGATATAAGTGTAAGTTTTTACGAGCTATTTGTTTGCTAATTCGAAAGAATTTGTATCCAATTTCTCAATTGATATTTTTGCAAATATTGCAAGTGTGGCATTCCGATTGGTCAAATATGAGCGGTAATTTATTAATAGATTAATTGATTAATAGATTAATAGATTAATAGATTAATAGATTAATAGATTAATAGATTAATAGATTAATAGATTAATAGATTAATAGATTAATAGATTAATAGATTAATAGATTAATAGATTAATAGATTAATAGATTAATAGATTAATAGATTAATAGATTAATAGATTAATAGATTAATAGATTAATAGATTAATAGATTAATAGATTAATAGATTAATAGATTAATAGATTAATAGATTAATAGATTAATAGATTAATAGATTAATAGATTAATAGATTAATAGATTAATAGATTAATAGATTAATAGATTAATAGATTAATAGATTAATAGATTAATAGATTAATAGATTAATAGATTAATAGATTAATAGATTAATAGATTAATAGATTAATAGATTAATAGATTAATAGATTAATAGATTAATAGATTAATAGATTAATAGATTAATAGATTAATAGATTAATAGATTAATAGATTAATAGATTAATAGATTAATAGATTAATAGATTAATAGATTAATAGATTAATAGATTAATAGATTAATAGATTAATAGATTAATAGATTAATAGATTAATAGATTAATAGATTAATAGATTAATAGATTAATAGATTAATAGATTAATAGATTAATAGATTAATAGATTAATAGATTAATAGATTAATAGATTAATAGATTAATAGATTAATAGATTAATAGATTAATAGATTAATAGATTAATAGATTAATAGATTAATAGATTAATAGATTAATAGATTAATAGATTAATAGATTAATAGATTAATAGATTAATAGATTAATAGATTAATAGATTAATAGATTAATAGATTAATAGATTAATAGATTAATAGATTAATAGATTAATAGATTGGTCGGTTATGAATCACAATTTAAATTTCAAGTAAATCGGTTAGGTAATTTAGGCTTGCGGGTTTCGCAATTAAGAAAAGTATGGCTTTGCAAAAAGTGGGCGTACAGTTCCATTCTAACCATTTAAGTGCCAAATTTTATGGGAGCCGCTACAAATATTTGTCTAAAAATTAATCATAATAAAAGTTCCACAAACATTTGGTGTAAAAAGAAGGCGTGGCCCTATAGCTCCTTTTGGATAACAACCTATTTCACGTAAATCGGTTTAGTAGTTTTTCCATGAAAGATTAACATGAAAACATATTTATTTTATTCCATAATTACTAAATACTTCAAGTTTATTGCAAAACAGGAAGATGAATTTATGTCCTCCCTACAACCACCCAAGCCACCAGCAGGTCAGGAAGGTGAGAAGCCAGCTGCTATGCCAATGTGTTATTATAATTTACTGGCTGGACGAGCACAAAGAGCTGCAGGCACTTCTTCGTCATCACCTGAACAAGCACCAGCAGCAGGTAAAATATAAACAACATCTAGCTAACAAACTAATCGATAAACAATTTACATAAACCCCTTTCCTCTATATCTGCCTGTCTATGTCTTACACAGCTACGGCAGCAAATGAAGAAGAAAGTGAAGTACCCTCACGTAACTATTTGAAACGTCAGTCAGTGTTGATAGTTGATCAAAAGTCACGCAGGAAACCATTTAGACCGACACCAGCAGCCCGAAGGAAATAATATCTTAATTAAGCCTAAATGTATGCTATTAAATATTCTTCTCATATTCCTTTTTTCATTTTAAACCTCCTACTTACATATAAATAAATGCTGCTTAAACATTGAGTTCGTAAATAAGATACCAATGATATTATGCAGAGGAGGACGACTGAGATTCTGCAGAAAAATTAATTTAAAAATACTTTTAATTCTTAATGTAAACATAACAACCAACTCGTACATATAAAACCGTATTTCTTTTATTAACTGATGCCTTATTAATTAAAAGCTTTGCATTGACCATCAGATTCCACCACACCACACAACTGCACAGAACACTGGACGCTGGCCAGAGATTTATTTAACTTTATGTTTAAGTGTGTGACTGTGTCGGCAAAAGTACCAGCAACATACATACATACATATATATTTGGTATTTTTGCTTAAAAGTATGCTTTAAAATTTTAATTCCTTTTCCAAACCACAGATTTTTTTTGGGGTTTTCGTTGTACATGCATATTTTTTTTTGTTGTATTCAATTGAATATTTTGAAGTATGTAGTATTTCTTCTACTCTGGCTCTGTGTTCATTTTATTCATGTTGACCATGTTGAATTGAGAATTTTGTTGCAAATACAAACAGCACTCGTCATGGCACTTGCAAGCACTTATGTCATCATCATCATCAACATCGTCATTCCGATCATTGAAAGCAGCCAAACAAATGACGCTGGGATTGCCACTAATGATGATATCAACAAATATGCCCCTGACATTATGCAATAGTATCTGTACTATATACATATATATGCAAAGTACAAACACGACGACGAATGAAAGAAAATAAAGAAAAAGCTTCACAAAATAAAACTCAACCGAAATGGATAAGTTTAAGTGAACAGGATGGAGATGATATTTTTGTATGTATTTGTTGTTTTCAAGGATTCATTGTTAGCATATGCTGATGCTGCTGCTGCTGCTACAGTTATATTTTATCAATTCCATGTTTGTATTGGGGGTAAATGTTAATTGTTGGTGTAGGTAACTGGAACTCATGGCTGGTGAAATGAGAGAATGTTTTTCTTTATTGAATGTAAGTGTTAAATTCCAATCTCTTGGGAATCGTAGTATTTAACAAAGTTTTTAACCATTTACTCAATATTAAAGGAAAGGACATCTAGTTGATGTCAATTTAGGAAGAACTCATAAGGGGTTTAATGTAGGTTTGACTATACTTGCTATTGGCGGTCTATAAGGCATATCGTTTCAGATTTTTTACACTTCAGTTATGTGGAATTGACTTTCAGTTCTAGTTTTTTCTGCACGTGTTCTTGAACTGAAGCCACCAGTTTATTGGCCAAAGCTAAGTCAAATGCAATATATAAGTTGTTATTATGGTATCATAATTTGAAGATATCGATTATCAAACGGACAAAAATACGTACTTTTAATTGATTCACTAGATCGACTCTTTCCATTCCTGTGTAGTAATTGTGGATAATCAAGGGGCAATCAATATCAATATTACCAGCTTCACAAAGCTCGACATTAAACATCGATCGACTCCTCCCATTTCCTTACTGTAATAGTGTACAATAAACTGTCTATGATCGCAATACGATTATCAATCCAATTGACTATTGGAATACTGTATGAATTATATTGAATTCAAATATAACGATTTTAAGGGCTGATTTAAAAGTAGCATAATGCTTTCAAATAACAGTGCTGAAATAGCAAACTGTAACATATCTGTGGGCATTATTAAATAAAAACTTTCAGTTGATTTGATCGTAAGTTGGCAACGCTGTATTCGAATTCGAATATTCAGTTAAAGAACATTGTAGAAAGTACACCACAGATGGCGTATGTATTAGTAAGATCTAGAATATTCGAATTTTGACAGTTAATGAACAATCTAGAGTGCAGATGGCAGTGTTATAAATAGTGGCAGAGGTTGCAGTCGTGAGTCAGTTTTATCAGAGACGCACTTCGAATAAACATCAGGTGATTGCCTTAAAGTGTGTTGTGTTTTTCAAGTAAATTCGTGTACATTATAAATTGTGTCTATATTTCTGCGAATTTACAAACGTGTATAAAAAAAAACATTGAGTGACTATTTAATTCTGTTGTTGTTGTATATTTGTATAAATAAAGAGTTGTTACCATTTTCAAACTACTAAACGGCTTTTATTTGCAATCAAAAGTATCCGGTTTATTTAAAGGAAATAAACCAGCGTTTTGAAAAGGTTAAAATGTAACAATATTATATGTATGATGTCGATTCCTTTCAGATCTCAAACGACAGGAAATTTCTTTGGTATGTCATTTTTGTTGCTTCGAATGGGTCCACATGCCATCGTGTCATTTTGTATCGTAAAAAAGTTATTAATTTATTTTTTTTACAGACCGTGTTCAATTATGCACAACCCAGTTTCTGACTCATATAGACGCCAAAGCTTTGGACTTCTCTCTTGTTATAACGCAAAGCTCTGAAATATTACACTAGTAAATGAAAAACAGTGCCACATTTTGCGTTTCCATAAAACTATTCTCATTTGTAAGCGTGCATGGTAAGTAGTTGTCTCCATTATCATCAACGGAATATCAAAGTTTAAGTAATGAAGTTATTTTGACAGTTTAACCCATTAATTGGTAGTTAATGTTTTAGGTGGGAAGCTGAGTAAATAACTCTCGCATTTAGTTTTAGCAATTATTGGGTGTATGATTTAAAAATGCGGGATTTGTTAGCATTTTTAGCTACTATTTTGAAACTTTTGTACAATTTAAATTTATTCATTGTATTGGTCATTGTAAGCCAAGACTTTCTCCCATCTTTCTGGCAGCATTTGGATATCGAGCCAAAATAACAGCACATATTATATTCCAAAGTGAAGCGTATTTCAGAGAGAGTATGCTACAAATAGTGGCCGGACGTGGCACGGTTTAGACTATAAATCAGGTGCGGAAAAACTTCCCAACTACTTCAATTTAAATACTTTTTAACAGGTATTGCAACATAGCCGAGCATTGTCATGATGGAATATTGCAGTTTCATGTCTGCCAGTATATTCTGGGCGTTTGTCGACAAATGCTCGCTTCAAACGAATCAGTTGCATTCGGTGGAAGTTCCCTGTGTTGGTCTGGCTAGATTTCAGCAGCTCATAATAGACAGGACCCTTTTGGTCGGTAACAAATACAGAGAATTACATTAGCGCTATGGCTATTTAGCTTTGGTGTCGATTCGTCAGATTGGCCGAGCTTCACATACGATCTCTTACGCTTCGGTTTTCATCGCAAGTTATGATTCAGCGCTAAATGATTTTCTTTTATAGCGATCAAGCTGCATTTCAGACATACAAAATCCTCTTTCACGGTCTCTCGGCTTCAATTCGTATGGTACACAATTTCCCTGATTTTCGAAGAATCCTTTTGCTCGCAAACGTTTTGAAATGGCTGCTTGAGTAGCTCCCATTGATTTTGCAAGCTCTTGTGGAGTTTTACAACAATCTTCATGGAGTAATGCCTCCATTTCATGGTCTTCAGACTTTTTTGGCTGGCCTGGGCGATCTTTGTCTTCCGTATCAAAATCACCACCTCTGAACGGCACAAAGCATCTTTCGCGCGTTGCAGTTTTAAACAAAACTTCCCGCATATGGATTGTTTAAGATATGACATTTCTGTCTACAAAATATCAAAATAAACGAAAATCAGAAAACCATTATTTGACGCACAATGATATATTTAACCAGTGGTGTAGTGAGAACAACGTTGACTAGCAGTCGGAATGTTGTTGGTTCGAAAAGTGGCTGCGACTTACTTTTTTTTATTTATTTTTTTTGTTAATACATAATTTTATAAATAACTCTACTAACAAAACAATTTATTTCCGGCCAAAATGTAAAGGATTACTTTTGGGATATCGCGAACAAAAATAATTACTTCTTCCAGAAGAATAATAAGTTGTTTAATCGTCAAATTCCTCTTATTTTTCGGCTTATTTTTTATATTTTTTTGAAAATTCTAATAAGTTAAGTAAACAAAGTTTAGTTTCCATTATTTTTTCGATAGTTCCAGCTACAAAAGGTGAAGATGACGAAGAAAACATTGCAAATACACTTTATCGATAAAATAAACACAACTTAAATTATTGTCGCTAACATAACGAAAAAAAAAACTGCTTAAAGTAACAGCTGACTTCTACCGGCAGCGAATTCATTAAAAATGTTACTGAATAGCAAATTCGATAAATTTTCGTTACATTTATTTTAACGATACGATTATCGTTATAAAAGTTAGTGAGTCGCACTACAGATTGACCCTTCTTAAAAACTGTTAAAAATTGGTTTAAAGTTAGTCACACAATTTTCAGTTTTCCCGTGACACAATTTCTGTACTGTGGAGAATTTTAACCAGAGTAATAAAATGTTGATACTTTTATACTTAATTCAACAGAAGATGGTCAGCACGTTTTACTTATACCGATAATGTCAAGATTTAAAGGATGGTGTTGATGTTCCAAGTACCAATATTAAGATTTTAGTTTTTATCGGCGGGAAATCCCAATACCCTCTATTTTCCGACTGTTGATGGCTGTTCGTTTGTATTATGTAATTTTTCTTGGGAAGTGTCCGGATCCAGTAATTTCCCCTTGCTTTCTGGATTTTGATTCAGCCTCCTTTAACATAAGGTATGTTCCTTGTGTGAAAGCTGCTATTCCTTAAGTTCAGTGAATTTTACAAACGAGCAACTTAAATATAAAAATAAAAAATAGATTGCTAGTGCAACAATTTAATTTTTCAATAATGCCAAACGCAATATACATGTTTCCACAATTAGTTTTTACTGACAACAATTTTAAACTTAACCCCAATATGCAACAGAAATAACATTAAAAATAACAGAAATATATATAAAAACACGTAATAATAGTTGAATTTTGCATGTTTTTATCCTACTTGTTAAGAGTTAAATAAGCAACAGTCGTCAGTTTTAAGCTCAAATACTTGTTTGCTTCTTCAAAGGACAACATCACATAATAATGATAATAATAATATTCCAACATACAGAAGTAGACTCAAAAGTTATTTGAAACATCTTCATAACATAGTATTCTCTTGCATTAGGCCAAATCATAGGAAAAATTATGTTTAACGACTTTCTGGTTATCCTCGAACAAACAGAAAATAAAGCATATCATCAACTTTTATAAACATTGTATGATGCACTTGCATTTAAGTCAGAAGTGTATGAGGAAATATAAAATACGTATCACATACTCACGAACTACAACACAATAATTGTGACCGTTCTGTACAGCCTGGTTAAAATAATACAAAAACGTACATAAACGTCATGTTAGCATATAATTTGTTAATGTTTACTTGACCACTCCTAATTGCATGCTAAGTATTTTTTATGCCTTTTAAAAGTGACACAAGCAAACACACACACACACTCAGCCAGAGATACATACACACATACAGATTAGGTTGGACCTAATTTTCTCCGTTATCTAAAAAATCAAATTCGGAAAATTTTAACAAAATCGGATAATGTTTAAAGGTTTAAAATTTTATTTGAAGTTTTGTGTTTCGGGAAGTTATAGCAAAAATTTTGCACAAAATTCCAATTAACAAGTAAGAGAGCTAATTCGGCTGTGCCGAATCTTATATACCCTTCACCAAATTATATTTAAAAATATTTTTATTTAAACAAAATCAAAATTTTTTTTTAATGTTTTAAAATTTAAAAAAAAAATTTTTTTTCCAAATTGTTTTTTAAAAAAAGTTTTTTTTAAATTTCTTCAATTCATTTTTTTGGAAAAAGAATTTATGACAAAAAAAAAATTTTTAGTTAAAAAATATTTTTTTCCGATTTTGACCCATTGCATGTCCAACTTACTGTGGTCTTATATACGTCGTTGCAATGGTCTTTCTATATTAATGACTTAGTAATACAGATATAGGTCAAAAATCTAGGTTGTCCTAGTTTTTTCCTTATATCTCAGCCATTTGTGGACCAATTTTTATACTCTTCGCCATGAGTGGCAAGGGTATACATAAGTTTTTCATTCCTTTTGTAATTTCTACATTTTTCATTTGCGACCCCACAAAGTATATATATTCTGGATCGTTATAGATAGCGAAGCCGATATATACATGTCCGTCTGTATGTTGAAATCAACTTTCCGAAGCCCTCAAATAACTTACATACATGATTCATACATCAATATATCGGGAATTCTTCCGGCTCGGTTGACATTTAAAATCGACAAAATCGGCCCATAAATGGCTGAGATATTAAGAAACACCTGGGAAACCTCGATTTTTGGCCTATTTTGGATCTATATCTGGATAACTAAGTTATTAATATAGACAATAAGGATATCTAATGATAGATATTTAAAAGTCCATTGCAACGATGTATATAAGGCTATAGTAAGTTGGGTAAAAATCGGGAAAACTATTTTTTAACCCGTATTTTTTTCATCAAAAAATGTTTTTTCTCATAAATTCTTTTTTTAAAAATTAAAAAATTTAAAAAAAAAAAAAATTGGAAAAAACTTTTTTTAAAAAAATTAGAAAACAATTTGGAAAAAAAAAATTAAAAAAAAAATTAATTTTGTTCAATTAAAAATATTTTTAAGTATAATTTGGTGAAGGGTATATAAGATTCGGCACAGCCGAATATAGCTCTCTTACTTGTTGTATCTATATCTGGATTACTAAGTCATTAATATACACCCCTATCGCGAATCAACATTTCATATGAAATATGTTCCCTTTTCCCATTTCTCGTTCACCAACTCTGTTCACGTGAAAAAATTCCCCATGTTGTGAAATTTTTAGACGAAATTTTGTAAACAATAAACAGCTGTTACGAACAAAATCAACTATTGTGAATGAAAAGTTTAGGGGAATATCATGATAGCAATTTTCCCTTCGAGGGAAATGAATATTTCATGGGAACATAAATTTCACATGTTTTTCGCGATAGGGGTAATAGACAATATGGGTATCTAATGATATATATTTCAGCGATGTATATGAGGCTATAGTAAGTTGGACCTGCAATGGATTAAAATCGAAAAAAATATTTTTCAATCCAAATTTTTGTTTCACCAAAAAAAATTTGTTGTCATAAATAAAACGAATAAATTTTAAAAAAAAATTTGGAAACAAATTTAAAAAAAAAAAATTTTTTAAAAAAAATAAATTATTTTTACCTAAAAATATTTTAAATTTTTATTTTAAATTATAATTTGGTATATAAGTTTCGGCAAAGCCGAGGAGCTTCTTTCATTTACTCATACATAGATTAAAGATACATAATTTCAAAAAATTGATTTGGGGGTATTGTCATATTTCTGAAGGTTTTTGCGTAAATAAAAATAATGGCTTCCTTTTTTTTTGGAAAATTTTCACTAATTGTGGTGGTTCAACGCACCTAAAGACGCACCTGTAGAGCAAAAACTGTTGAATATATTGCAAATATGATTTCATCAGTCGATTCTGCATGAAAAATTAATACAATTGAAGTTTTTTGAATCCTTAAAGATCTCATAAAAAAATTTAAAGAAACGTTTAGTTTTTTTAAACATAGACGATGAAAAGGCATTTTAAACATAGCAAATCGGCACTAATATTTCCTTTCTTTGAATGATCTTGACACGGAAGACAAAGATCGCCCAGGTCAGCCAAAAAAGTTTGAAGACCAAGAATTATTGTAAAACTCAATAAGAGCTTGGAAAATAATTGAGACCTACTCAATCAGCAATTTAAAAATGGTTGCAAGCAGCAGGATTAATATAAAAGCAGAGAAATTGGATTGAAGCTGAACTAAAAAGATGAAATGTTGCTTCAACGCTGTTAAAGGGTCCAATATATTAAGAGCTGCTGAAGTCTGACCAGACTACTGACTCGTTTTAAGCGATAATTAGTTGAAAAATGCCTAGAATATGCGGGCAGACATGAAACCGTCTTTTGAGAAAAATTAAAAAAGGTTCCATTTTGAAAAAAAAGTCCAACAATTTTTGGATTTTGAAAAAAATTTCAAAAAAATTATATTTTTTTTCGAAAGATTGAAGAAATACTTAACTAAACTATTTGGGACATATTTTGCTAAACACAATCGTAATAAGTTATATGGATGAGAAAAAACACCTGTTTGGCCAAAATGTAAAATTTTGACCACATCTAACTCAGAGAGTTCTTGACCTATCCGCCATACAAATTTCCCCCCGGAATACTGTTTGAGCAGTCATAAATTTGTTGATTGTGCGGCAATCCTGATAAAATTTTGCACAAATTATTTCTAAGTATTCTGAAATTATACTTAAAGTATGGCAAACATCGGACAACATTTGTCCCTATGAAAAGGGCCCCCTCAGAAAATGATCTTATAATAATTAATATAGTGATGAAATGGGATGTTCATGTCCCAGTTTTATATGAGCCTAAATTTGTCTACAAACTTTAGTGAGGATCAATCCGCAATGGACCCTACCATCAATATAACCCCTATATCAGAAACATGTTTTATTATCACATACTGATGGTGGATATACATATAAGATTCGGCAAAGGCGAATATAACACTCCAACTAGTTTTTTTAAAAAATAATGCTAATTTGATCTAAAGTATTTTGTTTTTAAATGGCGGATAACAATTTTAGACCTTCGGGAGCATCGAAAATCCAAAAGGTGTAAAAGTAAGGACCTCCCTAATGCATTCACAAATGTGAATAAATATGTGTCCATTTATTCACATGCAAATTCACAGATATGATGAGTAGAATATTTAATGTAACCAGGAAAGAAATTAAACATACACACATTCATATTACACAACAGCAAAGATCTTCATTGTCCTTCAAAGTTTTTTTTTGTTTTCTTGAACACATCTCTAGGTTACAGCCAAAAAGGATACCAGAGTTAAAGTATATGTGTGCACATGTGTTGTAATGGGAATGTGTTTGTTTGATGACTAGTTAATATTCATATCCAGAGATTATACACTATTTTACGTCCTGATATTTGTGTGTGTTGTGTGTTTTTAGGAAAAAGTGTTATGGATTTAACTAGTCCCTGTCTAAACTAAACACAAGACATACAACACACTGGCACCCATCCTTACTTACTCTGGTAAATACATTTCCAAACAGTCAGCCTGTCCCTCACTCATTCATTCATTCATTGCTGCTTAAAGGATGTTGTTTGTTCTATTGTGTGTAGCTTTTAATCCAAATATTTATTAAAGATTTTCTGATTTGGTTATGTTTACTTAGATGTCATCATCATCAACAGCATCATCGTATTCATATGGTAAGAAGATTTGCTAGCAAAAGAGTTGTCACTCTTAACAGGTCCTTTTTGCGAAACGTTAATGCCATATTATGGCCTTTGTTTATTTTAATGAAAGTTAAATAAGGAAAAGTAACAACAAGTTCATTAACATGTACAAAACAACAAAAAAATCCTATTTGAAAATGAAAATATTTCAGTTTTCAGGAAGGGAATAAATGCTGATTTAAGAGAAAATAAACATCTATTAGAGTGTGGAAGAGATTAGTAATACATATCTATGTTTTCTATGGCTGAATGAGAGATTATCATAATTAATTATGTACTTTCTAAGGACTAAATATAAGTATTGTAAAAGACAGGAACATTTTAAAGAACAGTTTTGGTTCAGATGTGATGCAAATGTCGTTCCTTTCGATTATCAAAATTTTGAAATAGGCGTTAAAATTTTAAGGATACCGGAATCTTTTCAGATTACTTTGCATTGCAGTGTTGTAGTACAATGACAAATATTACGCCGAATCTGCAGTGTATCATTGCAGATTTATACTTTAACACTTTGCTGACTAAAGGCAAGTAAGACTGTAGATGAATATTTTGGATTTTTTGGATTCATATATATATTTCAAAAAATTATATATACACGCAGATAAAAAATATAGTTGGGCATGGTTACAGTAAACATTTCAATATTGTTACAAGTTTTTTGACAATATTATAGTCACAGTAACCATTTACATGATTGTGGTAACCATAATATGGTTAATTTACGATTCACATGATTGTATCAACCATATATATGGTTACTGTAAACAAATATATGTTTGTGACAACCATTCATATGATGAAGGACTTATCATATTATGGTGCTCTCGGCTTATCATAATCTGAGAACAACATATTATGGTTACCACAATCATGTAAATGGTTACTGTGACTATAATATTGTTAAAAATCATGTAACACTATTTAAATGGTTACAGTAACCATGCCCAATTATATTTTTTCTCTGCGTGTAGAGAAGAGTATGGGGAACAAAAATTAAAATTTTATGACACCCAAATTAGGTCAAGTAAATACTTTTATTCATTGTAGCTATAGAATTCGCCGCTGACTAATGCCCGTAACTGCAACAAGTGGATATATTCGGTGTAAAATATCCAGCAGATAAATTTACCTACAATTATTCAAATCAATATCAACTGGTAAAAATTACCAAATGTTTTTACTCCATAAGTATCTAAGCACTGATCGATATATATTTGTTGAAATTACTGGCATAAGACTCAGATATGTTTTGGAATCATTTGGATTAGTTAAAAAGTGTCCTACCCACAAAGATCCAACCCCAATATATGTGAGCCTGTGGTTCTTTTTCTTACAAATTAACCCCATTAACCCCTGGCCGTTTGCACAGAATGAGCCAATTTTATCAACTTTGACTACTGCACGTGTACTAAAAAAAATCATCATCGATTTTCCGTTTATTGAGGCTCTGAAGGCATTCGCATATGAACTAAAAACTATCCGGCAAATCATTATCACACAGAGAAAACAGATTCGTAATAGCAACCGAATTTGTTGCCAATCGCATGATTCGTTTGCACTCATAGAATTTTTTGGTTCCATCAAAAGAAAGTCAGTTTGATAAAGAAGAATTTCGGTTGAAGCAACCAAACTTTTGTTAACTCTTCTAAAGTTTTGCAACCACAACTGTAAAATTCGGTCACTAAAGTGGAATCGTTCGATTAGCAACAAATTCGGTTGCTATCACGAATCTGTTTTCTCTGTGCAATATTAATGAGGCAATACTAGAAGCGCTTACTTATTCAATGAAACTGTCTACCGATAAACATATTGGTAAGGTATGAAGATCATGCTGGTGATACGGGAAATCATGCATTTATTGAATATTCTTCAGCAAAATTATACACTGGCGTTCTGAATCACTCAAAGTAAGCGAAAGCTTATTTCAATGCAATTCTTCGGCGATAATGGTGTGAAACCAGTTGAAATTAGCTACTATACATCAGATATCATTTCTGTAGTCAATAAAGGGAGTCGATTATATGTATCAAAAGTAACTGACGTTTTTGTAACCCTTTGTTTTACGATTTCTTCGTATATAACACCGAGAAATATAAAGCAAATTCAAGTAGGCCTAGAGGGAACTTAAACTGATCAGCTATAAAGCAAGTTCAGATCACTCCACAGAATAGAGAAGCACGAAAATTGGAAGCAATGTCGTGTATTAAATATATTGAATCGATTCGCAACGTATCCTATCATGTCATATTATCATAATGTTATATATTATTTGACGACTCGGCGGCTCGGTTTAACCTACTCTTAGGCATTCGGCGCAGGTCTCTTCTGATTGGTTACGATAACACAATAAACATAGCATACATAGTAGTATTATTTTAAAACATTTTTTGCTTAAATGGCAATAAAAAATTTCAAAATTTTTTTAATTTTTATTTCAAAATTTAAATTTTTTAGTGAATTTTTTTTTTTAAAAATTTTTAAGATAAAAACATTTTTTTAGTGAAAAAAAATTCGTGTTTTAAAAAAAATATTTTTCCAGATTTTGACCCATAGATTATTCAATTTTTTTTTTTTTTAATTTTAGTCAAAGAAATTTATAACAAAAAAAATATTTTGGTGAAAAAAAATTCGGGTTTTTTCTAAAAATTTATTTTTTTTTTAATTTTTTAGTGAAAAATTTTTTTTTTTAAATTTTATGATAAAAACATTTTTTTTAACAGTGAAAAAAAAATTCGGGTTTAAAAAAATTATTTTTCCAGATTTTGAACAATAGATTATTGATTTTTTTTTTTCATTTTAGTGAAAAAAAATTATAACAAAAACTTTTTTTTGTTGAAAAAAAATTCGGGTTAAAACATATTTATCCCGATTTTGACCCATTGTAGGTCCTACTTACTTACTTACATATGGCATTGCAAAGGTCTTTGAAATGTCCATTATTGGATATCCATGTTGTCTACATTAATACCTAATTAATCCAGATATAGATAAAAATTAGGTTAAAAATCGAGGTTGTATTTCAGACATTTGTGGGCTGATTGTCTCGATTTTAAATAGCAACCGAGCCGGGAGAATTCCCACTATATAAATGTATGAATTATGTATGAAATTTATTTGGGGACTACGAAAAGTTGATTTTAACATACAGACGGTCATACGGACGTGGCTACATCGACTTCGCTAACTATAACGATCCAGAATATATATACTTTGTGCGATCGCAAATGAAAAACGGAATGACAAACTATATACCCTTGCCATCAATATGTGACAATAAAATATTCAATTAAGGACCGATCCTCACAAAAGTTGGTAGAAAGATTTACGTTTCTATAAAACTTTCAATTTCATCAAGGTATTATTAATTATAAGACAATTATTTATGTTCAAGTCATTTTCTGAGGTGGACTTTGTATGGCTACTAAGGACAAATGGTAATCGATTTTTGTCATACTTTACCATATAATTTCAGAGTATTTAGAATTTTATCAGGATTGCCGCATTTGTGATAAGGTGAAATCAAACAAACCTCATCAACAGAGACTATTTCAGCTAGCTAGATATATCCTTTCGTTTGGACAATATCTTATTTTTAACAGACAGACGGTCGTACATACGCTACCCTCCACATTTTCTGATGGTGGGTATAAAAATAATCAATTAAACTCTTCGCCAGCGAGCGTTAGATCTACATCAGGTTAGGAAAATGTGTCAAAACTGCTTCCATAATATATTAGTAAAATGAATATTTTTTTTTAAAAAAAAAAACAAAGGATATCTAAATACATATTCGTAATAAAATGGCTCGATAAAAGAAAATACATTTAATCCATATTTTAACCGATTGATTATTCGTTAATTTTTACAACATATTTTAATATTTATTATTAAGGGGAAATTTGTGACCGATTATTGCCAATAGGATAGATTATTGAAATAATAAATAAAATAAATTTAAAAATAAATAAATATATAAGAGATTTTTAAAGCTACATCAGTATAAGCATATCAAATATGAAACTTTAGTTATTCTATTTTTTGCCCAAAAATTAAAAATGTTCTTAAATATAAAAACCGATCAAAACAAAGAGGCGGAACAACATTTTTTTCAGTTTTTTTCATTTTTTTTGGAAAAAAAAATTTCAAATTCTTTTTTTAAATTTTAAAATTTAAAATTTTTTTTTTTAAATTTTAAAAATTTGTTTTGTTTTTTAAATTTTTTTGTTGTTGAATAAAAAAATTTGGGTTAAAGAATATTTTTTCCGATTTTGAGCCATTGTAGGTCCAACTTACTATGGTCTTATATACGTCGTTGCAAAGGTCTTTGAAATATCTATCATTAGATATCCATATTGTCTATATTAATGACTTAGTAATCCAGATATAGGTCAAAAATAGGTTAAAAATCGAGGTTGTCCCGGTTTTTTCCTCATATCTCAGCCATTTGTGGACCGATTTTGTGAATTGATTTCAACAGACAGACAGACGGACAGACGGACAGACGGACAGACGGACGGACGGACAGGCGGACATGGCTTAATCGACTCCGCAATCTATAATGATCCAGAATATATATACTTTATAGGATCGGAAATGAAATATGTAGAAATTACAAACGGAATGACAAGCTTATATATACCCTTCTCACGAAGGTGAAGGGTATAAAAACGATGCGACAGGAAAAAATACTGTTTGTGTAGAAATACACACAAATCTTTTTAATAATTTTGGATCCAACGGGCGTAATTAACCATATATTGTTACGTTAAAGACGGCCAATAAGGCCTTCAGTTAATCGACCAAAAAAAAAAAGGATTTTAATTACACATATGAATTTTAGTTTGTCTCAACGACGATATGTATTTATATATACTTTAAAAAAACCTCCATGATTGTTATGAAAACCTTTTGTAGTCATAAAAAATAATAAAACTTTTTATTCATCTAAAAACTATACAAAACAAACAATATACTACTAATATGTATTGTATCTCATATTTACAAACAAATATTGTCATATGAACATTATTAATCCATCTCATCAACTCTGTTCTCATCCTCATATATTGCTGCTACAATCATGTTTATTCAAATACAACTTAAACAACATTAAAGTAAACAATAACTAAAGCCCCATCCCCACTGTTACATGATATACAATACTGTCATATACTTCTGGTATCCTTTTCCCTAGCAGTTTTGATTGAAATGATAATGATAGCCCTGTAGTTTTAAGGGTAACGAGTGTCGTATGTGCTGTAGCTATATGGCAAATTAGACAGGTTTTCATATCAAGGATACTAAGATCTTTGTTAGTATACTATTTCAAATTGTATTTCTGAAATTCCATTTACACATAGAGAAAAAATATAGTTGTGCATGTTTACTGTAACCATTTCAAAATTTTTACAAGCTTTTTAACAATATTATAGTCACAGTAACTATTTGTATGATTGTGGTAGCCATAATATGGTATGGTACGATTCATATGATTGTATCAATCCTATATATGGTTACAGTTCTCTTTAAACTACCTGTCGCTAGCAAATTCATTAGTTCGTTATCTACATTAAACGGACGACGAAGAATTCAAATTAAACAGCAAATAGCCATATGTGGCTCACTAGTAATTTGTTTAATAATAAGTGTCAATTGATCCTCTCTCAATGACATATTCGCATCAAACATTCCTCTCTTAAAACCCTTTACAAGGTTGGTGGATAATGAGAGATCCATTAAGGTGCAACAATAGTTCCAAAGGCTGCAGGGATCCGGCACATTCCTCTGTGTAGGTGTGTGTATATATGAGAACTAGCAAATCAACATCACAAAACTAAATATTAAAATACATGTACAAAAAGGATTAGTCAAAATATACCCCTTGGCTAGAGACGTCTATAATACACTATAGAAGTAGTTGTAATATTATAGTTTCAAGTTGTCTGACTGTAAGAACGTCTAGCTGGTTGGTTGTTCGGTTGGCTATAAATGTATATTCATACAGCTAGGGCAGCAGATGATAAGAAATTAAAATCACAAAATGAAAAACAATAAAAACAAATCTGAGAATTCTAAATGGGATATACATAGTTGAAAAAACTTCTCCTAATGTTTGCATAATTTTGCTACAAAATTTGTTTTTCTTTTGTTTAATAATTTTTTTCTTTTCTATTATTTTTTTTGCGAATAGTTTTCAAAAGTCAGTTGTGATGGGTTCATAAAATTCCCACAAAATTGGCAGATTATCAAATCTTCGTTCATCTTTTGGTTATTTTTTCTGGCTTTTGTCTTCATTGTTACCTAATCTAATTTGGGAAGTGGAATTGAAATTAAAAAGTTTTTTTGTTGCCGCAAATTATACGATTTCAAGATATTTTTTGTTAGCTTTTTAACTGTATAAAATACAGCGCTTGAAATGGAGAAATATAAAAAAAATTGGAATTAATTAATGAGTTGAAGATATTGTGTAGACAGTCTAGGCTATATGGAATTAAATTAGTTTTTTCCTACTACAGCAGGATATGATTTTTTAACGGAGACTTTGGCTTCATACTTTCTTAAAAAATCTACTGTTCAAATACATTCTTCAAAAATTTGGTTAAATTATTAATAATTTGACTTTTAATTTTTGCAATAAGGCGGTTACTGTTGAAAAATTTAAAAATTTTAAACAAATTATTACCAGATTTATTTTCCATATATTCAAGGAAATTATCTAATTCAATATTGATTTTGTTCTCTGAAATATATTGAATAAAATATTCTTAGAATTTATTAATCAATTCACTTAGCACTTCATATGGACATGCGCAATTTTTACTAGATTCACAATTAGTTGCAAAACCCATATTTATAGAAAGAACTCGTTATAGATTGTCGTTGAGATTAATGTCAATTTTTGAACTAGTTCTAGAGAAACTTAACGGAAGTAGCCCACGATATTTGGAAGTAGTTGTCTTCCAATGATTTTTGTTCGAAAATGTCAGCCTCGAAACTTGAGAAGCTTCACAGAGTAGACATACATATATTCACAGGTACCTTTTTAGAACTATTTCTTTCCCCAGAGAATTTTCTTTCAAATTGTGACTATTGAATGTTTTTTATTTAGTTGGTTCACTGAAAAACCACATGGTAATTGATTTTGTCTTCCAATGATTTTTGTTCGAAAATGTCAGCCTCGAAACTTGAGAAGTTTCACAGAGCAGAACTAACTCTTTCATCGGTGAATTTTGTTTGAAATTGTACACTACGTTAGATTTTATTGATCCATGCTAATAACTGATCTATAGAACTAGCTCCAATGAACTGGTTCCTAGAAAATTTCATTGCAGTAATTAAGAATAACAAGTAAGAGTGCTATATTCGGCTATGCCGAATCTTATATACCCTTCACCTTTGTTGTGGATGCATTATTATTTTTTATAATTAGTATATAGGTATGTATGTACATTGCCCACTTTCAGCGTACAGCATCCTAAATTTATCAAGAACACAAAAAACAACAACAACGCCAAACGAAACAGAACACCAAAAGAAAAAACAAAATACGCAAGGCAATGACACCAACACACATCCAAACATACGTTTAATTGTATAACAAAACACAAAAGAAAAACAAAATACGCAAAGCATGCACATTCAAACATACGATTTGTTGAATTTTTGTCAAAAAAACCAACACACAACCAAACAAACGTTTAGTTGTATAAAAAAACAACAACAACGCCAAGAGAAACAAAACACAAAAAAAAAACAAAATACGCAAAGCTTGCACATCCAAGCATACGTTTTGTTGTTTTTTTGTCAAAAAAACCAACACACAACCAAACAAACGTTTAGTTGTATAAAAAACAACAACAACGCCAAGAGAAACCAAACACAAAAAAAAACACAATACACAAAGCTTGCACATCCAACCATAATTTTGTTGCTATTTTGTCAAAGCATGCAATACATTGTGTTTTTTGATGAAATTTTCAGAGGTTGTCTCGGATTTTTGCTCATATCTCCGTTATTTATGGACGGATTTTGCTGATTTTAAATAGCAAAATTCTCGAAAGTATGTCTGACAGAATTGTTGAAGATTTGGATCCCGGAGATATCTGGGGCCTTCAGAAAATTGATTTCAACAGACAGACAGACGGACAGACAGACAGACAGACAGACAGACAGACAGACAGACAGACAGACAGACAGACAGACAGACAGACAGACAGACAGACAGACAGACAGACAGACAGACAGACAGACGGACATGGCTTAATCGACTCCGCTATCTATAAGGATCCAGAATATATATACTTTATAGGGTCGGAAATGAAAAATGTAGAAATTACAAACGGAATGACAAACTTATATATACCCTTCTCACGAAGCTGAAGGGTATAAAAATAGCGTTTCACAGAACGGGTTCTAAAGAAAATTACGACATCGCTGAAGCATCAGAAATGAGTCAAATTACACTCGTAATAGAAGGTTATACGTTATTATAAATTTACCGATTTTCCTGAAAAATATACAATACTCGCGAAATTGCCGATAGTTACAGTGGTTGACAAAACAATGGAAACTTTTCCATATATTTTATTAGTGGCCTAAAATCTGAAATAATTTTTTTAAAAATTTTAACATTTTTGTAGTATTTTATTTGTATACTTTTATTAACTTAATTTAACAAACTTAAATTCTAAAAATGAGAAAACAAAATTAAAAGATTTCTTTATTACGGCATTGACAAAACAATGGAAACTTAGGTATTATTTTAACAAATATGGTCTAAGCTTTGCAATAACTCAATATTTTGTTTCGACAATGCATTGAACCAATTAAAGAGTCAATGGTCACCTTTGAAATATTTTGCCATTCCCTTATAACCGCCTCCGATAAATCTTCCTTCCTGGTGTAATTTTGGGTCCTTATTTTACGATCTACAATTTCCCATCGATTTTCTATGGGATTGAGATCTGGCGATTGGGCAGGCCACTTCAAAACACGTACCTCGTTGGATTGTAACCACTCGGTTATAACCCTAGAGGTATGTTTCGGGTCGTTGTCGTTTTGGAATCTCCAAACTAGGGGCATATTTTCCTCAGCGTATGGATACATAACATCGTTTAATATGGTTCTGTATCCTATACCTGTCATGGTATCTTTTATAATATGAATTGGGCCCATACCTTGCCCTAAGAAACATCCCCATACCATAATATTGCCACCGCCAAACTTTACAGTCTTATTTCTTACAATATTTTTCCCTTTGGTCGTCTTACAAATGTTCTCCCATCACTGCCTCTTAAATTGTATTTGGATTCGTCGGAAAAGAGGACAATATTCCATTTCTGTATCGACCAGTTTAAATGATCCCTGGCAAATTGTAGACGAGCAGAACGGTTCTTTTTAGAAATGAGTGGTTTTTTCACAGGACGATAGCAACCAAGACCAGCCTCATTTGCCCTGCGACTAACTGTTCGGGTACTTATTTCTAATTTTAGGCTATTAACAACCTCTTGAGGAGTTATTTTTGGGAATTTCTTGAACTCTATCGCTATTAAATTATCTTGTCTAGTTGTCTGTTGAGTTTTTACAGAACCGGTCTCACGAAATGTCTTTATAATTTTTGAAACTGCTGATTTATTTATTGAATATTTGTCACAGATACTTTTTGTATTTTAAAACAGCTTTAAAATCGTTTGTCCGTCTGTCTGTCTGTTGAAATCAATTTTCTGAAGACCCCAGATATCTTCGGGATCCAAATCTTCAATAATTCTGTCAGACATGCTTTCGAGAATTTAGCTATTTAAAATCAACAAAATCGGTCCACAAATGGCTGAGCTATGAGGAAAAAACCAAGACAACCTCGATTTTTTTATCTGGATTACTAAGTCATTAATATAGACAATATGGATATTTAATGATAGAATTTCAAACACATTTGCAACGACGTATATAAATAAGACCATAGTAAGATGGACCTACAATGGGTCAAAATCGGAAAAAAAAATTTAACCCGAATTTTTTTTTCACAAAAAAAAATTTAAAAAACAAAAAAAAATTTTAAAAATTTAAAAAAAAAAATTTTAAATATAAAAAAAAAAATTTAAAATTTAAAAAAAAAAATTGAAAATAATCGAAAAATAAAATTTTCCAAAAAATGAAAAAAACAACTGGAAAAAAAATTAAATTTTGTTTACCTAAAAGTATTTAAAATTTTGAAGTATAATTTGGTGAAGGGTATATAAGATTCGGCACAGCCGAATATAGCACTCTTACTTGTTAAATATTATTTTCGTTTTACACTTCTTTCTTGCGAAATAGTGAATATTTGTTGTTGTTTTTCAGTTAATTTATATAAAAAAAACTATACAAGTAAAATACTAAAAAAAAAAATTTTATTTTAAAAAAAATATTTTAAATTTTGGGCTACATATGCAATATTTGGAAAAGTTTCCATTGTTTTGTCAACCACTGTATATTTCGGAATATTCCCGATTGAGAATCGTAGACTCTAATTATTACAAATGTCACCTGAATTCAAAAATATAGTTCAAAGCAATTTCGAATACATATTTATGGTCTTCAAACCTTTTTGGCTGGCCTGAGTGATTTTTGTCTTCCTTGTCAAAATCACCACTTCTGAATATCAAAAACCATCCCTAGATCATTGAAGTCGATGGAACACATTCATCATAAGCTTTGGAGAGCAATCGGAGTGCTTCAGCAAAACTTCCTGCATATGACGCTTTGTTGGCAAAAGGAAAATTGGATCTCATACGAATTGAAACCGAAAGACATTGAAAGACGATTTTGCACGTCCGCTTGAACGCTATCAAAAAAAATTGTTCATTGAATCAGTATTTGAGATAATCCGAAGCGTAAGAGATACTATGTGAAGACCGGCTAATCAGCCGAATCGACACCAAAGCAAAATATTCATGGCGCTAAGGTAATGCTCTATATTTGGTGGGAGCAAAAGCGTCCTCTCTATTATAAGCTGCCGAAATCTGGTCACACCATAACATGAAACCTGTACGGAATGCAACTGATTCGTTTGAAGCGAATGAAACCGTAATATTCCATCATGACAACATTCGGCACATTTTGCAATACCTGTTAAAAACTGTTTATAATGAAGTGGTTGGAACGTTTCGCCTCACCCGCCTTATAGTCAAGCCCTTGCCCCGTCTGACTACCATTTGCTTCAATCGAGTATCCGAAATTGGCTTAATTCTTTCTTGGCCTCAATAGATGAGCAGTTCTTTTGGAGAAGAATCCATATATTGCCAGAAAAATGGGAAAAAGTCATATCTAACAATGGCCAATACTTTCAGTAAATTTATATTGTACAAATGTTTTAAAATAAAAGATAAAAATGTAAAAAAAAAAAAACAAAATTTTAAAGTCGTACACCTAATAATTTATGTCTCTAGTCTATCTGAAATACTTAGCGGAAAATATCTTAATTTGTAATTGTAAACACTCCCAATGATAAAAACACCGCTAACATGGTTTGACATTTGTTTAAACTGCTCTTTCTCTCGGTACTATACTCCTACAGCCACTTATTTCGTTTGCTGTTGACCATATCGGGGCAGATTATGTTGCTTTAGGTTTGACCACAATCTAACAAGTGGTGTAAAGGATAAGAGAAAACATAAAGGACTTGTCATATCAACAGACACATATAGTATGTATCATTCAACACTATACAGGGAGGACAAACAAGAAAACGTGGTAGGATATGGCAAGAGGAGAAACAAAAGTGTGTAAACAATATTTTTGGCTGGAAAGCCAGATGTCCACTATATGATTTTTGTACTACCACTGATGATGGTTTTATGATGTTTTACAAAATGTTAAAAAAAAATAGAAAATAAAACATACTACATGGAAAGTTCAGTAATAGTATGACTTAATCACCGCCACTACCATGAGAAAGATACATATAGATCTACAAATATATATGTTTAAATATACTCAATAGGGTGGGTCGATTTAGCAATCCGTATTGTGCCAATGGATTTTACAATAGAACATACTACATTTTACAATAAAACATACTACATGGAAAGTTCAGTAATAGTATGACTTAATCACCGCCACTACCATGAGAAAGATACATACAGATCTACAAATATATATGTTTAAATATACTCAATAGGGTGGGTCGATTTAGCAATCCGTATTGTGCCAATGGATTTTACAATAGCTTTTGGCATGTGGAAAAAAGTTCCACTACGACATATCAAAAAAATCATTTCGAGGCGGCCAAATTACCGGGAAAATTTTCCCTCGTAGGAACCCTAGTAACAAAATACATGTAAGGTTATTAAAATGCATTCAAAAAAATAATAAGTTATGATTTAAAATTTGTCTCCAAAATGCGATTTTCAAAATTTTCTTGGGATTTTAAATTTTTTTGTTAAATTAAAGATTAAATTAGCTTAAAAATGCATTTAAAACAATGTTAAGTAGAACTGTTCGAATAATTTGAAATTGACGATTTTCAAATAACAAATAAACCGATTAATTTGTGTCGATAATCCGATTAACTGAAATTTCTTTTTTTTTTTGAACTTTATATAGAAATATAGTTTAAAACACACAAATTTTATTTCTTAACTCGTGAATATTTCTTTCTAGCAATAGTTTTTTGTAGTATTTGTATCTATAGAATGCTTCTATGATGAACTTTGTCGTAATGAGTCCGAGGGCGATATGGACAATAGACGAAACTGGAGACATTACTGAAACGAGTCTTTTATTAGAACTTGACGAAACTAATAAAGTATTCAAGATCTAAATAAAATCCAAAAAAAACTCCAATGGTATGATACAGGATTTTATATGCTTAGAGAAAACTAAAAATAGAACTGAGAAATTGGATATTCTTTATCATGCCTTACTTTCGATTTCTACAATCAGTGAGAGAGTTTTGTCGAGTCAAGTTTTATTAAAAAGTAAAACATAATTGTTTAAAAGGAAAGCATGTAAATTATATTCTTTTTTTAAAAAGATTATTTCACTGTTTTATTGAATTGTTATGTTTTATTTGATTTTGATGTTTTTGTTTTTTTTATTAACAAAATGCTTATAAAAAAAAGTACACAAAATTCGTGTATCTCCTTCCAATATAAAATTAAAATACAAATTATTCGGTTAATCGAATAATTTAAAATTAACCGATTATTAACCGATTAAATCTAAACCTCGATTAATTATTTGCTCGATTAACCGATTAAACCAGTAACCCGATTAATTGAATCCCTTATTATTTAAAGAAATTTACAATTTCAATAACAACCTGAAGCGTATGATTAATATTTATTAAGATATTTTAATAAATAAAAATTATACGCAACGAGGAACATATTAAAGATTTGTAGCATAGTTTCGGGGGAAGATAAAATGTTTGTTAATTTTGATTTTTCTAGCAATAATTGAAATAATGATAGGATATATTTAAAACAAGTAAGAAAGTATGGTCGGTCAAGCCCGACCATATAATACCCTACACTAAGTAAAAAGCAAAAACATTTTTCTTTTAAAATTTCAATAATTTATATTTTTGAGTGATTTGCGGAATATGAGAGCTATTTCCAATTATGGACCGATCACCATGAAATTAGGTCGTGTGATTTATGTCTATATTAATGGTAACTATATTGAATTTTGTGTATATACCAGCATTTTTAAGCGATTTATGCACGTTAAAGTGATTTTCGGAAGCAGGTCTATATGGGAGCTATGACTAATTATGGACCGATCGTAACAAAATTTAGTGACATAAATTTTGTATATATAAAACTTATGTGGCGCGAAATTTGTGTAGATACATATATAAATTAAACATTTATGACCAATAAAGTCCAATTTCAAGAGGACATTTGTATGGGGGCTAGGTGAAATAATGGACCGATTTCAGCCACTTTTAATATGTACCAAATTTTATCGAAATGTCTTCAACATTGCGACCTGTACTCTGCGCACAAGGTTTACATGGACAGCCAACCAGCCAGACGGACGGACGGACGGACGGACATCGACTCAGAAAGTGATTCTAAGTCGATCCGTATACTTTAAGGTGGGTGTTAGACCAATATTTTTGAGCGTTACACACATCTGCACAAACGCATTATACCATCCCCACTATGGTGGTGTAGGGTATAAAAATCAAATTTAAAAAATAATTTTCCCGGGAATTACCGGGAAAAATTTCCCACATCGGACTCCTAGTAACAAAATATATAAAATGTTATTAAAATGAGTCAAAACAATGATAAATAAACAATGAATTTTTCTCCAAAAGGAATTTTTAAAATTTTCTTGTTAAATTAGTAAAAAAAATAAATTTGCTTAAAAATGCATTCAAAACAATGTTAAGTATTCACATTTTCCTTACAAAGATTTTTCTTCGTAAGGAAATTTTCAAATTTTTTTGGGGATTTTTTAAAAAATATTAAAATTTATTGAAATATATGAAATTTTATAATAATTTGATTCTAAATTGTACATATATTATTTAAAGAATTTTACAATTTCAAGAACAACCTGGAGCGTATGATTAATATTTATTAAGAAAACTTAATAAATATAAATTATACGCATTGAGGAACATATTAAAGATTTGTAGCATAGTTTCGGGGAAGATAAAATGTTTGTTAATTTTGATTTTTCTAGCAATAATTGAAATAATGATATGATACATTTAAAACATTTGAAATCGACGAATTTGTGTACCCTACACCAGAGTGGCAAGGGTATATATAAGTTTGTCATTCCGTTTGTAATTTCTACATTTTTCATTTACGACTCCGTCTGCATGTTGAAATCAACATTCCGTAGCCCCCAAATAACTTACATACATGATTAATACATCAAAATATCGGGAATTCTTCCGGCTCGGCTGCTATTTAAAATTGATAAAATTGACCAACAAATGGCTGAGATATAAAGAAAAAACCGGGACAACCTCGATTTTTGGCCTATTTGAGAACTATATCTGGATTACTAAGTCAGTAATATAGACAATATGGATATCTAATAATAGATATTTCAAAGTCCGTTGCAATGATGTACAGTACGGGCTCGATTTGCGCAACCGAAAGGAAATCGAGGTTGTTGCGATATTCGAAATGTTGCAATAAGCAACCACAATATATGCAATTATTTTTTATTCTTTTTTTAACAAAAACATGCATTTTAATTAACAAAAAGTAATTAAGGGTACTCATTTAAACGCTTAAGTTTCCCATTTGTTCAATTGTGCAAATTTGCGCGACGTGTTTCATGAACCACCCTTTTCAATTGTGTGCAAGTTTATACATTAAATTTCTCTCTATTTGATACAAATGTCAAATAAAAATAAATTCAACAAAAGCCTTAAAAAATAAATTTTCAAATTGTATAAATTTTAATTTTAAAAATGTTGAATGAAAGTTAAATCTTTGGAACAAACGGTGATATACATAGTTTGTAAGATTTTATTTATGTTCTAGCTGTTGGTTAATGCTTTCATATACAATGTCATTTAATACAATCATTCTGTTCTAAAGTTACACAATTTTCACATGCTCAAAATTTTTATATTTTATTTGATTTTTATTTCTTATTAATAAAAGTAAACAAAAACAGCTGATTCATCAAATGCACAATAAATTCAAGTTTGCGAGTCTAAATTGTCGCGCAAACTTATCCGAGTTGTGCAAACGAATTTCCATACATTTTTTGACAGTTCATTTGCGAGAGTATAAAAATGCACAGATTGCACAGTTTACGAGGCATATAAGCGTTTACATGAGGACCCTTATTAATTCATTTATTAAACAAAACAAAGTAAAAATAAATGGTGCAAATAAATATAATATGTACTCGAACAAATAAAAAAATATTTTAATAAAAAATAACTGTGAATAAACAGCCAAAATTCTTTATGAGAGCAGTGTCGTCGTGAAAGTATTTTTTAGGTGCCTATGATTTGGCAAATAGTTTTGAATTACGCTTCTGATTAAAAAAACAACCAGAATAAATAGAGAAGAGAATAGAATAACTTCTGAATAATATTACATATGAAAAAAATATAAAGTTGCACTTATCGCGTCTGTTTTTTGAAAAAGTTGCAGTTATAAAGACTGTAATGTTAAAAAATAGGCTGTTGCGCTAATCGGTCAGTTGCAATAATAGGTAGTTGCACAAATCGAGCCCGTACTGTATATAAGGCTATAGTCAGTTGGACCTACAATGGGTCAAAATCGGGAAAAATATTTTTAACGTGATTTTTTTTTTTCATAAAAAAAAATTTTTGTCATACATTTTTTTTAATATGTCATAGTAGAATTTTTTTCCCCTCAAGCCAAAATCTATCAAAAATCTATGGCGCAATATGGAATAATTTTTGCCTTTAAAAATCGGCCCACCCTAATACACAAGGATACCTACTGGACAGGATATACTCGCAGATTTAGAGACGTTTTATGTTTAATATGTACTTGGTCTTTGATAAGGACGACATAACTGTGTATGCTGTAGTGTCCTATATGTCTGTTTGTATTTTTATTTTGTGGTTAATTAATCACAACATGATCTACTCCTTCTAGTACACACAGACACACATATTTCAACTTTCAAGTTCATAGATGAAAGATAAAAACTTAAAATATTTACAACACAGATAAAAGGATACTAATGAACTCCTTTTATTTTTGTCTTTTTTTATTTTCAACAAAACACATGAATACTAAGTTGTACCAATACTGTTACATACATTTTTTTAATGGTTTGGTAGATGTTGAAGTATATCTCCTTTGTGGCTATATCCCTATGTTTCTGTTTGACTGCCTCCTTGTGCTGCTGCTTTTGGTTGAACATTCTTATTGGATTATTTGTATGATTTTTTATTTGTAACTAATTGCTTAAATGTAGTTATTAATCATGGGTCAGTTACGTTTCCCTTAAGGGCATTGTGCTTGATTCCTTGCTGCTAGAGTAAGTCAATATAAATCTAATTGCAGGTATTTGGCTTGTAAGAAAATAATTTCGACATTTGATTTTATAAAAAAAAAAATAAGCTATCTATATGAGCTTCAGGTATTTTGAAGTTTCTATAGAAAATATGAAGCTTTTCAGCTTCAGATTTCCATAGGAAATGTGAAGCTTTCCAGCTTCAGGTTTTCTATAGGAAAAGTGATGCTTTCCAGCTTCAGATTTCTATAGAAAATGTGAAGCTTTTCAGCTTCAGATTTCTATAGAAAATGTGAAGCTTTCCAGCTTCAGATTTCTATAGAAAATGTGAAGCTTTCCAGCTTCAGATTTCTATAGAAAATGTGAAGCTTTCCAGCTTCAGATTTCTATAGAAAATGTGAAGCTTTCCAGCTTCAGATTTCTATAGAAAATGTGAAGCTTTCCAGCTTCAGATTTCTATAGAAAATGTGAAGCTTTCCAGCTTCAGATTTCTATAGAAAATGTGAAGCTTTCCAGCTTCAGATTTCTATAGAAAATGTGAAGCTTTCCAGCTTCAGATTTCTATAGAAAATGTGAAGCTTTCCAGCTTCAGATTTCTATAGAAAATGTGAAGCTTTCCAGCTTCAGATTTCTATAGAAAATGTGAAGCTTTCCAGCTTCAGATTTCTATAGAAAATGTGAAGCTTTCCAGCTTCAGATTTCTATAGAAAATGTGAAGCTTTCCAGCTTCAGATTTCTATAGAAAATGTGAAGCTTTCCAGCTTCAGATTTCTATAGAAAATGTGAAGCTTTCCAGCTTCAGATTTCTATAGAAAATGTGAAGCTTTCCAGCTTCAGATTTCTATAGAAAATGTGAAGCTTTCCAGCTTCAGATTTCTATAGAAAATGTGAAGCTTTCCAGCTTCAGATTTCTATAGAAAATGTGAAGCTTTCCAGCTTCAGCTTCGTTAAAAAATATTTTTCTCGATTTTGACCCATTGTAGGTCCAACTTACTATAGCCTTATATACATCGTTGCAATGGACTTTGAAATAGCTATCATTATATATCCATATTGTCTATATTAATGACTCAGTAATCCAGATATATATCAAAAATACACCAAAAAAAGAGGTTGTCCCGGTTTTTTCCAATATATCGGAAGAATTCCCGATATATTGATGTATTAATCATATATGTAAGTTATTTGGGGGCTACGGAAAGTTGCTTTAAACAGACAGGCCGACAGACGGACAGACGCGTCGCTATCTATAACGATCCAGAATATACATACATATATACTTATTGACAAACTCACTTGCCACTCATGGTGAAGGGTACAAAAATCGTCGATTTGAATTTTTTTAAATATATCCTATCCTATCATTATTTCAATTATTGCTAGAAAAATCAAAATTAACAAACATTTTATCTTCCCCCGAAACTATGCTACAAATCTTTAATATGTTCCTCGTTGCGTATAATTTTTATTTATTAAAATATCTTAATAAATATTAATCATACGCTTCAGGTTGTTATTGAAATTGTAAATTTCTTTAAATAATAGGGTATTCAATTAATCGGGTTACTGGTTCAATCGGTTAATCGAGCAAATAATTAATCGAGGTTTAGATTTAATCGGTTAATAATCGGTTAATTTTAAATTATTCGATTAACCGAATAATTTGTATTTTAATTTTATATTGGATGGAGAAATACGAATTTTGTGTACAAAAACATAAAAATCAAACAAAACAAAACATAACAATTCAATAAAACAATGAAATAATCCTTTAAAAAAAGAATATAATTTAAATGCTTTCCTTTTAAACGATTTTGTTCTACTTTGTAATAAAACTTGACTCGACAAAACTCTCTCGCTGATTGTAGAAATCGAAAGTAAGGCATGATAAAGAATATCCAATTTCTCAGTTCTATTTTTAGTTTTCTCTAAGCATATAAAATCCTGTATCATACCATTGGAGTTCTTTTTGGATTTTTTTTAGATTTTGAATACTTTATTAGTTTCGTCAAGTTCTGATAAAAGACTCGTTTCAGTAATGTCTCCAGTTTAGTCTATTACCATGTCGTCCTCGGACTCATTACGACAAAGTTCATCATAGAAGCATTCTATAGAAAAAGGTCATCTCCAAATTCTTTAGTTTCAGTTTACGTACAATACTACAAAAAACAATTGCTAGAAGGAAATATTCACGAGTTAAGAAATAAAATTTGTGTGTTTTAAACTATATTTCTATATAAAGCGCTTTCCAGCTTCAGATTTTTACTGTAAAAATTTTAGGTTTGTTTTTTTATGCGAAATTACATTTTCTCGCGCTTACAATAATGTTACTCTAACGTCTGTCTCTGTGTCTGCAAAATTTACTACCCATTTATAAAATGTATGCAAATATACTTATTTACTCGCAGAAAATAAATAACATTTTTATGTCATACGAATATAAATAATGCCACTTTTTTATCACCCATTTTCCAATTACTCATACTTGCACGGGATTTTGTCTGTTTGCAGTTTTTTTTTAATTTTCTTCCATTTTTTTTTCTTTTGGAATTACTGTTGCTGAATTATTTTGCCTCTATAAAAATGCGAATAATCAAATGTGCAATTATTGATGTATTCAGCTGAATGGTTAAATTATTGCATACATTGTAATGGCGAATTGTGGACAAAAAACTGGTCTGGGAGAAGCATTTATAAATTTAAATATTTGTTTAAACTTTATTAAAGAGTGAGTCAAAAAAACCAATGCACACTTTTCCAGTCAAAACTTATCCTTGGTCAAACAAATTATATTTTTTTTAATCATAAGCTTTTAAAAATATGTCAGAACAACCTCGATTTTTTAGAAAGAAATTTAGAAAAAAAAAATTTTGTCATTAAATTTTATTCACTTATAAATTAATTTTTTTTTTTTAAAAAAATAAAAATATTGAAAAAAGGTTTAATTTGGTTATCTAAAAATATTTAAAATTTTTATTTTTAAGTATAATTTGGTGAAGGGTATGGAATATAAAATTCGGCACAACCGAATATAGCTCTCTTACTTGTTTAATTTGAAATTTGACGAGAAATGAATTCAATAGTCTTTGTAAATTATCTACAAAACTGAAATTTAAATGAAACCCTAAAACCTCTTGATAAATTTATAATTATTATTTGTTTGCAATTCTGTTGTCAATATAACATTATTTCCTCCATTATTGTTAATTTTTTTCTTTGGCTATTTTCTATATCAGTATATATTTATTTTACAAAATTAAATCATGCCTAAGTATTATGGACAAAAAAAATAAATAAAATGAAAATAATCAAAAACCCAACCAACATCAGAAATGCATTAAAACTAAATTCTATTGTGGTCAATTAGTGATGGCTAATTTAACATGATGGCTATGGGATGTATGTGAGTGTTTGGGTCCAAAATAATTACACAACAATAAGCGGCCACATTGCCATACAATGACAACAAACATCCATAAAAGCAAACCAGCAACAACATTCAGCATGCATTTCGGCCAGCAACAAAATTTAAGAGTAAAAAATTAAAGGACATTATTCGTAATCCTCTTTTAGACATACAATTTCCAATAAATGATTTTAAAACAAAAATTAAATTCTTTGGAAATTTAATAAAATTTTATTTGCTTTCTCAGAGATAGCACGATATGAGTTGTTGTAGATGGAATCTCATATTGGTGGGGTATTTAGCTCTATTGACTCACTGGAACATCGTCGTAATGTGGGTTGTGTTTCACTGTTCTGCCGATATATCGCGATACTACAATTGAATATGCTCTGCAGAAATTTGGGAACTTGTTCCCGAAACCCGTAGTTTTTTTGCCCGTAGTTTCTTTGCCAAGGGTTCATCAATTCGTGAATGACTTGAAAGTGCATCACACAATACATTACAGTGAAAATTCGGACATATGCACTAATGATTCTAAAAAAAAACACTTTCTTTTAAATCAAAAATCTATTTTCCATATTTAAAATAATTGGACTATAAACGTGTTTCTATGTCAGTAAAAAGTGGTTGAAATAGATAAAGAACTGATCACCGATTATCACTTTTACTCTTGAGAACTTATTAATGCATTCTGAACGTGTCTAGTCACTCTAAATAGCACATAAAAATCACTTTTTACGTTAGCAATTATTTGTTTTTTGTTAAATAGTATGATCAAGTCCACACTTCTATGTTGTGCTGTATTATTTACTCGGCTGAGGCGTTTGGAATGGGGATCAGTGAGTGGACCCTCAATGTCACACATTTAAAAAAAAATTGCCGAAAAGCCATTTATGATCCGAAATTTAAAATATAGATAGTCCTTGAGAAGGTCTACAAAAATATGCTTTTATCTGTAGGTTATCTCTTTTAGTTCAAGAGATATTTAGGTTTATTTTTTTTAAATTTTGATCAATCTTTATTTTGTATTTTATATATGATGGGCCTACGAAAGGTCGAAATTAGTTTTTTATATATGACGTATATTTGCGATAAAATTCTAAAGAAAGTAAAAAAAACAAAACTTTGTATGCTTGTGTTTTTAAGTCTTTTCCCAAAAAAGTCCCCATATTTTTTATTTTATAAAAAACTAATTTTCTTCGTGGCTATATACACTTTTCTATGATCTGAAAAGGGAACTTAATGCAAAAACGTAGTAAGTAAAATTTGACTAACTTAAGCGGATATTGTAGCCCCCAGACCTATCCAAACTTGGCCAATTTTGAAACCAAATTTTAGGTTTGAGTAAAAAATTCTAAAAACGCAAAGCACCGATCCTCAAAAACTCATCATATTTGTATAGCCCTATATATTGTTTATACACGTACAGAACGTTTTTACTATCATACTGTAAATAACATCAAAGTGGGCTATTTTCTAAAAAAACTCAGTTTTTGAAACACATTTTCCCCGTTTTAGGAATTTTGATGTATGAGAACAAAGAATGGCAACATCAGTGATGCCATTGACTTAAGAACATTTAGATCTATATTATTTCCAAATTTTATTGTGATGTCTGAACTGTTCAAATTTTACATTAATTCAAAGTTTTTATTTTTCTTGATGGAAAATCACCATTTTATAATATTGTTAGTTTTTAAGGTAAAATATGTCCAAAAAAACACAAAATTAATTCATTTCACTAAAATGTCAATCTCCAAGTCATAAGGTTTCCACCGATATCAAAAACTTATAACTTATAAAACTTTCAAACATTTTTTATGTTTTTTCATATCTTGCATCAAGCCGGTCTTGCGCGATCAAGATTGGATAAAGTGATGCGCCCGGATCATACCGATAATGATTTGCCCATTCTTCGTTATTCCAGCACAATAGAGAAGTATACACTCGAACATACATTTTTAACAAAAAATTTTTGTTTTAGAGTCAAAAAATAGTAAGAAACTAAAATTTTTAAGCTATAAAGTGATTTTTGACAGCTATTTAGAATGCCTAGATATGTTCGGATTGCATTGATATGTTCTCAAGAGTTATTCAGATTTACCGTAGCTAGAACTTTGCAAAATATTATATTATATATAATATTGAAAAATTACGAGTCCCTGGAAGTTATTTTAAAAAAAGTAAAAAAAAAAATTTTCTTCCTATATTTTTTCAACAAAAGTGCACGAAAAAGCTATTTTTTGGAAACAAATTTTAACAAAATTTATTTGGCGGTCACCAAAATGGGCAAACTGACCTTTGGTAGTAGAGTCGAACCTATATAGCCATGATCTTGTGTTTTTGCAAAAGTCTTCATTTGTTGCATAGTGTAATTTGTGATCACCTATATTTCCAACCAAAGCTCGATTTTACAAATAAAAATCA
This sequence comes from Calliphora vicina, assembly GCF_958450345.1. NCBI lineage: Eukaryota > Metazoa > Arthropoda > Insecta > Diptera > Calliphoridae > Calliphora > Calliphora vicina. The sequence goes on along the minus strand of NC_088784.1, from coordinate 95,861,289 downwards.
ACGGAAAGACAAATGTGCTATAAGTCGGTAAATAGTGGTCCAAGTAGAAAAACGACGATAATCTGTGATCACTTATATTTGCAACCCAAAATTTATTTTTGATATGAAAATGAACCAAAACATAAACGTGGCTATAAGTCGGTAATAGTAACTATTCTTTTCCCCTCTTTATGGCAAATGGAATAAGTTTTAAAAGAACTGCTAATCTTTTGAGGCCAAGAACCAATCAATCCAGTTTCGGCTACTCTGTCCGGAAGTGAAGCGTCCTACGTGGAAAAAATTTCTCAGGAATTCCAGGGAATATTTTTTGTTCATTTTCGGGAAATGTTTGTCGGGAATTTCTTTATAAGTTTTCTTCTAAAAGTTACAATTTTCAGATTCGTTTCGATGGCCAAATTTGTTGCTAATTGAATCATTCTATTATATGCATAGATTTTTTCGGTTCTAGCAACAGATAGTCAGTTGACAAAGAAGTATTACGATTGAAATAACGAATTGTTTTTCACACAACTCTAGCCACAAGAAAAATTTGGTTATTAAGAATGAATCTGATTTAAAGTTTATGCTCTTAAAGGAATTATTAAGATATTATTCATATTTAGAGAAAATAATAACAATAATAGTGGTTCAAATTTGTTTATCTGCAATCAGATATGAAAAATGTCTCTAACTACGCATGTTTAACAGATTTAACATAGTCGAAATTCTTAAGTTTTTTAATTAAACAATGAATTTATTGATTTTATACTGAAACGGGAATGAAACGATTTTTTAATTTCCTCCCGGGAAAGAAAAAAGTCCGGGAAATTAGGAACCCTATTTTGAATGAATCCAGCTGCTTGTTGATTAAGTAGGCACCAATGATTTTGGAAGCTCTTGTTGAGCTTTACAACATAAAATTGCAATAAATGACATTTGTGTACCCTTAAAAATCACATACAAGTTCTTAAAAACAATAACAGCGTTCAAAAGATACGCCAATAGTATTTTAATATTAAACTTACTTATGGAAATGCCTATAAGTAATATAGATATGATTACTTTATTACAATCTACCACAGCATAAAAAAAATTTTGCATAAAACATATGAAATGATTATCAAATAATAAGCTAACGCCCCCGCCCTAAAGAAAACATTCATAGCTGCTGATGCCTTTGCTGTTGAACTTTGTTGGCGAAATCCTTTATCCTTTATTTAGTTTTTCATTTCATCTTTATGTTTACATTCAGTTTTGTTGCATAAAAATTCTTCAGAGAATAAAAGCCAAAAGGCCAGCTAAAGTTTCATTTACATTGGGGAAACATTGATGATTCTAATAAAAAAAAAACGTTTTTAATTCACTTTTTCCTCTTTCTCTCACACTCTTTGTCCTTAAAGTCAGCTTGGAAAATGGCAGGCATTTTCCGGTTATTTTACTAAATGTGGTCAGAGTAAATTCTATATGAAATGATTTTCATATTTTTCTTTTTTTTTTGCTTTTAAGTCTATGAGGATTTTTCATTTGCTTTAGTATTTGTTCATATCATTTTAGTTTGCTAAGGGTTAGGGAGAATGGAATGCTATTGCTGCTGGAACTACTGTTGCTTTCAAATGCCATTAGTAGCTTCATTTGTAGACCAACCACAGCAGTGGCCGCAGTCAGACATGTTAGACTTTTTTTCGCTGCTCTGGAATTCGACTATGTTGGATTAATTTGTTGGATTGTGTACATGGATTTACACATGCAGCAGGAGTATTATTTACAGGGTGTTTGAAAAATTCAATGTCTTTGATGGAATTTATCTCCAAGTGTTAAGGGATTTTGTGGATTAGCAATATTATTCCTATAAAACAATATTTGAATAAATTTAAAAAGTATCTACTAGTTTTGTGAATAAGACCAATGTGTGATTTAAATATTTTGTATTTTAAAAATATGTCATCTTCATTCAACACCCTGTAAAGTTAACATTGTGCTTTTCTCTCATGTAGATGGGAAACGATAAGGATTTTATATATAAATCATAAATTTGCAACGTTAAATCAGTTCTGTTTGTTAAAGTCTGAAGCAAACGTACGATATTTATACAAAAAAATAAGTATTTCCGTTGAATGTTATCAAAAAAAAAATGAGCAGTTGGAATATTCAGGGGGATTATCAATTAATTAAGATCAAAAACTAAAAGCGAAATAAAGCAAGTTAAATTTGGGGTTTTTCGAAAGCCTTAAAGCTCAACGTACAGGTTCTAGGCTCTTATTCTCCCATAGATTCTTGATAAAATTCTAAAGATAAATTTTAAAAATGTTGGTATTAATGCAACAATACATTAACTCTTTGCTGTTTAGTGGTCACTTTTCTAACCACCTTACCTGCAGTCTTTAAAACATTTTTATTGACATCTATTGTAATTTTTTATGTTTTTTTGAAAAACTCTGTCGTCGGGTGCTCTGGTTAAATTAGGGCCTCATTTTATTAAAAGAAACGACAAACGTTAAACACAATTTATATGGAAAATATTCAAATTGTTAACGTTTCTGAACGCTTCGTTTTACAAAATGAGTCCCTTAATATATTAGTTGCATAATTTTGTAAGCCGTAGTTTTTCTAAGTGGCTTTCATCAAATTTAGTGTTACTTTGTTATTTAGTCAAGATCAAAATCCAAAAAAACTTAAAAAAATTCGATGTTTTTTTACTTTCCGGTCCATAGGTAGCAAATTGTTCAAAATTCAAGAAAACAATCAACTACGAAAATGTACCCAAGATCTCAATAAACAACTTTCTAGAACATATGAACTTTCTAGGAATGATTCTTAACAACGTTTAGGTAGGTCAATATATGTTAGTAAGAAAAACCTAAGGAATTAATTGTTTTGGGCCATAAACTATACAATTATTATAAACTAAAGCATACTTTTAGGCAGCTTTAAAAAAAAATATTTCTAAATTTATTTAGATTTTTTGCGATTTTGATCTTGAAGATGAAATTTTTTTTGATATTATATGTTCACAATTTTTGTTCTTTATGACAATAGCTACAACTTTGCCTCTGAGAGTAAATCAAAATTCTGAACTGTTTGCAAGATATGAGCATGAGGAAATGATCACTTTTTTTGCACCATATCTTTGGGAGCCCATAAAAAAAGCATAACTTTGGGCAAAACTGGGAGACAAGGGTCTCTTTTTTTTTGTCTTTTATCAGGTACTGGTGTCCGTATATGGTTATATTTCTATGACTTGAAAAATTACACAAAGTGTTACTAACAATGAACGTGAATATTGAAGATATTTTGTCTTGAATCCGACGAAGAAGAGAATTATGAGGAGAAAACCTATACGATGGTGCTCGGGGACATACTTTTGCAGCTCCATCCAAAATTTGATGGTGATTCTGATTCGAAATTTATTCAAAATGATTTGCTTTCAAAGGCCACTACGAAAATGTTTATAATAACTGTCTTTAATGCCAACCCCCATGGTGGTTAATAAACTAACCACCCCATTCCCTAAAAACCTATATTTTTATTTTTTTCTTATTTTTCATAATAAATCAGCTTTAATTAAAGTAAAAATTCAATTTTTTATAACCTTAAACACATAAAACTGTGGCTGAAATAGTTAAACAAATTTTAAATCGGATTTTTGAAAATTATATAAAACATTTTTCATTTTTTGGTTGCAGATGGAAATGGACAAACGCATCATATTTGGACAATAATTCATATAGGAACTTTCTTAAAACCTAAACTTTTTCTGTTAGATTTCATTTTATATGTGGCCTTCTTTTAAATGATGGACAGATAACTTTTGCCATTGTTTGAACTTAGGGCCTCATTTTGTAAAACGAAGCGTTCAGAAACGTAAGCAATTTGTATTAAGAATACTGGGAAAAGGGTTTGAAACTTGAATGTTTTCCATACTAAATTTGATTAACGTTTGTCGTTTCATATTATAAAATGAGGCCCTTAAAAACCGAAATATGTTTCAAAAATTTAGTTTTTAGCAGATATATTTTAATGAATATCAGCCCTCGATATATTTTTTCATTGTTTTCAAACATAATTTAATTCTTATTGCTGCTAATGATTCTCTATTTCAAGCCTATTAAATTATATTTATACTATTTGTCGTTTTTCTCATTCTATAAACAAATTTGTTTGTTTAACTTTACATCTTTTAATCAAGCGTTGCAGCAGTTTTTATACATTTCAATTGTCTAGGCAGGAAAATCAGTATTGCAACATAAAAAAAAAATACTTAAAATGAAATGAAATGTACGAATGGATGGCTAGCAATGGCAACAATTCAATGCAATTGTTAAACAGCAGAGAAAGAAAAACAGTTGTCTGCAACAATGCCATGAATGGCATTCGATCGGGCAGAAAAACCACAACGAATTGAACACAAGCACACATTTTCTCCCACGCATTTTCAAAATACACCCAGTGCTTTTTAATGCATTTATAAAATAACCAGAGGAATTTGTGAATAATTGTTGGTAAAAGTTGAATAGAGTATTCGGTGAGACATGTTTTTGAATTGATCTCATTATTTAAAAACCATAGCCGAAACATATGCTTTAAATAACAATAATATTTAGAATTCGAGAGTATGCTATGCTAAACTAATAATTAGACTCCTAAAACTATGCTGTACAATATAATCTGGATCTAAATATCAATAAGTAATCGTCCCAAATAGCAACTAACCATCTTGGTAACCGAATTCGAAATTGTGACCAACGGAATACTTTAATTTTACCACCATTTCTAGCCATCTGCAAACAATTTGGCTTAATTTTAGCATTCGGGTTTGTTATCCTGCCAACGGAATTTGTCAGAGTATAATGAAATCCAATTTACAATAACAAAGAACAAATTGCATACAATTTTATTTTTTACTCTCCTGCATATAATTCTTCTCCACTTCAGAGTGTTTTTATTTTTTAAACACAATCAATGATGCATTAAAATGTGTCGAGCATGAGAACATGGATTTGTGTCGATGAGTGCACTCTGGTGCGAGTGTGGAAATCAAACAATGCGTATTGCAAAGTACTGAACAAATGTTACTGCTGCAAAACAAAACAATAACAACCAACGCTATAGCAACAATTTTATTAATACCGTAAATATCCCTTCATCCCTATTAGCCACTAAAAATCACCAATAGATTTACCCACCGACCTACTTGCCAGGCTTTTGATAGGTGCATTAAACACTGTCATGTCATTGGGGGTCAGTCGTTACTTTTCTTCGGATTTCCTTGTGTCAACTCTCTGATTGCACATTGTGTTGAGTTTTTTCAAATGAAATTCATATTAATCCCACGTTATTTTTTGGCAAATTCGTTAGCCACTATGTAACGGATTGCTATTTGATTTCGCTATCAAACATTTAAGTAATATGGAGTTTATGTTGGCGAATGGTAATACAGAGGTAACCAGCTGACGCAGCTTGTTACTTTTTATTCGCATAATCACATTTATTAAAGACCATTGGGTGCCCTGATAGACTAATCGATAGTGTGCTGAACTATTAATCTAAGGGTTGCGGGTTCGATTCCCGCCTGAGACTCTGGGTGTATCTGCAGACAAGCTAAACGCTGTATGTTAGACCCCAATGTATATTTTCCTCAAGTTTCATTAAAACCGGCCCAAAAATATATAACATTTCGCTATCTTTTCTTTAGAAATTCCAAATATTGAAAAACTTGAACTTTGACCTTCACGATTTAAGGTTTCGTTTTCCGATTGTAGTAAAACTTGCAGACCATAATTAAAATTACCAGGATTATAATATTATGAATAAGTTTAACTTAAAATTTAAAACATTAAGGAAATTGGGCTCATTCGCCTAAAAATGGACAAAAAATTTGTTTTTCTTGAAAATCGCAAAATTTAAATCGCAAGTACGGAAAAACTGTAAGAGGTATTGACATAATTTTTTCATACTTGTATTCCCTATTTTGATCTCAATAAAGTCCAATGTGATGATCAAAAAATTCTGAAATTTGTTAAACAAAATTTTTAAAAATTTGAAAATGCAGATTCGAAACGGCCGTTAAAAAAAATATTTTTTTTGGCCATACTTGCGAATAGGTTAACGATATCCTACGAAGACAAAAACTCGTACACAAGTAAATACGGATATATTTTAAATAAAAATTAGCTTTTATTTTAATTTTTCTCGAAATATGTTAATTTTTTTCCTAAATTTTATGTTTACATGGCCTGAAACACGAATGGTCTGGCGAATTTGTAATAACTTTAAAATTTTTTAACCAAATTTTGTCATTTATATCTCATTACAACGATAATTACGTACATATTTCGATTCTTTTGCATTCAATTGCAAAAGTATTTGTTTAGTAGCAAAATTTTTTCAAAAACTGAAAAACTTGCATTTTTCTTTAATTTTGGCGATAATACAGTTTTTGGGTCATTTTGACCCAAAGGAGATTCAGGGTTAATTTCCAAAATATTTTTTTAAACCCTACACCACCATAGTGGGGAGGGTATTATGCGTTTGTGCAGATGTTTGTAACGCCCAAAAATATTAGTCTAACACCCACCTTAAAGTATACCGATCGACTTAGAATCACTTTCTGAGTCGATTAAGCGATGTCCGTCCGTCAGTCTGGTCGGCTGGCTGGCTGTCCATGTAAACCTTGTGCGCAGAGTACAGGTCGCAATATTGAAGATATTTCGATCAAATTTGGTACATACTATTTTTTCGGCTAAAGGACCAAGCCTATGGAAACTAGCTGAAATCGGTCCACTATTTCACCTAGCCCCCATACAAATGTCCTCCCGAAATTGGACTTTAGCGGTCATAAATGTTTTAAAAATTTTGTTAGGATCGGTCCATAATTAGTCATAGCTCCCATATAGACCCGCTTCCGAAAATCAATTTAACGTGCATAAATCGCTTAAATTTGTAGGTAAACACACAAAATTCAACATAGTTAACTTTAATATAGACATAAATCACACGACCTAATTTCATGGTGATCGGTCCATAATTGGTCATAGCCCCCATATAACCCCACTTCCGAAAATCACACTACTTAGTGTAGGGTATTATATGGTCGGTCTTGACCGACCATACTTTCTTACTTGTTTAATGTTATATTCATTAATATAAATAAATCTACATATTTATAGAAAACAATGCAGAAAGTTAAAGAGTTTCACCTATTTATTCCATATAAATAGTATAATTTTGCATATATCAGAACTTTGACCTCGATGCGCGACCAGAAATCGTAGCACTTAACATATAGGCCTAGTGTCACAATATTCCACCCGGCACTCTTTGAAATCTAAAAAAAATAGACGATGATCTGTGATCACTAGTATTTTCCGCTTAATATCTATTTTTATATAAAAAAATTACAAAATCTAAAATCGCTTATAATTTATTAAATAGAGGTCCTAGAGGAAAAAGGGCGATAATCTGTGATCACTCATATTTTCCACCAAATATCTATTTTTATATGAAAAAATCTAAAATCGCTTATAATTTATTAAATAGAGGTCCTAGAGTAAAAAGGGCGATTATCTGTGATCACTCATATTTTCCACCAAATATCGATTTTTATATGAAAAAATTAAAAAATCTAAAATCGCTTATAATTTGTTTAATAAAGGTCCTATAGCAAAAAGGGCGATAATCTGTGATCACTCATTTTCCACCAAATATTGTTTTTTATATGAAAAAATTTAAAAACCTAAAATCGCTTATAATTTGTTTAATAGAGGTCCTAGAGTAAAAATGGCGATAATCTGTGATCACTCATATTTTCCACCTAATATCGATTCTAAACTCTAAAATCGCTTATAATTTGTTTAATAGAGGTTCTATAGCAAAAAGAGCGATGATTTGTGATCACTCATATTTTCCACCAGTTACCGATTTTTATATGTAAAAATTAAAAAATCTAAAATCGCTTATAATTTCTATAATAGAGGTTCTATAGCAAAAAGGGCGATGATTTGTGATCACTCATATTTTCCACCAAATATCTATTTTTATATGAAAAAACAAAAAAATCTAAAATCGCTTATAATTTGTTAACTAGAGGACCTAGAGCAAAAAGGGCGATACTCTGTGATCACTCATATTTTCCACAAAATATTGATTTTTATATGAAAAAACAAAAAAATCTAAAATCGCTCATAATTTATTAAATAGAGCTCCTAGAGCAAAAAGGGCGATAATCTGTGATCACTCATATTTTCCGCTAAATATCGATTTTTGTATGAAAAAATTAAAAAATCTAAAATCGCTTATAATTTGTTTAATAGAGGTCCTAAAGCAAAATGCACGATAATCTGTGATCACTCATATTTTTCACCAAATAACGATTTTTATATGAAAAAATTTAAAAACCTAAAATCGCTTATAATTTGTTAAATAGAGGACCTATATATATAAGGGCGTTAATCTGTGATCACTCTTTTTTTCCACCAAAAATTGATTTTTATATGAAAAAACAAAAAAATCTAAAATCGCTTATAATTTATTAAATAGAACTCCTAGAGCAAAAATGGCGATAATCTGTGATAACTCATATTTACCACCGAATATAGATTTTTGTATGAAAATATTAAAAAATCTAAAATCGCTTATAATTTGTTAAATAGTGGTCGTACAGCAAAAAGACCGATAATCTGTGATCACTCATATTTACCTCGAAATATCGATTAGTTCATTAGAAAATGTTCAGTTTGATTCGGTTAAGGTGGAATATTAGCTTCTAAACCTAAAAGCACCGTGATCTTTTGAAATTATTAAGACATACGTATATTGTTAAACAAATGTCTAACCAACCGAATGTGTATTTTATTAAATTTATTCGGTTACAATAATAAATTATATACTTACTTAAAGAATTTGTTTGGTACTTGGGATTCTCATCTCTATATTATTTAGTTAATGACAAAGAATTTTAAAAATACACAAAAACAAAACAATTAAATTGTTATATTCATTAATATAAATAAATCTACATATTTATAGAAAACAATGCAGAAAGTTAAAGAGTTTCATCTATTTATTCCATATAAATAGTATAATTTTGCATACATCTGAACTTTGACCTCGATGCGCGACCAGAAATCGTTGCCCGATTTGGCTAAAATTTTCAGCACTTAACTTATAGGCCTAGTGTCACAATATTCCACCCAGCATTCTTTGAAATCTAAAAAAAAAAAATCGGCTGTCACTCTAATGTTTATACCCTACGCCACCATACTGGGGAGGGTATAATGCGTTTGTACAGATGTTTGCAACGTCCAAAAATATTAGTCTAACACCCACCTTAAAGTATACCGATCGATTTAGAATCACTTTCTGTGTCGATTAAACGATGTCCGTCCATCCGTCTGGGTGGTTGGCTGGCTGTCCATATAAACTTTGTGCGCAGAGTACAGGTCGCAATTTTGAAGTTATTTCGATCAAATTTGGATCATATAATGCTTTCGGCCCAAGGACAAAGTCTGTTGAAACTGGCTGAAATCGGTCCATTATTTCACCTTTCCCCCATACAATGTCCTCCCGAAATTGGACTTTATCGGTCATAAATATTTAATTTATATATGTATCTTCACAAATTTCGCTCCAAATAAGTTTTATATATACGAAATTCATGTCAACAAATTTTGTTAGGATCGGTCCATAAGTAGTCATAGCTCCCATATAGACTCACTTCCGAAAATCACTTTAACGTGCATAAATCGCTCAAAAATGTTGGCAAACAGACAAAATTCAACATAAATAACTTTAATATAGACATAAATCACACTACTTAATTTCATGGTGATCGGTCCATAATTGGTCATAGCTCCCATATAAGGCCCACTTCCAAAAATCACTCAAAAATATAAATTATTGAAATTTTAAAAGAAAAATGTTTTTGTTCTTTTACTTAGTGTAGGGTATTATATGGTCGGGCTTGACCGACCATACTTTCTTACTTGTTTTTTTTTAAATTGGAACACAAGCGAAGAAATAGGATCGTTTTAAATATTGAAAATCCCGAGCTGTCCTTCTTTGGAGGACAAGAGCGCGCGGCTCTTGTGCAATTTCATGTGCAATTTCATTCAAATCGGACTAACCGTTTAGAAGTTACAGATTTATATCCCTTTTTTTACACCTCTGTGCATCACAGGAAACCTGTACCGTTTGAAACGAGCATTGGCCTAAAAACGCACATAATATGCAGGCAGACATGCATGAAACCGTAATATTCCATCATGACAACACTCAGCCAAATGTTGCAATACCTGTTAAAATGTATTTAAAATGAAGTGGTTAAGAAGATTTGCCTCACCTGCTTTATAGTCCAGATCGTGCCCCATCCGACTACTATTAGTTTCGATCGATGCAGAAAGCTGTTTGTGGAATACGTTTCACTTTGGAACAGCTTATTTGATATTGGTTTGATTTGTTCTTGGCCTCAAAAGATGAGCAGTAATTTTGGCACGGAATCCATATGTTGCCTGAAAGATGGGAAAAGTTCATAGCTAAAAATAGCCTTTGAATAAATTTATATTGTAGAAATGTTTCAAAATAAAAGCTAAAAATTTTAAGAAATTTCACATTTTTTAAATGTTTTATTATGCTTCTGAATTTTTTTGTTTTTAGTTTAGTTTTTTTAATTTTCATTTTAATTTCCTTTTTGAAAATATTGTAACTCCCTCATACACATACGAGTATATTTGATTATGTGGAAACACACGCACACATCCGATTTTAAAATCAACATCCGTTTAACAACTAAATGAAGTTATAATAGTTTGAGTTGTTGGCATGATAATAGATTGGAGAGGTGTAGTATCACAAATATGCAAAAAAAAACATCTATGGTTGGCTTTTATTTATTTTAACATCTTTTTTCAGTTTGCCAACAAAATCATTAACATATAAATGTCACTGCATAAATGGCGAAAAATATCCACAAACATACAATACATACAATGCTCTAACACTGTCACTATAGAGCACACATTAACAGACATTTTTACATATTGAATGTAAAATCGTATCAAAACCGGATACTCACACTTTGCTATAAACTGTCATGGAAATATTTACACACATTTAACGTTTATATTGTGGATGCCACATTTTGCGGTACAGCTTAATTATATCCAAACCTTATGGTTACCTTCAGTTACCTTTTCATATAATGGGCGTATTTTATGTTGCATTCATATGTGCAAGAGTAGATGGCCGGGCTTCAAAATATCTAGAAGTTTGGAATTAGGGATTCTAAGCGATCTTTTTGTAATGGGTATTTAAATGTAGTTTTCAATCATACTTGTTTCTATATATCACCTCTATAAATCATGGTAGAGATTTAAATGTTTGTTTTGTCTGCAGCATTTGATTGATTAGACAATATCAAAGAATCAAACATAATTTTGATTATAGGTTGCAGATCCCATAACGCATATATATTTTGGGTTCTTATGAAAATTAATGTTATGTCCGTCGGTTTGTCTGTCTTGAAAAGAACAAATTGATTTTTGTTATGCTGACTCTGGTCTTGAAAAAATAGAGGAAAGCTTTAGTAAAACTGTCGATCAACTAAGGCTAATGAAAGTTCCCTCCATGGTGGAACTCAGAGATATCTAAGCTACGTAGGGAATAACGTAGGGCCTTTAATACTAGCTATAATAACAAATTGTTGAAAAACCTACCGTGGGATCCGTGTCTGCTATGTCTGTCTAATGGACAATGAATGGGAGCGTATTATAAGCTTTTTAATGATGTCGGAAATTAAGCTTGATGAGCTTTCCATTGCATCGAACTGGATCAAAAGGTCTCTCCAATATATACTTTTAAAAGCATTTTAGAGAGAGAGTAATTTTCGTAAGTTAGTAGTTTTGTGCAAACTGCATCCTCTAACTATTGTTTATAATTTTATTTTGTATGTCAATGTTTTTATGCGAGAATGCATTAAATTGTTGCCTGCCTTCACATGTTTAATATTTCATGACCTAATTGACATTTGCTAATGATTTTAGTGGCTTAAATAGAGATGGCATTTAAATTGCAGCGACACGGTTAGTGAACAGAAAAAGCAGGATATAAATATATATTAGAGGTAAATTTAAACTTAAATAATTTTAACTATAGTGTGTCGGAGACATACAGTTAGAGTGCTTGAAAAAAATATAAGGTATGTACAAGGTGGCGCTAAAGTAATCCTCCTATCAGAAAATGCTATAAATTTTGCGATTGGCCCCTAATGTCAGTTCTGTTTTGACATTTGTGTAGTAAACACATGCGAAATACACGTTAATAAACAATGTTACACGGCTCCAGAACGCGGAATATAGCTGACTATTTTTTTTTTTTAATTACAGCCAAAAAACATCGGAAGTTAATTTTTGCGCCACCTTGTATATGAGATTACAGAATAAGTTGATCGCGACAGTGTCTTGGCTAGAGAGTTACACCGCACATGGCGGTGTAACTATTTATCATGCACAAGTATAAATTGAAAAAATCATGACTTTAATATTAACAAGTAAGAAAGTATGGTCGGACTTGACGACCATATAATACACTAAGTAAAAGAGCAAAAACATATTTTTTTTAAAATTTCAATAATTTATATTTTTGAGTGATTTTCGGAAGTGGGCCTTATATGGGAGCTATGACCAATTATGGACCGATCAGCATGAAATTAGGTCGTGTGATTTGTGTCTATATGAAAGTTTACTATGTTGAATTTTTTGAGTATACCAACATTTTTAAGCGATTTATGCACGTTAAAGTGATTTTCGGAAGCTGATCTATATGGGAGCTATGACTAATTATGAACCGATCGTAACAAAATTTGGTGACATGAATTTTGTATATATAAAACTTATTTGGATCGGAATTTGTGAAGATACATATATAAATTAAACATTTATGACCGATAAAGTCCAATTTCGGAAGGACATTTGTATGGGGGCTAGGTGAAATAATGGACCGATTTCAGCCAGTTTCAATAGGCTTGGTCCCTGGGCCGAAAAAATAATATATATCAAATTTTATCGAAATATCTTCAAAATTGCGACCTGTACACAAGGTTTACATGGACAGCCAGCGACCAGCCAGCCAGCCAGACGGACGGACATCGTTTAAACGACTCATAAAGTGATTCTAAGTCGATCGGTATACTTTAAGGTGGGTGTTAGACTAATATTTTTGAGCGTTACAAACATCTGCACAAGCGCATAATACCCCCCCACTATGGTGGTGTAGGTTATAAAAATTGCAAATGCTTTAAAAGAATTATGTTTTTCATAAGTTTTAAATTTCTAGAGACCACTGCATTCGCATTAAAAGTGAATGTATATTCATAAGTTGATTATATTAAGTCATTCAGAGAATTCTTAACAAAAGTTTTATTTTCGACAGTGAATAAAAGTAAAGGATTTTATATACTTATATTTAATATACTTAGAAAACAGAGGTAGACCAAGGAAAGGTAAGTATGATAACACTAAACGACTGCCAAAAAGGGCTACTCGTGCATAACATTTTTTGGCGAGTTGAATACAAAATTTTAAATCATACGGGCAGTTTTCGAGATATGTGCACTTTTAGGTTTTCATTGATAACTGAGCTTTTTACAAGTTTTATCTCAGGAACGTGAAATTTAATTGAAAATGTAAAAACCTATTTATGGTTTCAAAACCTACAATCTACTTTTCAGTTTAATATTTAATTATGATTTCGGGAAAATGTAATTAATTGCAAAATTCTTATTTTCAATTTTGTTTGTGGCTAAAACAATTTAAAAAAAATTTTAAATTTTTAAAAATTCTTAAAAAAAATTTTAAAAATATTTACATACATGATTCATACATCAATATCTGTTCGGTTGCTATTTAAATCGGTGGAAATCGGCCCACAAATGGCCGATTCTATATCTGAATTAGTAAGTCGTTAATATAGACAGTACGGATATATAATGATAGACATTTCAAAGACCTTTGCAACATCATAGTAAGTCGGAACTCAGTAGGTCAAAATCGGGAAAAAAGTTTTAACTGGTTTTTTTTTCAACAAATTTTTTTTTTTTTAAATAAAAAAATAATGTTTGGCTTTAAATTAATTTTTCACTAAAAAATTTAAAAAAAAATTTTGAATAAAAATAAAAAAAAAAAATTTCATAAAAATGTTTGAAATTTTTACTTTAAAATATAATTTGGTGAAGGGTATATAAGATTCGGCACAAACGAAAATATCTTTCTTACTTGTTTTTGTTTTGTCGATTCGGCTTCTTAAAGTTGTAGTTATCAGACACTGTATAATTGACACAACTGACACAATATGTTGTATAAAGGAACACTGATAACCACTTGTAGAATATCTAAAATGTTCTTAGTCTATCTGATAAAGAAAAGGAACAATGCTCTCTTAGATGTTGGTAGGAACTCAATTAGGCTGCTTACAGTTATAGTTACCGTTGAAGAGGTGGAATCCCTCAATACAGGATATCTTTGTGTACTCGCCAATATTAATAGATTAGGTATCCTACATAGCTGTAGAAAAACCGCTTCTGACCTAACATAACTTTCCCAAATATGTATGACATTTAAGGATCCTTATGATTTTGATGATGATTATTTTGTAAAATGATTGCTTAGGCACACATAATGCAATAATATGCTTCGCTTAACATTTTGCATTATGAGTAGTATTTGTGTATGATTGTAAATAGTTGATGTATGTATGAGAATATGTGTTTCTTCCCAGCAGTTCTTGGAGACTGTCCCGAATTAATGATTTTACCTATGATTTAGGATGACAACGAGTTACATAACTAATTACGTGACTAGTTATTTTAACACGTGCATTTCCTAAGTAGGGGGTCATTTTACCCTTTTTGATTACAATGAGACAGTTGGTCCAAAGTAGTCAACGCATTGGATCATTCCGGTTTAAAATCAGTTACCATCATCCGACAACTCTCCAATAGATTACTTTTGGTTTGTAAACTAAAGTGACAATTGCCTTCACTCTAGGTTGCATGGGATATCAGTATACTTAAGCAAAACGAAAATAAACTATATGAGAATTATATCAATAGTCTGCTTTTACACACTGCAAGTTTACTTGAAGCAAGTCTCTGCGATTCCCTTTTAAACTTGCACGTCTGTTTACACACAGCAAGGTTGTTTTCAATAGTGTATGTCAAAACCTAATAGACGCCATAGTGAAAATGAGAAAACAAAAGAGAATTGAAGAGACTTGCCAGTACAAGCAAGTGCGTACCCTTTCATCTTGCCTCTCTCTACTATAAACTCAGACTTGCGGCAAGAAAACTTGCCCTGTGTACAAAAAAGCAGACAAACAATTTGTGTAAAACCTGTTTGTACGAATTACTCACAAAAAATTGCATAATAAAATGAACGTTAAATGTGACTACACTCTAGATTACTTAGCGACACTTAAGTGACAATTGTCTTCTCGTTAGTTTACCTGGGATGTATAAAGTTACCAATTCACTTCTCTCTGAAATACTAAGAACACATTCGTATCAAATGAACCAAAACATATAAGTTGGAGTCAGCCAAGTGATCAGACCTTTGCACTATAGGTTAAAAGGCTACCAAAACTGTGCTAAAGTTAAATTTTTCCAATGCAAATATTGCACTTTTTTAATGCCATTTTGTAACCAATACTCCAAATTAACTAAGTCAGCTTTTTGTTTTTGGTAAATATTAAATTCCATTTGACAACACGCAGTCAAAGACATTGCATCGTAATTACTTAATAAATTTTGTTGAAAAGCCTGTATTGCTTTTAAATTTTCAATTGCATGTTTAAATAATTTCGCGAGTTATAAACAAAAAAGTGAAAATGGAGAAGAATAAATTAAGTAAGTAAGTAATGTTTTTTGTTAAAAAATGTGATAAAATTGTTTAACTTGCTTGAAATAAATCCACTTTTTAACATAACCTTAGAAGTGCTGCGATTGTTTTCAAATTGTAACTTCGTGGAAGCTTTTAAAATTTCAGCAAAGTTCGGCAGATTAAATTAAATCAGAAATGAATATATTGAAATGTTATAAACCAATTTTTATTTACATATAAAGCCATTTTTAGCCGTTTTCAAATAATATTATCTTTTTTAGGTTATTGTTTGAAATTTGGCTTAACGAAAATTCAAAAAAAGAAAAATTTTATGCCGTTTTCAAACATGTAGTGGACAAAATTGCAGTTAACATATTTTCAGATGAAGTGGAGAAGCATATAACGAAAACAATAAATTTGTTATACCCTTCACCACCATAGTGGGGAGGGTATAATGCGTTTTTGCAGATGTTTGTAATGTCCATCCCACCTTAATATGGTACATATAATTTTTTCGGCCCAAAGACGAAGCCTATTTAAATTGGGTGAAATCGGTCCATTATACCACCTAGCCCCCATACAAATTTCCTCCCGTAATTGGACTTTATAGGTCATAAATGTTTAATTTATATAGGTATCTACACAAATTTTGCTCCAAATAAATTTTATATATACGGAATTCATGTCAGCTTATTTTATGATGATCGGTCCTTAATTAGTCATAGCTCCCATAAAATACCCGCTTCCGAAAATAACTTTAACGTGCATAAATCTCTTAAAAATTTTGGTATACACATAAAATTCAACAGAAAATTCAACTCTCATAAAGAAAATAATCCCACGACCTAATTTCATGACGATCGGTTCATAATTGGTCTTAGTTCCCATATAACCCACTTCCGAAAATCACTCACGAATACAAATTATTGAAATTTTAAAAGCAAAAAGTTTCTTTGCAATCTATTTTACTTCATATTGCTGAAAATTTTTTGAGATGCAAAAAGACGCTGTAATGGAAGCGGAGAAGACATATTTTTTAAGCTCCGAATTAATATTAAGCTGTACCTCAGATCCATTAATTTCCACCTCATTTTTAGATAGGCGCTTACAAAACCGGAAACGTTCCACACTTCTACCAGAAGTAATTCAACTGTTATGTTGCAGTGAACCCATGGAAGAATTTCACTTTAGCCACCAAGACAATGAAATTAATGAAAGCGAAGAGAACCTGTTTGATTTAAATTTACAAAATGAATTAGATTTAACCAATTACTAAAAGTTTTAGTATAATTAAAATAAATTAATGTATTAAGTTTGCATTAATGATTGTAAATGGGTTAATTTTTGGTCGTTAGTGGGTTAAATTCCATTTTTTTAATAGAATTATTCTTACTTTCGAAATTCTTTAAGGTTTTGGTTTGAATACCATGATTTTGTAGTCGTTATTAATTTAGCACAGAAAAAATAGTCATTTAACCTATAGTGCTTTGTGACAATTAGTGTTTATACGGGATACATTAACTTCTTGCTTAACTGCTGGGTTTTAACTGGATGTACATGGCTTTGTTAGTAGATGTTTAAGAACCCTGCAGTTTTTTTAGGTCATGCATTAAACACATTCAAGACAACAGCCTACACGACTACACGAACACAAATTCTGCTGGTTACAGTTGTAGTCGTGTGGCAGCTACTGAATTATTTTAAAGACGACAGCTACAAAGTAAACAGCTGATTAATAATTCAGTGGTGCCACTTTAATAAAAAATAACCGTACAAAATTCCAAAGTAATTAAGACTGAAACAATTATTTTGAGTAAAAATATATATATGGTTATAATTAATTATGTACCTGTTATTAATTTATTTCAATATGGTTATCAGAAACTTCTCTTAATTAAGTAAAAAAAATATATTTTTTTAAGCACTAATTTGATTTACATTTTTTTTATTATATTAGCAACACTATTTCTGTTTTGTAGTTGACAAAAATAGAAATTAGCCTAATTCGGCTACATCGGCATGAGTAGTCGTGTGGCCGTATAGCTGTGCTGTCGTTAAAATAATCGTCTCCATATAAACGTGTGCATTTTATTTTTGACAGATTGAAGTTGGTAGCCTGCTGTCTTGAATGTGTTTAATGCATCAATTAGTTTTAATTCGGATGATTTAAAGTAGGGACCGTAACAATTATGACATTTATAATAAAAATCACAACATAATTGTTATTTTTTGATTTTTATTTTTCTGTTTGGAATATTTGTCAGACTTTGATTTTTATTTTTTTTTTTGTCAGAAATAATTGTTATTTTTTTGTCAGACATATTTGTTTATTATTTTGGCAGATATAAAAATTAATTATTGAGTTTTATTTACATACTGAATTTCACTAGTTGGTGAAAAATTTACAACTGCAGGGTTTTTTTCAACTTTAATCAAAATTTTCTTTATGTCCTTTTCCATTCATGTTTTTCCCATCTACTTCTGGGGTTGCCATGGTTCGTTGAGTCTTTGTTTTTTCCGACTTTTTTCTATGAAAATTATAACATTGCCATTTTATATTTTGTTGTTCTTGTTGCTGCTGTTTGCTAAATTACAAGAAATTGAAAAGTTTTCAAATAAAATTTATAATAGAATTGGGAAATTAAACTTGAATTATGTGAACAACAATAGACTAAGGAAAATTTAAAAGAAAAGATGAAATAAAAAAATATATAACACAAAACCTTTTTACTTGTAATTTCGCAAAATAAATCGAGAGAGAGATAAAGTTATATCAAACTATGTCTGTATGTGGAGAAAGCTAAAAACTTTAAAACAAAAAGGCGTTTTTTATCTTTAACAAAAAATCTAGTATTTAAATGAAATTTTATGAAAATTTTGGCAAACAATTTATCAAGATTAAAGGAAGTGTGTAAAGTACTTGTTTTTGATAATGTGAGAAGTTTATTTGAAATTTATCAAAAGTATGTTGTCGATAAAAGTTTGCCTGAGAAATTTCATTCATGGAAAATTATTATAGAATTCGTAAAAGTTTAGTTTTGAGTTTTATAATGTCAATTGTTTGATTCGATGTAGTTTAGTGTATAATTGGGGGTAGAGTGGACCAGCTATAACTTTGTTTATGTCTTCGATCAGGCAGTAGCTTAAGGCATAAGATGGAACGATTAGATCTAAATGAAAACAAGATATCTATATTCCAATTTTGGTGTGTTATACCGCCTTTTTTCAAATATGTATTTGAAAAATTGCCACAATAATGACGAAGTAAACAGCAGCATTCAAAATATAATGTGCCACAAGAATTTCATATTTATTACAATAAAACAATATTTTGTATAAGAAAATCTTCCTTTGACTTGTGTTAAGAAATAAACAGCAAGTACCTGCTAGTACCAGAGTAATTATTTCTTTTATTTACCAGAGATAAATTTCTCTTTTGTTGAAATGCAAATATTTAATTTCAATTACCCCAACTACCAACCAACAATATATTCCCTTTTAAAAAATTTACTCAGCACACTCAGCAAGCACAACTAATAAACAATTTTATTTTAAATTGTTTTTCTTACTCTTGGTTTAAAAAGAAAAAAGAACGAAAATTAAAAAGAAAGTGAAAAATAAACGAGATCGTAAGTCAACAAGTGATTAAGGGGTTTATCTTCCTTCACATTACGAATTAATGTGAATGTGATGTTTGTTGGTTTCTTTTTCTCCCTCACATTATTTTGTCTTTAGAGTCTTCTGACATTTGTGGTAAAATGCAATGAAAGATGTTTTTAGAAATAATTTTTCAGGGAAGAAATTACAAGAAAATTAGTTGTAAACAAATATTTATAGTTAAATGTTTTGAAGCGGTTGCCTAGTGACATGTTTTGGGAAATGAGGTGACCAAGGTGGGTGAAATTATATTTCGTAATGATGGAACTATCATTGAATTAATTGTTTTTTTGGCCAATAAGTAACTCCTTGGAGAAATACGGAAGTTAACCTAAAACATAATCTTCAAAATATTCATTTTCTTTGATTTCTGTGAAATTTTTTTATGTTTTTACGTTTTTACCTTTTAAAAACGTTGGTTTATTTCTATTAAATAAGCCGCATTCTTTTGATTACAAATGAAGGCAGTTTAGTAGTTTAAAATTTGTAACATCTCTTTATTTATTTAAATTTTTACAATAATTTAAATACATATAAACTCTCTTTTAATACACACACTTTAAAAACACAATTTATAATGTCCAAGAATACACTGTTAATACAGTAGATGTTAATTCTAAGAGCATCTATGATAAACTGACTGGGTTGTTGCTCTTCCTACACTATTTATACACAGCGACATCTTCTAGATAATTCGTGCATTATCTTATCGGAAATAACTCGAATGTACTATTTCCAACCTGCTTCACAGTTAATGTTGCCAAAATAATAAACAATAACAGCGTGTTATAAACATTGTATGTATGTAAAAATAAGTTTCTAGCAATGGAAATGTTGACAAACATAACGAATATTTCAAGCAGCCGTTAGAGATCGTAAAATTCGAATTGATAATGTCATTTCGTAACACTGTTCCCCACTTAAGCCGCCCCGAATAGGCATAGATTCACATTTTCCATAAGCAGCTAATCATTCTAAATGTACTACCTTCAGTTTAGATCTCGGGTTTAATTTTTTAATCACCATGGTTCATCCCAACTGGTTTGTAGTTTGGGAGAAAGTCGTTTCTTACGTTGTGGATTATAGAATAGTACAAACTGCCCTTCGTTAAATCCTTCAGAATTCTCTGCTCGATCGTATCTGGCTTTCATTTTGTCGCTGGTAATTTTTAATCCGCATGCGCTCAGATTCATCACTCATCGCTGTCCGCTACTATGCATTGTGAACAATTTGCTATTCAATCGGCAACAGCTTGTTGACATCCGACCTAAATTAAACGTTGTTTTATATCTTCTAGAGTTTTTGTCGTACCGAGATGATCACCACAGGGACCTTCATGGAACTCCTTCATTATTTCGTTGATTTTATAGGACGGCACCACAATAAGAATTCTCGCCGATTGCACTTTCCCATATACAGTATAGGCAGCCATTTATCAACTGAAGATTCATCAATTCCTTAGCTGGTATTATTTTTGCGAGAACAGGGTCATTTCTTTGCGCCTCATACTAGTCGTTAGAAGAATCAGGACGCATCAGTCGAACATTAATAACGCTTTCCTTTTTTCGACCTTTGTATTCCGTTTGTCATCTTGGATGCAAGGTTGTCTTGAAAGAGTGTCCACATAACTGTGTTTTTCATCATTCCTTTCTTTTAATTGCCATTTTCGCCTAACTGGAGCTTTGCAGTTACACTGAATGTGACTGACTTTAGCGCAGTTGTAACATTCGTTCTAGTCTTGCAATACTTAATGCATTTTATAGCGTTCATCTTATTTTCTCAGCAAAAACTTCAAGATCTGGCACCGTCAAACGCTGGGAATTTGGGTATCATACGAATTAAAGCCAAGAGACGTTGAAAGACGCTATAAAATAAAATAATTTTTGTTAATTCTCTGCAGTGGGTGGGAGAAAACGGGTTCTATCTATTATGATCTGCTGACCATCACAGGAACATGTACCGAATGCAACTGATTCGTTTGAAGCGAGCATTGCCCGAAAAACTCCCAGAATATGCGACCAGACATGAAACCGTAGTACTCCATCATGTCAGCGCTCGGCAAAATGTTGTACCTTTTAAAAGAATTTAGAAAAAAGTGGTTGAGAAGTTTTGCCTCACCCGCCTTAAAGTCCAGACTTTGTGCTGGAAAGATTATCCGAAATATTTGGAAAAGATTATCCGATATTGGCTTAGTTCGTTCTTGGCCTCAAAATATGAGCAATTCCTTTCTCTCGGAATCCATATGTTGCCAGAATGATTCATAGCTATGAATAGCCAATATTTTGAATAAATTTGTATTGTACAAATGTTTCAAAATAAACCTAATTTTTAAGTCATACACCCAATAATTAAAAATAATTTGTGCATATCGCTCAATTGTCATGAATGTTTTATGACATTTTACTATTTCTTAAATAAATTTTCAACACATCATGCGATTTCAGAAATAAATCCTGATTTAAATAGTAGAATATCTTTCTAATCTGTATTTAACACAAATTTTTACTTGTCAAATATACGAGAAGACATGAATTTAAATTTTGATTTTTACAACAAAAAACACACACAACAAATAATTGACTTTTTTTAAAACTGATAATACAGCATGAATGACTATAATAGAACGGCGAATATTTTGTATTACTCAATTAAAAAAATCACGGATTTTGAGTTATGACATTGTTGCAGCAAATGTATAATTTTTCTCAATTTTATTTGGAATTTTTTAAATTTCAAATTAAAATTCTGAATTTCATTTGCAATTTTCTCAATTTGAAATTTAAATTCTGATTTTCGTTTGGAATTCTCGAAATTTAAAATGGAAATTCTCAATATCATTTGGAAGTTTCTCAATTTAAAATTGAAATTTTTCAATATCAATTTAATACTTATTCTCAATTGGAATTGCAATTTTCTTAATTTAAAATTGAAATTCTATGAAAAAGTGCAATATTTTAAAAAGACGGAGTTTTAAAGTGGCATATTTTTGAATCCAATTGAGATATTGACTTGAATTTTTTTTTGTAAGACCAAAAATTAACTTATCTAAACAAAAAAATATAGCTCGGAAAAAATATGGATCAAATTGTTCCTAATATTTGCAATCCTATTAAAATTTTGCTATAAATTTTAGATTTAGAAACTCAATGAATATGTAATATGTAGTAAAATCTTTATTTATTAACGAAACTCAATGAAAGTTTCAGCGATTTTTTTAAGATTCTCATTCTAAATAACAAGGTGTAAAAAAACTTGTCAAAAGGTCAAAGGGAATTCCGCAATTCCTAAAAATTGGAGCGAAAATCCCAATAATGGTATTATTATACAATTTTGTCTATAGGGTTCACATTTCCTTCGGGGCTGGGAAAATACTTTAGGGATAAATAGGGAACACATCAGGGTTTCCAAAACTGCTGATCCCAGTTTTGGGATTTTAGAACATGTGGCCCAAAGTTGAAATTTTGATAAAAAATAGGTCAATTTCCAAAGAGCGTAGGGCCGACATATTTAAAAAATAGGACATGTATTTTATACCAAAATGTTCTCCGTAAAGAACTTTATAGAAAAACATAAAACTGTTATATGTTCTTAAAGAAAGTTGTTTTTTAATAAAAAAAGAGTTATGTCACCTTTTTGTCCAAAAAACAGCAAAAATATACAATTTTTTGAATTTTTAAATTGAAAATCTGTTATTTTTGGATTCGTAATTGATATTGCTCTGAAATCTTTTGTATGTTGTTGGTAATTTAGTTGTCTAAAAGTGCGCAAAATTTTAAAATTTCAATTTTGAAATGCCTATAACTAGGAAATTATAAGAGATAAAAGCACATGCAAGCATGCTTGCGCTCTAGCCGAGCGCTTTCCAAAAATATAAACTTATTTGAAATCGGATGGGAAACAAAATAGTGGCACGTGTTTAAAAATTTTACATGTCGAAGGTACCCTACTTTGAGCCCCCATAGCGCCGCCCCTGGACAATTTGTAGGGCCCATTTTAATAACTTAAACTCGAATACTCCTTGGCTATACCCAACTTAAATTTTATCCCGATCGGACCAGCCGTCTAGAAATTTCCAAAAAATTTCGATTATGCCCCACTGTGCATGGTAGTAAACTTTTTGCGTATTTGTACACTGCCTGACTTTAAATTAGCCACGTTCACTGACAATAATATCAAAACTTTGGACAGATTCCCTTTATTGTGTTATTCCCCAAGACCACATTATTAAGCAAAGATTCGGCAACATTGATAGCGCTTGATGTATAATACAATTTGTTATAAATAATTTAGAAATAGTGAATAATTAATTTACTAAAGAATTAGTTACTCAATTTAAAACCCGAATTAATGAACGACATAAAAAAAGTTCTTAATACGTTTATATTGAAATTGAATTCAGGATCATGTCCAACTAGCTCAAATTTATTAAAGCATAGCTCCAAAACGGAAACTAAAGGGTTTGCTAGTCAATTGTTTTGTAGATTGTTCGGGAGTTAATCTGATCAGAATATTTCTGTTGAAAATTTAATAATGGACTTTGTTTTCGAATGTTTTTTAACATTATCAATACTTGAATTGTTAACTTAACGTTATTTTTTGTTTTTCTTTAACAATAAAATATTAAACAAATAAGAGTGCTATATTTGGCTGTGCCGAATTTTATATATCCTTCACCAAATTATACTTCAAAATTTTAAATATTTTTAGGTAAACAAAATTTAATTTTTTTTTCAGTTGTTTTTTTTAATTTTTTGGAAAAAATTTTTTTTCGATTATTTTAAATTTTAAAATTTTTTATTTTTTTTAAATTTAAAAATTTTTTTTTTAAATTTTAAATTTAAAAATTTTTTTTTTTAAATTTTAAATTTAAAAATTTTTTTTTGTGAAAAATAAATTCGGGTTAAAATTTTTTTTTCCGATTTAGACCCATTGTAGGTCCATCTTACTATGGTCTTATATACGTCGTTGCAAATGTCTTTGAAATATCTATCATTAGATATCCATATTGTATATATTAATGTCTTAGTAATCCAGACATAGGTCAAAAATAGGTCAAAAATCGAGGTTGTCTTGGTTTTTTCCTCATATCTCAGCCATTTGTGGACCGATTTTGCTGATTTTAAATAGCAAAATTCTCGAAAGCATGTCTGACAGAATTATTGAAGATTTGGATCCCGAAGATATCTGGGGTCTTCAGAAAATTGATTTCAACAGACAGACAGACGGACATGGCTTAATCGACTCCGCTATCTATAAGGATCCAGAATATATATACTTTATAGGGTCGGAAATGAAAAATGTAGAAATTACAAACGGAATGACAAACTTATATATACCCTTCTCACGAAGGTGAAGGGTATAAAAACCGACATAAAAACTTCATTCTTTGCTTTTTTAATAAAATTTAAATTATTCGTATAATTTGATTAACTTTAATCGTGCGATCGAATTATTCGAACAAGTTAAAATCTCTTATTCAAATTATTCGTTTTATTCGAACAAGAGAAAAATCGAATAATTCGAATACCCTAGTTTTTACCCAAACTTTAAATATTATAAGAAGGTGTTGGGGATAGTAAGTGTTTCTGTAAAACTCAAGTTTTGCTGGGTTACTTTAAATGAACCTATATAAATGTATAAATTAATATGTATGGTGAATTCCTTTCATTATTTTAAACAAGTAAGAATGCTATACATGTCTGTATGCCGAATCATAAATATGCTTCACCAATAAAAAATTAGAAAAATATTAAAAATAATTTTTGGGGAAAAAAAATTTGAATGAAAAACAATTTTTGTTTTTTTATTGAAATTTGGTTGAAAAAAAGGTAAAAAAATCAAGGTGGTCCCGGTATTTTGCTCATATCTCACTCATTTATTGGCCGATTTTCTCGATTTTAAATGGCATCCTAAGTTAGACTATAGTGGATATAATGATGTATCAATCATCTACTTAACTTATTTTATTGTACGTTATTTTGGAGTTTCGGAAAGTTGACAACATACAAACGGACATGGCTATTTCGATTCCGCTATCTATAACGATCTATAAATATGGAAATTACAAACGGAATGACAAACTTATATACTCTGGTACAAAATGTGAATATGTACAAAAAACAACAGCAACATCAAACACACTATAAACAACATTAAAATTACAGATAAGGATGTAAAATATAAGGACTTTTCAAAAGTGTCTGTTAGTTGGTATGCCAATGTGTATAAATAGAAATGTGTAAGGATGTAAAACTGTGTGTGTGTCTCTGTGTAACCAAGTGGTTGGCAAGGTAAAAATATTGTTGTTGTTTGTATGAATATATCTAGGGTTAATTAATATTTCACATCCTTATACTTTATAAACACATACTAAAGTTAAATATAATGTCAGGCAATGTGTTTGAATTTTTACTTGTTAAGGATAAATGAGGACTTGCGTTGTCACAGCAACATCAACTACAACAACAACGACGACAACAAGAACATGAACATCAACAATTCATAATTCTACTTTGATTGCACGGCATGTAATTACTAAAGGTACAAGTGTGTGTTTGAAAAGTAAAATTTTCTGCGGAATCTTAAATTGCGACAAGGATTTCAAGAAACTAAATATTCCATAGCAACGTCAACTGGTGGCAGGGTAAACATTAACAACAACAACAAAAATATATAAAAATATGTGCAAAAGAAACGTTTAGTTCTATGTTCTTTTTTTTCTCTCAACTAAACGAGGAAAAGAAAAATTTAAAAAGGGAAACAACAACTAATGCCACAACAAAAAACAAACGAATACTTAGAATGAGAGCAACAAAAAACAAACAAAAAAAAAAAAGAGAAACAGCAACAGCAATTTAACAAAAGACTTGACAAACAATTTGACTTTGGGGCACAAAAATATTATGAATTCTTAACAACAGCAACATAAACATGAACGAACCAACGAACACAGGCTCTTGAAACAGCGCAACACAAACAAATGACAACAGCCAAAGAAAATGATTGTGCAGCTTTGTCAGCTCTTTTCTGTTCTTGTGTTATTTTCTTTCTGCCAGCTTAGTTTGCTGTCATTGTGTGTGTGTTGGTGTTTGTGTCTGTATTTGTGTCTTAAAACGTCAACATGATCTATAAATTTTCTATGTTGATTTGTTGCCGTTGTGTCATAAACAACAGCAACAGCTAAATAATAACAATGAAAAACTGTACGCAACCAGTGATACCAACTATTTATACTCGTATTATCAAATGGCCTAAAAATTATTTAATATTTAAGTAAAATCTTGTTTAAAAATTCACATTTGTTACTTTTGAACTTTTGAGATATCTATGTATTGTTAAAGGTACCGGTCTCACTGTGGGAGAAATCAACAAATTAGTGGCCAAAATAAAAAAAAAAACTTTCGCATATTTGATTTATTGTTATGTAGTTACAATCTATAGTTGTAGCTGTACTTAAAAATATTTAACATTTATTAATAACTTCAGTGGTTTGGTATTGACAACTATTAAAATATAAACAACTTTTCAGAAATTTTTCTTTATGAAGAAGTGTTATCAAAGTTGTTATTAAGCAGGATAGTACAAGGTTTTCTTTAAGTTGTATTTTTACTTTTTTATGTAGATGGAATATGAGGCTTGGTAAATCATATTCTTATAGATTTTTTTTTTACTTATTGAATTTTCGGAAGGTTGCCAGTTACTAATGCTGTGAGATGCAGTCCTAATTTTTTTACCAATTTGAAGGCTACATTATAGACTACAAATGATGAAAAATTTAGCTGCGAAAAAGTGCGAGGTGAATTTATATAATTTTTTTAAGAAATTATTATCGTTGGGACAATGTAAAATATCGTACTAAATTGTTTCCTTATTTTTTTAAGTTTGTATATAAGAAGTATTATTGGTAATTACATTACAAAATATCAAATTTATGTAATTCTAACTACTGACAAGTTGCTAAAAACAAATGCCCATATACCAAATTTGACATAAAATTATGATTCCTTCTAAATACTGTAGTGCTTTATTTAGATTAAAAATATAACATTTGCAAGGCGTTTTATGTCAACATTAATATATTTTTTTTAACGCTGTGTAAAAGTTTGAGTTAAATAAAAGTAAAATTGCCGATTAAACATAAGGAATTATTTCTCGTTTGGCGAAAAACTGTGCGTGACCTCTTTAACCGATTACTAATTACATCGGATCCTGTTATATCCACACTGTCCAGAACTTCATCTGCAAGCTATACAAAAGTGGAACCGTTATCGAAAGACGTTAGGCAACTTTTGTTGGATCCATTACTTCCTAGTGATTCATTAGACTCTGAAGACGACTAATTTAAATAAATTTTAAAATCTCATAACAAAAATTCACAAAATTGTAACAAGTGTTAGTTAACTTAATTACTCTTTATTTCATTGTTTAACTATAACTAAATTATTTATAATAACTAAATAAAATCATTTCATAACTAATAATTGTTATTCGTTTTTAAAAATAAACTTATTAATAAAACTAAAAAAAGTTTAATTTTATATGAATATTTCGACCTATGCCGGCAATAGGATAAATGTCCAACAGTTAGTTTTAAATAGTTACTTGCTATAAATAAAATTACTTATTTTAAAATAATTTCTCACAATTGAAAATAATATAGAATTTCTTCCGAGGTAGTGTAGTTTAGCAGCCTCTCCCGCTCAT
This sequence comes from Calliphora vicina, assembly GCF_958450345.1. Classification (NCBI taxonomy): domain Eukaryota; kingdom Metazoa; phylum Arthropoda; class Insecta; order Diptera; family Calliphoridae; genus Calliphora; species Calliphora vicina. The sequence goes on along the minus strand of NC_088784.1, from coordinate 95,833,084 downwards.
TCTACTGAAGTATCAGTACCCATTTTGCATTAATTTATTAGCTTGCCTCCTTCTCTGCAATATCTCCATATAAATGAAATTAATATATATGTAATATATATGTTGGCATAAAGCTTTTGCGATTTACAGTTTTCAACTGGATTGAGATCTGGCGATTGGACAGGCCCCTTTAAACTACGTAAGTCACACAGTGGTATAAAAACAAGTAAGAGAGCTATATTCGGCTGTGCTTCACCAAATTATACTTGAAAATAATTTGTTTTACAATATTTTTGGGTAAACAAAATTAAAACTTTTTTTCGAAATTTTTTTTTAATAAAATTTTTTTCACAATTTTTTATTTTTTTCGAAGTTGTTTTTTAATTTTTTTTAAAAAAAAAAGTTTTTTCCAATTTTTTTTAATTGTTTTTTTTTTTTGCTAAAATTATTTATGGCAACAAAAACTTTTTGATGAAAAAAATTTCGGGTTAAAAAATATTTTTGCCGATTTTAACGCATTGTACATCCAACTTAGCCTTATATACATCGTTGCAATGGACTTTGAAATATCTATCATTAATGACTTAGTAATCCAGATATAGATCAAAAATATGCCAAAAATCGAAATTTTCCCTTTTTTTCTTATATTTCAGTAATTTGTGGGCCGATTTTGTCGATTTTAAATAGCAACCGAAAGAATTCCCGACATATTGATGTATGAATCAGGAATGTAAGTTATTTAGGGGCTACGCAAAGTCGATTTCAACATGCAGACGGACATGGCTATATCGACATCGCTATCTATAACAATCCAGAATATATATACTTTTTGGGGTCGCAAATGAAAAATTACAAACGGAATGACAAACTTATATATACCCTTGCCAGTCATGGCAAAATAGGACATCTCGGGTATGTTCAATTTTTTGAAACGATCGTATTTCTTCGTTTGTGTTTCGATTTCAAAAATATTACACATTCTCTACGAGTTGTTAAGTTTTCCCTAATTAATTTGCCACGTTATATCAAATATATATATAACTTTTAACAATTAAAAAATTCATGGAATACTTATTTGAAAAATATGACAAGAAATGCATTTTATTGAGTTGTTGCAAAGATACAAATTTTTCAAAATTAAATTCTTATAACTGAAATTTTTAATTTATATAGATTTTTCTATTGAAAATGGAAAAATAAAAATAAATTTTGAATCCCGAAATTTCCAAAAAAGTGTTGAAAAATACCAAAAATAGGATTTTTTAGTTCTTTGGCAATAAAATATCCATTCTTATTAAATGCATCTTCTTATTCATTTTTTTGATAACTTAAAAAGAGAAAATTTTGAATTCAAATGCTTATAACTTTGAAGCTAGAGTCACGATTCGTACACAATACTTTTTTTGTCAGGAAATATTTGTATCTACTGTTATCAAAAAACCAAAGTCAGGTGGGTAAAAATGTTGAAAATTTAAATTTCAAATGCGAAATAGATTCGAACACTAATTATAGGGGCTAGTTTTTTCCGGTCCTCAGTAATTACTGAGGACTGTTTTTTCCATACATTCATAATTTTTCTATTGAAAATAGTTTAAAAGTAAAAACTGAAGAATAATTTTAGTTGTTTCGGTTTTGGTTTCGGTTTTAGTTCTTGAAAAACAGCGGTTTCGATTTCTCTAGTTAGCTATGAGCTTTTCCCATATTTCTGGCAACATATGGATTCCGAGCCAAAACAACTGCTAATCTGTTGAGGCAAAGAGAGAATCAAGCAGATACTTTGTTCCGATGTGAAGCGTATCGCAGAAAGAAAGTTCTTCATCGATTGAAACAAATAATAGTCGGACGAAGTAATATCTGGACTATAAGGCGGGTGAGGGAAAACTTGCCAACCGCTTCTTTCTAAATATGTTTTAAAAAGTATTGCAACATGTGGCCTAGCATTTTCATGATTGAAAATTAATGTGTCATACCTGGCCGCACATTATCGTCGTTTTTCGGCAAATGCTCACTACTGATTTCAGTAGCTCATAATGGATAGAACCGAAAATACAGAGCATTACCTTAGCGCCATATTTCGTGTCGATTCGGCAAGTGAACCGGTCTTCACATACGATATCTTACGCTTCGGGTTATCGTAGTGGACCCATTTTTTATCACAAGTGATTCGGTAATTTTCTTTCATTCAAGCAGCATTTCAGAAGTATAAAATCGTCTTTCAAGGTCTCTCGGCTACAATTCGTATGGTACCCAACTTCACTGCTTTTACATTAATTCTGAAGCTTGCAAACGTTTTGAAATTACTGATTGAGTAGCCCCACTGACTTTGTAAGCTCTTGTTTAGTTTTACAATAACCTTCATGGAGTAGTGCCTCCAATTCTTGGTCTAAAACCGTTTTTATCTTACCAGGGTGATATTTGTCTGCGTGCCACCAATTCTCAATTTCTAGCACCTTGAAACCGATGAAACACATTCAACATAAGCTTCGGTAAGCTATCGGTGTGTTTTTGCGGCTCTTTTTTCAAATTAAAATAAATAAAGCAAAACTTCCCGCATTGTTGGCACAAAATTCGACATTTTTGAAGCAAAAAAAAATGTTGTTGCTTACACTATAATGTTTAATAAATAAGGGAGAATAAATGGCAGATGAGTTATTAAAAACAAAAACCACGTTCAAAATATATGCCATCTACTGTAAATTACACATTTACAAAACATTTATTTTGATAGATATCGAACTCGCATCCCACTAAGCGTCCAAATAGGTCTTCAAGGAAAATATCTAAGCTTTTTTTTAAAAAAGGGCCCATTTTGAAAAAAAAAGTCAAAAAAGTTTTTGAAAATTTTTTATTTTTAATATTTTTTTGAAAGGTTGAAGAAATAGCTATGTATCTAAACTATTTGGGACACATTTTGCTAAGAACTATAGGTAAAAAGTCACATGAATGAGAAAAAAACACATGTTTGGCCAAAATGTCAAATTTTGCCCCCTTTAACTCAGAGAGTAATTGATCGATCTTGGTGCAAGTTTCATCCCGATCAGAAGACATCGATTTTAAAACTTACTTCACTTGACATGAAATCCCCCATATGTACTTGGTAAATGGTCATGTTTTGGAAAAAAGAAATTACGGATTATAGTTTTCAAAAATGTTTCCATTGTATTGTTATGTATTAGTGTTGAGGTGGAGAATGGGAATGGGAATCTGGTTGGAAATGGCTAAATTATTCTCAGTGCCAATAAACAAAATAATTAATATTATTTTGTTTTCTCAGTACAGAAAAAAGAACCCCAATAGGAAATTGAATGAAAATAAAATAAGATGAAAAAACAAAGTATTAGGATTTTGTAGGATAAAGGATTTCTTTATTGAAGTGAAAAATTGGATTTTTTCTATTACCTCTTTGTTCAGCTGCGAAAAAGACAAGAAGTAAAATTTAGTTTTGTATAAACCGGAAACAGCAGCTTAGACCTTTGGACCAATGACGTTTAATTTAAGGCGAAAAAAAAGGAAAGAGATAGATAGTTATCGCAACTATCTATTTTGTAACTACTAGCATTTATATATGATAAATGCTATTAGGGAGAACCCAAACTAAGTCACGGGATATGTGACACAGTTAGTTAAGGCTTTTGGCATTAACATTGCCGCCCGCCTTGCAGTATGTGCAATTAGAAAAAATAATTAAAAGCCCGAAAAAATGGAAAAGCTCAATTGGTCCTGCTAAGATACTGCTTCTGGAATGGAAAAAGGAATAAATTATTGGATTAATAAGCTTAATTTAGGATAACAAATTCATATATTAATTCATAGAATATAATTTTTTCTTATTTTATAAGGAATAGTACATTTCAAAAATAAATTCAATAAGTACGTTTGGTACTTTGCTTTTCTAAAAGTGCATTTCGTAATTATAAGGAGCAGGGACCGTAAATAGTCCAGCCAAACATCGAGCTTTGAGCGGTAGGAAAACCAGTTCGCGAAAAAACGCCCTCGCGAATGACCTTCGGATAAAGGTCGGCACCGATTATTATGTCAATAGGAGCCGACTCATAAAATTTAGAATCTGCAAGGAAGAGGTCGCGGAAATTCTTTTTGTACGATTCGGGAAGAGACTCGGATGGAGTATGAATCGATATGCGATTATCAACCCGGAACGTTCCTTCAAGTTTCGAAGACGAATCGAATCTAGATTTTAGCACGATTGGACAAACAGTTTCCTCATGCAACGTAAAAGCTGTCAGATCTAACTTGTCAACGAACTTTTTAGCCACTCGACTAACTGTTGATCCCGAGTCTAGTAGGCACCGAGCATGTGAGGTTGTGGACCCCACTTTCACTAGAACAGTCGGAAGAAGTACTAAGGTGTTCTGACGTAGGATCGCAGTAAGGGAGGCGGATTTACTTGTCGACGGCAAGAGAGAGTCATTCGTGGACTTGGAGGATGAAGTTTTACGTGTCCTGGAGGAGGAAGCCCGTTGAGGAGAAGGAGAGCGGGACCTTGCATGATCGGACAAGAGGTCCTTGGCCAATCTTGGATTGACATGCAGTAAGGTGTGGTGATATTTGTGGCAATGCTTACATCCCTGTTTAGAAAGACATGTGCCTTGTGAGTGGTCGTGAGCCAGGCAATTGGAACAGTATTTATGTTTTCGGACTGCATGGATGCGATCGTTCATATTCATTGCCAGGAATTTACGACATGTACGTAGGGGATGTGGACGCTTGCAAATTCTGCATGGGTAGCTTTTGGAACTCGAAGACCGGGACTCGATTTTTGGCATTTTGACCTGGAAAAGAAGTTAGTAAGAAATGGAAGTGAATTTATTTGAAAAAGAAGCCGAAAAATTACGAAGGTGCAAACAGAAGGATGAGTTTAACTATAGGTCGTGTTATTACGCCACGTTGTGTCAGCACATCGGCAACGCGTACACGATTGTCCGAACCGTTATAGACTTTTGTAATCCTACCTAGTCGCCAGGAGTTCGGAGGGAGGTTTTCATCCTTTACAACGACCAGTGTGCCTTCTTGGAGATTTGGTTCTGGTCTTTGCCATTTTACTCTCTTTTGGAGTTCCTTCAGGTATTCGTTTTTCCATCTCAGACAGAACTTTTGATGGATAACCTTCAACCTTTGCCACCTATTTGTAATTGATATGGCGCTGTCATTTATCTGGGGATCAATCGGAGCGAGGATTGGAGACCCGATAAGGAAATGCCCAGGAGTTAAGGCGCAAAGATCGGCAGGATCAGTGGACATTGACGAAATTGGCCTGGAATTCAGACAGGATTCGATTCGGGACAACAAAGTAGATAGTTCCTCATGTGTGTATTTGAAACAACCTGTTGTTTTTCGGAAATGAGCTTTAAAGCTTTTTACGCCAGCTTCCCACAAACCGCCCATGTGTGGAGCGCCAGCCGGAATAAAATGCCACGTGATGTTCTGGTGCGCGTAGTTTGCTTGGATGCGTTGTTGAGCGGTTTGAAGAAATTCCTTTGCTAGGATTTTGGAGGCACCAACGAAGTTAGTCCCATTATCGGAATATAAGTGTAACGGACATCCACGTCTTGAAACAAAACGACTAAAGGCTGCCAGGAATGCGGGAGTAGAGAGGTCGGATGTTGCCTCTAAATGAATCGCCTTGGTGGAGAAACACACAAATACACACACATATCCTTTCGTCATTCGACAACCTCGACCGGAATAACTCTTCACGTCAAAAGGACCAGCAAAATCCAAACCAGTACGGGTAAAAGGCCGAGAAATTTCACAACGCTCTGCAGGAAGTGCAGCCATAATCTGTCGCTGGCATCGTTTCTTATATATCAAGCATGGTTTACAATTATTTATGCACGTTTTAATAAGATTCTTCGCCTTAGGAATCCAATATTGCATTCGAAGTAGTCGCAAAACTAGTTGGTTTCCACCATGCATACTGATCTCATGAATGAATCTTACCAGGAGCCGTGCATATTGGGAATTATATGGAACAATTATGGGAAATTTCTCATTGTAGGACAGCTCCGCAGATAACTCAAGCCTTCCACAGGAACGTATTAAGCCTTCGGGATCTAGAAACGGGTTGAGGTTCAGAATATTGCTGGATTTAGAAATTTCTTGTCGGGAAGAAAGAGCTTGATACTCGTTAGGATAAGCAAATTTTTGACAGACAGATATAAGTCGATCGCGAACTGATACTATTTCAGAGCTTGAAATCAATATGGATTCTCGGTAGAAACTGTAACGAAATCTTGGATGAGTTCGGTAGAAGAATCTATAGACATATGCCATTACGCGCATTGCCTTGGAAAAGGAAGAAAATCTCTCTAGTAAATCTTCGAAGTTTACGAAATAAGAAAAGTGGACACGAATAGGTTTGACCTCAAGATCTGTAGTTGGAAGATTGGACAAGTTAAAATTTGGCCATTCAGATGTAGGCTCTTTGAGCCAAGCTGGGCCAAACCACCATAGTTCGTTCTGATTTAGCTCATGGGGACAAATACCTCTACTTGCTAAATCCGCAGGATTTGCTTCAGAAACCACATGATTCCATCGGGAAAAAGGAACAATTTGCGTAATTTTGGATACTCTATTTGCGACGAAAGTGAGCCAGCTACATGGTGCTTTAGCTAGCCAAGAAAGGACAATTGTCGAATCCGTCCAACAGAATACTGTGTACTTATCTACTTCTAAACTGGGCAACAGGGTATCTATCATTTCAGCCAGAAGAAGTGCTCCACAGAGTTCAAGTCTTGGGATAGACAGTGTTTTGATGGGAGCTACTTTTGTTTTGGACGATATAAGGTGGGTACATATGGAGTTATGAGTTGCTATTCGGATATATAGTGCTGCTGCGTATGCTTTTTCTGACGCATCGCAAAACCCATGGAATTGGACATCAGCATTGGGAACATAATCAATCCATCGAGGAATACGTATGGAGTTGATTGACGGATAATTATCTTCGAACGATTTCCACTGATTGAGTGTATCTGGAGTTAGGTTTTCATCCCAACCAGTGCCATCTATCCATATTTTTTGCATAATGATCTTTGCTAGGACAATGCATGGAGCTAACCAGCCAGCGGGATCAAATAATTTGGCAATTCTTGACAGAACTTCTCTTTTTGTATACTGTGCGGACTCTTGGAATTGGCTCGCATCAAAATAAAACTCATCTAGACAAGCGTTCCAGCGAATGCCTAAGGTTTTTGCCGAACTATTGTCTTCAAATTTCAAGAAATGCTCGTGAAGTAGGAAATCTGGAGAAATATCTTTTAAGATGTCTTTGGAATTGGACGTCCATTTCCTCAGCTCGAAACCAGCTGATTGTAGTGCCTGTGTTAGCTCGTTTTTCGCTCTTATGGACTCGGTTTTAGAATGAGCACCGGCTAGAACATCATCGACATACATAGAGTTCCGGAGAATGGAACTAGCTCTTGGGTAGACTTCCTGTACGTCGTCAGCTAATTGGTGAAGGGTTCGAATGGCCAGATATGGCGCGCAATTAACTCCAAAGGTGACAGTCTTTAACTCATAATCCATTATAGGACTATTTGGATTGTCGCGGAATAAAATTCGCTGATATGGAGTGTGCCTTGGATCGACTAATATCTGTCTATACATCTTCTGAATATCCGCGTTGAACACGAATTTAAATATTCGCCATTTTAGAATCAACAAGGTTAGATCGCTTTGTAAAATCGGACCTACATGGAGTAAGGAATTTAGACTAAGCCCATTGGATGAAGGAGATGAGGCATTGAATACTACTCGGACCTTAGTAGTCACACTATCAGGCTTAATGACAGCATGATGTGGAAGATAGTAAACTTTAGGACACTCATGACTTTCGGAAGTATTTGGGGAGCTAACTTTGTCCATATGACCAAGTTCTTCGTACTCCCGTACTACCTTATCATACTCTACTTTAAGGTCTGGAGTTCGATTCAGCCTTGCCTCATTTCGGAGAAATTGTGCCATTGCACTGGACCTGGAGTGGCCAATATTTGGACTGTCTGAACCAATATCTTTGAAAGGTAACGATACTACATATCGACCTTCGGAATTTCTGGTTGTAGTTCGTACAAACAGATCCTCACAAGTTCGGTCTGATGGAGACATAAAGTTCTTCTTTGGAAGATTCTCCACCTCCCAAAAGCGTGAAATTTCCTTATCTAAGGAAATTTCACAGAAATGAGACGTCACGTTGAATTTTGGTAGAAAGTTTTGGGACACAGGACCGGTGAGAATCCAACCAAAGATTGTTTCTTGAGCAATCAGAGAATCACAAACTTTGTGCCTAATGCCAGAGCCAATAATCGAAGGGAATATATCACCTCCAATCAAAATGTCAATCTTTGAACTTGTATGAAAAGTGGGATCGGCAAGTCGAATGTCAGGAAGTTTGGAAAAGGTTTCACGAGGAATGGTATGAGAGGGAAGATTGGACGACAGTTGGGGAACTACTAGGGCTGTTACTGGGATTTCAAGTTTCCTGTCTAAGTCAGTACCAAGGACAAATGTGCATTGACGTTGAACTTTTGCAGAGATCGAATTATTTAGACCAGAAATCTGAGCTCTGGTGCGCTCGAAAGGAAGCTCCAGTAGGTTACTGAAGCGTTCTGAGATAAAAGTTCCTTCCGACCCTGAATCTATCAACGCACGAGCAGAATATCTCTGACCCAAGTGACAAACATGTACTAAAGCTGTTCCTAACAATACGCCCTTGGAATTTGTAGCAAAACATGACTGAATTACACCAGAAGTAGAAGGATTTGTGGACTGTCGATTATCAGAATTTGTTTGGACGAAAGGAGTAGAATTTGGATTAAGATTAGAGTTTCTGCTAGAACTTGAACTCGGACCAGGATTGTTATCTGATTCTTTGTGTAATAAAGTGTTGTGACGTTTGCTGCACTTAAAACAACTGTGTTTGCTAGTGCAGTTTCTAACACTATGAGTCTTGGAAAAGCAATTCAAGCAGAGACCCTCTTTCTTGATCTCATTAATTCTCTGATTGTAATTCATGGCCAAAAATTTTGTACATTTTCGAATAGGATGGGCTTCTTTAGGGCACAATTGGCACTTAGGACCCGAAATATTGGTTTGAAAACTATGAAGTCTCTTCCCCGTGGCTGAATTAGAATGGGATTTGGATTTCGAATCATTTCCCTTTGAACTTGCAGAACTTCTAATCTCGGAAACAGATTCTAAAGTTCGGTACCTATTGGTTAGAAAATCGTCTAATTCAGACCATTTAGGAATAGCCGTTTTATCCTTAAGTTGCTGCTCCCACAACGTCAATGTGTTTTCAGGAAGACGACTTGTGGCAAGGAAAACAAAAATTGGATCCCAACTTCTAACGTCAATATCGTAAAGTTTTAAAATGGATATGCAGGAGTTGATATCCCTTTGCAATTGTTTTAAAGCTTTACTGGACTCGGATGTAATAGTCTGTAAATTGAACAGGATTTTCAATTGACCATTCACAAGAATTCTTCGATTCTCATATCGTGAGCATAAGTCCCTCCAAGCCAAATCGAAACCTTGGTGCGTAAGTGGACTCTTCATTACAATCTCCCTGGCCTCACCTTTAGTTCTTTGCGTTAAATAAAACAATTTTTCTACATTGCTAGCCTTGGAATTGGCTACAACGGCAGAAAACATATCCCGAAAAGTGGGCCAAGAAGTGTAATCGCCGCCGAAGGTTTCTATTTCAATCGGAGGGAGGTGAAGACCGTGACTTTCGATTGACCTTGAATTTGTAGGAACAGTATCCCTGGAGGAGCATGAAACAGACGCGATATTGTTCTGGGACGGAATATCGATAGGTAAAGTCACAGGTTGGCGAAGTGAATCGGACAGTTCAGAGAGTTTGGTTAAGCAAGTGCAGTATGTGGCATACGTATTCTTATATTTTGTCTTAAAAGACTCAAGATCCACAGGATCTTCGCTGTCACTTGCTTCCTTCTCTGCATCTATCAAAAACTTCTCATATGCTGCCTTAACCTGAATCCAACTAGACTTTAATTCGTACCTATGTACTTCAAGCGCGTGAAGCGAAGTTACTGGATAACGATTATCATTTAAGTCAGCATCAAATTCGACAATACTGTCGGCCAAACGGATAAAATTATCTAACGACATCTTCAATCAATTCTTTTTTGAAAACTGAATTTCGTATTCAAGCAAAAAAAAAAAATTTAATACAATCAAAAAGAATCAAAATTGGAAAAATATTCAATAAATAGGCAAGAAATTCCGTAAATCGAGCACTATATTATTGTAGAAATACAAAGAATTGATTTAAAATGCTATTGTTAGGAAAAAATTGTAAAAACTTGGAAAATATGAATGCACACATTCAGTTCTCTGAAGAACACATGAATTCACACCTTTAGATCACTGGAATATGATCAGCTGTTCAAAGTATATAAGTTACCAAAAGTTCATTGACCCTTTATTAATGGGAAGTATATGAATTGGACTGGAATTTGTACACAATAATAGGTCTGTTCACAACACTTACTTGAAAAAAAATTTAAAAATGTTATTTATGAAATTCTTCTATTGGGCAAATGAAGAAATTGTAATGAATAGAATTTGCTCAAATGACTTGAGCACCTTTTGGACCAACCAAAAAAAAGAATTTCAAAAACAAAAAATTAAAATGAAAAAGAACAAGACCAAGAATTGTGTTAACAAATGAAAAAGAAGATGAAAATTTATTTTGGTAACTTTATAGCAGAAAAAATTGGGAAAAATTAATATAAAAACGAAAAAAAAAAGAGAATTTTTTACCAAAAGTAAAAAAAGGGGAATTGGATAAGTTTCCTTATATAAAATAAAGTTTATATAAGTAAAAAAAAGATAATTAAATTTGGAAAATAAAGTAAAATTTTACAAAAAGTAAAAACGTTAGAACTACATGAGGATAATAAATAATAATTTTTACAAATATAAAAATTATTATAAAAAGAGGTAAAAAAAAAACCAAGAAAAAATAAAAAAATATTGTGCAAAAGTAGAAATTAAATACAAAATAATATATGTTCCTATTTTATATATTTTTATCAAATTATGATGCGAACACAGCTATGCAATTACCCGCAAAACAACAATGCGTTATTCCAACCGATTAAAAATATGGAATATAATGGAAAAACACAAATACCAATGATTATTGTTCTCTTGCTTGAATACGTACACAAGAGATCTTCACACCCACACAGAACAGTGTAAGTAAAGAGTGTACAATGAAGTTAAGAGTTACAATAACAGAGAGTATTTGATTAATTGTAAGAGGAGTGAAGTTAAGAGTATGGATTGTTGGGGAAACAAACAAAGGGGAAACCAAAGGAGTTAATTAGTAAGTTGGAATTTAAAAGGAGAAGTTAATGTTAAGGATTAAGAGAACGCAAAGTTTGGATTAATAAGAGTATTTAAAATAAAATAAATGCAAATAAAGATTAAGTACTCGGAAAGTACTTAGGGGGAAATAGATTTAAACTAATAAATCAAAAAAAGGGGGAGAGCTGAAAAGGAGAAATTAAATTGGAGCATACATACATAATATTCATAAGAGCTGCTGAAAAAAGTAAAAACACGCGGGAAAAATGCAAATTTGACGAAAATACCCTACACTATAGCTCATGAATACCGACCGACTTTTTGAAATGTTTAATTGATTTATTTTTTTTGTTTTTTTTTTTTTTAGCAATACTGCGGACAATTTGTTGTACTCACAATTCTACACCGTAGGTACTGGATGATGACAAACCTCCTTCGAAGCTTGGACAATTTAATGATTATGTTGTTCGGACACTTTTGATTTTGCTTTCCCTTCACTTCTGTTGCACTTTATTTACACACAATATCTTTCGGCTCTTCCTAGTTTTATTTTATTTTCCAATATTTTTCTAATTTTAAAATCTTTCTTTAAATATTGACTTTTTTGTTTATTCTTTCCTTTTTTGTTATTTTATGTTGGCATACATAAGTAGCAGAAAAACAAAAAATGTAGTAACACCACCGAAATGCACTTATGAACAAATAAAGCAAAAATACTAAACGTACCTGTTAATAAATTACTGAAGAGATAATTTGTTAATATGTATGTTTGTATGTCGTCTGTTGATGAACCAATCTCTGAGAACTTCTTGTATTTCCAATCCGGTTCGATGGGACCAAATGTTGAGGTGGAGAATGGGAATGGGAATCTGGTTGGAAATGGCTAAATTATTCTCAGTGCCAATAAACAAAATAATTAATATTATTTTGTTTTCTCAGTACAGAAAAAAGAACCCCAATAGGAAATTGAATGAAAATAAAATAAGATGAAAAAACAAAGTATTAGGATTTTGTAGGATAAAGGATTTCTTTATTGAAGTGAAAAATTGGATTTTTTCTATTACCTCTTTGTTCAGCTGCGAAAAAGACAAGAAGTAAAATTTAGTTTTGTATAAACCGGAAACAGCAGCTTAGACCTTTGGACCAATGACGTTTAATTTAAGGCGAAAAAAAGGAAAGAGATAGATAGTTATCGCAACTATCTATTTTGTAACTACTAGCATTTATATATGATAAATGCTATTAGGGAGAACCCAAACTAAGTCACGGGATATGTGACACAGTTAGTTAAGGCTTTTGGCATTAACAATTAGTAACAACTTTTTTTGCTAGAAATTAGTGGCGTTCGTTGGAGGGCTAAAAATCAAGGTGCCTATAGAACAGCTGTGTGGTTTTCTTTCAGCAAAATAATAATGTCACAAACTGGTTATTGAAGCTAAAAAAAAAAATAAGCAAAAAAAAAAAGTATTTTATAATAACAATAATGTTGGTTGTAATGTTGCTTTTGTGAGCTTAAAAGTGCATAAATGCAACACAAACAAACCAGATTTTAACATAAAATAGCTTAAAAAGGTTGCTCTTGCTCTTTTTTCATGTTGAGGGCAGCAAAAAGTATAGAAAAAAAATATTTATATTTATATAATGACATATTTTCCCGGGTTTTACTTTGTAACACGACAAAAATTCTATTTTAATTTTAATCAAGGCAAAATAATCTTTTGTGCAAATTTTTTACAATTTATATCACACATAAATAAACCAAATAGCAGCAACTTAGAGAAATTTAGCTGGTTGACAGAAAAACGAATTGGCGAATTTTGACTGAAGCTTTAAATAAAAAATTAATTTGAATTTTTCCACACAGAGAAAAGAGATTCGTGATAGCAACCGAATTTGTTGCCAATCGAATGATTCATTTGCACACATAGAATTTTTCAGTTCTATCAACAGAAAGTCATTTGATAAAGAAGAATTTCGGTTGAAGCAACCAAACTTTTGTTACCTCTTCCAATATTTCGTAGCCACAACTGTAAAATTCGGTCACTAAGGTAGAATCTTTCGATTGGCAACAAACTCGGTTTCTATCACGAATCTGTTTTCTCTGTGCATTTACATTTACAACTCGGACATGTTTTGAAATACTATTTAGTGTAGTTTTGCTGCTTGTTGCATTAACCAGCTTCAATGCTTATCGTGTCATATTTAAAAACTATAAACTTCTATGAATCAACAACATTTATTATAAAAAAAACAATCTGCGTTATTTCAATTCAGGGAATTAAAATGAAATTATTTATGTGTGAAAATATTTTTTCTAAATAAATTCTAAATAAAACATACAAATTGAAATACATACATGTTTATATTTATATTTATTTTCTAACAAAGAGATTACTAACTAGATTTATAAAATATTTACAAACAAAATTGTTAAAACATACAGTAAATTATTTTCTAAAATACAAATTCAATTTAATGGTTTTTTCTAGCGAATTTAATTTTCTCTAACCAAAATTCCAACACACACTACAGCTAATAATTAAAAAAAAACTTAATAATATTCTACTGCAGTTATTTTTTTTATACAACATATTTAGTAGTTTTAATGAAAAATTTTATATTTAAGTGTAATCTAGGCTAAATGCAGGAGGAAGCGGAAGTAGAAACTTTGCCACAAAACTCCAATTCATTGTAACTGTAAAAGTGTGTGTATTTTCTGCTCATTTTCTCTCCAGTAGTATTTTTAATTTTCATCTTTATTATTATTATTTTTTTCTTTTTTTTTGTGCGCTTTGGTCTTCAGAGACACTTCATACTCACTCTCGCACACACACGGACACACCGAGATACTTTGTTTTCATGTTGGTGGTGTTGCTGTTTCTGCCACAAACAAACATCGGAAAATAAGAAAAAGAAAACAGACCTATAGGGCTGTTAGGCTTTGTGAAATTTTAATAAATCATAAGCTTTCATTTTGCTAGACGCTGATGATGTTGCTGTTTTTCTTTTTTTTCTCAATATCCATGCACTTTTACATAGATACATCAACTTACATTTACATCCATACATAAATATACCGCAATATACCTTGCAGAGCTTGGAACTAGTTTCGTATATATATCAAGAAGCATGGTAAGGCTATCACACTATTTTCTGTGGTATGGGAATTTTTTTATTTAATACTTGGTTTAAATTTACAGCAACTTCAAAAAAAATCACTAATATCCACTAATAACACAGAGGACCAAAATTGAGATTTTGGTTTGGTGCCGCGGAAAATGTTTTTGATAAAACATGTATGGGACATTACATAGTCAAAACTATATTTAGTTTTTTTTGAGGAGCTCTTGTTTTTAAGATATCGCGGTTTTAATTTTTTTGGTTATTCTGAATTTTTTTCTCTTTTTGTTGGGTTATTTCATAAATGGAGACTAAAATTAAAAACGCATCTTTGTAATGGTATTCTACACAAAATTATCTTTTCTTTGACATCAATTTTGTTTATCTAACCCAGCAAAAAAAGTGAGGAAGAAGATGCAGAATTTTCACAACAAATAGCATGCTTGATGTACTTCCAATTTTGGTGAAAAAGCTATGAATTTTACATTAGCTTGTCATTGGAGGGATGTTGTTCATTTTTGACAACTTGTTACTTAATAAATTCGATGCTTTCGATGCGATTAAATTTCGATTTTAAGGTGTTATTTTAATGTAAGTAGTGGATACCTATATTTTTTGGCATCTTGGATGGAAATATAAATAATAGAAAAAAAGTGATGTAATTGAGCATTTATGAATTGATTTTAATGTAGTTATAAAATTTATGAAACAATGGTTGATTAATTTTAATGATTAAAAAATGTAAAAATTGTTTGTATACCAATTTTTACAGGTTTAAATAAATTTTAAAAAATTCAAAAAATGTAGGAAACAATTACATCAACGAAATATTTATAATTCAGTGTCAAATACCCATATTTAAAATCACATCTTCAGAGGTAGAAAAGATTCATTTGCAACTTTAGATGTGATTAAAATGTCATATGTAAAGATGCACTTCCATTATTTTTTGCTGGGTAAGTTTCAGGATATATTGGTGATATCGCAAGGATGTTGAAAATTAACTTTTTTCAGTTTCATCCTTATAAATTTGACCTATGGTAAAAGGGTTCAAAATTTGTTCACTATATACAATAAAAACTTATCAATAAACTAATTTATATAAAAATATTGAAAATTCGCTGAAAATATACTAAACTATTTGGCAAATAACTCAAAGTTTTACAGTATTTTTCATAATATGAAATACATATTAAAAAAACTATATAAATGTTCGTAACTTGAATGTTTTACACCTGTTTTTTTTTATAAATATAATTTCTCTTGTTATATTATTTCATTATGGCTAGTAAGATGAGATGCTGTGTTAAAGATCCTAATATGTTTTGTTACATTTGTGACGAATATATGTTAAAAGATCAGCGAAAATCAATTACCACACTGTTCTCCAATTGTATTTTGCTTACTTTGGTATTCAAATTCGCAACATAGACAATTCCTGGATGTATAATGTAGAAATAAATCTATATGTTTGTAAAAATTTATTTTTTTTCTGTAAATACTAGTGTTTTTTAAAAAAAATTTAAGATATTTTCACCAAAAACTCTGTAAATCAGGTAAATACAAAATTCGCAATATTTTAAAAACGTCAAATGAAGTATTTACATTGCTGTAGTTAGATTTAAATGTGTATTAAAAAATAAGACTAATGACTACGTAAAAATTTATTTATAAAAAAAATTGTTTTTTAGGATGTAAAATTTCGGGATATTATCTAAATATTTCATTAAATTTTTAATTAATTTTTCATTTTAATTAAAAACTATATTCGCTATAATGCCTTGAATGTGCAGTGATAAATTTTTATTTAAAATTTTCATAATGCACAATTTTATTAAGGATAAAGCTAAAAAAGTCAAATCTCAACTTTCCCGAAAGATTAGACAAATATGCCATAATATCCATTAGAATTATTATACTCAAAAGAAGCATATGTTTATGTAGACCAGTCTCATGCTAAAAAAATTTCACATTCTTAATTGCATTACCCAAAATTTTGAAGAAAAACACCAAAAAATAGGGTATTCAATGAAAATATAAAAACCGCGATATTTCGAAAACGCGAGCTGACTGGAAAAAAACAAGTATAACATAGTAATGAGGGTTCATCAACGTGTACAAAAGGTAGTTCAAATCTCGGGCACCAAAATCTCTGTTTCGCAGTGTAATCAATAATATTTCTTATTTTTAAGGTAAATAATAAAAATAATGTCTATGTCTAATGAAAAACTCATAAAAATTCATGCTTATAAAAAAGTACCACAAAAGTACTTTTTTAAAAATAGTAAATATATCTATTTCTATTGAAGATGATCTAAATAAAGTTGTTTTTAAAAGGAAAAACACAAATTCGATGATTATATGATTATTTTAAAGAAAAGTTCATATAATTTGAGGTTTTTAAAAAAGTATCAAAAAAGTACTTTTTTAAAAAGTTGGCAAACATTTTTGTTGAATATAATATAAAGTTTTTCTCACAAAATAACACAAACTCGATGATTCTATGTTTACTTTAAAGAAAAACGCATAAAATTCGATGTTTTTAAAAAACATCGTGCGAGAGAAGGTTTGTTCGGTTCAGAAGTGGTGATTTTAACAAGAAAAACATAGATTGCACAGGTCGGCCAAAAGATTTTAAAGACCAAAAGTTGAAGGTGGAGCCATTACGATAACCCGAAGGGTAAGATATCATATATGAAGCCCGGCCAAACAGCCGAAGCGTCACCAAAGACAAATATCCATGGTACTTATCAAAAGTGTCCTATCTAATATGAGCTGCTGATATCTGACTATGCTATGTCGAACGGTTTGTAGTGAGAATTGGCTGAAAAACGCCCAGAATATGCAGCCAAATATTCCATCATGACAACGCTTGGCCTGATGATGCAAACCTGTTAAAAGCTTTTTAGAATTAAGTGGCTGGGAAGTTTTGCCTCACCCGCCTTATAGTCCAGACCATGCCCCTTCCGACGTCTATTTGTTTCGATAGATGCAGAACGCTCTCTCTGAGATACGCGTCGCTTTGGAACAGATGAGTAGTTCTTTTGGCTCGAAATTCATATGTTGCCAGAAATATGGCAACAAAAAATAAAAAAACTTTATTTTTTTAAGAAAAACGCCCAAAAGTTAATTCTACAAATTTGTTCATTTTGAAAAGAACAAAAAATTTACCTTAAACAAATTTTGGTAAAAAAAAACATAAAAAAATTTTATTTTTAAAAAATATTTTATAAAAAACGTTGATTTAAAAGAAAAACGCAGGAATTATATGATAATAAAAAGTACCAAAAAAGTACTTATTCAAAATGGTTTTTTCACAAAAAATTTAAAAAATATAGTTTATTTTAATAAAGAATACCAAAAAAAGAACCTTTTACAAAGTTATGAATATATTTTTTTGTTTAAAGTTAACTGTTTTATTTTGAAAGAGTTTTATAAAAATGATAATAATTGTGATTTATTCAGGGAAATAAGTTCGACAATTTTAAAAAAGTACCAAGAAAGTACTTTAAAACAAAGTTTTCAAAAACTGATTTTAATGTACTTTTAAAAATAATTTTTATTTCAAAGAAAAATCGGAAAAATTCCTTTGCGGTTGTGGTACCAAAAAAGTACTTTTTTCGAAACGTGCTAAAAAGTATTATTTTCATAGAAAACGAATACAATAAAGTTTGATTTAAATACAAAACGCAGAAATTTTATGTTTATTAAACAGTACCAAAAAACTAATTTATTCAAAAAGTATTAAAAACTGTCATATTCATAGAAAATAATAAAAACTCAGTTTTAAAAAAAAAAAATGGTTTTTAAAATAGTACCAAAAAAGTACTATTTTTAGAAAGTAGTAAAAACAGATATTTTCATAGAAAAGCAAAGTTGGCAATTGCTACCTTTAAACTTGAAGGGTACCCATGTAGTTTTATACATACTGAGTTGTAGTTGCAACCAACTGACAGTTATACAGTACGTATACGTAATATTATGCTCAAGTGGAAAAATATTGCACAAGTATAAATATTGTGCAGTTTTTTTTTAAATAGAGACACTGTTAGAAAATTTATGAAATTTTATTCAGATTTTGACTCAATGAAAAATTATGTTTAAGCCAGTATTGATTTGAAGTTATTACTTAATTATAAATTTAAAAAAAAAAATATATTTGATTTTTTGAGAAAATTTTGAATTAAAGAGATTTGTGTTAAGGCAAATATTTATATTAATTTCAACATTGATGAAAATTAAATGCTCTTAGACTATTTAATGATATTTATTGCAATAAATTAAAAAAAAATTAAGTATTTCTAAAAAATGTTATGAGTAAATATAAATCATACGTACTGTAGTTCTTTTGTAAGTGTGAATTGAAAAATCTTTATAACTTTTTAGGTAATAACCTAATTTAAAGGTTATTTTAGCAGTGTTGCAAGAAAACTTAAGGAACAATTAAGGACAAAATGAAATTAAGTTTTTAGTTTAATTTAAAAGGGTTGGAATTAGGGTATTCAAATTATTCGTTTTTTCTCTTGTTCGAATAAAGCGAATAATTCGAATAAGAGATTTTAACTTGTTCGAATAATTCGACAAACAAATAATTTCAATTTTTTAAAAAAGTAAAGAATGAAGTTTTGATGTAAGTTTTTTAATATTTTATTGTTAAAGAAAAACAAAAAACAAGTAAGAAAGTATGATCGGTCAAGCCCGACTATATAATACCCTACACTAAGTAAAAGAGCAAAAACATTTTTCTTTTAAAATTTCAATAATTTATATTTTTAAGTGATTTTCGGAAGTGGGTCTTATATGGAAGTATGACTAATTATGGACCGCTTGTAACAAAATTTGGTGACATGAATTTTGTATATATAAAACTTATTTGGAGCGCAATTTGTGGAGATACATATATAAATTAAACATATATGACCGATAAATCCAATTTCGGAAGGACATTTGTATAGGGGCTAGGTGAAATAATGAAACGATTTCAGCGAGTTTCAATAGACTTGGTCCTTGGGCCGAAAAAATAATATGTACCAAATTTCATCGAAGTATCTTCAAAATTGCGACCTGTACTCTGCGCACAAGGTTTACATGGATAGCCAGCCAGCCGACCAACCAGCCAGACGGACGGACATAGTTTAATCGACTCAGAAAGTGATTCTAAGTAGATCGGTATACTTTAAGGTTAGACTAATATTTTTGGGCGTTACAAACATCTGCACAAACGCATTATACCCTACCCACTATGGTGGTTTAAACATTTTGAAAGACTTGTTTTTAGAATTATAACTCCTGGCTGTGATATTTATATAGAAGAAGCTATCGGAGTACTCATATACAATGATCGAAAGAATACCTTTATCTTTAATTGTTTGTCGAATTTTAAAAACAATACATTTTTTGTAATAACACCGAACGTCACTCAATATTAGACACGAACCGGATGATATACGTCTGAAACAATAAATTAAATGGAGAAAAACTGCGTGTTCCGTTTTTCATTTCGTGCTCCTGTTTCCTTTTAAAAGGACTTTCAGAGGAGTACATTTTTAAGAAAATGTTTTAAAATACTTCTGATTATCCTACTATGTCAAATTTAGTGTCAAATGATCAAGAAGAGTTGTAAAATATTTCGTATTATTTTTATTTTATCCTGTAAGGATCAAAATATTTCAAAAATGTTCTTTCAAATTTTTATCCTTGAATATCCTTTTAGATTTCAAATTATTTTTTTTTTTTAAATAGTGATTTAAAGATCCAAATTTTAAATACCAAAAATGTCATCCTTCTATCTTAACTACTTAAGTGTTAAAAATTATTTTAAAGTTGAATTATTTGATTTTTTATATTTTATTTTAATATTTCATTCGAAAAACATATAACAAAATCCGTTGTGAAAAGCAGCGAAGAAGACTTTTTAATAAACAAGTAAAATGGTATAGTCGTACAAGCCCGACCTTATGATACCCTACACCGGGTATATGATTATAAAAAAGTTTTCTTTTGATATGAAACTTATTTGTGTTGAATCTTATTTGAATACACACATTTTCGGTAGTGGGCCTTATATGGGTGCTATGACTAATTATGGACCAATCGTAACAAAATTTGGTGGGATGAATTGCGAATATATGAAATATATTTGTGTTGAATTTTGTTTGGATACTGACATATTTCAGAGATTTATGTATATTAATGACATTTTCGAGAATGTTGCTTATATGGGAGCTATGGAATATTGTTGACCGATCGTCACGAAATTTGGTCGTGAGAGTTCGGCTTACATAAAACTTAATTGTGCTGAATTTGGTTTGAATGTGTTTATAATTAAGATATTTATGAGATCTTAACTATTTTCAAATAGGACAATTGTATGGGGGCTAGGATAAATAATGGGCTGATTCCAACCAAATTCAACAGCCTTTTTCCTTGGGGCAATATAAAGGTTTGTGTCAAATTTATCTTTAAACCTGCTACCTATAGTTTGATTACAAGGTTTACATTGATGACGGACAGACAGACGGACGGACATCGCTTAGTCGACTCAGAAAGTGATCCTGAGAAGTTTGGTATACTTTAAGGTGGGTGTTGGGACAGTATTTTTGCATGTTGTAAACAACAGCCCTAACCCATTATACCTGCCCCACTATGGTGGTGTAGTTTATAAACATGCACTTTTCTTAGTATAGCATATTTGGGTCTTTAAAGCTCTATTTTTTTAAAAGGAATTTATCGGCAATCTTAAAGGATATTAAAGGATAAGCATTTTAAAGGACATTTTTGACATCTTTTGATCCATACAGGATAAAATAAAGATAATATGAAATATTTTACAACTCTTCTTGTTCTTTTAACATACAATTTGTCATTGTTGGCATAGCAGGAGTATTTTTAAATATTTTTTGAAAAATGTACTTCTTTGAAACTTTGAAGACCTTAAAAAAGGACACAGGATCACGAAATGAAAAACTGAAAACACAGTTTTTTCTCCATTAAATTTATAGTTTCAGACGTATATCATCGGGATCGTGTCTAACGAATTTTTTCTCTATTTGTCGGACGGTGTAATTATTCGTAAGAAATTATTCGATTAATCGAACGATCATTACTCGAATTAATATCCTAGTTGGGATACAGATGGTTTAATATAAAATTATCAATTTGTTTTAACATAACGGTTAACTTCCTAACATGTTTCTAAATAATCTAATGGTAATATAGGGTGATGGTAACAATGATATCCTTTTAATTATAACCTACACCACCATAGTGGGGAGGGTATAATGCGTTTGTGCAGATGTTTGTAACGCCAAAAAATATTAGTCTAACACCCAGCTTAGAGTATACCGATCGACTTAGAGTCACTTTCTGAGTCGATTAAACGATGTCCGTCCGTCCGTCCGTCTGGTCGGCTGGCTGGCTGTCCATGTAAACCTTGTGCGCAGAGTACAGGTCGCAATTTTGAAGATATTTCGATCAAATTTGGTACATATTATTCTTTCGGCCTAAGGACCAAGCCTATTGAAACTGGTTGAAATCGGTGCACTATTTCAGTTAGCCCCCATACAAATGTCCTCCCGAAATTGGACTTTATCGGTCATAAATGTTTAATTTATATATGTATCTTCACAAATTCCGCTTCAAATAAGTTTTATATACGCAAAATGCATGTCACCAAATTTTGTTATGATCGGTCCATAATTAGTCATAGCTCCCATATAGACCCGCTTCCAAAAATCACTTTAACGTGTATAAATCGCTTAAAAATTTTGGTACACACACAAAATTCGACATACTTAACTTTAATGTAGACATAAATCACACGCCCTAATTTCATGGTGATCGGTCCATAATTGGTCATAGCCCCCATATAAGGCCCACTTCCGAAAATCACTCAAAAATATAAATTATTGAAATTTTAAAAGAAAAATGTTTTTGCTCTTTACTTAGTCGTGCTTGACCGACCATACTTCCTTACTTGTTTTCTATCATAAAAGTTCCAGAGTAAATTGAGAACATTCAGAGAAAAGGGGACTTAATAACACTTTCTGTTACAACGAATATTTGATTTTGAAATTTTAAATTATTGAGCTTAAAAACATAAATGATCTTCAATTAAAAGGGACCTAATGGTATTTCCAGTAAATGATACCTTTTGTATTATCTATATTAATGAATCTAAAAGGCACTTTGTTTCTCATTATTTCCATACTTCAGTACCGTGTGTAATTTGGTATGTCTTATTTTAATAATAATTTACATTTTGGGTTTTTGGAAAAAAAAATAAAATACATCTCTCTGAATTGCCACTTCATCAACAACTCTTTCAACAATATTATTATTCAAAGAATATTAAGTATTTATTCTTTTTTTTAATTGCAAATCATTTTCTTTCTCTGTATTTCAGTGTAAAATAATATCCCTATTTTTATATTTTATTTTATGCTGTAGGTACTGGCATATCTTTTTCGCCATAATTATTATTTTTTTTCACCAAAAGCCGCCTAGTATTTTCATTTAGCTTGAAATGTTATGACAGCAAAAATCCCATCATCATTTTTGTTGAGATTTTTCATTTAATACTTGTGCTTGTGTATTTGGCCATTGTAAAGTTTTTGTTTTTTTTAAACTTATTTTGCCACTCTCTAGTTTAATGCAGATGAAATACTAAAAACAACTACGAATGTTATACTTGGCTGTAAGGAATCTAAAATACTCTACACATGTAATTAAAACTCAACAAAATTACACTTGTTACGACATTGGTGGCCACAAAGTGCTGTTTAATATTGAATAGAAGCATCTAATCGGTATAACAGAAAATTAGCAATAAACCAAATTCTACGACAACCTCGGAAAATTTAAATATTTTAACTAAAACTAAACATAATTACACTCGTTACAACATTGGTGTTCAATAAGTGCTTGTTCACACACCTCAAGTTTACTTGAGCAAGTCTTGAGTTTATAGAAGAGAGTGGATTGAAAAGAGGAAATTTTTTTCGATCTCCTCTCCTCTTTCATCTACAAAATCAAGCCTTGCACAAGTAAACTTGATGTGTGTGAACAAGCACTTATTGAACACCAATGTTGTAACGAGTGTAATTATGTTTAGTTTTAGTTAAAATATTTAAATTTTCCGAGATTGTCGTAGAATTTGGTTCATTGCTAATTTTCTGTGGTACCGATTAGATGCTTATATTCAATATTAAACAGCTTAGAAGAATAATCCTAAATATACTGTATATGAAAATTTCTAACTGCTGCAAATGAATGGACAAACTTATATAAATTCTCAAAAGTGATAAGTGAGAATATAAACACTATAAAAAACTGCACATATTTATGAACATTTTGGCTCATTTGTTGTAGGAGTATTTGGTGTTTGATTTCCTATAAAAACTATGTTTGAAAAAACAGAATCATGTTTAGAAAAGCATATTAAAGTTCAACAAACTTTAAAGAGAAAATTTAGAAATATTTAATAGAAATTACAATAAAGAAGTGGCCACTTAAAATCCGGACGGATTAAAACGAGCATAACTTTTAAATGAAACAACGTATGTTAACATTGTATACATGAAATTAAAGGTAAATTATTAAGCTTTAAAAAAATATAACTGTAGGTTTATGTGTCTTTATTTCGAATGCATTTTCTGGCCTTTATTTTTATGCCTCCTATTAATAGCTGCACAACTTTACTTCCCACTTCTACCGTTATTCCAGCATATTTATTCCAAAAGAACAAAGTTCTAATCAAAATCTGGTTATTTACTGTACCTGCACTCTTTTTCAATTTACGTTTAACAATTGTCCAATATATCTCGATTGGACGAAGATTTGGGCAATTTATTTAATTGATGTGTTTTGCTATAATATCAATATTATTCTCATTATACCACTTCATAGTTGTGTTTGAGTAATGACAACTTGTCATTGAGTAATGACAATTTGACTAAAACTTTGTATCATATGTGTGATGTCTTATAAATGACAACAACCGCTTTTCCAAACTATCTTTTTATACCCTTCACCATGAGTGGCAAGGGTATATATAAGTTTGTCATTCCGTATGTAATTTCTACATTTTTCATTTGCGACCCCACAAAGTATATATATTCCGAATCGTTATAGATAGCGGAGTCCATATAGCCATGTCCGTCTGTCCGTCTGTGTATTGAAATCATCTTTCTGAAGCCCCCAAATAACTTACATACACGAATGATACATCAATATCTCCGAAATTCTTCCGGCTCGGTAGCCGAGCAAATCGGTCCACAAATGGCTGAGATATAAGGAAAAAACCAGGACAACCTCGATTTTTGACCTATTTTTGACCCATATCTGGATTACTAAATCATTAATATAGACAATATGGATATCTAATGATAGATATTTCAAAGACCTGTGCAACGCCGTATATAAGTTGGACCTACAATGGGTCAAAATCGGAAAAAATATTTTTTAACCCGAATTTTTTTTTCACTAAATAATAAAAAAAAAAATAAAAAACTAAAAAAAAAAAATTTTAAAATTTAAAAAAAAATTTATAAAAACAATTTCGAAAAAACAACTGGAAAAAAAATTAAATTTTGTTTACCTAAAACAATCCTCGAGCTGCCGATATGTAAAATTTCTGACCTGATATCTGCTAAAAATCAGATTATGGGTTTCTTTTAACACGACAAAGTCGGATTTTCTAGATATTTGTGCACAATTTTATCACTAGTTTCTTTTTCCATTGTGTCTACTGGGAGCTTTGTTATGATTACTACAGTGAGTACGGATTTTAAGTGGCCACTTCTTTAATACTGGCATGAAGGCAAGTATTTAATTAAAAAATTCAATACAAATAATTGAAGTTTATTTTACATTTTGAAAAAGCTAATTATTTAAGTATCTAATTTCTTAATTACAACTTTGAAGAGAAACACAGAAAAAATAAAATTCCTATTCAATCCTAAATTCATAAAATCATACATAAGTTTTAATGAAAGAGGAACTATTACAAAAAATTATACCTACATTCAATCACTAAAATACGTACAACGTAAAATACCTACACCACCATAGTGGGGAGGTTATAATGCGTTTGTGCAGATGTTTGTAACACCCAAAAAATATTAGTCTATCACCCACCTTAAAGAATACCGATTAAACGATGTCCGTCCGTCTGGCTGGCTGTCCATGTAAACTTTGTGCGCAGAGTTCAGGTCGCAATTTTGAAAATATTTTGATCAAATTTGGTATATATTATTTTTTGAGCACAAGGCCCAAGCCTATTGAAACTGGCTAAAATCGGTCCATTATTTCACATAGCCCCCATACAAATGTCCTTCCGAAATTGGACTTTATCGGGCATAAATGTTTAATTTATATATGTATCTCCACAAATTCCGCTCCAAATAAGTTTTATATACACAAAATTCATCTCACCAAATTTTGTTACGATCGGTCCATAATTAGTCATAGCTCCCATATAGACCCGCTTCCGAAAATCACTTTAACGTGCATAAATCGCTTAAAAATGTTGGTATACACACAAAATTCGAAATAGTTACCTTTAATATAGACATAAATCGACCTAATTTCATGGTGATCGGTCCATAATTGGTCATAGCTCCCATATAAGGCCCACTTCCGAAAATCACTTTAGCGAGCAAATCTCTTAAAAATGTTGGCATAAACATAAAATTCAACAAAAATAACACTCATATAGACATAAATTACACGACCTAATTTCAAGGCGATCGGTCCATTATTACTCATAGCTCCCATATAATAAAAAATAATAAAAATAGAACAAAAATTTGGGAGTAATTTCATTCAAATGAAAAAAGTGTTCAACAAACAGGTCAAAACAGGTCAATAAGTATATATAGGCTTAAAGAAGACACTTTGGACTTTCTTCTGGTAGTAAAATTTGTTTAACCCCTTTTGACCCTAAGCACTTTTATTCCACTGAAATTCAAATTTGGCTAAAATATAGTACCTGAGAAAGAAACTAATAACACATCAGGTATAAACGGTACAGTGACAAGTCATACCAGTTCTTAAAGACTATTATCCTACCAACATAACAAAAGAAAAATCAGCCAATTATCTATAATAGTTTGCGAGTAATGATAATTTACTTCTGATCAAATTTACAAAAATCACATTTTTATAAAATGACATAAAATATTTGACTTTAACAGCATGCCACGCACACAATTGACAATATTTTTATCTAATTTTTTGGCTTCCTTAGTTTCAATGTGTTTACTATTGAATGGCATTAAAATTTTTGAATTAACAAAAAATTGAGATATAAGCCACCGTGCGAGGGTTTTCTTTTAAACTTATATGTCATTTTGAAGGGTACATATCTGTCATTTATTCTTACTTAGTTATTTAACATTATAGTGTAAGCAACAAAGTTTTTTTTTGCTTCGAAAATATCCAATTTTGTATCAACAAAACGTCAAATGCGGGAAGTTTTGCTTTACTCTTGTAATTTACAAAAAAGTGCCGCAGAAGCACCCCCATTGCTCAGCCAAAGCTTATTTTGAATGTGTTCCAACGGTTTCAAAGTGCTAGACATGGTATAGTATAGGTAATTTTGACACGAAAGACAAAGATCGCCCAGGCCAGCCAAAAAAGTTTGAAGACCAAGAATTGTAGGCATTACTCCATGAAGATTATTGTAAAACTCAACAAAAGCTTGCAAAATCATTGGGAGCTACTCAAGCAGCAATTTTAAAATGTTTGCAAGCGGCAGGATTCATCCAAAAGCAGGAAAATTGGGTACCATTCAAATTGAAGCCGTAACACGATTTTGCATATCCGAAATGATATTTTAACTCTATAAAAGAAAATACCGAGTGATTATTTGCGATGAAAAATGGATCCATTACAATAACCCGAAACGTAAGGGATCGTGTGTGAAACCCATCTAATCAGACGAATCGACACCAAAGCCAAATATTTATGGAGCTAAGGTAATGCTCTGTATTATTTGGGAGCAAAGGGGTCCTATCTTATGAGCTGCTGAAAACTGACAAGGCCATCACACTCTCTCTGGGATAAGCTTCACTTTGGCACAAAGTATCCGCTATTGGCTTGAATCGTCCTTGGCCTTAAAAGATGAGCAGTTCTTTTGGCTCGGAATCCATTTGTTGAAAGATGGAAAATAGGCAATACATTGAAGAAACTTATATTGTACAAATTTTTCAATTAAAAAGCTAAACATTCAAAAAAAGTGAAAAATAATAATTGAAGTTTATTTAATAGCAAATTATTTAACATGTTTGAAGAGATGTGACAAAAATTATAAAATTAAGAATTTTTAATTAATTTTATAACATTTATTGCTGCAATAAAGTATATGTTTTTTTGTTAATATAAAATACTTAAATTGCTAAATGCCTTTATTATTGTTGAGCATATTATTGGAATTTTTTTGTTGGTTTGAAACTTTATTACTATAGTTTGAACATAGAAATGCAATTGACAAAAACTGCATCAACTACACTGTGATTTGGTTTACTTTTATATTTATTCGCAACCAAAAAAAGTTTTTAACTGAACATTTTCATTGTAATAGTACTATATGAAGAAAAGCTTGTGTAGAACAGTATTTTCTATAGAAAATTTTGTGTAATAGAAAATGTTGTGTATGACAGTATTTTCTATAGAATATCATCTGTATAACAGTATTTTCTATAGAAATTTTTGTGCATAAAAGTATTTTCTATAGAAAATCTTGTGTATAAAAACATTTATTATAAGAAATATTGCTTATAACTGTACTCTCTATAGAAAATCATTGTATAACAGTATTATATAACAGTATTTAAAAGAGAAAATCTTCAGTATAACAGTATTTTCTGTAAAAATTTTAAATATTTCAATAGAAATCTTGTACATAACAGTACTTTCTACAGGATATCTTATGTATAATAGTACTTGCTGAAGAAAAGCTTATGTACAAAAGTATTGTATACACGCAGAGAAAAAATATAATTGGGCATGGTTACTGTAACCATTTAAATAGTGTTACAAGATTTTTAACAATATTATAGTCACAGTAACTATTTACATGATTGTGGTAACCATAATATGGTTAATTTATGATTCACATGATTGTATCAACCATACATATGGTTACAGTAAACAAATATATGTTTGTGGCAACCATATTTATGATGAATAATTTTATCATAATATGTAGTTCTCAGATTATGATAAGCTTTAAGCCGAGAGCAACATAATATGATAAGTCCTTCATCATATGAATGGTTGTCACAAACATATATTTGTTTACTGTAACCATATATATGGTTTATACAATCATGTGAATCGTAAATTAACCATATTATGGTTACCACAATCATGTAAATGGTTACAGTGACTATAATATAGTTAAAAAACTTGTAACAATATTGAAATGGTTACAGTAACCATGCCCAATTATATTTTTTCTCTGCGTATATACAAATTCTTACGTATAACAGTATTAAGGATAACAAAGGATATTTTTGATCGCTATCAAAACAAATATCGCAAATATGTAGAAAATTCTGTTAAAAACAAATTTCTCTATATAAAAGATTATTATACGTAAAATGTTTCTATTGAGAAAGCTGCAATACACTAATTTTTTAATAGAAGAAAGTTTTATACACACATTTTTGAATGGCTAAATTATTATATGCCTATTTTGCTGTAGAAAAACTGTTATACACACATTTGTATATAGAAAAATTTATTAAAATTATTTGCAGTATCAAATTAAACCACGAAAAGTTTTTGATTGATGAAAAGGAAACCGCCGATGTAAAAACAAATAAAAAAAATAATTTCATAAGTCTGAGGGTGAAATGATACCCTAATATCTAAAATACTTCTCCGTGATGAAAATTGCACATTTTAGTTGAAGTTTATGTGTTTTGGTTTAAAAATTAAAATCTAGTCGTAAATGAAACTATGTGGTTGTATGACTTAAAAATTCTAGATTGTTTTAAAATGTTTAGCTTTTATTTTGAAACATTAGTACAACATAAATTTATTTAAGGTATTAGCCAATGTTAGCTACGACATTTTCTCATTTTTCTGGCAAAATATGGATTCCAAGTTAATTTTAACATGTATTGTAGCATATGGCTCAACCTTATCATGATGGAATATTACAGTTTCATGTCTGGCCGATGCTAGCTTCTACCGAATCAGTTGCGTTCGGTACAGGTTCCATGTGATGATCTGGCCAGATTTCAGCAGCTCATAATTGATAGGACCCTTTTTGCTCTAACCAAATACTTTTTGCTCTACCAATAGCGCCATGGATATTTGGCTTTAGTGTCGATCAGGATGGTTGGCTGGGCTTTACATATGACCTCTTATGCTTTTATCGAAAATAATTCGGTGCCAAAATTATTGTCTTTTACAGCGTTAAAGCAGCATTTCAGACATACAACCTCGTCTTTCAAAGTCTCTCGGCTTCAATTCGTATGGTACGCAAATTTTCAGCTTTTTTATGAATCCTGCTGCTTGCAAATATTTTGAAATTGCTGCTTGAGTAGCTTCCAATTATTTTGTAGGCTCTTTTGTTGAGTTTGACAACAATCTTCATGGAGTAAAGCCTCCAATTCTTGGTCTTCCAACTTCTATGGCTGGCCTGGGTGATCTTTGCCTTCCGTATCAAAATCTGAATCGAACAAACCATTTCTAGCACGTTGAAACCGATGGAATACATTCACAATACGCTTTTGTGAACAAAAAATCAATTCATATCTCAAATTTGAAATTTTCGAAATTTCAAAGAAATGTTTTTTAAAGATTAAATGAAATGTTTTTTACCCCCATTAACACGAAGTCTGGTTATGCCTTAACTAATAGTTATACTGTCGGTTTAAATTATTTTTGTATGAAAACTGTCAGTATAACTATTTGTTAAAATATAACCAGACTTCGTGTTACTGGGGGTTAGAGATTAAATTTTAAAAAATTTTTGAACAACAACAAAATTTTCTCGAAATCCGAAATTGGTAAGCCAGGCGCCAAAAAATGTTGGCGACCAAGAATTGGAGGCATTACTGCATGAAGATTGTTTTAAAACTCAACAAGAGCTTACAAAATTATTGGGAGCTACTCAGGAAGTAATTTGACAAATTTGCGAGTAGTAGGATTCATCTGAAAGCAGGGCAATTTGATATCATACGAATTGAAGCCAAGAGAGCTTAAAAGACTATTTTGCAAGCAAATAATTGAAAGCAAATAATTTTTGTAAAATCCTGCATTTTTAAGTCATACATCCAACAGTTTTTTTGAAATTTCATTTAAAACGTGTTTTGGGATTTTAGATATGCGTGAAATTGTATGATTTTTTTGGACATCGTCTAAAACTGTTTATTTTGAAACGTCTATGGATAATGAATGAACATTTAAGTTAAAAGAATGTTTTTGGAAAATATTGCAACTTTTAACTAAACGTTATCCGATTTTGCTAAAATTGTCAGAATATGATTTATAGATGACGAAGAATATCGTGTAAAATAAGGGCCACTCTAATGTAAATGTTTGTTCTTATATAAATGTCTAAAAAATATATTATTAGACTACTTCTAAGTAATTCAGACGTTATGTAGTAGTCATTGAAAATACATCAGTTCAGATCGATTTGCCAAAGTAACTTTATACATTTTAACCACTGTTTCGATAGACAACAATACCAGTTAATATTGTTCACTTGTCATGGCATCTAAACTAGCCATGTTATAAAAGTAATAACCATAAAAGTGTGACTCAATTTACGTGAATATTTCACACAAAAAGAAACTTAAAAAAATAGTTTCCCAAAAAAAAACCAAAACGACGACTGAAGTGTTAAAAAGAATATATGCATGTGCAAGTTCGCTAAATGTGCACTTGCATGTAAAAGTGTGTACGTTTGTTGTGAAAATAAAAATGCAGCTAAAACTCAACATACTGAATTGTGTGCAATAAAATTGCGAATAAAAGTTTGAAATTCTTTTTTTTTCCCAAAATAAAATTTTTACAATACACTCTAGTTCTCATTTTTTTTTTTGGTTTGTTGCACGGTTATTCGCAGAAATCAAAATAAATTTTTAATTAAAAAATGAACACATACACGTGCAAATTTACGGACATACATACTAGATACATGCATATTTAACAGCTTTAGTAGCAGCGATCTGAAAAACATGACTACAATGGCGTAACTGTGAAATAAAAAGGTGCGCAACATACAATGGAAACAACAACTACAAAAAAAAGAGAAGAAAATAAAAATGAAAATGTTAAAAATTTATCAAAACTGGTTGCCACAACAAAAGGACAACGTGAAAACCAAGTGGTAAAACTCATTAATTTATTCATTCGTTCGCACGTACATTCAGTCAGTCAGTCAGTCCAACAATACGAATACAATATGACCAAGTGACCAAAACTTTTGTTGGTTTAATATAACCTTCAAGTTTAATTTTGGCGTTTTTGAGTTAAAGGTATTTAAGTTAGTTATTTTGTTTGCAACGTTTTGCAAAAACTAGGGAAGGTTGGGATATTATTAAATGATATGAGGAATATTAACTGGTTCAGAGTGCAATGAACTGCTTGGATCCTGAGGATGGGGAATCATCTCAAATTTCCGCAATAACAGGAAACGAATTGTATCCTCGAAGCTGAATTAATGTTTTCATGACGTCGTCAGCCCAAAATCCACAACAAACAATGAGTTTTTTGGGATGCATTGGAGCTATAGGATCTCATGTGAATTGATATCGTCCAAAATTCGACAATTTTGTTTTTTTGGAAGTGGTTCTTATATGGCAGCTATGACCAATTGAATCGTTTATTTCGAAAACCAGTCAAGCAACAAATTACTTTAACAAAATTGATATGTTTTCCTATGAAAGTTATCCATTTGTGTTACTGTTTGATAAACATAAACCTTTTTTATATTTATTAACATATATTTAAAAAATAATATAAAGTTTGCACTCAACTGGTTTCTGAAACGAACAACCATCACTATTGTAAATTTCATACGAAATATTCTAATTTTATTAGGAACTTCAAAAGTAAAATGACAAATAAACTTTTTAAAGAGTTTAACATCACGTCAACTCAAAATTTTTTATTTTTCACTTTCTGCAAGAAATCGATGTGCAGTGGTTATATCTACCCACAGTAAAAATCTGCTATCATTTTCTCTACTCTTTCGCCAAAAAAAATACAGTTGTATCCGTAGAGTTGTTTAATTGTAATGTATTAAAATAAATAATTGTTTTTTGCTTCTACTGAACATTTTAAAATTTTGATTTGACACCCTTTAGAGGAACCAGTGCGATATATTTATATTTGTTCTGAAATAATTATTCGTCATCATAAACTCGTTCTACAGTGCATTCTGCTTCCGTTGTAGGGCATTGCAAAATCCTCCCATAAAACTCATCATATCCATTCAAGTAGGGTTTTAGAGCAAGTAAATCTTTTATTTATTTCACATTAATAGAGACCTACAGCATTTATAAATAAAATAGATTAGGTTCTAGTATTACATAGACAGAAACCAGTCAAATGCTATCACTTGACTTATTTATGCACTAAACACGAATTTCTCAGCTTTACTTCACCATAATAGGGAGCAGCATTATATTTTTTTACATTAAACGATGTATTTACGTTTGCAAAGCAATAATCGCCCAAAAAAATTATTTTGGATTTTTTGTTGCTTAACTGGTTTTTGAAATAAATATTTCAATCATAGACCGATCTGTACAAAATTTGGTACAATCATCCTGATAACAATATCTTTAATAGATTTATGCTTATTAAAGAGATCTTAGGAAGTAGACTATTGGACTATATCCTAACAAAATTTGTTTTTGTTTTGTTTACATAGAATTTTTGAATCATAGAGTCATATTCCGACAAGAAATTTGTATGGGGCCTATTCTTTATATATCACCGTACGACACTCAATATTAGACACGAACCGGATGATATACGTCTGAAACAATAAACTAAGTGGAGAAAAGGTGCGTTTTCAGTTTTTCATTTCGTGATAGTGTTTCCTTTTAAAAGGACTTCAAATTTTCAGAGAAGTACATTTTTAAAAAAATGTTTTAAAATACTTCTGGTCGTCTTACTATGTCAAGTTTTGTGTCAAATCATCAAGAGGAGTTGTAAAATATTTCGTATTATTTTTATTTTGTCCTGTAAGGACCAAAATATGACAAAAATGTCCTTTCAAATTTTTATCCTTGAATAAATATACTTTTAGATTTCCAATATTTTTTATACCCTACACCACCATAGTGGGGAGGGTATTATGCGTTTGTGCAGATGTTTGTAACGCCCAAAAATACTGGTCTAACACCCACCTTAAAGTATACCGATCGACTTAGAATCACTTTCTGAGTCGATTAAACGATGTCCGTCCGTCCGTCCGTCCGTCTGGTTGGCTGGCTGGCCGGCTGGCTGTCCATGTAATCCTTGTGCGCAGAGTACAGGTCGCAATTTTGAAGATATTTCGATCAAATTTGGTACATATTACTTTTTCAGCCCCATGAACAAAGTCTATTAAAACTGGTAGAAATCGGTCCATTATTTCACCTAGCCCCCATACAAATGTCCCCTCGAAATTGGACTTTATCGGTCATAAATGTTTAATTTATCTATGTATCTATACAAATTTCGCTCCAAATAAGTTTTATATATACAAAATTCATGTCACCAAATTTTGTTACGATCGGTCCATAATTAGTCATAGCTCCCATATAGACCCGCTTCCGAAAATCACTTTAACGTGCATAAATCACTTAAAAATTTTGGTATACACGCAAAATTCAACATAAATAACTTTCATATAGACATAAATCACACGACTTAATTTTATGGTGATCGGTCCACAATTGATCATAGCTCCCATATAAGGCCCCTTCGAAAAATCACTCAAAAATATAAATTATTGATATTTTAAAAGAAAAATATTTTTACTCATTTACTTGTTGTAGGGTATTATATGGTCGGGCTTGACCGACAATACTTTCTTACTTGTTTTTTTAAAAATAGTGAGTTAAAGATCCAATATGCCAAAATTTCATCCTTCTATCTTAACTACTTAAGTGAAAATATTTTAAATTTGAATTATTTGATTTTTTATATTTCATTTTAATATTTCATTCGAAAAAAATATTAAAAAATCCGTTGTGAAAAGCAACGAAGAAGACTTTTTAATAAACAAGTAAAATGGTATAGTCGGGCATGCCCGACCTTATGATACCCTATACCGGGTATATGATATAAAGAGTTTTCTTTTTGATATGAAACTTATTTGTGTTGAATCTTATTTGAATACACACATTTTCGGTAGTGGGCCTTATATGGTAGCTATGACTAATTATGGACCAATCGTCACACAATTTGGTGGGATGAATTGCGAATATATTAAACATATTTGTGTTGAATTTTGTTTGGATACTGACATATTTCAGAGATTTATGTATATTAATGGCATTTTCGAGAATGTTGCTTATATGGGAGCTATGAAATATTGTTGACCGATCGTCACGAAATTTGGTCCTGAGAGATCGGCTTACATAAAACTTAATTGTGCTGAATTTGGTTCGAATATATTTATAATTAAGATATTTATGAGAGCTTAACTATTTTCAAATAGGCCTATTGCATGGGGGCTAGGATAAATAATGGGCTGATTCTAACCAAATTCAATAGCCTTTGTCCTTGGGGCAATATAAAGGTTTGTGCCAAATTTTGTCGAATTATCTTTAAACCTGCGACCTGTGGTTTGATTACAAGGTTTACATGGATGGACGGACAGACGGACGGACATCGCTTAGTCGACTCAGAAAGCGATCCTGAGCAGATTGGTATACTTTAAGGTGGGTGTTGGGAGAATAATTTTGTATGTTGCAAAGAACAGCCCTAACTCATTATACCTCCCTCACTATGGTGGTGTAGTTTATAAACATGCACTTTTCTTAATAAAACTTATTTGTATACTAATAAATCTTTTTTTATATTTTAATTTGACCTTTATATATATAAAGGATGAAATTTTTAATAATTGGGTCTTTAACGCACTATTTTTTTAAAAGGAATTTATTGGCAATCTTAAAGGATATTAAAGGATAAACATTTTAAATGACATTTTTGACATCTTTTGATCCTTACAGGATAAAATAAAGATAATACAAAATATTTTACAACTCTTCTTGTTCTTTTGACATGTTGGAATAGCAGGAGTATTTTTAAATATTTTTTGAAAAATGTACTTCCTTGAAAATTTGAATTCCTTAAAAAAGGACACAGGATCACGAAATGAAAAACTGAAAACACAGTTTTTCTCCATTAAATTTATAGTTTCAGACGTATATCATCCGGTTCGTGTCTAACGATTTTTTTCTATATTTGTCGGACGGTGTATTCAACAGAGCTTGCCATTTTATCTAATGAAAAATTTGTGCAAAATTTCATGAAAAAATGTCTGTCATTTTGGTCCATAACTATGTATCTACTTCACGGATTTTACCCATTTTCAATACCAAAGATTTCTAATCAACAGACGGACGAACATAGCTAGATCGTCTTAGAATTTTATAAGGTCCCAGATATAATTGAGGTAAATCCTTAGAAAATAGCGGATATCCTTTGGTCAAGGACAAGTTTTTGGTTCAATATCCTGCGTTCAAAAGAAACTGATTTTGAAACTAGGTGCATAAGCGTTACTATGTGACTAATATTGTAAAAGTTGTTAAAAATTATATAAATTTATTGTATCTAGTTTTAGCAGATTTGGAACGGTTAAGGTTCGTTTCCTTATCGATGTTTATAGATGACTGACTTCATGCATACCTTTTTGTAGACTTAACCTTTTTTGATCTTTAACAATGTAACATTTTTACAGTAATTAAGTTCTTCGCCGCATTGAACTAATCATTTATTTCACTTTAGTTCAGAGAGACCAGTTTTTTTATACTCAATTGTAGGGTATATAAAGTTCGTTGCATTGCTAATTTTTATTTGGAATACTCTAAAATATTCGTACCTTTGTATTTATAGATTCTAAAAACAGAACACAAAAATAAACCATTTGTAATTGCTTTCCAAAAAATATCATGGTGGGTATGTCTACGGTAAAAGGACATTATTTGTGCAGCAAATGAAAGTACATACATATTATTTAGTTAATGAATATTTAAAGATAACGAAAATAAAATTTACTTGTTTCTGTTAAAAATTTTAATTTGAAGATACCATTTCTGTATCGATTCCTTTCAAACTAAACCAGCACTTACTTAACCACTTCTAAGTAATATAGATGTTATTTAGTAGTGATTATAAGAATTATGCTAAGAAGTAATGGCATGTCATTGGGATATTTTTAGAGTGAAACCATAAGCTGAGTGCAAAAACAAAACAATGCTTAAATTTTATATTGCTTATATTTTTATGATCAAATATGTTAAAACAATTTCAATGCAAAAAAGTTCTTGGCATTCTATGAATCCTAAAATTCATTAGTTTAAAACAATTTTAATTTCTTGTCTCTGGCTCAATCATTCATATGCTGAATAGCAAATTCTAACAAAGAGTAAAAAATGCAGTACATACAAACACAGATAAAAAAATGTCCAAGAAAAATTTCCAAATAAGCCAATACAAAGCAAAAATGTTGAAAAATAATTGATAGCAATAAAAATGAAAATTAATAACACAACAAGAATGAATCCAAAGTTGAGATGACAAACGGAAAAAATCAAAAATTTCGGGATTTACAAATTCCCAGCTCCAAATTCGAATTTTCTTGAATTTTATATCCCGACTTAATTCTCTTTCTATTTCATTTATTTTATTCCCTTTTTGGTTAGAAAAACTAAGAAAATCACATTTTAGTAAGCGCTATTTTCTTAAGCTTAATGTACTCTCCCTTTAAGCAAACGTATTCATTGCTAAAGAGTCATCAAGATGACTTATTTATATGTAACATTTCTACAACTGTTTATACAATTTATAGTTGACAGTTTCAAAATAATTTATTTTTTCAGAGATTAATATTAGAAATCAACACAATTTTTAATTGTATTGTACAGTCATATAAACTCAAATGATGTTAATTAAAATCTGTGTAAAAAATATGGGTTACCAATAATACCTTTTCAATTTTACAAAATAAAGTTTATGAGAACATGTAAGTCCATTAAATAAAGCAAAGATGTAAATGGCGTGGCCCTGAGAGGGGTTGAATATAAAACCTACTGTTTTCCAAACCCCACATAATTTAATAATTGACTTGAATATAATTTTTTGTTACTTGTATAATACGTCCAATATCCCTCTCAATATTAACACCCCACAAAATTCACGTCCTTGCACAAACTGTATCACACATTCAAACTAAATAACTCTTCTATATCAATGTTTTGCAACTTGTTTGCGAAAATCAAATATAAACTTTTGACCTGAAAAATTGATTATTGCAACAACTTGCACAAGGAGACTGTGACCTGTTTAAAAATGCTTTTTATTTTCTAAATGTTGTGTGTGTCAATTACAAACAATATCCGAAAAAAGGACATGAATTTGCCATTTGCTACAATTTCTAACTTTTTGACAAAAAATTAAAAAAAAAAAATCCGAAGATAGAACAATGTTTTGTTGCCTGCCATTGTGAGATGTCAGAAATTGAAAAGTTATAATTGAGACACATCAGTGTAACCTCAGAATACAATTGTATGCAGGAAAACAATTATCTGGCAAATAAATGATTTTCGTATTTATCACACAGAACATGAAACACAATTTTATATTTGGAATATGACACAAAAGGTCATTTAAAAGAAAAATAATTTGCTTAACCAGTGAACGCACAAATAACTTCAACAAATTTAGGTGGACACTATACTATGACTAGACTATGACTAGACTATGACTAGACTATGACTAGACTATGACTAGACTATGACTAGACTATGACTAGACTATGACTAGACTATGACTAGACTATGACTAGACTATGACTAGACTATGACTAGACTATGACTAGACTATGACTAGACTATGACTAGACTATGACTAGACTATGACTAGACTATGACTAGACTATGGCTAGACTATGGCTAGACTATGACTAGACTATGACTAGACTATGACTAGACTATGACTAGACTATGACTAGACTATGACTAGACTATGGCTAGACTATGACTAGACTATGACTAGACTATGACTAGACTATGACTAGACTATGACTAGACTATGACTAGACTATGACTAGACTATGACTAGACTATGACTAGACTATGACTAGACTATGACTAGACTATGACTAGACTATGACTAGACTATGACTAGACTATGACTAGACTATGACTAGACTATGACTAGACTATGACTAGACTATGACTAGACTATGACTAGACTATGACTAGACTATGACTAGACTATGACTAGACTATGACTAGACTATGACTAGA
The DNA here is from genome assembly GCF_958450345.1 of Calliphora vicina. NCBI lineage: Eukaryota > Metazoa > Arthropoda > Insecta > Diptera > Calliphoridae > Calliphora > Calliphora vicina. The sequence continues at coordinate 95,794,139 of NC_088784.1, read as the reverse complement.
CTATGACTAGACTATGACTAGACTATGACTAGACTATGACTAGACTATGACTAGACTATGACTAGACTATGGCTAGACTATGACTAGACTATGACTAGACTATGACTAGACTATGACTAGACTATGACTAGACTATGACTAGACTATGACTAGACTATGACTAGACTATGACTAGACTATGACTAGACTATGACTAGACTATGACTAGACTATGACTAGACTATGACTAGACTATGACTAGACTATGACTAGACTATGACTAGACTATGACTAGACTATGACTAGACTATGACTAGACTATGACTAGACTATGACTAGACTATGACTAGACTATGACTAGACTATGGCTAGACTATGACTAGACTATGACTAGACTATGACTAGACTATGACTAGACTATGACTAGACTATGACTAGACTATGACTAGACTATGACTAGACTATGACTAGACTATGACTAGACTATGACTAGACTATGACTAGACTATGACTAGACTATGACTAGACTATGACTAGACTATGACTAGACTATGACTAGACTATGACTAGACTATGACTAGACTATGACTAGACTATGACTAGACTATGACTAGACTATGACTAGACTATGACTAGACTATGACTAGACTATGACTAGACTATGACTAGACTATGACTAGACTATGACTAGACTATGACTAGACTATGACTAGACTATGACTAGACTATGACTAGACTATGACTAGACTATGACTAGACTATGACTAGACTATGACTAGACTATGACTAGACTATGACTAGACTATGACTAGACTATGACTAGACTATGACTAGACTATGACTAGACTATGACTAGACTATGACTAGACTATGACTAGACTATGACTAGACTATGACTAGACTATGACTAGACTATGACTAGACTATGACTAGACTATGACTAGACTATGACTAGACTATGACTAGACTATGACTAGACTATGACTAGACTATGACTAGACTATGACTAGACTATGACTAGACTATGACTAGACTATGACTAGACTATGACTAGACTATGACTAGACTATGACTAGACTATGACTAGACTATGACTAGACTATGACTAGACTATGACTAGACTATGACTAGACTATGACTAGACTATGACTAGACTATGACTAGACTATGACTAGACTATGACTAGACTATGACTAGACTATGACTAGACTATGACTAGACTATGACTAGACTATGACTAGACTATGACTAGACTATGACTAGACTATGACTAGACTATGACTAGACTATGACTAGACTATGACTAGACTATGACTAGACTATGACTAGACTATGACTAGACTATGACTAGACTATGACTAGACTATGACTAGACTATGACTAGACTATGACTAGACTATGACTAGACTATGACTAGACTATGACTAGACTATGACTAGACTATGACTAGACTATGACTAGACTATGACTAGACTATGACTAGACTATGACTAGACTATGACTAGACTATGACTAGACTATGACTAGACTATGACTAGACTATGATTAGACTATGACTAGACTATGACTAGACTATGACTAGACTATGACTAGACTATGACTAGACTATGACTAGACTATGACTAGACTATGACTAGACTATGACTAGACTATGACTAGACTATGACTAGACTATGACTAGACTATGACTAGACTATGACTAGACTATGACTAGACTATGACTAGACTATGACTAGACTATGACTAGACTATGACTAGACTATGACTAGACTATGACTAGACTATGACTAGACTATGACTAGACTATGACTAGACTATGACTAGACTATGACTAGACTATGACTAGACTATGACTAGACTATGACTAGACTATGACTAGACTATGACTAGACTATGACTAGACTATGACTAGACTATGACTAGACTATGACTAGACTATGACTAGACTATGACTAGACTATGACTAGACTATGACTAGACTATGACTAGACTATGACTAGACTATGACTAGACTATGACTAGACTATGACTAGACTATGACTAGACTATGACTAGACTATGACTAGACTATGACTAGACTATGACTAGACTATGACTAGACTATGACTAGACTATGACTAGACTATGACTAGACTATGACTAGACTATGACTAGACTATGACTAGACTATGACTAGACTATGACTAGACTATGACTAGACTATGACTAGACTATGACTAGACTATGACTAGACTATGACTAGACTATGACTAGACTATGACTAGACTATGACTAGACTATGACTAGACTATGACTAGACTATGACTAGACTATGACTAGACTATGACTAGACTATGACTAGACTATGACTAGACTATGACTAGACTATGACTAGACTATGACTAGACTATGACTAGACTATGACTAGACTATGACTAGACTATGACTAGACTATGACTAGACTATGACTAGACTATGACTAGACTATGACTAGACTATGACTAGACTATGACTAGATTAAAGTAAGAGTAAATATTTACCATATGTGACCGTACCTAAGTCATTGAACTGTTTTAATTTTTATTATCTTAACAGCCTGTGCTCAACTCCGAATCACTGCCTTCAAATTAGTTGCAGACAGTCATTCATAGGTACATATATTTCCATAAGAATAAATTATACAATTCTACTAAATCTGCTAAATTAAGAAGATAAACAACAAAAAAAAATGAAAATGCAACTGCTCGTAACATGTCTGTGTCGAAGACATAAATTTTGTGCTAAATAAACAAGAGGCCATAATGACCAACCACATTTAGACACATAAATCTCTTCAATCTTTTTCTGGTTTATATGCCTGCTCTATAGCCTGCCACATGCTAAGAGAAAAAGTTAATTCAGCACTTTTAATTGCAACATTTTCCAAACTACGTTTTAATTTTTCTTTTTTTTGGTTAATAAAAGGCAAAGTAACTCCCATAGTTATAACAGACTTTTTGATGGAAGAGCGGTAAAGGAGTTTTGGATTGCTGTGGATAATAGTTGAATAAAAGCTTTCAGGAAGGGTATAACGAAAAAGAACAAATAGAAAAGTTATTTTGGGAGAATTAAGAAATTTAATATTTAAATATGACAGATAATTAATTTCAAGATTAAACCAGTAAGGATGAAATCTTACAATTTCTTATTTCATTATATGACACGTGCATTAAATATCGCTCTGCGGGCTTAAAAAACATTCTTTACAATGTTTAATAAATTTTGATTTAATTAATAGGTACTTCCTAAATCTCAATTATCACTTTGTCTGGCATATAATTATTTTATTTTCATTTCTTTGACACTTTCACACATGCCACATTGTTTTGTTGCGTGTCGAACGTTCAACTTAATATCGTAATTTGGTGATAATTATAGATTTACAGTTAATTAGTTTTAAATATGTATACGTAATATAAACTTTAAAGTAGTATATATTGCTTTACAAAATTATTTTTTCATTATCATTTTAATAATGCACAATTTCAAAGACCTTTCATTAAGTTCTTGTTCACCTTTGCAACGCAGGTACTTTTCTCTTTAACGATTTAACTCCTAATTAAGTTGCCATTAAAGGCTCAAATGCGTAATATTCGCTCACACAATTTACCTTAAGGTGACATGAATATATTAATTTGTTCAATGGTTTTGGCTCGTCCAGTATCCACAATTGAGTCAATTCAATGATGCCAACCTTGACATGTTTGCAAGACTCGTAATTTCAATCGAAAATATGAAAATATGTCAAAATTTGTTTTAGAATTCTTTTCTTTTTGTACATTTGCAGCATTAGTGGTAAAATCATTAATCGATATTTAGCAATGTTAACTTAAACGTACACAAAAAATCATCCTGAAAAAATTTTGATAAATCGGTTGGGGTTAAGACGTGCCTCAAGCTCTCTTAAGTTTTGAGATGCATTTACAAGGTGAAGAAATTCAACTCTTGTAGTTTTTGTAAAAAGTTTTAGTTGTTTAATTTTTTTTTATTTTGGAATTTAATTTAAAAGAATAATGAGATATAAAAGACAAAAATTGGTTAATAAAGTTATTAAAAATTCCCCATGTCATTAACGTGTCTCTGGCCACTAGAACAAGAAATGCAGGAACAAAATTAACATATTTTGAGAAACAAATTAAATTTTTTTAACTGCAGTTTCAAAATCCATTTTCAAATTTTTAATAATTTTGTTAAACCAATTTTCAGAATATTTTGATCATCACATCACATTTGCATTTAATTAATAATATAATATGGAATAAAAATATGAAAAAATTATGAAAGTTTTTCTAAAATTTGAAAACGTGAAAGTCAAAGGTCAAATTTGCAATATTTGGAATTTCTAATGGAATGATAGAGAAACGTTATAATAATTTTGGGCCGATTTTGATGAAACTTAAGAAAAAATTGTGAAAAACACAAGGAAAACCTCGATTTTGGACCTATTTTTGAATTATGTATATCTGGGCCCTATTCCACAAAACAACTTTTAATTTTTGCAAAGCAAATTTTGATAATTTTGTCAAAATCGCTTTAAAAACGTTAAGATGTGAATTTTTGTTCGACGATAGTGAAGAGCGGTTATAACAAGAAATTATAGAGACCGAATTAATTTTTCATGAAAAAAAGTTTAAATATTTGGCATAAAATGTTTCTTACTAAAAAAATATTTTTTTTTTTTTAAATTAAAAAATAAATTTTTGTCACTTTGATGGAGAGCGAAACGACTTTGCAAAGAAATGAAATTTGATAAGTGCAAATTGAAATGTTGATAAGTTGTTTGTGGAATAGGGCCCTGGGCTACAAAGTCATTAATATAGACAATATAGATATCTAATGATAGATATTTCAAAAACGGTTTATATATGGCTATAGTAAATCGGGCCTACAATGGGTTAAAATCGGGAAAAATATTTTTTAATCCGAATTTTTTGTTCATTTAGTAAATTATTTCACTAATAAATTTCCAAAAATTATTTTTTTTAAAAAATTAAAAAGGAATTTTAAAAAATTAAAAAAAAAAAATTTCCCATAAAATTTTTTTCACTAATAAATTAGAAAAAAAAATTTAATTTTGTTCACCTAAAAATATTTAAAATTTTTATTTTAAAGTTCAATTTTGTGAAGGGTATATACAATTCGGAACAGCTGAAATTCGCTCTCTTACTTGTTTTCTTATCCGAATGTTAAGAAATTTAATATTTAGATAGTACTTGAAAGTATATACAAAAATACGCTTAAATGAATGGGTTATGTTTTAGTTCAATAGATATTTAGAAATTTTTTAAAAACATCAGCTGTATTTCCCATAAAATTTCAAATAAAAGAGAACAATTGTTGTCGCACAGTGCTTTGTTCAATGGACAAAAATCAAAAACAAGATCATGTCTTTAATGTTAATGAAATTTATATTTTTCAATAGACAACTAAATATCTCATTCGTGTAAAAAATACTTTTTTATAAATATCTCTTTTTGTAGTCACTAGATGTCGCTAAAGTTAGTACATAAATTTTATGGAGAAAAATATATATTTTTTAAGGTTAACTAAAATCATTGTTAAAAGTTCGTTTTAAAAGATATAAACTCGATATTGGCTGCAAATGAAAGAATATGAATGTGGAATTATGGAAAATTACTGTTTTTGTCAAAAAAGGTTTAACAGTTTAATCTGCGCAATTTTTAATAATTAAAATTTTTTTATTGTAAGCCTGAAATTCTAAAACTTTGTTGGAATATTAGTAAAAGACGTGTTAATCTATTTTGATTATGTTTTACTATAGAATAGCCATAAGTATTATCTATAAGAAAATGTATTCATTTGTTGTCCTTTCGTATGAAAACTATTAAAATTTAGTTTTTGTTTAAATGTATAAATTACCATTTCGTAAATTTTCAATTTGATGGTTTGGGGAAATAACTCCAGATTTTTGGTTTTTTATAAAATAATACCGTTTTTTCTTTTAAATAACTAAGAAATATTGCGTTATTTAATAAAAGTAGTTTAATGGCATAAAGTGTATTAATAGGTCTTTATTTGGTTCTTGATGTTGTATGTTTTTTTGCTGAAGTCAAAAAAAATTCCAAAGTTTGATTAAATTTTGAAAAAAAAACATGTTAATCAATTTTAATTTTTCTTTAATTTTATCTAATGCCTATCTCTTATTTATTATAATGTGAAATCATTATTTGTCCGTTTTGACTAGAACTTTAAAAAAACTTTGTTTTTGATGGCACCCATAAATAATAAATTTTTACCTTAAATGTAAGTAACTCAATAATTGAATATAACTTACATATCCTTAGATTGAGATATTAATATGAGCTTCTGCTGATATTATGAACACTTAATGTATAATCCAACATCCAGTTTATAATATTACAGCTGCACCATAAGGCTATCAACATTTGAAAATGTCCGTCCATCCGTCCTTCCGAATTTAGAAAATATATACAATATTTCAGTCTTTTTTTAAAAAAAGGATATATGGCAGTTATGTAAATCCTTGCTAGAATTGAAATGTTAATAACTAAATTAAGCTGATATTATAAGAGAACAATAATTTCTGAAAATGAATAATTTTATTCAGGTTTATAGGTTTTTTAAGTAAAAGGATGTATGGCAGCCACCCGAATCCTTGCTGCGATTGTAATACAAATTTTCACAAACAATAATGACTTTATTAAAATGATTATAACCAAATTGGTTCCAAAATAAGAAACGATTTTTACGAATTTTTTTTTTAAAAAAATTAGATGTTATACAGGATATTGAAATCTTGATGTCTTGGAATTATGAATATCCTTCCGATAAAATTTTCATAACTTTGCATCTAATATTATAAGAGAACAATAATTTCTGAAAATTAATAATTTTATACAGGTTTATAAGTTTTTTAAGAAAAAGGATGTATGGCAGCCACCCGAATCCGTGGTGCGATTGTAATAAAAATTTTCACAAACAACAATAACTTTATTAAAATGACTATAACCAAATTTTAAAATGTTAGGAGTATAACTGTGAATTTTATTCAAAATTATATGTTCAGGATATATGGTAGGTACCCGTGTCCTTTCACGGATTTTTTCAAGAATTATATTTTTTCTTAATCTTACCAAAAGGTAATATTCCACTAATTTTTATTTGTCTGCAATAACTCCTTCTATTTTTGTTCATTGCCTATATGAAAACAAGGCACTGTGTGTCGGGTCCCTATAAAAAGTTACATATGTACATCCAAATACCGAGCATTATTTTTAAGTTTTTTCCCAAAAATGTCTTTATATTATTTCTCTAATAGAATAAAAGTTTCTTCGGGCTATGACTAGACTTAAAAATGCGGGATTTTTTCAAATGTTTAGATTTTATTTTGAAATATTTATACAATATAAATTTATTCAAAGTATTGGCCATTGTTAGCTATGATGGGGAAAATGTTTTCAGAATTCAATCAATCGAAAGAAGAACATTAACAACTCAATTTTATGTATTTCAAACAAAAAACTAGAATTTTGTTAAAATAAACGAATTCACTTAATTGTGAATAAATTCGAAAAAATAAATTTTTTGCTTCAATTTGTTTTTATAACTCCGAAACTAGTGAGCCGATTAAAACGCAATATAAAAGTGGATTAAAGGTTATGTAAATTTAAACTTTTCTAAGTTTATTTTAATAATATCGGACTAATCCTTTTTAAGTTATCATAAATTTTGTGAAGAAACGTCTAAAAAAAATCACAATTTAAAAAAAAAAAATATAAAAAAAACTTCTCCATTGAATTTAAAATTTGAAACATATTTGTACTTCTGGAACCACAATACATCAAAATTGTGTAGGTTTAAAAAGCCTCTAATTTTTTTCGATTTTGTTGCCCTGTGTTATAAATCCCATATTCTTAAGTCATACATCCAATAAAATAAAACTTAACTTCGACTTTTACACTAATTATACCTACCCTTAGGGAGATTCACAAACCTTGTCTTCTCTTGAAATTATTAAAATTTATCTATATATTCGGCTTTGTCGTATCTTAAATACCCTCCACCTGCAGACATATTTTTTAGGATGATGTATATGGGAGCTATAACCAATTATAGGCCGATCATCATATAATTAGTTATAGCGATTTTGGTATATATGGGGATTATTTATGACGAATTTTAACTTAATAGCGATATTTCTAAGATATTTATGCTAATTTAAGTGATTTTCGGTGAAATTTATATGAACTGAAATTTATATGGGGGCTATGGTCAAATATGGGCCGATCCACAAAAAATTTAATGTTCTGATTTCTTTTAGCACGAAATTTATTTTTGCTGAATTTTGTATGGATACTGCAATTCTGAAGGCTTATCATTTATAGACCATAGAACAATATTTCGGGAAGAAATTTGTATGGGGGCTAGGAGAAATCATGAACCGATTCTTATAATTTTCACCAGAGTTAGTCCTTTTATTATAAAAATAACTTGTGTAAAGTTATCTGCAATATATTTACACAAATAACCAAAAATATGTCTCACATTTTGGTTCATAGTTCTTGTTCTACTGAACCGATTTTGCTGATTTTCAATACCAAACTGCTTACAACAACAATAAACATATTTTTTGCAAGTATACCAATTTTGTTTGCGTATTTTGGACGTGAGCGTGTTTTACAGAGACACACAGAACTTAGAATTTCATAAGGATCAAGAAAATATATACTTTGTTGGGTCTCAGATGAATATTTCTCAATGTTATACACGGAATGACAAATTTATATATACCCTCATTCACCACTTGTGGTGGTGGAGGGTTTAAAAAAGTAAAGCAAAAATTTAATAAAAAATTTGTTGGCAACACTGAACACTACTGTTCCAATAGTGACATTACCTTTTGCATTGTAATATTTTATGAACCGCTATAAAGTAACAAATTTAAAATCATGAAATCTATAACAGTATCCTTAATATCCAATTAACAGTACAAAATATCAAATAAATGAAAACAAGCAGACAAAAAAAGTTATTGTACTTTTAACGAATAAAATAGTTAAACCCAATAAAGAATTATACTTGACTAAAAAATTGGTTAATAATGATTGGTCTAAGATTTGATTAGCATATGACTTTACGATTATTCACTATGTCTTGAGTATTACTCGACCGGTATTCAATTCTAACTTGATTATGATATGACTTAACTGAGATTTGACTATAATTATGACATGACTATGATGTGGGTTAACTTAGACTAGACTATAATTATGACAAGACTATAATTTGACATGAGTATTACTTGAATACGACTTGTCTATTCATTGACTATAACTTAAGTAGAACTAGGCTGTGTCTTGAGTATGTCTTTACTATGATTATGACTTAACTAAGATTTGACTATGGCTTATATATGACTAGACTATGACTTAAATAAGTTCTGGTTCACACACCTCAAGTTTACTTGAGCAAGTCTTGAGTTTATTGAAGAGAGAGGAAGAAAAAGAGGAAAATTGTTCCAATATCCTCTTCTCTCTCGTCTATAAACTCAAGACTTGCGCAAGTAAACTTGACGTGTGTCAACCAGCACTAAAACTTAACCAGGGCTTGACATGTTCTTTACTACTACCAGATATAACATGTCCAAGACTTGATTATGAATTATTTATGACTAGACCAGATTGGACAATGAATTGACTATGACACGACCATGAACTGTACATGATATGACAACGCACATTAAGTCAAGCTATGCCCCAATTCATAACATTTTACTGGGTTACATTTTTAACAAGGTGTACATTTATTCAACTCTGTGAATTGCTGAATGGCTAAGAAAAAACTTAATGCAATTATGTCCATTATTGCGGATTTCGTTTTTTTTATTTTTGTTTTATTACTCTCTTTCCCTGCAACTATGCTGCAACTCCGTTGCTACAGCCGCCATCAATTGTTTTTATAATAAGGTTATGTTTGTTGTCTCAGTTCCTGTTGCCACGACAAAGAACAGAACAGAACAGGGGGAAACACTAGAGTAATTATTGTGGTTTACATTGGAGTTGTTTTATTGTTGTTTATTTATTTGTCTGCTGCTATAAGTTGTGGGAAGGTATGGATGGCAGCTATAGCAGCTGTAAATGCACTTTGCCAGCACAATTTCCGTTCGTAATGAAGCAGGCTTAAGTGAGTTAAATTGTAATGATTTTTGTGTTTTTTTGTTTTTATTCCTCTTCTGTTTTATTCTTTATAGTCATCGGGTACATTTAGTAAAATTGTTATTGGTCTGATTGTTTTTCAATTTGATTTGTGTGTATTGTATTGTTTTTTTGTTCAACTGAGAGGAGTTGAGAAACACATATTAAGGTGGCCTTGATTTTGTTGGCTTTTTGATTTCCGATATTCACAAGGTATCGGAAATCAGTCATTGCCTCATGAATTCCCTTTGTATTGACGTCTTCTAACTCTTTTTAGTTGAATCAACATTTTTTATAAAATTTCCGCTATTTATTTATTATATGTATAGAGTGAGCCTCAAAAGTGAGTATACACCAAAAATTATTTGATTTTTTTAAGATAATGAAAATCCTCCGCCTTTCGAGGAAGCATAGCTGAATGCTAACGTACGCGTCCACGGGTTGCGGATAGTGGAACGCCCAATAGATATATTGGGTAGCTGTGAATCAAATAAGCAGTCGCGGACAGTTCAGCGGTTCCTGGGGGAGAGTCTCGGTTGAATTCGGAAATGAATGTCCGAGTTGCCAGTGATCCCTGGATCGACGAGGCGAGTAATTGGCGCCTCTAAATAACCAACACAAATCATAAGTCGGGTTGGCGGCTTTAAAGTGGCAGCCCCACAAACAGATTCATAAATACACGTGGACATCCCACGACGGAAAGACCAGAAACCAAATTGATCACATTTGCATACGACAGTTATGGAGAAGTTCGCTAATGGATGTAAGCACTAAACGTAGCGCAGATATTGACTCGGATCATGAACTGGTCATTACTTCAATAAGGATTGAGCTAAGCAGGAACTACAAGCAAGGGAGCTATCAGAGTGTACGCAAGCGTTTTGACGTGAATAAACTTGCCGATGAAGGAAAGCGTAGTGAGATGGCAAACGCAATGAGGGTAAGACTGCTTACCAACAATCATGGTTCGTGGGAAGAAACGTGTGCAGAAATAAACAGCTTTGCAGAGGAAACATTGGGATATGTAAACAACTGTTCTAGGAAAATATGGGAATGCACTCAACAGTACCTAGCGGACAACAGACTTAAGCCACAATACAGAACGATTGCCAAGGAGGTTAAACGATCTGCACGCGTCGATAAAAGGAAATACTACGAGAATCTAGCAGGGGAAGCAGAGGATACTGCCGGAGCAAACAATATGCGACATCTTTACCCGATTATTAGTCGTCTATCCGAACAAAATTTTAACCACAACAATGCAGTAAGAGACTGCATCGGACAACTACTTACTACTGTAGAACAACAAACCAGAAGGTGGAAAGAGCACTTTGAGAATATTAGTAACATAACCATTACCAAAGAAGAAAACAATGCAAACATGTACCAAACCGGTATTTTAACGGAAGCCATAAACATTAATCCTCCGAGCTTGGATGAGATCATGAACGCAATCACCTCACTGAAGAGAAACAAATCACCAGGTGAGGACGGCATATCAGCCGAAATCTTACAAGTTGACCCCATGGCCTCAGCTGAAATTATGCATCCATACATCACAGAGGCTTGGCAAAGCGAAAGGTTCCCAAATGAGTGGTTAAAAGGTACAATCGTTATACTTCCTAAAAAAGGCGATCTAAGTGACTGTAACAATTGGAGGGGTATTACACTCCTAAACGCAATATATAAGGTGATGGCGACAATAGTGAACAGTCGCCTGAAACCTGTTGAACAAGGTTTACGTGATAAACAAGCTGGCTTCCGGTCCCATCGAAGTTGCGTCGACCAGGCCAATACGCTGCGAATCATAATCGAACAGTCCGTCGAATTGCGCTCTCCTCTCTATTTGGTGTTCATAGTTTTCCAAAAAGCTTTCGATACAATTAAACGTAATGCTATATGGACGGCCCTAAGGAATAAAGGTGTACCCACGAAGGTGATTAACATAATTAAATGAATGTATGAAAATGCCATGATCCAAGTCGGACACAATGGAAACAATAGTGAAGCATTCACCACAAATGCTGGTGTGAAACATGGATGCCCTTTATCGCCTTTACTATTTGCAGTTACCTTGGACAATATAATGGTTGAGATTAGCAGAAAAAGGAGAGGAATAGTTTGGAATCTGCACAATCATTTAGAGGACCTCGATTTCGCGGACGACATATGTCTACTCTCTCACACACACGGCGATATGCAAAGCAAATTGAATGATCTTACAGTTCTCTCCAAAGCTGTAGGACTTGAAGTGAACATAAGGAAAACCAGGGCAATGTGCATTAATAATAACATTGTCGATTCTTTTATAATAAACAACCAGGAAATTGAGTTTGTGAACACCTTTTGTTATCTTGGATGATGACCATACCCGGAGGCATAGATGAAGATGTCCGTTCCAAAGTAGGCAAAGCGAGATCAGCGTTTGGAAGATTAGAACACATATGGCGCTCACAGCAACTATCTCTTCACACCAAGTTGCGCATCTTCAATGCATGTGTAAAATCACCGCTGCTTTATGGAAGTGAGACTTGGTTGATTACAAATACAATCATGCGGAAGGTACAAACGCAAATCAACAAATTCCTAAGAATTATATGCCATATATTCTGGCCAAACACAATTACCAATATAGACCTTTGGAGAAAAACCAAAGAAACACCCATCGAAAACCAAATCAAGAGAAGAAAATGGAAATGGATTGGGCATACACTCCGTAAGCCCATCGAAAGTATATCTAGAGCTGCACTAGAATGGAACCCGCAAGGCAGCAGAAGAAGAGGACGGCCAGCGAACACTTGGCAAAAAACAATACTAACAGACGCAACAAAGCTAAATGAAACATGGCATGAAATCAAAACTTATAGTAACGATAGAGTAAGATGGAATAATCTTGTCGAAGCCCTATGTTCCCTAGAGGAATAAAATGAAGGAAAAAAAAATGAAAATCCTAAAATTTATCCATCGATTAAAATTTTAAAGTTTCGGTTTGTTGGAAATTGGGTTGAAAAATACATTCGGTTGTAAAAAACAAGATTTAAGTCGGACTATAATGATTTTTATGATCTTAAAAGAATCAAAAAATTCGCTGGTATTTACACACTTTTAAGGGTGTGTGTATGTAGGAATTTTGAATGGGTTGTTTATTTTCAGCATAAAGTTGATTTTTTTAACTTGCCGAAAGATAATTTTAAACTTTGTTTGATATTTTTACGTTTTTACCTTTTAAAAACAGTGGTTTATTTCCTTTAAAGAAACCGCATTCTTTTAATTGTAAATAAAAACGAAATATTTCTACTTTGACACATGTTGCCCATGTTCTAAACGTTATCCTATTTTGCTTAAATGTTGAGCATTTGATTTTTATATGACGGAGAATAAGCTCCACCCTAATTGGTTTAAGCATTCTAGTAGTACTGCTACTTTAATTTGCTTATTTCATTAGTAAATGTTGTTGTCTAAAATTTTATTAAAAGCAGTTAAAAATATTGCATAAAATCTTGAGTAAATTATGTCTAAAATATGAATTGTCATATTCTTTGACTGTTGAGTCTTATTATTTCTTTTTAATGCATCTGGGCCTATTAAAATGTTATGCAGTGTCGTACAGCAAATAAAGTTTTACAATTTTTTTTTCAAAATTTCATTATTGCTAAGGATAATGTTAAAACAAAAACTGTATGTTTATGTCTATAGGATAAATAAAACCAAAATACAAAAATAATCCTATATTTTTTTATTGCTGAGGGATTTAGTAGGCCTAATTGAGTTTTCAAGTTGTTGTTTGTACAATTCCATTGTATGGATTTGTGAGTTTGCTTTTTTCTGCAAAACAAAATAGAAATAAAATTTTCGCTTACGTTAACGTATTTTCTGCTTCAATAAGTAATAAATTATTATTACAAACGTGTATTTTTCCTGAGAAACACCACTCAACAGTTTTCAACGCACGGAGATCATGTGCCCCATAGCTAAAGCAGGAGGGAAAGGTTGCAAGTAAGTTTTTAAGTTTTTTTTTTTTAGAGACTTAACTTTTATCTTTAATACCTTGAGATTTATTTGAAACAAATTATACGACTTATTGTCGTTAGTACTTCTTTTTTTATATGTAAGTAGTTGCAATAGAACTTTACTACTTGATAGTAAGTATCTTACTCCTGCCAATATTTACTGGTTTACTGATATTGACTAAATATTTTGTGTTTTTTTGTACATATTTAGTTTTATTTTATTTTTTTTTATTATCCTAAGGATTAAGTTGTGATGCGCAGATGTTAATCGCATGTTATGGAGAGGAAATTAATGTTGAAACCAAAAAACAAAAAAATAAACTTATTCCTTAAGGACATTAGTAACGATTTATAAGGTTTTGTGGAGTAAGAGAATCAATAATAATAAAAACTACTTATTATGGGTTTGACATGAAAACTAATTAAACATGAGAAAAGTGGTAAAAAAAAGTAGAAACTTGTAATTTGTAAAAGTAGTGAGTGGAGAGAAATTTATAAATAATGAAATAATTAAAACTGTTAAAAGTGGGAGTGTGTATGAGTTGAGGCGATAATATAACGAGTTGAATTATTAAATGTTATTATACCCTGCCCCACAACTAATGGTGACACGGGGTATATATAAATTAGTTTGTCATTTCCTGTGTAACACTGTGAAATATTTATCCAAGACCTTACACAGTATCCCCCATGTTCCTAAACAGCCCAGCAGTTAAGCAATTAGTCAATATGTCCCTTATAGACAGTCATTGTCACTAAGGTCTGACCACTAGGCTGACTCCAATTGATATATTTTGCATCATTTGACAAGTATGTGAATTAGTAGTGCAGAGAGAAGTCAATTGGTTACTTTATACATCTCAGGTAATCTAGTGGGAAGACAGTTGTCACGTAAGTGTCTCTAAATATTCTAGAGACACTTGATATAATTCTTAAGTATACAGACATCTCATGTAACCTAGCGTGAAGCCAATTGTCACTTTAGTGTCTCTATGTAGTCTAGAATGTAGTCACCAGTTTGGTAGTTAGTAAGGTAACTACCTTGGACCAGCTATCAGACAGTTTCATTGTAATCCAAAATGGTAAATTGACCCCCTGCTTAGAACATGTACGTATTAGAATAACCAGTCCCGTGGCTAGTTATGTAACTAGTTGTTACCTTAAATGATAGGTAAAACTCCGGACAGTCTCCTAGAACTGCTGGGAGTTTCTAAATTTATCAAAGGTTTATAAAATATATTCACAAACAGTTTTTAAATTTAACAAGTAAGCGAGCTATATTCAGCTGTGCCGAATCTTATATACCCTTCACCAAATTATTTTTTTTTTAAATATTTTTGTAAACAAGATTTAATTTTTTTTTTTAAATAATTTTTCCGAAATTATTTTTTAATTTTTTAAAATTTTTTTTTTTAATTTTTAGAAAAATTGTTTTTGGAAAAATAATTTACAACAAAAATAATTTTTTGATGAAAAAAAAAATCGGGTTAAAATTTTTTTTTACCGATTTTGACATATTGTAGGTGCAACTTATATACATCGTTGCAATTAACTTTAACTTTGGAGCGCAATTTGTGGAGATACATTTATAAATTAAACATTTATGACCGATTAAGTCCAATTTCGGAAGGACATTTGTATGGGGGTTAGGTGAAATAATGGACCGATTTCAGTCAGTTTCAACACGCTTGGTCTTTGGGCCGAAAAAATAATATGTACCAAATTTCATAGAAATATCTTCAAAATTGCGACCTGTACTCTGCACACAAGGTTTACATGGACAGCCAGCCAGCCGACCAGCCGGACGGACGGACATCGTTTAATCGACTCAGAAAGTGATTCTAAGTCGATCGGTACACTTTAAGGTGGGTGTTAGACTAATACCCTCCCCACTATGGTGGTGTAGGGTATAAATAGGCAAAAAATCGAGGTTGGCTAATATGTCAGCCATTTGTGGGCCGATTTTGTCGATTTTAAATAGCAACCAAGCCGGATGAATTCCCGATATATTGTTGTATGAATCATGTATGTAAGTAATTTGGGGCTATATTCGGCTATGCCGAATCTAAAAAAAATTTTAATTTTTCTTTTCAATTTTTTTTTTAATTTTCTTTTCGATTTTCTCAATTTTAAAAAGCTGCTGAACCGGACTAAAGCGAATATATTGATGTATGTGAGTTATTAGGGGACTATATAAAGTTGATTTCAGCATACAGACGGACATGACTATATGGACTCCGCTATCAATAACGATCCAAAATATATATACTTTGTGGGGTCGCAAATGAAAAAAGTTGAAATTACAAACGGAATGACAAACTTATATATAACCTTTCCACTCTCGGTAAAGTGGAAAAGGATATGTAGCAATATTTGAGAAAACCTGAACTATTGTATGCCAGAGAGATAACTACGAAAAATTTTGATGTAAAAATATTCCACATATAATTAATTAATGCTGCCAAAAAATCATCTGAATGATGCAGTAATCGTTTGGTATCATTATCTTAACTTGTCAGTTACGAAGTATCAGCGAGATGACTATCGATATATAGTAGGATATCTCTTATATTGGACTTCTTCGATTCTCGGTAGTCCCAAGTTCTAAACTTGCTCTGCATTATAAAAAAATCCAAATACAGAAAACATTTGAAGTTTGATGTTTTGGGTCAAACTAGCAATATTTAACAAAAAAATAATATGTTGAAAAAAAATTCAATTAAAAACCGTTTTTGTATTTCATTTACCCATGGATGAAGAAATATAAAATATAAAAATTTTCTAACATCGTTATCATATTTTGTCTTCAGACCATTCCTGAAGTGGCCATTTTTACTAATAATCCTCTAAAGAATTTTTAAAAAATCATATTTTTTCAAATTCAATTTTCTCAAATCACAAAATAGTTCATGCTTTATCAATAATAGTGCTCCAGTAGAGACCCTCTGGGCTACTAAATATATATAGTGTATTATGCGTATCATTCCAATATTGACGATTTTCATCAATGATCCTCTAAAGAATTTTTCAAAAGTAATTTTTTTCAAATAAAATTTTCTCAAATCTTAAATATACGTACAGTGCTGTTAGGCTTTTTTTTTTGAAAAATCGTCAAAATTATGAAAAAAATCATCAAATTCGTCACAAAAATTAAAAAAATCTTCATAAAATCGGCAAGACTTAAAATCATGTTGTATTCATTCAATTAATTTTTTATAAAAGAAATCAATAAAATACTAAAAACATCGAATTTAACATGGATAAATTAACAGTATTTGTTAAAGTACATTAATATTATTCAGTACAGTGTTTTTGTTACTAACTTTTTAATAATATTCACATAAAAACTATTTTTGAAATACTATTTTAAAAATAAAAATTCTTCAAGGGTTTTTGTCTCAAAGATGAATTTTGTAAAACTATTAAGTCATTTACAAAATCACATAAATTCGGAAACGCTGGTTTATTGTTTGATTTGACCTTTCTACAGAAAATATTAAAATCCAAAGAACTTTCACTTATAAGCAAAGACTCGATAGAATTAATTCTTAATTCCATTTTCGAAATATAATTAAAATGTATCTCGAGCAAGAACTTCGATATCGAAATTAGTTTTCGATACGATAGCTCACGAATGCGGCGATTTGATATCAACTGATTTTTTGTTTCTCAGCGGAGAAAAAAGAAACTGAAGCCTATCGAATGGTATATATGCTATTTAAGTTACCTTGAGAAATCTTAATGTATTCCTCAAGTAAAAACATTTTTTTATTGTACTTGACAACACCTACCAGAAAAATAGCTCATTCTTATTTGTATCTACAACAAATTGATTTTAAATTTCAATTGTACATTGAGAAATCTTTAGTTTTACATAAATTCCAAGAAAAACTTCCTCTCTTTTTTATATATTTATTTTAATTTATATTTAATGTTAACGAATTTACAAAAGAAACCGTCAAACGTCAAATCACTAAATTTACTCAAAAAAATCGTCAAAATGACGTAAAATCGTCACACAAAAAACGGATATTTTCACTAATGATCCTCGAAGAAATTTTTCTCACACCATTTTTTCATACTTATTTTTCTCATATCACATAAATTATTTCAGCTATTCCACTAATAATGCTCCATTAAGAACCGCCTGGATTACCAAATCTATATAGTGTGTTATGTGTGCTGTGAGCATTTGATTCTAATAATGGCCAAATGATCTTCTAAAGAATATTTCAAAAATATATTTTTTTTTTCAAATAAAATTTTCTCTAATCCCAACATTATTTCAGGTATCCCATTGATAGAGCTCCACTAGAGATCGCCTCAGCTGCCAAACCTATATAGTAGTATTTTCACTACTGATCCTCTACATAATTTTTTTTTTCAACTTAAGTTTCTCAATTCTCAAAAATTGTTCAATAATCCCACTATCGCAGCGCATCATTAGAAACCATCTGAACTACCATATATACATATGGTACCATTCCCAAAAATGGCATTTACATCAATGATACTCTTAAAAAAAATTTCAAAAATATTTTTTTTTTTTAAATTTAGTTTATTCAATTCCCAATAATTATTTCAGCTATCTCATTCATAATGCTTTTTTAGGTGGCCCCCTGTTATACCAAATTATTATAGTTTTTTACGCGTGATCTTCCAATGATCTTCTAAAGAATTTGTTTTCGAATCTGACATCCAAATTCTATAAATATTTTAGGTATTCCATTATTATGGTTCTCTTGGAGTATTACGCCAATATAGTTTTATTTATAGACTTCCTGAATATAGTACCTCTTAAGCACTATCTTTGCTAAATGACTAACTGATACAAAATTTGGTTTTTGTCTCCACTAACTAAATACGAATATATGTATATTCTTACACATCCAGTCTTTTAGATCGTTTCAAGAAATCCAAGTATGTGTGAATTTTAATTTAAAAAAATATACAAATGAGAGAGAGATGAATGCCAAGAATAAAACATTGTATCTATGAATTCTTCACTAACTATTTTATTCACCCACAAACTGCAACAAACAAACAAATAATCAAAAAAAAACTTAGGGACCCTATAAAAACCCCATACACTTTTAACATACTGCCTAGTCTTTGTTCAGTTATTTACTTAACCAAAGGGATAATCAAAAAATCAATAATAACCGCAAGAACGGACATTAAACCTGCTTGACTGCGGTTACAACAGATTATCGATTTAGGACAACGTTTAAATTCTGTTGAAGACCTCTAATATTTATGGCTAAATATGTTTTCTGACGCATTCTGTACATGTATTCGCGGTACTTAAGCAAAGGAAATCTGTGCTGGGCGAAGTCAGTGATAAAATTCTTCCGCCGGCCAAAGCCAGGCAATATTAAAATTTCAAAAGCAAATCCTGCCTTTGAAATGTCATAAAGGACAAACAAATCCTTTACATAACTACATAATGTAGTTTCAAATTGAAAAATATAATAATATCCATCCACAAACAAACAAATAAGAAAAAAACATACAGACCCTATAAAACCCCTTACATTATTACCACACTCCTTAGTCGTTGTTCAGTCGTTCACTCAAGCAAACGTAAAATCAGTAATTACCACAAGAAAGTCATGCTATTGAGACGTCAAATAGATTTAGTAAAACCTTTAAATTCTGTTGAAGGCCTCAAATATTTATGGCTGAATTGGACTGCTGTAGGTGTGAATCCTCCTGACGGAAAAGCTATTAAATGGCGCCTACTCTACTACATGTATTCTGCCGTACTTAATTTTCTAACAAGCTTCTGTTTGCCAGCCTCAATGTTGGCAAATCTCTGGTTTATCAACTCCTGGCAGGAATTGGTGTGGAATCTTTCATTAACCACTACCGTGGCCATTGCACCATTTAAACAGTTGGCCGTTCTAATACATCGTCGACGTCTACTCAAATCTCATGAATTTCTAAAACCACTCGATGAGCGCAATAGTTCTCATCTCCCCGATCATAAGAATATTTTGAATGCTGCTCGTAATTGTCAACTCTACTATATGATTTATATCTCGATATATTGCTTTTGTGCATGGGGTTTTGCTAGCATTGGTTGGGCCAATCATCAGTTGGTTTATAGTGGTTGGTTTCCCAACTTTTTCGAGAGTTCCAAGGCGAACTATGTGACAGCTTTTTGGTATCAGAATTTTGCTCAAACCTGTCTGGTCTTTCAAAATGCCAACAACGATGTGTTTCCTTTGTGCTACTTAACTCTAATGATTGCTCATTTGGAAACTTTGGCCAATCGTATAATGAGAATTGGCATGGCAAATACAAAAAAATCATTTGAGGAAAATATCGAAGAGTTAAAATTGTGTATATTGGATCATCAGAATCTGTTGGGGTAAGTGGAGTGCTGCGAACAAGGCATTTGCACTATAGTTCAAAATCCGATTCAAATTATTTTACAGCTATTTTGAGTGCATACGTCCCGTGATATCGGCCACCTTGTTTTTGCAATTTTTCATTACCGCCTTCTCGCTCTGTCTGACAGCCATCAATTTAATTGCCTTCAATAGTGACATAAGCCAGAAAATTTTCGCCAGCATCTATTTGGGTGTTTTATTGATTCAAGTGTTCCCCACCTGTTGGCATGTCAATGTACTAATGGAGATGAGTGACTATCTGACGACGGCCATGTACAGTTGCAATTGGGTGGATCAGAATCAAAAGTTTCGCAAAATGTTAATAATATTTATGCAACGTTCGCAGAAGAACAATACGGTGTTGGCTGGTGATTTGGCGCCGGTAACGTTGCAAACATTTTTGGCGGTACGTTTAAGTGTTGGCTGGAGTTTTTTTGTATAAAATTTAAATGTATTTCCTTTCTTTTACAGATAATACGCTTCTCGTTTTCTATGTTTACGATTTTCAGCCAAATGTAAAGATGATACAAAGAAGCAGAAACTGTTTGAATAATCCAAAGCCTACATTTTGAAATAAAGAACTTAATAACAATTGTAGTAAAATATATTGAAATACATATATGTTTGTCTGTTATGTAATAAAACTACTTAGAGCAAATATTTTATTTTCATTCATTAATTTATCGATTCATTTGATTCACTGATTTTATATCGAGTTTTAGTTAGTAATTTGTGCACTTAATTTTACTACACCATTTTTAGTTGAAATTAAGAAAAAATAAATTGAAATTCAAAAATACAAATTGATGTTGAGAAAATACAATTTGAAAATAAGAAATCGAAATTTATTTTAAGAAAAAATTGAAATTAAGAAATACAAATTGATAGTCTGCTTTTACACACAGCAAGTTTACTTGAAGCAAGTCTCTTCGATTCTCATTTAAACATAGTGAAGATGAGAAAACAAAAAAGAATTGAAGTGACTTGCCAGCAAGGTTGCCAACTCTTCAGCTCAGAAAATGGCTAGATTTTGAATTAAAAATGGCTAGAAATGGCTAAGACCCAAAAATAACTGAATACAAATTCATAAATATTACATTTCTTGCCACCATTACCACGAAGTCTGGTTATGTGTTAACTAATAGTTACACTGACAGTTTTCAAAAATAATTTTTACCGACTTCGTGTTAATGGGGTTTAGCAGATTAACTCCCATTTTCTCAATCTCAGGTTATCGTTTTCGTAACAATATACATCCAATTAATAGAATCTTTGTATGATAACTGTCAATATATCACGATAAAGAATAACCAGAGATTGAGAAATGGGGATAAAGATTGTAATATGAATATTTTTTTTTTCCTTTTTGTTAAATTAAACAAATTTCTGGGAACTTACAATCAAATGTTGTCATAAAACTAATAATATTCCAATCAAATCATCAACAGACGAATTTGTTTAAAAACTGTTTCTTTGTCATTTGATAAAAAATAATGTTTTATTTTAAAAAAGTTTTCAAGAAAAGTATAAAATAAAAAAGGCTAGGACAAAATAAAATGGCTAGATCTTCCAGCTAGATTAAATCTAGCCATTTTTTTATGTCTAAATGAAAATAAAATCGCTAGATCTAGCTGGAAAATGGTTGGCTCTCTCTCCTATAAACTAAGACTGTGTAAAAGCACAAATAGGTATTGGGAAAATACAAAATTAAATTCAGAAATTCAATTTGATATTAAGAAAAAACTAATTAAACTGAAGAAATATAAATTAATATTGAGAATATACAAATTGAAATTGAGAAATCGAAACTGATATTGAGAAAATTCAAATTGAAGTTGAGAAAATAAAAATTAAAATTCAGAAAATAGCAATTAAAAATGTGGAATTTACAATAGATGAAATATCTTTTGAACGCGGTTTTTATTCTTAATAACTTATATGTCATTTTGAAGGCTACATATCTGTCATTTATTCTCCCTTAGTTATTCAACATTATCGTGTAGACAACATCGTTTTTTTTTTTGCTTCGAAAATATCGTTTTTTATACCAACAAAGCGTCATATGCGGGAAGTTTTGCTTTACTATTTCAATTTAAAAAAAGAGCGCTAAAGCACACCGATTGCTCACCAAAGCAATGTATTCCATCGGTTTCAGCATGACCTGTGCGGTTGAGAAGTGGTGATTTAACACGGAAGACAAATATCGCCCAGGACAGCCAAAAAAGTTTGAAGATAAAGATTTGGAGACATTACTCCCTGAACATTGTTGTAAAATTCAACAAGAGCTTGCAAAATCAATGGTTGCTACTCAAGCAGCAATTTCAAGACGTTTGCGAGCAAGCAAGGAAATTGGGTACCATACAAATTGAAGCTGAGAGACCTTGACAGATATTTTTGCACCGAATCATTACTTGCGATGAAAAATGTATCCATTATGAAGCATAAGAAATCGTATGTGAAGATCGGCCAACCAGCCGAATCGACACCAAAGCCAAATATTCATGGCGCTAAATTAAAGCTCAGTATTTGGTGGAACTAAAAGTGCCCTATCTATTATGAGCTGCTGAAATCTGGCCAGACCATCATAGGGAACCTGTACCGAACACAATTGATTTGAAAACTCCAAGTATTCCATCATGAAAACGCATGGCATTTCATTAGAAACTATTTAGACAGAAGTGGTTGTGAAGTTTTACCTCACCCGTCTCATATTCAGACCTTGCATAACGCTCCCTCTTGGATACGCTTCACTTTCCGACGTTTCTCTATTTTTTCAAGGCGTCATATCGCACACCCAGTTCAAAAGTGACACAACTCAAAATTAATTTGTCGGCTTATATAAACCCGTAAAATTAATTTTACGCTTAAACTATGCAGAATACACTTGTTTATCTATACAAAAGATATCAGTGTATTCTGTTGTTGTTAACTGTGGCTAAAAAAAACTAATGTCTTTCATTATGTTTCAATTGGTATATATTTATTTTCGATTTCCGAAAAATTAAAATTTTGAGTTGTGTCACTTTTGAACTGGGTGTGCGATATATTTAAATAACACTATACAACAAAATCAACATTTTTCCAAAATTGCAAGGTCCAACCAACCGTGTATCGGCGTTTTGAAAGTTTGCATCTGAATTTCATTTGAGGGGGGTTAAAGTTTCCCAACTGTGACACATTCTTATTGTTAACCGGCATAAGAAACCATGTGATCTTTACATTTTAGGTATAAAATGTGTTCAGTAAATTAACGGAGAACATTTTTGTAGAATATGTTAACCCTCTAAATCCTCAAGGCATGAGTCTTTTTTGTCCTTCTTTTAAAAAAGAGCAAAAAACACCATTAAAACAGGGATTTAAGGGGTTAGAATGTTCCTCAAAAATATTATGTGTGAAATTTTACTATAAGTCCCTGAATACACTAAAACAGAAAAATCAACCAGAAAGTCAGTTAATTTCGCATTTATTAAGAATTTTATTTTTAAGTAACCCAAAAATTTAGCATGAAAAAAATTAGTTCAAGTTTAACTAAAAATCACTAATATCTCTATTATTTTGCCTACGATAGCAAATTTGGATAGGAACTATTAATTAATTACATTTTTTTAGCACTAGGCAATTTCACTTCATTACCATACAATGCCCAGCACATTTCCCAAAATGTTCTCGGCTTTTTATAAAAACGACAAAAAAATGTTCACGCTAATAACACTGTCGAACAAATTGAGACTTTTTGATTTCGAACAGAATAGCGACCCTATAATTCTGAAAGGGCATGTTGAGTAGATCATTTTTGTAGAATAAACTTATAGTCCACTTGGTCGGAATTTTTTTTTACAGTGGGTCAAAGTTTTAATTTTTTGATCGAAGGGAGCAGTATACTAACTGAAAAAAAAGTTGTAAGTTAATGACTAAGATAATTCTTATTGTCAGAGTTATATTGTGGAATTTTATGTGGATCATTTTTGTGGAAGATCATAACCCTCTAGCTCCTCTCCTTGGGGATCAATTTGACCCTTTTTTTCGAGAAAATGAAAAGAAGTCCTTTCAAAAAGTACATTTAAGGATTAAAATATTCGACGAAAATTTTTGCCGGAAAATTTCAGTGGGGGTCACAAAAGATACCAAAGATGTATATAAAGCACTTTACGCTTAATTAGCAAAATTGCACGCGACCTTGGGTCTCACATTTTTTAAAAAAAATCGTCTTATCCCATTTCGAATTACACTTAAATTGGAGGTATCTTATTTGAAAACCAAAAAATCGCGACCGTGCAGGCCAATCAACATCATCATTTCAAAACTACACGTAACTTTCTCATCGTCACAGTAATCGATGATAGATTTTAACGATTAAAACACGTTGGTTTATCGAATATTTTTCCATAATAAATTTGCCACGTGTCTACTTCACGACTGCCAAATATGAACTGTCAAGACTAATGTTTACCAAAATGGCGGACACCCCTGTCACTCATGGTGAAGGGTATAATTATGTCAATACCTCCCATAGTTTAGACGTACGTACCTGCGATATGAGTTCTGCGGATTTCGAATAAACGGAAATTTTTTACAGTTATACATTTTATATAAAACCTTTTCAGAATATTTTCTTTGGTAATTCCTCAAGGCCATTAGCAACAATTTAAAAAGTTTTGTGTAGTAGGATAATCAATAATAATACAAATGAGAAGTACTTATTATGCATTTGAAATGAAAACTAATTAAACAGAAAAAAAGTACAAAAAATTGTATAAACTTATAATTTGTAAAAAGCTGTGAAAAAATATGTAAATAACTAATTAGGTAATTAAAATAACAAGTAGGTAATAATGAGGGCGTTATGAGCAAAATGAGTATAAGTATGCATGGCCCAATATTTTAGCATAGTTTATCCTAAAGGGTCTTCCAATAGGGACTTTCGAATTTTGACAGTTGAACCAACATCTGTCAAATTGGCTGTAATTTTTTAATTTTTTTTTTTGTTGTGAAATCACCATGGACGGATATAGCGTTCAACAACACGTGCAAATTATAAATTTTTTTTATCAAAATATATGTTGTATTCGGTTAATGTTACGCGTGCTTCGCCCATTTTACCGTGAGGGCATGGTCTTCTCACATTGAGGTGATACCTAATAGCATCAAAAAAGCCTTACAATCCAATTAAAATTGTCGATGACACACATTGTTTTATTTAAATTGAAAGATAGAAAGCGCTTAATGAAAGATCCTTTAGATATTAAAAGCTTGTACTGTACAAGTTTTCTCACTATCCATAATTTGTTAAAAGAATCAATATGACAAGATTTGTATAGCTACAATTAAATGTATTTCATAGTAGCCATAATTAAAAAAATGATCCACCCACAAAGTACAAACTAGCAACATTTGAAAAATCTGCAAACAATATAAAAACCCTTTAGACTATTCTGTTACACTTTAGTTTTTGTTCATTCATTCATTCAAGCGCTTTAAACGAACGCAAAAGAACTCCAACACAGCCGAAAAAGTAAGAGACATCAAGCAACAAGCCGCCATTATGCAATTGAAACGGTCCATAGATTTAGGACAACCATTAGACTCTGTTTATGGTCTCAAATATCTATGGCTGAATTGGAGAGTCGTTGGCATGAATCCACCCGCCAGCAAATCTATTATATGTCGCCTACTATACTACATGTATTCTGCAGTAATTAATTTTCTAGCCTGCTTCTGTTTGCCAGCCTCAATGTTGGTAAATCTCTGGTTTATTAACTCATGGCAAGCATTGGTGGGTAATCTTTCATTAAGCATCACCCTTTCCATGGCGACATTGAAACAATTGGTCATAGTGCGGCATCGTCGACGTCTACTGAATTCGAATGGGTTTTTAGAATCCCTAGATGAGCGCAGTAGTCACCATCCCCAGGATCGTATGAATATATTGAATGGCATACGTACATGTCATCTATACTATATGAGTTATATGTCGACATATTTATTCTGTGCTTTGGGGTTTGCCTATATTGGTTGGGCCAATCATCAATTGATATATAATGCTTGGTTTCCCACCATTTTCACCAACTCCCAGACGAACTATTTATTAGCATTTTCGTATCAAAATATGGCTCAAATGATTTTTGTCTTTCAAAATGGTAATAATGATATATATCCAATGTGTTACTTATCTTTGGTTACTGCTCATTTGGAGAGTTTGGCGAATCGTATAAGCAGAATTGGCATGGAGATGAGGCAACGTTCGGTTGAAGAAAATATCGAAGAGTTAAGATTGTGTATTTTGGATCACAAGAATCTGTTGGGGTAAGTGAAGGTTAAGGAATGTGTATGGTGAAAGGTTATTGGGACGAATCGAAAAATTTCGATAAAAAAAACTTGAATTTTTAAACACATTTCACATTTTCATACACTACACCACCGCAATACAAACGTCATGCTACCTAATTTTATGACAATTGGTCCATAATTAGATTGGTGTAGGGTATCATATAGTTGGGCTTGGCCGAAATATTTTATATGTAGTTTGACACCATTTCGCACGAAGTACTTAGCTTTAGTTATTGAACATTACGGTGTAAAACACAAGGTCTTGTTTGGTTCGAACATGTCGAATTTAGTACCAACAAAGCGTCATATGCGGGAAGTTTATACCTGTTAAAAAGTATGTAGAATGAAGTGGTAGGAATGTTTCGCCTCACCTGGTTTATAGTCCAGTCCGTGTCCGTCCGTCTACTATTTGGTATACTTTTGGTATACGCTCTCTTTGGTATACTTTTCACTTCAGAACAGAGTATCTGATATTGGCCTGTTTCATTCGTGGCCTTAAAAGATGAGCAGTGCTTTTGGCTCGGAATCCATATGTTGCCAGAAAGATGGAAAAATATCCAGCTAACAATGGCCTATAATTTGAATAATTTTATATTGTACAAATATTTCAAAATAAATGCTAAAAATTTATAAAAAAATACTGAATTTTTAAGTAATACACCCAAAAATATTTGTTACGGTTATTTGCATTTTTGTTCTGAATTGACATTTCATTGTTGATTTGCTTTTCTCAATATCAAGTTCCATTTTCTCAATTTCAATATGAGGATCCACAGAACAAACGGTATCTTTTTGCTCATTTAAAATTTTTGAGAAATTGAGTTTTATTTATTTGAAAAAAAGCATGATTAAGGCTCATGCCTTAATCATAAACTTCTAACTGTCATAAGTCACCACATTAAATGTTAAGGATGTTTGATATAAAAACATTTTTATATCGGAAAAAGAAGCTATTCTTAAAAAATAAAGTAAAAAAAGTACGTTTTGTTAAAAATAAAATAAAAAAGTACGTTTTTTATGCGTTTTTTTTAACAATAATATTTTGACTGAATGTTTTTAATCCTGATCTAATATATAAACAAAATTCACATAGAAATTAAATATACTATTTTGCTACGTTTTGTTAAGCACCAATATTTTTAGAACCCATTTCCTTAGTAAAAAAAATTTAAAAATGTTTGCTAACTTGATTGTTTTTAGAAGATTTCTAACAAAATATTATAAAAATACAAAAAAAAACCAATTTGTCAAAAATGCGAAAAAGTACATTTTGTTCTGCGGCATCTCATATTTATTTTCTCGATATTAAGATGAATTTTTCGATCGTTATAGATAGCGGAGTCGATATAACCATGTCCATCTGTATGTTGAAATCAACATCCCGTAGCCCACAAATAACTTACATATGTATGTACATAATTCATACATGAATAAGAATTATTTATTTATTTTTTATATATTTTATTTATTATTTTTAATAACCTAGCTTATTGGCCATAATCGGTTATAAATTTCTACTTAATTATGTATTAATTTTAGTCGAAATTTTAAATCCACAAATGACTAAGATACATATTAGAAAAACCCCAGTTTTTTTTATCTATATCTGGATTACTAAGTCATTAATATAGATATGGATATCTAATGATAAATATATCAAAGACCTTTGCAACATTCTGAAAAAAAATGTTGACCATATTTTTTTAATGAAAAAAAAAATGTTTGTCATACAATTTTTTTCACTAATAACACTGTCCAACAAATTGAGACTTTCTGATTGGAACAGAATAGCGACCCTATAATTCTGAAAGGGCATGTTGAGTAGATCATTTTTGTAGAATAAACTTATAGTCCACCTGGTCGGAATTTTTTTTACAGTGGGTCAAAGTTTTCATTTTTTGATCGAAGGGAGCAGTATACTAACTGAAAAAAATGTTGTAAGTTAATGTCTAAGAGAATTCTTATTGTCGGAGTTATATTGTGGAATTTTATGGGGATCATTTTTGTGGAAGATCTTAACCCTCTATCTCCTCTCCTTAAGGGTCAATTTGACCCTTTTTTTTCGAGAAAATGAAAAAAAGTCCTTTCAAAAAGGACAATTAAGGATTAAAATTTTCGACGAAAATTCACGAAAAATCATAAATGAAAGGACTTTATTTGATTTTCTCAAAAAAAGGGTCAAATTGACCCCTAAAGAGAGGAGCTAAAGGGTTAAGATCTTCCACAAAAATGATCCCCATAAAATTCCATAATATAACTCTGACCATAAGAATTCTCTCAGATATTAACTTACAACATTTTTTTCAGTTAGTATACTGCTCCCTTCGATCAAAAAATTAAAACTTTGACCCACTGTAAAAAAAAATTCAGACCAGCTGGACTATAAGTTTATTCTACAAAAATGCTCTACTCAACATGCCCTTTCAGAATTATAGTTTCGCTATTCTGTTCCAAAAGTGGTGTTGGACAGTGTAATTTTAGAAAACTCAAAAAAAAAATATTTTAAAAACCGAAATTTTCAAATAAATTAAAAAAAAAATTATTTTGTTTACCTAAAAATATTTGAAAATTTTATTTTAAAGTATAATTTGTTGAAGGGTATATAAGGTTCGGCACAGCCGAATATCTTACTTGTCTTTTCCCACAAAAAATCGGGAGAGATTTGGATCCGCTATTAAAACAAATCCAGACTAAGATAGGTAAAAAATCTGAAATTAAAATTTTCAAATGTGAATATCTCGTAAACTATAAAATCGAAATCGAATGGAGAAAAATTTGGCATCATTTTTAATTTTTCATATATCCGAGATACACTGATTTGGGGTCTTGAGGCTCCGCCCCACCTTAGTCTTTAAAGTCCAAATTCAAGAATTAAACTCTACTGCACCTCCTCTATAGTCATGGACAATTTTATTAAAATTGAACTGAAAAGTAAATTTTAATGCATTAACAGTTTTTCCAAATTGTATTTGCGAAATAATACAAAATTCTCATACGAGTTCTCTGAGTGATGTGGACAACGATTGTTGTGATGAGCCAGCCCATCTTTAACAAATAGTTGGAATTCATCGTTGGAAATTCCATAAGGTCATTAGTAACGAGAACGATGTTTTGTGTAGTAGGAGAATCAATAATAATAATGAGAATTACTTGTTATGAATTTGAAATGAAAACTAATTAAACAGAAAAAAATTAAAAAAAAAAATAGAAACTTATAAAGCTGTGAAAAAATAAATAAATACCCAATTAGATAATTAAAATAAGTAGCTGAAATGACAAGTAGGAGTTATTTAAGGTTATAATGAGGGCGTTATGAGCGAAAGGTGTATATTTATTCATGGCCCAATATTTAAGCATAGTTTATCCTAAAGGGTCTTCCAATAGGGACTTATGAATTTTGACATTTGATAGCGGCCATATTTTTGAAATCACAGCTATCGAATTGGCTGTCATTTATTCAGTTTGTTTTGTCAATTACCCATGAACGGATATATCCTTCAAAAAACACGTGCAACTGATAGAATTGTTTTATCAAAATAGATGTTATGTTAGGGTAATTTCACTGTTTGGTGTAGATTTCGGGCTGGCTGCGTCATTGGTCCATATTTCTTTAAGAAAAAATTTGGCCAGGCCATCACCGTCAACGACAAGGCAACTTATATTGGCCTGACTTAGATGACATGGATACCAAAGTCATATGATTTCAACAGTATGACTCTAAGTGCCACACAGCTCATGTAACATTGGACATTCTCCACTTGCGATTTGGGTTCATGGTCTTCTAACGTTCAGGTGATGTGAACTGTATATTCCATAAATGATGGCATCGACAGGCCTTTCGAATAAAAAATGTCGATGATATCTCACACACACTTTGTTTTATTAAAATTTAAAGATAGAAAGCGCTTAATAATAGCTACTTTAGTTATTAAAAGCTTATATTGTACTAGTTTTCTCAGTATCAATAATTTGTTACAGGAATCAATATTGCACGATAGCTCGAATTACTTACACACATTTCATAATAGCCATAATTAAAAAAAAGAACTAAAAATAAAATTAACCACCCTTAAACCACAAACAAGAAACATTTGAAAAAACCTGCTAACAATATAAAAACCCTTTATACTATTCATTTACACTTTAGTTTTTGTTCATCCATTCATTCAATAGCTTTAAACGAACGCAAAAGAACTCCAACACAGCCAGAAAATTGAGAGACATCAAGCAACAAACCCGCCATTATGCAATTGAAACGGCCCATAGATTTAGGACAACCATTAGACTCTGTTTATGGTGTCAAATATCTATGGCTGAATTGGAGTGTCGTTGGCATGAATCCACCCGCCAGCATATCTAGTTTATGGCTCCTACTCTACTACATGTATTCTGCAGTAATTAATTTTCTAGGCAGCTTCTGTTTGCCAGCCTCAATGTTGGCAAATCTCTTTTTTATTAACTCATGGCAAGCATTGGTGGGTAATCTTTCATTAAGCATCACCATTTCCATGGCAACATTGAAACAATTGGTCGTATTGCGGCATCGTCGACGTCTACTGAAATCGAATGGATTTTTAAAACCCCTAGATGAGCGCAGTAGTCACCATCCCCAGGATCGTATGGATATATTGAATGGCATACGTACATGTCATCTATACTATGTGAGTTATATGACGACATATATATTTTGTGCTGTGGGCTTTTCCTATGTTGGTTGGTCCAATCATCAATTGATATATAATTCTTGGTTTCCCACCATTTTCGCCAACTCCCAGTCGAACTATTTGTTAGCATTTTCGCATCAAATTATGGCTCAAATGGTTTTAGTCTTTCAAAATGGCAATAATGATATATATCCAATGTGTTACTTATCTTTGGTTACTGCTCATTTGGAGAGTTTGGCGAATCGTATAAGCAGAATTGGAATGGAAAAAAGGCAACGTTCGGTTGCAGAAAATATCGAAGAGTTGAGATTGTGTATTTTGGATCATAAGAATCTGTTGGGGTAAGTGGTTGACATTTAAAATCTAGAAAATCGACCCTCAAATGATAAAATACCTCGATTACCTCATCAACATTTTTTTACCAAAAAGAGTTTTTGACCGATAATAGTGCTTCATATTTATTTTAAAGTATACTTTGGTGTAGGATTTATATAAGATTCGATATAACTATAAGCTATGAAATAACCAGACCATCCACACGCAGAGCAAAAATATAGTTGGGCATGGTTACTGTAACCATTTCAATATTGTTACAAGTTTTTTAACTATATTATAGTTACAGTAACCATTTACATGATTGTGGTAACCATAATATGGTTAATTTACGATTCTCATCATTGTATCAACCATATATATGGTTAATGTAAACAAATATATGTTTGTGACAACCATTCATATGATGAAGGACTTATCAAATTATGGTGCTCTCGGCTTAAGGCTTATCATAATCTGAGAACAACATTTTATGATAAAATTATTCATCATAAATATGGTTGCCACAAACATATATTTGTTTTTTGTAACCATATATATGGTTGATACAATCATGTGAATCATAAATTAACCATATTATGGTTACCACAATCATGTAAATAGTTTCTGTGACTATAATATTGTTAAAAATCTTGTAACATTATATTTTTTCTCTGCGTGCACTTTCCAGAAATAAGATAATTAGCATAATTAGGGTGTTTGAATTTAGCTTTTATTTTCAAACATTTGTACAATATAAGTTTATTCAAAGTATTGGACATTGTTAGCTATGACCTTTTCTCATCTTGCAGGCAATTTATGAATTCCACGCCATATTTTGATCATATATTGAGGACAAGAACTAATCAAGCAAATTTCGGATACTCTGTTTTAAGGTGAAGCATATCCCAGAGAGAGCGTTCTATATCGATCGAAACAAATAGTAGTCGGATGGAGCACGGTCTGGACTATAAAGCGGGTGAGGCAAAACTTCCCAATCACTTCATTCTAAATACTTTTTAACAGGTATTGCAGTATGTGACCGATTGTTGTCATGATGAAATATTACGGTTTCATATCTGGCCTCATATTCAGATCGTTTTTCGGCCAATGATCGCTTCAAACGAATCAGTTGCGTTCGCTACATGTTTCCTGTGATGGTCTGGTCAGATTTCCTTAGCTCATAATAGATAGGCCGCTTTTGCTCCCAACAAATACAGAAAATTACCTTAGCGGCATCGATATTTGGCTTTTTCAAAATCACCACAGTGACACATTTTTTTTTAAACAATTGAAGCAACCATTCGTTGGTACAAAATTCAACATTTTCAAATATTAAAAACTTTGTTGTTTACACTATAATGTTCAAAAACTAAGTGAGAATAAATGACAGAAATGAACCTTCAAAATGACATATAAGTTAGAAAAATAATAATTTCGAATCCCATAGCGACGCAATGGGATTCTGCAATGTACATGCAAAATTACATGTCAATCGGAACAGTTACCTAGAAATAACAGATAGGTTTTCAAACAAATTTGATTCCACCCCACTTTATTAGCAAATCCAGAATAAAAGTAGTTGTACAGGATTACCGCAATAATTTCAATAATATTACAAGTTATTTAACACTATTATAGTCACTGTAATTATTTATATAATTGCGTCAACCATAATATGTTAAAGTTATGATTCACATGATTGCATCAATCGTGATAACCAGAACAACATAATATTGTATAGTCCTTCATCGTAAAGTTGATTGCCATAAAACACATACATAATTACTACAATCATATATTTTATTGTAGCTATCATGATAACTATAATATGAAAACAAGATAATATAATATAATTGAGTAAAACTAATTGTCAAGTACATATAACTTAATTACTAAAACCATGATTGCTACCATCATAAGAATCGTAACTGTAACATGATTCCCACAATCATATAAATAAAACAGTAATAATGTTGAAATGATTGCAGTGATCATGTACAACTATATTTATACTCTTCACCATGAGTGGCAAGGGTCAATCCGTTTGTAATTTCTACATTTTTCATTAAAAGATTATTCGGGAATACAAAATTAGTATTTTAGTAAAATTGTTTTATGCTAAATTCCCAATTTTTAATTTGATAAATTCACTGAAATTTATTGTTGGGGGATAAGCTAGTTCCTATGCGCATTTCACTGGTTGTTTAGGCCAGATCATCAGGAAACCTATTCCCAAAAGGCTTTAGAAAAACTAAAGATATTATACAAATAAAACTATAGAGTGTTTAAGAATTACAGACACTCAAGCTTAATTTGTAAAAATATCAAAGCTTAACCTTCGCTTTACCAAAGATTTTGTATGTACATGGTTTACTAATACCCACCCGGGTGGTACTGCACTTTTATACATACAGTGGTGGCCAGGTAATTAAGACAAAAATTGTTTGCTAAATTCCATGTAATTGTCAATTATTTTTTCAAATATTTCCACAAATATGTATGCAAGAGGACTGTTTTAACACACAAGTGTGTTTTATTCGACTGTATCACTTCATACATATTCACCACGAACTCATAAGATTTTTCTACAACTTGACCAAAAATTTTTTTTTTAAATAAACATATCTTCTCACATTTATATCATTATATTTTTATTATTATAAAATATTCGGACCAAATTTCGTATTTTTAGTTCCATTAGTGTCGGTCATATCATGTTATTAACAGCGGATGTTCGCTGAGGTGGTTCAACGTATTTCCACATATATTTGTCCATATATGTTTTACCGATTATTCCAAACATTTTTGAGAAACTAGAAACATTAATAATAAATTGCATACCCTTAGAGGTCCTTTTATTTTGGCTCTAACGCACTTAAAATTCAGTTGATGAAAAAAATTCAAGTATTTGTCTTAAATTGGTGGCCACCACTGTATATGCGACGAAC
Source organism: Calliphora vicina (assembly GCF_958450345.1). Taxonomy (NCBI): domain Eukaryota; kingdom Metazoa; phylum Arthropoda; class Insecta; order Diptera; family Calliphoridae; genus Calliphora; species Calliphora vicina. Next base: position 95,759,308 of record NC_088784.1, on the reverse strand, counting down.
AAAATTTTAAAAAAACAAAAAAAACTTATAAAAAGTTTCAAATGATTTTAATAAATTCTACAGAGCTCTAAAATTTGTTCAGTGAGTATTATTTGAGTCTTATCGAAACAAAATTAAAAAAAATATTATACTACTAAATCCGTAATGGTCACCCGGGTGGGTATTGGTAAAGCGAAGGTTAAACAAAACACCAACAATAAACCGAGATTTTATCTTTTCTTACATTTCCTTTTGCGACCCATCAAAGTACATATATTCTGGATCGTTATAAATAGCGAAGTCGATATAGCCATGTACGTCTGTTGAAATCAACTTTCTTTAGCTCCCAGATAACTTACATACATGATTCATACAGCAATATATCGGAAATTCTTCCACTCGATTACTATTTAAAATCTACAAAATCGGCCCACAAATGGCTGAGATATAAGGGAAAAACCGGGACAACCTTGTATATAAGGCTACAATAAGTTGGACCTACAATGGATCAAAATCGGGAAAAAGATTTTTTAACCCGAATTTCTTAAAAAAAAAATTTTTTTTGACATAAATACTTTTTTAAATATTAAAAAAAAATTTTGAATAAAACTTTTTTAAAAAAAATTAAAAAACTATTTGGAAAAAAAATTATTTTTTAAAAAAAAATTTTGAAAAAAATAAATTTAATTTATTTTACCAAAAAATATTAAAAAAAAAATATTTTTAAGTATAATTTGGTGAAGGGTATATAAGATTCGCCACAGCCAAATATAGCTCTCTTACTAGGTTCAGTGAAAGCAATTTCATTTTCAAACCCATTTCAGGCAGCAAAAATAATAAATAAATAACCTAGCACGGATGATTGAGCATTTGTTAGTCGATACTATGCGGGAATATTGTCTCCACTCCTCGCTATATAAAGACCCGTTTCGAAGTCATATTGTAAATTAATAACAGGCTAAAGATTCTCACCAAAATAAGTTTTAGTAGTTTTAGACATAGAGAAAATAAACATAGAGCGAAACCTATCTTATCAAAGACCTAACTCATTTGTCAAAAATCTAAGTGGTGAAAACAAAAACATTTTTGAGTAATTTTTTTTTAGTTTTTTTCTAGTTTCCGCTCTATGTATATTTTCTCTATGGTTTTAGACATAGAGAAAACTAGAATAAAATTCAAACATAAAAACTACTCAAAATAATCAGACATACAAGTGTTGTTTATGTATTCACATAGTTTTATTTACTGACAACTGAGTTAGGTCTTTGACAATAGAGTATCCGCTCTATATTTATTCTCTATGGGTTTAGATTTAACCCCTTAATCATACTTTTTTGTTTTATCCCAGGTTTATAAAATACATTTTGTTCATAAATCTTTCCTAAAAAAACAATTATTAAAAATAATCTTCTTGCTACATATTATATTCTTTTTATTATCTTCCAACTTTGTTTCTATACAATTCAAATAAACCAAACATTTTAAAATTTTATATTTTAGTTTCAGTCCATTTCCATCATTTAAGTTTTTTCTTCCATTGCATTGCCTTTTAAAAACTTATTTTGTATTTTAAAATAATCAAATACTTGTCCTCATTAGCATGCAAATCATGGCTAACCAGGCTTTTTAACTCCCATTACTATGTGCGTTGTTGCTATTGCTACAATTTTCCTTTATCCTTAGTGCTTTTAATTCATCACTTGAAACCTACAAGAGCAACGCCAAATTGGAAAACAAAAAAAAAAAAGTTTTCCATTGCAAAACTACTTAACAAAAATATCACAGAAAACTCAGAATATCAGCTCGTCATGGTGAACACTTCATTCATATGGACCGACCACGTAGTATGTAGAGTTATGTGTACGATTTTGCCTTAAGAAAAATAATCAAAGTTTCTTTTAATTTTGCTTTTGGAACAGTTCTGTTCTAGTTTTTTTTTGTTTTTTTGGGGAACACAATACCAAGAGTTGGAGAAATGTTAAATACGTTTCAACTTAAAACTACACGTCCTTTAGAGACAAGTGTGGCTGAAGTGTAGTGGTAATCTCGTGGACTGGAGTGAAAATGGGAGGAATTGTTTAAATATTACAATGGCCCAAAATGTACTTGGGATTTGTTTTAAGAATAACCAGTTATATATAGATGGCGTACAGTGGGACGATTTCTAATAATGTTAAGGAGAAACTTCCTGTTCTCTATTATATTTCACACTGGTTCTATTCTATCATATTGTAAGGAGCTACTTTGTTAGTTGCACAATCTTCTTTCGTACTTGTCATTAATTTTGGAATCTCCTGGTGCGGATGCCTCTTAGCTAACATTTTTAGCAATTGTTATACCAATTTCTAAAAAGGGAGAGGCTAACAACCCTGAAAATTATGGTTCAATAACAATTTTTTCTGAATTTTCCAAAGGTACGGAGAGTATGGTAAACTACCTTCTTGTTGAATATTTGGAGTCCAACAATTTATTTACCGATCGCCGTAGAGAAAGCTCTGGGAGAGATTTGCTAGCTTCATATCGGAAGACCCAAGGTCAAAAACGTTATTGTTTCTTTGTGTTCTTTGGTGGAATTTATGCTCTAACTCCACTGTTCTTTAATGTTGTTTAACTTAAAACCAACACGTCCTAGTTGGAGACAAAACTACAACTACAATTGTGATAGGAAAGCATCCCCTCCTTAAACAAAAAAAAAACTAGAAAATGTAACTGAAATCCAAAAACAAACTTTAAATAGAGGCTTAAGAGATGCAACTCCCATTCACTCCTCGCATGTGTATGAATACGTACATGTATGTATGTTTGTATGGCAATTTTTGGAGAATTTTGTGGCTGAAAGTACTTAGCATGTCATCAGCATTTAAAACAGGTGCCATGTACTACTACTATATATGTATAGCATTGAATGGCTTTTAACAGCTCTTTTCAAACACAATTTAATCCTTTATTTTACGGTTGGTTATAGCTAAATGTGTCCTCTTCTCACTGTGTAAAACAAAAAAAACCTTTAAAATAATAGAATAAAATCTGTCTAACTTTTTGGCGTACGAAAAACTCTAAAAGTAGCTTAAAATATGCACAGCAATAGCAAAAACTTTTTAACACTAAAATGCATTAAAGCATTAACTAGACTGCACAAATATAGCACAGCCAAAAATCCGCACTTTGATCATGCAAATCCCAAATCAAACCTGCCAAAATAAATACTAAACCTACATACATATTTTAAATCTAACAAAATAAATAAATTAAGAACTGACTAACTCAAACATTAAATTCTAAATGCTCTTCTCTCCCACCCTCCTATTTTTTTTTTGTGGTTTATTTCAGTTATTTCGAGTGCATACGACCGGTCATTTCGATCACCTTGTTTCTTCAATTCTTCATTACCGCCTTTGTGCTCTGTCTGACAGCCATCAATATAATTGCCTTCAATCATGATTTAACACAGCAGTTTTTCGTCATTGTCTATTTGGTCATCGTATTGATCCAAGTGTTCCCCTGCTGCTGGCACGTCAATGTGCTAATGCACAAGAGTGACCTGCTGACGACGGCCATGTACAGCTGCAATTGGATGGATCAGAATCAGGAATTTCGCAAAATGTTAATAATTTTCATGCAACGCTCGCAGAAGACAAACACAATATTGGCTGGTAATTTGGCACCGGTAACGTTGCAGACATTTTTGGCGGTACGTTGTATTGTTGTTTTGGTTATTTTCATTGTTCTTGTTTAAAAAAATTTAAATGTTTATTTGCAGATATTACGCATTTCATTTTCAATGTTTACGATTTTTAGTAAAGTGTAGATTGATGCTATATACAAGTTGGTGATTAAATGCTGACATGTTGCCTCGTAACTAGCAATTTTAGCACAATATAAGCTAATTATGGCAAACAACATCAAGATGATACAGGCATCGTTTGGTACAATTTGGAAAAAAAAACTTGTTAGTCAAGTTTACTTGAGCAAGTCTTGAGTTTATAGAAGTGAGAGGAAAATCTTTCCAATATCCTTGCTCTCATCTACAAACTCAAGACTTGCGCAAGTAAACTTGACGTGTGCGACCAGCACTTAGTTTTTACATAAATTAAGATGGATCTTATTTTGAACTTTTACGACTTCCGATGCTCCCAAAGCCGAAATTTGTACTCCGTCATCTAAAAAAAATGCAAAATTAGGCCCACCCTAATATATATTGAAGATTTAATGTGAAGTGAACCAACATTTGAAATCGATGTCTTCCGATCGGGATGAATGATTTGCACCAAGATCACCAACAGGATCGGCCAAGAACTCTCTGAGTTAGAGGGGGTCAAAATTTGGTATTTTGTCCAAACAAGTGTTTTTTTCTCATCCATGTTCTTAGCAAAATAGCTATTTCTTCAATTTTTCGAAACAAAAAAAAATTAATTTTTTTTCCAAAATCAACTTTTTTGACTTTTTTTCAAAATATTTTTTTTTTTCAAAAGAAAGAATAGGTCTTTTCGTTGAAGAGCTTTTTTTTGTAACTCAAAACATAAAATTTTTTACTTGTTTTGCTAAATCAACAAGATCGTTCAAGAACTCTCTCAGTTAAGCTGACCACACACGCATGATTTGTGAGTCCGATTTGTTCGAGTTCGACGTCTTGTTAAAGGGGCTGTGCGCGAACAAAATCACAAGTAATTCAACATTTTCAATCACAAATCAGGCGAAGAAATCATTCCGTAATGACCTAAAATACCACCAATACTGTTTACAATAACAGTACAAAAATGGAAATTAACCCTTAATAGCACTTGGGGTCCAAATGACTCTGAACTTTTAAAATCACGAAAAACACAGTCATTTTGACCCCAAGTGCTCTTAAGTGTTAATTTCCATTTTTGCACTGTTATTGTAAATACTAGACTTCATGTTATATTTTTCTTATGTTTCATCAAAATCGGCCCAAAAATTTATAACATTTCGCTATATTTCCATTAGAAATTCCAAATATTGAAAAATTTGACTTTTGACCTTCACGATTTAAGGGTTAACGTTTTCCGATTTTAGGAAAACTTGCAGACTATATTTAAAATTACCTGGACTATAATACTCTGAACAGATTTTAATTAAAATTAATAACAGTAAGGAAATTTGGTTAATTCGCCAAAATATGGCCAAAATTTTTTTTTTTTCGAAAACCGCAAAATTTATAACGCATTTACGGAAAAGTATAGGAGGTATTGACATACATTTTTCACATTTTTATTCCCTATTATGTTGACAATAAATCCCCATGTGATGATAAAAAAATTCTGAAATTTGTTTAACAAAATTTTTAAAAATTTGAAATTGGAGTTTTGAAACTGACTTTAAAAAAAATATTTTTTTTGTTTTTGGTTGTACCTGTGAATAGGTTAACTATATCCTATGAAGAAAAAAACTCATATACAAGTAAATATGGATATATTTTAAGTAAGAATAAACTTTTGTTTTAATATTAATCAAAATATGTTAATTTTGTTCCTACATTTCTTGTTCTAGTGGCCTGAGACACGTTAATGGCCTGGCGATTTTTTAATAACTTTAACATGTTTTAACCAATTTTTGTCTTTTATATCTTATTAGAACGACAATTAAGTACACATTTCGATTCTTTTAAATTAAATTGCAAAAGTAATTATTTAATGGCAAAAATTTAAAAAATCTGAAAAAAAAATTTTCCCCTTGTAAATGCACCTCAAAACTAAATCGAAAATTGGCATGAGCTGCCCTTCTTTTTTAATTTTTTTTTTTTTTTTCGAAAGTAGGAAGAAATAGCTATCTAAACTATTTGGGACACATTTAGCTAATATTGAAAATTGTCAAATTTTGAGCGCCTCTAACTCAGAGAGTTCTTGAGAGATCTTGATGAAAAATTGTATCTGAATTACTATCAAATAGGACTAATCTAGGTGCAAATTTTGGAAGACATCGATTCCAAAAGTTGGTTCACTAGACATGATATCTCCCATATACATAAGACGGCTCAAAAATCTTAAATTGTGAAAGAACTCAGTGCAGAATTCTTCCTTGGATAGTAGGAACACGATACACGAATAAATGCTGACTGTATCACTTTCAATGCAAATATCACAATAAATGAAATAAATCCAATACTCCTTAAAATTAGCTTTAATAAGCGTTAATTATTTAATTATTGCATAACTATTTCAAACATTTCGTATTTAAAAAAAATTAATTTAATTTCACCATATTCAAAATATGATTGTGATTTTATTTTTTTTATACTCACAAAGTAGTTGTAATCACCTTGGTCATTTCCGTCCAAACATAATTTCCTTATTATTGTATGTTCGCTTTCCTCTCATTAATTTTCCTTAAATATTTCAATCATAAATATTAAATCGTCTTGGAAACCACAATTGTATGAGAAAATTTCCAGCAAATAAATCTGTTCTACCCACAATAAAACAAAGATGCCTCATCATTCCAGCTGCAACATAAAGGAATGGTTATTATAAGATATTCAATAAAAAATAAAATAAAGTAAAACATTATCATGTAATTCTAATAGGAATAATAATTTAATTTGTTAAAATAAAGAGAAATTAAAATGATGCACAAGATTTAAAAAGAATACAAAATTACAAAAGAGATCTGCACATAAGAAATAAAGATGAAATAAAGGAAAATATATTGTGGTGATGCGTATAGAGGATAATACGCATCACCACAATATATTTTCCGGATTTTGACCCTTTGTCGGTCCAAATTTCGATAACATTATATACGTCATTTTAAAGGTATTTGGAAATACTTTTTATTTGATATCCATATTGGTCAACAATTTGAGGTATGAATGGCTTTTTGTTTTTATCACAGCCAACTGTGGGCCGATTATTCCCGATATATTGATATATCAAGCATGTTGGTATAGTATTGGGAGGCTTCTGGAAGCTGATTTCAACCGACAGACGGTACTCTGGAAAATCAGTTTTTCATAATTTTTTCGTAAATTATCTAACAAAAATCAATTTAAATTATCATTAACGTGTTCAATTAAAAGTATCTGACCCCATTCCACATAGGTCTGGAGTATAGTTTTTTTGGCCAAAACCATATACTTTATTTTTTACGTTGAAAATTAATTGAATACTAATAAGTGATTGGTTGAAATAAATTTTAGTACTTTTTAACCCTTTAGTGACCAATAAAAATTTTGAAAATAAATTTTTTAATTAAATAATTTATTATTATGTAATGTAAATTTTGCATTAATCGGGCGAGTTATGGTAAAATAAATTGATTGCAAATATTTCCCAACATATTGGATTAATTTCGATTTTTAAAATTTTTCTCAACACTTTTCAACATTTAGTTTTATTCTTAATTAAAGTCTATATTAAAAATTAGAACCAAAAAAAATATATTTTTTGAGTAATAATTTGCTTAAAAATTTTTAATTTTTCATAAAACGTGCAAGTTATGGTAAAGTAAATTGATAGCAAATATTTTCCAACATATTGCTCTAATTTCGGGTTTATATAATTTTCTCAACACTTTTAACCAGTTTGTTTTATCTTTGTTTAAAATTTGCATAAATATTCAAACTATATTTTTAATGCAATTTTTAACAAAACGGGCAAGGTATGATAAAATAAATTGATTGCAAATATTTTCTACATATTGGTCTAATTTTTGGTTTTTATATTTTTCTCAACACTTTCAACCATTTTGTTTTATATTCATTTCTGTATAAATATTCAAACTATATTTTTTAGAAAACGTTAGTCGTTATAAAAAGTGCAATTTTTATCAAAACGGGCAACCTATGATAAAATAAATTGATTGCAAATAATTTCCAACATATTGATCTAATTTCGGTTTTTTATATTTTTCTCAACACTATTAACCATTTTGTTTTATTCTTATTTAAAGTCTATATAAAAATTCAAACCAAATATTTTAAGTAAAAATTAGCTTTTATTAACAAAACGGGCAAGTTATCATAAAATAATTTGATTGCAAAAATTTCCCAACATATTTGCCTAATTTCGGGTTTTTATATTTTTTTCAACACTTTTAAACATTTTGTTTTATTCTTAATTAAAGTAGAAGTTTTAATGAGTATAAATAAAATTTTTTAAAAAAACTAAATTTTTGAAGCAAAAAGAATCTTAAGAAATTGCTATTTTTAACGAAACGGGCAATTTATGGCAAACTATATTGATTGAAAATAATTTCTAACATATTGGTCTAAGTTCACTGTTTGATAATTTCTTTAATACTTGTAAACATTTTGTTTTATTCTTAACTGAAGTCTGTATAAAAAAAAATAATAATGAATAAAATATATCTCATATATTCTGCACATCAGTAAATTTTTTTTAGGATTTAACTTTTGACATATAAAATATATATCATCAACTATAATCTAAATAAGAAATATTTTATTATTTTCTTTATTTAACTAAAAAATCTGTTGGATAAGCATAGTACCAACATGATATATATTTTGTAGAAGGTTTTTCAAAAAACAGAAGTCCAAGTAAGTATATTTCAAATGTTTACTTTAACATTGTAGTACTATGTCATGGCAAGATTTGAGTTTTGGCCATAAATTGTGTATTTCTAGACCTATGTGCATGTGCTGTCTTTATTTCGATGAGAATCTGTCTTTATCTGGAAAAACGCAATTATTTTTAGTTAGTCAATTAACTTAAATTTTGTGACGTACTCTCGAAGGAAACTCCCATTGTATCTTCTTCAGCTTCATTGTCGGAATCGTACGACTTTTGCGACCACCAAAAATTTCAGCCACCAGAGAGTCCAGCCTTTTGCTATTTTATAGCGCAATATTGATTATAATTGATATCGTGATAAAATTGCACATAAACAAGTTCTATATGAATCTAAATCTTTCTTCAAACTTTTGTGAGTATCGGAGGTCACAAGCAATAACCGCCAAATTCAAAAAACATGTTTTTTAAGAAAAATCCATTTTTATTTATAAAAGCGCTTCTGCAAAAAAATAAAAGAGTGCATTAGAAAAAGTATAATGCAGAATCAAAGATTCTTACCCCCACAATGCTAAAATGAAAAATTATTATTATATAAAAATTTATTTATTAGAGAAATATTTAATAAAAACAAATATCATCGCTTAATGCAACTCAGAAATACTAAATTGAAAATGCTAATGTATGGTTAGGCGTTTGTTGAAAATAAGTGTTTTGTTGTTGCTTGGCATATTTGAGTTACATATTTAAAAATTGACATGTCAAGTAATTAAGCCAATTTGCAATAATCGGTTATCTTTAGTTTGGCTCTTATAACAGCACTCTTATTTATGAAAATTTATTTTGTGAAAAATATACAATAACAACTAAAGTCATTATAAGCTATTTAAACAAAATAAAATATTGTTACGTTTTAACCTTTTAAAAACGTTTGGTTTATTTCCTTTAAATAAACCGGATACTTTTGGTTGCAAATAAAAGCCGTTTAGTAGTTTGAAAATTGTAACAACTCTTTATTTATTTAAAATGTGCAATAATAGAATTAAATAGTCACTCAATGTTTTTTTATACATGTATATAAATTCTCAGAAATACAGACACTTTATAATGTATACAAATTCACTTGAAAAATACAGCAAACTTTAAGGCACTCAGTTGATGTTTATTCAAATAGCGTCTCTGATAAACTAACTCACGACTGCAACCGCTGCCACTATTTATAACACTGCCATCTGCACTCTAGATTGTTCTTTAACTGTCAAAATTCGAATATTCTAGATCTTACTAATACATACGCCATCTGTGGTGTACTTTCTACAATGTTCTTTAACTGAATATTCGAATTCGAATACAGCGTTGCCAACTTACGATCAAATCAACTGAAAGCTTTTATTTAATAATGCCCACATATATGTTACAGTTTGCTATTACAGCACTGTTATTTGAAAGCATTATGCTACTTTTAAATCAGCCCTTAAAATCGTTATATTTGAATTCAAGTACAATTTCGTACCAATATAATTGAAAGAATAATGTAGCATATATAACTCAAATCTTTCTGAAGTCGACTTTGGTGGTTATTGCTTATGACCACAGTAATATTGATGGTGCTTATACAAGATTCGGCACAGCCGTATATAATAACACTCTTACTTGTTAAAACTATTAAATTTTTATTAGAAAATGCTGTTGCACTGAATATCGCTATTGTTAATTGTACATTTCACAATTTTTATCTAGCATTTTTGGTTCAGTGTAATGTGTAAATTAAAATTAATGCAATTCTTTTACATATATGTACCTATGTATGTAAAATATTTTCATTCGTAAATATTGCTTAAAATTATAGCCGTGTTAAAGACATGGTATATACATTTTACAAAAAAATCAAACTTAAATACTTGCAAAATTTACTTCCTTATTGGGTGAATAAAGAGCTTGTTTATATATTGCTTAAGGGACCACATACTTACATGTGAAAACTTGTAAATCTGCATACACTGTTTAATTGATGAAAGCTAAATTAATGTTAAATTGTTAAGTTTTAGTAAATCGTCATTTTGATTATTATTAAAATTAAGTCGATTAAAAGATGTCCGTATATCAGACAGCCCCAGATATCTGATAGAAATTGTTTTAATATTTTCTAAAATCGGTCCATAACTGACTGAGAGATGAACTATTAAACACGTTTCATGGTGAGGTTTTTACTTTCAAGATTTTTATTTTTAATTTTTTTCAAAATTTATTAAATTTTTATAAAAATTCTATCATATTTGTTTTAGTGTAGTTATAGGTATGTGAGAACTTTAATGTGTATGTGGATTTAAGTGAGCGTATGTATAAATATATACAATAAATACCTGTACATACAAATTTACATGGTGGACAATGGTCAGGATGTATAAAAGTAGAGGATACTTTAATATTCACACATCCTGTATCCTGGTAGAAACCAAACGGGCAACACATATCTATACGTATATGTATAATTACATGTGCATATGTACATTAGAGTGACAGCCGATTTTTTTTTTTTAGATTTCAAAGAGTGCCGGGTGGAATATTGTGACACTAGGCCTAAATGTTAAGTGCTGAAAATTTGAGCCAAATCGGACAACGATTTCTGGACGCGCATCGAGGTCAAAGTTCAGATATATGCAGAATTTTACTGTTAATATGGAATAAATAGGTGAAACTCGTTAACTTTCTGCATTGTTTTCTAGAAATATGTAGATTTATTTATATTAATGAATATTACATTAAAAATTTTTTTTGGAAATTAACCCTGTATCTCCTTTGGTTCAAAATGACCCAAAAACTGTATTATCGCCAAAATTAGAGAAAAATGCAAATTTTTCAGTTTTTGAAAAAATTTTACTACTAAATAAATACTTTTACAATTGAATGCAAAATAATCGAAATGTGTACGTAATTATCGTTGTAATGAGATATGAATGACAAAATTTGATTAAAAAATTTTAAAGTTATTACAAATTCGCCAGACCATTAACGTGATTCAGGCCACTTGAACAAAAAATTTAGGAAAAAAATTAAGATATTTCGAGAAAAATTAAAATAAAAGCTAATTTTTACTTAAAATATGTCCATATTTACTTGTATATGAGTTTTTGTCTTCGTAAGATACCATTAACCTATTTGCAGGTATGGCCAAAAAAAATAATTTTTTTTAACGGCTGTTTCAAAACTCCAATTTCAATTTTTTAAAAATTTTGTTAAACAAATTTCAGAATTTTTTGATCATCACATGGGGATTTATTGACAACATAATAGGGAATAAAAATGTGAAAAAAGTATGTCAATACCTCCTATAGTTTTTCCGTACCTGCGATATAAATTTTGCGATTTTCGAGAAAAACTATTTTTTTTGCCATATTTTGGGGAATGACCAAAATTTCCTTACTGTAATGATTTTTAAGTAAAACCTATTCAGAATAATATAGTCCTTGTAATTCTAAATATGTTCTGAAAGTTTTACTAAAATCGGAAAACGATAACCTTTGAATCGTGAAGGTCAAAGTCAAATTTTTCAATATTTGGAATTTCTAATGAAAAAATAGCGAAATGTTATATGTTTTTGGCCCGATTTTAATGCAAATTAAGGAAAATATAACATAAAGTCCAGAATTTAAAAAACCAGCACAAAAATGGAAATTAACCCTTAGCAGCACTTGGGGTCCAAATTACCCTCAACTTTTAAAATCACGAAAAACACAACCATTTTGACCCCAAGTCCTCTTAAAGGTTAAAATCCATTTTTGCACTGTTGTTGTAAATGCTAGACCCTAATATATATTTTTCTCAAGTTTCATGAAAATCGGCCCAAAAATATATAACATTTCGCTATCTTTTCATTAGAAATTCCAAATATTGAAAAATTTGACCTTTGACCTTCACGATTCAAAGGTTATCGTTTTCCGATTTTAGTAAAACTTTCAGAACATATTTAGAATTACAAGGACTATAATATTATGAATAGGTTTTACTTAAAATGTATAACAGTAAGGAAATTGGACTCATTCGCCTAAATATGGACAAAAAATTAGTTTTTCTTGAAAAACGCAAAATTTAAATCGCAGGTACGGAAAAACTGTAAGAGGTATTGACATAATTTTTTCATATTTTTATTCAATATTTTGATCTCAATAAACCCCAATGTGATGATCAAAAAAATCTGAAATTTGTTTAACAAAATTTTTAAAAATTTGAAAATGGAGTTTTGAAACAGCCGTTAAAAAAAATTATTTTTTTGGCCATACCTGCAAATAGGTTAACGGTATCCTACGAAGACAAAAACTCATATACAAGTAAGTACGGACATATTTTAAGTAAAAATGAGCTTTTATTTTAATTTTTCTCGAAATATCTTAATTTTTTTCCTAAATTTTTTGTTCATGTGGCCTGAAACACGTTAATGGTCTGGCGAATTTGTAATAACTTTAAAATTTTTTAATCAAATTTTGTCATTTATATCTTATTACAACGATAATTACGTACACATTTCGATTCTTTTGCATTCAATTGCAAAAGTATTTATTTAGTAGCAAACTTTTTTCAAAAACTGAAAAATTTGAATTTTTCTCTAATTTTGGCGATAATACAGTTTTTGGGTCATTTTGAACCAAAGGAGATACAGGGTTAATTTCCAAAATTTTTTTTTTAATGTAATATTCATTAATATAAATAAATCTACATATTTCTAGAAAACAATGCAGAAAGTTAACGAGTTTCACCTATTTATTCCATATTAACAGTAAAATTCTGCATATATCTGAACTTTGACCTCGATGCGCGTCCAGAAATCGTTGCCCGATTTGGCTCAAATTTTCAGCACTTAACATTTAGGCCTAGTGTCACAATATTCCACCCGGCACTCTTCAAAATTTTAACAAAAATTTTTTTCCATACAACTGATTGTCACTCTAATGTACATACATATACCAATAGTTATTTGTATTTACATTAACATACAATACAACCGAGTTATTTTACATTGTATAAGACACATTTCTTTTGTTGGTATTTATACACTCACTCACACGTATAATAAATGTATGTAAGAGATATACATTAGGCTGACCCTTATACTAGCAGTTTTTAATTTTCGATGAACTTACGGTCTAATTGCGTGTTTGAAGATGACAGAGAATCAATTAGACCTTGGAAAATTTTTATATGGGCGAATGAAATTCAAAAAAAAATTTTAGAATATTTTTTTCAAAATTAAATTTTTAATGTTTTTGATACAAAACCCGAAATTAAATATGCAACCTCTAAACGTTATCTAATGATTTTTAGTTGAAGGAAAATTATGTTAGACATTACGTTAGGTTCCATGAGTCCTGCCGGCATCATATACGGGACAGGTCGACCTCGCGATAACATTAGTCAAACTGTTCTGAAAAGTTTCGTATAGTCTCTGCAGTAGAAACATCTTACATTTTGCAAGGGAAATACCAGAAAAGAGATCACTCGCCTCCTCGGCCATCATCGCACCCCTTTTGGACAATTCATCTGCTATACAATTACCCTGATATCCATCGTGTCCAGGGCCCTATGTAAGCGTTATCCTAGAATGTCTCGCTATCTCTTTTAGGGATACCGGATATTCCTCATTTTGGATGCACGATTTATGGCAGTAATTTTCGCCTTAAGATCAGTGTAGAAGTTAGGTAGCCTGAAGTAGAATTTTGTTCCATAGTTCTCGATAAAGAAACCTCCACATACCATATTACCCCTTTCAAAGCCGTCCCCGTTTATACGTCAGGGGCGTAGAGAACGGAAAATTTTTTTTTTCAAAAAATGGTTTTGCGATGCAGTAGTTAACATAAGTTAACATGAGTATAAGCATAGTAATTCAGTATCTTAGAGTGCCCAAGATCCTTACCATACTACGAGCAGCTGAATGTGTAGGTTCGAGGATAATCTTTTATCTAGAATGATTCCTGACCTCAATACTGATGCCATTCAGTCTAAAGTCATCGATCTTGTACCTCATAGTGAAGAGAACCAGTTCCGTATTTTGGAGATTCACACTAAGTTCACTTGAAACACTTCACTCACTCAGTGTACGGTTAATGTATATTCCATACGACTAGATAGATAGTGTATCCAGAAATTTATCAATGTAAGCGACAGTTTTCCTCATTCTGCTATCCATTTCGAGCAGCAGTGTATTCATAGGCATATTCTACAGAAAAGCACATTCTATATCGAGGAAGTCAATAAGTGAATACATCGTATGCGATAGCGATTCTTCAATGGAGTCAACTAGCGAATATAAAGCTGCTTCCACAGATCTACCCTTGGTACAAGCATGTTGGGATTTAGAGATGAGTTCCTTTGGAATAGTCGTTCTCAAGTGTACATCAATCACCCACTCTAGGGTTTTCATCAAAAAGGATGCAAGACTAATCTTATACATTGGTAGCAACGAAAATCCAAAAAACTGCAAAATAAGGACCACCCTAATGCTCATATATATGTATATGTCCCTTTCAATATACATAGACATGCATGTATTTGTAAATATACATGTCCAAAATGTATTTTGTAGTTTATATGTACATAATAATGATGTTTACGGCCCTGCAGCCCATTATACTAGCGAATCGTGGAAGAAAGTGGTTTCATCACTAAACACCACCATCAGCACTAGTTACCCACTAACGTACTTACAGTGTTTAACACGGACGAATTTAACTGAAGGATCATTATCAAATATTTATGGTAAATTGAGAACAAGCTACTTTGTTGCCCAAAGATAACTAATAAAGGAATACAATTTGAACACACTAATTCAATGTTTAACATTAATATGACTCAAAAGCTGCTACTTTTTAAAACTACAGGGTATCTATATACGTATCTGTATGCATATATGCACAAAATGTATTTCGTAGAACACAAGTACACATACCTTTGTTCAGTAAAATTGTTTTCAGGTTGAATTGTAAATTTACATTTGCTTATGTTAATTTTATATGAGCTGTATAAAGCTTTTCTTCTTCATTGCCGTCTTCGACTTCCTTTGAAATTCTTTTGTTTAAAATTTACAAAATATAAAGGGAGGTTCAACAGGATATGTATTTTTTTTTTTGTAAAATTAAAAGCTTTACATATTAGGCTGGACCTTTCTTAATTCTTCTCCATTCTGCTCAATTTAATGGCTTTGTTTTAGATTCTCGTAATTATTTTAACACCCTTTATTTGTGTAAGTCTTTGCTCAATATTGGATTTGTAGAGGGCTAGACTATATAGACCGAATTCAACTTCATATACCTGATGTGTGTATTCTATTTTATGTGAGTAATGTAAATAAACTTGCAAATTTACATACACTTCCACTCATACAGGTAGACGTTCTCTTATATTAAGAGTATGTATGCATGGTGTATTAGGGTGGCCCTTCTTTGAAGTTTAATGTGTAAAAAAAATTGTTATCCGTCATCTAAAAACCATATACTAAAAATCGGATAACGTTTAGAGGAAACCGATGGAATACATTCACCATAAGCTTTGTTTAACAATCAGGGTGCTTCTTCAGCTGCATTTTTTTCCAATTAACGAATTAAACAAAACTTCA
This sequence comes from Calliphora vicina, assembly GCF_958450345.1. Taxonomy (NCBI): domain Eukaryota; kingdom Metazoa; phylum Arthropoda; class Insecta; order Diptera; family Calliphoridae; genus Calliphora; species Calliphora vicina. The sequence continues at coordinate 95,743,234 of NC_088784.1, read as the reverse complement.
GGCATATGACGTTTTGTTGGCACAAAATTCAACATTTTCGAAGAAAAAGAAACTTTGTTGTTTACACTATAAGCATTCTTGAATCTATTAGTACACACCGTTTAGTAGTATTTTTGATGTTTTTTATGAATATTTATACTTTCAACATTGTTTGTCTAGTGTATATTGAGATAGTAAATACAACTTCCCCGCCAGTTTTGTTTTCCTAAACTTTAAAAATCCATATCTTCAGTTCAAATAATTTTTTTTAAATTTTCTTTTGGATTATGAATCAAACAATTTATTACTATTTTTTAAAGAATATAAATTTTAAATATTTGTAAAATTTTCTAAATCAAAATTTCTGTTTCCCTAAATTCCAAAAGTAAAAATACAATTTATTCATTGTTGTCACATTTTCGAAGCGAAAAAAACTTTGTTGTTTACAATACAATTATTCTTAAATCTATTTTTAGAATATTTGCTGTTTTGCGAGAATATTTATAGTTTCATCATTGTATATCTAGAATATATAGATATTGTTACATACAACTTCCCCGCCAGTTTTGTTTTCCTAAACTTTAGAAATCCATATCTTGAGTTCCAATAATTTTTTTTAAAATTTTCTTTTGGATTATGAATCACATGTTTTATTGCTATTTTTTGGAAAATATAAATTAAAAATTTTTCCAAAATTTTCTAAAATCAAAATTGCTATTTCCCTAAATTCCAAAAGTAATAATAATTAAAAACACAATTTATTCATTGTGGTCACATTTTCGAAGCGAAAAAAACTTTGTTGTTTACAATACAATTATTCTTAAATCTCTTTTTAGAATTATTGTTGTTTTGAGTGAATATTTATATTTTCAGCATTGTATGCCTAGAGTATATTGAAATAGAACATACAACTTCCCCGCCAGTTTTGTTTTCCTAAACTTTAAAAATCCATATCATGATTTCCAATAATTTTTTTTTAAATTTTCTTTTTGATTAGTAATCATACGATTTATTACTATTTTTTGCAAAATATAAATTTAAAATTTTTTAAAATCAAAATTTTCAATTTCCCTAAATTCCAAAAGTAATAATAACTAAAACTTAAATTTATTAATTTTGGTAATTTTTTAGGAAATTGCATAGAATATGAAATAACATCAACATCTAAATAGATTTTCTATTCAAATTTCACAATATTTCAAAATAATAACTTTTATATTTTTTTAAATATTTCCTTAACTTTTACATATTTAATAATAAATTCTATTATTTTGTGAAATATTTCCTTAACTTTTACAAATTTATATCAACATTTTACTTATATTTATTACTTTTGGTACAATGGATGAAAATCATTATGAATTTTAGTCCCTATTTATTATATTTAACTAATAAATATTGTTTTGTAAAATATTTTCTGAAATTTTACAAATTTTGTATGAAAATTCAAGGATTGTAGGAAAGGAAGATAATAATATTTTTCTTTGCATTTTTACAATTGAGATGTATTTTCATGGGCTACCCTAGTATGCCTATATGTGTTTTAATGCCAACATTATTATCAAGACAATAATACCAAATAAGTAAGTTGGCCAACACAAATGCATGTAAGTCGGCTACAAAACCCCGAAATATACAATGGGTTGGTTTTTCTTAATGTCTATTTTAATATTTAAATAGATTGTTGTTATAAGGGTGTGTTGGGTGTGTGTTTCTTAGCCCCTGAAGTCTTGTCCAATGTGCAGAGATATATTGTGTTTAAATTGTGCACCCACATTACAATCAACATTATCAAAGGACTGTAATATTTCCTTAGGCCTAATGGGAAGTAGGTTAAATAAATTTTAATGATAAATTTATCTATTAACCGGACTTCTGTCTTAGCTTGCCATAAAATGTTTTATCATCGGATGTGGTAATTATTTTATGTTATTTTGCATTGTTGCAATAATTAAATTTTAGGCTATATTTGCAATTGATAAATTGCAGAAGGTGTCATTTGACCCTATATTGCTTACAAGCTGACAGTCTGGTAGCTAGTCCTACATATATTTCTTAGGACTAGCTACTAGACTTTCAACTTATAATCAATGTAGGAACAATTGGCAAGCTTGTCTTAATCAACAAAATTCTATAACATTTATCTTCCTATTGAGCATTTTTAATTATCATCTTAACTATTATTTCTTAATATTCATTATCGCTTCTTAATTATTTGTGAAAATAAGTACTTTACCAACATTTTCTTTGACAATAAATCATTTTCCACTGTCTTTTCAATGCAATTATTACAAATGCATTTAAAACATAAATGTGACAACAATCAGCATTAAAAAGGAAAATGATTTATTAAAATATAGAAGCCACAATACAGAGAAATTAACAGTAAAAGAATAAATAACAAACAATCCTTAGTAATTGTTGGCAGGATAATTACGAACACAAAGAAGGAGAAAAATGTGCCAGAACAAAAATATTAATAAATACTAGTGGTGTGGTAGGGCAGTGCAGTGAACATTTGCGCATTAAAATTAAAGTAAAATACTTAAATAGGAACTGTTCTTTTCTATTATTTTCTTAAGGCAGTTGCTGGAAAAAGCTTAAAAAATATTACATTAAAAGTGAAAATCAGCTAAAGGAGAATAAATGCGCCTTAGGTTGAAACCGAAAAAAAGAAAGTCTGGCTGAATTTCATTAATACAGCATTGAATTTCCGTTTTCAATTCAGGGATGTTTGTGAGCTTGTTGTCATAAAGCTTAGTTTTCAAATAACATAATTAAAGAAATGCAATGGTGTTAAGACACACGATCTACGGGACCAATTCGGATCTGATTCTGATCCCACTAATCCAATAATGATCATTTTTAGCCAATCTATGTAAACTGATAAGAGAACTATTCGGAGCAAGTTTGAATAATCTTGCACTTATAGTTCTCAAGATATTTAGAAGTTACTATTTACTTTGTATCGGAGGTGACTCACCGCCTGTTCCGATCCTTCCCATTTTTGGTTAAACTTCATGTCGTGATATGAAATTGAGTCATATAAAGTTTGAAGAATTTCACAATTATAGTACTCGAAAATAACCATTAACTTTGTATGGTGCCACGCCCATTAATTTAATCCCGCCCATTTTCAGACAAACTCCTTATATACTTTAAATGCATTTACGTTTATAGTTCTTTAGATATTCGATATTAACAATTTGCATTGTATGGGAGGTGCCACGCCCACTAATACAGTATCGCCCATTTTTATTCAATCTATGTACAATAATAAAAATATTTTTTTTTTTAAATTTTCCTTTATTTTCAGCCATTAATAAGATATAAATCCATTTATAATTTTTTACTAATGTATAAATAATAAACTTGCACTTAAACCGGAAAGTTGACATACTCTCAAACCAAGTACACACAACTAAACCTATACTGACTGACACTTTGCCATTATCATTTCAGTTTTTTTTTTTGGGGGGGGGGGGTTTCAATTAAAACAAAGAAAATAGAAAAAGAATTAAGAACCAACAAGGAAAAATTGCAGTTGTCATAAATAAAAATGTCCAAATTAAACAGAGTTTGTAAAATTGCAATTTTATTCCATGTAAAAACTTACAGAGAAAAAATAAATAAAAAGACAGCAACATAAAGGAAGGAAATGTTAGGGATAATATGTTCTGTATATATTAGATTAAGCTTAACCCATTGGGAAACAAATAAATAAACTACTGGTGATAATATGACAGTCTAGCGATCGCTAAGAGTTGTTTTAGCGATTGAACTTTATAAGGTTTTTGACAACTGAGTTAGGTTTTTGAGAGGCGAGTTTCCTATCTATGTGTATTTATGTGGACCATTATAGTTGTAAAACATAATTCCAGTTTTCTTAGCTTTACATATTGATTTTATTACCCCAAATACAGGGTTAAACAAAAGCCCTTTTACAAACTCTCTAAGTAAAATAACATGTTGTATTCGTATTAGGAAAATAGAACAAAATAAAAGCCTTAAACACAACAATAATAAAGACTTAATTAAAATACAATACTAACACACAAGAAATGCAACTAAAAATACTGCATTTACAATATAAAATATTGCACATTACACACAAACATCTACTCTGTTCTTAAATGTTTTCGAATGTTTACGAATTGTATATGACAACTGCATTTAACATTTTAGAAAATTCAACATAAATACAAATACATTTGCATAAATACATCTAACAAGGCTCTGACACTAGCATGTAGGACCTACATACATTTTGGGTAGTGGAGAAACCACAAAGGATATTTAAATGCATAAAAGGGATATTTGAAGACACACACTTGAATAAATTTAAATATGTAAAAGGGGATTTTTACTTACAAATTTTGAGGAATGCTGGGTAGGATTATTATGACCGATTAGTAAAAAACTACAACTGATGAAAATTTCAGTCAAATTGAATAATGCTAACCTGAGCCGAATCGGTTCTGAATTTTGGAAATTAGTTCACACAATTTTTTCAGTTTCTACCAAAATTTTTTATAAAATTTTGATTTTAAATGCGTTATTTGCAATAGATAACGTATCTATTTGAACACGGTCTTTGTCTTTAATAGCTTATATGTCATTTTGAAGGGTACATATCTGTCATTTATTCTCACTTAGATATTGAACATTATAGTGTAAACCACAATGTTATTTGCTTCGAAAATGTCGAATTTTGAACCAACAAAGCGTCATATGCGGGAAGTTTTACTTTACTTCTTTAATATGGAAAAAAGTGCCGCTCACGCACACCAGTTGCTCACCGAAGCTTATGGTGAATGTGTTTCATCGGTTGCAGCGTGTGAGAAATGGTTTCTGCGGTTCAGAAGTGGTAAAGTCAAAGATCGCCCAGGCCAGCCAAAAAAACGTTTGAAGACCAAGAATTGGAGGCATTACTCCATTAAGATTGTTGTCAAACTCAAAAGAAGCTTGCAAAATCATTGATAGCTACTCAATTTTAAAACGTTTTCGAGCAGCAGGATTCATCCAAAAGTAGGGAAATTGGGTACCATACGAATTGAAGCTGAGAGACCTTGAGAGACGATTTTGTATATCTGAAATGTTGCTTGAATGCTATAATAGAACTAATTTTTGCACCGAAACTTTCCATGAAAAATGGATCCATTACGATAACCCGAAGCCTAAGAGATCACATGTGAAACCCGGCCAACCAGCCGAAACCACACCAAAGCCAAATATCGATGGCGCTAAGGTAATGCTCTGTATTTGGTGGGAGCAAAAAAGTCCTATCTATTATGAGCTACTGAAATCAGGCTAGAACATCACAGAGAATCTGTACAGAAGCGAGCATTGGCCTAAAAACGCCCAGAATATTTTATCATGACAAATCTCGACCACATGTTAAAATACCTGTTGAAAATTATTTAGAATGAAGTGGTTGGGAAGTTTTGCCTCACTCGCTTTATAGTCCAGATCGTGCTCGTCCAACTACTATTTTTTCGATCGATGCCGAACTTTGGGTTACGCTTCACTTCAGAACAGAGTATCCGAATTATTGGCCTCAAAATATGAGCAGTTCTTTTGGCTCGGAATCCATATGTTGCCAGAAAGTCAGGATAAGGTTATCAGTAACAATTGGCAATACGTTGAATATATTTATTGCTCAAATGTTTCAAAATAGATGCTAAAAATTTAAAAATCATTCGCATTTTTAAGTCATACATCCAAAATTTCAAAAAAAAAGTCGTGGTTCCTTTAATACTTCAAAATTTACATCAGCCTTAGTTATCTTAATACACCAAAATTTGCATCAAGTGTGGTTCATCATTGTTCCTTATGGAAGCAATTGAAAGAAAATTGTATCTAGAATAGAAAAGGAAACATTTGTAACTGAGATCGTTTTTCAGAAATCAAAGAAATAGAAAAGGAGAAATGATAACAAAAAAAAATCTGTCACAGCCAGATGGACAAAAAAGGAGAAATTATATTGAAAACAAGTAAGAGAGCTATATTCGGCTGTGCCGAATCTTATATACCCTTCACCAAAGTATACTTCAAAATACGAATTTTAAATATTATTTTTTTACAGTTATTTAATTATTTTTTTTTAAATTTTAAAGTTTTTTTTTTGGATTTTTAATTTTTTTTTAATATTTAGCAAAAAAAGACTTTTGGTGAAAAAAAAAATCGGGTTAAAAAATATTTTTTCCGATTTTGACCAATTGTAAGTCTAACTTACTATGGTTTCATATACGTCATTGCGAAGGTCTTTGAAATATCTATCATTAGATATCCATATTGTCTATATTAATGACTTAGTAATCCAGATATAGGTCAAAAATAGGTAAAAAATCGAGGTTGTCCTGGTTTTTTCCTCATATCTCAGCCATTTGTGGACCGATTTTTCTGATTTTAAATAGCAAACTTCTATTGATGATTTGGATCCCGAAGATATTTGGGGTTTTCAGAAAATTGATTTCAACAGACAGTCAGACATGGCTTAATCGACTCCGCTATCTATAAGGATCCAGAATATATATATACTTTATAGGGTCGGAAATGAAAAATGTAGAAATTACAAACGGAATGACAAACTTATATATATAAGATAATTATGTTAATTTAAGTGATTTTCGGAAGTGAACTTTATATGGGGGCTATGGTCAAATATGAGCCGATCCACAAAAAATTTAGTGTTCTGATTTCTTTTAGCACGAAACTTATTTTTGTGAATTTTGTATGCATACTGCAATTTTTAAGGCATTTATAGACCATAGAACCATATTTCGGTTCTATGGTCTATAAATAGAATGAATTTGTATGGGGGCTAGGAGAAATCATGAACCGATTCTTACAATTTTCACCAGAGTTAGTTCTTTTATTATAAAAATAACGTGTGTAAAGTTTTATGGTATTATCTGCAATATATTTACACAAATAACCAAAAATATGTGAAAATTGTAGATTTTTTTTAGGTTGTCTCACATTTTAGTACATAGCTCTTTTTCTACTGAACCGATTTTGCTGATTTTCAACACCAAACTGCTTAGGACAACAATAAACATATTTTTTGCAAGTTTACCAATTTTGTTTGCGTATTTTGGACGTGAGCGTATTTTACACAGACGGACAGACAGACGGACATGGCTCAATCGACTTAGAATTTCATAAGGATCAAGAAAATATATACATTGTTGGGTCTCAGATGAATATTTCTCAATGTTACACACAGAATGACAAACTTATATATACCCTCATTCACCACTTGTGGTGGTGGAGGGTATAATGATGAAAAAAGAAAAAAAATGAGTTATGCAGTATTATCAATTAGATCAGGCAATAATAAGTTTTGCAGTGGTCGATCGCATTTCTGCAAATATGTTCAAGATGATATCATCCTTGAAATAAAACTGAATCGAAAAACGAGCTGCGATTTGAGCCGTCAAAATGAACCAATATTGATATCATATTTTCAACCAATCAGAATTCAACTGTTGTATAAATGAATAACTCGTCCTAAGTCTATTGAATTTTCAAAACTTTCAGCCGAGTATTGCATTTCGGCTGAAAGTTTTGAAAATTCAATGACATGATAATGATAGATGTTTTTGCAATAGCCAAGCTAGGTTTCACAAGGACACTTTTTAATGGATCTTACGTACAAAATCATTATTACATTGGATATGACATGCCAACAATTTACCAGATATGTATGTGGCTTATTACCGTAGGAAATCACATCTACTTGCGAAAACTCGCTTTCATGAAGACAGTTTTTTACGTGAACTCATGGTATCTACCTGGGTAGATAATGACTTTATACATTCAATTTGTGTTAGAATTTTTATTTATATACTAATTTTTTGTATCAAAATATCTAATACATATTATAAGAAGTAATTTTACAGCCATCTATGCATCGCGATTCGTATATTTCGGGTAAAAAACAGAAGTCTGAAGTCATCCAATTTTACAATAAAACTAAAGGAGGCGTTGATACGGGAAAAACATGAGTCTCAATATCCAACCAAAAGAGCAACAATACGTTGGCCTGTGGCGATTTTTTTCAATTCATTGGATTCTTCAGCCCTAGCAGCTTAAAGTATATGACAAAAACAACACACGAAGTACGGAAATATATTACTCTGGACGTAGATTACTCTTGAACTCCTTGGGTACAAATCTTTGCATCGCACAAATAAATCTCGAGCCGAAAATACGATGGTGTTTTTTAACAAGACAGCAATTGAATGTATTTAAGATAAGCTTTTGAATAATTTTTGATGATAATATAAAGTAAAGCTAGTTAAGTAACAAAACCAATAAAAAAATTATCATAAATTTTAATGTATCTACCACGGTATATATTCACAAAAATATAAAACATGAAAAAACTTCTATAATCTTACTTTAATTTTTTTTATTTGTTTGTTTCTAAAAATTCGGCAAATTTTGATAACTGAGCTGAAAGCAATTTCAAAGTTGATAAAAACTGTGTAAGTTATTAACAACTGAATATCCAAATATCTACCTCGGTAAATACTATGAACGCGAAGGTTAAGTTTAGAATTATAGGAGCTAAACTCTACAGGGTATAACACGATAGAAATCGGCACAAGCAAATAATCAATGATATGACTCCAAATATTTCGAGAAGCGGACACACTAGCATTAGCAACTTATTTATAACATTAAGACGAATGACTATGCCAGGAACGAATGAACATTTAGTCTGGACATTTCGTTGGCGCATCGACGATATATAAATCTAAATAATGGTATTTAACATTTCTATATAATTTTTCTTCATCTTCATCAAACAAGAAAATTATCAAAATTAATTATAATATTCTTATAAGTCTAAAACGGATGTTGTCTAAACCAGTATAAGTTTTGTACATAAGTACACATACATAAGTGACATAAGAAGATTCGAAATAAATTGCTTTTCAATGTCTGAAGTATGTGTACCATATGTATTTGTCTATGGCAAAAGGACACTAAAATAAGGAAAGAGTTAATAGATTGTATGAGAATAGCACAACAATATTTTATTTATAAACAGGACGACAATAATACTTATGTACAATGTAAAATACATGTTAAAGTATTTATGGTCATGTAAATATACATACATATGTAAAGATACTCATCGAGCCGATAAAGTACACACTTAAACACTTATGAATAATTAAAGACTTCTTTGTGGTTCTCAACACACAATAACAAACACTCATACAGGTACATATGTACTTATACTTACAAATTTTGCCAGATGAATATGTATGAATTAAATGATGTACAATATATTTTGCAAACACTCTTTTAAATACTTTGCACGCTTACATTATTATTAAGTAAGTAATTCGTATCAATATGTATTAATTAGGCAGTTGAAAAGGTAGAGGCGTTTAAATTTGTTAAATTGCATTGTATAGAGGGATATTAAATGTTTGTAGAAAATCGACCAAATGCTTTAATTATGAGAGCATTTAATCTATTTAATATACTTGCAAGAGAATATTTAAGATTTTCTGTAATAGGGACGAAATGAAAAATTTCGATAAAAAAAAATTAATTTTTGAACCTTGACTCTTTTGATTTCGATACACATTTTAATGATACACTTAGTAATGTACAAGTACACAGTGGTAATACAGTTGATGTTACTTCTAAAAGCATCTATCATAAACTCACTAAAAACTGTAACCACAGGCAATATTTATACGTAGTGCCATCTTCCTTCGAGTAGCTTCTACAACGACCTTAACATACAAAACTAGAATGTTAGAATTTTAGAGCTTTTAGCGGCTTCAATGTTAATGTATGCAGCTTAAACATTTAGTGTTGACATATTTAAAAACAATGCTAATCAACTGCATGCTATCAACATTTTTGATAAATAGAAGCTTCTATTGATTGACATATTTATAAACATGATGAATGTTACAGTAAGTCGTAACAGACCGTTAAATTCAAATCGCTGATGCAAATTCGTAACAAGATTTGAATAGGTCCATCATGTCTTTTATCTTTTCTTTTGTGATTATTCTACAAGAAGGGTACAGTAGAGGATAATTCTTCGCCTGTGTTGAAATTGTATATGCTGTATGGTTTGTATCTTTCTAATTGATCCACCACCACAAGTGGTGAATGAGGGTATATAAAAGTTTGACATTCCGTGTGTAACATTGAGAAATATTCATCTGGAACCCAACAAAGTATTTTCTTTATCCTTATGAAATTCTAAGTCGATTGAGCCATGTCCGTCTGTCTGTCCGTCTGTGTAAAACACGCTCACGTCCAAAATACGCCAACACAATTGGTAGACTTGCAAAAAATATGTTTACTGTTGCCCTAAGCAGTTTGGTATTGAAAATCAGCAAAATCGGTTCAGTAGAACCAGAGCTATGAACCAAAATGTGAGACAATCTAAAAAAAAATTTACAATTTTCACATATTTTTTTTTATTTGTGTAAATATATTGCAGATAATACCATAAAACTTTACACACGTTATTTTTATAATAAAAGGACTAACCCCGGTGAAAATTATAAGAATTGGTTCATTTCTCCTAGCCCCCATACAAATTTCTTCCCGAAATATGGTTCTATGGTCTATAAATGCCTTCAGAATTGCAGTATCCATACAAAATTCAGCAAAAACAAGTTTCGTGCTAAAAGAAATCACAACACTAAATTTTTTGTGGATCGGCCCATATTTGACCATAGCCCCCATATAAAGTTCACTTCCGAAAATCATTTAAATTAGCATAAATATCTTATAAATATCGCTATTAAGTTGAAATTCTTCATAAATAATCCCCATATATACCAAAATCGCTATACCTAATTCTATGCTGATCGGCCTATAACACTATGCAACAAATGAAGACTTTTGGAAAAACACAAGATCATGACTATATAGGTTCGACTCTACTACCAAAGGGTAGTAAAATCCTATACTCAGTTAGTCCATTTTGGTGACCGATTTTTTTTTATGGGCGCCCAAAGTTTCTGAAAATCAGTGGGGCCTCTAAAAAAGGTGTCATCAGTTTTTGGTTAACAGCTAATTCAGGCTTTGTGATACGACTTAACTTTATATGGCAATAATATAGCTAAGAGTCCGCCAAATAAATATTGTAAAAATTTGTTTCCAAAAAATAGCTTTTTCGTGCACTTTTGTTGAAAAAATATAGGAAGAAAAATTTAGTTTTTACTTTTTTTGGAATAACTTCCAGGGACTCCTAATTTTTCAATAACAATATTTTGCAAAGTTGTAGCTACGGTAAATCTGAATAACTCTTGTGAACATATCAATGCAATCCGAATATATCTAGGCATTCTAAATAGCTGTCAAAAATCACTTTGTAGCTTAAAAATTTTACTTTTTTACTATTTTTTGACTCTAAAACAAAATTTTTTTGTTAAAAATGTATGTTCGAGTGTATACTTCTCTATTAAGCTGGAATAACGAAGAATGGGCAAATCATTATCGGTATGATCCGGGCGAATCACTTTATCCAATCTTGAGCACGCAAGACCGGCTTGATGCAAGATATGAAAAAACATTAAAATTTTTTAAAGTGGGCAAGTTTTGTGGAGCTTCTGAGGAGTAAATATAAGCTTTTTATATAAGTTTTTGATATCGGTAGAAACCTTATGACTTGGAGATTAACATTTTAGTGAAATGAAATAATTTTGTGTTTTTTCGGACGTATTTTACCTTAAAAACTAACAATATTATAAAATGGTGATTTTCCATCAAGAAAAATAAAAATTTTGAATTAATGTAAAATTTGAACAGTTACAGATATCACAATAAAATTTGGAAGTGATATAGATCTAAATGTTCTTAAGTCAATGGCATCACTAATGTTGCCATCTTTGTTTTCAAACATCGAAATTCCTAAAACGGGGAAAATGTGTTCCAAAAACTGATTTTTTTTTAGAAAATAGTCCACTTTGGCGTTATTTACAGTATGATAGTAAAAAAGTTTTGTATGTATATGAACAACATATAGGGCTATACAAATATGAAGAGCTTTTGAGGATCGGTGCTTTGCGTTTTTAGAATATTTTAATCAAACCTAAAAATTCGTTTCAAAATTGGCGAAGTTTGGATAGGTCTGGGGGAGACAATATCCGCTTAAGTTAGTCAAACTTTACTTTATACGTTTTTCCATTAAGTTCTCTTTTCAGATCATAAAAAAATGTGCATAGTCCCGAAGAAAATTAGTTTTTTATAAAAGAAAAAATATGGGTACTTTTTTAGGAAAAAACTTAAAAAACACACGTATACAAAGTTGAAATATATAAAAAGATGCTTCAACTTTGGATGCGTGTAACTTTTTATAGTGACGAAAAGATTGTTATCAGGTTTGTTCTATTATCTTTAGAATTTTAAACCCAAATATACGTCATATATAAGAAACAAATTTCGACCTTTCGTAGGCAGTTTACAAATGCTAGAACCTTTCTTTTAAGCAGATGAGTCACATTCAAACCCAAAAAAATAATGAAGGGAGAACCGATTTAGCAGAACTTTTTATTTCGAGTAAAAGTTTCATGGTTGATTTATTGTGATGAAGATTTGAGCTTTTTGAATACGTCAACATTTTCCCATCAAAGTCGCCTCCCAAAATTATAGCGGCCAATGTTTAATGGAAAATATTCCAAATATTCCAGATGTATTACTATTTTTAAGGTGCTTGTTCATGCTAGTTGCATTCCCACTATCGACAAATTTAATTATTTATTGAACTGTCTTGATGTGCAAGCCCTTGCTGTAATAGAATAATTTAAAGTCGTAGAGGAAAATTACCAGAAGGTTCTAGATTGCATAAAATATCGATACGACAACAAGTCTTTAAATTTGATCGATAATGTAAATTCTTTATTTGCAATACCGTCTCTCTATAAGTCAAGCGCCACAGGTCTACGATCAATACTAGACGATATAGCAGTTCTTCGAAGTTCGCTTTTATCTTTAGGTTCAGAACTTGACTTAATGAACGCAATAATGATACACATTGTACTATCAAAAATCGATCCAGAATCCAAAGCTGTTTATAATGATAAAGATGACTTCAATAAATTGTGATTGTGTTCCATCGGTTTCAACGTGCCGACAAATAACTCCCAGGCCAGCCAAAATTTAAGCCAGGAGACCTTAAGCTTGAATGCTATAAAAGGAAATCATTTTTGCACCGAATCAGTACTTGCGATGAAAAAGGAAGCCATTATGTTATCCCGAAACGTAAGAGATCGTATGTGAAGCCCGGTCAACCAACCGAATCGACAACAAATCCAAATATCCATGGCGCTACAGTAATGCTCTGGATTTGGTGAAACCAAAAAGGTCCTGACCATCACAGGGAACCTGTACAGAACGAAACTGATTCGTTTGAAGCAAGCATTGACCGAAAAATGTCCAGAATACGCGGCTATACATGAAACTATAATATTCCATCATGTTTTGCCTCAACCGCTTGAATCTTGAATCGTACTTGGCTTTAAAAGATGAGCAGTTCTTTTGGATCGGAATCCATATGTTGACAGAAAGATGGGAAAATGCCATAGCTAACAATGGCCAATACTTTGAATAAATTTATATTGTAAAAATTTTTCAAAATAAAACCTACACATTTCAAAAAAAATCTCGTTTTTTGAAGTCATACTCCCAATATGACAAATTTTGAACGGATAAGGTGCGACGCCTTGTCAAAAATTTAGTTTTATATATTAAGTCATTGAAAAGTAAATTTTTGCTGGATAAATTTAGCTATACTGAATCGTTGCATTAAGAAAAATGTCAATCTATTATTTATTTATGTTCAGTTATCTGAAAGTCCTTTTAACAACATCATCATCTGTAACAATATTAAAATTGAAGAACTCCCTCAAATAAACAAACTACGTGCCACCATCATTTTAAGACTACATTAAAACCTATGGACCGCAGTTTTATTTTCAACATATTGCAACATACATGCAAAAGTAAAACAAAAACCTCATACCCAACAATTGCCTAAAGGCTGTGTGGCAACAATTTAATCTCCCACTCCAGCTGATGAGAAGAAAAGAACGAAAGAAACAAACAAACAAAAAAAACGGGGCTACAAAATTAAAACAACATTATTTTTTAAAACAAAATAAAAAATAATCATTGTTGCTTGCCACATAGTAAACTATTGCGGCATATTGCAGCAGCATATAAAATTTAAAAAAAAAAAAATGTGGAAAACCGACTCCAATAACTCCGTTGCTGTGGAAAATCAACAACAACTCAACGGTTTGTATTTAGCTACCTTCGAAATAGGTTCCCAATTTTTATTTTTTTCTTTTCATACACTATATTTTCCATTCGTATCATGAGGATGATGTGCTTGTTACTCAAATATACACAAACTCTGTGTGTGTGATCGCTGTAAGGAATGCATGTATGTAATCCTTAACCATACAGAAACAAATTCATAAATGAAAATGGGCACAATCCGCCGCTGCATACCAGCTTCAAATTACATTTATATTCTTTGATATTTTACAAAACCCTTAAGCCAATCTATCCATAGGTGAAAAAGTGGTAGTATAAATATCCCAGCAGATCATGGAACTAGTTTCTAATTGACGAATGTCCACTAGATACTCATCAAGCTACTGCAACACTTTCTCTTGATTGACGAATGAATATAATGCGAATATTTTCCAAACGATTTTTGGTTACAAAGATTAATCAAGCAAAGGGCATTCCCTTGTAATACACTTAAAACGAGTGGCTATCACCAATAGCATCCCCTTACATTTTTGACAAATGGTCATTTGTTCCGACGAAGACATAGCCTTCCTATGCGGGATTCCGTTTTCTAAATGCAAGCTACAAATTAGTATCTTTTACTATGAGCTCGTTCAGACAAGGCTGTGAATGTGAACCCGCATGCACTATAACCAGAATGATATGGCCCCGACTAAACCGAAGGCGTACAACATATCATCTTGGCATGAAATATTCACAATTCAGTAATGTATTGGCGGTGATAACTGGACAGTGCCCATTTGGCAACAATGCGAGGAGACTTGGCCTGCCCTATAACGACTTCTGTGGAAGTTGTCAAAATGAAGAGAAGTATGAGACCATTTTTCGGCTTCTTCATCATTGTCCGGCATTAGGAGATCTACGCTTAAGGTTTCGTTCCTTAAATAGTCTTTCTGAGCATCAATGCCTTTATCAGGTTTAGCAATTGGCTAATCAGGCCAGACACGGGAATCTCCATGGAGAGTCCTATTATCTGTCAACCGACTGATGCTTAATAATATTCTCCTCTCCTACATTTTTCGGACCTCCTTCCTCTTCACTTCTTCTACTTCTTCATTACATCTGACTGTCCCCTTCTCTTTTCATTTCTATCTGTCACTCTTTCCTAACCTAAGCAAAAACTTTCATTGCAAAGTAATGGGTTAAAAATGTAATAAAAGTTTCATTTAGAAGTTTCCTTCACAGATCATGCGTCAGTGGTGTCATATTGTGATCTTAGTTTAATTCAGTATTGTTCGACAATTCATCGTGGAAAGACTCACACCGCAATAAAATCTCTAATTTTATACAGCTGTATTGTGGAAGTCAGCATTCTTTGACAAATAGTTTTTCATGCTCTTCAAACAAGATATGGTTTCCCAACTCACTCATCTCGAAGTTTGAGTCTATGCGTTCGTTACTGAATGATACGCATCCAGATCGTAGTGAGGAGAATATTGGTGCTTTAGGGGAGAGTATGGATGAACCCCTCTTGACCTCTTGTATATAACAACTTGCCGAATTTTATTCCATGATCTTGGTTTATAGACTTACAAAATTCAACGGATTCAAGAATTGAAACCCCCATACTTGAATTTACGCTTTAATTTCAGTCATTAGGCTCTGCAAAATATCAATGAAGAACCGCTGTTTTCACGCCAAATTTTGTTCAGTAACGTGGCACATTTCTGGCTAAATATATAAGTAAATAAAACAACTTCCGCATTTGGGCTGATGAGCAACCCGAAGAGCTTCCAAAACTACCGTTACATTCACAAAAATACACTATTTGGTGGAATCATCGGTTCATATTTATTTAAAAACTAGATCGGACCGATCAAAACCGTCAATGGGGAACGCTACTACATCATCACAACTGATTTTTTGTTGTTTGAAATTGAATCTCATGAAGCCATTGACACTTGGTTTAAGCAATACGAAAGATATGATTATGGTGAGCAGCTACTTTCGTATTCCGGACCAGCCTAGGTCGTGAGATATCACAGCTCTGGATTGTTTTCTTTGGGGTTATGTGAAGTTAAAAGCCATCGTATATAAGCCAGCTACAATTCAAAACTTAGAAGCCGAAAAAAGAGATCGAAAATTGTACCTTCAGAATAGTCCACCTAAAGCGTAGCTGCAATATTGGACATTTTCTACCCAACGTAGGGACAGTAAATTTCATTTGGAAACAGGTTATATTTTATATTTCAAAAATATGTTAGGGATATGAACAAGATCCTTGCAAATAGAGATATGTCTAGTGCAAAATGGACAATTGCTATCCCAAAAACTGCAGGGACAATTCTGTGTGAGTTTCCGTTAAAACCACGAAATATGGTGTTGGAACTTATACACACACAAAACTCTTGCAATACATCCTCTACCAGAAGTTAAACCTACAGTTCAGATCATAATTGTATTGGTATCTAAAAATATTAGTTCGTTTTAAAGTTTCTTTAAGTGAAATATATATTGTTAAAGTTTATAAATATTAAGAAATTTCAGAAAAAACATATCAAAAAAGGCTAGTTTTAAACAGACAGTACACTCTTAAAAGTGCACAAATAGTTCTCCATTATGATGCCTGGTTAGAAAGAGCTCTGGAAGAAAGCAATTCCTCATATTTCAGCATTTGGAGTCTGAATATGAAGATATTCAACCTTTTGAAGTCAATTTGCAAAAGATCCGTCAGATCGTACAAGAAGAAGTCTTTCAGCAATTGTAGTCTCAGGTCAGCTTGGTCATCTCCTCCTCGATTTCAGCATGACAACTCCTACAGAAATCATTATATGACATCTCCTAGCGTACGTACCGATGAGGCAATGCAATTTGTAGTCTCGGTACCCAGAAAAGTTTAACTGAAGACTGTCTACCCATCTCGTTCAGAGAGGACCGGTATTTCAGGACCAGATTTGATGTCATCTAGACACCCTTAAAAGATTCTAGAGCGGCCTGACTATCTTGCTAAATCCGAATATCCACCCCGTATACTTTTTCGTAGAACCACACCCGGCCTGAAGAGCACTACACTGGTCAGGTAGTCTAAATGACACTTGGGTTCTAAACTGCATTGTATAAGAGTCCATCTAATATTTATTTCGAAACATCAGTGGATATCTCTAATTAGTTCGCCTTGATGGATTGTCTTAAAGTCCACCTTCGATTTCGAAGCCTTCTGCAAAGAAGGCCTTGGGATCGCAATAGTCAATGTTAATCGGGAGTTCATCTTGCCAACTCAATATGTTCGCATTTCCGAAATTCCGCCTGTTACATACGCCAGTACTATCAAGTTTTTATGCAGAATTGTGAGCAAATCTCCTGACCATAAGATTAATAGGAAATCAATTTAAAAAAGTTTAGATAGGATGGTGTGATTAGCATCTGCAATCAATAGTGATCCAAAAGTTATTAACTCCATATAATTTGTTATGACTAGGGGGCGGATTTATATGCAAATGCATGTTTTTTCTCGAACGTCCAAATACAATGTAGACCAATTATCTATCCGAATCGCACATTTTGCTGCAAAACGTCATCGATTTGTTAGTGCATATTTTTGCATATTTTATTGATAATGCATATTTTGTTATATTTTACTTCAAAATGCATATTTATATGCATATTATGCCAATTTTTAATAAAAATATAATTTTTTGTCATTAATGGGCAATACATTATTTCGACAACAATTTTTTTTGTCGAATTTATTATAGAAATAGCAGTAGATAACATTTACTAACTAACTTCTTTCGACATCGAGAAACTGGCATTAAGTTCTTCATTTCTTTAACAATAATTGAAAATTATCATTTCAAAACATTTTTCTTCAAAAAAGTTTAGTTTTTTTAAGTATCAAAAATTCATTAAATGTATCGAAAAACATTCATATTTGTTTTAATTGCAAATTCGATTTATAAGAGATTTCGTTATCGAAAGATTCACATACACAGTTACCGCTCCAGACAGTTATTTCTACGAGACTTTCGTAAACTAGTGATTTTGGATAACTTAGAGACACTATAGATTACATAGAGACACTTAAGTGATAATTGTCTTTATGTTAGATTCCATGGGATGTACAAAGTAACCAATTGACTTCTCTTTGCATTACACATAGCACGTCAAATGATCCAAAATATATAAATTGGAGTCAGCCAAGTGATCAGATATTATTTCCCTCTATAAGGGATACATTTACTAATTGCTTAATTGCTTGGTTATTACGAGATAAAAATTAAGGTTGGATGCTACTTTACAGCACGATGAAAATAGAGAAGCTCTAAAGATTATGGCTTTAAACAAGTATTCATACCAAGATATTACAATTAATATATCGTCCATCGTTTTTTCAGAAGAAAAATTATTTTAAAAATAGTTTTAGAACTTTAATTGTTTAATTCCTGGTATAATTTAAAGAGCTCTAACTGCTGCCAACAGTGTTGTGTATTTTTTTGGACATTTCGAATTCCATACTTAATTATTTTATGTTTCTGCACAAAAATATAAGTGCATATTTTTTTAATTTTTAGGTCATATTTTGATTTTTTTGAAGCATATTTTAGGCGCATATTTTCCAATAATAAATGCATGAAAATCCGCCCCCTAGTTATGACTTTCATACAAAGTTATTGAA
The DNA here is from genome assembly GCF_958450345.1 of Calliphora vicina. Classification (NCBI taxonomy): domain Eukaryota; kingdom Metazoa; phylum Arthropoda; class Insecta; order Diptera; family Calliphoridae; genus Calliphora; species Calliphora vicina. The sequence continues at coordinate 95,724,330 of NC_088784.1, read as the reverse complement.
AATCAAATAGTTTTTGTAGGCTCAGTGTGGATTTATTCTCAAATTACAATCTAGATCTTTGCTGTATATTTAGGTAAAATTTTTAGTTTTGTCCTTCACTGTCCTTTCGTCAAATTCTACAGGAACAAGTTTGTGTATTTCAATCCCTAACATCGAAAAAATCTTAAGTGCAAAAACAGAAACTTTAGATTCTTTTGCATTTTTCTATATCAATATAAACTAAGGAGCAATTTGTATTTAAGATAAAATTTTTATTTAAAAAACCATAACGATTGATGGTACATCTACGAAATTTTAACATATTGTGTCCCATCAGCAAAAAGCCTAATATAAGTTTTAAAGAAAAATTTCACAAGAATCAAAAAATAGGGTTTATTATATGAAAACCCTGGACATTTTCAAAAGATCCTCTGTGATAACTTCGAAATCAGTAAAGTTATTTGGGAAGATACTGAAAATTGAATAAACAATGAAGATTTGTCTCAATTGGTCAAATATAAAAAACAAGTAAGAAAGTATGGTAAGATGAGCAAAATCATTTCTCTTTGAAAGTTTCAATAATTTATTTTCGTGAATGATTTTCGGAAGAGTGCTATGATAGGAGCTATGACTAATTATGGACCGATCGCCATGAAATTAGATCATGTTATTTATGTCTATATGTAAGTTATTTGTGTTTAATTTTATGTGTATACCAACATTTTAAGAGATTTATGATCGTTAAAGTAATTTTGGGCCTTATATGGGAGCTATGACTAATTTTGGACCGATCGCCATGAAATTTAGTTGTTTATTTATGTCTGTATGAGCGTTATTTATGTTGAATTTTATGTGTATACCAACATTTTTAAGATATTTATATTCCTTAAAGATATTTTCGAAAGTGGGCCTTATATTGGAGCTATGACCAAATATTAAAGTTATTTATGTTAAATTTTATGTGTATACAAAAATTTTTAGGAGATTTATGCACGTTAAACTGATTTTCGGAAGCGGGTCTTATATGGGAGCTATGAATAATTATGGACCGATCATAATAAAATTTGGTGACATGAATTTCGTATTTATAAAACTTATTTGGAGAACAATTTGTGATGATACCTATATAAATTAAACATTTATGACTGATAAAGTCCAATTTTGGGAGGACATTTGTATGGGGGCTAGGTGAAATAATGGACCGATTTCCGCCAGTTTCAATAGGCCGAAAAAATCTGCGCACAAGGTTTACATGGACAACCAGCCAGACGGACGGACGGACGGACATCGTTTAATCGACTTTTAAGGTGGGTGCTAGACCAATATTTTTGAGCGTTACAAACATCTGCACAAACGCATTATACCCTCCCCATTTCTAAAATGTTCACAGAGGCAATTCAACAAACGATATGATATAATGGGTCCAAAGTTAACGACTTTCATAAAAAACCGACTATCGAATATATTGTTGGTTAAGTTTTTTTTGCAGATATGGCTCCATGTATGTACAAGTAGATGTTAACAAATGTACAATAGTTTGGTTGTTGCTACCCACATATGGCTATATGCAATCATACATATGTATTTATAAATCTATAGTGCACCTTTTGTACAAATTCTCCGAGAATCTCAAGCACACACATATTCGGATAAAATCTTTATTTTTCCCTTTGGCAGGTGTAAAAAGTTCTTGTTGTTGCTGTTTGCAATATTACATTGTTTTGGTTGTTGTTGCAGTAGTGGTTGTATAAAATCTCTGGTAATTGGTTGCACCGGAAATTGTTATGATTACAATAATAATTCTTTTAATTTGCTTAACCGCCATTTTATAACCAACATTTTGTATTACTTTTGTAGTTCTTTATAAGGTTCAACACAGGGATGTGTAAATTTACATGAATCCATTTACACACACATATGTACATTTTATGTATGTATTACATACATATATATAGATCAGAGCTGTAAATGAATCATTCTTTTTTGATTTTAATTCATTATGAATTAGCTAAATTTTGAATTAATTCATTGAATTGAAAAAATGAATTGAATGAAATTTGAATCAATTCAAACGAATTAGGCAGAAATGAATTTCAATTCATTTCCAATTCAAATGAATTTGTAAAAATGAATTGCAATTCATTTACAATTCATTTGAATTGAATTGATTTTGAATTAATTCAAATGAATTAGAAAAAAGAATAGCAATTCAAATGAATGATTCAAAAATGAGTTGCAATCAATCAAATTCAAGAGCAGATCTCTAGGGGGAATGAAAGATTTCTCCTACCAAAATGAAAATATCCAGTACAAAAATTGAAAAGCCTTGTCCTGTATACGCGCCTGATCAATGAAAACATGGTGTTTGGAGTTTATTTATTCAAGAAGAACTGATTTTTATTTTGAAATACGCTGAACGACAAAACATATTTAATATTCAAGAAGCAATTAATAATTTTTGAAATTTTGTGACCCACGACCACCCAACAACAAACTTTTTGCTAATATTTATATTATATTTATTTCAAAAAAATAAAACTATCTTCCAAAAATAATCAAAAATAAGGAAAACTAACAATGTATGTAGTTCAAAACACAATTGAGTTTCATTAATAAGGCTAATTAGATTTAATTAGAATGCATCATTCACCTTAAACAACAATAGCTTTTCAAAATTATCATCTGAAAGAAATCCACGTTTAGGGATGTTTAGAATAGAGGCGTACGAAAATAATCTTTCAACACCAGCTGACGATGGTAACGGCGCATTATATTTAAAGGAAGACTTTTTAACCGTCGATTAATTATACTGCATACTTAATGACATTGAAGAATCTGCTAAATATGCTGCGAATTTCGCGTCGGAGTTGGAAATGAATTGCTAATTTTTTTTTTAATTCGTTTGAATTAATTCAAAATCAATTCAATTCAAATGAATTGTAAATGAATTGAATTAATTCAAAATCAATTCAATTCATTTGAATTGGAAACGAATTGCAATTCATTTTTACCAAATTCATTTGAATTAATTCAAAATCAATTCAATTCATTTGAATTGGAAACGAATTGCAATTCATTTTTACCAAATTCATTTGAATTGACTCAAATTTCATTCAATTCATTTTTTTGTGTGAATGATTCGCGAATTAATTCAAAAATGAGTGATTCATTTACAGCTCTGATATAGATGTGAATATGAATATGTATATTTCTACCTGCAAAACAATCAAAGTAAGTTTTGGAAGAGTTGTAATAAAAAAAGGATTATTTTTACATTGGTATAAGAATGTATAACAAATAACTTTGACATATACCTACGTATGTATGTAAATCTTTATAACTTTATTAATTTCTGAATTAAAATTGTTTTGTTGCCTTTCATATACAATTTCTTCTCTTTTATTTTATTTTTCATTTCCATGATTTCAGTTGAATTTATATTATTTGTGTGTTATTGGCAACTATTAAGGGATTATAAATAATTTCTTCATATCCAACAAGTAAATTGGGAAATAAATGGTGATTCATTTAAAGCTATTGAATTCCGAAATCAAAAGAAAAATGTCTGACATTTGCTTTTTTTAATGTATAATTCCAGGAAGGTCCAATTTTTTAATAACTCTTGCCAGTATTGATACCGCTATCTGGTAAATAACTCACGTAATGTAGGCTTCCAAGTCTTGAATCCTACCTGGCTTATTGACGAAAACTTTTGACTTCCACTAGCCATATGATTTAGGCAGCTTGTTCACAGGTCCGGAACACGAAATTAGCTGCTCAATAAAGCCATTGACTGGCGGAAAGCCAATGTCGAAGGCATCACGAACTTATATTTCAAGAAATACGGATCAATAATTCCCCCTAAATTTTGCCAGAAATGTGCATCAGCACTGAACAAAATTCGCCGCGAAAACAGCGAATCTTCAATAAGTAGTTGCAGAGCCCATTGACTGGAATTAATGCAGGGATGCCCAAAGCTAAAACTGCAGTTGTGTCGGTGAGCGAAATAGAACTCCACTGACAGAAAAATTTAGTGAAGTAAAAAAAATATGTCAGTATTTATCAGGCTTTAGTAATGAAATGAGAGTTCGATATTAAAATTTTTTGTGAAATTCGTATTAAGAGAATATTTTTGTTCGCTTATTTTATTACGTTGTTTTTATTAAATTAATTTCAAATCAGAAAAAATTAGAAGTAAACTGAGGGAAAAACCAGACAACACTTCAAGTTCAAAATATATTAAACAATCTAAATATTTCATTCAGTGATCATGAACAAAAATTCAAAAATAGTAGTACACCCGCTTAGCATGTGCATTCGTCGCTGTCTCAGTGACAACTAAACAAATGGATTTATGTATTGTTAGTCAGCAGCTTCAACTCTTGAAATATTTTGATTTTGTGAGCCTATAACATTGGTATGTTCCCATAGCCCTCATGATGCAAGGCTAAACATTTAAATACGTTGATAGCTTCTGATAGCTATGCAGTATAGTAACAACAAATAGTAGTGCAGAAACAGACGCCAGCAACAGGCTCAACAGAGTCAGAGCGGAGAAACGAACCAAGTTCAGAATATCAATCAATAATCATCAATAAGTGCTTCAGAATCATATTTAGGATATTCTGGCCCAATATCATCAGCAACACGGATTTTTGTAACTTAACCAATGAGGAACCCATACTGAAACAATTCAAACGCAGAATTGAGATGGATCGACCATACTATAAGGAAGATGCCCGACAGAATTACAGGGATGGCAGCAGAGTGGTATCCTCAAGGTTCAAGAAGCCGTAGTCGACTCAAGAACACCTGGAAACGCACTATACTCCAAGAACTAAGAAAATGTAATCTTACGTGGAGGCCAAGAGAAGTAATGAAGAGATAATAAAGATTTTAAAAGAACAGGTTTTCTAAATTTTAGCTTGAATATAAATTTATTCGAGTTTTCCATTATTCGGAAATAATTGATCGAATAATTTTCTATTCTCAACTAATAATTTCATTCATTCGAATATTTGTTTATTCGAATAATTTTATTCGAATGACAAAAAAACAAGTAAGAGAGCTATATTCGGCTGTGCGAATCTTATATACCCTTTACCAAATTATACTTAAAAATATTTTTTTTTTAAAATATTTTTATTTAAACAAAATCAATTTTTTTTTTTAATGTTTTAAAATTTTTTAAAAAAATTTTCAAAATTTTTTTTTTAAATTTCTTTAATTAATTTTTTTCAAAAAAGAATTTATGACAAAAAAAATTTTTTGATGAAAAAAAAATTCAGGTTAAAAAATATTTTTTTTTTTCGATTTTGACCCATTATATGTCCAACTTACTATGTGTCTTATATACGTCATTGCAAAGGTCTTTGAAATATCTATCATTAGATATCCATATTGTCTATATTAATGACTTAGTAATCCAGATATAGGTCAAAAATAGGTCAAAAATCGAGGTTATCCTAGTTTTTTCCTTATATCTCAGACATTTGTGGACCGATTTCCTCGAATTTTTTTTTTTAAAAAAAGTTTTTTCAAAATTTTTTTTATCGATTTTGACCCATGTATGTCCAACTTACTATGTGTCTTATATACGACGTTGCAAAGGTCTTTGAAATATCTATCATTAGATATCCATATTGTCTAAATTAATGACTTAGTAATCTCAGACATTTGTGGACCGATTTCCTCGATTTTAAATAGCGACCGAGCCGGAGGAATTTCTGAGATATTGATGTATGAATCGTGTATGTAAGTTATTTGGGGGCTTCGGAAAGTTGATTTCAACACACAGACGGACAGACGGACATGGCTATATCGATTCCGCTATCCGAAGGGTATAATAACCATATACGAATACCACTACGTGATAAATGACCAAAAAAAAATCCGTTTCTCCCAGTTTTGCCCAAAGTCATGCACTTTTTTTAATGGGCCCCCAAAGATTTGGGGCCTCGCTGTAATTTTTGCAAAAAAGTGATAATTTTCTCAGGCTCATATTTTGCAAACAGTTCGGAATTTTGAGTTACTCTCTGAGGCAAAGTCATAAGGAACAAAAATTGTGGACATATAAAAACTTCATCTTCAAGATCAAAATCGCAAAAAACTTAAAAAAATCGAAATAAATTTTTTTAAAGCTGCCTAAAAGTATGCTTTAGTTTATAGTAATTTAATAGTTTATGGCCCAAAACACTTAATTCATTTAGCTTCTTCTTACTAACTTAGACACGGTTCTTTTTTTTGGTTTTTTATCACATCGTGGTGTCCGTATATGGTTATATTTCCATGACTAAAAAAATTACACCCAGTGTTATTTTCAAATACTATGTTTAGTATTAAAGATTTTTCAAAGTTCAGAAACGGTTTAGCATAGTCTGATTTTACTTCAATTTCAATAGCTGGACTTTTATATCAAGTGTCAAACTAACATTTCCCCATTTCTATAAATTAAAAAAAAAATCAATTTACTACATATTCAATGTATTGTACAAATTAAATATTCTAAGCAGCTTATGGCAGTTATTTGCCAAATGAAAGACAATAAAACTAAATAAATTCAACAGAAATTCCAGGCAAAAATATCAAATTTAAATTAAAAAAAATGTTATAAATGCCAAATAGTCTTAAAAGAACATAATAAAAAACTTATATTAAAAATAAATTGATGCAAGACAACAACAAAATAAAGAAGAAATACTACACAAGCACACATTGAAAATATATAGATCACAGATGCAATTCATATAAAATAATCCTTAAAATACATAAAAAGGAATTTAATTTTTGAAATAACAGCAGTAGAGAAAAGAAATTTCAATAAAATTACTTGCATATAAAGTCCTCTTGCCAGTAAAAAGACCTATATAACATTTTTAGAATTATTTTTTTTGAACAATTGGGAGCTGTAATCATTTTCTATTCTATATCAAAATAGATCTTCTGATTCCGCAGTTATCACCAGCTTTTTAAGAAAATGTCTATGACTTTTCTATGAAAAATATAAACTGCCTTGTGGCTCTCCTAAAAAGTTCCTAAAAAAAAGCGTATAGGCTGTTTAGCATTCAAATCTACGATATGTATATAAGTACGAGTTCAAATATAAATCATTTTAATAAAATAATTTAAACCAAAAAAAAAGGGGAATAATTTAACACTAATACAAGTTAAAAAAACAATTGACTAGATAAATTCCCATTTGGCCCTCCCACTCTCAACGAGACATACTCATATGTCTATGTGCATCATAAACACCTGCTCATCAAAATTTATGTGTTAATAAACGTCAGCAATGTGTCAGGACAATATATGCATACATAATAACAACAACATACAGCAGCAACAACAACAACATGAAACAATAGCAGTAACAAATAACAGCAATAGAAACAATAACATGCAACAAATAACGCCTACCAAAAAATAACAATTCGATAGACAGACAACATTTACATACGACTTGTAACATAAGTTACAGCTCAAACTGAAGGCATGTTCAGTTTGATGAAATATTTGTGACCTACAACATTTTTATAAAATTAGATTTATATGAAAATTCATAATGCGTAATTGGTAAAACGTTAGTCCACCAATTCAAGTTTAAATTTATAATGTCCACTATTCAATAATGTCCACCATTCAAGTTTAAATTTTGATGACGGACTCCACAGATTGCTCAGGAGCGACGCACAGTGGCGCCTGTATAACAAGTGAGTTCACAAAAATCAAAAATGTCATGTGCCCCTAAATAATATTGAATAAACCTATTTTAAAGGAAACTGTCCAACGATTTCAAATATGCTACTCTAATTACAATTTGCCTTTCAAAGTTGATTGATTTTCAGTGTTCAAAAAAACATACCATTTTCAGGTAATTTGGTCTGCTTTCAGGCAGTATCTTGAATAGTTCTCAACTTTGATGGAAAAAAAATATATAAATTTATATATTTGCCATATTTTCAAAATCAGTTCTTTGGTTATTCCTTTACCTAATGCAAAATTTTGTGGAATGCTCCATTTTTTGCTAGAGGTTGAATTTTGAAAAGAGACATGGTTCCAAAAATGTGTTGTGTGCATTTTTGGACAATTTATGATATATAACCGTGAAAACCCATGGATTTTTACGGATTATGAGCAATATTTAAAAAAAAAAATTTTAAAATAAAAAAAAATTAAATCTTTTCTGGAATATTTAAAAAAAAAATTTTAAATAATTTGAAAAAAAAATTTAAATCTTTTCTGGATAATTTTAAATCATAAAAAGAAATATAAAAAAAACAAAAATTTAAAAAAAATATTTTATTTTACTTCCCTTAAAATTGATTTTTCCACAAATTTCAACTTTGCTAACCCATAAGTATGCACTTAAAAGGCGTAACACAATTTTCAAACACTCATTTCATAGGCTGCTTTTTAAAGTTTTTGATTGTCTCATTTGGCTCAAAAGTTATGATTTTTGCAACGAAAAAACTCAAATGGCGTCACTGTGCGATGCAGTGCGATTTCAAATTAGATAGCGCCTCAGATATGCAACATTTGTAAATGCTCGAGAATTGCTTGTGATTGGTTTGGCCGAAACCAAATATACATACATATATTCTTAAAGCCACCGAATATATGTATGTATATAAAAAACATGCTTACGTATGTTATCTATCTCTAATTGTTATCGCGTTATACGAATTTGAAAATTAAAATTTCAAAACTTCACCATACCTTGGCCCATTTCATTTACAATATCGGACATGATTTATGATTTATTGCATTAAAATATCTCTCGTTAGTTAAACAAAAAATAAAACAAGTAAGAAAGTATGGTCGGCCAAGCCCGACCGATACTCCGATATTTCGGTTTCGAAAGTTGATTATATTTCAGAAAAGATATAAAAAAAACTAATAAAAACTTATTTTTTTTAAATAAATGTAAAAAAATCAAAGAAAACCGAGAAAAATATACTATGGACCAAATGGTCCCTTAACCTAAGATACGTATTTTTTTTTCTCAGTCCTGTTTTAAGTCAGATTTTTGTATATAGCATTGGTTTATAAAAAGACCACCTGAACTAAAAAACTAAGTCAGTATATATCACCGTTCAAAAATTATAAAGGAAACAATTAAAAAAATGGACCAAATGGGCTTAACCTAACAGCAGAATTAAATGAGCAAAAACCTGGTTCTCTTAAAATTGCAATAATTTATTTTCGTGAGCGATTTTCGGAAATGGGCCTTATTATATGGGAGCTATGAGCAATTATTGACCGAACTCCATGACATGTGGTCGTGTGATTTACGTCTATATGAAACTTATTTTTGTTAAATTATATTTGGATTCCAAAATTTTTAAAATATTTATGCTCGTTAAAGTGATAATAGGAAGTGGGAATTGTATGGGAGCTATGACCAATTATGGACCGATCTCGATCGATATGATACTAATTTGCGATGAATTTTATGTGGATACCAATGAGATTTTTGCTCGTTTAAGCAATTTTCCATTTTCAATAACAAACAAACCTTATCAACAGAGATTATTTTTGGAAAATTTCAGCGAGCTGTCTGTTTTCAATACATACAGAATATATACACAGCAAAAGTGAATAAACTCCAGAGAATTTGTGATCTTGAAGATCATTATAATCTGACTTTAATATATTTTTTCACAGCCGAATCTTTTATTCAGCCCTATCTCCAACAAACCGAAACTTTTAAATTTTAATCGATGGATATATTTTAGGATTTTCATTATCTTAAAAAAAATCAAATAATTTGTGATGTTTACTCACTTTTGAGGCTGTGTATATACATTTGTGGGACTGCGATAAATATTTCGATGTGTTACAATGACAAAATCAATATACCCCCCAAATTGTTTGATGGTGGAGTTATGCAACGAAATGAAAATTGTCATTGTTTGAACGTTGGGAATGAAAAAAAAGCTATTAATCTCGAATGAAAAAAAAAAAAAATTTTTTGTTGACAATTCTTTTTTTGGAGAAAAAAATATTTTGAACAAAATAATTATTTTTTACAAATTTTTTATTTTTTTAATTTTTCTTCAAAAATCTGAGTTTTAAGTTTCAACCGCTAGGCTATCTGAAGATTCCCTGAAAATTTCATAAAAATCGGTCCAGCCGATTTTGAGTCCATTCGGAACATACATACACATCCATTTTTATATATACAGATTATATTTTTAATAATTTTAAGTAATCTTAAAATAAATATTATAAAACAGTCTACGAAATTAATTTTATGTATTAAAATTTGTATTTTAATCCATTTTTTTAAATTTTTCGAAATTTCTTTTAAAAAAAATTTAAAATTTAAGATTTGAGTTAGTACGATTTTTTGGTATTAAATTATTATTTAAACATCTATGGTTATATGCAAGGTATATTAATAAGGTCTGTGCAACTAAACAGCTTATAATTTTTTGTCCCTTTGTGTTTACATACTGTGTTTGTCAAAATTTGTTTACATTTTTAGAGCGCCATTGTATTTTTTTCAAATTTTTTTACTTTTCTAACGTTTTGAAAACTGAAAAAATAAATTAAAAACATAAAAAAATAAGAAAAAGTATCGTGAACAAATTGAAAACGGAAAAAATAAATTAAAAACATAAAAAAATTAATAAAAAATGCGTTAATGCTCTTCAATAGTTCTTTAATTTCATATATCTAAAAAAATAAATGTATGTTGTTGAAAATAAAATTATATTATGTATGTTTGTTTTGGTAATGTTTTTGACAAGTTCAGTATAGTTTTACATAAACAAAATGCCTGTTTTTCTTTTTGTTTTTGAATTGTTGTAGAGTTGCACAGACCTTATTAATTAAGTAATTTTAATAAATTTTTTTTTCCAAAATTTTTTTTTTAATTTTGTGGAAAATATTGCTATATAATGTGCACTGTTAACCTTATTTGGTTATAATTTTTAATATTTGGCCTTTTGACAACAGAGAACAGTTTAGACCCCGAAAATTTGCAAAATAGCCGACATATTCCCGGCGATACCAAACACTGCTATTGTAGGGTATATACAAGTTGTCACAATTGCTAAATACTTTTTGCATGTGTTCATCATCCTTCTCTAAATCTACCCCTGGTACAATTATTTAAAATTGTCTAACAGATAGGTAGAGCCTTGTACCCTCACACATCCTTATTTTACATGGGTTATAAATTTATATGTATATCGTCTCTAACCTACAATCGTTTACAAATCCAAACAGGGTGTTGCATCAGTAGTAATTCTTCCATTTAATCTTGACAAACGTAGTAAGGAGTGAGATCGAAAAATTCTTAACACACGTTTTTCATTACATTTTTTAACCCAAGTATTATTTGAATTTTTTTTTGATCAAGTTACCTTTGAAAAACATGTCAGTTATTATGTGTAATGTCAATTATATTAATTTTTTTGTTAATCTGATTAAAATGAGTGACCAGAAAAAAGTGCGTACTGAAATTATTAAATATTTTCAACAAAACCCAACTTGGTCTTACAAAAAGTTGGCCAAGCATACAAAGGTCTGCCGTCAAACTGTTTCCAATGTTATTAAACAGTACCGGGAGAACTTGTCAGTTGATAGAAAACCTGGTTCAGGTAGAAGGAATGGTCCACATGATGTTTCTAAAGCCAAAAAAATAGAACGCATTTTCAAAAGAGCTCCCAACACATCCGGTAGGAAAGCAGCCCGGTTAGCTCAGTGCTCGGACTATTTGGTACGAAAAGTTAAAGCTAATGCAGGTTTAAAAACATACAAGGCTCAAAAAGTTCCTGACAGGAACGCTACTAAAAATTTAGAGGCCAAAAACAGAGCACGGAAATTGAAGTCAAGTTTTATAAAAAAATATTCTTGCTGCATAATGGATGACGAAACGTATGTTCTGGCAGATTTTTCGCAACTTCCAGGTCAAAAATTTTATGTTGCTGATGCTCGAGGGAATGTTGAAGAAAAGTTTAGGACCCAAAAGCAGACAAAATTTCCCAGAAAGTTCTTGGTATGGCAAGCAATATGCAGTTGCGGCAAAAGAAGCCACTCATTTGTTACAACGGGCTCTATAAATACCGAAATTTACATCAAGGAATGTTTACAAAAAAGGCTGCTTCCATTCATAAGACTTCATAATGTGTCCACTTATTTTTGGCCTGACTTGGCATCCTGTCACTATGGCAAACAAGCCCTTGAGTGGTACAAGAACAATAATGTGGTATTTGTACCAAGAGAGGCAAATCCTCCAAACTGCCCGGAGCTAAGGCCAGTGGAGAGATATTGGGCTCTTGTTAAAAGAGAATTGAAGAGTACAAAAAAGGTGTCCAAAAGTGTGGTAGATTTTAAACGGAGATGGACTACATGTTCGAGCAAAGTGACAGAAAGCACTATAAAAACGTTAATGGAAGGGTTTCCGAAAAAGGTTCAAAATTTCATCACTAGTGATTAAAACTATAAAAATAATTTTTTTTGTAAATTGTAATAATAATTTCAATCAAATAAAAAAAAAATTAAAGCTGTAAGTTTAGTGGTTTCTTTTTTATAAACATATATGTATGTTAAGAATTTTTCGATCTCACTCCTTATAGTCTCAAATAATTCAAAATTATAAGAAATACTAACTAACAGCTTGTTGCAATACCCGTTATGTAAATTTTTCATAAACATTGGACGTCAGACTGCTGTTCTTTATGAACATTTTTACAAAGCGTGTATTCAAGCTTAAATTTTAAAAATATTTAGGTTTTTTATATGTAGAAGTATGTATGTTTAAGTGTGTGTACGCTCCTTTACATCAAATACCCTGCTGGCTTAAAGGCTATATATTTCTTAAAACAAACATAAACTACGAAGCTTTTTGCTTGTCTGTAGATACACCCAGACTCTCTGGCGGGAAACAAACCCGCAGCCCTCAGATTAATAGTACATTACACTATAGTCAAGTCAATCTGGATTGATACTTAGTCAGAAATTCTTGACGAACTTACTTTGATCGCTTATCTAAAGGTAAGAAGAGTACTATTGATTTTGTAGCAGCATAAACTATTTTACAAAATTTAATTAGGGGTTCTGCATGTAGCTCAAGCCCAAGGACTTGTGCTACTTCGACAGGATGAGTCCATAAATCCACTACTTCGACGTATTGAAATAGAGCTAGCTGAAGAGTTGAATATGTTCGGGGTGTCATGGGGACCCTGACCATATGCTAAGCATAAGTTGAGGACTACACAGTCTATGCGGCACCAAAAGCCATTAAGCCTGTTACTTAGTCCTGATCTTAGTTGTGCCAAAACGACCCTTACTTTAAGCTGCATAATTTTGTCGGCATCTACTATATGCGGTGGGCAACCTCCGAGTACGACATTTATTCATACGGTATCTTGCTACCACGGAATCGATGGCGCACAGTGGTATGAGAAAAAAAAGAGGGAAATAAATCTGTAACTTCTAAACCCTTACTTCGATTTGAATGAAATTTCACATGCTCAAAGGGGAAGTGGTTTCGAGTGAATTTCGGCCTCATGAGCCCACCAGGAGCTGGGCCAAGGGTCCCCAAAGTAGGACACCTCGGGTATGGTCAATTTTAAAAATAATACTATTTCTTCTTTTGTGTTCCGATTTCAAAAAAATTACATATATATAATCTTCTCATTGAGCACTACCCGAGGTGTCCTACTTTGGGAACCTTGGCCCAGCTCCTGGTTGGATCATGAGGCCCAGATTCAAAACTTAAACTCGACAACACTTCCCCTCTGAGCATGTGAAATTTCATTCAAATCGAAGTAAGGGTTTAGAAGTTACAGATTTATTTCCCTCTTTTTTTTCTCATACCACTATGTGGGGTCTCTATGAATGTCGCTCAAAGCTATCATATATGAGCTGCAATCAAATGGATGCAGAGTGTTAAATTATCCAATTTAATGAACTAGTTCCAAGTGCTGCTGTTCCTATAAAATTTATAAATTTACTTTGTATATTTTGTCATGTTAAAGATCTCTGTTTCTCTGCCGTTGTTGGCAAACTCATGCATGTAATTTCCCTTTCCATCGAACTGCTTTTTAGAGAAATTTATGCCAAGTTTATTAAATGTTGTGACTCATATTAACATGACAGGTAGGATGGCTATTGAAATTGTAAAACATTTTTGGGGCATGGAATTGGGCTTTATATTTCATTTGGAGCCATATAAACTAAATAATTGCTGTTTTTTTCCTTGTGTCTAGCAAAGAATTTACAAAATACAATTGTGGTTAATATTTTATTATTTATGTAAATATTTTTTTAATTGTTGGACAAGAACGAAAGTAATTCGATCTATTATATGATAAATTCGATAAATAAAAACTATATTTAAAGTAAAAGTAAAATATCTATATATTAGGTCAAAATTTGAGAAAACAAAATGTGCGGATTTTCAATTGGAGGCATCATTGGATCTTAATTCTTCGACGTTTTTAATTGCTTGTGATGGTGTAGCGAATTGTATCAGGTTTGCTAGTAATTTATATTTGAATAAAGAAATTTTACAAATATTGTCAAAAATATGAAGTAAAACATTGAAATTTATTTAGAAACATAATTCATAATTGCAATATCACAACTAACATTGTCAGTAACATCAGCTGTTTCTAATAGGACACAATACTAATATTGTTTAGAAGTGTTTGGTAAATGAGTGTATGTTTCATGCAACCACAAACACATACGCCCGATTATTGCAGAATATTTAGTTTACAATGATTCCTATTTTCAACCTTTTACCAACCAACCAACCATTCATTTCTTTCATTCTTCTGCAATTGCAATTTTCTAACCAATTTTCTATTTTTCGAACTGTCTAACAGAAAGTTTTAAAATTGAAAATTTGGCCAATTGATAGACATGCAGATACTAGACAAACAAACGCACAAACAGACAGACATACAACAATCAGGGAAATAATAAACCAACAAACAAACTGAAAGAGAATCAAACAGAGAAATAGACATACAGCCAGAGATAGACATTCAAATTGTTTATTTTACTGCTTCAGAGAAAAATAGGGGGAGGCGGAAGGAGGCAGAGGAAACGGTATCAACTAAACATGATTTTTAAAAGCAATTAGATACACATATGTATCTTAGCATATAAATGTATGTAAATTTGTATGTATATGAATAACCAAAGTAAACATTTATTTGTATATGTTTGCGTAAAGTAACATTGAATAAACATTAGGCTGGGCCTCATTTCGGACTTTTTTGGAGGTCTAAAATTGTCATCTAAAATCCAAAATCTGAAAATTTGAGCAAAATCGTATAACGTTTAGAGGTTGCTCATTTTATCTGAAGTTTAGAGTATTGGGTCAAAGTAAAAAAAAAATTCGATTCCAATAAGTTTTCCAGATAAAAAATGTAACGGCTATATCTATTATGGGTTATCGTGGGGAACGATTTGAATTTATCGGATTTCAAGGAAATTTAGTTTTTCATCACAAATTATACTTCAAAAGGCCTATTTTCTAATATTAAATTTTAATTTAATTGTCCAATTAAAATAAACTTTGTCTTATTGAAGAATGCTTATTCTAATGTATTAATTGAAAAACAAAATTATTAGAATGTGGATAACTAGTTCGCTGATGTCCTTAATATTGCAGTTCGGTTGCTATTGAAAAATATTAACTGAAATCTATAATGAATTTCATTCATCGTACAAAAAATAATAAAAAAAGTAAAATTTTCATATAAATTTGTAAAATTTAAGGAAATATTTCACTAAATAATAAAATTTTTATAAAATATTTAAAAAATATAAAAATTATTATTTTGAAATATTGTGAAATTTGAGTCGAAAATCTATTTAGATGTTGATATTAGTTCATATTGTAAGCAAATTCTTAAAAAAAATTATCAAAATCGATAAATGTTATTCTTAGTTTTATTACTTTTGCAATTTAGGGAAATAGAAATTTTGATTTTATATAAATTTTAGAAAATATTAAAATTTATATTTTTAAAAAATAGTAATATATCGAAAGATTCATAATCAAAAAGAAAATTAACAAAAAATTGCTTGGAACTCAAGATATGGATTTTTAAAGTTTAGGAAAACAAAACTGGCGGGGAAGTTGTATGTAACTATTTTTATATACTCTAGATATGAAATGCTGAATTCACACAAAACATCAAAAATACTACTAAAATGGTGTGTAAAAATAAATTAGTGAATGAAAGTATAAATATTCACACAAAACATCAAAAATACTACTAAAATGGTGTGTCAAAATAAATTAGTTATTATTTTTTATTTGAATTTGTCGGATTTCGAGGAAATTTAGTTTTTCGTCACAAATCTGTTAAAGTTATATTTGAAAAAGCCTAATATTCAATTTCTATTTAGTTGTACAATTATAATAAACTTAGACTTATTATAAAACTCTTATAATAGTCATAGATGGATGCTTATTCTAATGTTAATTGCAAAAAAAAAAAAATATTAGAATGTGGATAACTAGTCCTTAATTTTGAGTTTCGGTTGCTATTTAGAATTATGAACTGAAATCTATAATGAATTTTATTAATTGTGCCTAAAATAATAAAGAAAAACAAATTTTGCAAACAAATTTGTAAAATATCAGGAAATATTTCACAAAATAATAAAATTTATTAAAAAAAATATAAAATTTATTATTTTGAAATATTTGAAATTTGAATAGAAAATCTATTTGATATGATGTTGATATTAGTTCATATTATATGCAATTTCTTAAAAAAATTATCAAAATCAATAAATTTTATTTTTAGTTTTTCTTACCTCTGTAATTTTGGGAAATAGAATTTAACAAATTTTCAAAAAAAATTAAAATTTTAGAAAATTCAAAATTTAAATTTTTCGAAAAATAGTAATCTATCGTAAGATTCATAATCAAATAGAAAACTAACAAAAAAAAAGCTTGGAGCTCAAGATATGGATTTTTAAAGTTCAGGAAAACAAAACTGGCGGGGAAGTTGTATCTAACAATCTCTATATACTCTAGACATAAAGTGCTAAAAGTATAAATATTCACACAAAATATCACAAATACTACTAAACGGTGTGTACAAATAGATTTGAGAATGATTATAGTGTAAAATACAAAGTAGTTCTTTTGGCTCGGAATGCATATGCTCAGGTGTTATTAGAATCGAAAAAAACAATTCAAATTTTTTAAAATCTTATGACAATTTTTGGTATTAATATATTAACGGTTTTTATATTTTACAAATGAAATATAAAAAAATATTTTTAATTACATTTTTTTTAATATTTTTGTTGACCCAAAACACGAACATTATCCGATTTGGCTCAAGATTTCTGCATTTGGTTTCTACATGACGGAGAACTATTTTAGACCTTAGGTAAATGGAGCAATATAAGTACCACACTAATGTATACATTTAGAAAAACACAAAGTGACACTAACATGAAATTGGCAGTCATATTATTTCTATTCAAAGATAAACTTTTTGTTAACAAAAATTCTATACATGTAGTTAGTATGTGAAGTAAGTATATTACTACATATTGAAATTTTTTTCTTTTGCCCCTAAAAGTATGCCTATTGATATCTGGTTACATTAAAATAGTAATAATTTTATTGGATGGATGTACAAATTGTTGTCCCATTTATAAAATTTAGTTTGAATATTGACATAAAGCTTTACAAATGGAAGTAATATAGGCAAATCGAATTTATAATGAGCTTGATGATTAATAAAGACTTTTGTAAAAAAGGTAGTTAACAAGAGCCAACTAAGTTAAGAATCTGGATATAGAATCTGGAGTCGTAAAGCAGAATTAGTAATGTTGTTGAGCTATGTATATTTATGATATTCGTATATAGGCAAAATCTTCGGAATTCAAGTTCCTTTTCGAATCTCTTGATAACATTGGAGGTGTTATTAGTTGCACAAAGCGAGGGCGCCCTTTATTTTGCTGTAATTTTTTCAACAGTTCAAATTCATAACATTACCCCGCATAAAATTTATATATTTTTTTTTAAATAAAAAGTACAACAAAAATTTTTAAACATAATCAAATAATGCAAATTGTTGTTGCAAGTGTCAAGTTCTCAAAAATAAAATAGACAAATTTCTACAAAAAGGAAAAATAAAACAAGAACAACAACAACAATAACTTAGACTTCATTCAAAACATTTACAAAATATTTTAATTAAATACAATGCCTTCGTTTCTATCCTTGGACATGAAAAAATATGCACTCAGAGAGATACACGAGATACCACCACAAAATAATTGAAATAATTTTAAAATTGCATGACTTTTTGTAGTTTTCTATGCATATTATATTTAATTTCCATAACTACTTCCTTATTGTTTGTGCTTTTGTGTTAATTTTCTATTAAATAAGTCCTTCGCAATTGTAGCGCATTTTACGTTAAAGCGTAAAGAAGGTTCAACGCCATTTGTCATTTTAGCAGAATTAATTTCTCTTTCGCTTGGCAGCCACTCTGACAGCCGCAGACATAATGTTTCATTTCATATTTTCTGCATTTTATTCGTGTTTCTTTTTTTTTTGGTGTTTTGTCACATTTTGTGTGTGAGTGTCTTAATGTGCCCCATAGTTTTAATGGAGACTATATTTTTCACTAATGATTAGTTACTGGTCCAAAGTATTGGCCATTGTTAGCTGTGAACTTTTCCCATTTTTCTGGCTACATATGGATTTCGAGCCAAAAGAACTGCTCATCTTTTGAGGCCAATAACGAATCAAGCCAATTTCGGATACTCTGTTCCAAAGTGAAGCGTGTCCCAGAGAGAGCGTTCTGCCTCGATCGAAACAAATAGTAGTCGGGCCATGGTCTGGACTATAAAGCGGGTGAGGCAAAACTTCCCAACCACTTCATTCTAAATACTTTTTAGCAGGTATTGCAACATGTGGCCGAGCGTTGTCATGATGGAATATTACGATTTTATGTCTAGCCGCATATTCTGGGTGTTTATCGGCCAATGCTAGCTTCAAATGAATCAGTTGCGTTCGGCAAAGGTTCCCTGTGATGGTCTAGTCAGACTTCGCTGGTGGGCCGATATTCACATACAAATCTCTTACGCTTCAGGTTATCGCAATGGATACATTTATCATCACAAGTAATGATTAGTGCAAAAATGATTTTCTCTTATTGCGTTCAAATATCCTTTCGGTTCAATTCGTATGGTGCCCAACTTTTCCCTACTTTTTGATGAATCCTGCTGCTCGCAAACGTTTTGAAATTGCTAGTTGTGTAGCTCACAATGATTCTGCAAGCTTTTGTTGAGTTCGACAACAATCTTCATATACTAATGTCTCCAATTCTTGATTTTAAACTTTTTTAGTTGGCCTGGGCGATCTTTGCCTTCCATGTCAATATCGTCACTGCTGAACCGCACAAATCATATCTCGCAAGATGAAACCGATGGAACGCATTCACCATAAGCTATTGTGAGCACTAGGTGTGCTTTAGAGTCACTTTTTTAAATTAAAGAAATAAAGCAAAACTTCCCGGATATGAAGCTTTGTTGTACAAATTTCGACATTTTCGAAGCAACAAAAACTTTGTTGTTTACACTATAATGTTCAATAACTAAGTGCGAATAAATTACAGATATGTAGCCTTCTAAATTACAAAAGATACGCCATCCATTATAAATCCTGCATCTAGATATTTTACTCTTTTTAATGCAAATATAACTCTATTGGTTACTTTACACATCCCTGGTAAACTAGCGCAGAGTCAGTTGTTTAATTTAACTGTCACATATGTTAAGAACCATAAATTCGACTGACTGAAGATTGGTGGTCAATTAGCCTCTTTTATACATTTAGTCAAGTAACACATAAGCAGCCTAGTATCAAGCTTTTCCATAAAGTAGCTACTTTGCTCCAACTAGTGCTTAGTGCTACATGTAATAAAAAGTTCGAGGAAAGTCTCTCAGAATTACTGGGTACATTTATGAAAAACATAAAACCGTCAACTTTATTATAATAATAATTTCAATTGTATATGTCCGGACTTAGGGGCCAGTTGCCAGCCAGCCGTTTTGCTGCATATTATTACTTTTGTCTTCGTTTACTTCTGCCATAGCGCTACTGTTGCTAAATTATGTGTATGTGTGTTTTGTTTAATATTTTGTTGCAAGTTGCGCATGGTTTACAGATAATTGCATTAAATAGATACAAAACGCGGTGCAAAATGATTGCAGATGCAACAGCTTAAATATTGTGAAAGGGAGTACGTACAGTGGTGTATTGGTTTTAGTAATTCAAAAACTTAGAAGATCTTGAGGGTGTATTGGGTTTGAATACACCAATAAAAGCGAAATTTTGTAAAATAAGATGAATGTAAATATTTCAACATGACAACTATAAACAGAAAGCCAGAATTATCTAGTTGGTTATTTTATTGTTCAACATATTCTCCTTTGAGCTGTATGCACTTTGTCCAACGTTCATACCAGGAGTCAAAACTCTTTCCGTCGAAACATTTTTTCCGGTTCGGAAACGAAAAATAGTCAGTCGAGTCTAAATCCGGAGATAGGGCGGATGATGAAGCATTTCGTTTCCTAATTCATGTATTTTTGCCACGGAAACTGCACATGTGCGTATCCTTGCGGAAAGCTTTCTCATACCCAATTGATAATTCAAAATTGAAACCACTAAGCCATGTGAGATCCTATGGCTTCCACAATCTCTCGCTCTTTCAGTTTCCGATCGGCTAACACCACATCATGTTTTTTTTTAATTGTTTCGGATGTAGAGAACTCAACTGTAATCGACATTTTTACCATTGAAATTAATGGTGCAGAGTTCCCGGAATATTTATCAATAAATAAGTATCTAAAAAGTATCTAAAATAAGTATCTAAAAACATATCGAAACATCCAGTCGCCCGATATCTTCTTATAGGAATCGATCCCGTTAAACTTGTGAAACATATCCGAACTAAGTTATAACAAGTAAGAGAGCTATATTTGGCTGTGCCGAATCTTAGATACCCTTCACCAAAATATACTTAAAAATAACTTTTAGGTAAACAAAATTTAAATTTTTTTTAAAAAGTTTTTTTAATTTTTTTCTTTTCGAAATTGTTTTTTATTTTTTTTCCAATTTTTTTTTTAATTTTTTTTTTAATTTTTAAAAATTTTTTTTTGTTGAAAAATAATTTATGACAAAAAAAATTTTTGATGAAAAAAAATTCGGTTAAAAAATATTTTTTCCAATTTTGACCCATTGTAGGTCCAACTTACTTATAGCCTTATATACATCGTTACAATGGACTTTGAAATATTTATCACTAGATATCCACATTGTCTATATTAATGACTTAGTAATCCAGATATAGATCAAAAATAGGCCAAAAATCGAGGTTTTCCCGGTTTTTTCCTTATATCTCAGCCATTTGTGGGCCGATTTTGTCGATTTTAAATAGCAGCCGAGCCGGAAGAATTCCCGATATATTGATATATGAATCATGTATGTAAGTAGGGTTTTTAATTTCCCGACCTTTTTTGATTCCCGGGAATCGGGAAATTTTTTTCTACATTCCCGAGTACCCGGCTATTCCCGAAATATATAATGATACTGTAAATTAGGAATATTAATGCCAAATTTCATATAAAAACATAGTGTTGAAATCGTTATATATCGCAGCTTCGTATTAATTAATTAAATTTGAGCTTAATTCATTAAAATTTTAATCCGTAATTAAAAAATGTCAGCCTTTCATTCCATAAGTCCATTCCCAATGTCTAATTATTTAGCTCCATTCAAAGGCTTTTGTTTAAATTGAATTAATTTTGAAGTTAATTAATAACAGAATTTATTCAAACTTTGAATGATTAAATTTTTGTTAATTCAAATCTACTACAAATTGAGTTTACATTTGTTTCTTCATTCAGGTTTATTTGATTTAATCATTTACAAAATGAATTGAAAAAAATTGTCTTAAGACTTTTTGTAATCGATTTGAATTGATGAAAAAATTTAATCATTTAATATTATTTATAAAGCTATTTTGTTATGGATTTGAAGAAACTTATTTATAATGATTTAATAAGAAATTAATTCTATAAATAATGAATTCTCAAATGAATAAATTCACTAAGGAATGAATTCAATACATTTAACTGACTGACATAGACTGACTGACCCTTGTTCGGTGTTCCTCATAAAATCGTAAATTTATAGTGACGTCTGAATAAAAAAAATTCAAAACAAACCAAAATCACAATCCTTGATTTTGGTGTTACTGTAAATTGAACCATTCAATGTTTCTTTCAAAGTTATAATACATAAAATATTTGAAACAAATATGAAAAGCTAGAAGCTGGAAAATATTTGCCAGCATTAACAATAACTTAGAAATTGTGCCAAGAACGCGACATTCGAACAATTTTGAAGTGAAAGAAGAATTTCTAAAATTTGTTTCTTGCTTCCATTTTTCGACAGCATTTTAGTAGTACTATATTTAGTGAAAAATATAGTTTTTGTGATCACGAACACGACAAAAGAATATATGGGACCGTCAATTTATAGTGATCTCGAAATACTTAACGATTTATCTAAAATTTTGCTAATTAAAATCGAAGCAGCTTTGCGTAATCCTTGATTTTGATGTTTCTGTAAATTGAACTAGTATATTGGATACGCTTGGAATTGTTGTTCCTTTCAAAGTTATTTACATGAACGCGACATTCGTACAACTTTGAAGTAAAAGAAAAATTTCTAAAATTTGTTTCTTGTTTCCATTTTATCACGAAAGCGACAGAAAATACAACTCTTTATCTATCTAAAACAAAAATGCAAAATCTGCGAAGAGAAACATAATTTTTAAAGCGAACGCTACTTCGGCTACGCAAATGTTGAGTGGTTAATGAGAAATAGACACCTTATTATGTTACAAGTTTGTGATTGAAATACGCAATTTATTAGATCATGAGCAAGTAATTATAATGAGTTTTCATTTAGGAATGTAAGATAGCAAAGTTTTACAATTGATCGAGTTATAATTCATGATACGGTATGTATATCGGCAATACGAACATTAGTGTCAGCACCTGGATATGATTTAACAACTTATCCATCCATTACGTCTAGTAAATCGTCAACTTCAAAGTTCCGAACGTTACTTTACCATTTATATCGCTTGTGAAGGTACCTTAAATAATCATCCTTACGATTACGAATTGACGATGGAGAACTTTAAGCTTTTACCATCAGTTTACCAGGGACATATTCTGAACACTTTGCTCTGGGAAATATATAATGGATGATCCTCTTAAATAGTGTGCAGGTGTAAGTGCGGTTAAATTTGTGGGATCTTCAGACAAGGCAGAAATGGATAGTGAAGAACTCCTCAAAGTTGAAAATTCGCTTTAAATGGAACTTAAAGCTTTTCACCGCGGCTTCACTAAGTCCACCCATGTGAGGTGCATGCGGTGGAATAAACTTTCATTCGAAGCCGTGAGAGACATACTTTTGAGAAATATCTGATGGGATAGATTTTATAAATGAAGCAAAGTCTCGAAATAGAATTCTACTGGCACCAAGTTCTTACCATTATCAGACATAATGGTATTTGGTTTTCTGTTGATAATTGTCATGTTAAAATATTTGCATTCCTTTCTTTAACAATAAGGATTATCTAAAGTAAATTCAACTCAAAATAGCATTAACTATCAAATAACTCCTGTTTATAATTTACTGGTACGACATACTTTCTACGGTCTTTACTGCTTTTCACAGTGTTTTTAGGTTACTACTCAAACTTCTACTTTTTATACCCTTCACCTTCGTGAGAAGGGTATATATAGGATTGTCATTCCGTTTGTAATTTCTATAAAGTACATATATTCTGGAGCTTATAGATAGCGGAGACGATTAAGCCATGTCCGTCTGTCTGTCTGTCCGTCTGTTGAAATCAATTTTCTGAAGACCCCAGATATCTTCGGGATCCAAATCTTCAATAATTCCGCTTTCGAGAAGTTTGCTATTTAAAATCAGCAAAATCGGTCAATAAATAACGGAGATATGAGCAAAAAACCGGGACAACCTCGATTTTTGACCTATTTTTGATCTATATCTGGATTACTAAGTCATTAATATAGACAATATGGATATCTAATGACAGATATTTCAAAGTACATTGCAATGATGTAGATAAGGCTGAGTTGGACCTACAATGGGTCAAAATCGGGAAAAATATTTTTGAACCCGAATTTTTTTTTCATCAAAAAATTTTTTTGTCATACATTTTTTTTCCGAAAAAATATTTAAAAAAAAAATTTAAAAAAATTTGGAAAAAACTTTTTAAAAAAATTAAAAAACAATTTCAAAAAAAATTTTTTTGAAACCAATTAAAAAAAAATTAAATTTTGTTTACCTAAAAATATTTAAAAAAAATTATTTTAAAGTATAATTTGGTAAAGGGTATATAAGATTCGGCACAGCCGAATTTATCATAAGTTTTCTTTTTATCTTTCAGCAAGTTAGAAATTTTCTTTGGAATAAAATAAATTTAATAGTCAGATTTATTCTCAATACGATTTATTATCTTTTTCAAATTAGGTTAGACATTAGGTTAGGCTTTCTTGTCCAATGTACTTTAAAAGAAAAATATTCAAAATTTGTTTCTATCTATAAGGTTCTACAGCAGCGACCCCTGTGTTTAAATTTGTCAGCTTTGCAGACAACTAATTATTTACCAGTCATTACAATTTGTAATTTTAAATTTTCAAATTTATTTCTTCTAAAACCACAGTGGCCAGTCACATACAACAAAAAATGTCACACCTCATTGTCACACTCACAGGAATATTTATAACGTTTAGACTCCACTAGACGGCCATATGGTATCGTACGTACTTTTCCACTGACTCCAACCTTTTAACAATAGTCCTTTATAATACTGCAGTATAGTCAGTACTCGTTACCCCACGTATCTCATTTATTCCATCATTTAAGTCTTTTCCAAAACATTCATTATTATAATCATTATTTTTTGTTTTTGCTCTGGCTCTCCTTATTAAAAAGAACCAACGAACGACTACGACAACGCACCATTTTCAGTAGCGAAATATTTCATTCATTCATTCTTTCATTCATTCGTTTCATTTTAAAAGGCATTAAACAAACGGAAACAGGAAAATTAAGCCATGATTTATAATTCTTTCACATTTTTTCGCAACACATTCTACATACTTTTACATGCTACATAGATACGTTTTTTTTTTAATGTGCTGCATAGATACGCGATATTTAATGTCGAGAGCGAGTGAAGTGAAAAACTAAAATATGAATGTGAATGAATACTTGCTAAATGCCCTAGCATTTGAATATATATTTTTTTAAAGTTTCGCATTTTTCCTTTATTAAATTTATATGGTGAAAAAAAACATTCTTTATGAGTTTCTTTTTGTTTGTAACGCTGAGTAGCTGTGAATAAATGCAAGGACAGACTTTTTTGTTTGGTTTTTATTATTTCATTTTCTATACAGTCTATAATTTTAAGTAACGGAATGAAATAATCATCATTCATATTTTCATTTCACATTCATTCATTCATTCATTGCATTTATTCATTGGTTTTGTTACAGCTACATACATTCATTTGGCCTTTAATGGTTTCATCAGTAAATGAGTTTATAGATTTTGAATACCCTTCACCATGAATAAGAGGTATATATACAGTTTGTTATATTTTAAGCTGGTTGTAATTTCTACAGGACATAAAGTATGTTTTGTAATAAAATTTGAGCAAAATCGGATAAAGTATAGAGTTTATAGTTTTCATGATATTTAAAAATAACTTTATACTTTATATGGGAGATGACTCACCCCCTTTTCCGATCCTTCCCATTTTTCGTTAAAATGCAGGCCGTGATATTAAATTGATTAATATAAAGTTTGAAGATATTCACAATTATAGTACTCCAGATATTCGAAAACAACTATTTAATTTGTATGATAGGTACCATGCCCTAATACAATTCCTCCCATTTTCAGCCAAACTAAAGTTTGAAGACTATCACAATTATAGTTCTGCAGATATTCGAAAATAACTATTTACTTCGAATGGATGTTGCCACGCCCATTTGTCCTATCATGCCCGTTCTCAGGCAAGAAAGCACAATTGTACCGAAATAAATCCCATGAATTATTATAGCTTTCACAATTATAGCTTACCAAATATTCCATAATAACTATTTAATTTGTAAGGGAAGTACCACACCCACTTGAAATTTCAAAATAAAAAGCAGGATCCGGCAGAATTAAAATTTTTTGGAAAATAAATCTGGCATTTCTAAACGGCTGGTTCAATCGAGATAAAATTTGACATCGACGTAGCCGTAGACGTAGTATTCCAGTTTATGTTATTAAAATAGGCCCTACAAATACTTCATGGTGATACTTTAAACAAGTGACATGTTTTGTTTCCCATATTTATATTTTTGGAAAGTGCTCGGATAGATCTTGAAAAATATGCTTGTAAAATATGCTTGCTCTCTTATAATTTGCGAGTTATAGGCATTTCAAAATGGAAATTTAAAAATTTTGCCATAACTTGGTCCGCTTTTTTAAAAATATAGGGCATTATTTTGCACCGACTAGGCTCGATTATTTTTGTTAGTTACGCAACTAAATTACCAATAATATATAAGAGTTTTCAGAACAATATCAATTATGGATCCAAAAATAAACGATTTTCAATTTAAAAATTCAAAAAATAGTAGATTTTAGCTGTTTTTTGGACTTAACTCTTTTTTTATTAAAAAAAAACTTTCTTTAAAAACATATAACAATTTTATATTTTTCTGTAAGGTATCTTTATGGAGAATATTTTGTTATAAAAAAAATGTCATATTTTTTCAATATGTCGCCCTTACGCCTTTCGGAATTTGACCTATTTATACCCTACACCACCATAGTGGGGAAGGTATTTTGCGTTTGTGCAAATGTTTGTAACGCCCAAAAATATTCGTCTAACACCCACCTTAAAGTATACCGATCGAATCACTTTCTGAGTTGATTAAACGACGTCCGTCCGTCCGTCTGGTCGGCTGGCTGTCCATGTAAACCTTGTGCGCAGAGTACAGGTCGCAATTTTGAAGATATTTCGATCAAATTTGGTACATGTTATTTTTTCGGCCCAAGGACCAAGCCTATTGAAAATGGCTGAAATTGGTCCATTATTGCACCTAGCCCCCATACAAATGTCCTTCCGAAATTGGACTTTATCGGTCATAAATGTTTAATTTATCTATGTATCTCCACAAATTGAGCTCCAAATAAGTTTTATATATACAAAATTTATGTCACCAAATTTTGTTACGATCGGTCCATAATTAGTCATAGCTCCCATATAGACACCGCTTCCGAAAATCACTTTAACGTGCACAAATCGCTTAAAAATGTTGGTATACTCACAAAATTCAACATAGTAAACTTTCATAGAGACATAAATCACACGACCTAATTTCATTGTGATCGGTCCATAATTGGTCATAGCTCCCATATAAGGCCCACTTCCGAAAATCACTCAAAAATATAAATTATTGAAATTTTAAAAGGGTATTATATGGTCGGGCTTTACCGACCATACTTTCTTACTTGTTTTTTTTATCAAAATTTCAAATTTGGGCCACATACTCTAAAATCCCAAAGCTGGGATCAGAAAACGGAAAACAGCTTTGGAAACCTTGATGTGTTCCGTATTTATCCCCAAAGTATTTTCCCAGCTCCAAGGAAATTGTGGACCCTATGAGCAAAATGGTAAAAAATTCCCATTTTTGGGATTTCCGCTTCAATTTTTAGGAATTGCGGTATTCCCTTTGAGCTTTTGATAGGTTTTTTTACGCTTTGTTATTTAGAATGAGTTTTGTTAATAAAGATTTTAATACATATTACATATTTATTGAGTTTCTAAAACTAAAATTTGTATCAAAATTTTAATAGAATTGCAAATATTAGGAACAATTTGATCAACATTTATTCGGAACTAATTTTTGCATAACAAATTTTAAGTAAATTTCTCAATTAGATTAAAAAATATGCCATTTTAAAACTCCGCCCTTCAAAAATATTGCACTTGTTCATAATATAAGTTTTTTATAAATTTTCTTAATATATTATTCAACAAGAAGTGCAACTCCATCCTTTTTGAAGGATGGAGTTTTAATGTGACTTATTTTTGAATCTAACTCAGATATTGATTTGAAATTTGTAATTTGTAAGACCAAAAATCAACTTATCTAAACAAACTATCAGTAGTGGGCGTGGCACCTCAATTATTGTCATAAATATTTATATTGATTGTAGAATTACCCGTACAAAATTTATGGATCTATCTCTTTTTAATTAACATCATATGGTAGGTGCCACGCCCTCTGTGGCTACTAATGTCATTGTTGCCTCAAATATTTATACAAACGCACAGTGCGGCCAAAGGCAACTTTGTCCGGCCAAAAGTTGAAAAAACAAGTTTTTAGTTGGGGGTTTTTTGTCATTGGGTTGGTTAAAGAAATGCTTCATTTGCCCTTGCCTCAAATGCCCTTCATAATTTCAGTTTGAATGAGGCCTTCACACGAATGGCACACTACAGTAGGAAATATCGACTAGTAGGAGTTTCCGTTAAACACGTGTCAAAGTTTTTGTAATCAAGCAAATCAAACGAAACAAAATGGATTCTACAGCTGAAGGTAGGTATAATTCGTAAAATAAAAATTTTAATATAAATTTCTAAATAGTAAATTGTTAGAAAGTGATATGTAAGGACTATTTTTTATTTTTAATTTGTTAAACTAAATTGCATTTCACCATTGTAAATTTGTTAATTTTTAATAAATTTTCAATTATATACCCTAATAATATCAAAACAAAAACTTTTAATCAATTAGCAAATTAATTTAATTTTTTTTCGTACGAAATGACGCCATATTAGGTCGACTATTTTGAATTTAATTTTGAGTTAATTCTGATAACGGATTCGTAATCAGCGACCCCAGAAACCCCCATATACAAATTTGTGGATCATTTTGTACACTTTTCGACTTTTGGCCGGACAAAGGTGCCTTTGGCCGCACTGTGAAACGGTGGAATTGCTTATGTAAAATTTGAGGACTATATCTTATAGTTTCCTAGATATTTGATTTTTAAAATTTACTATGTATGGGTGGTACCACGGACAATTGAAACAAAAAGTAGCGTATAGTTCCTTATAGACAAATAGAAACTCACTGTAAATTTCCAGCTAATGGGGTCAGCCGTTTAGCCGTATATAGTCGTCAAACAAATAAACTTACAAAAACTATATTCACTTTTATATATATTGTTATGAAATTGCACCATCAATTTTGATTTAACGGATTGTAACGACAACTTGCAACATTCATCATGTTTATAAACATGTCCATCAGTAGAAGCTTCTACTTATCAACAATGTTGATAAGGCGAAATTCTTAGTATTGTTTGTAAGTGTGGCAACACTAAATGCTTAAGCTGCTAATATTAGCATTGAAACTGCTTAAAGCTCTAGAATTCGAACATTCTAGTTTTGTCCGTTCATATAATTCATGAAGCTACTGGAAGGAAAATGGCGCTGTGGCTGTGGCGCGGTTTTCGAATTATTCGAAAAACCGTTTTTTTCCAATTTTCCGGTTTTTTTAAACCGGTTTTTTCAAAAGGACGGTTTTCGAGTTATTCGACAAACCGAGTTTTTTGTCTCGAATTATTCGATAAAATCGAATATTTTTTTTATTTATTTTAAGACTACGCGATTACATTTAATAACAGGAATTTTAAATTTTTTTCTGTCAAGCGGGCGAGTTAACCTAATTCGGGAACGTTGTATCCAGTGGTGCTTTTAGGTTAGCTCTTGTTTTCGAGATATACCGTTATTTCAAAAATGGAGGAAGTGGAAATTTGGAATAAAATTACCTATAATCTGCGCAGTCGTTTGGGCAAAAAAAATATATTTTTTAGAAAAATTTGGAAAATTTTTGTTTTTAAAAACGGCATACGCGCATAGAAAACAAAGTTCCAAATAAAACAAGCCCGAAATTATTAAAATCTGTCAACAGCTTTTGATTTTATACGCAAAAGAAAACACAAATATCCCCTAATACATTTGACAGAATTTGTATGTCAATTTTTGATATAATTTGTATGTCAAAAATATTGAAAAAAATTAAAGTAGTGTCAAATAAATTTAAGTTATGTTAAATTATTAAAAGAGTGAACGATTTTTTATTAATAAGTATTATTTAAGCTTAATTTATTCTACAATTCATAAATTGACAAAAAGCTAAAAACCGGTTATTCGAACCGGTTTTTGGTAGAAAAAACCGAAAACCGGGTTTTAAAAATTACGCATATACAAAAAACCGGTTTTTTGTATATGTCGAATATTTGATCACTCTACAGAGGTTGCAGTCGGTAGTCAGTTTATCATAGGTATTGTTGATAAACTGCTTTTATTTACAATCAAAAGTGTATCATGTTTATGTAAAAAAAAATAAACCGCCGTTTTTAAAAGGTAAAAATGTAACAATTTATTTTATAGTGTTTGTAAGTTTCGGCTTTGCCGAATATAATACTTTTACTTGGTTTTCAATGTTTTGTAACTTTTTTCTGTAGTTTTCATTGCCAGATTATTTGAATATGTGAGATTTCGTTTGAAATCTGATAAATAAATTTGTTAAAAAGATTAAAAATCCTGATAAAATGTCTTATTTTCCATCCTAATTGTACAATATCAGTATAATGTGAACCATAAGATTAGCAAGATCCATAAATATATTTTCATTTGAATTAGTAACTCAGCAAAAACTTACATTACAAAGTAATGAGTTAAATTGCTAACATAATTCCTTTTCATTACTTATACATTGGCATTTGAAGTCAATATTTTAACAAATTTGGCAACTCTAATCAACATTTTCATGTTAAACGCAGGTGTCGTTATTGAAACATTAAAAAGATCTGCTAACTGCTTTTTATTTGTCTACATGCTGCCGCAATTTTTATTATTATTTTTTTGTTTCTGTGTGCCTCGCTTTTCTAAATAAATATTTGCTTTCATACACGTTTTGCAGCTTCTCATCTTCTTTGCTAACAAACATTTCCATTCAATTCATTCATTTACATGTTTATTTACGGTTATGATTGTTTGTTTGTTTGTCTATTTTCAATTCTACTTTTGAATGGCTGCTGCCAGCACTTAAAAGGTATTAAATCTCTGAATTTTAAACAATAAATGTGTCTTTAAATAAAATTTATTCCCTGCAAGCTCTGTCAGCCAACAAACCTTGTTAAACTGGTGGTGGCATGTGCTTTGCATTTGAATTAAATACCATGATGCAGATGCTGCTAGCAAAATTCTCTACAATAGCTGATTGCTGCTACTGCTGCTGTTATAGTTGTTTCAGCATTTGCTGCCAGCCACCTTGAATTGCAATGCAATTAAAATTGTGCGCTTTTATGAGCTTACAACAGCATATTCTTCATATTCATTCCTTTTAATATAAATATAATTTTTGTGAGCCAAAGTGTGTTTTTGTATTTTATGATCCTTATTTTTTTCACTATTTTTTCATTTTCCTTTTTATGCTTTTAATAGCAACGAACGAAAATTACCAAAGGAAAAACCGTTGGTTGCCAGTCAAGGAATGACTGTTGGATTTCACAGCAGAAGAATATGAAGAAGCAAAGAAAAAAAGCTCGAAAATTTTATTTTTCTTTAATTGTTAGAAACAAAGGATATTGTTTTTCTGCTCATAAACAAAACGAACGAAAGAAAAGTGATTCAATATTTTAAAAGAAACAGTATTTGTAGCAAAAACGTGTGAGAGGAATTTGAAAATGGAGAAAAAGACATTCTGAAATTTCATTTAATTTCTATTAATTTAAAAGACTTTTTCGGCACCTCTATATATTGAACTACGATGTATAATAGAACATCCAGATTCTAAGCAAAAATCTAAAACATAGCTCACTTGGTTCCAAGCATAGGACCATCCCGTTGGAATGCCATTCCTATAGTTCTGATGAAAATCTCCCTTAGAGAGACAGGTCTTATCACTAAGAAAAAAGTCTCCCAATAATCAAGCAAAATTTAAAATTCCTTTGACCTTTGTGCAGTAAAGTGCTGCAAACTTCAAATACATACCATCGATATGAATATTTTTGTTTAGCTATTTAATATCAAACATTTTTAAACATCATGTTCATGATCTCTCTCTTTATTTAACAAAAATTCCAACAAATCTAACTTCGTTATTATTATTTTATATTTTGGTTGGTTAGTTGGTTTGTTAATCTCAGCGGTCATATTATAAGAGGAACTAAAGTGGAAAACAAATCTGCATTCTACAGCTGTTATGTTTGTTTCACTTCTTTAGCGTTCATAAGTCTTTATGTTTTTAAACTTTTTTTTTTGCCCCCCTCAAACAGAAAAACACAAAATAAAACTTTTTCACTACACTACACTATATAGAACTACACCACACTATGACTCTCTATGGCGTACTTGAAGGAAAAACTTAGCAGACTTGAATCAAAAAAAAAAAAAAAACATGAAAAGTTTTTTCCAAAAATGAGAAAAAAAATTTTGCATTAAGAAAAATATGAGCATCATATACATACAAGGATGTAACAAACAAGAGTCTACAAATGAATTTCATGTTTATGTTGGCTTCGTTATTTTGTTAAACAAAAAAAAACTCCAAAAAACAAATCCAACTTGCTACAGCATAAAAAAAATTAAGAAACTCCAACAGTAGCACCAATAAAAATTTGTTATGAGTTTTTCTTTAACAATTTTTTGTTTGAGTTTTTGGTGTTTGAACGCTGAGATAGAAAGAAAGCAAGAAACAAGTAAAGAAGCCTTTATATTGAACAAATATTGTGTAACAAATCTCTTCAAGAAACTCATACACACAATTATAATTTTCAAAAAAAAAAAAACAACAGTAGATTGGATTTCTTGTGAAACAAAAATGAACTCAATAAATAAACGTTTTTTTTTTCTTTGTTGAAATATTCTTTAAACATACATATTTATTGACTGGGTGATAATTGAGTTTAAGGATTTATTTGTACTTGAACAAAAGGAGCATTATAAAAAAATCAGCTGTAAATTTCACCTCAAATCTAGCATGCATGTTATCCGGATAAAAATATCGCAAGTCCAAACAAAGACTTTCATATATTTCAATCTATTTCTCTTACAATATTTACAAAGATAAAGATGATGATTTTTTGAGATTTTCATATAAAAATCTATTTTTGGTTAGAAATATGAGTGATCACGGATCGAGCCCCATTTCTTTATTAAACGCGTATTTGCAAAGATATCAAAGATTTAAGATTTTTTGAGATTTTCATATAAAAATCGATTTTTTGTTAGAAATATGAGTGATCACCGATCGAGCTCGTAAAAAATAAAAAAATCAGTCGTAAATTTCACCTCGAATATAGCATGCATATTATCAGGATAAAACAAGTAAGAAAGTATGATCGGTCAAGCCCGACCATATAATACCCTACACTAAGTAAAAGAGCAAAAACATTTTTCTTTTAAAATTTCAATAATTTATATTTTTGTGTGATTTTCGGAAGTGGGCCTTATATGGGAGCTATGACCAATTATGGACCGATCACCATGAAATTAGGTCGTGTGAGTTATGTCTATATGAATGTTTACTATGTTGAATTTTGTGAGTATACCAACATTTTTAAGCGATTTATGCACGTTAAAGTGATTTTCGGAAGCGGGTCTATATGGAAGCTATGACTAATTATGGACCGATCGTAACAAAATTTGGTGACATGAATTTTGTGTATATAAAACTTATTTGGAGCTTAATTTGTGGAGATACATATATAAATTAAACATTTATGACCGATAAAGTTCAATTTCGGGAGGACATTTGTATGGGGGCTGGGTGAAATAATGGACCGATTTCAGCCAGTTTCAATAGCCATAGTCCTTCAGCCGAAGAAATAATACGAACCGAATTTCATCGAAATATATTCAAAATTGCGACCTGTACTCTGCTCACAAGGTTTACATGGACAGCCAGCCAGCGGACCAGACGGACGGACGGACATCGTTTAATCGACTCAGAAAGTGATTCTAATTCGATCGGTATACTTTAAGGTGGGTGTTAGACTAATATTTTTGGGCGTTACAAACATCTGCACAAACGCATTATACCCTCCCCACTATGGTGGTGTAGGGTATAAATATCGCAACTCCAAAGATTTTCAAAAAAACGATTTTTGGTTAGAAATATAAGTGATCACGAATCGAACTCCTTTTCTTTATTAAACGCTTATTTACAAAGATATCGAAGATTTTAAATTTTTTGAGATTTTCATATAAAAAACGGTTTTTGGTTAGAAATATAAGTGATCACGGATCGAACTCCTTTTTTTTATTAAACGCATATTTACAAAGATATCAGGGATTTAAGATTTTTTGAGATTTTCATATAAAAATCGATTTTTGGTTGGAAATATGAGTGATCACAAATCGAGCCTTATTTCTATATTGAACGCTTATTTACAAAGATATCATCGATTTAGGATTTTTTGAGATTTTCATATAAAATTCGATTTTTGGTAAGAAATATGAGTGATCATTGATCAAGCTCCTTTTCTTTATTAAATGCTTATTTACGAAGATATCGACGATTTAAGATTTTCATATAAAAATCGGTTTTTGGTCAGAAATATGAGTGATCACAGATCGAGCATTATTTCTATATTAAACGCTTATTTACAAAGATATCAACGATTTAGGATTTTTTGAGATTTTCATATAAAAATCGATTTTTGGTCAGAAATATGAGTGATCACAGATCGAGCCTTATTTTTATATTAAAAGCTTATTTACAAAGATATCAACGATTTAGGATTTTTTGAGATTTTTTAAGATTTTCATATTAAAATCGATTTTTGGTTAGAAATATGAGTGATCACGGTTCGAGCTCCTTTACTCTATTAAACGCTTATTTTAAGATTTTTTGAGATTTTCATATAAAAATCGATTTTTGGTCAGAAATGTGAGTGATCACGGATCGAGCTCCTTTTCTTTATTAAACGCTTATTTACAAAGATATCGACGATTTCAGATTTTTTGAGATTTTCATATAAAAATCGATTTTTGGTCAGAAATATGAGTGATCACTGATCAAGCTCCATTTCTTTATTAAAAGCTTATTAATGTAGATATAGACATATAAAATCGATTTTTGGATATAAATATGAGTGATCACGGATCGAACCCTTTTTCCTAATTAAACGCTTATTTACAAAGATATAGACGATTTAAAATTTTTATATAAAATTCTATTTTTGATCAGAGAAATTAGTGATTATGGATCGAACTTATTTTCTCTATTAAATGGTTATTTATGAAGATATCGTTTTTGGCTCTCAGTTACCTTTCTAGTTGCCATATATGGATATTATCTTGTACCAAAAAACATTGTCAACTGGGATGTTATTATAAGGAATTGATAGTTATTGTTTACGTATACATATTGTACATATGTTTGTATTTGTTTGTGTATTTAAGCTTTTTTTCCCAGTTGCTTATTATTTTTAGTGCATCTAGCTAGCAAAACTTTATAAAAGCCGGAAATAATGCACTTAAAATTTTCTTTTACTTCTTATTTCCTTGTACGACTTTGATTTTTTTGTTTTCTTATTATTTCCTTTTTTCTACTTTTTACACTTTTATTTCGCTTTTATGGCAAAGTTGGTGCAGCTTTTTTTTTACTTCTTATCAGGGTGGTTTTTATATGTATTACATGGCATTTTAGTGACATTGGCTAAAAATAAGGAGAAAAAAACATTGATGTTTATGATAATATTCCTAAAGGGGGCAGGACGGTTGGCATTTTGACAATGTATCTGCCTGTCTGTCTGTTATTGCAACAAGGTTACACAGTTTTAACATGACATAGGTGGAGTACAGAAAAAAGCGGCATGAAAAATCAGCAAAATAATGAAATAGCAAATCAATTGATGTAGAAATTCTAAATTATACAAATAGTTTTAGAAGACAGCAGGTTGACAAACATGATATTAAGGCCGGAATAAAAGAGCAATAATTCATTGCATAAATGAAACTTTAAAATGATATTTAAAAAAAATCATTTTAATATCTTTGATGTTCACTTGGTAACGAGTTTTAGTCAATGTATTTTTCTTTGTTATTCTAATTTTAGATTTCTTTAAAATATTCACTTTTCTACGAATACTTTTTGAAATAAAAACCTTTAAAGTACTAAAATAGAAAATTTGTATTTAATATTTGTTGTTCTTTTTAAAATTGTTTCCTCATCTTAACATTTGTCTAACAACTTCAACAAATTTTATCAACAATAGTTTTTCTTTTCAAAAACTTTCCATCAGGAAAATATTTCTTTTTCCAGTGAATACAAAAAAAAATGTTGTTGCCAATACAAGTACTTAGACGCAGAGCACAAAGTGTTACCAAGTTTATGTTGTATTTCGTTACGAAAAAGTTTATTTTTATTTGTTGTTTAAACATTTTTGAAACTGTTGCTCCGGCTGGTGGTAGAGCTAGTAAAGCTGGCAAGTTAGAAAGCAGCCAGGAAATGGTAGTTGTAGTAGTTATTGCTCATTTGTTTAGTTGAGTTTTAGGGATATTCACAGAGTATCCCTAAAACTACACTACGTATTAACATTATTTGATAACTCTTGTATATGAAACTGTGAATATCCCTTCTTTTGTGTACCCTGCACAATGGCCGGCATGGTTAGGCACGTAGAAGTTTATTATTGCGTTTGTAATTTCTAAAATGTTAATTTGCGTCTCTATAAAAGAGTGATCGGCCTTCTTAGACACCAGTCCACAGTGGACAATTTCCAAAATAGTTTAGGAATAATTCAACCATTTCTAACCTACAGATCCTACTGAAGCTTGTCATAAAAGTATTCGAGTTTCTGACGACGAACCCTAAAGATCACTTTAGGATACCTCAGACATGCAAATGTTTCAATAAATTTCATAATTTCACTATACCTTGACCCAGTTTTCTCATAATATCGTACACAATATATAAAGTCTATTAATTAATCAATAAATAAAAAATCATATGAAGAAAGTTTCAAAGCTGTATCAATTACGTATCCAAAAAATTTCAATTTGAAAATTGAGAAAACTTTGAATTTTTTTTCCCGAAAATCTGCTATTACTCGTCGCTTCTTACAAATATTTTTAGGAAAGTTATAATGCTTTTATATTTTCTTGAAAGGTATCTTAACTTTAGAATTTAGTCTAAGGGCCGTTTTCTCATTAGGTGATTATCATTTTTCCCAACGAAAAACTGCAGATTAAAGAAATTTGGTTTTCTCAATGTCTCATTTGTTTCTATTCTGTCGCAAAGCTCATCTGCCAATTATTTATATTATTATTCAGCTGACTGCTGTTCATATTTTGTATGGGTTTGTGTTTTTGTAAACGAAATTAAAAAGATTTTATAAAAAAAAAGTTTAATAGAGGAATTAACATTAATTTGATGGAGGATGAACACGAAGAACATGAGTTCCAAGTGAATGCTGAAAAATTGTATCATGCCAGGCCTAACTACCTGGCAGACATGGAGGATAATGAATATTTCAAAAGATTCCGGCTGTCGATGGCCAAGTTAAACAGCTGATTTATGTAAACATGTTGTCAATTGAAGGCAGGGTTCCCAACTTTCACATCTATTTTGAGAGGCATTGCCAACTGAAAATAATCTTTTTTGTCGGTATATTGAGAAAAACAAAATTGTTAACGGACAGTTTATCGGCCTAATAAAATTATGTCGACATTTAGTAACAGGCAGTTTGTCGATACATTGAGAAAACGGGCCTAAGTGTTCTAAAATTATAAAATGAGCAACAGTTTTAGATACGATTCAGTAAAGACTATGATGTATTCCAAATCCTCCATATTATTATTTTAATAGCCCCGGACCAAATGTTGACTTTAGGGCCACTTCCAAAAAGTTTTTATTTTTTTTGGTTCCTTGGGAATGCCGGGATTTGGCTTTCCTAAAATGCTTATCGTTATTCACCATTTCAATAAAGTATTGGGTGTATGATTTAAAAATGGGATATTTTTTAAAATGTTTAGCTTTTATTTTGAAACATTTGCACAAAATAAATTTATTCAAAGTATTCGCCATTGTTAGCTATCACCTTTTCCCATCTTTCTGGCAACGTATTAATTCCGAGCCAAAATAACTGCTTATCTTTTGAGGCCAAGAACGAATCAAGCCAATATCGGATACTCTGTTCGAAAGTGAAGCGTATCCCAGAGAAAGCGTTCTGCATCGACCGAAACAAATAGTAGTAGAGGACAGGGCAAAGTCGGGTGAGCAAAATTTTGACAACTACTTCATTCTAAATAATTTTTAACAGGTATTGCAAAATGCGGCCTAGTCTTGTCCTGATGGAATGTTACAGTTTCATGTATAGCTGCATATTCTGGGCGGTTTTCGGCAAGTGCTCGATTCAAGCGAATCAATTCTGTTCGGTACAGGTTCCCTGTGATGGTCTGGTCAGATTTCAGCATCTTAATAGATATCACCCTTTGGTCCCACCAAATAGAGAGCATTACTTTAGCGCCATGGATGTTTGGCTTTAGTGTCGATTCGACTAGTTGGCCGGGCTTCACATACGATCTCTTACGCTTTGGATTATCGTAATGGATCAAATTTTCATCGCAAGTATTGATTCTGTGCAAAAATTATTTTCTTTTATAGCGTTCAAACATCATTTCGGACATGCAAAATCACCTTTCAAGGCCTCTTGGCTTTAATTCTTATGGTACCCAATTTCCCAGCTTTTAGATGA
This sequence comes from Calliphora vicina, assembly GCF_958450345.1. NCBI lineage: Eukaryota > Metazoa > Arthropoda > Insecta > Diptera > Calliphoridae > Calliphora > Calliphora vicina. Next base: position 95,685,464 of record NC_088784.1, on the reverse strand, counting down.
ATCCTGCTGCTCGCAAACGTTTTTAAATTTCTGCTTGAGTAGCTCCCAACGATTTTGCAAGCTCTTGTTGAGTTCTTCATGAAGACATTTAGGCTGGCCTGGGCGATCTTTGTATTTCGTGTCACAATCACCTCTTCTGAACTGAACAAACCATCTCTCGCACGTTGAAACTGATAATAATTTGTGTATAACATAATTTTCTATAGAAAATCTTGTGTATAACACAATTTTCTATAGAAAATCTTGTGTATAACACAATTTTCTATAGAAAATCTTGTGTATAACACAATTTTCTATAGAAAATCTTGTGTATAACACAATTTTCTATAGAAAATCTTGTGTATAACACAATTTTCTATAGAAAATCTTGTGTATAACACAATTTTCTATAGAAAATCTTGTGTATAACACAATTTTCTATAGAAAATCTTGTGTATAACACAATTTTCTATAGAAAATCTTGTGTATAACACAATTTTCTATAGAAAATCTTGTGTATAACACAATTTTCTATAGAAAATCTTGTGTATAACACAATTTTCTATAGAAAATCTTGTGTATAACATAATTTTCTATAGAAAATCTTGTGTATAACACAATTTTCTATAGAAAATCTTGTGTATAACACAATATTCTATAGAAAATCTTGTGTTATACACAAGATTTTCTATAGAAAATCTTGTGTATAACACAATTTTCTATAGAAAATCTTGTGTATAACACAATTTTCTATAGAAAATCTTGTGTTATACACAAGATTTTCTATAGAAAATCTTGTGTATAACACAATTTTCTATAGAAAATCTTGTGTATAACACAATTTTCTATAGAAAATCTTGTGTATAACACAATTTTCTATAGAAAATCTTGTGTATAACACAATTTTCTATAGAAAATCTTGTGTATAACACAATTTTCTATAGAAAATCTTGTGTATAACACAATTTTCTATAGAAAATCTTGTGTATAACACAATTTTCTATAGAAAATCTTGTGTATAACACAATTTTCTATAGAAAATCTTGTGTATAACACAATTTTCTATAGAAAATCTTGTGTATAACACAATTTTCTATAGAAAATCTTGTGTATAACACAATTTTCTATAGAAAATCTTGTGTATAACACAATTTTCTATAGAAAATCTTGTGTATAACACAATTTTCTATAGAAAATCTTGTGTATAACACAATTTTCTATAGAAAATCTTGTGTATAACAAAATTTTTTTGGAGCGGAATTTGTGGAGATACATATATAAATTAAACATTTATGACCGATAAAGTCCAATTTCGGGAGGACATTTGTATGGGGGCTAGGTGAAATAATGGACCGATTTCAGACAGTTTCAATAGGCTTGGTCCTTGAGCCGAAAAAATAATATGTATCAAATTTCATCGAAATATCTTCAAAATTGCGACCTGTACTCTGCGCACAAGGTTTACATGGACAGCCAGCCAACCAGACGGACGGACGGACATCGCTTAATCGACTCAGAAAGTGATTCTAAGTCTATCGGTATACTTTAAGGTGGATGTTAGACTAATATTTTTGGGCGTTACAAACATCTGCACAAACGCATAATACTCTCCCCACTATGGTGGTGTAGGGTATAAACAGTACTCTGAGTTTGGAAAAAGTTCTATTTGAATATTATTTTGATACGTTCACATTTCCCATTTTGTCCGTCTGTATAATTTAAAAAAAAACTCATCTTTTCAGAAAAAAAATTTAACATTTTCTTATACTAATAGGTAGTATGTACTACTTAGACAGTCAAGGGTGCATAAGATTCGTCTTAGCCATTTATATCACACACTTTCTAACTTGTTGAAACGTAAATATTTTTTAGTTGTACTTTTTTTACGTCCATACTTTTTGAATTATTAGAGGTTGTTGATGATAAATACAATTGATGTCGTATATTTGTATTTATTATTTTTGCTATTTGCTACTGATATTGCTTACGCTCTAACAAATGTTGCCACTTGTGCTCTTGCAGTAGAAAAATGTTGTTGATACACTGGAACTCTATTGTGTATTGCTTAAATTCGATTAACAACTTTTCTGCTTCACTTTCTCTCTCTCTCTGCCTTTCTACGATTTCCTATACTTCGACATATAAGTAGCAACTTTATTGCAACGTAGTTGCTGTTGCTATTACTGTTAAACTTATTATTGAAGTTATTTGCTTGTTATGTTGTTTGCAGCAACAATTGCAGTAGTAACAACACTGAAATTGCATTTATTTCGAGAATGGAAAACTTGTGCAGAAAGAAAATTGTCATAAACTTAATTTAGTTCTGTAATAAATAGAGTAGAAAATGTGTTGTTAACTTTTATTTTTATGAAATTCTTTTTAAAAAAATAAGAAAAAAGTTTAATATTTTGTAAATGCTGGTAGATTTTATTTATAATGTCACGTTATTAAGTTATTTAGAATGACAATTAGATAAGTGGAAAATAGATTTATGTTTTTGTTATTGAAATTTCTATTGCTATTTTTTTAGTAAGTGAAAGTATTTAATTGAATTTAATGATATTTTTCAATTAATGTTTAATAATTTCAATAATTTTGTAATTATTGATGTACTGTGGCATGAAATCAAATTTATTTAGGCGAAACTTTTAACAACTTTATAGAATACTATAATGATATTATAAATCAATATATTAAGGACTCAACACGGCTGAATTTCTGTATATTTCAAGAGCTAATCAAGATCCTTGTATTTTAAAATTAAAATTACTTATAAAAATAAATTTTTATTAAATTGATTGAAAAAATATGAAGTAATTATAATCTATTTCAATCGCTATGAGTATTTGAATGAATGTAGAATGATAATATATTTGTTTCATTTTCAATTTCTTTCCACTGTACTGCTTTAATTACATTTTTCTCGTAATTTTTCTGTCAATAAATATTTAAACAACTTAATTGTTCATAAAAAAATTGTGCAAATAAATGAAAAATATGAATGAGAAATTAAGTATGAGTATTAGGACGTTCCACCAAAAACCTATTTTTGATTTTTGTAATTATTAAATAGCAATGTGTATTCATATGAACTGAAATTAAACTACATATATTTTAAATTTGAGTGAAATTTTAACCAAATTTACTTTTTTTATTAGTAATTTTTAAAACTCCCCTTATATTTATAAATTTCCCATTAAGGGAAATTTTAAAAAAATAATTTTTTCTTAGTTTTCATAATTTTAAATTATTACTAAATCAAAAAATTCACTTTTATGAAAATTTGAGAGATATTTTTCATAAATTTCTTAATAATAATTTTCAATTATGAATAAAAATTGGATATTTTTTCAAAAATTTCCCTCATTCTTAAAAATGTTCCTGATGGGGAAATTTTCTATAAATAGCGTTTTTATTATTTATTACACTCTCCAAAAAATTCCATCGATTTTGAAAATTTCCCTTTTAAGGAAATTAAGAAATTTTTTTCATAAATTTCATAATTATTACATATAATTTTCAACTGTAAATAAAAATTGGAAATTTTTCAAAAACTTTCCTCATTCTTAAAAATTTCCCTGGTGGGGAAATTTTCTATAAATGGTGTTTTTATTCATTTTATTAATTCTTCTTAATTTATTAAAACAGCGAATGAAAATTTACTATAATTTTTAAAACTCCCCTATATTAAAAAAATTTCCTTTAAGGGAAATTTTAAAAAAATAATTTTTTATCAGTTTTCATAGGGAAATTTTCTATAAACGGATTTTTCATTAGTTTTATTCGTTATAATCTTCATTTCTTTTAAAAAATTAAAATTAACTAGAATTTTTAAAATTCTCCTTATATTAAAAAATTTCCCTTTAAGGGAAATTTAAAAAAAAATGTTTTTTTCTTAGTTTTCATAATTTTTATACATAATTCTTAAACTTTTCAAAAAATTCCTTCGTTTTCCAATATTTTCCCTTTAGGAAAATTTATTAGAAAGAGATTTTTCATTAGTTTTATTCGTTAATAATCTTTATTTCTACTAAAAAAATCAAAATAACTAAAGTTTTTAAAATTCCCATTATATTGAAAAATTTCCCTTTAAAGAAATTAAAAAAAATATATTTTTTTCTTAGTTTTCATAATTTTTATACATAATTTTCTAAAAATTTTTCCCGATTTTCAAAATTTCCCTTTGAGGGAAATTGAATGAAATGTCTTTTTTATAAAGACATTTCATTAGTTTTATTCTTTATTAATCATCATTTCTACCAGAAAATTAAAATTTACTATAATTTTTTTAAATTTCACTTATATTAAATAATGTTTCTAGGAAATTTAACAAAAAATAATTTTGTTATTAGTTTTCATAATTTTTAAACTAAATTCATAAATTTTTATAATAAACATTTCCTTGATTTTTATTATTTCCCTTTTAGGGACATTTTTTATAGAGAGATTTTTCATTAGTTTTATTATTTATTAATCTTCATTTGTACTATAATTTTTAAAATTCTATATTAAAAAATTTCCCTTTAGGTGAATTTTAGTATATTGTTTTGTTTCTTGCTTTTCTTAATTTTTCATAAATGCAAATAAAAATTATAATTTTTCCAAAAAAATTTAATTGATTTTCAAAAGGGACATTTTTTATAAATATATTTTTCATTAGTTATACCCTACACCACCATAGTGGGGAGGGTATTATGCGTTTGTGCAGATGTTTGTAACGCCAAAAAATATTAGTCTAACACCCACCTTAAAATATACCGATCGACTTAGAATCACTTTCTGAGTCGATTAAACGATGTCCGTCGGTCTGGTTGGGTGGCTGGCTGGCTGTCCATATAAACCTTGTGCGCAGAGTACAGGTCGCAATTTTGAAGATATTTTGATTAAATTTGGTACATATTATTTTTTCGGCTCAAGGACCAAGCCTGTTGAAACTGGCTGAAATCGGTCCATTATTTCACCTAGCCACCATAGAAATGTCCTTCCGAAATTGGACTTTATCGGTCAAAAATGTTTAATTTATATATGTATCTCCACAAATTCCGCTCCAAATAAGTTTTATATACACAAAATTCATGTCACCAAATTTTGTTATGATCGGTTCATAATTAGTCATAGCTCCCATATATACCCGCTTCCGAAAATCACTTTAACGTGCATAAATCGCTTAAAAATGTTGGCATACTCACAAAATTCAACATTGTAAACTTTCATATAGACGTAAATCACACGATTTTATTTCATGGTGATCGGTCCATAATTGGTCATAGCTCCTATATAAGGCCCACTTCCGAAAATCACTCAAAAATATAAATTATTGAAATTTTAAAAGAAAAATCTTTTTTGCTCTTTTACTTAGTGTAGGGTATTATATGGTTAATCTTGTTAATCTTCATTTTATACCACAAAATTAAAATATACTGTAGTTTTTTAAATTTCCCTTATATTAAAAAACAAGTAAGAGAGCTACATATATTCGGCTGTGCCGAATCTTATATACCCTTCAACAAATTATACTTTACGATTTTTATAAAATTTTGAGAACTATAACGGAAAATTAAAAAAAAAAAAATTCGGAAAAATCTTTTTTAAAAAACAATTTCGAAAAAAAAAATTAAATTTTATTTACCTAAAAATGTTTAAAAAAATTTATATTTTAAAATAAATTTTTTTATTTTTTAAAATAAATTTTTTTAAACATTTTTAGGTAAATAAAATTTAATTTTTTTTCAATTTTTTTTAAAAAAATATTTTTCCGATTTTTTTTTTAATTTTTCGTTACAGTTTTCAAAATTTTATAAAAATCGTTTTTATTTTTGGTGTAACGCCCTAATGTACATAGTTATGCTTATAATAAAAAATCAATAATATTTCTATCGTAATTATGCAAATCTCCTTTAGCACACTTCAGTTCAAAACAATAGAACAATACAGAGACCAGCAAATAGCAAAAACAACAACATTGAGACATCATGAAGTCAGAGTTGTAAAATATTTATTTCCACTGTTAAATCAAACTAAATAAAATCAAGTTAAAATTAAAAAAATCCTTAATTTAAATAAATATTTGGACATCATTTCCAAAACTTTCCTCGAATTTAAAAATGTCCCTTTTGGGGAACAATTTTAACTACAACTCCCCCTTGAATTGTTCCTTGGATTATATAAAAAAATACCGCATTAGACAAAAATGTTGATGATGGGATAATGCTCGTCCGTTTCGCATGTATCTCTTTAGAGATGTCTTTACAAACATCTTTACAGCTTTATTGTCTTTACAGCTTTATTGATTTTAAAATTTCCTTCAACTCATTCCTCTACATTTCTGCCTTGAATGTTTTGATTTAATTTGTATTACAAAGATAAATAAACATACATAAATTGTTTACTTAGAAAATTATTAAATATTTATTAATGTTTGCTATTGATGTTGCTGCCTGTTAACAGATGTTTAATAACAATAACAACAAAAAAATAATTTTAATTACACACAAAAAGTACAAAATAATAAACAAATAAATGAGTAATTGGATAAAAAAAACAATTATTCTTATGCTTGAATAATTTATGTAAAAAAAAAAACTAAAACTTCCGCAAGAATAAATCATAAATTTTAAGGTTGGTCTATGACTATGAATTTTTTAAATTAGTTTTTCTTAGATTTTAAAGCCGAAAATTTAACGTTTTGAAATAATCCCATCTTTATTAACTATTTTTGTTTTATTTTAAAAACAAACACAAACTGCGAAATGTTTTGCTTATCTGCAGATACAACCAGAGTCTCTGGTGGGAATCGTACCTGCAACCCTCAGATTTAAAGTATAGCTATCGTTTAGTTAGTGTACTTTCTTAATTTTTTAAACTCTATTTCACAATTGACCCACTGTATTGGTGTAGAAAGTTCTGTATACTTGAGTATTGTTTACTGCTTTATTTTTTTTTACTTTTGGCGTTTAATCATTTTTAGGGTTACTAATCGATTATGAATGGAAAGAGTTTTGTTTCTACTTCTTGTATTTCGTTTTTTTTTGCTTGACAAAAATATAAATCAATAATTATGTTCAAAAAAATTCTAAAGAAATCTGTAGAGAACAACAGCAAAATATATGAGAAAAACAAAACAACTTGTAAAAAATCATAGCAAATCTATAAAATCTTTGTTAATAGAAACTGTGATTTTGTGAAATAATATTTTTAGGCTTTTGAACAATGGGTAACTGTTAAATTTATTAGTACATGCCTTCATGGACAAATCCAATTAGGATGAAACTAGATATGTATTGTGATTTGTCCTAAGTAAAATATGTTTCTCTAAAAAAGAAACTCATCAGTACATCAAAAGTTCAATAATTCCGAATTGCAAATTCGATTTATTTACTTGTGCTCAAGCTCTTTTTTCGCTGGGCTATTTTAATCCAATCTGCCATCATGTCCACATCTATTAATTACTTCTATGTTTTAAATATTAATGAATATTTCTTAAATGATTTTTGTCATAAAATGCTTCAAAACGCTTAAATTATTATTTTTTTTACCAAAAACCTCCAGCTAAATTTCACCTTCTGTTTTGGTTTACTACTTCAGCCGAAATTTAATGATACAGCGGAGAAACTTCTAAATAACATAAATAAAATATTAAGAAGCTAATGAAAATCATTAGCATCATACTTAAGAATTCTACACAAGGTCAGGGCTACTAAATTACACATAAAGATTTGAGAAAAAAAACAAAACTTGGAAAAACCATAATTAAAGAATATTTATTATTATACCTCAAGAGAATTCTAATAGTGTTGATCTTGGAACCAGCAAAATACGCACGCAGAACTGTTGCGGATCTTTTCGAATATTAGTATCGACTTTCTACGCATTTTTAAAAATAATATAGTGAAATTCCTTCAATTATATTTATTGGAATCAATTTAATTGTAATTTCAAAGTCGATATTTTTAAGGCCAACTTTGGCAAAAAGAAAATTTTACAGCAGAAGCTAACCATTATTATATAATGGGTCATAATGCTGATATAATAATTATTTTATACTAGCAATTGAGGTTCAACGATAGGGACTTAAATCAGTCATTACTTTGATGTACATATACATATTGTTACGAAATTGTACTTGAATTCAAATGTAACGATTTTAACGGCTGATTTAAAAGTAGCAGAATGCTTTCAAATAGCAGTGCTGTAATAGAAAACTGTAACATATCTGTGGGCATTATTAACATTGAATAAAAGCTTTCTTTGACCATTGATCGTAAGTTGGCAACGCTGTTTGCTGCGACCGTATATTCGAATTCGAATATTCAGTTAAAGAACATTGTAGAAAGTACACCACAGATGGCGTATGTATTAGAAACCTCTAGACAGTTAAAGACAAATCTAGAGTGCAGATGGCAGTGTTATAAATAGTGGCAGAGGTTGCAGTCGTTAGTGAGTTTATCAGAGACGCTATTCAAATAAACATCAACTGAGTGCCTTAAAGTGTGCTGTGTTTTTCAAGTGAATTCGTGTACATTATAAAGTGTGTTTTTATTTCTGCGAATTTATAAACGTGTATAAAAAACACTGAGTGACTATTTAATTCTGTTGTTGTACATTTTAAATAAATAAAGAGTTGTTACAATTTTCAAACTACTAAACGGCTTTTATTTGCAATCAAAAGTATCCGGTTTATTTAAAGGAAATAAACCAGCGTTTTGAGAAGGTTAAAACGTAAAAATATACATATATGACTATAACAGACATAATGCCTTGTTGAAGTCGTTATAGGATAAATCAGACTCAGTCAAGTCACGTACTGATTTCAGACTTTGAAAAATTGTGATCTACACGCCGCTTTAGCCGAATACATTAGTGCTTATGTAAGGTGTCCGTCAAAATATTTCGTTCTTTTTATCCTTGATACTATTGCCTAAAATATTTGTTGTTCAAACGTTGTTCATATAAATAAGAATTCTTTGCTGTCACCTGATTACTGTGAGTTCTATTCACGAATTTTTTTATTGGCTGTATGGCTGTAAAATGTGGGATTTACAATTGATGGCGTATCTTTTGAATGCGGTTTGTCCGAAGTGATGATATAAGGCTATAAAAGAAAATCATTGCGCTAAAAAAAAATGGTCCTATCTATTATGATCTGCTGAATCTGAAGGCTCCCAGTGAGAGCCTTCTGCATTGATAAGAACATATAGTAGTCGAACGTCGCAAGTTCTATACCACAAAACGGGTGAGGCAAAACTTCCCAATCACTTCATTGTAAATACTTTTTAACAGGTATTGCAACATGTGGCCGAGCGTTGACACAACGGAATATTACGGTTTCATGTCTGGCCACATATTCTGTGCGTTTTTCGACCAATGATCACTTCAAACGAATCAGTTGCTTTCGGTACTGGTGCCCTGTGATGGTCTGGTAAGATTTAATATATAAGCAGCATTTGCTCCTACCAAATACCTTAGCGCCATAGATACTTGACTTTGGTGTCGATACGGCTGGTTGGTCCAGCTTCACATACGATCTCTTACGCTTCGGGTTATAGTAATGGATACATTTTTCATCGCATGTTATGATTCGGTGTAAAAATTATTTTCTTCAATGTCACTCGGCTTGAATTCGTATGGTACCCAATTTCTCTGCTTTTGATGAATGATTTTGCAAGCTCTTGTTGAGTTTGACAACAATCTCAAATCCTCAAATTATTGGTCTTCAAACTTTCTTGGCTGGCCTGGACGATCTTTGTCTTCCGAGTCAAAATCAGCACTACTGAACCGCACCAACCATCTCTCGCACATTGAAACTATGGAACAAATTCATCATAAGCTTTGATGAGCAATCGGTGTGCTTCAGCGCACTGTGGTTCCAAATCAAAATCTTGGAGGACAAAATTATATGGCGCTCTTTTAATATAGAATTGGTATCTCCGATTCTAAAAAAAATGTTTAAAAGATCAATATAAACATTTTTTCAATTTATAGTAGGGTCTAGATTTACATATACAAATCATTAATAAAAAAATTAAAAAAATACGTTTTTATGTGTTTCTGAAACTAAATTTTTAAAAAGATTTCAAGTTACAGTAGGGTCTATATATATAAAAATCAATAATAAATAAAGAAATATTTCTAAAAATTCCATTCCGTAAAAATTAAAAAAAAAAGTATTTCGACGGGGGCTGGCGGCTAAAATTTTTTTACAAAGACATTCCCCAGAAGTTTCTTAAAATGATGTATATAATCATTGGACGGGCTTCGATGGTCTTTTCTTTGGCAAGCTATATAATATTCTTAGAAAAAAAAATATAGGTATATTTGAGACCCAAGTTTAAAGGACTATAACAGGAAAATGGAGAGGCCCATAAATATAAGATATACACTTAATAAAAGCCTATATCAATGTTTATCTACGTTTTGAAGTATGAATTTCTATATGGTAAAACAATTGAGATATACATATCTAATTTAGTAAAGCAGTAAAATACAAAAAAAAAATTAACGATAATATGATTCAAAATTTGTTGAACTTCTGGCGCTTCTGTCGAGAAAAGGAAATATCCAATTGAAAAGCCCATTTGTATTGGAGAACTGATTGTCTGCTTCCGAAAAAACTAGATTTTGATTAGGAACCACAGTGCAGCGGCACTTTTAGAAGTAAAGCAAAAAATTCGAAATTTTCGAAATAATTTTTTAAATTACCTTGGGCCAAAACTCGAAAATTCTAATATAATGTGCATGCCCTAAACGTTACCCAATTTTGATAAAATTTGTATTATTTGGCTCTTAGTTGACGGAGAACACATTCAGATCTCGAAAGCATCAAAAATCTAAAAATTGCTAAAGAAAAAAAAATCACATGTTGTGTAAAAGAAGTGGTAATAAATTGGAATCTTCTAAAATACTGGTCCTATTGAAAAATTATGTATAAACAAATCGTAGAGAAGAACTTAGGATTTAAGAAAATTAAATTTGTGACCACCGTGTTGAAATTCAAGGTGAGACACAGCTTGTCAATGTCGAGCACCTATTATTAGGAAATCTTTGTATAGCTTGTAAATTGTACAAGTATGGACAGATTTCAATGAATGAATTTATCACTAATAGCTTAAAAGATATTTAAGTTAAATTTTTTGCAAGTCAAAATTTTGAAATGAGTTTTAAAAATTTTTAAATTTTTACAAAATTGGTGCTTATTTGGTTTTGAAAGCTCATTGAAAAATTCACTATATTTAGAAAATCTTAACCCCTATCCACATTTTTCAGCAGGCAGATTAATTCTACAAAATATGTTTATTATAATTGATTTTGATTTGACTTTCTTGGTTATTAATGATGAACTTGGAATTCTTAAAAAAAAAATCACTATTTTAGACCGCTGCCAGAAGTAGGGTATATCGACTTAAAAATTTCTTATTAGTTATTTTGAAGCCAATTCTTAGCAAGTACATGTATGTGCAAATATTACACATCTTTTAAAAATATTTGAGAAATATTTAAAACAATTATGCTATATTTTCGCCAAAACTTTTATTTATTTTTCACGATTATGCAGCTTGAGATATTGACAAGTATTGGCTTGTGTGTTATTTTGGAATTTATTAGAAATAACAGGTTATTTTTAGAAAAATATTTGGACATCTATTACCCATGATAAAACAAAAAATAATGTCATGGTAAAAAACGAAAATTTAAAAATTTAAACTTAAATATCTTTAAACCTATAAGAGATAACTTAGTGAAATATTCAGGAATTTATTTTTCTTCCTATTTGCTTTATATCAAAGTTTCATTCATTGAGATATGTCCAAGTTACAAGATGTATAAAGCTTTTCTAAACAGAGGTGGTCTACTTTGACACCCCTCATTTCATTTTGTATTCCAACCTATCCTCCACTAATCGTGATCGTTCCCATTGTCCGCCACCTGAATATATACTTTACTTTTTTGTTTCAAAAATTTCACCCTAAATAGGCACCACTCTCCAACAAATTTGTATTTTTTTGCTCTCAAATTTGGTGACATTTTCATAACCCTTTATAATGTTGTCTCTACATATGACAACTCTGATTAAGTAGCCTTCAGTATATTCAAATTCATTTTTATATTCTAAAAGCATCTAAATATCTACTTAAATTCAAACACTTTATCACACTTTTCAAACGTTTCGCTCTCTCGCACATACTGTATATTTCTTTTTTTAATAAAACGAAAAACTCTTACAAAACTTTGCTTATAACTATTTACAATAAATACTAAATACTATTTTATCGCCATAATATACACAATAAGCTGTATGGATAATTCTTTTCCCCAAACATTCTTACACCACCTCTTCATAGGTTTCCAGCATAGGCAGATCCTCAAGTTTATTTTTCTTTAAATACTTTCTAAAAGCCTGTGGTGTATCAAAACTCTTTAAGGGATATTTGCCAAAACGGCCATTGGTCTTGGAAACCACATAGTACACAGGATAGGCACCGGGAGCCACATGAACACGCATGGTCTTTGACAGTAAATTACCAGCTAAATCCTCTTGGTTGTAGAGAAAATGTAATTGTTTCTTTTTGGGTTGATGTTTGGGTTTCAATGGTTTTTCTGGATTGGCCAGCAAAGAGAAACCTCTAATAATGGGTGTATCGTTAAGGGTAGCCTGAGGCTCGATATCGTTTTCGTTTTGTGGCTTGGAACGGCGCATATTGGTGTATTTCCTTTTGCCCGAATAGGGTTTGAGAGATTGTATTTTGTAGAGAGAAGAGTCTATATTCGAAATATTGGGATCTTCTTTGATGGTTGGCAAGTCTAGGGGATTAACACGTATCACTTTTTTATTATCCTTTTCCACTTTATCGAGTATAACATCATCGGTTATGAGCAGTAATTTGGATAATTCCTTTGCACCTGCTTCAGCATTTGGCTCGGCTGCAGCTTCAGCCACTGGTTTTGCCCATGACTGGTGATTTTTCAGCAAAACCACCACCATGACCATTAAAAACTGCAACGAAACAGGGAAATTATTTTATAATTTCTAATTAATCATCAATTTAATTAGTTTAATTAAAAAAAAAATACAAAAACTTCACATAAAACACATTTTTAATCTTACAAATAATTAATTATTAATTTATTTAACAGTTTTTTTTTGTTCTTAATTGAATTTTAAATTTATTATGATCTCACTCACCCATAACTTTTGACAGCTTAACATATTTTGTTAGAATTTTTCAGAAAACAATTTGTTTGTAAATCAATTTAAATTTATTTACACCTTCACTTGTGGTTCTGGTTTTTTTTAGTTGCGTATATTTTGAATTTGTGTATTTTTCACTTAGAATTATTCCCAACTGAGTGTTACTACTACCTACTACCTACATCTATAGTGAAATGTTAACGACTGATCGGCTTGTAAGCCATTGTATTAAGTTTTATGCGGCGTCTGTGGCTACAACATCTCTCAGCTCCGCATCTTAACATCCATTTTTTACGTTGTGTTGTGCTGTGATGACAAATAAACATTTCGGTTTTTTTTTCATTCCCAAAACTTTTTTTCTACACATTTTTTTCACCGTTCTTTACTAATGTGGAGTTTTTTTTAAAAAAAAAAAAAAGAACAAAATAACATTTGTTTTTTCATCGTTATTATTTTATTCGTTTTGTATGTTGTATGATTCTTAACACCCAATAGAAATTATTAGCAAAACATGTCAAAAGAAAATAATAATTATACCATACACAGACAGACATACAGACTGACTGACATAAACAAACACTGCAAAAACAATAGAAAAAACATAGAACAAAATTGTTAAAAGCTAAAAAATAGAAAAAAGTTTTGAAATCTTGTGTTAACAAATGTTCTTTAATGATGAGAAGAAGTACTGTGAAGCAAAAGTGGTAAAAAGCAAAGAACTTTTTTAAATAGCTAAAATAAAGACAACTATATTCGGCTGTGTAGAATCGTATATAAACTAATCGGTAAACTAAATATTGGTGAAAACAGATTTCATGAAAACAAATAGGAGATATATATTCGGCTGTCCCGAATTTTTTTCCAAATTTCAAAATAAAAAATAAAAAAAAAATTTTTAATTTATTAGTAATATAAAATTTAAGACAAAAAACTTTTTGGAAAAAAAAAATCGTGTTAAAAATTTTTGTTCCCGATTTTGACCCTATGTAGGAGCAAATTACTATAGCCTTATATAAATCGTTGCAATGGACTTTGAAATAGCTATCATTATATATCCATATTGTCTATATTAATGACTCAGTAATCCAGATATATATCAAAAATACACCAAAAATCGAGGTTGTCCCGGAATTCCCGATATATCGATGTATCAATCATGTTTGTAAGTTATTTGGGGACTACACGAAAGTTGTTCTCAACATACAGACGGACAGACGGACACGGCTATATCTACTCCGCTATCTATAACGATCCATAATATATATACTTTGTGGGGTCTCAACTGAAAATTGTAGAAATTACAAACGGAATGACAAACTTATATATACTCTTGCCACTTATGGTGAAGCGTATAAAAAGCATTTTTGGCGAAGAAAATTTTCAGTGATACAAATTTATGGTAAAGATAAGCAAAAAATGTTTGATTAAAAGTTTTTTATTTTTTGAACCATTGAGGATCCGAATTACATAACCTTGAACTATATTGCTGGATATGCCTTACATTAGCTATGCATATTGTCTATGTATACATGTACATTAAATTGGACCTTATATTAGAATTTTCGACTCATGCGACAAAGTAGCAATCTTTCCAAAAAAATTAAAAATTTAAATGTTGAAAAAAATTTCAACTAAAAATATATTTTAAAATAGAAAAAAAAAATGTTCTAATATCGAAAATTCATTAAACTTCATTCGTATCTCAAATCCCAAATTTTTATTAAAATTAATAAAAATGTTGTTGATAATAAACGTAATGAGAATTAACAAGTAAGAGAGCTATTTTCGGCTTTAACGAGTCCTATATACCCCTCACCACTTTAAGATACAGATTGAAAACAATATTTGTTGAGAATAAATTTTGGATTGAAACAAATTTTTTTAGAGAATACAAATTTTTGGTTAATTAAACAATGTTTTTCCCGATTTCTTTCGGTTATATATATGGATGTATGACTTAACCCTTAAATGCATGATTTTTACATTTATTATACCCTTCACCTTCGTGAGCAGGGTATATATAAGTTTGTCATTCCGTTTGTAATTTCTACATTTTTCATTTCCGACCCTATAAAGTATATATATTCTGGATCCTTATAGATAGCGGAGTCGATTAAGCCATGTCCGTCTAACTGTCTGTCTGTTGAAATAAATTTTCTGAAGACCCAAGATATCTTTGGGATCCAAATCTTCAATAATTCTGTCAGACATGCTTTCGAGAAGTTTGCTATTTAAAATCAGCAAAATCGGTCCATAAATAACGGAGATATGAGCAAAAAACCGGGACAACCTCGATTTTTGACCTATTTTTGATCTATATCTGGATTACTAAGTCATTAATATAGACAATATGGATATCTAATGAAAGATATTTCAAAATCCGTTGCAACGATGTAGATAAGGCTATAGTAAGTTGGACCTACAATGGGTCAAAATCGAGAAAAATATTTTTTAAACCGAATTTTTTTTTCATCAAAAAATTTTTTTTGTCATAAATTTTTTTTCAAAAAAATTAAATTTTAAAAATTTTTTTTAAAAAAATTTGGAAAAAACTTCTTTTAAACAAAATTAAAAAACAATTTAAAAAAAAAAAAAATTTTGAAAAAAAATTAAATTTTGTTTACTTAAAAATATTTAAAAAAATTTATTTTAAAGTATAATTTGGTGAAGGGTATATAAACTGTCTTACTTGTTTTTCTATAAATTTTCAAATATTTATTTGATTATTTTTAATAACTAGTTGACCCGCCCGGTTTCGCCCGGTAGCACTTACTAATGCTAGTTCTTCAAGATTCTCCAACCAACATAACCTGCTGTTCTTATTTATTTGCAAATAAAATATTTAATTTTGTACTGCATACTTTAGGGAGCTTTTTTATTACAGTTGACTGGACTCAAAATAAAAAAATTTCCTAGTTTTATCCGGAATTTTTGGATTTTATTGTTTACAAACCATCTCCTGAAAATTTCGAATCGAATAAAAAAAATCAGCCAATTCGCTCCAGCCGTTCTCACGTGATGCCATTACATACATGGACCATTTCATTTTTATATATATAAATATTTCCTATAGCTTTAGTTTGATTTAGAATTTCTTTAGCTGAAACTTATCGTACTCCATTTGATTTTGCTGAAGAAAAATCTGAAGTAGTATCAAGCTTATATCCGTCTAAAATTAAGTGGAACTAAAATGTATACAATTGGCAACAACATCCATTTAAGGGTTAAAAATGCAAGAATTTTTCAAATATTTAGTTTTATAACCTTTTCCTATCTTTCTGGCAACATATGGATTCCAAGCCAAAAGAACTGCTCATCATTTAAGGTCAAGAACGAATCAAACCAATATCGGATACTCTGTTCCAAAGTGAAGCGTATCCCAGAGAGAGCGTTCTGCATCGATCGAAATAAAGTAGTTGTCGAGCGGAGAAAGTCTGGACCACTTCATTATAAATAGCTTTTTACAGGTATTGCAGCATGTGGTCGGCTTCAAGTCTGGCCGCATACTCATATTCAAACGAATCAGTTGCGTTCGGTATGGTCTGTCCAGATTTCAGCAGCTCATTACCAAATACAGAGTGCCATAGATATTTGGCTTTGGTGTCCATTCGGCTGGTTGACCGGGCTTCACGTACGATCTCTTTATATGGCAAGTAATGATTCGCTGAAAAAATTATTCTTTTTTATAGCATTCAAACATCATTTCGAATGCAAAATCATCTTTCAAGGTCTTTCAAGAACTTTCGTATGTTACCTAATTTCCCTGCATTTGTATGAATCCTGCTGCTTGCAAATGTTTTGAAATTGCTGCTTTAGTATCTCCCAATTATTGTTCAAGCTCTTGTTGAGTTTGACAACAATCTTCATGGAGTAATGCCTACAATTCTTGGTGCGATCTTTGTCTACCGTGTCAAAATCAACACTTCTGATCCGAACAAACCATCTCTCGCACTTTGAAACCTATGAAGCACATTCACCATAAGCTTCGGTGAGAAATCGGATTGCTCTAGCGAGACTAAGTGAGAATAAATGACAAAATGACCTATAAATTATTAAAAACAAAAACCGTGTTCAATACATACGCCATATATTGTAAATCTCGCTTTTTTAAGTCATACACCCAATACGTCGTTGGTTTTAAAATGTCTATTATTAGATATCCATATTGTGTATGTTAATGACTTAGTAATGCCGATTTTACAGAAATTAAAGAACAACCGAACCAGGATTGTCAGTTTTTATACCGACCATCAAAAAATATGGGAGGTATATTGATTTTCTCATTCCGTTTGTAACACATCGAAATATTTGCCGCAGACCCACATTAGTATATATATTCTGGGTCATCATAAGTCGATCTAGCTTAGTCTGTCTGTCTGTTAAAAATACGATAAGCCCCAAACGAAAGGAACTAGCCGCCTGAAATGTTCACAAATACTCTCTGTTCATAAGGTTTATTTGGTTGATAATGGACAATATGGGTCCATGATTTCACCTAGCCCCCATACAAATGTCCCCCCGGAATAACTTTTGTGAAGACCGATCCATACTTTACCATACCCCCCATATTGATTGATGTTGTTGGGTATATAAAATTTTATAATGTCATCATCCTCAACTCAAGAACATGTAAAAATTGTTTAATTTAGCCTATGAGTGAAAGTGACAACTTCTTGAACAATCTCATTATAAGCAATGAAGCACATTTTAATTTTAATTGATATGAGTATCGACAGAACAGCCGAATTTGGGGTAGCCAATATCCTAGAACAGTCCATAAGCAACAATTACACCCTCTCAGATGCACGGTTTGGTGTTTGGGTTATGGCTGATAGAGTCATCGGTCCATATTTTTTCGAATATAATGCTGTGGAATAAGAAACCGTCTTCGGTGCGGTACATGAAATTTTACTTTTTTTTTTTTTTTTTTTTGAAATGAAATTATAATTGTTAACGATGTCAACATATTTTAACATCTATGAGTAAATGAAATACAAAAACTATTTTCAATTGGAATTTATTCGAAAAATTCGAAACTTAAAATAAAATGTGCCATATCTAAACGTTATTCGATTTTGCTCAAATTTTCAGTATTTGGTTTTTAGATGGAGGAAAATAATTTTAGACCTTGGGATCATCGAAAAGTCCAATATGAGGGCTACCTTAGTATGCATACCAATATTTTATTTTCTTAATTTAATAACAATTCTCTCAAAAATGTTTAAGACATTTCATTCATTCATTTCCTTTGTTGAATATCATGAATATTAATTTTATTCGTTCATCATTTTCAATGAAATTAATTAAACATATTTTAATCGTTTCATAATTACAACTCACTACTACTACTCTCTGACTAAATCAATGTCTAATTAAAATTACTTCACATAAACACATTAACTCAACAATTTTTTTACTATTATTATTAATGAATTTAATCTATGATAATAAAATTTGTTTTCTGCTACAACGAAATAAATACAAAACAATTTTTACCGGCTAATGTTTTCAATAACATCTCAAAACAAATATAATTTGTAAAATAAAAAAATAAATAAAAGCTTTATAAAATAATAATGATTACCTCATACCTAACGTTTTGTATTTTCTACTTGAAAACTCTTTTAACAACAATATGGGATTTTAAGTTGGGATTACAATCAATAACGTCGCCACACTGACAACAGCTTCAACTCAATAACATTTTTTTACAACCATGAATGATGTCTGTAGTAGTGATGTAAATTTGTTGAGTACTTAATAATGGTTACTTTTTTAAGTATTCAATACTGAAAAGTACCCACTGAATACATTTGGAAGTATACTTAGTGGATATATGTCAATGCGAAATATTGGGCTATTTTTATAACAAAAAATTTATTAAAAAATTTGGCGATTTATCCGAATCTTTTGATATTCAAAATTTAAAAATTACTCAAAATACGTAAACAAATGGTCTATCTTTTATATAACTGACATTCTGCCGGCCGGCATGAGATTTGCTTAAAAATAAATAAAAAACGCTCACAGTTTACATCACTAGTCCGCAGCATTGAGTCTGTATCATAGTTAAATAGCCAGACTGACAGTTGCTGCTTTAATAATTTCATCTTAAAAAAGTGTTTAATTGTTTTTGATGTGTTTAAGCGTAAATCTGTACGTAACTATTTTTAACACAAAATAAATCTTAATCTTCTTAAAATGAATACACAATAAATTAAATTCTCAACAATAAATAAATAAACTAAGCAAAAAAGCTCAAGAAAGCAAATGTTTATTATTGTTATTTCTTTAAATAAAATTAACAAAAAAAATAAACAGTATATTAACATATTTTTGTATCATTAACTTATTTATACAGTGGATTACAAGAAAACTGAAAATTTATACAATAGAAATTAACACATCTGTGCGCTTTAGAATGCATAGAGAAGTCAATTTGTTACTTTACACATCCCAAGTATTCTAGCGTGAAGACAGTTGCCACTTAAGTATCTCTAAGTAATCTAGAATGTAATCGTTTTAATGTTTGAACGCTTTAAGAGTAATACGTAAAACTGGTTTATACAAATTATCTTGAAATAATTATCATATATTTCCTTTTGTTTTTACTTAAGTATACTGGCATCCCATGTAGTCAATTGTCACTTTAGTGTCTCTAAGTAATATAGAGTGTAGCCACTTTCAACGCTTATTTTGTACTACTCTTCAGAAAGATGTAATCTTACCCACCAGATGTAATCTATTGGAGAGATGCTGGAGGAAGGTTATGAGATGACTTAACTGATGTCAATTAGTACCCGTACATATTAAAATAACTAGTTATGTATCTGATAAAGTAACCAGTTAGGTAGCTAGTAAGGTGATCTTATACTCAGATTGCTGTATCAAAATCAGACTACCGTCTTATACTAACACTACCGTCTTCTTATACTCAGATTACCGTCTTTTTATACTCAGACTACGGCTTCTTATACTAAGAATACCATCTTCTTGTACTCAGACTACCGTTTTCTTATACTCAGACTACCGTTTTCTTATACTCAGATTACAGTCTTCTTATACTCAGACTACAGTCTTCTTATATTCAGACTACCGTCTTCTTATACTAAGACTAAAGTCTTCTTATACTCAGACTACCGTCTTATACTCAGACTACCGTCTTATACTCAGACTACCGTCTTATACTCAGACTACCGTCTTATACTCAGACTACCGTCTTGCACTCAGACTACCGTCTTATACTCAGACTACCATTTTATACTCAAACTACCGTCTTATACTCAGACTATCGTCTTATAGTCAGACTACCGTCTTATACTCAGACTACCGTCTTATACTCAGACTACCGTCTTATACTCAGACTATCGTCTTATAGTCAGACTACAGTCTTATACTCAGACTACCGTCTTATACTCAGACTACCGTCTTATACTCAGACTACCGTCTTATACTCAGACTACCGTCTTATACTCAGAATACCGATTTATACTAAGACTACCGTCTTATACTCAGAATACCGATTTATACTAAGACTACCGTCATATACTCTGCTTATATTTTTATACCCTTACACTTCTTTATACAACCCTTTTTCCAGTTACAAGCTGTATAAAATTCTTACTTTTTTGCTGCTTTACAATAATAGTTTGTTCTTTTCTATTTCATTTAATATTTTACCATTTTTAGCTTAATACTAAATAAATAAATGAAAAGAAATAATTCAAAATGTTAGAAATTCTCTTGAAATTCGCATGACTTATCGTTGAAATATTCTTTTAATAAAGATTTGTTGTTGTTTTTAGTTTTAAATTAATTTGTTAAAACGCACAAACGAAATCCCCACAATTTTTCTAAAGAAAAAAAAACACATTTTATAAAACAAAAAATTTGCATAATTAGTCTTTTGTTGGTAAGAAAGCCAAAGCTGCAGTTATTTTTGTTGGTAGATATTCAAATTATGGTTAAATTTTTAAATTTGATGGTGTTTAAGCTTCCCCTAATCAAACATATTAAAGATAATGATGATTCAGAACGTAATATTAATATTATTAAATGTTTCATTAGCATTAGATTGTTAAATTTTATTTGAACAAAAAGTATTTATTGCTTCTAAATATTTATAATATCAAATGAAACTGTTTCATTTCGGAAACAGGTTGTTTAAGGTTTTTGTTTTCATTTTTATATTTTATTTGGCAAATTCTTGTTTTGAAACAAAATCGTTATATTCTTGACCCAAATATTTAAATTCAAAATAATTCATAGATCTTAACGGCCTGTTTTTTTTAACAGCAGCCAGTTTATTTGTTCTATATTTGGTTGACTATTTTATAAACTTTCTTAAAGTAAAGTGTGTCTATTTATTTATTCATTCTTTGTTGTGTTTTGAAACAAGTTTATTGACTCTCTTTTTCTTTAATTTATTATTAATTTTAGATAAATTGTTTAACGTTTTGTTATGTTGCCATAATCATTAGTATTTTAATTAACAATAAATTTTGGAGTACGAGTTGAAGTTTGAACTCAATCATAAATCTTGTGGTATTTGCCGTAGATACACGCTTGCTGCTAAAAACAGACAATCATTTATTTAACAACTTAATTATTAGTGGGTTATTAAATGCTGTTTTTTATTTAATTGTTTTTTTTTTTTGAGAAAACAAGTTGGTACACGAGCAATTATAATTTTACACAGTTTTGTTTTCATTTATAATTCATATTATTCAAAGTGTTTTTTATCTCAAAACTGAAACAATGTAAATTAATTGAAGTTTATTTTTAAGAAAAAAATTGTTTATATCTCCGACTACCGTCTAATACTCAGACTTTCCTCTTATACTCAGACTTTCCTCTTATACTCACACTACCGTCTTATACTCAGACTACCGTTTTATACTCAGACTACCGTTTTATACTCAGAGTACCGTCTTATACTCAGACTACCATCTTATACTCAGACTACCGTCTTATACTCAGAGTACCGTCTTATACTCAGACTACCGTTTTATACTCAGAATACCGTCTTATACTCAGACTACTGTCTTATACTCAGACTACTGTCTTATACTCAGACTACCGTCTTATACTCAGACCACCGTCTTATACTCAGACTACCGTCTTATACTCAGACTACCATCTTATACTCAGACTACTGTCTTATACTCAGACTACCGTCTTATACCTAGACCACCGTCTTATACTCAGACCACCGTCTTATACTCAGACTACCGTCTTATACTCAGACTACCGTCTTATACTCAGACTACCGTCTTATACTCAGACTACCGTTGTATACTCAGACTACCGTCTTATACTCAGACTACCGTGTTATACTCAGACTACCGTTGTATACTCAGACTACCGTCTTATACTCAGACTACCGTCTTATACTCAGACTACCGGCTTATACTCAGACTACCGTCTTATACTCAGACTACCATCTTATACTCAGACCACCGTCTTATACTCAGACTACCGTCTTATACTCAGACTACCGTCTTATACTCAGACTACCATCTTATACTCAGACTACCGTCTTATACTCAGACTGCCGTCTTATACTCAGACTACCATCTTATACTCAGACTACCGTCTTATACCCAGACTACCGTCTTATACTCAGACTACCGTCTTCTTATACTCAGAGTACCGTCTTATACTCAGTCCACCGTCGTATACTCAGACTACCGTCTTATATTCAGACTACCGTCTTATACTCAGACTACCGTCTTACACTCAGACTACCATCTTATACTCAAACTACCGACTTCTTATACTCAGACTACCATATTCTTATACTCAGGCTAAATTCTTCTTTTACTCAGACTACCGTCTTCTTATATTCAGACTAATATCTTCTTATACTCAGACTAAAGTCTTCTTATACTCAGACTACTGTATTTTTATACTTAGACTGAAGTCTTTTATTCTCAGACTACTGTTTTATACTGAGTACATATTTGTTTGGTTTCTTTATGCGAAACTCTATCTTGATTTTCTCTTTCGTTGGCAAATTCTTCCAACATTTCACACACGTTTCTGAACTTGTTATTTAAAACACGCTCAATAGATCACACTTAATCCATTGTTTGGGTTTTAACAATAAAAAAAAACCAAATTAGAATTTTTATTTGATCCAATTTTGCATTAATAAACATAAAAATGTTAATGGGCATATTTATGGTTTTACGTTAATTTCTGATCGTAAATTGTCATTAGATGGTCTGATTTCTATTTCACACCCATTTTATGGTAAATTAATGTAAAATGATGATCATTGATGATCACTGACAAAAATTCATAAAAAATAATAGAGTTGTTTTAATGCTACACTTTCTCCTTTAACATTTTTGGGCTAAAATTACAAAAGCCCTTTTAAGGTTAATGAAATCATTTAATTTAGTGACTATTTTTATTTTTTTGTTTAGTTTTAAATGAATATTTTATTAGAAATACTATTAATAAATAAAAAAAAATAAAATAAAAAATGTAGGTAGCACTTTATCACAGCACTCTTGTTAGATGTAATCTATACACAATTAATTTAAATATGCATAAATGTATTGTTTTAAAATAATTTATAAATACTAATTTATGTTAATTTTGTCTTTGTCTCTATTCCAATAGATAGATTTTTTTGTCTTGAAATTTGCCATTGGCATTACCAGGCATATAATAGACGGGATAGGCCCCTTCGGCAAAATTCAAAGCCATACCCTTTTGACTTCCCATGGCGATTTCACCTTCTTTTATATTGGCCCGTGGCACAATGTCCATTTGCACGGGTACATAGACTCGTTGCATTTTTCCTTTTGAGTTTTTGACTAGATCTGTGGTGTAGGGTTCATATGGTATCACTATTGTGCTGATGGGAGAATCTTCTAGGTTGTTTTTGAGAGGCAGGCCTAAGGCGGCAATGCAGAAAGTAAGTGAAAGGATTACAAAAAGGCACTGTAATTAAAATAAAAATTATTTAGTTTAATATTAAAAGAATATATAGTGTTTGTAATGATGTATTAATAATGCGATTATATGTTCAATATTTTAATTGTTAATATACATATGTATTTTATAAACATTTTACTATACATTGACAATTATTTTTTAAAGAATTTTAAACATCTCTTCAACAAGTAACACGATTTAAAAATAATTTGAGTTATCAAATTAAATGTTTTCGTTATAAAAGTTTCTACAAGTTTGCATCTAAAAAAAGTCAGATGTTGTAATTAACGAATTGTGAAATTCCTCGATAGGTTACTAAATGTCAGCTGTTCAAGACAGCAGCAGGGCAGATGAAATATTCTTAAGGATTCAAGGCCTGCAAGGTCTTAAATAAAAGTCTGTGACAAAGGACAAATTTGATATTTTTCACAGAAGTAGATACTTGCTAGTAACTAACCATCACTAAAACTTCTGGGTCTATTAAAAAAAAAACAGTAAGTAGGGGCCAATTTTTTCTATATTCGGTTAGATTTAAGATTAGTGCTCCCAAGGTCTTAAATTATTCTCTGTCATCTAGAAACTAGGTGCATCCATTTTGAGCAAAATCAGATAATATTTTGAGGATTACAGATAACTTTTAGACAGCAACATTTTTTTGTCCCTATCGCAATTTTTCCCATCTTGTCTTGAAACTTCATATCGAAAATAGCAACGAAAATGTACAAGCTTTAATTTCATTATATTTTTAAGATAAAAAACACAAGTCATTGTAGATGAAAATGTCAAAATTTTTAGTGGGAATGCCACATAATACGAAGCTTTTGTTGAAATTACTTACGCATATCGCGGGCTATATTAACTAAAGGTTGTAAAAAATTTAATTCGAATATTTCAACATGACAACTATGAACAGAAAGCCACATCAGTCTACTTTAGTTAAAACAAGTAAGAGAGCTATATTCGGCTGTGCCGAATCTTATATACCCTTCACCAAATTATACTTCAAAATATTTTTTTTTAAATATTTTTAGGTAAACAAAATTTAATTTTTTTTCAAAAATTTTTTTTTTAAATCGTTTTTCAATTTTCTTTAAAAGTTTTTTAAAATTTTTTTTTTGGGAAAAAAAATGTATGACAAAAAAATTTTTTTAATGAAAAAAAAATTCGGGTTAAAAAATATTTTTCCCGATTTTGACTCATTGTAGGTCCAACTTACTATAGCCCTATCTACATCGTTGCAATGGAAATATGCAAATATATATCATTAGATATCTATATTGTCTATATTAATGACTTAGTAATCCAGATATAGATCAAAAATAGGTAAAAAATCGAGGTTGTCCCGGTTTTTTGCTCATATCTCGAAAGCATGTCTGACAGAATTATTGAAGATTTGGATCGCGAATTTATCTGGGGTCTTCAGAAAATTGATTTCAACAGACAGACAGACGGACATGGCTTAATCGACTCCGCTATCTATAAGGATCCAGAATATATATACTTTATAGAGTCGGAAATGAAAAATGTAGAAATTACAAACTGAATGACAAACTTATATATACCCTCCTCACGAAGGTGAAGGGTATAAAAATCGGTATTAAAAATTAAGTTTCAATTTGCAGATTTTTTTCTATGTGCAGTCGAAAACCAGTTAAATTGTTTGATACGTGTTGAAAACAATAAAAAATGTGTTGTAAAATGGAAACAATAAAGAAAAAATTTTGATATTTATTTATTATTTCTTGATTGTCACGTTCTTGACCGCTGAAATGCCCATATGAGCTAAAACACTTTTTTAATATTTAAGAATTCGTTATAGTTTATTAAAGTTAAAAAATTAAAAAAATATATATTTGCTTTATTCACAAAACCCCATTGTATCGAGTGTGTTATTGTATTCAAATACAAAAATTAAATACATTTATACAATTTTATTTTATAGGTTTCAAAAAGTTATATTCCCAGCAGGAAAAAATGATAGGACTTCAGTTTGTAGGCCTTCTAAAAGGCATACTTATTCATTCTAAAAGATCCGATACTCATTCCATACTGCCTGCTCTTAGAATGTGTTCAAGAAACCCTATGAGAATCCCCTTCCAATAACAATTGAGTAAATGAAAATAGTCTAACTCTCTTTACAAATTTACAAAAATAAATTGTCTGTTGGCCTCACAGCCCTCTAACAGCAGCGTAAGGCCATGGCTCGCAAAGATACGCAGTGTAAAATTGAAATGATTTTGCTGGGCACTGTGCGTTCACCAACAAATAAACCAAAAGTGTATTTAAACAAGATACACGATACAAATTGTTGTGAATTAAGCAATTGTAACGAACGAGAGTTATATTATTTTTTTGAATTTTTAACCACAAATTACAACTTTTGGATTTACAGTTGTATAAATCAATTACTCTGCAGATATTCAGCAAGAATATTGCTATAAGAGTTATTGCATAATTGATAGAAAATTCTAATAAAAAATGTTTTTTGTTTGTCATTTACTCATAGGTGTTACATTGATAACCCACTACAACTCTACATCAAAAACAATCGCAAAATTGCAGGAGTATCTCAAATACCATATTTTACATTTTCAAATTTTTTTTTAACAAATAATTTATTAAATTAAAAAAAATTGTTTTCAATTCTATTTACAGTGCACTCGCGATTGTTTATTAAAGAAGAAACATTGATAATTTTGAAAATTTGTCCAAATAATTAAAATCTTATTTTAAGTCGCTCGTTGTTGCAATATTAGTTCTTTTGTGTAGATTTTAGACTTATTTTAATGTTAAACTGAGCTGAGCTTCTAAATTTTGCGAGTTACTTTCAATATATTCTAAATCTGAGCTTGATGAACTTTCATTTAGTTCTGATTATTTTTTGCTCGATATGTTTTCTGACTTCTGTCTGTTAAAGTTTTCTAACATTGGTTTGTTAATTTAAATATAACATTTTTGTATTAAAATTTGTTTAAAATTAAAAACGGGGAATAGATAATTATTAAATCGCATAAAATCTTAAAATAAATTTTAAAAATATTCGATTTTGTCGAATAATTCGAGACAAAAAAACCGGATTGTCGAATAACTCGAAAACCGTCCTTTTGTAAAAACCGGTTTAAAAAAACCGGAAAATTTTAAATAAACCGGTTTTTCGAATAATAGCCTTATATGGGAGCTATGACCAATTATGAACCGATCACCATAAAATTAGGTCGTGTGATTTATGTCTACATTAAAGTTTACTATGTTGAATTTTGTGAGTATACCAACATTTTTAAGCGATTTATGCACGTTAAAGTGATTTTCGGAAGCGGGTCTATTTGGGAGCTATGACTAATTATGGACCGATCGTAACAAAATTTGGTGACATGAATTTTGTATATATAAAACTTATTTGGAGCGCAATTTGTGGAGATACATATATAAATTAAACATTTATGACCGATAAAGTCCAATTTCGGAAGGACATTTGTATGGGGGCTAGGTGAAATAATGAACCGATTTCATCCAGTTTCAATAGGCTTGGTCCATGGGCCGAATAAATAATATGTACCAAATTTGATCGAAATATCTTCAAAATTGCGACCTGTACTCTGCGCACAAGTTTTACATGGACAGCCAGCCAGCAAACCGACCAGACGGACGGACGGACATTGTTTAATCGACTCAGAAAGTGATTCTATGTCGATCGGTATACTTTAAGGTGGATTAATATTTTTGGGCGTTACAAACATCTGCACAAACGCATAATACCCTCCCCACTATAAAAATAAAAATTTTAACAGTTGTACTTATTGTGTATTAGCGAAAATGCTCCAGGGGCGGCGCTATGAGGGCTACCTTCCACATGTAAAATTTTTAAACACGTGCCATTCTGGAGCATTTGAAGGGTCCATACTCCTTGTCTACGCCCACGTCAAATTATATCCAGCCGATTTATTTCCAAAAAAGTTTGACTGTACCCTAATGTGTGGTGTTGAACCACAAACATCTCGTTTGTTAGTCAAAATAGAAGCTGTGCTGAGTAACAACCACTCATTTCCAAATAATGTATGTGGTAAGTAGTAGCCATTACCAAAATTCAAAAAAATGTTAGCTTGGTATTAGCATTTGTATTGATTTTTGCAAAAATTATCCTTCGATTTTTTATGCTTTTTAGTTTTGCTTTTGTTTTGTGTTTTATTAGTAGTTATGAGAAAAAAAATTTCCTTAAAATTACAAAATCATAATTTAGCAATCCAAAGTAACATTCTGAAATTAAATATTTAATAAAGGCTAAGAAATGTTTTATCAAATTTGTGATTAAATACAAAATTGCATCGAAATTCAAATCGGTACCCAATGCTAACCAATAACACAGTGCAACAAATGAAGACTTTTGCAAAAACACATGAACTGAACATTAACCCATTTCGCTCCGGTAATTATGACCCCCTGATTGCAAATATCTTTTCGTTTTCCCAGAAAAGCCAGTTCAAAATTTCGAACAGTTAAGTTTACACATACATATGTGATGTCCTGCAGTTGCATGTAAATCATAGTTTTTATATATGTTGGCAATAATTTCTCATGTTTATTATTTTAATTTTATTTTTATAACCTTCACCTTCGTGAGAAGGGTATATATAAGTTTGTCATTCCGTTTGTAATTTCTACATTTTTCATTTCCGACCCTATAAAGTATATATATTCTGGATCCTTATAGATAGCGGAGTCGATTAAGCCATGCCCGTCTGTCTGTCTGTTGAAATCAATTTTCTGAAGACCCCAGATATCTTCGGTATCCAAATCTTCAATAATTCTGTCAGACATGCTTTCGAGAATTTTGCTATTTAAAATCAGCAAAATCGGTCCACAAATGGCTGAGATATGAGGAAAAAACCAAGACAACCTCGATTTTTGACCTATATCTGGATTACTAAGACATTAATATAGACAATATGGATATTTAATGATAGATATTTCAAAGACATTTGCAACGACGTATATAAGACCATAGTAAGTTGGACCTACAATTTTTTTCACAAAAAAAATTGAAAAAACAAAAAAAAATTTTTTAACATTTAAAAAAAAAAAATTTTTAAATTAAAAAAAAAAAATTAAGAAAATCGAAAATTTTTTTTTCCAAAAATTAAAAAAACAACTGGAAAAAAAATTAAATTTTGTTTAACTAAAAATATTTAAAACTTTGAAGTATAATTTGGTGAAGGGTATATAAGATTCGGCACACCCGAATATAGCACTTTACTATTTTTAAAAATTAATTTACAAAGTGCCAATTTTTAGACATTTTTTTTAATTTAATGTAATTGCAGAAATTTGCCCCTAGCAACGAGGGGGAGGGGTATGGTCACGTCGGGATATAGTTTTTTATTAGCTAAAAGATGAGACTTAACATTCATACAAAATTTACAAAAATCGAACAGCGGAGCAAAATGGGTTAAAGATTCGATTGTATTACAAACGGCTAGTAAAACCATATACTAAGTTTGTCGATTTTGGTGATAAATTTTTTTTATGGGCCTCCAAAAATTCTGAAAATCAGTGGGTCCTCGAAAAAAGTTGTCATCAGTTTATTGGTGATACCGCTTAACTATATAAGGCAATAATATAGCTAAGAGTACATTGATGACACGCTTTTGGATTTTTTTTAGTTTCAACTTTGACCCCAACTTCGAAAATTCAACTAAAATGTGCAACCTCTAAAGGTTATCCGATATTGCTAAAATTTTCAGCAGATTAGATTTGATTCACAATAATTTGTGTGTTCTTTTATTTAAGTTATTTTTTACACCATATAGTTTTTGTAACTTTTGTCTCTTAACACCTTTTTCACTTAAGCAAATGCTTAGAAGTCATTTGCATTTATTATCTGGGTATTGTCTTAAACATCATTAAAATTTCTTTAAAACTACAGTCTTTTGTACATTTGATTAATATTTAAATATTTATTATATTTTGTTTTTATTCAATTTTGTTTACCACTTTCATGTTTATTTTTTTATTATTTAACACTGAAATCCTTAGCAATTTGAAAAACAGGCAACGAGTTTTTGTAAAATTTCAAATATATTTGATTGTTTTTTTTTATTTATTTTTTTTTTTCAAGTTTACAGTTTACAACAGTTTCTTTATCGCGTACTTGTCGTACTAAAGTTTTTTTCAAATCTCAATAAACTTTTATAGAAATTGAGTTGAGGTGTCGATGTCGATGCCTGTAAGTCTCTCAATACCGACTGCGATTTTTCGTTTTAAAAGAAAACAATTTAAATAAATTTATATATATAGAGTCAGGTCTTTAACCAAATTTGGCATGTATTTAATAAATAAAAAAAAAATTATAACGTCTTTGGTAAAAAAAAAAATATATTTTATAAATGATGGAAGCTGCTTCATTGTTGGGGCGCAAAAACCAGCAAAAAAAAAGAAGATAAACGTTGAAACTTTGATGATTTGAAATGCTTTTTCGTCATCATCTTCAGCTTAAAACAATAGACTGGGCTGAAATTTATGTTGCTTCAATTGATTTAACTCTGGGGCTTGTAATAGTAGAAGTGGTTGGTAGTGGTGGTGGCTGGAATTAGTAGTTGTGTTAGTTAGTTAGTTGTACCAACTAATGCTTGCCTCTGTTGCTGGCAGTTTGCCTGTCTGTCTGTTTTTGGCGGCACCTCATCATCATGTCTAAATGCTGTCTATGATGCGGATGACTACCGCTGCTGATGTTGATGATGATCGATAGCTTTTGTATTGTTTTTTATCAGTTTAAAAATAAAATAATATTTCAAGCAGGGTGTGTTTATAGATTCAACTTATTATTATTTTTTTTTGCTACAATCTTTTTATATTTTATTTAATATACAGGTTCAAATATTTCAATTAAAACAATGAAAATAAATAATAATAATAATCAAAGGTATCTGTTGATTTAGAAATACAAATTTACAG
Source organism: Calliphora vicina (assembly GCF_958450345.1). Taxonomy (NCBI): domain Eukaryota; kingdom Metazoa; phylum Arthropoda; class Insecta; order Diptera; family Calliphoridae; genus Calliphora; species Calliphora vicina. The sequence continues at coordinate 95,654,404 of NC_088784.1, read as the reverse complement.
CAGCATTTTATATGTAAAAAATAAAAAAAAACGACAACCATATTATAGCCGTATGTTTTAGCAATTCAATTTTATCGTCAACTTTATCAGTTGCTATCATCAGTTGCAAAAAATAAAAATAAAAAAAAAACTGAATAAAACAAGTGTTGAAATGTCCACCAGTTTTAGTTTGTTTTAAACATTTATTTGCTAATTTGAAAAAAATATATAAATATTCATTGCATAAGTTTTGCTTTTAGCTATTTTTTGCTTTTTTTTATCTATTTTAATAATCTTAAAAGTGAAGTTAACAAAACACAAAATGTAACAAATTTTGAAATTTTTTCCACACCGAAAAAATATTAAATTCATGGTGGCAAACGTGACTTTTAATATTGTCATTTGTATATGTAGATTTTTGGCAGTGTTTTAAATCAGACAAAGTTCACTCTTTGTTGCATAGGCTCTGATGTTTTGAAATTAGTTTTTTATAGGATTTTGCAAAAATTATGTTAATAAGAAAGTTTTATATTTCTATACAGAATTATCCTTTCAACAACATATAAAAAGTGAATAACTACTAGCAAAGTAGTCATTATCGCTAAAAAAACGAAATGTCATATTAGTTACAAAGTAGTAGGGGTTCTGTTGCGTGTATGACTTAAAAATGAGGGATTAACAATAGATGGCGTATCTTTTGAAAATGTCGAATTTTGTACTAACAAAGCGTTATATGCGGAAAGTTTCGCTCGACTTCTTTAATTTGAAACACGCTATGAGAATAAAAAAAGATGGAAATAAATCTGTAACTTCTAAACCCTCAGCGAGTAAATTCTCAGCGAGTTGTTTAGTTTTCCCTAATTTATTTGACACGTAAAAAACATAAGGTAGACATGTTATATATCAATGGATAGAGGATTTTGTCTATTTTTCAAAAATGTATATAACTTTTGACAATTAAAAAATTCATGGAATAATTTTTTGAAAAATATGAAAAAAAAGTTTTTTTTTATGAAATTTTGCATAGATACAAATTTTTCAAATTGAAATAAAATTTTTATTTATGAATATTTTTTAATGAAATTGCACAGTTATGTAGATTTTTCTATTTAAAATGCAAAAATGAAAATTTGTTATCAAGTATTCCGCAATTCCTAAAAAAATCTTGAAAAATCCCAAAAATGGGATTTTTTCGTTTTTTGGCTATAATATCCATACCGGGGGCGCGGTTAACGGAACCCTTTACAAAATAATTAAGAACTTATTGGGCCATCTAAAATAGGTTACTATATTTTGATATCGAGTATGCGATTTGAGAATTTTTGCCCTAAAGTTGAATTTTACATAAAAAATAATCATTTTTTGAATGGACCTGCCGTCGGTATCAAAAATTAAAAATTTTTTTTTCATTTAAAATATTTGGCGTAAAGTTAGCTTTTCAAAAAGTACAAATTCATTATACATCCTGTTAGAAATTTTTTAGATAACTTAAAAAGAATAAAAGTACTTTTTTCTCAAAAAAATTGCGAAAAATCGCCTTTTTTAATTTTTTTAAATTCAAATGAATATAACTTTGTACTCAGCCATGATTTTTAAACACTTCTTTCTTTATTGTTAATTCTATGAAAGAAAAATGGATAAAATCGGGGAATACTTGGAACCGCGGTCACCAAAAAACTGGAGTAGGGTGGGTAAAAATGTTGAAAATTTAATTTTCAAATGCGAATATCTCCTAAGCTATATAGTTACGAGGAGGTTTTATGTAGTGCTCAACGAGGAGATTCTACAAACGAAGAAATAGGATCATACCCGAGGTGTCCTACTTTGGGAACCACTGGTCCCGCTCCTGGTGGGCTCATGAGGTCCAAATTCAAAACTTAAACTCCACTACAAGATTATTGTCAACAAGAGCTTGCAAAATCATTGTGAGCTACTCAAAACGTTTGCAGCAGGATTCATCCACAAACAAGGAAATGGCGTACCATACGAATTAAAGCCGAGACATCTTGAAAGACTATTTTGCATGTCCGAAATTTTGCACTGACTTATTACTTTTGGTGAAAAATGGATCCATTACGATAACCCGAAGCGTACGAGATCGTATGTGAAACGCAGACAACCAGCCAAATCGACATCAAGTATCCATGGCGATAAGATAATCACAGGGAACCAATACCGAATGCAGCTGATTTATTTTAATCGAACATTGACCTAAAACCGACCAGAATATATGGCCAGACATGAAACCGTAATATTCCATAATGACAACACACTTCCACATATTGCAATACCTGTTAAAAACTATTTAGAAAGAAGTGGTTGGGAAGTCGTGCCTAAACCGCCTTATAGTCCAGACCTTGCCCCTTCCGACTATTATTTGTTTCGATCTATGCAGAATGCTCTCTCTGGGATACGCTTCACTTCAGAACAGAGTATTTGAAATTGACTTGATTCGTTCTTGACCTCAAGAGATGAGCAGTTCTTTTGGTTCGCAATCCATAAGTTGCCAGAAATATGAGAAAGGGTCATAGCTAATAATGACCAACACTTTGAGTAAATTTATAATGTACAAACTCAAGGTTTTTTGAATGACTAAGAGTATTTATTAAAATTTTATTGGGAACAATATAGATTGGTCTTTCGTCAAGAGCTTCCTATATTTAAACTTAAATAAAACAAAGTGCGTGTGAGATAACATCGAAATTTTATGGCATGGATTATATTGGCTTTGAGGGCCGCTGTTGTTTGTGGATTATTCGCATAGATCTGCGACTTAAGAAAAACGCACAAACAAAACAGTTTAACGGGGTCAAATTCGCACGATGTCAGTTCACATCACCTCATCTTGTTGAAACCACATGACGTTGGTGTCTATATCATCCCAGTCAGGCCAAAATATGTTGGTAATCAGCAACCTATAGCGCTTGCTGTTAACGGTGATGACCTGGCCAATGCATTTCTTAGAGAAATGTGGACCGATGACGCACAGTTCTTTGTTCAGTGGACAAAATTCAAAAACAAGATCATGTCATTGATGTTAATGAAATTTATATTTTTGAATAGACAACTAAATAACGCATTCGTGTAAAAAAGATTTTTTATAAATATCTTTTTTTGTCCATTGCCTATATGAAAACAAAGCACTGTGTGACGCCTCCAGCCCAAAATGCTCACCAAACAGTAACATTTTTGAGATGCATTACACGCTCTTGGATCTCATGCCGATTCATATCATCCCAAATTGCACATTTATGTTTGTTGACGTCCCATTCCTCCAAAAGTGGTCCTGATCACTGAAAATGATTTTTTTTTATTAAAATTAGGGAAAGTTTCCAACTACTCCAGTGGCCATTCAGTGGGGGTGCAGCCCCAAGTCAGGACACAAACTTCGCCAAGTTGTAATCTGCGAAAGGCCGATGTTTACGGACAGCGGCGATGTTTTTTGTAGATCTTGCGTTTCGTCGACGTATTGATTCATTGTTTACTGAACCAGTGCACTTAACCCTCTAACCCGAAAGAGTGCATCTAGGCAGGCATTACAAATTTTCTCAAAAAGTAATTATAATTTGTTTAAATTTAACTATGACTTTAGTTCAGGGAAAGGCAAAACATGGGCGCCGCGTTTTTCATTTACTCTTCTCTTACGTACGTGTACACACGCATTGTAGAGAAATAAACAACTTTTAATCAGTCTAGCTTGAGAACTCAAACAAGCAGGTTGTGTATCGTTTTTTTATCGCACAATTTAAGAATCAGCGTTGCCAGTGAAAAAAAAATGTCCCAACTTTTGAAGATATATGATGAACAATATGAGATTTTACATTTTTAATTGGGGAAAAGAGACGAAAGTTTACTGGCAACACCGATTCGTGGTGAGAGCGGAGAGAGTGTATAACTAATACAGTCGTAAAATGCAATAGTATAGGTTGCCTTTCCCTGCTTTAGTTACAGATTTGTTAACATTTCCCTCGAAGGCCGAAATGAATTCTGAATTTTAGTTTTTGTTCTGTCAGCTGTTTTGCGAGTGATGTCATAACTTTAGCACGTGAAATTTTGTGTGTCATGTTTTTTTAAAAAAAAAATCAAAATTCAAAATTTTTTTATTAGTCCCTTTTCATTAGTTTTTCAATAAAATCGTATCATAATTATTGTTTTTTACGCCTAAACCGTCAACAATGCCTTGAGGCACTATTCACCTTTTTGCACCTGGTTCCTAAACTTAATTTACAAATTATTTTCTGATGGTTACTCTGAGTTTATTGGGTCATAATTACAACTTTTTTTTATCTTTTTAAAGTTTGCGGGTTATAGGTTAACCAGCTTACTGCGAATCGTCCTCTCGGCAGGACATTTATGGCGACCGTCATATGCGCGAAGCTCGTCAAACTTTGCCCGAACAGATCACCCATTTTGATAAAACAATTTTATAATTTACACTTGTTGTTGAGTGCTATGTCCGACCATGGTGGTTTGGTAAAACAAACTGAGTAAATGACGGCTGCTATCAACATTCCGTAATAGTGGCATATTTTGATCCAAAACTTTTTACTGGTTCAACCTATTTTTTTAATGTTTTTACACCTAAATAAGCTATTTGTGTATCGGTTTCTAATTTTTTTAACCATCGGACGGACGGACATATTTTGGTTGTAACGATTTGGCCCATTTTCAATACCAAACATTTCAGATAAAAAAAGAATATTTCATCATTTAGCTCCTTCCCTCTGTCCCTATCGTTCCTTCAACTGACAAACGGACGGACATAGCTATATTGTCTAAGAATTTCAAAACCACCCAGAATATATATACTTTTCTGGGTCAAACATAATGACAAAATCAATATACCCCCCAAGAAATATCTACATAAAAGATAAGTAGGGGATGATTTTTATAATTGTTTTCTATTATTTTTCCCTCACTGTATAAGTATTTCACAAACAAAGTTTATAATTTTGTCTCAAAAACTACATCAAATTATTGCTAAATAATTAATTTGCTATAAAAAATTATTGCTACAAAAAGCCGGAAGTAAAATTTAACCAACTTTGTTTACTATTACATCATAGATTGAAGATATTAATTAAAACCAATAAAATATAACTACGCAAGTTCATCTTAAACCCCATATATATAAATATGCAACAGAAACAAACATATTTTTATTTAAAAAATAATAAAAAAACTGAATGATGACAGTCAAAGTGATGACACTAAATTCAAATGATTAATGACTGCGATCACAAACGCTTAACGATCGCAAAGCGAGAAAAAAAAACGCAAATATTTTAACTACTCATGGTTAAAAGCAAAGAGTAAAAATAGAAGCGAATAAATAAATTCAAATACTTTTAAATACATGTGATAGCCTGAAAATATCTGGAGCCGAATTATCATAGTCATGATTGTGTAAAATGTATCGTAATTTTCTCACTATAAATCTGCAACAGAAATTAAAATATTTTTATTGGAAACAGTAAAACAATAAATGAGGACAGTCTAATGAGTTTTATTTTTAATACAGCAGCCTGGAAATACCTTGGATTGACTAACCGCAATTGTGATCGAGTAATTTTCGTTTTTGAGACTATAGCACTCGATATTGAACAAGAAATCCAATAGATTTGATTAAACTATCATTCGATCATGAATGCCTTAATTCGTCACCTGACTTAATTAACTTATTAATATTTTACGCTCATCTTCTTTTCTAATACCATTCTCTAACTAGTTTTTTTCCTTTACTTAAATACTTAATTAAAATATTATTTTAAAGCAACAAAACAATTACTAAACCTCCACTATTTATACATATTTCTTGACACTACAAAAACAATAAACATTCACCTAAAAACGTCTGTATTTTCTAATGACAAACCACAAACTGCCATGACGAGGGTGACGATGATGATGACAGTGAGGTTGATGTTGCTGCTGCTACAGCTACTGTTTTTGTTGATGATGGTGTTAGTGCAACGCCTAATTATATGCAACAATAAACTAACCAGCCAGCACAACAAAACTTTATGCTGCTTTTTTCATATTGTACTTGGCAAAACTCTAACTATAACTAGCATTAAATTTTATTAAGGATGAGAAAGTGTACGGAAAAAACACATTAAATAAGCGGTTAGAAAGTTTTGTGTTTTGTTAGTTAGTCTCTAGCTAACACAACAAAAAAACACAAAAGAAGCTCAACAAAAGATACAAAAAAAAACATTAATTTATTTAATTCCACCTGGCAACACCTTTATTTTTGGCGGAGACAAAAACCGGAAACAAACTAAACCCAGACAGACAAACATGCAGACAACCAGCCATTGTTAATACATATGTATGAATGTATGTTTGTTTGTATGCAGTTGAGAGTTGGGCTTTGGTAACCTTTATCACTATAACTACCACAGAAGTGAAGTTTTTTAACGTGTTCTTTACATCGTAAGTATTCAGTTGTAGTTGCTGTTGTTTTTAAGTGAAAAATGCAAATGTGTAAATTATTTCTTACTTAGAGAAAACGTACTGTACATTCTCTTACAATTGTGGTGGCAGCAGAAACTTTTTCTGGAGCCGCCATTAAGTACGTAGAAAAACGTAACAAAAGCGTTTTAAATTAAATTGTTATGCTGGGGGAAAAAGGGGCTGGAGTAAGTTTTCAGGGTTTAATATTCAGCACCAAAATAAATAGCCTCATGTAACGACTGAACTGAAAAAAGTTTAAGTCTTCAATTTCAACAATTTGCTTACTGAAAACAGTTGACTGTGCACACACATTACAACAGCAAGCAGCAATCGATTTTGTTTTTTTCCAGCAGCCAAACGAATCAGCAGCCGCCATGTTTCAGTTTTCAACTCTACCGAACTGATTACACGACTTCAGCAGCAAAAACATTTCTGTGTGTGCTGCTTACGCATTGTCAGTTTCGAGTTTTGTTTTTGGTACTACGCAGCGTAACAAAAACTGCTAGCTCGACTGAATAGTACGACTGGCTAGTTTGGCTGGTTGGTTAGAATTTGTTTTTGTATACACTTTGTGAAGCTAAGTTGTATCGTATGGTTTTTGTGTTTACATTTCACACAGAAAATTTAAGTATTGTTATTGTTAATAGAGATAAATGCAAAATTCTTGTTTTTTCAGAAAAAAATTTAATATGCAATATATATATTCGATTAACATTAAATTTGATTTCATTACATTTATAAATTTCATAATTTTTCATTATTAAAAATTAAATTAATAAATTAAATTACTACATATCGATGGCTTAATATAAAAAAGGCGTAACTCGATTTTTTGTTAATTTACTGGAGAAGGAAAAAACTTAATAAAATCCATAAAATTTTAGACACAAGAAAAGTTTTAATGCAATTTTGAATAAGAAGACACTTCACATTTTATTTCTCATTTAAAATATATTTATTTTTATTTCAATGAAGTTATTTAATATAGCCTTTTTACATTGATATTTTTGAAAAAAAAATTAGTTACTATTTTCATGGTATGTTCCGTACTTTTCTTCTACTATTCAATATATACAACTTTGCTTCAGCCACAAAAGAGATATTCCGTACGGTATACGAGATATAACCGTGCTAAAATATAGAAAAAGTGATAAAAATCCACCTTGAGCAGCCAACTTGACAAAACTAATGATACAGAAGTCCTTATTTTTGGGGCTACTTTCACGTGCAATTGTCAGAATTGAGTCCCAAAGCAATGGACTGAAAAATGTTGTACTGTGTTAGTCAATATAAAATATAATAAAAAACAAGTAAGAAAGTATGGTCGGTCAAGCCCGACCATATAATACCCTACACTAAGTAAAAGAGCAAAAAAAATCTTTCTTTTAAAATTTCATTAATTTATATTTTTGAGTGATTTTCGGAAGTGGGCTTTATATGGGGGCTATGACCAATTATGGACCGATCACCATGAAATTAGGTCGTGTGATTTATGTCTATATTAAAGTTAACTATGTTGAATTTTGTGTGTTTACCAACATTTTTAAGCGATTTATGCACGTTAAAGAGATTTTCGGAAGCGGGTCTATATGGGAGCTATGACTAATTATGGACCGATCGTAAAAAAATTTGGTGACATGAATTTTGTGTATATAAAACTTATTTGGAGCGGAATTTGTGGGGATACATGTATAAATTAAACATTTATGACCGATAAAGTCCAATTTCGGGAGGACATTTGTATGGGGGCTAGGTGAAATAATGGACCGATTTCAGCCAGTTTCAATAGGCTTGGTCCTTGAGCCGAAGAAATACTATGTCCCAAATTTCATCGAAATATCTTAAAAATTGCGACCTGTACTCTGCGCACAAGGTTTACATGGACAGCCAGCCAGCCAGCCAGCCGACCAGACGGACGGACGGACATCGTATAATCGACTCAGAAAGTGATTCTAAGTCGATCGGTATACTGGTTGGCTGGCTGGCTGGCTGGCTGTCCATGTAAACCTTGTGCGCAGAGTACAGGTCGCAATTTTGAAGATATTTCGATCAAATTTGGTAAATATTACTTTTTCGGCCCAAGGACCAAGCCTATTGAAACTGGCTGAAATCGGTCCATTATTTCACCTAGCCCCCATACAAATGTTCCCTCGAAATTGGACTTTATCGGTCATAAATGTTTAATTTATCTATGTATCTACACAAATTTCGCTCCAAATAAGTTTTATATGTATATACAAAATTCATGTCACCAAATTTTGTTACGATCGGTCCATAATTAGTCATAGCTCCCATATAGACCCGCTTCCGAAAATCACTTTAACGTGCATAAATCGCTTAAAAATGTTGGTATACACACAAAATTCAACATTGTTAACTTTAATATAGACATAAATCACACGACCTAATTTTATGGTGATATGTCCATAATTGGTCATAACTCCCATATAAGGCCCACTTCGGAAAATCACTCGAAAATATAAATTATTGATATTTTAAAAGAAAAATATTTTTACTCATTTACTTGGTGTAGGGTCGGGCTTGACCGACCATACTTTCTTACTTGTTTTTTATTCTAAATTTATTAATTAATAATTTTATTAAATTTATTTTAGTATTTTTAATTAAGATATAATAAATATAAGAATTTCCTATTTATTTCTATTAACAATAATAACATTTAAATTTCCTCTGTGATATGTAAACACAAAAACCAAAAAATCATACGATTCAACCTAGCTTCATAAAGTGTGTGTTGTTGTACACACATTTTATACAACCAGCCAAACTAGCCAGTCGTACTATTCAGTCGAGCTAGCAGTTTTTGTTACGCTGCGTAGTACGAAAAACAAAACTCGAAACTGACAATGCGTAAGCAGCACACACAGAAATGTTTTTGCTGATGAAGTCGTGTAATCAGTTCGATAGAGTTGAAAACTGAAACATGGCGGCTGCTGATTCGTTTGGCTGCTGGAAAAAACAAAATCGATTGCTGCTTGCTGTTGTAATGTGTGTGCACAGTCAACTGTTTTCAGTAACCATGTGATCAAAAACTGAAACTAGTTACTTTTTTTTAAGCATGAGACTGTAAAAAGTCAACTATTCAGTAAAATGCGACTGCTTTTAGTAGTTCTTCGAAACCCTGTAAGTTTTCATGAATTTTACATTGTAACCCAATAAACACATACAAGGGATTTGTAATTAAATACATTTTCTTCTCTATATGAGGAGAATTTGTCAAGGACGGCATTTTGTTGTATACACGGACGATTGCTTAATACTTCATCAAAGACATTTCCAACGTTTCGAAGAATTGCAATAACCTGGTACAGTCAAAGATGTCGAAAGCCGAATAAGAAAGCCAATTGGAGATTTCACATAACTTAACCAGGTCTGGAACCTTACTATACATTAGAGTGTCCCTTAGAATTAAATATTTTGAAATGTTGACACGGTACCCGCTGGAAACTTTCGTAATGACCGAAAATACCACCAAAAAAATTGTTAAGCTTGTTCTAAGAAGAGCAACCCGTGCCGACTTCCGATTTAGTTTTGAGGTGCATTTACAAGAGGAAAAATACATTTTTTCAGTTTTTTTTAAAAAAATTTTCCTATTAAGTAATTACTTTTGCAATTTAATTTAAAATAATCAAAATGCGTATGCAATTGTCGTTCTAATGAGATATAAAAGACAAAAATTGGTTAAAAAATGTTAAAGTTATTAAAAAATCGCCAGGCCATTAACGTGTCTCAGGCCACTAGAACAAGAAATGTAGGAACAAAATTAACATACTTTGAGAAGTATTAAAACAAAAGTTTATTCTTACTTAAAATATATCTAAAGAAATTGGACAGAAAATATGCTTAGGAGCAGGGCCATTAACTCAAATATGGGCATTGGTAGGACAAGGAAAGTTGTGACAAGAGCACACCACAAGGTGGTGTCATCTCTCCACTTCTGTGGAATCTTGTCGTAAATAAAATCCTTTTCAGGCTCAGCAGGATAGGTACCAAAGTAGTCGCATCTGCTGACGACGTTGTGCTTCTTATTCAGGGTAAGTTTCTTCCCACAATAAGTGAACTCATGGAATCAGCTCTCAGCGTTCTGCTATCATGGGCCAAGGAAAACGGTCTAGGTGTTAATCCTGCCAAGACCGAACTGGTTCTTTCCACCAGGAGATATAAAACTCCAGAATTTAGACCTCCACGACTGGATGGTACTTTTCTGAAGTTTTCAAGCGAAGCCAAATATCTCGGCGTAATTTTGGACTCTAAGCTCTCGTGGAAACGTAATGCTGAGAGTCGAATGAAGAAGGCTTTATGTGCCTTCTATATATGTAAGAAAACCTTTGGGAAGAGATGGGGTCTTAAACCATACATTGTACACTGGATGTACACCGCGGTCATAAGACCTATTTTGACCTATGTGGCTCTTGTTTGGTGGAAATTGGTAGACACTAAGACTCACCTTTCTATTCTAAACAAGGTGCAAAGATTAGCATGTCTTGCAATTACTGGCTCTATGAATTCTACCCTTCAGGCCAGTCTAGAGACGATGCTAAATATAACTCCCTTTGATATATATATCAAATGCATTTCTGCTAAGTCTGCTCTACGACTTAAACAGTCGAGCGGACTAAAGCATGATCGTATTGGTCATGACACCATCCTACAAAAGATAGGCAGGCCAATCATAGGGCGGGAAACGGACTACATAATACCTACACCGAATTTTGACAGAACTTTTAAGACCAGAATACCGACAAGGGATTATTGGGCCGCGAACTCTGTCCTAAGGGATGACGTGATCTCAATCTACACTGATGGTTCAAAGACAGAAAGAGGCAGGGGCTCGGGAATCTTCTCAGATGAACTGGACCTTTTGATGTATTTTCGATTACCCGATACCTGCACGGTTTTCCAGGCAGAGATTTATGCCATCGATACAGCCGCGAGAAGAATCCGAGAACTGAATCTCGAAAATTCGACTATCCATATCTACTTGGACAGCCTTGCATCAATCAAGGCTCTTAACTCCAACGTGATCAGGTCGAAATGTCTTCTCAATTGTATCAAATCACTGGCACAACTGACACAACATCACGTCGAGTTGATATGGGTTCCAGGACACGAGGGCATCCGGGGAAATGAAGTATCTGATGAGTGCGCAACCAACGGGTCGTCCCTGGACGTATCTCTAGTGCAAAGGGATATTCACACTCCCCTGGTGACAGTATCGAGATTGATAGATGAATGGACTTTGAGCGAGATGGAACTCAGGTGGTCAAATATCATCACTTGTAGAATATCCAGAATGCTCTGGACCAATCTGACAGAGGATAGAACTAGGACTCTTTTGTATCTTAGTAGGAATTCGATCAGACTTCTTACGGGTATAATTACTGGGCACTGTATGATTGGACATATGTCGGAACGTATGGGTTACCCACGTTTAGGGTTGCCAGCCTGGCTGGACTTGGCTGGATTGTCCAGCTTTTTTTATGCCTGTCCAGTTTCAAGCTAAAATTTCATTTGTCCAGCTAAATAGAAATTTTCAACATAATATCTATATTATTTATTACTTCATATTTACTTACTACTAAGAAGAAAGAAAAAAATAATGGCAAACAGTTTTAGGGGAATACGTTTCATATGGAATTTCTGATAATGACGACAATGAAGAAGAATATAAAAATTAAGGATTATCAGAAGCATTTTTATATTTTATGCAAAACTTAATGAGGAATTTCATACAATATTTTAGCTCTTGAGAATGACTCTTGTACAGTTTTAGAGTTGCTCGATATAATGACCGTACTAATAAATAGCCTCAAAAGTAGAAAACAAATTTTTTGGCACCAAAGTTAACAGCATTTCGAAAAAAAATTTTCCTAATGAGCAAAAAACTTTAAGGGCCATTATTAAAACTTGCCGTTATAGTTAAAGTTACCTTTAAGGGTACCTTTTTCTATTGATTAAAGTTACCTTTAACTATAACGGCAAGTTGTAATAATGGCCCTAAGACTGAAGTAGAAGACTTTTTAAAAACAGCGGTCAGCTATTTAGAAAATCGTTTTTTAAAAAATAGCATTTTTAAATTTTAAAAAAACATATTTTCTTGGGTAGATTTACAAAAACTTCCGCAAAACCTTCAAATATCTGAAGAAATAGATAACGATAAACTATACATATATCGATTACTGCAGCCTTCGTGAAGTTTATAAACAAATACCAAGAGATTTGTCAAATGATATGGTCCTATATTTTTACCAAACGTGAAAGTAATGATTTTAAGAAAAGTTGTATGTATCGTATTTTCAATACCAGTAAGCATAGCTTTTTGTGAAAGACTTTTTACTACTTTAAACAATCTTTATACTAAATAAATATACCGAATGTCATTCGACCTGATTAGAGCTGAAATATTAATACGAACGAATGAAGTTTGTAAAGATTTTCAAAATGGTTTACAAACCTCTAAGTTGGAAATAGGCCAAAATCCGTAAGTTCAAAAACGAAATAAAGTGGCAGTGTTTTGTATTTAATAATATAAATATGTATATGACGGACTGAACCGAACAAATTTAATCATAGTTAAATAAATTTTAAGGAATGCAATGAAAATATTTTATTGTGATTTTAAATTTTTAAATAACTGCTAAAAAAAACACTTTTTGTAAAAACTTGAAAAGCGACCAAGTGGGGGTTGTAACCCCCGTTTTCAAAGATTTTGAAACACCCTCAAAATTTTGAGTTATTTTGAAAAAACTGTTTTACGATAGGTCGTAGTTCTCACACATTTTTAGAACGAAAAAAACAGTTATGGTTATGGAAAGGCAAACAATTAAGCTTTCATAAAATTTATGCATAAAATGTAAGAACATTTTATATACACAGAAAAAAGTTTCAACATAAATATTATGGCGCATATTCATAAATCATAACTAAAGTCGGAACTAGTAAAACAGAAACTAAAAAATAGTTCATAGATAGTTGTAGATCTTATTCACAATTCATAACTAGCTTAGTTACTGCTTTGACATGTAGATAAACCAAAATATCGATAATATTTCGATCGATATATACTGCAATTAATTAAAAGGCTTAGAAAGCTATTAAAAAACTATTTTTGTTCTCTAAAAAGTACATACAAAATTTATAGTTGTAATTTGTATGTAAATCAATTAAAATAAGGGCATGTAAAATTAAATTTTTCAATAGAATGTTGTTGACAAAAAAAACACATCTCTAGATTATTTTGTTTTTGTATACATGTATTAAAATGAAATCAATCAGCTGTTTTTTTGTAGTGTATTAGTAGTTGGCATTTAGTTACAACTTTACCCATGATTAAGTGCTAACTAATTGTGCTGAAAGTAACCAATTGTGAATAACTTAAATTGGTACTTAAAAAAGTTAACAATTGGTGATCGTTTATGAATATGCACCTATGATTCGATTTCATTGATTTCAATTCATAACATTTATAAATAATTTCTTAAATAGTATGATTTTTTTCATATTTTATGTTTTGGCTTGAAAAATATAATTTTAATTTCATTTATATTTTTATGTTGTTCAAAAATGTTTGAAATTTTTCATGGAAAATTTTTAGTTTTTTTATGATTTTCAGCTACAAAATGAGACAATATGCGCGAAAATGATTAAATTTATTTAAGTGGATGAAATGCTTTTATGTTTATGAATGTTTTATTATGTTTAATGATAATTTTTAAGTTTCAGATATTCTTTATTTATCTTAAAATATTTTCAAATATATGGCTATTAAGCAAATATTTTTGCACTAATTCATTATATACAATTATAATGCAATTTATTAAAACATTTACGTAAAAAAAGCAAAAATTTCCATCATGTACAATTTTATAATATTTATGAACATGTTCTTATTCTGAATGAAAAAAGTTTGGGAAAAAGAAGTCATGTTCGATTAATAATATTTAGTACAAAATTCATTCCAATTATGAATTTATTTTTTCTGTGTAGAAAAAACGAGACATTACTTGTTAAATCGGTTTAAATTTGCAAAAGTTTATAAACTTTTTCGAAAAAGTTCGAAAAAGTTTTTGACACAATTTGTAATGTACTCAACCAACACGACCTATTATAACCCACACAGAGAAAACTGTTTCGTGATAACAACCGAATTTGTTGCCAATCGAATGATTTGGTTGCACACATAGAATTTTTCTGTCCTATCAACAGAAAGTCAGTTGATAAAGAAGAATTACGGTTGAAGCAACCAAACTATAGTTCCCCCTCCCAAAATTTTGTACCCACAACTGTAAAATTGGGTCACTAAGGTAGAATCATTCGATTGGCAACAAATTCGGTTGCTATCACGAATCTGTTTTCTCTGTGCATATATGTATGTTGATTACAATGGATAAAAATATATTTTAATAAAAATTATTTACACAAAACCAAAATTAATATTTTCTCAGTAATTTTTTTAATGTCCAGTTTTTTTTTGATTTATCCAGCTTTTTAGACCCCTATGTCCAGCTTTTTGCAAATCTGAATCTGGCAACCCTACCCACGTTATAGCTACTGTAGAAGTTGTTTAGACGAAGAGGAGGAGGAATCGGTACAGCATCTTATATGTGAATGCCCAGCCCTACAAGAGCATAGACTACTAGATCTTGGTAGAGCTCTTTTCCATGATCTGTACTGTCTCAGAGATGTGTCACTAGTAAATATGATCAGGTTTATTAGAAGTACCGGTTGGTTCCCACGGGGACCACAGGAATTACATAGTCAACGAAATTAGGGAGGGAAACTATTCTCACTTTATGTACGAATTTTCAGCGTAAGGGAATAGTATTTCTAAGGGTATCACAATGGGCCACAAGGCCTCCGAGTGAACTCGCTAAATTGCGAGCAACCCACGTAACCTAACCTAAAATATATCTATATATTTACTTGTATATGAGTTTTTATCTTCATAGGATACAGTTAACCTATTCGCAGGTATAACCAAAAAAAATATTTTTTTTAACGCCAGTTTCAAAACTCCAAATTTCAAATTTTTAAACATGTTGTTAAACAAATTTCAGAATTTTTTTTATCATCACATAAGGATTTAATGACAACATAATAGGGAATAAAAATGTGAAAAAGGTATGTCAATACCTCTTATAGATTTTCCGTACCTGCGATTTAAATTTTGCGATTTTCGAGAAAAACTATTTTTTTGGCCATATTTTGGCGATGAGCCGAATTTCCTTAATGTTATGAAATTTAAGTAAAACCAATTCAGAATATTATAGTCCAGGTCAATTTAAATATAGTCTGAATGTTTTACTAAAATCGGAAAACGCTAAGCCTTAAATCTTGAGGGTCAAATGTAAAATTTTTCAATATTTGGAATTTTTCATGGAGAGTAGCGAAATATTATATATTTTTGGGCCAATTTTGATGAAACTTAAGAAAAATATAAAACGAAGTCTAGTATTTATAATAACAGTACAAAAATGTAAATTAACCCTTAATAGTACTTGGGGTCCAAATGATCCTGAACTTTTAAAATCTTAAGGGTTAATTTCCATTTTTGTACTGTTATTGTAAATACTAGACTTCGTTCGTTGCCGAAGTTATTAAAAATAAACTACGAGTTTTTGTTAACAGATGTCTTCAAAGAAACCTCTAGAAATATAAAAATTTAAAGAATAAATGTTTACTGGTCTAACTGCTTAATGAAATACTCACATAGTTTACGATTAAAAGCACAGAAAAAACCCCTATACTTGTCGTCCTGGTACTTAAGTAAAATATTCAATTAAGCAAAACTTTCAGTTTTCTACTTTTCTTACTCTCTGCCTTGAAAGACATGTAAAATGTTCAACTTTAGTTTCTTTCCCAAAAACTCTTTATACAGCATAATGCTTGCATATTGAAAAAAGGCCCAAAATTTGTGTATAACTTAAATTTAGAAAAAAAAATATGGAAAATAGTTATAAAAGGTGAAATTCTCAACATTTAGTGGTTAGAGTATATGGCCGCCTGTGTCATTGTAAAGCTGCTGTTGTAGTTTTTCCTTATTTTTTGGCAAACAAAAAGGGTTAAGGACACAACGAAAAAACGAAAAATTGTTATGCAAAATTTAAAAAATTTATAATTTATTGCTTATTGTGGTTTTTGCGGTTTTCTATTTGTGTTTGGGAGAATTTTGTTTATAAACATTTTTATTAGTTTGTGAGCAAAAAACATACATACACAAAAAGTAATGTGTTAGAAAAATGTAATTAAATTTTAATAAAATTTATTAACAAAATTTTTAGAGAATTTAATTTAAAGGATTTTTGTTGAGTTTATTTGAAAAATATATAAAATGTGTTAATCACAAATTGCACTTAGATTTTACGGTTTTTATAATGATTTTCTATTGTAAGCTTTGCTTTAAATTTACAATATTTATCTATAAATATATATAAAAGGGTAACATTACTGAATGATTCAAAATCTCTCAGCCCAAGCGCCAAAACTAATATAGATGTAGAAAACTATCTTTCCTTCTCTATCTCTCTAGCTTAACTTCCAACTTGTATAGCTCTACTTCTCTTTCTAGTTTAGTTATCTTATCTTGGTTGCGCTGCTTATCGTAATAACTCTCTCTCTCTAAATAAAATACTTCTTCCAAGTCAAATTCATTCAAAAAACTCAGGATCAATAACATTTACACTTGTCACTCTAAGTCACATTTACACTCTCACTCAGTGACTGATCTCCACAACTGAATGATTAGTGTGCAAAATGTTCATCTTATATACTCGTGTTCCTGCTCCGTTCTGTCTCCATTCATCTTAAACCCAACCCATTAACCAATCTATTGTCTCTGTCATATCAACCTAGTCGATCGTCCTGTCCCTTTTCCCTTTCAAACACTGTATTCTGTCCCATAGATATAAAGAAAATTTAAAATACATCTCTATCTCTAAAAAATTAGCAGACAGGTGTTTGGTACTTTATTTAATTTCGAACTTTTAGGAGAGAAAATGGGTAAAAACATTATTTTGGTACTAGAAACCCCTTAACACAAATATATTTTAAATCGTATTATTTACTTACCACTTCGAATCCTTGAAGGGTAAAAATGGGACAATTCATTTTATTAAAAATTAAAAATGCAGGAATTCATTTTGAAATATTTGATAACTGTAACCTTTTTCCATCTCATCTTTTGACATCATGAACGAATCTTGCCAATTTCGGATACTCTGTTCCAAAGTGAAGCATATCCCAGAGAGAGCGTTCTGCATCGATAGAAAAAAATTGTAGTCAGACGGAACAAGGTCTGGACTAAAAGGCAGGTGAGGCAAACTTTTCCCACCACTCATCTATAAATAGTTTTTAAGAGGTATTGCTAGATGTGTCTGAGTGTTGTCTCATGTCTGTCCGCATATTCTGGGCATTTTGCTGCCAATGCTCGCTTCAAACGAATCAGTTACATTCGGTCTGTCCAGATTTTAGCAGCTTATAATAGGACCCTTTTGGCCCCAGCAAATACAGCATCATTTCGGACATGCAAAGTCGTATTTCAAAGTTTCTCGGCTTCAATTGGTACCCAATTTCCCTGCTTTTGGACGAATCCAGCTGGCCCCCAACATTTTTAAATTTCTGCCTGATTAGTTCCCAATGACTTTGTAAGCCTTTGTTGGGTTTGACAACAATCTTCTTGAAATAATGCATCCAATTCTTTGTCTTCAAATTGTTTACGCTGGCCTGGGCAATCTTTGTCTTCCGAGTAAAAATCAGCACTTCTAAACCGCACTAACCATCTCTCTCACATTGAAACCGATGAGCTTTGGTGAGCAATCGGTGTGCTTCAGCGGCACTTTTTATAAATTAAAAAAGTAAAGCAAAAATTCCCGCATATGACGCTTTGTTGACAAACAGTTCGATATTGTCGAAGCAAGAAAAAACGTTGTTGTTTACACTATAATGTTCAATAACTAAATGAGAATAAATGCCATATTAGTTATTAAAAACAAAAACCGCATTCAAAAATTTTAAACATTTATTCTTATAGTACAAAAATTAATTAATATGGTTTTATTTGGAACTCAGGTGTAAATGTGTATACTGGATCATATCCGGGTAAACAGTTTGGTACTTTTTTAAAATATATTTTTTCTTAAGCACATGAAAAAGATTTGTTTCGTTTGAGACATATATTTATTACACAAATTAGAGTACTTTGAAATTTTAAACTTAGGAGGGAAAAATAAAATTGGTACTTTTTCTTTTAATGGTACCTTTGTTATTATTTACCATTATTTAACTTATATACTTAATACTTAGTTGGCTGATATGCTTCTGAGTAAAGAAAGAATCAAGGATAGTAGACTTAATTGTATTAAGGTATCAAAATGGGACAACTAAATGTACTTTTTGAATGTTATAATAATGAATTTAGATTTAGGACTCCCACAGGTCAACAGCGAAAAAGGCTTGAATAACCACTATATAGATTTGATGTACCATGTCTACACAAGAACAAAAATGGTAACTCAAAGAGGGTTAGTCCGATATTATTAAAGTAAACAACGAAAAGTTTATATTTACATAATATTTAATCTGTTTATATATTGCGTTTCAATCGGTTCAGTAGTTTCGGAGTTATAATAACAAATTGAAGCAAAAATATATTTTTGACGTGAAAATAACAAATTTTTTTTTATTTTAAAAAAATCAAAAACGGCAGAAATTATCCAGAATTATTCTTTTTTTGCAAAGCCACATGTAATAGGAACAAAATGAGATATCAGTCATAAAAACCCATGGATTCTTCTTGAATTTATTCACAAATTAATTGAATTCGCTCATTTTCACAAAATTTTACTTTTTTGTTTTTTATATGTACATAAACATGAATAGTTTATGTTCTTCTTTCGATTGATTGAATTTTGAAAACACTTTACCCATACTGTGTATAAATTTTCACATATATATTGCGTTTCAATCGGCTTAGTAATAAATTGAAGCAAAAAATATATTTTTTACGTAAAAATAACAATTTTTTGTTTTAAGAAAATCATGAAAAATAGAAAACGTCAGACATTTTTCAGATTTATGTATTACTTTATCACAAAACCACATATATTAGAAATAAAATGAGATATTGATCATAAAAATCGATGGATTTCTTTTGAATTTATTCACAGTTAAGTGAATTTGTTCATTGTCACAAAATTTTACATGTATTTTCCTTTTGTTACAATAAGATATTTTAATAATATCGGACTTATTTTTCATTAATTATGTGGAGAAAAGTCTAAAAAAAATTAAAAATATTACTTAAAAATTTAAAAGAAAAACTTTTCCATAGAATTTAAAATGAGAAATTGAAGAATCAATGGTACTACATCTATTCCACAAAAGGTGGGGTTTTGAATTTTCTATAATAATGGACCTAGAACTATGAAATTAAGCATTCATGATGCTGGCAGAGACTACAAAATTTCGAATGAGTTAGAATTAAAAAATTTATTAAAAAAGTCTTAATGATTTTAGAATTGATTCCGCAACAGAAATTTTAGCGTCTAAACTTGAACATATGCTGGCGAAATATTAGCAGAATCGCAAATAATAATCCAAATATTAACTTAGATTAAAGTGGTGTTGAAAGTGATGGCGAATGTGATTTTGAAACGGTTGTCGAAAGTGATATTTATAATGATTATGTTGAAATAGACGAAGGCCATGATCTTAATATATATATAAGTGATGCTATTAACCGCGTACGTAAGTGTTACAAAATATTTCATAAATGATAAACACAAAATATTGCAAACTTCGTTTTGTTGCAAGAAAAACATGTAGTTCGTCTTATACATGATGTTAAACATCGTTGGACATCTTTGTCTAACATAGTAATAAACTTTTTGCGTATTTATAAATGCGTCTATCGTGCACTGTGTGACTTCAAATTAGTCACGTTCACTGACAATGATATCAAACTTTGGGCAGATTTATGTAATTCCCTAATACAATTAGTTATAAATAATTTAGAAAAAATTAATAATTCATTTACTAAAAAATTAGTTACTCATTAAAATCCGAATTAGTGAACGACATAAACAAGTTCTTAATACGTTTATATTGTACAGGAATTCAGAATCATGTCCAACTAGTTAAAATTGTTTAAAGCATAGCACCAAAACGGAAACTAAAGAGTTTGTTAGTCAATTGTTTTGTAGATTGTTCGGGAAGGAATCTGATTTTTAATGATGGATTTTTAACATTATCAATACTTGAATAGTTAACTTTAACGTTTTTATGTCAAAGCTAAGTACTCTGTTGAAAATTTAATGCGAAATGCTGTCAAACTATATATAAAATATTTGGAATGAAATATTTGCGAAATAATTTCGCAAAACCTGTATTCTGTTGTTCTTGTTAAAAACATATGAAATACATCTAGCAACCTTATTTTTCCACACGAAATAACACTTCTTTCGCACGAAATTAAAACCAACAGCTGATCATTTGTTGCAAATAAAATTTTTCGCACGAAACAACCATCGTTTTTCGCAAATATGAACAGAGTACTAAGCTTAACAATAAAATATTAAAAAAACCTAAAAAAAAACTTTTCTAAAAAAATTTAAATTATTCGAATAATTCGATTAATTTTAAACTTGTGATCGAATTATTCGAACAAGTTGAAATTTCTTATTCGAATTATTCGTTTTATTCGATCAAGAGACAAATCGAATAATTTGAATAACCTAACATTCACCAAATTGAGTTTGCTGACAGCTGTCTTATGTTCAAAAAGAATATTTTCGTTATGTATGTTCCTTTTTTCAGATTTATTTTAAAGCTAGAAGAAACAGTTGTCCTTGCGTATACTTAATATTAATTATACACAAACTAAATATCACGTATACGCAACAGCGTTATTTTAAAACCTAATATTGCGTATACGCCATGATAACAAACAACTGTTTATTATAGTAAAATTCATGGTACTTATGTCGTTTCATTAAACTTTCCACAAATATTTATGTAAAACTATTTAGTTGGGTACATATTTAGTTTAAAATGTTTAACATTAACGTTAAGGCTGTATACACCGTGTGGTTTTACTAAAGAATTTCATTATGTACAATAGTAATTTTGCTTAAGTATAAAGGGGGTGCACGAGTGAATGTCATATCATCAAAACCGGAAATCAATCTCAACAACGATTTAGGTGTGATGAATTTCGATTGATTTCATATTCCATTTTTGTTTCATTCCGTATCATTTATATAGCAAAAAAACAACAAAATAATCAACTCTGAAAAATTAATTTGTATAGTTTCCCTTTGAAACAAATTGGTATTTGAAACAAATATGACAAAACGATTCAAACAAACACATCACACCTTTTGTCGTTTTCTTTTTTTTATCATTTTTATGTTTTTATCATTTTCAACACATACCTGAATGTATATTTTTTGTGTAGGAGCATTTCCCAAAAAAGTTTGTATGATTTCTAGGAAATTTTCTAAAAAAAAATATGGTAATTATTTACAAGTTTGAGAAGGTCGGGTTATATTACAGATGATCAGCCATCAACAAGATATACCTTAAACTGTTGAAAAATTTCTTGTTTTCTATACAAAATCACAATCCTACTCATATCTTATAAACCGCATATCCGACTAAAAAACTTCTAACTTCTACAAATTAAATCCGATTTGGCTACTAAACACTGTGTGATATTTTTTGAGTCATGAAAATATAACCATATACGGACACCACTACTTAATAAAAAACCAAAAAAGAAAGACCCGTGTCTCTCAGTTTTTCCCAAAGTCATGCACTTTATTTTTATTGGCCCCCAAAGATTTGGGGCCTCTGAGTAATTTTTGCAAAAAAAGTGATCATTTTCTCAGGCTCATATCTTGCAAACAATTCGGAATTTTGATTTACTCTTGTAGCCCTTGTCATAAGGATCAAAAATTGTGAACATATAAAATCAAAAAAAACTTCATCTTCAAGATCAAAATCGCAAAAAACTCGAAATAAATTTTTTTTAAGCTGCCTAAAAGTATGCTTTAGTTTATAATAATTTAATAGCTTATGACCAAAGCACTTAATTCCATTAGTTTTTTTCTTACTAACTTATATTTACCTACCTAAACGGTGTTAAGAATCACTCCTACGAAGTTTATATATTCTAGAAAGTTGTTTACTGAGATCTTAGGTACATTTTTGTAGTTAATTGTTTCCTTGAATTTTGAACGGTTTGCTACCCATGTACCTCAACTGGAGAAAAAAGGTAAAAAAATCAAATTTTTTTATATGTAGTTTTTTGCGTTTTTGATCTTGAAGATGAAGTTTTTTTGATTTTATATGTTTACAATTTTTGTTCTTCATGACAAAAACAACAACTTTGCCTCAGAGAGTAAATCAAAATTCCGAACTTCTTTCAAGATATGAGACTAAGAAAATGATAACTTTTTTGCAAAAATAGCACCGAGAGCCCAAATCTTTGGGGGCCCATAAAAAAAGTGCAAGACTTTGGGCAAAACTGGGAGATACAGGTCTTTTTTTTTGGTCTTTTATCACATAGTTATATCCGTATATGGTTATTTTTTTTCGTATTGCACTGTGTTATACTTAAACGTTTTTAAAATAGACAAAGTTGTAGTTCAGCCAACTTGCTCCTATTTGTGGATGTTACTATTGGTCTCTGTTTCTTCGTGCACTCACTTTCTTATGTTTAAGGAGCCCAACAAATTGTTGCATATTAACAGCAACAACAACAACAAAAAGAAACGCAATGAAACCTTAATAACAATATTTAAAACCATAAAATATTATTGCTGCTACAACTGTGAATATAACAACCATTTATGCCAAGTCTCTTCTAACACACAGCAAAAAAAAAAGAAATAAAAAATAAAATAAAGGCGGTGAAAAAAAATCGAAACCAAAACAGGAAAGAAATGTCTACAAGAAAACGGAAGTACGCAATAAGGGCAAATAACGGTCATCAAGGAAAAAGTGTGTTTAAGTGGCAAAAGGACTCCGGCACATTGAAACACACAGCAATAGCAGTAGCAATTGGAATACCAAGAAAAACTTTAAATGTTGGCAAAAATATTTATATCGGCTTTTGCTGCTGTTGTTGCAGAGTTTTTGCTACACAACGAAAAGAGGTTAATAAGAGCATTAAGCCATAGATTTTTACAACACATTAGTTACATTTCATTGGTTGGGTTGCAAGCAGCCAAACAAAACGATAGCAATAGAAGGAAAAAAATTACTAAAATAGAAAAGCCGTTAGGAAATACTTAAGTACAAAGTTAGAAATTTTCAACAGTTTTTTTTCAAAAGCATATGACTATATGTGTGTGTGTTTACAAAATATTTCCGGTGTTGGTTTTAAAACTGTGTGTACATGATAAGTTCATGGATGTGTGTATTTGAAAATGTCTGACAACTACGGATGTGGCAAGTGTCCATTTGTAAATGTTTCGCTTTTTTCTATTTATATTTTTGTTATTCTCGTTGTTGCTAAATTGTATGTATATGCAATAGGGTGGTCTTAATTTGGCACTTTTAGGATTTTATAAGATTCCGTCTCTTAAAAAACAAGTGAAACTAATTTTAACTTAATCGAATAACGTGTAAAGGTTACATGTTTTTTTTGAATAAAAAATAAAATCAATTCAAAATAGTTTTGGCATTTCACCATCCATGTTTAAATATAAAATATAAACATTTTCAGACATCGTTTACCCCAAGGATTATTAACAAATTTAGTCAAAATGTTTAGCTTTCAAACAAATGTATACGCTACGAAAATGTGTATCATAATTATTTTTAATGCCATGGTGGTTATTAAACCCACCCCATTTTATAAAAACCACGAATGGGGTGTTTATTTTTTTTTTTTTGATTAATTTTTTTCTTATTTTTCATAATAAACTAACCTTAATTGCAGTAAAAATTCAATTGTTTTGTTTTTAAACTTATACACATAAAACTGTGGCTGAAAAATTTAACAAAAATTTTGAAAGTGTAAAATTTGGAATTTGAGTTTAAAAAAATGTTTAGCTTTTATTTCCCATCATTCTGACAACATATCGAGTCCTTAGCGCCAAATTATGGTAAGCGACAAAACACAAATTTTACAGGATAAGGTTTTTTCGATTATTTTGAAATTTATACTTAAAATTAAAAATGTTATGATGCGATATAATATAATTTCGTTCAAGCTATTTGTCTATTTTTCAAAAATATTTATAACTTTTTACAAATAAAAATTCATGGAATAATTTATTGGAAACTATGACAAAACATTTTTTTATTGAATTCTTGCATAGACAAAAATTTTTCGAATTGAAATAAAATTGTTATTTATGAATAGTTTTTAATGATATTTTACAGTTATGTAAAGTTTTCTATTTAAAATAGAAAAATAAAAACGAATTTTAAAATTTATTATCAGCAATCCCGCAATTCCCAAAAAAGTGTTGAAAAATCCCAAAAATGGAAATTTTTAGTTTTTTGGCTATAATATCTATACCAGGGTCGGAATTATCGGAACCCTTTACAGAATAATTAAAAGCATATTGGGCCATCTAAAATCGGTTACTATATTTTGATATCTAATATGCGATTTGAGAATTTTTTCCTTAAGATTAATTTTACATAACAAATAGGTGTTTTTTGAATGGAAAATTTTTAATTTTTTTTTTTTCATTTAAAATATTTTATGAAAACTTAGCTTTCAGAAAGTATAAATTCCAATACATCCCCTTAGAAAATTTTTCCGATTACTTAAAAAGAAAAAATGTTCTTTTTTGTTCCCAAAAAATTAGCGAAAAATCGGCTTTTTAAATTTTTTTAAATTCAAATGCATATAACTTTGGACTTAGTCATTATTTTTAAACACTTCTTTTTCTATTTGACACATACATATGTTGTTAGTCCAATGAAGGAAAACTGGAGAAAATCGGAAAATATTTGGTACGCTGTTATCAAAAAACTGGAGTAGGTTAGGTAAAAATGTTGAAAATTAAATTTTCAAATGCGAATATCTCCTAAGCTATAAGAGATAATTGATTGCTACGACTAGGTCTTTTGTAGCGCTCGACGAAAAGATTTTATATGTGAATTTTTTTTTAAATTGGAACACAACCGAAGAAATATGATCGTTTTAAAAATGTAACATACCCGAGGTGTATTACTTTGAGGACCCTGATGGGCCCATGAGATCCACGTTCAGAACTTAAACTCGACAACACTTCTGCTTTGCGCATGCGAAATTTCATTCAAACCAATCTAAGTATTTAGAAGTTACAGATTTATTTCCCTCTTTTTTTCTATACCGCTTACAATAAAATTCGTTTACTGTAAAATGTAAATATTGACTTATGATAAAATCTTACCCCCTATAATTTTGAAGTTATTAACAATTTTGATATTCTGAGAATGCTAAAATATCAGTCGGTCCATACAATTTTAATTTTTGTAATAAAAAAAAAATTAGAAAATGTCGTTTACGATAATTTGGCGCTAAGGGCTCGATATGCAGTCCAAGCCAAAAGAACTGCTTAATATTTTGAGGCTAAGAACGAATCAAGCCAACTTCGGATACTCTGTTCTGAAGTGAAGCTAAAAAAATATTAGTCGGACGGGCAAGGTCTGGACTACAAGGCGGGTGAGGCAAAACTTACCAACTACTTCATCTAAATAGTTTTTAAGAGGTATTGCAACATGTGGCCTAGCGGTGTTATAATTGACTATTACGGTTTCATGTCTGACCGCATATTCAGGGTATTTTTCGGTCAGTGCTCGCTTAAAAGAAATCAGTTCGGTAGAGGTCCCTGTACCTGATTCATGATAGATAGTGGTCCCACCAAATACAGAGATTTACCTTAGCGGACGGGTTTCACATACGACCCCACAAAGTATATATTCTGGATCGTCCGGCAGTCCATCTGTATGTTGAAATCAATTTCCGTAGCCCCCAAATAACTTACATATATAACTTTATATATCCGCTATAGACCCGGTTCGGTTGCTATCTAAAATCGAGAAAATCGGCCCACAAATGGCTGAGATATAAAGAAAAAACCTTGTCATCCTCGATTGTTGACCTACATATTTTTTATATATGGGGGATTTCGTGTCAAGTGAACCAATTTTTAAAATCGATGTCTTCTGATCGGGACTAAGTTAGTCATAAAATTTGTTTCATTAAAAAATATAAAAGAAAAATGTTTTTAAATTGAATTTATTTTTTTTTAATTGTTTTTCAATTTTTTTTTTGAAATTGTTTTTTAATAATTTTTTAAAAATTTTTTTTTTTTTTGGAAAAAAATTTATGACCAAAAAAATCATTGCAATGGACTTTGAAATATCTATCATTAGATATCCATATTGTCTATATTAATGACTTAGTAATCCAGATATTGATCAAAATTAGGTCAAAAATCGATGTTGACCCGGTTTTTTGCTCATATCTCCGTTATTTATGGACCGATTTTGCTGATTTTAAATAGCAAACTTCTCGAAAGCATGTCTGACAGAATTATTGAAGATTTGGATCCCGAAGATCCAACAGACGGACAGACAGACAGACTTATTTTACTTTTTTGATCCAAATCTCGAAGCTTCAAATATGAGGACTTTTTGAAGATAGAGAATCATTTTCAACATAGCCTATTTTGAACTCTATCCCTTCCAAAAAATAGGCCATCGAAGCTGACAGATTCCTTTTGAAAGATTTCTTTTCAGTTAATAGGCTAGAAATTCAAAAAGTCAGCTGTTAATATTAACGGATTTCAAATTTTCAGCATTTTGTTTTTAGATGACGGAGAAAAATGTTAGTTCTTTGGAAGCATCTGCGCAAATAAGGGCCACTCTATTGTGCATATGTCGTTTTTTGTTCTTTGTAGGTTGTTGCATTTTGTTTATAATTCATGAGTACCATTAGTTTCAATAATGACACTCACTGCCCTGTTGTTTGGTGTCTGTTAAGGATGGGTTTTGCTTTTGTTTTTTTTTTTGTATGTTTTGTTTCTATTTAAAGCTTTCTGGCTATTTTGTGTTGTCCTAGGGTTTGAGGTTTAGTTTGGTATACGCTGATATAGGCTGATATTAGTTGGAAAGTTAAATGCCATCATCGATTCAAAGGCGTACTAATTTAACAAATATAGAAAATTGCTAGTTTTCGTGCTACATCTGTCAACATATATAATTTTACTATATTTTTTCACTGCCTCAACCTAATATTAATTTTATTTCTGTACATGACAATAGGTTCATAATTGTGAAACTTACAAACGAGTTTATCAAAATAGGCCCACTGTAGAGCCTTGGGTATTGAATATTTTTTCCCTCACTGACATTATTTTGACAGCTCCTCTAATCTTAAATTGATATTTCGGATTTCATACAGATTAGACTTGAAGTTCACAAGATCTATACCTGTAATCATTTAAATATTTAACAATTTATTCTGCTCTGCCCTGCTAGCCGTAGCTTGTTTCAAATTCGTTGCATTCTGCACAAAATTCTTTAATGTATTTAACCCTTTATAAGTTATTTAAAAAAAGTACATACATATGTATAATTTATGTTTATTTATTAGTATAGATGTGTTTTTGGTATGGCAAATATGTTTTAAATATTGTTATTTGTCGTCTACATACTTGTATGTTTGAAACAGTGTTTAGACATTAAACATTATTTTACGCTACAAAATTTATGGCCAGTTGTGTGTTGATGTTATTTTTTGTCCAGCTAAAATGTTGCCTGTTGACCAGGCCATTTACAAAGCACAACAACAAAATCATAGAATAAAGCTCGACAATGCAATTTTGTGGTTTGTAATTTTGTTTTTTGTTTTTTTTCTGTTCTTGTTGCTGTTGTTATTTTTAACAATTATTCTATTCTCAGCTTGTTAAAATAAAATCACTCCCAAGCCACAAAATTAAAAATTAGTCATTGTTACATCTAACATATTTTTTAGTTCAAACATACCACACTTTTTTGTTGCGATATATTTTTAAAATTTTAAAAACAAAAAAAAAATAATTGTTAACAATAACAACATTAAATAACTACCATATAAATAAAACTAATAGGTAATTTAATAATTTGTTAACATGAATTAAAACTATACATTAGGATGGCTCTTTATGAACAAAATTTCTCACAGGCCCTTATGCTTCAAAATAGTTAATATGAGGGTGGGTCAAAAAGTCCACGCCTTTTTGAATGAAACACAGGTTTTTCGATAAAAAATTATTTTATTTTACAACATATTGCTTGACATGCCAAGAACTTTTTGGGAACATTTTCTGATTTTGGGTCCTAAACTTTACTACAACATTCCCTTGAACATCAGAAATATAAAAATATTGACCCTGAAGTTGCGAAAAATATTTCAACGTACGTGCTCTGTCTTTGGCCTCTAAATTTATGGCAGAGTTCCTGTCAGGAAGTTTTTGAGCCTTTTATGTTTTTAAACCTGCTTTAACTTTTCGTACCAAAAAGTCCGAGTACTGAGCTAACCGGACTGCTTTCCCACCAGATGTGTTGGGAGCTCTATTGAAAATGTTTTTTTATTTATTGGCTATAAAAACATCATGTGGATCATTCCTTCTACATGAACATGGTCTTCTATCAAAGGACAATTTCTCCCAATTCTGTTTAATAATATTGGAATCAGTTTGATTGTTTGGCCAACCTTTTGTAGGACCAACATGCTTTATAAATGGAATTTGATCAAAAACAAAACAAATCAAATAATATTTGGGTTTAAAGCTTTAATGAAAAACGTGTGTTAAGGTTTTTTTCGATCTCAGTCCTTAGTCTCCTGTGAACTCTATGCTCTTTGTAAAACGTTTCTCCAATTTTTGTATCCCTTCAAAAACAAGTAAGAAAGTATGGTCGGTCAAGCCCGACCATATAATACCCTACACTAAGTAAAAGAGCAAAAAAAAATTTTCTTTTAAAATTTCAATAATTTATATTTTTGAGTGATTTTCGGAAGTGGGCCTTATATGGGGGCTATGACCAATTATGGACCGATCACCATGAAATTAGGTCGTCTGATTTATGTGTATATTGAAGTTAACTATGTTGAATTTTGTGTTTTTACCAACATTTTTAAGCGATTTATGCACATATGGGAGCTATGACTAATTATGGACCGATCGTAACAAAATTTGGTGACATGAATTTTGTGTATATAAAACTTATTTGGAGCGGAATTTGTGGAGATACATATATAACTTAAACATTTATGACCGATAAAGTCCAATTTCTGGAGGACATTTGTATGGGGACTAGGTGAAATAATGGACCGATTTCAGCCAGTTTCAATAGGCTTGGTCCTTGAGCCGAAAAAATAATATGTATCAAATTTCATCGAAATATCTTCAAAATTGCGACCTGTACTCTGCGTACAAGGTTTACATGGACAGCCAGCCAGCCAACCAGACGGACGGACGGACATCGCTTAATCGACTCAGAAAGTGATTCTAAGTCGATCGGTATACTTTAAGGTGGGTGTTAGACTAATATTTTTGGGCGTTACAAACATCTGCACAAACGCATAATACCCTCCCCACTATGGTGGTGTAGGGTATAAATAAGATTTGTCGAGGTCATACAAATAGGTATTTTTTGTGAGATGATTTCATAGTTGAGCCATTTCATCAGGTTTGGAAACAAAAAATAGTCACTCGGGACTAAATCCAAAAATTAGGGCTGAAGAGAAAGCATTTCGTAGTCTAATTCATGGATTTTTGCCATCGATGTATTTACTCTTTTGAGCGCCCGATTGTGAGCAAACGCAGCAGCCAACGGAAAGCTTTCTTATACCCAAGTGAGCATTCAAAATTGAAACAACTGAGCAAAATAAGATGCCTTTGGCTTCCACAACCTTCGCACTTTCAATTTCCGATCGGCCAATACCATTTTATGATTTTTTTTCGGGTGCACTATAGGTTAAATAACTACTTTTTCTATGCTAAATTAATAACGACTACAAAATCATGGTATTCAAACCAGAACCTTAAAGAATTTCAAAACTAAGAATAATTCTATTAAAAAAATGGAATTTAACTTACTAACGACCAAAAATTAACCCATTTTCAATCTTTAATGCAAACTTAATTAATTAATTTATTTTAATTATCTAAAACATTTAGTAATTGCTTAAATTTAATTCATTCTGTAAATTTAAATCAAAAAGCTCCTCTTCGCTTTCATTAATTTCATTGTCTTGGTGACTAAATTGAAATTCTTCCATGGGTTCACTAACATAAGAGTTAAATTACTTCAAGTGGAAGTGTGGAAAGTTTCAATTTTTATTTAAAAATGATGTGGAAATTAATGGATCTGAGGTACAGCTTAATATTAATATTAATTCGGAGCTTAAAAAATATGTCTTCTCCGCTTTCATTACAGCGTCTTTTTGCATCTCAAACATTTTTCAATAATTTATATTCGTGAGTGATTTTCGGAAGTGGGTTATATGGGAGCTAAGACCGATTATGGACCGATCGTCATGAAATTAGGTCGTGTGATTATTTTCTTTATGAAAGTTGCATTTTCTGTTGAATTCTATGTGTATATCCAAATTTTTAAGAGATTTATGCACGTTAAAGCTATTTTCGGAAGCGGGTATTATATGGAAGCTATGACTAATTAAGGACCGATCATCATAAAATTAGCTGACATGAATTCCATTTTGTCCACTACATGTTTGAAAACGGCATAAAATTTTTCTTTTTTTGAATTTTTGTTAAGCCAAATTTCAAACAATAACCTAAAAAAGATAGTATTATTCGAAAACGGCTAAAAATGGCTATTATATATAAATGAAAATTGGTTTATAACATTTCAATATATTCATTTCGGATTTCATTTAATCTGCCGAACTTTGCCGAAATTTTAAAAGCTTCCACGAAGTTACATTTTGATTTATTTCAAGCAAGTTAAACAATTTTATCACATTTTTTAACAAAAAACATTACTTACTTACTTAGTTTATTGTTCTCCATTTTCACTTTTTTGTTTATAACTCGCGAAATTATTTAAACATGCAATTGAAAATTTAAAAGCAATACAGGCTTTTCAACAAAATTTATTAAGTAATTACGATGCAATATCTTTGACTGCGTGTTGTCGAATGGAATTTAATATTTACCAAAAAAAAAAGCTGACTTAGTTAATTTGGAGTATTGGTTACAAAATGGCAATAACAAAAGTGCAATATTTGCATTTGAAAAATTGGACTTTAGCACAGTTTTGATAGCCGTTTAACCTATAGTGGGGTGTAGAGACCTCAACTGGTCGACCAGAACATTTGACAACTTGCGTGCTTGTACGACCACAGTGATATAATTTCTACATTTTTCATTTGCGACCCACAAAGTATATATATTCTGGATCGTTATAGATAGCGAAGTCGATATAGATATACATGTATATCAATATATTGGAAATTCTCCCGGCATGGTTACTATTTAAAATAGAGAAAATCGGCCCACAAATGGCTGAGATATAAGGAAAAAACCGGGACAACCTCGAATTTTTGCAATAGTAATTTGGACCTACAATGGGTCAAAATCGGGTTAAATATTTTTATAACCCGAATTTTTTTAACAAAAAAAATTTTTTGTCATGAATTTTTTTTCACTAATAAATTTCAAAAAAAATGTGGAAAAAAAATAAAAAAGACTATTTCAAAAAAAAAAATTGTAAAAAAAAAATTTTTTTTAAAAAAATTTGAAAAATATATAGTAATTTGGACCTACAATGGGTTAAAATCGAGAAAAATATTTTTTTAACCCGAATTTTTTTTAACAATAAATTAGTTTGTCGTGAATTTTTTTCTCTAATAAATTTAAAAAAAATTGTAAAAAAAATTTTTTTTTAAAAATTTCAAAAACAATGACAGGAGCTTCAAAAGTTTATTGTTGAACCTACATCTGTCAAATTGTCTGTCATTTATTCACTTTGTTTTGCCAAATTACTATGGACGGATATAGCGTTCTGGATAAATGCGTACGTCAACAAACAAAACTGTGGAATTTGGGAGATACCAACCACATGAGATCCAAGAGCGTCCATTTTATATGTATTCGAAATGGCTTTGATTTGTACCTGTAATAAGGTTTTTGTTACCCACAAATGGCGCCAGCTTATTATACATGACTAGTGAAAAGTATCTACAGCTACGCACTCTAATAAATTCTCTAAAATATTTATTTTAATTAGTTGCATTTTAAATGATTTATTGTTCATTGGCCTTTTTAACATTTAGACCAGGATATTGTTATAAATTAAACAAAAAAAAAAGGAAATTGCAATAGACACATTACACATTTTTATTTCAAATGAAATTTTTGCTGAAAATCACAATAAATTATATTAAGCTGGATTTAATAGTTTTGTTTGACTTTTTACATAAAAATGTCACATAAATCTAAAACTGGAATGTCTCATAGATAATAATGCATTTAGATTAAGAGACAATATAAATGGTGGTTTTGTTTAATGTCATGACATATTAATTGGAGACTAATAAAACTGAGTGCTACTACAGAATAATCCAAAAAAAAAAGAATTTTAAAACAAAGTTTAAAATTTTGTATTACAAACTTTGGTCAGTAAGTTATAAAGTAAAAAATTAATGATTTTTAAAATTAAAAAAGTACCAACATTTAATTTTTAAAATGTTACGTCTTAAACTGTAGAATTCTGCTTTCATTTCCTCAATCTTCAATTCGTATGGTACCCAATATCCCAGACTTTGGATGAATACTCCAATTTTACCTCCCTGAATTTGTAATATGTTGTGTCATTAAGAAATTATCTGCCACTATGGTAAATCGATTAAATTAAAGTAACAAATTTCATTTTAATACACATTTTAAACGCTAAAACTATTAATCAAAATCTTAAGCTCTCTTTGCTTTCTTAGCCTGGCGTTGGCAATAAGCTGCCAAAAAAAAATAACCGGCGCTACAAAAGAAGAACCCAAAAGAACTCTTAGGATTTAAACTGAAAAACTCATTAACACAAACAAAGCCAAAGACAAAATGAAAAAAAGAAAATGTTAAATGGTTAGAAATAGTGATAAAAGTCTGAGTGGGGGAGACCATAGAAAAAGGAAACAAAAACTTAAATCCCTAACAACGTAATATGTAGCAACAAAAATATTTAAGAACCTTTTTAGTACCAGTTCAGGGTATACAGGGAGATACAAAATGATAGACTAATTCTACCAGCAGTAAAAATGTGTGTTTTTATATGGAAGTAAGTGTTTGAACCTAAGTTTTGTAGTTGTGTACATATTTGTAATAAATAGTTGGAGTTGTATGTGTATTAGGAGGCCCCAAATTTAATAGTTTTTCGACTTCCTTGCTCCTAAGGTATACAGTTCTTCTATGACATCTAAAAATCAAATGGTGAAATATTAGTAAGATTGTTTCGTTTTTACCTTTTAAAAATGGTGGTTGATTTCCTTTCAATAAACCAGATTCTTTTAAATAACAAATAAATACGTCTTATTTATTCAAATTTGCATCAATTTAAATAATCGCTCTCTTTTAATTTATTAGTTACAAAAATACACTGTTAATACAGTCTATTTTAACTCTAACAGCCCCTATCATACACTGACTGCTATCACTGTTACTATTTATATGCACAGTGCCATGTTCTAGTAGTTTCATGAATTATCTAACGGAAAAAATTAGAATGTTCTATTTCCCCAATCACCTAAAGCTTTTAGCAGCTTTAATGTTATCAGCTTTAACAGTTAATTTTGTCATACTTATAAACAATGTTAATAACAGCATGTTATCAACTTTGTTTATAAGTAGACATTTCTAATGATGGAAATGTTTATAAACATGATGAATGTTTCAAGCCATTAAATTGAAATTGATAACTATAGTATTCAAATGAAACTATAGAGAGAGTGAGAATTACTGAAAGACACTCACTCAACATCAATTTAGTATTTAAATATTCCCCGGAATGAAAATTTTTTCTAGCACTTTACGGGAATTGAAAAAGTCGAAAAAATTAGAAAAACAAAGAACTAACTATGCTCTTCTTAGATGTCAAAATGCCTTGCAATTCATCACAATTGAGCATTGAAAATGCCAAAACTGAAAACAAAAGGCCACCCTAATGCATGTGGCAGCAGTAACTTAGCAGCAAGTTAAAATAAAATTAATGTTGTTGTCTAGTAAAATGTAAAATAATTTGTCATTGTTTTGCGTAATTTGTCTTTAACGTCTACTTGAGGCAACACCAACCAACAACTACATTCAAGCAACAGTAGCAGTAAAAATCCTCTATGAAAGAACAGAGTTTAAGCTGAAAATACTTAGAACTCATATATACTTGAGTATATTCATATACATTATAAGTTAACCCACCACATACATACATATCTTTCTAACATTTAGAAGTATTTTTACTTTGACTTGTATTATCTACCACTTTAAACGTTTTTTGTTTTCTTTTCATTTTGTAGCTTTAAGGCTTAAAAAACCAACCAACACATTCAGTTGCAGTTGGCAAAAAAAATAAAACGAATTCCCTTGATAGTGTAGAACAGTGGGACAGTATGGAAATTGTAAGCTCTTCAACATGTAAGACTCAGTAACAAGTCACGGAACTAACTCAAACGAACTTGTTCTATTTAGAAATCAAATAAATTTTATAATTCATTGATTTGTGTTAATTGAAAAACGCAGACTCATTAATCATCCAATATCTACTGTAATAAAAATATATTTAATATATTCACCCTTTTTTTAGATATAGACTTCCTTTAATAAGTAAGACACTGTACCAGCGCATTTAAAACAACAAGCTCTAGACTTCGAATATTCTAGTTTTGTCCGTTAAAATCATTCATGAAGCTACTAGAAGGGAGATGGTAGTCAGTTTATCATAGACGCTGTTAGTGCTAACATCAACTGTCTTTTACATTATAAAGTGTAATTTAAATCTGCGTATTTCTGTGAATTATAAACGTGTATTTGTATGCAAACACTGAGTTACTGTTGCTGTGTAAATTTGAATAAATAAAGAGCTGTTACAATTATAAACCAAAAATAAACTGGTTTTATTTGCAATCAAAAGTATTCGGTTTATTTGAAGCAAATAAACCACCGTTTTTAAAAGGTAAAAATGTAATAATATTAAGCACATTACTAGCGATAATTTATGAAAGTAACCCTTTAATATTTTTATAATGCACTAATCTGTAACTTAAAATCTCTAAAACTTTTAAATGTTATTGGGAATAATA
This sequence comes from Calliphora vicina, assembly GCF_958450345.1. Lineage (NCBI taxonomy): Eukaryota > Metazoa > Arthropoda > Insecta > Diptera > Calliphoridae > Calliphora > Calliphora vicina. Next base: position 95,618,652 of record NC_088784.1, on the reverse strand, counting down.
TATAATAATAATATATAATGTATATAACTTCATTAAGCAATTCCTATCATCGACATTTTTTATTCGTTACAATGATTCGTGAAATTTTACGACGCTGCTTCGCTGGGTGCCGCACATTCGTGGGTTATGTTGGCTTTGAAGGCCGCTGTGGTTTGTGGCTTATTTGTAGAGATCTGTGACTTAAGAAAACCTCACAAGGAAAAGTCTAACGGGATCCAAACGCACGATCTATCTCAGTCACATCAAATCCACATTAGATAACCATGCCCTCAAATCCCTCGTGCAGAATGTCCAATGCAACATGAGCTGTATGCCACCGTCCTGTTGAAACCAAATGTCGTTGGTGTACATCAATTCAGGTCAAAAGAAGTATATAACGCTCGCCGATGACGATGTTGGCCTCGCCAAAGAAAAGGAATGTGACTCAACCAGCCCAAAATCTATACCAAACAGTGACTTTTTTATGAAATATTGGACGATCTTGGATCTCATTGGATTGGTTTCGTCCCAAATTCCTCAACTTTGTTTGCTGATGTACCCATTCAGAAATAGGCCTCACTGTAAAATAGGCGAAGCGCGCGGAACGTTCCCCGAACGTTGCCCAATTTTGTCATTTCGAAAAGTTGTTGAACGCTAAAAAAAACTGAATAAATGATTGGCAATTCGGCAGATGTAGTTTCAACAATATGTCCGCTATCAACTGTCAGAGTTTGGAAGTCCTTATTGGAAGGCATTTTACATATGTAAAAGCTATGATGTGCAAAAGTTTTTCACACTCGAGTATGTCAACTTTGATACCCTAGTAAACTTCGATCAGATACGAATTTTTATTTTGAAAGTCATTTTTATTATGTAACACGCAATTCACACGATGATTTTTTTCATGTTTGCCCAGACGTCTGTTTTCATGTTTGTCGATGATTGGTGGTGCGCGGGGTAGAGAAGAATGGGTGGTAAGAAAACAAACATGATTTCGGTTTTCCATGTTTCTTTTTGACATTCCTCTTTACACTTTGATAATTCGTACTTTTGTATGATTCTCCTGTAGCAAGATACCGTAGAGTGGCAGCCAATTTCTCTGCTGGAGTTATTGATTTTCTCATTAACGTATCTTGCCTTTTGATATCATTTTCTATTTTAGAAAGGATATAGTTAAAAGTTTCATGTTCTTATGTAGTTTAAAAATTATGATTCTAGAATGATTTCAATATCTTCATAGTCGTCCAAATCAGTATTTTCAATTGTCAATTCAGTTAAATCAAATATTTCTTCAATTATTTCATCACACATTTTGAATTTACTTTTAAAAAACAATTTAAAAAATTGTCCAATTTATTTTCCACAATCAAATAAAATGTTTTCGTTTAAAAAAACATTTTAATATAAGAATAAACAACTAAAGAGAATCAACAATTAAATGTCAAAAACAAGACAAACATAATTTCATGTAAAAAATCACCGTGTAAATGTTCTTGATTTTTTTTGGAAGATTCTCAAAAGGGAATTCAAAAAAACAGACGTCTGAAAAGTCTTAATGTAAATTGCGCCTAAGTCATGTCCACAGCAAAAAGTGGAATTTACCTAGTTAATATCGTTGTTTATCCCACTGTATTCGTATAGTTTTGTAAAAGCCTGACAGGCAGGCACATTTATGCATGTTTACTTTTAGCCACATTTACAATATAATTCTATTCTCTTTACATATATTCATATAAGTATTTATTTTTTGTAACTTTTAACTTTAACCAAGTAGTGTAAAATATATGAAAACCACATTGTTTTATAATTATAAGGCAAGCTACGTTTTCTCGTAATAAATTTTCGGCATTGGGTTTGATATGTTTAATTATGTTTAATTATGGACCGATCGCTTTGAAATTAACTCATGTAATTTATTTATATATGAATCTTCTAGCTGTTAACATTTTTAAAAGATTTATGCTATTTAAAGTAATTTTCGGAGCTATGATCTTGTATGGGATCTATAACCTTTTGAAGGCATACTTCCAAAACCAGCCCCACATCTTAATATTAGCACCGTCACACTGTCTTATTTCTGTACTTGGGGTTCATTATTTTTCCTTTCAGCCACCTTACATTTGTTGTATTTGTATTTATCCGAAAAGAGATCAGTATTACATTTCTGTCTCCATCAGTTTAAATCTTCATTGGCAACTTGTTTACAACTTTCTTTTTAGAAATAAGATAAAACTGCATTTACTGAATATTGTTTTCAAAAAAGTTTCCATTGCATTGTCACTTACTTATAAGTTAAATTTTATTCATGGCCTATGAATTGCTGGTCTTACAATTATAAAGCAAACTGCATATTTGTATGCATGTCTGCATAAGTGTTTAAGTATGTCTGTGAAATAATATTCATGGCTTAAGCAGACACTAACACTTACTTAAACTCTTAAACACACACATATTCATAGACTCAAATTTCAGGTCAGGGATCAATTGAAACCAATAAATTTAAAGTCATGGACAAATCATATAAATAACGTACAGAAACTTACTCACTACAAATTTGCTGACTGAGAAAACCTGAGAAAAATATTTTTCTGAGAATCTTCACCAAATTATACATTAATATAAAAATTTTAAATATTTTTAGGTAAACAAAATTTAACATTTTTTTCAAAATTGTTTTCTTTAGTTTTTTTATAATTTTTTTTAAATTTTATTTTTATTTTAAATTTATTAGTGAAAAGAAAAATTTTTTTTGTTTAAAAAAAAATTCGTGTTAATAAATATTGTTCCCGATTTTGACCGATTGCACAGTGGTAAATTCTGGCCAAAAATGTTTTTTTTTTTTTGTTTTTAAATTTTTATAAAATGTTGATGATTTATTTTTCCTAACACTTCAGATTTTACAGATTTTTTAACTATGTATATGGTTATTTAAAGTGCTGTTAATTCAAAGGTTTTTTCTTGTCGTTTTAATATTTGAAAAATGTGATCTTTTACTTTGAAGTTTTTTTTTTGCAAATTAGGACACGTTTTAAAAAAACACTTGGCAATTACCAATAACACATGGTTACTAGGGAGTTTTTGCGTGTTCTTTTTTTATAAAAGTGAAGTCTTTGGGAACTAATTTTAAATCTATAGAAACCAGAGATCGAAAATAACTCGTCCATATACCCAAAAAACCCAAATTGTGATTTATATTTTTGTGATAAAAATAAATCACTGAAAATAACAGTTATGAAATGATTTCTATTTAAATTGTTTGGTATGACCTTTATTTGTTTTTGTTGTTTTTTATTTGTTCTTGTTCCTAATAACTGTTACTTTCTCTTTTATTTACATACAATAACATATTGTTAGTAATTTTTAACAAATTATGGAAAGAATATCATGAATATGAAGTAACGAAGTAACAGAAATGAGATTTTTTTTAATTTGTTATAAATCTTTCGATAAATTTTATATATTTAAGCGTTGATTTGCATCAAATGAATTTTTGCGATTTATTTTTCATGTTCGCAAACAAAAGTCATCTAGATTATTTGTGTTCCTTTCTTTTCTGTTTCTCTCAATCCCTAACCTAAAATTTTCTCTAATAAATCACTCTCTCAGTGATATATCACAAACAATAATTTTTAAATGCCTGCTAATGAGAATTTACCATTGAAATGAAAGTGAACCCGTTATTTTCGGTCTCTGATAGAAACCAAATTAAAAAAAGTTTGAAATTTCAAAAAAAATTAAAAGAGGCTATTAGATGTTAAGTGTAAATTACATCAAATACTGCAACGTATCAAGAGTAAGTACTATAAATTTCAGCTGCAATTACATGGCATTCCAATAACCAGAACGATTTCAGTGCCTTCTTATTTTAATTAGCCATTCCCATAATTATATACTTATTTCGATACTTTTATAACGTCAATGTTTATTTGGCCAAACCCTGTATGCAATTTCTAATATTTTTAGCGATAGTGTGTTCTTCTTAACTTGAGAAAAAATAAGAGGGAAATAAATCTGTAACTTCTGAACCCTTAGTCCGACTTGAATGAAATTTCATATGCGCAAAGGGGAAATGTTGGACCTCATGAGCACACCAGGGACTGGGCCAGGGATCCCCAAAGAAGGACACCTCGGGTATGGTCAATTTTAAAAATTATCCTATTTCTTCGTTTGTGTTCCGATTTCAAAAAAATTACATATATAGAATCTCCTCATCGTTCACTACATAAAACCTCGTAGTAGCTATCAATTATCTCTTACAACTTAGGAGATATTTGTATTTGAAAATTAAATTCAATATTTTTACCCACATTACTCCAGTTTTTTGATGACCGCGGTTCCAAATATTTCCCGATTTTCTCCATTTTTCTTTTATAAGATTAACAACAGATGTATATATATGAAATAAAGAAAGAATTGTTTAAAAATCATTCCCAAAAAAGTCTTGAAAAATTCCAAAAATGGGATATTTTCGTTTTTTGGCTATAATATCCATACCCTTTTAAATAACCCTTTACAAAATAATTAAGAAAATATTGGGCCATTTAAATGGGTTACCATATTTTGATATCGACTATGCGATTTGAGAATTTTTGCCCTAAAGTTGAATTTTACATAAAAAATATACGTGTTTTGAATGGACCTGGTCCCCTCGGTATCAAAAATTTAAATTTTTTTTCTTTTAAAATATTTGGTGTAAAATTAGCTTTTCAAAAAGTACAAATTTATTATACATCCATTTAGAAATTTTTTAGATAACTTAAAAAGAATAAAAGTACTTTTTCCCAAAAAAATAGCGAAAAATCGCATTTTTTAATTTTTTTAAATTCAAATGCATGTCACTTTGGACTCAGTCATAGGGTGGGTAAAAATGTTGAAAATTTAATTTTAAAATGCGGATATCTCCTAAGCTATAAGAGATAATTGATAGCTGTAATTTTATTGAAATAGGTTCATTTTTAAAATTGTCAGTAATCAGTAATGAATTAATTCTATAAAGAAATAATTCTTAAAGGAATGAAGTCTATGAATTAATTCATAATTTGATTTTAATAGTTCCACCCATATTTTCAAAATTTTGTTTCTAAATTTGTTAAATTTTCCATGTTGTAAAAGTTAGTTCCATCGATCATCATCTACTGACTAAATTTACATTGCCAATTAGAACACAACATAAAATTATCCGAAAAAGCCAGGTAAAGCTACATTTGAGTATAATTGTTATTTAAATTTTCCATCTCTGATTGCTTTCATTTATTTTAGCTTATTGCCCTTAACTCTCTCTTTCTCTCTCTCGTTAAGTCTTTCTATGAAGTGTTTTTTTTTCTAACTTAAACGAATATTTATTTGTTTTTGTAACTGTATGTGATTTTCTTTCATTTAGTTTTTAGCTTTTCTTAGTTTTTGTAATTGTTGTTGTTGATGTTATAGCTGAGAAGCTTTTTAGCCTTAAGTTATTCTTAGGTCTTGTAATTTTTTTTTTTGTTCTGCTTCCTACTATTTTAAGTATTTTCTACGAAGTTTGAATATTGCAAATGTATTTGTATCTGTGCGTTGCGTGTCATGGTTAAAAGTGTGTGTTTGCTAGAGTGTATTAGTGTTTGCATGACTTTTGCCAGGAAGTATTTAAGATTTTCTTTTTGTTTTCTAACGAATTTTCCTCAGCTCTTCATCATCATTTTCTCACACAACTAAGAGAAGAAAGAAGTCTTTAAGGTTTTCTACTTCGTTGCAGATTAATGGAGTGTCACTGAGATAATACTTGAGCGCCTTCTTTTGAAGAGTTTTTGGTTGAGACAATTGCAAGAAGAAAATATAACAAACTGAAAGTAACACTTGAGAAGAATATTTTTTTCCACTTTTCTTTTTCTTTCCCCATTTAAATGCCAAACGACCAGGAGATGAAAATAAAAACCAGAATAACAAAAAACAAAAAAGACAATTCACTTGTACGAAGACTTATATCAGTAATTTAAGTAAGATTATTTGAAAAATTACTAAATCATTAAGTTTGAAACGATCTCATTTAACATTTTCGGATTTTCCGTATGAAATTAAAAATGTATAAATAATATTAAGTGTGTGACTTTTGAAGAAAATGTGTTATAAGGGGGAGGGGGGATAAGATTAATTGGAGGAAGAAAAATTATCAAAATGTTTAAAAAATTTTAAATGTTAAGTTTGTCATTCCGTTTGTAATTTTCTCAATTATCATTTGTATATCAGCCCAACAGTTTTTTTGCCTTTTCTTTTTTTTAACATTGAATCTGAATAGGAATATTGGGAAAAGAGAAAAAACTTCCGGGGAATTTTTATTCATAATTGGGCTGATATGTATAATCCGGGTTTGATATCCGTATGCTGCTAGAACCAGCAGACGTATCTAATCAGTATTGTGTCAGAATCAGAATTGTGAATCACATGCGTGTGATCCTGAAATTCCTTCAACTTATCCGACTGTCAAGGAGACAACAAATTCAATCGCTTGTCTAAAACCCAAAAAGTCGCCGAGAGTTGACGGGATCGCTGCCGATTTACTTAAAGTTATTACCAAGTTTAATGCATTGAAATCTTTCCAAACTTGAATAGTTATAAAAATCTTAGTGCTGGCTGTGAATTTTATTTTGGTTGTGGATTCCGCAAATGTAGGATCAACTTTCGAGATAATGAACTCAAAAGCCTTCACGACCAAAGGTTTCCCCCTCCTTTTTAATCCCTTCTCCCCCTTTTTCATACCTTCCCCTCTTGTAAGGTTAATGTGGTGGTAGCAGTGCCGAGGACCTGAATGGCTAATTAGTGGTAAAATAAGATTAGTCGCTAACAGCTCCCCTCCGGTACTAGGACACGGTCCTGTTGTAACTATTGTCTGTATCATTAGTCCTTTTTTTAAGCGCCTGCTCGTGGGACCAATAATTAACGAAGACAATCATAACAACAAACTAAAAAAAACCAATGATATCGGATCATATTCGGAAGACTACCTTCTAGCCTCTAGTCAAGAGACTTTGGCCGATCTATCAGGCAGCGTGAGTGAGCGATACAGCACTCTACTGCCCTCAAAAAATTCGACAAATGCTCCTCTTCAATCAGAAGCCGACCAGGTTGGCGACCAATTGAAGAAAAAAAAGCAAAAAGAGGAAGAGTCAGAGTCAGAAAGACATCCCCAATTCTAGATACATCAAGGCGCTGTTCAATATTAACAAGATTGATAAGAAAGATGCCAGCGGTGCCCCCATGAACGCATTGAAGAAGATCGCGCTAAATACCAAGCAGAAGCTTGAGATTCCGTACCCAGCACATCTAAAGCAGCAGCGAAGACACAGAGAGGTCCAAGCGCAATCGCTCTCAGACAGAAGGTGACTAATCGACCAAAAGGAGAAAGGTTGCTGACAAAAAATCCACCCCAGAACGCAACACCACGACCACATGGTGGTGAAAGACCATCTTTTAATGGCATCCTGTGGTAACAGAATGGGGTGCTATCGAGTCCAACTTAACTGAACTCATTGTGGAACACTTGTTCGCTAATAGGACTATTACGGCACCTCGTTTTGACTCAGGTGAGATTCAACGGGGCTACAGGGTAATCAAATCTTTGGTGCAGTTCTCAAAGGACTTTCTTAGCAAATGCATCGCACAGATCAGTGGAGCATGGGAAAGTTTAAGTCTTAAACTGATCCCTTCTTAAGAAATTCCTATGAGACCGCGTGCACTAATCTCGTTACCAAACATATAGATTCCGCGCCAAACGCACTGCTCATCTTTTGAGGCTCAGTGAACCGTATCCCAGAGTAAGCGTTCTGCAACGATCGAAACAAATAGTAGTCGGACAGGGCAAGGTCTGGACTATAAGGCGGGTAGGGCAAAACTTCCCAACCAAATAGTTTTTCATAGGTATTGCATCATTTGGCCCAGCGTTATCATGATGGAATATTACGATTTCGTGTCTGTCCGCATATTATGGGAATTTTTCGACAAATGTTCGCTTCAAGCGAATCAGTTACATTCGGTACAGGTTCCCTGTGAAGGTCTGTCCAGATTTCAACAGCTCATAATAGATAGGACCATTTTGCTCCCACCAAATACAGAGAATTCTGGTCGATTTGGCTGGTTACTCGGACTTCAAATATGTTCTCTTACGCTTCGGGTTATCGTAATAGATCCATTTTTCATCGCAAAAACTATTTTCTTACACCGAAAGAAAATAATTTTTGCACCGGGGTGAATCCTGCTCCCAATGATTTTGCAAACTCTTGTTGAGTAATGTCTAAAATTCTTGATCTTCAAACTTTTTTGGCTGGCCTAAGCTATCTTCCGTGTCCAAATCAGCACTTCTGAACCGAACAAAGCATCTCTCGCACCTTGAAACCGATGGAACACATTCATCATAAGCTTTGTTGAGCAATCTATGTGCTTCAGCGGCACTTTTTTTCAAATTAAAGCAAAATCTTCAGCAAAAAAAAACTTTGTTGTTTACACTACAATGATCAATAACTATGTGAGAATAAATGACAGATATGTATCCTTCAAAATTACATATTAGTTATTAAGAACAAAAACATACATTAAAAACAAAGTCATACAGAATTTTGTACTAATTTGGTATTAAAAAATTCCCGTGAATTCCCTTGAAAGGCTATAATATTATTTCCCGGAACTCCAACATCTATGTATATCAAAGTATAACGCAGACGTTACTTAACCACTTCTCAGTAATGACATATACCATTATCAATTTGTTGATGGAATTTTATTATCATATGTATTAGTTTGCCATATATTAAACACAACAACCTATAAACATTAGTATTTAAACTATTTAAGTTATATATAAAAATTTCACATAAATTTCCATTCAAGAATCAATTTAATAATAATTATGTAAAATAAGCCGATTTGTTTAAATTTATTTAATTTCATAAAAAAAAAAAATTTTCCAAATATAAATAACTAGTAAAATACTTACATAAATTTATTAACTTACTAACTACCTATGTATAAATCAGTTATAAATCTTAGTAAATTATAAATTGTTTACATTATTTAATTACAAACAATGATTGAGTTTCTTTAAATCCCCTAAAAGTATGCAACATATTTATAAATCTCTCTGATTTCCCTAAACTGATTAAGCTCTACAAAAGCAAAGATGAAAAAGAAGATGAAGAAAGAAATATTAATTTACATTGTTGTTGTTTTTTTATAGTAAACAATAATTTTACAAAGTAAAAATTAATTTCATTGGAAATGCTAACATTTTAAGGAAAATGTTGCAACTGAACTATTAAATTTGAATTTTTTTTTATCATCTTTAGAGTTGTGCTCTCTCAACTGTTTCTTGTTTTTTACAGTCTATCTCAAACAACACCAACCCTATTTGGCCCCCTACTTTTTATTTAATTTTTTTTTTGAAATAGCAATGTTTTTGTTGCATTGCAAAACCATTTATGGATTAAGCAAAACAAATTGTACGTGAGGAGATTCAGTTTTTTTCCATTTTCCGTCTTCATCTTTAGTTGTTACTTGTGCCAACCAATGCACAGCACACATTTTCTCATACTTTGGCATAGTTGGCAAGAGCAAATACTTTACACTCACAAACATTTAGAAAGATATTTCCATTTGCCCCCTTTCAAACAAGCAAGTATTAGCAAAATCCCTGTAATTTTTTTTCCCAACTTGCAATTTATGTTTAGAAATATATACAAATATCGTACAGAAGTTAAAAGAGGAAAAAAAACTTGGTACACATGTACACCAAGTCACAGACGCACACACCCACTCATATTAAATAAGCGAAATGTAAAATAAAATCGAGTAGTAGATTTTTATTTCAAACAACATTACTACCTGGTTAATATGCATGCCAAAACGTTCATAATCATAAAATGTAAGTATGTATTGTATGTATCTATGAATGTATAGATACACAAACATATACATACATATTTATGCTCCCTTAGACGGATATGCTGCATACGTACTATCCGCATATTCACATGAAATCCCTGGTACCTATTATTATGAACAGTGGCACGGAAAAGAAAAAACGATATTTTCAGCTCCATCTGCTTTTGAATACCAAAAGGTAGCTCCCCCCACTTTTGTATTGATAGTTGTTAATGCAGCCAAAAAAAAGCTTGCTGATGGCCTCATATATCCTGGGTTCTCATAAGATTCTAAGAGGATCTAGCTATGTTCGTCTATCTGTCCGTCTCACAGAGGGATTTTGGTGTCAAAAAGTCAATTTTTCAAACACTCAATTTCAAAAATCAAATGATGCAGTTTTGTAGAGTAATGTTTAAAGATGAAATGTACACTTATATATTTAAGAAAAATTTTATTTTATTTTTAAAAAATTTAAGTAAAGTCCTTGAAAGGTGTTAATATGGGGATATCATAAACCGTTAAGAAGATATGCCCAAATCTATAAGTCTATAAAAATTATTTTATTTTTGATTTTTCATGGAGGGTATAATGCGTTTGTACAGATGTTTGTAATACCCAAAAATATTAGTCTAACACCCACCTTAAAGTATACCGATCGGCTTAGAATCACTTTCTGAGTCGATTAAACGATGTCCGTCAGTCTGGTTGCCTGGCTGGCTGTCCATGTAAACCTTGTCCGCAGAGTACAGATCGCAATTTTGAAGATATTTCGATTAAATTTGGTACATATAATTTCTTCGGCTCAAGGACCAAGCTTATTGAAACTGGCTGAAATCGGTCCATTATTTCTCCTAGCCCCCAAACAAATGTCCTCCCGAAATTGGACTTTATCGGTCATAAATGTTTAATTTATATATGTATCTCCACAAATTCTGCTCCATATAAGTTTTATATACACAAAATTTATGTCACCAAATTTTGTTACGATCGGTCCATAATTAGTCATAGCTCACATACAGTGGTGGCCAGGAATTTAAGACAAAAATTGTTTGCTAAATTCCACGTGATTGTCAATTATTTTTTCAAATATTTCCACAAATATGTATGCATGAGGACTGTGTTAACACACAAATGTGTTTTATTCGACTGTGTCAATTCATACATATTCACCACGAACACATACAATTTTTCTACAACTTGACCAAAAATTTTTTTTTTAAAATAAACATATTTTCTCACATTTGTATCATTATATTTTTATTATTATAAAATATTCGGACCAAATTTCGTATTTTTAGTTCCATTAGTTTCGGTCATATCATGTTATTAACAGCGGATGATCGCTGAGGTCGGTTAACGTATTTCCACATATCTTTGTCCATATATGTTTTACCGATTTTTCCAAACATTTTTCAGAAACTAGAAACATTAATAATAAATTTCATACCCTTAGAGTTCCTTTTATTTTGGCTCTATCGCACTTAAAATTCAGTTGATGAAAAAAATTCAAGTATTTGTCTTAAATTGGTGGCCACCACTGTATATGCCCGCTTCCAAAAATCACTTTAACGTGCATAAATCGCTTAAAAATGTTGGTATACACACAAAATTCAACATAGTTAACTTTAATATAGACATAAATCACACGAAATAATTTCAAGGTGATCGGTCCATAATTGGTCATAGCACCCATATAAGGCCCACTTCCGAAAATCACTCAAAAATATAAATTATTGAAATTTTAAAAGAAAAATGTTTTTGCTCTTTTACTTAGTGTAGGGTATTATATGGTTGGGCGTGACCGATTTTATTAAAACTCTGCATGCGTTCCTTTTTTGTTTCAATAAATGTATGTACCAAAGTTCTAGACTTTTGCATGGATATAAAAAATTTTATGCGAAAAAATCAATTTGGATTATATGGGGAGTGGACGTTGGGCGGGTTTTGATTTTGATAAAATTTAATTTTTTTTTCTTAATTTATGTGCTTTCATAATTTCAATGCTCTACGACCACTCCTTATAATTTTTGCACAAAAATGTATTGCATTTGGTTTGCATGGGCAGTATGCGGTGGGCATGGCCGATTTTAATAAAACTTAGCATACGTTCTTCTTTTGTTTCAGAAAATATACATATGTACAAAATTATAATAAAATTTACTATATTTCTTGCTCAATCTCGAATAAGAAAATTACAATCAGTTTTCCCCGATATCGAATGCTGTAATTCGGACTCTGATTATAGTAACGGATGAATACGGTCAAAATTATTATTATTAGTTATATGTTATTAAAACTAATTCGTAAATATAACTTTTAATGAGAAAAGATGTAACTTTTTCCAAGCTACCCCTAGCAACACTGGTAGAGACCTCAACGTTCGGTATCATTCGTGCTTTCGGCATCTTAACAATTTCTCCTCAAGTCACGAGGTAGTCTGCTATCAATGGCTGTCAAAAACAAACTAAACAATTAAGAGTTCTATAATCGGCTGTGCTGAATCTTATATACCCTTTACTAGATTATACTTTAAAATACAAATTTTAACGAAATTAAAAAAAAAAAAAAAACACAATATCAATTTATTTTTTCAACATTTTTTTTTAAGTTAGTAGTTATGCAATTTTTTTTTAAATTTTTTTTTTAGTTTATTAGTGAAAAAAAATTCAGTTTGAAAATATTTTTCCCTATTTTGACCCATTGAACCTACAATTTACTATTATTAGATATCCATATTTTCTATTAATTTTAGTAATCCAGATATAGATCAAAAATATGTCAAAAATCGAGGTTATCCTGGTTTTTTCGTTATATCTCAGCTGATTTTCTCGATTTGAAATACAACCGAACTTTTTTAGTATTTACTTATTTAGTCCCACCGTCTTGCATAGCAAAACATGAGCATAAAATCAAGTTGTAATACTTTGTACGTCTGTCTGAAAAGAATGGAAATGTTAACGTTGTAAAGTACGAGTAGTTTAGAGTAGTTTACTATTTTTTTTGCATTTCCTTTGCAGCTACAATTACAGCAACTACTTTGACATTTAGCTACACTTTCCGTCACTCAAGAGGTGTTATTTTCATAATAACCATTAGTACTTTTGAAAAAGTATTTAAAGTATATCTGTTGCTTTCTACTTTTACACGATCCGTATGAAGTAAGATCATAACAGTCTTAATGTTACAGTATTATTTCCACACAGATAAAATATATTGCCAATCTTCTAAATCTTCCAAGGATATTCATATTTAGAGAAAATAATGAACATAATACTGGTTTAAAATCTGATCAGAAATGAGTAAGTTTAATAAGAGAATACATATTATTGAATTTGTAACTATTACTTGAAAAATTTAATGGCGTAATTTAGTACTAAAAAATTCCCGGGATTGAGGAGATAAGTTTTGTACTAAAACTTCAGTATTATACTAAGACTGTAGTTTTACACTAAAACTGTAGTTTTACACTAAAACTGTAGGTTTACACTAACTTTAGTTTTATACTAATATTTGAGTTTTACACTAAAACTGTAGTTTTACACTAAAACTGTAGTTTTACACTAAAACTGTAGTTTTACACTAAAACTGTAGTTTTACACTAAAACTGTAGTTTTACACTAAAACTGTAGTTTTACACTAAAACTGTAGTTTTACACTAAAACTGTAGTTTTACACTAAAACTGTAGTTTTACACAAAAACTGTAGTTTTATACTAATATTTGAGTTTTACACTAAAACTGTAGTTTTACACTAAAACTGTAGTTTTACACTAAAACTGTAGTTTTACACTAAAACTGTAGTTTTACACTAAAACTGTAGTTTTACACTAAAACTGTAGTTTTACTCTAAAACTTGAGTTTTATACTAATATTTGAGTTTAATACTAAAACTTGATTTTGTACTAGAACTTAAGTTTTGTACTAAAACTTAAGTTTTGTACTAAATCTTGAGTTTTATACTAAAACTTGACTTTTATACAAAATCTTAAGTTTTGTACGGAAACTAAAGTTTTGTACGAAAACTAAAGTTTTGTACTAAAACTGGTGTTTGTACTAAAACTTGACTTTTGTACTTAAACTTGACGTTTGTACCAAAACTTTAGTTGTGTACTAAATCTTGTGTTTTGTACTAAATCTTGTGTTTTGTACTAAAACTCAAGTTTTGTACTAAAACTCAAGTTTTGTACTAAAACTTGAGTTTTTTTACTAAGACAGTTTGGAAGGAAACCTTTAGTTTAAACCTCAGTTTTGTCCTAAAACGTTTCATTTTTACTTAAACTTTAGTTTTATACTAAAATCTTCAGTTTTGTACTAAAACTTAAATCAAAATTACAGAAATGCTCACACGATAATCTGTTATCATCAGAACACATCCTAATTACAAAACCCTGTAAGAACTAACGTTGAAATTTATCACTAACAGACGTAGTTGTAAAGTAAAACATGATATGACGGTGTAGTTTTTCAGTTGTTGCAACATACGACATACATTTATATGTTGCAGCTGTAAATACTGCATATCATGTCGTATTAACAAGGTTGAATGCCAACTTATATTCAAGCACACACAAATACAGTAGTGCATATAAAGAAAACGTCGTCTAGTATTGCTACAGTGCAACAACATAAAAAAATCGGGAACGTGTCATTGTCTTGTATCTGCACGCTTAGTTAAAGATTATGAAATCGTTTCAAGTCCTAGATTCTATTTTTGTACTAGTACAATTTACAAGCAATTTGTTTTGTAGAACTTATAGTTTTCATTGGAGCTTAATGTACAAAGTAAAATGAAGTTTCTTTTTTTTTGAAACATGTGAAGAAAATTATTTAGTTTACTTTATTTGAGCCGGCAAATATTGAAAACTGACAGATGTTATGGAAAAATGGCAAAGTTATTTTAATTCAAAACCATGTATATGAGAAAGAAACCTTCAGATAGGAGGCTAAAATTTGTATTTGAATTGCATTAATGTTTAGCCTAATGTAGTACTAAAATCAATGTAAACTTATATTACCAATAACTTTTACTAAAACTATCTTAAACTAACACCAAACTCCACTCCATCCGTCCTGCTCTACCTAAAACAAATTTTCTCTTGACTTTTGCTAGAAGTTATTATCTTTTACTTAATCTGATTATGACCCACTTTCTTTGCCATTTAAGTTCATTAGTAAGTTGTTACTTTCTGCTAGTGGATGGCGTTTTAATGCTGTTCTAACAAAACCATTAACATTTTTGCCCAAATAGAATTTGATTAACTTTGGCGTACTTCTTCTAATAATGAGTCAATGTCAAACTTATCAAAAGTAAATTGATGAAAAAGTTGAAAAAGAAAAAAAAATTAAATGAAACAAGCACAAGTGTAATCTTTATGGCGTCTGAAATTACTTAAATATGAAAATA
The DNA here is from genome assembly GCF_958450345.1 of Calliphora vicina. Classification (NCBI taxonomy): domain Eukaryota; kingdom Metazoa; phylum Arthropoda; class Insecta; order Diptera; family Calliphoridae; genus Calliphora; species Calliphora vicina. The sequence continues at coordinate 95,603,385 of NC_088784.1, read as the reverse complement.
ACAATAATAATCATCATAACGATAATAGTATTTTCTTGTAATGACAAATTTTAAACTTCATTTGATGGTGGGACAGAAAAACAACGACCACAAGTAGAATATAAAAATAAAACATTTTGAAAACTTTGTCATTAAAATTTTATGTCTTGTTCTAAGAAATGCCAACCAGCCAAACATTTTTGTTCATTCTCTTTCTATTTTTTTGTTTGTTTGACATTTAAACGAGACTGTTTTGACAAATATAAAAGGACACATTAGTGGCTAAATAATGTGTAGGAATGAAAAGATGGGTACAAATGTACATTTTTTGGGGTGAAATTAAAACTGACAAAATATTTCTGTCAGTCCGATTTACTTTCAAGGTCTTGGTCATGTTTAAGTTAATATTTTTGTCACTTGGTAACGTTTCAAACTTTCAAAGCCAAAACGAATCAGGTCAATACCTCTCATAATTTGACCGTAGCTTAAGGGTTTAGGGATAAACTGAATTGTGGGTTTCTTTGTGTTTGTGTTTCTTCTTCTTGGACCTGCACTCAGGGGATGACCCCTACTCATGCAAAACATTGTGGTGGAACTATGAAAATAGGTTATGGGATGAAGGAAAGAGAGAGTAGGGTTTGTGAACATTCGATTTAAACTTTCCCTATGGAAACTCTGCTCCATCAATTTCAATGGTAAAAAGGTGGTTTAATGAATTTCGTTGTGTCCGTACAAGTACGAAAGATGCCGAACGTTTTGGACGCCCAGTTGAGGTCTCTATACCAGAAACAATTGAAAACAAGTGAGAAAGTATGGTCGGTCAAGCCCGACCATATAATACCCTACACTAAGTAAAAGAGCAAAAACATTTTTCTTTTAAAATTTCAATAATTTATATTTTTGAGTGATTTTCGGAAAAGGGCCTTATATGGGAGCTATGACCAATTATGGACCGATCACCATGAAATCAGGTCGTGTGATTTATGTCTATATTAAAGTTAACTATGTTGAATTTTGTGTGTATACCAACATTTTTAAGCGATTTATGCACGTTAAAGTGATTTTCGGAAGCGGGTCTATATGGGAGCTATGACTAATTACGGACCGATCGTAATAAAATTTGGTGATATTAATTTCGTATATATAAAACTTATTTGGAGCGGAATTTGTGGAGATACATATATAAATTAAACATTTATGACCGATAATGTCCAATTTTGGAAGGACATTTGTATGGGGGCTAGGTGAAATAATGGACCGGTTTCAGCCAGTTTCAACAGGCTTTGTCCTTGGGCCGAAAAAATAATACGTACCAAATTTTATCGAAATATATTCAAAATTGCGACCTGTACTCTGCGCACAAGGTTTACATGGACAGCCAGCCGACCAGCCAGACGGACGGACATCGTTTAATCGACTCAGAAAGTGATTCTAAGTCGATCGGTGGGTGTTAGACTAATATTTTTGGGCGTTACAATCATCTGCACAAACGCATTATACCCTCCCCACTATGGTGGTGTAGGGTAAAAAAATCACGATATGGTGTTGACCGATTGGAGTTTGATAGTGCAAGCGATTGTGGAAGCCATAGGCATATCATATGGCTAAGTGGTTTCAATTTCGAATAATCACTTGGGTATGAGAAAGCTTTCTGCCGCGTTTGTTCACAATGGGGTGCACAGGAGATTACACTCATATGCAGTTGCCATGAATTAGGCTACGAAATGGTCCCGAGTGACTATTTCTTGTTTCCAAACCTGAAGAAATGTTTTGGCAGAAAGAGATTTGACTCCAACGATGAAAACATATCCCAAAAAGTACCTATTTTGATGACCTCAAATCTTAGCAAATCTTAGAAGGGAGAAAAAATTGAAGAAACATTGGACAAAGTGTTGCATTCAATAAGGATTTTTGATCCACATTCTTACATTGAAAGTAACAGGAAAAACTTCAGCGGGAAGTTTGTTCCACATACGGACAGTACGGCTTGTGTTCTTGATGGAAAACGTGTCTTACGTAAAACTCCGAGGGTATAAGGAACAAGTTTCCTAATTTCATCAAAACACATTCGATTGTAGTACCAAAAGAACAGTGAAGCACAACCCATATTGAGTGGGTGCTCCAGCGAATCAATACAGTTTGATACCCATAACCTTTGCCCTCTTCTGTACGAGAAGCTCTAAAATAGAGTTGGGAGTTGTATTCGATTTTCGGTCGAATAGAGTTGGTGAAAATAGTGAGGAGATCAGATGGAGTGAAGTAATCCCTATACCGTTTTATAAAACCGAGACATTTGAATGTTTCCTTTGACACTTGAAAAATGTGTTGAGACCAGGGGACATCACATTGTATTCTCATGCCCAGAACATCAAGAACGTCCGATTCCACAATATTTACATCACCCATAAATATAGATGAAGCGACACTGAGTCTAGCGAGCGTTGAAAGCGATGATATACGCACGATTGTCACAAGATCCCGATTAAAGGAATCATTCATGTTTTGCCTCATTGCCCCAATCTCCGATAGGATTGGTCTATAACTGAATGAATATTAATGGAAAATGTTGCTGTCATCTGCAAAAGAATATATAGAGTTGGAAGTTTGACATAGAGGGTCGTATAGAGAAATAAGGAATAGAGTAGTAGAAAGAAAGGTACCTCTGAATTTATCTTAAACTCATTTGATGAGATCCCATCTATAAAAACTCGCATAGTGCGATCTCTGAGAACGCTCGATATAAATCGAGAGAAGTTAATACCGACACCAATCCATAGAAAATATATTGGGCTTATGACTTAAAAATGCGGGATTTACAATAGATAAAGTATCTTTTGGACGAGGTTTTTTTTAATAATTTATGTGTCATTTTGAATGGTACATATCCGCCATTTATTCTGACTTAGTTATTGAACATTATAGTGTAAACAACGAAGTTTTTTTGCTACGAAAATGTCGAATTTTGTGCCAACAAAGCGACAAATGCGGGAAGTTTTGCTTTACTTCTTTAATTTGAAAAAAAAAGTGCCGCTGAAGCACACAGAGTGCTTACCGACGCTTATGGTGAATGTTTTTCATCAATTTCAACGCGGGAGAGGTGGTTTGTGCTTTTCGGAACTGATGATTTTGACAAGGAAGATAAAGACCTCCAGCTAAAAAAGTTTGAAGACCAAGAATTGGGAGCATTACTCCATGAAGAATCTTGTCAAATTTAACAAGAGCTTGCAAAATCATTGGGAGCTACTCAAGCAGCCATTTCAAAACCTGTGCAAGCAGCAGGCTTTCTTCAAAAGTACGAAAATTGGGTACCATACCAATTGAAGCTGAGAGACTTTGAGAGACGAATTTGTATGTCTGAAATTCTGACTCTACGCTATAAAAGAAAATCATCATTACTTGCGAAGAAAAATGGATCCATTACTATAACCCGAAGCGTAAAAGATCGTATGTGAAGCTCGGCCAACCAGCCGAATCTACACCAAAGCCAAATATCCATGGAGATAAGATAATGCTCTGTATTTGGTGGGAGCAAAAGGGCCCTCTCTAGCATGAGCTACCTGTAACGAACGCAACTGATTAGTTTGAAGCTAGCATTGGCCGAAAAATGGCCAGACATGAAACCGTAATATTCCATCATGACAATGGTAGGCCACATGTTGCAATACCTTTCAAAACCTATTTAGAAAGAAGTGGTTGGGAAGTTTTGCCTCACACGCTTTAAAGTCGAACTTGTTTCAAAATAAAAGCTAATTTTTTTTAAAAATCCCGCATTTTTAAGTCATTCACCAAATAGTTAACTATTTTTCTTAAGTTTTATCAAAATTAACAAATTAATACATAACATTTCGTTGTATTTTAATAAAAAATTAAAAAGTATTTCGGTTTGAGTTCTTTTAACCTTTAGTTTTTCCCGAAAAAAGCTTAAGTTAAAATCTTCAATTTATATTGGTACAATTAATATCAAAAAAGTACAATTTTTGTTTTCATTTAAGTACAATTTATTAATTTCCATTTTCAAACCCTGTTCTCCACCCCATTCCATCACCTCCACCTCGTTTAAACTGAAAATTAAATTTTATTTATAGTTGGTTGCTCATAAAACTCTAACTCCCCAACAAATTCAAATTCATTGAAGAAGAGTTACTTAAAATTTTATTTAATTTTCATTTTATAAAATGTTAAATGAAAAACAGAATAAAAGGGAAAATCTTCTTTATCATTTTTACTTGTTCAAGTATGAAAGAAAAACTTAAAAAGAAAAAAATATTAATAATATTCTATGGCAAAAGCTGATTTAGAATCTTCTTATGTAAGTGTACGTATGTATGTATATTAGGGTGGCCCTTAATAAACGAAAGTTGGATTTTGGTCATTCTCACCCTCCAGTTTGGTGAACATTAGCAAAAAAATCATCCTGAAAAAATTTTAGGTAAATCGGTTGGGGTTAAGACGTGCCGCAAGCCCTCTGAAGTTTTGAGATGCATTTACAAGGGGAAAAAATGCATTTTTTTCAGTTTTTGTAAAAATTTTGCCATTAAAAAATTACTTTTGTAATTTAATTTAAAAGAATCGAAATGTGTACGTAATTGTCGTTCTAATGAGACATAAAAAACAGAAATCGGTCAAAAAATGTTAAAGTTATTAAAAATTCGCCAGGCCATTAACGTGTCTCAGGCCACTAGAACATGAAATGTAGGAACAAAATTAACATATTTTGAGAAATATTAAAATAAAAGCTCATTTTTACTTAAAATATGTCCATATTTACTTGTATATGAGTTTTTGTCTTCGTAGGATACCGTTAACCTATTCTTAGGTATGAACAAAAAAATTTAATTTTTTTAACGGCAGTTTCAAAACTCCATTTTCAAATTTTTAAAAATTTTGTTAAACAAATTTCAGAATTTTTTGATCATCTCATTGGGATTTATTAAGAGTATAATAGGGAATAAAAATGTGAAAAAATTATGAAAATATCTCTTATACCTGCGATTTAAATTTTGAAATTTTCGAGAAAAACCAATTATTTGGCAATTTTTAGGCCAATGAGCTCTATTTAATTACTCTTATGAATTTTAAGTAAAACCTATTCAGAATATTATAGTCCAGATAATTCAAAATATACTCTGAAACTTCTACTAAAATCGGAAGACGTTAACCCTTAAATCGTGAAGGTCAAAGGTAAAATTTTTCAATATTTGGAATTTCTCTTGGAAAGATTTCGAAATGATCGAAATGTTGTATATTTTTGGGCCGATTTTGATGAAATTTAACAAAAATATAACATAAACTCTAGGGTTTATAATAACAGCACAAGAATGGAAATTAACGCTTAATGGCACTTGGGGTTAAAATGACACCAAACTTTTAAAATCATAATTTTTTATGGTTTTAGAAGTTTGGGGTCATTTTAACACCAAGTGCTATATAGGGTTAATTTTAATTTTTCTGCTGCTTTTGTAAATACTAGGCTTTGTGTTATATTTTTGTTAAATTTCATCAAAATCGGCCCAAAAATATACAACATTTCGAACATTTCAAAATCTTTCCAAGAGAAATTCCAAATATTGAAAAATTTGACCTTTGACCTTCACGATTTAAGGGTTAACGTTTTTTGATTTTAGTAAAAGTTTCAGAGTATATTTAGAATTATCTGGACTATAATATTCTAATTAAGTTTTGCTTAAAATTCATAAGAGTAAGAAAATAGAGCTCATTGGCCTAAAAATTGCCAAATAATTGGTTTTTCTCGAAAATTTCAAAATTTAAATCGCAGGTACGGAAAAACTATAAGAGATATTTTCATAATTTTTTCACGATTTAATTCCCTATTATACTCTTAATAAATCCCAATGAGATGATCAAAAAATTCTGAAATTTGTTTAACAAAATTTTTAAAAATTTGAAAATGGAGTTTTGAAACTGCCGTTAAAAAAATTAATTTTTTTTGTTCATACCTAAGAATAGGTTAACGGTATCCTACGAAGACAAAAACTCATATACAAGTAAATATGGACATATTTTAAGTAAAAATGAGCTTTTATTTTAATATTTCTCAAAATATGTTAATTTTGTTCCAACATTTCTTGTTCTAGTGGCCTGAGACACGTTAATGGCCTGGCGAATTTTTAATAACTTTAAAATTTTTTAACCGATTTCTGTTTTTTATGTCTCATTAGAACGACAATTACGTACACATTTCGATTCTTTTAAATTGAATTACAAAAGTAATTTTTTAATGGCAAAATTTTTACAAAAACTGAAAAAAATGAATTTTTTCCCCTTGTAAATGCATCTCAAAACTTCAGAGGGCTTGCGGCACGTCTTAACCCCAACCGATTTACCTAAAATTTTTTCAGGATGATTTTTTTACTAATGTTCACCAAACTGGGGGGTGAGAATGGCCAAAATCCAACTTTCGTTTATTAAGGGCCACCCTAATGTATATACCCAGCAGTTCTGAGTAGGTGTCACGAAATAGGGATTTTAGTTATCATTAGGGCCACCTAGCTAGTGGTGATCAGTACAAAGTGTTCCACGCTAGACTACACGATACTTTTCTGGTCTATCAATTCGGTGGTGGCGGGTTCGATTCCCGACAAAAATTCTTGGTGTCCCTACTTAGATTACAAGGTGTTCTTCTTTAGACAAGACGATACTGTTCTGGACTATCAATTTGAGGGTTGCTAGTTCGATTCCTGACAAAAAACTCTTGATATTTCTGCAGAGAATCCAAAAGCTTTTACAAGTTGTTTTTGTTGTTAAAAAACTCAGGATTACAAAAGGTGGGTACAATAACTACATTTTAAAGTGCAGTACAAAAATGAGTTTAAAGTAATTACCACATAGATTACTTAGAGATACTAAAGCGACAATTGATTCCACACTGATTAACTGGGATTTATAAAGTAACCGATTGACTGTTCTTTGCATTATGAAGAGCCAATTCGTATGTAAAATGGAGTCTGCCAAGTACTTAAACATAATGAAAACTAAAGAGATACTTAAATATTCAATATAGAACTACTGGGTTATGTATAAGCTTAAGACTTCGTCTGTTTATGAAATTGTGTAGGTGGTGCATGCCACAGTCTGTGGAATAGTGTGGCATGACAAGTGGATTGTTGGAAATATACTTACTTAAAGCAGCTTTTGTAAATTAAAATGTTTAAAGTTATTAAATTGTTGCCATTTAATTTTAGAGACAAGTGGAATTATTTAAAAGGGACTTTATGTCAATTTGATTTCATCTTAATGGCAGCAGAATGAAACAAATCTAGCAGAATGAGTAAATGAAAGAACTTGACTGAAACTAAAAGAATTACAAAATCTTGTTTCATATACTACATATATTTTTCTTTATAAAAATACACGCATAAATAAATACTCTGTAAACTATGTAATGCAATGGAAGTGTATTAGAGTGGATCTTATTTTGCACTTTTTAGATTTTAGATGCTTCCAAGGTCAAACATGCTGTATATTTTTGCAAAATTGAAAAAAAAATTTAAAAGTTGCTCATTTTATTAGAAGTTTGGAGTTCTGAGTACGAATGTTTTAAATTATCTTTTGAAGTATATCCGCAAATATTATTAAGTATATCCGCAAAAAAATTTTTATAAATTTTCTTAATATTTTATTCATTAAGAAAATTTATAAAAAAATTTTAGTGTGAAAAAGTTCAATATTTTTGAAGGACGGAGTTTTAAAGTGGCATATTATACTTCAAATTTTTTGTGTAAGTCCAAAAATTTACTTATCTAAACAAAAAAATATAGCTCGGAATAAATGTAGATCAAATTGTTCCTAATATTTGCAATCCTATTAAAATTTCTAAAAAATTGGTATTTTTTACAATTTCCTTTCCTTCGGGGCTGGGAAAATACTTTGGCGATAAATGGGGAACACATCAAGGTTTCCAAAGAACATGTGTAACAAATTTGAATTTTTGATAAAAAAAATAGGTCAAATTCCGCAGGGCGGAATGGAATTTTGGAACGCATACCCGTGCCGAGTGAGCACGCTAAATTTTGAGGTGCATTTACAAGGGAAAAAATGCTATTTTTTCAGTTTTTGTAAAAATTTTGCCATTAAATAATTACTTTTGCAATTTAATTTAAAAAAATTAAAATGTGGACGTAATTGTCGTTCTAATGATATATAAAAGACAAAAATTTAAAAATGATAAAGTTATTAAAAATTCGCCACTAGAACAAGAAATGTAGGAACAAAATTAACATATTTTGAGAAATATTAAAATAAAAGAAAAATCGGTTTTTTAAAATGTTTAAATCAAATGCATATAACTTTAAAGTCAGTCACAATTTTTAAACAATTATTTTCCTGTTTGATATATACATTTGTTGTTATTTCAATAAAAGAAAAATGCAGAAAATAAATGAAATATTTGGGTCCGCTGGAGTAGGGTGGGTAAAAAAGTTGACAATTTTATTTTCAAATGCGAAATATAGCTAGGATTGTTTTAAAAATTTAACATACCAAAGGTGTCTTAATTTGAGTACCTCTGACCTCATGCTCATGCGTTCAAAATTCAAAACATGAAGTCGACAACACTTCTTCTTTACGCATGTCCAATTTTATTTAAATCGGATTAAGGGTTTATATGTTACAGATTCATTATTGAATATTTCAGTTTCATGTCTGGCCGCTTATTCTGGGCGTTTTTCGGCCAATGCAATATTTGTCTTTGGTGTCGATTCGGCTGGTTGCCGGGCTTCACATACGCTTCAGGTTATCGTAATAGATCTAGGAATTGATTTTCTTTTATAGCGTTCATGAATCTTTTCGGATATGTAAAATCGTCTTTGAATGTCTCTCGTCTTCAATTCGTATGGTACCCAATTTCCATGGTTTTGGATGAAATTGCTGATTGAGTAGCTTCCAATCATTTTGCTAGCTCTTGTTGAGTTTGGGAACAATCTTTACGGAGTAATGTCCCCAATTCTTGGTCTTCAATATTTGTCTTCCGTGTCAAAATCACTGCTTCTGAACTGCACAAACCATCTCTCGCACGTTGAAACCTATGAAACACATTTTATACCTAAAATGTTCTTTAAAATAAAATTCTTAATAAATACGAAATTAACCCTATACTCTCCTTTATGTCTTATGTCTTTTTTCTGACTTTCTGGTTGAATTTTCCGTTTTGATGTATTCAGGGACTTATAGTAAAATTTCACGTATAATTTTTTGCAGAACAGTTTAACCCCTTAAATCCCTGTTTTAATGGTGGTTTTTGCACTTTTTTAAAAGAAGGACAAAAAAGACCCATGCCTTGAGGATTTAGATTTTATATTCTACAAAAATATTCTCCGTAACATTTTACATAAGTTTGCTGAACACATTTTATACCTAAAGTGTAAGGATCATATGGTTTCTTATGAAGATTAACAATAAGAATGTGCACGAGTTAGGAAACTTTAACACGCCCTCAAATGAAATTCAGATGTAAACTTTCAAAACGCCGATACACGATACCACAAATATGTACTCCTCCAAATGACATATAAGTTAATAGAAACAAAAACTGCTTTAAAAAGATACGCCATGTATTGTGAATCCCTAATTTTTAAGTCATACACCCGAAATTTTTTTTTTCGAATATATTCTAATTTGACCCAAAATTTGAAAATTCGAAACGTTAACCATATATGCTCAACTTTTAAGCATTAAATTTTGAAGATCGAGAACTATTTTACATCTATCTAAAAATCCAAAAACCGCAAAATAAGGACCACTCTAATGAACATGTTTGTTGGTACTTATTTATTTTCTTGATAAATAATATAAGAGAAATATGATACTTAATATATAGTGGTTAAGAAACTACAAAGGAATATTTAATAGAATGTTTAATTCCCATTCGCTGTATAGTTAGAATTGTTTTCATTTCTTTAGCTTTCCTAAAGCTGAATCAGGGAAAGATTTTCTGATGATCCGGCCTCTGCAACCAAAGAAATGCATATAGAAACTAGCAAACAACAAAATATTTCAGTTTTAAACTGGGAATTTTTACCTTAAAATATTTAAAATTTTTATTTTAAAGTATGATTTGGTGAATGGTATATAAGATTCGGCATAGCCGAATATAGCTCTTTTACTTATTATACCCTACACCACCATAGTGGGGAGGGTATTATGCGTTTGTGCAGATGTTTGTAACGCCCAAAAATGTTAGTCTAACACCCACCTTAAAGTATACCGATCGACTTAGAATCACTTTCTGAGTCGAGTCCGCCTGTCCGTCCGTCCGTCTGGTTGCCTGGCTGGCTGTCCATATAAACATTGTGCGCAGAGTACAGGTCGCAATTTTGAAGAAATTTCGATCAAATTTGGTACATATTATATTTTCGGCCCAAGGACCAAGCTATTGAAACTGGCTGAAATCGGTCCATTATTTCACCTAGCCCCCATACAAATGTCCTTCCGTAATTGGACTTTATCGGTCATAAATGTTTAATTTATAAATGTATCTCCATAAATTCCGCTCCAAATAAGTTTTATATATACAAAATTCATGTCACCAAATTTTGTTACGATCGGTCCATAATTAGTCATAGCTCCCATATAGACCCGCCTCCGAAAATCACTTTAACGTGCATAAATCGCTTAAAAATGTTGGTATACTCACAAAATTCAACATAGTGAACTTTCATATAGACACAAAGCACACGACCTAATTTCATGGTGATCGGTCCATAATTGGTCATAGCCCCCATATAAGGCCCACTTCCGAAAATCACTCAAAAATATAAATTATTGAAATTTTGAAAGAAAAGTGTTTTTGCTCTATTACTTAGTGTAAGGTATTACGTGGTCGGGATTGACCGACCATACTTTCTTACTTGTTTTAATTGTGCCAGTTACTTGCACTACTAAGTAAACTCAAACTTGCACAAGTAGTTTGTGTCATCTATTTGACCTTTAATCTAATTTAAATTCTTCTATTCAACCCACTGTCTAAATCATTTAAAATTTTATCCCAAATACTAGCACTCAATATTACATCAAGCTGTAAAAGAAAGTAGTAATAAAAAATACTCTTCTACTAAAAGGTAGCACACAAGTCAGTAGTAAGAACAAGCTGTAGTTTCTCTATTGTACCACAAAAGAGTAACTGTGCAACAAATTTCTACTCCAAAATGGTTTGTAGTAGCACACTTATGCGCTTCAATGAAGCACGTAATTATCAAATAATTGGATGCGACACCAGCTGTAAAACTTAAGACAGAAAAGTGTAGAAATATTTTACAGCCAGCCAGCACAAAAAAAAAAAAAAAACAAAACTTAAAAGACAAAAACTCTAAAGTGCGTTACGTTATGCTAACATCTTTGTCATTGTGGAGCATAGTTTTCTTAAATAAAGCTGGGAGGACACTGAGAGTAAGCAGAGTAGCAAGAGTGTTAGAGGAGGGATGAAGAAAGCACAATAAGCATAACAAAATCACGTTGACAGTTGTGTCAATGTTGTGTCAAGACTTTGCCAAGAGCCACTAGCTACTCTACTGAACCAGATTTCAATAAAGTCATTTTAAACATTGAACTAAAACAAATGCAGCAGAGAAAACGAAAAGGAACATTTAAAAAATGGAATTAGAATAAAAATACATGAAAAAACTAATAAAATTGTAGTTTACAGGTAGTTTTTACAGGTCGGCCAAGATTTAAAATTAAAGTTATTAATACTTCTTTTTGAAATGCAACAAAAATAAATCAAACAAGTAAGAGTGCTATATTCGGCCGTGCCGAATCTTATATACCCTTCACCAAATTATACTTCAAAATTTTAAATATTTTTAGGTAAACAAAATTTAACTTTTTTCCAGTTGTTTTTTGAATTTTTTGGAAAAAAAAAATTTTCGATTATTTTAAATTTTTTTTTTTTAAATTTTAAATTTTTTTTTTTTTTTAAATTTAAAAAATTTTTTTTTTTTAAATTTTAAAATTTTTTTTTTTTTAAATTTTAAAATTTTTTTTTTTTAAATTTTAAAAATTTTTTTTTTGTTTTTTAAATTTTTTTTTTAAAAAAAAAAAATTCGGGTTCAAAATTTTTTTCCCGATTTTGACCCATTGTAGGTCCAACTTACTATGGTCTTATATACGTCGTTGCAAATGTCTTTGAAATATCTATCATTAGATATCCATATTGTCTATATTAATGTCTTAGTAATCCAGATATAGGTAAAAAAATAGGTCAAAAATCGAGGTTGTCTTGGTTTTTTCCTCATATCTCAGCCATTTGTGGACCGATTTTGCTGATTTTAAATAGCAAAATTCTCGAAAGCATGTCTGACAGAATTATTGAAGATTTGGATCCCGAAGATATCTGGGGTCTTCAGAAAACTGATTTCAACAGACAGACAGACAGACGGACAGACAGACAGACAGACAGACAGACAGACAGACAGACAGACAGACAGACAGACAGACAGACAGACAGACAGACAGACAGACAGACAGACAGACAGACGGACATGGCTTAATCGACTCCGCTATCTATAAGGATCCAGAATATATATACTTTATAGGGTCGGAAATGAAAAATGTAGAAATTACAAACGGAATGACAAACTTATATATACCCTTCTCACGAAGGTGAAGGGTATAAAAAGAACAACTAACATTTAACTTTATTCAGTTAATACCCAATAAGCATTTTTACTGGAATTCAAGTTGAAATCAAGTGTAATTCAAGCCTTGAATTTTCATCAATATTTATTTAATAGCATTCTGCAGTAAAATGGAAACATAAATTCAAGCCATATGTTATTTGTTTGAAAAATATTTAATTTACTCAAATATTTTTCAGGTTTAAAACATAATTGCGTTTGTATTCAAGTCAAATTCCAACAAAATGTTCAAGCGCTTGAATTTTAGGGACTTTGGTGCTTATTGGGTTTATTGAAATAAAACCGAAGTTTAAAAATGTATTTAAATATTTCTGTTTTTTTTTCCAAAATTCTAAATAAATTTAAACACTTGAAAAAAAAGAGAAATATTTTTTTTTTGCCAAATGAAAACATGTAAACATAAATTATATTTTTGTCAATTTATGTAAGGTTTAATTAAAATGCATTAAATTGATTTCAAAATCACAAATTTATTACAATTATTTTAAAATGCAATACCAAACAAAAAACTATATTACAAAAAAACCCACAATAAATGAATAAATAAAAACACTTATACGCTCTAGGGTCTCATATAATAAATATTATTAATTTGAATGTTTGTATGTGGATTTGTGTGTTTAAAACATAAATTATAAATGAATGACTTTTTAATATGTTTGCATTTGTTTGTATCTACATATATGGTTGGTATGTGTGTTAAAAATTTTTATTTTGCGGCATGTTAGCAATTCAAAATTCAATTAGTTTTTCATTACACCTGTCTCTTTACAACACTCCATAAAAAATACTAACTATGTATGTATGCATGTGTTTTTTCTCCATTAATAATAAATAAAATTAATTAACATTATTAACACTACCTCAATAAATTATATGAATATTTGTATTTATACAACAACAACAAAAAATAAAAAATTGTAAAATAAATAACAAACATGCCAGTTATGATTAAAAACAGAACTTTATGTGAAATATAATTTACAACAGTAAAGTTAAGGTTTCCCTGGTGAGTTTCCATTTCACGGTTATTTTTATTTAATTTTCTGTTTATAACTGTCAAACGGATGTATATGTCATAAAAATATTAGGAATAAATTTTATGAAAAAATATTGTTACCTCGTAACTGGTTGGTTGGGTAAATATCACCATCTAAAAAATAAAACCCATTTTTATCATGTTTTAAAAAATTTTCTTTTCGGATATGTTGGACCTGCAATCACAAATCTTAAAACGTATTTCATAAACAGTAATAAATAAATATTTTATAGCTTAATAACACTCTGCTACAAAATGACACATAATTATGTTACATAATTAATGAATGTTACATAATTATGGATAGGTAAGGAATTAAGCTTTCATAAAATGTATGCATAACATCTACATTCCAAGAAATTGTGTAAGTTTTTATAAAAAGTTTCGCTTAATTTTTTATTTTTTACGTAATTTTTCAAATTCAACAATAGTTATTTTAATTTTTTTCTATGAATACCTATTTTTTAAAGACAATTATATATAGACAAAAAATGAGACATTACTTGTTAAAATCAATTTAAATTCGCAAAAGTTATTAAACTTTTTCGAAAAAAGTTCAAAAAAATTACCTTGAAAATTCAAAATTTTCGAAATATTTTTTTTTTGTATAGTTTTCTGTTTTTTTTTTATTCATATGAAGTGGGGGAGAAAATACTAAAATAGGTGTTAATGAAAAGTTAAATAACTTTTACAATTTTCATCCGATTTGAATAATTAAAACCATGTTGTTTTAAGAACTAAATTTCCTTTATATATTGGTATAAATATTTATAAGCTTACATATCAAAAAAAGCAATGAAAAGCGAATAAATTCAAAAAAGTTGATAAATTTTGTTTTTGTTTTAGATATTCTTAACAAAAACAATACTTACAACCAGCGTTGCCGCTTTGGTCCAATTGGACCAAATACTATAATACGAAATAATAACGAAAAAACTACTTATGTTAAGCCAAAATAATAAAACTACATATTTGCGAAATATGAAGATAGCATTTTCTAAAATATTTAGTTTAGTCAGGTAAATGTGTATTTATTTAGTAGTGTTGAGTTCAAAAAATGCCAAAGGGCTCTCAAAACTTTTATTTTCTAATAATATGTGTTAAACTCTGCTTCAATATCATGCTTCCTCTGGAAAATTTTATAGCAGCAATAATATAATTTTAATTCATATAGCATTTCTCAAATATTTTAAATTTGGTAGGCTTTGGTAGTTTTTAATTAGAAATTTGGTAGGAAAAATATTTTATGAGTGGCAACGCTGCTTACAACTTACAAAGGTTTCAAAACATGCACGTCATTTTAAAGCGTAATAAGTTTTCTTTCCAAACCCGTTAAAAAATTTAAAGTCAGACAA
Source organism: Calliphora vicina (assembly GCF_958450345.1). Taxonomy (NCBI): domain Eukaryota; kingdom Metazoa; phylum Arthropoda; class Insecta; order Diptera; family Calliphoridae; genus Calliphora; species Calliphora vicina. Next base: position 95,588,362 of record NC_088784.1, on the reverse strand, counting down.
AAACTGACTGAGGTACAGATCGATAAGTTGACGAACATCACTAAAATTGTTTTTTCAGAATAACTTCTGAATTTGAGGGTGTTTCCGAAATTTTTCGACACAATTTGTAATGTACTCAGCAAGCCCTATAACCCATGCTAGGTCGTTTTCCAAGTTTTTTTTCCATCGTAGCACCGTGTAATAAAAGCGTAATTTTTAAAAGCCGTTTTTCGGTTTTCGGTTTTTCTATCAAAAACCGGTTCGAATAACCGGTTTTTAGCCTTTTTTATCAATTTAAGAATTTAATTATAAATTAAGCTTAATTTTTTTTTTTTATTAAAACAAATTTAAAAATCGTTCAGTCTTTCAAAAATTAATTTAACATATTGTTACGAAATTGTACTTGAATTCAAATATAACGATTTTAACGGCTGAATTAAAAGTAGCCTAATCCTTTCAAATAACAGTGATGTAATAGCAAACTGTAACATATCTGTGGGCATTATTAACATTGAAATAAAAGCTTTCAGTTGACCATTGATCGTAAGTTGGCAACGCTGTTTGCTGCGACCGTATATTCGAATTCGAATATTCAGTTAAAGAACATTGTAGAAAGTACACCACAGATGGCGTATGTATTAGAAACCTCTAGACAGTTAAAGATAAATCTAGAGTGCAGATGGCAGTGTTATAAATAGTGGGAGAGGTTGCAGTCGTTAGTGAATTTATCAGAGACGCTATTTGAATAAACATCAACTGAGTGCCTTAAAGTTTGCTGTATTTTTCAAGTGAATTCGTGTACATTATAAAGTGTCTGTATTTCTGAGAATTTATAAACGTGTATAAAAAAAAATTGAGTGACTATTTAATTCTGTTGTTGTACATTTTAAATAAATAAAGAGTTGTTACAATTTTCAAACTACTAAACGGCTTTTATTTGCAATCAAAAGTATCCGGTTTATTTAAAGGAAATAAACCAAACGTTTTGAAAAGGTTAAAACGTAACAATATAATTTAAATTTACATATTAACTGTTAAAATTGCATTGTATAAAAGATTTAATTCAATATTTTTGAAAATTTATCCAAATAATTAAAATCTAGTTTTAAGTCGCTAGTTCTTGCAATATTAGTTCTTTTGTGTGGATTTTGAACTTTGTTTAATGTTAAATGAACTTTCATTTAGTTCTGACCAAAAATTCTATTAAAAAGTCTTACTACATATAAAGCCAGATTATTTTTTGCTCGATGTGTTTTCTGACTTCTATCTGTTAAAGTTTGCTTACATTGCAATGCATTGGTTTGACCTCTTTCACACTAGGCAATTTAGTTGCGCAAGTCTCTTGCCCAATAAAAAAAAAATGCAAAATTTTGTTCTCCTTAACCCAACATTACCTCTAGCATCTACAAACACAAGAGACTTGCGCAACTAAATTGCCTAGTGTGAAAGGGGTCTTTGTTAATTTAAATATAACGTTTTTGTATTAAAATTTGTTTAAAATTAAAAAAGGGGAATAGCTAATTACACTGTCCAACAAATTGAGACTTTTAGAACAGAATAGCGACCCTATAATTCTGAAAGGGCATGTTGAGTAGATAATTTTTGTAGAATAAACTTATTGTCCAGCTGGTCTGAAATTTGTTTACAGTTGGTCAAAGTTTTATTTTTTTGATCGAAGGTAGCATTATAAAAAAAGTTGTAAGTTAATATCTGAGAGAATTCTTCTACTCAGAGTTATATTGTGGAATTGTATGGGGATCATTTTTGTGGAAGATCTTAACCCCATATCTCTTCTCTTTAGGGGTCAATTTGACCCCTTTTTCGAGAAAACCGAAAAGTAGCATATTTTTGAATCTAATTGAGATATTGACTTGAAATTTTTTTTTAAGACCAAAAATTAACTTATCTAAACAAATATGGATCAAATTGCTCCTAATATTTGCAATCCTATTAAAGTTTTGATATAAATTTTAGTTTTAGAAACTCAATGAATATGTAATATGTAATAAAATCTTTATTTATTAAAGAAGCTCAATGAAATTTTCAATGTTTTTTAAGTTTGTCATTCTAAATAACATGGTGTAAAAATACTTGTCAAAAGGTCAAAGACAATCCCGCAATTCTTAAAAATTGGAGCGAAAATCCCAAAAATGGTATTTTTATACAATTTTGCCTATAGGGTTCACATTTCCTTCGGGGCTGGGAAAATACTTTGGCGATAAATAGGGAATACATCAAGGTTTCCAAAGCTGCTTTTTGTTTTTTGATCCCAGCTTTGGGATTTTAGAACATGTGGCCCAAATATGAATTTTTGATAAAAAAATAGGTGAAAGTCCGAAGGGCGTAGGGGCGGCATATTTGAAAAATTTTACATGTTTTTATATCAAAATGTTCTCCATGAAGGTACCTTAGAGAAAAACATAAATTCTATATATATTCTTAAAGAAAGTTTTTTTTAATAAAAAAAGAGTTAAGTCCCCTTTTCGCCCAAAAAACAGCAAAAATCTACTATTTTTTAATATTTAAATTGAAAATCGTTTATTTTTGGATCCATAATAGATATTGACCTCAAATCTTTTGTATATTATTACTAAATTAGTTGTCTAACTAACAAAAAAATTCGAGTCCATTTGGTCCAAGATTACCCCTATATTTTTAAAAGAGAGGCCCAAGGTATGGCCAAATTTTTAAATTTAAATGTCTATAACTCGAAAATTAGATTAGCTTTTCACAAATATCAAAATCTTTGAAATCGGATGGGAAACAAAAAAACGGCACGTGCTTAAAAATTTTACATGTCGAAGGTACCTTACTTTGAGTCCCCATATCGACGCCCCTGGAGCATTTGTATGGCCCAATTTAATAACTTAAACTCGAATGATCCTTGGCTACGCCCACGTAAAATTTTATCCCGATCGGACTATCCGTTTGCCAGATTTTTTTTCAAAAAATTTCGATCATGCCCCACTGTGCGCTGTTAAAGTCAGCTGATTATGTACCACAAGCTCCACAACCTTGTCCCCTTTCAAAAATTTTAACGTTTTTTAATATATTGCATGCAAATTAATATAAATATTTCAAATTTCAGCTCATTCGCATCATACATGGATTATTGACAATTTTTTTAAGAAATGTGAGACCCGATGTAACCATCTTTAACCACCTACTTCCCATACGAAGCTGAACAACTGTAAATCAACTCGAAAACACCTCAGCTACACTTTGTGAAATTTGAGAGGCCACCCTTTTCACATACGAAGCTGAACAACTGTAAATCAAATCAAACTTTATGAAATTTCGTTACGATATCTCCAATATTTCCCGAGATACCGAATTAATTCCAACAAAAAAAAACGTTTCTAGACCACTGTACAAAGTTTTGAGGTTGCTCAAATTTTCAGCATTTGGAAAACAACTTTAGACTTTGGGAGCATCGAAAAGCCCAAAATTTAAAAATATGGGCCTCTCATAGTGGTTATAAAATCATTTTCCTTAAAACGTATTCATTGCAAACGTAAATATGCCCCCCAAAGTATGTTTAGCAGTTCTTTTGCCTAATATTTGTCTGCAAACTCTTTTGATTTTTAATAAATATCTTTAGAATCCTTCACTAAACAAGAAATTTCCATTCGATTGGTCACGACGTTAAAAGTATTTGAAAAACTTTTTTAATTTTTAAACCCAATATTTGTTTAAATGCAGCTATTTGTAGCAAAACACAAAATAGTTGCAAAAGATTTATAAAAAAATACTGTATAAAAACGTGTATTTTAAGCTTGGCTAAACTGAGTATTTAGTTACCCAACAAAACCCATACCCCTTGAGTCTGTACCCCAGAAAATAAGGATGATGATGACTACGATTGTCATATCTAAAAGTTCACTTGAAGTTCGTTAGCGTATCCGTAACCGTTTGTTTGATTTCATATGAAACTTTAGCTGAATGTCAACGAAAAGAACAATAAGAAAAATAAAAGAAAAAATTACTTTAAAACACTAAAAAGAAAAGACAACAAAAATTCATAAAATGTTTCTAATAAAAAAATAAGAAATAAAATGAACTTAAACAAACAACACCCAGCAACGTTTTATAATTTACCCACCATTAAAGTCAATGTTTTCGTTGCACTTTTAACCAACGCCATCTTTTTTTTAAAGACATGTTCGAATAAATGAAGCTGCAGCAGCAGCACCAACTGCAACAACTATAATAAAAAGGGGTTAAATAAGGCAACAAAAATACTCAAAGGAAAACAGCGCTGCAGCGTCTCAGACAATGGCATACAATTGTGCAATTGCACACACGTGACTGGAAATCTTAACGAAATTTTTAAAAAAACACCAACATTATTTTTCTTTTAGTTGTTAATTTTTTGTCCTTTTTTGTGGAAAACGTAGCACACAACGATTTTTTCGGTGTGTTGAAGACATTTTCTTTATAATTTTCTTTTTGTTTCGTTTTAAAAACTTTGAAATAATATAAAAAGGATTCTTATTTTCGTTGGAACATAAAAAATTAGTTTTGATTTTTTTTTTATTCCAGACAAAAATGTTGTAACTATAAAGAGGGAAACAAATATTTTACTTTGTATTAACTATAAAGGTACCATTTACATCCCCAAGTTGTAAAACGTTCCAACTGACTACATCAGGGTTTACTAAGGGACAGTCAAATGATAATAGTCGTAATGATATACCGGTTTTCAAAAAAGTATTTTATGTATAAAGACAAATTTGCATTTCTTGTACAGTACAAGCATGTTCGTTCTTGTCGTGTTAGATTTTAAATTAACCATATTAATAAACCTATCATTTGATATACAATTTCAATTAAGCGAAGCAGAGCAGTATTCGAGTTTAAACGACAAGCACCTCAGGAGGGGATATATTGATGTATGAATTAAAAATGCGGGAACTTTTCAAATATTTAGCTTTTATTTTTATACATTTGTGCAATATAAATTTATTCAAAGTATTGGTCATTGTTAGCTATGACCTTCTCCCATCTTTCTGGCAACATATGGATTATGAGCCGAAAGAACTGCACATCTTTTGAGGATAAGAACGAATCAAGCCTATTGGCTACTCTGTCCCAAAGTGAAGCGTATCTCAGAGACAGCTCTCTGCATCGATCAAAACAAATAGTGTTCGAACGGGGCAAGGTCTGGACTATAGTGCGGATGAGGCAAAACTTACCAACGACATCATTCTAAATAGTTTTCAACAGGCATTACATAAGCCAACCAAAATATCTGGCCGCATATTCTGGGCGTATTCCGGCCAATGATCGCTTCAAACGAATCAGTAGCGTTCCCTGTGATGGTCTGGTCCGATTTCAGTAGCTCTTAATAGATAGGACCCTTTTGCTCCCACCAAATACAGAGCCATTACCTTAGCTCCATGGATATTTGGGTTTGGTGTCGATTCGGTTGGTTGGCCGCTCTTCACGTGTGATCTCTTACACTTCGGGTTATTGAAATGGATCCATTTTTCATCGCAAGTAATGATTCGGTTCCAAAATGATTTTCTTTTATAGATTTCAAGCTTCATTTCGGACATGCAAGATCGACTTTCAATGTATCTCGGCTTCAATTCGTATGGTACCCAATTTCTCTGCTTTTAGATAAATCCTGCTGCTCGCAAATGTTTAGAAATTGCTGCTTGAGTAGCTCCCAATGATTTTGCAAGCTCTTGTTGATTTTTACAACAATCTTCATGAAGTAATGCCTCCAATTCTTGGTCTTCAAACTTTTTTGGCTGGCATGGGAGATCATTGGTTCCGTGTCAAAATCACCACCGCGCAAATCATCTCTCGCACGTTGAAATCGATGGAACACATTCACCATAATCTTTGGTGAGCAATATGTATGCTTCAGCTGCACTTTTATTAAAATTAAAGAAGTAAAGCAAAACTTCCCACATATGACGCTTTTTTGACACAAAATTCAATCACTATGTTTAATAACTAAGTGATGGACAGATATGTACACTTCAAAATTACATATAACTTATTAAAAACAAAAACCGCTTTCAAAAATACCGCATTTTTATGTCATACAACCAATACAAATTTCGTATGTTTCAATGGATCAATTTTCCCACTTTCAATACCAAAAATTTCTGAACAACAGATAACATTTGAGGAAATTTTCTCCAATTGGTTCTTCCCTCTAGGCCCTATCGTGCCGACTACAGACAGACGGACATAGCTAGATCGTCACATCATTTTATAAGGACCCACAATATACATACTTTTGTGGTTCTACGATCAAGTTTTCGACTTATAACAAACGGAATTAAGTAGCCCCAATATTTTTCGTATATAAAAAGAACCATCAACTGCATCACTTTGGTACCAAAGTACTTTTTCACCAAATCCTACAAAGCTAAAACAATAGCAATTTTCTTGTTTCTCCACTCCAACCCTGCAATAGTTTTACTTGAAGAAAATTACAGCAAAATATAACAAAACTTGTATTGTCCTGTTCAAATCCTGTAAAGAAATTTAACAGTTATAGTGGCCATAGTTGTTTGTACGTGTTTATTAGGGTGGCCCGAATCTTTTCCGTTGTTCCCATCGTCATCTAAAAACCAATTGCTAAAAATTTTAGGAATATCGAATAACGTTTAGAGGCATAGAGAAATACACATAGAGCGGAGACTAGAAAAAATTCAAACAAAAAAATTGCTAAAAATAATTGCACATATGTACGTGTGTTGTTTTTGTTTTCACATACTTTTTTTATTAGGTTTTTGACAACTGGTATTTGACAGGATAGTTTCCGATCCAGAAACAATTTTTCACACAAGTTGAAGCATCTTTTTATATATTTCAACTTTGATGCGTGTGGTTTTTAAGTTTTTTCCCAAAAAAAGTCCCCATATTTTTTCTTTTATAAAAAAACGAATTTTCTTCGGGAATATATACATTTTTTTATTATCTGAAAAGAGAACTTAATGCAAAAACGTATAAAGTAAAATTTGACTAAATTAAGCGGACATTGTGCCCTATCCAAACTTGGCCAATTTTGAAACAAAATTTTAGGTTTAATTAAAAAATTCTCGTATTTGTATAGCCATATACATATATTGTTTATATACATATAAAACGTTTTTACTATCTTACTGTAAATAACGTCAAAGTTGGCTATTTTCTAAAAAAAACTCAGTTTTTGGAACACATTTTCCCCGTTTTAGGAATTTCGGTTTTTGAAAACAATGGCAACATTAGTGATGCCACATTTAGATCTATATTACTTCTAAATTTTATTGTGATGTCTATAACAGTTCAAATTTTACATTAATTCAAAGTTTTTATTTTTCTTGATGGATAATCACCATTTTAAAATATTGTTAGTTTTTAAGGTAAATGACGTCCGAAAACACACAAAATTAATTCATTTCAATAAAATGTCAATCCTCAAGTCATAAGGTTTCCACCGATATCAAAAACTTATATAAAAATCTTATATTTACTCATCAGAAGCACCACAAACCTTGCCCACTTTCAAAAATTTAAAAGTTTTTTCATATCTTGCATCAAGCCGGTCTTGCGTGATCAAGATTGGATAAAGTGATGCGCCCGGATCATACCGATAATGATTTGCCTAATCTTCGTTATTCCAGCACAATAGAGAAGTATTTAGAGTGCCTAGATATGTTCAGATTGCATTAATATGTTCACAAGAGTTCAGACTTACCGTAGCTACAACTTTGCTAAATATTATTAGTGAGAAATTAGGAGTCCTGGAAGTTATTCTAAAAAAAGTAGAAAAAAAAATTTATTTATTTTCTATATTTTTTAACAAAAGTGCACGAAAAATCTAGTTATTGGAAAAAAAATTTAACAAAATTTATTTGGCGGACTCTTGGCTATATTATTGCCATATAATGTTAAGCCGTATCACAAAGTCTGAATTGGCTGTTAACCAAAAACTGATGACACCTTTTTTAGAGGCCCCACTGAATTTCAGAAACTTTGGGGGCCCATAAAAAATCGGTTACCAAAATGGACAAACTGAGTATAGGGTTTTACTACCCTTTGGTAGTAGAGTCGAACCTATACTGTCATGATCTTGTGTTTTTCCAAAAGTCTTCATTTGTTGCATAGTGTAATTAAGTATGAATTTCGAAATGTCCAAAAAATACACAACACTATTGCCAGCAGTTCTAAAACTATTTTTAAAATAATTTTTCTTATGAAAAAAACGATGGATATATTAATTGTAATATCTTGGTATGAATACTTGTTTAAAGCCATAATCTTTAGAGCTTCTATATTTTGACTTTCCTTTTAAAATCATCAATATTTTGATCGTGCTGTAAAGAAGCATCCAACCTTAATTTTTATCTCGTAATAACTCAGCAACTAGTAAATGTATCCCTTATAGACAAAATTTTTTAATAATATCTGATCACTTGGCTGTTATAAGTTATCCAAAATCACTAGTTTACGACAGTCTCGTAGAACTGTTTGGAAATGGCTGTCAGGAGCGGTAACTGTGTATGTGAAGTTACAAAATCTTTCGATAACGAAATCCTTATAAATCGAATTTGCAATGAAAACAAATGTTTTTCGATATATTTAACGAATTTTTGATACTTAAAAAAACTAAACTTTTTTGAAGAAAAATGTTTTGAAATGATCATTTTCAATTACTGATTGAGAAATGAAGAACTCAATGCCAGTTTCTCGAGAAAATTTACTGCTATTTCTTTAACAAATTCGACAAAAAAAATTTTGTCGAAACATGTAGTGTCCATGCACTAACAAATCGATGCCATTTTGCAGCAAAATGTGCGATTCGGATAGATAATTTGTCTACATTGTATTTGGACGTTTGAGAAAAAACATGCATTTGCATATAAATCCGCCCCTTACTTATTACCTATTGTTCTTAGCAAAAAAGTGTCCCAAATAGTTTAGATAGCTATTTCTTCAATCTTTCGAAAAAAATATTTAAATTTTTTTTTTTAAATCAAAAACTTTTTGACTTTTTTTCAAAATGGGCTTTTTTTCTTAAAATAAAGCTTAGATATTTTCCTTGAAGACCAAGTGGGATGCGAGTGGGATATCTATAAAAATAATTGTTTTGTAACTCAAAATATGCAATTTTTGACTTTTTTTTTCAAAATCTAACTTTTTTTAAAATGGGCCCTTTTTTAATTTTTTTTTGCTCAAAAGATAGCTTGGGTCTATTCCTTTAAGACCTATTTGGTTGCTTAGTGGGATGCGAGTGGGATATATAGCAAAATAAATGTTTTGTAACTCAAGATATACTATTTTTGATTTTTTTTGTCCAAAATCGAACTTTTTTCCAACATTTTTTTTTAATTTTTTTTTTCTCAACTGAAAGTTTAGGTCCATTCCTTTAAGAGCTTTTTAGTCTCTTAGTGGGATGCGAGTGGGATAGTATCAAAATAAATGTTGTAACACAAAAATTGTATGTCTTGAGTTACAAAATATTTATTTTTATAGATAGACCATTCGCATACCACTAAGAGACTAAATAGCTCTTAAAAGAATGGAACTAAGCTTTCATTTGAGAAAAAAAAATTAAAAAGAAGGCCCATTTTGGAAAAAGTTCGATTTTGCAAAAAAAAAATCAAAAATAATATATCGTGAGTTACAAAACATTTATTTTTTTTATATTTTCAAAATTTTTTTTAAAAAATATTTCAAAAAATTATAAATAAAAATTCGATTCCAATAAGTTCTAAATGATGATTAAAAATTGAAATTTTAACAGTTGTATCTATTATGGGTTAGCGTGTTATCGTTTTCAAATTAGCGGATTCCGAAATATTTAATTTTTGCTCCATTGGTAAATTTTTTACGTGGACCTTAAAACCAGACAATCAACATTTATCTTAGCAAACATATTGCAGTTATTTTATATTTTTAGTAATTTTTATTATAGAGGTCTACTTTGGTATCAAATGTCAGAAAATTTCCAGTGAAACCTTATCCGATTTAGCTAAAATTTTCAGCATTTGATTTTTAAATAACGGAGATCAAGTTTAGTTAGACCTTGGAAGCATTGAAAATCCAAAAAGTACAAAATAAGGACATCCCTAATGTTTATGTTCGGATTTTTTATCATTGCAGGCAGCCATTTCATTTGTATTGTATTGGTATTATGTAGTATATTGTTTTTGTTATTGTTGTGTTCTTGTGTTGAGAGTATAGATTAACAATGACACTGACATTGTGTGGTCAATTGACATTTATTTCATTGTAGTTGACAATTTCAATTTCTCTCCCTCGCCTTATAATACCAGCCAGCAACTCCTTGTTTGTGTAAACGCTTTTAATACAATGTTGCACGTTGTTGTTGCACTATTTGTATACATTTTTTTTTTTTTGGAAATTTAGTTTTTATTTAATTTTTTTTTTGCATTCCTCTTTATCCACAATAAAGTTTTCGATTATTTTTATTTCATTTTTTGCAAATCTTTTGTTGTTTAAAAATAAGTCTGAGGATTTGATTGTGTGTGTTCCTATTTGAAAGACTTTGTTTTGCAATTTCGCTTAGAAAAGAGCAAAAGTATTTTAAAGTTTTTTTTTTTGTTAATATTAAACAAAAGACAAAATAAAATGTTTATTTTAGACGTGATGAAGGAATTAAAGAACCCTGGGTATAAAACACATCCTTTTGGAAAATAAAAATGACATCTAATCAACGGATGTCATGGGGTTTTAAAGTGGTTAACATTAAAGTTTTAAACATAATAGTATTGGATTTCAAATAAAGTTTTAAAGATATATTTATATAAAAATAAATATTTATTTATGCTGTGGTAATTTATTATTTTTTTTAAATTTTAAAATAATTTATATTTTAATCTATTGTTTACATATTTCCAAAATTAGTTATTTAGCGTTTTATGAGTGTTGCATTTTAACCACTTGTCCAAAGAATTGTATGCCATCCTTGTTGCTGATCAAAAAAAGAAACGGATGACTCATATCGAACAATTCGGGAGAGACTCTTAAATACGAGTAGGCATTCCAGAATAAAACAGCTGTAAGAATAGAAAAATATTAAACAAAAAATATTTAGTAAGTATGTATTATTAAACGTGCAGCATTATACAACAGAACAACTGGGTTTCATTATTAAACAATACTTTAAAAATAATAAACGTAATTCGCGCAAAAGAATCCTAAGCGCTGAAGTGGATTTTCAACTTGATGGCTTGTTAATTGCATCCCCTACGCAAAATATTTTGGACGACAGATCCCACAGGTTTAGAAACTTTTTATTTTGTAAATAATTCGGTAGCTCCTAAAGATTATAATATTTCACATAGTCAGTGCTGAGGTGCTTTTGAATTGATTTGTATTTACATGGGTTCGTAGTTGGAATGGGATCTAGTAGGCCTTCGTTAGAAGGGTATATATAAGTTTGTCATTCCGTTTGTAATTTCTACATTTTTCATTTCCGACCCTATAAAGTATATATATTCTGGATCCTTATAGATAGCGGAGTCGATGAAGCCATGTCCGTTTGTCCGTCTGATATCATCTGGATCCCAATCTTCAATAATTCTGTCAGACATGCTTTCGAGAAGTTTGCTATTTAAAATCAGCAAAATCGGTCCACAAATGGCTGAGATATGAGGAAAAAATCAGGACAACCTCGATTTTTGACCTATATCTGGATTACTAAAGGTAGGGTCACACATGGCAAATATTTGCTCAAAAAAGCGTAACCACTTTTTTTAGCACAAATTTGTTTGACGTGTTTACTCTTACAATTGTTTTGGTAAGATCAAACAGCATCAAATTAAATAAAACTAAATTTTTTGTTTTGAATCATCCAAAGTAAAATAAGTTTTTGGAATAAATAAAAGAATTCAAATATATTTTATTTAGTGGTTACGTCTTTTTCGTCAAATATTTGTCATGTGTGACCCTACCTTAAGTCATTAATATTTACAATATGGATATCTAATGATAGATATTTCAAAGACCTTTTCAACGACGTATATAAGACCATAGTAAGTTGGACCTACAATGGGTCAAAATCGGAAAAAAAGTTTTTTAATCCGAATTTTATTTTCACCAAAAAAAAAACATTTAAAAAGCAAAAAAAAATTTTTTAAAATTTAAAAAAAAAATTTTAAATTTAAAAAAAAATTTAAATTTAAAAAAAATAATTCGAAAAATTTTTTTTTCCAAAAATTGAAAAAAACATTTTGTTCACCTAAAAATATTTAAATTTTTTATTTTGAAGTATAATTTGGTGAAGGGTATATAAGCCGAATATGGCTCTCTTGCTTGTTTTTAGTTTAAGATATAATTAAGTTTGACAAATATCTTTTAAAAATGTTTGGCCAACTATCACCCATTTAAACTACCAACATATCAGCAATGAAATTTCATTAAGATATCTCCAATCTTTAACGAGCTTCCGAATTAATTCCAAAATTCAAAGATTCTCCGGGAGTGCAATAAAATAATTTTTAGACCTCGTTCCAAAATCACTAGTTCTAGAACGACTATAACCATAGCCAAATCATATTATTTGTTAACATCCATACTAATTCTAGAACCCATTCTGAGGAACAATATTGTGAATCTTAAGAAATTTTATAGAGTTTAATAGGAACTAGTTACACATTCGTTCTAGACTAGATCTACATAACAAATACTAGTTCCGATATAACTTTATGGAACCATTAAGAAACTTTTTTTTTTGTCCAACTATCCAAAAGCATTTTTGGAACAGAATAGCGACCCCATAATTCTGAAAAGGCATATTGAGTAGATAATTTTTGTAGAATAAACTTATAGTCCAGCTGGGCCAAACATATAATTTTTTGGTCGAAGGGAGCATTAACTAAATGAAAAAAAAAATGTTTAAGTATATAAGATAATTCTTATTGTGGAATTTTATGGTTATCATTTTTGTGGAAGATCTTAACCCTCTAGCTCCTCACTTTAGGAATTTACCCTTTTTTTCAAGAAAATCAAAAAAAGTCTTTTCAAAATGGACATTGAAGATTAAAATATTATACGATAATTTTTGCCGGAAAATTTTTAGTGGGGGTCCCCAAGATACCAAAGATTTAAATAAAGTTCTTTACGCTTAATTAGCAAAATTACACGACACCTTGGGTCTCACATTTTTTAAAGAAATCGTTAAAAATCCATTTATGATCCGAATGAGCTGACATTTAAAATATAAATAGTCCTTGAGAAGATCTACAAAAAACATCCATGCAATGTAAGTTATACCTTTTAGTTCAAGAGATATTTAGGTATATATTTTATTTAGCTAGATTCGGAATGTCTAATTATACCCTACACCACCATAGTGGGGAGGGTATAATGCGTTTGTGCAGATGTTTGTAACGCCCAAAAATATTAGTCTAACACCCACCTTAAAGTATACCGATCGACTTAGAATCACTTCCTGAGTCGATTAAACGTCCGTTCGTCCGTCTGGCTGGCTGTCCATGTAAACCTTGTGCGCAAGGTACAGGTCGCAATTTTGAAGATATATCGATCAAATTTTGTACATATTATTTTTTCGGCCTATTGAAACTGGCTGAAATCGGTCCATTATTTCACCTAACTCCCATACAAATGTCCTTTGGAAAATGGGATTTATCGGTCATAAATGTTTAATTTATAAATGTATCTCCACAAATTGCGCTCCAAATAAGTTTTATTCATGTCGCCAAATTTTGTTACGATCGGTCCATAATTAGTCATAGCTCCCATATAGACCCGCTTCCGAAAATCAGTTTAACGTGCATAAATCCCTTAAAAATCTTGGTATCCACACAAAATTCAACATAGTAAACTTTCATATAGACATAAATCACACGACCTAATTTCATGGTGATCGGTCCATAATTGGTCATAGCCCCCATATAAGGCCCACTTCCGAAAATCACTCAAAAATATAAATTATTGAAATTTTAAAAGAAAAATGTTTTTGCTCTTTGACTTAGTGTAGGGTATTATATGGTCGGGCTTGACCGACCATACTTTCTTACTTGTTTTTTTTTTTTTTGAATTTCTAGAAAAAACTGTCAAATTGACCTCTAAAGAGAGGAGATATAGGGTTGAGATATTCTATAAAAATTATCCCAATTCAATTCCACCATATAACTCTGACAATAATTGAAGACAAATTTAATATAAAATTGATTACACTGTGTAATTTTATGAGTCATGGAAATATAACCATATACGGACACCACTACGTGATAAAAGACCAAAAAAAAGTCAAGTGTCTCCAGGTTTTGCCTAAAGTCATGCACTTTTTTTATAGGCCCCCAAAGATTTGGGGCAGCGGTGTAACTTTTCAGGCTCATATCAAACAGTTCAGAATTTAAATTTACTCTCTGATGCAAAGTTGTAGCCCTTGTCATAAAGAACAACAATTGTGAACATATAAAATCAAAAAAACTTCATCTTCAAGATCAAAATCGCAAAAATTCGATTTTTTTACCTTTTTTCCGTTCAAAATTCAAGGAAACAATCAACTACAAAAATGTACCCAAAAACTCAGTAAACAACTTTCTAGAACATATGAACTTCGTATGCTAAAGCATACTTTTAGGAAGTTTAAAAAAAAATTAATTCTAAATTTATTCCAAATTTTTTAAAGTTTTTCCGATTTAGTTCTTGAAGATGATTTTTTTTTGATTTTATTTGTTCACAATTTTTGTTCTTTATGACAAGGGCTACAAATTTGCCTTAGAGAGTAAATCAAAATTCCGAACTGTTTGCAAGATATGAGCCTGAGAAAATGATCACTTTTTTACAAAAATTACATAGAGGACCCAAATCATATGATTATTTTTTTCGTGTTGCATTGTGTCATCGATTCTTTTTAAAAAATTAAGAGGATTTAACAAAACGAGTGTAACAAACGTCAACTGACTCGATAAGCCAGCATTTTGAAATACTTTTCTTGTAATTTAATGAAAGAAATAAAACTTTCCTTAACTGGTTTCCAGAACTAGTTCCAATTATGATAATTTCAAACCTAAAACAGTGATGGAAGAACTAGTTCTATAACCGTTCATAAGAAAGTGTGTTAGTTATATATCGCTTCTGTGGAACTAGTTCTGGGAGTGACAATATCAAGCAAAAATCATTGATTAGAGAACGTTTCCATAGAACTTGTTCTTAAGGTGATAATTTCAAACAAAAATCATTAGTCGCAATGCCTAAGTAGAATGAGTACTGGGTATTTATAAATTCTCCAATTTCATAATTCTTGTCTAATTTACTACGACCTACACTAAAATTAACTCTTTTTTTACGATCTCACAAACAAAATTTAAAATCAATATTTTGTACTTTTTCAAAAATAGCTGACTTTAAATATAGATTATTGTGGGAAGTAGATTATTAATCCATTTTTAGTCAAAAAGCCACGTATAAATCCTAGCCCCTGTTTGAAAGCGTTTGAAAATTTTGAAGGGCTGAGGTGCCCTTCTTTAAGACCTTACGCCGCAGCTACTGAGGGGACTGTGGGGTCTGTCTTCCAAAATTAAAATGCTTCTTTGGGTTATCTTTTTCATGATTCCAACGCGAAAGTCGTCAAACAAAACCCCATTATAGATTTAGTTTGTCGACTTGATTTCATTAATTTTAATTGGGACAGATTCGAGTTAATGTTTTTTAACATTACAAATCTACTTACTCGTTCTTTCAAAACGACCAATGCCACGTTCATTAAATTCCAAATTAGCTGATTGATAAACATTTTCATATTTGTCCACTTCCTTAGCTGAAACCTGCAAAAAATAAACTTCCTTCATATAATTAAATCTAAAGTATTTCAGCCGCCACCTACCTCTTCAAAGAATTCTGTTAAATCTTTTTTATAAGACAATTGAAATTTCGGCAGCAAAAGTCTAACCAAAGTCATTCTATTTGTTTTCGTAATGAGATCATTAAAATCATCCATATTTTCCAGCAAATATTCTTTCAGTTGAGGCAAAGCATCCCATTGATCGGGTAAGATCACCGTAAGTTTAATTGCCTTAACATTTAGGGGCAATTCCAAAATGCTGGCATTCAATTGCTCATTGTGGCTGTAGTAGAAAGTGTCATCTTTGCGCAAACAATCCATCCAGATTTTTTGATTCTGTTTGCCATGTTGATGGAAGACTCGCTTGTGGGTATCGCGGGTTTGAAAATTAAATGACCATCTGGCGGTTAGAGAAATGGAGGATAAGAAATCTAAATGATTTGTTCGATTTGAGGATAGAGTTTTCTGGTGTTTTCTTATGGCCGGCATAATGGTGGTTAATTCTGGTGTAGCAACTTTATCATCTTCAGTCTGTTGGCTAGAGTCTTCATCACTTTCATCTTCAATATTAAATATATCTTTATATAATTTATATGCTTCATAGGGAGCAATTACAAAATTCTCTGTTGTTTTGGTTGAATTCAAAGAATTTTCTATTAATTTCCATGTAAACTCCTCAGCTGTGATTTTGTGGCCTAAAACTGGTGACCACAACAGGGTGGCAAACGTTAGCAATACTGTGGCAGTAAATTAAAAGTTAATTAATTAGTTTTGTAAATAAACGAATGTTATTTAATTAAAACTTACTGTATAGTATACAATATTTCATAATTCAATTTTAATTTATTAATGGAGGTTTCTTTGTTTGTTTTTTTCTTTTTCTTTTTAGTTTTAGAAACTGAAAGTTTTCAGTTGTTTTGTTGTCTAATCAAGCTGCTGGGTTGAAATTGTGCCGCTATTGTTTTTGAATGTTTTTATTAGAATAATTTATTATAAACTAAATTCTCGTTGATGATGATGATTTTATTTTGCTACTTTTCTACTCTTGTTTTATTAATAATTTCATTTGTTGAAACGAGTCTTATCAGTACTAAACATACGCCAAATACGTTTTTGAACTTGACACAATCATCTTTAGTACGACTGAGCTTTTCTGTGGATACAGTGGGTTTTATAATTTAAAATTGTTATCTTCTCTATAGCTTTATGGAATATTGATAAGTTTGTCATACCATTTGTAACATATTAAAATGAGATATTCAAAAATCGTTTTTAAACCAGGCAAATTTTTCATTTCTTGTCTGCCTAACTGAACAGTTTTGCAGACATACCTAAAACCAGATTAATTCATAATAGGTTTTAATGTTAAACAAATTACAATAATGTCCATTTATGTAAACACCTCTTTTTGGCTGAATATCAAAAGTAAAAAGGAACACAAAATTAACATAATAATAGTTACGTGATTATAAAGTAAACTTTTGCTTTGAACTCAAAATATAAACCCACGCCCACACCTACAACTCAATTTCAATTCAAATACTTCCTCCTAGACTATTTGCCACAAAAAAGAGCAGCAAAATGAAACCAACGAAAAGACCAACAACTGAAAAATAACTTTTAAACAAAGAAACAAAAAAATAGAAAAATACTTACAACAACTACAAATATTTTGATTATAAATATAAAAAAAGTACTCAACCTTTTTTTTCACTCAACATACTGTCATGAATACCTTTACCCGGTTAGCTTCGCTTCTCCAATTGTAATAAATAACAAGTTATGAAATGGATTTTATGAAAAATTAAGTGCGATATTAATCGCACTATTTTAAAAACATTTCAGAATTTACATATAACATTGTTATAATCTATTACAGCAAATTCATAAAGTACCATTAAACAAAATAATAAAATGTATGAACCCACAAAATGAGTATCACCCTTGGATTCTCACCCACCTAATTTCATGTTCAAAAAGTACCATTAGAATAACGAAAAAGTACCAACAGTTCTCCCTTTTTGGGCATCTTAACCCTTTCGCTTTATATTTTTCTGGGAGTGTTTTAAAAATATAATTTGTATAATAATGACATAGTTGCTGCTTTGTACCCTTGAAGCCAGCCTGCGCTTGCATTGAAATCTCCTGATCGTGTATTTTTTTTTTGATATTGCCTTAAGCATTTATCCACTGACAGGCAAATTTTTACATCGCTGCTTTAAAAGTCAGTTATGGAGTATTTTTTCGACGCTGGGACATTCCGCTTTTCGCAAAGTTTTTCGTTATTTATAGCACTTTTATTGTGGCATAGAATTCCACTTTATATTTTTTTAATGCCCCATATTGTGGACTTTGCTACACCAAATTTATTTGCTAGACCTGTAACTCCCACTCCATTGTCCATATCTTTAATTATTTCTAGCTAAACTTTTATAGAAAGATTTTTTGGGTTTATATAGCAATAAAAATAGTAGGTTCAAAAAAAGTCAAAAATCTCAGAAATAACGGTGTTGTATAAAAAATGTTTGTAAAAAAATATAGAAACTTAGTTTAAGTGGTATAAAAATACTAATGAGAGTCAAAACTGCAAGTAGACAAAAAATAACAAATAAAAACTCTTGATTTTAATTTTTTTTCCAAAAAAAAAACTAAAGTTCACTCTATAGAGGTAGGCGATGTTCACTCTTTAGAGTCTCCAATGTAAAAATTTGTGTGTTCATACTATCCAGTAGTTCATATTATCAAGTGTTCACTCTAACCCGACTCCACTGTAATCTTAAAATAAATTAAATTTAAATAGTACAGAAATATTTTACCTACAATATTTCATAAAAGATTGCACGCTTGCAGCTTCCAGGGAAATTTTTTCCATCGAAAGTCATCCAATTTTTTGACAACATATTCCGAAGATAGATCTTCAAAAACTTCTATTTCTTCATATTCAATATTAACTTCATAGCTATCCTCCCGCAAAATTTCTTGCCTGACAAAAGAATCTTTTTGGTCAAATGTTTCTATTAAATCTAGTAAAATATCTATTTTTCCTGTTCTTCTATATCTGAAAAATCAGAGATTTCAAATCTCTCATGATTCTGACCAAAAATCGATTTTTATATGAAAATCTCAAGAAATCTTAAATCTTCGATATTTTTTAAATAAGCGTTTAATATAGAAAACGAGCTCGATCGGTAATCTCTCATATTTCTGAACAAAAATTGATTTTTATATGAAAATCTCATCGATTTTTATATGAAAATCTCAAAAAATCCTAACTCGTCTATATCTTCGTAAATAAGCGTCTAATAGAGAAAACAAGCTCGATCAGTGGTCACTCATATTTCTGAACAAAAATCGATTTTTATATGAAAATCTTAAATCGTCTATATCTACGTAAATAAGCGTTTAATAAAGAAATGGGGCTCGATCGTTGATCACTCATATTTCTGACCAAAAATTTGATTTTAATATGAAAATCTGAAAAAATCTTAGTTTGCCGATGTTTTTTAAAAAAAGCGTTTAACAAAGAAAACGATCTCAATTGGTGCTCACTCATTTTTCTAACCCAAAATCGATTTTTATATGAAAACCTAAAAACGTCGATATCTTCGTAAATAAGCGTTTAATAAAGAAAACAAGCTCGATCCGTGATCACTCATATTTCTGAAGAAAAATCGATTCTTATATGAAAATCTCAAAAAATCTTAATTCGTTGATATCTCTGTAAATAAGCGATTAATAAAGAAAACGATCTCGATTGGTGCTCACTCATATTTCTGACCAAAAATCGATTTTTATATGAAAATCTATAAAAATCTTAATTTGTCGATATCTTTTTAAATAAACGTTTAATAAAGAAACGGAGTTCGATTCGTGATCACTCATTTTTCTAACCCAAAATCGATTTTTATATGAAAATCTTAAATCGTCGATATCTTTGTAAATAAGCGTTTAATAAAGAAAAGGAGCTCGATCCGTGATCACTCATATTTCTAACCAAAAATCGATTTTTATATGAAAATCTCAAAAAATCTTAAATCGTCTATATCTTTGTAAATAAGCGTTAAATGACTAAATGGAGCTCGATCTGTGATCACTCATATTTCTAACCAAAATCTATTTTTAAATCGTATATATCTTTGTAAATAAGAGTTTGATTAAGAAAAGGAGCTCGATCCGTGATCACTCATGTTTCTGAATGAAAATCGAATTTTATATGAAAATCTCAAAAAATCTTAAATCGTTGATATCTTCGTAAATAAGCGTTTAAAAAAGAAAAGGAGCTCGATCTGTGATCACTCATATTTCTAACCAAAAATCGATTTTTATATGAAAATCTCAAAAAATCTTAATTCGTCGATATCTTTATAAATAAGAGTTTTAAAAAGAAAAGGAGCTCGATCTGTGATCACTCATATTTCTAACCAAAAATCGGTTATTATATGAAAATCTTAAATCATTAATATCTTTGTAAATAAGCGTTTCAAAAATTAAAGGAGCTCGATCCGTGATCACTCATTTTTCTAACCCAAAATCGATTTTTATATGAAAATCTTAAATCATTGATATCTTTGTAAATAAGCGTTTAAAAAATTAAAGGACCTCGATCCGTGATCACTCATTTTTCTAACCCAAAATCAATTTTTATATGAAAACCTAAAAACGTCGATATCTTCGTAAATAAGCGTTTAATAAAGAAAATGAGCTCGATCCGTGATCACTCATATTTATAACCAAAAATCGATTTTTATATTAAAATCTCAAAAAATCTTAAAGCGTCTATATCTAAGTAAGTAAGCATTTAATAAAGAAATTGTCTCGATCGGTGATCACTCATATTTCTGACCAAAAATTGAATTTTATATGAAAATTTTTAAAAATCTCAAATCGTCAATAAGCTTTAAACGATTAACTGGAGCTTGGTCTGAGATCACTCATATTTCTAACCAAAATCTATTTTTAAATCGTCTATATCTTTGTAAATAAGATTTTGATTAAGAAAAGGAGCTCGATCCGTGATCACTCATGTTTCTGAATGCAAATCAAATTTTATATGAAAATCTCAAAAAATCTTAAATCGTCGATATCAAAAAATCTTAAATTGTCTGTATCTTTGTAAATAAGCGTTTATTAATGAAGAGGAGATCGATCCGTGATCACTCATTTTTCTGACTAAAAATCGATTTTTATATGAAAATCTCAAAAAATCTTAAATCGTCAATATCTTTGTAAATAAGCGTTTAATAAATAAATGGAGCTCGATCCCTGATCACTCATATTTCTGACTAAAAATCGATTTTGATATGAAAATCTCAAAAAATCTTAAATTGTCTGTATCTTTGTAAATAAGCTTTTACTAATGAAGAGGAGATCGATCCGTGATCACTCATGTTTCCGAATAAAAATCCATTTTTATATAATATTTTAAAAAAATTTTAAATTGTCAATATCCTCGTACATAAGCGTTTAATAAAGAAAAGGAACTCGATTCGTGATCACTCATATTTCTGACCAAAAATCGATTTTTATATGAAAATCTCATAAAATTTTAAATCGTCTATATCTACGTAAATAAGGGTTTAATAGAGAAAACGAGCTCGATCGGTGATCGCCCATATTTCTGACCAAAAATTGATTTTTATAAGTAAATCTCAAAAAATCTTTAATCGTATATATCTACGTAAATAAGCGTTTAATAGAAAAAACGACCTCTCGATCACTCATATTTCTATTTCGATTTTTATATGAAAATCTTAAATTGTCTATATCTACGTAAATAAGCGTTTAATAAAGAAATGGGGCTCGATCAGTGATCACTCAATTTCTGAACAAAAATTCGATTTTTATATGAAAATCTCTAAAAATCTTAATTCGTCGAAATCTTTGTAAATAAGCATTCAATAAAGAAATTTAGCTTGATCCCTGATCTCTGAGAAAAAATCGATTTTTATATGAAAATCTCAAAAAATTTTAAATCGTCTATAAATACATAAATAAGCACTACCAATGAATCTACATAGGTAGTGCGATGATGAATCAGTCAGTCACTCAGTAACGTTTCTCTTTTATATACATATAGATTTATACATACCAATGCAGAAGTTTGTTTCTGTACATGTGTATTTGCTAAAGGGAGAATATTAAAATATTAAAGGGTTTTATCCTTTTTTTTGCGGCAGTTTACCTTCACCCCTGCATGTGAGTGTAAGAGTTTAAAATGTTTTTTTTTATGCTCAAAAAAATAAAACCAACTTTTGCCCCCTAAAAATAAAGTTTTTAAATTAAAATTATGAATTGTTCAATTTTGGTCACGTTGGATAAAGCCAACAACAAGAAAAACAAAAAAATATTATGGACACAGCAACAACAACATAACCAACATGTCTAATGAATACAGGAAAGGGAAACGATAACTAAAGGAAGTTCTATTTTGAGGTTGTGTTTATAGACCATCTATACAAACAATAGAAACAACAACTACAACAAGAAGAACAATAACAGCATTATGAACAAACATATTCTATAGATGAGTATTTTTTATTTTATTTTGGTTTTTTTGTTTTTGGTTTTTTAAATGAAAGTTTATAATCAAAAACAACAAAGTTGGAATTTTTTTGTTTTTAATTTTTTTTAATAACTTTTCACATAAAATGTTTGCTCTCTTTTGTGTGTGTGTTGAAGAGAACTTTTAATTTTTTTTGTCTTTTGTATGGGCTATTTGTAAAATACAATGGGAATTGTTTAAACTTTGGTTTTTCTTCTTTTTTTTGGCTGCATATGTATATAAATATTATTTATTATTTAGTCAAAGGCATAATTGATAAATAGAACTAAGATAAATGGAGATAAAAAAAACAGCAGGAGTATGTTATATTTATAAATTCAACATTTAATTTTATTTAGATTTTGTATTTGTTAACAGTAAAGGAACTAACCCCCATATGCATAAAGAGTTTATAAATTCATGAAAGGTTACTTACCTTTGTGACATGGATATTAGACTTTGGTGTCGATTCGGCTGGTTGGCCGGGCTTCACACACGATTTCTTAAGCTTCGGGTTATTGTAATGGATCCATTTTTCATCGCAAGTAATGATTTGGTGCACAAATGATTTTCTTTTATATCGTTCAAACATCATTTCGGCTTCAATTTGTTCGGTATCCAATTTCCCTTTTGGATGAATCCTTCTGCTCTTAAACATTGAATTTGCAAGCTCTTGTTGAGTTTTACAACAATCTTTATGGAGTAATGCCTCCAATTATTAGTCTTCAAACTATTTTGAATGGCCTGGGCGATTTTTGTCTTCCACTTCTGAAGCACACAAACCATCTCTCGGACATTGAAACCGATGGAACACATTCACCATAAGCTTTGGTGAGCAATATATGTTCTTAAGTAACACTTTAGTAAAGCAAAACTTCCCGCATATATCACTGCGATGGTACAAAATTCAATATTTTCGAAGCAAAAAAACTTTGTTGTTTAGACTATAATGTTCAATAACTAAGTGAGAATAAATGATCAAAATGACGTATAAGTTATTAAAAATAAAGACCGCATTTAAAAGATACGCCATCTATTGTCAATCTCACATTTTTAAGTCATACACCCAATATTTGTATACACTTTTAAAGAAAATTCAAATATCTTATTATTATTTTTCCTCTAATCTTCTAAACATTTTAAGAAACCTCAAATTAATTGAATTTTCCATTTGTCAATTTCCAAAAAAATGTCTTTGAAAAGAAAAAAGACGTGGCAAAATTATTTGAAAAGATTTCTTCAGACATCATTATTCGTGACTTAAAAATACATACATATTAATACCAAAAAAAAGTCATTCTAAATATTTATACAGATATTACATAGATATATTAGGGTTAACCACAGTTGTTGATGTTACAAACTAAATTAAATGGGGTTTTTCTCAAAATATGTTCTACTACGAATTTTAGCCAAATTGTTCGAAAACTAATACTCGGCTTTCTGAATAATATATATTTGAAGATTCGGCCGAATATTGCATTATCATTGTTTACTTCCAAAATCTTCTATAATTCTAACTAAACTATTTGCGGTTGAGTGGTCACTTTACTAACCACCTGTTCTATAGTCTTTAAAACATAGCTTATTGTTTTTTTGTGAAGTCATCGTTTATGTTTTTTTGGCAAAACTTTGCCGTCAGGGTACACTGGTTAGATAAATATATTAATTTGAAAATATTTTAAAACGCAGTTTTTTTAAGAGACTTTCTTTCACGCATTCAATAAAAAAAAAGCACAGAGTGTTTATTGTTAATCGAATTCAGTGTTACTTTGCTATTTGATTTGTTTGGTCAGAAAATTTAGTCAAAATTATTAGATTTCCAAAAAATGTTTATCATAATTATTTTTAATGCCAACCGAAACGGTGTTCTGTGTGGTAGATCGCTTATTATAAAAAACCAACTTTTTTTCGCAATGTATTTTTGGAGTTTTTACCCATTCTTCAAAAATTTTTTTTCGTGAAAAAGTAGAAGTCATACTGGAAAAGTGAAAAAATTGATGGCGGTCGCAAGATGTTTTTTATTTACCTTGAAGTGAACACTTGAAAGATTAACTCAAATATAGTTTTACACCGTAACTATCCCGAATAAACAGCTTTAACTCTACTTGACAAAAGGAAATATTTTATTTTTTCTTTGTGTAGGTCATACTGGAAAAGTGAAAAAAAATGTATGGCGGTCGCAAGAATGCGCAAGATGTTTTTGATTTACCTTAAAGTGAACACTTGACAGATTAACCCAAATATAGTTTTACAGCGGAACTATGCGGAATAAACAGCTTTAACTCTACTTGAAAAAAGGAAATATTTTATTTTTTCCAATTTCTGACCATCTCACAAAAAATAGTTTTTTTTTAATAGTTACAATGGAAATAATTAAATGAAAATTGTTGCATATTTCCTTGAAATACAGCTTAATAATAATATAAACAAATTATGACAATAAAATCACAGTAGCCTTTTTAATCATAAACCAAATTCACACAAAAAATACACTTCTCTTTGAAATCTTAATGTACCTGTTGACAACAACTGACTTTAAAGCTTAGTTTTTCCTAATCGGAACTAAAAACTAAAAAAACAAAAAATTAATTACAGTTCCCCATTGTATTGAGAAAGCTCATTAAATGATCAGAAGGAATGTTGACAGACATTTATTTTTTAATTTTGTCTAGCTAGATTTGTGATTTACCGTACACTGTGGCTAGTAAACTAACCACCCCACTCCACAAAAAACCTTGAAATAGGGTGATTTTTTATGTTTTGATTTATATTTTTTTTCTTAGTTTTTATCAAAGATCGAAAATAACTCGTCCATATACCAAAAAACCCAAATTGTGATTTATATTTTTGTGATAAAAATAAATCACTGAAAATAACAGTTATAAAATGATTTCTATTTAAATGGTTTGGTATGACCTTTATTCGTTTTTGTTGTTTTTTAATAGTTTGGTGTTAGATAAACAATTCATTTGTTCTGGTTCTTAATAACTGTTACTTTCTCTTTTATTTACATACAATAACATATTATTAGTAATTTTTAACAAATTATGAAAATAATATGATAAGTATGAAGTCAGAGTAACAGAAATGAGAATTTTTTTTTAAATTGTTATTAATCTTTTGATACATTTTATATATTTAAGCGTTGATTTGCATCATATGCATTTTTGCGATTTAATTTTCATGTTCGCAAATAAAAGTCACAAGCTGACCTTTACGAAAAAAATAAATTATAAATCACTCATCCAGATTATTTGTGTTTGTTTCTTTTCTGTTTCTCTCAACCCCAAACCTAAAATGTTCTCGAATAAATCACTCTCTCAGTGATATATTACAAAAAATTATTTTTAAATGTTTGCGAATGAGAATTTACCATTGAAATGAAAGTGAACCCGTTATTTTCGGTCTCTGGTTTTTATAATAAACTAACCTTGAGTAAAGGAAACCCTAAAGCCTTATATATCGTATTAAAGCTTATGAAAATCTCCTTCTATTATATTAATAAAATATGCAATCTCTTAACGTTATCCGAGATCTTGGGAGCACCCAAAATCTAAAATATTCCAAATAAGGGCCACCCTAGTGTATATTTATTTTTAACATTTTACCAACATTACAAATGTACAATTTACATTAATTTGGTGTAACCAAAGCGTGTGTAAGTAAATTGTTGTTGGGCAACAATAACAGCAACTAAACCGGCTCATAGTGGGACGAAAAACATAAATTTTAAAAATATAATTTCCACAGTACCCAATTCCAATCAGGAATATAAAAGAACAACATTTTAAAATAAAATTCTAGTTTATTTGTCCACTGTGCAGCATTCAAAAAACGTAGTAGTAGATGTAAAACGTGAGACTGCAAAGAAGAAAAATCTTTTTACAAATTCAAGTGGCATTTTATTTCCACACCTTTTACTTTGAATCGGCTCTAATACACTCACTACGTTGCTCTGCTTGGTCTCATCTTATTTCTAACAAAATTTCCTTTACAAACGTTTAACTGCAAACTCGTATTCATTCCTACATTTCTATATATGGATTTGTATGAATGTTGTATAAAGAGAGAGCGAAAGACATCATTAAGAAACACTTAATGAGGCACTTCCTCTTTTATTCTTTAGTTAAAGCAAAAAAGGAATTTATATCAAAAAAAAGGTTCTTAAGTCATTGCTAATGCGGATACTAACTTTAGTAAAATAGTATTAGTAATAGTTTTATGTGTGTGGGTATAGGTGAAAGCAGGCATGAACATGTTGTACAATTTTTTGTTCCGCAATTGTATCAATTCTATCACCATCAAAAAAGGGAGTGTATTGATATTGTCATTATGTTTGTAATATATCGAAAAATTTGCCATAGAACCAAAAAGTATATATGTATATCCTGGGTTCTTATAAGATTCTAAGATGATCTAGCTATGTCCGTCCGTCCGTCCGTCTGTCCGTCTGTCTGTCTGTTGAAAACACGATAGGGCCAAAACGAAAGGAATTAGCTGGCTGATATTTTCTGAAAATTCTATCTGTTGATAAAGTTTGTTTGGTATTGAAAATGGGCAATATCATACGGTTCGTGATTTCACCTAGCCCCCATACAAATGTCCGCCGGGAATACTGTTTCAGTAGGCATAAATATTATGATCCTAACAAAATTATGCACAAATTAGTTCTAAGTACTCTGAAATTTTACTGTACAGAAAATCTGGCAACATTTGTCCTCTACAAGATCCCCCTCAGAAAATGACTTGAACACTCAGAATTGTCTTATAATAATTAATATCGTGATGAAATTGAACACAAACAAGTTTTATATGAACCTAAATCTTTCTACCAACTTTTGTGAGGATCGGTCCATGATTGAGAATCGAGTCAATAAGACCAAGACTTTGGAATTTCCCTGTCAACAGGCATCTGTTAGTAGACTCCTGTGAAAATTTGAACAACTTGCGTCATTTAATTTGTGTTTGACAGTCATTGATAAAAAGTAAATTTCTTCAGATAAAAAAATTTAAAAATTTCTCAAATTTTTAATTTTTTTTTTACAGTTTGTGGTACTTCTGACGAGTAAATCAAGACTTTTTATATAAGTATTTGGTATTGGTGAAAACCTTAGGACCTGAGGTTTGATATTTTAGTAAAATTAAATAATATTATAAATTTTCCGGACGTCATTTACCTTAAAAACTAAAAAAAAATATAATTTAGTGATTATCCCTGAAGAAAAATATTAAATTTGAATTAATGTAAAATTTAAACGATTAAAGATATCATAACAAAATTTGGAACTAGTATAGACTCAAATGTCCTTAAATCAACAGCATTAGAATTTTTGAAATTCTTTACTTTCAAATACCGAAATTCTTAAAACGGGAAAAATATGTTTCAAAAACTGAGTTTTTTTAGAAAAGTAACTACTGTGACGTTATTTGCCGTGCGATAGTAAAAATACTTTTCTTGTATTTAAATTTTATATAGGGCTATGGAAATATGGAGTCCTTATTGGGATCAAAGCTTTGCCTTTTTAGAATTTTCTACTCAAACCGAAATTTTTTGTTTAAAATTGGCCAAGTTTGAATAGGTCTGGAGGGTGTTCTGTTTGCTTAAGTGAGCCAAGTCTTAATTTACCTGCTTTTGCATTAAGTTATCTTTCTGGATCATATAAAATTTGCATATAGTCCCGAAGAAATTTTTTTCTACAAAAGAAAAAATATATGGGCTATTTTGACGAAAAACGTAAAAACTACATTTAAAGCTTTGGATGAGTGTAACTTTTTATAAGGACGAGATAACTGTTACCAAGTTTTTTTATTCCATTTAGAATTTTATCGCCAATATAGCTGATATTTTAAAAATAAATTTCGACCCTCCGCAGGCCCGCTATATATAAAACAACATAAAAATATGGAGAAAAATTAAAAACAATAAATCAATAAACCTAAATATCTCTTCAACTAATAGAGGTAACCTACATATGTAAGCATATTTTTAGTAGATCTTCTCAAGGACTATTTATATTTTAAATTTCAGCTCATTCAGATCATAAATGGAATTTTAGGTATTTTTTAAAAAAATTTGGGACCCGAGGTAACCATCTTTTAGGGGCCACGCACTGGCCTCCCTTAGCGCTAGGAAGCTGAGAAAACGTAAATCAACTCCAAAACACATCAGCTCCAACCATGTGAAATTTTGTAACATTATCTCCAATAGTTCACGAGATACCGAATTATTTCCAAACAAAAAAAAACGTTTCTTAACCACTGAGTGTTGGCTTTGTGGGCTGCTGCTCATAGACCTCTGACTTAAGAAATCCCCACAAAAAAAGTTTAACGGGGTCAAATCTCAGTTCACATTACTTTCATGTGAGATGAACATTCCCATCAAATCGATCATGCAGAATGTAAAATGTGGCATGTTTTGAGAGGCTGGTAGCGCCGTGAATCCACATATCCACATCATCTAATTCAGGCCAAAAGAAGCTGGTAATCTTCGACATATAGCGTTGGACGTTAACAGTGACGGTATGGCCAACGTCCTTCTCAAATAAATAAGGAGCGATGATGCCGCCAGCCCAAAATCCATAACAAACAGTGACTTTTTCAGGATGGAATCATCCAAAATTCAACAATTTTGTTTGTTGACAAAAAAGTACCTTTTGCCCACTTACTCACTTTCATTTTATTGCCCAACCCTGCTTGTAAGTAACTATGTATTTATCTTACCTACATGTGATTGGACTTTCTTCTTGCAACAAGCAATCAGCCAGGAATAATAATAAATCTTTATTTCATTTTTCCACTAAGCGAACAAACTGAATGCTGCTGATATCTCCACAACAGCACAGAGTACAAGTGTGTGAAAAAAGACATGAATCAAGTAGAAGAAAATGGAAACACGTTGGAATATTAAAGAAAATCAATTGACGGAAGTGGTAAAGTGAAGTGATTACTTTGATGCTGCTGATGGTGATGATGATTATTATTGTTGTGTTTTTTTCTCATTTATTCTCACCTCTAATTCAACTTACTTTTGTTTAGTTCTCCTTGCCACATAGAGAAAACGTAATTGATTAACGTATTAGGGATTAAATAGGGATAGTGGTTATGACCCTTAAATGTTTTATTCAAAAGCATTTTAATGAGGAGAACAGAATAATTACAATAATAATTATAATAAATTATCTTGATTTGTGGCACAATCATGGTGGGACTAACAGTAATGGGTTTAAGAGGCAAAAGCGAGTGAGATATTGCACTGTGTAGTCGATTGGAAAATTTATAATTTTTTAAATATTTTCCACTTAAAGCTAACCAAATAGTTTTTCTTTAAATTTACATAATTTATGCTAAATTAACTGTTCTGGCAATTAAATGAGAAGTAAATTTTAGATGTTTAAGGACTTCATCACACAAGAATACTTCCAACAAATTTTAATTTAATACAATAGGGCTACTTATTTAAACGTTTAAGTTTATCATTTGTTGAAATGAAACCACCTTTTTAAATCTTTTTTAATTTTAAACAATTGATTGTTTCTATTTGATAAAAATATGAAATAAAAATAAAATCAACAAAAGCTTTAACAAAAGTTTTCCTAAATTGTATAAATTTGAATTCTAACATACTTTACAGTAGAATTTTGGAATACTTAGAACTAATTTGTGCAAAATTTGATAAGGATTTCCGCATAATCAAAATATTTATGACCACTCAATCAGTATTCAGGGGGAACATTTGTATGGGGGCTAGGCGAAATCATGGACCGTTATTGACCATTTTCATCAATGAATTTCCATGCACAGAGGCATTTAAGCATTTAAATGAGGACCCTTAATATTTTGTTAAATAAATTAAAATAAAAGACTTACAAAACTAATCACTGGTTAGGCGTATAATTAATATTAATACTTTTATTAAAATTAAGTACTCGCCCTGATGATATGAATATTTATACTCTACACAACCATAGTGGGGAAGGTATAATGCATTTGTGCAGATGTTTGTAACGCCCAAAAATATTAGTCTAACACCCACCTTAAAGTACACCGATCGACTTAGAATCACTTTCTGAGTCGATTAAACGAGGTCCGTCTGGTTGGCTGGCCGGCTGGCTGGCTGTCCATGTAAACCTTGTGCGCAGAGTACAGGTCGCAATTTTGAAGTTATTTCGATCAAATTTGGTACATATTACATTTTCGGCCCAAGGACCAAGCCTATTGAAACTTACTGAAATCGGTCTATTATTTCACCTAGCCCCCATACAAATGTCCTTCCGAAATTGGACTTTATCGGTCATAAATGTTTAATTTATAAATGTATCTCAACAAATTGCGCTCCAAATAAGTTTTATACATACAAAATTCATGTCACCAAATTTGGTTACGATCGGTCCATAATTAGTCATAGCTCCCAAATAGACCCGCTTCCGAAAATCACTTTAACGTGCATAAATCGCTTAAAAAAGTTGGTATACTCACAAAATTCAACATAAATAACTTTCATATAGACATAAATCACACGACCTAATTTCATGGTGATTGGCCCATAATTGGTCATAGCCCCCATATAAGGCCCACTTCCGAAAATCACTCAAAAATATAAATTATTGAAATTTTAAAAGAAAAATGTTTTTGCTCTTTTACTTAGTGTAGGGTATTATATGGTCGGGCTTGACCGATCATACTTTCTTACTTGTTTTATAAAGAAGCAGTGACATTTAAGAAAATGAAAACTTTATTGATTAATAAAATAAATGAAAAATTCAAAGCTCAACCTAGAACTTTTACCGGACTAATGCAACTAACATTCATATGGCTCAACTTTCATTTAACTCCTTAACTAAAAAAATGTGTTTTTAATGAAATATTTTTAATAAATTTCTAACCTAAAATAAAATTTTCTCAAAATCCGGTAATTTGAGATATTCATGAAATTTTATGCATTTTATATCCTTTGCCTTGTGTGAGTATATTTTTAAGCCCGATAGAACTTACGAAAGAAATAAAAAAATATTCGCAAATGTTAATAAATAAAGACTTGCAAGGATTGTATGTCGCTTTCAGTACAGTTCCAGGACAGCAGGGTGGAGCGAACACATTGTTTTTATATGTATTTGTGGTGACTTCTATACTCTTTGTTATGCACCAAAATGACTGTTTTGCTTTTCTTAATCGATATGCAATATCATCACGTGAGCCGCCTGTGGTGGATATGCTACTTCTTAAGTAGCATACGATTGCACATCCTCAAACTCTATGTTATTGACTCTGAACTTGGAGTGATTATTTGTATTGACACGGAAAACCTTAGTTTTGTCGAAGTTAATATTGTAACGACTGTCTGCAACATTCATCATGTTTATAAACATGTAAATCAGTAGAATCTTCTAGTTATTAACAATGTTTATAGCACGCAGTTATTAACAGTGTTTGTAAGTGCGTGATAAATTGCCTGATTGCCAAAATATCATCAAATATAATGGATAAATATCAAATATAGTGGAGACTGCCATTCCACCGTCTTATGATCGTTGCAAGATCGGTGTGGTCTAAAACCAGCTTTCTCATTTCTAAGATCTGCTGAAATTGATGATGACAGTCTAGCATGGACTATTTTCGCTAACACCTTATTAATCATGGTTAAAAGAGTTATATCGCCCCGTTCTTGCATTCTGTTAAGTCTCCCTTCTTGGGTAGTTTAATTATCACTCCTTCAGTTAGTTTAGCAGGAAGAGAGTATAATTTAAGTATATATGGTTGAATTAAATACAAAAACTATTTTTAATTGAACTTTTTTGCAACATTTAATTTTCTGAATTTTTTGGAAAGTATTTCAACTCTACACTCCCAGTAAGCACCAAAGCACCAAAAATTCAAGCACTTGAACATTTTGTTGGAATTTGACTTGAGTGCAAATGTAATTATGTTTTAAACTTGAAAAATATTTGAAAAATTAAATATTTTTCAAACAAAAAACATATGGCTTGAATTTATGTTTCCCTTTTACTGGAGAATGCTATTGAAATAAAGTCTAATACAACTGTAATTCAATTGCTTGACTATAATTAAAGGCTCACAGAGAAAACATATTCGTGATAGCAACGGAATTTGTTGCCAATCGAATGATTCGGTTGCACACATAGCATTTTTCAGTTCTAACAACAGAAAGTCAGTTGATAAAGAAGAATTTCAGTTGAGGTAACCAAACTTTAGTTACGCATTCCAAAATATTGTAGCCACAACTGTTAAATTCGGTCACTAAAATAGAATCATTCGATTAGCAACAAATTCGGTTGCTATCACGAATCTGTTTTCTCTGTGCTTGAATTACACTTGCATTCAACTTGAATTCCAGTAAAAATGCTTATTGGGCTATATTAGATTTTGCTAAAATTTTCAGCATTTGGTATCTGGATGACTGAGAACAATTTTAGACCTCAGAAGTATCGCAGAAGTCTAATATAAGTGAAACCCTAATATAACTTTTTTTTAGTTTTTATTCTACAATAAAATTCCAATAAAATACTTAATTAACTCCATAGACTCAATAGATTTTAAAAAATAATATTTATGCATTTTGCAAACAGGCCAGACAGTAGTACTCGTTTATTTTACTCAAGCCTTTTAAAAAAAAAAAACAAACAACAAGAAAATGTTAAAAATATGTTAAAAGAAAATCCAAGTCACCAAGTTAAAATCATATAAAATCATATAAGTTTGTAGAGAATGAAAATATTTTGTATATAAAACACGCACAGTATTGTTGAGTAGGATATGGAGCATGGGGTGTATAAAAGACAAGGAAAAGCAGCAGTGGTTACTCCTGTGATAACACTGTACAGTAGTAGTGTTTGTTGCCAGGATTAATCAGTGGCTTTAAATTTATGGTTCAGCTTGGGAATATTAATTACAATAGCGTTAAATGTTGTTTCAGTTTCTGTTTTTTATCGCGCTCAATATTCCAGCTTCCTTGTTACTTACGGTTGAGTTAAATTGCGTTGGATGATGATAAAATATTTTCGTATTTGGCGGTGGTGCTGGTGGTCGTGGTCACAAACCATGTGGTCAATACTAAAGCTTTATTTATGTTTGTTTTTATTTGTTTTAAATAAAATAAAATAAAAAACATTGTACATGTGTCCTTTTTTAATTTATTTAATTTTCTCTAAATTCTCTGGTGATAATAAAAAAACGAAAATACAGTTGTTTGTTGAAACTGACAAAAACAAATAACAATAACATAAATTTTATAACAAACAAATGCTGTATTTTTTTATATTCTATTACATATTTTTCTATCTATTGAGCTGAGATGTTAATTTGTTTTTATTTTGTTTTACAGATTGTTACCAGGGCTTATAGAGATTTTTTTCTATTTTTATTTTTATTGTATCTGTATCTATAGTATTTTTATTCTTTTGGATGTTTTGTAGTCCGCTTAGGTAAATTTTTGTAGCTGTCTGTTTCTGTGCTTATTTGTTTTTTTGTTTTGTAGAGCATTTTAATGCTGATTCGTTTGGACTTGGCTGTTTACTTCCAGTACATAAATTTTATCAATTCACTGAACCATTGTCTGGTCTTCCTACATATTTCTTCTCTATATTTTCCCTCTCTCTCTCTCTCGCTATGTAGTTTTTGTCGTTGGATAAATGTTTTTTTATTATAGAATTTTTGTCAGCTTGTTGTGTTAGCTGCTGGTTTTTTGGAGGATTCTCTAGGTTTTAGTTTACTTAGTGGAAATAATACTTTTTGCAATATAAAAAAATACCAAAAAAAACTGTGGCGTACTTCTAATAAATTTAAATACAATATTTTGTTTAATAAATTAAAATAAAAGCCACTCTAAATTAATCACTGTCTAGGCGTATAATTGATATTAATATGTTACAAATTAAGTATGCGCCCTGATGGTTTCATTAATTTTTACAAAGAATCTCAGTGCAGTTTAAGAAAATGGAAGATTATTTTTTTAATATTTAATATCAGAAATGCAAAACTAGAGCCTGGTGGTCGATTCTGGTTCTGTGAAACCAGAATAGGAAACGAATATGATAAGTTTTTTTTCATTTCACCATTTCACAGAACCCGAATCGACCCCCTGGTATTGTCAAGGGTCCATTATGAACAAAATAAAATCAAAAATGTTTTTAAGTTAGCAAAAAAAATCTAAATTTTTATATCTTGAGTTACAAAACATTTATTTTGATAGATATCCCACTCAAATCCTACTAAGCGACCAAAAAGCTCTTAAAGGAAAAGACCTAGCTTTCTTTTGTACAAAATGTCAAATTTTGACCCCCTCTAACTCAGAGAGTTATTACACAATAAGACTAACCTTGGTGCAAATTCAATAGGCAAAATTTATTTTGAAATTTCAAGTGGGCGTGGCACTTCTAATTCTTATGAAATATCTGGTGAACTATAATTTTGAAAGTCGCAAAACTTCCCGGGATTTATAAGAGATGGAAAGTACGTAATAACTTATATGTACGTCAATTTGAAGGGTACATATACGTCATTTATTCTCGCTTAGCTATTGAACATTATACAAAGATTGACAAAGATTTTTTTTGCTTCGAAAATGTAGAATTTTCATATGAATCGTCATATGCCGGAAGTTTTGCTTTACTTCTTCAATTTGAAAAAATTTCCGCTGAAACACATCGGTGGCTCACTAAAGCTTATGGTGCATGTGTTCTATCGGTTTCAACGTGCGAGAGAAGGGTTGTGCAGTTCAGAACTGGTGATTTTCATACGGAAGGAAAAGATCGCTCAGGCCAATCAAAAAACTTTGAAGACAAAGAATCGGAGGCGTTTCTCCATAAAGATTGTTTTCAAACTCAACATGAGCTTGCGAAATCATTGGAAGCTACTCAACTAGCAATTTCATAACGTTTGTGAGCAGCAGGATTCATCCAAAAGCAGGGAAATTGGGTATTATACAAATTGAAGCCAGGAGACCTTGAAATTCTGCTTGAACGCTATAAAAGAAAATCATTTTTGCACCGCATAATTACTTGTGATGAAAAATGGATCCATTATAATAACCCGAAGAGTAAGAGATCGTAGAAGCCTGGCCAACCAGCCGAATCGACATCAGAGGCAAATATCAATGGCGCAAGGGAATGATATGCATTTGGTGGGACCAAAAGGGTCCTATCTATTATGAGCTGCTGAAATCTAGCCAGACCATCTCAGGGATCCTTTACGAAATACGGAAGTGAATATTAACCGAATGCCCATAATATGCGGCCAGATATGAAACTGTAATATTCCATCATCACAATACTAGGCCACATGTTGCAATACCTGTTAAACACTTTTTAAAATGAAGTGGTTGGGAAGATTCACCTCATCCGCTTTATATTCCAGACCTTGCCCCGTCCGACTACTGATTCGCTTGAAGCGAGCATTGACCGAAAAACGGTCAGATGTTAAACTGTAATAATCATTCATGACATAGCTATTCCATCTTTGCAATACCTGTTAAAAACTATTGAGAATGAAGTGGTCGGGAAGTTTTGCCTCAACCGCTTTATAGTCCAGATCTTGCACCATTTCGATCGATGCAGAACGCTCTCCCTGTGATACACTTCCTTTGGAACAGAGTAACCAATATTGGCTTGATTCGTTCTTGGCCTCAAAAATTCAGCAGTTCTTTTGTCTCGAATCCATATAATAAATTTATATTGTAGAAATATTTCAAATGAAAAACCTAACAATTTGAAAAAAATCACGCATTTTTAAGTCATAAAAGCAAAACGTGAGCAGCTTGACTGAAAATTGACATGATAAGGATAAATGGGCGTGGCACCACCCAATCAAAGTAAATAGCTATTTTCAAATATCTGCAGAATATCTAAACAACTATAATCGTGAAAGTATTTAAACTTTGTATGAATTAATTTTTTATTACTTCACGGAGTTTGACTGAAAATTTGCGGTATTGGATTAGTGGGCGTGGCACCTATCATACAAAGTAATTAGTTATTTTCGAATATCTTGAGTACTATAATTGTAAAAGTCTTCAAAGTTCAAACTCGATTCAATTTCTTATGATTGCATGAAGTTTAAGCAAAAATTGTAGGGATCGAAACAGGGATGAGTCACCTACCATACAAAGAAAATGGTTACTTCTAAATATATTGAGAACTATATTTGCAAGATTATTCAAACAAATTATAATTTCAATGGCGAAATTAAAAACTAACAAAAAATTCCGGTTTTAATTATATTCATTTAATATTTTATAAAATCCTTTCACATTTTTTATTTTACTACGATAGGGTTAGTAAAGCGCAATGGGTTATGCTAGTTTACATAAATTAATACACATAGATCGAAAACTCTCCTCTCAAAAACCTAACTCAGTTGTCAAAAACCTAAGTAGTGAGAATTTTTTAGTAAATAAACCATCGTATGTGTAACTTTTTTGAGTAATTTGTTTGTTTGAGTTTTTCCTAGTTTCCGCTCTATGTATATGTTCTCTATGCTAGTTTAACTTTTATTTTCTTTCAAACTTTTAACAGTTTAATTAGTTGTTTACATTTTTATCAAATTTCCCTATCATTTTGTGTTAATTCAATATAAATTTGTTGCAAATTTTAATGATTATTTGCTGGCAAATGTTTGATTACATGTTTATCAATTAAATACAATCTTTATTACATCATCATCATCATCTGCAGCAACAACAATAAAAGTAACAAGTACATAATTTGAAAATTATAATAATGTTTACCTTTAGACAATAACACAGTGCTACAAAATAAAAAAAAAACTTGTTATGGAATTAGCGTGGGGTCTAGCCCAGGCTGAACTGCATTTTTAGTGAATTGAGTCACATACTTGCCCAATTCACAATTGTCGTAGTGTTGTAGCATTGTATGTCATAAATATTTTTCAAACAAATTTTTCGAAACAAAAACAAAACATTAATAACAAAAAAATACGACATACAACGTACAACACTACGACACCAATTGTGAATTGGGCAATTGAATTTAAATTTTATAACAAAGTAAAATTACTTTAGTTTTTTTTAATTTCTAGCTTTTATTTTGAAACATTTGTACAATTTAAATTCATTCAAAGTATTGGAAATTGTTAGTTTTGACCTTTTCCCATCTTTCTGGCAACATACGGGTTCTGAGCCAAAAGAACTGTTCATATTTTGAGTCCAAAGACGGATCAAGCCAATATCGGATACTCTATTCCAAAGTAAAGCGTATCCCAGAGAGAAAGCATATCCCAGCATTGATCAAAACAAATAGTACGTGAGGCAAAATTTCCCAACCACTTCATTCTAAATACTTTTTAACAGGTAGTTCAACATGAGCATTACCTTAGCGCCATGGATATTTGGCTTTGGTGTTGAATCGAATGATTAACCGAGCTTCACATACGATCTCTTACTTTTCGGGTTATCGTAATGGATCAAATTTTTCATCGCAAGTAATGATTCGGTGCCATTTCATGGCGATCGGTCCATACTTGCTCATAGCTCCTTTATAAAGCCCACTTCCGAAAAACACTCTCGAAAAAATTATTGAAATTTTAAAATTTATTACTTCTTTTAGCTTTAAAGACACTTTGTATAAGTTTTAAATCACATGGAGAACTCATGAGAAATGATATCTTAAAGAATTACTTTTTTCTTGCAGAATCCTAATATACATGATTTTTGCTCTTATTCTATTGTATGTTTAAATAATTATTTATGGCAACAATAACAATAATAGCAACTCAATTAACAATAGCAACAGAATAG
The DNA here is from genome assembly GCF_958450345.1 of Calliphora vicina. Lineage (NCBI taxonomy): Eukaryota > Metazoa > Arthropoda > Insecta > Diptera > Calliphoridae > Calliphora > Calliphora vicina. The sequence continues at coordinate 95,550,292 of NC_088784.1, read as the reverse complement.
CAACAGCAGCAACAATAAAAACAAAAATTTGTTGAAGCTATGATTAAAATCAATTCAATTAATAGTTAAGTATACAAATAAATAAACAAGAGGAAATTTCTTATTAAAATGTTTAGAAATCAACACAAGAGAAAATTCAATGAACGAATGAGTGAATGAATGAATGAATGCGTGAGTGAATTAATGAATAGTTAAAATAAACACTTGAAATAATTTATCACAAATGAAAAATTAAACATCTTAATGACAAATATTTGTTTTAAATTCATACAATAAGACAACAACAGAACAATAAAAACAAAAACTTCCAACTAAACATTTAAACTTATTAGTTTAACTATGTAAGTTGTTGTCAAGTGCGTTCTTAAAGAAAAATTATGAAAAAGTTTTTGTGCCTTCGTATTTATCTGTCAACCAGCAACATAACTAACTGACTACTGCTGTCTCTGTCAGTAGCAAAAAACTTTAACTTTTTGTCATTACTAACTGAGCAGATAGATACCAGTAGTTGTGAATAAAAGAATTACAAGAAAAGAAATAAAGGAACTACTAAATGGAATTAAAATATTCGCAGAATTATTGTTGAAACTTATACATACATTTCATATATTGTACTTATACTTATAAGAACTTATACAGAATTTATTTTATGATGGGACTAAAGTAGACTTTATGATATCCATACAGGATCATTTGTTAAGAGCTAGATTTTTTGTACTATTGGCTGTATAAATTAAATATTCGGTATTCACAACAGATGGCGTATCTTTTGAAAGTGGTTTTTGTATTTAATAACTTATATGTCATTTTCAAGGGTTTGTATCTGTCATTTATACCCTTCACCTTCGTGAGAAGTTATAAGTTTGTCATTCCGTTTGTAATTTCTACATTTATCATTTCCGACCCTATAAAGTATATTTATTCTGGATCCTTATAGATAACGGAGTCGATTAAGCCATGTCCGTCTGTCTGTCTGTCCGTCTGTTTGTTGAAATCAATTTTCTGCAGACCCCTGATATCTTCGAATTCCAAATCTTTAATAATTCTGTCAGACTTGCTTTCGAAAAGTTTCCTATTTAAAATTAGCAAAATCGGTCCACAAATGGCTGAGATATGTGGACAAAACCAGGACAACGTCGATTTTTGACCTATTTTTGACCTATATCTGGATTACTAAGTCATTAGTATAGACAATATGGATATCTTATGATAGATATTTCAAAGACCTTTACAACGACGTATATAAGACCATAGTATGTTGGACCTACAATGGGTCAGAATCGGAAAACATATTTTTTAACACGAATTTTATTTCACCAAAAAAAATATAAAAAACAAAAAAAAATTTTAAATTTACAAAAAATTAAAATAACAATTCGATAAAAAAAATTTTCCAAAAAATTAAAAAAAAAAGAATAAATTTTGTTTACCGAAAAATATTTATTTTGAAGTATAATTTGGTGAAGGGTATATAAGATTCGGCACAGCCGATTATAACTCTCTTACTTGTTTATTCTCACTTAGTTATTGAACATTATAGTGTAAACAACAAAGTTTTTCTTGCTTCGAATTTTGTGCCAACATAGCGTCATATGCGGGAAGTTTTGTTTTACTTCTTTAATTTGAAAAAAAGTGGTGCGGAAATTGGATACCATAGGAACTGAAGCCGAAAGACCTTGAAAGACGATCTTGAACGCTATAAAAGAAAATTATTTTTGCACCGAATCATTACTTGTGATGAAAAATGGATCCATTACAATAACACGAAGCGCAAGAGATCGTATGAGAAGCCCGACCAACCAGCTGAATCGACACCAAAGCCAAATATCCATGGCGCTAAGGTAATATTCTGTATTAGGTGAGTGCAAAAGGATCATATCTATTATGAGCTGCTGAAATCTGGCCAGACCATCACAGGTAACCTATACAGAATGCAGCTGATTCGTTTGAAGCGAGCCGAAAAATGCCCAGAATATGCGGCCAGACATGAAACCGTAATATTCCATCATGATTACGCTCGGCCACATGAATGAAGAGGTTGGAAAATTTGCTGAATTTGACCAATGAGGACCGATAAGGTTTGTAGCTTTTTCACATAGATCTGTGACTTAAGAATCCCAAAAAGAAATAGTCTATCGGGGTAAAATCGAACGATCTCGGTGGCTAGTTCTCACCACTTCAGTGTGAAATGACCATGCCCTCAAATAGCTCCTGCAGAATGTACAATTTCGAATGAGCTGTGAGGCTTTTATTTTGAAACATTTGTACAATATAAAGTATTGGCCATTGTTAGCTGTGACGTTTTCCCAGACAAAAGAACTGCTCATCTTTTGAGGCCAAGAGCGAATCAAGTCAATTTCGGATACTCTGTTCCAAAGTGAAGCGTATAACAGAGATATCGTTTTGCATCGATCCAAACAAACAGTAGTCGGACAGGGCAAGGTCTGGACTATAAAGCGGGTGAGGCTAAACTTCCCAACTACTTCATTCTAAATAGTTTTTATCAGTTATTTCAACATGTCGATGTCATGATGGAATTTTACGGTTTCATGTCTGCCCGCATATTCTGATAGTTTTTTGGCAAATGATTACTTCAAACGAAGCAGTTGCGTTTGGTACAGTTTCCATAAGATGGCCTGAATTCAGAATTCAGCAGCTCATAATAGGATCATTTTGCTCCCACCAAATATAGAGAATTACCTTATCGACATGGATATTTGGCATTGGTGTCGATTCGGCTGGTTGATCGTGCTTCACGTACGATCTCTTACGCTTCGTATTATCGTAATTGATCCATTTTTCATCTCAAGTAATGATTCGATAATGATTTTAAACATCATTTTGAACATGCAAAACCAGTTTTCAAGGTCTCTCGGCTTCAATTCGTATGGTACTCAATATTTAAGATCATGTAAGATCATAGTAAGATCGACATGAATATCTTTCAAAGTAGTGATAGCTCTGTGTTCAAATATATTGAACACAGAGTTGACAATGACTCTTATAAAACTAGAGGGTAGCTACAAACAACACTTTTTATTATCTCAAAATTCAACTAAATATCAGCTTCATTACCAACATAAATATGTATGTAATTTAGATAGCTAACTTTTTTTCTTCATATCTACATATTTGTGAATGAAATGCAAAGATAAATAAATGTCTCTCTGCATTCATAACCGCTACAATTAAATATTAAGAACTAACAACTATTATTTACCCCACTCCTGCACTATGACAATAAAATCTTTGTTAATATATTTTATAATTATGTAACAGTATCATTATCAATTGTAATAAGCCAGCGAATTAAAGTTAATTTATTTATTTATTTGTGTGATTTTTTTATATGAAATCTTCAATGAAAAGTTGTTGCTTCTTGTTAATGTTCAGAAATAAAGAAAACATTTTTAAGAAGGAATACGTTCGTTTATCTTTTATATAACATACCCAGCAGTTCTGGCTAAGTGTTCGGAACTAGTTATTATACCGATCATTATTATTATTTTAAGAATTTACAAAGGACAAATTCCGCATTTCAAAACTAATTTGACTGTCCAATAGTCTACTAATGGTTGCTAAAATAACTACTTTCTAAAGTACAATACAAAATAAGATTAAAGAAACTACATTACTTAGAGACAGTATAGTGACGATTGACTTCACGCTAGATTACCTGGGCTGTATGAAGCAACCAACTGAATTCTCTCTGTATTACAAAGAGCAGATAAGTGTTAAATAAAAAAAATAAATTGAAGTCAGCCAAGAAATTATAGTGAAAATTACTGTCTAAAAGGAAACTGCTGGGTAATTTTTCAGTCAGCAATAGAAGAAATCCTTTACATATTTTTTGCTATTCATAACTAAATATATCCAGTGCTCATATACTTGTGTGACATTTCCCAGCTTCTGTTTCTTTTCATTCATTCCGTTCATTCTTTTTTTTTTTTTGTTTATCTTGTTGAAGAAAAAGTTAACATCACTTACAGTTACACACTCACGCACAAAAGCAGTTGAAATTTCATTGGATTTCTTTAACACAACATAAATTAGTACAAAAAACAAGCAAGACTATAATCGTGCCGAATCTTATATACCCTTCACCAAATTATACTTCAAAATACAAATTTTAAATATTTTTAAGTAAATAAAATTTATTTTTTTCCAAAGTTGCTTTTTCCAGTTTTTGGAAAAAAAATTTCGAATACTTTTTTTTTAATTTTTTCTATTAATTTCTTTTTTTAATATTTAGCGAAATAAAACTTTTGTTAACAAAAAAATCGGGTTAAAAAATATTTTTTTCTGTTTTTGATCCATTGTAGGTCCAACTTACTATGGTCGTTGCAAAGGTCTTTGAAATATCTATCATTAGATATCCATATTGTCTATATTAATGACCTAGTAATCCATATATAGTTAAAAAATAGGTCAAAAATAGAGGTTGACCGATTTTCTCGATTTTAAATAGCAACCGTGCCGGAAGAATTCCGGTGATATTGATACAAGGATCCACAATATATATCGCTGGCTTAACATGCAAAGGCTCTAAGTCCATATTTTAAAATTTTACAGGATAGACAAAAAACATTCAAACTTTTTTTGCGTAAATATTTTTGAATTCTGTAAACGCAATTTTTTTTGTATTTTTCTTTGTTTTTGATGTGCGTAAAAAATGTGCCGAGATAAAAGGTTTTTTGGACTTAGAGCTTTTTCTATTATTTAGTTTGTATTTTTTTTATGGACTTGGGTCTTTTTCTTAGAACATGTCTTTCATTTCTTATTTACTAGTTTTTATATCTGGATTACTAAGTCATTAATATAGACAATATGGGTATTTCAAAGTCCATTGCAACGATTTATATAAGTCCATAGAAGGTTGGACCTACAATGGGTCAAAATCAGAAAAAATATATTTTAACCCGAATTTTTTTTTTCATCAAAAAATTTTTTTCATAAATTCTTTTTTTTAATTTTTAAAAATTTAAAAAAATTTTCAAAAAATTTTAAAAAATTTAAAAAAAAATTTAAAAAATTTGGACAACTTTTGAAAAAAATTTGAAAAAATTTAAAAAAAATTGGAAAGAACTTTTTTAAGAAGGATATATAAGATTCGGCACAGCCAAACATAGCTTTCCTACTTGGTTTTTGACAAATAATTTTAAAAAAAATTTAAAAAACGTGGAAAAAAACAATTTAGAAAATTTAAAAAACAATTTTGAAAATTTTTTTTTTTTTAATTTTGTATACCTAAAAAATATTTAAAATTTTGTATTTTAAAGTACAATTTGGTGAAGGATATATAAGATTCGCCACAGCCGAATATACATAGCTATAATACGTTTGTGTAGATGTTTGTAACGCCCAAAAATATTAGTCTAACACCTTAAATTCTACCGATTGACTAAGAATCACTTTATGAGTCAATTAATTTTGAAGACATTTCTATAAAATGTGGTATATACACTCTTTTTAGGCCCAAGGACGAAGCCTATTGAAACTAGCTGAAATCGGTCCATTATTTCCCCGAGCTCCCATACAAATGTCCTCCCGAAATACTTTATACATACTATGAAAATCATGTCACCTAATTTCATGCCGATCGGTATATAACTAGCCATAGCTCCCATATAGGGCCCGCTTCCAAAAATCACTTTAACGAGCATAAATCTCTTATAAATTTTGGTATACACATAAAATTCAACGCAAATAACTTTGATGGCGATCGGTCCATAATTAGTCATAGCTCCCAAATAAGACCCTCTTCCAAAAATAACTTTTTTAAATTTTAAAAGAAAAAAATGTTTGGGCTTGACCATTTTTTCCAACTTGTTTTAAATTAAAACTTTTAATACATGTCATTAAACAATTTGACAGAAATGGTTAAACTGTACTTTTTTAGGGACTTAGAGCTTTTTCTTGTGATAAATTGGACTAAGAGCTTTTGCTCATCACTACAAAACAACAACAAAAAGCGAGATAACTCGAATTTTTATACCCTACACCACCATAGTGGGGAGGGTATAATGCGTTTGTCTGGCTGGTTGGCTGTCCATGTAAACCTTGTGCGCAGAGTACAGGTCGCAATTTTGAAGATATTTGGATAAAATTTGGTACATATAAGTTTTTCGGCCCAAGGACGAAGCCTATTGAAACTGGCTGAAATCCGTCCATTATTTCGCCTATCCCCCATACAAATGTCCTCTCGAAATTGGACTTTATCTGTCATAAAGGTTTAATTTAATTCATGTTACCAAATTTTGTTACGATCGGACCATAATTAGTCATAGCTCCCATATAGACCCGCTTCCGAAAATCACTTTAACGTGCATAAATCTCTTAAAAATGTCGGTATATGCACCAAATTCAACATAAATAACTTTCATACAGACATAAATCACACGACCTAATTTCATTGTGATCGGTCCATAATTGGTCATAGCTCCCATATAAGGCCCATTTCGAAAATCACTCACGAATATAAATTATTGAAATTTTAAAAGAAAAATCTATTTGCTAATTTACTTGGTGTAGGGTATTATATAGTCGGGCTTGACCGACCATACTTTCTTACTTGTTTTCTTTGTAATCAATGTATTTTTACTTATTGTACATTACTTCATTAAAATCTCAAAAAGTGGACTTAGAGCCTTTGCATGTTAAGCCAGCGATATACTTTATAGGGTCGGAAAATTATATTGTGAAAATTACAAACGGAATGACAATAGTTTAAGACAAAACTATTTTTTTGGTGAAAAAAAAATACGAGTAAAAAAATATTTTCCCTGATATTTTCCCTGATCGTTGCAATGGATTTTGAAATATCTATAATTAGATATCCATATTGTTTATATTAATGACTTAGTAATCCAGATATATGTATATAAAAAAAATAAGACAAATTCTAGGTTGTCCCGGGTTTTTCCTTATATCTCATCCATTTGTGGGCCTTGTTTGTGATTTTTTTGGGGGCTACGGAAAGTTGATTTCAACATACAGACGGACAGACGGATATGGCTATATCGACTTCGCAAATATAGAAATTACAAACGCTTTACGAGTAAAAACGAATTTTAAATAACCTTTATATGTAAAAATAACATTTAAATGCAAGGATCCAGTGAAAATGTGAAAGAAAATATGCTAATCTACACCATTTCCAATTGTATTTCAGAAGTTTCTAATTTTATTTCTGAAATTTCCAATTGAATTTCAGAAATTTCTAATTATATTTGAGAAATTTCCAATTATATTTCAGAACTTTCCATTTGTATTTCAGAAATTTCCAATTGTTTTTCAGAAATTTCTATTCGTATTTCAGAAATTTCCCTTGGTATTGGAATTAGAATTTTCTGAAACACAAATGGAAAATTCTGAAATACAATTGGGAATTTCTGAAATTCAATTAGAAAATACATAAGGAAAATTCTGAAATACAATTGGAAATTTCTGAAATATAAATGAAAAATTCTGAAATATAATTGGAATATTCTGAAATTCAATTCGAAAATTCTGAAATATAATAGGAAATTTCTGAAATTCAATTGGAATTTTCTGACATATAATTAGAAATTTCTGAAATAAAAAATGCTCAAAAATCGTTTAGCATTTTTTTCAAATTTTCCACTGAAAATCTTGCTACTTTTATTCAAATTTTTATCAAATCATATCAACAACTAATAATACTCACCTCGTTTGACATTAATAAAGTGAGAGAGAGAGAGAGAAGATTAAAATTATATCAACAGAGACAGAAATAAACATTTTGAAGAGTTTTCTTAACATTTTTGCGTTCATCACAGAAATAAAAGTTTATTTAAATGTTTTTACAATTGTATCTTTTTCAAAATAATTCATTTACATTTTTTTTCCAAAAAAAAAGAAAAGAAAAACTTTTTATAAAATGCATTCAAAAATTGTTTTTCTTTTTACTACAATATTTTAAAACATCCCTTTCAGACGATTTTTTTTGTATTCGTTTCTCAGTAAATTTCAATTACAAGTTTTTGTTGTTCTGTTCAGTGCTGTTTTTTTTTTTCTGTCATCCACGAATTTTGCTATAAAATCTTCAAGTAATTCATGTGAAAAAAAAAAAATTATTTACAAAAATAAATTGTTAAATAAACGAAAATAAAGTTTTTCTTGATCCAACATCCTTTTTTCGTTCTTCTTCTTGTTCTGCACCAATTCCTTTTTAAGTTGTTCACATTGTAGCTGTGTTGGGGCATAATTTTGGAAAGGGTGAGACGAGTAGTAATAATTTTTTGACAATTTGTTGCTGTTGGCATTTATTTTCATGTAGTTCATATTTGTTTCGTTTATTTAACATATGCAAAGTTTTTTAATGTTATATAGAAAAAGAAAATAAAATATTCAACTTTAATAACAATCAAATTTCTAGAAAGTATTTTGTTTTGATAACAATTCATTTAATCAAATATGAGACAAACTATTAGTTCGAAATTTAGTTATTACCAATTTTAATATGAACTTTGAAACTCTGTAAAATTCAAAAACTAATTCGGATTTTGAAATTTTAACGAAAAATATTTAAAAATTGTTACTTTGTATATATTTTTATACCCTTCACCATATATTTTTAATTTTCGAGTATATATATTATGTTATATTATAGATAGCGTAGTCGATATATCTATGTCCGAAATCAATATTCCGAAATATTCAATATAGTCCTGGTTCGGTTGCTATTTAAATTCGTGAAAATCGAACCAAAAATAACGGATATTTTTATATTTTTTACCTATTTTTGACGTCTATCTGGATTATTAAGTCATTAACATAGACTATATGGACCTTTCCAACGATGAAATATTATTTAACCCAAATTGTTTTTTACCAACCAATTTTTTTTACATAATTTTTATTTTCATCAACAATTTTTTATTCACCAAAAAAGTTGTTTTCAATCTTTTTCTTAAAGTATACTTTTTGACATTTCAGGAGGTAAACATGAGTAGAGCAAAAAACAGTCAGGTGGCGTTACGCTGCCACCTGGTTAAATACGCCTTGGGTAAAGGGTATATAAGATTCGGCACAGTCGAATATTGGTCTCTTACTTGTTATAATTTAAGTGCATTTGTGTCGAAACTACATAAATATTTTTATTAAACGTGTTATAAAAATCGAGTGTTTTAATAATTTAATTAAAATTTTTCAGCCTAACCAAAAAAGAAATTTTAAAGTTAATTTTTGTTAAAGTCAACATTATTTTAAAAATACACATTTGTTGCCAATCATGATTCCACTTTAGTGACCGAATTTTACAGTTCTGACTACAAAATTTTAGAAGGGGTTACAAAAGTTTGGTAGCTTCCACCGAAATTCTTCTTTATCAACTGACTTTCTGTTGATAGAACCGAAAAATTCTATGTGTGCAACCGAATCATTCGATTGGCAACAAATTCGGTAGTAGTTATTTTAGCATGTACGGGTGTTAATTGACCTCAAATAGTCAGTTAAAAAGACACATCATAAAAAGTCTAATAACCGATTGCTTGTGAACAAACCATCATCCGGCAACTCTCCAATAGAATACTTATTTTGGGTAAATAGTAACTACATTATAAACTGCTGTACAAAATAAACGTTTAAAGTTACTACACTCTAGATTACCAGGGATATATAAAGCAACCAATTGCCATCTCTCTGCACTACAAAAAGCACATACGTGTCAAATGATCCAAAATATTTGTATAAACAGCCAAATGGTGACACATTAGTGACAATTATTGTCTGTAAGAGATACATTGACCACCACTTTCTTAACCCCTGGTTACTTTGGAACAAAATTTAAACTATAAATCGACTTTCTGTGAAATTAATTTTTCGGCTTTTGTGGTTAGGCTGTATGTATACATATAAAGTTCGTGTCTAAATAATAAGATCACATAGTCTTTGTTTTGTTTATCCAAAAGTACAAATTATTAATTTTCAACAGTTATTTCTTTCAAAATGGACAGCGAAAATAAAGTACATGTAAAAATAACACTAGTTTACAAATCAAATATTTTTGTTTGCTCATGGAATGAAACTTATATTTTTGAGAAGAGCTAGGAACGCCAGTTAATTAACAATGTTTTGTTTCCCACCTATACGTCAAAATTTTGAGATATATGGGTTTTTATTTTTCACTTGCCCTGAGAACTACTAATGCATACTGTACCGAATTTTGGTAATTAAGTATTTACATCGTTTTTGGGTACTCAACACTCTGGAGAAGCTACTAGATACTTTCAGAGTTGTATTTTTTTTGACAAATCCCGACAAAAATTAACGGGAAAAAAATAAATACTGTTTAGAAGTACATTTTTCCTGTAGATAAACGTTAATAAATCGCTATTAAGTACAAAACTCTAAAGTAAAAACTATTTAAAAAGGTCTTATAGAAAGTGTAAAATAAACCCAGACAATTTTTGTTTTATTTGCGGAAAAATTATTCAGTCAAATTAAAAAATTTCGTAAAAGCTTTAGATCCATGGTAAGCGTTCATATTGTTCAGGTTACGATGATTTTCGTCAAACAACCCGAATGTGAACAAAAGAGCGTAATAGAGCGTAAAAATACACACAATTCATTCAGTTTCTTGATGTTGTTGTGGATATTTTATTTTTTACCCAAAAGAGCACACAAATTAAATGCCTCTTTTTGCCTACCAATGCTTTAGATAAGACAAGACTAGAATTTCAATATTTATGCAGCGTGTTCCCGAGTCTTTCTTAGGCTAAATTAATAGAAGGGTCCTCAAATTAGAAAAATGTTGGGTGATACCAAATTTGAGTGTTTATAAACCGATGTTGAAAAAGCAGCATGGAATTCTTTTAAACTTGTTGTTCAAGAATTTTTGGGGAATAAGAAAAGTCAAAATTACAGAGATATTGTTGCGAATTTATTACATAACTTTGAACTGATGGGTGTAAATATGTCCCTCAAAATTCATTTTTTACATTCTCATTTGATTTTTTTCCCGGAAAACCTCGGGCACATGAGTGACGAGCATGGATAGCGTTTCCATCAAGATTTGAAGTTTTTCGATGGGAATTATCAAAGTTTTTGGAATCATAATATGCTAGGAGACTACTGTTGGAGTGTCATATGGGAGACAAATGAAAATAATTATAAAAAGAGGACTAAAACACTTCACTTTTAATATTTTTGTCCTAATTTAATGTACATTTTTATATGTTTCGTTTTTAATAAATATCTCAAAAGTTTGACGTCCAGGATTTTTTTAAATATTTTTTCCGAAGTTAGAAGAACTAAATACATAAATCCCTATATGTTTCAATTCATGAGCAAAAACCTTGTAAACTAGTGTAATTAAAACTTTTCCAAAAAATCCAATATGCACAAAAAATAATGAATATGAACGAAAAAAATTGAGGTAAAATTTTATAAAAAAAAAAAATACTCCTGTTGTGTGATGCATGATGAAACTTATGTACTGGCAGACGGAAGTTATCTACCAGGTCAAGATTTGGCTTTTTGAAAAGCTAACTTTACATAAAATATTTTATATGAAAAAAATAGCAAATGTTTGATACCGAGGGGACCAAGTCCATCCAAAAAACACATTTTTTATGTAAAATTCAAATATAGGGCAAAAATTCTCAAATCTCCTAGATGATATCAAAATATAGAAACCCATTTAAGATGGCCCAATATGTTCTTAATTATTTTGTAAAGGGTTCCAATAACCCCCACCCTGGTCTGGATATTATAACCAAAAAACTAAAAAGTATCTTTGGGATTTTTCAAAACTTTTTTGGGAATTACAAGATTCCTGATACCAAATTTCAATTTTTTTTTAATTTTCCATTTTAATAGAAAACTCTATATAACTGTAAAATTTCGTCAAAAGATATTCAAAAATAAAAATTTAATTTCAATTTGAAATATTTTAAATTTAAATCGGCTATAAAAAGTATTGATTAATTTTTTAAATTTCTGGTATTATTGGAAAGGTTGAACTTTGTTATTTAAGAATTGAATACAATATCATTCATATGACTACCACGACTGCTCGGCCGTACCTCACCTGATAAATCCAACTTTTCAGTAGTTACATTTTCGATTGTTTCGACTCGAATCTATTCAATGGCAGTCATATAAATGTTATTGTGTTCCATTCTTAAATGACAAAGTTCTACCTTTCCAATAAAACCAGAAATTTTAAAAAATAATCAGTACTTTTTTATAGCCGATTCAAATTTAAATGGCCCACCCTATATAACATGTCTCCTCATGTTTTTGACGTGGAAAAATAATTAGGAAAAACTTAAAATCTCGCAGAGAATTTATCTTTAAGCTTCATTTTATTTTTGAATTTCCTAATAAAAATGGAATATTTCGTATTTACAATATTGTTGGTAGTTTATTTCAGAAACCAGTCAAGTGCAAGCATTATATTATTTTTTAAAAATGTTTTATGTTTATCACACAAATTGATAACTTTCATAGGAAAAAATATAAATTTTGTTAAATTAATTTTTAGGTAGCTAGGAAGTTTTCTTTGATTTACTCAAAAACAATAATTTGTTGTTTGACTGGTTTTTTGAAATAAACGATTCAATTGATGTTTGAAAAATCCTCAAATCTAACCGTTTACAAGTTCAGACAAATATTTTCCCAGTCACATTGTTACAAAAATAATAATTGCCTTAAATTTTTACAAATTTACTAGTAGCACAGACCTTATAATTTTTAAGCACTTTAAAATGCACATTTTTGATATTACGGGTTATAAATAGAACTAACAGATTATTAAATGAGAGCAAAGGATTCTTAGCTGAACTACGTTTGAACTACAAGTATTTTAACCAATAATATTGATATATTTCGATAAACATGAATAAAAGTATGTGACCTTATCATTTTGACAGGCACCTTAATATATTTCAATTTAGTTGGTGTCTTCTGATTCCAAGCCAGCATTTCTTAAAATACTGAAATAACTGTAGGCACCACGAACCACCTAAAACAGATAAAAGTCAGTCGTACGATTAAAAAAGCAATTTATTCCCATAACACTCACATCAATAAAAGTTTTTAAATTTAGTTCAACAAATATGGCCTTCATTATCAGGGGTGTATTAGATTCCATCATCATTAAACGAATGTTTTTTTGAATACTTATGGGAAATTTATGCCATGGACTAGAGTAGAGGCCCATACAAAGTTCATCGTTCTGGGGATAATAAAAAGAAGAGTATAATTCTAATATTACTATAATTTTTATAATAAAAAATTTTTAAACTTTTTATTGAGCTATACTTACACTTTCCGCTATCAGTGTAGCATGCCAGTGATACAGCCACAATATAAACGACATGACAAATAAATAAATCGCTATAAAAAAATAATCCATATTCGAAGGATTCTTAAATAAATAATGATTAATTAACGAATTACATTTTAAAAAACTAATTTAAATTAATAAAAACTTACACCCGCTGCAATGGCATAAAAAAGAAAACATATCAATACAGAAAATATTATAAAATCTGAAAAGACTGGTATCCTGATCAGGGACTGTAACTCGCCAGTAAACCTTAAATATTAAAGATATCCATAATAATAGAAATATAAAATGAAATCCAAATATAAAAACCATCTTAATTTCAATTGATGTGTAACACAAAATTCACACATTTTTGTATGCCAGTACAGCAAATCCTTTTCACTGAGAGTTCTCAATTTCTCTGGATTAAGTTCTTGGGAAAATTTAGCAAGCTGCCAATTAAAAATTTTTCTAATATCAAAACTATTAAATTATAAAAAAAGTAAGAGATCTATATTCGGCTGTGCCGAATCTTATATACCCTTCACCAAATTATACTTTAAAATAATTTTTTTTAAATATTTTTAGGTAAAGAAAATTAAATTTTTTTTAATTGTTTTTCAAAATTGTTTTTTAATTTTTTTTAAAAAAAAGTTTTTTACAAATTTTTTTAAAATAAAAATTTAAAATTTTTTTTTTTAGTTTTTAAATTTTTTTTTGACCCATTGTAGGTCCAACTTACTATAGCCTTATCTACATCGTTGCAATGGACTTTGAAATATCTATCATTAGATATCCATAATGTCTATATTAATGACTTAGTAATCCATATATAGATCAAAAATAGGTCAAAAATTGAGGTTGTCCCGGTTTTTTGCTCATATCTCCGTAATTTATGGACCGATTTTGCTGATTTTAAATAGCAAACTTCTCGAAAGCATGTCCGACAGAATTATTGAAGATTTGGATCCCGAAGATATCTTCAGAAAATTGATTTCAACAGACAGACAGACGGACAGACAGACATACCGACATGGCTTAATCGACTCCGCTATCTATAAGGATCCAGAATATATATACTTTATAGGGTCAAAATGAAAAATGTAGAAATTACAAACGGAATGACAAACTTATATATACCCTTCTCACGAAGGTGAAGGGTATAAAAATGTATTTCCACTTACATCATACTCTTTGAGCCTCTTGTGTACAATGGCATATTTCAAAACAATATATTTCATTAAACAGCACACAAAGGTGTGCCAACAGGGTATGGCGGTTATGCCCAAAAATAAGGCATAGCAGGCCCCCAAATAACCGACAATGAAATTGTCGTACACCTCACCGAAGGGAAACAATTGAAAGAGTAATATAGGCTGGGCAGTGCCATTGAGAACCTGTAATTAAGATTTATAGATAACGAGTCTACTCTATGTATTCGAGAATATCATTCTGAACATCTTTAATGATATGCACTCGTTTGTGTATTCTTTAAAACTAACCTCAATAAAGTTCTCTTGGGTGTATCTAATTATAAAATTGGACCCATCCAAGTGAAATTTATTTGCATACCTCAAGGCAAATATAACTAATATTTCATTTCAAAAACTTTGAAAGCTTTATAAAATAATTTAAGTGCAAAATCAGTTATATTTGCATTTATTGACATTTTTGCGATGAGTGCCTTGGGTATGCTTGGGCATTAGAGGGTTAACAGATATTTATCGTGAACTCTCTCTCAAGTTACTCACCTCGGGTATATTAAACACTGTTTCGGGCATAAAAACCGAACGATAGAAACAATCAATGTATGCTATAAATCCGGCTATAACTGATGGTGTCCACATTAAAATCGTTATAATGCGTAAATATTTAACTGTTTTCGACAGCATCATCTCTTCTACCGCATCGGTAATACGTAAGAGTTCGGTGATGTCTTCGTGTAGGAATGTAACCATGCGAACGACTCCTTAAAGTAAATTTAAAATCTTGTTTACACACCATCAATATGTGACAATAAAATATTTTCCTGATATAGGGGTTATATGGGGAGTAGGGCCAATTATGGATCGATCCTCAAAAAAGTTGGTAGAAAGATTTAGGTTCACCACCATTTTTCACTACACCATTTTTCATTGAAATTGAGAAAATTCCAATTGAAATTGAGAATTTCCATTTGAAATTGAGAAAATTCCAAATGAAATTGAGAATTTCAATATGAAATTGAGAATATCGATATGAAATTGTTAAAATTCCAATTGAAATTGAGAATTTCCATTTGAAATTCATAAAATTCCAAATGAAATTGAGAAATTCAATTTTAAATTGAGAAAATTGATAGTTGCAGGCATAGACAACAACTAGATAGGTAACTGAGAGCCACAAACCTAAGCCTGTTGTCTGAAACCTAATTCATGAGAATGTATTGCGTGTATTTTGTTTTTGTATCACCCGTATGTGTGACAAGAGAGTAATATTTTACTCCCTCCTTCCGTTCTATGCGTTTATTCTATGGTCGCAGGGTTCGTTCACTGCCGAAAGCGCAAACGAATGGGTCAAAAGTGTTGATAGCAAGAGTTGGGTAATCAGTTATCTGAACTCGTTCTGGTATGTGACAATGGCCCTTGCCACAGTCGTTTACGTTGAATTTTCGACAACTCTCCAGCAACACTTTTACCATTGAGTCCCTATTCACCAATGCTTAACTCTATTGAAATAATTTGGTTCAAAATCAAAAGTATTGTGAAGTCAAAGATGAATATACTAACCGTAAATCCTCCTAATGTAGGAGAGCAGAGGATTTTATATCTTCAAGAATTAATTAACGATTCCAAGTCCTGTATAACTACTGAAGATTGCAGTAGAGCTATACGACATACAACATCATTCCACCAAAGCGCTTTGGAATTGCAAGATATGCCTGTTGGACAATAAGACTGTGTACATATTGTTACGAAATTGTACTTGAATTCAAATATAATGATTTTAACGGCTGATTTAAAAGTAGCCTAATGCTTTCAAATAACAGTGCTGTAATAGCAAACTGTAACATATCTGTGGGCATTATTAACATTGAATAAAAGCTTTCAGTTGACCATTGATCATAAGTTGGCAACGCTGTTTGCTGCGACCGTATATTCGAATTCGAATATTCAGTTAAAGAACATTGTAGAAAGTACACCACAGATGGCGTATGTATTAGAAACCTCTAGACAGTTAAAGATAAATCTAGAGTGCAGATGGCAGTGTTATAAATAGTGGCCGAGGTTGCAGTCGTTAGTGAGTTTATCAGAGACTCTTTTCGAATAAACATCAACTGAGTGCCTTAAAGTGTGTTGTATTTGTCAAGTGAATTCGTGTACATTATAAAGTGTGTATTTCTGCGAATTTATAAACGTGTATAAAAAGAACATTGAGTGACTATTTAATTCTGTTGTTGTTGTTGTACATTTTAAATAAATAAAGAGTTGTTACAATTTTAAAACTACTAAACGGCTTTTATTTGCAATCAAAAGTATCCGGTTTATTTAAAGGAAACAAACAAACGTTTTGAAAAGGTTAAAACCATAGAGAAAACACATAGAGCGGAAACTCTTCTGTCAAAGACCTAACTCAGTTGTCAAAAACCTAAGTGGTGAGAATGTATTAGTAAAAAAAACTATGTGAAAACAAAAACATCACTCGTATGTGTAACTTTTTTGAGTAATTTTTTTGTTTGAGTTTTTTTCGAGTTTCCGCTCTATGTTCTCTATGGTTAAAACGTAACAATATGTTTTTTGTTTAATGCATATTATTTATATAGAGTAAAATAAAATTTTCTCAATTTCATTTGAAATTTTTTCAATTTCATTTGAAATTTTCTCAATTTCAAATGGAAATTCTCAATTTCATTTATAATTTTCTCAATTTAAAATGGAAATTCTCAATTTTATTTGGAATTTTCTCAATTTCAATGAAAAATATTAATTATTATAAAACAATTATGAATGTTCAACTAATTTTCTGAGGGGGACCTTGTATGGGGACTAGGGACAAATGTTGTCCGATTTTCGCCATAATTTACAGTATAATTTCAGGTACTTAGAGCTAATTTGTGAATTATCTAAATATTTATGGACATTTGTATGGGGGCTAGGTGAAAGCACGACCGATATTGTCCAAATGGATATATCTCGATTCCTCAAACTGCCCCAGCGAAACGCCGGGACTATACAACTTTTCCCTGTAAGCAGAAAATTTATTCAATGTATTGGCCTTTGTTAGCTATGTCCTTTTCCCATCTTTCTGGCAAACATATGGTTTCCGAGCCAAAACAACTGCTCATCTTTTGAGACCAAGAACGAATCAAGCCAATTTCGAATACTCTATTCCAAAGTGAAGCGTATCCCAGAGAGAGCGTTCTGCATCGATCCAAACAAATAGTGGTTGGACGGTGAACGGTCTGGACTATAAAGCGGTTGAGGTAAAGCTTCCCAACCGCTTAATTTTTAATACTTTTTAACAGCTATTGCAACATGTGGCCTAGCGTAGTCATAATGCTCGCTTCAAACGAATCAGTTGCATTGGTTACAGGTTCCCTGTGATGGTCTGGTCAGATTTCAGCAGTTCATAATATATAGGACTCTTTTGCTCCCACCAAATACAGAGAATTACCTTAGCGCCATGGATATTTGGCTTTGGTTTCGATTCGGCTGATTGACCGGATTCGTATAGTACCCAATTTCTCTGCTTTTGTATGAATCCTTCATTTCTAAGTCATACACCCATTAGTTTGATAAACAAACTAAAGTAAAACGTGTAAATCAAGGTTCAAAAGAATTAATTCTTTGTTCCATTTTCGAAATCAAAATAAATGTTATCACTTAACCATTAATTCATAGGCTTAATTCCTTTGTACTTTAAATGTATTGAATTAATTCGTTTGAGAATTCTGTATAGAATTATTTCATTATTAAATCATTAAAATTGTCATTAATTCAAATTCATTACAAAATAGTTTTAAAAATTTTGTATTGAATGATGAAATTATTCTTGAATTCAAATCTATTACAAAAATACTTAAATCAATTTTTTTCTAATTATGTATATTTTTTATGAAAACAGAATAAAGAAAAAAATATTTTATTTCAATTTGTATTAGATTTGCATTAACCAAATTGAATCATTCCAGGGTTGAATGAATTTTGTTATGAATTAGTTCTATTTTGAATGAATGAACGATGAATGAATTCTATTTAAATAAAAGCTTTGAATGAAGATAAAGAATTAAATGTTGGGAGTGGATTAATAGAATGAATGGCTGACATTTTTTTAATTCCGAATTAGGATTTAAGATTCAATTAATTCGAACCATTCTTTACAGAACACCAAATGTATAAGGTTTTCGAATTTACATATTTTGGCGTGCAGAACAAAGTCGATTATTCCACAAATTAACAAAATTAACGCCATTTAACTTACGTGTCCTTTGAAAGAATGCATTAGCTGTTGCAATCGAAGTGGATAAATATAAAAAAGCTGTAGCACAACTTGTGGCACCATCAGCCAAGCTGGCAAATCCCTTTGATATTTTAATAAACTATTCACAGAAAATATAAAAAACTTTTCAAAATTTAAATTTTTACAAATCCCTTTCCAGCCTTTTCTTACAATTAAACAACAGCACACGGCAAATGAGGCGGTAAAAATGGCACCTTTGCGTAAATTTAAACGTTTGTTACGTTGTTGGCTGGATACAATGTAACCATAGGTTCTCATGCACTTCAAATGTAAGCTGATTAAAGAATTCTCAAAAACTTCTTCAGGCACTTGTAAATCTTGTAATTTAACCATGATTACAATACAGAAAAACTGATCTACTTTATTTATTTTTAACTTTTCCCAGAACTAAATTCAAACTAACAAAAAGTCTGCAAAAATACTTGACATTTATAGTGGAATTAATTAAAGGAAACATTTAAAATTTACACAACAATTACAAAATATTTACAGCAATCATTTAAATGTAATTATTTTGCAATAATTAACACAAATAATTTATTCAAATTATTTTAACACCTTGTTGTTTAGCAATTAGTGGTAATTTTTAATAATATTTTTTATAATTGAGGCTCTTCATTTATAACCACCGGTTCGCCATCCAATTTTTTAATAGTCGGCAAACGTTTTATACACTCTGCCCTCCAAGTGGTTTCATCTAGGCCATCGGCTATGGGATTACCCACCACCACTAGATCTTCCAATGACTCTAGTTCCTGTAGGCGATTAAATTCTGCCCAATCTTTTATTAGATTATTGCTGATATAGAGAACTTTTAAGTTGCGTAAGGCTGAAAGCCCCTTAATCTTTTCAATAAGATTGTAACTGATCCAAAGTTCTTGGAGAGTGTCGGCAACAACCTCCTGCAAAAGATGAAACAAAATTTTAGACTCAATCATATTTATCAGCTTTAAAAGTTCTTACCAATCCCGATATTTGCTTTATATAGTTCCTAGCCAGTGATAGAACCCTCAAATTCTTCATGCCATTTAAACCGAAAATTTTCTCAATCATATTAGTGGACAAGCTTAAACGTCTAAAAAAAGGTTATAAGATTTTACAATTTTTGTGATTGAACGAATTTACTCACTCGCAATTCACCAACGATCCCAAAGTATTGTCCATTTTTTCAATGGGCGGCCATTGAAATTGCAATTCTATAACTGTAGCTTGGACTGCACTCTGTTGTTCACGTTCCTCCCAACGTTTAAGCGCCTCCTTTATGGTAGTAGCTTTGGACATTTTATCAAGTATTTTATGCAACTGTTAATGGTTTTTTTGAAGCATAATAAATAAAGATACCGCAAATAAATAATAATAAATAAATGTGAAACTAATGGTTGTCAATAGAAACCGTTACTACAACATTATTATTAGAATTGTTTTTTTGATTTGATATAATAATGTACGACATTATTTAGTTCGAAAATAAAAGTGTCTAACATCCACCTTAAAGTATGCCGATCAACTCAGAATCACTTTCAGTCTGTCCTTTTGGCTGGCTGGCCAGCTGTCCATGTAAACCTTGTGCGCAAAGTACAGGTCGCAATTTCAAAAATATTTTTTTATTAACACATCTCTTAAAAATGTTGGTACTCACATAAAGTTCAACAGAAATAAGTTTCATTTAGACATAAATCACACAACATAATTTCATGGTAATCGGTCCATAATTAGTTATAGCTTCCATATAAGGCTAACTTCTGAAAATCATTCACGAAAATAATAAACTAGTGAAATTAAAACTTTAAAATTTCTGCAAGAAGACTAAAACGAAAAGCATCAGTTTTTTCCTTATTTCAATATTTACATATTTAATTTTGATGATTTATTTTTGTTTTTTTTTTTCTCAATAAGTTTTTTAATATTGCCCACCAGAGCACTATAGTTCAAAGTATCACTTTTTCCGTGCGAAATTAATAACTATTAAAGTATTCTACTGGATTCGACTCCGAATCCGGTATAAGATTTCTCTCTCTCTTTCTTTCTTTCCTTTTTTTTAATATACGGTTTTGGACTCTTCTTGCATTCTTAATCTATCCTCACTATCTTTATCTTTTTGAAGGGAATCACAATGGACCTCAAGGTCTCCGAGTGGAAGTGCACATAGTGTACACCCCTTCCAAACCTATTCTACTGTTTGATACCAAAATTGGACCATAGGTAGATTTTTCTTATATTTTCAACAAATTTAAGAAAAAATTAATCCTTTGTCGACCATTAACCCATCAGGAGAAAAATAAGTAAATTCATTGCTTTTGATTAGAAAAAATTTATTTCATATTAGTTTTCAATCAAATTAGTTGAATCAGTAATTCATTTTGTAAACACATTTGATTCAAAATATTAATCAGATAAAACTTCGCACAGTGGAAAAAAAAGAGGGAAATAAATCTGTAATTTCTAAATCCTAAGTCCTTAGTTAGATTTGAATGGTAGGACACCTCGGGTATGTTCAATTTTTAAAACGATCCTATTTTTTCGTCTGTGTTTTCGATCATCTGCTTTGAATGTATTAATACCTTGTGTACTGTGGATCACATTGGTAACCTAAGATACAAATCTGAAAGCATATATCACCATTAAGCCACATAGTGTTTTCATTTCGAAAATTATCTTCCTTTCTTCTGCATTTTTGACATTTTACTTTTAAGTAATTGTAGACAAAATGGCGGACTTTTTCATCCAATAATTTCTTATAGCCCTTAGGAATAACAGGAGCACTAATTTTCTTCACAATATATTTAATAATAGCATCATACTTTGTGTCTTTTGGGCGTTCTTTTAACCAAATTTCAAAAAGTTAATTTTTCTATAGCACAGTAACCTAGAAAAAATGAAATTACTAAGTGAAATGAATTCACAACATTTCAATATATTTATTTCTTTTTATTTCAAGTTTTGACAAACGTTAACATTTTTTTAAAAGCTTCTATAAAGTTAAAGATTTGTAATCAAAAGAAATTACTTTAAGGTTATGTTTAAAAATTGTAATTTTTAATATAAAGGGAAATAGTTTCCAAATATTTTGGAAAGAAAAATTAAGTACTTAGACGTCTCGTTATTTTTCCATTTTAAACATTATTTAAATTATTCACACACTTTCCACAATTAACGGTTAAAAGTTACAATATAATATTGATACTATTCACAACTTTGACTTTGAAGGCAGTATTTTGTATTTTACAAAAACCAATTGCGAATTTGATTGTATTGGAGTTTTAGTAACAGTTGACAACAAAAAACAATGAATAATAACAACTTCGAAATTTGAATTTCGCACGGAAAAAATGATACTTTGAGCTTCGAATTAGTTAATTAATTTAATTTTAGCTTAATTCACTTAAATATTAATTCGGATTTAAAAACTTGTTTGTCAGCCATTCATTACATAATTCCATTCCCAACATCTAATTCTTTAGCTTCATTCAAAGGTTGTTATTTTAATAGAATTCATTCATCGTTGAATTAATGCATAATGGAATTAATTCGTAACAGATTTCATTCAACCTTTAAATGATTAAATTTTTCTTAATTCAAATCTAATACAAATTGTATTAAAATATATTTTCTTCATTAAGTTCATTTAGCTTTTAATAATTTACAAAATTGAATTGAAATAAATTTACTTAAGCCCTTTTTGTAATAGATTTGAAATGAAGAAAAATTTAATCATTCAATAAATTTTTAAAGCTCGTATTTTGTAATGGATTTGAATTAAAGCAATTTTTAATGATTCAATAAGGAATTAATTTAAAATACAAAGTAATTAAGCCTATAAATGAATTCATAAAGAATTATTTAACGGAATGGATAAAAGATAACAATTAAATTGATTTTGAAAATAGAATTAAGAATAAATTCTTTCGAACCTTTGCACGACAGTGAAATCTCTAGGTTTGTGACCTAGTGGTTACAATTTCTATCGTCAGATTTCAATCCCATTGTAGAGTCACTAAAAGGACCAAAACATTTTTGTAAAAATAAGTTTCCATTGTTTTGTCAATTCCATTATAATGAACACTTTTTACTTTGTTTTCTATTTTCAGAATTTAATTAATTAATATGTTCGTATTATAGCCTACACCACCATAGTAGGGAGCCTAAAGGTTCAAATCGTTGTTCCTATACGGCCTATTGACATCGCCAAGACTGCAGATAACACGATTACCGAACTTCGTGCGCAAAACATCGATTGTTTGATGAGCTGTGTGACATGGTGGGCAGTCGTGCTGAAACCAAAGATTTTCCATGTTCATATCTTTAAGTCCGTAATCATGGCTATGTATCGTTCGCTGAAATGGCGTACGATGTTCTTGGATAATGTTGTACACTTTCGACACAGCAGCCACATTATCGTCGGAAGCGTTCGCCTACGGGGACCATGAGTGTTGTCCAATAGCCAGACAGTCTATCGAACCTTTTTGAAAAACTTGCGTACAGCACATTCGGCCAAAACTCCTTTTCAACAAACGCATAGTTTGGGCAACTCAGTACTCACTTTGTAAATAAGTTTGTAATATTTCCCCCAACGTTGTTCTGATAGTCTCGTTATCTTTATATAGTAAGACCCTAACTTGTGTTTTTTCAGATTTAACCTAAAATCTCGACTTAAAAAACCCCGAGTTAGGGCCTTTCTATATTAAGGTAACTACTTAAATATTTGGAAAAGTTACCACAGAAGGCACTTTATCAGACCGAAATTTTGGATAATTTTCAAAATGTACGTAAACAAACCAGAACGTTCATTCATTCTCTAAATTGAATCATAGTAACCCCCACCCTATTCTGTTAACTGGATGCGAGTAACACTTTTGTTTATGAAACGAATTTATCAGCCCAATTATGAATAAAAATTCCGCGGGAGTTGCCCATTAAAGAATGAGCTTTTCACTTTAAATACATTATCAACTCCCAATTAAATAATTTTTTGCTAAGACAAATCAAAGAGTTTATTAAATAAACATACTTATATTCATTCCGTAATAAACAACTTTGTAAATCATTTTCATATTGATGTTTTTTGATACTAAATAAATATTTACCCACATCTTTTTATCTTTCCAAAATAATCAACATCCTCAATTTCATATTTTTTTGTTTGTTTTTATTAATTTATATATTTATAATTCATTAAATACATAAACTAGTACACGTAGTTTTATTCATTTTCTTTTATTACAATAGAGTTTGTAAATTAAAACATAAGCAGTGAAATAATAATAAAGCTTTCGTAAAAACTGTATTTTGTTTTTATGTTTTTCTTTAAAAAAAATATATATTCCCGTATTAACTAAAGAAGTGCCCCCCATAGATGGTAGTGTATGATGTAGTAAAACTTAACGTCTATCGGCCGTACCATTGCCTCTCTTGCCCGAATACAAATGTTTGGGCATTTTGGTACCAATAAAACGATCAGCTTCACCCTTAAGACACAAACGTCCCACCTTCTTAGCAATGTCTTTCTTGGCCATATTATGGGCCTTCTTCTTCATGGCGGTATTCTTAAGACCCATAGTATTACGTGCTGGTTTACGTTTCAATGGCTGGCCAGTCTTCTTAACAACAGCCGAGGATTCTTTGTCCAAAAGAGGTTTCTTGAGTTCTTGCTTGGAACCCACAGCTATTTGGCCACGTCTTAAATCAACCACAGATTTGTTAAAGTTGGCACTGGTAGAGCCAGACATATCGACACCAAGATTTTCCATAGTTTCCACCAATTTGTTAACAGAACGATCGCGTACCTTGGGTTGTTTGTGTCTGGGTATGATGGGTTTGTTTTTGCGGGGCTGTAGACGTTTCTCATCGCGCAACATGAAACGTTTCTCACGGATCTTCTTGGCCATTTCACGGATTTCCTTAAGAGTTTCATCCATAGACATATCAGGCAAATCATAAACACCACCTTCCTCACGTATACCTTCGGCTCTTTCGAGTTCTTCCAATTTATCAAAGATATCGGGATCAATGTAGTCGGCAATGTTATGGCCTTGCCAGAATTCAGGTATAACATCGTAACGTTCTTCTTCGGCGATATCGGCATAATTCTTTTTCAAGTCCAAAGTATATTCATCACCCAATTCCTCTTCGATATCCTTCTCCAATTTGCGTTTACGCTCAGCCTTGGCAGCATTCTTTTCGAGTCTAGCCAAAGCCTGCTCGGGAATGCAGGGACCTCTAACCTTATCATCTCTGGGTGCTGGCATAGCCACATGCAAACGATTTAGAATATTGTCTACCTTCTTGGTGCGCATCTTTTGATCTACTCTGTAGGAGAGTAAACGTTCGCATGCTTCATTTTTCACCTCCATTACACCGGACTCTTGAACGGTGGACATTAACATAACGGGCACTGCTTTGTCTTCCTGTAATTTCTCAATAAGTTGTCTCTTTTCAACGGGCAAATCTTCCACACTTAGGATGTCAATTTTGTTGATGGCCAATATCAAAGGTTTGTTAGTGAACAGAGGCTTGATACTTTCGAACAATTTGATTTGATCTTCCAAGGAATGACCACACTGTTCTGAGATGTCCATGAAGTACAGAACACAGGCACGTAAATGAGCCAAGGCTGTAATAGCCTGCATTTCAATGACATTACGTTCTTCCAAGGGATGATCCAAGATACCGGGAGTGTCAATGACCTAAAAGATACAATGAAAATAATTATAAACTGTGTTTTTTGTTTTCTGTGTAATGTTAGAAATTAATTTGTAGAGAAATTTATTTATTTCTAGCAGCTATAAAATGAAATTTAAGTAGAGTTTAAGGGAATATTGGTTTGCAGTTTTGGATAAGCCAAAAATTTGGTTTAATATAGAAACTTTTATGAAGAAAACACTAAGATTATGGATATTGAATTTATTTTCTTCTTTTTAGAACATTTATTTCGAATTTGAATACGAATTTTCGAAAATATTTTTAAAAGCTAATATTCTGATACTGTATTGAAAATACTCTCAAAATTCATGAAATTTTTGATATTTTTTTCAAAAATTTTATGTTCGAAAATGGAAAATATAAGAAAATGGCCTCAAATAAAACTAAATGTATTATTTTAAGAATCCTCATGATTTACAGATTATTTTAACAGCTTTAAAAAAATTTCGAACATAAACTCGAAATTTCGAACTTAATTTCGAAAATTAAAATTTAAGAATTTTGACGTTTATGACAACAAATTTCTATTACACCGAAAATAACGAACATTTTTGGCAAAATATAAATCCATCTCAAAGATTTTAAGACTGGGAACCTTTTGAGAAACTATTATCACAAATGAATGAATACATTCATAATATTTATACATTTTTAATAACAAACACATTATCAATAAATATAAATATCAAACCTTATCAAAACCATGAGAATTTTTGCATTTTTGTTTAATCTCTAAATGGTGATTAATTTTTACTCTTTGTTGTGGAAAGTTGTCATAACTTAAGCAATTTTTTAAGAATTGAAAGCAAATGAAAAAAGGAAGTATAGTCGATCAAGTCTGCTTATTTATATACAGAATTTGTTAGTGTTCTATAAATTAACTTTTGGCCTAACAATCAAAACATTTCCTGCAATTCATTGCCAATGTGTTGCTCTATTTGCTAGAAATGTATGCACTAAATCACAACGATAAACTTACCTGCCATCTCAAATATTTATAATCTGTATGACCGACATACAATGATTTGGTGGTGAAGGCATAAGGCTGGACCTCAACATCTGCTCTGGTGATTTTATTGATAAACGAAGATTTGCCAACATTGGGGAAACCGCAAATAATGATGGTACGTGAATAGGGATCAATAGTGGGCAAACGCGATAAATGCTGACGAACTTGTTCCAAATAAGTCAAATTTGAAGCTTGTCTCTTCATAATAGTGGCCATACGACCCAAAGCGGCCTTTTTCAATTGTTTGCAACGATACAAAGAATCACCATATTTCAGCAAACGAACATAATCCTTGGCGACACTAAAAAAAAAAAAACATTAAACATTTTTCTAAAGCAATAACAACTTTTCACAACTTACTTGTCGATTAAATGACGCGCAGTATTCAATTGACCCAAAGCCAATTTGTAATGATCTTTGTCGTATAACACATTCATTAAATCGGCATAGAAGGGATGCACATCATCCAATTTAGGGAAATCCTGAATAATCTGAGACAGACGATCGTGGAAATTCTGTTGGGTGAATTTTACCTTACGTGTGTAAAAGGCACGAATACGGGAGATTTTGTAGCCTTTGTGCACAACTGTGGGGGTTTTACGCTGGGTCTTCGACAGCATAATATCGATAAAGTCCTGGAAAGCATTATGATGAAATTGTGATTATTTGTAAACAAAGTTATTGAGGTTATGTTTTCCATCCCCAGAGGGTGCTCCTTTGGGGTTTTTAATATAAATAAAACTTACCTTTGCTGGCGGAACCACCATAATTTTTTTAAAATTGTACAAACTCATTTTGTATGATTTTTTCCTTTATTTTTTACACGTGTAATTATTTTAAAAAAATAAAAGAAAAATAAACGGGTATATTAAATGCGCACAACAACCACGAGGCGACGCAAAACCCAAAAAGAGACGTGCTACCAGATGTTTTAAATCAGCTACAAAACATATGTCAACAAAGTTGACAACATCAACAACGTGGCAATGTTGTGATAAAAAAGTGATGCCAAATCAGAGTTTAATATGCAGCATTGCCAGTTGGAAATGTTAAGATGGCATTACTGCGCTGTTATTAACAGCAATTGTGTGTGAAAAACTGTTGAAAGTATGAATAATAAAATTAAGCTAAAATAATTTTTTACGAAAAACTACAATTTTGTTAAAGGTGAGTGAATTTTGAATAAAATAAGTAACATAAATATACCAACAAACATATCGGTAACTTAAAATGTTACATATTAATTTATAGTTAATATTAATTATACAAAATATACCAAATTTATAATTGCGTTCTGTTAACTCTTCGATATGTGAGTCTTTTCTATTTGTTGATGATGTTTTTTGTTGTTCAGAAGTTGTTTGGACTATAAGGATGTACAAGTATCCAACATAAACTTTTGCTTAAAGGGTATTCTTGGGTGGACATCGGATAATTCCTTAATATAAACCCTGGACCTACTAATCGATTTTTTGCTGATTGATTTGAGTGATGTTCAGATTGATTTTGTTGAACATCTTAAATGTCTGGGTATTGGGTTGCAAACTTTCTGTTGCTGATCACATTGATTCATTAAGTTTTAGATTTTTTGGTATCTTAAGGCGATTATATTCAACTAATTTGTATTTGCCATTTTGAATCACATACAAATTAGTTGATGTCACAGGTATTATATGGACTTGAAGTTGTTTCTGGTACTTGTGCTGTGTACTTGAATAGAATAGAAGTTTAATTAATGCCGTACGCTTTGTAAACAATATTCGATTCGTGAACGTATCTTGACCAATGTTCTACGTTTTCTTCATGATTTTATAACGTAATTTGGTTTTCTTTTATAGACTCGTTAAAACTTGCAAATCAATTCCATTATAAAGCCTTTTTAGTACGTATTGCTGGCAGAGTTTTTTACCCAATTATTTACGCACTTTTCCCAATCTAATAATGTTTTTAGACTAAAACTCTAACAATAATTTTTTGAATACTGTAATTTAACTTGTTACAAAATCCAAAATATACAAAATTGATATATAGTTGCTATGGCAAATTATGAACCGATTCTTTAAATTTAGGCTGTGTAATTTTTAATTATTTTAATCTTAGTTACTTGCTAAAATTTTAAAAAATTAATGAAAAAATATTATTAGTACATAGGTTCTCCCATTTTTATAAGTTCTCCTCTTAAAGTTCTAATATAATTTTTACACAGATAAAGCAGATTCGTTGTGATTTGTTGCTAATGGAATAATTCGATAATATCTATGGATTTGTTCGATACTAGTAACAAATTATAATTTAAATAACCCAATTTTTGTTATCACAACCAAAGATATTTTCTCTATGTGACAAAACGGAAAAATGTTTATTTAAAACAGGATAATTTCTAGTAGGTCGCCTTAATACGAATTAAAATTTATGTTCTTAAAGGAATTATTGAAATGCTTAACATAAACTCCTATATTCACAAACAGTTCTTAAATTTATCAAAGTTTTATCAAACAAATTTTGTTTTATAACCCTTTTATAAATTTAAAAATTCTTTATGAATATGGGGCTAAAACTTTTAGAGATATAGAGATCGGTTTAAATTTGTTTATATACATTCTGATTTGAAAAAGTTATATTTGTAACACATTGAATTATTGGTCGTAGACCCTCAATATTATATAAATTCTATTTTTTAGTGTATGTATAAGCATATACACCATTATTTTTTTATTGCATTCTATATGTGGCCAAAATTTGGTGAAATTCTACTTCTACAAAGTGGGTCAATTTCGTTCTAGATGTCTACTAACACAAACATTTTAAACTCAATTATTTCGAAATGGCAATCAAATTATACACTATTGTGTTATTAAGGGGACGATATATTGTTACTGAAACCAAATTGGGTGAACCAGATAAAAGTTTTTATCGCAATTGGTGACCGTTTATATTGGTGGTGGATATATTTTTGTAAATTTTATTAAAAATATACAATAACATTAACAAAAATATAAGACAGAAATTACAGTTATCAGATATCGAAATATCAAATACAACCCTTACCGCTAAATTACTGTAATCGAAATAAGACAAAATACCAAAAACCATCATATTTCTAAACAAAAATCGGTTTTTATATAAAATCCCAAAAAATCTTAACTCGACGATATCTTTAAGAAAATGAGCTCGATCCGTGATTATACATATTTCGATTTTTATATCTTAAATCACAAAAGAACCTTAAATCGTTGATATCCTCGTAAATAAGCGTTTAATAAAGAAAAATAGCTCGATTAGTGATCACTCATATTTCTGACCAAAAATCGATTTTTATATGAAAATCTAAAAACGTCGGTATCTTTGTATATAAGCGTTTAATAAAGAAAAGTATCTCGATCCGTGATCTCTCATATTTGTAACTAAAAATCGATTTTTATATGAAAATCTTAAATCGGCGATACCTTAGTAAAAGAGATTTTTATATGAAAATCTCAAAACCCATATTTCGAACCAAAAATTTTTATATGAAAATCTTAAATCGTTGATATCTTTGTAAATAAGCGTTTACTAAAGAAGAGGAGCTCGATCCGTGATCACTCATATTTCCAACCAAAAATCGATTTTTACATGAAAATCTCAAATCGTTGATATCTTTGTAAATAAGCGTTTAACTCATATTTTTGACCACAACTCGATAT
Source organism: Calliphora vicina (assembly GCF_958450345.1). Taxonomy (NCBI): domain Eukaryota; kingdom Metazoa; phylum Arthropoda; class Insecta; order Diptera; family Calliphoridae; genus Calliphora; species Calliphora vicina. Next base: position 95,520,108 of record NC_088784.1, on the reverse strand, counting down.
TTATATGAAAATCTCAAAAAAACTTAATTCGTTGATATCTCTGTAAATAAGCGTTTAGTAAAGAAAAGGAGCTCGATCTGTGATCACTCATATTTCTAACCAAAAATTGATTTCACATGAAAATCCTAAATTGTCGATATCTTTGTAAATAAGCGTTTAATAAAGAAAAGGATCTCCATTCGTTATCACTCATATTTCAAACCAAAAATCGATTTTAATATGAAAATCTCAAAAATCTTAATTCGTCGATATCTTTGTAAATAAGCGTTTAATAAAGAAAAGGAGCTCGATCTGTGATCACTCATATTTCTGACCAAAAATCGATTTTTATATGAAAATCTCAAAAAATCTTAATTCGTCGATATCTTTGTAAATAAGCGTTTAATAAAGAAAATGAGCTCGATTCGTGATCACTCATATCTCTGACCAAAAATCAATTTTTATATGAAAATGTCAAAAAATCTTAATTCGTCGATATCTTTGTAAATAAGCGTTTAATAAAGAAAAGGAGCTCGATTCGTGATCACTCATATTTCCGACCAAAAATCGATTTTTATATGAAAATCTCAAATCGTTGATATCTTTGTAAATAAGCGTTTAATAAAGAAACGGAGCTCGATCCGTGATCACTCATATTTCTGACCAAAAATCGATTTTTATATGAAAATCTCAAATCGTTGATATCTTTGTAAATAAGAACGAGCTCGATCCGTGATCACTCATATTTCTGACCAAAAATCGATTTTTATATGAAAATCTCAAAAATCTTAATTCGTCGATATCTTTGTAATTAAGCGTTTAATAAAGAAAAGGAGCTCGATCCGTGATCACTCATATTTCTGACCAAAAATCGATTTTTATATGAAAATCTCAAAAAATCTTAATTCGTCGATATCTTTGTAATTAAGCGTTTAATAAAGAAAAGGAGCTCGATCCGTGATCACTCATATTTTTGCCCAAAAATCGATTTTTATATGAAAATCTCAAAAAATCTTAATTCGTCGATATCTTTGTAAACACGCGTTTAATAAAGAAACGGAGCTGATCCGTGATCACTCATATTTCTGACCAAAAATCTATTTTTATATGAAAATCTCAAAAAATCTTAATTCGTCGATATCTTTGTAAATAAGCATTTAATAAAGAAAAGGAGCTCGATCTGTGATCACTCATATTTCTGACCAAAAATCGATTTTTATATGAAAATCTTAAATCGTTGATATCTTTGTAAATAAGCGTTTAAAAAGAAAAGGAGCTTGATCTGTGATCACTCATATTATTAACCAAAAATCGATTTTTATATGAAAATCTCAAAAATGTTAATTCGTCGATATCTTTGTAAATAAGCGTTTAATAAAGAAAAGGAGCTCGATCCGTGATCACTCATATTTCTAACCAAAAATCGATTTTTATATGAAAATCTTAAATCGTTGATATCTTTGTAAATAAGCGTTTAATAAAGAAAAGGAGCTCTGACCAAAAATCGATTTTTATATGAAAATCTCAAAAAATCTTAAATCGTTGATATCTTTGTAAATAAGCGTTTAATAAAGAAACGGAAAACGTGATCACTCATATTTCTGACCAAAAATCGATTTTTATATGAAAATCTCAAATCGTTGATATCTTTGTAAATAAGCGTTTAATAATGAAAAGGTTCTCGATCAGTGATCACTCATATTTCTGACCAAAAATCGATTTTTATATGAAAATATCAAAAAATCTTAATTCGTCGATATCTTTGTAAATAAGCGTTTAATAAAGAAACGGAGCTCGATCCGTGATCACTCTGACCAAAAATCTATTTTTATATGAAAATCTCAAAAAATCTAAATTCGTCGATATCTTTGTAAATAATCGTTTAATAAAGAAAAGGAGCTCGATCTGTGATCACTCATATTTCTGACCAAAAATCGATTTTTATATGAAAATCTCAAAAAATCTTAATTCGTCGATATCTTTGTAAATAAGCGTTTAATAAAGAAAAGGAGCATGATCTGTGATCACTCATATTTCTAACCAAAAATCGATTTTTATATGAAAATCTAAAAAATCTTAATTCGTTGATATTTTTGTAAATAAGCGTTTAATAAAGAAAAGGAGCTCGATCCGTAATCACTCAATTTCTAACCTAAAATCGATTTTTATATGAAAATCTTAAATCATTGATATCTTTGTAAATAAGCGTTTAATAAAGGTCGGTGATCACTCATATTTCTACCCAAAATTAAATTTTTATATGAAAATCTCAAAAAATATTAAAACTCTTCTTCTTGATCCCCACATGAAGTCAATATTTCACAAATATATGGTAATTTTCTGTCGCAGTTCACAGTCATCCAGGTCCGGTTTATAGTTAACGCCACGCAACTAACATTAGCATATTGTGAGCTAGAATAAAAATTACTAAATATCACACTTTACTTTAGGAATTTCTGTATTAAAAAACCTTCTCTTAGGATTTCCCGGCTGCCAAGCTCGATAAGCAAAACATTTTAAATTTTCTCTTTCGGTATTAAAAAAATCTGAATTATTTGACCATGTCCAATTATAATGCAAACCAATGTGAGCCAAATATATTCTAGAATTATCCGCTTGTAATGCTTGTCCATCATTGTAATTGTCAAGTATGTGAGCTAAGGATTCTGTTCGTTTCTGTGAGGCTACATGAGCCAATGTTGCGCAGTAGTTTTGGGAATGTTGACAGTTTAACCTGGCATTTTGAAATGATTCTGGAGTGGTGTGTAGAACAAACAAACCAACTTCGGGTATACAAATGTAATCTGATGCATCTGAAAAAATGGGTAATATAGTGTAAAAATTCAGATATTAAATGCGAAAAACTCATTATCATAGTTCTGTTACCCATAGGTTTATCATATAGAGAAAAATAGTCAAATGATGTGTCATTTACCATCATTTGAAATGCTTTATTTTCTGGACATCGGAGTATATGACAATTGAAATACAGTTGTGGTTGCTTCCAAAAGTGATCACCAAATACGTTGGAATCTGTAAAAAAATTATTTATACATAATTGTTTTTGAAAACAAAATCAACACATTGACGAGTGTTGTTTTTGTTTTCACATAGTTTTTTTACTAATACATTGTCACCACTTTGGTTTTGACAATTGAGTTAGGCCTTCAAGTTTAAGTTTTGAACAATTTAAAATGAATATTTAAAACATAAACATAATTCGACAATTAATTAATGCATAATTTTAAAAATAAATTAAAACCAGTTTTAATCAATTTCAAGTACAGTGTATTACTTTACAATAATATTACTTACCCTTATGTTGCCTTAGAAATCTCTCCCTTGGAGAATAATTAAAAGCCAGTCCTCTATATTTTCTTGTTAACTTCTCGCAAGCCTCTAAACTCTCCACATTATCCAAAAATAATCTCTCCTCCAAAGATCTTTGAGAAGATTTCCATAAATAAAAGTTGAAACTTTTACGATTTTTATAATCAGAGCAATTGCCAGCAATTACAATTAAAATAAAGAAACTTGAAATAATAATAAATTTAAAAGATGTTTTTAAAATCATTATACACTTTACTTGGTATAATGAAAGTTATTAAGTAAATTTTGTAAAACAGTTTATACGCAAAGTAGAAATGAATTTGTAATGACTTTAATTCGTATAATTATGTTTATTATTATTTAAAAATGTATGTTTGTGTATAATAACTATAGTAAAATGAGTTGTGCATTCCCATTTTTATTATTATTTCAAATTTGACATTTGATTGACAAATATTGTTACCCCTGGGGGTTTTGACTAGCCATTATTTGTTCACTCAGCGAACAATTTTGTGTGCGCACATGAATTTGTCTTGTTTGGACACATTTTGTCAATGTTATGTTCCTGTCCACGCGAGACAAATTCATATATAGACAATATTGTCCGCTAAGTAAACAAGACATAGGGTTAATACTTGATTATGCCAGGAAGACTATTATTGTGCTTAAAACTTGAACAAATATTTTATTGGAATATGTTAATTGTTCTAATTTCAGTTTTAAGAAACCGAATTTCAAACATTTTGGAGAATTGTTGAAACTGAATTCTTATTTCTTTTGTGTTTCGAAATTTAAAAAATCAGTGACACATATCGGTAGACCATAGTACAAAACTAACTAAAGTTATGATCATTTAAAAGTTGAAAATTCCAAAAAAAAACTTGTTCATTAATATGATATCTGTACTAACAATTTCTAACTTACAGATTAAATTCAACATAAATTAGTGTCACTAGTAGATTTAGGACATTTTTATTGCCTATAAATAATTGTAATAATTATTGGCCGGAAAATTATCCGGCTCGAAGGACCATGAATAAAAGTGACCTTTAGAAGAATTTTATGTTTGTTAAAGTGACATATCATAAATCATACTATGACTGAAATGGGATACAGATTCATTTTAAACGATGTTATGTATCCATACACTGTGGAAAATAAGCCCAGCACGACAGTTAACCCAAACACACCTCTAGGGTTATAACTGAGTGATCACAGTCCCATGAGGTACGTGTTTTGAAGTGACCTGACCAAACGCCAGATCTCAATCTCATAGAAAATCTATAAGAAGTTGTAAATCGGAAAATATGGACTCAAAATTATACCACGGAGCTTTATTAGATGCGGTTATTGAGTCTGTAATTGGTTCAATACTTCGGATTCAATAACAAACAATGGATATTAGAGTGTCCCTTAGAATTATTTTTTTTGGAAATGTTGAAACGGTACCCGCTGAAAACATTCGTAATGACCTAAAATACCAACAAAAAAGTTTGTTTTGAGGTGTATTTACAAGGGGAAAATTGCATTTTTTTCAGTTTTTTCCTTATGTATTTTCTCTAAGGAGTGAGATCGAAAAATTCTTAACACACGTTTTTCATTACATTTTTTAACCCAAGTATTATTTGAATTTTTTTTTGATCAAGTTACCTTTGAAAAACATGTCAGTTATTATGTGTAATGTCAATTATATTAATTTTTTTGTTAATCTGATTAAAATGAGTGACCAGAAAAAAGTGCGTACTGAAATTATTAAATATTTTCAACAAAACCCAACTTGGTCTTACAAAAAGTTGGCCAAGCATACAAAGGTCTGCCGTCAAACTGTTTCCAATGTTATTAAACAGTACCGGGAGAACTTGTCAGTTGATAGAAAACCTGGTTCAGGTAGAAGGAATGGTCCACATGATGTTTCTAAAGCCAAAAAAATAGAACGCATTTTCAAAAGAGCTCCCAACACATCCGGTAGGAAAGCAGCCCGGTTAGCTCAGTGCTCGGACTATTTGGTACGAAAAGTTAAAGCTAATGCAGGTTTAAAAACATACAAGGCTCAAAAAGTTCCTGACAGGAACGCTACTAAAAATTTAGAGGCCAAAAACAGAGCACGGAAATTGAAGTCAAGTTTTATAAAAAAATATTCTTGCTGCATAATGGATGACGAAACGTATGTTCTGGCAGATTTTTCGCAACTTCCAGGTCAAAAATTTTATGTTGCTGATGCTCGAGGGAATGTTGAAGAAAAGTTTAGGACCCAAAAGCAGACAAAATTTCCCAGAAAGTTCTTGGTATGGCAAGCAATATGCAGTTGCGGCAAAAGAAGCCACTCATTTGTTACAACGGGCTCTATAAATACCGAAATTTACATCAAGGAATGTTTACAAAAAAGGCTGCTTCCATTCATAAGACTTCATAATGTGTCCACTTATTTTTGGCCTGACTTGGCATCCTGTCACTATGGCAAACAAGCCCTTGATTGGTACAAGAACAATAATGTGGTATTTGTACCAAGAGAGGCAAATCCTCCAAACTGCCCGGAGCTAAGGCCAGTGGAGAGATATTGGGCTCTTGTTAAAAGAGAATTGAAGAGTACAAAAAAGGTGTCCAAAAGTGTGGTAGATTTTAAACGGAGATGGACTACATGTTCGAGCAAAGTGACAGAAAGCACTATAAAAACGTTAATGGAAGGGTTTCCGAAAAAGGTTCAAAATTTCATCACTAGTGATTAAAACTATAAAAATAATTTTTTTTGTAAATTGTAATAATAATTTCAATCAAATAAAAAAAAAATTAAAGCTGTAAGTTTAGTGGTTTCTTTTTTATAAACATATATGTATGTTAAGAATTTTTCGATCTCACTCCTTATGTGTCTTTAGTTAATTTCAAATATTGAAGAGTAGACATTAGACATTTCTATAATGAAACTAATTTACTTAACGCCAGTTCCTCTATATGAAAAGAAAAGTATGTTTAAAACTCATACAATTAGTTTAAGAAATATTTTCCAATGATTTTAATTTTTTGACTCACTTTTTTCACGATATAAATACTTGTAAAAATGAAATAATAAAGAATTTAAGAACTTTACTTAATGTTTAAAATAATATTTTTATGATTTTATTAGGAAAAATATAAACTATGCAAAATTTGCAAATTTTCATAATGACTTTAATTAGTATAATTATATTTATTACAAATTATAAATACAATATATATTGTGAAATTTATCTCGCTAAAATAACTAAATAAATAATTCATTGTGTTTTTATTTATATTCTCTTAAATTTGACACTTGCATGACATTAATGTTTTGACATATGATGGTTGGCTGTTATTATATGAAGCACCTTAAAAAGGTTGTTATTGTTGTTTTAATTAGATTGATTTCAATTTGTTTTAAATATTTAAGCAAAATGTATTATTCTAAAAACTTATTTTTAAGAGGCCTAGCTCCAGTAAAACATTTGTGTTTGATATGTAAGTTATATTTTTATCATTTTAATAAATGTTTTATTGAAGCAAGGCCTTATAAATTAAACCAATTGGAAGAATACTTAGGAAATTGTTAATATTTTATTAGTTTAAAACAAATTTTGCATTATGGTGTTTAAGTTTAACTAACTACATATTAAACTTAAAAGATTATTGTAAAACTGGTTGGTTTTTCTTTTCCTATAACCATTAGAGTAATAATCTTTGGTTAGCACTAACCAAAGGTCTTAATATAGAAAATGTTCTCTAAAAAATTTGACATTATTTTTGCTTGCACTAACTTGTAGTGCTATTTTAACCACATAATTTTATAAGTTAAATTTTGGATTGATAATTTTTAAAATTAAGACATAGAGTTACTGCTAACTTTTGCTTAAATTGTTGGTGTTAATGGGTGTAAGTAAATTAAATTATAGAGAGGCATAGTAATATATTGAATTGTTAAATATAAAGTTGTATTATCTGGACGTTTAGATAAGGTGAGTTGTTCTATTGATAACTCTAATATTAAGTAATACTACAATGGGGGGCTTGAATTTTTTATAGTCATATATATATTACTACATATGGGGCTTAACGTATTCATGTTATTGTTAATATTTTTTAGTCAAACTTTAAATAATTTGCTTTAATGTGCTCAGGTATTGAAATCGGTCAACATTTTGTTAAGTTAAATAAGTCGACTGTTCGAGCTATGTCGGGAAAAATTAGATTTTCTCATCCATAAATCTAGCAACTATATATTTTTACATTAAAATAGGAAAAAAAAGTCGACAAAAATACCAAAATTGCTATTCAAAAATTTAAAATATTCGACATTTTGCTTCAACTATAAAACCACAATTTTGTTCTAAAAATTCGTGGATGTGCGATTAATCAAATAATAAAACATTCTTATTAATTGAAAGGTATCTGTCGGTAAAGAAATTTTACATTTTTATATCTCACTCTATAGTTGGAGTTTTTATTGACCTATACATTTCATTGAGCGTGCATAAATTTGGTAAAGATGCTTGTATCGATATAAATTCTATGAAACAAACACTTTTAGAACTAATCCATCATTTACAATAGCTCCCATAGAGTTCCGAAACCAGAACATTTTTATAAATTGGTTTTATCAAGCAGAAATACATATTACTGTCCATGGTTTTGATGAGATTTATCAATAAAATTAGGCTTAAATAAGCCTTAAAATCCCTAAAACTTTCTCATTTGAACCATTTCAAGATACATTTTTATTTCAATGGCGGATTCTGATAAAACTTAAGAAAATTATTTCACTAGTTTCAAATTTGATATAGAAAACGATCCGAAAACCATTTTTGGTGCAATTTAGACTCTAAATGCATTAAATAGTTTATGAACGGTAAAAAATTTAAAAATTGTATCTTTGACCCTGCGGATTTTGATCAAGTGTTCAATATATTTTTCAACTGTATCATAATCAGTGTTGCCACTTCATGTGTAATTACACATATTGTGTGTAATTTTAACTTGGATGTGTAGACTATGTGTAATTGAGTGAATGTGTAATTCATGTGTAATTTTAAATTCCAATTATATCCAAAATATATTGTCAATGTATGTCTTTTATCTATATTTTGAATTTTAATTGAATGAATGAATTATGGATTGTTCAGATTTCAAAACCGACTGAAATAAATATGTACATTTATATGAGGGAAAGTAGCTATATCCTCTATTTTAGTTGATAAATACAAATCCAGTATCTCTAAATGTATTCATATTTATTATATTGTACTCGTTTGTTACTCAGTATAATGTAATTATATGTACTAGGATCGCCCGGTGGCCGAAATTCGAAAACCACATATGTTTTATTAATGGTGGACAATAACATACTTAAAAGTGTACCACAAAAAAACGTGTTGGAATTAAAAGTCTTATATATAACTAAAATTTAGTTTCTATTACCAATATTATGCAAACAAAACTATCACAAACGGCGAAATGTCCACCTGGAAAACCAAACATAGCAATCTCCAAATTACTTATCGTATTTTTCTGCAAACCTTAATGTTAATTTAGTTCAAACTTGATTCATATCTTCATCTTATATTGTATAAATAATACAATATAAGTTATTGGAAAAACGTTAATTTTCAAGATAACCCCAAATCGAAAATTTGTATTTTTATAATTTTAAATTGTTTATAGAATAAGGATAACGGTATTTACAGATAACGGTATAAACTATTATATCGGTAACGGTAATTACAGTTAGCCAATCTTAAGAGAAAAAAACAAGAACGTAGGAATTTGTGTGAGAAAAATTAATTTACAAATTGTTACTAGTTATATTTTATACCCGTAAGAACTGTTTTGAGTTCATGCTATTAAATAATAAACAATAAAATTCACTTAATATTTTGGAAGTTTTATTTCAAATTTATAACTACAAATTTTAAAAATATAAACGTTACAATATTTTACTGGTAAAGTATTTACTGGGAAGGAAAATGATCAGAGATATAACACTGTGCAACAACCAAAATCGGAATGGGATAAAACGAAAAGCAAATGAAATTTTGAAATTTGTAATCAGGAATCCCGCAATTCCCAAAAAAGTCTTGAAAAATCACAAAAATGAGATTTTTTAGTTTTTTGTCTATATTATCCATAATAGGGGTGGAGAGATCGAAAGGCTTTTACAAAATAATTAAGAACATATTGGGCCATCTAAAATGGATTACTATATTTTAATACCGACTATGCGATTTGAGAATTTTTGCCATAAATTTTCATTTTACATAAAAAATAGGCGTATTTTGGATGGACCTGGTTCCCTCGGTATAGAAAATTTTAATTTTTTTTTTCATTTATGATATTTGATGTAAAGTAAGCTTTTCAAAAAGTATAAATTTGTTATACATCTTCTAAGAAATTTTTTAGATAAATTAAAAACATAAAAAGTACTTTTATCCCAAAAAACTTTCCTATTTTCTATTTTTCAAATTAAAATGCATATAACTTTGGACTCAGTAATGATTTTTAAACAATTCTTTTGCTGTTTGCCATATAAATTTTTTGTTAATCCAATAAAAGAAAAATGGAGAAAATCGGAAAATATTTGGACCCGCTGTTATCAAAAAACTGGAGTAGGGTGGGTAAAAATGTTGAAAATTTAATTTTTAATTGCGAATATCTCCTAAGCTTTAAGTGTTAATTGATAGCTAAGATAAGGTTTTTTGTAGTGCTCGACGAGGAGATTCTAGACATGTATTTTTCTTTTAAATCAGAGAGCAAACGAAAAAATAGTATTGTATTAAATATTTAACATACCGAGGTGTCCTACTTTGGGAACCCCTGCACGCGCCCTTGGTGGGCTCATGAGGTCCTAGTTCAAAACTTTAATTCGACAATACTTCCTCTTTTCGCATGTCAAATTTCATTAAAATCGGACCAACCGTTTAGAAGTTACAGATTTATTTCGCTCTTTATTTTTCTACACCACTGTATATATCAAAAATGGATTCCCCGATCCCAAAAATTTTAAGATACCACAACTTTCCGGGATAATAAAAATAAATAGGCATTGTTTTATCAAATTTTTATTGATTTTTTCTTGTTAGCCAGCGTTCCAAAATCACTAACTTCAAATGCGTGTAAAAAAAATCTAGCGCTGAACTAGAAAAAAGCATTGAGGGTTTTGTTATGGAAAACGTAAGCTTTCATTTGCTTTTGGTTTCATCCCATTCCGATTCGAAAAGTTCGATTTTGTGTCACAGTGTAATTTTTAAACAAATAGTAAAAAATATTTATCTTTGAAACTGAAAACAAAACTGATTTCAAAGCACTTAATATAAATTAGGAATAAATTAAAATTCGAAAGCAAACATTGTGCTATTTTTTAAATATTGTTAAATTTTTCATAGAAAAGTAACAATTTCCAATGGAACAATCTCCGAATGGACATTGATTAATATTTCTTAAAAGCGTATTTGTGATTGACATATTTGACTGATCTCAAGAATTCATTAAATTAGAAAAGTTCACTAAAAATAGAGATTGCTAACCTTGCTTTAATACCCCTCATATATCCAATTCCTGGATAAATTAAAATCACCGCAAGTTAAAATTGTCCATTGACAATAAAGTAATCGTATTTGGTCCAAACATCCCAGAGTCCACTGTGACAAACCTTTTATATTCATGACAATTTTAGAAAATTTCTCCTATTGAAATCACGAAAATTTATTTACATGTGTAATTTTTTCTCGTATGTGTAATTTAGGCATGAGTCATGTGTAGTTTATAATTGTCTTGGTGGCAACACTGATCATAATATTAAGAATTAAGTTTCAAATATTATTCAAATTCCTGCTACGGCTTAACTATAAGAAAGAATTACAGACATAATTCTTGTTTGCTTTTATTTGGTAATATACATATATCCTTAATAAGATCTCAAATAGTAATCGGCCAATTATGGCTGATCCAGGACTATATCCGATAAATCGATCGATAAATCATGTTTGAAAGTTATTTGGGGAATATGGAAATTTGTTTTCAACAGAGACGGACAGACCTATACCGACTTCGTTATCTATAACAATCCAGAATATATACTCTAATTTTTCTAATTTTTTTTTTTTAATTTATTACTGAAAAATATTTTATGTAAAAAAAAATTTTAAAATTTAATTTTTAAAATTATAATAATTTTTTTTTTTAATTTATTACTGAAAAAAATTTTATGACAAGAGATATTTTTTTGGTGAAAAAATTAAAATTTTTTTTCCCGATTTTGAACCATTGTAGGCCCGACTTACTATGTCCTTATATACGCCGTTGTAAATTTCTTTGAAATATCTATCATTAGATATCCATATTGTCTATATTATTGACTTAATCCAGATATAGATTAAAAATAGGTCATTTGTGGGACGATTCTCGATCAAAAATTGGTATTTATGGGCCGATTTTAAATACTATATAAATTATTTGGGGGGCTACAGAAAGTTGATTTTAACATGCAGACGGACAGACCGACATGACTACATGGACTCCGCTATATATAACGATCCAGAATATACATATATACAAATGAAAAATGTAGAAATTACACCTTGCTTTTCTGGTGAAGAATATGAAGAAAATATTTTCGAAAACTGAAAATTTGAATTTGTTCGCCTTGTATTTCAAGTCTGAAATTATTCCAGACTATTTTGAATTCGAAAAATTTAACAATCATAAATGATATTGAAAACATATATTTTATTAGTATATCTTATTAGTATTTTAAACTTTAAAAGTTTGTATGTATTATGGATGTGCGATTAATCAAATAATAAAACAATCTTGTTAATCAATATATTGATTAATAAATTCATCAACATTTCTGATTAAATAAAACTATGCTTAATAAAAATCATTGGGAGCTACTCAATCAGCAATTTCAAAACGTTTACAAGCAGCAGGATTCATGCAAAGGCAGGGAAATTGGGTATCATACGAATTGAAGCTGAAATACCTTGAAATACTAGTTTGTATGTCTGAAATGAACTCTTTTTAACTCTATAAAATAAAATCATTTTTACACCGAATCATTACTTGAGATGAATAATGTTTCTATTACGATAACCCTAAACGTAAGAGATCGTATGTGAAGCCCAGATAACCAGCCGAATCGACAAAGCTAAATATCAATAGCGCTGAGGTAATGCTCTGTATTTGGTGGGAGCAAATCAGCTGCTGAAATTAGACCAGACCATCACAGGGCACCTGTACCGAACGCAACTGATTCATTTGAAGCGAGCTTTGGCAAAAAACGCCCATAATATGTGGCCAGACTTGAAACAGTAATATTTCAACATGAAAACGCTTTCCCACATTATGCAATAGGTGTTAAAAACTATTTAAGAATAATGTGGTTGGAAAGTTTTGCCTCACCCGCCTTATAGTCCAGACCTTTCCCCGTCCGACTGCTATTTGTTTTGATCGATGCATAACGCTGTCTCTATATTCTTCACTTCAGAGCAGATATGCTTCACTTCAGAGCAGAGTACCCAAAATTGTATTGATTCGTTCTTGTCCTCTAAAGATGTGCATTTCATTTGTCTCGGAATCTATGTATATGTTGCCAGAAAGATGGGAAAAGGTCATAGCTAACAATGGCCAATACTTTGAATAAATTTATGTTGTACAATTGTTTCAAAATAAAAGCTAAAAATTGAAAAAATCCCGCATTTTTAAGTCATACTCCCAATAACTTGAATTTAGATTTTTGTTTAGAAAGATTAAAATGAAAAATAACATAAAATAAACAGGAAAAAAAAGTTACACAAAATTTAAATTTATTTGAAATTATTCAAATTACTAATCAGTTATTCATGAACTTTGAACCATAGGCAAACCTAGAGCGAAAACTAGAAAAACACAAACAAAAAAATTACTTAAAATAATCAGAAATAAGAGTGTTGTACATAAATCGTTGATATCTTTGTAAATAAGCTTTTAGCAAAGAAAAGGAGCTCGATCCATGATCACTCATATTTCTAACCAAAAATCGATTTTTATATGAAAATCTCAAAAAATCTTAATTCGTTGATATCTTTGTAAATAAGTGTTTAATAAAGAAAAGGAGCTCGATCTGTGATCACTCATATTTCTCTCAAAAATCGATTTAATATGAACATTTTAAAAATCTTAAATCGTTGATATCTTTGTAAATAAGCTTTTAGCAAAGAAAAGGAGCTCGATCCGTGATCACTCATATTTCTAACCAAAAATCGATTTTTATATAAAAATCTCAAAAAATCTTAATTCATCGATATCTTTGTAAATAAGGCTTTTGACAACTGGGTTAGGTCTTTGACAGGAGAGATTCCAATCAATGTTTATGCATTTGAACATTTGAAACTATTAATTTAATTATGAATATGAATAATCAAAATGTTTGATTAATCGAATAAATTATTAATCAGAAATTTGATTGCACATTAGGGTTCCTAATTTCCCGAATTTTTTTCTTTCCCGGGAGGAAATTAAAAAATCGTTTCATTCCCGGGAAATTTTTAACACTAAATTAAACCAAAAACCAGAAAATTTTTTTCGAATAAATTGACTTATAATTTTACCAGGGTTTTAAAAGAAGTATAAAATAACTATATTTGGTTGTTGGTCCAGCCTTTATAAGGGTTTCTGATTTAATAGTGGCATTTGATCGGTATTGTCACAGTCGTAGTTTTAATCAGTATGAAATCAATAAATTCATTGTTTAAAGAGCATAAACCTTAAATTTGATGTGGTTTTTTGATTTCGGTTATTTCAATAGTAATACTTCTTTGCCAACAGACTATCTGTTGCTAGAACCGAAAAAAATCTATGGATATAATAGAATAATGCAATTAGCTACAAATTTGGCCATCGAAACGTATCTGAATATTGCAACTTTTAGAAGAAAACTTATAAAGAAATTTCCGGAAATTCCCGACAAACATTTCCCGTGAATTAACAAAAAAATATTCCCGCGAATTCCCGGGAAATTTTTCCCGCCTGGGAACCCTATTGCACATCCCTAACTTGTATCTATTAAACCAAATCCGGTATAGAAAATAGAATTTCAAATAGCACTTGTTTTAAAGAATACAGGGATATTGTTTCAATTTGTTCTATATATTTTTATACCCTTCACCTTCGTGAGAAGGGTATATATAAGTTTGTCATTCCGTTTGTAATTTCTACATTTTTCATTTCCGACCCTATAAAGTATATATATTATGGATCCTTATAGATAGCGGAGTCGATTAAGCCATGTCTGTCTGTCTGTTGAAATCAATTTTCTGAAGACCCCAGATATCTTCGGGATCCAAATCTTCAATAATTCTGTCAGACATGCTTTCGAGAATCAGCAAAATCGGTCCACAAATGGCTGAGATATGAGGAAAAAACCAATATCTGGATTACTAAGACATTAATATAGACAATATGGATATCTAATGATAGATATTTCAAAGACATTTGCAACGACGTATATAAGACCATAGTAAGTTGGACCTACAATGGGTCAAAATCGGAAAAAAAAATTTAACCCGAATTTTTTTTTTCACAAAAAAAAATTGAAAAAACAAAAACAATTTTTTTAAAATTTAAAAAAAAAATTTTAAAATATAAAAAAAAAATTTAAAATAACAATCGAAAATTTTTTTTCCAAAAAATGAAAAAAACAACTGGAAAAAAAATTAAATTTTGTTTACCTAAAAATATTTAAAATTTTGAAGTATAATTTGGTGAAGGGTATTTAAGATTCGGCACAGCCGAATATATCACTCTTACTTGTTTTTTGTGTAATATTTTATATTGAGTTCTAGAAGATTAAAATATGTGGAAGCCAGTTTCATTGATTCCAATTTACTGATACTCAGCTGTAGTAATGTATTTCTAAACAAAAAAACAACTTCTCAAACCTCCCATATGTGATTAAACTAACAAACACATGCACTTATTTAAAATATAAAATAAATTAGTAGTTTTTTTATTTAAAATTATATATTTATTACTGATAAGTATTTAGTTAAGTTAAGTTTAGTTTAAATAATGACAAGTATTGAATTGTTTTAACCAAAATAAAGTTCTAAATAAAGATCGATTTTGGTTAAAAGACTGAAAATAAAATACATACGTAAAAGTTCAATAAGGATAACAAAGTTTTAAAGTACACTAAACATTTACAAAGTTTTTTTACAGTAAAAAAAAAACTTAAATAAAAAATTAGTTTTAAATTTTTTAGAAATTTCCAAAATACAAACATTAAACAAACAATAAGAAGTTTATACAGTTAAAAACATAAAAATAGAGATTAATTACAGTTTAAATATACAATTAAATAGTTTAAATATTAAAAGTTATCACCTGAGGCGTTAGCTAAACTACTGAAAGTTGCCGAGGGAAGGGACTCATAATGGTAAAAAAGCTAACTTAAATTAAATTAGAAAGAGAGACAGAAAGAGAAAATGATAAAGCGATAAAGCAAAAGAAAGAGAAAGAGTTTTGTTAAAGGAAATATAAAAGACCCTAAAACCTTTATTAAATTAGTGTACAAATAAACAGAGATTATTATTAATTGTGAAACTTTAAAGTTTCTACAAAAATCTCTGCGATATTAGAGGGTTTTTGGCTGTTTATTACTAAAACTATAAATCTATAGTTTTAGTAAATAGTATTAATTATTTAAAAACCCTGTAATATCTACAAATAAAAAAAGTTTTTTTCTTTAAGTGCTGTGCTTTCTTAATTTTAAATATAAATTGTTTAAACGTAAATTTATATTAATTTATAATTAAATACGATTGTTAAATTTTAAATCATTAAACTTAAATTAAACGAGTTTTAAAATTAAAAAAGGCAGCTTGTTTTTGTGACTTAATTTCTAGCTAAATAGTTAATTTTTGACTTTTCTTTCTTTTTATATAAGTTAAGAAAATTTCGTTTTAAAAAAAGTTTTTTTTTTACAAAATATTTTTGTGTTTAAGCAAATTTTTCAACACTTTTAGTGTTCAGTTTTTTCATCAAGAGAAAATTTGGATTTTTTGTTATGGGTTTTCTTAAATCTGGGCCTAAAATATATATTTAAATTGTTTAGGTGAATAGGGTAGGTTGATTTTTGGGGGAAAATTTAACTGCTATGCGAGAAAGCGGTGTTTGTGTAGGGACCACTGTAAATGGAACTGCCGGAGTTTGAAACGGTCTTAGTGCTGCGTCTAGCCATTATACATAGAACGGCTGCAACAACAGCCAACATTAAAATGAGGCCAGCTATAGCGATGGCTATGGCAAAAGCACGTTGAGAGATACAGAGAGCATCTTCCAATGTCTGCAAAGAAAAAGGCAAAAATAAATTAAATTCTCAATTTTCTTAAAAAGTGGACTTGGCTTGTTTTTGCACTAAGCTAACTAAGCTAACATAAAATATATTTAGTTTACCTTTTCTTTAGTTATTGAATCATCATCTCCCTCGGTAACATCGACATTTTCGTTAACATAAAGACCAGAAAATACTTCAATGGTGGCTGGAGAACCTTCTTCGTCTTTGTTATCGTTATTTGTTTGTCGTTTAGGTCGTTTGCCTCCACAAATGGGAGCCTTTAAAAATATAAAAAAACATAAATTATTATAAATTACACTCCTCCTAATAACAAAAACTTACCACTTTGCAATCGGGATCCTGTAGAGCACACAATTTTACATTACATTGATAATAAACCGATGTGGTATAGGGGAACTTATGAGCCGGGAATGTAACATTAGCCGCCAATCTATCCATGGTATAGTTGAATTGACCCATAATCTCATTATCCATAGGACAACTTCAAAAAAACACAGAATACAAATGAAATGCATATAATTTCCCTTTAAATTCCACAACTTACCCATCATCACCCACCAAACGCTGTTCACCCCAACCCAGACCATCGCGTACAATACAATCGGTTACATGCAAACCATAAACATTCTGTTTATCGATATTAATGACAATGGTCAAGGGATCTCCGATCTTTACATCATTGGCAATTTTATGCTCTGCATTATATATTTTCATATGGCAACCAGGCATTGGAATTTCATTATCCATATCAGTTTCATTATTCATCATAGCCTCCTCCTCGTTTAAAACATCTTCCTCATCCAATTCATCACCAGCAGCCCGATACTTATCCAATGATCTGCCATAACTTCTACGATCAGTACTGTCGGCTTCGGCACTTCTAAAGGCTTGTGGTTTTGGTGGATATTTACCACCAGCACTGGCTTTCACCATTTTATTATGGGTTTTCTTCATGTTCATGGCAGCATCACGGGATTTGTAGGCACAACGGACATGATAGCCACGACCGGCATCAGTGATCAGTTTCAAATGGGGCTGTAAAACTATGGTATTGAAGAATTCAATGCCGCCATCGTCCTGCAAAGAAAATTAAAATAAATAAAATACTTATTAGTTTAGGGAAATTGATTGTAATTAATTAAAATAATTTTTATAAACTAGGGTGGCACAAATTCTAAATTTTTGTCCCTTATCTGAACAGCAAATGCAAAATCGAATAATGTCTAGAGGTTGCACATTTTATCTGCATTTGGGAACATCCAAGATCGCAAAAGTGCAAAGTAAGGGCCACCTTAGTATACGGAACATGGATATTTTTTAGGCTATATAAAGAAATGTTTTAAGTATAACCAAATTTTTAATTTTTTCCGTTTCACAGAGGGGCATAATAAAAATGTTTGGAAATAAATCTAAAATTTCTAAACAGCTGGTGCGATCGGTATAAAATTTGACAAGGAGTATTCGAGTTTATGTTATTAAAATGGGCCCTACAAATACTCCACAGACGGCGCTATGAGGGCTCAAAGTAGAGTAAAATTTTTAAACACTTGCAATATTTTTGAAGGACTGAGTTTTAAAATGAAATGATCTTTATTTATTAACAAAACTCAATAAAATTTTCAAAATTTTTTAAATTTGTCATTCTTAATAACAAATTTTAAAATAAATTTTGACAAAAGGTCGAAGGGAATCCCGCAATTCCTAAAATTTGGAGCAAAAATACCAAAAATGGTATTTTTTACAATTTTGCTCATATGATCGACATTTCCTTCGGGGTTGGGAAAATACTTTGAGGATAAATAGGGAACACATCAAGGTTTCAAAAGCTGCTTTCCGTTTCCTGATCCCAGCTTTGGTATTTTAGAACATGTGGCCCAAAGTAGAAATTTTGATAGAAATTAGGACAAATTCTGAAGGTCGTAGGTGCGAAAATAGGAGATGTTTTTTATACCAAAATCTTTTCCGTAAAGATAACTTACAGAAAAACATAAAATTACAGAAAAACAAAAAATATACAAGGTGGCGCAGAAAATGCTATAAATTTTGCGATTAGCCCATAATGTCAGTTCTGTTTTGACATTTGTGTAGCAAACACATGCGAAATACACGTTAATAAACAATGTTACGCTACACTGCTCCAGAACGCGGAATATTGCTGACTATTTATTTGACCAATAATCGGTCGGTGACTTTGGCAAAAATAATCATGAGTGATGAGGCCCATTTCCATCTTAGCGGGTACGTAAATAAGCAAAATTTACGCTTCTGGGGCACTGAAAATCCGCGTGTAACCCACGAAGAGCCATTACACCCGCTCAAAGTCACTGTATGGTGTGCTGTTTTCGCTGGAGGAGTCATCGGACCTTTTTTCTTCGAAGACGTCGCGGTCCAAACGGTTACGGTGAATGGTGAGCACTACAGAGCAATGATCAACGAGTTCTTTTTGCCGCAACTTGATGAATTGGGATTGGAAAACATGTGATTCCAACAGGACGGTGCAACGGCACACACTGCACGTGCCACAACCGATATGCTGAAGGATGCATTTCCTGGGCGCCTAAACTCCCGTTTTGGCGATTTGCACTGGCCAGCAAGATCGCCTGATTTGACCGCTCCAGAATTCTTTTTGTGGGGCTTTTTGAAGTCGCGGGTTTATGTCAACAAGCCTCAGACTCTTGCAGCTCTTAAAGACAATATCCCTCAAGAATGTGAGGACCTATCGCCGGAAGTTTTGGCCAAAGTGATGGAAAATGCCATAAAAAGGGCTCAAATGACAATCAGCTGTGGCGGTGGCCATTTACATGACATCATATTCTCGACTTGATGTAAAAAAAATTAAAAGACCAAATAAAAATAATCCATAAGAAGAATCAAAGTTTTTCATTTTTTTTTTTAATTATGGCCAAAAAACATCGTAAGTTTACTTTTGTATGTTCTTAAAGAAAGTTTAAAAACCAACCTAAAAAGAAAGCCTAAAAAACATTGATATTACTTGAAATCTTTTGTATATTAAGTTTTTTTTTAAAATTACAAACGGAATGACAAACTAATATATTTTGAAATGCCTATAACTCGGAAATTATAAGAGATAAATAGCACAATATATATCCGAGCGCTTTCCAAAAATATAACAATCTTCTACCCCGAGTATTCCAAAAAATTTCTATTCTTCCCCACTGTGCATTATAGTGTAAACAACACAGTTTTTCTTTGCTTCGAAAATGTTGTTGTTTATGGCAATAAAGCGTCATATGCGGGAAGTTTTGCTTTAATTCTTTAATTCAAAAAAAAGTGCCGCTGAAGCACACCTCTTGCCAACCAAAGCGTATGGTGAATATGTTTCATTGATTTCAACGTGCTAGAGATGGTTTGTTCGGTTCAGAAGTGGTGATTTTGACACGGAAGACAAAGATCGCCCAAACCAGCCAAAATAGTTTGAAGACCAAGAATTGGAGCCATTACTCCTTGAAGATTGTTGTCAAATTCAGCAAGAAACGGTCCTATCTATTATGAAATCTGGCCAGACCATCGCAAGGAACCTGTACCGAATGCAATTGATTCGTTTGAAGCAAGCATTGGCCGAAAAACGCCCAGACATGAAACCTTAATATTTCATCATGACAATGCTCGGCCAAATGTTGCAATACCTGTTAAAAGGTATTTACAAAGAATTGTTTGGGAAGTTTTTCACCCTCTTTATAGTATAGACCTTACCCCATGCGACTACTATTTGTTTCGATCGATGTAGAACGCTCTCTTTGGGATACGATTTACTTCAGAACAGAGTATCCAATATTGGCTTGATTCGTTCTTGGCCTCAAAAGCTCGGAATCCATATGTTGCCAGAAAGAAAAAGGTCATATCTAACAATGGCCAATACTTTGAATAAACTTATATTCTACAAATATTTCAAAATTAAAACTAAAAATTTGAACAAAAAAATGCCGTATTTTTAAGTCATACGCCCAATACAAAAGCTATATTTATTTATATTTTTTTTCAACTTTGACCCAAAGCTCGAAACATGAAATAAATGTGCAACCTCTAAATATTATTCGATTTTGTCAGCATTTTTGAAAATCTTAAATCGCATAAGTGTAAAGTAAGGACCACATAGATATTTTTGTAGACTATATAAAGAGATTTTTTTAAGTTCAACCAAATTATTAATTTTTTATATTCTTATATTTATTTATTTTATAAAATCATCTTTGGTCTCTTTATATTTATTTGCATTTACTTATGTTAATGTATTTTCAATGCTTATTTTCTTCTAAGCAACCTCCCATACGAGGTTTATAATATTTTTTTCTTTTTTTTCATTTTTTCATATTCTATAATTTAAGTATTGTAGTTAATGCAAATAAATAACGGTTTCATATTCATTCTTATACTTGAATTAAGTTGTTTTTTTTATATTTTTTGTTGGTTTTCATAATTTATTTAGAATAATGATTGTTTAAAACGAAAAAAGCCACAAACAACTTCCTACATTTTACCGTTTGTTGGTTTTTTCTATATATTATAATTCATTTCATATTAATTCCATTCATTTTGTTTTTGTTTTATATTTTTTTTCATTCCCATTCTTTTGTTAAGGTTAGTTTGGTTGTCTGTTTGTAGAAGTTGCAGTTTAACATTACTGCACAATTCCATTCAATTCAATTCTATTCTGTTTATTTTAAACTTCTTTTGTTTTTTTTTTTTGTAGCTTTTCTTCTTATACGGTAAAAACCCTCAAGGCATAGTAACAATAATAATAATGTGACCATTGTAGGTAAAACAAAAGACTCAAGACATAAGTATGCTTACAACATTACGGTTTATTCATACGATGACGTACAATTGTTTATGATTATTTAGTGCAAAAAGAAACCTAAATAAGTTTGAAAATACATACATTTATATACATATGTATAAACTTATGAGAGACACTGTATATATAATAGGGTGGCCCTTATTTTGCACTTGCTCTCTGTCATCTAAAAACCTAAATTAGGAGTAACAATTTTAACAGTTATAAATATTATGGATAAGTGTGGGAACCGATTTTAATTTTTTTGTTCTGATCGTGGGCCCCCTAATGTTATTTTAACCCATTCTTTTCACTATTTAAAGGCAGACATATAAGTTAATTTATGTTTATTTTCATAAATCATATACAAATTGTATGAGTAAAACAATAATTGTTATCAAGCTACACTTAAAAAGTTCTCAGCTGAGTTGAATATTTAGAAATATTAGTTTTAAGTCATCTGATCATTTCAGTATCATATACATCTTGTTTTATTTGCAAACAAAAAAATATTTTATTACATTGTCCAACAGGATTTTTGAAACAGAATAGCGACCCTATAATTCTGAAAGGACATATTGAGAATAAACATATAATCCAGTTGGTCAGAGTTTTTTTTTTGTAGTGGGTCAAATGAAAAACTAAATGAAAAAAATGTTGCAAGTTATTATCTTAGATAATTCTTATTGTCAGAGTTATATTGTGGAATTTTATGGGGATAATTTTTGTGTAAGATCTTCACCTTCGTGAGAAGGGTATATATACGTTTGTCATTCCGTTTGTAATTTCTACATTTTTCACTTCCGACACTATAAAGTATATATATTCTGGATCCTTATAGATAGCGGAGTCGATTAAGCCATGTCTGTCCGTCTGTCTGTGGAAATCAATTTTCTGAAAACCCCAGATATCTTCGGGATCCAAATCTTCAATAATTCTGTCAGACATGCTTTCGAGAAGTTTCCTATTTAAAATCAGCGAAATCGGTCCACAAATGGCTGAGATATGAGGAAAAAACCAAGACAACCTCGATTTTTGACCTATATCTGGATTACTAAGACATTAATATAGACAATATGGATATCTAATGATAGATATTTCAAAGACATTTGCAACGACGTATATAAGACCATAGTAAGATGGACCTACAATGGGTCAAAATCGAAAAAAAACCCGAATTTTTTTTTCACAAAAAAAATTCAAAAAACAAAAAAAATTTTACCAAAAAAGAACTTCGGCCTGTGGAAAAGTATTGGGTCTTGTAAAAAAGAATTAAAAAATACAGGAAAGGTATCCCACGGATTTTTGGACCATCTCATCCAAAAAAACGGAAGCAACCACCTCGTTAATGGAAAGATTTCCGGATAATGTGGATAAATTTATAAATACCGACTAACATGCTAATATTTTAATGTTTAATAAATTTGTACAATATTTGAATAAATTTACGTATTTTTGAGAATTTTTGAACGGTTTAAGTTTTATTTAACTTAATACAAGTATAAGTTTTTTTTGGCTCACTCTTTAGAAATAAAGCTGTATTAAATAATTTATAATCTTTTTTTATATAGATTCAAAAATTATGCTTAAAAGTATCGGTATTACATATTTTAATATTGAGAAAATAGAAATTGTGATTCGGAAGAGCATATATTTAAAGCTAATAAAGTTAATATTGGGAAAAAGAAAACTAAAATTAAAAAATCTGTGGTCTTATGGAAAAACTAAGTAACTCCACTTTTTGCAAAAATTGAGATAACACCAAAAATCGAAATTTTGATATAGTTTCTCATTTAAAAGTTATTTTTATGTAAACTCCATGCATTTAAAAAAAAAACGAGGTAACTCCATAGTTTCTCAAAAAACAGAAAAATTAGAAGTTTAAAAAAACTAGAAGAGTAACAGCGAAATAGAACAAATTCGGGTAACAAGCTCTTTGGGTCCAAATTTTTAATATAAAAAAAGAAAAAAACTCAGCTTATTTTTGATATATTTTGATAGGAAAACAAGTAAGAGAGCTATATTCGGCTGTGCCGAATTTTATATACACTTCACAAAATTATATTTCAAAATAAAAATTTTAAATATTTTTAGGTTAACAAAAATTTTTTTTTTTCCAAAGTTGTTTTTTAATTTTTTGGAAAAAAAATTTTTCGAATTGTTTTTTCATTTTTTTTTTAATATTTAATATTTGATTTCAACAGACAGACAGACGGACATGGCTTAATCGACTCCGCTATGTATAAGTATCCAGAATATATATACTATAGGGTCGGAAATTAAAAATGTAGAAATTACAAAGGTGAAGGGTATAAAAAGGAACAAATATTTTTTTGGAAAAAACTGAGTAACTCCATTATTTCGTAAAAAAAACGGATACATTAACGTGCTGAGTTATATAGTCAATGTTTTACCACAAATGATTATTAAAGTTGTCTTAATTCCGTTAAATATAAAAATAAATTGAAAAAAAAGTTCTTTTGGAAAAACTAGGTAACTCCATTTTTCAAAAAAACAAGGTAACTGTCGGTTTTAATGTCCAACAATGAGTTCAATGGAACCAGAAATCTTCAACATAAGCATTATCATAAGATCAATATTTTAAGAATTGTTTATGCGTTTAAAAAGTTATATGTGCTTGAAATTGAGCAATTGAACCCCGTTAAAAGACTAACCAATGCGAACTTTGTAAGCAACTTCAAACTTTGTAAGAACCTCTGTATCAAGTTTTAACAGATTTGTTAAAATTGTTCTTTCCTCCCTATATTTAAAATATAATTTATACTTTAATACATAAAATAATTAAAAATTACAATTGAATTCTAATCAGAAATCCATGGTTGGTTGCCTAGGAAAATTACATTTGTTTTATTATAACGAAATACACATACTAGAATCTACACCACCTAGAGTTCTTTTTTTTATATATTTTGAACATCTTTTTGTAAAGAAAGATCATTAGCAAAAGCTCCAGGTAAAATTTAGATTTGTTTTCTTATTATATTTTAATGTATTTAGTTGTTGTATTGTGTTCTAGCAAACAGCTTTTGACTTCCTGGAAGTAAGAACAATAAAACAGCATAAACTTGGCTTAAAGGTCTAATGAAACCCAAAGTTATTATTGCTTGTATTTGAGTATAGTTCACCTCAATATTAGAACTTTATGATTTCGCTTATGTGAATACAGGTTTGGTGGTCGCCTGGTTTTTATAAAAAAATAAGGTTTTTTTAAGCTTTTTATATTCATATGAGTATATATCTGTAGGTCTCTATAGTAGATATTAATATTATTTTTTCTTTTCATCATTAACATTTTATGCTTAACTAAGTGTGACCATCCAAAATGTTGTTAAACCTAGAACGTAGTTTTTTTTCTTTCTTTCTGTAGCATATGAACATCTCAAGTTTTTTTCATTTTTTTGAGCTTCTAAGAAAAAGTTCTTAATGATAGAAAAAAACAGAAACAAAAGATGATTTAATATAATTTCGCCAAGTTTTTGTTTAAAGAATATTACCCCCTTATTAATGTTTCCGGCGCAATTAAATAAGTTTATTTTGTTGCTAATTTAGTTTTCTTTAAAGAACAAAAGTGGCATTATAAATTAAACAAAACAAAAGACTAAAGAAACCAACTTTTGTTAAATGTATTTAATAAACTATGAAATAAACCAGTGTAAATTAGTTAAAAAAACATAATTTAGTTTGTAGTAAGAAAATGTGATAAAACTAATGAGAAAAAAGTTTATCCCATGTTTTTTTATAAAACTTTCAGATGCTCACGTCGCACAGTTGCGCCATTTGAGTTTTTTCGTTGCAAAAATCATAACTTTTGAACCACATAAGATAATCAAAAAATTTAAAAGGCATATGATAGATAATTCATCAGCCTATGAAATGAGTTTTTGGAAATGGTTCTACGCCTTTCTGGTGCCTACTTATGGGTTAGCAAAGTTGAAATTTGTGGAAAAATCAATTTTATGGGAAGTAAAATAAAATATTTTTTAAAATTTTTTAATTTTTTTTAATTTTTTATGTTTCTTTTTAAAGGCTTTTATGATTTAAAATTACTCCAAAAAAATAAAAAAAAAATTTTTTTTAAAAAAAAAATCATTTTTGAAATAATGTCCTTTTTCAAAATTTTACCTCTAGCAAAAAATGGGACAAGAACGGGCAGTTGGAAATTTTTGCATTAGGCAAAGGAATAATCAAAGAACTTATTTTGAAAATATGGCAAATATAGAAATTTACAGTTTTTTTTTTATTTTCCTTCAAAGTTGAAAAATATTGAAAAAATTAATAGTTGGTAAATATCGATTTATCGAATTTTTGTTTATTCTTTTCTTAATAAATATATCTATCAAAAGAATCAAAAATAATGACGATCAGTTACATAGTTTTCGATATATTGTATCTGAAAGCGGACCAAATTACCTAACAATTTTCTGTTTTTTTTTTAAATTTTGAAGGGCTATATCTTCTGAACCAAAAATCTGATTGTAATAAGAATAACATTTTTTAAATCGTTGGACAATTTACTGTAAAAGGGGTATATTCAATATTTTTTAGGGGCACATGAAATTTTGATTTTTGCAATCTCACTTGTTCTACGGGCGTCAGTCACTGTGCGTCACCACAGTAACGAAATTAATTTCGCTTTCGACTTTATTAAACGAATTTTATAATTTTCAAACGAATTTCTTTGATTATTTGAAATTTTGACATAAAAAAAATATGAAAAAATAAAAAATTTTGTGATTCGATATATGTAACTATTGAACATTATAGTGTAAAGAACAAAGTTTTTTTTTGCTTCGAAAATGTTGAAAACAAAAAACCACATTTGCAAAAATCTTACTTGTGATGAAAAATGGATCCATTAGAATAACCCGAAACGTAAGAGATTGTAGGTTAAGCCCGGCCAACCAGCCGAATCGACACAACACCAAATATCCATGACGCTAAGGTAATGCTCTGTATTTGGTGAAGCAAAAGGGTCCTAATTTTAGAGGCTTTTTAAACCACTATACAATTTTGATGTATTTTGGTTCCAGTAGTACAAATATGGTCCAAATTTTAAATTTTTTTGGAAAATTTTGAATTTTTTTAGAAGTTTCTCCACATAATTTATGATAACTCAAAAAGAATTAGTCCGATATTATTAAAATAAACATAGAAAAGTTTAAATTTACATAAGTTTTAATCACTTTTTATATTGCGTTTCAATCTGCTCAAATTGAAATTTTTTTGTTTTAAAAAAATCATGAAAAATCGAAAACGGCAAAAACTGTTCAGTTTTAGTACTTTATCGCAAAGCCACATGTAGTAGGAACAAAATGAGATATTGGTCATAAAAATTTATGGATTCCTTTCGAATTTATTCACAATTATAATAACAAATTGATGCAAAAAATATATTTTTTACGTGAAAATAGCAAATTTTTTTGTTAAAAAAAAATCATGAAAAATCAAAAACATCAGAAATTGTTCAGATTTATTGCTTTATCGCAAAGCCACATGTAATAGGAACAAAATGTGATATTGATCATAAAAATGTATGGATTCCTTTCGAATTTATTCACAATTAAGTGAATTCGCTCATTTTCACAAAATTTAACTTTTTTGTTTGATATACATAAAATTGATTAGTTAATGTTCGTCTTTCGATTGATTGAATTTTAAACAAATTTTCTCCATGCTATGTACAAAATTGTACTTATATATTGTGTTTCAATCGACTTAGTAGTTTCGGAGTTATAGTAACAAATTGAAGCAAAAAAATATATTTTTTACGTTAAAATAACAATTTTTTTTGTTTTAAAAAAAAATCATGAAAAATCGAAAATGGCAAAAATTTTTAAGATTTATTACTTTATCGCAAAGCCAAATGTAATAGGAATAAAATGAGATATTGAGCATAAAAATCGATTGATTATTTTCGAATTTATTCACAATTAAGTGAATTCGCTCATTTTCACAAAATTTTAGTTTTTTGTGTGATATACATAAAATTGAGTAGTTAAAGTTCTTCTTTCGATTGATTGAATTTTGAAATTATTTTCCCCATAGTATGTAAAAATTTTCACATATATATTGCGTTTCAATCGACTTAGTAGTTTCCGTAGTTTCGGAGTTATAATAACAAATTGGAGCAAAAAATATATTTTTTACATGAAAATAAATTTTTTTTTTGTTTTAAAAAAATCATGAAAAATCGAAAACGGCAAAAATGTTTCACATTTATTACTTTATCGCAAAGCCACGTGTAATAGGAATAAAATGAGATATTGATCATAAAAATGTATGGATTATTTTCGAATTTATTCACAATTAAGTGAATTCGCTCATTTTCACAAAATTTTAGTTTTTTGTTTGATATACATGAAATTTATTTTGAAAACATTTTCAAAACAAACTCCCCCCCCCCATATGTACAAATTTTCACACATATTATAGTTATAATATATAGTTATATCAACAAATTGAAGCAAAAAATATATTTTTTACGTAAAAATAGGAAATCTTTTTGTTTTTAAAAAATCATGAAAAATCGAAAACGGAAAAAATTTCAGATGTTTTTGCTTTATCGCAAAACCACATGTAATAGGAACAAAATGAGATATCGATCATAAAAATCTATGGATTTTACTTATTCTAAAATTTGGAATGAAAATCTCAATTTTCATAAAAAGTGGACTTAGCACGTTTGCTTTCTAAGCTATCGATATATGTTTTCCTTATTCATAATTTTGTTTTGAAAACCTTTTAATAAAACAAAAATATGAATAATTATAAATTTATGTCTTTAGTATTTATTATTTACAATGACATTAACACACAATTTAAAACCGCAATTAGTTTTTCCCAATTTGCATTAAATAAAAAAATAATAAGAAAAACACAAATAAATATGTGTTGAAGAATATAAATAAACATGAGCTCATCCTAAGAAAACCCATTTTAATAGAAAGAAATATTTACTAAAAAACAAAATAAATATTAACTAAACCTTCACATATTTATTATATGTTAAAGCCCGGCACCAAACATAAAACAACTAAATAAACAATTTTAAAACTTGACAAGAAAAAAATATAATTTTATTTAATGATTGTACAGAACAAAGGACAGGATGTTTAAAACAGACAGACAGACAAGCAAAATGACTTCATCTTAACTTTACTTTTCTTAAAAAAACGAAAAAAATTAAGATTTACAGATGTCTACATAATAAATAATAATGACACTAAAAATAACATCATAAATATGTGTGGTCTGTAGTTAAATAAACAAAATGAAGATGATAAGTTCTTAACTGAGAAAAAAAAATATTTATATTGAATAATAATAAGCAAATACTAAAGGCAGTTGAAGGATGACTGAAAATAAATAAATAAAATTTCAACTTAACACAACATTCTTGTTAATTTTATTTATTTTCATATTTACATATTGTTATTTTGCTAAATATTCAGTTTTAAAGGTTGTTTTTTCATAACATATTGTAATTTTAATGATTAGTTAGCAATGACTAAATAGAGTTATTTCATCATATTGCTGCATCAGCTGTCAAACACATCAACATCATTATATCCACCACATTGTAGCCATTAGAAAAATAATTTATAAAAGTCATGTTTATACTGGTTGTCTAAACACCTTAATTATTTGCTTTAAATGATTGTTGCTATTATTATTGATATTTTGCTATTTATTTTTTTGTTATTAAATGGTATTTAGAGCTTAGAGTTTTAATAAGGCAACGATTTAAGTATTTGAAACATTTTCCACATGAAATCAAAAGTGTTACAAACTATTTAGTAGATTGAAGTGGCTTAAACGCCAGATATTTGTGTTGTTATACACTTAAACAAATGTGCTAATCAACCAATATTGTAATATTGAGTTAAGCCATAGACAATTTTAAGAAAATAACAATGTGCTTCAAAATAATTGAAATTTCAATACATTTGCCAAAAATGTGGTACTTTTTTTGACCAGAGAAATTTTTTTTTAACTTTGTAGGCACTTTATTTCAAAATATTGTTGTGAAATGATTGTTATTTGAATAAATATTCAGAAATTTTAATTTATTTTAAATAAATTAAAATATTCTTCACTTAAATTATTTGTTAAGTTCCAAAATTGTGGTACTTTTTTGAGCAGGGAAATTGAAAATGAAATTCCCCATTTTTTTTAACTTTGACGGCAATTCATTTTGAAATTTTGTTTAAAATTCCCATTATTTTAATAGATATTTTAAAATCCTGATTTATTCTCAATATAAACATACTTTAATTAATAGTAAAATACCAAAGTTTTGATACTTTTTCGGAACGGGGAAATTGAAGTTTATTTCTCAGCCTTATCAACTTTGATGGCAATTCTTTTTTCGAATTGCCCATGTTCTCTTAATAAATAGTTTAAAATCCCCATTAATTATGCACTAAACATAATATATTAAGTTATACTTCATTTAAATTACCTATTATTTTAATAAATATTTGAAAATTTTCATTAATTCTGAATATAATCAGCTCAATCATGAATAAAAAATCCGCGGGAGTTTTTTCCATTTTCCCATTTTTCCTATTCAAATTCAATGTTAAAAATGGGAAAAGGGAAAAAACTCCCGCAAAATGTTATTAACATATCAAATGTAAATTTTGAATTCAAACACATACTGACTTAACAGAAATTTTTGCGTAACAGATTTTGCACTCATTATATGAAAAAACGTACAAACTTGTCAAATGGGGCAGGTTTGTGGAACTTCTGAGGAGTAAATAAAGTCTTTTAATATAAGTATTTGATATTGTTGAAAACACTATGACTTGAGGATTAATATTTTAGTAAAATTAAATAATTTTTTTAAATTTTGGGACTTCATTTACCTTAAAAACCAAAAAAAAATTCATATGGTGATTTTCCACGAATAAAAATATAAAATTTGAATTAATGTAAAATTTTAACAATTAAAGATAACATAACAAAATTTGGAACCAATATAGATTAAAATGTCTTTAAATCAATGGCATTAGAATTTTTCAAAATTTTTATTTTCAAATACCGAAATTCTTAAAACGGGGAAAATGTGTTCAAAAACTGAGTTTTTTTAGAAAAGTGCCTACTGTGGCGTTATTTACCATGTGATAGTAAAAATACTAAGTACGTATTTAAAAAACATATGGAGTTATACAAATATAGATCTTCTTCGTGGATCGGTGCTTTGCCTTTTTAGAAATTTTTACTCCAACCGAAATTTTTTATTTAAATTGGCCAAGTTTGGATAGGACTGGGGAGTGGTATGTCCGTTTAAGTGAGCCAACTTGTTCTTTACATGCTTTTGCATTAAATTATCTTTCCGGATCATATACAAATTATATATAGTCCCGAAGAAATTTTTTTTCTACAAAAGAAAAACTAAATGGGCTTTTTTGGAGAAAAACTTAAAAAATGCGGTCCTTTTTACAAGTTCCAACTTTGGATGCGTATAATTTTTTATAGGGAAGAGATAACTGTTAGCAAGTTGTTTTTATTTTATTTATAATTTTATCGCCAAAATAGCTGATATCTTAAAAATAAATTTCGACCCTCCGTAGGCCCGCCATATCTAAAAAACCATAAAAAGATCGAGCAAAATTAAAAAAAAGTAAATCAATAAACCTGAATATCTTTTCAACTAATAGAGACAACCTACACTTGTAAGCGTATTTTTTGTAGATCTTCTCAAGGACTATTTATATTCAAAATGTCAGCTCATTCGGATCATAAATGGATTTTTGGGAATTTTTTAAAAAATGTGAGACTTTGAGGGGCCACCCCCACTGATCCTTAATCCGACTACGAAGCTGAACAACTGTAAATCAACACGAAAACAACTCAGCCGAGTAAATTACATGTTTAAAAATTTATTTAAATCCTGACTTTTTATGAATCTGAAAAAGAGCCCTGTTTTCTTTATATGAAAACACAAAATATAAACTGAATTCAGGCCGTTATTAAAAGAAAATGTCTGAGAAATTATGTAAAGTTGAGTGCATTTCTTTTAAGTATTTAAACAAAATAATGTAACTATAAATAATCGTATACAGAGGTTTATTATCTAATTTAATTACAAAACACTTTATATTAATACTGATAAAAAAAACTCCTCCTATTGTTAAAACCATCAATTATCATGATCTCTAACTTTGTTTGTTTTTTTGGTTTTTGCATAAATTAATTTGTTTTATTATATTTATTTTATACTTGATTTTTGTTTATGCCGGCAAAGTCATGTAAGTTCATGGTTTTTGAGGAATCCACATAAACTTGACTGCCAGATTCATTTTATATAATTAGATTTTAATTACCAAACATCTATACAATTTTTTTATTTTTTTCTATTTTATTTGCAAAGATAACTTGACTTCAAAGACTAGTCAGACTATGGGTAGATCAGTGACGATCATCGTACGATCAAGTATAATTATACATGATAGTGTTTTGGCTGTTAAAAGGTGAGATGTTGATGTTGTTTTATTTTTCTTAATTAAACACTAATTATAAGTTAAATACACGTAACAATGTAACTTCATATAAAGTTCATGATAATCTCAAATGCACAATAAAGTTAAACACGAATATAGAAAATAAACAAAAAAAACATTAAGAATTTTTACAAAGTCATTATGTAAAAAATAAATTTAAAAATAAAATAAAGTTCAAAGTCAAAGTTAAGGTAAAGAAACAAACAAACAAAAATCACTTAAGAATTTTAAACATATGACATCATTTTGTTAGTCACACAGACATAATGTAACATTTTAATAGCCAAAAATCTCCACAAAATATAACTTCTTCCATTTATTAAACAATATTTTAAAATGAATGAAAAATAACTAAACGTGTTAATAAATTTATTAACACTTTTTCCTCTAACTTAAACGTTCATTGCACCTGTTTTTAAATATATGAACTCGTAATCGTAAGTATAAATGTATATTTTTTACTGTTTAATTGTTGTTTATTCTGAGTTGTGTTTTTGTTAGAGTTTGACCGTGAATATTCCAAAAATGGTCAACTTACATTTAAAATTGATGAAGGCCTGATTTCATTCATTGAACAAAAATATCAAAACAACAAACGCCTACACTTTAAGTTATTTATAATATTGAGACTTAACTTAAAGAATTTTATTTTTTTCTTTTTATTAAAAGAAAAAGGTAAAATGTTATTTGAAAGTTTTTTCTATCCAGATTTAATCTAAATAGTTAGTTAGCTAATTGTTTCACATTAACACCTGTCAATTTGTTTCTTAAGTATTTTGATTAGTAAATTTAACAAAATAACATTCATTGAATTGATAGAAATCCGTTTTTTTAAACGAAACCGAATATTCAGTAAAAAATCATTATTTTGAATGAAAATAACAGTGCACATTGGGGAAGAATAAAAATTTTTTGAAATAAATCTGGCATTTCTAAAGGGCTGGTCCGATCGGCATGAAATTTGACATGAGCGTGGCCAAATAATATTTGAATTTAATTTATTTAAATGAGCCCTACAAATGCTCCAGAGTCAGTGCTATGGGCGCTCAAAGTTGGGTACCTTCGACATGTACAATTTTTTTTTGTTTCCCATCCGATTTCGAAGATTTTTATATTTTTGGAAAGGGCACGGCTAGGTCTTGTAAAAACGTGTTATTTATCTCTTATAATTGCCGGGTTATAGGTATTTAAAAATTTAAATTTTAAAATTTTGTCATGCCTTGGTCTGCTTTTTTAAAAAAATAGGGCGTACTTTTGAACCGAATGGACTCGAATTTGTTTGTTAGTTAGACAACTAAATTACCATTAATATACAAAAGATTTTAGAGCAATATCAATTATGGATCTAAAAGTATACGATTTTCAATTTAAAAATTAAAAAAAATAGTAAAATTTTTGTTTTTTGTTTTTTGGGCAAAAAGGTTAATAACTCTTTTTTTATAAAAAAAAAAAACTTTCTTTAAGAATATATAACAATTTTATGTTTTTCTGTAATGCATCTTTACGGAGAACATGTCCTATTTTTCGAAAATGTCGTCCCAACCCCCTTCGGATTTTAACCTATTTTTTCATCAAAATTTCAACTTTGTTCTAAAATTACAAAGCTGGGATCAGAAAACGGAAAACAGCTTTAGAAACCCTAATGTGTTCCCTTTTTCCATTTGACAATTAAATAGTTCATGGAATACTTTTTTGAAAAATATGTATAACAAAAAAGCTATTTAATGAGTTTTTGCGAAGATAAACATTTTTCAAATTGAAATTAAAATTTTTAATTATGAATATTTTTTAATTAAATTTTACAGTTATATAGATTTTTCTATTAAAAATGGATAAATAAAAACAAATTTTGAAATTTGTTATCACAAACCCCGCAATTCCCAAAAAAATCCCAACAATAGGATTTTTTTAGGTTTTTGACTATAATATCCATACCAGTGGCCGAAATACCCAATCTAGCGGCGATTTGTTAATAACTTTAAAAACATAAAAAATTGTGAATGATTTTTTTTTTTTTTTAATTTATATATATTTAAATATAATCAATTCATAAAATTTTAAAATTTGTTTCGTTTTTTAAGTATATGGGTACTTCCATATATAAAAAAGCAATAAAATATACATTTTTGACATGACCCTCTCCAATCTTGACGAAATTCGTTATAAAAATTGTATTTTACATGGTTAAGACAAATACAAACTTTTGGATTACTGGACCAAATGGTTCCGGAGATACCAAGTCATGAAAAGTGAAAAATCGTCAAAATCTTACCCGCCGAGTGAATTTTATTGAAATTTAGCATGCGATCTTTGTTTCAAAAAATGTATGGACCAAATTTCTAGACTTTTGTATGAAGCCATATTAAAAAAAGGGTGCGTTTACATTCTGCCATTTTAATTAAAAAACTTAGCAAAAACTTGCAACCAATATTTGAACTTGACATAGATAACAACAAAATTTAAACAAACTATGTAAACAGTTAACCGAATCCGGTCGAATCCATCCTACTTTTATTTTACACAAAATTGGATTTCATAACTAAAAATCTTTTCACAAAGGACATTTTCATTTTCCACTGTTAAGCACTAAAACAGACAATCACAGATCACAAACTAATTATATTTGTTTAATACATTCCTTTTTAATTAAAATGTAATCGCAAATCTTATTAAAAAATTAAATATTTAATTTTTTGCTGTCAACAAAATTGCTCTTGAAAAAAGCAAAAAAGTAATTACTGCACTTGCTGAAACATGTGCTAAGTTTGAACGCTTACAGCTGTGCGAATATAAGGAACAAAACAAAAAAGAAAACAGAAAAAAATCCGTTGAGGTTTATATTTTCAAAAAAAAAATAGTTTGCCGAATTCTGAATTTTAAAATTTCACTAAAGCTCCGCTAGATTACGTATTTCGGCCAATGTGCAGGGGCGGGTTTATAGGTACCCTCTACAAAATAATTAACAGCATATTAGGCCATCTAAAATGGGTATCGACTATGAGATTTGAGAATTTTTGCCCTAAATTTTAATTTTACATTAAGAAAAGTTTTTTTGATGAAACAGGTCCCCTTGTTATCAACAATTTAATTTTTTTTTTCATTTCAAATATATTGTTGTAAAGTTAGCTTTTCAAAAAGTTTAAATTCCTTTTAAATCTTCTTAATATTTTTTTTAGATAACTTAAAAAGAAAAAACGTAATTTTTTTCCAAAAAAAAACAATCGAAAAATTTAAATTTCTGAAATTCAAATGCATATAACTTTGTAATCAGTCATGATTTTTAAAAAAATTTGTATTTTACATATACATTTGTTGTTAGACCAATAAAAGAAAAATAGAGAAAATCGGTAAATATTTGCACCCCCAGTTATTAAAAAACTGGAGTAGGGTAGGTAAAAATGTTGAAAATTTAATTTTC
Organism: Calliphora vicina; assembly: GCF_958450345.1. Taxonomy (NCBI): domain Eukaryota; kingdom Metazoa; phylum Arthropoda; class Insecta; order Diptera; family Calliphoridae; genus Calliphora; species Calliphora vicina. Next base: position 95,484,718 of record NC_088784.1, on the reverse strand, counting down.
AAATGTAAATATCTGCTAAGCTATAAGAGATAAATGATAGCATTGACAATGTTTTTTGTAATGCTCGATGAGGAGATTATAATTTTTTTCGGAAATCGGAACACAAACGAAGAAATAGGGTAGTTTTAAAAATTAAACATACCCGAGGTGTCCTACTTTGGGGATCACTGGCCGCGCCCCTTGTGGGCCCATGAGATCTAAATTCAAAACTAAAACTCAAAAACACTTCCTCTTTGAAATTTCATTCAAACCGGACTAACGGTTCAGAAGTTATAGATTTATTTCCCTCTTTTTTTCTATACCACTGCACATTGCCGTTTGAGAGTAATTTTAGTGAAAATAGAGATTTTAAATCAAATAACAGAGCTGAAACCATAAAAATAGAGAGTTACATTCGTCTGTTCCGAATCTTGTATATCCACCATCAATATGTAACTTGCATCACGATATTAATAATTAGAAGACTATTATGAATGTTCAAGTCATTTTCTGAAGGGGCCCTTGTATGTGGACTAGGAACGAATGTTAACCGATTTCCGTTATACTTTACAGTATAATTTCTGAATACTTAGAACTAATTTGTGCAACATTTTATCAGGATTGCCGCATAATCAAAATATTTATGACAGATCAAACATAATTCCGGGGTGACATTTGTATCGGGCTAGTGGAAATCGTGGACCGATATTGCCCAATTTCAATACCAAACTAACCTTATCAACAGATATAAGCCAAGGAAATTTACAAAAAAAAAAATATTTTTTCATTAAAAACTACAAAGTTTTTTGAAATAAAATTGTTACTATTAAACTATTATTTAACACTTTAAAATTTAACACTGCTTTAAATGAATAAGGCCTTAAAAAACAACAAGAAAATAATTTCTCTTTTCACCTTAAACTAAACCTTTTTGACATTACAACAAGGTACTTTTTTCTATCATTTATAAAATATGTAAAATTTTGTTTATCTAAGATTAGAAAATTGTTGAAAAGACTTTCAATCAAATACAAATTTTTATATAAAATCAAAATACTCTTGTCATGTTTAGCGCGTTTTATTAAAGTTTGGTTTAGATTATATTAAAACTACCTGATAGCAAGTGATTTAAAATTCTTGTTTGCAAACTTTAAATTATTTTAATAATATAAATAATTTATCTGCCATCACTACACATCATTACTTTCACTATCAAATAACATCTTTAAGCAAACCAGCAAAAAAAAAAACGAAATATATAAATAAATAATATTAATCAAAATGAAATTTTATGTTTAACAAAATTTTAAAAAAATTCTTTGAGAAGTAGTTTAACCACAAAACAAACAAAACTTTCGCCGTCTTAAATAAAAAAATAAATTAATTTTTTTGTTTGTTTTTTTTCTTCTTAAATTAAAATTCCTCAACATTATTTGCAATTCTTAACAAGCTCATGCCAACTAACCAACAACGCCACATATTTACGTGTTTTATTTTATTAATGTGAAATATCAAAACAGATTTGGTTTAATGAATTTAGAATTGAGTAGAGTTTTTTTTATATAAAATAAAAAAAGAGAAAGAAAATTTGTTCAAAGTATGTAGATTAAACCAAATACATTTGAATAACAGAAATGAAAAACTCATATAAGAAACCCAGCACACTTTAACTGGAAATTAGAAATAAATACAATTTTATGGCGCTTTTTTAAATAAAAAAAACGGTTGTTATAAATAGAAAAAAGGGTAGAGCATTTGTCTTACAAGAATATTGATTTGTTTTAAAGACATAAATGTGTTAATAAAAAATATTTTACTACTGAAAGACATATAATGGATTGTAAAAGATTCTTGGAATTATAATTGTAAAATGTTCATAATTTCTATGAACTTGTGTGAAGTATTTAGGATAATATCTTAATATTTATACTTTGGGAATAAATAGGGAACACATCAAGGTTTTCAAAATTGCTTTCCGTTTTCTAATCCCAGCTTTGGAATTTTAGAACATGTGGCCCAAAGTTGAAATTTCCATAAGAAATAGGTCGAATTCCGTAGGGCGTAGAGGCGACATATTCGAAAAATAGGACATGTTTTTTATACCAAAATGTTTTCCGTAAAGATGCTCTACAGAAAAACATAAAATTGTTATAGTTTTTATAATAATAAACCAGAGTTAACCCTCTAACCCGCAAACTTTACAAAGCTAAAAAAAAATTGTCGAATAATTTTTTTTAGTGACCCAATAAACTCAGAACAGCCATCAGAAACTAATTTGCAAATTAAGTTTAGGAACCAGGTTCAAAATGGTGAAGAGTGCCTCAGGGCTTTGTTGACGGTTTAGGTGTAAAAAACAATAATTATGATACGATTTTATTGAAAAACTAATGAAAAAAAGTAAAAGTTAGTAAAATTTTGATTTAAAAAAATCTCACAACATTTCACGTGCTAAAATTATAAAATCACTCACAAAACTGCTGACAGAACAAAAACTAAAAGTCAGAATGCATTTCGTCAAAAAATTATAATTACTTTTTGAGATAATTGTTGTTTTGTAATGCATGCCTTGAGGCTCTTTTGCAGGTTAGAGGGTTAAGCCAACTTTTCGAATCCAACTTTAACGTTTATTTTTAGATCCATAATTGATATTGCTCTGAAATCTTTTGTATATTATTGGTAATTTAGTTGTCTAACTAACAAAAAAAACTCGAGTACATTCGGTCCAAAAGTGTGGCCTATATTTTTAAAAAAGCGGACCAAGGTATGGCAAAATTTTCAATAAATAGCAAATGCAAGCATGTTTTTTCAATACCTAACCGAGGGCTTTTCAAAAATCGGTTGGGAATACAAAAAAAAGTCTTTGAGCCTCCATAGCGTCGCCGCTGAAACATTTGTAGGGTTCATGTTAATAACTTAAACTCAAATACCCCTTGTCTATGCCCATGTCAAATTTTTACCCGATCGGACCAGCCGTTTAGAAATTCCAGATTTATTTCCAAAAAATTTTGATTTTGACCCACTGTGCAATGGTGGAAAATAACTTTTTTCGTGGCAAAAATCCATGAATTAGGCTACGAATTGCTCTCTCATCCGCCCTATTCTCCGTATTTAGCCCTGAGTGACTATTTTTTGTTTCTAAACCTCAAGAAATGACTCATCGGAAAGAGATTTGACTTCAACGATGAAATCTCACAATTTTGATGACCTCGACAAATGTTATTTTTTGGAAGGTATAAACGTTGGACAAAGTGTATGGAGCCAATGGTCATATGAGATAATGACGATTCAAACGATTCTTCCATGGTACGATAATGTTTAGCATCATTATCTCATCTTGGAAAACCCAATTTAATTACAAGGTGTTTATTACTAGATTAAATAGATTTGGATTTTCAAAAGAACAATTTAAATCCAAAAAAAAACTATTTCCTATACAAGTTTCCTCTAACTTTCTCTTCGTTATAAATCTTAAACAAAAAACGGAAGTCAAATGCCTTTATAGATTTTTTTCTAGCTCAAACAAATAGCATTTTAATGATGGCACCTCTCAACTTAATTAGTTAACATGCTAGCAAATACAAAATACTGACTGACGCATTTAGTTTATATCAATTTATTTAAGGTTTTTTGTTTTGATTTCATTTAATATTCTTTCGTTTTTGTTAATATTCTAAACGGTAAACAAGTTTTTAAACAAAAGACACAGTTTACTATTCAAAACATGTGAAAATATTTGGTACAGAATAAAAGACTTAAGAAAATGAATATGAAATTTGTTCGATATTCAAATGCATATGGGATAGTCAGTTTTAAATTTAGAAGATTTAGATTGAGATTTTATTGTTTTACTTTCAAATGACAGGATTTAAAAGCAAAAGTGTTTGTGAAATAAAAATTTAATAACAGATTTCAAAACATTAAAATGATTTGCTCTAGATTCATGAGAGATAAATTGTTTGGATCAATGGTCGGTACTTATAGCCCCCAAGGGCCGAACTTTATCGTTTATTTGCCTGTTAAAAACACTAATGACAACAAAATACAAAATTTTAAAAAAAAATTTAAAATTTAAAAAAAAATGTAATCTTTTAAAAAAAAAATTCTTTAAAAAAAATCGACTTAAAAAATATTTTTCCCGATTTTGATCCATTGTCCGACTTACTATGACCTTATATACGCCGTTACTAAGGCCTTTGAAATATCTATCATTAGATATCCATATCATCTATAATAATGACGTAATAACCCAGATATACAGTGGTTGACTAAACAATGGAAACTTTTCCAAATATTCCATATGTAGCCCAAAATTTAAAATATTTTTTAAAATATTTTTTTTGTTTTTTAGTATTTTACTTGTATAGTTTTATTTATATAAATTAACTGAAAAACAAACAACATAATTAATTATATTCTGAAAAAAGGGAACAAAATTAAAAATATTCACTATTTCGCTACTGACAAAACAATGGAAACTTTCAAACTTCTGCAAGAAAGAAGTGTAAAACGAAAATAATATTTAAAAGAATGATGTAAAAAGCATTGTTTACAGTTATTTTATTTTTAAATTCTGGTAATTTTTCCCAATTTCTTTTTCTAAGTTTTTCGCATAATTGCTTTTTTTCAAAGTTAACGAAAATGGCTAAAGTTTAGTTTTGTGAAGACTTAAAAAATAAAATAATTAACGATTTTAAAGCTGGTTTAAAACAAAAAAGTATCTGTGACAAATATTCAATAAATAAATCAGCAGTTTCAAAAATTATAAAGAAATTTCTTGAGACCGGTTCTGTAAAAACTCAACACTTAGGTGGAAGACCTCGTAAGACTACTCCTAGACAAGATAATTTTATAGCGAGAGAGTTCAAGAAATTCCTAAAAATAACTCCTCGAGAGGTTGTTAATAGCCTAAAATTAGAAATAAGTACCCGAACAGTTAGTCGCAGGGTAAATGAGGCTGGTCTTGGTTGCTATCGTCCTGTGAAAAAAACACTCATTTCTAAAAAGAACTGTTCTGTTCCGTTCTCGTCTACAATTTGCCAGGGATAATTTAAACTGGTCGATACAGAAATGGAATACTGTCCTCTTTTCCGACGAATCCAAATACAATTTAAGAGGCAATGATGGGAGAAAATTTATAAGATCCAAAGTACACAAATAAGACTGTAAAGTTTGGCGGTGGCAATATTATGGTATGGGTATGTTTTTCAGGGCAAGGTATGGGCCCAATTCATAATATAAAAGATACCATGACAGGTATAGGATACAGAACCATATTAAACGATGTTATGTATCCATACGCTGAGGAAAATATGCCCCTAGTTTAGAGATTCCAACACGACAACGAAACACACCTCTAGGGTTATAACTGACTGAATACAATCCCATGTGGTATGTGTTTTGAAGTGGCCTGTCCAATCGCCAGATCTCAATCCCATAGAAAATCTATGGGAAATTGTAGATCGTAAAATAAGGACCCAAAAATACACCAGCAAGGAAGATTTATCGGAGGCGGTTATAAGGGAATGGCAGAATATTTCAAAGGAGACCATTGACTCTTTAATTGGTTCAATGCATCGTCGATGTGTAGCAGTTATAAAAAATAAGGGATACCCAACAAAATATTGATTTATTGCAAAGTTTAGACCATATTTGTTAAAATAATACCTAAGTTTTCATTGTTTTGTCAATGCCGTAATAAAGAAATCTTTTAATTTTTTTTCTCATTTTTAGAATTTAATTAATTATGTCCTTTGTTTTTTGTTAAATTAAAATACTACAAAAATGTTAAACATTTTTAAAAAATTATTTCAGATTTTAGGCCACTAATGAAATATTTGGAAAAGTTTCCATTGTTTTGTTTTCCATTGTAGTTCAAAAATAGGTTCAAAATCGAGGTTGTTTTGGTTTTTTCCTTATATCTCAGCCAATTGTGGGCCGAATATTCTCGATTTTAAATACCAATCGAACCGGGTATATAGCGGATATATTGATGTTTGAATCAAATATGTAAGTGATTTGAGGTCTACGGAAATTTGATTTCAGCATACAGACGGACTTACGGACATGGCTATATCGACTCTGCTATCTATAACGATCCAGAATCCAAAACTTTGTGGGGTCGCAAATGAAAAATGTGGAAATTACATACGGAATGACAAATTTATATATACCCTTGCCACTCATGGCGAAGGGTATAAAAATATTCAAAAGTAGATATAAAATGTCTGTCAAATCTTGTATCAATATATCAGATATACGTTCGAGAATCTGACCATAGATAACTGATACATGTATCAAATAAAACTTACCGTCTCTTGAGGCATGGTATTACAACTACGTAGTGGGAGTTTATAACGTAAGGGGCCGTCATGATCTCTGCAAAAGTAAAAATATTAATTTAAATATTGCCCATGATTCTTAAATATTTAATAAAAAGGGGACCTTCACCGGATTTGTAGAATTGCAACAATTTATTGTTTTAAAAATATTTTCTTCAATACTTTGACAAATTAAACCTCTTCTCACCTATATTCCGTTAGACATGTTGAATTCTTTGATAAACCCTTTGGATATATCATGCCACTAAATAGACTATTTTCATGATTTACTGGAGCATCCTTGATGGTTATTAGCATGGAACCCGATAAACATTTTATTCTAACCGTTGGCTCTATGGTGGGTTTCGTTGATGAGCTCTCAATTTCTTCCAATTCAGCAAATAGATCTTCTGTAATAATTAATTAAAAAACACAAATCAATTAATTAATTAAGTTCAATTACTGTTATCGGTCATAAATATGAGTCATTTGTAAATAAAATTCTTTGTTTATATTTGTTATGTCTAGTCGTATTGACAAATACAAGTGTTTACTGATGTAATGGAATTTTATACACAATTGACTCTTTTTAATCTTATTTTATGTATAAAGTGGCAATTGTTTTGTCACAATGCTAATGCTTCAATTGTTTAAGTAGCCAATAACTAATATAATAATTATAAGTGGAAATGAGACAATAAAACTAGATAACATTTTTTGTGTTTGTAATGCGGTGTTTCGAAATTATTCTATTACAGTGGGACTGTTGTTTAAAACGTTTAAAAATAAATCTATATTTAGCATTTTTCTATTGAAAATTGGTTTAAACATAAAATTAATTTCTATTATTAAAAATTAAGATTTTGATAAAAAGATAATTTTTAGTGAAAAAGATGATATTACTATCCCAAACGTGACACAGTTTGTAAATCAAAATAAAATGTTTAGTGTGATTATTATGTGTAAGAACTTGTTTTTTAATTAAATCCCCTAAATTTTAATTTGAATTAATAGTTTCAGTCCCTTTATTATGGTCTTATCCACTGTCCTGAACGCGACATTCGTATGTCTTTGTAGTGAAAAATAAAGAATTGTGAACAATTTGTTTTCTTATTTACATTTTTCGATAGCCTATTTGTAGAACTATGTTTGGTGCAAAATATAGGTTTTGATAAGCCGAACGAGACAAAAAATAGAACTCGTTTTCGTCTGGCTCTAGCAAAATGCAAAAATCAGAGAATTGGAACATAATTTGTAACCGTTTGAGCTGCTTTTAGGATCTAATCCCAGCACCAAGTGATAAAAAAACAAAATATTAAAAAAGATGCACTAACGATCGCGAACGTGACACACTTTGAAAATTATTAGATGTAGTAACATGCCTTTTAGTTAAATTCCCTAAATTTTGATTTGAATTAATATTTTCAGCCACTTTATTAGAACAACCACGAAGTGCTGAGAACTAACGATGATTTAGGTACCGGAACGCGACACTATAATAAAATAAAATGAAAAATTTACCGTTAAACGGACTTTCTTCGGCCTCTTTTATTTTTTTATAAATATTTAAACAATAAATACTAAAGAGAAAATATTATAAGTATTCAAGAGCAAGAAAAAAATGGATTTTGTGCTGGCGGCATTATCGGTTAAATATGTTTTTGAGAACGACGTTGGGCGTGGCAATGGCAAGCACTATAGGCCGATGATTACCAACGGCATGTGATTTCAACAGGACGTTGCAGCGTACCAGACAGTTCATCCCACATTGGACATTCTGTAGTAGCAATTTGAGGGCTCGGTCATCTCACGTGGAGGTGGTGTGAACTGGCCACCGAGATCGTGGCATTTGACTCCATTAGACCTTTTCTTGTGAGATTGGCCAGACCATCACCGTCAACGACGAGCGCTATAGGTCCATGCCACACAGCTCATGCCACATTGGTTATTATGCATGACCGATTTGAGGGCATGGTCATCTCACGATTTGACCCCGTTAGACTTTTTCATGTGGGGTTTTCTTAAATTGCAGGTCTAGGCGAATAAGACACAAAACACAGCGGCCCTCAAAGCCAAAATAAGCCTGACTTGTGCGACAGAATCATGGAAAATTGGACATTTCGGATGAGCGCCACAATGGCATCGATAGGCCTTTCAAACGAATAAAAATATTCGATGATATCTCACATAAACTTTACATTATTTAAATTTAAAAATAGGAAGCGCTTAATTAAGCACCCTTTACCATAAAAATTTTGACATGTTTTTAATACATATAATGTTAGAAAAAATCCTGTTTTTAATACATATAATGTTAGAAAAAATCCTGTTTTTATGAACATTTTTATTTAAGGTCAAGGTGAACATGGAACCCCCTGTCTATACTAGACAAATATTTATCATAACAATTAATGATGTTTGTTGTCCACACAAAGTTGTCTGAGCAAAAGCACTAACAATTTTGTCATAACGAAGCAATAATACTAATAAATAGGGACTATACCTGATAATTTTTTTTTTTTAACAATCATTTTGAAGTTTATCATGACAAAAATTTATCAGGTATAGACAAGGGGTTTGGAATAACAAAAAAGTACCTATAGGAAGACGAAAAGTACCACTAGGGCCCTTTTTCCTTATGTTTTACTTCATTAAAATACAAAGCAGCTATATTTTGTGTTTGCTAGGTTTATTAGTTTAAAAATTAGTAAACGATCCGGTAATATTTAGGTCCCCTACTTATCTGAGCAATTTTTTTACAAAACAGAAGTGGTAAAATGACAAATTAAAGTTTCAACATATTTTTCAAAAATTGCTCCACTGTACCTTATTTATAAATTAATATAAACATCATGACTATATTTTTAATGTTAACAATTTTGTTAATTAGTTTGTACGAAAACTAAGCGGATTCCCCTATAAAAACTGGAAAAATTATAATAAAATTCAACATTATTCCGGAGAACTACAACTGGACAACAACTGAATATTTAGAATATTTAAACAAATAGCATTTAATTGTTACTAACTTCATCATGAATAAAAGGTAAAGTAAAGTGAATAGAATAAACGATAAAGGCCTTATTCATAGAGAAATAAACATAGATCGGAAGCTCTACTGTCAAAGGCCTAACTCATTTGTCAAAAACATAAGTGGTGAGAATGAATTAGTAAATAAAATAATGTGAAAACAAAATCAACACTCATATGTGTGATTATTTTGAGTAACATGTTTGTTTGATTTTTTTTTCTAGTTTCCGTTCTATGTCTGTTTCTCTAAGGCCTTATTCATAAACAAATTATAATGGCCTGATTTAGAATCACGAAAGGAAAACAATTTTAAAATTTTTTTATGAAAATCTCTCAGTTTTTAAATAATTTTTGGGGGTTTTTCATACAAAAATATTAAAATTGTTTTCCTTTCGTGTTTCTGAATCAAAGTTTTATAACAAATATTTCAAGGAAATTTTGTTTTTATTAAACTTGGCTAAATATTATTGTTGTTAACTTATAAACATGTTACTCTTCCAGCTTATTGACTCTAACAACTTTAACTGCCCTATTGGCTGTGGCCTCAGCTCAAATTGTTTCCAAAGGTGCCTGCCCTGAGAATGTAAAGGTTGTGGAAGATTTTAATGTTGAAAAGTATTTGGGTAAATGGTATGAATATGCCAAATATCCAGTGTATTTCGAAGCCGATGGCAAATGTATATCGGCTGAATATTCCTTAAACTCTTCGGGCCTTGTTAATGTTAAGAATGCTTTGATTAATGAAAAGTAAGTAATTTTTATTATTGCTATTGTAAGCATGTTTAAACATGTTTTTCTTTTTTATGATTTTAGAACTAATGCCAATTCCGATATCTTGGGTACTGCCACTTTGATTTCGAATGCCAAATTATTGGTTAAGTTCCCCGTTTCACCTGTTATCACTGTTTCCAGTAACTACTGGGTTTTGGATACCGATTATGACAACTATACTGTGGTGTACTCCTGCACACCTGTGACAGAAAATACACATGCCAGTAAGTTTTTGACTTATTGAATTGTTTTCCTACATCAAATGTAATATATTTCTTTTATCTTTTAGCCATTGTTTGGATTTTGACACGCCAACCTCTTCCCGAGCCAACTATCATTGAAAAGGCTGTTAGTGTTTTGAAAACTAATGACATCTCTTTGCAGGATTTGAAAATTACCAACCAAATTTCATGCAATGAAGAAACTGCTTAAATTTGAAGCATACAGCAACAAGTTTAATGTTTGAATTTTGAATTAATTGTCTTTTTTGAGAAAAGAAAATAAATAATTATGGTTGTTGCAACCATTAAAAATCTTGCATAATTACACAGAAAATATGTTTTATAATTGTTACAAGTTTATGATGTAAATACATGTATCAAATTTTTAATTGGTCATAGAAGATTAAACCTTTAAGGAACAGCAAAAATATAAAAATCAGCCTCTTAAGTTTAATAATTTAATTCAACACCAGAAGTTTATTTAATCTCCTCTCTAAACTTTACACATACACTTTTCAATTCTAGTAAAAGTTAATCTGTAGATTAGCTTAACACTTTCCTCTCCATTTACAAAACATATGTATCTACATATTTCTTCTCTAATGGGTTAATTTTTTAAAAGTAGAAATCACACATTCCTTTTTTCCTTCAACGAAATCGAATTTCTTATTATTCTTTGACCATCTTCAGTTTATGGCAAATTTTTGCCAAAGCCATGTTGTTTTCCAATACCTCTCGTACACAGGTTTGTAATTAAAATAATTTATACCCACCATAAATTAAATTACTTGTATTTTATGGCCAATATAAAAGAGCAAAAAGAACAAGAAAACGACGGCGTTGAAGCACAAATTGCTGTTGTAAAATGTAAAATGCTAACGAAGCGGAAAGAAAATTAGAGAATGCAACAAGGTAGGTAGGACGAGAGGTTCAATGATCTGAAAATAAAGAAGGTTTTATTCAAAACGCCTGTGAAGAATACGCAAAGTACGTTTTTAATAGACTACTACAATACTACTTGCGAATAGTTATTTGGTTTTAATTATTAGATAGGTCCTTATATTTTTTGATCTTTGGAGCTCCTAAGGTCTTGACTTGTTCTACGTTTACATTTAGAGCTTGCAGTTTTGGGTCAAATTAGAATAAAAATGATCAATTAAAAATTGTTTTTGTAGTTCGCTGTATTGGAATTTAAAATGACGTATTCGTAAATTAGCTATCCAAAGGAACAATCATAAATTATATATTAGAAAATTCTTAATTTCTGATTCCAAAATAAATATACGGGATTTACAATAGTTTTTAATAACTTATATGTCATTTTGAAGGCAACATGTCTGTCATTTATTCTCACTTAGTTACCCCCTGTCTATACTTGACAAATATTTTTCATAACAATGACGTTTGTTGTCAAGACAAAGTTGTCTGTGTAAAAGCACTAACAATTTTGTCATAACGAAGCAATAATACTAATAAATGGGGACTATACCTGATAATTTTTTATTTTGACAACCATTTTGAAGTTTATCATGATAAAAATGTATCAGGTATAGACAGGGGGTTTTTGAACATTATAGTATAAACAACAACTTTTTTTTTTGTTTCGAAAATGTCGAATTTTTTACCAACAAAACGTCATATGCGGGAAGTTTTGCTTTACTACTTTAATTTGAAAAAAAAAGTGCAAATGAAGTACTCCAATTGCTCACCAAAGCTTATGGTGAATGAGTTTCATCAGTTTCAATGTGCGAGAGATGTTTGTGCGGCTCAGAAGTAGTGATTTTGACATAAAAGACAAAGATCGCCCAAGCCAGCCAAAAAAATTTGAAGACCAAGAATTGGAGGCATTATTCCATGAAGATTGTTGTAAAACTCAACAAGAGCTCGCAAAAAACCATTGGGAGCTACACAAGCAGCTATTTCTAAACGTTTGCGAGCAGAAGGATTCATAGAAAAACAAGGAAATTGGGTAACATACGAATTGTAGCTGAGAGACCTTGAAAGACGAATTTCTATGTCTGAAATGCTGCCTGAAAGCTATAAAATTTTTTTGCACTGAATCATTACTTGTGATGCAAAAAGGATCCATTACGATAACCCGAAGCATAAGAGATCGTATGTGAAGCCCGGCTAACCAGCTGAATCGACACCAAAGCCAAATATCCATGAAGCAAAGGTAATCCTCTGTATTTGGTGGCAGAAAAAGGATCTTAAATGCTATGAGCTGCTGAAATCTGACCAGACCATCACATCTGTACCGAACGCAACTGATTCGTTTGAAGCGAGCATTTGCCGATAAAGGCACAGAATATGCGGCCAGAAAGAAACCCTAATATTCCATCATGGCAACGCTCGGCCTCATGTTGCAATACCTGTTAAAAAGGATTTAGAATGAAGTGGTTGGGAAGTTTTGCCTAAACCGCTTTATATTTTCTGCCGTCCGTACCATACACCACCATAGTGGGGAGGGTATAATGCGTTTGTGTTTGTAATCTCCAAAGATATTAATCTATCACCCACCTTAAAGTATACCGATCGGCTTAGAATCATTTCTGAGTCGATTAAATAATTTCCGTCCATCTGGCTGCCCATCTAAACCTTGTGCGCAAAGTACTGGTCGGAATTTTGAAGATATTTTAATAAAATTTGGTTCATACAATTTTTGTCCATGTCCGTCTGTATTTTGAAATCATAGCCCCCAAATAACTAACATATATGATTCATATATCAATAAAAACCGGGTCGGTTGCTATTTAAAATCGACAAAATTGGCCCACAAATGGCTGAGATATAAGGAAAAAACAGGGACAACCTCGATTTTTGCCCTATTTTTGATCTATATCTGGATTACTAAGTCATTAATATAGACAATATGGATATCTAATGATAGATATTTCAAAGTCCATTGCAACGATGTATATAGGGCTATAGTAAGTTGGACCTACAATGGGTCAAAATCGGGAAAAATATTTTTTAACTCGAATTTTTTCATCAACAAAATTTTTTTTTGTCATACATACTTTTTATAAAAAATTTGTTTTTTTATAAATAAAAAAAAAATGAAAAAAACTTTTTTTAAAAAAAATTCAAAAAAAATTAAAAAACAATTTGGAAAAATAAAATTTTTTTAAAATTTAAAAACAATTTAAAAAAAAAATAATTTTGATTAAATAATATTTAAAAAAAATATATTTTTAAGTATAATTTGGTGAATGGTATATAAGATTCGGCACAGCCGAATATAGCTCTCTTACTTGTTTGTACTTATGTTTGTTTGCTTAAAATACATACATTTACATTTGTTTAAATATTTTGACAAAAAAGCGTGAACACTAAAAAATCGAATTTGTCTTCCCTTTGAATAAATATTGATCTTAGAAAATTAGTTAAGAAAATATCGCATTATTATATTTTTGACATTGTTTGCTCTTATCAAAGTGATCTAAGCACCCGTCTTGACAAGACATCAATTCACAAACCGAACAATTTTTGTCCGCACATGAATTTGTCTGTGTGGACAACTCGTGTCGATGTTATGTTCTTGTTCGCTCAACTATATCTGGCATAAAATTGCAAAATTTTACACAAAATACCGCCATTTTAAAAAAATACAAAAATACGCAAAACGATGCCCCATCAAAACGAGGGCTAAGATCAAATAAACATTTACTAAATAGATAAAGCGGTTAGGTTTTTTTCTCAAATATTTGATCAATATACAAAGGACACAATAAGGTTCCAAAATAGACAGAATAGTATTTTTGAAAACCAACACAACAATGCTACAGCTAACTTATGATAGATTTTTTTAGCAAGTAGTACGCTCTTTTTTAATCCCAAAGTTATACCCTAAATCAGCATGAAATAAATTAACTAATTTCCTTTTATAAACAAGTTCCACAAGTTCCTTTAGGATTTGAACTTTTTTCTTTCAACTTTTTTTTTTCATCACAGTCTAATTTATTTTTAAAACGCATTCAAAATAACTTAAATAAATTCCAATTTATTTTAACCAGCCATAACATAAAATTGGTGGTAGATTTCTCTTTTTCACTACCTATTGTAGCAAAAAGAAACCAATCTTTTGCACAAAAAAAAACCTAAGGTTTTTCATACAGCTTATAGCTCAAAAAAATTATAAGTAGAAACAAATCAGCGTTTCTAAATCATTCTCTGAACCCAACTAACTAATCAAGGAAGTTAGTTGTTGGGTTGCATGATTTCTAAAAGGCAGCAGCAACATCTAAAATCTAAATAGTAAATACATATCTAACATGTATAACAAATTTCCATTAAATCCAAACATAAACACAGCAGTATTGAGCTTTGTATTCTTACAACTTCATCATCAGCTTTAATTACAATGATGATGGTGATGAGGATGATGATGATGATTTTAATAACAAAACTATCAAGCAACTAAACAACCTTCTATGGGCTTCTGTGGCTTTTTATTTAAAAGTTAAGTCATATACACATGTGAGTAAGTTTGTACGGATTTGTTTAAAGAGTTTAAAGACGCCAAGAACTTTAAGCATTGCCACAAAAATGTTGTCTAACCAGGAAATGTTGCAAAAAACAAAAAAAAAGAAGAAAAAAAAAACACAAAACAATAAGAAGACAGCACCGCACAAAAAGAACATGAAGATACACCACGAAACCTTAGGCATAACATTGGCATAAATGTGTCTGTCTGTCTGACTTTCAGACGGCCTGCTTGCCAACCAGCCAGCCTTTTGGCGAGTAGCTTGTGTTATTGTATGAGTATTTGTTACTTTAAGCCCAATTGCAATTCTTGATTCCTCGGTGTGCTGTTAGTTTGTGCCACAAAAAGGTTGTTAACGAACAGAAACTGCAAAAAAAAAAAATAAACTGAATAGAACAAAACAGCACAGCGTTGCTAAGAAGGTTCAAGAAACTCTGGTGGCCCAAAACCGTTTTAATCACATGTACCTACCTACCTACATATATGTATAATGTTAACTCTTTAAGGGGTTTTGGGAAATTCTTCACATAATTTTCAAGATTTAGTTAGGACGTTTTTGAATATTTCGCTTTAAAAATATTTATCTTAAGATTTCTATACATTTTTATATGACTCAACTTAATTTTATGCTCTTGAGCTAAAAATTTTGTCTGCAAGGGTTCAATTCAACTCATATATTTTAAGAATTGTGAGAATCCATATCAAAACGGACAAAAAATTGCTATTTTCGGATTTGCCATCTTCGATTAATGAAATTTACCACACATATTACGATTCCAAAGGGTTTCTCAAATCAATGACATCTTCATCAAAATCCCATTTCATTTCAAAAATATCGCGATTTCAAAATTGAAAAATTTGTTAAAATTGTCTAAAATTATATGCACATAATTGCCCATAACTTCATTTTAAAGCCAAAGATAATGTCCATAAAATGGTGTTAATAAAATTGTTTACTTCCCGAAGGTTAAAGGTCAATTTTCAGAGTATATATTTCAAAGTAAAAAATATCAAAGATCGCGGTGATAAAAATTAATGAAGAACACGGTATGAGGACATCTAAACTCTCTGCTATATTCGTACAAAAAATTTGGATGGAGACTCGATTAGTTCAGGAGTTATAAGGAATAACGTTATTAAAAGTACTTTTTTTCATATAAAGAAAAATTTAATAAAAATTTAAAAAAATAAAAAAAAATTATAATCGTTGATGGTAATTTCGTAAGTAGAAATTTATAACCGGTTATGGCCAATAAGGCTAGGTTGTTGAAAATAAATAAAAAAAATAAATTCGACTGCTGTCCGCTTTCACATGGATCCTCCCAATGGTTTTATTCGTTAACTTTAAACTTTTTATTACTTTAAAATACATTTCGTAATTAATTTTAGGTTGCTATTTGCTTTAAAAAGTAATTTTTTTAGGTTAGGGTTTCTAAACGGAACACATTTCCAGAGAATGTGTTTTTTTAAATTTTTGTCGGTACATTTCGTGAATTTATTTACACTATTTCTTATTAAAGTTACATATTAGTTCCGCACATATAAAAAAAATTCCCTGTGATTTGCTGTTGTATATTCATTGATTTTCTTCAGTTGACAACCAAAATTTATCAACCACAACAGAAAAAAAATCAACTGAAACACTATTTGCTCTGTGTGACGGAAACCGAAAAATGTTTATTTAAAATAGGAAAATTAGAGCATTAGAAATTTAGAGCAAATAATGACAATAATAACAGTCTGATATGAAAATGTTCTCTTTCGAATTTTTTCTAAACTGTGTAATTTTGATAAAAGAAAAATCCCTACAAAGTTTAAATATTCTGGATCGTTATATATAGCGGAGTCGATATAACCATGTCCGTCTCTATGTTGAAATCACCTTTCCGTAGTCCGCAAATAACTTACATACATAATTCATACATCAATATATCCGCTATAGACCCGGTTCAGTTCAGAGAAAATCGGCCCACAAATTGCTGAGATATAATGAAAAAACTAAGACGACCTCTATTTTGGTTCTATTTTTTATCTATATCTAGATTACTAAACATTAATATAGACAGTATGGATATCTAATGATCGATATATCAAAGTGCTTACCAACGACGTATATAAGGCCATAGTAAGTTGGACCTATAATGGGTAAAAATCGATAAAAATATTTTTTAACCCGAAATTTAAAAAAAAAAAAAAAATTGTCATCAATTCATTTTCAAAAATTTTAAAAAATAAATTTAAATTTTGAAAACAGAATTAAAAAAAAAATAAATTTTGTTTACCTAAACATATGTATTTAAAATATGTATTTTAAAGTATAATTTATTGAAGGGTATATAAGATTCAGCACAGTCGAATATAGCTCTCTTACTTGTTTTTTTAATAACGTATGCGGAATGAAATTGCAACAAAAATTTGACACTGGCCAGAGGAAAAAATATATGAGATATTAGTGTTTTAGGACTTATTTTAAATTACGTTATGTTTAGCCTTAATACTTTCGAACCCCATTTGAAATTCTGGCTTTTAGTTATCTCAAAATGTTAACAAAAAAGAACTACCTTGAAATAACATTTGTAATTTTTTCCACATTTTATCAATTATTATCGGGATCAATTTGTTATATAGTGGCAGAGAAGTGGACTTTTTTGTAAGTAAATAAACCTATTATTGATAAGATTTCCAAAGTAGAACATAATCTTTTTTCTAAAAAAATATATATGGAACTTAATCAATCAGATGTAAATTAGAAGTTTTGACTTTTTTGGTATTTGATTTGACCATCAATTCTAATGCAATTTTATTCCGCATACGTTAGTTCTAATTCTTTTCATTTATTCTCCGTTAGTTATTGATCATTATAGAGTAGACAACAAAGTCAAATCGACATCAAAGCCAAATATTCATGGCGCTAATGTAATTCTCTGTATTTTGTGGAAGCAAAATGTTAATACCTATTATTAGCTGCTAAAATCTGACCACACCATCGCAGGGAACTTGTGTCGAACAAAACTGATTCGGTTGAAGCGAGTATTGGCCGAAAAACGCCATCACGACATTGCTCGACCACATGTCCTAATACCTGTTCTCATAGTGAAATCCGGGTGCTTAAAATTAATTTTTGAGCTATGGTTTCTTCGGCAAAGTTTCTTGGAATAACCCATAGAACAAGAATAGCAATGTGCATAAGTCACAAAAATTAGTAAACAAATCGAGGTAGTTGTGGC
Source organism: Calliphora vicina (assembly GCF_958450345.1). Taxonomy (NCBI): domain Eukaryota; kingdom Metazoa; phylum Arthropoda; class Insecta; order Diptera; family Calliphoridae; genus Calliphora; species Calliphora vicina. The sequence continues at coordinate 95,466,687 of NC_088784.1, read as the reverse complement.
TTTTATATCAGCCATTTCTGAACCGATTTTCCCGATTTTAAATAGCAATCTAACCAGGACTATACCTGAGATATTAATGTATATTTTATGTTTGTAAATTATTATGGGTGCTTTGGAAAGTTGATTTCAACAGATAAACAGGCAGCTATATCGACCCCGCTATTATTAATGAGGCAGAATATGGTTTCGCAAATGAAAAATGTGGAAATTTCACACGGAGTGACAAACTTATATAAATGGTGTTTTTTTATAACTAGAAATAGTGAATTGATTATAAAGGGTGTTTTTTTATAGAGGCGGAGAACTTCAACTTTTAGTTGAAATAAAACCGAATAACGTTTTTAATATCCAATTGGCTTTATTAATTAGATAATTTTATGGCATTAATGTTTAAATATGATTTTGGGCAAGTGGCAATAACTTGGAAGTAAAATTTTCACACACACTTCATTTGCAAATTTTGGTCAGAATTAAAACACACTTTTTGTTACAAACTGATGTCATCAAACTGAACTGCCGCATTTAGAGAGATGATAATCGTCAATCCATTGTCGAAACACCATTACATCTAGAAAAACTCACTGTTTGAGGGGCTTTAACTCTTTGCGGTTAAGTGGTCACTTTACTAACCACCTTTTCTATAGTCTTTAAAACATAATTTATTGGCATTTTGCTAAACAATTATATTTTTTGAAGTCATAAGTTAGGTTCCATGGGTAGCCACTCTTCAAGCAGCTCACTTGGGTCCATTCAAATCTGATCATAGTTTATGTTTTTTTTTTTTTTGCAAAACTTTGCCGTCAGGTTGCTCTTATTAGATAAATATATGTTTTTGAAAATATTGTAAACCGCAGTTTTTTAAGAGACTTTCGCACATTCAATAAAAAAAGCACAGAGTGTTTTTTGTTCATCGAATTCAGTGGTACTTTGCTATTTCGTTTGTTTGGTCAGAAAATTTAGTCAAAAAATTCGATTTAAAAAAAAAAATATTTTTAATGCCAACCGCCACGGTGGTTATTAAACTAACCACCCCACTCCACAAAAAACCTTGAAATGGGGTGGTTTTTTATGTTTTGATTTATTTTTCTTACTTTTTATAATAAACTAATCTTGATTAAAGTAAAAATGCAATTGTTTTGATTTTAAACTTATATACAAAAAAGCGTAGCTGAAAGAGTTACACGTTTTCTCTGTTTTATTTCAAGTTAAAGTTCTCCTCCGAAAACATCCTTTCTAACCTTACCACTCATTAATCTTTTAGCCAATTCTTTATTTCTTGCTATAAAATGGTAATTTCTCTATAAGAATTCTATCTATACAATACTTCTGTGATATTTTATACTTTATCTGTTTGAATAGCTTGACCTTCATGGGTTAAATTGTAGCCATATATTGTATTTTTCTCCAATATCATTTTATGTTTCTTCTCTAACTTTAAACTTAATCTTGATGATCTTTTTTTTCAGCCATAAAATATTCATTTCTTGCCAAAACTTCTTTGGTATGTGATGGTGATGATGATCTTGTGACATTTTTTTTTTCTTCATTCTTCTTTATTTGTAAACTAACAGTGGCTGCTTTGTACCTTTAGCAGGGCTCTTATACAATGGAATACATGGTTTTATTTCATTCGTGTTTAAAGATATTTTTCCTTCTCTACTAACTCATTTTTTTTTTGTTTGGTTTCGTTTGATTTGTTGTTACCATCTTGTGTGGATGTTGTTTTTGGATTCAATGTCATTAACGTTGCATGATGTTAAATATTACAGGCAACTTTTTATTTTATTTCTTTAATATTTATTTTAAACTCATACAAAGTGAATTTCTTCCGCATTTGGAAGAGGCCGCACCTCTTACATATTGCATCGAGGAAATAAAGAAGCAACAGAGCAAAAGACGCAGTACAATTGTGATGATATGATGATGCTGGAGTTGTATAAGATGACGGCAATATGATTTATAGGATTTTCTACATGATTTAATAAGTTATGAAAGGATGCTTTCGTGTGTGATTTTGTAAGAAAAAAAAGCCAAAATATTATGAAATATAGGGGAGTTTATTAACAATAGAAAACTTGAAGATTTTAGGTGAGTTTTATAAGAAAAATCTAAATATTTTTTTGTGGATTTAAACACATCATAAATAAGAGGGAAATGCATATAACCAGGCTGTTCAATATGTGAGTTTTAAAATGTATTACAAAGATACATTTATGCAGCAAATAATTTGTTTCAATTAAAAATTTTTAATTGATTTTCAATTTAATAACGTCTGTCTTTCAGTTTAGCTTAAATTAGTTTTAGATATTGAATTTCAAAATCTGACCCTACAAAAATTAAAAAAAAAAATCTGGTTAATAATTTATCACCTACACTAATATATGCTTTTAAAATTAATATTTAATTTGCCCTTGAATTAATTAACCATATAGCAATAAACCACATCTTCAATTAATCACTTTAAATGGCAAGTCTTACTAAATTTGCCTTAAAACATATTGATTTGCCAAATACCTGCAAGCACTCAATTTCCAACACTCTCTGAATGTGGTTTAAACTAATTTAATCTTTAGCAACGTAAAACAATTACAAAATTGTAAAAGAAAAACACAAAATCCAGCAAATATGTAAAGAAAAATGCAAACTAAATAAAAAGCATTAGTAAACTTTAACTATTTGTGACCATATACTATTTACATGCTTACTGGTAAATGTAACATTTCTTGCAAAAACCACAAAAGCAAAAAATAAACCTGAATAACTAATTCACAACATACAGCAAAGCAGCTCCTCGTATAACTATGAATGTGCATAAATATGTTTGCATGAATGTGATTAAAAAAAATGAATTTGTTGCAATAAAAAAATAATGTATTTCAAAAAAGACCACACCATATTACCATTCACTTTTTGGGGGGTACAATTAAACAACAAAAACAAACATAACATTTAAGCAACAAAAAAAATATGTATTGAAAATATTTTTAAATTAAAGAAAATGACTCATGATATTTTTCTATAAAGTATTGTAATTAAGCTAAATTTTCTATATTAATTAAAAAAATTTAATATAAAATAAAATTTATTTCTTGTTTAATTTACAAAATCAATTCAATTCGCTCAATTTTCCTGATAGAGTTAAAAACGAAAGACTTAAGGCACACACATAATCGCTTTGTTTACAAAATCGCTCTCTGCTTCTTTTTACGAGAGTGTAAAACGAAAGACTTAGGACATAAACATAATTTACAGGGATGCATAATTAAGTACTTTAATAAGGAGTTACATATTACGATTTTTTGGAAATTGAATAAAATTCAGTAAGATATATATTTTATTGGAATAATTATTAGTGGTTATTTTGTCGAACGTTTATTCCTGATTAATATTCTTAATTATTTAGGCTCAAGTTCATTAAATTGATTTCCTTAGAAATACAATTTATTTTATTAAATTTTCATAATTTGTAAAGACTACTGAAAAAGTAATGGAATGGGATATATATTTTATGACTTAAAAATGCGGGATTTTTTCAAATGTCTAGCTTTTATTTTGAAACAAATTGAGACTTTTTGATTGGAACGGAATAGTGACCCTATAATTCTGAAAGGGCATGTTGAGTACATAATTTTTGTGGAATAAACTTATAGTCCAGCTGGTCTAAATTTTTTTTATAGTGGGTCAAAGTTTTAATTTTTTGATCGAAGGTAGCATTATACCAACTGAAAAAAATTTTGAAAGTTAATGTCTGAGAGAATTTTTATTGTCAGAATTATATTGTGGAATTTTATGGAGATAATTTTTGTGGAAGATCTTAACCCTCTATCTCTTGCCTTTAGGGGTCAATTTGACCCTTTTTAAGAGAAAATCCAAAAAAGTCCTTTCAAAAAAGACATTTAAGGATTAAAATATTCTACGAAAATTTTTGCAGGAAAATTTAAGTGGGGGTCACTAAAGATACAAAAGTTGTAAATAGAGCGCTTTACGCTTAATTATCAAAATTGCAAGCAATCACGGGTCTCACATTTTTAAAAAAAATCGCCAAAATTCAAGTTTGATTCGAATGAGGTGAAATTTAAAATAGTCCTTAAGGAGATCTACCAAAAACGTGCATACTTATGTAAGTTATCTCTTCTAGTTCAAGAGATATTTAGGTTTATTTATTTGTTTTTAATTCTGCTCGATCATTTTTGGTTTTTAGATATGGCGGCCCTATGGAGGGTCGAAATTTTTTTTAGAAATATCAGCTACGACAGTTATCTCGTACCTATAAAAAAGTTACATGCATCAAAAGTTGGAACATGTAAAATGGGAGTATTTTTCACGTTTTTACCCAAAAAAGTCCCTATATTTTTTCTTTTATAGAAACAAATTTTCTTCGGGACTATATAAAATTTGTATATGATCCAAAAAGAGAACCTAATGCAAAGGCCTGTAAAGTAAAACTTTGCTCACTTAAGCCTCCAAACATATCCAAACTTTGCCAATTTAAAAAAAAAAATTTGGTTTGAGTAAACAATTCTACAAAGGCAAAGCTCCGAAAAACATTTTTCTTTTAAAATTTCAATAATTTATATTTTTGAGTGATTTTCGGAAGTGGGCCTTATATGGGGGCTATGACCAATTATGGACCGATCACCATGAAATTAGTTCGTGTGATTTATGTCTATATGAAAGTTTACGATGTTGAATTTTGTGAGTATACCAAAATTTTTAAGCGTTTTATGCACGTTAAATTGATTTTCGGAAGCGGGTCTATATGGGAGCTATGACTAATTATGGACCGATCGTAACAAAATTTGGTGACATGAATTTTGTATATATAAAACTTATTTGGAGCGCAATTTGTGGAGATACATTTATAAATTAAACATTTATGACCGATAAAGTCCAATTTGGGAAGGATATTTGTATGGGGGCTAGGTGAAATAATGGACCGATTTCCGCCAGTCCTTGGGCCAAAAAAATAATATGTACCAAATTTGATCGAAATATCTTCAAAATTGCGACCTGTACTCTGCGCACAAGGTCGACTCAGAAAGTGATTCTAAGTCGATCGGTATACTTTGAGGTGGGTGTTAGACTAATATTTTTGGGCGTTACAAACATCTGCACAAACGCATAATACCCCCCCACTATGGTGGTGTAGGGTATAAAAATTGCTAGAAATGGGTAAAACCCAAAATAACTGAAAATTCATACTTCAGTTTACTACACCATTTCCAATTGCATTTCAGAAGTATCTCATTGTATTTATATTATAAATGGTAGGCTCACATATCATATTTAGACAAAAAAATCTCGACTTAAAAAAACACGAGTTAGGGCCTTTCTATATTAAAGTTAAGGAAATGCAAAATCGATTTCTGAATATGTGTTATATATGCTTTGGAAACAATTTCACAGCCTGTTTTCATAAAACAAAAAATATTCTCAACAGAATACATAATAATTTTCTTTTAAAAGACTGTTTTCATTTGATAAAAAAAATTAAATTATTTTTTTTTTTTTTTGAAAAATTTCCAAACAGTTTCAAGAAAAGTTTAAAATAAAAATCTTCTAGCTAGCTTAAATCTATCGATTTTTTATAGCTAAATGAAAGTCAAATAACTACCTTGATTATTTACAAAATCAATTTTCATGGCTCAATTTTCGTGAGAGTTATAATAGAAAGACTTAAAGAACATACATTTTCGGTTTGTTTTCAAAACGGCTCTCTCTGTTTATTTCCCTGAGAGTATAATACGAAAGACTTAAGACATAAACTAGATTGTTGTTTGTTTTAATTCAGGGATGAAAAATTAAGTACTTTATGACATACAATACTTTTGGTAGAAAATCATCAGGACTGGACAAAATATCAGCAAAAAAAAGTTAAGAAAACGAAAAAAAATAATATTGAATGCGATTTAACAAAAATTCAAAAATATTTTAAAGTAGTTAGAGTGAAATATCTTATCTTATATAGACAAATATTGAAAACAATTTATGTTAAAAAAATTAACATGAAATTTTTTTTTTAATATGAATGTTTTCAAATGTTTTGTTTTACAAAATTAGGTCATGAACTGTTTGCTTATTTCCATAAAATAATAAATCTTTAGTTTATTTTCATTTTGCACTTACTTGTTGTTGGTATTTGGGCACCCTTTGCTGTTAACAGGACTATAAACTGTAATTGTATAAAAAATAAAGAAATTATAAAGAAAAATATTTATTTTAGGACTTGCACTTTAGCATTATTGTTTATACTTACAAATATGTGTAATGAGGTGCAAAGTTTAAATGTGGAGGAGACCATGTTGCCTGCAAAAAAAAATAAGGAAAACATTATTAATTTAATTTATCAAACTTTAAAAGATTTGTTAATTTTAATTTGTTTTTTATATAATTTATAAAAAAAAATCGCATTAAAATTAATGAATAACAAAACATTAGGGATAATAACATTAAATATAAAAACAAAAATCATATATTTCACACCCATACTTTACAAATATTTTAATAATATTTTGTAAAATGTGTATTTTTCTCTGAACTCCCCTATTAATTGGTTTTTTCTCATACCATGCCAAATCTTATTTAACACATTTTTGTTTTTGCTTTCTTTCTTTTCTTTATCTTCAGACAAGCTCTAATGACTTTTTGATTGTCTGCTGGCTTTATAGTGCGCCAGCATTTCTTTTTGACGGACAAAATTATGTTTAAAGAAACGTGTGTTATTTCTGTTTCTTTCATTTCAAATGGGAACAACCTATTTAATAAGAAATTGTGGTTAATGTTTGAGTTTTTTATTTGCAAAAGTTAAAAATATAACAAATTGGTCAGATTTATTAAATTTAAATGAATGTTGAAGTTCTAGCTTTCAATTTCTCTAAAGAATAAATCGAGTCTCAATTAAAACAATATAAATGCCTTTAAATTATATAAAATTATCAGGTTAATCGCTCGAGTATACTGCTTGCTGTGACTGACTTAAAAGAAAGGTTGTCATAACATATTTTGCATGCAAAATTTGAAAAAATCTTTAAAATTTTTGATAGGGGTCAAGGTTTATGGAGCTTCTGAAGAGTAAATATTATACTTTTATATAAGTATTTAGTATTAGTGAAAACCGTAGAACTTGAAGATTGATATTTTAGTAAAATAAAAAAATTTTATGAATTTTTCGGACATTATTTACCTTAAAAACTAAAGAACTTATAATATAGTGATTTTCCATGAAAAAAAATATAAAATTTGAATTAATGTAAAATTTTAACGGTTAAAGATATCATAATAAAATTTTAAACTAATATAGATCCAAATGTTTTTAAATGAATGGAATTATAATTCTTGCCATTTTTTGTTTTTAAATACCAAAATTCCTAAAACGGGGAAAATGTGTTCCAAAAACTTTTTTTTTAAAAAAATGCCCACTGTGACGTTATTTACCATAGAATAGTAAAAATACTTTGCATAAAATTCAGCATTATATGTGGCTATACAATTATAGAGCTTTTTCGAGGATCAGTGCTTTGCTTTTTAGGAATTTTTTACTCAAACCTAAACTTTTTTTTAAAGATTGGCCAAGTTTGGATAGGTTTGGGAAGGGCTATGTCCACTTAACTGAGCCAAATTTTACTTTTTAAGCTTTCCTATTAAGATCTCTTCCCGAATCATATAAATATTGTGTATAGTCCCGAAGAAAATTTGTTGCTATAAAAGAAAAAATATAGGAATTTTTTTGGGAAAAAACTTAAAAAATACAGCCTTTTTTACATGTTCTAACTTTGTATCCGAGTAACTTTTTATAGATCCTAGACAACTGTTAGCAAGTTTACTTTATTTAGAATTTTATCATTGATATAACTGATCCTCCGTAGGCCCGCCATATCAAAAAAAACAAAAAAAGATCAAGTAAAATTAAAAAAAATCAATCAATAAATCTAAATATCTCTTGAACTAAAAGAGAAAAAATACATATTTATACATATGTTTTGTAGATCTTTTTAAAATCTATTAATATTTTAAATTTCATCTCATTCTGATCATAAATGGATTTTTGGTGATTTTTTTTAAAAAATGTGAGGTGACCAATTTTGAGTTCCGTCCATTATTCCCCATTTCACCTACGAAACTGAAGAATTGTAAATCAATTCAGAAACACCTCAGCTTTAACCCTGTGAAACTTCTGTACGATACCTCCAATAGTTCCCGAGACACTGAAGATTTCAGCCGGCAAGATCCTTTCGTTTGGGCCCAACAGACAGACAGACGGACGGACATAGCTAGATCGTCTTAGAATCTTATGAGGGCCCAGAATATATATACTAATGTAGGTCTGGACAAATGTTTTTCTGTGTTACAAACGGAATGACAAAATCAATAAACCCTATATATTTTCTGATAGTGGGTATAAAAACAATAAATTCCTTTAATTGTAATAAATGTCCTCATTAATAACAATCACGTTTTATTGTCATCAAACATTTTCAAAGACCCTAGTACAAATACATTTCAACAAAAAGCATTTCTTTTTTTTATAAGAAACTCCAATAAAAAATTAAAGACATTAAAACTTAAGGGCTACTAAAACGAAAAACATTACAAATGAGGATTATATTTCTTATAGATACAAGATTTATTAATGTCTTTTAACAAATTCGTTTTTCCTTTTTGTTTGGAGACATACTTTTTTCCTTTATATTTGAATTTTTGTGTATTTTTCATTTGTATAGTCTAAAAAAACATGAGATCTTAATTTGAGTTTATATGCTTGGGTCAAAATCGTGTTGTATCCTCAACTTTGGCTACAAACTACAACAGCCTCAAATGCGAAAGAAACCAACCAAACAAAAACAAGTTTTGAAACTATGAAAATTTGGTTTCTAGTTGACTTAAAAATAGGAGAAATTTCTTTTATAGTATTTAGTTGTTAGTGTTTCTAGCCATTAAGCCTTATTAACATATTTGTTTGAGATGTTCTAATAATAAAAATTAATACAAAGGAATTAGAAAATAAACAAAACTGATATTTATTAGCTACCAGATATGTCTATTCCATTCTAATAAAAAATAAAATGTAAATGTTTATAATTTTCGAATAGTATGTAAATTAGAAAGAGTTTTGTGTTTTAATTTTAGGTTTAAAGAAAATTCTTTAAAGAATTTTTTATATGATTTCAAGCACAAGTATTAAAGTGTCATGTTATACGATGACAACTTGAAACTAATTTTAAAACAAGTTTTTTTTAATATTCTTAAATTAAGCCAGCTTAAAAGCTTGTAAATGAACTTAAGTTATGTTAGATATTTGTTTATTGGAAAATTCTTTAAACTGTTTGATATAATTTTATTTTCATTTCATTCAGCCCTATTCCAGAAAACAGGCATCGATTTTAAGAGAAGCATTTTTTTAATTTTTGATGAACTGTTAGGGCACTCTAAGAAGGCCCTAACAAAGATTTCTGAATCTTTGCCCAACTATTTAATTTTGATTTTAAAACATATTTCTTATGTCTATTTCATTTCCTTCTTTATACATTTCACAGTTAATTATCTTTCCCGTAACCATGTCCGCCAGCCACTAACCACAAAAAAAATTAAAACACCCACAAAAAAACCAATAATAATGATTACTCATGCCCATAATCGTACAAATAGAATAAAATCATTGAACATTCTGTTTCCCAAATGAAAATAAACATAATTGTAAAACTAACCAACTAATAATTTGAAAAATGTATTCTTAGTGTGAGAAATTCTATTCTGTATTTATTGGAAATAATATTCTTTTAATATCGTTATAATATTGAAACTGTCTTATCATTTGTTACGAACGTGTTGAACTCACAAAATAAGAACAACAACTTTAACAATAGTTGAATATAATAACAACAATATCATGGTTACAGTAACTAGAGCTTAGGAAAAACAATGCATGTTGATGATGGTGATGATGATGATCAAATTATAAACCAAATGAAAATAAATTTCAAAGAGGTGGCTATATTTTGTTTTAATATGGGACCCGATCTTGATAAAACATATTCTGTGCTGTAATTATACGATTTATCTTGGTTTACCGAAGTCACCAAATAAACTATGGATTCATTTGCGCCATCAATGTATCAGATATATTGAAGTTTGATATTGAAATTCAAAAAGATCGCTGTATAAATGTCTGATATATAAGCAAAATACCACGATATTTTTAAAGCTTATAAATGTTAGAAATAATTTCTGAACTGCAGATAAACTACAGACAAATTTGTGATGTCAATATATCAGGTATATAAGCAGTTGGGTATTGAAAATTAGCAAGATCGCTCCTTAAATGTCTGAAAAATAAGAAAAATAACACGAACTTTTGGAAACTTATAAACATAAAAAAGGCACAAATTTGTCAGAAATACTATCTAAATTGCCTGAATTGCCTTAAAAAATCCAACTAAAACGATCAATAAATGATCGAGATGAAAGCGAAAACCGATTAAAAATTATTTTCCCTTCTAATGGAGCTTAACAAATCGCATTTAAATAAAGTGTATAACACCAAAAGCCCCAAAAATTCAAGCACTTGAACATTTTGTTGGAATTTGACTTGAATGCAAATGTAATTAAGTTTTAAACTTGAAAAATATTTTCAAACTAAAAACATATGGCTTGAATTTATGTTTCTTTTTTACTGGAGAATGTTATTGAAATAAAGTTTAATACAACTGTAATTTAATTGCTTGACTATAATTCAAGGCTTGAATTACACTTACTTTCATCATGAATTCCAGTAAAAATGCTTATATTGGGTGAGTACAATAAATAAAATTAAACTGTTTACTTATAACTCAGATACTAAGTTCGGATCAACAATGGGTGAATATCGGGAAAATACCCGACTTTTTAAAAAAAAGCTAGAAACACACCTTTATAAATAACATTCCACAGCAGAGCAGAACCAATTTTTTTGGAAATAAATCTGTCAATTCTAAATGACTCGTTCGATTAACATGAAATACGAAATAGTCATAGCAGAGCAGTATTCAAGTCCATTTTTAGACGATGGTCCCCAGAGACCCCTCAGGAATGACGCTGTGTGGTCTAAAATTAAGTCACCCAAGGCTTGCGACACTTTTTTGGTGTTTTGCTTTTTATTTAAGATAAATAATGAAAAAAATCATGATGAAAACTAAAATTTGGTAAAAAAAATTTTGTCGAAAAAAATTTACAATAAAAGAAGTTTGGTGAAAAAAAAAATTGAAAATTTTTGCAACAAATAGGTAAAAAAATCGACCTATTATATCTAATCCATTTGTGGGCCGATTTTCACGATTGTATCAATCATGTTTGTAAGTTATTTCGAGGCTTTGAAAAATTTCAACAGTCATGCAGATATGTCTATCTATAACTATCCAGAATATATTTACTTTATGAGGTAGCAAATGAACTTTGGCAGCCGCCTCTGAAATTTGGCAATAGTCACATATATGTTTATTCCCATTATTCAAATAGAGCGCTTTACGAAAGTTGTTCTTTCGTAAAGCGCACCATTTTGAATGATGGGTTATAATTGTGAAAACTTATTACAAAAATTTGGAAAGTTATTCTGAGACCGCTCGCAAACTTCGAAGAATTTTCAGTCTAGAAAGTGCGTCTAATGTGTCAACCATTCGAAGAGTGGTGAACAAATTTGAATAAACTGGCTCTGTTATAGACAGTAAACGAGAGTGTCGCCGAAAACTCGAAAACATCAATTCGGCATCGTTCTCAACGACTTAAAATTTCACGAAGCACTACCCAGTGCATTTTGACAGAATACCACCACCTTCATGTGTACAAAATTCAGCTTACTCAGGATCCCAAACCAGCAGACCATGGAAATTGCCGGCAATTCGTTCATTGGGTAATGGAGCAAATTGAAGTCAATGCCAATTTTTCGAAAAAAAATTATCTTCTCCGATGAAGCACATTTCCCTCTGAATGGCTTCGTGAATACACAAAATTGTCGAATTTGGGACTCAGAAAAACCTCATGCAATCCATGTGAAACAAATGCAACCTCAACGAGCAACTGTTTGGTGTAGATTTTGGTCAGGCTGTGTGTTTGGGTCCTACTTTTTTGAAGATGAGACCGAAATTGCAGTGACTGTGAAGGGCATTCGTTACAGGAACATGAAAACGGAGTTCTCGTCTTGATTTCAGCAAGACGGCACCACCTGTCACAACGCGCATGCCACAATCGATTTATTGCAACAACGATTTCCATAACAAATTATCCTAAGAAATTCTGATGTCGAATTTTGTACCAACAAAGCGTTATATGCGGGAAGTTTTGCTTTACTTCTTTAATTTGAAAAAAAGTGCCACTGAAGCACACCGATTGCTCACCGAAGCTTATCGGTTTCAACGTGCGAGAAAAAATATTTGAAGACCAAGAATTGAAGGCATTACTCCATGAAGATCCATGAAAACTCAACAAGAGCTTGCACAATCAATGGGAGCTACTCAAGCAGCAATTTCAAAACGTTTGCGAGCAGCATGATTCATTCAAAGGCAGGGAAATTGGGTATCATACGAATCGAAGCGGAGAGACTTTAAAAGACGATTTTGCATGTCCAAAATGATGTTTGAACGCTATAAAATAAAATTATTTTTGCACCGAATCATTACTTGCGATGAAAAATAGATCAATTACAATAACCCGAAGCTTAAGAGATCGTATGTGAAGCCGACCAACCAGCCGATTCGATACCAAAGCTAAATATCCATGGCACTTAGGTAATGATCTGTATTTGGTGGGAGCAAATGGGTCCTATCTATTATGAGCTGCTGAAATCTGCCCAGACCATCACAGGGAACCTATACCGAACGCAACTGATTGGATTGAAGCGAGCATTGGCCGAAAAATGATAATATTCCATCATGACAACGCCCGACCACATGTTGCAATACCTGTTAAAAAGTATTTAGAACGAAGTGGTTGGGAAGTTTTGCCTCACCCGCCTTATAGTTCAGACTTTGTCCCGTCCTACTACTTTTTGTTTCGATCGATGCAAAACGCTCTCTCTGTGATACGCTTCACTTTGAAACAGAGTATCCGAAATTGGCTTGATTCGTTTCTTGGCCTCAAAAGATAAGTAGTTCTTTTGGCTCGAAATCCATATGTTGCCAGAAAATGGGAAAAAATCATAGCTAACAATGGCCAATACTTTGAAATTAAAGCTAAAAAATTTTAAAAAAAATCCCTTATTTTTAAGTCATACACCCAATAATATGTTAAGTTACCCCTTTAGGCAAACGTCTCTGTTTCTCAAGAAACAAAATACATTGATGTAAGTGTTGGAAACGTGAAACAAATACATGAACTCAAAAAATAAAGTCATATTGTCTATTGTACATAAATATTATTGTTGAGAGAATTTAAGAAGAAAAAAAAAATTTAGTTTGTCGTTATCTATATAATTCATATCAAATGACACAATATTGTGGCCGCAGTCACATGATCATGAACATCATTCTGCAGGCAGCATCAATGACGAATGTGTGAGATTTTTTTATTTTTTGGAAAGAGAAGTGAGAAAAATTAAAGAACAAAGTATTACATCAATTGATCTAAACATGAGAAATGTTAAGAGGTGTAACGGTAGCCAGTTATTACGGCTCATTGTCATTAGAATGCGTTATAATTGGAGACAACAATAACAATATCAAAAGAAAAATAACTGATCATTATCGGGCTTATAATAATGATCAGTATGATAAATATCAATATTAAATGAAAACAAAACAAACAAACAAAAATACCTGTTGCAAGTTAGAATTTAAACACCAAAATTTGGGTCACTTATTAAAAGAAAAGGCCTTGTTATAGAATTTTTAAAATAAATATTTTAACAATTGTTTGACTTTTACTCTAAACTTGGGAAAAAACACAATTTAGGAATATTTAATTTTTAAACAATTTCCACTGTAACTCTACACAAATTCAACTAAATGTTTTAACTAATATTTATTTTAAAAATATTGCAATAAAAAAGCAAATAATCTCTCTCTGTATTAACTGAAGCTCAGCTTAAATAAACGACTCTAAAACACATGAATGATGTTCGCTACTAACAACAAAATCGCATTTGAAATTCATAAAAGCAACAACAACAAAAAATAACATGAAATTGTTTAACAATAAATTGCAATAAATTAAACTTTAAATAGCTAAATACTCATACATCAATGACAGCAAAACAGCACAATAATGACGTAAGCTTCCAATATAAACGCCAACTTATCAAATAAAAACATTCATACAGATTGAATTGAAATGAATTGAAATGACAGTGAGAGAAGAAGCTCCTCATATAACAACAATAACATATAATTACGCTCTAAACATATACACGATTGCAATTCGATTAAATGTTTAATCGTGTCTATGGACAAAGAACTTTTAGAATGCATGAATAATCAATAAATTTAATGAATCTCATCAAACTTGTGTTTTTAATGGTGAGCAGAATATGATGAATTATTCATTGTCATTTTCTAAGGAGAATTTTCAAACTTGTTAGATCTTGTCATTAGTTCTAGAACGATTGTTGTTAGAACCCCTTCATATTCGTAAATATCATCCAAAAAATCAGTCATACCACAGCCTTTTCTACACCATTTCCAATTGAATTTCATAAATTTCCAATTATATTTCAGAATTTTTTTTTCAAAATATTATTTTTAATTTTTAAACATATTTTTTTAAAAATTTGTTAGTTTAAAAAATTAAGGAAAACAAAATTTGTTTTCCAAAAAAAAATTCTGGTAAAAAAATATTTTTCCCGATTTTGATCCATTGTAGGTCTAACTTACTTTGGCCTTATATACCTCGTTGCAAAGGACTTTGAAATATCCATCATAAGATATCCATATTGTCTACATTAATGACTTAGTAATCCAGATATAGATCAAAAATAGGCCTAAAATCGAAGTTGTCTTGGTTTTTTCCTTATAGCTCAGCCATTTGTGGCCGATTTGGGGCCGATTTTCTCCATTTTTAATAGCAAAAGAAACGTGTCTATAACGGATATATTAATGTATGAATCACTTATGTGAGTTATTTTGGGGCTACGGAAAGTCGATTTCAACATACAGACGTACAGACGGACATGACTATATCGACTCCGCTATCTATAACGATCCAGAATATATATACTTTGTGGCCACTCATGGTGAAGGGTATAAAAATTCACCAATGAACAAATTTTTATTGAATATTTTTACATAAATTTTCTACTTAGCAGGATTTTATGGCTGGCTTAAATCTGTTATTTCAAAACGGTTATTCCGCTTTTAATAAAACTCCAAATGGCTATAGAAGAGGCATAGTTGAATTTAGGTTCTGAAGTTGGAATGTAAAAACAAAGGAGGGGTGGAGTCTTATAGCCTTCCTCGGCGGAGCAAAGTGGGCTACCTCAAAAATGTTTGTTCTCGATCCGATTTGAAACATTTGAATAAAGAGTCTTTCATATTCGTTTGAAAGGCCAATCGATGTCGTTATGTATGGAAATGTCCGCAGCGCAGAGTGGACCACATAAGAAATGTTAAATTATACATGACTCTGACATGAAATCAGGCAGAATTTGGCCGATGGCATTTAAATTGGCTTTAAGGGCAACTTTGATTTGTGAATAATTCGCATAGACCTACGACTTAAGAAAACGTCAGAAGAAAAAGTTTAACGGGGTCAAATCGCACGATCTAGGTGGCCAGTTCATATCACCTCCACATGAGATGACCATGCCCTCTAATCACTCGTGTAGAGAGTACAATGTGCATGATCTGTGTGAAACGTAACGGAAACCTGTTGAAACCAAATGTTGGGGTCCATATTATTCAATTCAAACTAAAAGAAGTTGGTAATCATAGACCTATAGCGCTCGACGTTAACGGTGACGGCCTGGCCAACGTCTTTCTCAAAGAAATATGGACCGATGACGCCGCCAGCCTAAAATCCACAACAAACATTGATAAACAGTGACTTTTTTGGGATGAATTGGACACTCTTTGATGTCATTTAGATTGGTATCAAATTCGACAATTTTGTTTGTCGACGTACCCATTCATGCAGAAATGGGGCCTTATCACTGAAGATGATGTTTTTGTTGAACCTTAGGTTCAGAATAGAACACCCATATTGATAAAACAATTTCATCATTTGCCCGTGTTGTTGAACACTATAGTCAAAAATCGGAAGTCCCTATTGGAAGAGCCTTTGGAATATACTAGAAGATTATTTTAAAAGATTAATAAAAAAATTATATTGTAAACATTAAAATTCTCAAAAACAATCAGCTAAAGATTCTTTTTACAAAATATTTTTTTATGAATTTTTTTAATTAATTCCCTAAACTTTAATATAAAGGGTATTTTTTTAAGCCTGATAGAATTTGAAAATGTAAAAAAAACACAAAAAAGTAAATTTTAATCCAACAAATCAATACATGGCATTAACATTTGAAAATGATTTCGTGCAGCTGTTCTTGACGAAGCGTATTCTGGACGTCCAATTTGGAACCACTTTTTCGAGCATTTCTGGTCGTATGTCACGAATAACACGAACAATGTTGATCTCCAAAGCGTCAATTGTTTGCTGGTTTATCAGCATAAACAAGTGACTTCAGGTGGCCCCCACAGGAATTAATCTAGATGTGTCGAATCGCACGACCTTGCGGCAAATTGACAGGTCCATTGGTCAAAATTAAGTTGTCCCAAATCTGGACCAATGGATATCGTCACCAGACCATAAACAATGATTTTTTGTTTGCAAAAATGTATGGTCCCGGTGTGGTTACGATCTCCATTGACAGTAACGCGAGCTCCGGCCAAATTTTTGAACAAATAAGGTCCGATGATGCCACCAGCATTTTTTGAATGCATTTTTTGGATGTAATGTAACTGTAGGGTCTTCAATCAACTCGTGTTGATTTGCCAGACTATACAGCTCAAAAATGTCAAAAAGAGACAGTTCTATGATAGTTTTATCTTTCGTAAGTTGTATCGGTCTTAAGAAACACCCTTGTCTACCCTATCTTTTCCATTTTTTGCAATGAGGAAAACAAATTTTAGCTGATTGATTTTTTAAATCTTCTTTAATGAAATTTTACAGAAAACTAGTAAGAGTGCTATATTCGGCTGTGCCGAATCTTATATACCCTTCACAAAATTATACTTCAAAATTTTAAATATTTTAAGGTAAACAAAATTTAATTTTTTTTTCAAGTTGTTTTTTTAATTTTTTGGAAATTTTTTTTTTTTTTTTTTTAAATTTTAAAAATTTTTTTTTGTTTTTTCAATTTTTTTTGTGAAAAAAAATTCGGGTTAAAAAATTTTTTCCGATTTTGACCCATTGTAGGTCCAACTTACTATGGTATTATATACGTCGTTGCAAATGTCTTTGAAATATCTATCATTAGATATCCATATTGTCTATATTAATGTCTTAGTAATTCAGATATAGGTCAAAAATAGGTCAAAAATCGAGGTTGTCTTGGTTTTTTCCTCATATCTTAGCCATTTGTGGACCGATTTTGCTGATTTTAAATAGCAAAATTCTCGAAAGCATGTCTGACAGAATTATTGGAGATCTGGATCCAGAAGATATCTGGGGTCTTCAGAAAATTGATTTGAACGGACAGACAGACATGGCTTAATCGACTCCGCTATCTATAAGGATCCAGAATATATATACTTTATAGGGTCGGAAATGAAAAATGTAGAAATTACAAACGGAATGACAAACTTATATATACCCTTCTCACGAAGGTGAAGGGTATAAAAATTTATTTTTGGGATTGAATCCCACAATTCTCAAAAAAAAAATGTAAACCCCAAAATTGGAAGCATTGCGAGCCGTTTTCAGCTAGTTATTATGTATAATATATTTAAAAGCAATTATAGCAAGTAATCGATTAGTTTCTAATCATATATTTGAAAACACTATTAACTAAATAGTTAGACTGACTACTTAAATACTTTTAAGCTTAAATTTTATATGCAGCTTTATAGAAAAAAAGCACATAGAAAATTACAAAACACATTTTACGAGACTTTTAGGAGAATTTTCCATAATACAAAATAAATAGCGAAAAACAAGTAAACATATCGAGCCCTTAGCGCCAAATTATCGTAAGCGACATTTTTAAAATTTTTGTTTTATTGCAGAAATTAAAATTTTATGGACCGACTGATGTTTTAGCGTTCTCAGAATATCAAAATTGTTAATAACATCAAAAATATAGAGGGTAAGATTTTATCGTAAGTCAATGTTTATATTTTACAGTAAACAAATTTTATCGTAAGCGACACACAGTGGTATAGAAAAAAAAGAGGGAAATAAATCTGTAACTTCTAAATGGTTAGATTGGTTTGAATGAAATTTCACGTGTGCAAAGAAGAAGTGTTATCGAGCGCGGCCAAGGGCCCTCAAAGTAGGACACCTCGGGTATGTTACATTTTTAAAACGATATTATTTCTTGGTTTGAGTTTCGATTTCAAAAACGTTCTACATATAGAATCTTCTTATCGAGCACTATAAAAAACCTCGTCATAGCTATCAATTATCTATTATAGCTTAGGAGATATTCGCATTTGAAAATTAAATTTTCAACAATTTTACCCACCCTACTCCAGTTTTTTGATAACAGCTGATCCAAGTAATTCCCGATTCTCCCCAGTTTTCCTTTATGAGACTAACAACGCATATATTTATCAAATGGAAAAAGAATTGTTTAAAAATGATGACTAAGTCCAAAGTTATATGTATTCGAATTTAAAAAAAATTTAAAAAGCTATTTCTCGCTATTTTTTTGGGAAAAAAAGAACTTTTTTTCTTTTTAAGTTATCGCAAAAAATTTCTAAGAGGATGTATAAGGAATTTCTACTTTCTGAAAGCTTAGTCTTCATAAAATATTTAAAGGAAAATAAATTTCAAAATTGTTGTTACCGAGGGGACCAGGTCCTTTCAAAAACCACCTATTTTTTATGTAAAATAAAACTTTAGGCCAAAAATTCTCAAATCGCGTATCCGATATCAAAATATAGTAACCGATTATAGGTGGCTCAATATGTTTCTAATTATTTTGTAAAGGGTCCCGATAACGCCGACCCTGGTATGGATATTATAGCCGAAAAACTAAAAATTACCATTTTTGGAATTTTTCAACACTTTTTTGGGAATTGCGGGATTGCTGATAATAAATTTCAAAATTCGTTTTCATTTTTCCATTTTAAATAGAAAAATCTACATAACTGTGAAATTTCATTAAAAACTATTCATAAATAAAAATTTTATTTCAATTCGAAAAATTTTTATCTATGCAAAAATTCAATAAAAAACATTTTTTTGTCATATTTTTCTATAAAGTATTCCATGCATTTTTAATTGTCAAAAGTTATCAATATTTTTGAAAAATAGACAAATAGCTTGAACGAATTATATTATGTCGCATCATAACATTTTTAATTCTATGTATAAATTTCAAAATAATCAAAAAAAACCTTCTCCTGTAAAATTTGTGTTTTGTCGCTTACGATAATTTGGCGCTAAGGGGTCGATATATTGATAAATTTGCAAAATCTACTCAAAATATTTGAAAATAATTTCAAAACTTTGATTAAATACATTTAAATTTAACAGCTATTGAATTCAAAATTGTAAATTCTAAACTCTTTCCGATTTCAAATCAATCGTAATTACATGGGAACCTTTACATTTATTTCTAATTTAAAATTTGTATTATTTTTAACTTGTTAAACCGTTAATTTAAAGATGTTTATATATAATTAATATGCAATTTTAATAAACAGTTAATATCAATTGGATGTTTTCGTTCATTATTAGCCACATTAGCTGACATTATTTGTTTGAAATAACCTTGAATTTAGACATTTTAATGCCTTCAAACAGCAAATATGGATGCGCTCGAATGATTTTTAATTTTATATTTTTTTTTACTTTAACAAGTTTTATTATGGTTGTTGTTCAGTATTAATTTTTTATTAAACAATTACTTTATGGACAATAATTTTTAGCTTGAAATAAACTTGTTTCAGGCAAAAAAAAAACTGAATTAAAAAATTGCATAAAGACTAAAGGTGTTAAACAGAATTAAGGGAATGATTAAGAAAAATGCAAAAAAAATAGTTATAAACTGGAAATAACTAAAATCTGTATTTTACTTGTTTATAAATAAGCAAAATCTATTCTGACCAATTGATTTTCAGAATTTATTTATTTCTATTTTTAGTGCATATTTCAGCATATTTTTGTGCATATTTTTCGGTATTTATTTGAAATTAAGTTTTTCTAATCCCTGAATGTTTGTAGTTTTAATGTTTATTGTCTTACAAAGTATCTTTACATATCTTTGAATTTCTGTTACACATTTCATTTTGTTAAATGTCTTTATAATTTAGAATCTACATGGCCAGTAGTCAGACATATTCCCATATGTAGTACTCTGTGGCCCGTTATGTTGCAATCTCTTTTTATAATAATTGTTTTTACTACAAAAACCGTTTTGTGTCCATTCACATTAGTAATTCCTTTATAGTTGGGTTTTTTTTTTGTCTAACTGCCTCACTGACAACAAAACGATTTTACATTTGCCTTAGTTTCAGTTGGACATCATACTTGAACAACATGCAACCAGAAGAATAATGAAAAAAATTAACAAGCAAATACAAGGCATAAATATTGCAACATGAATATTTAAGTAGATTTCTGGTCATATAATACATGCACTCAGGGAAATTCAATTAAAAGCATTAATAATACTTACTGTACAATAATAATTGTAATAAGCAGGGTTGAGATTTTTATGTACTAAAACACAACGAAAATATGCTCAAAAATATGCAGAAATATGCTTTAAAAAACAGAAATAAATGCTCTATCAGATTAGAGCAATGGTGCCCATTTTATTGTCTTTAGTGCTGACTAATCACACACACATTCTTATTCTCTTTTGTTTAGTAGCCACTGAGACTGCGACGAATACACATGCTTAGCGGTTGTATTGCTATTTTTAAATTTTTTGTTCATGATCACTGAAAGAAATATTTGGTTTTTTTTAATATCTTTCGAACTTTAAAAAAATCATTGAAGTGTTGTCTGGTTTTTTCCCTCTATTTACTTCTGCGAACATCTTTTTTGGAGATTTGAAATAATTTTAATCAAAAACAAGTAAGAGAGCTATATTCGGCTGTGCCGAATCTTATATACCCTTCACCAAATTATACTTTAAAATAATTTTTTTTAAATATTTTTAGGTAAAAAAAAATTAAATTTTTTTTATTGTTTTTCAAATTTTTTTTTTGAAATTGTTTTTAAAAAAAGTTTTTTCCAAATTATATACCGAAAAAATTTTTTGATGAAAAAAAAATTCGGGTAAAAAAATATTTTTCCCGATTTTGACCCATTGTAGGTTCAACCATTGTAGGTTCTCCGTTATTTATGGACCGATTTTGCTTATTTTAAATAGCAAACTTCTCGAAAGCATGTCTGACAGAATTATTGAAGATTTGGATCCCGAAGATATTTGGGGTGTTCAGAAAATTGATTTCAACAGACAGACGGACAGACGGACAGACAGACAGACAGACGGACATGGCTTAATCGACTCCGCTATCTATAAGGATCCAGAATATATATATACTTTATAGGGTCGGAAATGAAAAATATACCCTTCTCACGAAGGTGAAGGGTATAATAAGCAAAAAAAAAATATTTTCCATATTTACAATTTTGTCGAAAATGATTAATATAGAACTCTCAATTAATGAGCTATGATAATATGTTGCAGACAATTTGATTAAGATTGTTGACTTGATTATTGTTAACAAATAAAGTCTTAAAAATATTGACATCTTTTATTTAGTTCACAAAACTTTTCTTTCAGTGGAGCTCTCTTTCGCTCACCAACACAAGTGCAGTTTTAGCTTTGGACATCCCTGGATTAGAGACAGCCCTGACTGCTTTGAAGCAGTTTTGTATGAATTTTGTTCTATTTTCAACTCAGCTTTCGTTTTCCCTTTTATAATTGATCGTTTATCACCTTACTTCACTGCATCTAAGAAGCGCTTCTTTCGAAGTACTTGAAATAAATATTTTCAAAAATGTATAAGTTTTGTTCTAATTCATTATGAATTTAAAATTTGTACTTGCCTTTAATCACAATTCTCTTGGTGTAATGGTTTTTTATAATCTATATAAAATTAAAGCTTCTGTACAAGGATTTTTGGCAACTAAAGCTAACTACAACTATCGACAACTGGTTTTTATTAGAAAAATGTCTTAACTTAACCTGAATGTTTAATAAGTCTTGTATGTAGGTGTTGCAATTAATGTATTTGGTTTTTTCTTTCAAACTATTGATTCTTAAAGTAATAATTAAACAGCAAAGCTAGATGTCAATTAATTTAGCACGAATTTTACAGACCGTTCAATATTAAGAAGTTGTTTGGTTAAATGGCATTAGTATAGAATTTTAAAGGAACGAAAAGTACAATGAGTAAAATTGAAGTTTTGTAAATATATGGATTGGAAAATGTAGTCAACGTTCCCAACTTAAATTAAAATTCTTTTAGAGATACTATTTTGCATATCTTGGCATTTCCTGTGCTTGATAAAGGACAAAAGCTTTACAAAGTTTTCCTTTCTCAACGAATTCAAAATAGGAACTTGAGAGAGACGTTTAGAAGCAAAAAATCGAGGGTCATATCTCAGGCATTTGAGGATTAAAACTATTTTTAAAGAATATTTTTGGGATTCAAACGGTCTCCTATTAGGTCGTATTGTCATAATGTCATAAAATATTTTTTTAGTTTAAATAAATTTTTGTTGGGTTTCAAACAAAAAAGTTATAAACTAATAAGACTTTTAGAACTATGTTTATTGGTTTGTCATAAAATAACACTTTTTTGTTTGCAGCACAACAAGAATTTGTTTAAACTAAAAAAATATTTTACGACATTATGACAATACGACCTAATAGGAGACCGTTTGAATCCCCCAATTATTTTTTTAAATTTTGTTTACCTATAAATGTTTATAGGTTTATATAAATTGGTGAAGGGTAAATAAGATTCGGCACAGCTCTCTTACTTGTTTTAATTTACATCATATGGGAGGTGCCACGCCCACTGTGGCTACTACTCCGATTTGTGCCTCAAGTATTTATACACACGGTGGAATTTGTGGGATTATAGTTTCCTAGATATTTTATATCTTGAAATTTCACTATCACTATCTTGAAATTGCACTATCAACTTGAATTTAACGATTTTAACACTGGTTTCCACATCTAACAGCTTTTGTATACATTGTCATAAGTAAATACTTGGCAGCACAGTGCTGCCAACACTAACTGTCAAAGCTGATAACATGAACATTAAGGATGATGAAAGCTCTGGAAGTCGAAACTTCTATTTTTTTCCGTTAGATAATTCATGTAGCTTCTAGAATGTAACATATGTGAGTATAAATAGGTACAGCAAATTGCAGTGAGTTAGTTTATTATCAACTGCATTACCAGTGTATTCTTCTACATTATAAAGTGTGTGTTTTTAAAGTGTTTGTATTAAAATTGTTGTATAAATTTAAATAAATAAAGAGTTGTTAAAAATTTTAAACCATTAAACTGTTTTTATGTGCAATCAAAAGTATTCGGTTTATTTAAAGGAAATAAACCACCGTTTTTAAAAGGTAAAAACGTAACAATATAGATAATGTCCTGCATTATAAGCTAGATTTTATTGAAAATTTATTTTTATTTATTTTCTTTATTAGTAGTGATACAAAGTATTATTATTATAAAAATTAAAAATCGAGTGACAAATGTATTTCAAATACCAATTTCCAAACACTTTTGAGATGTTTATTTAATTTTAAAAAATATTCTTAGCTAAGTTTTACTATTATTTTGGCATAATTTAAATTTATAGGAATTAGCTTGAACTATTTATATTAATAGCAAACTGTTTGTAGCTTAAATGTATTTGTAGAATTGCTAAGAGAAATATTGAAACTTCCTATAAATTTAGAACTAAAATTGCAGATATTAAAAGCTAATAAAAAAAAATTGCCATAGATTTCTATTTTCTCACATAACCTTTAAAGAAATCAGGTCTTTTGTTTAAATTTTATGGTAAAAATATAAAAAAACTTTATTTTTAGCTGGCTAATTTGGCACATAGTCGCAACATATCAGCAGACATTAATCGCTAAAATAAAATATATAAAAACCTTTATGTAAATTGCTTTGGCATCAATACTTTTTCTTTTCTTTTTATTGTTGCTAACATTTTGTTTTTTTTCGAATAAAGGAACTTTAACATGACCTAATTTGTAAGTTTGAAGTACGAAGAGTATGTAATTTAAGTTCATAAGTAGAAGCACATACGTTATTTTGAATGTATTGTAGCAGCCTTAAGTCTTTTGTTTTTGCTGACTTGAAGGTTTTTGTTTGATTCTTAAGTTTGAAAATAACATAAAAAAATACAATAATTGGTTTATAAAAATAGTAATTACTTATGGAGTGTTGAATGTAAGTATGTTAAAGCTTTCTTCTATTCTTTATTATTTATATAAAGGTACTTAGATGCTGCTGTTAGGGTTTAGGCCATTTCTTTCTAAACAAAATATTAATCTTCATTAGCTTTTTTAATGGCTTCTTATTGTTTAAGAAGGTTTATGATGGTGTCTTTGTTTTGTTTGATTTATACGGGTGGGTTTAGTTGTTGAAAGATTTGTTTGATTTGATTTGATTGTAAAACTGTTAAATGTCTATGCATGTTCTAAATTATGTTAATTAGGCCAAATGTTAAAAATGAAGCTGTGTTACTTTTGAGATTTGATTTTTTATCTAACAAAGGAAATAGAAATGAAATTTCAGGGAGAGTTAATTACTGGTATTTAAACAAAACTTTTACTTTTTCTTTACAAAGAATGGTTAAATAAAAAGGAAAGGTATTTAACTATTTAAATTGAATATAGGTTAATGCTTGTTATTATAATTAAAACATTTGCTTTCATTTAAAACTAATTATTTAAAAAAAAAAACATAAATTAACACCTTAATTTAGTGTCTAATTTCATCAATTTTCCATGCAGTTAATTTCATTTAACTTCTGTTTTTCTTTGTCTTTTTTTATTATTATTACTCGTATTTTAAACAATATATGCTGGTATTTTTTGGTTAAACATTTGTATTAATTTAACCATCATTTAGTGTTTTGTTGTGGCGTTTAAATTGGGTGTTTAGTGTGATACAATATCATGTATGTCACGATTTATTTTAAACCAATTTATGTTGCTTTTGTTTTTATTGCTGCAAATACCAAAGAATTACATTTTTTTTCATTTAATTTAGTTGTAATTCATTTATATTTGTTTGTATGTACAATTGTTGCTATTGTTTGATTTCCAACTCATGCATGAAGTTGCTGTTTGATGTTGTCTATTGTATGGTTTTAATACCAACAATAAATACGCATACAAGGTCACATTTAAAACTTTTAAATCTGATTATTTTTGTAAAAAAAAAACAAGATAAAACGGTAGTAGTTGCAAATAAATTTAATTAAAGTGTCAATTTGTCATGCCAAACCCAAATCGAAAGAGTTTTACCGGTTTAGTTTTGTTGGCAACATATATGAGGAGGTTGTAAGTAAAAATGTGAGCTTTTCTCTATAAATATACTATGAGCAACTAATGTTCTAATAGATAATTTGTTTAATCCTATCTCTAACCAACAATTTTTTTTAAATCGAAAATGTCGAATATTGTACCAACAAAGCGTCCTATGCGGGAAGTGGTGCTTTACTTTTTTATTTGAAAATAAGTAAGAGAGCTATATTCGGCTGTGCCGAATCTTATATACCCTTCACCAAATTATACTTAAAAATATTTTTTTTAAATATTTTTATTTAAGCAAAATTAATTTTTTTTTTAAATTTTTTTTTCCAAATTGTTTTTAAATTTTTTTAAAAAAAGTTTTTTCCAATTTTTTTTTTAAATTATTTAAAGTTTTAAAAATAAAAATTTTTCAAAAAAGAATTTAAGACAAAAAAAAATTTTTGAGGAAAAAAAAATTTGGGTTAAAAAATATGTTTACCGATTTTGACCCACTCTAGGTCCAACTTACTATAGCCTTATATACATCGTTGAAATATCTATCATTAGATATCCATATTGTCTATATTAATGACTTAGTTATCCAGACATAGATCCAAAATTGGCCTAAAATCGAGGTTTTCCCGGTTTTTTCGTAATATCTCAGCCATTTATGGGCCGATTTTGTCGATTTTAAATATCAACCGAGCCGGAAGAATTCCCGATATATAGTTCTATGAATCATGTTTATAAGTTATTTGGGGGCTTCGGAAAGTTGATTTCAACATACAGACGGACATGGATATATCGACTTCGCTATCGATAACGATCCAGAATATATATACTTTGTGGGGTCGCAAATGAAAAATGTAGAAATTACAAACGGAATGACAAACTTATATATACCCTTGCCACTCATGGCGAAGGGTATCAAAAGTGCCGCTGAAGCACACCGATTGCTCACCGAAGCTTATGGTGAATGTGTACCATCGGTTTCAACATACGAGAGATGGCTTGTGGGGTACAGAAGTGGTGATTTTGATATGGAAGACAAAGATCTCCCAGGAAAGCTAAAAAAGATTGAAGACCAAGAATTGGAGGCATTACTCGATGAAGATTATTGTCAAACTCAACAAAAACTTGCAAAATCATTGGGAACTACTCAATCTGCAATTTCAAAACTTTTGCAAGCAGCAGGATTCATTTAAAAGTAGGGAAATTGAGTATCATACCAATTGAAGCCGACGAATGACCGATATAAAGGAAAATAATTTTTTCACCGAATCATTACTTGCGATGAAAATTGGATCCATTACGATAACGCGAAGCGTAAGAGATTGTATATGAAGCCCGGCCAAACAGCTGAATCGACACCAAAGCCAAATATCCATGGCGCTAAGGTAATTAATTATCTGTATTTGGTGGTAACAAAAGTGTAGTATATACTACGAGCAGCTGAAATCTAGGCAGACCATCACAATTAACCTGTACCGAACGCAAATGCCTACAATGAAACCGTAATATTCCATCATGACAACGCTCGCTCACACGTTGGGAAGTTTTGCTTCACCCGCTTTATAGTCCAGCCCATGTTCCATCAGACTACTATTTGTTGTGATCGGAGCAGGAAGCTCTCTCTGAGATACGCTTCACTTCAGAACAGATTATTCGCTTGATTCGGTCTTGGCCTCAAAAGATGAGCAGTTCTTTTAGCTCGGAAAGATGGGAACAAGTTATAGCTTACAATGACCAATACTTTGTATTGCACACATAGAATTTTTCGGTCCTATTAACAGAAAGACAGTTGATGAAGAAGAATTTCGGTTGACGCTACCTAACTTTTGTTCCCAATTCCAAAATGTTGTAGCTACAACTGTAAAATTCGGTCACTAAAGTAGAATCATTCGATTGGCAACAAATTCGGTTGCTATCACGAATCTATTTTCTCTGTGTACGAAATTGCTCCATCAATATGAATTTATTGATCTTAACACTGGTTTCCACATCCAACAGCTTTTGTATACATTGTCATAAGTGGATACTTGTCATCACAGTGCTGCCAACATTAACTGTCAAAGCTGCTAACATGAACATTAAGGCTGCCGAAAGCTCTGGAAACAGTTTTTTCCGTTAGATAATTCATGTAACTTATAGAATATGGCACTGTGAATTAAATTATTGTATAAATTTAAATAAATAAAGAGTTGTTACAAATTATAAACTACTAAATACTTTTATTTGCAATCAAAAGTATCCGGTTTATTTAAAGGAAATAATCCACCGTTTTTAAACGTCAAATGGTTGTCAAAATAAAAAAATTATCAGGCATAGTCTCCATTTATTTGTATTATTGCTTAGTTATGACAAAATTGTTAGTGCTTTTGTCTAGATAACTTTATAAATATTTGTCAAGTATAGACAGGGGGTAAGAAACAACACAAAAAAAGCTTTTTCTTAAAAAAAATTATACAATTTGGTTGTATTATAAATTGAAAAATTGATTTTATAAAAAGTTTGTATCAAAAAAAAGCTTTAAATAAACTTTTATTAAATGTTTATATTTGGGAAAAATGTATTAAAGAATTTCTGTTTTAAATCGTTTCTTAAAAATTCTGATTACCCAAAATATTTTTAAGAATCTCTACAGATTTTTTCAAAGTCGATTCGGAGTTGCACAAACTAATTTCATACAAATAACTTAGGTTATGAAATAGAAAATTTTCTAAGTAATAAATTTTTAATTTTAATATTTAATTTATTAGTAAGGCAATCTTGTAATTTGTAATTTTACAAGATGTAAACACTCGACAGGATGTCAAAGCTTAAAAAAGCTTTTATAATATTTTGATTTTCAATAAATAGCGTGAGAAATATTTGTAAATTTGTTTCAAAGCTACTGTTACAAATTACAAAATATAATTCAAGCCACAATGTCCTCAGTAGCAACAGTTTTTAATTGTTTTTTTTTTCTTGTATTAAGTACTGCTGTTGTGTTAACAACAAATTCATACATTTCAAACTCCCACCCATTTATTATACTTTCAAAAACAACAAAAAAAAAACACTGCAAATGATTTGTTTCAATACTCGTACGCTACTACACATAAGTACATACTCAAAGGTGTGGTGATTTTGCTTTCAAAATCCTCTGTATTGACTCTTGAACTAAATTCATGATTGTGGTTCCAACAACTGGTAATATCTGTCTAAGTTAATCTCTAGTTTTTTTTGTAGCAAACAATATAAAACAGTCACTAAATATTGGTCATTTTGTTGGTGCAGCAAGCAAATGGTTTGGCTTGAATTGAAATTGAACAAAAAATATATAAAACTTGTATGTGTCTCATTGTTTGTCTCAAAATGATATATTGCAAAAAATTAGTAAAACTGTAATACATAGACAAAAGAAAGAAAAACAAAAAACTATTTATTTCGGTATTATTTAATGTTATAACAATAAACGGAACTAAAGCAAAAAACTAAACATTTAAAACTAAGCAAACAATTTTAACCAGTTTTTGGTCTAACCAATGTCTGCCTTCAAGTTTTGGTAGTTTACTTACCACAAACAAAAGTAAACGGCCAAAACAACAAATATTAAATCAAAAACTTACGTTTTATTATTTTCAAAATAAAACACAAACCGAAACAATATCCAAAGAAACCTTTTATAGTTTAGGCTTAAAGAAACGAAAAAAAAAACTAAAGAAATAAAACACGAAAAACGTGAAGTGTTTTAACAAAGTGGACTCTTGATACACTTTAATTTTAAGCTGAACATTAAATTTACTTTAAAGCAAAAACAAAAAACTAAAGAACATTACAAACTAAACTCAAAATAACGTGGTTTTGAACAGTACTTAAATATTTAATGTTGAAATTAAAAGGTGGCTTTTAAAAAATACTCAATAACAGTTTGAATTGAGTGTGCTTACGCTATGATTGAGAGTTTTCAATTTGTTTTATTTTATTTAGTAACGAGTTTAATGTTTTTTTTTTTAAACACAAAGTTAAGCTTTGATTACTTTAATTCAAAGTCTTAAATACCGGCTTAAATAAATGCGTAAATTTTGTATATTAAATTGTTGCCAAAATTGGGCACATAAAAGTTGTCTATATTTTTGTAAAATTAAAAGTTTAAAACCTTCAATATTTGTCATAAAAAGTAGGCCGATCATTTAGAGATACGATCAATATTGAATAATTTAACAGTTACAGTAATGCAACAATAATAATCATGTTATAACAATATTAATAAGTTATAAACACTTTCACTTTAAATCTTTGAGAATAATTCTACCATCTGAGATCAATTCTAGCTCTCAGAGAGCCTATACTAATGATGATAGAAACAGCTCTTACTTGTGGGTTCAACTACATAGGAGCATTCTAATATGTACTACCATTTTGATTACATGATCAATAAACTTAGTTTGAAATTTATTAAGAGTAAAACACATAAATTATATTAAAACTTCCCACATTTAATTTGGTTGCATTAGATTTTAGTATTATGTTTTTGAATAATTTAAATATTCGTACAATACTTTAATATGTTTATGAGTAAACAAAGTCATATTTAGTGTTTCTTTTTTTATAATATTTTAAACAATAACCTGAACAAAAATGACCTTCAATTCTGCTCAAAAAATAAGCATTACTATATGAAATATACATAATAATAAAACAAAACAAAAATGTCTAAAATAATCGTCGTAAAACACTTAAAAAATTCACAGAAATAAAATAAACAAGACGTGTTTTAAAGCAAATATTTTCAAAACAATTGTTATGAGGTGTCATAAAGATCACTTAAAAGCACAAAAAGAAACAAAGATTTTTCTACACAAAAACAAAATAGTTTATGTAATATGTAGTTAAATATTTAAGTAATGTACAATACTTTAGCAAATAAGAAGAATATTTAACATTTTAAAAGATTTAAGTTAAGGTTCATGTACTTTGTGTTTTAAAAGGCAAAGTAAATTTTAAATAATTCAAAATATTAAGCAATTAAGATAAATTTATAACAATTAAATGATTTTTAGTTATCAATTTTGTTTATATAGAGTTTTATTTAACAAAACAGAAATCTTTTTGTTAAATTTTTATACTTTCTTTATATAAAAACTGTGTTTTTATAAACATTTTTAATTTTTTGTTTAAATAAAATAGTATCGATTTGTTTGACTTTTTTGTTTAAACTGTTTGTTTTTTTAAGTCTTTTGTTTTATAAATTTCAATGTGCGGAACACAGTTATTTGGCTTTATGGTTTTTTATGATAATACTGTGTGTAATTTTTTGAGTCATGGAAATATAACCATATACGGACAAAGATTAGGGCCTCGGTGTCATTTTTGCCAAAAAAGTGATAATTTTCTCAGGCTCATATCATGCAAACATTTTGGAATTTTGATTTACTCTCTGAGGCAAAGTTGTAGCCCTTGTCATAAAGAATAAAAACTGTGAACATATAAAATCCAAAAAACTTCATCTTCAAAATCAAAATCGCAAAAACTCTCTTTGCCACAGAGAGTAAAAATCACACCGAGGCCCCGAGGGCTCATAAAAAAACTGCATGACTTTGGGCAAAACTGGGAGACACAGGTATTTTATCACGTAGTGGTGTCCGTATATGGTTATATTTCCATGACTCAAAAAATTACACACAGTGTAATACAGTGGAAACTTTTCCAAATATTTAATAAATCCGCTAAATTACAAAATAAATCTAATGAAATTTTAATGTTTTTAGTATTTTATTAATATATACCTGTACTTTTTGTTAAAAAAAAATTTGGTTAAAAAATATTTTTCCCTATTTTGTTTGACCCATTGTCGTTTAACCCATTGTCTATGTAATGACCAGGGAAACCAAAATATGCAAATGCATGTTTTTTCTGGTGAGTCTAATGGGCACATGGATAAGATATTTACACGTTTCAGAACTATTTAAGAATTTTGGCATCGATTTGTTAGTGCATATTTTTGCATATTTGACCATTAAATGCATATTTTTGCATATATTTGTTTGAGGAGCATATTTATGTCATATTTTTGCGTTTTAGAGCATATTTTACTGTTTAATAGCATATTTTGACTTTATCAAAAACAAATTTTGTCTTACTTATTTTTCGCTGTTGTGTTACAGGTTTTTAATTCCTTTATTTAAAATTCAAAATTTTTTTTAAATATAAAATAAGCACTACTTTAATAATAGCGCCATCTAAATATCAAATTTTAGTTCTAATTCAAACTCAACCGTTCTAAGTGTTAAAGAAATATTATCTTTTAAATTTGCTCCTATAACGTCAATTGATGTCAAAAGAACATTTTCTATGTAAAAATGTTTTCAGATCCAATAGACAAAGATTTTTATTTTAAAATTTAAGTCAACATTTTGTAATTGCAATAATAACCTTAATTGAAGAAGTGACTTTATATTTATATAAAATATCATCAAAAAATACCTCTCGAGGACTTTTCATAACTTAAGTTCCTATTGTTTTTATGTTGTATTTATTTTTTGTTATACTTTTTAGTTCTTGTTATTTTTGTTTATTTTATGTTAGAAATGAATTGTATTGATTTTTTTAAATAAAAGTATATTTTTTGGTTAAAAATTATGTAAAAGTTTGTTTTTTAAGAGCATATTTTTTAAATTTTAAGAGCATATTTTAAAGTTTTTACTGCATATTTAAAGCGCTTAAAACGTTTTTTTAGAGCATATTTCCGGTTTCCCTGGTAATGACTTAGTAATCCAGATATAGATAAAAAATCGCTGTAGTTATGGGTTTTGCTTATATTTCCGCAATTTATGGTCCGAATTTAAATAGAAGAGAGACTAAGGGCGTGGCTATATCGACTTCGCGATCCAAATTATATAGGATTGCTAAAGACTTACGACTCATTGTGAATTGTATAAAAATGAGAACGTAATTAATGAAATTTCTAAAACAGAAAACAAACTAAAAAGTATTTATTATTATGATATTGACAAACATAGAAAACATTTTATGGTCCTTTTAGTGACTCGAGATTTTTTGAAACTCCCTTGTTTTATATTACTGCTTCACAGGGACGTTGAACAAATTAAATAATCAATCATATTCTTTGAACTATTTTGTCCTTAGAACCGCATCTGATAAAGCTTTCTTCGAGGCATAATTTTGAGTTGGTATTTTGCGATCTAAAATCAATCTGGACAGACCACTTCAAAACACATAAATTTTTTTAGTGTAACCACTCGGTTACAACTCTAGATTTGTCTATGGATTCATTGTCGTACTGGAATCTCCAAACAGGAGGCATATTTTCCTCAGCGTATGGATACATAACTTCGTTTAAAATGTATCTGTCCCAATAAGCATTAAAGAGCTAAAAATTCAAGCATTTGAACATTTTGCTGGAATATGACTTGAATGCAAATACACTTTTTTTTTTAAACTTGAGAAATATTTGAAAAAAATATTTTTTTTTAAACCAAAAACATTTGGCTTGTATTAATTGATCTGTTCATTTGCTTGCTATTTTTTATTATTATACCCTTCAGCTTCGTGATTTTTACTAACTTTGGGAATTTTCAATACAAAAAGTAAACAAAATATTCGAAAATACCTAAACTAGCAGGCAAACAAAGTCATTCAATCTTTCCTTTTTTATATGCTTATTGAGATCTGATTCCAGTTATAGTAACTTTTATGATACGAATTGGGCCCATTCTTTGCCCAAAAATACAGCCCCACACCAATTCGAGAACTATTTTCCAATTTTAGATTATTAATATACTCCCGGGGAGTTATTTTTGGGAATCTTGCTATTAAATTCTTGAAGTATTACTTGTTTCAATTTTGTTATAATTTTTGAAATTGGTGTTTTATTAAGTTTAAATGTTTTCCACATTATCAAAATGTTTTCTTTAACTATGATTCTTAAAAACGCTGAAATTTACTATATTTTATTAGAAAACCGAATTATCGTTTGAAAACTTAAATTAAGAAATATTTTGTTTAAAAAAGTTTTCATTGTTCACTGTATATCTGAATATATCCATCAAACATTTTGTGAATTTTGGTAATGGCAACTGTTTACTACACATACATTATTTTGTAATGAGTGGTCGTTACCTAGCACATTATTTTATTTAGTAGAGTAAGTACTTATTTGTATACGGTTCGATTCCCACACAATGCAATTTTATGTTTGTTTTTTTAACTGCATATTCTTGTGGTGAATGTAAGTACATTTGTAAGCGAGACTCATGAATTTTGTCAAATCGCGAATAAAGTAGTTATCACTTAGCTCCAATATTTCTTGCAGGCTTACTACGTAAGTAAAGTTTTTACTGGGTATTTCTTAGAAAAAGTCCGTTAAAGTTGAAATAGCAAACTATTTATATTCATCCAAATTAATTTACTTATTTTATGTTTAATTAATTCAATCAAATTACTTTGACATTATAAGCTTCTGTCAATGTTAAACACAACTGAAACTCTTTTTAATGTTTTTCATTTATAAATTTAAAACTACATACAATTTATGTATAGAGCTATACAAAATTAAACTGTAAATTAAATGATAGCTTAAAATCAACATATACAAAAGCAAAAAATAACCTTAAAGTAAAATCTAAAGTTACTTATCAAAACAAATTAAAGAATTGTTACCAAAAACCGTATAAAAATATTTATAAAATTAAATAAATGTATAGAAACAGCAAATTCACAAGCTAACAAGACAAATTAGGCGGGTACCTTCAAAAATTAACAGCAAAACAGTTCATTGAACTGTTTGATTATATTCCAATACATATGCTGGCATAACACAATTTTGAAATTATTGGTAATTTGAGAAATATGTTTTTTATATAAGATTTATTATATTTAACAATGATTATATGATTTGCCCAAGGCTTGAAAAAGAAACTAAAGTAAATTAAATTTCTATTTAATTTTCATATTATATAATAGAAATCTAAAAGCAATTTATTTGAATAAAAATTGGTTTTTACACAAACACCTTCTTTTTAAATACTACTAAGTTCAATATTAGTTTGAGTTCTTCTTTGTTCTTCTTTTTATAAGAGTTCAAAAGTCATTAAACGACCTTAGTTAATCAATTAGGAAATAGTAAATTAATTAAACAATTTAAATATTGAAACATCTTTTAAAATTCGTGGTTGTTTTCGAACGCAATGTATGTAGGTGAGGGTTTTCATAATTTGTGAAGATATAAAAGTTGTTAAGAAATATTTAAACTATAATAAATGTTTATAATTAAACAGTTTTGAAACGTTTATATTTTTTAATCGATTTAATCTAAATCATAGTAAAACTTTTTATTCAAATGAAGCAGAAACAGGCTGTCTTAATAGCCAACAGATGGGTTGATGCTAAGCCCAGTCTTTGATATACTCAGATTTAGCTAATTTTATCACATCGGATATTTAAAGGGAAAATGCTCGACCGATGGCTTTGAGAGCCGCTGTGGTTTGTGGCTGTGTGACGTTGGTGTCCATATCATCCGATTCAGGCCAAATGTAGATGCAAATCATCGACCTATAGCTCTCGCCGTTGACGATAATGGCCTGGCTAACGTCCTTTTTAAAAAAAAAATATACAACGATGACAACGCCAGCCCAACATCCACACCAAACAGTGACTTTTTCGAGATACATTGGACGCGCTTCGATCGTCCCAAATTCGAAAATTTTGTATTTTTACGTACTCATTCATTCAGTCTTTGCTGAACGCTTTATCCGTTCATAATGATTTGAGAAAATAAACTGAAAAAATTACAGCCAATTTGACAGATGTAGCTTCAACAATATAGGCACTATCAAATGTCAAAGTTCGGAAGTCCCAATTGGAAGATCTTTATAAAAATTATATAATATATTTCGGTAGTTTATGTACTACAAACATGACGGAAAAATATGTCGCGTAACAAATCACAGTAAAGGTTATAAAACTAAAACCAATGCAAACATTTCAACAAGACAACTCGCAATTGATGGCTACATTATTTATACATATTTTAATATAAACAACATCTTTAAAAATATAATTTTCTAATTCGCTGAGTTTTACATTTTTCTATTTTTTGTCACGTTCGGGATACCATGTAATCAACAAAACCAAATAAGGCATCGACAAATTTAAATAAGAAAAAAATTTCAGATTTCTTTTCTTTCACTTGAAAAGCTAAAAAAACTAATGTCGCGTTCGGGACCATGGAAATGGGTTTCAATCCATTTTTAAAGATTGTAATATAAAATCTAATAGTTTTTGACGCTCGTAATTTCAAGGCCAAAAACTTTGGCATCTTAGCTACATGTCAAAATTAATAGGAGGCCATTTGTCTGTTTTTGATCGTTTGGTGGGAGTGGTGAACTTTGACACTCTGTAGATCGTATTGTTTACAAACAGTTAGATCGCAAATTTAGTATCATAAAAACTTAGGGTTTCTACCATAATCTTTCTATATTGTACATTATTTTTCAAGCGTACCGTTAGTTAAGTGGAAAAAGCTTTTCAGTTTTATTTGATACATTTGAAATTTCTTTCAAATTACTTAAAATAAAAAGCCATTTCTCCCGCTATTATGTATACATACAATATTAAATTTATATATTTTCTATAAAACAAACACGTAAAGATATACTTTGAAAAAACCCCCTCATTAGAAACGAAAAAAAAAACATACAAAACGTGAACGTGACCATAAACGGAAATCCGTTTGATAAAGTTTATAACAAACTCTAAACAACACAATTAATCCCTAAAGTACAATATTTTTTGAACTTTTATAATTGAAGCCTAAAGAAATCTAGAGGTTTTTTTTAACGCAAATAAAAAGTACTTTTTTGTATTTTCATGTATTTTTTTTTTTTGGTAAAAACCCACCGTTAAACTACCAGCATAATGTTAGTTTATAATTAATCATTTTATAGTTTAGATACTTATGTACAGGTTATACCAAAATTCTCAAGCAAATTGTTGGTTTTGGGTTAATTTAACGTCCCCATAAAAGTACTATATACTACATACAGAGAAAGAAATTTTTCGGCATGGTTACGGCAACTATACTATTTTCATTTGAACAATATTTTAGTTACTGTAAATACGGCAATTATAAATTAGAGTATGGTTCACTGAAACATTACCATTTTTTCAAGCAACTAAAGATTGATAAATATCCAAACATATTATATTCTGTACAACCATTTAAACATACAAATAATCATTAAATGTTAAGTTTCTATATGTGTGCACATGATATGTTTAGGATGCAAACAAAATTTTGTTGGGGAGTGTATGACTTAAAAATGCGGGATTTAAAATATGGCGTATCTTTTGAATGCGAATTTTGTTTTTAATAACTTATATGTCATTTTGGAGGGTACATATCTGTCATTTATTCTCACTTAGTTATTGAACATTATAGTGTAAACAACAGACTATTTTTATCATCGAAACAGTCGAATTTTGAGCATATGACGCTTTGAGTCATGTGCGGGAAGTTTTCCTTTATTTCTTTAATTTGAAAAAAAAGTGCCGCTAACGCAAACCGATTGCTGAGCAAAGCTTATGGTGAATGTGTTCCATCGGTTTCAACGTACGAGAGATGGTTTTTTCGGTTCAGAAGTGGTGATGTTGACACGAAATACAAAGATCGCCCGGGCCAGACAAAAAGTTTGAAGACCAAGAATTGGAGGCATTACTCCATGAAGATTGTTGTAAAACTTAACAAAAGCTTGCAAAATCATTGAAAGCTACTCATGCAGCAATTTCAAAACGTTTGCTAGCAGCAGGATTCAACCAAAAGCAGGGAAATTGGATATCATACGAATTGAAGCCGAAAGACCTTGAAAGACGATTTTGTAATTCCGAAATGATGCTTGAAATCTATAAAAGAAAATCATTTTTTCACCGAATCATTACTTGCAATGAAAAATAAATCCATTACGATAACCCAAAGCGTAAGAGATCGTTTGTGAAGCCCGGCCAACCAGCCGAATCGACACCAAATCCGAATATCCATGGCGCTAAGATAATTCTCTGTATTTGGTGGAAGCGAAAGGGTTCTATCTATTATGAGCTGCTGAAATCTGACCAGACCATCACAGGGAAACTGAACACAATTGAATCGTTTGAAGCGAGCATTGGCCGAAATACGCCCAGAATAAGAGGCCAGACATGAAATCGTAATATTTCATCATGGCAACGCTCGGCTACATGTTGCAATACCTGTTAAAAAATATTTGAAATGAAGTGGTTGGGAAGTTTTGCCTCACCCGCTATATAGTCCAGACCGTGCTCCTTCCGACTATGAGCCATTATTACAACTTGCCGTTTTAGTTAAAGGTAACTTTAAGCAATAGAAAAAGGTACCCTTAAAGGTAACTTTAACTATAACGGCAAGTTGTAATAATGGCCCTAAAACTTGTTAGCGATTTTTTGCTACTTTTTGGGAAAAAAAGTACTTTTTTTCTTTTTAAGTTCTCTAAAAAATTTCTAAGAAGATGTATTAGAAATTTATACTTTTTGAAAAGCTAACTTTACACTAAATATTTTAAATGAAAACAAATTTGAAAATTGTTGATACTAAGGGGACCAGGTTAATCCAAAAAACGCCTATTTTTTATGTAAAATTCGATTTTAGTTGATACCAAAATATAGTAACCCTCTTTAGATGGCCAAATATATTCGTAATTATTTTATAAAGGATTCCAATAACCCCGCCCCGGGTATGGATATTCTAGCCAAAAAACTAAAAAATCCCAATTTTGGGATTTCTAAACACTTTATTGAGAATTGCGGGATTCCTGATTATAAATTTCCAAATTTGTTTTTATTTTTCCATTTATAATAGAATAGCTGTAAAATTTCATTAAAAAATATTCATAAATAAAAATTTTATTTCAATTTGAAAAATTTGTATCTTTGCAAAGATTCAATAAAAAGCTTTTTTTTTACCTATTTTTCAAAAAAGTTTTTCGTAGTGCTTTTTTTGAGAGCGGAATAGAGAAGAAGGAATAGGATTCAAAACTTAAACTCGACTAAGCAATGTCGATTAAGCAGAGTCGATTAAGCCATGTCCTGTTGAAATCAATTTTCTGAAGACCCCAGATACATATCTTCAGTATCCAAATCTTCAATAATTCTGTCAGACATGCTTTCGAAAAGTTTGCTATTTAAAATCAGCAAAATCGGTCCACAAATGGCTGATAAATGGACAACCTCGATTTTTGATCTATGTATATCTGGATTACTAAGTCATTAATATAAACAATATGGATATCAAATGATAGATATTTCAAAGACCTTTGCAACGACGTATATAAGAACTACAATGGGTCAAAATCGGAACCCGAATTTTTTTTTCACCAAAAAAAAAATTAATAAAAAAAAATTTTAAATAACAATTCCTAAAAAAATGTTTTCCAAAAAATTAAAAAAACAACGTTGGAAAAAAATTTTGTTTACCTAAAAATATTTAAAATTTGTATTTTGAAGTATAATTTGGTGAACGGTATATAAGATTCGACACAACCGAATATAGCTCTCTTACTTGTTTTTTTTTATACCACTGTGCAATGGCAAAGTAATGTTTCAAACTAAAAGCTAACAATTTGATAAAAATCTCCCATTTTTAAGTCATACACCCAATAATATCATCATTGGATCATAAATATGATTACATAGGCCCATAATATGATTTAATTGGTTGGCAATATGATTAATTTCAATAATAATATGATTACTTCAGGAAATAGTATGATGTAAGTAATATTATGACTATATTTTTTGTCATAATATTATATTCTATGATACTAATAATGATCATAATATGTTTGGACTAGAATCATAAATAATATGTTGCTCTTTTATTATGTTTACCACAACCATGTTCTTTCTCTGCGTGTAGTTTTGAATTAATTGGCTACAATTTTTATAAAAATGTACAAAAGTTTTAAAAACATAAAGAGAATTAGAAGAATAGGTGTTTATTTGAAAACACATTTCTATTCACAACTAGAAATTATTTATTCAAAAAAACTCCTACTGGATACCAAGAGAATTTTTTGTATAAATCTTATAAAATAGCAGTTTTGTGTCAAGATTGTTGGTTACATATTGAGAAGGCGTCTTCATTTTGTATTATAAAGTATAAATTTCATTTCTCTAGTGTAATTACTATTTGTAAGCCATCAAAACAACAATTTGTTTCTTTTGTATTGATATTATTCATAACTTTTCTTTCTTTCCTTTTTTCTAAATACACACCCCTTTCATTTATTCTTGTCTTGATTATCTTTATACCGCATTTTGTGGTTAACCAAATTGTTTGAGGTTTGAAAGAAAGTTCTTTTATCTAACACCTTTTTTATGTTTTTAATTGTATTAACAAATTAACTGACCTTTGACTGGCTGTCTGTCTGTCTGGCAAGAGTGCCGAGTATCATAGGATGAGTTACACTATTTCTCGACATTAATCTTTTTTCTTTATTTCTTATAAACGATCACTTTTCGTTACAATCATTTGGCTGAATGATTGATGAGTGTGTGAGATCGTTTGCTGAGGGTTCAGGGTAAAGTGTTAATGATAATATTTTGATTTAGATAAATAATAATTATTATTTAAAGCGATCTTATGACTTAATTCACACAAAATATTAAATTAACTATGAATTTTTTGAGTTCACAGAATGTTGTAATCAATTTGTTAAACAAATAAAATAAAAAATATAATAAAATTTTGAAATTTAGTTTCATGGGAATCTGTAAAAAGAAATGAAATATTATTTACATTATTATATTTAATGTAAACGAGAAACTCAAAACAAAAGTATTCGTAATTCGTATAAGAATCTAGTAAAGAGGTACTTTTGATTTTAAGTTGTTTAAAGTATTTTCATGGAGATACTTCTCTTTATGTTGACATACCATAGATTTATCATAATTTTTTGCTTAATATTTGCCTGTGTTTGTAAAAAAAATCAAATAAGCCCCGCATGTCTGCCAAATTTCAAATGTATAGACGATGACTTCATTTAACGTTAACTAATTTTTATAAAGATGGTAAGATGTTTCACAACAAAATTTATTTTTAATATATTTTTTGGCTAAACAACTTTAATAAAACTGACATAAAAAGTTACAAAAGTGACAAGGGTACGTTTTTTTAGGGAAGACAGTTAATTAATTAATGATTTTTCCCGAAATAAAATATACTTTTAAATTAGTACATGTTTAACCTTAAATAAAAATTTAAATTTTAGTTTTCACACATAAATAACAATTTTCGAAATTTTGCATTAAAAGTGTTTTATGAAATCGAGGCGTATTTAAATAAAATTGTAATATAAACTATTGTTATGTGTTTACCTTTTAAAAACGGTGGTTTATTTCCTTAAACAAACCGGATATTTTTGATTGCAAATAATAAAATTGTAACAACTCTTTATTTATTCAAATTTATACTACAACAGTTCAAATAGTCACTCTTTGTTTTAATACACACACTTATATTACACAGTTTATAATTTTTACGAATACACTGGCAATGCAGTTGATTTTAATTCTAACAGCGACTATAATCAACTAAACTGACTGCAACCGCTGGCATTATTTATATACAGCGTCATCTTCCAATAGCTTCATGAATTATCTTAACGGACAAAACTAGAATGTTCTATTTCTAAAGCTTTTAGCAGATACAAATAATGCCAATAACATCGTGCTATCAATATTGTTGATAATTAGAAACTTCTACTGATGGAAATGTTTATAAACATGATGAATGTTGCAAGCAGTCGTTGCAGACTGTTAAATTCAAATTGATAGTGCAATTTTGTAACAATATTTTAATTTTAAGGGGGTAATTTGGTAAATCCCTTCACCTTACTTAGGGAAAAGTGAGGTGAACATTTTTATGGAAATATTTTCAAAGTGTGCTGAAGTTATTGGGTTTATTACTTAATGTGGGAGTTACAATAGATGGCGTATCGCGGTTTTTGTTTTTAATGTCATTTTGAAGAGTACCCTTCACCTTTGTGAGAAGGGTATAAATAAGTTTGTCATTCCGTTTGTAATTTCTACATTTTTCATTTCCGACCTTATAAAGTATATATATATTCTGGATCCTTATAGATAGCGGAGTCGATTAAACCATGTCCGTCTGACTGTTGAAATCAACTTTCCGAAGCCCCCAAATAACTTGCATACACGATTCATACATCAATATATCCGGAATTCTTCCGGCTTGGTTGCTATTTAAAATCGAGAAAAACGGTCTACAAATGGCTGAGATATAAGGAAAAATTTAGGACAACCTCGATTTTTGATCTACATATATCTGGATTACTAAGTCATTAATATAGAGAATATGGATGTTTCATTATAGATATTTCAAAGACCTTTGCAATGACGTATATAAGACCAAAGTAAATATTATTAACCAGATTTTTTTTTTACCAAAAGTTTTTTTTCCTAACCCCCATTAACACGAAGTCTGGTTATGCCTTAACTAATAGTTATACTGTCGGTTAAAAATATTTTTGTATGAAAACTGTCAGTTTAACTATTAGTTAATACATAACCAGACTCCGTGTTACTGGAGGTAAATATTAAAAAAAAAATTTAAAAACAAAAAAAATTTTAAAATTAAAAAAAACAATTTTTTTTTCACAAAAATGAAAAAACAACTTTGGAAAAAAAATAAATTTTGTTTCCTAAAAATATTTTAAATTTTTATTTTGAAGTATAATTTGGTGAAGGGTATATAAGGTTCGGTACAGCCGAGTATAGCTCTCTTACTTGTTTATTCTCACTTTGTTATTGAACATTATAGTCATAGAGAATAGACATAGAGCGGAAACTCTCCTGTCAAAGACCTAACTCAGTTGTCAAAAACCTAAGTGGTGAGAATGTATTAGTAGAAAAAACTATGTGAAAACAAAAACAACACTCGTATGTGTGAATATTTTGAGTATTTTTTTTTCTAGTTTCCGCTCTATGTTCTCTATGATTATAGTGTCAACAACAGAGCTTCTTTACTTCTTTAATTTGAAAAGAAAAGTGCCGCTGAAGCAAACCGTTTGCTCTCAAAAGCTGAAAGCGAGAGATGGTTTATTCGGTTCAGAAATGGTAATTTTGACACGGAAGACAAAATGCCAAAAAAGTTTGAAGACCAAGAACTGGATGCATTAATCCATGAATATTGAACAAGAGCTTGCAAAATCATTGGGAGCTACTCAAGCGGAAATTTCAAAATGTTTGCGAGTAGGGTATCAAATGAATTGAAGCTGGGAGACCTCGAAAGACGATTTTACATGTCCGAAATGATTCTTGAACGCTATTAAAAACATCATTTTTGCACCG
This sequence comes from Calliphora vicina, assembly GCF_958450345.1. Lineage (NCBI taxonomy): Eukaryota > Metazoa > Arthropoda > Insecta > Diptera > Calliphoridae > Calliphora > Calliphora vicina. The sequence continues at coordinate 95,423,667 of NC_088784.1, read as the reverse complement.
AATCATTTCATGTGATGAAAATTGGATCCATTACGATAACCCGAAGGGTAAGAGATCGTATGTAAAGCCCGGCCAACCAGCCGACACCAAAGCCAAATATCCATGGCGCTAAGGTAATGCTCTGTATTTGGTGGAAGCAAAAAAGTCCTATCAATTATGAGCTGCTGAAATCTGACCAGACCATTTGCCCTAAAACGCGCATAATATGAGGCCAGACATGAAACCTTATTATTAGATCATGACAACGCTCGGCTACATGTTGCAATACCTGTTAAAGATGATTTAGAATGAAGTGGTTGGGAAGTTTTGCTTCACCCGCTTTATAGTCCACACCTTGACCCGTCCGACTACTGTTTGTTTCGATCGATGCAGAACGCTCTCTCTGGAATACTCTTCCCATTGGAACAGAGTATCCGATATTAGCTTTAATCGTTCTTGACCTCGAAACATAAGCTGATATTTTGGCTCGGAATCCATATGTTGCCAGAAATATGGGAAAAAGTCATAGCTAAGAATGGCCAATACTTTGAATATATTTATATTGTACAAATGTTTCAAAATAAAAACTAAAAATTTTAAAAAATCTGGCATTTTTAAGTCATACACCCACTATTTAGCCAATAAGCATTTATACTGGAATTCAAGTAGAAAGCAAGTGTAATTCAAGTCTTGAATTATAGTCAAGCAGTTGAATTAAAGCTGTATAACACTTTATTTAAATAGCATTCTCCAGTAAAAAAAGGAAACATGTTTTTTGTTTGAAAAATATTGAATTTTTTCAAATATTTTTCCACATTAAAACATAATTACATTTGCATTCAATTCAAATTCCAACAAAATGTACAAGTGCTTGAATTTTTGAGACTTCGTTTTTTTTGGTTTTATGGTACAAAATAAGGATTGTTTTCTTAAAAAAAAAATATTTAAAACACTATTTTTGCTCAATAGGTTTCTCAAGAAAATCAAATTATCATTGTGTTGTTTCCATTAAGGGGAATATACAATATTTTAGTATTACTTAATTTAGCTGTCATTTATAATTTGTATTTTTTAAGCTAAATATTTCTTTAATTTCTTCATCAGCAGCTCAAATAATAATAATTTGTTTAAATAAATATCACAGCCATAGAGAAAATATACATAGAGCGGAAACTAGAAAAAAAAATATAAAACAAAAAAATTACTCAAAAAAGTTATTTTTGTTTTCACATAGATTTTTCATTAATCTATTCTCAACAATTAGGATTTTGACAACTGAGTTAGGTCTTAGGACAGGAGAGTTTCCGATCTATGTGTATTAATCTATGATCACTGGCTGGTTTTTTTCTTCTTCTTTAATCATTTGACCAAATTTGTATTTGACGTGCTACTTAATATTGCTGTTTGTAGCTGCTCATCATCACGTTAAAGCGGCTTTGATTGCGTTTGTATTTGTCATTATTTGTTGCTTGATTTGATTTAAAACTGAAGATGAAAACGGCCAGCAACTTGTTGTGGTTGCTGTTGATTATGGCCGTATTTTGTGTGTTCGTTTCATGAGTGTGGATGGTTTTCGATTTGCGTAAGTTTGTTTTGGCGTTGTTTTTTTTATTGAACCTGTTTCTCAAGGTTAAAATTAAAATTTAAGACCCCCATACAAATGTTATGGTTTGTTATTTAAAAATTTTACAAAAAAAAAAAGTAAATTTTTGCAAAACTTCATTTTATAGAGAAAGACTTACAAGGAGTTGAATTAGCGACATCATCCACATCAACTTGCTAAAGAAGTGAATATTACATCATTTTAAAACGGGGAAATGCTTTTTTTTGCTTTTTCTTAAGGCCTTAAAAATGTGGCTTTCAATGTCAGTTGTTTAAGGATTTAATGAAATGGAAAAAAAACTCGCTTAAAGCAAGACACAATAAAGCCAGAGTTAAGGAAGAGGAGCAAAAAAATATGTTGAAATTGGATTTTAAAAAATGTATTTAATGTCTGTTAAAAGAAAGGAAAAGGAAGTTTAAAAGCGAGAAAAAAGTTTGTTTTTTATGTTAACGTTTTAATTGTGACTTCAATCATTTAACGTCTATTAAAGCAGTCAGTTCTAAATCGTTTTAAAATTTTGAAAATGTTATGAAAAGTAAATTCTTAGGCCTTTTAAATAGCACAAGGCAACAAAATCTAAAAAAATTCTAAGGCTTTTTAAACCACTACATAATTTTTATGTATTGTGGTTCCAGTAGTACAAATATGGTCCAAATTTTAAATTCTATGGAGAGGTTTTTTTTAAATTTTTAAAAAAAAAAAAAAATTTTCTGACTTTTCTTCACATAATTTATGATAACTCAAAAGCGATTAGTCTAATGTTATTAAAAAAAAAATAGAAAAGTTGAGATTTACATAACCTTTAATCCGTTTATATAATATATTTCAATCAGCTCAGTAGTTTCGGAGTTATAATAACAAATTGCAGCAAAAAATATATTTTTTACGTGAAAATAGAAAATTTGTTTGTTTTAAAAAAATCATTAAAAATCGAAAACTGCAAAATTTTTTATAAATTATTACTTTATCGCAAAGCAACATGTAATAGGAATAAAATAAAATATTGATCATAACAATCTATTGATTATTTTCGAATTTATTCACAATTAAGTGAATTTGCTCATTTTCACAAAATTTTTGTTTTTTGTTTGATATACATAAAATTGAGTCGTTAATGATCTTCTTTCGATTGATTGAAGTTTGAAAACATTTTCACCATGATATGTAAAAATGTTCATATATATATTGCATTTCAATCGGCTCAGTAGTTTCGGAGTTGTATTAACAAATTGATGCAAAAAATATTTTTTCTATGTTAAAATAGCAATTTTTTTTGTTTTAAAAAAATCATTAAAAATCGAAACTGGCAGAAATAGTTCAGATTTATTACTTTATCTCAAAGCCACAAGTAATAGGAATAAAATGAGATATCGATGATAAAAATCGATTGATCTTTTTCGAATTTATTCACAATTAAGTGAATTCGCTCATGTTCACAAAATTTTAGTTTTTTGTTTGATATACAATTTAGTAGTTGTATTATTTAAAGGTACTGCATGATTTTCTTTATAATATAATTTTTGTAAATATTATTCATATTTCTCATCTTTCTCCTCTTTAGCGCCCACTGTATAATTAGCCGCTTTGGTTTTTGGTGGTCGAGCAAAGTTAGGAAATTTGTCACCACAAACCACAACATAAAAAAAAACATTCAAATAAGTAAGTAACACATAAAAAAATTGTAGGTGTTCATTTGCAATGTATTGTAAATTAGACATGACATAATTTTCAATATAATTAACAAAAGTTATACAATTTTTGTGCAAAAAAAACCAAAACTCTTTTACTTGGCCATTGTCTTTTTCTTTGGTGTTTTGGCTTTGTTTCAAATAACAAATCTATTTTGATACCTGACGAACTTATGTATGTAACAACAAAAAATTTCATTTATATTAATACCACAAACATACTTAAATTATAATGTAAAAAAAAATTATTATCTAAAAAGAAACACTTACCTTTTTTTGTGTGATAATCTGAAGTTAAAGTAAAGATATTGGTGCAAAAATTTTATAATTCCAAACGGCCCACCAAACAACAACACTCAGCGGCTAAGATGTCAATAATGCGTGATTTCATTCAAATTTGGTCGATGAATATTTAAAATTTTAAGGGTTTTTTTTGTAAAGAAAAGAAATGGAAAATTGCAAAACAAAAATTATTATTTTTTTTTTTAATTTTAAAACTTAGTTAAAAGTTAGTCTACTATTTTCTAAAACACTTCCTTTTTTCATTAGAGTCTCAATAACAAATTTGTTTACGGAACTAAGGTTTCAATTGTAGTTATAAAATATAAGATTGTATTATCAGAAATTTTAGTAAAATTTTAAATATTAATCAGCAGAAAATTATAACCTATAAACCACTATTACAATTGAAATTGATTTGAAAGATTAAATCATTAAGAAATATAAATTTGAAACCACACAGTAGTCACAACTCAAGAGGTCGTAGTTTTACAAATTTGGACCGATTTTACTGTGATCATTTGATCGTGTGTTGGTTGAAATATGTTTACGAATTTGGTAGAATATCTAATAAACATTTGCGAGACTTATAATATTCGCGATCTTTAATCAATGTTGGGAAACATGCAGTAATTGGAATCTACTTGTTTTTTCTTGTCTGTTTGGTAATGTATAGAGAGTTCGATAATGTCATATAAAACAAGTAAAAGAGCTATATTCCATTGTGCCAAATCTTATGCTTTAAACTACAAATTTTAAATATTTTTAGGTAAACAAAATTTAAAAAAAAAAATGTAATTCATTAATTTTATGACATTTTTTAAAATAATTTAATTTTAATTTGTTTCTTTAAAATTTTATTTTTTAATTTAAAAAAAAAATATTTATTAGCGAAAAAAATTAAAAATACAAAAAAAATTTTTGGATAAAAAAAAATTCGGGGTAAAAAATATTTTTCCCGATTTTGACCCATTGTAGATATGACTTATTATGGCGTTATATATCGTTGCAAACGTCTAAATGAAATATCTATCATTAAATATCCATATTGTCTATATTAATGAAATATGTCAAAAATCGATGTTGTCCTGCATTTTTCCTTATACCTCTCTCTTCATGAGAGGAAGAATCTAGATTTAGCAATTTTTGCAATAAGAAATCAAAATAGCATTTGCTATTGTTTATACCCTACTTATTAGGGTTTTTATTTTCCCGAACTTTGTCCATTCCCTAGAAAACATAAAAATATATTTTCATTCCCGGGAGTTCCGAGAATTTTTAAATACTAAATAAGGTCAAAAACAAGTAAGAGAGCTATATTCGGCTGTGCCAAATCTTATATACCCTTCACCAAATTGTACTTCAAAATAAAAGTTTTAAATATTTTTAGGTAAACAAAATTTATTTTTTTTTTCCAAAGTTGTTTTATTTTTTGTAAAAAAAATTTTTCAAATTGTTTTTTAAATTTAAATTTTTTTTTTATATTTTAAAATTTTTTAAATTTTTTTTTTAATATTTAGTGAAAAAAAACTTTTGGTGAAAAAGAAATTCGGGTTAAAAAATATTTTTTCCGATTTTGACCCATTGCAGGTCCAATTTATTATGGTCTTATATACGTCGTGGCAAGGGTCTTTGAAATATTTATCATTAGATATCCATATTGTCTATATTAATGACTTAGTAATCCAGATATATGTAGATACAAAAATCGAGGTTGTCCTGGTTTTTTCCTTATATCTCAGCCATTTGTGGGCCAATTTTCTCGATTTTAAATAGCAAGCGAACCATGTTTATAGCGGATATATTGATGTATGTAAGTTACTTGGGGATTGTTGAATTCAACAGACAGATAGACGAACATGGCCTTTTTTGCGAACATGGCTTAATCGACTCAGCTATCTATAAGGATCCAGAATATATATACTTTATAGGGTCGGAAAATTATATTGTGGAAATTACAAAGGGAATGACAAACTTATATATACCCTTTTCACGGAGGTGAGTGGTATAACTTTAGGCTTTTGGCAGGTTTTTCAAGGTTTGTGAAAACCACAAAAATTCTTCCATAAATGTCTGAAATATATGCAAAAAACGACGACTACATCGATTTATTGGATATTTTTGTTTTTGAAATAGCAAATTTGTTGTATATCAGGTTTTTATATGGAAAATTATATGTATAACAGTTTTAGCAGTATAAAACTTTGTGTATAATAGTCTGTATAACAATTTTTCTAATGAACATTTTCATAATAAAAGTTCTTTTATCGAAAATTGCAAGTTATTTTATTGAAAATAAAACAGTTTTTTTAAGAAAAATTGTCTGTATAACATTCTTTGTACAGAAAATTATCTTTCTATAGAAAATTATCTGCATAACAGTATTTGTTATAGAAAATTGGCAGTATATCTTTTTTTTATACAACATTTTTCTGTATAAGTATTTTACTATAGAACATTGTTTGTGTATAACTGTTATTTCTATGCAAAATTGTCCATATTAAAGTTTTTCTGTAAAAAGTTGTCTGCACAACAGTTCATTTCTATAGAAAATTCCAAGTATAACAGTTTTTTCTATGACAATTGCTTGTTTAACAATTGTTTCTATAGAAAATTATGGGCATAACAGTTTTCGTTATAGAAATTTAGCAGTTTTTTTTTCTATAGAAAATTACTAGTATAACATTTTTCCACTGTTAGCCAGTATAACAGTGGAAAACTGTTATACAGTTTTTTTTTACAGGAATTTTTCTATTAATAGTTGTTTCTATGAAAATTGCTTGTATAAAAATTTTTTCCATGGAAAATTATCTGGATAACAGTTTTCGTTATAGAAAATTAGCAATATAACTTTTTTTCAATAGAAATTTGTCTGTCTAATTGTTTTACTATACAACATTTTGTGTATATCAGTCTTTTCTATGCAAAATTGTCTGTATAACAGTTTTTTTTCAATAGAAAATTGTCTGAATACCAGTTTTCTATAGAAAGTTTTTTCCTCCAGAAAAAATTGCCAGTATAACAGTTTTTTTTTCCATAGGAAATTTTCTAAATGGAAAATTTTGTGTATTACAGTTTTTTCTATAGCTGCATAACAGTTTTTTTCTCCAGAGAAAATTGCCAGTAAACAGTTTTTTTCCATAGGAAATTGTCTAAATGGAAAATTTTGTGTATTACAGTTTTTTTTATAGAAAATAGTGCCCATAACAGTTTTTTTCTATAGAAAATTATCAGTATAACACTTTTTTAAAAAGAAAATTGTCTGTGGAACAGTTTTTATAAAAAAAAAAAGGTTTGAATAATTGTTTTTCCTATAGAAAATTTTCCTGATAACTGTTTTGTCTACAGAAGATTGCCAGTATAACACTATTTTCTATAGAAAATTACAGTTTTTTATATAGAATATACAGTTTTTTAAAAAAAATATTGTGAATAACCGTTTTTCTATAGAAAATTGTCTGTATATAGTAGTTTTTATACCCTTCACCTTCGTGAGAAGGGTATATATAAGTTTGTCATTCCGTTTGTAATTTCTACATTTTTTCATTTCCGACCCTATAAAGTATATATATTCTGGATCCTTATAGATAGCGGAGTCGATTAAGCCATGTCAGTCTGTCTGTCCGTCTGTCTGTCTGTTGAAATCAATTTTCTGAAGACCCCAGATATCTTCGGGATCCAAATCTACAATAATTCTGTCGGACATGCTTTCGAGAAGTTTGCTATTTAAAATCAGCAAAATCGGTCCATAAATAACGGAGATATGAGCAAAAAACCGGGACAACCTCGATTTTTGACCTATTTTTGATCTATATCTGGATTACAAAGTAATTAATATAGACAATATGGATATCTAATGATAGATATTTCAAAGTCCATTGCAACGATGTAGATAAGGCTATAGTAAGTTGAACCTACAATAGGTCAAAATCGGGAAAAATATTTTTTAACCGGAATTTTTTTTTCATCAAAAAATATTTTTTGTCATACATTTTTTTCCAAAAAAAAAAATTAAAAACTAAAAAAAAAAATTTTAAAAAAATTTTTAAAAAAAATTTGGATAAAACTTTTTTTTAAAAAAAAATTTTGAAAAACAATTTAAAAAAATTAAATTTTGTTTACCTAAAAATATTTATTTTAAATTATAATTTGGTGAAGGGTATATAAGATTCGGCACAGCCGAATATAGCTCTCTTACTTGTTTTATATAAAATTGTCTGTATAACAGTTAAAAAAAATCTGTACTAAATATATTTTTATGAAAAATTTGCATATGCTAAAAAAGTTCTGTTCTGTATAACTGTTTTTTTTTTTCATTGAGAGAAAATTGTTGTATAACAGTTTTTTTCATAGAAAATTTAGTGTATAACAGTTTTTTCAAAATTGCCTGTATAACAGTCAACTTATCTGAATATAATATTATTTAAAAAGATGTATGTTTATGATCAAAATCTTGAATAATTAAAAATCAATTTCAGATTTGTTATCAGCGATTCTGAAAAATTAAAACTTGAGTGATTTTCATACAAAAATTTGAAGCCCTAAAATTTAAACAAGGATTTTTGTCATTGCCGTATTAATTTTGACATTTTAAATTTCAAAAATTTTACATTCCTCAAAACTACATCCGGCAATAAAGCAAAACGTAAATTATCTTTACGTATTTCATCATGAACGCAAGTATTTCCTTTAGAATTTTAGATTCAATGATTTTTTTTTTTTGGTTTTTGATTTTAAATTTTTAAAGATTTATGATACATTTTTTGCAATCATACCAATTGAGCTTAGTGTTTTAGAAAATAGAGAGTAAACTTTATTTTAAATATTTTTAAATTTAAATTAAGATTTTTTAAATATTTTTTATTATTAATTTAGTGTATATTTTAGGCCCAAATTATGTCTAAGTATATTTTAAAGTTTTAATTTTATTATTTTCATTAAAATTGTTTTAGTGTTTTAATATTATATTTTAGTTTTCTTAATCTCTTGAAAACTTTTAGTTATTATTACAATTTATTTGTTGTATTATGTATTTTTATTATTTTTGTTATTTAATTTATTTTTTATTGTGTGTAACACATTTTTTTTTTAATTATTTATTCAAATTATTTGTAGGTTTTTTATTATTTATTTTAATTATTTATGTATAACGTTTTTTTTGCAGTTTGTGGTCAAGTTCATTAAGTTTATTTTAATTATTAGCAAAGTTTTGTTTATGTGTTTATTTAAGTTGGATTTTATAAAATACGATTTTTTTTTATTAAATTTGATCATTAAATCAAAAGATTTAAGCAACAGTGGTGAATTGTTTTTGTTATGGAATTGATTTTTTTTTATTCAAATTTTTATTTCGCTTTCAAATGTTGGTTTGCAAACCATTTTGCAATGTGTTTAACGGAAACAACAGTTTTTGTTTTGTTTTATAAAAGCTTTATTTTTGTTTTAATAAAAAAACTGTTTATTTTTTTTTTTGTGTTGAAAAAAAACTTGTTTTTATATATTAATAGATCAGGAGTTAAATAAACATTTAGCCCCATATTCCTAAACAAAATGATTTAAAACGAAATTTCCATACAAAATTTGATTTCAAAACGCCCAATAAGCATTTTTACTGGAATTCAAGTTGAAAGCAATTGTATTTCAAGCCTTGAATTATAGTCAAGCAATTGAATTACAGTTGTATTACACTTTATTTCAATAGCATTTAATTGTAGGTATTAATAAGAATTAATGAGACTTGATTCAAATTCGCGATTTTCTTTATTGGAAATAAAACAATTATGTAATTAATAAAGCCGATTGGATGGATATTAAAAACGTTTTTCTCTGTTTTATATCAAAGAACATCCTGTAGTTAAATGTCACTTTTAAGCTTGTTGCTTCAATCTTTTGTTTTGTACCTTTTTTATTAATTTATTTCAATTCAATTAATTTAATAAATCTTCCACATATTTTATACAATTTTCAGAAATTTATTTGTTAATTTTAAATAAAAAAACAATTTTATATATTTGTCATTTGTTTAACATTGCAATAATTGGTTCTTTTTTTAAATTTCTTGCCTCAATTTTGCGTATTTTTCAAACATTTTATTTTAATCATTTTTTTTAGATACAAATTATATTAAAATGATATCATTTTTTGTATATTTGTGTTTTCTTAGATTTTGTTTTTGTTACTTTTTGTATTGTATTCAAGATGTTGTTGTTATAAATCCAGCTTAAAAGCAAGGTTAGTTAAACACTAACACTCATACACTCTCTTGGCAAAATCTCAAAATCTCACTAATACCATGAAAACTTTATAAAATTTTAGCACTTTCAAAAAAAAAACTGAGCACCCATACTCAGACACAAGAAATAATTTCCTGTTTTCATTACCCACAGGCCAAATGAAGAGTAGTTAAAGAAGAAAAATTTTGCACTAGGGTTTTTTTTCACTTTAAAATCTTTAATTTTTCATAAAAATTTTTATTATTTTTGTTAAAATTATTTATTTAATTTTGTTTAAAACACACACCTTTATTTTACTTGATACTTTATCTATTCTTATTAGAATTTAAAGCAAATTTATTGATTTTATTATTATTTTTTTTGTATTAGTTAAGTTGTTGTTTTCTTGTGTATTTATTTCTAAAAGAATTTTTTTGTATTTTAATTCAGTATTTCATTTTCGTAAAACCCGCTTATAGTTCAACGTAAATGTTGTGCTCAACACACCAACCTGGCTCAGACTAAATGTTTGGCACGAGTAAGACAAGTTACAAAAGTCTTAAAACACACATTTACTTAATTTAATACTCATACATACCTAGCAACTCATACATAAGCATATAACTAGATTCCACAACAACAACGAAAAGAGTATTAGCTCCCTACAATCAAGATCTTTTTGCCTCACAGCTACACAGAAACATGTTCGTACTAACAACAACTTGTGGCTAGCTCTCTTTTAACTTAAACATTTTCTTATAGCTCAACTAGCATTTAGGTATTTCATGCTGTTGCAAGTGTGTGTGCGTTTTTTTTTTTTGGTAACCGGTCTTGCCAAGTTTCAGAGCAATTTGCCAGCTCTAGACGCCAATAGAGGCAGTAAGGGCTGGCAGCAGTCAGCTGAACTTTTTTGGAAAACGAAACAATATATGTATCTTGCATAAATTTGGAAGTTCAACACAGAAAGACTCAGGCCCATTAAAACAAAAATAAGCCAGGAATTCTTTTCAATTCTATCACTTTAACACTCTGTTAGTAAATTTTTTGTCTGAATCCAGGAACCAATGTTAAAATTTTTATCATAAATAAGCTTAATAATTCAAAATAAAATGTATTTTCCCGTTTTTACCCCCTCTTTGGTACTATCCCGGGGTAAAATTTTATTCAAATAAATTTCTGTATCGTGGAGGGGGCTCATAATAAAATATTCATAGAAAAACATTTTTTGTTTGAAAAAAGTACCAAAAATAAACACAATTTCTATCCCTTAAGAGTTGGAAATGCCAAAAAGTTGGTTTTTTTGATAAGTAAAGAATACAATTTGAAATGTATTTCTAAGTTTATTGGTTAAAAATTTACATGGGGTAGCAAAATGGTACCAAACTACAGTTTTTACCCGTTTTCTCCCCTAAAAGATTAAAATTTAGAAAAAGTACCATATACCTGTTAGCATTTTTTAAATGCAGTAAGATGCTTTATTAAGTTTTTTGTATCTGTATTATTAAGTTTTTATACCCTACACCACCATAGTGGGGAGGGTATAATGCGTTTGTGCAGATGTTTGTAACGCCCAAAAATATTAGTCTAACACCCTTCTTAAAGTATACCTATCGACTTAGAATCACTTTCTGAATCGATTAAACGATGTCCGTCCGTCCGTCTGGTTGGCTGTCCATGTAAACCTTGTGCGCAGAGTACAGGTCGCAATTTTGAAGATATTTCGATCAAATTTGGTACATATTATTTTTTCGGGCCAAGGACCAAGCCTATTGAAACTGGCTGAAATCGGTCCATTATTTCACCTAGCCCCCATACAAATGTCCTCTCGAAATTGGACTTTATCGGTCATAAATGTTTAATTTATAAATGTATCTCCACAAATTCCGCTCCAAATAAGTTTTATATACACAAAATGCATGTCACCAAATTTTGTTACGATCGGTCCATAATTACTCATAGCTCCCATATAGACCCGCTTCCGAAAATCACTTTAACGTGCATAAATCGCTTAAAAATGTTGGTATACACACAAAATTCAACATATTTAACTTTAATATAGACATAAATCACACGACCTAATTTCATGGTGATCGGTTCATAATTGGTCATAGCCCCCATATAACCCCACTTCCGAAAATTACTCAAAAATATAAATTATTGAAAGTTTAAAAGAAAAATGTTTTTGCTCTTTTACTTAGTGTAGGGTATTATATGGTCGGGCTTGACCGATCGTACTTTCTTACTTGCATGTATCTATGTTAGTTTAGAAGATATAAGGTTACCGAATTTGCCCGTTTTTACCCCCTAAACATTCGAATACCCAAAAATCACTTCTTAGTTAAAATTTATTCTTCTGGCGTTTCGGTTGTGCGTTGATGAATCAGTCAGTCGGCCAGTAACGTTACTCGTTTATGTATATTAGAGTTAATTTAAAAAAATAGATTTTTATGAGATTTGCGCCACCTGTTGTGGGTTTTTGGAACTTGTTAAGGGTTAAAAAACGCAGAATCGACTGGTGAAATCAGATTTGCAAAATATATTCAACCGTTTTTGCTCTACAGAAAAATTAGATCAAAATCCGCGTATTTATTTAGTTGCGTTGAACCATCACAAGGAGTGAAAATTTAAAAAAAAGGTCGCCATTATTTTTATTACGCAATAACCTTCAAAAAATGGTGATACCCGAAAAACAAATGAAGTGACCTAATCACCAAACGAACTCTAATGTATATAGATAATTCAATGTTGGTCTTAAATTGTATACTATCCATTCAACCATTCCATTCATTCAATAAATACAGTCGTAGAGATTTTCGAAGTTAAATTCAATTTGGAATGTTAAATTCAGTTTGAAATATAGAAAATTTGAGATCGCATATGTATACCCATCAGCTTACAATATAATTCTGGTCATAAATGGAATACTAAATTAATTTAACAAAAAATACAGTTTGTTGTTTCCGAAGTCATTGTTTAAGAATCTAAAATTCAATTTGAAAACAATTTTTTACCCACCACCAAAAACACACCGAAATATTGGTCGTAGAAACTCAAAGGTATATAAAGGGGTTTTCATTAAACGCTCTCTATCTTTAAATTTAATTTAAAAAAAAGCATGTGAGATATTACCCAAATTTTTTATTCGTTTGAAACATTTATCGATGTCAGTATGTATTAAAAATGTCCAGTTTTCAATGATTCTGGAGCATAAATCATGCTGAATTTGACCAAGAGCACTGGTTATATTGGCTTTGTGGATAGCTTTGGTTTGTGGCTTATTCGCATAGACCAAGAAAGCTCCACATAAAAAGTCTAACAGAGTCATTTCGCACGATCTCGGTGGCCAGTTCATATCACATAAACGTGAGATGACCATGCCCTCATATCGCTCGTGCAGAATATACAATGTGATATGAGCTGTGTGTTAAAACCATATGTCGTTGGTGTCAATATCATTCAATTGAAGCCAAAAGAAGTTGTTAATCATCGACATATAGCACTCGCCGTTGACGATGACGGCCTGGCCAACGTTCTTCTCATAGACATATGGAACGATGACGATTTTGAGATGGCTGCGATCCCAAAATCCACAACAAAATGTGACAAGCAGTGAGTTTTACGGAGGCTCTTGGATCTCATGTGGATCGGTATCGTCCATACTTATTTGACTGGCCTGGGCGATATTTGTCTTCCGTTTTAAAATCACCAGGCTGTCGGGAACTCTAATCTCTGGAAAACCAAGACCATGTTCTATTAATAGACCTTGACCAAGACAATGCTTTTAAATGATATGATATATAGAATATCTCGTTCACAGAGCATCGCATACGATGGGCAGATAAAAGCGTACATCTCATTATACCTTTAGGTTCTGGTGAAATCTGGTTAAGTTACAGAATAAGTCCGAGACATTCTGCATTTCCCGCCTCTTAACTGAAAGGGAAACACTTCTCCTGTCAACAGGCATCTGTGATCCTGTCTAAATTTTAACAAGCTGCGTCATTTAGTTTGTGTTTGACAGCCATTGATAGCAAACCACCTCGCGACTTGAGGAGAAATTGGAAAAAAGCGGGAAAACCATCACTCAAATAAAGGCTAAGCTTGATAAATACTATTTGAACTCTGCTCCATCAATTTCAATGCTAAAAAAGTGGTTAACTCTATTTCGTTATAGACTTAGAAGCACTGAAGATTCCGAACGGTCTGTACGCCCATTGAAGTATCCACACCCGAAACAATTGAAAAAATTCACGATATGGTGTTGGCCGATCGGAGATTGAAAGTGGGAGAGATTGTGGAAGCCATAGGCATCTCACATGGTTTCAATTTTGAATGATCACTTGGGTATGAGAAAGCTTACCGTAAGATGGGTGCCGCGTTTGTTCACAATCGACCACAAACACAATCGTGTGACAGCGGCAATCAGGACGAGTTTTTGCGTGGATCCACCACAACACTCCGGAGACAAACATTCAGTTTTTCGGGGTGTATCAACGCCAAAGAAGGCAAAGGCGGATTTGTCAGCCAATAAAGTCCTGCCAAACGTTTTTTGGAATACACCCAGAATAATCCACATTGACTGAACAGGGTAAAACAATCAATAGCGAAAATTGAGCCAACTTATTGGGTCGATTTAATGAGGATTTGAAAAAAAACGACCGCATTTGGCCAAGAAAAAAGTTCCATGGCAAAAATCCATGAATTAAACAACGAATGCTAACTCATCCGCCATATTCTCCGGATTAAGACCCGAGTTTATATTTCTTGTTTCCAAACCTGAAGAAATGGCTCGGCGGAAAGACGCCAACGATGAAATCATCTCACAAACAAATACCTATTTTGATAACCTCGACAAATCATAGTATTTGGAAGGGATAAAAGAAAATTTGAGAAAAGATGGACAAAGTGTATAGAGCTCAAAGGAGACTATGTTGAAAAATAAAATATTTTTTTATACGGAAACCTGTGCATCATTCAAAAAATCACGGACTTATTGATCCATATTACAAAACATTAGTAGTGACTTCGTAAAAGTTTTTAATAATACCCTTCACTTTCGTGAGAAGGGTATATGTATATAAGTTTGTCATTCCGTTTGTAATTTCCACAATATAATTTTCCGACCCTATAAAGTATATATATTCTGGATCCTTATAGATAGCGGAGTCGATTAAGCCATGTCCATCTTTCTGTCTGTTGAAATCAATTTTCTGAAGACCCCAGATATCTTCGGGATCCAAATCTTCAATAATTATGTCAGACATGCTTTCGAGAAGTTTCCTATTTAAAATCAGCAAAATCGGTCCACAAATGGCTGAGATATGAGGAAAAAACAACGACAACCTCGATTTTGACCTATATTTTGTTTACCTAAAAATATTTAAAATTTGTATTTTGAAGTATAATTTGGTGAATTAATAATCTTATATATAAATAGGCCACACGTTTTTTTGTGGTACACTTTTAAGTATGTTATTGTCAACCAATATTGAAGAAACATATATGGTTTAAAAGTCTATTTTCTCTAGATATGCACGATATAAAAATATATTTAAAAATTCTTTCCATAAAAGTTGTAAAAAGCGTTTTAAAAGTGGTCGAATTTCGGTTTTTTTAATATTTACTCACTAGTTGAACTGATCTCACTCCTTACACACATCCAATGAGAGTATAAGAAGAAAAAAGAGTTACATGTCGGAGTGTTAAATCATCTACCTAATGTTCGCACTTTTCGTGAGTTTTTTTCTATTTCTACCGACTTCTAACTAGAAACAACAACAACAATAATAACAACACACTTGTAAATAAATGCATGTAGTTGCTTCTTAAATTGTTGGTGTTGTTGTTGTTTTAGTTGTTATTATACTACTTATTATCATTGTGGTCCGGTTGTCGTCGTCATGCTTTGTTTATTTTTCATTTTTCCAACTACAACAAACAGGGAGCTCATATTACACCAACATATACAACAACACAATTTAATGAATGAAATCAATGTAGAAGCTATAGAAAAAATAGATCTTTACTCTTGTGTTCATTATCGCGGCCGTAATCAAACAGCTCTTCCTAAATGAGTTTATATCAGTGGCAACAAATCTCCAGTGTAATAATGTCAGTATGAAGTTTGGTAAATTCTAAAAGCAATGAAGGTAATGCACAAATAGGTACTTAAAGTACTAACCCTTGTTTTAGTATGTATTTTATACTAATAAATGTTTAAGTGTCGCTTCTGTGAAATGGAGGGATTTTTTAAAAAAGGTACTCTTCACATTTTCTGTGAATTTAATACATAATGAAGCTCAGATGTAGACTTCGGATTAGAAAATCACACTGTTTATATCAACGGTTCTCAAATGGGAGTCCGCGGCCCACTAGGGGTCCGTATAAAAATTCCAGGGGGTCCACAAAGAACTCAGGAAAACATTAAGCTTAAAAACTCTATTTTAATTTATTTCCCCATCTTTTCCCCATCTTTCTGGCAACATATGGATTCCGAGCCAAAAGAACCGATAATCTTTTGAGCTCAAGGACGAATCAAGGATGAAAAAGTTTATATTTTTAAGAACATAATTTTTAAATTTTAAGACCATATTTTAAAGTTTTTACTGCATATTTAAAGCTCTTACGCTTTTTTAGAGCATATTTCCGGTTTCCCTGTTAATTAGTAATCCAGATATAGCTTAAAAATAGGTCAAAAATCAAAGTTGTCCTGGCTTTTTCCTCATATCTAAGCCATTTGTAGACCGATTTTGCTGATTTTAAGTAGGAAACTTCTCGAAAGCATGCCTGACAGAATTATTGAAGATTTGGATCCCGAAGATATCTGTCTGTCTGTCGACGGACCTGGCTTAATCGACTCCACTATCTATAAGGATCCAGAATATGCTATATACTTTATAGGGTCGGAAAATTATATTGTGGAAATTACAAACGGAATTACAACTTATATATGCCCTTCTCACGAAGGTGAAGGCTGTAAAAATTTGTGTAAATGCCAGATTTATTTCCAAAAATGTTTGATTCTTCCCCACTGCGCAACGTTCGGCCACATTATGCAATACCTGTTAAAAACTATTTAGAATGAAATGGTTGGGAAATTTTGTCTCTCTCGCCTTATAGTCCAGAGCTTACCCCGTCCAAATACTATTTGTTTAGATCGATGCTGAACTATCTCTTTGGGCTACGCACAGAGGGATTTTGGTGTCAAAAAGTAAATTTTTCAAACACTCAATTTTAAAAATCAAATGATGCAGTTTTGTAGAGAAATGTTTAAAGATGAAATGTACACTTATAGTTTTAAGAAAAATTTTATTTTATTTTTAAAAAATTGAAGTAAAGTCCACGCAAGGGTGTTAAGCAAAAATTTACCTATATTTTCACGCAATTCAGTGATTTATATATGTATAATTTTCCTAATGATACCATTTACCTTTAATATATTTAAAAAATATAAAATTTCTCATTTCAGATTTTCCATGGAGAAAAAAAAAATGTAGCCCCACTTTCCCCCAAGCTGTTTCTTTAATAAAATGAAAGTTGGGAGTGTCTTGTTTCGATTAAAAGAAAAAATTTTTTCGAAAGTTTTCGGAACAGGATAAAAATTTAAAATTTTTTGTCGAATAATAAACGAAATATCAAAAAAATTCCTATCTATGTATGGGTTTTGTGGGCGCTGGGCATGGCCGATTTTTTTGTTTCAAAAAATATAATAGTACCAAATTTCTAGACTTTTACATGGATAGGAAAAATGTTATGCTAAAAAATCTATTTGTATTGTATGGTCAGTGGGCGTTGTGCGTGGTCGATTTTGATAAAATTTTATTTTATTTTTAATTTAGTCCATGTAATTCTCGGTGCCAAATTTCAATGCTCTAAGACCATTCCTTATAATTTTTATACAAAAATGTATTGCATTTGGATTGCATGGGCGGTATGCGGTGGGCATGGCCGATTTTATTGAAACTCGGCATCCGTTCTTTTTTTTGTTTCAGAAAATATATGTACCAAATTTCTAGACTGTTACTTGGTTGGGAAAAATTTTATGCGAAAAAATCCATTTGGACTGTATGGGCAGTGGCCGTTGGGCGTGGTCGATTTTGATAAAATATTATTTTTTTCTTAGTTTGGTCCATATAATTCTCTGTGCTACGCTTCACCATAGAACAGAGTATCCGAAATTGGCTTGATTCGTTCTTGGCCTCAAAAAATGTTCTTTTGGCTCGGAATCCATATGTTGACAGAATGATGCGAAAAGTTCATAGCAAACATAAAATTTTTAATGGTTCAAGTAAAATTAAAAACGTATTTTCATTAATAATCTACAACTACTACTGTTTTTCATTCCTGCTCTTTCTCATCAAGTTTAAGTACTTGATAGGGCTGTATAGTACTTGATAGTAAGTTAAAAAAACCAACAGGTGTACGGTTTACAAGTACTATAACACAGTACTGGTACCATCTGCATGCATGTGTTGATTTCTGTAACGTATTCGTAGCTTAGATCGGTGTTAAGGTGGGAAGTTTTACATGTTTTTTTTATTCATTCATTACTTTATGCTTCGCTGCATTTACCTCTACTTCGTCTTCGTTTTTATTTATTTTTTTTCTGTTAAATTTGAATCTGATTTTGTTTTGATTGTATTTCAAATTAGTGCAACTGTTTCAGTTTTATACTCACACATTTTTTTTATTATGGCATTATTGTTTGTTACAATTTTTTTCTATATTCGAATACTGTTGAAATATTTCCCCAAATAAACACTTACGGACAAACAAATGAACTTTTGTACGAAACTTTAGTGTGAAATATTTTTTTTTTTATTATTTCTTTTCATTTCTTTCTTTTTTTATCTCATTATTTAATGGTCGGCTTTTTTCAGATTTTTTTTTCTTTTCTTCAGCCAAGATTTACAAGTTTATGGCATAATGGTCTTTTAAACATGTGCATCGTTTATGGCCTATTGTGATGAAGAGTATTATGACCTTCAGAAAAAAAAAATAGTTGCTTACAGACAACAATAACAAATATGTAGCTGTAGTGGAAGTAGCAGATGGAACAGATTTTCAAAGAAATGTCAGATTAATAATAAGTAGTTTTTATAATTGTTGTAACATTTGTTAGTGATTATATTACGAGGAGATTATTCAAAATTGTATTGCAGTTTTATTGGAAGTCTTAGGATTATAAAACGTTTAATTTATATTTCCAGACCTTAAAAGCAATAAACTATACAAAATGATCCATATCAATAGGTGTTTTTTTTCTCCATTACCCCTCTTGGGAGCATTTGGCTTCCACAAAGCATCTTCCGTCTTATACGATTTGTTTGCAGTTGTTTTTCTCATATTTCAAATGTAAGATTGCACTCCTTGTTATTGGAGTATCGTGCGTTTTCATGTAGAACCAGACTGTTGTTATTTTTGTATCAGTTTCGTTAAACGGTTGTTGTTCCTGCTAAGTAGGTGATTGGTCTGCTGTAGCGGGTCCAAGGATACATGTAGGATGTTGCCATAAGATCCAGCCTATTGTTATTTTTGCCTTGTGTCAGTTTCGTTGTTGTTGTCCAAACTAAAAGGGGGGTCAGACGGCATGTATTGCTTGTGTTTTGTGCCATGTATTGGGACATTTTTCCATATGTAAACATGTACATACCGTGTGATCCATATGAAACTTTATGTATGTAAAATACATGTGTATTACTCGTGACATTTTTTGCAATTAGAGCATGTTCTATTTTCGTGTGTATAACAGTGTTGTATTTTGAAATACAACACTGTGTGAGTGCAAAATAAAAAAACAAAACAAAAAATAGTAAAGAAAAATCATAACAAAATAAATTTCATTGCATTAAATATATGTATTGTGATTTTAAAATGTTTTAAATAAATATATTGTTAAAAACAACAAACATATAAACTAATAGAGGTTATGTCACATGCAATTACATACATATGTACGTTTGAACGTGGAAATTATGAATCGTATGTATAACGTGAATTTTGCCATACACATGGAATTCCATATGTATCGAATACATGTCCCAATACACAAGCAATACATGCCGTCTGACCCCCCTATAAGTAGATCATTGGTCTGCTGTAGCTGGTCTAGGATAATGGTGCTGCCATTTGTCGTTGCCTAGAAACAACACCCTCTGTGTATTTGGTGTACTGGTGGGGAACCTTGCTAATTTAATTCTTTGATTCCTACCTTTTTCCCAGGGGGTGGCGGGTTGCCTGACCTTTATCATGATGTTATCCACTTTTCCAGGGGGAGGGGTGGTCAGTTGTCTTCTTGGATGGATTGTTTTAGAGGGGGTTAATTTTAAAAATCGAAAACCATGATAAACATTTTTCGTCCTCTGCCAGGGATCGAACCTGGGGTGCTTGGTTTTGTAGGCAAGCACTTTAACCACTACACCATGCCGCCACACCACAATAGAGGTGTTAAGCTTCCAGAATGTGTTTTGAAAAGATGTCGGATTCCCTTAATCGGGACCTTCTGACAATCTCTGAATGGGGTCGCTTTCAGCGCTCGTAAGACTCAGTATGTTGACACAAAAACGAATGACAGACCATGTCGCTTCATCTGTATTTATGGGTGGTGTAAATATTGTAGAATCAGACACTTTTGATGTTCTGGGCATGAGAACACAATGTGATGTCCGATGGTCTAAACAAATTTTTCAAGTGTGGAAAGTATACAACTCCCATGTATGGAGCGGTGCTTCAAAGTCTACAGTATACAAAGCGTACAGGAGAGGGCGAATGCGATTATTGTTGATAGTAAGTTATCCAAATTTATTGATTCGCTGGAGCACCGTCGCAATGTGAGCTGGGTTTCTCTGTTTTATCGCTATTACAATGGAATGTGTTCTGCTGAAATTAGGGAACTTGTTCCTGATACCCGCTGATTTGTACGTAATACACGTTTTTCATCAAGAACACATCCTTTTGTGGACCGCACAACACACTAGAGGAAAAAATCGTTCTTTAGCCGTACTGTACATATGTGGAACAAACTTCTCGCTGAAGTGTTTCCTGTCATTTTCAATGGAAGAAAATTCAAATCGAATGTCCACCAACACTACGCCCTCTTTCTTCCCTCCCATAACCTATTTTCCTAGTTCCAACACAATGCTTTGTATGAGTAGGGGTCATGCCCTGAGTGCTGGTCCAAGAAGAAACAAAAATAGAACAGGAGGACATAAGATTTCAGAAAATAAAATGTGTCGCTTCGGGTTATTGTACTGTATACATTTTTCATCGCAAGTAATAATTCGTAGCACAAATGATTTCCTTTTATAGCGTTCAAGCAGCATTTCAGACATACAAAATCGTATATCAAGGTGAAGGTGAGACTTCAATTCGTATGGTACCGAATTTCCACGCTTTTGGATAAATCTTGATGCATAGAAATATTTTTCAATTGCTGATTGAGTAGTTCCCAATGATTTTGCAAGCCCTTGTTGAGTTTTACAACCATCTTCATGGAGTAATGCCTCCAATTCTTGGCCTTTAAACTTTTTTAACTGGCTTGGGCGATCTTTGCCTTCGGCGTCAAGTGGTGATCACTTCTGAACCACACAAACCATCTTTCGCACATTGAAACCGATGGAACACATTCACCATAAGCAATCGGTGTGCTTCAGCGAAACTCTTTTTACAAATTAAAAATTTGAATTTGGACCTCATGACCCCACCACGAGCGGGACCAGTGGTCCCTAAAGAAGGACACCTCGGCTATGTTCAGTTTTAAAAATGATCCTATTTCTTCGTTTGTGTTCCGATTTCAAAAAACTTACAGATATTATTCGCATTTCAAAATTAAATTTTCAACATTTTTACCCACCCTACTCCAGTTTTTTGATGACCGCGGTTCCAAATATTTCCCGATTTTCTTCACTTTTTGTAGGATTAAGAACAGATGTATATATCAAATAAAGAAAGAATTAGTTAAAAATCATGACTGAGTCCAAAGTTACATACATTTGAATTTTAAAAAAATAAAAAAAGGCGATTTTTCGCTATTTTTTGGGGAAAAAAGTAGTTTTATTATTTTTAAGTTATCTAAAAAATTTCTAAGTGGATGTATAATGAAGTTGTACTTTTTGAATATTTCAAATATCAAATATTTTAAATGAAAAAAAAAATTACAATTTTTGATACCGAGGGGTACCGATGGGACCAGGTCCATTCAAAAAATGCCTATTTTTTATGTAAAATTCAACTTTAGAGCAAAAATTCTCAAATCGCATAGTCTATATCAAATTATAATAATCTATTTTAGATGGTCCAATATGTTCTTAATTATTTTGTAAAGGGTTCCGATAACCCCGCCCCTAGTATGGATAGTATAGCCAAAAAACGAAAAAATCCCATTTTTGGAATTTTTCAATACTTTTTTGGGAATTGCGGGATTTCTGATTACAAATTTCAAAATTAGTTTTCAGTTTTCCATTTTCAATAATATAAAAATATATAAGTGTAAAATTTCATTACAAAATATTCATAAATAAAAATTTTATTTCAATTTGAAAAATTTGTATCTATGCCAAAACTCATTAAAAAGCATTTTTTGTCATATTTTTCAAAATCAAAAGTTATATACATTATTGGAAAGTAGATAAAATCTTCTATCCATTGATATATAACATGTCTACATTAAAATTAATTACAACATGTCTACATACAAATTAATTAGGGAAAACCTACCAACTCGCTGAGAAAATTTCTGAAATTTTGTTTTTGCTTTCCATATAAATATCACTTTGTGACGCGATTTACAAAATCAAGGCCTAAATAACAGATATTTACCCTTCAAAATGACATATAAATGATTAGATACCAAATCCGCATTCAAAAGATACGCCATCCATTGTAAATCTTGCATTTTTACGTCATACACCCAATATAAGATATATGTTTTACCTTTACCTGAGTTAATCGGGGAGTATGCTGACTTTAAACTACCGCCATTTTAATACCGAGTTTTACAAATATTTTTCTTTTTAAAAGGTATAGTTTCAAAATATCATATTTATGATGTTTTGAAGTTATAACTTTAAGAACACAGTCATTTCACTAAAACGAAGAGAGCGATAAAAAGTAAGAGGACTATATTCGGCTGTGCCGAATTTTATATACACTTCACCAAATTATACTTTAAAATAAAAATTTTAAATATTTTTAGGTAAACAAAATTTAAAAAAAAAAATGAAAAAATTTTGTTTTTTTAATTTTCATTTAAACATTTTTTACTTTTTTAAATTTTATGAAAAATTTTTTTTTTCAAAATTTAATTTTTTTAATTCATTGGTGAAAAAAATTGTATGATAAATTTTTTTTTTTTTTTTGTTGAAAAAAAATTCGGGTTAAAAAATATTTTTACCAATTTTGTATTTTTTAAAAAATTTTGTTTTTTTAATTTTCATTTCAATATTTAAAAAAAAAATATTTTTTTAAATTTTATGACAAATTTTTTTTTTATCAAAATTTAATTTTTTTTAGTGAAAAAATTAGAAAACAATTTTCATTTTGTTGAAAATTCAAGTTAAAAAATATTTTTCCCAATTTTGTATTTTTTAAAAAATTTTGTTTTTTTAATTTTCATTTCAAAATTTAAAAAAAAAACTATTTTTTTAAATTTTATGACAAATTTTTTTTTCTAAATTTAATTTTTTTAGTGATAAAAAATTTTATTTTTGTTGAAAATTCGGGTTAAAAAATATTTTTCCCAATTTAACCCATTTAACAGGTCCCACTTACTAAGGCGATTATTTTAATAGCTAGAAATATGTATGTTAAAATGACTAGATATGTAGCTAGTCAAGTAACCAGTTGGCTAGATAGTAATGTAACTGATTCTATGTAACCGGAATGTGAATCTAATGCGTTGACTACTTTGGACCAGCTACAATACAGTCTATTCGTAAGATAGGTAGGGTCAATTATTAGGACACGCACATGTTAAAATAATCTCGTACCTAATTATGTAACTACTAGTTGTGACCCTAAATGATAAGTAAAATCACTAGTTCTCGACAGTCACCCAGAACTGCTGGGCTCTTACTGTATTCTCACTATTTAAGAATTAGTTTCCACTTCATAATGTTCAATTTACAAATTAACAGCATTTAAACTGGAAAAAATAACATAATAATGCTACTTTTATTTGTAAAGTCACTAAAATAGTTACTCAATACCAAAACCGACCATGATGGTATAAATAAGTAACCGTATCTATAAAAGACTTGAATAAAATTAAACGGTTATTTTCACATTAAATCGATTAAAGAACAATTCTATGACCAAACAGACAGACAACTGTTGGTTGTTCTTTCTGTTGAAAAAAAGTTTAAGTTAACGGTTAAATGTGTACAAAATATATTAACGGTCAACAGCTTTTTTGTTTGGAATTACATCATCTTTGTCATTGCACAGTAGGGAGTAGAAAATGTTTCTTTTTTTATAATCTTATTTGATTTTGAAGTGTTTGCGCAACTCATAATAATATTGAAGTTAAATTAGGCTTGGTTTTATTTAAAAGAGGCCAAAGAATAGCTAAATTGGGACCAAACATAGGTTCCGTTGTGACACTTTGAAGTTATTTCAGTATTCGTTCTATGTTTCTTTGACCACAACGTTAGGGAGGTTCCCAAATGCCCGACAATGATTGAAAAGATGCTAATTTGTCTCCCATTCTTATTCGTCGTTACAAATTCTATAAAAGTCATTTAAAAGGTAGTCGCAGCCTATGAGCGTGTGCCCCTAGAGGCCAGTGATTAGTAATGACCGGATCCATATATGCATATCCATATTGGCCCATATTTTTCCTGTCTCCATGCAAGTGGGACTCTTTGCCTATATCTCTAACCATGATTATTTTAGAATTATTATACTTGTAAATTAACAAAAATTAAAAAAAAAGTCCAATTCACAATCGGTGTCGTAGCGTTGTATCGTTGTATGTCGTAATTATACCCTACACCACCATAGTGGGGTCCATTATTTGAAATTTTAAAAAAAAAATGTTTTTGCTCTTTTACTTAGTGTAGGGTATTACATGGTCGGGCTTGACCGACCATACTTTCTTACTTGTTTTTTTATTAATGTTTTTCGAAAAAATTGTTTGAAAAATATTTATGATACAACGATACAACGCTACGATACCGATTGAGAATTGGAGAAATATTTATTTTTTTATTGGAAAAAATTATTTGATTATTCCAATATGAATACATATTCATACGATTAATCCTTGGATTTAGCTTTAAAAACAACCCACGTACATATTAATACAAATGAAAATTAAATAATATTTATTAAAATGTTGAAAGGTCCTTCCTAATAAATAACATTTTCTTACAAACCCTATCTTTCTTTCTATTCATAGAAGAGTTAATAAAATTTCAAAATTTATTATGAAAACTCGTGTTAATTTTATTCAAAATTTCATTCATTAATACTTTGGTGTTTTTGTTATCTTTATACGATTGTTTTCAATCAAAGTGACTTCATAATCAACAATGTCAATGTACGTGAGTGAGTGCGTGTGTGTGTTTTTCAGTATTTGATGACAAACGCTACGTCACTTTATTAAAGTTTGAATTAAATAATGACAATATGACAAACACACTTTGTGTGTATGATGATGACTTAAAGAATATTGAAGAATATTACAGTACAAAGTATCTAAATACATTTATAAATGCAAGAATGTTTTTGTTGTTATTGCACGTATCCAAATACATATAGGTTTTTGTTTATATGTGTTTATTCTAAAAACGTTATTTCCAAGGTATTCTTGTTTACTTTTTTTTATTATTTCGTTTTATTTACTTTAGTATATATGAATGTACTATTTATATACCAAATAATATTGGTATATACATACTTATAAGTGTAAAAAATATGTACTTAAGTATTTACGTGTTTAGTAGTAAATATATTTATTATGACCCACGTACAAATACATATTATTCGATAAGTACTCGATATGTTCGAGTGTATTCTTCATTTCACATATATGTGTATATTTAAATATCCCAGCAGTTCTAGAAGACTGTCCCGAACTAGTGATTTTACCTATCATTTAGGATAACAACTAGTTACATAACTAGCTACGTAACTAATTATTACACGTTCATGTCCCAATCAGGGCGTCAATTGACACTTTTTGATTACAATGACAATCTGATAGCTGACCCAAAATAGTCAACGCATTAGATTCACATACCGGTTACATAGAGTCAGTTACCTTACTGTCTACCTAACTAGTTACTTGACCAGGTACATAACTTGTTATTTTATAAAAGTTCGCATGAAACTCTTAAAAAAAAGAGTTGAGCAGCCACTCATTTGAGGAGTTTTATTTTTCCCGTCAGAAAATAAAAATCATTTGAGGAGAAAAAAACTCAATTGAGGAGTTTTATATTTTCCGTCATAAAATAAAACTCATTTGAGGAGTTGTATTTTTCCCGTCAGAAAATAAAACTCATTTTATGTAAATTGACACCTGAAGTTTGTCGCTAGTCAGATCATTACAATTTCTAAAGCACCTTGCATTGCAATTGAATAAATTATCATTAAAATAAAATCATGTGGGATTTTAATTTGTTCCTGTTTGATTCATATTATGAAATTGTTGTTTTTTTCTGAAACAAATAAATTACTACAAACATTATATTAGATAAAGAAAGATACTTAAAAAAGTAGAAAATAAACGAAAAGAGTTTTTTTCTGACGGGAAAAATAAAACTCCTCAAATTATTTTTTTTTTTCTGAAGGGAAAAATAAAACTACTCAAATGAGTGGCTGCGGTTGCAGTCGGTCAACTGTATTACCAGTGTGTACATTAAAAGAATTATTGTGTAAATTTTAATAAATGAATATTAAACTACTTAACTGCTTTTATATGCAATCAAAAGTATACTCTGTATTCTTAGATCAAATACAGAGCATTACCTTAGTGCCGTGGATATTTGACTGTGGTGTGGATTCAGCTGGTTGACCGGGCTTCACATACGATCTCTTAAGAATCGGGTAATGATACGTTACAACAATTTTCTTCTTTTATAGCGTTTAAGCATTATTTCAGTCATGCAAAATCGTATTTCAAGGTCTTTCGGCTTCAATTCGTATGGTACCCAATTTCCCTGCTTTTGAATGAATACTGCTGCTCACAAACCTTTTGCTGCTTAAGTAGCTCTCAATGATTTTGCAAGCTCTAATTCTTGGTCTTCAAGCTTTATTGGTTGGCCTCTGCGATCTTTGTTTTCCGTATCAAAATCACCACTTCTGAGCCGCACAAACCATCTCTCGCACACTGAAACCGATGGAACACATTCACCATAAGCTTTGGCGAGTTTTTTATGAATCTATTGGGGTATAATAGTATAGGTATCCGTTGACTCTAACATAGAGTGTTATTGATTTCAAATTTTCTGGATAACCGTTATTTACGGTCCCTTCTTGTAAACAAACCTTCCTCAATAGATTTCTTGTGATTACCCATCACAAGAAATCCAATAACTAATTTTTAAAGAGGTGCTCAAAATAAACGTTTAAAGCAACTATACTCTAGGTTACTTAAAGAAGTGACAATGGACTTCACGTTAGGTTACATGGGATGTCAGTATACTTAAGCAAAAAGAAAATAAACTGTATGAGAATTATATCAACACAATTTGTATAAAAGCAGTTTGTACGAATTACATACAAAAAAGTGCAGTACAAAATAAAAGTTTAAAGTGACTACACTCTAGATTTTGCATAGATACCTAATTAAAAAACCATCGGGTTATGTCGGATTCATACCGACTAAAGCACTTCCTGTCTCCTATGTTTGGCATCATTCCTTCAATTGCCGCTCTTACGTTTCATGCTTTTTAAGAAAAGTGTTCCATATGTGCCTTGAAGTTTAGCGATGCACCAATCATGACTCCTTGATATTCAATCTGTGATTTGGACGTCACATCATGGCCTCCAACTCTTAGATTTATGTTTTCTCGTTTCTGACAACTAGTAATCAGAACGACTTCCGTTTTGTGTTCTGCTAACTCAAATCCAGCATTTTTATCCAAAAAATCCATTCCTCAATATGTGTCACATCGATATCGTCCGAAAACCCAATAATATTAGCTTCCTACGTCTTTCTTTGTTCATGATGTTCCTGATCAATAGTCCCAATACTGTACCCTGAGGGAGTCTTGCCGTAACTTCATATGCATTCCGGAAACCATATTGGCGGGTTGTCTCAACTATTGGTGGCAGTCGGTTATAAATGAATTTCTCTAGTATTTTCCCTATTGCATCTAGTAGGCATATTAGTCTTTACGATGCCGCATCGGGTCGGATGGGTTTATTTGGTTTTGGAATTAACACCAATGTCTGTTTTTTCCAGGGATATGGAAT
The DNA here is from genome assembly GCF_958450345.1 of Calliphora vicina. NCBI lineage: Eukaryota > Metazoa > Arthropoda > Insecta > Diptera > Calliphoridae > Calliphora > Calliphora vicina. The sequence goes on along the minus strand of NC_088784.1, from coordinate 95,395,492 downwards.
ATAACAATGTTAGGGATCTTGCTGATTGGTAATTTTAAGGCATTGTTTGGGACATCATCAGGTCCAGGCGCCTTTCTATCTCTGATCTTTTTTGCAAATTTTAATTAGTTCATCCTCCGTTACTGGTGGTATGGTTTCCGTCTGGTCTATTCTGATTAGAGATTGCACAGCACGTCGATGTTCAGGAAACAATGTCCTAACAATCTTATCCAATAGAAGTGTGCATGTATGCTGCGGAGATTTCTTTTCTTTAAGCCATGGGGGAAAGCTTCCAGGCATATTTTCTTGATTACTTAGAGACACTTAAGTGACAATTGTCTTCAAGTAACCATATACATTGTGATACAAAATTAAGGCAATGTTTAAAAGTTCAGGTTCACACAAGTCAAGTTTACTTCCGCAAGTCTTGAGTTAGTAGATGCGGAGGATATAGATGTTTTCCTCTTTTTCTTCCTCTTTCTTATATATACTCTAGGCTCTAGGCATGTACGATGCCTATGGCTTCCACAATCTCTCACACTTTCAATCGGCCAGCACCATATCGTGATTATTTTCAATTGTTTCGGGGGTAGAAACCTCAAGTCACGAAGTAGTCTGCTATCAATGGTTGTCAAACGCAAACTAAACTGACAGAAGCAACATTGCCCTTTCAGTTAAGATGCGGACTTATTGACCCGCCTTCGTGGCAAAAATGGTTTATACAGTACTCAAACAGGCACTGTTTTATTTCGTAGCACAGTGTTATTGATATGTTGTATTTAGTATGGTTGTATATAAGTGTTTAACAATTTCATTAATGTAAAAATGTATACTAAACAACTACCCTGTAGTGTTAATGTCTTTTTATATTGGAGTATACTAATTACTTCTCTATTCCAGAGTTAAACAGACAAGTTCAGCATTAATTTTCGTTAACAAAACTTCGAAAGTGAGAAGAGCTGCCGCTATCAACATAAATAAATGAAAATAGAAACTTCAAATCATTCTTCGTGATTAGTGCTGGCTCACACACGTCAAGTTTATTTGAAGAGAGCGGAAGAAAAAGAGGAAAATCTTTCCGATCTCCTCTCTCTTCTATTGACCCAAAACTTGCTTAGGTAAACTTGACGTGTGTGAACAAGCACTTACTGTTCTAAACTGAATACAATCCAAGTACAATTTTACACAATTTTTTGAAATGTGTTAAATTGGCAACTCCTGGTTTTTAGTGTTCCTAGTTCCATGGACTATGGGGTATTTACTACATACAACTACTGATCACAACCATTTTATCAATAAAATGTAAATAAATATTTAGCAGAGCTGTAAATGAATCATTCTTTTTTGATTTTAATTCATTATGAATTAGCTTAATTTTTAATTAATTCATTGAATTGAAAAAATGAATGGAATGAAATTTTAATCAATTCAAACGAATTAGGCAGAAATGAATTTCAGTTCACTTCAAATTCAAATGAATTTGTAAAAATGAGTTGCAATTCATTTCCAATTCATTTGAATTGAGTTGATTTTGAATTAATTCAAATGAATTAGAAAAAAGAATTAGCAATTCAAATGAATGATTCAAAAATGAGTTGCAATCAATAAAATTCAAGAGCAGATCTCTAGGGGGAATGAAAATAATATTAAATTCAAAGTAATTTAAAGAGTAATAAATAAAAAATTGCAGTAAAAATATATTTTTATCAAAAAATAGTTTAAAATTTAGGGTGTTTAAACAAATTTAAAATGAAAAAATGTTTGCCTGTATCAACCAGATCAGTTGCGACTAACTAAGGGTTAAAGAAATCCTTTTTAACCGTCGGATAATTAAGCAGCATACTTAATGACTTTGAAGAATCTGGTAAATATGTTGCGAATTCCGCTTCGGAGTTGGAAATTAATTGCTGATTCCTTTTTCTAATTCATTTGAATTAATTCAAAATCAATTCAATTCAAATGAATTGCAACTCATTTTTACAAATTCATTTGAATTAATTAAAAATCAATTCAATTCATTTGAATTGGAAACGAATTGCAATTCATTTTTACCAAATTCATTTGAATTGTCTCAAATTTCATTCCATTAATTTTTTTGTATGAATGATTCGCGAATTAATTCAAAAATGAATGATTAATTTACAGCTCTGATATTTAGTAAGAAATATGTATAAACAAAACTCCAAAGTGTGTGGGTGAGACTAGTTGTATGCGAACTTGAGAGAGTAAAAAATGCAAGATCTTGAGAATTGTACGAGCAAAATGTTTATTTTTATAAATTTTTTATTGTTTTTGTTACTGTTGTTGGTTATTTTTATTACATTTGTTTTTAACTGGCTAGACCAGTTGTTATATGATAGAAGAAGGGAAGATTTCGTTATTTTTTTTACCTTTAGCAATAGAGCGTATTGATTTATCAAAAAGACAAATTGAAAAATTATGTTTATACGTTAAGTTTTGTTCTCTTCAAATGTACAATACGATGATTAAATAATACTGTCCTTTCAATAAATTACAAAAGCATAATGAGAGGAAAGGCCGAAATTTAAGATTGATCTATGATAATGCATATATGAATTAGTGTTAGGCATTACACAGTGGATAGATTCTCAAAACAAAACAAAAAACTAAAATAAATATAAATCATTTAAACACGGCACAGGTGCAGCAAAATAAATGGTAAAAAAACAGGGAAACTTTAAAAAACGAAATGTGATCTTTAAAAAAGGCTGTAAAAATGCAAAAATATAAAACATTGTAACGAAATTGTATTTGAATTCGAATATAACGGTTTTAATGGCTGGTTTAAAGTTGCATCATGTTTCTCAACCTTTCTATTTCTGGAGGCTTCTAGTTGTGAACAATGTTGTTTACCAGACGATTAACAGAAGTTAACACAACAGTGGATATTATTAACATAGCTGTGGAACATACAATATTGAATAAAAGATTTGAGTTGATCATTGTAGAATTAAAACTTTCATGATGCTACTAGAAATATGATAACGCTATGTATAAATAGTGGCTGCAGTTGCAGTCGGTCAACTGTATTACCAATGTACATTAAAATAATTATTGTGTAAATTTTAATAAATGAATTTTAAACTACTTAACTGCTTTTATATGCAATCAAAATTATCCGGTTTATTCAAAGGAAATAAACCCTTTTTCTTAGATCAAATACAGAGCATTACCTTAGTGCCATGGATATTTGGCTGTGGTGTGGATTCGGCTGGTTGGCCGGGCTTCACATACGATCTCTTAAGAAATCCCGGGATTTTTCGGGATCGGGATTTCCCGAATCCCGGGATTTGTGAAAAAGAATCCCGGGATTTTTCGGGATTAACAAATCCCGAAATATTATGTGATTTTTGATATTTTAGGAAGATTTTTGAAGCACCCAAAATACTTAGAAAGCTAAATTTCAGCATATTTTTTATAATACTAATCTCGCTTCAAATCCAAACGCAGACAGATTTTTTCATTTGAATCGGAGAGCAGCACGTCTCCCTTGCATTAACAGGCTTTTACACAATTTACACTTTTACGAAATTTATGTTCAAGTTATTTTCTAAAGGGGACTAGGGGCAAATGTAGCCCGATTTCCGCAGTACTTTACAGTATAATTTCAGAGTATTTACAACTTATTTTGTGCAAAATTTTATAAGGATTGCCGCATAATCAAGATATTTATGACTGCTCAAACAGTACTCCGGGGGATAATTGTATGGAGCTAGGGGAAATCATGGACCATTTTATTTTAATTTAACGCATTAGTTTTTGATTTGTTATGTTTTTACTTAAATATATTAGAGTAACTTCGGGTAATGTGGACTACCGTTTTGTTTTTTCTAAATTTTGGTTACAATAAATATGGATATTAAAAGAGTTGTGAAGCAATAAATTAGCTAATGTATTCTCTAATGGTTTTTGCAGTTGAAAATTTTTTCCGTTAAAGGATAAAAAATTTATGTGAAAATATTGTAAGGAATCCAAAAATCAGCATTAAAAAAATTGGAGGGTAATATGGACCACTATATGAGGGTAATGTGGACTAGTATTTAATACATAAAATTCATGAACCAGCTAATCATGAATGATTAAAAAATTTAATTTCAATATATTTTTATTAATACAAACTAAAAAATCGCGTTCTTGGCTTAGATAGATAGCTTACAAAGTACATAGTTATTGTCGGGTAATATGGACCAGTAGTACATAATCAAGTAATTTAAGTGGTCCACATTACACGAACTTGGGTTACAGTGGTAAAAAGTTATTTTTACCTAATAATCTAAATGTGCTTAAATTCTTACCAAATATATGCAAAACTACGTGTCCACTTTAACTATATAAAACAACCAAACATTAAATTCTACCAAGTAACTGTACCAAATTTTGTTCTTACTTGAGCCGAAAAAAATGTTGAGCAGGCGCATTAATTTCAATACAAGAATAAAAAGTCAACATGTCAATAACTCATGAAAGCAAATGTGCAATTGTCGTTTCAAACAAATTGTAAAATGTACGACAAATCAGTTTTATCATACCTTCAATAGTTTCTGAAAAAAGACACTGGTCCACATTAGACGCATAGTCCACAATACCCGAAGTTACTCTAATGATATAATAGTTTTTATTGTTGAATTTGATGTTTTTGACGTTTAACTAAAATCCCGAAGTCCCGAAAAATCCCGAAATCCCGAAAAATCCCGGGATCCCGAAAAATCCCGGGGTCCCGAAAAATCCCGGGATCCCGGGATTTACATTTCTAAAATCCCGAATCCCGGGATTTGTAAAACCCAGTCCCGTTTGGCATCCCTAGTATTGATACTTTACAAAAATTGTCTTCTTTTATAGCGTTTAAGCATTATTTCGGTCATGCAAAATTGTATTTCAATTTCTTTCGGCATCAATTCGTATGGTACCCAATTTCCCTGCTTTTGAATGAATACTGCTGCTCACAAACCTTTTGAAATTGCTGCTTAAATAGCTCTCAATTCTTGGTCTTCAAACTTTATTGGTTGGCCTCTGCGATCTTTGTCTTCCGTATCAAAATCACCACTTCCAAGCCGCACAATCCATCTCTCGCACGTTGAAACCTATAGAACACATTCACCATAAGCTTTGGCAAGCAATTGGTGTGCTTCAGCGGCACTTATTTTCAAATTAAAGAGGTAAAGCAAAACTTCCCTCATATGACGCTTTGTTGGTGCAAAATTCGACATTTTCGAATAAAAAAAAAACTTTGTTGTTTACACTTAAATGTTCAATAACTAAATTGACATAAGTATAAGTTATTAAATCGCGTTTAAAAGATATTGTTACGTTTTAACCTTTTCAAAACGTTGGTTTATTTCCTTTAAATAAACCGGATACTTTTGATTGCAAATAAATGTTTGAAAATTGTAACAACTCTTTATTTATTTAAAATGTACAACAACAGAATTAAATAGTCACTCAATGTTTTTTTATACACGTTTATAAATTCGCAGAAATACAGACACACTTTATAATGTACACGAATTCACTTGAAAAACACAACACACTTTAAGGCACTCAGTTGATGTTTATTTGAATAGCGTCTCTGATAAACTCATTAACGACTGCAACCTCTGGCACTATTTATAACACTGCCATCTGCAACTCTAGATTGCTTTTTTACTGTCTAGAGCTCTCTAATACATACGCCATCTGTGGTGTACTTTCTACAATGTTCTTTAACTGAATATTCGAATTCGAATATACGGTCGCAGCAAACAGCGTTGCCATACTTACGATCAAAGGTCAACTGAAAGCTTTTATTCAATGTTAATAATGCCCACAGATATGTTAAAGTTTGCTATTACAGCACTGTTATTTGAAAGCATTATGCTACTTTTAAATCAGCCATTAAAATCGTTATATTTGAATTCAAGTACAATTTCGTAACAATATGTCATCTGTTGCAAATTCCGCATTTTTAAGTCATACACCAAATACTAATACTTGAATTCAAGTAAAATTCCAACAATATTTTCAAATGCTTGAATTTTTAGGTTATTTACATATGTTCATTGGGTAAAATTTTATTTGAAACTATTTAAAAATTATGAGTTTTCTACATGTTTTTTTTATTCTTACCCCAACTATATTGACAGCTTTTTCAAAACTATAATTTTCCATGGAATAAATAAAGATACACAGATATTTTTGTAACTCTGAGATGTGGTAAATCACGTCTCTTCACAATTTATCTGTTTTTATTTTTATACTAGTCGATTGTATTTTTAAAATAAAAAAAATGCCTTCATCATTATTAAAATATCACAACAAATTCAACCTACTCTCAAAAAGAATCGACTCGCTAAATAGCTTTACAAACATAAACACAAGCAGACAGACAGACAAGATACTTTAAAGATGATGCTGGACCGGAGGAGTTTCTGATTAGTTTTTTTTTATTTTTGTTTGTCTTGTCAGTATTTTACATTGTTTCGTTGTTGTTGATCGTCTGCGTAAAAATTTCAATATTTAATTCTTTTGAAAAACTATACGTTTAAAAGGGTTTGTCGGCTTTTCCACACACATGTGGACTCAACTCAATACAAGTCAACTCCACTCTATCGCAACTAAAGTCATCTCACACCAACAAAAAAAAAACCTAAACAAAGGCTGTTTATTTGAAGATCACTTGTTTTTTAGCATTGTACTCTCATATGAACGGCGACAACATGTGAAAAAAAAAATAAATAAATTTTTCATCCATGGGGTTGATCGGTTGTTCTGAACCGTGTGGAATGTTTTTACACACAAAAGTGTGTGTTGCATGTTTATTAAGTATTTTTTGTTTGTACACAATGTCTTTAGAGCCAGGCTTAAACTGTACATGAGTAGGATGTCTTTCAGTTAACATGTCTGCTCAACCAACCAGGTCTCTGTGTATGTGTTAAACTATAAATTAAACATTTTCAAACAAATTGGTCGTTTTTTTTTAAAGATTTATTTTTAGAAAATATTAAATGCAAGTGCATACATACTTGTGCAGACATTTATAAAATTTATAACCAATTGGTATGCCATGCCTGACTACTAGATGTCAGGGGTATTGATAATAACACGTCCTGTTGAATTAAATCATGTTGAAGATTTTCTACGCCAGATACCAGCACTAAAGAGAATTTTGAAAAAAAAAACACACACACACTAAAAGCCTAGAACTTTAAATATTAGTGGTATAAAATTAAAATATTTGCCTTAAAAATGCGGATCAACAAGGTTTTTTGCTTCGAAAATCTCAAATTTTGTACCAACAAAGCTTGCTTATGATGCATGTGTTCCATCGCTTTCAACGGACGAGAGATGGTTTGTGCGGTTCAGAAGTTGTGATTTTGACACGGAAGACAAATATCGCCTTTCTTAATCTTTCCACATGTTTCTAATGCAACCGTATCAAACTGGAACTTGAGCACATTAAATGGTGTGGTGCCATCAAAACTAGGAGCCTTTATTCTACCCGATCTAAGTGTTTAATAGTTTCTTTGACTTCAGCTTTAACCTCAGCACGAAGTTTCTCGTTGTCGGCAAGAAGTTTCTCATTGTTGACTCTAGATGTTTCTTGAACTTCAGCTAACAGCTTCTCGTTGTTGATTTTATAAGTTTCCCGAACTTCAGCTAACAGCTTCTCGTTGTTGACTTTAGAAGCTTCTTGAACTTCTCTAGAATTTTCTTGAACTTCTGCTTTAACTTCCGAGACAAGTTTCTCGTTGGCTGTTTCCATTTTTTCCATCATAGCCGCGAACATTGTGCTTAAATCCAGGCTGCTCGTTGTTGAACGTGTAGAAACTTCCATTTCTTCCTTATACTCGAATTCGTAAGCACCGATGTCAATATCACGCCGCTTGAATTCGTCTATCAGTCGATTCTACAATTCTGCCTTGTTACCTGCTGTTGATAGCTCCAACTTACTCAATTCTTTCTTGAGTTGTTCAACTTTTAGTTCCTCAAACTTCATGCTTATTATTTTGCAATCCCACTTCTGACACCAATTGTTACGTTTTAACCTTTTCAAAACGTTGGTTTATTTCCTTTAAATAAACCGGATACTTTTGATTGCAAATAAAAGCCGTTTCGTAGTTTAAAAATTGTAACAACTCTTTATTTATTTAAAATGTACAACAACCACAGAATTAAATAGCCCCTCAATGTTTTTTATACACGTTTATAAATTCGCAGAAATACAGACACACTTTATAATGTACACGAATTCACTTGAAAAACACAGCACACTTTAAGGCACTCAGTTGATGTTTATTCGAAAAGCGTATCTGATAAACTCACTAACGACTGCAACCTCTGCCACTATTTATAACACTGCCATCTGCACTCTCGATTGCTCTTTAACTGTCAAAGCTCGAATATACGGTCGCAGCAAACAGCGTTGCCATACTTACGATCAATGGTCAACTGAAAGCTTTTATTCAATGTTAATAATGCCCACAGATATGTTACAGTTTGAGAGACACTGCTTTCAAATAGCATTATGCAACTTTAAATCAGCCGTTAAAATCGTTATATTTGAATTCAAGTTCAATTTCGTAACAATATTAAGCAATAGGTAAAAGTCGCAAATTTTTAATGATTATACCCTTCACCATGAGTGGCAAGGGAATATATAAGTTTGTCATTCCGTTTGTAATTTCTACATTTTTCATTTGTGATCCCACAAAGTATATACATTCTGAATTGTTATAGATATCGCAGTCGATATAGCCATGTCCGTCTGTATGTTGAAATCAACTTTCCGTAGCCCACAAATAACTTACATACATGATTCATACGTCAATATATCCGCTATTGATCCGTTTCGGTTGCTGTTAAAAATCGAGAAAATCGGCCCATAAATGGCTAAGATATGAGAAAAAACCAGAAGAACCTCGATTTTTTACCAATTTTATATTTATATCTGGATTACTAAGTCATTAATATAGACTTATCTTATGACAGATATTTCAAAGACCTTTGTAACGACGTATAAATCATGAAAAATATTTCTAAACCCAATTTTTTTTTCACCAAAATAAATTTTAATAAATAAATAAAAATTTAACAAAAAAAAATCTTTTTTAAAAAGTTTTTAAAATTTATTTTTTTTTAAATTTTGTTTACAAACAAATATTTAAAATTTTTATTTTAATGTATAATTAGGTGAAGGGCATATAAGATTTGGCACAGCCGAATATAGCTCTCTTGTTTCAAATTTTGATCGGACTTCTTCAAGAACCTAATGTTAGTATACATAAGTTTTTAGATTTTTATACTTTCATTGCCAATTTGCAAACAGATTTTCAATATTATTAAGAAAATTAGCCCTCCTATTTTTATACCGTTCACCTTCGTGAGAAGGGTATATATAAGTTCGTCATTCCATTTGTAATTTCTACATTTTTCATTTGCGACCCTATAAAGTATATATATTCTGGATCGTTATAGATAGCGGAGTCGATTAAGCCATGTCCGTCTGTGTGTCTGTCTGTTGAAATCAATTATCTGAAGACCCCAGATATCTTCGGGATCCAAATCTTCAATAATTCTGTCAGACATGTTTTCGAGAAGTTAAAAATCAGCAAAATCGGTCCATAAATAACGGAGATATGAGCAAAAAACCGGGACAACATCTATTTTTGATCTATATCTGGATTACTAAGTCATTAATATAGACAATATGGATATCTAATGATAGATATTTCAAAGTCCATTGCAACGATGTAGATAAGGCTATAGTAAGTTGGACCTACAATGGGTCAAAATCGGGAAACATATTTTTTAATCCGAATTTTTTTTTCATCAAAAATTTTTTTTTAAAAAATTAAAAAAACAAAAAAAATCAATTTTGTTTACCTAAAAATATTTAAACAAATTTATTTTAAAGTATAATTTGGTGAAGGGTATATAAGATTCGGCACAGCCGAATATAGCTCTCTTACTTGTTTTAAATTATCTTTTTACTCCGAAAAATTAAATAGTCTCCTTTTAGTTCCATTTTATACATTATTTCAAAATCTCCTTTAAACTATAAAAAAAGAATAATACAAATAATTCATATTACAGAGATACATTCTATATTAAGATATTATTTACAATAACCTTGAATTAATTCAATTTCAAATTCAACTACACATCTACTAAACAAACTAATATCATAATTCAAATTCTATAGAACTTCAAAACACCCACTACTTTTAACGCTTTTATTTTGTTTCACTATAGCAAAACCAGAATACTTTTAAATAAAGCAAATTTTGTATCTATACATAAATAAATAAAATAAATATACAACGCCTTCTTTGAAATCATAAAATCGTATACATGCGCATAAATTAATTACCAACCATCAAAAACACAATATTTAATTTACCAACAATGGCGCGATCCACAACGACTCCATGAATTGGAATGACTAATAAAACAATCGAAGAACAAAATCTTAGCAAGAAACCACAAACAACAACAAATGTTTAGAGTAGAATTAGAATTCCTACAAGGAAAAAAAAATAACGGAACAGTGGAACGAAAAGACAAATGAAATTTGGTTAAAAATTTTGAAATTCTGAGCTGACTTTTTTAATTTTTTAATATAAATTATTTAAAAATTTAATTCCAGTCTGGAACGGAAAGACTGCACAGCGTTTTTCGATTTTTATCAGAAACAAACGATTTGCTATTAAGCTCCTATTTATTCGTGCCAAAAACCTGCAAATTTTATTTATTTTTAGAAATTCTTTTATAGGGAGGATACAAAAATGTCCGACATGGCACCTTAACCGTTCCCAATTTTTTTTAAATTCTCTTTCGTTTGCCTTTTATCGAAAATGTATTCAAAGTATTGGCTATTGTTAGCTATGACTTTTTCCCATCTTTCTGGCCAAGAACGAATCAAGCCAATTTCGTATACTCTGTTCTGAAGTATCCCCGAGAGTGGCATTTGCATCGATCGAGACAAATAGTAGTCGGACAGAACACGTCGTGGACTATAAAGCGGTTGAGCCAAAACTTCTCAACCATTTCTTTCTAAATACTTTTTAACAGATATTGCAAAATGTGGCCGATCGTTGTCATGATGAAATATTACGGTTTCATTTTTGGGCCTTTTTCGGCCAATTCTCACTTTAAACGAATCAGTTGCATTCGGTACCGGTTGCCTGTAATGATCTGGTCAGATTTCAGTAGCTCATAATAGATATGACCCTTTTACTCCCACCAAATACAAAGAATTACCTTAGCGACATGGATATTTGGCTTTGGTGTCGATTCGGCTGGTTGGCCGGGCTTCACATACGATCTCTTACGCATCGTGTTATCGTAATGGATCCATTTTCATTGCAAGTATGATTAGGTTCAAAATTGTTTTTATATATCGTTTAAGCATCATTTTGGACATGCAAAATCGTCTTTCAAGGACTTCAATTCGTACTGTGCCAGATTTCCCAGCTTTTGGATGAATCTTACTGCAAATGTTTTGAAATTGCTTTCAGTTTTACAACAATCTTCATGGAGCAATGCCTCCAATTCTTGATCTTCAAACTTTTTTGGCTGGCCTGGGCGATCTTTGTCTTCCGTGTCAAAATCACCACTTCTGAACCTAACAACCATTATTATAATGAAGTATTTTCTTTTAAAATTATCAAGAAAATATCGAGAAATAATTTTGTCAGTAATATTTAAATAATATCTCACTACCCCTCCCACTGTGTTACCTTATACGTTTAAGAACCTTTGCCATATTTGTGTCTGAACAAAAACCAAACCAAATCTAACGGAATATCAATAATACGATTTAATGACGTCAAATATTGATAACAACAAACGTGTCTTGATTGGTGTCTTAGAGACCTCATTCTTTGAAAAAACATGCTTAGAGGATTTCCTTTCTTAAAAATAAAAAATTCTATAAAGAATTATTTAAATACACACATGAAATTACATGTTATTTTAAATGTTTTGTTTCTGTTTTTATTAATGTATTTTGCCCATAGTTTTAAGACGTTTGAATATTGAGTCAACTTAATTGGCATATACTTGTTTGAAACTCATAATTATTATTGAATGATTGATGGTAATCAAATGCCAATAGACTGTGTTCTTTCTACCCACAATTTTGAAGACTTAAAAAGAGTTTGTAAAGGTTAATTTTCTTATAATTCTTAGTCATTGTTTTTTAAACAAGATAAATAATTTGCTAAAATAAAAAATTAAGATTTCTTTTATTTCTAAGAATTAAAGAAAAAAGTTTTCTTTTTTTTTTTGTTACAACACGCGAACTCTTAAATTAAAAGTATTAAATAGTTCATCAACCCTTTGACAAAATTAAAAGTTCAAAATTAAAGTTCATATGTATTTGAATTGCAGCACAGAGACATGCAATTTGTTGTGACAACCAAATTTGTTCGCAACCGATTTTTTGTTTAAATCACAAAACATTAGTTAAAACTAGACTAGGGTGTATCAAAAAATTTAATTTTACGTTTCAAATTTCCCTTTAATATAATATATACAGCCCAATTATGAATAACAATTCCCAGGGAATTTTTTCCCTATTCCCTGTTCCCTTATTCTAAATAAAATCTCCCAGGGAAATTTTTCCCTTTTCTCTATTCCCTTATTCTAAATAAACTTCGAAAATGGGAAAATTTTCCCCGGGAAAAAAGTAGGTATTACGAATGTCAATTATAGGGAGAATGTGATAACAAATTTTAAAAATAATTCCGCCAAAAAATTGCAAGGGAGTTGTGCCAAAAATGTAAGTATTTTAGTTTTTTTTATTAAAAATAAATATTAATGCATTCCTTATTTTCAGGTCTAAAACAACTAATAAGAAACAGTTGGAGATGCTTCTGGATGCAATGCAAACCCACCCAGGTATTGCTTGTGGGATGTATAAAGGAAGCAAGGAGGAATTAAATAGATTTTGGCGCAATTTGGAGGCGGAATTGAATTCTGCAGGGCCACCACAAAAAAGTGTTTCGGAGTGGAAGAAGGTATGTGTAATGAAATTTTCACTCAATGGTATACATTAATGATAAAAGTGCAAAATATTTTCAGGTATGGTGTGATCAAAAAAAGTATGTTCGGCAGAAGGCCGGGCAAAACCTCAAATCAAGTAAAGGAACTGGTGGAGGCCCGAATATGGAGCAGAAGTTTTCTGGTATTGAGGAGGCCATTTACAACTTGGTTGGGATGAAGGAGTCGGTTGAAGGTGTAGCCGACAAGTTTGGATTAGGCGGTTATTATAAAAACACCAACAAACAAACAGAAACAAATATTGAAAATATATTGGAGGAAATTTTAGTGGCCGACGATGATTCAAATGAAATACAGAAAGAGTGTCCATCTCAGCCACCGGCGAAAAAAATTAAAAAGACACCAATTGGACTGCCCCCACAGGTTTCCTCTGCCGATATCCTTGCAGAAGAAATCGGTATTCAAAAGAATATGCTGCAAGTAATGAAAGAGCAGCAACAAACCACCAAAAAAATTTATCGTTCCATAGACCGGCTTTACGACTTGAAGAAAGAGGAATTACAAGAGCAAAAGCGGCATAATTTGGTGATGGAAAAGTTAAGGCTTACTGAAGTTCAGGATAAAATTGAAAAAAACAGAAGACTGTTAGAGTTGGAAAATTTGAAATACAACGTGAATCAGAAGAGATAAAATGTGATATAGTAGTTTTAAGGTGAACTGAAGCTGTGAATTAGTTTTGTTTTTGTATTTTTTAATATTAGTTTTATTGTTTTTATTTTTTTAAGTTATTTTATAGTTTTTATTAGTACTTTAAATATTAGTTTTTAAATGGTTTTATAGTTTTTTTTTCTATAAAATGCAATAGAAGTACCTGCATATATGAACTCTTTTTTATAGTTTTAAAATATTATTTTTGTTTTGTTTATTTTTTTCTTTTTAGTTTTTTAAGAATGTTTTTTGTTTTTTAATAAATATACAATTATATTGTATAAAAACATATAAGTGGCGTGTATTTCTTTACTCCAAAAAAAATTATAAATTATTTCCAATATTATTCCTAATATTTTGGGCTGCAGACAAATACTGTTGTGAGGCTAAGGACACAACATCACTCTCTTGTATAGAAAAATGATCTAAATTGTCCATATCATTTGCAATTGTATTGCATTTAAAATAAATGCAGATGTTATGCAACGCACAACAAACATTTATTATTTTCGCTGCCTTTTTTGGAGCGTAGTGCAGCTCTCTAGCACCAATTGTGCACCTCCATCTATTTTTGAGGACACCATTGGTACGCTCAATTACATTGCGGGCCTTTACATGCATTTCATTAAATTTCATTGCGGCCGATCCCTCCTCTGGAGTTCTATGAGGTGTCATAAGCCACGGTTCCAGAGGATATCCTGCGTCGCCTATTAAAAAAATATTTATATACATACGTAGTTAATACATGAATATTATTTAACATTTAAAATCTTACCAAGCAGCCAATAATTGTTGCAGCCTCTCAGATATTCCTGCTCAAGATGTAGTCGCAATTCGCCGGTATTCCAAATAAATGAATCATGGCACGCACCAGGATGGGAAGCATCAACGTATAGAATCCTCAGCTCATGATCACATACCTTTCAACAATATTTAAATTTTTTTATTAAATATTAGTTATTGATCTTTCTGAAAGCACTTACCAGCATTACATTTAAACTGTAGTACCCCTTCCTGTTATAATACAAATGCTTATTATTAGAGGGAGCAATAATACGGACATGCGTGCCGTCAACGCATCCCATAACACTAGGAATGCCGTGCTTTATATACATTGCCAAAGCTATTTTTCTTTTTTCTTCATCAGTTTTAGGGAAAGTTATCCAATTTGTACATAGATGCTCTTCAAATATGTCTATCACTTCTGTTAGGACTTTGCTCAGACTACATTGAGCCAGGGACACGTCGCAATCTTTCCCTATACCTGTTTGGTACCCACCTTCGGCAAAGAAACGCAATGTTGCACTTAGTTTCACTAGTGGGGATACTGCGAACGACTTCATTCTAGGCTGACAGTGCGACGTTAACACATCCAGCAGATATGTAAAGGCCGGCTTATTCACCCTGTAATACTTTTCAAACCTTTGAATAGTAAAAGAAAAATTCTCATTACTAAAATGAACAAATATGTATAGTAGCATCTTCATATACTTACAATGTTTGCGGCAACTCAAGTGGGTTTGAGTCATCACGCAACTCTCTTCTTGCAATCCTTTGAACATTTTTGGATTGTTGCTGTTCTTCAGCTTCTGCTTCTTCAGCTACTATTCGAACTGCTACACTAAACATTTTGTTTTATTTCAAATTAATACTTTTTTACTTTATACGCTTGTTGTTTACAAAAATGTTTAGCGAGTTTTAAATTAAAACAAAACAGCTGAAAGCAAAACAGCTGATTGCGAAAATTCGAAATTCCCTTTCCCATAATACTATTCTCCCCGTCTGTTTAGAATAAGGGAATTTTATTCCCGGGAAAAATGAATTCCCAGGGAACTCATTTCCCCGGGAATATTTATAATTGGGCTGATAGTTAACTGTATAAAGTTTTAGAAGTATACTCAAAATTTGGGACGTTTTGACGACGCTGCCTTTAATATAAATCGGCTAGAGCCATGTAAACTTTTATTAATATCCAACTATCCGTTTAATAATGACAGATTCATAAAAAAACAAGTAAGAGAGCTATATTCGGCTGTGCCGAATCTTATATATCCTTCACCAAATTATACTTCAAAATACAAATTTTAAATATTTTTAGGTAAAAACAAATTTTTTTTTCCAACGTTGTTTTTTTCATTTATTGGAAACATATTTTTTCGAATTGTTATTTTAAATTTTAAAATTTTTTATTTTAAATTTTAAAAAAATTTGTGTTAAAATTTTTTTTTACCGATTTTGACCCATTGTAGGTCCAACTTACTATGGTCTTATATACGTCGTTGCAAAGGCCTTTGAAATATCTATCATTAGATATTCATATTGTCTATATTAATGACTTACCCCCATTTTCTCAATCTCTGGTTATTTTTTATCGTGACAATTAACTGACGATTAATCCAGATATAGGTAAAAACAAGTAAGAAAGTATGGTCGGTCAAGCCCGACCATATAATACCCTACACTAAGTAAAAGAGCAAAAATATTTTTCTTTTAAAATTTCAATAATATACATATATTTTTGAGTGATTTTCGGAAGTGGGCCTTATATGGGAGCTATGACCTATTTTGGACCGATCAGCATGAAATTAGGTCGTGTGGTTTATGTCTATATTAAAGTTAACTATGTTGAATTTTGTATGTATACCAAAATTTTTAAGCGATTTATGCACGTTAAAGTGATTTTCGGAAGCGGGTCTATATGGGAGCTATGACTAATTATGGACCGATCGTAACAAAATTTGGTGACATGAATTTTGTATATATAAAACTTATTTAGAGCGGAATTTGTAGAGATACATATATAAATTAAACATTTATGACCGATAAAGTCCAATTTCGGAAGGACATTTGTATGGTGGCTAGGTGAAATAATGGACCGATTTTAGCCAGTTTCGAATAATATGTACCAAATTTTATCGAAATATCTTCAAAATTGCGACCTGTACTCTGCGCACAAGGTTTACATGGACAGCCAGCCAGACGGACGGACGAACATCGTTTAATCGACTCTGAAATTGATTCTAAGTCGATCGGCATACTTTAAGGTGGGTGTTAGACTAATTTTTTTGGGCGTTACAAACATCTACATAACAGCATAATACCCTCCCCACTATGGTGGTGTAGGGTATAAATAGGTCAAAAATCGAGGTTGCCCTGGTTTTTTTCTCATATCTCAGCCATTTGTGGACCGATTTTGCTGATTTTAAATAGGAAACTCGAAAGCATGTCTGACAGAATTGAAGATTTGGTTCCCGAAGATATCTGGGGTCTTTAGAAAATTGATTTCAACAGACAGACGGACATGGCTTAATCGACTCCGCTATCTATAAGGATCCAGAATATATACACCTAATAGGGTCGGAAAATTATATTGCGGAAATTACAAACGGAATGACAAACATATATATAGTATACCCTTCTCACGAAGGTGAAGGGTATAAAAATATACACGAGGTGGCCAACTTCGGAGGACTGGATTCATTCCATAAAACCATTCCCAACATCTAATTATTTAGCTTCATTCAAAACAGAACTTCGAATTAATTAATTAAATTTGAGCTTAATTCAGAATTAAATATGTCAGCCATTTATTACATAAATCCATTTCATTCAAAGGCTTTAATTTAAATAAAATTCATTATTCGTTGAATTAATTCATAACAGAATTTACACAACTTTTGAATGATTTAATTTTTATTGATTCAAATCTAATACAAATTGAATTAAAATATATTTTCTTAATTCAGTTGTGTTTAGGTTTTAATCATTTCCAAAATGAAATCCATTTTGTGACTTAAGCCTTTTTGTAATAGATTTAAATTATAGAAAATTGTAATGCTTCAATAAGGAATTAATTAATAATTAAGAATTAATGCTACGAATTAATTCATAATGACTTCATTAACGGAATAGCTAAGAGGTAAAATTTTATTTGATTTCGAAAATGTATTTAAGAATTAATTCTTACGAACCTTTCAATTAAAAGCTTTAATTTAAATAGAATTCCATTCATCGTTGTATTAATCCATATCAGAATTCATTTAAACTTTGAATGATTAAATTTTTGTTAATTCAAATCTGACTTAAAAATTCGGTATTTTTTAAAAAAATTTTGTCTTTTATTTTGAAACATTTGTACAAATTAAATTTATTCAAAGTATTGGCCATTGTTAGCAATGACTATTTCTCATCTTTCTGGCAACATATGGATTTCGAGCCAAAAAGTACTGCTCATCAAGCCAATATCGGATACTATGTTCCAAAGTGAAGCAGAGAGAAAGCGTTCTACATCGATGGAAACAATTAGTAGTCAGGCAAGGTCTGGACTATTAGGCGGGTGAGGTAAAACTTCCCAACCACTTCTTTCTAAATAGTTTTTAACAGATAATGCAACATGTGGCCTAGCGTTGTCATGATGGATTATAACGGTTTCATGTCTGGCCCCATATTCTGTGCGTTTTTCAACCAATGCTCGCTTCAAACGAATCAGATGTGTTCGGTAAGTTCCCTGTGATGGTCTGGTCAGTTTGGTGTTAATTCGGCTTGACATACGATCTCTAACACTTCAGGTAATCGTAATTAACCCATTTTTCATCGCAAGAAATAATTCGATGCAAAAATTATTTTCTTTTCGTCTTTCAAGGTCTCTCGGTTTCAATTCGTATGGTACCCAATTTCCCAGCTTTTCAATGAATCCTGCTGCTCGCAAACATTTTGGAATTTGAGCTTGAATGATTTTGTAAGCTCTTTTTGAGTTTGAAAAACAATATTCATGAAGTAATGCTTACAATTCTTGATCTTTATCTTCCGTGCAAAATAACCACTTCTGAACCGAATAAACCTTCTCTCGCACGTTGTAACCGATGAAACACATTCACCATAAGCTTTGGTGGGCATTCGGCGTGCTTCCCGTATATGACGCTTTGTTGGCACAAAATTTGACATTTAAGAAACAATACAAATTGTTTTGTTTACACTATAATGTTCAATAACTAAGTGAGAATAAATGACAATAAGTTGTTGAAAACAAAAACCGCGTTCAAAAGATACCCTATCTATTGTTTGTAACGGATTTTTATTAAAGAAAAGAAGGAATTAATTCGTAATGAATTCTTAACCCCTTGTCTATACTTGACAAATATTTATCATAACAATTAATGACGTTTGTTGTCAACACAAAGTTTTCTGAGCAAGAGCTCTAACAATTTTATCATAACAAAGCAATAATTCTAATAAATGGGGACTATACCCGATAATTTTTTATCTTGACAATCATTTTGACGTTTATCATGATACAAATTTATCAGCCCCTGTCTATACTTGACAAATATTTATCATAACAATTAATGACGTTTGTTGTCAAAACAAAGTTTTCTGAGCAAAAGCACTAACAATTTTATCATAACAAAGCAATAATTCTGATAAATGGAGACTATACCTGATAATTTTTTATCTTGACAATCATTTTGACGTTTATCATGATACAAATTTATCAGGTATAGAAGAATGGTTAGAGAAAAAAATTTATTTGATTTTGAAAATTGATTCTTTAGAAGTTTTAAACGAAACAGGACTTGATGCAAGTTAGCAAGCTCTGTTGGTCTCATATGTGATTCTATTTTTGAGCATAACTAAATGCAACAAACGGTTGTTAGGTTATTATGAAAATAAACACATCCCCAATAGCAATTGCCGGCCGGCCGGTAGCCATAGTTAATAACAACAATTCTAATTGAATTCAAATCAACTTTCAAATTCAAACACAAGTAACCAATATCTAATTGCGAATTTGAATCCATTTACCAACCATCATTCAAGTACTTTAATTTTCTGTAAAAAAAAATTGTTTATCATGTTGTTAAATGTTAAATAAATTATAATTAAAAATCAATCAATCAAAACATACATAAATTAAAAAATTGTGAATTTTTATTATTGAATAAACTTAAATTGAATGTGTTTTTTTTTTTTTTTAAAAAATTTCAAATTAAATAAAGATTGCGAATATTACATTTTACGTGTTAAAGAAATACCCCAAAAAAAAATAATTCAATAAATATTGTTTAAGTTACAATGGCGGAGCTTTTAACAAAAGAAAAACAATTTCTAAAATTAAATGAACAATTGGATAGAATGGCCATAACCAGTGCTGACATGGAAGGTCCCAAGACAGATGGTCGTTTTTTAACTTTTCAAAAATCCAAAGGCCCCAGTACTCTGTTGAGGAAACAGGGAGCCGGTGATGGTATTGTAGATGTTAACGATACCATAACAACCCTTAGGGAACAACGAACAAATATAATGTCGCTTAATAAAGCAGCAGGAGGAGGAACCTATCGTTCTGCTAATAGACGTAGTTACGGTAATTTTATAAACAAGGTTGGCTACCGTTACCGCCTTTCAGCTAAACTACCGTTACCGAAATCACAGATGATGAGCAGATACGTCACGGTGTTAAAATGTATTAAAGTTGCCTCACACATTTAACCCCAACTTAAGAAAGGAATAGCAAATATGTATGAAAAATGTATGGCTATCCTTTTTCTTCGATGGGGTTAAATGAAGAAATGCTGATACACAACTTTTGTAAACGTTAGTTTTGAAGAATCTGTATACACATATATCTGTGACGGGAATAACTGAAATTACAGTTACAGCTAAAATACCGTTAGTGTTATTTTCCATAATTGAGTTTTTTGAAATCTATAGAAGTTAAAATGTAATTTTTGTAAATTTGATTAGACAAAAAAACACCAAAATTACAGTTATCATTAAAAAGAACAGCAAATACCGTTAACACCATTAAAACTAACCGAATTAAACAAAATTAGCGTTACCCATTAGCCTTTACGAATTGGTAGCCGCCAACCTTGATTATAAGAATTACTTTTACTTCAAAATTAATTTTATATACATTTCCAGATGCTCCCAGTACATCTTCCCAAGGCCCAGCAACAGTTTGCAACAACAATCTCACATATCGTTCCAAACAAACAAAATGCACTGAGTCCAGCCGCTCCCAAATAAATAATCGTATTAGCAATAGTCGTGTTGAGCCTTCGAATAACTCAACTTTTGCCATTAAATATCGTAATCCCAAATTTTTAGAAAGTCCCTCTTTAGAAGTGTTGGTTAAAGAGGAAAGCTCCTCGTTGAGATGTCAAATGGATGCCTCACGCATTGGTAGTCTTAATTCGGTGGCACTGGAGGATGGTGTGTCTACGGGACGGCGTTCACAGACTAGTAATCATACAGTGGCCTCAAAGAAGAACATTAGCTCGGAGGGTTTAATAAAGTAAGTAAAGCAGATAGTCTGATTAAGACAACATTATCCTCTTTTATAGGATTGAGATATAAAGTGTTTAATAGCTTGTCATTTTTGCTTCAAATATATATTTTAGACTTCTCTATAGAGAATCCGCTAAAAATTCGGTTTCTTGTAATAAAATGTATATGCCTGCCGAAGGGCCATTGGGAAGACATGGAGTATGGAGCACTAGTATGGTGGAAGACTCTAAGTAAATCCACCTACTGTGGGATGATTGAGAGAATCTCTGCACTAATAATTACGGGTGCGCAACGAAGCATATTAATGTATGGGCCTTTTCGGAAATGCATCACTGCGCTGCATCTGATGCGCAGTACATTCTAAAATGAAAAAGTTGCCAACACTGTAAATGTCATGAGTTCTAAAAAGCAACAGTAAAACATATGATGCGCAAAAACCCATCAAACAAGCATCACAAAAATGGCTGATGCATTGTCTGCGCATCAGCATCAGCCGATTTGCATGAGCATCGCAAACTAATCACAGATGCGCATCAAATGCAGCGCAGTGATGCATTTCCGAAAAGGCCCAATCCTGCGAATCTCTTCCCTAATGATTACGAGTGCGCAACGAAGCACTCCGTCTCGTGCTCTGTTCGTTATGATGCACTGGCGGTTCGGCGGTTTGGCTAAGTACTGTAGGAACATGGTCTGGTACCGGCCATGCGTCTATTTTAGGAAGGGTACTTTATCGCCCTGTTAACATTGACTACTACACTCCGTTACCTTTTATCGACAGACGCTTCTCTGTATCGCTGGTTGGCGAGTTACCTTCTTGTAGGGACACGTTTGTCATCTATACAGATGGCTCCAAGTCAGCGGTTAGGATGGGTGGTGGCTTCTATATTCCCCATTTTCAGAATGGGGTGTGTTTCAGGCTACAGGATCAATATAGTGTAATTCAAGCTGAAATTTCAGCGATCAAAAGGGCGGTACACTGGATGAGGTACTAGAGGTTATTTGGTGTGAATATCCGAATCTGTAGTAAGTCAGCTATCAAATCCCTATCTGGTGTCTACTCGACATCCAGATTGGTACACATGAATGCCGGGTATCTCTTAACAAGATGGCGAGATGTAACCTGGAGTGTGCCTAGCAATGCTATTGCGGATGAACTGGCCAAAAGAAGCTCACGTCTACAAGTTGATGAGATCGATATTCTGGTCGGTTTAGTGCTATCCTGCTGTAAATCATTCATACAGCGTAAATTATTTGAGTCTGTTCAGCTCAGATGGTCTAATCTAACAAATTGCTTGATATCGAGGCTCGATTTCTCGATGAAGACGAGGTCGTGATGAAGACGAGGAGGAAACGCTCGAACATCTCCTATGTCTTTGCCCTGCTATATCGGGGGCTTGAACTGCGACAATAGGTAGTCCTGTTTTGCAAGGCATAACGGATGTATCTGCTGTGGATGTCAGATAGATTCGTTCATTCGTGTGTCAGGTTGGTTCGGCACTGAACTCATTTCTGAAATGTGAAGGACCTCTTGAGGACCTAAGCATGATCCTTAGGGTTTCACAAAGGGACCAATTTCGTGGACCCAAGTGAGCTGGTTAATACTGGCTTCCTTAATAAACTAACCTAATAAAATGTAAGTTATTTGGGGGCTTCAGAAAGTTGATTTCAACATACAGACGGACATGGCAATATCGCTTCCAATTTCTGTAACGATCCAGTATATACATATATATTTATTATTTGATGTTGCAAATTAACAGTGGAGGTATAATAAACTTGTAAAGGGTATGTTTAGAAACTTCCGATGTAATTATTAACTTACATCTCTGAAATTGTAAAACCCCGCCGAGAATTTAATAAATATTGGTCCAATGTTGGCCACCTCGGATGTGAAAAACAATATTGTAATCGGAAACTGCTGGTGGAACGATAAACAAATACAGTGGAACGAAAAAATTAACTTGTAAATCCCTCAAACTTCTAATCTAGAAACTCTCAGATCTCATTAATAAAACATTCAAGTTTTGATAAAAGTTAAATACAAATTACATTTATTTTAATGAATAAAGCTCAGAAATATATAAATTAGATAAATATAAAAATTAATTACAAGTTTATTTAGAATATATCGTTAGCCAAAGGTTCATTCTGTATGGTAAACTTCTTATTTGTTTTCTGGTTGGGGGAACCATGACTGGCAAGCCTCCATGGCTATCTCACACATGGCGGTAACGGCCTTGGCATTGTCATATTCTAAAATTGGAAAATTAAAGACAGTTTTTAAGGTATAATGAACATTTACAAATTTATAAATTATTCGAATACTTACCCACACTATTACGTTTGCCAAAAATGCTGCCATTAAAGGGGGGCTTGCGGTAGGCGGCTTCACTGGTGTTCAACATGACCACGGCCATAATAAAGGCAATGACAATGAAACAGACCGAGAAACGTAGAGCAAACATTTTGAGAGTATCCTTAAGATGTGTTGGGCTGTAGATGCAAACATAAACTGATGATTTTGTTGGCTGTTGGCCAGGCTTTTATACTAAATTCTCACAGAAATAATGGCATCAAAAAATGTCTTATATTCTTAAACCATTAAATGTTTCAATTGCTTTCCTTATTTCTTAAATTAATTTCAACTCATTTTGTTTATCTCCTCAAATATTTTCAGATTCCTTAAATCCAAAATTGTAATACTTGAAGAAGATCATGAACGCATATCTAAGGAAATGAGCAAACAAAAGGAATTACTCGACAAAGCTTTGGAGCACACCAAAACGGTAGAGCAACAAAGGGATCAGGCTTTGGCCAAAAATAATTCCCTAACAGAGCAAATAGCAAAACATGAAAAACAATTAGAAGATGCAAACAGGCGTTTAAAGGAGCGCAGCTTGGAGCAAAACGCTCAACATAAAGAACTGGAAACAGCGAAAAGAGAATTAAAACTATTAACTCAAACAAATACCAATCTAGAGAAGCGACTCTTTCGAGCTAAAGAAGATTTGGAAAGTGCTAGGAATACGTTGAGCGTAATGAAAACGGCTGAGCGGGAGCAAAAGGAAACGATGAGAAATGAGGCCGACAATAAGGATAAACAAATTAAGGGGTTAAAAAAACAAAGAGCGGATTTATTAAATGCCTACAAAAAGCAATTGTTTCTAATCGATAATTTAAAAAGGCAAAACATATGTTTGGAACACGCCAAAATGATGGAATTTGGTGAAAAGGAGTTTTCCAAAGTCTTAGAGTGGAATATTAAGAGATAGAGTTTTAAATAAAATTCTGGTATTTCTACAATATACGTATGCATGTGTGTAAATAAATAATAAATGTAGTCTGTTCTTTAACAGTGTCCTGTTAAGTGTCCTTAAAAAAAGACTTAATAATATTTGCAATAATTAAATGTACTTAAACGAACAATAAACTAAAAATATTCTTATATAGCTTTGGTACATACTTGTACTTACATATGTTGTTCATGTTATTTAGTAATAAACCCACCCTTTTTTTGGCTTAATCATATTTTTCAATTTATTTCCAATTATCCCGGCTGATATCCTTAGAGACAAACATAAACAATTATTAGATGAAGTATATTATCATTTTTGATTTTCCAAACATGAGAATTTTAGTATAAAAGCCTGGCCAGCAGCCAACAAAATCATCAGTTTCTGTCAGCATCTACAGCTCAAATCATCTTCAAACATCTAGTTCAGTCGTGTTTTCTTGCTCCAAAGATACTCTCAAAATGTTCGCTCTACGTTTCTCAGTCTGCCTCATTGTCATTGCCTTCATCATGGCAGTTGTCATGTTGAACTCCAGTGAAGCCGCCTACCGCAAGCCCCCATTCAATGGCAGCATTTTTGGCAAACGCAACAGTGTCGGTAAGTTTTCGAATAATTTATGGTTTTTTTATATAAATTTCCATTATACCTTAACAATTTTCTATATTTTCTCAATTTTAGAATATGACAATGCCAAGGCTGTTACCGCCATGTGTGAAATAGCCATGGAGGCTTGCCAGTCATGGTTCCCCCAACCAGAAAACAAATAAGAGCTGTTCTATATAAAACGCAAAATTTTCTAACGTAATTATCTATATAAACATGTAATTAATATTTATATTTATCTAAATTATATATGTACTTGAATAAAATCATTATTAAGAATTGAAGAACAAAAATTAATAGAGAATTATTTAAAATAACAAGGCAAAAACTAGTTAAAAATTAATTTACTCAAGTGTAGTGTGCAGATTTTAATTTGGTTAAAAATTATTATCCATGTAAAGAGTAAATCATAATCTTAGCTTATGAAGTTACATAAGATTCGGCTGTGCAGAATCTTATAAACCCTTCACCAAATTATACTTCACAATACAAATTTTAAATATTTTTAGGTAAACAAAATTTATTTTTTTCCAGTTGTTTTTTCAAATTATTTAAAAATTTTTTTGTAAATTTAATTTTTTTTTTTTTAAATTTAAATTTTTTTTTTAAATTTAAATTTTTTTTTTTAAATTTAAAAATATTTTTTTTTAAATTTTAAAAAATTTTTTTTGGTTTTTTAATTGTTTGGAGAAAAAAATGCGGGTTAAAAAATATTTTTTTTCCGATTTTGATCCATTGTAGGTCCAACTAACTATCGTCTTATATACGTCGTCTGATATAGGTCTTTGAAATATCTATCATTAGATATCCATATTTTCTATATTAAAGACTTAGTAATCCAGATATAGGTCAAAAATAGGTAAAAAAAATCGAGGTTGTCCTGTTTTTTTCCTCATATCTCAGCCATTTGTGGACCGTTTTAGCTAATTTTCAATAGGAAACATCTCGAAACCATTTCTGACAGAATTATTGAAGTTTTGGATCCCGAAGATATCTGGGGTCTTCAGAAAATTGATTTCAACAGACAGACGGACAGACAGACGGACATGGCTTAATCGACTCCGCTATATATAAGGATCCAGAATATACATATATACTTTATAGGGTCGGAAAATTATATTGTGGAAATTACAAACTGAATGACAATTCAGAATTATAAATATCAGTAATTCATTCTACAGAACCATTTCTAACAGAACAAATTCTTTAGCTTTAAATTATTCATGATGAAATTAATTCATAATGGAATTCCTTCAACATTTGACTGATTCCATTTTTTGTTAATTCAAATCTAATACTGATTGAATTAAAATATTTGTTTTTCATTCAGTTTTGTTTTTCTTTAGCTTTTAATCATTTACATACAGATTTGTATTGAAGAAAAATTTAATCATTCAATAATTTTATTAAACCATTTTGTAATGGATCGGAATTAAATAAAACTTGAATGGTTCATTAAGTATGTAATTAATTCTATAAAGAATGAATTCTTAAAGGAATGATTTCAAGTACTAAATAATTAAAGTACTAACGAATTAAACCTATGTAATGGAAATCGATTTTGAAATGATTCATACATCAATATATCAGCTATAGACCCGCTTCGGTTGCCATTTAAAATCGAAAATCAGCCCATAAATGGCTTAGATATTAGGAAAATAAACCACTATAACCTCGATTTTTGGCATATTTATGATTTATATCTGGATTACAGATATTTCAAAGTCCTTTGCAATAAGGCCATAATAAGTTGAACCTAAAATGGGTCAAAATCGGACAAAATATTTTTTAACTCGAATTTTTTTTTTCCAAAATAAATTTTTTGTTTTCCATTCAAAATTGAGATAATCGTCCCACGACATCCTCGATTTTTGGCTTATTTATGATTTATATCTGGATTACTAAGTCATTAATATAGAGAATATGGATATCTAATGATAGATATTTCAAAGTCCTTTGTAATGACGTTTACAAGGCCATAGTAAGTTGGACCTATAATGGGTCAAAATCAAAAAATATTTTTTAATCCGAATTTTTTTTCCCCAAACTAATTTTTTGTCATACATTTTTTTCAATAAATTGTTTTTTTTAATTAAAAAAATTTAATTTTGTCTGGTTTGTGCTGTGCAGAAGTAGTGATTTTGACACGGAAGACAAAGATCGCCCAGGCCAGTCAAAAAAGTTTGAAGACCAAGAATTGGAGACATTACTCCATGAAGATTGTTGTCAAACTCTACAAGAGCTTGCAAAATCATTCAGCAATTTCAAAACGTTTGCGAGCAGCAGGATGCATCCAAAAGTAGATAGTAGAAATTAGATACCATACGAATTGAAAGACGATTTTGCATGTCTGAAATGATGCTAAAACGCTATAAAAGAAAATAATTTTTTCAACCGAATCATTACTTGCGATGAAAAATGGATCCATTACGATAACCCGAAGCTTAAAAGATCGTATGTGAAGCCCGGCCAACCAGCCGAATCGACACCAAAGCCAAATATCCATGGCGCTAAAATAATGTATTTGGTGGGATCAAAAGGTTCCTATCTATTATGAGCATCTAAAATCTGGCCAGATCATCACAGGGAACTTGTACTGAACGTAACTGATTCGTTTGAAGCAAGCATTGGTCGAAAAACGCCTAGAATATGCTGCCAAACATGAAACCGTAATTTTCCATTATGACAACGCTCGGCCACATGTTGCAATACCTGTAAAAACTATTTAAAATTAAGTGGTTGGGAAGTTTTGCTTCAACCGTCTTGAAGTAAAGTCTACTATTTGTTTCGATTGATGCAGAACGCTCTCTCTAGGATACGCTTCACTTTCGAACAGAGTATCCGATATCGGCTTGATTCGTTCTTGGCCTCAAATGATGAGCAGTTCTTTTGGCTCGGAATCCATATGTTGCCAGAAAAGTTGGAAAAGGTCATAGCTAACAATGATCAATACTTTGAATAAATTTATATTGTACAAATGTTTCAAAATAAAAGTTAAAACTTTTCATACACCCAATAATTATTTAAATTGAGGTTAAAAAGCCTCATATCATTTCACCGAAAATTTCAGTTGAACCATTCACAATTTTTTAAAAAGTCATTAATGTTGACATGAAGTTACTATATAACACATTTGTTTGAGTACATTTATGATTTATTTAGCTTTAAATATATATAAAAAATTATGTATAGAATTAAACTTAAAGATTAATATGAGTTAATTTAGAAATAATGCAGCATGTAATGTAAAAGAAGAATAAAATGTAAATAGAATTTAAATATAAAATATACAATACAAGCAATTTTTTATAAAAATTGAGATAATTTTGAAGAGATACAATTGATTCAGTTCTTTTTTTGTGGTATTATCGCGAATTCTTTAATTACAATAGACAAATAATAGTTACATAATTACTTTATAAAACTTACAAGAGTAACTACTACAAACAACTTCACATACTTTCAATTTTAAGACAGAAAGTCGAAACATTTTGATTTGAATGTGTATGTACTGGGTATCTATCTATTCATTCGAATAATAGTAGAAATTCTTACGAATAATAATTCGAAGAATTTAAATATTAACATTTTCGAATAACGAACAATTTGGATAATTTTCTGTGATCGGGTTGGCTGGCTTTAGACGATATGACTTTATAATACTTAATATTTTACTTTATTTGAAACAATTTAAATTATTCGAAAATGATAAAAGATATTCGTTTTGTTCGAACAACTGAAGAATTTGGATACCCTAGTAAGTACATTAAGGTGTTTTTTACTTTTTGATCGTTCATTATATATATTTAAAACCCTATTTCGAAAGCAAACATGCACATTTTTATAAAATTTATTGGTCATTGATTATTTTAAACTTACCGCCAGAAATTTTGATTGAAAATTAAACTTCGAATTGAGAACTTTTTAAAAAATCACAGTATCTATAACAAAATCCTCAATTCACTGCACAAAATTATATAGAAATGCAAACTTTTTGACTTGTTATTTATAGATGTATATGTATATATCACTTTCTGCATTAAAACTGGCAATTTATGTAGCAGATGTAGTAGTTAAGCAGTTAAAATCTAAATAATTTTTTAATTTCTCGGCACTGTGCGACGTCTTTGGCGCAATTCACTTATATATTTACGTAAATATGTCATATAATCGGTCATGAAAGTGGTGTAAGCCTGTAAGTAAAAATATTGAGTAAAATTATTGAGTTGAGTTTTCTTTCCAAAAAATCTACTTTCTCAAATGGAAGCATATTATCTAAAACAATCTTTTAGATTACAATCTTCACATTTTGTTGCAAGTTTTGTATATTATTTACAGAACTTCGAATTGATTTCAGTTTAATTCAATAAAATCTTAAATCACAATTAAAAATTCAGCAAATCATTCAATATAAGACCCCAACACATTAGTCAATTAGTTGAGCAAGTCTTCTGCACAATTTTTGAGTTTGTTGATGTCAGAGGTAAGACCCCTTTCACACTAGGCAATTTACTCTTGCACAACTAAATTGCGTAGTTCAGGTTAAGGAGAAAAATTTTTTTCAAATTTGAGTTCAGACTTTCTTGTACACGGCAAGTTGGTTTGTTCTTTCACTCTTATTTTTGAAAATGAAAAACAGACTTGCTCAACTAAATTGCCTAATATGAAAGGGGTATTAAAAAGTTTGTAAAAAGCCGTAACAAAATTGTTAAAGAAAATCGTTTTTAATCGGGGTTGTCATAGTATCCAATCATTGTCGGAATCGGTTTTGAAAACGACAAAAAAGGTACTTTTAACTTATGAAATCCAATGTAATTTTTTGTTTAATCGATAAGGAATTTAATTCTAGATCGAATATAAAACCAATAACTTTCAATTTCACGAGACCAATGTCCTTTTTCTTTCGTTTTCAAAACCGATTCCGACAATGATTGGATAAATATTATTATTCCAATATACTCACAGTATCTAATACATAACGAGGTATATAGCCTTTCAAGTCTAAACATAATATCCATTCAAATATGCAGGCATCCGTTTTGCCTTCGATTTCATGCAATGCAAAACCGGCAATCAGATTTTCACCTCTTGTATATTTCGTATTGGCTGGTACTCGATCATACTCAACACTTATGGCCGCACTCAGCCATACTTTACCCCTGCTGTTGAAACCTTTCAGAGGAGAATGTGTGGTTGTATTCTGAGCTTGTTGTTCATCCTCAACATCTTCTACATGATCTTTAGCATCCTCAAATTCATCGTCCAAGGGTGGAGGTTCACTGAAATTAATACGCATGGCTTCACTGAAATCTTTGGCTCCTAAACTTTTGCTTAATGTCTGAAAGGCCACATTATCCTTGTGCAAAGTCATGCTAGTGCTATTTCGACAACTACCCACACTACTAGACTGAGCACCTTCATCCGGATCAGATATAGTAGAAACACTACCTTCACACGAATTATTAAGCATTTCATCGTCGTCGGAGTTGTCGGTATCAGTGGACACATCACGCATTTTGCCATCAACGAATAAACGCCAACAACGTAAATTAACAAAATCACGAGATTTAATCATGCCACCACCACCGCCTACCGTAGCCTGGTAGGTAATATCAGTGTAGGTGTTAACTTTCTGTAAAGTAAATAAATATTTTATATTTATCTACCTATATATTTAAAACACTTTACTTACCCTCACAATTTTCGATTCCAACATAGTGGGATTCCAATGTGGAGCTTCTTCAATTTTATAAAATAATTCATTGCACAATGCTTTGGCAGGATATTTCAAGCGACCCTTTTGATATAATTAAACAATTATGCATTTTATATTTCTTCCTTTAATATAGCTACAATCAATACCCACGGTTAATTTATAAATTTTTCCTAATTTCTCCCGATGTATACTGCTAATGGTGTCACCTTTCTTAGTAACTTTTTCTACTTTCCAATCGGGTACTTGCAGCAATTCATAGGCTTTGCGCAAGCAATCCAAACCCATTTGATGATATTCTTCATCCTGTAAAAAAGCACAAACAACATTGTTACAAGTTAGTTTCCATATATAACTGATAAAAAGAGAACTATACCATCTTAGAGTTAAGCCTTAAATAAACTCAATCACATCACAGTGTTTGATTAGCATTTTATAAAGATTTTTTTACATAGTTGAAATGCAAATTTAATTGATTTATTCTTTTCTATCAGAAACTGATTTAAATTATTTGGAAGATGGGAATAATGAATGAAAATATAAGAAATAAAATAGGTACAACTTCCTCTAATAAAACTTGCAGGAATATATGGGTGATCAAAAAACAAGTAAAAGAGCTGCTATATCCGGCTGTACAGAATCTTGTATACCCTTCACCAAATTATACAATTGCCCAATTCACAATTGATGTCGTAGTGTTGTAGTATTGTATGTCATAAATATTTTTCAAACAAATTTTTCGAAACAAAAACAAAACATTAGTAAAAAAAATTACGACATACAACGATACAACGCTACGACACCAATTGTGAATTGGGCAAATATATAAATAAAATAAAAATTTAAAATTTTTTTTTTCATTTAAAAATTTTTGAAAATTTTTTTTAATTTTTTCAAAAAAAAAATTGTTTTTGAAAATTTAAAAAAAAATTCACAATTTTTAAAAATATTTTTTTTAATTTAGTGAAAAAAATTAATGACAAACATTTTTTTAGTTAAAAAAATTCGGGTTTAAAAATATATTTCCCGATTTTGACCCATTGTAGGTCCAAATTACTATAGCCCCATATTGCCTATATTAATGACTTAGTAATCCAGATATATAAAAATATGCAAAAAATCGAGGTTGTCCCGGTTTTCTCCTTATATCTCAGTATTTTGGGCTGATTTAATCGATGTTAAATAGCAACCGAGCCGGAAGAATTCCCGATATATTGATGTATCAATCATGTTTGTAAGTTATTTGGGTGCTTCCGAAAGTTGATTTTAACATACAGACGGACATGACTATATATAACGATCCACACTTTGTGGGGTCGCAAATTAAAAATGTAGAAATTACAAACGGAATGACAAACTTATACATATATACAGCCCAATTATGAATAAAAATTCCGCGGGAGTTTTTTCCCTTTTCTCATTTTTCCTATTCAATTTCAATGAGAAAAAACTCCCGGGGAACAAACTCCCGCGGAATTTTTTATTCATAATTGGGCTGATAAACTTGCCACTCATGGTGAAGGGTATAAAAATCGAGGATGTCCTGGTTTTTTCCTTATATCTCAGCCATTTGTGGGTCGATTTTAAATAACAACCAAACTGGGTCTGTAGCGGATGTATTTACGTATGAATCATGTTATTTGGGGGCTATGTAAAGTTGATTTCAACATGGATACATGAATTTTTTTATCAACAAATTTCGAAAGGTTTTTATTAACAAATTTTTTTTTTATTTTTTTACCCCCATTAACACGAAGTCCGGTTAGGTGCTAACTAATAGTTATACTGTTATTTAAAATTATTTTTGTATGAAAACTGTCACTATTAGTTAAAACATAACCAGACTTCGTGTTAATGGGGGTTATTATATATATACTTTTTTAAATATAGTTTATACAAATGACTTTAAAAGAAATTGTACCTGTTCTTCTTCCGCATCGCTGTTGTGGGCTGAGTCTAAAGGCGAGTAAAAATCCACTACACTATCAGCAGGGCGACGTTCATTATGTGCAGACAAAAATGGTGCCATCAACGGAGAACGATCCGTGGAATTGGTAATAGCTGAAAACAAATATTTACATTTCAATACTACAATTAAATAAAAAACTAACTAAAAGAGTTAATTACCAGAAAAATAACGTCTAGCATGACGTTCTTGGGGTATGACACGACAGTCTAAAAACCAAGCTTCGCCCCAAGCCAAAACAAATGAGGATAAAATGAGAATCACTACAAATACTTGTTGACTGGAGTCAACCCACTAAAAAGCAATAAAAATGTAAATGTTAAATAAATAAAGTTTTAGCAGATTGAAATTTAAACACATTGTATAAATGAATGGAATTTGGAGTATATATCTTCTCGTTTCGAATATAAAAAGTTTCAATGTTTTTACGTTTTTGAAAAGTAAAATGGAGACAAACCACTATTGAATAAATTACATGAGTTAATTTTGTATGTTAAAAACCATTTAATACATTAAGGGATAATACTTTCTATTTTCATTTATTTATTATTTTCAAAACGAAAAAACATGATATTTTATTATTATTTGCGATCAAGGCAAATTTTATAATTTGACAATGGCTTATCAAGTTATTACTTTAAGCTGTTTAGTTAAACATCTTAGAAACTTACGTTAAATACAAAAACTTTGGATATTAGAAATAGGCAAGAACCACTTGTGGACAGCTAAAACATATTCAAAAAAAATATAAAAATATAATAGTTATCATTAGTAAATGTTTGATTATTTACTTATTTTCTATTGTACAAAAAAAAATGTTTTACGTACCGCAATTATAAGCCAATGATTTATATACATAAGTGCATAAAAAAATATTAAAACTAAAAACCGACAAATCGCCGCAGCTACAACATCAAATAATGATTCATTAACTGTATAATGTAATATCTGTTTTTGCAGTGCTTGAATTATACTATCGCCATTTATCTATAATTAGATAGAGATTAAACAATGAAAACAAACAAAAAAATATTAATTATAGGTAGGTATATACATATTTACTAACCATTATACATATCAGCCATAAAAGTGATACGAAAAATAAATCAAATGTTACAAATAAACAAAAGAATCTTCGAACTACCGACATACGACCATCTTGCATGTAGCCACCTAGGAATTCCTCGGTAATAAGATTTATGGAATGGGTACGTGCTGAAACATATAACAATTTAATAAAAATTTAATAAATATCAGATGCCGCTGGCAATACATACACATATCAAACCCGGAAGGATTGCTGCCACCTCTTGATTGCATGATGCGAGTTTGATTTATTAATAATTCGGCAGTACTACGTAGATCATCGGAACTATTTTGAGACATGGTTTTCTTAGTTTCTGTTTACTACTACATCACAACATTTTTATTCTTATAATTTAAAATTTGTTTGTTGTTATCAATCTAATACTGCAAAGAAAGTATTCAAAATTTTAGGTTTTCATTACAAAATGTTTGTTTACAATTAAAATAAAATGTGTAATAGGTGCGAGTTTATTTAATTTCAATAACGAAATAAATGAATGTCTTTCAGATAAGCAATGAAACGCCAAATAAAATTTTTAAATGTTTGGGCATATCAGTATTGTAATAAATACATATTGCTCATTTGCATGAAGAGGATGATAACAGAAAAACATAGTTGGATTTTAATACATATTTGAAGTGATTTTATTATTCTTTAAATTAACATGATGGGATTATACTTATACTTAGCATTTTCAAAACAATGAAAACTTATAAACTTCAGCAAAAAAGTGTAAAATCATTTATGAGGAAAACCTCGAATAACGACACAAGTCAAAATAATTTAACGCCAAGAGAGAAATTGACAAAAATTACTCCCCGGTAGATTATCAGTAATCTTAAATTGAAAACTAATTCTCGAACCCGTGAAAACCACTTATTTCTAAAAAAAATCTTATTGCTCCTATACAATTTGCAAAGAACATTTAAACAAATATAATTTAAGAGCCAGCGAGCATTTGTAAAACGGAAAAAGACTGGACCCCAAGTAAACAAATGTTTGGCGGTGGCAATATTATGGTTTGAGGCTGCTTTTCATGGCAAGGTATGGGTCCAATTTATATCACAAAGGATACTATAACTTTAATCGGATACAAATCCATTTTAAACGATGTTATGTATCCATACGATAACCCTAGTTTGGAGATTCCACCACGACAATGGCCACAATCTCATAAAAAACTTATGGGAAACTGTAGAACGTAAAATGGGAATTCAAGATGCAGGAATGGCAAAATATTTCAAGGGAGACGATTGATTCTTTAATTGGTTCAATGCATCGTCGCTGTGAAGCAGTAATAAAAACTAAGGGATATCCAGCAAAATACTAAAGGTACGTTTACATTGATCAAATGTATGGCGATAAAAACGATCAAGTCTTTCTTATTAGATTAATTTTATACGAGAAAATAACTTCTTCTAGGTATTATGATATTTTCTAAACGTAATCATGTTTATTGAAATAAATATTGGTTCAATGGAAAGAAAAATATTGATTGAATGTGACTCTAAAAGGGCTAGACAATTTTTGTAAAACATAAGATTCCAATGTGAATACCATAATAATAAATAATTTTTGTTTACTATTTTCAGATTTTAATTAGTTATGTTATAAATAAATAAAAGTATATAGATACATATTAATGAAATACTAAAAATTTCTTAAGATTTTTTTTTGGATTTTGACCACTACATATACGAATAATATATGAACAATAGAGGTGTATTCGGCTGTTCCGAATTTTATATACCCTTCACCAAAGTTTACTTTAAGATAAAGTTTGAAAATATATTTTGTTGAAAAATATTTTTTCCGATTTTTTCCCATTGTAGCCCCGAATTGCTATTGTGTTTTATACTTCGTTGGAAAGGTCTTTGGAATATCTATCGTGAGATATTCATATTAATGGCTTAGTAATTCATTTACAGATAAAAATCGAGTATATCGATTATATTATAGCGGATATATGAATGTATAAATCATGTATGTAAGTTATTTGGGGGTTACGGATATGACATACAGACGGATATGGCGACTCCAATATCTATAACGATGCGAATATATATACTAACGGAATGAGAAACTTATATATACCCTTGCCACCCATTAGGAAAGGTAGAAAACCAAATCCAAAATCTGAAAATTTTTTCGGAAAATTTTTTTCGAATCCAATTATTTTTTATAACCAATAGAAGCGGTAAATTTTGATTTAAACGATAACGCCAAATAATCGTTCATCGACTTTTTTCTTCATGGCAGAGGAATTTTGTATGGGAACTTGATTTTTCAATACTTTTTTTCTTTTATCGGAAAATTTATAGATAGGTTGCTAACAATAGAGGTTCCACACTTCGTATGTGCATATATATTCAAACATATAATTGCTGTATATGTACATATTTACATTTATACATAAAAATATATTCATAAGTACACATATAGTAATGGAAACAATAACAACTGCATATTATTTTCTGATAATAATCTTACTAATGTATGTCAGTGAGTAAACAAATGCAAAAAATAAATTAACGAAGTAAACTAAATAATATCGCTATTAACACTTTTGTTTCCTTTTAATAAACAATGTATGATTCTATTTTCCAAAATGTTATTAATTAATCACTTTTTGTTCACTAAAAAACAATACACCAGCAGAAAATAATCATGACATTTTTATTTTTTTTTATTTGTTTTGGCCACCGACTTATTGAGACTCCGTATAATTTTTCTATTTATTTTAGTTTTATTGCAGTTTTTAATATAATTTATACCTTTATGAACAGTTATATATTAGTATTTACTTATTTCACTTGATTAATTTTAATTTACTGTGAAATATACAAAAATGTAACAATGAGAACTAATTTCTTTTTTACTTCGATTGGCTTTCTTTAACCAATTAGAAGTACAAAAAAAAAGAAAAACAAATCAAAGAATGCCAGTGAGAGAATAAGATAATTTTGACATTTGGATTTCGGGTTGCCATATTGTAATAAGAAAAGAAAACCGTTAAAAAAAACGTAGTGACATACCACACAACAAGTGGCAACACTAGAGTGTCCAAAAAACAGCAAAATTTAAAAAACCAGTTTCCGATTTAACCGAAAAAGTGTGTTTTTTGAAAAACCGGTTTCGATTATTGTCTTTTAAAAAAACCGGATAATCGGTTTCGGTTTTTGTCTTCAAAAAAATTGTTATTTAATGGAAATTTAACATTTTTGAATTCTTTATGCAATTATTTTATATTTTTTTTAGGAAATGTTGTCAAATGCTACAACTTTCTATAAAATAAATCAATATATTTAAAAATGGTATCAAAGTTTTTCATAAATATTTTTGAATGAGCTTAGAAAATATATTTCATTAAAACCGGTTAATCGTCATACAAAAACCGGTTTGTCAAAAAACCGAAAAGTTAAAAAAAGCCGAAACCGGTGGAGTTTACAAAGATGAATAAACCGGTTGACCGGTTTTCGGTTTTGGATACTCTAGGCAACACCCATGAGCCGACGCGGCTGACATGAGAAAAAAAAGACTTTTTTTGTTTAAAGTTTTTCATAGCCAGATTTGGGTGTTCTTCAAACCAATAAGAAATACACAGGCGTGAGCCGTTTGACATGAGCCAGATGAACAGGAGGTGTATAAAGTTGCCAGAAAGGCAGCATTTTATTATCTCAGAGATAAAAAAAATTTTAAAAACTAAAATTTTTTTTTAAAAATTTAAAATAACAATTCAAATTTTTTTTTCCAAAAAATTAAATGGAAAAAAATAAATTTTAAAAATATTTAAAATTTGTATTTTGTAGTATAATTTGGTGAAGGGAAAATACTTTATTAACCTAATGAATAATATAAAGATGATTAATTTATTTAAATAAATACGCATTGATATTCTATGATATCTACAAAAATATATTTTTATATTATGAATTCACTAAAAACTTTATAATGGATATTGTTAAACAAATAAATTGTTATTTTTTTAATTACTTAAATGAATAGAAATTATTTTTATATCATCATAAGGTTTATCAGTTTTAGGATTTGTTTTCGAATTGCATATATTCTGACAAACTTCCATACCCTTGAAGACGCGACCAAAAACTGTATGTTTATTATCCAACCAAGGCTATAAATAGAAATACATATAAATAAAACAAAAACAAATATCAAAGAAACAAACAAATTAAACCTACCGTGGGTAATACAGTTATAAAGAATTGACTGCCATTAGTGTTTGGACCCGCATTTGCCATACTAACCGTGTATGGCCGATCATGTTTTAAGCTAGGACAAAATTCATCTTTAAAATCATGTCCCCATATGGATTTACCACCAGTTCCAGTACCGGTAGGATCACCAGTTTGTATCATAAAACCCTTAATAACTCGATGAAAGATATGGCTATTGTAATAACTTTATAAAGATACAAAAGAATAAGTAATTTTGTTTTCGTAAATTTTAATTTAACATGAATATTTTACCCATTTTTTGCATGTACACAAAAGTTTTCCACTGATTTCGGACATTCTTTGTAAAAAAGTTTTATATGAATGTCTCCCATCGTTGTATGTAGCACCACATTTTCATATACTCGTTGTATACCTGAAATTAGATTTCGAGTTTATTTCGTATTGTATTTAAATATAAATATTTATATATAGAGAAACAACCTTCTTCTATTTATTTTTAGTAAGCATGTAAAAAAGTCATACAAAATTTTAAAACTTAAGTAGTATGAAAACTGGATGTTACTCCGTAATTCTATCCAAACTTTTCGAATTGAAAAGTTTTACTTATAGCTAATATAGTTCGAATAGAATTAAGGAGTAAGCAATTATAAAAAACTAACTTACCTTGTCCTTCCGGTACAGCTATTA
Source organism: Calliphora vicina (assembly GCF_958450345.1). NCBI lineage: Eukaryota > Metazoa > Arthropoda > Insecta > Diptera > Calliphoridae > Calliphora > Calliphora vicina. Next base: position 95,356,974 of record NC_088784.1, on the reverse strand, counting down.
TATCCTCCTTGGTAGGTTTTTCATTAAATATATCACGATCAACATCCTGTAAATCGGAGGGTAAACGTCTGCTATACATATAAAAACGTTGTTTTCTGAAAAATTCAAAATCAGTTAATTACTTTAAACACTTGGTTGTTAAAATTATTTTTCATACTTGTAGGCTGTACAGAACAGTGTAGGATCATTTGGTATATTTTGTAGTGCAGGATTTTCACTAGCTTCCTGTTCCAAGGTTATAGCAGCTTTTACTCTTTTAGCTTTACCCTGTAACAAAAATAAATCACTAATTTTCAATTTATAAATTATCATTATAAATTTACCTGAAATAGAGCTATATGCAGAGGTCTTATATTATCCGTTTTACCCAATATGTTAACACATCTATTCGTCTCAATATTGATAACTTTAATGCCAATCAAAGTTGGGTAGAGTAAAAAGTGGCCACTGGCATCAAATATAATATTATTGCTCATATTAAAATCAGATTTTTCCAAATCACGTTCAGCAGCCATTCTTTGAAAATTAAGTAATCATAAAATCTGAAGTCATAAAATGTTGTGGCACTTACCTTCTGCCAAATTCCATGTTAGGCAAAGCATGAGACGATTGCTGCATTTGGGTGTAGGTAGATAAGGCTTCATCAAAGACTCGTATAAGCTTACCAGTTTGAAATTTAAATACTCGTACTTTACGATCCGTGGAGATGGTGGCAAAACGTTGACCGTCATTTGACACAGCAAGACCGGTCACTAATGTTTTACACTTGGCAAACTCAAAAAGACCTTTAAAAACATAAATTATGGAAATTAAATTAACAAGATTTTAACTACTAAAAATTAATCTTACTTGTGTCCAATTTTGAATCGAATGTTACATGCTTTTGTGGAAATTTATAATCGTATTTAGAATTTTGCCAATATTCTAATATGCCATTACGATCTACAGAAATCGCCGTATCTTTGGGTACATTATAACAAATGGCAATGACAGGTGCTAAATGTAATGTATCTAATATATGAAGTACTTCACCATTGCCCTGCCCGTCATAGATATGAATTTTGTTGGACTCTTTTTCCGAACTGAAATTAATTAAAATCCATACACGATAATAATTTTATTAGTATCCCAAACTCAAAACAAACTTACATTGCCAAACTTTGTACGGCATCTCCAGGCGAATGTATCCAACAACTGCAACCTGGTATAAAACCTAATTTTATAATATTTATCATATCAAAATTAACAACATCAAAGACTTTGGCACATTTGTCAGATGAAGAGGAACACAATAATGTACCACCGGCATTCACACTAAGACTAGTAATGGGCACTGTAATGATTTTATATAAAGAAAAATAATTTTCCATTTAAAATTGTAGCAATAAGTTATTAAATAACATACATAAATGACTTCGAAAATGTTTAACAAATTCAATGCCTTCTTCCATTTTCTTCCAGAATTTAATATGACCATCAATGCTGGCAGTTATAACAAAATCAGTTTTGGTAGCCACCAAATGGGTGATGACATCACGATGCATATAACTCTTTTCGTAGCACTCAGCATCGGGTAAATTTTCCAGGAAAACATGTTCATAAGCTAAAACTAAAGGAGCAAGACTTAGCATTAAGAAGTCCATAAGCTAAATAAAACAAAAACCTTTTTTCTTTTTGGGTTTAGAAGCCGCTGACTGTTCAGTAGGCAATGGACCAATCCAACCACCATCTTCTTCCTCCTCCTCAACTTCTTTATTATCTTCCACTTTATCGTCTGAAAGTCTCTTTAACGAAGATTTTTCCAATTCTAAACTCATTTTATTAATTTTTTCAAAAGATTTAATAAAAACTATTTTCACGTTTTTCTTAGTTAGTAAACAAATGCTGCTTCTTGTAACATTTACATTCACTTTGGATTGTTAACCCCCATTATTTGGCTGATGTCAACATGAGCGGCTGACATATACCAAACCATTTTTATACCTTTCACCATCATGGCAGGGTATATATAAGTTTATCATTCCGTTTGTAATTTCCACATTTTTCATTTGCGACCCCATAAAGTATATATATTCTGGATCGTTATAGATAGCGGAATCGATATAGCCATGTCCGTCTGTCCGTATGTATGTTGAAATCAACTTTCCGAAGCCCCCAAATAACTTACATACACGATTCATACATCAATGTATCCGAAATTCTTCCGGCCGGTCGCTATTTAAAATCAAGAAAATCGGTTCACAAATGGCTGAGATGTAAGGAAAAAACTAGGACAACCACGATTTTTGACCTATTTTTGACCTATATCTGGATTACTATGGATATATAATGATAGATATTTCAAAGACCTTTGCAACGACGTATATAAGACAAAAGTAAGTTGGACATACAATGGGTCAAAATCGGAAAAATATATTTTTTAACCCGAATTTTTTTTCCATCAAAACATTTTTTTTGTCATAATTTCTTTTTCCAAAAAAATTGATTAAAGAAATTTAAAAAAAAAAATTGGAAAAAAACTTTTTAAAAAACAATTTGGAAAAAAAAAATTTTTAAAAAATTTTAAAACATTAAAAAAAAATTTGATTTTGTTTAAATAAAAATATTTTTAAGTATAATTTGGTGAAGGGTATATAAGATTCGGCACAGCCGAATATAGCTCTCTTACTTGTTTTATATGAAATTTTTACGAGAAATACACAGGCGTGAGCATGTTGTGAGCTGCTGATGTCAGCCGGAGCAGGAGTATAAAGTTGCCAGATTGATTAAAATAGAACAATTTTCTTTTTTTTATTTTCTATTGACACCACTTTTTATTTCTAATGGGATAAATCCATTTTAAAGTTATGGCTTATATTAACGTTGCTGAATGGTCACCAGACCAAGTAACCGATTGGATTAAAGGTCTGTTATTTTGTTTGCAATTAGTGCTACTATAGCAGGGAGTTGTGATTCATACATTGAACAAACCAAACCCATATTGGGTGGGTAATCATTGAAATATTTTTAGGTCTGGATGATTCCATGTACGTAGTTTGAATATGAAATAGTATCAAAAAAGTACATTTTTCCATCCCTGAGCTGAAGTATTTCAGCTGCTAGGTGCGAATTTATTAAGGCGTCAGCCGGGGCCAATCAACACTTTTTTTATATGGTGTTTGACATTAGCGTTTGCGCGAATTTTTTTTATATGTGTAATTTGACACATCACAGTACCATTTCTATAATCAACTATGTAGCCTGTATCACCTAATTTATAAATGCGCCAACAAAAGAAAATTGCAAGAAAAACATTTCACGAAAGACAAAAACAAAAATTCAGATTAACAAGAGAAAAGAAAAAAATAATAAAAAAGGAGAAAGGAATTTTTTTTCTTAATTTTTTCCACAGAAATTTATCGCAACGAGAATAGTTTGTAGAATTTATTGTACAAAAAACGTGTTTATTTAAGTCGAATGTAAAGATGTCGGATATTTTAACAGAAGATACCACAAACGATGGCATAGTTATTAAAGCGCCAGTTGAGCACCCTCGCATAAGAATCAATAGATGGCGGGTAAGGGAAGGCTTTCCGGTAAGCGCTTCACAAGTCATTTTACTCTATGAAGCATTGCCAATCGAGGGTGTTGAAGATGCCAGCGCAAAAATAGCCAGTAAAATCATACACAAGTTAAAGGCACAGCGAGTTGGTGTTGTAAAAAAACGTCTCTTCAAGGATGGAGCCATTGTTCAAGCAGAGTAAGTTTGCTTGTTTGTTTGTATTTTAGCTTGAAAGTTTGTATGCAAATATATCGATCCAATAATTTTTGTATACTGTGTGTGTTTTTGTTATCCTTTTCTTACATTTCGTTTTTATTTTTGTATTCAAGTACTCCCCTTTTGGAACTCTCTGAATGTATCCATACAACGGTCATTAAAGACATGTGCGCTGATTGTGGTGCAGATTTGCGCCAAAATGAAAATGTAGGTATACAATTATTATTGTTTAAACATTTAAACAAAATTATGTGTGTGTACTGGTTTGTTAAGTAGGGGCAAGAGAAAGTGGATGCAAAATGTTTGTTGCTCAAAAGAAAGCATACAAACAATAGCATAAATACAAAACAAAAAAGGGGGAATTTTGAAATGTACACATAAATGATAAAAAACTAGTAAATATGTACTTTTTCACACCAAAATTGATGATTTTATTTAGGCCCTAATTTTATAAAATAGTATGAAACAGAAATTGACAAAAATTATTTTGGAAAAAAATTTCCAGTTTTATTTGTCGTTTTAAAAATTGAGGTCTTTAGAAATACAGTCTAGTATATGGGCACCACTGTGAATCATTACTAGATGTACATCCTTTTCTTCTGAACATGGTTCTGTCCATAGTTCTCGAGATATGAGCCTCCAATGTTCGAATATTGGATATGTTGTATGTTGTTGTTTTTTATCCAATTTGGTTAATATATACTAGGGTACCCAAATTATTAGATTTTACTTTTGTTCGAATAAAAGTTTTCAACTTGTTCGAATAATTTATTTTTTTTAAATTAAGTGAATATAAAGTCGTACGTAAAGTATGTATTAACAAGGTTAAATTTGCCTTGGTAGTATCCTCTAAATCCACCTTTAATAATATAACTTATATACATTTTAAGATCATGATCTTCGTATATTTCATCAATGTCACTCTCGAAAATATTTTAAATGTCACATTCACCACCACTTTCATTATTATTTTTCAAACGCTAAAATTTTAATTGGCTGGACCCCAAATTATCTGCTTCTAAATATGACACAGTAGAAATTTATAACCAATTATGGTCCATAGATAAATACACATAGAGCGGAAACTGGAAAAACCTCAAACAAAAAAAAATGTTTTTTATACTAATACCTCCTCCTGGTTATTAAGAAATAAATAAAAATAAAAAAAAATATGTTTACTTTTCCAAAGGAATAATTTTGGGAGCATTTTCAATTTAGATTCTTGGTACACACACATTTTGAAAGTTCTATAGCGTAGACAGCTTTCCGTTACAAGATCGTTAATTTTACAAAACATTTTTAAATTTTTAGGGCAACACTTCAGAGGCATCCGTACCTATGGTACATACTATACCCGATCTTAAAGTCACACAGAAATTAGCACAAAAACTTGGTCACGATGACACGCGTCGTTTGTTACAAGATCGTAAATTGGTTTTATTGGTAGATTTAGATCAAACGGTTATACATACCACTAATGATAATGTGCCCAATAACATTAAAGGTATTTATCATTTTCAATTATATGGTCCCACATCACCGTGGTATCATACACGTTTAAGACCTGGTACACCGGAATTTCTGGAACGTATGTCCCGGTTTTATGAACTACACATTTGTACATTCGGTGCCCGCAACTATGCACATATGATTGCACAATTGCTGGATCCGGAGGGAAAATTCTTTTCACATCGCATCTTGTCGAGAGATGAATGTTTTAATGCCACCAGCAAAACGGACAACTTAAAGTAAGTGGAGTTGTTATATTTTCGATTTATTTTAAAAAATTATGCTTTACCTAGGGCTCTTTTCCCCAATGGCGATTCTATGGTGTGTATCATTGATGATCGCGAAGATGTTTGGAATATGGCGTCAAATTTGATACAGGTTAAACCGTATCACTTTTTCCAACACACAGGCGATATAAATGCTCCTCCAGGTTGTTCTAAACATGAATTAGATGGTGAAGGTGTTGATTTTAAAGGTAATATTTCCAATTAAATTTTTATTTATATGTATATGATTAACTCTAAATAATTTGCTTAGATTTAGAGCAACTAAACTCTGATGACAAGGAAAAATCTACTAAAAAACCGGAGAATGAGAATGAAGAGGAAAATCCGAAATCAGATTCAACCATACCGGAAAATACAGAAAACCAAGACAATGAATCTATAGAGAAATTAGTAGATATTACAGACGAAGTTAAAGAAATTATAATACAGGATGAGGAAACTCTAGTTAAAGAGTCTTCTAAAGATGTCAGTGTAAGTCAAGAAGAAAACAATAAAGCAGAAACTATTTTAGAAGTTAATAAGCTAGATAACACTGAAAATGCTAAAGAAGAAGAAGAAGAAGGAACCAACAAAGAACCCATAAATGAGGCAGAGGTTAAGGAGTCTGATGAAAAAGACAAACCGGCCGAAATAGCAAGCAAAAATATTCCCAAAATTAAACTTTCCAATGATACAGACGAAAACAAAATTGAAATAGTCGATCCAGACGATTATTTGTTGTATTTAGAGGTTATATTAGAAAATATACACTCGCGATTCTATGCCATTTACGATGAGACCCAGGATATACCCGATTTAAAGATAATTGTTCCAAAAATACGCTCCGAGGTCTTACGAGGCTGTAATTTGGTATTTTCTGGTCTTGTGCCCACCAACATGAAATTACAACAGTCTCGAGCCTATTTCATAGCCAAGAGTCTGGGTGCCGAGGTATCGCAAAATATCATCGAAACCACCACACATTTGGTGGCAGTTACGGCGGGTACTTTTAAGGTAAATGCCGCCAAAAAAAATCCTAATATAAAAATTGTCAATACAAATTGGTTGTGGGGTTGTGCCGAACGTTGGGAACATGTCGACGAAAGACTTTTTCCTTTAGATCGTAAAATGAAGAGTAATAAACGTCAGCCACCGGCTCATTGTCACAGTCCGGAACATGTCATAAATTACAGTGAGAAATCGGAAATTTCGTCATCCAGTATGGCACAACAAAATGCCGCAGAATCGTCAAAGTTTATTGATACCATTAATCCGTTGCTGTCCTTTTCCAATGCCGATTTGGCCGATATGAATAAGGAGTTTGATCAGTTTTTCGATTCCGACACCTCTTCAGAAGATGAAAATGTTGATATTGGTAAGTTATTTCATTTATTTGTAATACAAAGCCTTAAATATTTGTAGATTTGATGAATAAAACTTAATTTTTTATTTTTAGAAAATCCTCCCGTGGATAAGATTTTAAAGAAACGTAAACGTGAAGAAAACGAAGAAGAAAGAGCGCGCAAATTTTTCACTCGTTCCACAGATGTTTCGGTCCTGAGTGCCACTGAGCCGGTTGCTGAAGATGATAAATCTTCAAGTGAAGAGAATAAAGACGACGAGGAAGATGAAATGCCAAGTGAAAAATTCCGAAGAGGTATGCAATATTTATTGAATTTTTTTTTTTCAATTGAAAGTTTCTAAACAAAAATCCACTGAAATATATTAAAACAAGCCGCGTTTTTATATCCTTCACCATGAGTAATAAGGGCATACATATAAGTTTGTCATTCCGTTTGTAATTTCTAAATAAATATAGCGGAGTCGACATAGCCATGTCCTTCTGTCTGTTGAAATCAAATTTCCGAAACCCCGAAATAACATACATAAATAAATAATTGAAAGAATACATGTGTCACATAATAATTTTTTCAAAATTCTACCTTTATTCTAGGTGGCAACTTACCTTCTGATTTAGAAATGGGTTCCGATTCTAATGACGACAGTGATAACAATAATCCAGACGAAGAAGACGATGGCGATTGGAATATGATGGGTGCTGCACTGGAAAGGGAATTTTTAGGACTTGAAGATTAAAAAGTTTTTACAAATTTAAATATTTTATGGACACTCTTTGTTGGCTTATTATAATTATTATCCAGAAAGAAATAGTTTTACATAAAGTTAACAAAGCGTTTTAATTATACTAAAAATGTATAAATGAAATTGTAATTTTTTAAAAGGTTTTCTCTTATATTTTTTATATTAATTTATATATGTATGCAGTGTGTTTATAATAACAATTTGTTTTTGATTAACATATTGTAAATGTACTATATTTACAATGAACTGTAAATGTATATTAAAATTTTTGAATTAAAAGAAAAATATTAATGTAGAAAGTTTAACTTTATTATTATAATGCTTAAAAATATACAAATTTGTTTAAGATTTTAATGATTAAGAGAAAACGAGAATAAAATAATAAAAAAAGAAGAAAAGACAAAATTATGTTTTTTCTGTTCCTTGGCGCATTTGTTTAAAACGACTTATCCGTTTTTTGGGTGTATGAGCATCAATAAATTTAACATCGGGCAGAGGTTCAGGCTCCGTTAATGGTTTTTCAACAACATCGTTCATAACCTTAAAATTTAAATTATAATTCTGAAATAATTTCTTTCGAATTAAAACATTTGGTTCCACAAATTTATTTACCTTGTTATAAGCGCTGAAGCTATCATCATCATCCTCTTTTTTAGTAGAATTTTTCTTTGATTTTTTACTTTTATTGCTATTATCCTGTTTTGTATCCTTTAAATGGTTTTCCTTACCAACTGCAGACTTATTTTTAAGTATAGGTTTAGCTTGTAGAGAAGGATTTGAGAACTGAAAAAAATTATATTAAATCTATACATATGTATATGTACAAACTGCAACTTACTTCCGCTTTTGGATCAGCAAATGCTGCTTGTCGATCGGCTTCTTTCAATACAGGCGTCTTAACTTGATCCTCACCTTCATAACTATTAATGAACAATGTTGAGGGTTCATTTTGATGTAATGAATTTTGAGTTTTTTTATATAAATCATAGAAATCTGCTGGACTGCTAGGTATATCCGATGATTCTCTATTATCTCTTTTGGAATCCTCTTGTGGGGAATGTTTAAATTTTATGTGTAGTGTTTTAACTTCACCCATAATCTGTTGTATTAAGTCAAAATCTTGTTTACTTTGATTTTCCGCAACAAATTGTAAATTTTTTTCAACTTTAGCTTGTATTAAATCTTTTTTATCTAAGGGTTTTTTTAATAAATCGGATTTATTTTGTATGCTTTCCTTCTCTTCATCATTATCATCTAGTTTTATAATATCACGTTGTGGTTTTTCAATTTTAGGAGGTAACATTTGCGTAACAGCTTCATGTTTTCTAAATTCTAAAGTTTGATCTTCCAAAGCAAAGGAAATACGGCGTTTTTGGGTAGATTTATTTAGATCATTGGATAAAGAGGATTTTCCTCCATTGACTTTTACTTCAATCAATTCCTTCTCCACAATTTCAACATTTTCTGCTGTAAATTCTTTTTCTTGATTTTCTACATCTTTCTCGTTTTTATCTTCAACTTCAACTGAGTCTTTTTCCGCCAACTCTTCAGCGCCTACAGTTTCTTCTGCCACTTCTAATAGTTCTTCCAAATGTTCTAACACATTCAAAAGATGTATTTTTTCATCTAATTCTTGTTGCGTGCGCAAAGGCAGAGCCTGTATTTTTTGTCTTATTATTTCCAATTGATAATCATAGAAACCAATCTGATCTTCGGCATTAAGAAATTTAGCCTGTTCTTTAATCAAAGCCACCTCTTTGGGTATTGACTCTTCTTCCGTTTCTTCTTCTATTTCAACTTCCTCCTGGGAATTTATTAAATCTGTTATCTCAGGATTTGGATGTATATTATTATTTGTGTTTATATGGTTACTCTTTTGTATATCATTCTTTTTCACTATATTCGTTAATAAAACCGATTCTTCAGTAGTTCTTGACCCCTTTGACTTTATTTCATGTGCTAATCTTTTTTTCTCTTGTGGTAATTTAATTTCTCCTGACATAAGCTTCCGTATTGTTTCATCATTGACCTCATCTACATCTAATGTGTCCAGTTCTTGCTCTAATTCTTCCATTAACTCGGCTTCTTCCAACATTTTCAAGATTTCCTCATCCGATTTTTCCTCAGAATCATTTTTATTTTTGGAGTTTTGTTTTTGCTTTGTTTCTTTGTGTAACTCTTTTTCTCTTTCTTCTCGCTCCTTTAGTTTAGCTTCCTTAACGCGACGTCTATGCTTTTCTTTCCATAATTTTTCAGCTTCTTCATTGTAATCTTCAATAATTTCACGTTCTTCACCACTGGGCATAACACCCTCGGCATAAGGTTTTTCCAATTTGTTTCTGATAAAAGAAAATTCTGCTAAAAGGAATTGTTTAAGTCATAGCTATTATTGTACTTACTGCCATAAGTCGGCTTCTGCTTCCAACATCTTCAAATGATCCTGAGCCATTTTAATGCGCATTTCACAAATCTCTTTGGCTTTGAATGTGGTGCATTTTGAAAAATAACCTTGGTAGTGACCAACTAAAACTTCATTCGTATGTAATAAATTTCCCGGCATAAAAGCCTTTTTGCCAACTGGAACCATAACATCTACTGTCAATCGTTTACCAAACATGGACATATTCTCAATGGCTGTCTGATTCTCTTTGAGATAGGTCTGCCACCGTTGAGTCTCGTCTTCATTTTTGCGTAAAGCCTTGAAGATTAGAGGAACAAAGAGTTTTTAAAAAGATTGATTTACATATTTAACTGTTAATAACACACCTCTCTAAGAGCATCTTCACGTTTATTCATGTTGCTTTAAGAAAAAATATCCGGAAAGTTAATAATTACACGTTGTTATCCACAAAACAAACAAAACCAGCATCCCGGAGAAAAAAACTAATCATATGAAACACCTGATTACTAGTGCCGGTAACTGATCAATTTTTCTATAAAATGTAGCGATTTTAAGTCTCAACGATTGTGATATATGATGGATCCAAGATATATGATAATCACCATACAAATTAAATTGCAATTAGTTTACTTTTTATTTATTAAATTTTCTTATTTCGTAATATTTATTCAATTTATTGCACTTATAAAAACAAAAACTGGAATAATGATGATAAATTGTTGCTTTTGTGTTTAAGATTTGCGACAGAAAACAATTTCAAGCAGTTACTTCACATAAACAAATGTAATCTTTACCTGCTTGATAAAATAGCTTTTCCTAGGTCATCATTAACCTTCAAGCCCTTATGGGAATTTACATTGGCTGCTTGACAAGCAGACATATGTTTGCGCTGCCGTTCCAATCGTGGAAAGTTCGTGCGATTTTCCCCAACAAAACTAGCGATTTTGAAAGCCTCTCAGGCTTGCTAATTTAGATATATTCAAACACTTAACAACACTATAATATAGATAGAAACTTTACAACACTATACAGTTTGTTGACAATATTCTTTTGCAATTTTTGTAGGAATTAATTTGATTTTTTTAAGTCATTTAAAAACTAGAGAATATATCAAATATGTCTGGTCAATATCCTGGTGGTTATAACAATCCCTTGGCGGGTCATCGTGGCCAATTTAATCCACAGCAACAGCAGCAGATAATGAATCAAATGCAAATGGGTTCAGCCGGAGGTGCCGGTATGATGGTTGGAGCCGGAGGTGGTCCTGGTGGTGGCATGATGTCTATGGGAGGAGGTGGTGGCGGTGGTTATGGTCAGGGTGGTATGTTGCCCCAGCAAGGAAATCCCATGCAACAGGGAATGCAAAGCATGGCGGGCTCAGTTGGTGGAGGTATGGGACCTGGTGTTATGAATCCTGTAGGTATGCAGTCTCCATCGCATGTGCAACAGCAATTAATGCAGCAGCAACAACAACAAATGCAACAGCAGCAGCAAATGGGTCCGATGGGACCACAAATGGGCATGAGTATGGGAGGACATGTTGGTATGGGCGGCGGAAGTGGCACCGGTGGTGTCAATCCTCAAGTGGGTAATATAATGCCTCAGCAACAACAAATGCCACCGCAAATGCAACAAAATGTAGGCATGCAACAAGCTCATCAAATGCAAACCGGAGCTAGCGGACCAAATATGGGAGCAATGTTGGCTCAGCAGCAACAACAATCTATGCAACAATCTCAACAAAGTCCTGCTGCCCAACAACAACAGTCATCCATGCAGCCATCACAACAAATGCCTCAGACAAGCGGTATGCAACAACAGCAGCAGCCTCAATCATCATCTAACAACGTATTGTCTATACCCCAACAACCCCACAAAGAGATCAATATTGTAACTTTGTCACGAGTTGGTCAAGAAACTGTACAAGACATTACCTCTAGATTTCAAGAAATATTTACGGCTCTGAAAGTCATACAGCCTACATCCAGTCGGGATAATGGTACAGTGAAAAAGGTTCAGGAACATTTTCGAACGATTCGTTTACTATTCAAGCGCATGCGATTGATCTATGAGCGTTGCAGTGATGGTTATCCACAGGGTATGTTTTTGATTTTTTAAGTAAATTTGTAGTAACTTAAACCTTTCTATTTATTGTTTTGATTTATTAAAGGTATGGAGTACACACATGTTGAAAGTTTAATACCATATAAAGATGAAACGGAGCATCGTAATTTAGAGGGCACACAATGTGAGGAGTACCGCAAAGCTTTGCAGGAAAATCAAGAACTTATCGACACAGTCAAATTGAAAAATCGCCAGCTAAGAGAAATTATTGATCGCACACGTATTATTGTTTGGGAAATAAACACTATGCTTAGCATGAGGAGATCTTGAAAAATATTATAGGGGAAATATTTGTAACATAGATAATTAAGTTATAAAAACTATATGTAATTGGTATAATTTTAATAAATATAAAAAAAAATAGTACGACGAATGGTATTCTAGTTGGAACCGGACCTATTTGCTGGTTATAAGATATTAGTTAAAAAGAGCTTTAATGGTTAGTTCAAATAAGTTATACAGAACAAGAGTTACCAAATAAATATTTATCTATTTTAATATCTTTGTATACCGAATTTATGGTATTTCCGAATCTTATATCCTCAAAAATTTTTGGTTAAAAATTTTTTTGTTATAAAAAACTGATCTGGTGAAAAAAAAAAATATTTAATTTTTATTTTACTAAAAATATTTTTTAATATTTATCTTAAAGAGTACATTGGTAAAGGTATATAAGATTCGGCACAACCGAATATAGAACTCTTACTTGTTCTGACACAATTATAAATAAAACAAGTATGTATGAAAGCTGTAATTCGGTTGTGCCGAATCTTAATACCCTTTAAATAAAATTTTTTTTTTGCTTAAAAAATACAAATTTTTGGCGCAAAATTTTTTATTTTTTTTTTAATTTTTTTTTTTAAATTTAATATTTTTTTTTTTTAATTTAAAATTTTTTGTTTTTAAATTTAAAATTTTTTTTTTATTTTTTTCCAAAAAATGTTTTTGGTGAAACAAAATTCGTGGTAAAAATGTTTTTGACGCATTGGGTCCGACTTAATATGTCCTTATATTCTCCATTGCAAAGGTCTTTGATATATCTATCCATATTGTCTATATTAATGACGTTATAGTCCAGGCTACGGAAAGTTGATTTCAACATACAGACGGATATAGCTATATCGACTCCGCTATCTATAACGATCCCGAATATATATACTTTGTGGGGTCACAAATGAAAAATGTAGAAATTACAAACGGAATGACAAATCCGCGAGAACTTTTTTCCCATTTCCTATTCAAATTCAATGTTAAAAATGGGGAAAAACTCCCCCGGATTTTTTATTCAGAATTGTGCTGTAAATATTTAAGTCTTTAAATTCGCCTAGTACTAGAAATTATAAATTTGTCGTTATAGAACATCTAGAATTCTATTGATTATAAACGATTCCAAATACTGTTAGGTCATTCTTAATATTTCACACCTTTGAAAACTATAGTTTAGTTTTATACCAGAATTACACGATGAACGCAAGAACAACAAAAAATTAAAATCGTTCAATGAATTTTAGAAATTGAATCACCAAGAACTTTTTACAATTAAACATTTAAATATTTTATTAATGTATATTATGATAAACATTTTATTAGTTCAGTGTTGTTTTTAATTATTTAAAAAAAAAACTTGTAATGATAAAATCAAATAGAGGCAATTCAATTATATTACTTACTAATAAGATATATTTAAATATATACCTATACCTATATATGTACTTTAAAATGCATCAAGCATTTTTAAAACAAACGATTTGTTCATCAAACATTTTAGTTATAAAAAATATAGAAAATTAATATTAAAAAAATTCATTGGTTTTTTAGATATTTGGCGTCCTCTTAAGCAAAGCGACAATTTAAAGATACACCACTTGTGCGTGGTATTATTTTGCAATTAACTCCAGCCCCATCAGAACTTACAACTTCACCGCCAGGGCATTTATAAAGCAATGGTTTTTTCTATACAGTCGAAATAGAAACGTTAAATATTTATACATACATATATATAGAGTGACTTACTTTAAATATATACATAATTTATATAAATTACCTGAATTTCATGTATATCCTTTTGTATTTTCATATCATAAACTGGTTTATGTACTGATGGATTTTGCAAACCATTTTGTATAAAATCCATCAAACGCGAAGCAAATACTGGCATCATTTCACCCGAAACATTCCCCTGAAAACCCAATAAACTTTTAAGGCTTTCATTACTGCTGCCTCCAGGTACATTTGGGGTCTGCATTCCATTCGAATTTAAATTTAAAGCAGCTTCAGCTTGTGGCGTTAAGTTGCCAATCGGAAAAGATTGTGACCCATTATTATTAGTATTACTATGACGTTCAGGTGCCGCATGTTGAGGAACTTGAAAACTTGAATTTAATGGTGGACTTGGTATTAAGTTTATACAGTTACTGGGAGTTTCTATAATCATATTTTGAGCTGGATGTGGACTACAAGTTCCATTTGGATTATTATTGTTGCAATTATTGTTTCTGCCAACAGAGAAACGAAGATTTTTGCTAGGAATACAAGTACAAGAGTTAAACCAGTTGATTCTTATTAAATTATCAAATATAAATTAATTATACACTTCCAAACCTTTCAATGTCCTGTTTTCGATTCCTTTGTACTCGACCATTACTTACACCACCTAATCCATTAACAGCATCATTAAAGTTATTACCACCATTATTAAATCCCCTCTGGAAATTATTATAACCACGATTTCCTCGATTACCTCTATTACGTCTACCACCGTTTCTATTGAACCCCCAATTTCTATTATTAACCTCTACATCCAACGGCAGCAACGTAGGGATACCACGTGGTCTATTTGCAGCAGTATTGGGTGCCATCATGCGATATTGTACCGAACTGACTTTAGCGTACGAATTTTTGTTATTACTATTATTAAGTTTATCGCGCAAATCATTTTGCCTATCATGACAATCTAAGTAGGATATCGACGAATCCGGTCCTTTCCAAATACCAGTGTCAATTTCTTCAATATGTTGATCCTCCTCTAACTCTTCTTTAGGTGGTACCATCAGCATATCATCTTCATCATCATCTTCTTCATCGTCTATATTACCTTTTCGGCGACCAAATTTAGCATCATTGCTATTGCCATCGAGCGTGATTTTTTCGTGGTTATTGTTGTTGTTTGTAACGGCATTGTTGTTTGTGGACTTTTTGGAAATGGCAATATAATCATCTACATGCAAAATTTAATATTAGGAAGGTTAATTATAACGATAAATATTATATGGTACTCACCCAATGACAAGTCCATAATTTCATCTATTTTTAAGGCCATCCTGGAAAGGACTTTGTCTTTAAACTTTGATGTAAAATAAAACAAACGCACCAAATTAATCGAATACGTACAAACAATTTTTTAGTACATTTATTTTGAATTTACCGTTTGTTATTTAAGGATTGCCAATAACACACAATAGAATAAGTGATACCAAGTTGATAAATATAATGTGGCATTCTAAATCTTGATTTTACAGGGTGTCTAGACGTGATAAATTATTATCAAGATAAATTTATCAAGTATTTACCGCCTGTCTATACTTGATAAATATTTATCATAATAATTATTGACATTTGTTGTCAAGACAAAGATGTCTGTGCAAAAGCATAACTCCCTGTCTATACTTGACAAATATTTATCATACCAATTAATGACGTTTGTTGTCAAGACAAAGTAGTCTGAGCAAAAGCACTCACAATTTTGTCATAACGAAGCAATAATACTAATAAATGAAGACTATACCTGATAATTTTGTATCTTGACAACGATTTTGACGTTTATCATGATAAAAATTTATCAGGTATAGACAGGGAGTAAACAATTTTGTAATAACGAAGCAATAATACTAGTAAATGGAGACTATACTTGATAATTACACATAAATCAGTCTAAAATAGAAGATAAACATTTTAAAAAATGGTTTATTAATTTTTTATTTTACAAGGATTTTGTTATATTTTTTTTATTTCTTATTTGGTGCACATATTAAAAATTATGGAAACTAATTTGTCAAATTTTATAAAAATCGGGAAATGTTTAATTTTTCAGCGATTTTATGGAAAAGGATATGTGGGAGCATAATGAGTCCTTGGATATGTTCAAATATAATTTGGCACACAGTTTAATAACATAACTGTAATAATACAATATAAATTGCTATTGTCTTCTGGTCAAGTACAATTATATTTTTAAGATTCAGGCTATAAGGGATGTAGGCGTGTCTTGAAACTCTTACACGTTACACGTTCAATATATATTGTGATATTTGGATCGCGATCTGGAATTTATAATATCCAAATATAACAATATATATTGAACATGTAGCAGTGCCCTAAGTCTTGACCAGTCGTCAATTTGTTTACTCGTGTGGACAGGAACATTACATTGAGAAAAATTGTCCAAAAGAGACATATTCATGTGAGCACACAAAATTGTTCACTGATTTAAACAATTTTATGGGTTTTTTGGCGGGCGTTACGATACGAAAAAGGTCACTAATAATCAACCCTGTATTTTAACTTGGAAGTACTTTTAGCACCACCTATATGTCAAATTCAATAAATATTATTCTAAATGCAACGCTGCATCTAATTGACATTTAGCTGTATCCGTTTTACAAACTGCATCATTCATTTTATATTTTGCTTTCAGTCAAAGAGGTTTTAACAAATAAATCTCCCAATATAAACGTAATCTTTAAATTTTTTGATGATTTGGTGTGATAAAATGAATTGTCAATTATATATATATTCAACCACTTTATACTTATTTTCAATAAATTGAATGCTGCAATAGAATGAGGTAAGTTTTTAATTGAAAAAAAATTACTGAAAAATATGTATATTTGGCGAATTATTACACTTTTATTAGATTTTATTGAGTTTAATAGAAGACAAACGTTTCGCCATATTAAATAGCTTCTCAGAAATTTGTGATATTTTTTGATTTTATAACAAAATTTGTTCCAATCTTTGTAAGCTATATGAAAAAATTGTATTTTGTAATAATTAAGCATGCAGTAATTTATAACTATAGTCTTGAGATCAAACTACTTGAGACTGTAGAACTCTTTGCTGCAAGAATAAGTTTGCGTTATTTATCGCCATATGGCTGCTAGTTAATTGAAAAATCGTGAGGCTATGTGGTCTAGAGACTTTCGCAACATGAATATGCCTATGTATCTGTATCTGTAAAGCTTGATTGGATCTGGATAATTTGATTATGAAAATTGTTTCTGAAGTGATGTGTTTGTATGAATATATTAATACTGAAAGGAGGTCAGTTGACTTATCACAAATTGAAATTTTAAGTTTTAAATTCAAATAGGTAGTTCTCTTCAAAACTAATTTTGCCTTTTTTTCTGATTTAACAATCCTAGGACATCTTAAATCTTTTAATAAAAATGTATACATTATTTGATTTTAAAAACATTTTACTGGTTTTGGTCATAATTTTGTATTAACAATTCTAGGAATGAACAGGGACAGAATCACTGCATTCGTGTTCGAATGAGCTATCATATCAAAAAATAATTTCGATATCGCAATTATGATGAAATATACTAAATTTCTTGCTCTATATCCTTTGCCACAATATAAATAAGAAGATTACGATTGATTTTAATGATATCGAATCCGAGGAATGATTATTTAAAGGCACTGATGAATCAGTTTTTCAATATTTTCTGATATCTTTTGTAGATTTTGAATTGTAGTTCAAAGTTGATTTTAATTGCGAGCTTTGAGTCGCTATTTAACGGATTTTTAACTGTTTTATAGTGCTAGAAAAAACTCGCAGAGCAATTTCATTTCTCCCAAGCAATACCTAAATTGATCACTTCAAAATTTGCGGAGCATATTCTTTGAGAAATGTATAAAGCAATTAAGTATTTATTTTAAAATTAATGTATACTTAACAAAAATATACATTCAGCCGAATTATGAATAAAAATTACCCGCGAGTTTTTTCCTATTCAAATTCAATGGGAAAAAAAAATACCTGGGAACAAACTTCCGGGGAATATTTTATTCATAAATTGGGCTGATTGTATAGCAAATCGTATTTTTATTTATTTATTTATTTATTTTTAATACATAAACTTTATTAACAAATTGTATCTAAATTTTTTTTCAGAATCATTTGAAAATAACTATGTATTACATCTGTATAATGGTGTATAGAAGCAAACTTAATGGAACTCCTTCAAATTGCAGTTAGCAAAACAAAGCCGAAAATGAAAAGGTAATTTTTGTTTTAAATTCAGTTTTTTTTAATAATATGACGGAGAAATACACATAGAGCGGAAACTAGAAAAATAGTGGAAACTAAAAAATTACTCAAAAAAATCACACATACGAGTGTTGCTTTTATTTTCTTTGGTTTTTGACAACTGAGATAGAACTGTCATAGGAGAGTTTCCGCTCTATGCGTATTTCTCTATGTAATATGGCACTGATGAATTAGTTTTTTATATTTTCTGACATCTCTTATGAAAATTTTCTTGATTTTATACAAACTTTTAACTGATAATTATATTTATTACAAAAATATCAATATTTTAATGTAAAATACAATAATAATAATATGAAAAAATCTTTGTTAATAACAGATAAAGCGGAAGATTTTGGAAAGCCCAACAGCTGTTTCATTTAGACAGTGTCTGTTTTATTTGGAATTAAGGTAAATTTTTTTTAAACAAAGAACTAATACGACTAGAGGTGCGAGCTTAATTCACCTCTAGTCAATAGATATTTAAAGGCACTGATGATTAGTTTATAATATTTTCTGACATCTCTTATGAAAAAAATATTGATATTAAATAAACTTGTACTGATATTACCTTAAATTCTATAGCTATATTTTTCTCAATTTAAAATTATGTTTTTTTTTAACAATATTCACTTTATATTTTTAGATATTCCTTGGCATTTAAGAAGAAAAATGTTGCTTTGTTGCTTTGGCTGTAAAAATAATGAAGGTAATTTTTTTAATTGATTTGTTAAAATATATTTTGTATTCCTATGCGAGCTTTGAGTCGCTATTTAGTAGAATTTTCAACTGTTTTATAGTGCTAGAAAAAGCTCGTAGAAAAAATTTCATTTCGTCCAAGCAATACCCAAATTGTTAATTGTCAAAATTTGCGGGGCATATTTTTTTTGCGAAATGAACAAATTAAAATAATAAATTATTTTAATTAAATAAAATAAATCTTATCCAAATAAGTTATTAACGAAATAAATTATTTTTATTTACAGGTATCAAAAGCAGATAGTATTGAATGAATTGTCTTTCGACTGCCCAGCTTTTTATTGCCATCATATATAAAAGGTAACTAATTAACTATAATTTTCAACTTCAGTAACTTTTATATTTGTTTCCAATGATGATTACTTAAACCATTCACAGACACCAATAACAAGTTAAAAACGCTGACAAACTGTTTCAATATTCTTTTGGAATTAGGGAGTCATGTTTTAAACAGTTATGGTATATGGTTAGATATTGGCACTGAGCTCTTAACAATTCATATTTCATTATATTATACAATGAATATAACAAAATATTAAACATTATTTTTTTGTATCTCCTTTCAGGAAAAAATAAACTAAATTATAAAAGAACAGGCAGACCCCACCCAGCTGTTTCAATAGATTCTTGATGACTCAACGAATTGAAAACTACATTTCCAACCAAGGATTGCATTTGAAAATATGTCACAACTGCTACAAAAGCAACAATATATATGATTTAATTTCTGTAAAATTGAACCAAAATAAAAACAAATAACTTTTAAAAATGCATTTAGTACGTATTTTATTTAATCAAAAATCATTTTTTACCAAATTAGCTTTTTCTCTCAAAGCCAACTCTTTGTCCTGATTCGCTATCATGCGATCGCCTTTCGATTTTTTACCAATACCTAATTTAGGTAAACCCCGATTTAGGCCCTCCAGTAAAACACATGCTTTACATGGCTGTTGGGAGGATACGAAGCCGCAACGTTCACATATACCCCTTACCGGCTTCCTAACGGTATCCTTAAATCTTAACTGTTCGCCAGAGTGTATTATATCCATTATTACGGACGGTCGAACCTTTTCCAAATCCTTGAGAAACGCTCTTGCGTGACCACGATATGCATTAGGGGCAAACACACATTCCGTTGAAAAGTACACCAGTTTCTTGTAGTGGGCATACATAACAATCTCCTTTTCGTAGGTGTATTTAAGTGGCTTCACTCTCGGTATGGTGTCTTCACTGCCGCCAGTCTTTATGTCGGTACATCTTCTTAAACGCGCCGTATCACCACGTAAAATATTCATTAATACCGTCTCCGCTATATCATCGGCATTATGGCCTGTGGCTATACTATCGACTTCCAATAATTTAGCTCCTCGATCTAGGGCTTGTCTACGAAATACACCACAAAATGTACAATTGTTGGAACGGCCGATTTGAGCCACAATGCGATCCATGGTCCAACCATAAAGTTCTTCGTACGAAAGGATTTTCAGAGGTATTTGATAATCATCACGATTTTGTTTAACGGTCTCTAAACTATCATCACGATAGCCAGTGATGCCTTCATCAATGGAGAGCAGAACCAGTTCCAGTCCATAGTCGTGACGTTCATTGAGTAGTTTTAGGCTGAAATCAAATATAATATGGAAAATTTAATTCTTTTTATAACGTTTCAGTAATCGGTCATAAATGTCTACCTAAAACTATTTCCTAATATAATTATATCGTTAGCTTAACATTAAAATTTTACAGCCCTTGCCTACCATGAGTGGCAAGGGTATATGTATGTAATAAGATTGTCATTCCGTTTGTAATTTCTACATTTTTCATTTGCGACCCCATAGTAAGTCGGACCTACAATGGGTCAAAAGCGGGAAAAATATTTTTCAGGAAAAAAATTTTTAACAAAAAATTTTAAAAAAATTAAAAAAAGAAAATTTTTAAGAAAAAATTTTAAATCAGGAGTGATAATAGTACTCCACCAGTAAGTATCGATGAGTTTTTATGGTCTCCACAAGGGTTCATTCAAATTAAAAAAAGGTTGGTGTAAACGACGTCACACAAGCTCCAAATAGTCGACGACCAAAAAAAGCAAAATGAGCCTGATTGCCTTTTAGAAATAATGGCAATGACGCGAGAGTCGATTATAATCAACCCTGACCTACTTTGGAATGTGCAGCTTTTTTAATGTAAATAATCGAGATAGTAATTAATTTCTAAATTATCCAATATTTCCTTAAACAAATTATGATTTACGTTTTTTGGATAAAATTAAATGAATGAACTAATATTTAAAACAGGAATTTTAAAACGATTTAGGTGTCTCCTATAAAATTTGTGAGAAGGGACATTTTTAAAATAGGATAACGACAAAATACCGCTATCGAATGAGCACTTGGAACATACATAAATATGTTCATCTATGATTTAGAATATACAGTATTGATTTTAAATCATTATTAACAACAATTCAAACAAAAAAATTATTTACACTTACACATGAGCAAGTACCGTGGAATCTTTGCCTCCACTTGCTGCCACGGCCACCTTTTCACCACGTCTAAACAAATTACTAGAGGTGATAGTATGATGAATTTCAGCTTCAAAGGCAGCGAAAAAACATTCTTTGCATAAAGCATCTGCAGTTTTGGGACGCTATAAAATATATTATAAAGTTAACACAATAATTTTACATTATAAAATGCAAAATACCTTTAATACAGCTTTATTACCACAATTTGATTTACAATTAATGGGCATTTTCACATAAAATATTAACTTTTTTATTAACTTAAAAAAATAAAAAAACACGTTTATTTACAAATATAAAAAATGACACATCTTTCATTGAAATGTCAGTCATTATGCTCAGTGAGATGATGACATTATTTACTCAGTTGAATACAACTAGCAACTCTGTTTTATCAGCTGTTTTTTATTTTGTTTTGTGTGTTTTCTTTCTTATTATTTCCTTGTTATTTTTCTTCAAATTCTTTGTTTGTCATAAAAGAAACGAAGGTAAACAAGTATTTACATAGAAAAACGAAAAAGAAAACAGCGTGCGAAAGAATAAAGGTGATAGACAAAAGAAAAGAAAAAATTTATCAAAAAGAAAATTTCCTTCTTTGTGACATTGAAATAAGAAACGTAATTTATGAAATTTTGCTAAAAAAAACGACAATAATTTTATGAAATTCTTGAGAAATTAGCTAGTAATGAAAAGCTGCCACTAGAAAAGCCAATAAATAAAAGTGCCAATTAACTTGCAACAGAAAACCTTAAACGTCCATATGTAATAATTTGTTAATTAACTGAGGAGTTTTATTACATTATTCGCTTCCAATAAGAATATTTTTATACCTTATCAACAAATATGGGTAATGCTGGTAGCACAAGTATGCATAGAGAACGCCACAAGTCCAGCGACATCTCTACACCAAATTCTCCATTTCGTGAATTGCCCCTACGGGGAGAGGGTAGTTCTACGGCTCAGGGTATTGCGGCTGTCAGTGGTGGCCAGGCATTCACATTTGATAAAAAACGTGATTCAGTTTTACACGGTGGCTCGTCACAAGAAGACGATGAAACAACATCCGAACCCTATTATACGAAACCAATAAGCAAAGCAGCAAACGAACAGCAGCAGCAACAACAACAAACAGCTGCTGCCTCTGTCGACCCTGAGTTTAGTTCAGCTGAACCGCGCAAACGCTCAAGTACTATATCGGAAGGAACTACAACTTCATCATCAACTGTAACGCAAATAATGCCTCAACATAAAGATTCTTCCGCTGCGGAGGCAAACGATGAAGCTCCGCAAAAGACGCAACAAGAGCTAGATGAAGAAGAAATGCGTAATCCCGCATTACCCACTGTTTTGCGCTGGGATGGCGGTGGTCAAAACGTAATGATTTCCGGTACATTTACCCAATGGAAACCCGTACCCATGGTACGCAGTCATGCCAATTTTGTTACCATTATTGATTTGCCCGAAGGAGATCATCAATACAAATTCTGTGTTGATGGTGAATGGAAACATGATCCCAAATTGGTAAGTTTGATTTTATGTTTTAATTTTATTTTTTTATTTTTTTTTTTGCTTCACTTGTGTTAAACGTTGTTTTTCAACTGTGAAAATCGATATCACTATCAAGCAACTAACCAACCAACCATCCATCTATACATTTGTGCCTTGATTATCTTCAAAAAATAAATGACGTAGTTCTAATGTTTTTGTTTACATACTACATGTACAATCCATGAAATAATACACTTAAGTGGCGATGATGATGATGATGATAATGATAAAGTTTGTTGTGCAATCACTTTGAGCAATTGTTAATAGTATTAAAGAATACAACACATTAATATACAAAGAAAAATGAGAGCAATTGTTAAATGCATATAATAAGCACAGTGGTGTTTGGGAAACTCTTTAAATAAACCCTTTCTTTAAAGAGTTGTGGATACATTAACATTTATGTATCCTTTTTATGTACGTACATACATATTTACATATGTAGACCTAACAAATATACTAGTTTTAAACAAAATCTTTTGTTAAAAAAAGCTTATTGCTGAAAAAAATAATGTAATTGAAATTTTACAAAATTAAAATGTACGAAATTGTGCTTTTTTTACAAAATTGAAGCCTTATTGTGTTTATAACAGATTTGATTACAAATTATATCTAAGCTTTATAATATGGACATTTTTCTTCAATCGCAATCAACATTAGCAGGTAGCGCTGTGCCAAAAGTGCCGCACCTTGTATATTGTTGTACTTTGTTCCATAAAATCATTAAAAACAAGATTAGATTATGGTAAAACCTTTGTGTTTTTATACTTTATCACAGTGATTTTATTTTATTTATCTTAAAGCCTATTCAAACGTCGACAACTATTAAGAAAACAATAGTCTACGAATGGCAAATAAGCAAAGTGCAAAATTCGTAAATTGTTTGATTAAAAATGTTGCTAACAAATTTGTATATTATAATGTCTCAACCTATATTACGAATACCGAAAAATTTCGGCCGATATTTGGGACCACAATCTTTCGAATGATTTTGTGATGAATGTTATAAATTATTCTTATAAAAATATCTTTTATTTGAATAAATGCAAGCTATATTAAGTAGTTAATATATTCATCTTATACAAAAGACCGATAATAAGTGGTCCACCTATATTCTGAAGGTTATTAACTATAATTTTCAATTCACTTTTTAAAGTAGCAGGAACAGGTTCTATAAATCCCTCAATCAAGAGTCCTACCAGATTTGCCGATTTGTAGGCATTCCGCTGCTTTTATACATTAATTACAATTCATATGAATATTCTAATTGTAAGGCTTCTTATAAATTTGTTGAATTTTGAGGAAGTTTATTTGGAGATTTTTCTAAAAATTATTCCTCTGTGAGTATTTTAAAATTATTTCTATTAATAAAAATTTGAGCAAATAATTTGATGATTGTCCAACACAAAATACGCCAACTTTCCACATTATTTATAAATTTTGAAAGATTTTTTAGTGATTTTATTTATTGATTTGAAATAGAAATTAAACTATTGCCACGCTGATATTAAAACATGTCAAATTAAGATTTTGCAGGTATATTTCGCAGTATTTTTCAAAAATGTTCGAATTTCTATTATAATTTGAATTAGTTATTTGTAGTTGCTGAACTAAAATACTGGAAATTTAATTAAATTAATGAATTAAATTTTAATTAGTTTAAAAATCTATTAGTATTTTTGGTATTTATTTCTAAACCTCATAAAACCACTGTATTTGGAAAGTATATTTATATCATTTAGTGTTAATTGTTTAATAAAACAACTTTAATAAGTAAGCGGGTGTAAAAGAGAGGCATCATCATACATTGTCTACCATTTTTTTTTTCATCTGTTTTGGTTTTGTGCAAACAACATTAATAACATCAACAACAACAAATAAATTAATAAATAAATACACATTTAGTTAATTTTCTTTTGTTATCATTTCATTTGTATGTATGTGAAATTTTATTATATTGTAGTTTATTTAATACTTTTGTAATTATAGAAAAGCGTCGAAAATGATGCTGGTGAAAAGTCAAATTTAGTGTCGGTGCGTCAATCGGATTTTGAAGTATTTCAAGCCTTAGCTAAAGACAGCGAAAACTGTGTCAACAATGCCGATAAAGAGTATTCACAAGATGTGCCCCAGTCTAAGCCATGGGAAAAGGTATCGGGTCCACCCATCTTACCGCCTCATTTATTGCAGGTTATTTTAAATAAGGATACTCCTTTGTCGGTAAGTTTTTATATTAAATTTTACAGAAAACACTCGATAGTTTATTAACAACTACTTTATTTTTTATCTATATTTGTATTGTCGAACAGTGTGAGCCGACTTTGTTGCCTGAACCGAATCATGTTATGTTAAATCATTTATATGCATTATCCATTAAAGATGGTGTCATGGTTTTAAGTGCAACTCATCGTTATCGTAAGAAGTACGTTACCACTTTGTTGTACAAACCCATTTAAATAAAAAAGCAACACTGAACCAAACCAAACCAAACATAACAATATACTATATATTATTAATATTATTATTATTCAAAAATAACATTTACTCTTACTGTAATTTTGAATTAATTGAATAATCTATTTAAAAAATGCTGTTGCAATATATATTTTTTTAATCTTCTTCGAAATCTATTATTAAATGGTTTTAGTTCTTAATTTAGTTTGTTGTTTCGGTGTTTTTCCACTAAAACTGAATATATAATTATTCATATTTATAATAAATAAATAATATAAATGGTGTTATATACATACACACATACTTATTATTTATTTAAAGCGTTGTGTTTTATTTATTTTGATAGAAAAATACGCCGTTAATTTTCTATGTCTATCGGATCTAACTACAAACAATAATGTTCACAACCTCAATTAATTGAACTATTATTAGGAGCCTTCACATATGCAACATATAAAGTTTGAGAATCGAATTCGAATGGCTGAACACAAATAATTATAAAATTTGTGGCGGTTGTTATTTCATGTGAAAAAAACTGTCGGTTGATACAGTACTTTGGCCAAGTGTTTATCCAATTATCGTGGGAACGTAGTTTTGTAGTATTATAATTACTTTATTTAAAACATTACCAAAATCTACATGAGTACTTTACTATCAAGCATGAAAAATCGCTGTTAAATTAAATTTTAATTATAACAAGAATGATTGTTATATTCGGCTGTACATTTTAAGAGAAAAAAATGTTTGGTGAAAAAATCGAATTAGTCGCGGTTTTATGATTTTCTCGATTTAAAATAGCAACCTAAGTTAGGGTATAGCGGATATATCCATGTATCAGTCATGTATGTAAGATATTTGGGAGCTTCGGAACACTATCGTTATTCTTTTATTATAGCTATACAAAAATGTATGAAGTAGAAGTACCTTGGAAGTGATATCAGTTTTCCGGTAGGTTTTTTCGAGTACAATAATATTCTTTGAAATTTGCCAAATAACACCAAAATCTTGAGCTAAACAACTGGTTTTTCGTACTATTTTAAAATTCGTAAATTTATGTAAGAACAAGAGAGTTATATTCGGCTGTGCCGAAGTGGGTATTTTCACCAAATTATTCTTCAAAATACAAATTTTAAATATGTTTAGGTAAGCAAAATAATTTTTTTTTCCAAAGTTGTTTTTTTAATTTTTTGAAAAAAAAAACTTTTCGAATTGTTTTTTAAATTTAATTTTTTTTTTTAAATTTAAAAAATTTTTTTTCTTTTGTTTTTTCAATTTTTTTTTAATATTTAGCGAAAAAAAAAACTTTTGGTGAAAAAAAAAATTCGGGTTAAAAAATATTTTTTCCGATTTTGACCCATTATAGGTTTTGACCACTATGGTCTTATAAACATCGTTGTAAAGGTGTTTAAATATCTATCATTAGATATCCATATTGTCTATATTAATGACTTAGTAATCCAGATATAGGTAAAAAATCAAGGTTGTCCTGGGTTTTTCCTTATATCTCAGTCATTTGTGGACCGATTTTCTCGATTTTAAATATCTACCGAGCCGGACGAATTCCGGAGATATTGATGAATGAATCGTGTATGTAAGTTGTTTTGGTGCTTCGGAAAGTTGATTTCAACAGACAGACGGACATGGCTTAATCGACTCCGCTATCTATAAGGATCCAGAATATATATACTTTATAGGGTCGGAAAATTATATTGTGGAAATTACAAACGGAATGACAAACTTATATATGTATACTAGGCCGGGTCGATTTGCATGGACGATCAAAACGTAAAAAATCATATAGAAGAAACGCAATCTACGCAAAATTCTAAGAAATTATCCCCAAGAAACAATAGGTCTAAAATCAAATCCTATCTTGCGCATTTCGTCTTTTATCCAATAAAAAAAACTATAAAAAAATATATACTGAAATATCATTGAATAAAAGACGAAATAGATAGGATTTGATTTTAGACATGGTTTCTTGGGGAAAATTTCTTAGAATTTTCCTTAGAATGCGTTTCTGCTATTCGATTTTTCGTGAAAAAAAATCGACCCACCCTAATGTATATCCTTCTCACGAAGGTGAAGGGTATAAAAACTTTAGCTTTAGGTTTAGCTAGTATAACATATAAATATTTTATTTGGAGCTTCCACTACGCTACTGACATTTTTGATTGAAAATACAAGTGATCACAGATCTTCGTCTTTTTCCAGTTGGACCACTATTTACCGACATATAGCAACTTTTTTGTTTCAGATTTTTAATTAAATTTGAGTTTAACTCACTAAAATATTAATTCAAATCCATTACCAAAAACTAATATTTAGCTTCATTCAAAGAGTTTTATTAAAATAGAATTAATTCATAACAGAATTCATTCAGCAGTTAAATAATTGAATGTTTGTTAATTAAAATTTAATACAAATTGAGTTAAAATTGTTTTTCTTCATTTAATTTCGAATCCGCAACCCTCAGATTAATAGTTCAGCACACTATCAACTGGTCTATCGGGGCACCCACTTGAAAGATTCAATAGCGAATTAATTCTCAATTCTATGTTTAAAGTACCAAGGAATTATACTTTTCATTGTATTATTAGCTTATTAAAATGATAGTTAATACGAACTGTTTTCATAAAACACAGAAATAAAAAACTTTTTCATTTTCAAATAATTTAAATTTCAGTTTGAGTTATTATGTTAACTAATTTGTTTTATTAATTATTTATTAAATATTGTTTTATTAAGTATGTATACAATACAATAATACACAATTTTATTGTTATATGTCATATTTTTATTTTATATTAATACTTTATATGTTGTTTATTATTATTATATTTAAATTGATTATTATGTAATTAAATTTTTCAAAATGTATTTAAAATTTTAGTATGTAATCTAAATTGTTTATAATTTGTTAACAGCATATTTTTTTGGTTTAGCAAAATGACGTTTGTTTAAAGCTTTCATTAATTTGTTAATCACACAATGTTTGTGTATTTTTTTTTATTTCGTTAATAATGATATGTGCTAAAAAAAATTTATTATTTTTCTATAAACTAATAATTAATTTAATAATTTTCTTCGTATTAAAATGTCGATTTTTGCTAGTTCTACTTATTTAAAATGTTAATTTGTTTGTGTAATGCTAAAGTTATATTAAAAAAGGTACTTGCTTTTAGTTATTTATTTATTTTGTTAATAATACATTTTGTTCAGCTTTAATTAATTAATTGCACAAAATTGAGTTTAATTGTGTTAGTTAATATTAATACAATAATATAAAATGGCAAGTTATGTACGTTATTTTTGTTTGTTTATATGTATGTATATTTAAATTAAATAATTTAAACTTTATGAATGAGAATTGTGTAGTTGTATATTTTAGGAAGGAGAGTTGGGAAAAATTATATTTATTATGGTAAATTTTTAGTTAGAATTTTGATTTAATGTGATAGATATTGAGGTGTTTTAAGTGTTTTATGTATTTTAAATGTTTTGGATTTAAATTATATATACTTACTTACTTTTTTTTAAATATGTTGCTAATAAAACCAAAAATTTACAAAATATATATTCTATGGACATGGAATATGCTATTTAATAATATATCACTGATTTGCTGCAAGATTTATTTAAGCTTAATTCACTAAAATCATAATTTAGAATTAAACATTTCCGCAATTCATTAGATAAAACCATTCGCAACCTAATAAATTCTTCAGCTTCATTCACAACTTTTATTTGAATAGAATTCATTCATTAATTGTTGAATTAATTTATTATAAATAAATAAATATTTTTTAATTCATATCAAAGGTTCGAAAGAATAAATTCTTAATTCAAGTTTCAAAATTAAATTAAATCATTCAGCACGAATTAATTCGTTATCTTAATTCCTTAGTACTCCAAACGTATTGACTTCTCCTTATAGAATTAATTCCTTATTGCATATGAAATTATACATAGAGAAGAAAAACTTCGTATTGTCAAGCAAAAATACAAAAAATCATATGTCATTTGGAAAGAAGAACTCGTAAAACAATATGCGAGATGTAAATTTTAACACAAAGGGATCATTATTAGATGCGGTTATAAGTGCATGAGAAACTAATTTCATAGAGGCTGTTGATTCTTGGTTCAATGCATGGGATATCCAACAAAATACTGAATACTAAAGTGGTCAGAAAATTTGTGTAAAAAATTAAACCTAAGTTTCCATTGTTTTTCCAATACCATAGATTTCTATTTTCAGAATCGAATTAATTAATTATTCATAATATTTTTTTTAATTTTATTACAGGTTTATAAAAGGAATTTTGTATGAAAATTGTATTTTATAAACCTGAAATTTTTGTATTGAATATTTGGAAAAGTTCCCATTGCATTGTCAACTACAGTATGTGAAATTTCACATTTTCGCAAAATACATTTTCTAAACTGAATTTTTGTCTAATTAGAATAGATATATACCCCCTTATTCATAATCAATTTTTAATATTATTAATAAGGCCTATAGATTTAATGGAATGTATATTGGATCCATAATGATATCCTTTACAAAAATAATTAAGTGGGAACTAGATGTGAAGAGAAGAAATGAATTGAAAAGAAAGAAGGAAAAATATGTGAAAACCCAATCTAAAAAGGACATGGAATAAGTATAGACTGGGAGCCCGGCTACCTAAAATAACCAGCCTATTATCCTGATAAAGCCTAATATATTGCCTAGTTCATATCTAGTTATATACCTCAGTTTATCATGGAATCTTTCCCCTAGCCATTTTTGCCTGAAACCCTGTAATCTAGGACAATTACACTGAATATGTTCTACTGTTTCTAGTTCCTCAATATTCGAGCACATTCTACAAAAGTCCTGTGTGCCCATGGCAATGTCACAATGTCGTTTATGAAGTCAGCCTTTATCTTTATCTTAAACTAGTTGAACGCCCGGCTACGCCCGGTAGCTATTTTCTAATGTTAGTTCTTCAAGTTTCTCCAACCCACATACTCCTGCCTGTTCTTATTTATTTGCAAATAAAATATCTAAATTTGTACTGCATACTTTAGGGGTTTTTTTTATTACAGTTGACTAGACTCAAAAAAAACGGTTGGAGCCAAATCGCTCCAGCCGTTCTCACGTGATGGCATTATAGATTATACTTTGGTGAATGGTACTCGTTTTGTAATAGAATATTTCAAAATCTCAATTTTAAATTTTTTACCATTTTATTAATGTTATCTTTTAGAATAAAAATTAAACATATACTACGTTTATACGCAAGGCTTATTCGCAAATAAAAATATTGTAATTAGAAAAATTTGCCGTATAAACAGTGTATTATTTTTTTATTTGGAAATAGCTAACTCACGAATACAATTCCTGATTAACGACACTATTTGCAAATAAGATTTTAAACATTGCCATATTTTTTAACGTTTTTAGTTTTTCTTTCGTTTTTTAAATATATCATTGCGTTTTTGCATTAATTGAATTGTAAGACAAACAAGAATTTTTAATTCTTTCATTTTTGCATTTAAAAAAATAAGAATTTTCCGTAACCAAAGTGACATATAAACAGAGAGTTAGTTAATTACAAATAATTTTTATTTGCGAATAGGCTACGTATAAACGTAGTAATAATTATGTTAGCATATGTATCACTTTTGAAATACATTAGAAAATTTTGAAATACATTTGACAAATGGAAAATTTGATCAAGGTGCCTTACAATCGTCTAAAAAATATCTATATAGGTGAAAAATCATGGACTTGTACAATCGAGGCCGAAATTAAACAGCTTTTGTATATTCCCCTGTTCTGTAAACCAATAAAGATATTCACTCAAAGTACTTGCTTATGATTAGAGCTGCGAATTCATTAATTCAATTTGAGCTTAGTTCACTAAAATCTATATTCGGAATTAATTCCAAGAACCATAATTCAAAGGCTTTTATTTAAATAGAATTCATTCATCATTGAATTAATTCATATTGGATTTATTTAATTACAGAATTCATTCAACTATTGAAATATTGAATTTTTGTTAATTCATATCTAATTTGTTTTTAATCATTTACAAAATGAATTGAAAATCTTGACTTGAGCCTATTTGTAATAGATTGTAATTGAATAATATTTGAAGCATATTTTATTAAGCTATTTTCTAATGGACTTGAATTAAAGAAATTTTTAATGATTTAGTAAGGAATTTTATAAAGAATGAATTTTTAAAGCAATAAATTCAATACGTTTGGAGTATTAAGGAATTAAGACGACGAATTAATTCGTGCTGAATGATTTAATAAAAAAAAATTTATTTTATTTTTTTTGATAATTGAATTAAGAATTAATCCTTTAGAACCTTGGCTTGTAATATATAAAGTGGTAGTAATTAAAATAAATATCACAAATAAAAAAAACAGTTATCAGTAAAACAATAAAAATATTGAGTTGTGTGTGTATAGAGTATTTTCATATTATTCGTATAAATGATATCAAAAAGTAAATACTTGGTAGTTTCGGAAAAAAAAATAATCTCGTTAAAGTTTCTGAAATTAAAAATTATGTTAATAGTATAGAGTAGTATTAAGTACCCGTAGAGAAAATGTAAAGCATTTAAAAGTAATATTTGTCTGGACAAATTCAAACTACATTATTTAGTTACATATGTATGAGTATTAAGTATTTATCAAAATTTATCAATTTGATATATGTAGTATGTATGTACTATTTATCAGTTTCTGATAAAAAAATAAAAAATATTTCATTTGATTATGAAATTGCCAATTTGTTTTTTATCTCCCTAATTTCTTATGTTATAATCTTTTAAATTACAAGTTTAAACTAATGTTTATAAACTATAAATTGTTTGACTAGAGTTTAAAATAAATAAAAATTTGATTATGTGATTGATTATTTTTGAAATGGAATGTTCAAGTTGTTTTCTGATATAAGAACATGTCGCAAAATTCTACCAAAAGGTATTTAAAAAATCTCTTACTCATATTATAAATCTTATTATTTTTGTTAGGCATTAAAAAAAAAACTAAATACGAAATCAATTAAACTTTAAAACCGAATTGAATGTGGCGACATGTTTGATAGAAAATATAGCACGCGGTGATTTTCTAATTACTTGAAAATATAAGATGTATGTAGTAGATAGATTAAAATAGGTTCATATTGATTGATCTTGTCTATCACAATAAAGGAATTATTTAAAATGATCATAGAATTAGTACTTATAACAACCTAATTTAAGTAACATTTTGTATATACGAGTACATATGTATAGTAGAAAACCTTTTCTACTAAAAATTATTCTATTTCGTTTTTCTAGCAATTGAAAATGCAAAAAAAAAATAAACTTGTAAAAATCACATTTTACAATTACGTTTCAAGTATTTTTTGAAACTACATTTCCTTACACAACTCCTCTAATTGCTCCGAATTCAAGAAAGACGATGTTATTTTCATATCGACCTTTTTTTCAAGTTCTTTGGTTGGAAATAAAAACTTTTGTTCATCATATTTTTCAAACATATCGTTGGTTATTTTTTTAAATTCTTCCATTTTATCACACAAAACAGTTGTAAAATATTCAACAAACAAGCGTCCCATATACTCTTCCTTCGACGATGGCCACCATCCCTGCAGGAAACCAATATGACCTCCGCGTGCTGTCACAACAATGGCCACATGTGTACTTTCTTCGGCTGGCTTAATGGGTATGGCTTCGAGGGGTTGGAATGGATCATCAGCAGCACTAAGGCATAGTAATGGCACAGTAATATAATGTAGTTTATTGTGAAGTGTAGCATCGGAATAATAGTCGTCTACATGGGCATAACCAAACTGTTTTGATGTAAATAAGGCATCGAATTCTTTTATGGTTTTACACTAAAAGGGAAAAAGAATATTTCAAAATTATGAAAACCATATGATTCAATAAAAAATATAAATACAATGTAAAATTGCATTTAAATTTAGAAATTCTGCAATATTATGGGTCGATTATGGATGGCAACCGAACTTCAGTTGTGTTGCCAGAGGCCAACCAGTTTGGGAACAGAAATGATAGTTGCCAGAACGCAACTGAAGTTCGGTTGCCATTCATACCCATTAATTTGCACTTAATAATTTCCTAAGCTCTTTTATATATTTAATCCCTATTTCCAAGATGGCAAGAGTCTCCCTGACATGGAGAGTACCATTGATATATAAAATTTGAACTTTGAACCTAGATAAAAGATATAAAAGAACTCCAAAATTTGTAGGATCATAAAGAGCCTGTGTTTTAACAAATTTTGAACGGGTAAAGTCCGATGCTTTTTCGAAAATTTTTTATCCTCTATTATTATCGAAAATACAATGTATTTTTTACGTTTCCTTACTTTGAAATCCAAAATTTTAGTACATTAAAAATAAAGAAAAAAAATCCATATTAATCTTACCGTTAAAATTTTATCCATATCGATATCAGCATCTTTAAATATTTCGCAACTTTTCAAAGTCTTGCACAGGCTGTTGGTCAAATGTCTTCCCAATAAGTTATTCAAAATTGGCTTTTCAATACTGGCTGTACCTATAAAACACGAAATAAACTAAATCAATTCCAGCTGTTTAATTTTATCATATAGTTTATAATCACTACCTTTGTGAACATCCCAGGGAGCTGAAATAATTTTAGCTGCAGCCAAATAAGCACGTGCCTCCACACTTTTACGCACCAAATAATTGCCCAGTATAAGGCCGCCCATTGATATACCAGCTGCACCTAATCTATCCTTGGGAACGCTTTTTCCCACATGTTTTACCACCTCCGATAGGTCTTCACAATTTGAGGCACAATACAAACGGGGTGTTTTCAATTCAATACCTCCCAGACCGCGATTATTGAAAACAACGACACGTAAACCCGACTGTTTGGCAGCAACCACTAAACATTTGACATATTCGGCCTGAGATTCACCCGTTAAACCGGGTAATAGAATAACACAAGGCCCGTCCTTACTACAACCGTCCTCCATCCAGTCTAAAGCTACTTCACCGCCATCGGGTAGTACCAATATTTCCCTAATTTCAAATAAATATATATGAAAATATGATGGTGTGAAATAATTTTATACAAACTCACCTCCTGTAATTAATTTTTGGCAATACTTGAGATCTTATAATACTGGCAAATACTGTTTGAGCCCGACTTTCAAAACACCAAAATGTTGGCCAATATTTCATTTCTAAAGTCGGTATATTATTATATAAAAACTTTTTGAATGGTCCATCTGCACAGGCCACAATCGGACGCTGAAATTAACGATACATTTCAAAAATACTAATTTGAGAACGACTTTTTAATAAACTTACCTTAACTACTTGTAATAAATAATATATAACGTATGCTAGGGTGGCATAGGCCCATAGATGTAAACGCGGTATATTTGTTAGATAAAACATTAAAGAATATAACATGTTTTATTAAGTTGTACTAAATTAAATAAATTTGTTATATTTTAATTGTTGTTGAACTACGATGTATTCTGGTATCTAGAAAAGAAGAATATACAAATTGAGTTAATTTCAAATAGTTGTTAAATATTCTATAAAATTTATATGAATGTATGAAACCATAGAGAATAGACATAGAGCGGAAACTCTCCTGTCAAAGGCCTAACTCAGTTGTCAAAAACCTAAGTGGTGAGAATGTATTAGTAAAAAACAATTAAGAGTGCTATATTCGGCTGTGCCTAATCTTATATACCCTTCACCAAATTATACTTCAAAATTTTAAATATTTTTAGTAAACAAAATTTAATTTTATTTCCAGTTGTTTTTTTAATTTTTTGAAAAAAATTTTTTTTCGATTATTTTAATTTTTTTTTAAATTTAAATTTTTTTTTTTTTTATTTTAAATTTTTTTTTTTTAATTTTTTTTTGTTTTTACAATTTTTTTTTTTTGTGAAAAAAAAATTCGGGTTCACGATTTTGACCGTCGTTGCAAATGTCTTTGAAATATCTATCATTAGATATCCATATTGTCTATATTAATATCTTAGTAATCCAGATATAGGTCAAAAATAGGTCAAAAATCGAATAGGTCATATCTCAGCCATTTGTGGACCGATTTTGCTGATTTTAAATAGCAAAATTCTCGAAAGCATGTCTGACAGAATTATTGAAGATTTGGATCCCGAAGATATCTGGGGTCTTCAGAAAATTGATTTCAACAGACAGACGGACATGGCTTAATCGACTCCGCTATCTATAAGGATCCAGAATATATATGGGGCATTTCATGTCAAGTGAACCAACTTTTGAAATCGATGTCTTCCGATCGGGATGAAATTTGCACCAAGGTTAGCTCTATTGGATAGTAACTCAGACACAATTTTTCAACAACATCGGTCGAGAACTCTCTGAGTTATAGGGGGTAAAATTTTGACAATTTGGTCAAACAGGGGTTTTTTCTTATCCATGTAACTTATTACCTATTGTTCTTAGCAAAATGTGTCCCAAATAGTATATATAGCTATTTCTTCGATCTTTCGAAAAAAAATATTTAAAAAAAAAAAATAAAAAATTTTTAATATTTTTTTTCCGAAATCAAAAACTTTTTTGACTTTTTTTTAAAATGCGTCCTTTTTTTTTTTTTTTTTCTTAAAATAAAGTTTAGATATTTTCCTTGAACACCTACTTGGTCGCTTAGTGGGATGCGAGTGGGATATCTATCAAAATAAATATTTTGTAACTCAAAACATAAAATTTTTGACTTTTTTTGCAAAATCAAAAACTTTGTTGACTTTTTTTTTTCAAAATGGACCCTTTTTTAATCTTTTTTTTTAGGTCAAACAAAAGCTTAGATATTATCCTTGAAGACCCTTTTGGTCGCTTAGTGGGATGCGAGTGGGATATCTATCAAAATAAATATTTTTTAACTCAAGACTTACAATTTTTGACTTTTTTTTTTGCAAATACGATTTTTTTTTCCAAATGGGCCCTTTTTTTAAAATTTTTTTTGTAGTCAAAAGAAAGCTTAGGTCCATTCCTTTAAGATATTTTTAGTCCCTTAGTGGGATGCGAGTGGGATATCTATCAAAATAAATATTTTTTAACTCAAGACTTACAATTTTTGACTTTTTTTTTGCAAAATCAAAATTTTTTTCCAATATGGGCCCTTTTTTAATTTTTTTTTTTGCTCAAAAGAAAGCCTAGGTCCATTCCTTTAAGATATTTTTAGTCCCTTAGTGGGATGCGAGTGGGATATCTATCAAAATAAATGTTTTAACACAAAAATTGTATGTCTTGAGTTACAAAACATTTATTTTGATATATATCCCACTCGCATCCCACTAAGCGATCAAAACCATCTTAAAGGAATAGGCCTAAGCTTTCTTTATAGCAAAAAAAAAAATTGCAAAAAGGGCCCATTTTAAAAAAAAGTCAAAAAAGTTTTTGATTTTGCCAAAAAATCAAAAATTGTATATCTTGAGTTACAAAATATTTATTTTGATAGATATCCCACTCGTATCCTACTAAGGGACCTAAAATATCTTAAAGGAATGGACCTAAGCTTTCTTTTGACTAAAAAAAAATTTTTAAAAAAGGGCCCATTTTGAAAAAAAAATTCGAATTTGCAAAAAAAAAGTCAATAATTGAATGTCTTGAGTTACAACATTTTTATTTTAATAGATATCCTACTCACATCTTCCTAAGTGACAAAATAGGTCTTAAAGGAAAAGACCTAAGCTTTCTTTTGAGCAAAAAAAAATTTTTAAAAAAAAGTCCCATATTGGAAAAAAATTTCGATTTGCAAAAAAAAATTAAAAAATTGTTACAAATTATTTATTTTGATAGATATCCCACTCGCATCCCACTAAGGGACTAAAAATATCTTAAAGGAATGGACCTAGGCTTTCTTTTGAGCAAAAAAAAAATTAAAAAAGGGCCCATATTGGAAAAAAATTTTGATTTTGCAAAAAAAAAGTCAAAAATTGTAAGTCTTGAGTAAAAAAATATTTATTTTGATAGATATCCCACTCGCATCCCACTAAGGGACTAAAAATATCTTAAAGGAATGGACCTAAGCTTTCTTTTGACTACAAAAAAAATTTTAAAAAAGGGCCCATTTGGAAAAAAAATCGTATTTGCAAAAAAAAAAGTCAAAAATTGTAAGTCTTGAGTTAAAAAATATTTATTTTGATAGATATCCCACTCGCATCCCACTAAGCGACCAAAAGGGTCTTCAAGGATAATATCTAAGCTTTTGTTTGACCAAAAAAAAAAGATTAAAAAAGGGTCCATTTTGAAAAAAAAAGTCAACAAAGTTTTTGATTTTGCAAAAAAAGTCAAAAATTTTATGTTTTGAGTTACAAAATATTTATTTTGATAGATATCCCACTCGCATCCCACTAAGCGACCAAGTAGGTGTTCAAGGAAAATATCTAAACTTTATTTTAAGAAAAAAAAAAAAAAAAAAAAAAAGGACGCATTTTAAAAAAAAGTCAAAAAAGTTTTTGATTTCGGAAAAAAAATATTAAAAATTTTTTATTTTTTTTTTTAAATATTTTTTTTCGAAAGATCGAAGAAATAGCTATCTATACTATTTGGGACACATTTTGCTAAGAACAATAGGTAATAAGTTACATGGATAAGAAAAAACCCCTGTTTGACCAAATTGTCAAAATTTTACCCCCTATAACTCAGAGAGTTCTCGACCGATGTTGTTGAAAAATTGTGTCTGAGTTACTATCCAATAGAGCTAACCTTGGTGCAAATTTCATTCCGATCGGAAGACATCGATTTCAAAAGTTGGTTCACTTGACATGAAATGCCCCATATGTATACTTTATAGAGTCGGAAATGAAAAATGTAGAAATTACAAACGGAATGACAAACTTATATATACCCTTCTCACGAAAGTGAAGGGTATAAAAACATGTGAAAACAAAAACAACACTCGTATGTGTGATTATTTTGAGTAATTTTTTTTATTTTAGTTTTTTTCTAGTTTCCTCTCTATGTTTCTCTATGTATGAAACTATTGCCTTTCGGCTCTGAAGTTAGACAATTGAAAAAAAAAATTCACTTAATACATTTTGTAATAGATTAGGATTGAAGAAAAATTTAATCATTGAATTCATTTTTAAAAGTAAACTAATGGATTTGATTTAAAGAAAATTTTAATGATTCTATAAGGAATTAATTCTATAAAGAATGAATTCTCAAAGCAATCAATTCAATACATTTGAAGTACAAAGGAATTAAGCCTATGAATTTATTCATTAACGGAATGATTAAGAGATAATATTTTTGTTTAATTTCAAAAATTGACTTCAAAATGCGGGATTTTTTAAAATTTTGTTTAACTAACAAATGCAAAGACAATTTTTACCTATTATCAAATGAAATGTATTTCAATCGTCTTTCTTCTAACACGATTGACTTTATTTCAACAATAACTGATTTGAATTGAGATCCGGCACAGCCGATTATATCCGTCTTATTGGATTTTTAAATTTTGTTAAACTAATTCTAAAAATTCACCCTCATATAACTTCAATACATGAGTGAGTGACAAACAATGGAAACTTTTCCATTACTTCAGTTTTCAAAAACGTGACCTTTTACCCAATATAAATGTATATTTCTCAGATAAATGCATATTTACTAGGAATTCTATTAAAATATAAGTTGTGTCGCGTACTTGATTATTTGTACAAATTATCACTGGAAGTTACGGGATTACGTTCGTTTACTTTTAAAAACTTGTAACGAGACAGTTCGTAGATAGAGAACATGATATTTTTACTGGACATTTTTTGTCCAGTAAAAAATATCAACATAAAAAATATGTTTTCAATATATGTATGGTTGTATGTAAACATAACTAAAAGTTGAATATTAATACAATTTACATGTTTTCCAAAGAAAATAAGCAAAATAACACAAAACAAACGTTTTAAATTGATTTATAATAAAAAACAACTAATTTTTACAAATTGTTGTTCGCGTACTTTTTTGGGATATTTTTCAAATTGAGAGTAATTTATTTTTACTCTCTAAAATAAAGTTACTTAATATTTATACCCTTCACCATGAGTTACAAGGATATATCGATGGCTTAATATAGAAAGGTCGTATCTCAACTTTTAATTACTTTACAGGAGAAGGAAAAAACTCAATAATATCAGAAAGTGAAAGTGAAAAAAAAACAACTAAAAATTTATAATATATCAAAAAATATTTTTAGAAGAGTTGTTTCTTTTAATATAAACCAAAAAATATGCATTCACTTTAAATTAGTAAGGGGTTTTTCTTTCAAACGATTTTTTAAATGAGTTAGGGCTTTTTTATAATTACTGTAAATCTGTTATTCGTCACCATAGGAAACTGAATTTTTTTTTGTCTTCCAGAATATGTAAAAAACCCGATTTTGAAAAACGAGATATGACCTTTCTATATTAAGCCAACGATATATAATTTGTCATTCCGTTTGTAATTTCTACATTTTTCATTTGCGACCCCACGAAGTATATACATACATATGTATATTCTGGATCGTTATAGATAGCGAAATCGATATAGCTATGTCCGTCTGTATGTTGAAATCAACTTTCCGTAGCCCCCAAATAACTTACATACATGATTCATACATCAATATATGGGGAATTCTTCCGGCTCGGTTGCTATTTAAAATCGACAAAATCGGCCCACAAATGGCTGAGATATAAGGAAAAACCGGGAAAACCTCGATTTTTTGCACTATTTTTACTATTTATAGTGGGGAGGTTATTATGCGTTTGTGCAGATGTTTGTAACGCCCAAAAATATTAGTCTAGCACCCACCTTAAAGTATACCGGTCGACTTAGAATCACTTTCTGAGTCGATTAATCACTCAATATATAAATTATTGAAATTTTAAATGAAAAATGTTTTTGCTCTTTTACTTAGTGTAAGGTATTATATGGTCGGGCTTGACCGATCATAATTTCTTACTTGTTTTACTCTATATCTGGATTACTAAGTCATTAATATAGACAATATGGATATCTAATGATAGATACTTAAAAGTCCATTGCAACGAATATTTTTTAACCCGAATTTTATTTGATCAAAAAAATTTTTTTTTCATAAATTGCAAAATTTTTTATTTTAAAAATTAAAAAAAAAATTGCAAACTATTTTTTTTAAAAAATAATTTGGAAAAAAAATTAATTTTGTATAAATAAAAAATTTAAAAAAAAAATTATTTTGAAGTATAATTTGGTGAAGGGTATGTAAGATTCGGCCGAATATAGATCGCTTACTTGTTTTTACTAGAAAGTACGTGAACACACCTAATATCACAACAAAAATTCCTTAAAAATTTAAAAAAAAAATTATATAAAAAAATCCAAATAAAATGTTCAACATTTAGATAATAATGACTTGCAACATACAAATGTACATACATAGTACATAGTACGTCATAAATTATCATTTTCTTTAATTAAATATTTGAAATGAATTCTCTTTTTAAAACAAATTTTACAGCTGTTAAAGCGTGCTTTGATAACAATTCTAATGACAATTTGCAATACACGATATTTGTTTGTTTATATGGACTTTAACTGTATTAAAAGGTAGTTAAATGACTAATAGTCTGATATCATGACATTATAATTTGGAATTATACACATACATATGTAAAACAACATTTTAATTTAATTTTTTTTTGTAGAGATTTGAAAGAGTCATTTTAAGTGAGTAATAATTTCTGAGTGCATTTACTATGAATTTTAGTGTGTTTAAAATCGAATGAATTATTCTTAATTACAATTGCTATAAAAATTACATTTCTCAATAAAAATCAACTTTATTTCATCTGTCAGTTTTTAATAGTAAGCAACCCAGGAGCAAATGAATTAGTTTAAGAAATAGTTCTTGAATATAGACATGATATTATTACTCTGTAAAGCTTTGTAATTATGATCTGTTAAAATGCTGCTTTGATTAAATATTATATTCCTAATTAAGATTTGGTAGTGGCAAACGAAAAACATAAATTTGTTTTTTTTTTTGAAAATAAGACAACCCAATAGGCAACAAAGCCCCAAAAATTCAAGCAATTGAACATTTCATTGGTATTTGACTTGAATGCAAATCTTATATCTTATATATAAATAGGCCACACGTTTTTTTGTGGTACACTTTTAAGTATGTTATTGTCCACCAATATTGATGAAACTTAGATGGTTTGAGAGTTTATTTTCTCTAGATGTGCACAATATAAATTTTTTTTTAAAAATTCTTTCCATAAAAGTGGTAAAAAGCGTTTTAAATTTGCTTGAAAAACAACAACAACATGTTTATGCACATCTAAATACATACACATGCATTTGTACACACACGTGAAAAATATTTTTGCATATATGTACTCAAAAGTAACTTTATAACATCGTTATTAGTGGTCGAATTTTGACCACCAGGTGTGTAAATAGGCCACACGATTTTTTGTGGTACAATTTTAAGTATGTTATTGTCCACCAATATTGATGAAACATATATGGTTTAAAAGATTATTTTCTCTAGATGTTCACAATATAATTTTTTTTTAAAAAATTCTTTCCATAAATCCTAGTACATATAATTATGTTTTAAACTTAAAAAATATTTGAAAAAATTAAATATTTTTCAAACAAAAAAATATGGCTTTAATTTATGTTTCCTTTTTACTGCAGAATGCTATTGATATAAAGTGTAATACAGCTATCAGGCCTGTCACGCATTTTGTTCAGAATGGTTCCGTTGTTTTCATTCCGATCGATTTCGTTTTAGTTTCTTTAGATTCTGTGTAATTTATTAATTCCAAAAATATTTAATAATTCTGTATTTCTGATTTTAATTTGACATTGTTTTTTTATATTAAAACAAAAGTAAAGTTTTTGGTACAGAAATTGATTAAAAATTTTAGAAAATCACATAATTACAATCAAATATCAAATCCACTTTGAAAACTGAAAGTGGTTTCATTTCGAAAGAAATTTTCGTTTTACTTTTTCCGAAGAAGCTAAATACGTTATTAATTCCATCGGAATGGAATTCTGTGACAGGCCTGTATATTTTAATTGCTTGACTATAAATCAAAGCTTGAATTACACTTGCTTTCAACTTGAATTCCAGTAAAATGCTTTTTGCACTCTGTAGCTCTCAATTCGTTCAAAAATGGTGTTAAATTTTAAAGCATTTGTCGGGATTAACCCAAACAAAAAAATCCCGCTTTTTGATAAATGGTGTAACAACGAAGTACATATTTAAAAATAATGAGTTATATATTCGGTGGTGCCGAATCTTATATACCCTTTCCCAAAGTATACTTGAAGATAAAGATTGAAAACTAATTTGGTTAAAAAATTTCTAGGTGCGTGGAAACGTTTTTAAATAATCACTAGTAACAAAACAAGAAAGTAACAGGTCCTTTAAAGGTCGTTCTTTTACGTATTTCAACAAACTGTTAAATGTCGTTCTTATATATTTTTCAACATTTACTGGTAATAAGAGTTACTGCCTATTTATTTATAAAATAAAATGTTGAGTACCATATCATTTAATTCATCTAAAATTTTGTTGCATTTGCTAAATTTTGTTATTTTCCTACTTTTTTAAAAAAACGTTTTTAAATTAGCAAATATGTATTAGTTTTTGGTTAATATACAGAGCAGATTTAAGAATGAAAATAATATATTCTTCTTAACATAATTGTTATTTTGCTTAACATAGACAAAACGTGATCACGGTCACTGTTTAAAAGAACAGTGATTTATAAATCACGTTCACTGAGAAGGACGTTCTGCAAAAATCACGGGATCGCTCATCTCTAGTATAAACCAGTGTATAAACTAGTATTTTCTTATGATGCTTATTGTTTAAATATAATTTTGCACTTTGATTAACAAACATATTTACTTTGCCCCACAACACTTTTCAGATAGTAAAAGACGGATTATTAAAATAATAATCTCAATAAAGTCTAGATTATTTATACCTACATTATTTGTAATGAAAAGTAGCTGCACGCGAATTGAATGTTATTTGTATTAAAACAAACACTTTGTCCGATTTATAAAACTTATTTCACTCAACTGCTAGATGAAATAGCAACTGAAATAGTAAATTACATACTTATTGCGAATTTGTTGTTTTAACTAGAGATAAATACACATAGATGGGAAACTAGAAAAAAACACGAACAAAAAAAATTACTCGAACTCATCACTCATTCGAGTGTTGTTTTTATTTTCACATAGATATTTTTCTTTGCTAATACATTCTCACCACTTTGGTATTTGACAACTGAGTTAGGTCTTTGACAGTTTGAGAGTTTCCGATCTATTTGTATTTATCTATGGTTTTAAACTTCTCCAAATATAGACATATAAATTTGTTAGAATCGTTTGTAACACAAAACAAATTTGGAAATAATTTGTAGCTGAGGTTTTGG
Organism: Calliphora vicina; assembly: GCF_958450345.1. Classification (NCBI taxonomy): domain Eukaryota; kingdom Metazoa; phylum Arthropoda; class Insecta; order Diptera; family Calliphoridae; genus Calliphora; species Calliphora vicina. The sequence goes on along the minus strand of NC_088784.1, from coordinate 95,312,733 downwards.
AAACTAAACTGAGTTAGCTCGAGGTTACAAATAAGATATATTACTCTTTTCACTACATAGACTTTTTAATTAAAATATTTCTAAAACATACTTATTATGTAGGGAACAATTGCAGTTTATAAAAACAAAATTTTTATTGTTTTGTTAGTGTTACAAAGAGATTTAGATTAAGTTTACAAATTACATACATATTTGTCTATTTAAATGCTCATGTAAATTATTTATTCATTTGTGAGGCAGATTTAATATTTAGTTGAGGTATGAGATGATTTCATGTCTGGAAATTACAATATTTAATAATAACATTTATCGTTGTTTTGTGGTCACAAAGGTTTATTATTTTATATAGTTTATTACCAGGGTAAGTTTTTGCATATTTCAGAATTTTATTATTTGTTGAACTTTGTATAATTGTAGATAATAGACTATTGGGGGATTCAAACGGTCTCCTATTAAGTCGTATTGTCATAATGTCCTAAAATATTTTTTTAGTTTAAACAAATTCTTGTTGTGCTGCAAATAAATTAAATAAAAAAAGAGTTATTTTATGACAAACCAAATAACATAGTTCAAAAAGTCTTATTAGTTTATTAATTTTTTGTTTGAAACCCAACAATAATTTGTTTAAACTAAAATAATATTATAGAACATTATGACAATAGGAGACCGTTTGAATCCCTCATATATTTTTTTAAAGAAAATATTACTTTTAAGTTTGCAAGAAAAAAATCGTTTAAACATGTTATTATTTATCATAGATAAATTCAAATTGATCGGAATAACTCCTGTCAAAGACCTAACTCAGTTGTCAAAAACCTAAGTAATGATAAGGTATTAGTACAAAAATGTATGTTAAAACAATAACAATTAGCTTGTTTCTAATCTTTACAAAATATTATTTATTTTAAACCAGAGCTTCATTAATTCAATTAAAGCTTAATTCACTGAAATCTTAATTCAGCATTAAAAATTTCAGAAAATGTTCCATAAAATCCTTCTCAACATATCATTAATTCAAAGGCTGAATAGAATTCATTCAGTGTTGAATTAATTCATAATAAAACAAGTAAGAGAGCTATATTCGGCTGTGCCGAATCTTATATACCCTTCACCAAATTATACTTCAAAATAAAAATTTTAAACATTTTTAGGTAAACAAAAATTTTTTTTCCAAATATGTTTTTTTAATTTTTTGGAAAAAAAATTTTGTTTGAATTGTTTTTTTTAATTTTTTGAAAAAATATTTTTTTCGAATAGTTTTTTTTTAAATTTTAAAATTTTTTTTTTTTTGTTTTTAATATTTTGCGAAAAAAAAAAACTTTTTGTGAAAAAAAAATTCGGTTTAAAAAATATTTTTTCCGATTTTGACCCACTATAGGTCCAACTTACTATGGTCTTATATACGTCGTTGCAAAGATATCTAAATATCTATCATTAGATATCCATATTGTCTATATTAATGACTTAGTAATCCAGATATAGGTCAAAAATCGAGGTTGTCCTGGTTTTTTCCTTATATCTCAGCCATTTGTGCACCGATTTTCTCGATTTTAAATAGCAACCGAGCCGGAAGAATTCCGGAGACCAATCGTGCGTTTCTCCGCACTGCAGTCTTTTCCACTATCCATTTTATTTAAAATATTAGCTTTTTGTTAATCTTTATGATCGAAATAATAAAAATAAAAATCAAATCTTTTGAACACGTGCTTTCCATTTTGCGAAACAAATCTGTTTTTATAAAAAATGTGTAAGTGGTGCTATTTTATTTTTCGGCATTTTTCAGTATAGGGAACATGCTAAGCTATGTATTAAATATCAACATTTGAAAAAATACCAACACTAATTATGTGTTTTTGGAAAAATAAAAAAAAGTGTCCTAGTGGTGCTATTATTTTTTTCCCAACTGTATATAGAAGATATTATTTTAAAGTCTGTTGAACTTTTTTGTTTGTTTTTCAATTTTTTTGGGGCCTTATTAAAACTTGCCCTGTTTAGTATTATTTTATTTAGTAGTTAGTATTTCTATTAAATATTTATACATAAATAACATGTTTTTATAGTAATTTTTATTCGTATCACCATGTAGTAGTAAGGATATATATGTAAGTTTGTAATTCCGTTTGTAATTTCTACATTTTTCATTTGTGACCCCATATGTGGTTGACAATGCAATGGAAACATTTGCAAATATTTTATTAATAGGTCACAATCCATAAAAATTCTTAAGTACTTTGTATTTTTTAGTATATATTTTTATTTACTTATATTAACAATAATAATAACAAAATAAATAATTAAATTCTGAAAATAGAAAAACAAACTAAAAAGTATTTATTATTATGGTACTAAAAAAAACATTGGATACTTAGGTTTAATTTTTACAAAAATTATCTGCTCTTTTAGTGACTCAGTATTTTGTTACATTGCAATGTCGCAATGCATTGCGACGATACATTGAACCAATTGTCTACTTTGAAATATTTTACCAATTCGAATTTTATATGAAAATCTCAAAAACCTTAAATCGTCGAATATTGAAAATGAGCGCTATCCATGATCACTCGCATTTCTGACCACTTGTAAATCTGACCAAAAATCGAATTTTATATTAAAATCGGAAAAAACTTAACTGGATCTGTAATCAGTTATATTTCTGACCAAAAATCGATTTATCAAAAAATTTTAAATCTTCTTAAATCAGCGTCTAATATAGATAAGGAGATCAATCAGTGATCACTCATGTTTCTGACTAAACATTTTTTTTTATATGAAAATCGTAAATAAGCGTTTAATAGAGAAAATAAACGTAATTGTTTATTATTTTGGTTTTTAAATTTTCGCATACATACTATCTTGACACTAAACCATTTTCAGTTACTATTTAACCCTTAACTGGTGTCGATATTTCCATTTACGTAATTGGTATCGGGGGTCCAAATTGACCCCATTGAAGAAATGATATATTTACTGTTCTAAACATAATTTTTTTTTATATTTTATTAAACAACATTTTCTTATATAGAAATAAAAGTTTTATTAATTCATTTTGTATATAACGCATTTTTTTCTTATATAAATTGTTTTTAAGTTGAAAAATACAAAATGTTGGGGTCCATTTTGACCGCACGATACCAGTTAAGGGTTAAAAAACGTTTGATACCAAAACCATTTCCAATAATAAATCAATACATGATGCTTTTTACATCGTTTTCTTACATATTTAGAGATTCGGGCCGACAATGTGTCAAAATCAGAAAAAATATTAAATTAACTCGAATTTTTTTTTAAAAAAAAAAATGTTATTATTACTATTTTTTAGCAGAAAATTTAATTTTTGTTCACTATTTTTTACAAAAATTGTTTCAATCTTTATCTTAAAATATATTTTGGTATACTTGTTAGATCTCATTTTGTGAAACTGAAATGAATATTGAACAATTTTAAAAAATTCAAAGATATTTGTTGTTTCTTCGTTTAAATAAATATGATTCTTAATTATGTTTCTGATTTTATTTGTTATAAAAACATTTTAATTTTCAAATTGTGTATATTAACCATACATTTTATAATTTACCTATCTTATTCCAAATAACGGTTTAAAACTATATTCAGAACTTCCAATTAATTAATTAATTAATTCAATTTGAGCTTAATTCACTGAAATCTTAATTTCGAATTTAGAAATTTCTGCAATTATTCCATAAATCCATTCCCAAAAAACTTCTAATGAAATTCTGATTCTCAACTTTAATTTCGCTTAATTCAATTTGCAATTGACTGAAATAAATTGTAACGTATAATTTCGTTGTCCTTTAAATTTCCTATACGGCAATTCTATTGATTGTTCTAAAGTCAACATGTCAACCATCGATAAATTATATTTCTAAACTGACACAGTGCTAAATTACAATGTCGTTCAATTGTAACCTACATACATACATTTTTTAAACGATTTCTTACACATACTGCGTGTATTCCCTGGACTTTAATTGTGCTGTGATATTAACAAGGTCGTCAAAAGATTTATGTTCCTTTTGATATTCCCAAATTCCATAAACTCTGCATTGTAACAACACACATGTTTTTTTTTTGTCGGTATTTGAGTTTTATTCTACGAAAAAAACCAGGTACAGATAATTGTTTTGTAAATTCATTACAATACATCTATTCAACTGACTTGGAAACGTATAAATTACACAATACCATATCCCATAGGGCTAAATTGCATGAAGATTATTTTAAACTAAAAAAAATATATAAATAAAATTACCACTCAACACACCTGCTTTTTCATACCATTTAATAGCGACAAAAAAATTCTTATCTTTTATGACTGCTGACCGAGACAATTACATAAAAAATGCGTCAATAGAAAATCCCCATCATAATGTATTATAGCTGGTTTAGCCAGCCTATCTTTTATTTTCTATAAATTTTAATAAAAAAGAAAATGAAAATATTTGATTTTGAAATTATAAAAAAGAACTGCAATTTTATTGGTTTATGACTTGAAAATGCGGGGTTTTTTAAAATGTTTAGCTTTTATTTTAAACATTTGTACAATATAAATTTATTCAAAGTATTGACCCTTGTTAGCAATGACATTTTCCCATCTTTCTGGCAACATGTGGATTCCGAGCCAAAAGAAAGAACTGCTCATTTTTGAGGCCAAGATCGAATCAAGCCAATATCGAATACTCTGTTCCAAAGTGAAGCGTATCCCAGAGATAGTGTTCTGTTTCGATCGAAACAAATAGTTGTCGCACGGGGCAGGGTCTGGACTATAAAGCGGGTGAGGCAAAACTTCCCAACCACTTCATTCTAAATAGTTTTTAACAGGTATTGCAACATGTGGCCAAGTGTTGACATAAAGGAATATTTTCAAGTATGGCCGCATATTCTGGGCGTTTTTCGGCCAATGCTCGCTTCAAACGAATCAGTTGTGTTCGGTATTAGTCTCTGTGATGGTCTGGCCAGATTTCAGCAGCTCATAAAAGGTAGAACCATTTTGTTCCCTTCAATTACAGAGCTTTACCTTAGCTTCATGGATATTTGGCTTTGGTGTCGATTCGGCTAGTTGGCTTGGCTTCACGTACGATCTTTTACGCTTCGGGTTATCGTAATGGATCCATTTTTCATCGCAAATAATGATGGTTATATATAAGTTTGTCATTCCATTTGTAATTTCTACATTTTTCATTTGCGACTCACAAAGTATACTACATATTCTGGATCGTTATAGATAGCGGAGTCGATATAGCCATGCCCCCAAATAATTTACATACATTATTCATGCATCAATATATTCGCTTTAGATCCAGTTCGGTTGCTTTTTAAAATCGAGAAAATCAGCGCACAGATGACTAATATATAAGGAAAAAACCAGGACAACCTCCATTTTTACCTATTCTTGATCTATATCTGGATTACTAAGTCATTAATGTAGACATGATAGATATTTCAAAGACATTTGCAACGACGCACAGTGGCGCCATTTGAGTTTTTTCGTTGCAAAAATCCTAACTTTAAAAGGCATATGATAGATAATTGATCAGCCTATGAAATGGGTGTTTGAAAATGGTTCTACGCCTTTCAGGTGCCTACTTCTTATGGGGTAGCAAAGTTGAGATTTGTGGAAAAATCAATTTTATGGGAAGTAAAATAATGTTTTTTTAATTTTTTATGTTTCTTTTAAAAAAAATATTTTTTGAAAAAACAATTTTTTGGTTGGTTTTTGGTTATATATCGTTTTTGAAACCATGTCTTTTTTCAAAATTTTACCTCTACCAAAAAATGGGGCAACGACAGGCAGCTGGGAATTTTTGCATTAGGTAAAGGAGTAATCATAGAACTTATTTTGAAAATATGGCAAATATAGAAATTGATAGTTTTTTTTTATTTTCCTTCAAAGTTGAAAAATATTGAAAAAATGGATAGTTGGTAAATATCGATTTACCTGGACAAAAACAAAGCAAACAGTAAAAAATATATCTATCAAAAGAATCAAAAATAATGACTACCAGTTACATAGTTTTCGATATATTGTATCTGAAAGCGGACCAAATTATCTAAAAATTGACTGTTTTTTTGAAAACTGAAAATCAGTCAACTTTGAAGGGCTATATCTTCAAAACCAAAAATCTGATTGTAATAAGAGTGCATTTTTGAAATCGTTGGACAATTTACTGTAAAAGAGGTTTATTCAATATTTTGTTCTCACTTGTTCTACGGGCGCCACTGTGCGACGTATATAACGCTTTAGTAAGTCGGACCTACAATGGATCAAAAAATTTTTTGTCATACAATTTTGTTTGTCATAAAATTTTTTCACTAATAAATTAAAAAAAAAGTTGAGACAATTTTTTTTTGCCATAAACTTTTATTTACTAATAAATTAAAAAAACATTTTTTTAAATTTTGAAAAAAACACTTATTTTGTTTACCCAAAAAAATTTTAAATTTTTATTTTAAAGTATAATTTGGTGAAGGGTATATAAGATTTAGCACAGGCGAATATAGATCTAATAAAAAAACATTAAAAAAAATTAATACAAATTTTAAAAGTGAAAACTAGGCTTTAAAACACCAGAATAATAATAAATAATTTGTTTTTTAGATAAAAAAGTTTATGAACCATTTTATTTTACTACTTGTTATTATATACTATTTAAAACATTTAATTTTATTTATATTGACATGTCCTAAGATAATTAACCAAGCACCCATTAATTTGTGTTTAATTTAAAATAAACTTTAAGAGCCACTTTAAATGCAAATAACCCTTTTTAATGGCAACAACCATTAATTCTTGTAAACCTGCGGAAACGTGATTATTAATTATAATTATATATCTCTCTCTCCCACACAATCCCAAGCACATGCAAACACACACTCACTTACACACTGTATTGTTTGACATAGTTATTAAAACGAAAGCAAACCTTGCATACTTCTAGGTTAGCCAAGAAACAAAAAAAAATCAATGCATACCTTCTGAGGGTTTTAAGTAAACAAGCACTTAAGGAAAAAATAATATACTAAATCATTAAATCAATAGTTTGAAAACCATACAAGAAAAAATCCATAAAATTGTAATATAATTTCTTAGGTAGTTAACGACTAAAACAACAACAAAAAAAAGTACAACTCACCTCAGTTGCGTGACACCAAGAGCAGAAAAACTAATGTTATTTGTTCTACTTTCAAAAGACCATTAATCTTGGTCCTTTTATTCGTTTTTTTTTTTTTGGAAAGAATTAACAAAAAATTACACCTCTTTTTTATCCAATTACACAATTATTACATAAGTTTTATTTTTAACTTTTAACAATTCTCAAATTTTGTGTTGAAATTTCAAAAACAAATGTACTAAATAGTGGATCTTTAAGGTCTTCAATGAATTTTGTTAGTTGGAAATCGCTGCGTTCAGCTTTTTATTTATTTATATTATAAGTTTTATAATTTATTCATTTATTTTGTAGATATAATTTTGTGTATTATTAGCAATACTTTTGCTCAGTTTCACTGCACTTTGTCAACTGATGATAGAAAATTTTCATTTGTTTTTAGTTGAAAAGTTTGTGTGTTGGAGGGTAAACTTTTTTTTAAGAGTATACACATACCAGTGTTGCCACTTCATGTGTAATTACACATATTGTGTGTAATTTTAACTTGGATGTGTAGCCCATGTGTAATTGAGTGAATGTGTAATTCACGTGTAATTTTAAATTCCAATTATATCCAAAATAAATTGTCAATGTATGTCTTTTATCTATATTTTGGATTTTAATTGAATGAATTATGGATTGTTCAGATTTCAAAACCGACTGAAATAAATATGTACGTTTATATGAGGGAATAGCTACTATCCTATATTTTACTCCTATACTCAGTATAATGGAATTATATGTATGAAGATATGAATCTAGTTTGAACTAAATTAACATTAAGGTTTGCAGAAAAATACGATAAGTAATTTGGAGATTGCTACGTTTGGTTTTCCAAGTGGACATTTCGCCGTTTGTGATAGTTTTGTTTGAGTAATATTGGTAATAGAAACTAAATTTTGGTTTATATTAAAGACTTTTAATTCCAACATGAAAAAAATATAAAACAACAAATAGTATTCAATAACTATACATTTTTACAAGTTATTAAAAATTGTTATTGGAAAAACGTTAATTTTCAAGATAACCCAAAATCGAAAATTTGTATTTTTATAATTTTAAATTGTTTATAGAATAAAGGTAGCGGTAACGATATAAACTATTATATCGGTAACGGTAATTGCAGTTATTTCGGGGTAAAGTTAGCCAATCTTAACAGAAAAAAACAAGAACGTAGGAATTTGTGTGAGAAAATGTTTTTTACAAATTGTTACTAGTTATTTTTTTACCCGTAAGAACTGTTTTGTGTTTATGCTATTGTCTGTCTAGTTCCTGGTGTGTGTTTTCAATAATAAACAATAAAATTGACTTACTATTTACTATTTTGGAAGCTTTATTTCAAATTTATAACTACAAATTTTAAAAATATAAACGTTACAAGATTTTACTGGTAAAGTATTTACTGTGAAGGAAAATGGTCAGAGCTATAATTTTTAAACAAATACTAAAAAATATTTATCTTTGAAACTGAAAACAAAACTGATTTCAAAGCACTTTATATAAAATAGGAATAAATTCAAATTCGAAAGCAAACAGTGTGCTATTTTTTAAATATTGTTAAATTTTTAATACAAATGTAACAATTTTCAATTGAATAATCTCCGAATAAACATTGATTAATATTTGTTAAAAGCGTATTTGGGATTGACATATTTGACTGATCTCAAGAATTCATTAAATTAGAAAAGTTCATTAAAAAAAAGAGATTGCTAACCTTCTTTTAATACCCTAATATATCCAATTCCTGGATAAATTAAAACCACCGCAAGTGAAAATTGTCCATTGACAATAAAGTGATCGTATTTGGTCCAAACTGTGAAAAACCTTTTATATTCATGACAATTTTAGACAATTTCTCCTATTGAAATCACGAAAATTTATTTACATGTGTAATTTTTTCTCGTATGTGTAATTTAGGTATGAGGATGTGTAGTTTATAATTTTCTTGGTGGCAACACTGACACATACTCACTAATTATTTTTTGTTTGTCTCTCTTATCTTTTACTGAGCTTCTATATACAACCGGCGTTCGTTTTCAGTTGTTTGTACTCGTATTCTTTATCTATATACCCTGCAGTCCATGAAACTAGTTCCGCGTTGCCGAATGTGTGTTTGCCTTTAAGAGTGAAGTTAGTTTTGCAAGCGTTAAATTTTCGTTTCTACTTTTAGTGACTCATTATGTTGTTTATTGTTATTTATTACTGCTTCACATCGACGATGCATTGACCCAATTAAAGAATCAATTGTCTCCATGAAAATAGTTCCCCATTTCCTTTTAACCACATCTGATAAAAATCCCTACGTGGTAAAATTTTAAATCCGTGTTTTGCGATCTACAATTTCCCACAGGTTTTCCATCGGATTAAGATCTGCCGATTGGACAGGCGACAAAAAAACACGTACATCATTGGATTATAACCTCTCGGTTACAACCCTAGAGGTGTGTTTAGGATTATTGACGTTCTGGCATATTTTTCTCAGCGTATGGCTACATAACATCGTTCAATCTATATGCGATTCCAGTCTTAATATCCTTTATGATAAGAATTGCATCCATATCTTGCCGTGACACCAGCCCCACACCATATTACTATCATCATCAAACTTTTCTATCTTATTTGTGTACTTGGGGTCCAGTCTTCCAGATTCATCCAAAAAGAGAACAGTATTCCATTACTGTCTCGACCAGTTCAAATCTTTTTTGGCAAATTGTATCCAAATTGTGTAAGTTTTTTTTAAGTAAAAGGTTTCTTACGCGAAGAACAGACTCTTTTGCCCTGCGGCAAACCTTTAGAAAACTAATTTTAAATTGTAGGTATATTATATTATAATCTTCCGGAAAGTCAGTTTTGTGAATTTCTTAAACTTTCTAGCTATTAAATTATCTTATAATTGAGAAAATTTTTCAAATGGTACTTTTGAAACTGCAGGGTACATATAGATTTTTATTGTAGCTATTTTCCTAGCACATGTATGTATGTGTATGGAAATTGTAAAAATACCAAAAAAGAAAAAAAGAAGTAATTTCACGTGCTAGTATTGGCACGTTTTTAAAACGTTTCAATGCCATTTTATGGTGGCATACTTTTAGGTGTAATTGAGAGAGAATAATTCTCATTTTATGTATTCATGCTCTTTAGAAACAACCGCAAATCGATAGGGTATGTTTTATTAACCCACTGTATGTTTGAGGGTTGGAAAACAGACATAATTTTTATAGTTTTACAGCCTGTATTTTTCTTTTTATAAAATAAATTCTAAACGAATGAGTTGAATTACAAACGAATACATAACAAATGTAGTTTTTACATATTAGATACAAGTGTTTATTTATTTTTCATATCGAGAGTCTTTGTTCAAAAGATGCCAACTATAATTATAGCCGAATATCTCATATAACCGATATAAATTTCATAGATAAATTCAAGTTTGTTAAATTTGAATGCTTAAAATTGCAGAAATTTACTACATTTGAATAGAAAATATAGTAAAATTCTGTATGTTTAAACATTTAAGTTTAACAAAAACACATTTATATATGTATAATGGGGTTATACTTCTTACCCCCATTAACACGAAGTCTGGTTATGCCTTAACTAATAGTTATACTGTTGGTTAAAATTATTTTTGTATGAAAACTGTCAGTATAACTATTAGTTAAAACATAACCAGGCTTCGTGTTACTGGGGGTTAGCATTGGGAAAACAATGGAAACTTTTAAACTTCTTCAGGAAAGAAGACTTATAACAAAAATAATATGTAAAAAAAACGATGTAAATAGATTATCAATAATCGAAAATTGGAAATAAGTTTTCGAACTGTTAGCCTCAGATCAAATGAACATGCCCCTACTCCTCGTAAATAAATTGCCAAAGAACATTTTACCTGATCGAGACAGAAATGGATACGTTCCCTTTTCGGATAAATCCTAATACAATTTAATAGACAGTGATGGGAGAAAGAAGGGTAAGAGACTGGAACCCAAGTACGCAAATAAGACAGTCAAGTTTGGCGGTGACAATATTATGGTATGGAGCTGTTTTTCAGTGCTAATTATGGGTCCAATTCATAATTGTATATAGAGAATTATGATTTATATGATTTTCTATAGAGAATCCTGTCACTGATATAAATAGACAACATAAATATCAAATGAAAGGCATTTCGAAGACTTTTACAAGGGCGTATATAACAAATTTCGGACCGATAAAGGTCAATTTCGGGAGAAAAAAAATGTTAACCCGATTTTTTTTACTGAATCATAGACAATATGAATTTCAAATAACTTTAACCTTTTTTAAGCAATTTTTGTCATTTATATCACATTTCAACGACAATTACGTACACAGTTTTTACAAAAACTGAAAATTTTTTATTTTTTCCCGAATTTTAGCGATACTACAGTTTGTGTGTCATTTTGACTCAAAGGAGATATAGGGTTAATGTCCAAATGATTTTTTTACTGTAATTTTCATTAATAACAATCAGCCCAATTATGAAAAAAATTCCCCGGGAGTTTTTTCCCTTTTATAATTTTTTCCTATTCAAATTCTATGTTAAAAAAACGAAAAGGGAAAAAACTCCAGGGGAATTTTTTTCATAATTGGGCTGAATAAATCTACATATTTCTGTAAAAGAATGCAGAATGTTAAGGAGTTTCACAAATTTATTTCATATAAATAGTTAAATTTTGCATATATCTGACCTTTGAACTCGATGTGCGTCCCGAACTCGATGTGTGTCCGATTTGGCTCAAATTTTCAGCACATAACTTTTAGACCTAGTATCAAACATTTTTTTCCATACAACTGATTGTCACTCTAATGTACATAGACAATATGAATTTCAAATAAAAGGCCTATGTAACGATATATATCAAATTCACACAATGGGTCAATTTCGGAAACAAAAATTTCAAAATGTTTTTTTCACCAAATCAAATTTTCACTTAAGAATTTTTTTCACAAACATTTTTTTAGATTCAATTTGTTTCGTCAAATATTTTTTAACCAAAAATTTTTTTCAATAAAATTAGCTTTTCATCAATTTTTTTAACCTAAATTTATTTCTTTTGTTTTTTTTTTCCCAGCAGACAGCATATTTTCAAGTATGTTTATGACTCTATAGAATAATATATCCATATTCGCCAAATAAAATTTTAAAATAAAAATTAAATATTTTTAGGTAAAAATTAAAAAAAAAAAAATTTAGTATTTCAATATAATTTGTTTTTAAAAATAGTTTTTTAAATTATATTAAAAAAAATTTGAAATTTATTAATTATAACAAAACTTTTTTTTATGAAAAAAAAAATCGGCTTTGTGCGCCGATTTACTCGATTTTAAATAGCAACCCAATCGGGTCTATAGCGGATATCGATGTATGAATCATGCATGTAACTTTTATTTAGGGATAGGGAAAGTTGATTTCAACATACAGACGGACATGGCTATATTGACTTCGTTATCTATAACGATCCAGAATATATACATATATACTTTGTGGGGTCGCAATTGAAAAATGCAGAAATTACAAACTTATATATACCCTAATTACTTATTAGTAATACGTTATTACTAATGGTGAACAGTATACAAATACAAAGTACTAAAGCTTTTCGAAAATAGGGGCCGCCATTTATTTACTCCTAAAACATTTTTAAGGCATGACACTTACATAACTCCTCTCTAATTTGGAATCCTTTGAAATTTAACTTGTACCGAAAGTTACTACTTTTTGCATGAATTGTATAGAACGGTTGATGATAATGGCCGAAAATTGAGCTGGGAGCAAATTTGTTTATTTTATTTTTTTTTATTTCACAAAAATTTAATAAATAATATAAATTTAATAATTTTTTTTTTTTTAGTTTTCAAAACTAAAGCAAAAGGTTGCCTACATAATTATAGCTACCGAAGGGTGGTTCAAAAAATATCAGTTAAACAAACTGTCAGGGCTAGGTATATTCGAATATATCGATACCTTAACATAGAAAGGCCCTAAGTCGTGTAGTTTTTGTAAGCCCAGATTTTCGTTTATTTCATATTTAGCCAAAAAAATCTCGACTTAAAAAAATACTAGTTAGGGCCTTTCTATATTAAGGTAACGATCAGCCCAATTATAAATAAAAATTTCCCGGGAGTTTTTCCCCTTTTCTCATTTTTCCTATTCAAATTCAATGGGAAAAAATTATTCTCTTTTCACAAATACGTGAGATACAATAACCCCTATCGTGAAAAATATGTGAAATTTATGTTGCCATGAAATATCCATTTCCCTCGAAGGGATAATTGCTATCGTGATATTCCCCTGAACCTTTCATTCAGAATTGTTGATTTTGTTCGCAACAGCCGTTTTTTTACAAAATTCCATCTAAAAATTTCACATGGGAAATTTTTTCATGGGAGAAGGGAACGTATTTCATGTGAAATATTGATTCGCGATAGGGGTGAATAACAAAATACATACTTTTTTGGCTCTCAGATACCTATCTACTTGTCATCTATGCCTGAAATATTTTCAAACCAGCACAAATTTTTGTTTTCGGATTGAGTTACGTAGTAATCGCCCAGTACACAATAAATGATTTCCCAATAATCAGAACACACAAATTTATAATATTTTTTAGGTACAATATATATTTTTTTATTTAAGTTTACGGAAACACTTTTCCCATAAACTAAGATTAAACTATTAAAATTTTTATAAAAAATGTTTACGTTTAATTAAATGTGTAATGGTAAATATAGAGGGGGTAAATAAATGATGTATATATGTACAATGAAATATAAATCTGTTCGCATTTAAAAAAAAAATATATAGAAATTGTATACAATTTAGTATTAGGAATTTAAAAAAAATATATGTAGTCAAAATAAAAATTTAGTCAAGTCAGCAAATAACACTACTCAGTGTCAGAACAGGCTATAAAGATCACATAGAGTATGGTAAGATTTTTCAATTTAAATACTTGTAAGAAAGAAAACTTCTGTTAAGACACCTTAAGAAGTGTAGGTCAAATAAGTATAAATTTTTAAAAAAAATTGTTAGGGGGTGGCATGAAAAATGAACTTATAATCCTAAAAACATAAAATATAATTAGACAAATAGATATAAGACTTATAGCAATAGCGTATTAGCAGGTGGAGATTGTTCTGTAGAAAGTGCGTAGAATATTTAGAAATCAGCATCTAAAGTAAAAACATTATCTAAACGTTGAGAAGTCACGCCTAACTTCTGATATTCACCCACTTTGCGTTCAAAGAAATTGGTTTTACCATCCAAAGAAATCATTTCCATAAAGGCGAAGGGATTCTTGGTGTTATAAATCTATATGAAGGAAAAATTAATATTATTAAAGACTAACTGGCAGGCATTTATTATTTGATAACTTACCTTTCCCACCTCCAATTCAACTAACAAACGATCAGCTACAAATTCAATATATTCCGACATCAATTTACAATTCATGCCAATCAAATTGACGGGCAAAGCTTCGGTTAAGAACTCTTGTTCAATTTTTACAGCTTCCGTTATTATTTCGGTTATTCTCTCACGGCTGGGACGTTGTATTAAATGTTTAAACATTAACACAGCAAAATCACAATGTAAACCCTCGTCACGAGAAATCAACTCATTTGAGAATGTAAGGCCAGGCATAAGACCACGTTTCTTTAGCCAAAATATCGAAGCAAAACTGCCACTGAAGAAAATGCCCTCCACAGCGGCAAATGCAATAATGCGTTCACCAAAATTGGCCGATTTTGAGCCAATCCAAGACATTGCCCAATCGGCCTTGCGCTTAACAGCTGGCATCGTTTCAATGGCATTAAAGAGATAATCGCGTTGTTCGCGATCTTTAATGTAGCTGTCGATCAAAATACTATACATTTCAGAGTGTACATTTTCCATGGCAATTTGGAAACCATAGAAACAGCGTGCCTCTGTAACTTGTACCTCTTGGGAAAAACGTTCAACAAGATTTTCATTGACAATACCATCGGAAGCAGCAAAGAAGGCCAGAACATGTGAGATAAAGTAACGCTCATTGTCGGTGAGTTTTTCCCAGTCCGAATTATCTTTAGAGAGATCTACTTCTTCTACAGTCCAAAAAGATGCTTCAGCCTAAGGGAAACATTTCAATAAATAAACAATTTTATAAGTTTTGTGTGGTATTATAAATAAGTTCATAACAATATGGTCAATCAATATAGTAAATTCAATGTTGTTTACAATGATTACCCTTCAAGGGCAAAATAAATTCCCTCAAATTGAGTTGCCGCACTGAAAGTAAATTTCACGTCTTTATTTTCACCCCTGTTTTTGATGGAAATATTTTTACAAAAACAAAATACATACATATTGTTTTCTGTAAAGTTTGTTGTAGAATTGGAACTACCTGTAAATAAATTTGCATTGGGCTCTACTGAATTAAAACCTGGACGGTATCAATTAACATTTATTTTCGAGAGTTATTGTATGTAAAATGTTAC
This sequence comes from Calliphora vicina, assembly GCF_958450345.1. Taxonomy (NCBI): domain Eukaryota; kingdom Metazoa; phylum Arthropoda; class Insecta; order Diptera; family Calliphoridae; genus Calliphora; species Calliphora vicina. The sequence goes on along the minus strand of NC_088784.1, from coordinate 95,297,074 downwards.
TTCCAAAAAATTGTGTTTTATATAAATTGTAAACTAATTAAGCGTATATTTTTTTATTTGAAATAAAAATATCGTATTCTTAATAAGAAACTCTTTTTCATTGAAATCTTGCTAACAAAAAAATTTTAATTATTTCACAATTAGTTCTAGGAAACTCATTTTAAAATTCGTGATTTACACAAATACCTGTTTTCTTAGAAAAAAGTGAATAAAGGCAACTCTCATCAATAAATAAAACATATGCCGGTCATATCAACACAAAACAGATGTAAAAAGCAAAAACTATTACTACTAATTTATACATAAAAAACGTGTTACATAAAAATCTTTAAATCTTGGAAAATTATTTATTTAATCTAAAAATAAAAGGTAAACAAATGTATGGGTCATCAAGTAATGCAAGATTAGAAGAAAACCCCGCCAAAAATATACTATGTAAATAAATGGAGGGAAATAAAAGTGAACATACAACTTTTTTTCTAATGACTAAATAACTCTACAAAAATGCTTGGTCCCACATACTTCCCCCTTTGTCAATAAACACTTCTGAAGTCAATAACATAGTAACAGATTCCCGCGCTTTTATTTTCTCTGTATACTACCAAAAAAAAAAAACACTTTAACGTCACCACTGCCACTACACTACCAACACTTGATACCACATTTTGTATAACATATAGAATAAAACATTTGATTCACTTCACTCACCTTCTTGTACATTTGCCAAATGTCCAGATATTGAATGGGGAATATGACAAAACGTCTAGGATTTTCCTTCAACAGTGGTTCAATGCTGGGGTCAAATGGCACTGCAGCTTTATTGGCCAAAGAAGTGCCTGCTCCATTCTTAGTTACTTCCATGCCACTACCATTTAATTCTTTAACATCTTGGTTTTTACCATTTGTTTGAATGTTGTTGTCCTCGCCAATGGATAGTTTACGTACCTTACCCACATTGACGGCAGTAAGGATTTTACGGGGACTCTAAAACAATAATAAAACACATATTTAATTGTTTTCCTTCAAAATATAACCATGAAATAGTTCAAAATATGTAAATACAATGTACTCGAAACAACTTACCTTTAATGAAAATTTATCCATGTTGTCAATAATGTTTTCCTTACCGGCCATCATTTTAGAATTTATTTGTTGTTCTTTTATTATAATTTATTAACTTGTGAAATACTTAATTGAATTGCTGTAATATTCTTTCTTCTATATTTATGTTTAATTTACAATTATTGTAATGTGTTCTCACTTCAGCGTTTTTCAATTGAATGACGCAGTGATTGCATTTCACTTAAATGTACTAAGAAGTGGCGGAAAATTAACGTAAATTTTGGCGGGATAGTGTTGCCACAACTTTATTTAGACATGTGTTTTTGGGCATTTGTTAAAGTGTTGTATTTTTTTAGTACTAAAGTAGTAAATTATGAAGATGACAATACCTCACTTTATTACTAACCATTTGATGGCATTTTTATCCATCTCGTATTATTAATTTAATAAAAAAGTTACTAAATTACTTGTATTTGGTAAAATATCTACATAAATTTTATTATTTTTGCACTAAATTATAAATTTGGTAAATTTTTCCTTGTCGTTTTTATCCCTAACAGTTGTAAAAAAGTAGTACTAGAAACACTCTGGCTCAACTGACTCCCGACAAATGCTTTACACACACACCATGTATTTCTTATGGGTTTGACAGGTTTGGAAACCCCCCATTTGCATTTACGTAAAACCCAATATAAACAAGGGTTATATTCAGTTGTGCCGAATCTTGTATACCCACCATTATTTCTGATATAGGGGTTATATCAAGGCGTATTTAACAAGGTGACAGCAGTGGCGAATTGAAATAAATATATGGAGTTTGACATAAATGCGTACTAACGAATATTTTTTATATATGTAGTTTGACATAATCGCTTGATATTTCTATAACCAGCTGTACTCCCGATGACACCTTATTAAATGCACCTTGGGTTATATGGTGGCTAGGTGGCTAGACCGCTCCCTACAAATTTGGCGGAAAGATTTAGGTTCATATAAAATTTCATTACGATATTAATTATTATAAAACAATTATGAATGTTGAAGTCATTTTCTGAGGGGGACCTTGATTGGGACTTTGGAAAAATGTTGCCCAATTTTCATCATACTTTACAGAATTAATTTGTGCAAAATTTTATGAGGATTGACGCACAATCAACATATGTATGACTGCTCAAACAGTATCAAGGCGAATTTATACAAAGTGGTGTCAGTCAAACAGCTGATTACTTATATTTCTAACAGAAGTCGAAGCTTATTTTTATATTTAAATATCTACATATTCTAATTCACAACACTGAAACTTGTAAACTTTACACATTACGCCTACGACTGTTTCGTACTATATTAAAGATAAAATGCAAACTGTTACTTTAATCTAGTACAAAACTGTCGTAGGCGTATGACGTTTACGCCAACCACGATAAGGGTGAATATTTCCTTTTGTTTTAAAATCCCATTTACTAAACATGCTTTGGAACATAAATAAAATTAATCTCCCTTATTGTGGGTGGTGTAGGCGTTTTACGCCATCGACAGTTTCGTACTAGATTAAAGAAATATGTTGCATTTATCTTTAACCGCCCCTACCGCGATTAGGGTGAATAATTAATAAGAATTAATAATATTGTTATCTTCACCACGTATAATATTACAGTGGCTCCCCCTATCGGAAAATTGTGTCACTTAAATGTCATTTTCATTTTTGACATTTGCAGAATATACATATACGTACATTTTTCTGTAGCTGTGTGCGTGTTTCTTGTTCAAAAAGGTGTGCTCGCATTACGTCTTTTGCAGAAATTTACGTCTGTGCTGAAGAATTATTTTGCGTTTGAAGAAAAACAATATTTCTTTCGGAGTATTATTGCAAACTAAATTAACAAAATTTAATTAAACAGTGCATATAGGAAATTATAACTGGGTAAGTACACAATTACTAAAAAAATGAAAACCATCTGAAATTATGAAGTGATAAGACGAAAAAAAAAATCGCAAATAAAATTAAACTCGGTGAAAAATTAACTATTTCGCTCTTACGCCAATTCGAATGGGGTAAAGAAAGAAAGAGATAAACGACAACTATAAAAAGAATGCTGTATTTAAGAAAATTAGTGTGGGAATTCTTTCTATGCCGGAATTTGTGTAATTGTTTCTCGTTAATTCTATTTACAATGACATGCATTTAACGAAATAACTATTTTCTATATTAGAAATGTATGTTGTATATTATGAAGATATTCTTATTGGCTGCTTGTATTCATTTCTCATATTTTATTCTATACATTTTTTTTTGTATATTGGCGACGCGATGACGTAATTTTCTATACAAATTTGCCGATGACTTATTCTTGTTAAACTGTGTTGCCATCTCTAATTTTTCATTTGTTTTTTTTTTTCTTATTTGCTTTTTCTCTGCTCGTTTTTTCGTGTTGTTTGGAGAATGTGTATGTGTGTGTTGTTGCGTGCAGAATGGCAGAGTTGTTACAATTGTTGATATTCAAACCTTTTTTTTTATTAACACTTGCAAAACCGGATGAGATACTAATATGGTCCGGCTGACTGCCGATTGGGCTGTCCAATGCACTCTGCATTTAATTAATATTATATTGAAAAAGGCATTTTGTGTGTGAATTAAGGAAACATTAATTTTTGGATACAATTCAATTTATATGTATGTATATGCAATTGACAATTTATTGTACATGCTTTCAAATCCATAAGACTAATTCTTAATTAAACTCTTTGCCAAGGAATTTGTTATGGATTCAGCCATGAGTTCCGCACCATTTCCTTAACACATCGATTCTGCTGATCTATAAAGAAATACTCATTTAATACCTAAAAACCGCAAACAATCCCAAAATTTAAATAATGAGCTATTATTACACTGATCTTGTAGAGATGTAATTCATTCAATGAATTTTGTTACTTGAAAACTGAAATTATCTCAGTTGTTAGATTCATAAAAGAACTCAAAAAAAGGTAATAACTAAAAAAAATTCCGATTCGCCTGGGATGTAATGAGAACGTTAGTCTCATAAAATTAAAGACTTCAATAATACGTTAATTTTTTTTATAAATCCAATGATCATTGATCCTGACCATTCCTCATTGTCAAATATTTTTCTGTTGCTAATAACGAATAAATATGGATATTATCGAATACGTAATACGATTGGCAACAAATTACAACGAATCTGTTTTATCTATGCAGAAATAATACTGTAACCATAGATAATTATACATAGAGACGAGATACTCCGTATTGTCAAACAAAAATACAACAAATCATATGTTTGATACAACAACAAAACATTTTTTACAATTATGTCTCGTCTCTATGTTACCCTATGGCTTTACTTTTAAGAATAACACTAACTGAAATCGTCTCAGTTATCAACTCAAACAGAACCCGGATAATCAAAATAAAACTTTTTTTAAAACTTCAATAACTTATGTTTGCTATTGTTATCCAAGTACTTTTCCATTATTTTCTAACTTTAAAGCCTTAATAAATCACAATACCACCCATCCAATTATTTAGTTAGTCTAAGCAAATATAGAACACGTAGGTACGTTAAAAAAAACTACTTCCCATTTCAAGATTCTACCTTTTTGGAAAAATATTTTTTTAAAGAATTAAAAAAAAGTAATCCATGTTTCGCTTATCAGTTTCAGATTAGATTTACACCCTTTCCTATCACATAAAAACTCTTATCAGTCAGTTCACTTTAACTTATATCATTTTCCGTATTTTATATTTTAGAACTTGTCACAATTGAATAATCACTTTAGAAAACAACTAAACTTATTATTAAATGAATATACATAATAATATACGAGTAATACATTAAATAATTTAAGTTGTTTTTAATAAGAAATGAAGCATTGTTACACTTAGAAAGGAGTAAAACGTATAAGTTAGAATATACCTATACAAATAAATAATTTATCACGCCAATGTATTTATTTATTAAATATCTTTTGATTTATGTATTTATAAATATTAAAAAAAATCAAACATACATATTTATAAACAAATTTTCAAATAGCATAATGTAGAGGAAGGTTTCTTTTCATAGGTTTCAATTATTCGACAACAATTATTTTTGACAAACCAATAATATGTTGAAATCTATCAGGAGCTATTTTATTTTATACACTTGTTCTGTGTAATATAAAACTAATTTATAAATAAAAACTAAAATTAATCGGTTTTATTCGGATTAAAGGCGAGTTTTGCAATTAAAAAAAAAAGAATAGAAAAAACACTATAATACGATTATAATGATAGAAATTGTTAGTTACTTTGAAATGTTTAAAGCAAATATTTACAAATTTCCAAACTAAAAAGTTATCAAGAAAAAATAAAAAATATGTATATGTACTACGTTTTTGGGGTATATTAAATAAATATTTACAAGGTCATAAACAAATAAAACGTACGACATATTGAATTTTTTTTTTTTTTTGATGAAATGAATATTAAATAAGTGTGAGGTATTAAAAATTAATCGTCTGCAAAATCGTTAATAATTTAATATTAACACAGTAATGAGTACAATAGAAAATTTTGACAGGAAATTACTTAACATTTAGTTGTTAATTTTGTTAAAAAATGCTTTCAATCAATGTATTAACATATATTTAATCATTTACGATCTTAAATCTTATTTAATTCAAATTAAAAGTTATATTTTCATAAAATTTAACATTGTCTGGTTATATTTTCATAAAATTTAACATTGTCTGGAAAAGAAATTTATAAGTTCTTATAATAATTACATATGAATGCATAGTATTGACAAACGTGTTTTTAATAAATATTTTATTTTATTTTCTATTGTGCTTTTATTTTAGTGTTACACCTCAGTGGTTGAAAATACAATGTAAACTTTTTCAAATGTTTGTTCAATATGTCTAAGGGCCATTATTACAACTTGCCATTATGTTCGAAATAGTAAAAGGTAACTTTAAGCAATAGAAAAAGGTACCCTTAAAGTTAACTTTTACTATTTCGAACATAAAGGCAAGTTGTAATAATGGCCCTAAATCCAAAAATATTTACTTCTGTTTACTTATATTAACAAGAAAAAATAAGAACATTATTAATTGAATTCTGTAAATAGAAAACAAACTAAATAGTATTCCAACAATAGTAACTTAGATGTAATTTTTACAAAAATAGCCTAGCCCTATAGTGTAAGAAGTTTTTGGATATCCCTTGTTTTTTTTATTACTGCTTCACATTGACAATAGCTGAGGTTATAAAGATAGGCAATTACAATTGGTCCATGTTCTGGTTCCTCAAATCAGGTCCTTCACTTGTCGGTGGGCGATTCGGTGTCGAACCATCCCGATGATCGAATAAACGAATCCATTATTCATTTATTTCTGTAATATTAAGCCTAAATGGCCAAAATAACAATATTATACCTGAGGTGAAAAAATAAAATAAAACTATCATAACGATATTACAATTCTTGATAATACAAATTAATTATAAAATGTTAGTTAATATATACATATCAAATTAAAGATTTGTGGCTCGACAGCCGCAATTCCAAAATTTTTAAACGAAAAACATTATTGGATTGAAAAAAATATGAAAGGAATAAGGTAAAATATTCCACAGAGGAAGATGTAGAAATTATGGATATACGAATTTGTGGATTTCAAGTGGATCGTGAGAATGTAAATGATCTATAGAAGTGGTCTTTCAAATTTGATTATATTGTAAAATTAAAATCATATTTCGATACTTAATAAATATTCAAATATCCAACCTCGATAGATCCGCAAGGTCAAGCAGAAAAGAGCTACTCATTGTCAAAATCCAATTCCCCGATAAAGCAAGACAGAGACTGTCTTATTTGTGTACTAGGGGTACAGTATTTTTTCCCTTCGGCCGACTTACATACATATGTATGTTCACACATCACTGCCTCACTTTCTTTGTATAGAAATGGAATACAAGATCAGCATCATTTGCCCTGCTGCTAACAGTTCTAGAACTAATTTCCAATTTTAGATTATTCAACATGTTTGGGAATTTTCCTCACAAATTTTGAGTTTTTACAGTTCAAGTCTTACGAACATTTTTATAATTTTTTGAACAGCACTTTTATTAATTGATTATTTATCATCAACCTTAAAAAGTCGAGCGATTCTTAACGCAACCGTGTAAACTTTGATAATGTTTCATATCGCAAAATGTATGAAAAAGTAAAAACAGGCAGTAGCTAAGATTTTTTAAATTTTAACTACGCGCTTGCTTTGTCTTGATAAAGATATGACTGCATTGCATATAGATGTTTTGGAATTCACCCATATTTGTTTTGTTTCAATCCAGCACTAAAATCGTTTATAATTTTGGTTTTTAAGTTTTCGCAAATCTCAAATCTAATCATTTTTACTAACTATTTCAAAAACTTATTAAGCGAAATTAAAAAATAACGTTTTCTAAATATTATTTTTGTTTTAGTCTCGTTTTTTGCAGAAGTTTAAACGTTTCCATTGTTTTGCCATTGCTATATTTCTTAGCTCATTCTAAAATGATTTTTTTTTTAAGTTTTACTATATTTTAATAAAAAACTTTGTAAATTTGAATTTATCTTAGAAATATTCATATATATTTGCTTTGAAAAATCATGTTGTTGAAAATTTAATTACGAAATTATCGAAATTATTATCACACGCTGTGGGAATTTTGGACATAATATTACTGAAATAAATTAATAAATTAAATGAAAATATTTATTATTAATTATTTATATTTCTAGTATGTATGTATTCGCTTTATTGATTAGAACTCGTATTGCAACATTTTTCCGGGGTAAGACTAATTTGAGAATACATATTACATGCAGAGCTTCCAATTAGTTAATTCAATTTAAGCTTAATTCAAGGAAGATTTTTTTTTTAGCAAATCATTCCATAAAACCATTACCAACATCACAAAAGCTTTTATTTAAATGGAATTCATAAAAAAGTTAATTCTACCTTTGAATGATTACATTTTTGTTAATTCAAATCTACTTGTAATGCAAATTGAATGAAAATATTTCTTCTTCATTCAGTTAAGTTTTTGTTTTACAAAATTAATTGAAAAAAAATTTACTTAAGACTTTTTGTAATAGATTTGAATTGAAGAAAATTTTAAGCATTCAATATATTTTATTATGCTATTCTGTAATAAATTTGAATTAAAGAAATATTTAATAATTCAGTAAGGAATTATTTCTAAAGATACGTTTGATGTACTAAGGAATTATGCCTAAGAATCGTAATGTAATGATTAAGAGAACAAATTTAATTAGATTTTGAAAATTGAATTAAGAATTAATTCTTTTGAACCTTGGATTATATAGGTATGTACATAACTAAAATAATGTCTTCTCCATATTTATTAATTCATTTATACTATTTGTTTCTTCTTGTTTGTGTTTATTTTCTTATATTTTTAATATGTTTTGTTTGTTTTCCTATTTACACTGGGTATCAATAGATTATTGTATATTTGTTTGCTTTCCTTTTCTATTCTTTCTTTTCTATTCATCTTCTTGGTTGGTTTTAGTTTTTCATTTCAAAACTATCTGGTGTAAATTGCTGTATGTATGTATCATTCATTCATTCGGTTTTTCCATGAACTCTTCGTGGCTTTTATGGGAATTGCAATTTGACTTGTACGGGTACAAAATTGCTGCTGCAGCGGCTACAGCAATATGACTATGACGACTAGTACCAACCAATAATTGTTTGTATTACAATATACTCATCCTAGCCAACATTAAGTATCTGTTGTAACTGTCGGTATGTTTAATCTATGTGTGTGTATTGACTGCCTGGCTGGTGTTTGTCAGTTTTGCCGTTACCAAGTGTGATGATGCATTATAAATTTCCAATGTCACGTGGTATTTCTTTTTTTCTTGCACATTCCACTTCAAAGTGTTTCTTTCATAAACTACTACTAATAATTTCACTTTAAACATAACACAAAATTTAGAAAGACTAAAAGAGAGAATACTAAATTTAATCGATTTATATTTCGTTACTTTTTTTTAAATACCTTTTCATGTTTTCTTAACTTATCAGATATTAAGAAAAAAAAAAACGAAAATGAAAACGTTCTTTTCACTTGTACTATTTGAGATAAAGGGAACAAACACAATTTTTCATAAAAGCGTAGTTTATTGTATCAGTTATAATTTTTCAATGATGCTAACTTTTTGAAAATAATAAAAGTTTTAAATAAAATAAATGAAGAAAAACTAAACGTTAATTCTAAGTCGAATGACATTTTTGGTATTCGTTTACTTTGCCTTTTCGTTTAAAGAAGAAAATTCTATTTCAGCAATTACATTGAAAGCGATAGGCCATATTAGTTGAATAAACAAGGAACTTCTCTTTTGATATGTTTTCGTAAGTAAAACTATTTTATTTCTCTAATCTCTCTCCTACGATGTAAACTAATGGGTCGATTATGTATGTTAACCGAACTTCAGTTGCGTGTTGCCAGAAGGCAATCACAAATTTCTTGTTGCCAATTTAGCAACAGAAAATGATAGCTGTCAGAAGTTCGGTTGCCATCCCTAATCGACCCATAATATTTTCATGGCAGGATATTAAAACAAAAACCATAAATCCACTGTGTCAAATATTAAAGTAAAAAATACTCTTTTTTCAAAACACGAAAACGTACAGGAAAAATTACAACAGTGTTAAAGTTTCCATCACTGCTTCCATTGAAAGCGTCAGTGAGAGAGGCCTTTTTAAACTTTCATACTCTTTTTATTTTTTGTACTGTATTATACTCTTTGTTGAATACATTTTCTCATTTTAACTTTTTTTATCAAAGCGAATTTATACCAGGAGGTGGCAGTGGCGAATTCAGGCAAATACGAGCAAATTCATTAATGTCAAACTCCATATGAATTCGCCCTATACCTTGTTTTTTATTGGCTACAATATTAAAAGCTTAAATTTTTAAATATTATTAATTTGAAATGTGTATATTAGCCTTTTATAGGTTAATTAATTATATTAAATACGGATAATGGAGTATTTAATATAATGGAGACTTTAATACTTCTTCTTTTCCAATGTTTGTTGCCAAATACTAAAAATACCGATTAAGTTCAATTATAATTCAATATTGGAATTTTGAATTCTTGAAATTTGTATGATTAAATGTAAAATGTTCATAATATATGGCAAAATACGAAATATATAGAATTATTCAATAAATATATTCAAAAATATGCATTCATAATGAAATAATATGATGAAAAAATATTTTTAACCCGAATTTTTAATTTCACCAAAAAAATTTAAAAAAAAAAATTTAAAAACAACTGGAAAAATAATAAATTTTGTTTACCTAAATATATTTAAAATTTGTATTTTGAAGTATAATTTGGTGAAGGGTATATAAGATTCGGCACAGCCGAATATAGCTCTCTTACTTGCTTCATATTTATTTGTCCAATTGTTTTGAGTATCAATATCTAAACGATTTTGTTTCGGCTCACAGAGTTTAAACATCTCTTAAAATTTATCCAGCCTTTTCCCTCTTCACCCGGCTTTCAGCTAAACATAGGCTAATAAAATATGTTGAATGATTCAAACTTTCTTTTATTAAAATCTATTCCAAACAGGCATAAGTAAATTTTTTCAATTCATTTTGTTAATGATTTACAACAAAACAAATTGAATGAAGAAAATATATTTTAATTCAATTTGTATTAGATTCGAATTAACAAAAATTTAATAAATTCTGTTGAATTAATTAATTCCATTATGAAACAAAATAATTAGATTTTGGGAATAGATTGAATTCCGAATTAAGATTTTAGTGAATTAAGCTCAAATTGAATTAATTAATTATGTGATCTTAACTTTAGATTTGAGCATGTCATTCAAATAAGAATTATTTCAGTTTGCATTTTTAATGATTGCTCAGTATGGAATATCGAATTGGAATAATTCTAATACATACTATTTATTTAAAAAATAAAAAATATATAAATGAATGTTAATAACTTCACAAAGTATTGAATAATAAAAAAAATAAATGTATGAACACTTAAATGAATTTGTATACAATCGCATTAAAATGTCATTTAAAACGGTTACATTTTAGTTAAAAATCCGCTAAATAGACATTGCCGACTAAATCTCACTAAAGTGACAATAAATGGTATTGCCAGTTTTAAATATAAAAAGCGCATGTTATTAAAAATGTCTCTCTCTCGCACTTACTCTTCAAAATCCCCCTAAATGAGAGATGAAATGAAAAGAGTATCTATAAAATTTGTCCAATTACCTAAGTTTTAGTTGCTAACCATAGTTTTCAGATACTTTTTTCCCATTACAGATATTTGAATGTCTCTACACTTGCATTGTAGAGACAAAAAAATTTCAAGTCAGAGAGGAATTTTCTCCGTATTTCAGTTGATGTGTGAGATTCGCTCAAATAAATGTATGTACTTTGGTTGAACAGTTTTTTTAGATGAATTTTTATTTTTTTTGTGGAAATCGAACAAAAAAATTACTGAGTTCTTATTGTCGCTTTTAGTCGTTTGTCTTCGTTGTATTGGTTGTAGTCGTCGTCGTCATTTCAATTGAAGCAAAAGTAAGTAAAAAAATTCCCAACTAAAAAAAAATATATTTTTTTACTCACTTTGACATACAAAAAAAATGTGGAAATAATTAAATATAATGAATAATAAAATATAAATAATTATAAACTTTACACAAACAGAAAAGTAAATTAATTAATTAATAAATAAATGTACTATAAAAAGACTTTTTTTGTTAAAAAGCTGCGGTGATAATTAGAATTGAAAAAAAGTGCAAAGAAATAATAAAAATCGAAAATAAATTCTTGCCACACGACCTGAGCCTCCTAGTGACTCGTTTACGTCGGCCGATCGATAAAAATACTACGCAAAAAGATTTTTTCATGGTTGTAAAAAGAACAAAATAATTTAAAATTTACTAGAATTCTATAAAAGCGGTGGTGTGTGTGTGTGTATGTGAGCGGTACTAGAAATAAAAATATTAATTTTTATTAATACAAAAACATATTTTAAGAAAAATATTATTAATATGCCCCAAACGGATAAATCAATTAATAAATTTTTAAATATTTTTTTTTATAGTTTTTTTTTTAACAAAAAAAAAAATGTGACTGTTTAAAATATTGAAAAATATATATATGTATATAAGTATGTCTGAAATTATCTCTATATGTATGAGGAGGTATTTATTATTTGGTAGCTGTGTGTATTTCATATCTACTCATTCATCTATACATTTTACGAGTATGAGTATCTGTGTGTGTTTGTGTGATTTTTCTTGCCAATGTATTGGTACAAGTTTTGCGTTTTGTACTCTTAATGTGTATGTGTGAGTGTGTGTGTGTATACTTCTATATCGTTTGATCCATCTATCCATCCAATCTATGTGCTGCTACACTTCTATGCTGTATTTCCAACTAGGTTGCCAACCTCCACCTTTAGTTTTCTTTCATTCGTCCGTTATGGGGATTTTAATATTGAAATTGAAGATATAGATAGATATAAACAGGAGACAACATGTCTAGAACGTAAAATTTATGCGGAATTTTAGTGCCAATACATATATTTCTTGTATTCAGATTAAATCCATTAATCTTGTTTATTGTCCTTTCTTGGTTGCTGAAAGGAAATAAAATCAATTTAAGATCCTATTTGTTTATTAGAAGAACTCCATAATTTGTCTTGGCAATTCTTAATTAATTTGTTTAAGCAGTTTTGTAAACGTTGTTAAAGTAAAGAATGCTTCAACACTTATCCCAGTTCGACATTTTTTATATCGAAGTCTCTTATTCAAATAGGCCTACATGCAGCCATATCTATACCGCGGATAGCCCTTAATGAATATAACCTAGGAAACCTATAACTAGGACTAGGAAACCTATAACTAAGACTAGGAAACTGACTCACCCTTCTTTTCGTTAGGATACTCTCAAAAGAATGTTACTATTACATATTTTACTTATCGAGATAAGTCGAGAGGAAGGAAGGGTGAGTCAGTTTCCTAGCAGGTTCAATGGTTTCTCCGGCAGCATTTCCCCATCTATTCACGAACTACACAGTTTAAATATTACTTACTTATCTATAGGCCGATTGTTTACTATGTATGTTAGGGTCAGCCACTCGTTAAGCAGCTCACTTGGGTCCATTCAAAACTGATCTTATTGTGATAAACTATGTTTACAGTGCAGCTAAAATTCAAAAAAATGTTCTATCAGAACGCAATAGAGAAAGTTTTTATTTGCTAGATGTTATACGGAAATTATAGATACCTTTTCCTAAACCAACAATTCTATCAATAAGTTCTCCGATTTTCTTTATAACTGGCACTAGGTATAAAGTTTTATTAGTTTTAGTCTTTCAAATTATTTCCATTTGGCAATATGCGTGTGCATGAGAGTATAAACAAATGCTGTCGCTATTTTTTAAATGAAATTTTGATTTACTTCTTTTACATACTGTTCGTTTACTTTATATGTATGTAGATTTTACTAGTTTTGAAAATTTTTAATTCCTTAAAATCTTTATTTCGAATTAAAAAAATGTCTGGCATTCATTCCCTAAATCCATCAAATCATAAACTAATTCTTTAGCTTCATTCAATGGCTTTTATTTAAATATAATTTATTCATAATGGAATTAATTCATAATAGAGTTCATTCAACCTTTGAATGAATAAATTATTATTAATTCAAATCTAATACAAATTAAATTAAAATATTTTTTCTTCACTCAATTTAATTTTGCATTTAATGATTTACAATTTGTCTAAAGCCTATTTGTAATAGATTTGAAATGAAGAAAAAATTTAATAATTTTGTACAATTTTATTAAGCTTGTTTCTAATGGATTTGAATTAAAGGAAACTTTAATGATTCAATAAGGAATTAGTACTATAAAGAATGAATTCTTATTGGAAATGAATTCAATACGTTTGGAGCACTAAGAAATTAAGACAATAAATTAATTACTGCTGAAGGGTTTGATAGAATTGTTAATTTGATTTTGAATGAACAAAATCCAACTAAAGCTGATAAATTTAAAACAAAATCGATCGAAATGTGTGATCTTGTCACAGATCGATCGATTTTTATCACATGCCTGTAAATCTTTTGGGAATTAACAAAATTAAAATGAATTTGAAGATGTTAAAACAAAATCGATTGAAATAATTACGGAATTGAAACCATTCTGAACTAAATGTGTAAGAGATCTTGCCGCAGATTGCAGTTTCATATCCAATACTTTTGGGAAATTGTGGGGAATAAAAAAAATGCATTTTTCAAAGTTTTTTTTTTTAGAAACGGCATCCCTATTTGCTTTATATTGTTGAATATTTCAATGTATTGGCATTTTTCTAATTATGTGTTTGTGTGTGTATTGTATTATTTTCTTACGGTCTTAACGATTTTTTGCGCATGCTTTTTCTAATATTTCTTCAATAATTTTTACATTGGGTGTAGTAACTAGTGCTGGCTGCATACTTTTTGTAGCAGCAGTTCAAAATAGTACATATTAAAAACTGGGAGTATTTAGTTAAGTACCAAAATAGTACTTTTTATAAAGTTTATTTTTCAATAAAATAAGCTTATTTGAGGTACTTTAGTATGTATATTAAAAAGGAATGAAGATTTAGTTCTTTATTATTATCCTTGCCTTTCCCTTTTCTTTTTATGTATGGAAGTACAATAATTAAAATAATGCATTTACAAATAATTTGTTATTCTAATTATGGGAAAATGAGTGTACAATTATTTGTACTCTCTCTAATCTGTTTAGAATTGTTTTAACGTTTGTCATTTGTTTGAAAGCTATTTTTCAAATTATTTTTGATTTTGTTTTTGCAAAATCATTTTAATATATTCCGCATTATACACATAAATATCTCTAATATGTATATATTACTCTATAAGCTAAACCCGACGGCATGACGCATATTTTTTCCATTTAATTTATTTCGTTTTTTTGTTTGTTTGGTTTAGTTTGTTTCTTGTATTTGTTTTATGCGGAGAAGAAGAATGAATGAATATTTTTTTATAGTATAAAATTTCGTTGAACTATTTTTTGTTATTATTTCTTTAGTTTGAAATAACGGTTTGCTTATTTAAATGCTAAAAAATATGGCTAGTTTATAACTAATTTAAACATTTTGTTGAAAAGTGTTTTCAAAATTGTTGGTATTCTTTCTTTTTTTTTATTTATTTTTTTTTTCATTACTTTGGTATGTGGATTTTGCCAATTGACCTAAAAACTAACGGCGCCAAAATTTCTGATGTCATTCTCAGTCAACTAAAAAAAATAAATAAAATATAAATAAAATGTTTAAAATGCAGCACAATGCGGGTGCATTTTTGTGCTTTTTCTTTACACATGTTTTTATCTCAGAAAATACAACGTAAGAAAAAAGTGAATGGAATAATAATTAAAGAAACATAATAAGAATGAAACTTAAAGGGTCAATGTTGTTGTTGTTTTCTCTTATTTCATTTCCACCTTTCGTTATCGTGTTTTTGCTGTTTTTCTTTTCCAACACCTGAACACAGTATTTAGCAAAAACAACAACAAAATGTGATCTTGAACATGTACAAGTAGGTACTTACTACACACGCGTTTTGTGTTTAATTAAAGCACGCGTTTTATTTTTTCACTCAACTACAAAACTACATTCTGTTCTACGAGAGAATGTTATTTTTATTTCTTTATGATTCACAATTTTATGCTCATAAAAACATACATACATTTCCACTTCTACGATCTCCCCCCCCCCCAAACACCTTTCTCATACATATAAAAACTAGTATTGAAATTTCACACATTCAGTAATTTGAAAACAAAAAATTTATTTAAAATAGCCGGCATTTTTATAATCCCAATTTCTGGTTCATTGCCTGTTAATGATCAGAATTTGAAAAGGTTTAAAAAAACACAGAAATATTTAACATTTTCAATGATTGTTTACAGAATGACCTCCCCACCCTCAAAATCAATTAGAAAATCACTTTTACTTACTTCATTTTGTGTATTTATTTATGTTTGACATTGTAAATGATCATCATGTTTAATATCACTCTCGTTCTCTCTCTACCTCAGCATTGCCAGATGATTTTGAATCATCTTTAAAATAAAAAAAAAAACAAAATTCATCAAATCAAACATTATTTGATAAAAATTCATTATTTAAATTCTGTTCGCTCAATAAATTTTGTTTTTTTTTCTCACTACAATATGTGAGGGTGGGTGTGTCATTAATGAGAGGAGGGAGCCCTTTTAATAAACAATAAAACATTTATATAAACAAAAATATCAAGTTTAAATACTGTATATAAATACAATGAGATACAGAACAGAAGTACGAATTAATTCACTGAAATCTTAATTCGGAATTTAAAAATATCAGACATTCATTCCATAAATCAATTATGTACCAACATCGAATTCTTTAGCTTCATTGAACTACTCTTATTTAAATAGAATTCATTCATCGTTGAATTAATTCATAACAGAATTCATTCAACCTTTGAATGATTAAATTTTAGTTAATTCAAATCTATTACAAATTGAATTAAAATATATTTTCTTCATTTAATTAGTTTTTCTTTTTAATCATTTACAAAATGAATTGAAAATAAATTTACGTAGACGTAATTGATTTGAATTTAAGAAAATTTTTATCATTCAACATATTTTATTAAGCTATTTTGTAATGGATTTGAATTAAAGTAAACTTGCATTATTCAATACGGTATTAATTATATAAATAATGAATTCTTAAAGGAATAAATTCAATACTTGTGGAATACTAAGGAATTAAGCCATCGAATTAATTCGGGATGAATTCATTAACGGGGAATGGTTAAGATATACATTTAAATTTTGTTATTAAAATTGAATTAAGGATATTTACAATTATTTTTGCAATTTTTTTTATTATTGTTCCACTTTTTTTTGACAAATATTGTCAACATAATCTGAATGTTTCTAATAAAGAATGTTGAAATTATTTGTTTGTTTTCTCTTTTGTTTAGAGATCATTAACCAATAATAGTGATATTGAAAATTGCTTTTATAAAAACACACACACATATACATAAATATTTGCTTATAAAACATTGCAGCAACAATTAAACAATACAAAGGAAACATATAGAGAGAGATATACATTACAACAAATCAAAATCAATCAAGTGTAGATGAAAAACAATCTTGACATATTGATAGAAAGAAGATGATCGATATAAAACAGAATTTTCAACAAAATGGAATGTATCTAGAGAACAGCATACATAGTATCTCTTTAATAAAAATCTAGAGTGTGGTGGGGAATAAAAACTATAAAAATATAAGCAAGATGAAAATAATAAATTCAAGGAAAAAGAGATGTCAATAATAGCATGAAATAAGTATTTTCCAAAATGCATTTTTGACAAACCTTGCATAAATGTGCATTATCGGGAATTTGATTATGAACTTTATGACGGATATGTCAGTTTCTAACATATCGAAATATTTAAAGGAAATTCTAAAGCGATCTATCATATGCCTATCCATTTGTCTAACTGTTGATATCACTATAGTTCCTAAACGAGAGAAACGTTTAGAAATGATTGATAGGAAAAATGGGCGAAACCAATAAATTACAATTAAATGTTTGTTTAGAGTTGGTTATACAAGATTCGGCAAACAATTAAATGTAAAAGACGTGAAACAAAAATAGTACTTTCCGATACTTTGTTAAGAGTTATGCAGAAACCAATACAATTAGTAAACAAAAAAGTACACTACTGCTGAAAACACTGTCTAGAAATATGGATATTCCATCTTCGAAAGCAATTTTAATTAGACAAATTTGAATTCGTTTCTATTTATTTTCGTACTGCATTATATTGAGTGAGCACACAAATCATTATTATACATATAGACTCAAACAATAATAACCACTATAACAATAAAGGCGGAAACGTTAAATTTAAATTATTGTGTTTTTTGTATTTTACCACCAAAACTTATTTATGTAAGAAACGTAAAAAAAAATTTAAATAATTCTAAATTCTATTCACATTTAATCACTGAAGAGCAGATATGAAATAATGATGATCTAATATTTTGTTTAATTTTAAAAATTTGTTATTCCAATTAATAAAACGTAATCACACTTCACTTTTATGCGTTCTCTTCAAAATGTTGTAATATTGTCGAATGCAACGTCAAAAATTTCACAATAATTAATTCAAATTCCAACAAAATATTCAAGTGCTAGAATTTTTGGGGCTTTGGTGCTTATTGAGATTAAATATGAAAATTAAAAAGAAAATACTCGAATCAAAATCCAGTTCAAAGCTTTTTCATCAAACTCTTTGTGTAGGGTAGGGATGATAAATGGGACAGAAATTTTCAATCCCGTGATTCGGGATTTTATAAATGTTAAATCATCACATTCCATTAATGCATTAGCACGAATTAATTCGATTCATTCCTTTGAGAATTCATTATTTATATAATTAATTTCTTATTGAATCATTCAAGTTTTTTTGTAATTAAAATCCATTACAAAATAGCCTTACAAAATTTATTGAATGATTAAATTTTTCTTCAATACGAATCTATTACAAAAAGGCTACTTTTTCAATCTTGTTTAATTTATTAAAAGCACAACAAAAAATAAACTAAATGAAGAATAAATATTATTTTCATTCAATTTTAATTTGTTTGAAATAATTAAAACTTAATCATTCAAAGGTTGAATGAATTCTGTTATATTAATTCCATTATTAATTAATTTAACAACGAATGAATTCTATTCAAATAAATGCCTATGAATGAAGAATGATGGATTTAGGGAATGAATTGCTTTTTAATATTGAATTAAGATTTTAGTGAATTAAGCTCAAATTTAATCAATTAATTCGAAGCATTGAATATAAATATGTTTGTATTAATCAATTTAGGAAGCTGGCGAAAAACATCGTTCAGAGATAACTCGAAATTATTAATAAACTAGTGTATATGCCTGTCAATACCAGGGATACATAATTGAATTTTAAAAATCTGGCTCCGTTTGGATTGTTCCTATAAGTTTCCCGAATTTTAACATTCTGGGCTAATTAGGAGCATCAGACATCTCCCAAAATATCAATAATCTCGGAGATAGCCGGGATTTATACCAAATATTTGGGATTTGTTAAACCCTAATCGATTTAAGGATGGTTGAAATGGGGTTTTCTGATGTCCCTGTATTGGTTGAATATATAAATTGGCGACTTTAAAGAGAAGCGTAAGATACCGTTACCGAAATACTTACTTTACTTGTAAAATACCGTTACTCTTATTCTATAAATTATGAATAAACGTATTTTTGTTTTCCGCTACCGTTACCGATAACCTAGAAAAGAAATAATTCTAATTATGAAAACACAATTTTTGTTATCCATTACCGTAAACGCTAATCTAACGTTACCCATATCGTTACCGAAATACTGGCAATTACAGTTACCACTTAATACTGTTTTTTTCTATTCTATAAATAATTATGAAAATACATCATTGTCGTTACCGCTAAGATACCGTTACCGTAATACTGGCAATTACCGTTATAGAATAACTAATTCTAATATCAGTTTTCAAATCGGTAGCCATCTTTGAAAAGAAGTAAAGCCGAAACTTTAGACACAGCCGCCGCAATATAACAGTCCAGCAGCTGCAACCGCAGAAAATTTAAGTCGGCTTGTTTCTCTGGTGGGTGGGAGATGAAATCAAAATGATAAAAATAACTTCATAAGTATTTTGTGCCTGTGTAAATTTGATGCTCATAAATGTAAAGCAATTTTAAAACAAATTTTTTTAAAAAAAAAAATATACACAAAAATGAATGATGGGAGGGGGGAAGAAAACGAAAAAAAAAAACAAACAAATTCCCAATAAATCAAAACATAACCTACAAGTCTATAAATTCTGTAACAAAAATGGTAAACTTGTATTTAAAAAGCGCTCGAGCGTATATAAATTGTAACATCACAGGTTTTCCAATTACCTTTACAAATACAAAAATACATGCCAGCACACACGCATATACAAAATAAAATATTGTAAATATGTATAAACAGGGTATAAATAAAAGTGTGTTTAACAAAAAAAAATAAAATAAAAATAATAATGGAAACAAGGATACCTTAGTAAAAACGAATGTAGAAAACAATTTGTTAACACATGAACTTTGTCCTGCAAAAGAAATAAAACACACACACACATATTTACATAAAGAAAAGTTGCTGAAAGCCTGTAGGGCAGCCACTATTAAATGTGCCATTATTTGACAGAAGAGGCACATATTAGTCTCTTAATGTCAGATTGACAGTTTTGTTAAATTCCTTTGAAACAAGCAAATGCTACACAAATTTGATAAAAAAAAGTCACAGCTTTTTGAAGTTTCTGAGCATGTAGGGGAATTTTTGTGTGTTCTTTTTTTGATGTAGTTTTAAAGATGTTGTTGCTTCTACTTTATGGATGAGTATGATGAGATAATGGTGGAAGAAAATCAATAAAATGTCCTTGCGCAATTACTAATTTTTTTCCCAGCTCTTTAAAATCTCACACACACACAAAGACTAAAAAACAAGTGCACTTATACTTGGAAACATTTCAGAAGAATATTTTTGTTGTACGTTTTTTTTTTGTTTTTTTTTTCAAAGAAAATCAAGCAACAAATGTGCGAGAGTATAAATCCTTATAAGGAGTTGCACGAGGCAAAAAACGAAGAGAAGGGTATTGTTCTTTTGTAACACGAACCAGCAAACATATATATTTATGTCTATATGTATGTAGATCTACAAAATATAATTGTTTTTATTCATATATGACTCACAGCAATTATTCAATAAATATATTTGAGTAAAAATAAATTTTGAAGATTTTTTTCCTTAGGGAAGTAAATTAAAGTTCTTACAGGGACAAATTTCACATTTTTTATTACCATGATTTGTCATGTCTAGAATTAAGTTCATCTGATTTTAAAATGTTTGCAGCCTAGAAAAGTTTACTAGGCTGTTTTAATAATTGAATACACATGTCAATAACACTTATTTTAAGCTCTCTCCCTGAAATTTGTCTTGTTAATAATATAATGCTTTTCAATTTATTTCTATTTCTAATTTTACTTTTATTTTTTATATATAACATATTTCAAGTAGTACTTGACCTAATTTTATGTGTAAATGATTAAAAAGTTGATGTGTTGTGTATGGTGTGTATTATAATTTTCATACTTCACGTGTTTGGAACTTCAAATGGAAAATAATTTTACACATTTAATTAAATAACAAAATAGGCTTGTTGTAAATATAATATAGGAAATAATTTGTATAGAAAATAACAAGGTTGACTACCGTTGAATACGCTTTCAGCTCGACTAGCGTTAACGCTAAGCCTTCGTTTCGTAAATACCGTCACATATTCTATAAATTATTTCAAATGTTCCCAATAAGCACTAAAGAACTAAAAATTAAAGCTTCAAACTTGAAAATATTGTTATAATTTTATTTGAATTAAAATTTTAAACAAAAAACATTTGACTTGAATTTGATTTTCCTTTTTGCTGGAGAATACCATTGATATACAGTGTAATACAACTATAAATCAATTGCTTGACACTGGATTCAAGGTTGGAATTAAACTTGCTTTCAACTTGAATTCCGGAAAAAATTATTATTGGTTTTTATTTCAATAATAGAGTTTATTGAAATCTTCAGAATTGAAATAAAACAGAGAAAAACGTTTTTAATATCCATACAATTAGATAATTTTCCAATTAGACTAATTTTAAATTAGACTGTATGTCGGCAATAACGTGTGGAATATTCGACCGGGAAAGTAAAAACACTTTATTGATTTTTCAAAATTGTCTACACCGTTTCAAGTTGAAATTGGAAAAACCAAGTTTATATTGAAATTAAGAAATACAAATTAATATTAAAACGTCAATTGAGATTGAGAAAACGAAACATTAATTTGGATTTTTTGATTTCTATTTGTATATGCTCAATATTAATATGATTTATTCAATATCAATTTGTTAATTAATTTTATTTACTCAATATCAATTTGTATTTCTTAATTTAAATTTGTATTAGCTCAATATTAATTTGAATTATCAATTTTAACTTCAAATAGTGTCGTTTTTATAGGTTTTAATAAATCTTAACCATTATTTAAATGGAGAAAATCCAAATTTATATTGAATAGAAATAACCGACATGTTTGTTTAAATTTGAAATTTCAAAATCTTTTAAATTGAAAAATTCTATTTAATCTTGAGAAAATACAAATTTATTTTGAGAAAATAAATTTGAATTCTTGATTTCAATTTGTAATAATTTGTATTTTTCTCAAGTTCAACGTTAAATGGTGTATTTTTTATATGATTTAGTAAAGTTATGCGACATATAAAACTAATCTCAAATGTTGTAAAAACAACCACTGGAAAGTGCGGTATTAAATTCAATATCATCATGAATTAAAATATCCAACAAAAAAATAAACATAAAAACAAATTTAATTTGCCTCTTTTTTATTATTTGGTTTTCATGCTGCTGTTAACGCCACCTGACCCAAATATAAAAAAGGGTTGGTTGGTGGTATGTGGTTGTTACTTACAATAGGTTATACTATGTAAAGTTTACTCATCGTGTTCAATTAACTCTTAAACAATCTAACCAATCTAAACTAAACTTAACGAATAGAAATAACCAACTTAACCACCACCCATGGATGTTAGTTACAACATATGTTTTTATCGTTTGTTGAGTTTGTGCTTGTTTAAATTTAAATTTTCAATAACTTTTATGTTAGCAAAAAACAAGAAATGTTATGATAAAGGAATGTTATGCAAATGTTTTTCTGGATAGTTTTTAAAGATGTATTTATTGGTTAACTTAAAATGTTTGTTAAACTTTTGCCGATTTTTTGTCGAATCTGAAACCTAACTCTTGAATCTGATGATATTTTTTAGTGTGATGCACTACTTGGCATATTCACGAACCATGGGGCTTTTCAAGAACTCTGTTATAACGATTTGAATTAATTTGAATTACAAAAATTAAATCATTCAAAGGTTTAATAAGTTCTTTTATAAATTAATTCAACGATGAATGAATTCTGTTTAAATAAAATCCTTTGAATGCTGTTTTAGATGGATTTATGGAATGAATGGCTGACATTTTTAAATTCTGAATTAAGATTTTAGTGAACTAAGCTCAAATTTAATTAGTTAATTCGAAGCTCTGGTTTGTTATTACAAAAGTTTAGTGTAACTTGTTCAACAACAATGTTATCTTTTATTTTATTTTTTCATTCTTACTTTAAAAATTTGTTTATATTTATAGTAGATTAGTATGCAAATAAGTTTCCATTACAATGTGCCTGTACACAGTAAAATAAATAAATTTAAATTAACAATTTTGTTATATGAAGGTTAATTGTTGTTAACATTTAATGAACATTATAATAAGTTGGTTGCTTGTTAAAAAAAGAAAATACTTTTTTTTTTATCACATTTATATTAGCCATGACTTGAAATAATGTTAACGATATCAAATAACAAAATATTTATTTCTTTTAATGTTATTTTGCTTATATGTATTTGAAAACTGTTAAATGCAGTGTTTACACTATGTAAACATTGTCTGATAAAAACTAAAAAATTTTGTAAAACTTGCAACATAAATTGTTAACAATTTTGAATATAGTATAGATATTTACCTTATGGTCAGAGCTTCGAATTAATTAATTCAATTTAAGTTTCAATTTTCAGCAAATCATTCCATAATTCGTTCCCAACATAACTAATTCTTTAGCTTTATTCAAAGGTTTTTATATGAATAGAATTCGTTCATTGTTAAATTCATTATAAAATTAATTCATAATCCAATTCATTTAACCTTTGAATGATTAAATTTTTTTTAATTCAAATATAATACAAATTAAATAGATAAATGATTCAGTAATTAAATTATTCTATAAAGAATTACAGCTTGTTTTTATAAAATTTCTAAACGAACGATTTGTCAGCAGACGAATTTATTACAAATTTGGTTTTTATAAATCACACAAAATTTGTTATTTTTCATTACTTTGTATGTCAAAATTTCAAATTCTTTTAATAAAGACGAAAAGAAAATTTCGTCACTGTTTCCAATTGAATAAGCTAAATATTATATAAAAATATGGTCTTAATTCTCAGAGTAGAGAATTCAAATGCCCAATTCACAATCGGTGCCGTAGCGTTGTAAGTTGTATGTAATAAATATTTTTCAAACTACATTTTTCGAAACAAAAACAAAACATTAATAAATAATTAAAACATACAACGATACTACGCTACGACACCGATTGTGAATTGAAGAAATAAGTTTAAAGCCTAGGAATGATTTGGTAATGAACTCTTTAATGTAATTTGATTTTAAAAATTGAATTAAGTATTAATTCTTTCGAACATTTGGTGATTATTCATCCCTTAATATAGGTAATATTTGAATATACTTACTTAAATTTGTAAAAAAGTTGTGTTATATTAAGGTTCCGAATATATTTTTTTAATCATTAAATCAATATACATACATAAATAATAAAAAAGCATGCTTTAATATTTTAAAACAGTTTATAGACATTTTGGCGTCTCTAAGTGCTTTTCCGAAATAGAACATGTATTTTAAAACGTGTCCAATGAATATACCATGCCTGGAGCATGCCATGTTAACACTCATACTCTCTTTTAGGGTAAATTAGGATATAAAAGCATTGCCAAAACAACATAATTATTATTGGTGGCAATGCGGCGCTCTACTAGACGTCATTATGATGTTTAAAAAGTAAGCAGAGCCACCATTACCACCCAATAACATGTCTTCAAATGCAAAGAGATTTTTTAAAACTTGATGTCTATTAAGTGTTTTGTATCTCTAATTTTGCTTTTATTAATTTATGAAGTTTTAATATTTTTTTTTAAACCCAGAGTATGAGTAATTTTTTAACTGATTTGCAATTTTCAAATGCCCTTGCGTTTTTTTTTTTGGTTGTTTTTGTAACTGAAAATATGTTGCCAACCTAAAAAACCCAACCCAGCAAGCAGAACTTTATTGGACTGGCCCTATAAAAAGCAACAACAAAATTACGTTTGGTTTGTCTTCCTTTGTTCGCTTAGTTAAATGACTCTATATTGGAAAATTATGCCTTGTTTTTTTTTGTTGGCCAAATATTACTGCGCGCGTTTCGAAAACCAAAATTCCCAATAGATTTACTACATTAAAAAACGGAAACTTGCGCTCTCGTTTGCTAAAATCGCTCTCCATATGTGTCTCTCTATAACTTAGGCACTGTAATAATCTCTTTTAGCGAGTTAAGGTTATGGTTAAAACGACTGTTTATGGGTTGTGCAAAATTTTCCCTAAAATTCTTACAAGTCTTGTCGGTAACGTTGGTCTATTAACACAAAACTCTCGCATAAAAGAAAAATAAAAAAAATAATAAAAGTAGCTGCATAAAAAAAATTATATATCTAGCAAAGACTTTTACATATTTCAGCAGACATTTACCATATAATTGAGTGTTATTTATTGTTAACACACATATTTATCTTAATAAATACAAAAATATTATAGAAGAATTAAACCAACCAACCAAAAAAATATTATAGTTCGCAATTACATTCCGTCTTTCAACAAAATTTAAAAAGAAAATGAAAAAAATATAGTTTTTCATTTTTATGTTAGTTAGTTAAAATTAGTTAAAACTTAATTGAAATATCTTCTTCAAACCAAAAAAAAAAAGAAAATAATTTTATATACAAATAATAATTTAACCAAAAAAAAGTATTTGTTTTCTTAATGGTGCTTAAGAATTAAAATAAAAGTGCACAAAGTTATAAGGTAAATAAATTTAATACTAATGTAAAATTGTTTAACATATTTAAATTATTGTATATAAACATTTAAGCTATTAAATTTTGCTATATATATTTCCTTCAAACCACGCCTTTGCATATTCTTTTTTTTTCAAAGTGAATTTTTTATTTGTATTACACACCCATTTCTTCTTAAGATTATTGTGTCTTGAAAGTTTTGAAATTTGATTATAAATTTATCTAATTATTTGTACGTTTGTTAAGTGTCTCTACAATACCGTAATACATATTTTCTATTTGAAAAGTTGAACAATTTTGGTTTTTCCATTACACTTGGAATGTTTGTTGTTAACAAGTTTCAAAAAGTAATGTTCGTGCTTAAGAATTTAATACTTTTTTAAATTCAGTTGAGTTTGTTTCAAAGTTATATAAAATATTTTTTATTTCATCTCAGTCCTAACAAACTGTACCACCTATTTACAAAATATTCAATAAAATTATTTTTCTCTTTGTGCCCCACCGAGCACCTCATACGTACATATATATTTTGTTAAATAAACTCATTATTTGTTCAAATACAATTTTATGCTCTTTCTTCTTTGTTGAAAAAGAATTAAATCTAAATCCTAAACAAACAATTTTCAATGAAATTAGTTTTCTTTTGCCGTTTTATTTTTGTTCATTATTAAAGTGTTGTTGCCAAGTTAAATAAAAAAAGTATTTTTTGCGTTTAATTTGAAAAATAAAATACATTAAAAACGCATGATACAGTACGCCCACTTTCCACACAACAACATACAGAAGGCAAACAAAAAAGTAAAAAAAAAACGAAGATGAACTGATTAAAAAAAATCACAATTTTAAATTAAACCAGCATCCAAAAGGTGTTGTCTTGCTTGTCATTGTTACCACCGTCTTTTTATTTTCTAGATATGCATGTATTCATGACGAGAAATTGACAATAATTCGTTAATGGTCTTCTGTGTTTCAATATGCATTTTTAGAACTCGTTGGGTCTTCGACTTTAGTTCGAAATTTATATAAAAGATACAAGACAATTATACAATGGAAACTTTTTCACAAATAAATTTTTTAAATTCTGAAAATTGAAAAAAGTATTCATTATTGCGGTATTTACAAAACAATTGAAAATTAGGTTTAATTTTTACAAAAATTGTCTGGCCTTTTTACTCACTCAGTATTTTATTGTTTTTTTTATTACTGCTTCACAGCGACGATGCATTGAACCAATTAAAGAGTAAATTGTATCCTTTGAAATATTTTGCCATTCCCTTCTAACCGCATCTTATAAAGCTTCCTTCGTGTTATAATTTTTCGTTCTACAAAAAAGATTGAGATCTAGCGATTGTCTACTTCAAAACACGTACCTTATTGGATGTGTAACCATTCTGATACAACCCTAGAACTGTATTTGGGGTCATTGTCAAGCTGGAATCCCCAAACTATTGCCTTCGCCAAACTTGACTGTTTTATTTGTTTACTTGGGGTGCAGTATTTTGCCCTTCGGCTTTGTTACAAATGTTTTGACAAGATATAGTTGCGAATGGAAAATAAGAATTTTGGGTTTGACGTTTCTACTACAATTAAAGGGTTCGGTTTTATCGATAATCTATATCGATCAACTTTTTATTTTTGATTTGAGTAAACTCCATGGAAGTTTTTTTTAACATTTATTTATTTATTGAATCTGACTTATTTTCCTAGGCCAAACAATAAATAAGTATTAAAATCTTATGACTATGGAAGTGAAAACTTCATGATCTTAGTCGTTATGTTTATATTTCTGAATTGTTTAAACATAAAATATCTCGGTTTTTGGCAGCATCACAACTTGTCGCCTTTAAGTAGTATTGTCGATTTATTTGAGATTAACTTTCAAAACGATTTTTGAATACCACAAAGTAATTTAGCCTATTTTGGATGAAAATTGGCTTAAAATAAACAGTCGTTGGTGTATTATAATAATTTCTTGAAATTACTTTTCAGAAAAGTTTTAAAATATATTGTAAGATTATTCCAAATAAAATATGACAACACTAAACTTAAGTAACAGTATTGACAAGATTAACTTTGTGCTGGCTGTAGTTGTTGACAATAAAAAAGATGACAGTGTGGTGATGATGAATACCAAAACCTTTATTTATTAAAAAAAATAATTTTTGAACTGATTAACATAAAATTTAAAATGTAAACTTTTTCATCAGTTTTGTGTGGTTTATCAAAGATAAACACCAAAACGGAAGGGCAATATTTTAAGATGACAGAAAGAGGCAATGAGTGAGAAAGGGTAGAGAGATGAAATTAAACCTATTTTATTGTATAGTGCACATACATACATTATAATATATGCATGAATGAATGAATGATGAAATAATAATGAAAACAACAACAAGTGGGTTGTAGGGTGGGATATAAAATGTGGGCGAAATACTGAAACTGAAAATGTGTATTATTTCATGATTCATTATCATCATCATCTTCATCATCCAACTACCAGCATATTTTAGAGGAAATAAAGAAAGCAGCAAAATGAATGTATCAAGAATAAGAAAAAAGGTTTAAAGAATAAAAACAACAACAACACTGATGAAAGTATGATGACTGCAAATGACATTTTATTATTCAAAATGGTTTTATTATGCACACACAACCACACAATCATACAGTTAAATAAATGTGTATTACATTTGGATGTGTGCAGCTTTGTTTTTTTAAATATAAACAATTCATTACAAAAATGACATCAAGGACTAAAACAAAAACAATTAGAATAAATTGAAAATCCTTATGAGTTTTTCAAGGATTATATTCTTACATATTTTTAAACACATATATTTTTTATTGGGATTTAAAGTGTTATAAATTCATATTTTATACAAAAAAGAGCCATAATATAAAACTTGCAGTTTCCGTATTATTTGTTTTGTTAAATACAAACATTTTTGAATGAAATATAAAAAATCTGTCTTATTAATAAATTTTAAACAAATCGGACAAGTATTGGATCGGCAAAGATTTCTTTAAAACTTGACAAGTACCGAAACAAATTTGTGTGCAAATTTTCATTTATAAATTTAAAATTTTATTATTGGAAGATACATATTGCAATAATGTCCTAATATATATTGATAGTTTAAACAAATTGTTGTTGTGCTTCAAATAAACAATAAACATATGGTCAATTCACAATGTCTCTTATCATGTCATAATGTCCTAATGTGTATTTCACGATTCGGTGGCTCGGCTTAACCGACTCTTAGGCGTTCGGCGCAGGTCTCTGCTGTTTGGTTACGATAATACAATAAACAGCATACAGAGTAGTATTATTTTATAAAAATTTTTGGTTGAAAGGCAATAACAACATTTTTAAATCATTGTGAAATATTAGGACATTATGACAATACGACATGATAGGAATTGTCAATTGACCAATTGTTCAAAAAGTCTTATTAGTTTAGAACTTTTTTGTTTGAAGCACAACAACAATCATAATATATTAGGACATTACGACAATATAGCAGACCGTTTGAATCCCCCGAATGTTAATTTCTTTTAAATACATAAATTTTTAATAAAACCGCTAAAATATTACAATTTCCTTATTTTTTTGTTCTATTCTAATAAACAATATCTTGGAAGTATATATTTTTTAAAATTTGTTTTGGGTTTTTTCCTATTTTATTCTGTGTGGGATGTGTTTGAATGTTTTTTATACAAATTTCTCTGCATGTGCCTCTTAAAACGCCTACACTTTAAATACTCATTCGGTTATACGATGTTACTGTATAAATTTGTGTTCTTAATATTTTGCATAAGAAATTATGTTTTTGATTATAAACAGAAATTGCAATTTTCTTTTCACATGTAGCATTTTTTTCATACAATTAAATTAATAACATGTATTTATGTAATTTGAAAATCAACCTCAAAAGAATTAGTCTTTGTTTAAACTGTTTAAGATGAAATTGTCAATAATTTACAACTTGAGTGTTATTAAATAATATACGTACTTGGGTAATGAGAATTGGACGTTACATAGAAACGAAAAACGTTCGGTCAAAGACTGTCAATTCAGAGACAGCTGTATCAATCCGGAAGTTTCTACTCCAGGGACAAACTTTCGTCTCCAGCTGACCTTTTTCTGCCAGGCCGAAGCGTTTTAAACTCTGGGGTATGTGGAATACGGAATTCGCATATAAATTTGTCGATAAATCTATAGCAAATTTTAGTTTCTTATGAACCAAAATGTGAACGACCAAAACCGAACTTAATATTCGGCCATAAAAATCATTATCCGGCCTAATACGAAACAAACCGAAACTTTTCAGATTTCCCAAAAATTTTTAATTTACATTATGTTCTCCATTAATCTTTTTTAAAGTTTTTTTAAGGGAACAGTTTTTACACATGATAAATTCAAAACATATTTCTACTTTCAAATTCCATAATCTTCGTTTTTTTCCTTATAAATGTTTCGGTATTCTGTCAAATTTTGTCTGAATACTGGGGGGTTACTCTCTATTGCGATGCGAAAGAAAAATGGTACAATTGATACCCTTTATTGCGTTTTCGCATCGCACAAAAAATTAGTTTAAAATGTTTTTATTTACAAGTTTTGACATTTGATTTTGTCATTCTTCGCTATTGTTTATTTTGTGGTGCCAGTATTGCTTATTTTTGCGAAAGCGTTTGCGTAGACGATACAGAGTACAAAATTGTATTCTTAACGCATTTACCTTTCGCATCGAAATTGCTTTCGCATCGCAATAGAGAGTAACCCCCCTGATATTAGGCCGATTATCACACTAATGCAAAACCGAATATTCGGTCGGATTTATTAACATTTATTACTTTCAAAAGTTTATGTTTTTATATTTAATATAGAGAAGCTTAAATTTGTTATTAATTTACTGTGTTGTAGTACATCATATTCTTGTTGTTAATATCTCTTCCAATGTAAGGTCACAAAATTTTTCAATATTGTTTTTTTATTGTTCTTTATTCTTTTATCATTAAAACAACATGCACAATGTTTGTAAATGACAGCAATGAATATTGCCACCTTGAACTTAATTGAGACAGCGTTTCTTTTTATCTCTCCCAAGGACAACTTTTGTATTTAGGCCTACAAAAGGAAAAGAAAATTAAAATCACAAAGTGTTTGTTTGGTACATTTTGTAAGCATAAATAAATTCTTTTTATAAAACAAATAAATAGCCCAGTCGATAATTTTAAATTAAATAGAAAACACAATTTTTTGTCTTGTTGAGAGTCTTTTTTTTTATTTATAATTCAATAATTAAATTTGAATATACATATTAAAGTATGTACATTAAATTAAATACTATTATGTATTCTACACATTTGTTTGTATTTTATTTATATTCATAAATAATAATAATTGCAAATAATTTAATTGCTATATGTATATTTTTAGCTATTAAACACAAATCGTGATATGTATTTAAATGAATTGAAATTTAAACAGTTTAATAAATTAACACATCATTTAGTTTGTTGTTTTTTCTTTCTTTCTTTTTTAACTATTGTTATAACGTCTTTACATAGACAATACATAATAAATACACAGGGCAGAAATTAAAAAAATATAGTTTTTAAACATTTTTTATTACTGGTATTTTTGACACAAGAATTATGAATACCTCTATGACAAAGACCAAACTCAAAACACAGATTTTGAAAATAATCTGAAAGGTTCTGGAACCAGTTCATTAATTGTTATAATAGGTTTTAGCTTCAAGAAGTAGATGTGGAATTTTTATTGTTTCTATTAACATTAAAAGACTTATATTCCCGAATATTATTTTGAATTCATTCTGCGGCCGTTGCAAAAGATGTTTAACATAGAATTTATCTGAAAATAAGGTATTTTGTAAGCGATTTATGTATTGTACATACAAGATAAAACTTGGACCGGGGTGTCGATTTAAAAAAAACCAAAAATTTTCAAACGTTTATCGACCCTGTGTTTGCTGGGTAGCTGCTATATACATATTTTCATTTACACACAAATATTTTACACAATTCTTACTCATGAGTTTAGCTTGTTTCTTAAATGCATGAAAACTAATTGTATTTAATTTATTACTGAATTGCAATTGTTTTTTTCTTCTTCCTCTCCACATTTTGTATGAATCATCTGCAGTTTGTTGCTCTGCTCCATCTTAATGTAATTCTCTAGATGAAGGCAATGATGATTTTCTTTAGGGGATTTTATTGTATAAATTGAACAAATATGTATGACGGCATTTGTATGCTTTTTAGTCATTAAAGCATTATTATTATTTTTTTTCTCCATATAATTTCTAAACCATATAAAATTGGTTTTATCTTGTGCAAATGAAATTATGAAATCCCATTCATAACGATTAAATGAAAATTGAAATTTTAAACAAATACTGTGTGAATAAAAGAAATTTAGATAAAATTAAAATAATTTTGTTTCATACACACACATGAAAACAATTACCTCATAAGTAAATTTAAAGCTGAAATAAATTAATTGTATAAAAAGTACTGCTGTTAAACATTTAATTAATAATTATTTTTTTTTCTCTTTTTTTCATTTTAGATTTAGTCATACTGTGAGCGACGCATTCAGTTTTAGATTCCTTATAATATAATCTCTCTCTAGGCTCGTATTGTATTCAAAAAAATTTGTGGGGCAACCGTTTACCCAATAAAAACAAACGTTGTTTTAATTTTTTGTAAACTCTAAGTAAAAAAACAAATAAAAAACACATCAAAATGTCAACAGTCGATAAAGAGGAATTGGTCCAAAAGGCAAAATTGGCCGAACAATCTGAAAGGTATGTTTAAAAGAAAATAATTTACAAAAAATTTCCTATATATTTTTATAATTTTGAATTTTTTTTTATATTTTAGATACGATGACATGGCTCAAGCTATGAAATCAGTCACAGAAACCGGTGTTGAACTGTCAAATGAGGAAAGAAATTTACTCTCAGTAGCCTACAAAAATGTTGTTGGTGCCCGCAGGTATGTTAATCAAATCAATTGTTTTTTTTTTAATTTATTGGTAATCTTTAAAAATGTTATTAGATACTAAAACTAATCATTTAAATTATATGTGTATTGTTGTATTAATCTAAAAAGAACCAAATATACCCTTCAACATGGTTGCTATTCCGCTTGTAATTTATAATTAATATATACACAGCCTCAAAAGTGAGTAAACACCAGTGAATGTTTTGATTTTTTAAGATCATAAAAATCGTTATAGTCCCACTTAAATTTAGCCAAATCTTAAACAAAAACTAACTTTTAAATTTTATTCGATGGATAAAACA
Organism: Calliphora vicina; assembly: GCF_958450345.1. Lineage (NCBI taxonomy): Eukaryota > Metazoa > Arthropoda > Insecta > Diptera > Calliphoridae > Calliphora > Calliphora vicina. The sequence goes on along the minus strand of NC_088784.1, from coordinate 95,263,694 downwards.
ATCAAATAATTTTTAGTGTTTACTCACTTTTAAGGATGTGTCCGGATCTTTATAGATAGCGTAGCCGATATAGCCATGTCTGTCTGTGTGTTGAAATAAACTTTCCGAGGCCACCAAATAACTTAAATACATGATTTATATAGCAATATATAATAATAAATCGACCAACCAAATTTGTTTCACCAAAAATTGTTTACTTCGGTGAAGGGTATATAGTTTATAAGCATATAAACCATTATTTTTTTATTGCATTATACAAATTTACATAACTGATTCTATATGTGGTCAAAATTTGGTGAAATTCTAATTCCACAAATTGGGTCAAAAGATCAATTGAAATATTACTTTTGTTCTAGATGTCTACTAACACAAAAATTTTAAACTCAATTATTTCGAAATGGCAAAAAAATTATACACTATTGTTTTATTAAGGGGACGATATAAGATTCGGCATAGACAAAGACCTTTCCAACGACGTATACAACGCCATAGAAATTCAAACCGACAATGGCTCAAAATCGTGAAAAAAATTTTGAAACCGATTTTATTCCAAAAATTTTTTTTAACAAACATTACAGTGTAGATCCCAAGGCCGAATATATAACGTAAATACAATACAATAGCCAACAATACACATTTTCAATTCAGCTGTTAATGTGGAAATATTTTATTAAATATCTTAAAAAATAAATCTATTTAATATTTTATACATAATTCTAACATATTTTTTTAAAATTTTATTAATATATTTCTCATTATGTTCTCTTTTTAGATCATCGTGGAGAGTAATTTCCTCCATTGAGCAGAAAACCGAAGCCTCCGCCAGAAAACAACAGCTCGCCCGCGAGTACAGAGAACGCGTGGAGAAGGAACTTAGGGAAATCTGTTATGAAGTCTTGGTAAGTACAACATTTTAAATTGAATATTTAAAAGTTTAAAACTTACAATATGTTTTTTTTAAAAAAAAAAAACAAAACAAAACCAGCCAGCAATTACATCTACAAAACCTCAAAAAATAAACTCTTTAATGACATAATTTTTTTATAGTTTTCCATTACTTAAGACCACAACAACTAAAACAAGTAGTCTGTCAGTTCCCATTTGACTATTAAATCTTCTATTTTGAACATGATATTGCATGAGTAAGAAGGTAGAGGTTGATTGGGGGTTGTTTGTGGCTTTATTGGTTAATAAATGTGTTTGCAATAAACTAACCACAAAAATCTACCTAAAATACATACATACAATACATTTGTTAGTATTATGTATACATATACATATGTATAAATAATATTTCTCTGTGTGTGTTGTATATTCGTTTATAATTATGCCCCCCTGTGAGAAGAATATAATAACACAACACCTACATAGTCGAATAAACCTGAACTTCCTCCCGCTACTTTCTTCTGCTGTAGCTAGTTGTTGCTGGAAAGTTAAATATACAAAAATACATGAGGTTATTTAGATTTGTCTTTTTATAAGCGAGTGGAGGGTTTCTGTTCATCCTTTGGTGTATTTTTGTAGTATAATGTCACCATGATGAGTTTTCAATCAATAAATCTATTTTAAATTATTCTTTGTTATTTGTTGTGTATACAAAGATTTATTTGGATGTGATGATATTTAAAAATGCTATTTTATATGCATGTTAGAGAATGGTAAATATATTGTAAATTAATAAATTGAAATGAAAATATTACTAAAGCTATTCTATTTTTAAATATACAATTAAAGTACTGCTGTCTTGGTTTTATATAAACAATTTAGTTTCAGACCACAACAGGAGATTAAAAGCTTTGCAGTTTTAATGCTAAATAATTCTGATGCTACTTACACAGACCAACAATGTATTGGTATATTTCTTAGTTATTTTAATGGCCACACGTTTTATCAAGAAAAGTTCGCCAACATAAGAACCGAGCACTTTTTTTAAATTTTTAGTAAAACACTCATTTTGACAACTAAATTTTTACGCAGTATTAACGCTGCATAACAGCAATGTGTACCTAGTTACTCATGACTGAACATCCAGCTCTTCCTCACAAACAAGGATGTAATTATTCATGCTGTAATTATTCATAGTGTAAAGAAAAAACTATGTCCATGTGTATATAAATAATGACAGCCCTTTTAGTGTCATTATGCCTATAATTATGGATTGTTAATAGACTTGTACTTGATCGTAAATAAAAAACACATACATACATGTGCAGCAAAAAAAATGTTAGCTAGCCTGACCTTAATAAAAAATAACATTAGTTGACAAATCCCACCCATGCGCCAACCCCTTTACATTATGATTATCCCTTAGATAAACACAATAATGTTTTAATAAATCTCTACCTATGTATACCTGTAGCTACATGATTCTCATGTTTATTGTTTAGCTGAGGGTTTTTTTTTGTATTTTAATAAAGGAAAATCAATATTTAATGCTTTAATAAACTTTTCTCTTTATACACACCTGATTAATTTTGTATTTATTTATTTTCTATTTTCAGGGTCTTCTTGACAAATACCTTATTCCCAAAGCCAGCAATCCAGAAAGTAAGGTTTTCTATCTGAAAATGAAGGGAGATTATTACAGGTATTTAGCTGAGGTAGCCACAGGAGATGCACGCAACAGTAAGTATTGGTTTGAAAACGTAATACCTATTAATGTTAATTACTTTTTGAATTGAAAGTCCTTTAAATGTCCTTTAATGAATACGTACAACATTAAATAAAACAATTTTTTTCTCAAAAAATAAAAAAACAGCCGTTGTTGACGACTCCCAAACCGCTTACCAGGATGCATTTGAAATTAGCAAGGGTAAAATGCAACCAACACATCCCATCAGATTGGGTCTTGCACTTAATTTCTCAGTCTTCTACTACGAGATTCTGAACTCTCCAGACAAAGCTTGCCAATTGGCCAAACAGGTTAATATTGCGTTACCTCTAGAGTTTAAAGGCTGATAAAAGAAATATTTCAAAAATTGTTTTATTTTAAAAAAAGTTTAACAAAAATCTAAACACGCAAAACATCATCTCCGTTGTCTTAAAAAAAAAATATATACTTGGGAAGAGTTTTGTTTTATTATTTTTATTGAGATAGGCTACACAGTCAGGACCAACTTTTAACATTTGTACTCATTTCTTTCTAAAAATGTCTGAATATTTTTGTTTTTATTTTCTTTTTTTAACATTTGTAGCCGTGGTAGAGGATTCGAAAAAGGCTTATCAGGAGGCTTTCGATATAGCCAAAAACAAAATGCAGCCTACACATCCCATCAGATTAGGTCTTGCTCTCAACTTTTCCGTCTTCTATTACGAAATTATCAATTCACCAGCGCGGGCTTGTCATTTAGCTAAACAGGTCTCAACACAATTTCTACTACTACTACTTATAATCTGCTCAAATGTTTCTATATTCTTTAAAATGTTGATAAACGAATGAGTGTGCCACCAAGACGAACTAATATCTAAACAAAAAAAAAACAGCTTTCTTTAGGCTTGAACTAATTATTCTCAACTCAACCTCTAAATCCAGTCAATTTCAAATCTGCAGTTATTTTTCTATTTTGTGTATTAATATTTGTTATTAACAAATAAGTCCATGAAAAAAAAAGAAACTCTAACTGGGACTTATTGTTTTCCTTAAATATGTATGACCAAGCTCCCTTAACCTGACCTTCTAACATAAGCATGTGTTTGTTTTTTTTTTAGTTAATGTATATCTTTTAACAAATGTATACCATTTTAATCATGTTTGTTGTTTTCATATGCTATAAGCTAGTATTTAATTTTTAAAACTATTTCTCCATCATAAATTTGAAATTCTTGTTAGTATGCTTTTTTACGTTGCCTTGTTTTTTTTTGGTCGATAAACCATGCCAAGCCCTTTTTCCATTTTAAGAATTTATATTGTATTTGAGAAATGCTAAATGGATTTTTTTTAATATGAAATTCATGAAATGATGATGAACGTGTTTATATTTTTTTAAAAATAAATTTATGTGGGTTCAAAATAATTATAATTGCAGTATAATAAAAGTGGAAAAGAAGTAGTTACAATACGGAAGTTGTACAAAATGACATGAGGGACGTTTGTTTTTATTCCCATCACCGTTATTGGTAAGGATATGTATGAAGACAGAGATAAAGACAAAAACCACGGCTACCTAGATTTTTTTTAACTATTTTTTATCTAAATCTGGATTACTAAGTCATTAACATACATATACAATATGGATATGATAGGCCTTTCTAATTACTCATAGAAATCCGGATCGACAATATGTTAAAATCGTGAAAAATATTTTTGCACTTAATTTACAAAAAAAAAAAAATATTTTTGCACTTAATTACAAATTAAAATTTACAAAATTTTTTTCGACCATTTTTTGAAAAACAAACTTTTTGTCCACTTTCCGAAGCCCCAAATAACTTACATACATGATTGATACATGAATATATCCGCTATGTTAATTGAATTCGAGAAATTCTTTGTATTGAAATTAAATAAATAAATATCGGCAAACAAATGGTTGAGATAAAAGCAAAATACCACGACTTCCTCGATAAATTGTTAACATAGTCAATTGTATATCTAAAGATAGACATTTCAAATACCTTTCCAACGACGTATAAACGCCATAGAAATTAGGACCGACAATTGGGAAAAATATTTTTTTCATCCAAATTTTTTCACTCAAATTTATTTTCCAATCTAATTTTCACCGTAAATGTTTTTCACCAAAAAATTTTCAAGGTAAAAAATTGAAAAAAAAAAATTTTAAATTTTTCTCAAAGTATAGGCTGAAGGTTTTATAAAGTTCGTTAAACCCGAACGAACTTTAAATTTATCAAAGGTTTATATGATTTAGAAAATTTAGTTTTTTAAAACTTTGATCAAGTTAAAAATTGAATTTGAATATCCAGAAATCTAACAATTTTACCAACAGAATGGATCATTTTTTATTGAAATTTATAGGTTTCCTACTCCTTACAACTAGTGAAAAAGTTAGATTTTCAGACAAATTTAGAGAATTATACATAATTTTGAACCCATAAAAAAATGTATGTTTTTTTAATACAAATAAGTGAATACTAATGAATTTATCAGGTGTGTTTTGCTACATAAAGTTTACATACACATATACAACAAAAAAGCTTGTTTTGAAATATTTCTTTTATTTTTGTAAACAAAAACTTTAAACTACCCATTTTTTTTAAAAAAACAAATGCTAATATTTTTTTTTAAATAATTCCAATTTAGGCTTTCGATGATGCGATAGCTGAACTCGACACCCTTAATGAGGACTCATACAAGGACTCAACACTCATTATGCAATTGTTGAGAGACAACCTTACCCTCTGGACTTCAGACACCCAAGGTGATGGTGATGAACCACAAGAAGGTGGTGACAACTAACAACCAAACTAAATTGTTTCCTTTTTAATGACTATGAAATATTAAAAAAACAACAACAAAATTTAAAACAAAAACAAATATTTTTAAACAAAACAAGAAAATCCAAAAAATTCAGCAGTAAAACAAAAAATATTTTAATTAAAACAAAACTAAATTATAAAAAGCATAAAGAACTTTTAATAAAAAACCAACCAACAGCTAAGAAAGAAAATAAAAACAAACAAAAAAAATAGTCTTGGATCTTCTACAACAACAAACAATAAAATAATAACAACAACAACAAAATACATGGTCAATATTAATTAACAAACAACAACAACGTTTTTTGGAACAAAAACTATTGTAAAGCAAACAGAGAGCAGGTTGTTTCCACTTAAAAATTGTAAACAAATGAAAAATTGTGCTAACAAAGGCCACATGGCGGGGGAAGTTGGAAATCTAGATGCTTTGGTCTTTTTTTTTTAAAAAAAAAACGAAAAGTAAAGGAATTAGGAAATGAAATAGGAAACGCAATAACTGTCTTTTTTTATGCAATATATTAAAAATATATTTATATTTTTTCTAATTTCTTTACTTTTTCTTTGGTTATGAACCCTTTCCCCCGCTATTAGCCTTTAGTTTTGTTAAAACTAATTTTCTACCTTAATAAAATGTATAAGAACAAACAGCTACAACCAATTTTAGCAATAAAATAAAACAAGTGCAAAAACCAACCAACAAAAAATCAGAAACAAAACAAAAAATCCACTGTTTTTATGATCTATATATTAAAATATATTTCATTATTGTATATTTTTACCATAAACATACTTATTTTTTTTTTCTTCTATTTCTTTGTTTGCAACAAAAAAATCTTTATATATTTTAAAAAAAAACCGAGAACATTTTGTGAGAAAATATAAACATCATTATATATATTTTATTTTTTGTTAGGCAGAGCATTATATTATTTATTATTTTTAATAAATAATTTCAATTTTGTTTTTTTTTATAATAACCAAAAACAAAAAACCCAAAAAACCAAAATTGTTTTCTTTTTTTAATTTTTCTTTTTTTTTTAGATTGACCATATTTTTCATAATTCTTTTGTATTGCAAAATTATTACAAAAATAATAATAATAATAAAAAACAAACATAAACAAAAAATCTTAAAGTTATTTACGTGTTAAATATTTTTATACGTAAAATATATACATACATAAATATTTTAATTATTTTTTTCTGTTTCATATTGACACCTGCATTTCTTTTTCGTTATTTGAATGTGTTCTCTATTATTTTATTATCTGGGTGTATCCTTTCTTTCATTTGTTGTTGTCTTTGTTATATTTGTAATAACAAAAGAAAAGAAAAAAAACTTATAAAAAAAATCAAATCATAAATTCTTTCATTCTCTCATCAAAACAACATCCTATTCTATTAACGTTTATTATGATTATTCAATAATAATGAAAACTAAAAAAAAATCCGCTAAATCCTTAAATAAACTATGTTAAAACATAAAAAAAAACTATAAAAAAAACCTTAAATGTACTTTTTATTTTTGTTTGATATGTTAGTAATGTATGATTAACTAAACTACTATTTTTTACCATTAGTTCAGAATGTTTTTCATTTGTTCTTGTTAATATCGTAAAACACATTTAAAAATTTGTACACTTTTTAATGAATGCCAAGGGAAATTAAAACAAGAATTAATATTTCTCTAGTCTTATTAACAAATTTATTTGGACTGATAATGGGGTAAATAGATCAACAGGTTATATTTCGTATTTAGTTGATTTAAATCCAGTTTTATTTAAAAAAATTTCCCAAAAGGAAACCAGCCAGTTATACAAATGTTTTTAGATGTTTCTCATTAAAAAAATACAAATCGTTGTTGACAATATCTTGCGGAATTCACTGTTTACCGTAAACTACTGTTGAAAACGTAGCATGTTTTGCGAAAATTACTAAAAATCATTGCCAATCGGCTTGAAAATATGCAAGAACTAATCAGCCACAAAATTTACAAAACAATTTTGAGGAATAATACAATTTTGAGGCAGCAAATCGATATATCGTACCTTAGTGTACACACGAGCTAAATCCACTTTTTATGAAAATTGAGAATAAGTAAAAATATACGGCACATATACAAATGTCCTTCCGAATTAGGTATAGGCATATAAAAGGACATCATTTGTTTAAGGATCAATCCATAATTGAGCATTGCTCCCATAAAAGGTCCACTTCCGAAAATCCTTTTAACTAGCTTAAATCTCTGAAGAAATAAGTTTTACATATAAATAAATCACGTGACCTAATTTCATGACGATCGGTCTAAGTTAGACAGACATAGCTCCCATATAAAGCCCACTACAGAAAATTACAAAAAAATATTGAAATTTTAAAATAATGATTTACTCGGTTTAGGGTATTATATGGCCTTGCTTGACCCTATACTTTCTTACAATTACACTTAAAGTAATTTAGCATTATGCTTGAAAAATACTTTCATATTTGCTACATTTGCAAATAATCGACGAAGAGTGATTTCCGCATTATTTTCCAAAGTTTTCAAATATGTACATGGTATTTGTGTAAATTAACCTTTTTGTGTTTTCAACATTGCAACTTTTCGATACAGATAAACTCGACCATATTTATTAAACGTTTCCTATTTAGATTTTCCTTTATTTTCAACAAAGAAGAAAGAAAAAGAGGGGGTTATTATGTAATTCGATACGTAGGAAAACATTTTCAAATTTCCATATATTTAATATAGAAAATCGAATTATCCAACATCCCCCCAGGACTACTGACCATAGCAAAGGATTTATAATGCAGACAGGCATACAAATGTTAACAACATCTACCTACATATGTAAAATGTATTGTATACAAAGAAAACCAAAAAAAAAGAAAACTAATTCTAAATGTGGGATTTATTGACTTCTAGGTGTATATTTTTATTGAATGTCTTGGTAGCAATCCTAATTTAAATATACATATGCAAAAAAAAAATAATCTTCGGTGTTGGGTGTATAAATAAATGTTTATATATTTAAGGAAAACAACAAAAGAAAACAAATTATTAACAAGCTAAAGTACAGGTTTCCAATGATATACAACAATATTTAAGAAATTACACTTAAAATAACATCAGATTCGTTTAAAACAGTCGAACGATGATGATTTTAAACTTGTTTTTTTAAATAAACGGTAAGTATAAATGTTAAATGATATTTTAAAAAATTCAATGTATGTATTTTTTCTGTTCTTAAATGTAAATTCTACTAAATGTTGCACAATTTTTTTTCAGTTTTCTTTTCTTTTTTTTTCCTGTCTAAATATCGAAGTACACCACCATTCACCACTAACTTATATACAAATATAAATACATTTTCTATATTAATTTAAATTTCCTCGGCAAACATCATGACTTCCCTTATTTAAAACATTTTTTACGCAGCAAAAAAAAGATAAAGCCATAAAATCAAAAACCAAAAAAAAAATCGCAAATAACACAAAATAAATAAATTAAAAAAATATATACATACTATATACATAAATTGCTTGTAAGTCCAAAAACATTTTATGTGAGACACAAAAAAAAAATACAACATTCTTTATTACTTACTTTCACGCAGAAACTCTAACATTTTTTTTTACTTTAAAAAAAACTATAGAGTTTTAAATTGTAATATGCATATAATTTATAAAAAACAAATAATTGTCCATACAACAACAAAAACACATGATAAAAAATAATAACAATAATACCAAACAAAAAAAAATAATAAAATCATATTTTATTATAATATAAACAAAAATGATAAATGTATAAAATAACAAATTCAATTCACTTAATTGTGAAGTAAACAAAATTTTTTCATGAATTAAAAAAAAAAAACTAATTGGAGGAGAAGATTGATAAATTATTTAAGTTTATTGAAATTACAGTTTCTTAATTATCAAAAAAAATAAAAAAAAACTAAAAAACTTAAATAATCTTGAGTTTTATATAAGGAAAACAAAAGGTAATATGTATGTTAAATTCAAAAGTAATATTTTATTTCTTTATTCATTTACTAGCTGACCCGACAGACGTTGTCCTGGGTTATGTTTGATTTACATTTGATTTTAAAATATGTACAATGAATATGTCATAGAATAAAATATACATAGAAATCAAAAACCTAGGTCTTGCAACAACAGACTACATGTAAATCAATGTACATATTTTGAGTATTTTTTACAAGTAATCGAATTTTGGTCTGAAATATGAGTGATCACAGATGGAGCTCCTTTTCTTGATTAAACGCTTATTGGCCAAGTTATTAGCGAATTTAGATATTTTGAGTTTTTATATAAAAAAATCAATTTTTGTCAGAAATATGAGTGATCACAGATCGAGCTCTATTTTTGATTAAACGCTTCTTGGCCAAGTTATTAGCGAATTTAGATATTTTGAGTTTTTAAATCAAAAATCGATTTTTGTTCAGAAATATGAGTGATCACAGATCGAGCTCCTTTTCTTGATTCAACGCTTATTGGCCAAGTTATTAGCGATTTTAGTTATTTTTAGTTTTTATATAAAAAAATCGATTTTTGTTCAGAAATATGAGTGATCACAGATGGAGTCCTTTTCTTGATTAAACGCTTATTGGCCAAGTTATTAGCGAATTTAGATATTTTGAGTTTTTATATAAAAAAAATCAATTTTTATTCAGAAATATGAGTGATCACAGATCGAGCTCTTTTTCTTAATTAAAAGCTTATTGGCCAAGTTATTAGCGAATTTAGATATTTTGAGTTTTTATATTAAAAAATCAATTTTTGTTCAGAAAAATATGAGTGATCACAGATCGAGCTCCTTTTCTTGATTAAACGCTTATTGGCCAAGTTATTAGCGAATTAGATATTTTCAGTTTTTATAAAAAAAATAAATTTTTTGTCAGAAATATGAGTGATCACAGATCGAGCTCTTTTTCTTGATTAAACGCTTATTGGCCAAGTTACCAGCGAATTTAGATATTTTGATTTTTTAAATTAAAAATCGATTTTTTATCAGAAATATAAGTGATCACAGATCGAGCTCTTTTTCTTGATTAAACGCTTATTGGCCAAGTTATTAGCGAATTTAGATATTTTGAGTTTTTAAATTAAAAATCGATTTTTTATCAGAAATATAAGTGATCACAGATCGAGCTCTTTTTCTTGATTAAACGCTTATTGGCCAAGTTATTAGCGAATTTAGATATTTTGAGTTTTTAAATTAAAAATTGATTTTTGTTCAGAAATATGAGTGATCACAGATCGAGCTCTTTTTCTTGATTAAACGCTTATTGGCCAATTTACTAGCGAATTTAGATATTTTGAATTTTTAAATTGAAAACCGATTTTTTGTCTGAAATATGAGTGATCACAGATCGAGCTCTTTTTCTTGATTAAACGCTTATTGGCCAAGTTATTAGCGAATTTAGATATTTTGAGTTTTTATATAAAAAAATCAATTTTTGTCAGAAATATGAGTGATCACAGATCGACCTCCTTTTCTTGATTAAACGCTTATTGGCCAAGTTATTAGCGAATTTAGATATTTTGAATTTTTTATCAGAAATATGAGTGATCACAGATCGAGCTGCTTTTCTTGATTAAACGCTTATTGGCCAAGTTATTAGCGAATTTAGATGTTTTAAGTTTTTATATAAAAAATCAATTTTTATTCAGAAAAATGAGTGATCACAGATCAAGCTCTTTTTCTTGATTAAACGCTTATTGGCCAAGTTATAAGCGAATTTAAATATTTTGAATTTTTAAATTAAAAATCGATTTTTGTTCAGAAATATGAGTGATCACAGATCGAGCTCTTTTTCTTGATTAAACGCTTATTGGCCAAGTTATTAGCGAATTTAGATATTTTGAGTTTTTATATAAAAAATCGATCTTTGTTCAGAAATATGAGTGATCACAAATCGCGCTCCTTTTCATGATTAAACGCTTATTGGCCAAGTTATTAGCGAATTTAGATATTTTAAGTTTTTATATAAAAAAATAAATTTTTGTCAGAAATATGAGTGATCACAGATCGAGCTCTTTTTCTTGATTAAACGCTTATTGGCCAAGTTACCAGCGAATTTAGATATTTTGAGTTTTTAAATTAAAAATCGATTTTTTATCAGAAATATAAGTGATCACAGATCGAGCTCTTTTTCTTGATTAAACGCTTATTGGACAAGTTATTAGCGAATTTAGATATTTTGAGTTTTTAAATTAAAAATTGATTTTTGTTCAGAAATATGAGTGATCACAGATCGAGCTCTTTTTCTTGATTAAACGCTTATTGGCCAATTTACTAGCGAATTTAGATATTTTGAGTTTTTTTATAAAAAAATAAATTTTTTGAATTTTTTATCAGAAATATGAGTGATCACAGATCGAGCTGCTTTTCTTCATTAAATGCTTATTGGCCAAGTTATTAGCGAATTTAGATATTTTGAGTTTTTAAATAAAAAATCGATTTTTGGCCAGAATTATGAGTGATCACAGATCCAGCTCTTTTTCTTGATTGAAGGCTTATTGGCCAAGTTATTAGCGAATTTAGAATTTAGACAACACTGAAATGCATACTTTTAATTCGATTTTTAAAGTTTTTAAAAATTTTGTGGACTATTGCGAACATTTAAAAAAAAAATAGCCAAATCGGTCCAGGCGTTCTGCGATTTTAGATATATTGAAAAAAAGTGGGCGTGGTAAATTTTTCTTACGAATTTCACTACTAACATTTAAAAACAAATTAGATAAATCGAAAAAAGTGGGCGTGGTCAATTTTACCATCAGTAAAAACTTAAATTAGATAACTACTAACATTTAAACAAAAAATTAGCCAAATCGGTGTAGACGTTTTCCGATTTTAGATAAATCGAAAAAAGTGGGCGTGGTCAATTTTTCATTCCGTAAAAACATAAGTTGGACTATTTACATTATAAAAGAATGCATACGTTTTAACTATTTATTTTAAATAGCCATATTTCCAAAAATTATTAAGATAAAAGAAGAAATTTATATCTGATGTAAAAGGTATTTTAAAAAGCTGTCCAATGACAAACAAATTTACCAAATCGTATAAAAAACAAACAAAAATTACAATATACCTATCCATATGAACTCTGATAAAAATTGGGTAACGATCTGGAGTGGTGACTATAAACTAGAGCTTGACGCGTTTTTTGTTTAAGCTTTTTTAGTTATTACTTTTTATACTATTTTGATACAATCTGTTGGACACCCTGTTCCATTGATGGCACGTTCAATCATAACAGCTGTTCAACTTGTCAAAAAAAAGTATTAAGTGTATTTCTATTTCAAAGATTTTATACAATTTTACAGATTACTTGTATACAAATTAAATTGGAAATATGTTATTACGCCATGGGCTAAGGTGTACTTGGAATAAACAGATTAGGTAAGTTAATTTAACTTAATTTACAAGAATAAATAAAAACCTATTTACACACAGAGACTCTACACTACAATTGGGCCAAACAACAAATCGTTCACTATTGCATCATGTTGGCTTAAATTCGGCAAATACACAAACATCACTGAGCCATCGTTTGGTGCTACGGTCCATTCGAAGCTCAGCACGTTGTAAGAACTCGTCACGTCCTGCCCTTCAGCCATTTGAGCCGCCTAATGGGTCGGTACCTTCTGGTAATGTTTTCAAGGCTTTAGTGTTTACCGGAGCGGTATGTTGTTTACAACTGTTTTCCTATTTGTTAAAGAGTAATTGTGACTTTCATCTTTTAGTTTAGTTTGGGTTCATTTTTGGGAGCCACGGTCTTGGAGTACGAAAATACACGCAATATGATGTTGGAAAAGGCCCGACAAGCTAAACTAGGTTGGTTAAGAAAAAAACCTAGTGCAGATGATTCCTGGGAAAATATCAAACGTGACATACGTCGTTTATGGGATCAGTTATCGCCAGGTGAAAAGGTTTTTGCGCCACTTTGTGCTTTCAATGTTTTAGTGTTTGGTCTATGGAGGGTTCCATCTTTAAGAGCCCCCATGATGAAATATTTTTGTTCAAATCCGGCTGCACGTAAGTGGAAAATATTCAATGTTTTTCTTGGAATTATATTTAGATGACGTTAAAATACATTTGTGTTACTTCTTTACAGGCACTGTTTGTTGGCCCATGTTTTTGTCAACTTTCAGTCATTATTCGGCGTTCCACTTGTTTGCCAACATGTATGTTTTGCATAGTTTTTCGAATGCCGCCATTCTTTCATTAGGAAAGGAACAATTTTTAGCAGTGTACCTAAGTGCTGGCGTGATAGCCAGTCTAACAAGTGTTCTATATAAAGCTCTTACATTGCAAGCTGGGCTTTCTATAGGAGCGGTAAGAAATTAAATAGTTATGATTTGTATATTTTATATTTTTTTGATTTACATAATTTTTTAGTCTGGAGCTATAATGGCAGTTTTGGCTTATGTTTGTGCTCAATATCCTGATACACAATTAAGTATATTATTTTTACCTATGGTAACATTTTCGGCCGGCTCAGCTATTAAGGTGATGATGGGTATTGATTTAGCAGGTTGTATAATGGGTTGGAAATTCTTTGACCATGCTGCACATTTGGGAGGAGCCATATTTGGACTGTAAGTATATTTTTTGCTAAACACATTGTAAATACATATAATAATCGAACCTATGTATTTCTTGCAGATTTTGGGCATTTTATGGTATGGACTTATGGCAAAAACGTGTCCCATTCCTAACAATGTATCATGACTGGCGTAAGACTAAATAGTTTTGTATTACTAGTTATTTTTATCAAAAATTAAATTAAAAACGACATATTCTATTTACATAATTTAATGATCTAATAGTACATTGTTATAGTGTTTTAATCAAAACAAAATATATTTTCACTTGTTTTTCTACAACAATTGCAAACTGAACATGCTTTATTTAACTTACATTATTGTTTATTTCTTTTTTCATTATGGTTATAAATTTTGTTGCGTTTCAATGAGTATTCAACTTCCAATTTTCTTTTTTGTAATTTTTCTTTTAGCTCTAAAATTGTTTCATATTCAGGAGCATAAGATATGTGCAAAATACCACCATAAAATTCTTTAGCATCCATATAACGTTTACATTTACGGGCCTCGTAAATTTTATAAAACTTTGCCCAATACACTTCCGTAAATTGCTCTAATTCCAATTGTCTTTCTATCATTTCAGTGGTAACATTGCGTACATGATATAACTTACCAAATCTTAAAAGACGCTGTTTTAATTCTTGTAATAGATTAATTTTTGGCACTCCAAATATGAGTAAATTTTGCGATTCACTGACCACCGTATATACCTTCAAGTAACAAATTGTTTAATTTAAACTGTTTGCAGTTAAAGTAAAATGTATTACTTACCTTCACTGCCTTAAGTTGTCTGCCTTGTCTGTATTTCAGGCGAGTTTTGCAATAATCAAATTGTTTATGATGTTCTGCATTAGCATCCATTATTTAGCATAGTATTTTTTTTTAATAATTGCAATTCCGCGAAACAAAATAAACATAAATAAATATGGTTGTCTAAATGATGCCAGACTCTTGTCATGAGTTTAGTTTCACAACGTTTAGCTTTTATATATACATATAAAATAAGTGGTGACAACTTTATTTTTTAGTGTTTCCCAAAAATAGTTAATTTTTTTGTATATGGAGTTCTCAAAAGTGATTTTGCTTAACCTTCGCTTTACCAATACCCACCCGGGTGACCACATCGATTTTATTGGTTTAATATTTTTTTTAATTTTGTTTCAATTTAAATGAAATTTGTACTCACTGAACAAATTCTAGAGTTCTATAGAATTTAATAGAACCATTTTAAACTTTTTATAAGGTTTTTTCAATTTTTTAAAATTTCGTTCGTCGCATATATTTATTGAAGTGTAGTGTCACCCGGGTGGGTATTGGTAAACCATGTACATAAAAAACCTTTGGTAAAGCGAAGGTTAAAACCTATATTCCGCTGTGCAGGACCTTATATACCCCTCACCAAATTATACTTTAAAATTAATTTTAAATATTTTTAGATAAACATAATTTAAATTTTTTTTAATTTATTAGCGAAATTTTTTTTTTTAATTCATTATACTTATACTTGATGACAAAAAAAAAATCGGGTTAAAAAATATTTTCCCGATTTTGACCCATTGTATGTCCGGCTTACTATGGCGTTATATACATCGTTAGAAAGGTCTTTGAAATATCTATCCATATTGTCTATGTTAACGACATAGTAATCCAGATATAGATCAAAAATAGGTAAAAAATTATTACAGAAATAAATAAAATGAAAAATTGGAAACAATTTTTTTTTATAAATAATACATATGTATATGTTTTTATTTTAGGGAAAGTTTGAAATACATTTTTAAAATATGTATGTTTAATTAGGATAATGGAATATGTACATCTATGTATAAACATATTTGCTAGAAAACGCATATTTCACAAAAAAAAAAAAATATGTGAAAAGAAAATGATTTGCAGTACTAATTTTAGTCGTGAATGCGCGTTTCTTTTAATATTGCAATTGAATTGGTTAAATTATTGTTTAAATATTTTAAAATGTCAAAATCATAAAGTTATTAAAGGTAATACAGATTTTTACAGATTTATACATAATGAAAATGTTTATGCTAACTAGCGAGCTGATAACAGTCCCTTAGGGAAATTTACAGACATTATGCATAACCTTATCTTGAGCGAATTTTTAATTCTTAAAATTAAACAAATCCTTCACTTATATCTGTATGTATTTATATACTAAATACAAGTTATTATCAGCACGACACCGTAAAATATTTGAAATTTGGAAAAATTAAAAGTGTGTGGAATATTTATTGTGAATACCTTAATTATTTTCATAAATGTTTTTACACCAGTTCAATTTGCAAATCGAATGGATATTCGCTGGAATTTAATGACTGTCGAAACAGTTGTGTATGTTGCCAAGCAACATCACCTTTACCTCCCGACAATTTGGCACATATTTCAAATTCCTGACAATTTTCTAATGTATTAATAATTGTATTACTATTTCTACTATCTCTTAATAGCACTTCAATTCGGGCCTCACCAAATGTTTTCTTTTCTAAATTTAATTTATACGTTTTAACTTTAAGATTACTCTTGGAAAAATTAAATTTCCACACAATCTCTGCATAGTCACTGTCCTCCTGTCGTGCCAAATAAACCATTTTCCAGTCACGTTCAACTTTACGTAGAATATTTTCTGAAGAGAATTGACAACTCTGCCAAGTTTTGTGAGTGGAAAATGGAGTACATAAACCCGAAGCATCTGCAAAGACATGCAAAAAATAATTGAAAAAGGTCTAATGTTTAAATTATATATTATTTACAAACCCTTTATATAACGTTCATATCTATCGGCGGCACAAGAGTAGCGTACATTGAATTGTTTCTTATCAATCTCCTCCTCAGTTAAAGTAAAAATAAATATCTGTATTTTAAAAAGTCAAATCAAATTTTGTACATAATTAGATTGAATAATAGTAAAGATGTATACAATTTAGTACTAACATTAGTAAAGGTATGTTCACCACGCGATTGTCGCCATGTGAGACTACCAGAACTACGTCCTTTCAATTCGTTTTCCGTTGGTGGACTAAAATTAAAATAAATTTGGCTAACTTTCATAAATACATAGTTAGCAGAACTAGTAACTCACCGTTCTACAGTTAACTCAATCAGCTCCAGCATACAACGTTGACTCAAAATCTTTTTGCGCTCATCACTTAAATGCATTTGTCTTTTTTTGCGTATTGTAATTAGCGATTCAATCAATTCATTTTCAGTACAGAAACGTCTTTTTAACAAAGTATCCTTATGATTGTTGCAATACCGCCAAGTAACATCTTGTATATCATCACAGGAATAGGCAAATACATAATCAATATTACGTTTCCAGCCATGTTGATACATTAAGGGTGAATCGACCACATTATCGGATGGATCAACATGTAACCAACGTAGTTGTGATTCGGAATATACCTAAAACGTAATTTTCACAAAACAATAAGAACAATTTTCATGTATAATGATTAATTTTACAAAAAAAAAAAAACATGAGTTTTATATTCGGCTGTGCCGAACCTTAAAATGTGGAAATTTCAAATGCAATGATGAAGGGTCTAAAAACACATTTCCATATAAATGCATTGTTTAAAACTATATGATTAAAATTTAAGTTTTCTGAGAAAAACATAGACCTGGTTACCTCTGTCCAAACGTGATCAAATAAAGAATGTACAATTCGCGCCTCAAAGTCCAAACAGCGGCATAGAAAGGTAAAACAATTGGCATATTCTCCACAACGACCTTTGCGCGACACCAATAGTTGGGCTATATCGTTGTAACGATAGAATTTTGTCTCCTGGCCGCAACATACACCAACTTCAACACGACAGTCGCCTTCAGTTTGGGTACGTTTCAGCTTACTTTCCTCACTGCCACAAACCTTACACGGTATATTATTAATCCATTCGAAAAATTCCGTATTAAACCAATTAACTAATTCCACTAATATTAAATCACGTATACAAAATTCTTTGACTGGCGTTGCAGATGTTTGATCGCTGTTAGCTTGATCTTCTTGCATGGCCATCAGTTTTTCGGCGGCTTTTTGTGTTAAGTCGTCGATGGGTATAATATCACGTCCGGCAGCTAAGAGTTTTTCATCTTCATATTGCATAACCGCATCAGAAAATAACTCCAATGACTGTAGAAAACTATTTGTGTTTCGCTAAAAATATAAATACAATTTTAGCACATACATAATAATTATTTAATTGAACTTACCAATACTCGTGGAAACGTGATTCGCTGTTTATATGGTCTAGTTGCTTCAATGGTCTTCATTGCAGACGTCTTTGGTGTTGGAGCCATAGGTCTAGAGTCAACTGCAATAAAAATACAAGTATTTAACAATGAAAATGAATCACTGGCATTCATAAACCTGAATTATGAACTAACCTTCTGTAATAATTGCTTGCTTTTGATTCAACCAATAATCTCGACGTTTAACTAAAGCATCACGATATGACCGTAGTACATCTAAAGAAGCTTCCAAAGGTAATATATATTCATTTGCACTGCGTTTGAAACCAATAGCAGTCAACAGTTGGCTACAACCTTCCAATGATAATAACCTTTCTTTAATAGATTTATTTTCGATGCGTATTGAACGATATTTCAACTCGTTGGGGTATTTCAGGACATTATCTAAGAGAACCAGCAAAATGCGCACTGCTTCCAAGTATGCTTCTCTGGTATTTTTTAATGAACTTAATACGTTTGTTATCTGAGGTGGTGGGGAGGAAGTGGAGCGTAACGCCGCAGTTGGCGCCGGTTCTATGGACCAGATGTATTTGTAATCTACTTGAGACATGACGTGAAAAGATTAGTCTGTCTTTTTTTATTTTTTTTTTTAATTTCAGTCACACAAAGAAAAATGTTGCGGGTGGGTGGTGCAGGCAGAGATTTTGTAAATTACGATCTTTGTTTAAACGCGTAGAACTTAGAAAACTATTTCTTTGACTTTAATTAACGTAAATTACTTTTTGTATGTTTTATAGTAAGTAAATTATTAATTTGCTTTATTTTAATGTAGTTAATAAAAACATTTATTGACCAAAACAAAGCAAACTATTTTTTTTTTATTATTTTGCTCAAATCGAATGTATGTTTTTTGTAAACACGACAAAAACAAGAACACAGCTGATTAACAGTACAGAGATGCCATCATCTTTGATGATGATTTGTAAAAATATAAACAACACTGTGATTACAATAGGAACCACAGTCGGAAACCACCTGAGGCCTTCGAATATGTGAAATTTATTTACATTATTTAAATTTGATATGAAAATATGATAAAACACAGTATTTTCAAAAAGTTTTAATTTTCTGGTCTCGGTGGAATTGCCCATATACAAATTCGGACCGACAAAAAAACAATTTTTTTTTCACCAAAAAAATTCTTAGGCGATCTAGCTATATCCGTCTGTTGTTGGCACGATAGGGCCTCGACAAAAGGACGTACGGGGATGATTCACCTCAAATATTCTTTGTTGATCAGAAACGTTTCGAATTGAAAATCGGCAAAATCGGTAGGGTATAACTAGAATTATGGGTCAAAATGTGAGACAACTTCCAAAAAGTTGTAATTTTTCGAAAATGTATTGCTAAAAAACAATTTGCCTAAAGTCTAAATTTTGAAAGAGTAATAAAAATCACATTAGGTATATATTTTTATTTTTTTTACATATAAATAGATTTTATTTTTGTTGGTAATAGAAGTAGACATACATAAATCATCATTAATATAAATTAGCATGCTTAATAATTTTACTGTGTATTTTTAAAGGCAATTTTAAAAAAGGGGCGCGTCAAAATGTTTAATTCAAAAACATTTATTTTCCAAAACTTTATAACAATTAAAAAATATAAGTATATTTTTTATCACAAACATAAATGAATGGAATGAATTTTTATTTAATATTATTTTTACGGGTTTCAAAACAGGTTCTGTATTATTTTTAATTTTTATTTGTATTGAAACAGGGTAAGAATAGTAAAAAATAGACCATAACCAAACACATCTAAATTATCGAAAAAAATAATTATTTAGAAAATTTACATTAAATAAATCGTTGTTTTCTTTTGACACAACATTATGTTTAAGTGGTTTGGGAAGAAACAAATTAAAGAAAAACCAGTAACGACAAATACAAGTGAGTATAGTAATTTAATAATGATAATAAATACATATAATGCCAAATAGTTGCTTATGTTTTTGAGAAACTCTTCTCGTTGAATATATAAATGTAATAATAATAATAATGTAGTAAGAGATACTTTAATATTTAGTATAGTAGATAAATTGCGTATGAATAATGCAGTTGTTTGTTACTGTTTGCAATAAAAGTAAGTTTCAATAATATTATTGTTTAATCAGCAAATTCTTTCTCTCTTTTCTTTGTTTTAGTTTGCTTAGCGCGCCTGCGTGCGTGTTAAATTATTATTTTTCTTTTTGTTGTTGTTTTTGACAAATTAATAAAGTTTATTTTGTTTGTTAAAGGTTATAGAATTTCTGAAATTTATTAAGCCTATATAGTTTTTACAAAACTTCTCATGTTGTTCATATGTATTATGTGGTGGTGTTGTTTTAAGGTGTGTTTAAGGCAGAGGAATTATTTTCACGAAGTTCATCTGGGAAACTGCTAACAGAGCCCGAGCGTGAAGTGGACACTTTTGTCTGTAATAAAGTGAGAATAATTTTTTAAATGTAGGAAAATAAATTGTGCAATAAAATTATAATAAGTATATGTATAACTATAATGAGAGTATATTTAAATATTGAAAACATGCATTTTAAATAATTAACCCACCCTCCATCGTCAAGGACAATGTAGAAAATAATCCTACAACAATTTTGTATAAACAGTTAGGCATAAATAAATATGTTCTTAAAAATAAAAATTTTGAAAAAAAAATATTTGAGTGAAACAAAAATTTTTTCGCTAAATTTTTTTTTCACCCAAATTTGTATATATCATCAAAATTTCTTTTTACCAATTTCACTAAAAAAAATTTCGCTAAAATTTTTTTTCACCCAATTTTTATCAATGCTTATCATCCAAATTTTTTTGCCAAACATTTTTTTTATCAAAATTTATTTTTACCAATATTTTTTCATTATTTCATACTTTGGTAAAGGGTATATAAGAGTCGGCACAACCGAATATTGTACTTTTATTTGAAGAAAATAATATAATATTTATAGTATCGACAATTTCCAAAGGTAATAAAGTCTAGCAAGAAAATTAATAAGGGGTTGGATAGGCCCCACATTTTTGACTGTCCAGCCAACCCCACTTCACTTCGTGCAATGGATTTATGACTGGATCTCGATGCAGTTTTGAAAATTGTATAATTTATTCGTTCGTATAGTATTATTCGTTTTTCTATCTTAATTCATTATTATTCATCGTATTTCTTTGTAAAAGTTTTTTTTCACCAGAGTCTAGATGGAGGGTTTTAATAATATTAAAAGTTTGATGTGCGTATAACAATATATAAAAATAAAGTTTATGATTAAAATGTGCGTAAAAATTATTAATGTATGTAGTAGATAGTGTTTTCATGTGTAAGTTCGTGATGTTACGTATTTTTGTTTTTATTAAAGATTTATTTTGGTTGTTATCTTGTTGTTGAATTTTAGAAAGTAGATATAATTTTTTTTTAAATACATAAAGTTGTAGTTACCGCATGAGATTGGCACATAAAATTGTTGTGTTCATAGCTTACTTTGACGTTCTCATAGGCCGAGCCAACTTTTTCCTCTATGGATCTCATTGATTCAGAATTTTTCATTTGAGAAAATTTCGATGAAATGCCACCAGTAATGCTGCTAAAAACAGATGCTGTCCTTTCGCCGGTAGTTTTCAACACCGATTCAGTACGTTGAAAACTAAAAACAATAAAAACATTTGATTTAAAATATATATTATATAAATAATTAAAAGTTACAGGATTAAATATTTGTTAAGTTAATTAAATACAAAAATGCTATGATGTTGGAAAGTGTTAAGCGAAAAATCATGTAGTTTTTGATGGTAAAACAAGATATTGTGTTAAAATTAGTAAATAAATTGGTAAAATGTTAATTTTGTTTTTTGTTTTGTTAATTTCATCCAAATTAATTTTAACACAATTACTTACATGGGTGCGTCATGAACAGCTTTTGTAAAATTACCAACACTTTGTTCAACAGATTGAAAACTTAAAAAATATATGATAAAATAATTAAAAAAAATAAATAACAAAGTAACGTAAATAATACTCAAAAAAAAAAAAATAATAATAATAAACATGTACAACAGCTCTTTTAAGTTTTTTTGGTTTGTTTTTCTTTTTTTATACTTACACAGTACTTTCTTTGACGTTTTTAAGACCCTGGTTCATGTCATCGGTAATTTCTTTCCATACTGTAATTCCCAATTTACGTTTAAGATCAGAAGCATGACGTGTTTTAGATGCTAATACCGTGCGTAATGTATTGATTTCTTCTTCCACACGAGCAAGTTCCTAAAATAACAACAAGTTATTTGTTAATTTTGTAGCGTTAACTAAACAATAAGCTTTTTATTTACTTGGCTCCATTCAGCTCTTTGCCTCTCCTGTTCTTCAACAGTTAATGCAGCAAATTCAGCTGCAATATCAGCCGATGCTACTGATGCAGCAGGTGAAGTATTTCCAGTATTATCTTGAAATAAAAAATATATAAATTATTATTATGCAATATTACATAGATGTTTGGCTTGACGGCTTTATTTACTTGAATAAATCTGAATATTTTTGCAAAATTTTTCATTATATTGAAAATGTATGGAAATATACTTACATTCTAAAATAACATCGTATGAATGCAAAAAATAGAAAATTATTAAAACGATTAATGTTATTATAAAACAAGTGAGAATGATATATTCGGATATGCCAAATATTAAATACCCTTAAGCTAAAACAAAAGTAACACAATGCCCATTTACACGAACACACACGATATAAACAATCACCCCTAGAAACTTTGTGCCGACAATGACTTACAGAATAGGGGTGAATGTTATCTACTGAAACTATTACATTGATTTGCATTAACCAACTGCTTAGGACAATTACTACATAAATTTTTGTGTAAATCTCAATAAATTCGGTTGTGATAGTGTTACACAGTCTGAAAGACGGACGGACAAAGCTAAATCGAAATTTGATATTCATAAGGATCAAAATTAATATTTCTAGGTTTTAATTTAATGTATTTATAATCTTCAAATCATTACAACGTTGTAAATTATGTTGTAATGAAGTTTGATCAATATCACAACGACTATGTGCTGATTGTATTTTTCTGCTTGAGTTAGCAATACTAAACTATTTATCTATCATGCTAATGTTATTTGGCCTCCTAATTTCAAGTTGTAATTAAATCCATATTTACGAGATGTCAACAAATGTATGACCATCGATAACATTATAACATTAATATTGTATAGTGCATTTTAATTTGACCAAGAGCTTTCAACATCCAATGCCATATTTGTTACTCATTACTTTTATTCGCTACACTGAATTATTGAAGACGGAAGTTTCTTAGAAGACGTATTGTATCGGATTACAAAAAAATATAATTTTATTAAAATTTTCTATAAAAATTTGATTACTCTTTAGAACAGTATTTATGTAATATTTTAAAATGTATATTGATGCTATAAAGCATTCAGTTTTTTGAGTTTGGGAACAAATTATTTATTTACAATTAATCAGTCATTAAGCTTTTAAGGAAAAGAAATAATCTTGTTTTGTGGTGCTTATCAATTTTTTATTTTCGTTTTTCTTAAGGTACAAGGTCACACCTAAAATATTTATAATACTCAATAAAATTTCTCCTCATATTACCTTCTAAAATTTTGCTAAAGTTTTATAAAATTATAAAAACTGGTACACCTTCTGTTATTTTGCGAGGCATTTATTTTTTCTCCTCGTAACCTCACTTTGTTCCCCCTAGGATATTGAGTTCTTTTTTTCAGTAGGTCTTTCCTTGTCAGGATCACAGGTTATTGAAATAGTTGCGTGTTTTCACGCACTCTAATAATGTTTTCAAATTCAAACTTTTAGAATATTTTTCAGACCCTTTGTGATCTCTTTAATTAAGATTGTTCTTGTTTTCGTTATCCCTAACTGGAATTTCATTTGTCTCTTTTTATACCCTTCATCATGATTGGTTTATTGGTTTGTCATTCCGTTTGTAATTTCTACATTTTTCATTTGTGACCCTACAAAATATATATATTCTGGATCGTTATAGATAGCGAAGTCGATACAGCCATGTTGAAATCCACTTTCCGTAGCCACCAAATAACTTTCATACATGATTCATACATCAATATATCGGGAATTCTTCCGGCTCGGTTACTATTTAAAATCGACAAAATCGTCCCACAAATGGCTGAGATATAAGGAAAAAAAACCTGGACAATCTCGATTTTTGGCCTATTTTTGATCTATATCTGGATTACTAAGTCATTAATATAGACAATATGAATATCTAATGATGCATAATTCAAAGTCCATTGCATCGATAAGGCTACTGTAAGTTGGACCTACATTGGGCCAAAATCGGAAAAATATTTTTAAAGCCAATTTTTTTTATCAAAAATTTTTTTTGTCTTCTTTTTCCAAAAACAATTTGGCAAAAACTTTTTTAAAAAAAAATTAAAAAAAATTTTTTTTTAAAAAAAAAATTTCGAACAAAACTTTTTAAAAAAAATTGTTTACCTAAAAATACTTTAAAAAAATGTTTAAAATATAATTTGGTGAAGGGTGTATATGATTCGGCACAGCCGAATATAGCTCACTTGTCGTAAATTATACTTTTTCCTTATTTCTCAGTCATTTATTAGTCGATTTTCCCTATTTTAAATAGCTACCGAACCAGTATTGTAGCTGATATATTGATGCATCAATAATCTTTATAAGTTATTTGAAGAATTCGAAATGTAGATTTCAACAGACTGACGGACATTGCTTTATCGACTCCGCTATCTATAACTACTATCGACAAATGAAAAATGTGAAAAAGGCGCGGATCGAGGTGTTTGAACAAAGGAAATTTCCCCCACCAAAACCGAAAAGTTTTAATATAAAAAAGGAAAAATAGAATAATGTAAACTAATTTTTTATTTATTTACCCCCACCCCCTAACGGTTGAATACTATACGCGCCTGCTTACTACATATGGTGAAGAGTAATAAGCATGTACATTCCTAATAATTTATAATCAGTAAATCTTTAATTAATTTTATCATCTAATATATAAAAATCTCGTGTCACAATGTTAGTGTTTGAACTCCTCCGAAACGGCTCAACCGATTTTTATGAAATTTTGTATGTATGTTTGGTAGGTATGAGAATAGGTCGTAAAGTATATTTCATACCGCTAGGTCATTAGGGTGACCCTATCCAGAATTTATTTTTACCATTTTTTGGCCAAAAGCTTTTTTTCGCATTTTATTTATTTGGCATTAAAAAATACCTATAACCAGAAATTTTCATCAACCGACCCTCACCCACCCGTTTTTTAGCCGAGATTTTAGTATTTTGTATGAGCAATATCCAAATATCGATATTTAACTATTTTTATGAAATTTTGTATATATTTTTGGTAGGTACGAGAATATTATATATCATACCGCTAGGACATCAGAATGTCCCTATCCACCCATTTTTTAAAATATTTTTCGCCAAAAAATTTTGTTTGTATTTCTCTTCATTTGGCATCAAAAATATCTATAATGCCAACTTCACTTAGAATACATTCGCTATTTTTTATTTAACAACCAAAATATTCACTAGAAATAATTTGTATGGCAGAACAAAGTTTGCCGGATCAGCTAGTTTAAATATAAAAATTGGTTACAACATTCTTTTTGACTTTTTCCTTATGATCATAGAGTAGTTTAAAATTGGATCTAGCGTAATTCGCGGCAATATATTATCTCCTTTATCATATATTGAAGTTTTAAAAAATAATCACCCCTATCGTGAAAAAATGTGAAATTTGTGTTCCCATGAAATATCCATTTCCCTCGAAGGGAAAATTGCTATCGTGATATTGCCCTAAACTTTTCATTCACAATAGTTGATTTTGTTCGTAACAGCTGTTTAATGTTTACAAAATTCCATCTAAAAATTTCACAACATGGGGAATTTTTTCCCGTGAACAAAGTTTATGAACGAAAAATGGGAAAAGGGAAAATATTTCATGTGAAATATTGATTCGTGATAGGGGTGAATATTAGAAGAAATCTATATAAATCTTTATATTTCGAGTGATAAAACAAATTTAAAATTTATTATAATGCAAAGCACGATTACGGCTGTGTTTCTATCTAATGTGGTCATTTATTTGATCGCTCCTTAACAATTTATTATAATAGTCATGAAAACAGTCCATTTTTAGAAGTCTTTTACAAAGATCTCAAAAACGTTCACATTCAGCCATAATAGTTTAAGAATCGTCTTGAAACATAACAATCTTCATTTTGGGAAGCTTAAAAATTTGCCTTTGTACAAATATGTACATATTCATATGTTTAAAATGCATTTTATTTCATTTCGTCACTTCCATTCATTACCTTTGGTTATTGTTGCATGAGCGGGAGATCCAATATTTAAGAATTTTTTATAATTTTCACTACTCGATATCTTGGCAATATAGGGTTTTGAAAAATCAACAAATGTCACCTTAACATCACGCATTGTTCGTTTGGCAAAAAATTTCAAACGAAATCGTTTTGCTATAGACATTGAGGGTGATTGATTTGCTAATTTCGAAATGATAAACTCTGTTTCGACCGCCTGTAGTTCCAATTGATTGGTGTAGTCGGAGTCGGTGTCATAGAAAATTTGATCAAGCGTTAGATTACGTAAATATAAATCCGTTTCATCGTTCCAGTCAAGACCACAGGAATCTAGTGAAGGTGTAGAAACATCATCGAGTTTGGGCAAATATGGATCTTCAATGAATTCTAAACTAACTGGTTCAGAATCGGACATGGTGTTTTGTAAATTTTTATTTAAATGGAAAGGAGTTTCATACTCCACATTTATTGTATTGTTATAGTAATTTTGTATTCTTGATTTTGCTTTGTTGTTCACTGGTGTTTTTGTGTATGTTTTACTAAATATTTTTTTTTTTGTATTTAGCCTCTGTGAAGCGTAAAATTTACCAAGCTAAACTTTCTAATTTGATCATGCTATACAATAATTTAAAATTTGCTACAATTTTTACATTTTTTTTTCTTAAAAAACAATTTTTCAATTTAATATTTATCACATTTTGAAATCACTTTTTGGTGTTAAAATCTTTTGTATGTATATACGGACGGGTACGTGTTTATAATTGTTTTCTTCTTGATTTAATATTTTCCTAAAAAAAAGCTTATTAATGCTTCCTCTTTTTTCTCTTTTTTGACAAATTGTAAAATATTAAACTTGATCTATATAGTTAAAATGTTTCTTTTTTCTGCTTTTATTCCACGTTCTTGTTTTCTTCGTAGTCAACATTACACTAAACACGTATTTGGCAGTGAGTTAAGAAAATACTCACTCATACACAATCCAAGTATTGGTATTAAACAGTTGGTAGTAGATACAAAACATCAACAAGCTTAAAATGTTGGTTAACTAAAACTCTACTAACACAAATACATACATACATTCATATTATACACATACATACACACAATGATATACAAATCAGTAAGTTTTTTCTAGCTAAATGCTGTATGTTCTGTGTTTTATGCTTTCATAATCGTGGCCACAACAAACAAAACCCCAAATCCCACAAAGAAACAACAACTAACTAATAAAGATTATTCTGTCTCTCTGTAGTAACAAAAAACTACACTTCTCAAAAAAGTTAATACTTGCGATCATTATGCATGCTGTTGGTTAAGTATGATCATGTTGATTTCATTGCAGGTTTGTAGACTTTGTAAACGTGGGTAGTAGTAAAGATTTGTATTAAAAATAAAAAGTTAGAATTATAATTAGGGTTCATAATCGGGAAAAATGTCTTTAAAAGTTTTCCTTTTAAAGTCACAGTATTACTTCCGCACAGATAAAACAGATTCGTTGTGATTTGTTTCCAATCGAATAATTCAGTAGAATCCATAGATATTGTTCAATACTAGCAACAGACAGAGAAGAAATATGATTCAAATATCAAAAATTCGGTGATTTGGATTGATTTGCTACATATTCGATTATAACAACTATATTTTATCTCTGTATAACGAAAACAGCAAAAAGTTTATTTAAAATAGGAAAATTCTAGTAGATCTATAATACAAATTGATATTTCAATTCCTTAAAGGAATTATTAGGATGCATAACATTAAAGCATCTATCGGCTATGCCGAATTTTATATACCCTTCACCAAAGTTTACTTAAGATAAACCTTACAAAAAAATTTCAGGTGAAAAAAAAATAATGTGAAAAAAATTCTTTTTGAAAAAAAATTCTTTTTGAAAAAAAATTCTTGGAAATAGGTGAAAAAAATCGAGTTAGTCGCAGTTTTTTGCTTATATCTTAGTCATTTCGATTTTAAATTGCAACCTAAGTTGGACTATAGCGGATATATTGATGTTTCAATCATGTATGAACGTTATTTGGGGGCTTTGAAAAGTTGATTTCAAGAGGCAGATAGACATGGATATATAGACTCCATAATATATAATGGTCGCAAATGAAAAATGTGGAAATTACAAACGGAATGAAATATAAGCCAGACTTTTTGAGTTATTGACTCTATATCATGATTAAAAAGGCTTGAACTTAATATGGATATCTAAATATGAATATCTAATAATCGTGAAAATATAACCCAATTAGTTCACTATAAACATTTCTTCAACTGCAACTTTTTTGGAGAACAAATTTATTTAGTCTGCTTTTACACAGGGCAAGTTTTCTTGCCGCAAATCTAAGTTTATAGTAGAGAGAGGCAAGAAGAAAGAAGAGGGATACACACTTGCAAGTCTCTTTAATTAACTTTTGTTTTCTCATTTTCTCATTAGGTTTTGATATACAAAATTGAACACAGACTTGCTGTGTGTAAACAGACTAGCAAGTTTAAAAGATAATCGAAGAGACTTGCATCAAGTAAACTTGCTATGTGTAAAAGAAGACTTAACGATTTGTTTCCAAAAAAAAAATTGGAATTGTTTTTGGAACAATAAGTTTTTTAAATAAATGGATAGTCAGGATTTGCAATAATTTTTAAATCAAAATAATAAACGATTTTAATGGTGGATTTAATAGCAATAGAGTTTAAGAATTTCCCAAATATTACATCCCGGGAGGTTATCACTAATCAAAAATTGGAAATTAGTTCTCGAACTGCTACGTGCAGAGCAAATGAGGGTAGTCGTCGTTGCTATCGAGTGAAAAAATCTCTTATTTCTAAAAAACTATACTGCTAGTATACAATTTGCCAAAGAACATTTAAACTGGTCAAGACAAAAATTAAATTCTGTTCTCTTTTCCGATGAATCCAAATACAATTTAAGAGGCAGTGATGGGAGAACTTTTGTAAGACTGCCGAAGCGAAAATGACAGGATTCTAAATACACAAATAAGACAGTCACGATAGGCGGTAGTAATATTATTGTGTGGGTCCATAATGTGCTACTACTGGAATCGGACACAGATCTATATCTATCCATACGCTGAGAATACGTCAATAACCTCATAAACATCTCTAGGGTCATAACCGAGCGGTTAGAATCAAATGAGGTACATGTTTTCGAATGGTTTGTCCAATGTCTAGATCTCAATCCCATAGAAAACCTATGGGAAAATGTAGATCGCAAAATACGGAGTCAAAATATAAAGGAATGGCAAAATATTTCAAAGGAGACGATTGATTCTTTAATTGGTTCAATGAATCGTCGCTACAAAGCGCTAACAAAAAACCAGGTGTATCCAACAAAATACTGAGTCACTGAAAGAGCCACGCAATTTTTAGATTTGAAGGGTTGTGTACTATAAAAGTACACTTCCACTCGGAGACCCATAGAATCCAATGTGATACTCTTTAGAAATATAACCCGTTGTGAAATTGATGTGAAGAGAAGAAATGAAATTGGTGAGGAAAATAAATAAAATGAAAAATAAATAGGACTGGGATTCACAGAGTTCCGTTACATAAAAATGGCCAGCCTATTCCCCTTATAAAGACTAATAAATTTCATAGATCATATCTAGCTATATCACTAAGTTCATCACGTAATCTTTCCCTAGTCATTTTTGCCTGAGACACTGTAGTCTAGACAGTTACACAGGATATCTTCCACTGAAAAAATAAAAATTCCATACGATTTTTTTGTCTGTCTAGAAGTTTCTATTGTCTTGTCAACCGCATTATGTAATTTTTTTGTGAACAAAGGAATGTTGCTTTAATGCAAAATATATTTATATCAATAATAATTTGGATAATTTTGATTTTTAAAAAAGTGGAACATTTTTTGAACTATACATACATATATGGCCCATTGCTCTCATTTATAATTGTATAATAATAAATAAAATAAATTAAAAAAATAAATTTCGGTAACGGTATTTTAGCGGTAACGGTAATTGCAGTTATTTCGGTAACGGTTGCTTAGCGGTAATGATATTGATAACGGTAATTTCATCCTGAATGAAATTAAACTAGCCATAATAACCGGTTACAAATTTTTACTTAAAAAAAATTAAAATTTCTAGTTGTATAATTTAAATTGTTATAGAATATCGGTAACGGTATTTACGATTATATCGATAATGGTAATTGCATTTATTTCTGTAACGATAGCTTAGCGGCAACGGTAATTGAGTTGAAAAAGTTTTTTAAGGGTAACGGTAACCTTGATTTATATACTATCTGTGGGTATTTAAAAAGTTGTAATATATAGTATTACAACGGAGATGTAAACGGCTTTATCAGACCTGTCAGATATGTTGACTATAAAGAGAAGACTTATTGTGGAGATACGCCTTTTGACATACCTAAGGTACCTAAGTATACTTAGGCACGGACGAAGGCTATGAAGAAAAATTATTTTTTTCGATGCCGATAGTACAATATACTATATCGAAATTGCCGATTCAGGTTTTTTTTAATTATATCAGTAATGTACTGAATAATAATTTTATATCCATACGCCTTCTTTAATATTTGCTTAACAAAAACTTTACAAACTACCATCGTATTGGAGAAAAATATATCTATTAGCACAACTGCCGCCCATCAAATGCAAAATACATTTCAATTAAATTAAATATTGTTTGCGTTATGCAAAACCTCATAAATACATATAACCACAATTGAAAAATGTTCATTGGACAAGGAATCCCACTAAAATTGTAACCATGTGCTTGCTCATTGCATAGGTCAAGATGCATGCATAATACATATGTATTTCTTTTTCACATTCTTGCTTAAATTACTATGTTCTTATAAGAAAAAACAAATAAGTCACTGTCGAATATATTTAATGGGTGTTCTTCCCTTATATTGACGCCAGTGTGACTGACTATCAACAACTACAGCAGCAATACCAATAACTAAACAAAAAAAATATATGTACAAAAATACAAATTAAGAGATGGATGCAAGTAAAATTTTGCCACGTCAAACATACAATTTTAAAGTTTTAAATATGTATTCAGACCTATTATAATGTTCTAATTGTGATAATGAAAACTTAAAATATCAAAATACAAGAAGTACAATCAGATTAGGCACGCAAGTAATAATACCCTTTGACTGTCGTCACTACTGCACACCAATCAAACCATCCACAATATGTACAACAAATGAGTCACATTTTTCACATAATTTGTATTTTTCATATTTGCAATATAAAATATTATAAACATTTATATTTAATACAATAATTTCCAAAAAAAAAAAATTAACAATGGAAAATTCAGAACATCAATCAGCTCATACAAAGAATATGAAAAGATAAAGTACTTACGGTCCTCCATTTGGTTGTACAATAGGTTTCAACTTTTGTTTTTAGTAGTAAAAAATATTATCCGCTAATTAGGCTTGCAAACAATATTGTAAATAATATTAGGCAATTGTCTCTTTTCTTATTTCTTCTTTTCTTGTATTTCTGTAATCAAATTTTGTAGATATACAATAATTTTTTTTCCTTTTTAATTCACAAAATGAACCTCACTGTTGTCGAAAAAAGTAGAGATGTCAATAAGTTCTTATTGGTGATGGCATACTTATCGATAACAAACAAATTGAATAGGGTAGTCAACACTATAAAATAATATAGGGTTCATAATGTGTTTGTCAGGTGTGTGTTTTGTTCGAAATGTGTTTTGTTCGAAACGGTAGCGGTAATGGCTAACGGTAATTTCGATGTCATCTAAATTAAATGATTAAATTAGAACAAGAAATGTTTATTTTTACAATTTGTATTTTATAAAAGAAAGGTATTACTTTAAAAATAACATTATTTTAGCGGTGATGGTATTAACGTTATTTCGTAATGATTTTCTAGTGTTTTTAGAGATTTTTAATATTCGAGTGATCGATTAATTTCTAAAATTTTCTCGATTATTCGTACGAATCTATATATATATATATATAAAAATTAATGTATGTGTGTTTATTTGTTTGTCTGTGACATATAGGAGCCAAAACCACTTGACCGATCCTCTCTATATCTGGAAGCAGCAATTGGATACTTTTTATTTTGAAATTTCAAGTGAGCGTGGTGCTCCCATACAAAGTTAATTTTATAAATCAAATATCTAGGAAACTATAACAGCGGAATTTACTTCACGAATTCGAAAAATGGGCGTAACACTACCCATGCCAATTAAATAGTTATTTTCTAATATCTGCAGAACTATAATTGTGAGTCTTCAAATTTTATACGAATCAATTTCTTATCAGTGCTTGCAGTTTAACCAAAAAGGGACGGAATGAAACAGGGTTTGTAAACCCTCCCATACAAAGTAAATAGTTATTATCGAATATCTGGAGAACTATAGTTGTGGAAGTCTTAAAATTTGGCCGAACATTTGACTTATTATTGTACATAGTTTGGTTGAAAATTTACTGTATTGTATTAGTGTGCATGACTCCTCCCATACAATGTAAATCCTTAATTTCGAATATCTGAAGAACTATTTAAAATCGTAAAAGTATGACCCCTTTCACACTAGGCAATTTAGTTGCGCAAGTCTCTTGCCCAACAACAAAACAGCATTCAAAATTTTCTTCTCCTTAACCCGACATTACCTCTGGCGTCTACAAACACAATAGACTTGCGCAACTAAATTGCCTAGTGTGAAAGGGGTCTATTTAAACTTTGTACGAATTAATTTCTTATCACTATACGGAGTTTGGCGAAAATGGGCGGGATTGTATTAGTGGGCGTCGCACCTATCACACAAATTAAATAGTTATTTTCCAATATTTTGAGACCAATAG
This sequence comes from Calliphora vicina, assembly GCF_958450345.1. Lineage (NCBI taxonomy): Eukaryota > Metazoa > Arthropoda > Insecta > Diptera > Calliphoridae > Calliphora > Calliphora vicina. The sequence goes on along the minus strand of NC_088784.1, from coordinate 95,230,126 downwards.
TTGTGAGTCTTCAAACTTTTTATGAATCAATTTCGTATCTCTGCATGAAGTTTAACCAAAAATGGGAGGGATCAGTACAGGGGGTGAGTAACCACCCATAAAAAGTAAACAGTTATTTCTAAATATCTTGAGCATATAATTACGAGATTATTCAAACTTTGTCCGAATAGCTCTCCCATTACCATACTAACTCTATTGAAGTCACAAGGCTTTCAGATTTTGGTGTGTCAACCCAAATTCGATTTCTAATAATGCATTCGAATAAAGAAATAAATGTTTACCTAGATTATTCGAACAATTTTGAAATCAAATTTCTATAGCCCTCAAATAACATACATGATTCATGCATAAATATATCGGGAATTCTCATCGGTACAATCGGCCCACAAATGAGATAAAACAAGGACAACCTCCTATTTTTTGATATATCTGGATATCCAATAATATATATTTCAAAGACGGCGACGGTTTGTTATAAAATTTTGTTCACTAATAATTTTAAACAAACTTTTTTTAAATTTAAAAATAATTTTTTTTCAAAAATTTTGAAAAAGAAATTTATTGTTTTCCTAAAAATATTTAAAATTTGTATTTTTAGGTATAATTTTGTGAAGGGTATATAAGATTCGGCACTGCCGAATATAGTTCTCTTATTTTTTTCTTTTCAAATGTTTTGAATCGGACAAATTTTTCCCGAATCTGAAACCAAATAATCATCTCTCTTTTACATTTTTTTACGGAACATAAATTTTTAGGGAAATTCTAGTTTTGATTTAAAAAAAATCACTCATATAGAAAAAGCTATTTAAAATATAACACAAAACAAGGTTTTCGAGCCGAATTATGAATTTTCTAGGTGTCCATAATTATAGAAATAAGACAACTTTAGTTTACATTTTTTTTTTTTATTTTTTATTTTAGTTTTTGAAAAAATAGTAAAAATTTTCTTTAAAAAAATTATGCAATTATATGTTTTCATTTTAATCTTTAATAATAAATGGTAGTTGTAGAACAAACACAAAAAATAAAAAATAAATGTTTACATAATTATTATAAAAAATTATTTGCAATTGCTTTTTTAATTTTACTTTTTTTTAAAGAAATTAAACAAAATAAAGTACAATTCTTTAATAGACAAAAAACATTATTTGAAAGTAATAAAAAATTGCACATATTAAACTAATAAAAGCATGATTTTTAATATTTTTTTTAATATAATAAATTTTCTATTTTATGGAACAACGAAAACAAAAAATTATAATATGTATTTAGAATTTTCAAAAGAAATTCGTTTAAGTTTTTTGTATAGAAGGAGGATGACTTTTTAAAAGGCATGTATTATTTTTTTTAATTTAAAATGATTATTTAAATCATATACATAGATATTTTTTCAGTTTTAGACTAAAGAGTGAAAAAATAAAGAGAATTTTATAATATAAATGATGACAAAACATAAAGATTTTAAATTTTTTAAAAAATAATTTTTTTTAAATTAATATTTTGACAAATTTTTGTTTTACTATTTTTTATATATATAAAAAATTATGTTTATTGATTTATGTTTTATTTTTTTTTTTTTTAATATTTTTGTTTTTTTTTCTTTTTTTTAGTATTTTTTCTTTCATATGATATATGGTTTGTTATGTTATTTTATGTATGTATGTGTTGTATGTATGTATGTTTTTGTTTAAGTGTAAACTTGGCATCATCGTTTTTATTTTTATAAAGTATACAAAACTCAACTCATAATTTTTTGTTTCAGTTTTTAAATAAAAAAAAGTGTTCAAAAATATTTAACACAACAAAAATTTTCTGTTGAATTTATCAAAGTCTTATTTTGTTTGTTTTTATTTTAGATAAATAAAATAATTTCGAATTTGTTGTTATTTATATATAAATTTTTTTTATTTGTTGAGTTGGTTTTCGTGTGTTTTTGTTTATCTTAATAAAACTATTGTATTTTTTTATCATTATTATGTTTAAAGGAAGCGCACGAAACAAGTGTCAGTTTAGACCTCTATTCGAATTAAATTCAAATATACATATATTTTTGTTAAAATAAAATCTAACCCCATGTTTAAATTATGTGTGTTGTTAAATGTAGAGGAAGTTTTTATGTTCGTTGAAATTTTTAAAATAAATCAAATTTTTAAATAATAGAATTTCAAGAAGAGTAAAAAAAATGAATGTCTTTTTTTGTTATTATTTGGAGTTACATTTTCGTTATTACATAATTCTCTTTATACATCATCATGCTTTTGTTTGTTTGTTTGTTTTTCCTTTACTGTATTAATTTTTAATAAAAATATTGTTTTAATTGTTTTGACAACCTTCAAGATTTTTTGACACCTACTTCGTGTGTTTATCAATGATGTTTTTCACTCATTTTAAGTTGTTGTTATTTTCAGTTTGCTTAGTTTCTGGGTCCCCATACAGAGGTGATGGGTGCAGCGGCAACGGGGGCTCCACCTACAGCGGGAAAATCTTCTTGCGATTGAGTATTGGGTGCAGATTTTCCATGTTTCTTATCGGGCTTCTCCCAAGGGGCATCTTTGATAACGAAGCCATTTTCAGCAGTACTGCCACCGCCGGCAGAGAAGAAAGCTCCCACAGTTTGGGGTTGTGGGGATGGTGGCAAGTTTTCTAAGTAGTCACGAGAGTAGTCTTCAGCCATGTTAAGGATGGCTTCTTTAGCATTTTCAACATCATCTTCTTTGCCAATAATGGTGACAGCATCAGGATTGTTTTTGGCCTCTTCGGGTGAGGGGAATTTGATGTCAACCTAAAAGACGAGCAAACAAAATATTAGATATTAAAATTTGGGTAAATATCGTCAACATTTTCTCAGAACAAAAGACAAGTAGTAGTAATATTTAAAATCATGGTAACTGATTGTACCATGATTTAAAATCTTTATTGAATCTTATATACACTTCACCAAAATATACTTTAAGATAAAAATTGATATTTGGTGGGAAACTATTTTTTTAGTGGAAAAAAAATTTATTGTAAAACAAATTTTTAAAAAATTATTTTTTGTTTTTTTTTCCATAAAGGAAAAAACAAAATTGGGAACAGAATACATAAAATATTTTGGTGCCAACAATTATAAATTAACTCACCTTGTAATCTTCAATAAGTTTACGAATGGTTCTGCCACGTTGGCCAATAATATGGGAGTGAACACGATTATCAATTTCGATAACTTCACGGAACAAATTCTGCATTTCACCAACAATTTCCATAATAGCATCGCGAGCTGCCTCAGCATTGGCCTGGTAGCCAGTGATAGTAATGATGCTTTGATTGGGATCGCCACGTTTGGGCAGAGAGATGTTGACGTCGTGAGCGGCACGCAATTTATTGATGACGGCACCACGTTTACCAATTAATTTAGAATGATATTCGGGATCAACTTCGATTTGTAAATTGTACGAACGCAATTCACGATCAGCGCGATCGGCTTCGTAGTCTTCGATCATTTTGTCCAAAGCCTTTTTGGCATCGGCGACATGAGCGGGTGTACCGGTTACCTTAACGGTATCCGATTTTGAATCGCTGGGTGGCAATTCAATGTGTACATCGTGGGTGGACATGAACTCACGTACATTGGCACCTTTGGGACCGATAATGGTACGATGAAGATCATAGGGTACGGTCAGTTCTTCGGTGACGGGCACAAGATCGATGAGAGCCTGTTTGGCGGCGTTACATTTGTCAACGTGGCCGGTAATACGAATGATATCACAATGACGGATGGGCTCGTCGGTAACTACACCGTCGACTGTACCGTTGGTACCGTTTTCAAGACCTTCGACGGGTTCGGTGGCATCACGATCAGGGAACTTGATGTTGACATCATGTTCGGTAGTGACTTGTTGTACTTTGAAGCCACGAGCGCCCATAATGGTACGGTGCAAACGTTGGGGAATAACCACCTCAATGGTCACTTGAGCATCCAAGTCAGCAACGATTTCGGAAATACGTAACTTGGCAGCTTCAATGCAGTCCTTGGCACCCTTCAATGTAACCTTGTCGGAGTCAACGCCGGGGCGTGGGAAAGAAATCATAACACCACCATATTCCTCAGAGATGCGATGCAAGATCTCACCACGTTTGGCCACAAAATGTTTGTGGTACTTGGGATCGACGGCGATTTCACCTTCGGTGACTTGATCGATGTCCTTAATAATGACCTCCAATTGTTCCTTGGCCTGTTTGACATTTTCCTCTTTACCAATAATGGTAATGACTTCTTTGTCGGCATCATCGTTGCCGGGGAAGATAATGCGGGCACCTGTGGCATCGCGGATCTTCCTTATGGAAGCGCCGTTCTTACCAATAAGGAACTTGTGGTGTTGTTGCTTGGCGCGTACTTCGGCAGTGAAGGAAGCGGCTTGGCGTTCGTTGGCCAATTCCAAAAGCTGATTTTTAGCCTTGAGCACATCATCCTTGGGGCCACGGATGGCAACCTTGTCGCTTTTCGATTCACTGGTAGGGAATTTAATCGATACACCACCGCATTCCTCCATAATGGAAGAAATCAATTTGCCACCTGTTCCAATGATCGAGTTGTAGAACTTGGGGGAAATTTGTACTTCTTCAGTGACAATATCAGCCAATTCGTTTTGAATTTTTTGAATGCGTTCCTTGGCCTCAAGAACGTTCTCTTTCTTGCCGGTAATGACGATGACCTCGTTGGTGTCACCCTCGGCAGGAAGATCGATCTTGGTTTGGGTTTCGTCACGAATCTTCTTGATGTTAGCACCGCCCTTGCCAATAACAAACTTGTGGAATTGCTTGAAGATGGGCACCTCGACAATGTGCGATGACTCTTGGATTTCTTTCACCAATTTCAAAAGATCCTTGTGACACTTGTCGACATCTTCTTTGGGACCACGCAACTTCACAATGTCGGTATTCTCTTGGGGTGTGGGGATGACAATCATTACCTGACGGTAGCGATCCTTGACCTCGCGAATCTTCTCCCCCTTGGCGCCAATAATTTGACGATGCAAGCGACGGTCGATGATAACATCTTTCGATTTTTCATTTTCAAGTTTATCGATTTTCTCTTGTAATTCAAGCTGAGCCTTCTTAACACCTTCCTTGGGACCCTCAATGCGGATGTTGTTTTGACCCTCACGTTCCTCAATGTTGATGTTAACGTTCAATTCATCCTTGAGACGGTTGACGTTGGCACCAGCCTTGCCAATGATATGCTTATAGTAAGCTGGATTGACGGTCATCACAACAAAGGTAAAGTTATCTTGATAGTTACGAATAATATCATGTAGATAGTTGGTGGCCTTGTCGACATTTTCTGGGTCGCCTTCCAGCTTAATCTTGTCCTCAAGACAATTGACGTTCACATTGGGGCAATCCTCCTCGAGCTGTTTCATGTTGGCGCCCTTACGACCAATCACATACTTGTGAATCCAATGGGGAGCATCGATTTCAACCGACTTGACTGAGTTGGCCTTTTCATAGACCACAGTCAAGGCATTGCCCAATGCCACTTGAGGACCACGCAATGTAATCGTCTCCAGGGGCGAGTCAAGAGGTGGCATTTCCACAGACACTCCAGTGAGTTGAAGAATTTCAGCGATTGTTGAGCCTTTGGGTCCTATAACGTAACGATGTTGAGCCTTGGCTACCTCAACACTTACGGTGGAGCATTTCTTTTCCATTTCCTTATAGATAGCTTCTACCTTTACCTTGGCCGCAGCTACAGCGTCCTTCTCACCGGTAATCACAATTTCGTCCTTTTGCATAGATTGTGGTGGTACATTCACCTTGGCACCGGTCTCCTCTTGCATCTTATTCAAGTTCTCACTGTAGGGACCAACAATGAAGGGATGATAGATTTTGGGCACCGAGATGCGATCCGAAGACTTTTTAAATTGGTCAGAGGACAATTGACGTATTTCGGCTTCGGCCTTTTCAATATCTTCCTTAGTACCGGCAATATTAATGATTTCACTATCTTCGTTTTGATTGGGAATGGTGATTTTGGTGGCGGTCAATTGCTCCAAATCACGTAGACGTTTGCCAGCTTTGCCCAAGATCACACGATGATGTTCCTTGGGAATGCTAATCGAACGACTGGCTTGGGCGGAAAAATACATAAGAATTTTGCGACGAGCATCGAGCAATTCTGGTTGTTTGCCCTTGATAAGGAAGGTAAGCGATTGATTTTTGCCACTAGCGATTTCAATTTGAGCACCAGTTTCCTTCGAGATTTGCTGGCAAATACGTTTCGATTCGCCTTCGCCGAATTTTTCCGAATCGGTCGATTTGCGCTCCTCTCCAGCCAAATGTAAAACCTAGACAAAGAATATGGTGTTATATGTTTGTATGTAAATATGGCGTTTCAGTTTATTTAATTGTTTAACATGTTTCTTTTTTTTTAAGTTTTACTGTGAAATATTGTATTTACCTGAGTCTTTTGGGTACTGGTTACACGTATAACTGGTGGCCCAGTATTAGCACTCATTGGAGCTGCATTGTTTGCTGGCAAAGCTGGGAAAAGATCGTCATAGCTAAATGCTGGAGTAGCATTGCTAGCGGTGCCACCACTAGTAGTGCTAGTGGGTGTAGCAACCGGAGTTGGTGAAGCTAATTGTTGTTGTTGATCCATTAGCTCTTGATAATTGGTGGTGGTCGTGGTATTGGTGGTGGTAGTTGGTTGTTGTTCTTCAACGTTGACTAAAAGTTTATATTTAATTAATAATATTAAAGAAATATTAGTTTTCTAAAGTTTTAGACTAATTCAAAATACGTTTTTTCAGGCGTGCAGAAAAGCTGTACGAGTTCGTAAATTATTATACAAACGAACAATGTATGTTTATATACATATTTTTGTACATACAGTGAGTGACAATACAATGAAAACGGATACAAAATTATACCAAGGTATATCAAATATACCAAAATATTTCGAAGAAGATATTAAGCAGCAATAAAAAACATGGGATATCCAACAAAATACTGAGTCAATAAAGGGGACAGACAATTTTTGTAAAAATCCACTTTCGATTGTTTTGTCAATATCATAATAAATATTTGGAAACGTTTCCATTATATTGCTAACCACTGTATATTTTGTTCTAATATTTTTATATATGAACTGAGTTTACTAAAAATATACTATTTTTTTGCTATATTTTATGTATGAATATAGGATTTTGATATAAAATAATTAAACTTACCGTTTGATTCTTCCATCACTGCTGCTTGCGTCACTTAAAAAAAAGAGAGAGAAGAGTCCTTTTTCGTTCCAAGTCGTTACAGTACCACTGAAATTACAAAAAAATAAACAACTGTTACAATAGATCTTATAAATTGTCTTTCCTATTTCTTAATGTAAATTAATTTTAAGAATAATCCTTATTTCTATATATAAAGTAATCTATCTTAATTGTGTGGATAATAAAATTATAACATTTTCCTATCAGAAATTTTGTTTATAAATTATGTTTTGAAAACATGTGCTATTTTAAGTATATATACTTGTGTATGTCTGTAAGAATATTTATTTATAACTGATAACGCATTGATATCTATTGGCTTGCAAACATTGTGTTCCTAAGTACAAGAAAAGAATCAAACAAGTCAAACATTTCGAAAATATGTATTATCATTCAACAAATAATGAGTTTTTTTTTTGTTTCTATTTTTATGGCGAGTTTTGGTCTATAACTTATGGAACAATAAAAATTTATAAAATAAAAGCAACATTGTTGATAAGAAAATGTACATGTTATCCCACAAATTGTCGTACTCTCTATAGTACAATTGATAAAAGAAGTGTTTTTTTAAGTATATAAAGAAAAACAAAGAAATCAGATGCTGCTCTGGGTCTTATCAAACATATTCGTTTCATGATCCATAAATCGTTAAAATGAAAAACTGTTGTTTGTTTTCGTGAATGTGCTCGTTTTATTGATAATAACGTGGTGGTGGTGTTTATTGATCATGAGGTTCGTAACGAACTTTATTTTAATAAATAATTTTAATCTTTTAAAACACATGCACACACCCCTATGCATAATATGCATGTAGAGACTTCAATTAATATTAATTTTTTTTATATCTGTTCTCAGACAATTTTAAATATTTGAAACAAAAATACAAAAAAAAACTTGAATTTTCCCAAAAAAAAAATAACAATGAATATTAATTTCTTAACAAAAATCAATATTCGAATAAGGAACAAGTAAAAGTGTAAACAGCTGTTACGAACAAAATCAACTATTGTGAATGAAAAGTTCATAGAAATATCACTATAGCAATTTTCCCTTCGGGGGAAATGAATATTTCATGGGAACATAAATTTCACATGTTATTGCCGATTTTAGTTCATCAACTTTGTTCACGCGAAAAATTCTCCATGTTGTGAAATTGTTAGATGTAATTTTGTAAACAATAAACAGCTGGGAATATTACGATAGCAATGGAAAATGGATATTTCATGGGAACATAAATTTTACATGTTATTGCCGATAGGGGTGAATATGTAGTACATACCCCCATAATAAATTTTTAAATTTATTAAAGGTTTAAGAAACAAATTTTCCATACAAAGTTTTTTATAAACCTTTTTCATGGGCCTTTGAAAATTTATTAAAAAAATAGTTTGGTGAAAAAAATGTTTTGTTAAAAAAACTTCGTTTTAAAAAATATTTTTCTTGATTTTGACTCAAATTGTTGATGAAAAAAAATTCGGTTTAAAATATATTTTTCCTGATTTCTAACCATTGTCGTTAAGAATTTTAAAGGTGTTATATACGTCGTTGGAAAGATATTTCATATGCATTTCATTTTAGGTATATAGGTAAAAAAAGTCATGGTTTATTCTTTTATCTCAGCGATTTTTGGTCGATTTTTAATAGAAACCGAACCAGGAGTGTTTATAAGTTATTTAGGGCTTCGGAAAGTTGATTTTAACAGACAGGCGGGCATGGATATATCGACTCCGCCATCTAAATGAAAAATGTGTGTTAATTACAAACGGAATGACATGTTGAAGGTTATAAAAATGCCAATTGTTCAACAAAAAAACTGTAAATTAACAAAGAAAATTTATTTTCGAGTTTTTAGAGTTATCAAATATTCGAATTTTATTTTGATTGAATAAAAATTGACAATTTTTCATTATTTTTATTCGAAATAACGAATTTAAGACCGAATTATGGCTAATAGGCCATTATTTTTACATTCGAATAAAAAATGTATTTTTTCTCAATTGTTCGTATGACAATCTTAGTTAATATACATTTTCTATAAAGAAAATAATAATTTTTCCCATAAACTATTTGGAATATTTTCATTTTAAAACGAATACATATTAATAAAAGTCACTGTATTGTTTGCATTGAGACAGCCACAGCAACACATTTTCTTTACCACACCACACAACACATATTTCATAGTACAAAATTCATCAGGTATTTACAAATGTGATCGTATGTGTGACACACATTTATTTATTTGTGCTTTCAAAAATCGTGTCTTTAAAAAACAGAAAAATAAAACAAAAACAATTATGAGACATGCCAACAACTAAAAGCCAACCAACCAACCAACATCGAGATAAACATACAGAGCCGATCAGAGCAGCAGCAAGTTCTTTAACAAGGAACTGGTTGATATTCATTTGAAAAATTTTCTTTCATTTTTGTTGTTCTTGTTGTAGATTACAATGCAAGTGTGATTTGAAAAACTACCCGTTGTGTTTGGTACTTACTCTACTACTCTATCGGTTGAATAAACTGATCGGAGTAACAACAAATTAACAAAACTAAAAAAACATGTTTTTCTCATATTAGAACAATCGCACAATTTATAGTTTGAACATGTAACATACATAGATACATATGTATGGATGTATGTATGTATACAAATACATAAGATACAAACTAATATTTATATATTAAAATATGTATACATATGTATACATTTTAGAAACCTGTGAGTAATCAGAAATGAGCAACAAAAGTATGTAGAAAGGGAGAGAGTAAGAAAATAAACAACATGCCATAAAATCTTAAATAATACAGAAAGTTTTGTATTTAGTAAACCCGGATAATGCGGACAATGTATCGATCGGCATACATTATTTAATTATTCGACAAATTCTTTTGAATTTCTAGAAATTGTATCTACAAAATTTGGCCATAGACTCTCAAATATATTTGATATTTAGATATAGTTGACGATCTTGTATTACTTATATTTGCATTTTCCTAATTAATGGTTAATTCTTGTAAACTCCATCAACTGCATTGATTACTAAAATGTTTAAAAATGTAGATTTTGAATTTAGAATCATACGATTTGGCTTTGGACTATCGTAAAACCAAGTAAAATATCAATTTTTTTAATTTGCATCAAATATTTGTACCACAAATCATTAAACTATAAAAATACTTAATCGTCAAGTATGTCATCAGATATATTTGATAGTCTAAAGGTAGGGTCACACATGGCAAATATTTGCTCAAAAAAGCGTAACCACTTTTATTTAGCACAAATTAGTTTGACGTGTTTACTCTTACAAGTGTTTTGTAAGATCAAACAGCATCAAATAAAATAAAACTAAATAGTTTGTTTTGAATCATCCAAAGTAAAATAACTTTTTGAAATAAATAAAAGAATTCAAATATATTTTATTTAGTGGTTACGTCTTTTTCGTCAAATATTTGTCATGTGTGACCCTACCTTAATGCTACCTTTTCTTAAAAATTGCACAATTATAAAATGTTCAGAAATTTTTGATAATCTATAAATCTCCAATATTTAATAATAATCTAATTCAATATTGATTCGAAGCTTATACGATGTTTTGGTGAAAAAAAAACTGCTTAAAAAAAGTTTTTTTTTCTGATTTAGACCCATTATCGGCCAGAATGAATTCAAAATTTATTTGTTTTTGAAAATTATATCGTTGTTGTACCATCAAAAAGTCTTGTGTTTAATTTTTCAAAATTTTTTATTCGAACATAGACTAAACAAATTTGGGGGATTCAAACGGTCTTCTATTAGGTCGTATTGTCGTAATGTCATAAAATATATTTTTAGTTTAAACAAATTTTTGTTGGGTTTCAACCAAAAATCTTGTGAACTAATAAGATTTTTTGAACTATGTTTATTAGTTTGTCATATAATAACACTTTTTTTGTTTGCAGCACAAGAATTTTTTTAAACAAAAAAATATTTTACGACATTATCACAATACAACATAATAGCAGACCGTTTGAATCCCTCAATTATTTTATTATTAAGAAAGTTAATGTGAATTTCCTTAAAAACTTTTATTTAACATGCAATGATAGTTTTAGTTCAAAATTTGTAACTGAATTTTGAACCAGTAGTCGCCACCTGATGATAGACAATGCAATAAATAGTATGTTCGAAAATGCGAACAAATTTTAAAGCTGTCGAAAATTCGAATTTATGTTCGAAAAATGTCTTGAAAAAATAATTTGTTTTTTTTGAGGTCGATTTCTTAGTTTTTAGTTTCGAACTTAAGAATTTTGAAAAATGAAAAATTCAAATTTGTTATGAATTTTTGAGTACTTTCCATGTAGTTTCAGAATACATATCAACTTTTCAAGATATGTTCGAAAATTCGAATTTAAATTCGAAATATTCAAAAGGAAAAAAAATAAAAGTGAAAAAAATAATAAATTTAAATTGACGCGACAAGCCCATTTTTTAAGATAATGAAAAGACTAAAATCTATCCTTCGATTAAAATTTAAAAGTTTCGGTTTATTATAGATTGTGCTGAATAATAGATTCGGTTCAGGTGTTTACTTACTTTTGAGGTTGTGTGTATATTGTTTAATGTAATAAATTGATTTAATTAATTTAGAATTTTTCTTCTAAAAGAGCATGTAAATAAAACCTTTATTTACTTCGATTTTACTTTCAGTTTGTTTCCAAAACTTGTTAAAAAACCCAAGACTTTTAAATAAATTAAAGAAAATACTTACTGTACTGTAAAATCCAAGAAATCCGGCCTATTTTTTTTCTACCGTAGTAAAATCCAGTTTGATAACTTGGCGTGTGTTCTAAAAATATATAAAGTATACAAAAAATCAGTATGATTGTCCATAATTTATAAAACGTATAAAAGTTCAAGTTATTGATTTACTATTTGTACGACATTTTGTTATTGCATTTATTATCCATATGAGAGACATTTTTATAAATCTGCATATTTCCGAACGAAACCTTATTTTATTTTAATTTTTGATCATGTTTCAGCTCATTTTGAAGGTACCAGCATCCTGTTTCTTTTCATTTTAAAAATATATGAGTTATGAGGGAAGAATGCATGATTTTTAAATATCTATTAAATTTCTTACATTTTACAATTAGATACGAGTTCTCTGGTTAAAGCTATGAAATTTTAAATTCTATATGTGTTTGTGTTACAGATTCGGACAAAGTTCCGATAAAAACCAAAACTGTATATTGAGACGAACTCTACAAATTTTCCAAGAAATCCTTTTTCCTAAATAATAGCAAACGTGTTAGATAACAAGTGTTTAGATATCTTACAAAAGCCTTAATTTGTTGCAGCAAAATTTACTTCCACCAAAGATGCTATTGATATATAAATCGATTATTTTCAGCTCTAATTTTAGACCTAAATGGTAAAATGTTACCCGAATTGTTACTATGCATTCTTAAACATTTGTGCTATACAAATTATTTACTTTAGTAAAAGATTGTCAAGCTGCTGTTTAAATTAAAACATTCGCAAATAAACTAATATCTCTATATCTCTTCAACAACTTCTATAATTCAAGCAAATCCATTCATTCATCACTTCTACAAAACATGGAATCATATCAAAACATATTCACACACCTACAAAACAACAAGTCTCACTCAATCACTCGCTCTCTGGTATTATTGCCTGAGTGTTTGTGTTTCGTGTGATCGTTTACAACTCAACAAGAAAAGTAGAAAAAAAAATAAAAAATAAACGACACGACCGACCAAATATAATCTGGCTCTTACTGAATTAGTAGAAAATGTGAGCAAAAGAGATATAATGAACAAATATAATAAAATAAATAGGAAATGCCACAAATAAATAGAAAATACAAGAAGAAATCTCAATTAAAAATGCGGCCATTGATGAAAGTGGGAAAATAAAAATACACGTTTAACACTACAAGTGGTAATTGGAAGTTATAGAGGTGGCCTAGAGCTAATATCCACAAAAACTAAATCAAACATATTGGAGTTTGTTTAGACAAAGAAGCATTTAAAATGTAAATACATTTTCAATAACCAATTAACAACTGGCACCATTATTATATTTCTCAAATAGTTCATTTCTTCATTTAAAAGGTTTTTTTAATGCGAAAATAAGCAAATTGAAATTATGAACTAGAAAAAACGTGTTTTTCTTATTTCACATAATTGGACTTTCATATTATAGTTGAGAAAAACACACATGCACACAGTTGATTATGACTGACTGCAACGTTGGCAGAGCACAACCAACAAAAAAGAAAAAAAAAGTAAGACAATCATCAGTCACTGACAGTCAGCAGAAGTTTTTTCTTAAAATTTCAATAAAAATTTCTTGTTTTAAAACATTAAATCCTCTATAAATTATATAATAATTACAAATGTAAAACCTTTCAAGTTTTTAATTAATTTATGATTTTCTTAAAAATGTGATTTGTTCTTTTGCGTTTTCTTTTTATGGTCTTATTTGTCGCCTTCCTTCGCTGCTCTTATTTGGTTATTCTGTCTGCTCTGCAACGTCGTAGTAGTACGACCTGAATTTTTTTTTTTCATTTAATCTTTTTATTATAAAACTTGTTAATTTTCTAAAATTTCTTCAATGTTTTGTCATTTCTTTTACCACAACTTTGATATTTTGTTAAAATCTTCACTGGCTTAATAAAATTTCAATTAGGTTTTTTTGTTTAAAAACTTTTAAAAGAAAAATTCTTTTTATTTTCTGTACTAAATGCAATAACAAATGCCGCACACAACCGATATTACCGACGTCCAAGTATTAAATGCTCTTAAATGTCAACGTCAACAAAGTTTGACATTTCGTGTATAACTGAAAACGTGGCCATTTTGCCCGACACTTAGGGTTGCCAAATTTATAGGAATTCATAAGGAATGTGTACACTGAAAGAAATTAAATACAAATACTGATATTAATTTACATTTTTTCTAATTGTCTAAAGTACCGACATATAGATTAAAATAAAACCATTTTTTTTAAACCAAACTTTAAAAATGTAATTATCTATAGTGAAATTCATTTAAGTAGAAATTTTGTCCACCATTTATTAGAATTATTGCTTCGTTATGACAAAATTGTTAGTGCTTTTCCTCAACCCCTGTCTATACTTGACAAATATTTATCATAACAATTAATGACGTTTGTTGTCACGATAAAGTTATCTGAGCAAAAGTACTAACAATTTTGTCATAATGATGCAATAATCGTAATACATGGGGACTATACCTGATAATTTTTTATCTTGACAACCATTATGACGTTTATCATGAAATTTTTTTTATCAGGTATAGACATAGGGTAAGACAACTTTATCTTGACAACAAACGTCATTTTTGTCATGATAAATATTTGTGAAGTATGGACAGGGGGTAAGAGATAAGCATATTCATTGTACTGGCTTCGGCGATTTTTATTTTTGCAAGCTCTATAATATTATTTTTTTAATCCTTTTATATTTGATATATTTTAATATAATTTAAAATATATGTAGATTTAATAAATGCTAAATTCAATTTCTATACATTATTTGAACTATAGGTTCCTAAGTGCTAAAAGTTAAGCATATATTTTGAAACAAAAATATGAGCGAAGATTTGTGAAACTTTTCGAGCTTCTTCCATAAAAAACAAAACAAAAAACGACCAATTAATATAATTGTGGTATGTTTTATATTTTTAATAATGAACAACTTTTTACATTAATTTAATATAATTTATTAAAATTTTCTAAATCAAACCATATTTTGTACTAAATTCACTACATATGTATTAGATTTGAATTACAAAAATTTAATCATTCAAAGGATGATTGCATTTTATTAGGAATTAATTCAACAATGAATGAATTCTAAATAATTTGTTTTGTCGACAATGGCTATATGGAATAAATTGCTGACATTTACAATTCTGAATTTAAATTTTATTGATTTAAGCTAAAATTTTGTTAATTAAGCTAAAAATTAATTAATACTTTGTACCTTTTCCATCAATATATACAGCTTTTTACATGTGAATTTGGACTAAATGAGGTTTCATTTCATTGGCAATGTCACCATTTCCATTATTAGATATTTCTAAATACGCAAATAAAAATATACAAAAATTGGAATTAATTTAAAATATTTGTAATTATAATATACATAAATACATACTTGGTTTTAATAGATAATGCACAACTTCGCTAATTGGATATTCCATAAATAAGGTCACAACAAATGCCACAATATTTGTTAAAATAAATGCCAATAATATTTGACAAATCTAATGTTAATAATAGAAATTAATAACAAAAATATATATGTATTCAGATAAGCCAGATATTATTTATTTTAAAAAGTATTAAGAGCTTATAATTCATTAAATAAAACTTACCATATAAAATTCATTCAAGTAGACAGGTTGGCGGTAAAATCCTTCTAATACTCTTAAAACAGTAATATGCCACAAATATGACTGAAAGGATATTTTACCCAATATACGAAAAATAGGCAAACAAGCTATTTCGTAGGCAATCCCTAAAAATATATATGTATGTATATTCAATCACTTTTAATTCTTCTGAAAATTTAAAATAAGTGTAGCTTATTTAAACGTACATCCCAATTTAATTAGCATACACAGTAAAATTAATCCACCAAATATTGACCACATATTGCGATATAAGCTGGCATATAAACTCAACCACACAGAAGGTTTTTCTATATTTCCATGGACCACTAGGTTACCGGAGTATAAAAGTCCTGCGCCTATTAGAAAAATTACAGCCAATAGTGTTAATTCAAATTTCATAACCCCTCGATATTTGGAATAAATATGCCTTTGTGGAAGTATATTTTTCAGATAGACTTCAGCACATATGAAACCAACTAAATAACCACCCATATTACAGTAAAACTGAGGATATGTTAAATAAAATGTATCGACATCTTTAAAATACAAATAACGGTAGCTTCTGAAAAAAAATAACAAGCAAATTAGATGAAATTATTGATAAACATATAACTAACTCTGGTTTTAGAAAGTGTATGGCATCTAATTTATAGTAATATGTTAGAGATCCTGGTATTAGAAAAGCAAATATTCCAAATAATATATAAATATGTTTTTTCCATGTTTGAAATCTGTAGAAAATATAAATTCAAAATTAAAAACAATAGCATTAAAATAGGGATAATAATGGTAATTTAAAGATTTGAAAGAATTAATTCTTAATTCAATTTTCAACATGTTTTCTTCAATTAAAATATGTTAAATTTTTTTAATTAATTTTGTAAAACAAAACAATTTGAATGATTAAAAAATATATTCATTTAATTTGGATTAAAAATTTAATCATTCAAAAGATGAATGAATTTTAGTATGAATTAATTAAACTATGAAAGAATTCTATTCAAATAAAAAACTTTGTTTTGTTGGGAATGATTATATGGAATGAAATGCAGAAATTTTTTTAATTCTGAATTAAGATTTTATGGTATTAAGCTTAAATTGAATTAACAATTGTCTCTAAGTAATTTAGAGTGTAGTCACTTTAAACGATTATTTCGTACACTTCTTTTATCAGTTATTTGTACAAACTATTTTTATACAAATTGTGTTGATATAATTCTCATAAAGTTTATTTTCTTTTTTGCTTAAGTATACTGACATCCAATGTAACCTAGCGTGCAGTTAATTGTCCCTTTAATGTCTGTAAGTAACCTAGAGTGTAGTTACTTTAAACGTATATTTTGTACTGCACTTTAGAAAGTAGGTATTGGAGAATTGTCGGAGGAAGGTTTGTTTATAAGCAATCGGTTTTTGGCCTGCCTATGAGATGAAGATATACTCACTTGTCTGTCAGAATAACTGTAAATAGAAATAGTTCATATAATTGCATATCAGCCGCTAAGAACCAAGTATGCGGAGCGCACTAAAATTTAAAAGAAAAAATTAAGCATTAAAAACAATTTTAAATTTTGTTTACCTAAAAATATTTAAAATTTGTATTTCAAATTTTAATATTTTTACTTAAAATTTTTTTCAAACTTACACTATCTTTAAGCATAAAATTATTGATCATAAAGATATTTCTCCACCAATATTCCCGACAAAATGTATGCTCTGCCTCAGCGATATGCCGCCAAAATGGTCCATTTACCAAATGTATTAACAAAGTTGCATTAAATAGTATAACCACTACCAAAGAAGGTAATAACCTAAAAATTTTTTTGGAAAATTAATTTCATTTATTTTTTAATTATTATTTTTTCAATTTACCTTAAATAACGATTTAAAAAACATTGTATATAAACGAAAATACTAATTTTACAATTAGATTCAGATGTAATCATGTTCTTTTCATCAAATTTCAACTTTAACAGAAAACCAGCTAAAACGAAAAATATTTGTATAATCGCCGAACCATTCTGAAATAATATCGTTTTAGCTTTATAGTAATAGTTTTCAATAAATTCCGGATTTTGTGTTTGTATTGATATTAAAAGCATTATACAGTGGCCTAGTATTACAATGAAGAGGGCGAAAACACGAAACGCATAAGTGAAGTTTAAGTCATTTGATTTTGAATTTTTCTCTGGGGTAGCAGTTAAGCGATAGTAATTACGACATATCGAAAAAGATGTCAGAAGATGGATATAACCTAAAAAAATATAGTTTACTATTTTGTTTGTGTTTTCGAATATAAATATTTATAATATTTATATAAAGTAAATGTATACTTACCAGTATCTTCAATATTATTTCTATAAAAATCATTATTTTCGGAGTTTAAGGTGTGTTGCAGTTTCAATCGATAATCGTATATAGATGATATAATATTGAGAAATATTATTGCCACTAAGACAATGCAGAATGTAATATCCAATGAATCTAAAGAGATTTGAAAGAGTTTTTAGGTATAATTTATTGGAAAATTTTAAAAATGTTACGCATTTCAAAAAACTCTAAACTCTAGAGTAGGTCTTTAAGTTTGAATGATTCAATAAGGAATTATTCCTATAATTCTTAAAGGAATGCATTCAATACGTTTGGAATTAAGAGCGAATTAATTCATTTAATGGAATTGTTAAGAGAAGAAGTTTAATTTGAGTTTGAAAATTGAATAAAGAATTAATTCTTTCGAACCTTTGCTATATACTTATTTGCCAATTAATTAAAATAAACTGTTGTTAAACAATATTTACCTAATTCTTGTACTCTTTGCGATTTTTCACAATACTCAATACTGGTCTTTATTGACAAATTGAATTTTTGTTGAAAACGATAATTTAGACAGTTATCTAAAATGTTTTGATATAACTGACGATTCTCAAAATCCCCTTCACGCTTATGTATCCTCTGGTAATATTTTGTGATCTAATTTGAAAAGAAAAATTAATAACATTTAATTAATTTAAAGAAAAGAGCACCATATGTATATTACCTCATTTTCTAGGGGTTTATTCCTAGAATAACGCTGTTTTTCTACAGCAGGTAATTGATTGAGATATTGCTTACACTGTTCAACACAAACTCCAAAAAATATATTTTCATGGCGAAAATGGTGAAATAGATCACTAGATAGTTTCTCTATATCATACCATAGTTTACTATCATTATTTGATTCGATTTCAGCGAATATTATACAATAGGTTGATGATGGTTGCGATAAACAGTGATCATAATTATCGAAATCATATAGAGGCGGTAACTTTCGATAAGTTGTCACTAAAAAATTTCAATAAAAACTTTATGTAATTGTTTGATTTTATTAATTTTGCACTCACTATTGATTTTAGCTTCTATATTAGTAAATTTACTAAAAACAATTAAATTTACAAAAACAACAACAACAATAAGAAAATGCATTGTCTGAAGTATTTGCAAGTACGTTAGTTTATGCGTTAAACTTAATATTAAATGAAAATATAGTTTTGTTTAGAATAAGAAGTTAGTATTTGATCTAAAACAAATTGTCATGTATTATATTAACGCTTCAACAGACACGATATGTGTGTTTTATTTTAATTTATATTATTATAATGCATAGTCTTATAGAAAAGTAATTAATCATGAATATTTTTCTAAGATTTGCTCTCTTAATTGAATTTACAAATGTTGTTTTAGAGTCGTTGCTTATTTTGTTTTATTTGCTATGTTCAGACTTGAGTTTTTAAGCGGTCAATATTGACGGATAATGACTAGAATCCAAAAACGATAAAGTGTGTTAACGTTAGATTATATTTAGGTCTGTCATTTATGTCAGTCAAAAACAAAACTTTATCTCTTCTAGTTACTCGTACGTGTATTAGAACTGCCATTGTAAATTAATTTTTTTTATTAAAAAATACTATAACTGCACCATTTACAATTGTATTTCAAAACATTCTAATTATATTTCGTAAAATTCCAGAATTTTCTAATTGTATTTCAAAATTACAACATATATCAGTGCCATTTGTTTTTGAAATACAAATAGAAAATTCTGAAATACAAATTATAAACTTCTGAAATATAATTCGAAATTTCTTAAATACAATTAGAAATTTCTCTACCAATTTCTCTTCCAATTTTAAATGCCATCATCATCAAGTCAAATATAAATCTTAGCATGAGATCGCGAATTCAACTATAGTATCCAAAAATAATTCAAGCCGTTAATAAGGTTACTAGAAATAATAAAAAAAATGTTTATTCGGTTATTTTTTTTAATAATAAATGAAGCCAAAAACCAATAAAAATGTTCAAATGTATCGGTAAAATTCAATAATGTACATATCTTTAGAAGTTTTATTATAAAGCATCTTAATAATTCCTTGTCTTGTTTGGATACCACACGAGACACATTCATGTGTGGACAAGAAATTGTCCGCTAAGTAAACAAATTTATGGCTTGTCAAGACGTAAGGCAATGAACATTTTCTCAAGCTAATGTAATAGATTTGAATTGAAGAACAATTTAGTGATTCAACAAATTGTATTAAGCTAAATTGTAAAATGAATGATTCAAAAAAGAATGATATACATTTGAAATACTAAAGAATTAAGCATATAAATTAGTTCGAAATGAATTCAAATGGAATAGTTATGAAATCAATAACAATTTGATTTTTAAAATTGAATTAGGATTAACACTCAACCACAATACAAATATACAACAAATTTATTTATTTACATGATACATATTAAAATTAAATAAATATAATATCGATTTAAAGCTACTAACATTGGCTAGGAGGGCCATCAACTATATATGAAATGTTTTATTTAAATTTAATTTTGTTTAAATTTTGATTTTGAAATAAGTTCGTTATAGAATTTATGTTGTTCACTTTAAAATCTTTAAGTAAATTAGTACCGGTATTAGCTAGTTATTTAGCTTGATATTTTCTTAAATTAATTA
Source organism: Calliphora vicina (assembly GCF_958450345.1). Taxonomy (NCBI): domain Eukaryota; kingdom Metazoa; phylum Arthropoda; class Insecta; order Diptera; family Calliphoridae; genus Calliphora; species Calliphora vicina. The sequence continues at coordinate 95,209,456 of NC_088784.1, read as the reverse complement.
ATTTTCTTAAATATACAAACTGAAATTGTGTTTCTCAAAATCATTTGTTAATTGCGAATTTACTGGCTTTTTACTAACAGTCATTTGAATTGTTTACATTCTACAGGCGGTTCTACACTATTTGGCGCGTCTATTTTTAAAACAACAACCTTGGACTTTGGCAACTCTAGGTTGAGTTTTTGTCAGAAAATATTTTTTTATTTTTAAACGTCACTTTGACTTTGAACTCATCTAATTAATAACTGGCATAAAGACTCTCAGGAAAACCGAAGACAAATTGTTAGTGTGATATTATTGTTGGCTATATTTTAGTTATTTTCCTAAAATAAATTTTACACTTTTCTACAAAAGGTAAGCAAACAAGTGGAAAAATTAATAAAAAACAAACAAGTCTTTATTATTATTGATATTTTTTATAGACATAAAGAAAAAAGCAAAGATGGCAGCACAATTCGCTAATGTTCAGCAAAAATGGGATGAATATAAGGTTTCATTGGACAAGTCGTTGAACGACAAGTCTAAGCCCTGGTATAAAGGATTCCAAATGGTCGAAGAAAAAACCAATGTACCCAGAATTTATCTATTCATAGGTAAGTGCATTTTTTTAATATATCTGAAGGAACAATTTAGGAATCTCCACATATGGATAAGGTTTACGTCATTTTTTCTAAAATAAAATCTTTGCGAGGGTATGAGTGTCGTCTGAATGTATGATTTTTCTTTTGTGGCTGTGGTGACAAGGAGAAAAACCACACACGTACCCACAAACATATGTAGTAGCAATGTATGTATGTATAAACGACAGTCAGGCAGGCTGGCAAGCATGCATATTCATTTTCCTATTGACAAACAACCAAAATTTTGCCACGCATGGTAGTACTACGTGGCGGCTTCTTTATACACTGTTTTTGTTGTTTGTTAACTAGTGCATCGATTATATATTAATAAAATAACCTCGGCAGCAAATTGACCTATTCGTGGTAGAGCAGTAAAATTCTTCATCATTTATATTTATGTATATTTTTTTGCTACCTTTGCATATTATTTTTATATTTGTTGTTTCTCGCTAAATTTGCGATAAGTTTGCCGGCTTATCAACAGCAAAAAACAACTTTTTTTTTGTTTCTTCTCTTATCTGTAGGCTAATTTGTTGTTAAGAGTTCTTTGAACATTATAAAAAGGTGAATCAGAAACAGTAATTTAACAAATTTTAAAAAGTAGTATTTCGTAAACCTACCTACCTATATTTTATTTTAAAAATCGATTGTTTCTACAAATCTTTAATATTTTTCACTATAAGACAAATGAAAATTATGAAAATCGGAGGTTTTTAAATTAATTCACAGATTTTTATCCTTAGAAATTGATTACAGTGTTTCCTAGAGACTTATGTTATTAAATATTAAGATCGTGTTGTTATTTTAAATCGTATTTTATCCTTTTAAACTACATAGTTACTTTAACTCCTGTCTGTACTTGACAAATATTTATCATGACAATTAATGACGTTTGTTATTCAGACAAAGTTGCCTGAGCAAAACCACTAACAATTTTGTCATAACGAAGCAATAATACTAATAAATGTGCGCTTCACCAAAGGAGCAAAAATAATTTGCTGTAAAAAAAAAAGAAATTGGTGAACAAAAATTTTAGGTGAAAAAAAATTCAAGTTAAATTTTTGTTTTCGATTTTGACCCATTTTCGGTCCGAATTTCGATGGCGGTCGAAAAAAAATTGGTTAAAAAATACTTTTCTCGATTTTGACTCATTTTCGATCCGAACTTCTATGGCGTTATATACGTCGTTTGGAAGTTCTTTAAAATGTCTGTCGCTTGATATCCATATTGTCTATAACTTAGTAATCCAGGTAGCGTGGTTTCTTGCTTATATCTCAGACATTTGTAATTTCCACATTTTTCATTTGCGACCCCATAAACTTATAGATATATCTATGTCCTTCTGTCTGTCTGTTGACATTAACATTCCGAAGCCAATAATTAACAAACATGATTAATTGCTATTTAAAATCGGTCCACAATTGGCTGAGATGTAAGAAAAAAGCGACGACTACAAAAATTATGAAGAGTGAAAAATATGTTTTTCATTTAAGTAGAATTTTTTAACCGATTATGGCCAATAGGCCTACAGAGTCTTCCTATATTACATGAAATTAAATAAATAAATAGTCTAGGTTACTGAATCTTGATGAATAAATAAAATTAAAAGTAAAATATTAAAAAGTTTAAATAAATAAAACTGAAACTTGCTAAAAAAAATAAAATAACAAAAACAAATTTTTTAAATTTTGTTTTTGCTTTTCATATAAATATCACTTTGGTGACGTGATTTACAAAATTAGGGCCTAAATTATTTTCCGAAATTAAAATTAAATTTGAAAATGTTGAGTTTGTACCGCATTAGCAAAAAAAAATATTTTTTGGAGAATATTATTTGTTTGTTTATTTGAATACATATTTTATTTGAAAAAAAAATCGTTTTTAATTTTTTAAATAAAAATATCGCTTGGTAACTAATGAAGATAAGTTTACCTTTAAGGTAGTCATTAGTAAATACAACAAATTAAAAATGTATGTTAATTTTTCAGGTTTTCGAACTCTAAACTACAAGTTTTATCTTTTATTTATACGTTTTTTTTTTATCAACTATTGTTTATAATACCTTCCTATTTACCAGACCGCGTCTCTTTAGTCTTTATTTATTTGTTCGGAGTACATTACTCTCTCTCCAGTATTTTGCCATTGTTCTTTGTTTACGTTTTTACGTCAAAAATATAACAAAAAGAAAGAAAAACCAGAAAGTCTCTTAGTTATTTACGGGTCTTGCAAATTAAACATTTAGTTAAACGTGTGTGTCGGTGGTTCATTAAACATTTTTCAATTTGAACAGCTTGAAATGAACAATCAAATAATATGTAATTTTAGATAACAATCAGTAGAAATATCTATAAAAACTAAAAAAAACAAGAATTTTATCTATTCTTCCATGAAATAGTTAATAATATAATTATTGTAGACATCATCATCTTCTTTCTTTATACGTTTAGTATAAATTTGCTTACTCATATGTATGTTTGTGCGCGTATGAATCTTTTGTGTATAATTTCGTTGTAGTACCCTCCTCCAAGTTGTCTATTTTTGTTTATAACCATATAAATTGAGCTGTTTTCACTTGTTTTGTGACAAGTATAAAAAAAGTTCATTTGCTGCATTTACTATAAATACTATAACATTAAAATATTTGTTTGTTATTGTTGAAATCAAATGTGGATTTGGGATTATTTATGGCACAGAAAAGAGATAGAAGAACGAGAACAACGTCATAATGTGGCCTTAGTTAAATTTGGTATTGGTAAGTTTATTTACATTCATCTAATTTTTTTTTAACCCTCAACAGCTGATTAATAAACCCGTTTTGTTAATAATCACTATTTTTGTGTTTTGTTGAAATATTTAACTTATATGTATGTAATCAATTGTGAATATGTCTAGGTGGCATATTCATACAACTCTAGTTTCTTAGGAGGTACACGTTGTCAGTTTGTTTATTTGTCGGAGCAATATAGAATATGAGAAATTTTATTTTATAGCGTACAACAATTGCAATATGTTTATAAAAAAAGCTGTTCAAATAACACTAGACAACAAGTATTACTTTGAGTTTTTAAGAACTTAAGAAAAACTTGAATTACTGCAGAATTACTAAAGATTTTATAAAATAAAACAATATTTAATGCAATTTAAGTATGATTTAAAAATAAGTTTTCTGTCATTTCGCATAAAAATATAATTTTATTCAAAAACAAGTAAGAGAGCTATATTCGGCTGTGCCGAATATCTATCATTAGATATCCATATTGTCTAAATTAATGACTTATTAATCCAGATATAAAAAAAATTCCCGATTTATTGTGTGAGCAACCATACAACCTCGATTTTTTACCTATTTTTGATCTATATCTGGATTATTAAGTCATTGATATTCAATATGGATAATAGATATTTCAAAGGCCTTTGCAACGACGGCGTATTAAGACCAAAGTAAGTCGGATCTAAAACGGGTCAAATTCCCATTTTTTTGACACAAACTAAATTTTTTGTTATAAAATTTTGTTCACTAATAAATTAAAAAAATTTTAAAAAAAAAATGTCCCAATAAGTAAAAAAAAAATAATTTTTTTAACTAAAAATATTTAAAATTTTTGATGTTATATCGCCTCGAAATTCATTTGATATTCATATTGTCTATGTACATAACTTAGTAATCGAGATATAGGTTAAAAAGAGGTAAACAAATTGGGGTAGTCGTGGTTTTTGTTATATCTCAGCCATTTGTGGTCCGATTTTAAAAATCACCGTGCTAGTAATATGCCGATATATTGTAGAATCAACCATGATTGTAAGTTATTAGGGTAATTCGGAAAGTTGATTTAAACAGACAGACGGGTAGACGAACATGGGTATACGATTATAAAGTTAGTCTATAGATTCTTAGATTGAAAGTTAAATATTGCTGCACTAAAATTTAGTGTCTTACAAAATAATTTTATTTGGATGTGATTTTTTTTTCATGATTTATTTTTAAATATTTTTGTCTTAGTCATTTGTTTATTACTAAATGTATGATTATTAGCAAAACCGAATAAATTATTTCTATTTAGGTGAATCATGTAAGATTTTAGCATTAGCGGTTGACTTGAGATCATATTTTTAATAACAATTTTCAAAAAAAATTTCATTAAGTTCAGAATATTTTAATTTTTATTCGATGTGCTCGTTTAGAATTTTATTCAGGCTGCTAATTTTTGAATCATTATAAATATCATAAATAAAGTTTAACATTTTGAAAAACATAAAACTTTGTTTGCTATATTTGCTTTAAATAATCGTTTAATGTTTCTTTCAACCGATTTTGATGGTATGTAGTACCATAGTTTTTTAAAGGCAGTAAGCTATTTAATAGATTTTTGTGTGGAAGACAATAACATTTCGTTCATTTGATTAATTTCTTAAACTGTATAGTTCTTCCTTTATAAGAATATTTTAACCAACTTTAAAATTATTTGTTGGATAGTGTGATAATTGAAATGTTGTGTATTTATGAATAAATAATTTCCAATTGTTTTACACTGTGTGTAGCGAATTAATTAAAAGTTCAAAGACCAAATAATTTAATTTAAATGAAGCGGACCAGATTTTATTTTCTCAAAAGATTGCGTAAACAAAATATTATGAAATACTTGTAATTAAATGTTCAGTTCCTGCTAAGATCTCATTTGTGGTCTCATTAAAGAATAATTCACGTCTGTATTTTTTACCCTTGCGAAAATGTTTTTCTACAAACAAATTTTTTTTACTAAATAGTTTTTTTTACAAAAAACACGGACTATGTGATTTTCACCTGGATTTCCTAAAAATATATTTCTTTACAAATAAGTTTTTTCTGCTAAAGTGAAAAAAAGTATATAAAATTCTGTACTCGGACGTCTTTAACAGTTTTTGTAAGTGATAAAATGGAATTAAGAAGTAAATTTGCACATCACTAATTCATTGACCTGCAATTTATTTGTAAGTTTATTAAATAAAATAGCTTTATATCATATTTCACTGTTTAAATTTATTTAAAATATCTTTCCTTTGTGTCGATTTACAAATAAACCTAAAAAAGTATACAAAAATAGGTTTGTTTATTATTTAATATTTCTTATAGTTTGCCTGGTATTTCCAGTATTTTTAAATTGTGATTCGGCTTTAATTTTATCCGCAATATCATAAATAGAATTATTGGGACGGTGCTTAAATGTGTGCATAAATGAAAAATAGTGCAATAATAATAATAGAAATGCATTAAAAATATTTACCATTAATTGATTTAAATAAAATTCATAAGGTATTAGACCAGTTAGGGGATCTACGGCAACAGCCATCATTTCATCTAGTTCCTCTTGGGTGAAAGGTTCGCCCTCTTCCATCATTAGTTTACCAAAGTATTCCTTAGTGAGAGTGCCACGATTTTCGGGATCCAAAACGTGAAAAGCTTCCAATAGTTTTTCTGGTTCAGCAGGTTCCATTCTAAATAAAAATAATAAAAACTATGTATATTTAAAGCTTTCTAAGTACTCATTCTTACTTATGCTCTGCCAACAATTGCGACACATGTGGCAAGAATCTTGTCAAATGAACTTCTCCACTAGAATCTTCTGTTTCGGTGGCTGTTATTATCTCATTAATCTCTTGTTCGGTAGGCACACAACCCAGAAAACGTAATACCGTGCCCACTTCTCTAACATCTATAGTCTTATCACCATGATGATCAAAGATGCAAAATGCATCCGATATACGTTTCTCCAATTCATTTGATATTTGTACTAAAAATTTTTTGTTTAATTATTTCGTTTTGTTTTTTAATATTTTTTACTCACTTGGCATTTCCATATTGTCTGAATTTTGTGATTAATAAGATTATTTTAATTACAATTTGTAGATTCACTTAACAATTTTGTTCAATTAATGAATGACAACTTAAGAAAACTTTTTTTGTTTTATAGAAACAAACAATTGAAATTATTTTTTTGTTGTTAAGGGATACCACTTGGGAAAATTATTTAATAACAATTTTCATACAATAATGTGTTTTCAGTTTTGTTATAATTTTGTCACTTGATAATAAAATAAAATTCACAATACGGAGTAAATTAAAATTATTTAGTATGTATGTAATTTGTTTTACTTACGAATTATTTAAAGCAATTTTCTTCACATTTTATTCCATATGTTTATTTAATATTGAGAAATTTTTAATATTTTTAATTTTGTTGGTAATTTTTGTCACATGTGTATATTTTTAACATATTTTCTATTTTGGCCATTTGCACTTTATCACAATCAATTATATTCAACAGTCTTGTTAAAATCACATTTTATGTGACAGTGAAATTCAATTAATTAGATTGTTCAAAACCAATTTACCTGAACTGAAAATAAAATGAACACATTGGTTTTGTTGTTTATAATAATAAGAATAAAAAACAATTCAATTTATGTTTAGGTTCTATTTTGTAGCTAAACATAAGTTATGCTGTTTTTTTTTGTTGTACAATGTTATATGTTGCTAGAGAAAGAAACCTAAAAAATATAACTTCTTAAATTAAGGCCCTAATTTCGTAAATCACATCACAAAGTGATATTTATATGGAAAGCAAAAACAAAATTTGAAAAATTTGTTTTTGTTTTATATACAAATTCTTAACAGAACAAACGCACCAAAATTCAAGCGTTGATTTGCCTTTCATAATTTGAAAATTTTGTATATAAAACAAAAACAAAATTTGAAAATTTTTGAAATTTTGTTTTTGCTTTCCATATAAATATCACTTTGGTGACGTGATTTACAAAATTAGGGCCTAAATGTCACTAATAACATTCTTACAAATCATATAAACGGTTTGGTAAATGTTTGTAAAAAAAATTGCTAAAAATATCTCAGCCATTTTAAATAGCAACCAAACCAGGACTATACCCGATATATTGATTTATGAATCATGGTTGTAGATTATTTTGGGGCTTTGGAAAGTTTATTTCAACAGAGAGATTGACATGGCTACATAGACTCTGGTATCTATAACGCTTTAGAATATGTATATAGGCATTTTCACGGTCTCGAACGCGACATTCGTACGTCTTTCAAGTGAAAAAATACAGAAATATGAAAAAAAAAATGGTATTACAGTTAAACTTCATGTGCATATAATACAACAAAGTTAGTAAAATATATATTGACAACAAACGATCATTCGGGTACCTGAACGCGACATTAGAGTATCAAATGGAACAAAATTTAATGAAAAATGTACCGTTAATCGAGATCTGTTCGGCCTCTTTTCAGTTTTGTTGTAATAATTTGCTGATTAAAATATTAAGAGAAAGTATCATTAAAAGTATCTAAGAGCAAAACAAATATTGTTTTCAGTCCAAATTTCTCATACATAACAACGCAGCTTAGCTGAAAACATTTTTAGAAAGTTTTATTTTGACCTGTGAAACAGAAAACATTAATATTTTTTCTATAATGAGGATACCAATATTATTATTATCTTCTATAATGGGAATACAAATATAGAATTGAATGTTGTAATTACTAGAATTGTATAAAGAGGTAGGTGTCACAGGTTTAGGTTGAAATTTAATTCTGAAACTAGTTTCGAATAAATATCTAGAAAAGAGGCAAATGTAAAAAGTTCGAATAAAATTAACTGATGAAAGAACGAAAGCTTTTCAAGTTGTTACGGAAACCTTCCCATATTTAATTGTTCCTGTTTCATAAATACAGTGATGAGAAATGTTGTAAAACAATATTCTAAATTTCTTTAGGTAATTATATTAAACGAGTCAGTATTTTTAATTAATCTACAGACAGGGTAACTATATAGCTGTTTGAATTGTTAACAATTTTGTAGAATTTTTCCAGTTACATTACATTTTTCTCTTCTCCTTCTCTTGAATTTATTTTCGTATTAATAACTACTTTTTAACTATATTTAAACTTATAAATACAATTCTTAATTTATTTGTGGTAATTATATTTACATTTGTGGGATTAAGTCTAACACACACTGTACACACAATTTATCACATCACTGTACACATGACACTTACATGTGTATTGTATTATACCAAGAGCTAAATTTTAAATATAGAAACTTATTTATTCTCTGTAAACCACAATTATTAAGGGTTCGTCGAAAATGCTACGATTAATATCGAAAGTATGTAGTACAATACAATCGTCATTGGACTTTTGAGATTTGTGTTATTTTTTTTTTCTTTAATCATTTCAATTTGTGCAAGTGCATGATCGTTTAAATATACCTCTAAATATACTGTGTAAAATTAATATTGAAATAAATTTGTTGTTAAAAGTCATAAAATGTTTGAACAATTATCAGAAAAATTAGTGAAAATAATTAAAGATTATCCCGCCGTACAATATGGTAAATAATTAAGTGTTTAATTCGAAAAACATACAAGTAAATTATTTATTATTTGTGATATGTATTAAAAAAATATAAAAGTTTGAACTTTGAATTATTATTCAGGAGTATAACATTGTAATATAAGTTTATTGGCCTCAAAAGGCTTTTTATATTATAAAATATAAATAAAAAAAATAAAAGTTCAAATTGTGAACAAATAGAGGTATGGTGAAGTTTCAGAACTTTTAGAAAAACTTACAATTCCAAAAACTATAATTAGTTTAATGTGCGGAAATGCAAATTATAAGAATAATGCGTATTTGTATGATTATTAAAGTTCGCATTAGACAACTAAAAGGGACATTCCATATGGGTTTTAATAAAACTGTACAAATACAGCTGCAAGTACCTAAACTAAGAAAATTTTACATTTGATTCCTGAAATTGATAAAATCACAATTAATATACAAAGATATTATTGCTTTTTACTTAAGGACTGAAGTTAGATCATATTTCTAATTAAAAATGTAATGATCGGCGTAGAGAGCGTATTTAAAAAGATGCATTTATACCCTTCATTATCAGTATAAAGAGTGAGACAAAAAAAGTATACTTGTATTAAGTTAAATAAACCGTTCAATAAAAAAATTCTCAAAAATACGTAAATTTATTCAAATATTGTACATTAAACATTTAAATATTCTCGGTATTCATAAATGTATCCGGAAATCCTCTCATAAAAGATATTTTAGTTGCTTCCGTTACCATTTTGGACGAGATGGTCCACTTACGCTTAAAATCGAACATGTTGTGGGATACCTTTCCCACAGGTCGAATTTCTAGACAGTTGGGTGTAATTGCAACCTGTGGTACAAAATTAACATTATTACCTTCATATTTCTGCCAAATAGGGCCAGAAATATGAAGGCACTCTGGTTTAAGAAAGGTAAAACCGTTTTTTTAGACACTCCGTAATATATATTTCTGTGTTTATCGTGCCTGATGTCACAAATGCAAATGGCTTGCCACACTTCTTGGGGAATTTTTTTTTTTGTTTTCTTTGTCCGGTATTGTTCTCGAATATTACCTAGTCCATCAGTCACATACAAATCTTAACCCAGAAGTTGTGAAAAGTCTGCCAGTGTATTTTTTATAAAATTCGACCAATATTTTATCGTTATTTTGCTTTTAAGTACTTTAACGTATTGCGATCAGGAACTTTCTGAACTTTATACGACTTCAGCCCAGCATTAGCTTTGGCTCTGCGCAAAAAAGAATCAGAGCATTAAACTTTACGAGCTGCTTTAGAAATTTTCGGTGCTCTTCGAAAGAGTTGTTCGACTTCTTTTGCCTTACCAATATCTGCTACACCATTTTATCTTCCAGATCCAGGTTTTCTTTCAATGTTCAAGTCTTCCTTATACTGTTTAATGGCTTTTGAAACAGTGTGACGATGAACCTTCAAATCTTTTGCTATTTTTATTTGAAATATTTTTTTAAAATGATTAAAAAAATAATAATTTGTTGGACCAAGGATAAGTTTTGGCTGAAATAGTGTGTATACGTTTTTTTACTCACTCTTTACATCGTTAGCTTAGTGTTTAAATATGTTAAGTCGTTTTTCACAAATTTTACAGGAGACACTAAAAAAAATCCTTGATACATATTTTTGAAATCTTGCAATGCTATTTTATTACTTATTTTGTGTGATTTGTAATAGTAATCACTGTTTAGATAAAATGCGTTAAAGACCTTTTTTGGAACTTAGCACATTTTCTTTTTTTTATAGTTTTAACTCTATTATTTGATTTAAAGTCTCCATTGCCACTAAAGATGCTCTCAGAAGGTAATGAAACAACTTTTTTCATATCTGTTGTCGAGCTGATAAAATAAATTTCAAATTGATGAAATATTTCCTTAAAAAATGTAGTTTAAAACGAAATAATTGCAAACTTTATTTACGTAAACTGTGTATTTTTACTTATGCATCCCAATTAATGTGTACGTATCGAATGAAGATTGATAGATGGCATCTTATCAGTCCTATAAAATTTATATAGAAAGATGACTATAACCTTATATCATTCAATACATTCCATATTAAGATTTTTTAACATCCAAAATTTGAGTTTTATTTAAAAATTGTTTTATTTTTGTGTTTTAGGTGCCGCCGTTTTCTGCGCTTTATATTTGGTCTTTGGTTATGGAGCTCAACTTTTATGTAACATTATTGGCGTTGTATATCCAGCCTACATTTCCATACATGCTATTGAATCCAGCACCAAATTGGATGATACCAAATGGCTTACCTATTGGGTGACCTATGGCATCATGTCAATCATTGAATATTTCTCAGGCATTTTAACTTCAGTCATACCCTTTTACTGGTTGTTGAAGGTAAGAATGAAAATTAATTTAAAACAAAAAAAAACAATTTATTATTTTTAATTTCCCTTTTTTAGTGCGTTTTCTTGGTGTGGTGCATGTTGCCCATGGAACAAAATGGTTCTTATATCATTTACAACCGTGTTATACGTCCACGTTTCCTTAAACATCATCAAGGTATGTATTCCATATATGTATTATAGTTTTTCTTATTTATTCATTTCTAACTTCTTTGGCAAATAATAAAGCTTAGCATAATGTTTGTAAAGAAAATCCAGATATTCTCAAATTATTTAGATGAGACAAAATTCAAAATTAAGTTTATATGGTAAACAAGAATACTGAGGTTTGCAATTCTTCAAATATATACAATGTTAATTTTTTTTAATGAAAACATATTTAAGAAAACTTTATTTAAAAAATTACTACAAACATTTTAATGTCATACATTTCTTTTCTCTTTGCATAATTTTTTTTAGCTGTTGACTCTGCGTTAGATAATGTTATTGGTCAAGCCAAGAAAAACATTAGCTCAGTTTTGAAATCTGATTAAATCTTTTAACCCATAAATACACACGCATCTCTTTTAAGTCCTACCAATCATATTTAAGAAGCATTTCCTTAATCATAAAAGCGAAAACAATTACAATCATCATCGGAAACTTCAACAAGCTGATCAATATTTCTTTGGTGGTGGTCATGATGGTGACGGCGTTGTCGTAAGGAGCACACAATTTGTTCGGATCAAAAAAAAATTATGAAAAAAAAGAAACAAGTATCTTTAGTGTTATTTATTTTATAATAATAGTATGTGTCTTCGCAATTAAACCTCAACAACTATTTAAAACTCTTCATAAAAACTTTAAAAATCTGTGAAATTTCCAAAAAGGACTTGTAATATTTTTTTTTTATTAAATATAATTAATAATTTTAGTTTGCCAACTTCTTATTCATATAATTGTGTATGTTCAAGAAAATCTAAAATATTATTAAACAAACAATGAAAAAAAAAAACAGAAATTATTGTTAAATAAAATCATCTAAAACTGTTAAAAAAGAACTAAAAATAAACGATATTTTTTATTAATTTAAGTTATTTTTTATAGCAGCCGCTGTAGTGAATAGCTTCCGTCAAATAACTGGGGGGTGAAAGAAACCATTTCAAACAGCTGAGTGTACAAACATGCTAGTCCACTTTTTATGAAAATTTAGATCTTAACATAATACGTTAAAATAAGATAGCAAAACTGTTTAAAATCAAGGATTATAGAAAGTTTTTATGTGTTTTCTTTGCACAATAAGCTAACGATTTTCGAAATACAACTTCGAACGATTTTCTTTTCGAAACGAATTTATTTATGTGTCTATTATGGATGGCAACGGAACAAACGTTTTAACTTTTTAGCATTGGGAAAACTTTTAACTGAAATTTCGTGAGATATGTACTGTAAAATCTCATTTGGTTGGAATACCGCGTAAAACTACTCCAAGACACGTTCCCACGACAATTGGATCTCCGTTCCGGAACGACCCGAATCATATTCGGCCAAAGATTGTCAACTCAGCAACAGCTGTACAAACCGAAAGTTTTTTCCCCATGAAAGAACAATCGGTCACAGTCAACTGTTATTACAACTCCAAGGCAAGTTAATTAATTTAAAAACAAGAGAGTTCCCAAAAATCATTCCCCAAGAAGTTATCAATAATCTTAAATTGGATCTCGGACTATTAGCCACAGTAAAATGAGACTGGTCTTTGTTGTTATCGCCCCACGTAAAAACTTTATTTCTATAAAAACTGCTCGTATAAAATTTTCCAAAGAAAACTTAAACTGGTCGAAATAGGAATGGAATACTGTTATCTATTCGGATGAATCCAAGTACAACATTTGTAAGACGGTCGAAGGGAAGGAGACTGGGACATGAAAGATACTAGGACTGGAATCGGATACAAATCCATTTAAATGATATTTAGAAAAGTTTCATATTGTCAACCACTGTATATCGGTATCGGCAATGGTATAGGAACGAGCGAATTTTTTTTATTTTTGGAATTCTCTTATTCGTTATCGAATAAAATGTATAGACATTTGTTTTGATGGCATTCGATAACGAAAGAGTTTTTACTCCATGGATATCACATTCCGATCGAAGTTGGAATTAATAGTACCACATTTCGCTTCTTCAGACAAAGTAAAACGAATATTTCTCGGAATGAAACCACTTTTCTAAGAGGAATTGATATTAGTGAGTAATTATTTACTTTCCATTCCAGTCCGGGAAATTAGTAACCCTTTTTCAGAAGTTGCAACGTAAAAACAATTTTGATATCAAATACATGTTTTAGTTTATTTAAAAATTTGTTAACAATAACATCTAAAATAAAATTATACTTAGCAATTTAACAAAACATCTAATTATCCATTTTAATAGGACCTTCTGCTCCTTCACTATTGCTTTCTCCCGCAGCAGCAGTTTGGCGATTACGCCAGGCTGTCATATAAGTGCGTGGGTGTATAGGTAACAGACCAGCTATGCCCAACAACTCAGCCGCTGGTGTTGACATATGAGCTCCCTTGCCCAACCAGAAGCGAATACGTTCAAAATTGAATGAAACCAAACGTTCGTTGTGCTCATTTGTCATGGGATCATAAGTGCCTACTTGTTCTATAACGGGCTGATGTTGATTTTTACGACGCTAAAGAAATAATATAGGTATTAATTTGGTAACAAAATTATTCATTGAAGTTAAATTTTACCTCCATAACCACAATGTGATAGAATGGCCGGTTCGTGCATCCTTGTCTTACAAAACGTATAATTTTTGCAGATTTTTTGTAGAAACGTCCAATGCCACTGGCAGGAGATAAAGGAGCAATATTCATGTTGATGGTTTACTAGAAAGCAGTATTAGATAAAATTTCCACTGAAAGTTTTACGATTTTCTCAAATTTTTTTTAGTTTTCATAACACTCATGAACTAGTGTGGTTCAATGTTGTCAATTTGTTTTGTATTATTTTGTTAAATGGTTATTCAATCTGGCAACTTTATATTCCTCCGGCTCATCTGGCTTACATCAACATGAGTACACACACACACCGTACATTTCTTATGGGACTGTTTGCTTGAAGACCCCCCAAATCTAGCTGCGAAAAACTTTATATAAAAAAAGAGGTTTGCTCATGTCAGCCGCTGGCAGCTGACGCGGTGTTGCAACTACAAATTTTAAACCTCATCAATGTTGATAATTCTGTGTTTTTCCCACAATTGAAGGGAATTAATATTTTTTTTTAACAAAAAGAAGTCGACTTTATGAGATAACGTAATTAATTTTAAACTATTTTCCGAAGCGAAAAGTGATTTCGATTTTTATTTATTTTTAAATACTTTTAAACTGATGAAACAATAATTACGTCGTCAAGACTTTCCTTTTTGAAGATATTATAATTCTTTTTATTTTATTGGTGCTGATGATGTGTGAGAAATAAATTGGTGCAAACAAATTTATATATCTTTTTTATAACTCTGCCATTTGTGGACCGATTTTCTCGAGTTGTGCTATAGCCGATATAGTGCTGTAACCAACATGTATAAAAGTAATTTGGTGGATTTGGAAAGTTGATTTCAACGAATATTCACGAATATATATATATATATATATATACTTTATGGGGTCGCTAGTGAATATGTGAAAATTACAAACGCAATGAAAAATGTATATATACGCTTGCCACTAATGGTGAATGGTATAAAAATACTAATTTTTGATTTCAATAATTGAGTTTATGGAAATCTAAAAATGTTTAAATATAATAAAATACCTTTGTCAATTTATTTTTAATTTTTGTAAATTTTATTAAAAATTTAATTCAGGTTGAAATTTCAGTTATCATTAAAATGCCGTTACCGCTAAAATACCGTTTCGTATCTGTAGCCAACATTGATAATTATGGATATCCGATGATCTATTTTTTTATTAAATTTTAAATTCTTACATGAAAGATTGGCTTAGGTTTTATTAATTCTTGGGAAAAATACATATTTTTGATTGGAGTTTTTGTGAAATCACATGAAATGAAATTAAAATAGATTTCTAATTTAGCGCGGATTCCGTTTACGTTTTTAGTTGTCAAAACTTCATATAAAAAATCTTGTGTTTCTACTCTAAAGTTTAAAAAACTGTTTGCGTAAATAAGGATAAAATGATATCAAAGGATAAGTATTAAATGATATCAAAAATTATTTTAAAAAGTAAATGATTTCCAAAACATTTTGGGTTATTTTTAGGAATGTAAGAAAATTATTTTCATACTGCCCTCTTAGCATATTTTTTTAAACGATAATTACAACACTGTTTATTAATTCTTCTGAACAAAAATCACATGCAAGTAAAAGAGACAACTATTATGTATTTTTGTTACAGTTTAGTATATAGTCATACTCTTTATTTCAAAAGTAACCTTTAGTTTAACAACACTAGAACAACCATATTGAAGTGCGTTTTTTCAGCGCATTTTGCAGGTTTGTGAATATTCTCCGTAAATTTTATTAAATTAAAAATGAAAATAAGTGTTTTTAAATATAAACTTTAACGAAAACATAAAATTTAGAAAACGTTTTCCAAGCTTAAATAAAAATCAACAGTGAAAAAGCTTTAAAAGTGCTAAGAATACAAAATGAAAATTTTGCAATGAAAAAATGTCAAGTCTTGGTAGAAAACTAGTCATTCGCATTTTTCACTTACCAACAATTTTTTTTTGTTTAACTAGCGTGGAAAAAGAAAGATGATTTTGCTTATGGAACGAGTGGGAGTGTGAGAGGGAGAAATATATGTTTAAATTAGTAAGAATGAATTGAGAAATTCAGTGGTGCAAAGATGAATATGAGTAGAAAGAATAATCGGTGATGAAATGGCGGCGTCTATAAAACAAATTAAATGGTTTCTTGTAATTTAATTAACAAACGAAAACAAATTTTATTTTTCAAAAAAGTAAAAGTTCTGGGAATGCGTGAGAATTGTTATGGTTTATTAAAGCATTTGAATTTGCAAAAAAAAAAGAAAAAAGCAACTCCATTTTGTCCGGTATTTTTGCGTTTTACGGTTTAATTTCTGCTTCGGTAGAGTAGGGTGGTCTCTCTTTATTCTCTTTGTTTTGATTTGGGATATTTTCGCATTTCCTCCAGTGTTGGTAAGTGTCGCTAAAAAGTTTGTCATTTCATGTGGGAGCGATAGAGTAAGTTGTATTTCGTTAATTTGAGTGGTGTTGACTCGTGTTTTGTTACTGTGTTTTGACATTTAAAGGTTAGAATGTGTCCACTACATGCAGCTTCCTGGAGGTGCGTGAGCAAGTGTGAGAAAGGTAGCGCAATAATAACGAAAGCCGAACACAAAAGAAATTTTGAAAAACCGAAGCGAACAGTGTCTGACATTTTTTCAAATTGTTGTAAATCAATTTTTTTGTGTATGCAATTAGTGTATTAACGCTAAAATAAGGTATTAATTTATTATTCAATTTTAATGAAAATGTTTTTTAATTATCACTAAACAAACAAATACTGGATTGACAATTAAGTTGTGTGAAAATCTCGTGGAAATTGTGTGAAATAATAGAAATATAATTGCCGATAGAATTTTTTCTTGGTGTCGCAAAAAAAAGAAGAAAATGTGTTTTTATGTCTCCTCCGTCTGTGTATATTTTCATCATTCGGTTTTTTTAATGCTATTTTTTCTTCGAATTGTATAAAGTTCTTTGTTAATTCATATAGTAAAGGAAATTGTTTAAAGTTATTTCAGTTTAATACCATTTTGGACTCTATTGCTTTTGCAAAATGAGGTCATATACGGTCATTGTTTTTTAGGTTTTCCAATTTTCCGGCTCTTGTTTCCATTTTCAAATGTAAGTTTTTCAAGAGTAGTCCACTTTGTTTGCCTCGCCTCGCCATGTCTTTTTACTCTTGCCTTTTTATCTATTATGATCATGATCATCACTGTTTTTCATGGGAAGGCTCATTGAACT
The DNA here is from genome assembly GCF_958450345.1 of Calliphora vicina. Lineage (NCBI taxonomy): Eukaryota > Metazoa > Arthropoda > Insecta > Diptera > Calliphoridae > Calliphora > Calliphora vicina. Next base: position 95,192,065 of record NC_088784.1, on the reverse strand, counting down.
CTTGATTATTTTCATCGCTTTAGCCAACCACAATAACAGTGTGTATGTGTGCTTTTTTGAGCTAAAAAATCGTCTCCACTATATATTAACACAACTGAAATAAATCTCTTATTTTGTTGTAAAGTTGTGGTGTGTGATTATTATTTATGGTATCTTTTTCACAGGGGTGGGTGGAGGTATTATGAATTGTTCTTACAGTAGTTATCGCGTTGTTGTTCTTTAGAAAATTTAATGAGTAATAATCTTTGGTACATATAATGCAGGAAATTTAATGAAATATTTAAAATTTTGAAAAACCCATAGTTACAACTAAGTGTGTCGGAGGACCAGAAACCTGTGCCAAATATGTCGGGAATTGAGGCTTATATTCATATTTCTAACTCATCACAGACATACAATTTTTTTACCAATGTATATTGTATTTTTCGAGATGATGGTAAAAATGTTGAGTGCAATTTTATGTTTGTACCTATATTTTAGAAGTTACAGTCGTTTGAAAATCTCATTTCCCTGGAAAACTTGTATGTGATATGAGATTGTTGGCGTCGAACCTGATAGAGATATTTATAAGTAATTTTTGAAAGTGGACTGTTTACGCCAAAAACAAAACTTAGCGATTTTCCTTATTTCCCCTGCAATTCCTATTTTTCCACAGTATATATTAATGCAGAATGCTGTGTTGCAGTATACTTCCACTTGTCATTAAGTTGTAAATTAAACGTCAAGAGTCGTAAATCAAACTTTAAACTGTTCACTTCGCTGTCCTACTCCCACTGCCCCTTATTGGTAAGAATCCATCTTCCAAGTAATTTAATAAATAATTGGAAAATTCCCAATCCTTTTGTTTTATTCATTTTCGTTTCATATTGTTAAATTATTCTGAGTACAAAACCTAAACGATTTTTGTTTCGGCTCAGAGAGTTTGAACATCTCTTTCATTTTATCGAGCCTTTTCGCCGGCTTTCAACTAAACATGGACTTTATATGTGGTCTATTGTCAAATATATGGAACTAAGTTTAGTTATAGGAGTTTAGATAATGAACCATATTCCGGGAAGATATTTGTATGGGGGCTAGTAGATATGGGCCGATTCATAACATTTTTAGCAGAAATTCTCCTCTTATAATTTGAACAATAAATGTTAAATTTTATACAAAAAAAAAAAAAATTAAAAAATATAAACTTTTTGGAAGGTACTAAGGAGTGAGATCGAAAAAATCTTAACTTACATAAATGTTAATAAAACCGGAAACCCCTCCATTAATGTTTTTATAGTGCTTTGTGTCACTTTGTTCTACCAGGTAGTCCATCTCCGTTTTAAATCTACCACACTTTTTTTTGTGTTCTTCAATTCACTTTTAACAAGAGCCTAATATCTCTGCACTGGATTTAGCTGGAACAAATACCACATTATTGTTCTTGTACCACCCAAGACCTTTCTAACCATAGTGACAGGATGTCAAATCTGGCCTAAAATGAGTGGACACATTAAGAAGTCTTATGAATGAAGGCATCATCTTTTGTAAACATTTCTTGATGTAAATTTCGATGTTTATAGAGACCTTTGTAATAAATGTTTGGCTTCTTTTGAAGCAACTCTATATTGCTTGCCATAACAAGAAATTTTTGGGAAAATTTCCTGCTTTTGGGTCCTAAAGTTTTCTACATTCTCTCGAGCATCAACAACTTAAAAATATTGACCCGGAAGTTGCGAAAAATTTTCCAGAACATAGTCATACATTATGCAGCAGGTATATTTTTTTTTATAACATTTGACTTAAATTTCCTTGCTCTGTCTTAGGCCTCTAAATTTTTAGCAGAGTTTCTGTCAGTAACTTTTTAAGCCTTGTATGTTTTTAATCCTGCATTGGCTTAAACTTTTTGTTCCAAATAGCTAAACAGACTGCTTTCCTACCGGGAGCTCTTGAAAATGCTTTCTATTTATTGGCTTTAGAAACATCGTGTGGACCTGAAACAGATTTTCTATCAACGGACAAGTTCTCCCGATACTGTTTAATAACATTGGAATCAGTTTGACGGCAGACCTTTGATTGTTTGGCGTACTTTTTTTGGACCTAGTTGGGTGTTGTTAAAAATATTCAATAATAATAATAATTTTAGTACGAACATAAAAAAAATCAATACTTTTGGGTTAAAAGTTTTAAGGAAAAACATGACCGATTTTTCTCATTTTCAATACCAAACATTTCTAATCAACAAAGAATAAAAAAGAGCAAACATATGTGATCCCCTAACTCCCTTTCGTACCTTCAACTGACGGACGTACATAGCTAGATCATTTTTGAATTTTATAAGGACCCAAATCTGGAAAAATATTTTGTATCCGGAATTTTTTTTTTACCAAACATTTTTTAAATCCAATTTTTTTAACCAACAAATTTGTTTCACAATATAGCCGAAAATAGCTAGCTCTCTAACTTGTTTTTTAATAAAGAAATTTGTCCAATAATATCTAAAAATATTTTGTATTTTAGTTGATGTAAACTTCGTATCATCTATAGACTTTGTATTATTCCTAAAAAAAAGTATAGTTCAAAAAGTCACCAACATTTCATGAATAATGATTTTGTGTTTAATTTTGAATAATAAGTCATACTAGAAAGTCTTATCTTTGGTAAATACCTTTATACATAAAAAAGGAAATCGTCCAAAAAGTTGCATCAGAAATTTTATATATTTTTTTAATTAAAATCTTAATAAATGTATTTAAAAAATAACCAAGGTTGGCTACCGAATAAAAACGGATAACTGGCAACGGTAACGCTAATTTGGATTATTTCGTAAATTGTAATTAGCGGTTATTTCGGTAACAAAAATCTATTTTGTATATAAAAAGTAAATTGCATCTTCTGTGTTTTTTTTAACTTGGAAAAACGAAATTCTAATTCAATTGTTTTAAATTTATTTAAATTCGTTTTATTAAAATGTGTACAAAGTAAAATAACTATTATTTATTGTTTGTTATTTTTCGCAGCTTACTTTGTAAATACAGTGTACATAGAATATGAGCACACAAACCCGTAATAGCGGCGGCAGTCGCAATCAAAAGAAATCAAATGCTGGCAGTGGCGGCGGTGGAGGTGGTGACTCCTCGGCTATCACACAGGCTTCACTGAAAAAGACGGAAGTTACAAAAACAGAAAAGGAAAAGTCTCATCCAAAGGTATGTGGGCAAAATTAATGTAATAAGTTCTGAGGTTAATGCGTTTTTTTTCTTTCTTAATTACTTTAGCCAACTGCTGAACAGTTACGTATTGCCCAGATCACTAACAGCAATACATCGGAAGATCCACAGATGCGTGAAAAAGTCGCCACACTTATAGAAATGACTCAGCGTTCCGAGGAGGAAGTTTGCTGTGCTTTAAACGAGTGTGACAACAATTTAGAACGTGCTGTTGTATTTCTTCTAGAGACCCTACCAGTGGTTAGTAAACAAACCTCTCATTTATGTTACAAAATATAATATTAAATTAATACTTTAATTTTTGATATAAAAAGGGGGCATTTGAGACATCTTCAAAGAAGAAAAAGAACAAAGCTGCAAATGCTGCACAGGATAATAATGGTGGTGGAGGTGGCGACGGTGATTGGGCCGATGGCAATGCCAATACGGACAGGCGTGAAAAATCACGCAATCGTAACAGTAGTAACCGTGGTGGTCGTGGAGGTTCCGACAGTCGTGGTTGTAAGTTTTAATATTTTTTTTATTGTTAACACATTGTTTAATCTCGGTTTTTGTTGTTGTGTTTTTTTTTAGGGCGCGGAAGAGAGGCCCGCGAAAATGAACGCAATTCCAGAGGAGGTGGCGGTGGAGGTGGTGATAGGGATGATCGTACCAACGACAACTATCGCAGTGGACCACGTAGCGGCGGCGATGGCCGTCGTGGTGGCAGTGGTGGTGGTGGCCGTGGTGGTGGCTACGTTGGCCGGGGTGGTCGTGGTGGTGGTCGTATGGGAGGAGGTCGTGGTATTGGCGGACGTGGTGATAGAAGTGTTGGTGAAGGTGGCGGTTATAGGTCACGTTACAACAACTCCAACGAGGATCACCAAGAGGTTGAGCTGTGGGATAATAGTATTGCCCAAAGTACAGAGAAACAGCAACAACAAACACAGGATGATGCATGGGGAGATTGGGATAATGAAGAGTATGTCGGTTCACTTAAGGACAGCAAAGTGTTTACTACGAGCAATTTGCCAAATCAAACGGCAGCCAGTGTACTGAGCAGTGGTTTGGCTGGCAGTGACAACGCAACTAGTGCGGGAGGAACTAGTGAAATTTCGGCACCACCGGGACTGGAACACCATCTAGGCACTTCAGTGATGGGCGGCACATCTGCGTCACAGTCACAGGGATCTCATTTGAACTCCCTGGTGGATGACAATAGTGGCGGCAGTAATTTAATTACAGCAAAGACTACGCCCATGATGCAGTATAGTGCTGCTGTAAGTAGCACGCCCCAAATGCAACAACAGCAGTCCACAGTGGTGGGTGGTAGTGGCAGCACACTCACTTCTGGCTCGAATATCAGTGGGTCTTCGGCATTGGGCGGTTCACCATACGGCAGTGCCGTAATCGACACTTTCTCGAATGCTGCAACAGCCGCCGCCAACTTGGTTCAACAAGTCCAGCAACAGCAGCAACAACATCTGGCCCCACAAATCAAACCCTCGACGACATTGTCCGCCGAGCAATCACAGTATTTCAATTTACTGGCAACACAGAATGCCGCAACACAAAATGCTGCAGCCGCAGCGGCCGCCGCTGCAGCTGCTGCCGCCAGCAATGCTCAGCAAATGCCCACGTACGCCCAGAATCCGGCAACAGTGCAATATCAAACTTCGTATGCCAATGTCTTTGGTAGTGCAGCTGTAAGTGGATCTTCGACGTCAATGACAACGGATCCTACGTCACAGATAACAAGTGGACAGCAAACGCAAGTACGGCGGGCACGTGCTAAACTTCCACCACCCTCTAAGGTAAGTTTTATTAATACGATACTAAAAATTTCGATAAAAAAAATTGTTGAATCTTTGCTCTTTTGAATTCGATCATATTTGATATACATAGCCATACAAAATTTAAAGTTCTCAAAATTTTCGAATTTCGCTTTAGTTTTTTTAGTAGATTATAAAAACCTAAATTGAAGCTGTTAATAACTTTAGAACTTTTAGACGGATTTTATCATCGTTGATCTCATATTAAAGCTAATGAGTCAAAATAAAAGTATTTTAAGGAAAATATATTGAAACTAGGGTACATCAGCATTACTATGAAACCAATGTTGTAAAAATTGGATCAGCGGTTCAAAGGTTATATACAATTGAAATTGAACGATGGTGTGTGTAATTCTTATATAAAAATAAAACTTCGATCGAAGCAAATTTAAAATTTTTGAGCAACTTCCAATTTTGTATGATCATAAAGAAAACCTGTGTATCAAATATAAAAAATTTGGAAAATCTTGTGCGAATAATAATAATTTTTTTTTATTTAGATTCCTGCAAGCGCTGTCGAAATGCCAGGTGATTCATTAAACAACATTGGTTATTTGGATGTACAGTTTGGTGGCTTAGATTTCGGTACCGACGACTCGTTTGAGAATTTATCAGATAAATTGAATAATTCGGTTAATCTGGGCGATGGTCAGCAACAGAGCCAGCAGCAACAGCAAAAATCTTTGGCTCAATCACCACCCGAAGTAAGTTCGTCATATGAACAAAGTAAAACAGTGGCAAATCATCAGCAACAACAGCAGCAGCAGCAGCAACAACAACAGCAATCTGCATTAACAGCAGCTGGTTTACCAAATTCCCATTTGGTATGATTAAAACTATCTCAATATTTTATATTTCAAGTTTAATTAATCATAATCATATTTTGTTTTTTTTTTGTACAGACCGATTCTCTGACAGCCACCTACACACAAAGAGCTGCCGCACAGCAACAACATCAGCAGCAGCAACAACCTCAACAACAACTGAGTGGCGTTGTAAGTGGAGGTAATTCATCTGTGGGTTCTGCAGGCAGCAATGCTTTAGATCAATTGACCAAAAATGATCCATACAATCAGAATACAAATTCGGCCACAGCCTATCAAAATTCGTATCAAAGCAGCAGTAATGTTGTTTCGAACAAAGGTGTCTCGAATGCCTATCAACCTTCGGTAGCCTCACAAGGCTACAATAATTCGGCATACGGAAATGTACAGGTTAATTAAAATAAAATGAATTCATTACATTTGAACACACTTTTTATTAACATATTTTCAATATTTATACAGTCATCTGTGGCAAATTCATACCAACCTCAAGCATACGGTTCATACCAACAAAATTCGATGACCTCGTATCAGCAACAACAGCCATCTGTCACCGGCACCCAAAGTGCCTCGAATGTTACTGGCTCAAGTAATGTTGGTGTAGGTGGTGGCTCCAGTTCAACACAAAACATTCCTTCTGTAGGTGGTAACAGCAGTAATTCGGCGACGTGAGTCTTTCAATTTATTTTCACCCCTTTTGTTATTGTTTAGTTTTGAGTTCATACTAAAAATTAAATTGATTTATTTACTTTAATTTGTTATATAACGTTTAAAACTAACATTGTTGATGTTTTTTTTCTGTTTTTTTTTTTACCCCTTTCTGCAACCACTCCAACTGCTTAATAATTAATATACATACTACCACATTCCAAAAAAATAACGTTAATTGAATGCTTTAAATTTGCCTGATTTTTGTTGTTTCTGATCTGATCCTCCTACCAAATCTACTGCGTTTTCAATCAATTGCGTGTGTGTGTGCACAGGGTAAATTCAAATTCAAGTTATTTGACGTCTGCTTATGGATCGCAACAAAATGCTTACCAGTCTAGCCAAAGTGTTTATGGCAGTACTGGACTGTCAAATAATTCAGGGTATGTATATTATGGTAATTTTGTAATACAATATAATGAAATTCTTAACGCAAAATCATACTTGAACAAAGTTGTGAATACCATATTTCTTCTCAATTTAAAGTTGATTTGAAAAAATGTATTTTCTCAATTTGATATCAAATGTTATATTTTTAAATCGTTATCAAATATATAAATAAAATTTATAAAATTACTTTTGAATTATGGTGGATGGAATATTATCAAACGTAAATACATGTCTATGTCTGACTTATACAATTATTTACATCATGCTTGAATTCCAAAACATCTGTTTACAAGGTTTTTTATTTTGGTAAATTTTGGAATTCTGCCCATATTTTAAAATAATTAATTACAAATATGTTTAATTTCTGAGTTTAAAACATACATATTTTATTTGTTATTCGCAAAATTTTGAAAGAATTAATTATTAATTCCATTTTCAAAATCAAAATAAATTTTATCTCTCTACTTCATTCTTTATAGAATTATTTCCTTATTGAATCTAATTTGACTGATTTGGACATGAATTAACGTTATACTTTATAGCATTAAAAACAGTTTTGACAATTTTCATCCATTAGTGTTCAGGGCAAAGTTGAAACCCGGTTTCAGTTGGTCTCTACTTGAGAATGGTCATCGAAACTATATTTTAAAAACAAATAAATTTCATAGAACTTCGTAGAATGTGAACTTAAATAAATGAAATTGTTTCCCCTTAAAATAATTTGATTAAACTACATTGCGGACATCACAACGAAATATTTCTCTTCCTTTTTTTAAGGCTTTTATTTAACTTTCAATGTTAGTTTATATCAAAATTCGTAACTGAACACTTATTGGCTTATGGTGTAATTCGATTTGAAAGGAAAGCCATTCGAATTTGTATGCGAAATTCGAAAATATTAGAAAATTTAAAATTTTGTTCGAAAAAATTTTCAAATTATTACATAGAAATTTGAAAATATTTGTTTTGAATCGAATTACACATAACCCCCTTTATGGAAATCCAAAAATTTGAACTTATGTTCGAAAAAAATTTTAAAGCAGTTTTATGCATTTCTCGAAAATTCGAACTTATGTTCGAAAAAGTTTTTAAGCTGTTAAAATAATCTCTAAGTCCAGAGGATTCATAAAAAAAAAATAATTTTATTTTATTTGATTCCAATTTCTTATTCTTTAAAAATTTAAAGTTAAAATTTTATTCCTTAATAAATTAAAAAAAAAATTAAAAACATTTTTTTGAAAAAATGTTTGGCATAAAATTTTTTTTTCATATAAAAATTAAAATTTTAAAATAAAAATTAAAAAAAAATGGAATTTTTTTTTTAATTTTGTTACCTACAACCAAAAATTTTTATTTTAAAGTACAATTCGGTGAAGGGTATATAAGATTCGGCACATTCTAATATAGCTCTCTTACTTGTTTCTATAATAATAAATATGATGAAATTTTTATATGCGCTGTGTCTTCTTGATATTATGTATGAACTTATAATATTTTACTTTTATTTAGATTTGCTGGCAGTACTAGTACGGCATCATCTCAATATAGTAACTTCAGTTCAAGCGGTAAACTGAAGGACACATCGGCGTCATCAAATGCTTCTCATTACGAAAGGTAAAATTTTGCTGATATGTTTTTGAAAAAAGTTCTTTGTTTATTTTTTTTTTATTCTCTAACAATATTAACCATAACTCTTTCATAAAATATATATATTCTTTATATAAAATATTTATATAAATCCAATTTGTTTTGTTTCGTTTGCAGCGTTTCATCCAGTGGCGCTATTAGTAATAGTGGAACAGCCGTAAATTCCGTTTCGAGCGGTGTCAATTCCAGTAATGCTGTAACAAATAGTATGATCTCATCCACACATTTAGGTGCATTAACAAGCAATTCAAATGTTACTCCATCTTCTTCTTTAGCTAACAACAACAGCAGTAGTTCGAATAATAACAGCAACAGTGGTGTTGTCAATAATTCCACATCAAATGTGGTGTCGCAGTCAGCCAGTGGTGCCGTTAATGCCAGTGGCAATAGCAGTAGCAATAGTAGTAATACAAATAGCAGTAGTGTCGTCTCAGCTGGTGGTGTTGGTGTAAGTGGTGGCGTTGGAGGTGTTAGTTCATCATCTGTGGTGGCCGCATCGTCGGGCGTTTCATCCGTGTCGAATAAGACTGGTAGTGGTGTATCGGCTAGTGGTGCACCGACTGGTGCTGCTAGTGGCGCAGGAGGCGCCGGCGCTGGTAGTGGTGCTGGTGGAATGGTACCCAACATCCAAATGGTTAGTCAATATATTCAGACTTCATTGCCATACTATCAGCAACCAGTTTATTCTTACGAGGATTTACAAATGATGCAACAGAGAGTGCCACATGTGGTGAGTTCATGGAGAAATGCAACACAATACAAGCAAAAATAATTAATATACATATTACATTGAAAAATATAAAAAACCTAAGTGCTTTATTTGTTTCTAAATAATATTATTATTCACACAAACAACACCCATATTTTAAACACATTTTTACATGCAAACATTCCTTCATACATACATATATTCGTTATATTTCACCTTTATTTACTAATTCGGTTGTAAGAAATCCTTTAACTAACGAAGTTTTAGAATAATGTGTAATGTTTTTTTCAGATGAAAGGGTTAACAAAAACAAAATCATATTACTCGTTTTATATTCAATAAATTAAAAATACTATCCCTCATTGTCTCAATATCTGGCAATTTAATTTTATGACAATCGGTATATAATTAGTCATAGCTTCGTTATAAGGCTAACTTCCAAAAACCACTTTAACGAGCAAAAATGTCTTAAAAGTTTCGTACACAAAAGTCATGTCACCTAATTTTATGACTATCGATTCATAATTAGTCATAGCTCCCATATAAGGCCCTCTTCCGAAAATCACTTTAACACAGAAAATATTTTACAAGCAATGATATCGGGATAAAATTTAACTCAAAAAGTTTTTTATGGTCGGTCCATTAAAAGAGAATAAATCTTAAATTGCTAAGAGTCTTTATTAACAATAATATTTAAATACATTTACATTATTGGATCAGTGCATTTACGATATTGGAATCATGCAAAGATCGATCTTTGTAAATATATAATTTTCAATATATCGTGTTTTTGTTGTTCCACACCATTTCCAATTGTATTTCAGAAATATTTTGATAATATTTTAATTTTATTTTTGAATATTCCAATTATATTTCAGAAATTTTTGAAATATAAATGGAAATGTCTGAAAGACGGTATTAATTTCAATTTAGAGTTGTATTTTTTTCCAATGTTGTGTTGGTACATATTTTCTGAAATTTGGAAAGAGTTGTAATTTCTGCCCGGGTATTTTAAATAATTTTCTTAACACAACATTTCAAAGTATGTATTATGCGTAAATAAATTAACATTTTTTTTTTTGTATAAAAGTTTGATTAAAAACAAAATCATCCTAATTGCTTTTTGAAGACTTGCTATAATAACATAATCACTAAAATATTAAATTATAAAAATTATGAAAAAAATTCTATTAAAATTTCATGCTTTTATTGTATTGCATTGAACCTATTTCTCATATAACTTCGTCTCATAATAAGCTTGTCCTCTCATCCATCATCCCCCTATTGCATCGAATATTTTTCATAACATTTTCTGTTAACCACAACACGCTTTACTAAAATATTCATTTTTTTTTAATAATTGTTTTTAATCTATTTTATTTTTTGTATGTATTTTAATTTACAGCAAGGATATTATGATCTTAATTACACACCTACTAGCCTGGGAGCGGGTCGTGATAATTTAGGTTCAGTGGCTTATTCAACAATGACTGATGGCCGTTTTACCAGAACTGACAATAATTCCAGCCCTGTTAGTAATGTAAGATTTATTAAGTTTAGTTTGTTTGCAATAACAGTTTTATAATTGTATGTAATTTTAATTTTCCAGGTTTCCAGTACCATGTCGCAACAAGCTGGTTCTAGTGGACCTATGCTTAATGTTCCTTATGCATATTTCTATGGTGGCAATGTTATGCCCGGCAGTTTCCAATATGGTACACCAGCTATTTATCCAGTAAGTTTACATAGTTAAACAAATTATTGAAAAAATATTAGCCAATTTTAACATATAACAATTTTTATTATAAAAACTAAATTTTGGATGAAAAAAAAATCTTAGCCATTTTTGGGTCGATATTTTTATAAAGAATATTTAAAAAAAGTATATCTAATGATTGAAATTTTCTTTTTACAGCAAATTCCAGCTGCTAATACAGCTTCGGGTGGACAATTCCCTAAGCCTTCTTATAATACTGGTTATGGATCAACCAATTATGATGCTCTTTCGCAAGCTTCACAAGACTATACAAAAGGAACGTATCCATCTAGTGTTAACCAACAAACAAAGTCACAGAATGTAACGAATCCCCCACAAGCTGGTACAGCTTCGGATATAACATCCTCCATGTATGGCAAAGGACATGTGGCGCTTAATAAAGTCAATGTAAGTATCATGCTAAAATATATATACAAAAATTTATTAAATTTTAAACAATACCATAAAACTTTTTGGAGTTTTGTTAATTTAATTTAATTTTGTTTTTTTTTTATTTTTTTTTTGCAGTCATACGAGAAACAAAATTTCCATTCTGGCACGCCTCCACCATTTAATATGGCAAATACACAGACTGCTGGCGGCACATCAGCTCAACCTTACGGCATGTATTTACCAACAATGCCAGCTGCTGGACATCATATGATTCATCCACCAATTCACCAGGTAATTTAAAATAATTTAATAAATTTGTTCTCTAAACATCACTGTTATATTTAAAAATCATTTAACCAACAACTAGGGACATTTGACCAAATAATTTTGTAATATATGTATAGAAATTAATCAACACTCATCCAACATCGTGTTAACCCATTAAATAATCAACCAGATTCTTATGTTAACACGATATATTATTTTTTATATACATACATAGGTACTCATTGATTGCCATTGGTTTTTGTTAAGAATTAATAAATGTCGTATCATGTCTTAATTAAAATTAGCAATATAAAATAGTCAAATTTATTAATAAAGAACAGGATTTGGACAACATGTTTAATTTGGAAAAAGTTAAGTCAGTTTTATTGCAACTTTAATTAACATTTCAAGTTTTTAATATAAATTGTAAACCAAATATTGAATGTAAACTATTAAAAATAGCAGCGATTATAATGAACGAACTGTCATTTAAATAATAATTGAAATATAATTCCTTTTAACCTCTTTAAACATTTTGTTTGAAGTCCTACTCATATTGTAATATACTTATATACATATATGTATATCGTCATTGTGCCAAGTCTTATATGTAATTGCTATACATTTAGATTAGCCTTATTGATCGTCCATTTACTTGCAAAGCTATTTTCAAATATGCCATGTTGGCGCATCGACGATATTGTAAATCTATAAGTTTTGGCTTTCTGTATGTTAGTTTGTTGCATGCTGCTGAATTTATATATCTTGTTTTAAATTTTTAATTTAATTGGAGGGGAGAATAAAATAATGTTTCTCTTCCCTTCACCATAAGTGGCAAGGGTCTATATAAGTTTGTCATTCCGTTTGTAATTTATACATTTTTCATTTGCGACACCACAAAGTATATATATTCTGGATCGTTATAAATAGCGGATATAACCATGTCCGTCTGTATGTTGAAATCAACTTTCCGTAGCCCCCAAATAACTTACATACATGATTCATACATCAATATATCCGCTATAGTCCCGGTTCGGTTGCTATTTAAAATCGGCCCACAAATTTCTGATATATAAGGAAAAAACCAGGACAACCTCGACTTTGGGCCTATTTTTGATCTATATCTGGTTTACTAAGTCATTAATATAGACAATATGAATATCTAATGAACTAGTTGGAACTACAAGGAGTCAAAATCGGGAAAACTCGAAATTGGGAAAAATATTTTTTAAACCGAATTTTTTTTCATACATTTTTTTCACTAATAAATAAAAAAAGAAATACGAACAAAATAAAAAAAAAAAAAAAAACATTTTGAAAAAAAAAATTTGAAATTTTTATTTTAAAGTATAATTTGGTGAAGGGTATATAAGATTCGGCACAGCCGAACATAGCACTCTTACTTGTTTTAACATATTTTTGAAATATATCTCGATTACTAAATAATGTACATTAAGGTGGCCCTTATTTTGCACTTTTGGTATTTCCGTAGGTTTCAATTCCGTAGTTTTTATTCCGGTCGATTTCATTTTAGGTTCTTCAGATTACGTGTAATTTATTAATTACAAAAATATTTAATAATTCTGTATTTCTGATTTTAATTTGAAAGCGTTTTTATATTAAAACAAAAGAAATTGATTAAACATTTTAGAAAAACAAATAATTACAAAGATATATCAATTCAATTTTCGATTTTTTTTTTTCTGAAGAATCGAAATTAACTCAACTTTCGATCGGAATGGAATTCTGTGAGTGGCCTGATAGCACTCTTACTTGTTTTTACATTGAATTAATACGCTACTCAAAAAAAATATTCGATTCGATAGAAAACATTTTCGAAATTCTATGCAAAAATTTTAATTTTATTTTTACGAATTTTAAGTAAATAAATTAAAATTACGAAATTATTTGAGATCTATGAAGGATTTTATTGCATAATTCACTATTCTTATTAAATTATCTAAATGCTTTTAAAATGTGATTTACCATAAATTACAACATTTGCAAGACCATTCAAGCCATTGCAAAAATAAGCAAGATGTCAAAAAAATAAAAAAGCTTTTTGCAGATTTGTAATGTTCTGAAGAATTATGAATTATATTTTAAGGATTATTTTTTCTCAATATTACTTGGCTGAATATCCCATAGTTTTGCAGCTATAAACCAGAAATGGTGAATTTTTAAGGCACTACACAAATTCCACTTGTATTTCAGAAATTTCCAATTGAATTTCTGAAATTTCTAATTATATTTCAGAGAATTCCAATTCAATTTCAGAAATTTCTAATTATATTTCAGAAATTTCCAATTGAATTTCAGAAATTTACAATTTTATTTCAGAATTTTCTAATTCAATTTCAGAATATTCCAATTATATTTCAATTTATATTTCAAAAATTTCAAATTGTATTTCAGAAATTTCAAATTGTATTTCAGAAATTTCAAATTGTATTTCAGAAATTTCAAATTGTATTTCGGAATTTTTAATTTTTACTTAAATAGTTTCTAATTGTATTTCAGAATTTTCCAATTGTTTTTCTGAACTTTCTATTTGTATTTCAGAATTTCAATTGGTATTGCTATTAGAATTTTCTGAAATACAAATGGAAATTTCAGAAATACAATTGGAAAATTCTGAAATACATTTGGAAAATTCTGAAATACAATTGGAAATTTCGGAAATACAAATCGAAGTTTCTGAAATACAATTAGAAATTTCTGAAATTGAATTTGAAAATTCTGAAATATGATATAATTTCTGAAATTCAATTGGAAATGTCTGAAATATATTTAGAAAAGGTGTAGATGTAGATGTTAGTTTCGCTGGAATGGAATTTAACAAAAGTCTTCCATGTAAATGTAGGTGATGGTAGGATACCTGAAAAACGTGATAAAATGTACTCAAAAAATTATAATTTTAGAACTTTTTTGGTAACACATTAAAAAGTGTAGGTTCGTTCGGTTCTGTTCTTAAAAAAATCGGTAAAGGATATGAAAAAACCAACTGGTGCCTAGGATAATTTCGGATAATTGAAAATATTTTAAAAAATTTGAATGAAGTGCATGCAAAAAAATTTCAGTGTTTTCCAGTTTATTACAATAAATCGTCTGTTGCATACACAAATAAAACTTTGCTGCCTTAACGTCGCAAATATAATCAAAATAAAATAATTTTCATACAATTAAAATAACGTTTTATATTATGTTGTAACTAAAACAAAGCCAATATTATTTTATTCATTTTAACACTTCATAACTCTATAAACAAATAAATACATACCCCGCAACTTCACTTGTGAAAATTTTGATATTTGCTATCAAATTTAAGAAATTGTAGGAAAAAACTTGCCAAATTCTTAAAAATCTAAGTCAAACGTTTGAGAAAGGCCTTTATTTCATAACGTAATTAATATTGAGATCAAACTTGAGTGTATGCTGAGTATACAACACTACTTAGATATTTCTATAACATTAAAATAGTCCTAATAAATTTGTGTACGATTAATTTTCATGTTTACATTATGAAATGGTACCTTGTTCCATATAAACATTCCTACATCCATACATAAAAAAATACATACATATGTACATATATATAGATTCATATACATTAGAGTGACAATCAGTTGTATGGAAAAAAATGTTTGTTAAAATTTTAAAGAGTGCCGGGTGGAATATTGTGACACTAGGCCTAAATGTTAAGTGCTGAAAATTTGAGCCAAATCGGGCAACGATTTCTGGACGCGCATCGAGGTCAAAGTTCAGATATATGCAAAATTTTACTGTTAATATGGAATAAATAGGTGAAACTCGTTAACTTTCTGCATTGTTTTCTAGAAATGTGTAGATTTATTTATATTAATGAATATTACATTAAAAAATTTTTTTTGGAAATTAACCCTGTATCTCCTTTGGTTCAAAATGACCCAAAAACTGTATTATCGCCAAAATTAGAGAAAAATGCAAATTTTTCAGTTTTTTAAAAAATTTTGCTACTAAATAAATACTTTTGCAATTGAATGCAAAAGAATCGAAATATGTACGTAATTATCGTTGTAATGAGATATAAATTACAAAATTTGATTAAAAAATTTTAAAGTTATTACAAATTCGCCAGACCATTAACGTGTTTCAGGCCACTTGAACAAAAAATTTAGGAAAAAAATTAAGATATTTCAAGGAAAATTAAAATAAAAGCTAATTTTTACTTAAAATATGTCCATATTTACTTGTATATGAGTTTTTGTCTTCGTAGGGTACCGTTAACCTATTCGGAGGGATGGCCAAAGAAATAATTTTTTTTAACGGCTGTTTCAAAACTCCATTTTCAAATTTTTAAAAATTTTGTTAAACAAATTTTAGATTTTTTCGATCATCACATTGGGGTTTATTGAGATCAAAATAGGGAATAAAAATATGAAAAAATTATGTCAATACCTCTTACAGTTTTTCCGTACCTGCGATTTAAATTTTGAGTTTTTCAAGAAAAATTAATTTTTTGTCCATATTTAGGCGAATGAGTCCAATTTCCATACTGTTATAAATTTTAAGTAAAACCTATTCATAATATTATAGTCCTTGTAATTTTAAATATGTTCTGAAAGTTTTACTAAAATCGGAAAACGATAACCTTTGAATCGTGAAGGTCAAAGGTCAAATTTTTCAATATTTGGAATTTCTAATGAAAATATACTGAAATGTTACATATCTTTGGGCCGATTTTCATGAAACTTAAGGAAAATATAACATAAAGTCCAGAATTTAAAATAACAGCACAAAAATGGAAATTAACCCTTAGCAGCACTTGGGGTCCAAATTACCCTCAACTTTTAAAATCACGAAAAACACAACAATTTTGACCCCAAGTACTCTTAAAGGTTAAAATCCATTTTTGTACTGTTGTTGTAAATGCTAGACACCATTATATATTTTCCTCAAGTTTCATGAAAATCGGCCCAAAAATATATAACATTTCGCTATATTTTCATTAGAAATTCCAAATATTGAAAAATTTGACCTTTGACCTTCACGATTCAAAGGTTATCGTTTTCCGATTTTAGTAAAACTTTCAGAACATATTTAAAATTACAAGGACTATAATATTATGAATTGGTTTTACTTAAAATTTATAACAGTAAGGAAATTGGACTCATTCGCCTAAATATGGACAAAAAATTAATTTTTCTTGAAAAACGCAAAATTTAAATCGCAGGTACGGAAAAACTGTAAGAGGTATTGACATAATTTTTTCATATTTTTATTCCCTATTTTGATCTCAATAAACCCCAATGTGATGATCGAAAAAATCTGAAATTTGTTTAACAAAATTTTTAAAAATTTGAAAATGGAGTTTTGAAACAGCCGTTAAAAAAAATTATTTCTTTGGCCATCCCTCCGAATAGGTTAACGGTACCCTACGAAGACAAAAACTCATATACAAGTAAATATGGACATATTTTAAGTAAAAATGAGCTTTTATTTTAATTTTCCTCGAAATATCTTAATTTTTTTCCTAAATTTTTTGTTCAAGTGGCCTGAAACACGTTAATGGTCTGGCGAATTTGTAATAACTTTAAAATGTTTTAATCAAATTTTGTCATTTATATCTCATTACAACGATAATTACGTACACATTTCGATTCTTTTGCATTCAATTGCAAAAGTACTTATTTAGTAGCAAAATTTTTTAAAAAACTGAAAAATTTGCATTTTTCTCTAATTTTGGCGATAATACAGTTTTTGGGTCATTTTGAACCAAAGGAGATACAGGGTTAATTTCCAAAATTTTTTTTTAATGTAATATTCATTAATATAAATAAATCTACACATTTCTAGAAAACAATGCAGAAAGTTAACGAGTTTCACCTATTTATTCCATATTAACAGTAAAATTTTGCATATATCTGAACTTTGACCTCGATGCGCGTCCAGAAATCGTTGCCCGATTTGGCTCAAATTTTCAGCACTTAACATTTAGGCCTAGTGTCACAATATTCCACCCGGCACTCTTTGAAATCTAAAAAAAAAAAATCGGCTGTCACTCTAATATACATATATACTTCTATTCTAATAAATAACATTTGTATTTAATATAAACAAATTATATTACGCCTCGCGCCTCATCGCTATTAAATAACATACATTGTATTATTTCAAACAATCTCTATCACATATTTTTCTTTTCATTTAACATAATCAATTAAAAGAACAATAATAAACTACATACATACTACATACCTACTTACATACATACATGTTTAAAAAAAAGAAATCATAAATGTAAAAATTAACTTCAACAAATATTTAATAAACAAAACAAACAAGCAAAAAAAAGAACATTCTATTAAATATTATGCATGAAATATTTTCCTGTTTGATTTATTACTATTATTATTTCTTTTGGTTTTTATTGGACATCAAACAGATGGACGGCAGGATTCACAATTCATCCCGCCGGGTAAGTTTCAATATTAAATCGACGACTTTTTAAAATACATTTTCTTTTTAAATAGACAAAACTACAAAACACACACTCCTGTTTGTATTTACTATTTAAAAAAAATATATTAATAATCACACACACCTACATCTACATAACTATACTTAAAATATCAAGAACATTAATGTGAAATTCAAAGTTTTGAGTTTAGCTAGAAAAAGAGAATGTGGAACAACTCCGTTAACTAGAGAATTTTATTCAAAATTATAAAAGTATATCATATTTTTTTTACACATTCGAATAAAACAAAGCTTAGTTTACAAAAATTAACACTGTTCTGTAAACCGAATCCGAGTAATGTTTTCGTTTTTAAAACGAATTGGTGTTCTGTAAATTGAATCCACATGATTTACTTGTTTTACTGTCTAGTAAATAAACCTATTTCAATTGTGCGATTTACAGAACATTGTCAATTAATTATTCTTTTTTGAAAATCGATCGTTTTTTAAATCACTTGATTTACAGAACAGCGTCTGATATCAAGCAAGATCAGCCTTATTTGCCCAGTGTCTAGTAGTTCGAGAACAAATTTCAAGTTTTAGATTATTGATAACCTCGCGGGGAGTCTTGCAGTAGCATTAGGAGGTCTTCATCCACGAATTGTTTCACATATGTATAGGTTTTTGTTTCAATCCACCTTTAAAATCGTTTATTGTTTTGGATTTTAAATTTTCGAAAATCTTAACTAAATATTTAAATTTTAACTAAATATTTAAAAAAATTACAAAAATAAAATAAATATTGAAATAGCGGTTTTAGTCTTCTTTCATGCTAAATGTAAATAGTTTCCATGGTTTTTCCAATTCTAAAAAATATTAACCACATCTATAAAAAAAATTTAGTTTGCCTCAAAATTTAATATTTTAATTTATTTAAATTTTAATTTATCTTTGAAATATACATATGGGCATTTCCACGGTCCCGAACGCGACATATTTGCACGCCTTTGAATTGAAAAAAAAATAAAGAAATCTGAACAATTTAGTTTTCTTATTTTTATTATTTCGATAGCATATTTGTAGCACTAGGTTCAGTAAAAAATATAGGTTTTGTAAATTAGTTACTTCCAATATATTAGCAATAAACAGGGTATTCCGAACGAGACAAAAAGTATAATTCGTTTTCGACTGCCTCTGGAAAAATGCAAAAATCAACAAATTGGTTATTAAGTTATGTTAACTTATTATAGAAATGTTTTTCAAATTAAAATGTAATAATGTAGCGATCAATTGAGACAGCCCTTGGCTGAGTGAACTCGGGTCATTCCGGTACGTGGGAATGGAGAGTTGAAATGTTTGCTTTGATTATTGTTTTACAACATTTAGTATGATCTGTCAGGCGACATTCGTAACGCGACATATTTTTGCGTCATGTTTGTAATACCGATTAGTGAGTTAACATATTAAGCAAAGTCAGTAAAATTATATTTTGAAATTATAATTTTTCAATGAATACATTTTCCTAGTGATAGTTTAATATGTAAAACAAAATATCAAAAATAAAAAAAAATCCAATTACGGAACTTCGAAAATCAAAATAAAATTTTTAGTTAAAGCCAATAAATTTTTAATTGAATTAAAATTTTCGGCCACTTTATTCCAGAGAGCGACATTTAAACAAAGTTTTCACAATCGGTGTCTGTCGTAATTTTTTGTTTCGAAATATTTTGTTTGAAAAATATTTTTGACATACAATGTACAACGCTATGACACCGATAGTGAATTAAACAAATATGTTTCTTTTTTTTGTAAAAAAAAACGTTAAAAGAAATATGAATTCTTATTTGAAGGTCGATATAAGGGCTACGAATGATTTGAATTTACCCTAATTATTTTTTTTTATATATTTTCTCTGGCTCTTATTTCCCAAAACCTGATGATAATTCACTTCTAAGTAGTACCAAAAACTTTTTATATTCATTGTGCCCGAAAAAGAAAGTATTTTAAAGTTAAAGTGGCAAAGTTTAAAAAAAATATTTTTTCTCTTTTTAATTGAAATATCATAAACTCATTCAATATTTTTTGTTTAGCAATAGTGTTAATACATTTGTATTAGCTGTAGTTTTGTTGTTGTTTTTTTTTTTAAATATACATTTTAAATTCTCATTTGTTTATATTAAACTCATTAAATTATACATATTTATTATATATATTTATTTTGTATCTGTTTTTAGGATTCAAATAGCACTGGACAACGTCAACCTACAAGCAGCCAATCAAAATCGGCCACTAAGCAAGGGTATTCACCCTCTTATTGGACTGGCCAAAATTGAGCGGCTTTAAATTTTGTTTGATAAGAAGACGACTACCTTTTTTTAAGATCAACAAGCAGGCGAGATTAAAAACTCCTTTTAAAATAGATGATATGGATTATGTGGAAAAGAAAAATTTAATAATTTTTGTTTTGGAAAGAAATAACCTGGACATGATGAAATGCTCGCTATTGCGCCTGCTAATATTTAATAAAAATAATAATAATAATAATGCTTAATATTAACAACTAGAACTACAAAAGTAATAGAGAACATCTCCTCCTCATCCCCCTCAAATAATAATAATTATAATAATAAACAAAGAAACTCCTCAAATAGACTCCGTACCATTGTTAGAGGGAAATGTTATGTAACATAAATCCTTCGTCTCTTAACACACAGTATACACAGTATAATTATAAAACATATATTTTTTTTGTATTTTTTTTATATATATATGTAATACAAAACTAATAACGTTTAGCCGCTAGAAAGTGTAAGCATTTTTAGTTTTTTGTTTATATATATAGAGAGCAAATACATGTATTTGTTTAACTATTTACGTCGTCATTTAATTGCCCATTATAATTTTTTTTTGTTATTAATTTAAAAAAAACAACTAATTTTATTTTATTGTAGTGATTAGTTGTCCCTACCAAAAAAAAAATAAGAAAAAGCACTTAAATTAACAAATAATTAATTAATTTCATCATAGAAGTTTTAATATTTTAACTAATAACCTGACCTCATCCTTTCACTACCACGATTACCAGCTCCATTCCCTCCTACACTCCCTATCCTGTCTCCCTTCTATCACAAATTCATAATTATTTACACACACTCACTCCCCACATCTAACCACAGCAATCATACACACACACCCACTCTCACATTTTTTATTACAAAACAATGAAATAAAAAGAAATAAATGATAACAATTATCAAATAATTTAATTAAAATAATTATTATATTATTATAAACAAAAAATAAATAATAAAATACAAATACAAACACAACCAACCCATTAATTACTACTACTATATTGTATTGTACGTATTTATACACATACACAAACAAACATTTTACATATACGAATACTATACATACATACATATATTTTATAAAAAAAACAACAAAAAACTGAGCAAGGATTATAAATTTTTTTTAAATTAACTTAATCCTTTCTTCTCCTTATCTCTCCCCCAAATATAAATACATACACAAATACAAACATACTTATAAATATATACACATTTATATATGTATATTTATATGCGTAGCAAATTGTCGTATTGCAAAGCAACAAATAAATAAATAAACAAAAATTAATAAGTTTAATTAAAACACATTCTTAACATTAAACAAAAGAGAAAGAAAATAAAATTATTTATTAATAACACAAAAGGAGCAACATAAAAGAAACGAAAAAAAGGAGTAAAAACAGAAATTATATTAAAAAATAAAAATAAATGAAAAACACAAATAAATATTGTAATCGGTTTAAACTTATATGTATAATTATAATAATCTTAATATTTAAATTAAATACAACAAACAAAAAATATGATTGAATCCAAATAAAGATCTTACATTTTTTTATTTAAAAAAACAAATAAGCATAAAAGGCTTTGGATGGAAAATACAATGGGTTAATTTTTCCACATGCGTATGTAATAAAAAAAAAACTTCAAGTTCGCAATGCACCAAACATACTGCAAAAGTTATTTATAGGCAAACATGTTTATTCTTGGTGTAAGGAGGATGTCCCCAGGAATATTTTAGAAAATGCCTGGGACTTTCGGCAATTTCTTTATAAGTTTTCTTCTTAGAGTTACAGTATTTTATTTATGCACAGATAAAACAGGGACCTAATTACCGTATTCTTGATCGAATGAGCTAACGTATCGAAAAATGATTTGGATATCGAAATTATCAGGCCTGTCACACATTTTGTTCGGAATGGTTTCAATTCCGTAGTTTTTATTCCGATAGATTTCGTTTTAAGTTCTTCAGATTCCGTGTAATTTATTAATTCCAAAAATATTTAATAATTCTATATTTCTGTTTTAAATTTGAAAGCGTTTTTTATATTAAAACAAAAGGGAAGCTTTTGGTACAGAAATTGATTAAAACTTTTAGAAAAACTAATAATTACAAAGAAATATTAATTCCACTTTGAAAACTGAAAGTGGTTTCATTCCGAAAGAAATTTTCGTTTTACTTTTTCTGAAGAAGCAAAATACGGAATTTATTCCACTTTCGTGGAATCTCAAATAAGAAAATTATGATCAATTTTACTCGATATCGAATGCGGTAATTTGGCCCCAGATTCTTTGTGATTTGTTGCTAATCAAATTATATTTTTTCAATACTAGAAACAGAAAATCAAGGAGCGAATTACCGCATTAGATGGTGAGAAATCAAAAGCAACACTCGATGTGTTATTAGTTTGAGTTTTTTTTCTAGTTTCCGCCCTATGATTATGGCATTCGATATCGAGCAAGAAATTTAGTACATTTTATATACATACATATACTAAAGATGACACAGAAGAATTATGATTTAAGTAGCCGAATTTTTTTCACCAAAACTAAAATTTTTCAGCCACAACATAAAAATTCAGTAATTTAGAGTGAATCATTTGATTAACGACAAATTTAATTATCACAACCTAAAAAATATTCTCTGTGTGACAAAAAGATGTTTAATTGAAACAGGAAAATTAACATACACATATGACTTAGTAGAATTGAAAAGTTCTAAAAGGAATCATTTATTATACAGGGGGCAAATTCTCTCACTCGTAATCGACATAAAAACCCGTTAGTGATTGATCAGTCATTATAATTTTCTATACCATAGCGAAACATAGAGCGGAATCTAGAAACAAATTCAAACAAAAAAAATTCTCAAAATAATCCCACATACGAGTGTTGTTTTTGTTTTCACATAGTTTTTTCTACTAATACATTCTCAACACTTAGGTTTCTGACAATTGAGTTAGGTCACTCTATGTCCATTCTCTTTGTTCTATACATTTTATTCGATATCGATAAGAGAATCCATAAATAAAAAAACTCGAATAAGTATTTATTTTAAATTAAGTATTTATTTTAAATTAAAATCCGACAATACAAAAATAAACAAAACACATGTGGTGAAAGATAAACATGCTGAGTCCGTGCATATTTTAGTTTTTCTCCCCTATGCTAAAATAAAGAGTAATATGGACTTGGTAATCATAATTATACAATCCCTTTAATCGATAACACCTGCAGATTACAACAATAATTATGACGATGTGATCATGTTTTTGCCATAACTTGCATCTGGAGAAAAGGTGTAATGAATATTTTATATAGCTAGTAATAGAAACACTGTTTCGTTTGGTATCTCAAAATTTTTATTTTGCATCATAGACCACTTAGTTCCATATAATTTAATTTAAAAATTAAATCGAACATTTTAGCTTATATTCAGCCAAATTCAAAACCTCTTCTAAAAGTCTTATATATCGATAGCTAATAATTTTTTTAGAATTCATGTAATAGTGTTAAAAACATATATTTACTTTATCGTAAACAAAATTTGCTCAAATTAAACATAAAATAGTTTTTGCCGATATATACTTTATGGGGTCGGTAATAAAAAATTGGGAATTACTAACGCAATGAGAAACTTAGATATACCCTTACATACCACTTATGAATATAGCAAATCATATGAGTTCGATTAGTCTTAAAAGATTATAAATTGATAAAAACTTCCATATTTTGAGTTGATTTTATTAGTTATATATGAGGATTTTATTAATAATACATATATGACATATAAATTTTATTATAACCAATTTCGAAACTAATGCTTTGTCGCCGTGCTACTAACATTTGCAACGTCGAATCGAGAATTTAAATACAAACGTTTCCTTATTAAATATTTTTTCTTTAATTTTTTCATATTTCCAAGCAAAAGTTTAAAAATCAGATCAGAAATCACACAGCTTATATTTAATACTTAAAAATACTAGTATGTATGAATATTATAACGAGAACATTAATCCCATCCGAAGTATTTTTCTACTGACTATGAAGTAGTTTTGTAAAGTCGGCATATGCAGATTCCAAATCAAACAGAAATTGACGTACTTGATTGTCGTTGAGTTCATCTGAGGCCTGCATTTCATTAAGTGTAGATAGCCAAGTTTCCACCTTCTGCTTTGCTTCAAAATCTTTGGGAATCAAGGACAAACGATTCATGTTGTCGGCCAAATCTTTCACATCGAAATGTAATGCATCCATTGTATTCATTTTGAGACGCAACTTGTCCATAATGGTTATAAATAACGAAACAATATCCGCAATACATTTGGACGTATTGCCCTTATCATCTTTAATTGTGATGGGACGCTCTTCACGAATACGTTCCAGGGCGGCCGGACAATCCAAACGGAATTTCTTTACGAATGTATCGACACTGGGATATTCGTCGCATTGAACTTGCTTAAAAGCGACCTTATACTGTACTAAATATTTGGAACAGGCTGCCGTGTACTCTTGAGGAGTAATGCAATCCCGTATATAGGCCTTTTCCAACTGCTGTAGAGTGTTTATGATGGCATATAAATCGGCCATGTTATCGTACTTCTCACGTTCACGGGCATTGCGAAAAAGCTTAACTTCTTCATAAAGTTCTGACGAAGTTTCCTGCATTTTTATTGTCGAAATAAACCAAAACTTGAAAGGATGACGAATATTTTCAATTGTTTTTCTTTTTCTCAAAAATTGTTCTTGTTAAATTGACAGAGTTGTATTAATTGGTAAAATTTTGTTTACAGGGTAGATTATTATAGTATTGTAAATACCAAATAACACAGCAGTGGTTGATGGTACTATTTTCTTCAATGACCGTTAAAATAATTCTGATAAAAAGAGAAAGAAAACATTTATCACAGATTGAGCTTATTTTCCTTATAATCGCAGTATTTGCGATGTTATTAACGATTTAAGATTTTTGTGTTTTTTATACAAAAAATCGATTATTGGTATAAAATATGAGTGATCACAGATTGAGCTTATTTTGGTTATAATCGCATTATTCACGATGTTATTAACGATTTAAGATTTTTGTGTTTTTTATACTAAAAATCGATTTTTGGTATAAAATATGAGTGATCACAGATTGAGCTTATTTTCCTTATAATCGCAGTATTTACGATGTTATTAACGATTAAAGATATTTTGTGATTTAAGATTTTTGTGTTTTTTATACTAAAAATCGATTTTTGGTATAAAATATGAGTGATCACACATTGAGCTTATTTTCCTTAAAATCGCAGTATTTACGATGTTATTAACGATTTAAGATTTCTGTGTTTTTTATACTAAAAATCAATTTTTTGTATGAAATATGAGTGATCACATATTGAGATTATTTTCCTTATAATCGCAGTATTTACGATGTTATTAACGATTTACGGCTTTTGTGTTTTTTATACTAAAAATCAATTTTTTGTATGAAATATGAGTGATCACAGATTGAGCTTATTTTCCTTATAATCGCAGTATTTACGATGTTATTAACGATTTAAGATATTTGTGTTTTTTATACTAAAAATCGATTTTTGGTATAAAATATGAGTGATCACAGATTGAGCTTATTTTCCTTATAATCGCAGTATTTACGATGTTATTAACGATTTAAGATATTTGTGTTTTTTATACTAAAAATCGATTTTTGGTATAAAATATGAGTGATCACAGATTGAGCTTATTTTCCTTAAAATCGCATTATTTACGATGTTATTAACGATTTAAGATATTTGTGTTTTTTACACTAAAAATCGATTTTTGGTATAAAATATGAGTGATCACAGATTGAGCTTATTTTCCTTATAATCGCAGTATTTACGATGTTATAAAAGATTTAATATAATTTGTGTTTTTTATACTAAAAATCGATTTTTGGTATAAAATATGAGTGATCACAGATTGAGCTTATTTTCCTTATAATCGCAGTATTTACGATGTTATAAAAGATTTAATATAATTTGTGTTTTTTACACTAAAAATCGATTTTTGGTACAAAATATGAGTGATCACAGATTGAGCTTATTTTCCTTAAAATCGCAGTATTTACGATGTTATTAACGATTTAAGATATTTGTGTTTTTTATACTAAAAATCGATTTTTAGTATAAAATTTGAGTGATCACAGATTGAGCTTATTTTCCTTATAATCGCAGTATTTACGATGTTATTAACGATTTAAGATTTTTGTGTTTTTATACAAAAAATCGATTTTTTGTATAAAATATGAGTGATCACAGATTAAGTTTTTTACACTAAAAATATATTTTTGATATAAAATATGAGTGATCACAGATTCAGCTTATCTTCCTTATAATCGCAGTATTTACAATGTTATTAACGATTTAAGATATTTGTGTTTTTTATACTAAAAAATGGATTTTTGGTATAAAATATGAGTGATCACAAATTGAGCTTATTTTCCTTATCGCAGTATTTACGATGTTATAAAAGATTTAATATAATTTGTGTTTTTTATACTAAAAATCGATTTTTGGTATAAAATATGAGTGATCACAGATTGACCTTATTTTGGTTATAATCGCATTATTTACGATGTTATTAACGATTTAAGATTTTTGTGTTTTTTATACTAAAAATCCATTTTTTGTATAAAATATCAGTGATCACAGATTGAGCTTATTTTCCTTAAAATCGTATTATTTACGATGTTATTAACGATTTAAGGTATTTGTGTTTTTTACACTAAAAATCGATTTTTGGTATAAAATATGAGTGATCACAGATTGACCTTATTTTGGTTATAATCGCATTATTTACGATGTTATTAACGATTTAAGATTTTTGTGTTTTTTATACTAAAAATCGATTTTTGGTATAAAATATGAGTGATCACAGATTGAGCTTATTTTCCTTATAATCGCAGTATTTACGATGTTATTAACGATTTACGACTTTTGTGTTTTTTATACTAAAAATCAATTTTTTTTATGAAATATGAGTGATCACAGATTGAGCTTATTTTCCTTAAAATCGCAGTATTTACGATGTTATTAACGATTTAAGATATTTTTGTTTTTTATACTATAAATCGATTTTTGGTATAAAATATGAGTGATCACAGATTGAGCTTATTTTGCTTATAATCGCAATATTTACGATGTTATAAAAGATTTAAGATAATTTGTGTTTTTTACACTAAAAATCGATTTTTGGTATAAAATATGAGTGATCACAGATTGAGCTTATTTTCCTTATAATCGCAGTATTTACGATGTTATTAACGATTTAAGATTTCTGTGTTTTTTATACTAAAAATCAATTTTTTGTATGAAATATGAGTGATCACAGATTGAGATTATTTTCTTTATAATCGCAGTATTTACGATGTTATTAACGATTTACGACTTTTGTGTTTTTTATACTAAAAATCAATTTTTTGTATGAAATATGAGTGATCACAGTGAGCTTATTTTCCTTATAATCGCAGTATTTACGATGTTATTAACGATTTAAGATATTTGTGTTTTTTATACTAAAAATCGATTTTTGGTATAAAATATGAGTGATCACAGATTGAGCTTATTTTCCTTATAATCGCAGTATTTACGATGTTATTAACGATTTAAGATATTTGTGTTTTTTATACTAAAAATCGATTTTTGGTATAAAATATAAGTGATCACAGATTGAGCTTATTTTCCTTATAATCGCAGTATTTACGATGTTATTAACGATTTAAGATATTTGAGTTTTTTCTACCAAAAATCGATTTTTGATATAAAATATGAGTGATCACAGATTGAGCTTATTTTCCTTATAATCGCAGTATTTACGATGTTATTAACGATGTAAGATTTTTGTGTTTTTATACAAAAAATCGATTTTTTGTATAAAATATGAGTGATCACAGATTAAGCTTATTTTCCTTATAATCGCAGTATTTACGATGTTATTAACGATTTAAGATATTTGTGTTTTTTATACTAAACATAGATTTTTGGTATAAAATATGAGTGATCACATATTGGGCTTATTTTGGTTATAATCGCATTATTTACGATTTAAGATTTTTGTGTTTTTTATACTAAAAATCGATTTTTGGTATAAAATATGAGTGATCACAGATTGACTTTATTTTGGTTATAATCGCATTATTTACGATGTTATTAACGATTTAAGATTTTTGTGTTTTTTATACTAAAAATCGATTTTTGGTATAAAATGTGAGTGATCACAGATTGAGCTTATTTTCCTTAAAATCGCATTATTTACGATGTTATTAACGATTTAAGATATTTGTGTTTTTTACACTAAAAATCGATTTTTGGTACAAAATATGAGTGATCACAGATTGAGCTTATTTTCCTTATAATCGCAGTATTTACGATGTTATTAACGATTTAAGATATTTTGTGATTTAAGATTTTTGTGTTTTTTATACTAAAAATCGATTTTTGGTATAAAATATGAGTGATCACAGATTGAGCTTATTTTCCTTATAATCGCAGTATTTACGATGTTATTAACGATTTAAGATTTCTGTGTTTTTTTATACTAAAAATCAATTTTTTGTATGAAATATGAGTGATCACAGATTGAGCTTATTTTCCTTATAATCGCAGTATTTACGATGTTATTAACGATTTAAGATTTCTGTGTTTTTTATACTAAAAATCAATTTTTTGTATGAAATATGAGTGATCACAGATTGAGCTTATTTTCCTTATAATCGCAGTATTTACGATGTTATTAACGATTTAAGATGTTTGTGTTTTTTACACCAAAAATCGATTTTTGGTATAAAATATGAGTGATCACAGATTGAGCTTATTTTCCTTATAATCGCAGTATTTACGATGTTATAAAAGATTTAAGATAATTTGTGTTTTTTATACTAAAAATCGATTTTTGGTATAAAATATGAGTGATCACAGATTGACCTTATTTTGGTTATAATCGCATTATTTACGATGTTATTAACGATTTAAGATTTTTGTGTTTTTTATACTAAAAATCGATTTTTGGTATAAAATGTGAGTGATCACAGATTGAGCTTATTTTCCTTAAAATCGCATTATTTACGATGTTATTAACGATTTAAGATTTCTGTGTTTTTTATACTAAAAATCAATTTTTTGTATGAAATATGAGTGATCACAGATTGAGCTTATTTTCCTTATAATCGCAGTATTTACGATGTTATTAACGATTAAAGATATTTTGTGATTTAAGATTTTTGTGTTTTTTATACTAAAAATCGATTTTTGGTATAAAATATGAGTGATCACAGATTGAGCTTATTTTCCTTATAATCGCAGTATTTACGATGTTATTAACGATTTAAGATTTCTGTGTTTTTTATACTAAAAATCAATTTTTTGTATGAAATATGAGTGATCACAGATTGAGCTTATTTTCCTTATAATCGCAGTATTTACGATGTTATTAACGATTTAAGATTTCTGTGTTTTTTATACTAAAAATCAATTTTTTGTATGAAATATGAGTGATCACAGATTGAGCTTATTTTCCTTATAATCGCAGTATTTACGATGTTATAAAAGATTTAAGATAATTTGTGTTTTTTATACTAAAAATCGATTTTTGGTATAAAATATGAGTGATCACAGATTGAGCTTATTTTCCTTATAATCGCAGTATTTACGATGTTATTAACGATTTAAGATTTTTGTGTTTTTTATACTAAAAATCGATTTTTGGTATAAAATATGAGTGATCACAGATTGAGCTTATTTTCCTTATAATCGCAGTATTTACGATGTTATTAACGATTTAAGATTTTTGTGTTTTTATACAAAAAATCGATTTTTTGTATAAAATATGAGTGATCACAGATTGAGCTTATTTTCCTTCAAATCGCAGTATTTACGATGTTATTAACGATTTAAAATTTTTGTGTTTTTTATACTAAAAATCGATTTTTGGTATAAAATATGAGTGATCACAGATTGAGCTTATTTTCCTTATAATCGCAGTATTTACGATGTTATTAACGATTTAAGATTTTTGTGTTTTTTATACTAAAAATCGATTTTTGGTATAAAATATGAGTGATCACAGATTGAGCTTATTTTCCTTCAAATCGCAGTATTTACGATGTTATTAACGATTTAAAATTTTTGTGTTTTTTATACTAAAAATCGATTTTTGGTATAAAATATGAGTGATCACAGATTGAGCTTATTTTCCTTAAAATCGCAGTATTTACGATGTTATTAACGATTTAAGATATTTGTGTTTTTTATACTAAAAATCGATTTTTGGTATAAAATATGAGTGATCACAGATTGAGCTTATTTTCCTTATAATCGCAGTATTTACGATGTTATTAACGATTTAAGATTTTTGTGTTTTTTATACTAAAAATCGATTTTTGGTATAAAATATGAGTGATCACAGATTGAGCTTATTTTCCTTATAATCGCAGTATTTACGATGTTATTAACGATTTAAGATATTTGTGTTTTTTACACTAAAAATCGATTTTTGGTATAAAATATGAGTGATCACAGATTGAGCTTATTTGCCTTATAATCGCAGTATTTACGATGTTATTAACGATTTAAGATTTTTGTGTTTTTATACAAAAAATCGATTTTTTGTATAAAATATGAGTGATCACAGATTGAGCTTATTTTCCTTATAATCGCAGTATTTACGATGTTATTAACGATTTAAGATTTTTGTGTTTTTTATACTAAAAATCGATTTTTGGTATAAAATATGAGTGATCACAGATTGAGCTTATTTTCCTTATAATCGCAGTATTTACGATGTTATTAACGATTTAAGATTTTTGTGTTTTTTATACTAAAAATCAATTTTTTGTATGAAATATGAGTGATCACAGATTGAGCTTATTTTCCTTCAAATCGCAGTATTTACGATGTTATTAACGATTTAAAATTTTTGTGTTTTTTATACTAAAAATCGATTTTTGGTATAAAATATGAGTGATCACAGATTGAGCTTATTTTCCTTAAAATCGCAGTATTTACGATGTTATTAACGATTTAAGATATTTGTGTTTTTTATACTAAAAATCGATTTTTGGTATAAAATATGACTGATCACAGATTAAGCTTATTTTCCTTAAAATCGCAGTATTTACGATGTTATTAACGATTTAAGATAATTTGTGTTTTTTATACTAAAAATCGATTTTTTGTATAAAATATGAGTGATCACAGATTGAGCTTATTTTCCTTATAATCGCAGTATTTACGATGTTATTAACGATTTAAGATTTTTGTGTTTTTTATACGAAAAATCGATTTTTAGTATAAAATATGAGTGATCACAGATTGAGCTTATTTTCCTTATAATCGCAGTATTTACGATGTTATTAACGATTTAAGATTTCTGTGTTTTTTATACTAAAAATCAATTTTTTGTATGAAATATGAGTGATCACAGATTGAGCTTATTTTCCTTAAAATCGCAGTATTTACGATGTTATTAACGATTTAAGATATTTGTGTTTTTTATACTAAAAATAGATTTTTGGTATAAAATATGAGTGATCACAGATTGAGATTATTTTGGTTATAATCGCATTATTTACGATGTTATTAACGATTTAAGATATTTGTGTTTTTTATACTAAAAATCGATTTTTAGTATAAAATATGAGTGATCACAGATTGAGCTTATTTTCCTTATAATCGCAGTATTTACGATGTTATTAACGATTTAAGATTTTTGTGTTTTTTATACTAAAAATCGATTTTTGGTATAAAATATGAGTGATCACAGATTGAGCTTATTTTCCTTATAATCGCAGTATTTACGATGTTATTAACGATTTAAGATTTCAGTGTTTTTTATACTAAAAATCAATTTTTTGTATGAAATATGAGTGATCACAGATTGAGCTTATTTTCCTTAAAATGGCAGTATTTACGATGTTATAAACGATTTAAGATTTTTGTGTTTTTTATAAAAAAAAAATCGATTTTTGGTATAAAATATGAGTGATCACAGATTGAGCTTATTTTCCTTATAATCGCAGTATTTACGATGTTATTAACGAGTTAAGATATTTGTGTTTTTTATACTAAAAATCGATTTTTGGTATAAAATATGAGTGATCACAGATTGAGCTTATTTTCCTTAAAATCGCAGTATTTACGATGTTATAAACGATTTAAGATAATTTGTGTTTTTTACAATAAAAATCGATTTTTGGTATAAAATATGAGTGATCACAGATTGATCTTATTTTGGTTATAATCGCATTATTTACGATGTTATTAACGATTTAAGATTTTTGTGTTTTTTATACTAAAAATCGATTTTTGGTATAAAATATGAGTGATCACAGATTGAGCTTATTTTCATTAAAATCGCAGTATTTACGATGTTATTAACGATTTAAGATAATTTGAGTTTTTTACATTAAAAAACGATTTTTGGTATAAAATATGAGTGATCACAGATTGAGCTTATTTTCCTTATAATCGAAGTATTTGCGATGTTATTAACGATTTAAGATATTTGTGTTTTTTATACAAAAAATCGATTTTTGGTATAAAATATGAGTGATCACAGATTTTCATCAAAATGTATTCCTTGGTGAAGGAAGGGTACTTAAGATTCGGCATTGCAATGTAATGATTTTTAAAACAAAAAATTCTTAATCATCAAAAGCTATTTAAAATTTAAGCCATAGAATAAACACATCTATGATTGAAGCATTGTTATAGTATGGTAAATATGATATTAAACGTTTGTATGAAATAATTTCTCACAATTGTTTATGGTTTGAAAAGCATACTTTATTGTATAATTTATATTATACTTAATACCATTTAAACATATATAATAGTACAAAACTAGTAGTACATAACAATATTAATTACCTCATTGCAATAAGCGAAATACTTCATCGTTGGCTTCATTTAAAAATAACAGCTTGAAAATGTCATTGTAAAATTCGGGGTAATAATCACAGGCCCTTTTGCAATCTGGTGTCCAATTGACTTCCAACAATTTTGGTTGCATTTTACTAGCATCTTTGGTATCATTACAACTTGGTATCCAATCCAACATTATGTCAGCAGCGTACACAGCCCTGGATTGTGGACACGGTTGTATGGCACTTGGGGCTGAACCTTTAGTAGCACATTCTAGCATTTCATATAGCATGCTACATATTTTGTCCTCTATATCTGACCAAGCATTTTGGGGATATTGTTCCTGCCATAAATCCAAAAACTGCTCACATTTAACGTGATGTAATTCAGCATCGTCTTGATAGTTCATTACAGTGAAATGTTTTTCATAATCATCGAAATGATCGAGAGAAAATGGTTTATTGGAAAAACGCAAGTAGAATTTACGATGTATGAACGCCTCTAAAGGACGAACACTTTTCAAAAGCACTACATAGCGAATATCGAATTTAACTTGCGCATCCAAGGAGGAACGATAAAAGAGCACTGGATTTTCAATGTATTTTTGGGCAATTTTTGGACCCGTAGATGGTAAACGCACAATTTGTGCTAAGCTATCAGTGATATGGGTATCCATACCTCTAGCTAAATTCCAAGGTTTTATAATCCAATGATTGTCCAAACCTTTTTTTGAACGATTTTGATAGTATGAAGCGAATTGTAAAATTTCTGTTTTTAAATTATATGTAGCTGGTAGCCACAAAGGATATGTTTCCAATGTTTCCTTATTATGATGTTCTACAGCTGCTCTTCTACAAATAATACTAAGCAAGTCTTTAATAGTAATAATGTACTCTAAAGGAAATTGATTAATAAACTTGTTGGGCGTTTCCTGTGACAATTCAGCGAAATTTTTGTAGTGTGTGGTTAGCCATAGAATATCAGCTGATTCTGGATTGTCCACTAGACTGAAGTAAGGGGAAGTTAAATGCTCTTGCACCATTTCGTACTCCGTATACACTTTCAAAGGTTCATTACGATCAAATTGAGGTTCTTGCATATCATCCTCTGTTGCATAGGTTTCTGGTATATGACCAGTGTTGAAATATTCAGCTGATGGTTCATATTGCAGAAAACTTTCTTTGCTGAGATCGACATGACTCCAAGGCAAAAGCAAAGCTTTTCTCTCCTCAGCCTCTTTACTAACATACTCCACATAATCACGACACACATGGTCACCACATTCAACATCTTTAATAGGAAACAACAGGCTGTAAGTCGTTTGGGTATTTAAATGCAAAAATGGTACCAATCTAAAATTGGGCTCATCTGAATGTCCCACAGCTGAACCCACCTCATCCATTATGTACCATATGGGTTGTCTATCCTCATCGGAAAGTTGATCACTGGCCAGCGTATAAGACTGACAGTATTTCCACATTTTCTTCATTACCTTATCCACTCGATCGTTGTCTTCCAAATCTATTCCGGTTATGGCACACAATCTATTGCACAAATGTTCATATTCTTCAAGTTGTTGCCTTGCCATGTTCAAGCGAAATGTCCAGCAATGGTCTACAAGGTATATATTATTGGGGTCATTAGCCTGCAGTCCTTCGTCTTGTGCTACAGATAAAGCAAAAACCGGCCTACAATCTTTCTCCTCCACACTAGCAAGTTCATCTTCTTCATCGTCATACTCGATTAACATCAACTGCAGAGCCTGACCAGCATCAAATGTTTCGGTCGTTATTTTATGATAAAGAGTTTTCCAGAAATGCTGTGGCACTGCTGATGCTACCAGTTGGGGTTTATGTAGAGCAACAAATTGATTAAATAAATTAATACCATCCATTTTTTTTTCAACAAAAAAGCGTCCTGGCTCCGTGGTTGGTAAAATGTTGATTTTAAATTTAAGGTTAGATTTTGATAAGTGTTTGTCCAGGGCGAATTTAAAGAAGGTGACCTCAGAAGAACAGCTGATTATTTTATTCTTTACTTGTTTCGATGTTTGAACTGTCAATAATACTTTTCAATAATACTTTTCACTACAACAAACCTAAAAGCACAAACAAAAATAGGCAATTTTGACAGTTCAATTATGCTTTAACAAAAACAAAGTACCTGTTGTTTTTGTACATCTTGTATTTGTTCTTGTTCTGTCGTCACCTTCTATAAAGGTGACCTGGTGTTGCCCTAGTGCAACAAGAAATACACACTAGAAATATAACATAAATAAACACCACAATTTATTTGATTTTCCATCGCTTAAAATTTAAAAGTTTCGGTTTCTTGGAGATTGGGCTGAATAATTGATAATTTTTCTTTGGATCATTTGGAGACCTCCCATTTCTAATTACGACAATTCCATATTGCTCTAAATCTGAGAGCCCATTAATACTTTTTTTCTTAAAAATACAACTAAAAAATAAAATAGCTGGGAAAAAAACAAAAAATATTTCGTTCCAGTCCTAGAAATTATGATAGTATAGTTGAAACAAAATATCGACTTTTTTAGATTTTTAATTTTTTTTCAGTTTCTGAATAGTCGACTATTTACCTTTTAATTTACATCGATTATTTTCTACTTTTTATCATATCTTAGTGTAAAAAATCCATTGTTTCTACATTTATTGATGCACATGTTTCAATGTTTAGCTATTAAAATAAAATTTATCAAAGCGATAAAGTATATTATCTATTTTATTTAGATTTAAATTTATAAAAATTTACATTACTGAAGTGTTTACTTTTTATTCAGCCCTGGAAATGTGAGTATTATTGTAACCTGGCAATGCTGTAATTACTGATATCAGCCGCTGTACAATGAAAATCAACCGCTGTACAATCAACAACAAAAAACAGCTGTTCAGATAAACAAACAAAAATACATTTTTCTTGGGATTGTTGGAAAATTGTAAGATATTTTTAGAATTTTCCTAAAATAATGGACAGTACAGGCGAGCAATTGCATCCGAATTGGCTGGCTTTAGCTACAGTACATATTCCACTTAAGCGATTCATCAAAGAGGGAACACATGATGTGCAAAAAGGAACTTCCAATATTACACAAGAAAAATACACAATTGCCGGAGTCAAGGGTGATGAAATTAAAGAATTTTATGAGGAACTGGTTAGAAAAGAGGACACGGAAATAACTCAAGATATTATGAAACAAGCACAAAATAAGTTAAGTAATAAAATTGAGGAACATGGCATAAAATCGAAACATCCCATACCAAAGGTATCTTTTGAGGTTAGAAGTTATTTTCGTTTTGCTATGGAAAATAAACTGGACGAATTGAAAGAAATTGATTTTAAAGGTGAAAATGTAAATGTGTGTGATAATTATGGTTGGTCGGCCCTAATGATGGCCAGTTGTGAAGGAGCGTACGAGACCGTCGAATATTTATTATCACTGGGAGTGGACAGAAATATAAAAGATAAAACGGGCAAGACTGCCAAAGACTTGGCTAACAAAAAAGGATATTATAACATAGTAGAGCTCCTAGATACATTTCAAAAGAATGATGATAAAACAGAGGATTACAAGCAAGAAGAAGCAGAGCCACCACAACCATTCTTTTGTGAAATTTGCAAACAAAACTTTAGTGAAACCTCTCAAACCCAACATCAAACTTCTACGATTCATCAGTTTAATATGAAAT
Source organism: Calliphora vicina (assembly GCF_958450345.1). Classification (NCBI taxonomy): domain Eukaryota; kingdom Metazoa; phylum Arthropoda; class Insecta; order Diptera; family Calliphoridae; genus Calliphora; species Calliphora vicina. Next base: position 95,154,971 of record NC_088784.1, on the reverse strand, counting down.
CCACATTACCAGCCAATAAATTACAAAAGTTCAACATTTCAGTGCGCAACAAGGGTCTGCAGCTAATGGTTAAACAGGGATGGAATAAAGAAAGTGGTTTAGGTCCCTCTCAAGCCGGCCGTTTATACCCAGTCAAGACTGTCATACGAAAACAGCGCACTGGTTTGGGCATAGAACAGCCGGCAGCCCGTGTTACACATTTTGAGGCATACGATCGCAAAGCTGTACAAAGACACAATTCAGACTACTATAAGAAAAAGCCTAGAAATAGTAATGACATTAGGAGAGAAAAGGTCAGAGAATGGAAACGAGATAGACGTTTAAGAAATGAACTGAACTAAAAGCAACCAAGGGAGACTTGTAAATGCTTTTGCTAGCCTGTACATTATAGCATTCTAAAACTTTTCAAAAATTCATAATCTCTCATAACCTCCTTTATAATCTAGTATAACTTAAAATATGGCTAAAACATCTGAACAAAAATATATGGAAATTTTGAAATCCACCGAAGAAGTGGCTGACCAAGTTTTAGTCAATAAACAAGAACTTATAAATCTCGATCGCAGACGCCAGCAGAATCGTGAAGCCATCAGAGAGCTAGAGAAAAATCCAGAACAACAAGAGAAGAAAATATGGACCACCATTGGCAGCATGCTGGTCAAATTGGATCGTCAAAAGGCCTTAGAACTATTAAAAAATGGTATTAAATTTATTTAGAGTAATTTATGTTAATATTCCATTAAATATTTTTATGTTTTACACACAGATCAATCTCAAATTGAGCGAGAAATACAAATTTTACAATCGGATCAAAAGATTTTGGTGAATAAACATCGCGACCTGGAGCATTTCTCGCCATATTCGGGTACACATATAAAAGCTTTAGATCGCAAGGAATTTAATGCATTAAAGGCCAACTTACCCATGTTGTGAAATTGTAAATATGTAGTTGTAGCATAAGTAAATATTTTGTATGGATTTTTTTTAAATAAAACTAATAAAAAAATATATACTGATGAACACTACATGCTTCACCATGATACCGTGAGAAGGTGAAGGTCTGTCTGTTGCAATCAATTTTCTGAAGACCCCAGATATCTTCGGGGTCCAAATCTACAATAATTCTGTCAGATATGCTTTCCAGAAGTTTCATATTTAAAATCAGCACAAATGACTGAGATATGAGGAAAAAACCAGGACAACACCGAATTTTTGTCCTATATCTGGATTATTAAGTCATTAAGTTATAACTTACATTCTAATTTTTAAAATTTTTCAATAAAATGTTGGGTTCTGTTATCGCGAAAATTCCGTTTTCGCTATAGGTTTGGTTTTTAATTAGTCGCGAAAATCGAGCTTGAACTGATGTTACCTATGTATATAAAAACGCCACCAAATAAATTTGTCCAGCTATATTTGGATCGTTGTTGCAAAAACCATAGCAAACTAAAAACCAAAAAAAAACAACAGGCAGTATTTAATAGAAAACACATTGTTGTTGTTGTCAAACTGCATCAACTTTTTTCAGTGTAGCTTGTGACAACCCCATACCACCCTGAATAAATCCCACCACTTTACCATAATCAAAACAACTAATTCCAACACACTCAAATACATACACACATACATTTGCTAATAAAGCTTATTTTATTCGCTCACATGTTTTTTTACACATTCCTTTTAATATTTTGCTTTTTTATATTATTTACGTTACGTCTATTTAACACACACAGAAAGAAGAAGAGAAGGCGACGTAAAAAGAAAAGAACAAAATAAAGACAACAATTGGAGAAGAAATAATGCCAACAACAACAACAAATAAAAAACTTGAATTGTGTTGTAGTCGTTTGAGGTTGATTGTTGACTCCTCGTTTAACTAGACTTTTTTTTGTTATTTATTTTTTATAATAAACACTCATACACATGTATGCAATGAAATAATACGTATTTTGCTATACGTAAATTAAGAAAATATTTTCAATCTAGTCGTTTGTCAAACTTTGCAAAAGACAAGTGTGTGTACCTACCTATTTCCTAAAACAACGATATTTTGCATTCGTTCGCTACGTTTGTTTTCCTACTAAACAACTAATAAGCTGGATGTTGTTTTTTTTCTTATGATTTTTAAAGTTTCGTCGCTGTTATTTTGTTTCGATTGTTGTTATTTAAAAAACGTGTGTGGTTGATTACGTTTCGCTCGTTTTGAATCGGCGGGGTTAGGAAATTTAGCTAGTAGATTACTAGTATACTACTAATGAATGTTAGTATCAAACATTAAGTCGGGTTATATCAATTAGAATTTTTCGTGGGCATTTTTAAATGACGTCGATGATTTATCTTAATAAGTGACATTTTACAAAGTGACAAACTTAGTATAATTCTACATAAGTAAAGAGCAGTGCAATGTAATGAAAACGTGCTTAAAATTACAAGGAAATTGTGTAAAATAAAAAGATATTGTTTGCGGAAATTAATGAATAATTGGTTTTTGTTGTAAAAAAGTCATTGATTAAAAAAAAGTGTTTGGTAAAGTAACAAAAAAAAATAAAGAAAAAGCATAACAATATATTCACCACTCACTAAACGTAGTATAAATGAGAGTATGTGTTGAATATACAAATAATAAAAAAAACGAAAAACAACAACAAAATAAAACGTGCGCTTACGTTGTTCACTTTGGGGAAAACAAATAACAAACGGTTATTTTGTACACCACTCACTCACTGTCTGTTGAGTTGAAATCCAATACACTCTCTCAACTCACACACACACATTCTCTTACTAAAATACAAGGTGAAAATAAATGAATTTAACTTAACACATAATAAATATTAATAAAATATAAAAATCAGTGGAGAAAATCAACAAAATTTAATTTAAAATATAAAATAGTTTTTATTTAATTGAAATATTACAAAATTTAAAAAAAATTTAACCAAAAAAAAAGAAAATATAGTGTCTAAAAACCTGCCGCTCTTTTTCTTAAAAACAAAATTATTAAGTAGTTGATTTGAACCGCCTCCCCCTTTTTGTTATCGTTTGTTTGTTTGTGGTCGGTCGTGTTTAATTGGAATTGAATTGAGAATATAAAATAAAAAATTAACAAGAATAACGAAAAAAAAGTTAAAAATACTATATCTATACAAAACAAGTTTTTTTCCTTAAATTAATAACAAAATAAAACAAAAAATATTCCTCGTGTTTTAATAAAATATACCTACCTATAGATGTTTTTTTGTTCTTCTAATTCTAAAAACAACGAATTTCACTATATTCTCACAATTAAATGAAATATTGTTCATAATTTTGTTAAATTAAGGTAAGTTTTTTTTTTACAATTCTTTTTTTTTATTTTCCTATATACGAGTGAGTGTTTTTGACGTAGTTACTGTCCTTGTCTTTTTACCACATTCTGTAGTGTCTTTTTTTATTGTCTTTGCCATAAACGACCTTGAAGTCGAGAAAATTCCTTTAGCTTTTATCTGTACGTTATATTGTGAGTGTTTCCTACCACAGCAAAAAGTAAAACCAACCACTCACTCTCAATTGCTAACAATCAGGGTTGTATTTGTTGTCAGGATTCTTAAACTTCCTTTGTTAGGAAGAAAATTCATTTGGAATGAAAAGTGATACAAATTCTATAATGTATATTTGAAATTTTATTTATTTATGCTCATTTAACACTTGCTATAACACTAACATGTTGAAAATTTCAGTCAAATCGAATAGCTCATGCCGCAATAGCTCGTTTCATAAAAATTCCAATCTTTAAAATTTAGAAAAATCTCAATAACTCTTGCCATCGATTTCCTTAAATATGTAATTCTAACCATTGATTAAGATAGCCGGTGACCTCATATATAGAAATCCGTTGATTTTCCCTGTAAAAAGCTAGGAATACTATAACCATTGTTCTACAATTCTTACCTGATTTTATTTGCTCACGTTTCCTTGTTTTCCGAGGGTCGGTTTGAACCTGAAGCAAAATAGAACGCCAGCTATTCCTGTTTTCTACATGCTGGCGCCAATTGAAGACACCAAGTGTTTTCCGAACTTGTTGCACCTGATCATTACAACGGAGATTTGGCCGCCCTTTTCTGTATTGCCCATCGGTGGGTTCTACCTTGTATGCCTTTAGTGCTGGAGCTTCATTATCCATTCGCCAAACGTTTCCGAACCAGCGTATTCCTTGGACTTTAATGCGCTTGACAACATCTACGTCGGCGTATGGTTAATTCTAATTCGGAATCCATCATCAATGCGTATAGAGCCTTAAATCTTAGAATTTTCCTATCAAACACTGCCAACAATGACTCGTCTGATTGTTCATGTTTAAATGCCATAGAGCAGGACGGGTAAAATTTAAAATTTGTTCTACATTTTTATTTTTTTCCTTTTTATATGAAAAGTTTTGGTTTTTTGTGGAAAATTCCTATTTCACCCCCTCTCGATCAGCACCTGATATATTCTCCGCTTGATTTCTCGGCTGAGTTCGCTGTTGTTAGTAACACTGGTACCAAAATAAATGCAGTCTTTAACAATGTCAAAGTTGTAGTCTCCGAAAGTTTCAAGCAATTCGATGTTTACTACTCGAAATAAAGTAATTTCTTTTAGTTTTACTAATTTTTAGACCCATATTATTACAACTTTTGTTGTAGATAATATCCGTGGTTTTAATTTTGTTTCTTCCAATAACTTCTCCTTTAGCAAAGGATCGGAGAGGTTTGCTCCTATTTTGACGGGTCGACTTGGAATACCAAGCTACCAAGCGATATAAAACTTTTTTCTTATTAGGCTTTATAGTCGACGAATAGATGGTGGGTTTCGATTTATTTTTCTTTGCTCTTTTCCAGGGTTTGGTGTAGATGGAATATCTGCTGAATTATTAAAGGCAGACTCTCAAACAAGCGCCAAAATAATATATCCACTCTTCCGCACCTTCTGGGAAAATAAAAGTCTACCTGACGAATCTTACAAACCCAAATAACTGGCGAGGTATTACTTTGCTCTGCATTGTCAACAAGGTCATCGCTCAAATAATCGCCAAAGGATCTTCGAGCAGTCTGAGGAATGACGATCGCCACTCTATATGTGCTCGTTTGAATGATCTTGACTACACAGATGACATTTGCCTTGTGGCTAACAGCTTCTCAGACCTTGCATCAATTCTGCGAAACATAACAAAAATAAATCCGGCTGGTATTAAGATAAATGCCGCTAAAACCAAAACCCTCCCAGTTAATGCGATATTCCAAGAGTTATTTAAAATTGGCAATACTCAAATAGAAGATGTCAGTCATTTTTCTACCTTGGGAGCATAATTTCAATAAACGGCAGACATTGACAACCGTCCCATAACTCTTATTGTATTGCCTCCAACTTCAACAAACTGTAAACAATCAATAAAAGCCTTCCTTGAAAATTTAAAGGCATCAAAAAGTTTTAATACAGGTATACGACGATCAATATTGTCAGATGATCTGCAGAGATCAAGTGACAACAAGTTAACTCTTTCCTGATATAGATTCCTGCTAATCACAGCTGTCATTAATACAACTAAAAGAGAAACTAAAAGTCACATATCCCCTTCTATAAGCATTCTGAATGATACCCCTCTAGGAATTCCAATATTGCAGTCTTAATCAGGTGTTGAACAATTTTGGAAATAACTGGAAGTACACAAATAAATGCTAAATTTTGCATAAACAATATGTGATCAGACTTAGGTATCGGAATTTACTCTAGAGAGCTTGCAAGATTGTTAATACTTCGGAGTGTTGCACCTTTTAGGTTCAGAATCTCCTTTGTATTCTCCTGGTTTGGGTTGCTGCATAGAATATCGGGCGTTTTGGCGACTGTAGAGTTTTGACAGTATCTGACGCTCATGTTCATTTATTATCAATTATTTAACTTTATTTTGGAAAGGGTTTTCAAGTTGTTTTCAATCCAATAAAGTATATTTCTTATAGGTAGGGTAGTCGTATGAATGATGTTCTTACTCATAAAAAACATTTGCCATTCATTTCCTTCAAATGTTTGCGAAAGTCTGAACCTACCTTAACTTAATCTAAAGATTTCAATGTTTAATTTTGAAATTTATCATTTTGAGTGAGAACTTTGTGTCTTACATTTCAAACAATACTCAAATCATAATATCAGAGAAATAAAAAACAAACTTTTAAAGTTGTAATTCAATTAAATGACGCATGTCTAAACAATACTCAAAATGAAACTTCTACGTCAATGACCATCTCCATATGTAGTATATCCACACGCCAACGATACGACTCAATTGATTAAATACACACGAGAAATATGTATTTGCTCAAAGATCTCAACTAATTTAAAGGTTCCAATGTGTCTATACATAAATAATTTTGTATGTTTATAAGAAAATTAACTACCTATATAATTTATTTAATTGTAAATACTAAAGCCATTCTTTGGAGAATGGCTATATAATCATCTTAATTATTACTATTGTTTACTTATTAATACTACAGTAGTAATAATCTGTAAAATATTACAAGTGTAATCTGTCTATTTTTAAGTTTTTCGTCTATTTAATATTCCTGAAAACTACATACTTACGAATCTATGAAGATGTTCGGGACGGATGCATATGATTGTGAAATAATATGCATGTTGTGTGTGTTTATCATGTTTTATTTTACACTACTGTATATTATTATTATTTTCCTCTTTGTTTACAATATTTGTATTCTTTTCCTATGCTTCTGTCAAAGTGTCATTTAATTTTTGCATACACTACCAGTCAGAATTTATATAAAAAAAAATGTATACGAACAAAAATAAAAAAACATGCACGTCCTCTATAGAAAAAATAAATAAGAGTGTTATAGACGGCGGTGCCGAATCTTATGTACACTTCATCAAAGTATATTTTAAGATAATGATTGAAAAAAATTTTTATTTTTGGAAAAAATAAGTTTTGTTAAAAAAAATTTTTGGTGAAAATAAATTTGTGGTGAAAAAAATGTTGTTGGATAAAAAATAATTTTTTTTCACTAAAATGAACAAAATGAAAACAATAAATGAACATAGATACTGGCAAAACTCTACAGTCGACAAAGCGATTGAAATTCAATGGGGAAACCCAAACCAGGAGAATACAAAGGAGATTCTGAACCTAAACGGTGCAACGGTGCGAAGTATTAATAACTTTTAGTTTACCTCTATTAGTTGAATTGATGACGGCTGTGTTTAGCAGGAATCTATATCAGGGAAGAGTTAACTTGTTGTTGTCACTTGATCTCTGCAGATCATCTGACAATATTGATCGTTGTATGCCTGTATTAAAACTTTTTGATGCCTTCAAATTTTCAAGGAAGGTTTTTATTGATTGTTTACAGTTTTTTGAAGCTGGAGGTAATATAATAAGAGTTATGAGACGGTTGTCAATGTCTCCCGTTTTTTGAAATTATGCTGCCAAGTTAGAAAAATTGCTTACATCTTCTATTTGAGTCGCATTAACTCGGAGGGTTTTGGTTTTAGCAGTATTTATCTTAAGACCAGCCGCATTTATTTTTGTTATTATGTTTCGCAGATTTGATGTAAGGTCTGAGAAGCCGTGAGCCAAAAGGCAAATGTCATCTGCGTAGTCAAGACCATTCAAACGAGCACATATAGAGTGGTAATCGCCATACCACAGACTGCTCGAACATAATACGATGATTCTTTTGGTGATTATTTGAGCGATGACCTTGTTGACAATGCAGAGCAAAGTAATACCTCGCCAGTTATTTGGGTTTGTCAGATTCGTTAGGTAGACTTTCATTTTCCCAGAAGGTGCGGAGGAGTGGATATACTATTTTGTCGCTTGTTTGAGAGTCTGCCTTTAATAATTCAGCAGATATTCCATCTCCGCCATAGACCAGATATTCACACTACAACAAACCCTGGAAAAGAGCAAAGAAAAATAAATCGACACTCACCATCTATTCGTTGACTATAAAGCCTGATAAGAGAAAAGTTTTATATCGCCATGGTTGGGCTTGGTATTCTTGCCTTGGTTTTGTTTTAGACGCTGAAAAATATCCAAATCGACCCGTCAAAATAGGAGCAAACATCTTCGATCCTTTGCTAAAGGAGAAGATATTGCAAGAAACAAAAATTAAAACCACTGATATTATCTACAACAAAAGTTGTAATAATATGGGTCTAAAAATTAATATAACTAAAAGGAAGTACTTTATTTGGAGTAGTAAACATCGAATTGCTCAAAACTTTCGGAGACTACAACTTTGAGGTTGTTAAAGACTGCGTTTATTTAGGAAATCAAGCGGAGAATATAATAACTCTTGCCAATATATCAGGCGCTGATCGAGAGGGGGTGAAGTAGGAATTTTCCACACAAAACCAAAAACTTTTCATATAAAAAGGAAAAAAATAAACATCTAGAACAAATTTTAAATTTTACCCGTCCTTTATTGAAACATGAACAATCAGACGAGTCATTGTTGGCAGTGTTTGACAGGAAAATTCTAAGATTTAAGGCTCTACAAATATGCAAAAAGTTTATTACCATGTTAGACAAAGATATTCAACGATGTTCAAAATCGTGTATAAGACGAACTCCATGCTTTTCTTGCAACAAAACGTTAGTTTGCAATATTTGTCTTTTGATCCCACCAAATACAGGGTATTTCCTTATCTCCATTGATATGTGGTTTTGGTGTCTATTCGTCGGGTTGGCTGGGCTTCACCTACATTCTGTTACGCTTCGATTTATCGTAATCGATCCATTTTTCATCATTTCATTTAAAGCGTTCAAGCATAATTTCGGACATGCAAAATCTTTCAATGTCTCTCGGCTTCAGTTCGTATGGTACCCAATTTCCCAGCTTTTTGATGAATCCTACTGCTTTACCAAACTTTTTAAAATTGCTGCTTGAGTAGCTCTCAATGATTTTGCAAGTTCTTGTTGAGATTTACAAAAATCTTCATGGAATAATTCATGGTCTTTAAACTTTTTTGACTGGCCTGGGCGTTCTTTGTCTTCCGTGTCAAAATCACCACTTCTGAACCGAACAAACCATCTCTCGCACATTGAAGCAAATGGAACACATTCACCATAAGCTTTGGTGAGCAATCGGTGTGCTTCAGCGGCACTTTTTTTTTCCAAATTAAAGAAGTAAAGCAAAACTTCCTGCATATTTTCTCAGATTGCTTTCAATTTTGAATCCCTTAACAGTTTTTTTAAATAAATTTATTGTAAAATAAATTAAAACACCAGCAAATCTATATTAAATTGTATAATCTTACTCTATTTACCCTAAATACTAACACCTAACTAATTAACTTTGCAAATAAGTTCAATAGCAAGCAACACGTTTCACACAAACTCAAAACATAAAAAAAGAAAATTATTTAAATCAACAAATTGTTCTTAGACAAATTAAGTTTAAATTTGTTAATGAATTTCATCAACAATCATATATTTGATAAACGGGGGAAAAATATGTATTACAAAATAATTGTGTTTAAAAAAAGGCGTTATTTGATAAAAAAAAATCAATATATAAATAAATACAAATTTATTTAAGTTTTAAAAAAAGTTGTTAAAAGTGTTGAATTTAAAAAATGCATAATTTATATAATTTTAAAGTGAATTTTTCTTGGAATATTATTAAGGTCTACTTGTGAAAATGTTTTATAGTTTAATATGAAGTTTTGAGTTCACTTTAGAGCTGGTTGACACAAGGCAAGTTTACTGGAGCAAGTCTTGAATTTATAGAAGAGAGAGGAAGCAAAAGAGTGTTTCCAATCTTTTGTCTCATTTACAAACTCTAGACTTGCGCAAGTAAACTTGAAGTATGTGAACCAGCACTAATATTAAAGTTCAGAGTTTAAATATTGGGCATATAAATTTCCCATTTAAAACCAGTTTAAACTAGAGATCTGTAAATCAGTAGCTGAGTCTTCCCACGTTAAATGTTGAACCTGATGATCTTGGACTCTAAGATGTCTCAGCAGAGAACTCAGATAGTGCAAAGGGAGCATTAGAGAAACATGGAGCACATAGAATGTCATAAATTCCGCCTAAGGATCAGGCAATTTTTCTAAAAGTGATCAAGATGTCAGATAAAAACTAGCATTTCTGACTAGATCTCAAGTCCATAACTAAAAATAATCGACGTTAAATTTATCATGTTAAACATATACAACAAAACGGCAAATATAAATGTTCAGGGCAGAAAACTATAGTGAACTATATCCACTGTTAAGGGTAAGCATTCATATCCCAACTTCTAAAACAAAGACAATTGAAATATGAAAAATTGGCATGTATGTATATAGGGAGGACTATCTAGGGTTAGTGCAGAATGATTTGTAGGACAAGAAAGAATCAAGCCAAAATTGGATACTCTGACCCAAAGTGAAGCGTATCCCAGATAGAGCGTGCTGCATCGATCGAAACAAATAGTAGACGGACGGGGCAATGTCTGGGCAATAAAGCGGTTGAGGTAAAACATCCCAATCACTTCATGCTAAATACTTTTTAACAGGTATTGCAATATATGTCCTAGCGTTGTCATGAATATTACGGTTTCATGTCTAGCCGCACATTCTGGACGTTTTTCGGCCTATGCTCGCTTCAACGAATCAGTTGCGTTCGATACAGGTTTCCTGTGATGGTCTGGCCAGATCTCAGCAGCTCATAATAGATTGGACTCTTTTGGTACCAGCAAATACAGAGCATTACCTTAGCGCCATAGATATTTTGCTTTGGTGTCGATTAGGGTGGTTGGACGGGCATTACATACGATCTCTTACGCTTCGGTTTATCGTATTTTATCCATTTTCCATCGCAAGTAATGTTTCGGTGCAAAAATTATTTTCTTTTACAGCGTTCAAGCAGCATTTCCGACATACAAAATCGTCTTTCAAGGTCTCTCAACTTCAATCCGAATGGTACCCAATTTCCCTGCTTTTGGATGAATCCTGCTGCTCGCAAACGTTTTCAAATTGCTGCTTGAGTAGCTCCCAATTATTTCGCAAGCTCTTGCTGAGTTTGACAACAATCTTCATGGAGTAATATTTCCAATTTTTGGTCTTCAATCTGGCTAGCCTGGGCGATTTTTGTCCTCCGTGTCAAAATCATCAATTCTGAACAGCACAAACCATGTCTCGCACTTTGAAACCGATGAAACACACTCACCATAAGCTTTGGTGAGCAATCAGTGTGCTTCAGCGGCATTTTTTTTGTTTCAAATTAAAGAAGTAAAGCAAAACTTCCCGCATATGACGCTTTGTTGGTACAAAATTCGACATTTTCGACAAAAAAAAAACTTTGTTGGTTACACTATAATGTTCAATAACTATTTGAGAATATATGACAGATATCTATCCTTTAAAATGACATATAAGTTATTAAAAACAAAAATCCGGCATTTTTAAGTCATACACCCAATTCCTTTGGGTATAGAACGCTGCAAGTCTAGTTTTTTATGAACGTAACCTAAAAATTATCCTAAAATAATTATAATCATATTTTGTATTAGAAATTCTCAAAACTCTAATTTTAAACCCTGTTTTTCTGTAAGGATTAGTTAGTTTTATTATTACATTTTTAAGAATGTCAATTATTGTTGAAAAAAACATGTTTTATTGCATGTAATTAATAAGTGAAATTTAAATAAAAAAAATAACAATAAAAGTTTATTAAATAACATTCGTTCAGAATATTAATTGTCATTATACTTAATGTATTTAACTAAAACATTAACAAAAATGATGCAGATATCTCTAAGTCGAGTCAAACGTCACACAGGGTAGTGTAATAGTGGTTAAAAGTAACTTATTTTTATAAGAACTTTAAATTTTAAAACAATTTGTAATCAAAATTTATGTAAAAAACCAGTACTTGGAGCTACTACTTATCTAAAAACTCCCACTAACATTCTAGAACACACGATTTCAACCAAGTTCCTTGATGGCCTTTGACATAAGAATGGGAAGGAAGGACACTTAGTGTTGCAAATGATGTTTGTTGGAAATTTCCAACTGGGTTTAACTATTCCATAAATGATTTACATATTTAAGCACTATATTTCAATTAGCAGCTTTAAATTGATACCAAAATATATCTAATATCTTTTTTTTTATTATAAAAAAAGTAAATAAACTTAACAAATTATTAAATTTGAAATTCACCACCAAACAACAACAAAAAGAATAAATAAAACAACATAAACGACTAAAGGAAACTAACAAATAATTTAGTGACACACAGACACAAATTCCTGAAATTTAAAAAAAAAAAAAAACTCAAAGAGAATTGAAAACGTATCTCTAAGATATAAACAACAACGCAAATGTATAAGAAACACCGGGAAGGAGAGACAACAAAAAGAATGAGATATAAAGAAACACTTGTTGATTTTGTTGAAAACAAAATAAAAATAATAATTGAGCAAAAAACATATGACTAAGGAAATTCACCATACATATCTAGAGAGAAAACTTTTTATTTTTTTTTTTGGGTTTGGGGAGGGGGTGTGTTGTGGAGAACTACGTAAACTATTGTAGTTGTATTAGTTAAATCGATTTTGTGGTGAAAACGCTACATCATATTCCGTGTCGTATTTTCTTTGTTGGTTGTAAATTGTTGCGTGCAACTTGTTTGTCTATGACCTGGGTGCAGGGATGGAAATTTATATTTTCTAGTGGTGTATTACTTTTTATATCAAACGTATGAGTAATATAATTGAGTAAAATAACAAGTCCCTAAAATAATATTCATACATACAGTGAGTGACAATGCAATTTTAAAGTCCACCCAGACCGAAAAATTTAAAGTTAATCAATTCGAATCAAATTTCGGTCCAAATAGTTTTATGTATACATATATACGGTAATCATGGCACCTAATTTTATGATGATCGGTTCATAATAAGTCATAGCTCCCATATAAGGCCCGCTTCCCAAAATCTTTTTAACGATCATAGATATCTTAAAATTTTTGGTATACACATAAAATTCAACAGAAATAAGTTCAATTACGCGACCTAATTCCATGGTGATCGGTCCATAATTGGTCATAGCTCCCATATAACGCCAATGTCCAAAAAAAATTTACGCAAATAAATTATTGAAATTAAAAAAAATGTTTCTCAGTGTAGGGTATTATATTGTCATTAGGGCGGGTTGGATCAAAATAAGGAACATCAGCATTAATTTTAGAGGTATGTATGGTTCCTAGGGCAAAGTTTATTATTTTGATCCATAGAATACGATTTTCCTTGTCACTTGGGCGGTTTCTTTGAGTCCCTACAAGTCGACCCGTCCTAATGGTCATGCTTGACCGACTTGTTTTCTTAACCAAAAAAATATATAATTTGCAAAATAAATTAATATTATTCCAAATCCTACTATAAAAGGTTTTATAACAGGTGGCGCGAAAGTAAACTTCCGATGTTTTTTTGGCTGTAATTAAAAAAAAAATGAAAAACTTTGATTCTTCTTGTGGATTATTTTTATTTGGTCTTTTAATTTTTTTACATCAAGTAAATGGCCTCCGCCACAGTTGATTGTCATTGAGCCCTTTTTATGGAATTTTCCATCACTTTTGCCAAAACTTCCGGCGATAGGTCCTCACATTCTTGACGGATATTGTCTGAGGCTTGTTGACATAAGCCCGCGATTTCAAAAAGCCCAACAAAAAGAAGTCTGGAGCGGTCAAATCAGGCGATCTTGCTGGCCAGTGCAAATCGCCAAAACGGGAGATTAGGCGCCCGGGAAATGCATCCTTCAGCATATCGGTTGTGGCACGTGCAGTGTGTGCCGTTGCACCGTCCTTTTGGAACCACATGTTTTCCAATCCCAATTCATCAAGTTGCGGCAGGAAGAACTCGTTGATCATTGCTCTGTAGCGCTCACCATTCACAGTAACCGTTTGGCCCGCGACGTCTTCGAAGAAAAAAGGTCCGATGACTCCTCCAGCGAAAACAGCACACCATACAGTGACTTTGAGCGGGTGTAATGGCTCTTCGTGGGTTACACGCAGATTTTCAGTGCCCCAGAAGCGTAAATTTTGCTTATTTACGTACCCGCTAAGATGGAAATGGGCCTCATCACACATGATTATTTTTGATGAAAAATCATCTTCCTCTTGGTGATGATTAAGGATGGCTTGAGCGTATATTAGATGCGATTGGCGGTCAGCAGCTAACAGCTGATGCACCGTCTGGACTTTGTACGGAAACATCTTCAAATCTTGTACCAAAATTCGCTGTAAAGACCGTCGACTGATACCCATTTGCGTGGCACGTCGTCTTGTCGATGTCGACGGCGCTTCCATGACATCCTCGGCTACAGCAGCAATATTCTCTGCAGAACGGCTACTCCGGGGTCTGCCACGCCTGGCAGCATCTCGTGTTGTGCCAGTCTCTTCGAGGCGAGCGGCTAAACGTCGCAGTGTTTCACCAGTAGGCGTTGCACGGCCAGGAAATCTGCGTCGAAATTCATGTTGTGCCAAAGTCACCGACCGATTATTGGTCAAATAAATAGTCAGCAATATTCCGCGTTCTGGAGCAGTGTAGCGTAACATTGTTTATTAACGTGTATTTCGCATGTGTTTACTACACAAATGTCAAAACAGAACTGACATTAGGGGTCAATCGCAAAATTTATAGCATTTTCTGATAGGAGGATTACTTTTGCGCCACCTTGTACAAAAAGTCTTGCCCAATTCGCAGAGTTTTGCAATTTTGTAATGCAAGTCAAACCGCACTTCTGTTTTTGGTAATGTCACGCAATCGCATATTTTTGCTAATATCTTCAACTTCTTAGGGTCAATTGTTGTAATATTTTTCTGTATAAAGTGGTACATATGTACTTCATTACTTCGCAAATATCAACAAAAACTTTTTACAAATTTGACTTTTTCATTATTTTTTTAAACATTTGTCACGCCAAGCCATAATGGAAATGCCCCCATATCTAATGATAGACATTTCAAATATATCGGGAAAATATTTTTTAAACCGATTTTAAAAACAATAATTACCAAAGCCAAAGCTTTTTATATCAATAATTTTTTATTTACCAAAAATAGTTTTCAATCTTTGTCTTAAAGTAATTTTGGTGAAGTGTACTTATGATGTATATCCAAATATAGTTCTCTTACTTGTTTTCGTTAGCTTTACTAAATGTTTTTTTGTTTGCATTACTGAACTTTTGGTTTCTTCAATTTAGTTCTAATATTAATTCTTCCATCCCTGGCTGGCTCCCAAACAACTCTAATACATTCACATTTAACTTTTATATTCAAAGCTTTGCCCTCAACTTACCTACCTACCACCCTGTCATTGATGTTGCGTTGTCATGTGGTGCTAACTCAACCCTATTTTTGTTAAACCCATAGAAAACAACATTAAACCCCCCTTTTACAAAAAAAACCTTATTTTAATGATGTTGTTGTTCTTGTTGCCTTTTATGCTCTTCTTTGTTAAATGGAGAGGCCAAAGAAATAGAAAACAAAACAACAGAAAAAAAACCCACCAGTTACATACTTGTTTCGTAAATATTCTAGTTTAAGTTCATTCTTCTTCCTCTTTGAGTTTTTGTTCTTGTCTTTTATTTTGTCCATGATTATGTTTAGGTTTGTTTTTTTTGTGGTTGTTGTTGTCGTTCAGCTTCTTGTTTCAATAGTGTTGGGTTCTTTATCAAGGTCGTTTTTTTGGCGTCGATTTTTGTGTGGTTGTTTGGCCATTATGTATGTAGGTATGTATGTACATTTTTCTTATTGTTTGTTTCGAGTGTATACGTTTTTCATGCTCTCTTATTATTAAATTTCCCTTTTAGTAACTTAATTTTGTTTTTGTTGGTGTTATTTTTGCTGCTGTTCGTTATATTTTCATTTTTTTCCTTCTGTTTCTTTCTTAAAATCCCCTCCCACTTGTGGAAAAGTTTAGTGTTCTTTGTTTATATCATGAAATAAAGGAGTAAAATGTATCCAGGTTAGGGTTCTTACGGTGGAAAATTTTCTCGGGACTTCTCGGGTATAATTTTTAGAAATTAAAGGGAAATATTTGTAGGGATTTTTCGGGAATTAATAATTAAATTTGTCTTAAAGTTACAATGGGTCAATTGAAAAGGTCTCCTATCATGTCATATTGTCATAATGTCCTAATATTTCATAATGGTTTGAAAATGTTGTTATTGCCTTTAAAAGCAAAAAAATGTCCTAAAATAATATTACTCTGTATGCTATGTTTATTGTGCTATCGTAAACAATCAGCAGAGACCTGCGCCGAACGCTTAAGAGTCGGTTAAGCCGAGCCGCGGGGTCATAAAATATTAGGACATTATGACAATATGACATGATAGGAGGAGACCTTGTGAATTGACCAAATATTCGAATGCGTTGTGATGACCAAATTTGTTGTTAATCGAATGATTCCATTATATCCACAAATTTGTCGGGTTCTAGCAACAGATAGATATGTAGTTGGTAAAGAAGCATTAAGGCTGAAATATGGGAATTTTTGTCACAACGCAATTAAAAATCTATTCAGACTTTTGCCGGGAAAAAAGTATTTTAAATTTTTTTCCCGGGAAGCGAAAAATATCTGGGAAATTAGGAACCCTAATCCAGGTTCTTAAGTTTTACCTGTTTGTATGAATGTGTAACACGCACTTGCAACACGTATTTATATCTACTTATGTATATGTATATTAGGATGGCCCAATTTTCCTGCAGCTCAAATAGAAGTTGTCATAGTTGCCAAGTTTAGCTTCCAATAAGGATTGAAATTACGAAATATCACTGTACTTCCGGTATGAAATCCATATTACAGGAGGTTTTTTGGGTCGGAAGTATCATCTCTCTAGAGATCTTTATGCGATCGAATAAGGTATGTTTTAAGCAGAGAGATAATTCCGGAGTTTTACAGACTGACTATTAAAGCGCTAAAATAACTCAGATATTATCAGTTATAAGGATCGTTAGTATCAGATATCTGGATCCTTATAGATACTGCCGAATATAGTATTCTTACTTGTTTTAGCTTGAAGCTGAGATAGGGAAACTATTTGGCAATTCGTTTCTTTAAGCTAGCTGATGGTCTAACGGAACTATTCCTGTGTTTCTTTGAACTGTTAAAAAAGTTCTAATTCTAGAATCTTGTGGCCTGATCTGTTAGAAAATAGAGGATAAAATGGCATGTTTTCAACCCTACAGTAAACATAATGGAACTGAGTATAAAATCTACTTTTCGATGATCTTTAAATTAGAAAACAATTTCTTGTTATTTCTTAATTTCACCAACAGCTATCATAGAACCAAAATATTGAGTAATGGTATCATAAAGCAAACTTGACTTCTATAATAGCTAGGAATGTCTAAAATTCGTCCTGAAGTCATACAAATTGAAGCCTTCCTAATGTATTTTTTTTTTTATTAATTTTCATAGTTTTATTCTTTTACCTCGCTCATTTTGTAAGCAACCTCCACCTTTTCAATCCAATAAGGATTTTATTTTCTGTTAATGTTGCCATGGTTTTGACAGTAGTTTTTTTTTCATAAGATTCTTTTATTATTTTCAATTTAATAAGTTCAAAGGAATTTCCAGAAAATAATATTCTGTTTAAGACGCACTTGTTAAGTTTTTAGGGTTTAAATTAAGTAATTAATTCATCAACAACAAAAAAATTATATATGAAAAGAGTGAATATAAAAAAAATATAAAAGTAGATTTCAAATACTAACAGAATAGTCCTTAATTTGGCTTAAAAACTTAAAAGGTTAAAGGTTTGTTAGACTTTTGTAGGATTACAATTTAATTGTTTACTCTAAAGTTGTATTAAATATTGAAATTGCAAATATTTAGGTTTAATATCAGATTGAGAATAAGGTGTAATCAATCATTTCCTTTGTTTTATCTCAAACATATAAGAAGAGTTTGTTAAAAATAAAATCCTCGACAGAAAGAAGAGCTGATTCTTAATTTGAGAATTATCTTTATTTTTAAATTGAATTATGAATTTCTTAAGATATAATTTTTATAAACTTCACCATGACAGTTAACGTTGGCAGCACTGTGCTGCCAAGTATCCACTTATGACAATGTACACAAAAGCTGTTGGATGTGGAAACCCATGATAATTAGTACAATTTCGTAGCATTAGTGTAAAAAACAAGGTTTTTTCTGCATCGAATATTTTGAATTTTGTGCCAACAAAGCGTCATATGCGGGAAGTTTTGCTTTACTTCTTTATTTTAAAAAAAAAGTACCGCTGAAGCTCTCAGATTGCTCACCAAAGCTAATGGTGAATGTGTTCTATCGGTTTTAACGTGCGAGAGATGGTTTGTGCGGTTCAGAAGTGGACATTTTGACACGGAAGACCAAGAATTGAAGGCATTACTACATGAAGATTGTTGTAAAACTCAACAAGAGATTGCAAATTCATTGGGAGCAACAGGATTCATCCAAAAGCAGAATTTAAGCCGAGGGACCTTGAAAAACATTTTGCATGTCCGAAATGAATCATTACTTGCGATGAAAAATTGATCCATTTCGATAACCCGAAACGTACGAGATCGTACGTATGAGAAGCCGGATTGACATCAAAGCCAAATATCCATAATGTTCTGTATTCGGTGGTACCAGGATCCTAGCTATTATGAGCTGCTAAAATCTGGCCAGACTACTACAGGGAACCTGTACCGAACGCAATTGATTCGTTTGAAGCGAGCATTGGCCGAAAACCTCCCAGAATATGCAGCCAGACATGAAACCGTAATATTCCATCATGACAACGCTCGGCCACATGTTGCAACATCTGTTAAAAGCTATTTCGAAAGAAGTGGTTGGGAAGTTTTACCTCACCCGCTTTATAGTCCAGACCGGGCCCCGTCCTACTACTAATTGTTGTTTCGATCGATGTAGAACGCTCTCTTTGGGAATCGCTTCACTTCAGAAAAGATTATCCGAGATTGCCTTGATTCGTTCTTGGTCTCTAATAATGAGCAGTTATTTTAGCTCGTAATCCATATGGGCAATTCCATATCATCGTACTTGACATTTGTACGCCTATAGAGTAGAATAAATTTTGCAAAAATAAGAGTATCTGAAAAATAATTTGGTCTTTATGTTTCATTCAGAGGCTACTATATTTTAAAATAATAAAAAGTTCTTTCAAAATATTGTTGTCCAAAATATTGAGTGAAATAGGGGTGTACGTGACATAAAACTCATTTTGAGGTACATGAAGAAATATGCGAAAATATTCGAATCGTGAGAGGCGTTATGGTTTCTTTTAATTTCTTACTCTAAACGAAATATTTTTCCTTTACAATCCGTCATATTTAAATAAAAACAATCTTTGGATGATTTTATAATAAATAAAATTTAATGTCGTACGTGACATACCGTACGTGACAGATTTTTCTCTTATAATAAAACAATATATGTATATTCTGTAAATATATTTATACAAAAACTAAAAAAGTGAATAGAAAATATACCTTCGGTTTCAATAAACAATTTGACAATAGCAAAAAAAAAAAACAATCAGAGTCAAATTCATTTCATACTACAAGCTAATTGAGAGCCAAGTTTTCGTCGCAATTTTAGCCTAAAACATTAAAAAATTAAATATAATCAGTTTAAACTACTATTTTTGTCTTTAAAATGTTGTAATATGATCTAAATACTTTCACATAGTAACATTTTATTATTTTCTTCTATTCAAATCATCTTGAAAAAAAGTTTCAAGGGTTTTTGTGTTTTCAGTCGTGGTAGCGATTCTCGTGGAATTGCCCATATGTTACCAGAAAAATGGAAGAAGGTCATATCTACATTGTTAGCTAAGACCTGGCCAATACTTTGAATTGATTTATATTTTACAAATGTTTCAAAATAATAGCTAAAAATTTGAAAAAAAAATCCGAAATTTTTAAGTCATACACCCAATAATTGAATATTTGTCTCAGATAGTTTTTTGCTTCAACCCAGGAGTAAAATTTTTTGTAATTTTGAGTTTTAAATTTTAAAATAAAATAAATATTGAAGTCTTCTTTCTAGCAGTTTAAAAGTTTCCATTGTTTTAACAATGTTACAAGCTATAAATGAAAAAAATGTCACAAAAATATATCAAACTAAAATATATATTGAAATAACGGTAAAACATGGTGCTTTTTAGTCTTCTTTATTGTAGAATTTTAAAAGTTTCCATTGTTTTATTAAAGCTTTAAAGCTGGAATATACCATATTTTAATGGAAAACCTAGTAAATTTGAAATTATCTTAGAAAAATAGGTACAAATATATTTGGAAAACTGAAATTATGCAATATATTTTTCAAAAAAGTTTCCATACTTTGCTGCTAAATATGAAAATCTCCACAAAAACTTTAACAAACTCTCATACAACATGTTCAATACTTAATAACAATCATTATTTTTAATTATCTAACTTAAATGTAAAATAAAAAAGAAATTCTACTATTTCTTTTAGTTTAAAATTTTACAATTTCTAACATCTACACACCCCCGAATATGTATGTAATACGAGTTTGTAATACCTATTAAATGTTGTGTTTTTTTCTTCTTCTTTAGTTCTTATTTCTGCAGAAAAAAGCTTTCACTTTGTATATGAATATCGAACAAGTTCAAGGTTTTGACGTCACAGCCATAAATGCAAAAAATTAAAAAAAAGGCAAAAATTTAAAAGAAACTATAAAAGAATAAGAATACCTTTTCGCATAGGAAAAAGTAGAAGAAGGAGGAGAAGCAGAAGTAACCCAAAAGTCAATAATGCATGAAAATGCATTCGTTTTAGTAGATAGTTTTTATTGTTGTTTAAAGTAGTTTAACAACAACTGCTATAACTGCACAGAAACAACAAGAAAAATGTTGCAAGTGTAGTAAGTATAACAACTTTAAGAAAACAAAGACTGACTTTGCAAGATGTTCTTTCTGGGGCCTACAAGATCATCAATAACACAGTGAGTGGTCAAGCATTTAAGATCATCAAAGATGCATGCGACCAACATATAATAGTTATGACATCCTAGATAAAATCATCAGAAATTCTTTTTTAAATCAACTAAATGTTGTTAATGTCAAAAAGAGTTATTTAAATTAAAAGATATGGACTAATTAAGCTGATTTTGAATTTATACAATATAAATTTATTCAAAGTATTGGCCATTGTTAGCTATGATCTTTTCGCCATCTTTCTGGCAACATATGGATTCCGCGGCAAAAGAACAGTTCACCTTTTGAGACCAAGAACGAATCAAGCCAATTTCGGATACTCTGTTCAAAAGTGAAACGTATCCCAGGGAGAGTGTTCTGCATCGATCGAAACAAATAGTAGTCGGACGGGACACGGTCTGGACTATAAAGCGGGTGAGGCAAAACTTTTTAACAGGTATTGCAATATGAGGCCGAACGTTGAAATGTTTGAATATTACGGTATTATGTCTGACCGAATATTTTGGGTGTTTTTCGACCAATGCTCGCTTCAAACAAACCAGTTGCGTTCGGTATAGGTTCCTTGTGATGGTCTGGTTAGATTTCAGCAACTCATAATATATGGAACCCTTTTGCTCCCACTAAATACAGAGCATTTCCCTAGCGCCATGGATATTTGACTTTGGTGTCGATTCGGTTGGTAGGAAGTGCTTGATTTGGTGCAACAATTATTCTCTTTTATAGAGTTCAAGCAGCATTTCAGACATACAAAATCGTCTTTCAAGGTCTCTCAGCTTCAATTCGTATTGTACTCAATTTCCCTGATTTTTTATGAATCCTGCTGCTTGCAAACGTTTTGAATTTATTACTGCTTGAGAAGCTCCCAATGATTTTGCAAGTTCAACAAGAGTTTGACATCAATCTTCATGGAGTAATGCCCCCAATTCCACTTCTCTCGCACGTTAAAACCAATGAAACACATCCACCATAAGCTTTGGTGAGCAATCGGTGTGCTTCAGCGGCACTTTTTTCAAATTAAAGAAGTAAAGCAAAACTTCCCGCATATGACGCTTTGTTGGCACAAAATTCGATATTTTCGAAGCAAAAACAAACTTAGTTGTTTACACTATAATGTTCAATAACGAATCAGCTGCGTTCGGCACTGCTTCCTTGTACTGGTCGGGTCAGAATTCAGCAGCTCATAATAGAAAGGAACCAAAATACAGAGCATAATTTTGTATCCAAATACAGAGAATTACCTTGGCGCCATGCATATTTGGCTTTGGTGTCAATTAGGCTGGTTGTCTGGGCTTCATATACGATCTTTTACTCTTCGGGTTATTGTAATGGATCCATTTTCCATCGCAGGTAATGATTCGGTGAAAAATGATTTTCTTTTTCCAGGTGGTACCCAATTTCTATGCTTTTGGATGAAACCTGCTGTTTGCAAACGTTTTGAAATTGCTGCTTGAGTAGCTCTCAATGACAAAAATCTTGATGGAGACCTGGCACCTTCTTCTTCTCGCTATAGCGATTTGTTGGTACAAAATTCGACATTTCCGAAGTAACTAAGTGGGAATAAACAATTAATAGAGCTATATTCAGCTGTTCCGAATCTAATATATCCTTCACCAAATTATGCTTGAAAATATTTTTTTTTAAATTAGTAAAAATTGTTTTTTTTTTAAATTAAAAAAAATAAATTTTTACAAATTTTGAAAAAAAAATTATTTTCAAGCTTAACTGTTCCGAATCTTATTCTTTACCAAATTATACTTTAAAATAAAAAAAATAAAAATTTAAAAAAACGACGCAACTTTTAAGCCAACTTTTAAGCCACTTTTAAGCCAAACTGAAACAAAAACGATGCAAATGGAAGCACTAACGAAGGAATTTCGAATACATGCGACGCAACTTCGACATCACAGAAAATTTAAAAAGATGCAACTTCGAAACGTTGCAGATCGAAGCGACTCAAACCGGGGTATTATTACATTAGTAAAACATATTTTATGGAAAAAAATTTTAATTTCATTTAGAATTTTTTTTTCAAAATTTTTTTTAAATTTATTAATTAGAGAAAAAAAAATTTTTTTATGAAAAAAAAAAATTCAGACTCAAAAATATTTTTCCCGATTTTGACCCATTGTATATCCGACTTACTATGGCCTTATATACGCAGTTGCAAAGTTCTTTCAAATATCTGTCATTAGATATCCATATTGTCTATATTAATGACTTTATAATCCAAATATAGATCAGAAATCGAGGTTGTCCTGCTATTTTTCTTATATCTCAGCCATTTGAGGGCCGATTTACTCGATTTTAAATAGCAACCGAACCGGGTCTATAGCGGATATATTAATGTATAAATCATTATGTGTAGCTCAGTCTTAATGACCGAATTTTTCTATTGAGGCTGACAAATTTAAGTTGGAGTGACAAACATTTTTCTCTCTCAACTGACTTTCATTTAATAGAACTGAAAAAAAGAGGAATATGAATAAAATCAAATCATTCGATTGGCTACAAATTTGTTTAACACAACGAATCTGGTTTCTCTGCATATACCATGAAAATCAGTTAGAAATCTCGATCAATGTAATCAATTTATAACAGTTGGTCACATTGTGTTTCTCTGTCAAAACTATTCACATTTGATTGTTGTGCCAATCATTTATTTCACTTGCTGTAAAAAAGCCGGTAATTTGTATTAAGTTCATAACAAAACCTAAAAATAGTAACCGCTTATTAGAAAAAAACGAATGGAAATTCTAAAAATAAACTACGGCCGAATGCAAGTAGTTATTTTTAAACAGTCAGAACTACAAAACACACAAGCGAAAGACATAAAAATATCTACATACACTCGTATTGAGTATTGGATATTTCCAACTTGCGTATTATTTAAGGCGTTTGCAGTTTTAAAACACATTGTGTGCATGCAGCACATTGGGACGAGTAAAGTTAATGAAGAATTCTGATATAAAAAAAATGAATACATACAACAATAATAACAACAAAAACATCATCATCAACATCTTTAGTCAGCTAACAGCAACAACATCAATGTCGTACAACATATTAAGTAGGAGGAGAGATGAGTAAATTGAGTACAGTGAACTTAAAGCTTTGTTTTTCTTTTGCTTCGACAACAAGAGCAAGAGCAACGCGCACTTTACTTAACTACTAACAAACACACACACACATTTTGGCATTACCCAGCTGTTCTAGGAGACAGTCCCGAACTAGTGATTTTATCCATCATTTAGGGTGGGAACTAGTTACTTCAATAGCTACGTGAGTTATTGTTGATTACAATGAGACTGTCCGATAGGTGGTCCAAATTAGTCAACGCTACCTAACTAACTGGTTACTGGATCAGCTACATAACTAGTTATTTTAACATGTACGGCTGCTAATTGACCTCAAATAGTCAGCTAAAAAGACATCTCATAGACAGTCCAATAACGGATTGCTTGTAAACAAACCTTCCTCCGACAACTCTCCAATAAATTGCTTCTGGTGGCTACAATAACTACTTTCTAAAGTGCAGTACAAAATAAACGTTTAAACGTGACTACACTCTATGTTACTAAGAGACACTAAAGTGACTATTGACTTCACGCTAGGTTCCACGGGATATCAGTATATTTAAGCAAAAATAAAAATAAACTGTATGAGAATTATATCAACGCAATTTGTATAAAAACCAGTTTGTACGAATTACTCACAAAACGTTTAAAGTGACTACTCTCTAGTTTACTTAGAGACACTTAAGTGGCAATTGTCTTCACGATAGATTACCTGGGTTGTATAAAGTAACCAATTATCTGCTCTCTACACTACGAAGAGCACATACTTGTCAAATGACCCAAAATATATATTGGAGTCAGCCAAGTTATAAGACATTAGTGACAACTACTGTCTAACGGATTTCGAATTTCTATAAATCTTTGTGATAGATCTAAGTATTAATATTCTCGGTATCATACCCGATATATTGGTGTAGCATACATGTCTGTAAGTTATTTAGGGACATCGGAAAGTTGATTTCAACATACTACGAGGATATTGTTAAATCAAATCCCCAGCCTATAAGAATAAGAAAATCGTTCGAAAATGGATGTTTTTTTTTGGCCAAAACCATATACTTTCTTTTTTACGTTGAAAATTAATTGAATACTAATAAGTGAGAGGTTGAATTAAATTTTAGCACTTTTTAACCCTTTTGTGACCAATAAAAATTTAAAAAAAAAATTTTGTTAATTAATTAATTTATTATTGATGTAAATTTTGCATTAAACGGGCGAGTTATGGTAAAATAAATTAATTGCAAATATTTCCCAACATATTGCATTAATTTCGATTTTTAAAATTTTTTTTCAACACTTTTCAACATTTTTTTTTATTCTTAATTAGTTGACCGCCCCCGGCTTCACCCTGTAGCATTTACTAATGTTAGTTCTTCAAGTTTCTCCAACACACATACACCTGCCTGTTCTTATTTATTTGCAAATAAAATATCTAAATTTGTACTGCATACTTTAGGGAGCTTTTTTATTACAGTTGACTGAACTCAAAAACAAAAATCTGAGTTTTACTCGAAATTTTTGATTTTTTTCTTTACTAACCATCTCCTGAATATTTCGAATCAGTTTCCTACCAAATGTTGAATTAATGAAAATTTTGATATTGAAAATGGTTGAGATATCTTGGATTCTGTACAAAGACAATATGTATAGTAGGACTTGGAAATTCGACCTTCAGTATATTAAGGTGATGGATATAGAAGATGTAAACTAGAATAGTCTAAACACAACTTTAGCAACTAGTTATTAGTACATAGTTTGTTTTTATTCTGTTGTAGTAATAAAATATGTAAAGGTTTTTTGTTACAACTTTGGTCATATTATTTGTCTGTCACATACTATGTCAATATAAAATGACAAATTTGGGGAAGTATACCTATTATATATATATAAATTAAGACAATGTCTAACAATTTTTTTTGTTATAAACAATTGTATTCAGGGTTTAAACTAGATGAAAGGATATATTTTCCTCATACTTGTTTAAATGGAACTTCACAATTACAAACAATTTTGAAAATTAAATGTTGAACAAATTCAATTTAAAAAAGATTTTGTATTTCATTTAAACATAGATTTTTAAATACTAAATAATAAAAATATCTGTCATCGATAACCTATTATAACTTGATATCAAAAATAAAAAAATCATAAAATTTTCGAAATTTCAAAAAATTAATATTTTTTTTTTGATTTCAATAAACAATAATTGGGTATTAAAAACGCAAATTTTAACTGTTAAATCTGAAATTAGCGGATTTCGAGGAAATTTAGTTTTTGGTTACAAATTTGTTAAAATTACACTATGCTATACCAAATTTATGCAAAGGTTCTGTTTTATTGGAGTTTATAGTTTTTATACCCTTCACCAGGAGTGAAGGTTTGTCATTTTGTTTATAATTTCTACCAAAGTATAACAAGTAGTCCAACTCTTTGACAACAGTACCTAACTCTATACATGTGTTAGTAAAAAAGTACTTAACTCTAAACATGTGTGAGTAACAAAATTATACAAGTGTTGGTAACTTTTAAATTTTCTACAGACAACAGAGTTTTATAAATATGTTCTAAATTTGAATTTGTATGAATTTTCAATACCAAAAATTGTAACTCTGTCCTATAGTTTAAATTCTACAATAACAAAAAAATACATGTCAGAATTTCCAAAAATATTTTTTTCTTGATTTGTGCAAAATATAAACTTTTTAACAATGAAAGTGTGCTAAAAGTGTTTAAAAAAATATAAAATTATATGTGTTAAAGTAATAATGTGTAAAAGAATGTTATTTTATCAAAAATTAAAAGTTAAAATTTCGATACATTTCATTTGTTTACATTTCTCTGAGGTCACACGGTACCCGTATATGTGAGAGAGTAATTTGAAAAAATTGAGAGTTGGACTACTTGTTATACTTTGATTTCTACATTTTTCATTTACGACCCCACAAATTATATATTTTCTGGATCGCTAAAGATAGCCAAGTCGATGTAGCCATATTCGTCTTTCCGTCTGTATGTTGAAATCAACTTTTCGAAGCTGCCAAATATCTTATATACATGATTGATACATCAATATATCCACGGTTCGGTTCGGTTGCTATTACCCTTCACCTTCGTGAGAAGGGTATATATAAGTTTGTCATTCCGTTTGTAATTTCTACATTTTTCATTTCCGACCCTATAAATTATATATATTCTGGATCCTTATAGATAGCGGAGTCGATTAAGCTATGTCCGTCTGTCTGTTGAAATCAATTTTCTGAAGACCCCAGATATCTTCGGGATCCAAATCTTCAATAATTCTGTCAGACATGCTTTCGAGAATTTTGCTATTTAAAATCAGCAAAATCGGTCCACAAATGGCTGAGATATGAGGAAAAAACCAAGACAACCTCGATTTTTGACCTATATCTGGATTACTAAGACATTAATATAGAAAATATGGATATCTAATGATAGATATTTCAAAGACATATGCAACGACGTATATAAGACCATAGTAAGATGGACCTACAATGGGTCAAAATCGGAAAAAACAATTTTTAACCCGAATTTTTTTTTCACAAAAAAAATTAAAAAACAAAATTTAAAAATTTAAAAAAAAATTTTAAATTAAAAAAAAAAATTTAAATAACAATCGAAAAAATTTTTTTCCAAAAAATGAAAAAACAACTGCAAAAAAATTAAATTTTGTTTACCTAAAAAATTTTAAACTTTTGAAGTAGTATAATTTGGTGAAGGGTATATAATAGGGTGGCCCCGTTTGTATGGAGAAAAAATAAGGTATCGATGTTCCCGCCTAAAATGAAAATTTGATTCATTCTAAGACTACGTTTTGAAATTTTTTCGTCCTGGGGTCAATATTTGGCGAGCTGGATCAAAGGATAAAAAGGTCCTTTTTTGAGTTTTTTTACATTTTTTCCATATTTCTTCCAAAGGAAGTATATGTAAATTTGGTATCATATGAAAGGTCTTTGAGAGACGCATTGAATTAGTTAAAAGAAATTTTAAAAAAAAAAATTTTAATTAAAAAATTTTAAAAATTTTCGACAAAATTTTAGTTTTTTTTAATTTTTTCATAGAATTTATTCAAATACATAGATGAAATTTCTTGATCATAAACATCATGTAATTTCACCGAAATGGTTTTTCTCGTTTTTTAAAATTCAATCCAGTTCAATGTTTATTCAAATTTGTTTAAACCTAATTTCATCCCTATCTGACAATCTCTGTACTCAATTCATAGTATATGTATGGGCATCAAAATAACTCAAATTTTATAAGCTTTCCATCGATGTATAAATTCTTATACTTTTCTTTTGTTGCACTACGAATATTTAAATTTAAGCTAAAACATTTACTATACATCGCGCTATAATGATTATTTTAATGTTATTCCTTTGGAATGTTGTTGTTAATTTTAAGTAACATGTGAAAAACTGCTTAACAGATAGGGATGAAATTGGGTTTAAACAAATTTGAATAAACATTGAACTGGACTGAATTTTAAAAAACGAGAAAAACCATTTCGGTGAAATTACATGATGTTTATGATCAAGAAATTTCATCTATGTACTTGAATAAATTCTATGAAAAAATTAAAAAAAACTAAAATTTTGTCGAAAATTTTTAAAATTTTTTAATTAAATTTTTTTTTTTTTAAATTTCTTTTAACCAATTGAATGCGTCTCTCAAAGACCTTTCATATGATACCAAATTTACATATACTTCCTTTGGAAGAAATATGGAAAAAATGTAAAAAACCCCAAAAAAGGACCTTTTTATCCTTCGATCCAGCTCGCCAAATATTGACCCCAGGACGAAAAAAATTCAAAACGTAGTCTTAGAATGAATCAAATTTTCATTTTAGGTGGGAACATCCGCAACTTAAATTTTGGGGCCACCCTAGTATATAAGATTCGGCACAGCCGAATATAGCACTCTAACTTGTTTTTAAAATAGTTCCTTTCAATGTCGGTTTTTTTTAAAAAAAAGCCCAATTTTCGGTTCAAAAATGGCTGAGATATAAGGAAAAAACCAGGACAACCTCTATTTTTGGGCTATTTTGGATTACTAAGTCCTCCATTGCAACTAGAGTGTCCAAAAAACCGACCAATTTAAAAAACCGGCTTCCGGTTTTACCGAAAAAGTGTGTTTTTAAAAAAACTGGTTTTGATTTTTATCTTTTAAAAAAAACGATTATCCGGATTCTGTTTTTGTCTTCAAAAAACCGGTTAACCGGTTTATATTATATTTTTATTTAATGAAAATTTAGCATTTTTGAATTCTTTTCGAATTATTTTATATCTTTTACGAAATGTTGTCAAATTTTCATCCATTTTCTACAAAATAAATCAATATTTTTAAAATGCTATCAAAGTTTTTCATAAATATGTTTAATAACTTAATATTAAATTTAAAATCCTCTTGTTTGTATTTAATTTTAATATTATGTTTTTTTTTATTTTCAGCTGTTTTACAAGCATCCTATAATACTCTAGGTAAGTTTAAATTCATATAATTTTATAATAAATTTTTGGTTCCATCAACCAAGACAAATTGCAGCTATAATTTGTATTTGTGGACTCTTTGTTTTGGCATACCTTCCCCCTCGCCAAATATGATATTTCTGCTCTGTTGTCTTCTGCTAAGGCAGCACACAGTTGATGTTTGGTTTTCATAGTTTTTATGGTCAATGTTGCATCTTTTTCTTTTATAAATTCATGTCAAGTATAGTTTTTGAACCAAAAAAAAAAAGAAGTTCTTGTTATTGCTGGTTGTATGTTGGTGTTGCTGCCAGTTGTAGCAGCAACTTTTAATTTCAACGTTCTTTATGCAAGTCGGTTGGCTTATTTTTCACTACTACGACATCAACAGCCATCCTCTGCATCATCATCATCACCATCGTCATCAAGTTTAGTTTTTTTTTGTTGTTTTAAAGTTTCTTGTCAAGTTAAATTATACTTGAAAAAAATGTTTATTGTATTTTACAATAGTTTGTTGTTGTAAATGTTGTTTTCCATTAAACGGGATTATATTGGCATATTCAGTCAGCTCTCTGGGGTGTAAAAATACCAAAGAAGAAGTATTTATTAAGAAGAAGAAAAAAAACACCTAAAACGAAAGCAAAAAATATGTCAAAAGATAATGGACCAATGATCGATTTTATAACAAGTTTGAGATTAAAATGTAAAATCATGTGTGTGTGTAAATGTAAAATGGGGGTAGAGTAATAAATAATGTAGCAGAGTAATGTAATTTTATTCTAGGAACTATGTTTTTGACATGTATACAATATGTCAAAATATACATACATACACACAGAAAACAAATTGGTTGGAATACGTTTGCTATTACGAACATTTTATAAAAGTAACTAAAATATTATTATCATTACTAAAAATTCATAAATTCAACAGATTTTCCGTAATTATAGCTGTAAAAACATAGCTATAACGGAATTGTGGTTACTATATTAGCAATATTAGTTACAGTAATCAATTTGTATTTGGTTAAAATAAATTCAACGAAATCGGCAGACACAACCTAATTTAATTCAAATAAGTAGAACCTTAACTATATTTTCAGTTGTAGTAATAAATAAATTCAAGTATTCCATATTCCCAACCGACAAAAGAGTACGTAAACCCAAAAATGAAATTTTGTTTGACTTTTTTCAAAAATAAATAATATTAATTAAAATAAAAGTTATTTACATAGGAAATTATTTACATACAAAATTTAAATAAATTAAAAAATAAATTAATGTGAATTGACTCAAGAAAGCGGTAGGACTTCTTTAGAATAATCAGTATTTCATCAGATATATATCTTGTAAACAGAATGGAAAATGGTCAACAAATATACTGCTTATATCAAGAAAAATGGGCCAGTGTGAATTTTTATTAAACACCTTCTAAAAATTCTTCACAACCTCTTGCTGCCATTTCTGATATTATTCGGTAAGATTACGGAATTATATGGCCTTTGTAGGAGATTGGTGACAAAAGATGATGGGAATCTTAATGACTCATAGTAAATGAAGTGACTTACTCCCTGATGAAGAATGTACGGAATAAAGGTAAATTGTAAGATATTCCTTGAAAATCATTGATTAAACAGTTTTGTAAATTCTTCTCAGCAATTCTACAAATGTTGAACCACATGAGAATCGTTTTGAAAATCTACATAGTTAAGTGGTTACATATGCATCTGTACCCAAGCAAGCAATGCTGCCTTCAGAAACATCGCGCTTCATTTTCATATGTGTTATAAAAGGGTAACGATTATATTGTTAAGAGAAATGTGGATTTATGTACTTATTGTATTTCATTGTTTCATTTGCCTAGATCAAGAAGCTATAGTCATGCTGTAATTCTAATACCTTCTCGAAATATAACCATAACCTTCTTTCTGATGTTTTCCGTTATTTATCGTAAAATTGGCTGTTTGTTTACCGAGACCTGTTGGCGACACATTACCTTACAAGATTATAAGTTCATTCAGGTCGTTTTGCTGACTATCGATTCTGGAAAGTTTTTCATTGTAAATAGTTTGACTTCCTTCCTGGTCATGAAGGTAAAATAATATATGACTTATGGTATCTGCTTTAAAAAATAGTCAATAGTTTGGCTGACAAATTTTTCAATTCTTCTAAGAGCGGATTATCTAAATGATCTTTACGTGTTCATATGTTTAGAAATGTACATTTATTTATAATTTTTTCAGCTACTAAACGTTAATAAAACATTCATAATAAAAAAAATAATATTTTTTTAATTGAACTAGCCTAATAAAAATATATTAAATTTGTATATATTCCAACCGAATAATTTTTTTTTTAGCAGTTGTGACTATCAATATATTCAGCAACTACAACCGAACTATGCGATAGTACATGCAACCGACAGAATTCGATTGGCGACAAATTCGGTTGTGACAACGAATCAGTTTTCTCTGTGTACATTTCCAAATAAGTATCAAGCATAAATATTTAAATATGTACATAGTTTACTATTTAAAATAGTGGTTAAATTTACATGGGCGTGTTTAGTCAATAAAACACTTTAAAATAAGGTTTTATATATAAATTGGTTAACAATACAATGGAAACTTTTCTAAATATTCAATTAATAGGTCAAAATAAAAAATAATTCTGAAGATATTTATATTTTTTATTGGGTGTATGTCTTAAAAATGCGGGATTTACAATAGATGGCGTAGCTTTTGAACGCGGTTTTTATTTTTAATAACTTATATTTCATTTTGAAGGGTACATATTGTTACGTAATTGTACTTGAATTCAAATATAACGATTTTAACGGCTGATTTAAAAGTAGCCTAATGCTTTCAAATAACTGTGCTGTAATAGCAAACTGTAACATATCTGTGGGCATTATTAACATTGAATAAAAGCTTTCAGTTGACCATTGATCGTAAGTTGGCAACGCTGTTTGCTGCGACCGTATATTCGAATTCGAATATTCAGTTAAAGAAAGTACACCACAGATGGCGTATGTATTAGAACTCTAGACAGTTAAAGAGAAATCTAGAATACAGATGGCAGAGGTTGCAGTCGTTAGGGAGTTTATCAGAGACGCTTTTCGAACAAACATCAACTGAGTGCCTTAAAGTGTGCTGTATTTTTCAAGTGAATTCGTGTACATTATAAATTGTGTCTATATTTCTGCGAATTTACAAACGTGTATAAAAAACATTGAGTGACTATTTAATTCTGCTGTTGTTGTACATTTGAATAAATAAAGAGTTGTTACCATTTTTCAAACTACTAAACGGCTTTTATTTGCAATCAAAAGTATCCGGTTTATTTAAAGGAAATAAACCAACGTTTTGAAAAGGTTAAAACGTAACAATATGTATCTGTCATTTATTCTATCTTAGTTATTGAACATTATAGTGTAAACAACAAAATTTTTTCCGCTTCGAAAATGTCGAATTTTGTATCAACAAAGCTTCATATGCGGGAAGTTTTGCTTTACTTCTTTAATTTGAAAAAAAAGTGCCGCTGAAACACCCGGATTGCTCACTAAAGCTTATAGTGAATGTGTTCCATCAGTTTCAACGAGCGAGAGATGGTTTGTGCTGTTCAGAAGTGGTGATTTTGACACGGAAGACAAAGATCGCTCAGGCCAGCCAATTAAGTTTGAAGACCAAGAATCGGAGGCATTACTCCATGAAGATTGTTGTAAAACTCTACAAGAGCTTGAAAAATCATTGGAAGCTACTCAATCAGCTATTTGAAAATGTTTATAAGCAGCAGGATTGATACAAAAGCAGGGAAATTGTGTACCATATGAATTGAAGCAGATAGATCTTGAAAGACAATTTTGCATGTTCGAAATGCTGTTTGAACTTGAACGCTAAAAAAAGAAAATAATTTTTGAACCTAATCCTTACTTGGGATGAAAAATGGACCACAACGATAACCTGAAGCTTAAAAGATTGTAGGCGAAGCCCGGGTAACCACCCGAATCGACAAAAAAGCCAAATATCCATGGTGCTAATGTAATGCTCTGTGTTTGGTGGAATCAAAAGGGTCCTATCTATTATGAGCTGCTGAAAACTGGCCAGACCATAACAGGGAACCTGTACCCAAAGCAACTGATTCATTTAAAGCAAGCATTGGCCAAAAAACGGCCAGACATGAAACAGTAATATTCCATCATGACAATGCTCGGCCACATGTTGCAATACCTGTTAAAAAGTATTGAGATAGAAGTAGTTGTGAAGTTTTGCCTCACCCTAGTTCAGACCGGGCTCCGTCCGGCTACTATTTGTTTCGATCGATGCAGAACGCTCTCTCTGGGAATCACTTTACTTCAGAAAAGAGTATCCGAGATTGGCTTGATTCGTTCTTGGCCTCTAAAGATGTGCAGTTAAAAAGTATTGAGATAGAAGTGGTTGAGAAGTTTTGCCTCACCCGCTTTATAGTCCGGACCGTGCCCCGTCCGACTACTATTTGTTTCGATCGATGCAGAATGCTCTCTACGCTTCACGTTGGAACAGAGTATCCGATATTGGCTTGAATCGTTCTTGGCCTCAAAAGATAAGCAGTTCTTTTCGCGCGGAATCCATATGTTGGCAGAAATATGGGAGATATCGTCATATGGGTGATGTTGGTTTTCAGAGCCGCTGTAGTTTGTGGCTTATTCGCGACTGCGACTTAAGAAAACCGCACAAGAAAAATGTGTAACGGGGTTAAATCACACCATCTCGGTAGCTGGTTTACATTATCTCCACGTGACATGACCATGCCCTTAATTCACTCGTGCAGAATGTCCAATGTGGCATGTATTGTGTGGAACGTAGCGGCGTCCTCTTAAAACCTCATGTAGTTGGTGTCATATCATTCAATTCAGCCAAAAAGTGGTTATTAATGATCGACCAATGTCGTTCTCAAATAAATGTGGAACGATGACCTGTTCGGGATGTATTGTGTGCTCCTGGATCTCTTGTGGATTGTTATCGTCCCAAATTCGACAATTTTCTCGACCCATTCATCCAGAATCCTTCCATGGCAGGCGCGGACCGAAAAGTTTTCATATAAAAAAAGTAATAAAAAGAAAAATGTAGAACAAATTTTAATTCCCCCCCCCAAATGGTTGACCTGGATCCGCGCCTGGTCCGTGCTGATTTGACAAAACAAACTGAATAATTCGACAGATAGAACTTCAACAATACAGTCGCTATCAACCGATATCAAATTTCGAAAGTCCTTTATTAACAAAAAATTCTGAAAATAGAAAACAATCTAAACTAATCATTATTATGGAATTGACAAAACAATAAAAACTTAGGTGTCATTTTTGCAAAAACTTTCTGGCCCTTGTTTTATTATTGCTTCACAGCGACGATTCATTGAACCAATTAAAGATTTAATCGGCTCCTTTGATATATTTTTCCATTCCCTTATAACCGCATCTCATAAAGCTTCCTTCGTGGTATAATTTGGAGTCTGTATTTTGCGATCTACAATTTCCCATATGTTGTCTATGGGATTGTAATTTGGCGATTTAAAACACGTACCTCAATTTAAAACACGTACCTCATTGGATGGTAACCACTCGGTTTAGGGTACTTTTTGTGCTGCAATCTCCAAACGAAATACATCCTCAGCGTATGGATGTATTTTATGCTATCAATTGAGCGCATACCTTGCCCTGAAAAACAGCCTCACACCATAATATTGCCAATGCCAAACTTAACTGTTCCCCCTCGGGACGTCCTTCATATGTTGTATTTGGATGCATCCGAAAGCTATTCTCTTTCAGTCTCGACCAATCTAATTTAAGCGAAATTCACCTAAATTAATTAAATCCTTGTACGATTCTAACAAAACACATTCGTTAGTTTTTGAAATTCATTCTAGTTCAAGTTTTAGTTAAATTTTATCACCAACATTTATTCAATTTAAGATTTTCAACGAATGTTATTAATAAATTTGTTATTAATAAAGTGCTTTTGTACGTCATATTCCAAATAATTAAAACATGTACGTCATAAAATATAATGATGGACAATGAAACGAAAGTAAAACTAATCATTTGATCAAAACTTCATAAGAATTAATGTTAATGTTTTAACACTTAATGACTTAAAACTATTTAATCATTGTTAAAATAAAAACCACAAGAAATAATCATGACAATGATAATGGTATTAAATACAATTAAAACAATAAAACCAAGACCTTTCAATTGAAGATTGCACCTGACAGTAATTAGGGTCACACGAGCCACTCAAAAGTACATAATTGTAATTAATTAAATTTTTATTCATTTGCCCACAAGCAGCATCTATGCCTGTCATAAAACACTTAGAAGGACGTTAATAAATTGTTTCGCTCTCAAAATAAGATTACGATCGAAATACGAAGAAAATTTCGTGATTCCTTTAATGTTAATTAAATATATTGATACAATTTTGAGTCTTTCCAATTGTCTCTGATGGGAATCGAACCGCAACCCTCAGATTAATATTCCAGCACACAATCGTCTAGTTTATCGGGGCATTCAAATTAATGGATTTCATTTATAATACAATTGGAAATAGGCCAAGTAGTGGCTGATATGCAGTGGTCGTCCCTCATAACCAGCAGGTCCCGAACATGATCGGTTATTTTCCTGTAAACAATACGAATGTCAACGAAGTTCATAACAATTTTAAACAGATCAGATTTAGATATTGTCCTCGTACAAACAGTTGCATTAAAACTTAAATAAAGTTATGTCTGAACTCTGAACTGTGATTCTTGTTCCACTAGTATTCAAATATTTTCGCATTCAACACACTGTTTCATTGACCTATGGCACAAGTTTATTTTCAAAACACGTTTATCAATTCAGATAATATTCAATCTGATAACATGATAATGACGTTTGATGGCTACTGATGATGATCATGATGATGATGATGCTACCCTTAAATCATTATGTTTTAGAAACTTTAATGATGTTTGTCGTAACTATTTTTATCAAGACATCAATATGCAGATAAATTTTTATTTATTTTTAGCATGAATAAATATATCTATTGGAAAAACAAAAACAATAAGCCATAAATGACAAAAAACAAGAGAGAAAAAATGTAGATATAAATTGCAAAGAAAAAGACAAACACATTTTATAAGAATAACTAAATAGCGATATTTTTTTTTATTACTATTTTATAAACAAATAAACAAGTCGAACATTAAGTTATTGAAAATCATAATGATGAAAAATAATCATGTTGATGATGGTCAAGGTAAAAAAAATATACGTAAAAGTTTAATAAGAATTTTTGTTATTGAAGGGCAACAATAATACAATTATATAAACAATTTTATTAAATTTTCTTCTTAAAATAAGGAATATTTTCAAAATTTCCCTTAAAAGGAAATTTTAGTATCAAGAAATATTTAAAGAATTTTACCAAATTATATTTTAATTTAAAAATTTAATTGGTAAAATTTTATAATTTTTAGAAATTTTATATTAGAAAAAATTTCCCTTATAGGTAATTTATTTTATTAAGGGATATTTTGAAAAATTGTCTCAAATTTAATTTTAAGTTGAATATTTAAATACAAAACTTTTAAAATTTTTGAAAATGTTGTTTTAGAAAAAATTTCCCTTGAAGGGAAATTTTAGTATCAAGGAATATTTAAAAAATTTTTCTAATTTACATTTAAAATTATAAATTTAACTACAAAAATTTTAAAATTTTTCGAAATATTGTTATAGAAAAAATTTCCCTTGAAGGGAATTTTTTTTCGAAATGGGATATTTTAAAATTTTTTTTAAATTTTTATTTAGCATGCAAATCTACACATAAACAAATCAAAATATTTCATTAGTTTCTTGTAAATAAAATTTCCCTTGAAGGGAAATTTTAGTATCAAGGGATATTTAAAAAATTTTACTAAATTACATATTAAATTCAAAATTTAATTACAAAAATTTTAAAATTTTTCAAAATATTGTTATAGAAAAAATTTCCCTTGAAGGGAATTTTTTTTCGAAATGGGATATTTTCAAAATTTTTTAAAATTTTTATTTAGCATGCAAATCTACACATAAACAAATCAAAATATTTCATTAGTTTCTTGTAAATAAAATTTCCCTTGAAAGGAAATTTTAGTATCAAGGGATATTTAAAGAATTTTAGCAAATTAATTTTTAACTCAAAAATTTAACTACAAAAATTTTAAAATTTTTCAAAATATTGTTATAGAAAAAATTTCCCTTGAAGGGAATTTTTTTAAAAAAGGGATATTTTCAAATTTTTTTTAAAATTGTTATTTAGCATGCAAACTTACACAAAAGCAAATAAAAATATTTCATTAATTTCTTCGAAATAAAATTTCCCTTGAAGGGAAATTTTAGTATCAAGGGATATTTAAAGAAATTTACCAAATTAATTTTTAACTTAGAAATTTAACTACAAAAATTTTAAAATTTTTCGAAATATTGTTATAGAAAAAATTTCCCCTGAAGGTATTTTTTTAAAAAAGGGATATTTTCAAAATTTTTTAAAATTTTTATTTAGCATGTAAATCTACACATAAACAAATAAAAATATTTCATTAAAATTCATATTAATAAAATTTCCCTTGAAGGGAAATTTTAGTATCAAGGGATATTTAAAGAATTTTACCAAATTAATTTTTAACTTAAAAATTTAACTACAAACATTTTAAAATTTTTCGAAATATTGTTAGAAAAAATTTCCCCTGAAGGTATTTTTTTTAAAAAAGGGATATTTTCAAAATTTTTTAAAATTTTTATTTAGCATGTAAATCTACACATAAACAAATAAAAATATTTCATTAGTTTCTTGTAAATAAAATTTCCTTTGAAGGGATATTTTTTATAAAGGGATATTTAAAAAAAATATTTTAAATTTCGTTTTAAGTTAAATATTTAAATATAAAACTTTTATAATTTTTTTAAATATTCCTGTAAAAAAAATTTCCCTTGGAGGGATTTTTTTTCAAAGAGAGATATTTTAAAATATTTTGTTAATTTTTATTTAGCATACAAACTTACTTATAAAAATATTTCATTAATTTCATCTAAATAAAATTTCCCTTGAAGGGAATTTTTTTTCAAAATGGGATATTTTCAAAATTTGTTTAAATTTTTATTTAGTATACAAACTTACACACAAAAAATACAAATATTTCATAATTTCATCTAAATAAAATTTCCCTTGAGAGAATTTTTTTTTATAAAGGGATATTTTTCAAAATTTTCTCAAATTTCATTTTAAGTTGAATATTTGTATACAAAAACTTCGTAAATTGTTTAAATATTACTGTAGAAAAAATTTCTCTTTAAGGGAATTTTTTTTAAAAATTTTTGAAATTCGTATTTAGCATATAAACTTACACAAAAACATATACAAATATTTCATCAATTTCTTCTAAATAAAATTAGCTTTTAAGGGATATTTTTGAAAATCTTCTCAAATTTCTTTTTAATTTAAAAATTTAATTGCTAAAATTTTATAATTTTTCGAATCTTACATTAAAAAAAATTTCCATTGAAGGGATTTTTTTTTTCGAAATGGGATATTTTCAAAAGTTGTTAAAATTTTTATTTAGCATACAATCCTACATATAAACAAATAAAAATGATTCATTAATTTCTTCTAAATAAAATTTCCATTGAAGGGAATTTATTTATTAGGGGATATTTTGAAAATTTTCTGAGATAAAATTTCAATTTGAATATTTAAATACAAAACTTTTGTAATTTTTTTAATTTTCCAGTAGAAAAAATTTCACTTTAAGGAATTTTTTTTTTCGAAAAGGGATATTTACAAAATTTGGTATATTTGCATTAATTTCTTCTAAATAAAATTTAACTTGAAGGAAATTTTGAAAATTTTCTCAAATTTAATTTGAAGTTGAACACTTAAATACAAAACATTTGAGAGTTGTTTAAATATTTCTGTAGAAAAAAATTTTTAAATGAATTTTTTTTTTCAAAAAGGGATATTTTCAAATTTTGTTTAAATTTTTATTTAGCACATGAACTTGTCATTAAAATATAAAATTATTATCAAAAATTTCGTTTAAATATATTGTTTTTTTTCCTTAGAAATTGAATTACGCAACTTTTCATTTTATTACTTTCCATTTTAAACCCAATTAAATGAATTATTTTCATTTTATATTCTATTTACTTAGTAATTCAAATGGCAATAAAAGAAATAATAATATTGTTACATTTAAGATTTTTTGTAATAATAATAATTTGTTTTTGTATTTCTAAGAAATCTGATTTAATTTACTTTTATGTACTTCATTCTACTCGCACACACATTTTCGATTATTGATTATTCTATTAAATATTATCCTTGAACTGTAGTAGTTCGGTTTTGAAATAGTCCTTGTCTAATGTTTAAAAGGGATATGAAATGGTAATAGTTATTGTAAGTATTGTTTCAACTTGTGGTTTTACTCAACACTTTAATGGCATCTAAAAATAATAACGATTTTTCTATTTTTGAAAGCTTTTTTCTCTTTTAGTTGGTTTTATAGTTTAGTGGGCCTGGCCTGTGGTGAAAGACGCAGGAACTATTTACTTACGAAGTAAACTTTGTCGTTAAATATTGTTTCGGAATAATTGTGATTGGTTAATAAGAGTCATAAGTGTGTGATGCAGGTAAATGTAGTTGTCAATAAACAATTAAGTCGTTTACAAATATTCGTACAATAATGTAACGAAAAAGTTGTAGTTTGTGGTGTGCTGCACAGAAATTTATTGAACTTTGTGGAAATAATTAGAAATTTTGGAAAATTACCACTTTTATATAGAATATGTTTGTTAAACTAGAAGGTTCAATAAACCTTTTTACCACAAATATTTAGGTAGTTTATCAAACAGTTCCAACAAATGAGCCAAATTTGATTCAGCCTAACAAACTGCTTTAAGGACTCAAATGTTATAAAACTATTGTTATATCCTGATGGGAATTCAAAATGAAATTTATCAGCCTGATGGCTGAAAAAATAGAGGTAGTCCCCGATTTTGGCTTATACTGCTTATATTTATGTGTGTGAAGATAAATTTAAATTTAACAAGTAAGACAGCTATATTCAGCTGTGCCGAATCTTATATACCCTTCACCAAATTATACTTCAAAATATTTTTTTTTAATATTTTTAGGTAAACAAAATTAAATTTTTTTTTTCCAAATTGTTTTTTAATTTTTTTGAAAAAGTTTTTTTTCAAATTTTTTTTAAAAAAAGAATTTATGACAAAAAAATTTTTTCATGAAAAAAATTCGGGTTAAAAAATATTTTCCCGATTTTGACCTATTGTAGGTCCAACTTACTATAGCCTTATATACATCGTTGCAATGGAATTTGAAATATCTATCATTAGATATTCATATTGTCTATATTAATGACTTAGTAATCCAGATATAGATCAAAAATGGGCCAAAAATCGAGGTTGTTCCGGTTTTTTCCTTATATCTCAGCCATTTGAGGGCCGATTATGTCGATTTTAAATAGCAACCGGGCCGGAAGAATTCTCGGGCTACGGAAAGTTGATTTCAACATAAAGACGGACATGGCTATATCGACTTCGCTATCTATAACGACCCAGAATATATATACTTTGTGGGGTCCCAAATGAAAAATGTAGAAATTACAAACGGAATGACAAACTTATATATACCCTTCTCACGAAGGTGAAGGGTATAAAAACAAATTTATTGCAATCCTGACATTAAGATCGGTTCAAATATCCCTCTATTATTTCAAATCAATCAAAAAAGATAAGGGGTATATTGATATGTATCATTCCGTTTGTAACACATCAAAATATTTTAACCTTTTCCAAACGTTTCTTTTAAATTTCCTTTAAATAAACCGGATACTTTTAATTGCAAATAAAAGCCTGTTTAGTAGTTTGAAAATGGTAACAACTCTTTATTTATTTAAAACTAGTTGACCGCCCGGCTTCGGCCGGTAGCATTTACTAATGTTAGTTCTTCAAGTTTCTCCAAGCCACGCACACCAGCCTGTTCTTATTTATTTGCAAATAAAATATCTAAATTTGTACTGCATACATTAGGGAGCTTTTTTATAACAGTTGACTGGACTCAAAAAAAAAATTTCAGAGTTTTACCCGAAATTTTTGAATTTTTTTTCTTAACAACCATCTCCTGAAAATTTCGAATCGAATAAAAAAAAATCAGCCAAATCGCTCCAGCCGTTCTCAAGTGATGCCATTACATACATGGACCATTTAATTTTTTGTATATAGATGTACAACAACAGAATTAAATAGTCACTCAATTTTTTTTTATACACGTTTATAAATTCGCAGAAATACAGACACACTTTATAATGTACACGAATTCACTTGAAAAACACAGCACACTTTAAGGCACTCAGTTGATGTTTATTCGAAAAGCGTCTCTGATAAACTCACTAACGACTGCAACATCTGCACTGTAGATTGCTCTTTAACTGTCAAAGCTCGTATATTCTAGAGCTTTCTAATACATACGCCATCTGTGGTGTACTTTCTACAATGTTCTTTAACTGAATATTCGAATTCGAATATACGGTCGAAGCAAACAGCGTTGCCATACTTACGATCAATGTTAAACTGAAAGATTTTATTCAATGATAATAATGCCCACAGATATGTTACAGTTTGAGAGGCACTGCTATTTGAAAGCATTATGCAACTTTTAAATCAGCCGTTAAAATCGTTATATTTGAATTCAAGTACAATTTCGTAACAATATTTAACGCAGACCCATATATAAGAAAATATATTGTGATTCCTTATGGAATTCTAAGACGATCTAGCTATGTGCGTTTGCCTGTTTGTTGATGTTGTCACTCACTCAAATCAGTAAATTTAAAGCTTATTAACGTATGGGGTCAAAGGTAAAATTTTGAAATATTTTATAATAAAATCTTAATTAACATAAAAAGTGGACTTGGCACGTTTTGATACTAAGCTAATAACATAGATATTTAAATATCTACCCTGAGGTTAAAAGCAGTGTTATTTCAAAACACAAAATTTCACTTTACATCCCTGAATGGAATATCAATTTACAGTGAATGTCCGGCAATTCATTCAAATAAGAAAAGTTAATTTCATGCACTGGTTACTGGTTATAAGGCAGAGAATTTAACTTTTTTGTTAAAGATATTTTCGTTTAGCAACATCTTTCGTTATCATTTCCCTTGCCAGTACAACTGGGCTACGCATCCATCATCAATGTTCTCATGCTCTCAATTGATTTGTACAATACAATCATTTTATTTATTTATTGGTTTTGTAATAATTGTAGCTCAAATAGAAATATGTTTGTATTTAAAACAAAAAAAAAACAAAAAAAAAACCATTAACCAGAACAAATGAAACCCGCTGCAAAGACATACATAACTATTTACATAAATATTTTTGATACAAAAATCTGTTTAGCGAAAAAGCTGAAAAAATAGCAACAAATTTATTTAACAAACTACTGGTTAAACTGATATCCATAATGTGTTTGTGTGAGTGTAATTTTCTTAAAGATAACTCAGCAAACATTTAGGTTTGACCAAGATTTGAAAATCAAACACTAGAGATCAAATACTAAAAAGAGCGTTTTTCAAAAAAATTTCTCTCAAATTAACCTTAAATCCATCTCCAATTATATTCAAAATGTGAACTTTAAATCAGTTCACAGTTCACATCAGAGCGGAAACTCGGAAAAAACTCAAACAAAAAAATTAATCAAAAAAGTGTTGTTTTTGTTTTCACATAGTTTTTTTTTACAAATACATTCTCAACACTTAGGTTTTTGACAACTGAGTTAGGCCTTTGACAGGAGAGTTTCCGCTCTATGTGTTTTCTCTATGGTTTGAGATACCTTGGAGAATTTTATTTGATATCTATTTGAAATAGAGAGTATATACTTATTTTCTAACA
Source organism: Calliphora vicina (assembly GCF_958450345.1). Classification (NCBI taxonomy): domain Eukaryota; kingdom Metazoa; phylum Arthropoda; class Insecta; order Diptera; family Calliphoridae; genus Calliphora; species Calliphora vicina. The sequence goes on along the minus strand of NC_088784.1, from coordinate 95,111,479 downwards.
TTTAAAATTGTGTTTGTTGGGTTTATAAAACTACTAAAATATACATTTGACTCTACCAGTTTAGATACACACACACACACACAGATACTCGTATCTAAGTATCTACATTTGTCTAAATGTATGTTAATATATTTGTTTATTATTTTGTTTTTATTATCGATTTGTTTTGTATGATCAATGTTTGAATGACATCATCGCCAACACTGTCATTATCATTTATTTACCATACATTCGTATGTCTGAATGATTGGGAGAGATTGTTTTTTGTTTTTTTGTTTTAACAAAACGGTAACAGTAATTTAATTATCTGCAGTTTACAAGCTTATCTCGTTCAATTGAGTTTCCAAAGAAATTTGTGTGTAGTATTTACTAATGTTAATGTTTAATTAAGAGTACAATAGAATATCTCTAGGAATGTTGTAGGAATATCATTCAAAAGAGTGTTATAAATATGGCATAAAAAATACATTTTGCAAATGCTTTAATACTAAACCAGTTGCTGAGCAGCTGACCAGGTCAAAGGTGAAAATTTTAAATATTTCTGACCTTTTTTGAAAATAAAGCGAATAATTTTGTAGTTTTTTTTAAGGATTTTGATGGAACTTGAAAAATAGAAAAACTTTAGAACTTTTTATTACAAATTAAGACTCAATTTCCAATTTGAGTTTAACTTTCTCTTAGAAATTCACCCAGACTTAAAAATGCGGGATTTACAATAGATGGTGTATTTTTTTAACGCGGTTTTTGTCTTTAATAAATTATATGTCATTTTGAAGGATACATATCATAGCGTTATATGCGGGAAGTTTTGCTTTACTTCTTTAATTTGAAAAAAAAATGTGCCGCTGAAGCACACCGCTCAGCTCACCAAAGCTTATAGTGAATGTGTTCCATTGGTTTCAATGTGCGAAAGATGGTTTGTGCGGTTGAGAAGTGGTGATTTTGACACGGAAGATTTGTAGAATATCGCCAAGGCCAGCCAAAAATGTTTGAAGACCAAGAATTGAAGACATTACTCCATGAAGATTATTGTCAAACTTAGTAAGAGCTTGCAAAACCATTGGGAGCTACTCAAGCCGCAATTTCAAAACGTTTGCGAGCTGCAGGATTCGTCCAAAAGCAACAAGATATAAAAGCCGATTTTCCATGTCCGAAACGATGCTTGAACGCTATGAAAGAAAATCATTTTTGGACCAAATCATTACTAGCGATGAAAAATGGATCCATTACGATAACCCGAAGCGTAAAATATCGTAATTGAAGCCCGGTCAACTAGACGAATCGACACAAAAGCCAAATATCCATGGCGCTAAGGTAATTCTCTTTATTTGGTGGAAGCAAAAGGGTCCTATCTATTATGAGCTGCGCTCGACCACAAGTTGCAATAGATCCTTATTCAGTCATACTTTAGTTTCAATCGTTGGTCTTTATTGAATCATATTTAAGCTTCATTCATAGGTCTTTATTCAGCCATATTTTAACTTCAGTCGTAGGTCTTGATTCAGTTATATTTAAGCTTCAATCGTAGGTCTTTATTGTTTCAAATATCAACTTCTATCGTATGTCTTTATTTAGTCATATTTTAGCTTCAATCCAAGGGTTTATGAAGTCCAATTTTAGCTTCAATCCTAGTCTTTATTCATTCATATTTCAGCTTCAATCATTGGTCTTTATTGAGTCATATTTAAGCTTCATTCGTAGGTTTTATTGAGTCATATTTAAGCTTCAATCATAGGTCTTTATTCAAGCATATTTTAGCTTCAATCGGAAGTCTTTATACAGTCATATTTTAGCTTCAATCATTGGTCTTTATTGAGTCATATTTAGGCTTCAATCATAGGTCTTTATACAGTCAGAATTTAGCAACAATCGTAGGTCTTCATAAGGGCATACTTTAGCTTCAATAATTGGTTATTATTCTGACATATTTTAGCTTCAATTATTAGTCTTTATTGAATCATATTTAATCTTCAATCGTAGCTCTTTATTCAGTCAAATTTCAGCTTCAATCATTGGTTTTTATTCAGTCATATTTAGGCTTCAATCATAGGTCTTTATACAGACATCAACCGTAGGTCTTTATAAAGCCATATTTTAGCTTCAATAATTGGTTATTATTCTGTCATATTTTAGCTTCAATTATTGGTCTTTATTGAATCATATTTAAGCTTCAATCGTAGGTCTTTATTCAATCATATTTCAGCTTCAATAATTGGTCTTTATTGAGTCATATTTAAGCTTCATTCATAGGTTTTATTGAGTCATAGTTAAGGTTCAATCGGAGTTCTTTATACTGTCATATTTTAGCTTCAGTCATTGGTCTTTATTCAGTCATATTTAGGCTTCAATCATAGGTGTTTATACAGTCAGACTTTAGCAAAAATCGTAGGTCTTTATTCAGTCATACTTTAGCTTCAATAATTGATTATTATTCTGTCATATTTTAGCTTCAATTATTGATCTTTATTGAATCATATTTTAGATTCAATCATTGGTCTTTATTGAGTCATATTTAAGCTTCAATCATTAGTCTTTATTCAGTCATATTTAGGCTTCAATCGTAGGTCTTTATACAGTCAGACTTTATTGAGTCATATTTAAGCTTCAATCGCTGACCTTTATTGAGTCATATTTTAGCTTCAATCGTAGGTATTTATTTTATATTTCATATTTATTCAGTCATATTTCAGCTTCAATAGTAGTAGGTCTTTATTCATTCATATTTTAATTTCAATAATTTAGAATGCAGTGGTTGGGATTAGAGTATCCAAAACCGAAACCGAAAACTGGTCAACCGGTTTTTCCATCTTTGTAAACTCCACTGGTTTCGGTTTTTTTTAACTTTTGGGTTTTTTTGACAAACCGGTTTTTGTTCATTCAAACATATTTATGAAAAACTTTGATACCATTTTTTTTAAAATATTGATTTATTTTATAGATAATTGTAGCATTTGACAACATTTCGTAAAAGATATTGCATAAAGAATTCAAAAATGCTAAATTTCCATTAAATAAAAATTTACTATAAACCGGTTAACCGGTTTTTTTGAAGACAAAAACCGAAACCGCTTAACCGGTTTTTTTAAAAGACAATAATCGAAACCGGTTTTTTCAAAAACACACTTTTTCGTTTAAACCGGAAACCGGTTTTTTAAATTTTGCCGGTTTTTTGGAAACTCTAGTCGGGATGTTTTGCCTCTCCCGCTTTATGGGCCAGACCATGCTCCGTCCCACTACTATTTGTTTCGATCTATGCAGAACGTTAAAATATTATCCGTTCTTTTGGTTGGGAAAGCATTTGTTGTCAGGAAGATGGGAAAAGATCATAGCTAACTAAGACCAGTAAATAAATTTATATTGTACAAATCTAAACATTTGAAAAAATCTTGTATAGTTTAGTCATAGACTTAACACTTTTTTTAAATGATTTTAGTTCGTTTTTGCAACTCCTAAAAAATTTATAAAAAGCGACTTAGAACTTTTGCACAATAAGCTATGTATCTGATGTGTTACAGTTGTGAAAATCTCAGCACTGAGCCATCATGAACTCACAGGAGTACTGTATTTTTATCCACTTGTCACTTCAGACAGTTCTGGGGTTCTATTGTCTTTCTTTTTTTTGACTTAATGTCAAACAGTTAACCTAAATTAAATTAAAATTAAAAATTACAAGAAATATGAGAAAATCGAACAACTTAATTTGTGTATTGTGGAAATATTTTAAAGAGTTATTATACTCCTTAAAATTACGCGCTATGTGACTAATGCAGGCACGAATCCAAGGGAATTTCCTTTCCCCCATAAACAAGTAAGAGCGCTATATTCGGCTGTGCCAAATCTTATATACCCTTCACCAAATTTTACATAAAAATATATTTTTTTTTAAATATTATTATTTAAACAAAATTATTCTTTTTTTAATTATTTTAAATTTTTTTTTTATTTTTTTATAAAAATTTTTTTTACAAATATTTTTTTAATTTTTAAAAAAAAAATTTTGAAAAGAAATTTACGATGAAAAAAAATTTTTAGTTGAAGAAAAATTTGGGTTAAACAAAATTTTAAGAAATAACATCTCAAAATGAAGTAAAATTTTATTTTGGTTTAAAATATCTACTTTGGGGCACACTTAATGTATAACTTTGGGTTAACACGTGATACATTTTGTTGTTGTTAATCATACTATCACAAATGTGTAGTGGTTATTATTCATACATAATGTTCTTTCATAATGTGTAGATACAATTCGTTAGCTTAGTGTGCAAACCTGCTAAGTCTACTTTTTTTGAGAAAAATTTAGATGTTTATTTAAAACATTGAAATAAAAGAAATACACTGTTGGCAAAAGTATATAAGTTTTTTGTTTTGTTTTCTTGCATGGAAAATCTGAAATAAATTGAAAATAATGTTTGAAATTATAATTATTTTAATAAATAATCTAGATGCCCTATTTGTTATGTTGGAAAGGGGGAAATTTAATTTTTCCTAATAATTGATGTAAACTGATTACATTTTGTTTCAAATTTTATTTAATATGTTTGACAAATTAATCTAGGAATAGAAAAATAACAAAAGAAAATGTCAAAATTGTTGTGGTTTAAAAAAAGAGTGACAAATATATTTCACACTCGTTGCCTATTGAAAATTTTATTTTTTCTCTCGCTCTACAAACCCCAACCATTGAAAACTTTTTTGACAACTGTCATTTGTTGCATATCTGTAATAATCTGTGTTAATCTATTTGGCAATTAAGGCATTCAATTCTTGTTTTTTTATAATTTGTTTATTTACTTGTGTATTGTCTGTTTGTTTTAATATATTTTTCGGTTTTTTTTCTGCTTGTCATTCATTCATTTAATTACTTGTACGACATGCCATCATAACAAAGTCACGTGGGCATGTGAATTATTTTACTAAATAGCAAGAAATATTTAATAATAAAATTAAAAAGAAATTTATTGTTTTTTTTTGTGTTTTTGCAATTTATGGAATACAAACATATCGCTCTTTTGCTGCAACAACGTCATAATTCAAAAAAGTCGTTTCAAGAAAAACGGCTTTGAATGAAAAATTTATGACATTTTACTATTTCTTAAATAAATTTTCAACAAATCATGCGATTTCAGAAATAAAACCTGATTTAAATAGCAGATATTAATACCTTTCTAATATGTATTTAACACAAATTTTTACTTTTCAAATATACGAGAAAACATATATTTCAATTTTGACGTTTACAACAAAAAAAAAATACTCTCCTACAAAAATATAAATGACTTTTTTTAAAACTAATAAAACTATATGAAAGACTAAAGAACGGCGCATATTTTGTATTACTCAGTTCAAAACACCCGGATTTTGAGTTATGAGGGCAAAATCGAGGTTGTCTCGGTTTTTTCGTTATATCTCAGCCATTTGTTGCCCGATATTGACGATTTTAAATAGTAACCGAGCCATAAGAATTCCCGATATATTGATATATGAATCATGTATGTAAGTTATTTGGGGCTACGGAAAATTGATTTCAAAAGAATTGCTCATATTTTGAGGCTAAGAACGAATCAAGCCTATATTGGATACTCTGACCCAAACTGAAGCGTATCCCAGAGAGAGCGTTCTGAATCGATCGAAACAAAAAGTGGTCTGACGTGGCAGGGTCTCGTGTATACTGTTACGAAATTGTACTTGAATTCAAATATAACGATTTTAACGACTGATTTAAAAGTAGCATAATGCTTTCAAATAGCAGTGCTGTAATAGGAAACTGTAACATATCTGTGGGCATTATTAACATTGAATAAAAGCTTTCAGTTGACCATTGATCGTAAGTATGGTAACGCTGTTTGCTGCGACCGTATATTCGAATTCGAATATTCAGTTAAAGAACATTGTAGAAAGTACACCACAGATGGCGTATGTATTAGAAAGCTCTTTAGCTGTCGGACTTTGACAGCTAAAGAGCAAACTAGAGTGCAGATGGCAGTGTTATAAATAGTGGCAGAGGTTGCAGATTTGCAATCAAAAGTATCCGGTTTATTTAAAGGAAATAAACCAACGTTTTGAAAAGGTTAAAACGTAGCAATACTTTTAACAGGTATCGCAACAAGTGGCCGAGTGTTGTCATGATAGAATATTACAATTTCATGCCTGACCGAATATTCTGGTCGTTTATCGACCAATGCTCGCTTCAAACGAATCATAGTCTGGTAAAATTTCAGCAACTCATAATACATATGACCTTTTTACTCCCACCAAATACAAAGAATTACCTTAGCGCCATGAATATTTGGTTTTGGTGTTGATTCCGCTGGTTAGCCGGGCTTCACATACGATCCATTTTTCATCGTAAGTAATGATTCGGTGCAACAATTATATTCTTTTCATTCAACATCATTTTTGAAATTGCTCCTTGAGTAGCTCGCAATGATTTTGCAAGCTCTTGTTGAGTTTGACAATAATCTTCATGGAATTCTTGGTCTTCAAACTTTTTTGGCTGGCCTTATCAAATAACGTACATGCATGATTCATAACTCAATATATCCCCTATAGACCCGGCTCGGTTGCTATTTAAAATCGAGAAAATCGGCCAACAAATGGCTGAGACATAAGGGACAACCTCGATTTTTATACCCTTCACCTTCGTGAGAAGGGTATATATAAGTTTGTCATTCCGTTTGTAATTTCTACATTTTTCATTTCCGACCCTATAAAGTATATATATTCTGGATCCTTATAGATAGCGGAGTCGATTAAGCCATGTCCGCCTGTCTGTCCGTCTGTCTGTTGAAATCAATTTTCTGAAGACTCCAGATATCTTCGGGATCCAAATCTTCTATAATTCTGTCAGACATGCTTTCGAGAATTTTGCTATTTAAAATCTGCAAAATCGGTCCATAAATAACGGAGATATGAGCAAAAAACCGGGACAACCTCGATTTTTGACCTATTTTTGATCTATATATGGATTACTAAGTCATTAATATAGACAATATGGATATCTAATGATAGATATTTCAAAGTCCATTGCAATGATGTAGATAAGGCTATAGTAAGTTGGACCTACAATGGGTCAAAATCGGGAAAAATATTTTTTAACCCGAATTTTTTTTTCATCAAAAAATTTTTTTTGTCATAAATTTGTCTTCCAAAAAAAAAAAATTAAAAACTAAAAAAAATTTAAAAAAATTTGTAAAAAACTTTTTTTAAAAAATTAAAAAACAATTTAAAAAAAATAAATTTTGAAAAACAATTAATAAAAAATTAAATTTTGTTTACCTAAAAATATTTAAAAAAATTTATTTTAAAGTATAATTTGGTGAAGGGTATAAAAGATTCGGCACAGCCGAATATAGCTCTCTTACTTGTTTTATATATTGTTTATCTTTATCTGGATTATTAAGTCATTAATATAGACAATATATATCTATTGATAGAAATTTCAAAGACTTTTGCAGTGGCGAATCTAAGGCCATAGTAAGTCGGGTCAACAATCGGTCAAAATCGGGAAACATATTTTAAACGTTTAAAAATAAGTCAAGCACGATAGAGCTTTAATCAGGAATTGTTGGTAATGAAAATTAGTCTGTTGAAGATTTCCTAGAGGAAAGTATGAAATATTTTCTGTAGATAATAAAATAATTTCATTAAAATTTTTTAAATTCAGTTTAAATATGATGTGAATAGTTTACAATTTAACATTTGTTTATGTTTAAACTTCACTTTAATTTGTTTTGCATAAAAACAAATTATAATTGATCCACCATTTGATTTGATATATGTATATACATTAGGATGGCCTCAGAAAAATTGTGCATGAAAACTTAAGTCATTCTATGATAATATATCTTAAAATATTCGTCCTGAACTGATTTGATGAACTGGATCAAAGGAAAAAAGTGTTCTTCTTAAAGACTTTTATGATATTATTCATATTTCTCGAAAAGCAAATATATTCAATTTTGGTATCACATGAAAGGTCTTTGAAAGGAGCTTTCAAATGCCGTCTCATATATACGGGGCCAACCTAATTTACATACAGATTCCGTTATTATTGCACAACAATTTATATTTGAAATTTTAATTGCCTTAACGCACTGCTTGTTAATAAATGCATACATTAAGTTTGTTTTTCCAAAAAATTCACTATTTCATGACTCAATTTGTTGCACAATGTTGGCATTGTAGCATGTTAATTTTGATAATAAATTTTTAATGAAGTCAACTTCACATAAATTTGAATTCATACATAGTATGTAATACAACTTCACACACGTACTACACTGCGTATGAGTTATGTGCAATTTATTAAATGCGAAATTATAACGTATACGTTTGATAAAATAACTTGGCAAATAATTAATATTACTTATACGCAAAAGTACACTCAGAGGAGGAAAATCAAAAAATTTGGAGAATATTAGGTACATACAATACATACCTACATAAGCATGCTAAAACTGTTCAAAAAGTTCAAAATTTAAAGAACAAATTCTTAAAATATGTTTATTTTTTAATTTTGAAATAATAGTAAAAATACAACTTTTTTTTAAAAAAGTTGAATTCATTACATTTCTGTAGTAAATTTGTTACTACTTTTTAACAAAAAGTACTAATTTTTATAAATTTTATAGTAGAATTTATTAATTATGTAAAAGTAATTGAAAAAACATGTTAATTTTTTAATTTTAAAATAGTAGTAGAAATACTACTTATTTAAATAAGTATTGAATTCATTAATTTTCTGTATTAAATGTGATTAAAAAATTCTATATTTAAGAAAATTATAATTTTTTCAATAAATTTTGCAAAAAGTAGTAAATTTGTTACTACTTTTTAACAAAAAGTACTAATTTTTATAAATTTTGTCATGAAATTTATTTATTATGTAAAATTAATTTAAAAAACCTGTTTATTTTTTAATTTTAAAATAGTAGTAGAAATACTACTTTTTTAAAAAGGTATTGAATTCATTCCTTTTCTGTATTAAATATGATTAATAAAAATTGTAAGTTTAAGGAAATTATATTTTTTCCACACAATTTGCAAAAAGAACTAAATTTTTTACTACCTTTTAACAAAAAGTACTAATTTTTATAAATTTTGTAGTAGAATATATTAATTATGCAAAAGTAATTGAAAAAACATGTTTATTTTTTAATTTTAAAATAGTAGTAGAAATACTACTTTTTTAAAAATGTATTGTATTCATTCCTTTTTTGTATTAAATATTATTAAACAAAATTCTATGTTTAAGGAAATTATAATTTTTCCACACATTTTGCTCAAACTAGTGAATTTGTTACTACTTTTTAACAAAAAGTTTTAATTTTTATAAATTTTGTCATGAAATGTATTTATTATGTAAAAGTAATTGAAAAAACATGTTTATTTTTTTATTTTAAAATAGTAGTAGAAATACTACTTTTTTAAAAATGTATTGTATTCATTCCTTTTTTGTATTAAATATGATTAATAAAAATTCTATCTTTAAGGAAATTATAATTTTTCCACAAATTTAGCAAAAAGTAGTAAATTTGTTACTACCTTTTAACAAAAAGTACTAATTTTTATAAATTTTGTAGTAGAATTTATTAATTATGTAAAAGTAATTGAAAAAACATGTTTATTTTTTAATTTTAAAATAGTAGTAAAAATACAACTTTTTTAAAAAAGTATTAAATTCATTTATTTTCTGTATTAAAAATTATTAAACAAAATTCTATGTTTAAGGAAAATATAACTTTTCCACACATTTTGCTAAAATTAGTGAATTTGTTACTACTTTTTAACAAAAAGTACTAATTTTTATAAATTTTGCAATAAAATTTATTTATTATGTAAAAGTAATAGAAAAACTATATTTATTTTTTAATTTTAAAATAGTAGTAGAAATACTACTTTTTTAAATATGTATTGTATTTATTCCTTTTTTGTATTAAATATGATTATATTTATTATGTTTAAGGAAATTATAGTATTTTCCACACATGTTGCAAAAATACGTAAATTTGTTACTACGTTTTAACAAAAAGTACCAATTTTTATAAATTTTTGCATTTTTTTGCATATGTTTATTGTTTAATTTTAAAATAGTACTTAAAAATACTACTTTTTCCAAAAAGTACTAAAATCATAACTTTTTTGTATAGAATATTTTTAGCTAAGATTTGAGCTTTTAGGAAAGAATTTTTTTCATTAACATTTTCCACAAAGTTGTAAATTAGCTACTACTTTCTAAAAAAAACTAGTATTTTTTTTTAATATTTTTAATGATATTTACCTAATATGTAAGACGAATTAAAAAAATATGTTTATTTTTTAATTTTGAAATAGTAGTAAAAATACTACTTTTTTAAAAAAGTATTGAATTCATCACATTTCTGTATTAAATAAATATTTTATGTTTAAGAAAAATATAATTTTTTCCACAAATTTAGCAAAAAGAAATAAAATTGTTACTACTTTTTAACAAAAATTACTAATTTTTATAAATTTTATTATGGAATTTATTTATTATGTAAAAGTATTGGAAAAAAACAGGTTTATTTTTTAATTTTAAAATAGTAGTAGAAATACTACCTTTTTAAAAAATATTGAATTCATTAATTTTCTGTATTAAATGTGATTAAAAAATTCTATATTTAAGAAAATTATAATTTTTTCAATCAATTTTGCAAAAAGTAGTAAATTTGTTACTACTTTTTAACAAAAAGTACTAATTTTTATAAATTTTGTAGTAGAATTTATTAATTATGTAAAAGTAATTGAAAAAACATGTTTATTTTTTAATTTTCAAATAGTAGTAAAAATACTACTTTCCTTTTCTGATTATTAAAAATTCTTTGTATAAGAAAATTATAATTTTTCCACGCATTTTGCAAAAAGAACTAAATTTTTTACTACTTTTTAACAAAAAGTACTAATTTTAATAAATTTTGTAATGGAATTTATTTATTTTGCAAAAGGAATTGAAAAAACATGTTTATTTTTAAATTTTCAAATAGTAGTAGAAATACTACATTCTTAGAAAGGTATTGAATTTATTACTTTTTTGTATTGAATATGATTAATAAAAATTTTAAGTTTAAGGAAGATATATTTTTTTATACATTTTGTAAATAGTAGTAAATTTGTTACTCATTTTTCTTTAAATTACTAGTCGAGTTGTAAGGGTTTTTAGTGGGAAACGACATTTAAAATTGTCATAAAATTTCATTACACATTTTATTTATGCCAAATTAATAAAAACATGAAATGGTTTTTAGTGTCGTCTATTTTTATACTTACATACATATGTATTTTGCACATGTCTGTAAAGAAAAGAAATGAATTTTAAAATCAAATAAAAAAAATTCCGGAACTAAAACTATTTACGTCTGACCTTTTCATAAACAATTAACCACCATACATACATACACACTTAAATGCAGAAATAAAATTCTCAACTAAAAATAGTACAAAACTTTACATGCATGTCGACATTGTTTGCAAAAGAACAAATTCATTATTTAAAGGATTTTAAAGGGATTTATTATATTTACTTAGCTGGAATTTTAAAATTATGTTAAGACTGAAATTAATAGTTCTTTTAAATTTAAAAAAATCGGAGTCATCGAAATAATTTTTTTTAGATTGGAAATTTCTCTTCATTTCAATGAAGTGTGTTCAAAAAATCTATAATATTTGTCCAACTAATGTAAAACTTTTGTACATGTAAATTTCCCAGAATGCAACAGTAATATAGATGTTATTTTTTTTTGTTACAACACACCTGCTTATCAGATAAAATTTGATTTGATTAATGGACATGTGCCTTCTGTGTATTTGTGTTGCAACAAACAAAAATGAATAAATGCCATTGAAATACGATTACAGAATTTTTAATTACATTTAGTTTGACATTTTTCTCCGTATGCACATACATATTTATATGTAATTGTAATTTTGTTAAAGAATTTTGACTTGAATACCCAAAAAAATCCTTGTTGATCATGTAAAATTCGATATTATTTCACAGTTTTTATAAAACCAAATGTTTTCGGAAGTATGTTTTATATGAGAGTTATTGCCATTTATGTAGTAGAAATACTACTTTTTTAAAATAATTAAATTCATTAGTTTTCTGTATTGAATATGATAAATACAAATTTTATGTTTAAAAATTATAATTTGTCTAAAAATTTTGCAAATAGTACTAAATATGTTACTATTTTTTTTACAAAATGTAGTAATTTTTATAAAATTTATAATAGAAAATAGTTGCTATATAAAAGTAATTGAAAAAGCATCATTATTTTGTAATTAGAAAATAGTAGTAGAAATGCTACTTTTTTAAAATGTATTAAATTAATTAATTTTTGTATAGAATATTATTATTAAAAATTTTATGTTTAAGAAAATTATATATGTTTTATACATTTAGCAAATAGTATTAATATTTCTACTACTTTTTAACAAAAAGTAAATATTTTTGTAAAATTTATAATAGAAGTTAGTCTCTAGATAAAAGTAATTGAGAAAACAGTATTATTTTGTTTTTTTAAAATAGTAGTAGAAATACTACTTTTTTTAAAAGTATTAAATTCATTACTTTTCTGTATTGAATACGATAAATGACATTTTTATGTTTAAATAAAAATTATATAATAATAATTTGTCTAAACATTTTCTAAATAGTAATAAATACTTTTTACAAAAATAAGTAATTTTTATAAAATGTATAATAGAAGTTAGTTAATAGATGAAAATAATTGAGAAAACATCATTATTTTGCAATTTTAAAATAGTAGTAGAAATACTACTTTTTTAAAAAAGTATTAAATTCATTAATTTTTCTAAGAATATTATTCTTAAAAAATTTTTGTTTAAGAAAATTATATATTTTTTTTTATACATTTAGCAAATAGTATTAATATTTCTACTACATTTTAACAAAAAGTAAATATTTTTATAAATTTTATAATAGAAGTTAGTCACTAAATGAAAGTAATTGAGAATACATCATTATTTTGTAATTTGAAAATAGTAGTAGAAATAATACTTTTTTTAAAAAGTATTAAGTTCATTAATTTTCTGTATTGAATATGATTAATAAAAATTGTATGTTTAAAAATTATAATTTGTTTAAACATTTTACAAATAGTAGTAAATATGTTACTAATTTTTTTCCAAAAAGTAGTAATTTTTAAAAAATTTATAATAGAAATTATTTACTAGATGCAAATAATTGCGAAAACATCATTATTTTGTAATTAGAAAATCGTAGTAGAAATACTACTTTTTTAAAATGTATTAAATTCATTAATTTTTGTATAGAATATTATCATATTGTTTTATGTTTAAGAAAATTATATATTTTTTATTCATTTTGAAAATAGTATTAATATTTCTACTACTTTTTAACAAAAAGTAAATATATTTTTAAAATTTATAATCAATTACTATCATTTACTGACTAGCTTCAGTAAATGATAGTAATTGAGAATAAATCATAATTTTGTAATTTGAAAATAGCAGTAGAAATAATACTTTTTTTAAAAAGTATTAAGTTCATTAATTTTTTGTATTTAATATGATTAATAAAAATTTTATGTTTAAAAATGTAATTTGTTTAAACATTTTGCAAATAGTAGTAAATATGTTACTAATTTTTTTCCAAAAAGTAGTAATTTTTATAAAATGTATAATAGAAATTAGTTAATAGATGAAAATAATTGAGAAAACATCATTATTTTGCAATTTTAAAATAGTAGTAGAAATACTACTTTTTAAAAAAGTATTAAATTCATTAATTTTTCTAAGAATATTATTCTTAAAAATTTTTTGTTTAAGATAATTATATATTTTTTTTATACATTTAGCAAATAGTATTAATATTTCTACTACTTTTTATCAAAAAGTAAATATTATTATAAAATTTATAATAGAAGTTAGTCTGTAAATGAAAGTAATTGAGAATACATCATTATTTTGTAATTTGAAAATAGTAGTAGATACTTTTTTAAAAAAGTATTAATTCATTACTTTTCGGTATTGAATATGATTAATAAAAATTGTATGTTTAAGGGAATGAACATTGTTAATATTAGTAAATTTGTTACTACTTTTTAACAAAAAGTACTATTTTTAATAAAATGTGTATTGTAATTTATTTAGTATGTAAAAGTAATTGAAAAACCATGTTTAGTTTTAATTTTAAAAATAGTAGTAGAAACAGTACTTTTTTAAAAACTATTAAATTCATTACTTTTCTGTATTGATTATAATAAATAAGAATTTTATGTTTTAGGAAATGACAATATTTTCTACATATTTTGGTAATAGTAGTAAATTTGTTACTACTTTTTAACAAAAAATAAATATTTTTATATAATTTATAATAGAAGTTAGTCACTAGATAAAAGTAATTGAGAATATCGCATTATTTTGTAATTTGAAAATAGTAGTAGAAATAATACTTTTTTAAAAAGTATTAAATTCATTACTTTTCTGTATTGAATATGATTAATAAAGATTTTATGTTTAGGGCAATGACAATATTTTCTAAAAATTTAGCTAATAGTAGTAAATTTGTTACTACTTTTTATTAAAAAGTACTATTTTTATAAAATTTATATTGTAATTAATTTAGTATGTAAAAGTAATGGGAAAAACTTGTTTAATTCTAATTTTTAAAATAGTAGTAGAAATAATACTTTTTTAATAAAGTACTGAATTTATAACTTTTTTGTATAGAATATGATTAATAAAGATTTTATGTTGAAGGAAATGACAATATTTTCGAAAAATTTTGCTAATAGTAGTAAATTTTTTACTACTTTTTAATAAAAAGTACTATTTTTGATCAAATTTGTATTGTAATTTTTTTAGCATGTAAAAGTTATTGAAAAACCATGTTTAATTTTAATTTTTAAAATAGTAGTAGAAATAGTACTTTTTAATAAAGTACTGAATTCATAACATTTTTGTATAGAATATGATTAATAAAAATTTTATGTTTTAGGAAATGACAATATTTTCTACATATTTTGCTAATAGTATTAAATTTGTTACTACCTTTTAACAAAAAGTAAAATTCCGGCAATTGCCGGGAATAAAAGAAATTGTTGATAGACTCCCAGGAATGATATTAGAAACCCTACTTGTGCTTTAAAACCTTGACTCATCATCGATTTCCTATTTAGTTGTGCGATTCAAAGTTCAGGTTTTCTATATTGCAATTGTTTTGTAAAAGTTGAAGCCAAGAATTTGCAATACTTAATAAATAGTTGGTTTAAAGAAAAGTAATAATATTAAAATTAAAATTTACACTGCATTATAAATTCAATAAATGTTCTTGGTATAAAGAACATGGGCATTTCCGCTTTTCAAATGCAACACACCAACTGCAATAACAAAAACAACAACAACAACTCTTAACAAGAAAAACCTTTGCCCTTGTAAAAAAAACGAAATGCGAAAATATGTATGTTCAAGTGTGAGTGTGTGTGAATACAAAACAACACATTGAAGTATGTGTTGTTATTGTAGTATTTGTAGTTGTTATTGCGAATTAGCTGTTAAAATGCCATAACTCTCTATTTCACTGGTACGCGAGAATTTTAATGAGAAACCAGAAACGTCACGTTTTTTGTTTGTCTGCTGTTCAAATGGGTGTATTAGAATGGGAACTATACAATTATAAAGTGTTATTTATCAAAGGAGATTTTATTTAAACTTGTAAGATAACGTTACAAAATGTCGTAAAATCATACACATAAAGTAAATATCATTACAAAGTTTTTAAAAAAATATTACAGTTTGCCAAAATTAAAATGTTAAGGAAAGAATAATTTTTTAAAAATTCAAATTTTAAATAAAAATATTTTATACAAAAAATTACATTTTGGAAAAAGTAGTATTTGTTAGTACTATTTTAAAATTGCAAAATAAATATGTTTTTTTTTTAATTACTTTTAATTATATTTTATAAAATTTACTACTTTGTATTAAAAAGGTAGTAGCTAATTTAATAGTTTTTGGAAAATCTATGTATAGCAAATCGTTTTCGATAACTATAAATTTTGAGAAATGATATTCTATATGAAAAGGTGTTCAATTCAATATTTTTCTAAAAAAGTAGTATTTCTACTACTATTTTAAAATTGCAAATTAATGATATTTTCTCAATTGCTTTCACCTAATAACTAATTTGTATTATAAATTTTTAAAAAAATATTTAATTTTTGAAAAATTAGTAACAAATTTACTACTATTTGAAAAATTTATAGATAGAATTATAATTAACTTTAACATAAAATTGTTATTTATCATAGTCTGCTAGAGAAGGTACTTAATTTAATACTTTTATAAAAAAGTAGTATTTCTACTACTATTTTAAAATTAAAAATTAAACATGTTTTTCAATTAATTTAACATAATTAATAAAATGTCAATAAAATTTTTGTAAAAATTTGTATTTTTTGATAAATATTAGTAACAAAATTACTACTTTTTGCAAAATGTGTAGAAAAATTATCATTTCCTTTAACATAAAATTATTATGTATCATAGTCTGCTTGAAAAAGTATTTAATTTAATATTTTTTTTAAAAAGTAGTATTTCTACTACTATTTTAAAATTAAAAAATAGACATGTTTTTTCAATTACTTTAGCATACTAAATAAAATGCCATTAAAATTTTTGTAAAAATTAGTATTTTTTGTAAAAAATTAGTAACAAATTTACTACTATTTGCAAAATGTATAGATAGAATTATGATTTTTTTAACATAAAATTGTTACGTATAATAATATTTCTTATTACATTTTCAAAGTTTTCAACTTTCATATTTTAAGAAAATAATTCCTTACTACCTCTGTTATCAAAATTCGTGACAATAACTATATGTCTTATATATTCATATAAACATTAGGCGGGCTCCAAAATCAGTGGAATATAAGTTTACTGAAATATAAGTTTAATTCAATCCAAGAAATCGTTACGTTCTCAAAATTTTTGTCCTACTACTTTTTAATAATAAGTATGTACTATTTTTTATATAATTTGTTTTGTAATTTATTTAGTATGTAAAAGTAATTGGAAAAACTCGTTTAATTTCAATTTTTAAAATAGTAGTAGAAATGGTACTTTTTAATAAAGTACTGAATTCATAACTTTTTTGTATATAATATGATTAATTCAAATTTTATGTTGAAGGAAAGGACAATATTTTTTAAAAATTTTGCTAATAGTAGTAAATTTATTACTACTATTTAATAAAAACTACTATTTTTTTATAAAATTTCTATTGTAATTTAATTAGTATGTTAAAGTAATTAGAAAAACATGTTTAATTTTAATTTTTAAAATAGTAGTAGAAATAGTACTTTTTTAATAAAGTACCGAATTCATGACTTTTTTGTATAGAATATGATTAATATAAATTTTATATTTAAGAAAATAACAATATTTTCTAAAAATTTTGCTAATAGTAGTAAATTTATTACTACTATTTAATAAAAATTACTATTTTTTATAAAATTTTGTATTGTAATTTATTTAGTATCTAAAATTAATTGAAAGAACATGTTTAATTTTTAAAATAGTAGTAGAAATAGTACTTTTTTAATAAAGTAGTGAATTCATGACTTTTTTGTATAGAATATGATTAATATAAATTTTATGTTGAAGGAAATGATAATATTTTTTAAAATTTTTGCTAATAGTAGTAAATTTGTTACTACTTTTTAATAAAAAGTACTATTTTTTATAAAATTTTTATTGTAATTTATTTAGTATGTAAAAGTAATTGGAAAAACATATTTAATTTAATAGTAGTAGAATTAGTACCATTTGAATAAAGTACTAAATTTATTACTTTTCTCTATAGAATATGATTATGTTTAAGCAAATCACAATACTTTCTAAAAAATTTTATTTGGAAACATCTACACCTTACTTTTAGGCCAATACAAAATTTTAAATTTCAAAATTCTCCATACAAAAGCAGCAACCCTAATATATGATTACTACATACATTCGTGAAACACTCTTCTACAAAAAATGAGTAAAATAGAAATCCGCATAAAGTAGCTAGCTATATATTATTGTAGTACATATTTAGTTATCATAAATTTTACTATAATATTTTTCTCCATGCTTCTTCTTTTTAAATAAAAAAGCAACTATAAAACCTGTAACAAATTCTACAAAATTTAACAGAAAAAAAATAAAGAATAAAAAAAAATATATAGTCACGAGTAGCACTTAGAGTAGTCATACACAATTGCTAGTACCAGTCAGTATACACGTTCAATTTCGCTTTCCTTTAGCAGTTATTTTATATCTTAATGTAAGAAACAAACGAAAAAAAAAACGTTACAAAAACAAAGAACACTCCTTGTGGCCAGTTTAGTATTATTCGTTGTTTTCGTTTGTTTTTTTCTATATAAAATATTATCACTGCTTAAATACATACAATATATATGTACTTATGTACATAATCGTTGCCACAACACCAGCACTGAGAAATTACTATTTAAACCATTGTTCCCCAAAGTAATTGGAAAATTGTACATTTTCCTTGTCAATAGTACCAAGATTCCGTACTAATTGTTGTAAACAAAATAAGAAAAGATCGGTGGTATATTGATTTTGTCATTTCGTTTGTAACGTATTCAAATATTGGTCTATGAATTCACCTAGCCCCCATACAATTGCCCCCCGAAATACTATTTGAGTCATAAATATGTTGATTATGCGGCAAACCTGTAAAAATGTTTTACAAATTAGTTCTAAGTACTCTAAAATTGTACTGTAAAGTATGACGAAAATCGGGCAACATTTGTCCCTAATCCCCAAACAAGGCCCCCTTAGCAAATGTCTTGAACATTCATAATTGTCTTATAATAATTAGTATTGTGATGCAATTGGACATAAACTATTTTTATATGAATCTAAATCTTCCCACCAACTTTTGTGAGAATCGTTCTGTAATTGAATCGTTTATTTCAAAAACCAGCCAAGCAACAATAAATTCAAAATTGAGTTATTGGGCGATTATTACTGTTTTGTAAAGGTTGCATTGTTTAATGCAAAAAAAAAAAAAAATACTGGCGCCCTATTATGGTGAAGTAAAGCCTAGAATTATGTGTTTAGCGCAGAAAAAAGTTAAGTGACAGTTCATGACTGTTTTCGGAAGGAAAATCTTATGGGGAAGTTGGTCGATTGGTTGGGTTTTCTAACAAAATGATTCACAACGCAATTTATTATAAAGAAAAGGCTGAAAGACGTGGAAGAAAACGAGTTCTGACCTCCCTTCACGCCAAAAGATTGATCTGGGAGAGCAAAATGGATCCTTTCAAAGCTGTAACCGAACTAATAAAGGTCCTTAATATAACTGCGACAGTACAAACAGATCGCACATGTCTCAGAGAAAATAATTTAAAAGTGTGCAGTTCAAGAAAGGCAACTCTTTTAAATGCAAGACATATTGAACAGATGAGAGTAAATTTGTCATGTTGGGTGGAGAAGGTTCTAGCTTATACGTCAGTCGTCCTCAAAACTCGAATACAATCCAAAATATACAACAAAACCCATTAAACATGAAGGGTTTTTTTTGGTTTGGTGCTATTTTTTTTCGTAGCTGTATGTATTTGAACAACAACAACGTCAGCTGGTTACGATGTTGCTGCCGTTTTCAAAATATTTTAGTAGCTGATTACACGGCGACAATTGCTACCAGCAGCATTTGTAGTCGACAGCCAGCTGTCGTGAATGTGTTTAATGCATAAGTTTTAAAATCATCCTTGAAATGGCTTTGTTCAAGGATGATTTTAAAGGCTATGTAACTATATAAAAAGTACAATTTTTTTAAATAATTTGTATTGTAATTTATTTAGTATCTAAAACTAATTGAAATAACATGTTTAATTTTAATTTTTAAAATAGTAGTAGAAATAGTACTTTTTTAAAAAAGTACTGAATTTATAACTTTTTGTATAGAATATGATTAATATAAATTTTATGTTGAAGGAAATGAGAATATTTTTTTTAAAAATGTTGCTAATAGTAGTAAATTTATTACTACTATTCAATAAAAAGTACTATTTTTTATAAAATTTTTATTGTAATTTATTTAGTATGTAAAAGTAATTGAAAAATCTTGTTTAATTTTAATTTTTAAAATAGTAGTAGAAATAGTACTTTTTTAATAAAGTACTGAATTTATAACTTTTTTGTATAGAAAATTATTAATAAGAATTTTATGTTTAAGGAAATGACAATATTTTTTAAAAATTTTGCTAATAGTAGTAAATTTGTTACTACTTTTTAATAAAAAGTACTATTTTTTATAAAATTTGTATTATAATTTGTTTAGTATGTAAAAGTAATTGTAAAAACTTGTTTAATTTTAATTTTTAAAATAGTAGTAGAAAGAGTACTTTTTAATAAAGTATTAAATTCATTACTTTTCTGTGTTTAATATGATTATGTTTAAGAAAATCACAATATTTTCTAAAAAAAATTATTGTTGAGTTCTATAACAATTTTCATGTCTGTGTCAAAATCACCACGTCTAAACCTATGAAACCATCTCTCATACGTTAAAACCGATGGAACACACTAACCATTACATCATTCTTGAGCGTTGCAGGCTTGGTGCTTGTACCAGAGAAGGATGGATGGTCTGTTTGCAATGTAGAACACTTGCTGTCCTTTGTGCAAGCCTGCTACCTGTCCTGGTCTGCTACCCACTTTTGCCCTCTTGGGTGGGTCATTCGCTCCCTGTTGGCGATTTGTAGGCCTAATGTGAACCGTGCCGTACCCATAGCCAAAATAATAGTCTTTTTCTTTCAGTCTGGAGGCTGATTTTGGGTCAATTGCGAGGGTAATTTCAGCAATTTGACTTTGCTGACCCGATGCAGGACCTTCCAGAACTCAACCGTCAGATCATAATTTTGGCCTTCAATTAACGATAGAATTCTACTATTAGGTGTCTCAGGCGCTTCTGGGAAATATCCTAGAAATAACTCAGTCTTCGGCACCTCATCTTTCGATACAACCTTAATCTCAGCATCTTGCCAAGGTTTCAGTGTGGGAACATATTCTTTGATCCTTTTGAATCGTTGCCTATGCAATTAAATACAAGCCAGCCAGGTTTAAAGGTGCAGCCTGGAAATTGCGGTTTTATAGAGCCCTTCATAAGCTCCACAGGACTGCTGCTTGTATTAGCTTCAACTTGTCATCGGACCATATTGTATTCGGGAAGTCCGATGGTATTACCCCCATCCGTAGAATTTGAGCCACATCACTATACGAGGATAGAGGAGTTATGATCGAGTTCGTGCTTTTGGTAGGATGTATACCACCTGCAGCATGGTGTAGTGGTTAAAGTGCTTGCCTACAAAACCAAGCACCCCAGGTTCGATCCCTGGCAGAGGACGAAAAATTTAAATCATGGTTTTCGAGTTTTTATAATAAACCTCCCTCTAAACAATCCATCCAAGAAGCCCCCTGAACACTCCTCCTGGAAAAGAGGATAATATCATGGAAAAGGTCAGGCAGACCGCCACCCAACCCCTGGGAGAAAAAGGTAGGAATCAAAGATCAGCAAGGTGCTGAGGGCGTTGTTTCTAGGCAACGACAGATGGCAGCACCTTTATCCTAGACCAGCTACAGCAGACCAATCATCTACTTAGCTGGATCAACAACCGATTTACGAAACTGACACAAGGCAATAATAACAATCGATTGAATCCCTATGGCAACATCATACATGTATCCGAAGACCCACTACAGCAGACCGTTTAAAGGACAGTGTAATCTACATGGGAAATACGCGAAAAAAACAACTACTTCAACAATTCGTATAAGATGGAGATGCTCCCAAGTGGGGTAATGGAAAAAAATACCATCTGCAGTTGAACTAGCTACTCTCTTAGGGTGATTTGGTTTTTCCGGAGATGATCCGTCTGACCTTACTCTCTTCCTGGGGATCTTAAGGTCATGCAGCTCGTTACGAACTTCCTTCATCGGCTTTAGGCACATTATTCTTGCCTCTTCGATGTCCATGCCTTGCTCAATATATAGCCGTAGACGTTTACGTGCAGCCCCACATAGTCTTGGTCTATTGTTTGCACTTTTCATCTGTTGCTCCGTAGCAGCAGTATCTGCGGATGTGGAGGGTTGCGTATTTGGCTTTGGGTCCAGTAACGCATCTTCTTCATCCGTTGGAATAGATACCCCAGTTGATTCGGGACATAAGTCCCCCAGCACTAAGGTATCATCCACATTTCTTCAATAAGAGTGTTGAAGGAACATGAGATCCTTCAACGGGTTCAGTTAGGTCCATAGGGACCTGTTCTGATTTTTCTATGTGTTTAATTTGTTATTATCCATCGGAAAAGAAATAATTAATTAATGGGGAGTGAAAAGAACATCATACAACAGAGCCCCTTGTTGTTGATGGGCAAAAATACAACCGGACAATGACCTTGTCCGGAGGCCAACGTTAGGAGACACACTAACTTAGTGCCATTCATTCCATGGACACGATGCAGATTACATCCGGAATTACGGATGTTTTTATCTGTTTTAAGCACAGAGACACCTCGTGTAGGATGCGTTTCTACACCGCGCATGGACGGTCATTGGAAACCGAAGAGGCTTAGGCATTATCAATAGATTAGCTATGTTGCGCATTCCGGAACATACAGCAGACGCTGCTTGCCGCCCACGCTAGTTTATCTGGGATGTATAATGTAAACAATTAATTTCTCTCTGCACTACAAGAGTACATACCTGCCAAATAAATTTAAATTTTATAAATTGGAGTCAGTCAAGGGATCTGATATTAATGAAAAAAGAATCTGATATTAGTGAAAATTGCATTGTGGGGTTAGGCGACAAATTTTCAGAATATTGTCTTTGGAGGCAAGAAACATTTTGGGATCTATAAGTTTCCTGAATGTCATTGTTGCCACTTAGTACATTTTCATTGAAATTAGTACCAAAACAAAAGTACCTTTAAAACTAAATTTTACATCCCCTCTGTTTCACACCTTGTCACACACAAACACACACTTACACTCCCTTACACGAACACTGTCTTCAAGTTGTGGTACATTGTGCTTTAAGGTCATACACCGCATGTTGATTGTCATTTAACGTCAGTTGACGTCGCATTTGAAACGGATGTCCTTGAAATTTTGTACAAAAACATACAACAAAAAAAACACAGAAAGAAAAAAATAAGGTAGAAATACAGCAAAATAATATGTGCCTTAACAACTACAATAAACAAGAATACGTCCAGTCAGTCGTCCAGGTTGCCAATATTAATGTATTTTATATTTGCACACTGTAGTTGTTGTGTCCAACACTCTGTGTTGTTGTTGTTGTTGTTTGTAGCCACCACAAACATCATGTCAAGTTGGGATATTTTTTTTGTGTTGTTTCATATTTACATAGTTATGGTTGTTGTTCTAGCCGTTTGTCACATTTGTAGTCACTATGTTGGTTCTGTGGAGTAGATGACCCCGTAGTCTCTGAAGTGAAGAGTTTACCTATCACTACTGCAGTAGTGATAGAATTAGCTAATTCCTTAACCATGGTTAAGGAATTGGCTATGTGAATAGTTCTGTTAATATGAGCTTGTACTAGGAGGAAGGTAATAGGCGCTACTTAGATTACAAATAGCCAGTCTGGTAGCTGGTCCATTGTGGTACAAGTATGGCAATCCTGCAGCTCCCTGAATAATTTAAAATTCTGAAATAGAATTTAAAATTTCTGATATATAAGTGGAAGTTTCGGAATAATAAGTGGAATATTCTGAAATATAATTAGAAAATTCTGAAATATAAGTGGAAACTTCTGGAATACAATTGAAAATTGTGTAGACATTTAACCGGAAAGTGCTGTTTAAAAGAGGTGAGAACTTTGTGCCACCATCAAATCTGAAGGGTAGTAAAATTATGTTGTCCTGTGTTGTATCGCATAGTGATGGCAGTGTGTCTGATATTAAACAATTAGCCAGCCAACTAACCAACCATCCATCCACTCACTCACTTAGCCAGCGAGCTTCTTTTTGTTTAAGTACTTACTGCAACTGCAAAACTAGTAGCTGTGCGGTTGCAATTCCTAGTAGCAAGTTGTAAGAAATTTTTTTCTGACAACTGATTAAAAACTACCTGAAATACTTTTGGTTACTGCTACCCGTAATTAGTAGCAGCAGCAAGTAGTTTGCTATTGATAAACCACAATGAATTATAATACTTAATTGTATATAAGTAAGTATTTACTTAGTACATAGTTTATTAGAGCGAAAATAATTTTGAGAACTAATATTCAACCAGATTAAGATAACAAAAATTAAACTTCTGTTTTCCAGACACTATTTTAAATATAACTCTGCATATATACAAATCATATATGAAATAAACAAATGATATATAGCAGAGTCATCCAAAAATGGAATTTATAAAAGAGAATGCATAGCTTTTAACATTTAACATAAGAATTGATTGCTGTCTTTTTCCATAAAGCGACAGCTAGCTTTGAAAGCTAACTTGCTACTGAATAAAATTTGAGGTTATTTTGAACTCTTTGTTAAGAGTTTTGTTGGCGTTCATGGTGTAATTGTGTAAAAGCTGATTAATGATCGTGTTCCAGGGATGTGTTTGGTTTTCATTGATCTATAGGTACAACCAGTGTTTAAAAAACTAGACTACAAGTAGCAGTAGCAACGAAAAAACACAAGTAGTCTAGTTAAAAAATTAATAAAAACTCGGAGTCAATAATTACTACTACTACTGCTACCTTCACATTTTGGTAGCAGTAGTTGTAGTAGTACCAATAAAAGACAAATTTAAAAGTAGCAGAGTAATTTATTTTCTATTGCTACCTTAAAAAAGTAAAAGTAATTATGCTACTTTTAAAATTTAGTAGTAATAGAAGTAGCAGTTGAGGTAGTAGAAGAAGTAGCAGTTAAGTAGCAGTTGAAGTAGCAGCTAAGTAGCAGTTGAGGGAGCAATAATAAAATAAAAATCTTCAGCCAAAAAAGTATATTATGTGTTGTTGTTGTGAATGTATATTTGTGTAAGTTGGTCGTGTTGTAAACAAAAGTACGGCTTTTTTGTTATACACACAGAAAACACGATCTTTCTGTTAGCAACACGAACATCTGAGACGAATAAAATCGAATAATTCTTTCAAACTCTCTCAAAACAAAAACAACACACAGTGTTTAATTCTGTCAATTTTGGTGTTATGACTGAAGATTTTCTTTTTTGACTACTTTTATTGCTACCTTAACTGCTGCATCAACTGCTACTTTACTGCTACCTTAAAAATTAAAACTCGATATAGAGCAGTAGCAATGATTTGTATTTTTATGCTACTACTCCATTTACAATTCATGTTTTATTACTACTGCTCTGCTAAGAGTTTTATATTTTGTAGGTAGCAGTTGTTTAAAAAAAAACAAGAAAACGAAAAAAGACAAATGCTACTGCTACCGCTACATACACTTTTTTGAAGCAGTAGTTGTAGCAACAGTTAAAATTTTGTTAGTTATCGTAGCTTTTTAAACACTGGGTACAACCGCCTGTTTAAATAGAGTATGGATTCAAACTTACAGTTTTGGCTGAATTTAAATTTCTTGACAAAAATAATGATTTTTAAATACAACAAAGACTTCAAATGATATTGAATTTTAATATTTTAATGATGTTAATTTAGCTTTATATTTATGTAAATAACATTTAATGTGGAATAAGAAATTTATTGATGTCTATTTTTATTCTTTACAGATTTATTTGAACACCGTATTTACTAATAAATTGTACAATAATGGTAAGTCATTCTATGAAATATTATAGCTCTTCTGTATATATATATTCATTGATAGATGTATCCACATAAAAATTATCATTCATTCCATCATCAAAGATCTAGATGAGGATCTAGCTATGTCCGTCTGTCTTTTTAAAACACGATAGGAACTAGCTAGCTGAAATTCCACTCTCTGTTGATGAGGTTTATTTGGTATTGAACATGGTTAGTATAGATCCATGATTTTACCTAGCCCCCATACCAATGTCCCCCGGAATACTGTTTGAAAAGTCAAAAATATGTTGATTATGTGGCAATCCTGATGAAATATTGCACAAATTAGTTCTAAGTACTCTGTAATTATACTGTAGAGTATAGCGATAAACAGGCATTCATAATTGCCTTATAATAATCAATATCGTGATTAAATTGGACAGAAACAAGTTCTATATAAACCTAAATCTTTCTACCAACTTTTGTGAGGATCGGTCCATAAAAGACCCTACCCCCCATAAACCCTATATCTGAACAGTATTTCATTGCCACATATTGTTACTATTATAATAAATTGTTTAATATTACATAGTGGGCCCACCATAGTGGGCAGGATATTATGCGATTGTGCTGATGTTTGTAACGGTCAGAAATATTAGTTTAAAACCCACCTTAAATTTTACAGATCGAATCACTTTCTGAGTCGATTAACTCCTTCGACCACGGTGTTATATGTGTAAAAACAATTGCATTTTTACTTTAATTAGGGTTCATTTATTATGAAAAATAAGAAAAAATAAAAATACAGCTAAAGGTTTTTTATGCAATAGGGGTGGTTAGTTTATTAACCACCATGGCGTATACATATATTTGTTTGAATGCTATTCATTTTGACATTTTCTGACCAAAACAAACGATATGTCTGTGTAGGTGAGACATTTACCAATTCTATTATATCATTTGGTATACCCCCACCTCCTGTGTAATCATCCGGCTCGACCAATCGCAAATTTGTTCCCCATTTTGGTTCCATCACAGTAGTTTAGGTTGATAAGTCACTAACAGATGTATAACAAAATTTAATAGAAGTATGGCAACTTCCGAATCAAAATCATTATCAAATTTTGACTGGAGCCACGATTACCATCAGATCGGTTTACTCCTCATAATTCTCTTCTTCATCGGATTGAAAACTGCAGACACTTTCACCATCCGAAATATCTTATATATTACGTTCATTAAGTACACGCGGCATTCATACAAAATAACATAAAATTATGTAGAGAAACTAACCACCGTGACTAAAATTGATTTTAGTCACGGTGGTTAGTAATCTAACCACTCTATTACTTGTTAGCACAAGACAACCAAACAATCACTAAATAGCAATGTAACACTAAATTCGGTGAACAATAAACACCCTGAGCTTTATTTATTGAATGCAGAAAAGCCCTTTAGAAAAGCCCAGCCAGTTTCAAAAGGACGAAGCCTTTTGAAACTGGCTGAAATCGGTTGATTATTTAACCTAGCCCCCATACAAATGTCCTCCCGAAATATAACTTTATCGGTCATAAATGTTTAATTTATATCAGGTGCGGATCCAGGTCAACCATTTGTGGGGTGGGAAAAAAATTTAAATTTGTTCTACATTTTTCTTTTTATTCCTTTTTTTTATATGGAAACTTTTCGGATTTCCTATTTCACCCCCTCTGGATCCGCGCCTGATTTATATATTTATCTACACAAATTTTGTTCCAAATAAGTTTTATATAAATGGTAGTCATGTCACCTAATTTTATGATAATCAGTCCATAATTAGTCATAGCAAAAAATTACAAAATTTCGAATATTTTTGGACTTTCACGATAATCTAAGATAGGAGTTTGAAAGCGCCTTCCAAACACCTTTAACATGATACCAATTTTTCATATGTTTACTTTGATAAAAATATATACAAAATCATGAAAACCTCACTAGCTCACCAAATATTTTACCAAGGAAAAACATTTTGGGAATCGTTATTATTATAATCAACTAAACTTTTATATTAGTTGGGAACATTCACTACTCAATCAATCGGTATAAGAGAAGATGCGTTTTTACCTTTTAAATATGGTGGTTTATTGCCTTTAAATAAATAGGATTATTTTAATTGCAAATAAAAGCGACCAGTTGTTTAAATAGTCACTATCTTTAAATACACACACTTTAAAAACACACTGGTAATACGGTTGCTGTTAACTATAACTACGATACACTAACTGCTCAACAACTCGCTTTTGCTATTCATATACACAGTAGTTTCATGAATTATCTAACGGAAAAACTCGAATGTTCTATTTCCACAATATTTCCACAAAAATGCTGCTTTACAGTTAATGTTGTCATACTTATAAACAATGTTAATAACAGCATGTTTATAAACATGAAGAATGTTGCAAGCAGCCGTTGCAGACCGTAAAATTAAAATTGATAATGCAATTTAGTAACAATATTTTCTACTTTTTGTTTGCGTTCGGACCCATTGTGCAGCTTTTCATATAAAAAAGTAAACATTTTCACATAGTATTTCAGAATTCATAATTTCGTTGTTATAATGATGTGAGTCGAACTTCTGCAGTATCAAAAATACGTCTGCCCAATTTGAAACAACCTAAATATTGAATATGTTTTTTTTAGGACCCACCTAATTATATATAAGTTATTTAATACACGTCCTTTAAAGTCCTTTTTAATGGAAACCTTTGTAGAATTAAGAACCTTTGTAGAATACAGAGGTACATAAATTTCTCATTCCCCCACAATAATTTCCAATTGAATTTGATTAAAGTTTAATTTGACAGAATAAAATTTCCTTTTCACCTAATAATTTTTTCATGGTTCGACACATTTTTCCAGTTCAATAGTGTGTGTAGATTCGAGTACATGAAAACAACCTCACACAAACATACACACTAACACACACTTAATTAATGAGTCCTAGCTCCTCTTTTGTGTGAGCCCTTAGCGAAGCTGTGTTTGTGTAGGTGTATGAGCGTATTAAAAAAAAAATGGTGGAACTGTGACAAATACAATTACAACTCACATCTGTACACACACACACGCTTACACATCTGAGAGATGTGGGTGTAAAGTAGAGATGCATAACACTTCAATAATTAAACAACTCAATAAAAATTAATTCATTGCTCGACTGAGAGAACATTTTATAAGAGTAGGTAGGGCGGCAGAAGGGAGCTGTGCGGTTGATTAAAGTAAATATTGATATTGAGTTTTAATTTGGAATTTGTGTGGATATTTTAGGGATTTTTGTAACGATTATAAATTGTACCAAGAAATTGTACGTTTGTAGCAATATTTTTTTATGATTTTTACAATTTAAAAAAAGTTAATTTGTTTTTTTTTTTAAACAAAGCTGAATGTAGATTGCATGTCAAAAATCTTCTTTTAATTCCACTTTTAATAAATCTTTGAAGCTATTTCTTTGAAAATATGCCAAAAAACAAATCTATAAAACACGATCATTTTGATATTTATATCGAATAGTTTGAATTTTACCAACTCCTATTTTGAACTACTTTTAGCTGAGTATTTTATGATGTAAAAGGTGTTACTTATACAGGCGAATTTAATATTAAAATAAAACAGAGAAAAATTTTGAAATATGATTTTTCGCCATGTGGTAGCCAAGGATATCACGAACATGGCGTAATATGGAGATCTATTTATCACACACCCTTCGCAGTAAATTAGGCTGTATTACGGCAATAACACGTCGAATATTCGCCTCGAAGTACACGATCGTTTCTGATTTATCTGCACAGACCTGGGACTTTATATATCCCCAAAGAAAATAATCAAAAATCATGCAATCACATGAATGTCCTGTTAACTAAATGACCTGTTAACTGGTTCTTGAAATTATTCATTCGCCAAAGGTTTCTCTCAGTAAATTGATTGTATTGAGCGCTGCGTTACATGTGAAACCATCCTGATGAAACCTCATGTCTCCAATACTAATATCTTCCAATTGAGGCACGCAAAGGTAGTAAACGTGTCTAACCGCTCACAGTTGAAAGTAATAGTCTGTAACCATCGTTATTTGTATATACATATGGTTCCACCGGCCCATAAAGCGCATAAAACAGTGAGGTTTTCAGGTTGTATTGTTATTTCTTGGGGATTTTCATCGCTCCAAATGAGGCAATTCTGTTCATTTGACATAGCCATACAACCAGAAATGTGCTTTATTACTGAACAAAAATTTCAAATAAAAGGATCTCCAGGTTACGCTGTGATCTTTTCCCATCTTTCTGGCAACATATGGACTCCGAGCTGCTCATCTTTTGAGGCCAAACACGAAGCAAGCCAATTTCGGATAATCTGTTCCAAAGTGAAGCGATTTCTTTCGGCATTTTAATTGGTAACTCTGACAATAGTGTCAATGCCATGTCAACGCGTTAAAAGAGTTTTTGCGGATCTCAACATAACCAAGTATCCTGGTATACCTACACTGGAAGCAGTGTTCCTTTTCAGCACATTATACCGTGCCGTCAAATTTACTGTATGTTGGAAGGTTACTAATGTAACGCCAATTCCTAAAAAGGAAGAGGCTACCAACCCCGAAAATTATAGACCAATAGCAAATTGTTCTGCACTTTCCAAAGTTAAGGAGAGAACCATAATCTACCATGTTGTGAAATATTTACTCAACGACCGGAATTATGAATTCCATAGAGGACGCTCTAGGGAAGACTTGCTAGCCTTACTATGGGAGAAATGGTGTCATTCCATACACCGTTTCGGCGAAACTAAAGTAGTGGCTCTAGATATTTCTAAGGCGTTCGATTGAGTGTGGCATGGTGCGCTTCTTCTCTCGATTTATATCGAGCTTTCTCAGAGATCGCACTATACGAGTTGTTGTAGATAGAATCTCATCAAACAAGTTAAAGATCAATTCAGGGGTATCGCAAGGCTCCGTCCTTTCTCCTACTTTATTTCTTATCTCTCTAAACGACCTTCTACGTCAAACTTCCATTTCATATTCCTTCAATTATAGAGCAAGCCTTTCGGAGATTAGGGCAATGAGGCAAAACATGAATGTGAAGTGAAGTCGTTCCTATCACTTTCAATATAGGAAAATTCAAATCAAATGTCCACAAACACTACTCCCTCTATCCTCCCTCTCATAACCTATTTTCCTAGTTCCAAAACAATGCAATGCATAGGGACTAACCCCTGAGTGCTGGTCCAAGAACAAAAATAGGTAGGACCCTTTTCCTCCCACCAAATGCAGATCATTACTTTAGCGCCATTTATATTTGGCTTTGGTGTCGATTCGGCTAGTTGGTCGGGCTTCGCGTACGATCTCTAACGCTTCGAGTTATTGTGATCGATCCATTTTCTCCATATATCATTCTGATATAAAATTTGAACTTTGAACCTCGATAAAAGATAAACCAAAGCGAGTTTTAGGCCTTTTGTTTAAATGTTCCAAACAACTTAAACTGTTACAAATTGTACCACAAAAAAAGTACCATTTTGTAGCCATAATTTCAATCCTGCCATGTGTTTGTGTGTGGAGTAATCGTGTTGATTATAAATGTTTATTGTGGTCGAATATCGTATATTATGGTGACATAGGTGACATATAAAGTGTGTCTAATGTCTAAGTGTAATGGCATGTATTATGTGACGGTTAATCATTAGAATGCTTTTCAGTTTTTTTTTTACATTATAATGATTTTAGTACATTTATTATTAACAACTTTTACACACATGCTGGCTTTTCTTTCTCCCTCAGTCTCAGTGTGCGGCTATGTAAATGTGTGTACAATATATTAACATTAAATAAAAGGTATAACTTTCACCTTTATTAAATATTTTTAAAGATAATAAATATTTTATTTTAAAATTGAAAAAAATTAATGAAAATTTTATGTAAATTTAACGGCAGATTATTGCAGTTCCCGAAAATTGGTTCGATCCTATAGTACTTATATATGAAAGGTTCCTTGAGAGCCAATCATGCTGTTAGAATACAGAGTGAAATACAAGCCAATAAGCAGCAAAGCCTCCAAATATTCAAGTACTTGAATATTTTGTTGGAATTTGACTTGAATTCAAATGTAATTATGTTTTAAACTTGTAAAATATTTGAAAATTTAAATATTTTTCAAACAAAAAACATAAGGCTTGAATTTATATATTGTTACGAAATTGTACTTGAATTCAAATATAACGATTTTAACGGCTGATTTAAAAGTAGCATAATGCTTTCAAATAACAGTGCTGTAATAGCAAACTGTAACATATCTGTGGGCATTATTAAATAAAAGCTTTCAGTTGATTTGATCGTAAGTTGGCAACGCTGTATTCGAATTCGAATATTCAGTTAAAGAACATTGTAGAAAGTACATCACAGATGGCGTATGTATTAGTAAGATCTAGAATATTCGAATTTTGACAGTTAAAGAACAATCTAGAGTGCAGATGG
The DNA here is from genome assembly GCF_958450345.1 of Calliphora vicina. Taxonomy (NCBI): domain Eukaryota; kingdom Metazoa; phylum Arthropoda; class Insecta; order Diptera; family Calliphoridae; genus Calliphora; species Calliphora vicina. The sequence continues at coordinate 95,079,177 of NC_088784.1, read as the reverse complement.
CAGTGTTATAAATAGTGGCAGAGCTTGCAGTCGTGAGTTAGTTTATCAGAGACGCTTTTCGAATAAACATCAACTGAGTGCCTTAAAGTGTGTTGTGTTTTTCAAGTAAATTCGTGTACATTATAAAGTGTCTGTATTTCTGAGAATTTATAAACGTGTATAAAAAACACTGAGTGACTATTTAATTCTGTTGTTGTACATTTGAATAAATAAAGAGTTGTTACCATTTTCAAACTACTAAACGGCTTTTATTTGCAATCAAAAGTATCCGGTTTATTTAAAGGAAATAAAACGTAACAATACGTTCCATTTTTACTAGAGAATGCTATTGAAATAAAGTGTAATACAACTATAATTCAATTGCTTGACTATAATTCAAGGCTTCAATTACACCCCATTATGCATTTTTACTTGAATTCAAGTTGAAAGTAAGTGTAATTCAAGCCTTGACTTATAGTCAAGCAATTGAAATACACTTGAATTACACTTAAAATGAAATATAAATTCAAGCCATAAGTTTTTTGTTTGAAAAATATTTAATTTTTCAAGTTTAAAACATAATTACATTTGCATTCAAGTCAAATTCCAACAAAATATTCAAGTGCTTGAATTTTTGGGGCTTATTGGGACTAGCTTTCACCTTCAATTCCAGTAAAAATGCTTATTGGTAAGGATGTCTAATTTGAACAACCTGAGCGGGAAAAAGCTTTAAGAATTTGTAACTATTACCGAGTAAACCAATTGGGCTGATTTAGTTGGATTAATATATTGTATATTGTTCCGCTTTCAACCCACTATGCCCAGTTTCATGTTATTTTTTTTTGTAAAATTCTAACATCCATCCTTTCTAATAATACAAACAAAAAAAAACTTATCACAAAACAACACGTTTGTCTAACATGTGAAAAAACATGTTGCAGGTTATATGTTGCTACACATTACGTAATCATTGCTGTTTCAATTACTTTTTTTTTTTTGTACAAATCACAACTTGTGTTATTATTTACTGTAGCATTATTTTACATAGTTTTTCTGTTGCTGTCGTTATACACTCTGCTCGGCTAAAGTTACATAAATCTATAATATCACAAAAATAAAATAAAAAAATAAAAAAAGATGCCTGCAAATGATGCTGCAACTGGGAATTGTATTAGAGCGAAAAGGAATACTGTTGAATAGGTTTAAATTATGTGAGAGAAGAAATTGTGGGACAATTCTATAGGGGATCTTATGTTCAGATAAGTTTATACAAATTGCTGGAATACGTCATATAGTAACTATTCAATGATGTTAGTCAATTAAAAATACTGTTGTCATGGCAAGAGTAACACTAATCGTGATATTTTGGAATGAGTGACAAATTTATTTGTATAAAGAACTTAAAATTTTCTATTCTGGTTATCTAAAGCTCTTTTTGCTTTAGTTGTAAAGTTCTAAAGTTCACAATAGCTTATGATAGTAACTAATTTCTGCAGATGAACAGCTGAAATTGTTTTGAAATTATAAATGAATGAAGCTAATCTAAGATTGTATAATGACCTACGATTGAAGCTAATCTAAGGCCGTACAAAGACATAGGACTGAAGTTATTCTAAGACTTAATAAATACCTACGATTAAAGCTAATGAAAGACTTAATAAATACCTGCAATTGAAGCTTATCTAAGACTTTCTAAAGACAAAAGAATGAAGCTGTTTTTCTTACGCGAAAAATTATTTTTTCACAAAAGCTTTTTAAAAGAAAAAGCAACTATTTCAATAACAAACAAGTAAGAGAGATATATTCGGTTGTGCCGAATCTTATATACCCTTCGCCAAATTATACATAATAATATATTTTTTTTAAATATTTTTATTTAAACAAAATTATTTTTTTTTTTAAAATGTTTTGAAACTTTTTTTCTTTAAATTTTAAATTTTTTTTTTCCAATTTTTTTTTAAATTTATTTTTCAATTTTTTTTTTAATTTAAAAAAAAAAATGTTTGAAAAATAATTTCTGACAAAAAATGTTTGGTGAAAAAAATATTAGTTTTAAAAAAAGTTTTCCCCGATTTTGACCCATTGTAGGTCCAACCAATAGCCTTATATAACATCGTTGCAATGGACTTTGAAATATCTATCATTAGATATCCATATTGTCTATATTAATGACTTAGTAATCCAAATATAGATCAAAAATATTGTTACGTTTTAACCTTTTCAAAACGCTGGTTTATTTCCTTTAAATAAACCAGCTACTTTTGATTGCAAATAAAAGCCGTTTAGTAGTTTGAAAATTGTAACTAACAACTCTTTATTTATTTAAAATGTACAACAACAGAATTAAATAGTCACTCAATGTTTTTTTTATACACGTTTATAAATTCTCAGAAATACAGACACAATTTATAATTTACACGAATTCACTTGAAAAATACAACACACTTTAAGGCACTCAGTTGATGTTTATTCAAATAGCGTCTCTGATAAACTCACTCACTACTGCAACCTCTGCCACTATTTATAACACTGCATAACCATCTAGAAAGCTCTATTTCTACAATGTTCTTTAACTGAATATTCGAGTTCGAATATACGGTCACAGCGTTGCCAACTTACGATCAATGGTCAACTGAAAGCTTTTATTTAATAATGCCCACAGTTATGTTACAGTTTGCTATTACAGCACTGTTATTTGAAAGCATTAGGCTACTTTTAAATCAGCCGTTAAAATCGTTATATTTGAATTCAAGTACAATTACGTAACAATATGTAAAAAATCGAGGATGTCCCGGATTTTTTCTTATATCTCAGCCGTTAGTGGGCTACGGAAAGTTGATTTTAACATACAGACGAACAGACGGACATGGCAAAATCGATTTCGCTATCTATAACGATCCAGAATATATATACTTTGTGGGCTCGCATAGTATATATATTCGCCACTCATGGTGAAGGGTATTAAAAAACCAATTGTTTTGTAAACAAAAAAACTTGTTTAAAAAATATAACTAGCAGCAACATATATTTGAAAACAATCGTTTAAATAAAGGAACCCAAAAGCTTTTGTCACCAACAATAGTTTTTTTTAATAAAATAAAAAGCTTTGTTCAAAAAGTATTTTTTTTAAAGAAAAATTAGTTTTTCATTTTTAAAAAAAAAAATATTTTTTCTCATTAAAGCTTTTGGGGAAAAAGTTCATAATTTTTTTTTTTTCAGAAAAAAGCTTTTTTATTTCTAGTCTGTTTTTTAGAAAAACTAATATTTTTCACTACAAAAAAGCTTTTATCAGAAAACCATTTGTCAGAAAAAGATCTTTACAAAGAAACACCTTTTTATTAAAAAATATTTCATAACAAGAAAGCTTTAAATACAACACTTTCATTAACAAAATATCAGAGCTTTTGTCACTAAAAAAATATACTTTTATCGTTTTCTAATAAAAAGTATTGTTTTCAAAAAAGCTTTCTTTCCCAAAAGAATTTTTTTTAAAAAAGCTTTTTCCAAAATAATTTAAAAAAAAAAATACATACCAAAACCATAAATGATTTTGCCACCAAAACGAGTTCAAACCAAAAGAAAAAGTTAAAAAATCCTTTTTGTTTAGAAAGCTTTTTTTCAAAAAGAATTTTTTTGGGAAAAATTAGTTGCTGAACCATTTTATAAAATTCATTTTTATTTATCGAAAAAATACGTTTTAACAAAAGAATAATTTTAAAGAAATCGTAAAAGCTTTTGTGAGAAATAAAGCTTTTTTTATAAGAAAGTTTTTTATTTACAGAAAGTCTCTGAAACTGTTTTTTCAGAAGAACACTTTTTAATAAAAAAAAACAATTTTTAATTACAAAAAAAGCATTTTTCAAAAAATCATAAAAAAAGCTTTTTTGGAAAAAGCAATTTTTTAATAAAAATCACCGTATTTATTGTTAAAACTGGTTGGAAAGTGAAAAATTGAAAAGCTTTTCTTTTTATTAAAGAAATTGTAAAAGCTTTGTTGACATATAAAGTTCTTTTAAATATAGATTTTTTCACAGAAGTCTCTTAAACAGTTGAGATATATTTTTTCACCAAAAAAAAAAAGATTCTCCGAAAAAGCTTTTTATAAAAATCATAAAATTTTTTTTTATAAATAAGAGCTTTTTTGAAAGATTAATTTTTTCACCCAAAATACGTTGAAATGATTAGCAGTGACATTTTGAAAAAATAGATTTTTTCAAAAAAATAAAATGAAAGCTTTTGTCACAAAACAGACTTCTTTCAAAAAGTAAAGTTTTTTTTATATAAATGTGCCAAAAAAGTTTTTATGAAAATAAGAGCTTTTTTAAAAGATTAATTTTATCACTTAAAAATCGTTGTAATTGTTGGAAAGTGACTCTTAACCAAAGAGCTTTTTCCAAAAAAAAAATAAAAATAAAGCTTTTCTTTTTAAACAAAAATACCTTTAATGAATAATAATATTAAAGAAATTAAGGATTTTTTAAACATAGGTTTTTTCACAGAAGACACTAAAACAATTGAGATGTGAATTTTTTACCAAAAATATATTTTTTCACAAAAAAAAAAAGAATCGCCGAAAAAAGCTTTTGCAACAAATTGTAAGTTTTTATCGAAATAAGGGATTTTTCGAAAAAGTAATTTTTCACAAGAATACATTGAAATGGTTGGTAATATTTTCAGAAAATAGCTTTTTCCAAAAACATTATAAGAAAAGCTTTTGTCACAAAAGCTGGGTGACTGTTACTGTTAATACCATTTAGTTTGTAAACTTCCCAATAAGGCTGCTCTAAATCATTTCAAATATCTTTTATTAAAACGTTATTTCACAATTTTTGTTTTTACTTTTTTGCAACTTTAAATGCAAAAGCTTTAAATATGGCAATATCTCTATTACTATGCTATACAAATTCACACATACATAATATTAAAGATTTCTATAAAAATATCTTGCCTTTCTAAGATACCATTTCCAAACCATCTGGTTATTTTAATTTTAAAATGCGAACAAGTTATTGATGATATGATTTTTATTTAATGTAGTTGTGCTGGTTTCTTGCAGAACAATTATTATTTTCGCATTTTCTTGAGCAGCAAAAATTCAAAAAAAAAAAAAAAAATAATGAACAAATTAAAATATCATGTAGTAGTTGTACTTTATTTTTATCCACCCTCAATGCTAAAGTTATTTATATATAAATTTATAGAAATTGTATAAATAAAATTATGTGTATACATTCGGAAAATTAGCAGTCTTCCTCATCATCAGCAGCATCACTTTCTTTCCGCACAACATTTCCACAATATTGGCCTCAGAAAACAAGAAGAAAATTAAATGAAAGGAAGAGATGCAAAATACCATTAAATAAAAAAAAGAGATGAGTTTTATATGAGGATTTATTTTTGGAATATTAAATTTTTTGTTGTTTGCTGATACAATACTATTCAATATAATTTTTTTTGAGCTTATACATTTTGTAAAATTCTGGATTTGTTAAATAATAATAAATATCTAAATATTGTGTAGAGATTTTTGCAGAAGAAACCAGAAATTTTAATTGTAATGAAGTTATATCTAGCATTACATTTTTTTAATTTATATTAAATCCTCTCAAATATCCCTTTAGATTTCCTGTTGCGATCATTTATTTTGTACTCACTCGGCATCATCTATTTTTGTTTGTTTTCATACAGCAAACAATATTAAAACTACACATGTGATGTTTTTTCGAATATTTATTTTAAAAATACATTTATTATTTGTTTCTTTGCTGTTGTATTTCTGTATATTCGTTTTAAGAGAGTAATAATGATGATTCGATCATAATACTATGCGTACATCCCTGATGATCATGCCTCAACTAGAGATGGAAGAGAATGTTTCAGTGTACAACAAACAACAATTACAAATGGTTCAAACAAATTGGCCAAGAAATATTACGACAAAAGTCTAGTTAAGTGAAAGAAAGTGTTAAATAAATTTAAAAAGGATAACTAAAAAAAATTATTTAAAAAAAATGTTTTTTTTGTAGAATGAGTTACTTAAATTTTGAACTCAAATCTGAAATATTTGCTCGATAAAGTGATTTTCGGAAGCTTACCTTAAATGGAAGCTATGACTAATTACACTGTGCAACAAATGAAAACTTTTGGAAAACACACGGACTGAACATTATAGATTCAATTGTATTACCAATGGGTAGTAAAATCCTATAGTAAGTTTGGCGATTTTGGTGATAAATTTTTTATTATGAGCCTACAAAGATTGGGAAAATCAGCTTTTTTATAGAATCTGTTTTTGTGGAATGAGTTACTTAAATTTTGGACTAAAATCTTAAATCTTTTCTCAATAAAGTGATTTTCGGAAGCTAACCTTAAATGGAAGCTATGACTAATTACACTGTGCAACAAATGAAGACTTTTGTAAAATACACGGTACTACCAAAGGGTAGTAAAACCCTATACTCAGTTTGGCGATATTGGTGACCAATGTTTTTATATGGACCTCCAAAATTTCTGAAAATCAGAGTGCCCTAAAAAAAGGTGTCATCAGTTTTTGGCCAACAGCTAATTCAGACTTGGTGATACCGCTTAACTATATATGGCAATAATAAAGCTCAGAGTAAATCAAACAAGTTTTGTCTACATATTTTGCCAAAAATATAGGCGGACTAAGGATCAGTCAGATCAGCCCTTCAAAGTCTTACAATTAAAAAAAAAAAAATTTTCTCGTTGTTTAGTTATGACGGGCTTACTGAGGGTCGACTGAACAGTATAGATTCGACTCAACTACCAAAGGATAGGAAAACCCAATATACAGTTTGGCGATATTGGTGACCAATGTTTTTATATGGACCTCCAAAGATTCTGAAAATCAGAGGGCCCTAAAAAAAAGGTGTCATCAGTTTTTGGTCAACAGCTAATTCATAATTGGTGATACCGCTTAACTATATATGGCAATAATAAAGCTCAGAGTATATCAAACAAATTTTGTCTACATTTTTTGCCAAAACTATAGGCGGAATGGGGATCAGTGGGTGGCCCCTTAAAGTCTCACATTTAAAAAAAAAAATCCTTTTTCTCGTTGTTTAGTTGTGACGAGCTTACGGAGGTTCGACTGAATAGTATAGATTCGACTCTACTACCAAAGGATAGGAAAATTCTATACTCAGTTTGCCGATATTGGTGACCAATGTTTTTATATGGACCTCCAAAGATTCTGAAAATCAGTGGGCCCTTAAAAAAAGGTGTCATCCGTTTTTCGCTAACAGCTAATTCAGAATTGGTGATACCGCTTAACTATATATGACAATAATAAATCTAAGAGTCCACCAAACTAATTTTGCAGTGCAACAGTGGAAAAAACAAATGGTTAGGTTCAACTCTACTACCAAAGGGTAGTAACACCCTATACTCAGTTTGGCGATTTTGGTGATCAATGTTTTTATATGGACCTCTAAAGATTCTGAAAATCAGTGGGCCCTCAAAAAATGGTATCATCCGTTTTTCGCTAACAGCTAATTCAGACTTGGTGATACCGCTTAACTATATATGGCAATAATATAGCTAAGAGTTAACCAAACAAATGTTGTTTAAATTTTTATGCCAAAATTAGCTTTTTCGCGTCATTTTTTTTGAAAAAATATAGGAAGAAAATTTTTTTTTTACTTTTTTTAGATTAACTTACAGGGACTCCTAATTTGTCACTAACAATATTTAGCAAAACTGTAGCTATGGTAAAGCTGAACAACTCAATGCAACCTGAACGTGTGTAGGCACTCCAAAAAGCTCATAAAGATCACTTTGTACCTTAAAAATTTTCGTTTTTTTTTAAATAAATTTTTGACATTAAAACAAAGATTTTGTGTTAAAATAATATAATCAAGTTCACACTTCTGTATTATTTACTCGGTTTAGGTGTTTTCGAGTTGATTTACAGTTGTTCAGCTTCGTAGGCGGAATGAGGATCAGTGGGTGGCCCCTCAAAGTCTCACATTTTTTTTTAAAAACAACAAAAATCCATTTATGATCCGAATGAGCTGAAATTTAAAATATAGATAGTCCTTCAGAAGGTCTACAAAAATAAGCTAACATTAACTCTAGGTTATCTCTTTTAGTTCAAGAGATATTTAGGTTTATTATTATTTTTTTAATTTTGCTCGATCATTTTTTCGTTGTTTAGATGTGACAGGCGGAGGGTCTAACAACTTTTATAAAATATCACGTATATTTGCTATAAAATTCTGAAGAAAATAAAACCAACCTGATAACAGTTATCATGTCCCTATTAAAAAGTAGCATGCAGCCCAATTTGAAACTTATTTTTTAAGTTTTTTTTCCCAAAAAGTCCCTATATTTTTTCTTTTATAAAAAAAAATTTTCTTCGGGATTATATACAATTTTTATATCATCTGTAAAGAGAACTTAATGCGAAAGCATGTAAAATAAAATTTGGCTCACTTAAGTGGACATGGTCTCCCCCAGCCCTATCCAATCTTGGCCAATTTCGAAACAAAATTTTAGGTTTGACTACAAAATTCTAAAAACTCAAAGCACCGATCCTTGATAAAGCCTCATATTTGTATAGCCCTATATGTTGTTTAAATACACACAAAGCTTTTTTACTATTAAACTGTAAATAATGTCAAAGTGGTAACTTTTAAAAAAAAACTCAGTTTTTGGAACACATTTTCCCCGTTTTAGGAATTTAGGCATTTGAAAACAAAGAATGCCAACAATTGTAATGCCATTGACTTAAAAACATTTAGATCTATATTAGTTCCAAATTTTGTTATGATATCTTTAACCTTTAAAATGTTATATTAATTCAAATTTTATATTTTTCTTGATGAAAAATTCCTATATTATAATTTTTTTAGTTTTTAAGGTAAATTATGACCGAAAAGATTATAAAATTATTTAATTTTACTAAAATAATAATCCTCAAGTCCTAAGGTTTTCATCAATACCAAATACTTATATAAAAAGTTTACATTTACTCTTCGGAAGCTCCACAAACCTGGCCCCCTTTCAAAAATTTTAACATTTTTTTCATATATTGCATCAAGCCGGTCTTGCGTGATCAAGATTGGGTAACGTGATGGGCCCGGATCGTACCTATTGCCCATTCTTCGCTATTGCAGTACAACAGTTTTTTAACAAATAAAATTCTCACAAGGTTAACATGGATAGCCAGACGGAAGGAAATCGTTTAATCGACTCAGAAAGTGATTCTAAGTCGATTGGTAAACTTTGACTAATACTTTTGCACAGCTATGGTATAAAAACTTTTATAAGTGAAACATGAAATTTTAAGCGTTTTTTTTTAAAAAAGCGCTAAATGGTCAACACTGCTTAAAGAGAAGCACTTTTCATTTCATAAATTTAACTTAAAATGCAAAAAATAATTTCATTTATAAAAGTGCTCTAATTTGTTATAAATAAATTGTTTGAATTTGTTTCTAAATATTTCTTGTTATTGTTAAGTGTTGCTGTTTTTTCTTTTAACTTATAAATAAACAAGAAAAAGTGTTTGTTTTTTTCATCTTATTTTAATGCTTGCATTGTTATTGTTATTTACGTTGATTAACTCAATATAAATTCAATTAAATCGATTAATTTATTCTATAATTATACACCAACCCATACTCCTGTTATTTGAAATGTTCAATACTTGCACTGTAATTTGTTGAATTTGTTTTTGGGAAATTACAACGAAAACTTTCATTACCCGGTAAGGGATAATGAATTTTCTGCTTACATATTGACGTAATTCAATTTATTTTGTCTCGTTTTGTGACGTCATGGAAGTTAACTTTTTACCACTTAACAACGATATGTGTTTCAGGCCATCATTTCAATAGAAAATGTTATTTGTTCTGGGGAATTTTTTAATGAGTTATTTTATCTTATTGAGATTTATAAATGTTGTGCACTTACAATTTTAAATGTTACTACAATTTAACTACTTTCTGAATGCATTATATTGTAGCCAAGTCAAATATAATTCTAATCGTGAGGTCGCGAGTTCAACCCCCAAACAATTATATTTAATTAATTAATAATTCTTAATTAAATTAGAATCTACTAACAAAGGGTAGTAAAACCCAATACACAGTTTAGCGATTTTGGTGACAAAATTTTTTATATGGATCTCCAAAGATTGTGAAAAGCAGTGGGCCCACAAAAAAAGGTGTCATCAGTTTTTGACCAACAGCTAATTAAGACTTGGTGATACCGCTTAACTATATATGGCAATAATATAGCTAAGAGTGAACCAAACAAAATTTGTTTAAATTTTGTTTGCCAAAAAATAGCATTTTCGTGTCCTTTTTTGGAAAACAATATGGGACGAAAATTAGAATAACACAGTGTAACAGTGAAAAAAGCAAACGGTCAGGTTCGACTCTACTACCAAAGGTTAGTAACACCCTATACTCAGTTTGGCGATTTTGGTGACCAATTTTTTTATATGGGCCTCCAAAGATTGTGAAAATCAGTCAGGCCCTCAAAAAAGGTGTCATCAGTTTTTGACCAACAAATAAATTAGGGAAAACTTAACAAGTCGCTGAGAATTTACCTAGCACTGTTATTTACATTCATTAAAATGTTATTATGTAGGCAACATGCTTTTTTATGAATTTCTATGTTAGGTAAATTCTCAGCGAGTTGTTTAGTTTTCCCTAATTTATTTGACACGTAAAAAACATAAGGTAGACATGTTATATATCAATGGATAGAGGATTCTGTCTACTTTTCAAAAATGTATATAACTTTTGACAATTAAAAAATTCATGGAATACCTTTTTGTAAAATATGACAAAAAATGCTTTTTATTGAATTTTGCATAGATACAAATTTTTCAAATTGAAATAAAATTTTTATTTATGAATATTTTTTAATGAAATTTCACAGTTATGTAGATTTTTCTATTTAAAATGGAAAAATGAAAACAAATTTTGAAATTTGTTATCAAGTATCCCGCAATTCCCAAAAAAATCTTGAAAAAGCCCAAAAATGTGATTTTTTCGTTTTTTGGCTATAATATCCATAATAGGGGCGGGGTTATCGGAACCCTTTACAAAATAATTAAGAACTTATTGGGCCATCTAAAACAGGTTACTATATTTTGATATCGAGTATGCGATTTGAGAATTTTTGCCCTAAAGTTGAATTTTACATAAAAAATAGGTATTTCTTGAATGGACCTGATCCCGTCGGTATCAAAAATTATAAATATTTTTTTCATTTAAAATATTTGGCGTAAAGTTAGCTTTTCAAAAAGTACAAATTCGTTATACATCATCTTAGACATTTTTTAGATAACTTAAAAAGAATAAAAGTACATTCTAAATTGACACTCTAAATTGTTCACAAAGATCACTTAGTAGCATAAAAAATTTCGTTTTTTACTATTTTTTCTAAGCGAAAACAAAGATTTTCAAAAAAACAATACGATGACTTCAAAAAATTTAATTGTTTAGCAAAATGCCAATAGTTGCCAATAAACTATGTTTTAAAGAGTCTTTAATAAAGACTTAAGAAAAGGTGGTTAGTAAAGTGACCACTAAACCGCAAAAAAATGTTTACAATAACTACACTCTTGATTATACTGTGTTTAATTTTTTAAGTCATGGAAATATAACCATATACGGACCCTACATGATAAAAGTCCCAGTTTTGCCTAAAGTCATGTACTTTTTGGGGCCTTCGTGTCATTTTTGCATAAAAGTGATCATATTCTCAGGTTCATATCTTGCAAACAGTTCGGAATTTTGATTTACTCTTTGAGGCAAAGCTGTAGCTCTTGTTATAAAGAACAAAAATTGTGAATATATAAAATTAAAAAAAACTTCACCTCAAGATCAAAATCGAAAGAAAAAAACTTTTAAAAATTCGATTTTTTTTTAACTTGTTTCCCCTGTTCAGGTCCATAGGTGGCAAACCGTTCAAAATTCAAGGAAACAATCAACTACAAAAATATACCTCAGATCTCAATAAACATCTTTCTAGAACATATGAACTTCCCAGGAATGATTCTTAACACCGTTTAGGCAGCGCTTAGGTAGCCGCAAAAGTGAAAAATTTGTTTTTTCTTTACTTCAACTAGTATCTCAATGTTGCTATCTATTACAAAAATTATAATAAAAATATTCGTATTATGGTTATAATGTTGATGGCCCTTGACTTGCAAGTCCAAATCACGTTGCTCCAAGACTGCCCTCCATCACCAGCTTTTTATACCCTTCACCTTCGTGATAAGGGTATATATAAGTTTGTCATTCTGTTTGTAATTTCCACAATATAATTAATTTATCGACCCTATAAAGTATTGTTACGAAATTGTACTTGAATTCAAATATATAGATTTTAAGGGCTGATTTAAAAGTAGCATAATGCTTTCAAATAACAGTGCTGTAATAGCAAACTGTAACATATCTGTGGGCATTATTAAATAAAAGCTTTCAGTTGATTTGATCGTAAGTTGGCAACGCTGTATTCGAATTCGAATATTCAGTTAAAGAATATTGTAAAAAGTACACCACAGATGGCGTATGTATTAGTAAGATCTAGAATATTCGAATTTTGACAAGTTAAAGAACAATCTAGAGTGCAGATGGCAGTGTTATAAATAGTGGTAGATGTTGCAGTCGTGAGTCAGTTTATCAGAGACGGAAAAACATAAACATCAACAGAGAGCCTTAAAGTGTGTTGTGTTTTTCAAGTAAATTCGTGTACATTATAAATTGTGTCTGTATTTCTGCGAATTTATAAACGTGTATAAAAAAAACATTGAGTGACTATTTAATTCTGTTTTGGTTGTACATTTTAATAAAAAAAGAGTTGTTACCACTTTCAAACTACTAAACGGCTTTTATTTGCAATCAAAAGTATAAAGGTTATTTAAAGGAAATAAACCAAACGTTTTGAAAAGGTTAAAACGTAACAGTATATTCTGGCTCCTTATAGATAGCGGTGTCGATTAAGCAATGTCCGTCTGTCTGTCTGTTGAAATCAACTTTTCGAAGCTCCCAAATAACTTACATAAACGATTCATACATCAATATCTCCGGAATTCTTCGGCTCGGTTGCTATTTAAAATCGAGAAAATCGTTCCATAAATGGCTGAGATATAAGGAAAAAACCAGGACTACCTCGACTTTTGACTGATTTTTGATCTATATCTGGATTACTAAGTCATTAATATAGACAATATGCATATCTAATGATAGACATTTCAAAGACCTTTGCAATAAGACCTTAGTCAGTTGGACCTACAATAGGTGAAAATCGGAAAAAATATTTTTTAACCCGAATTTTTTTTTGTCACCAAAAGTTTTTGGCTAAATATTAAAAAAAAATTTTAAACTTAAGAAAAAAAAATTTAAAAAACAATTCGAAAAAATTTTTTTTCAAAAAATTAAAAAAAAACAACTTTGGAAAGTATATAAGATTCGGCACAGCCGAATATAGCTCTCTTACTTGTTCGTCTTCAAATACTTCATTAACATCATACAGGGTGATCTTGTGACTCCACCAATATAAAAAGAAATCAGGCCCCAAATCTTTGGGGACCCATAAAAAAGTGCATGACCTGTGGCAAAACACTGGTCTTTTTTTGGCCTTTGTACTGTTGGCCAATTGGCTACTCTTTGCTTTACAAAGAGCCATTAAGTGTCAAATGACTAGACGAATTAACTAGACATTGTCTCTAACAATTCAGTTAGAATTATTGTATTAATCTAATAATTTATTTAAATTCCTGAAGATTATATGCTGCCTTAATAAAAATTAAATTGCTCTTAAATAAAAAAAATTCTCTTAAATTCAAAAAATTTAACATAAACAAAAGATAAATTCCCATTTGTTATTATTGTTGTGCGAGTATGTTAACAGTTTTAAAAATAAAAATTGTATTTTTTTTTGTTTCAAAAATAAGAAAAGAAAAAAATACTTGAATTCAACCAACGTTTTGCCGATTTTCTTCTTGTTATTTTTATAAATAATCAAAAATAAGAAAAGCACAAGAAAAATTGTTTAAAATTTGAAAGTGATTTTTTTATAGAACATTTTAATGTGGTTGGTTGGTGGGTATTTTGGGGTTACCTCTAAAATTAAAATAAAAAAAATGGCCCATAACCAAACAATACAATACCAGACAACACAAGACAGTACAATGAAATTAAATGATAAACGAAACACAACAGAAACAATCACCACCAACAACCATCAGCAGCAGCAGCAGCAGTATCCACATCATGATCAACAGTATCCTCAGCATGATCGGCATCACAATCACACTTATTAGTAGTTGTAGTAAAGTCAATTGAATACCGCGATCACTTTATGCAGCAAATCGTAGTTGAGTGTAATAATTTTTGCAAAAATGTTTAAAATAAAAGCGCGCGTTTTAAATTTAAATATATTTTTTTAAAAAAAATTAAGATTCGAGGAAAAAAATATTGAAAAGTTGCATTATTCTTACAAAGCCATAAAAATAATAGCAACTGAAAATGTTTATTTATAAATATTGTTTAAAAATATCAATGAAGGACGTCAATACAGCAGAAAATAAAAGCAGCAGCATACAAAAGCAATTTCATTTAATTTAATGTCCAATGTTCAATTAAAATTTGCCAAAATGAAAATGTGTTAAATAAAAAAATGTCTAAAGGAATTTCATAACAAATCAAGAAATAAATTAACTAATCAATTTATATAAAAGTGGAAAGAAAAAATTCATAAAAATATTAATAAATGCAAAAATTGTGTTTAAAATAGCTTTACACGTATCATACAATAATTTTCAAATGAGAATTTCTCTTAAATTTTGCTCGTGTTTGTGATTTTTTTTATTGTTTTGTTTCAAAATAATTAAAAAGTGAGGCCAACTTAAAGATTTGCCATTAATCTTTTAAAAACAACAAATATTTAAGAAAAAAATAATCAACCAAGTTAAAATTACAATATTTGTACCAAAAAAATTATTATTTTCTGTGTTATTTTTATAAATAATGTTTAATATTTTAATTTTTCATCTTAAAATGTCCGCGTTTTTTTTTAAATCCAACTTGCCATCACTGTTTTAGTGTTTATTTTTAATTCTTTTTTACTCTCTTTCTCTTCTTCCGCTTTCGAATGTAAACAAAAATAAAAATTTCCCAAAATAAACATCTGTTTTATAAGACAGATTCGTGAGAGAGTGTATGTGTGTGTGTGTTAAAAATATAACAAAATTTCCCTTGTGTTGTTTATAAAATTTAGAAAAAAAAAATAAAATATCCCTTGTTGCGAGTGACGTAGCGCCATCTGTTATTATTTGCCAGAGAGTAAAACAAATCGTTGTGAATATGTGTAAAATCTTTTTAGTGCGGTCACAAACCTTAATTATGGTGTCTTGCCTAAACGATCACTGTAAGCTTCAGATGTGTTTTCAAAGAGGGCGCCATAAATCAACGTAAGTATTAAGGTGACCATTTGTTTAACAAAAAAGAAAATATTTATTTGAATTTATATAAATAATTACACACTTAAACTTAAACATAATCCTTCAGATTCATAAGGAATTTTTAAATTTATAAAATATTTATGAAGGGAGAATTAAACTTTTCTCGTCAAGGCATCGGACCTTACATGTTCAAAATTTGTTAAAACTTAGTGCAAACAAACTATGGTCATACACAAATTTTAAGTAGATGCAACATTATAAATTCGTTTTAGCTTGTTCTACCCTTCACCTTCGTGAAAAGGTTGTATATAGAATCACTTTCTGAGTCGATTAATCGATGTCCGTCCGTCCGTCTGGCTGGCTGTCCATGTAAACCTTGTGCGCAGAGTACAGCTATTTTGAAGATATTTCCATCAAATTTGGTACATATTATTTTTTGGGCCCAAGGACCAAGCCTATTGAAACTGGCTGAAATCGGTCCATTATTTCACCTAGCCCCCATACAAATGTCCTTCCGAAATTGGACTTTATCGGTCGTAAATGTTTAATTTATATATGTATCTCCACAAATTCCGTTCCAAATAAGTTTTATATATACAAAATTCATGTCACCAAATTTTGTTACGATCGGTCCATAATTAGTCATAGCTCCCATATAGACCCGCTTACGAAAATCACTTTAACGTGCATAAATCTCCTAAAAATGTTGGTATACTCACAAAATTCAACATAGTAAACTTTCATATAGACATAAATCACACGACCTAATTTCATGGTGATCGGTCCATAATTGGTCATAGCCCCCATATAAGACCCACTTCCGAAAATCACTCAAAAATATAAATTATTGAAATTTTAAAAGAAAAATGTTTTTACTCTTTTACTTAGTGTAGGGTATTATATGGTCGGGCTTGACCGACCATACTTTCTTACTTGTTTTTTATCGATTTTCAAAATTCAAATTTTATATACAATAAGAATGGTATTAAATCGCTCAATTTCAATTCAAATTTTTACAATATTGGTGTGTTAGTAATGTACCTTGAAACAAAAATTGTTATATATAAATAATTTTTGATTTTTACTAATTTTTGAAGTCGTGTGTATGACTTAAAATTGCGAAATTTTTTCAAATTTTTAGCTTTTATTTTGAAACATTTGTACAATATAAATTTATTCAAGTATTGGTCATTGTTAGCTATGACCTTTTCCCATCTTTCTGGCAACATATGTATTCCTAGCCAAAAGAACTGCACATCTTTTGAGGCCAAGAACGAATCAAGCCAATTTCAGATACAGTGGATTCATTCATATATCCTTCAAGTCCTCTAGATTCCGAAATAAATAAGAAAATAGAAAATTTTACTAGTTTTTTTTTTTTTTTTTTTTTTTTTTTCAACTGAACCGTTAGCAGATATTTCATCTTTTTTTTGTATACAATGTTTGTATGTACGACCAAATTCATATAATATTTTAGACATTTTCTAAATGGAATACGAAAACCGTTTTAATTATATGTTTTTTAGTTTTATTAGAAACAAAAAATCGTTTCTTTTAATTTTGTTTTAGTGTACAATAATGCATTGCAAAAACAACATTATTTAGCAATACACAAAATAAAATAATAAATTTTGTATACTTATACTTATACTTATACTTATATATTTATATATATTAGGATGGCGCAAAAAAAAATAAAATAAAATTTTACACTATTAATTTTTAATTTTTTGTATTATACTTAAAAATGCGGGTCTTACAATAGAAGGCGTATCAGTTCACCCGGTTTTTATTTTTAATAACTTATATGTCATTTTGAAGGCCACATATCTGTCATTTATTCTCAATTAGTTATTGAACATTATATTATAAACAAATCGTCATATGCGGAATGTTCGCTGTACTTCTTTATTTGCCCAGGAAAAACACCGATTACTCACCAAAACTTATGGTGAATGTGTTCCATCGGTTTCAACGTGCGAGAGAGATGGTTTGTGCGGTTCAGAAGTGAAGATTTTGACATGTAAGACAAAGATCGCCCAAGCCAGCCAAAAAACGACCAAGAATTGGAGGCATTACTCCATGAAGAGCAGGTACCATATGAATTGAAGTCGAGAGACCTTGATAATTGATTTTATATGCTAACCGACCAAAATTAATCGGTTAACCGATTAAAGATAGCCCCCCAAATATCTTACGTACATGATTCATACATCAATATATCCGAGAAAATCGGTTCACATATGTCTGAGAAATAAGGAAAAAACCAAGACAATCTCGATTTTTGACCTATTTTTTTTATCTATATCTGGATGACTATGTAATTAATATAGACAATATGGATATTAGGTCAAAATCGGAAAAATATTTTTTAACGCAAATTTTTTTTCACAAGAATTTTTTTTATCATAAAATTTGTTTCAGTAATAAATAAAAAAAAAATAAAAAAAAATTTTTAATTTTTTTTTTTTACATTTTAAATTAAAATTAAAAATAATTTAAGCTATCCTACTTATTTTTTTAATTTTAACTAAAATTAATTTATTCGAGTATTCGATTAATCGGCAATTATTAATCGAATAATTTTTTATTCTAAATTTAAAAACGTTATTCATTCAAATAAAAAAATATATTTTTTCCTAGATTATTCGAATAACAACCCTAGAGCTGTGTTTAGGGTATTTTTCATGCTGTAATCTCCAAATTAGGGGTTTATTTTCCTCAGAGTATGGATACATAACATCGTTTGAAATGTAAATAATATATAATTTTTCAATATTTGGAATTTT
This sequence comes from Calliphora vicina, assembly GCF_958450345.1. NCBI lineage: Eukaryota > Metazoa > Arthropoda > Insecta > Diptera > Calliphoridae > Calliphora > Calliphora vicina. The sequence continues at coordinate 95,060,967 of NC_088784.1, read as the reverse complement.
TAATTGAAAGATAGCGAAATATTATATATTTTTGGGCCGATTTTGATGAAACTTAAGATAAATATAAAATTAAGTCTAGTATTTACAATAACTGTACAAAAAAATAAACCCTTAACAGCACTTGGGGTCTGAAATTTGTTTAACAAAATTTTTAATAATTTGAAATTGAAGTTTTGAAACTGCCGTTAAGAAATAATATTTTTTTGGTTATACCTGCGAGTAGGTTAACGGTATCCTACGAAGACAAAAACTCATATACAAGTAAATATGGATATATTTTAAGTAAAAATAAGCTTTTATTTTAATATTTCTCAAAAAATGTTAATTTTGTTCCTACATTTCATGTTCTAGTGGCCTGAGATACGTTAATGGCCTGGCGATTTTTTAATAACTTTAACAATTTTTAACCAATTTTTGTGTTTTATATCTTATTAGAACGACAATTACGTAATCATTTTGATTCTTTTAAATTAAATTGCAAAAGTAGTTATTTAATGGCAAAATTTTTACAAAAACTAAAAAAATTACATTTGTTTTCCCCTTGTAAATGCACCTGAAAACTAAATCGCTAGTCGGCACGGCTTGCAATCATGATAGAAAGACAAAATTTCATATTTAACTATAGTTTTATATATATAAAAAAAATAGAGGGTATGCGTTCCAAAATTCCAAAAAAATTTTTTTTGGGGGTATTTGCTCAGCTAAAAAATATTTTTTTAAAAAATAAAAAAAAAATTCAAATTATTTTTAATTTTCATTTTAAATTTCAATTAAAAATTTTTTACGGAAAAAAAATGTATGCGAAATTTTTTTTTTCAAAATTTAATTTAAAAAAATTTAAATTAAAATTTTTATTTTAAAGTATAATTTGATGAAGGGTATTTAAGATTCGGCACAGCCGAATATAGCTCTTATACTTATTTTTTTAATTTTAACTTGAAAATTAATTTATTCGATTAATTCGAATAATTTTTATTCGAGTACAACCCTAGAGCTATGTTTGGGGTATTTTTCGTGCTGGAAACTTCCAGGAGGGGTAGAGTTTGAAATGTATATGTATATATCTGGTATGAATTAACCCATAACTTGCCCTGAAAAACAGACCCATACCTTAATATTGATACCACCAAACTTGACTGTCTTATTTGTGTACTCTCCCTAGTGCTGGCTGGTTCACACACGTCAAGTTTACTTGAGCAAGTTTTGATTTTATGGCAGAAAGAGGAACATCCTTCCAATCTCCTATCCTCTCTCATCTATAAACTCAAGACTTGCTCGAATAAACTTGACGTTTGTGAACTAGCACCTACGGTCTTCTTATATATAGATAAGAAGACCGTATAGATTCATTCTTATATTTAGATTCATCCGAAAAGATAGGATTATTCCATTTTTCCCTCGACTTTTTTAAATGTTTCTGATATATTGTAAATCAGAAGTACATAGTACATACTTTAGAAATAGGAGGTTTTTCGCGGTGCAATGCAATCAAGACCAGTCTAATTTGCCCTGCGGCTAATATTTTGAGAACTAATTTCCAATTTTTGATTATTGATAACTTCATGGGGAGTAATTTTTGGGAATTTCTTAAACTCTCTTGCTGTTTGTCTTAGAATAGTTTTACGAAATTCTCCTTCCAAATATTGAAGGAGCTTGTAAGAGCTTTCATGTGATATTGAAACTGTTTAGCATTTTTCATCAATTTTAGTTGGAAACTATATCGACTAGGTTTTTCACTGTCATACAAGTAGGGCCAACCTAATATATTTATATATATGTAGGTATATATAAGAAAAATGTGTACATTTGGCTTAAAGCCAACAAGAAATAGTTTTTGAAAACAATTTCAAAATGATCGTAATAGTAAACAACCATACGAACAATTTTCTATGATGATGCACCACTGTGATTCTGATGTTCTACACGATACTTTGCTACTACTGTTCATTGTTCTTGTTGTATTCAATGGTTGTTTGTTGTGTCGTATAGACAACGACATCAGATACAAAGAAACGAAATGACATCGGGGTACAGCGAAAATGTTTTCTAAAATTCGATCCAAGTGTAGAGGATACAGTGATGAAATGCTGTTTTGTTGATGGCGATGATGAACTCACTCAAGGTACAGTGGCTGACAGAGCTCATTTATGCGATGAAAAAAATTATGATGATCTTCCTCTCTGTAGGTTCGTTGTTCGACCATGATGAATTGAAGGTCGTTGAAAAAACATTTAATGTGCTAGAAAGTATTAGACTTCCATGACATTCAATGATTGATAGTATTGAGCTTATGAGTCCAATGGATCTTTGACATCCTGAATTTTAATGAATTCAAAGGTGATATAATTTAAAACTGGCTGCAAATACTATGGAATGACCCATATACCGAACATTTATAGAAGAGTGGGTAGGGTGGTGGTTACTTCAAATTTTATATAAAATGGTGTAAAATCGCTCAAATTAACTTCAAGCCAGTCAGCGAATATTTATCAAACTTTACAAATTTGTTGCCAAAGCTCCACTGTACATTGTACACCAAAAAACGACTGTCTATGAAATGGTATGTAAATTTTCTTTTTACCAAAAAAATAAAATAAAAACATAAAATGGCAGCCAACAAGAAAAACGTTAAAATACTGAAGAAAACAAAAACAAAACAAAAAAAAAACGCAAAGTGGAAAATGTCAGCAGACGACTACAGTTTCAGCTGTCGTATATTTTATCTTTCATTTTTTAATTCAACAAAAAGACAAAATATTTTAAAAGAAATTTAAATGAAAATTTCGTTTTTTGTTTCCGAAAAAAAAACAATTCAAAAAACTAATTTCAAAAAAATATTGAAAAAAGTATTGAATGTCTTCAGTTCAAAGGTATTTATTTTCAGGGTTTTTTTTAAAAAAATTCAAATAATAACGGTCAGCAAGCAACAACTACAAGTCTAAATCAATTTGTTATTTTTCCTACCCTATGACTTCTTTTTTCTTCTTTCTTAATTAATTTTTGGTATGTTTTTTTTCAGTATTATTTTTTATTGGCTTTAGGCCAAAAAGTGGCAACAGTATTTTTCTTTCTTTTTCATCTACTCATTTAAAATTGTTTCGAAAAAAATAAAATAAAACGAACTTAAATACAAACATCATAAGATATTCTACATTTTTTCCGATTTTCTGCTGTTCAGACTTAATTTTCTTATTTCGTATTTTTTAATTTATTTTTTTCATACGATAGAGGAGACTATATAGAGACGGGTATCATAATGAAAATAAAGAGGCGCGTGACTGATTCATGGCATTATGTATATAGGTATGAATGTACATATGTATTTGTACATACATATTTTCATATACATACATATGTATTTACATATTTACCTATAAGAGTAAATGGCTCTTTTACAGATGTAATGATTTTTTGTTTTTTGTAAATATTTATTTGTTTTATGTGTAAAATAGGTTGGCTGGTAGAGAAAATCATTTTCTTTTCCTGTTATCATTAGTCACTAGAAATTTAAGTTTGATTATTTCATATAAAGGTTCAAGAGAATTAATTCTTAATTCCATTTTCGAAATCAAAATAAATTTTGTCTCTTTACCTTTCCATTAATGAGTTCATTAATTCATTAATTCATTAATTCATTAATTCTTTAATTCTTTAATTCTTTAATTCATTAATTCATTAATTCATTAATTAATTCATTAATTCATTAATTCATTAATTCATTAATTCATTAATTCATTAATTCATTAATTCATTAATTCATTAATTCATTAATTCATTAACTCATTAATTCATTAATTCAATAATTCATTAATTCATTAATTCATTAATTCATTAATTCATTAATTCATTAATTCATTAATTCATTAATTCATTAATTCATTAATTCATTAATTCATTAATTCATTAATTCATTAATTCATTAATTCATTAATTCATTAATTCAGTAATTCATTAATTCATTAATTCATTAATTCATTAATTCATTAATTCATTAATTCATTAATTCATTAATTCATTAATTCATTAATTCATTAATTCATTAATTCATTAATTCATTAATTCATTAATTCATTAATTCATTAATTCATTAATTCATTAATTCATTAATTTATTAATTTATAGTCTTGACTATAGTCACGACTATAGTTCTGACAATTCTAAGGTCTATAGTCAGGATTATAGTCTGGATTATAGCCAGGACTATAGTCAGAATTATAGTCAGGACTATAGTAAAGACTATAGTCAGGATTATATTCAGGACTATAGTCAAGACTATAGTCATTATTATAGTCGAACTATAGTCAATACTATAGTCAGGATTATAGACAGGACTATATCCAATAATATAATAATGACTATAATTAGAACTATAGTCAATACTATATTCAGGACTATAGTCAGGATTATAGTTAGGACTATAATCAGGATTTTATTCAGAACTATAGTCAGGACTATAGTCAAGACTATAGTCAGGATTATAGTCAGGTATATAGTCAAGACTATAGTCAAGACTATAGTCAGGACTATAGTCAAGACTATAATCAAGACTATAGTCAGGACTATAGTCAAGACTATAATCAAGACTATAGTCAGGACTATAGTCAAGACTATAATCAGGATTATAGTCAGGACTATAGTCAAGACTATAGTCAGGATTATAGTCAGGAATATAGTCAGGATTATAGTCAGGAATATAGTCAAGACTATAGTCAGGACTATAGTCAAGACTATAATCAGGATTATAGTCAGGACTATAGTCAGGATTATAGTTAGGACTATAGTCAATACTATAGTCAGGATTATAGTCAGGACTATAGTCAAGACTATAGTCAGGATTATAGTCAGGACTATATTCAAGACTATAGTCAGGATTATAGTCAGGATTATAGTCAGGACTATAGTCAAGACTATAGTCAGGATTATAGTCAGGACTATAGTCCGGATTATAGTCAGGACTATAGTATTGACTATAGTCAAGACGACTATAGTCAATACTATATTCAGGACTATATTCATTATTATATTCAGGACTATAGTCAGGATTATAGTTAGGACTATAGTCAGGATCATAATCTGGATTATAGTCAGGACTATTGTAAATATTATGGTCAAGGCTATAGACAATACTTTTGTCAAGAGTATAGTCAAGATTGTAATGTATAGACTTGATTATAGCCAATACTATTGTACAGACAATAGTCAAGCCTATGGTCAAGACTATGATCAAGCTAATAATCAAGACTATAGTTAAGTCTATAGTGAAGACTATAACCAAAATATTTTCTGTATAGCACAATTTTTTATAGAAAATTTTGTGCATAACACTATAAAGTACGCATTCTAAAATTTAAAAATTAAATTTCTACATAAAATAGCAAAATTATAATTTTATTGTTGTTTGATTGATGTTCTAATTTGAATAATAAAATTATGTATTTTATTCAAAAAATTCAATAGAATTCCAATTCAACCCCAACCCAACTGTATTTGTATTGATCACCAATCATGTATGAGCAGAAATATGCTACATGGCATCAGACTATCTGTTAAATGATGTGTATTGAAGGTATTTGTACATATTTTTTTTATTTACAAGCATTTTTATTTAAATGTTTTTATGTTTATTTCATATATTGGTATGTATATATTTTCATTGTACATAATATATCCTCTTATACATACCCATCTACCTACATAACTTTATACATAAACAAGATAATGACAAACATTTCATTTATTTATTTTATTTAACAAAATGAAAAAAAAAACATAAGATGAATTTAAGGTGGGTGGTAAATGATTCCAACAATATTTTGCTTTTGTCTTAATCAAATACAAATATTTTCATTAAATGTCAAACCAAACAAAAAACAAAAAAACACCATAATATGTATAAATTATTATTGGTGGAGAAATACTTATTAAAATTTAAATGTAGGAATGGTCCGAAGGACCAAATATGAAATGTATACATACTTATATACCTTGCATAATAATCAATCATTCCGCTATAATTTTTTTCTGTTGGTCCTTCGCTTGTTGCTCTTAGTTATTTAAAATAACTTTCTTGAAATGTTGGTAAGCACTGCTTCGATAAATATTGTAAATTTGCTTGTTTGAACCTCAGAAGAACAGGGAGTGATAATACCATAATGACTATGGTCAAGACTATAGTCCAGACTATGGTCAAGACTAGGGTCAAGACTATAGTAAAGACTATGGTCAAGACTATAGTCCAGACTATGGTCAAGACTATAGTCCAGACTATGGTCAAGACTATAGTCCAGACTATGGTCAAGACTATAGTCCAGACTATGGTCAAGACTATAGTCCTGACTATGGTCAAGACTATAGTCCTGACTATGGTCAAGACTATAGTCCTGACTATGGTCAAGACTATAGTCCAGACTATGGTCAAGACTATAGTCCTGACTATGGTCAAGACTATAGTCCAGACTATGGTCAAGACTATAGTCCAGACTATGGTCAAGACTATAGTCCAGACTATGGTCAAGACTATAGTCTAGACTATGGTCAAGACTATAGTCCAGACTATGGTCAAGACTATAGTCCAGACTATGGTCAAGACTATAGTCCAGACTATGGTCAAGACTATAGTAAAGACTATGGTCAAGATTTTACGATTGATGTTAACTATAAAGCGCCTATGATACACTGACTCACTCGCAACTCGCTGTTACTATTTATATACACAGCGCCATCCTCTAGAAGTCTCATGAATAATCTAATGGAAAAACTAGAATATTATATTTCAATGAAAGTTAAAGAAATCTTTAAAAATATCTTCAATATTCCGTTCTATTACTCCTAATTTTTGATTCATTCATGTTGGACTCTGTCTCCATCATTTCTGGCCAGTGGCCATCCATAATAATGTCTGTTTTAAATGATTTTTGTTTTTTGTAAAAATTGTGGGTGGCTGGTTGTTTATTGAATTTAATGCATTTATTTTTAAAACTCCATTAAATTAAATGATCTGTTAATAATTTTTCCTTATATTTCCTCTATTTACAGCATATTCCCTAGAAATATAAATCGTTTATGGAAAACTCAATATCAACGTAAAGTCAATTGAAATTTAAAAACAAAGAAAGTACAACCAGTTTTTTATGGAAATTAAATCTTGAATATAAAAATGGAGATATAGTGATACAAAAAATATTTATAAAACAATATTTAAGGAAGTTGCTAAAGAATTTAAGGTAAGTTTAAAATATAAACTTGATAAATATTTAAGGTTTTGTTTAAAAAGGATCATACTTTTTTCATATTTTTCTTTTAAAGTGTGTTTACATTAAAAAAAAGCCTAAAACAATATTAAACATTATTTCCCTATTAATTCTTACAACATCTGCCTTTTTTTCTCCTAAGCTTGTCGTGCTTTAAGCCATATATCATTTTATTTAAATTAAAATTAAAGACCCTTTTTTTCTGCTTCCGTCTTACTACTTAAATTCTTAGTATGTTTTTAATGTGTGTAGTGTTTTCTTGTTAATTTTTTCTTTATTAAATTGAAAAAAAATTACACCACAATCGCATTAAATCTGCCGTTTTGTATTTTTTCGAAAAATTTCTTAGGCAAATTGGCAAACAATTTTTTCTTGCAATTAAAAAACTCATGAGTTTGAACTAAAAAAAATAAGCAAAACAAAAAATGGCGACACATAAATGACAGGTGCCGCCAAAACGAATACAAACTCGTACAACTGAACATATAGTCAGTCAGCTAGTCAGTCACACAGTGGTTTGCATCACTCCTACAAGCACAACAGATGTCTTCAAACGAATTGTAAATGATGCAATTATTTGAAAGAGATTATTTTGTAATAGTTACGTTTCGAAATTGTATGCTTTATACATTGAATTTCGTAAAAAGATTTCTTTTGATTCGAATTACACAATAACACCCCTCCCAAGTAGTTGATTCATTGGAATTGATTGAGTTTTAGGTAAATGTTAGGGCACTGCTACACGTTCAATATATGATATATTGGAATATGTGATATTTGGATCGCGATCCATTGTAATGGATCACGCAAAATTTGGTTATTCTGCGATTTGGATCGCCATCCATCAATACTGCATGCTACACGTTCAATAAATATCGCTATACGGGATCGCGGTCAATATATATTGAACGTGGAGCAGTGCCCTTAGAATTGAGAATTTTTTGAAATCCTAGAATACTAATTCCATAGAAACAACAAAATTACTCAAAATACTCATTACATACAAGTGTTGTTTTTGTTTTCACATAGTTTTTTAACAAAACATTCTCACCACTTAGGTTTTTGACAACTGAGTTAGGTCTTTGACAGCGGAGTTAGGTCTTTGAAGTCCAACATATTTATTATGCTGCTGTTTTTTTATAAAAGTCCCCACTGTGTTTAATTCATATTTCAAATAGATTAGTTGGGGTTTTCTTTTGTTGAGGATGTTTTATTCTAATGTTAAGGATATTCAGCCATTCATCTGATTGTCATTGGTGATAGAGCTGTTGTGCTGTGGTGCTGCTGCTCCTGTGATTCTTTATTTATTATAACTATTATTATTTTATGTTTTTATTTTGTTTGTTTATAATGAAACACAATGAGGGTTATTGAATAATCTTATTAAATGGAAGGAAATGTATTCATTATTTATTTATCCAATTAGTTCTTCAGCAGCGAAATAATAATTAAAATCGTAAGGAAAAGCAAACAAGGACAATTAAATGAAATATTAAAATATGCTTGTAGAGGTACATACTTATTTGCAATACCTAGTAAATAAAGTACAAAGTACAACAAAAATCAATTAAACCTGAAAATTAATTAAATTAAATAAATTAAATAACAAGTAGCATTTCTTTGTTGTTTAAATGATATTAAGCATGTTTTGACAAGATAATAAGTAATTTATTGTGGTTTTTTAAAGTAAAAAAGGATCACTTTCAATAATCTTTTAAGTTAAAAGGGGAAATAACAATTCTTCAACAATGGTAATCAATTCGGTAGTCTATTGAGTCTGATATTATGAAAAAGATGGGCCAAAGTATGGTGAAATAACTATAAGAGATAAATAGCACACTCCACTATGCTTTTTATAGGCCCAATCAAGGGAAAAATCGCAATCTTTATTTTGGGACCTTACTGCTTCACTCTCGAGGGGTCGTCCCAACCCAAACCAAAATACTCCTCTGCTACGTCTATCTTAAATTTCATGTCAATCGGCTCAAGCAGATAGAAATGCCAGATTTATTTCAAAAATACTTTGATTTTGCACAGTGTATATGGGGCATTTCATGTCAAGTGAACCAACTTTTGAAATCGATGTCTTCCGATCGGAATGAAATTTTCGGAAAAAAAATTTTGTTAAAAAAAATAAAAAAATTTGAAAATTTTTTCCGAAATCAAAAACTTTTTTATTTTCTCAAAAAAGTTTTTGATTTCGGAAGAAAAATGTAAAATTTTTGTTATTTTTTTTTTCGAAAGAACAATAGTTAAAAAGTTATATGGATGAGAAAAAACACCCCTCTAACTCATTGAGTTCTCCACTGATCTTGTTGAAAAATTTTGTCTGAATTTCTATCCAATAGAACTAAACTCGCACAGTTGGGCGGAATCGAAATTTTTTGGAAATAAATCTGGCATTTCTAAACGGCTGGTCCGATCGGGATAAAATTTGAATTGGGCGTAGCCAAGGAGTATTCTAATTTAAGTTATTAAAATGGGCCCTAAGTAGGGTACCTTCGACATGTAAAATTTTTAAACACCTGCCATTTTTTTGTTACCCGTCCGATTTCAAAGAATCTTGAAAAAACATGCTTGCGTGTGCTATATATCTCTTATAATTTCCTAGTTATAGGCATTTCAAAATTGAAATGTTAAAATTTTGCCATACCTTGGTCCGCTTTTTTAAAAATATAGGCCGCTATTTTGGACCGAATGGACTCGATTTTTTTTTAATAGTTAGACAACTAAATTACCATACAAAACATAGAAAAGATTTCAGAGCAATATCAATTACGAATCCAAAAATAACCGATTTTCAATTTAAAAATTCAAAAAATAGTATATTTTTGCTGTTTTTTGGACAAAAAGGTGACTTAACTCCTTTTTTATTAAAAAACAACTTTCTTTAAGAACATATAACAATTTTATGTTTTTCTATAAACTTTCTTTACGGAGAACATTTTGGTATAAAAAACGTGTCCTATTTTTCTAACATGTCGGCCCTACGCCCTTTGGAAATTGACCTATTTTTTATCAAAATTTCAACTTTGTGCCACATGTTCTAAAATCCCAAAGCTGGGATCAGAAAACGGAAAGCAGCTTTGGAAACCCTGATGTGTTCCCTATTTATGCCTAAAGTATTTTCCCAGCCCTGAAGGAAATGTGGACCTATAGGCAAAATTGTAAAAAATACCATTTTTGGGATTTTCGCTTAAATTTTTAGGAATTGCGGTATTCTCTTTGACCTTTTGACAAGTTTATTTATTGAAAGTATTGGCCATTGTTAGCTATGATCTTTTCCCACATTTCTGGCAATATATGTATTCCAAGCCAAAATAACTGTTCATCCTTTGGGGCCAAGAACGAACCAAGCCAATATCGTATCCAAGGTCTGGACTATAAAGAGAGTGAGGCAAAACTTCACAACCACTTCATTCAAAATACTTTTTACCAGGTATTGCAACATGTGACCGAGCGTTGTCATGATGGAATATTACGGTTTCATGTCTGGCCGCATATACTCGCTTCAAATGAATCAGTTGTGTTCGGTACAGGTCAGATTTCAACAGCTCATATTGGATAGGACCTTTTTTGTCCCACCAAATACAGAGTATTACCTAAGCGTCATGGATATTTGGCTTTTGTGTCGATTCGGCTGGTTAGCCGGGCTTTATTTACAATCTCTTACGATTCGGGGATCGTATTGGATCCATTTTTCATCGCAAGTAATGATTCGGTGCAAAAATGATTTTCTTTTATAGCGTTCAACCATCATTTCGGACATGCAAAATCATGTTTCAAGGTCTCTCAGCTTCAATTCGTATGGTACGCAATTTCCTTACTCTTGGATGAATTCTGCTACTTGAAAACGTTTTGAAATTGCTATTTGAGTAGCTCCCAATGATTTTTCAAGCTCTTGTTGAGTTTGACAACAATCTTCATCCTCCAGTTCTTCGTCTCCAAACTTTTTTTTGGCTAGCCTGGGAGATCTTTGTCTTCCGTGTCAAAACCACTTCTAAACCGCACAATCCATCTGCTGCACGATGAAACCGTTGGAACACTTTAGAAATTCAGCTGAGAAATGTTTTTTCTAAAAAATAATTTTAACAAATTTGTAAATTTCCTCGAAATCCACCAATTTCAAATCGGTCCCCATTTGTAACACATCAAAATATTCATCACAGTCCGACATTAGTATATATCGCTCATTTGCTGCAACAACGTCATAACTCGAAATCCGGGAGTTTTGAACTGAGTAATACAAAATATGCGCCGTTCTTTAGTCTTTCATATAGTTTTTTTCAGTTTTTTAAAAAAATCAATTATTTTTTGTATGAGAGTGTTTTTTTGTTGTAAACGTCAAAATGAAAATTCATGTTTCTCGTATATTTGACAAGTAAAAATTTGGGTTAAATACAGATTAGAAAGATATTAGTATCTACTATTTAAATCAGGTTTTATTTCAGAAATCGAATGATTTGTTGAAAATTTATTTAAGAAATAGTAAATGTCATAAAACATTCAAAGTCGTTTTTCTCGAAACGACTTTTTTTTAATTATGACGTTGTTGCAGCAAATTAGCGATATATTCTGGGTCCTCGTACGTTTGTCCGTCCATCCGTCTGTCTGTTGAATACGCGATAGGTTCCAAACAAAAGGAGGTAGCTGTCGAAAATTGTCCACAAATACTCTCTGTTTGGTATTGAAAATGGGCAATATCGGTCCATGATTTCACCTAGCCCCCATACAAATGTTCCCCCAGAATACTGTTTGACCAGTCATAAATATGATAAAATCTTGCACAAATTAGTTCGCAGTACATTGAAATTCTACTGTAAAGAATACAAGGCCCCCTCAGAAAATGACTTGAACATACATAATTGTCTTATAATAACACTGTCCAACAGAACAGAATAGCGACCCTATAATTCTGAAAGGGCATGTTGAGTATATCATTTTTGTAGAATAAACTTATAGTCCAGCTAGTCTGAAGTTTTTTTACAGTGGTTCAAAGTTTTCATTTTTGGATCAAAGGAAACGTTATACTAAATGAAAAAAATGTTGTAAGTTAATGCCTGAAAGAATTCTTATTGTCAGAGTTATATTGTGGAATTTTATGGGTATAATTTTTGTGGAAGATCTTAACCCTCTAGCTCCTCTCTTTAGTGGTCAATTTGACCCCTTTTTTGAGAAAATCCAAAAAATACCTTTCAAAAAGTTAATTTAAGGATTAAAATATTCTACGAAAATTTTTGCGAGGGTCACCAAAGCTCTTTACGGTTAATAAGGAAAATTACACGCCACCTTGGGTCTCACATGAAATATAAAATATAGATATTTTTAATTTTTTTTGTCAGCATTTGTTTCTCAAATGACGTTGAAGAATTTTAAACCTTAGGAGCATTGAAAATTCAAAAAAAAGCAAAATAAAAACCAACCTACTGTGCACCTCCGCCATTTCTTGTAAAGAATAGTTTAGCTTGTCTTAATCTCTGGATTTTGTTTCTTTAAATCCCTACAGCATTGTTTAAAACTTTGTGTTGCTATTTTTTTTTCAGTTCGAAATTAAAATAAAATCTCTAAACTAATTATAGATACACACTGTACTACTGGGATCCCTTAAGATTTTGTAACAGCCATAAAGCTTAAGTATTTAAAACACAGCTACACATAGAGAAACGAACACACAGATACAGGAAAAAGTCGTTTTATTACAATGTAAGCTCAGATATTGTTGTAAAAGTTGTTGGCGGCACTTCGATATTGGTCTCCCTTTAAAAAATGCATGAACAGTTTATTAACTAATAGGAATAGAGGGAAGTTCATAGAAAGTTAGAAAGGAAGATTTTTAAATGTTAACTGAATTTGGGGAAAATGTTAGCACATTTTCTCTGTTTTTTACATAGAAAATTCCCTTGACCCATTGTAGGGTATTACGAAAGTATTGTTATGTTTTCTTGTCATACAAATACCATCAAACAAACAGGTTCCAACATTGTATTTACGAGTAAGTGAATCTGTCTGTCTGTCTGCCTGCCTGACTGTCAGTAAATGACGCACCAAAATGAACATACAACTGAAGCACATAAATTTTCTTTTCGTTTTTCTCCATAACCCGCTCTGGGGACGATTAAAGCAAAACAACAAAAAAACAATAATAAAAAAATATATCCCCCTCGATACATACACTGATATTTAAAAAACAACTACAACTACATGCACCAACAATAACAAATATACAATAAAATGTCTGACGTGTGTGTTTCCACCATCGAATGTAGGAACATTAGGGTAATCCATGCTATTTGTATGATATTTTCATACCGATCATTTCATATTCTAATCAAAGATTTTTCATGTGATATACAATTGAATCGTTTATTTCAAAAACCAGTTAAGCAACAAAAAATTCAAAATGAGTTATTGGGCGATTATTGTTTTTTAAAGGTTAATGCATCTAAAAACTGAACGTTATTTAAGAAACTTTTACTAAAAATAAATGTTACAAACGAAACGCTTACAATTGAATCGTTTATTTCAAAAACCAGTTAAGCAACAAAAAATCCAAAATAGAATGATTGGGCGATTACTGGTTTGTAAAGGTAAATGCATCATTTAATGTAAAAACAAGTATGAGAGCTACACACAGCCTCAAAAGTGAGTAAACACCAGCGAATTTTTTGATTTTTTTAAGATAACGAAAATCATTATAGTCCAACTTAAATCTTATTTTTTCACAACCGAATCTATTATTCAACCCAATCTCCAACAAACCGAAACTTTAAAATTTTAATCGATGGATAAATTTTAGGATTTTCATTATCTTAAAAAAAAATCAAATAATTTTTGGTGCTCACTGTATATTCTTATATACCCTTCACCAAATTATACTTCAAAAAACAAATTTAAATATTTTTAGGTAAACAAAAGTTATTTTTTTTGCCAAAGTTGTTTTTTTAATTTTTTAGAAACATTTTTTTTTTTCGAATTGTTATTTTAAATTTTAAATTTTTTTTTGTTTTTAAATTTTAAAAAGATTTGTTTAGTTTTTTAATTTTTTTTTGGTGAAAAAAAAAATTCGATTTAAAAATATTTTTTCCGATTTTGACCCATTGTAGGTCCAACTTATTAAGGTCGTTGCAAAGGTCTTTGAAATATCTATCATTAGATATCCATATTGTCTATATTAATGACTTAGTAATCCAGATATAGATCAAACAAGTAAGAGACCTATATTCGGCTGTGCCGAATCTTATTACACTTCACCAAATTATACTAAACAAAATTTAATTTTTTTTAATTGTTTTTCAAAATTTTTTTTTTCGAAATTGTTTTTTAATTTTTTTTAAAAAAAAGTTTTTTCAAAATTTTTTTAAAAAGAGTATTTTTAATTTTTAAATTTTTTTTTTTTTTTTAAATTTATGACAAAAAAAATTTTTTGATGAAAAAAAATTCGGGTTAAAAAATATTTTTCCCGATTTTGACCCATTGTAGGTCCAACTTACTATATATAGCCTTACTATATGGCCTTATCTACATCGTTGCAATGGACTTTGGAATATCTATCATTAGATATCCATATTGTCTATATTAATGACTTAGTAATCAATATATAGGTCAAAAATCGAGGTTGTCCCTGTTTTTTGCTCATATCTCCGTTATTTATGGACCGATTTTGCTGATTTTAATTATCGAAAGCATGTCTGACAGAATTATTCAAGATTTGGATCCCGAAGATATCTGGGGTCTTCAGAAAATTGATTTCAACAGACAGACGGACAGACAGACAGACGGACATGGCTTAATCCAAAAATATACGATTTTTCAATTTAAATATTCAAAAAATAGTTGGTAAAGATACCTTATAGAAAAACATAAAACTGTTATATGTTCTTAAAGAAAGTTTTTTTTTTAATAAAAAAAGAGTGAAGTTACCTTTTTGTCCAAAAAAACAGCAAAAATCAACTATTTTTTTAATATTTAAATTGAAAATCGTTTATTTTTGGATCCATAATTGATATTGCTCTGAAATCTTTTGTATGATATTTGCAATTTAATTGTCTAACTAACCAAAAAAAATTTTAATTTCAATTTTGAAATGCCTATAACTCGGAAATTATAAGAGATAAATAGCACACGCAAGCATGTTTTTTCAAGGTCTAGCCAATATAAAAATCTTTGAAGTCGGATGGGAAACAAAAAAATTGCACGTGTTTGAAAATTTTACATGTCGAAGGTACCCTACTTTGAGCCCCCATAGCGCCGCTCCTGGATTATTTGTAGGACCCATTTTAATAACTTAAACTTGGTTAGAAATGCCAGATTTATTTCCAAAGAATTTTGATTTTGTCCCACAGTGCAGTGGCAGTAGAATGCACTGCAGAACGAGTGAATGATGACGAATAGTAAAATAGGAAAAAATATCAACTTTGTAAAACTAATTTTTAGATTGCCAGGAAGTTTTCTTTGATTTACTCAAAATCAATAATTTGTTGCTTGACTGGTTTTTGAAATAAACTATTCCATAGTAAGCATTTCAATTGGAACATTTATTTTAAAAGAAAAGTTTCTTAAATAACTTTCAGTTTTTAGTTAAGAAACTGTGCAATATATTTTTGCGCCACCCTAATGTACATACTTATACTTCTGAATGTATGTAGAATTTACGTCTGTATTTTATATGTTTTCGAGGAGCTGCTATTGCTGCATGAACTGAAAACCACATTAAAAAATAAAATGTTTACGTGTGATTATGACCACAATAAAATACATTTTTTTCCTTCTCCCTCCTTCACCACGTTTTTTGTTCAAAACTATTTTATTGTTTTACTCGTGGGCTCAATTTTATGAGATGTCTTGTGAAATGTTTGCTTCAGCTACATGTACCACCCCCTTCTTTCTATGAAAATGAAATATTTTTCAGTTAAAAGTGCGCTATAATCCAACAATTGTTATAATAAGTTGTTTGTAATATGGAAATTTGTAGAGATTCCGAGCCAAAAGAATTGCTCATCTTTTGAGGCCAAGAACGAATCAAGCCAATTTCGGATACTCTGTTCTGAAGTGAAGCGTAGCCCACAGAGAGCGTTCTGCATGGATCGAAACTAATAATATTCGGACGGGGCTCAGTCTGGACTATAAGGCCGAGCGTTGTCATGATGGAATATTACAGTTTCATGTCTGACCGCATTTTATGGAATTTATTCGACCAATGCTATCTTTAAACGAATCAGTTTTGTTTGATACAGGTTCCCTATGATGGTCTGGTCAGATTTCAGCAGATAATAATAGATAAGACCCCTTTGCTCCCACCAAATGCAGAGCATTGCCTTAGCGCCATGGATATTTGGCTTATGAGACGATTCGGCTGGTTGGCCAGGCTTTATATACGATATCTTACTCTTCGGGTTATCGTAATGGATCCATTTTTCATCGCAAGTAATGATTTGGTGCAAAAATCATTTTTTCGGACATGCAAAATCGTCTTTCAAGGTCTCTCGGGTTCAGTTCGTATGGTACCCCATTTCCCTGCTTTTGGATGTTGTTTTTGTTGTAGCAGCATGACAAATTTTACAATAATCAAACTGGGTGTACTGGGGGTTCTGCATTTTGTTCAACAAATTGTGCTACTTCAACAGGATGAGTCCATAAATCCATAGGACGTAGTGAAGTAGGGTTGGCTGAATAGTTAAATATGTGGAGAGTGTCATGAGGACCCTGACCACAAGTTGGGCATAAGTTTTGGACGGCACGGTCTATGCGGGACCAAAAGGCATTAAGCCTGTTTGCAACTAGAAGGAAATATGTCGTAGACCACCTATATGAGGAGACGCAGAACAAAAGGCACTTTTTTAAAAATTTAAAAATTTTGGGAAATTGATTTTTTCTAGAAGATTTCAACACCAAATATTATAAAAATGCCAAAAAAATTCAGTATGAAAAAGTGCAATATTTTTGAAGGACGGAGTTTTAAAGTGGCATATTTTTGAATCTAATTGAGACATTGACTTGAAATTTTTTTTTGTAAGACCAAAAATTAACTTATCTAAACAAAAATAAAATATTTGCAATCCTATTAAAATTTTGATATAAATTTTATTTTAGAAACTCAATGAATATGTAATATATAATAAAATCTTTATTTATTAACGAAACTCAATGAAATTTTCAGCGTTTTTTAAGTTTCTCATTCTAAATAACAAATAACAAAAAAACTTGTCAAAAGGTCAAAGGGAATCCCGCAATTCCTAAAAATTGTAGCGAAAATCCCAAAAATGGTATTTTTTACAATTTTGTCTATAGGGTCCACATTTCCTTCGGGGCTGGGAAAATACTTTAGGGATAAATAGGGAACACATCAGGGTTTCCAAAACTGCTTTCCGGTTTCTGATCCCAGCTTTGGGATTTTAGAACATGTGGCCCAAAGTTGAAATTTTGATAAAAAAAAATAGGTCAATTTCCAAAGGGCGTAGGGCCGACATGTTCGAAAAATAGGACATGTTTTTTATACCAAAATGTTCTCCGTAAAGAAACTTTATAGAAAAACATAAAATTGTTATATGTTCTTAAAGAAAGTTGTTTTTTAATAAAAAAAGAGTTATGTCACCTTTTTGTACAAAAAACAGCAAAAATATACTATTTTTTGAATTTTTAAATTGAAAATCTGTTATTTTTGGATTCGTAATTGATATTGCTCTGAAATCTTTTGTATGTTGTTGGTAATTTAGTTGTCTAACTAACAAAAAAAATTCGAGTCCATTCGGTCCAAAAGTGCGCCCTTGGCTACAAATAACTCTAATTTTATCCCGATCGGAGCAGCCGTTTAGAAATGCCAGATTTATTTCCAAAAAATTTCGATTCTGCCCCACTGTGGATTCCTCATATAATGTTGGCATAACTGGAGCACTAAGAACTGGGTCTCTTGTTTCAATAGACCTTCACATAATATCCACGCATCTGCATGTTGGAGATCGAGTAAATATGGTCGGGTATTATGGGCCTACTGCCTTCTATCGTATAGCAACCTTCGGACTATACTACTCCATATACAGATTTTGATAGTTTGTTTAAGGGTTAATTCCCTCCAGGAGTGAGTGGTGTAGGCGTAATCTCGTGTATGAATATAACACCAGAATATATAAAGAAGTTCCTAAAATGACCAATGGTTAACGACAATTGTCGTAGCTGTAATGATAGCGAAAAAGTGAAAACGATATCGCACCTTCTCTGCGAATACCCAGTCCTGACTGTCAAAAGGTATAAATTAATTACATATTGACCAACCTTAGTGAGGTAGCCGGGTCTAAACTTAATGACCTACTGAAATATCTTACGGCTAGAGGTTGGGTCTCAAAAAACTCGATATTATCATATTCATGAATCGAATGCATTGACTACTTTGGACCAGCTACCAGACAGTCTCTTTGTAATCTATGTAGGTTGAATTGATCCCCTGTCTGGCTTAAGACGTTTCATTGTGAATTTGAAAATTGTGACAAAAGTCATAATAAACTTAATATATCCAAACTTTTCGTAGCCAAAAGAGATCAAAAGTGGAAATATAATAAGAAAATGAATTTTCCTTTATAAACAGCATCCGCACACACACATACACTCACGCATTCACACAGATACAAACATAACACACACATGCAAACACACTCTTGAGTTGCGCGCAAATTATTTGGCTGCACGCCAACCAAAATACGAAAACAAGCTACAAAAAACAACAAATTATTGTTGTTGATGCGCGACAATGCTTGGACAATAATAATTAAGCGTGTAAATAAAACAAAAAAAATATCCAACAACAACCAAAGAAAATGAAAAGTCGTAAAAGCGCATCATGACGAGCAGAGATGGATGAAGTGTTGGGGAGCTATGCCGCTTGATAGTACCAACGAATACGTTTGTTTTAAAGTAGTTGATGTTTCTTTTTTGTTCTTTTTCATGAGTAGGTTGAAGCATGTTAGTTGCTGATGCTTTTGTGGCGGCCTATTGAAACGCTTGGTGGTTTATTCTTTAAGGAATTCTTAAAGGAAAATTTTGAAATGTTAGCTATAAAATGATAAATTAATATATCTAACACATCTCATCCTCCTCTCGCCAACACATTTACATACATATGTATATGTATAGTGGGATAGGGAGATTATTAAAAACGCCAGCCACTTTTGTACACAATCTAAGGAAAATGCCTGTATGTATATGTGTTTCTTTCTCTTCATTTTTCTAGCATTTGTGGTTCTATAATATTTTGAACATGTCTATTGGGGTTTTTCTGTTGCTGGTTGGTTTTGTTCTGCTACCACAATCATAAATATTCTTATTCATCATCATCAGCGGCTATATCGTCATAATCATGGCCATCATCATCATCCGCATCATCGTCATCTGATCAAGTAATAATCACCCAGCAGTTCCGCGTGACTGTCCCGAACTAGTGATTTTATCTACCACTGCTTGCATAATTTATATTATCATGTGAATATCCTACATAGATTACAAAGAGTCTGTCTGATAGCTGGTCCAAAGTAGTCAACGCACTGGATTCACATACCGGTTACATAACGTCAGTTACCTTACTAGCTACATAACTGGTTATTTGACTAGCTGTATAACTAGTTAATACTGTGTCCTAGGTGGAAGCTATTTGATACCTAATAGTCAGCCTAAAGAACTGCTCCTAGCACTCAATCGAACCAGATCACAGTTAAAAAAAATGGTCTTTAATGGTCCGTTCGTAGTAGTAAACTCATTGTCATGGAACTCACTTATTAGTTACAGAGATACAGCCCAATAATCGGTTTGCTGTAAACCACTCATCCTACGACTACTAAGTATATGATGGTTGCTACAATGTACTAAAGCTTTTGAGCAAAAATGCTCTGGAAAATATATCTGTAAAACTCAAACTCTTTCAATCAAAAGCCACAATTTTAATATTATTTTCAAAATAACTTTATTAATATGAAGTTTTCAAGTTTAACACATTGACTGCCAAGGCACTTTCAGCAAATAAGATGCTGGGGGCCACAGCATTTTCTTTGCGTAATCTCTTCGAAAACGTCAATATTGTAATTTAGGCTACTGTCAGTAATATTTACTGCTTAGAAACAGATTTTTTTTATAAATAAGAGGGTCTTACGAAATGGCGAAAAATAATTTTTTATAGGATACTGAGTTAGAAAAAATGCTCAGTAGAAGTTCAGAAAGTGATGAAGAATGTGAAGATTACAGTTTTGATGAGAAACTTCCAGACAACATCGAAAAAATTCTTAAAATCCAGCACTATTGTCTGACATGGCTAGAGAGAATAAAAGTCGTGTCAGACATATGTGTCCGACGTGGCGTAAACCGCATAGTGCAGTGTCACACATATGTGTCCGACGTGGCAGTCAATGTGTTAATAATACCGTTCGTTATTCACTAAAACGAAATGATCGAGAAAAACTTTGACATTTCCATATTCTATGGAATCCAACAATTTTGCTACATGAGAACCCCTGCATATTAATTAAATTCTGAAAATATAAAACAAATTAAAAAGTATTTATTACTATGATATTGGCAAAACAATGGAAACTTTGGTTTCATTTTTACATAAGTATCTGGCTTTTTTAGTGACACAGTATTTTGTTGGATATTCCTTGTTTTTTATAACTTCTTCACAGCGATGTTGGATTGAATCAATTAAATAGTCGATCGTCTTCTTTAAAAAGCTTCCTTCGTAGTGTAATTTTGAGTTCATATCTTGAGATCTACGAATCTATGGGATTAAGATCTAAGATCTGGTCCATTGTCATTCGGGAGTTTCCAAAGTGGTGGCATATATTCTTCAGCATATGGATACATAACATCATTTGAACTGGATCCGTTTACGATTTCAGTCATAGTATATTTTATGATTTGAATTGAACCCGTACTTCTCTGATTAAATTACAAGTTCCCACTAGAAAATTATGTTCCCAGTTGTCATCAACTACAATAGATTATTTGGCTATGACCTTTCCCATCTTTCTGGCAACTTATTGATTCCGAGCCAAAAGAATTGCTTAACTTTTGAGGCCACGAACAAATTAAGCCAATTTCGGATACTCTGTTCTGAAGTGAAGTGTATCGCAGAGTGTGCGTTCTGCATCGATCGGTATATATGTTAGGCAAACGGGGCAAGGAGTCTATGACGGGTGAGGTAAAACTTCCCAACCACTACATTGTAAGAAGTTTTTAACAAGTATTACACCATGTGGCCGAGCTTTGTCATGATGTAATGATGGCCTCATATTCTGCGCGTTTTTCGGCCAATGCTCGCTTCAAATGAATCAGTTGAGGAAGATACGAATTCCCTGTCATGGTCTGGCCAGATTTCGGCAGCTAATAATATATAGGACCCTTTACAGAGCATTACCTTAACGCCATGGATTTTTGGCTTTGGTGTCGATTCGGCTGGCTTCACATACGATCTCATCGCAAGTAATGATTCGGTGCAAAAATGATTTTCTTTTATAACGTTCCAGCTGCATGTCAGACATACAAAATCGTCATTCAAGATCTCTGAACTTCAATACCTAATCTAACAGCTTTTAGATGTACCCTGCAGCTTGCAAATGTTTTGAAATTGCTGAGTGATTTTACAAGCTCTTGTTGAGTTTAACAACAATCTTCATAGAATAATGTCCCTAATTCTAGGTCTTCAAAATTTTTTGGCTGGCCTGGGCGATCTATGTCTTCCGTGTCAAAATCACCACTTCTGAATTGCACAAACCATCTCTCGCACGTTGAAACCGATGGAACACATTCACCATAAGCTTTGGTAAGCAATCGATGTGCTTCAGGGGCACTTTTGTTTTGAAATTGCTGATTGCTTACCTCCCAATAATTTTGCAAGCTCTTGTTGAGTTTGACAGCAATCTTCATGCCTTCAATTCTTGGTCTTCAAACTTTTTTGGTTGGGTGTGCATCAGCGGCAGTTTTTTTCAAATTAAAGAAATAAAGCAAAACTTCCCGCATATGACTCAAAATTCAACATTTTCGAAGCAAAAAAAAATTGGTTTTACACTATAATATTCAATAACTAAGTGAGAATAAATGACTGATATATACCCTTCAAAATGACATATAAGTTAATAAAAACAAAAACCGCGTTCAAAAGATATGCCATCTATTCTAAATCCCACATTTTTATGTCATACAATCAATATAATTTAACTTTCGAAATAACTAACTAGGATCGGTAAAATGAACCCAGTGTAAAATGGCTTATCCCTAAAGTGGAATGAACATACAAATTGAAACTGACTACATTTCAGATTAAAAAGGGGCACTAAGTGACAAATGACTCTCCAATAGATGCTTCTGGTGGATAAAATAGCTACTTTCTAAAGTCCAGTCCAAAAAAAAAGTTGAAAGTCACTACACTCTAGATTACTTAGAGACACTAAAGTGACAGTCAATTGTTTAACGACCCTGGTGACTGACAACAGACTTCTTTGAAGTGAAAATTACTGTCTAAAAGTGATACATAACTGTCTAAAAGGAAAAATAACTAATTTCTAAACTGCAGCACTAACAAAGTTTGAAAGTGACTACACTCTAGATTACTTAGAGTCACTAAGGTAGCAAATGGTTACAGGCTGGGCTACCAAGGTTGTATAAAGTGCTTTTCAAACAGCACATCCGTGTCAAATGACCCAAGAATACATAAATTTGAGTGACTGCACTCTAGGTTACTTCGATACACTAAAGTGGCAATTGATTACAAGCTAAGCTACCAGGGTTGTACAAAGTAAGGAATTGCCTAAATAATATATGATTTGCAAAAAGCACATGCGTATCAAATGACCCAAAAATACATATATTTTAAGTTAACCAAGTATTTTATTATTAGTGGAAATTAATGTCTAAAAGGAGATTCACTGACTACTTCAAAAACTGCAGGGTAATGTGAATTTTAGTGTGTGTATGAGCTTTGTGGTCTTTATATATGTTATATACATATTTTTTTTTTTAAATAATATTCAGTGCAATTTTGTTAATCATACATTATTTATGGTTCGTTTTGAAATGAAACAGAAATTATTCACTTTCGAACTTAAATAGTGCATTTAATGCCAGTGCATTCATGTACTTTATATGTTTTTTTCTTTTTTTAAATAAACAATTTTTCATGCCGAGAAAAAAATTTAAGTTTTTAAAGATCTTTTTAACATCATGATTATGAAATGTATGCTAACAGTGTCCCACAACTTTTCTTAAAGAGTGCAATGACATTTTTTTTCTCCTTTTAGGTTGACAAAGAAAAATACCGTTAAACCCCAATTAACACAAGTTTCAATTTATATCCTGCTATTTGAATTCTCAGGATTTGGTATAACAATGTTTTAGAATAATTTTGCCCAAATCAAAAGAAATATATATTGAATTCTTTACCTATAAAGGATAATCGTAAAATATTTTCTTGCAGGTCAAAGGTCAAATATTTTAATATTTGTAATTTTTCATATAAAGGTAAAGAAATACCATGAATTTATTAACTGTTTGTTTTAAAATTTCAAAAACTATTCCCTGGATCCTTAAGATCAATTCTTGGCCGAAAATACTAAAATTTTTCTTGCATTTTCTTTTTCAAGTGGCCTAAGACCCATAATGGTCGTCGACATTTGTAATAATTCAAATATTTTCCAAACGATTAATGCTTTTTCTATGAATTTAGAAAGATTATTCACCATAGATTAGAATTCCTTTTCTTTTCAATGAGAATAGCAATATCAATTAATCAAAATTTTGATAATGTCAGAATCATACAATTTTTCTTTTTTCTCATTTTTCCTATTCAAATTCTATGTTAAAAAAACGAAAAGGGAAAAAACTCCCGGGGAATTGTTTTTCATAATTGGGCTGACAGGGTAACATAGATACAGACGAGACCTAATTGTCAAAAACCTAACTCTTGCAACAACAAAATACATGATATTCAATGTATTTTGTTGTTGTATCAGACAAATCGCAATGTCTCGTCTCTATGTATAATTCTCTTTGGCCAGAATTTTGTATTTTCAACCAAGTTGCTGTTATGCTATACAATTCTTTTTATTTTGCCTTCCCTGTATTATTCTGTTTATACCAAAGAAATTTTATTTTCATTCTGTTTTCCATTTACTATGAAATCATGGTGTTTTGGTATGATAAATGAAACGATGGCAGCAGCTAAATATTTACATAAATATTATAAAATATTTACAAATAAAAATGAAAAACAAGAAATAAACACAAAATACCAGTAAAACAAAACAAACAAAAGAGAATAAAAAAGAAATTATGCCAAACATATGTTAATTAAATTGCAATAATAATATTAAAATCAGATAAATAAGAAGGCTGTTTGAAAAGTCTTATAAAAAAGCTAAATTTCGGTAATAACATTACATTACTAACTTAATTTGTATTGACTACTTCATGCCATTTGCATTACTTAGAAGTAGTTTTGTAATGGCTGGCTTATATGTATAATTGTAAATGAAAATAATATTGAGCTTGTTTCAAATGCCATAAACTTGGGTCTAGAACTGGTTTTTACTTTAAACCATAGATAAATACACATAGATTGGAAACTCTCCTATCAAAGACCTAACTCAGTTCTCAAAAACCTAAGTGATGACAAAAACAACACTCATATTTGTTTGATTTTTTTAAGTAATTTTTTGATTTGAGTTTTTTTTTCTAGTTTCCGCTCTATTTGTATTTCTCTATGGTTTAAACATGTAACGAAAGGGTTGACATTAGGTTTGTCATTCGAATAAGAATTATTCGACTAATCGAAAAAATAATATAGTTTTTATTCGACTGAATAGCATTTGGAATTTGGAATAATAAAAATTATTCGATCAATAATTGTCGATTAATCGAATACTCGAATAAATTTCATTTGTCATTCGAATAATTAAGCAAATAATATAGTTTTTATTCGAATGAATAGCAATTTTCAATTTAGAATAAAAAATTATTCGATTAATCGAATACTCGAAAAAATTTTATTCGAATACTCAAATAAATTTCATTTATCATTCGAATAATCAAGCAAAGAATATAGATTTACTGAACTTTTTTATCTAACGAAAGGGTTAACATTAGGTTTGTCATTCGAATAAAAATTATTCGACTAATCGAAAATATAATATAGGTTTTATTCGACTGAATAGCATTTGGAATTTGGAATAATAAAATAAATTTAATTTTTCATTCGAATAATTAAGAAGAGAATATAGTTTTTATTCCAATGTATAGCTTTTTCAATTTAGAATAAAAAATTATACGATCAATAATTGTCGATTAATCGAATACTCGAATAAATTTCATTTGTCATTCGAATAAACAAGCAAAGAATATAGTTTTTATTCGAATGAATTGCATTTTTCAATTTAGAATAAAAAATTATTCGATCAATAATTGCCGATTAATCGAATACTCGAATAAATTTCATTTGTCATTCGAATAAACAAGCAAATAATATAGTTTTTATTCGAATGAATAGCAATTTTCAATCTAGAATAAAAAATTATTCGATCAATAAATGTCGATTAATCGAATACTCGAAAAAATTTTATTCGAATACTCGAATAAATTTCATTAGTCATTCGAATAATCAAGCAAAGAATATAGATTTAATGAATTTTTTACTCTAACGAAAGTGTTGACATTAGGTTGGTCATTCGAATAAAAATTATTCGACTAATCGAGGAAATAAAAAAAATATTCGTCCAATAATTGTCGATTAATCGAATACTCGAATAAATTTAATTTTTCATTCGAATAATTAAGCAAAGAATATAGTTTTTATTCGAATGAATAGCATTTTTCAATTTAGAATAAAAAATTATTCGATCAATAATTGTCGATTAATCGAATACTCGAAAAAATTTCATTTGTCATTCGAATAAACAAGCAAATAATATAGTTTTTATTCAAATGAATAGCAATTTTCAATTTAGAATAAAAAATTATTCGACTGAATAGCATTTTGAATTTGGAATAAAAAAATTATTAGACCAATAATTGTCGATTAATCGAATACTCGAATAAATTTAATTTTTCATTCGAATAATTAAGCAAAGAATATAGTTTTTATTCGAAGAATAGCATTTTTCAATTTAGAATAAAAAATTATTCCATCAATAATTGTCGATTAATCGAATACTCGAAAAAATTTCTTTTCAAATGTTTAGCTTTAAATTTGCAACATTTGTATTATGACCTCATTCCATCATTCTGGGAACATATAGATTCTGAGCCAAAAGAACTAATCAAGCCAATATCGGATAATCTGTACCAAAGTGAAGCGTATCCCAGAGAGAGCGTTCTATATCGATCGAAACAAACAGTAGTCGGCCGGGAGAGCATAACTTCCCAACCACTTCGTTCTAAATACTTTTTAACAGGTATTACAACATGTGTCCGAGTCATGAAATTATGGAATATTACAGTTTCATGTCTGGCCGCATATTCTGTGCACTTTTCGACCAATGCTCGCTTCAAACGTATCAGGCCAGATTTAAGCAACTCATAATAGATAGAACCTTTTTGGTCCCACCAAATACAGAGCATTACCTTAGCGCCATGGATTTTTGGCTTTGGTGTCGATTCGGCTGGTACATACGATCTCTTACGCTTCGGGTTATCGTAATGGATCCAATTTTCATAATGATTCGGTTCAAAAATTATTTTCTTTTATAGCGTTGAAGCATCATTTCGGACATTCAAAATCGTCTTTTAAGATCTCTCGACTTCAATTCGTATGATACTCAATCAGGCGCGGATCCAGGTCAACCATTTGGGGGGGGGGGGGTAAATTAAAATTTGTTCTACATTTTTCTTTTTCTTCTTTTTTTATATGAAAACTTTTCGGTTTTGGAGGGGAAATTTCCTATTTCACCCCCTCTGGATTCCGCCTGAACCCAATTTCTCAGCTTTTGGATGAATCCTGCTACTCGCAAACGTTTTGAAATTGCTTCTTGATATCTCCCAATGATTTTGCAAGCTCTTGTTGAGTTTTACAACAATCTTCACGGAGTAATGCTTTCAATTCATGGTCTTCAAACTTTTTTAGCTGGCCTGGGCGATCTTTGTGTTCCATGTCACCACTTTTGAACCGCACAATCCATCTCTCGCACGTTGAAACCTATGAAATATAAACTTCGGTAACCTAGAGTGTAGTCACTTTAATTGTTAATTTGTACTCCACTTTAGAAAGTAGTTATTTTACCCACCAGAAGTAATCTATTGGAGAGTTGTTGGAGGAAGGTTTGTTTACAAGCAATCGGTTATTGGACTGTCTATGAGATGTCTTTCTAACTGACAATTTGAGATCAATTAGCACCCGTACATGTTAAAATAACTAGTTATGTAGCTGATCAAGTAACCAGTTAGGTAGCTAGTGAGGTAACTGACTCTATGCAACCGGTCCCAGAGTAATCAAAAAGTGTCAATTGACCCCCTGCTTAGTTACATAGCTAGTTATGTAATTAATTCTCACCCTAACTGATATGTAAAATCACTAGTTCGGGACATACTCCTAGAACTGCTGGATAGTTTTCTTTAAGATTTTGAGAGAACTTTTGCGACCACCCGCCCAAAAATCGAGCATTATTTACAGGGGATCTTTCAGCAATAACAAGAAAACGTAAAACCGTAAAATAAAACAATTGGAAATTACAAAGCAACAAAAAAAATAAATAAACAAAATATTGAAGAAAACTGAGGAAAATTTTCGACAAGTGAATCAGAAAGGAAATAACGCGAAGAAACTGTATAGAATAGAACACTAAAAAATAATGTAATTTAATCACTTAAAGACCAAGGCATAAACAAAAACAGAGAAAAATCTAAAGCAGAGAACGAGCGGTAGTACAACGTAACAATTAACAGACATAAACATTTTATAGCATGAGAATGTATGAGTAGGTAGGTACAAGTACAACTATAAACCCAGTACATAGAACAATTTAGAGCGTAATCACATGTGTTTTGTTAGAGGTATGAGTGTAAAAGAAAACAAAAATGTCTGCCTCAAAACAACAGCAGCAAAAGGAACTGAAAATTTAACCAAACACACACAGATACATAATAAAACTCTTACAGGTTTATTTGCTTGCAGGTCCCCAGAGACGACAACTCACTCACTCACTCACACTTGAGTGAGTTTCAAAAAGATCATTTTGTGTTCGAAAACAATTCTATATTTAGACCTGATCATCACACAGTCAGTTGGTTGGTTGGTGTGAGTAAACCAACAACTAAACTAACTGCATTAGTATTAGAGAGCGCCTGCGTATTGCAAATAATTGAATTGAATTGAATAGAAACGAATAGAGCCCAGCATCCATCCATACGTAACAAATACATTTACACAAACAAGATCAGTTGAAAAGGTAGACTGAAAAACATGGCTGCATAAGCAAGCGAAGTGTTTTTCTTTTTATTTATTTTTTTTTTGCTTTAAAAATGTCTGCCATTTTGTTTTTTGTTGATCGTTTCTGTTTTATTCTATATTTTGTTTTTCTTTAAAATTCTTAATAAGAAAATTTTCCTAATTTTTGTAACAGCCACATGAATCAAAATTATGAAAGTAAAACAACATTTAATACAAACATGCAACACTTAAACTTTAAGGCAGAGGCCAGAAAGAGTAGGATCATACAGTTGTGTAAAAAATTTTGAGTTTTTGGCAATAAACCTGGGACGAACAATTTTGGAAAACTGGAAAATTAACATATCGAGGGACTATATTCAAAACCCTCTATCTTTGATTTTCACGAAAATGACTTTTTTATGGTAAAATCTTCAGTAAAATATCCCTCATTTAGAATTTTATAACAAAATTTTTTTTTCCTATTTTATTTGCATTTTTGTTATTTCTCTATCTTACACAAATAATTCTTCTGAATGCAAAACTATCTATCTTTTCAAAAAAATGTATTTTCAAATCATGATACAATAACTGTAGAAGGTAGAATCACTAGGGAGAGTTTTCAATATTTAGCCCTATAACGTCAAACTTTGATTTTGATTTTTTTCATATTTTTTTATATTTTCTTTTGTTTGACATTACAAGAATTGTATAACTGAGAATTTATTTTCTACTGGGTGTACCTTATGTTGTTGTATCATGTTTTCAAATATTTTTTTTTTTTGAAATAATTTCTTCAAACTCGAAAAAAATTTACAAAATCAAAATAAAAACATTTTTTCTATAATTTTTTGTTTAATATTGTATTATTGGATGCTATCATAAATAAATCACGTTAAAAACTGACAGATTGCATAAATGAAATCAAAATAATTTTTATTAAAGTGCAAAACCCTCTATATAATCATTTCATACATACACATTGAATCTTTTTGAAAAGCAAACCCCTCTATCTATCATAAAGTCCACAATAATGCAAAATTTTAAAAACCAATTATGTGTGGGATTCAGTAGGTGCTTTTAAAAAATATTGTAGAATACCGAATTTTAATAACTCAAGTAATACGCGAAAAAAACAGTTTTTTATTCTCCAGAAAAGTTGTGTTTTTCAAGATAGAGGGTTTGGAATATAGGCCCTCGATATAATGAATAGCATTATTTGGATTTTCGTTGCTTCCTAGTTCTAAAATTGTTCTTCGTCTTCTAAAATTTATATTTTATATTTTAAGAACTTATTCTTAAATAACTAGTAGGAATAAGAGAATGGTGGTAATCAGAATTACTTCAGATTCGTTAATGACAGCCTCGTAAATTAGTAATTTCGTTATTACTTCTGGAAACCGCCCTGTAGAAATCTATAGGGATTCTAAAGTCATTCTATAGATTCTTTGGCACTAGTAATACATTGGTTCTAGACGTATTCTTTAGACCTGTTTTTCAGTTTTTGC
This sequence comes from Calliphora vicina, assembly GCF_958450345.1. Taxonomy (NCBI): domain Eukaryota; kingdom Metazoa; phylum Arthropoda; class Insecta; order Diptera; family Calliphoridae; genus Calliphora; species Calliphora vicina. The sequence goes on along the minus strand of NC_088784.1, from coordinate 95,030,824 downwards.
AATTTAATTTAAATTTTGCAATTTAATTTAAATGAATCGAAATGTGTACGTAATTGTTGTTCTAATGATATATAAAAGGCAAAAATTGGTTAAAAAATGTTAAAGTTATTAAAAAATCGCCAGGCCATTAACGTGTCTCAGGCCACTACAACAAGAAATGTAGGAACAAACAAATTTCAGAATTTTTTGATCATCACATAGGGATTTATTGACAACATAATAGGGAATAAAAATGTGAAAAAAGTATGTCAATACCTCCTATAGTTTTTCCATACCTGCGATATAAATTTTGCGATTTTCGAGAAAAACTAATTTTTTGGCCATATTTTAGCGAATGAGCCCAATTTCCTTACTGTTATTAATTTTAAGTAAAATCTGTTCAGAATATTATAGTCCAGGTACTTTTAAATATAGTCTGAAAGTTTTTCTAAAATTGGAAAACGTTAACCATTAAATCGAGAAGGTCAAAAGTCAAAATTTTTCAATATTTGGAATTTCTAATGGAAAGATAGCGAAATGTTATATATTTTTGGGCCGATTTTGATGAAACTTAAGAAAAATATAACATGAAGTCTAGTATTTACAATAACAGCATAAAAATGGAAATTAACCCTTAATAGCACTTGGGGTCAAAATGACTGTGTTTTTCGTGATTTTAAAAGTTCAGGGTCATTTGGACCGCAAGTGAAAAATAAATTTTGAAAATGTAAGAACTGGTTATTTGATTATTGATGTTAAAAAATGTTTATCTTTTGTATTTACCCAGCAGTTAAGCAAGTAGTCAATGTATCCCTTAAAGACAGTAATTGTCACAAATGTCTTATCACTTGGCTGACTCCAATTTATATACATATTTTGGTAATTTGACACGTGTGTGCACTTTGTAGTGCAGAGAGCAGGCAATTGGTTACTTTATACATCCCAAGTAATCTAGCGTGAAGACAACTGACACTTAAGTGTCTCTAAGTAACTACTGACTACACATATAAGTTTGTCATTCCGTTTGTAATTTCTACATTTTTCATTTCCGACCCTTTAAAGTTTATATATTCTGGATCCTTATAGATAGCGGAGTCGATTAAGCCATGTTCTTCTCTCTGTCTGTCTGTCTGTCTGTTGAAATCAATTTTCTGAAGACCCCAGATATCTTTGGGATCCAAATCTTCAATAATTCTGTCAGACATGCTTTCGAGAAGTTTGCTATTTAAAATCAGCAAAATCGGTCCATAAATAACGGAGATATGAGCAAAAAACCGGGACAACCTCGATTTTTGACCTATTTTTGATCTATATATGGATTACTAAGTCATTAATATAGACAATATGGATATCTAATGATAGATATTCCAAAGTCCATTGCAACGATGTAGATAAGGCTATAGTAATGGGTCAAAATCGGGAAAAATATTTTTTAACCCGAATTTTTTTTTCATCAAAAATTTTTTTTGTCGTAAATTTTTTTCTCCAAAAAATTAAAAACTAAAAAAAAATTTTTTTTACATTTGGAAAAAACTTTTTTTTAAAAAAAATTAAAAAACAATTTCGAAAAAAAAAATTTAAAAAACAATTAAAAAAAATTAAATTTTGTTAACCTAAAAATATTTAAAAAAAATTATTTTAAAGTATAATTTGGTGAAGGGTATATAAGATTCGGCACAGCCGAATATAGCTCTCTTACTTGTTTTTTAATAGTTTTTTTATTTATTGTATAAAAGACAAAATGCGCAAGATAGGATTTGATTTTAGACCTATGGTTCCTTGGGGAAACTTTCTTAGAATTTTCCGTATATTGCGTTTCTGCTATACGATTTTTAACTTTTTGATCTTCCATACAAATCGACCCGGCCTAATGTATATTCTAGATCGATATAGACCGTCTGTCTGTTGAAATCAAATTCTCGAAGCCCACAAATAACTTAAAATCTTATTGGTACATAATACATATAGGCTATATTCCAGGTTCGGCTGCTATTTAAAATCGAGAAAAACCAGGACAACCTCGATTTTTTTACCTATTTTTGATATATATCTGGATTACTAAGTCATTAATATAGACAATATGGATATCTAATGATAGATATTTCAAAGCCCTTTGCAACGACTTATATAACGCCGTAGTAAAGCGGACCTACAATGGGTCAAAATCGAGAAAAATAAATTTTAACATACATTTTTTTTAATAAAGAGAATTTTTTTAAGAGAAATTTAAAAAAAAATTTCAGTAAATTTTTTTTTTTTAAAATAAAAATTAAATTTTGAAAAAAAAATTTGGCATAAAATTTTTTTCACTAAAAAATTAAAACTAATTAAACTAATTTTTATAAACATTTTGAAATTAAAAAATTTTTTAACTAAAAAAATTTAAAATTTTTATTTTAAGTATAATTTGGTGAGGGGTATATAAGATTCGGCACAGCCGATGTACTTTGCTCTTACAAGTTTTTCACCAAAAATTTGTTTGTTGCTATGGGTTTTTAAAATTTTTCCAAAATGAATTAATACCTCAAATCAACTGCTTTATTATTTAATGGCCAAATGTTTCAATGAATTCTACAAAATTTTTATAGAAAATTAAAAAAAAAAACTAAAAATAATAAAACTGACGTAGACAGCAGCCCGCCTGTGTTTGGTTGCCAACCTCAGACGCCAAGCGGCATGTAGATATTTTATTTTGTACAACAGAATATGTAAAATTGAGTGTGTTTCAGTTTTTATTAATAAACAAAAAATGTTGTTTTGATATTTATTTTAGTTTTCTTTTTCCACTTTGATTTTTCCAACAAGCCAAAACATCCGTTTATAAATAAATTTTTAGGGAAATAAAGGATAATTTTGGATTTAAATATGATGACGTGTTAAATGTTGAAAGAGTTTTGTCTAGTAATGTGTTTTTTTTTAAATAAAATTCGAAATGTTTGTGTTTTATTTTTGAAACAAATTGTTTTGAAAAATGTTTCTTTTCTTATTGTATTTTTTTTTTTATTTGTATCGAAATAAACAGTTTATTTTTGTAATGGTGAATGTGTTGTGCTGTCAGTGAGACTGCAAAAATTCAGTTTTTAATTTTAAAAATTCAAATTTAAATTTAGTTTATAGACAACCACTTTTTCATTATAAAAAGAAAATTATAAATAAATTTTGTATTTCTTTTTATAAAAATATATAAATTTATTGATTTTTATTTTTATAACAATAAACAAAACAAAACAAAACAATTGCTGTTGTTTATGTTTCTATTTTAAGTTTTGAACTTGTAGCAATTAATTCAAAATTATTTTAGGATTTGATTTTTTGTAAATTCTATTAATATTTATTTACTTCCACATGTTCTAATGTTAGACAGCTGTTAATGTTAATGCAGACATTTTGTTTAGGATTTCCCTGAATGAATACAAGAACTTCCAAATGTTTTTTTTATTGTGTTATGTTATTTTTTGGAGAGAGCAGACATTTGCCACTTGAAAAGGATTTCCTTCCTGGAAGTGATATTTTCTTATTTGTAATTTAAGCTATGATGGCAACTGCTTCATTTTTAGATGCAGATAATTAAGTAATAAATAAAGGGGAATGAATGAATATATGAGGAAAATCAAAATTTGTTGAGAATCTTTAAAACTGTATTCAGATGTCTAGTATTGCTTTTGGGGTATCGAAATGATTTTTATAGCCTATAAATAATTGTGCTAACACTTTTTGGCGAAAGTGAAACCAAAATTGTTAAACATTTTTGATTTTCTTCATATAATAATTTTAACATTTTGCTAAATAAAAAATCCAATAAGTTAAATTTATAACTTGAATAAAAAGAGAGGAAATCATATAAAAATCCACCTACTTATGCTGCACACTCTTGCCATTGTTAACAGAAGTGTTACATTTTCTCGCTTTTGTTCAGCCCAGCAACTCCCCCAAGCACATGTGAACAAAATCTATATTTAATTGTAAAAAAAATAATGAATTTCGAATAAAATGTATTTCTCTATTATTGTTCGAACACGTGAGTTATTTTCGTAAACTAAATAATGTGAAATTATGTACATATTTTAAAATACGAAACTGATTATTTATAGCTACAATTGTATAACAATTTATTTAAAGCAGAAAATTTAAGAAAACATTTCTTTAAACCAAAAATAAAACTAAGAGTTTTTTTTTTAAAGAAAAATAAGTGGTTTTTTATTCATTATAATTATAGATTTATTTATAAAAAAATAAAGAAAGAAAGAGTAATAAACAATGGGGGCCTGTTTGTGGCAACATTGATTTAATGGAATTGCTTCAAGAGGTTCAAGTTTAAGGCTCATTATTTTCATATAATTGAAATAAATTTTAACAAATTTCATTTGCATAGCAAAATTAAATCTCTTACTTTGCAGTAAAACAGTGGTAGGCACTAGTAGCTAACTAAGGTCGAACATATACACAACATGTCTATAAACCAGTGGTCGGCATAAAGAGACATGGAAAATAGATTATAATAATATTCCAGCAAAAATTTAGTAATGACTTGCTATTACTAAACAACTTATTTTTCAATGTTTATATATATGAGGATCCGCAGAAGGTACTTTTTTGAAAATTTAAAATTTTTGGGAAATTGATTATTTCTAGAAGATTTCAACACAAATATTATAAAAATACCAAAAAAATCAATTTGTTAAAAAATTTGAAAAAGCACCTTTTGTTAAGCGGCTTCTCATATCATGACATTACTTAGAAGTAGTTTGGTAATAGCTGACATTTAATCTGATATAAAAGTACCAAGGTGGACCTTATTTTTCACTTTTTAAAATTTCAATGCTCCCAAGGTTAGAATGGTCCTCTGTTTTAATTAAAAAATAAAATATTGAAAAAAAAATCCTATTATTAATTGTTTTTGTGTATAATTTACCCATATTTGTTTAAATCTATCTATCTATATATATAAAAATGAAATGGTCCATGTATGTAATGTCATCACGTGAGAACGGCTGAAGCGATTTGGCTGATTTTTTTTTATTCGATTCGAAATTTTCAGGAGATGGTTTGTAAAGAAAAAAAAATCAAAAATTCCGGGTAAAACTCTGAAATTCTTTTTTTTGTGAGTCCAGTCAACTGTAATAAAAAAGCTCCCTAAAGTATGCAGTACAAATTTAGATATTTTATTTGAAAATGAATAAGAACAGGCTGGTGTGAGTGGGTTGGAGAAACTTGAAGAACTAACATTAGTAAATGCTACCGGGCGAAGCCGGGGCGATCAACTAGTATAAAATATAAACTATAAACATTTTCAGACTTCATTCAAAAATTTCATATCTCAAATTAAAAATTTTAAATTTTCAAAATTTTTTTAAACGAAATTAAACTAATTCTACTATAATCTATTAAAATTTTAGCAGTTGTACGTTTTATAATTTCAAAGAAATTTTTTAGTTTTTATTTAAAATTTTCGGTTTTCTAAGTGAAAAAAAAATCCAATAAATGAGACATATTGTAGCCTATTTTCAAATATTTAATCGGCCCACAAATGATTTTAATGAAAATCATAATTTTTCCACAAAAAAATTGAGTTTTCCCACCTTAAAAAAAACACATCTATCCAAGTCTGAAAGAAATTTAAATAAAACAAGTAAGAGAGCTATATTCTGCTGTGCAGAATCTTATATACCCTTCACCAAATTATACTTCTAAATAAATATTTCAAATATTTTTAGGTAAACAAAATTTATTTTTTATTTTTTTCATTATTTGGAAATTTTTTTCTAGAATTATTATTTGAAATTTTTTTTTTAAATTTTAAAATTTTTATTTTTTTAATTTAATTTTTTTTTTAAATTTGAAAAAAAAAAATTGTTTTTTTCAAATTATTTTTTTTTGGAGAAAAAAAATTCGGGATAAAAAAAATATTTTTCCGATTTTGACCCATTGCAGGTCCAACTTACTATGGTCTTATATATGTCGTTGCACAGGTCTTGGAAATATCTATCATTATATATCCATATTGTCTAAATTAATGACATAGTAATCCAGATATACAGTGGTGGCCAGGAATTTAAGACAAAAATTGTTTGCTAAATTCCACGTGATTGTCAATTATTTTTTCAAATATTTCCACAAATATGTATGCATGAGGTCTGTTTTAACACACAAGTGTGTTTTATTCGACTGTGTCAATTCATACATATTCACCACGAACACATAAAATTGTTCTACAACTTGACCAAAAAAAATTTTTTTTAAATAAACATATTTTCTCACATTTATATCATTATAATTTTATTATTATAAAATATTCGGGCCAAATTTCGTATTTTTAGTTCCATTAGTTTCGGTCATATCATGTTATTAACAGCGGATGTTCGCTGAGGTGGGTCTACGTATTTCCACATATCTTTGTCCATATAGGGTCGGAAAATTATATTGTGGAAATTACAAACGGAATGACAAACTTATCTCAAGGTGAAACGAAGATGAAGGGTATAAAAATTCCAGAATTTTTTAAAGAATAGATTTCCTCAGGTGGAATTCCTTGATTTTCATTTTACAAAAGTTTTCCTGATTGAAAAATGCGAAATATTACTTATTTCATTGGTTTTTAAATGCACACACCTATTTTTTTTACCAAATGTGTATATTCTGGATCGTTTTAGATAGCGGAGTGAGTCTATATAGCCATGTTTGTCTGTGTGTTGAAATCAATTTTCCGTATGTCCCAACTAACTGACATACTTGATTCATACATTAATATAACCGCTGAGATAAAAGGAAAAATCAGGACAACTTGGATTTTTGACCTATTTTTTTATACATATCTGGATTACTAAGTTATTAATATAGACAATATGGATATCTAATGATAGATATTTCAAAGACCTTTACAACGTCATTGGTCAATGGGTCAAAATAGGGGACAACATTTTTTAGCCCGAATTTTTTTCGCCAATTTTTGTTTACTAATAACACTGTCCAACTGCATTTTTGGAACAGAATAGCTACCCATCACTCTGAAAGGTCATGTTGAGTAGATCATTTTTGTAGAATAAACTTATAGTCCAGCTGATTTGAATTTTCAAAGTTTTAATGTTTTGATCGAAGTGAGCATTATACTAACTGAAAAAATTTATGTTTAGGGGTCAATTTTATCCATTTTTCTAGAAAATCAAAAAAAGCCCTTTCAAAAAGGATATTTAAGGATTAAAATTTTCTACGAAAATTTTTGCCGGAAAATTTCATTAGGTGTCACTAAAGATACCAAAGTTTTAAATAAAGCTCTTTACGATTAATTAGCAAAATTACATGCCACATCGGGTCTCACATTTTTGAAAAAAATCGTCAAAAATCCAAGTATTATCCGAATGAGCTGAAATTTAAAATAGTCCTTAAGGAGATCTACAAAAAAGTTAGCAAGTTATCTCTTTCAGTTCAAGATATACATACATATTTAGGTTTATTTATTATACCCTTCACCTTCGTGAGAAGGGTATATATAAGTTTGTCATTCCGTTTGTAATTTCTACATTTTTCATTTTCGACCCTATAAAGTATATATATTCTGGGTCCTTATAGATAGCGGAGTCGATTAAGCCATGTCCGTCTGTCTGTCTATCTGTTGAAATCAATTTTCTGAAGACCCCAGATATCTTCGGGATCCAAATCTTCAATAATTCTGTCAGACATGCTTTCGAGAAGTTTGCTATTTAAAATCAGCAAAATCGGTCCATAACCTCGACTTTTGACCTATTTTTGATCTATATCTGGATTACTAAGTCATTAATATAGGCAATATGGATATCTAATGATAGATATTTCAAAGTCCATTGCAACGATGTAGATAAGGCTATAGTAAGTTGGACCTACAATGGGTCAAAATCGGGAAAAATATTTTTTAACCCGAATTTTTTTTCATCCAAAAATTTTTTTTGTCATAAATTTTTTTTCCAAAAATAATTTAAAACCTAAAAAAAAAATTTTTTTTTAAAAAATTTGGAAAAAACTTTTTTTAAAAAAAATTAAAAAACAATTTCGAAAAAAAAAAATTTGAAAAACAATTAAAAAAAGAAAATTAAGTTTTGTTTACCTAAAAAACTTTATTTTAAAGTATAATTTGGTGAAGGGTATATAAGATTCGGCACAGCCGAATATAGCTCTCTTACTTGTTTTTTTAATTCTGCTCGATCTTTGTTTGGTTTTTTAGATATGGGGAGCCTATGGAGGGTCGAAATTTTTTTGTGAGAAAAATTTTATGCCAAAAAATTTGTTTTAAATTTTGAAACGAAAGTTTATTAAAATTTTTTTTTAATTTGTTTTATTTAAAATTTTTATTTTAAAGTATAATTTGGCAAAGGGTTTGTAAGCTCTCTTACTTGTTTATAGTCTAATTGATGCGGGAAAATCCTTTAAAACTGTAATTTTGGTTTATCAGTTAGAGTCAATTTTGACCCCAGATATAAAAGGGTGAACAATAACCTAGAAACTAAAAATTTCAAAATCGTTTATAAGCAACACAAAGTAATAATTTGAAATTTAGTAGAAAATAAGCTATAAAATGTATTTTTAAGAAATAATTTTAACAAATAATTTCTCCATCTCAAAATATACAGATATAGTTCTCAACAAGATAATTTCATTTATTTCATACTTTTACAATATAAGTTTTAGTGCATAGATCTACCTAACTTTGCTGTCTGACAATTTTGATCTCAGATATAAAAGGGATAATAATGTTTTAGAAATACAAAATCATAAATAAGCAATTTTATAAACTTTGTGGTCTTCGAAGTCCGCAAATTTCAAATCGCTCCTTACTATAACCGTCTATAGTAATTTACTGTTCAGTGTTTATTAGAATCATAATTATACCCTACACCAACATAGTGGGGAGGGTATTATACGTTTGTGCAGATGTTTGTAACGCTCAAAAATATTAGTCTAACACCCACCTTAAAGTATACCGATCGACTTAGAATCCCTATCTGAGTCGATTAAACGATGTCCGTCCGTCTGGCTGGCTGTCCATCTAAACCTTGTGCGCAGAGTACAGGTCGCAATTTTGAAGATATTTCGATAAAATTTGGCACGTATTTCGGCCCAAGGACCAAGCCTATTGAAACTGGCTGAAATCGGTCCATTATTTCACCTAGCCCTCATACAAATGTCCTTCCGAAATTAGACTTTATCGGTCATAAATGTTTAATTTATATATGTATCTCCACAAATTCCGCTCCAAATAAGTTTTATATATACAAAATTCATGTCACCAAATTTTGTTACGATCGGTCCATAATTAGTCATAGCACCCATATAGACCCGCTTCCGAAAATCACTTTAACGTGCATAAATCGCTTAAAAATGTTGGTATACACACAAAATTCAACATAGTTAACTTTAATATAGACATAAATCACACGACCTAATTTCATGGTGATCGGTCCATAATTGGTCATGGCTCCCATATAAGGCCCACTTCCGAAAATCACTCAAAAGTATAAATTATTGAAATTTTAAAAGAAAAATGTTTTTGATGGGCTTGATCGAAGAAAGTATCTTACTTGTTTTATAATGTGGATACAGGTTGATATTATGATTTCAATTTATATGAGTGCAAAAGCGATAAATCGCTTTCAACAGATATTACAGTAATAGTTGCCAATTTAGTGTTTTATTAATTTCATCTTTCCGTTTGTAACACATCAAATTCGTAGAAAAATTTCCCAAAGAACATTTAAACTGGATCGAGACAGAAATTCAATGTTTACGGCTGAATCCAAATACAGCATTTGTAAGACGTAAGGTAAAAATACTGGACCCCAATTCTATAGAATGGGGCAAGATGCATGGGTCCAATTCATATTATTGGGTGTGTGACCTAAAAAAGCGGGACTTACAATAGATGGCGTATGTTTTGAACGAGGTTTCTGTTTTTAATAACTTAAATGTCATTTTGAAGGGTACATATCTGTAATTTATTCTCACTTAGTTATTGAACATTATAGTGTAAACAACAAAGTTTTTTTTGCTTCGAAAATGTCGAATTTTGTGGCAACAAAGCGCCATATGCGGGAAGTTTTGCTGTACTTCTTTAATTAGGAAAAAAGTACCGCTGAAGTACACCGATTGCTCACCAAAGTTTACAGTGAACGTGCGAGAGATGGTTTGTCCGCCACTGATGTTGTGATTTTGACATGGAAGATAATGATCGTCCAGGTCGGCCAAAAAAGTTTGCTGACCAAGAATTGGAGGCATTACTCCCTGAAGATTTTGAACCCAACAAGACCTTGCAAAATCATTGGGAACTACTCAATCAGCAATTTCTAAACGTTTGCAAGCAGCAACAAGATTCATCCAAAAGCAGGGAAATTGGGTACCATACGAATTGAAGTTGAGATACTTTGAAAGACGATTTTTTATGTCTGAAATGCTTCTTGAACGCAATAAAAGAAAATAATTTTTGGACAGATTCATTACTTGTGATGAAAAATAGATTATATATGAAAACCCGATGCGTAAGAGATCATATGTGAAGCTTTCCAACAAGCCGAATCGACACCAAAGCCAAATATCGAAAAGGCTCCGATCTGTTATGAGCTGCTGAAATCTGACCAGACCATCACAGGGAAGAACCTGTACCAAATGCAACTGATTCGTTTGAAGAATATGCGGCCAGATATGAAACCGTAAAATTCCATCATGACAAGACTCGGCCACATGTTGCAAAACCTGTTAAAAACTTTTTAGAAAGATGTGGTTGGGAAGTTTTGGTTCATCCGTTTTATAGTCCAGACTGTGCCCCGTCCGACTACAATTTGTTTCAATCGATGCAGAACGCTCTCTCTGGGATACGCTTCACTTCAGAACAGAGCATCCGAAATTGGCTTGATATGTTGCCATTCACCTTCGTGAAAAGGGTATATATAAGTTTGTCATTCCGTTTGTAATTTCCACAATATAATTTTCCGAACCTACAAAGTATATATATTCTTTAACTTCTTTAAATCACTTTAACGTGCATAAATCTCTTTAAAATGTTGGTATACACACACAATTCAACACAGTTAACTTTAATATAGACATAAATGACACGACCTAATTTCATGGTGATCGGTCCATAATTGGTCATAGCCCCCATATAAGGCCCCTTCGAAAAATCACTCAAAAATATAAATTATTGAAATTTTAAAAGAAAAATGTTTTTGCTCTTTTACTTAGTGTAGGGTATTATATGGTCGGGATTGACCGACCATACTTTATTACTTGTTTTTTTTGGATATTGTTAAAAAAGAAGTTTTGAAAATATAAAATTTGGGATTTGAGATATTTATGAAATTTTATGATGTAAAAAGGAAGCTTACAATATTGATAATATATAAACATAATTTGAACAAATTCGTATTGCATGATTCTGAAACATGTTTAAAATGATTGAATAAAATCCCGTAATATATTATAATTATGGAGTTTACTCTTTAAGCCCATCACCACTGTTTGAATTTCACAAACAAATTCTTTAGAAAGTCTTATCTCATTGCTTTTACATACTTAAATATGGGAAGGAAAACAAAATTCATGAAAAATAAGCCTCTAATATCCACTTACAAAATGACATAATTAAACACAGGAGTGAAAGTGGTGGGGAAAATTAAAAAAAGAAACACACAAACAGCCTTCATCTGGTTTATGCACGCACACCATGTTAATCTCGGTTTACTAATTGTTTCCGTTCCATTTAACCGGAATCTGAGTTAAAAAAACAACAACAACAAACAGGACCATACAACAGCAACAACAACAGGACTATAGACAATGATAACGTTACAAACAAACTAAAGGTGGTTTTTTACATCACAAACTTAATGAAGTGAAGATGTATGAATTAAAATTACACACACACACATTGTACTTACACACACACATAAGTACATGTAAAGAACAGTGCACATACACAGCCACAATATAAATTTCCTTTAGAAAGTCTACATAAATGACTAGAGGTATGTTTTAAAGTATGTATACTCGATTTAAGTCGGAAAAATAAAAGTGTAATTATGAAAAAATTATCAAAAAAATTTAAATTCAGCCCCGATTCGGGGTAAGAGACAGATTCATGCATTCTCAGACTTACATAAACATAATCAGCAAAAACATTAAATGTCCTTCAGTTTCAAAGGCAACAATTGACAGTTTTCCTCTACATTAATACAGTGAGTGACAGTTCGGCTTGTCAATTATTCGAATTTTATTTTAATCGAATAAAAGTGTATAAATTCTTTATTAATCGAGTGAATGGATTAATTTTAAAAATTTCTTGAAATATTTGAACGAATAATAAAATTTTATTCGAATAATTTAATAAAATATATTTTAATCCAGAATTTTTTTTTTAATAATTTGTTTGTTAACAATGAATAAAAATATAAAATTATTAATATTTATGTGTAAATAATAGGGTATTCAATCGGTTAATTAAATCAAATAATTTTAAATTAACCGATTATTAACCGAATAAATCTAAACCTCGATTAATTATTTGCTCGATTAACCGATTAAACCAGAGACCTGATTAATTGAATACCCTAGTAAATACCTAGCTAAAACCCGGTGTGCTTCGCTACCCGTACCGTAATGATTTACATTTTGATAAAAAAGTACCAAAAAACAATAAAATTTTTAGGCCAAGCAGGTGTTTTTCTTATCCATGTAACTTATTACCCATTGTTCTTAGTAAAATATGTCCCAAATAGTTTAGATAGCTATTTCTTCAATCTTTCGAAAAAAAATATTTTAAAAAAATAAAAAAATTTTAAATTTTTTTTCCGAAATCAAAAACTTTTTTAACTTTTGAGATATTTTCTTTGAAGACCTATTTGGTCGCTTAGTGGGATGCGAGTTCGATATCTATCAAAATAAACGTTTTGTAACTCATAACAAGCTATTTTTGACTTTTTTTGCAAAATCAAAAACTTTGTTGAACATTTTTTTTTTTCAAAATGAGCCCTTTTTGTAATTTTATTTTTTTGCTGAAAAAAAAGCTAGTTCTTTTCCAAGACATACATTTTTTGAGTTAAAACATTTGAGTGCCCCGATAGACCAGTAGACAGTGTGCTGGACTATTAATCTGAGGGTTGCGGGTTAATAATAACGGGGAATCGACCCCGTCAGAGACTCTGGGTGTATCTGCAGACAAGCAAAACGCTTTGCAGTTTGTGTTTGTTTTTTTTTAAAAAAGCCCATTTTGGAAAAAAAAAGTCAAAAAAGTTTTTGATTTTGCCAAAAAAAATCAAAAATTGTATATCTTGAGTTACAAATAGAGATGCCAAACGGGGATTTCGGGATTTCTTAAACCCCGGGATTTTCGGGATTTTCCAAATCCCGTTTTTCATAAATAAATAGGGGAAATTGTCATTTTTGTGTGCCTTTTTTATGTATTTTGACATTCTACAAGTCCGAATATCGCAAAGTGATATTCAGCAAAGTTGTTAAGCTCAACTCCTGCTACAACAAAGTTAATAAAGGAAAGCGGTATTTTGGGTTTTCCTAGAGTGGGGCTCTGGAAAATCAATTCTTCACATGTTTTTGTAAGTTATCTAACAAAACTCAATTTAAATCTTCTTCAAAGGAAACCGATTGTATCTCAGATGAGGAGCTCGAACAAAATGAAAATATTTCGATTGCTCAAAGGCTAAAAGATATTGTTAATAAATGTAAAAAACCCAAATAACAATAACGAAACCAAGTTATAATGTAGATTTGTAACTTGCAAAATAAATAGATCACTTTATTTCTGAAGGAACAAGAGGAAAATACTTGCAGATTTGTTATAAGCAGGGAAACCAAAATATGCAAATGCATATTTTTTCTGGTGAGTCTAATGAGCACATGGATAAGATATTTACACGTTTCAGAACTATTTAAGAATTTTGGCATCGATTTGTTAGTGCATATTTTTGCATATTTTACCCTTAAATGCATTTTTTTGCATATATTTGTTTTAAGAGCATATTTATGTCATATTTTGCGTTTTTAGGGCATATTTTACTGTTTAATAGCATATTTTGACTTTATCAAAAACAAATTTTGTCTTACTTATTTTTCGCTGTTGCGTTACAAGTTTTTACTTCCTTTGTTTAAAATTCAAAATTGGAAAATAGATTGCTTTTTTTAATTTAAAATAAGCACTTTTTTAATAATAGCGCCATCTAAATATCAAATTTTAGTTCTCATTCAAACTTAACCGTTCTAAGTGTTAAAGAAATATTGTCTTTTAAATTTGCTCCTATAACATCAATTGATGTCGAAAGAACATTTTCTATGTATACAAATGTTTTCAGATCCAATAGACAACGATTTTTATTTGAAAATTTAAGTCAATATTTTGTAATTTATTGCAATAATAACCTTAATTGAAGAAGTGACTTTATATTTATATAAAATATCATCAAAAAATACCTCTCGAGGCCTATTCATAGCTTATTGTTTTTATGTTGTATTTATTCTTTGTTATACTTGTATTAGTTTATGTTATTTTTGTTTATTTTATGTTACTTTACTATTTAGAAATGAATTGTATTGATTTTTTTTAATAAAAGTATATTTTTTGGTTAAAAATTATGTAAAAGTTTGTTTTTTTAAGAGCATATTTTTTAAATTTTAAGAGCATATTTTAAAGTTTTTACTGCATATTTAAAGCGCTTAAAACGCTTTTTTTAGAGCATATTTCCGGTTTCCCTGGTTATAAGTATTTGCAAACGGTTTTGCCAATATGAAAGATGTTTTTCGGCAGCAGCATATGTCGGAAACAAAATTCGTTCCAGAATGGCAAATGAAACCATAGATGCAATAGTATGCTTTTTATCCCAATAAGTGACTAAAACCCTATTAAAGGAATGGACCTAAGCTTTCTTTTGAGCAAAAAAAAAATTGAAAAAGGGCCCATTTTGGAAAAAAAAGTTAGATTTTGCAAAAAAAATTTAAAAAAATTTTATTTTGATAGATATCCCATTAAGCGACTAAAAATGTCTCCAAGGAAGAGACCTAAGCTTTCTTTTGAGCAAAAAATAAAAAAGGGCCCATAGATATCTAAACTATTTGGGACACATTTTGCTAAGAACAATTGGTAATAAGTTACATAGATGAGACAAAAAACATGATTGGCCAAAATGTCAAATTTTGAAAAATTGTATCTGAATTACTATCCAATAGGTCTAACCTTGATGCAAATTTCATTCCGATCGGAAGACATCGATTTCAAAAATTGGTACACCCATATATTTAAAAGAGTAACGTAACTGACTGATTCATTCATTCATTATCACACAATTAGAAATAACATTTTAAATGCGTCCGCCTTTAACCTTCGCTTTACCAATACCCACCCGGGTAACCACATCGTTTTTATTGGATTAATATTTTTTTTTAATTTTGTTTCGATTTAAATGAAATTTGTACTCACTGAACAAATTTTAGAGTTCTATTGAATTTAATAGAAACATTTTAAACTTTTTATAAGGTTTTTTAAATTTTTTAAAATTTCGTTCGTCGCATATATTTATAGAAGAGTAGTGTCACCCGGGTGGGTATTGGTAAAATAGCTTATTTTGAGTTACAAAATATTTATTTTGATAGATATCGAACTCGCATCTCACTAAGCGACCAAATAGGTCTTCAAGGAAAATATCTAAGACCTAAGCTTTCTTTTGAGCAAAAAATAAAAAAGGACCCATTTAAAAAAAAAAGTCAAAAAAGTTTTTGATTTGTCATAGCTCCCATGTAAGGTTCACTTCCGAAAATCACTTTAATGAGCATAAATCTCTTAAAAATGTTGGTCTCCACATAAAATTCTACAGAAATAATTTTAATATAGACATTAATCACAAGGACTAATTTCATGGCGATCGGTCTATAATTAGTTATAGCTCCCATATAAGGCCCCTTTCCGAAAATCATTCACGAAAATAAATTTTTAAAATTAAAAATAAAAGATTTTTACTCATTTACTCAGTATTTGATTAATCTACACTTATTAATCGAATAATAATTTTTTCTAAATTGAAAAAAAAAATATATTTTTTCCTCGATTATTCGAATAATTTTTATTCGAATAAGAACCCCAGTCATAATGTGACCGGTGTTCCTAGGGCAGTTAGTTGTTTGTACATATGAGGCGGCAGATTTCACATGGTTAGAACTGTCCCTGTCCAGAACTTGTTCCGGCAATGGGTTTAATGTAGTGAAAATGAGCAAAAATGATAACAAATTTTGTGATTGTTTTTAGGATGAAAGCAAATTCTTTTAATCGTTTACTAAAGTAAAAGGGCGGTAGTTTTGGGGCGTGGCAATAAATTCTGGACCGAGCCTGTCTAGTGCCCACTCCCGTTCTATGGTATACCTAATTGTTTTTGTTGTTTTGATGGTGCTTTTGTTGTTGGTCGGTGTTTCTAGCAGACGCTCAGCCACACGTGCCCCATTAATAAATAAAACAAATATGTATGTATGAAACAACAGCAGCAGCAACAAATTTTTAATACAAGAAAGCAAAGACTCTGACTACTCTCTCTGAAGTAGCAAAGAAAAACAAGAAACAGAATAATAAGATGAAAAAATTAGGAAAACATTTCACAAAGATTTTTTCTTTTTGAAACAACAACCAAACAAATATATGACTAAAGTAAAGTGGGTATTTAAGAGTGTTGTTTGTTGGTGATGTTTTGGGGTAGTAAAGGGTGTTTTTTTTAGAAACTGAGATATCACTAAGACAGCTGATGTGACAGTTTGGTTGGTAGCTGACAGAGCAGCGTTTGAAAATACATAGTTCAAATTTATTTTGAAAATCATGGTTCAATTCGACAAATTCATCACGCATTACATTCATTTTATCATAGCGATTAATTCGAGAAACTATGGATCGTTTTCGCAATACTTTTACTCTCAACGATAATACGCGTCCCGAAAGACGCCGAACAGTACTTTCAGAGCATGCGATTGATGGTGTTCATCGTAGTGTTGATGATGATCCAAATGTGTCAATTCGTCAACGTGCTCAATAATTGAACTTGTATCAATCCACTTTATGGACAATTTTGCGTAAGGAGCTTGGTTTGCGTGCTTACAAGATTCAACTCTTACAGGAATTGAAGCCTCACGATCATCGTTTGCCCCGTACTGAGAGAAACATTTGGCGAACGAATTATTTCAAGAAATGGACCCGCAGATAAATCAGAAACGATCAAGCACTTGGAAGTGAATATTCAACGCGTTATTGCCGAAATATAGACTGATTTACTGCGAAGGACCTCCAAATTAAGGAGGTCTATCTGATGAGTAAAGTCAATTGGATGGATATTAACAAAGTTTTTTCTCAGTTAAAGGTTCTCCTCCTCTCTAAAAACACCCTTTCGATGGATGTAGTTGGAACTGTTGCTGTTATTTTACATAAATTCATCTTTATAATTTTGTGTTTTTTTTATTTTTTTTTGTAAATAAACTCATGCTGTGTTTTGTTGTTGTCTTTTCTATTTGAGCTTTAGCAAAGAACACCCATAAAAACTAGACATTTTTTTGCTTTTGATGTTATTTAATGAATGAAGAAAAAAAAACACAAAATGGCGTTTAAATTCTATAGATTTTCAAACATAGAGAAGTTTTTTTTTTGTGATTTTTTATATGTAATTCGTCAAACATAATCATGTTTGTATCCAGGTATACGGACATATACAACACATTAATATGGCCTCATTTGGGCGGAAGCTAAAAAAAAAAATTGGTCATTGTTACCAACTGAAAATAAAGTTTTGGAAGTTTTGTCAAATTAATTTTATATTGTTGATTAGAACAAATACGAATAAAGTTAAAATAATCGTAAAAGTGAAATTTTAGGGTGTTTATCTCTCTTTATAGCAAATAGTTTTAAACAAGGAGACTGGCTATGTCTTCCAGTAGGAACTTCTAAACTTTGACAGTTGATAGCATGTATGTCGTTGAAGCTACACAGAAAGAATTATTGCTAAAATATTTTCGAACAATCGCCTGTATGAAACTAATTTTATTTTCTATAAATATTTTTATAGATTCTATTAATGTTTTTGTTTGATTTTTATTTTAATACAACACTTGGGATAAGAAACAACACAAGCAAGTAAATAGGTGTGTTTGTTGTTATCATGTGCATCTTACTCACATTTGGTAATTTCGTTTGCATGCGTGTTTTTAACATGAGTTGATATAATTCTCACTTGGTTAAAAATATTTTTTAAATAAGTAGTTTTGTTTTTGTCAAAGACTTTACAAAAATTGTATGATGTATGATAAACATCTAAAAACATTAAATACTGTTTTAGATGTTTATTTATTATTGTTTTCTTTACATAGCTTTTTCTTTCTTAATTTTCTTATTTGTAATTTTTTTTTCTCTATTTTCCTATTTTTATTTTCTTTTTTTTCTGATATTATTATTTTTTTAAAAAAATTGTATTGGTTCTATACCAATTTAGCTTAAACATTATTTTTTGGACCAGACAAAAATTTTACTGTTTTAAACAAATTTTTGTTTGAAATTGTGTTGTAAATTCAAACAACTTTTTTATTAAATATGATACTTTTTTTAATTGAAAAAAATATTGATTTTTTTCAATTAAATATTTGCAAAATTTCTTGTTTGAATTTACAAATTTTGTGATAGGTCCTAATTCAAACAATATTTTGTCTGATTGAGCAAATTTCTTGATTGAATCAGAAATTTAATTCTTTCTGTGTACATATGTTTAATTGACTGTCATTTATTCAGTTTATTTTGCCAAATCACCATGGACAGATATAGCGTTCAACAACACGAACAAATGATAAAATTGTTTTTATCAAAATGGGTGTTCTGTTGGGGCAACGATCTGCGCGCTTCGCCCATTTTATGGTTGCCACAATCTTCTGGATGAATGGGTACATCAACAAACAAAATTATCGAATTTGGGACGATACCAATCCACTTAAGATCCAAGAGCGTCCAATGCATCCCGAAAAAGTCACTGTTTAGTGTGGATTTTGTTCTGGCGACCTCATCGGTCCATATTTCTTGGAGAAAGACGTTAGTCAGGCCATCATCGTCAACGTCGAGTGCTATATTTCGATGATTACCAACTTATTTTGGCCTGAATTGCATGATATGCACAAAACGACAGCAGAACGGTGTTATGTGCCACACAGCTCATGTGACCTTGGGAATTTTGCCCGAGCGATTTGAGGAAAAAAACTGAAAAAAATATCTCTTTCTGCTTTAGTCCAATTTATCATTGCCAACCGCATAAATACTGTTGATGTCCGAACGGCAATCATCGAAGACAGCATTGTCGATCTTGAATACGACTTAATTGATTTCGATGACGTCCTTAACGACTTTAACTGACAGCCTCCAAACACTTCCAGTAGTATTCCGAACACCTCCAAAGTGTTCGCGGTCTCCATTTTTGGAAAATAATTTTAAAAATTTACAAAGTTAATAAACACACTCTCAGTGCTAAATTAAAAAAAAAAAAGATAAAAAACCAGAGTTTCATTTGGACAACAAGCAACTACTAAAGTTGGAATTCCGCATACACCGTAATCGGAGCCGATAACTGAAAAACGTATGTGTTCGTCACCGTTTCGTTTCTGAAATCCAATTTTTTTTTAATGTTTTAAAATTTAAAAAAAAAATTTTTTTTTCTAAATTGTTTTTTAATTTTTTTTAAAAGTTTTTTCAAAATTTTTTTTTTTTTAAATTTCTTCAATTGATTTTTTTGGAAAAAGAATTTATGAAAAAAAAAAAATTCGGGTTAAAAAATATTTTTTTCCGATTTTGACCCATTGTATGTCCAACTTACTATGGTCTTATATATGTCGTTGCAAAGGTCTTTGAAATATCTATCATTAGATATCCATATTGTCTATATTAATGACTTAGTAATCCAGATATAGGTCAAAAATAGGTCAAAAATCGAGGTTGTCCTAGTTTTTTCCTTATATCTCAGCCATTTGTGGACCGATTTTCTCGATAGCGACCGAGCCGGAAGAATTTCGGAGATATTGATGTATGAATTGTGTATGTAAGTTATTTGGGGGCTTCGGAATGTTGATTTCAACACACAGACGGACAGACGGACATGGTTATATCGATTCCGCTATCTATAACGATCCAGAATATATATACTTTATGGGGTCGCAAATGAAAAATGTGGAAATTACAAACGGAATGACAAACTTATATATACCCTTGCCAATCATGGTGAAGGGTATAAAAATAATTTCGTTCCTTCAGCACCGAAAACAACCTACTTGAAGTTGTTTTCGTTCCGGCCCCAAATGACAGGTTTACGTTCGTTTACTGATCGGTGCCGTTTGGTTCCCAATTTTCGTTGCCGATTTCTGAAACGAACTTTTTTTTCGGTGCAAATGTATGGAATTTCGTTTTCGGTGCCGATTACGGTGTATGCGGAAACGTAGCTTAAGAGGGAGTAAACAATAAAATTCTATATTTTATTTGTGCTCAATTTAACTCTGTTGTTGAATTATATTTGCTACATTATTGTAAAAAAATAAAGTGTAAACAAATATAAAACATATTCCCGCTTGGTCACACCAAACGGAATCCAACAAATTACCAAAATAAGTTGGAAATTTGTTTATGGTCCTTCGAACCGGAAGAAGTTGGAAATTTGTTGAAATACAAAACTTAAATGATAGTGAAGCAAACTTTATTATAAGCACCAGAAATCTTTAAAAATGGGGCACCCTAATATACATACTTTAGGATTTATGAATGTTTTCAAAATAATCTCACAAGGTGCTTTTTGTACATGTGTTGCTACATATTGTACGTGTTAGTATGAGTGTCTGTTTGATAAATTCTTGAATGAAAATTTTATTCTTTCAATTTCTATTGGAAAAAAACATTAAAGAGAAATAGTAGGTACTAATAATGAAGAAAAAACACTTCAATTAAAAATAAGGTATTGAATTTGTATGGAATTCCAAACACTTATGCGTGCGTTCTCTTACTTAAATACATATATAGAAACTTACTACTTCCAGGGCAGCAGTGCCCAGAGGTGCATAATCAAACTAGTTTGGATATAAATCTTCCACTTCTAACTGTCTGCTCCGATTGACATGAAATTTCACATAGGCATAGCACAGCTCATGAAGACGGACCCCAAAGACCTCTCAGGAGCGGTGTTGTCGGTTCTCAAAGTCGGGCATCTCAGACAGAAATCTGTTATTTTGGTGCATAACTCTTAAATTAAAAGAGTGACCACTTTTAAAATTTAAATATAAGACTTTGAATTTTACAGCACAAGAATTAAACTTTTAAATTTTGAAAGAAATCTGATTTATTTAGAACAATTTAAAGGGCATGTCTTTATCTTTCAAATGAAATCAAATTTAATATTGTTGTACATTGCATGATTTACAAGTTATGTTAAGCTTTGTAATTTTTTTTCTATTTTTTAAAAGGTCATATATTTAGACCTGAACGGGTTTCGAGTCTAAAAGTTTACGATTTGATAATATTGGAAATATCCTTCGACATAAATTTCGACATATGTCGGATTTGGCCTATTTGTTCTAAAATGTTAGTGGAGCGCGATCGAATATTCGATCTCGGTTTCGGATTAAGCTAAATTTTGGCCGAAACGTTTATAAGGAAAAAACTTAGATTATGGAATTTTAAATTAGGAAGAAATTTTGAATATAATAAATGAAATTTAAAAACTTATTGTATTTTATGGTAAAATATCTAACCATTCGGTAATAACTGTTCCCTCAAAAAACACTTTTCCGTTCCAGATAAAACAAGTAAGAAAGCTATATCCTGCTGTGCCGAATCTTATATACCCTAAATATTATTATACCTAAAAATATTTAAAATTAAATTCTTTTTCCAAATTGTTTTTTAATTATACCCTTCACCTTCGCGAGAAGGGTATATATAAGTTTGTCATTCCGTTGGTAATTTCTACATTTTTCATTTCCGACCCTATAAAGTATATATATTCTGGGTCCTTATAGATAGCGGAGTCGATTAAACCATGTCCGTCTGTCTGTCCGTCTGTTGAAATCAATTTTCTGAAGACTCCAGATATCTTCGGGATCCAAATCTTCAATAATTCTGTCAGACATGCTTTCGAGAAGTTTGCTATTTAAAATCAGCAAAATCGGTCCATAAATAACGGAGATATGAGCAAAAAACCAGGACAACCTCGATTTTTTACCTATTTTTGATCTATATCTGGATTACTAAGTCATTAATATAGACAATATGGATATCTAATGATAGATATTCAAATTCCATTGCAACGATATAGATAAGGATATAGTAAGTTGGACCTACAATGGGTCAAATCGGGAAAAATATTTTTTAACCCGAATTTTTTTTCATCAAAAAATTTTGTTTGTCATAATTTTTTTTTCAAAAAGAAAAATTTAAAAACAAAAAAAAAAAATTTCTTTTTTTTTTAAATTTGGAAAAAACTTTTTATTTTTGAAAATTTTGAAAAACAATTTAAAAAAAAAATTAAATTTTGTTTACCTAAAAAAATTTATTTTAAAGTATAATTTGGTGAAGGTTATATAAGATTCGGCACAGCCGAATATAGCTCTCTTACTTGTTTTTTTTAAAAAAAGTTTTTTCCAACTTTTTCCAAAAAATGAATTTAAGAACAAAAAAAAATTTTTTTTTGATTAGAAAAAAAATACTATAGCCTTATTTATTTCGTTGTAATGGACTTTGAAATATCTATCATTAGATATCCACATGTCTATATTGTAATCCAGATATAGATCAATAATAGGGCAAAAAACGAGGTTATCCCGGTTTTATCTTATATCTCAGCCGTTTGTGTGCCAATTTTGTCAATCGAGCCAGAAGAATTCCCAATATATTGATGTATGAATCATGTGTGTAAGTTATTTGGGGGCTACCATGTGTGGCGAGGATATATATAAGTTTGTCATTCCGTTTGTAATTTCTACATTTTTCATTTTCGACCCCAGAAAGTGTATACATTCTGGATCGTTATAGATAGCGAAGTTGATATAGCCATGTCCGTTTGTATGTTGAAATAAACTTTCCGTAGCCCCCAAATAACTTTCATACTTGATTATTGGGATCATACATCAATATATTGGGAATTCTTCGGGCTCGGTTGCCATTTAAAATCGTCAAAATCGTCCCACAAATGGCTGAGATATAAGGAACAATCCGGGACAACCTTGATTTTTGGCCTATTATTGATCTACATATATCTGGATTACTAAGTCATTAATGTAGACAATATGGATATCTAATGATAGATATTTCAAAGTACATTACAATGATGTACATATATAAGGCTATAGTAAGTTGGACCTACAATGGGTGAAAATCAAAAAAAAATATTTTTTAACCCGAATTTTTTTTTCATCAAAAAATTTTTTTTGTCAAAAATTATTTTTCTTAAAAAAAAATTTAAAAAATTAAAAAACAATTTCGAGAAATTAAACTTTGTTTACCTAAAAAATTTATTTTAAAGTATAATTTACTTGTTTATTATGAATTAATTCAGATTATATGCCAGCTATTACTAAACTACTTCTAGGTATTGCAGATAGTAAGAAGTAGTCATTGAAAAGTAAGTGGTCCAGTAAATGCAAGTTATTACCTGGGGTTTACTGAATATCTGCAAATGTCTTTAAAACCAAACATTTTCAACATGTTTACGATTAGAAATTTTTGTATGTCAAAAGTCAAATCTAATAAAATCTCTTTGTTTTAAATCTCTTTTATGATGCATCATTAAACAGTGAAGTAGTGAGTACCTTTGTTTATTATAATGTAGTTTTTTTTATTGACAATATGGTTCATATATTTATGGCGTGTCTGTTTTCAATGTCTTAGTCAAAAATAATTATTAAATATGCACCAGCAATTTGAAATGTAATGAACTACAGCGACTTCCTTCCGCTGACAAGCGAAACTACACATGGATATAAATACAATCAAATGTAATGTTTACATATACAGAGACTTACAATACTTCATAAGTGTATGTATATAATAAAACTTATATTAGGCTGGTGCCATGTGAAGTTAAACAAAAATAAAATGTAGGGTATTGTAGCCTGAAAAACCTGCATTAAATTGCAGAGGCGTTTCAGAGAGTCCACAGCAATCTGGAATATCTTAACAGTCAGTCATAAATAAATCACAGTTATCATTGGATTTAAATTCTTCTTTTTTAACATCGGTTTTTATAGGATTTTGTGATATTTCAACTGAAATTTCAAATAAAAGCCACTCGAAAACTTTTTGATGCCATCCTAATGTACACTATCATTCGTTTATGTCTTCAGTTGCGAGACAATATGTATTTTTGTGGGGTTCCTTTTTACGTCATTAGGTAATGAAAATAATATTATTAACTATAATTATACATATTCGTATGTTCACACACAAAAACTCATACTGTTTTCTTAAAGGATATTACTTAAACGTTTAGTGATCCATTTATAATCTCCTAAGAATAAGTCATATTTGTTTTTGGAAAAAGTAAGTCAAAGTGTTTATACTATTTTAGGGAAAGGGAGAATGTTAACTTTAATAATTCATAATTAGCTTTAAGAATTAGTTTAACGAGGGCTAATATACAGTGAGAGACAATACAATGGAAACTTTTTGTGAAAACTCTAAAAGTAAAAAAAATTGCTTTAGACAATTGTAAACCGTAAAAACTCAACCTCCCAGGCAGCTTATCTATAATCAAAAACTGTTCTCGAACTATTAGCCGCAGGGCAATTGAGGCTGGTCTTGGTTGCTTTCTCCCCTCCAAAAAACGTCTTATCATCTAAATTTCAAAAATGTACAATTACGAAAAACAGTTTTTTATTGTTAAAAACCGGATAATCTTGGAGATGGTTTTTATCATCTATGGCGAACATCGGCTTAGCATAATAAAGATTTCCTATTTCGCAGCTAATCAAGGGTTTTTTTTTATCCGATTCTGTCGAAAAAACTACTTCCCTTAAAAGGATTAGCATTATTTTCAACCAGAATACATAATTATGTAATTAACCGTACTAGAGGAGAAACTCTTTGTGTCTGGGCAATGGCAATCTTTAGTTAGCAAAGCTGCTATTCAACATTTCCAGAGCAGCAAATGCTTCCAACCGGTTGAAGGCTGGCTAAAACAGAAAATTTGCCAGAAGATAAGTTCCCCGATTATTCCAAATGATTTGAGTAATTTGACATTTTTGCAAAATGTTGCGTGTTTAAATCCTTTTTTCGGTAACTAGCGATTTACGCGAAACCTTGAATCGTAGCTGACTCAAAAAAAAAAAAATAGAGGTGTAATTTCACACGATCTAGGCGTCCAGTTGACAGGGCCGGAACGCGACATTGGCGAAGGTTGATGATACAGCTCGAAATTCACGAAAAACATTTCTCACAGAACGCCGATTTTCATAATACAGCTGAATAATTTGTAGACGTTGTTGGGCTGTGAGTCTTTCCATGATGAATTTTCAAACATTACTGAATAAAAATAAGATGATAGTAGGACAGCAGTCACACGGATCTGTGTCTGTGCTATATTAGTTGTGCAGAATCTTATACATATTTTGACAATGTGACGCCATAGGCGATTCTTTTGGCTTTGGACGGATTGGATATATTTCAGTCTATTATATGCTTCATAGGTTGACGACTGACTAATAGAGTCATTATTTCATCTATGGGGATTGCTACTATTCCTAGATTAGAAGGACTCCGCAGGAAGGGGTTTAGCGCCACTCTTGTAGAATTTTGCCATGAAATTAGACTCCATGAATTGCAAAACTGTCGCATATGCTGATGATATTGTTGGGGTTTTTTCTGGGAAACATCTTGACACATTATCACAATGGCTACAGGCATCACTTAGTACACTTAGTCCTTGGAGCACTGATAGTGGACTTGGAAGAAAGTGGATAGACACCAAGCTATCCTGGATCTGGAATATCCACGTGAGAGCGTCTAAGGCAGCTATTGTTATTTATGCCTGTAGAAGGGTCATTGGGAAAACCTGGGTAATAAACCCTAGGAATGCGAAATGACTATTGACATGATGGTAAAGCCCATACTAATATATGGAGTACTCTTATGGTGGAGGTCTCTCAGTAAATCCACCTACTGCGGGATGATTGTGAGAATCCTGCGAATCTCTGTACTAATGATTACAGGTGCTCAGCGTATCACTCCATCTCGTGCTTTATTCGTTATGTTGCACTGGCTACCGGCTGATCTCATGGCCAAACAATTGGCCCTAAATTCAGCGGTTAGGCAAAGCACTGTGGGCGCATGGAGGTCTGGTTGAGGTTGTATTTCTAATATCCCTGCAAACATTGACTATTGCACTGCTTTACCCTTTATTGACAGACGAATACTGGCGGGTTACCTTCTTCTAGGGACACATTTGTTATCTATAAAGATGGCTTCAACTCTGCGATTGGGGTAGATGGGGGCTTCTATATTCTCTATTTTCAGAAGGCGGTGTGTTTCAGGCTACATGATCAATGTAGTGTAATTCAAGCTGAGATTTCAGCCATCAAAAGGGCGATACACAAGATGATATACTATAGGTTATATTTATCCGAATTTGTACTGACAGCAAACCTGTTATCAAATCCCTCTCTGGTGACTATTTGACATCCAGATTGGTACATGAATGTCGGGTGCCACTTAAAGAAATGGCAAACCATTCTAACCTGGAGTTACTATAGCCAATGAACTGCAAGTCGACGATATCGATCTTTTGGTCGGTTTACCAGTCTCCTGCTGTAAATCACTCATAAAGAGTAAATTTTTTGAGTCTGCCAACTCAGCTGGAGTAATTTGACAAATGGCTCGGTATTGAGGCTAACATGGGCCATTTACGACCATCACAGGTCAATTATTTATCCCTTACGGGGCTATTTTGATAGTCGTGCTTACAGGGCACTGCTTAATTGGTGCGCATGATAGGATACTGAACAGGAGGAAACGGTTGAACATCTTCTCTGTCTTTGTCCTGCTCTATCGGGGACACGGACTACGACAATGGGTAAAGAAGTGGCCACTTAAAATCCGTACGCTCTGTAGTAATCATAGCAACGCCCCCTGTTATCAAAATGGAAAAAGATTTACATAATCTTTTGTCGGGTTAAAAGATGGCCAAAATCTCATTTTCGGCAGATAACAGGTCAAACATTTTACGTCTTGGCAGCTCAAAAATATGAATTTGGCAGGCAATCCGCAGCTGCGGTTTGAAGAGTCAATCTTTTCAGACATGTTTTTAAAGAATTTTCTGAATTATATATAAAAAGAGAGTTTGGAAAAGCGATTGCTGTCATTTAGAAGACATCACACATCTGATACAAAGTTTTAGCCAAGTTGTCATTACTCAATGACAAGTTGTCATTACTCAAATACAACTATGAAGTGGTATAATGAGAAATTGCCCAAATCTTCGTCCAATCGAGATATA
This sequence comes from Calliphora vicina, assembly GCF_958450345.1. Lineage (NCBI taxonomy): Eukaryota > Metazoa > Arthropoda > Insecta > Diptera > Calliphoridae > Calliphora > Calliphora vicina. The sequence goes on along the minus strand of NC_088784.1, from coordinate 95,003,348 downwards.
TTGGGCAATTGTTAAACGTAAATGGAAAAAGAGTACAGGTACAGTAAATAACCAGATTTTGATGAGAACAAAGTGGAATAAATCTGCTGGAATAATCGTAGAAGTGGGAAGAAAAGTTGTGCAGCTATTAGTGGGAGGCATAAGAATAAAATCCAGAAAATTTATTCGCAATAAAGACACATAAACCTACAGTTATTATTATTTTAAAGCTTAATAAATTACCTTTAATTTCATGAATAAAATGTTAACTTACGTTGTTTAATTTTAAAGTTATGCTCGCTTTAATCCGTACGGATTTTAAGTGGCTACTTCTTTAGTCCTTTCATGCACTGCCTAGCGGATCTATCGAGAGTCGATGTTATGAAGGTGGATTCGTTTATTCAGGTTGGTGCGGCATCGAACTTAATTTCCGATATGTGAAGTACCTGAACATGATCCTTTAGGGCAACACAAAAGGACTAATTACCAAACTATTCGTATCCGAATTCTATTTCTTAAAGTAAGGAACATTTGGTAGAAGCTTGTTTTAATTTTGTTTTAATAGGAGCTGTATAAATACTCAAGTTTATACATTTCCTAGAGTATATAAAAGTTTTAACCAGGGAAACCGGAAATATGCTCTAAAAAAGCGCTTTAAATATACAGTAAAAACTTTAAAATATGCTCTTAAAAAACAAACTTTTACATAATTTTTAACCAAAAAATATACTTTTATTTAAAAAAATCAATTCTAAAAAGGTAAAGTAACATAAAATAAACAAAAATAACAAGAACTAAATAGTATAACAAAAAATAAATACAACATAAAAACAATAGGAACTTAAGTTATGAAAAGTCCTCGAGAGGTATTTTTTGATGATATTTTATATAAATATAAAGTCACTTCTTCAATTAAGGTTATTATTGCAATTACAAAATGTTGACTTAAATTTTCAAATAAAAATCGTTGTCTAATGGATCTGAAAACATTTTTATACATAGAAAATGTTCTTTCGACATCAATTGATGTTATATGAGCAAATTTAAAAGATAGTATTTCTTTAACACTTAGAACGGTTGAGTTTGAATTAGAACTAAAATTTGATATTTAGATGGCGCTATTATTAAAATAGTGCTTATTTTATATTAAAAAATATATATTTTTCAATTTTGAATTTTAAACAAAGGAAGTAAAAACCTGTAACACAACAGCGAAAAATAATAGGGGGGTCAGACGGCATGTATTGCTTGTGTATTGGGACATGTATTCGATACATATAGAATTCCATGTGTATGTCATAATTCACATTATACATACGATTCATAATTTCCACGTTCAAACGTACATATGTAATTGCATGTGACATAACCTCTATAAGTTTATATGTTTATTGTTTTTAACAATATATTTATTTAAAATATTTTTAAATCACAATAAATATATTTAATGCAATGAAACTTATTTTATTATGATTTTTCTTTACTCGCTTTTGTTTTGTTTTTTTATTTTGCACTCACACAGTGTTGTATTTGAAAATACAACACTGTTATACACACGAAAATAGAACATGCTCTAATTGCCAAAAATGTCACGAGTAATACACATGTATTTTACATACACAAAGTTTCATGTGGATCACACGGTATGTATATGTTTACATATGGAAAAATGTCCCAATACATGGCACAAAACACAAGCAATACATGCCGTCTGACCCCCCTAAGTAATACAAAATTTGTTTTTGATAAAGTCAAAATATGCTATTAAACAGTAAAATATGCTCTAAAACGCAAAAATATGATATAAATATTCTCCTAAAACGAATATATGCAAAAATATGCATTTAAGGGTCAAATATGCAAAAATATGCACTAACAAATCGATGCCAAAATTCTTAAATAGTTCTGAAACGTGTAAATATCTTATCCATGTGCACATTAGACTCACCAGAAAAAACATGCATTTGCATATTTTGGTTTCCCTGGTTATAACATTTTCTTAATTTATTTGCAATGGGCCTAACTGTGCACGGTGTGTGTTAGTTATAATTTAAATTCACTAAAATCTTCACAAGTGTATATGAAAATCTCGTCTTTCCCAAATATATAAATCTATTTCTTTATGTACAAAATAAATATGTTTATGTCTTACACTACAGCTCCTAGCATGAGGTCTATTTTTAATCATACAGCATTCAACACTTAATACACTTGCAACTACTGTGTCATTTTATAATATTTTCATTTGTGTAAGTAGAAAAATATCCCAGCAGATCATGGAACGGATGACTATGTTACTATGACGTAACTTGGGACCAGCCAAGTAGCTAGTAAGAAAAGGCAATTTAGAACAAAGCTTGATATTCGCTTATTAAATCAATTCTACCTATAATAGTTTATATGGATCCAGTAAAGTGACAATTAAACCCATCATCTACAAATTTGGTACAATCATGCTATCAGTATTTTGTAAAATCTACTGGCCTCCCCTAAGAACTAGCGGGCTACTTGCAACAACTAACAACTTGTTGTTAATGTCATTTACTCAGTTAGTCAGCCATTCACTCACTCGTTCGTTCGTTCGCTCACTTACTCAAACATAATTTATTGTTGTATCCTTTCAACTTTTACTCTAGCACTTGTTTGGAGTTCTTGACATTTCTTTGGTTACAATTTTTGGAAAATAAATTTAATACAGGGATTTTAAGAAATGATGCCACTGCAAAGTTTGGACACATGCAATGTTCATTCGTAAAACATCACAAAATATCTTTGTATTTGTTAAATTGTTGGTGTTTAATGGCTGGGTAAATTGTTTACTCTTTTGTTTTATTAAATGTCAGTTCAAATGTAATTTCAATACTTCTTGCTTGTCTTATGCTTTTATAAATTCATTATTTGTATTTTTTTTAAAAGAATTTAAAATATACATGTAAGTATGTAGTCTTAGGGGGAGACTTTTGTTTTTTTTTTTGGGTTTCTTATGTTGAGGCGTCAGCAGCTTAGGGAGGTATATATATCTTTTTTCAGTGTCTCTATGTTTTATTGTCATCTGTGGTTTCAACTCTACCATTGGAAAAGACACATGCTGGAGCAGCCGACTTTTGCAAATAAAACTCTTGTACTACCAGATAAAACATTGCAGGAGGTCAGGGTTTTTGTTATATAAAAATAAAAATGAAATAAATAGTAACAAAAACATAAAAAAGAAAAAAAAAAGTATTTTGTCACATGTTTTATTTTAAATTTAATGCGAAATTATTTGAACTTTAGCATGCACTGTGTATAGTGCGATAAATAATTATAGATTCGTTTAAATGTAAACAGATTTTTATACCCTTCACCATGAGTGGTAAGTAGAGTTGTTCACGGAAATTCCCGGGAAGAGAAATCCCGGGAATTCCGCAAAATTTTTAATCCCAAAACCCCGGGAAATTGTGCGAGAATTCCAGAAGAATCATACAACAAAAAAGATTTAACCCAAATAGAACAATAACATTATTGCCCAATTCACAATTGGTGTCGTAGCGTTGTATCGTTGTATGTCGTAATTTTTTTATTAATATTTTGTTTTTGTTTCGAAAAATTTGTTTGAAAAATATTTATGACATACAATGCTACAACACTACGACATCAATTGTGAATTGGGCAATTCATTATACAAATTATTCCAAAAACTCGTGAATGTTCAGGGCTGTAACAGAATTCTATTCCGATCAAAAAATTTTGGAATAAAACCTTCTGTGGAATTGAATTTTGTTTAATATTATTGGGTTTTCTTCAAATTTTAATTAACATCTTTATTTAATTTTAAATATTTTTAGGTAAACAAAATTTATTTTTTTTGAAGTTTTTTAATTTTTTGGGAAAAAAAATTTTTCGAATTGTTTTTTTTTTATTTTTTAAATTTTAAAAAATTTAAAATTTAAATTTAAGATTTTTTTTTTTGTTTTTTAATTTTTTTTTAATATTTAGCGAAAAAAACTTAAAAAATATTTTTCCGATTTAGACCCATTGTATGTCCAACTTACTATGGTTTTATATACGTCATTGCAAAGGTCTTTGAAATATCTATCATTAGATATCCATATTGTCTATATTAATGACTTAGTAATCCAGATATAGGTCAAAAATAGATCAAAACTCGAGGTTGTCCTGGTTGTATTCCTCATATCTCAGCTATTTGCGGACCGATTTTGCTGATTTTAAATAGCAAACATCTCGAAAACATGTCTGAAGAATTATTGAAGATTTGAATCCCGAAGATATCTGGGGTCTTCAGAAAATTGATTTCAACAGACAGACAGACAGACGGACATGGCTTAATCGACTTCGCTATCTATAAGGATCCAGAATATATATACTTTATAGGGTCGGAAATGAAAAATGTAGAAATTACAAACGGAATGACAAACTTATATATACCCTTCTCACGAAGGTGAATGGCAACATATCAAGCCAAATTCGGATGCTCTGTTCTGAAGTGAAGCGTATCCCAGAGAGAGCGTTCTGCATCGATTGAAATAAATTGTAGTCGGACGGGGCACGGTCTGGACTATAAAACGGATGAACCAAAACTTCCCAAACACTTCTTTCTAAAAAGTTTTTAACAGGTTTTGCAACATGTGGCCGAGCCTTGTCATGATGAAATTTTACGGTTTCCTATCTGGCCGCATATTCTTCAAACGAATCAGTTGCATTTGGTACAGATTCTTCCCTGTGATGGTCTGGTCAGATTTCATCAGCTCATAATAGATCGGACCCTTTTCGATATTTGGCCTTGGTGTCGATTCGGCTTGTTGGAAAGCTTCACAGATGATCTCTTACGCTTCGGGTTTTCATATAGAATCTATTTTTCATCACAAGTAATGAATCTGTCCAAAAATTATTTTCTTTTATTGCGTTCAAGAAGCAGTTCAGACATAAAAAATCGTCTTTCAAAGTATCTCAACTTCAATTGGTATGGTACCCAATTTCCCTGCTTTTGGATGAATCTTGTTGCTGCTTGCAAACGTTTAGAAATTGCTGATTGAGTAGCTCCCAATGTTGGGTTCAAAATCTTCAGGGAGTAATGCCTCCAATTCTTGGTCAGCAAACTTTTTTGGCCGACCTGGACGATCATTATCTTCCATGTCAAAATCACAACATCAGAGGCGGACAAACCATCTCTCGCACGAAAGGAAACTGAAGGAATACATTCACTGTAAACTTTGGTGAGCAATCGGTGTACTACTTCAGCGGTACTTTTTTCCTAATTAAAGAAGTAAATCAAAACTTCCCGCATATGGCGCTTTGTTGCCACAAAATTCGAAATTTTCGAAGCATAAAAACCTTGTTTACATTATAATGTTCAATAACTAAGTGAGAATAAATTACAGATATAAAGACAGAATAAAGACAGTTTAAATGTTCTTTGGGAAATTTTTCTACGAATTTGATGTGTTACAAACGGAAAGATGAGATTAATAAAAACACTAAATTGGCAACTATTACTGTAATATCTGTTGAAAGCGATTTATCGCTTTTGCACTCATATAAATTGAAATCATAATATCAACCTGTATCCACATTATAAAACAAGTAAGATACTTTCTTCGATCAAGCCCATCCAAAACATTTTTCTTTTAAAATTTCAATAATTTATATTTTTGAGTGATTTTCGGAAGTGGGCCTTATATGGGGGCTATGACCGATTATGGACCGATCACCATGAAATTAGGTCGTGCGATTTATGTCTATATTAAAGTTAACTATGTTGAATTTTGTGAGTATACCAACATTTTTATGCGATTTATGCACGTTAAAGTGATTTTCGGAAGCGGGTCTATATGGGAGCTATGACTAATTATGGACCGATCATAACAAAATTTGGTGACATGAATTTTGTGTATATAAAACTTATTTGGAGCGCAATTTGTGGAGATACATTTATAAATTAAACATTTAGTTAAATAAAATCCAATTTCGGAAGGACATTTGTATGGGGGCTAGGTGAAATAATGGACCGATTTAAGCCAGTTTCAATAGGCTTGGTCCTTGGGCCGAAAAAATAATATGTACCAAATTTGATCGACATATCTTCAAAATTGCGAACTGTACTCTGCGCACAAGGTTTACATGGACAGCCAGCCAGCCAACCAGACGGACGGACATCGTTTAATCGACTCAGAAAGTGATTCTAAGTCGATCAGCATACTTTAAGGTGGGCGTTACAAACATCTGCACAAACGCATTATACCCTCCCCACTATGGTGGTGTAGGGTATAATGAACAGAATAAAGAGAACTATTCTGAGACAAAAGGAATTAAATAAGCGATGTATTTTAGACAACATTTTTAACCTTTGACCTCCAATATTTTGCGTTTTCGGCTTTAAAGCTTAAAAGCCCCTTAAAAAGTATTTTTTTTTTTTATTTTCTGTTTACAATAGAGAAAGACAACAAAATACTTAAAATTAAATTCGTGGAAAATCCTCATCAACAATTTATGGTTAAATGAAACACGTTTATTGGATTTTTTCAAAATTTTTTCTTTATATTTTTACATTTAAACAATAAAATAAATATAATTCAATAGATATTTATAAATTTATTTCAACAATAACAACAAAATGTGATAACATTTGTTGTTGTTTTAATGTTGGGGTAAAGAGAGTTTGACACGACATGTGAGGGTCATTATCAATATGGCTTAATAGTAGCCAACGTATGTATGTGGTTTTCGATTAAAAACTATAATAATCAATTTAATAAACTCCCCCAAATGCTAATTAAGAGTCAGCAACATATTTTTGGGTGTTAATATGTAATAAACATAAAAGGATATGGTTAGTAAGCCTAACAATATGGTAGATTTTGTTTAATTTATTAATTGTTTACTTTAAAAGAATAGTTTTTATAGCAACAGCAAACGACAATAGTTAAAATATTGAGTTGAAGATTTCTTATAGATATTACATACGCGAATACTCAAAGATATCTCTCAAATTTAAAATTGTTGCCAATAATTATAAAAGTTCAAATAATTTTGAACTGACGGGGAAATTTCTGATACAGCTTGAAAGACCATTTCAATTTGATACCAATATTTTAGCAAAAACTAATTTTTGGAAATCTTGCATTTAGCCTATTTTGAATATGAGCCCTCAATATGTTGCTTTTGCGAGAAATATAAAAAAAAATTCATAAAAAACCTTTAAAAAGGTTAGGAAACAAATTTTGTGAAATGGTATTTTAGAATGAATTAAACTTTTATTTTAGTTATGAACATTCATAACTCTCTTTTTGGGGCTACCATAATTTGTATATTTCATATACTTAAACGTCATATGCATTGAAAATTTTTTATAAATTTCAAGTTTTATTTAAAAAAAACATATATTTTTTAGTATTTACATACAGCTATGGACATCTATTATGCTTATCATATGAATAAAAAGAAATGTTTGTGACATGTATAAATTTAAATAATGAAAATTGTATACAATCGCTTTTATAAAAACAAATAAAAAAATACTGATACTAAAATTGACCACAAAATAGAGAAGGTAAGTTTGTAATTTAAAAATAAAACGATTGTCTGTAACAAAGGACTTGTTTTTGAATACGATATTATTGCAAAAAACAACTGTTCTTTGTTGAGAAACGCTATTATTTATAACATTATCATCAAGTTGTCCTAAAAGGGGGGAAATTAATTCTTTTTTGACACACTGTGACAGTTCAAAAACTAACTAATCTAAGATAAACTCTACGATTTGTAAGTTTTTGAAAAAAAAAATCTAAAAAAAATATTCAGAATAACTATTTCCTTAAAAAGACTTACAAGTCTTTTGTTCATGCTGAAGAATCAATAAAATATTGAATAAAAGTCAACAATTCTACAATTTTCTTTTACGACCCCATAAAATATAACCTGCCGATTGTCGATGTCCGTCTGCTGTTCAAATCAACCATTTGAAATCAATAAGTTGCCGTCGTTCCAACAAGGAGCAAAGGGCCTCAATACAATTTTTGAACATCTCTCTATTTTGTGCTAAAGCCTTCGCTTTTTCCAAACTCTTGCCACTGCTATTTACTTCGTCTTCAATCTCTGTTCTCCGTATATGAGCTGGGCGTCTCCTACTTCTATTCCCTTGCGGGTTCCAGTCTATAGCAGTTCTAGTGATGTCGCCAGTCTGCCTTCTAAGGGCGTGGCCGATCCAACGCCATTTTCGTCTCCTTATTTCAATCGATAGGATTTGTTGGTTAGTTTTTTCCCAGAGCGTATGATTTGATATGGTTCTCGGCTAGAATGCACGTAGGATCTTGCGAGGACAGCGGTTCATGAATACTTGTCTTTTTCATTTATCACGAGTGGCAACATTCGAAGTTTCGCAGTCATACAGAAGGGTAGATTTTACATTGGCATTGAAGATTGCAATTTTCGTACCCAGAGATAAAGAAGGTGATTTCCAAATAGGTTTTAGATGGCCAAATATTAAACGTGCCTTCTGCAAGCGGTTATCGATTGGACCCTCCCAAGACAGCAGAATTGACAGACATCTTTTATTTCGCTTGCACCAATTGCAAATAAATTCTGGGAGGTTGCATTAATACGTAAAATTGTTGTCTTCATGACATTTATCTTCAAATCTGCTTATTCCGCTGCCATCGTTACACTTCGTTAGTTCGACGGGAGAACTGAGTAGTCGTGAGCCAGTAGACAAATATCTGCAATCCCCGCAATATCCCCCTGCCGTTATAGAAGGCTCTTCCAAATATCGTGTAAAAAGAAATGCCACCACTTCTATCCCTGTCGGACACGTATCCCAACTCTGAAAGTTTCACTCAACAAATTGCCAATTCACATCGTGGTTTAGTTTATCGAAGGCCTTCTCGAAGTCAATATAGCATAGATACAGTGGTTAGCGCCACTCTACTGATTATTCCACAATAACACGTAGGCTATTTATGTGGTCGATGATGGACTTATGGAGTCTGAATCCAGCTTGATCCTGCCTTAGAGTTGATGTTACCCTGTCGGAAAGTGCTTGGGTTCATAAGGAGAAATTGTAATGAATTTTCGGATCCAAATACACTTAAATTAATTTACACATCTCTTGTTAGAGCGAAGTTGGAGTATGCTTCTGTGGTTTGGGCTCCTCATAGTGAGAAGTTTGTTCAATCTTTAGCAAGGTTAGAAAATCCTTTGCCTACATATGAGCTATAGTGTTCATGGCTAGGACTTCAGACATTGGAATTGCGTAGGCAATTTCAGTCTTTTATGCTGGTTTTTGATTTAATTAATGGAAGTACTGACTGTCCTGATCGGCTTGCATTAATTCCGTTTTATGTTCCACCTAGAATGCTTAGGTATAATACAATTTTTAATGTGCCTTATCACCATACCAATTATGGTCTTAACAGTACACTTACTCGTGCGTTTATACGTCTTAATGTTATTAATACCAAACAAAAAGAAATTGTTTTAATCCGCAAATAATAGAGTTCTGCACATCAAAATGTTTCTTTAAAAAATGTTTATATAAAATAATTGAATAGTTTAAATAATAATATTTTTAAAAACATTGTTAATTTTATTTTTATACTTAATCGTAGTCTGTAAGGAATTTTTATTTCCACTGACTTAATAAATGAAATGAAATCCTTTTGGCAAATAGGGTCCTATGGTCTATATTAAAATGCTATTGATTTAAAAATTAAATTCTAAAGCAACAAATCTTTCAGAACTCTTTGTAGAATTTAGCTCGAAAAAAATTGCCAATCAGGTCAACAACTTGCCGACTTTCTACATTAATTTTCAAATCGTATTTGGATTAACCGAACATTATGAAACCTAAGTTAAAAACGAAAACTTACCTAGGAAAGGTTAAAGTATCTGCAATAGAATTACAATGATTTTCTCTGTGATGGTCTTGTCAGATTTCAACAGCTCATAATGGATAGGACCCTTTTGCTCCCACCAAATACAGCAAAGTACCTTAGCGCCATGGATATTTGGTTACGATCTCTTACGCTTCGGGTTATCGTAACGGATCCATTGTGCATAGCAAGTAATGATTCGATGCAAAAATTATTTCCTTTTATAGCGTTAAAACATCAATTGGGACATCCAAAATCGTATTTCAAGGTCTCTCGGCTTCAATTTGTATGATACCCAATTTGAGCAGCTTCCAATGACTTTGCAAGCTCTTGTTGAGTTTGACAGAAATCTTCATGGATTAATGCCTCCAATTCTTGGTATTCAAACTTGTTTCGCTGGTCTGGGCGATCTTTGTCTTCTGTGTTACAATCATCATTTCTGAGCCGCAAAAACCATTTCATGCATGTTCAAACCGATGGAAAACATTAACCATAAACTTTGGTGAGCAATCGGTGTATTTCAGCTACACTTTTTTCAAATTAAAGAAGTCAAGCAAAACTTACCGCATATGAGACTTTGTTGGTACAAAATTCGACGTTTTGTTGTTTACGCTATAATATTCGAAAAAGGTAAAAAAGAAAAATGTTAAATAAATTTTATTTTATTTCGCACATCCCCCCCAATATGGTTGAACTGTATCCGTGCCTGCTCTATATGAAAGGGAAGTTGTTGGAGCAAGTTGTGTCCCCTTTTCAACAGTCAAGTGGCTAGTACTTTTAAAATAAATAACATAAACTTTACACAGTCAGATTTTTGCGTTAGTTGTTTAAATATTTGCTAATTTTTTTTTATTAAATTATTAATACTTAATAATATAAGATAATGAAATCAATATTTATTAAATATTAAACATATTACATATTTGTGTGCCCCTTAGTTCTTAAGATATTTCCTTTTATTTTTGTTAAATATTTCAAAGAAACAGTTTTATAGCAATACAAAAAAAAAACAAAATAAGAAATCCTCTTTAGAATATAATTTGTTATTTTCGACTTAAAATAATTTTTTCTTTTTATATATTTTTTATCTTTCTATCTTTGCAGAAAATGTACCTGTCGTTTGATTGAAATTTGAAAAATAATACTTATACGTACCCATGTTATACTGCGATTGATACCTTTTTTATTTTTATTGGAAGAACCGTAAAAAGAAAGCAAAAATAACAGAATAAAATAAAAATATAAGTAGGTGAGTACATAGAAATAATACATTTATTCATCCACCTGTATATATACAGAAATATATTATATGTCTATATAAAACATAAGTTTTTTTTTCTGAATTTAACCTTATTTTATTGATTTGTTCCTTATTTTTTTTGCTATTATTGACAGCCGTACGCACAAACTTATTAATAGAGTGTTCAGTTACACTTCCTACAAAATGTTTATTAAACTTTCATAGCAAAAATAAGAAAGAAAATTGCTTAAAAAAGTTGTTGGTTTTAACTTTTGTTTAATATTATTTTTCTCCCACTGTACTTAACTAATACTTATCACTTAGATATTTTTGGTTGTTTTCTTTTCAAGTTCTAAAACTTTAATAAATTACACGTGCCACAGATCAAAAATATTCCTTGTGAGTGTCATTCATTCATTCATTTCTATATTTAAGTATGTTCATGACATTGGAAGATTTTCTTGTTTTTTTCAGCATCAAAATCTGTTAATTTTCTAAGCAAACATGGAAAATATTGCGCTGACCAGCAAAATGTTGGCAGGAATTTGGGATATTTTTGTTTGAAAATATTATGTTAGGCTTAAAAATCAATTTTTCTAGCAGCAATTAGGAAATGTAATGTAAGTAATTTCCTTAGGTTTGTATCATGGACATTATTGTGGCAATTTTTACCCCAGATATATTCAACATATTTGTGACCAAAACCATAATTTCCTTGAAATCCGCCTATTTCAAATCGGCCCCCACGCTCAATCCGCTTAAATTTACATATTTAATTCTCATTTAGGCTCAATATTCCTACACGAAAGTTAAATCTGCGCTACACTCATTAGTTAGCCATATATTTTTGGTGTATGACTTAAAAATTAGGGATTTTTTCAAATGTTTAGCTTTTATTTAGAAACATTTGTACCTATACCCATCTTTCTAACAACATATGGATTCCGAGCCAAAATAACTGCTCTTCTTTTGAGGCCAATAATAAATCAAGGCAATAACGGATACTTTGTTCCAAAGTGAAGCGTATCCCAGAGAGAGCGTTCTGCATTGATCGAAACAAATAGTATTCGGACGGGGCAAGGTCTGGACTATAAGGTGGGTGAGGCTAAACTTCCCAACCACTTCTTTCTAAATAACTTTTAACAGGTATTGCAATATGTGTCCTAGCGTTGTCAAGATGGAATATTACGGTTTCATGTCTGGCCGCATATTCTGGAAGTTTTTCAGCTAATGATCGCTTCAAATGAATCATTTGCATAAGATACAGATTCCCTTTAATGGTCTGGCCAAATTTCAGCTGCTCATAATACATAGGACCCTTTTGCTCCCACCAAATACAGAGCATTACCTTAGCGCCATGGATATTTGGCTTTGGTGTCGATTCGGCTGGTTGGCCGGGCTTCACATACGATCTCTTAAGCATCGAATTATCGTAATGGATCCATTTTTCAGCGCAAGTAATGATTCGGTGAAAAATTATTTTCTTTTATAGCGTTCAAGCAGCATTTCAAACCATCAAAGTCGTCTTTCAAGGTCTCTCGGCTTCAATTCGTATGGTATCCAATTTCCCATCAATCGCACATTGAAACCGATGAAACACATTCACGATAAGCTTTGGTGAGCAATCGGTGAGCTTCATCGGCACTTTTTTTTTCAAATTATAGAAGTAAAGCAAATCTTCCAGCATAAGACGCAAATTTTAAATGACTCTGGCGCATAAATTAGGCTGAATTTGACCGATTGCATTTGATTGATTTTGTGAAACGCTGTCGTTTTTGGCTGATTCGCATAGACCTGCGACTTCAGAAAATCCCACAAGAAAAAGTCTATCAAGGTCAAATCGCACTATCTCTGTGGCCAGTTCACATCAAAGCCACGTCATCCCCTGGTATAGCACTCAGGGGATGACCGCTACTTATGGAAAGTTTTGTTTTGGAACTAGGGAAATTGGTTACGGGAGAGAGGAAAGAGAAGTAGTGTTTGTGGACATTCGATTTGAAATTTCCTTCATTGAAAATGACACGAAAGACTTCAGCGGGAAGTTGGTTCCACAAGGAATTTTCCCTGACCAATCGACCACAAAGTGATGTGTTCTTGATGAAAAACGTGTATTACGTAAAAATTTGCGGGTTTCAAGAACAAGTTCCCTAATTTCCTCAGAACACATTTCATTGTAGTACCGAAAGAACAGTGAAACGCAGCCCATATTGCGTCGGTGCTCCAGTGAATCACTAGAGTTGGATACCCTATTGCAGGCGCGGATCCAGGGGGGGTTAAATAGGAAATTCCCCCCACAAAACCAAAAAGTTTTCATATAAAAAAAGGAATAAAAAGAAAAATTTAGAACAAATTTGAATTTACCCCCCCCCCCTGGATCCGCGCCTGCCCTATTGTCACCAATAATCACCTTTGACCTCTCCTGTACGCGGTCAAGAAGCTCCAAAATAGAGTTTAAAGCACCGACCCATACATTGGAGTTGTATTCCATTTTCGGTCGGATATAGATGTTGTAAATAAAGAGGAGATCAGATGGAGTGAAGTAATTCCTACACCGTTTCAGAACATCGAAACACTTGACTGCTTCTTTCAACTCTTGACAAATTTTTTAAGACCAGCGGACATCACATTGTACTCTCATGCTCAGAACATCATGAGCATCTGATTTTACAATATTTACACCACCCATAAATACTGATAAAGCGAAATGGTCTGTCGTTCGTTTTAGTGTCAACATGCATAACCGAGTATTTCGATCTTAAAAGCGACCCACAGTGGACCAAATGCTTAATCTGGCGTGCAAGAGAGTATAATTCGACTTTAAGAGCACCTAGAAACGTGAAATTTGAAATGCAAATGGAAAATGTAATGAGCCCACTATATCGTACAAAAGTGGGCGGTATTTATTGGGGCGTGGCACTTATTGCAACTTTGTCGAAATAAAATATAAGTGAACGGTTTGTCTCATCACTTTTTCATAAGTTTATATAATTTTATAATTTATAATATAGAAACTCGCATACTATATTTTTTATTATAATCAAACTATTCAGTAAATTATAAAAAGTACTTCAAATGTTAAAATAAAATAAAAATAGAAAATAAAAAAACTTTATTATAAAAACTTTTTATTTATTTTTTATTATTATGAAACAATTCAGTAAATTATAAAAAAGTACTTCAAAAGTAAAAATAAAATAAAAATAGAAAATAAAAAAACTTTGTTCAAAAAACTTTGCAATACATCGTCCATGTGTTTATAGTCCTAAAACGTCTTTAGTCACTCCCTTCATCACTTAAATAGTCCGCTAGAACACCTTTTTCCATTTCTTGCAAGATAGGTGCAGAAAGTAAAGACAAAACGTCAGCACAAAGAGGTTCCGAATTTGGATTTTTGAAAGATTTTTTTGAAATGGATGATATGATGGGATCCGAAGATACTATTAAATATTGAAATAAATCTTGCATCGTGCTTTCACGCGAAATCTTTCGTGTATGAAATTCACGTACATTTCTAATATCTTTATTTCTGGACTCTAAGGCCTCTTCAGATATCATTCCAATGGGTAACGAAAACTGTTGAATTATATCCGCCCCATGTATTAATATTTTGTGGAGACTGGACGGCATATAGTACCAGGGATAGAGTTCAACGTATAATTTCGCGGTATCTGCTAAGTAACGGCGAAAAACTGCAAGATTTACGGTGTATCCACAGGACATTGTTCTTAAAATAATTTGCAATCTCTTTATTAAGACTTCACTCACTCCAGTTACACTTGATGCTAAGACTGTTTGACTAAAAAAACGTCTAGCCGTATTTCCGTCATTTGTAGAGCCCATTCCAGGTTTTGGGGCATCGACCAGTAAATGCATTTGAGATTTAATATTTTCTTTTATAATCTTTTTTTGATTTTCCACTTTTTCTTTTTCCTCAGCATTACGAGGCTTCCACCTTTTTATAACAAGCTTATATGAAATATGTAAAACACATTCAAAACAACGTATCCAGGCATGTAAAATAGAAATCCCGAACTTATACAAATTTTCATCGCATGCGAGTTTTCCAATTGCCTCTAAGTCGTTCATTATACTCGGTGATGCTCCACATATTCCACATGTTTGGGATGACGAGTCTGAAATAGTGCTGAAAACCTTCCCATCTATCATAGTTAATAAGAAATTATGATGCACCATACACTCTTCACTTCCAATTTTAATTTTTGTTGGCAGGATTGCAGAAATCTGGTTCTCAACAATTGAAATTTCTTGCTTTATTAGCTCCTTGCTTTCTTTTTCAAAAATAATTTTAATAGGCCTACAGAAACGTGTTGATGAAGGGCGTGGATTTTGCCATAAAAGGACATTATTATATTTAAGTTGTAAAGGCACCAAACATACTGCGAAAAGATGTTGATCAGAGTTATCAGCATTACTATCGATAAATTGTTGTTTATAGTTTGAATGACCACTACTTCCATCACATCCCCACTTGTATGTCATAAACATTTCAAGTGGTTTAGTTTGTTCCAGTAAGTCAATTTGAAGTTCTCCTAACCTTTCAACTGTCTTATCGACTAAACCCTGCAAAGAAACTTGTGCTGAAACATCCGAAAATATCATATTACTAGGATAGCACTTTTCTTTCGCAGATTTTACAACATGGTACGTTGGATATATATTTGCGTTTCGGTTCTTGGCGCCTGTTTGCATTAACTTATATGTGTGTTTACTATAGTCTCCGTCTATAAATAAAGCCAAGGCCTCTTCAGGAGTATACGCAATAGGAATATTTGGTTGGCAGAAAACTTTTTTTTTAATTTTAGTTGCTCTCGTTGGAGAGGTGGTTAACTCCTTTAACATGTGTGCAGCATCTCTTTTGCCAGATTTGTACAAACTAACTTTTGTTGCTAAAACCAATTCCTCACACGACTTAGATTTTACAATCGAAGATACATTTAAAAGTTGGGTCCTCTTACTTTTTTCAGCAAACTCCTTTTTTGGTATATGAGTAACTAAGGTGGAGGGACCAGCAACTTCAGAATCCTTTTCATCGATATTAAAAAATAAGGCACCATTAAGCCACTTTTCATATTTAACTTCAAAATCTTTTCTTTTCCTACACACATTTTTCCATTTCTCTCCAAGGTCATGAACAAATTTGTGTACATTTTGCTTTAATTTTTTGTACTTCTCATTATTGCCTTCTTCTGTAAATCCAATTTTTCTCATAACATACTCAATAACGGCACCCGATTTATTTTGGTTGTCTTGGGCGTTTATCCAAACAGTGAACAGTTCTTGTCTTAAAATTGACATTTCGACTAAAAAACAAAAACCCGCAAAAACCCGCAGCTAATTTTTTTTTTAATTTGAAGCCTAATAGCTATTCTCTCAAAATCATGTGGAGAATGTATAGAAGTCAGCGGTATTAGTACCTAAATTCATTAACAAAATTCAAGTTAGCTTGAAAAATAAATTTCTCTATAGACAGTCATTTAAATCTACCTTTTTTAACGAACAAAAATACAAATATGATTCAAACTTACATACTTTGAGGTTAAAAAATGATAATTAATTTGATAAATTAATCTAATAGGTCGTAAAATACCACTTCAAACAATGAATATGTCTACACAGAATTTGAAGAATTTTTTTCAAAAAACTAATTTGATTGCCTACTATGATGATGTTTTTGCAATAAACAAAGAAAATTTATTAGCGTTAAGCAAGGTAGAAATAGTACAATCATATATGCGATATTAATTACATATTGTTAAAACTTCATTTTTAGACCAATTGCGCACCAGATTGGACATTTGGTCCACTGTGCGACCCTATTAGCACGACCCCATTCAGAAATTGTCACAAGGTCCCGATTAAGCGAATCATTCATGTTTTACCTCATTGCCCCAAACTCCGACAGGCTTGCTCTATAATTGAATAAATATGAATGGCAAATGTTGCTGTCATCTACATAAGAATAGATTGGTTGCAAATGTTGCTGTCCTCTGCAAAAGAATATATAGGGTTGGAAGTTTGACCTAGAAGACCGTTTAGAAAGATAAGAAATAGAGTAGGAGAAAGAATGGAGTCTTGCTCCGAATTTATCTTCAACTCGTTTGATGAGATCCCATCCTATAGTGCAATCTCTGAGAATGCTCGATATAAATCGAGAGAAGTTATTATCGACAGCAAAAGCAGTACGTTTTAATAAATGCACACCATGCTGCACTCTATCGAGTGCCTTGGAAATATCTAGAGCCACCAATTTACTTTCGCAAAAACGGTGAATGTAACGACACCATTTTATCGATAGGACGGCTAGCAAGTCTCCCGCAGAGAGTCTTTTACGAAAGCCATACTGCCGCTCGCTGAGTAGTTTCTGAATATTTCAAAAGATGGTAGTTAACCATACTCTCCATAACTTTGGAAGATCCTTTATGATAAAAATACACTTTAGTTATCTTCCTTGATATCGAGGGTGTCTGCACATTTTCCAGTTTTGACGAATTTTTGTGTTTAACATGGCTCATTGACGGTTTTTGCTCTGAATTTGAGGATTTCTTTAAAGAGAAATTCTTTAAAAATTAACAATTATTGTTCAATTATTTTATTGTATGTTTGAAGGTAAAGTTTTTAATTTAAGGAAGATATTAAGAACATTAAAACCAGTTCCATTATAGTAGAATTTTGTAAATTTCGGTTCCTCAATCTTGAAAGCAAAGTCGAAGTTGATTGAAATTGGATTTCTCGAAAACATTCTTTCGACTCATTTCATGTTTTTTCGAAAACAAAACAGCAAGTGACGGATTTTGATATTTGTGTTCGAAAAGTCGAAAATAGTGAAATCGAATTTTGTTTAATGTTTGCGTTTTTGTTCGACTTGACGTTCGATTCCCCGATTTGGGTTTAAA
The DNA here is from genome assembly GCF_958450345.1 of Calliphora vicina. NCBI lineage: Eukaryota > Metazoa > Arthropoda > Insecta > Diptera > Calliphoridae > Calliphora > Calliphora vicina. Next base: position 94,985,352 of record NC_088784.1, on the reverse strand, counting down.
AACCAACATTGCTTTTTAATTTTTTTAGATAAATCTGAAAATACTGTATGTGATAACTTGGGTTTTTATCTCGGGAATACCGGGACAAATTTTCCGGGAATTTTGTCAATTTTTCACAACCCAATTCGCGGGATTTTTTGGTCGCTATTCCCGGGAATTAAATACTGACGAAACCACAAAGTAAGAGCTCTATGTTTTTCACAAAAAAAACGTGAAAAGTTTTTTTTTAAAGATTTTCGTTTATATCTCGGCCATAATATTGAATTCATTCCTTTTACTAAAAGTCTTAAGAAAAAGTTTTTCAATTCATTTTGTAAATAAAACTGAATGTAGAAAAAACATTTCAACTCAATTTGTGGTAGATTTGAATCAATAAAAATTTTATCATTCAAAATTAGAATAAATTCTGTTGTCAGTTAACTTCAAAATTAAATTTACTAATGAATTATATATTGTGAATAGATTTATGGAATGAAATGCTGACATTTTTGAATTACGGATTAAGATTTTAGTGAATTGAGCTCAAATTGAATCAATAAATACGAAGCTCTATATATAATAATTATAACACTAAGTTTTTATATGAAATATTGCTATAATATTCCTAATTTTCAGTATTGTTACATATGTATATATTTCGGGAATAGCCGGGTACCCGGGAATGGAGGAACAAATTTTTCCGATTCCCGGGAATCAAAAAAGGTCGGTAAATTAAAAACCCTAGTGATAACACATCAATATTGAAACGAGTGTAATTTGTGTAATTGAGGGTATTTAAGATTCGACATACACGACTACAGTATTCTCATTTGGTTTTGTATATTTTTTTCTTAGAAACTCTTAAGATTTAGTCAATAAAATTCCCTGTTGTGGTTTTTTTTCATAACCGCACATGATAGCTAGTAATGGAGCGTTGACTGTTTGTATTATAATTTAGATGTTTGCAGCTAAAATAAGTTTATTATTAATTTAGCATAAACCTAATGCAAAAAGAAAAAAACACACACTTCTTAAAGTAATTAGTTAATTTATTTATAATTCCTGGGTTCTTATATCTTCTTATTTGTCATTCGAGTAGAGAGTGTCATCTGTATTTCTCTCTTTTGTTTCCGTTTTCATTGTTTGATGGAATGACAACAGCAATGAAGGAAAATGAGATAAAGGTTACTCGTACAACCCACGTAAAAACAAATGTTTCAATTTCATTCATTTGAGTTGTTTCCTTTATTTAAGCAGGGAGCTTTTTTTCTGTTGTTGTTGCTTTTGTTGTATTTTTACATCATTAAACCTACAACAACTACTACCTATCTAACCAAGATTTTTCTCAATGAAATTGAAATTTATGTCAGTGCGCGTGTGTACTTTCAGACTTTTCCGCTTTCGGATGTGTTTTAGTAGCAGTAGTAGTAGTAGTAATTTTATACCTGACGTTATTTCCGTTACTTTTATTTTTAGTATCGTTTTCTGTTATTTCCATATCCTTTTAATGTACGAGTGTGTGTAATGGTTGTTTTTTTTGGCATGATGCAGCATGCTGTATTGTATTGTGGTCCTTCGAATCGTATTATTATATTGTAGTTGAGCTAAAAAGTGTCAATTTTAATTTACAGTAGACTAATTAGAAATGATGGCTAATAATTGTTTTATTAAATTTGCTCCTGAGTTGGCAAATAATGAAGACATGTTGCAGATGGATGGTTATTGTTTGTGACGTGAATGATAAAAAATAAAATAAAAAGCAATGAAATTTTAATAGCTTTTGTTGAATTTTGTATAGGTAGCGGGTGTAAATTGCTGGAATAACAAATAACAGAGCTATATTTGGCTGTGAAGTATCTTATTTAGCATTCACCAAAGGTTTGGTGAACAAAATTTCAATGAAAAACAAGTAGCTAAATTCGGCTATGCCGTTCAAAATTATACTTTAAAACGAAAATTTTAAATATTTTTAAACAAACAAACAAATTTTAAAATAATTTTTTCATTATATTTTTTTAAAATTGTTTTTTTAATTATTTTTTTTTTTAAAATTTTGTTTTCAAATTAAAAAAAAAATTTAAAATTTTTTTTTAATTTTATTATTGAAAATTTTTTGTTTGGATGAAAAAAAAAATCGGGTTAATTTTTTTTTCCCGATTTTGACCCATTGGAGGTCCAACTTTCTATAGCTTTATATACAACATCGTTGCAAAGAACTTTGAAATATCTATCATTAGATAACCATATTGTCTATGTTAATGACTTAGTAATCCAGATATAGCTCAGAAATAGGCCAAAAATCGAGATTGTCCAGGTGTTTTCCTTACATTTCAGCCATTTGTGGGCCGATTTTCTCAATTTTAAATAGCAACCGAACCTGGTCTATATTGATATATGATATATGAATCATATATTGATATATGAATCATGTAGAGCTGTAAATGAATCATTAATTTTTGAATTAATTCGCGAATCATTCACACAAAAAAAATAATTGAATGAAATTTGAGTCAATTCAAATGAATTTGGTAATAATGAATTGCAATTCATTTCCAATTCAAATTAATTGCAATTCGTTTACAATGCATTTGAATTAAATTAATTTTGAATTCACCTTCGTGAGAAGGGTATATATAAGTTAGTCATTCCATTTGTAATTTCCACAATATAATTTTCCGACCCTATAAAGTATATATATTCTGGACCCTTATAGGTAGCGGAGTACATTAAGCCATGTCCATCTGCCTGTCTGTTGAAATCAACTTTCCGAAGCCCCCAAATAACTTACATACACGATTTATACAACAATGTCTCCGGAATTCTTCCGACTCGGTTGCTATTTAAAATCGAGAAAATCGGTCCACAAAGGACTGAGATATAAGGAAAAAACCAGCACAACCTCGATTTGTGACCCATATCTGGATTACTAATATTGACAATATGGATATCTAATGATAGATATTTGAGAGACCTTTGCAACGACGTATATAAGACCATATTAAGTTGGACCTACAATGGGTCAAAATCGGAAAAAATATTTTTTAACCCAATATTTTTTCCATCAAAAAAAATTTTTTCTCAGAAATTCTTTTTCAAAAATAAAAAAATATTTAAAATTAAAAAAAAAAAATTTAAATCAAAAAAAAATTTTTTTCTAAAAAATTTTGAAATTTTGAAGGAAAATAAAGATCGCCCAGACTCCATGAAGATTGTTGTCAAACTCAACAAGAGCTTGCAAATTCATTGCGAGCTACTCAATCAGCAATTTCAAAATGTTTGCGAGCAGCAGGATTCATCCAAAAGCAGGGAAATTGGGTACTATATGAATTGAAGCTGAGAGAACTTGAAAGACGATTTTGTATGTCTGAAATGCAGCATCATGAAAAATGGATCCATTACGATGAAGCGTAAGAGAACGTATGTGAAACTCGGCCAAACAGCCGAATCGACACCAAAGCCAAATATTCATGGCTCTGACGTAATTCTCTGTATTTGGTGGAACCAAAAGGGTCCTATCTATTATGAGCTGTTGAAATCTTGCCAGACCATCACAGGGAACCAATACCGAACGCAACTGATTCATTTCAACCGAGCATTGGCGAAAAACATTCAGAATGTGCGCCAAACATGACAACGTTCGGCTGCATTATGCAATGCCTCTTAAAAACTATTTAGAATAAAGTGGTTGGGAAGTTTTGATTCCCCTGCTGGACCTTGTCCCTTCCGAATACTATTTGTTTTGATCGATGCAGAACGCTTTCTCTGGGATACGCTTCACTTTGGAACAGAGTATGCGAATTGGTTTGATTCGTTATTGGCCTCAAAAGATGACCAGTTCTTTTGGTTCGGTTGGTTCCATATGTAAGCCATAAAGATGGGGAAAAGGTTATTGCCAACAATGACCAATACTTTGAATAAATTTATATTGTACAAATGTTTCAAAACAAAAGCTAAAAATTTGGAAAAAATCCCTCTTTTTTAAGTCCTAAAATTTGAACTTTGAACCTCAATAAAAGATAAACCAAAGCAAATTTATAATTTTTGAGCATCTTAAAATTTGGTTTGACTATAAAGGAGTTGTATACCAAGTTTTTTTTTAGCATTTTTGCCTGCCTCAGTATAACAAGGAGAAAAAACGAAATAATTGTAGAGGAATGAATTCAATATAGTTGAAGTACTAAGAAAAATAGCAAATAAAATTTAAGTTTGATTTTGGCTGGTACTTTTGAAAACATAACTTTAGTTAAGCAAATTACTGGTAAGGGAACCGACATAAAACTGATGCCATGAATGATTTATCGTCTGCTACAAACATATAAAAGAGGACCTGATACTTTAAGATGGCGTTGTCGTAGGAGGGGGAAAAATGCTATAATATATAGATTCTATGAACTTAAGTATTCCGTTTGGATAGTTATTATTATAACTAGTCATTTTTGTTTAATAGTCGTTGAAATTTGTAGTTTAAACTTTTTGAAACAAATGGACAAGTTAAGTGTCATTCATTATGTTAACCAATTAATTGGTCATTTAAGTTTTTACTTCATTAATATTTGTTACTAATAAATGGGAAAATTAATGTATGTATTTTATAGATTTTTATTCATTTTTATTACCCCTTTGTAAAATTTATAAATTATTTGACCCAATTTTAATCATAAGTAAATTATTCAACTGTAAATAATTTGAACATTTTAACACATTTACTTCCTTTTTTCATTCATTCATTTCATTTACATGTGTATGGATTTAGGTATGAGTAGAGAGACATATTAATCTTGTGTTAGCTTAACTGTTTGTCCTTTTTATTTTATTTAAATATTTAAAAAATCATTTATTATACCCTTCACCATGAGCAATATATAAGTTTGTCATTTCGTTTGTAATTTCCACATATTTAATTTGGGATCTCATAAAAAAAATATATATTCTGGACCGTCGTCCATCTGTATGTTGTAATCAACTTTCCGAAGACCCCAAGTAACCTACAAACATGATTGATACATCAGTATATCCGCTATATTCCAACTTAGATTGTTATTTAAAATCGAGAAAAACGACCCACAAATGGCTGAGTTAATAGCAAAAAACCGAGACTCCTCGATTTGTTTAACTCATTTTTTTTACCAAATTTTTTTTTACACAAAATTTTGTTTCACCAAACTAAACTTTGCTGAAAAGGTATATAAAATTCGGCCCAACCGAATATAGCATTTTTACTTGTTTTATATGACATTAATTTGGTAAATATTTGCTTATGATTTTTAAAAAATACAAAAAAATGTTTGTTATCTAATGGTTATGTAACAAAATTAGACAAAATATTTAAGGCATTTGTTTTTCCACTTAAATATGTGGGGCATTTCATGTCAAGTGAACCAACTTTTTAAATCGATGTCTTCCGATCGGGATGAAATTTGCACCAAGGTTAGTTCTATTGGATAGTAATTCAGACACAATTTTCTATCAAAAATAAATTTTCTATAAAAAAAAAGTCAAAAAAGTTTTTGATTTCGGAAAAAAAATATTAAAAAAATTTTATTTTTTTTAAATATTTTTTTTCGAAAGATTGATGAAAGAGCTATCTAAACTATTTGGGATACATTTAGCTAAGAACAATAGGTAATAAGTTACATGGATAAGAAAAAACACCTGCTTGACCAAAATGTCAAACTTTGACCCCCTCTAACTCAGAGAGTTCTCGACCGATCTTGTTGAAAAATTGTGTCTGATTTACTATCCAATAGAACTAACCTTGGTGCAAATTTCATTCCGATCGGAAGACATCGATTTCAAAAGTTGGTTCACTTGACATGAATTGCTCCATGTACTTGTTTTTTAATAATATGTTACTTAAATTTAATCCATAACCTTTAAATGTCGTTCATTTATTTAAATTTTAAAACAAGTTACATACAGATTCGTATCAATACTCACACATCGTTGTATTGCCATCATATTGATTAAATATTCAATCGAATTTCCATAAAAAAAAAATTTTAAAATTTTACGTCCTTTACATTGTATCAGAGCTGTAAAAGAATGATTCAATTAATTGTAATTTTTTGAAAACTTTTGAATGCTTTCATTCCATTCAAACAATTAATTGAATTCACTTAGCGCCATGGATATTTAGTTTTGTTTTCGATTCGTCTGGTTGGTCGGGCTTCAAATACGATCTCTTACGATTCGCGTGATCGAAATGGATTAATTTTTCATCTCAAGTAATGATCGGTGCAAAAATAATTTTCTTTTCAAACAAACAAAGTCGTCTTTCAAGGTCTCTCAGCTTCAATTCGTATGATACCCAATTTCCCTACTTTTGGGTGAATCCTGCTGCTCGCAAACGTTTTAAAATTGCTGCTTGAGAAGCTCCCAATGATTTTGCAAGCTCTTGTTGAGTTTGCCAACAATCATTACGGATTAAGTCCTTCATTTCTTAGTCTTCAAACTTTTTTGGCTGGACTGGTTGATATTTGTCTATCAAGATAAAATCGCACGATCCCGGTGGCCAGTTCATATCACCTCCATATGAGATGACCATGCCCTCAAATCGCTCGTGCAGAATGTATAATGTCGCATGAGCTATTTGCACGTGTTGTTGAACTCAAACTGAACAAATGACAGTCAATTCGACAGATGTAGCTTCAACAATATGACCGCTATCAACTGTCAAAGTTCGGAAGTTCCTGTTGGAAGACCCTTTCTATCACTCAGGTGATTTGTATGTATTTAAGTATTTTCACACATTTATACATGTGAATTCTGTTTTTTTTTTAAAGGCAGCAGCAAGTATAATCCTTATAAAGAAGTGTATATTTTTTATATATTTTTTGTTTAAAATAAAATTATTCATACATACTACAGACACAAATATTCATATAAGGATGACTCTGAAAAATTTTGTCAATATTTTTAACCGGAATTTGAGTGAAATTTTGGTTTATGAATGTTTTAAGAATGCTGAACGTTTTCACACATCCCGCTAGTGGCGGCAAAAAAGTATTTAAAATAGTTGTTATTCGAAAATTATTATTTTCAAATTATTCGCAAGAAATGCCTTGATTGTTCAAACAAACTTTATTCGAATGTCAGGTATTTATTGTGGGGTCAATTGGTATTTTACCATTCCCAAGTTATATAGTCCAGCATAAATTTATGTAATGGCCTTATATATATACTACTGGTTCCTTTTCGCTAGTCAAGTGACTAGTCTACTGCTACTCTCACGAACTACAGGGATGTTAAGCAAATTACTTCGAAAAATTCATATAAATAATTCTTAAATTGACCTACATAGTTTGTACAATCTAAGAATGAACAAAATACAACATTTTTATCCTTTGATCCAACTTATATAGCCCAATTAAGAATAAACAAGTAAGAGAGCTATATTCGGCTGTGTCGAATCTTATATACCCTTCACCAAATTATACTTTAAAATAATTTTTTTTAAATATTTTTATTTAAAAAAAATTTATAGCCTTTTTGTAGTTTTTTAAAAAAAAATGTTTGATGAACAAAAAATTCGGGTTAAAAAATATTTTTCCCGATTTTGACCCATTGTAGGTCCAACTTACTATAGCCTTATCTACATCGTTGCAATGGACTTTGAAATATCTATCATTAGATATCCATATTGTCTATATTAATGACTTGGTAATCCAGATATAGATCAAAAATAGGTCAAAAATCGAGGTTGTCCCGGTTTTTTGCTCATATCTCCGTTATTTATGGACGGATTTTGCTGATTTTAAATAGCAAACTTCTCGAAAGCATGTCTGATAGAATTATTGAAGATTTGGATCCCGAAGATATCTGGGGTCTTCAGAAAATTGATTTCAACAGACATACAGACGGACATGGCTTAATCGACTCCGCTATCTATAAGGATCCAGAATATATATACTTTATAGGGTCGGAAATGAAAAATGTAGAAATTACAAACGGAATGACAAATAAAAAATCCATTTTCCCATTTTCAACATTGAATTTGAATAAGAAAAATGGGAAAAGATTTTTTTATTTATAATTGGGTTGATAAACATTTTAACAAATATTCTTAAACGACAGATTAACTAAACATTTTAATCAGTGCCATCCTAATGCACAATTTATACACAATTCCACATATCCTAAGAGCTTTAATAACATTAAGCAGAGCTTTTAGAGATAAAAAATACATTTAGCAATACAAGTGGATATTTGTCTATGGATATGGATACGGATATGTGTATTTCTATTTATATTTGTTTCATTTATAAAGAAATGAAGTAAAAATAAAAAAATATTAGATTTATGTGATATTAAATCAAATGGAAATAAAAATTAAATTGTGTTTTAAAGAGTTGTAATTAGATGGCTTAATTAAGTACGTTAAAGCTAAGAACGGGAATCGAACCTGCAATCCTCAGACTGCTAGTCTTAGATGTTAACCAACAAGTCTACAGAGGAAATTCTAGTTTTATATAAAAACAAGTAAGAGTTTTATATTCGGCTCTTCGGAATCTTATACACCCTTCACTAAGTTATACTTTAAAATGCAAATTTTAAATATAATAAAATTTAATTTTTTTTTTTTAATTTGTTAGTGAACAAAATTTAATTTTTTAAAATTCAAAACTGTTTCATTTTAAAAAATTCAAAATTTTATTTTTATTTAATTTATTGGTGAAGAAAATATAATTTTTTTTTTTTTTGTATTTATTTTAAATTCAAAAATTTTATTTTTAATTTATTAGTGAAAATAATTTTATGTGAAAAAATTTTTTTTGGTCAAATGTTTTGTAACTCAAAATAATTTTTAACTTTTTTTGAAAATCAAAAACTTTGTTGACTTTTTTTTCAAAATGGTCCATTTTTAATTTTTGTTTTTGCTCAAAAGAAAGCTTAGGTCTATTCCTTTCAGACCTATTTGGTCGCTTAGTGGGATATCTATCAAAATAAATATTTTGTAACTCAAGACATACAATTTTCGACTTTTTTTTACAAAATTAACCATTTTTTTAAAACTTTTTTTTGCTCAAAAAAAAGCTTAGATATTTACCTTTTCCTTTGGTCGCTTAGTGGGATATATATCAAAATAAATTTTTGTAACTCAAGATTTTGAATTTTTTTTTTTGTCAAAATCGGACTTATTTTTTCCAAAATGGGCCCTTTTTTTTTTGCTCAAAATAAAGCTTAGGTCTATACCTTCAAGAGCTTTTTGGTATCCTAGTGGGATATATATCAAAATAAAAATTTTATCACAAAAATTGTATGTCTTGAGTTACAAAAAACACTTGCTTGGCCAAAATGTCAAATTTTGACTCCCTCTATCTCTGATAGCACTTTAAATTTCTTTGTACATGCCACCAAATGCCCACTATTCACTAGTAATTTCCCTAGTATGCTGAATATATCAATTGAGCTACTTTCAATTAAATTCGGGTGTAAAATACTGCAACTAAAAGCTGTGCAAACAGCCTGGAGGGTGATTATTTGTAGCTTACACATTCGTCAACATGGATCTATTTGGAATGATGAATATAGAATTTTAACTTGTTTTTACAACCTTCAGCAATAGTGCTAAGGGTGTTAATACTTAAGTTTGTCATTTTACTTGTAATTTTTCCAAATTTACAAAGATGTCCGAAGGCCCCAGGACTCCGCATGTAAATATCTAATATACGTTCGAATCAGATATACGACTAAAGGTATTGAATATCAACAAAATTGATCCACACCCTTTATAATTATTATTATAAGTACAGATGGCGCCATCATACATTATATAGTGGCTCATATTAAATATTATTTTCAAGCAACACTCAAAAACATGTGTTTTATTTCAAACTAAACAATAAGAAGTTATGCGTTGGTCACTATAAAGAAACATAAATTCTTGGGAAAGAAAAATATAAAAAAACAAAAAAACTGTCGTCTACAGGAGGTCACATATGAATACAGATTTCAAGTTGTAGATGAACATGAACTTCAAGTAGCTGGTGTTATTTTTTCTACTTACCTCATGATCTGAGTAACTTGAAGAATACTCACAATGATTCAGAAAACGCAATCGCAACACCATGACATTAGATAGTAGGGTTGTCAATTATTCGAGTTTTATTTTAATCGAATAAAAGTTCATAATTTTCTTTCCTTTATGAGTGATCGATTAAAATTTCCTGGATTCGAACGAATAACGAGGAATTTAATAATTTAATAAAATTTGCATTAATTTTTGTTTTTTTTTAATTTTAATTCGATTAATCGCCAATTATTGATCGAATATTTTTTTCTCAATTGACAAATGGTATTCATTCGAATAAAAACTATATTCTTTCCACGATTATTCGAATAACAACTAGGGTTGTCAATTATTCGAGTTTTTTTTTAATCGATTGAAATTCCTTATTTTTTTCCTTCACGAGTAATCGATTAATTTTTAAAATTTCCTTCATTATTTGAACAAATAACGAGTAAAAATTATTATTCGAATAACTTTAATAAAATTTGCAATAATAATTTATTTTTTTTAATTTGAATTAGAAATTAAATTTATTCGAGTATTCGATTAATCGTCAATTGTTGATCGAATATTTTTTTTATTCTCAATTGAAAAATGTTATTCATTCGAATAAAAAATATATGTTTTCCTCGATTATTCGAATAAGTTTTATTCGAATAACAACCCTAGTAGATACATGCATACTACGGTTGTCAATTATTCGAGTATTTTTCAACGATTAAAATTCCTTATTTTTTTCCTTTACGAGTAATCGATTCATTTTTAAAATTTCCAGCATTATTCGAACAGTAAAAGTTATTATTCGAATAACTTAATAAAATTTGCAATAATAATTTTTTTTTTTTAATTTGAATTAGAAATTAAATTTATTCGAGTATTCGATTAATCGTCAATTATTGATCGAATATTTTTTTTATTCTAAATTGAAAAATGTTAATCAATCCAATAAAAACTATATTATTTCCACGATTATTCGAATAACAACCCTAGTAGATACATGCATTCTACGGTTGTCAATTATTCGAGTTTTATTTTAATCGATTAAAATTCCTTATTTTTTTCCTTTACGAGTAATCGATTAATTTTTAAAAATTCCTGAATTATTCGAACAAATAACGAGTAAAAAATATTATTCGAATAACTTAATAAAATACATATACAATAATATTTTTTTTTTAATTTGAACTAGAAAATAAAAAAAATTGATCGAATAATTTTTTATTCTAAATTAAAAAAAATTTATTCTTTCGAAAAAACTATATAATTTTCTCGATTATTCGAATAATTTTTATTCCAATAACAACCCTAGTGGAGACATATATACTAGGGTTGTCAATTATTCGAGTTTTATTTTAATCGATTAAAATTCTTTATTTTTTCCCGAGTAATCGATTCATTTTTAAAATTTCCTGCATTATTCGATCAAATAACGAGTAAAAACTATTAATCGACTTTATAATGTACATTTTTTTTAAAAAAATTTGAACTTGAAAATAAATTTATTCGAGTATGTATTCGATTAATTGTCAATTATTGATCGAATATTTTTTTATTCTCAATTGAAAAATGTTATTCATTCGAATAAATAATATATGTTTTCCTGGATTATTCGAATAATTTTTATTCCAATATCAACCCTAGTAGATACATGAAAACTGGGTTGTCAATTATTCTAGTTTTTTTTAATCGATTAAAATTCCGTATTTTTATCCTTTACGTGTAATCGATTAATTTTATAATAACTTAATAAATATACAATTATAATGTACATTTATTTTTTTTAATTTAAATTTGAAATTTTTTAAATTTGAATTATTGAGCGAATATTTTTTTTATTCTCAATTGTAAAATGTTAATCATTCCAATCATAAACTATATTATTTACACGATTATTCGAATAACAACCCTAATAGATACATGCACACGTTGTCAATTATTCGAGTATTTTTTTAATCGATTAAAATTCCTTATTTTTTTCCTTTACGAGTAATCGATTAATTTTTAAAATGTTCTGCATTATTCGAACAAATAACGAGTAAAACCTATTCTTCGAATAACTTAATAAAAGTATACAATAATATTATTTTTTTTAATTTGAACTAGAAAATTAAATTTATTCGAGTATTCGATTAATCGCCAATTATTATTCGAATAATTTTTTATTCTAATTTAAATAATGTTATTCATTCGAATAAAAACTATATTATTTTCACGATTATTCGAATAACAACCCTATTAGATACATACATACTAGGATTGTCAATTTTTCGAGTTTTATTTTAATTGATGAAAATTCTTTATTTTTTTTCCTTATCGAGTGATAATCGATCACTTTTTAAAATTATTATTCGAGTAACTTAATAAAATATACAATAATATTTTATTTTTTTAGATTTGAACCAGAAATTATATTTATTCGAGTATTCGATTAATCGTTAATTATTAATCGAATAATTTTTTATCCCAATTTAAAAAATGTTATGTTTTCCTCGATTATTCGAATAATTTTTATTCGAATGACAACCCAGTAGATACACATTATTCGAATAACTTAATAAAATATACAATAATAATTAATTTTTTTTTAATTTGAAATAGAAATTAAATTTATTCGAGTATTCGATTAATCGCCAATTATTAATCGAGTAATTTTTTATTCTAATTTAATAAAATGTTATTCATTCGATTAAAAAATATATGATTTTCTCGATTATTCGAATAATTTTTATCCGAATGACAACCCTAGTAGATACATAACTACTCGTATGTAGGTATGGTATGGTTGCATACAGAATGTCCTTGTAATTTAAAACGCCTGCTACTTTAAATGTGTTTCAGATTTATTTAATGGTTGTAATGAATGTTGTTGTTGTTGTTGCTGTTCTTTTTGGAGTTTCTGTTCCTTAACACACCGTTTTAAAAATGCATGCACACATAGCAGTGCAGTTGGAAATGTTGTTGTTGTTGCGCCTGTGCATAGAGCCGTTTGTTCTTTGTTGCTTTAGTTTTTTTAAACGGCTGCAACAATATTGCACATATGTGCAACATGCGTCAACCAGTCAATTTCAACAGCAGCAATGCAGGAAAGAACACTGTCTGGCTGGCAGTTAGGCAGGCAGACAAACGGACAAATACCCTTGCATGGAACCATTAAACAACTTTGTCATCATTATGAACCAACCATGTTTGAATTCAAACACATTTAGTTGATGTTTAATGTTTTTCCTCAGTTGTTGTTTTTGCTGCTATTTTATGGTGTTGAATGTAAACATTTCTGAAGGCGTTTTGTCGCTGCTTTTAGTTGCATGTCTAAGTGGCACATGCGTAAAAGTGCGAAGAAATATTGATGCCAAAAGTCACTGATTCTACATATATATATTTTCTTCATGTCTGTGTAAGAGGGTAGCTGTTGTGTTATTTTAGTTGATGCTTTGTTTTTGTTTGTAAAAACCCCCTTTTAAAATAAATAAATAAATTACAAAATTAATTTTTATGGTGTTTTCTATGGAAAGATACCCATAGTAAGGACGATCGGAAGGAAACAAATTGTAATTAAATTAAAATTTTAAACAAATAATTAGTTTTTTGTTTTTTTTTTTTTAATTTATATAGAGAACATAAGCATTAAAAACTATAAACTAAAGCCCTTCAAATTATAGTTATAATTGAAACATAAATTCAAATAGATGTCGATTTTATATATGGGGGATTTCATGTCAAATGAAACATTTTCTGAAATCGATGTCTTCCGATCAGAATGAAAGGTTAGTTCAATTGGATAGTAATTCAGACACAATTTTCCAACAAGATCGGTGGAGAACTCTCTGAGTAAGAGGGTGTCAAAATTTGGCATTTTGGCCAAGCAGATGTTTTTTCCCATCCATGTAACTTATTACCTATTGTTCTTAGCAAAATGTGTCGCAAATAGTTATAGATACATAGCTATTTTTTCAATCTTTCAAAAACAAAAAAAATGTTTGACATTTTTTTTCGAAATCAAAAACTTTTTGAATTTTTCTTTCAAAATGAGAATTTTTTTCTGAAAAGAAAACTTAGATATTTTACTTGAAGACCTATTTGGTCGCTTAGTGGGATGCGAATTGGATATCTATCACAAAAAAAAAAACAAATTTTAACTCAAAACATACAATTTTTGACTTCTTTTTTGCAAAATCAAAAACTTTGTTGATTTTTTTTTAAAAATGGACCCTTTTTTATTTTTTTTTTTTGCTCAAGAAAAAGCTTACTAGATATTTTCCTTGAATATCTATCAAAATAAATATTTTGTAACTAAGACATACAATTTTTGACTTTTTTTTGCAAAATCGAACTTTTTTTTCAAAATGGGCCCTTTTTTAATATTTTCCTTCGGGGCTGGGAAAATACTTTGAACATAAATAGGGAACACATCAAGGTTTCCAAAGCTGCTTTCCGTTTTCTGATTCCAGCTTTGGGATGTTGAAATTTTGATAAAAAAAATAGGTCAAATTCCGAAGAGCGTAGGGCCGATATATTCCAAAAATAAGACATGTTTTTTATACCAAAATATTCTCCGTAAGCCCTTAGCGCCAAATTATCGTAAGCGACATTTTCAAATTTTTTTTTTTTATTGCAGAAATTAAAATTTTATGGACCGACTGATGTTTTAGCGTTCTCAGAATATCAAAATTGTTAATAACTTCAAAAATATAGGGGGTAAGATTTTATCGTAAGTTAATGTTTACATTTTACAGTAAACGAATTTTATCGTAAGCGACACACAGTGGTATAGAAAAAAAAGAGGGAAGTAAATCTGTAACTTCTAAATGATTAGATTGGTTTGAATGAAATTTCACATGCGCAAAGAAGAAGTATTGTCGAGTTTAAGTTTTGAACGTGGACCTCATGGACCTACCAAGGGCGCGACCAAGGGTCCTCAAAGTAGGACACCTCGGGTATGTTACATTTTTAAAACGATCATATTTCTTCGTTTGAGTTTTGATTTCAAACAAATTACATATATTGAATCTTCTCATGGAGCTGTCAATTATCTCTTATAGCTTAGGAGATATTCGTATTTAAAAATTAAATTTTCAACATTTTTACCCACCCTACTCCAGTTTTTTGATAACAGCGTATCCAAATATTTCCCGACTTTCTTCAGTTTTCCTTTATTGGACTAACAACACATGTATGTGTCAAAGAAGAAAAATAATTATTTAAAAACAAGTAAGAGTGTTATATTCGGCTGTGCCGAATCTTATATACCCTTCACCAAAATTAAATTTTTTTTTAGTTTTTTTTTTTCATTTTTTGGAAAAAAAATTTTTCGATTGTTATTTTAATTTTTTTTTTTTTAAATTTAAAATTTTTTTTTTGGTTTTTTAAATTTTTTTTTTTTGATTTTTTGAAATTCTCAGCGAGTTGTATAGTTTTCCCTAATTAATTTGCCACGTAAAAAACATAAGGTAGACATGTTATATATCAATGGATAGAGGATTTTGTTTGCTTTTCAAAAATGTATATAACTTTTGACAATTAAAAAATTCATGGAATACTTTTTGAAAAATATGACAAAAAATGCTTTTTATTGAGTTTTTGCATAGATACAAATTTTAAGGCGCACCGCCCCTTAAAATTTTGTGTCGCCCATTTTAATAACTTAAACTCGAATACTACTTGGATACGCCCACGTCAAATTTTATGCTGATCGGTTCAGCCATTTACATAGATTATTTCCAAATAAAAATTTAAAATACCACAGTCTTTGTTTTTTCTTTATAAAAGTTTTTGTTTCGGTATTCGGCCAAATTTTGACGAATTCCGAATATTGGCCGATTTTTGAAACCGAATATTCGGTCAGACTCTAATGAAGAATAGTAGGGGCATTTGGCATAATATTTTACATTTACTAAAAAAAAACATTTTTATTTTTCCTTAAACAATTCTAATCTATTTCCCCAACATCAGCTAAAATTTGAAGAATAATAAAGGATGGTTAACAACAAGTTTAATCTTATTATGTAGAATTATTTTGTAATTGTTTTTGTTATGAAAATTAGTACTTAAAAGTTTAAATAAAAAAAAAAAATGTTTTAAGGAAATCTAACTCACTTAAGTTAGAAATTTGTTTTTTTTTTGCAGGGGAAATTGGAGTTGGGTTAATTAATATGTAGGTAGGTATGCATTAAAAATTATTCTTGTTGTATTTTATAATGACTAATTAAAATTGAAAGAAATAATAATTGAAATACTTATTTCATTCCCCTTACTATTTATTATTTACTTACGCATATTTAAGCCACAATATATAAAAAGTATTTTTCAAGAGGTGGTCCATGGTTTTGTAGCTTTGCCAGAGTTTCTATTTTTAAGACCACAATAAATCATGAGTTTGCTTTTAATTTATATTAAATGTATTGCTCATAAAATGGAAATATTTATATTAAAACCACGTTTAGTTATTCATAAATTTATATTAAGAATAAAAAAAGTAACGCAAATTAATAATTTGTGGTTTAATAAAGAAAATAAGAAATGGTTAATGGTTTTTATTATTATTATTAAAACAATGAAAAAAAACCTAGTCTATGTTCGCTCAGCATTTAAAAGAATTGTGATTGAAAATTGGAATAAGTGGACCACAAACTAATTTTTTTGATACAATTGAGTTAAAGCCACAAAATTATGAAGTGTTTTTGACTAATTTTACTTAAACAATTTTAAAATAATATTTTTAATGAAAAACTTTTTCATCCCGATTTTATTGTGTTAAAAATCGGCAAATATCTCCGGAATCTGAACACATTAAGGGTTAGCTTTGTCTAGATATTTGTTAAGCAGAGCTTTCTTTCTAGATGTTTAAGATTTTATTCAGAATATTTTGCCCGATTCAGTTTTGAATCGCTCTTAAGCATACATATTTTACTGTTTTTTTCAATGTCAAAATTCTCATGACTATATCTGATGATTACATGTATGTCCGTATATTATTTGAGGGCTTCGGAAAACCAATTTCAACTAAAACACGGACAGACACATGAATATCGTAGAGCCTGCATAATATAATTTATTTAATAATAAGTATTGTAGGAATTAAAGACTGAAATATAAACTTTTATATTCTCTTACCCTTAAAAAGGCAATAGTTTTGTCAGAAAGGCAAACAAACGTCTTACCCCATGTCTAAACTTGACAAATATTTATCATAACAATTAATGACGCACAGTGGTATGAGAATAAAAAAAGAGGGAAATAAATCTGTAACTTCTAAACCCTTACGCCGATTTGAATGAAATTTCACATGCGTAAAGAGGAAGTGTAGTCGAGTTTATGTTTTGATTTTGGACCTCTTCGTTTGTGTTCCGATTTAAAAAAAATTACACATACTGAATCTTCTCATCGAGCACTATATAAAACCTCGTCGCAGCTATCAATTATCTCTTACAGCTTAGGAGATAGTCGCATTTGAAAATCTAATTTTCAACATTTTTTCCCACCCTACACCAGTTTTTTGGTGACCGCGGTTCCAAATATTCTCCGATTTTATCCGCAATTTTTTTGGGAAAAAAGTACTTCTATTCTTTTTAAGTTATCTAAAAATTTTCTAAGAGGATGTATAATGAATTTATACTTTTTGAAAAGCAAGCTTTATGCCAAATATTTTAAATGAAAAAAACATTTATAATTTTTGATAACGACGGCATCAGATCCATTCAAAAATTGCCTATTTTTAATGTAAAATTCAAATTTAGGGCAAAAATTCTCAAATCGCATACTCGATATCAAAATGTAGTAACCTATTTTAGATGGCCCAATAAGTTTTTAATTATTTTGTAAAGGGTTCCGATAACTCCGCCCCTATTATGGATATTATAGCCAAAAAACGAATAAATCCCATTTTTGGGATTTTTCAAGATTTTTTTGGGAATTGCGGGATACTTGATTACAAATTTCAAAATTTGTTTTTATTTTTCCATTTTAAATAGAAAAATCTACATAACTGTGAAATTTCATTAACAAATATTCATAAATAAAAATTTTATTTCAATTTGAAAAATTTGTATCATTAAAAAGCATTTATTGTCATATTTTTCAAAAAAGTATTCCATTAATTTGTTCATTGTCAAAAGTTATATACATTATTGGAAAGTAGACAAAATCTTCTATCCATTGATATATAACATGTCTACATTATGTTTTTTACGTGGCAAATTAATTAGGGAAAATATAAGAATTTACCTAGTGCTCGATGAGAAGATTCTATATATGTAAGTTTTTTGAAATCGGAACACAAACAAAAACTCGTCAACACTTCCTCTTTGCGCATGTGAAATTTCGTTTAAATTGGACTAAGTGTTTAGAAATTACAGATTTATTTCCCTCTTTTTTTTCTCATACCACTGTGTGACGTTTGTTGTCAAGACAAAGTTGTCTGTGCAAAAGCAGTAACAATTTAGTCATAATAATAATTTTTATCTTGACAACCATTTTGACGTTTATCTTGATAAAAGTTTAAAAGGTATAGACAGGGGGTTAAGATCATAAGCAATAAAATTAGTTTTTTTTTCAAATACAATGTTTAACGACTTAAGTTGCAATTGGCATACAAATTTTGGATTTTTTTAAAATTTTTAGCTTTTGTATAATATAAATTTATTCAAAGTATTGGCCACTGATAGATATGACTTTTTTTCATCTTTCTGGCAACATATAGATATCGTGCCAAAAGAACTGATCATCTTTTGAGGGCAATTTGTATTTCGGGCGATTTTTGTATTTCGTGTCAAAATCACCACTTCTGAACCGAACCAACCATCTTTCGCACATTGAAAACGATGGAACACCATATGGGCAATTCCATATCATCGTACGTGACATTTGTACGCCTATAGAGTGGAATAGATTTTGCAAAAATAAGACTATGTATCTGAAAAATAATTTGGTCTTTATGTTCCATTCAGAAGCTACTATATTTTAAAATAATAAAAAGTTCTTTCGAAATATTGTTGTCCAAAATATTGAGCGAAATAAGGGTATATCGTACGTGACATAAAACGAAACTCATTTTGAGGTACATGTAGAAATATGCGAAAATTTGCGAATAGTGAGAGGCGCTATGTTTTCTTTTAATTTCTTACACTAAACGAAATATTTATCCTTTACAATCCGTCATATTTAAATAAAAACTATCTTTGGATGATTTTATAATAAATAAAATTAAATATCGTACGTGACAGATTTTTCTCTTATAATAAAACAATATATATTTTGTAAATATATGTATACAAAAACTAAAAAAATTAATAGAAAATATACATTCGGTTTCAATAAACAATTTGACAATAGCAAAAAAACTATCAGAGTAAAATTCATTTCATACTACAAACTAGGGAGCCTAGTTTTCGCCGCAATTTTAGCCTAAACATTAAAAAAACAAATATAATCAGTTTAAACTATTATTTTTATACCCTTCACCTTCGTGAGAAGGGTATATATAAGTTTGTCATTCCGTTTGTAATTTCTACATTTTTCATTTCCGACCCTATAAAGTATATATATTCTGGATCCTTATAGATAGCGGAGTCGATTAAGCCATGTCAGTTTGTCTGTCTGTTGAAATCAATTTTCTGAAGACCCCAGATATCTTCGGGATCCAAATCTTCAATAATTCTGTCGGACATGCTTTCGAGAAGTTTGCTTTTTAAAATCAGCAAAATCGGTCCATAAATAACGGAGATATGAGCAAAAATCCGGGACAACCTCGATTTTTGATCTATATCTGGATTACTAAGTCATTAATATAGACAATATGGATATCTAATGATAGATATTTCAAAGTCAATTGCAACGATGTAGATAAGACGACCACGACCTATAATGGGTCAAAATCGGGAAAAATATTTTTTAACCCGAATTTTTTTTTTCATCAAAAAATTTTTTTTGTCATAAATTTTTTTTCCAAAAAAAACAAAAATTTGGAAAAAACTTTTTTTTAAAAAAATTAAAAAA
Organism: Calliphora vicina; assembly: GCF_958450345.1. NCBI lineage: Eukaryota > Metazoa > Arthropoda > Insecta > Diptera > Calliphoridae > Calliphora > Calliphora vicina. Next base: position 94,965,374 of record NC_088784.1, on the reverse strand, counting down.
CAATTTCAAAAAAAAATTTTTTTTTAAAAACAATAAAAAAAAAATTAAATTTTGTTTTAAAATGTTGTAATATGATCTAAATACTTTAACATTTCATTATTTTCTTCTATCCAAATCATCTTGAAAAAAGTTTCAAGGGTTTTTGTGTTTTCAGTCGTGGTAGCGATTCTCGTGGAATTGCCCATATGCTTTGGTGAGCAATCGGTGTGCTTCAAATTAAAGAAATAAAGCAAAACTTCCCGCATATGACGCTGGTTTGTTGGTACAAAATTCGACATTTTCGAAGCAAAAAAAAAAAAACGTTGTTGTTTACACTATAAACAGTATCATTACTTTTTCACTTTCTCAGTAATGCTACATCAGGAAGATATGATAGGAAGATGTGGTTACGATTCCAATTGAAATCAATCTGTTTGTTATTTTCTTTAGCACTAACGTTGTTATAACAACAACTTAAAAGTACAGCATTAATACCTTAACACACAAATTTATTAAAACAATTTTTTTTATTTTATCTATTTCAAGATAGGGTTCTATAGTTGTAACAAAAAGTCGACCTTTCGACTTTTTCTATTTCCAAAAAGTCGACTTTTCGACTTCTTATGGAACTTTTTTTCAAGGAATTATGAATTTGATTAACTCAATCATCCAACTTTGTTAGCATCATCTTCATAAGTATTTACTTCTTTTTTCCTTTAGCTTATTATAAATGTTATTATTATTGTTGCTATTGTTGCTGTAATTGGTTTTCTGCTCTTATGGCCATTATCCTTTTGTTGTTGTTATTGTTATTGTTGTCATGCTAATCAAATCAATTAGTCGTTACTCAGAGAATGTTGAATGTTGTTTACGTGTTTGTAAGAAGGTGAGTTGTTGTTTGTCGTCCGTAATGACAAGATATAATTTCCTGACTGACAGGAAATATTTCGTATTGGTTTAATAAACGCGTACTTGACATTTGAATGGATATTTTCCCATTTTTTTTGTTGTTTCTAGTTGTTTGCTTTTGCTGCTGTTAAACAAAGGATATTAGGATAAATGGTAACAAAAGGTTGTGTTGTAAAAGTTCAAATGATGTTTGTATGAACCAAAAAAAAAGAAGAAAAAAATCAACAAATGGAAAAATACGTTTCGGGGGAATCACACTTGGATTTATGTGAGTGACCTTAAGCACCTTAAGAACATTTTTCTCAACTTAGAGTAGCATAATTTGATTTTGAAAAATTAATTTAATAAACTATGAGTATACGACTTAAACAAGTGGGATTTACAATATATGACGTATCATTTTGAAGGGTATAGATTAGGATGGGTCAATATTTTTGGTCAACAGAGCTAAAACGTAATCTACGAAAAATTCTAAGAAAATTTCCCCAAGAAACTATGGGTCTAAAGTCAAAACCTAGCTCCCACTGAGAGACTTCAAAATACACGTTTCAGAAATTTCTTTTTGATTGGAACAGAAAAATTCTGAAAGTGCATGTTGATTAGATCATTTATGTAGAATAAACTTATAGTCCAGCAGGTCTGATTTTTTTTTTACAGTGAGTGAATGTTTTAATTTTTTGAACGAAGGGAGCATTATCTTAACTGAAAAAAATGTTGTAAGTTAATGTCTGAGAGATTCTTATTGTCAGGGTTATATCGTGCAATTTTATGGGGATACTTTTTGTGGAAGATCTTAACACTCTATCTCCAATCAAAAAGTCTTAATTTGTTGGACAGTGAAATTTCTTAAACGTGTATTTTGAAGTCGCTCAGCGGGATCTAGGTTTTTATTTTAGACCCATACTTTCTTTTGGTAATTTTCTTAGAATTTTGTGTAGATTCCGATTTTGCTATATGCCTGGCACTTTTTTCACACCCGAACAAATTGACACATCCTAGTATACATATTTCTGTCATTTATTCCACTTAAGGTAGGGTCACACATGACAAATATTTGACGAAAAAGACGTAACCACTAAATAAAATACATTTGAATTCTATTATTTATTTCAAAAACTTATTTTACTTAGGATGATTCAAAACAAAACATTTAGTATTATTTTATTTGATGCTGTTTGATCTTACATAACACTTTTAAGAGTAAACACGTCAAACAAATTTGTGATAAAAAAAAGTGGTTACGCTGTTTTGAGCAAATATTTGCCATGTGTGACCCTACCTTTAGTTTTTGAACATTATAGCGTAAACAAAAAAGTTTGTTTTTTGCTTCGAAAATGTCGAATGACGCCAACAAAGCGTCATATGCGGGAAGTTTTGCTTTACTTCTTTCTTCTCTTGTGTTCCATCGGTTTCAACGTGCGATTGATGGTTTGTTCGGTTCTGAAGTGGTGATTTTGGCACGGAAGACAAAGATCCCCCAGGCCAGTCAAAAAAGTTTAAAGACCAAGAATTGAAGGCATTACTTCATGAAGATTGTTATCATACTCAACAAGAGCTTTCAAAATCATTGGGAGTTACTCAATCAGCAATTTTGAAGCAGCAGGATTCATCCAAATGCATTGGAAATGGGTACCATACGAATTGAAGCCTATAGACCTTGAAAGATGATTTTGATTGTCTGAAATGCAGCTTCAACGGTATAAAAGAAAATTATTTTTGCACCGAAGTCCGGCCAACCAGTCGAAACGACACCCAAGCTAAATATCCATGGAGCTAAGGTCATTCTCTGTATTTTGTGGAACAAAAGGATCGTATCTATTATGAGCTGCTGAATTCTAGCCAGATCATCACAGGGAACCTGTACCGAACCCAACTGATTCGTTTGAAGCGAGTATTGGCCGAAAAACTCCCAGAATATACGGCCAGACATGAAACCGTGATATTCCATCATGACAACGTTTGCTCACATGTTGCAATAACTGTTAAAAAGTATTTAGAATGAAGTGATTGGGAAGTTTTGCCTCTCCCTCTTTATAGTCCAAACCCTGCCCAGACCGACTACTGTTTGTTTTGATCGATGTAGAACGCTCTCTCTGGGATAGGCTTCACTTCAGAACAGAGTATCCGATATTGCCTTCATTAGTTCTTGGCCTCAAAAGATAAGCTGTTATTTTTGCTCTATTGTAAAATGTTTCAAAATAAAAGCTAAACATTTTAGATAATTGCTCCCACTGTTTTAGTTAAAGTCGCATACACGGGATATATTGTCTTTGTATCCATTTCCGAAATGTAAATTTGTATGGTTAATAATTTTCAAGATGGATAGAAAAAAATCGGATGTAAGTTTGAAGGAAGACGATATCTTTGTGATAATAAATACCAGCGACTCTGATCAAAATATATTCCTGATTCCGAGGATGAAATAGATGAGTCTTCAAGCAAATCTGATGAAGTCTTAGACTATGATAATACTGCAACAGTGTTGACCAATGAAAATTCCAATCTTCCAGTAGTATGAGGAGAACCATCGAAATTATTTTGCCCTGGAGTTTCCTTCACTGATGAGATTGAGCCCATTCTGTTAGGGCTCCACTTACAAGAAATTCAACTGCGATCCGAGTCTTTAAATGTTTGTTTCCAGAATCGTTGTTTATTTTTATAGCGCAATGCTCAATTGAACGATTGAGCCTTCTTAAAAAGAGAAGGTTGTAATATACCAACGCAAAAATATGGCTCTAGGATTGTTGTCAACTGTCCTAAAGCCTTTGTTTTCTATAATTAGAGCATAGGAGAGATGATATTTCTGATCAAAAAGTTAAAACCTATAAACAGAACAGAAAATCGAGTAAATGGTGGCGTAAAGTTTTTTCAAGCTCTTAATGACATATTCTCCATCCTGAAAGTATCCACAAAAAATCCCAATTGAAGGAGTTTGTCGTTCCACTTGTGGAATAGCTCATTGCGCAAGGCAGAACTATGAACAAATTCAAAAGGATATCTACAATAAAAGGTCCTAGGTCAAAAAGAACAAAGAACATTCTAGGAATCTTTAGGAATGATCCTATTATTTCAGTTACCGAATTTGGTGTTTACATAGTAATTTAAGGGTACTTATGTCAGAAAGGAAAGGGAAGTTTACTGATGATCAATGGTGACACCGATATCGATATTAATGGGCCCAATTTCCAAGGGTGTATTCCAATGGGTACATTCCTAAAAATATTTCAGGTGGAGATTGCTGATATGATCTACTGAAGGTTTGGGAAGAAGATTGAGGAATATTAGGATTTTTGTTTCAACGTGCGAGAGATGATTTGTGCGGTTTGGTTTACGAGGTAGTTCACTACATGCGAACAATCAAGTAGAGTCGAAGGGACCCCGTTTTGACAGGTTTGTGCGGTTTAGAAGTGGAGATTTTGATACGGAAGACAAATATCGTCCAGGCCAGCCAAACAAATTTGAAGACCAAGAATTGGAGGCCATTATTCCATGAAGGTTGTTGTTATGTCAAATAGCCAGGCTTTATATTCCTACGAGATGAATACGGTTCGCACAATGAACTCACATTGTGCTGGGTATTTGGTCATGAGGTCACTAAGGAAATAATTCGTTCTTGGGTTGAATCGGAATTTTACCAGCATTGGGGAAACTTATATGGGATAAGACAGTCCAAATGGTTCATTCCCATTCATTTGCACATGTTGCGGAACGCTTTATCCATTCATGGTGATTTGCAAATGAACTGAATAAATGAAAGCCAATTCGACAGATGTAGCTTCAACAATATGGCCGCTATCTACTGTCAAAGTTCGGAAGTCTCTTTATTTTATATTTCTTCGTAATACAAATTCAATTTGGTTTGTTTTTAATGTCTCACAACTTTTTATTTAACGTAACAATTCTTTATAACTATAAACCCTACTCTGGTCAATTTAAAAACAAAACATTAACATTTTTATGACATTTTTCTAAAACGAAAAATAAAGGATCTTAAACTTTTGGTCAAAATAAAGAAATCCTTTTAGCAAACCCAACACAAACGTACATTATTTAAGGGAGATGATTCCAAAATACTTAAAAACAAAAATGAAAAAAACATTATTATACCCAGTTATACATAAAATTTACCAACAAACTGTTGCTTGTTTTCTATGACGTCTACAAAGAAACCGAACGAGCACGAGGCAAGAGCAAAAGGGTGGGGGAGAAAGTGTGCATGTGTCAGTGTTTATGTGAGAGGTATGGTGGAGTTTGTCAGCAAACATCTACAGAGTTGAGATATTATTTTCCCCCCATTTATTTCCTCTTCTATTTTCCCACTAAGGGTGAGAGATTGAAGCAGTAGCAGGGAAATAACAATAATTGTACTCATTATACACACACACAGACCAAAAAAGTATTTTTGTGAAAAAAGTACCTTTGCGTAGGTGTTTCAAAATGGAAATGTATAAAGAAAGACCGAAAAAATGCTGAAGAATACAAATCAAATGTCTATTTGGTAGGAGTACTTAGGAGTAGCGATGACAGAAAATATATTAATGATTCAATGGATGTGTGTGCCGTGTTTTCATTTCGATTTATTTCTTGTTCCGTTGAGTGACAATAACAAAAATCATATGGTTGTCATTATTATTTTCCTTCTATTTTTTTTTTTTTTTTTGAACAACTTTTGTTTTCAATCTTCGCTGTGTTTTTCCAAATAGTCAGTAGTACACAGCCGTAGATGAAATAAATGCCAGCAACAACAATAAATTTATTGAGTTTTGAAACAAAATTGAGTGAAATTCAAAAGCGCAAACGTGAGAATGTGTGTACAATATTGAAAAAAACACACTAACACTAATTTAATCCATGTGTACTAGGAATAATACAAATGTACTTATTTATTCATGAATGTATGTAGGTGTTTTGAGTAAGTTCCTTTTTCTATTTGATTCTTATTGAGTTGCCGTTTTCGTGTGGTGAGAGTAAGTGCTAGAGAGAGAGTGCTTAAAGATATTTAATTTCATGTGATTTTTTATATCGTTTACTTTCGTTTAACGGTACCTAAAAAATATTGCTCAAATAAGAGTTTGGATATGCTCTCTTGTATACAAAATGTAAAAATTATTGCTATTTGGTTTGAAAGAGAATTTTGATATGGATAATGCTAATAGGAATTTCACATAGAATGTGCAAAAAAAAATATATTTGGTTAACAAAGGCTTAATTGAACTGTTTGCTTCTGGAAATTAAACAAGTTGGGAGAAAATGTAAAATTTTGCTCTCAAAACATACAATAGTAAAAGGAAGGAAACAAAAATGTTCGACAAGGTATCGGACCTTACCTGTTCCAATTTTAATAAAGCTTATTTAGCTTCGTTTCAATATATATTTCTGAAAAATCCTTACTTTTGAACACATTATATTGAACCAATAAATCGTTCTTGAACAAATGATATCTCAAAAAAAGTATCTTCCATTTTCTAAATATTTATAACTGAATAATACATAACTGAAATAAATTTTAGAGTGGAGTCATGAGGGGACCCCGAGATAATAAACATTTAGTATAAATGTCCAAATATTTCGATATTTTGTATAAATTAAAAATGCGTGATTCACAACAGATGGCGTATCTTTTGAACGCGGTTATTGTCTTTAATAATATATATGTAATTTTGAAGGGTACATATCTGTCATTTATTCTCACTTAGTTATTGAACGTTTAGGGTAAACTACAAAGTTTTTTTTGCTTCGAAAATGTCGAATTTAGTGCTAACAAAACGTCATATTCTTTAACTCTTTAATTTATTTGTTCGCCGAAGAGTAAATGTAAATGTGTTCCATCAGTTTCAACATGCAAGAGAAAGTTTGTGCGCTTTGATTTACGTGGTAGTTCACTGCAAGCGAACAATCAAGTAGAGTCGAAGGAACCCCGTTTTGACAGGTTTGTGCGGTTTAGAAGTGGTGATTTTGACACGGAAGACAAATATCGTCCAGGCCAGCCAAAAAAGTTTGAAGATCAAGAATTGGAGGTCATTATTCCATGAAGGTTGTTGTCAAACTCAACAAGAGCTTGCAAAATCATTGGGAGCTACTCAATCAGCAAACGTTTGCAAGCAGTAGTATTCATCCAAAAGCAGGGACATTGTATGAATAGAAGTCGAGAGACCTTGAAAAGCGAAAAATGCTGCCGAAATCCATAACAAAGCCAAATATTCATGGCGCTAAGATAATGCTCTGTGTTTGGTGGGACCAAAAGCGCCTATCTAATATGAGTTGCTGAAATCAGGGCACCTGTACCGAACACAACTGATTCGCTTGAAGCGACCATTGGCCAAAAAAACGCCCAGAATATGCGACCAGACATGAAACCATAATATGGCATCATGACATCGTTCGGCCACATGTTGCAATACCTGTTAAAAAGTATTTAGAATGAAGTGCTTGGGAAGTTTTGCCTCAACCGGCTTATAGTTCAGATCGTGCCCCGTCCGTCTACTATTTGTTTCGATCCATGCAGAACGCTCTCTCTGGGATACGCTTCACTTCAGAACAGAGTATCCGAAATTGACTTGATTCGTTCTTGGCCTCAAAAGATGTATTTAAAATTAAAGTTATTGGGGACTGGATGTCCGGAAGACGGGCGGGCTTATCACGACGTGAATTAAGTGAAAAATATTCAATTAACAGATCAGTTATTTCCAGGCTCATTTCAGGAGGATGTCCTCGTAAAACCACACGATATGATGATTCCTTGATCAAAACAGCAATGCAAAAAGATCATACAGTAGCAGCTAGTCAAGTAAGAAGAAGTTTAAGATTATGCGTTAGCGAAAGAACAATCCGTAGCATAGCAGTAGATGCCGGATTATTCAGCCGAAGACCAGCAAAAAAACAATTTATATCATCTAAGAACAAGAAAGCTAGACTGGAGTTTGCCAAAACCCACATCGATTGGAGTCTCCAAAAATGGAAGACAGTACTGTTCTCTGACGAATCCAAATACAACTTAAAAAGTTCCGATGGAACAAGCAGACCAAGAGGAGAAAGACTGAATCCTAAGTATTGCAAAGCAACAATTAAACATGGAGGAGGCAATGTAATGGTCTAGGGATACTTTTCTGGTTAAGGAATTGGACCAATTCATAAAATTGATGGAATTATGTACCGTTCATGTACCGTGATATATTGAAAGATGTAATGTTGCCTTATGTCAGTGAAGAGATACATACCACTTATAGGGAATTTCCAATAGGATAAAGATCCAAAGCACATCTCCAAAGTTTGTAAGACTTAGCTACAGAGCAATTAGATTCAAGTTCTTTATTGGCCTGCCAAATCTCCAGATCTCAATCCTATTGGGAACTTGTGTTAGATTGTTAATATGAAAATAAATCGTGAAAATTGCCGAAATAAGGATTTTCACGATATTTAACATTGGGATGTATTTATATTTGTATTGGTTCTATTGTTCATTGTTAACAAAACTTTTCTTCAAAAAGTATTTGAAATAAACATCTAACTTTAGTATGTCAGTTTTATATGAAGAAAAACTATTTCATAAGGATTTTAAATAAACATCTAACATTATAACGTTTTTTCTACACACCTCCTAATGGACAACACTTGCTAATTCTCATACATACCGTTATTTGTATGTTGAGCAAAGAGCTGAGAGAAAAATACCAAAGAGTAACGGTAATATTATTGTTTATTATTGTTTACAAATACCAACGATGATACATTAATACAAGTGCGGGCATGTGTGTGAAAAAAAAGCATTTTCAGTTCTCTCTAACGGTAACTCTCACTCGGTCAAAAAAGAGAGTTTATTTTTTTTATTTTTTGTGTTTTATGTTTGTGTGTGAATTATAGACTGGTTGGATTTTTTGCCGTGTTCAGTATCATTACTATACACGCACTATCGGTTGGTTGTTGACTTACGTCGTCGTTGTCGCCACAGTTCTAATCGGTCGTTTTAGGTTTTTCTGTTTTCTCGACTTTCTAGTTGTATGTGGGCTCGTTAGAACTAGTACAACAACAAAAAATCTACTCCATACTAAAGTGTGAGTGTGCCTGCCTGTGTGCTTGAAAGTGTTTGTGTTTTCCGAGTGTGTTTGTTGCTTTCGTGTGTGTTTTTATGAGTGTCGGTATTTGCCGCTAAATGTTTTACCGTATGATTCTCCGTTAGTTCTTGTAGTTAAGCTTCTCGCTTTTGGTTCCTACACCGCAAGGGGTTCGTTCGTTCTTTCGTTTAGCATCGGTACAAAAAAATGTTTCTTCTTCATTTCGACATCGTTGTTATTGTATTTCTTTCTTTCTTACGTCTTCTTCGTGTGTGAGAGTGTATGTGCGATACAACAAAACTGCATCCAAACATAAAAAAAATAAAATACAAAAACAATAACAGCAGCAACAACAACAACAATGAAAAGGAACAAGAAAAATCTGTATATTTTGAGTTAAATTTATAAAAATTTTCGTAACACAACAATACGGTTTCATTCGAGTACTGAACTCTTTTCGAGACGTGACGCGCAAATTTTTTTTATTTGTTTGATAATATATATAGAAAAATATATAATAATATATACACAGAACAAAATAATAATAACAACAACAACAAAAAATATACAAAAAAAAAAAATTAAAAATATATAAAATAAATAAACTCAGTTATTTTTAATTTTGTTTCTTATTTTTGATTTCGACGCGTGTTTATTTTAAAAATAATCTACTCAAACGAGTTCTTATACAAAAATAAAACTACTACATAAAAATACAAATTAAAAAAAATAAAAAAATAAAAATTTGTAATCAAACAAATTTATTTAAAAATAAATAATGTACCTCCTTCCTACCAAAATAATAACAAAAATCAATTAAATTTTTTTTAATTTTCATCAAAACAAAATCAAGACTTTTGAAATTTTTAATCGTTTTTAGTTTGTTTTTAAATTTCATTCAAGTGGAAAATTATATTTACAATAAAAATAACTATGTATGTGTAAATAAATGATAAAAAAAATACTTTTTTTTAAATAAATAAAAATAGATAATTATTATATGTACAAATAACAAGTGAAAACCAAAAATAAACAAATATGTTTTGAAATTCATAAAATGTTTTTTTTAAAACCAAGAAAACAATTAAAAATAAATAAAAAAAATACTCAAGTTTAAACAATTTTTTTTTAATAATTTTATTAATTAAACAAAAGCAAAATAAAAAGTGAATAAAAAAACAAATTTAATTATTTATTTAAATTTAAACTTTATACAAGTTAAGTGAAACAAATTAAACAGTTTTGGGAATTTTTTTTAAAAATAACCGCATTTATTTTATTAATAAAAATAACAAATTTTTAAATCAACAATTAATTATTATCAACATATCAGCGTTAACATATTTTGGAATTTTATGTGCAATTTTGAAAAGGAAAAAAAATTAAAAATTTTCCTGACAAATATTATTGAGATAATAAACATTACCAGTGTAAGTTTTCAAATATTTTAAAGTTAAAAATTTAATTTTTTATACTTAAGAATTTTACTACAAATTAATTAGTTTTTTGCATAAATTTGAACAGTGTGTCAAGTGTGTAATCAAGTTGTAAAATTAAAAACTGAGGCCGAATTACCGCTTTCGATATCAATTAAAATTTATCGTAATTTTCTTATCGAGATTATGTTATTCGATATCGAAATTATTTTTCGATTCGATAAATCATTCGATCAGAATTGCAGTAATTCGGCTGACAGCCATCATAGCTTACATTAGATTTACTGGGAATAATACTCTATCAAGGTTTACCTACCGTTACCGCTATGCAACCGTTACCGAAATAACTGCAATTACCGTTTGCGCTAAAATACTAAATATGGTTACCTTTAAATACAGTTACCGATATTCAAAAAATAATTAACATTTTTTGAATCTATAAAATTTAAAATATGAAATAATAACCTTTGTGAACTTATTTTTAATTTTTGTAATTATGGATGAAAATGCCGTTATCAAAATAACAGTTAATAATGTTACCACTAAGCTACAATTATCGAAATAACTGCAATTGCCGTTACCGTTACCTTTTTAACCTTTAACTTATGAAGTGAAAATTTTTGACATAGTCACAGATGTGGTGTAAATTTTACACCTTATAATTTTTGCAAAAAATTTTACTTTAAAAAACATTTTTAGTTAATATTTGCTTTTCAAAAATAAGATACAACAATTTTAATTTAAAAAAAATTAAAAAAAAAGAAAGCAAAATTGTATTTGAAAAAAAAATCCAGGCACTTTATTTCGCAAGTCTTTTTGTTAAAACTTTAAAAAAATTAAGAGAGGGTGTAAAATTTACCACCACCTCATAAGTTAAAGGTTAACCGTTTCGAATCGGTAGCCAACCTGAAATATTATCGTTTACAGATATAAAATAATAATGTTTAAAATATATTCACCTGAATTTAATTACGGCTTATTTTCCAAACAGGTTAACTCCGTAAAACATACATACTAGAGTTTCCATTTCGGTTTTAACCGAAACCGCGGTATTTCAAAGTCTAAAACAGAAAATTATTTTTCGGTTTTTACTTTTAATCTATTTTCAGTAGAAAAATTCAAAATTTAGAAATATCCGTAAAATCAGATCGGTAAAAATATCTTAAGATTTCTTTAAATTATTTAAATTGTAAAACCTGTATCTGTATTTTAAAATTTTTCAGGAGAGTGTAAAAACAGTTGAATTGATTGTTAATTATTTATATTATTTGTCCTTAAATAATTTAGAAATCCCTCAAAGAATTATACAAAGCTTTAAGGACAAATAATATAAATAATTATCGATCAATTCAGCTCTCTTTACGCTCTCCTGAAAATTTTTAAAATTCTAGTTCAGTTGTTTTGTCAAAAGTCAATCTTAGCTGAAAACACTTGTTTCGAGTCATTTTGGAACAAAATCCAGATTTTTCAAAAATAGCTGATATCTCGAATAGGATTGGGGTATGATACAATAGACAGGTAAGGTATCATAGACACTTAGTCCGTTAAGAGGATGAGTTGAATTTTGAAACCTATGTTGCAGCAGTCACTAAATCTACTTAGGTTTTTTTGATTTTTTTGTAAACTATAAAAGAATTTTCTCAATACAATTTTTGATCAGTTGGATAGGACATACGAAAATTTATCGAAAGTATTGTATCTTTAATTTAGTGGTATTTTTATCCTTCTGTACTTCATATTTTAAATACGATTTCGATTAAGGTTGGAGTATGATAAACTATGAACGTTATTAGAGTAGGAGTTGAACTTTGACAATATTGTCTTTGAAGTTATAAGTTTTGAGAACACACAGCCTTACAGTGGGCCACCTCAAATGTTGAAAATATGTATTTCCGGGTTTGTAACTTTTGCAAATAATATGAATTGATTTTTAAAGATGTTTACATTTCTGAATTTTGTTTTTATTTTCTTAATTAAATGGAAGAAACACAAGTAAGATATCTATATTCGGTTTGACCAAATTATAATAATAAAAATTTAAAATATTTTTTGGTAAAAAAAAATGTAAAAAAAAAAATTTATTTTTATTTCAATATTTTTTTTAAATTTTTTAGTGAAAATAAAATTTGCAAATTTTTTTTTAATTTCCAAAAATTTTTTTTTTAATTTAAAAAAAATTTTTTTTTAAATCTTTTTATAGAAAAAATTTTATGAAAAATTTTTTTTTTCCTTTTAAAAAATATTTTCCGATTTTTACCAATTGTTGCTCCGACTTATTATGGCGTTATATAAAAAATAGGTCAACAATGGTGGTCCTGGTTTTTTGAGGACCGATTTCCTCAAAATTTTTATTATTTTTTTTATACCCTTCACCTTCGTAAGAAGGTTATATATAAGTTTGTCATTCCGTTTGTAATTTCTACATTTTTCATTTCCGACCCTATAAAGTATATACATATATTCTGGATCCTTATAGATAGCGGAGTCGATTAAGCTATGTCAGTCTGTCTGTCTGTTGAAATCAATTTTCTGAAGACCCCAGATATCTTCGAGATCCAAATCTTCAATAATTCTGTCAGACATGCTTTCGAGAAGTTTGCTATTTAAAATCAGCAAAATCAGTCCATAAATAACGGAGATATGAGCAAAAAACCGGGACAACCTCGATTTTTGACCTATTTTTTATCTATATCTGGATTACTAAGTCATTAATATAGACAATATGGATATATAATGATAGATATTTCAAAGTCCATTGCAACGATGTAGATAAGGCTATAGTAAGTTGGACCTACAATGGGTCAAAATCGGGAAAAATATTTTTTAACCCGAATTTTTTTTTCATCAAAAAATTTTTTTTTGTCATAAATTTTTTTTATAAAAAAAAAATTTAAAAACTAAAAAAAAAAATTTTAAAAACTAAAAAAAAAAATTGGAAAAAACTTTTTTAAAAAAAAAAATAAAATTTTATTTTAAAGTATAATTTGGTGAAAGGTATATAAGATTCGGCACAGCCGAATATAGCTCTCTTACTTGTTTTTTTTTAATATTAACATTTTTAATATTAACAATTATTGATTGAATAATTTTTTATTCTAAATTTTAAAATGTTATTCGTTCGAATAAAAAATATATTTTTTTCTTGATTATTCGAATGACAACCCTACAAAAGGACACTTAAAGACAATTGACTGTACAATAGATTACTTATAACTACTTTCTAAAGTTCTGTAAAAAAAAATATGAATGTGACTACAGCCTAGATTACTTAAAGACACTAAAGCGACAATTGACTTCATGCTAGATTACCTTGGATATATTAAGTAACCAATTCACTTATATTTGCCTTACAAAAAACACATACGTCTCAAATAACTCAAATACATAAATTAGAGCCAGACAATAATTAAACATTACTGAAAATTAATGTCTCATGTATAACTTCAGAACAGCTGGTTACGTTCAGCATTTATTAAAACTTATACCCCCATTTTCTCAATATCTGGTTATCGTTTTTCGTAACGATAAACCTCCAATTAACATTTTTTTGTATGAAAACTGTCATTTTATCGTCACGATAAAAAATAACCAGAGATTGAGAAAATGGGGGATAAAGTTTTTTTTGAATTGTTTACAAATTTTTCCAATTTTTTTTCTACCTTTAATAACGTCATTTAAACACTCTCAGCAAGTACATTGTCATAAACGTAGTGCATAAAATGACTGTCCTTGACTTTTTAAAGGTTTTGAAGTGGTATTTAGCCAAAATAAAAACATGGTCGAGTATCTAGAGTTAAAAAAAACAATTCTAAATTGAAATTTTTTTTTTTTGGTGGTGCGTGCAGTTTTTTTTTCCAAACGTGTTCCATATAAATTTAATTACTGATAGCTTATTTATTTCGTTTATACATAGTACATATTATTAGATAACAATTTTGAGCATTTAATCAATCAGTTGGCTCTTTGGCTGATACCAATTTGCACAGGAAATTTGCCACTTTTTGTTTGAAAAACTTGTGATATTTCCCTTTTAACAAAAGATCGGATTCTCACAACCCGACTAATCAGTCTATACTTTCTTAATTGTGTATATTTCCGGTTGGGGCACAACACCCCATACTTTTGAAACATTCTAGAGATTAGTATTGAAAATCGCAAGACATTTTGGGACCTTACAATTAACAAACCACAGTACGCCACACAATTTCTCTTTCATAAAGCAATCGTAGTCAGCACACTTCATAACGATAAATGTACACATGTAACTATTTTTTATTTTTTTGTTTTGGGTTTGTGGTCATTTTGATAGAATTTGTTAAAATTTGTTCCTCATCTCCTAATCAAGTGTGGCAAACTGATAAGAAATATGCACGTCATACAAACTTATTCAAATGCTTGCAAGCATATGAAGGTATTTGTAAGTTATTGTGGTTCATCTTATTGTTTTCATCTTAATTTTTGAGGTTTGAAGCTAATTAGCAAATATGTAAGTTGTTTCTTTTCACTCTAAATTCTTGAGGTTTTTGTGATTTTGAGTTTTTGTTTTTTTAGTATAACAAGAAATTTTGGGCTTCAATCATTCCAAGGCGAATTCAAAGTAGAACAGTTGACAAACGAAACCTCTTTATTAGTTTTCTCTTAATTTATTCCAGTTATTGTCTTATCGATTTCGAATGGTTTCAAAAATTTATTTAAAAACAAGTAAGAGAGCTATATTCGGCTTTTTGCGAATCTTATATTAATACAATTTTAGATAAAGATTGAAAATAATTGTTGGAGAAAAAAAATATTTTTTTTATTGAAAAAATATTTTTTCCGATTTTGACCTATTGTAGGTCCGAATTACTATGGCGTTATATACGTTGTTGAAAAAGTCTTTGAAATATCTATCATTCAAATTTTCTATGACTAAGAAATCCAAATATAAATCAAAAATAGGTTAACAAAATCGAGGTAGTCGTGCTTTTTTGCTTATACCTCAGCCATTTGTAGTCCGATTTTCTCGATTTTAATAGCAACCGAACCGGGACTATATCGGTTATATTGATGTATGAATCATGTATGTACGTTATTTAGGGGCTACGGATAAATCTTACTAGAAAATTGGAAATAAGTACTCGAACTGTTAGTCGCTGGGAAAATGAGGCTGGTTTTGTTTGCTATTGTCCCTCGAATTCTTTTTTCTAAAAATCCGTACTGCTTGTATACAATTTGCCAAAGAACATATAAACTGGTCGTGACTGAAATGGAATATTGTCCCTTTTACGGATGATTCCTAATACAATTTAAGTGGCAGTAATGGGAGAACATTTGTAAGACGGCCGAAGGGAAAGAAACTGGACACCAATTACACAAATAAAACAGTCAAGTTTGGCGTTGGCAATATTATGGTGTTGGATTGTTTGTCAGGACAAGGCAAGGGTTCAATTCATATCATAAAGGATACCATGATAATCCGAAGGTTTACAATGCAATGTGGTACGTTATTTGAAGTGGCCCGCCCAATTGCCAGATATCAATACCATAGAAAATCTATGGGAAATTGTAGATAGCTAAATATTTATGTACCTTTCACTCTTTGAGGGAGCATAGGGCCATAACAAGACTCAATGCTTGACTTCGTTCCACTTCATTCGAAATCTCGAAGGCTCTGTTGTTAGTTGTCGCTTCAAGGTATGAGCTGGTCTCCCAACTCGTCTGCATCGCTGCCATTTTCAGTCTATGAATTACTTGGAAATGTCATCGTCTGGTTTTCGGATGGTGTAACCTATCCAACTCTATTTCCGCTGGTTTGCCTGGATATTGTTGCTCAGCTGTTTTACATGTAACACACGACAAATGGCATTATTGTACAGGGCTCAATATTATACCACGAAGGATGCTTTATCAGACGTGGTTATAAGGGAATTGCAAAATATTTTAAAGGAGACGATTGACTCTTTAATAGATTCAATGAATCGTCAATGTGCAGTAGTGATAAACTACCTGGGCTATCCTACAAAATACTGAGACACTAAAATGCCCAGAAAATGTTTGTAAAAATGAAACACAAGTTTTCATTGTTTTCTCTATGCCATAATAATGAATTCCTTTTCGTCTGTATTTTATTTCCACTCCCGGTCTATATTTGACAATTAATCACGTTTTTTGGCAAGACAAATTTGTCTGAGCAAAAGCATTAACACAATTTTGTCATAATGAAGCAATAATACTAACCTGATAATTTTTTATCTTGGCATTCATTTTGACGTTTATCATGAGAAAAATTTATCAGGTATACATAGGGTCAGAATTTAATTATTTTCATATTTTTTGTTGTTAATAGTAGACAAATAAAAATGTCTTAAGAATTTGTTTGGATGTTGACCTATTAATAGAATACATACTTATTTGGAGAAATTTCCACCATCTCATAAAAATTAAATTCAAATTAACTGTGCAAAATCCTTTAGGATTTTTGTTCGTCCATTAATATACTTTTATTTTGAGCTGGAATCATTGAGGCTGAAGAATAAAGTGTTTTTTTTTTAATATTTTAAGGAATTTCGACTAGAGTGGATGGGATTACTGTCTATGATATACATAATAATCTAACTCTGAAAATTTTATTTAATTTGGATAATATTGTTACGTTTTTACCTTTCAAAAACGGTGGTTTATTTCCTTTAAATAAATCGGATACTTCTGATTGCAAATAAAAGCAGTTTAGTAGTTTAAAAATTGTAACAACTCCAACAGTTTAAATAGTTATAATGTGGTTTTATACAAATACACGTTTATAATTCACAACTTATACAGCACACTGTAAAGCAGTTAATTTATCTTTACTTAACGATGCTTCAAATTATACCTTATATCCAGATGTTTCCAGCATCATCTATCGATTCTTCTTGAAAGTTCTATTTCTATTATGATCAACACAAAGCTTTTATTCATTGTATATCCACAGTAATGTTAACTGCTGTTAATCGGCCGGCAAACAACATTGTCCACAGTTAGAAGTCTCCAGAAATAAAAATGTTGAGAAACCTAATGCAACTTTTTCGAATTATTCGAAAAACCGGTTATTTTCCAATTTTCCGGTTTTTTTAAACCGGTTTTTACAAAAGGACGGTTTTCGAGTTATTCGACAAACCGGTTTTTTTGTCTCGAATTATTCGACAAAATCGAATACTTTTTTTTTTATTTATTTTAAGATTCTGCGATTACTTTAAACAACACTTTTCTTCTAAATGTGTCTTATGATTTCATGTTGAATGCCATTAACAAGTGATACATCAAGGACTAGGTGCAGTCGAGCGTCATTGTCATTATTTCCGGCTCATTTTTGTTTTTTACTTTCGAAAATTTTGCGTATCGTTCTGGCGCGTGTTTGATTTAGCTTCGTATAACGGTTCCTGTTCTACGTAGTTTATACCAACCGCATGTCTTTTAAGTTGGTGGATATCATAAAAAGTCATTGATACTGCACCACTGCCATTGTCACTACTGATTTTAATAACACGGTTTAATCGTTTCAGCTTCCTATACATAGATATAGGATTAGAATATATTGAAACCAGACGTTAGAAACCATTATTATTTGAATTCAAATACAATTTCGTAACAATATTAATTGGGAAATTACACTAAAAAATTAAAACATTCTT
This sequence comes from Calliphora vicina, assembly GCF_958450345.1. Taxonomy (NCBI): domain Eukaryota; kingdom Metazoa; phylum Arthropoda; class Insecta; order Diptera; family Calliphoridae; genus Calliphora; species Calliphora vicina. Next base: position 94,947,350 of record NC_088784.1, on the reverse strand, counting down.
TTAATTCATTTTCTAGAGCAATATCAACAAATTAAATTTCATAATTAAATGATATGGTATGATAAATCTTATAGTTTTGCTATTTACAACAAAAAAATCCAGGAATCTATTTAGGTCTCCTTAAAAATCCCTGAAATTCCTACCTTTCTTTCTACTACTTATTATACAAATTTTCAAGTGGTAACTTTTGTTTATAATTCCGCCATTTACTCTCATTTTCCCAATTTCTCTTCCTCGATGCCTTATCAATAACAGTAATAACAATAATTATGTATACAATGTTGCTCTCGCTCTGTTTTTCAGCCTTTCTCTCTTTCATTGCTTCTTTCACTTCAATTTGTTTATTTATATGTATTTGCTTTAATTTTTTGTTTTTCGCAGCTCTTTTACAAATTTGCATAGTATGTATAAGTATTTATTTACTTTTATCATTATAATTATTATTATTATTTTGTTATGCTGCTCTCACATAATTTACAATAATAATCTTTATGAAATTGATAACATTATACCAATTAAATGAGTAAGAAAATAATATGAAAAAAATTAATAATTAAATCTCCAAAGTAATGTTCATACATACATACTACATGTTAAAAAATGGAAATGAATTGCAAATACTCATCTTGTATTTTTAGCAGTTGCAGTTGTAAAAATAGCAAAAGTCAAAGAAGTATTTTTAAGGAGAAATTAGTCAACTAACATATGATCATTTCCCTTTTCTTAGAACAGACGTTTTTTTTAATTAAAAACGATTTTAAATTAAAAGAGAATCCAGTATAATATCATTTGTTTTCAAATTGTTTGCATTTACAAAAGACTTGTAAGATCAAAGGAAAACACTCTTCGGTGCAAACCTTGCATATGTTGCAAATGCAATATTTTGTTGTTGTGTTATTGCAAAATATAGCTCTTATGCTAGATTTGCAACTTGAGTTTTTCTTTTCCGCAATTTTTCATTTCCCGGGAAATCGGAATTCATTTTGGAATTTCCTGGGAGCACGGGAATATTTTATTTATTTTTTTTTAATTTTGAATCGGCAATGTTTTGCTTATAAAATCAAACATTAAGTAAAGATGTTAATTAACCCTCTAACCGGCCAATTTTATTTCGAAGTAAAATAATATACCAGGTTATTGTTTGAAAAAAATAGAAATACGTTGGAATAAAAACAAACAAAATACAAGTGCACGTTCTTGTTTATCACAATAAGTTAATTGTTTGTTTCTTCACACATATTTACCGTTATAACGGCGAAAATAACCAAATAAAGCAGCATTACATACATTTAGAGGGTTAAAATTTGAAGAAAAGCCAATAATATTAAACCAAATTCAATTCCACGGAAGGTGGTTTTATTCCAGTAATTTTAGTTTTACTCTTTCAGTTCAATTATGAATAAAACAATTTCCGCGGGAGTTTGTTGCCCGGGAGTTTTTTCCCATTGAATTTGAATAGGAAATATGAGAAAAGGGGAAAAACTCCCGGGGAATTTTTATTCATAATTGGGCTGTTTGTGTAAAAGCAAAATACTAAAATAATTCCACTTTCGATCGGAATAGAATTCAGTGACAGCCGTGAACATTCACGAGTTTTTGGAATATTTTGAAAAATTAACTTGTTATTGGTCTATTTGGGTTAAATCTTTATTCTTGTATGAATCTTCTACATTTATTTTTGTTTTAGAGAAAGTCCATTTCAAAAAACATCTCATAAAACTTAGGAAAATAATTCCCGGGAATTCTTGCACAATTTACCGGGATTGAAAATTTTGCGGAATTCCCCTCCTGGGGATTCCCATGAAAAACTCTATTTGCAACGAAGAGAGATTTCGCCCAAAGTTTGCTTTAGAAATATTGCAAACAAAAAAGAATATTTGTGAATGCTTTCGTTCTAAACTAAATTATCCATCAGATTTTTAAAAATAATACATAAACCTGTTAATCAGTAACGACTTCATGAACACAAGGCATTTAATCAAATGTCAACAGGTCGATAATCGTAATGACATGAATATCTTAGCTAATATGTCATAGATTTTTCACTACTTTTGACAATTATTCATCTCTTTTTGTTTTGCTGACACTAGATCAAATTTATGTGACTTTCGCTGACTTTTGAAAATTCCATTATTTAAAGTTTTTACTAATTTTATAAGCTTTACTGTAATTTTATATCTGTTTACAACCATGTTGAATGAAAACAATAACATAAAAACAATTATCAAACATTTCACATTTCTTTCAGAATTTCATTTGCCTTTCTTTGGCATTGTTTTTTTTATTTTAAATATTTGTTGTATTAAAATTGCCTTCCTGCTCAAACATTCTTCTTTTTATTAAAGATAAATATGAAATATTAAATTCCCCCTTTGAATAAGCTCCCCTGATCAAAACCAATAATTAATGGAACAGGTTTATTCACTCGAAATAAAAGAAGAGTAACTCATTCGTTTTACAGAACAACAAAATATTGAATTCGTTCTAAAAACGAAACATTTACTCCGATTTGTTTTGCAGAACAGAGAATTTATTTTAAAGAAAATTGTAAAATCACAAGAAATTCTGTGCGAAAACATCTGTAATTCCAGTCTTGGCTGATCGGAGATTGAAAGTGCGAGAGTTTGTTGAAGCCATAGGCATCTCACATGGCTCAATTGTTTCAATTTGGGTATGAGAAAGCTGCCGCCTTTGCTCACAATCGGGTGCACAATTTTTTTTTTATTCGATTCGAAGTTTTCAGGATATGGTTTGTAAAGAAAAAAAATTTGTTTTATTCGATTTTAAATTTTCAGAAGATGGTTTGTAAAGAAAAAAAATTCAAAAATTCCGGGTAAAACTCGGAAATTCTTTTTTATTTGAGACCAGTCAACTGTAATAAAAAAGCTCCCTAAAGTATGCAGTACAAATTTAGATATTTTATTTGCAAATAAATAAAAACAGGCTGGTGTGAGATGTGTGTGAAGTTAGCTCCGTCAGTTAGCTCCGTTTTTTAACATTACCTATGTTAATGTGTAAACTAACATACTTCGTACTCAAAGACTGTTAGGTTAACAGAGCTGCATTATTTTCAGCTCATTTAACATTTTATGATATAAAATCAAAATAAAATGGTTTTACCGATCATTCAGTTTAAATATATAATCACAATTATTTCACAAAAATTTTAAAAATTAGATAAAAAAAAATTAAATATTTATTTATGAACTATCGTTGATTTCTTTGCTTTTAGCGTATTTTTATACCAGATACATGAGAGACACATGGACATGAAAAAAAATTAAAAAATTCTAAATTTTGGTAAAACTAGTCATAATAGGGTGGAAAGGCTTGATTTCAGAAATGTACAGTTTACATTCAGAATTTTTTTCATATTAATTTAAAAATAGTGAAATTTCACATTTTGTTAAAAGGGCAGATGGAAATTTGGAAAAAATGGTTAAATTTTGGAATTGTGCTCGATCTTGCCCTAATACGGTGGAATGCCATTACTTCAGAGAGTTCAGAACTGTTTAGCACATATTTAGAATTTATTTCAGATCGGAGTAATTACACTTTTAAAATAGTGAAATTTCACATTTTGTTAAAAGGGGCACATTGAAATTTTGAAAAAATTGTTAAATTTTGAAATTGTGCTCGATCTAGTCCTAATGGATTGGAAAGCCATCACTTCAGAGAATTCAGAACTGTTTAGCTTATCTTCAGAATTTATTTCAGATCGGAGATATATAATTTTCCATATAGTGAAATTTCACATTTTGTTAAAAGGGGCACATTGAAATTTTGAAAAAATGATTAAATTTTGAAATTGTGCTTGATCTTGCCCTAATGGGTTGGAAAGCCATCACTTCAGAGAGTTCAGAACTGTTTAGTTTATATTCAGAATTTATTTCAGATCGGAGTAATTTGACTTTTCAAATAGTGAAATTTCACATTTTGTTAAAAGGGGCACATTGAAATTTTGAAAAAATGGTTAAATTTTGAAATTGTGCTCGATCTAGTCCTAATGGATTGGAAAGCCATTACTTCAGAGAGTTCAGAACTGTTCACCGTATATTTCAGAATTTATTTCGGATCGGAGATATATAATTTTCCATATAGTGAAATTTCACTTTTTTTTTAAAAGGGGCACATGGAAATTTGGAAAAAATGGTTAAATTTTGGAATTGTGCTCGATCTAGTCGTAACGGGTTGGAAAGCCATTACTTCAGAGAGTTCAGAACTGTATAGTCTATATTCAGAATTTATTTCAGATCGGAGATATATAATTTTCCAAATAGTGAAATTTCACATTTTTTAAAAGGGGCACATGGAAATTTGGAAAAAATGGTTAAATTTTGGAATTGTGCTCGATCTAGTCCTAATGGGTTGGAAAGCCATTGCGTCAGAGAGTTCAGAACTGTGAACCGTATATTCAGAAATTATTTCAGATCGGAGATATATAATTTTCCAAATAGTGAAATTTCACATTTTGTTAAAAGGGGCACATTGAAATTTGGAAAAAATGGTTGAATTTTGGAATTGTGCTCGATCTAGTCCTAATGGGTTGGAAAGCCATTACTTCAGAGAGTTCAGAACTGTTTAGTTTATATTCAGAATTTATTTCAGATCGGAGTAATTTGACTTTTCAAATAGTGAAATTTCACATTTTGTTAAAAGGGGCACATTGAAATTTTGAAAAAATTGTTAAATTTTGAAATTGTGCTCGATCTTGGCCTAATGGGTTGGAAAGCCATCACTTCAGAGAGTTCAGAAATGTTTAGTTTATATTCAGAATTTATTTCAGATCGGAGTAATTTGACTTTTCAAATAGTGAAATTTCACATTTTGTTAAAAGGGGCACATTGAAATTTGGAAAAAATGGTTAAATTTTGAAATTGTGCTCGATCTAGTCCTAATGGGTTGGAAAGCCATTGCTTCAGAGAGTTCAGAACTGTTTAGTTTATATTCAGAATTTATTTCAGATCGGAGATATATAATTTTCCATATAGTGAAATTTCACATTTTTTATAAAAGGCGCCCATGGAAATTTGGAAAAAATGGTTAAATTTTGAAATTGTGCTCGATCTAGTCCTAATGAGTTGGAAAGCCATTGCGTCAGAGAGTTCAGAACTGTCAACCGTATATTCAGAATTTATTTTAGATCGGAGATATATAATTTTCCATATAGTGAAATTTCACATTTTTTTAAAAGGGGCACATGGAAATTTGGAAAAAATGGTTAAATTTTGGAATTGTGCTCGATCTAGTCCTAATGGGTTGGAAAGCCATTGCTTCAGAGAGTTCAGAACTGTATAGCTTATATTCAGAATTTATTTCAGATCGGAGTAATTTGTCTTTTCATATAGTGAAGTTTCACATTTTGTTAAAAGGGGCACATTGAAATTTTGAAAAAAGGGTTAAATTTTGAAATTGTGCTCGATCTTGCCCTAATGAGTTGGAAAGCCATCACTTCAGAGAGTTCAGAACTGTTTAGTTTATATTCAGAATTTATTTCAGATCGGAGTAATTTGACTTTTCAAATAGTGAAATTTCACATTTTGTTAAAAGGGGCACATTGAAATTTTGAAAAAATGGTTAAATTTTGAAATTGTGCTCGATATAGTCCTAATGGATTGGAAAGCCATTGCGTCAGAGAGTTCAGAACTGTGAACCGTATATTCAGAAATTATTTCAGATCGGAGATATATAATTTTCCAAATAGTGAAATTTCACATTTTGTTAAAAGGGGCACATTGAAATTTGGAAAAAATGGTTGAATTTTGGAATTGTGCTCGATCTAGTCCTAATGGGTTGGAAAGCCATTACTTCAGAGAGTTCAGAACTGTTTAGTTTATATTCAGAATTTATTTCAGATCGGAGTAATTTGACTTTTCAAATAGTGAAATTTCACATTTTGTTAAAAGGGGCACATTGAAATTTTGAAAAAATGGTTAAATTTTGAAATTGTGCTCGATCTAGTCCTAATGGATTGGAAAGCCATTACTTCAGAGAGTTCAGAACTGTTTAGTTTATATTCAGAATTTATTTCAGATCGGAGATATATAATTTTCCAAATAGTGAAATTTCACATTTTTTAAAAGGGGCACATTGAAATTTGGAAAAAATGGTTGAATTTTGGAATTGTGCTCGATCTAGTCCTAATGGGTTGGAAAGCCATTACTTCAGGGAGTTCAGAACTGTTTAGTTTATATTCAGAATTTATTTCAGATCGGAGTAATTTGACTTTTCAAATAGTGAAATTTCACATTTTGTTAAAAGGGGCACATTGAAATTTTGAAAAAATTGTTAAATTTTGAAATTGTGCTCGATCTTGTCCTAATGGGTTGGAAAGCCATCACTTCAGAGAGTTCAGAACTGTTTAGTTTATATTCAGAATTTATTTCAGATCGGAGTAATTTGACTTTTCAAATAGTGAAATTTCACATTTTGTTAAAAGGGGCACATTGAAATTTGGAAAAAATGGTTAAATTTTGAAATTGTGCTCGATCTAGTCCTAATGGGTTGGAAAGCCATTGCTTCAGACAGTTCAAAACTGTTTAGTTTATATTCAGAATTTATTTCAGATCGGAGATATATAATTTTCCATATAGTGAAATTTCACATTTTTTTTAAAAGGCGCCCATGGAAATTTGGAAAAAATGGTTAAATTTTGGAATTGTGCTCGATCTAGTCCTAATGAGTTGGAAAGCCATTGCGTCAGAGAGTTCAGAACTGTCAACCGTATATTCAGAATTTATTTCAGATCGGAGATATATAATTTTCCATATAGTGAAATTTCACATTTTTTTAAAAGGGGCACATGGAAATTTGGAAAAAATGGTTAAATTTTGAAATTGTGCTCGATATAGTCCTAATGGATTGGAAAGCCATTGCTTCAGAGAGTTCAGAACTGTCAACCGTATATTCAGAATTTATTTCAGATCGGAGATATATAATTTTCCATGTAGTGAAATTTCACATTTTGTTAAAAGGGGCACATTGAAATTTTGAAAAAATGGTTAAATTTTGAAATTGTGCTCGATCTAGTCCTAATGGGTTGCAAAGCCATTACTTCAGAGAGTCCAGAACTGTTCACCTTATATTCAGAATATATTTCAGGTCAGAGTAATTTGACTTTTTATATAGTGAAATTTCACATTTTGTTAAAAGGGGCACATTGAAATTTTGAAAAAATGGTTAAATTTTGAAATTGTGCTCGATCTTGCCCTAATGGAGTGGAGAGCCATCACTTCAGAGAGTTCAGAACTGTTTAGTTTATATTCAGAATTTATTTCAGATCGGAGTAATTTGACTTTTCAAATAGTGAAATTTCACATTTTGTTAAAAGGGGCACATTGAAATTTTGAAAAAATGGTTAAATTTTGAAATTGTGCTCGATCTTGCCCTAATGGAGTGGAAAGCCATCACTTCAGAGAGTTCAGAACTGTTTAGTTTATATTCAGAATTTATTTCAGATCGGAGTAATTTGACTTTTCAAATAGTGAATTTCACATTTTGTTAAAAGGGGCACATTGAAATTTTGAACAAATTGTTAAATTTTGAAATTGTGCTCGATATAGTCCTAATGGGTTGGAAAGCCATTACTTCAGAGAGTTCAGAACTGTTTAGTTTATATTCCGAATTTATTTCAGATCGGAGTAATTTGACTTTTCAAATAGTGAAATTTCACATTTTGTTAAAAGGGGCACATTGAAATTTGGAAAAACTGGTTGAATTTTTTAATTATGCTCGATCTAGTCCTAATGGGTTGGAAAGCCATTACTTCAGAGAGTTCAGAACTGTTTAGTTTATATTCAGAATTTATTTCAGATCGGAGTAATTTGTCTTTTCATATAGTGAAGTTTCACATTTTGTTAAAAGGGGCACATTGAAATTTTGAAAAAATGGTTAAATTTTGAAATTGTGCTCGATATAGTCCTAATGGATTGGAAAGCCATTGCTTCAGAGAGTTCAGAACTGTTCACCGTATATTCAGAATTTATTTCAGATCGGAGATATATAATTTTCCATATAGTGAAATTTCACATTTTTTTTAAAAAGGGCACATGGAAATTTGGAAAAAATGGTTAAATTTTGGAATTGTGCTCGATCTAGTCCTAATGAGTTGGAAAGCCATTGCTTCAGAGAGTTCAGGACTGTCAACCGTATATTCAGAATTTATTTCAGATCGGAGATATATAATTTTCCATATAGTGAAATTTCACATTTTGTTAAAAGGGGCACATTGAAATTTTGAAAAAATGGTTAAATTTTGAAATTGTGCTCGATCTAGTCCTAATGGGTTGCAAAGCCATTACTTCAGAGAGTCCAGAACTGTTCACCTTATGTTCAGAATATATTTCAGATCAGAGTAATTTGACTTTTCAAATAGTGAAATTTCACATTTTGTTAAAAGGGGCACATTGAAATTTTGAAAAAATGGTTAAATTTTGAAATTGTGCTCGATCTTGCCCTAATGGAGTGGAAAGCCATCACTTCAGAGAGTTCAGAACTGTTTAGTTTATGTTCAGAATTTATTTCAGATCGGAGTAATTTGACTTTTCAAATAGTGAAATTTCACATTTTGTTAAAAGGGGCACATTGAAATTTGGAAAAAATGGTTAAATTTTGAAATTGTGCTCGATCTAGTCCTAATGGGTTGGAAAGCCATTGCTTCAGAGAGTTCAGAACTGTTTAGTATATATTCAGAATTTATTTCAGATCGGAGTAATTTGACTTTTCAAATAGTGAAATTTCACATTTTGTTAAAAGGGGCACATTGAAATTTGGAAAAAATGGTTAAATTTTGGAATTGTGCTCGATCTAGTTTTATTGAGTTGGAAAGCCATTGCGTCAGAGAGTTCAGAACTGTCAACCGTATATTCAGAATTTATTTCAGATCGGAGATATATAATTTTCCATATAGTGAAATTTCACATTTTTTTAAAAGGGGCACATTGAAATTTTGAAAAAATGGTTAAATTTTGAAATTGTGCTCGATCTTGCCCTAATGGGTTGGAAAGCCATCACTTCAGAGAGTTCAGAACTGTTTAGTTTATATTCAGAATTTATTTCAGATCGGAGTAATTTGACTTTTCAAATAGTGAAATTTCACATTTTGTTAAAAGGGGCACATTGAAATTTTGAAAAAATGGTTAAATTTTGAAATTGTGCTCGATCTTGCCCTAATGGGTTGGAAGGCCATCACTTCAGAGAGTTCAGAACTGTTTAGTTTATATTCAGAATTTATTTCAGATCGGAGTAATTTGACTTTTCAAATAGTGAAATTTCACATTTTGTTACAAGGGGCACATTGAAATTTGGAAAAAATTGTTGAATTTTGGAATTGTACTCGATCTAGTCCTAATGGGTTGGAAAGCCATTACTTCAGAGAGTTCAGAACTGTTCACCGTATATTCAGAATTTATTTCAGATCAGAGTAATTTGACTTTTTATATAGTGAAATTTCACTATATGGAAAATTATATATCTCCGATCTGAAATAAATTCTGAATATACGGTTGACAGTTCTGAACTCTCTGAAGCAATGGCTTTCCAACCCATTAGAACTAGATCGAGCACAATTCCAAAATTTAACCATTTTTTCCAAATTTCCATGTGCCCCTTTTAAAAAATGTGAAATTTCACTATTTGAAAAGTCAAATTACTCCGATCTGAAATAAATTCTGAATATAAACTAAACAGTTCTGAACTCTCTGAAGTGATGGCTTTCCAACCCATTAGGGCAAGATCGAGCACAATTTCAAAATTTAACCATTTTTTCAAAATTTCAATGTGCCCCTTTTAACAAAATGTGAAATTTCACTATTTGAAAAGTCAAATTACTCCGATCTGAAATAAATTCTGAATATAAACTAAACAGTTCTGAACTCTCTGAAGTAATGGCTTTCCAACCCATTAGGACTAGATCGAGCATAATTCCAAAATTCAACCAGTTTTTCCAAATTTCAATGTGCCCCTTTTAACAAAATGTGAAATTTCACTATTTGAAAAGTCAAATTACTCCGATCTGAAATAAATTCGGAATATAAACTAAACAGTTCTGAACTCTCTGAAGTAATGGCTTTCCAACCCATTAGGACTATATCGAGCACAATTTCAAAATTTAACAATTTGTTCAAAATTTCAATGTGCCCCTTTTAACAAAATGTGAAATTCACTATTTGAAAAGTCAAATTACTCCGATCTGAAATAAATTCTGAATATAAGCTAAACAGTTCTGAACTCTCTGAAGTGATGGCTTTCCACTCCATTAGGGCAAGATCGAGCACAATTTCAAAATTTAACAATTTTTTCAAAATTTCAATGTGCCCCTTTTAACAAAATGTGAAATTTCACTATATGGAAAATTATATATCTCCGATCTGAAATAAATTCTGAATATACGGTGGACAGTTCTGAACTCTCTGAAGCAATGGCTTTCCAACTCATTAGGACTAGATCGAGCACAATTCCAAAATTTAACCATTTTTTCCAAATTTCCATGTGCCCCTTTTAAAAAAAATGTGAAATTTCACTATATGGAAAATTATATATCTCCGATCTGAAATAAATTCTGAATATACGGTGAACAGTTCTGAACTCTCTGAAGCAATGGCTTTCCAATCCATTAGGACTATATCGAGCACAATTTCAAAATTTAACCATTTTTTCAAAATTTCAATGTGCCCCTTTTAACAAAATGTGAAATTTCACTATTTGAAAAGTCAAATTACTCCGATCTGAAATAAATTCTGAATATAAACTAAACAGTTCTGAACTCTCTGAAGTGATGGCTTTCCACTCCATTAGGGCAAGATCGAGCACAATTTCAAAATTTAACCATTTTTTCAAAATTTCAATGTGCCCCTTTTAACAAAATGTGAAATTTCACTATATAAAAAGTCAAATTACTCTGATCTGAAATATATTCTGAATATAAGGTGAACAGTTCTGGACTCTCTGAAGTAATGGCTTTGCAACCCATTAGGACTAGATCGAGCACAATTTCAAAATTTAACCATTTTTTCAAAATTTCAATGTGCCCCTTTTAACAAAATGTGAAATTTCACTATATGGAAAATTATATATCTCCGATCTGAAATAAATTCTGAATATACGGTTGACAGTTCTGAACTCTCTGAAGTAATGGCTTTCCAACCCATTAGGACTAGATCGAGCACAATTCCAAAATTCAACCATTTTTTCCAAATTTCAATGTGCCCCTTTTAAAAAATGTGAAATTTCACTATTTGGAAAATTATATATCTCCGATCTGAAATAAATTCTGAATATACGGTGAACAGTTCTGAACTCTCTGAAGTAATGGCTTTCCAATCCATTAGGACTAGATCGAGCACAATTTCAAAATTTAACCATTTTTTCAAAATTTCAATGTGCCCCTTTTAACAAAATGTGAAATTTCACTATTTGAAAAGTCAAATTACTCCGATCTGAAATAAATTCTGAATATAAACTAAACAGTTCTGAACTCTCTGAAGTGATGGCTTTCCACTCCATTAGGGCAAGATCGAGCACAATTTCAAAATTTAACCATTTTTTCAAAATTTCAATGTGCCCCTTTTAACAAAATGTGAAATTTCACTATTTGAAAAGTCAAATTACTCCGATCTGAAATAAATTCTGAATATAAACTAAACAGTTCTGAACTCTCTGAAGTGATGGCTTTCCACTCCATTAGGCCAGGATCGAGCACAATTTCAAAATTTAACCATTTTTTCAAAATTTCAATGTGCCCCTTTTAACAAAATGTGAAATTTCACTATTTGAAAAGTCAAATTACTCCGATCTGAAATAAATTCTGAATATAAACTAAACAGTTCTGAACTCTCTGAAGTGATGGCTTTCCAACCCATTAGGGCAAGATCGAGCACAATTTCAAAATTTAACAATTTTTTCAAAATTTCAATGTGCCCCTTTTAACAAAATGTGAAATTTCACTATATGGAAAATTATATATCTCCGATCTGAAATAAATTCTGAATATAAACTAAACAGTTCTGAATTCTCTGAAGTGATGGCTTTCCACTCCATTAGGACTAGATCGAGCACAATTTCAAAATTTAACCATTTTTTCAAAATTTCAATGTGCCCCTTTTAACAAAATGTGAAATTTCACTATTTTAAAAGTGTAATTACTCCGATCTGAAATAAATTCTAAATATATGCTAAACAGTTCTGAACTCTCTGAAGTAATGGCATTCCACCGTATTAGGGCAAGATCGAGCACAATTCCAAAATTTAACCATTTTTTCCAAATTTCCATCTGCCCTTTTAACAAAATGTGAAATTTCACTATTTTTAAATTAATATGAAAAAAATTCTGAATGTAAACTGTACATTTCTGAAATCAAGCCTTTCCACCCTATTATGACTATTTTTACCAAAATTTAGAATTTTTTAATTTTTTTTCATGTCCATGTGTCTCTCATGTATCTGGTATAAAAATACGCTAAAAGCTAAGAAATCAACGATAGTTCATAAATAAATATTTAATTTTTTTTTTATCTAATTTTTAAAAAAATTGTTATTATATATTTAAACTGAATGATCGGTAAAACCATTTTATTTTGATTTTATATCATAAAATGTTAAATGAGCTGATATTAATGCAGCTCTGTTAACCTAACAGTCTTTGAGTACGAAGTATGTTAGTTTACACATTAACATAGGTAATGTTAAAAAACGGAGCTAACTGACGGAGCTAACTTCACACACATGGTGTGAGTGGGTTGGAGAAACTTGAAGAACTAACATTAGTAAATGCTACCGGGCGAAGCCGGGACAATCAACTAGTGTATATATAATGATAGACATTTCAAAGATCTTTCCAACGACCTTTATAACGCGATAATTGGTTAAAATTGGGAAACAAATTTTATCCCGATTTTTTGTTCACCATTTTTTTTTTTCACAAAAATTATTATTGAATTTTGTTGAAGATTTGGCAAATCAGAATATAGCTTTCTTACTTGTTACTTATTCTTCATTTTTACTATTAAAATCTAAATGGAGTTAGCACATTTGTACAGTAAGCTAAAGATATGTAGCTTATTACACTTAAGTTAAGCAACCATAAAATACGTTTAATCAATTAAGATTGTTTAAAAACAATACATACTTTTGTTTTGTTATATTTATTGTCAATGATAAAATTTGATTTTGAAATTAATAAAAAAGTTCAAAGTTCAATAAACTGTTTTGTGTAAAGGTGTTAATGAATTTCACAGCAGCAACAAAGGCGCATCTGACAAAATTCCAAATTACTACTACTTATTATTGTTATAAAAAAAGCCTTTGGGATTTTGAAAACACAAAACAAAACAAAAAATATATTCAACACCCAACAGGTGTTACAGCAAGCAAAAAGTTAACATTTGGTTTTACAATTAAAACTTGTAACTGCTTAATGAAAGTGCCATCCATTTTCATAAACAAAATTAAATTAAATAATATTTTTTGAATGGAATTGAATGAATTCAGAATAATTGATAACATAAAATGATTGTTTTTTTTTTATTTGAAAATATGAGAGTTCCCTCCCAAAAAAAAAATAATAAATAAATCTAAAACAAACAAAACAATACTTATCAGGGGTAATTTTATTACCTACTTGGCTAAATTAATTCATAATAAAACAGTCTGTATTATTTAGTTTTATATTTTCATAAAATGTGCAATAAAAAAAAACTACAACAAAGTTTTAGGTGATTTTTTTTTTTGTATAAATGAAAAATATTTAATTGTTTTCGTTTTTGAAATTCGCTTGCTGAATTATTGTATTTTATGACTGAACTAAATAGTATGAAGCAAAAGAGTATGTTTTCAACATCATTCAACCTACAACACCCCGAATCACCACTAACTACTACTGATATCAACAAATTTTGTCGTATTTTCTTATCTTATCATAACTTTAAGTTATGAATATGAATCGGAAAAATATATAAAATACATACGCTCTACATCACATACACATCATAAATTGTATGTATGTGCTTCTTTCTCGCTTGTTTTTGTATCTCAGCGTTATGAAAAATTAAATATTTTTGCGATTTTTTGAATGTTTGTTTTTGTTGGTAGTGGTAGCAAACCTAACAGAGCATATTGATAACAACAAACCCACTGTCTAATGACAGAGAGGAAAAAAAAGAAAACAAATAATTATAAAAACAAAATAAATAAATAAATAATAAATACACATTGGGTTGGGCAAACCTAAAATATCAATTGAAATATAATAATTTGGAATTGAAAACAAAAAAAGTAAATGTGCTATCTTATATATCCTCCACAAAAATATGCTTTAATATAAAAATTTTGAAAAAAAAATTTTTCATTGAAAAAAAAATTTTTCATTGAAAAAAAAATTTCGAATTAAAAAATATTTTTTTTTCGATTTCGACCCATTGTTGATCCAAATGTGTATGGCGTTGGAAAGCTCTTTAAATTGCCTTTCATTTGATTTCCATATTGTCTATGTACATGACACAGTAATCGAGATATATGTAGATAAAAAATAGGTTAAAAAATCGAAGTGTCGTGGTTTTTAACTTATATCTTAGTCAATTGTTTGCCGATTTTCCCGATAAATGCATGTATCAATCATGTTTGTAAGTTATTTGAGAGCTTTGGAAATTTGATTTACACACACAAGACGGTCATGGCTGTATCTACTAAGCTATTTATAGCGATCTAGAATATATATATACTTTATGGGCTTGTAAATGAAAAATGGTTAAATTACAAACTTAACTCTCATGGTGAAGGGCATAAAAATCAATAAAAACTGAATATGATCATGTAACTGACTAGAAAATAAGCAGTTTTAAACAAAAATTGCTAAGAAAATCACCATAAAATTGTATATGGGTAAGAAAATGGAATTTAATCATTCAATCAATGCCCGACATTTACTTTATAAAGAAGCTGTAAATAGAGATTCGAATTAACTAATTAAAATTGAGCTTAATTCACTAAAATCTTAATTTATAATTAAAAAAAATTATAGCCATTCCATAACTCCATTTCCAAAAAAAAACTTATTCTTTAGCTTTATTTAAAGGATTTTTTTTTGAATAAAATGTTGTTATTGTTGAATCAATTCATAATGGAATTAATACTTAATAGTCTGCATTCAACCTTTGAATAAGATTTTTCTCGATCGAAATGGTCGTGTTTTTTTGCTTATATCTCATCATATTGTTGCCCGATTTTCCCGATTTTAAATAGCAATCGAACTAGAAATTTACATGATATATTGATGTATCAATCATATTTTTAAGATATTTGGGAGCTTTGTAAATTTGATTTACACACACAAGACGGACATGGTTAAATCGAGTCCGCTATTTATAGCTATCTATTGTGTGTATGACTTAAAAATGAGGGATTTTATCAAAGTTTTAGTTTTATTTTTAAACATTTGTACTATATAAATTTATTTAAAGTACAGACCATTGTTAGCTATGCCCTTTTCCCATCTTTCTGACAACATATGGTTTCAGAGACAAAAAAAACTGCTCATCTTTTGAGCCCAAGAACGAATCAAGCCACTATGAGATACTCTGTTCTGAAGTGAAGCGTATTCCAGAGAGAGCGTTCTGCATCGATCGAAACAAATCGTAGTGGAACGGAGCAAGATCTGGACTATAAGGCGGGTGAGGCAAAACCTCCCAATCACTTGATTCTAAATACTTTTTAACAGGTATTGCAACATGTGGCCGATTGTGGTCATGATGGAATATTACAGTTTCATGTCTGGCCGCATTTTCTAGGCGTTTTCCGGCTAATGCTCGATTCAAATGAATCATTTGTATTCGGTACAAGTTTCCTGTGATGGTCTTAGCAGCTCATAATAGATAGAACCCTTTTCGTCCAGCCAAATATGGATTATTACCTTAGCGCAATTGATATTTGGCTTTGCTGTGTATTCAGCTGGTTGGCCGTCGCATCGGGTTCTCGTTGGATCCAGTTTTCATCGGTGCATAAATGAGTTTCTTTTATAGCGTTAAAGCAGCATTTCAGACATGCAAAATCGTCATTCAATTCGTATGGTATCCAATTCCCCTGCTTTTGGATGAATCCTGCTGCTCCCAATGATTTTGCAAGATCTTGTTGAGTTTGACAACAATCTTCATGAAATAATGCCTCCAATTTTTTTTCGCTGACCTGTCAAAAACACCACTTCTGAACCGCACAAGCCATCTCTCTCACGTTGAAACCGATGGAACATAATCACCATAATCTCGATGAGCAATCGCTGTACTTCAGCGGCACTTACACAAGTAAAGCAAAACTTCCCGTATATGACGCTTTATTGGTATAATACAAAATTCGACATTTTCGAAGCAAAAAAATAAACTTTGTCGTTTACACTAAAATGTTCAATAACTAAGTGAGAATAAATGACAGATATGTACTCTTCAAAATGACATATAAATTATTAAAATCAAAAACCGCGTTCAAAATTTCCAATATTTCCCTGGAATGAATAAAGTCCGAGAAATTAGGAACCCTATTGGCTATATGGCATTTAAAGTAATGACGTCAGTTATAATAATAAATAGTGTGATAATTAAAATAATATTTTTTGTTTTTAAATTTTACCCTTCTGACGCCGCCAGTTCTAAACACCATGCATGATTATCATAAATTTTATTGATATCATACATATTTTTTTTTTGGTTTTATTTATTTTCATTTACTCTCACTCACCCTCACCTTTTTTCACTGGGATTTTCCAAATATTCTAATCTATTCGAAATTATATCTCTACCAAAAATGTGAATAAAAACTATAATAAAAATATACACACTTAAAACACTGTATGATCATCAAGTTCATTTATAAAATGATATAATGTTTCTTACACACAGAGGCATAATCAGAAACACACTTGTATTGTATATGTATGTATGATTATTAGGGATGCCCCGTTTCTCAAAATGTTTTTCCAAACGTTAGTATTTAAAGAGCTGGATCAATGAATAGAAAGGTATTTTTTATAGGGACAAAATAGGTTTCGAAAATTTCAAATAAAATTTGAGCCTTAATTTATGCTGATTATTTTATATAATTCTATGTCAAAATTTAAATTTATTTCAAAGACATTTCACATGATATCAAAATTTGCTATGTTTTCTTTAAATAAAAAGGTACTTTTTATAGGGGAAAAAATTGGTTTCGATAATTTCACCTTTCACATGATACCAAAATTTCCCATATTTCCTTTGAGAGAAATGTAAAAAAATCATAAAAACTTTAAAAAATACCTTTTTATTCTTTGTTTCTGCTCATCAAATACTGATGCCAGAACAAACATTTTGTGAAAAGGTATCTTACAATGAATTAAGCTTTCTTTATATAAATTTATTTGGGGGGGGGCCACCCTAACGTATGCATACATTGTACGAATGTACAATATTTACACAAACAAAAACGGGAAGTACGAGCGCGAATACTTTTAATTGTATGAACTTCAACAAAAACAACAAGAACACATGAAATTTTACTTTTAATAACAAGAGTAATAACAACAACTATATCAATATTAAATACAAATATTGAATGAGATATATTACAAAAACAAATACTCAACGTATGTGCATACACACTAACTAACACTTTAACATCCTTGCACTCTCCCTCTCATTTGAGATAGGAGATTCGAATCACTCGCACTGTGTGTGTGTGTGTATGTATGTACTTAGTACAGTTTAAGTCAATGTACGGCATAAAGAGAACATAAATCAATGATTTTATAAACATGTTATTAATTTTATTTCGTGTCCTATTTTCTTTGACAAGCACCTTGTTTTCAGCTAAATAAACTTTCAGTAATGTAAAATACTTTATATATGGAGCTTAAATCCATTGCTCTAATCTGCCATATTAAAATTTAGTTAATAAAGACAATTTAGAGAGACTATGAAGCCCCTGGAGACTATGAGTGCCGACCACTGGCTTAAGTACAAATAAATGTACAATTATTGTTAATAATTATTAAAAAAGTTTATGTTTATGAATAAATCCACAACAAATAAAAAATGTTAGTGACAAATTATTATTTAAATTATTGTTGTTATTGTTTACAGAATGTAGTGCAGCTTTTAAATTAAATTAAAAACATTTTAATGCAAATAAAAACATAATTCGTTGCAATAAATAAAGTAAACATATAAATTCATTTGCAGAAATTTAAATTTTTTAACAAGTTAAAGTGCTATATTCGGTTGTGTCGAATCGTATAGAACTCGACATATTAAAAAATATATAATTTTTTGTGGCAAAATCGGTATTTTTTATTGTTGTCAATTTAGAATAAAAAAAATATTCGATTAATCGAATAGTCGAATTAATTTAGTTTCAAGTTAAAATTAAAAAAAAAATGATATTAGAATTTTATTAGAAAGTACTTTCTACATTAATTTTTTAAGCGACTTTGGATTAACACACCAAGATCAGAAGATCATTAAAGTTAACATAAAAACGCAAACTTTTTGACTACTAGAGACCAAGGCAAGGTTATCTGCAATAGTCCCAACAAAAACTTCTCTTACAATATTAAGGGCCGTTTTCTCATTAGGTGATTATCTTTTTTCCCAACGAAAAACTGCAGATTAAAGAAATATGGTTTTCTCAATGTCTCATTTGCTTCTACATATTCTGTCGCAAAGCTAACCCGACCTCATCTGCCAATTATTTATTTATCGTCAATTATTAATTCAATCAGCTGACTGCTGTTCATAGTTTTTATGTGTTTGTTTTTGTAATCGAAAGTAAATAGATTTTATAAATAAAAAGTTTAATAGAGGAATTAACATTAATTTGATGGAGGATGAACTCGAAGAACATGAGTTCCAAGTGGATGCTGAAAGAGTTTATCATGTCCACGTTAAACAGCTGATTTATGTAAACACGTTGTCACTTGAAGGCAGAATTCCCAACTTTCACATCTATTTTGAGAGGTATTGCCATCTGAAAATAAGAAAACCAAAATTGTTAACGGACAGTTTATCGGCCTAATAAATGTATGCCTAAATGTAACTACAATTTAACTACTTCCTGAATGCATTTTTTTGTCGCCAAGTCAAATATAATTCTAAACGTGAAGTCGCGAGTTCAAATCATTGGGAGCTACTCAAGCAGCAATTTCAAAACGTTTGCGTGCAGCAGGATTCATCCAAATGCAGGGAAATTGGCTGCCATACGAATTGAAGCCGAGAGACCTTGAAAGACGATTTTGCATGCTTGAAAGGAAATAATTTTTGCTCCGAATCATTACTTGCTATGAAAAATGGAACCATTACGATATCCCGAAGGGTAATAGATCGCATGTGAAGCCCGGCCAACCATCCGAACTGACACCAAAGCCCAATATCCAAGGGGCTAAGGCATTGCTCTGTATTTGGTGGAACCAAAAGGGTCCTATCAATTATGAGCTGTTGAAATCTGGCCAGACCATTTATTTGAAGCCAGCTTTGACCGAAAAACGTCCAGAATATGCGGCCAGACATGAAACATTCCATCATGACAACGCTCGGCCACATGTTGCAATACCTGTTGAGTAGGTGGGAAGTTTTGCCTCACCCGCTTAATAGTCCAGACCGTGCCCATCCGACAACTAGTTGTTTCGATAAATGCAGAACACTCTCTCTGGGATACACTTCACTTTGGAACAGAGTATCCGATATTTGCTTGATTCAATCTTGGCCTCAAAAGATGAGCAGTTCTTTTGACGCGGAGTCTATTTAATAACAGAAAGATTGGAAAAGGTCATAGCTAATAATGGCCAATACTTTGAATAAATTTATATTGTCGAAATATTTCAAAATAAAAGATAAAAATTTGAAAAAAATCCCGCAGTTTTAAGTCATTAAAATAAGCAAATTTGTTGTAAAAATCCATTGGATTTTTGTTTATATGTATGTATATGAACCGATTTTGGGTAATTTTTTACTCCTGGTTTCAACAACACTCTCTGCTACCTCTCTCTCTCTCTCTGTTTTTAAACTTATCTAGAATATTCAAAATTTGTTAAGATTATAATCTTGTGTTTTTTATACAAATAAACAGACATAGTCCAAAATTATTTATTTTGTTTGCAAAATAACAAATGTTTTCCTTCTATTCATTCATTATCTTCGTTCTAGTGTAGAAAAATACTTGAGATTTTGTAGGGGCATGAGTATCAAACCCGGTGAAAGATAACAAACAAACCATTAATTGGTGGTATAGAAAGTGCGATTCTTTGTTGTGTGTATTATTTAACTATAGATTAACAAAGATGATGAATGAATTTTGTTTTATATTGTAAAATAAAACCAAATTAATTAGTGCAATATTACGTTTTTAAAAAGTTTCCTTAAAAAAATGCATGCGTACATATGTTAAAACAATTGTTTTTTACATTATGTTAATTATTAGCTTTAATAATCTGCAAATATTTATTTAAAATGATTTGTATGACATTTAGTTGTTTTAAGCATTTGTCTTCCTTATTGAGATATTTCTTACCCGTTACCATCATCAAATTCCGGCTGGCTGTTGTATTTTATTCAAACAAATTACTGGTACCCAAAAACCAGCTAATCAAATTGATTTCCCTTAAAATGCTTGCACAAATACTTAAATTTTAATGGCCAACACGTGGAAATTTGTAACAAACAAAAAAAAAACATCATTGTTTTAGGAATGAACAAAGTTTGTAACTGGTTTTGTTTTAAATATTTTCTTAAATTGAAAGTTTTACTAAATGCAAAAGGTTCATTAAACCATTTAGTTTAATAACAAACAGGAAGTAATATTATTTTGAAATAAAGCTCAATATTAATTGGCTAAAAGGCCTAACTCCACAAAATAAAAAGTAGAGTAAATTAGTGATCAAATTAGATTCGATATTTCATATTTTTTAATGGAAAATATTTAAATAACAACATAATTTTCAAAGAGTTCACATCTAATTAGATAGTAATATAACAAAATTGAGAAGTTTTCGAAAAGTGGAGTTAGGCCTTTTAGCTTCTGACACCTGCAATTGAGAAATACTTAATTTTATTTGAAATATTCGAATTGAATTAAATTTATATTTGGATTTTTTTTTGGCCTTTCATTAATTTTTTTTAATTTCTATTTCTTTGCAGACTTTAACTAGAAAAATAAATGGAATTTTTTTAACCAGCAACGTATAGAAAGGTATGTAATAAATAAATTTATTTACTTAATATAAATATAACAACAATATTATTTTAAGAATATCATTATTTAAATGTAAAATCTTAAAATTGAGCCTAAGGAACAACTATGAACCCATTCTAAGGAGCTGAATTTGTATCTATTTACCGATATTTTATCTCGATACTAATATTTGTAGAAGTATTTTAAGCGTTAATTATGGACCGATCCGAATAAACTTTAATACAGGTAGTTTTCTGTTCATATTTTATTTTACTCAGAGGGTAACAATTACCCATTAAAAACTGTCATTACCAAGTAATTGCTTAAAATGCTATCGTCATTTTTACACATTATTATACCCAAATAAAAGTTTCATTCTATTTGTAAGTTCTACAATATTCATTTGCGATCCTACAAAGTGTATATTCTGGATCCTTATATACATATAGGGACGATGTCCGTCTATTCGTAAGTTGGTTGAAATGCGTGAGAATTTTTTTTATTGAAAATTAGAAAAATCGGCCCATAATAGGCTGAGATACAATATCAAAACCACGACTATCTCAATTTTTGACATATTTTTGCCTATATCTCGGATTCTAAATTTTATGTATAGATAATATGTAAACACAGCCTCAAAAATTAGTAAACACCAGTGATAAAATTATTTTGGCGAAAAAAACTAAATTTATTTCTTTTTCCAAAGTTGTTTTTTTTCAATTTTTGGAAAAAAAATTTTCGAATTGGTTTTTTAAAATTTAATTTTTTTTTAAATTTAAAATTTTTTTTTTTTTAATATTTAACAAAAAAAAAACTTTTGGTGAAAAAAAAATTCGGGTTAAAATTTTTTTTTCGATTTTGACCCATTGTAGGTCCAACTTACTATGGTCTTATATACGTCGTTGCAAAGGACTTTGAAATATCTATCATTAGATATCCATATTGTCTATATTAATGACTTAGTAATCCAGATATAGGTCTAAAATCGAGGTTGTCCTGGTTTTTTCCTTATATCTCAGCCATTTGTGGACCGAGCAACCGATCCGGAAGAATTCCGGAGATATTGATGTATGAATCGTGCTTCGGAAAGTTGATTTCAACAGACAGACCGACATGGCTTAATCGACTCCACTATCTATAAGGATCCAGAACAGGCGCGGATCCAGAGGGGGTGAAATAGGAAATTCCCCCCCACCAAAACCGAAAAGTTTTCATATAAAAAAGGAATAAAATCAAAAATGTTGAACAAATTTTAATTACCAAAATGGTTGACCTGGATCCGGGCCTGATCCAGAATATATATACTTTATAGGGTCGGAAAATTATATTGTGGAAATTGTAAACGGAATGACAAAATGGAGGTATATTTCCTTTAAATAAACCGTTAAGTCTAACAGGGCCTACAATGCACTAAATTACAGCAACTTGCTGTTACTTCTTATATACATAGTGACATCTTCTAGAAGTTTCATGAATTATGGAACGGACAAAACTAGAATGTTCTATTTCAAGAGCTTTCAGCAGCCTTAATGTTAATGTCAGTAGCACTGTGCTGACAAGTAGAAGCATCCACTCATGGCAATAAATACAAAAGATTGTGGGTGTTGAAACCAGACGTTAAAACCGTTAAATTCAAATTGGTAGTGGAATTTCTTAACAATATTGATGTATCAATTATGTATGTTAGTTATTTTGGGTCTTCACAAAGTTTATTTCAACATACAGACGGACATACTATATCGACTCCGCTCCCCAAATAACTGAATACATAAATTATCGGGTGGACTTCTGGTTCGATTGCTACTCCGATTTGTTGGCCTATTTTTGACATCCATAGACAATATGGATATCAAATTAAAGGCATTTCAAAGACCTTTCCATGAGGTATATAACGCCTTAGAAATTCGGACCGAGAATGGGTAAATTTCCAGAACTAAGTCATGTACATTAGGTTGGCCCCCTCAAAAAAAAGTTGTGGATGTTCACAACAAACATAAAAGTTTATTTCAACGATATTTGATGGGTTTCATCAAAGGATAAATAGTTCCATTTTTTTCCACCAAACTAAATCTTTATATAAAAATATACTTTGGTTAATGATCTAAAAGATTCGACACAGCCGAATATAGTTTGTTTTTATAGTTCCCCATAAAAGTTTCCGCATTTTAAGACAATATGTTTACATACATATTGTCCTCAATATCTACAAACCACATACACAAATGTCTTTCCAATTATACTAAACAAGCAAGAACATGAACAAAAAAAAAAAAACCTTATTGTCGTCACATTGTTTATTTCCTTTACCTAAATTTGATGTTCAAAGTATAATCAAAACATATCCTTTGGCCATACAAAAACACATAGAAAAATCTATGTATGGATGTAGATGTTTTAACATCAACAAACAATTACACACTTACAGTCGGACATTTTTTTACAAACAAGATGAATGTAAAATCAAATATATGGGCATTTCCACAGTAATATCCATGATTGCACTCATCTTATAAACTCTTTCTATCAACAACTAATTATTGCAAAATAGAAGAGACCGAACAAAACTCAATTTACAGTAAAATTTGTTGATTTTGTTCATGTTCCAATGTCGCGTTCCGGTACCTAAATCATCGTTTTTTTATTATTAGTCCGTTATTGTTCTAATAAAGTAGCTGAACATTAGTTCAAATCCAATCCAAATGTTCCAATGTCGCGTTCCGGTACCTAAATCATCGTTTTTTTATTATTAGTCCGTTATTGTTCTAATAAAGTAGCTGAACATTAGTTCAAATCGAAATTAAGTGGCTTTAATTACACTAAACATTTGTCTTTAATTTTCAAAGTGGGCCACGTTCGGGATCATAAGTTTTATCTTTTTTATTAAATTTTAATATAAGCAAAATTATTTAATAAATTAAACATTTGTCTTTGATTTTCAAAGTGGGTCACGTTCGGGATCGTAAGTGTATCTTTTTTAAATTTTTTTGCATTTTAAATATTTTATTTTTGTTTGCCAAATAAAACTGTCACTTGTGGCGGAATAATCCATATTACACACATGAGGAACAAATATATCACATTACAAATGTCGCGTGACATATCATACTAAATGTTGTAAACATAAACATCAAAACAAAACTCACTTGATAGCTACATTATTCAATTTTAATATAAACAAAATTCTTTAATAAATTATGTTTCAATTCGCTGATTTTTGCATTTTTCTAAAGACAGTCGAAAACGAATTCTATTTCTTGTCACGTTGGGGATACCATGTTTATTGCTAATATATTAAACATAATTAATGGATAAAATCCAGTTTACACAGTGCTACAAATAAGATATTGAAAATTTTTAATAAGAAACAAAAATTGTTCGGATTTCTTTAGTTTTTTTCACTTTCAAGTTGTTTAAATGTCACGTTCTTGACCGTGGAAATGCTCATATACACTTCTTCAAAACTTACACTGTATAAATGTGTATAAATAAATCGCAAAGAAGCTATGCTTCCATATATTTACTTCTCTTTTTTGGGGTTTCTACTTTGACGTCATTTTCTTAGCTGTTTTCTTTTAAGGCAAATGATATTTTATTATTAATATCATACATTGTTTTATTGTGAATAAAATAAGTCATATTTTATTAATATCGGTTCAAAATTGTAAAAGTTATTAATATTTTTCGCACACATACAGTAAACGAATATGCACAATACATTTTTTCCATAGTATAATTTTAGGCGCCGTAATAAATAATACATGGAACGAAACAAAATTTAGACGTTTTAATAAAGCTGCATATATTCACCAATTTTTATCCGATATGAACAAATTAAATCTTATTGAATTCAGAACAAATATTTATTTTAAAATTAGTTTACAAATCAATATACTTTTATGGAAAAATTTAAAAAAAAAAATAAGTTAAAGTTGAAAAAATTGAACTTTTTTAATTTTAAACAATATTTCATTGAGATTGAAATAAGCCATTCTTTATTAAAATAGGTTAAAGATTTTGAAAGGTATTACAATTTTTCTAAAATATATCATACATTTCTAAACAAAATGTTGGGGTTTCATTATTTTTGTTTCACTTCAAATGCTTACGGATGTCACGTTCCGGATCGTGGAAATGCTCATATATATCTCTTCAAAACTTACACTGTATAAATGTTAAACTAACAAATACACACAGAAACGAGTACTTATGGTACTAATACATAGACACACATACATTTAAACCAAAAGGCTTCCTTCCGTTTTGAGTTATTATGCGTGAGAATGAATGTGTGTGATGTTGGTGCTAGACAATTATTGTGTAGAAAACTAACAACACATGTGCTTAAGTGGCCAAAAACTATACAACTGTAACAGTAAGAAAACATCTCTTGAAATTGTGGTAGTTGTACGAGTAGCACTATTAGTTGTATTTTAGTTTTGCTATAGTTTGTAACACTTTAAATGAACACAGGCTGGTTGAAAAGTTCTTTTGTTTAAAATATTTCTAATTCTGATTAAAACCTTTTATTACAAGCTTGTTTAAGTTTTAGAAAACTCTTTTTAGATTGTTG
This sequence comes from Calliphora vicina, assembly GCF_958450345.1. Lineage (NCBI taxonomy): Eukaryota > Metazoa > Arthropoda > Insecta > Diptera > Calliphoridae > Calliphora > Calliphora vicina. Next base: position 94,921,600 of record NC_088784.1, on the reverse strand, counting down.
TCGTTGTCATGTAAGTGGATGTTTTTCTGTTTGTAGTTAGAGGTGCATCTTAAAGTTTGTTTTCAAAGAGCAAGATAGTTATGAATGAAAATGTTGCAGGCTCAACCAACATTCAGGTGTTTTAATGACACATGGAAACCAAGTCAAGTTATGACCGTAAGCCTAAAAAAAAACTCTTATGGTTTTTCAGGTGAATTCACCTGATTAAAGGAAATGTTTATATTTGACGAAGAAAACTAAACAAATAGACCAAAAAAACATTCTTTAATGTTAAAAACAATAACACTTTAGTAGAATATCTTAAATAACTGGAATACGTGCTACGTAAATTAGTTAACCCAATTAAATTATAGTAAAATACGCCATTGTTCTAGACATTTAATGTTGTTTCTCAGTAAAATTATGTTTCATGTAAAATTCTTAACTAAATATAGACTTCATTCATGTGTACTGCAAATACGATGAATGTTCTACTGTTTTAGGTATGTAGTAGGTATTTAGTTGCAAACAATATCAGTTAATCAATTGTCAAACGTATTTGACATAGCATTTAACATTTATTGAAATACACAATATAAATCCTGACCATTGAAAAGTTCCATGTATATCGTCTATATTAGCTTAGATAACAAAGAATCTATGTCTGTTTTTTGTGAAAATTGAGGTTTTAATATTGTACAAAACGAGGATATAGTGTTTGTATAAACAGCATTTGCAGTTATTGTGCTTGCTGCATAGTGGCACATATTAGAAAGATATCAGCCATTTCTAAGTAACATTAAATGGCGGACATAGGAGGAGTAGAGGAGAAGTTATGACAACGGAACCCACAGACCTCTCACAATTGGTGAATCAACATAAAAATTTCTATAGCATATTTACGTCGCACATTGGTTGTTAAAAGTTGTTAAAATCAAAAATTCCATGTGCCCCTAAAATATATTAAATAAACATATTTTATAGGAAACTGTCCAACGATTTCAAATATGCTACTCTTATTACAACAAGATTTTTGGTTCAGAAGATATAGCCCTTCAAAGTTGGCTGATTTTCAGTGTTCAAAAACCGACCATTTTTAGGTAATTTCGCCCGCTTTCAGATACAGTATCGCGAAAACTAGGTAACGGATCGTCATTATTTTTGATTCTATTGATAGATCTATTTATTAAGAAAATAAAGAAAAAGAAAATTGTATTTTTTGCTTTGTGTTTGTCCAGGTAAATCGATATTTACCAACTATCCATTTTTTCAATATTTCACAACTTTGATGGAAAATTAAAAAAAAAAGTGTAAATTTCTATATTTGCCATATTTTCAAAATAAGTTCTTTGATTATTTCTTTACCTAATGCAAAAATTTTCAGCTGCCCGTCCTTGCCCCATTTTTTGTTATAGGTAAAATTTTGAAAAAAGATACAAATTTCAGTTTTCATGCATTTTTGGACAACAAATTTAAAAACAAAATTTAAATCTTTTCTGGGCTAATTTTAATTCATAAAAACAAGAAACATCAAAAATTTAAAAAAAATATTTTATTTTAAAATTTGCTAACCCATAAGTAGGCACTTAAAAGGCGTAGGTAGATCCATTTCAAACACTCATTTCATAGGCTGGTCAATTATCTCATTTGGTTCAAAAGTTATGGTTTTTGCAACGAAATCAAATGGCGCCTTTCATTTTATATATATACTAGTTGACCCGACCGGCTTCGACCGGTAGCATTTACTAATGTTAGTTCTTCAAGTTTCTCCAAACCACATACACCTGCCTGTTCTTATTTATTTGCAAATAAAATATCTTAATTTGTACTGCATACTTTAGGGAGCTTTTTTATTACAGTTGACTGGACTTAAAAAAAATCCGAGTTTTACCCGGAACTTTTTCTTTACAAACCATCTCCTGAATATTTCGAATCGAATAAAAAAAATCAGCCAAATCGCTCCATCCGTTCTCACGTGATGCCATTACATACATGGACCATTTAAATATAAAAATATATTAATCAACTTTCCGAAGGCCCCAAATAACTTACAAACCTGATTGATACATAAATATATCAGCTATAGTCTTGTATCAGTCGCTATTTAAAATCTGGAAAATCGGTCCATAAACCAAAAGCCATGACTACCTCAATTTGTTCCATTTCAAAACCCTTTCTTCTATAACACCATAGAAAATCGGACCGACAATGGGTCAAAATCAGGAAAAATATTTTTAAACTGAATTTTTTTTAAAAAGTTTTTTTTTCACCAAAAATTTGTTTCGCCAATAATTTCAAAATCGAAAAAAATATTTTTTTTCCCGATTTTTTTTTCAACTACTTTATTAACAAAAAACAAGTAAGTGTGCTATATTCGGCTGTGCCGAATCTTATATACCCTTCAACCAAATTATACTTCAAAATTTTAAATATTTTTAGGTAAACAAAATTTTATATTTTGTCCAGTTGTTTTTTTAATTTTTTGGAAAAAAATTTTTTTCGATTGTTATTTTATTTTTTAAATTAATTTTTTTTTTTTAAATTTATCAATTTTTTTTAAATTAAAATTTTTTTTCTTGTTTTTTCAATTTTTTTTTGTGAAAAAAAAATTCGGGTAAAAATTTTTGTTTTCCGATTTTGACCCATTGTAGGTCCAACTTACTATGGTCTTATATACGTCTATGAAATATCTATCATTAGATATCCATATTGTCTATATTAATGTCATAGTAATCCAGATATATGTCAAAAATAGGTCAAAAATCGGGGTTGTCTTGGTTTTTTCCTCATATCTCAGCCATTTGTGGATCGATTTTGCTGATTTTAAATAGCAAAACTCTCGAAAGCATGTCTGACAGAATTATTGAAGATTTGGATCCCGAAGATATCTGGGGTCTTCAGAAAATTGATTTCAACAGACAGACGGACATGGCTTAATCGACTCCGCTATCTATAAGGATCCAGAATATATATACTTTATAGGGTCGGAAATGAAACTTTGGCGCATATTCATAAATCATAACTAAAGTCGGAACTAGTAAAAAAAACAGAAACTAAAAAATAGTTCATAGATCTCAACACAAATGTGTCTCTATTAGCAAGTCTCATCTTATCCAAGTGCTTTTCCATTATTACCAAGAACTTGGTCCCAGTCATCTCTCATTTATTCCCATCTATCAAAGTCTATACACAGTTTATAAAATTAAATTTATTTTATTCAATATTTATTACTTTTTTTAATAAATCTCAATTTATAACAACATTTAAAAGAAACATATGTATAAAACAAAAACCTAATTCCGGACACGCATAGAATTTAAGTTATAAAAGTTTTAAAATACAACGAGGTATTAGGGTACCTATAACACAAAACAAAATATGGAAATAAATATAGGCATGTAAAATATAGTAAAATAGTTGTATAAATAATGTTAAAATTTATTGCTTAAACATTTATATTTGTCATAGGACATAACAACACAGGACGGGATAACCTTCACCTTGAAATGGTATTAATGAACACACAACTACTTATATACAAACATTAATCCATATGCATTCATATACATTCACATGTAAAGTTTTGTAACTGTATAAGTTATTGAAATACGTTAAAATGAGTGTGTGTTTGTATGGGTTTTTTGTAAGGAAGTTCTATAATTTATTCACGACCATTGACTTTTAACCAACTATTTTTTTTTAAATACAAAGGTACATACTGTATTCATATTTGGTTTTGTTTATTTCCTTAACACTTATAACTCTGCAGACGAGTTGGTTTATTTCAAAAATTATAGTAACCCCCGGTAATAAGAATTCTGGTTATGTATTAACTAATAGTTAAACTGACAGTTTTCATACCAAAATAATTTTAACCGACAGTATAACTATTAGTTAAGACATAACTAGACTTCTTGTTAATGGGGGTAAGTAGCTTTTTTTCAAACAATTGTTTAGGATTGTTATTAAAACGTCTACCTCTTATATATCCTGAATCTTAAAAATGCATTTAAAGTCATAATTTTGTTTAAAAACAAATAAATATTTTCAAATTACACTATGAGTAAAATGTCTTTGGAATTGCAGCAAGGACTAGCTCTGCTTCCATATATTTACTTCTCTTTTTTGTGGTTTTTAACTTTGCTGTAATTTTTTTAAATGATTTCATTGAAGCCAAATGATATTTCATAATTAATATTAAACAATATTTTATTGTGAATAAAATAAGCCATATTTTATTAAAATCAGTTAAAAATTGTAAAAGTTATTAATATTTTTCTAAACGATGTCATACATGGCACACACACACACAGTAAACGAAAATAAACAATGCTACATTGTTTCCCAAAGTATACTTTTAGGCGCCGAAATAAATAATACTTGGAATGAACAAAAATTAAGACGTTTTAATAAAGTTGCATATATTCTACAATTTTTATCCGATATAAACAAATTTAATCTTATTGAATTCAGAAAAAATAGTTATTTTAAAATTTGTTTAAAAATCCATGTACTTTTATAGAAAAATTTACAGAAAAATTAAGTTAAAGTTGAAAAAATAACTGTAATTTTTTTTAATATTAAACAATATTTTATTGTGATTGAAATTTGTACAAATTATCAATATTTGCTTTTTTTAAAAAACGGGTTTGAATATTTCATACAAACATGCAGTAATATATATACATATTAGTTTTCATTTAATTCTAATTTAAAATGCTATAATTTTTTATAATTTCTGTAAAATAATTCCTTTTGTTTGATAAATAATTTTCTTCCTTTCTTTAAACCGCTTTCAAAGTATTTGATGTTAACAATTTTCTAAACCTAAATAAAGTTGTTATTGTTAAAAAAAATAGAATTGAAATACAAACCACCATATAATAGTATGTATGTATAAAAATTGGTAGGGGGTTGCGGGAAAAACACATGATGACGTTTTTGTATTTAAAAGAATTATGATTTCAAGGTTTTGTTTCCTATTAAATAGGTTTTTCCCAGCGCGTTAACATTATGACCACAACAGCAGTAGTAAGACAACAGTTACCACAATGCCTTGTAATTATGAACATTTATTTAGTTCATTTTTTTTTGGGATGTCATTATTTCTTTTAGACACGACACGAATGAAATTAAAAGAGAAATCAATAAACATTTGAATTGATTTTCTTGATATTTTCTACATATTATTTTGTTGACAAATTGACATTACAATTGTAAACTGTTTTGTAATAAAAAGCTGTTAATATTTAATAATTATGGTTATGTACTCTTAACAAAATGAATTAAAAAGCTATCGGGAAGTTAGTTGCTATTGTTAGTTGTTAAAAGATTTATTGTAATAACTTAAATGCATTGAAAAAATAAGCCCCTTAAAATAGGCAAGAGATTTTTTAAAAAAAATATTTACAAAACGTGAAATAATAATAAATTATGTAGATGAACTCGATTACTTTTGATTGTATGTATTTCTATAAAGCATTTGTTTGCCTATAATTTAATAAAATCCTAGCTCTTCAAATTATAAATTTTTCGTAGCTACACATACTTTAAAATATTTTTGATTTTCTATTTTGTTTCATAGTATACTTTTAGGGGTCGTTATGAATATTGTATTGAACAACTTAAAAAGTTGTTCCTACAAGTAAATTCATTACAATTCCAAATAAAACATGAATAAATACTCATGTTTCATTTAATTATAGGTATATCAAGTTTTTTTTTTCTGTTAATAAAAATAAAACAAGTTCAAACAGAATAGCCATGTCGTACGTATGTATAGGATCATAAGTTTGAGTATGAAGCTGTATGCCCAAAAAATTTGGGTGTTCTCAACTAAAAATTTTAGGTTGTTTGAGGAGATCATTTCTCAAAATGCTTGTTCTGTCCTCAATATTTGATGATGTGGATTAAAGGATAAAAATGGCCTTTTTTAAAGTTTTTATGATTTTTTCATAATTCTCACCAAATACTGACGCCAGAACAAATATTTGAGAAATGGTCTGCTCAAAAAAACTGAACTATAATTTTAATGGGGAACAACGAGACCATCCTAATGTACGTACATAAATGGTTTCATTATGTGAAATAAAATCAAATTCCTCATACGCTCCCTGGTATTTTTTTTTTTCATTTATTTTTTAGATGTGTGTATACATGAGATTTTTATATACATATGAATGTGTAATTCAAACACATCATGATTTTAACTCGAGGAAATGAAAACGGATATATTTTTTGCTTCTACACAAGTTTGATAAACATACAAAATATATAAAAAAAAGTTTTTTTTTTCATCTAGTCCTGCAATAAATAATAAGTACAACATAAAAGCCTAAATATCAACGAAGCTGGTTTTATGATTTTTTTTATTCTCTGACATGTGTATGTACATTTTTTTTAATAAAATTTTGATTTTATATGATTTCTACTTTTTTTGTTTGCTTATATTTCGGGTTTCCAGGGTTATTTGTAGGCATTTTTTTTCAACTCGCCTTCCTTATTAAATTCACATTAAAATTTATGTTATTTAAACCTTCTCCACTTTTTTTGTTAACTTGTTTTATGACGACCTACGCAAGACGATTTTTTTTGTATAGTATTCCTATTTTATCCTGTTGCTTGGAGATTGTTTTTTTCTACAATATCATGGCGTATGTCATTAAAAGTTTTGTTGGTCCAATATGTATGTATGTTCTTTATATTACCAGCAGTTCTAGCAGATTGTCCCGAACAATTGATTTTAGCAATCATTTAGGGTAACAATTAGTTACTAGTAACTAGCTACGTGACTAGTTATTTTAACACATGTATGACCTAAGCACCTATGAACCTTTTGGATTACAATGAAACTGTTCAATAGCTGGTCCAAAGTAGTCAACGCCTTGGTTTCACATACTTACTAGCTACATAACTGGTTACTTGTTCAGCTACGTAACTAGTTATTTTAACATGTAAGGCTGCTAATTGACATCAAATAGCCAGTTAAAAAGACATTTCTACACAGTCCAATAACCGATTGCTTGTAAACAAACCTTCCTCCGACAACTCTACAATAGATTACTGCTGGTGAGTAAAATAACTACTTTCTAAAGTGAAGTACAAATTAACAGTTAAAGTGACTACACTTTTGATTACTTAGAGATACTTAAGTGACAATTGATTTCCTGGGATGTATAAAGTAACCAAATGTGTCAAATGATTCCAGAATACATTAGTGACAATTACTGTCAATAAGGGATACATTGACTACTTGCTTAACTGCTGGGTTATTATAAATTAAATACATATTTGAATATTTTCGACATGAAAAATTTAATGGTTGAACAAGTTCGCAACAAATTTGATGAAATTGTTTTTTTGTAATTTTTTTTTTCAAATTTAAACTAATTATATTAATTCACAGTGTTTGGCATGACATATTATAAGGAAATTAATAAAAAGTTTTTCAAATAAATCTCAATGACTATTTAATTCAAATTAAATACATATTTGGAAGTTATAGTAGCTATCGTTGGCTTAGTGAGCAAACGTGCTAAAAGGGGGGTCAGACGGCATGTATTGCTTGTGTGTTGTGCCATGTATTGGGACATTTTTCCACATGTAAACATATTCATACCGTGTGATCCATATGAAACTTTGTGTATGTAAAATACATGTGTATTACTCGTGACATTTTGCAAAATAAAAAAAAACAAAACAAAATAGAGTAAAGAAAAATCATAACAAAATATGTTTCATTGCATTAAATATATTTATTGTTATTTAAAAATGTTTTAAATAAGTATATTGTTAAAAACAACAAACATATAAACTAATAGAGGTTATGTCACATGCAATTACATATGTACGTTTGAACGTGGAAATTATGAATCGTATGTATAACGTGAATTTTGACATACACATGGAATTCCATATGTATCGAATACATGTCCCAATACACAAGCAATACATGCCGTCTGACCACCCTATAAGTAAATTTTTGATAAAAATTAAGATTGTAATGCTTAACTGTTTGCTTAAAAGAATATATATTAAATCCACTAAAAAATAAAAAGTACCAATACACTTCATCTAAACTGTGATTATTTATCATTATATGTAAAAAAATCATATGTGAAAAAACTGCATTAAATATTTCAAATATATTGAAAACAATGGATTTGTGGTCGTTTTTTGTGTCTCCTGTAAAATGTATGAAAAGGACTTGAACTATTTGCACACTAAGCAAACGATATTTATGATCTCAGGCAAAAGGAAATAAGTATAACAACGAATTTTAATCATTATCATTAAAAGTCAAAGATTTTTGTGTTTTGTGTAAAATTTATAAACAGGGACTTGATAGTTTAGAGTTAGTAAAAATGGATCATTGCACAAGAGAATAGCGGGTTTTAATTTTCGAATAACATTTGAATAATTTTGAAAGGTTGGCGGCCAAAGTGAGAAAATTTCGTTCAACATAGTTTTGAAATATTGATTTAATTACGACCACAAAAAATTCTTGAAGATCCAAAAACAAGCCTTTCAATGTCAATATCGAAGCAGTGCAGGAGAGTGTTGGTGAAAGCCCAGGTACATAAAATCGTCGAAACTCTCTAGAGTTTTCTCACTAAAGAAATGCCACTCGAAAAGTATGGCTGTATGACTTAAAATGAGGGCTTTACAATGGATGGCGTATCTTTTGAAAGCGGTTTTAGTTTTTAATAACTTATATGCCATTTTGAAGGGTATATATCTGTCATTTATTCTCACTTAGTTATTGAACATTATAGTGTAAACATCTAAGTTTTTTTGATTCGAAAATGTCAAATTATGTACCAACAAAGCGACATATGCGGGAAGTTTTGCTTTACTTCTTTAATTTGAAAAAAATGCTGCTGAAAAACACCTATTGCTCACCGAAGCTTATGGTGAATGTGTTCCATCGATTTCAACGTACGAGAAGTGATGATTTTGACACGGAAGTTTGACGACCAAGAATTGGAGGCATTACTCCATGAAAATTGTTGTCAATCTCAACAAGAACTTCAAAATTTTAAATATTTTTAGGTAAACAAAATTTTATATTTTGTCCAGTTGTTTTTTTAATTTTTTGGAAAAAAATTTTTTTCGATTGTTATTTTATTTTTTAAATTAATTTTTTTTTTTTAAATTTATCAATTTTTTTTAAATTAAAATTTTTTTTCTTGTTTTTTCAATTTTTTTTTGTGAAAAAAAAATTCGGGTAAAAATTTTTGTTTTCCGATTTTGACCCATTGTAGGTCCAACTTACTATGGTCTTATATACGTCTATGAAATATCTATCATTAGATATCCATATTGTCTATATTAATGTCATAGTAATCCAGATATATGTCAAAAATAGGTCAAAAATCGGGGTTGTCTTGGTTTTTTCCTCATATCTCAGCCATTTGTGGATCGATTTTGCTGATTTTAAATAGCAAAACTCTCGAAAGCATGTCTGACAGAATTATTGAAGATTTGGATCCCGAAGATATCTGGGGTCTTCAGAAAATTGATTTCAACAGACAGACGGACATGGCTTAATCGACTCCGCTATCTATAAGGATCCAGAATATATATACTTTATAGGGTCGGAAATGAAACTTTGGCGCATATTCATAAATCATAACTAAAGTCGGAACTAGTAAAAAAAACAGAAACTAAAAAATAGTTCATAGATCTCAACACAAATGTGTCTCTATTAGCAAGTCTCATCTTATCCAAGTGCTTTTCCATTATTACCAAGAACTTGGTCCCAGTCATCTCTCATTTATTCCCATCTATCAAAGTCTATACACAGTTTATAAAATTAAATTTATTTTATTCAATATTTATTACTTTTTTTAATAAATCTCAATTTATAACAACATTTAAAAGAAACATATGTATAAAACAAAAACCTAATTCCGGACACGCATAGAATTTAAGTTATAAAAGTTTTAAAATACAACGAGGTATTAGGGTACCTATAACACAAAACAAAATATGGAAATAAATATAGGCATGTAAAATATAGTAAAATAGTTGTATAAATAATGTTAAAATTTATTGCTTAAACATTTATATTTGTCATAGGACATAACAACACAGGACGGGATAACCTTCACCTTGAAATGGTATTAATGAACACACAACTACTTATATACAAACATTAATCCATATGCATTCATATACATTCACATGTAAAGTTTTGTAACTGTATAAGTTATTGAAATACGTTAAAATGAGTGTGTGTTTGTATGGGTTTTTTGTAAGGAAGTTCTATAATTTATTCACGACCATTGACTTTTAACCAACTATTTTTTTTTAAATACAAAGGTACATACTGTATTCATATTTGGTTTTGTTTATTTCCTTAACACTTATAACTCTGCAGACGAGTTGGTTTATTTCAAAAATTATAGTAACCCCCGGTAATAAGAATTCTGGTTATGTATTAACTAATAGTTAAACTGACAGTTTTCATACCAAAATAATTTTAACCGACAGTATAACTATTAGTTAAGACATAACTAGACTTCTTGTTAATGGGGGTAAGTAGCTTTTTTTCAAACAATTGTTTAGGATTGTTATTAAAACGTCTACCTCTTATATATCCTGAATCTTAAAAATGCATTTAAAGTCATAATTTTGTTTAAAAACAAATAAATATTTTCAAATTACACTATGAGTAAAATGTCTTTGGAATTGCAGCAAGGACTAGCTCTGCTTCCATATATTTACTTCTCTTTTTTGTGGTTTTTAACTTTGCTGTAATTTTTTTAAATGATTTCATTGAAGCCAAATGATATTTCATAATTAATATTAAACAATATTTTATTGTGAATAAAATAAGCCATATTTTATTAAAATCAGTTAAAAATTGTAAAAGTTATTAATATTTTTCTAAACGATGTCATACATGGCACACACACACACAGTAAACGAAAATAAACAATGCTACATTGTTTCCCAAAGTATACTTTTAGGCGCCGAAATAAATAATACTTGGAATGAACAAAAATTAAGACGTTTTAATAAAGTTGCATATATTCTACAATTTTTATCCGATATAAACAAATTTAATCTTATTGAATTCAGAAAAAATAGTTATTTTAAAATTTGTTTAAAAATCCATGTACTTTTATAGAAAAATTTACAGAAAAATTAAGTTAAAGTTGAAAAAATAACTGTAATTTTTTTTAATATTAAACAATATTTTATTGTGATTGAAATTTGTACAAATTATCAATATTTGCTTTTTTTAAAAAACGGGTTTGAATATTTCATACAAACATGCAGTAATATATATACATATTAGTTTTCATTTAATTCTAATTTAAAATGCTATAATTTTTTATAATTTCTGTAAAATAATTCCTTTTGTTTGATAAATAATTTTCTTCCTTTCTTTAAACCGCTTTCAAAGTATTTGATGTTAACAATTTTCTAAACCTAAATAAAGTTGTTATTGTTAAAAAAAATAGAATTGAAATACAAACCACCATATAATAGTATGTATGTATAAAAATTGGTAGGGGGTTGCGGGAAAAACACATGATGACGTTTTTGTATTTAAAAGAATTATGATTTCAAGGTTTTGTTTCCTATTAAATAGGTTTTTCCCAGCGCGTTAACATTATGACCACAACAGCAGTAGTAAGACAACAGTTACCACAATGCCTTGTAATTATGAACATTTATTTAGTTCATTTTTTTTTGGGATGTCATTATTTCTTTTAGACACGACACGAATGAAATTAAAAGAGAAATCAATAAACATTTGAATTGATTTTCTTGATATTTTCTACATATTATTTTGTTGACAAATTGACATTACAATTGTAAACTGTTTTGTAATAAAAAGCTGTTAATATTTAATAATTATGGTTATGTACTCTTAACAAAATGAATTAAAAAGCTATCGGGAAGTTAGTTGCTATTGTTAGTTGTTAAAAGATTTATTGTAATAACTTAAATGCATTGAAAAAATAAGCCCCTTAAAATAGGCAAGAGATTTTTTAAAAAAAATATTTACAAAACGTGAAATAATAATAAATTATGTAGATGAACTCGATTACTTTTGATTGTATGTATTTCTATAAAGCATTTGTTTGCCTATAATTTAATAAAATCCTAGCTCTTCAAATTATAAATTTTTCGTAGCTACACATACTTTAAAATATTTTTGATTTTCTATTTTGTTTCATAGTATACTTTTAGGGGTCGTTATGAATATTGTATTGAACAACTTAAAAAGTTGTTCCTACAAGTAAATTCATTACAATTCCAAATAAAACATGAATAAATACTCATGTTTCATTTAATTATAGGTATATCAAGTTTTTTTTTTCTGTTAATAAAAATAAAACAAGTTCAAACAGAATAGCCATGTCGTACGTATGTATAGGATCATAAGTTTGAGTATGAAGCTGTATGCCCAAAAAATTTGGGTGTTCTCAACTAAAAATTTTAGGTTGTTTGAGGAGATCATTTCTCAAAATGCTTGTTCTGTCCTCAATATTTGATGATGTGGATTAAAGGATAAAAATGGCCTTTTTTAAAGTTTTTATGATTTTTTCATAATTCTCACCAAATACTGACGCCAGAACAAATATTTGAGAAATGGTCTGCTCAAAAAAACTGAACTATAATTTTAATGGGGAACAACGAGACCATCCTAATGTACGTACATAAATGGTTTCATTATGTGAAATAAAATCAAATTCCTCATACGCTCCCTGGTATTTTTTTTTTTCATTTATTTTTTAGATGTGTGTATACATGAGATTTTTATATACATATGAATGTGTAATTCAAACACATCATGATTTTAACTCGAGGAAATGAAAACGGATATATTTTTTGCTTCTACACAAGTTTGATAAACATACAAAATATATAAAAAAAAGTTTTTTTTTTCATCTAGTCCTGCAATAAATAATAAGTACAACATAAAAGCCTAAATATCAACGAAGCTGGTTTTATGATTTTTTTTATTCTCTGACATGTGTATGTACATTTTTTTTAATAAAATTTTGATTTTATATGATTTCTACTTTTTTTGTTTGCTTATATTTCGGGTTTCCAGGGTTATTTGTAGGCATTTTTTTTCAACTCGCCTTCCTTATTAAATTCACATTAAAATTTATGTTATTTAAACCTTCTCCACTTTTTTTGTTAACTTGTTTTATGACGACCTACGCAAGACGATTTTTTTTGTATAGTATTCCTATTTTATCCTGTTGCTTGGAGATTGTTTTTTTCTACAATATCATGGCGTATGTCATTAAAAGTTTTGTTGGTCCAATATGTATGTATGTTCTTTATATTACCAGCAGTTCTAGCAGATTGTCCCGAACAATTGATTTTAGCAATCATTTAGGGTAACAATTAGTTACTAGTAACTAGCTACGTGACTAGTTATTTTAACACATGTATGACCTAAGCACCTATGAACCTTTTGGATTACAATGAAACTGTTCAATAGCTGGTCCAAAGTAGTCAACGCCTTGGTTTCACATACTTACTAGCTACATAACTGGTTACTTGTTCAGCTACGTAACTAGTTATTTTAACATGTAAGGCTGCTAATTGACATCAAATAGCCAGTTAAAAAGACATTTCTACACAGTCCAATAACCGATTGCTTGTAAACAAACCTTCCTCCGACAACTCTACAATAGATTACTGCTGGTGAGTAAAATAACTACTTTCTAAAGTGAAGTACAAATTAACAGTTAAAGTGACTACACTTTTGATTACTTAGAGATACTTAAGTGACAATTGATTTCCTGGGATGTATAAAGTAACCAAATGTGTCAAATGATTCCAGAATACATTAGTGACAATTACTGTCAATAAGGGATACATTGACTACTTGCTTAACTGCTGGGTTATTATAAATTAAATACATATTTGAATATTTTCGACATGAAAAATTTAATGGTTGAACAAGTTCGCAACAAATTTGATGAAATTGTTTTTTTGTAATTTTTTTTTTCAAATTTAAACTAATTATATTAATTCACAGTGTTTGGCATGACATATTATAAGGAAATTAATAAAAAGTTTTTCAAATAAATCTCAATGACTATTTAATTCAAATTAAATACATATTTGGAAGTTATAGTAGCTATCGTTGGCTTAGTGAGCAAACGTGCTAAAAGGGGGGTCAGACGGCATGTATTGCTTGTGTGTTGTGCCATGTATTGGGACATTTTTCCACATGTAAACATATTCATACCGTGTGATCCATATGAAACTTTGTGTATGTAAAATACATGTGTATTACTCGTGACATTTTGCAAAATAAAAAAAAACAAAACAAAATAGAGTAAAGAAAAATCATAACAAAATATGTTTCATTGCATTAAATATATTTATTGTTATTTAAAAATGTTTTAAATAAGTATATTGTTAAAAACAACAAACATATAAACTAATAGAGGTTATGTCACATGCAATTACATATGTACGTTTGAACGTGGAAATTATGAATCGTATGTATAACGTGAATTTTGACATACACATGGAATTCCATATGTATCGAATACATGTCCCAATACACAAGCAATACATGCCGTCTGACCACCCTATAAGTAAATTTTTGATAAAAATTAAGATTGTAATGCTTAACTGTTTGCTTAAAAGAATATATATTAAATCCACTAAAAAATAAAAAGTACCAATACACTTCATCTAAACTGTGATTATTTATCATTATATGTAAAAAAATCATATGTGAAAAAACTGCATTAAATATTTCAAATATATTGAAAACAATGGATTTGTGGTCGTTTTTTGTGTCTCCTGTAAAATGTATGAAAAGGACTTGAACTATTTGCACACTAAGCAAACGATATTTATGATCTCAGGCAAAAGGAAATAAGTATAACAACGAATTTTAATCATTATCATTAAAAGTCAAAGATTTTTGTGTTTTGTGTAAAATTTATAAACAGGGACTTGATAGTTTAGAGTTAGTAAAAATGGATCATTGCACAAGAGAATAGCGGGTTTTAATTTTCGAATAACATTTGAATAATTTTGAAAGGTTGGCGGCCAAAGTGAGAAAATTTCGTTCAACATAGTTTTGAAATATTGATTTAATTACGACCACAAAAAATTCTTGAAGATCCAAAAACAAGCCTTTCAATGTCAATATCGAAGCAGTGCAGGAGAGTGTTGGTGAAAGCCCAGGTACATAAAATCGTCGAAACTCTCTAGAGTTTTCTCACTAAAGAAATGCCACTCGAAAAGTATGGCTGTATGACTTAAAATGAGGGCTTTACAATGGATGGCGTATCTTTTGAAAGCGGTTTTAGTTTTTAATAACTTATATGCCATTTTGAAGGGTATATATCTGTCATTTATTCTCACTTAGTTATTGAACATTATAGTGTAAACATCTAAGTTTTTTTGCTTCGAAAATGTCAAATTATGTACCAACAAAGCGACATATGCGGGAAGTTTTGCTTTACTTCTTTAATTTGAAAAAAATGCTGCTGAAAAACACCTATTGCTCACCGAAGCTTATGGTGAATGTGTTCCATCGATTTCAACGTACGAGAAGTGATGATTTTGACACGGAAGTTTGACGACCAAGAATTGGAGGCATTACTCCATGAAAATTGTTGTCAATCTCAACAAGAACTTCCAAAATCATTGGGAGCTACTCAAGCAGCAATTTCAAAACGTTTGCGAGCAGCTGGATTCATCCAAAAGCAGGGAAATTGGTTACTATATGAATTGAAGCCGAGAGACCTTGAAAGCGATTTTGCATGTCTGAAATGCTGCTTGAAGGCTATAAAAGACACTCATTTTTGCACCGAATCATTACTTGCGATGAAAAATGGATCCATTATGATAACCAGAATTGTAATAGATTGTATATAAAGCCCGACCAACCAGCCGAATCGACTCCAATGCCAAATATCCATGGCTCTAAGGTAATGCTCTGCATTTGGAGGAGCAAAGGGATCCTATCTATTATGAGCTGCTGAAATCTTACCAAACCATCACAGGGAACCTGCACCGAGTGCAACTGATTCGTTTGAATAGAGCATTGGCCGAAAAACGACCAGAATATTCGGACAGACATGAAACCGTAATATTCCATCATGACAACGCTCGGACACATGTTGCAATTCCTGTTAAAAAGTATTTAGAATGAAGTTGTTGGGAAGTTTCGCCTCTCGCGCCTTATAGTCCAGATCTTGCCCTGTCCGACTACTATTTGTTTCTAATGAAGCAGAACGCACTCTCTGGGATACACTTCACTTTGGAACAAAGTATCCGAAATTGGCTTGATTCGTTCTTGGCCTCGAAAGATGAGCAGTTCTTTTGGCTCGGATATCATATGTTGCCAGAAAAATGGGAAAAGGTCATAGTTAATAATGGCCAATACTTTGAATAAATTTATATTGTACAAATTCCGTTTGTAATTTCTACATTTTTCATTAGAGAAATCACAAATTATATATATTCTGGATCGTTATAGATAGCGAAGTCGATATAGGCATGTCCGTCTGTCCGTCTGTATGTTAAAATCAACTTTCCGTTGCCCCCAAATAACTTACATACATGATTCATACATCGGGATTTCTTCCGGCCCTCAAATGGCTGATATATAAGGAAAAATCCTCGATTTTTTACCTATTTTTGATCTATATCTGGATTACTAAGTGATTAATATAGACAATATGAAGCTCTAATGATAGATATTTCAAAGTGCAGTGTAACGATGTATATAAGGCTATAGTACGTTGGACCTACAATGGATCAAAAAATTTTTTTTTAAATTAAATTTTTTTTTTTAAATTTAAAAATTTTTTTTTTGTTTTTTCAATTTTTTTTGTGAAAAAAAAATTCCGGTTAAAAATTGTTTTTCCGATTTTGACCCATTGTAGGTCCAACTTACTATGGTCTTATATACGTCGTTGCAAATGTCTTTGAAATATCTATCATTAGATATCCATATTGTCTATATTAATGTCTTAGTAATCCAGATATAGGTCAAAAATCGAGGTTGTCTTGGTTTTTTCCTCATATCTCAGCCATTTGTGGACCGATTTTGCTGATTTTAAATAGCAAAATTCTCGAAAGCATGTCTGACAGAATTATTGAAGATTTGGATCCCTAAGATATCTGGGGTCTTCAGAAAATTGATTTGAACAGACAGACAGACGGACATGGCTTAATCGACTCCACTATCTATAAGGATCCAGAATATATATACTTTATAGGGTCGGAAATGAAAAATGTAGAAATTACAAACGGAATGACAAACTTATATATACCCTTCTCACAAAGGTGAAGGGTATAATAGAAAAAATTAATTTTGTTTACCAAAAAATATTTAAAAAATTTATTTGAAACTATAATTTGGTGGAGGGTATTTTGTTTTGTTTGTTACTTGTTATTTCTCATTTAACTTCGTAATTATAACCATTTGCGACCCCATAAAGAACATAAATTCTGGATCTTTGTAGATAGCGGAGCCGATATAGCCAAGTTCGTCTGTTGAAATCAACTTTCCAAAGTCCTCAAATAACTTACAAATATGATTGTTACATCAGTATATCGGGTATAGTCCTGGTTCGGGTGCCATTTAAAATCGAGGAAATCAGTCAAATGTCTGAGATATAAACAAAACAGAAGATTGCCTCAATTTGTAACCTATCAACTAAAATTAAGTTATGCTTATTTTTCTAACCAAAAATGTTTTATTTTCCACCGGTTCGAAACGTTTAAAAGTAACGCCAAATATTATTATTTAGGTAACGGTAATTGCAGTAATTTCTGTAACGGTAGCTTAGCGGTAACGGTTTTTTTCCACAAAATTAATATTTATCTTAAAGTATACTTTTTTATAGGGTATATAAGATTTGATCCAGGCGAATATATTATTCTTATTTGTTTTTATTTAAGCGTAGTAGCTTTTTTTCTAACCAATTTTCATTTTCAAAGCTGTATCGAGAATATTCCCAGAATTAATATTCATATTATTTAATTGTATGTATGTGAATGAAAGTTTATAGCTGTAGTCATAACAAAATCTGTGTAAATTCTTATAAAAAATAATATCTGAATATTTTTGTTTGTAATAATAGTATCTGTAAGGTCAAGCTTGCAGAATAGCAATAAAAAAATTCTTGGAATATTCTCGAAAAATTTTGAAATTGAGTTTTCTTTTCTTTTAAATACATAATTATATAACAACAACAAAAATACAATTATTGTTATAATATATTGTAAAATTTTTACATTTGATAGCTTTAATTGCCTTAATTAAGGTCAATGAATTTAAAATGTTATAGAGCAATGTTTCCTATTTCTTTAAACATAATTGCATTTATGTAAAATTTATAATTCTGCCATTCTCTTGCAAAAATTTTAAACTTCAAAGCCTATATTAACACAAAATCTAAGGAAAATATTGTATGTATGTGTATATTTAGGTCATTTTTTTCCATTTCACATTATTTTTCTATTATCCTGATTTTATCCTTATAAATAAATTAAGTGTATTGACAGCATTAAAGGAAAGTAGGATGAAACAAAGCTATAAAGAAAATAAAATTAAGTTCATTGAACTTGTTCATTCAACCATAAACCTTGAAATTAAAACAATCTAAGGTTTATGTGTATTTGAGTTCATATACAATTTTGTTATATTTTCACAGTCAAAGACACTTAACTCGAATACACTTTCCTCACACAAAAAGCTTTTTAAATAGGAAAAAATATATAAAAAAAAGAAGCTCATGGACGTATCCTTTCAATCATTTCTAGGTTAATAATATCATTAAAGTAAAAATAATATTTTTAGACAGGTGTCTGTTTATCTCACCCATCTATACAACAGACTTTAAAAATTAATTTTATTTTTCTTCTTTTTTTTTCTTTACAGTATCAATAACTTTACAAAATTGGGAATTAGATAAATATGATTTTTGTATATTAATGGCCAGTTAATAAATATCTGTACCGTCCACAACATTTACCTGCAACCAGCAAAAAACAACGTAACATTTACCACCAGTATATATGGTGCTTTTAAACAAAAAGTCCCTCTTCCCCTCAACAACACATCACTAAAAACTAAAACTAATAAATATACATAGTTGGAAACTATGCAACAAAAGGATCTTAATTTTTCAACAACACATTTACAACACAACAATTAATTAATATACAAATAAATTGCCAGAAACAAATTTTGCAAAGAGATACTTTCTCCCCTTAAAAAAAAGTACCACTTTGAAGTGGTTTTATATAAACAAGAAAAAAAGCATTTCTGCAGTATTTAAGAACTGTAAAGGAAAATTTGAAATAATTTTTGTATAACAAAAATTTACAATTAGTTATTTAACTATAAATTACTGGATAACAATTGCTTGACAAAATTGTTTAAAATTAAAATATTGCCAACATGGGTCGAAAGAAAATTCAGATATCACGCATCACAGATGAACGAAATCGACAGGTAAGTGAATTATTTTATTTTAATATATTTACAAAACATAGGAACTTAATTTATTAAATTCTTAAAATAAAAAAAAAAATAATAAAAAGTATTCATTATTATGGTATTGACAAAACAATGGAAACTTAGGTCTCATTTTTACCAAACAAATATAGCCCTTTGTTTTTATTAATACTTCAAAGCGGCGAGGCATTAAACCAAATAAAGAATCAATCGTCTCCTTTGAAATATTTCGTCATTCCCTTATAACCGCATCTGATAAAGCTCCCTTCGATCTACAATTTCTCCTAGTTATACCCTTCACCTTCGTGAAAAGGGTACATACATATATATAAGTTTCCACAATATAATTTTCCGACCCTATAAAGTATATATATTCTGGATCCTTATAGATAGCAGAATCGATTAAGCCATGTCCGTCTGTCTGTTGAAATCAATTTTCTGAAGACCCCAGATATTATCGGGTTCCAAATCTTCAATAATTCTGTCAGACATGCTTTCGAGAAGTTTCCTCGAAAATCGGTCCACAAATGGCTGAGATATGAGGAAAAAACCAGGACACCCTCGATTTTTGACCTATACCTGGATTACTAACTCATTAATATAGACAATATGGATATTTAATAATAGATATTTCAAAGACCTTTGCAACGACGTATAAAATATTTTTTTAACCAGATTTTTTTTTTCACCAAAAAAAATTAAAAAACAAAAAATTTTTTTTTAAATTTAAAAAAAAAATTTAAAATAAAAATTCGAAAAAAAAATGTTCAAAAAATAAAAAAATAAATTTTGTTTACCTAAAAATATTTCAAATTTTGAAGTATAATTTGGTGAAGGGTATATAAGATTCGGCACAGTCGAATATAGCTCTCTTACTTGTTTTAGATTGATATCAGGCAATTGGGCAGGCCACTTCAAAGCAAGCAGCACCTCATTAGATTGTAACCCACTCAGTTACAACCCAAGATTTGTGTTTGAGGTCATTGTCGAGCTGGAATCTCCAAACTAGCTGGATATCCCTCCAAATACAGATAATTACCTTAGAGCCGTGTATATTTGGCTTTGATGAAAGTTTGGCGGGTTAGCCGGGCTTCACATACGATCACTTACACTTCGGGTTATCGGTTCGGGGTATCCTTTTCATTGGAAGTAATGATTCGGTGCAAAAATTATTTTCTTTTAAAACGTTCAAGCATCATTTCGGACATGCAAAAACGTTTTTCAAGGTCTCTCGGCTTCCATTCGTATGGTACCCAATTTCCCTGCTGCTCTCAAACGTTTTAAAATTGCTGCTTGAGTAGCTCCCAATGATTTTGGAAATTCTTGTTGAGTTTGACAACAATCTTTTTGGAGTAATGCCTCCAATTCTTGGTCTTCAAACTTTTTTTGGCTGGCCTGGGCTATCTTTGTCTTCCATGTTCAAATCACCACTTCAGAATCCAACAAACCATTCACCATAAGGTTTGGTGAGCAATTTCATCATACAACATTTTGCAATCGGGCCAGTAGCTTAGAAGATTCAGATTTATTACCACTTTTTTTACGATGTGGGGTCTTTGCATCGTTTCAAATGGATCTGTATCCGATTCCAGTCATAGTATATTTTATGATACGAATTGGACCCATATTACCCTGAACAGTCCCACACCATAATATTGTCATCGCCAAACTTGACTGTCTCTTTTATGTATTTGGGGGGTCCAGTCTCTATCCCTTCGGCTGTGGTACGAATGTTGTATTCGGGATGTATTGGACACTCCTGGATATCATGTGGATTAGTATTTTCCTAAATTTGAAGATGATTTTTTTTGAAGAAAATTAGGTTCAGTTTCCAACTGTTACAGGGCCCATTTACATATGTACAGTTGCGAACAAGATAATAGCAGTACCACGAAATTTTGAAATATTTTAACTTTGTTCACAGTGTACTGTGTTTGACATACAGAAGAGGATGGACGTCGAATATATTGACTACAGCCTGAGCTTCCAAATAAAACCAGTTTAGACCCGCCAGTTCACAAAATATTGCGATATTTGCTTGCAAACCAGTCGGCATCCAGCGTACTCCAAACGAGTACCACTACGTATTTTTGTTAATAGTGGCTTTTTCCTTGGACTTCGTTCTGTGAAGTTTGCATCTAGAAATCATCTCCTTACTGTCATACCAATAACTTCTAAATTTCATTCGGTTTTTATTTGCTTGACAGATTAAATGGATTGCATTTGATAATTCTGACGATATTTCGATCGTCCTGAGGTGTAGTTTTCCGTTTGCAGTCCCTTTTTTATTTTTTTCTTTCTATTCAATAGCGTTTGATATAAAGTTGAATATGTGGAAAAGATTTTCCTTATTTTTTTAACTTTAAAATTAATTTTCCCTAAGCAATAGTGCAATGTATTGCGCGACCTACTAAAACAGGAATTATATAAAAAAGAACTGTTTTTAATCTTAAATATACAATAAATTCAGCATATTTAACTAAATTGTACTTTAATCTTAAAAAATATTTGACTTCTTTAAAAAAAAATTAAAAAAAATTAATTCAATAATCCAGCACTTCTATTTCAATGTTAATAAAAAAATACATATTGTCATATATAAGAGCCTTTATTTCCAAAGTTATCATTATTTTTACAAAAAGATTACATCACAAAAAATTTACAGGATTGACCGATTATGGGTATAAACAAAATTTTAAGTTTAACATTTTTAAAGACGTTGTACGCCGTTTCAAAAAAATTTCCTAGTGGTACTGCTATTTTCTTGTTCGTAACTGTAGATAAAACAATTTTATCATTTGCACGTGTTGTTGAACTCTATATCCGTCCATGGTGATTTGGCAAAACAAACTGAATAAATGACAACCAATTCGACAGATGTAGCTTAAACAATATGGCCGCTGTCAAAGTTCGGAAGTTCCTTTTGGAAGACAATTTAGTTTTCAAAAAATGTTTCCATTGTCACACACTATAATGATATTTTTGACATTTGTATCTATATTCATGTACGTAATGTTAATGTTAAGAAATTATCCTTGCTTGGATATTGACTTTGACACACGAAATATTGATTGGCCACTTAAATTATTTATCATAGTCATACTCATACATAATGCATTTACTAAGATAATATTTATAAAAAAAAACCACACACACTATTTTTAAATCTTTTCACTCTCTCTTTCATTTTATATTTAATAGGTGACATTCAATAAACGTAAATTTGGTGTTATGAAAAAGGCCTATGAATTGTCGGTGTTATGTGACTGTGAAATTGCCTTGATCATCTTTTCGTCCAGCAATAAATTATATCAATATGCCAGTACCGATATGGATAAAGTATTACTCAAATATACAGAATACAATGAACCCCACGAATCATTAACTAATAAAAATATAATTGAGGTAAGTTGAACTCGTGCACTATTCCAAAATAAATACATACATATGTATATGAATAGTACATAAGTTTTAATATTATTTACCAAGTGGTAAATAGATTATTATTTATTTATATTTCATTTTCTGTTTCATTATTGTTATTTTTTTTTTTTTGTTCATTTAATAATAAATTATTCAAATATTTATTGTACACATTAGTTGAAATATGTATGAATGTTTGTAATATATACAGTGAAACAAAAACAACAAATAACATTGAACGAGAGATAAAAAATCGAAAAAAAAAATATATAAATTATGCAAAATAAATTGAGTGAAAATGAGATGAAGCGAAAAATGAGAAAATAGCTGGAGTATTATTTTCCAAACATTCAGAAAGAAGTAAATATATACAGCAAAAGAAAATAAATAGTAGTATACATATAAAAAGTATTTATTCTTTCTTCAATGAATACAATAAACACACTTCCTAATAACATTATTATTAACGTCATTTGTAGAGCACGGTGGAACGGATTGACTTTTGAGTTTATTTGTTAATATTCATCAAAAACATACACACATATAACTAATTCTGGTTCAATTCTAGTTCAGTTCTAGTTAAGTTCTAGTTCAGTTCTAGTTCTAGTTCAGTTCTAGTTCAGTTCTAGTTCAGTTCTAGTTCAGTTCTAGTTCAGTTCTAATTCAGTTCTAGTTCAGTTCAATTCTAGTTTAGTTCTAGTTCAATTCTAGTTCAGTTCTAGTTTAGTTCTAGTTCAGTTCTAGTTCAGTTCTAATTCAGTTCTAGTTCTAGTTCAGTTCAATTCTAGTTTAGTTCTAGTTCAGTTCTAGTTCAGTTCTAGTTCAGTTCTAGTTCAGTTCTAGTTCAGTTCTAGTTCAGTTCTAGTTCAGTTCTAGTTCAGTTCTAGTTCAGTTCTAGTTCAGTTCTAGTTCAGTTCTAGTTCAGTTCTAGTTCAGTTCTAGTTCAGTTCTAGTTCAGTTCTAGTTCAGTTCTAGTTCAGTTCTAGTTCAGTTCTAGTTCAGTTCTAGTTCAGTTCTAGTTCAGTTCTAGTTCAGTTCTAGTTCAGTTCTAGTTCAGTTCTAGTTCAGTTCTAGTTCAGTTCTAGTTCAGTTCTAGTTCAGTTCTAGTTCAGTTCTAGTTCAGTTCTAGTTCAGTTCTAGTTCAGTTCTAGTTCAGTTCTAGTTCAGTTCTAGTTCAGTTCTAGTTCAGTTCTAGTTCAGTTCTAGTTCAGTTCTAGTTCAGTTCTAGTTCAGTTCTAGTTCAGTTCTAGTTCTAGTTCAGTTCTAGTTCAGTTCTAGTTCAGTTCTAGTTCAGTTCTAGTTCAAGTTCAAGTTCAGTTCTAGTTCAGTTCTAGTTCAAGTTCAGTTCTAGTTCAGTTCTAGTTCAGTTCTAGTTCAGTTCTAGTTCAGTTCTAGTTCAGTTCTAGTTCAGTTCTAGTTCAGTTCTAGTTCAGTTCTAGTTCAGTTCTAGTTCAGTTCTAGTTCAGTTCTAGTTCAGTTCTAGTTCAGTTCTAGTTCAGTTCTAGTTCAGTTCTAGTTCAGTTCTAGTTCAGTTCTAGTTCAGTTCTAGTTCAGTTCTAGTTCAGTTCTAGTTCAGTTCTAGTTCAGTTCTAGTTCAGTTCTAGTTCAGTTCTAGTTCAGTTCTAGTTCAGTTCTAGTTCAGTTCTAGTTCAGTTCTAGTTCAGTTCTAGTTCAGTTCTAGTTCAGTTCTAGTTCAGTTCTAGTTCAGTTCTAGTTTAGTTCTAGTTCAGTTCTAGTTCAGTTCAAGTTCAGTTCTAGTTCGGTTCTAGTTCAGTTCTAGTTCAGTTCTAGTTCAGTTCTAGTTCAATTCTAGTTCAAATATGGAAAAATGTAAACGCTATATTAAAATAAAATAACTCTGCTGGGTCAATAAGTCCGCGATTTTTTTAATTTGCCAGCTCTTAACTGAAACGGCAACACTGCTCCTATCAACAGACATCTGTCAAAGTTTTAACAAGCTGCGTCATTTCATTTGTGTATGAAAGCCATTGATAGCAGACTACTTCGTGACTTGAGGAGAAATTGGAAAAAGTGAATTTCGCCTTTAGCCATTAAGCATATTTTTTTGCGGAGAAAAACAATTATTCAAATAAAGTCTAAGCTTGATAAATACTATGGGAACTCTGCACCATCAATTTGAATGGTAAATAAGTGCTTTATTGAATTTTGTTGATGACGTACAATCACGGAAAATGACGAACGTTTCGGAGCCCAGTTGAGGTTTCTACACCCGAAACAATTGAAAAAATCACGATATGGTGTTGGTAGATCAGAGATTGAGAGTGGAAGAGATTGTGAAAGCCATAGGTGTCTCACAGTGGTTTCAATTATGAAAGCTTTCCACAAGATATCTGCTGCGTTTACTCACGATCGTGTGCACAAAAGGGTGCAGTTCACAGATGTGCAGTTTCCATGGCAAAAATTCATGATTAGGTTACGGAATGCTACCTCTTCCGCCCTATTATCCGGATTTAGCCAGGAGTGACTATTTCTTGTTTCAAAATCTGAAGAAATGTCTCGGTGGAAAGAGATTTGACTCCAACGATGGAATCGTCTCATTTTGATGACCTCGATCACAAAGGGAACGATTATTAAACCCAATTGAGCTGTACGAGACGAAGATATTGGGTGGCTGCCTGATTACCAGGACCTCGACAAATCTTATTTTTTGGAAGGGATAAAAAAAAATTGGAGAAACGTTGGACAAAGTGTTTAGAGCTCAAAAGAGACTACATACATATGTTGGAAAATAGAATGATTTTTTATCTCAAAACCTGTGACTTTTTGTTCTAATTCATTCCACTGTGCAAACTTTCATGTATCTCAAAAACACTAATGTAAATGTGTTGTTGAATAATTTATAAAGTTTTTTCCTCAACAGTTTAGTTAAATTTTTTTTGTTATTGCTCCAATATTATTGTTACAACGAACTTGAACTTGTGCGTTTAGAACTTTTCATCTATTGTACATACATAGATTGTTCATCTTCTAAGTTCAGCATTTTGTTTTTTTTTTTGTCGTTCATTATATATTTATAATGTTAATTTTTACAAAATATTTATGTAGTATGTAGTAGCTCTCCATTTATCTCCGGTTGTAGGAAATCTCAAGTGGATAAAAGAAGATTTGCATGATTTTTCATGGGAGTGAAAAACAAAGTTACAAAATAAAACTAATATAGTTTGACAGTTCTGACAAGCTTCTTTTTTCCTTAAGTTTTTTGTTATTTGTTTTTAATAATCATACATACATACATATTTAGTCAAAAGTTAATAACAAGCCGAAATTAACATTTTATTATTTATTGTATTGATGTTTGTACTATGTACGATAATATTTCTTATACGAATTATTATTATTCCGAATCAAACAATAAATTGTAAAATTTAATTTTAATACATTTTTCCTTTCTTTTTTTTTTGTTAAATTTATAGATTTTATCTTGTCCATTTCAGAAGGAGAACAAAAACGGTGTCATGTCACCCGATTCGCCGGAACCAGAAGCCGATTATACCCTGACGCCCCGTACCGAAGCCAAATACAATAAAATCGATGAAGAATTTCAATTGATGATGCATCGTACGCAGATGGCGGGCGGCGCGACATCAGCACGAAATATGACAAATGCCAATTATACGTTGCCAGTATCGGTGCCAGTGGCGGGTGCATACGGTGATAATATGCTACAGACGAGTCCACAAATGTCCCACACAAATATTAGTCCACGACCATCGAGTTCGGAAACGGATTCAGGTGGGATGTCATTGATAAGTTAGTAGTGTTGAAAACTCGCACACAGCACATTCTTATATCATTCTGTTTATGTTTGTTATGTACCTACCTAATCGTTTTCATTTATTTTTTTAGTTTTATTTATTTTATATTTTTCTTCGTTCATTGTTTCTCTTTTTTTATTTGTTTAACAATTTTATTTTATTTGTCCCATATTATTACTAATTTGTTGGTTTATTTTTTATTTTTATTTTATCTGCTAACCTTAATTAAATATTATTCGTAAAGGAATTTTTCCGTACGTACACAAATTATGGGTACAAAAGTTAAGTTTTTGAAAACCGAGATATTTGATACTGTTGTCTATAAAATAATTAAATTTTAAAAAAAATATTCCAGTATTTTTTATATACTCGTGATATGGCAACCTTGGAAATATTAATTTTTAACATACTCCTCCATTCGGTGTACCAATTGTGCAAACCTTTTCTAAAATCGGTCTGATTGTGTTTACAATACTGTAATTTTAAGGTATTTCGCAATATTTGTGAACCTGCAACTCTGAAAATATATTTTTTTTATACTTCTCTATTTGCTCTACCAATTGATTAAATATGTTTATTTTAAAAAACTTTGCGTTATTTGGCATATATATATTCATGACCTGGCAACCCTGGAAATGTAGATTTTTGTTTACCAAAATATTTCCCGTCACATCTAGTAAAACTTTTTCCGAAATCGGTTTAGTAGCCTATAAAATATTTAAATTCTAAGATATTATGCAATATTTGTCATATATTCGAGACTTGGCAACCCTGGAAATTAAAATTTTTAAATAGTCCACTATTTGCTTTAACTATTGGTTCATGTTTTTCGTCAATTGGTTCAGTAGTTTAGAGAAGTCTTGATTTTTTGGTGATTGTGGAAACCCTGGAAATATAGATTTTTATTTACTTGTATACTTTCTGTATCATCTAGTCAAACTTTTTCGGAAATCGGTCCTGTAGTTTTTGAAATATTTCAATTCTTAGAAATTATGCAATATTTGTCATATATTCGTGACTTGGCAACACTGGAAATTAAAATTTTTAAATAGTCCACTATTTTCTTTAACTATTAGTCCAAGTTACTCCTTAATCGGTTCAGTAGTTTGTGAAATATTTCAATTTAAAGAAACCCCTGATTTTTTAGTATTTATTGAACATGTCAACCCTGGAAATATAGTTTTTTATTTATTTTTATACTTTTTGTATCATCTAGTCAAACTTTTCCCAAAATCGGTTTAGTAGTCCCTGAAATACTTCAATTCCAAGAAATTACGCACCATTTGTCATATATTGGTGTCATGGCAACCCTGGAAATGTAAATTTTTAAATAATCCACTAATTGTTTTAGCTATTTGTCAAAAGTTTTCGTTAATTGGTCCAGTAGTTTGTGAAATATTTAAATTTAAATAAATCCCTAATTTTTAGTATTTGTTGAACGTGGCAACCCTGGAAATATAGATTTTTATTTACGTCTATATTTTCTGTATCATTTAGTCAAACTATTTCCGAAATCGCAGCAACAGTATGAAATAATTCAATTCCTAGAAATTTCGCAATATTTGTCATATTTCGGTGACCTGGCAACCCTGTAAATGTAAATTTTTATATTCTTCCTTAGTTGCTTTAACTAATGGTCCAAGTTTTTCGTCGATCGGTCCAGTAGTTTGTGAAATATTTCATTTTAAAGAAATCCCGCATTTTTTGAATATGGCAACCCTGGAAATTTCGATTTTTATTTAATTTTATACTTTCTGTATCATCAGTCATACTTTTTCCAAAATCGGTTTAGTAGTTCCTGAAATACTTCCATTCCAATAAATTACGCACCATTTGTCATATATTGGTGACCTGGCAACCCAGGAAATGTAATTTTTTATAGACTCTCCTTGTTCCTTTAACTATTGGTCAAAGTTTTTCCTTAATCGGTCCAATAGTTTGTGAAATATTTAAATTTAAATAAATCATTAATTTTTTAGTTGAACGTGGCAACCCTGGAAATATAGATTTTTTATTTACGTCTGTACTTTCTGTATCATCTAGTTAAACTTTTTTCGAAATCGTAGCAACAGTCTATGAAATATTTCAATTCCTAGAAATTTCGCAATATTTGACATATTTCGGTGACCTGGCAACCGTGGAAATGTAAATTTTTATATTCTTCCTTAGTTGCTTTAACTAATGGTCCAAGTTTTTCGTCAATCCGTCAAGTAGTTCGTGAAATATTTCAGTTTAAAGGAATCCTGCATTTTTTTAGTATTTGTTTAATGTGGCAACCCTGGAAATATAGATTTTTTATTTACTTTTCTATTTTTTGTATCATCTAGTCAAACTTTTCTCAAAACCGGTTTAGTAGTTCCTGAAATACTTCCATTCCAAGAAATTACGCACCATTTGTCATATATTGGTGACCTGGCAACCCTGGAAATACAAATTTTTATATACTCTGCTTGTTGCTTTATCTATTGGTCCAAGTTTTTCTTTAATCGGTCCAGTAGTTTATGAAATATAGCAATTTAAAGAAATCCCATATTTTGTCGCATTTCTCAAACCTGGCAACCCTGGTTATACATAGTAACAGCGCCATCTATTGAGCGGCATTATTTTTCATTGGACAATTTAAAAAAGGGCAAACAATAGATGGCGCTGTCGTTAGACCAAAAAAGGGCATTGCCAGCAGTGAAAAAAGTATAAAAATGTTAACAGCATTGCCAGATGCAATTTGAATACATTTAAATAACTTGTTTTACATAAAAACGCTATAACTTTGGTAATTCTGCACCGATTTGCATAAATTTAATGTCGTTGGAAACGTTAGAAGCTGTACTTACCCGTGCCATTATTTATAATCTTTTCATTTTGAAATAAAACAAAGTATATAAGTTATTAATTTATTCAAGTTCTTTAATTCAAAAATCAACAAAATATTAGTTGATAAAAATGTGTGATATTATCATTGTTTAATAGCAGGTGTATTAGTGGCTAAATATATTGCAATCTTTTATAAATTTTTGCGTAAATAGTTTCAATTATATTACTTCAATGGTACGATTTTATTTCCTTTCTTAACCATTCCTCTAGAACTCCTATTATTATTATTTTCTCTCTATCTTTTTCCCACTTCACCATTGCATGATTGTCGTATTTTTGTTTTCATTTAAGTATTATTATGAATTTTACGTTATTAATTTTTTTTTATATATATTTTTCTCTTTTTTTACAAAAATTTCCACAAAAAAAAAAACAACTTCATCAAACAAATTTCAATTTTGGTTAACAACATCTGCATCATCTGTCAAACTCATCATTATTATGTTCATGATCATTAATGTTCATCACTACTACTACTACAACAACAATTATTTGTAACATTATTAAAATAATAATGTCAAATATAACAACAAATATATTATATTGGCCATATATACAAATTATATAGTTTATCCATCTGGTTCAATGTTGGAGATGTCCAATGGTTATCCTCATTCACATTCGCCGCTTGTTGGTTCTCCCAGTCCGGGTCCAAGTCCTGGTATAGGTGGGCGTTTAATTTTTACATTAAAAACAAATACATTTAATTAATAATATCTTTAATTGAAGAAGAATAACAAAATCATTAATTAAAACTATTAAACCATTATATTTTTTTAGCAGTAGTTGCTAGTAAAGTTAATAATTTAATAGAAAGTTTATAAACAGCATGTTTTAACAAAAAAAAAAAAAGCTTTTAAAATAATTATTAATTAATAAAAGTTAAAATAAATAATTTAAATATTAAGCAAAATTAATACAAATAGGACAACATGTAGAATCATTAAATCAAATAACCATTAAAGAACTATTCTAGCACGTGGAAGTTTTGTTAGAATATTTGAAAAACATTAATTTTGTTTTAACAAATTCCTTTGAATAGAATTTATATATTATTTTTAGTGAAGATGACATGCGTAATTGAATTGTTTATTTCAAAAAACATTCAAGCAACAAATTATTGATTTTGAATAAATCTAAGAAAACTTCTTTCCTATCAACCTGAAAATTTCTATTACAAAATTTAAAGTTATCCATCTATATCTATATTAACATAGATTTCAAAAATAATATAAAGTTTGCACTTGACTGGTTTCTGAAACAACCAACCATCACTATTTTAAATTTCACACGAAATATTTTAATTTTATAAGGAACTTCAAAAGTAAAACGACAAATGAACTGAAATAACTATTCGTCATGTAGGCTATTGAAAAATATTCCCATACAATTAGAGCTTGTAAATCTTTAATTTTTATACCCTTCACCTTCGTGAGAAGGATATATATAAGTTTGTCATTCCGTTTGTAATTTCTACATTTTTCATTTCCGACCCTATAAAGTATATATATTCTGGATCCTTATAGATAGCGGAGTCGATTAAGCCATGTCCGTCAGTGTCCGTCTGCCTGTCTGTTGAAATCAATTGTCTGAAGACCCCAGATATCTTCAGGATCCAAATCTTCAATAATTCTGTCAGAAATGCTTTCGAGAAGTTTGCTATTTAAAATCGGTCCATATATAACGGAGATATGAGCAAACAACCGGGACAACCTCGATTTTTGACCTATTTTTGATCTATATCTGGATTATTAAGTCATTAATATAGACAATATGGATATCTAATGATAGATATTTCAAAGTCCATTGCAACGATGTAGATAAGGCTATAGTAAGTTGGACCTACAATGGGTCAAAATCGGGAAAAATATTTTTTTACCCGATTTTTTTTTTCATCAAAAAATTTTTTTGTCATACATTTTTTTACAAAAAAAAAATTAAAAACTAAAAAATTAAAAAATTTCAAAAAAAAAAAATTTTGAAAAACAATTAAAAAAAAATTTAATTTTGTTTACCTAAACATATTTTAAAAAATTTATTTTAAAGTATAATTTGGTGAAGTGTATATAAGATTCGGCAGAGCCGAATATAGCTCTCATACTCGTTTTTTTTAAATTTATTGAGACCTACAACATTTATAAAAAATAATAGATTAGTTCGTAGTATTACGTAGGCAGAAACTCCTTGACTTCTTTCAGCACTAAATACAGATTTCTCGGTTTTGCTTTAAACGATGCATTTACCTTTACAAAACAGTAATCGCCCAATAACTTAATTTTGAATTTTTTGTTACTTGACTGGTTTTTAAAATAAATGATTCAATTAATGTGGATTTCAGCTATCTTTCTAGCTGCAGTACTTTTACATAAAATTTAGTTATCAATATTCCTAAAATATTTAGATTTTTATGATAATTTTTATTGAGTGGATCATTTTCAAATAAGTATTTTCTTTATAAAGAGATATTTTCCTTTTTCAAGCGCCTTATATTCTCATAAATTATACGGCATATGAAAGCTTTTTAGAATGTAGATTATTTTCAAACGGCTATTAAGGAAGTCTAAATATTATACAAAACCTTTGAGTCCCTTTAAATAGAAGACTCTTTTGAAAATCATAAAAATATTAACATTTTAGAAAGCCTTATAAAAAATGTTCAAAGTTTATTATTTATTATAAAATAATCTAGATTATTACTCCTATAGTTATTTGTCCCGAATTGTTCGTTTTTTAAATATCGATTCAAAAAATATATTTTTCCGATTTGCAACATAGATTGACCATACTAATAGGCTATATTATATGTCGATGGAAAGGTCTTTTAAATATCTATCACTTGATATATAAAATGGTTTTGAAAATATAACCAAAAATATTGTCAACTTTGGCGAGGCAGACAAAGAATTTTTATTTTGTTCACAATAGATAGATATCTCCGCTAATGCCAAAATTTTTAAGTGATTAGAAAAGTGTCCCTAGAACCGACTTAATCCTGATTTCTACATGTTTAAAATACTTTTAAAATTTTGGATTTAGAGTTTTTTTTACCATTTGGATTAAACATATTCAATGAATAATAAAATTACACTGAAAGTTATTTTAGTCTAAAGCATATTTTTGGAAATGTGTCAATAATTCGCAATAAATGAGGGAAGTATTGGTTTAATTTCCGTCACTATTCTTTGCCCTTGTGAAATTGTAAACTTTTTCATAATCACAACAACAATATGTATTATACAAATTGCCTTTGTGCAAAAGTTTGCATTTTTGCGAAATTGCAAAAAAGAAATGAAGACTTAAATTCCTTCCAAATTAAAAACATTTTGCGCAAAAGTAAATTTTGTTCATAATTAGCATATTATTAAATTTAAAGGCTGTTCATTTGCTTGCTAGTTTTTTAACTTTTTTTTAAAAAAATATTGGAAAATAGCAGTCATACGAAAACAGATAGACAAACATACCTCTAATAAATTTTGTTTAAAGCATGATAGTTATATTAGTTACGTTTTTATTACATTATTTTTATAAACCATAAAATTATATATAATGATTTAAATTTACTAGCTTCATAATAAAATTAAGCATGCTCTAACGATATTGTTTTTAATTAAAAACTATTTTAATTACATATTTAACATAATTATTAATATAAACAAAAAAAAATAAATAAGAATATCTGGTTTATTAATTTAGCTCATCAATTAAGCCATAAACAACAATCGCCGGGTAGTCAAAATGGTAGAGCTTCCAATTTACGTGTTGTTATACCAACGCCCTCACTTGCTCAAAATATGTCCACCGCAGATGAATTGGCATATGGAGATGTAAGTACTACTCACTCTTTATTTAATAATACAACAATACTAAATATTTATTTTTTTTTTTTTAATTTTTATACATAGCGTCACAATCAAACATCTTTAAATACTCCTGTGATGACATTACAAACACCTATACCAGCGCTACAGGGTTATCCCTTTGTACCACAAGATTTCTCCATGAGCACCTCCGATGTGATGAGTCTGCCCACCTGGAGTACGCATCAGGGTTTGGTACACCAGACGGGGTTAGTATTACAAAATTTCTAATTGTGTTTTGTCTCAGCATATATTGTAATTAAAGTGAATATTTTAGAATATCCCATTTGTCGGTATCAAATAGTACACCACCACCTGCCACCTCACCTGTCAATATTAAAGTCAAATCCGAGCCTCAATCTCCGCCGCGTGATCTCTCTGGTGGCCATCATCAGCAAAACAGCAATGGCTCATCTCACACCAATACAAATGCTGCGAATGGCAACGGCGGCGGCGGCAATAATCACAACAATTTGAGTTCTAATAATCTAAATAATTCACTGTCTATAAGCACGCATGGTTTGGGTGTGGGTGGCGGTGTTATAGCAGGCTCTAGTCCTGGCGGTGCTGGTGGTGGTGGAGGCGGCGGCGGTGGTGGTGGTGCTTCAAATTCTTCCTCGACCTCAAATGGTTCGGCCAATGATCAGGCCACCAATTTAAGTGTTTTAAATCATACCCAGCAACATTTGGTCATGGCTGGTTCAAGACCATCGTCAACGGGCCATTTAACACCGACGCCTGGTATGTAAAATTTCTCTATTTTATGAATATTTTATATAATACATAGAAGTTTTTTTTTGATATTTTTCTTTTACTAATATTTGGATTAAAAAATTTGTTAACTTGAATTTTATTAAACTTAAAACGAAAGATAATTTTATGCTAAGAAAATGATTTGGGTAGTTACAAATATATCGATCCATATACCTAATATTTGGCTAAATTTCCCCAGTCTAAAATCACCAGATTTTTATTAGCTCTGTAATATTTAAGACTTTTCATATTTGCCCAGGCGCGGATCCAAGGTGATGAAAAAGGAAAAAAAAAAATATAAAATAAATTTAACTTTATTTCTCCCCCCCAAATGGTTGTTCTGGATCCGTGCCTGTATTTGCCCCAGAAGAAATATAGGTCCTACGAACTGTTTAGATTTTCAGAACAATATTCAGCCTTATCATGTAAGGCGTAGTCGTTTTACGACAACGACAGTTTCGTACTAGATTAATGAAACAGGTTGAATAATTTCTTTAATCTAGTGCGAAACTGTCGTTGTCGTAAAACGACTACGCCTTACATGATAAGGCTGATTATAAATTTATAGACTAATCTACGTGCAAATCTACCTAATCGATCTGAAACAACATGATTTTCATGTAAATTCATACAATTTATCAAATAAGAAA
Source organism: Calliphora vicina (assembly GCF_958450345.1). Classification (NCBI taxonomy): domain Eukaryota; kingdom Metazoa; phylum Arthropoda; class Insecta; order Diptera; family Calliphoridae; genus Calliphora; species Calliphora vicina. The sequence continues at coordinate 94,886,814 of NC_088784.1, read as the reverse complement.
CAAACATCACTATCAGATTACAACAGAGAAATAATTTGCATTAATTATAACCTTCTCCATTCCGTTTGTAATTTATACAGTTTTCATTTGCGATCTCCATAAAGTATATATGTTCTGGATCCGTCTGTCTGTTGAAATTTACTTTCCGAATCCCAAAATTAGCTTACATACATGATTGATACATCAATTAAGTATCCGTTATAGTCCCGGTTCGGTTGCTATTTAAATTCGGAAAAAACGGTCCACAAATAGCTGAGAAATAAGCAAATAACCACGACTATGCTCGATTTGTCTACCTATTTTTGTTCAATATCTTTGTCTAATGATAGACATTTCAAATACCTTCCTAGTGATGTATATAATGCCATAGAAATTCGGATCTATAATGGGTCAAACCAGGGAAAACTATTGTATTTTTTAACCAAAACATTTCTTCTAGCATAAAATTATCCATAATAAAGCTTTTTTTATTAATGCATGAGCTTTGTTTTTTTTCAAAATTAACCATTTTTTTTTGTAACACAAAATTTAAAATTAACGATTAATTTCTATTAACGCGTTACTTAGGAACAACCATTATGAAAATATTTTCTTCTACTTTATTATACGATATATCTAACATTTAAAATATAAAAAAACAATAACCAATTATTTTCTAGGCCTAGATAAATATGAAGGTTATCCCTATCGGTCACAACTGGGTCAGAATTCTAGATTATGGAATTTTGGTAAATTGGCTTCAACTCTAATATGAAAAATAAAAATAAACCTTAAAATACCTTAAGAAGAACTTTGTATATTGAACATTGTATAATGAATCCATTACGCAGCGAGTATTAGGAATAAAATAACATATGGCAGTATTAATTTATATAAAATCATTATTCATTCCATAATATATTCATTATACATAGTAGATTTACTTATTTATCTTTTATTTCAATTCATTTCACTATTTTACTTCATGACTTTGTTTTTCTGAAATTATTTGTTCAACTTAATACTTTCATTTTCATAAATTTTTATAAAACTTTGTATATTTTTTGGCCAATTTATTATAAATTTAATTTCTTTACTATGATTCCATTTATTTTACATTTTTCATAATTGTATTTTTATTGTACTTTTTCGATTTTCGGAATTTTATAAAATATCACACACAAAATTGACCCAGAGCACAATGATGACCTCTTTGTTTAATAAATATTGTTATGTATTTCCATAATTTGTATTTAAGTATTTCAAATATATCAAATTTAGGGCATAGTTGTCTAAATTCCGAAGCCAGGTAATAGTTATTTTTTATATGGAAAACAAAATATCAAAAATTAGTTTTCAATACTTTTTTCGGAACAAAAAGTCGATTTCACAGAAATGTTGATTGTTCGAACAATCGACTTATAGAACCCTAGTCGATATAGCCATATGCGTCTGTTTGTATGCTGAAATCAACTTTCCGTAGCCCCCAATAGTGACGTTTCGTTTCTATTTAAATTCGGGGAAATCGGGCCACAAATCTCTGAGATATAAGCAAAAAACCAAGACTAGCTCGATTTTTGTTCTATATCTTATGTTATAGGCAATATGGATATCTAATTTCAGAGACTTTTCCAATGAATGGCCGAATTCGATCATTAGCAAAAATCTATAGACGACTGTTCAAAAATGTATAAAAGGCGAAAACTCGATTCGTTATGCAGCAATTTAATTTCGAAGAACGAGTAAAAGTTTTTGGAATTTCACTATTTAAATGATGAAAATAGCTTAAGTTAAGCCATTGATTAAAATATCTTTGTTCCAAATTTAGCTGATTCTAATGCAAAGAAATTTTTTTGGAAGGCCAAATGTTCCGAATTTGAGAAAACTTCACAAAAGGTATTCTGTATCGATGCCAGATATTCTTGAATTAATTTATTACCAAAACTTCAACTCCATCATCAGACGGTAATGATCACGATTTAATAACATTTTTGAAGATTGCCAGCAAATATTTTGTGTTTCATAGAGAAATAATCACACATACGAGTGTTGTTTTTGTTTTCACATAGTTTTTTTTATCTAATACATTCTCACCACTTAGGTTTCTGACAACTGAGTTAGGTCTTTGACAGGAGAATTTTCGATTTATTAGAATATTGAAACCACAGGTTATTACAGATATGAAACAAATGACTGTTCTCAAAAAAGTAATATCTAACCAGTTGTGGTTTGCACAGCGAAAGAAAAAATAAAATATTCAATAGGCAACGAGTGTGGTATATATTTGTCCCTCTTTCCTTTGTTTGTTTTATATTGCCATATTACTGGAACCAGCTGATTCATATCTGTGTAATCTGTGATTGAAACTATCTCAGTATAATGAACGAAATGTTTTTAAAATTTCTCAATATCTAACATTTGTATGCTTTTTCAAATTTATAACTAACCAACCAAACAATTAACAATCTAAATAGCTGAAACAAACTAAACATTCGATTGTTACATTGTATTTTTATTTTCACATATTTTTTTTATATAAACTTTCATTAATTTCGTTCGCAGCGTATGTAATTATGTTTTTTTAATTTTATAAATTAATACTTGCCAATTTACTTATTAATTTTTTTTAATAATCTCCTGGTTTTTAACAATCCCCACTTCAAATTTACTTGAACAAGTCTTGAGTTTAAGAAAAAGAGGAAAATCTTTCCAATCTCATCTACAAACTCAAAACTTGCGCCAGTAAACTTGACTTGTGTGAACCAGCTTAATAATTGCATCCCCGTTGAAACATCTTTAAAAAAAAAAATTGCAAAACTATAACCAAAAGTTCAATATAAAAAGAATCTCAAGAGTATTTTAAAAAACAACTAATTTTTTTGTAATTAGATTTCATTTTTATTAATACAGGTTCTGTGACGCCAAGTAATGTACCCTCGCCCGATATGCGTTTAAATGACATACAGAAAGCGGTTAATCAGCAGCAACAACAACAACAGCAGCAGCAACAACATCAGCAACAGCAGCAGCAGCAACAACAACAGCAAATGAATGACTATGATAGTCCCAATCAGGCACATAAACGTCCCAGAATATCGGGCGGCTGGACAACATAGCCAAATGAAAATAGTAATAATAACAAAAACATAGTAGACAATTATCATCCCCATCAGCAGTCACAACAGCAACAATTTCATAATAATAATAACAATAACAGCAGCAACAACATTAATAGCAGTACTAGTAGAAATAATCATAATAATAACAACAACAACATAAGTACCAGTAATAGTAACAACATCACAACTAGACATCCGTCACAATTTAGTCAATATCAACTGCAATTGCCATCAACTACTACTAATAAATCACAGCAATCAAATTCCAATACGACAGCAAATAATCAGCAACATGTTGCAGTTCATAACTATATGAGTACAGCTGCCAATAATGCTAGTTTCAGCAGCAGCAGCAGCAATAATAATACGTCACGCCACAATATAAAACAATTTATGCAAAACCACCTGAATTTAAATAACACCCACCAAACTCTACAACAACCACATACATCCACACAAGGTAAAAATTGTTCAAACTTTTTAACATCTACCACTGCTGCCTCAGCAGCAGCTGCAACAGCTCTAGCAGCAGGTGGAGTTGGTGCTCTACCAGCCTCTGCAAGTGCAGCATCAACGAGTGGTGGTAATGCTATTGGTATGGACACCATGTTTATGTATCAGCAACAATTGAAACAATTTTAAAAATCTACAATACAACAAAACCACAATAATTAAGTAATTACACAACAAGAAAACAAACAATATTAAAAACAAAATAGTATACATATATTTAAAACAAAAAACCAACCCTACCCTACACACAACAATAACAAAAAGTCATATAATGTTTTAAGTTATTTTTTTTTTCATATATAAATATTTTTAACAGAAACTGTTAAATTGAATTTTAAACTACACTGGTCATCAAATGTAATGAATATTGGTTACAAATAAGTAAATTTAATTAAATCCTAAATATAATATTTTTTTTTATTAGTAAAAGATTTTTACTAAATTTGATTTGTTATAAAATTTGTCTTTAATTTTAGCGTAATTTTTTAATTATTATTAAAGTTTTTTAAAAAAATGTTTTCATTCTATTTGGATTTTTTAATTATTATATAAAATTTATTATTTAAAAATAAATGCTTGCATTGAAATTTGTAAATAATTAAACAAATTTTGACAGTTTGTCATACTGTTATTATAAAATTAAAATTTTCATTATTATTTCTAATATCTGTACATACCCAATAAGCATTTTTACTGGAATTCAAGTTGAAAGCAAGTGTAGTTCAAGCCTTGATTCTAGTGTCAAGCAATTGAATTATAATTGTATTACTCCTTATATCAATAGCATTTTCCAGTAAAAAGGAAACATAAATTCAAGCCAAATTTTTTCAAATTCAAGTTAAATTCCAACAAAAGGTTCAAGAGCTTGAATTTTTGGGGCTTTGGTGCTTTTTGGGTAGTTCTAAAACTAGTCAAATCAAATTAACTATACATAAATTCTTTAATAACTCAATTAAATTAGTGGAAATCTCGAATCGAAACAATTTAATTTCGATGAGCGAGTGAAAGACGTGAAATTATTTAAATTATGAAAGTTAAGCCATTGATTTTAAGATCTTTGTTCCAAACTTTGCAGATTCCAATGCAAAGAAATTAGTTTGAAGGCCAAATATTCCGAATTTGTGGAATCTTCACGAAATGTATTCTGATTTACATCCAAAATTGTTTGATAAGTGGTATTGTTCTAGTTTGGCATTATTAACAATGATTTTTGTTTGAAATTGACACCTATGGAATTAGTTCTACCAAAGCCACTATTTCTTCTTTAGAACTATTCAATTACTAGTTATTTAATCAATGATTATTGCTTACAATTGTCAGCCTTGGGACTAAATCTACGCAAGTATTAAGGGTTTTGTTTATAACGGTCCAGGAACTAGTTCTCCCATCAGTGTTTTTCATTCGAGATTGTCACGTTTGTAACTCCTTCTTATAACGGTTCTTACACTAGTTCTCCCATCAATCTTACATTTGATTGTAAAAAAATTAAAAAATTAAACAAATTTTGTTTTAAATGTTTAATTATTTATATATAAATATTATTATATATCTGTACATAGTTCTAAAACTAATTAAAATTGGTTCACTTAAAATTTTTTATAAACACAATTAAAATGTCCTAATTTTTGTTCAGAAAAAAATACATAATCTAAAGTTTTCCTTTATAAAAGTTTTGGTTTCCGTAGTCGGATATATTTTTACCGAGTCGAATATTCAGTCGGACTCTAGTATTTAGCCACATTCGAAAGAACCTTTATTATCAAAACCAAATTAAATATATTCTCTTAAAAATGCCATCAAAGCATTCAGCACGAATGAATTCATTGTCGTAATTCATTAGTACTGCAAATGTATTGACTTTATTTCTTTAGGAATTCATTCTTTATTTTTAGGGTTAATCAACTCTTTTTATAACAGTTATTGAACTAGTTCTTGCATCATTATATGCTATGTTGGTATGTAGCTACTAACTTGAGTGCTTTTGTTTATAATTGTCAAATATGGAATAAGTTCTACAAAAACTTGAAATTGTCAGTTCTAGGGAAGCGTTTAGGCTGAATTTTTTGAACTAGTTCTGCCATCAATGTTTTGCATTCGAAATGGCCTCCCTTGGATCACCTTTTTATAACGGTTCTTGGACTAGTTCCTTCATCAGTGTTTTTTATTTGAAATAGACATGCTTGGAACTAGTATCTTGATTCAGTTAAGGAACCTTTTTTGATAATTCAATTTGATATTGAAGACCTAAATTTATCGGGAAAAAATGCAATAATCGAAAGGTTAACATCTTATATAAAAACGTGTGGTCTATACGTTTTTGTGGTACACTTTTAAGTATGGTTTAAAATGTTTTTTTCTCTAGATATGCACAATATAAAAAATATTTCAAAATACTTTTCATAAAAGTGGTAAAAAGCATTTTAAATATAATGTAAATATACAATTATATGCAACATTTTTAGGATACTCGAACATTTCAGACTTTACACCACAAATGTTAGAAACAAAATCAGGAATCCTATGGAATACAACATTAAGTAGCACGGATTTTAAGGATTTAACCCAAGTAAAAAGTAACTAATCATAAAAAGTATTAGAATCAGACAGCACTAATTTGAACTAGTTCTAGAACTAAAGATTTTAGAACCAGTTCTAAAAACTTTCCTAATTAAAGTCAATAATTATTTGATTATTAAAAAAATATATTAATTTTGTGCAATAAATACTTTTCCATTTAGTTATTTAAATTTCATTTGTTTTAAATTTTCGCAAAATTATGATTTTGAAAAATAATTTTTATTAAAATGTTGAACATTTCGGTGCGTAACTTATAACAACTAAGAAAACTATCAAAAAATATTATGAAATCTAAACACTGTTGACCAGTGTAGTTTGAGACACAATTTAATTTTAAAACATGCATAATACAGTGTCATACATACAACTTAGAAATAAATACAAATAAAACAATTTTATAAAAGCCACATTACTAATATTTAAGTTTACAGTTAGAAAAATACAAAAAAAAAAAATAAAAAATTAACCCTGGTTATTATTCATAATGAAATTTTAATTTTATCAAAATAAAAATTTCGTTAGGAATATGAACTTAATGGCCTGTTTCTGAAATCTAGTTTTAACTCTGCAAATGTAAGAGTATGTAGAAAAATGTAAACTCAGTCGAACGAAAGTTTTCGATATAGAGGAAGGAATCTAATTTCTGTCGATTTTGTCTGATTAACTTTCGTTCCCTTAGCTTTTCTTTTGAGATCAAGAAACAGGCCTTAAATTTATAAATAAAATAATTAAATTTATTAAAATGAAAGTCACATACAATGGAAGGTAAACAAAACATGCTCTTACACAAAGTAAAATGAGCAACAAAGAAATTCTTAAGAGATTCTTAAACAATGACTTTAACCTTTCCATTGTTAGTTTTACGATAATTTAAACCTACAATTAAGTTTATTTTTTTTTAGCAAACACAAAATATTTTCTTTAAAAGAAACTTATTATTTTGTAGTTAATAATACAATACAATAAAAAAAGAAAACAATTTAAAATACATATAAATAACATTTTAACAAACCTGTAAATATAGATATTTTAAAAACCAACAAAAACTTATCATAAAATAAGTAAATTTTAAATAAAATACGTAAATTTAAACCAACAAAAAACAAATAGTCATCATCTAAATAATACAAAAACAAAAAATAATTAAGAAAACTAAGTGACATTTTAAAAATAAAAAAAATAACTTAAGAAACAATAATAAAAAATTGTACCAGACAGATCAACATAAAAACAAAAAAAAGCTCTTTAAGAGTTTTAAAATAATGTTGAAATTATGAATCATATAATTAAGTTTATATAAAAATAATTAAAAATTTTGTGCAATTTTTTAAAAGGCAATAATTTATTTTTATTTTCTTTAATTTTTTATTTGTTTCTATTACTTTAATTTAAACATTATTATTATTATTTTTGTATGAAATCATTTAACTCATAACAATGTTTTCATTATTGATAAAATACTATAATTTTTTTTTATATAAATTTAACTATAAATTAATTATCATATTTTTTAAGTTTGTTTTATTTTCTTTAATAAAATTATATTGCTCTAAAGTCATTAATTTTAATTATTTTATGTTTTTTTTACATCTCAAGACTTGGTTTTTTTGTTTATAATAATTTCAAATTATTATAATTTTATTAAAAAATAATTATTTTTTTATGTTTAAGGACTTTAGGTAAAAAATCAAGTGTCAAAAAAAATACTTTAAAATGTAATTAGTTTTTGTTATTTTCCTTAAGTTATAAATTAAATTTTAGTTGTCAATTTTTTTTAATTTTTAGTTTGAGAAAAAAAAATTATGATTTTTTAATAAATAATTTTTATTAGAAAAAAAAAAGATTTTGAGTTTTATTTAAATTGTTAATTTTTTAACATTTTTAATTTATTTTATTTTAAAGGTTGTATATAGTGTAAATATGTATTAGAAAAATACATACATACATAAATATAATGTAAATTATCATCATACTTTCATTAACATAATGTTCGACTGTGTTAAAAATTAAAAATTGTATAAGAAAGTTAGTTTGTGGTGGAAATTGTTATGTTTTAAATTCAAATTCCAGGCTCTAATTTATGTTTATAAATCATTAAACTCGCACTCTAAGGTGAGTTATATTTTTTATTTTTTTAATGTCAACAATCTCTGCCATGATAATTCCGATAATCAAGGCACTTTAATAGTTTCAAAAGCTTAGAAGACCTGATTGTTATTGGCTTCTGTCAAACGTTTTTTAATCCAAATTGTTGGCAGTGATGCCCCAAAAGATAGCGTTTTTGAGATATCCTTTATTTAAGGATATTCCTGGGGGATTTTTGTGTAATTCGATTCGAGAAACCCCATGTTTTGATGAAAAACGGATTTCTAGAAATATCTTTAAAACCTCGATTCATTAGGTGTAATATGAGATCAAACAAGTAAGAGAGCTATATTCGGCTGTGCCGAATCTTATATACCCTTCACCAAATTATACTTCAAAATAAAAATTTAAATATTTTTAGGTGAACAAATTTTTTTTTAATTTTTTGGAAAAAAAATTTTCCATTTGTTTTTTTTAAATTTAATTTTTTTTTTTTTTAAATTTAAATTTTTTTTTTTTAAATTTAAATTTTTTTTTAAATTTTAAAACATTTAGTCAGATTTTATAATTTTTCTACCCTTCACCTTCGTGAGAAGGGTATATATAAGTTTGTCATTCCGTTTGTAATTTCTACATTTCCGACCCTATAAAGTATATATATTCTGGATCCTTATAGATAGCGGAGTCGATTAAGCCATGTCCGTATGTCTGTCTGTTGAAATCAATTTTCTGAAGACCCCTGATATCTTCCGGATCCAAATCTTCAATAATTCTGTCAGACATGCTTTAGAGAAGTTTGCTATTTAAAATCAGCAAAATCGGTCCACAAATGGCTGAGATTTAAGCAAAAAAACCACCAAAATTTGTTTATTAAAATGTTTTTACCTAAACCTCGATTGCTAAGTCATATACATTGACAATGTGGATATCTAAATAATGGAATTTCAATAACATTTCCAACCGAATTTGTTGCAAATCGAATTATTCAGTATTTCGAATTTTTCTGCTGTGGCTGACATATTTCAATTTGAATGACAAAAATTCGGCACAGCCGAATGTAGCATTCTTACTTTTTTTTATAATTAGGAATTAAAGTGATATTTCGACCGACCTATATATACATAAATAAATTGATTTTTTTCAGAACCGAATCTATTATTATTCAGCCCAATCTCCAACAAGCCGAAACTTTTTAATTTTAATCGATTGATAGATTTTAGGATTTTCATTTCATTATAAAAAAATAAAATAATTTGTGGTGTTAAACAAGGTTAGGTTAAGAAGTGTTGTGTACAAAATGTGTACACATCCACTAGGGTGATTCCCTACGAGAAGGATAAAAATAGTGAGAGAAAATACAATAAGAATAGGTATGAAAGAGAAGTTTTTAAGTCACCTGATTCGCCTAGTGAAACATAGAATCAGACATATACACCCCTATCGCGAATCAATATTTCACATGAAATATGTTCCCATTTCCCATTTTTCGTTCATAAACTTTGTTCATGTGAAAAAATTCCCCATGTTGTGAAATTTTTAGATGGAATTTTGTAAACAATAAACAGCTGTTACAAACAAAATCAACTATTGTGAATCAAAAGTTTAGGGGAATATCACGATAGCAATTTTCCCTTCGAGGGAAATGGATATTTCATGGGAACATAAATTTCACATGTTTTTCACGATAGGGGTGATAATACCATGTCGTTGCAGCATAGAGTACTGACAGATCAATATCAATCTTCACGATAGCCATACCGCACATCGTATAAAAATTGGGAGTGCTATTGTCCTATTAACTACCACTTTTCGAACAGTGACCCGAAATCACTCCACAACTGCCCTTATCTAACCTTAAGAACCATCTGCTCTGCCTAGCTTAGCGCATATGGGCATTGTAACTATACAGTCCGTTCTGTTACCTCTCAGAGAGATATCTGAGAACTTTGAATATCTGGAACTTTGAACCACTGTTTATTTTAGACTATTTTCCCCATTTCGGCTAATTACCTATCAAAATTAACCCAAAATTATTATTTTGGGTTAATTTTATATACATACTAGCTTGACCCGGTGCGCTTCGCTACCCCTGTCGTAGTAAAATAAAAAACATATAGCCTATTGACGCTTCCCAGTAAGGATCTATCCACGTTCCAAATTTCAATAAAATCGGTTCAGCCGTTAGGCGTGATGCTCAAACAAATAAACAAACCAACAAACAAACTTACAGACATTTATATATTTATATAGATTTATTTTGGACATTTTTGTTACTCCCAAGATTTTTCATCATCTGAAAACCAAGTGCTGAAATTTGAGCAAAATCGGATAACTTTCAGATGTAGCACATTTTATTTGAAGGTTCGACGTGACAATGACATACAGAATAGGGGTGATTAAATATTCAAACAGTAACTTTCTCATACATTCAAAATAAAATAGAAAAACTTTAAATTAAAAAATATTTTTAAAATATTCAAGTCGAGCATTATCATTGTAAATTCCATTTATTACTCATCGAATAAAACATACACACATGGTTTCTTGTAAATGACTGCACTTACATATTAAGGAATTCATTCAATTAAATGTTAAATGTTCCTTCCACCTCAAAAAGAAAAAAACAAAATAAATTTAAATACTATTTTCAGTTAACCCCTTTAAGTTTTAATATGATTTGCATTCAAATTTCCAAATTTCACAATTAGTTGTAACAAACTACGGTTACTAAATCGTAAGAACTCAAATAAAAACTAAAATTAAGAATTTATTTGGAACTAAATTCTCACTATTTCCACTAGAAGTAAAAAAAGGAAGAAATATTAACTCGAATTTAAAAAAGATTATAACATTAAGATAAGTAAGTATGTATTGGAAAAGTTAGTGTCTACAAAAGAAATTTCCTAAAAATAAAATTTATTAAAATTAAAACAAAACACTACGTTAAGAACTACGTTACGTAGTTTATGGTTAAATTAAACCTCATAAAAGTATACGATTCAAATGAGTTTCTTAACGATTTAGAGCTGTAATTTATTTTATTATGTTTTGTATATATTATTAATCTTTAAATTTAAATTTGTTTTTAATAAAAAAAAACAAAACAAACTCCACTTTGTAGATGCCTTAAAAACAGTGCCTCTTTTTATATAAACAAAACAAACAACACAAATTATAATTATAAATGTAAACAGAAACAAATTCCTAAAAATATTTAAAAAAAAGATATATAAAAAATTAAACATAGAAAGGTATAAGAAGAAAACAAAAATGAATTAATAATTTAATGAAATTTCAAAACAGGTGGTTAAAGTTTTAAGTTTACTATATATTTAAACAAAAAGAAATCAATAAGCAGGAAACATAACTGGCTTTAAAAAACCCCCAAGACAAAAATAATTGGAATGTACAAATTAACAAATAAAAAATTAAAAGCTGTGGAAAACAAAAAATATTCAAAAACATTTTTTAAAAGAAAATTTAATGAAGTATAAAAAATACAGGCTGTTATAAACAAAATGGAACTTGAAGAAATAAAAAAAACGTAATTTAATAGATAAAAAAATATATTTATAAATTGAAAGAAACAAATAATATGATTGAGACAACTTAATAGAAAATAATGTTTTAAATAGATAAATTGAACGTATATAAAATGAAGAAAATTTACAATAAAATACATTTAGGCCAGTTAAACATAAAATTGTATTAAACAAAATTGTTATATCAAGAATTGGATAATTTATTGCATTAATTTTCTGGCTGGTTTAAGTATTTTTATATTTATATATGTATATTCTAGATCGTTATAGATAATGCAGTCAATATAGCCGATGCGAAGCCCCCAAATATCTTGCATACATCATTGATTGATACATCAATATATTCGCTATAGTCCCGGTTTGTTTTCTATTTAAATTCGGGAAAATCGGCCCACAAATGTCTGAGAAATAAGCAAAAAACCACGACAACGATTTTTTATCTATAATCGGTCCGAGTTTCGATGGTCGCTGGAAAGGTCTTTAAAAATTTATCATCAGATATCAATATTTATTAAAAGTAGGGTCACACATGGCAAATATTTTCCCAAAAAAAAAGAGTAACCACTTTTTTTTAGCACAAATTTGTTAGAAGTTGTTTACTCTTACAAGTGTTTTATAAGATCATACAGCATCAAATAAAATAAAACGAAATATTTGTTTTGAAAAAGGTGTTTTTGAAATAAATAAAAGAATTAAAATCAGAGATCGAAAATAACTTGTCCATATACCAAAAAACCCAAACTGTGATTTATATTTTTGTGATAAAAATAAATCACTTAAAATAACAGTTATAAAATGATTTTTACTTAAATGGTTTGGCGTGAGATAAACAATTCATTTGTTCTTGTTCTTAATAACTGTCACTTTCTCTTTTATTTACATACAATAACATATTATTAGTAATTTTTAACAAATTATGGAAATAATATAATAAATATGAAGTAATGAAGTCTGAGTAAGTAGTTATTTGATAAATTTTATATATTTAAGCGTTGATTTGCATCAAATGCATTTTTGCAATTTATTTTTCATGTTCGCAAATAAAAGTCACAAGCTGCTGACCTTTACGAAAAAAATAAATTATAAATCACTCATCCAGATTATTTGTGTTTGTTTCTTTTCTGTTGGGGTTGAGCCAAACCTAAAATGTTCTCGAATAAATCACTCTCTCAGTGATATATCACAAAAAATTATTTTTAAATGTTATTTTCGGTCTCTGATTAAAATATATATTATTTAGTGGTTACGTCTTTTTGCCATGTGTGACCCTACCTTTAATAAATATTGATATCTAATGATAGGCATTTCAAAGAACTTTCCAACGACGTATATAACATTTTTGTTCACCAAAAATCTTTTTGACCAAACATTTTTTTCACATAAATATTTTTTCAATCCAATTTAAAATCAAGTAGAGAGCAACATTCGGCTGTGCCGAATCTTATATACCCTTCACCAAATTATATTTTAAACTAAATTTTTTAGGTAAACAAAATTTTTTTTCAATTTTTTTTTCGAAATTGTTTTTTAATTTTTTTTAAAAACTTTTTTTCCATTTTTTTTAAAAAAATTTTTTTAAAAAAGTTTTTCCAATTTTTTTTATTTTTTAAAAAAAATTTGTTTAATGAAAAAAAATTCCATTTTAAAAATATTTTTCCCGATTTTGACGCATTGTAGGTCCAAAAAAAAAGATACATCGTTGCAATGCACTTTGAAATATCTATCATTAGATAACCATATAGATCAAAAACCGAGGTCGCCCCGGTTTTTCCTTATATCGCCATTTGTGGGCCGATTTTTTTTGTCGGAAGAATTCCCGATATATTGATGTATGAATCATGTATGTAAGTTATTTGGGGGCTACGGAAAATTGATTTCAACATACAGACGGACAGACGGACATGGCTATATCGACTTCGCTATCTATAATGATACCGAATATATTTACTTTGTGGGGTCGCGAATGAAAAATGTAGAAATTACAAACGGAATGATAAACTCATGGTGAAGGGTATTCAAATTATTTAAATTTAAAAAAAAAATGTTCACCAAATTTTTTTATCATTATCTTAAAGTATACTTTGGTGAAGAGCTTATAAGATTCTACACAGCTGAAATGCATAAAATTTTATAACCAAATATTTTGTTTAATACAATTAAAACTTTTATTTGAGCCAAACGAAAATTATTCAATATAGACATACAACAATAAAGCTAAAACAAAAAAAAAACAATTGTTGCCATGATCCAAATATATAAAAAAAACACATTAATGAATGTTGCCAATCCACACAACAAAATCCTCCCAAAATATATAAATAAATTGTTAAAAATTAAGAAAATTTAAAAAAAATGTTAAGAAATTAAAAAAAAAATAAATATATATTCATAATAAATGTTAAATGTTTGTTAAAAATATCCATATTAAAAATATATATAATAAATGTGTTTAAGTTTGATCAATTAATAAAAAAAAACAAAAACAAAAAAAGTAAATATGAAAATAAAAAAAAAATAACTTATAATTTCCTTTAATAACAAGAAGTAAGTCTAATCTTAAAAAGAAAAGATTTGCCGTAAATCGGTCACGGGGACCAGCATGAATATTTGAAAAAACATTCAAGTAAAATAACTGTGTTTTAATTTAAAACAAAATAAATCTAAAATAATTAATTAAATATTAAATATAAAACTAATTAAATAAATTTTAATCTAATCTACACTAAATAATTCATAGATAGATTTAAAATATACAACATAAAATATTTGTAAAAATTAAAAACAAATAATAATAAATATACATATAAATAAATATATTATTCTATGTATACAAAATAAATAAAATATTTATTAAGAAATTTTTAAAACAAAAAAATTTACATACAAAAAATATTATAAAAAAAAGGGAATATTTTCACATTTTGCACAATTCATAATAGAGATTTAAAAAACTCAAGAGTTATCACTACATAGTGTTTAAGATTCATTTGTAAAAAATTTTAAAGAAATCATTTATTTTTTTTTTTATTTTAAAAATATTTTATGTTACAAAACATATTTAAGGTGATTTGCAATATAAAATTGTATGTACTTAGAATTTTTAACTGAATTTTAATTAAACTATAAAGTTGCGTAAACCTAACCCCCAGAAATTTCAAAACCATTTAATATTTTCTAGTCTATTATTCATACGGTATTACTATAGAGCATCGGTTCTTAAATGGGGATCCATGGCCCTCTAGGGCTCCGTATAAACATTACATTCCGTGAGGAGCTCAGAAAAATATTAAGCTTGAACATTGTATTCTTTATTTTCCAATTTTAATTAGACAAACAATCGTTTTTTATTACTAAATTTTGATTTATAATCTTTGACTTGATTTATTAAATTATTTCGAAATCCTTTTATTAAGTTTATTGATGAAATACTTGATATATTCCAAGAAGAAATAATTGAAATTAATTGTAACTCGCATGCATATAAACAAAAACAATTTTTTAAAATTTTGTTTTTCCACATAAATATCACGTTGGGGCCGATATCAATTAGGGCCGATATTTTTTTCTCAATTTCAATTATATATTTTCTCAATATTAATTTCAATTTATGAATTTCAATTTGTTTTTCTCTATATTTACTTGCCTTTCTAAATTACAATTACTATTTTCTCAATATTAAATTGGATTTTTCATTTTCAATTTGTATTTTCTCAAAATTAAATTCTGAATTTCTATTGGGTTTATGACTTAAAAATGCGGGATTGTCATTTATTCTCACTTGAACATTATAGTGTAAACAAGAAAGTTTTTTTTTTGCTTTGAATTTTCTACCAACAAAGCGTCATATGGGGGAAGTTATGCTTTACTTCTTAAATTTGGAAAAAACTCCCGCTGAAACACACCGATTGCTCAACAAAGCATCGATTTCAAAGTGCGAATGATGGTTTGTGCGGTTTAGAAGAGGTGATTTTCACACGGAAAACAAAGATCGTCCAAGCCAGCCAAAAAGTTTGAAGACCAAGAATTGGAGGCATTACTCCCTGAAGATTGTTGTCAAACTCAACAATAGCTTGCAAAATCATTGAGAGTTCCTCAATCAGGAATTTAAAACGTTTGCAAGCTGCAGGATTCATCCAAAACCAATGAAATTGGGTGCCATACGAATTGAAGCCGAAAGAAATTGAAACGCAAATACAAATTTTAAATATTTTTAGGTAAACAAAATAAAATTTTTTTTTTCAAAATTTAAAATTTTTTTTTTTAATTTTTTTCAATTTTTTTTTTTAATTTATAGTGAAAAAAATTTTCCCGCTTTTGACTCATTTTAGGTCCAAATTACTATAGCCTTATATACATTGTTGGACTTTGAAATATCTATCATTAGATATCCATATTGTCTACATTAATGACTTAGTAATCCAGATATAGAGCAAAAATAGTCCAAAATCGGCCATTTTCTACGGAAAGTTGATTTCGAAATACAGATGGACAGACGGACATGGCTATATCGACTTCGCTATCTATAACGATCCAGAATATATATACTTTGTGGGGTCGCAAATATAAAAATTTAGAAATTACAAACTTATATATACCCTTGCCACTTATGGTGAAGGGTATAATTAAGAAGTTCTCAAATCAAGTAGACTTATTTTGTACGCTCTCAACTTATTGACTTTAAAAATAATAATTCTTAAAATGTTCACTATTTTATATTGTTCATTTATATTTCACCTTAAATATTTGTAATTATGTATTTGATAATAATAAAAAAGGACAGTAATTTTTCATTAAGTATTTGTTTATCTAAGATAATAATTGTAAATTTCTCTCATTGTTTTTATGTGTTAAATACATGCATACAGTATATTTAAATGTTTGTTGGGATTAAATTAAAAGTATATTTAAAAAATTAATAATAATGAAGAAAAAACAAAATCATTAATAATATGCACAATTAATAGTTGTTTTTTAAACAGAAACAGTAATTTAATATTATTGATAATAAAAATTTAAGATTTTATGTAAGAAAACATTTTAATTGTTGACAGCACTGAATTTAAAAAAAAAAATTATGAAATGAAATGATATTCAATTTTAATTATAAGTTTTATGTATTAAAAAAAAGATTTGAAGTAAAAAAAAACAAACTAAAACCAATAAAAATATAATGATTGTATTAAATGAAAAAAATCAGAGGAAAAGAAACAAATTGTTTATTATTTAAAATGGTAAAAATAATTTTTTTTCATCTTAAAGTATAATTTGGTAAAGGGTATGTAAAATTCGGCACTGCCGAATATAGCACTATTACTTGTACTTTTACGTTATTAATAAATCAATGAAAAAAGAAATTTAATCTAAATACATAATTCAATCATTTATTTAAATATTAACATTTGGACTTACAAAAATCGTGTGTAACAACATTTTTTTCAAACAATAATTTTCAAAAAAAAAATCTCAGGATAAATCGAAATGCAACAGTTAATTTCTTTATATAAAAAATTTAAAGCTTTTATAAAGCTATTATATTAATAGTTATGGATTCCATAAATTTACAATTTACATGCCATTGTAAGCTGGGCCGCCGCCACCTTCGGGTACAACCCAATTAATGTTTTGTTGAGGATCTTTAATATCACAGGTCTTGCAATGAATGCAATTTTGGGCATTGATTTGCAATTTCATATTGCCACCCTCCTCGTTGGGTACATATTCATAAACACCGGCGGGACAGAAACGTTGTTCGGGGCCCTCGTACAGAGCCAAATTGTGATCAACTGGCACACGATCATTTTTCAAGGTTAAATGGGCAGGTTGGTCACCTTCATGATTTGTGCCGGTTAAAGCTACAGAAGACAACAAATCGAATGAGATTTTGTTATCGGGTTTGGGATAAACAATTTGTTGACATTGATTGGCAGGTTTAAGAGTTTTATTATCGGGTGGACCATGTTTAAGAGTCCAAGGCTCACGACCACCCATGAAAATGGAGAAACCACTTAACAGAAGGCCACCATACATTCCCAAGGGATTATGGAAACTGGGACGTACATTACGTACACTGTTCAAATCCTTCCAGATAAAAGAGTTTTGGATTCTAAAAAGGGATAACAAATTTAATATATTTTTTGTAAAAAAATTCTGATATCTAAAACTCACTTGTCTGGATAAGATTTGGGAGTAAAACCAGCAGTCTCTTGAGCCTCTCCCATAATAGATTCAAAGGCACTTTCGGCAGCCAACATACCTAAACAGACATTAGTTATTAAATTTATATACATAAGTACAAAATATTTACTACTTACCACTCTTCATGGCATAATGGGAACCCTTAATTCTGGGCACATTTAAGAAACCAGCACTGCAGCCTATCAAACAACCTCCAGGGAATGTCAATTTACTGGGCAAACTCTGTAGGCCACCCTCGTTAATGGCACGAGCACCATAGGCAATACGTGTAGCTCCCTCAAAGGTGTCTCTTACTTTGGGATGAGTCTTGAAACGTTGGAACTCTTGGAAGGGACTAATCCAAGGATTTTGATAATCCAAACCTACAACAAAACCTACAGCTATCGTAGGTGTAGGTTCGTTTAAATGATACAAAAAGGAACCACCATATGTAAACTTATCCAAGGGCCAACCAATAGTGTGTTCAACCAAACCGGGTCTATAAAGACATAGCTATATTTGTAAGTACCTGTGTATAATTTAAACTTTTTTCAATTAGCAAACACTTACTGATGCTTCTCTGGTTGAATTTCCCAAATTTCCTTTAAACCAATGCCATAAGTCTGTGGCAAACTGCCCTCATTCATATTAAATTGATTCATAATCTGCTTGCTCAAATGGCCACGGCAACCCTCAGCAAAAATGGTAGTCTTAGCATGCAATTCCATGCCACGGGCAAAGGTGTCCTTGGGTGAACCATCCTTAGCAATACCCACATCATTCGTAGCAATGCCCTTAACACTGCCATCTTCATGGAAAAGTACTTCAGAGGCAGCACAACCAGGATAGATTTCAACACCCAAAGCCTCAGCCTGTTCGCCCAACCACTTGACTAAATGGCCCAAACGTACAACATAGTTACCATGATTATCCATAGGCCATCCCTTGAAAACGGGTATAGGAATACGTCCAGTTTGAGTCAGCAACGAAAAGGTATCCTTAGACACGGGCGTATTAAGAGGAGCACCCAATTCTTTCCAATCGGGAATAAGTTCATCCAAAGAAATGGGATCAATGACAGCACCAGACAAAATATGACCACCAACTTCAGCGGATTTTTCCACAACACAAACACGAATTTCTTTTTCCTGTTCAGCGGCCAATTGTTTGGCTCTAATGGCGGCAGACATGCCAGCAGGGCCACCACCAACAATGACAATATCTACCTCATCTACGTAACGTTCCATATCGACTTCTGCAAATTGTTTTTGATTCAAAATATAGTAGTTATGAGTATAGAAAACTTTAATTTATTAAAACAAATGTAAATCACCTTTCCATCTTTCGTCTTTATCTCGGGGCACAACAGTATAATGTGTGGTTATTTTGGGATATTTAGCGGCATCAGAGACGTAACGAGAGGCTAGTGGTCTTATGAGTTTATTAACTAAAATGAGTAAACCATTATATAATTAATAACTTGGAGCGCGAATTAATGTTAATGGCTTAAATTTATAGCGTTCTTTTTTTTTGAATAGGCACAAATTCTGATTTTTTTAATGAAATTAATCACTATTTTAATGAATTTTTACATTTTAAACACATGCAATTTGAAAGATGAAAATCAAATGAAAGAGTTTTGTATGATTTTAGTTGATATTAAACTTAGAAATATTTATCTTAGAACTATAATGCGACGAAACGGAAAATTTCGATAAAAAAAATGAATTTTTACACTTCTGAATTCGATAATGTTTGGTATATATGTTTTCCATGGTCAAACAGAATTTGAAATTCACTAGAATTACCAAATTCGCTTTAGTTTGGTTTTTATAAAGGTTTAAAGTTCCCTTCACCAGCTGACATATAAGGAAAAAAACCAGGACAACCTCGATTTTTGGCCTATTTTTGATTAGTCATCAATATAGCCAATATGGTTATCCAATAATAGATATTTCAAAGACCTTTGAAATAGCGTCTATAAAGCCAAAATAAGTCGGACCTACAATGGGTCAAAATCGGGAAAAAAAATTTTAAACCGAATTTTTTTTTCATCGTAAATTTATTTTTACTAATAAATTTAAAAAAAATTTTAACAAAATGTTTAAAAGAATTTCAAAAAATATTTTGAAGAAAATTTTTTTTAAATTTAAAAAAAATATAAATTTAAAAGAATTTCCAAAAAAAATTTTATAAAAAATTATTTTGAATTTTTTTTAATTAAAAAAAAAATTATATCTTCCTTTTTCTAAAAATTTTCCATAGAATATTTGAAAAAATCTATGTATTTTTGAGAACGGTTTAAGTTTTATTTAACTAAATACAAGTATGTTTTTGGCATACTCTTTAAAGGGTCTTCCAATAGGGACTTCCGAATTTTGACAGTGTACAACGGCTGTGAATTGGCTGTCCATTATTCAGTTTATTTTGCCAAATCACCACGTGTTCTGTTCGGGCAACATTACGCGCGATTCACACATTTTACGATGAGACCCATTTCTGGTTGAATGGGTACGTCATCAAACAAAATATGTAGTAGAATTTGGGACGATACCCATCCACATAAGATCCAAGTGGACGCTCACTACATGTGGATTATGGGTTGGCGGCGTCATTGTTTTATATTTCTTTGAGAACGATACTCATATTAATATTAAGTTTAAGCTATAATTTGTATATCTTTCAACTACTAGTTTCATCAATGTGTTGGTAAATAACAATTATGAAAAATTTAATGATAAAGTGGTGAAAGTTTTTTTTCCTAATATTATTCACAGACGTTTTTAAACTGATTACAATTATCATACAGTACAAAATACAAATGCTGATACAATTACGTTTTTATTATCAAAAAAATGTATTATAAATAAACAAAAGAACAATCTAAATAAACATATTTGCCATTGATATGATATTAGAATTGTAATTAATTATATGTAAAATACCAGATATGTATAGTTATAGTTCGGAAAACTTTCTTCATGTCAAGTTATTATTCAACATTACACCTACAATAGCGATAATCAAAAATCAATGCGAAATGGTAGGAGGCTATCAACAAAACATAATTTTATTATTGTATAACATCCAAACCAAAAGAGAGCAATAATTTTCTATTGGTAGCTCAGAATGTTCCAAGTGTATTTCAGAATTTTTTAATTGTAACAATTGAAAAATTCCGAAATACATACTAATGAAAGTTTCTGAAATACTATTAGAAATTACCGATCATAGATGAGAACTAGATAGGTAACTGTGAAACAAAAAACTTAAGTCTGTTGTCAAAAACCTAATTCATGAGAATGTATTGCCATGTATTTCATTATTGTATCACCCGTATGTGTGAAAAGAGAGTAATTTTGTTTAATTTTTTTCATTGAAATTTCTCTCTCCTTCCCTTCCCTATGTTTCTGATATACAAATAGAAAGTTCTGAAATATAAGTGGAATATTTTCTAAATTTTGGAATTTTAAATTGGAAATTTTTGAATTGAATTTGAATTTCCGGTAATACAACTAAAATACTTCTGAAAGTGATGTAAAACAAAATTTGAGATAAATAGAAAAGTCAAACTGTGACTAGGTACATTTTAAAATAAATTTTTTTAAGATTTAAACAAATTTCGTAATTGGTATCTACATTTTTATATGGTTCGAATTACGTGACTTTTATAATGCTACTTTATAGGTATGAATTTTGAATATCTTTCATACCTATAGTAGCAAAATCAATCAGAAGATTCGTGTAAAGGTCATGTAAATTTTAAAAATGTTGATATGAAAAAACTTAAAAAAATGCAACCATTTTAAGTGATATAGATTATTATTTTAGGCGATGTTTGCAATTTTGGTTGTTTAAGAATGTAAATGTGTTCCTTTTCAGATAATCTAAGATACAAAGGATTCATATTAATATGATGTGCTACAAAACCTATGGCGAATGAATATACCCTATAAACTAAGTGTAGGGTAAGCAGAGTACAGTTACGTGTACGTTTTGCAAATTCAAAAAAAAGATAGAAAAAAACTAAAACAGTAACAGATATCATGACAAAAATCCTAGAAAAATATGTAAATCTTAAATAGGTATTATTTATTATCATACAATAAAACACTTAAATGTCAAAGGATCATAAATTGCTTGTCATCGGCAACGATTCCAAGATGCGACTTATCAGACTGTCAAATTGTAGGTATTCAATATGCGAAATATGCTCTAATTGAAAAAGTTAATAAATAAAACGATAACAACAATAAGCATTATTAAGCAAAAAACACACAAAAATAGAATTTAAAGCCATAAACTATTATTATTAAAATAAATAATAATCTCTAACATCTGATCTAGCTAGATCACTTTTCCTAATCGAATGATAACTTATAAATTTGATGGACAGACAGATACGAGTATTTTATTAAAATTTTAGCCGATAAATGTTTAAATGCAAAGAAAGACAGCAGCAATGCTATCAGTTTTTATGAACAAATCAAAATTATGTAATAAAACACAAAGACACAATAACAACAATTTATCATACTAAATTTAATTAAAATTCACAACACTTACCTCTGGCTAATTTCAGCAAAGCCGACATCCTTTTAATGTTTTGCTAACAATTTCCAATAAGAACTTCAATGTTTCACTTTCTATTGTTTTTGTAGTGTCACAAACTGTAATGAAGATATTACAACAAAACACTTTGTTAATAAAATTTATTGTTGTTTTTAATTAATTTTAAATAAAATACAAAAAAATTCCACACTCGACTACTACAACCAGTGGTGGGTGAAGAATAGTGAACATAAAAGACGTACAAAGTAAAACACAATTAAACTGAACTTTAGACCGATGCCTACAGCAGCTGTGTGTGTGGTTTTATTTTCACTTAGCTTAATATTTTATATTAATTCCTTAATATTTCTTTAAAATATTATTTTTTATTACTAAATTTCCACTACCTCTTAACTGATTCCAAATATGCTCCACTAGTTGAGTTTGCCAACACGCTTTTATTATGATTTTTGTTGCACCAAGGCGAATTAACTAGGTGGTGGCAATTTAACAAAAACAACAACAAACATTATATAGTTATGTCAAAATCAGCTGAGTGAAAGAAAATATAAGTGATGCCAGAGCGATGCTAAAGAATAAAAGAATAATCCAATTTATCCCCCTCTAATTTAAAAGAAAACTAAAACACTCTATTTATTGATTCAAACAATTATAAAAACAATATGCAATTTCAATTTGATTAAGGAAAAACCTAGCAAAACTTTCTTCTTTAAAGTCTGGTTGAATACAGCCGAATATATACTATGCATACGGTAGGTCACTTAATAGCTGTTTATTTAGTAAAATGCATTGCCACTTGTTGCTTTAATTAATTAAAACTTTAATATGGCAATGTTGTAACTGGTGTAGCAAAATCTACTCACTAGCAGATGGCGCTCAAATCATATAGTCATCCGTTATTTTTAGCAGATATAAACCAATATACATTCTAATTGATAATTCTAACAAGGTAGAGATCAAAGATTCAATATTATTAATTATAGCCTTCACATTCGTGAGAAGGGTATATATAAGTTTGTCATTTCGTTTGTAATTTCCACAATATAATTTTCCGACCCTATAAAGTATATGTATATATTCTGGATCCTTATAAATAGCGGAGTCGATTAAGCCATGTCTGTCTGTTAAAATCAATTTTCTGAAGACCCCATATATCTTCGGGATCCAAATCTTCAATAATTCAGACAGACATGCTTTCGAGAAGTTTCCTATTTAAAATCAGCAAAATCGGTCCACAAATAGCTGAGATATGAGGAGAAAACCAGGACAACCTCGATTTTTTACCTATATCTGGATTACTAAGTCATTAATATAGACAATATGGATATCTAATGATAGATATTTCAAAGATGATAGATATTGGACCTACAATGGGTCAAAATCGGAAAAAATATTTTTTAAACCGAATTTTTTTTTACCAAAAAAAAAATTAAAAAACCAAAAAAAATTTTTTATATTTAAAAAAAAATAATTTAAATTTAAAAAATTAAAATAACAATTCGAAAAAATGTTTTTCCAAAAAATGAAATAAAAAAAATTTATTTTGTTCACCGAAAAATATTTAAAATTTGTATTTTGAAGTATAATTTGGTGAAGCGTATATAAGATTCAGCACAGCCGAATATAGCTCTCTTAATTGTTTTTAATACAATTTTCAAAATATAATTTAATACATTCTCTTAGAAATTCCATTATTAATTCGTTATCTTAATTCTTTAGTACTGCAAACGTATTGACTTCATTCCTTTAAGAATTCCTTATTTATAGAATTATATTTCCTATTGAATCATTGAAATTTTCTTTAATTCAAATCCATTACATACTAACTTTAAAAATTTATTAAAAATTTGTTTCAATTCATTTTGTAAATGATTAAAAAAGCGAAACAAAAACAAAACTGATTGAAAAAAAAATATATTTTAATTAAATTTGTATTAGATTTGAATTAACAAAAATTTAAAGGTTGTATGAATTCTATTATGAATTAATTTAACGATAGAATAAATCTATTAAAATAAAAGCCTTTGAATGAATGTAAAGAGTTAGATTTTGGATTAATGAAATGAATAACTGAAATTTGTTTAATTCCGAATTAAGATTTCAGTGAATTCAGCTCAAATTTAATTTTTTTGTTTGAGATTTTTTTTTAGTTTCCGCTCTATGGATTGTATTTTGAAAATTCTGTAAAAAAAGCATTTAAAATGTCTTATTTGGAGTGCCGTTAAATTAATTAATATTTTTAATTGAAAAACCATTGTTTTGCTGTTTTTTTTTTTGTTGGAAAATGAATTTAAAACTGTTTTGAAATCAGGTTCCAAAGTTGTCTAAAGCACTAACAATTTTGCCATAACATAACCTGATCATTTATTCTCTTGACAACCATTCTGAAGTTTATCATTACAAAAATGTATCAAGTATTGAAATAAGGTTATTTATCCGAAATGTTTGATATTGACAATGAGCAAATTATTTCATTGTTTAATATTTTTCCTTGAGTGTAAAATAAAACAACACTTTATGCTTTTGTTTTGCATTTTAAAATTTTATTTTCATAATTTTATAAAGTTTTATTACTTTAAAATTGTTTGGTTTGTTTTCATAATACTGTTTTAAACATAAAAATACATTTAATATCTAAAATTTTTACTAAGAAATTTATTTTTTTTTTGTTGTTTTTGTGAATTTTATATCCAGCCCTGTTAAAAAATTCACTGTCATTGTGTGACCTTAATATAGAAATATTTTAATAGATGTGGCACTAATTGTGTTTTGTTATTACATATTTTAATAATTTTGTTGTTTATAATTACTTTACATACACATAATATACAAGTTTTTTAGTTTAGTTTTTGTTTCAAGTCTTCAGTATTTACAGATTCAAAATCTTTTTCAAAGTCCGTTCATTTATTTATTTTGACATTTTCAAGAAGTAGTCCAAGTCAGAGTCCAGGTCATTGCTGTCGTTATGTTGATTAGATGTTTCCCCATTCAGTTCATCACTATGAGCCTTATTGTCTTGATCTTGCTGCTGGTGTTTGTCGAATAGAACTTTAATCGCTTTATCGACAGGATTTTCATTATCGGCATTTTTATCGGCTTCGTGTATCAGTTTGACAGCTTGTTTCAGTTCATTTTTACCCATCAGTGGTTGTGAAGAGTTTTTGTCCATTGATTTTTCTATGCTCTTACCAAAACGTATGAAATTGTCCGAGGGTTGTGGAGGAGCACGTCCGAAACGCATAAAGTTATCAGGTCTACTGTAGCGCATGAAATTTGTATTCACTGGTATTTTGAGAGGGTTGCGTCCAAATCTCATGAAATCGTGCTGAGGAGTACGGCCGAAACGCATAAAACCATCTTGGCCGGCACGACCGAATCGCATAAAATCCTGACCAGATGCTCGTCCGAATCGCATAAAATCCTGACCAGATGCTCTACCAAATCGCATAAAATCCTGACCAGGTGCTCGACCAAATCTCATGAAATCCTGGCTGGGTGTGCGACCAAATCTCATAAAGTCTTGGCTGGGTGAACGACCGAATCTCATAAAGTCTTGGCTGGGTGAACGGCCGAATCTCATGAAATCACGATTGGGTGTTCGTCCGAAGCGCATAAAATCTTGTCCAGGAGCACGGCCAAATCTCATAAAATCTTGATTAGCTTGTCGACCGAAACGCATGAAATTATCTGTGCCAGCAGCACGACCAAAACGCATGAAATCTTGTGAAGATGAGGGTGAGCGGCCAAAGCGCATAAAATCATTAGCACCCCTGCCGAAACGCATAAAATCATTTTTCGTATTCACCGATCGACCAAAACGCATAAAATTATCACCACGTGCATCTCTAGCTGTCTGATGACTTCGCTCTAAACGCATACCAGGATTCTTGTCACCGTAACCCTCATCCAAACTATTGACCAAAGGAAATTCTTCATACGATCTCTTGCCGAAACGTATAAAATTATCCTGTACCGATTTCTTTTTCTCATTCTCCATTGTATTCATTTTCATCATTGATTTGGCATTGTTTTTGTGGAATTTCAATAAAACAGCATTTCGCAAGTAATCAACATTTACCGCTGCAATGGGTTGGCGAAATTGTAACTCAGTTTTATCATCAACGTTTTGTACCACTGGTACATCATCATCATCGGGTAGATCGGCTATAACCATGTTATCTTCATCATCTAGGAATTCTTCGTTTTCATTAGAGTAATCCGCAGGCGGCAGCAGTAGAGAATAATCGTTTAATTTATCGTTTATTGAATTGCCAGCATATTGAGGAGCATTTAAGACTTTACTTAGGGTGTTGGTGGGGCAAAGCTGAAGGCCCAAGAAAAGTATTAAAAAGGGGCCCATGGCAATGTAGTATTAAGTAGAATTTGCTGAAAGTGAAAAGGAAGGAAAGAAATTGATTAAGATCTTATCTTATTATGTTTCATTTATGCTACAGGATTATTTAAAATGCTACTGTTTATACCGATTGATTTATCATTAATTAAAAAAAATGCAAAATATTTGAAGGTTCGTCGTCACACTAATTCAAAAGAGTATAAGGAAGACTTGAACATTGAAAGAAAACCTGGATCAGGAAAAAAAGATCTAACAGATATTGGTAAGGCAAAATAAATCTTTTGAAGAGCACCGAACCCTTCTATTAGAAAAGCAGTTCGTAAAGTTAAATGCTCTGATTTAAATCGTATAAAGTTCAGAAAGAACTAGTGAAAAAATTAGGGTAAAATTTTATAAAAAAATACTCTTGTTTTGTGATGTATGATGAAACTTATGTACTGGCAGACTTTTCATAACTTCCGAGTAGAGATTTGTATGTGGCTGTTGGACGTAATGTTCATGAATAATACCGTACAAAAAACCAACAAAATTCTCCAAGAAGTTTCTAGTGGGGCAAGCGATTTGCAGTTGTGGCAAAAGAAGCCAATCATTTGTGACATCATGCACTTCGACCATTCTTAAAACAGTACAGAGTTGACATTATTCATATTTCTGGCCTGATTTGGCATCAGGCCACTTTGGAGAAAATGCCCTTGAGTGGTATCCAAACAATAATGTCAATTTAGTTCCACTGAAGGCAAATCCACTCAACTGTCCAGAACTTTGGCCTATGGAAAAGTATTGGGCTCTTGTAAAAAAATAATTAAGGAACACAGTAAAGGTATCCCAGGACATATCCGATTTTAAGCGTGACCACATCGTCCAAAAAGGTAACGGAAACAACTATAAAATCGCTAATGGGAGGATTTCCGGAAAATGTGAATAAATTAATTAATATGCCAATATTTTAATGTTTAATGAGTTTTTACAATATTTGAAAAAATTAACGTATTTTTGAGAATTTTTATATTGAACCGTTTAAGTTTTATTTAACTTATTTCAGGTATATGTTTTTTGGATCACTCTTTAGCAGTATTTTCTATAGAATATCTTGTGTATAACAAACAGTATTTTCAATATTAAATCTTGTGTACAACCGTATTTTCTATATTCTATTCTAATCTTATGTATGTATATTTTCTATATTAAATTTTGTGTATAACAGTTTTGATTATAACAGTATTTTCTATTGAAAATCTTGTGTATTACAGTATTTTCTATGGTAAATCCTGTGTATAACAGTATTTGCTATAGAATATCTTGTGTATAACAGTATATTCTATATTAAATCTTGTGTACAACAGTATTTTTTATATAAAACCTTCTGTATAACTGTATTTTCAATAGGAATTATTGTCTTTAACATTATATTCCATAGATAATCTTCAGTAAACCTGTATTTTTCTATAAGAAATCTTCAGTATAACAGTATTTTCTATGGAAAATCATTTGTATGACAGTATTTTCTATATTAAATCTTGTGTATAACTGTATTTTCTATAGGAATTCTTGTAGTATTTTTCGTAGATAATCTTCAGTAAACCTGTTTTTTCTATAGAAAATCTTCAGTATAACAGCATTTTCTATAGAATATCTTGTGTATAACTGTATTTTCTATATAAAATCATATGTATTTTCTACAGTAATTCTTGTGTATAACAGTATTTGCAATATAATATTTTGTGTAGAACAGTATTTGATATGAATATCTTCTGTATAACAGTATTTTCTATAGAAAATCTTCAGTATAACAGTATTTTCTATAGAATACATTCGGTATAATATCATTTTTATAACCTTCGCCATAAGTTTGTCATTCCGTTTGTAATTTCTACATTTTTCACAAAGTATATATATTCTGGTTCGTTATAGATAGCGAAGTCGATATAGCCATGTCCGTCTATCCGTCTGTATGTTGAAATCAACTTTCCGTTGCCCCCAAATAACTTACATAAATAATTCATACATCAATATGTCGGGAATTCTTCCGGCTCGGCTGCTATTTAAAATCGACAAAATCGGCCCACAAATGGCTGAGATATAGAAAAAACGGGAAAACCTCGATATGAATATCTAATGATAGATATTTTAAAGTCAACGATGTATATAAAGCTATAGTAAGTTGGACCTACAATGGGTCAAAATTGGGAAAAATATTTTTTAACCCGAATTTTTTTTGGCATAAATTAGTTGAAAAAAAACTTTTTAAAAAAAAATTAAAAAACAATTTCGAAAACAAAAAATTTAAAAAAAAATTAATTTAAAATAAAAAAATATTAAAAAAAAAATTACTTTTAAGTATAATTTGGTGAAGGGTATCTAAGATTCGGCACAGCCGAATATAGCTCTCTTACTTGTTATAGATGATTTTGCACAAAACTACGCTAATATGAAAATAAACTAAAATGTTCAGTTTTAAGACGTACTCTAAGCTTGGAAAAAGCTCTATTTGAATATTATTTTCCATTCCTGATATAGACTTTCAAAAGAATTCGATATTTTTAAGTTACAATTTATTGTATCAATTTATATATTTGACATATTTATCAATCAATACATTATGATCTATTATTAAAATAATAATGTACACAGTTTATAATAATGTTTAAATTTATTATCCTTTTTGCTTACGAAAAGAGTTTTTGGTGCAAGTGCTATTGAGCTTTAATGCTGATTCTCTTATTGCAGAAATAATACAAATTTTCTTCAGATAATGCTGTTGTTACTATTGATATGAAGCTGGTATGATATTGGGAGGACATTTAAAGTCGGTCTTGGTATAAAAAAATGTTGGGAAGCACTACCATATAGTGGGTTTTCATAAGGTA
This sequence comes from Calliphora vicina, assembly GCF_958450345.1. Lineage (NCBI taxonomy): Eukaryota > Metazoa > Arthropoda > Insecta > Diptera > Calliphoridae > Calliphora > Calliphora vicina. The sequence goes on along the minus strand of NC_088784.1, from coordinate 94,857,032 downwards.
GGGCTTACAAACTATTAATGTGGACAAATAAATAATTTTATGAAAGACTTGCAAAGCAAATACTACTACTTGATGAGTAAAATTGTAGGTAAAGATGACATAGTAAACAAAATAAAAGCCACTAAATAAGTAAATATGAAATAATTTATGCAACATATGAAAAGAAAAATTATGAGTTTAAAAAAAATACACAGATTTTCGTGTATAAAAAATGATAAATCAAGAAATGCTTATAAAAAAGGGAATGACACAAGTGATGACTGACAACTTGTTGTCACTTCTGCTGTTAGGTTTTTATTGACAAACTTTTAAACAATAATAAAAATAATTTTGAAAAAATATTTACGTTTTTTAGCAAAGTGTGGGCAATTGAATTAATGAATTGTCTTCAAAATAACTAACTGCATTTTTGTCTTTGATTTTGCGTGTATATTTGCATAATTTGATTAAACATTTTTAAAACTTTGTATAGTTTTTTGTGTACTTTTAGCAATAAGTGTTGTTGATAAAGTTAACTAACCAAGTTTATGAAATTTAATTAAGCATTAAATACTTGCTAAATTGAAAAGTAAATTAAAGAAATATACATTAAGTGCATAAGACTTTTAAATATAGTATCTGAAATTAATAATAAAAAGAAGATTTGAGGTTTAAGGGCCTGATTCAAAACAATTTTGAAATCTGAGTGATTTTAATAAAAAAAATTAAAATTGTTTTTTGGTGTGTTTCTGAATCAGGAGCTTAATAATTTTATTATAGTTTCGTCGAAATTTATTAAACAAAATTGCATAATATTTGTAGTTCGTGGGACGTGTAGAGGTCGCATGATTGGCGAAAGTGTGTCATTACTGCTTATTTTACTAATGATATGGCTAGTCAAATATGCGTGTCACCTTGGGACAGTCATTTCACCAGTCCTAAGTGGTCATAGAATATATAATAAGTGATCTACGAATTCAACCATATCGTTATAAAGTCTATAAAGTCGCAGTAATTTTAAAGGTCAAAGGTCACATCTGGTCCTTTGTATTTGTGCTTGTTTTTTCCAAAATTTGCAAATTTCTCAATGATTTAAAATAATGACTTTGTTTAAATTTAGAAATATCAGCACAATCGTAATGTGATTTATTTTGACATACTGGTTTAAAGGACAACATGTAATTAACATATTTATAGCAACAACTATATTTTAAAACATATTTATTCAATGAAAAGACAAAAAATTTCATAAAAAAAATCAGATTTCAGCCATTAGTTTTACTTTCACACACCACAGCCTCATACATATAATGTTGAGTACAAACGGAAGTGTGTAATTTCATAATCACACATACTTATATACGTATGTATTGTGTGCTTATATCCGGTTTATTATGAGTGTGAAAACACTAACACTTACATTTACCCGTAAACCATAGAAAAAACTGTTATGTAAGTATAAAAAAAACATTGTTTGTTAACTTAAACATTTTTTACACATTATTAAAGGTGCTAAATATTCATTAATTAGAAATTATTAGCTCAATAAGTGTACGGAAAGCATACGTACTGTTGTACTGGACTGTCAGTCTAGGAAAAACGAGGAAAGTTTTATGAATTCATAAAAATTGCTAGAATATGAGCAACAGGACTATAATGAAATACAATTTAACCCTTTAGCTGGATAGTGTTACAAAGGTAATGAAGGAATATTGCATAAATTTGGTGTATTCTTTAAAGGAGGCTTTAACTAAAGAAAAACCCTTGATAGCAAGAAAATCACAATAAAATGTGGCTATGATTTTTAATTTTTAAAAAATCCCAGCAAAAACTTTCATTACAAAATAATGGGTTAAAATACTTAATCATTATTAAATTCATTATTTTAACATGGAAGCAAGCACAAACCATAAACAGGAAGTTAAATAAGTCATTACTTTGACATCACTAACATAACTAGTTACATGTAAGCACTTACAGTAAGGACTTACATTTAAAACAGCATGTGAGGTTAGTTAGTTTGGCACATTACTGTAACGGATCAGAATTTATACTTTGAAATTAACAACAATGGAAAACATTTTAACCGAACATTTTTAAAATTGTTTGTTCTATGAAAATTAAATACATCCTGTTAAAAATTCCATTAAACCATTCAGCACGAACTAATTTGTTGTATTGACTTCAGTCCTTTAAGAATCCATTATTTATACAATTAATTCCATTTATTAATTATTTTTAATGATGAATGAATTCTAAAGATTATTTCATTAAGCACTTCCTATCTTTAAATTTACATAAAGCGCTGTGTGAGATATGAAAGACCAGCGAAGCCGATATATGGAATGTAACATCGTGAAAATCTCCGCCATGGCTTTGCTGGGTGATGCGCATCCGATATGTCCAATTTTCTATACTCTGGCGCATAAATCAGCTTGAATTTGACCGGTAGCATGGGTTATGTTGGCTTTGATGGCCGCAATAGTTTGTGGCTTAAGTACATAGACCTGCGACTTGAGAAAACCAGATAAGAACAAGTCTTGATCCCGAATCGCACAATCTCGATAGCTAGTTCCCATCATATCCACTTGAGATGACCATGTCGAATGTGGCATGAGCTGTGTAGCTCGTAGCACCGTCCTATTGAAATCACTTGTCGTTAGTATTCATATCATCCTATTCAGACCAAAAGAAGTTGGTAATCATCGACATATAGAGCTCGCTGCTGAAAGTATGACGCCACCAACCCAAAATCCACTCCAAAAAGAGACTTTTCCGGTATGCATTGGACGCTCTTGAAACTCATATGGATTGCTACCGTCTCAAATTCAACAATTTTATTTGTTGACTATCATTTCATCCAGATTTGAGCATCACCGTAAAATGTTCCTGAACAGAACACACACTTTGATAAAACAAATTTATCATTTTCGAATTTTGTACCAACAAAGCGTAATATCTGGGAAGTTTTGCTTCACTTTTTAAATTAAAAAAAAAAAATTGAGGCTGAAGCACACCGATTTCTCACCGTAGCATATGGAGAATGTGTTTAATTGGTTTCAAAGAGCAAGAGATGGTGTTTGCGATTCAGAAGTGACCAGCCAAAATAGTTGGAAGATCAAATAAGCATGAAAATTGTTGTAAAACTCAACAGGAGCTTGCAAAATCATTGGGAGCAGCTGGTTTGGAAGCAGCTGGATTCATCCAAAAGCAGGAAAATTAGATACCATACGAATTGAAGCCGATAGACCTTGAATGACGAGTTTGTCTGAAATGCTGCTTGAACGCTACAAAAAAAATAATTTTTGCACCGAATCATTACTTGCGATGTTGAATGAATCCATTACGATAAACCGAAGCGTAAGTCCCCATCCATACTGTGAAAAATTTGCTGCAAAACATTTAAGTTTGCTGATGAAAGGGAAAAGAGGAATGGAAAAGGGTACTCTGTTTCATGTACATGAAGTTTTTGTTGAGTATGTCATCCACATTTATTCGTTCGTAATTGTTCTGTAAATGTCAAAAACTGAAAAGCAAAAACATAACTGTGTGGACACGAATGCAGTTTCAAAAGAGAATATAAAACTGTTTTGCAGAAAATGTTCCACAGTGTGGACCGGGACTAAGAGATCGTATGTGAAGCACGCCCAACCAGCTGAATCGATACCAAAGCCAAATTATATATGGCGCTAAGGTACTGGTATTTGGTGGGACCAAAAGTGTTCTATCTATTATGAGCTGCTGAAATCCAGCCAGACCATCACAGGGAACATGTACCGAACCTGTATTCGTTTGAAGCGAGCATTAGCCGAAAAATGTACAGATATGAAACCGTAATATTCCATCATGACAACGCTAGTTCACATGCTGCAATACATGTTAAAAACTATTTCGATAGAAGTAGTTGGGAAGTTTTGCCTCACCCGTCTTATGGACTAGATCTTGCCCCGTCCGAATACTATATGTTTCGATCAAAGCAAAACGCTCTCTCTGGGATACGCCTCACTTCAGAACAGATTATCCGAAATTAGCTTAATTCGTTCTTAGAATCAAATGATGAGCAGTTCTTTTGGCTGGGAATATGTTGGCAGAAAGATGGGAAAAAATTTAAAAAAATTTCTCATTTTTAAATCATAATATTAATAGGCAAGGCGATTTCTTTAGATCCCTTTTATGTTGACATTATACATTCAATTTGGGCAAGAAATATACCATTTTAAAGGGATTTATTCACAGAAGTGCAGAATATATATTTTATTGAAATCGGTTCAGTTTTTTTTAGGAGTTATAAGCGTTTAAAGATGTTACTAACATATATGCAAAAACGTTTACATGTGACTCTTAAGCTAAAAAGTAAACAAAGCATTGCGTGTTTGTTCAATTTGTTGTTGGAAATAAATAGGAGAAACAATTAAACAGTATTGATTTCGCTCTGTTTTAAGTGAGAGTTGTTATAGAAAACAAAGAAGAAGAATTTAGTAATTTAAATTCGCTTTAATAAATATATTTTGAAGGTGTTTTTTTATTTTCTAACTCCCATATGCATAAACAAATTTTGTTTTATAAACCTTTGACAAATTTAAAAAACTGTTTATGCATATGGGGGTAAATATGTAATTGTAGATAAGTAAATAGTTATTTTATAATTGTGACAATTTTCAACGGTTTATCACTGCATGAAGTAATGAAAAATGGGACGGGTCGGGAAAAATGGTGAGTCGCCTCCCATACAAAGTAAATAGTTATTTCTAAATATTTTGTGAAATATAATTGCAAGATTCTTCAAACTTAGTCTAAATGGCTCTTTTATAAATTTTCATAGTTTCGCTGAAATTGTTCGGGATTGGAATAGTGGGCGTGGCACACCCTATACAAAGTATATAATTAATTTCTAATATCTGTAGAACTATAATTGTAAAAGTGTTTAAACTTTTAGCGAATTAATTTCTTATTACTGTGCGGAGTTTAGCTGAATATAGATGGAATTAGATTACAGGGCATAGCACCCAAAATGAGAGAGGTCGGAAAAGGATGTGAGTCACCTCCCATACAAAGTAATAATTGCAAGGTTCTTCAAACTTTGTCCGCATAGCTCTCTTACCATTTTACACAGATTGGCAGAAAATGGTCGGGATTGCATTAGTGGTTATGGAGAACTATAATTCTAAAAGAATTTTAACTCTGTATCAATCAATTTATTACCATTCTAAGGAGGTTAGCTAAAAACGAATTTATTCCTGATCCCTGTTCGAAGTTTAGCTAAGCATGAGTAGGAATGACCCCTCCCTTATAAAGGAAAGTTAAAGTAAAGCTTGATATTTACATAAAAGGTTTAAAAATGGGTGGGATCAGAGCAGTGGAGTGGTATTTCCCATACAAAATTAGTTAGTTATTTTCGACTATCAAGTGAATTGTAATTGAGAGATTCTCAAATTTTGTATGTGTTATTTTCGTATTTCCATTCATATTTTTTTTAATTTTACTAGGGTAGGGGTAGCGAAGTGCACCGGGTTATGCTAGTATTAATAATTTTGCGTTGAGTGTGAACGATATTTTTTGTCAGCTCCATATGATTATAAAAATATGAAATATATTTATAGCATCCCGGGATTTGTCTCCTTTTGGCATCCTTAGAGGGTATACAATTGTCTTTTGCAATTTTTTTTTAAATCAATTGAAGGTGTCTTAAATCTCAATCTAATTGTGTAACATGTTGAAATGTATAAGCAACAAGTAACTGTTATATTTATATAACAACCTTTGATTTTTTTTATAAAAAAAACAACTTACATATCAAATATCCCATAAATATTTAAGAAACAAATAAAAGTTCAACTTCAAACATATCGCAAATTATTTGAAACACTTAAGAGCAGACAACAAATGTTCTAATTTATATAATTATTTACATACATGTTTAAAAAAAACTCAAAATAACGTATGTGAAGCATATCAATTACTTGTATGAAGAAACGTACATAAGTACATAAATGTATTTTTACTTTTATGTAAATTTTAATCGATTTATGATTTATTGTTTTATTTTTTTCAATATATTTTAATTTGAAAACAAATGTAATGCAGTTGATTCTTATCACTATGTATTTACTCTTTTCTATATACATAAAAGTATACAATTTTAATTACATATTTATTATCCTTTAAAGGTTTCCAAAATTATTTTTCTCCTAAAATGCTACAATATTATTAAAATCTATACATAGTTATGATGACAATTTGTTGTTAAATAAATCCTATGATTTGATTTTGAGCGTATGTGATCTCTGTCCGTCCCTCAGTCTGTCTGTACGTTTCAGTAAATACGGTTTTATTTTAATATTAATGGTTTTTGTATGATAAATTGTTGCATCCTGTGCAACAATTAGTTTGACAAAGTTTTAACACGTATTTATGCGAATCTGCGCATAGGGGCATGAGTTCAGCAGTTGAGGTTTATCACGCTGTGTGTTTGGGAAATATAATCCGCCTAAAATCATACTAGATGCATGTGTCAAAACCATCATTTTTATAAAACATAATTTGTGTGATACACTAACAGTTGGTGATGAAAAAAAGTTTATGGATTTGCATACGCTACTTTTAGAAATGATTAATGTATGAATTTGGTTTTGTTTAAATTTAGAAATTTAAAGGATTTATTACAGTACAAAAATTGATATCGAAGGAAGCTGAGAAGATTTAGCAAATTTTTTTTTTGTCGACAAATGTATGATATTTAAATTAAACAAATATCTGCTACTTACAATTTATAGGAATTTATAATGCACAGAGTTACAAGCACACACAACTCAATAATGAACAAATTATACGAGCAAAATGCATTAAGTTCATAGAAAGCGGTAACAATTGTTAGGGCTTCGATTTGCAGGCCTTCTTAAAGACCTATTTAAACATTCTATTTAATTCTCATTTCTTTCAGCTTTCTCTTAGAATAAATTAAAATAGATGGCGTATCTCTTAAACGCGGTTTCTGTTTTTAATAACTTATATGTCATTTTAAAGGGTACATATCTGTCTTTTATTCTCACTTAGTAATGTAAACAACAAAGTTTTATTTTGCTTCGAAAATGTAAAATTTTGTGTCTTTATTCTTTAATCACAATATTCTTCTAATAAAATAAGATTCGGCACTGCCCTTGCCCTTCACCAAATTATACTTCAAATAAAAATTTAAAATATTTTTAAAAAATTTTTTTTTCTAAAGTTTTTTTTTTAATTTTTTGGAAAAAAATTTTTTTCGAATTTTTTTTTATATTTAGCGAAAAAACTTCTTGTGAAAAAAAAAATCGGTTTTTTTTTCCGATTTTGACCCATTATAGGTCCAACTTACTATGGTCTTATATATGTCGTTGCAAAGGTCTTTGAAATATCTATCATTAGATATCCATATTGTCTATATTAATGACTTAGTAATCCATGTAGGTCAAAAATCGAGGTTGTCCTGGGTTTTTCCTTATATCTCAGCCATGGCTTAATCGACTCCGCTATCTATAAGGATCCAGAATATATATACTTTATAGGGTCGGAAAATTATATTGTAGAAATTACAAATGGAATGACGAAGGTGAAGGGTATAAAAAAAAGTGCCGCTGAAGCACACCGATTGCTCACCAAAGCTTATGGTGAATGTGTTCCAGCGGTTTCAACGTGCAAGAGATGGTTTGTTCTGTTCAGAAGTGGTGATTTTGTTAAGGAAGACAAAGATCGCCCATTCCAGCCAAACAAATTTGAAGACCAAGAATTGGAGGAATTACTCCATGAAGTTTATTGTCAAACTCAACAAGAGCTTGCATAGTCATGGGGTGCTACGCAAGCAGCAATTTCAAAACGTTTAAAAGCAGCAGGATTCATCCAAAAGTAGAGAAACAAATTGGATACCATATGAATTGAAGCTGAGAGACCTTGAATGATGGGTTTGTATATCTGAAATGTTGCTTGAACGCCATAAAAGAAAATAATTTTAGCACCGATTTATTACTTGCGATTAAGAATGAATCCATTACGGTAATTCAAAGCGTAAGAGATCGTATGTGAAGCCTGCGCTAACCAGATGAATCGACACCAAAGCCAAATATCCATGGCGCTAAGGTAATGCTCTGTATTTGGTGGGAGTAAAAGGGTGCTTTCTATTATGAGCTGCTGAGATTTGGCCAGATCATCACCGGGAACCTGTACTGAACGCAATCGATTCTTTTGAAGCGAGAATTTGGTTGGAAAGTTTTGTCTCACCCGCCTTATAATCCAGACCTTTCACCGTCCGAATACTATTTGTTTCGATCGATGCAGAACTTTCTATCTGGGATGCGCTTCACTTTGGATTGAATACAGTTTGATCTAACAGGGGACAGTAAATACACACAGCATTATATACTTTGTAGGGATTAAAATAAACAAGTGAAAGGTATAAAATCTAAATTACGAAAGAATAATAAGTGACAATATTCTCTACCACTGATTACTTCTGGTGCGTAAAATAACTACTTTTTAGAAAGTAGTTAGTACAAAAAAAAGTTTAAAGTAACTACACTCCACAGATTACTTAAAGACACTAAAGTAAGGATTGACTTCACGCTAGATTACCTAGGGTGTATAAAGTAACCAAATGACTGGTCTTCAATGCAAGGCCTTCTAAGATCCCTTCTGAAGATAGCCTGCTAGCAGCATTCCAACTATAGCGAGTAGGCAGACCTTAACCTCAATGACGCACCTTGTAAAATGGAAACAATTTCTCAATTAGTTTGAAAGTCCTTGAGGCCTTCAGGATGGCCTCTGTACTGCACCCGCTGTATTCAAATATGTATTTAAGTAAGTATGTGTGAGAAGATTATAGAAAAACCCCTGATGCTGTTGTGTATTTCATATGAAAATCTATGTAAGTAAATGTCTACAGAATGAATTCGGATGGTCATTTACAGACAAGTTTATTTTGATCCTGCAAAATGAATATGAGGATGTTTGATAGTTGTGATTGTGTGCTGTTGTTTTTAGAATTCATTCAAATGCTGTCTGTCATCAATCTCCTTGTTTTTTGTTTTGTATTTTGTGAAGTATTAACATGTTACAGCCACAAATCCTATACAACATCAACATTGTAGCTATCATCACCTTTATCACCTTCAAAAAAAAAAAGAACAAAAAAATGTTTTGCTCTTCATATCGGACAACATGCAAGACAAACAATGTACTCGTACGTACATATGACAATTTGAATGAAATCATAAATGAAAAATTATGGTCCACGTTTCGCTTTTGTTACCCACAATGGGGCTCGTAAATATGATGGTGTTTACATTTTTGTTGTTCTTCTCACTGCTATTCAATTTTTGTTGATGAACTTGCAACTAAATGTCGGCTTTCGTGCAACGCGTTTAAAAATTCCAGGTGTATGTAAGATACAGGTGAGTTATCTAGTGTATGTATTTGTAAATGATGTTGATGTGTTACGAGTATCAAATAGATTGTGGGAAGTTTAATTTTATGTAAAGTTTACCTTAAAGATTGGTAAATTTAAGGTAAGTTGAAATATAAACTTGAAAGGCTCAGTGATTGTTATATTTTCCCAGTTTCATTTGGAATCTGGGAAGACAGAAGTTTGTTCCAACATTGCCTGAAATTGAAAACCTGTTACACATTACTTTCACAATCTATTGTCAAAGATAAAAGTCGTCATACAGTGGACTCAATAGAGATAACAATCCAGCAGTTTGGGAAGTAGTGAATTTATTGTTACGAAATTGTACTTGAATTCAAATGTAACGATTTTAACGGCTGATTTAAAAGTAGCAGAATGCTTTCAAATAGCAGTGCTGTAATAGCAAACTGTAACATATCTGTGGGCATTATTAACATTGAATAAAAGCTTTTAGTTGACCATTGATCATAAGTTGGCAACGCTGTTTGCTGCGACCGTATATTCGAATTCGAATATTCAGTTAAAGAACATTGTAGAAAGTACACCACAGATGGCGTATGTATTAGAAAGCGCTAGACAGTTAAAGAGCAATCTAGAATGCAGATGGCAGTGTTATAAATAGTGGCAGAGGTTGCAGTCGTTGATGTTTATTCGAAAAGCGTCTCTGATAAACTCACTATCAGTGACGCTTTTCGAATAAACATCAACTGAGTGCCTTAAAGTGTGTTGTATTCGAGTACATTATAAAGTGTGCCTGTATTTCTGCGAATTTATAAACGTGTATAAAAAACATTGAGTGACTATTTAATTCTGTGGTTGTTGTACATTTTAAATAAATAAAGAGTTGTTACAATTTTTAAACTACTAAACGGCTTTTATTTGCAATCAAAAGTTTCCGGTTTATTTAAAGGAAATAAACAAACGTTTTGAAAAGGTTAAAACGTAACAGTATCTTTTATAAACAATAATTTTCACTAATGTCTGATAACTTGAATGAATCCAATTTATATATTTTTAGGTCTTGTGTTCCTTGATTAATTGATTACTTTATACATCCCAGGTAATCTAGCGTGAAAGCAATTGTCATTTTAGTGTCTCTAAGTAATTTAGGGTGATGTGACTTTAATCTTATATTTTGTATTTTTGGATCCTTTTAGATAGCGGAGTCGATTAAGCCATGTCCGTATGTCTGTCTGTCTGTTGAAATCAATTTTCTGAAGACCCAGATATCTTCGGGATCCAAATCTTCAATAATTCTGTCAGACATGCTTTCGAGAAGTTTTCTATTTAAAATCAGCAAAATCGGTCCAAATGGCTGAGATATGAGGAAAAAACCAGGACAACCTCGATTTTTTACCTATATCTGGTAAATTGGACCTACAATGGGTCAAAATCGGAAAAATATTTTTTATCTCGGATTTTTTTTAACCAAAAAAAAATTGAAAAAACATAAATTTTTTTATTTTAAATTTAAAAAAAAAAAATTGTAAGTTTAAAAAAATTAAATTTAAAATAACAATTCGAAAAATTTTTTTTTCCAAAAAATTAAAAAATCAATTTTGGAAAAAAAATAAAATTGGTATTTTAAAGTATAATTTGGTGAAGCTTATATAAGATTCGGCACAATATAGCTCTCTTACTTGTTTTCATTTAACTTTAGGGATAAAACTTTTACTCACTACAAAGTATGTATATAATCCTTTTACTGTCCCTTGTTAGTGCAATCTATAGCAATTTCGAAAGTTTAATTATATTTCTATATAAAGACTAGCTACTTTACTCACCACTAGTGTTATGTGGCAAAGTCAATTTCAATGTTTTAGAAATGGTATCTAAACTTTTTGGGATAAGCCTTTTACTCACTGGAAAGCAAATAATGCTTTGTGATTCATTTTACTGTTCCTTTTTAGAGCAATCTGTTTCTATATAAGACCACTAGTATTATATGGGAAAATGAATTTCAATGTTTTAGAAATGGTATCTAAACTTTAATTTTTATTGGTAACATTGACAATTTTCTTTCTATAAAAAAACTATCAAATATCTTTGTAATATCTGTAAAATAAAATTCTCTAATTATGGCTTAAAGCATAAATAACAGATTTGTATACAATTGAAATACAAATATTGATAAAGGGCACAAACAAACAAGTTAGTAACAATAAAAGGTATTTATAAACTGTGTGATGTTCTTAAGGAAATATCTTAACTTCTTGTGCATTAAAATATTAAAGGAAAGTAAAATAATCATTATAGATTTCAACTTATGTAATATTTACAAAAATTATATATGTATGTATATTATGGTAAATAATTCCTTAAAAAATTTCAAACAAAGAAATATTGCAAGACCAAGGTATGCAGTTAAAACTGATGGAATGCCGGTTCGATTCCCACGCATGAATTTTATCAAATCGCGAACAAAAATAACTAGTGTTTCAATCAAATTATAAGTATTTATCACTTAGCTTCAATATTACTTTTTGGCTTACTAGGTAAGTAGAGTTTTTGATGGGCTGTACCATGTATTGATAAGTTTAAGTTCAAAAATAAATTTTTAAGACAATCAGGTAATGGCTGTATCAAATGTTTGAATTCAAGGAAAACTGTGTTGCTACTTTTCACCAAGAATCTTTTCAAAATGAATGGGATAAGTCTTGTGCTATTGATCTCGGCAAAAATTCTAGGAATTAGGTTAGACAACAGATTGAATTGGAGAGAAGATTTGTATGAACGGATTATTAAGGCTTTTATGCAATGTATTCATGTCAGAATTGTCAGAATTGTATTCATGTCAGAAGCTTATTGAAATAATAGGAAGATTCCAACTTATGACAGACACGTATGGTGCATGGATGCATTCAATGGGATCAACAGAATAGCTCTATTAACATACATGTTAAGCAGATAGCAAAGATAATCTTTACCAGATTAAAGCAAACATGATTACTGAAAACCTAAACGGTACGGCACACTGAGATAATAGCAAACATGGATAGGAATTCAGCAACGGACTACGAAAGCCCACACAATGTGATGAGACACAAAATTTATGCTACTTTTCCAACGCTTCAATATTGGATGCTTGGGTAGTCAGTTTATATTTTGCTGGATACCAGGTCATAAAAATATTCTAGTTAACAAAAATCTGATGAACTTGTGAGGTTTCGTGCTAACCATCTCACGGATGCAATGGAATGGAATGGAATACTTTTCCTTCCTTATCCTAAATATTGGCCTCTATGGGCACTGGTTTATTAGTGTTACCAGTGCAATCCTTATAACCTTACTTAACAAGTGTTGAATAGTTGTGTGTGTTAATGTTTTGGCAAAAAAAATATCGTATGAAAAAAATAAATTTAAGCTTTACTATTTTTTTTAACTCACTGAGAAAATATTTGATGGCTGGTATTTTTCATGGAAATCTGCATTCAAATAACTATTTTTGAGACAATCTAATGGTAGGAAAATGTGGGTTAGGGCATTAAACGTAAATGTTTGTCTCCCTGTTGAATACTGTGAGTAATAATATTTAAGTTTAAAATGTTTTTTTTTAATAATGCTTCCTTCCTATTTTCATCATGAATTTCTTAAGTCTTACTATTTTAGAGCTTACTGAGAAAATGTTTAGCGGCCGGTATTTTTGAAGTTAGTCGACGAACAAATGCTACACTAAAATCTATAATAGATATTTTGCTTTAACAATTCTTAATGGAGTGATGATAGTTCCTTCATATACGCCGACAATGAATTGGAGTTCACTTAAGAAGAAAATACTAATAGCGTATAGACGTTAAAAGAAATATTATGCTGTTTACTTAACATTTCAATATACTTTTAAAAATATTAAATTTGTCAAAGCTGCATCAGAAAATTGCATTTGCATTATGAATGCACTTTTATATTAAAATATTCCCAGGTATTTGTATAGTTCAATGAGATTATAATAACCTTTCATATGGTTCCTTAATCAACCAAATTGGACCACAGCTTAACTAGATATCAATACATAAATTTATATACTTTGTCGAATTTTCAAAAATTATTAGGTGTATGACTTAAAAATGAGGGATTTTCAATAGATGGCGTATCTTTTAAATGCGGTTTTGGTTTTTAATATCTTATATGTGAAGGGTACAAGTGCAAATAACAAAGTTTTTTCTTGCATCGAAATGTCGAATTTTGTGCCGACAAAGCATCATATGCGGGAAGTTTCGCTTTATTACTTTAATTGGAAAAAAAGGGCAGCTGATGGTTTGTGCGGTTCAGATGTGGTGATTTTGACACCGAAGACAAAGATCGCCCATGCCAGCCAAAAGAGTTTAAATACCAAGAATTGGAGGCATTGCTCTATGAAGATTGTTGTCAAACTCAACAAAAGCTTCCAAAATCATTAGGAGTTACTCAATCAGCAAATTTCAAAATATTAGAAGAAGAAGCATGATTCATTCAAAAGCAAGAAAATAGGATACCATTCGAAAGACGATTTTGTATGTTGAAATCCTAGTTGAACGCTAGAAAGGAAAATTATTTTTGTTACTTGCGATGAAAAATGTATCCATTACAATAACCCGAAGCGTAAGAGATCGTATGTGAAGCCCGCCAACCAACCTAATCGACACCAAAGCCAAATATCCATGATTCATTTGCAACGAGCAAACGCAAACGCTCAGAATATGCGGCTAGACATGAAACCGCTAGGCCACATGTTTGAATACCTGTTAAATACTATTTAGAAAGAAGTGGTTGGGAAGTTTTATCTCTCCCGCCTTATAGTCAAAACCTTGCCCCTTCCGACTACTATTTGTTTCGATCAATGCAGAACGCCTTCTCTGGGATAGGCTTCACTTCAGAATAGAGTATTCGCAATTGGCTTGAAGAAAAGGTCACAACTAACAATGGCCATCCAATAAAATTGGCGAATAAAATCTTGTAATTTAGAACTATAAAAAGACAACCAATTTAAAAACTTTTAATTTTTTTTTTTTTTTTTTGGAAAATCACTGAATTTTATTTGTGATACAATTCTAATTCAAAAATCCAATATATAATGAAGGTATTCTTTGATTACGAAAACCAATAATACAAATTGAATGTATTGCTCGATTCTAGACTAGTTCTATATAACACAAACTAGTTCCGAAACACCTTCATGGAACCAATTAAACATCTATCAAATTAGTAATGGATTAATATAATACATCTGGAATGTTAAACTGAAGTATTGTGTTCACCAAAGAAAATTTACATCGAATTTAATCTAAACATATTTAAAATCGAATGTAACAAACGCTACATGTCTTCAATAATCGCTTATCAAGCTGTTTTCCAGTAAATATTCGACTTTCAAACATTTCTTGCAATATAATGAAAGAAATAATAAAATGTCATTAACTGTTTCTCGGAACAAGTTCTATGTTTGACAATTTCGTAAAAAAATTGTTGATAGAAGAACTAGTTCTTAAGAAGGGATGTTAGCTATTTAGTGCTATTTATTAGTTCCAAGGATGACAATTTCAAGCAAAAATCATTGTTTAAATAAGCGTTCCAAGGAAGGTGTACTGGCTTAAAATTTTCTAATTGTGTTTCAGAAATTTCTATTAGAAAATATTATTGAAATTTTCCGAAAATTTAATTACAAAATTCAGAAATATAATTAGAAATTTCTGAAATACAATTAGAAATAGTGCAGTGTTTGATAAGCTTAACACAATTTAGTTCAATTCATTTTGTAAATGATTAAAAACTAATTGAATAAAGAAAAATTAGTTTAATTGGATTAGGATTAGGTTTCATTTAACAAAAATGTAACCGTTGAATGAATTTCCATTCAACTAAAGAATTTTATTTGAATGAATTCCATGCAAATAAAAGCATTTGTTTGAGTGAATCTAAAGAATTTGATGTTTGGATTGGATTTATGGAATTATTTAATTCCGAATTAAGATTTCAGTGAATTAAGCTCAAATTGAATTAATTGATTGATAGCACATGTGGATTCGCAGATTAGCTGCGGTAACTGAATTTCAAGCAACATTGAACAAATATCGTTATATTGAAATTCTTATATACATACTTAGTGGTAGGGGTAACTTACGCCACTTTTGCTCTATTACTTTCTTCCTTTCGGTATTCAAAAACTTCTGGTTTTGAATACCAAACGGTGACTTACTCCAATTTATAGTGATAGTTAGTAATATAAAGGTAGGATCACACGATTGCCGCAATGAACCAATTTAATACAATTTTTATTGTGCTGAATTGGGGCCCAATAAAGAAATTGTCCCAATCAAATTCTCTGCAGTCACATGATTGCTTCATTTTATATAAATTTGATTGTCGTAAATTGGCGCAAAGCGATTTAGTGGCAATAATTGTCGCATTTCAGTCACACGATTGTTCTAGTTTACGGCAACTCAGAGAAACAGCTGTTGTGCTAGATTTTAAATTTTGTTTTGTTTACATAAATGTAAAAACAATCTATTTTTGAAAAAATTATTTGTTAAATAAAAAAAGAAAATTGCGTCGGCCTTAATTATCATATAAAAAAATTAATAAAGAAATGTTAAAAGATGTATGTGGGTCAGAGAGTGGCTCACAAAAACAATATTTCATTTACAAAAATTAATATTGGCGCTAATTGTCTTCTTTGATTGCCGCACTAGAACACAATAAATATTGGTGTATTTTTAACATTTTTATTGGTGCATGTTGCCTATCAAGCATTCACATGATTGCCGCACCAGGGTTGCATTTGATTGGGCCAAATAAGCACAATATTGTTGTGGTTTGACATATGAGCCAATAATTTGTGAAATCACACGATTGACGTATAAAATAGACCAATAATTGGTGCATTGCGGCAATCGTGTGATCCTACCTTAAGGAATGTATGTAACACCAGAACAACAACCAACAAAAATTGTGGGTTACACCACTTTTGCACTGATGGCTTCATATAAGGATCAGGAATATACATACATATGTATATCGCTAATGAATATTTTAGAAACAAATTTTAAATAGAATGACAAACTTTTTTATTATCTTATCATTCATGGTGTAGTGCATTCAAATTACAACATTGCAATTTGTTAAGTGCACTCGAGGTTACCTAAAAATAATTTTTGGCCGCAACTTTTCCAGCAGATTTTCTGGAAATTTACAAAATTTGGAGAGAAAAATCTGCTCAACCTACAACATGCAGGGTATTAAATTGTTGTTTATTTCCTAGCACTGTTGTTGTATTTTTTTGTTTTAGTACTTATAATAAAGTTTAAATTGAAGCTCAATACAAATAAACTTTATAATCCGCAACTAACTCACCTTTAACTGAATTAAATATAAATATTTAACAAAAATCACAGTAGTTTTTCAAAACAAATTAATACGATTTTTTTTCAAATCACAAAATCATTGATATTGATTGACAGCAACCGTTAGAAATTGTAATTTTAAGTATTTACTTTTTCTTAAACAAAATTTTAAATAAACTAAATCCGTTACTTATAAATGGAAATCCGGTTTGTTATTTTAAGAGAGAACAGGAAACGACACTTGTTGACTGTGTTAAAACGTTAGAACGTCTGTGGACAGGATTTGAACAAACAAGAGTTTTTATATCAATGCAAAACTTGTCAGTTTACAAGTGTGTGTGTGAGTGTAATAGAACTACAACCATAACAAGAATTATCCTTATAAGCCAAAAATGGACCACAAAATGTTATAATACAACACTCACACATACACAGACTCACATGCACAACCAACAACATGCTTTAAAATGTATTGCATATCAACAGGCGTAAATACAGTTTTACTCACAACAATGTTTCTATACATGTTGTAATTGAGTTGTTTACATTTGTTTCTCCTTCTTCTTTTCAATTTATTAAAATGTTGCTGTCATTCTTTGGCAGCATCTTTGGTTTCTTTTTTTTAACATTTGTTTTTTTTTTTTGTTGTTATGGCTTGTGTCATTTACTTGCCTAATAACTACTTATGTGAAACTTTACTTAAAGTCAATATGTAAATTTAACAGTTTGTTGTTAAAAAGCAAATAGTAGTGGAAAATGACAAGTAAGTAACAAAAATCCTCAACGCCCTATTGTGTTAACGCCTTTAAAGTTTATTTTTAAAGCTAAAACAAACGACAAACAGTAAATAAACAATAAAGTGCTACTCTAAATTAGCTGTTAAATCATCCATCCATCTAGTTAGCCATCTACCTCCTAATCCTCCACATACTTCTTCATCTTTATACATTTGAGGCATTTAGCTGTGCACTTGTCTAAGACCCAATACTGCCTACGTGTTGATGGGTTGTACTTTCCAACAGACAACTTTTGTTTCATTTTGTTCCATGAAATGTTAAAAGTCTGTATGTGTCCATATAATTTGCGGTTATGTTTGCTCTCGAATTATCAACTTGTATCATCAGCACACAGTGGGGGAAATTAAAAAAAAATGTGGAAATAAATCTGTAACTTCTTAACGAATAGTCCATGGCTATAGAGGAGATGTAGCTGGGTTAATGTTTAGAATTTGGACTCTGAACAGTAAGGGGTGGGCCGGAACCTCAAGTATTCGCGATGAATAATGCTCTCGATCCGATTTAAAAGATTTTTATACCCTACACCACCATAGTGGGGAGGGTATTATGCGTTTGTGCAGATGTTTGTAACGCCCAAAAATATTAGTCTAACACCCACCTTAAAGTATACCGAATCACTTTCTGAGTCGATTAAGCGATGTCCGTCCGTCCGTCCGTCTGGTTGGCTGGCTGGCTGGCTGGCTGGCTGGCTGGCTGGCTGGCTGGCTGGCTGGCTGTCCATGTAAACCTTGTGCGCAAAGTACAGGTCGCAATTTTGAAGATATTTCTATCAAATTTGGTACATATTATTTTTTCGGCTCAAGGACCAAGCCTATTGAAACTGGCTGAAATCGGTCCACTATTTCACCTAGCCCCCATACGAATGTCCTCCCGAAATTGGACTTTATCGGTCATAAATGTTTAATTTATATATGTATCTCCACAAATTCCGCTCCAAATAAGTTTTATATACACAAAATTCATGTCACCAAATTTTGTTACGATCGGTCCATAATTAGTCATAGCTCCCATATAGACCCGCTTTCGAAAATCACTTTAACGTGCATAAATCGCTTAAAAATGTTGGTAAACACACAAAATTCAACATAGTTAACTTTAATATAGACATAAATCACATGACCTAATATCATGGTGATCGGTCCATAATTGGTCATAGCCCCCATATAACCCCACTTCCGAAAATCACTCAAAAATATAAATTATTGAAATTTTAAAAGAAAAATTTTTTTGCTCTTTTACTTAGTGTAGGGTATTATATGGTCGGGCTTGACCGACCATACTTTCTTACTTGTTATATATGTATATGGAATCTACTAGAAGAAACCTACATAAAACATATACATATATATTTATATATTATAGGGCATCACCAAAAGATTTCCAATCGTTTCTGTTTGATGCTAGGTTCTTAATTTCATTCCAGCTTTTTCTTGCTCGCGAAGCCTCTATGTCTAATTGTCTTCGCCAAGTGTGGGCAGGCAATCCTCTCCTTCTGCTACCAGTCGATGGCATTGCGGGTTACAGCTCCGGGTGGTATTCGTAATGCGTGGCCAATCTATCTTCATTTCCTTCTCAAAACTTCGAAATGTATTTGGATTTGATGTGTGATTGTCCAGAGGTATGTGTTCGATATCCTGTTGGGTCAGTAAATTTTCAGTATTCTCAGTATTCAGACCTGTTCCCAAATGAACTGCTCATTTTTTGAGGCCAAGAACAAATCATGCCAATTTCGAATACTCTGTTCCAAAGTGAAGCGTATCCCAAAGCGAGCATTCTGCATCGATCGAAACAAAGTAGTCGGTTCGGCCCCGGTCTGGACTATAAAGCGGGTGAGGCAAAACTTCCCAACCACTTCATTATAAATATTGCAACATCTGGCTGCATATTCTTGGAGTTTTTCGGCCAATTCGCACTTCGAATCAGTTGCGTTCAGTACAGGTTCCCTGTGATGTAATGGTCTGGTCAGATTTCAGCAGCTCATAATAGATAGGACCCTTTTGTTCCCACCAAATACAGAGAATTACCTTAGATCCATTGATATTTGGCTTTGGTGTCGATTTGGCTGGTTGGCCGGGCTTTACATACGATCTCTTACGCTTCCGGTTATCGTAATGGAGCCAATTTTCATCCCAAGTAATGATTTGGTGCAAAAATTATTTTCTTTTATAGAATTCAAGCATAACTTCGGAAGTGCAAAATCGTATTTCAAGGTCTCTCGGCTTTCCCTGCTTTTGGAAGAATCCTGCTGCTCGCAAACGTTTTGAAATTCCTGCTTGAGTAGCTCCCAATGAATTTGCAAGCTCTTGTTGAGTTTGACTACAATCGCCTGAGCGATCTTTGGCTTCCGTGTCATCACTTCTGAACCGCACGCGTTGTTTACACAAAATTCGACATTTTCGAAGCAAATAAAACTTTGTTGTTTACACTATAATGTTCAATAACTAAATGAGAATATATGACATATATTTAACCTTCAAAATGACATATAAGTTATATCGCAATTTGAAGTCATACACCCAATAGTTTAAGAGATATTCACATTTAATATTTCAGTTTCAGTCTGGTTTTTTGCTAATAGCGAATCCAAATCCATCTCGATTTGATTTAAATATTTGTTTAATTAACAACTTAAAATGTTTAGAAATACAGTTTTTTCACTTTTTGTTTTCATTTTCCCCACTGTGCAACAGTACCATCATTATTATTATCCATGCTGTTGTTATTGTTCGTTATCTTTGCTATTTTTGTGTTAATAGTTTTTTTTCTTTAGCTTGGTTTTGAAATTTTGATAAAATACATCTTCGCATTTATGAAGTTCCATAGTTAATGTTGTAATTGGAGATGCCATGACGCCGTTTAAATGTCTTTTATGATCTAAAATACATTGTTTTTATTATTTAATTCCTTGTTTTGCTTTCAACTGGTTGATGTCTGGGCAGGCGTGAAGTTGTTGGTCGTTATTGTATCGTTGTTCTTTTGAAAACTGAACTTTTCTGTGCTAAAATGTAAATGAGAAAAGGGTGTCATAGATAGTTTTTAATTAACTTAATAAGAATTATGCATACAGATACAGTGAGTGACAAAAGAGTGGAAGCTTTTGTTAAAAACTATTGTATAGTATGTAATTTCAGTTATAAACAAATTCATAACAATTCGTAAACCAAATAATTTAAGTAATTCCCAAAAATGACTCTCTGGGAGTCTATCAATAATCTAAAATTTAAATATAAGTAGTTCTTGCATTGTTAGCCGCAGGGCAAATGAGACTATTGCCCGCGAAAATATTTATTTCTTAAAAATCCTACTGCTCGTATACATTTAAACTGGTTGAGACAGAAATGAAATACTGTTCTCTTTTCGGATGAATCACAATTTAAGAGGCATCGTTGGGAGAAATTTGTAAGACTGCCGAAGGGAAAGTGGTGGGGGTAGCAATATTACGTTCTGGGGCTGTATGAGTCTAATTCATATTATAAAATTGGCTAAGACTGGTATTGGATACATATCCATTTTAAATGATGTTATGTATCCATACGCTGATGAAAATATGCCCCTAGTTTGGAGATTCCAGTACGATAATGACCCCAAACACACATATAGATATGTAACCGAGTGCTAACAATCCGCTGAGGCACGTGTTTTGAAGTGTCCTGTTTTTTAAAAATTAGTGTTTTGTTCGAGCAACGTTTTGCGCGCTTCGCACATAACACGATCCATTTCTGGGTGAATGGGTGCGCCAACAAACAAAATTGTCAAATTTGGAACGTCCAAATGAAATCCAAGACCGTCAAATGCATACCAAAAAAGTCACTGTTTTAGTGTGGACTGGGTGCGTCTTTTTTGAGAACGACATTGGCAGGGCCATCACCGTCAATGTCGGGCGCTATAGGTTGTTGATTACCAATTTCTGTTGGCCTGAATTGGATGATATGAACATGCGATTTGAGAGCATGGTCATCTCTCGTGAATGTGATGTAAACTGGCTACCAAGATCGAGAGGTTTTTTAAGTTGCAGGTCTATTCGAATAAAAAAATTACATTGGCCCTCAAAGCCAACCCAAGTCATCGGTCAAATTCAGCCTGATTTTTGCTCCAAAGTCAAGGAAAATTGGACACTTCGGATGTGCGCCACCCAGCGAATCCGTGGCTGACATTTGCAAGATTTGTCGATGATATCTCACACATAGGTTAGTTTCCATGGGCAGCTACTCAAACAGCTCACTTGGGTTCATTCAAAACTGAGCCTATTGTGATACCCAAGAAGTAAACAGCAGGATATTTATACCACATCCGTTGTTTCCATGGTGAACCAACCATATTCTCCAATGAACGAATGTATGCTTCTTAGATTCATCCTTGATAACGTTGATCTAAACATGAGATGAAGGAGGATCCAAGTAAACATTCCCGCAAGTGATGGGACACATTCTCCTTCTCTTATTCGTTTATTCTCCTCTTTCCGTTAACGGCAGCCTTTCTATCAGTTTCTCCAGATATTCGATACTACATCAGCCAGTTGGATGCACATTTTATGGAAATAATTTCCGCCTAAAGAGCAGTGCAGAAGTTAGATAGCCTGAAGTAGGATTTTGTCCTATAGTTCTCGATAAAGATATCTCCACAGATCCTATTACCCGCTTTAATAGGGGTAGAATAAACAGATGCAGACCACCAGCCGCCCAATATGGAAACCAGACGGGAACCAAATAAGCCCTTATGAACCAAACGGACCAGTTACATTGAACCCATCTCAATGAGGGGAACATGTATTAATGGAACATGGAAGGAGAACAGATGCAACCAGACTCACACATTGTTTTATTTAAATTTAAATGCAGGAGGGAATTCTTAATGAAATATCGTTAAAATTATACCACGAAGGAAGATTTATTATATGCGGATTTAAGGGAATATGAAAGTATTTTAAAGCAGACTATTGAATTTTAAATTGGTTCAATGCATCCTTACCGTGAAGCTCAAAATACTGAGTCACAAAAACTTCCTGAACATTTTTGCTGAAATGAAACCTATGTTTCCATTCTTTTGTCAATACCATAATAATGAATACACTTTTTAATTAGTTTTTCGTTTTTATAATTTAATTAATTACGTTCTTATTTTTGGTTAATACAAGTAAATTAAAGTACATATTAACAAAGGCGGAGTGGTGTAGTGGTTAAAGTGCTTGCCTACAAAACCAAGCACCCTAGGATCGATCCCTGGCAGAGGACTACAAACTGTCATCATGGTTTTCGAGTTTTACACCCCCTTCCCCTCTAAACCGTCATCCAAGAAGCCCCCTGAGGATCAGCCTAGTACCTGCTACAGCAGACCAATACTTATCTAGAACAACAACCGTTTAAAGAAACTGATGGATACTTGGCAAAATAACAATAGACTGGATCTAATGATAACGGAGACGCACGATACTCCAATAACTAGGACAGTGCAATCTTACATGGGAAAGAAGCGAAAGCAACTGCAATAAATCGTATAAAATGGAGATGCCAAATGCCGCCAATAGGGGTAATGACGAAAAAAAATTAATAAAGTACTAAAAAATAAAAATTTCTTAAGATTTGGAAAAGTTTCCACTGTATTGTCAACTACTGTATGTATTTTTATATGAAAGCCTTGGTAATTAAGGGGCCTTTTTAAAAAGAAAAAGATTTAAGATTAACAAAATAAAGTCTTGATTGAGATAAAGTAAAAAATAAATGGATTAATGTAAATATCAGAAGCTAATATTTGTTAGGTTATAACAAATGGTATTACAAATTATATTCTAACTTAATTATTCGAGTAGAAAGAATACCACAGATCAACTGCAATTATCACACTCGACCTTATCTTATAAGAGGATAAAGCTCCAAGTGTCCTAACCGACATCACAAAGATCCTCAAACTTCTCAATCCTCTAACAATCAACAACCCATGATAGGATAGCATAGGATTATATAAAATACATCGAAATACTCCATAAAAACCGGCAACGGTGTCAAAATTTATTTGTTTGGAATATTTGTTGAACCATTATACCCTAATTAAAGGCCCTTTCTAACCAAAAAATTAAAACTCTTCATCATGTGCATCTTCTATCTATAATCTATATGTATAATGTGATAAATCATGATGTTATTCATGGTCATTTCTTTTCATCTTATCAATATTCTATAACTAGTACTCTTATAAAGACAGACTGCATACATTCGAATTTGCTAAAGAAACCGCTTAAATAATTATATGCTAGAATTTATTAACTTTACTTAGTTTTGCATAATTTAACTTTAACAACTTATTGTACAAATATTTATATTTATTTATTTATAATAAAACACCAGCAAAAGTAAGTCTTGACTTGACCACTTGTTTGAATTGCTTATTTTTGTTAAAGAAAATTTTGTCTCTTTCAACTAACTTCATTTGCATACAAAGTCATAATATAAAACTCAACTTTAGGACTATGTAACAACATTAAATGTCTTAATATTGCTTTCAATTTCGTTTGCATCTTTCGGATATTAAATATTGTATTGTTAAATAACGTTTATTAACATAAATTTGACAATGAGCGCTTTTGAATATTTGGTATCTCTATGCAGGTTATTTTGTGATTTTTATTCAAGTTCAAGGTGAAATTAAAAAAATAAAGATTTGTATTTAATTTTTTCACATTATCATCTTCATCGTCTTGATTATTTATTAAAATAATCAGCATAAAATAACTAAAAAGTAGCATTGAACGAAAAAAAAGGAAATCGGAACAAAAAGATTTATTGAACATATTTGCAAATACATACATAAATTAAAATGTTTAAAATAAACTTTCTTCCTCATATTAATATAAATTATAATATTGAAATATTAAATTCAAGTTATTTCTAAAGTTCAATTAGGTTAGTATTCGGGAAATATTTTAGTAGAATACGGAAACTTTTACAAATAAAAACCAGCAAGAATAACATTGTACGATACTCAATATTAGACACGAACCGGATGATATACGTCTGAAACAATAAATTAAATAGAGAAAAACTGCGTTTTCAGTTTTAAATTTAATGATCCTGTTTCCTTTTAAAAGGACTTCAAATTTTCAGAGGAGTACATTTTTAAAAAAATGTTTTAAAATACTTCTGATCATCCTACTATGTCAAATTTGGTGTCAAATGATCAAGAATAGTTGTAAAATATTTCGTATTATTTTTATTTTATCCTCTAAGGATCAAAAGATGTTAAAAATGTCCTTTAAAATTTTTATCCTTAAATATCCTTTTAGATTTAAAATAATTTATTATTAAAAAAATAGTGAGTTAAAGATCCAAATATTGAATACCACATGCCAAACTTTCATCCTTCTTTCACTAATTTCTTTGTTTTTATTACTTTTGGTACCTAAATAAATTAAATATGTATGAATTAATCGCACTGAATCATAAAAAGATGAAATTTTAAATTAATGGCAACTGAACTGACAGCTTATTGCTTAGCAATAATTGCTCAGGCAATCAGTAAAGCAATCATTGCGCAATGGATTGCTACATATGGCAATTTGCGGTCTACACTCGCAAATTTCATTGACGCAATCAAATTTGACAATTGCAGCAATAAATATTGCCACGTGGAGACCTGGGGTAAATTTGAATTATTTGATTTTTTATATTTTATTTTATTCGAAAAAAATATAACAAAATCCGTTGTGAAAAGCAACGAAGAAGACTTTTTAATAAACAAGAAAAATGGTATAGTCGGGCAAGCCCGACTTTATGATACCCTACACCGGGTATATGATTATAAAGAGTTTTCTTTTGATATGAAACTTATTTGTGTTGAATCTTATTTGAATACACACATTTTCGGTAGTGGGCCTTATATGGGAGCTATGACTAATTATGGACCAATCGTCTGAATGAATTGCGAATATGTGAAACATATTTGTGTTGAATTTTGTTTGGATACTGATATATTTTAGAGATTTATGTATATTAACTACATTTTCGAGAATGTTGCTTATAAAACATAGTTGTTATCCATTAAATTTATAGTTTCAGACATATACATATCATCCGGTTCGTGTCTAACGAATTTTTTCTCTATTTGTTGGACGGTGTAATATAGGAAAACAAATTTTGTAAAAAAAAAATTTGGGGAAACACAATTTTGTGAAATTTTTTTTTAAAAAATCGAGCTAGTCTTGTTTTTTAGCCGATTTTCTTGATTTTAAATAGCAAACGTACCGGAACTATAGCGGATATATTGATGTATTAATCATGTTTGTAAGTTATTTAAGGCTTTGGAAAGTTGTTTTCAAAGTTAATGAAATTTAAAGTCCATTTAAAAGAATATCTGACCCAATCAAGAAAAACTGAGAAAGCAGCAGTGTTACTATGAATGGTCTCTACTCTCACACATGTACTGATTTTATCATATGTCCAAATGACTGTTGTGTAAAACATTGGAAACTCTAAAAAAATGTTTAAGAAATTTGTATTTTTTTTAATACTTCATTAATAAAGAATCTGTCATTAAGCACTTCCTATCTTTAAATTTAAATAAAACAAAGTAGGTGTGAGATATCATCAAAGCCTAGTCATCGTCGTTCTTAAAGAGATATGGACCCATAATTCCTCCAGCTTCAAATTCCACACCAAAGAGTGACTTTTTCGGGTTGCTTTGAACGCTCATGAATCGCATGTGGAGTGGAATGGTATTAAAAAAAGTTATTGGCCCTTCACCGTGAGTGACAATTTCTACATTTCTCATATACGACCCCACAAATATATATATTCTGGATCATTATAGATAGCGGAGTCGATATAGCTATGTCCGTCCGACCGCTATAGAACCAGTTCGATTGCTACTTAAAATCGAGAAAATCGGCCCAGAAATGAAAACTTCGATTTTTGATATATATCTGGATTATAAAGTCAATAATATAGACAATATGGATATCTAATGATAGATATTGAAAGACCGTTGTAACGGCGAATACAAAGCCATAACAAGTCGGACATACAGGAGTCAAAATCGGGAAAAATAACCCGAATTTTTTTTCACCCAAAAAATTTTTTGTTAACATTTTTTTAAAAAATAAATTTAAAAGAAAAATTTTGAAAAAAAAATTAAAAAAGAAATTTAAAAAATTTTTTCACTTATAAATTAAAAATAAAAATTAATTTAATTTTTTTTTTTTACCTAAATATATTTAAAATTATTATTTTAAATTATAATTTAGGGAAGGGTGTATAAGATTCGGCATAGCTAAATATAGCTCTCTTACTTGTGTTTTTTTAAATTAAAGATTAAATCGTCTCCTTTTAAATATTCTGGTATTCTCTTATAAGCTAATCTGATAAAGTTTTCTTCTTCTTGGTATAATTTTGATATTACCACCGCCAAACTTGTCTGTCTTACTTGTGTACAATTCTATTTCCCTTCCCTCACATCACTGGCTTTTAAATGTATTTGGATTCATCCGAAAAGCGAACTGTATACTCCAACATTTTGAATGTTCTTTGGCAAATAAGAGTTTTTTACGGGCAACCAATACCAGTCTCATTTGCCCTGCAGCTAAAATTCCAATTTCAGATTAATTTCCAATTTCCGATTATTGATATCCTCTCTGGGTGTCATTTTAGGGAATTGAACTCTCATGCTATTAACCCGCCAATGGTGACGAAAATTTTACTTTGATCAATGGTGACACCGGTATCGCATACTAATAGTTCACTTTTTTTTATTTATGCTCTTTTATAAAAAAAAACAAAGATATTTAATCAATTTAAGCTCTTTTACTTTAACATTAAAATTCAAATTATTCGATAAATTATTCGATTTTTTTAACACACTCGGTATCACAGACATATAGGTCACCATTGGCGGGTTAAGTTATCTTGTTCTGGAGTAGTTTTATGGTTGGATTGCATTGCATTGTGAAATTTAGAATTTTTATTATGAATTTATAAAAAGAAACATTGGAAATTAATCACTTTAAGTTCCGAATAGAAAAAAGTTTGATTTTGGATAATTTTGGTGCAAATTTTTTGACTTCCAATATAATTTCTTAACTATAGTTCTCACTACGTATTTTCAAAAAAGTAAAATATTAATTATATGTATTACTCGTTCATCGCCCCGGCTTCGCCCGGTAGCATTTACTAATGTTAGTTCTTCAAGTTTCTCCAACCCACTCTCCACAGCCTGTTCTTATTTATTTGCAAATAAAATATATAAATTTGTACTGCATTCTTTAGGGAGCTTTTTTATTACAGTTGACTGGACTCACAAAAAAAAGAATTTCCGAGTTTTACCCGGAATTTTTGAATTTTTTTATTTACAAACCATCTCCTGAAAATTTCGAATCGAATAAAAAAAAATCAGCCAAATCGCTCCAGCCGTTCTCACGTGATGACATTACATACATGGACCATTTAATTTTTATATATATAGATATGGAATCTTTATAATTGTAATATTCGGAAATATAACTGTTGCAACAGTAAATGGTGTAGACCTACATCTTTACAACTATTTCATATTTTAACATAAAACTACATTCATTCAAACAATAATTTATTAGTTCAAGTTGAAAATCAATCTAATGGGCTTGATGAATATAAACAAATAAGATATTAATTTTAAGATTAATGTTGTCATTAATGGGCGTAATGGATATAAATAAATAAGACACTAATTTTAAATGATTAATGTTGTCATAGTCCAAAATTTACCTGTTTTTATACCCACCCTCAAAAAATATGGAGGTATATTGAGTTTGTCATTCCGTTTGTAACACATCGAAATATTCATCGCAGATCCACAAAAGTATATACACACAGAGAAAACAGATTCGTGATAGCAACCGAATTTGTTGCCAATCGAATGATTCGGTTGCACACATAGAATTTTTCAGTTCTAACAACAGAAAGTCAGTTGATAAAGAAGAATTTCAGTTGAGGCAACCAAACTTTAGTTACCCCTTCCAAAATATTGTCGCCACAACTGTAAAATTCGATCGCTAAGATAGAATCATTCGATTGGCAACAAATTCGGTTGCTATCACGAATCTGTTTTATCTGTGCATATATTCTGGGTCCTTATGAAATTCTAAGACGATCTAGCTATGTCCGTCCGTCTGTCTGTCTGTTTAAAACACGATAGGGCCCTAACGCAAGGAGCTAGCTTGCTTGAAATACTCTCTATTGATAAGATTTCCAAGATTTCACCAAGCCCCCATACAAATGTTCCCCCGGAATACTGTTTCAGCAGTCATAAATAGGTTAATTATGCGGCAATCCAGATAAAATTGTTCACAAATTAGTTCTAAGCACTTCGAAAATAAACTGTATCGCATTGAGAATTGAGAAAATAGGGCAACATTTGGACCTAGTCCCCATACAAGGCCCCCCATAAAATAATTGTCTTACACAAATTAATATCGTGATGAAATTGGACTTGGAAAACTTGTTGAATCGGATCGGTCCATAATAATCCCATATTATCACTGTATCAGAAAAATATTTAATAGTTACATAGTTAAGGATGGGTATACAAGATTCGGCACAGCCGAATATTTTTATTTGTTTATTGCAAGTTATTTCTTAATTAGATTTTCAATTGTCTTTCTGAAGTTATGAAAAAACCTGTACTGTTTATTAGTTAAATTACTTGTAATTTAAACAACAAAAATTCATTAAAACGTTCCGCCCCATAAAATTATTTTATTTTGTTTATTTCCATATGGACACAAACAAAATGTATTAAATTAAAACTACGCTACGAAGATCTGTCACAATGTTATGATCGTAAAAAATAATATTTGTCAGCCAAGAATGATTAAGACAATACAGAAACATGTTTATATGCATGTGATTTAATTAACAAAGCCAGGTAAGAAAGTTGTGATTTTTTTGGTCAAACCAATAGTACTATACTGGAACGGGTAATTAAGTACGAGTACTAAGCATTGTACTTATTATACTTGTACTAAATTGTATAGGGACCCATTTGATATGATAATTTTAGTAACTATTTTTTTACTTCTTTTTACAAATTCTTTATGCTGTTAAATTATTTTTACCACACAACGAATAGAAGTGGAAATCTCTGAAAATAAATCTCAACTCAACACAAATCGCTTACAATCAAGGTTTATTCAAATATTTTTGTTAAAATGTGGTTTTTGTAAAATAATTGTGTAACATACAATATTGCAGTTTTGATTACGAAAAAAAAACTTAGAATTGAACATTTGTTTACATACTTGATGAATAAAGCTTTTGAAATAAAAGCTTTTGAAAAATAATTTTCCACAAACAAATAACAAACTGTTTTGAGTGAGTTTAAACTCAGCTTAAGAATAAACAGAGGTTTTTTTACAATCTCTAAACGTTAGATTTTATTCACATATAATGTTTAAAAAAAAAAATTATCTCATTAAATTGTCTGGCTGTATGTCAGACATTTGACTCAGATTGAGAGTTAGATACATAGGTATGCAGGTAGTTAGATACAAGTATTATTTATTGTGTTCTCTAAAGCGTTTAAAATGACCTGTGTTTTGGGGCAAACAAAACAAAAAAAAAACACATACCAACTTGGCTTGAAAATTATCGTGTCAAAGTGGCACAAGTGAAATAAGTGGCTTGTTGGTGAATGCGAGAACTCATGTGTGAGAGACAGTCTGTCTGAGTGTGATCATAGTGGGGGCTTTTCCCGCTAGTGGGCTTAAGAGTTAGATTTTTGCAGATTGTTCAAAAACGAACGATCGTATTTGCTCATTTAATGTTTTTCTTGTAGGCAGTCAGTGGCAAAACTTTTAAAACATTTAGCCACATTAAAAAAACACAATATATAGCGAGTATACAAAGTTCAAAGCAGAGACTATAGTAAAGAGTAAAATAATAGCAGGTTTTTTAAATTAAATTATAAAAAACAAGTAAGACTGTGCGGAATATTATATACCCTTACCAAATTATGCTTAAAAATTAATTTGTTTAAATATTTTTAGGTGAAAAAAATTTTTTTTTTCGAAATTTTTTTAAATATTAATTTTTTAAATTGTTTTTTTGGAAAAAGAATTTATGACAAAAAAAATGTTGATGAAAAAAATTCGGGTTAAAAAATATTTTTTCCGATTTTGGCACATTGAACTTTGAAATATCTATCATTAGATATCCATATTGTCTATATTAATGACTTAGTAATCCAGATATAGATCAAAAATAGGCCAAAAACCGATTTTGTCGATTTTAAATATCAACCGAGCCGGAAGAATTTTCGATATATGTATGAAATGTATCAATCATGTATGTAAGTTATTTGGGGGCTACGGAAAGTTGATTTCAACATGCAGATGGACTGACGGATAGACGAAAATGGCTATATCGACTTCGCTATCTATAACGATCCAGAATATATATACTTTGTGGGGTCGCAAATGAAAAATTTAGAAATTACAAACGGAATAACAAACTTATATATCCCCTTGCTACTCATGGTGAAGAGTATAACAAGTAAGACAGTTATATTTGGCTGTGCCGAATCTTATATATCCTTCACCAAAATATACTTTAAGATAAAGATTGAAAATAATTTTGTAGAAACATTTTTTTTAGTGAATAAACAATTTTTTGATAAAATAAAAAAAATTGAAAAAACCTTTTTTGGGTAAAAAAAAAATTGTAAACCAAAATTTTGATTAAAAAATATTTTTGATGATTTTGAACCATCTTCTGTCCAAATTTGTAAGGCGTTGAAAACGTCTTTGAACTGTTTATTATTATGTATTCAAATTTTCTATGACTTAGTAATACATATATACGTCAAAAGTTGAGGTATTGGCCATTTGTGGGCCTATTTTCCCGAATTTAAATAAAAACCGAGCCCGGACTATAGCAGATATATTGATGATTCAATCATGTATATAAGTTATTTGGGGACTTAGGAAAGTTGATGGACATGGTTATATCGACTACTCTATCTATAACGATCCAGCACTCATGGGATGATCCCTACTCATGCAATGCATTGTGTTGGAACTAGTAAAATAGGTTATAGGAAGGAGGATAGAGGGAGTAGTGTTTATGGCCATTTGATTTGAATTTTCCTATATTGAAAGTGACAGGAATGATTTCTCTGCCCCTGTCCAGTCAACAACGATTTGATGAGACCTTGCCGAAAAACAAACGCGTAAGAACTACGGGTTTCAGGATCAAGTTCCCTAGTTTCAGCAGAGCACATACCTTTGCAGTATTGGTAGAGCAGTGAAACTTAACCCACACTGCGACGATGTTCCAATGAGTGAATAAAGCTGGATACTGTCACCGATAAGCCCCTTCGCCATCTCCTGTACGCGGTAGAGTAACTACAAAATTGACTTCGAAGCACCGACCCACACATTAGAGTTGTATTCCATTTTGGGTCGCAGATATGTGTTGTAAATAGTAAGGAGATCATATGGAGTAATTCCTACACCGTTTCAGAAGTCGGAGACACCAGCGGACATCACATTGTATTCTCATGCCCAGAACATCAAGAGCATCTGATTCTACAATATTTACACCACCCATAAATACAAATGAATCATCATAGTCTGTCGTTCGTTTTTGTGTCAACATGCAACACTGAGTCTCACGTTGAAAGCGACCCTATTCTCATGACCCCATTCAGAGGTTGTCTGAAGGTCCCGAATATGGGAATCAGTCATGTTTTGCATCAACGCGACAATTTCCGACAGGCTTGGTCTGTAACTGAATGAATATGAATGGCAAATGCAGCTGTCATCTGCAAAAGAATAGATAGGTTTGAAAGTTTGACGTACAAGGTCGTTTAGAAAGACAAGAAATAGAGTAGGAGAAAGGTGGGAGCCTTGCGGTACCCCTGAATTGATCTTGAACTCGTTTGATGAGATTCAATCTATAACGACTCGTACAGTGGGATAACCATGCTACACTCTATCGAACGCCTTAGAAATATCTAGAGCACCCACTTTACTTGCTAGGAACGCTAGCAAGTTTCTCGTAGAGCGCTCTCTACAAAAGCCGTACTGCCGATCGCTTAAAGAATTCTTGGACTCTAAATATTTAACAAGATGGTAGCTCATCATTCTCTTTATAACTTTGGAAAGTGTAGAACAAATTGCTATTGCGCTATAATTTTCATGGTTGTTAGCCTTTCCCTTTTTAGGAATTAGCAACCTTCCAAGATACAGGAAATTTGAAACCAGTACCAGTATACCATCAGCCCCAGGAGACTTGTTAATGTTGAAATCCGTTAAAACCTTTTCAACTGTATGAGAGTGAAGAATATATTCGGCATAGTAACTGATACTCTTTCGAGCTCGGGTAGTGGTTGATTATATTCCGATAAGTTCCAATTATTTGCAAATAATTTAGCCAAAAGGTTAGCTTTATCTACCGGGTCAGTGAATGATTCAGCCAGAAGGTTAGATTTATCCATCGTGACAGTGAATGATTAACCACCCCTTAAAATATTAGGAATTGACGCACTAGCATTATCCTTCATTCTTTTAACGAATAACCAAAAGTTTTTACTGCCCCGGGGAGCAGTAAGAACTTTGACTCAGAGGCTTTGCTTGAGATTTTTCACTAAAATAATACAAATTTCATAAGATTTATATTTATTCTAAGTATTTCAAAAAATACCATTTTACCAAATTGTCTGTCTGCTTATTATTTAAACTTCAAAAAAAAACCTAAGCTCTCTTATTATTTCCCTTAATCTTACTGCTAATTCTCAAAACTTCACTGTTTGCCGGAATCACATTGCATATTAAAAATAAAAAAAACTTGTCTTCTTTGAGAAAATAAATTCAAAAACACACTCAAAAACAAAACTGAATACTAAGTTAATAATTGAAAACAAAAAATCTTAAACATTTCTATTTGTTTTAGTTAGAGGAGTATAATTTTGTTATTATGTATATTAAATGTTATTTTAATATCACACAACTCTAACTGTTAGTTTGTTAGTCAGTCAGTCAGCTAGTTAGTTAGTTAGTTTAGTTAGAGTAGAGATACTAAATATCCAAAATTGAATAATTTTTATAAATCAGTACGTGTTTAGCACTCAGCGAGTACGGTTTAGAAAAATTCAGTATTTTATAGAAGCGTCTAAAAATAAAACGATTTTGAAAAATAGTGTTTCTAATTGAAAATTTTAAACAAAGGATTAAATAAAAATACAAAACATTTCGTAACAAATAAGAAAAAGTATGTTAAAAAACAATTTAATATTGTGTACATAGTTATAAATAAATTTATATATAGTTATTATTTTGTTTTTGACTGGCGTATAAAAATAAATTTATTAATGCAATTAATTTAAAAACACTAAAGCTGCTAAAACAGTTGGCTGATCTTATCGGAACAGTTTGTATAAGATGCTTGACCAGTTTAAATTGTTTTTAAACTAATACATATTTAGTAGTATGTATATCAAAGACGAATAAATATTAATAAAAAAAAAAAAAACTAAAATATATTCAAGTTTAAGCGTCTGCAATTGAATTTTTTGGGGGAAATTCGTTTCAATTGACAATAACTGGTATTATGTTAAAACCCATCAAGTGCATAAAATAGTTTTCAAATAAGTTTTTGATCAAAATTTCACACAAAACCCAAACATCTCGCTTATTAGCCACAAGACTGTCATAACTCAAAAATCATAGTTTCGTGCAAAATTACTTTAAAATAATATTAATCCAGGCAGCGTGTTCGGAATTATTTTGGCATATTTTCGATGCTCACAAGTTCTAAAACGTTCTACGTCATCTAAAACTTACACATTTGAGCCACGAGTATAATTTTTCGAAATTTTCGACAAATTATATTCGATTCGAATAAACATGAATTTGGAATAAAAATGCAAAGTTTAATCGTTAAACCCCCATTAACACAAAGCCTGGTTATGTCTTAACTAATAGTTATACCGTCGGTTAAAATTATTTTTGTATGAAAACTGTCTGTATAACTGTTAGTTAACACATAACCAGCCTTCGTGTTACTGGGGCTAAGCGTAATAAGGGTTAGC
Organism: Calliphora vicina; assembly: GCF_958450345.1. Classification (NCBI taxonomy): domain Eukaryota; kingdom Metazoa; phylum Arthropoda; class Insecta; order Diptera; family Calliphoridae; genus Calliphora; species Calliphora vicina. The sequence goes on along the minus strand of NC_088784.1, from coordinate 94,822,458 downwards.
TAGGGGAACTATTTCATATCCACAGATTTCGAGGACATTTTATTTTTGGTCATAAATTCCTTAAAATTATTTCTTAAAAACATTACGTACCTATTTCAGTGCAAAGGTCTAAATAGCTATCTCGGACTATTTTGACCCCAAGTATAAAAGGGTTAACAATGTCCTACAAATTTAAAATTGCAACAAACGCTATCCTAAAATAGGTACAACCGTTAAAATTTGAAATTTTAATCTCTATTTTAACATTTATTATATTAGAAATAGAACATTTTAAATTCGAACATTTTGTCAACATTTAAAATTTTATATCCACCATCAACTTTTTATTTTTATATGCAACACATCAAAATATTTGTCGTTGTCCCACATTAATACGTCCGTCCGTCTGTATGTCTGTTGAAAACACAATAGGGCCCATACGAAAGAAGCTAGCTGACTGAAATTTTCCACAAATACTCTATGTTGAAAATAGCCATTATCGGTTCATGATTTCACCTAGACCCCATGCAAATGTCCCCCGGAATACTGTTTGAGCAGTCATTAATTGTTGATTATGTGCCAAATCGTGATATAAATTTTTTACAAATTATTTCTAAGTACTGTGAAATTATACTGTAAATTATGGCGAAAGTTTGTCCTTGTCCCCATAAAAGGTCCCCCTCGGGAAATGACTTGAACATTCATAATTGTCTTATAATAAATAGTGAGTAAGAAAGAACGTACATGCAAAACTTATCCTTCATCCAACGAATATTATTTTTATAAGTTTGTCATTCCGTTTGTAATTTCTATATTTTTCATTTGCGACCCCACAAAGTATATCTATTCTGGATCGTTATAGATCGCGAAGACGATATAGCCATGTCCGTCTGTATGTTGAAATCAACTTTCCGTAGCCCCCAAATAACTTCAATATATCGGGAATTGTTCCGGCTCGGTGGCTATTTAAAATCGACAAAATCGGTCCATAAATGGCTGAGATATAAAGAAAAAACGGGACAACCTCGATTTTTTCCCTATTTTTGATATACATACATATATCTTGATTACTAACTAAGTCATTAATATAGACAATATGGATATCTAATGATAGATATTTCAAAGTCCATTGCAACGATGTATATAAGGCTATAGTAAGTTGGACCTACAATGGGTCAAAATCGAGAAAAATAATTTTTAAACCGAATTTTTTTTTTTTCAAAAAATTTTTTTTTGTCTTAAATTGTTTTTTAAAAATAAATTTAAAAAAAAATTTGGAAAAAACTTTTTTAAAAAAAATTTAAAAAAATTTATTTTTTTTAAATAAAAATATTTAAAACAAATATTTTTAAGTATAATTTGGTGAAGGGTATATAAGATTCGGCACAGACGAATATAGCTCTCTTACTTGTTTTTTAATCACGTTAGCTTTAAAAAATATTTCGGATATTATCTGTTCTTAATCATTACCCCCTGTCTATACTTGATATATTTTTATCATGATAAACGTCAAAATGGTTGTCAAGTTAAAAAATTATTAGGTATAGTCTCATTTATTAGTATTATTGCTTAGTTATGACAAGTGCTTTTGCTCAGACAACTTTGTCTTGACAACAAACGTCATTAATTGTTATGATAAATTTTTGTCAAGTATAGACAGGGGGTTAATTTACAATTGTTATTTCGGTCAAAATGGTCACCGAAAAAAAATTAGGTGAAAAAATACTTAAAACTTAAAAAAAAACATATGGATTTTTAAAAAAATAGCTAAAGTTCTGAAGGTTCATCACTCACTTAAAACCTATTAAACTGTATAATACTTGAACATTGAAAGAAAACCAGGATCAGGAAAGAAAAAATGGTCTAACAGATATTGATAAGGCAAAAGAAGTCGAACAACTCTTTCAAAGAGCACCGAACACTTCAATCAGAAAAATACAAAAATATACATATATTTCGGAATGTCTACAAAAACGTTTTTTATCTTTCTTAAACCAGCACAGAGTGCCTTTATAAAATGTCCAGGGTATTTAGATGACACACAGTGGTATCGATGTCGACCACATCTGGTTTGAAAAACTTTGTACAGCTTGTAAATTGTACAAATATGAACAGATTTAAATTTATGAAACTTTGTTGTAAAGCCTGTGAGAAGGTAAATAAATACCTGTTTTTATCATTAAGTTATCTCTTATAAGTGCCTCCCTTATATTGAACGGCACTGCTATTCTAACTTGTTCATTGATAGCAATGAGATCGTACAAGTATTTTTATTATAATTAAAAACGTTTATACAATTTTCAAAAAAAAATTATAAATAATTGCTAAAAACCTGCAAAATTCTATAGAATATTCGCACCCGGCGGGTTAAACTTATTCGAGTTCGCTGAATCCAGTTGTGCTAACCGTTTTTTTAGGTTAGCTCTTGTTTTCGTGATATACCGTTATTTTGAAAATGGAGGAGGTTGCACAACATCATATATTCGCGTAACTCAAAAACGGGTTTGCTTATTGAATAAACTAAAAAAACCGAAATTCCGAAATAAAATTTACTTTAAGAAATCTGCATTTTCCAATTTTTTATGCCGTTTTAAAAAACAAAAATTTCGAAATTTTTCTAAAACATTATTTTTTTTTGCCCAAAAAATTGTATATTTCTAAAACGACTGCGCAGATTAAAAAACGGTTTCAGTCTTACTTAAAGGCAATTTTATTTCGGAATTTCGTTTTTTTCATTTATTCAATATGTTGTGCAACCTCCTCCATTTTAAAAATAACGGTATAAGATTTTATTTTTATCTATATTGAAATTGATTAATAATTAAATTTTAATTACATTTTATGTTATTTAAAAACCAATTTGGCCAAATTGCCGTTAAGCCAGCATTTTCTCTACCTGTAAAATACCGTCGTAAAAATAACGACAATTACGTTACAAGTTTGTCTACCGATTTGAAACGGTTAAAAACGTAACGGTAATTTTGGTCTGAAGTAAATTATTAATAATGTTTGTTTCTCCATAATTGAGTTTATGCCGTTACCGTTTCAAATTAGATATATCTCTTAACCGTTTCGAAGCCAATCTTGTTTAAAAATCAGCAATTATTCAATAATTTAATCAATCAAATTAATTCGAATAACCTTTGCTATTAATTGCATACATATTAATGAATTAAATTTCTTTACTATAGATATTCAATTTAAGTACTGAAATTAAAGTAGTAGTTATGAATATAATAAGTCATAGAAAATAATTACTTAGAACTAATTTAATAAAGTTATTTTTAAAATATTTTTTGTATAGAGTCTTTCAACAAGAGGTTGTTATTCAAATTGTACAATATTGGCAGACAGACAAACATAACCCCCTGTCCATACTTGACAAATATTTATCATAACAATTAATTACGTCTGTTGTCAAGTCAATGTTGTCTGAGCAAAAACACAATTTTGTCATAACCAAGAAATAATTCTAATAAATGGAGACCATACCTGATAATTTTTTATCATGACAAAAATTTATCTGGTATAGAAATAGGGTAACGAAACAATTTTGTATCTTAGCAACCTTTTTGACATTTATCATAACAAAAATTTCTCTGGTTAGACATAGGGTTAACAATAACTAAAGTGTTATAATGATAACAATATGAATAAATTTCAATAATTTGAACTTAACCTCAATTACCCAATAAACATTTAAGTCGTTCATGATGGCATATGAGCAGAGATAAATGTTTAAATGACTCGATTAAATATGACCTTTTTTAAGCATGTTGTTGCAAAAAAGCTAAAATTCATGATATTGAACTGGTTTTTGAATCTACTTTTTTTCATGTTCATTTACCTTTGACATGGTTTGCTTGCAAAGTTAAATTTTATAACATATTTTTTTTTATAAACTACATAACTACGTATATTTTCATTTAATATTGTATTGTTAATTACTATTTGTTTGATAAATCATGACTTGACAATTTTAAATTCATATTGCTACCGTAATATTTGTAAAGAAAAAATGCTGTTAAACATTTTTTTATTGTTGTTCAGTATTTGTTTAAACTATTATTAAGTGTTTAGCACATTTTCATAATTCATTCATAATTTAGTTATGTCTGTTTTGGAGATTCATTCAAAGTGTTTAAATATATTTAAATATACATATTTAAAATGTTTAATTAAGGTGTTAAATTCATATGAGTTGAATGTGTTAAATATTTATACAGCTATCAACCATTTAAGTAAATCGAATTTAACCTTTTGGAATTTAGTGCAAAACTCTTGGCAATTAATTTAAGTGATTTACAATGGAAACTTTTCAAAATATTCAATTAATAGGTCCAAAATCAAACAAATTATAAAGTAATTTGATGTTTTAGTATTTCTTTATTAAAACAACATAATTATTGGGTGTATGACTTCAAAATTCGGAAGTTTTTCAAATTTTTAGCTACAATATAAATTTATTCAAAGTTAGCTATGACCTTTTCCCATCTTTCTGGAAATATATGGATTCCGCGCCAAAAGTAAACATCATCTTTTGAGGACAAGAACGAAAAAAGCCAATTTCGGATACTCTGTTCTGAAGTGACGAGGCAAGTTCTGGACTATAAAGCGGATAAGGCAAAACATTCTAGAAAGAAGTGGTTGGGAAGATTTGACTCACCCGCCTTATAGTCCAGACCATAGAGAACATAGAGCGGAAACTCGAAAAAAAATCAAACAAAAAAGTTACACATACCAGTGTTGTTTTTGTTTTCACATAGTTTTTTTACTAATACATTCTCACCACTTAGGTTTTTGACAACTGAGATAGGTCTTTGACAGGAGAGTTTCCGCTCTATGTGTTTTCTCTATGGTCCAGACCTTGCCCTTTCCGACTACTGTTTGTTTCGATCGATGCAGAATGCTCTCTCTGGGATACACTTCACTTTGATTAATAAATAAATAAAGAATATTGTACTTTTTCATACTAAAAAAATTTGTATAAATTTTATTAATATTTTATTCAACAACAAGGTTCTGACATTTTATACTAAAATATGAAAAAGTGCAATACTTTTGAATCTAATTGAGATATTGACTTCAAATTAACTTATCTAAACAAAAAAAATAGATCGGAATAAATGTGGATCAAATTTTTCCTAATATTTACAAACCTATTAAAATTTTGATACAAATTTTAGTTTTAGAAACTCAATAAATATATAATAAAATCTTTATTTATTAACAAAACTCAATGAAATTTTTAAAGTTTTTTAAATTTGTCATTCTAAATAATAAAGTGTAAAAAAACATGTCATAAATTCTAAAAATTGGAGCGAAAATCCCAAAAATAGTATTTTTCACAATTTTGCCCACAGGGTCCACATTTCTTTCGAGGCTGGGAAAATACTTTGGGGATAAATAAAGAACACATCAAGGTTTCCAAAACTGATTTCCATTTCCTGATCCCAGCTTTGGGATTTTAGAACATGTGCGCCAAAGTTGAAACTTGATTAAAAAAATAGGTCAAATTCCGAAGGAAGTAGGTGCAAAATATTCCAAAAAATAGGACATATTTTTTATACCAAAATGTTCTCCGTAAAGATACCTTACAGAAAAATATAAAATTGTTATATGTTCTTAAAGAAAGTTTTGTTTTAATAAAAAAAGAGTTAAGTCACCTTTTCGCCCCAAAAACAGAAAAAATCTACTATTTTTATTAATTTTTAAATTGAAAATCATTTTTTTTGGATTCATACTTGATATTATTCTGAAGTCTTCTGTTTATTATTGGTAATTTCCTTATTTAACTAACAAAAGAAATTCGAGTCCATTCGGTATAAAAATACGACCTGTAATTTTAAAAAAGCAGACCAAGGTATGGCCAAATTTTAAAATTTCAATTTTGAAATGCCTATAACTTGGAAATTATCTATCTTCTTATCTATCTATATATATATAAATGAAATGGTCCATGTATGTAATGGCATCACGTGAGAACGGCTGGAGCGATTTGGCTGATTTTTTTTTATTCGATTCGAAATTTTCAGGAGACTAAAAACTAAAAATTCCGGGGAAAACTCGGTAAATTTTTTTTTGACTCCAGTCAACTGTAATAAAAAAGCCGCCTAAAGTATACAGTACAAATTTAGATATTTTATTTGCAAATAAATAAGAACAGGCAGGTGTATGTGGGTTGGAGAAACTTGAAGAACTAACATTTGTAAATAGCTACCGGGAGAAGCCGGGCGGTCATCTAGTAAGAGATAAATAACACACACAAGCCGAGCGCTTTTCAAAAATATTTGAAATCGGATTGGAAACAAAAAAAATGGCACGTATTCAAAAATTTTACATGTCGAAGGTACCCCACTTTGAGCCCACATAGCGCCGCCCCTGTCACATTTTAATAGCTTAAACTAGAATACTCCTTGTGTACTCCCACGTCAAATTTTATGCCGATCGGACCAGCTGTTTAGAAATGACAGATTTATTTTAAAAAAATTTTGATTCTGCCCCAATGGCCAATACTTTGAATACATTTTATTGTAAAAATGTTTCAAAATAAAAGCCAAACATTTTACAAAAGCCCGCATTTTTAAGTCTAAAACCCAATAATAAAAATTCTAAAAGTATTGTACATTTTTATTTACATTAAATTTATACAATCGCAAACAAATTATGTCTTTTTTTTATAAATTTTCCACATTTCATCATTCGTATATGAAATTAAAACCCCTGTTCAAATTTTAATTACATACTAGTAAGTAGTTTTATTATTATTATTTTTTATTATTAATAAACATTTAATGATACCCAACTAACTCTAGTGCCTTATTAACGTAATTTCAACACTTAAATTTAGTTAGTGGTTACTGCTCAAGTTTAATTCAATTATTAAATTTTGATCTTGGCCACCATTCCAATCCATCAAAGCTCACTCTTTGTATATTTTCTTGGATATTTATGTACTTCATGTATGTATTTGCATGTTGCATCATCATTCCCGTAATTATGGTGGCATAGAGAAACAAAACTATAAAACTGAAATGAAAAACCTAGAAACACTTCAAGTGAAGTAAAAAAAAACAAAAGTGATTATAAACCGCAACATACTCGAATCATAAAAAAAATTATTACTATATTGTGACCGACAGACCGATAATTGTAAACAAGTTTAAGTAAATTCTTTAAACAAGGGGTTTCCCAAACGGTGGCTCAAAAACAATTTAAGATTCAATCGTCTCCCTTGAAATACTTTGACATTGCCTTAACCCCTGTCTATACTTGACAAGTTTTTATCATAACAATTAATGACGTTTGATGTCAAGACAAAGTTGTCTGTGCAAAAGCACTAACAATTTTGTCATAACGAAGCAATAATACTAATAATACCTGATAATTTTTTATCTTGACAACCATTTTCACGTTTATCATGATACAAATTTATCAGGTATAGACAGGGGGTAACCGCATCTGATAAAGCTTCCTTCGAGGTATAATTTGGAGTCCGTATTTTGTGAACTGGCTCGTAGCTCAGAGGTGTGTCTGGATTCATTGTCCTGCCGGAATCTACAAACTATCACAGAATGACTAAAATCACATAAATTGTGACAAATACTGTCTTAGTTCCCTTTCGCCTTGGGTAGTTATAATTTCTAACAATGGTACTTTCTTTGGAACCGATTTTTTTTTGTTGAAGAAGTACAATATTAAGTAGATTTTTTTACACAACATTGAGAACCCCAGATGCAGACTTTTTTGATGTTGTGCCATAAAAATTAAACGAACAAAATTCGGTTAAATTTTGAGGTCTGAAAACAAACATTCACTTTAAACCTCGACTTATTAAGTTGCTTGCCACACTTGTGGCAATCAGGTGTTTAGTATACATAGTGTGGATGGTTTTAATTGTAGTTATGTTATGACTTTTCACGTTCGTTTGTTTTTCTTAGCTAGAAACAAAACAAGTAAGTGACCGTCAAGTTTGCAGGTTTTTCCGTCATACCAGAAAAACATTCAATCATTCGATCATGCAACTTACAACTAACAGCAACAACAACAACAAGTAAAAGTTGCAACACACTCGAGTATTTATTTATTTATGTATATATTCGTTCATTCGTTCATTAAATTGTATTTTTCTTGTTTTGGGGTTTGGTTTAATGGTTTTATTTTGGCCAACTTACAGATAATGTTGCTGCTTTGTGCTGTGTTTTCTTTGCGTAATATTTAACCTAGTTCCATGATAGTGAGCTTGTAAGTTAATTGAAGTAGAAATATCCACTATTTATAAGTTTGTATTTATTATTACTCACTTAACAATTGTGATTGTTCCAAAGACAGATAGTTAGATCAGTTGGAAATATTTTTGTTTTGTACAATTTAGTAAAATGTCGCAAGCAGTTTAATTTATCCTCTATAATTTAATTTATGGTCATTATTACTGTTACGTTAATATATTGTTATGCATTTGAGAGATCAAGCTCAAATTGTTTTAGACATGTTTATCTTGTTTTCATTTTGGCAACAGATTTTAAGACAAAAATTCGTATATTTTTTTAGCTTACAAAAAGAAGTGAGAATTTGTGACAGCTGTCGCCAAAACATAAACCGGTTAGAATTTTACAACTAATACATATGAATTCGAATAACGGTATTTGTGTAAAGTTTATATGCACAGGGTTGCCAAATAATTATTTCACTGTTTACAAACCAGGATAATGAAATTCACATTACAAAAGTTCAGCAGTTCATTTTTTTCACCGTTACCTTTCAGTGTTATTCTACAAGTGAATTTAAATAATCAGACATGAATGATTAAATCGAACGATTACACAGAGAAACGAAATTGACATTTTGGTTTGTTGCAGCGAAAAATGTAATTGATAAAATATATATGAGACATTTCATTTTCAAAACTATCTTTAGTTTTTTTTGATAACTCTTGTTTTAAAATATCGCAGTTTTAATTTTTTTGCTTATTCTGGTATTCCTTCTATACAAAATTTCTTTTCTTTTACATCAATTTTGTTTATCTAAATTCCAGGATATATTGATAATATTGAAAAAAATTTTCGCAAATGAAACATGTAGAAATTACAAATAGAATGACAAACTTATATTACCCCCTGTCTATACCTGATAAATTTGTATCACGATAAACGTCAAAATGGCTGTCAAGATACAAAATTATCAGGTATAGTTGCTCAGACAACTTTGTCTTGACATCAAACGTCATTAATTGTTACGATAAATATTTGTCAAGTATATACAGGGGGTTACCATTGCCACTCATGGTGAAGGTATAAAAATTTCACATTCTAAGCTGCATTACCCAAAAGATAATGAGGGTTCATCGTACAAAATGTAGTTCAAATTTCTGTCACTAAAATTACTGTTCCGCTGTGTTATTTTGAAAAGCTGGGATATATTTTGTATTTTCCGATCTACAATTTCCCAAAGTTTTCCGCCAGATCTAAGGCGATTGTTCAGGACATTTCAAAAAAAGTAAACACTTGTTTACAATCCTAGAGGTGTGTTTGGGGAATTGTAGAGCTTGAATTTCCAAAATAGGAGCATATTTTCCTCAGCGTATAGATATATAACATCATTTAAAATGGATCAGTATCCGATTCCTGTCATAGTTTATTTTACGATATGAATTGGACCCATACCTTGCCCTGAAAAACAGACCCACACCATAATATTGCCAACGCCAAACTGTCTACTTAGGTTCCAATCTCTTTCCCTTCTTCGGCCGTCTTACGAATGTTCTCTAGAACAGTATTCATTCTGTATAAATGTTGTTTTTTAGAAATGATGGTTTTTTTCGAGGGACGATAGCAACCAAGACTAGACTCATTTGTCCTGCGGCTAACAGTTCGAGAACTATTTAATTTACAAATTTCTTAAACTCTCTTGCTATAAAATGATCTTGTCCTAGAGAAATTTTACGAGGTCTTCCTTCCAAATGTAGAGTTTTTACGAAATTTGTTTTAGATTTTGAAGGTGATGATTTATTAATTGAATATTTATCAATTCAGAATTTAAATCGTTTATTATTTTGGTTTTTATAATTTCGCAAATTTTGACTCAGTCAACTATTTAAAAAACTTTTTGTGCGAACAAAATTACGAAAAGAAATTCTCAAATATTGAAATAACGATACAATTTTATCGTATTGGTATTTTAAATTGTTTTCTTAAATATTGTCTTCTATTTTATAGTCACAGATTACACAGATATGAATCAGCTGATTGCAGTTATATAGCAACAGAAAACAAACAAAATAAAATGTCAAAATGGTTGTGGTTTGGAAAGAGGGACAAATATATAGAACGTCAAAATAACCATACGGTTCGATATTACTTTTTTGAAAACTGTCATTTGTTGTACATCTGTAAAAATCTGTGGTTATAGTGTCCCTTCTGGCAGAAGTTTAAAAGTTTCCATTGTTTTTCCAATGCTAATAAGTATAACCACATTCGTTAAAGGATTTCAATTCACAAAAAATAAATGATTTTTGGTGATAATTATTTAATATTATCTTGACTACTGATATCAAAAACGTTGCTTCAATGCCTTTTGAGAACAGCTTTTGTGACGACTTTAAATCAAATAACTGAGTAAAAAAGAAATAAAGAAAAAGCTAAACTATTTCGGCAAATTCGAATCATTCTGATTAACTTGTATAACATTTGAGCTCAAAAGTTTAAAAAACTCTGTCCAAAATGTTTAAAACGATTAAATTTATGTGTTAATTCGAAAATGTACAACTACCTTCAATATTTGTAGACCCTAAATTTCATATTAAACCTTGCCAGAATTTTTTTTCTTAAAAACTAACTTTCAAGGTTAATTTGCCTATGTATACCAGCAATTATTAACACATTTTCTCAGTTTTAAAGTTCTAAATTCCAATTTTTTTTCAAGTTTTTGTAATAATTTTCAAGAAAACAATTATTATATTTATGACGATCATTCAAGTGTAAAAACCACTTTATTTCATTTACAAGTATTACAAAATATAAACTATTTAATTATTTGGTTTTTATTGCATAAATAAAATAAAGCAATTAAAAATGATAAATTTATGCTCTGCAAGTAATTTAAGCAATTCTAATGAACATTTTTACAAAGGTTTTTATGAAATTTGAACTATTTTATTATTATTTTGTTTCAAAATTATGAAATTTAAAAGTGCCGGGTATTTGAGCAATGTCTGTCATAGTAGAAGTTCAATTATAAAGCAGTTTTAATTGGATTATAAACAATGTATTTACAGTACTATTTAAGATTTTATAAATGTAAATAAATTAATTAACTGTCGTCTACTGTATATAAAAATATGCATATATTTTCTTTATCCTTTTAATAAAATATTTTATTTTAATTATTTCAGCAACAAATATGACGGCAAAACCAAAATTTGAATTTGAAAAGGATCCATTAGTTCACATAGAAGACGTGGATCATAATGAAGAAGATCGCATTGCGAAAAGTTTTGAAGGTCGCTGTCTTTTTATAACCGGAGGTACCGGTTTCTTGGGCAAAGTTTTGGTGGAAAAATTATTAAGGTATGCACATATGTAACTCCATATTAAATTGTTTACACATCTAGCCATTAAAGTTATTATTAATATTGTTATTTATCTGGTATTTTCATTAAAACGATCTATAATTTGTTATTATTTTTTATATTCCTAAATGCTCGTTGTTGTTTTTGTGATGGTGTAAAGGTCATGTGGAGATTTGAAAAAAATATATTTGCTGATACGTCCCAAGAAGGGCAAAGAGCCAGCAGAACGTATTAAGGAAATGTTAAACAATGTGGTATGTTAATTAATTTAAAATAATTACTTATTTTACTAACTAAGCATTTTGATTTTATATGTAACTATTTATCTGTATGTATCGGTTTATACTCGTATTAAACTGCTACACATTTTGCTGTAAGTAGTCAGTCTGTAGATAGATAATCACTATATGAAAATAAATGGAAAAATGCTGTGTACGTAAACATGTGGTTAAATATTAAGCAGTGATAATTACAATTAATAGTAAAACGTAGGACAATGACGACTGACTGGTTTAGCTGGAAAAGTTCATGGCTTACGTACGTACATACATACGTACGACGAATATTAACATTTATTACATCATATTTAATAGTTTGTTGCAAATATTGCTTTAGTTTTGAGAGATTACAATGTTGGAATCAAGTTCAATTTGGAAAATTTGTAATACATTACAAAAATATACAAAATTTTAGTAGAGCCTAATAAGTTGCTTTTCTACTCACTGAAACTAATTAAAAACTAAATGTAAATATGGGATATATCCTGCAAATTCATTTAATTGTCGAAAATATAGTGGATACTTTGTATATTTTTAGTATTTTATTAATATAGGTTAGGTTTGGTTCTCAGGCAAACGCATAGTGGAGACAGGAAACAGAGCAGCTCACTTGGGTCCACCTTTGTGTTACCAGATAATAAAGATAGAAAAGAGGGACAGATAGAAATGAAAAGAGATGGGGAAAGTCAGATTGAATGTAGAAGTAGATGTGAAGAGGAAGGAGGTCCAAAAAAAGGAGAGGAGAATATTAAGCACCAGTCAATTGACGGATATTAGGTCTCTCCGTGGAGATTCCCGTGTCTGGCCTGATTAGCCAATTGCTATGGCATTGCTGCACTCTAACTTCATGTCCGAAAGCTCAGAAATACTATTTAGGGAACGATGTCCCAGAAACCGTGTGTGTAGATCTCCTAATGCTGGACAATGGCAAAGGAGATAAAGAATGGTCGCATCCTCCAACTTCTACAGAATTCGTTATAGGGCAGGTCAAGTCTAATCGCATGGTTCGGTTATCATCTCCACTACATTACTAAATTGTGAACGTGACACGCCAAGAAGATATGTTGTCCACCCTCGGTTTAGTTGGGGCCATATCACTCTGGTTATCGTATAGATTGGTTTACATACCCATCTTGTGTGCTCGAGTTCATAATAAAAGTTACTAATTTGTATCTGACAATTAGATAACGTAATCCCGCAAAGGAAGTCTATGTCTCCGTCAGGCATCATGGCGCCTTTTTTTGGTCAAAGCATCAACAACACAGTTGCCTGTAATATCTCCGTGTCCCCGTACCCACATGAGTACTGTTGAATTTCTCACAATCCTGTTTAAGGATGCCCGGCCCTCCTGTCGCAGCTAACTGAGTCAGTTAGCTGCACTTTCATTCGGAATTCCAAAAGAGAGCCTAATTTAGAATTTCTGATCTAGATCTTTCCAACTTGATCTCCCTTCCTTGAGCCGTCCGTATAGACTGAGAGACTCGTTGTGTTTTGTAAAGTTCCGTCTATTTGTTCCGTGTTGTACGGAATTGAGAAACCGAAGTTCCTCGATAGAAAGGGCCTGAAGATGCAATAATCAGTATTATCTGGAAGATTCTGTATTATTTACGATTATATTGGCGTCAGTATTATCTCGAAGAATCTGTATTATTTACGATTATATGCATATCCAATCGCATTTAGCCTAAAGGCCGTAGTAAATGTAATTTTTCTGGCCATTAGATCCACAGGGATCCAGTTTAATATAGTAAAGAGCGACTTTGTTGCAGTCGTTCTTAAGGCTCCTGTTAACAAATTAATCCTCTGTCTAGTGCCTTCCACCATACAGAGACTCCATAGAATAATATAGACTGGGGTCTAACACCCCAATGCCATCCTATAGTCTTCCTACAGACATTCATTGCCGTTAAGGCTTTGGTTGTCCTTGAAAGGTTATTGGATTTTCAGGATAGTTTACTATCCAGAATAACTCCTTATGTTATATCATGAGATCAATGAGTAGACAATTTATGTCCAGATTCCACAGAAGTTAAGACACCTCCTTGTGGCCATTCTCGTGATCATGGCCGTTCCCTTTTCAGAACGAATGATCCTGTATCGTAAAAGGTTCATGATAAACCTTAAAATTGATTGGTCCAGACATAAATCTTGTAGGGCTGAACCTATAGTTTCCACATTATTGAAAGCTCCTTGTATATCCAGAAAGGCCTCTAATGTGAAATTATCAAATTCAATGGATTTGTCAATGTAACCCACTAAGGAATGAAGTGTTGTCTCAACAGATTTGCCCTTCATATTGAGAAGAAGCATTCCCGATCAGGAACCGTAATTCTCTATCTAATCTCATTTTTAATTTTCTATATTTGTAGCTCTTTGATATGGTTAAAGAACAAAGAGGCGAAGATGTAATTCTCAGTAAGGTTCAAGCCATTGAAGGTGATGTACTGATGCCCGGTTTGGGAATATCAGATGAAGATTTAGCTACATTATCCAGAGACGTTTCCATAGTATATCACTGTGCCGCTACAGTAAGGTAAAAATCTAACCTGCTAATTCCTTAAAAACAATTAAACAATAACTAAATTTCTTTCTATCTCTTTTTAGATTTGATGAACCTTTGCGTCGCGCTGTTTTCATGAATACTCGTGGCACAAAGTACATGTTAGAGGTGGCAGCGAAGCTGAAAAATTTATCTTTCTTTGCTTATGTCTCCACGGCCTATTGTCACTTGCATGTCAAGACTTTGTATGAGAAGCCCTACGATCCACCAGCAGATCCCCATAAAGTCATGAATGCCTGTGAATGGCTGTCGGATGAGGAAGTGGGTATGATTGAGAAGAAAATTTTAGGTGACATACCAAACACATACGCCTACACAAAATCCCTGGCTGAAGCTTTAGTTGTGGAGAAATTTGATGAATTGCCAGCTGTAATTTTAAGACCTTCTATTGTTATACCCATCTGGCGTGAACCAATACCCGGCTGGACGGACAATATTAATGGACCTACCGGTCTGTTGATTGGTGCCGGTAAAGGTGTCATTCGTACTATGTATTGTAATTCATCGGGTTTTGGTGATTTCTTGCCGGTCGATGTTGCAGTGAATGCTATTTTGGTGGCCAGTTGGCGTTTTTTGACTCGTGGTTCGGAGGAAACAAATCGTGTTGCCCATATGACCAGTTCTAATGATATTAAAGTTTCTTGGGCCGAAATTATCGAATTGGGTCGTTGGGTAATTGAAAATCGCGTTCCCCTAAATGGTGTGGCTTGGTATCCAGGTGGTTCGATGAAATCAAATTATTGGGTACATTGGATTTGTATGCTACTATTCCATTGGTTACCGGCTATATTTGCTGATATTTTACTAAGAATATTCGGTTACCCACCAGTGTAAGTAGTGTTTAAATGTTTAAATCAAAGTATAACAAGTAGTCCAACTCTCAATTTTTTCAAATTACTCTCTCACATATACGGGTACCGTGTGACCTCAGAGAAATGTAAACAAATGAAATGTATCGAAATTTTAACTTTTAATTTTTGATAAAATAAC
Organism: Calliphora vicina; assembly: GCF_958450345.1. Taxonomy (NCBI): domain Eukaryota; kingdom Metazoa; phylum Arthropoda; class Insecta; order Diptera; family Calliphoridae; genus Calliphora; species Calliphora vicina. The sequence continues at coordinate 94,807,085 of NC_088784.1, read as the reverse complement.
ATTCTTTTACACATTATTACTTTAACACATATAATTTTATATTTTTTTAAACACTTTTAGCACACTTTCATTGTTAAAAAGTTTATATTTTGCACAAATCAAGAAAAAAATATTTTTGGAAATTCTGACATGTATTTTTTTGTTATTGTAGAATTTAAACTATAGGACAGAGTTACAATTTTTGGTATTGAAAATTCATACAAATTCAAATTTAGAACATATTTATAAAACTCTGTTGTCTGTAGAAAATTTAAAAGTTACCAACACTTGTATAATTTTGTTACTCACACATGTTTAGAGTTAGGTACTTTTTTACTAACACATGTATAGAGTTAGGTACTGTTGTCAAAGAGTTGGACTACTTGTTATACTTTGGTTTAAATATTTCAGAATTATATAACTATTTCCAATATTTTATTATTTTTAGGCTTATGAGGGTTCAAGATCGTATTTCAAAGGGTTTCGAAGTATTCGAATACTATGCGAATAATGTATGGAATTTCGATAATACGGAAGCGGTAAAACTGCGCAGCCTTATGAACAAAAAGGAACGTCTAACGTATGTCATAGAAAAGATAGATGTCGATTTGGTTGACTACTTTACAAATTGTGTTATGTGTGCCAGACGTTTGATACTCAAAGAATCGGATGAATCTATACCAGCCGCCAGAAGACATATGAAAATGTAAATATATTCTGGAAATATTCAATCATCAACAAACGTTTTTAATATAATTTATTTCTTTAATTTCAGCATGTGGTGTGTCGATAAGATATTCAAAGGCATGTGGGTTTTCGGTATTGTTTACATGATTTATAGATGTTTCTTATCCGATTATTTTACCAGCACAACGGTTACTCAACCTTTAGGATCATTTTAAATGTTAATCAATGAATTAGTTAATTAATTGTTAGTTTTAAGTATTAGCCATAAGCCAAATATTATTTTGAAATCAATTCTAGTTTATTTGAGATTCTGTTGTCTGTTCTGCAGAATTACAACAAATTATTTATGTCGAATATGCATAAATATGAATTAATATTTTTAAGTTTTGTATAATATTGAATATTTTGTTGAATATATTAGTGCAGTAAGCAAAATTTTTGGTGTATATAATAAATAAAAAATGTTTTGGAATGTGAAAGATGTATTTTTAATTTTAATACGTGAAAATTATAAAAGTTGTGTACATTTAGAGAAAAGAAAGAAGACCCAAGAAGTGAACCACCTGATTCTCTGATGAAGGAATGAATGTGTATCAGATTCCAAGAATACGTTCTCTCAAGTTTGTCAGCGCCGGGCATTGGCAGAATAGGTGTGACACAGTCTCTTCCTCTTCTTCATTTCGACAGCTTGTACAGTAATCATTAAAACGTAGGCCCATTCCTCTAGCATGTGTTCCAATTATGCAGTGTCCTGTAATAAAAGAATCAATTAGCCTTATTTGCTCACGACGTAATTATATAAGTAGATTCGTCTTGCCGGTATCGTATACGGACCAGCTCGACCTTGCAATGGAAATACCATCATCACTCACCATTTGGCCAATTGGTCAGCTATACAATTACTATGATTTCCATCGTTTCCATTACTTATTTGTTTATAGATTTGTTCATATAAAAATGTCGATCCATAACAGGATTTTTAATTACTATCTTGGAGGAATAAATAAAAAATTGGCTATACTAACTGTGAAATAAAAAAATGTATGTAAATTTTTCTAACTTATTTCACCATGATTTTCTAAGATGTGCCTATTATAATTATGAGTTGTTTCGATGATTATGAATCTTTTGCTCACATATTTATACAAATCACCCACTGTTATTTGTCACAAAACAAACGGAACTTTACACCACAAAGATATGGTAACACAATACAACTTTGGCACTTACTCTAATATGGCAACATTTAAGCAAGAAAAAAACAAATTTATACTGTCATCTGTCAAAAGTGCATTAAAAGAATTTTTTTGTTCGGTCTTCGGAAAATTTGTTATTTTATTATTTTTTAAATAATATAGTTAATACTAAATTAAATTATAAAATGATTTGTGTTTAAAAAAGAAAATTTTTACCACTACATAACAAAATATATTACCAAATTATGAACAATTGTTAAATTAAAAGCAAATAAAGTTCTTGATTTTTCTAACACAGAGCAGAGGGACGGACATTTCATTGTCAATCAATTTTACTTGATAAAAATGACTAAATATGTACTATAAAAAGAACCTATCATAGATAAATAAATGAAGAAATCTAAATAAAGTAGAACAAATTCATTTAATCTAGTTAATTAACTGAATGAAAACCTAAGCAGCATAATTATATTTTTTTAATAACTAAACAAAAACACAAAATTCTACACAACAAAATAATTACAACAATTGCGTCACACATATTTAGCACAGAATTGCAATTGATAGCAAAATTATATTATAATTCTTAAAATAAAACGAAAAAATAAAAGATAGCTAAACAAGGCAAAATACATTTATATCGTGTGTCTAGGCTGCATTTGTGGCGACTGCTACAAGTGATTGTAATAATTATTATTAACGAACAAAAAAAAAACTAAACAAACGTCATGGCCACCTCAACTTCCTCCAATGCAACTACTGTCACTATTGGTGCCGGTACCATGGAAGGCACTTTGAGCAAATGGACAAATGTAATGAAAGGCTGGCAGTATCGTTTCTTTGTTTTGGATGAAAATGCTGGACTACTGTCTTACTATACGGTATGTGTATCTTTTATCATTTATAATTTTATTTTGCTAAGCATATGGTCATTTCCACGAGAATGACAACCATGACTGAAAAAACAAAAACCCTTAAAACTTTTTTCAAAATGATTTGAATAGGAGAAAACACTAAAATGTTACTATGTTAAAGTATTTAGAGCTTATTACAACATTTTAAAGTGCAAAAATAACAGTTTAAACTGACGTCAGTTTTAGGCTAAGATTACGGCGAAAACTAAGCTCCCAATTAGCATGTATGTAGTATGGAATGAATTTGACTCTATTGTTTTAGCTATTATCAAATTGTTTTTTGTACCAGAATATTTTCTATTAATTTTCTTAGATTTTATATATGCATATGTATAAGTATTTATAGAATATATATTGTTTTACTATATGAGAAAAATCAGTCACGTACGACATTAAATTTTATTTATTACAAAATCATCCAAAGGTTGTTTTTTTTAAATATGATGGATTGTAAAGGAAAAATATTTGGTTTTGTGTAAGAAATTAAAAGAAAATAAAACGCCACTTACGATTCGCATATTTCTACATATTGTACCTCAAAATTACTTCCATGTTATGTCACGATAAATCCATATTTCGCTCAATATTTTGGACAACAAAATTTCGAAAGAACTTATTATATTTTTAAATTATAGTACCCTCTGAATGGAACATAAAGACAAAATTTATTTTTCAGATACTCTTATTTTTGCAAAATCTATTCCGCTCTATAGGTGTACAAATGTCACGTACGATGACATGGAATTGCCCATATGATTATTTATTTGCTTCATTTCCTCTTTATCTGTTTACCCACTATATAATACAAATGATGAACGGTTGAAAATCCATTTTAAAAGTCATATAGATAACGAATTTGTATGCGATAAACATTTGTTTGTTTAATAAAAATATTTTTAGGTTTTGAAGAAATGAAAGGATTAAGTGATTGTGAGACATGAGTCACGTATAGCAAATATTTTGTTTTTCAAAATTACATGAAATACATTCTATACATACCATTTATAATTTTCAGAAGTTTCTAATTGTATTTAAAAATTTTCTAATTATATTTCCGAATTTTCCAATTGTATTTCATAAATTTCCATTTGTATTGCTATTAGAATTTTTTAAAATACAATTGGAAATTTCTGAAATACCATTCTAAATTTCTGAAATACAATTAGAAACTTCTACAATTGGAAATGGTGTAGTTGTTATAAAAAAAAATAATGTACTTCGCTAAATAAATACTATGTAAAAACAAGTAAGAGTGCTAAGAGTGCTTCACCAAATTATACTTCAAAATTTTAAATATTTTTAGGTAAACAAAATTTAATTTTTTTTTCCAGTTTTTTTATTTTTTTGGAAAAAAAATTTGTCGATTGTTATTTTAATTTTTTTTTTTGAAATTTAAAATTTTTTTTTTTGAAAAATAAAATTCGGGTTAAAATTTTTTTCCGATTTTGACCCATTGTATGTCCAACTTACTATGGTCTTATATACGTCGTTGCAAATGTCTTTGAAATATCTATCATTAGATATCCATATTGTCTATATTAATGTCTTAGTAATCCAGATATAGGTCAAAAATCGAGGTTGTCTTGGATTTTTACTCATATCTCAGACATTTGTGGACCGATTTTGCTGATTTTAAATAGCAAAATTCTCGAAAGCATGTCTGACAGAATTATTGAAGATTTGGATCCCGAAGATATCTGGGGTCTTCAGAAAATCGATTTCAACAGACAGACGGACATGGCTTAATCGACTCCGCTATCTATAAGGATCCAGAATATATATACCTTATAGGGTCGGAAATGAAAAATGTAGAAATTACAAACTTATATATACCCTTCTCACGAAGGTGAAGGGTATAACAAGTAAGAGTGTTATATTTGACTGTGCGTAATCTTGTATACCCACTATCAATATGTGACAATAAAATATTTTTCTGCTATAGGGGTTATATGGTAGGTAGGGTCAAACAAGAGTTAGTACAAAGATTTAGGTTCATATAAAACTAGTTTACATATGTCCAATTGCAATGCATGTTCAACTCATTTTCTAAGAGGGACCTTGTTTGAGGACTGGGGACGGACGGACGGATATAGCTAGGTCTTAGACTTTAGAGGATCTGTGATGAATAATAATTCAATGTGTTACAAACGGAATAACCAAATCAATATGCCGCCTCGTATGTGTGACTATTTTGACTAATTTTTTTGTTTGTTTTTTTCCCCAGTTTCCGCTCTACGTATATTTCTCAATGGCAAAATTCATGGTAGAATAATAAAGGAACTTATTAAGCCTAATTAAAAATTTACTTATAAATTATAAAAATAAAAAAATGTTTTTTTTTTGTTTTTGCAACTATGTATTTGTTTATTATTTTTCCACATAATGACATACACATACACAAAAAAGGACCCGTGCTTCCTATTTTTAACCAAAGTCATGCACTTTTTTTATGGGCCCCCAAAGATTTGGGGCCTCGGTGTCATTTTTTGCTTTTCCTATCCAACCCAATTAGTATTCTGGTTGTCATTGCATCCAACTTTGGCCAAATAGTCCTGGACACCCAGCAATCTGTTCTACTACACCAGGATTGGTTCGTATAGTTCCGGAATCTTTCGAAGATCAACCATATAGGAGGTTTAATCTCACAGTCCCTACTAATTTATTCCAGATCCGAACCCAGTCCGTCCAGTTTATCTGCTATCTAGTTTCCCTGTATGTTACAGTGCCTTGGTCTGATTGTGTATAGTTCTAATAACGCTCTAGAGGCCTTTTAAAGTTCAGCACTATGCTCGAGTGTAACATGTGGCATTTCGAAGCCCTCAGTGCTGCCTGGCTATCTAATAACGCTCCAGAGGCCTTTTAAAGTTCAGCACTATGCTCGAGTGTAACATGTGGCATTTCAAAGCCCTCAGTGCTGCCTGGCTATCTACTATAAATTGTCACTACAGACCCCTCTGTGACGTATGTCCTTACCAAATCCGTAGCTTTCCAGATCGCTGGGATCTCTTCCTGTAAACTGCCGCATTCGTCTGGGAGTCTGTACGACAATTTGATGTACTCATCTGCTACATAAACTCCGGCTCCCGTGCCATATTACATTTTGTACCCATTAGTGAAAACTGCACCCCCTTCATACAGCTGTTCAGATCAAACCCACTCGTCCCTACTTGGAAACACAATTCGAGGTGAAATGCTGAAGTCTAAAGTCGATAGTTATTTGAAATACCATACCATGACGTATATATCGCCATAGAAAATCGTACCTACAATGGGTCAAAATCGGGATTTTTCCAAAAAAAATATTTTTTCTTTAAATTTGTAATAAAAAAATATTATATATCAACCTTTTTTTAAATTATTATTTGGTATATAAGATTCGTGACTGCCGAATATTGCTCTCTTACTTGTTTTATTTATCTAATTTCTAGCAGAACGATACCTCATTATTTTAGCTATACATCATCACCTTAAACGCAAACGGACGCAACTATATTTTTTTTACTGGAGAAGCAGTAAACGTTATACAATCAATAATAATAAAGTCAAACATCCATTTGAATTTCTTTGAGCATGTAGTTTGATAATCGATCAAAAACTTAATTTTGAATTTTTGTGTATTTACGCTCGTTTGCATTTAAGGAGACGACATATTAAAATTATAAACACCTTAAATATATCAGTTTATTTCATTTTTATTATTCATTTAACTTAATTCTAACTCAAACAAAACAGTCAAGTACTAGGGAAATTAACAATAAATGCAACATTTACTTGGCCTTATTTTTTAATTTGCTGGCCTGCGAATTTGTGTAGGCCTTTTTATAGAAATCATAAAAACCGTAAAATATAACTAACACAATAAGACAATGATAGGCTTTTAGCAAGGCGGGAATCTGACAATTTGACCACATAATAGCAGCATGGGCCAATATGAAGCAGAACTGAATCATTTGTATTATGGTAATGGATTTTTTAATTGAAATAAATTTCTTCATAACCTCAGCACTGCAGATATTGGCAAAAAAGTAATACGTGTACATGATTACATGAACCCAACTATTCAAATAAATGGGATATAAAGCGCCATTGCCTGGAAAAAGTGGAAAAGGAAATCGAAAAAGGTTATTCTATAATTATTTTCAGTTTGCAATTTGCATCATACCTCTATAATATTTCAAGAATAAATATACCAATGTTATGGTCGACGAATGATGGAATACATGCAAATATGTTATTTGCCTTTCTTTCTTTCTCAGTACGAATACCACGGTATCACATAATTCTGCTATTTTTAACCAAAATGTAAAATACGTCAGTGTATCAAATTTAGCACGATTTAGTGTGTTTACCTCATAGGTAATACATTTATTAAAATCAAATATGCCCCAAGACTCAAGATCCCATATCTGTTGAAATATTAAAAAAAAAATTGATTTTAATTTAAAGTATGTACGAATCGGGCTTACAAGGATTTTGTACTTACTGCAGTGACTATATATAAACAGGCTCCAACTTGTAGCACATTGTAAATGGTCATAAATTGTTTTAATTGGAATGCAGGTCTATTTTTCATAAATCTGAAATGAAATAAAAAAATATGAATGGATTACACCAGGACGTCAAGCTCTAAAAATGACATTAAATTGAACAGTGTTGATTCTGTTTTTATAAATATTTTCATTTGTATCTCTCACGACACTACAACTATACTAGCATTAAACTAGTACCCAAAATTATATTATATTAGAACTGGCACGGATCCTGGTCAGCCATTTGGGGATATAAAAGTAATAATTTATTTTACATTTCTATTTTTTTTTTCTTTTTTATTTCCTATTTTCACCCTCATGCATCCGCGCCTCTATTAGAACAACATTTTAGTATTTTGACGCAATGAATTAATTCAACATTTTTCATTTTAATGAATATAAAAATTCGTATAATGGACAATCCAATTCAGTGGTCATTTATAAAGGTATTGAACTTTCTTACTTCTGTGTCTAAAATCAAAATCACGTGTAAAATAAATGTTTATTGTAAATATACAGTGGTCGACATAAGTCTACGTACGACCACAATTTTTGCCACTTTATTAGAGAAAACCCGGTAAATAAAAAAATAAGAGAGATATGTATAAGTATGGCGCAAAACAAATACAGCAATGGATCCGAAAAACTTACTCGCTACAGTTAAGCATGGTGTTGGCAGTGTGATGGTTTGGGGTACTGTCGCTGCTTCTGGAGTGGGAAAGTTAGTGTTTACAATCCATTTTAGTGTTACAAATCCATTTTGGAACAAAATTTGAGAGCATCCGTTGATATTTTAACTCTTGGTTAAATTTGGATTTTTCAGCAAGATAACGATCCGAAACATTGGTCTCAAATTGTCAAAGATTGGCTACTCTACCATGCCCCATGACAATTGTACAAGCCCGAACTTTAATGTTATTGAGCACGTGTGGGAAATTCTACAACGGAAGATCCGAAAACATCTTATTACATGTGCACCAATGCTAAAGGAGAACCTTCCAGAAGAATGGCAAAATATAAAGTCCGCAGAACTGGAAAATTTATTTGCTTCGATGCCCAGACGCTTGTAGATGCCCGTGGTGGCCCAACGAAATATTGAATTTAATGAAAATTTATATTCGCTGAAAAATGTTTATTTAGTATACAGATCGTATGTAGACTTTTGTCAACATATTTTTTTAATTTTTTGTGAATAAAAGTTAAATTAATTATAAATTTAGCGATATTTTTTTGTAATATTACTAAAAATGCATTTGAAATAAAACTGCATCATTACTTTTACTAATTATGGTTTAGAAGTCCGCGAGTTACGAAAATAATGGTCGTATGTAGACTTTTGTCGGTCACTGTACATATTATTTTAATTTGTAAACGATTTCTATAATTTATTTCATACACACAATTTTATTTCATAACATACAATTAAATAATCATTTAATTATATTTAGTTAGACAATTGAAAAACCCAAAATAGTTTGAATTATCCAGCAGTTAAGCAAGTAGTCAATGTATATGTTAAAGACAGATATTGTCACTAATGTCTGATCACTTGGCTGACGGCAATTTATATATTTTGGGAAGTTAATTGGTTACTTTATACATCTCAGGTAATCTCCTGTGAAGGCAATTGACACTTAAGTGTCTCTAAGTAATCTAGAGTGTTGTAATTTTAAACATTTAATTTGTACTACACTTTAGAAAGTAGTAATTTTACCCACCAGAAGTAATCTATTGAAGAGTTTTCGGAGAAAGTTTTGTTTACAAGAAATCGGTTATTGGACTCAAGTAACCAGTAAGTAACTGACACAATTGGTCGATTCACTAGGTCTCCTATCTTGTTATATTGTATTTTTAAAATTGTATAATGCTTTCTCAATTTGATATAAAATTGTATTCATTCTCTAATTAAATAGTAAGTTTGACTTAAACAATTTTGTTCCATCTTTATATTCTTTAAGGTATTTATAGACGGCAATACTGGGTATTAACACTTTTCAAATTTAAAATATTATTGAAATCAGTCGGTATTTCAAAAAATCGTTTCGAAAAAACATTTTTTGTTTACACGATAGTATTACAAATATTTTTTTTGTTGATTGATATTTTTCTGCAAACTTTATTTTTATTTTATTTTTTCTTAACATTTTTGTTTGCCTTATTTGTATTTATAAATACATACCCGATACATATGAAAATAAAAAGTTTTTGAATTGTTTTAAACAAATTTTCAATACCGACCGTAAATTAAAAAAATCATTTGTATTTTTTGAAAATCTAATACTAATTTTGTTTAGACGATGAAATTGATACTCAGTATTGCCGTCTATAAATACCTTTAAGAAAATATTCAATCAATTTAAAATGTAGCAGTTGATTTCCATATCTTTTATTGATATTATAGTATACAATTTCCGGTATTAGTACTTTTTCCATTCCCAGGAAATATCATTCCCCGAAAACATTAAGAAAGTCTGTAAAATTTTTCAAAAGGGACTTAGCGTCTCTGCTCTCTAATCTAGCTTAATTATATTTTAATTATTCTATAAGACTATTTCATAAATATTTGAAAAATGCAATTAAAATAATAAACAATAAGCTAATTTACGTCACTGTTCGAAATTCCGAACTTTTGCTCAAACACAACAATAGCTATTATGTATGTTGTTATTGTGTGTGTGGCAAAGTTCACAATTCAGCTTAGATACAAAACGGTGACGTGAATACCTTTAATGTAATAGGCATAGAGAAATATACATAGTTGTTTTTGTTTTCACATAGATTTTTTACTAATTCTTTCTCACCAGTTGGGTTTTTGACAGGAGAGTTTCCGATCTATTTGTATTTATCTATGGTAATAGATAGGTAAGCAGTTATTGTAACAAAAACAAAATACATGTAAAACGTCCGCTCAAAGCACTCGTTCGCTATAGAAATTATAAGGTTTTAATTAGTCTTTTAGAAAATGTGCGAACTATTATTTTGAAATTTTTTTTAGTATTTCGTCCTGTATATGATTTCTGAAAGTACCTCGACTGTTGTTCTTAGATACATGTTTCCAATTTTTGATAATTATTTTAATGGGCTTCGTCTTTGCACTTTCGTAATTTACTTTTCGATGGATTAAAAAAGTTTGAAGACCAAGAATTGGAAGCTTTACTCCATGAACATTGTTGTAAAATTAATAAGAGCTTGCGAAATCATTGGGAGCTTCTCAAATAGCAATTTCAAAACGTTTGCGAGCACCAGAATTCGTTCAAAAATAAATGAAGTCCGAAATGATGGTTGAACGCTATAAAAGAAAATAATTTTTGCACCGAACCATTACTTGCGATGAAAAATCGATCCATTACGATAACTACAAACCAGCCGAATCGACACCAAGCCAAATATCAATAAAAGCTTAAAATTTTAAAAAAATCCCGCATTTTTTGAAAATTAGGTCGTGTTATTTCTTTCTATATGAAACTTATTTCTGTAAAATGTTATTTGGATACAAACATTTTTGCGAGATTTATGCTCTTTAAAGTGATTATCGAAAGTGGAACTTGTATGGGAGCAATGACCAATTATGAAATTTATGTGTGTTCATTTTTTTTGTAATATCAAAATCTGCCAAGAAGTTCTATGTCGGGAGGACATTTGTATATGCGTTAGGTGAAATAATGGAGCGATTTCAACCATTTTATTCAGGCTTCGTCCTTGGACCGAAAAAACGTATGTATTATTTAAGGTGGTTGTTGGTCTAATATTTTTGGGCGTTAGAAATCACATTTTTTAATTTAATTTATCACTTCCTTAATATTGAAAACTTACCTCGGTCCTATTTGATATACAAATAATAGATATGACGCAATGACACTTATTGTAAATAGAGGTGAGGTTAAACCGAAACGGTTATCAACTTCTCCATCTAAAAAAATAACGAAAACAATATTTTTTTTTTAAATCATTAGTAACACTTGCTTTTCCTTCAATTAAATTGAAATAAATTTACTAACATTTAAAAATTGCATCCCATGTAGCCGACATTATAATAAATATATTATTTTATTCACTTCTGGAATATTATGTCCTTTCTTAAATTTACACGGGACTTTTTTTATATTTTAATTGTTACAATATTTAGTTTATTTTATTTTTTAGTGGTTTAGTTATTGCCGTTCTTTAACACGGCACACTAGAATTTAAACTAAAGCACTTGAATAACATAGAACCGGGTTTTTAATAAAGAATTGCCGAACATTATATTTATACATAGCTATACAAATTCCAATTTTAAGTTAAAATAGCAAATATGTATATTTTACGAGACTGCTAAATAAGAAAAATTTGCATTTTACACACAAAAAGTGGCATAGATAAGTATTCGTACATTCTGAATGAATGGGGTTTCTAATTTAAGATCGAATTTTTTAAATACACATTAAAATAATTGTATTGATGTTTGATAAGTTGAAAACTAGTAAAAGAAATGTTTAATTAATTTATGTATGTTGAGCTTAACTAAAATGTATGTTAATTGCCTGTTGCATTACTTCTTATATTGTTTAAATACAACTCTGCTTTTAAGATTCTAGCAAAAAAGAACAAGTAGTATTTAGTTGCTTCGGAATTACTGAATTTAGCACATTGAATTCGAAATTGTGCTCTTAGTGTTATGCAAGGATAATTTCATGAATGTTCGTTAAAGTAATACTTCATATTTAGGCGGGTTTATTGTAAGTTTGTCATTCCGTGTTTCAAACTAAAATAAATTATCAGTAAAACAATTTGTTATATTCTACAAATTGTTTGATATAAAAGCTTGTAGCTTTATTTTCTTGATGTGCTTATCGGGACAAGCTTTATATCAACAAATTGTATAATGTACGAGTAATAAATTGTTTGATTTATTTTAAAATTTATGTTCTTCTAATAAAAACTTTATTTAAAAATTGTAACTACACTGAAAATACTTCAAATTCATGAACATTTCTTATTTAAATTCGAATATTTGAACATATCTGAAACTACAATTTGAAAATATTTTATATATATGGCATATTTCATGTCAAGTGAACCAACTTTTGAAATGGTCTTCCGATCGGGATGAAAGACATATTTATTTTGATAGATATCCCACTCGCATTCCACTAAGCAACCAAAAAGGTCTTCAAGGAAAAGAAATAAGATTTCTTTTGAGCAAAAAAAAAAAAAAAAAAAAAAAAAACGGTCCATTTTGGAAAAAAAAAAGTTTTTTATTTTGCAAAAACAGTCAAAAATTTTATGTTTGGAGTTACAAAACATTTATTTTGATAGATATCCAACTCGCATCTCACTAAACGACCAAATAGATCTTCTAGAAAAATATTTAAGCTTTCTTTTGAGAAATAAAGGACCTTTTGATTTCGGGAAAAAATTTCAAAATTTTTTTATCCATAAGATTGAAGAAATTTTGATCCCCTCTAACTAAGAGAGTTCTCGTCTGACATATTTCAGCATTTGTTTATTATTTATTTTATGCTGGCGAATTTTTTTTTCTCAAAAATGTCTCATAGATGTTCTATGAGATTTAAATCTGAGCTCCGGGGAGGGCGAGGCACCACTTCCTTAGCGTTGTAGAGGAGCCATTCTCGAACAAGCCTACATATAATCCTATCAGAATGAGGCTCCCATTCCATTAGGGCGCTCTTGGCTTCTCTAGAAACAGGGAAACCTACGCCGCTCGATCGAGGGATTCCACTTGGCTTGCCAGAATAGTGGTAGTGTCACCTTCAGTTGTTATTGTGCCATAATCAGGCCACCTTGTTTTACATTAACCAAGGAAGAGAACGCTATGTATCCTTGCATATTTGGGCCAATCTTGATGATTCCAGAAGCGTTCTAATATTCCATGTTCCGAATCGTGTCCTTGATTTAAAGCTAAAAGTCGTTCACAGTTGGGGATCATTTTGCTTTTCATTCGTTGTGGTTTCTGTAATCCGGAGAGTTTAAGATGAACCGATGATTAGCCGATAGCATTCGATTCTGGCATTGTCGATTGGAGCTTACAGGCATGCTTTTTTTAACTAATTGTTGAGATTGGCTATTGAGTGGCGCCAATTATTCGCCACGTCGTTGCAAGGATCATTGTCAACTCGGTTTCTAAACGAAAACTCCCCTTGAGACCGATTTGTCCGTGACTGTTTATTTCAGTTGTAGCATCCCAGCATATTTACTGGGGTTTCCACTAACCGCAACCCGTGGATGCGTCTGATAGCATTCAGCTATGATTCCCGAGACAGTACATTGAAATTAATATTGAAATTTCGAACATGCAAAAAGAGCAGACGTCTGGTGATGTCCTATATGTGGTCATTCTACACTTCCGAACTTACACTACAGCATGAAATAAAGATTTGTGTGAACATTTTTCTTAGTTGCTTCCTAACATGTCTGAAATTTGTCTGGATAGGCTTAAAAAGAAAGAATTAATTCTTAATTAAATTTTCAACATCAAATTACATATCGTCACCTAAAATGCTAAAGCGCCTTTCATCACTTTTTAAAATTTTACAGTAGAGATAAAAGACTTAATGAAATGAAAAGTGTTGTGTTTACAAATATTATTTTCATTCTTTAATAAAGTCGTTATTTTTTAATAATAAAAAGCTAAATATTTTGTGCAGACGTGTCAATTTTGAATTTTTTGGTTGTTACGCCCTTTTGCATTTCAGGTGACGATATATTCTCTTAACAAGTCCTTAAACCATTCAGCAGGGACTAATGCCCGTAATTTCAACAAATAGGTATCTACGGTGTAAAATAACCAGTAGATAAATTTATCTAAACGGTAACTTGACATTGATTCCAAATCAATATCTACGGGTTAAAATTACCAAATAATTTTACTCTATAAGTAACTAAGCACTAATAGATATCTATTTGTTAAATTACGGGCATAATTCGTTGTCTTAATTCATTAGTACTGTAGAAGTACTGAATTCATTCATTATAGAACTAATTCCTTATTGAATCAATAAAGTTTTCTTTAATTAAAATCCAAAATAGCCATCAAAATGTGTTAAAAAAGGCTTCAGACAATTTATTTATTTTTTTTCTATGGTTTTTATGTCAAAATTTCAAATGTTCAAAGAAATTCGTTTGAAAAGTATAAAATACTTTTAATAAAGTCGAAAACTAAATTTCTTTCGTTACTGTAACGAATTTAAAGATCTTAAAGTTTTATAAAAACATGGGGCATATTCGGTAATTAAAGAAAGATAATTATGTTTTAAAAATGTTTTGAATCCAATAATTATCTAATTAGCTAGAAAACCCACAAATTATATACCAATAAAGTTAATGTAACACACTGTACTATACAGACGTCAAGTTCATATGTAAATATTTATAGTTTTTTTTTTTGTTATTTTCCAGAGATGATTTACTAAATTAAAAATTTTAATTTTTACTATAACACTTACTATATTTTGCAGTCCAAAGAAAAAATGATGAAAGGCGTTCGTCGGGGTTGTGTACGTCTGAAAGAAGCCGTCATTGGTATAGATGATCAGGAGGATAATACATTTACCATTACGGTGGATCATAAAACCTTTCATTTTCAAGTAAGTATTCTGAATTTCATAAATATTATAAGATCATAGAAAAAAACTGTTTTTTTAATATTTTATTTATATATCTTGTATTGCATTTTTCAATCCTTCACCATCTTTAATGGTTAACTGTCAAGCTTTTTGATTTCTATGCTTGACTTGGAGATTGAAGATTAAATTAAAATTAACCTACGAATGTTGTTTTTGGATCTTCGATTATTTTGATTTAGTTTTTAGTTTAAATCCAAAAGTACAAAGAGCTATGAAAAAATATCTGAGCAGGAAAACATAAAAATTTACCAAAACATAAAAAATTGCGCAAGAGACTTGCGTAACTATGTAAATTACATAATGTTAAACGCGTCTTATAATATTGCATCTAAGAAATAAATGCTTTAGAAAATGCGTCAAATGTTTTGCTAAGGTATTTTTTAAATGTATACAACGCAGACTAAATGCGATAATGGATTATCACCCTATACCCTTGCCATACACAAGCAAATTTCCAGCTAAGAATACTTCATACTGTGTACAAAATATGAATTTAAAGTATCTTTGAAATGGACTTGTTTTTAATTTTTTTATATATAAATGCATAAATATATTTATTCATATAAGTATTATTTATTTTATTAGAATATATTCACATTTCATACACACGTAAATATCATTTGATGGTAATATGACTTTTGATTGCATTTTCTTCTTTATTCATCCCCCCCCATTCCGAAACGACAGCCAAACAATTATATACAAAAATATTTACACATAAAAGCAGTCCATCATAACGACTTTAATCAATAACTATTCAGTTACTCCCAAGTTTTAAGCGAAATTATAAAGATATACTTTTTTATACTACAGATTTTCAATTAATCTGCAAAATTCGAATTTTTTTAAAAACCTCCTCGATCTCTATATGAATTTTGTCAAAACTTTGTGATCATTATATTGTAAACAACAAAGTTTGTTTTTGCTTCAAATTCGTCTGCAGGCAAAATTGTTTCATTAATGTCTATATGAGACAGAAACATAAAAAAACAACGGTTTTTTCAAAATGTTCTTATACATTTCAAATCCTTTTAAACATTACCAACGTTTTAACTAATTTTGCATAACAATGTTATTAAAGCGTAGGGCATGAAAATACCTGTTCTTTCGTGCACTTTTAAATGAAATTGTATATACAACTTTATACAACTGTCATTCCACCCCAAATAATAAAATTTTAAGCTATATGTCAATAATATACAAACCAATGGCAAATAAATTTTTTTTTTTGTACAAAAATGTAGTTTTCTCTATTTTCCCCCTTCAGATTTACTACCTATATAGGTAGTTTTGAATTTCATTCATTTATTCTCTTGTTTCAATTTGTTGCTTTATTTATTATTGTTATTATTATTATTTTTGTAGGCTCAACACAGTGAGGAGCGCGAAAAGTGGGTGCGTCGCTTAGAGGATACAATAAGACGTCATGCAAATCGTTCTCGCATGTGGGAAAGTCAGAGTGCATTCTATCTTGGTGGTTACAACAAGGACTTGACAAATAAACGAGCTAATTATTTAGAAATATTTGGACGTCGCGTCTCAGAAGCCGATGCCTATTTGCAATTAATGATTGAGCAGACAAATGTAAGTCTATTTTGTGTTTACTATTATTTTATCAATATTTTGATTTTTTTTCTGTGTGGTTTTTTTTCCAGACTATTGAAAAACGTATTAATGATATAACAGATCCAAATGAAAAAGCTAAATGTAAAGTTATACAAGACAATGCCAGTGTAAGTAGTAAATAAAATCTATAAATAAATTTATATATTAAGTAAAGAAGTTTATATTATAAAGAAATATTGATACAAATGGCATTTAATATAAAGTGCAACAATTTAAAGTTTATATTTTTTGTTTCATATAAAATGTAATTTTTTTACGTTGTGCGCTGCATACAATAGATAATTAATTAATAACACTAATTTACAAGGCTTTTGCTAAAATTAGAAAAAAAAATTAAAAATGAAAAGTGTGAATTCTGCTTTTATACATATTTTTATTTGTCTCCTGGTCCCAAAAACCTTGATAATTTCGTTCAATTCCGGCACAGTTGATCGATCGGAAGAAAAGAGGTAATAAATCTGTCTCCTTTTTTGCAAGTAATGATTCAAGGTCTCTCAGCTTCAATTTGTATGTTACCCAATTTCCCTGCTTTTGGATGAATTCTGATGCTCGCAAACATTTTGAAATTACTGATTGATTAGCTCCCAATGATTTTGCAAGCTCTTATTGAGTTTGACAACAATTTTTATGAAATAATGCCTCCAATTCTTGGTCTTCAAACCCTTTTGGCTGGCCTACGAGATCTTTGTCATCCGTGTTAAAATCACCACTTCTGAATAGAAAAAAACATCTCTCGCGCGTTGGTACGGATGGAACTCATTCACCATAATATGCTTCAGCTGCACTTTTTTCAAATTAAAGAAGTAAAGCTAAACTTCCCACATATGACGCTTTGTTGGCAAAAAATTCTAAGTGAGAATAAATGCCAGATATGTATGTACCCTTCAAATACCTCATTTTTGAGTCTTGATAGGATAATAAAAAATTCCGGTTTATTTCACTAAGGCCGGGTAATTTATCAAAATTTTAAACATAGTTAAGCTTGATCAATGTTTAAATATTTTTTTGTATGAAAAAAATATATTAAACATTGATTATGCCTTAACTATGTTTAAAATTTTGATAAGTTATCCGGCCTAAGACATTTTAGTTTCAATATCAAAATTTTCTATTTTTAGCTTGACTTTATTTTGTCAAAAATTGTGTTTGTAAAAACTTTTGTTTAGTTTTTATGTGCTAAATTCCCAATTTAATTATTGTTTGCATTGCACTGGAGCTTAGGCCAGATCATCGAGAACCTTTTCCCAAAAGGTTTTCTAAAAGCTAAAGATATTATTTACTCATTGCATTAAAATTCAGAGAGAAGATTATTTTTGGAAGGAAATTAACCTATTATTGATAATGTATAGAATGTGGAGAATAAAAGGTTTTCCAAAAAAAATTATTTTAAATTAAAAACCGAAAATCAAGACCACCAAACTCAAATAAGATCTCCATAGATTGCGAACATTAATACAATTTTCTATTTTATAAAGGTTTGGATTAACGTTAGAAATAAATATGTATATCGTTTTCAGTTTTGTTGGAATTTGTCTGCTTACGTTAATGGTAAACAACCCAACGACACCTTCGAGGTTTCCACTAAAGTACTGCATGCATCCTAGTAATCACTGACGTTTGACCTTAAATTGAGAAAGATTTGAAATCGAAACCTTTCTCAAATGTAAAATGTTTGATAATGCTTTGAGTACTTGGAAATAATGGCTTTCATTATTGATATCCAGCATGAAATTTCTAATAATAATTGTTACATTGAGGAGTGTTTCCACTTTTTGAAATATTTTAAGTCATGATCGACGGATTCACTCTTGCACTTAATATGAGCCACTAGGTTCAGCCAGCCATACATTTTTTGTTTGAGGATTTAGGTATTTTTTTGTAACATATTCAATATTGTAATCATCGTGTTGTTAAATATTGTTAAACCTTTGTTGATGTTTTGAAACGTTGAAGTTATTCTCCCATAAATGCGATTTAAAATTATTCACTTGGCAGTGTGCTAAAGTCTGATTTTAGGTATGTCTATTCATAACCATAACATATTTATATAAAAAATCACATACACTTAGTCGTAAAAATGTACGTACGATTTCATTTAATTCGAAAATGGCAAATTTTTTAATTAATTTTAATACAACGAATCTGAAAGCCGACCGATGTCGCAACATTAGTTGTCAAGTTGTCAAATAAAGCAAAAGCATTAGTTCCACCAAATGTTAAACTAGCATTTGCCTGTAAAAATAATACTTTCTCAAAACATAGGATAACTTAAATGGACTTCTTTGTACTGAACGCTTTGAATATCCCGTTCAATTTAAATTATCCTATGTTTAGGGAAAGTATTATTTTTACATACAAATGCGAGGTATGTACTGCCTTAGAACAAAAAAGTGAAATGTATTAAAGAAATTAAATCGTATGTAGAGTTTTGCGACTGAGTGTACATATATTTTGAATATTAATTGATATTTTTTTTCATTAACAATTTTTATAATAAGATACATTTTTCACACTATTTTTAGTACGCATGCATTAATTTTATATTATTTATTGAAAAACAATTATTATTTCTGAACTTAGGATTTTATGTAATTATAGATTTCAATTATATGCTTATTATATTCACATTACACATTTTTTTTACAAACAAACATCAAATCAAAACAAAAATATTTATTAAATTACATTTAATGTGATGTAATTAATTCATTTGCCTACGTAACGTTTTCTTATTTTGCATGTGACGGGTGTATGAAATTTAATGAAATAATTAAGTTATTTGTAACAATTTATTAAAGAAATATTCATAGCTTTTTAATTTTTTACACTTTAACATTAAATCGAAATGCTAACGACCTTTCCCACAGGCAGCTTATTAGTGGCTCTAAGTGGGGCGTTTCAGACATGTTTTGTACTTTTTGGATTTGTGTTTTGCAAAGAAATGAGTCTTTGCAAGACAGTTTTCTATAAGAATACAGATTTCTTATAGAAAACAAGACAGATTTCTTATAGTCTTTGTAAGACAGGTTTCTTATAGAAAACTGTCTTTGTAAGACAGGTTTCTTATAGAAAACTGTCTTTGTAAGACAGGTTTCTTATAGAAAACTGTCTTTGTAAGACAGGTTTCTTATAGAAAACTGTCTTTGTAAGACAGGT
Source organism: Calliphora vicina (assembly GCF_958450345.1). NCBI lineage: Eukaryota > Metazoa > Arthropoda > Insecta > Diptera > Calliphoridae > Calliphora > Calliphora vicina. The sequence continues at coordinate 94,787,373 of NC_088784.1, read as the reverse complement.
TTCTTATAGAAAACTGTCTTTGTAAGACAGGTTTCTTATAGAAAACTGTCTTTGTAAGACAGGTTTCTTATAGAAAACTGTCTTTGTAAGACAAGTTTTATATAGAAAACTGTCTTTGTAAGACAGGTTTCTTATAGAAAGCTGTCTTTGTAAGACAGGTTTCTTATAGAAAACTGTCTTTGTAAGACAGGTTTCTTATAGAAAACTGTCTTTGTAAGACAGGTTTCTTATAGAAAACTGTCTTTGTAAGACAGGTTTCTTATAGAAAACTGTCTTTGTAAGACAGGTTTCTTATAGAAAACTGTCTTTGTAAGACAGGTTTCTTATAGAAAACTGTCTTTGTAAGACAGGTTTCTTATAGAAAACTGTCTTTGTAAGACAGGTTTCTTATAGAAAACTGTCTTTGTAAGACAGGTTTCTTATAGAAAACTGTCTTTGTAAGACAGGTTTCTTATAGAAAACTGTCTTTGTAAGACAGGTTTCTTATAGAAAACTGTCTTTGTAAGACAGGTTTTTTATAGAAAACTGTCTTTGTAAGACAGGTTTCTTATAGAAAACTGTCTTTGTAAGACAGGTTTCTTATAGAAAACTGTCTTTGTAAGACAGGTTTCTTATAGAAAACTGTCTTTGTAAGACAGGTTTCTTATAGAAAACTGTCTTTGTAAGACAGGTTTCTTATAGAAAACTGTCTTTGTAAGACAGGTTTCTTATAGAAAACTGTCTTTGTAAGACAGGTTTCTTATAGAAAACTGTCTTTGTAAGACAGGTTTCTTATAGAAAACTGTCTTTGTAAGACAGGTTTCTTATAGAAAACTGTCTTTGTAAGACAGGTTTCTTATAGAAAACTGTCTTTGTAAGACAGGTTTCTTATAGAAAACTGTCTTTGTAAGACAGGTTTCTTATAGAAAACTGTCTTTGTAAGACAGGTTTCTTATAGAAAACTGTCTTTGTAAGACAGGTTTCTTATAGAAAACTGTCTTTGTAAGACAGGTTTCTTATAGAAAACTGTCTTTGTAAGACAGGTTTCTTATAGAAAACTGTCTTTGTAAGACAGGTTTCTTATAGAAAACTGTCTTTGTAAGACAGGTTTCTTATAGAAAACTGTCTTTGTAAGACAGGTTTCTTATAGAAAACTGTCTTTGTAAGACAGGTTTCTTATAGAAAACTGTCTTTGTAAGACAGGTTTCTTATAGAAAACTGTCTTTGTAAGACAGGTTTCTTATAGAAAACTGTCTTTGTATGATAGGCTTCTTATAGAAAACAGTCTTTGTAAGACAGTTTTCCTATATAAAACAGTTTTAAACATTTTAAAAGCGATTTTACAAAATTATTATATAAATTTTGAACTTGGAACCTCATACACAATTTTATGACCATAAAGAACCTGTGAACCAAGTTTTAACATATTAAGGTTTTTTAAACACAATAATGGAACAGTTTCCTCCATTATTGGGTTTAACCAAAAGCTTTATTGGTTATTTCAAGAACCATTTCCTTTATTTCTCTACTTTTTGTAAAGACATAGTCCAAACCATAGAGAATAGACATAGAGCGGAAACTCTCCTGTCAAAGACCTAACTCAGTTGTCAGAAACCTAAGTGGTGAGAATGTATTAGTAGAAAAAAATATGTGAAAACAAAAACAACTCTCGTATGTGTGATTATTTTGAGTAATTTTTTTGTTTGAGTTTTTTCTAGTTTCCGCTCTATGTTTTTCTATGGTTTCTCAAAATAATCATAAATACGAGTATTGTTTTTGTTTTCACATAGTTTTTTTCTACTAATACATTCTCACCACTTAGGTTTCTGACAACTGAGTTAGGTCTTTGACAGGAGAGTTTCCACTCTATGTCTATTCTCTATGGTCTATACTTACTATAAATAATATACTTATACATAAATATTCTGACTCTGGGTATTAAATTTATTTTGATTTATTGTTATTCTAGTTTTTTGTAATTTCTTGTGAACTTTAAGTTATAGTTTTTATTTCATTGCTCACATTCTATAATAAAGAATAAATTATGTACGTTTTAAATATGGTACAATATATGTTTATGTACGTATATATTTAGTTACTAAGTATACAAAAATATTTACTTTAAAATTACTTAATTAGGTTATATATTTATTTATTTGTTAACTTGGAACTAGATTTAAAATTGACCTTTAGATTGGCATGGATTTTCTAACATATTGTGTGTGTTGTGTTCACTTTATGTCTTGGCTTGGAATATTTAGTCTCTAAAAAAGTATTATTAGTAAAAGAAGACATGTCTCTCCGTCTGTCCTTTATATCAGTGGTTTTCTTAAAGACAACTTGGAACATGAGAAATATTCATCTGAGACCCAACAAAAATTGAGCTAAGTCCGTCTGTCTGTCTGTATGTTTTTGTAAAACATTCTCCAACATAGACAACCAAAATCAACAACATTAACAACGTTTATCATACTCATAAGTAGTTTGGCATTGAAAATCAGTAAAATCGGTCCAATAGATCCAGAGTAATGAACAGCCTTAAAAAAATTGATATTTATACCCTACACCAACATAGTGGGGAGGGTCTAACAACCACCTTAAAGTATACCGGTCGACTTAGAATCACTTTCTGAGTCGATTAAACGATGACCGTCCGTCCGTCTGGCTGGCTGTAAACCTTGTGCGCAAAGTACAGGTCGCAATTTTGAAGATATTTCGATAAAATTTGGTACATACAATTATTTTGGCCTAAGGACGAAGCCTATAATTACTCATAGCTCGCATATAGACCCGCTTCCGAAAATCACATTAATATGCATAAATCTCTTAAAAATGTTGGTATACACACAAAATTCAACATTTCTAATTTCATGGTGATCTGTCCATAATTGGTCATATCTCCCATATAAGGCCCACTTCCGAAAATCACTCACGAATATAAATTATTGATATTTTTAAAAGAAAAATGTTTTTGCTCATTTACTTAGTGTAGGGTATTATATGGTCGGTCGGTCAAGCCCGACTTTCTTACTTGTTTTAAAATATTTTTTTATTCATGATAAATGTTTAATTCATATAGATAACTACACAAAATTCGCTCCACATAGTTTTATATATACGGAAATTCTGCCACCAAATTTGATGATGATTGGTCCATAATTAGTCATAGCTCCCATATAAGGGCCGCTTCCGAAAATCACTTAAACGAGCATAAATCTCTTAAAAATGTTGGTATTCACATAAAATTCAACACAAAGATCTTTAATGTAGACATAAATAAAATAATCTGTCCATAATTAGTCATAGCTCCCATTTTAAAAGTAAAATGATTTTGCTCATTTACTTAGTGTAGGTTATTATATGGTCGGGCTTGACTTGACCTATTTGTTGACCTATATCTGGATTACTAAGTCATTAATATAGACAATATGGATATCTAATGATAGATATTTCAATGACCTTTGCAATGACGTATATAAGACCTTAGTAAGTTGGAATTACAATGGGTCAAAATCGGAAAAAATATGTTTTAACGCCAAATTTTTTTTTTCACCAAATTTTTTTTTCGCTAAATATTAAAAAAAACATTTTAAAATTTAAAAAAAAAAATTAAATTTAAAAAAACAATTCCAACAATTTTTTTTAACAAAAAATTAAAAAACAACTTTGAAAAAAAATAAACTTTGTTTACCTAAAAATATTTAAAATTTTTATTTTGAAGTATAATTTGGTGAAGGGTATATAAGATTCGGCACAGCCTAATAGAGCTCTCTTACTTGTTTACCTTGACAATTTTGTTTTGTCGCAAATATCTTTGTTTACAATTAAATATTAAAGAATTAAAATCAATTCCAATAATGATCTGTTTATTTTATCCTTTTCAAATTCAAAATTAATAAAATTAAAATATTTTAATTCCCTTATTTGTGTTCTAAAAAAATGTACTGCGTGTACTTGAAAATGAATGTCTCAATTGAAAAATAATCGAAAATATTGAATGTCGCATGCCCACACACAAACAAAACTTCTTTAAAAAACGTGCCAGCATAATAAATTGTATTTCGTCTTCAATACCGTAACAATTTTTCATCGAGTTTTTTTTGTTGTTGAATTCATGTGTTGTTGGCAAGTATACATTCACAATCTTTTATACACAGTGTGACAGAAATAGTTTAAAATAAATAGGTGTCAATGCTAAATAAAAAGTTTTTTTAATTTTTAAAACCAAAATAGAAAACGCTTAAAAACATAAATTAAATATGAACAGTGTTGGAAAATTTGTAAGAATATTATTTGTCACACTGTATTTTTTATAAACATATACACGCACTTACGTCCTTATAAGTTTCCTTTAGAAAAATACATTATTAAGATTTTTTTTCTTTATTTTTCACTATTTCTGAGATTAAATACACCTACAAACAGCTGACACCTGTTAATTGACCGTATATTGTATATTTGTATGTCTACACTGTATATGTTTCAAATTAAAAGCCAGAAAAAAAAATAAATATAACAACCACCTCTAGAAACTAATGAAAAAGAAAGTGAATGAAAAGCGGAAGAAAAATAGAAAAAAGGTTAAATGAAATGTAGAATAAATCAGTGGCCTTGTCGTGGGTCATGAGAATTAATGAGGCCTAGTACACATGGGATTAAGTAGCTTTATTATGCACACGATTTTAAACTTTAAATATATTTAAATTCTTAAATAAATATTACAAATTTCTTTTAATTGTTTTAATCTCTTTAAATTGATTTGTTTTCCATTTTTTTTCTTTACAGGCCATGTTGGATCATATAAAACATTCAATTGTTAGTTTGCAAATTGCCAAAAATATGGCCCATCCTATTAATGGCATTTACAATGGACCTAGTTCTTTGGACAAAATTAATATAGATACACCAGCTACCGCTTCACCCACTTCGATAATGTTACCCATAATGTTGAAAACTGAAATGTCTGGAGATGATGAAGAGGATTCTGTAGGTAATGGTAAGTGCAAATGTATTGCGAATGTAGTTTTATTTTCTTACCCGTTTTGAATATCAATTACATATTTTGGAATAATTCGAAAGCCCTTATGTATGAGTTCTAGAACTATCTGTGGAACTAATACAGCTTTTCCTAGTTATGTTATCTATTCCCATTCGGTAAATATCTTAGAAATTTTGTTATCTTCACTTGCATTAGAGAGGGCTTGGGAAGAGGTTTAATCGGAACAAGAATACTCGTGATGTCGGACATCCGCACTGAGTCTCTGAATAAACTAGGTAGGCACAATAAGTTAACATTGGGGGCTTCGAAAATTTCGGATCTTTTAATAAGCTATTGCTGAAATCCTAACTTTTTGTTTACCCTTCATAATGAGTAGTAGGAGGAAAATGAAATATTTTGGAGAATAATTTTTTTAAGTTTCGAAATTAAAAAAAAATCAGTGTCACATATCGGTAAACCATAGAAAAATAAACCTGTGAATCCGAAATCTTAATTTACTAAAGTTTTACCTCTTAAAGTCATGGTCTTTTAAAAATTGAAAATTTGAAAATATCATTAGACTTTTCAAAACTTCCGGATAATGATTTGTATATGACTGATGAACGAGGTAATGTTCAAGAACAATACCGGACAAAAAAACAAACAAAATTCCCCAAGAAGTTTCTTATTTGTCAAGCCATTTGCAGTTGTGGCAAAAGATGCCAATCATTTGTGACATCAGGCACGATAAACAAGGAAATATATAAGGAGTGAGATCGAAAAATTCTTAACATACATATATGTTTATAAAAAAGAAACCACTAAACTTACAGCTTTAATTTTTTTTTTATTTGATTGAAATTATTATTACAATTTACAAAAAAAATTATTTTTATAGTTTTAATCACTAGTGATGAAATTTTGAACCTTTTTCGGAAACCCTTCCATTAACGTTTTTATAGTGCTTTCTGTCACTTTGCTCGAACATGTAGTCCATCTCCGTTTAAAATCTACCACACTTTTGGACACCTTTTTTGTACTCTTCAATTCTCTTTTAACAAGAGCCCAATATCTCTCCACTGGCCTTAGCTCCGGGCAGTTTGGAGGATTTGCCTCTCTTGGTACAAATACCACATTATTGTTCTTGTACCACTCAAGGGCTTGTTTGCCATAGTGACAGGATGCCAAGTCAGGCCAAAAATAAGTGGACACATTATGAAGTCTTATGAATGGAAGCAGCCTTTTTTGTAAACATTCCTTGATGTAAATTTCGGTATTTATAGAGCCCGTTGTAACAAATGAGTGGCTTCTTTTGCCGCAACTGCATATTGCTTGCCATACCAAGAACTTTCTGGGAAATTTTGTCTGCTTTTGGGTCCTAAACTTTTCTTCAACATTCCCTCGAGCATCAGCAACATAAAATTTTTGACCTGGAAGTTGCGAAAAATCTGCCAGAACATACGTTTCGTCATCCATTATGCAGCAAGAATATTTTTTTATAAAACTTGACTTCAATTTCCGTGCTCTGTTTTTGGCCTCTAAATTTTTAGTAGCGTTCCTGTCAGGAACTTTTTGAGCCTTGTATGTTTTTAAACCTGCATTAGCTTTAACTTTTCGTACCAAATAGTCCGAGCACTGAGCTAACCGGGCTGCTTTCCTACCGGATGTGTTGGGAGCTCTTTTGAAAATGCGTTCTATTTTTTTGGCTTTAGAAACATCATGTGGACCATTCCTTCTACCTGAACCAGGTTTTCTATCAACTGACAAGTTCTCCCGGTACTGTTTAATAACATTGGAAACAGTTTGACGGCAGACCTTTGTATGCTTGGCCAACTTTTTGTAAGACCAAGTTGGGTTTTGTTGAAAATATTTAATAATTTCAGTACGCACTTTTTTCTGGTCACTCATTTTAATCAGATTAACAAAAAAATTAATATAATTGACATTACACATAATAACTGACATGTTTTTCAAAGGTAACTTGATCAAAAAAAAATTCAAATAATACTTGGGTTAAAAAATGTAATGAAAAACGTGTGTTAAGAATTTTTCGATCTCACTCCTTATTACGGAGTGTCTACATAAACAGCTTTTACCTTTCTTAAAAAAGAACAGAGTGCATTCATATTTCTGGACATGAAAAATGGCCCATGAGTGGTATTCATTTTGTTCAACGGGAGGCAAATACATACAACTGTCCAGAAATTTAATGGGAGGATATCCGGAAAAAATGGATAAATTTATAAATACCGAATAATATGCCAATATTTTAATGTTTAATGAATTTTTTCAATATTTGTTTGTTTTTAATAACACTTTGAAGGGTTCATTCTGTCATTTATTCTCACTTAGTTATTGAAAATGTCGAATTTTGTGATAACAAAGCGTCATATGCGGGAAGTTTGGCATTACTTCTTTAATTTAAAAAAAGTGCCGCTGAAGTACACCGATTGCTCACTTAAGCTTGTGGTGAATGTGTTCAGAAGTGGTGATTTTGACACGGAAGACAAAAATCTCCCAGACCAGCCAACAAAAGTTGGAAGACCAAGAATTGGAGGCATTACTCCATTAAGATTTTTTTAATACTCAGCAAAAGCTTGCCAATCATTGAGAGGAACAATTTCAAAACGTTTACGAGCAGAAAGATTCATCCAAAAGAAGGGAAATTGGGTACCATACAAATTGAAGCCGAGAGACCATGAAAAACGATTTAGCATGTCCGAAATGATGCTTGAACGCTATAAAATAAAATAATTTTTGCACCGAATCATTATTTGAGATCAAAAATTTATCCATTAAGATAACCCGAAGCGTAAGAGATCGTATGTGAAGCCCGGCCAACCAGCTGAAACGACACCAAATCCAAATTCCATGGCGCTAAGGTAATTCAGTGTATTTGGTGGGAGCAAAAGTGTCCTATCTATTATGAGCTGTTGAAATCTGGCCAAACCATCACAAGGACCCTGTTTTTTAAAAAAAAAAATAAACACAAATTGCGGAGCTTTTTGATTGTCTGCAGATACACGCAGAGTATCTGGCGGGATTCGAACTCGCAATCATCAGATTGATAGCCAAGCACACTATTGTCTGGTCTATCGGGGCACCCGAGCATTGGCCGAAAAACGGCCATAATATGCGGACAGACATGAAACTGTAATATTCCATCATGACAACACTCGGACACATGTTGCAAAACCAGTTAAAAACTATTTAGAATGAAATTGTGGGGAAGTTTTGCCCAACCGCTTTATAGTCCATACAGCAGCAGAACGCTGTCTCTGGGATACGCTTCTCTTTGGAACTGAGTATCCGATATTGTATGGATTCGTTCTTGGCTATAAAAGATTTGGCTCTGAGTCCATAAAGATGGAAAAAGGTCATAGATAGCAATGGCCAATACATTGAATAAATTTATATTGTAACAAGTAAGAGAGCGATATTCGGCTGTACAGAATCTTATATACCCACCTTAAAGTATACCGATCGACTTAGAATCACTTTCTGAGTCGATTAAACGATGTCCGTTCGTCCATCCATCTGGCTGGCTGGCTGGTCGGCTGACTGGCTGTCCATGTAAACCTTGTGCGCAGAGTACAGGTCGCAATTTTGAAGATTTTTCGGCCCGAGGACCAAGCCTATTGAAACTGGCTGAAATCGGTCGGTCCATTATTTCACCTAGCCCCCATACAAATGTCCTTCCGAAATTGGACTTTACAAATTCCGCTCCAAATTAGTTTTATATATACAAAATTCATGTCACCAAATTTTGTTACGATCGGTCCATAATTAGTCATAGCTCCCATATAGACCCGCTTCCGAAAATCACTTTAACGTTCATAAATCGCTTAAAAATGTTGGTATACACACAAAATTCAACATGGCTAACTTTCATATAGACATAAATCACACGATTAAATTTTAAGGTGATCGGTCCATAATCGGTCATAGCTCCCATATAAGGCCCACTTCCGAAAATCACTCAAAAATATAAATTATTGAAATTTTAAAAGAAACCAGTTTTTGCTCTTTTATTTAGTGTAGGGTCAAGCCCGACCATACTTTCTTACTTGTTTTCTATAGCGAACGAGTACTTTGAGTGAAAATTTAACATGTGTTTTGTTATTTGTTTTTTAAGTTATTTGAGGGCTTCGGAAATCTGATGTCAAGACAGACGAACATTGCTTAATCTATATGGATCCAGAATATTCATACTTTATAGGGTCGGAAAATTATATTGTGGAAATTACCCTTCTCACGAAGATGAAGGGCATAAAAATTTGTAAAAAGCCAATATAAACAACTATGGGTAAATGAAATAACAAAACTATTTTTATTTGAATTTTTTCAACATTTAATTTTTAACATTTTTTGGAAAATATTTCTAAAATGTGTAACTTCTAACGTTATCCAATTTTGCCATTTAAAATCATGTTCATTTGAAGGGCCACCCTAGTGCAGACATTTACTTTATAGATTATTGTAATTTTTTTTGTTACTAAAAGAAGGTCTTCCTTCAATTATTTGTGTGTTGTAGACATAATTATTATTGTTGGCAAATGTTTAACTGAAATGAACTATTTCCAACATTCCACCGCACCTCTGCTGTCTATTATTCATCTATATCCGCTTCCTGTTCCTGATATGACTAAAACAATACGAGTACATGCATAAATATGACATGTGTTTATGTATGCGTGTATTTTTGAAATTGCACTCTTTGTCAGAAAACATGCGCTTGGCCGGCATATTTTTGTCCTTTTTGTCTTTATATGATGATGCACTTCAAATACATACTTACATTCTCTCCACGTGCACACATACACACACATAAAGGCCAAAAAAAAGGACTTTGCAAATATTTTGTTTTCACTGGCATATGAACTTTGTTTTCATAGTTTGTTAGTATTATTAAGTTGGTGGTGTTGTTAAGTAGTTGGTTTATTCAATTTACAATTGTCAAAGTATCAGGATAATACAAGATTTTCTGTCAACTCCTATTAAATACTCATGTGACGCTTCCCACATTTTTTCGGATAATACAAAATAGTAGTAATAAAATAGTAAGTTTCCAAGTTTGGTAAAACTCATATTGAAAAATTAATAAAAATAATGTGTGTGTAATATTTTCATGCTGGCCGAACGGTGGGATATGGCCATGTGTGGGAAAATTTCCATTGTTGTCTTTTTCTTTGCCTTGCTGGTGTTTTGTGTTCAACGCTTAATTGAATGTCACGTGATTTAATATGATGTTGCAGCCAACTTAAGGTCATCATCATTAGCGTCGTCATTATTGTGTAAAATACATGTATGTATGTCATCATGCCTCATGTGGCAGTCAGTTTGAACTAATCTCACAGGCTGTCTACAAATGTCACAACATCCTTAACAATAGAACAAATGCGAAAATAATGAAAAACATGTCTAGTTAGGAAAACAAAGAAATTGGAAAGTAAACCAACTACACTTATTATTAGGTGATTTGTATAATCTAAAAATACACAAGAATTATGTTTAAAAAATAATCATTCAATGGAAGGAAAACATTTCATACCGAAAGATTTAAAGTGGCAAGAACGTTATTGAAACCGGTCAACTAAATCAAATTTTGTAAAAGAAAATAGTTAAAGTTATGCTCTAAAACCGAAATATGTCTGTAATATTTCTGATATATTCGAATGTGCCGAACCTTATATACCCTTCTCTAAAGTATACTTTAAGAAAATGGCTAACAAAATTTTAATGGGAATAAAGTTTGTTAAAAAACTTGATAAACAAAAAATATGGTGAAAACATATTTTGGTGAAACTAACTGCCTGTTCCACGATGTCGAATGAAAAATGAGCCAAACTAATTTTTATGAAAAACACTCAATTTTTAAAATTCTTTCGAATAGTTTTCATACAAATTTGTTCGAATAATTTTAATTTCGACATCGCACAGTGGTATGAGAAAAAAAGATGGAAATAAATCTGTAACTTCTAAACCCTTAGTCCAATTTGAATGAAATTTCACATGCGCAAAGAGGAAGTGTTGCCGGTAAATTCTCAGCTAGTTGTTAGGTTTTCCCTAATTAATTTGCCACGTAAAAAAACATAATGTAGATATGTTATATATCAATGGATAGAAGATTTTGTCTACTTTCCAATGATGTATATAGCTTTTGACAATGAACAAATTCATCGAATACTTTTTTGAAAAATATGACAATAAATGCTTTTTAATTAGTTTTGGCATAGATAAAAATTTTTCAAATTGAAATAAAATTTTTATTTATGAATATTTTGTAATGAATTTTTACACTTATATAGATTTTTTTATTAAAAATGTAAAACTGAAAACAAATTTTGAAATTTGTAATTTTTGGGATTTTTTCGATTTTTGGCTATAATATCCATACTAGAGGCGGGGTTATCGGAAACGTTTACAAAATAATTAAGATCATATTGGGCCATCTAAAATAGATTATTATAATTTGATATCGACTATGCGATTTGAGAATTTTTGCTCTAAAGTTGAATTTTACATAAAAAATAGGCATTTTTTGAATGGATCTGGTCCCCTCGGTATCAAAAATTATAATTTTTTTTTTCATTTAAAATATTAGCTTTTCAAAAACTACAAATTCATTATACATCCTCTTAGAAATTTTTTAGATAACTTAAAAAGAATAAAAGTACTTTTTTCCCCCAAAAAATAGCGAAAAATCGATATATAAGCTATAAAAGATAATTGATAGCTACGGCTACGAGTGCTCGATGAGAAGATTCTATATATGTAAGTTTTTTGAAATCGGAACACAAACGAAAAAATATGATAATTTTTAAAATTGAACATACCCGAGGTGTCCTACTTTAGGGCCCCTGGTCCCGCTCGTGCTGGGGTCACGAGTTCCGAGTTCAAAACTTAAACTCGACAACACTTCCCCTTTGCGCATGTAAAATTTCGTTTAAATTGGACTAAGGGTTTAGAAGTTACAGATTTATTTCCCTCTTTTTTTTCTCATACCACTGTGCATCGTGAAACAGGCCTTAAAAGTTTGGCGAATAAAACCGGTTCATTCGATTGGCAACTTATTCGGATGTTACTGCGCTTCTGTTTTCTCTGTTTATATTTCGTAATTTCAGTTTTCAAAAACATGACCTTTTTACCAAATATAAATGTACACAGAGAAAACTTTTTTCGTTGTGATAACTGAATTTGTAGCTAATGAAATTATTCAGTCTTAATAAGCGAATTTTTCTGTTGCGACTGACAATTTTAGGTTGACTTTCGTTTCTGTGACTCATTCGATTGGCTACAAATTTGGTCATCACAAAGTATCTGTTTTCTCTAAACTCGAATTTACTTTTCGCATGAAAGAAGAATATTTAAGAAAATAATGTAAATATTTCAAATTTTTAGCTTTTATTTTGAAACATTTGTACAATAAAAATTTATTCAAAGTATTTGCCATTGTTAGCTATGTAATTTTCCCATCATTCTGGCAACATATGGATTCCGAGCCAAAAGAACTGCTCATTTTTTGAGGCCAAGAACGAATCAAGCCAATATTAGATACTTTGTTCCAAATTGAAGCGTATCCCAGAGAGAGCGTACTGCATCGATCGAAACAAATAGCAGTCGGAAGGGGAACGGTCTGGACTATAAAGCGGATGAGGCAAAACTTCCCAACCACTTCATTCTAAATACTTTACATGTGACCGAGCGTTGTCATGATGGAATATTACGGTTTCATTTCTGGCCGCTCGCTTCAAACGAATCACTTGCGATCAGGTTCTTTGTGATGGTCGGGTCAGATTTCAGCAGCTTTTAATAGATAGGCTGCTTTTGCTCTCACCAAAACCAGAGAATTACCTTAGTGCAATGTATATTTGGCTTTGGTGTCGATTCGGCTGGTAGGCCGGGCTTCACAGACGATCTCTTACGCTTCGGGTTTTTGTATTGGGTCCATTTTTATCGCAAGTAATGATTCGCTACAAAAATTATTTCCTTTTATAGCGTTCAAGGTCTCTCGACTTCAATTCGTATGGTACCCAATTTCCCTGCTTTTGGATGAATCAATGTTAAACAAATTCGAGGTAAATAAAAATTTCTCGAAATTTACCCATTGTGTTATAAAGATCTTTATGTCTTTGTAAAGATCTTTGAAATGTATTTAATTTTATATCCATATTATCTAAAGGGTTTTTTTCTTAAGCCCGACAAAACTTACGAAAAGGGTTAACTAATTGTCAAACGAACTGTCATACTGCGCTCCCATTTTGAGATTTATGAATACTGATCATTGATCAGTATACTCTGGCAAATCATCATGAATAGATTGACGCTTGAGCAACGCTACCAAATTATACAAATCGATTCGCACAACTTATAGACGACGGTTTTATCGCAAAATTGTGTTCTGCGATGAGTCTCATTTTTAATTTAATGAATTTGGAGTGAGACCAATCCACTACAGACCCCTACAGATGCCATACGCCGTTTGGCTGATGGCATCATCGGACCGTTACCGCACCATGATAAACGATTTTTTTTAAATATGGATGACATTGATTCGGCCGAGATGTGATTTGAGGATTGCGAAATCAAAATTTGGTAATAAGTTGATTTCGAGAAACGGACCTGTTAATTGGCCACAAGGTCGTGCGATTTGACACCTAGTTTATGCTGATAAACCTGCAACAATTGACGCTTTGGGGCACCATTGTTCATGTTATTAGTGACATTGCTCGAAAAAAGTGGGCCAAATTTTGGAACAATACTTGCACAACGGAAAGAGTACTAGAAATAATAATACCTTTGATTAAACCACACAGGTCCAATAATATTTTAGTCTGATTTACGCTAGATCCTCTATAAAATGATACAAATTACTAAATCCACGATATTTCCCGAATATCTCAAGGTAATAGGGCATAATAAAAAGTAAACTGTGATAGAGCACCAGTCCAAGAACATCAGTCGAACTACTGTCACAAATCGTATGCAGTACATAAGCAAAAAAAATCAGAATAGAAATGACTTTTTAGGTCATTTTAATAAATCCGAATATAGATTTTTGGAGGAAACAAAATACAATTTATTTAAATGGTTTTAAAAATATAATGATTAATAATTGCAACCATTTGTAAAACGAACATAGGCCTAATAACTGATTTTTTGTCTAGTTCTTCTATTTTGCAAATGATTTTACTAAATACATTTGCCTACAATCAATATCATATATCAATATTCTCCTACACTTTAATAGACTTATCCAATAGCATAATAAAATACACTTAACCCTGATGTTAGGTTAAAAAAAACTTACGAATCTTAGGTAAGGGACCATTTTGGTCCTCTTTGTATTTTTCATAAAAAATTTTACATAAAACTCTTTGACCAGACATTTTAAATATTTATAAAAGTGAATATATAAATTTTTAGAAAAAAAATTAAAAAAATGGAAAATTGACGAAATATTATCAGTGATATTGCCGAAATTCTAAATGAAATTGATTCAGATATTTCATTTTCGTCCATATTACATGAAAATATTGAAAGAAAGTCACATTGGTGAATGTGAAATGAACAATGGTGAAGAAAATGAAGCAGATTATGCTGTAGATGCATTATACATTGCGAAAACCAAAATGCAATGGATTCCTTTACCACGTCATATTGGAGCTTCAGCGGAGAATATTACATTATTACCACCAGGTTTAACGCTTTGTGGTGTGAAAATAATCATGGATAATACGAATAAATGTGGTAGACTTAAATTTGAAAGCAAATGGAAAGATTTATTGGTGTTCTAATTCTTGCTGGGATTTTGGTCTTGTATATACGTAATTAGGTTATCATAATAATTTTATATTGCAGTGGCAAAAACGAAAAAGTAGTGACAAGTTTGAGTTATGGGACAATTGGGAAACTCTTCTTTCAATGATTTATAACATCCTGATAACAGGTGATAACTTCATCTTTTGAGTAAGATGCAAAGGAGACGGACATATATGGAAACATTTCGGGAAAACAAAACTTCCACCGAAATTGTTTATGTCCAAAAAAGTTCCTTTATTACATCCGCATTTGCTTTTAGTGAAATCGCAGCACTTGTTTGCTATATATATCGGCCATAAAACTAAAGGAACTATATTGATGAGCTCCATCAATAATCATAACAAGATACCTGCAATCGTTTCTTATTATAACTGTACAAAGTTTCCTTTATCTATCTTAGGAGGCGTTGATACTGCTGATCAAACGATTAGTTACTACAACACTAAAAGAAAATTAAATAAATGGTAAAATGATCTATTTTCAAATATAGATGATACATCCGAGTTTTTACGCCAGTTAGCTATGTGCCTATCAGAAGAATACGTTTTGAAATGGACAGTCAAACCTAAAAATCCATTTGCAGCAGAGCTATTGACTCAACAAAAAGCTTCGCCATCAAATAGTGTACCATCTACAAGAGTTGATATAAAAATTTCAGCTACTAGAAAATGGGGAATTTGCAATTGATGTAAGTTCAAATGTAATGCCAAATGCATTATATCCAACATATTTGTATGCAAATCGAATCGAAAAACAATTTTTTCATCTTGCTTCGAAAATAACAATAAGCCATAATTGTTTTTTCTTACTTTTACTCATATAAAGAATAAAATATATTGCATGGACCAAAATGGTCCATAACCTAAGATTTGTAAATTTTAATTTTTTTCTGTTCTATGTTATCCTATATAGCTAAAAACTAACTAAAATCATTAAAATAGAAAAATAATACCTGAGCAGACGTTTTAAGTTGATACGATAAGCCATTGTAAATTTATATAAAAAATAAAAAAAAATTTGACCAAAATGGTCCAAACCTAACAGCAGGGTTAAATATGTATGTCAACACCACCATATGCCTGATGTCTTTCATTGTCAGTACAGCCATATTTCTAACATTAAATTTTTGCAAACTATTTGCAAAAGTATAACAAATAATAATCCTGCTACCCATTACAAGTGTTTGTTTTCTATGCCATTTAACTAATGGCCACGTTTCGCTTTTAAATATCTAGTGCTACCAATGTGACCCACATGCCGATGTTTGTACAATTAAAAGATGGAAATGATTTTTTTATTATTCATTATCATGCATTGTTGATTTTATTTTAATGTGTTACTTTGTTAATTTATTGTATTTGTCTTTATATTTGCAGTGACAACGGCACCCATAACTATGATTGTTCCGGAGACATCATATTCAAGCAGCGAAGGCGAAGAAGATTTCTATGATGCTAATGATGATCCCTTTACTAGTATTGGAAGTTCACCGATGACATGGTGAGTCTTTTTATTTTAATAGTGCATTAGTATTTCAAATATGTTCATGTTAGTTATGTTGATTTTAAACTAAACAATTAAATCAGAATGACTTCAATCACACTTTCGGTTGGGGTTCTGCATCGTTGGGATGAAGGCGAAGATTTTGTGCCACATCAACTGGATGTGACCACAGAAAAGGGGCATAGCTGAACAGTTAAATAGATGAAGTTTATCTATTAACTTATGTGGGCTCGGTTCATGCGTGACCAGAATGCATTAAGCCTGTTTGTTGTTTCCATTTTTCCGCTTAAAATCAATAAAATACCTAAATCTTGTTTATAATATTAAGGGCTTTTCGTAATAGCTTAAAATGTTATAAAGCTCTAGAGGTAACTCTGTAAATCAATTCGAAAAAAACACTTTTAAATTACAAGGTATTTAGCATACAAATACAGTTACGAAGATCTCACACCACATAGCCCAAATTTATTCTGATCTTATTTTTCTGAACAAAAATTGAGTTTTCATATGAAAAAACCAAAAATCTAATATCCTTAATAACTTTGTAAACAATCACTTAATCGAGAAATGGAGCTCGATCTGTGATCACTCATATTTCTAACCAAAAATGGATTTTTCATATGAAAAAGCCAAAAATCTAAAATCCTTAATAAAATTGTAAATACGCATTTAATCGAGAAAAGGACCTCGATCTGTGATCACTCATATTTCTGACCAAAAATCGATTTTTCATATGAAAAACTTCAAAAATCTAAAATCCTTAATAACATTGTTTATAAGCACTTAATCGAGAAAAGGAGCTCGATCTATGATCACTCATATTTTTGACCAAAAATCGATTTTTTATATGAAAAACTTCAAAAATCTAAAATCCTTAATAACGTTGTAAATAAGCACTTAATCGAGAAAAGGAGCTCGATCTGTGGTCACTCATATTTCTAACCAAAAATGGATTTTTCATATGAAAAACTTCAAAAATCTAAAATCCATAATAACATTGTAAATACGCATTTAATCGAGAAAAGGAGATCGATCTGTGATCACTCATATTTCTAACCAAAAATAGATTTTCATATGAAAAACATCAAAAATCTAAAATCCTTAATAACTTTGTAAATAAGCATTTAATCGAGAAAAGGAGTTCGATCTGTGATCACTCATATTTCTAACCAAAAATCGATTTTTCATATGAAAAACTTCAAAAATCTAAAATCCTTAATAACATTGTAAATAAGCACTTAATCGAGAAAAGGAGCGCGATCTGTGATCACTCATATTTCTAACCAAAAATCGATTTTTCATAGAAAAACTTCAAAAATCTAAAATCCTTAATAACTTTGTAAATACGCAAAAATCGATTTTTCATATGAAAAAGCCAAAAATCTAAAATCCTTAATAAAATTGTAAATACGCATTTAATCGAGAAAAGGACCTCGATCTGTGATCACTCATATTTCTGACCAAAAATCGATTTTTCATATGAAAAACTTCAAAAATCTAAAATCCTTAATAACATTGTTTATAAGCACTTAATCGAGAAAAGGAGCTCGATCTATGATCACTCATATTTCTGACCAAAAATCGATTTTTTATATGAAAAACTTCAAAAATCTAAAATCCTTAATAACATTGTAAATAAGCATTTAATCGAGAAAAGGAGCTCGATCTGTGATCACTCATATTTCTAACCAAAAATCGATTTTTCATATGAAAAACTTAAAAAATCTAAAATCCTTAATAACGTTGTAAATAAGAACTTAATCGAGAAAAGGACCTCGATCTGTGATCACTCATATTTCTAACCAAAAATGGATTTTTCATATGAAAAACTTCAAAAATCTAAAATTCATAATAACATTGTAAATACGCATTTAATCGAGAATAGGAGATCGATCTGTGATCACTCATATTTCTAACCAAAAATCGATTTTTCATA
Organism: Calliphora vicina; assembly: GCF_958450345.1. Taxonomy (NCBI): domain Eukaryota; kingdom Metazoa; phylum Arthropoda; class Insecta; order Diptera; family Calliphoridae; genus Calliphora; species Calliphora vicina. Next base: position 94,769,155 of record NC_088784.1, on the reverse strand, counting down.
TGAAAAACTTCAAAAATCTAAAATCCTTAATAACTTTGTAAATAAGCACTTAATCGAGAAAAGGAATTCGATCTGTGATCACTCAATTTCTAACCAAAAATCAATTTTTCATATGAAAAACTTCAAAAGTCTAAAATCTTTAATAACTTTGTAAATAAGCGTTTAAACGAGAAAATTAGCTCGATTTATGATCACTCATATTTCTGACCAAAAATCGATTTTTCATATGAAAAACTTCAAAAGTCTAAAATCTTTAATAACTTTGTAAATAAGCGTTTAAACGAGAAAATTAGCTCGATTTATGATCACTCATATTTCTGACCAAAAATCGATTTTTCATATGAAAAACTTCAAAAATTTTGTAAACAAGCGCTTAATTGAAAATGGATTTTTCATATGAAAAACTTTAAAAATCTAAAATCCTTAATAACATTGTAAATACGCATTTAATCGAGAATAGGATCTCGATCTGTGATCACTCATATTTCTAACCAAAAATCGATTTTTCATATGAAAAACTTAAAAAATCTAAAATCCTTAATAACATTGTAAATACGCATTTAATCGAGAAAAGGAGCTCGATCTGTGATCACTCATATTTCTAACCAAAAATCAATTTTTCATATGAAAAACTTCAAAAATCTAAAATCCTTAATAACATTGTAAATACGCATTTAATCGAGAAAAGGAGCTCGATCTGTGATCACTCATATTTTTGACCAAAAATAAATTTTTCATATGAAAAACTTCAAAAATCTAAAATGCTTAATAACTTTGTAAATACGCATTTAATCGAGAAAAGGAGATAGATCTGTGATCACTCATATTTCTAACCAAAAATCGATTTTTCATATGAAAAACTTCAAAAATCTAAAATCCTTAATAATATTGTAAATACGCATTTAATCGAGAAAAGGAGATCGATCTGTGATCACTCATATTTTTCACCAAAAATCAATTTTTCATATGAAAAACTTCAAAAATCTAAAATGCTTAATAACTTTGTAAATAAGCGTTTAAACGAGAAAAGGAGCTCGATCTGTGATCACTGATATTTCTAACCAAAAATCGCTTTTTCATATGAAAAACTTCAAAAGTCTAAAATCCTTAATAACTTTGTAAATAAGCGTTTAAACGAGAAAATTAGCTCGATTTATGATCACTCATATTTCTGACCAAAAATCGATTTTTCATATGAAAAACTTCAAAAATTTTGTAAACAAGCGCTTAATTGAAAATGGATTTTTCATATGAAAAACTTCAAAAATCTAAAATCCTTAATAGCATTGTAAATAAGCATTTAATCGAGAAAAGGAGATCGATCTGTGATCACTCATATTTTTCACCAAAAATAAATTTTTCATATGAAAAACTTTAAAAATCTAAAATCCTTAATAACATTGTAAATACGCATTTAATCGAGAATAGGAGCTCGATCTGTGATCACTCATATTTCTAACCAAAAATCATTTTTTCATATGAAAAACTTCAAAAATCTAAAATCCTTAATAACGCTGTAAATAATCGAGAAAAGGACCTCGATCTGTGATCACTCATATTTCTAACCAAAAATGGATTTTTCATATGAAAAACTTTAAAAATCTAAAATCCTTAATAACATTGTAAATACGCATTTAATCGAGAAAAGGACCACGATCTGTGATCACTCATATTTTTAACCAAAAATGGATTTTTCATATGAAAAACTTCAAAAATCTAAAATCCTTAATAACTTTGTAAATAAGCACTTAATCGAGAAAAGGACCTCGATCTGTGATCACTCATATTTCTAACCAAAAATAGATTTTTCATATGAAAAACTTCAAAAATCAAAAATCCTTAATAACTTTGTAAATAAGCACATAATCGAGAAAAGGACCTCGATCTGTGATCACTCATATTTCTAACCAAAAATCGATTTTTCATATGAAAAATTCAAAAATCTAAAATCCTTAATAACTTTGTAAATACGCATTTAATCGAGAAAAGGAGCTTGATCTGTGATCACTCATATTTCTAACCAAAAATCGATTTTTTATATGAAAAACTCCAAAAATCTAAAATCCTTAATAACATTGTAAATACGCATTTAATCGAGAAAAGGAGTTCGATATGTGATCACCAGGGAAACCGGAAATATGCTCTAAAAAAAGCGTTTTATGCGCTTTAAATATGCAGTAAAAACTTTAAAAAACAAATTTTTATATAATTTTTAACCAAAAAATATACTTTTATTTAAAAAAAATCAATAGCGGTATTCACAATAGTAATTGGCCTGACAATGTAGTAAAAAATAAAAACAAAATACATTAGAAATTGAAACGTTTGTCAATAAATAGCTCTTCTGCTTTTCTACTAGGCCAAGTACTCTACATTGTGAATACCGCTAATACAATTCATTTCTAAAATGGTAAAGTAACATAAAATAAGCAAAAATAAATAATAAAAATAACATGAACTAAAAAAAGTATAACAAAAAATAAATACAACATAAAAACTATAGGAACTTAAGCTATGAAAAGGCCTCGAGATGTATTTTTTGATGATATTTTATATAAATATAAAGTCACTTCTTCAATTAAGGTTATTATTGCAATAAATTACAAAATATTGACTTAAATTTTCAAATAAAAATCGTTGTCTATTGGATCTGAAAACATTTTTATACATAGAAAGTGTTCTTTCGACATCTACTGATGTTATATGAGCAAATTTAAAAGACAATATTTAACACTTAGAACGGTTAAGTTTGAATTAGAACTAAAATTTGAAATTTAGATGGCGCTATTATTAAAATAGTGCTTATTTTATATTAAAACAAGTAAGAGAGCTATATTCGGCTGTGCCGAATCATATATACCCTTCACCAAATTCTACTTCAAAATAAAAAATTTAAATATTTTTAGCTGAACAAACATTTTTTTTCAGTTTTTTCATATTTTGGAAAAACAAAATTTTCGAATCTTTTTTTTAAATTTAATTTTTTTTTAAATTTTAAAAATTTTTTTTTTTTTGGTGAAAAGCCATCTATTATTGAATTTTTAACAAAGGAAGTAAAAACCTGTAACACAACAGCGACTAAGTAAGACAAAATTTGTTTGATAAAGTCAAAATATGCTATCAAACAGTAAAATATGCCCTAAAAACGCAAATATATGACATAAATATGCTCTTAAAACAAATATATGCAAAAATATGCATTTAAGGGTAAAATATGCAAAAATATGCACTAACATATCGATGCCAAAATTCTTAAATAGTTCTGAAACGTGTAAATATCTTATCCATTTGCTCATTAGGCTCACCAGAAAAAACATGCATTTGCATTTTTTTGGTTTCCCTGGTGATCACTCATATTTCTAACCAAAAATGGATTTTTCATATGAAAAACTTCTAAAATCTAAAATCCTTAATAACATTGTAAATAAGCACTTAATCGAGAAAAGGAGCTCGATCTGTGATCACTCATATTTCTAACCAAAAATCGATTTTTCATATGAAATACTTCAAAAATCTAAAATCCTTAATAACATTGTAAATAAGCATTTAATCGAGAAAAGAAGCTCGATCTGTGATCACTCATATTTCTAACCAAAAATCAATTTTTCATATGAAAAACTTCAAAAATCTAAAATCCTTAATAACATTGTAAATACGCATTTAATCGAGATAAGGAGCTCGATCTGTGATCACTCATTTTTCTAACCAAAAATCGATTTTTCATATGAAAAATTCAAAAATCTAAAATCTTTAATAACTTTGTAAATAAGCATTTAATCGAGAAAAGGAGCTCGATCTGTGATCACTCATATTTTTAACCAAAAATCGATTTTTCATATGAAATACTTCAAAAATCTAAAATCCTTAATAACATTGTAAATAAGCATTTAATCGAGAAAATCACCTCGATCTGTGATCACTCATATTTCTAACCAATAATGGATTTTTCATATGAAAAACTTCAAAAATCTAAAATCCTTAATAACATTGTAAATACGCATTTAATCGAGAAAAGGAGCTCGATCTGTGATCACTCATATTTCTAACCAAAAATCGATTTTTCATATGAAAAAACTCAAAAATCTAAAATCCTTAATTTCTTTGTAAATAAGCATTTAATCGAGAAAGGGAGCTCGATCTGTGATCACTGTTTATAATACAAAATTAAAAAATACTTCAAAAGCTGTTTCGGATATAACTTTTTAACTTTTACTTTATGATTTAATAACAATTAAAATTGAAGTTCGAAAATAATGGTGAGCCGATTAAAAAGATTGTTTCATTTTAAAAATATATCAATTCTGCCCCACTGTGCACGAGAATATCTTTGACAAATTTACCACTTTTCCCAACAAATACTCCTTAATCTAATTTGTTCCTGCCGTTTACCACAAACAAATTATGCATACATATCTAGGAAATCCTTATACATATTATCACTAATTAAATTAAACACATACTTAATTTAATCTCATTGCAATAAATAAACAAACACAACAGAAAATATGTACGTGTTTGCAGTAATAGGACTACCTTAACATCCAATATTATTACCGGCTCCATAGAATTTTTTATAAATGTTTTTTTTTTAACGTTTCTCTATATTTCTCTCTCGCTTTACGAACTCTGCTCAGCTAACGTTAGCAGTCTGTCGTCAAACATGACATAATAATGATATTAGAATTAAATTTATGAGTTATTTTGTATAAAAACAAAAAAGAAATTATGCGGTTTTTGAGTAGGCCTTAATATTAACAACAATTTGCTCTCCTTGGGCATGCGTTTTGGAAAACTCTAGTTTAGTTGGTTTAATTTGTCTAAAAAGGACTCTTACAATTGTACTCTGCTGAAATAAATTTCTCTTTTTACGAGCCAAAAGGATGCATTAAAAAAATAAATAAAATCCATATAATTTGAGTACGTAAGATTCAGTACCACGAAAAAAACATACATTACATTGTATGAAAATAGACATAGTCGTGTTAAGTTCAACGAATTTGCTTAAAAAAAATTAAATCAAAATATAAAATCGACATGAAAAAAGTGCAAATTTAGTTTGCATTAATAACAAGCAAAAAAAATACTCATAAATTTAATTGTTGTAATAGAAAAATTTACTTTAAAAACGACTATAACATAGATATAGATATATGTAATAAATTAAGTAACAAATCTGTAAAGCATTACTTTAAAAGTGTAATAAATAACTTGCCACAGAAACACAAACATTAATGACGCACTTTGTTATTAGTTTTCAAAGTTTTATTAAAAAAGTTTTTATCATAAGTTTTAACTATACAGAATATTTACGATTTTAAAACATTTGTAACAACAAAAAAAACAAGTGTGCAAAATAATAATAAAACAAAAACTGTATTATTGCATAAAACCACAAAACCAATCAAAAAAATTGATTTTTAGTATGAGGCTATATTTTGAAAACAGCCTAGTTTTACACATTTACTAGTTATTATAATGTAATCCTAAAAGTATACTCTAAATAAAATCAATTGCAAAAAACCAAAACCAAACAAAGCAAACACCAACCAACCATCAAACAAACATACAACAAAAAAATACCTAACATTGCTGTCCATACGTGCATACTAGTGCAATCACTGTAAAATCACTAAAACAACAAAAAAACAAACATGTTCAAAAAGTGGGTTAAACGCGTGAGCATAAGGTAAGAAAATCATCTAAATACTGTTCCGATTAAGTTACTTTCTTCTTTCTTCCTCTATCCGAATTTATATGTAGTATAGTGTAGTGTTGTGTATAGAATGATACTTATTTCTATTTTTACATTTCATTTATCTTAAGTGCTCTTACAAATGTCCCCTTGTGTCATCCATCCATCCATCCATCTACTCTCGTCTCGTCTCCTTTTGCTTTTTATACCCTTATTTGGCAAATTTCCTTGGCATTTTGTAATTGTTTTTTCACATTTTTATTTCTTTTTTAGCAAATGAAGTGTTTAGAAATTAAGAGCTTTCTGGTATTTAAACATATACAAAATAAATAAAATTACGATGGATTTTATTTTGACATTTCAAGCAACCGTAACAAATATTAAACGTTTAATTGTTATACCTAAATGATTTTCAATTGATGAATGAATTAATGTATTGGAAACAACAGATTCATAAATAATTTCATTATTTTTGATTAGTCTTTAATAATAAGTAGGAAATTGTAATCAGTCATTGCCCACATTATAATATACGTATTCTACACCGAGAGAATACTTAGTAGAATTATTACTATTATAATAAGGAGTGAGATCGGAAAAACTTTAACGCACGTTTTTCCTTAAAACTTTTAACCCAAGTATTATTTGACATTTTTGTGATCAAGTTACCTTTGAAAAGTATTTCAGTAATTATGTTTATTGTCAATTATGTTCATTTCCTGTTAATCTGATTAAAATGAGTGACGAGAAAAAAGTGTGTACTAAAATTATGAAATATTTTCAACAAAACCCAACTTGGTCCTACAAATAGTTGGGCAAACAATCAAAGGGCTGCCGTCAAACTGATTCAAAAGTTATTATACAGTATCGGGAAAACTTGTCCGTTGATAGAAAACCTGGTTCAGGTAGAAGAAAATAAATAGAAAGCATTTTCAAAAGAGCTCCCAATACATCCGGTAGGAAAGCAGTCCGGTTAGCTCAGTACTCGGACTATTTGGTACGAAAAGTTAAAGCCACGGCAGGTTTAAAAACATACAAGGTTCAAAAAGTTTCTGACAGGAACTCTGCTAAAAATGTAGAGGCCAAAGACAGATCACGGAAATTGAAGATAAATTTTATACAAAAAATATAGCTGCGCCATAATGGATGACGAAACGTATGTTCTGGAACATTTTTCGCAGCTTCCGGGTCAATAGTTTTATGTTGCTGATGCTCGAGGGAATGTTGAAGAAAAGTTGGTATGGCATGCAATAGAAGAGGCGGCAAAAGAAGCGAAACATTTGTTACAAAGGGCACGATAAATACCGAAATTTACATACAGAGACAAAGATCGCACAGGTCAGCCAAAAAAGTTTGAAGAACAAGAATTGGAGGCATTACTCCTTGAAGATTGTTGTAAAACTCAAAAAGAGCTTGCAAAATCATTGGGAGCTACTTAATCAGCAAACATCCAAAAGCAGGAAAATTGAATACCATACGAATTGAAGCCAAGAAAAATAATTTTTGCATCGAATCATTACTTGCGATGATAAATGGATCAATTACGATATCCCGAAGCGTAAGAGATCCTATGTGAAGCTCGGCCCACCAGCCGAATCGACACCAAAGCCGATCAAGTAACATAACGTCATGTTGACGCAACAGTTCCTTCTGGGATGTCACCGAAGGAGTCATCCAAACTTCAATATCAAATAGTTGGAACCTTCCCCGAGGCATGTCAGACAGGGCATAAGAAAATACGAAGAGAGCATACAGTGGTATGTGCAGGATCCATTTGATGCCAGGATCCAATGACATTCATAGAGACGCCATCAAATGCGATAGCAGGATACCGCAGGAATGTCGTACTTTGAGGTCGACCACAACCGATAGCAGACGCCGAGAAAATTCTGCCGCGTAAAGCAAGAATCGTTCTGGCACAACTTAGATCAGGATGGAACATACAGAGGTATGTACCGGATCCATGTGATCGCAGCTCACTACATATGACAACGTTAACGACATTCATAGAAACGCCATTAATTCCTCGGTAGCAGGATACCACAAATAGCAGACGCCGAGAAGATTCTGCCGCGTAAAGCAGGAGTCGTTCTGATACAACTAGGATCAGGATGGAGCACCGGGCTTAATGCCTTCTGGTCTCGCATAGACCATGCCGCCTTCAACTTATGCCCAGCATGTGTGATATTCAACTGTCCAGCCAACCCTACTTCACTACGTCCAGTGGATTTATGGACCCACCCAGTCGAAATAGCACGATTCCTTGGAATTGATCTACATGCAGAAACCCCTGCTACAAAAACAACAACACCAAAGCCAAATACCCATGGCGCTAATGTAATGCTCCGTATTTGGTGGAACCATAAGGTCCTATCTATTGTAAGCTGCTGAAATCTGACCAGACCATCACAAGGAACCTGAACCGAATGCAACTGATTCCTTTGAAGCGGGCATTGACCAAAAAAATGCCCAGCATATGCGGCCAGACATGAAACCATAATATTCCATCATGACAACACTCGGCCACATGTTGCAATACCTGTTAAATACTATTTATAATGAAGTGGTTGGGAAGTTTCGCCTCGACCGCCTTAAAGACCGGACCTTGTCCCCTCCCACTAATATTTCTTTCGATCGATGCAGAATCCATCATGACAACACTCGGCCACATGTTGTAATACCTATTAAAACCTATAATGAAGTGGTTGGAAAGTATCGCTTCACACGCCTTGAAGTCCGGACCTTGTCCCCTCCCACTAATATTTCTTTCGATCGATGTAGAACGCTCTATCTGGAACAGATATCCGAAATTGGCTTGATTCGTTCTTGGCCTGACAAGGTTATCAGTTCTTTTGTCTCGGAATCCATATGTTGCCGGAAAGATGGGAAAGGTTGAACTTTGTCATTTAAGAATGGAACACAATATCATTCATATGACTACCACGACTGGCTCGGCATAACTTCATCCGATCCACCCAATTTTTCAGTACATTTTCGATTATTTCGGCTCAAATCTCTTCAATGGCAACTTCGATTTCATGTTTCAATTGTCTCTGGATGGTTTGCGTAACATTTATCCTCAATGGCTCCCCACAGAAATCCAAAAGGCTCAAATCACAGCACCGATTCAAATTTAAAATTTTAAATAGCCCACCCTTTACATATATTCTGTATAGTTATAGATAGCGAAGTCGATATCTATAACGGTATCTATTTAAAATCGGGAAAATCTCGGCTCATGTTCATAAAAAAATATGGATATCAAATAATAGAAATTTCAAAGACCTTTCCAACGACGTATATAACGTACACTTTCAAGTTTTTAAAATACATTTTTTTTTCAAATTTGCCCCGATACTAATTGCAAATCCATGCTTGTTCATGAAAATAAATAGGCCAACAACTGATGTAACTAGTTAGTACGTGCACCAATTCATTCATTATGTTTAGATACCCAACAAATACAATATAAAATAGGAAATTTCTCTGGAAATGTAACACACATCAACACTTTTATATGATTTTTAGCTTTAACTGATGACAAACACATTTCTTTAAATCTACTAACATAATGAAGTTAAGATTGTTATTCCTGAACATTATCGCTATGCTTTTATGTATTCGACTTGGGGGTTGCCAGGAAATGTAATTGAAAAATGTTAAATTCTGCAAACGATGCCAAACTGGCAATGCAGAACCGACTAGAAAATTATAGTTTTTGTTCTGTTGAAAATATTATAAAAATTGTCTATTCCTTTTTCTCAGTTTTAATACTTTGTACTCGTATAAGGCGTTTGTTGGAAATCTAGAGTACGTGGAATAATGCCCAGCCAACATAACAAACCACATGATTATGAATAAGAATATAGATAGTAGAATATATGTACATTCTAGTTGATGGCACATTTGCGTGCTTTAAATATTAAATATGTATAAAAAAAAATTGTGAATGGTAAAGATAATGAATTTATGTATGTTAAGTATTTATTTAATTTGAAAACACAAGCCTGTTTTATTTTAACACTTAACAAAGAAAAAAATCCTTTACTAACATATTTATGTGTTTTTAAATATGCAATGAGTGACAATATAATGAAACTGTTTGGAAAACTATGTGTATTTCTGGAGACTGGACCCCAAGCACACAAATAAGACAGTCAAGTTTGGCGATGGCAATATTATGGTGTGGGCGATTGTTCCAGCCATGGTATGGTTCCAATTCAAATCATAAAAGATGGTATGACTGGAATCGGCCTCTTAACTGTATGGCCAACACAGCTTCAAAATATGAACAAGCTGTGTCATTTAGTTTGTGTTTAACAGCTATTGCATATTTACAGATAGCAAGGCTGCCGTTAACGGATTAGCGGTTGTCTTCACGACATCTAGGTTAACCGAGGAATGCGGGGTATCCCTGAGTGAGATAGCGAGACATTCTAGGAAAACGCTTATATGGGTCCCTGACCAGATGGAAATCAGGGTATTTGTATAGCAGACGAACTGGCCAAAAGGGGAGCGATGATGGATGATGAGGATATCGACCCCTTTTCTGGTATTTCCCTTGTTAAATGCAATATGGCTGTTCAGTGGATACTATATGAATCTGCACAAAGCAGGTGTACCAATGAGTATTCCTGTGTTATAACGAGGTTACTTGGCCCGTATATGATGCCAGCAGGACTAATCTACTTATGGAATTTCGTCGAGAGCTAATTGTTTCCTTCATTACAGGACACTGTATAATTGGGACACATGCTAGGAGATTAGGCCTACGGTACAATGACTACTGTAGGAGCTGTCATAATGAAGATGAGGAGGAGATGGTGTCCCACCTATTCTGCCAATGCCCGGCTCTGATAAACTTGAGGGAACGCATCCTCGGAATATCATTCCTATAATGCTTAGATGAGCTATCAAGGATGAGTCTTAGACTAAACTCTTCTTTCATCAGAGAATCTGGTTGGTTTAGCCTGGAAACAATGGACGTATAATTAATACCCAGAATGAAACCAAGTGAGCGGCTTGGAGGGTGGCTACCTATGGAACCTAGCCTAACAGCTATTGATAGCAGACTATCTCGTGACTTGAGGAGAAATTGAAAGTTAATATCGTCTGAGGAAAAAAATCATCGCTCTAACGAAGACTAAGCTTGATAAATACTATGGGATCTATCCGCCATCAATTTCAATGGTAAATAAGTGGTTTACTTAATTTCGTCACGAAAGATGCCTATATTCTGCACGCCCAGTTGAGGTCTCTACATCCGAAACAATTGAAAAAATTCAAGATATTTTATTGGCAGATCGGAGAATGAACGTGCGAGAGATTGTGGAAGCCATAGGCATCTCTCATGGCTCAGTGGTATCAATTTTGAGTGATCACTTGGGTATGAGAAAGCTTTCCGCAAGATGACTGCCTCGTTTGCTCATAATCGATCACAAACGGAATCGTGTGACAACTTTGAAGGAGTGCTTGGCGTTATTCAACCACAATATGGATGAGTTTTTGCGCCGTTTCGTAAGCGTGGACGAAACGTTTATCCACCACAACACAGCAGAGACCAAACAGCAATCAAAACAGTTGATTTCTCGGTGTGAATCGGTCATCAAATGCTTATTTTTATGACCTCGTCTAATACTTTTGAAGGAACGTTGGTCAAAGTGTATAAAGCAGAAAGGAAACTATGTTAAAAAATAAAATGATTTTTTATCCAAAAACATGCGTTTCATTAAAAAAGTCACAGACTTATTGACCCGGACTCATATATGCTGGGAATACTTTCAAGATTGTAAACGAGTGGTTACGTGTTTTGATGTGGCCTGCCCAATCGCCAGATCTGAATTCAACAAAGAACATACGGTAAATTGTAGACCGTAAAATACGAACTCAAAATTATCAGATGCGGTTACGGGAATGGCAAAATATTTCAAAAAAGACGATTGATTCTTTAAGTGGTTCAATGCATCGTCACTGTGAAGCAGTAATACTGAACAAAATACTCGTACTGAGTTACTGAAATGAGTCACCACGAGCTTTAGAAAGAGGCAAAAATATGTACATAAGAGAGTAGGAAAATATATAGATAATCTAGAATATGAACTGTGCATTCAATTTTATGGATCATGCATTTGATTTTAAATTAAGAATATTAAGAATTATTAGCAATAACCATTTGGACTAAATTTAAGTTTATAATTGTGTATTTAAAAGTAGGACACACATTCTGTTTTATTTTTTTTTTTTTTAATAGATCGATTTTGCCCATTTTCTATATTAACCAAATGTTGGTAAATTCATGTTGGGAAATACTTTTATTTTCCTTTTACCAATCAATGTTTAAGCCAAATATACTAAAATAAACTAAAAGCCCAGTTATACAAAAACATTTTAACATATAATATATTTTTGTTCTTTTGTTTTTAGTGCAACTCGTGGATTTTCGGTTGAAACATCACCAACAAATGAAAAACCACCTGAACAACAAAGTGAAATACATCATAATAAAAATGAATCTACCCCTCCACCCACTGTGCCTGAAATTGACGAATATCAAACAGCCTCCAGTACGGTTAGTGACATTGCTGGCACAAGTTCACAGGGGGGTGGTGTTGGTGGTAGTGGTAATGTTGTTGTTGCTAACAGAAATTCATTTTCGCACCAAGAGTCCATCGATTATGATGCCTTATACGAAGAGGAAGAAGATACAAGTATTAGCATGGAAGCCCATGGATCAATGATATCACATTTATTATCACAGGTTAAAATTGGTATGGACTTGACAAAAGTTGTACTGCCAACATTTATATTAGAAAGACGTTCCCTATTGGAAATGTATGCTGACTATTTTGCCCATCCAGATTTATTTTTAAAGTGAGTGAAAGTGGTGCTTTTAATTATAAGTTATAATTGAAATAATGTATTTTATTTGGTTGAAGGATTGCCGATTTAGATAGTCCCCGTGAACGTATTGTACAGGTATGTCGTTGGTATTTAAGTGCTTATCATGCTGGACGTAAAAGTGCTGTTGCCAAGAAACCCTACAATCCTATATTAGGTGAAGTGTTTCAATGTCATTGGGATATTCCTGGTAAGTGCATCATATGTTAATTGTATCGTTATGTATTTATTTTTTAATCAGAACTATTTTTATTTTCTTGTCCCGTATAACGTACCATAGATGACAAATAGATAGGTAGCTGAGAGCCAAAAACCTAAGTCTGTTGTCAAAAACTTAATTCATGAGAATGTGTCAGCTTAACTGGGTGGCTCTTCCGAATGAGCCACCCATGACTCTTGCACATAATTTAGGCTGAATTTAATGGATGGCAAGGGTTATGTTGGATTTGAGGGTCGCTGTGGTTTGTGCCTTATTCGCATAGACTTGCGACTTAAGAAAAAGTTAAACGTGGTCAAATCGCAGTTCACATCACCTCCACGTAAGCTAAACATGTCCTCAAATCGCTCGTGCAGAATGTGACATGAGCTGTGTGGCACGTAACGTCGTTATGTTGTTCTGTTGAAACCACATGCCGTTTGTGTCCATATCAGCGAATTCAAGCCAAAAGAAGTTTGTAATCGTCGACCTAAGCGCTCAAAGAAATATGGACCGATGACGCACGCCGCCAGCCCAAAATCCACACCAAAAAGTTAGGTTAGGTTAGGTTAACAGGCAGCCGTCTAATCGGGAAAGAACTCCTGAATTGTGTCCATTCAGTAGGTCCCTTTGTGTTACCTGAAAATAGTGAGAAGAGAGGGCCAGATAGACATGAAAACAGATGAGGAAAGTCAGATAGAATATAAGTGTTGGGCATATAGAGGAAGAGGTCAGAAGAGGAGTAAGATGAAAGATTAGTAGAATCCAGTTATTTGACGGATACTAGGTCACCCCGAGGATATTCCTGTGTTTGGCGTGATTAGCCAATTACTATACCTTATAAAGGCGTTGATGAATTCCAACTTTATGTCCGAGAGTTCAGAAAGACTATTGAAGTATGGAAGACTGTTGAAGGAACTACCCGATGGCAGTGACAAAGAAGATGAAAAATGGTCTCATCCTACTGTTCATTTTGATAGCTTCTACAGAAGCCAAGCCTCCTTGCATGATTGCCAAATTTGCAGTGTCCGGTTATTGTAACAGTTCGACTTCGACCGATTGTTCTTTTCTTGGGGAAAACACTTTCGGTTTGTACAGCTGTCGCTGAGTTGACAATCTTTGGCCGAATATGATTCGGGTCGTTCCGGAACGGAGATCCAATTGTCGTGGGAACGCAGTGTCCGGTTATCTCCATCACTGCATTACTTAGTTGTGAACGTTGATGGCCGAGATGATATGTTGTCCGTCCTCTGTTTAATCGAGGTCTTATCATTCTGGTAATCATACAGGTGGGTTCAAACCCCCATCTTGTCTGCGCGAGCTCATAGTAAAAGTTACTAATTCGCTGCTTGCATTTGGATAACGGAATCCCGCATAGGAAGTCTATGGCTCCTTTTTTCTACAGGTCTTCTGCAACACAGTTGCCTAAAATATCTTCGTGTCCACATTCCCATATGAGTACGACTGTTGAATGTGTAAGGATGCCCGGCATTCCTGGACTGTGTTCGAAGTTGTGTACACACAGTGTATATATCCCTGCCTGATATCAATTTCTAACTACACCAGTTAGCCGCCCTTTTAATAGCCGATACTACATTAATTTGGAATAGATTCTCGATGTTTTACTAAAATTTTAAATATTTACCGAGTTATTTACGATTTTTGGTGAAAAATACTATTGATTATCGTTATTTTCTCAAAAATCTCAATATTTTCTGTTATTGCAACAAATTTTTCTGTTATAGAGTCAATTTTATTTATAGTATAGTTTAAGTTTTCATATAAAAAGTTTGAATAATTTATATAATTTAAATGTTTATTTTTTTTAGGTGAAAATCCCGATGAGAATAACGTTCAAGATGGTCCTATACCTTGGTGCCGAAAAGATCAACTGACGTTTTTAGCCGAACAGGTTTCACATCATCCACCAAGTATTATTTTTTTGGTTTTTGTAATCTTTAAACAATATTTAAATTGAAATAATAAATTGTTTCAGTTTCTGCGTTTTATGCCGAACACTTTAACAAGAAAATCACCTTCTCTGCTCATGTCTGGACTAAGTCGAAATTTTTGGGCTTATCGGTGGGGGTTCACAATATTGGCGAAGGTGTTGTAACACTAGTAGATCGTGGCGAAGAATATATAGTAACATTTCCCAATGGTTATGGACGGTAAGTTTGGATATTTACTTAATTACTTATATATATATCATGTGATTATTTAATATTAATTACAGTTCTATTTTAACTATACCCTGGATTGAATTGGGTGGTTCGGTGGAAATTAAATGTCCCCAAACTGGTTATTATGCTCAAGTAGAATTTTTAACTAAACCATTTTATGGGGGCAAACGTAATAAAGTAACATGTGAGGTAGGTTTCATTAGGTTTGTTTTAATTATTTTGTAAACATTTAATGTTATTAATAATGTTTAATGTATTTTATTTGTTTTTTTTTCATATTTATAAACATATCTTTGTAATTTTATTTAGATTTATTCTCCCAATGAAAAGAAACCATTTGTTTCAATTGCTGGTGAATGGAGTGGTTTGATGGAAGCCAAATGGCATGATACACATGTAATGTATTTCCTTGTCCTTTATTTATTTCTTTTTATGCGTTTAGTTTATTCTTAAGTTAATTTTTTTGCATTATTTTTTGATTTTGTATTTGAAGTCAACTTTTTTCCTAATATGTAGATGAAAGCGAAAAATGGAAATTTTTTAAACTGACTACATCCTTTTTGATAGAGGATGTTGGTAGGAAACAAAGTCAGCCAAGTGTGTCGATTTTGGTTATTTCAAACTTTATAAAAGATTGTAACATATTTTATTAAAACCCATATTCAAAAAACAATAAATTTGTAAAAGGTTTATAAAACAAAATTTTTATACAAAGTTTGTTTTATAAAAATTTAAAAATTGTGAATATGGTTGTAAATCATCAATTTTTAGAACTTAACCTTACATCCTAAAGTTTTCCAAAAAAATTTTATAATTTTTATATGTCATTTCATTTAAATTGGCTCAAAATTCGTTAAAAAAGTTGAATTCAAATGCAAATTTTGTATGCTGCTTGTGTCACTTAAAAAACGTTAAATTTTATATTTATTTCAAAACCAATTTCAGAATTCGAATTTAATTTAAATTTTCCATCTTGTTAACTTTTTTGTTAGAAACTAAATTGAGAAACTAATAGATTTGGTTTTGAAATAAATTAAATAATTGCTACTAATACAAATTCTTCCATACTTAAAACACATTTTATATACTAATATACAAAGCTTCGAAAGAATTAATTCTTAATTCAATTTTCAAAATAAAATTCACGAATTAATTCATTGTCTTAATTCCTTAGTACTCCAAATGTATTGAATTCATTCCTTTAAGAATTCATTCTTTACAGAAGTAATTTCTTATTGAATCATTGAAGTTTTCTTTAATTCAAATCCATTAACATTAAATTAATGCTTAAATTTTTCTTCAATTCAAATCTAAATTGACTTAAATCAAATTTATTAAAAATAAATTGAATGAAGAACAAATATTTTAATTCAATTAACGAAAATTTAATCATTCAAAGGTTAAATGAGTTGTGTTTTGAATTAATTCAATGCTAAATGAATTCTATTTAAATGAAAACCTTTGAATTCTGAATTAAGATTTTGTTGAATTAAGCTCAAATAGAATTAATTACTTCGAAGCTCTGACTATATATATAATTGTATTGTCCTCTATCATTTACTACTACTACTATTTACTACTATATTTTATAATTATTTAAACTAATCATATTATATTTTTATCTTTTCTCTACTAACACATTTTGTTCAACTCCTTTTCTAAATTTTCTTAACACACCCCCTTTTCCTCCTTCCTTCCTTCATTTATACTCACTTCAATAAGTATTCAAGCTTATTAACAAAAAAAAAAAACTTATTTTTAAACTAAGTTCAAAACTAACTCCCCCTCGTTCCCCCCTACACCGCAACTGTCGATTACTTGTACTTCTCTCTTAAATATTCTGGTCTAAATTTCTATGTTTATCTAGAAAATTAAATTTTTATGTTTAAACTTTACACTACTGTGTGTGGGTGTTGTGTGCTTGTATTTTTATGTCATATTTAGTTTAGTTAATCGTAACCGTATGTGTGTGTTTTGAAAGTGTATTGAAATAAAAGTTATGTAATTTAATTGCAAAATTTAGTTTTGTTATCAAAAAAAAAAAAAAAAATCATCCAATTCAATTCAATGGGAAATTTGTTTTGTCTTTTTTGCAAAATTTTTTAATTTTCTAGAAAACTGAAGTATTTGTCGATGTAAATCGTATACCAATATTTAAGAAACAAGTTCGACCAATCGTTGAACAGGAAGAATACGAATCAAGGCGTGTTTGGAAGGAAGTAACCGCTGGACTCAAGTAAAGTTTTATTTTATTATTATTATTTTAGTTTCTTTCCCAAATATTCATTTAATTCTTTAAAAAAAGGAGGTTATTTCATAATACATTTTTAAAAGGTTTTATAAACCTTTCATAAATTTAAAAATTTATTATGAATAACATCTTAACTTATATGTGTATGAATTTGTTCACAGAGTTTGTGTTTTCGTTATGATTGAGGGCCTTAAGAATTAAATGAATATTTTTTGTAAATTTTAAGATTAGGAAAGATTTAATTGAGATAAAACCAGTTGTTGTTTTTACTGGAATAATGCTAATATAAAATACCTGATGACAACTTCAGACTTTCTTATACATTCCAAAACAAAAACAAAACTGTTGGTTAATAGTAGGTTTCGTTCGGATATTGGGTTTCATATTACGCCGAACATAATCGGTTGTATACCTGTAAACAACAGAAATGTCAACGTTGTTCTTAAAAATTATCAAATAAGAAAAAAAAAATCTCAAACAATAGCTAATCGGAATACAACAGAGAATTTCTTTCTCTGTTGTATAGCATTTTATTATAATCCATGTTCTACGACTAACCAAACCAATATCCATTTAAAATTCAACTCGTAAATGTAATTTTCGGATATTGCAAAAAAAAAAGAAATAAATATTTTTTTTAACGAAATTTAAAAAAAATAATTTTATGATTCTAATAAACTCTAAATGAGGATTGAAAATGCTAATTTTAATAATTGTTCACATTATTTCTTAAAAAACATTTCTTTTTTAAGATATAATTTTAAAAAATTTGTGACCAAAAACAAAATTTCCTCGAAATCCGCCAATTTCAAATTGGTCTCCACGTTAACCCATAATATGTACTACACCATTTCCAATTATATTTCAGATTTTTCTAATTGTATTTCAAAATTTTTAATAATAAAAATATCTTATTGTATTGTATGACTTAAAAATCCGGAATTTACAATTGATGTCGTATCTGTGTGAATACGATTTTTGTTTTTAATAACTTATATGTCACATTATAGTGTAAACAACAAAGTTTTTGTTGCTTCGAAAATATCGAATTTTGTACCATCAAATCGGAAAGTTTTGCTTTTCTTCTTTAATTTGAAATAAAGTGCCGCTGAAGCACACCGATTGCTCACCAAAGCATATTGTGAATGTGTTCCATCGGTTTCAATGTTGTGCGGTTCAGAAGTGGTGATTTTGACACGAAGACAATGATCACCCAGGACAGCCAAAAAAGTTTGAAGACCAAGAATTGGAGGAATTATTCCATGAAGATTGTTGTCAAACTCAAAATGTTTGCGAGCAGCAGGATTGATCCAAAAGGAAATTGGGTATGGTACCCAATTGAATTGAAGCCGAGAGACCTTGAAAGACTTTTGCATGTCCGAAATGATTCGATAAAAAATCAATTTTTTATCGAATCATTACTTGCTATGAAAAATGGATCCATTACGATAACCCAAAGCATAAGATACCAAAGCTAAATGTCCATTGCGCTAAGATAATGCTCTGTATTTGGTGGAAGCTAAAGGACATCTATTATGAGCTGCTGAAATCTGGCCAGACCATCACATGGAACATGTACCGAGTGCATGTGATTCGGCTGAAGCGAGCATTGGCCTAAAAACTCCCAGATATGAAACCGTAAAATTCCATCATTACAACGATCGGCCACATGTTGCAATATCTGTTAAAAAGTATTTAGAATGAAGTGGTTGGGAAGTTTAGCGTCACCCTCCGACTACTATTTCGATCGATGCAGAACGCTCTCTCTGTGATACGCTTCTTTTCGGAACAGAGAATCCGAAATTGGCTTGATTCGTTCTTGGCCTCAGAATATGAGCAGTTCTTTTGGCTTGGAATCCATATGTTTGTCAGAAAGATGGGAAATGGTTATAGCTAACAATGGCCAATAATAAACTTCAAATAAATTGTACAACCTATAAAAATTATCCGATTTTTTTTAAATTTTCAGCATTTTATTTTTATATTAACGAAGTCAAACAGACGGAATGTATTACGGAATAATTTATGGGCTTTACAAACATTAGCACGAACTCAAAATACCCTCCACGCTAGGGTTCTCCCGGGAGGAAATTAAAAAATTGTTTGTTTCCTGGGAATTTTTTAATACTAAATTAAACCAAAAACCAGTCAATTTTTTCGTACCAACGTTTTAAACGATGTATAAAATTACTATATTTGGTTTTACAATGTTGGTCTAAACCTTTTAAGGGTATCCAAATTAATAGTTGCATTTGGTCGTTATTGTCACACTTGAAGTTTTAATCAGTAAATTCTATGGTTTAGTTAAAAAACTTAAGAATTTTGACCATGAAAATCAGATTATTTTTATTATTTTCTCCAAATATGAATATCATTAACAGTTGAAGTGCTCAATTTGATTCATTCTTAATGACTGAAATTTTCTGCTGTGGCTTGAGTTGAGTGAAAACAATTCGGTTACTTCTACCGTAATGCTTCTTTACCAACTGACTATCTAATTATTAGCAACAAATTTGTCCATCGCAACGAATCTGAATATTGTAACACTAAGAAGAAATTCCGACAAACAAAAATATATACCTGCGAATTACCCGGAAAATTTTCCCGCGTAAGAACCCTAACGTAATGTAAAGTTTCATATTTGGAAGAATATTAGGTTCGGGTCGATTTTGGACTGAATAAACGTTATCGATTGATCTCATTCCAAAGCTTTTCAACCCAGTTTGGATTTTTATTTGGCCAATTGTATAAGAAAGTCTGAAGTTGTATTTGGTAATTTTATATGGGCGTAAAAAAATAATTGACAGAAATTTAAAGTTTTGAATTAGGAAATCTTATTATTAATATATTTTTATTAAAAAAAAAACATTTACTAATTTACTTTATTTCCCCACCCCAAATAAAGATTCAATGACATTGAAAAGGCTACAAACGCTAAATGCAAAGTAGAACAAATACAAAGAGAAGAAGCCAAGACTAGAAAAGAAACTGAAATGTCCTGGGAACATAAGGTTAGTATAAACATTAAAGTAAATATATTTTATTAGTAATTATTATAAACTTTCTTTTTAGTATTTCAAGCCAGTGGGTGAAAATTGGATCTATACCAAACCCTTAAGTCAGCGGGTTTATTTACAAGAAAAGGAAAGCAAAAGATAATAAAGCTAAATAATTACAATCAAAAGAAAATAACATGAAGAAAACAACTCTCTCATATCACTAAATAAAAAATATAAATAAACGAATGCCGCCAAATGAAAAACAAACAAAACTAGAAAGAGAAAAACGTAAAATAAATGATGAAACAAAATTAAAAATATGAAAAAAAGACACTCAACATAAATCATTAATTCATATGATTGTTATTTATAAATATTATTAATTACATTAAACTAAATTTAGAAGAAACCAGAAGAAAAACAACAAAATTAAAAAACCCTTCTATTTTTATTAAGGGAAATTTAGCAATAAATAAATAAATAAATTATTATTGTTAACAAACAATCAACACAATATTTATATATATAGAGAATACAACAAGAACACAAAAATGTAAAATGTTTACACACAAAATTAAACCTATAAAATTAATTAAACAAAACAAAAACACTACATACAACAATATACTAAATTAAAAGGAAAAGGCATAAATATAGTAAAAAAAAATACAATATTTTCTATTTAGAAAACCACAATAAATAAATATTTAAAAATTACACACACAAAATCTAACACTTACACTTCTAAATACTACAACTATTAACCGGTTAATTCTTTACAAAAAAGTTTGAAATAAAAAGTTAGACGGAATGAAAAACAAACAAAAAAAAAACGAAATATAACAAAGAATTTTAGGAAATAAATACACAATACCAAGCAAAAACAAAAACAAAACTCGAAACTATTTTTTCATATAGAAAACCAAACCACACGCTCACACAAATATTGTAATAATTTGTAGCATAGAACGACGATATATACAATATATGAAATTTATGTAACAGAAATACTTTTTATAAATAGAGAAAATTATAACAGAAAGAATATAATAAAAAAAACCCTCCCTATTAAGTAAGAAATTTTTTAAAAAATTTTCCAAGTTTGAGAGCAAGTTTTTGTGAAAAGATTCAAATTTGTTCTGGACACAGACATATTTTACTTTAAACATATAGATTTGAATAGAACCCATTTTCTTATGCCAGGTTTATGTATACATTTTAATATTTAGGCCCAATGTAGTAAGTCTTAATTAAATTCTTTGTAAACTTTATACAAAAGGATCTTATGATGTATCAAGTGCGTTAAAGCCCAAATGAAAGCTCTTGTGTACTACCAGATATATCAATTTTTAGTTACAGTTTCGCCCGAAATTAATATTTGACGTTTCTATTTCTATTTTGTTTTTTTCCTTTAATTAATTAATGTTTTATTGATTATGATTGTTTATTTTTTTTTAATTGGAAATTAGTTTTATATTATGGTTATCATAGTTGGGGGTAGTGCACTAATTTTTAACTATCACTAATAGTTAGTGGTAGTGTAAAATATTTCACTAATTTTTTTAATGTTTAGTGATGAGTTGAAAAATATAAGCCTCACTCAGTAATAGTGATAGTGTAGTTAAAATTTTTTAACTAATAATATTTTGAAAATAGTTAAAATATTTTTTTTGCAGCCTAATGAAATAATTTTTTCTACACTAAAATTTTTAGTTAAAAAAATATTCCTGCACTATTTTTTTCAACAAAGAAATGTTTTACTCTATTCATAGTTTAAGTTAATATATTTAAGGAAAAAACGTAAAAGCGGTATATAAATATACAAATTACAATAAAAAGAGAAATAAGCAATTACACATAAAATAATTAGCGACTATTGGCTTTAAGTAAAACAAGCTTTTCGAAATTCGAATCACTTAATTTATTTCTCGGAGGAGAATCCACCATTCCACTAAAAGAAAATAAACGCTCTACTGGAGCAGAAGAAGCCAAAGGCGTGTTAAATTTAAAAAACATTTGCCTTATTATTGGATATTTTTTGAGACTGCAAATATCAGTGTCCGAGCTTAAAAGGAATGCACGTATTTCACTATGCCATCTTTCTGAACAAAGGTTGAAGGTCCTAATATTGAAGATGTTAATAAACTAAGTAATTTCTTCAATAACTTTTTCACTTACTGTCAATTTTCCCAAAATCTAAGAATCCTACATTATCAGTGTTTTTTTGTGTTATTATTTCTTCGGATGCTGAAAAACACTTTGAAGCTTGCTCAACAAACATCTGTATATTTAATATTCTAGTTTAAACTGGAATAACTTCACGATCACTAATTTTGAATATATTAGTGCAAAAAAAATTATTGAAGCTTTTTTTTTAGTTATTGTTAAATTTTTTAACTATTTGAGTTTAGTGCTTATTTCTACACTACCACTCAATTGATTTATAGTTAAAAAAATATCACTATCACTAAAAAATATTAGTGATAAAAATATAAGCTTCACTACCACTAAAGCTGATGAAAATTAGTTAAAACTATATTTTTTAAAATAATATTTAGTGCTAGTGAAATGTTGATTGCACTCAACATTTAGTGCACTACCCCCAACTCTGATGGTTATTCATTTCAAAAAAAAAATGGAAACTTGAACCAAATTCCACAAAAAAAATACAACTTTTTTTTGATTTTTTTCTTGTTTTTGTTTTTTAAAAGTGTAAAAAAATCAGAGTGTAATTTTCCATTTTTTTGAAATGAAAACAGACAAATTTTTGTAATCCTTCTGTTATACCATCACCATGAGTGGTAATTTCTATATTTTTCGTTTACGACCTTATAAAGTAATATATTGTGGGTCGTTATAGATAGCGGAATGAATATAGCCATGTCAGTCAGTACGTCTGTCTGTTCAAAACGATTTTCCGAACCCCCAAAATAGCTTGCAACCATATAAGCAACAAACCATACTACCCAGATTTGTTTACCTATATGTATCTTGATTACGAAGTCATGTACATAGACAATATGGATATCAAATGAAAGGCATTTCAACGACGTATATAACGCATAGAAATTTCGACCGACAATGGTTCAAAATAACCGGATTTGGCAAATATATGTTAACCCGATTTCTTTCTTCACCAAAAGTTTTTTGGACCGACAATGAGTCAAAATCAGATTTTCTTTTTAACAAACATTTGTTCAATCTTTCTTTTCAAGTATACTTTGGTGTATTATAAGATTCGGCACCTCCGCATATAGAACTCTTACTTATTTTCAATTCCGATTAATTCAGTAGCAATGTGATGAAACGAAAAATTAAAAAAAAATAATTTTTAAATTTAAAGTTCTCGAGAATGTCGAAATTCGCTTTACTTTGGTTTTTATATAGGTTCAAAGTTCATATTTTTTTAATAGATGCGTGCAAAATACCTAATGTAGAACTGTTAATCATTTGAGAGAGCTTTGAAAGTTTTTTTCTAGTAATCCGTTTTCCATTCAAACAGGATATATGCTTAGAAAATCGTCTTTGAACAAAGGATATCTCAAAAAAGGAACTGTAGTATTTTTGCTAGACTTGCTACATTTTCAAGGTTTGTAGGCGTAGTTTACTGTGAACAATGAATTCCGATTTTATGACATCAGATTTGAACAAGAAATGTATAAAAATTAAAGAGTTAATGATGGATAAAGTATAAAGTATAACCCCCATATTCATAAACAGTTTTTTATATTTATCAAAGGTTTATAAAACAAATTGTGTATGTAAACTTTGTTTTATAAATTTAAAAATTATTTATGAATATGGGGGTAAAAAATAAAGACTAGCAAACTAAATCATAATTTCATTACAAATTACGATTGCTAATATAATGATGATTGATAAAACTATCAGGCCTGTCACAGAATTTCATTCCGATCGAAAGTGGAATTAATTCCGTATTTTGCTTCTTCAGAAAAAGTAAAACGAAAATTTCTCTCGGAATGAAACCACTTTCAGTTTTTAAAGTGGAATTGATATTTCTTTGTAATTATTTGTTTTTCTAAAATTTTTAATAAATTTCTGAACCAAAAGCTTCTCTTTTGTTTTAATATAAAAAACGATGTCAAATTTAAATCAGAAATGCAGAATTATTAAATATTTTTTGAATTAATAAATTACACGGGATCTGAAGAACCTAAAACGAAATCGATCGGAATAAAAACTACGGAATTGAAATCATTCCGAACAAAATGTGTGACAGGCATATACAGGCCTGCTATGTAATATAATTATTTTGGCCTTTTTAGGCTTTGTATTACAAATAAATGAAATAAAAATTAAAATCTACGTCTTTACTGACTATTCGCAACATCCAGTTATGTAGCAGATGCAAGAGGAAATTTCCGGCATAACTTTTTAAATTGGCAATAAATTTACACTTGTGGCATAAAATAAAGCTCTCAAATTTTTTAAAGACGCAAAAGAAACCAAAATTTCGACAACTAATTTAACAAATTGTTCAGAACTTAACAATTTTTATTCGTGCACAATTAAGACTGAATGAAATCAGTTCTTATAAAAATTGTAACGAACAAATAAATATCACTTATATAAAACAATACCTGAAATAAACTAAAAATAAATATAAAAAATATAAATAAAATCAAAAATAATACAATATTTGAACTGCACAACTTTGTTCTAATTCTAACTTCATTTGGTGTATAAAAAAAAAACATTTTTTTATTTAAAATAAACCATAATCCAAACGCATTTTCCTACTAAACGCAATTTCCCAAAGTATTATTTTGAAAATAATATTTATTTGAAACGATTTTTTATATAAAAATTTAGCAAAAGCCTAACCCTTAAATTTATAATCAATTTTTAAATATTCAATTTGTAAAAAACTAAATTTTTATGGAAATTTAGTTTTATAAAACTTTGATAAATTTAAAAATTGTTTATGAATATGGGTGCACATCTATAAAATTTATTTTTATTACAGTTTTAAGACCTTAATCATAATCAATTTTTAAATTTATCATAGGTTTATAAAAAAAATTGTCCATACAAAATTTATTTTATAAACCTTTAATAACTATGTTATATGGTTTATTATTTGACTTTTTAATTATAAACAAATTTAGGTATTTGTATTTTAGTTAAAATTTATAATGTTATTGTAATTAAAAACCTTTTATTAGTTATACTACGAGTATATATCGATAACAATATACAAAAAACTATTAAAGTGCTTTAAATACCTACTTTCTATTAACATGAATGTTTTTATAAAAATAATATGAGTACATAGTATGTAAACAAAAGTTTTCCTTTATTTTTAAACACAATTAAATCTTTTTGCAAACAAAAAACAAAATAAAACCTAATTATGTACACCGTGCTATTTAAGAAACATATTTTGCCACCTTTAAATACTGCTAATAATAACGAAAATATAAATAATATTGTTAATAATTTTAATATTAAGGTGAATAATAATAATAACATAAAATAAAAAGAGGAATATAAACTGAAACTATATAAAATAATTTAAAATGGATTTTTTATTGATGTTAGGAGCTGTTAAATGAAAATAAAAAATACAATGGAATCTTTTTTAATTATTAAATCTGCCCTTTTTCTTAGGCCCAACAATAAGTATTTAAATCTTATAACTAAAATTAAAACTAATTGTTCTCTATCAAAAGCATTGTGGACCATTTCATCGAAATCGGCCCAGCCGTTAAGGAGGAGTTCAGTTACTAACACACGTACAGATTAATTATATATATAAAGATTTCTTACGGACTTTCTTAACGTCATTTGATGTGAATACCAAGGTTTGTAGCATAATCAGAATGAGTTAAATTAACATTGTTAAGAGTGACAGGTGGACATTTCCCCTTCATTAGCGCAAACGTAACACGTTTACTTTTTAACTCATTCACCTGTATTCGCCAGGTTTTCAACCATTTCTCCACACATATAAGGTAGCCAGTTGTCTAAATACCATGTGTGTGTTTTCGTGCGACCTAACAATGGCGGTATCATCAGCAAAGCTTGGGCGACATCTAAAAATATTGCCAAACTACATATATTTTTATACCCTTCACCTTCGTGAGAAGGGTATATATAAGTTTGTCATTCCGTTTGAAATTTCCACAATATAATTTTCCGACCCTATAAAGTATATACATATATTCTGGATTCTTATAGATAGAGGAGTCGATTAATCCATGGCCGTCTGTCTGTTGAAATCAACTTTCCGAAGCCCCCAAATAACTAACATACACGATTCATACATCAATATCTCCGGAATTCTTCCGGCTCTTAAAATCGACAAAATCGGTCCACAAATGGCTGAGATATAAGAAAAAACCTCGATTTTTTACTTATATCTGGATTACTAAGTCATTAATATAGAGTCTATATTATAGACAATATGGATATCTAATGATAGATATTTCAAAGACCTTTGCAATGACGTATATAAGACCTTACTAAATTGGACCTATAATGGGTCAAAATCGGACAAAATATTTTTTAACCCGAATTTTTTTTTTCACCAAAATTTTTTTTTGCTAAATTTAAAAAAAAGAAATAAAAAAACAAAAACAAATTTTTTAAAATTTAAAAAAAATTCAAATTTAAAAAAAAACAATTCGAAATTTTTTTTTTCAAAAAATTAAAAAATCAACTTTGGAAAAAAATAAATTTTGTTTACCTAAAAATATTTAAAATTTTTATTTTGAGGTATAATTTGGTGAAGGGTAATAAGATTCGGTACAGCCGAATATAGCTCTCTTACTTGTTTTAATTCAAAATATTTTCTTATCTCTTCAGTATACGAGCAGTATGCTTTATCTTTTTGGAAAGTCCAACCTTCACCAAGAACCAAGCATTCCACATATGGCTTCAAACTTTGTTGCAATATAATTTTGTATTGGTATCGATCCATACTGCCTTCAACAAAAACCAACTTTATAACGCCAAACGGTGATATAGATCCCCAGACAATAACGATACCACCGCCATGCTTCACAGTTGGTATTAAGTTTTCGAGCTGCATAACCGCATTTCTTTTTATCCATATCTTAGCACGGCCATCTCTTCCGAATATGTTGAACTTTGATACATCAGTAAATAAAACCTTGGATTAGAAATCCACCCCTTTGTCAATAAGCGCACGTGCTAATTCTGATATTAGAGGCTTTACGCGGTGTTCTGATATAAAGTCCATTGTCGTTAAGAGCTTTTTTACAGATCTTGGATGATCAGTCTTATTGGAGTGCTAATTTTGAGATTTTTGTTCCTTTATAATAGAACAAATGTCTCTCCGAAAAAGCTTATCTGGTCTACCTGTTCCCGCTGTGCTTTAAAGGAACCATGGGCCAAATTACCGCATATTAATGAAAATACTAAAATTTACGTATTTCTTAAGTATTTTTTTGGATTTTGGCCTATTAATTGAATATTTTTAAAATTTTTCATCGTATTGTCAACTACAGCAATAATACCGTTAAAATTCTAACATTTAACTATTTACATGAGACAGCCTGTTAACAATCGCAACAGTTAACAAAACAGTTGGCAACTCAAAATCAGAACAATAAAAGAAAATAATTGTTTACAAATTGTATTTTATAAAAACATAAAACGCATTTGAAAGAAAATTAAAAAAATAATACTAATATCAAAAAATTAATATCCAGCATTTTAATTAATACATCACTCATTCATATCTATATAATAAGTTAACCGAATACAATTTTTTATTGTGGTTATTTATACAACATTACAAAACAACAAACAGCAACAACTACATCATTGAAGTATGACAAGCAGGTAGAAGAATCAGACAAAAACAAAAATATTGGAAAAAATACACAAAAGGAATGAAAAAAAATACAAACACAAACAGACATTTAAACTTTGCAACCATCGTAGCAACACATATTATTTTGTAATTCTGCTTTATTTTTTAAGTTACAAAACACGCATTAAATAGTTATAAGTCACAGCAATTAAACAAGTTGGCGTTTAAATTAATAAACTAATTGAAAGTTCAATAAAGCAAATACAAAGAAGTTTGCATAACACAAAAACAAGTACGATTGAAAAACTAATCAAAGAATTTAAAGTCCAAGAAAGAAAATATTGAAAAATCAACGAGAGAAAAAAACGCAACAAACGTATAACAACAAAAGAAAACCTTCAATGGATCAGCATACAGTCAAGGATGAAGCGAAGGCTATTGTGCCAAAAACCTATAAATACGAGTTGCTGCATAATTTAATCGAGCATATACCTCTGCCTTCTTGCTCAAACTCATTAGCAAAAAATGCAAATGACGGTAGCGTTAGTGGCCAAACATATTTAACACGTGGTGACTTCTATTACTACCATTATGGATGTGATGGACACCTAGATCAAGGTTGGGGTTGTGCCTATCGAACTCTACAAACTATGATCTCTTGGATATTGAATAAAGGGTTTTGTAACACTCAGTTAAATGTTCCCAGTTTGCGGGAAATACAAGAGACATTGGTACGCATTGAAGATAAACCTAAAGGTTTTGTGTGTTCTCGTGACTGGATTGGTGCTTTGGAAGTGTTTTATGTTGTTGATTCTCTGTATGATGTACCTTGTAAAATTATTCATATTACACGTAGTGAAGAATTAAACGACTATGTTGATACATTAATTTCATATTTCAATGACTATGGCGGTTTTGTTATGATGGGTGGTGATATGGATGCTGCATCAAAGGGTATAGCAGGAGTGCATACTAATGGCAAGGATACGTATCTTTTAATAGTGGTAAGTTTTAAAATCTGTGGGTTAACTACTACTTTTAATAAGTTCTTAACAGATAATAATGACGATAGTTTTAAATATGTAGGTATATATTTATATCTATAACAATGTTGATAATTCCCATATATTTATGAACATACGTAAATCAGAGCTGTAAATGAATCATTATTTTTTTAATTAATTCTCGAATTATTCATGCACTGAATTAGCAAATTTTGAATTAATTGTTTTCACACAAAAAATTAATTGAATGAAATTTGAGTCAATTCAAATGAATTTGGTAAAAATTAATTGCAATTCATTTCCTACTCAAATGAATTGCAATTCGTTCAAATGAATTTGTCAAAGTGAATTGCAATTAATTTCCAATTAATTTGAATTATTAGGTATCGACGAAAATTCTAGACAAACTCGATTTGTTAAATATTTTTGAGATATCTGTATTACTAAGTCATTAATATAGACAATATGAATATCTAATGATAGATATTTCAAACGTCATATATAATGTCATAGTAAGTCGGACCTACAATGGCTCAGAATCAGGGAAAATATTTTTTAACCCGAATTTTTTTTCACCAAAAATTTTTTTCTTTGCATAAAAATTTTTCACTAATAAATTTGAAAAAAAAAATAATTTTTTTAAAAAAAAAATGTTGAAAATTTTTTAAAATTTTAAAATATTTAATTTTTTTATGTTAAAGTATAATTTGGTGAAGGTTATATAAGATTCGGCACCGCCGAAAATAGCTCTTTTACTTGTTGCTACATAAATGTATTTAATAAAAATTTGAAAGCAATACATTTATTTCTGTATGTCTGTCTATTTATTTGCAGGATCCCCATTATTCTGGTGTGCCAGCATCCATACACGATCTCATTAAAGACGGCTTTATACGTTGGCAAAATATTAAAGAATTTGTGGATAGTTCCTTTTATAATATCTGCTTACCATACCTTAAATAAGATATGATACATTAATTATACTACTTATACACATTCATAATATTAAATATACATATAAAGATAAAGACAATAAAATAAAACACAATTAATAAAGGAACTGTTAGCAAATTCTTTATTAACAAAAACATGAACTAAATCCCTTTCACTAAAAATATTTCTATTTTCTTTTAGATTTACGAAACCTGACAAATAAATACCTTAAACAATCATTATCAATTTAAATTTATACCAACAAAATTGAAAAGTGTATAAAAAAATTGATAAGCATTTTTTAACTATTTTCAACATTCTAAAAAACCTCAAACAATTAAAGTATGCAATGCAGTCAGCAAAACCTGTGAATGTGATAAGAATGTTAGAACTTGAAAATTGATCGAACAAACATTTCGGAACTAAAAAATAGTTTTACATAAACACCTCAAAAGACATGACCAGCAGTTGGCTCACCTAAACATAGTTAAGACAAAAACTAAAAACAATATTGTGCAATATTTAAATATATTTTAATTTCCCTACAAAAACGATATTGGATGTTTGCTACACCTTTAACAGAAAACCACCACGCCATTCCTCCTCTACCATAATGGAACTTTTACATCGTTTCCTTTACACTTTCGTTGGAACTGCCTCTTTTCTATATTTCGTGGTTAAAGTAGCTTTGGGCTATTGGAAGCGTCGAGGTATTTTACATGAGAAACCTAAAAAACCATGGGGTCATTTAAAGGGTGTAGGTCGCAAAAGACATGTAGCGGACGTATTACAAACTCTGTATGAAAAGTACAAAGGTCAGGCACCTTTTATAGGATTTTATGCTTGGCTAAAACCAATGCTTCTAATACTAGACATAGATTCTATAAATTATATCTTAAATAAGGATTCCAAACATTTTATGGCTAGAGGCTTATATTACAATACAAATGAAGATCCACTGTCACAAAATCTTTTACAAATGGATGGCATTGAGTGGCAGCATTTAAGTCTAAAAACCAAAGCTCTACAATGGCCAGAAAAAATGTCAAATATTTTTTCTGCTCTACTTAAAGTACAGCAAACATTCGATAAAACCCTACAAGAAAAACTAAATCAAACAGAGGCAGTCTATAACATCACTGAACTGGTGGAAGGTTTCAATATAGATGTCATCTCTTCTTTGGCATTTGGCCTAGAAGGCGACTCTTTGCGCTATAAAGAGACGCAATTTCATAAAATGTGTAAACATTATACACAACAAAATAACAATGTATATAAAGCCTATTTGGCAATTTGTTTTCCAAATTTGGCTCGGCTTTTACAATATCGCTTGTATTCTGTGGAGGCTACCAACTACTTTCAAAAACTTATCAATGATAAACTTTACGACCGTGAATATCAACGTACCCAACAATCCCCGTATGATTTTCTACAAATTTGGTGTGATTCTCGCAAAATAAGTACGAGCATGGAAGCGTTTAAAAAGCTGGACAACTCAGAGATCGCGGCACAAGCATTTAATTTTATACCAGCTGGACTGGAATCGTGTACAACAACTGTGACTTGTTGTCTCTATGAATTGGCTTTGCAGCCGGAAATACAAGTAAAAGCTAGACGAGAGATACATGGAGTTTTGGCAAAATATCATAATAAATTAACGGAGGAGGGGCTGAAGGAGATGGTATATTTGAAACAGATCTTAAATGGTGAGTGCGGAAAGAAAATAGCAGATATTTTATAAAATTTGAAACAATATATCAAATTGCTAAGACTAGGTTTTCTATAGAAAATTTCTCAGTTTCTACTGAGACTAGTTTTCTATAGAAAATTTCTCAGTTTCTACTGAGACTAGTTTTCTATAGAAAATTTCTCAGTTTCTACTGAGACTAGTTTCCTATAGAAAATTTCTCAGTTTCTACTGAGACTAGTTTCCTATAGAAAATTTCTCAGTTTCTACTGAGACTAGTTTCCTATAGAAAATTTCTCAGTTTCTACTGAGACTAGTTTCCTATAGAAAATTTCTCAGTTTCTACTGAGACTAGTTTCCTATAGAAAATTTCTCAGTTTCTACTGAGACTAGTTTTCAATAGTTTTCTACTGAGAGGTACTGAAAATGGTTTTTCTCAATTTTTTTAATAAAATTTAATTTAATATTCCAAATTCATAATTCTTACTTTTATTTATGCATATTCCTTTTCAGAAACCCTTCGCAAGCACTCACCCTATCCATTCCTCTTGCGTCTCACAACCAAAGACTACGAGCTACCCAATTCAATATTTATGCTTAATAAAGGCAATCATTTAATTATACCCACAGCAGCTATTCACAATGATACCACTTTCTATGAGCATCCGGAGAAATTTGATCCAGATCATTTTCATTCCACAAAGGTACAAAACAGACCATTATGTGCATTTTTACCATTTGGCTTGGGACCCCGATCATGTGTGGCCCAACATTTCGTACAGCAACAAATGTTAGTTTGCTTAGTGACATTACTTAACCGATTCTCCTTTACACCATGCCAGGAGACTGTAATACCCCTGGCATATGATAATGCAAAAATACTAAAGAAACCAAAAAAAGATATTAAACTTATGATTAAGAAACTATAAATTGTATAATTAAAAAAAACATATATTTGATGGAAAACCCGCTATAGAATTATTTACGTTATTTTTTAATTATAATGAATAAAACTTTTATTAAGATTTGTTTTTGTTATTGAATGTATTTTTTACATTATTGTATGTTTAATTGCAGTTCATTTATTTTATTATTTGATTTTTTTATATTTGTATACTGCGTGCATGTTTTAATTAATGTTTAATTTAAATTTTTCCTTAGTTATATTGTGTATTGAATTTTGAAATGGAAGTATTGACATTATTTTTTTGTATTTTTTAAATTGTATTGTATTAAAACAATAATTAAAGATTTTTTATCTATGTTGCTTGTGATAAATTTCTATTATTTCCTTATTTTTAAATGTAATTAAAAGCATTACTAAATTCCCTATGAGTGTGTAATGAAAATGTATATTAAAGGCTTTACGAACAAATAAAAAATTATATATTTGTATGAATAAAGGCAATGAAAAAATAAATTTTCCTGGTAGTTTTATTTAAAATGATTTACAAGTAATCATTAACAGTTAAGTTTTCCATTAGCTGTTTTTTCTGTCATAACCACCTTCAGATTGATAAAGGATCAAAACTATTATGAGGTCTTCAATAAATTAAAAGTATTCCTGCTATTTTAGAGCCACTTATTGTACTTACATGCTAAACATATGCCAATTTAGCATAAGCCAAATCTTAAAAATTGCAAAGGCTACATATCGCCAATGCGCCAACTAGAAATCCTATGTGTTTTATTAACCAACTTCTTAAGACAGCAAATAATAGTCAATTAATGCTTTCAGATGGTCGAATAAACAAAAATTACACATAAAACTTAGTTGGCGCAGTGACGATATGTACATAAATAATTAGTTATTTTAATATTTCATACGATTTTATTATTAATATAGAAAAAAATGCATTTCTAGGGAATTATAAATTTGTTGTTGTAAACAATTACTAACTTAAATTAAAAATAAAGTTGCTTAAAGAAAAAAATGTAAACTATTAAAGTTGACATGAAATTCATGAATGATTTCATACTGCATGTCACTCCGTCGTCATCATTATTACTGCAATAACATTCCTTCATTCGTTTTTAAACACTTGTAATACTTTTCTAAACTATGTATGCATAAGCCCATGCCAGGCTATTTTTATGTCAATGTTTCACCAGTTGTTACACAGGCTTCCAAATAGTCAATGCGCCTCTCCAAAGTGGTCAGTTTTTCATTGAGCACAGCTAGGCGTGAACGGCAAGACATATCGAACGAATTGAGAAAGTCAGTAATACGTTTTATACTGGCCGTAATAACTTCAATATATTCACGATTGGCCCAGTCTTGATGGATCTGCTTTTGTACCGCTTCACGATGTGCCCCACTCATGTTATTTAAATATTAACAATTATTTATAACAGAAACTTAAATGAATATATTAAAAAATTTTACAAAATTTGTGAACTGTTCAGAATTTTACTTTTTGTGTGTGTGTGTTGTTTTTATTGGGAAGAATTGCTGTCAAAACAATATATTCATTTTTGACATCACCACTACCCATCTGCCAGAGTTGTATTAAATGGTATGGCGCTTACAGGGTGATACTAAACTTATTTAATTTAATTACAAGTCGCAGTTTCCTAGATAATACAAATTGTTGAAACTTGAAATATGTTAGACCACTTTCACACTAGGCAATTTATTTGCGCGTCTCTTGTGTTTGTGGATTCCAGAGGTAATGTTGGGTTAAGGAGAAGAAAATTTTGCATGCTATTTTGTTGTTGGCAAGAGACTTGCGCAACTAAATTGCCTAGGTCTTAGATTTGTTCAATAGTTCCATCTAGATCTTAACAAATGAAATACAAATAGGACGTACATATAGTAAACTTTGGTTGTGTGTTACAAAAAAAAGGTTCCCAAAAACATAACAATGGCTGGGATCTTCCTATATTCGAAGACTGATGATCAGGTGATATGTTGAGGATCTTCAAAGCCTCAGAGTTGATAAACGTCGTTAGAGCTTAAAACGTTATTATATATATCAACATTCAGGCGGTACTGAAGTATTTTAATAGCTATATGGGCTAATAATGGGTCTGTACGAAATACCGATGCAGGTTTAAAACAACTTTTTTTAAACCTCGTTCTACGGCAAATTGTATTGGGAAACATGAAGGAGGTTCCGTAACAGGACGTCCATAGCAAAATACACAATACAATGGAAAATATTCCAAACATTCGATACCAGTATTTTAGCGGCAACGGTAATTGCAGTTATTTCAGTAACAATAGATCGGCAGCTTTCCTCAGCGTATAGAGACATAACATCGTTTAAAATGAATCTGTATTCAATTCCTGTCATAGTATATTTGATAATATGAATTAGACCCCTAGCATTCCCTAAAAAACAGCCCCACACCATAATATTACATCCTCCAAACTTGACTTCCTCATTTATGTACTTGGAGTAAAGGTATCTTTAAATTTATTTTATCACTACCGCTTACATTTCAGCCTCAACCAGTTCAAATGTTCTTTGACAAATTGTATACCAGCAGTACGGTTTTTTTTTAGAAATAAGAGGTTTTTGTCAGGGGCGATAACAACCAGGACTAGCCTCATTTGTCCCACAACAAACAGCTCCAAATAGAGTTGTGTCGCTCACTAAAATAATAGTTGCTAAACTCTAGTTCGAAAACTAATTTCAAAATGATTAGATTATTGATAATGTCACAGGGAGTCATTTATTTAACTCTTGATATACAATAGTCGTGTCGATAATTTTTGAAGCTGCTGATTTATTAATTGAATATTTATCCAGCTTTAAAATAATTTATTTTGTTTTTAAATTTTAGCAA
Source organism: Calliphora vicina (assembly GCF_958450345.1). NCBI lineage: Eukaryota > Metazoa > Arthropoda > Insecta > Diptera > Calliphoridae > Calliphora > Calliphora vicina. The sequence continues at coordinate 94,733,720 of NC_088784.1, read as the reverse complement.
AACTTGACTCTAGCCGTTTTTACCAAATACATATATATTTAAAAACTTAATCATGGTGTAATGATATATAAGGTGACATTAATCAAACAGCTGATTATTTTTTTGCTCGAGTTTTTTTACAACTTCAATCTTGTCAACATTTTTTTTGCTGTAGTTTGTATACATTATGTCAGTTGTTTTTGACACTATAAAAGTTATTTGTTTTTGTATTGTTGTATTTGTTGCCGTAACGCATACACCTTATAATCATTACGCCATGAACTTAATGTGCGATTAAATTACAAAGTAAAATGAAAAAAATACATATTCTTTTTGTTTTTGTCTTCTTTTCCTTTTTTTTTTGCCAAGAGGTACAACCAAATTCTGAAATTTAAATTTTTCTTTAAAATATGCATATATATTTGCTAAAAGGTCACGTTTTTTGTTAACGCTCATCGGTAATTTCATACATTTTATAAAACTTAACATGCAAAATTATACATTTTATCTTTAACGTCGATAATTTTAGGGAAACAGCAACTCAAGCCGTGATTTGATCATATGGAGTCATTTTTAAACCCTTATTAAATAAATTATTTGTTCAAATAATTTGTTTCCCCATTCTACTACTATTTTTTACAACTCTTCGTTTTGTCTGCAAACAGAGTAAAACTTTCGTTCAGTTTGTTTTTGTTTTTCTTTGCAGACATCTGTTTCGATCTGTTTTTATGCAGTCGAAAAATGACAGTTGTACGAGGTGGTTCGTTAATGTACGAATTTTATTCAGTGTTTTATTTTTTGCGAATTTGCGGTAATCGGTTCAATAATTAATGAAAAAAAAAAACGGAGTAAGAAAAATTCTAAATAACAAAATATTAAATAAAATGTGAAATATAAAGCGGAAATATTGAATAAATTATCCAAAAAGTTTTCAAATAAAATAATCAAGTGTTTTGCCACAAAATTTTTTAAAATATATACAGTTTTATAATAAAATAACTGTAAATTATAAATATATGTATAATTTTTGGTGTGTGCAAAAAAAGAAGGAATAAAAAAATAAATTAAAAAGTGTATATAAAATTATTAATAGAATACTCGAGAGTATTTCAAGAATAATTATAAAGAATTCTTATTAGAATTTTTTGTGAAGGAAACAAAAGTTGAAAGAATTGTTTTGTGCAAAATAAAAAATAGAAGCAATAAAAAAAGTTTTTTTTTATGTATGAGAGCCAGACATTGAAATCCTGTTTTTGTGTACAACACCAACAACAATAATAGCGACAACTGCGACACAACAAAACAAAAACATACAAACAAAAATAAAGTATGTATTTTCCTTTCATCCTGTAAAAAGTGTATGTGCAAGTTTAGATGTGTATATACTACTGTGCACAGTGTTTTTTTAGTTAGAGAAAAGTGCAGTGAATGTTTGATGAGAGTTTGAAAGTGTTTTACTTAGTGTAGACAACAATAATAAATTTTTGGAGTACATTTAAAACAAAACAGTAATAAAAATTATTAAATCTTTAAGAATTGCGTATTTAGAAAAAAAGAAATTGTGTAAAAAGCAACAATACTTTTCTATAACATTTGTTTTTAACATTCGCTCTCATACTGTCTACTCCTTGTTTATCAGGGTTGTTTTTGTTGTTACCAAACAAAATAAAAACAAAAAAACTCAACATTGACAACATCAATAAGAATATTAGCAACAACAACAGCAACTAACAAATAAGCATTTATTATTATCTGCTCAGCTAAAAAAAAACAAAAACAATCAACTGAACAAAAGTTTTGTTGTTGTTGTTGGAAGACGAAGCCTCCCCTTTCTTGAATATTGTGTGTTGTTAGTTGTCCATGTCAAAAAACACATAAACACACGCAACACACATCAGACAGGATTCCACATTCAATGGTCTTTTATGTTGTTAAAATTTGCCGCCTGGAATTTTGAAATGCGCGTATTTGACTACTCTCCTTGCAACAAGGGAGGAAACGCTTAATTACTACAACGCTAACACAACGTTCCTTGTAGTGTACGTAAACGTCGACACCGCCGTCTACTCTGCTGCTTCTGTCGTCATCATTATAATCATCACAATCAGTCGCTATTGTTGTCCTGGTTCTCAGTTGAAATTTTCGTTTTTTCTTCATCATTATTATGGATTCTTCGTTTGTGGATTATTAAATACGAAAAATACACTTTATTTTTTGTCCTTCTATATAAGAAGTATTTGACAGCAACTGTCAAAAAGTGCATGTAAGTATACTTGAAAATTTATTTGCAAAATTACAAATTACAATATTCTTTCAATTACCATACATGCTTCATTATTTTCAATGAATGCAATTTTTTTTTCTTCAATCGTGTTTGTATTTTTTTTATTGAGTAAAAAGGGTTGCAAGGATTTTATGTAAAGTGAGCTAATTACAACAACAACAACAATAAATGCAATTTTTAAGGATAATTACATACATATGAGGGGGAGAAAGGAAGGATATGAACGTTTTTTGTTTAAGTAATGTTGTAATAGCTTTTAATTTTAAATGGTTTTTAAGAGTGGGTTTTTTTTGTAATTTTTTTTTAATTGAGAAATTTTAATACTAGTAACATTTTCAATACCTGGATATGGTAAATATATTTGAAAAGTAGACAGAATTAGCTTTAGGCAGACTGATTTAAAATATAACATCTTTTACATTCAGTTGCTATTTAAAATCAAGGGGTATAACCTAATTTTCACAAAATTTAATTTTTCTCAAAAAAAAAAAATTTTAACCAAAAATTATTTTCAACTAAATTTTATATATCGTGTATGATACTTTTTCAGTTGCTATTTAAAATTGAGAAAATCGATCAGCAAATTTTTATTTTTAAATTTTTTTTCCGCTAATAAAATTTTCAAATGAAATTTTTTTTCAACAATTTTTTTTAATCGCCTTAATTTAGTTACACCAATAATTTTTTTCATCAAAAATTTGTTCACCAAAAATTTTCTCATTCCTATTTAAGATTATTGACAAGCTCCCGGGGAGTAATTTTGGTGAATTTCTTGAACTCTCTTGCTATTAAATGATCATTTCTTGCAGTAGTTTTACGAGATCATCCTTCCAAATGTTGAGTTTTTACAGCTCCTGTCTCAGGACATATTTTTTTTTATTGATTGTATGACTTAAAAATGCGGGAATTTAAAATAGATAGCGTTATTTTTGAACGCGAATTTTGTTTTTAATAACTTATATGTCAGTTTTTTGTTTTGCTTTGAAAATGTAGAATTTTGTACCAACAAAGCGTCATATGGGAGAAGTTTTGCTTTACTTCTTAATTTGAAAAAAAAAGTACCGCTGAAGCACACCGATTGCTCACCAAAGCTTATGGTGAATGTGTTCCATCGCTTTCAACGTACGAGAGATTGTTTCTTCGGTTCAGAAGTAAGGCAATGATCGCAAAGGCCATCCAAAAAAGTTTGAAGGCCATGAAGATTGTTGTCAAATTTAAAAAGCAGCAATTTCAAAACGGTTGTGAGCAGAAATATTCATTCAAAAGCTGGGAAATTGGCTACCATACGAATTGAAACCGAAAGACCTTGAAAGACGATTATGTATTTGCGAAATTATGTTTGAACGCTATAAAAGAAACTAATTTTTGCACCGAATCATTGCTTGAGATGAAAAATTTATCAATTATGATAACCCGAAGCGTAAGAGATCGTACGTGAAGCCCGGCCAACCAACCAAAGCCAAATGTCAATGGCGCTAAGGTAATGCTCAGTATTTGGTGGGACCAAAAGGGTACTGTGCAGCTTAAATCCGGACAGATCATTACAGGGAACCTGTACTTTGAATAAATTTTATATTTGCCCAATTCACAACTGGTGTCGTAGCGTTGTATCGTTGTATGTCGTAATTTTTTTTATTAATGTTTTGTTTTTGTTTCGAAAAATTTGTATGAAAAATATTTATGACATACAATGCTACAACACTACAACATCAATTGTGAATTGGGCAATTGTATAAATATTCATACGACCAACTCTCGTACTTGTTTCAAACTTTAATTAAGGAATATAGTTTTCAAAAACAAATTCCATGGTATTTTCACACACTGTATTTCCATCTGATCCAATTATAACCATAAAAACCAACAACATTTTCAAATTCCAACGGAAAAATAATTGCAGCATCAAAACCTCAAACAAAAGAATACTCAACAATTCCAATTCCAAGATGCAATAAAAATCATAACTAAAAAAAACAGAACATGAAAAACTCTTATATAGAATTTCCAAAATAGCCAAACAACAATTTCAATGCAAAAACTTCTTTTAACGAAGTAGGGTTAGATGGAGTTTAATTTTTTGGTACTTGCGCAGCAGTGACACTCAAAAATTCCTGTTGAAAACTTCTTCATACTAACAAACGAGTTGAATTCTATTTTTTTCTTGTCTACACTTTTCATAACAAAACGTTTAAACAAAAAACCAAAAAGATAAAGAATAACAAAGGGAAAGGGTGTTTTAAACAGAAAAGGACTTGTGCACTATTTTTAAGACTTTTTGCGTACAATTTTATCCTCAGATTTTATTTATTTTTATTAATATTACATTAACGCCCTAAAAAATAGTTCTATATTATTATGGGGAGAAAAAACAAGAAGTTGTTGAATTGTATATCTTTATTAATATAATATTATAACGCCCTTGTGTCCTTTATTTGTGTGCTAAATTGTTTTAATGCATTTACATTTACAGGCGCAAAAGAAAATGTACTTAAACATACTTATTTCGGAAAAATATTATTTATTTGACCGGCAGCTTAATGTCTGTCTGTAGTAAAAAATGAAATTTTGTTCTTTTGCTGCTGGTTTATACCAGCAGCTATACGTATGTTTTCACAGATAAGTATTAAAAATATTATATTTATACGTTTTGGTACATAAAAGCTTTTAGGCTTAAAGTGAAAGTTAAAGGAGAATCATTTTAATGCTTATATTGCAACGTATTTCAATTTCATTATTAAATGTATTAAAAATTTAATTTTTCTTATAAAAATAGCAGGTTTTTAAATAGTGCTAGAAATACTTACTACCTTTTTTCAATTAGCTTTAAATAGACTTAAAACTTGCTTTGCATTTTATCCCTTGTTTAACTTGTTAAATGATTTAAATTTTGGTTTAAAAATAGTAATTTTTAAAAAAGTACTAAAATACTACTTTTTTAAATTAGCTGAAAATTGCAATAAAATTTACATATATATTTTTCTTATTTAATTTATTATTGTGTAAATATAATTGCCTAAAACGTTTACATTATAAAAATTTTTAAAAATACTACTTTTTTAAATTTGCTTAAAATAGCCATAAATGTGCGTAATTGTATTTTCCATGGTAAATGTATTAAACAATATAAATTTCCTTTAAAAATATTTTTTTTTTTTTAAAAGTACTAAAAAACTACTTTTTCAAATTTGCCTAAAATAGCCTTAAAATGTATTTAATTATATTTTTCTTAGTAAATATATTAAAAAATATATTTTTCTATTTAAAAAATAAAATATTTTAAAAGAATATTAAAAATATGTACTACTATTTTTAAATTAAATTCTAATGAAAAATAGTAGTTTTTTTAAAAGTACTAAAAATACTACTTTTTAAAGTAAATTAAAAGACCTTAAAACCATATTTAAGATTTGTTGCGTATTTAATGTATTAAAAAATTTAATTTTTTGTTCAAAAATAGTAGCTTTTGAAAAAGTACTAAAATACTACTTTTTTTAAATTAGTTTAAAATAGTCAAATAATAACGTAAATAGCCTTAAAACGTTCTTCAATAGTTTTAAAACTGGCTTTAAGATTTGCTACGTATTTAATCTATTAAAATAAATTATTTTTCGTTCAAAAGTAGTAGCTTTTGAAAAAGTATTAAAATACTACTTTTTTAAATAACCTTAAAATTGTTTAAATAATAACTTAAATAGCATTAGAATATCCTCCATACATTTTAAAAAATCTAAGTTTTCGTTAAAAATAGATTTTTCCAAAAAGTACTAAAAATGCTACTTTTTAAAGTATACTTAAAGACCTTAAAACCAGCTTTAAGATTTATTGTGTATTTAATGTATTAAAAAATTTAGTTTTTTGTTCAAAAATAGTAGCTTTTGAAAAAGTACTAAAATACTACTTTTTTTAAATTTCCTTAAAATAGTTTAAATAGCTTTAAAATATCTTCCAATAGCTTTAAAACCGGCTTTAAGATTTGTTGCTTATTTAATGTATTAAACAAATTAAATTTTTTGTTGAAAATTAGTGGCTTTTGAGAAAGTACTAAAATACTACTTTTTTAAATTAGCTGAAAATAGTTTAAATATAAACTTAAATAGCCTTAGTATGTCTTCCAATTGTTTAAAACAGGCTTTAAGATTTGTTGCGTATTTAATGTGTAAAAAAATGTTTAACAAAAAATTAAATTTTTTGTATTTTTCAAAAAAGTACAAAAAAAACTACTTTTATTTTACTAAATGGTTTTAAACCCGGATTTAAGATTCCTTAAGTATTTAAAGTATTAAAAAAATTATTTTTTAGTTCAATAGTAGTAGTTTTTGAAAAAGTACTAAAATACTACTTTTTTTTAATTAGCTTAAAATAGTTTAAATAAAAACTTAAATAGTTCTTCTAGATTTACCTTATTATTGTGGGTTCTTTCTAATATTTTAACATAAATATTTAAATTTTAGTTCCATTGACTTTGATTAGTTTTTATGTATATTAAAAATATGAAGTATGAAGTTTATTACATTTCCTAGTTGTGTATGAATTCTAATAAAAATGTCTATCATTCCCTACCAGATATTATTTATAAACCAAACTGAAACGAATTGAAACGCATACCAAAAACGAAAAGCATAAAAAACAAGGAACGGCTAAATATGTATTCCTTTCCTAAACATAAAGGCAATCATAACATTAAATGACACGTGTTTATGAGATTTTCATACAACATTGAAATGTTGTTTTAGGCTACTAATAGCAAAACAGAAAAAAATTAGGTTGAAAGAGGGTGTTCCCTCTTATAATTTCATCCATTCATTTAGTTCGTTTTTATAATAAAAATAATTTATCTGTTTTTCTCAGCCAAATGAAACAAGCTATTTTTATAATGTTCCTGGTAGTTTTTCTGGATGTTTTTCTTTAGAGCTTTTTTTTTAATTTAATAAAAGCAAAATACACAACATTTTCCACAGGTTTTATTTTTAGTTAAAGTTTTTTCTTCTTTTTCGATTCTGTATATTAAAGTTGTTTTGTTTTGGAATAAAACACATGTTGTGCTTTTTGTAAACGTTTTGTTTGCATGCTATTTTTGTATTTATATGACTAAAATATGTCTAAAAAATGCTGCTATTATGACTTATTATTACATTTTTTTGCTGTATTGTGCTTTTCCTATTGAATGGTGTTATCTTATCGTTTTGTTAATATTTGAGGGTGTAAATATTTACTCTATAATTGACGTTCTACTACATATTTAATATTGTTGTTTCTTTCTTATCTTTAAAACTATTTTTTTTACATAATTTGCTATAATATTATTTATTATTATTATTATAAAAAAAAGACTGCGGTCATAAATAGCAATTATACAAATTGATATTGATAAGTTGTCGTACTAATTTGGCGCTAATTTGCACATGCAATGTTTTGAATATTAAGGAGATAATCGTCACTTGTTGGTACCTTTTGTGTCAAATAGTCAGAAATAAAATTTCAAGTAATTTTCTCGTATTTGGTACTTTTTGGTACACTCGGTTACGATCCTAGACTTGTGGTCCAGCTCGAGAGACCTGCTCCGACAAAATTTTACGTCGGCGACGGCTGACTCTAAAAGAGGTCGGCGGCGACCCAAAGCCGGCTGTCAGCCTACTAAAGAATAAATACTCATTCTAAATAATTAAAAATTTAAAAAGTGGAATTCCAAAAATTTTGTGAAATTACTAAGGAACTTTTATCAATAACGGCGGCTATTTTAAAGCCGACTTAAGCCGACAAAATTTAAGAGGCGGCGGCTTTTAAAATATATCGGAAGCTGGGCTCAGCCGGCTTACAGCTTTTCGGCCCAGGTGTCCGTCAAGCTCACGAACGCTTATCTCTAGACTCAAAATATTTTGGGAGACAAATCAAGGATGATTTTGAGGGGGAAATAAATCTATTGTTTTCTGTGAATTGGCCTAATATGCATATACACCAATACCCCGGTTGCGTATTTTTAAAATTTCTGTGATTTCGAAGTTGCGTTGTTTTTGTTTCAGTTTGCGTCGCCGATAAAGTTTGATAGACGCTGCCGCAGCAATTTTTTCGGCTTAAGTCGGCTTGAAAATAGTCGCAGTTTTTGATAAAAGTTCCTTAGTAATTGGAATTTCACTTTTTAAATTTTTATTTATTTAGAATTTGAGTACTTATTGCTTAGCCAGCTATGAGCCGCCGCGACAACTTTTGGAGTCAGCTGCCGCCGCTGTGAAATTTTGTCGGCACAGGTCTCTGTTTTGAAGTTGCGTCCTTAGTATTTTGATTTGAGTCATTAATAGGTATATTTTTATTGATAAGTCTATGTTCCAGCTAAAATTATAAATCTCGGAAACAAATTAAATGAAAATCAATGTGTCAGGTTTTTCCGGTCCCAATTAGCGACGCAAACCGGGGTATTAGTGTAATTTGAATTCCTATTTTCTTGTTTTCAAATCAATATTCAAATTAAATTGTTTTAAACTCTTCAAAAACAGAATAAAATATAGTATATCATCCAATACAAAAACGTGATGAAGATGTCATAATAAAAAGACGCAAACAAAACAAAATCTTTTGATATGCTAAAATTCAATACAAACAAAAGTAACGACGTTCTTGAGAGGAAATAAAATTGTAAAAAAACAAAACCAGAAATAAATGCATGTTAAAGAGTTTTGTAGCAGTTGACTGGCTGACTGGCTGAATGACGTCTTTTCAAAAAAAAAAAAAATAAAAAAAAGATGTGTACAGAGATCATAAATTAAATTCGAAACGTAAAAACAAAAACGAAAGTGTTAATAAAACAGCAGATAAAAATCTCCATAAAAACTAATGAAATTCAATCGGAAAAGATTCAAATGTAAGCATTCTCCTCACAACACTGTAAATATGTACATAGATAGGGTAAGTAAAAGAAGCGGGTTTAATAAAGTTTTTTTTTTGTTTTGGGAAAAATAGATTGACGAAATTCAATGAAATCACACACTCGCACAGCTATTTCATGCAGAGCATTAGAGCGACATTAGACGCCTTCGATTGAATACGTTTTATGATTTCATTCATAATTTTTCCAAAAACAAAATACAAAAAATAGAGCCAGTAAATGAAAATAAAAAACACACATAAATATTGTAACAAAAAAACTACTACAAATTAGTAGTGGGTGTTAGAAAACCAGCTACAACAACACAACACACACTCGTAAACAACAAAATACGTATAATTAGAGGACGGAAATACTATAAAATTACGTTGTTTGCTGGCTGGTTTTTATCTATGGTTTGTGGTTGCCTCAGGTTAACTGAACGACCCGATTTTCTAGATTTTCATAAAATCAAAGACAGACAGAAAAACAACGGCAACTACATACTAGTTACAGACATTTTATGACAGTCATTAATGCAAAACTGAATGAATGAAAGACTGACTTACTGGCTGACTGACTGAGTAACTAAGTGACTGTTCAATGCAGCCAAGAATTAATGACTGTCTTCAGTTATTGAGAAATTACTTTTGAGATATGAAAAATTCATAGTTTTTAAAATGTTGACAATATAGTGGAAACTTTGCCAAATATTTAACTATTAGGTCAAAATAATTCGAATAATCGAGGAAAAATATACTTTAAAAAAATTTACAAAATTTTTTTTTTGGAATTTATTAGTGAAAAAAATTGCATGGCAATTTTGATTTTTTTATTTCAAAATTTATTTTCAAAATTTTTAAAATAATTTTTTTTTGTTGAAATTTGTTAGTGAAAAAATTTTATGACAAACAAATTTTTTTGGTGATAAAAATTTCGGGTTAAAAATATTTGTCCCGATTTGGACCCATTGTAGGTCCGAAATATCTTTCATTAGATATCCATATTGTCTTAATTAATGTCTTAGTAATCCAGATATAGAACAAAAATCGAGGTTCGAGGTGCTATTTAAACAAATGCCTGAGATACAGTGGTTGACAAAACAATGGAAACTTTTCCAAATATTCCATATGTAGCCCAAAATTTAAAATATTTTTTTAAAATAAAAATTTTTTTTAGTATTTTACTTGTATAGTTTTATTTATATAAATTAACTGAAAAACAAACAACATAATTAATTATATACTGAAAAAGGGAACAAAATTAAAAATATTCACTATTTCGCTACTGACAAAACAATGGAAACTTTTAAACTTCTGCAAGAAAGAAATGTAAAATGAAAATAATATTTTAAAGAACGATGTAAAAAGCATCCTGTTTACAGTTATTTTATTTTATTTTTAAATTCTGGTAATTTTTCACAATTTATTTTTCTAAGTTTTTCGCATAATTGCTTTTTTCAAAGTTAACGAAAATGGTTAAAGTTAAGATTTTAAAGCTGGTTTAAAACAAAAAGGTTCTTTGACAAATATTCAATAAGTAAATCATCAGTTTCAAAAATTATAAAGAAATTTCGTGAGACCGGTTCTGTAAAAACTCAACATTTAGGTGGATAATTTAATAGCGAGAGAGTTCAAGAAATTCCAAAAATAACTCCTCGAGAGGTTGTTAATAGCCTAAAATTAGAAATAAGTACCCGAACAGTTAGTCGCAGGGCAAATGAGGCTGGTCTTGGTTGCTATCGTCCTGTGAAAAAACCACTCATTTCTAAAAAGAACCGTTCTACTCGTCTACAATTTGCCAGGGATCATTTAAACTGGTCGATACAGAAATGGAATGCTGTCCTCTTTTCCGACGACTCCAAATACAATTTAAGAGGCAGTGATGGGAGAACATTTGTAAGACGACCAAAGGGAAAAAGATTAGATCCAAAGTACACAAATATGACTGTAAAGTTTGGCGGTGGCAATATTATTTTCAGGGCAAGGTATGGGCCCAATTCATATTACAAAAGAAACCATGACAGGTATAGGATACAGAACCATATTAAACGATGTTATGTATCCATACGCTGATAAAATATGTCCCTAGTTTGAAGATTCTAACATGACAACGATCCGAAACACACCTCTAGGTTTGTAACCGAGTGGTTACAATCCAACGAGGTACGTGTTTTGAAGTGGCCTGCCCAATCGCCAGATCTCAATCCGATAGAAAATCTATGGGAAATTGTAGATCGTAAAATAAGGACCCAAAATTACACCAGGAAGGAAGATTTATCGGAGGCGGTTATAAGGGAATGGCAAAATATTTCAAAGGAGACCATTGCATCGTCGATGTGTTGCAGTTATAAAAAATAAGGGATACCCAACAAAATATTGAGTTATTGCTAAGTTTAGACCATATTTGTTAAAATAATACCTAAGTTTCCATTGTTTTGTCAATGCCGTAATAAAGAAATCTTTTAATTTTGTTTTCTCATTTTTAGAATTTAATTAATTATGTCCTTTTTTTTGTTAAATTAAGTTAATAAAAGTATACAAATAAAATACTACAAAAATGTTAAAATTTTTTAAAAAATTATGTCAGATTTTAGGCCACTAATTAAATATTTGGAAAAGGACAACCTATTTTTGATCTATAACTTGATTACTAAGTCATTAATTAAGACAATATGGATATCTAATGATAGATATTTCAAAGACCTTTGCAAGGACATATATATGGCCATAGTTGGACCTACAATGGATCAAAATTGGAACAAATTTTTTTTTACCTGATTTTTTTTATCACCAAAAAAAATTCACTAGTAAATTTCAAAAAAAAAATTATTTTAAAAAATTTCAAAATAAATTTTGAAAAAAAAAATTGTTTACCTAAACATATTTAAAACTTTTATTTAAAAGTATAATTCACCAAATTACATATATAAGATTCGGGACAGCCGAATATAGCTATCTGACTTGAATTTATTACTTGAAAATAAATTAATACGAGTCATTAATATAGACAATATAAGGCTAAAGTAATTTGGACCTACAATGGGTCAAAATCGAGAAAAATACTTTTTAACCCGATTTTTTTTTAACAAAAAAATTTGTAGTCATAAATTTTTTTCACTAACAAATTAAAAAAAAAAATTGAAAAAAATAGTTTTTAAGTTTTGTTTACCTAAAAATATTTAAAATTTGTATTTTAAAGTATAATTTTGTGAAGGGTATATAAGATTCGGCACAGCCAAATATAGCTCTCTAACTTGTTTTGTATCACTTTGATTTTTAGCACTGACAATAGTCCTACTGTCTGTATAATCAAAAGTCTGAGATTCTTCAACAGTTTCGCCTCATAGTGCAGCTGTTTTTCTACTTTTTTTTTCTTTATGTATCTAGCTATCTTACAGCCAAAGACGTGGGTGAATTTAAGGCTTTACATATAAATAGTACCAATAACAAAACCATACAAAACTTCTACTGCTGCTTATAACTTCAAACCAAAAAAACAACAGCAGCAAAAATCGATTGTGTAAACAGAAAAGAAAAAAAATCATATGGTTTCTACCAACTACAGAAATTCCTTCACTCGTTTCAACACAATAACACAGTAACAACACTTTCAACAAATCTGTCAAAACTTTAAAATATTGTTTTGTGGAAAAAACGTATTTTATATACAATAAATATGTAACTAGTACGATATATTTTTTTCTTCTTTCTTACCTGGAATGTTTGGATTATTTTTCTTTGGTACTTATGGTTGGCAAAAGAAGTACTCATGAACCTTACTGAATGTACACAATAATACAATAAATTGAAAATATTACAAATACTTGAGACTGTTTGTCGGCTTGTAGCTGGTAAGTAGAAGAAAACAGGTGTAAATTGTTTAAGATCATGCTAAATTTAAAAGGAAAACCATTGTAACACCTAAAATTGGAAAAACTTAAAGAAAATTTTGTGAAACCAACCATCAGGCAGCAATTAAACATTTAATGTTGACAGCAGGTATTGGTGGAGTTTAGGAGAGATAGAGGAAATCATCAAAAGCAGACACAGTGTATTCACGGACTGTTATAGTTCGTAATGAATGGTATTTCAAGTATTGAGCATAAACATAAAATTAAGTGGGTGAAAATATTAACAAGTCAAACAACAATAAAGTAAACTATGAGAAACAGGTACAAAAGTAAGGCAATCAGTATCAGGTGTTCACTCATTCAATATGCGAAATTTGGAATTTTTAGATTTATTAATTTAGACAGAAATTATTATCACAAGTCTTATTCTGTGTTAGTCTGCCTGAGATAAAATTTCCTATATAAATAATATCTAACCCCCAGTAACACGAAGTCTGGTTATGTTTTAACTAATAGTTATACTGACAGTTTTCATACAAAAATAATTTTAACCGACAATATAACTATTAGTTAAAGCATAACCAGACTTCGTGTAAATGGGGGTAAATGTTGTTGAGACATAAATTATGTCTCAATGTTTCTAAGATAAAAACTGTGTCTTTCCAATAGAAATTGTGTCATAATGTTGCTGAGACAAAAATGTCCTAAATGCTGCTGAGAGCCGAGACAAAATCTACCTATCCTATAGAAATTGTGTCATAATGTTGCTATAGACATTTTGTCTGAGTGCAGAAATTGTGTCTGTATGTTGCTGAGACAAAATTTCTTATAGAAATTGTGCTTCAATGTTGCTGAGACTAAATTTACTGTAGAAATTGCGCCTCAATGTTGCTGAGACAAAGATTTTTTTATAAACAATTTGTTTGAGTGTTGCTGAGATATAGAAATTGTGTATTTCATATTGTGTCTTAATGTTGCTGAGACTAAATTTCATATAGAAATTGTATCTCAATGTTGCAGATACAAAATTACCTATAGAAATTGTGGCTCAATGTTGCTGAGACAAAATTTTCCATATAAATTGCGCCTCAATGTTGCTGATACAATGTTTTCAATAGAAATTGTGTCATAATGTTGCTGAGAAAAAATTTCATATATAAATAGTATCTTAATGTTTCTGAGACGAAGTTTCCAATAAAAATTTTGTATGAATGTTGCTGAGAAAAAATTTACTATAGGAATTATTTCTCAATGTTGCTGAGATAAAATTTCCTATAGATATTGTATCTCAGTGTTGCTTAGACAAAAATTCCTATAGAAATTGTATCTCAATCTTTTGTGAGTGTTGCTGAGATAAAGTTTCCCATAGATATTGTGTTTTTCATATAAAAATTTTGTCTCAATATTGCTGAGACAAAATTTCAAAGATATTGTGTCTCAATGTTGCTGAGAAAAATGTTCCTATAGAAATTGTGTCTTAATGTTGCTAAGACAAAATTTCCTATAGAGATTGACTTCAATGTTGCTGAGATAAAGTTTCCTATAGAAATTGTTGCTGAGACAAAAATTCCTATAGAAATTGTGTCTCAATCTTTTCAGAGTGTTGCTGAGATAAAGTTTCCTATAGACATTGTGTTTTTCATATAAAAATTGTGCCTCAAAGTTGCTGTAACAAAATTTCCTATAGAAATTGTGTCATAATTTTGCTGAGGAAAATAGGAATCGTCTCTCAATGTTGCTGAGATAAAATTTCGTATAGAAATTGATAAAGTTTCCTATAGATATTGTGTTTTTCATATAGAAATTGTGTCTCAATATTGCTGAGACAAAATTTCATATAGGAATTGTGCCTCAATATTACTAAGACAAAGTCTTCTAAAGAAATAGTGCATCAAAGTTGCTGAAACAATATTTCCTATAGAGATTGTGTCTCAATGTCCTATACAAATTCTTCCTCAATGTTGCTGAGACAAAGTTTCCTATAAAAATTGTGTCTTAATGTTGCTGAGACAAAATTTCCTATAGAATTTGTGCCTCAATGCTGCTGAGACAAAGTTTCCTATAGAAATTATGTCCCAGTGTGGCTGAGATAAAATGACCTACAGAGTTAGTGTCTAAATGTTGCTGTGACAAACATTAAGAGCAGACATTTAGCTAAGACACATTCGATAAGTAAGCGGAGACACAACACAGTGTTGCATAGAGAATATTGGACATGATTTGCAACAAATCAAAGAATATCTTTAAACCGTAAGAGAAATTATGTACATATTTGATTTGAGCAAAACATGACTTCTAACTTCAAGGAGTTTTAATTCCTTAGGGAGAATATGAACGTCTCTGCTATATATATTTACAAATTATGGTTTGTTAAAAAGGGTCAATGTCATTTCCATTTAATTTAACTATAGAACATCTAGTTATCTTAAAAAAAATTACGATTATCGGAACATATTGTGTTTAAATATAATCTATTTAACGAATTCGACTACATTTATTCTATTTTCTCTGATAACAACAATGTTTATAAAGAATTTCCTTGAAATTATAACACCCAAAAATTCCTCTAACAATTTCAACAATTCCTAGTAAAAACTCCCCCCATAACTAAGCTATTATACTATTCAAATGTCAACACAAATAAACGAAAAATATCATTTTAACACCTCTGATTTTGACGTAATTTTAACGTCATTAACCGCACTAAACTGAAACTGAAATACCGATAAAGTGAAAAAAAAACAAAAACAATAATATATAATGCTAAAATCCACCACAAATTTATCTTATCGACGAAACTCTGCTACGAATTGAGTTCAAATCAAATGTTGCAATTACGCTGTAGTATCAATGGCAGCAAAATAAAAACAATATGCTGCAAGTAAAATACAATTAAATTATGCTTTCGTTACGAAAACGATTGATTTCATTCATTCTTCTCTTCTCAACTCTTGCCACTTTTTGCTGCAAGCAGAAGGTGTTTGTGTTGGTAATAGTGGAGCAGCCAATAAGTACGAGTAGTTGTGGTAAATTGAGGTATTGTTTTAAGTATAAAAATAAATTATTTCTTGTGTGTGTTTTTTTTTGTTTTAGATATTTTTTTGTCTTTAACGATTATGTATGTATTTCTATTTTCAAAATTTGTGGTCGATAATCGATTTTTTCGTATTTTTTTTGTTCATGCTTTACTAGATACATTTGAATTTGTGTTCGTAGGTGAAGAATTATTTAGTACACATGGGTTACGTTTGCAAGTATGTTTATCTTATCTTATTATTCCCTCGTTTTTTTTATTTAATTTTGTTCGATATTTCTTAACATTTGTAATTACAAAAATAGAACAAACACATTTCGCAACCGTTTGTTTGTTATTGCTTTTGTAGTATGTATGAAAATATCATTTGTTATTCGATTATATTAATCAAATTTAGTAATTTAATATTGAAAGATTTGTATACCCAACGCCCTCGTTTTTTTTTAACAAAATAAACATAAACACATCAGTTGGGTTTATAATAATTATGTTTACAATTTAATATTTGATAAGATATTTAGATTAAAATTTAATTTTTCTGCTTAAAATTTTGTAGGAAATTGTGCCTCAACAAATTTCTCTTTAGAAATGTTGCTGCAACAAATTGATTTTTTAGAAATTGTGGCTCAATGTTTGCTAAATTTCCTTCAGAAAAATCTTCAGAAAACCTCAATGTTGCTGAAATAAGATTTCTTTTAGAAATTGTGTCTCAATGTTGCTACAACAAATTTTCTTTAGAAATTGTGTCTTAAAATTTCCTTAAGTAATTCTGTCTCAATGTTGCTGCAACGAGAATTTGTTTAGAAATCGTGTCTCATTGTTGCTCCAACAAAATATCCTATTTAAATTGTGTCTCAATGTTGCTGCAACAAAATTTCCTTTAGAAATTGTTTCTCAATGTTTCTGCAACAAAATTTCCTGTAGAAATTGTGCCTCAATGTTGCTGCAACAAAATGTTCTTTAGAAATTGTGCCTCAATGTTGCTGCAACAAAATATCCTATTGAAATTGTGTCTCAATGTTGCTACAAGAAAATTTCTTATAAAAAATCAGTCTCAGCTTGGCTAAGACAAAATTGTCTATAGAAATTCAGTCTCAGTCTGCCTGAGACAAAATTTCCTATAGAAATTCAGTCTCTGTTGGGTTGAGACAAAATTTCCTATACAAATTCAGTCTCTGTTGGGTTGAGACAAAATTTCCTATAAAAATTCAGTCTCAGTCTGCCTGAGACACAATTTCCTATAGAAATTCATTCTCAGTTGGGCTGAGATAAAATTTCCTACAGAAATTCAGTCTCCGTTGAGATGAGATGAAATTTCCTATTGAAATTCAGTCTCCGTTGGGTTGAGATAAAATTTCCAATTGAAATTCAGTCTTAGTGTGACCGAGTCAAACATTTCTTATAGAAAATTCAGTTTCAACTTATCTCAGACAAAATTTCCTATAGGAATTCAGTCTCAGTCTGCCTGACACAAAATTTCCTATTGAAATTCAGTCTCAGTTGGGCAAAGACAAAATTTCCTAAAGAAATTCTGTCTCAATTTTACTGAGGGAAAATTTCTTATAGAAATTCAGTCTTAGTTTTACTGAGAGAAAATTTTCTATAGAAATTCAGTCTCAGTCTGGCTAAGAAAAAATTTCCTATAGAAATTCAGTCTGAGTCCTATAAAAATACAGTCTCAATGTGGCTGAGAGAAAATTTCCTATAGAAATTCAGTCTCAGTTTGACTGAGAAAAAATCTCAGTGTTGCTGACACAAAATTTCTCATATACATTTTTTCTCAATGTTGCAGAGACATAACATCAGTTAGAAATTGTGTCTTTATGTTGCTGAAACATAAATTGCTTTTTAATGTTGCTGAAACATAGCTTTTATGATTTCCTGTAAAATTTATTGCCATTTTCAACACTTACAGACTCTATTCTCGTTTTCATTTACAATAATTTAATTTAGCTTAAAGATTTTTTTATTATTACTTTAAATGCGCTTTTCTGATTTCCAAGTGAAATCGTTGAAATTATTTTCAACATTTCTATTTCACAGTAACAGCACAATTTTACACTCTACTTAACTCAGCATAGCGAAACAACTTCTCAACTCTCTCAACGATGGTGTGGTTTATTTACTTTTACCTTTCTGCCTCAAATGCAACAACATGCCCCTGCATCATCACTGATAGCTTGCAAGGTAGTAGATAGATGCGAGTGAGATACGTTTATATATATTTTTTCAGTTAAAAACATGATTATTTTTCTTCTTTCTTGATTCAAAACGCAGGCAGTCAAGAAAGGGCAACATTTACATAAACATTAGCACGCATCCATAAATAATGTTTTTCTTTTTTTGTTTAAAAGAAGAGTTGAGGCAAGAAAAAAAAAACGAAGCAGAAAAACAATGTGTGTGCATAAGTGACGCAACGTAAGGTCGTTTGGAATTACAGGAAGTATCATGACAGCCAGCCAAAGTACAATAAAGTACACAATACCAAAAAAAGATGATGAACTACTGCATAGTACTCGTCTCTTAGCAGCAGTATTGCAACTAGCAACACCACTACTTTAGGTAGGGTATGTAGAAAAATAGCAATTACAACAAATATGGAGATAGTAGTTACTTTTTTTACTTTATACTCGTACATTATAATAATAACACTACAAATGGATGGCTGGTTGATTGTGGGCATTGCAAGTACAGTAAAGAGTTATAGGGTGTAACCGGAAAAAAATTTAACAGTAATTAAATGAAATTTTATAATTCTTATTTTAATGAAAATATTTTCTTCTACTGAGAATTCCATGAGACTGCTGTCGTGTACCCACTTTATTTGCTTAAAGTGCACATTGTTTGTTGGGTGTTTTAGAGTAAATATTATAAACAGGGCTGAGATTTTCATGCATTAAAACCCAATATAAATGCACTATAAAATTAAAATATTCACAAAAATATTGTTACGTTTTTACCTTTTAAAAACGTTGGTTTATTTCCTTTAAATAAACCAAATACTTTTTATTGCAAATAAAAACAGTTTAGTAGTTTAAAATTGTAAAACAACAGTTTAAATAAGGTACAAGAAAGCAGTTGATGTTAACTCTAACAGCGCCTATAATAAACTGACTAACGACTGCAACCTCTACTACTATTTATAGACAACGCCATCTTTCGCGTAGCTTCTACAATGATATTAACGGACAAAACTAGTACATTTGAATTCTAGAGCTTTCGATGTTAATGTTAGCAGCTTAAACATTTAGTGTTGCCATACTTACATGATTTACAAGATACTGATTTTAATATTATAACGTATAGGCAAACAAATATGGAAAACTGTTGAATATAAAATAAAAATGTGCGATTTTTCCAAATAATTCGATTTTATTGCTTGTGTTGGGTGTTTCACATTTAGAAAACTCGAAATAATAAATTTCCTTCCATTCATTAACTTTTACTATGATATTGGACTCATCGTACAGTCTCAAACTTTTATTATAATTTTTAAGGCTAGATTTTTAAGACTATTTGATTAACGAAGAACGTGCAATTATTATTTAATAAACCACCTGAAAATGCCCTTTATATTTTCTTTAAAAAATCTTTAAAATAAACATAGTTTTTATATTAATACCGCGTTTACATGTAAAAACCGCAGCCCTGATTATAACTAACTGTATGATGGTTGTTGAGCTACATAAATAGCGCTGCATATGGCCTGGCCTGTCTTTGGCTCATTTTCATCATATATTTTTTTGTATGTAATGTTTAGTACGTGTATTGTACTGTTATCTATCTAAATACAACAAAAGTTTGTTGACATTTATTTAAGGGTCTATCACCTCATAATAGTAAAAAAAAGAATTTCTTTTTATGTCGTCGACAACGACAAGTTAGAAAAAATAATAATTTTTATATTTGTCGCCATATAGAGAAAAATAAAATGCAAATTAAACAATTAAAACATGCAGCAAACAATTAAGCGACATTCAAGAGTGAGTGACACTGAAAGATGTTTTCTCGACCATTAAAAGGTTTTTTTTTTAAATTTAAATGCTGCTTTGTAGAGAAAATTGAAATGGGACAAAAATTAAAGAAAAATTAAATTCAATTTTATATGAAACTGACTGAAATTCTATAGGAAATTTTGTTTCAGCAACATTGAGTCCTAATCTCTATAGGAAGTTTGGTGTCAGCAACATTGATGCACAAGTTCTATAGGAAATTTTCTCTCAGTAAAACTGAGACTGAATTCCTATAGGAAATTTTTGTCTCAGCCAAACTGAGACTTAGTTTCTATAGGAGACTAGGAAATTATGTCTCAGCAAAACTAAAACTGAATTTCTATAGGAAATTATGTCTCAACAAAACTGAATTTCTATAGGAAATTTTGTGTCAGTTAAACTGAGATTTAATTTCTATAAGAAAATTTTCTCTCAGTAAAACTGAGACTGAGTTTAAATAGGAAATTTTTTTCTAAGCCAAACTGAGACTGAATTTCTATAGGAAATTTTCTCTCAGTAAAACTGAGACTGAATTTCTGTATGAAATTTTCTCGCAGCCAAACTGAGACTGAGTTTCTATATACAATTTTGTCTCAGCTAGACTGACACAGAATTTCTATAGGAAATTTTCTCTCAGTAAAACTAGGACTGAATTTCTATAGGAAATTTTGCCTCAGTCTGGCTGAAACTGAATTTCTATAGGAAATTTTGTCTCAGTCTGGCTGAGACTGAATTTCTATAGGAAATTTTGTCTCAGTCTGGCTGAGACTGAATTTCTATAGGAAATTTTGTCTCAGTCTGGCTGAGACTGAATTTCTATAGGAAATTTTGTCTCAGTCTGGCTGAGACTGAATTTCTATAGGAAATTTTGTCTCAGTCTGGCTGAAACTGAATTTCTATAGGAAATTTTGTCTCAGTCTGGCTGAGACTGAATTTCTATAGGAAATTTTGTCTCAGTCTGGCTGAGACTGAATTTCTATAGGAAATTTTGTCTCAGTCTGGCTGAGACTGAATTTCTATAGGAAATTTTGTCTCAGTCTGGCTGAGATTGAATTTCTATAGGAAATTTTGTCTCAGTCTGGCTGAGACTGAATTTCTATAGGAAATTTTGTCTCAGTCAAACTGAGACTGAATTTCTATAGGAAATTTTGTCTCAGTCAAACTGAGACTGAATTTCTATAGGAAATTTTGTCTCAGTCAAACTGAGACTGGATTTCTATAGGAAATTTTGTCTCAGTCAAATTGAGACTGGATTTCTTTAGGACATTTTGGTTCAGCCAAACTGGGGCTGAATTTCTATTGGAAATTTTGTCTCAGCCAAACTGAGACTGAATTCCTATAGAAAATTTTCTCTCATTAGAAGTGAGACTGAATTTCTATAGAACATTTTCTCTCAGTAAAACTGAGACTGAATTTCTATAGGACATTTTGTCTCAGCCAAACTGAGACTGGATTTCTATACGAAATTTTCCCTCAGTAAAACTGAGACTGAATTTCTATAGGAAATTTTATCTCAGTAAAACTGAGACTGAATTTCTGTGGGAAATTTTGTCTCAGCCAAACTAATGCTGAATTTCTATAGGAAATTGTCTCTCAGTCAAACTGAGACTGAATTTCTATAGGAAATTTTGTCTCTGCCAAGCTGAGAGTGCATTTCTCTAGGAAATTTTCTCTCAGTAAAACAGACTGAATTTCTATAGTAAATTTTGTCTCAGCCAGACTGAGACTGAATTTCTATAGGAAATTTGCTCTCAGCTACACTGAGACACAATTTCTCAGCAACAATTGTGTCTAAATGTCTCAGATTCAATGTCTATAGGAAATTGGCGCAGATGTAATTGAGTCAACTTAATCATTTAAAATTGTGAATGTCCCATAATGAAGCATGTTTTCTAGCAACAATGTCTCCTAAATCTCCTAAATGTTTATGTAAATTTATAAAGTTGTTCTCTTCTTTGGATAAATACTTCAATTGTTTACATTTTGGAGTCAACGGATAAGCTATCCAACTGTTTACCTTCTTTTTGTTAAGACAACCTCTCTAAAAGTGAAAGGATAATAATTTATTTAAATCGTTTTTGAATTTATTTTAATTTTTCTCATAAATTGTCACAACAAACAGGTGTTAAAATGAAAAGTAAATTATACCAAAAAATACATAAGAAAATTTAAGCAGTTTTTCTTTTAATTTTTTTTTTTTGAGAAGAAAATTCATTTGAAAACCTAAAATAAACTTTTATGAATGAATAAATGACATACTTTGTTTACGATAATGTTTGTTTTGCTTTCTATATGTTCCAAATCAAAAGAAACAAAAAAAAAAAAAACCGAGTGAATAAGCAAACAACATAGAAAAATAAATGAATCATGAGACAAAATTATGTTTATTTTAAATGTTTTTATTTTTTCTTTCAAAAACATTTTGTTAAAAATTATGTATTTTTATCTACAAGATTTTGAACAAAAAAAAAATAAAATTGTGTGTGACTGTCATTGACACTTCAAGTGGCAAACACACTGAATAGCAAGCTGTTGCACTTTAAGTGCTACACTCAATTCTCTTCCTAGCTGCCACAGCTTTTGTTTCCACTTTTTAAATTGTTTTTGTCAAGATGTTATAATGAAAATATTTTTATTTATATTTTTTCCCCATTTTAAACATTTTGTGCTCCAAGTGTCTGTTATAATGCGTATCTTTTCAATTTTGTTTGATTTAATGTTTACAACACAATTTTTACGATCAAATTGTTGTTAAATGTTTTTTTAAATCATAATTTTTCTACATTGAATTTTAATGTGATTTTGAAAGGGGAAACAAACAGAACTTGTGATTTGTTTAGATATAATTTACAATTGTTACAAGGGAGTCTGTAGAAAAAAGGGAGACAAATTGCTGTCTGGGGACACATGCCTAAGAAAATGACAATTGCGTTTAATGAACTTTGTTGTTTATTAATTGTTATTGTATTATAATTGTTTACAGCTCTTTTTTTATTTTAAAATTTTAGCTCATGTAGATATATTCTGAGAAGGAAAAGTGTTTTGCTGTCATAAGTGTACTTGACATTTTGGCCGAAGGCGTAACATTTTCAGTAATTGATTTAATTTTATGCATATGGTGCTAAAATTTTGTATCATGCCAGCACACTTCGTAGAAAAGTGTCTCAGACATAATTTATATACGAAAATTTGTCCCAAACATAATTTCTATAGGAAATTTTGGCTCAGAAATTATTTCTTTAGAAAATTTTTCTCAGGCGCAATTTCTATAAAAAATTTTGTCGGAGCCACACGGAAACACAATTTCTATAAAAAATTTTGTCGGAGCCGTACGAAGACACAATTTCTATAAGAAATTTTGGCTCAACAATATTCAGAAACAATTTCTATAGGAAACTTTGTCCTAGCCATGCTGAGATTGAATTTCTATAGGAAATTTTGTCTCAGCAATATTGAGACACAATTTCTTATAAACATTTTGTTTAAGCAACACTGGAACACAATTTCTTATAGACATTTTCTCCCAGCAACACCGAGACATAATTTCCTATAGAAATATTGTCAAGGCAATTCTAAGACACAACTTATATTGTATTTCAGCAATTCTCAACACAATCTCATGACAATTTCTTATAAACATTTTGTCCCTGCAACATTGAAACATCATTTCTTATAGAAATATTGTGCCAATAACTATTTGTTATAGACATTTGGTCCCAGCAACATTGTCAGACTATCCCTATAAGTTAAAATTTTGCTCTGCAACACTCAGGCACAATTTTGCAACTCTATATTATAAATTTAGCCTTAGCAACATTCTATAAGCAACACTGGGAAAAATGTTTTATAGAAAATTTTGTCTCAGCAACTGTGGGACACAATTTCAATATAAATATTTGTCTAAGCAACATTGGGACACAATTTCTTATATGCATTTTTCTCTAGCAACATCGAGACATAATTTTTTATAGAAATATTGTCAAGGCCATTCTGAGACACAACTTATATTGTGTATCAGCAATTCTCAACACAATCTCATCACAATTTCTTATAAACATTTTGTCCCAGCAACATTGAGACATAATTTCTTATAGAAATATTGTGCCAGCAACATTGGAACACAATTTCTTATAGACATTTTTCTACAGCAACATCGAGGCATAAATTCTTATAGAAATATTGTCAAGGCAATTCTGAGACACAATTTATATTGTGTATCTGCAATTCTCAATACAATCTCATCACAATTTCTTATAAATATTTTCCTCCAGCAACATCGAGACATAATTTTTTATAGAAATATTGTCAAGGCCATTCTGAGACACAACTTATATTGTGTTTCAGCAATTCTCAACACAATCTTATGACAATTTCTTATAAAAATTTTGTCCAAGCAACACTGAGACATCATTTCTTATAGAAATATTGTGCCAGCAACATTGGGACACAATTTCTTATAGACATTTTTCTCCAGCAACATCGAGACATCATTTTTTATAGAAATATTGTCAAGGCCATTCTGAGACAACTTATATTGTGTTTCAGCAATTCTCAACACAATCTCATCAGAATTTCTTATAAAGATTTTGTCCCAGCAACACTGAGACATCATTTCTTATAGAAATATTGTGCCAGCAACATTGGAACACAATTTCATATAGGCATTTTCCTCCAGCAACACCGAGACATAAATTCTTATAGAAATATTGTCAAGGCAATTCTGAGACACAACTGATATTGTATTTCAGCAATTATCAACATAATCTCATCACAATATCTTATAAACATTTTGTCCCAGCAACACTGAGACACAATTTCTTATAAACAATTTGTCCCAGCATTTTTAGCTTTTACTTTGAAACATTTGTACAATATAAAATTATTCAAAGTATTGGCCATTTTTAGCAATGACCTTTTCCCTTCTTTCTGGCATTATATGGAATTCGAACCAAAGAACTGCACATCTTTTGAGGCCAAGAACGAATCAAGCCAATTTCGGATACTCTGTTCCAAAGTGAAGCGTATACCAGATAGAACGTTCTGTCGGACGGGGCAAAGGCTGGACTATAAGGTTGGTGAGGAAAAACTTCTCAACCACTTCTTTCTAAATAGATTTTAACAGGTATTGCAACACGTGGCCTAGGGTTGTCATGATGGTATATTACGGGTATCTGGGCGTTTTTCGGACAATTCCCGATTCAAACGAATCAGTTGCGTTCGGTACAGGTTCCCTGTGATGATCTGGGCAGCTTTCAGAAGCACATAATATATCGCAGTGTCAAGCAAATACAGAGATTTATCTTAGCGCCATGGATATTTGGCTTTGGTATGGATTTGGCTTTGGAATGGTTGACTGGGCTTCACATACGATCTCGTACGCTTCGGGTTAACGTAATGAATCTATTTTTCATTGCTAGTAATGGTTCGGTGCAAAAATGATTTTCTTTTATAGCGTTCAAACATCATTTCGGACATACAAAATCGTCTGTCGAGGTCTCTCAGCTTTAGTTCGCATGTCGCCCAATTTCCCTGTTTTTGGATGAGTCCTACCGCTTGCAAACGTTTTCAAATTGTTGATTGTGTAGCTCCCAATGAGTTTCTTGTTGAGTTTGAAAATAATCTTCACGAAGTAATGCCTCCAATTCTTGGTCTTTAAACCTTTTTTGGCTGGCCTGGGAGATCTATGTCTTCCGTGTCAAAATCACCACTTCCGAACCCACGTTGAAACCAAACCATAAGCTTCGGTGAGAAATTGGTGTGCTTCAGTGGCACTTTTTTTCAAATTAAAGAAGTTAAGCGAAACTTCCCGCATATGACGCTATGTTGGCACAAACATTGACATTTTCGAAACAAAAAAGAACTTTGTGACCCTTCAAAATTAAATATTAGTTATTTAAAACAAATACGGCGTTTAAAAGATACGCCATCTATTTATTTTAAGTCATGCACCCAATATAGATATTTTAAATTCTGAGATACAATTTCTGCTGTGTATCAACAATATTGTTTCTCAACAGAAGTTCGCATAACAATTTTGTCCCAGCAGCAAGCACGGAGACACAATTTCTTATAAACATTTTGTCCCAATAAAATTGATACATAATTTCAAATAGCAACATTGTTCCAGCAACATTGATACACAATTTCTTTTAGAAATATTTTCTTAGCAACATTGTTGCACAACATTTTTTTTTTCTCAGCAAAACAGACACATAATTTTTACAACTTTATATCATAAATAATAAATTTTGTTACAGCAACATTGAGACTTAATTTCTTTAACATTGATTTTCTTCTCTGCCACACTGAAACATAAATTCTGTACCAAATTTTCGTTTTTTTAAGGCATGCAATGACCATGAATCACGACTATAATTTTCAATTACATTAAGAATTATTTAAACAGATTTTGTTTGGTATTCAATTACATACAAAACATTACAAATGTAACCAAAAAAAAAATAGCTTTACTACACTTTTTGTAAAAACCGTTGAGCATCATAAAATTTCGTTATGGTATCACAGATTATTACGTGCTTTTCTTTTTTCCTCAAAAAAAAAAAAATTGATATTAAATGGATTATTTATACATATTCATCATCAGCATCATCATGTTTATTATCAATAACATTATTAAGGTTGTTTCTTGGTATATTTGCGTTAAAATGGCTAAACAATAATAATAAAAACCGAAAATGAAAGAAAGACAGTCGTCCAAAGATGTAAAAAAAAAGAAAACAAAAAAAGTTAAGACGTGATGTCGTTTGTGGGCATAATCAAAAAGTGGTGGCTTGTGAAATAAATCAAATTGAAACAGTAAGAAAATCTGAATTACAAGTAACGAAATGGTACTCAATGGTTATTTTTTCTCAGCCAAGAATTATTGTTATTTAGCTAAAGAGGGTAAAGTATTGTATTTAGATGGGGGCAAAGGTTGTTTCCGAAAAAGCCTTAATAAATTCATATTTCACTTTATTTAGAAAAGTCTTTGGTACTCAGTTAAGATCCAAAGTTTTAAATTGTAACTTCCCTAGTTTTTTTGAGTCACTAGATTTTTTTCTTTACTGAATTGTCATTGTTACAACAAGAAAATGTAAATGTTGCAAATACTTTGTTCATTCTCTGCTTTGTGAAATTAGTTTTCCACTCCACCAACAATAATATACACTTTATATTGCTAGAACATTAGGCAGCTGTGTTTGTTTGAATATGTTCGAATGTATTTGAATAGAATCGAAGTTTTTCAATTCTAGTGTTATTTGCTATTATTGTTTTAGCACAGACAAACACACAAAATAACCTTATTTCTTGAGGCCAAACAGCAACAACCAACCACTTTTCTAGAAAACTACTAACACCTCTTTAGACTCCATTTAAGTTATACATATACGAACACAACGAGGGCAGACCGATGATTTCTTTAAGAAGTTTAAATACTTTTTTCAGGTAAATCAAAATTCTTTTAATCTATTGCTTGTATGACTTCAAAATGCGGTATTTTTTCAAATGTTTAGCTTTTATTTTGCAATGTTTGTACAATATAAATTTATTCGATAATTTATTATAGTTGATCGCCCCGGCTACGCCCGGTAGCATTTACTAATGTTAGTTCTTCAAGTTTCTCCAACCCACGCACGCCAGCCTGTTCTTATTTATTTGCAAATAAAATATCTAAATTTTTACTGCATACTTCAGGGAGCTTTTTTATTACAGTTGACTGGACTCACAAAAAAATGAATTTCCGAGTTTTATCCGGAATTTTTGAATTTTTTTCTTTACAAACCATCTCCTGAAAATTTCGAATCGACTAAAAAAAATCAGCCAAATCGCTCCAGCCGTTCTCACGTGATGACATTACATACATATTTATATATATAGAAGATATTGGCCATTGTTAGCTATGACAATGGCCAATATGGATTCCGAGCCAAAAGAACTGCTCATCTTTTGAGGCCAAGATCGAATCAAGCCAATTTCGGATACTCTGTTATGAAGTGAAGCGTATCCCATAGAGAGGGTTCTGAATCTATCAAAATAAATAGTAGTCGGACGGGGCAAAGTCTGAACTGTAAGGTGGCTGAGGCAAACCTTTCCAACCACTTATTTCTAAATAGTTTTTGACAGCGTTGTCATGATTGAATATTAAGGTTTCGTGTCTGGCCGCATATTCTGGGCGTTTTTCGGCCAATGCTCGCTTCAAACGAATCTGTTGCGTTCGGTACAGGTTCCTTGTAATGATCTGGCCAAATTTCAGCAGCTCATAATATATAGGACCCTTTTGCTCTCACCAAATACAGAGAATTACCTTAGCTCCATGGATATTTGGCTTCAGTGTCGATTCGGCTGGTTGACCGGGCTTCACATACGATCACTTACACTTCGGGTTATCGTAATGGATTCATTTTTCATCGCAAGTAATAATTCGGTGCAGAAATGATTTTCTTTGATAGCGTTCAAGCAGCATTTCAGACATACAAAATCGTCTTTCAAGGTCTCTCAGCTTCAATTCGATTGGTACCCAATTTCCTTGCTTTGGATGAATCCTGCTGCTTGCAAACGTTTTGAAATTGCTGACTGAGTAGCTCCCAATGATTTTGCAAGCTCTTGTTGAGTTTGACAACAATCTTCAAGGAATAATGCCTCCTATTCTTGGTCTTCAAACTTCCTTGGCTGGCCTTGGCGATCATTGTCTTCCGTGTCAAAATCACCACTTCTGATCCGCACAAACCATCTCTCGCACGTTGAAACCGCTGAAACACATTCACCATAAGCTTCGGTGAGCAATTGGTATGCTTTAGCTGCACTTTTTTAAAATTTAAGAAGTAAAGCAAAACTTCCCACATATGACGCTTTGTTAGAACAAAATTCTAAGCAAAAAATCGTCGTTGTTTACTCTATAATGTTCAATAACTAAGAGCGAATAAATGAGCGATATATACCCTTCAAGTTATTAAAAACATAAACAGCGTTCAAACGCTACGTCATCTATTATAAATCTCGCATTTCTAAGTATTTTTTGTTGGAATTTGTCACAGTGTGAAATAATGATGATTTTGGTTTGAAATTGTTACCTCTGATCAGGTCTTTTATCTATAATTTTTGTTGGATAATGTCACCGTTTGAACTAGTCGTCTTTCAAGGTGTCCATGGAATTTGTTCTTCTCTTAGTGATTTTTGTTGACAATTTTTTCTCTTGATTTCCGAGATGATGTTGAGGAATTTTGAATCCATTCAGTATCCATTCAATTACTTTTTTAATTGAAGTTCAGTAACAGAAATAGTTGATTAAATTATGATTCATATTCATTCAGTTGCAGACCAAGCCTGTCGGAGATTGGGGCAATCAAGCAAAACATTATCTTAATTGGGACCTTCTGTAAATCTCTGAATGGGGACATGCGAATAGGGTTGCTTTTATAATCCATGTTGCATGTTGACACAAAAACGAACGACAGACCATGTTGGTTCATCTGTATTTATGAGTGGTGATAATATTGTCAAACGCTCTTGGTGTTCTGGACATTTGCGTAATTTGCGCTGGTCTAAACACATTTTTCAAGTTTTGAAAGATGCATTTTGAAATGGTGTAGAAATTACTTAACTTCATCTGATTTCCTCACTATTAACACCACCTATATCCGACCGATAATGGAATACAACTACCGTGTATTGGCCGGTGCTTCAAAGTCTATTTTGGAGCTTCCCGACCGCGTACAGGAGAGGTGACAGTAGAGTATCCAACTCGATGGATTCGCTGGAGCACCGTCGCACTGTTCTATCGGTAATGGAATAATGGAATGTGTTCCGATGAAATTAAGGATATTGTTCCTGATACCCGCAGATTTTTACGCAATACACGTTTTTCATCAAGAACACATCGCTTTGTGGTAGATTGGCCAGTGGACCGCACAACATACTACAGGGAAAATTCGTGCTTTAGCCGTACTGTACGTATGTGGAACAAACTTTACGCTGAAGTGTTTCCTGTCATTTTCAATGTAGGAAAGTTCAAATGGAATGTCCACAAACACTACTCCCTCTTTCCTCCCTTCCATATCCTATTTTCCTAGTATCAACACAATACTTTGCATCATCTGAACGCTGGTCCAATAAAAAAAAAAATTACTAATATTCTGGATCGTTATAGAAGAACCACGTCCGTCTTTCTGTTGTTATCAACTTTCTGAAGCTCCAAAATAACCAACAAATATATTTGATACATCAATATAATGAATATTGAGTCCTGGTTCGGTTACTATATAAAATGGGGAAAAATAGGCTGAAATATAATTAAAAAACCACGACTACCTCGAGATAATATGGATATCAAATGAAAGACATTAAATTCTTACCGACAATGGGTCAAAATCTGGATAAATATTTTTTATCTCGGTTTTTTTCCACCAAAATTTTTGGTTTACCAAATTTTTTTCATCAATTTTGAAAAATTATTTTTTCACTTATTGAAGAATCTATAGTGGTTGTGATTGTACTCGTAATATAGCGATCAACACAATGTTTTGCATGGGGGTTATCCCCTGAGTGCTGGTCCAAGAAGAAAAAAATGTTTCTGGATCGTTATAGAAGAATAGTTATAACCACATCCGTCTTACTTTTGTTATCAACTTTCCGAAGCTCCAAAATAACCAACAAATATGATTGATACATCAATATAATGAATATTGAGTCCTGGTTCGGTGAAAATCTCGAAAATTTTTGGTTTACCAAATTTTTTTCATCAATTTTGACCATACATTTAATTTCATCAAATTTTTTTTTCACTTATTGAAGAATCTATAGTGGTTCTGATTGTACTCGTAATATAGTGACTTTAGGGTACTGCTACACGTTCAATATATGTATATTGTTACGTTTTAACCTTTTCAAAACGTTTGTTTATTTCCTTTAAATAAACCGGATACTTTTGGTTGCAAATAAATGCCGCTTAGTAGTTTGAAAATTGTAACAACTCTTTATTTATTTAAAATGTACAACAACCACAGAATTATATAGTCACTCAATGGTTTTTATACGCGTTTATAAATTCTCAGAAATACAGACACTTTATAATGTACACGAATTCACTTGAAAAATACAGCACACTTTAAGGCACTCAGTTGATGTTTATTCGAATAGCGTCTCTGATAAACTCAACTAACGACTGCAACCTCTGCCACTATTTATAACACTGCCATCTGCACTCTAGATTGCTATTTAACTGTCTAGAGCTTTCTAATACATACGCCATCTGTGGTGTACTTTCTACAATGTTCTTTAACTGAATATTCGAATTCGAATATACGGTCGCAGCAAACAGCGTTGCCAACTTACGATCAATGGTCAACTGAAAGCTTTTATTCAATGTTAATAATGCCCACAGATATGTTACAGTTTGCTATTACAGCACTGCTATTTGAAAGCATTCTGCTACTTTTGAATCAGCCATTAAAATCGTTACATTTGAATTCAAGTACAATTTCGTAACAATATTGACCGCAATCCAGTATCGCGATATTTATTGAACGTATAGCATGCAGTATTGATGGATCGCGATCCAAATCGCAGAATAACCTAATCCATTACAATGGATCGCGATCCAAATATCACAATATATATTGAACGTGTCCTTAGAAAAAGTTTTTAAAATGGTATTGATTTAAAGAAGTCTGTTTTTGAGCAAACTATTAATTGATTCAATTACGAAATTAATTAAAATCAAAAAAAAGTTTATTTACAAATTGTTTAGAATGATAAAGGACTTTACAGTTTGCCCTCGTTTAATTGCTTATGTGTTTGTTGTTATTGATATTGATATTGAGGAATAATGATTTGAAATTGTTAAATAAATTTCCGGTGGAAGTAAGTAGAAGATGAAAGAAGATAAAAAGACAATAATAAAATAATTTTCTTCTTATTATTATTATGTATTTGTTGGTTGCTGTTGATTGCTTTTAGTCGTTGTTGTTGTTGACGTTTTTGCCATCTTTGAATTTAAATTTGCTAAATTAGATGCATGATGGATGAATGGACGGCTGGATGATATTGTCGTTGTATGGAAAATGGCAACAAATAAAGATAATACTATTTGTTCTGGTTTCTCTTTAATGCGGATGTTCATGATTATTGTTTTTCCTCTATATTTCTTAGTTTTTCCTGCCTAATAATAATTATTATTATTTTTAACTATGTATTTCTATCCGCACAGAAAATGTTAAAGATTTATGTTTAAATCCTGATCTTTTGAGGTCATCATCATAATTTTTTTTTGGCATTTTGCTAAAAACTAAAAAAACTTAAAGACTTTAAGACTAATAAAGGTCTTCTTTTTCGTTGGCTTTAAAGCTGTATTTAATGTTTCTCAAAATTTTAAATTATAAGGTTTATATATACGAGTATAATTTTCTTAGAGCTTTTTTTGTAAAGTTTCTCAAATTTAACATATAAAACTAGCAATTTTTCTTTAAGTTGTGCATGGTTTTTCCCCTTTAGTATAACTATTATTCAGTTCCTCTGTCTGTCCGTCCGTCCATCAAACTTTAAATGTTAACTTTAGCTAAATAACCTACTTTTACTAGTATGTATGTATTTTGTTGCTATTTTTGCCTTTTCTTTCTAAATCGTGTGCCTCGTTTTTGACAGGGATAAACAACCTTGTGTACTTTCATAAAACTAAAAAATAGTTTGACTTATTTTGGAAAATAGCAATGAATCGTTCATCAAAGCGATTAATTCGAGAAACTATGGATCGTTTTCGGAATACGTTTATTCTTAATGATAATACGCATCCAGAAATATTCTTTACAGAGCGTACAGATCAAGCGGTTGATGGTAAAAAAATGATCCCAACTCCACAGTTAACAGTTATTTTTCAACGTAAAAATAAAAGTTCGCATGAAACTCTTTTAAATAGCCGTCATAAAAATAACTCATTTTAGGAATTTTATTTTTCCCGTCAGAAAAAAAACTCATTTGAGGAGTTTTATTTTTTCAGTCATAAAATAAAAATCATTTGAGGAGTTTTATTTTTCCCGTCAGAAAATAAAACTCTTTTCGTTTATTTTCTACTACAAAAAATAAAAAACAACAACAATTTGATAATATGAATCAAACAATAACAATTGCAATGAAAGGGTCTTTACAAGATGAAATGATATGATCAGCGGCAAGCTGATCAGATCAGCTGAAAATATATTTATCTCTATCGCTCGAAACAATTTCAACTGGTTTGGTTTTGTGCTTATTTATATAGTTGTTTGTTTTAACGCACTGTCTGTATTAAACCGCAAATTTGTTTTCTCTTTCTATCGAAACAATTTCAAAAAAAGCTGATTTTAGTGTTCTTGAACTGTCAAATTTGACACCTCTGTATAATTTGTGCTTTAGATGTCAATTTACATAAAATAAGTTTTATTTCCAGACGGGAAAAATAAAACTCCTCAAAAGACTTTTATTTTATGACCGAAAAAATAAAACTCCTCAAATGAGTTTCTTTTTCTGACGGGAAAAATAAAACTCCATAAATTAGTTTTTTTATGACGGCTATTTAAAACTCTTTTTTAATTGTTTCATGCGAAATTTTATTTTTACGTTTATAAAATAACTTTTTTGGTATCACTTATAACCCTTACGGTCCCTTGATTTGACGCCATTAGATTATTTTCTCTAGGGATATGTAAAGTCCCAATACTATGCAGACAAACCAGAAACGATCAAGCACTTGGAAGAGAATTTCGACATGTTATTGCCGAAATACAGTCTGAATTACTGTGAAATTTGGACCTCCATATTTAAACATTAATGCCATCAAATTATCTAATTAATAAATACAATTGGATGGATATTTAAAAACATTTTTCTCAGTTTTATTTCAATTTAAAGTTCTACGTCTCCATAAAAATCAGCCTATATAAGAAATATAGAATTTTTTGTTTTTGAAATTTCAAATTATATAGATTCAATAATTGTATGTTCTTCTCTGCTGGTTAAAAAAAAACCAACATCACATGCATAATTGCCATTTTGTTGTTTTCTCTTTCTTCTCTATCCTCATCTTATAAAGCGCCTGTCTAATTCTTTTCAAACACTGTTTGTTAGTTATTTGTTACTTTTGCAGCATGACAAATGTTTACACTTGCAGCGGAAATGTGTTATTAAGTGATTTGATTCAGGAATGCTGCTATTAGCTGCATTTCTGAATACGTGCAGAATATTGCAAAGATCATGTCTTCATTAGGATAGAGAGAGAGAGAGGGAATGATCATTAAGTTTGCTCTCCAGGTTCCGCAAATTAGTTTCAGTTTTCCTATGATGAGTTTTTCCTTGATGAATTGTCAAACAATACTGAATAAAAATAAGTAAGATTTCCGTCTTATTAATCCTGACTCTTATATACACCCCACCACAGTATACTTAACTAAAGCATCATTTGAATGCATCATTCATTTAAATTTTAACACCAAAACTTTTGCTGTGACTCTCGTATGTGCTACAGCCTTTGAAAACATTTCACTGCAAGTGTAAATGCATGAATAAATATATTCAGACTCATCTAAGGTACAAGTATAAATAGAAAATTTTGTGCATATTCATTCATTCATTCAAGCCAACAACAAAAATTGCACTGTGTTCTCGTTTGGTTTGAGTATGTGTGAGTCTTTCTGAAAATTTGTGTTCGTTTGACTGCACTTATGAGCACGTATTTCTGCGCTAATAAACCTACAGTTACTTTTTAGCCAGAGTCAGAGAATCATATTTAGTCAGTCATGGCAGCCAGCAATTCAGTCAGTCATATTATATGTAGTGTAGACCCAATAAACATTCAAGTTTGATAAAAAATTGAGAAAGAATTGATTGCAAATTGACAAAGATTTGATGTGAAATTGTGAAGGATTTGATATAAAATTTAGAAAGATTTGTTATCAAATTGAGAATAGTTTGATAACAAATTCAATAAGATTTGAGGTGATATTGAGAATGATTTGATATCAAATTGGAGAATGGTTTGACAAAAAATTGAGAATGATTTGATATCAAATTGAGAATTATTTGATATCAAATTAAGAATGATTTGATATTAAATTGAGAATGATTTGTTATCTATTTTAAAAAAATTTGATATCAAAAAATGATTTGATATCAAATTGAAAATGATTTGATATCAAATTGAAAATGATTTGATATCAAATGGAGAATGGTTTGTTAACAAATTAAGAATGATTTGATATCAAATTGAGAATGATTGATATCAAATGGAGAATGGCTTGATAACAAATTCAGAATGATTTGATATCAAATTGAGAATGATTTGATATCAAATTCAGAATGAGTTGATATCAAATTGGCTATGATTTGATATCAAACGGAGAATAGTTTGTTAACAGATTAAGAATGATTTGATATCAATTTGAGAATGATTTAATATCAAATTGAGAATGGTTTGATGACAAATTGAGAATGATTTGATATCAAATTGAGAATGATATGATATCAAATGGTGAATGGTTTATTAACAAATTGAGAATGATTTGATATCAAATTGAGAATGATTTGATATCAAATTGAGAATGATTTGATATCAAATTGAGAATGATTTGATATCAAATTGAGAATGATATGATATCAAATGGAGAATGGCTTGATAACAAATTCAGAATGATTTGATATCAAATTGAGAATGATTTGATATCAAATTGAGAATGATTTATATCAAATTGAGAATAATTTGAAATCATATTGAGAATAATTTGATATTGAATTGAGGATGATTTGATCATAGAGAAAACACATAGAGCGGAAACTCTCCTGTCAAAGACCTAACTCAGTTGTCAAAAACCTAAGTGGTGAGAATGTATTAGTAAAAAAATGATGTGAAAACAAAAACAACACTCGTATGTGTAACTTTTTTTTAGTAATTTTTTTGTTTGAGTTTTTTTCGAGTTTCCGCTCTATGTTCTCTATGGATTTGATATCAAATTGAGAATGATTTGAAATCAAATTGTCTCAAATGTCAAATGTTTGAGAATGATTTTAGAATAAAACAAGTAAGAAAGTATGATCGGTCAAGCCCGACCATATAATACCCTACACTAAGTAAAAGAGCAAAAACATTTTTCTTTTAAAATTTCAATAATTTATATTTTTGAGTGAGTTTCGGAAGTGGGCCTTATATGGGGGCTATGACCAATTATGGACCGATCACCATGAAATTAGGTCGTGTGATTTATGACTAAATTAAAGTTAACTATGTTGAATTTTGTGTGTATACCAACATTTTTAAGCGATTTATGCACGTTAAAGTGATTTTAGGAGCTATGACTAATTATGGACCGATCGTAACAAAATTTGCTGACATGAATTTTGTGTATATAAAACTTATTTGGAGCGGAATTTGTGGAGATACATATATAATTTAAAAATTTATGACCGATAAAGTCCAATTTTGGAAGGACATTTGTATGGGGGCTAGGTGAAATAATGGACCGATTTCAGCCAGTTTCAATAGGCTTGGCTTGGCTTGAGCCGAAAAAATAATATGTACCAAATTTCATCGAAATATCTTCAAAATTGCGACCTGTACTCTGCGCACAAGTTTTACATGGACAGCCAGCCGACTAGACGGACGGACGGACATCGTTTAATCGACTCAGAAAGTGATTCTAAGTCGATCGGTATACTTTAAGGTGGGTGTTACACTAATATTTTTGGGCGTTACAAAAATCTGCACAAACGCATTATACCCTCCTCACTATGGTGATGTAGGGTATAACAAGTAAGAGAGCTATATTCGGATGTGCCGAATCTTATATACCCTTCACCAAATTATACTTCAAAATACAAATTTTAAATATTTTTAGGTAAACAAAATTTATTTTTTTTTTCAAAGTTGTTTTTTTTCATTTTTTGGAAAAATCAATTTTCGAATTGTTATTTTAAAAATTTTTTAGTTTTTTTATTTAAATTTAAAAAAAAAATTTTTTGTTTTTTAAATTTAGTTTTTTGGTGAAAAAAAAATTGGGGTTAAAAAATATTTCTTCCGATTTTGAAAAAAATAAATTTTTAATATTTTTTTAATACAATATCAAATTAAATTGAAATATTTAATGCAAACCTTTAAATTTGTATCTGTTGGGTAGTATTTTAGCTATGATTGTTGTTGTTTATTAATGTTGCAGACATGTTTAAGTTTTTGTTATTCAGCCATTCATGTACTCACGCACATATTTCTTCTTCATTATTCTTTTTATTTTAATTTTATTTTTTTATTGTTTTTGGGAAAAAGAACTTGTTGTTTACTTTTATATTATTTCCATTTTGCTGTTTTTTTTTTTGTTGTTGTTGATGATGTTTTGAATAAAGATTCGCCGATTAATGTGTATAAAAATAGTTTTCGTTCCCTGTATGATTATTTTTATTTTTTTTTAAAAAATAGATTTTTGAGAAGTTCTGTGTTGCAGTTGTGTTGTGTATTTTCTTGTTGTATAAAATGTTAATGTTGTTACAAGTTTTTCTTTCAGCAATATCTTTCTCAATATTATTTTTTGTAGTTTGTTGTGATTTTTCTTTAAGATTGATTCTCTGTTGGTTTTCTTTAGAAATGCCACATGTTTCTTAAGAAATTTTGTTTAAGAAAACTGTAAGCAGTTAAATTAGTATAGAAATAAAACTTGAAATTTATGAAAAAAAAAATACAGTTTTCTGCAAATATACTGTTAAGTAGTAATGATTTATTTTTGAACTTTTTGCTTGTTCTCAGTCCTTTTATTTGTTTTTCCTACTTTCCAAGTGATAGTTTTTTTTTCTTGTTTTTTTAATGTAGAACTTTTTCTCTAGCTGTTGTGCTGTTGTTTTTGTTTTAATTATCTAACAAATGCAAAAGAACAACAACAACGAGAAAATATATTTTATAAAAACAACAGAATATAATAAGTTTAAGTTACAGCAAATGTAGAAATAAAAAATAGATATCAGTTAAAGTTCAACAAACTTTTTATTTATTTAGTATCAACAAATGTTGGCATTTTAAATAACAACAGAGTAACGAAAAACTACTACAAAGTTGTTGTTTTTTTTTTGTTCTTTTAAAGTTTCATGGAAGAATGGATACAAATTTTGTTAAAAGAATTAATCAAATCAAGAAAGTTTTTCCTTGTTAATTTTTTAGTTCATAAAGTTAGTTGTAAATGTATTAAGTCCACTTTTTATGAAAATTGATGAAAAATACATAGAATGATTTAAAAACGTTTATAATTATTTTGATTTTTTCTCGTTCCTATACTTTGATATATACAAGGTGGCTCAAAAGTAATCCTCCTATCAGAAAATGCTATAAATTTTGCGATTGGCCCCTAATGTCAGTTCTGTTTTGACATTTGTGTAGTAAACACATGCGAAATACACGTTAATAAACAATGTTCCGCTACACCGCTCCAGAACGCGGAATATTGCTGACTATTTATTTGACCAATAATCGGTCGGTGACTTTGGCACAACGTGAATTTCGTCGCAGATTTCCTGGCCGTCCAACGCGTTCGTAAATCCACTGAAAATCTGCGTGTAACCCACGAAGAGTCATTACACACGCTCAAAGTCACTGTATGGTGTGCTGTTTTCGCTGGAGGAGTCATCCGACCTTTTTTCTTCGAAGACGTCGCGGGCCAAACGGTTACTGTGAATGGTGAGCGCTACAGAGCAATGTTCAACGAGTTGTTTTTGCCGCAACTTGATGAATTGGGATTGGAAAACATGTGGTTCCAACAGGACGGTGCAACGGCACACACTGCACGTGACACAACCGATATGCTGAAGGATGCATTTCCTGGGCGCCTAATCTCCCGTTTTGGCGATTTGCACTGGCCAGCAAAGATCGCCTGATTTGACCGCTTCAGACTTCTTTTTGTGAGGCTTTTTGAAGTCGCGGGTTTATGTCAACAAGCCTCAGACTCTTGCAGGTCTTAAAGACAACATCCGTCAAGAATGTGAGGACCTATCGCCGGAAGCTTTGGCCAAAGTGATGGAAAATGCCATAAAAAGGGCTCAAATGACAATCAACTGTGGCGGCGGCCATTTACATGACATCATATTCTCGACTTCACAAAATAAAACTAATCCACAAGAAGAATCAAAGTTTTTAATTTTTTTTTTAATTACAGCCAAAAACATCGGAAGTTTACTCTTGCGCCACCTAGTATAAACCAGTGAAAGGTTTCCAAACCGCTGTTTCTAAATCATTCATTGAAATTCATCAAAAATACTTTAGTATTGTTTTTCTGTATTCAAACTTAGAAATTTTCTTCGAAGAAAATATGGACCAGTTTTATCTAATGCCTTCACATACTGCGTCATAAGTGGCAATTTGATGTGTAATGGAGGCAAAATGAAACCATTCATTTATAACATTTTGTTTTCCAACCGTCAGGTTTTCTCTCAGAGGCCAGTCTTTCTTGATCCAATGGTCATGTTTTGCTCTGCTGTTCCATAAACACACGAAACATGGAAATTTAGTGTACCCAATCCGAGTACTTAATTTTTTTTTTCAAATAAGATCTACGTTTGATACTCCAGTCTCTTTCCCTTCGGCCGTCTTACAAATATTCTACCATCACTGCATCTTAAATTGTATTTGGATACATCCAAAAGAGAACAGAATTCCATTGGCTACTTTAAATGTTCTTTTGCTCTTTTTCGCGGGGCGATAGCAACCAAGATCAGCCTCATTTGCCCTGTAGATAGTAGAGTATTGGGCTCTTGTCTTTTTCTCACATTAGCAAATTAACACTTAAACCTTGCTGTTGGATTATCTTAGAAAATCGTTACTCGTTCTGTTTCTGGTGAAGAAAAATATCTTGGTATTATTTGGGAAATTTCAAACTCCAAAATGTAATATTCATAAAGAAAGTTAAACAAAAATCTAATTAAACAATAGACATAAATAACTACAAAAGCCCACACAAAATCTTCAAAAAATTCCTAATTAACAATTGTGTTCATATAAGGCAAAAGTAAAAACTATAACTAATTAATTAATGCATAATTAAATCACATTAGATATTTTCTTCATCATCAAGTCGATTACAATCTAAACACTCTTCATATTTATTAACATGTTGAACATAAATCAATAAATATTACACATTAAATGTAACTTGTTTATGTGTTATTATTTAATAAAACCTAATAAATAATTTATTCATTCATTAATTTCAAAATACATAATTATTAAATAAAACAACACGTTCTTCGTTTGCACCGAAAATTTTGGTTGTCATATTTGTTGCTTGTTAGTGTGGTGCCACTTAAAAGTAGAATATTATAGACACTTATATAGAAACTTAATTTTTATTAGAAATAATTTTTGTGTTTAATTGATTTTATTATAGCAACAAATAAAAGGGAAATCATTATCAATAAATGGAATTTTTGTTGCTTTTTTTATTTCTATGGCTTTAGAGATGTTGTAATTTTTACAATTCATATTTGGAAATTCAATATTAACTTTCTTAAAAGAAATTAATTTCTAAACAATTGAGTAAAATGTAGAATTTTGTGCCAACAAAGCGTCATATGCGGGAAGTTTTGCTTTACTTCTTTAATTACAAAAAAGTACCACTGAAGCACACCGATTGCTCATCAAATGAGCAAATGAATGCGATCGGTTTCAACGTGGAAGAAATGGTTTGGACGATTCTGAAATGGTGATTTTGACACGGAAGACAAAGATCGCACAGGCCAGCCAAAAAAAAAGTTTGAAGACCAAGAATTGGAGGCATTACGCCATGATGAATTGTGTAAAACTCAACAAGAGCTTGCAAAATCATTGGGAGCTACTCAAGCAGCAATTTCAAAGCGTTTGCGTGCTTTTGGATGAATCCTAAAGCCAGTAAATTGGGTACAAAACGAATTGAAGCCGAGAGACCTTGAAAGACGATTTTGTATATCCGAAATGATGAAATCATTACTTGCGATGAAAAATAGATCAATTACGATAACCCGAAGCATTAGAGATTGTTGGCCGGGGCCAACCAGCCGAATCGACACCAAAGCCAAATATCCATGTCTCTAGGGAAATGCTCTATATTTGGTGGGAGATAAAGGGTCCTATCTGCCATGAGCTGCTGAAATCTGACCAGACCATTAAATGGAACCTTTACCGAACGCAATTGATACGTTTCAAGCGAGCATTAGCCGAAAAACTTCCTGAATATGCGGCCAGACATGAAAACAAAATATTCCACCATAACAACGTTCGGCCACATGCTGCTATACCTGTAAAAATGAAGTGGTTGGGAAGTTTTGCCTCACCCGCCTTATAGTGTAGACTCTAGACCTTGCCCCGTTCGACTGCCATTTGTATCGATCGATGCAGAACGCTCTCTCTGGGATACGCTTCACTTTGGAATGAAGTATCCGATATTGGATTGATTCGTTCTTGGTATCAAAAGATGAGCAGTTCTTTTGGCTCGGAATCCATACTGTTACGATTTTGCTGATATTGCTGATTTAAAAGTAGCATAATGCTTTCAAATAACAGTGCTGTAATAGCAAACTCTAACATATCTGTGGGCATTATTAAATAAAAGCTTTCAATTGATTTGATCGTAAGTTGGCAACGCTGTATTCGAATTCGAATATTCAGTTAAATAACATTGTAGAAAGTACACCACAGATGGCGTATGTATTAGTAAGATCTAGAATATTCGAATTTTGACAGTTAAAGAACAATCTAGAGTGCAGATGGCAGTGTTATAAATAGTGGCACAGGTTGTAGTCGTGAGTTAGTTTATCAGAGACGCTATTTGAATAAACATCAACTGAGTGCCTTAAAGTGTGCTGTATTTTTCAAGTGAATTCGAATACATTATAAAGTGTCTGTATTTCTGAGATTTTATAAACGTGTATAAAAAAACATTGAGTGACTATTTAATTCTGTTGTTGTACATTTTAAATAATTATTTGCAATCAAAAGTATCCGGTTTATTTAAAGGAAATAAACAAAAGTTTTAAAAAGGTTAAAACGTAACAATATGTTGCCAGAAAGATGGGAAAAGGTCATAGCTAACAATGCCAATACTTTCAGAAGAAGACAATAATAATTGTTTATTCTTTTTTAATTTTCCTAAAATCACTCTACATTTTAAATAATTCATCGTCCTCTTAATACACCTTTAATATAAAAAAGTTCAAAATCCCATAATAATGACATCACATTTTGAAACCATACAACTTGAATTACTATATCTTAATGGAAAAACTACTTTCTAAATAAAGACACTCAGTTTAAAGACAACAAAAAAACACCAACAATTCCTAATTTATTTCTTTATTTATTTATATAGACGTGTAGTGGGTACTAGACTGACTATCTTTGTTAGCTAAAAAATTAATACATTGGAGGAAATCTTCTAGTCTCACACTCATATAAAGAGCACTACTTCTTTCTTTATAAGGAAATACATACTTTTCAAATAGAAAATTGTATGCAAACTTTATTAAATGAAATTATTTAAGGAAACTTTAGAAATAAACGAACGAACGAACCAACAAGTAAATTCAATTCAGTCGAATTAAATTGTTTAAATAAAAGCAAATTGATTTAGATACAAAAATAAAAGAAGACAAATGCCGTCATTAGTACTTAAGGGAAGCTCATGTATGCATTTAGAATATTTTAAATAAAAAACAAGTGGGAACATATACAAGTTATGTATATGTAGTTTGGTAAACAGTCTGTGTGGTGGTCGAAACGTATTTGTCTTTGGCGGACTGGCCAGACCTATTGCATACAAGGAATGCAAACATGACCTGGTAGATACATTTAAACATGCAGTCAGCCAGTCACCAACCAAAACCAAATGTTTATGCTACGTGATGACCCATTTTAGGGCTTTTATGATTTGTAGTTGTTGCTGTTGCAACTTTTCTTGGCCATAGTCAACCAGCCAGCCAGCCACTCCATCTGTGAACACCAAACAAACAACCATTGATTTCATGCTGTCCATTTAAATGCAATTAACAACTTTTTAAGTGTATGGTCAAGTTTTTTT
Source organism: Calliphora vicina (assembly GCF_958450345.1). Classification (NCBI taxonomy): domain Eukaryota; kingdom Metazoa; phylum Arthropoda; class Insecta; order Diptera; family Calliphoridae; genus Calliphora; species Calliphora vicina. The sequence goes on along the minus strand of NC_088784.1, from coordinate 94,690,680 downwards.
TTATTCCCTGTGTTTTTCTGTTAACTTGGCTATAAAAGGTAAAAACTACAAATATGGTTAAAAAGCAGTGTAAAGCATTCATTTTTAAATTAATAAGTTTTTTTTTCAACTATTTAAATTTATTTACTTACAATAAATTCTTGTTGTTTTTTTTATTATTTATACATACAAGGTCATTTTAAATGTTTTACAACAAAAAAAAAAAAAGTACCACCAGCGTTACAAATTTACAAATGTACCATTAAAATCTCATTAAACCGAAATAAAATCTGTTTTCTGTAAAGCTTTTTATTGTTAAAATTTTTTGTTAACATCTTCACAAACTGTATGTCTTCAAAATGTATTATTTTTATATAAATACCATTAATTTAAGCTGTTACATTTATAAAGCCTTGTTTAAATAGCCATTAACACCAAATTATTACAGAAAAACATGAAATGCGATTTTGTGTATTTCACCTAAAAATTTTCTGTAAAAAATACTTGACATTGATCTACAAAATTACTTAGACAAATTAAAGTCTAATTAAAATAATAAACATGAGAAAACCTTGCTGAGGTTTTCATTGTCAATTAAAATTGCCTTTAAATTTCCGAAAAAAAAAAATAGTAGGCTGAAAACTACAGTTTCAGACAGAGATTGTACCGAATTTACTATTAAAAATGCGAGATTTTTTTAAAAATTTTTAGCTTTTATTTTGAAATATAAATTTAGAAATATTTACCACTGTTTCCAATCTTTCTGGCAACATATGGATTCCAAGCCAAAAAAAAATGCTCATATTTTGAGGCCAAGATCTACTCAAGCCAATATTGGATACTCTCTTCCAAAATGAAGTGTATCCCAGAGAGAGATTTCTACATCGATCGAAACAAAGCGGGTGAGGCAAAACTTCCCAACCACTTCATTCTAAATACTTGTTAAAAGGTATTGCAACATATGGCCGAGCGTTGTCATGATGGAATATTACGGTTTCATGTACCGCATATTCTGGTCGTTTTTCGGCCAATGCTCGCTTCAAACGAATCAGTTGTGATCGGTATAGGTTCCCTGTGATGGTCTGGTCAGATTACAGCAGCTCATAATATATAGGACTCTTTTGATCCCACCATCTACAGAGCACTATCTTAGTTCCACGGCTATTTGGCTGGTTGACCGGGCTTGGTTTACGTGGTAGTTCACTACGTGCGAACACTCAAGTAGAGCCGTAGGGACCCTATTTTGATAAAAACGGGGCCCGGCTTCACATTCGATCTCTTTAGCTTCGGGTTATCGTAATGGATCTATTTTTTTATCGCAAGTAATGATTCGGTGCGAAAACGACATTCTTTTATAGCGTTCCAGCATCATTTCGGACATGCAAAATAGTTTTTCAAGATCTCTCGGCTTCAATTCCTATGGTACTCAATTTCTCTGCTTTTGGATGAAACCTGCTGCTCGCAAATGTTTTGGAATTGCTTACAACAATCTACATAGAGTAATGCCTTCAATTCTTAGTCTTCAAACTATTTTGGCAGACAGGGGCGATTTTTGTCTTCCGAGTCAAAATCACCTGCTGCTCGTAAACGTTTTGAAATTGCTGCTTGAGTAGCTCCCAATGAATTTGCAAGCTCTTGCTGAGTTTGACAAGAATCTTCATGTAGAATTCAAACATTTTTGTCAGATCTAGGCTATTTTTGTCTTCCGTGTGAAAATTACCACTTCTGAACTGCACAACCACCTCTCGAACGTTGAAACCACTGGAAGACAGTCACCATAAGCTTCGTTGAGCAATCGGTGTGAATCAGCTTCGGCACATGACGCTTTGTTGCTACAAAATTCGACATTTTCTGATTACCAAAAATATTTCTCCATTTTGAGCCATTGTCGGTTCGAATTTCAATGTTGTTATATAAAGGGTCTTCAAATAGAGACTTCCGAAATTTGACAGTTGATAGCGGTCATATTATTGAAGCTACATATTTCGAATTGGCTGTTATTTATTCAGTTTTTTTTTGCGAAATCACCATGTACGGATATAGAGTTCAACAACACGTGTAAATTATAAAATTGCTTTATTCAAATGGGTCTTCTGAGAGAGGGCATCGTCATTGGATGAATTAACAAACTAAATTTTAGAATTTAGAACGATGCCAATCCACATGAGATCCAAGAGCGTCAATACATCGCGAAAAAGTTACTGTTAAGTGTGGTTTTTTGGCTAGTCGGCGTCATAGGTCCATATGTCTTTGAGAGCGACATATGGCAGGTCATCACCGTCAAAGTCTAGCGCTATAGGTCGATGAATTGGATGATGTAATTGATTCCTGTCAAAATTTGAACAAGCTGCATCATTTAGTTGGTGTTTGACAGCCATTGATAGCAGACTACCTCGTGATTTGATGATAAATTGGAAAAAAGTGAATATTGTCTGATCATCAAGCATTTTTTTGCGGAAAAAACCATCACTCAAATAAAGGCTAGACTTGATAAATACTGTGGGAACTCGGCGCCATTAATTTAAATGGTAAAAAAGTGATTTACTGAATTTCGTTGTGGCCATACAAGCACGGAAGATGCCGAACTTTCTAGACGTCCAATTGAGGTCTATACAGCCGCAACAATTGAAAAAAATCACGGTATTTTCTTATTTGCCGATCAGAGATTGAAGGTACGAGAGATTGTGTCATAGTCATCTCATTTTGAATGATCACTTAGGTATGAGAAAGTTTTCCCTGAGATGGCTGCCTCGTTAGCTTACAATTGGGTGCACAAAAGGGTGCAGACATGCGCAGTTTCCATGGAAAAAATCCATGAATTAGGCTACGAAATGCTCTCTCTTCCGCTTTTCGGATTTAGCTCCGAGTGACTATTTCTTGTTTACAAACCTGAAGAAAAGTCTCGGTGGAAAGATATTTGACTTTAACGATAAAATCAACTCACGAAAGATACCTATTTTGATGACCTCAACAAATCTCATTTTTTATACCCTTCACCTTCGTGAGAAGGGTATATATAAGTTTGTCATTCCGTTTGTAATTTCTACATTTTTCATTTCCGACCCTATAAAGTATATATATTCTGGATCCTTATAGATAACGGAGTCGATTAAGCCATGTCCGTCTGTCTGTCTGTCTGTTGAAATCAATTTTCTGAAGACCCCAGATATCTTCGGGATCCAAATCTTCAATAATTCTGTCAGATATGCTTTCGAGAAGCTATTTAAAATCAGCAAAATCCGTCCATAAATAACGGAGATATGAGCAAAAAACCGGGACAACCTCGATTTTTGACCTATTTTTGATCTATATATGGATTACTAAGTCATTAATATAGACAATATGGATATCTAATGATAGATATTTCAAAGTCCATTGCAACGATGTAGATAAGGCTATAGTAAGTTGGACCTACAATGGGTCAAAATCGGGAAAAATATTTTTTGACCCGAATTTTTTTTCATCAAAAAATTTTTTTTTTCATACATTTTTTAAACAAATTTGAAAAAAACTTTTTTAAAAAAAAAAAATCAAAAAAATTTTGAAAAACAATTAAAAAAAAATAAGATTCGGCACAGCTCTCTTACTTGTTTTTTTTTTTAAAAATTGAAGAAATGTTGTACAAAGTGCAAAGGAGAATATGTTGAAAAATAAAATAATTTGTTATCCAAAAACCTGTGTTTCATTCAAAAAGCCATGGACTTTTCGATCCAAGCAATAGTTTCCATTGGAATGTCAATGTATGTAAATAAAAAGCTAATTTTTGTAACCTTTTGACCTGTAGCGATCATGTGATTTAGGTGACTTTTAGTACTTGATCTATTTGACGAATAAATCATTCAATTCTTTTACATATAATTATATACCAATTATTTCGCACGCACTCCTTAATTATAAGGCTGATAAAAATATCGAACTTGCTGACATGTATTGAAAATTACTGAATATGAATATTGACATAATGATGATGCTGATTCTTTTGTATATACAACAATTTATCAGTTTTAAATATGTAATACAAAGCGAACTGCTTGAGTAAATAAATATTTTTATTGTACTACAATTCTAGTCATATTAAATGTTTCTTTATTTATGATAAAGTCAGGCAGTTTTCTTACTCATAAAATACATTTTCTTGTTTTCGAATATATACAATTTTTAATAAAATAAAATGGAAAATAAAAAAGTATTTATGATTTGTTATGCATTCATTGTTGCGTTTTTCCGTTCTGCCGCTAGTTTGTTCACGCATTTGTTAGATTGTTTTGCTGCCTGACCTAAAATTGATACAAGATTTTGTTTTCGCTTTGGGGCTGCATAGAAAATTATGAATGTGATAATTCTTTCAAAAACATACATACATAAGTACATAAATAAAAACAATGATTTTAGAATTGGCTGATATAAAAATAGTGACCGATTTTTAGTATTTTGTTTTATAAAGACTAATAAACATTATGATTTATTTGTTATTTTGTAATTAATTAGGGTTGTTTTTGTATATATGTTCAAAATGATTTGAATTAAATAGAGTTTTCCTTTGAAAATGTGTTGCCAACCGAATGATTGGGATGCACACATAGAATTTTTCGGTTCTATCAACAGAAAGTCAGTTGATAATAAAGAATTTCGGTTGAAGCAACCAAACATTTTGTTATCCCCTCTAAAATATTGTAGACACAACTGTAAAATTCGATCACTAAGGCAGAATCTTTCGATTGGCAACAAATTTGGATGATACTACAAATCAGTTTTCTCTGTGTAGTTGAGGATATATAGGAAGGGTGGATAAATCAGTTTTACTTTTATCTTCTGCAATATTATATTTAACATACAATAATTACTCTTAACTTATATTTGTTTACCCTTTTTCTACTTTCAGATCGAAAAACAACCAACCAAATATTGCAATTAAATCCCTCTATTCTTAAAATAATCGACTTTGAAAAACCCCCCCAAAAGAAAAAAACTTAATTACAAAAATGTCTCGTCAATTTATATATAGATTTTACTACAATCAAACGACTTAAGAAGTCTGTACACTTCTTAGAATAATTTAAGAAAAAAAAAACAAAAAAAATCGCCTCAAGAAATTTAACAGCCAAGTGTTTCATTTGGTCAATTTGTAAAACTAAAATTTTACATATTGTTTTTATTTAAAATTTTTCGTTTTTTACACAATAAGAAAAAAAAGAAACCTAAACTCTTTACAATAAATCTTTGAAAATCATAGACTGTTATATTTGAAAAAAAAAAAATTTAATGTCAATTAATACTTACTAAACTAATAATAATCAACAAAACGATTTACAACAGAAAACAACAGAAAAATCGAAAAAAAAAAAATAAATTAAAATGGAGATGAGTATGGAACGTGATAGCTCCGCTTTGGGGAGTCTATTCCAGCAGATAATCAATGATATGAAGGTAAGTGGAAAAATACTAAATTATATATATATATTGTCCGTCTGTTGAAATCACCTTTCCAAAGCCCTCAAATAAGTTACAACCACGATTGATACCTCTATGTTTAGGCTATAGTCCATATTCGGTGGCTATTTAAAATCGGGAAAATCGGCCCACAAATAGCTGAGATATAAGCAAAAAACCTTGACTACCCGGATTTGTTTAACCGATTTTTAACTTATGTATTTCTCAATTAACTAGTCATGTACATAGACAATATGGATATCAAATGAAAGGCATTTTGAAGACCTTCCCAACGACTTATATAAGGTCTCAGAAATTTGGACCCACAATGGGTCAAAATCGGAAAAAATATTTTTTAACCGGATTTTTTTTTTTCACCAAACTAAATTTTTACATCAATTTCGTCAATAGTCGGTCCAGCCGAATATTTCACTACTACTTATTCCAAACAAAACTTTTTGAAAAAAAGTGAAAAGTTTTGAAAATTTATTTTTTTCTTTAGCAATTTTTTAAAACATTTGTCATTTCATTTTATTTATAATCAGAGCTTTAGCATATATTTGCTTTATATAAATTTAACATTTGATTAATATTTGTATTTCCCCATCAATAAGTTTCTTTTGTTTTTAAATCATAACTGTGACTTTATGTAGCAAATACTAACAATATTTAATTAATAATTTTGTAAACAAAATTTTCAAACAAACAAAACCCACGCTCAAGTTAAATTTCAAAAGTCATTGACATGAGTTTAATTCAACAACTAAAACAAATCATTAAGTTCTACACCCTCACTTGAAATTTATTAATCTAGAAATACAAAACAATAATATGAACTACGAGGGTAAGCATGAAAATATATAGCAAATATTTAATTTTTATTTTCTAACTTTTGGTTAGACCAATCAAATAAAGAAAATTAGCATAGGCCTTTCTAACAGACCCCTATGTAAACCACAAGGCGACAGTAAAGTTACAATTGACCCGGCCATAGATATCTTGGGACCAATCATAAGTATAGATATAACGAAAAGTTACAGAAACAAATTAAAGGTTGGGCAATATAGTCCCCATACAAATGTCCCCCCGGAATACTGTTTGAACAGTTATAAGTATGCAGCAATGGATGTTAGAAACCGAAGAGGTGCTGACATCGGTAGTGATAATTAGTTCATCACGGTCGAAATCAAGAGCAAACTCAAATGGCAAAGAAGAACAACCAGGCTCTACCTACAACAACTCCAGAATAACGATACTAAGAACACGTTAGCGTCGGCAATTCGTGAACAGGTAACAATAAACCCACACCACGCATGGGAAGATATCACAGCAACATATAACCGAGTTGCAGAAGAAACATTGGGTATAGTGCAACCACAAAGAAAAGCTTGGATATCAGAAGACACTTGGAACCTGGTTTCTCAAAGAAAGGTACTCAAGCTGCAGTCAAACAACAACAACACTTTGAGACAACAGTATCAAGTACTGGCAAGACAAGTAAATAGAGCTGCAAGAAGAGACAAAAGAAAGTTCCTAGAACGGCTTGCAATGTTGGCAGAAGAAACGGCTAAACAGAAATATATGAGAAAACTACATCAGACGATAAACTGTCTCACCTATCGAAAGTGTAACAGAAGCCAACCAGTCGCTAATCGCACTGTTGCACTATTACCAAACAATGATGCACTGACACAAAGATGGAAAGAACATTTCGAAGAAATTATTAACGTCGCCACAGATTCAACTACTGAGGGCAACGAAAATGAAAACAACAGCCCTGCAGAAAATATCCAAAGAATATCAAGCAGTATAATTTTGATAAAGGAGGGGCCGCGGGCGAAGATGGTTGACATCGAAACCACAGCTGAACTTCTAGGACCGCACATCACATCAGTCTGGGAGGAGGAAAGTCTATCTCCAACTTGGAAGAATGGCATGATGTTAAGTTACCGAAAAGTGGCGACTTGAAATATTGCAACAACTGGAGAGGAATTATTCTGCTTAACACCATATACAAGATACTAGCAGTCATAATAGAGGGAATGCTTCAAAATAAAATGGAGAACAATCAACAAGATGAACAGGCTGCTGCTTAGACCAGACCAATACTTAACGCATTATAATAGAACAATCCCTAGAATGGCGTACTTCCCTTTACCTACTGTTCGTAGATCTCAAGAAATCCTTCGATACCATCCGACGGACTGCCATATGGACAATACTTTCACATAGTAACATTTTAGTGTTTTCTCCTATTCAGAACATCTTGAAAAAAGTTTCAAGGGTTTTTGATTTTTCAGTTATGGTTGTCATTTTGGTGGAATTGCCCATATGGAAAGCATTGAGAAGAAAATGAGTACCCCAGAAAATAACTCGAATCATCAGAGCTATGTACGAGGATGCAGGACTATCAGTTCTTCACAACGGGAATATAACTTAACCATTTCACACAAACGCTGCCCCTTATCACACCTGCTATTCACTAGACTGCTGGATGAAAAAAAAAAAATGAGCGAAGTCTATTCAGAGAGAAGAAGAATAACATGGAGCCCCTCGCGTCAACTCGAGGATTTGAATTATGCGGATGATGTCTGTTTACTCTCGCACAAGATCACCGACATACAGTGGGGCAGAATCGAAATTTTTTGGAAATAAAAAGTGCAATATTTTTGAAGGACGGAGTTTTAAAGTGGAATATTTTTTAATCTAATTGAGATATTGACTTGAATTTTTTTTTGTAAGACCAAAAATTAACTTATCTAAACAAAAAAATATAGCTCGGAATAAATCCTATTAAAATTTTGATATAAATTTTAGTTTTAAAAACTCAATGAATATGTAATAAAATCTTTATTTATTAACGAAACTCAATGAAATTTTCAGCGTTTTTTAAGTTTCTCATTCTAAATAACAAGGTATAAAAAAACTTTTCAAAAGGTCAAAGGGAATCCCGCAATTCCTAAAAATTGGAGCGAAAATCCCAAAAATGGTATATTTTACAATTTTGTCTATAGGGTCCACATTTCCTTCGGGGCTGGGAAAATACTTTTGGGATAAATAGGAAACACATCAGGGTTTCCAAAACTTCTTTCCGTTTTCTGATCCCAGCATGTGGCGCAAAGTTGAAATTTTGATAAAAAATAGGTCAATTTCCAAAGGGCGTAGGACATGTTTTTTATACCAAAATGTTCTCCGTAAAGAAACTTTATAGAAAAACATAAAATTGTTATATGTTCTTAAAGAAAGTTGTTTTTTAATAAAAAAAGAGTTAAGTCACCTTTTTGTCTAAAAAACAGCAAAAATATACTATTTTTTGAATTTTTAAATTGAAAATCTGTTATTTTTGGATTCGTAATTGACATTGCTCTGAAATCTTTTGTAATTTAGTTGTCTAACTAACAAATAAAATTCGAGTCCATTCGGGTCCAAAAGTGCGCCCTATATTTTTAAAAAAGCGGACCAAGGTATGGCAAAATTTTAAAATTTCAATTTTGAAATGCCTATAACTAGAAAATTATAAGAGATAAATAGCACACGCAAGCATGTTTTTTCAAGATCTAGCCTTCCAAAAATATAAAATTCTTTGAAATCGGATGGGAAACAAAAAAATGGCACTTGTTTAAAAATTTTACATGTCGAAGGTACCCTACTTTGAGCCCCTGGATTATTTTTAGGCCCCATTTTAATAACTTAAACTCGAATACTCCTTGGCTACGCCCACATCATTTTCGCGATAGGACCAGACGTTTAGAAATGCCAGATTTAGATTCTGCCCCACTGTGCGTCTGTAACCATCTGGTTTAAAAGTTATAAACAGTTTTATTGCTGTTCGAAATTTTTTTTAAAAAATACATGAGACTTTATGCTGGCGCATCGACGATATGATTGTATTTTGAAATTTAAGATATGTTTTTGTCTTTCCTAGTAAAAGGGCAAAAACCAAAGCAAACACAGAATAAATATAATAAAAATAATTTTATACTTGACTTAAATTTCATTAATATTTTTTTTGCTTTAGTTTAATGCTGTATAAAGAAACACCTGTTTAAGATTTTTTTGTTTTTACTTCATATTGTTGTTGATGGGTTTTTTTTTCAACTCAAAACATTCCAACATAAGATTACGCATGCGTATTATTTTTATAACACACACCCGGTATTTAAAATCTGTTCAAATATGGTCTGTAATGAATCTTTGTCAGCAGCAGCAGAAGTGGAGAAAATGAAAAAATAAAGCAAATTAAAAAAATATCAAATTACTTTATAATAAAAAAGATGAAAAATAATTTCAAATTTTATTATTTTGTTTATCCAAAAAAAAAAACACTTTGTTCTGCTTTTAAATTCAAACTCACACTCACGTTTATTCAGAGTATGTCAAGAACTTACTCTATATAAATATAAAGTTGACTGTAACAAAAAACAGACTCAATGCAAATTGGCCATATGAAAATTGTCTACTCGTGGAAAAAAAAACTAAAAATTATTCATTTAAACAATCACACAAGGTCAGAAATTATAAACCTACATACGAATATGGTAAAAATAATCTGTAGACGACAAACCAGCATAATTGTTTTAAATACATACTGTTTTTTTTTTATTATTATTATTTTAATTTTGTTGAAAATTAAAACAGTTTTTTCACAATTCTTATTACCATTTAAACAATTTCAAAACAACATCTAAGAATTATACTGGTTCTACCTAAAGTATTTAAATGAAAACATCCGTTATAATTTTGAAAATGTAAATGAAAACTCTGAACTCTTTCTCTTTCTTTGGTGGATTTTGTATTTTGACCCCTACCTTAAATCAATTTATTTCTATTTGTTTATATTGTTATCTTAATAACCCTTGAGTGAGTAGATATATGTATTTTAAAAATACATTAAAATCAAAAAAAGATTCTCAATCTTATTGTGGTTGGTGTCTTTAACAACCCAATTGTTTTTGCACGCCAACATTAAATGAAAAGTTTTCTCTATCATTAATTATGCTTTTTTTTCTTCTCTTGTTTTTCTTGCTGTTGTTGTTTGATGTCTGTCTGTTAATTTGTTCTCGTTTTATATTATTTTGCTTACGTTTTCAAATTTGTCGGTTTTGTTATTTATGTGGGGTAATGTTTGTATTAAAATACACTGAAAAAAAAAATTCGAAATATCTTCTATATATATAAAAAAATGAAATGGTCCATGTATGTAATGTCATCACGTGAGAACGTGATGGCTAAAACCGGCTTTTTTGAGTCCAGTCAACTGTACTAAAAAAGCCCCTAAAGTATGCAGTACAAATTTAGATATTTTATTTGCAAATAAATAAGAACAGGCAGGGTTGGAGAAACTTGACGAACTAATATTAGTAAATGCTACCGGGCGAAGCCGGGGCGGTCAACTAGTTTTTAATAAATTCTGTGATTGCACTTTGAACACAAAATATATAGTACAGACTATGAGGAACATTGGAGTTCTAGATTCATTAATTTACAAAAAGTTTTATTCATTTCCTTTCAGTAAATATTTGCATTAATGGATACGACTCATCCAGTTACTTTTCTTCGATGTCCCCAATCAGAATTAAAACAAGTAAGAGAGCTATATTCGGCTGTGCCGAAATTTATATACCTTTCACCAAATTATACATTAAAATACAAATTTTAAATATTTTTAAATAAACAAAACTTAAAAAATTTTAAATTTTTTTCTGAATTGTTTTTTTTTCCAAATTTTTGTTTAATTTATTAATTTTTTTTTTAAATTTATTAGTGAAACAAATTTGTTTGGTGACAAATTCGGGTTAAAAAATATTTTTTTCCGATTTTGACCTATTGTAGGTCCAATTTACTATAGCCATATATACATCGGTGCAATGTCTATCATTAGATATCCATATTGTCTATATTAATGACTTTGTAATCCAGATATTGATAAAAAATAGGCCAAAAATCGAGGTTTGCCGGTTTTTCCTTATATCTCAGCCATTTGTAGGCCGATTATTTCGATTTTAAATAGGAACTGAGACGGGGGAATTCCCGATATAGTGATTAATACATCAATATTTGTAAGTTATTTGGGAGCTGTGGAAAGTTGATTTCAACATACAGACGGACATGGCTATATCGACTTCGCTATCTATAACCATCCAGAATATATATACTTTGTGGGCCCGCAAATGAAAAAAATGTAGAAATTACCCACCCTTGCCACTCATGGTGAATGGTCGCATATTCTGGGCGTTTTTCGGTCAATGATCGCTTCAAACGAATCACTTGCGTTCGGTACAGGTTCCCTGTGATGGTCTGTTCAAATTTTAGCAGCTCATAATATATAGGCCCTTTGGGTTCCACCAAATACTGAGCATTACCTTAACGCCGTGGATATTAGGCTTTGGTGTCGATTCGGCTGGTTGGCCGGGCTTCACTAACGATCTCTTACGCTTTGGGTTATTGTAGTGGATCAATCGCAAGTAATGTTTCGGTGCAAAAATGTTTTGCTTTTATAGCGTTCAAGCATAAATTCGAACATGCAAAATCTTCTTTCAAGGTCTCTCGGCACCCAATTTCCCTGCTTTTGGATGAATTCTGCAGCTCGCAAAACGTTTTATATAGCGTTTTTATATAGCTGCTTGAGTAGCTCCCAATGATTTTACAAGCTCTGGTTGAGTTTGACAACAATCTTCATGGAGTAATGCCTCCAATTCTTGGTCTTCAAACTTTTTTGGCTGGCCTGGGCGATCTCTGTCTTCCATGTCAAAATCACCACTTCTGAACCGCACAAGTCATCTCTCCCACGTTTGGATGGAAGAAATAGATGGAACATATGGTTTGGTAACCAATCGGTGTACTTCAGCGGCACTTTTTTACCCATCACCTTCGTAAGAAGGGTATATATAAGTTTGTCATTCCGTTTGTAATTTCTACAATATAATTTTCCGACCCTATAAAGTATATGTATTCTGGATCCTTATAGATATCGGAGTCGATTAAGCCATGTCCGTCTGCCTGTCCGGCTGTTTGTTTGTTGAAATCAACTTTCCGTTGCCCCCAAATAACTTACATACATGATTCATACATCAATATCTCCGGAATTCTTCCGGCTCGGTTGTTATTAAAAATCGAGAAAATCGGTTCACAAATGGCTGATATACATATAAGGAAAAAACCAGGACAACGTCGATTTTTGACCTATATCTGGATTACTAAGTCATTAATATAGACAATATGGATATCTAATGATAGATATTTCAAAGACCTTTGCAACGACTTGTAAAAGACCATACATAGTAAGTTGGACCCACAATGGGTCAAAATCGGAAAACATATTTTTTAACCCGAATTTTTTTTTTCATCAAAAGATTTTTTTCGCTAAAAATTAAAAAAAAAAAATTGAAAAAACAAAAAAATTTTTTCCACAAAATTAAAAAAAAACTTTGGAAAACAAAAATGTTGTTTACCTAAAAATCTTTAAAATTTGTATTTTGAAGTATAATTTGGTGAAGGGTATATAAGATTCGGCACAGTCGAATATAGCACTCTTACTTGTCTCAAAAGAAGTAAAGCAAAACTTCCCGCATATGACGCTTCGATGGTATAAAATTCGACATTTTCGAAGCAAAAAAGCAATGGTCAATAACTAAGTCAGAATAAATGACAGATATGTACCCTTCTAAATGACATTTAAGCGGGAAAATCTTCCAGAGAATTTTTTTTTTTTTTAGAAATTTTTGTCGGGAATTTCTTAATGATATTCAAATTTGTTGATAGTCGAATGATTCTATTATATCCATAGATTTTTTCGGTTCTAGCAGAGGATAGCCAGTTGTTAAAAAAGCTCTACGGTTGAAATAACCGATTTTTTATCATTCAACTACAATTTTTCAGTCACATGAGAAAAATTTGGTAATTACGAATTAATCACATTAAAATTTACAACTTCTAAGAATATAAATATTTGGAGAAAATAATAACAATAATTGTTTATGATTTAAATTTGTTTATATACAATTGGGATATTCACACGGTCTACTATTTGGTCATATTGTCATAATGTCCTAATATATACATAGTTTAAACAAATTTTTGTTGTGTTTCAAACTAAAAAGTTCTAAACTAATAAAACTATTTGAACTATGTTTATTGTTTTGTCATAAAATATTTTTTTGTTTATTATAATATATTACGACATTATGACAATATGACTAATAGCAGAACGTGTGAATACCCCAAATGTGATTTTCAAAATTTCTCTTTCAAATCTAACTACGCAATAATAGTCGGAAATTCTTAAGTTTTTTAATAAAACAATGGAATCTATTGATTTTTTTTTAAACTTGGACAAGACCGGTCAAATTCCAGTATTATATTAATAAACCCTTAAAACAGTTGGACCTATAATAAACTCTTGGGAAGGGACATAGTTGCTGGTAAAAGGCTATTAAGACTACTTTTTCGATAAAACTTTACTGATTTTCGGTTTAATTTTGATTTTATAATATACTCTGGGGAAGGGACATAGTCCGGGTCATTAGAAACCCTATTACTGTTAGTTCTATTTATAAAACAAAATATCCAAAATGTACATTCTGGGATGAAAAGTACTTTCAATATTATTGAAAATCTATCGAAATATTTTCAAATATTCCCTGGAAAATTTACTGTCCTCAAACCCTCTCTTCTTCCTAGAAGCTTTGAAAAACTTTGGGAAGAGCAATCCCCAAGTTTTTGTTTCCATCTTTTTTACCACAGAGCTGTCTTGTATCTTTGGAATATGTTTGTTAATGTGGCGAAGCTTCTAATAGAGGATTTGACGACATAGACGCTACGGCTATCGGTCGGCTAACTACTTTTTTATTATAAAGCAAATGCAACGGATGCAATACAAGGAGATGAATTCGTTGGCTCTATAAGTTAGGACTAGCTACTGAGTACAATCTGACGAGATAACTGCTTCGGCTGTCGGTCGGCATCGAAAATCACAAATATCCAAAAGGAGGGTCTAATAACACATATTTTGGTTATTGACAAAGTTCTTAAAAATTAGCTTTTGGAGTAAGTGCTCTTAGCGTACGTACGATTACATTAGGCAAGTTTTCCTGTCACAAGTCTGAATTCGCAGAAGAATTTTCTATCAGTGTGCTACATTTTAATAGCTATCTATTGACTTACACGATATCTGGGTGTATGTATATCTGTCTGTCTGTCTGCCTGGCTGCGTGTTAGTTAGTATATAGTTTTCCTGTGGTTAATGGGGTAATATTGGTTGGATGTGTTGTGTTGTGTGGTGGTTGAATGGCTTGTTTGGCTGTTAATGTATCTGTTTATTCATTTGGCAATTTGTTTTGAAACGCAACCTCCTCACACTCTTAGTTGTGTACGAACGAGTTGTGTACGAACCAATTAATTGTTTCACTCTGACATTTATCTTCACATTGTATAAAATGTAGTGTATTTTTTTTTCTGTTCCTTTTTTTTTGCACTAGCTAGTATCTCAAATACGCCGGTCAAACTAACAAAAAAAATCCAACTGTATCTTTGTATTTAAGAGTACGTAATAAGTTTGTATAGAATGTATCTATGTACGAGTATTATTACACTTTTAAAACACTTTTAGTTTATAATTATTCTGTTATGATACTTTATCATTTCAATAGTTTTTTTTTTGCTTTTTCATTTTTATTATTATTATTTCGTTGGTTGTTTATGGTTAATTAACCTTCAAATTAGGTGTGAGTGAGGAGAATGAATGAAGTGAATGAAGTGATTCTGTATGCGTGTTTGCATGAATGGGGGTTTCATATAATTTAGCAAAATCATTAGTTTTATTAAGGCTTTTGGGAATTGTTATAATAATAACTTGAAAAAGGTTTAAAGTGATGGGTATGAGTTATAATATTGTAGAATAAAAGTTTTGAATTTTATTTGTAGTGACTTTTGCTAAACTTTTAATAGGATTAAAAAGGTTGAGGTGAAGTTTCAAAGCAATTTTCATATAATGAATATGTTTATGAATAAAGTTAGTAGAGTGCGATCAAAAACGAGGTTTTTTCAAGCTGAAACCGAACCTTACAATAAATCATTATTCGAACAAATTGAATCAGAAAATGTAACACTTAAAAATTCGGGATTTACAATAGATGGCATATCTTTTGAACCCGGTTTTGGTTTTTAATAACTTAAATATCATTTTGAAGAGTATATATTTGTCATTTATTCTCACTTAGTTATTGAACATTATAGTGTAAACAACGAAATTTTTTTTTTATTCAAAAATGTCGAATTTTGTGCCATCAAAGCGTGAGAAGTTTCGCTTTATTTCTTTAATTTGAAAAAAGTGGGGCTAAAGCATACATATTACTCACCAAAGCTTATGGTGAATGTGTTTCATCGGTTTCAAAGTGCGAGAATTTTTGTGCAGTTTAGAAGTGGTGATTTTGATACGAAAGGCAAAGATTGCCCAGGCCAGGCAAAAAAGTTTGAAGACCAAGAATTGGAGGCATTACTCTATGAAGATAGTTGTGAAACTCAACAAGAGCTTGTGAAATTATTGGGAGCTACTCAAGCAGCAATTTCAAAACGTTTGCGAGCAGCAGGTTTCATTCAAAAGCAAGAAACTTCATACGAATTGAAGCCGAGAGACCTTGAAAGACGATTTTGCATGTCCGAAATGATGCTTGAACGATTTAAAAGAAAATCATTTTGGCACCGAATCGTTACTTGGATCTTTTACAGTAACCCGAAGCGTAAGAGATCGTATGTGAAGCCCGACCAACCAGCCGAATCCACACAAAAGCCAAATATCCATGGCGCTAAGGTAATTATCTGTATTTGGTGGGAGCAAAAGGGTTCTATCTATTATGATCTGCTGAAATCTTGTCAGACCATCACAGAGAACCTGTACCGAACCCAACTGATTCGTTTGAAGCGAGAATTGGCCGAAAAACGCCCTGAAAATGCGGCCAGACATGAAACCGTAATATTCCATCATGACAACGATCGGCCACATGTTGCAATAGCTGTTAAAAATATTTAGAATGAAGTGGTTGGGAAGTTTTGCCTCACCCGCATTATAGTCCAAACAGTGCCCCGTCCAACTACTATTTGATTCGATCGATACAGAACGCTATCTCTGGGATACGCTTCACTTTGGAATAGAGTATACGAAATTGACTTGATTCGTTCTTGGCCTCAAATGATGAGCAGTTCTTTTGGCGTGGTATCCATATGTTGCCAGAAAGATGGGAAAAGGTCATAGCTAACAATGGCCAATGCTTTGAATAAATTTATGTTTCAAAATAAAAGCTAAACATTTGAAAAGATTTCGCATTTTTAAGTCATCCGCTCAATAATTATCTTAATTTTAGACCATGTTTCAGCAGCAACCACTTTACACTATAAAGTTTACAGTGTGGACTTCATTAATTGATCATTTTATACACTTCACCATGAGTGGCAAGTTTGTCATTCCGTTTGTAATTTCTACAATTTTCATTTGCGACGCAACAAAGTCTATATACTCTCGTTCGTTATAGATAGCGAAGTCTATATAGCCATGTCCGTCTGTCCGTATGTATGTTGAAATCAACTTTCCGTAGGCCCCAAATAACTTACATACATGATTCATACATCTTCCGGCCCGGTTGATTTTTAAAATCGACACAATTGTTCCACAAATGGCTGAGATATAAGGAAAAAAATCAGGACAACCTCGATTTTTGACCTATTTTTATACCCTTCACCTTCGTGAGAAGGGTATATACAAGTTTGTCATTCCATTTGTAATTTCTACATTTTTCATTTCCGACCCTATAAAGTATATATATTCTGGATCCTTATAATTAGCGGAGTCGATTAAGCCATGTCCGTCTGTCTGTTGAAATCAATTTTCTGAAGACCCCAGATATCTTCGGGATCCAAATCTTCAATAATTCTGTCAGACATGCTTTCTAGAATTTTGCTATTTAAAATCAGCAAAACCGGTCCACAAATGGCTGAGATATGAGGAAAAAACCAAGACAACATCGATTTTTGACCTATATCTGGATTACTAAGACATTAATATAGACTATATGGATATCTAATGATAGATATTTCAAAGACATTTGCAACGACGTATATAAGACCATAATAAGATGGACCTACAATGGGTCAAAATCGGAAAAACAAATTTTGAACCCGAATTTTTTTTTCAAAAAAATTTAAAATTTACAAAAAAAAAATTTTAAAATTTTAAAAAAAAAAAAATTTAAATAACAATCGAAAAATTTTTTTTCCAAAAAATCAAAAAAAAAACAACTGGAAAAAAAATTAAATTTTGCTTACCTAAAAATATTTAAAATTTTGATGTATAATTTGGTGAAGGGTATATAAGATTCGGCACAGCCGAATATAGCAATCTTACTTGTTTTATCTATATCTGGATTAATAAGTCATTAATATAGACTATATGGATATCTAATGATACATATTTCAAAGGCCTTTGCAACGGCGTAAATAATCCAAAAAATTACCTACAATTGGCCAAAATCGGAAAAAATATATTTTACCCCGAATTTTTTTTCAAAAAAAAATTTTTTTTTTTATAAAACTTTTTTTCACCAAAAAATTTCTTATAAAATTTTTGCCGCTAATAAATTTAAAAAAAAAATTTTTAAAAATTTTAAAAAAAAAAATTCAAATTTTTTTTACCTAAAAATATTTAAAAATTTTTATTTTAAGTATAATTGGTGAATGGTATATAAGATTCAGCGCAGCCGAACATAAAATATTTCTGTTTTTGAGGGAATAATTTTTCTGGATAATTTTTAAATATCCTTTAGTTTTCTAAGACATTTTACAATAAAATAAAGACCTTGGATTTTATTCATTACATACAAAAGATTTTTCGGTTTCAGTATTTGGCCAAATTTTCGATAATAAATATTTATTTTTAAAACATTTTCTTCCACCTGATTAAGTTTAAATATTATGGAACAATTAAATATTTATAATTGTAATTTTTAACTCACAACAAAATTTATATATGTATCTTGAACTCATCATTCAACACTATTTAAAAATGTTTAAATGTTAACAGAAGGCACCAAAAAACAAAAAAAAAGAGCTATAAAACATTTCCTTTACGGCGGCGAAATGTTAAACAACTAAACAATTCGAGGCGACCGCATTACCTGCATTTGTTAAATGCCAAAAACACAAATGCAAAGATTCACCAATAGATTACACGAAACGAAATAAATTTACACAAATAAAATGCATTGCATACAGAAACAGAAATTTAAAACAAAATTTAGTTTCAACTTACTAAAATACTACCCGAAATTTAGAGAATATGTATCTCACAGATTAGAGTGAGTGTTGACTTCATCTTCGTTTACTATCGACACATCTTCACCTTTCCTGGTGGCAACAGCTCACCCACCTCTCTTCCTGTTCCCCTAAATGAACAATTTATTTTATTTGTGTGCTACTTCTGAAATGAAAAACTTAAATGTAGAAAATAAATTTTTGAAAGAAAAACGATACATATCGCATAGTATTTTCAAATCACATAAATTATCTGGGGGAGGGGGGGAAAACAAAACAAATTCACTGGTAGTCACTCAGTCTCTCACTCAAAGGCAGACACACACACGTCCTCACTTTTAAAAAAGCTTAAAAATACACTTTATTTATGATAAAAAAACGAGGCAACAACAATAATTTGTCTAAAATGCCGCCAACATCTTACGGCGACAACATCAATGCTGGCGGTAAATGAATGACAGCACTGTTGCGACGAAGAAGGTGGTGGTGCTGTTTTGTACCGGGGTGGTATTGCTGCTCCTTTCAACACCAACAGCAATACAGCTTGTAATGACAGCAACAACAACAACAGCATCAGCAACCATAAACTTACTGCTTACTACTACTACCTGCAAAAAGCATAAAATGTCAACAACATAAAATAAACGATTGGATTGGATTTTGTTGTATACAGTGGTACATATACACAGATAAAACAGATTCGTGATAGCAGCCGAATTTGTTGTCAATCGAATGATTCGGTTGCACACATAGAATTTTTCAGTTCTATCAACAGAAAGTTAGTTGATAAGGAAGAATTTCAGTTGAAGCAACCAAACTTTTGTTACCCTTTCTAAAATTTTGTAGCCACAATTGTAAAATTCGGTCACTAAGGTACAATCATTCGATTAGCAACAAATTCGGTTGCTATCACGAATCTGTTTTCTCTGTGTAGGATAAAGAAAAAACTTTAATAAATTCATT
Organism: Calliphora vicina; assembly: GCF_958450345.1. NCBI lineage: Eukaryota > Metazoa > Arthropoda > Insecta > Diptera > Calliphoridae > Calliphora > Calliphora vicina. The sequence goes on along the minus strand of NC_088784.1, from coordinate 94,671,009 downwards.
TCCCCAATTTATGTGAAAGAATGAAAAATCCTTATATGAACTTCAATCGATTTTCTGGTCTTTGCACAGTTAACTGATGTCTCAATCTTGATCATTGACAATAATCATTTTCGAACCACTTTGTCTATGCACAACTCTGATCACTTTTAGTTCACTGCAAAATCAACAAACAGCCATTTGGAGATTTAGATTTGATTTTATTCCAACAACTTCAAATTGTATTTTGCTTCGATGTGGTGAAGACAAGATGATTCTGACTGGCTTGATCCAAAACATCTTCGATTTTCAAGCTGGACATTATTTTTACGGATCTTATTTAACTCGTTGTCAATTTCTATCGCCTTACAAGAGTTGGTCGACAGATTCTACGACTCCCTTGATAATTCGGGGTGTATATCCAGTCCAGTTCCATTTTCATCTAAGTATTTATGTTGTTTGAGATGGTTTGTGACCAGTCATTTATTTACGAAGACTTTCGAAGTTTTCCTAGTTCCACAACTGAATAACGATGTTGAGCTTACATTGAAATGGAAAAATATTGTTGTATGTATGAAATAAAAATACGGGATTTTGAAACATTTGTACAATATAAATTTATTTATTGTTACTTATGACCTTTTCCAATCTGGCAGCATATTGATTCCGCGCCATCTATTTCGGATACTCTGTTCTGAAGTGAACAGTATCCCAGAGAGAGCGTGTTGCATTGATGGAAACACGATCGTGCATCGGACCGGGACGGTCTAGACTATAAATACAACTTCTTTCTAAATACTTTTGAACAGGTATTGCAACATGTCGCCGAATGTTTTCATGATGGAATATTACGGATTCATGTCTGGCCGCATTTTCTGCTTCAAACGAATCAGTTGTATTCGGTACAGGTACCCTGAGATGATCTGGTCAGATTTCAGAAGCTCATAATTGAAAGGACCCTTTTGCTCCCACCAAATACAGGGAAATACCTTAGCGCCATGGATATTTGGATTTGATGCCGATTCGGCTGGTTGACTGGGCTTCACATACGATCTCTTACGCCGAAAGTTTTCATCGCAAGTAATGATTCGGTGCAAAAATGATTTTCTTTTATATCGTTCAAGCATCAAGGTCTCTCAGCTTCAATTCGTATGGTACAAAATTTCCGCAACCGTTTTTAAATTGCTGCTTGAGTAGCTCCCAATAATTTAGCAAGCTCTTGTTGAGTTTTACAAGAATCTTCATGGTGTAATGCCTCCAATTCTGGCCTGGTCGATCTTTGTCTTTCGTGTCAAAATCACCACTTCCGAACCGCACTAAAAATTGATTTTTATATGAAAATCTCATGAAATCTTCAATTGTCGATATCTTCGTAAATAAACGTTAAATAGAGAAAAGGAATTTTATATGCAAAAAATCTTAAATCGTCGATATCTTGGCAAATAATCGTTTAATAGAAAAAGGAGCTTGATCCGTGATCACTCATATTTCTAACCAAAAATCGAATTTTATAAGAAAATCTCAAAAATCTTAAATCGTCGATATCTTCTTAAATAAGCTTTTAATAAAGAAAAGGAGCTTGATCCCTGATCACTCATATTTCTGACCAAAAATCAAAATTTGTATGAAAATCTTAAGAAAAACTTACATTTTCGATATCTTTGTAAAGAAGCGTTTGATAGAGAAAATGAATTCAATCCGTGATCACTCATAAGTCTAACCAAAAATCTAATTTTATATGAAAATCTCAAAAAATCTTAAATCTTCGATATCTTTGTAAATAAGCGTTCAATAGAGGAAATGAGCTTGATCCGTGATCACTCAAATGTCTAATCAAAAATCGATTTTTATATGAAAATCTCAAAAAATCTTAAATCTTCGATATCTTTGTAAATAAGCGTTTAATAAAGAAAAGGAGCTTGATCCGTGATCACTCATATTTCTGAACAAAAATCAAAATTTGTATGAAAATCTTAAAAAAATCTTACATTGTCTATATCTTTGTAAAGAAGCGTTTAATAAAGAAAAGGAGTTTGATCCGCGATCACTCAAATGTCTAACCTAAAACCGATTTTTATATGAAAATCTTAGATCGTCTATATCTTTGTAAATAAGTGTTTAATAGAGAATAAGAATTCGATCCGTGATCACTCATATGTCTAACCAAAAATAGAATTTTATACGAAAATCTCCAAAAATCTTAAATTTTCAATATTTTTGTAAATAAGCGTTTAATAAAGGAAATGAGTTTGAACCGTGATCACTCATATTTCTGACGTTTAATAGAGAAAATGCTTTGATCCGTGATCACTCAAATGTCTAACCAAAAATCAAAATTTGTATGAAAATTTTAAAAAATCTTAAATCTTCGATATCTTTGTAAAGAAGCGTTTAATAGAGAAAATGAGCTTGATCCGTGATCACTCAAATGTCTAACCAAAAATAGAATTTTACATGAAAATCTCATAAAATCTTAAATCGTCGATATCTTTGTAAATAAGCGTTTAATACAGAAAAGGATCTTGATACGTGATCACTCATATTTCTTACCAAAAATCGATTTTTATTTGAAAATCTCAAAAAATCTTAAATCGTTGATATCTTTGTAAATAAGCGTTTAATAAAGAAAAGGGGATCGATCCGCGATCACTCATATTTTTGACCAAAAATCTTTTTTTTTTTTTTTTAATATCAAAAAATCTCAAAAAATCATAAATCGTTTATATCTTTGTAAATAATCGTTTAATAAAGAAAAGGAGTTCGATTCGTGATCACTCATATTTCTAACCAAAAATCGATTTTTATATGAAATTCTCAAAAATTCTTAAATAGGCGATATCATAGTAAATAAGCGTTTAATAAAGAAAATGAGTTTGATCCGCGATTACTCATATTTCTAACCAAAAATGGATTTTTATACAAAAATCTTAAATCTTCGATATTTTTGTAAATGAGTTTCAACCGTGATCACTCATAAATCCAAAATTATATGAAAATCTCAAAAAATCTTACATCGTCGATATCTTTGTAAAAAAAGCGTTTAATAGAGGAATGGAGCTTGATCCATGATATTTGTAACTCGATCCTCTGGATATAACTCTCACAAAAAATATTTTTCAATTCGATTTTTTTTTTGCTGAGTCATGTACTTAGACAATATGCATATCAAATGAAGGGTCTATCCTGCGATATATATCAGGGCTTCGAATTCGGGCCAACATTTTTTTTACTTATGTACCACTGTATGCCATTTATATCTCCCAACTCTCTTCCTGTAACCTGAAAACCTCTCTCCTCTTAGAGTTTGTATCTGATATTACTTTTGTTTATTTATCTCGTGAATTTTATTTATTTATTTATTGAATGGAGCATTTTACAGAAAATCATTTTTTTTTGTTAAATTCTGTTGCTGTTATTTATTTTATTTTTCACTTCTTTGTAGTTTTTGCTGGTTTAGTTGTTGGTATTCATCAATATGTCATTTAAACTAATCTCTTTTACAGAGCTTTGACATTTTACAGTACCAGTTGTAGTCAATAAAATGAAAACAAAAAGACAACAAAAGCACTAACGAAATCTTAACAAAAAAAAAAAAATTACAAAGTCTCGACATTCATTTGTCAGTTTCAATGCAAAAAAATATATATTTAAAAGAATGAGTTCTTCTGAGAATTAACTTTGTATATCTATATATATAAAAATGAAATGGTCCATGTATGTAATGTCATCACGTGAGAACGGCTGTAGCGATTTGGCTGATATTTTTTTTTTATTGGATTCGAAATTTTCAGGAGATGGTTTGTAAAGAAAAAAAATAAAAAAATCTGGGTAAAACTCGGAAAAAAATTTTTTGAGTCCAGTCAACTGTAATAAAAAGGCTCCCTAAAGTATGCAGTACAAATTTAGATATTTTATTTGCAAATAAATAAGAACAGACAGGTGTATGTGGGTTGGAGAAACTTGAAGAACTAACATCAGTAAATGCTACCGGGCGAAGTCGGGGCGGTCATCTAGTAATATATAATTTTCAAGCTTAAACAGTTTTACTAAAGTTTCCATTCTTTTAAAATGCTTTTTGGAGCTCTTTGCAATCTGTGTTTACAACTTATTGTTGTTCTCGCCTAGATTATCGTAACGGTGGCAATTGTGTGGTTTATGTGATTTTTCTCTCCAGATATTGTAGCTATATTGTTGTCATTTTAAAGTCAACGAAATATTAAGAAATTGTAATAAATCATGCAACTGTATATGACTCTATGCTTAGATAGATACTTTATACATGTATCTACAACAGATATTTAAATTGTTTGTATGTTCAGCTAGTTATTTATACTCATAGTAGAGCGTTCGCTGTTTTGAACGTGTAGTTTGCAAAACTATATTGCAACAATTGCCTTGGTTTTATTGTTATTATTTGTTAAACTGTTTGGAAATTGTAATTCTATAGTTTGGTTGGTTTAGTTTTACATAATTTTTGTTTTTTTATTCATCTCTCTAGTGTTTTAGAAGAAAATTTTATTCATATATTCTACACTATTTTTAATTGGTAGCGAAACAATTGCTCAATTTTATTTATTTTTATATTATAATTGGAAACATTAATTAATTCTCTCTCTTTAACCCAGCAAAGAATTCACTTTCTAAGTTACTACTTATTATATTCTTCACCATGAGTGAAGGGTTACATTTTTAATTTGTGGACCCATTAAGTACACATTTTCGTAATAGATGAAATCAATTTTCCAAAGCCCCCAAATAACTTACAAATATGATTGCTACATCCATTTAGCGGATATAGTCTGGTTAGGTTGCTAATGAAAATCGGACCAGACTAAGATATAAGCAAAAAACCACGACTGGTGCGATTTTTTGTCCTATTTTCTATAGAGGATTTATTGGTGTATAAATCATATCGATGGCTTAATATAAAAAGGCCCTAACTCGTGTTTTTTTTGTAAGTCCAGATTTTCGTTTATTTCGATAAATGGTCCGATTATATATCATAATTAACCAAAAAAATCTCGACTTAAAAAAAACACGAGTTAGGGCCTTTTTATATTAAGCCATCGATATATGAGTTATTTGGGGGCTACTGAAAGTTGATTTCAACATACATACAGTCAGACGGACAAGGCTATATCGATTATATTGTTACGAAATTGTACTTGAATTCAAATATAACGATTTTAACGGCTGATTTAAAAGTAGCATAATTCTTTCAAATAGCAGTGCTGTAATAGCAAACTGTAACATATCTGTGGGCATTGTTAACATTGAATAAAAGCTTTCAGTTGACCATTGATCGTAAGTATGGCAACGCTGTATGCTGCGACCGTATATTCGAATTCGAATATTCAGTTAAAGAACATATTAGAAAGTTCTAGACAGTTAAAGAGCAATCTAGAGTGCAGATGGCAGTGTTATAAATAGTGGCAGAGGTTGCAGTCGTGAGTGAGTTTATCAGAGACGCTATTCGAATAAACATCAACTGAGTGCCTTAAAGTGTGCTGTGTTTTTCAAGTGAATTCGTGTACATTATAAAGTGTGTCTGTATTTCTGCGAATTTATAAACATGTAGAAAAAAACATTGAGTGACAAACATTCTGTTGTTGTACATTTTAAATAAATAAAGAGTTGTTACAATTTTTAAACTACTAAACGGCTTTTATTTGCAATCAAATGTATCCGGTTTATTTAAAGGAAATAAACCAACGTTTTGAAAAGGTTAAAACGTAACAATATCAAATGTTGCATGACTTTTATTATGAGTTTATTGAACAATAAATGAATTCTATTCAAATAAAGTAGACATTTATAATTCTGAATTAAACTGTTAGTGAATTAAGTTAAAATTGAATCAATTAATTCGAAGATCTGGTTTCGGCTTAGAAAGATAATTAATTTTTTTTTGCCGAATATTAGGTTCGTTTCCGATTCGATATTTGCAAACAGCAATATGAAATCTTGTAGAAACTATTAAATTTGTTTACATTTAAATAATTAAATCTATTTCCACCACCATTTGTCACATATAAATTTAATGATACTAAACCATTTATTCTTTTATTTATTTGCAGGTAAGATTTATAATAAATTACAAGATCTTAAGGGAATATGATCTCATGCACGTTTATTCAAGTAAGTGTTCTTTTGTTAGTTTGAGAAAAAAATCATTAGAAATACTTGTTGAACTTATAAAGATATTTTTTTCAAAAGTCATCAAACTTCTATTTATTTCCGCCTTTATTTAAGATTTATTAAATTTTTGGAGACTTTTTTTATATAAACAAATTAATAATGGCGACTTTTGGTGATTTCTTAAACACAATTTTGCCAATTAATTAAATGCAACAAATATGACAACTGACCACTTTCTGCATTACCAAGGAACAGTATAATGACATGAGGTCCATTGATGCATTATTTAATGTTACTTTAACTTATTTTGTTTCTAAACTTAATTTCCTCAATTTTCCCAATATTTATAACCTTTACTACTAGTGATAAGAACAAGTTAAATACAATAACAAGTAAGAGAGCTATATTCGGCTGTGCCGAATCTTATATACCCTTCACCAAATTATACTTAAAAATTATTTTTTTTTTAAATTTCTTTAATTAATTTTTTTTAGAAAAAGAATTTATGACAAAAAAAAAATGTTTGATAAAAAAAATTCGGGTTAAAAAATATTTTTTTCCGATTTTGACCCATTGTATGTCCAACTTACTATGGTCTTATATACGTCGTTGCAAAGGTCTTTGAAATATCTGTCATTAGATATCCATATTGACTATATTAATGACTTAGTAATCCAGATATAGGTAAAAAATCGAGGTTGTCCTAGTTTTTTCCTTATATCTCAGCCATTTGTGGACCGATTTTCTCGATTTTAAATAGCGAAGAATTTCGGAGATATTGATGTATGAATCGTGTATTGATTTCAACACACAGACGGACAGGTGGACATGGCTATATCGATTCCGCTATCTATAACGATCCAGAATATATATACTTTATGGGATCGCAAATGAAAAATGTGGAAATTACAAACGGAATGACAAACTTATATATACCCTTGCCACTCATGATGAAGGGTATAAAAACATGCCAACCGAGCACTCTCTGCACTACCAAGGGACAGTAAAATGACAATTGGACCATTGATGTTTTATTTAAAAGTTAATAAACTCGATTTTAAAGGACTTTTGAATTCACCTTGATCAGGAGCGGATCCAGCCATTGGGGGGAGGGGTTTTGTTTTAGGTAAATAAAATTAAAATTTAAAACAAGATCGGTTGAGAACTCTCTGAGATTTGACTTATTGGCCAAACAGGTGTTTTTTTTTTCATCCATTTAACTTATTACCTATTGTTCTTAGCAAAATGTGTCCCAAATAGTTTAGATAGCTATTTCTTCGATATTTCGAAAAAAAATTGAAAATATTTCAAAAACTTTTTTTTGACTTTTTTTCAAAATGGGACCTTTTTTTGGATATCTATCAAAATAAATGTGTTGTAACTCAAAATATAAAATTTTTGAAATTTTTTGCAAAATCAAAAGAGTCAATACGGACCCTTTTTGGACCACAAAAATTTGAGTTACAAAACATTTATTTTGATAAATATTCAACTCGCATCCCACTAAGCGATCAAAAACCTCTTAAAGAAATGGACCTAAGGCCCATTTTGAAAAAAATTTAGATTTTGCAAAAAAAAGGCAAAAATTTTATGTCTTGAGTTACAAAATATTTATTTTGATAGATATTCCACTCGTATACCAATAAACGGCAAAAAGTGTTTAAACAGGGCCCATTTTGAAAAAAAGTTTAAGATTTCGGAAAAAATTTCAGAATTTTTTTTCCTCAAAAAATGTTTGTTATAAATTTTTTTTCACTAATAAAATTAAAAAAAAAAATTATTTTTTTTAAATAAAAATTAAATTTAAAAAAAATGTTGGCAAAAATTCGCTAAAAAATTTAAAAGAAGAAAAATTTGAAAAACATTTTTTTTCCAATTTTTTTCACTAATAAAATTAAATAAAAATGAAGGAAATGAAAAAAATAATTTTCAATAATAAATTAAAAAAAAAATTTTATTAAAAAATAAATAAAAATCAAATGTCGTTCGTTGGTAATTGCATCAGTAGAGAACGGCCGGACCGATTTAGACAAATTTTTTTTTTAAAATGTTGGTCATAGCCCAACTTAGTTTTTTATGAATGAAAAATTGACCACGCCCACTTTTACGCCCACTTTTTTTCGATTTATCTAAAAGCTCGATCTATGATCACTCATATTTCTGAACAAAAATCGATTTTTTTTATAAAAAACCAAAATATCTAAATTCGCTAATAACTTGGCCAATAAGCGTTTAATCAAGAAAAGGAGCTCGATCTGTGATCACTCATATTTCTGACCAAAATTCGATTTTTTATATAAAAACTCAAAATATGGACATTGATTTGCATCGAACACAAGCATTTTTTTTAACTTGGACAGGACAACGTCTGTCCGGTCAGCTAGTTTACCTAATATTATTTAAAATTTTATTTTAAACTATAATGGTGAAGGGTATATAAGATTCGGCACAGCCGAATATAGCTCAATTACTTGTTTTCATTATAATTTTGCAAGTTTTTTTAAATAAAAATTAAATCTAAAAAAAAAATGTTGGCAAAAAATTCGCTAAAAAATTAAAGGAAAAAAATTTGAAAAACATTTTTTTTTCAAAATTTTTTTCACTAATAAAATTAAAAACAAGTAAGAGAGCTATATTCGGCTGTGCCGAATCTTATATCATCTTATATACCCTTCACCAAATTATACTTTAAAATAAAAATTTTAAATATTTTTAGGTAAACAAAATTTTAATTTTTTTCCAGTTGTTTTTTCGAAATTGTTTTTTAAAATTTTTTTTTTTTATTTTTTATTTTTTTTTTTAATATTTAGTGAAAAAAAATTTTGGTCAAAAAAAATTTCGGGTTAAAAAATATTTTTTTCCGATTTTGACCCATTGTAGGTCCAACTTACTATGGTCTTATATACGTCGTTGCACAGGTCTTTGAAATATCTATCATTAGATATCCATATTGTCTATATTAATGATTTAGTAATCCAGATATGGGTCAAAAAAAGTCAAAAATCGAGGTTGTCCTGGTTTTTTCCTTATATCTCAGCCATTTGTGGACCGATTTTCTCGATTTTAAATAGCAACCGAGCCGGAAGAATTTCGGAGATATTAATGTATCATTCGTGTATGTAAGTTATTTGGGGGCTTCAGAAAGTTGATTTCAACACACAGACGGACATGGCTATATCGACTCCGCTATGTATAACGATATATATACTTTGTGGGGTCGCAAATGAAAAATATAGAAATTACAAACGGAATGACAAACTTATATAACCCTTGTCACTCATGGTGAAGGGTATAAAAAAATTTATAAAAAAATTAAAAAAAAATAATTTTCACTAATAAATTAAAAAAAAAAAAAAATTTTAATTTTGAAAAATATTTAAAATTTTTGTTTTAAACTATAATTTGGTGAAAGATATATAAGATTCGGCACAGCCGAATATAGCTCAATTACTTGTTTTCATTATAATTTTGCAAATTTTTCTAAATAAAAATGAAATTTAAATAAAAAATTTTGGCGAAAAATTCGTTAAAAAAATTTAAAGGAAAAAAATTTGAAAAAAAAAATTGTTCAAAATTTTTTTCACTAATAAATTAAAAAAAAAACTTTTTTTTAACAAATTTTTAAAAATATTTAAAATTTTTATTTTAAACTATAATTTGGTGAAGGGTATATAAGATACGGCACAGCCGAATATAGCACAATTACTTGTTTTCATTATAATTTTGCAAAATTTCGTGCAGGGCATAAAGCTTTTAATTTTTTTTTGTTGAAATTTTCAAGTGTTTTACCTGCATAAATTGATTTTAATCATAAAATTACCATCAAATAACATTTATTTTATTAATAAATATTAAAAACATTAAAATCGTGATTTATTTACACAGATAAACAAATAAATCTTAAGAAAAAAGCAAACAAATTCAAACCCGTTATAGTCCAAACTATTAAAAATTAAGCCAAGCTTAACTAAGAAGTATTGCAAATGATATTCAGATGGTACTTACTACTTACGTACATAGAATTATTAAAACGAAAAGTTTTTGAAGAACAAAAAAAAAAACACACACGAACTAAATTTTTTATGGTCTGGTGCCAGCAGCCAGCCAGTAAAATCATTAGAAACTTGAAAGCCGAATATTAAAGTGTATGGAAAAAGAACAACAATAAAATGTTCTAATATTCTTTAGCTGCAATAGTTTTCCAAAGGCAGTAAGTAGCAAATTAAAATTATATTAAAGTTTTTTTTTCTTTAGCTTCAGCTGTTGTTGGTTGGTTTCCATGTGTTTTCGGCCTCTCATCATTATCATCATCTCCGGCGTCGTCTTTATTCAAGCAGTATTAGATTCAGAATCATTGAACAATCGCATAAAATTGTTGATCTTGTTTGTTTTTTTCTTATTAATTTTTTTGTGAGTTTCTTTATGGCTTTGAGCAGTGCAAAGTAAGAGGCCCCATCATCTTGTTAAGATACAAAACAATAAATTTTATGAAAAAAATTTAATTCAATTTTTTTTTCTCTTCTACTGCTTCATGTATTAGATTTTTTTTTTAAATTTTTTTGCGCACCGCTTTGCTCTGATTCGCACTCAGGCCAAGTTGTATCAAACTTCAATGAACTTTTTTTCTCCATTTTATATTTATATTTTAAATTCTAAAGTTTTTGTTTAAATATAAAAAGAATAGTTGTTTGTTATTTTTTGAGTTTATTTAACTTGTATTGTTGCCACAATAAGAGATTTTCAGGCAAAAAAATATAAATAAATATTCAGACAACTAACTACACAGCCAGTATTTCAGAGTTTTGTATGAAAAACAAACTACTTTTTGTTAAACGATTTAAATGAAACTTTTTCTTACTACAATATGTATTATAGCTGAAACCCCACAACAATGGTAGCTAGTAGACGAACCATCATATACAACCACAAGTCTAGAATTTTAATAAAAATCTATTATTTAACTGCAAAAAAAAAAACATTTAAATTACTCTAAATGCAATTGCTGTTGTTATTGTAGGATTTCACGTAAAATATAAAGCTGTTGGAGGAATAAAACATAAACGAAATGAAAAGTTTTTAATGCAAACTGTTTTAAGATTGTAAGACACAAAAATAAATATTAAAAAATTTAGTATTTTAAATAAAATTCTTAAAAAATTTACGAATTTGAATACCAACAAGTAAGAGTTTTATATTCAGCTGCGCCGAATCAATATGTAGTTTTGGTCTTCTATGGGGACTTGAATATGGTCCGAAATGTGAAGAATTTGATAAACGCACTGTGGTTCCAAATCAAAATCTATGTGGACAAAATTATTTGGCGCTCTTTTTATATAGAATTGGTATCTCCGATTCCAAAAAAAAAAAAATGTTTTAAAGAAAAATTAAAAAAATACGTTTTCATGTGTTTCTGAAACTAAATTTTTAAAAAGATCTGTATTTACTATATTTCGAGTAGGGTCTAGATATATAAAATTCAATAATAAATAAAGAAGTATTTCTAAAAAATTCATTCCGTAAAAATTAAAAAAAATGTATTTCGGCGGGTGCTGGCGGCTACAATTCAAGACATTCCCCAGAAGTTTCTTTAAATGATGTACATATATAGTCATTGGACGGGCTTCGACGGTCTTTTTTTTTTGGCAAGCAACATTCTTAGAAAAAAACAAATTATACTTCAAAATTTTAAATATTTTTAGGTAAACAAAATTAAATTTTTTTTCTATTTGTTTTTTTTAATTTTTTGGAAAAAAATTTTTTTCGATTGTTATTTTAATAGTTTTTTTTTTTTTTTTTTTTAAATTTTTAATTTTTTAAATTTTAAAATTTTTTTTTTGTTTTTGACATTTTTTTGGTGAAAAAAAAAATTCGGGTTAAAATTTTTTTCCGATTTTGACCCATTGTAGGTCTGTCTTACTATGGTCTTATATACGTCGTTGCAAATGTCTTTGAAATATCTATCATTAGATATCCATATTGTCTATATTAATGTCTTAGTAATCCAGATATAGGTCAAAAATCGAGGTTGTCTTGGTTTTTTCCTCATATCTCAGCCATTTGTGGACCGATTTTGCTGATTTTAAATAGCAAAATTCTCGAAAGCATGTCTGACAGAATTATTGAAGATTTGGATCCCGAAGATATCTGGGTTCTTCAGAAAATTGATTTCAACAGACAGACAGACAGACGGACATGGCTTAATCGACTCCGCTATCTATAAGGATCCAGAATATATATACTTTATAGGGTCGGAGATGAAAAATGTAGAAATTACAAATGGAATGACAAACTTATGTATACACACAGAAAACAGATTGGTCGGAATTCGGTTATTAATATTAATATTTAATAAGATAAACCGAAAATTAGTTGCTAATCTTAAAAATATATAAACACAACCCATTTTCAATGTCTAGAAATGCAAAATCACAATGGCAATCGAATCATGATTTCAACAATTGAAAAATTGTTCACTTTAACCGATATGTGTCTTTGCTAAATTTTATTTTACTAATTCGAAAGTTACAACTGAATTGAATTTAGCATTGTTCGCTCCAAATCCAAATTATTGGTTGTTGTATTCATAAAATTGTTTGTAATAAAAACCTGAATAATTGATTACAATACAAATTAATTCGATGTTCTCTACCGAAAGAAATAATGAAATGGTGTTGAGTTTCTGACATCAGAATAAAATAAATTAAAATTAATTGAAAATTTTAGAATACAAAACACATCAGAAAATAGAAAAATATAAATAATTAATTGGTGATTAATATTTTGATATATCAGAGTAAATACATAGGTAAGTTCAGTATCTTCAAATGTAATTTTAATCATATTTATGCTTCTGCATCCATACATAAACATATTTTGTAGATGCATTTTCATGTTTACAATTTTGTGTCCTGAGTAAGAATGTGTTTCTCTTTTAGATTTTTTATCAACTCTCTACGAAGGATGTTACTTTTAATTCCGAAAAGCAGTTTGATACATAATGTTTTTAAGCTAATCTTGAAATGAATGATGGAGCGTAGAATCAACTACTAATCCTGTCAATCTCATCAAGAACAATTCATTTATTATATGTACAATATACAATGTACAATTATTGTCCCTTGTAATTGCATCGGATAAACCATTTGTATTTGAAGCATATACTATGTGTGTTATAATAAATTTAAAAAAGAAAAAAAAACTGTTTTTATTTCAATTCACAAAAATAAAAGAATCCTACTAGTCGTTATCACCGAATTATTTTTTTAAACGGTTGGGAGTACCATATATTCAGTAATTTCAACCGAATTTAGTCGATAGTACATGCAACCGTCTGAATTCGATTGGCGACAAATTCGGTTGTGAACACGAATCTGTTTTCTCTGTGTACCCTTCTCACGAAGGTGAAGGATATAAAAATATCAGTATATTTGGGACCCAAGTTTAAAAGACTATAACAGGAAAATGGAGAGGCCCATAAATATCAATGTTTATCTATGTTTTGAAGTATGAATTTCTATATGGTAAAATAATTGAGATATATCTAATTTAGTAAAGCAGTAAAATATTAAAAAAAATTAACGAAAATATGATTCAAAATTTGTTGAACTTCTGGCGCTTCTGTCGATTGAAAAACCCAAAAAACTTAGTTTTTCCAAATTCTGAAGATACCGATTTTCATAATTTTGTCCACCTAGATTTTGATTTGGAACCACAGTGAAACGGTGGTTTATTTCCATTAAATAAACCCAGATACTTTTGATTGCATTTATCAAATTTATTTATTCAAATTTACACTACAACAGTTTAAATTGTCAAAATTATGAAAAAAACAAGTAAGAGAGCTAGTAAGAGGCTGTGTCGAATCTTATATACCCTTTACCAAATTATACTTCAAAATAAAAATGTAAACCAAAAAAAAAATTTCGAATTGTTATTTTTAAATTTTAAACATTTTTTTTTTTAATATTTAGCGGAAAAAACTTTTGGTGAACAAAAAATCGGGTTAAAAATATTATTTTCCGAGGTTGTCCTGGTTTTTTCCTTATATCTCAGCCATTAGCAACCGAGCCGGAAGAATTCCCGAGATATTGATGTATGAATCGTGTATGTAAGTTATTTGGGGGCTTCGGAAAGTTGTTTTCAACAGACAGACATGGCTTAATCGACTCCGCTATCTATAAGTATCCAGAATATACATATATACTTTATAGGGTCGGAAAATTATATTGTGGAAATTACAAACGGAATGACGAAGGTCAAGGGTATAAAAATTTCCCGGGAGGTTTTTCCCTTTTCTTTTTTTGACATAGAAAGCAAAAATGAGAAAAGGGAAAAAAAATCCCGGAGATTTTTTTTCATAATTGGGCTGATTTTGTTTTTATAAAAATACTTAACGATGCTTCAAATTAGACTGCATTACCATCCAGAGGTTTCCAGCACCATCTATCGATGCTTCTTGAAAGTTATATTACTACAATAATCAACTCAAAGCTTTTATTCAATGTCGTAATGCTCCACAGATATGTTAATAATGACCTCAGTTATGTTTACTGCTGTTAATCGGCCGGTAAACAACATTGTCCACAATTAGAAGTCGCCAGAAATAGATATGTTGAGAAACAGGCAACTTGAAGTCAGCCGCTAGAAACCACTATATTTGAATTCAAATAAAATTTCATAACAATATCCTAATATATAAATTCTATTCCCGATTTTCGCCATACAGTATAATTTCAGAGTACTAACTTTCAGAGAACTAATTTGATCAACATATTTATCACTGCTCAAACAGTATTCCGGGGGAACATTCGTTTGGGGGCTAGGTGAAATCATGGATCGCTATTGCACATTTTCAAGACCAAACAAACCTTATCAACAGAGAGTATTTGTGGAAAATTTCAGCCAGCTAGCTCTTTTTGTTTGGGCCCTAACGTGTTTTCAACAGACAAATGGGTGGACATAGCTAGATCGTCTTAGGATCTTCTGCGGACCCAGAATATATATCGATGGCTTAATATAAAAAAGGCGTAACTCGATTTTTTGTTACTTTACAGGAGAAGGAAAAAAATTAATAAAATCGATTAAATTTTAGACACAAAAAAAGTTTAAATGCAATTTTTAATAAGAAGAGACATCACATTTTATTTCATATTTAAAATTTATTTTTTTTATTATTTTAATGAAGTTATTTAATACAATTCTTTTTTCATTGAAATTTTTGAAAATAAAAAATTAGTTACGCCTTTTTTATATTAAGCCATCGATATACTAATGTGGTTCTGCGGCAAATACTTTTATGTGTTACAAACGAAATGACAAATTCAATAAACCCCCATATTTTTTGATATAAATTTATTCAAAGTATTGGCCATTGTTAGCTATGACCTTTTCCCATATTTCTGGCAACATATGAATTCCTAGCTAAAAGAATTGCTCATCTTTTGAGGCCAAAAACGAATCAAGCCAATTTCGGCTACTCTGTTCTAAGGTGATGCGTATCTCAGAGCGAGCATTCTACAGCGATCGAAACAAATAGTAGTCGGGCGGGACACGGTCTGGACTATAAGGTGGGTGAGGCAAAACTACCCAACCACTTTTTTCTAAATAGTTTTTAACTGGTATTGCAACATGTGGCCATCGTTGTCACGATGTAATATTACGGTTTCATGTCTGGTTGCATATTCTGCGCCTTTTTCGGTCAATGCACGCTTCAAACGAATCAGTTGCGTTCGGTACAGGTTCGTTGTGATGGTCTGGTCAGATTTCAGCAGCTCATAATAGATTGGACCATTTTTCTCCCACTAAATACAAAGAATTACTTTAGAGCCATACGTATTTGGCTTTGGTGTCTATTCGTCTGGTTGGCCGGGTTTCACATACGATATTTTAAGATTCGGGTTGTAATAGATCCATTTTTCATCACAAGTAATTATTCAGTACACAAATTACTTTCTTTTCATGCAAAATCGAGTTTGAAGGTCCCTCAGCTTCAATTCGTATATTTTCGGAGCTTAAAAAGAACGTTGTTGTTTACACTATAATGTTCAATAACAAACTGTGAATAAATGACAGAAAAGTACCCTTCAATACAACATATAAGATATTAAAAACAAAAACCGCGCTCACACTATACGCCATCTATTATAAATCCTGTATTTTTAAGTCATACACCCAATAGTAGTACTCTTACTTGCATTGCCAACATTTTCAATTAAACTACAGTCATCAAAACTAAATAAGCTCAACAGTTTTCAACTAAAAAATAGGTTGAAAATGTAATAATATAAAATAAATTATACCTGCAATTGTAGATTACAGAAAAAACTAAAAAATATACAAAACATTTTTTATCAACCACCAAAAAAGCCGACAGAAATTGAAAAGGTTATTAACTTGAATATTGGGGAATACTACAATACAATTTACATTAAGCCAGCAACACATTGGGTTCGTTGGTTTGGTTGGCTGGTTGCTTGCGTAGCTGCGTACTAAATTCGAGCAAGGTTACAGTGAAAAACAAAAGTGCAGGAATATTTATTTATATCTATTTAAAGGGAGTTGTTTAAATGTTTGCTTTGAATAAATTTTTATTAATCACTGTAAACTCTAAATTATAAAGACGTAATTTTTATTTTTGTAGTTATTTGGCACAAGTTAAACTTATAACTACAACTATTACTACTTTTTCTTTAAATTGTTTTCCTCTACTGAGTACTCCTATCAAACTACTATTATAATTTTCCTGCTAAATGTAGTAAGGGAGAGGGGACACAAAACATTAAAGTGAAAATCATAAGTACAATGAAACACTTCAAAACTTACTTACAACTTCACTTAACTTGCATACATTTTTACTTAGCTAAATGTCATATTTTTCATGTACAAAATACAAACTTTTGTAATCCGTAATTTAACATGTGCCCATGATGATGGTGGTGAAATCAGTAGACTGGCTGTTAGGCAGGCAGGCATTCAGCCAGTCAGTCTGTCAGCTTTTTTTAGTGACGCAGTCAACAACAACAACTTGAATAATAAAGTTATATTTTATAAACACTATAAAGGTTTCCATATTTCCACTTTGATGGTTCATTAAAAGAAATATAGTTTTACTCTACTCACTCACATTGCTTGTACATATAGTATCTTTAGATTTTAGGGTTCTTCTGAAAGAATTGGAAGTGAGTTTTATTTTATATGGAATTTTTTCAAATGCTTATATAGCTACTTGCTAGATTTGTATGGCTCTAAATCAGTGATGTTCAAAAATATAAATGAAGATGTATTGGTGAGAGAGCTACCCAGCAAACATAATGTCAAACACTTAAAATAAGAACAAAATAAAGAATGTTTAGATTTAGAATTTTTGCCAGATATAACCGATATATTAAATGAATGTAATTTAAATTTTAAGGAAATAAAAGAATACACATTATACGACCGAAATTCTCTAAAATTTTTTATTTATTTCTGACTTTGTTGTTTTGTGATCATTTGTAATTGAAACGCGTGTGTTTGCTTTGCTTCGTCCAAAAACCAACCAACAACAATGCTTAATGAATTTCTGAAAAAATGAGACATTTGTTACGCTCTTTTAAAGAGAACAAGAATATGTGTGTTGTTACTCAGCGCGAAAGCACAATGAAATGAACATCATTGCTCTAAATAGTCCCTGCGGGAGAAATATGCTGTAAAGAGGCCTTCCGCTTCTTCTAGCCGCATTGAAAAATCATTTCAATTTTACACGACGTGTCATTGCGAGCCAAGGCCTTGAATACTCGCTGCTGTTAGAGGGCTGTGAGAAGGTCTACTTATGATGGGCTGCAAGCATTTTGTTGTAAATTTGAAAAGAGAGTTATGCAGAGTATTTTAGTTTTTGATGGGATTCATAGGGCTTCTTGAACACCTTCTAAGAGCAGGCAGCGTGGAATGAGTTTTGGAGCTTTTAGAATGTGTAAGTATGCCTCCAAACTGAATTCCATTATTTTGTTCCCGCTGGGGTGGGTTCCGTGCAATTTCACTGTATGTCCTATCGACAACTCCAGCCTCACTTTGCTATGGATGTTTAATTCTGGGCTTGTTTTAAAGGGAGGATCAGAGCAATCGGGATCAGCCAACTGGGCCTTGTCCCAGTCCAAAGCTGACTTTTCGTCGCTTGTTAGCGTTCCGATCCATATCGGTCAATAATGCGCAAGGCGTGCCGCCTTTGAACAAATAATCTCCTTGAAGGATCTTTGCAGGAACCGCCGTCAGGATCGACGTTCCAGCCGGTACAATTGTCGCAGGGACTTCTGCAATGTCCGTGGAGCCTAAAATAGGGACAGTTGCTGACCAAAGTATCCTCTCTGCGTGGAACCATACCATCTGAAGGTATGGTGGATGGCGTTTTGTTTTTGTTTTAAAATATTTGTCTGTTCCATTTGATTTCCACGAGTATGCGCGTAAGGAATGGACGATCCATGCAGTGACAGACAAAAGCACCCGTGTCCTGGTGTCGGAGGGGAGATGTCTGCGACTAATCTACTTTAACCACTAACTAGCCATGCAGGTTCTCGAAACTGCTACCAAACATGTTAACCTTACTAGTGGAGAGGGGGATAGGAAGGAATTGGGGTAGAAGGAGAATTGGAGAGGGAAGAACAGTTCTGGTCAATATTGAGAGTCAAAAATTTATCATTTGTTGTAACAGTAATCCTACTCGTTTCAAGAATATCCCAAGGGAATTGTCATTTGCTTTCCTGTCTTCTGTTATTAACCTAGCTATACCAAGACTTTTAAACCAGTTCTTAAAAAATGTATCATGAAGTCTTGATATCGTTCGAGCAGTCGTCCATTTGTATAAAATGTATCACAGGTCTAGATGATGGCTCCCCCTATCCGCCACCTGGGAAGCGTTCGATGGGAGACTGACGACTCCACACGGATTTATTTGTTGAGACATTCAATTCTGAGCGAAAATTATTCCAAACAAGCTATTTGAGGTATCGGGAAGCGACTAGTATTAATTTCACTAGCATCTAGTCTTGAGCTAACTTATCGGTATCAATGAGTGGTATAGTCTGGTCAAAACTGTATCAAATCGATTCAACTTGATTGCAGCGTGCTACCACGTAAACCAACCTACCAACCAATATCAAATCCAATTGTGTTATTTTAAGTGTAAGTGATTTTCAAAATGTTGCAATATCCAGAAGAAAAAACTATATATTTGTCAAAAACCTAATATAACTCGTCCATAAGTCCACAAATACAAATCTTTGAAATTAATTGACTTTAATTGATCAATATTCTTTAGAAAATAAGTGGGCCACTTATTTTCAGTCACTGATCTTTTAGAAATTTGCAGATATTTTCGGAAAAAATTTCTTAAATATTTTTCTGAAAAAAAATTATTTTTATTTCCTCAAAAAGAAAATATAACTCGTTCACTAATACAAGTGTTAGAAATTGAGTGATTTTAAGTGGTAACTATTCTTTCGAAAATAAGTGGATGCCTTTATTTTTTAGTTCTTCGATATTTTTGAAAATCTTCCAGTTAAATAATTCTCTTGCACTTTATTTCCCAAAAAAAACTACCTCCCACCAAAAACCCTATAATCTTAAACTAATTATTCTTTTATTGCCTAGAAATGAACAATAAATTTTACTCTATACAATATTAAAAGAAATATTTAGGTCTCAATTTGGTTTTATTAAACAATTTTCATTTTTGCAATAAATTGCAATGATTGAAAGTAAAACGAAATTATTTCAATCATTATTGCTTTTTGTTTAATGCTGCCATAAATTTTTTGCAACTCAATTCATTTTTAATTTTCTAATAATGAAAATGAAAAACAGAACAAACTATTTGTATGTCATCTGATTTCACATGTCGTTTTTTATTCATTCATTCATCCCATTCATTAGAATTCATTTGTGTGTTGCAAACATAAAATCAATATTTTCAACCCTCCCGGCTAGTACATATTTGTTTTTCAGTATTTCCTTGATTTTTTTTTAAAAAGTTTTTAAGGGCGGAAACTTCTAAATGCATATTTAACGAAATTTATTGTTTTTCAGTTTAAACAAATTAAATTTTTATGCTTACGGGCGGAAAATTAAAGCATATGTGGAGAAACTTTTCAGGGGGTTTGGTCAGAAAGATTTAGAGAAATATGTCTCTAAATATCTTAATAGATTTAGCTCTTATTTATCACAAAATCTATTTGTTTTTAGCTTATGAGGTTTAGTAATTAGGGGGTCATTGGTATCTTTTGTTAAGTCTTTGAACCTTCAGTTATAATTTACTTTAAAACTATATTTAATGTTCACTCACCTTTGACACAAATTAAGAACAACAAAAAACAATTAAAATAGAATCCTTTAAACTGTATTGTGTATTATTCCTATCTAAAACCCCCTAAGTATGCTATTTCTTGTACCTACAAGTCAAGCCATAAAGTATGCTTCACTTTAATTTTCTACTTTGCTTTAAATATACATAATCCTTAAACTATACTATATTTATTACATTTTCAGCTGAATAATCCCCCAAGAATAAACGCTTTAATTAATATATGTATATGTAGAATGTATGGTAATTCAATATGCTGCTTCCACTAATGTTACTCTTCTCTGCTTCTTGGCCTGTCTTTTCATTTTAAGGCACGACCAAACATTGCCAAAGACATATTCACTTAGCACATACAGCAAACCGTAGATACTGATAAAACTGGCACCCAAAAATAGACCAATTGCCCCACCGAATGACATGATTAATTGATCTGAGCTAAAGACAACACGACGTTTCATAGCCATGCGTGGTAGAAATAGTTTTACTATTATAGTCCTTTCAAATTTTGTCGAGTCCTGGCAGCAAAGCATAGACAAATAAAAAGTTTTCTATTCTTTAGACAGTTTGCTACCAGTATTTTGTGGTAGTTGGTTTTATATAAAACTTACATCTTTTTGTAAAGTTGTTTGCATGCTAACATAAGTTTCCTCCTCACACAAATTGGGACAATTGCATTGTGCCACTTTGGGCCAGTGTTCATGTGCCAAACACAACATTCCTTTTATATTGCAGACGGGCAAATGGGGGGCCACCACATAGAAATATGGCTTGCAACCACATTTTTGCATGGCCACATTTATACGACACTCAATGCGACACAGGGCAGGACGATAAATCTATAAGGAAATAAATACAATGAATTGTAATCTATTGATTTAATATTAAAGCATTATTACACCAAAATAATTTAAATTATTCTCATCCTTATAACGACATTTCCTGTAGGCAATAGGCAAATTCCTGACTTCCGATTCAGCTGTTGTTAAGCCCAATAAAAGTTCTATGGTCAATGAGCCCTCCATGGTGGCATGACGCATTATAGTGCCTTGATCATAAGGTGTCACAATATCCTCAACATTGTGCAGAAACTTTTCATTACAATAAATAATTTTTGATTTAAATATTTTAGATTTTTGTTATTGTATAATTTGCTTACAATTAACAGACTAGAGTCCACGCCAACTTTAGGAAAGATTTTCGTATTGCACTCATTCATAATGTCACAGAAACTGATGCCAGATACTTTTAAGGTTTTCCTGTAAAGAGATAAGAGAACTTTTTTTATTAAAAAAACAGGGAAAACAATTTAACATTATTTTCTATAGAAAATCTTGAGTATAACAGTATATTCTATAGCAAATGTTGTGTATAACAGTATTTTCTATAGAAAACCTTGAGTATAACAGTGTTTTCTATAAAGAATCTTCAGTATAACAGTATTTTCTATTGAAAATATTGTGTATAACAGAGGTTTGCTGTATTTTCTATTGAAAATCTTGTGTATAACAGTATTTTCTATAGAAAATCTTCAGTATAACAGTATTTTCTATAGAAGGTCTTCAGTATAACAGTATTTCCTGTAGAAAATCTTCAGTATAACAGTATTTTCTATAGAAAATCTTCAGTATAACAGTTTTGCTATTGAAAATCTTGTGTATAACAGTATTTTCTATAGAAAATCTTGTGTATAAAAGTATTTTCTATAGAAAATCTTGTGTATAACAGTATTTTCTATAGAAAATCTTGTGTATAACAGTATTTTCTATAGAAAATCTTGTGTATAACAGTATTTTCAATAGAAAATCTTGTGTATAACAGTTTTGCTATTGAAAATCTTGTGTATAACAGTTTTGCTATTGAAAATCTTGTGTATAACAGTTTTGCTATTGAAAATCTTGTGTATAACAGTATTTTCTATAGAAAATCTTCAGTATAACAGTATTTTCTATAGAAAGTCTTCAGTATAACAGTATTTCCTGTAGAAAATCTTCAGTATAACAGTATTTTCTATAGAAAATCTTCAGTATAACAGTTTTGCTATTGAAAATCTTGTGTATAACAGTATTTTCTATAGAAAATCTTGTGTATAAAAGTATTTTCTATAGAAAATCTTGTGTATAACAGTATTTTCTATAGAAAATCTTGTGTATAACAGTATTTTCAATAGAAAATCTTGTGTATAACAGTTTTGCTATTGAAAATCTTGTGTATAACAGTTTTGCTATTGAAAATCTTGTGTATAACAGTTTTGCTATTGAAAATCTTGTGTATAACAGTATTTTCTATAGAAAATCTTCAGTATAACAGTATTTTCTATGGAAAATCTTCAGTATAACAGTATTTTCTATAGAAAATCTTCAGTATAACAGTATTTTCTATGGAAAATCTTCAGTATAACAGTATTTTCTATAGAAAATCTTCAGTATAACAGTATTTTCTATAGAAAATCTTCAGTATAACAGTATTTTCTATAGAAAATCTTCAGTATAACAGTATTTTCTATAGAAAATCTTCAGTATAACAGTATTTTCTATAGACAATCTTCAGTATAACAGTATTTTCTATAGAAAATCTTCAGTATAACAGTATTTTCTATAGAAAATCTTCAGTATAACAGTATTTTCTATAGAAAATCTTCAGTATAACAGTATTTTCTATAGAAAATTTTCAGTATAACAGTATTTTCTATAGAAAATCTTCAGTATAACAGTATTTTCTATAGAAAATCTTCAGTATAACAGTATTTTCTATAGAAAATCTTCAGTATAACAGTATTTTCTATAGAAAATCTTCAGTATAACAGTATTTTCTATAGAAAATCTTCAGTATAACAGTATTTTCTATAGAAAATCTTCAGTATAACAGTATTTTCTATAGAAAATCTTCAGTATAACAGTATTTTCTATAGAAAATCTTCAGTATAACAGTATTTTCTATAGAAAATCTTCAGTATAACAGTATTTTCTATAGAAAATCTTGTGTATAACAGTATTTTCTATAGAAAATCTTGTGTATAACAGTATTTTCTATAGAAAATCTTGTGTATAACAGTATTTTCTATAGAAAATCTTGTGTATAACAGTATTTTCTATAGAAAATCTTGTGTATAACAGTATTTTCTGTAGAAAATCTTGTGTATAACAGTATTTTCTATAGAAAATCTTGTGTATAACAGTATTTTCTATAGAAAATCTTGTGTATAAAAGTATTTTCTATAGAAAATCTTGTGTATAACAGTATTTTCTATAGAAAATCTTGTGTATAACAGTATTTTCTATAGAAAATCTTGTGTATAACAGTATTTTCTATAGAAAATCGTGTGTATAACAGTATTTTCTTGTGTATAACAGCATTTTCTATAGAAAATCTTGTGTATAACAGTATTTTCTATAGAAAATCTTGTGTATAACAGTTTTGCTATAGAAAATCTTGTGTATAACAGTTTTTTCTATAGAAAATCTTGTGTATAACAGTGTTTTCTATAGAAAATCTTGTGTATGACAGTATTTTCTATAGAAAATCGTGTGTATAACAGAATTTTCTTGTGTATAACAGTATTTTCTATAGAAAATCTTGTGTATAAGAGTATTTTTATAGAAAAACTTGTTTTTAAAGGTATTTTCTCTTAAAAATCTTGTGTATAACAGTATTTTCTGTAGAAAATCTTGTGTATCAGTGAAATTCTTAAACTTACAATTTTCCAAAAGGATTCGTATAGCGTGTCAATTGAGAGGTGGTTCGACAAATTCCAATTTCTGTCATAGCCGCCGCATAAATTTGCTCTCTTCCCTCCACATCGAATGAAGACGTTGACAATTTTTTATCATTATCATCAGCATTGTCATACTCCTTGCGAGGTATGAATTTATGGCGCATCTCCATACAAAAAAAATTGGAATTTATAAAAACATCAAAATTACTTACCTCAACAATTGAAGTTACTCACATGTAATAATATTTCCACAAATTTCAAATCACCTAAACTGGTATCGTTTTCATAGGGTTTTAATTTATCCAGACTTATAGAACTCAAGGAATTTAGAACCTTTAAGAATTCCATATAGTGTTGGTAAAGCGAGTTATTAGTTTCTGGAGTTACATCCCAAGTCTCCTTGATAATCTCATCCAATTGTTCTTGACTTGTAGACTCCGAACACAAGGTAATGCCGACAAAGGGAAAATTAGATTTACCCCATGCCAATTCCATGGCATAGACAATGGGATTGTCACGAAAACGTTTCCATTGATTGAGGCAAATGTCTAAGGAGAAATAGATGGCTGTTATAATGACCGCCGCCCAAAACAGTTTCTCCAGCCAGTGCAGTTCACGTCGCACCAAATATGGGAAACCATGTATGCTGGACTCTCCTAAAGTTTTATGCCAATATTGTCTGCAATTCATGGTTGGTTTTGGTCTATTCAACTATCTAAATTGAACTGATTCTTTTTCATATTGGAAAGTGTCTTTAGTATGAATTTGAAATGTATTATTTAAACAAGATGTTCGTTTTTGTTGTAGGGATGACATTTATTTGTTGTTAATTTGTTTAATTGATTTTCATTGTTGTGAAGGTAATTATTTGTGTTAGAATCATTTGGTAACATGTATTAGTTAGCAGATAGTTTCATTTATACATAACTGCTATTAGAGAAACATGTTTGAGCATGCATATTAAATGTAAACACAATCTATAAGCATGCAAGGATACCCAGTAAACAAAAAACTAAAACAAAAAGAATTCATAAAAGTCTACCATAGAGATTTCAAAATCAAAGTGTCAAAAACACAGGCAAGAATGTATAATGAGTCGGTCATGCATATGACACCCTATAACAGATATATAAAACAAAATTATTTAAAACAAGTAAGAGTGCTATATTCGGCTGTGCCGAATCTTATATACCCTTCACCAAATTATACTTCAAAATTTTAAATATTTTTAGGTAAACAAAATTTAATTTTTTTTCCAGTTGTTTTTTGAATTTTTTGAAAAAAAAAATTTTTCGATTGTTATTTTAAATTTAATTATTTTTTTTTTTTAAATTTAAAATTTTTTTTTTTAAATTTTAAAAAATATTTTTTTTTAAATTTAAAAAATTTTTTTTTTTAAATTAAAAAATTTTTTTTTTTGTTTTTTAAATTTTTTTTTTTTTTAAAAAAAATTCGGGTTCAAAATTTTTTTCCCGATTTTGACCCATTGTAGGTCCAGCTTACTATGGTCTTATATACGTCGTTGCAAATGTCTTTGAAATATCTATCATTAGATATCCATATTGTCTATATTAATGTCTTAGTAATCCAGATATAGGTAAAAAATAGGTCAAAAATAGAGGTTGTCTTGGTTTTTTCCTCATATCTCAGCCATTTGTGGACCGATTTTGCTGATTTTAAATAGCAAAATTCTCGAAAGCATGTCTGACCGAATTATTGAAGACTTGGATCCCGAAGATATCTGGGGTCTTCAGAAAACTGATTTCAACAGACAGACAGACAGACGGACAGACAGACAGACAGACAGACAGACAGACAGACAGACAGACAGACAGACAGACAGACAGACAGACAGACAGACAGACAGACAGACAGACAGACAGACAGACAGACAGACAGACAGACAGACAGACAGACAGACAGACAGACAGACAGACAGACAGACAGACAGACAGACAGACAGACGGACATGGCTTAATCGACTCCGCTATCTATAAGGATCCAGAATATATATACTTTATAGGGTCGGAAATGAAAAATGTAGAAATTACAAACGGAATGACAAACTTATATATACCCTTCTCACGAAGCTGAAGGGTATAAAAATTCCTTGACATTGTCCAGTCTGAGGTCTTCTTAATAATCATACGTCATTCTACGTCAATTTAAACATTTGTAGGCCTAATTTTGAAGACAACAGGTTTTCAAATAAAACAAAATAGCCACCTGACAAATTGTTTTGACAAATTTTTTTTGTTGTATAAATAATAAATATAAAAATTATTTAAGTTTCCCATGGCGCCTCTAAAATTTGCAAAATAGAAAAAATATTGAATAAAAAATTTTAACAAAATATTATTTTTTTTTTGGTTTTAAGTTAAAAATAAGAGAATACAAATTAAATTATCTTAGTGGCGCCAATTGAATTAGCTAATTTTTGTAAACAAACAGAAAACGAATATCTGATTTAATGAAAGAAACAAAAAACCCACAAAATAAATTATTTTTTTTTTATTAATAAAAAAATTAAAACAAGTTTAGTCCAAAATTTTATTTTAATGTTATAAAAATGTTAATCAGTTTGTGGTTGTTAGTTTTTATGCCATTTATGACAAGAGATTTTATGAGGTGCCAAATTATATTGAAATATTGTTTATTGATCAAAGTTTAACATTTTTAAAAAATTATCATCAGATATTATGTTGGCATATTAAATAAACAAACAAATGACACATTTTTTAATTTAATAATGATAATTAAAAAAAAGCCTGGAGGTGTTTTTTTTATAAATATATTTTGAAATATTGCAAAAATTATCAGTAATATTTACACTTTGTTGTTTTAGCTTAAAGCGTTTAAACGCTTTAAAACTTAAATTAAATTTCTCGTGCTCAAGTTTAATTTTTTCATAGGAAATCTTGTGTATAACACCATTTTGTATAACAGTATTTTCTCTAAAAAATAGAAAATCTTGTGTATAACAGTATTTTCTGTAGAAAATCTTGAGTATAACAGTGTTTTTTACGGAATATCATTTGTTTCTATAAAAAATCTTATGTATAACAGTTTTGCTATGGAAAATCTTATGTATAACAGTATTTTCTATAGAAAATCTTGTGTATAACAGTGTTTTCTATAGAAAATCTTGAGTATAACAGTGTTTTCTATAGAAAATCTTGAGTATAACTGTTTTTTTACAGAAAATCTTGAGTATAACTGTTTTTTTTACAGAAAATCATTTGTTTCTATAAAAAATCTTATGTATAACAGTTTTTCTATGGAAAATCTTGTGTATAACAGTGTTTTCTATAGAAAATCTTGAGTAAAACAGTGTTTTCTATAGAAAATCTTGAGTAAAACAGTGTTTTCTACACAAAATCTTGAGTATAACAGTGTTTTCTACAGAAAATCTTGAGTATAACAGTGTTTTCTACAGAAAATCTTGAGTATAACAGTGTTTTCTACAGAAAATCTTGAGTATAACTGTTTTTTACAGAAAATCATTTGTTTCTATAAAAAATCTTATGTATAACAGTTTTGCTATGGAAAATCTTGTGTATAACAGTATTTTCTATAGAAAATCTTGTGTATAACAGTATTTTCTATAGAAAATCTTGTGTATAACAGTATTTTCTATAGAAAATCTTGTGTATAACAGTATTTTCTATAGAAAATCTTGTGTATAACAGTATTTTCTATAGAAAATCTTGTGTATAACAGTATTTTCTATAGAAAATCTTGTGTATAACAGTATTTTCTATAGAAAATCTTGTGTATAACAGTATTTTCTATAGAAAATCTTGTGTATAACAGTATTTTCTATAGAAAATCTTGTGTATAACAGTATTTTCTATAGAAAATCTTGTGTATAACAGTATTTTCTATAGAAAATCTTGTGTATAACAGTATTTTCTATAGAAAATCTTGTGTATAACAGTATTTTCTATAGAAAATCTTGTGTATAACAGTATTTTCTATAGAAAATCTTCCTGATCCAGGTTTTCTTACAATGTTCAAGTCTTCCTTATACAGTTTAATGTCTTTTGAAACTGTGACGATGAACCTTCAAATCTTTTGCTATTTTTTGAAATTCCATATTGGATTTTTTTGAAAAGTTTTATTTTCTCTTACATTTTTTTCGGCGTCATTTTGACCGATAATCACCCTTATCGTGGTTGGCGTAAACGTCTTACGCCTACGACTGTTTCGTACTAGATTAAAGATAAAAAGCAAACTGTTTCTTTAATCTAGTACGAAACTGTCGTAGGCGTATGACGTTTACGCCAACCACGATAAGGGTGAATATCTGACATCTGACGTTTTTCAGACTCACTATTTAGTTATTGAAAACGTTTGATAAACAGTAATAGCAAGCCATTAGCAAGTTCTTCCTGGATATGCTTGTATCTAAAATGTCCTTAAATTGTTAATATTTAATATTTAAAGTAAGATTTGTGAATTATTACTAAACATATATACATTTATTTCTACTAAAATGTATGTCATAATTTAGACATTTCAGTGTGCTGGGAGCTGATGTTATTGTCGATTTTTATACTTCCTTTCTAATAATGACAACATGTCGTTCAGTAGCAACATTGCACTACATTCTATACAACAAACGATACATTTTCTACTCGAAAAAAATAAAAAAAAAATAAAATAAATAGAAACGAAATGATGCCAACTTGGTTGGAAATGTTACAATAACAATAAATGTGCTTTTTAGGTTGTTGTTGTTGTATATGCTTTTAAAGCTTTTTTTTATATTGTCATTTATATACATTAGGGCTGCCTCTTTTTGTGTGTAGGAAAGATAAGGTGTTTATGTTTCCTTCAAAAATAAATAATTTTTAACCTGGCGTAAGTATTAAGTAAGCTGGATCAAATTATTAAAAAGTGTTTTATAAAGATTTTATGATTTTTTAATATTTAAAAAAACATGATTTTTTGAAATTCCATGAATGTCTTGATAGCATATTTCTAAGGCCTTTAGCTTAATTCTAAAATTTCATATATTTGGGAAAATTATGAATTCAATCATAAAATCCTTAAAAAAAGACCTTTATATATTTTCATCCAGAACAAATATTTTGGGAAATGATGTGGATGTTTCCATTTTAAACAAATCTTGAAACTGGTGCCTGTATTTGGTAATCAAATGATGGAAAGGAATTACTTTAAAGCTTTCATGATTTCATTCATATTTAAAAAAATTGAAATTTTGCGAAAAATTCAAAATTTATAAAAATTACTTGAACATTTCTGATACTAAATTGAAATTACCTTTCACTTGATTCCAAAATTTCATGTTTCCTTGTTTCATAAAAACCTTAAAAAATTACATTTTTATCCATTTGATCCAACTCACCAAATCCTGACGCCAGGACAAAAACTTTCATTTTAGTTGGGAACATCCACAACTTTTTTTTTGGCGCCAGCCTAAGGAACATATTTTTCTCCCTATCTCCTTATTTTCTTGCTAAAAGGATGTAAGAAGAGTAATGCACACATAATATTTGTTACAAGGTTATAGGACTTTTTATTTAGCTTTTTCCATAAATGAGGAAAAATACATAAATATAACAGATAGTTATATGCGAATTGTAAAAACTCTACTCTAATATGTTGGTCATTAAAAAGGTAAAGCTAACTTACAAATTCAAGATTTCTGTGCAAATTTTCTTTGCAATATCATTGGACGCCGCTCAATCAGCAATTTCAAAACGTTTTCTAGCAGCAGGATTTATCCAAAAGCAAGGAAATTGGATACCATACGAATTGAAGCTGAGAGAGAGAGACCTTGAAAGAGGAAGCGTAAAATATCGTATGTGAGGCCCGGCCAAACAGCCGAATCGACACCAACGCCAAATATCCATGGCACTAAGGTAATTCTCTGTATTTGTTGGGAGCAAAAGGGTCCTATTATGAGCTGCTGAAATCTGAACAGATCATCACAGGAAACCTGTACCGAACGCAACTGATTCGTTTGAAGCGAGCATTGAACGAAAAACGCCCATTATTAATATATTCATAATTTTTTGGTTGTTACAAACGTAATTTTAAACTTGGTATAACCGTCCTACACCATTAGCTAATGATTTAACCTAGAATACTCTTATATAAATATATATTTCATATAAACATATCTTTGTACTGTTAATATGACCTCATTTGAAGCTAAAAATGTGTTTGAGTTAAAGTCTTCTTATAATTAAATAATCTCATTTTGCGTTTCTTTGGCAAGAGATATTTTTCCGTTTTGACTAAACAAATAAAATAGAAAAAGGCTTAACTGAAAAGCATCTACCAGCCTGAAAAATATTTCTTTAAATAATAAAATAAAACTGAAGGGACACATTATTAAAATAGTAAATTAGGTTATATGAGCATCTGCAGTAGATGTTTATTGTGATGTAGATATTTATAATTTTTTATGATCTTTTTATTTATGACTAGTTGACCGCCCTGGCTTCGCCCGGTAGCATTTACTAATGTTAGTTCTTCAAGTTTCTCCAACCCACCTACACCTGTCTGTTCTTATTTATTTGCAAATAAAATATATATATTTGTACTGCATACTTTAGGGCGCTTTTTTATTACAGTTAACTGGACTCAAAAAGAAAATAAATTCCGAGTTTTACCCCGAATTTTTTTTCTTTACAAGCCATCTCCTGAAAATTTGGAATCGAATAAAAAAAAAATCAGCCAAATCGCTCCAGCCGTTCTCACGTGATGCCATTACATACATGGACAATTTCATTTTTATATATATAGATACAAAGTTTTCCAATAAAGGCAGCGTCTGCCAAAGTTATTCTTAGCTAAAAAACTTTCATTACCAAGTAATGAGTTCAAATGCTAATATTCTTCACTACTTACATAATAGCATCTAAATTCTTCATTATTCGACTACTTCTAAGTAATGTAGATGGTATGTAGGAGCCATTGAAAAGCAAGTTATTCAGTAATTGCAAGTGATTATCAAGCATGACAATTTGGACGATTGACCATTACGTCCAAATGATAAAACCGTGTCGATCGTACTTCTTAGAAAATAACGTTAGTGAAGTCATCACCATTGATTCCAGCAACGTGGCGCTAAATGCCAAACAGCGAACACGGATTTGAGGTAGGTGAAGTGAAGTGGCCAACAAGATCGTGGAATTTTTCTTGTGGGGGTTTATAAAGTCGCTGGTCTATGCCAATAAGCCGCAATCGTTGAATGCCCCTAAAGTTAACATAATCCTGGACATCGCTTTAATTCAACCGGATATATGCGGCAGACTTATTAAAAATTCGATCTATCTGATCAAATGTATCATATTCCAAATATCTACAAGGTGGCGCAAAAGTCACCACCAAGAGGAAGATGATTTTTCATCAAAAATAATCATGAGTGATGAGGCCCATTTCCATCTTAGCGGATACGTAAATAAGCAAAATTTACGCTTCTGGGGCACTGAAAATCCGCGTGTAACCCACGAAGAGCCATTACACCCGCTCAAAGTCACTGTATGGTGTGCTGTTTTCGCTGGAGGAGTCATCGGACCTTTTTTCTTCGAAGACGTCGCGGGCCAAACGGTTACTGTGAATGGTGAGCGCTACAGAGCAATGATCAACGAGTTCTTTTCGCCGCAAATTGATGAATTGGGATTGGAAAACATGTGGTTCCAACAGGACGGTGCAACGGCACACACTGCACGTGCCACAACCGATATGCTGAAGGATGCATTTCCCGGGCGCATAATCTCCCGTTTTGGCGATTTGCACTGACCAGCAAGATCGCCTGATTTGACCGCTCTAGACTTCTTTTTGAAGTCGCGGGTTTATGTCAACAAGCCTCAGACTCTTGCAGCTCTTAAAGACAATATCCGTCAAGAATGTGAGGACCTATCCGGAAGTTTTTGGCCAAAGTGATGGAAAATGCCATAAAAAGGGCTCAAATGGCAATCAACTGTGGCGGCGGCCATTTAGATGACATCATATTCTCGAATTAAAAGACCAAATAAAAATAATCCGCAAGAAGAATCAAAGTTTTTCATTTTTTTTTTAATTACAGCCAAAAATCATCGGAAGTTTACTTTTGCGCCACCTTGTATTAGCCTTTCAAACATAAACAAAAATTTGCAAAAAAAAAAAAAAAAATTTGGTAAAATTTGAAATAGGATTGAAATAGTTTTTGGTGGATAAAATCATTTTATTTTCCATCATAATCTCCTTTGAGCTCTATGAGCGCTTAGTCTAACGTTTCTCCAATTTGTTTATCCCTTCCAAAAAATAAGATTTGTCTAGGTCATCAAAATAGTTATCTATTGTGATGTGATTTCATGTTGAAGACAAATCTCTTTCCGCCGAGACATTTCTCTAGAAACAGTCACATGTGAGAAAACGCTGCAGCCATTTTGCGGAAAACTTTCCAATACCCAAGTGATCATTCAAAATTAAAACTACTGAGCCATGTGGGATGCCTATGGCCTCCACAATCTCTCGCACTTTCAATCTCCGATCGTGATTTTTTTTTTTAAATTTTTTAAGGCCGTCATCTTGCTGAAAGTTTTCTCCTTTCCAAGTGATCATTCAAGACAGAAACCACTGAGTCATGTGAAATCCCTATGGCTTCCACAATATCTAGCACATTCAATATCCGAGCCAACACCATAACGTGATTTCTTTCAATTGTTTCTGGTGTAGAGACTTCAACTGGGCGTCCCGAAAGTTCGGCACCTCTCGTACTAATGGGCCTTAGTACGATTAATTCAACACACGATTTAACAAGTCACGATGAGCGGCTAAATATTGAAGATATCCGAAATTGAGAACGAAACAGAATGGGGTATATGTTCATAAATACATATAATTGTTTTATTTAAGTTTCGCGTAATTTTTTTTTTAATTTCGCAATAATTCTTTGTTTAAAGTCTTTGATATTTATTATATTTTATTTTTATTTAGTTATATTTTTGTAAATGAATAATTGTTGAGAAAAATAGTGTATTTTACGAGTATATCCCAATTAATATGCCATTATTTATTGTTTTTATCATCTCATCCATCAACCATTCCTTCATTCAGTCAGCTAAACCAACCAACAGAATTCAGTCAGCCATGCGAGCCAAACTGAAAGGTACTAATAAACCAAAATAAAAGCACAGTAAAAACTAACAATAATGGAAAAAGTAATAAGACTTGTTGTTTTAAAGAACATATTCACCATACAAAATTTGTGCTTTTACACTTTTCCCAGTCCCTTACTTAGAGATCTACTGTATGATCATAAATTAAGTTGCGTGAACATTTTCAGTTTGATAGTTTCGCACATTAATACTCTGTGTCCGTTCGTTCCTCTTCTGTCCGCGTTCTCATATGTACGTTGTATAAAATGCACGTGCTGTTCTTAAAATTAGTTTATATTTAGTTTATTTTACTGGGTATTTATTTTATTTAATTCTTTTTGTTTGATTTTTAGCTATAAGGGAGATTTTTTTTACAATAGTTTATTGCTGTTGCCCGCTGATGTGACCTCTTTGTAGGTCATTGTAAAAAAAAATTAAAATGTTAAAAAACTAAACTGATATTCTACACACTTTTGTTGAACGTTTGTAATAAATTATTTTGAGAATGAGAAAAAAATACACCAAGAAAACAAATTCGTAGTTGCAACCAAATTTGTTGTCAATCGAATGATTCTGCCTTGGGGAACGAATCTTACAGTTGTAGCTATAACATTTTACAAGGTATAACACAAGATTGGTTGCTTCAACCGAAATATTTCCTTATTAACTTATATTCTGTTGCTAGAACCGAAAATTTCTATGTATGCAATCGAATCATTCGATTGGCAACAAATTCGGTTGCCAATACACAGAGAAAACAGATTCGTAGTAGCAACCGAATTTGTTGCAAACGAATGATTCGGTTGTACACATTGAATTTTTCGGTTCTATCAACAGAAGGTCAGTTGATAAAGAAGAATAACGGTTGAAGCAACCAAACTTTTGTTACCCCTTCTAAAATTTTGTAGCCACAACTGTAAAATTCGATCACTAAGGTAGAATCATTCGGTTAGTAACAAATTCGGTTGCTATAATGAATCCGTTTTCTCTGTGTACGATTTCAAAACGTTTTCGAGCAGCATGATTCATCCAAAAGCAGGGAAATTGGGTATCTTACGAATTGAAGCCGAGAGACCTTGAAAGATGATTTTGCATGTCTGAAATGATGCTTGAAAGCTATAAAAGTAAATCATTTTTGCACCATCATTATTTGCGATGAAAAATGGATCCATTCCAATCGTATGTGAAGCCGGACCAAAAAGCCAAATATCAATGGTGCTAGAGGGTAATTCTCTGTATTTGGTGGGAGCAAAAGGGTCCTATCTATTATGAGCTGCTGAAATCTGAGCAGATCATCACAGGGAACCTGTACCGAATGCAACTGATTCGTTTGAAGTGATCATTGGCCGAAAAAAGGCCCAGAATATGCGTCCAGACATGAAACTGTAATATTCCATCATGAAATACCAGTTAAAAGGTATTTAGAATGAAGCGGTTGGGAAGTTTTACCTCACCCACCTTATAGTTATAGACTGTGCCCCATACGACTACTATTTGTTTCGATCGATGTAGAACGCTCTCTATGGGATACTCTTCACTTTGGAACAGAGTATCTGATATTGGCTTGATTCGTTCTTGGCTTCAAAGATGAGCAGTTCTTTTGACTTGGAATCCATATGTTGGCAGAAAGATGGGAAAAAGTTTATGTTGTTTTTTTTTATTACAAGATGGAAATTATGTTTGGATGCTAATATAAAGCACGATCAACATTTTGATGCATAATATTCTTTTTAATGGACTGATTTTGTCGATTTCTAATAACAAACTACCCAGGATAATGCAAAATACTTTAGATGAATCTAAGGGAGTTTGGTTTTATATTTTGGACGTAAGCGTGTTTTAAACATACTGACTGACATAGGACTTTCGAAGTCATTCCATAACTGCTTTAAGACATTACTAGGGTTTCTAATTTCCTAATATAATTTTGCAGTGACAAAAATTCTATTTTTTAAATCAAATTCATCTGCGTCGAATGATTTTCTGTTGCTAGTATCAAACAAATCTATAAATATTGTTACGAAATACAACGATTTTAAAACGGCTGATTTAAAAGTAGCATAATGCTTTCAAATAGCAGTGTTGTAATAGCAAACTGTAACATATCTGTGGGCATTATTAACATTGAATAAAAGCTTTCTGTTGACCATTGATCGTAAGTTGGCAACGCTGTTTGCTGCGACCGTATATTCGAATTCGAATATTCAGTTAAAGAACATTGTACAAAGTACACCACAGATGGCGTATGTATTAGAAAGCTCTAGACAGTTAAAGAGCAATCTAGAGTGCAGATGGCAGTGTTATAAATAGTGGCAGAGGTTGCAGTCGTTAGTGAGTTTATCAGAGACGCTTTTCGAATAAACATCAACTGAGTGCTGTGTTTTTCAAGTGAATTCGTGTACATTATAAAGTGTGTGTCCGTATTTCTGCGAATTTATAAACGTGTATAAAAAACATTAAGTGACTATTTAATTCTGTTGTTGTACAGTTTAAATAAATAAAGAGTTGTTACAATTTTTAAACCCCTAAACGGCTTTTATTTGCAATCAAAACTATCCGGTTTATTTAAAGGAAATACACCAACGTTTTGAAAAGGTTAAAATGTAACAATATAATCGAATCATACGATTGGCAACAAATCACAACGAATCTATTTTATCTGGTCGGAAATAATACTGTAACTTTAAGAAGAAAACCTTGAAATACCCTAAATTTAACGACAAAAGATTCCCGGAAATTTATAAAAAAAAACCAGTAAGAAAGCTAGTATATTCGGCTGTGCCGAAACTTATATACCCTTCACGAAATTATACTAAAAAGCAATTTTTAAATATTTTTAGGTAAACAAATTTTAATTTTTTCAACATTTTTTATACCCTTCACCATGAGTGGCAAGGGTATATATAAGTTTGTCATTCCGTTTGTAATTTCTACATTTTTCATTTGCGACCCCACAAAGTATATATATTCTGAATCGTTATAGATAGCGGAGTCGATATAGCCATGTCCTTCTGTCCGTCTGTGTGTTGAAATCAACTTTCTGAAGCCCCCAAATAACTTACATATACGAATGATACATCAATATCTCCGAAATTGTTCCGGCTCGGTTGCTATTCGAGAAAATCGAGAAAATCGGTCCACAAATGGCTGAGATATAAGGAAAAAACCAGGACAACCTCGATTTTTTTACCTATTTTTGACCGATATCTAGATTACTAAATCATTAATATAGACAATATGGATATACAATGATAGATATTTCAAAGACGTATATGTGCAACGACGTATATAAGACCATAGTAAGTTGGACCTACAGGGGTCAAAATCGGAAAAAATATTTTTTAACCCGAATTTTTCAATTTAAAAAAACAATTAAAAACTAAAAAAAAAATTTTTTTAATATTAAAAAATTTTTTTTTTTAAATTAAAAAAAAATTATTAAATTTAAAAAAAAAAATTTTAAAATTTTAAATTTTTATTTTGAAGTATAATTTGGTGAAGGGTATATAAGATTCGGCACAGCCGAATATAGCTCTCTTACTTGTTTTATTTATTTTTGAAATTGTTTTTTAATTTATTTAAAAAAGTTTTTTCAAAACTTTTTTTAAAATTTTTATTTTGTAATTTTTTCAACATATTTTTTTATTTTTGAAATTGTTTTTTATTTTTTTTAAAAAAGTTTTTTCAAAATTTTTAATTTTTTTTGAAATTGAAAAAAAAAATTAAAATGAAATCACATAAATGTTCTTTTAATTTATTTAAAAAAGTTTTTTCGACATTTTTTTAAAATTTTTATTTTTTTTTGTAATTTTTTCAACATTTTTTTTATTTAATTTTTTATTTTTGAAATTGTTTTATAAGTTAGTTAAAAAAGTTTATTCAAAATTTTTTTTTAAAATTTTTAAATTTTCGTTTTTTTTCGTTGCAATGGACTTTGAAGTCTCTATCATTGGATATCCATATTGTATATATTAAAGACTTAGTAATCCAGACATAGAAAAAACTATATTTTAAACCGTTTCAATTCAAATATATATCACATATTGAACTGATTTCAATTATTTTATAATTGAATCAAGAAAACAAAATTTTCTGATATTTTCTATTGAATTTTGAGTTTTGAATTTGATAATTTTGACAATTGAATATACAATTTTCGTTATTGGTTGAACTTTAAATACAAAAATTATTGAATAGATAATTTTTGTATTTAAAGTTCAACCCAGGATGCACTAAGTAAGGTGAGATCAACAACACAGCTGATTTTTATTTATCTATGTTGAAAGTGCTGGTTTGTCAAACTAAATTTATTTTGAAAAAATAATAAATTTTATTTTCAAAGAAAAAAAATTTGAAATCAAAAATACATAAAAGATTTCATATAATGAATTTTGTATAAAGCACTATTAAACCGTTGTTCTTTTTCAAAAATAATTTAAATTTAACGGCCGTTTTTTAGTTAATATGCAAAAATAAAATTTATTTATATTTTATTTGACAAATTCAATTTTGACAAACCCTATGCTCTTGTCAGCAAGAAATATTATGTTTGTTGTCGAAACGCTCTCACCTTTCTTTTTACATCATGGTTCAACCAATAACGAAAATTGTATATTCAATTGTCAAAATTATCAAATTCAAAACACAAAATTCAATAGAAAATATCAAGAAATTTTGTTTTTGAGCACATGAATACTTGATTCAATTATAAAATAATTGAAACCAGTTCAATATGTGATAAATGTTTGAATTGATATATAATTTTTTTCTGTGGATATAGATAAAAAAATATGGCAAAAATCGAGGTTATCCCGGTTATTTTGGGACTACGTTATATTATGGCATGGCTATATCGACTTCGCTACCTATAACGATCCAGAATATATATACTTTGTGGAGTCGCAAATGAAAAATATATAAAAATATTCAGGGGCATTTTCTGCATTAGGAACCCCAGTCATTAAATTAAAGTACTGATTTAAATGCTATATTAAATTAGGATTTGGAATCTCGGAGAATTAGCAAATTTATTTTTATGTTTTTAAGCCTTTTATATAAAAAATCTGTACAAATTGTTCTTAATTATCATAATCTTATAAAAACTTTTAAATGTGTTCACTTTTAAAATAATTAAATCCTCATTCCTAAACCATTTGTCACAAATAATTTATTAATAATAAACATTTTCTTCTCTTATTTATTTCCAGGTAAGAATTATAATAAATTACAACATCTTAACGAAAAATGATCTCACGATTGAGTAGTCAATCAAGTAAGTGTTTTATTTGTTTTTTTGAAAATAAAAAAAAATCATTATTATAAATACCTGTTGAACTCATTTGTTTTGATCATAAAAAAAATGTTATAGAAATATGTGTATAAACCTAAATTGCAAGTATCCAATTACCCCAACTGTTGCCTATGGGTAATTTGTTTTTATTTTTTTATAAATTGCAATAGATTACATCATATAATGTTATTTAATTAAAATAATTTTAAATATATAAGAGCTTTTAGCTTTATGTATTCATTGTCTATTTCTTTGCATATTTTTTTAAATTTATTATGCTAATTAGTCCTTATAATAGTCATATGTTTGTATGAAAACTATGACTATTATAAGTTTTCTTTTATATTTCATTATTATTTTTTTGTTTTACCAACTTTATACTTGTATAATAACTATGAGTTAGAAATCCATGGATGACTGCATAAAATTGCAATATTTATTTTTTTTATATTAAAAATAGAAATAAAATCATCACTAAATTGAATTAAAAACAAAAAAACTAAAAAAAACACCGTAAATAGCAATTAAACAAATCACTGGAGCAT
Source organism: Calliphora vicina (assembly GCF_958450345.1). Taxonomy (NCBI): domain Eukaryota; kingdom Metazoa; phylum Arthropoda; class Insecta; order Diptera; family Calliphoridae; genus Calliphora; species Calliphora vicina. The sequence goes on along the minus strand of NC_088784.1, from coordinate 94,631,900 downwards.
AAGGAAATAATTTTCATTTATGCACTTTTAATTTAAAATTAAAACTTTAGCAAGAATAAGATTTTCTTTTAAACTATTTATAGGTAATGGAAAAAACATGTATTGAAACTTACTGTGGAAGACAATAAAAAGTGGACTAATCGGAACATTTCGGAAACATATTTTTCGTCTTAAAGTTACATTATTCTGATTCTGTGTGATGGCTAACTTTTGTTACCAACCAATGGAATGATTCCTTTAGATCCATACATTTTTATCGGTTATAGCAACAACATACAGTTAGTTGACACAGAAGAACTACGATTGTAATAACCGAATTTATACCGCTATATACCCGGTTCGGTTGCTATTTAAAATCGAGAAAAACCGGCCCACAAATGGTTGGAATAAAAGGATAAAACGAGGTTAACCTCGATTTTTGGCCTATTTTTTAGCTATGTATATCTGGATTACTAAGTCATTAATTATGATAACTATTTTCTTTTTATTATTGAAAATCTATTTGTTAATAAAAGATTAATTTACATTTTCACAAATTCTCCATTTATTTCTATACACAAATCGTTTGGACGTTTTTCATTGTTTTCATCGAATGCATCTATATGAAATATGATTTTATGTCTTCCCGATAAATCGACACCATTTACCGAAAATATGAACAGCTCATCAGATGGTTCTACAATAAGAATAGACTAAAAATAAATTTGAATTTAGTTTAACATTTTTCTATTTAGCATCAGATAACTAATAACTAATACTTACTCCTTTTTCGTTTATACATTTTCGCGTGTCTTCTCGGATAGTGGAGGTAAAAACATCATACCAGACTTCATCCTTCGAATACATTGTCGCACATAAATCGGGCTTTATGACAGAGTATACTGTAGGCTGCCAAGTGCCACGTTGATATTTGAATACTTCCATGCGTAGCTAATCAAAGAGTTATATATATATGTTTATGGGGGATTTCATGTCAAGTGAACCAACTTTTGAAATCGATGTCTTCCGATCGCGAAGAAATTTGCACCAAGGTTAGTCCTATTGGACACAATTTTTCAACAAGATCGGTCAAGAACTCTCTGAGTTAAAGGGAGTCCTAACTCAGAGAGTTCTTGACCGATCTTTTTACTATCCAATAGGACTAACCTTGGTGCAAATTTCATCCCGATCGAAAGACATCGATTTCAAAAGTTGATCACTTGACATGAAATCTCCCATATGTCATTTTAAATCGGCCAAAGAATAAAACCTATTTTTAAAGAGATCCCAGATTCGTTTGTTTAAATAAATTTTTAAGCAGCACTTTAACATGTCTATAATTTAATGAACAAAATTTGCAATTGTATTTAGAAATGTTCCATTTGTATTGATTTTTTCGATATCAAGCATATTTTCATAGAATTTTTGATGCTACATTGAGAATTCCAGTCAAGGGCTTGGCAGACTATTTCTTCGTTATGTTTTCTTATGGTATTCTTTTCAATTCCCTTTTATTTGATAGGATCAATGTGGCACTGGTTTGTAACACTATGTAAAAACTTACATCTATACGATCTGTACTCTCTACATCCCATATTGCTTCAATAGGTCCCTCTATATGCATATTGTATTCATTAACTTCCATTGTAAATTCAGACATATCTGCCAAATCCTTCATACCATTGCCATGATGATTTTCACATTTACTAAAGAATTCGTTATTATCGTCATAGAGAAAGCTAAATTCTGCAGCACCACAGCTGCCGATCAACAACAACGAAAGTCCTACAATAATGTAGCCGGTGTTTTTTGGAAATCGCATTGTTGTCGTCGTTGTTCTGATTGATAAACCAACTGTACTATTGCTTTTATTAAATCATGTATTCAATTTTATTAACATTTTAATTACTGTTATCATCTGTAATATCACATGTCAATCGTTAAAACATGATGTTGAATCTAATTAGAATCAAAATTATATTAATTGTATTTTCATTTAAAGGTTTTAAAAATAACATTTTTGAACCACAAAAAATACACTAAACTAATACACGGAAAAAACTATATTTCAATTCAAATATTTATCACATATTGAACTGGTTTCAATTATTTCATAATTGAATCAAGTATTCATGAGCTCAAAAACAAAGTTTTCTGATATTTTCTATTGAATTTGATAATTTTGAAAACACAAAAAATAATAAAAATGTGTTTTCAATTACGAAAATTGTATATTCAATTATCTAAACTATCAAATTTAAAACTCAAAATTCAATAGAAAATTTATGAAATTATGAAATAATTGAAACCAGTTCAATATGTGATAAATATTTGAATTGAAACTGTTTAGAAAATAGTTTTTTTCTGTATAATCATGATTTATCTATATATATAAAAATGAAATGGTCCATGTATGTAATGGCATCACGTAAGAACGGCTGGAGCGATTTGGCTGATTTTTATTCGATTCGAAATTTTCAGGAGATGGTTTGTAAAGAAAACAAGTTAGAGTGCTATATTCGGCTGTGCCTAATCTTATATACCCTTCACCAAATTATACTTCAAAATTTTAAATATTTTTAGGTAAAGAAATTTTAATTTTTTGGAAAAAAATATTTTTCGATTGTTATTTTAAATTTTAAAATTTTTTTTTTTTTAAATTTTAAATTTTTTTTTTTTTTTTAAATTTTAAAAAATTTTTTTTGGTTTTTTAAATTTTTTTTTTGAAAAAAAAAATTCGGGTTAAAATTTTTTTTCCGATTTTGACCCATTGTAGGTCCAACTTATTATGGTCTTATATACGTCGTTGCAAATGTCTTTGAAATATCTATCATTAGATATCCATATTGTCTATATTAATGTCTTAGTAATCCAGATATAGTTCAGAAATAGGTCAAAAATCGAGGTTGTCTTGGTTTTTTCCTCATATCTCAGCCATTTGTGGACCGATTTTGCTGATTTTAAATAGCAAAATTCTCGAAAGCATGTCTGACAGAATTATTGAAGATTTGGATCCCGAAGATATCTGGGGTCTTCAGAAAATTGATTTCAACAGACAGACGGACATGGCTTAATCGACTCCGCTATCTATAAGGATCCAGAATATAGTATATATATTTATAGGGTCGGAAATGAAAAATGTAGAAATTACAAACGGAATGACAAACTTATATATACCCTTCTCACGAAGGTGTAGGGTATAAAAAATTAAGAAATTCCGGATAAAACTCGGACTTTTTTTTTTTGGAGTCCCGTCAACTGTAATAAAAAAGCTCCCTAAAGTATGCAGTACAAATTTTGATATTTTATTTGCAAATAAAACAGAACAGTCAGTTTTATGAGCGTTGGAGAAACTTGAAGAACTAAAATTAGTAAATGCTACCGGGCGAAGCCGGGGCGGTATTGTTTGTTAAGAACTGAGATCAGTCTAAATTGTGCACGCATTTTTATTTGTATTATATTTTTAAAATGTAAAAATTTAAATCATGTTGGATCATGTTAGCTTTTGACGTTTTCACAGAGTCAAACAAAATATAGTTGAGATTTAAAAATTTCAAGTGCTACTCCTTTATTCGTGCACTATTTAATTCAATCTCACTCCTTCTTCAATTATTACACAGTATTGTAATTTATTAGGAATTGATCTTGATTATTTTCGATCATGATTTGTTTAAACAAAAAATAATGATTACAAATGCAATCAAATAGTAATTCAGGTTAAACAACAAATGAAAAAAAAAACAGATTCTTGTTTAAAACAATAAATTCAACACGCATTCTTATAAATACTTAACACAGGATGCCGACCGAAATCACAATTAATTTGCATTTACTGTCCAATATTATTATAATTATTTTAAAATGCAGTCGGTCAGTCAGTCGATCATTTGGATAATGAACAATTTAATACGATTAAAATCGTAAAATTTTATTAGCATTCATCATTAAATTTAACACTTCCACTTGATAGTTTTACTCGGCACCACAAGTCATGCAACACAAAGATTTGAAATTAAGTGTCAAAGTAACAAAAAAAAATAAAATACAAATTTACATAAAATTGCGTGAGCAGTTTTCAAACGAAAGTATTAAGAAGACACACAAAATATAACACAGACGACACACAATTTGAGAATGAAAGAAAAAATAAAAATTAAAATAATTTTTTTTTTTTAAATAAAATAAACACTAAAGGAAATATCAATCTATTTAAAAGAAAATTAACGCAATTTGTGTTGTCTCTATTTTAACCTTGATCTAAAAAGACATTAGCAGCAAATGACTAGTAGGAAAATTTCTGTTTTGGGTTATGATTGCAAAAAAGAGCAATAAATGTTGGTTTTTATAATAGAATTTATTCAAAGTATTGGCAAATGTTAGCTGTGACCTTTTCCCATCTTTCTGGCAACAAATGGATTCCAAGCCGAAAGAACTGCCCATCTTTAGAGGCCATTAACGAATCAAGCCAATCTCGGATACTCTGTTCTAAGGTGAAGTGTATCCCCGAGAGAGCGTTCTGCTTCTATCGAAAAAAAGTAGTCGGACTGGGCAAGGTATGGACTATAAAGCGGTTGAGGCAAAACTTCCCAACCTCTTCATTATAAATAGTTTTAAACATGTGTCCGAGTGTTGTCATGATGGAATATTACGGTTTCATGTCTCTGAAAATTCTGGGTATTTTTCCCTTTTGCTCCCACCAAATACAGATCATCACCTGAGCGCCATGGATATTTGGCTTTGGTGTCGATTCGGCTTGTTGACCGGGCTTCACATACGCAAGTAAGGATTCAGTGGAAAAATTATTTTCTTTTGTAGCGTTCGTCATTTCGGACATGCAAAATCGTCTTTCAAGGTCTCTCGGCTTCAATTCGTATGGTACCCAATTTCTTTTGGATGAATCCTGCTACTCACAAACGCTTTGAAATTGCTGCTTGAGTAGCTCCTAATGATTTTGCAAGTTCTTGCTGAGTTTGACAAAAATCTTCTTGGAGTAATACCTCCAATTCTTGGTCTTGAAACTTTTTTGGCTGGCTTGGGCGATATTTGTCTTCCGATATTGACTGTCTTATTTGTGTATTGTGGATCCAGTCTCTTTCCCTTCGCCCGTCTTACAAATCTTCTTCCATCACTGCCTCTTTAATTGCATTCGGATTCATCCGAAAAACTCCAGCCTCATTTGCCCAGCGGCCAACAGTTCGAGAATTATTTTCCAATCTTAGATTATTGATAATCTTCCGGGAGTAATTTTTTGGAACTTCGTGAACTCTCCTGCTATGAAATTGTCTTGTCTTTAGAGTTTTTAACGTGAATTCTCGGGACGGAATATTTTATTAGCTTCTTAAAATTGAATAATTTGTTCTAGGCGGGAATTCCCTGTTAATCCCGATTACCAGGGAAATGAAAAAGTGAGGAGCTCTTCCTTCCAAATGTTGGGTTTCTACCTGTTTTACGAAGGTAATATGCTGACATTTTGGGTTTCATGCTTAGACCAAGTGACAATTTATGTTCGAAAATTAGAAATCAAATTCGAAAATTCGATGTTATGTTCAAAATTTCTTTAAAGCTGTTAAAATAATCTCTAGATTATCCATGATCCTCATGTAATATAATATTATGTTGGAAAATTCTAAATTAAAATCGAAAATGTTCGAAAATTTTTGAAAATTTTAGTTTTTTTACAATTTCGAACATAAATATTGAAAAAAAAATCTCTAGATCATCCAGGTTCATGGATATTACAATTTTATGTTCGAAAAAAAATTCGAACTTATGTTCGAAAGTTTTTAATGTTGTTAAAATAATCTCTAGATCATCCATGAACCTAATCACAATACAATATTATGTTCGAAAATAAATTCGAAAATTCGAACTTATGTTCGAAAATTTTTGAATGTTGTTAAAATAATCTCCAAATCATGAGAATTCTTAAAAAAGCAATTTTTATTTTTTTTGTGGACAATTTCATACATTTTGCAATTTCGAACTTAAAAATTTGAAAAAAAAATTAAAAATTTTCATGAATTTTAAAGTATATTCAATGTAGTTTCAGAATATAAGTTTTTTAAGATATGTTCGAAAATTCGAATTTAAATTCGAAAATTCAAAGAGCTCTAAAAAGAAGAAAATAAACTTTAAATTAAATCAAACTATATTGCGGCAAGCATTTATATCATATACATAAATCATATAATGTGAGGAGCCACTAAAGCTACTTTTTTGAAAATTTAAAAGCTTTGGGAAATTGATTTTTTCTAGAAGATTTAAACCCAAATATTATAAAAATATCAAAAAATCAATTTGTAAAAAAATTCGAAAAAGTACCTTTTGTTCTGCGGCTCCTCATGTAATAAATATTTTGATCTAAAAAACTAAAAAATTATTACCCTTAATTTGTAATTTAATACTAAATTTCCAACTGGGTATTTACTTACGTACATCATCATTACAATTTCTTGATGCCAGCTAAAATGAAACCACCTTAATTTTCATAAACTAAAACATACACATTCAGCATAAATGATTTGATTTATAACACTCCTATATTTATTTAAATTATTCCAAGTGTAGCCAGAGCTATTGTCGTTACTTAAGTATTATAGACGTTGTGTTGCTGTTTGGAAAACTAGAATCTCTACAGAATAAATATCGTTTAGTTAAACAACAGAAAAGTATGAAATTCATATTCATTAAATGTCGCTGTCAAGTAAGTGCAATTGTTTCAATTATTTTGAATAGAAAGACTGAAAGACAGACAGACAGGCAGGCAGGCACATGCTCTCTGACAGTTTGTAAATATATTTTGTATTAAACTACCAACTAACTATTCTACAACTAGAAGAAGTCATTTAAACCACCACCACCACTTGTTATTTCAAAAGAAAGAAATTGTGTGATTTTCAGTTATTTTCATTATTTAATGTTCTCGTGCTGATTGTTTGTTTTAATTTTTAATGCCACACGACCGTCAACTTAAAGCAAGCAGAGCAGCATTTGAATTTAAACAATCATACAAACTAATTAAATGTTTTTAAGATATGAGTATGAACACAATTTATAAGTAGTATTTTTTTGTGTGAACAACAATTGTGACAGTTTTATTAATTAGTAACAAAAAAAAAACACTTTCATATAGAATTTCTTATGTTTATTAATTTGCTAATTGTTATGCATTTTAAATATTTATTTTTATTGCTAACTTTGAAATTCTTTTATATGAAATTTAGAAAAAAATGTATCTTAAAATCGTAAAAACAATCTCACTTTCTACGTAAGTGAAAAATAACTGTGACATTCAAATATTGTACATTAGCTTAACATTTGAGTTTTTCCCCTTTTCTCATTTTTCCTATTCAAATTCAATGGAAAAAACTCCCGCGGAATTTTTTATTCATAATTGGGCTGATTAGAATATGAGTTAAGACGTTGATGAAAGGAATTTGTAATTTGCAGATCATTTGATGTTCAAAAGTCTAACAACCCTAATATAATAAAACTGCAACACACGGGCCTTAAACAATTCGTCGGAAACCGATCAAACTCTTCTAGACCAAATTGAAAATATCAGTGTATGCCGTAGATCATATTGAATACAAGACCTCTGAAAGAAAGCAGACGATAAACCGATAATAGGTGGAAACTCATAACTACGAGAATAGAGATAAAGACCCAACCGAATGATATCAGAACGCGCAAGGAAAAATGTAGATTTCCTCAGATAACAATGGCGATCACATCATCTCAAAAACACCCAGGGTGATATTTGGGCACACCATTATTTCAACCTGTCAATATGCATTTGTACACGTTATATTTATAATCTTGACATGATTACAAATTCTCTATAATATGTTTAAAAATAATCATATTATGATTGAACTGGAATCATGTTATGGTTGAGTTTCTATTATAATATGATCGTTGACCAATAATATGATTATATACGAATATATTATGATTGTCAATAAACAAATAATTATAACAGTAGATAAATACTTATTAGTATCATTAGTAATAATAATAATAATTTGGCGCTATTTGGTAATGGTCACCACAACCATATTTTATCTTTGTATGTACTGTCCACTCCTATAACCATATCCACTGCTAAAAAAATAGTTGAACCTTCCAGCTCAATAATGTGGTACATAGACTTTGGGACAGGCCAATATGGATATTTTTCACGAACTGAAAGATGACTTGATCTTCAAAAGTGAAAATTGGTCTCATGGATTGAAAAAACTAGGAGGATCACATAATAAACAATATAATCTCAAACTTTCACAACAAAATACTTGTTGACTCTCTCGATAAAGAGTTTCGTTGTTAAAAGGCAGGTTTTACAGCTTAAAATTTCTGGGTAGATCACAACGATCTGAAGAAATTAGGTTTCCAACAAGCGCCAGAATGTGGTACAGAAACAATACAGAACATTCTGATGAACTGAAAGAGGTATTGATCATCAACATACAGAAGAGAGGTGACCTAACGGAGTTCAAAAACAGGAGTATTATAACACTAATAAACAAGGTAAACGCCCACATTATCAACAAGAGAATTGCTGGCTCTCTGGTTAAAAAGTTTCGTTACGAACATGCTGGTTTTAGAGCTGAAAAATTCTGGGTAGATCATAACGAACGTTCGCGAACTGAAGAAGGGTGGTTTCAAACAAGAGCCTTCCTGTTCTAGAATGTACTACAAAACATTCCAACGAATTGAAAGAGGTTGTGATCATTAACATATCGTAGAAAGGTGATCCTACGGAGTATAAAAACAGGAGAATGATCAGTGATCACAAACGACAACATTATCAACAGAAGACTTGCTGACTCACTCGATAAAAAGTTTCGTTACAAACAGGCTGGTTTCAGAGCTGAAAACTTCTGGGTAGATAACAACGAACTAAATAAAGTGGTCTCAAACATGAACAGAATGTGGTACAGATACAATGGGACAATACCGATGATCTGTAATAGGTCCTCCTGATCATCAAATTACTGTAGACATGTGATCTCATACTCGTAAGCATAATAAACTAAATCATTTTGACTCTCTCGATAAAAAGTTTCGCTGCAAACAGGCTGGTTTTAGATCTCAAAACTCTTATGTAGTTATATCACATAAATAGCCTCCACATTATCAGTCGAATTGAGCTTATCTGTCCAACTGTTGTTCATTGATTTCAAAAAAGCTTCTGATATACTTGTACACACACATTCCCATTTGGAAAGCATTGAGAAAATTAATTAAGATTACCCAGGAATTATACTGAAACTTCATGGAAATTCTATAAGCGACTAGGTTTTTGCTATATAGTGGCTTTCGAAAAAGCCAGGTTTAGAAACATGTTGTTTTGGGAAATAATTCGCAAGCTCGTGAACGGATACTATGTTCTGAAGTGAAACGTATCCCAGAGATAGCGTTCTGCATCGATCGAAACAAATAGTAATCAGATAGGGCAAGATCTGGCGGGCGTGGCAAAACTTCACAACTAATTCTTTCTACATAGTTTTTAATAAGTATTTCAACATGTTGCCGAGCGATGTCATGTTGGAATATTACGGTTTCATGTCTGGCCGCATATTCTGGGCATTTTTCGGAATGATGGCTTCAAACGAATCAGTTGTGTTCGGTACAGGTTCCCTGTGATGGTCTGCTAAGATTTCAGCAGCTCATAATAGATAGGACCCTTTGCTCCCACCAAATACAGATAATTACCTTAGCGCCATGGATATTTGGTTTTGGTGTCGATTCGGCTGGTTGGCCGGACTTCATATACGATCTCTTACGATTCGGGTTATCGTAATGGTTCCATTTTTCATCGCAACTAATGATTCGGGTCAAAAATGATTTTCTTTTATAGCGTGCAAGCATTACTTCTGACATGGAAAATCACCTTTCAATGTATCTCAGCTTCAATTCGTATGGATGAATCCTGCAGCTTGCAGAATTGATGCTTAAGTAGCTCTCAATGATTTTGCAAGCTCTTGCTGAATTTGACAACAATCTTCATGTTTGGCTGGTCTGGGCGGTCTTTGTCTTCCGTGTCAAAATCACCACTTCTGAACCACATAAACCATCTCTCGCACGTTGAAACCGGCCTTTGAACTAAGTCACCAATGAACAAAGTCCCCAAACCGCAAATGAATTAAAGCCCCAAAATTTTATATAGAAGAAACAAACTACGAAATTTAGGGACTTAGTTCATTTTTGGGGATTTATTTCATTTCTAAAATTGGGGATTTAATTCACAATGAAATTACTCTGGGGTGTATCAAAAATTGGCTTCGCTCAGAAAAGTTGTTTTAGATTGCCGGCCTTTGGCCGAAGGCCGGCAATGCAAAAAGGTTTTAGTATGCGAAGACGGTTTCTTTTCATTTTGGTTGGGGGTTTAGTTCCTTTGGTTGGGGATTTATTTCATTTAGAACTTTTGGGTTTTAATTCATAATTTGTTCGACTTTGTTCGTAGCGCCGTTGAAACCGATGAAATATATTCACCATAAACTTTGATAAGGAATCGATGCACTCCAGCGGCACTTTTTTTTCAAATTAAAGAAGTAAAGCAAAACTTCCCGCATATGACGCTTTGTTAACACAATATTCGTCATTTCCAAAAAAAAATTAAAAATTAAATTAAATTTTTCTTGACTCACTCCTTACTGCAAATTCATCTAATAAAGATTTCACAATCTGATTTTTATTAATGTTAAACTATTATTTCTGCTAACCACACTAAACTTAGAGATCTGTTCGCACCACTAAATCAGCGATTAAATCGGGTATCAATTGCATTACACGCAATTTAAAGTTTTTACAAAAAATCATCATAATCTTAGCTAAAAGTTTCATACAAACTTTTATCACTTTTAAACGATCTTTGTGGATTTATTGTTTTAAGAAACAAAGTCGAATATAAAAGCACGATTTTTAAATTTTATGTGTTTTAATTATGGATTAAAAAAATTATTATTATTAATTCATGAATTCAATTCAGGCAAGAAAGAAAAACAAACAAACGCGATTACAAAATTCTTTAAAAAACGATGTGAACAAAAGCAAGAAAAAGACACAAATTAAACAATAATAATTCAACGTGATTTTCAGTTTATTTTAGTCTTTTTTTGTCTAATGTTTTTGATGACATAGATATTTTTTTTCTATTGTTGCAATTGACAATAATTGAATTTGTTGCAGTTTGGTGTTTGTTTTGTCTTGGGGCCAACGAAATCAGTTAAAAGCTGCTGGTAAGTTAAACTTAAAGGTGGTCGATTGTCGTTTTTTTGTTGGCTATTTGGTTTTTGATTTTATACATTCTTAAGAGCTGGCTGGCATAATCTATTCAGCCATAAATTGACAACATTTTGTGTTTTTGTTTTAGGTATTTTGCAGTTTTTGTTTATTTGCTTAAAAATGCTATTAAATATTTTCAATCTATTTTAAAAACTTTACAAAAAATAGTTTTTTTCAGTTGCACAAAACTGTCAGCAGAAAAGTTGAAATATATTTTGGACTACATTTTAAAAATAAAATTTGCAGACATGAAGTCTCCACTAGTCTTTCATTACTTTTTAAATTCATACAATACTTTAAAATATATATATTTACATTTAATTTTAAATGTTTAGGTCTGTTTTTGAAACTTTTTATTTTTTTTTATGAAATTAAATCCATATATGTATGTTTATGCTGGAAAAAAACTTAAAGGCCTGCTTTTTAATATGGTTTTGTTTGCAAAAGGTCTTTAAACTTGGTTAAATGTAACATTAAGCATTTTGCTTTTATTTGTATTTCTTGCTGCAATTAATGTATATTATTGCAAATTTCCAAACCATAAAGGTTTCATTTTACTTTTTCCACTCTTGCTTTATTTTCTTTTCATATTTGTTTACAAAATAATGTAAGAAAATAAACAAAAGAGAGTTTTTCAAGTCAAAAACGAATTTGGAAATCACTATAATTTAAAACAGTATCAAATTGAATTTAATTCTTGGAATAAATCAAACAATATGAATGCCTATGATAAAACAAGTAATGGGTTAAAAATTGTGTAACACTTCCCTGGCATTCGTATTGTTTATGGTTAAATAACCGATCAAGCTCGGCCCCTGAGGGCTATGAGTGCCGACCACTGATTTAAACTCATTATTGAAACACAGTGTTGTCATTGCAGTCAAATAATTTACACAAAAGATTACAAATATAGAATTAAATAAGTCATTACCAGGACAGCACTATAATAACTAGAATTTATAGTGACTCATTTATTGTAAGAACCTATACCAGTGGTCGGCATTAAGAGAACATGAATTCTCTATTTTAATATGGCCAGATATTTAATGTGATTTTTCTTTCATTTGTTGATAATTTTCATGAACTTTGTTGACATTTATGTGATTACAGGTTAAATAACCGATTATATTCGCTCCCTGATGTTTATGAGTAATTTATAAGTTCTTTTTTGGGACTCAGTTCATTTATTTTTGGTTCTTTTTTTAGTAAACTGGCATAAAAATTAGGGATTTTTTCCAATTTTAAGCATTTATTTTGAAACATTTGTACAATATGGATTCCAAGCCATAAGAACTGCTCTTCATTTGAGACCAAGAATGAGTCAAGACCAATTTCGGAAACGAAGAATATCCCAGAGACAGCGTTCTGACACTGTCTGGACTATAAAGTGGGCGTGGCAAAACTTCCCAACTATTTCATTATAAATACTTTTTAACAGATATTGCAGCATGTGGCCTATCGTTGCCAAGATTGAATATTGAATTCTAGATTTCAGCAGCTCATAATAGATAGGAGCATTTTGGTGCCGACCAAATACAGATAAATGGCCGGGCTTCACATATGATCTCTTAAGAATTGAAGCTGAGAGACCTTAAAAGACGATTTTGCGCTTCGGGTTATCGTAATGGTTTAATTTTTCATAGCAAGTAATGATTCGGTTCAAACATGATTTTCTTTTATAGCGTTCAAGCATACAAAATCGTCTTTCAAGGTCTCTCAGCTTCAATTTCCCTGCTTAATAACGGTTTGAAATTGCTGATTGAGTAGCTCTCAATGTTTTAGCAAGCTCTTCTTGAGTTTGAAAACAATCTTCATGGAGTAATGCCTACAATTCTTGCCACTTCTGAACCGCACAAATCATTTTTCACACGTTGAAACCGATGGAACTCACTCCCCATAAGATTTGCTAAGTTTTAGCGGCACTTTTAGTTAAAATTAAAGAAGTAAAGCAAAACTTCCCGCATATGCCGATTTGTTGGTACAAAATTCGACATTTAATTCGACAATTGCTCACCGAAGCTTATGGAGAATGTGTTTCATTGGTTTCAACGTGCGAGAGATGGTTTGTGCGGTTCAGAAGTGGTGATTTTGATACTGAAGACAAAGATCGTCCAGGCCAGCCAAAAAACTTTGAAGACCAAGAAGATTTTAGTCGAACTGAACAAGAGCTTTCAAAATCCTTGGGAGCTACTCAAGCTGCAATTTCAAAACGTTTGTGAACAGCAGGATTTATCCAAAAGCAGGGAAATTGGGTACCATTCGAATTGAAGCTGACAGACCTTGAAAGACGATTTTGCATGTCCGAAATCAGTTTTGCGCAAAATCATTTCTTACAATGAAAAGTAGATCCATTACGATAACCCGAAGCAAAAGAGATCGTATGTGAATTCCGCACAACCAGCCGAATCGATACCAAAGCCAAATATCCATGGCGCTAAGGTAACTCTCTGTATTTGGTGGGACCAAAAAGGGTCCTATCTATTATGAACTGCTGAAATCTGAGCAGACCATCACAGGGAACCTGTACCGAATGCAACTTACTCGTTTGTAGGGAGCATTGGCCGTAAAATGCCCAGATTATGCGGCCAGACATGAAATCGTAATATTCCATCATGACAACGCTCGGCCACATGTTGAAGTTCTTGATAAAAACTATTAAGAATAAAGTGGTTGGGAAGTTTTACCTCACCCGCCTCATAGTCCAGACCTTGCCCCTTCCTACTATCTTTTTGGTGATATATGCAGAACGCTCTCTCTGTGATAGGCTTTACATCAGAACAGAGTATTCGATTCTTTCTTTGCCTCAAAATATGAAGAGTTCTTTTGGCGCGAAATCTAAATGTTGCCAGAAAGATGAGAAAATGTCATAGCTAACAATGGCCAATACTTTGTACAAATGTTTCAAAATAAAAGCTACAAATTTAAAAAAAAATCCCGCATTTTTAAGTTATACATCCAATATTGAGTCTTTGTTTGTCATAAATAAGTATGAATAAATCAGATAATAACTAAGTCATTATTAGACTACTTCTAAGTAATGCAGAAGGTATGTAATAGCTCAGTTTATCAAATTTTAATAGGTTTTTTTTAGATTTTGTTTTCGAATTTTTAGGAATTTGTTTCAAAAAGAATATTGTGAGTCTGTACCGCATCAACCCTGAAGTTTGATCCCATCTTTTATGTCCACAGTTGGAACATGTATGTTGCCTATAGGTAGTCAAACTTAATATAACCTTTATTTTTATTTGCCAGGCTAAAGTATAAAAGAAACAACTAACTAAACAATAATATTTCTTTTTTCTTTTTCTCTTTTTTAACAATAACAAATGAAAAACCAAAAAACTAAAACTCCCCTCGTGTCTCTACAACGCATAAGTATTATTTTACATTTGACGCGTGCTGAGACCACAAATAGTCCAAAGTTTAAATTGTACCATTAAGTTTAAGTTAGTACGAGTACACAAACCAAATATATACCTACAATATGCAAACAAAACATTTGTGCTAAAAGTACCACACAGACGAGTTAAATGTCATTTGTTTTTTTTTGCTTTAGTAAACAAATAATATGAAAACAAAGTTTGCATAAATGTCATAAAACACAATTAAATTGAGTATAATGTTTAAATGAAAAAAAAATAGTAAAAAACCAGAATACAATAGTTTGTAAATGAGACACAACCTATCGTATGAGTTGTATGTTGTATGAAATTTTATTATTATACGAAAATAACGGCAATATCATATTTTTTTATACCCGATGTATTCATAAGATATTCGATAGAGTTGCTTAAGCAATTGGTCAATTCACAAGGTCTGCTATCATGTCATATTAGGACATTATGACAATATGACATGATAGGAGACCTTGTAAATTGACCAATTGTTTAAGTAACTTTATCGAATGTCATGAATACATCATATTTTGTATATTTTCATAATATTTTGTACGACTATTGTAAAATCAGACGACATACAACTCATACCATAGGCTGTGAACTGCACTAATGTCTTTAAGATGAAAATATTGCCGATATATTTGAATTGACTTGGTTTTTGTGGAAATCACTTTAAGTATTCTACCATAATGCACTGATTACTAATAAAATTTGTTTGTTGCAGCATAATTGCAACTTAATAAAACGATATTTCCAAGTTTAACTTATTTTTTTAATATCAACAACAGTGATCGGCACTCATGCAAAGGGTGCTTATGGATTTAAAATTATCTGCTTTTGTTGTAAGGATGCTTATTTTTATATAAAATTTTTTGTTTACCATCATTATTTCTTCATTATATCACCCTCAATTTCCAAACAAACCGAATATGGCTGCTTATCATCCTGTTCATTAAAGGCATCAACTTTTATCACTAATTTATGTCTCCCAGAAATATCTTCACCTTGTACATCCAATACAGTTTCCAAATCAAAAGGTAAATGATTATAGGTATGCTTAAAAAACAAGTTTAATATTTTATGCTTCGTTACTTAAAAACATTAAATCATTTTAACTCACTCCCTTATTGTTAATACACTTCAAATCATCACCATCTATGAACTGAGCCCATGTCTTATACCATATATCGCTCTCATCGAACAATGTTCTGCAGAAATCCTTTTGTATCATGGTAAATACAGTTGGTTGCCAGCTACCACGTTCATATTTCATAAGATCAGTATGTAATTCCACACGATCACTGGGATCGGCCTCCCATAACATGGTAAATGAACCCTCCATGTGAACCCTGTCATCTAGAAGTTCCACACTTAAATTTGACAAATCAAACATATCAGCTACACCCAGATAATCGGGCTCATTTTTACAGTCTTGAAAAATGGAGGGATCTTCAATCAAAAATACAAACAAGGTTCCCCTGATAACTTTGGTCCCGCAGCATAATATTAACAAGAAATTTAAACAAAATTTTTGTTTTAAATTCATGTTAATTCCAGATTTGAATTATAATAACTTTACTAGATAATATTAATGAGGAAAATGCCCAACTATTGTATGCATTTTCATTATTTATATTAATTTTTTTTTGTTGTTTTGTAAAATTATTAGATAATCTATTGTTGTTTTTATTTGTTTAAACTAATTATTTTCATGACTTTGTTTGTTATTAATTGGGTTGATAAATTTGTATACATTTCAATTAACATGATATAATTATTTATGACAACAAAAAAATAGGGAAATAATGAACTTGGGGGGAATTTTAGTTTTTATAAAACAGAGACATAAACCCTACTTAAATAAAAACCTTTTACACTATCTAAATGTAAAACTAATAGTTTAAGGATATCAGTATCGCTTTCTCTACATTGGAGAAGCTTTTCTCAATCGACAGATGATTAGATGATACTCTCCCAGAAAGTGTTTCAGCAGTTCAACTGAGAGGTGAACTCTACTAATCCCAGCAAGACTTGCAATTCCTTCGTAACTTATTTTTCAGAGACTACTACATACCGACTGCATTACTTAGAAGTAGTTGTGTAAGACTTACGTACCATTTGTTATATAACACAGATATACAAATCTTTTGGGTTTTCTTTTCTAATTTTTAGCTTTTATTTTCAAACTTTTTTCAATATAAATTTATTGAAAGTATTGTTTATTGACATTTTCCCATCTATCTGGGATGGATCATATGATAGATTTCGAGCTAAAAAAAAACTACACATCTTTTGAGGAAAAGAACGAATCAAGCCAATTTTGTATACTCTGTTCTAAAGTGAAGCGTATCCTAGAGAGAGAGAGAAAGCGATCGAAACAAATAGTAGTCGGACGGGGCAAAGTCTGGACTATAAGGCGGTTGAGGCAAAACTTCCCAACTACTTCATTATAAATACTTTTTAACAGGTATTGTATCATGTGGCCTAGCATTGTCATGATGGAATATTACAGATTCATGTCTGACAGCATATTCTGGGCGTTTTTCGGCCAATGTTCGCTTTAAACGAAGCAGTTGCGTTCGGTACAGGTTCCCTGTGATGGTCTGGCCAGATTTTAGCAGCTCATAATAAATACGACCCCCTTCAATACCGACCCTACATTACCTTAGCGCAATGGATATATGGCTTTGGTGTCAATTAGGCTGGTTGGCTGGGCTTCACATACGATCTCTTACACTTCGGGTTATTGAAATATATCCATTTTTCATGTAATGATTCGGTGCAAAAATTATTATCTTTTATAGCGTTCAAGAATTTCAGACTTACAAAATCATCTTTCAAAGTCTCCCAGCTTCAATTCGTATGGTAGCCAATTTCCCTGTTTTTGGATGAATCCTGCGGCTCGCAAACATTTTGAAATTGCTACTTGAGTAGCTCCCAATGATTTCGCAAGCCCTAGTTTGACAACAATCTTCATGGAGTAATGTCTCCAATTCTTGGTCTTCAAACTTTTTTGGCTGGCCTGGGTGATCTTTGTCATCCGTGTCAAAATCAATACTTCTGGTCCTCACAAACCATCTCTCGCACATTGTAACCGATGAAACACATTCACCATAAGCTTCGGGGAGCAATCAGTGTGCTTCAGCGGCACTTTTTGTCAAATTAAAGAAGTAAAGCAAAACTTCCTGCAAATGACGCTAAGTTGGCACAAAATTCAACATTTTCGAAGCAATAAACTTTGTTGTTTACACTATAATGTTCAATAACAAAGTGTGAATAAATGACAGATATATACCCTTCAAAATGACATATAAGTTATTAAAAACAAAATCCGATCGTGTTAAATTTCACGATCTAGGAGCTAATTCTGATCACTTAAACGATAGAGTACTCGGCTAGGAAATATCTCATGCTGTAAATGAATTGTTCACGGGCTGTATGGTTTGTGACAACGTCTATGTTGGAACCACATGTCTTCCACATCGATATCGTCCAATTTAGGCAGAAAAAGTTTGTTATCATGTCGCGATATCGACAACCAGTTACAATCACTACTTGACCAGCCTCATTTTCCACGAAGTGTGATCCAATGATACCTTCAGCCCGAAATTCGCAACAACTTGTGACACGTTGTGGAAGTGGGATAACAAAGTCATCAAAAAGTGCTTCATCATTTAGGATATTATTTAAGATAAATTTTCGATTGAAAAATGTTATCTTGTATATTTTTTTTCATTAAAAACAAAATAGTTGGATTTTGGTTATTTAACCCATTAGTGGACGAAGTTCTCTGGACACTTTCCTCAACTAATTTTCAACAACTATTAATAAAAATGATCCCATTAATTCATTTTAAAAACACTCTATTCAAATAAACTTAAAGTTTTGGAGTTATGGACCGTCCCTTATAAGGGACACTGCGCAGTAGGTACACTAGGCGTATGGTAACTTTTAAAGCATTTTTTGGGGTGAAGCCCTTTTCATATTTGATGCAAATAGAGTTTATTTTTTCCCGCAATGTCCACATCGTTTATCAGATTTTGAATATTCAATATGGTGGTTTCTTCCATCATATCGTGTATCGTGGCCACTGCTACACGTTCAATATATATTGACCGCGATCCAGTATCGTGATATTTATTGAATGTGTAGCATACAGTATTGATGGATCGCGATCCAAATCGCAGAATAACCTAATTTTGCGTGATCCATTACAATGCATCGCTATCCAAATATCACAATATATATTGAACGTGTAGCAGTGCCCTTACAATCGATTGCGATCCAAATATAACAATATATATTGAACGTGTAGCAGTACCCTTTTAGTGGGGTACCATACGTTTCAAGGTAGGATGTAGCAAGATTTCGGCGAAAAAAAGAAGAAATGCACATGTTGGATCATTAGGATGTAACTTCTTCATCAGCAGCCAACAATACAAACTGAGGCATCAATGAGATATGCAAATATTGGCCACCACCATTTCTTTTGTCTGACTGTAGACTGCAAATAGTTGATCCATCTTATCAACGACTCCCATGCCCATATTATATCGATGAACACTTTTGGTTGGGAAATACTTACAGTACCCGTTCACTATCTTCCTTATACAATTTTACATGCTGTATAACCCAGATGATTAAGATTAGCATCGTGCTCATCATCGCATTCATCGGTATCTTTTTCGGTATCGGCTAAATCTCATGGTGGAATTTCGCAAATTGCAACGACATTGAACTCATTATCTTCAAGAGCATCCCGTTCATCCAATATTTCAGAAACTGTTAGTCTATATATGAAATAAATATTTACTCAATCATAGTATCACAATCGTACTACGGACGCAGTGTCCCTCTTAGGGGACGTTGAATTCAAAATCACTATATACACGTGGCATAACATTTTGTCATAATTTTTTTACATAAATTAAATCATTACACTGATTTACAAAGAACAACACACAAAAAATAACAAATATTCACATTCTATTTAATGTATTCCAATTATTCTTATCCAGTTCTTGATATTTGTTTTTTCACAAATTGGTTTTCCATATTTTGCATAAAACACAACACACAAATAACTTTAATAGAAACAAATGAAATAAAACATGATTTGTTGGAATGTCAGTAACGGCATACCCTTCTTGTTATTCAAAAATATCAATTTTTGAAAGTGCTACAGTAGAAAATTCGAGCGTCCCTTATAAGGGACTATGCGCTTTTCTCTATTAATGTTTAAGTTAAAAAAATAAGTACCAAACTAAATGCTTCCTCAACTCATTATTCATAAAGTTTAATGGTCTAAAATTACTTTATAAGAATTTATGCAAGTGTATTTGCTTTGTCGTAATTAATATTTTCTTTCCTTTAAAAGAACAAAAAAGGTGTCAATAACTTAATTATTTAACCTTAAAGCTACAAACAATTATGGTTATAAACTTCCATGTATGTTTTGTTTTTGTTCTTTCATTCTTTACATATACAAATTATATATCTACATATGTTGATTTAAACGGAAAAGAAAAACATTATAAACATGTCAAAATGGTGTTATAACAAACACCAATACCACCTATATAATTATTATTTAAGTCCTACCGAAACTGTTTTTCTATTTCAGACCGATTCTAATATTCGGCCAATAAAGTTCTTTGCAAAATTTTGATGATAACTAACTTATCCGGCTAAAACTAAGTGATGAATTGCAATTACTTAATAACTTACGTTTCAATGATTACTACATACCGTGTGCATTATTTAGAAGTAGTCATATAATGACTATAATATATCGAGCCCTTAGAGCCAAATTATCGTAAGCGACATTTTTAAAATTTTTGTTTTATTGCAGAAATTAAAATTTTATGGACCGACTGATGTTTTAGCGTTCTCAGAATATCAAAATTTTTAATAACATCAAAAATATAGGGGGTAATATTTTATCGTAAGTCAATGTTTATATTTTACAAACAAATTTTATCGTAAGCGACACAAATTTTATCGTAAACGATATTATTTCTTGGTTTGAGTTCCGATTTAAAAAAAAATTTATATATAGAATCTTCTCATCGAGCACTACAATTATCTATTATAGCTTAGGAGATATTCGCATTTGAAAATTAAATTTTCAAAATTTTTACCCACCCTACTCCAGTTTTTTGATAACAGCGTATCCAAATATTTCCCGATTTTCTCCAGTTTTCCTTTATTGGACTAACAACACATGTATGTGTCAAATGGAAAAAGAATTGTTTAAAAGTAATGACTAAGTCCAAAGTTATATGCATTTGAATTTAAAAAATTTTAAAAAGGCAATTTTTCGCTAATTTTTTGGGAAAAAATTACTTTTTTTCTTTTTGAGTTATAGCAAAAAATTTCTAAGAGGATGTATAAGGAATTTCTACTTCCTGAAAGCTAAGTTCTCATAAAATATTTTAAAGGAAAACTAATTTCAAAATTGTTGTTACTGAGGGGACCAGGTCCTTTCAAAAAACACCTATTTTTTATGTAAAATAAAATTTTAGGGCAAAAATGCTCAAATTGCGTATCCGATATCAAAATATAATAACCGATTATAGGTGGCTCAATATGTTTCTAATTATTTTGTAAAGGGTCCCGATAACAAACATTTTTTGTCATATTTTTCAATAAAGTATTCCATGAATTTTTAATTGTCAAAAGTTATAAATGTTTTTGAAAAATAGACAAATAGCTTGAACGAAATTATATTATATCGCATCATAACATTTTTAATTCTATGTATAAATTTCAAAATAATCAAAAAAAAAACTTCTGTAAAATTTGTGTTTTGTCGCTTACGATAATTTGGCGCTAAGGGCTCGATATAATGCGTGAAAGTCTCTTAAAAAAACTGCGGTTTACAATATTTTCAAATTAATAAATTTATCTAAACAGAGCACGCACCCTGGCGGTAAAGTTTTGCAAAAAAACATAAACGATGACTTCAAATAATATAATTGTTTAGCAAAATGCCGATAGATGCCAATGAACTATGTTTTAAAGAGTATGGAAAAGGTGGTTAGTAAAGTGACCACTAAACTGCAAAGAGTTAAAATAATTTATTAAATGAATTTTAACACATTTAATGTACTTTGTTATAATTTGCTGGATATTTTGTGGATGAACAGTTTATTTGGTTAGACTTGCTCAGTCAGACCTTTTGAAATGTCATAATGTTATTTTAATAGATTTAAATAAATAAAATTTGGCCCAATACTGATCGACAAACGATTTTACACCGAATAATTTTATTCGGTCGTTTATAAATCCATACGTATTCATCCAGATATATAACTACATGTATAATACGTATGTATATTAAATCATTAAGAAATATATCTAAAAACATTTTTTACACTGTCATTAAACTTTAAAATTGCGTGGTTTGTTAAACAAAAAAACTGCAAAAAAAAAGAAATTAATAAGGGAAATAGTTTGTATTGAAGATTTGTGTTATTTAATGGTTGTTTTTTTTTAACACTTTTTTTAAATTTATTTTCTTGTTTACGAACAATTTTTTTTTTTGTATAATCACAATTTTGCGTGAGTTCAAAAACATGCCAACATAAATATTGTTGAGGAAAGCAATATTTGTGATACAAATAAGCCATAATCGACCAAAGTCGACAAATTTTGTTTTTTATAGTTTGAAAACTAAAATCTTTTTTATGACTTAATGCTGATTTTGTCGTTCTGTTGTTATGTTATATAGTCGTAATTTTAATATTTAAATGAAACAAACGACTTTAAACGTTAATATCGGTTATGAACTTATTTTATTAGCTTTTGAAAAATATAATTTAAAAGCGTATTTAAAATGATTTTAGTTCTACGAAATTTTTACATATTTTTCTTTATACTGTCAAAAGATGCTCATTTTTGCATTTATTTGTAAAGTCAAGAAAATTAAAACTTTAGGATAACATAATTTGAACCATTTTTAGTTATCTTCAATTAAAAAAAAACTTGGTAATGACTTGCAACTACTAAGCAACTTACTTTTCAATGACTACTTCATACCCTCTGCATTACACAGAAGTAGTTTGGTAATGGCTGACATTTAAATTTTTTCTTTTAATGATTATTTTTTTTTTACATCAAATTGATTTAAAATATTTTTTCCTCATTCACTTACTAATTACTTTTTTATGTCACTATTTGTAAGCGAACGTGCCTCTAGTGCCATCACCGTGTTAAAATAATGAGTTAAAATATATAAGTAGTGAAGAGCATTTTAATTCATTGATTTGCAATAAATTCTTTCACGGGTTGAATTTCATATGACACCGTCTTGTACACTTGCAGAAAGAACTTTGTTATCATGTCGCGATGATGCTTCTGGCACCAAACAGTGACAGGTAGTGATTTTTTTTTTAATTTTATAAAATTGAGAATATGCTTCATCGCTTAAGACGATTTTACTCGAAATGTAACCGCCAAACTTTCTTTATTTATATCTCCCTTAACCATGAGTGGCAAGGGTATATATTTCGTTTGTAATTTCTACATTTTTTATTTGTGACTTCATATTTTGGATCGTTATTGATATCAGAGTCGAAATAGCTATAGATATGGTCCACCTGTCTGTTGAAACCAACTTTCCGAAGTCGCCAAATAATGTACATACATGATTGATACATCGATATATCTATATCTATCTATAGTCCCGGTTCGGTTACTATTTCAATTTGGGATCTAGGGACATAGTACCCTATGGATATCTAATGATAAACATTTCATAAAAATTCGGACCGACAATGCGGGATTTTTTTTTAAATTTTTAGCTTTTATTTTAAAACATTTGTACAATACAAATTTATTTAAAGTATTAGCCATTGTTAGCTATGACATTTCCCCATCCTTCTGAAAATATATGGATTCCGAGCCAAAAGAACAGCTCAAGAATGAATCAAGCCAATTTCGGATACTCTGTTCTGAAGTGATGCGTATCCCAGAGAGAGCGTTCTGCTTTGATCGAAACAAATAGTAGTCGTACGGGGCAAGGTCTGGGCTATAAAGCGGATGAGACAAAGCTATACTCATGTTGGAATATTACAGTTTCATGACTGGCCGCATATTCTGTGCGTTTTTCGGCTAATGCTCGCTTCAAACGAATCAGTTGAGTTCAGTACAGGTTCCCTGTGATGGTTTGGCCAGATTTCAGGAGCTCATAATAGATAGGACCCGTTTGGTCCCACCAAATACAGAGAATTACCCTAGCGCCATGGATATTTGGCTTTGGTGTCGATTCGGCTGGCTAAACGGGCTTCACGTACGATCTCTTTCGCTACAAGTTATTGTAATGAATCCATTTTTCATCGCAAGTAATGATTCGGTGCAAAAATGATTTTCTTTTTTAGCGTTCAAGCTGCATTTCAAGCATGTAAAATCGTCTTTCAAGGTATCTCAGCTTCAATTCGTATGGTACCCAATTTCCCTGCTTTTGGATGAATCCTGGTGCTCGCAAACGTTTGAAATTGCTGCTTGAGTAGCTCCCAAGAAGCTCTTGTTGAGTTTGACAACAATCTTCATGGAGAAATGCCTCCAATTCATGGTGTTCATACTTGTTTGGCTGGCGTTTGGCGTCAAATCAGTACTTCTGAACCAAACAAACCATCTCGCACATGTTGAAACCGATCAAATCCATTCAGTAGAAACTTATTATCGATGTACTTCTGCAAAACTTCCCGCATGTGACGTTTTGTTGATACAAAATTTCACATTTTCGAAACAAAAAAACTTCGTTGTTTACACTATAATGTTCGGGAATGACTTAAATATAAACAAAAAATACGACTACCTCGATTATTTACACATTCTTGATCTATATCTAGATTACTAAGTCATTAACTAGACAATATGATGTGGGACAGCTCTCCGCTCTTTTCGATTACCACGATTTTTCAACTATTTTTTACCTAATTTATTTTTCACCAAATTTGTTTTTCGCCAATTTTTTTTTTAACAATCAATTGTTTCTTGATTAAAATTTCTCAAATTTATACTAAAAAAATCTCAAG
Source organism: Calliphora vicina (assembly GCF_958450345.1). Taxonomy (NCBI): domain Eukaryota; kingdom Metazoa; phylum Arthropoda; class Insecta; order Diptera; family Calliphoridae; genus Calliphora; species Calliphora vicina. Next base: position 94,607,197 of record NC_088784.1, on the reverse strand, counting down.
CTAAATGACGATCCTTTTACCTAAATTTTATCGTTCATGAGAAGAATTGCAAACAGTCAAAGTATAGTCCGATATTTTATGCAGGACATAGAGAAAGAAGTCAGAAAAGATTGATTTGTACCAAACAATAGTTCAGTATTGTTTAACAATTCATCATTAAGAGACTTACATCACAACAAAGTCTCCAAATTATTCAGCTGTATTACAAAAATCAGCGAGAAAACTTTCTCGACCATTTTCGCGATCCGAACCTATCAACTGGCCGCCTAGATCATGTGATAACACACCTCTTTTTCTTTTCATTTAAATAATTTGATATAGATTTTTTTAAAAAATTTTTGGATTTTATTTCAATTCCTTCTTTCCTTCTTATATTCTTGGGAACTCGCATGATTTTGTATGTGGAAATCGTTTTTTTTTTAAGGAAAATTAGGTTTTGTGGTGTAAATTCGAATATTTTCTTTGGGAATCTGCTTCCCGGTAGTCATCCAGTTATTTTGTTTTTCCTTTTATATCAATTACAACATAAATCACTTTATTTTGAATTCATTGAACCGAAAAAGCTGGTTACAAATTTATTATGTAGTTTGTTTTTCTTTAAAATAATGCGTGGCCACTGTTTCCACTATTTCCCAGTACGTATTAATTTTTTTCGCTGATTTTTATTATAATGTATGTTGTATCAACATCTATCGAGAACCTACGCAGTATCTGTTTGTTGAACTATTGCAACAGCTAAAAAAACACCTATTTTCAACTTTTAATAGACAAATGTACATTTTTGCTAACAAGATCTAACTTCAGTCTTTGGTTGCATTAATAAATATTTTGTGTCTCTTATTATTTCTAGATTTTGTCAACTGTTTTGTTTTTTGTTTTATTGGATTTTTCTCCTGCCTAAATTCAATATATTTTTTTTATTTTTATTTTAGTTCGAACAACTGAAATGTTGATAGAAATGCCACCTTTCATGTAGGTTTGGTTACGTTTTTATATTGTGGTAGTAGCCTGTCATTGTGGTGTAACTTGTATTTATTTTTTTAGATTAACAAGCAAGAATGTTTTACTAAAAAAAAATAGATCGAACATATTATTTTTTTGGGGTTTTCGTAATATTTATAGGGGGGTCATGTCAAAAGTTTTGGAAATTTTTTGTTCCAAATCATAATATAGTATTTAAAATGGTTATCAAGTTATCAGGAATCTAGTTGTATGTTTCCCAAATATGTAGAGTGAATTTAAATGCGTTATTTAATATAACAAAAATGTTTTGCCAAGACTTTGGGAGTGGTCCTGGCAAAACAAAATTTTATGTTACAAAATTAAAGGAATATAAAACATTGTTTTAATGTACTATGTATGTTATGTTCATATATACAGGGTTATTACTTGAAAAAAGTTATTTGAAAATAAGTAAGAGTGCTATATTTGGCTGTGCCGAGAAAATGGAGGTAGTCGAGGTTTTTTGCTCATATCTCAGCCATTTGTGGACCAATATTATCGATTTTAAATAGCAAAAAAACTAGAACATTACCCCACATATTGATGTATCAATCATATTTGTTAGTTATTTGGGGGCTTCGGAAATTTGATTTCAACATACAGACTGTACCGATCCAGAATATATATAGGATAACTTACAAATATGATTGATACATCAGTATGTCGGGCATTGTTCTGGTTTAGTTGCTATTCAAAATCGAGAAAATACATCATACATCAGAAATGTGGAAATTACAATCAGAATGACAAACTTATATTTACCCTAACTCCTCATCGCAAAGGAGTTAGGGTTCGGAAATTAAAATTCAGACATTTAAAGTTTCTTTAATTAAACGGCTCCTTATCCAACATCAATATAAAGATTTCTGGTTAAAATATTCAAGCGCATCTCAAAATAATAAAAGAAATAAGTAAATTATTATAAAGGTAGGAACATCTCTTTTTAAAACACCTTATAAATATTTATCTTACCGTTATAATTTCTGTGTAAACTACTCCCACTGCCATATTAAACCAAATCGAACCAAACCCTTAAAAAATATGTTAATTTTTGTTTGTTGTTTTATATTCATTTTGCACTTTTTGTTTTTTCTTGAACCAAAACTAAATTTAAGTACATTTTTTCATTGCTTTAAATTGTTGTTTTTCTTTTAATGCCTTAAAGTGGTAGAACTACTGACTTTTGGTTTATTTTTGCTGCTATTGCATAAAACTTTTGGATAAAGCTTTTTTTTTGGTTACAAATTTTGTTTTTTGGGTTTTAATACTGGTTAGATTAAAGAAAACTATTTGAATTAATGTATTCACAGTTAAAATAAAACAAAATTTTATAATAGTTGTAAGTAGAAATCTTTAAGAGAGAAAACAAGTTAAATATAAAATTAGTTTGAATAAAGATTCAGATAAAAATAATTTATGGTGAAATTCATAAAATCTCAATAAATTTTTAACTAAAAATTTTCACAAGAAACCAGAATGGCGTATAAACTTCCAGAACCATCGAGTTGCATTATAAGGAGAGAGATCGAAAAAACCTTAACACACGTTTTTCCTTAACCCAAATATTATTTGATTTTTTATTTTTGATCAAATTACCTTTGTAAATCATGTCAGTTATTATGTTTAATGTCAATTATGTTCATTTGTTGTTTATCTGATTAAAATGAGTGACGAGAAAAAAGTGCGTACTAAAATTGTTAAATATTTTCAACAAAACCCAACTTAGTCCTACAAAAAGTTGGCCAAACTATCAAAGGTCTGCCGTCAAACTGATTCCAATGTTAACAATATCGGCAGAACTTGTCCGTTGATAGAAAACCTGGTTTAGGTAGAAGGAATGGTCCATATGATGTTTCCAAAGCTAAATAGAAAGCATTTTCAAAAGAGCTCCCAACACATCCGGTAGGAAAGCAGTCCGGTTAGCTCAGTACTCGGACTATTTGGTGCAAAAACTTAAAGCCAATGCTGGTTTAAAAACATACAAGACTCAAAAAGTTCCTGAAAGGAACTCTGCTAAAAATTTAGCAGCCAAAGACAGAGCACGTAAGTTGAAGTCAAATTTTATACAAAAAATATAGCTTCTGCATAATAGATGATGAAACGTATGTTCTGGAAATTTTTTCGCAGCTTCTGGGTCAATATTCTTATGTTGCTGATGCTCGAGGGAATGTTGTAGAAAAGTTTAGGACCCAAAAGCAGAAAATTTTTCCAAAAAGTTCTTGGCATGGCAAGCAATATGCAGTTGCGGCAAAAGAAGCCAAACATTTGTTACAAAGGGCTCTATAAATACCGAAATTTACATCAAGGAATATTTACAAAAAAAGGATGCTTCCATTCATAAGACATTTTAATGTGCCCACTTATTTTTGGCCTGATTTGGCATCCTGTCACTATGGTAAGCAAGGTCTTGAGTAGTACAAGAACAACAATGTTGTATTTGTACCAAGAGAGGCAAATCCTCCAAACTGCCTGGATCTAAGGCAAGTGGAGAGATATTGGGCTTTTGGTTAAAGAGAATTGAACAGCACAAAAAAGGCGTCCAAAAGTGTGGTAGATTTTAAAAGGAGAAAGTGACATAGCACTATCAAAACCATATAATGGAAGGTTTTTCGAAAGAGGTTCAAAATTTCATCACTAGTGATTAGAACTATAAAAATATATATTTTTGTAAATTGTAATAATAATTTCAAGCAAATAAAAAACAAGTAAGAGAGCTACATTCGGCTGTGCCGAATATTATATACCCTTCACCAAATTATACTTCAAAATAAAAATTCTAAATATTTTTAGGCAAACAAAATTTTTTTTCCAAGTTTTTTTTTCATTTTTTGGATTTTTTTTCGAATTGTTTTTTTTTAATTTTCAATTTTGTTTGTTTTTTTAATTTTTTTTTAATATTTAGCGAAAAAAATTGGGGTCAAAAAATATTTTTTCCTATTTTGACCCATTGTAGGTCCAACTTACTATGGTCTTATATACGTCGTTGCAAAGGCAAAAGATATCCATATTGTCTATATTAATGTCTAGGTAATCCAGATATAGGTCAAAAATCGAGGTTGTCCTGGTTTTTTCCTTATATCTCAGCCATTTGTGGACCTATTTTCTCGATTTTAAATAGCAACCGAGCCAGAAGAATTCCGGAGATATTGATGTATGAATCGTGTATGTAAATTATTTGGGGGCTTCGGAAAGTTGATTTCAACAGACAGACGGACAGACAGACGGACATGGCTTAATCGACTCCGCTATCTATAAGGATCCAGAAAATATTATTTTATAGGGTCGGAAAATTATATTGTGGAAATTACAAACAGAATGCAAAGTTATATATCGATGGCTTAATATAAAAAATGCGTAACTCGATTTTTTGTTACTTTACAGAAGAAGGAAAAAAATTAATAAAATCCATTAAATTTTAGACACAAAAAAGTTTAAATGCAATTTTTAATAAGAAGAGACATCACATGTTATTTCTTATTTAAAATTTTTTTTTTTTATTTTAATGAAGTTATTTAATATAATTCTTTTTTCATTGAAATTTTTGAAAATAAAAAATTAGTTACGCCTTTTTTATATTAAGCCATCGATATACCCTTCTCACGAAGGTGAGATACGATCGGCCAACGTCGTATCGTATTTTTTTTCAGCATCTTTCGTGCGTATACGAACATTTTACCATTGGAATTGATGGTGCAGAGTTCCCATAGTATTTATCAAGCTTAGCCTTTATTTGAGTGATGATTTTTTCTCAAATTTCGCTTAATATGCTGACGAAATTCGATTGTTTTCCAATTTCCCCTCAAGTCACGAGGTAGTCTGCTATTAATGGATGTCGAACACAAACTAAATGACGCAAATTTTGACAGGAGTCAACTGACAGATGCTTGCTGACAGGAGCAGTGTTGGCTTTTCCTTAAAAGAGCCGGGAAATTCAAAAAGTAACGGTCTTATTGACCCACCCTAGTATAATTTATAACTTAAGGGATAAATGGGATTTTCTTTATTTTCCTTTTTGCTTTATAAAATTGTCTAAAATCTGTCCATAGCTCTATCTCACCTTGTATTTAATTTAACAAATTTCATTTCTGAAAGCTTATATTCTCTACTACGATTCGTTTATCCATTATTTTGCAATCGGGCCTCTAGTTACATATTTATCACCACTTTATCGTTTCATTGCAGTTTATTTATTATGCTCTATTTCCTATCGATATTTCGCACTATTGATAGGAAATAGAGTAGAATGGTGTACATTTTATGGACTTAGGTCACAATTCTACCTTAACCCTCTAACCCGCAAGCTTTTAAAACCTAAAAAAGACCCAATAAACTCAGAACACCCATCTAATTTGCAAATTAAGTTTAGGAACCAGGTACCAGGTTTTGAATTAGTTTTATTGAAAAACTAATTCAAAACAAGTAAGAGAGCTATATTCTGCTGTGCCGAATACCAAATTATACTTCAAAATACAAATTTTAAATATTTTTAGGTAAACAAAAATTTTTTTTTTCCAAAGTTGTTTTTTTAATTTTTTGGAAAATTTTTTTTCGAAATGTTATTTTTTTTAAATTTTAAAAATTAAATTTTTTTTTTTTTTTAAATTAAATTTTTTTTTAAAAAATTTAAAACTATTTTTTTTGTTTTTTAATTTTTTTTTGGTGAAAAACAAAAAAAAAATCGGGTTAAAAAATATTTTGAATGACACAAAATTTCACGTGCTAAAATTATGACATCACTCACAAAACAGCTGACAGAACAAAATCTAAAAGTTAGAATGGATTTCGACCTTCGAGGGAAATGTTAACAAATCTGTAACTAAAGTCACAGTTAAATTTAAAAAAATATATAATTACTTTTTGAGATAATTGGTGTTTTGTAATGCATGCCTTGAGGCACTCTTGCGGGTTAAGCTGCTTACGGATTTCCAAAACATTTCAAATGCCGTTTTCAAAAACAAAACTATGCTTTTTTCTCTCCTTTCTTTAAAAAAATTTATTTTTGGTCTATATCTATTGCATAAGGTCTATTCAATAGTGTTCAAAAATTTTTGATAAAACGTCAATTATTTTCTCTGAAATCAAACAATTTTAGAATATTTTCTGTATTATTTTAGCTATTCAGTATTTGTTGCAATAGATATTGAAAAGATACATTTAAGTCCAGGTTCAACTTTCTCTACTTTACACATAAGCTCTTTTCGAAAAAGAGGGCAGAAAAAGGGCAACATTTTTTGCCAGTAAAGAATACGGCATAAGTTTGCATCTTTGATGCATAACATGCCTGGTATTAACATGTTTGGCTATATAACTTAATTTATACACTTTTCTAGAATTGAGATCATTTTAAAATACATATTCAAAACATTGATAACTTAAAAATTAATTTTTTAAATAAAAAAAACATGATTTAGGATGTTAAAAAAATGCTTTACACATATATTTTTTTTAAAAAAACTAAATTTCTTCTTTTTTTTAACACAATGACTACAAGTATCTCTCTCTGATTTGTTTTTCAGCTTTTAGTTTTTCAATTTTATTTTTTTTATTTTTCAATGTCAGATATTGTGTAACAATTAAGATACATTTCAACAAAATGCATTTAATAGTGTTTCAAGAAAATAAACAACGTCTACGTTAACAGCAAATACAACAATGACAACAACGCATTGAAACAAGAATCTTTAACGTTGAAATAACATGAAAAGTATCGGATGGTTTGAAAATTATATTTCAATATGTGTAAATACTCAGACAAAGAGATACATACGTAATACATAATACACTTTTAGTTTAAAACATGTATGTTTACCCGGTAGTTTTAAAGGTGGCCAACTTTGCTGCAGATTTTCTGATTTCTTTGCTATCAAATTATATGTATACTCCACCTAATGACCACCATTCACCAGTCTTTTCACTAGTTAATTGTTATACAAAGACTTTAATTGTTTCCTTATGATGTTTAAGCATTTGTTAAATTCGCCAAAATTCACCAGTCGATATTCCACCTAACAACCACCATTCACCAGTCTTTTCACTAGTTAATTTTATACAAAGACGTTAATTGTTTCCTTATCATGCTTAAGCATTCACCACTCGAAAGCCTAGCAAATAGTTTAGTGGAAAACTATTGATGGTTTTTCAATGCGAAACTAATTAGTTCCATGGACTGCAGGGTAGCTACTTAATAACACAATACAGAATGTTGTTGACTTTGAAACAACTAATTTTTTTTCTTTCTTTTCTTCTCATTTTTATCTTGCGATAAATGTATTTTGTTTAATTTCTGTTAATTTTTTCACTTTGTTTCATTTGACCATAGACAGACAACATAATGTGAGATACTTGTACAACTTCTTGTTTCTACAAATATGTTTTAATAAAATATTATATTTGGTGCTGTTGCCATTGTACTCTTTTATAGGAGGATGTTGTCATAAGTTGATCAGTGGATTGCTAACAGTTTCAATCACTCTAACAGGGTGTTTCAAGCTTTAGTGGTTTTTTAGTGATGTGCACTTAAGCTAAAATGATTTTTTTACTATGAAATGGTATCGATTCTAAATTCTAGATAATTTTTGAATGTTCCTACTTATGCAATTTCAACAGATTATATTAAGAATTCCAAATTATTGATTTGCATTGAAAAAAAACAGGGAATATATTGTAGGTTAAGCTATTTTCGCTGTTAAGGGTTGACTTTAACTACCTATCCAATGAATAGAAATCTTCCAAATTCGGAACCAATTTAACTAAAGCCTATTTAAACTTCTATCCCACCATTATAATACCCACTCTTACTTGTTATTCATTTAATTTGTCTCTGAAATATTTTAACAAAAATATGGTCAAAACAAGCTTCTAGTTTTATATTTTTATTTTAATTTAATGTTGTTGTCTTCTAAAACAACAATTGCATTAAATAATTCTTGGATTTAAACTTGTTTTCACTTTTTTTTGTTTTGACGTTTGACCATATTTCAACATTTTCAACATTCCGTAAGTGGCATTAAACGAGAGCGTGCCACGTTAACGTGGAAACTTTTTTTTTCAAAACTATTTATCAACATAAGAAAAAGCTAAACAAAAAGAAAAATCTATATTAATAAACAAAAGATGGTCAGGTTCGTGAAACAACTGCAAATAGTTGGCTGGTTTTGCAATGTTCTTAAACAATATAGTTTGAGAAATCTTTATTTGGCATAAACCACTTTTAAATCGAAATTAATGTTATGTGCGATTTATAGTAGCTGGAAATTAAATCAGTGTTATGTAAGTTGTGACAAAAAATTGAAGTTTATAAAAGACATGTTTTAGTTGATTTAATGAAAAGTTTACAGTGAAGGACAATTTTCGAAACTCTCAAAGTCTAAAAAGCAATCGCAAAATGTAAATCTATCTGCCCGATTATGAATAAAAAATTCCGGGGAGTTTGTTCCCCTGGAGTTTTTTCTCATTGAATTTGAATAGGAAAATTGAGAAAAGGAGAAAAACTCCCGGGGAATTTTTATTCATAATTGGGCTGTATATATATAAAAATGAAATGGTCCATGTATGTAATGTCATCACGTGAGAACGGCTGGAGCGATTTGGCTGATTTTTTTTTATTCTATTCTAAATTTTCAGGAGATGGTTTGTATAGAAAAAAAATTCAAAAATTCCGGGTAAAACTCGGAAATTCTTTTTTTTGTGCGTCCAGTCAACTGTAATAAAAAAGCTCCCTAAAGTATGCAGTACAAATTTAGATATTTTATTTGCAAATAAATAAGAACAAGCTGGTGTGCGTGGGTTGGAGAAACTTGAAGAACTAACATTAGTAAATGCTACCGGGCGAAGCCGGGTCGATCAACTAGTAAGAAATAAAGTATTGGATTTTTTATGCTTCGAAAATGTTGAATTTTGTACCAACAAAGCGTCATATGCCGGAAGTTTTGATTTTCTTCTTCAATTTGCTAAAAAAAAGTTCAGCTGAAACTTACCGATTGCTCACCAAAGCTTATGGTGAATGTGTTGCAGGAGGCATTACTCCATGAAGATTGTTGTCAAACTCAACAAGAGCTTGCGAAATCATTGGGAGATAATCAAGCAGCAATTTCAAGACGTTTGTGAGCAGCAGGAAAATTGGGTAACATACGAATTGAAGATGCATGGCCGAAATGATGCTTGAACGCTAGAAAAGTCTAAAAAGCAATCGCAAAATATAAATAAGAAAAAAACTATTGGGGTTTTTTTTTTTGTTGCTTCGAAAATGTTGAATTTTGTACCAACAAAGCGTCATATGCCGGAAGTTTTGCTTTACTTCTTCAATTTGCAAAAAAAAAGTTCCGCTGAAGCTTACCGATTGCTTACCAAAGCTTATGGTGAATGTGTTGCATCGGTTTCCACATGCGAAATAAGATTTGTGCGTTTCAGGAGGCATTACTCCATGAAGATTGTTGTCAAACTCAACAAGAGCTTGCGAAATCATTGGGAGATAATCAAGCAGCAATTTCAAGACGTTTGTGAGCAGCAGGATAATTGAAAGCCGATTTTGCATGTCCAAAATGATGCTTGAACGAATCATTACTTGCGATGAAAAATGGATCCAATACGATCCGAAGTGTAAGAGATCGTGTGGGGTGTCCGACCAACCAGCCGAATCGACACCAAAGCCAAATATCCATGGCGCTAAATTAATTCTCTGTATTTTGTGGGACCAAAGGGGTCCTATCTATTATGAGTTGCTGAAATGTGACCAGACCATCACGGAACCTGTACCTGCTACCCAAGCAGCAATTTCAAAACTTTTACGAGCAGCAGGATTCATCCAATATCAGGGAAATTGGGTACCATATGAATTGAAGCCTAGAGAAATTGAAAGACGATTTTGTATATCTGAAATGCTGCTTGAATTCTATAAAAGAAAATCCTTTTTGCACCAAATCATTACTAGCGATGAAAAATGGATTCCTTACGATAACCCGAAGCTTAAGATATCGTACGTAAAGTTCGGCCAATCAGCCGAATCGTCACCAAATCCAAAGATCCATGGCGCTAAGGTAATGCTCTGTATTTGGTAGGAGCAAAAGGATGCTATCCTATTATGAGCTGCTGTAATCTAACCAGACCATCACTGGCAACCTTTACCGAACGCAAGTGATTGGTTTGAAGCGAACATTTGCAGAAAAACGACCAGAATATGTGGACAGACATGAAACCGTAATATTCCATCATGACAACACTAGTATTTAGAATGTGGTGGTTGGAAAGTTTTGCCTCACTCCAGAGTTTGCCCCGTCCGACTACTATTTGTTTCGATCGATGCAGAACGCTCTCTCTGGGCTACGCTTCACTTCAGGACAGAGTATCCGAAATTGAATCGTTCTTAGCCTCATAAGATGAGCAAGCAACTTCAAAAGGTTTGCGAGCAGTATTCATCTAATATGAACTGCTGAAATCTGGCAAGACTATCACATGGTCCTGTATCGAACGCATCTGATTCGTTTGAAGCGAGAATTTGCCGAAAAGCGCCCAGAATATGCGGCCAGACATTATGCCGTAATATTCCATCATGACAACACTCGGCCAAATGTTGCAGTAGCTGTTAAAAACTATTTAGAAAAAAGTTGTTGGGAAGTTTTGCCTCACCCGCTTTATTGTCCAGACCTCGACCCGTCCGTCTACTATTTGTTTCAATCGATGGAGAACGCTATCTCTGGGATACGCTTCACTTTGGAACAAAGTATCCGATATTGGCTTGATTCGTTCTTGGCCTCAAAAGATGATCAGTTCTTTTGCCTAGAAATCCATATGTTGCCAGAAAGATGGGAAACGGTATTGTAAACATGACGGAAAAGTATGTCGCGTGACAAATCATACTTAAGGTTGTAAAACAAAACCCTATGCAAACATTTCAACAAAACAGCTCTGACATGTACCAACCAGCAAAAAATGGTGCTTCCTCGGAAGCAGGTTTGTAAGGCAGAGAGCACTTGTATACTGCTACCACTTCGCATGAAAGATTACATGATTTTTATATGCGATTCCTCGCGTAGAGGCTCTGCATAAGGAATCCAAAATAAGCATATTTCACAGCTTTAAAATTAACCTGATTTCATCGAATTAAACAATTGTGCACATAGATTTTAGAGCTGCTGAGAAGCAATAAAATCTTACAGGCCCAGTGATTGCCTAACAAGAAGCGCTGATTTTTTCTAAGTTCTTCACCACCTATACGAATAGCTTAATGTATGCCTTCCAAAATCATTTTTGTAAGGCAATAATTTTAGGATGCAATTAATGTAGCAGTAGAAGATGCAGTACTCATATTTATTGCTTCCAAATCCAGAATATTTTTTGCTGGGCAATGTCGCGTTCCGGTACCTAAATCATCGTTTGTTATTAGTACTTGGAGATTGTTCTAATAAAGTGGCTGAAAATTTTAGTTCAAATGGAAATTAAGTGACTTTAAATTAAATACAAGTTAATGCATCTAACAATCACACTAAATTTTTTTTAGAAATTTTCAAAGTGTCACGTTCGGAATCGTAAGTGTATCTCTTTTAAAATTTGTTACATTTTAAATGTTTTATTTTTGTTTTCCAAATAAAACTGTCGCTTGTGGCCGAATAATCCGAATTACACACATGATAGAAAAATATATCACGTTACAAATGTCGCGTGACGTATCATACTAAAAGTTGTAAAACAAAAACAACTCTCAATTAATAACTACATTATTACATTCTTCTTTAATAAATTATGTTCCAGTTCAATGATTTTCGCATTTTTCTAGAAGCAGTCGAAAACGATTTATATTTTTGTCCCGTTCGGTATACCAGATTTATTTCTAATATACTGGAGACAACTAATCGGCAAAACCTATATTTTGAACTAAAAATAAGCTATAAAAAATGTAAATACGAGAAAAAAATTATTCAGTTTTCTTTATTATTTATATTTCAAAGACATGTCGCGTTCGTTACCCTTGAAATGTTCATATATTGTGTAAATATTTGAACAAATTCACAACTGAAATAAATAAAAATTAACAGTAAAACCGTTAAGGTTGTCTACGTTTTACACTAAGTTACCGTTACCGAAATAATCAAAACCTCTATTCTATAAAAATGTAAATTTTTATTTTCCTACAAAGTGTCACAACATTTGCACATATGTTTGTTTTAAGTTTATAGGTCAACAAACTAAAATCTTACAAAGCTTTCGAAAAATATAAATAATGGTTAAAATCAAATTTTTAATTAAACACAAATGCATCTCCACAAAAACAAACGCATGAAACCTCCATAGAAATGTATGTATTGAGATTTAAAGCAACAACTCGTTGTGAAATGGGTTAAATGTAATACAGCGTACAACGTTTTATGGGTCAAAAAAATCATAAAATTGCAATTATTGTTTTAGCCAACTGTTAAAACCCTCAAAGGCAAAATTTTAAAAACAATTGTGGTGGTCTGTAATTGCAGCAGCAGCAACAGTTCTGCAATGGTTTTGTTAAATAATTTTGTATGAAATAAAATTATTTATGCCAACATTAATGATGTTTTATATGTGGTTTTTTTTAATTTCACAAATTTACATTATTTTTGCTTTGACAAGTGTCCACAAATTAAAAAAAAAAAAACAACTTCACTGGACTGTTTAAAATTCTTATTTCTTTTGACGTGACTTGAATATTTTATCGAGTGCGAAAAAAATCCCACAAAAAAAGCAGTTAATAATAATTTTGGTTGGTTTTTTTTTATATATTATTTTGCTTTAACCACGCTGATGAATTTGTTCTTATTTTGACAAATATTTATTTATGTTGTGATAATAAATTTCTTTATTTTTATTTTATATTATCTGTTGATTTGGTTTGGAAAAGTAAACATACAAATAAAAAAGAAACACACGTATTAACATTAATCACGTGCCATATTTTATGTACTGACCTAAGACACTATTAAATGCTTGTAAATATGTTTATGACACGGAAAGTTGGTTGAGAACACCTTAAGAATATTTATAAGGTTCGAAAAGAGTTAAATGTGAAGAGAAACAGCACTGGTTAAATAATAAGCAGGGAAACCAAAATATGCAAATGCATGTTTTTTCTGGTGAGTCTAATGAGCACATGGATAAGATATTTACACGTTTCAGAACTATTTAAGAATTTTGGCATCGATTTGTTAGTGCATATTTTTGCATATTTTACCCTTAAATACATATTTTTGCATATATTTGTTTTAAGAGCATATTTATGTCATATTTTGCGTTTTTAGAGCATATTTTACTGTTTAATAGCATATTTTGAGTTTATCAAAAACAAATTTTGTCTAACTATTGTGTTACAGGTTTTTACTTCCTTTGTTTAAAATTCAAAATTGAAAAATAGATGGCTTTTCACCAAAAAAAAAATTTAAAAAACAGAAATTTTTTTTTGGAAATTTAAAATAACAATTCGAAAAAATTTTTTATCCAAAAAATTAAAAAACTGAAAATTTTTTTTCCAAAAAAATTAAAAAACTGGAAAAAAAATTTTTGTTCACCTAAAAATATTTAAATTTTTTATTTTGAAGTATAATTAGGTGAAGGGTATATAAGATTCGGCACAGCCGAATATAGCTCTCTTACTTGTTTTAATATAAAATAAGCACTATTTTAATAATAGCTCCATCTAAATATCAAATTTTAGTTCTAATTCAAACTTAACCGTTCTAAGTGTTAAAGAAATATTGTCTTTTAAATTTGCTCCTGTAACATCAGTTGATGTCGAAAGAACATTTTGTATGTATAAAAATGTTTTCAGATCCAATAGACAAGGATTTTTATTTGAAAATTTAAGTAAATTTTTTTTGGTTAAAAATTATGTAAAAGTTTGTTTTTTTAAGAGCATATTTTTTAAATTTTAAGAGCATATTTTAAAGTTTTTACTGCATATTTAAAGCGCCTAAAACGCTTTTTTTAGAGCATATTTCCGGTTTCCCTGATAATAAGCAACGGCTAATAAGGAAATAAAGTTATTTTCAAAACGATTATATAGAAAATTTAACTAATACCATGCCGACTGAGTAAGGAGTATTAATTTCAATGTTTTTCAATTTTTTTTATTATTATTTATTTTCTAACAGACCCCTTTGTGCTCCACAAAGGCACAGTAAAGTGTCAATTGTCCCCACCATAGATAACTTGGGACCGATCAATTAAAAGCACTCGTTCGCTATAGAAAAACAGCACATAAATTTTTTTTTCCAAATTTTAAAATTTTTTTTAAAAAAATTTAAAATTTTTTTTTTCCATTTTTTTAATTTTAATTTTTTTTTTAATTTATTATTTTTTTAAAATATGACAAAAAAATTGTTTGTAAAAAAAATTGGGCTTAAAAAATATTTTTCACGATTTCGACCCACTTACTATACTATAGCAATGGACTTTGAAATATCTATCATCAGATGTCCATATTAATGACTTAGTATTTTTGATAAATATAGATCAAAAATCGAGGTTGTCCCGGTTTTTTTCCTTTTATATCAGCCATTGGTGGGCCAATTTTCTCGATTTTAAATATCAATCGAGCAGGGAGTGTAAGTTATCAATTGACCTCGCAATATATAACATAGGGACAATAAAGTGTCAATTGACCACAACATGCATAACTAGTTACGAGGCTACTTATTTTAACACGGAAATGCCCCAAGAAGGTGATCAATTTACCTTTTTGGATTACAATGAGACTAGTCCAAAGTAGTCAACGCATTGGATTCACACACCGGTTGCATAGAGTCAGTTACCTTACTAACTACCTAACTTGTTACTTGGTCAGCTACATAACTAGTTATTTTAACATGTATGGGTGCTAAATGACCCCAATTAGTCAATTAAAACGACATCTCATAGGCAATCCAATAACCGCTTGTTTGAAAACAAACCTTCCTCCGACAACTCTCCAATAAATAACTACTTTCTAAGTACAAAATAAACATTTAAAGTGGCTACACTCTAGATTACTTAGTGCCACTAAAGTGACAATTGACTTCACCCTAGGTTACATGGGATGCCAGTAAATGTGAGGAGACGCAGAACAAAAGGTATATTTTCGAATTTTTTTTTGGCATTTTCTTAAAATATTTGGGTTGAAATCTTGTAGAAAAAATCAATTTCCCAAAATTTTTAAATTTTCAAAAAAATACCCTTTGTTCTGCGGCTCCTCATATAAAGTAGACTGGATTATATCAACATAATTTCTATAAAACCAGTTTGTACTCACAAAAATGTCCATTGCAAAAACAAAGTTTAAAGTGACTACACTCTAAAATTACTTAGCGACATTTAAGTGACAATTTCTTCACTCTAGATTACTTGGATGTGTAAATTACAAAGAAAAAACTTCGCATTACAAAAGGACAAATTGACAATTGACTCTGCAGTAGGCTTTAAAGTGACTACACTCTAGATTACTTAGAGATATTAAAGTGACGATTGACTTCACCCTAGATTACCCGGAAATTATAAAGTAACCAATTGATTTATCCCTGCATTACAAAGAACACACATGCGTGTCATATTACCCAAAAATATATAAATTGAAATCAGCCAGGTATTGTAATTAGACATTAAGGAAAATTACTGTCTAAAATAGATGCATTGACTTCTTTTGTAATCAATGCACAACTGCTGGGTGAGGGTTGTATGAATAATCAAAGTAAAGTTAAATTTTCATTAAATTTAAACACAAATAATAATAATTTCATTCTTCTAACACTGCTGGTAGTTTAATTGTGTAAATTTATTGTAAATCGCTTTAATATTATGTAAATTTAAATAAATACATAAATTTAAATTCATAAGTACATTTAATATGTAATGAATATTCAAATCCCTTTAGGCTTTATATTAAGGTGGCACCGTTTGTAGGGAGGAGAAATAAGTTGGGGTAAATAATAAAAATAAAAATATTTTGATTTGGTAACAAATTATTGACCATAAATAGCCCGTAAGATTGGAATCTTAAAAACTAAAAGAAAATAAGTTGTTGATGTTCCCCCAACTGAAATGAAAGAAAGTTTAGTTTGTTTGAGGATATCATGTCTCAAAAAGTTTGTACCTTTGGATCAATGGATAAAAAGGTTTTTTTTTTTCTAGAGTTTTTATGATTTTTTCATATTTCTCTTAAAGAAAACATATGGGCAATTCCATATCATCGTACTTGACATTTGTATGCCTATAGAGTGGAATAGATTTTGGAAAAACAAGAGTATCTGAAGAATAATTTGGTCTTTATGTTCCATTCAGAGGGTACTATATTTTAAAATAATAAAAAGTTCTTTCGAAATATTGTTGTCCAAAATATTGAGCGAAATAAGGGTATATTGTACGTGACATAAAAGGGAACTCATTTTGAGGAACATGTAGTAATATGCAAAAATATTCGAATCGTGAGAGGCGTTATGTTTTCTTTTAATTTCTTACACTAAACGAAATATTTTTCCTTTACAATCCGTCATATTTAAATAAAAACAATCTTTGGATGATTTTATAATAAATAAAATTTAATATCGTTCGTGACATACCGTACGTGACAGATTTTTCTCTTTTAACACAATATATATTCTGTAAATATACATATGTATACAAAAACTAAAAAAACTGAATAGAAAATATACATTCGGTTTCAATAAACAATTTGACAATAGCAAAAAAAACAATCAGAGTCATATTCATTTCATACTACAAGCTAATTTTCGCCGCAATTTTAGCCTAAAACATTAAAAAATTAAATATAATCAGTTTAAAGTATTATTTTTGTCTTCAAAATGTTGTAATATGATCTAAATACTTTCACATAGTAACATTTTATTATTTTCATCTTGAAAAAAAGTTTCAAGGGTTTTTGTTTTTTCAGTCGTTTTCTCGCCCATATGAAATATTAGTATCATGTGAGAGGTAAATTTAATATGAAACTTAAATAAGTAAGATAACTATATCGCCTGTGTCGAATCTTATACACCCTTCACCAAATTATGCTATACAAATAAAAAAAAAAATATTTTTTATTTTATAATTTATTAGTGAAATATTTAGGCCAAACATTTTTTAATTTTTTTTTTTTAAATTAAATTTTTTTTTTTATTTTTAAATTTATTAGTGAACAAATTTTATAATAAAAAAAAATTTGGGTTAAAAATTTTTTTTTTCCGATTTTGAACCATTGTAGGTCAGAATTATTATGGCCTTATATACGCCGTTGCAAAGGTCTTAGAAATATCTATGATTAGATATCCATATTGCCTATATTAATGACTTAGTAATCCAGATATATGTATATCAAAATAGGTAAAAAAATCGAGGTTGTCCTGGTTTGTATAATGCATTTGTGCAGATGTTTGTAACGCCCAAAAATAGTAGTCTAACACCCACCTTAAAGTATACCGATCGACTTAGAATCACTTCTGAGTCGATTAAACGATGTCCGTCCGTCTGGCTGGCTGGCTGTCCATGTAAATCTTGTGCGCAGAGTACAGATCGCAATTTTGAAGATATTTCGATCAAATTTGGTATATATTATTTTTTTGGCCCAACGACCAAGCCTATTGAAACTGGCTGAAATCGGTCCATTATTTCACCTAGCCCCCATACAAATGTCCTTCCGAAATTGGACTTTATCGGTCATAAATGTTTAATTTATAAATGTATCTCCACTAAATGCGCTCCAAATTAGTTTTATATATACAAAATTCATGTCACCAAATTTCGTTACGATCGGTCCATAATTAGTCATAGCTCCCATATAGACCCGCTTCCGAAAATCACTTTAACGTGCATAAATCGCTTAAAAATGTTGATATACTCACAAAATTCAACAAAGTAAACTTTCATACAGACATAAATCACACGACCTAATTTCATGGTGATCGGTCCATAATTGGTCATAGTCCCCATATAAGGCCCACTTCCGAAAATCACTCAAAAATATAAATTATTGAAATTTTAAAAGAAAAATGTTTTTGCTCTTTTACTTAGTGTAGTGTATGGTATGGTTTATATCTGTGGGCCGATTTATAGCCGGTTTAACCGAGCCGAGTCTATAGCGGATACTTTTATTTATGAATCATGTATGTAGGTTATGTAGGGGCTACGAGAAGTTGATTTCAACATACAGACGGACATGGCTATATCGACTCCGCTATCTATAACGATCCAGAATATATATACATATATGTACTTTGTGATGTCGCAAATGAAAAATGTCAGTCATTGTGAAGGTTATGAAAACTTACATTTTTATCCTTTGATCCAGGTTTTGCAAATACTAACGCCAGGACAAATAAAATCTTAAATTGAATTAAACTTTTATTATAGTTGGCAACATTCACAACATTTTTTTTGGGCCTCCTTATCATTTATATTATCTTTTTCACATCAATAAAGGTTAAATATTTATTGGTTTTCTGCCTATTATTCATTTTTCTACGAATTGTTCCAATTAAAATCCTTGTTCGAAGGGCAGGGTCATTGATTGTTTAATACAACACATTTGTATGAATTTATATCTCTATCTCTTTGTGTCTATCTATTGATTTCTATTTAATTTAATTGTTTAATATTAATTAAACTTCCTGGTAGTAATTTCAAATGCTATACAATACAACATTATCATGACATTTTCAAATGCCATCTTCATTTTCCGCTCCCTTCTATTTCATTGAAGAAAAAAAAATAACAAAAATTAATGCAAACTGTTAAGCGAAGGCGCTGTAATTTTTAATTTCTGCTGAGACAATAAGTAGAAACATTTTAAACGTAAAACGTTTCAGATTACTACAAATGTTACTAATATACTTAGTGGGACGTGATACGTGGATACATTCTCGTTTGCTAAACATTTAGGACATTTATGAGGCAATGGAGGTTAAAAATTAATGACCGATTTTAAATTCCTAGCTCCTGTTACAAATAAATTGATTAATTGATGGGTAAAAAGGCAACAATTTCAACGCATAATAAAAAAGAGGGCATTGTTACATTTGAACAAGTTACTCGTCATGGTTTTGCATTTTTTCGCAAAAGAACACCAAAAAGGGCAACATTATTGCATGGCAAGAAATGTGCAAGAGTTCATGATAGTCAAAATATTAGCAGAATCGTCCGTTATTTAATGTTATTTACTAATACAAAACTTCTGTAAAAGCAAATCAATAAATTGAATTAATTAACCATTGTCCTGCATGTAGGGTATTTATACACTTGACTAAACACATGTTAATTAATTGGCCGTCTGTACATCTAATTTATGCTTAATATTTGTATAAACATCATCAAACGCATTGAGCGCATAAAGCACTTATGAACAGCCCGCGGTCCGGACCGGACCGGTCACATATTCTTCCACCATTAAAAGCAATCAACTATGACAATTAATAATTCAGCAATTTCAATCAATCAAAATTGAATTTATTTAATCAAAGATGTTCATTATAATGATAATAAAGAAAACAATGTCGATGATGATGATGATGATAATTATGATTATGATGTTCGAAATTGATAACTAAACTTGAAAAACTTTCGAAAAGACAGCAGCACCAACAAACAATATTCAACAAATTCTCTTTGATTCAGACAATTGAAATACATATTGTTGGCATCATCATTTAAGTTTTTTCTGTTTTCTTTAATAAAAAAGCGTTTCTTTCCAGATCGTTTTTTTTTACAAATTTATTTATTTTTTATTATTTATTAAATTGGCAATGAAAGGCAGATATTACAGTACAGTATTCTTTTCAAATTTTGTTTTCAGTTTTCTTTTTAAACGTTTATTTATTGTGTTTCATTTTAAGATTCTATTTCAAGGTTAAATTTATAATTGAAATGTAGAAGAATTTAAATTGTATAATTTTTTTATGTTTATTTTATTTTTGGTTTGTTTTATTATTAAGCTAATAAAAAATACATTTTAGCTTTTATTTTTAATTACCAAACATTAACACTTTGTTTCGCAAACAAAAAATATAGATTTTTGCATTTAATTGCCAAACAAAATATTGAGGTAATTAAAAATTATACAAAGTAAATAATAATTAATTGTTTGCCAGAATAACTACTTGGATATGTTTAATTTATTTAAAAGGTATGATTCAAAGAGAATTTATTAAATACTAGTTGATCGCCCCTGCTTCGCCCGGTAGCATTTACTAATGTTAGTTCTTCAAGTTTCTCCAACTTACGCACAGCAGCCTGTTCTTATTTATTTGCAAATAAAATATCTAAATTTGTACTGCATACTTTAGGGAGCTTTTTTATTACAGTTGACTGGACTCACAAAAAAAATAATTTCCGAGTTTTAACCGAAATTTTTGAATTTTTTTCTTTACAAACCATCTCCTGAAAATTTCGAATCGAATAAAAAAAATCAGCCAAATCGCTCCAGCCGTTCTCACGTGATGACATTACATAGTCTGCTTTTACACAGGACAAGTTTTCTTGCGCAAGTCTAGAGTTTATAGGAGAGAGAGGCAAGAAGAAAGAAGAGGGGTACACACTTGCTTGTACTGGCAAGTCTCTTCAATTCTCTTTTGTTTTCTCATTTTCATTATGGCGTCTATTAGGTTTTGACATACAAAATTGAACACAGACTTGCTGTGTGTAAACAGTCGAGCAAGTTTAAAAGGGAATCGAAGAGACTTGCTTCAAGTAAACTTGCTGTGTGTAAAAGCAGACATACATGGACCATTTCATTTTTATATATATAGATTTTCGAGCTAATTGCTATTATTAGGCCAAAACAGTAAATGTTACCCAAAATTTTAAACCTTATTCAGTGTTACTGAAACTCAAATTAATAATGTCATGTTTAAACAATTATAACTGCTATTGCTTTTTTTTGAAAATCTAATATCTTGTATTAACAACTTCTTCAAAATGTTTTGACCCTAAAAATCAACTTTAAACTGTTTTGTACTCTCATTTTTTTCCTTTAAAATATTTAAATCCCTTTAATATATTTTTCTCCTTTTTATACCCTTCAGCTTCGTGAGAAGGGTATATATAAGTTTGTCATTCCGTTTGTAATTTCTACATTTTTCATTTCCGACCCTATAAAGTATATATATTCTGGATCCTTATAGATAGCGGAGTCGATTAAGCCATGTCCGTCTGTCTGTCTGTCTGTCTGTCTGTCTGTCTGTCTGTCTGTCTGTCTGTCTGTCTGTCTGTCTGTCTGTCTGTCTGTCTGTCTGTCTGTCTGTCCGTCTGTCTGTCTGTTGAAATCAGTTTTCTGAAGACCCCAGATATCTTCGGGATCCAAATCTTCAATAATTCTGTCAGACATGCTTTCGAGAATTTTGCTATTTAAAATCAGCAAAATCGGTCCACAAATGGCTGAGATATGAGGAAAAAACCAAGACTACCTCGATTTTTGACCTATTTTTTTACCTATATCTGGATTACTAAGACATTAATATAGACAATATGGATATCTAATGATAGATATTTCAAAGACATTTGCAAACGTCTTATATAAGACCATAGTAAGTTGGACCTACAATGAATCAAAATCGGGAAAAAATTTTGAACCCGAATTTTTTTTTTTTTAAAAAAAAATTTTAAAAACAAAAAAAAATTTTAAAATTTAAAAAAAAAATTTTTTAAATTTAAAAAAAAATTTTTTTTTCAAATTTAAAAAAAAAAAATTTTAAATTTAAAAAAAAAAAATTAAAATAACAATCGAAAAATTTTTTTTTTCAAAAAATTCAAAAACAACTGGAAAAAAATTAAATTTTGTTTACCTAAAAATATTTAAAATTTTGAAGTATAATTTGGTGAAGGGTATATAAGATTCGGCACAGCCGAATATAGCACTCTTACTTGTTTTTTAATGGCATTGTTATGAAAAGTTGTTGACAAATTGTTTTCATTTTGCTAAATCGTTATCCTTGACACATAAAGATGTTAGTAGGACTTTTTTTGTTGAGATTTGTGTTTCTTTTCTTACGCTTCCAAGAAAAATGTCATGAATATTATTTTAAGTTACAAAAATCTTAGCTTAGTAATAAAATACATAACAATTTATGGCAATAAATGGCTTAAATCTAACTAAATATTTGTTGTGGATGAAAATATTATAATTTATAATCATGAACAAAAAAAAAGGATTCTCAGAAAAATGGCTTAAATATTATTTTGACTTATAAAAAACTTTGTTTATGCAAAAATAAGTAAATTGTCATAATGGTAGAAGGAAAAGTTTTGAAGAAATTTATTGTAAAAATTCTATGAAATGTCTTCATAATGCAATTTTCAGCAAAGTAGTAGTATAAATATTTCTATAAATTAATTAAAAAAGTTGACTTAACCTATATGTATGCTTTAATTCTTTGATCTATTTATCCAAGCAAAAAAGTAGGCAATGAATTTTTGTTTGTATTTAAAACTTGTATGTAAAATATGCGTCTCTTTGTATTACAAAAAAAAGAAGATTATTTACCTCTTTCTTTCTTTAAATCTCGTTAAAACGTGATGAATTGTCAATG
This sequence comes from Calliphora vicina, assembly GCF_958450345.1. NCBI lineage: Eukaryota > Metazoa > Arthropoda > Insecta > Diptera > Calliphoridae > Calliphora > Calliphora vicina. Next base: position 94,584,689 of record NC_088784.1, on the reverse strand, counting down.
TAAGTAAGTTTGTATGCAAAAGAAATAAAAAAAAATATTGTTATGTATGATGTTGAAGTTGTTTGTTTATTGCTGCTGCATCCACGGCTTGTCATACAACATTTTTCCATTTATTAAGATTCACCGACTTTATACAAATTTTTTTTATTATTATTTTTCATTTTTTTCTCTTAACATTTTGTTGTATTGCTCTTTCACTCTCTGTTGTTGAAATTGGTGTCAGCCTAACATGATTCATTGCGCAATTGGGTACAGCAGCAGCAGCGGCACAACAAAACAACAACACATTTTTTTCAGCTGCAACATCAGTGGCAACTGAAAATTTACATATCATTTTAAAATAATGTGACAAGCATCATTATTATTATCATGATTTTTTTTTTATTGTTGCATATTTCATTATTCATTATTTTTATAAGCCACTTTACGTGTCACTATAAAACAAATTCGACAAGTGGTCGTCGTACGCTGATACTTAAATTAATTAATAAAATTATAAATGCAAATTATGTATTGGAAAATACAAATGAGAATCAATTTTTTATATCCTAAACTTGTTTTTATTAATAAGTTTTAATGCTCTTTATAGAATAATCATATTAATTGTATTCTTTATCTTTTATTTACAGAACACCTCACCATTATGGGAGGATTTCGTTGCTAAGGCCAGTAAATTACATGCTTGTTTACGGTAAGTTATTTTTATAAACCAGAACAAAATATTTTGAATTTTAAGTCGAGCTATTACGAACAAAAATCATGTAATATTTTAGTAGAACCAGAAGCTCCTAGAAATTTTTGGGCTGCACAAAATCCCGATTAAACAGAAATATTACATCCTCGTCTAGAGGATCTTCCTTAAGTTTCAGGTTGCAGTAGGCAGTTCTTCGCCTTACTTTACTACATTTTTTCACAGATTCCAACTGCTTTCAATTCAATATCGTTTTTGCAACTATGTGCTCTCTAGGTAAAGGGTGGGTAAATTTGAGGTTATGTATACGCTGTCAAATGATGAAATATCAACAAATGAGTTGTCATCATTTGACATTTAATTAGAACAAACTTTGGAAATGTTGACCATGAAACCCAGCACTCTTGAACAACGACTTATTATTGTGAATATTCAAGCAGCTTTTCCTCGAAATCAGGCTACTTTTGATGTTGACTTCAGTGACGGCGCCACGTGCCTTAAACCGGCCAAAAATTCATATATTGCATGATAAGTTTCCCGATTGTGTAATTCCTAATATTTGGGGAGGACAATTGACCGCGTTTTTATTGTTATTTAACGCGTCTGGGCATTTTTATCTGGGGTCCGGGCTTACATGAACAAACCACAAACAACTGATGCTCTGAAAGATAAAATTCGGTGCTGTATTGATGAGATAAGCGAAGGGTTTTGCAAAATGTGATTCAAATGTTGTTTTGAAAAGAGGTGGATATATTCCCGACATCATATTTTATTACTTGTTTTAGTTTTTAGTTTAATCTTTTCGTAAAGCTCACTTGGGTCCATTCAGTTTGTTCCTTTTGGGTTGCCTGAAAAGAGAAGTAATGGAGAGAGAGTGATAGAGATGAAGAGGAAGAGTTAAGACATAGAATATAGTAAAGTATTTGAGGTTGAGTAAAATTTCAAATGAGCAGCAGGAGGAGAACATTTTGAGTTCCAAGTCTAATGAAGAATTTGAGATCACTCGAGGGGATTCTGAGAAGAGAAGAAACGAAATGAAGAGAGAGATAGAGATGAAGATGAAGAGACATAGAATACAGTAAAGTATTAAAGTTTGAGTTAAAATGTTTAGACCAGAAGAAGGAGGAGACAATTTTGAGTTCCAAGTCTATTGATGGATTTCAGATCACCGGAGGGGATTCTGAAAACAGAATATATGGAGAGAGATGAAGAGGCAGAGTTAAGATATAGAATATAGTGAATTATTGGAGGTTGAGTTAAAATTTGCAGATTAGGAGAAGGAGGAGAACATTTTGAGTTCCACGTCCAAGAGATCACGCAAGGTGACGGTCACGGTAACCAATTGCTATTATTAATAAAGGATAAAATACACTCTAGCTTCATGTGCTTATAATTCAGAGAGACGGTCGAAGTATAGCAGTCCTAGAATTCTAATATGTAGATTTCCTAGTGACTAGTGCAATGACAAAGAAAGTGAAAAATTGTTTTATCCTCTTCTTCAGGTACTTCAGCCTGAAGAATATCACAGCCATTCGGACATATTTATCCCAAATTCCAACTTGATCACACTTCTTTAGAGCCATCCAAGACTCGTCGTATCAAGACGAGGGACCATCCACTAATTCGGTGTCGTTCGAAATTAGAAAACAGAAGTTTCTCGAGAAGAAGGTTCTGGGAGTTTATATTCTGTATAATGCCGATAACATTAGCATGACCATTCATGCATCGTGCTTGGCCTAAATACAAGGTGGCGCAAAAGTAAACTTCCGATGTTTTTTAGCTGTAATTAAAAAAAAATGAAAAACTTTGATTCTTCTTGTGAAGAATCAACCGCCGCCACAGTTGATTGTTATTTGAGCCCTTTTTATGGCATTTTCCATCACTTTGGCCAAAACTTCCGGCGATAGGTCCTCACATTCTTGACGGATATTGTCTTTAAGAGCTGCAAGAGTCTGAGGCTTGCTGACATAAACCCGCGACTTCAAAAAGCCCCACAAAAAGAAGTCTGGAGCGCCGTTGCACCGTCCTGTCGGAACCACATGTTTTCCAATCCCAATTCATCAAGTTGCGGCAAAAAGAACTCGTTGATCATTGCTCTGTAGCGCTCACCATTCACAGTAACCGTTTGGTCGATGTCGACGGCTCTTCCATGATATCCTCGGCTACAGCAGCAATATTCTCTGCAGAACGGCTACTCCGGAGTCTGCCACGCCTGGCAGCATCTCGTATTGTGCCAGTCTCTTCGAGGCGAGCGGCTAAACGTCGCAGTGTTGCACCAGTAGGCGTTGGACGGCCAGGAAATCTGCGACGAAATTCACGTTGTGCCAAAGTCACCGACCGATTATTGGTCAAATAAATAGTCAGCAATATTCCGCGTTCCGGAGCAGTGTAGCGTAACATTGTTTATTAACGTGTATTTCGCATGTGTTTACTACACAAATGTCAAAACAGAACTGACATTAGGGGCCAATCGCAAAATTTATAGCATTTTCTGATAGGAGGATTACTTTTGCGCCACCTTGTACTATGTTCAATGCTAATTTCCTGGTCATTAGATCTACCGAAATCCAGTTCAGTGACGTAAAAAGCAACTTTGTTATAGTCGTACGTAGGGCTCCATATAACAGGACCATCTCAAAAAACATGAAGTTTCAGCCATTGTCCAGTATTTTTCACGAGACAAAAACCTAGCGTTATCATGATGGAATATTACGGTTTCTGGACGTTTTTTGACCAATGCTCGCTTCAAACGAATCAGTTGTGTTCGGCTAATAATAGGTAGGACCCTTTTGGTTCCACCAAATACAGAGAATTACCATAGCGCCATGGATATTTGGCTGATTCGACTGATTGGCCGGGCTTCACGTACGTTCTCTTTCGCTTCGGGATATCGTAATGGGTCCTATTTTCATCGCATGTAATGATAGCGTTGAAGCAGCATTTCAGACATACAAAATCGACTTTCAAGGTCTTTCAACATCAATTCGTATGGTACCCCATTTCTCTGCTTTTGGATGAATCCTGCTGCTCGCAAACGTTTCGAAATTGCTTGAGTAGCTCACAATGATTTTGCAAGCTCTTGTGAAGTTTGACAACAATCTTCATGGAGTAATGCCTCCAATTTGTCTTAAACTGAGCGATATTTGTCTTCCGTGTCAAAATCACCACTTCTAAACCAAATCAATCGGTGTGCTTCAGCGGCAATTTTTTTTCAAAGTAATTTTTATGTCATACACCCAATATAATTTTTGGAAAATTGTTCAACTCTTGAAATTTTAAAGACCTTTTAAAATGACATCTGACCCGATCAAGCAAAACCGAGTACACTGTGTTTTTCCATTTGTAAAAAATGGCTGTTGCACGGTGTAATATTCATTAACGCTAAATTTAACATAAAATCTAGGCATAAATAAATCACTAAATCTCTTTTAAATTTAATTAACAAAATCGAATACACAAATAATTGGACATTGAATGCATTAAAACATTTAAAGACCCAATTTTGTTCACATACTGTGGGTGCTGGGTAAAGTAGCATAAAATGTTCTATATTATCAAAAATGTATAAAACACCACCAAAGAATGCTAATTTCTTAAAACATTTTTTATGTGCTAGAGCTTAACACTAAAACCAATAATAAAAATACATTCTAAATTGCTGGAGCATCCCAAAAATACAAGCCAGAAAACACAAAATTTATATATTTAGTTAAAGTATAAAAAAATGCCAAAACCATAAAAGAGACATAAAGAAAATGTTAACGAAGTTCAAATGTGTTATAGCCGCATGATTACATTATTTCCTTAATTTTAGCCAGACTGTGTTTGTTTGTTAAAAATTTAACATAGTTTTTTTTTATGATGCCATCATGTTTTTTTCATTCTATATTTTTTTAATTTTGTTAATTTATTTGCTTTTGTTTTTTTCTTTTTTTTTGTATTTACAGTGCGGCCATACAAGCTATAGCAGCATATTTGGATGCTTTCCAAAAAATCGCAGACGCAGCAACAAATTCAAGAGGTAAGTTCAAATTGTAACATAAACAAACAAAAAAATAATAATATAAACTCTGAAATATTCTAAACGAATAGTTTTTGTAGTAGTTTTTGTGTGATACAAGTAGTAAAATTTAAAATTTGGTTTAATATTGTTGAACAATTTGAAAAATGTTTTAATTTACACCATGAAATTACGAGGGGGCTTTGTTAAGGAGTGGAGTAGTTTTCATCAATACCTGAATAGGCTGAAATTTGGCATTCATGCAAATGACGGGGGCCGAATTACCGTATTCGTGATCGAATGAGCTATCGTATCGATATATATATATTTCGATATCTAAATTATAATAAAATGTACTATACATATTTCATGTCATATATCTCCTGATCCTATTCAAGCATGCCAGGAATTCCTAGCCAGAGACTTTATTGCAGCATAACTCTCAGTATGTATAAATATCCCTTATAAAGCCAATCGGAATCCTAAACGACATACTTATCTTAAATTCCAATTCGATCCTTTTTTTTTGAGTCATCCGAGACTCATCGTATAAAGGCGAGGGATCCTCCACTAATTCTGTGTAGTTCGAAATAAAAACAAGTAAGAGAGCTATATTCGGCTGTGCCGAATCTTATATACCCTTCACCAAATTATACTTAAAATTTTTTTTTAAAATATTTTTATTTAAACAAAATCAAATTTTTTTTTTCCAAATTGTTTTTTAATTTTTTTTTAAAAAAAGTTTTTTCAAAATTTTTTTTTTTTAAATTTCTTTAATTATTTTTTTTGGAAAAAGAATTTATGACAAAAAAATAGTTTTGATGAAAAAAAAATTCGGGTTAAAAAATATTTTTTTCCGATTTTGACCCATTGTATGTCCAACTTACTATGGTCTTATATACGTCGTTGCAAAGGTCTTTGAAATATCTATCATTAGATATCCATATTGTCTATATTAATTACTTAGTAATCCAGATATAGGTAAAAAAATAGGTCAAAAATCGAGGTTGTCCTAGTTTTTTCCTTATATCTGTGGACCGATTTTCTCGATTTTAAATAGCGACCGAGCCGGAAGAATTTCGGAGATATTGATGTATGAATCGTGTATGTAAGTTATTTGGGGGCTTCGGAAAGTTGATTTCAACACACAGAAGGACAGACGGACATGGCTATATCGAGATATAGCCATGTCCGCCATATCGATAGCGGAATATCGATAGATATTCCGCTATCTATAACGATCCAGAATATACAGTGGTGGCCAGGAATTTAAGACAAAAATTGTTTGCTAAATTCCACGTGATTGTCAATTATTTTTTCAAATATTTCCACAAATATGTATGCATGAGGACTGTTTTAACACACAAGTGTGTTTTATTCGACTGTGTCAATTCATACATATTCACCACGAACACATAAAATTTTTCTACAACTTGACCAAAATTTTTTTTTTTTTAAATAAACATATTTTCTCACATTTATATCATATAATTTTATTATTATAAAATATTCGGACCAAATTTCGTATTTTTAGTTCCATTAGTTTCGGTCATATCATGTTATTAACAGCGGATGTTCGCTGAGGTGGGTCAACGTATTTCCACATATCTTTGTCCATATATGTTTTACCGATTTTTCCAAACATTTTTCAGAAACTAGAAACATTAATAATAAATTTCATACCCCTAGAGGTCCTTTTATTTTGGTTCTATCGCACTTAAAATTCAGTTGATGAAAAAATTCAAGTAATTGTCTTAAATTGGTGGCCACCACTGTATATACTTTATGGGGTCGCAAATGAAAAATGTGGAAATTACAAACGGAATGACAAACTTATATATACTCTTGCCACTCATGGTGAAGGGTATAAAAAAAATACACTATCAGTTTTATGTCAATGCAATATTATGTTCGAAAATTCAAAATCGAAAATTCGATTTTATGTTCGAAAAAAAAAATTAAAGCTGTTAAAATAATTGTAGTTCATGCATAATCCAAATGACAATGCAATATTATGTTCGAAATTAAATTCGCACTTATGTTCGAAAATTTTTTGGAATCTTGAAAATGTAATGTTGGCTTTAATTGAAGCCAATTTCTTACATTTTCCAAAAAAAATTTAAATTCGAAATTGAAAATACGAAGTTTTCTTGAAAAAAATGTTAAAGCTGTTAAATAATCTCTAGATCATGCAGAATCCTAATGAAAATGCACTATTATTATGTTCGAAAATGAATTGAAAATTCGAACTTATGTTCGAAATTTTTTTAAAGCTTTTAAAATAATCTCTAAATCATGAGGATTCTTGAAAAAATAATTTTAAATTTATTTGGCTCCAATTTCTTACATTTTCCAATCCAAACTTACAATTTTATTTTAAAAACTTTAAAATTCGAAATTGAAAATCGTAATTCGAAAATAATTTTTAAAAGTTGTTAAAATAATCTGTAGATCATGCATAATCCTAATGAAAATGCAATATATGTAAGTTCGAAAATAAATTCGAAAGTTCGAACTTATATCCGGAAAATTTTTAAATCTTTTAAAATAATCTCTAAATCATGAGGATTCTTGAAAAAAAATAATGTTAGCTTTAATTAAAGCCAATTTCTTACATTTTTCATTCAAACTCAAACAGTTTTTTAAAAAAACTTTAAAATTCTAAATTGAAAATTCGAAGTCATGTTCGAAAAAAATGTTAAAGTCTTTAAAATAATCTCTAGATCATGCATAATCCTAATGAAAATGCCATATTATGTTCGAAAATAAATTCGAAAATTTGAACTTATGTTCGAAAATTTGTTAAAGCTTTTAAAATAATCTCTAAATCATGAGGATTCTTGAAAAAATAATTTTAACTTTATTGGCGTCAAATTTCTTACATTTTCCAATCCAAACTTAAATTTTTTTTAAAAACTTTAAAATTCAAAATTGAAAATTCGAATTTATGTTGAAAAAAATGTTAAAGCTGTTAAATAATCTCTAGATCATACAGAATCCTAATGAAAATGCAATATTGTTCGAAAATAAATTCGAACTTATGTTCGAAAATAAATTCGAACTTATGTTCGAAATTTATTTAAGCCTTTAAAATAATCTCTTAATCATGAGAATTCTAAAATAAATAATATTAGATTTATTTCCTACATTTTCCAATTTCGAACTTTAAAATTTGTTTAAGAAACTTTAGAATTCGAAATGAAAATCCTCAATTCGAAATTATGATCGAAATAATTTTGTAAAGCTGTTAAAATTAGTTCTAGTTCAAGCATAATCCTAATGACAATGCAATATTATGTTCGAAAACAAATTCGAAATTTCGAACTTATGTTCGAAAAATTTTTAAAACATTTAAATAATCTCTAAATCATGAGGATTCTTGACGCCAATTTCTTACATTTTCCAAATTCGAACTAAAAATTTAATTTTCACAAATTTTAAAGTATTTTTCAATGAAATTTAGGATATTAAGCTTTTTAAGATATATTCGAAAATTCGAAATTAAATTCGAATTTTTTAAATGCTCTAAAAAAAAGAAATATATAGAAAAAAGAAATATTTTGCTTCGCGCTCGCGTTGTTAAAAAGGTTTTAGCGGATCTCAACTTAAACAAGTCTCCTGGGCCTGAATGTATACCTGCACTGATTTTGAAGCAGTTTTCTTCGACACTAGATCGTCCATTAGCTAACATTTTCTGAACTTTATACCGTGCCGGGAAATTTCCTGTATGTTCCTGTAACGCTAAGGTTCCTGGGCTAAAATTATCGCCCAATAAATAGCAAATTTGTTCTCCACTTTCCGAAGTTATGGAGAGTATGGTAAACTACCATTTTTTTAAATATTTAGAGTCCAACGATTTATTCAGCGACCGGCAGTATGGCTTTCATAGATGACTCTCTACGGTAGACTTTTTAGCCTTCCTATCGGAAAAATGGTGTCGTTCCATTCACCGTTTTGTCAGAAGTAAAGTGGTGGCTATAGATATTTCTAAAACTTATTGCTTTTGGCGTCCATAATAACTTCTCTCAAACAAGTTCAAGATCAACTCAGGGGTACTGCAAGGCTCCAGTCTTTCTCCTACTCTATTTCTTATTTTTCTGAACGACCTTCTACATCAAACTTCCAACCCTATCTGTTCTTTTGCAGATGACAGCAACATTTTTCATTCATATTCATTCAATTATAGATCAAGCCTGTCGGAGATTGGGGCAAAACATGAATGTTAAGCTTAACCAAGAGGAGTTGTGAGAATATAGTCGATTTTAATGCACGCAAGACTCAATGTTGTACACAGAGAACACAGATTTGTGATAGCAACCGAATTTGTTGCCAATCGAATGATTCGGTTGCACACATAGAATTTTTCAGTTCTAAAAACAGAAAGTCAGTTGATAAAGAAGAATTTAAGTTGAGGCAACCAAACTTTAGTTACCCCTTACAAAATATTGTAGCCACAACTGTAAAATTCGGACACTAATATAGAATCATTCGATTGGCAACAAATTCGGATGCTATCACGAATCTGTTTTCTCTGGGTGTAAGTATTAAAGAATCAGAAGTTGTTGATGTTGTAGGCATGAGTATTCAGTGAGATGTCTGATGGACACAACACATTTTTCAAGAGTCGAAAGAAATATTCAAGTGCCTTGGTTTTCTAAAATGGTGTAGGAAATACTTCACTCCATCTGATCTCCTTACTATTTACATCATTTATATCCGACCCAAAATGGAATACAACTCTCATGTGTGGGCTGCAGCTTCGATGTTTATTTTGGAGGTGCTTATCGGTGACAGTAGGGTATCCATCTTTATTGACTCACTGGAATATTATCGCAATGTGGGTTGTGTTTCACTGTTCTAACGTTACTGCAAATGGCAATACGCGTTCTTCGGCAAGTGCTCATCAATTCGTTGTCGACTGGTCAGTGGACCTAACTGTCCGTATATGTAATAAGCTTCCTGTCTGAAGTCTTTCATGTCACTTTCAATATAGGAAATTCAAATCAAATGTTTACAAACACTACTCCCTCTATCATCCTTCCCATAGCCTATTTTCCTAGTTCCAACGCAATGCATTGCATGAATAAATCAATCAAACGTTTAGAAAGGCAGCACTTTTTAAAGATGTTTTGTACAAAATATGTTGGCAACATATTGTGGCAGTAAAGAAAACGCCATCAGTCAGTTATCAAACCAACCACGTATCTTTTTTATCTGCAACACATGAAGAATACAAATTGTATGTAGTTTGTGTGATAAATGTTGCTGCCATTGTTGTTTGTAGTAAAATGTTTGTTGTTATTTCCTCCTCTATATTTACATAAGTCATTTGCGGTCAGTGATCTGATTTGGTTCTACATTTTTTTCTTTCTTCGTCTTCATCTGCTGCTTCTATAACTTTTCACAGTTTATGCTTCTTTTTTTTTGCTGCGATTATTTAGTTTTTCGTGATTTTCCATTTGAATTTTCTTTGAAAAGAAAAACCAAACAAAGAATTTCTACAATCTGTTATTTTTTGCATTTTTTGTGTTGTTTATTTTTTGTTACAAAAATCGATTGTATTTGTAGTATAAATGTCTTGTGGGGTGTTTGTTGTTGATGGGAAGAAAAAAAATTATGCAACAGTTTTTATACCCTTCAGCTTCGTGAGAAGGGTATATATAAGTTTGTCATTCCGTTTGTAATTTCTACATTTTTCATTTCCGACCCTATAAAGTATATATATTCTGGATCCTTATAGATAGCGGAGTCGATTAAGCCATGTCCGTCTGTCTGTCTGTCTGTCTGTCTGTCTGTCTGTCTGTCTGTCTGTCTGTCTGTCTGTCTGTCCGTCTGTCTGTCTGTCTGTCTGTTGAAATCAGTTTTCTGAAGACCCCAGATATCTTCGGGATCCAAATCTTCAATAATTCGGTCAGGCATGCTTTCGAGAATTTTGCTATTTAAAATCAGCAAAATCGGTCCACAAATGGCTAAGATATGAGGAAAAAACCAAGACAACCTCTATTTTTGACCTATTTTTTACCTATATCTGGATTACTAAGACATTAATATAGACAATATGGATATCTAATGATAGATATTTCAAAGACATTTGCAACGACGTATATAAGAATATAGTAAGTTGGACCTACAATGGGTCAAAATCGGGAAAAAAATTTTGAACCCGAATTTTTTTTTTTTAAAAAAAAAAATTAAAAAACAAAAAAAAAATTTTTAAAATTTAAAAAAAAAAAAATTTTTAAATTTAAAAAAAAAAAAATTTTAAATTTAAAAAAAAAAAAATAATTAAATTTAAAATAACAATCGAAAAATTTTTTTTTTCAAATAATTCAAAAAACAACTGGAAAAAAAAAATTAAATTTTGTTTACCTAAAAATATTTAAAATTTTGAAGTATAATTTGGTGAAGGGTATATAAGATTCGGCACAGCCGAATATAGCACTCTTACTTGTTTTTATTATATTTTATTATAATTTAGTTTGGAAAATGTTGGTATAATTTTTGTTGATTTTTCTTTATTTTTTTATATATAAAAATAAGTAAAAACCATACTCTATTTGTTTGTTTGTTTTGAAGCAGCAACATGTTGTTGCAAAATTCTTTAAACATTAATACCACAGTTTTTGTGGCTGTTAATGGTCTTAAATTTTGTATTTTTTTTAGAAATATTTTAGAGTTTCTTTTTTTTTTTGTGGTAGGAAAATGTTGTTTGGTGTTGGGTTTGTTTATTTTTACTTAGTTATTCCATTTGTAAATTGTAAATTATTTCCCATTTTGAAGTGATAAGAAAACAACATTAGATAAACAAATTTTTACATTATTTAAAATAAATACTGGTTGTTATAGTCAGTCAGACAGACACTTGTTTATTTAATTTAGACTAATGACAGGTAATTTTGAAATTGATTTTATTTTGTGGCCTAATTTTTGACCTGTGGTATTATATTATCATACAATATCATATGGTTTTCTACATTTTATTAATCACGAATCAATTTATGTGGGCTGTGGTGTGGTTGGAACTATTAAACTAAGTATATTTTTAATTATAGAAAATTATTTTCAAGCAAAATGCTTTAAATAAATTTTAGATACTGCAGAATATTATTTCATTAAATTCATTTTTGACCAACTCTCTTGGGCTTTTTGAATTTCCCGTCTCTCCTGTCAACAGGCATCTGTCAGTTGACTCCTGTCAAAATTTGAACAAGCTGCGTTATTTAGTTTATGTTTGACAGCTATTTATAGCTGACTTGAGGAGAAATTGCAAATTTCTTCTGCTCATTAAGCAAACCATTACTCAAATAAAGGTTATGCTTGATAAATACTATGGGAACTGTGCACTGAATTTCGTTGTGGCCGTACACGATCGGAAGATGCCGAACGTTCTGGGTGCCAAGCTGAGACCTTTACAATCGAAACTATTGAAACAAATCGCGATATGGTGTTGGCCTATCGAATATTGAAAGCGACAGGCTCAGTTGTTTAAATTTTTAATTATTACTTGGGTATGGGAAAGCTTTCCGCAAGATGGTGCTCCAAAGGTTACAGACATTTGAGTTTTCATGGAAAAAATCCATGAATTAGGCTATGAAATGCTCCTTCTTCGCTCTATTCTCCGGAATTAGCCCTGAGTGACTATTTCTTGTTTCCAAACCTGACGAAATATCTCGGCTGAAAGAGTTTTGAATCCAACGATAAAAGCATCTCACAAAAAATACCCATTTTTGATGACCTCGACAAATTTTATTTTTTTGAAAGGGATAAACAATTTGGAGAATCGTTGGACAAAGGGCATGGAGCTCAAAGGAGACTATATTGAAAAGTTAAATAATTTTTGATACAAAAACCTGTGTTTCTTTCAAAAAAGGCAAAACTGCTCATCTTTTGAGGCCAAGAACGAATCAATCCAATATCGGGTACTCTGTTCCAAAGTGAAACGTATCCCAGAGAGAGTGTTCTGCATCGATCGAAACAAATAGTAGTCGGATAGGGCAAGGTCTGTACTTCCAACCACTTCATTCTAAATTCTTTTTTACAGGTATTGCAACATGTGGCCAAGCGTTGTCATGATGTTATATTACGGTTTCATGTCTGTTCGCCTATTCTGGCGATTTTCGGCCAATGCTCACTTCAAACGAATCAGATGCTTTCGTTACAGGTTCCCTGTGAGGGTCTGCTCAGATTTCAGCAGCTCATAAAAGATAGGACCCATTTGCTGCCACCAAACACAAAGCATTACCATTACGCCATGGATATTTGGCTTTGGTATCTATTCGGCTGGTTGACCGGACTTCACCTAAGATATCTTACGCTTCGAGTTATCGTAATGGATCCATTTTTCATGGCAAACAATGATTCGGAGCAAAAGTGATTTTCTTTTATAGCTTTGAAGCAGCATTTCAGACATACAAAATCATTTATCAAGATCTCTTGGCTTCAATTCGTATGGTACCAAATTTCCCTGCTTTTGGATGAATCCTGCTGCTCGCAAACGTTTTGAGTAGCTTCCAATGATTTTGCAAACTCTTGTTGAGTTTCACAACAACCTTCATAAAGTAATGCCTCCAATTCTTGGTCTTTAAACTTTTTTTTTGACTAGCCCTGGCGATCTTTGTCTTCCAAGACAAAATCACTTCATCACAATCTAGCAAACCACCTCTCGCTCTTTTAAACTGATGGAACTCATTCACCATAAGCTTTGGTGAGCAATCGATGTGCTTCAGCAGCACTTTTTTTCCAATTAAAGAAGTAAAGTAAAACTTCCAGCATATGACGCTTTGTTGGCCTTTTTTGAAGCCGATTAACCCACTGTTTTGACTGCTATTTGGTCTCTGGTAACCACTGAGACATGTTAGATGCTTATTGCTTCCACAATTCCTCGCCTTTGAATCTCCTATCGGCCAAAAACCTCCTCTCCTTCTGTGTTTGTACGGCCAAAACGAAATTCAGTTGCACTTTTTTACCATTTAAATTGATGGTGCAAAGTTCCCATAGTATTTATTAAGCTTAGCCTTGGCTTAGCCACAAAAAATTCACTTTTTTCTATTTTCTCCTCATCAATTGCTGTCAAACGCAAACTAAATAATGCAGCTTGTTTAAATTTTGACAGGAGAAAACTGACAAATGCCTGTTGACAGGAGCAGTTTTACACTTTCAGTCACGGACTCTCGTACTGCTTTTCTTATCAAACATATTTATATTAATTAAAATTATCTTTTCGTCAGCTTAGTGTGCAAATGTTATAATTCACAAATTTTACAGGAGAAACAAAGCGTTCTAAACTCCTTTGTTTTAAATATTTTTAAAATTTATTAATTCCATTTACAAATTCCCAAATCCTGGGATTGAAAAATCCAGTCCTGTTTGGCATCCCTATAACTTATTCAGTTAATGTCCTCCTTTTCCAAACAAAACCATTATCTTAAAAATCTTTTCTATGTCTAATAACTGTTGACAACATTATCTACATACAGTCAAACTCATTACCAGCAACTTTATGCAAAGACAAATTCTGTCTAAGAATCCATAGAAGAAAAAAACCTTTAGAAGAAGGAAAAAAAATATCAAAACAGTTAATGACAAAACTTGTTTCAAAGCAAGCCATGTTTTGTTTTAGCAAGCAGACCTATTACTCTCATTTTATAAGTTATACATGGTAGACTGGTTCTTGACCCAGTCCCAAGAGCATGCATATTAAATTGATTACACATTTATTTTCGTAGCTGTCTTTCATTCCTTCCTTCGCTGATACTTTCACACGGTTTATTTTTAAAAAAAAAATCTTAAAACGTCATGTATGTAGATGAGATGAAAAAAAAACTATTAATACATATTTTTCTTATTTTTTATTAATTTTTAACAAGCATACACGAAAAAAAAACTAGCTAGAAAAAAATGTTTAATAAACAATTTTCCTTTTCTATTTTTAATTACAGGAGCTTCAAAAGAGATTGGTACTGCTTTAACCAGAGTTTGTTTAAGACACAAGGCGGTTGAAACACGCCTTAAAACATTTACAGCTGCTATAATGGACTGTCTGGTACAACCATTACAAGTGAGTTGAATTTTATTTTTTCACTTATACCATGAATACTTTCTTTTGCTGTTGCCAAACTACTATTGCCTTTGATGATATGACTTATATTTTTTTTGTTTTCTAAATTTCTAGGATAAATTAGAAGACTGGAAACGTTCTGTAGCAACTATAGATAAGGAACATGCCAAAGAATATAAACGTTGTCGCACTGAATTGAAAAAACGTTCTACGGATACGTTACGTTTACAGAAAAAAGCCCGTAAAGGACAATCTGATACATTGCAGTCGCTAATGGACTCGCACATGCAGGATGTAACATTGCGACGTGCTGAATTGGAGGAAGTGGAAAAGAAATCCTTAAGATCTGCCATGATTGAGGAACGTATGCGCTATTGCAGTTTTGTACATATGCTGCAGCCAGTAGTTAAGGAAGAATGTGAGGTTATGTCGGAATTGGGTCATTTACAAGTAAGTTCGGCAGTGATTTATAAACAAAGTTTGGAAAGAATTAGTTGTTAATTCTATTTTCAAAATCATAATAAATATATTCTCTTAACAATTGCGTTAAAGCATTCAGCAAGAATTAATTCGTTATCTTTATTCCTTAGTACTCTAAATGTATTGTATTCATTCCTTATTGATTAATTCCTTATTGAATCATTGAAGTTTTCTTTAATTCAAATACATTACAAAATATGAATGATTAAAATTTTCTTCAATTCAAAATCTATTGCAAACAGAACTTTGAATAATTTAATTAAATTTGAGCTTAATTCACTAAAATTTTAATTTTGAATTAAAACATTTCAACCATTTATTCCATAAATACATTCCCAACATCTAATTCTTTAGCTACATGCAAAGGCTTTTATTTAAATGGCGTATCTTCTGAATTTTTTGAAAATGTCGAATTTTGTACCAACAATGCGTCATATGCGGGAAGTTTTGCTTTACTTCTTTAATTTGAAAAAAAGTGCCTCTGAAGCACACCAATGTTTGACCAAAGCTTATGGTGAATGTGTTCCATCGGTTTCAACGTGCGAGAGATGGTTTGTGCGGTTCAGAAGTTGTGATTTTGAAGACAACGATCGACCAGGCCAGCCAAAAAAGTTTGAAGACCAAGAATTGTAGGCATTACTCCATGAAGATTGTTGTAAAACTCAATAAGCGAGCTGCAGGATTCATCCAAAAGCAGGGAAATTGGGTACCATACGAATTGAAGCCGAATGACCATGAATGACGATTTTCCATGTCCGAAATTATGCTTGAACGCTATAAAAGAAAATCATTTTTGCTCCGAATCATTACTTGCGATGAAAAATGGATCCATTACGATAACCCGATGCGTAAGAGATCGTATGTGAAGCCGAATTGACACCAAAGCCATATATCCAAAGCGCTAAGTTAACGCTCTGGGAGCAAAAGGGTCCCATCTATTATGAGCTCCTGAAATCTGGCCAGACCATCACAGGGAACCTGTACCGATCGCAACTGATTCAATTGAAGCGATCATTTGCCGAAAAACGCCCACAATATGCGGCCAGACTTGAAACCGTAATATGTATTCCATCATAACAACGCTCGGCCTCATTATGCAATACATGTTAAAAACTATTTAAAACTAGTTGATCGCCCCGGCTTCGCCCGGTAGCATTTACTAATGTTAGTTCTTCAAGTTTCTCCAACCCACACACACCAGCCTGTTCTTATTTATTTGCAAATAAAATATCTAAATTTGTAATGCATACTTTAGGGAGCTTTTTTATTACAGTTACCATCTCCAGAAAATTTCGAATCGAATAAAAAAAAATCAGCTAAATCGCTCCAGCCGTTCTCAAGTGATGACATTACATACATGGACCATTTCGTTTTTATATATATAGATGAAGTGGTTGGGAAGTTTTGCCTCAACCGCCTTATAGTCCAGATCTTGCCTGTCCGACTACTATTTCTTTCGATCGATGCTGAGATATGCTTTACTTCAGAACAGAGTATCCGAAATTAGCTTGATTCGTTCATGGCCTCAAAAGATGATCAGTTCTTGTGGCTCGAATTCATATTTTGCCATAAAGATGGGGAAAGGTCATTGCTAACAATGGCCAATACTTTGAATAAATTTATATTGTACAAATATTTCAAAATAAAAGCTAAAAATTTGAAAAAAATTGTAACTAAAAATTAAGATTTTGGGAATGAATGGCTGCATTTTTTTAATTCCGAATTAAGATTTTAATGAATTAAGAAATTCGTATCCCTGTTGCTAACTAACAACATTTTTATATCGCAATAAAAGAGAATCTAAATTTAAATTATCAAACCAATATTACATTTTATATTTGTTTTTGTAGGAGGCAATGCAATCTATTGCTTTGGTTACTAAGGAACCTCAAGTTTTGCCAGCTGCCAGTGAGGAATTGATACATGATGCTAAAGCTTCTATAACTTTATATCCTGAATCACCAAGTGCCAGTGCTGGCGGAGGCGGCTCACTATCCCAGGGTGGTTGTTCAAATTCCTTGGGTTCTCGCAAGTCATCAGTGTGTTCGATTAGTTCCATGAATAGTAGTGGTTCTAGCAATTCACCCGGACATCCTCATTATCCTAGATCTTTGTCACAGGTAAACATTAAAAATATTTTATTTGAACACATTTTTTTACAGTTTGAATGTGTTTAAAATTGCTTTTGTTGTTGTATTTTTTTGTTTGTTTTATTATGTTTTGTTGTTGTGTTTTTTCTTTTTTTTTAGTTAATTTCGCCTTCTATACGCTTAAAACCAGGCGAATCCAGTGATAGTGGCTTTTGCTCATCACCAGCTTTAACAACACAGGTTGTTTGATTTGATTTTATTCATTTATTTTTTATTATTTATTCTTTTATTGGCTTGTGTTATCTATCATTCTTAAATCTATATCTATCTATTTTTATCTTTCTTGCAAATTTCTAAAATTGTACGATTCTTCTTTTAGGCTTCTTCTATCAATAATCCTTCACACGCTGTCACCACTTGGCCAACACATTCCCAAGACACCGTTGATTTACCATCTAACGCCTCTGAGCGTCCACACACTATCTCTTCAGCCTATGAAAAAGGCCATCAAAGGCCTCCTTTAACTGTTTACACCTTTCAAAATCCCGAAACTATACACGAAGCTGGTGGCGGTGTTAATGCTGCTGCTATAAATAATGGCAGTGGTGGTGGTGGCAGTTCTTCGGGTCAAAATACTCCATCGACCCAAAAGTCACCCGCAGGTGCTTTAACTAGACCACCTTTACCAGTGGTAAGTCTTTAAATTATTCTTTGAATATTCTTGGCGTTTGTCTTTAAAAAAATACTGTTTTTCTGTTAATTGCTTTTTTTGACTTAAACATTTATTGTTAAAATAAATAATAATAAAAAGAAACCAGCTCATGTGGTAAGTTTGTTTCTTCTAATACCCCCTGGTTTCTCTAATAGTCAATAGTAATCCCTATCAAAATTGTTTCATAATTAACACCTTTCATCATGTACATAACAAAAAATTTGTATCTTAAGAATGTTTCTACATTAAATATTCATATATATTTTTTAATTATCCAATTTAAATTGCAGTTTTTTGTTGATTTAGTACATAAATAGTAAAATTAAAGTTATATGAGAAATTCATTATTATAGTTAAAGAAGTTGATGGACTTTTAATAACAAAAAAGTAAGAAATAAATATCGATAAATAAATTCATTTTGAATCTTTCACTTCTGAATTCTATCAGCCCAATTATGAATACAAAATTTCCCGGGAGTTTTTTCCCATTGAATTTGAATAGGAAAAATGAGAAAAGGAAAAAACTCCCGGGGAATTTTTATTCATAATTGGACTGTATATGTTTAAAAGTTTTCCAGAATTTCGAAATTCGCTTTAATTTGGTTTTTATATTTTTTAATAGATGCGTGCAAAATATCTAAAGTAAAGCTTTTAATAACTTTAGAACTGTTGGCCAGATATTTTTATCATCTTTGATCTTGTAGTAATGCTAATGATTCGTACTTATTTTTCTAGAAATCCATTTCTCGCATAAAAAATCGTCCTAAGTCAAAGGATATCTCAAGGAAGCCATCTTTCATTTTTCTAATACATTTCTTAAATATGAGCCATTGCACTATGTATTACAAACATAACGTCCCCTTAATAAAACAATAGTGTATAATTTTTTTGCCATTTCGAAATAATTGAGTTTAACATTTTTGTGTTAGTAGACATCTAGAACAAAAGTAATATTTCAATTGATCTTTTGAACCACTTTGTGGAAGTAGAATTTCACCAAATTTTGACCACATATAGAATCAGTTATGTAGATTCTTATTATGCAATAAACACCACAAATTATTTGATTTTTTTTTAAGATAATGAAAATCCTAAATTCTTTTTATCGATTAAAATTTAAAGGTTTCGGTGTCTTCGGAGATTGGACTGAATAAAAGACTCGGTTCTGAAAAAATGGTTTAAGTCGGACTAATGATCTTAAAAAATTAAAAAAATCACTGGTGTTTTACTCACTTTTGAGCCTGAGTGTATATTCTGGATTGTTATAGATAGCGGACTCGATGTAGCCATGTCCATCTGTCCGTCTGTATGTTGAAATTAATTTTCCGTAGCCCCCAAATAACTTCATACTTGATTCATACATCAATATATCCGGTATAGAGCCGGAGATATAAGGAAAAAACCGGGACAACCGCGATTTTTGGCCTATTTTTTATCTATATCTGGATTACTAAGTCATTAATATAGACAATATTGCTATCTAATGATAGATATTTCAAAGTCCATTGCAACGATGTATATAAGGATATAGTAAGTTGCACCTACAATAGGTAAAAACCGGGAAAAATATTTTTTAAGAATTTTTTTTTCATAAAAAATTTTTTTTGTCATAAATTCTTTATACAAAAAAAAAAAAAATTAAAAAATATTTAAAAAAAAATGGAAAAAACTTTTTTAAAAAAATTAAAAAACAATTTCGAAAAAAAAAATAAATTTAGTTTACCTAAAAATATTTATTTTAAAGTATAACTTGAAGGCTATAAGAGAATCAGCACAGTCCAATATAGCTCTCTTACTTGTTTTTGCTTAAAATTGTTTTCACTAATAAATTGAAAAAAAATTTTAGCTTTTATTTTGAAACATTTGTACAATTTTGAGACCAAGAACGATTCTAGTCAATATCGGATACTCTATTCCAAAGTGAAGCGTATGCCAGAGAGAGAGCGTTCTGCATCGATCGAAACAAATGGTATTCGACGGGGCAAGGTTTGTACTATTAGGCGTGTGAGCCAAAACTTCCCAACCACGTCATTTTAAATACTTCTTAACAGGTATTGCAAAATGTAGCCGAGTTTCATGTTCATGCTCATGTTTTAGGCATTTTTCGGCCAATGCTCGCTTCAAACGAATCAGTTGTGCTCGGTACAGGTGCCCAGTGATGGTCTGAACAAATTTCAGCAGCTCATAATAGATACGACACTTTTGCTCCCACCAAATACAGAGATTTATCATAGCGCCAAGGATATTTGGCTTTGGTGTCGATTCAGCTGGTTGGCCGGGATTCACATACGATCTCCTACGAATTGGGTTATTGTAATGAATCAATTTTCCATCGCAAGTAAAAATTCGGTGCAAAAATTATCATCTTTTACAGAGTTCAAGTATCATTTCGGATATGCGAAATCGTTTTTCAAGATATCTCGGCTTTAATTCGTATGCTACACAATTTCCCTGCTGTTGGATAAATCCTGCTGCTTGAGTAGCTCCCAATGATTTTGCAAGCTCTTGTTGAATTTGACAACTATCTTCATGGAGTAATTCTTCCAGTTCTTGGTCCTCAAACTTTTTTGGCTGGCATGGGCGATCTTTGTCTTCCGTGTCAAAATCACCACTTCTAAACCGAACTATTTCTCGCACGTTGAAACCGATGAAACAAATTCGCCATAAGCTTTGGTGAGCAATCGGTGTGATTTAGCGGCACTTTTTTCAAATTAAAGAAATAAAGCAAACGTCATATGCGGGAAGTGTGTTGGCACAAAATTAGATATTTTCGAAGAAAAAAAATGTTTGTTGTTAACACTATAATGTTCAATAACTAAATGAGAATAAATCACAGATATGTACCGTTTAAAATGATATATAAATTATTAAAAATCATTTTTTTTAATAAAACTTAATTTTGACCGATTACACTATACAACAAAATCAAATTTTTTCCAAAATTACAAGGTCCCACCAATAAATTTTGATAGAGGAGACAAAAAATAAAAGACACGTGTATCGGCGTTTTGAAAGTTTACATCTGATTTTCATTTTAGGGGGGTTTAAGTTTACCAACTCTGGCACATTCTTAGTGTTAATCTGCATAAGAAACCATGTGATTCATACATTTTAGGTATAAAATGTGTTCAGCAAATTTATGTAAAATGTTACGGAGAACATTTTTGTAGAATATGTTTACCCTCTAAATCCTCATGACATGGGTCTTTTTTGTCCTTCTTTTAAAAAAGAGCAAAAAATACCATTAAAACAGGGATTTAAGGGGTTAAAATGTTCCGCAAAAATATTATCCGTGAAATTTTACTATAAGTCCCTGAATACACGAAAACAGAAAATTCAACCAGAAAGTCAGAAATAATACACAACAAAAGAGAACCTAGGGTGAAGGGTTGTGCATTTATTAAGAATTTTATTTTAAAGTTTAAATTTAGCATGAAAAAAATACTTCATTTAACTAAAAATTACTAATAAAAAAATCAAAATCAAAATTTGGATAGGAAGTATTCATTAATTAAATTTTTTTAGCTCTAGGCAATTCCACTTCATTATCATACAATGTCCAGCATATTAAGAAATAAAATTATTGATGAAACTGTACTACCCAATAACCATTACTACTGGAATTCAAGTAGAAAGCAAGTGTAATTCAAGCCAATTTTATCAACAGCATTCTCTATTAAAAAGGAAATATAAATTCAAGCCATATGTGTTTTGTTTGAAAAATATTTGATTTCTGCAAATATTTTTAAATTTTAAAACATAAAAGGCAAATTCCAATGAAATGTTCAAGTGCTTGAATTTTTGGGGCCTTGGGAAGTTTCATTATTAATTTGTAAATGTGAGACACTTAAATAGATTTTTGACCCAAAATTTCAGTTCCAAAAAAAAATAAAAATAAAGAAAACCAGGCAGTTTTTAAAAAAATAAAAATTCATATATATGATCACAATTTATTAAACGATTTACTTTTTAAAAATATATATACATACTTCATAAACAATTCAAATTGTAAATTTCTCCCACTTTATTAACTTATTAAAGCATTATAAGTTTTATAATTTAAACATGATTTTACTAATTCTAATATTTTTATTTAAATTTTAGCGTTGTTCATCATTAGAACGCCCTCTGTCGGCCAATAACAGTCGCGGTAATGGCACAAATTTAATGCAACGTCAATGTCCATCGCCAATACCAGCTCATGTCACTAAAGGTCTGTTAAATTTGTTCTTTTCTTTAAACTAATACAAATAATAGTAATAATAATCTCACAGGCTTAGATCATTTTTAAATATATACATACAATCATAAATATCCTTTCTTTTTTTTTATAAATATCTCTAATATTGTAAATCCTGACAACTAATTAAAGCAATTTATTTTTATATGCTTTTTTTATCCTTTTTTTATACCTGTTGCTGCTGATAAATATTCATACTCGTACATACAAATATTTTTTTCTTTCATTTAATTAAAAAATATATAAATAATTGTGTTGTATTTGTTTTGATTAAAAAAAAATAAAACTGCATGCTTGTGTTACCTTAATTAAATCCATAAAAAATAAAAACATAAATTGAATGCAAGCAGAGCTATCAGCACATCTTGCTCAGCAACAGCATCAACAACAGCTATTGCTACAGCAGCAACAGCAGCCAAATCATCAGCAAACTTCCCCGCCCACATATGTAAATATGTCTGAATTGGCCAATATGGCGGCTATGAAAATTACTAATCAACAACAACAACAACTACAGCAGCAACAACAACAGTCACCAACAATACATCAGCAGCAACAAATGTTGCAGCAACAACACTCTATAGATTCCATATCATCCATACACTCTAATGATTCTAGTGCCTCAATGCACCTAAATCAATCCCAACAGCTACAACACGTTCAAACAACACCACCATCACATCATCAGCAACAATCAACACGCTCTCATTCCTCCAACTCCAATACACCATCGCTACACTCACATCCATCCATTGAATCGACCGTGGCCACACCACCAATTGGTCAGACTCCCTCTGCCTCCAGTGGCAGTTCGACCCCCCAGAATCATTATTCACCTCTGCTAACCAATTCACCATCCTCAACCGCTGCCGGCACACCCAGCGGCGCTAGTATAACTAGCAGTGGCCTGACAACAAGTGGAGCTGCTGGTGGCACTAATTCGGGTAATAATTTCATGTACAATGTCTGTTCACCTACACCTCCCCAAAGCGCCAATTCCTCACAAGCTAGTGATATTTTAAAAATAACCGAATCGGATGGTAATAACGGTATAGTAGTAGCGCCATCACCCTTAACCTCTCAGACTAATGATTCGAATGCTTATTCATCAAACTCTGCTAATAACCAAGAAATTTCTAATTCAAATACCGATGCAGATTCTTCCGGTAATGTCGTCGAGAATGATGAACGTTCGCGGGCTTCGGTTTTACAAAAAGCCTCCATGTTCGAAAAACAAGCTGCTGCCGTCAAAAGCACCCCAACCCCACCGGCTATTGCTTCTTGCAGCATGTCACGCAATAGTGTAGCAGTGGCAGCAAACATTGACAACAGCACTAATGCAGGCATTTATGGTACACGCACTAGTAATCAATCTCAACACCAGCAGCAACAATCACAGTCTATAGATCCTCAGGAAGTCGGTAAGTACAATTGCACTTTATATTTTAAAATAACCATTCTTTTTATTTGGTATATTTTATTTACCTAGTACTATAGCAAGTTAGCAATATGATCCACTTATTACTATCCTTATTATTTATTGTATACATATTTATAATTGTTATGAAAAAGCATCCAATTCATTTTGTAAAAAGAAAAAACAATCACTACATTAAAGGTGAAATTTGATGTCAATTAAATATTTTTAAGAACAATAATTTCTTGTCAAAATCACACGTGACCTGTATATTTTTTATATTATAATGATGTACTGTATTACTATTCGCCATTATACTATATAAGGATCTGATCGTTTGATGCTAGTTATTAATATTTTTACTAGCTTTGAAAAGTTTCAATACAAAAATTAAACAACATATTCACCCCTATCGGCAATTCCATATCATCGTACGTGACATTTGTACGCCTATAGAGTGGAATAGATATTGCAAAAATAAGATTATCTGAAAAATAATTTGGTCTTTATGTTCCATTCAGAGGGTACTATATTTTAAAATGATAAAAAGTTCTTTCGAAATATTGTTGTCCAAAATATTGAGCGAAATAAGGGTATATCGTACGTGACATAAAACGGAATTCATTTTGAGGTACATGTAGTAATATGCGAAAATTTTCAAATCGTGAGAGGCGTTATGTTTTCTTTTAATTTCTTACACTGAACGAAATATTTTTCCTTTACAATCCGTCATATTTAAATAAAAACAATCTTTGGATGATTTTATCTATATATATAAAAATGGATGTTTGTATGTGTGTATGTATGTATGTATGTATGTATGTTCCGAATGAACTCAAAAACGGCTGGACCGATTTTGATGAAATTTTCAGGGAATCTTCAGAATAGTCTAGCGGGTAACACTGTAAGGTCAGATTTTTGATTTTCGGT
Source organism: Calliphora vicina (assembly GCF_958450345.1). Classification (NCBI taxonomy): domain Eukaryota; kingdom Metazoa; phylum Arthropoda; class Insecta; order Diptera; family Calliphoridae; genus Calliphora; species Calliphora vicina. Next base: position 94,560,072 of record NC_088784.1, on the reverse strand, counting down.
CTGTGGGCGGAGGGGCGTGGCATTATCAAATTTTTACATTATACCGCTAATGCCATCTATATATATAAAAAACGGCTCCACCGATTTTGATGAAATTTCCAGGGAATCTTCAGAATATCCCAGCGGGTAACACTGTATAGTCAGATTTTTGATATTCGGTCTGTGGGCGGAGGGGTGTGTAAAAATCTAATTTTTACATTATACCGCTAATGCCCTATATTTCATAAAAATGGATGTGTGTATATATGTTCCGTATGGACTCAAAAATGGCTGGACCTATTTTGATGATATTTTCACGGTGTCTTCAGAAAAGCCTATTAGATAACAGTGTAAAGTCAGATTTTAATTTTCTGTCTGTAATAAACAATTTGGTTTGCTTATAGGGTCATGAATAAGATATTTCCATACTGAATTTTTGAATTCATTAGAACCAGCCGAAATGCGACTACATGTATTAACATTGAAGGTTGATTCACCGACACTGTATATTAAAATCGAGATCGATATGCAATATAAAACAGATGTTTTCTAAAGGCCTGCAACGCGGACCGGGTTCAGCTAGTAATAAATAAAATTTAATATCGTACGTGACATACCGTACGTGACAGATTTTTCTCTTATAATAAAACACAATATATTCTGTAAATATATGTATACAAAAACTAAAAAAGTGAATAGAAAATATACATTCGGTTTCAATAAACATTTTGACAATAGCAAAAAAACAATCAGAGTCAAATTCATTTCATACTACAAGCTAATTGGGAGCCTAGTTTTCGCAGCAATTTTAGCCTAAAACATTAAAAAATTAAATATAATGGCCCATAATCATAGTCAAACAATAAAGTCGGTTCTTTTTAGAAACAACTTTAAAATAAAAACCTGCTTTTAATTATTTTGCAACTATAGTCAAAATTAAAGTGTGTTTTAAATTGAACCGACTTCAACCTCAAATGTAGAAAATGTTTTCATACAATATGCAACAAGTGGCACCGCTGAACAGCTGATATAGAAAAATTAAAAAAAAACAAAAAAGGTAAAAAATAAAAGTAACCGGGACAACTAAAGAAAAATAATTGTTTGTGGTGGAAAAATGGAAAAGATCAGATTAATATCATATTTAGGATATTTTGGTACTAATTTAATTAATAAATGTTCAATAATTGCAAAATCTCTACCAATATCATGCAACTAAAACATTTTTCACATTTTGTCGAACATTTTTACTTGACGAAGAACAGCTGATACTGTTGTTAAATGAGTTAAAAACAGCTTCAGCTGGTTTTATATTTACAGTCGACTTTAACGTCAAAAGTATATTTTATCTTGTCTATAGTAGACCTAAAGTCCAATCTTAAGAAAAGACTACTTTATTTCTCTTAAAATATACTTTATATCTCACTAAGGTTATGGGCAATACCATGTGAAATTTTATTCCCATGAAATTTACATTTCCTTTTAAAGCTACGTTTCCGCATACACCGTAATCGGCATCGAAAACGAAATTCCATACATTTGCACCGAAAAAAAGTTCGTTTCAGAAATCGGCAACGAAAATTGGGAACTAAACCACACCGATCAGTAACGAAAAACCTGTCATTTGGAGCCGGAACGAAAACAACATCAAGTAGGTTGTTTTCGGTGCTGTAGGAACGAAATTATTTTAATTATTTTTTTATTTAAAATTTAAAGAAAATCAAAATGAATAAAAAAAAATAAATTTTCTTTATTGGAAGAGGAAAAAATAATAGATTTTGTCAAAAATAATGAAATTCTATTAAATGTGCGACATCCAAAATTAAATAATAATTTCGTTTCTGTTTTATGCCGCAACGCACCCATCGAAAACAATGCAGAAACGAGACGGTGACGAACACGAACACGAACGTTTTCCAGTTTCAGTTTTCGTTATCGGCGCCGATTACGGTGTATGCGGAAACCCAGCTTAAGGGAAAATTGCTATCGTGATATTCCCATGAACTTTTCATTCACAATAGTTAATTTTGTTCGTAACAGCTGTCTATTGCTTACAAAATTTCACAACATGGGAAATTTTTTCACATAAACAAAGTTGATGAACAAAAAATGTGAAAATGGAACATTTTTCATTTGAAATATTGATTCGCGATTTTCGCACAAATAAATTGACCTTCGTTATTCTGAAGGGTTACTCTCTATTGCGATGCGAAAGAAAAATGGTACAATTGGTACCCTTTATTGCGTTTTCGCATCGCACAAAAAATGATTTTAAAATGTTTTTATTTACAAGTTTTGACATTTTATTTTGTCATTCTTCGCTATTGATTATTTTGTAGTGCCAGTGTTGTTTCTTTTTGCGAAAACGATACAGAATACCAAATTGTATTCTTATCGCATTTAACTTTCGCATCGAACTTCCTTTCGCATCGCAATAGAGAGTAACCCCCCTGATTTTGATCATATTCGTTAAATACATACTCTTTAGAGTCATTTGGACATTTTCATTTAATTTCGAAAAAATAGCGATTTTAATTTATGGAAAAACAAAAAAAAAAAAATTTCTTATGAATGTCGGAATTTATTGATTTAAAATGCATTTGGAAGTTAAGTATATCTTCTTTAGACCACATTTTATAAAAAAATATACAAATGTTCTCAAAAATGCATTCATAATGCAAATGAAATTTTCAGATGTACTTTTGAATCTTCAGAAAAAATATTCCTTATAATATAATTCATAATTCTTTTTGATATGTTCGACTTTACTGTTACACCGAAAACAACAGACATTTTACTGGATCTAACTATCTTAAAGCCACAAAGCACTGCTTAATTGGGGACTGAAAACTCCTTCTGACTTCTGTAGAAGTTATTATGGTGAAGACGAGGAGGAAACGGTTGAACATCTCCTCTGTCTTTGCCCTGCTCTATCGGGTAAACGGACTACGACAATAGGTAGTCCTTTCATGCGCGGACTAGCGGATCTATCGAGTGAGGATGTTAGGAAGATAGTTCGTTCGGCATAGAACCCCTTTCCGACATGTAAAGGATCTCTTGAGGAACTTTAGGGTATCACAAAGGGACCAATTCATGGACCCAAGTGAGCTGGTAATACTGGCTGCCTTAATAACCTAACTATTTTAGTGTTTTGACAGGTAGATTTTTGGAATTACTGAGTACAAATCTTAAAATATTGAATTTTAAATGACATCAATCATTTCATCCATTTACATTCCCACTATTTCTAAGAATTTACACACTTACGTGGATACATAAATATATTTCCAGATTTTTTTATTCTTATTTTTTTATTGAATACTTCTAATTACACTAGTCGACAATTCTTATTACATATATTAATAAAAAAAAAACAATTCGAAGGAGAGAAGATGCTGAAAAATTATACCTTAAAAGCATTCAATTAGACTGGTGTTAGGATTTGACAGTATAGTTTTGTTTCTATAAATAAGTCTTCCCTAAGCTTTCTTTTTCTCTGTCGTTGCCAAAATTTTAATGTTTTTATTTAAAAAAAAATCAATATTTTGCTTATATTTAAACTATAACGTCATAAATTCCAGAAAAAAACACAAGTTTTTGATCTTGGGTCTACCAATTTGGAGTCTTTTACACATTTTCGTTTCTATTCCTTTAAATTTCGAAAAACTCGCGATTTTATTCACGATTTAAATTTGTATAAAAATCAAGAACTTTGTTCTCTGAATATGATCAAAATCGGAAGACCCAAGGTTAATTTGTTTGTGATATCTTATGGAATTCATGATATTATAAATTTAAAAAATTGGGTTTTAGAATTACAAGTATCAGTCAATAAGGGTTAAACTCCCATTGAAGTTTTATTTTTTTGTTCTACTTATTGTCGACTATTGTTACATACAAAATTATTATGTTTAGTTTTTATTTAACAAAAATTGTATTTGTCCCAGTTCTTGTTGTCTTTGATTTAAAAATTGACTATTTTCTGTTTTTTTTTATGTTTTTTACTAAAACTTTTTTCGTTTTTTGTTCTTTTATTTTCTTCCTCCCCGCCCAAAATTTGTTTTGTTTTTGTTAAATATTTACAAAACCAAAATCAACTACATACTATATACAAACAAAAAAACTAATGCACAACAACAAAACTTAAATATATACAAAAAAAAACTATATATAAAATTAAAATCCTGAAAACTACAAATACAATTTAAATAAAAAAACTATTTACTCTACACCATGTACATAAAAATGGCACCAATATTGAATTGAAACAACCAACAAACAAATAAACCCCTTATATTTGCACCACCTACATATTTTTTGTTTCTTTATGAAAAATCTCAACAATTTCCCTCCTGTACACACAACTTTACTTCCAAAAAAAAAAAAAAAACCAAAAAACACACCTAATTTTCTAGACAAATGTTTCGAAGATTCTTTACAAGAATTAAATAATTTAATTGGCGAATTAGATTCTTTTCAACGCGAAATTGATGCCTCCAAACAGGATAAGGAACATCACAAAAATGTTAAAAATCTATATGATGGTATTGATTCCTACATATCCAATGAAACCATGACAATAATAACGGATGATACCAGCACCACAATTATTTGTGAGACCACCCAACAGCAGCATTTGCAGCAGTCACAGCAGGAAAAGGATTTTTGCACCGCTAGCAATCAAACCAATAGCAGCGGCTGCGGGACAGATATTTCCGATACCACTTCGGAAGATTGTAATGCTGATACCCGGTCCCTAACTAGTCAAACTGGTGTGGGTGGATGCGGCGGTGGTAATGAACTAATTGGTGGCCTTTTAAAAACCAATTTAAAAGCTTTATCTGGTGGAGCATTTAACAGTGACTCTGAATTGAGTCGTTGCTACATAAGTGAAACTAGTTCCATAATGGGTGGCTGTGCTGGTGATGGCTATGAAAATCCCACATTCGCACACTTTGCCGCCTCATCATCTGCCTCACAGTGTTACGATGACAATAGATCCGATAGCTTATCTCTGCAACGGCAAGCCATGTACGGTGACAATATGAGCGATAATGGCAGTAATGTGGTGGTAATATACGATCATCAGCCACCCATAACGCCAGACATAGATTATTGTAAACAAAATTCCGAAATTGTCATGTTACGTACGAAACCTGCACAACACTCTCAATATTCTCAGGAAATGAGAGAGTTACAGCAATTACCCGACAATCTTACTGAAACCTCCTCACCAACATCACCTAATGGTACGACAGATCATTCCATGCACCAACACACTGCTACAGTGGCACCTGCAAAACAGAGACTCTCATCATTCCGAGCTTCTAGTGAGCAATTACAATTGTTGAATAGTTCTCCTACGGCAGCAGCAACAACAAAAGGTATGCAAATCAATTATTGACAATAAATAGTGTGTGGTATTATACACAGTGGGACTTAAGCAAAAAATAAAATAACATATATTTTTATAGCCGAACTTTAGGCAAATAAAAAACTTTGAGAAAAAATTCTATAATTCAGTTTACATTAAAATAAAAACTTGAAAATTATTATTATTATTTAATATTAATTAAACTTTATTAAATTTCATACCCGGGAATTTTTTAATACTAAATTAAGTCAAAAACCAATAACATATTTATAATAATCAGTAGAGTCCGACCAAACCCTAACCTAATAGTCGGCCAAAAAGTCATTATTCGCCATAATCCGAAACAAAATTCCATAATCATTGTTTTTCCTTTATAAAAGTTTCGATATTCGTGCAAACGTATTTACTGGTATTAGACCGATTTTTGTTCTAATCCGAAACCGAATATTCGGTTGGACTCTAATACAACTAGTTTACAAGCTTATTGTTCATGATGTAAAACATATATACATAGGTTTATTATTTTAGGCCGTTTAACTTCGGGAAAAATATTGAAAAAAATCCAGGACGTGAAACTTTTCAGATACATATTTATTAAAGGTATTTTCACACTACAATACTGAGTATTAACACTTGTCAAAAACTAAAGTATCATAAAGAATTAGCCAGCAAAAACTTATACTTGTATTAAGTTAAATAAAACTTAAGCCGTTCAATATAAAAATTCTCAAAAATCTTTATTTATAAATTTATCCACTTTTTTCCGGAAATCCTCCAATTAAAGATTTTTTGAACAATAGGCTATTTTTATACCCTTCACCTTCGTGAGAAGGTTATAATAAGTTTGTCATTCTGTTTGTAATTTCCACAATATAATTTTCCGACCCTATAAAGTATATATATTCTGGATCCTTATAGATAGCGGAGTCGATTATGCCATGTCCGTCTGTCTGTCTGCTGAAATCAATTTTCTGAAGACCCCAGATATCTTCTGGGTGCAAATCTTCAATAGTTCTGTCAGACATGCTTTCGAGAAGCAAAATCGGTCCACAAATGACTGAGATATGAGGAAAATACCAGGGCAACCTCGATTTTTGACCTATTTTTAACCTGGATTATTAGATTAGATTATTAGATGGATTACTTAGTCATTAATATAGACAATATGGATATCTAATGATAGATATTTCTAAGACCTTTTCAACGACGTATATAATACCATAATAAGTTGGACTTACAATGGGTCAAAATCTGAAAACATATTTTTTCCCGAATTTTTCTTTTCACCAAAAAAAAAATTGTTTTAAAATTTAAAAAAAATAAAAAATTTAAATTCAAAAAAAAATTGTTTTAAAAAAATTTAAAATAATAATTCGTAAAAAAAAATTTTACAAAAAAAAATAAGTTTTGTTTTAGGTAAACAAAACTTATTTTTTTTTGTAAAATATTAAAAATTTGTATTTTGAAGTATAATTTGGTGAAGGTTATATAAGATTCGGCACAGACGAATATAGCTCTCTTACTTCTTAATTTTGAAAGTGGGCGTGGCACTTCCCCTACAAAGTAAATAGTTATTATTGAATATCTGGTGAACTATTACTGTGAACGTCGCAAAACTTCGCTGGTGGAATTAGCTAAATGGGACGGATAGGAACAAGGGGTGTGGCACCTCCCTTACAAAGTAAATATAATCGTAAAAGTATCTAAACTTTGTATAAATAAATTTCTTATCACGGTGGTCTTCGGAAGAGTTGTTGAAGAGACTTCTTTTGCCTTACCATCATCTGTTAGACCTGTTTTTCTTTCTGATCCAGGTTGCCTTTAAATGTTCAAGTCTTCCATATACTGTTTAATGGCTTTTGAAACAGTGTTTTTTGAAAGTCCACGTACTTTTTTCGGTGACCATTTTGACAGAAATAACAGTTTGAAAATGAATGATTTAGAAAATATAATATTTGACATATTTTTAAACACTAACGTGATTAAAAAAATAATAATTTGGACAAATGATAAGTTTTGGCTGAAATAGTGTGTATAAGTTTTTTTTACTCACTACAAATGACTTTTTTTCACATTTTTTTTAATAAAATTTTTTCTCCCCCAAATTTTTTTTTAACAATTTTTTCTTTCACCAAATTTTTTTTCAAATTATTTTAACAATTTTAATATAATTTTTTTCAAATTTTTAAAACAATGAGGGTATTCATTTCAAAAAAATGGAAAAGTACAATCTGATTTTTTTACATTTTAAAAAACAAATACAAGAAAAAAAATTTTGTTCATGTATTTGTTGTGTAAAAGTGTTAAAAAATTAGAGTGTAATTTTCCCATTTTTAGAAATGAATAACCTTAATATTTTCATTTAGTAATTTTTATTTTTTTTGGATAATAATTAATTTCTCAGTTTTAAAATTCAATTCATGAAAATATTTTTCGATGTAAATTTATATAAAAATTTCACACGAAAAATATGATTCTTAAGTGAAATTGCAATTCAAAAAAAAAAAAAAAAAATTCAATCACTTTTTTTTTGTTTGCTTAAGTCCCACTGTATGTAAACAATTGAGATATACAAATAACAACAAAATAATAAACAAATTACATAATGGTGATAATGTTAACGTTGCAGCAGCAACAATAGCGACAGCAACATCTTCGTCAACGACGACACCTTCAGTTAATAGTTGTAGTAGTAGTAGTGAGACCGTAATACGTAAAAAGTTACCACCGAAACCGCCCAGTCTTACGGTGTTTCAGGGAATTACAGCACATCAAATGGAAGTCAACAATAACAGCAATTTAAACAATAATAAGAGTTCGAAATTAGTACAAACTCCGCCAAAATTAGATTTTAAAAGTGATTTAGAGGCTAAACTGTTAAAACAAAAGGAAAAACTTAAAAAGCAACAGGAATTAGAAAAACAACAGCAACAACAACAAAAACAATTATCTCCTACTAGCCAACAACAAAAACTACAACAACCACAACATCACAATATAAACAACAGTATTAATTGTAATTCCTCTTCTATTATGAATAAAACAAAACCACTGGAAACATCATCAGCATCATCATCAACAACAACATCTTCCTCACCACAAACATCACCACCATCTTCATCTTTGGCTAGCCATAGTAATAATAACAGTAATAATATTCATATTTCATCATCTACATCATTTACTACTCCCAACAATCATGATTCATTGAAACATAATTTAAATAGTAGCCAACACCACCAACAATCAAATTCTCATATTTATTCTAAAACACCTTTGATAGTTCATGCGTACAAGGCTACATCACCATCATCATCATCACCACCACTACCTGCCTTCAATTCAGTCTCGTCTTCAGCCTCATTAAATGTTGTTATGCCACCTTTACCACCTCCATTACCGTCTACCAACACCAATAATAATCATAATGTTGGTTCCATGTTGTGTAATACATCCCCTGCTCCATTGTTAGCTAATGTCGCCAAGCCGAGCATTACGCCAAGACCAGCTTCATTGTCGGGTTTGTGTTTATTATTTATTTATAATTTTGTCGCTTTTTTGTTTTGCTTATACAATAATCGATATGTGTTTAAAATTCTCATTTAAGTTAAGGGTTTTGGAAAAAAATATTCAATAACACCGACAGGTTTTTTGGCTTTTTCTAAAACTTATTTCTTCTTATTTTATAAACAATTGCTTAGACAATCGATTATTTTGGAAATATTATTAAATATCGTTAGTTTAATGTAGATTGAACGTAATTCGTTTTTTTATAGACCGAATTAAAGTATTTCGTTTATCAAATTTCTTCGGACCTTTTTTCAAAAGTCCATAAATTTGGGATTTCTAACAAAAATTCACAGAAACTTTAATGTTTAAAGAATACGAAATACGTCCTTTCTACAGTTTTACATGATATACGCCAAATTTATTTTAAATATTAAACTTTTCTTTTAAAATAATTTCAGACAGGAGTACTAATATTTATTAAAATATTGTGTATGGTACAGAACTTTGAATTCACTAAAATCTTAATTCAGAATTAAAAATTTCACCAAATCATTCCATAAAACAATTCTCAACATAACAAATTCTTTAGCTTCATTTAAATCCTATTATTGTATTGGATGTATGACTTAAAAATACAAGATTTTTTCAAATTTATGGATTTTAGAACGAATCAAGCCAATTTCGGATACTCTGTTCCAAAGTAAAGCGTATCCATGATAGAGCGTTGTGCATCGATCGATACAAATAGTAGTCGGACGGGGCATGGTCTAGACTATAAAGCGGATGAAGCAAAACTATTCATTCTAAATAGATTTAAACAGGTATTGCAACATGTCGCCGAGTGTTTTCATGATGGAATATTACGGTTTCATGTCTGGCCGCATATTCAGGGCGTTTTTCGGCCAATGCTCTCTTTAAACGAAACATTTGCATTCGGTACAGGTTCGCTGTGATGTTCTGGTCAGATTTCAGTAGCTCCAGTAGTATGACCATTTTGTTCAAATCCAAGTACAGAGAATTACCTTGAATATCTATTCGGCAAATTGGCATATTGACATGGATTCATTTCGGCAAATTGGCATGGATTCATTTTTCATCGCAAGTAGTGATTCGGTGCAAAAATGATTTTCTTTTATAACGTTCAAGCATCATTTCGGACATGCAAAATCGTATTTCGCTTCAATTCATATGGTACCCAATTTGTCTGCTTTTGAATAAATCCTGCTGCTCACAACCTTCTTGAAATGGCTGCTTGAGTAGCTCCCAATGATTTCGCAAGCTCTTGCTGAGTTTTAAAACAATCTTCATCTGCTCACAACCTTCTTGAAATTGCTGCTTGAGTAGCTCCCAATGATTTCGCAAGCTCTTGCTGAGTTTTAAAACAATCTTCATGGAGTAATGCCTCCAATTTTTTGTTTTCAAACTTTTTTTGATGGCTTGGGCGATCTTTGTCTTCCGTGTCAAAATCACCACTTCTGAACCGAACAAACCATCTCTCGCAATCGGTGTGCTTCAACGGCACTTTTTTCAAATTAAAGAAGTAAAGCAAAACTTCCCGAATATGACGCTTTGTTGGTACAAAATTCGATATTTTCGAGGCAAGAAAAACTGCATTCAAAAGATACGGTATCTATCTATTGTAAAGCCCTCATTTTTAAGTCCTACACCAAATATTATTAATTTTAAAGCTACGAAAACTATCTCAAACGTAGCAATGTCTATTTTTTTGGCCTTGAAGGTCAATACTTGGTTAAAGCACACACAGCAGAGTCCAAATTTCTTATCGTATTAGCCTCAAAAAGGTCTATATAAATGGATTTGGTTCAAATTTTCAACATATCTTTATTTAATTCTAAAATACTGAATTACAAAACATATAATTGAATAAATGAGTTGCCGCAGAACAAAAGGTACTTTTTTGAAAATTTAAACATTTTGGGAAATTGATTTTTTCTAGAAGATTTCAACCCAAATATTATAAAAATCAATTTGTAAAAAAATTCAAAAAAGTACCTTTTGTTCTGCGGCTCCTCAAATATTATAATCTTTAGAGATAAAGAAATTGAATTAAACCTATGTGTAATATATTTTAACTGAAGAAAAATTATCGAATACTTTAATTAAGCTATTTTGTAATTCTAATTCTATAATGAATGAATTCTGTAAGGAATGAATTTAATACTTTTTAAGTATTAGGGAATTAAGCCTATGAATTAATTCGTGATTAAATTTAAATTGATTTTGAAAACCTTTGGTATTGTTTCCGATCTATTTGTATTTTATCTATTGTATTAGAGCTTTAAAAGATACCTATGAAAAAATCGAACAAAAAATTGGAAAATAAAAAGAAGATTTACAGCAATTTAAATCAATAGTTGTATGAATTAATGAATTGTTCTACTACCATACGTAATTTTTTTAAAATAAAAATCAAATATTGATTTAATTTTTACTCAGTATTGTCGTCTGAAAATATCTTTACTAACAGTTCTAATGGGTTTTCAATGTTGGCTTTCTCTCGAAATTCCAAGGTGTTTTGTGCTTGTCTTAATGCTTAACAATTCCTTACTCCTCCTGTCCTGTGAAATGTGTGTGAGCGATTTTCCTAATTTCTAAAAACAAATAACCTTTACTCCTTTACATCTAAATAGTCTAATGTGTTTTAATTTATTTTATAGTGTTTATAAGTGTTTTTGTTTATCATCTTGCGTATTTATTTATCATTTAAACGATCTTAATTATCATCACCATCAACATTTCCCCACACTTTACAGCAAACTAAAAAATAACAATAATAAAAAATGACAGAGAAAAACTATTAATATTAATTAGAAACGTTTAGAAACTATTCAAATTAACATACATAACACGTTTGTACATATAATATAAACAAATAACAACAACGATAAATGTTTTGTTGTACAATATTATACATATTATGTGATGTATGCAAATATAGTGCACTTGCTGCATATTAATATGTCCTATTAAATTAATAATAACGATAAAAATAACCAATCCTATATTTGTTACAATAAAATATTCTCAAAACAAAAGATTTAATAATATACCTTACCTGTTAATGATGAAAACAAAAGTAATGCTGTTTTAAATAATTTAAGAATTATGTAATTTAAATATATTGAAACATTCACCTATTCTTGGTCCTTATGGAATTCTAAGACGATTTAGTTATTTACATCTGTCTGCTTAAAATATGCTTACATCCAAAATGCAAAATCGATTTCATACTAAAAATTTTCTTAAATTATTTAATAAACATACTTTTTTCTAAAAAAAAACCAAAAAACTACATACCACAAATTAAACTAAAAATATCTTAACTATGAATGATATACATACTACATAATTCTATGGTGTCTTGTGTAAAATAACTTGTGCATAATTTAACAGTCACAGTTGTTCTAAACTTATCAATAAACACAATATTACTTACAACTGAACAACTTGTATTTATCTAAAAAGACTCAACAGTATTTTATATTCCCTTAGGATCAACACGTATTGCAAGACGTTCTTCAGTAAATACTGCCAAGCCACCACCTCCAGTAAGACGCAGCTCATCAGTAACACCTAGTCCAAATACCCCTACAACGGTAAGTTCTTAATAAATATTCGAAAAATTTAAAAACATTTCCTTTCACAGCTAAAATTAGTGTACAATATAGATTTCCTTAAAAAAATCTTAAACTATAATTGGGTGTATGGCTAGAAACATTTTACAAAAAACATATAATAACAAATTACACTGTAGAATTAACTTCACAACACACATTATTAGTTTACTTTTAAGTTGTAATAATTTTCTTTATAATTTTCTTTATAATTTTTTTTATTTTATTATATTTTCCGTTAAAAAAAAAAAAAAAAAACTTAAAAATAATCGTTGACTTTAGCCTACCAACTCAAATGCTATAAATATGTTGCATCAGCAGCAAGCTCATTCTTTAAATACTTCCACCGAAAATTTGCCTCCACCACCGGCTTATTTATTGGATGCACGACAAACTACGCCCACTTCTCCACCATCGGTCATGCCCAATTCGTCACAGAAGGTCTCAGAAACCGTAAAAGCTTTATCGGGACTGCGTCATCAGCCAGCTTCTCCTCATACATTAAGACGTCTCCAACAACAACAACAACAGCAGCAGCAACAACATCAACCACAATCCATGTTACAGGTGAGGTGGCAAAATACCAAATGAATACTACAGCAATATCTGTAAACATGTATCAAATCATGGATATCGCATAAGGCTTTTTCAACATTTGTAGCAAACATTAAAAAAAATATACTCAAAATCATTTTGAAAAATTTTTAAAACATGTTTATGAAAATTTTCAAATAATTCGATACATTTTTAAATGAAAATGTTACAAATAATTCTTAATATAGAACTGAATATAATACTACACCACTTCCAATTGAATTTCAGATGTTTCTAATTGTATTTCAGAAAATTTTTAATTGTATTTCAGAAACTTCCATTTGAATTTCATAATTTTCCAATTGTATTTCAAAAATTTCTAATTGTATTTCAGAAATATCCAATCGTATTTTAAAAAAATTCTAATAGCAATTCCAATGGAAATTTCTGAAATACAACTAGAAAATTTCTGAAATACAATTTTACAAAATTCTGAAATATAATTGGAAAATTCTGAAATTTAATTGGAATCTTCTGAAATACAGTTGGAAATTGTGTAGTATTAAACACTTAATTATACAAATGGGCCGATTACGAATGGCAACCGAACTTCAGTTGCATTGTCAGAGGGCAACTGGTTGCCAGTTTGGCAACAGGGAATGATAATTGATAATAGGCCCATTAATGCATTTGTGCTTTAAGTTATAATCAAAATTTCGAAAGAATTAATTCTCAATTAAATTTTCAAAATCAAATTAAATTTAATTTCTTGGCCATTCCCTTAAAAAATTCATTGCGTATTAATTTATAGGCATAATTCCTTAGTACTCCAAACGTATTGAATTCATTACTTTGGGAATTCATGCTTTATAGAACTAATTCCTTATTGAATCATTCAAGTTTTCTTTAATTCAAATCCATTAAAAAATAGCTTAATAAAAGTTATTGAATGATTAAATTTTTCTTCAATTCAAATCTATTACAAATAGGCTTTAGATAACTGTTTTTAACTCATTTTGAATGTATTAAACAAAGTATAACAAGTAGTCCAACTCTTTGACAGCAGTACCTAACTCTATACATGTGTTAGTGAAAAAGTACCTAAGTCTAAATATGTGTTAGTTACAAAAATGTATATGTGTTGGTTCCTTTTGAATTTTCACCATAAACACAGAGTTCTAAAAAAATGTTTAAATTTTAATTTATTTAAATTTTGTTCTATTTTCAATACCAAAAATTGAAACTCTGTTCTATATTTTAAAACCTACCACAAACAAAATAAAACGTCAAAATTAATAAAAAAAATATTTTTTAGTTTGTGCGAAATGGACTTGCTTCGGAAAAGAAAAAGTGCTAAATGTGTTGAAAAAAATTATAAAATAATGTGTGTTAGTGAATTTACGCGTATCAAACTATATTTATTGGACAATTTATAGTTAAAATTTCGAGACTTTTGATGTGTATAATTCTCTCACAAGGGTGTTGAATTTACACAGTACCCGTATATGTGAGAGAGTAAATTTATAAAATAGAGAGTTGGACTACTTGGTATACTTTGGTATTAAATATTTCTATAAACATGTTTTTCAAATTATTCAAACAAAAAAAAAAACATCATTCCATTTGATTGCTTTTTTATTATTATTTTTATTTACTATTATCACTTATTATTTCCTTTTATTTCTTATGCTATTTTTGTACTTATAAACTATTTAACTTTTATTTTTTCACAACACCTCTTCATCCATACCACACATCAATCAATCACACTTCTGTAAACAAAAACCCAGAGTCCCATACACCATCACTGTCAACATAATAATATCTATTCACCCACAATTACTACCCCTACATCTCCTTTAACTTTACCCATGCACGATGAACCAGAATATGATGCTTATTATAATACTTATGTTGAAGTACAATCATTTGCTGATAAAGCTAACTTAATAACGCCTACAAAAACTAACGCAAATGTTGCTTTAATGCTTAATAATGCTCCTAATAAAATAATATCACCACTTTATCAACAGCCACCAAAACAATACCAACACCAATATACAAAATCCTCACCTGTTTTGTTATCACCACCTACAACTAAACGTACAATGCCTACACCTCTATCGCCGCAATCCCCTTTGCAAACTGATCTTGATGAAATTCCCCCTCCATTGCCACCACCAAATCCCAATCAAACTCCTCACCACCATCATCAACATCAATTATCCCTACCGTTACGTTATCAGCAACAGTTGCCCACACCAACAATGACTGCTCATAGTAACAATAATCATATGCCGCCGCAGCAGCAGTTACAGCATCACCAACAGCAGCAGCTGCAACATCAATATCAAGACCATCAACAGCTAGACTATAATAATGGTGAAGCCATTTATGGCACAAATTCGCCAACTGTAAGTCCAACAGAGTTCATATCTGCCGATATGTTCAAAACTAACCCAACTAACAGCATAGTTAGAGTTTTAAATGCATTGCTCAAAAAAGAAATCTTCTAATACTCAGAAAATAATCATAAAATAAACGTATGCGGAAAAAAATTGCTACTAAAATGTTGACGCTGGCAAAATTAAAAATACTTTTCTGGACTCATTTAAAAACTATTTGAAAATCTGTCCTATAGTTATCTCGATTTGCATCAGTAATAATTTGTTATATTTTACCTCAGGTGACAATGAAAGACAGAGAAGTAGACATATTTAAAAGGAAATAAACCTATTTTTGATAAGATATAGAATTTGGAGCATAAAAAGTTTTCCAAAACAAATTATATGGCTCTCAATCTGCTGTAAATTACAAATTTAGATTTTTTGAAATTTAATTTAACCGTCAATTCTATTCTAAGCTATGGGTACACAAAATTTAAAATTTCATGAAAAGAAATATAAAAGATTATTTTTTAAAAATGAAAATTCTTCTTAACTTTTTATTAAAATCCATGAAGTTAAAACTTGACCTAATATTTTTAAATTAAAACGTGTTTAGTTGGTCTTTTTTAAATAGAAGCGAGTTTGTAGATAATTTTAAATTAAAATCCGAAAAATAAGATCTATAAAAAGTGCGAACATTGATATTGTAGAACCACGAAAGTGCATGGATGTGATCCTTTTTTGGGTTTCATTAAACGTTAGAACAAAATACAGTATTTTCCGTTTTGTTGCAATTTTTTTCCGCATACGTTAGGTTGTTATAAACGAATTTAAAGAGATGTTATGAGTTTTGTTCAATTCTCACCACATTTAATTCGGACTTATATACTTAACTTCCTTAAGGTTTTTCTACGTTTCTCATATCGAATTACTTTTATCCCATTTGGATATATTCAAGCAATGGTGATTCGAAAATACACCACGCACTAGAATTTGTTTTGAAATCAAACTACCCCAGCAAAAAATCTTTCGTATTTTTACAAAACTTGCTCACAAAGCATCAACAATTTTCATTATTCTTCTGTATTTTAGTAAATCTTTTATTCATTGTTTCATATTCTATATTACATTTTTGTTTTGTTTCATTTATTTCTTACAGTCATTTCGCACTTCATCGCCCGGCGGTGGCATATATGCACAACCGAAAATTTTGAATAATATGTCAAGTTTTCGCACCAACAGTCCCGGGCCAAATGGCCATCAAACACCAACACAATCACATGTGCCAGCTCAACCAAAAACCAATCCCAATTTAATAGCTCAATTAAATGCACGCTTAAATAGTAAACAACCAAGTTCGAACGAAGCAATCTATGGCGTATCATCGATAAACCATCAGCAACAGAGGGAAGAAATCTATATGCGTAACTATCAACAGTTGACGCCACATGCATCACAGCCACCACCACCACAACAGCAACAACAGCAGCAGCAAACCTACGACGGTAAATTTTTTGAAAATATTAAATCTAAGATTTATGGTAGTTTTAGCACTTCATCAACATCATCATCATCATTACAAACTCCATCACAATCATCTTCATTAGCTTCCTCGACAAATACAACTACTACATACCAAACATCTTCGAAATCTACTTCATCTGTAGCTTGTCATACAACAAATACACAGCTTACAGCTACAGCTAGTTTTAATGCATTACCACATTTTCCACTATCATCTTCAACATCATCGTTACTTTCCAAAGTAACATCATTCACAAAAGAAACTCCCTCTACTGTTACCCATAAAACATCATCGGGTTCTAGCAAAACCTCGCATAATTATACTTCTCACGCTACAACTTCTTCTACTTCCACTTCCACTTCTGCTCATATTGCTCACAATTCCGTTAAAACTATCAATTCTACAACTTCTTCTACTTCTCACTATCACCCCTCCTTAAATAATACGCAAAATGCAGCTGCTGAAACAAATGCCAATGCCACTTTCAATACAAATCAAAATCAATACTCTTCTTCTCAATATTATGCGCCTAAACATTTAACAGCTGCTCATCAACAACAACCAACACAACAACATGTGCAAAAAGTGGCTAATGCTACAAATAATCAGCCATCGCGTCAGTTACATCAATCAATGCCTATGTCTCAGTCCCCCCTGCCGCCGCCTGAACTGGCAGCTCAACAATCTCATTATCAAACGGGTCATCAACATCAACCGCAACAACAACGCGAGCCTATACATCACACAGCTCAGCATTATACGTGTCCGCCACCGCTTGAAGATCCACCACCGCCACCCATATATATCAATAATAATTCAGCTACTATGCCTAAACGCGGCGCTAGTAGTCATCACAATCATCATCATCAGCAGCCAGCAAATTTGGCTACTTATGCGGCAGCTTCATCTGTCTCTACTTTACCTAAAAATATGATTCAACAACAACGTTTACAACAACAGCAGCAGCAACAACTACAGCTGCAACAACAGCAGCAGGCAATATATGGTACTCATCAAGCCCAACAGCAACAATATCACGCTCCGGGCGCCATAACAAGCGCCCATCAACAAGCTCAACAATATCAAAATCCTCAGCATATTAGTCAACGTCCACCCATGCCACTGCCACATCACCAGCAGCAGCAACAACAACAGCAACAACAATCGTCCTCAACTGGTAATAGACATAAAGCTGCCACGGTTAATATTAAACAGCCACCAGTACCCTCTCGTCATTCCAGTGTACAACAGAAAATATTCGTAGCTACAAATCCATTTATTCAAACCACTACAATACACTGCCATTCGCCAACTGCATCATCCGTCCATTCTCAACCAGCTTCACCTATTTGCAGTTCACCTACTCCCTCATCAGTGGCTAGTATTTATGGTACCAGCAGTCGTCGTAGTAGTGGCAGTGGTGGCGGTAATAGCGGCGGTGTCGGCATGGCTCAGTATGATGTTGGCGGCGGTGGTAATGCTGGCCAAGTATATTACAACCATCAATTAAATACTGCCACAAATACAAGTGAGAACGCGTTTTTCCTTCCTAATGCCTGTTTTAATTTTTTTGAGTTTTTTCATTCAATTAAACGAAGCCGTTTTTTAAATTATTTTTGATTTGAAATTTTCTATGTACGCGAAGGCAATGAAATGAGACGAAGAAAACTTATTGTTTTATACATAGTACATATTTTATACGTTATTTGTTTGCATGCTGCTATCTTTTTGTTTTATTTAAGCTTTTGTTTTGAGTTACCTTGTCGTCAGAAGTGTTGTGGGAGCAACATTTCCATATTGCTGCTGCATTTTGTATTCTTCTGCACCCACCTACATACTAAGTATAAGGATTTTTCCTATTTTTATGGTGGTTTTTTTTCTAAATGTTACACCCTCGTTTCATATAAACTTCCTTTCATTGATTTCCCCTCTCTTCAAATCATCTCGAACATTGTTGCACTTTAAATGAACTAGATATAACATGACATACATATGTATTTAAAATGTGCCATTTAATATTTTATAGTGTTGTAATTTAAATATTTTTTTAAATGTATGAACTTTTTAAACTCTTTATATTAAATTATATTTAATTTTTTATCATGAGTGTTCGAATTTTCTTCTATTTATGTTTAAACTGATTTATTTTTATCAAATTTAACTTCTTAATTCGTATATTGAAATTTTCACTGTACGAATGTGGTGAATTATTTTATTTTAACTCACCACTCATGAAACCTTACGGAATTCGTATATTGAAATTTTCACATCACGAATGTGGTGAATTATTTTATTTTAACTCACCACTCTAAATCTACATCTTTTCCCCCTTGCACAAACACAACCACAATATCAGCCAAATTATGAATAAAAATTCCCCGGGAGTTTTTCCACTTTTCTTATTTTTAACATTGAATTTGAATAGGAAAAATGAAAAAAAAAAATCCGCCGGTAATTTTTATTCATATTCATTGGGCTGTATATGTAATGTTGTTACGATTGTTTGAAAGTTCGCAATTTCTCAAGGGTAAAATTGTGAAGTGGATACTTTCACTAGCGGAGTTCAAAATAGAGTTCAAATAGTCTTGCACCATTGCAAATGCAAATTTTCAGCAATCCAATAACAAAATATCTACAAAAAGCTATAAAATTTTGCATTTGCAATGTTGTCATAGCATTTGCACTAAATGCTGAACTCCACTACTATATTTAGGATTTAGGATTTTTCATTTACATTTAAACATCAATTCCCTTTAAACGAATTATATGTGTTGACTCGAATGTGCCTCTAGTGACACATAATGTTCCACATAAACAAATTGTATGTCTTGATTCTAATGTGTCTCTAGTGACACACAAATCTGACTATTTGTCCAATCTATTAAAAGTATTCTATTGCAAAAAAGAAACATTTTTTTCGATTGTCATAGCATAAAATATTCAATGAAACTTACAAAACTCAAATTTCTGCCAAAGAGTTCCTTGTGTATCATGTAATTTTTAGCATTACCCGACAGCCAAAAAGTGCTCCTCGTGCTAAATATAATTTTGGCTCGCTGAACACAAATAAGCTAAACGCTTTAAAATCGTACGGTTAATTTGCAC
Source organism: Calliphora vicina (assembly GCF_958450345.1). Lineage (NCBI taxonomy): Eukaryota > Metazoa > Arthropoda > Insecta > Diptera > Calliphoridae > Calliphora > Calliphora vicina. The sequence goes on along the minus strand of NC_088784.1, from coordinate 94,540,026 downwards.
TTTTAGGTTTATTCAAAAAAACGTGTTTTTAACAGTTGTATCTCAGAAAAGTAAAATTTAATTGAGAAAGTTAAAAACAGTTTATGTTTTTAAAATCTATGAAAGTTAAGCTTCCAAATGAGTACCAGTTTTTAGTTTATTATGAAATGATGTTTGCAGGATTATATAAAGAGTTGGACAATTCTCATTTTACAGTTTGTTATCAGAAGTTTTTATCACAGCTAATATACAGTGACTCACAACATATTATTTCAAACATATTGAATTGTATATCCATTACGGAGAAAAGATATATCAAATTATTTAATTCATTTACAGTTTTGAGCGCACAGTGCATCATGCACTAATTTAACAGCATGAATAATTCGAACTTATTATGATGGTTAATATTTAGTGGGGTATCTATATACCTTTTGATGGAGAACAGCTTTTAATCGGGAATTCATAGATTCTACCAGTTTTGCTGTATAATCGGAACTAATTCTACCCCATTCTTCCTGCAGTGCCCGTTTTAAATCAGAAGCATTAGAAATATTGTGGTTTTTTATTTTATTTTTCAGCACAATAACGTTGAGGTATGAACTCTATCCAGGTGTCTGTATTACATGTGGGCAGTTCCAGATAAGCCAAGACTTTAAAATACCAGATGTATGCTTGGGATCGTTGTCTTGGTAGAACCTAAACGAATCCCTAATGCCAAGCTTCTCCGTACTTTGTACAAAATTATATTTTAGAAGATTCATCTTCTTATCCATGTTTCCTTCAATAAATGTCAGATTTCCAACGTCTGAAATTGCATGGTTGAAGCTCGGTGTTTGGTTTTCTCCAAACACAAGACATCAGATCTGAAATGGTTATATTTGATTTCATCCGTAATAATAACGGACTTCCAGAATGAAATGTTTTCGGCAAAACCCTATTCTTCGTCTTTTATTAGCAGTTTTTATCAACCTGAAGGTATTAAAATTGATTCTTTTCGAATTACAATGTATTTTGCACACATTTTCGAACATTTTCGTTTTCGGATTGAGTTACGCAGTAACTCCCCAGGCCTTCCAAATATTTTTCAATTTCATTCGTCAACTTTGGAGCTCTTATATAGGATTTTTCTTTAACTTTTCGAACAATCTATCTCTTATCTGCATCATTACATATTTTATTTGGCACAGATCCTCCCTTATCTCTTATTCTTTTTACGCTGCGAAAACTTTCTATAATGTGCAGGACAGTTGCAACAATTTCTACAATTTGTCGTTGACTTTTGCCCTTTTTAAAATGACGAAAAACGTTTCCTTGATTCTCAACTAAGAGCTTTACTTCCATTGATTTTGAATCCATAAACAGTTTTTAAATAAAGCTGTAAAATAAATGCTACGTTCTTGAGGTATAACTGTTAAAAAAATTGGTTTTATCGTGAAAACTTAAAGTAAAAATATCTCAAAAACTGACCGTACGATTTTAAAATTTTAAACAGATTTATATCAAAAAGATGTTTTGCATGAGGATCACTTTTCAGAAATTTAAATTTGTATAGTAATGTTTTTGCTAACCAAATTACAAATAACTATTATTTGAACTAAAATTTAAATTTAAGGTCATATTTCATTTTCACTTTAAAAAACACATACCATAGGGTTTTTTCTCAAATAATATTTAATTTGTTTTATACATTCCTAATATTATTCTCAAATAATATTTAATTTGTTTCCCACTTTCCTAATTTAAAAAAAAATTTCAGAATAAATATTCTTGAAAACATTATAAATTTAACCCCAAATCTTTGTAAGTTTTTTAAACCAATTTTGTTTTTTTGTTTATTTACTTATTTTGTTATTTAATTGTTTTGTTTTTACTGCAAAATGCTTTAAACACGCATACATTTTTTTAAACATTTTTGACACCATCAAACAATTTTCATAATATTTTTTCTCTTCACATTTGTTTTTTTTCATAAATCAATAATTTTAGACTATACCAGCACAAATGTCGACAAAAATGCTAGCATACGAACAAAAACAAAAGCTGAATTTTTAGAAAATCTAAATGCAAAATTGGCTAAACAAAGTTTATCAGGTCGAGCCTTTGCTGTACGTAATTTAATTAATAGCAAGGCATTGGTAAGTAATTTATCTTTCAATAAAGAAAAGAAAAGTAATTCTTTTAAATTGATTTCTTAAATTTCCCAGTTAGTAGTAGTAGAAAAAAACTGCACGTTTTTTTTTAATTTAATATAAAATACTTTGATTCTATTTCATTTACATAATTATACACTTTTAATTTATTTCTATCTTTTGTTTTTTTTTTTATTTATTTTTTGGTATTTTGTATTCCTCCTCATTTTGTTGTGTATTTATAACATATTATGGTTTATTAAATTGTTCAATGTAGATGTATCAAAATTTACAAAACCTTAAACGTCCCAGTGCACAATATCGCAATCTTCCTTTGTTTGACACCAATTCTACTTCTACTACTATCTGCGATGAAGCATTATAAGCGTAAAGAATAAAAAAGGTATTTTAGTTGTACAGTTTGATATTCATATTTCAATTAAATTATGGCAATTTGATTTTAATAAATAACAAAAAGGCTTTTATTTAACTCAAACAATTTTCTATTGTAACATATTTATTTTTATATTCTCCATCTAACTTACAACATTTTTTTTTTTCAAAATCACTTCAATAACTCTTACATACATATTTACTATCATAAATTAAAAAAAAAATTGACTAAAGTCATTTTAATGTGCTTCTACTTTTATTATTGATTTTAAATAACCAGATAAACCGGAAATATGCTCCAAATTATGCTTTAAATAAGAAATAGTATAATTTTTGAAGCCAATAATGTTTTTTTTTTCTTTAATAAGAAAAATTGCATATTGAAAAAAATAGGACCAAAAAAAATTTTTCAAGAAATTGCTTTAATGCAGATTTCAAATATTCAAGAACTTCTCTACTCCAAAGTGAAGTGAAGTTAATATTGGAAAAATGCAAAATATGCTTCAAAAACTATTAATTGCAAAAATATGTTGTTAAAGCAAAATTAGCAAAAAAAAAATATTAAAATGTTCTAAAACTGATAAATAACTTATGCCAGACGTACTTGAAATACATTCATTTGCATAAATCCTGTTTGCCTGCTTATAACTTTTATAAATTCAAACAACAGAAAGTTCTAAATAATGTTTTTCAATTTCTTATTAGATTAAAACAAATCACATTTATTTCTTACTTTATTAAGAAATAGATGTACTTTGTTTTTTTTTAATATCGATAATTTAGTATCGATTAAAACAGCTAAGAATTGAATTCGAATTAATGGACAAAAAAATAATAAAAACCATTAAAACATCTGAAATTCTTAAACAAATAAGCAAATTTCAATTTGAATATGTTTGGATTTGTATTTTCTATGTTTTGTCTATATTTTAGACAAGGTATTTTTTTTTTTTGATAAAATTCAGTAGTAGGTTCTGGTTCTATTTTCAACTTCCCCAAAAGTTTGCATTAGATCACACAATTGTTTCCAACCAATCCTGACTTGAAGATTTTCCCCAATGTTGGGGATTTTGGAAGGGACAGGAGAAGAATATGTTTAGGGTATAATATTTATTTAATAAGGGTATTTATTTTAAAAATTCCACAAAAAAATACAACTTTTTTTTAATTTTTTTTTCTTGTTTTTGTTATGTAAAAGTGTAAAAAAATCAGTGTAATTTTCCATATTTTTGAAACGAATACCTTTAATATTTGAAAGAATTTTTAAATTCAAAGTTTAAAAAAAAACAATTATCTATAAAGTTAAAGAATTCTTAGAATCATAGTGAATGTGACCTTTAATGCTCAAATCAAATGAGAATTAAAATAACGTAAATCTAGTATTAAGAACTCAATAAACTTCTAAATTAAAATGGATTTTAAAATAAAACCGTTTTCAATAAAATACTGCTGCTGCATACTTGATTTTATTTATCACTGCAAATGTGCAGTGAAATAATTAAAAAAAACTAAAGTGAATATTAAACACTAGAATTAAAAAAGTGTTTAGTTTTCTTTTAATTTAAAATATGCTGGATATCATTAAAAACTAAAAAAATCATTCATTATTTAATCAAATCACAATTGGTTTTATAAATAAATTAAAAAAAAATCAACTTTATGCTTAAAGAAAGTAATACTTAACAGGAGTTTACAGCTGGATTGAAATACGCGTCATTAACACAATATAATATTTGTCAACTTAAACCTTTCACTCTAAATATATTACCCACATTTCTTTTGTAAATATACTATGTATTATACAATTTATGTTTTTTGTTCAAATTTTTATATTTTTTTTACAGCTTAATACCATTTGTATAAAATTGTTTATCCCCCCATCCTGTTAAACATCAACTCATATGTATTCAATTAATATATTTGTTGGTTTTTGATATTTTATTGTATTTTTGTCTTAAATCTAACATTGCTATTTTATTTTGTTTTTCCAGCCGGATCCTCGTATCTGTCATGAATCCTTGATGGATCAAATTAAACGTGGGGCTCCACTAAAACGCAACCAAAAGATTAACGATCGCAGTGCTCCAAAAATTTATTAAACCGCAACAATAATTAAATAATAAATTCTATCTATTAAACAAACCAACAAACAAAAAAATATATATCATTATTCAAACATAATCATTTTTATTGTCTATAAACAAAAAAAAAGTCCTCGATTTCAAATGAAAACAATATGCACCGCCATGCGGTTTTTTAGATTTAAATATTTTACAATAACCGTTTTTCGTGTATCTTAAACTTATATTAATTAATATTTGCTGGGAGTTAACAGAAGTTTAAAACTATTTTACAATTAAACTCCAATCGATTAAATATTTAACAAACAAATGAATTAACATTTTTTACATATTTAAATTACAAATATCTTGTATTAACCCCCGAATATTTACAAAAGAATAAATAAAAACCAACATATTTTATTTGTCTATACTATAATATACATATAACCAAAATTATTAATATTTAAACCACAAACGAGAAATTGTTTAAATTTAGTTTAAGTTTCTTTAATATTTTATTTATTTATGTATGTTAAACAAAAAAAAAACAAAAACAAATATTTACCAAAATGTTTATGCGTTATTTAATGGGTTTTTTTTTATCAGTTATAACATTTTTCGTTCTTCTCGAATTTAATATATATTTTTTCTCTATTTTAAGTTTTGTTAACATGTAAGTCATTTTTTATTTAATGTTTTTTTTATATATATTTGTTCTTTCTTTTGTTATTATTTTTATTTATTATTTGCTTTATTTTTTTATAGTATTTATATAAAAAAACAAACTTTGTATATAATAATTTATTGAATTAATTATTATTTTTATCAATTTCTTATTTAAACAAAGAACTATGCTTAAAAAACAAAACTCTTTATCTACCATAAACAATAAATATGCTTGAATTAATCAATAAAAAAATACTAATTAAATATGAATTATAAAAGAAAATGCGTTTGAATTTTAACACAATAATTTTTGATTTAGTTGTAGTCTTGCTAATTTTGGCCTAATGGCTTTTTGAAATATAAATAAAATAAATATCGGTAGACATTGGACACAGCCAGTCGAAGTGGGGTTACATCTTGTCCTTGATCTCAACGATGCAGAATACCAACTGAAATTATGATTGTATATGCTCTTACAACAACAACAGAATGTACCGTCCAGCCTCAGTGCATCATCAACGTAGTATGCTAGATGTAAAAAGGGGTTATATAAGAAGGCACAGTACAGTATATTTCATTATTTTTTAACAAATAATTTAAAAACGTATTGAACATCAGTTTGGCACTAAATAGAAATGGTAAAATCCCATCACTGATCCGGAGGCTGATAGAAACTATTCGAAATTAAAGTAAAATCTACAAGATTTGTTATTATGACTTATTCGTTATAGCGATACATACATATGTATGTATGTATACATATTTTGTTCTGAATGCTTTCAATTCCTTGGTATTATTCCGTGTAATTTATTAATTCCAAAAATATTTAATAATTCTATATTTCTGATTTAAATTTGACAGCGTTTTTTATATTAAAACAAAAGGGAAGCTTTTAGTACAGAAATTGATTAAAAATTTTAGAAAAACAATTAATTATAAAGAAATATCAATTCCACTTTGAAAACAGAAAGTGGTTTCATTCCGATAGAAATTTTCGTTTTACTTTTTCTGGAGAAGAAAAATACGGAATTAATTCCACTTTCCATCGGAATCTTAAATTTTGTTCGATATCGAATACTGTAATCTCAAAGAGGAAAATTTCAATTATCAGGACTGCTACATATTTCGTTTGAAATGGTTTCAATTCCGTAGTTATTGAAAATAATACTTTTTTGTTGATATAAAATGGTCTCAAATGTGGTTTTCGATATGAAAGAGTAATTGGAATACGTTGAAATTTTAATTGATTTCTTGCAAAAAGTGAAATTTTTCAAATTTTGAGTTAATTCCCTCTTGTTGATATGTCTAAAAAACGGAAAAACTATGTAATGTGTAGGCCAAAAGTTTACGATTTAAACTGATTCAAAATTAAATTTAGCATACGAGTTACATTTCAAAATAGTTTTGCCATGATTCGGTTTTTTTTTATTTCCCTGTAATATCTATTAAATTCATCAATAACTTTTTCACAATGTTATTAAACTTTTTGAATATTAGTCTTGTCCATGGCTTCATTTATGTAATAATGGAAGAGACTAATGATTTGAAGCTCTCAAAATATTAGTGTAAACATGAAAATATAAATCAAAATATTCATGATTTCGAATTTTTCGAGAATTCATTATTTATATTTATTATTTATTGTGGTCACCCTGTTAAAGAAATATTCTGTCAGCTGTCTGCTACAACAACTTTGTTATTGCTGAAGGAGCAGTCAGACGATATGTTTTCCACATGTAAACTCGTAAATACCATGTCATCCATACAAAACTATGTGTATGGATAATTCTAAAATATTTCGTAATTTTATGAAACTTATTACATGTACTCTTATTGGGCAATACAATTTTATTGAATACGATGAAGATTTATCAAATTACATATGAGCATGAGAACGTGAAAATTATAAATCGCATGTACATATAATCAATTCCAAAATACACATGGAATTTCATATGTATCGAGTACATATGAAAAACATATCGTCTGATCGTACATTTACGGATAAATTCTTACACACGTTGTTCAATTTTGTTTACGATTTGCCACAGCATTTTTCAATGAATTTTCAATATTTATAAAATAAATAAAAAATGGGACAAATTAAAAAGCATAACAAGTTTAATCCCCACAAAAAGCAATATAAAAAACCAGTTATAAATAAAAAACATTTAAATAGTAAATTTAAACATCGTGGTAGTGCCACCGTAGAACTAGTAAAGAAACAAATTGACTTGGAAAAGAGTCGCAAAGAGAAACAAGATGAGCGGGAACAGCAACATTTCACGGAAGATGTGGAGGAAGAGGAGCCTATCAATCACTTTCAATGTTTAGTGGAAGATTTGCATACCAGTGGTAAGTTATTGCAATACAGTTTACAAGAATATGTAATAAATATGTGTATATTTTAGTGAAAAAGAAACCGGCCTTCAAGGAGAAACCTTTACAATTGTTGGGCACTAAGAAGACCAAACAAGAATCAAAACCTGACATTAAAGCTAGCAAATTAAATATTAATTATGTTCTACCTAAATTAAATCATTTCAAGGAACATTTACAAAATGAAATCAATGCCGAAGATGTAGAAAAACTTATTAGTGGCACTAGTGAAAAACTAAAAAGCACCTTAAGCTGGCCGGAAGTTGGCCATTTATATGTTACTACCCCCGACATAGCGCTCAATGAGAATAAGTGTTTAATTAATACACAACCACCTCCGGCCTTAGAAACATCGAGTGATTTAGAATCTGTTGGTTTGCAACCGTCTTTAGCTAATCGAGTAACACTACCTTTGTCCCAGCTACAAAGTGAACTTTTGTCACTTGTACAAACCTATAAAGATGTTTACTATCCCTATAGAACATTTGATAATGCTGAGCAAATACGTCAGGTTTATACCATTCATGCCTTGAATTATATTTTTAAAACCAGAGCCTGTGTGATGCTGAATACCAAGAAGATCGAGGAAGAAGAAAGTAAAAATAGCGGAATTGTTTTTGATGACATCCACAGAGATCAAGGTTTGGCTAGGCCAAAGGTATTAATTGTGACACCTTTTCGGGATTCCGCTAGTCGAATTGTTAACATAATGTCGGAAATTATCAAGAAAAAAGAAACAGGTAAGCAGTGAAAATAGTAAATCTTTAAACTAAAACTAAAATATTTATTACTATTTTTCAGACAACGATCAAAAGTCCATAATGAATTTTGATAGATTTCAAAAGGAATTTACCGGTGATACCATTTACTTTCCCAAGACGAATCCGAAACCAGAAGATTATGAGAAAACTTTTGGCGGCAATACTGATGACAATTTTCGCATTGGCATGTCTTTAACTAAGAAGACCCTTAAATTGTACACCGACTTTTATTCATCTGACATATTAATTGCCTCACCTTTGGGCTTACGTGTTACTATGGGTGGTAGTAGCAACACTGATGTAGAAAGTGATTTCCTCTCATCAATAGAATTGCTAATTATAGATCAAGCTGAATTGTTTTTAGCACAAAATTGGGACAATCTATTGCATGTTTTAGATCATTTACATTTGCAGCCCAAAACTTTAAGAACAACTAATATAAATCGTGTTCGGTCATGGTGTTTGAATGGTTTGTCCAAATTTTACCGTCAAACTTTACTATTTGCTTCGCATGAATTGCCCGAATTTCGCGGAGTATTCAATAATAAATGTTTCAACTACGAAGGCAGTGTACGTGTCTCAAATCCCATTATAAACGGCGATATACGTAATGTCATTGTACCTTTGTCACAAGTTTTCCAACGCATCGAATGTTCGGATATAGATCAGGTTTTCCAAACGCGTTTCAATTATTTCGTTAACAAGATATTGCCGCAATTTAAAAGCACCATATTTTCCCATACCATGATTTACATACCCAGCTACTTTGATTTCGTTCAATTGCGTAATTATTTTAAAGCTGAAAATCTTAGTTTTGTACAAATTTGTGAATATACGAAAAAAGAAAAAATTGCTCGTGCTAGAGATATGTTCTTCCATAGTGGAGCTCATTTTATGCTGTACTCGGAGAGATCACATTTCTTCAAACGTACCCGCATTAAGGGTATACGTCACATCATTATGTATCAGCCACCACAGTGGCCACATTTCTACTCGGAAATGATTAATTTAATGCATACATCAAATCAAAATTCACGAGATGGTTTGGAGGATTCAATGAGTATCACAGTTTTATACACAAAATATGATTGTTTACAATTGAATGGTATTTTGGGTAGTGAGAATGCAACAAATCTTTTGGAAACGGATAAAGCTGTTCATGTTTATGCCGCACAATAAGTCGTTAATGTAAAATAATTAAATATATATTTTTCTGTTATAAAATTTTTTTAATAAAAACAAAAAATAACATTAACTTTATAAAGAATGGTTTAATTTCTTGAAATAATCTTCTCCAGGTTAATATACATTTTGCTACTGTACTTCTCATATTTAGAGTGATTTACTTATTCATTAAAATTTAAATCATGCTGACATCAACTTGTTACAGCAAACCTATTTTCTCGATTTTGGGTTTAACATTAAGGGAAAATGTTCTACAGAAATGCATTTACCGTGAAATTGATCAATTGTTTATTTGATAGTTTATTTTTTATTTCGTTTTACTAAAGAATAATTTTACTGTATTTTCATAGAATATGTCGGCTAATTTATCACAAGGCTGATCCTTAACTCCAGCTATAACTTCTAAAACTTGTCTGTAAATAAAAAAAAATCATTCCAAATATACTACACCCAAAAAAACGTATTTTCATATTACATACATTATTTGACAAGGCTCACAACGCCCGTCTATCAGACTCTCAGCAGTCCATTTATCCTTCTTCTTAACGGTGGGAAATTTAGTTTGAACTAACTTACTGCCACCATGAGATGGACGTATGCCACACCAGGGACAATCCGTTTCTAGCATTATACGATCATTTGGTATTTTTGAAACAACATTAAGATTATCTTCGGTCTTCAGAGAGCAGCCATTAAGTCCGATATATAAATTCGGATGAAAATCAATTACTTGTTTAGCCTCTTCTAAAGTTCCTGTAAAACTGTGTACAACACCGCCGCCACAGGCATCTAATTTTGAGCGATTTCGTGTAAGAATTTCCATAAAGTCTTCGTGCGAATTACGACAATGTAAAAATAGAGGCAATTTAAATTCCTCTGCCAGTTGTAATTGTTTTTCAAAGTACAGTTTTTGTGTATCCTTTTCACAAAAATGTAAACGATCATAATCCAAACCACATTCTCCAATGGCAACAACTTTATTGAGATTAGTGGAAATTTTTGTTCGAAGTCCTTCGTAATATTGATCGGGATTATTTACAAATTCACCACATCTAGTTGGATGACAGCCCATAGTCACAAATAAACGTTCTGCATATAAAAATATTTTAAAATATATAAATATTTAATTTCTAGAAAGATTTTATTCATTTAAGGTGCTGCATTAACCTTAAAAATTACCATCTTTTGCAGCCATGGTTAAAGCTTCGTCAGCTTCATTTAAAGTGCCCACAGTTATAATCATTTTCTGTAGTCCTTGTAACCAAGACCTGTTTAATACCAACTCCAAATCATCTTGATGTTTCTGGGAGCCACCATAAAGTCCACGAAACATGGGATCCGTTAAATTAGCTCCAATATCTACAATATGAAACAAATTAATTTATGTTAACTATATAAATATAGAGCTTTATTACCGATAAATTTCAATGACATTTTCAATAAATTAACACTTTTTTGCATTAAAGTTATAAAAATAAAATTTAACAAATTCTTCTTCTATTTAAAAACAGAGATGCAATTAATTGATAACATTGGATTCATATATATTTGGCAATGCGATAAAGAGCGACCCTGTAATATTTATTAATCGTTTTATAAAACACCCTGTGAATTGGCTCATTGTTAAAACAGACACTTCCTAATTTCTAGAAATTGCCAATCAAAACAAAAACAAGAAACACAAAGGCAAAATAGAACATAAAAACCATAAATAACTTTTGTAAAAAAACTGATTGCTCATCTGTCGTTTAGAATTTGGTACTCTTTTGTTAAAGTTATTTATTGGGAATTTTACAATATTATCACATCAAAAAAATGTCCATACGTCATGATTGGTATCAAACGGATGCCAAAGTGGTCATCAGTGTGATGCTTAAAAATGCCAAAGATAAAAACTACAAAGTTGACTTTGAAAAACAACGAGTCCATATGACTGCCGATGATTATGAACTGGATGTCAAATTATTCGCACCCATTAACGTTGAACGTTCTTCCTACAAAGATTTTCCGTCCAAAGTGGAAATCACATTGGCCAAAGAGGTTGGCATACGTTGGGATTCGATGGAGGAGAAATTGGAACCTAAGCCCGTAATGGCGCCACCACCGCCTATACATAAAAAGAACTGGGACAGCCTGGCCAAAGAAGTGGAAAAGTCCGAAGAGCAAGAGGCTCAAAGTGAAGAGGCCTTACAGCGTTTGTTTAAGAAAATCTACAGTTCTTCCACACCAGAAGTACAAAAAGCCATGAACAAATCGTTTTCGGAATCCGGTGGAACGGTGCTGAGTACAAATTGGACTGAAGTAGGTAAAGACAAGGTGGATGTGAAACCACCTGAAGGGTGTGAATTCCGTAAATGGGAATAGTTGTCACTTAGAGAAGCCCCACGAGAAAAGCACAGAATGCTGCATGAAAGCTTGACCGAAAACTTCATGTTGAAATACATTCTTATAAAAAATTATTACAACTAATATAATTATTATTCTTAACTTTATTCATGTTTATTGTTTTATAAAAACTGAAATGTAACATTTTTATTTAAAAATAATTAAATCCCTACACTAGAGAATAATTTAATAATAAAAGAAATCAAATTACTGTTTGAAAAATATATACATATTTACAAGCTTGTAGCAGTCCTTTGTAAATAAATTTGTCTTGATTTGTAATTTGGAACAAATTTGCAGCAAATCAATTTTTTTTGTTTGCGAAACTATCATAGAATCAATGTATCCGTTTTGTCAAAAAAAGACAAAACTGTAAAATCAAATAAAAAATTCTAATTGATTAAACCAATTTCGATATTTTCCAAAATACCAAAATTTCCACTGTAACATTGTAGCAAAAATCGTTAAGTGCTGACATTTGTACATCATCCTCCAGTGTATATGAGTAAAATAAATTTCTTCAGAGATTTTGTCTATAAAATCTTTGTTTCTTATGAAACGAACACTATTTTTTGTTGCTGTAGGCTAGGCTTTATATAGTGACTCTAATTTATGTTGGATTTAATCTGTAAGTTAGAAGCTTTTAGTACAGGGGGTTATTATGTAATTCGATTCGAAACGAAACACTTTCGAAATACAATGCAAAGCATACAAATTCGAACGAATTTCTTTTCGAAAGGAGTACCCCCAGATATCAAATTAATGAAAAAGCTTTTGTAAATTTCAAAGCATATTTTTCAATGACCATAACTTTAAGAGGCGAAAGATTAGTAACCTATGATTTCAGATTCACATGTTTCTGAATCATATCCAATTAACGTAAAAGTATTTAAAATCACATTCATATATCGATGGCGATAGTTAGAAGACTTACTTGGTGCCGTCATATAGAAACCAAGAGACTTCACATGAAGTTAAAAGCATCTAGCCTTCACTGGTTAATAAGTGACCAATCAAAGTTAAGCCTGGACTATAAACTCACCCTGTATAAAATCATTTTAAAACCAATTTGGACATATGGAATCCAATTGTGGGGAACGGCCAGTAATTCCAGTATTGAGTTTATACAGAGGGCCCAGTCGAAAATTCTTAGGACCATGACGGGTGCACCATGGTACATAAGAAATGAAAATATCCACAGGGACTTGGAAGTGCCACGAGTTTCAGAAAGTCCGCGATAAATATATACTGAAACTGCAATCCCACCCAAATCCGCTTGCTCGGCTTCTCGCACAGAGCCAAACCAGATCAAAGCTTTGTAGAAGAGATCTACCACCCCGCTAAGATGAGGTCCATGCATCAAGCAATGCTCTCTTTAGAGAGCAATTAGTTTTAATTTTAGCTATAAGATTTAAACCAGTGATGTTCAAAAATAAAAATTAAGATGTATTGGTGAGAGAGCTACCCAGCAAACATAATGTCAAACACTTAAAATAAGAACAAAATAAAGAATGTTTATTGTTAGAATTTTTGCCAGATATAACCAATTTATTAAATTAATGTAATTTAAATTTTAAGGAAATAAAAGAATATACATTATACGGCCGAAATTCTCTCAAATTTTTTATTTATTTCTGACTTTGTTGTTTTGTGTTCAATTGTAATTGAAACGCGTGTGTTTGCTATGCTTCGTCCAAAAACCAACCAACAACAATGCTTAATGAATTTCTGAAAAAAATGAGACATTTTTTATGCTCTTTTAAAGAGAATAAGAATATGTGTGTTGTTACTCAGCGCGAAAGCATAATGAAATGAACATCATTGATTTAAACCAGTGATGTTCAAAAATAAAAATGAAGATGTATTGGTGAGAGAGCTACCCAGTAAACATAATGTCAAATACTTAAAATAAGAACAAAATAAAGAATGTTTAGATTTAGAATTTTTGCCAGATATAACCAATTTATTAAATGAATGTAATTTAAATTTTAAGGAAATAAAAGAATATACATTATACGGCCGAAATTCTCTAATTTTTTTTATTTATTTCTGACTTTGTTGTTTTGTGTTCAATTGTAATTGAAACGCGTGTGTTTGCTATGCTTCGTCCAAAAACCAACCAACAACAATGCTTAATGAATTTCTGAAAAAAATGAGACATTTGATATGCTCTTTTAAAGAGAATAAGAATATGTGTGTTGTTACTCAGCGCGAAATCACAATGAAATGAACATCATTGATTTAAACACTTATTGTTAGGCCTAATAATATAGGCTGATTCAATAAATAAATAAAAAGTTAAAAAAAAAATGTGAGTAGTTTAATTGGAACCGATTATGGCCTATTGGCCAAAATAAGATACGACCTAATTTTTTTTCTAAATCGTTTTTTTTTTACATATTCTGAGGGGTTACTCTGTATTGCGATGCGAAAGCAAGTTCGATGCGAAAGGTAAATGCGATAAGAATACAATTTAGTACTCTGTATCGTCTACGCAAACGCTTTCGCAAAATAAGTTGAAAAATAAGCAACACTGGTACCACAAAATAAACAATAGCGAAATGAAATGTCAAAACTTGTAAATAAAAATATTTTAAAGACATTTGTTTTCCATGCGAAAACGGAGTAGAGGATACCAATTGTTCAGTTTTTCTTTCGCATCGCAATAGAGAGTAACACCCCTGGTACACACAACTCAAGACTACCTCATTTAAAAAATTCAGTTTCCTATGTTCATGAATAACAGATTTGCAGTTAATAAAAAAAGCACTAACTCATTTCAAAACAAGTAAGAAAGTATGGTCGGTCAAGCCCGACCATATAATACCCTACACCAAGTAAATGAGTAAAAATATTTTTCTTTTAAAATATCAATAATTTATATTTTTGAGTGATTTTCGGAAGTGGGCCTTATATGGGAGCTATGACCAATTATGGACCGATCACCATAAAATTAGGTCGTGTTATTTATGTCTATATTAAAGTTAACTATGTTGAATTTTGTGTGTATACCAACATTTTTAAGCGACGTTAAAGTGATTTTCGGAAGCGGGTCTATGTGGGAGCTATGACTAATTATGGACCGATCGTAACAAAATTTGGTGACGTGAATTTTGTATATATAAAACTTATTTGGAGCGAAATTTGTGTAGATACATAGATAAATTAAACTTTTATGACCGATAAAGTCCAATTTCGAGGGGACATTTGTATGGGGGCTAGGTGAAATAATGGACCGATTTCAGCCAGTTTCAATAGGCTTCGTCCTTGGGCCGAAAAAGTAATATGTACCAAATTTTATCGAAATATCTTCAAAATTGCGACCTGTACTCTGCGCACAAGGTTTACATGGACAGCCAGCCAGCCAACCAGACGGACGGACGGACATCGTTTAATCGACTCAGAAAGTGATTCTAAGTCGATCGGTATACTTTAAGGTGGGTGTTAGACAAATATTTTTGGGCGTTACAAACATCTGCACAAACGCATAATACCCTCCCCACTATGGTGGTGTAGGGTATAAATAGTTTGAAGGTAAAACCCCTAACTCATTTAATGTTGAATGCATATTTTTTGGTTTATATCAGCGAAATGCAAACTCACACCACTACAGTTTTTCGATCTTGTAGTTGTATGAGTTGAGAATTATTCTCTGGCAAAAACAAAAACAACTAGCTGAAATAATGAAATAAACAAGCATAAAAGCGTAACACAACCTGCTTCTATCAATGCTCATGCGAGACTGACTGTTTTTATACAATGTGTGTGCTTGCGTACATGTGAAAATAAAAACAAGAGAGCTCATTTGAGAGCTCATTGCATTTCGCTGGTTTATATTAAAACAAATAACTAGGGGGCGGATTTATATGCAAATGCATGTTTTTTCTCGAACGTCCAAATACAATGTAATTATCTATCCGAATCACACATTTTGCTGTAAAATGGCATCGATTAGGGTATATAACATTCGGAACAGGCGAATATAGCTCTCTTGCTTGTTACAGAAATAATTTTAACAAATTTGTGAACAAAAACTAAATTTCCTCGAAATCCAAAAATTTCATACCGATCCCTGGCTGCCTTTAAATAGATACAACAGTTTAAATTTTAGTATGTATTCCCCATTTAGCGTTTAATAGAATCTGTAACGACTGACTGTTATATTCATCGTGTTTATAAACATGTCCATCAGGAATTAAACCACTATTTTTAAAAGGTAAAAACGTAGTCAAAAATACCGACATTTGACATTTCCATGGACATTCTTTTCTTCTTATGTTATTTTTTGAGTTATTTATATTTATACAGCAGATTTTCAGTTCATTGATTTAATTATATATCTAGATTAATTGTCCCCTTCCAAAAGACCAAACTTAAAATCTAAAGAAATATCCTGATAATTTGATAAAAATAGTTTTTTTTTCTATTCAATTTAATTACAAAATATTCTTCCACTTGAAAAAGTTTCTATCACGAGTTGTTGTTTTTTTGTTTGTTTTTTTGTTGTAGTTGTTTGTTTGTTGTTCACACTTTACTAACCAACCGGCAATATACTCATTCGCTCATTTTCATTTAGTCATTCAATTTACAACAAACTACGTCTATGACAGGGACAGCAAAGCAACATCATCCTTACAGGAACACAAATTTTGAAACATGTTCATTCGTTTAATGAAATACAGAAAACAAGAACAAATTTTCATTTCTTGCATACAAATAAGTCCTTAAGCCTTTTCTTTAAAAACATATTGAGTTTAAACTTAATAAAATAGAAGAAACAAAAAATAAAAAAACGAACATCAAAATTAAAATGAACTGTAGTAGTAGAGAAAATCACTAATAAAGCATAAAGTCAGCTTGACTACAATACAAAATGTGTAAAAAAAAAATCAAAGAGGATGCAGCCAGAAGAGTAAATCGATAAGAGAAAAGAGATTAATTATATGTATAAGTATCCTTATCAAAAGCTCTCACATACATTTCTATATTTACCCATTCGATACACAAGAGTAGTTGTATGTACAATGTCTTTATAATAAAAATCTGGCACATTGAAGGATCTTTGGCCAACCAATCTACTAACGATATTAAATTGTAGAAAATAATATCATCTCCAGGAAAGTTTGTCTGGTGGAAAATACAGTTAGGAAATTTGTCTTTAAGTGAAAAGTTTATTGAATATTTATGATGGAGAAATGGCCAATGTTAAAAAAAGTAAGTGTACATTATAATATTCATTAAATTCAATTAAATATTTAGAAGGAAGTAAGACAAATTAATGAATTTGAAAATAATACGAAGTATTGAAGAGAAAGTGATTATAGGCAATTTTGCATTCGCTTACATATACAATAATTAGAGTTAACAAGTTTACATTTATCCCCATTAATAAAAAAACTACACCTGCATTTAGCTATAACCATAGATTAATATACACAGATTGTAAACTTAAAGACCTAACTCAGTTGTTAAAATCCTATGTGGTGAGAATGTATTAGTAAAAAACAAGTAAGATAGCTATATTCGGCTGTGCCGAATCTTATATACCCTTCACCAAATTATACTGTTACGTTTTAAACTTTTCAAAACGTTGGTTTATTTCCTTTAAATAAACCGGATATTTTTGATTGCAAATAAAAGCCATTTAGTAGTTTGAAAATTGTAACAACTCTTTATTTATTTAAAATGTACAACAACATAATTAAATAGTCACTCAGTGTTTTTTTATACACGCTTATAAATTCGCAGAAATACAGACACACTTTATAATGTACCTGAATTCACTTGAAAAATACAGCATACTTTAAGGCACTCAGTTGATGTTTATTCGAATAGCGTCTCTGATAAACTGCCTAACGACGGCAACCTCTGAAACTATTTATAACACTGCCATCTGCAATCTAGATTGTTCTTTAACTGTCAAAACTCATATATTCGAAGCCTAGAGCTTTCTTATAATATTCGAATTCGAATATACGAGTCGCAGCAAACATTCAGCTTTGCCATACTTAAGATCAATGATCAACTGAAAGCTTTTATTCAATGTTAATAATGCCCACAGATATGTTACAGTTTGAGAGGCACTGCTATTTGAAAGCATTATGCTACTTTTAAATAAGCCGTTAAAATCGTTATATTTGAATTCAAGTAAAATTTCGTAACAATACTTAAAAATATTTTTTTTTTAAATTTTAATTTCCAATTTTTTTTTTTAATTTTTTAAAAAAATTTTTTTTTGGAAAAATAATTTAAGACAAAAAAATATTTTTTTGATTACAAAAAATTTCGTGGTAAAAAATATTTTTCCCGATTTTGACCCATTGTAGGTCAAACATATGGACTTTGAAATATCTATCATTAGATATCCATATTGTCTATATTAATGACTTAGTAATCCAGATAAAGATCAAAAATGGGTAAAAATCGATTTGTGCCATTTGTGGGCCGATTTTGTCTTCCCTATAGATCAGCGAGCTGCAGTGAGCTCTCAAATGAGCTCTCTTGTTTTTATTTTCACATGTACCCAAGCACACACATTGTATAAAAACAGTCAGTCTCGCATGAGCATTGATAGAAGCAGGTTGTGTTACGCTTTTATGTTTGTTTATTTCATTATTTCAGCTATTTGTTTTTGTTTTTGCCAGAGAATAATTCTCAACTCATACAACTACAATATCTAAAACAGTGATGTTCAAAAATAAAAATGAAGATATTTGGTGAGAGAGCTACCCAGCAAACATAATGTCAAACACTTAAAATAATAACAAAATGAAGAAAGTTTAAATTTAGAATTTTTGTCAAATAAAACCAATTTATTAAATGAATATAAATGAATATATACATTATACGGCCGAAATACTCTCAAATTTTTTATTTATTTTTAACTTTGTTTTTTTGTGTTCAATTGTAATTGAAACGCGTGTGTTTCTATGCTTCATCCAAAAACCAACCAACAACAATGCTTATTGAATTTCTGAAAAAATGAGACATTTATTACGCTCTTTAAAAGAGCGTAACAAATGTGTTTAAATTTTTTAAGCAATTGTTGTATGGGATGAACATCACTGATCTAAAAACTGTAGTGGTGTGAGTTTGCATTTCGCAGAAACGAAAAATAAGAAAATTGGATTGTAACTACATACTTACTTACTAGAGCTGTATATAACGATTGAATCGTTTATGCAATGAATTGTAATTTTTGTAATGCATTCGTTTTTTGTAATTACGTATAAATGTAAAAACAATCATGGATTTTTTGTAACAAATTTTGACCAATAATTTTGAAATCGCGATCAGAAATAAATTGTTTTTTGTATCGATGATTCGGAATCTAAAGATGACCGTAAACATCATTATCTTAAAAAAGGAGTAAATTGACATCTAAACTATATTTTTAAGCATATTTGAAAGTGTTTTAAAAAGTTCGCTTCGCCACCCCAATCGCAATTAAATAAAACATTTGCCCAATTCACAATTGATGTCGTAGTGTTGTAGCATTGTATGTCATAAATATTTTTCAAACAAATTTGTCGAAACAAAAACAAAACATTAATAAAAAAAATTACGACATACAACGATACAACGCTACGACACCAATTGTGAATTGGGCAATTATTTAATAAAATAAAGTTGATGTAGTTTTTAAGGATATGCCATGATATATGCTTTTGTCATCGATATTGTAATGATACAACATTATATTATAATGCATTATACATATAACATTGGATGAGATATTAGATATGCCAGTGAACTTGATAGTGGTCATTATTAATCAGGTATTTTCCATTAAGTTACAAAACATTTATTTTGATAGATATCCAACCAAAAAGCCAAAAAAAATGTTTTTAATTTTTTTTAAGGTTGAAGAAATAGCTATTTAAACTATTTGCGACATAAGGTAATAAGTTACATGGATGAGAAAAAACACATGTTTGACCAAAATGTAAAATTTCTTGACCGATCTTGTTGAAAAATCGGGTATAAATTACTATGCAATAGGACTAATTTTTGTGCAAATTTCGGAAGACTTCGGGTAATGGTGTACTGATTTGAAATTAACAGAGTTTTATTTATTGATCGTACTTTATACGCCAAGGCGTATGAGTACTATTCAATTGCATAAAAATAAATCATACGTACTGTTTCATATTAGAGTTTCGAAAAAACGAAAATATTAAAAACTGCGGTTTGGGTTGAATTATCTGGATCTAAACTCCTGCTGTTAGGCCTGCTTTTACAATCCAAAATTTTTTTTTGAAAAATGTTTTTTTTTCTAATTTTTAGCATTTATTTTGAAACATTTGTTCAATATTAAATTTATTCAAGGATTGGCCACTGTTAGCTATGACCTTTTCCCATCTTTCTGGCAACTAGTGATTATAAACCGGTTAACCGGTTAACTGAAAACCCGGGTTTTCTTCGAAATCTCGGTTTTTTGCGAACCGGTTAATATAAAATGTTGATTTTCGGTTAACCGGTTTATACGGTTTTTATCACTCGGATAACCGGTTTTTAAAATTTAGGTCTACAATTAAGAAATCTCATGGTTTTGTGCATTTTTTTATTCATTGTATATACATTATTGGTCTGATTTGAAACCTAAACTGCTGATTTACAATACAAATCTATTTACATTGATATTTTTAAAAATTGCAATGATTCTAAATAGTAGAGGACGATGAATTTACTTATAAACTTTTTCCAGAATAAATTGCTCATAATGAAACTATTAAAAATTAAATTCCTCATAATTCTAGAAGTTAAGCTAAATCTTAATAATGATTCATTATAAACTTAGTGATGATTTTACCAAACGTTAATTTGAATTTGATATATTGTGTTCGATTTGTGAATTTGTGAGAAGCGGTTTGAAAAGGTTAAAAATAGTTAAAAAGAAAAAAAAACGTATTATTGAATGATAATTTTTATTCATAGGACATAGAATAAAATATACAGAGAAGCGCTACTGAGAGACAAAGAACCTTTGTTGTCAAAAACCTAAGTCTTGCAACAAAAGAATACATGCATGTAAATCAATGTACACATTTTGAGTTTTTATATAAGTAATTGAATTTTGGTCTGAAAAATGAGTGATCACAGATCGAGCTCTTTTTCTTGATTAAACGCTTATAGGCCAAGTTATTAGCGAATTTTGATATTTTGAGTTTTTATATAAAAATCGATTTTTGGTCAGAAATATGAGTGATCACAGATCGAGCTCCTTTTCTTGATTAAACGCTTATTGGCCAAGTTATTAGCGAATTTAGATATTTTGAGTTTTTATATAAAAAATCGATTTTTTGTCAGAAATATGAGTGAAAACAGATCGAGCTCTTTTTCTTGATTAAACTCTTATTGGCCAAGTTATTAGCGAATTTAGATATTTTGAGTTTTTATATAAAAAATAGAATTTTGCCCAGAAATATGAGTGATCACAGATCGAGCTCCTTTTCTTGATTAATCACTTATTGGCCAAGTTATTAGCGAATTTTGATATTTTGAGTTTTTATATAAAAAATAGAATTTTGGTAAGAAATATGCGTGATTACAGATCGAGCTCCTTTTCTTGATTAAACGCTTATTGGACAAGTTTTTAACGAATTTAGATATTTTGAGTTTTTATATAAAAAATCCAATTTTGGTCAGAAATATGAGTGATCACAGATCGAGCTCCTTTTCTTGATTAAACGCTTATTGGCCAAGTTATTAGCGAATTTAGATATTTTGAGTTTTTATATAAAAAATCGATTTTTTGTCAGAAATATGAGTGATCACAGATCGAGCTCCTTTTCTTGATTAAACGCTTATTGGCCAAGTTATTATCGATTTAAGCTATTGTGAGTTTTTATATAAGTAGGCCGATGTGTTTTGCAGATGTATTTAATAAGTGGGAGTATTAGGGGAAGTGGACAATTTTTATTTATGTAAAAGCTTTTGCGGACTATGTATTGCGAACATTAAAAACAAATTAGTTAAATCGGACCAGGCGTCCTGCGATTTGAGATATATCGAAAACAAAATTGGCGTGGTAAATTTTTCTTTCAGTAAAAACTTAAATTGGATTACTATGATAATTTAACAAAAAATTAGCCAAATCGATGTAGCCGTTTTAGGATGTTAGATAAATCGAAAAAAGTGGGCGTGGTCAAGTTTTACGGTCCTGCCGTTCTCTACTGATGCAATTACCAACGAACGACATTTGATTTTTATTTATATAGATTAACCATTTCTAACTATGTACTAAAAACAAATTTTAAAACTATGTATATTTTATTGGACTTTTTTTGAAATCTGCATATATATGACGGTTAACCGGTTTAAAAACCGGTTTTCTAAAAAGTCAGTTTTTTATAAACACTAATAACATTATATTATAATGCATTATACATATAACATTGGATTATACATTAGGTCCGCTTACTGTCCAATTGGTGCAAATTTCATACCGATCGGTTTCACACTTGACATGAAATCTCCCATATTTAAAAATTTAGTGTTTAATATTTAATGATTTTTTGCAAATATAACACAAATTTACCTTAAATTAAATACATTTAATAGAAACAAGGACTAAAATATAATGGGAATTCTGGATCATGGTGTACTAGTTTGAAATTAATAGAGGTTTATTTATTGATCGTACTTTATTTAACTCTCGTTATATAGGGTCAAGGCGTATGAGTACTATTCAATTGAATAGAAATAAATCATACGTACTGTTTCATATTAGAGTTTCGAAAAACCGAACAAATTAAAAACTGCGGTTTGGATTGAATTATCAGTATCTAAATTCCTGTTAGGTTTGCTTTTACCATCCAAAATTTTGTTTATTTTTTTTTTTTGGAAAATGTGTTATTTATTCAAAGTATTGGTCACTGTTAGCTATGACCTTTTCCCATCTTTCTGGCAACATATGACTTGCGAGACAAATGAACTGCTCGTTTTTTGAGGCCAAGAACGAATGAAACAGAGTATCCATACTCTGCAGATCAGTCTGCATCGATTGAGTGATCTGCATCGATCGAAACAAATAGTAGTTGGACGGATCAAGGTCTGGACTATAAGGCGGGTTAGGCAAAACATCCCAAATACTTCTTTCTAAATAGTTTTTAACAGGTATTGCAATAAATGGCAGATATGCACCCTTCAAAATAACATATTAGTTATTAAAAACAAAAACCGTTTTCAAAAGATACTCCATCTATTGTAAATCCCGCATTTGTATGTCCTACACCCAATAGATAAATATTCATCACATTTTTATACCCTACACCACCATAGTGGGGAGGGTATAATGCGTTTGTTTCAGCCCGAGGAATAATCCTATTGAAACTGGCTGAAATCGGTCCATTATTTCACCTAGCCCCTATACGAATGCCCTCCCAAAATAGAACTTTTTCGGTCATAACTGTTTAATTTATATTGGTATCGACACAAATTTCGCTACAAATAAGTTTTATATATACGAAAGTGATGTCATGAAATATCATGGCTATCGGTCCATAATTAGTCGTAGCTCCCATACAACTTCCGAAAATTATTCACGAAAATAAATTATTGAAATTAAAAAAAAACTTTTTGTGTAGCGTATTATATAGTCGGGCTACACCGACCATACTTTCTAACTTGTTTTGTATCTGTATTTGTTTAGAAAATATAAGGTTACAATATTTAGCCCTAAATATTAGAATTTCCAAAAATCCATCTAGGCGTATGAGTACTATTCAATTACATAGAAATAAATCATACGTACTGTTTCATATTAGAGTTTAGAAAAATCGAAAATATGAAAAACCGCGGTTTCTTATTAAAACAAACACGAATCTGGTGTTTCTTTTTAAATGTAATTTAAGTGCTTATTTAGTAAAAACTATCCTATAACCTTTGTTGAAATTAAACAAAAAACATCTGGCTAAAAAGATTAATACAAACAAACATCCAACGTATTAAATTCATTCCATTTAGTTAGTTCTCTTTTATGTTACTGTCAAATAAAACAATTTCGTGATTTTACTTTTTAATTTATATTTTTCTCAGCTTATTGTGTTTTTTATCAGTTTTTTTTTGTTCTTCTTTATTTTTTTTTTATTTTTCATTTATAATAATATTATTTTTCATTTGAACGGACATTCATTTATATTTATTTTAATTAAGTTTATTAAATTTTTTTGTTGTCATAACCATATATATGTATGTATATATTTTTTTTGTTTGGTTTTAGCAAATGCTTGTATATGGTTTTTACCTTACATTAAATAACAATGAATTATTAAATATAAATAATTTTACAACAATTGTGGTTTAAATTTGTTTTTTATCATCATCATCATCATCGTAATAATAATAATAATAATATATTAAATATACAATTAAATTAATACTCACTCGCTGTATTATTCGTAAAATACAAATACAGTGTTTATGTATTATTTTGTGTGTGTTTTTTAATAAATAAAGTTTACATTTATATTTTTATTATTTGACTTTTCATTCTCACTTTTAGTTGTTTTTTTTTGTAAAAACTAATTAAATTTATTAAAACTATATAAATGTATCAACAAACAACCAAATGATTCGATTGCACCTAATAATTACTTGCAAATGAAATATAGTTTTTATTAAACGTTTTTGGAGCAAACAGGGGTTTATATATTATTGTTTATAGAAATTTGACTTTGAGAATGATGTTAACCAGGCCAATACCGTCAATGGCGAGCGCTATAGGTCAATGATTACCAACCATATGTCTGTGGATTCAACAGAATGGCGCTTCGTGCCAAGAAGCTCATGCCACATTGGATTTGTGGGCATGGTCATATCACGTGGAGGTGTTGTAAACTGACCACACTGGGGTTTTCTTAATTCGCAGATCTATTCAAATAAGCCATAATGTCAACATGATCCATGCCAAGCATCAAATTCATTCATTTCAGAAATATGACAAAAAATTATTTTTATTGAGTTTTTGCAAAGATACAAATTATTCAAATTGAAATTAAATTTTTATTTATAAATTTTACAGTTATATAGAGTTTTCTATTAAAAATGCAAAACTAAAAACAAATTTTGAAATTTGGCATCAGAAATCCCGCAATTTCCAATAACGTTTTGAAAAATCCCAAAAATGTGATATTTTAGTTTTTAGGCTATAATATCCATACCAGGGGCGAGGTTATCGAAACCCTAAACAAAATAATTAAGAACATATTGGGTCATCTAAAATGGGTTACTTTATTTTGATAACGACTATGCGTTTTGAGAATTTTTGGCTTAAAGTTGAATTTTATATAAAAATTAGGCGTTTTTTGGATGGACCTGGTCTGCTTGGAATCAATAATTTTAAAATTTGTTTTCATTTTAAATATTTAATGTAGAGTTAGCTTTTCAAAAAATATAAATTCCTAATACATCTTCTTAGAAATTTTTTAGATAACTTGAAAAGAAAAAAAGTACTTTTTTCCAAAAAAAACTAACGAAAAATCGACATTTTTAAATTTCTAAATTCAAATGCATATAGCTTTGGAATCGTCATGATTTTTAAATAATTATTTCTTTAAATTTTTTGTTAGTCCAATGAAAGAAAAATGTAGAAAATCACCAAATATTTGGAGCCGCTGTTATCAAAAACCTGGAGTAGGGTGGTTAAAAAGTTTGAAAATTTAATTTTCAAATGCGAATATATCCTAAGTTATAAGAGATAATTAGATAATCGGAATACAGACGAAGAAATAGGATCGTTTTAAAAATAGGTGTCCTAATTTGGGGACCCCTGGCCGCAAAATTTTTGGTCATCAAATTTTATTTTAGAGAAGTTTAAAAAAAACTTCGTGATTCCCTTTTTAAAATTTTATTTCAAACAATGGAAAATTACACTCTGATTTTTTTACACTTTTACACAACAAACACAAGAAAAAAAATTAAAAAAAAAGTTTTATTATTTTTTGTAGAATTTTGTTTATGTATTTGTAATTTTTCCATTTTTTTGAAATGAATACCATTTATATTTAATTGAAAATTATTTTTAATTTTAACACAATTACTATTTGTTTTTTCTGAGCAAAAAATTTTTAAAATATTTTTTTTATTTATTTCTAACCAAGCAAACTGCACCGGCAAACAAACATCATTTCCGTTTCCGTTCACACACAAATGCCACACTATTGGTAGTGTGTTGTAAGTAAGTCTTAAAATCTAAAATCCATTAAATTTTAATTATTTATATTTTGTGGCATTAATTAATTATAAAAACTATATAAGTTTTAAATTTATTACTGAAATAATGTATTTCAAATAAAAATATTCACTACTAACATACATCACAATTCACTTTTGCATTGTCATTAATATTTTGTTTTTTTTATTTAAAAATAATTGTTTGTTATTACTAAAGTTGATTTAATTAAATTTTTTTTTAAATGTAAATAAATATTTTAGTAAATTTATTATTATAAATAAATAAATAATGTATTCATTTACATATTTTTTTGTTTTTGGTTTTAAAAAGTATTGTTTGTTTTCTAACTAATTAACAAACACATTCAAACATTTATTGTTATTTGTTGTTTTTGGTTTTCAGTTTTAATTTAAAAAGTTAGCCCTTATTTATACGTAACTATGTAAATAAATATCGTTACATAAATTGCAAAAAATTATAGTTTTAAATTCATCCAATTATTATGTAAAAATTTATGTTTTAAACTTTTTATTAGGAGTTTTCGCATTTCAGATAATGATATGTATTTCATTACAAATCCGTGCATACAACTGTAAGTGTTTATCTACTTAGAGCGGATATACTTATATAAATATTTTGGAAATAAATCTGTATTTTTTTTACTTACTTTCTCTGAATTTTGGCATAAATAAAAAATAGTACAATTTTGCGTTCAAAAGTAATGGGTTCTAAAGTTAACACTAAAGGAAATATTGAAATGTTTCTATTTTGTTTCTTCAAGCTTCTTTGAAACCACTTCATTGCCTGTACTTAAGCTAAACTGTGTAAATCTGTATGACAATCTGATCTATGAATAACTGGTTTATTTCCAAAACATTTAGATTGTATCCCACTGTGGGTACATTAAAGGGGTCCTTATTTTGCACCTTTTAAATTTTAGATGATCCCAAAGTCATCTAAAAACCAAATGTTTACAATTTTAGCAAAATCATATAACTTTTAGATGTTGCGCATTTAATTTGAAGTTTCGAGAATTCAGTAAAATTACCAATATTTTTAAAAAAAATTGTAAAATTAAATGATGAAAAAAAACCTAATTAAAAATAGTTTTTGTATTTAATTTGCCCAAATATATGTTTATAAAATTTAAACATTTTCACACATTATTATTTGATATCAAAGAAATCATTAAATTTCAATTTCAAATCTCAAATTTTACATTTTCAAAAAGTTAAAAAAATTATCTTCAATTCTAATAAAAACTAAATGATTATTAAAAATTCAAATGTTAACGGTTATACCTATTATGAATTAGTGTGCAGGCCGATTTGAAACATGTAGATTTCGAGAAAATTTAGTTTTTGGATTCAATTTTGTTAAAAATATTTCTTAATAATACATTTTGTAACTCATTTTCTAATATTTAATTTCAGACTATTTATTTTGTTTGTTTGTTTACCCCTTTTGACCCTTTTAAAAATTTGATCAAAACTACAGCAAAGTTGGAACTTTAAACTGAAAATAATTAAATTTGTGCCATCGACTTTTCGATAGCTTTTGGAATGAGGAAAAAAAGTTCCACTGCGACATATCAAAAAAATCATTTTCGATGCTTCCAAATTTAAATTGTTTTTCTCAACTTTTTAAGTTGTTTGATTAATTTTTTTTTAAATATTATCTTTCCAAGGTCAAATTGTACGCTAAAAACGATGGTGATAACAGTTTTACCAAAAAATGTTTTTTTTAGTGTACAATTTCACCTTGGAAAGGTGAAAATTAGTTTACACATGCCAAAAGCTATCGAAAAATCGATGGCACAATTTCGCCAAATCTTTGTCCATGCAAAACGGACCTAATGTCGATACCATTATATATGTATAATAACAGCGTGCAAATGTCCGCCACTCAGTGGCTCATTATCGTTTTTAATCTGCCAAAACTCTGTAACTTTTGAACCGATAGAGATATTTTAGAATTTTTTTTTTGATGGACAGATAACTTCTTGAATCAGTTTTAATTTCATTAAAATCGGTTCAGCAGTTATTGAGCAATTTAAGGTTAAAGTTGAACTTTTAATTTTTTATAGCATTTATTATGAAAATGCGGACTTTTTTATTTTTGGCATCAGCTTTACTTATAAAAAAGTTGTAAGCTGATAAAAACAAGTAAGGAAGTATGTTCGGCCAAGCTCGACCATATAATACCCTACACTATGAGATGGACATGCTCTAAAAACGTTCGCGCTGAAAGTCCGATGTGGCATGAGCTGTAAGGCTCTTAGCGCCGTCCTATTGGAACCAGCCATTTGTTGGTTCACATGTGGATTGGTATCATCCCAAGTTCAACAATTGTTGACTTGCCCATTCATCCAGAAATGGGCATCGTCGCCTAAGATGATGTTTTGACGAAAAACGAACAGAAAAGATTATCCATTTATGTAAAACAATTTTACGAGTATCATTTACACGTGTTGTTGAACGCTGACAGCCAATTCGACAGTTGTAGCTTCAACAATATTACCGCTATTAACTGTCAAAGTTAAGAAGACCCTTTATTTATATTAATACTAGATGATCCAAAGTTTAGCATTTAAACAAAATTGGAATAATAGTTTTCCCGTTTTTACCCATATTTAGTACTTTTTGTTACCCATGTTACACATTGAGAATGGTATACATTTTCTTTAAATAAATTTCATTATAAAATATTCATATACACAGAAAAAAGTTTCAACATAAATAGTATGATTTGATTAAATTGATTTTCAATTCATAACATTTATAAATAATTTCATAAATAGTATGATTTTGTTCATATTTTTATGTAAATCATTACGTAATGCAATTGTAATGCAATTTATTATAAAATATCTACAAATTTATGTAAAAAAAAGCAAAAATTTCAGTCATGTGCAATTTTATAATATTTATTAACATTTTCTAATTCTGAATGAAAAAAGTTTGGGAAAAAAAGTCATGTTCGATTCATAATATTTATGAAAAAATTCATTCCAACTATGAATTTTTTTTCTGTGTATGTATATTAGAGTTCTTTTGTGTCCAGGTTACGTCATTTGTTTTTCGGGTATCATAATTTTTCTGAAGGGTTTTGCTCAAATAAAAATAATGGCGTCCTTTTTTTGGAAAATTTATATATTGCAAACCTGAGTTTGATTGTGCATCAAAAATTAATACAATTGATGGTTTTGAATCCTTAAAAATAGTTCCAAATTAATAAACAAAATAAAAAAAGTATTTTAGAGTTTTTAAATATACACGATGAAAGGACATTTTAAACTTATCAAAATAATACCAATATTTCCTTTCTATCACAACCCCTTAAAAAGTTATGTGGCTTTAGAAATGTTTGAAGCCTCATAACTTTTTGATGGTTAGTGATAGAAAGGAAATATTGGTATTATTTTGATAAGTTTAAAATGCCCTTTCATCGTGTATATTTAAAAACTCAAAAATACTTTTTTTATTTTGTTTATTAATTTGGAACTATTTTTAAGGATTCAAAAAACAAAAAGGAAATATTGCCGTTTTGCTAAGCTTAAAATGGCTTTTCATCGTGCATGTTTAAAAAAAACTAAAATTCTTTTTTTTTATATTTTTATGAGATTTGCGCCGCTGTTGTGGGTTTTTGGAACTATTTTTAAGGAATCAAAAATCATCAATTGTATTAATTTTTGATTCAGAACCGTCTGGTGAAATCAGATTTGCAATATATTCAACCGTTTTTGGTCTACAGAAAAATGTGCTCAAAATTCGGGTCTTTATGTGCGAATGTGCGAGGAGTGAAAATTTTTCAAAAAAAGGAAGCCATTATTTTTATTTGCGCAAAACCCTTCAGAAAAATGATGATACCCGAAAATCAAATTTTTTAAATTAATTCTAATATACATATCTACATGTTTTATTCCTTAAAAATTTCGAAAAAGTACCAAATTGATTTACAAGGTCTTCGGAAAGTACCAAAAATCTCAAATATACATAAAATTATTTACAGTAGGATTTTCTTGTGAGTATTGTTGAAGCTATGGTAAAAATTCTTCAAAAGCATTGTCAAATCTTTCTTACGATTTTCTACAATAAATCTCAAATTTTTACTCGAAAAGTTAAATTCATATTCCTATATTTAAGAACCCGTTAATAACGAAGATGGTATTTAAATACCCATATCATCGAATCATACCCGTAGCCCTTGTAAGTGGACCGATCCAGATGCAGGAGCGGATCCAGAGGTTGTGAAATAGGAATCCCCCCCAAAACCGAAAAGTTTTCATATAAAATAGGAAAAAAAAAGAAAAATTTATAACAAATTTTAATTACACCCCCCCAATGGTTGGCCTGGATCAAGAGCTCTATTTATGGGTATTTTCAACCCATCCGGCGTTAATGGGTTAATGGTCATTTAAAAAATTTTTATTTAATTTAGGTTATCACGGTTTAATGAAGTCCAATTAAAAAAATATATATTTTATTTAATAGTTATGGTTAAAAAATATTTGCATTTTTAATCCACATTTAGCATTTATTAGAATCGAAAACATGCAATAAATTTTATAATTTTTTTAAATAATTTTTCATATTTGAATATTTATGCGTAAATAAAACACAATAACAATTTTGACTTGGATTTTTTTATTAATATTTAAAATTTGTTTTTGAAAATAGTAATACTTTGAACTTGCATCCTCTAAATATTAACATAATTTGCTAAAATTGTTAGCATTTGGTTTGAGAACTCCTTGGGATCATCGAAAATCAAAAAAGTGGAAATGTTCATACATATTCATACAAATCTTTGAGCAAATTAATACAATACAAAAGATATTGTTGAAAATTTTGAATTTCTTATTTATTATGAAAAAACTAGATACATATTTTTAATTTAAGAATTGTTTGGTTTCAATTTTACTGATTTGAAATAAATATATTGATATTTTATTTCAAATAAAAATTCAGAAAAAATAATATAATATTTGATCATAATTAAAGCCATTAAATAAACCC
Organism: Calliphora vicina; assembly: GCF_958450345.1. Taxonomy (NCBI): domain Eukaryota; kingdom Metazoa; phylum Arthropoda; class Insecta; order Diptera; family Calliphoridae; genus Calliphora; species Calliphora vicina. Next base: position 94,508,889 of record NC_088784.1, on the reverse strand, counting down.
TGTATTGTAATATAATCCTTAGCTTAAATGTGGTTAGAGAGTTTTGTTTTTGTGTTTTTCCTTTTTGCCCTAAATGCAAAAGTTATGTTTATTAATTAATAGTTGTTTCTAAAAATAATACAATTGTAATAAGTCTTATTAAATAGATGTTTAGTGTTATTATTTATTTAAATTAAGTGCTATAGTAGTTAAGCTTTAATGCATTCATAATTTATTTTGTGGGAAATATAGAATTTAAACTTGAATAAAATTAAAACTATCAAAACGAATTTTAAATATCGAATGTATCATTAAGTACCTATGAAAATAACTAATTAAGTTATTAATTGAAATTAATGTTCATAAATAATGACTGCATTAGATTTAAGTGAATATCTTATCTAAGAAAATTTGGTATTTTTTTAATGAGTTATTATAAAAACATAATAATAACAAGTGTTGTGTGCAAAACTATATATTTAGTGTGAAAAAATTCAAGTGCTTTTAGAGAAAATCTATTTGTAACAATTCTATATTTACTAAGGACATACAAATATTAGGGGTATTCTGGTCAGTTACAGTGATCTGGCAAAATTAATCAATGAAATATAAATAAACTATAACGATTTTTTTTAAGTTTCTTTATATTTGATTTGAATTAAAACTAATGTCTGAGAATATAATCATGAATATTATTTACTATAAAGGAACAATTCATATAACAAAAACATACCTGCTAAATTTGTATCATGATAAACGTCAAAACGATTATCAAAATTAAAAATATCAGGTATAGTCTCCATTTATTAGTGTTTGCTTTTGCTCAGAGAATTTTGTCTTGACAACAAACGTCATGAATTGTTATGATAAATATTTGTCATGTATAGACAGGGGGTTAAGGATTTATGTTATACATCAAAGTATTTTTCAAGCAATATAATGAAAGAATTATTTCAAATACCCTCCAACTAAAATTAAAATTATACAAATTATGTACTTTAAAGATCAAAAGATATTTTAATCAATGGTTTGATAATATTTACTATTGCCTTTATTTAAATATAGAAATTCCTAAAATGTGAAAGAGGTCGTTCTGTAGTTCTTTAACGTCTATAAAATCCACAAATTTAATTATTTTTATAGTTGTGGCTGTTTATTATTTAAGGGTCTTTCAATAGGGACTACCGATTGTTGACAGCGGCCATATTATTGAAGCTAAATCTGTTGAATTGTCTGACATTTATTCAGTTTGTTTTGCCAAATCACCATGGATGGACAAATCGTTAAACACGCGTTCAAATTATGAAATTGTTTTATCAAAATATGTGTTCTATTCGCACAAGGTTCGATAAACACCTTCGCCCTCTCCTGTACGCGGCCGAGTAACTCCGAAATAGACTTCGAAGCAACACATGAGAGTTGTATTCCATTTTAGGTCGGATATAAATGGTGTAAATAGTAAGGAGATCAGATGGAGTGAAGTAATTTATACACTGTTTTAGAAAACCACTTGAATGCTTCTTTCGACACTCGAAAAATGTTTGTCTAGCGTGCGTTGAAATCAATCATATTGCTGTCATCTGCAAGAGAGTAGAAAGCCATACTGCCGGTCACTGAGTAAATTGTTGGACTTTAAATATTTCACAAGATGGTAGTTAACCATACTCTCCATGACTTTGGAAAGTGCAGATAATTTCAGGGTTGTTAGCCTCTCCCTTTTTAGAAATTGGCGTTAAAGGTGTGAAAAAGTTAGCTAATGGAGGAGCTAGCGCCGAAGAGCACTGCTTCAGGACCAGTGCCATCAGGCCCAGAAGACTTATGTATGTTGAGATCCGCTAATGATTTCTCCCTTAATATGGTTCTATTGTACATAAATGTCTACTGATAAGCACATTCGTGGATCCAGGTGGGTGAAAAGAAGAAATTCCCCCCAAAACCGAAAAGTTTTAATATAAACATGTAACAGAGCTATATTCGGCTGTGTCGAATCTTGTATTCCCTTCACAAAATTATACTTTAAAAAAAAAGTTTAATTTATTAGTGAAGAAATTGTATTACAAAAACAATTTTTCAAAATTACATCTTTATTTTTTTTAATTTAAAAAAAAAAATTGGTGAAAAAAATTCGGCTTAAAAAATATTTTTCCCGATATTTACCCATTGCAGCTCCGACTAACTATGGCCTTATATACTCAGCTGCAAAAGTCTTTTAAATATCTATCATTATCCACCGAAAGGTCCACCCAGACCGAAAAATAAAAGTTCACCAACAGTTTTTATACCCTTCACCATGAGTGGCAAGGGTTTATATAAGTTTGTCATTCCGTTTGTAATTTCTACATTTTTCATTTGCGACCCCACAAAGTATATATATTCTGGATCGTTATAGATTGTGGAGTCGATATAGCCATGTCCGTCTGTATATTGATATCAACTTTCCGTAGCCCCAAAATAACTTTCAAACATGATTGATACATCAATATATTGGAAATTCTCCCGGCTCGGTTGCTATTTAAAATCGAGAAATTGGCTGAGATATAAGGAAAAAACCGGGATAACCTCGATTTTTTTTATCCATATCTGGATTACTAAGTCAATAATATTGATACCTAATGACAGATATTTCAAAGTATGTATATTGCAACGATGTATATAAGGTCAAAATCGGGGAAAAAAAATTTTAACCCGAATTTTTTTCTCCAAAAAAATTTTTGTCATCAATTATTTTTCACTAATAAATTTAAAAATTAAAAAAAAATTTGGAAAAAATTAAAAAAACAATTTCCAAAAAAAAAAAAATCAAATTTAGTACACATTCGTAGTAGTAACCGAAATTGTTGCCAATCGAATTTGGTTCCACGACTCTATCAACAGAAAGTCAGTTGATAAAGAAGAATATCGTAGCCACAACTGTAAAATTCGGTCACAGAGGTAGAATTATTCGGTTGCTATTACGAATCTGTTTTCTCTGTGTAGGGATTGTTCCACTTTTCAAAATGTATGTAAAAAATAAAAAAAATTCTTTCATTTTGGTATTTTTATATTACACATACATAAATTTAGATTAGACCAAGAGTTTTAATACATAAATCACATAAAAAAATACCTTCAAACTGAGTAAATGACAAAAAGTAAAAAAAAACTGAAACAAAAAACTGAATTAACAGACTTTTGATTAATATTATTATGTATAAATAAGGATACACGTACTTACATTAAACAAATTTCCTTTAAAATGTATATTTCATTATTGTGTGTTGTTTTATTGTTATTATGTGCTGTCGTTTTGATTCTTTAAAAAAAGAGAAATCATTCATGCGGAAAACTGATTTTCCATAAAAGAAAATAAACATTTTAAAGATACCATTAAATGAAACGAAACATGACAACAACATTTATAATTTATAAAATTCATAAAACGAACAAGATTTTTTATTAATGACATGAGTGCAAAAGACTCATTATAAGCTCCAGTCATTGTGGCAAAAAGAAAACGAAATTATAAATTAAATCTTTACAGAAATACATACATATGTATAAAAATAAATACAACACATTTATAGTATATTTTTAGCTATGTAATTATGTATGTTTGAATTATTGGGGTTTGTTTTAGTATAAATAGTTGGTTTTAAACTTTTCTTTTCCTCTACTAAGTAAATAAATATGTATACAAATTTATGAATATAATTATATGGTCCCCATTGTATAAACTTTAATTAATAATTTTGGGTAAAATTATATAAATTTAAAGGTAGAATATATTAATAATGAATTAAGATATACAACAACACTAACTATATGGAAAATTTCAAACTGTTTAGATATCAAGCGAATGTTTTTGGTATCTATAAATAGTGATATTTTATATTTGGGGGATTCAAACGGTGTGCTATTAGGTCTTATTGTCATAATGTCCTAACATATTGTTTTAGTTTAATCAAATTTTTGTTGTGTTTCAAACAAAAAAGTTATAAACTAATAAGACTTTTTGAACTATGTTTATTGTTTTGTCATAAAATAACACTTTTTTTGTTTACAGCACAACAACAATTTGATTAAACTAAAATAATATTTTAGGACATTATGACAATACGACCTAATAGCACACCGTTTGAATCCCCCAATTATTTCTTCATTTATATAAATATAATGACAGAGTTAACAAAATATGTATGTATGTAACAGTGAAGGTCTCTTATCATGTCATACTGTCCTAATATTTCACAAAGAGTCGGTTAAGCCTTTGTGAATTGACCAATTGTTTAATGCCCAATTCGTCTTAAAAAGAATTGTAACAAAACTAACTTTAAATAAATTTCCCCTTACTAGGAATGACAGAGTTAACAAAATAGCGGTATTCACAATCTTGTTGAAATGGTCTAGCATCATTGCAAATGCAAAATTGTACAGGTTTGTATTTATTATACCCTACACCACCATAGTGGGGAGGGTATTATGCGTTTGTGCAGATGTTTGTAACGCCCAAAAATATTAGTCTAACACCCACCTTAAAGTATACCGATCGACTTAGAATCACTATCTGAGTCGATTAAACGATGTCCGTCCGTCCGTCTGGTCGGCTGGCTGGCTGGCTGGCTGTCCATGTAAACCTTGTGCGCAGAGTACAGGTCGCAATTTTGAAGATATTTCGATAAAATTTGGTACATGTTATTTTTTTGACCCAAGGACCAAGCCTATTGAAACTGGCTGAAATCGGTCCACTATTTCACCTAGCCCCCATACAAATGTCCTCCCGAAATTGCACTTTATCGGTCATAAATATTTAATTTATAAATGTATCTCCACAAATTCCGCTCCAAATAAGTTTTATATACACAAAATTCATGTCAGCAAATTTTGTTACGATCGGTCCATAATTGGTCATAGCTCCCATATAGACCCGCTTCCGAAAATCACTTTAACCTGCATAAATCGCTTAAAAATGTTGGTAAACACACAAAATTCAACATAGTTAACTTTAATATAGACATAAATCACACGACCTAATTTCATGGTGATCGGTCCATAATTGGTCATAGCCCCCATATAACCCCACTTCCGAAAATCACTCAAAAATATAAATTATTGAAAATTTAAAAGAAACATTTTTTTTTGCTCTTTTACTTAGTGTAGGATATTATACTTTCTTAATTGTTTTTATATATTGTTTTGGTCAATTTCAAAAATTATGTAAGTTTGAGAGTTATTTACGTCTATGCTGATTTGGCCAAACCATATATTTGTATGTCAAAATTTTTTCATTGGATTTTTAATAATAAACCTAATTGAGGCCATTTATAAAAATTACATACTTTTTTCGATACTTTATAACGTCTATGTTTATTTGGCCAACCCCTGTATGCAATTTCTAATGTTTTTTGCGATGGATAAAGTGTGTTGTTCTTAAATGTACACCAAATTTCAGGCATTTACATGAATAACCTAATTTTTCCGATAGTTTCAAAACGTCCTTGATTGTTTGGCCAAACCCTGTATATGTAATCCGAAATTTGTACGACCACTTTCTTCAATCACTTATGCTATTCTTAATTTTTCGACTAAATTGCTTTTGGCCAAACCCTTTATTTGAACATCGAAATATTTATCGATCGATCGGTGATGTTATTGTTAATATAAATACCAAATTTCAAACAATTTTATGAAGAAATAAAGAAGTTATCGGAAGTCGGAATTGACCACCGTGCAGTGATGGGATTCTAAATATATTTAGTGGATTCACAAGGTATCCTATCATATCATAATATTATAATATTTTACAATGATTTAAAAATTTTCTATTGTTGCCTTTGAAGCAAAAACTGTCCTAAAATTCTATTACTCCGTATGCTGTGTTTATTATGCTGTCAAAGCCAACCATCAGAGATCTGTGCCGAACGTGCTTTTATACGATTGGGACAGTTATGGATCAACTTGGGATCGTTGTCATGATAAAGGCCAAAGTTGTTTGAAATATCCACTTTTTCGCACTTTGATTTAAATATTATTTCAAAATGTTAAGATAGACAAATTTAACAATTTTGCCTTCATAATTACAGTCCATAATTGGCCATAGCTACCACATAAGATCCACTTCCGAGAACGGACTTAGGGGTTGAAATTTAGCCGAAAATATTCTTTGTTTATCGGTACAACCAAAAAATGTTAAGAATAAAATGTCCGTTCGATATTTAACTCCTTGCGGTTTAGTGGTTACTTTACTAACCACCTTTTCTATAGTCTTTAAAACATAGTTTATTTTCACCTATTGGCATTTTGCTAAACAATTATATTTTTTGAAGTCATTGTTTGCAAAACATTGCTGTCTAGATGCGCTGGTTAGATAAATATGTATAATAATTTGAAAATATTGTAAACCGCAGTTTTTTGTAAAATACTTTTACGCATTCAATAAAAAAAGCACAGCGTGTTTATTGTTCATCGAATTCAGTATTACTTTGCTATTTTGTTTGTTTGGTCAGAAAATTTATCAAAAAAAATTTATACGGAACTAAAATTTTTATCATAATTATTTTAAATGCCAACCGGTGGTTAGTAAACTAACCATCCCACTCCACAAAAAACCTTGGAATGGCATGGTTTTTTATGTTTTGATTTATTTTTTCTTAGTTTTTATAATAAACTAACCTTGATTAAAGTAAAAATGCAATTGTTGTCACCTCGGTGTAATTTTTTCCTTTTTCCCCTGTTCATGTCCGTAGGTAGAAAACTGTTCAAAATTCAAGGAAACAATCAACTACAAAAATGTATCAAAGATCTCAATAAACAACTTTCTAGAACATATGAACATCCTAGGAATGATTCTTAACACCAAAGGAATTAAGTGTTTTGGACCATAAACTATTACATTATTATAAACTAAAGCATAATTTTAGGCAGCTTTAAAAAAATGTATTTCGAATCTTTTAAAGCTTTTTGCGATTTTGATCTTGAAGATGAAGTTTTTTTGATTTTATATGTGCTTTATGACAGGAGCTACATTTTTGCCTCAGAGAGTAAATCAAAATTCCGAACTATTTGCAAGATATGAGCCTGAGAAAATGATCACTTTTTATGCAAAAATTACATAGAGACACGGGTCATGTTTTGGTATTTTATCACGTACTGGTATCCGTATATGGTTATATTTCCATGACTGAAAAAATAACACACAGTGTTATCAGGCAGTCGTTGTAATGAGATGTATGGGTGGGAGTATGAGTTATATTTTTCTAATACATATTAATTTGCGTTTTTCCCAATAATTTAAATTAAACCAGAAAAACTGTTATTATATGCATAAATGTAATAAATATGATTTATGACTTTTTCGCCTTAAATTTAAACAGATAAATAATGAAGTTGAAAAAAGGTTTCTGTATTATACATTTGAGAAAAAAAATCCAAACAGAATGTAATTTTCTTGTAGTGTGTTTTTTTATTACAATTTTTTTTATTTTCATAAACATTAATTAACAAAACTGATTTATAATAGAGTTAAATCTCTAGGAAATTAGTTATAGTTTTCTTTTTTTTTTAGTTTGTTTACTTTACTAAACAATAGTTGATTACAAAATTTAAATTATAACTTTTCATGGAAAGGATTTTAATTATCTTTGATTTCAAATTTCATCAACAATGAAATATTAATTAATATCAATTATTTGTTGTTCAAAGTTCACAACTATTCATTCATTACATATACAATATACTAAATATACATACAATATATATAAAAAAAAATAATTATTTTTGTTTGTAATACAATATATTATTATGAATTTAATTATTTTAATACTTTTCTATACGTAATTTAAATACAAATTATTACACTCTATGAACTTTATAGAAATTTCAACCATTATTAGGTTTCAAAAGCAGATAATATCAAAATTTTGTTTTATACTTGTAAAAAGCAAAATGTAATTTATCTGTGATTGAGCCTTAACTTTGGTATAAATTTGTATAAATACTTTAAATTTTCAACAAATACATTTATTTTGATTTCTTTTTTTTAAGTTTTTTTTTTATTTAATTTAATGCAAACATTTTTATTTATCTGTAAAATTTCTTATAATAGCTTTTAAATTTTCTTAATTTTTTTGTTTGTTTTTAAATTTTCTTTAATATTGTGTAAATTAAATGTATATTTCTAAATTTGTTTGTTTGATTTTAAATTTTATAAAATAACGTTTTAATAATAATAAATTGTTGTTGGGTTTTTTTTGTTTGTTTTAATGTTTACTGCAAATTGCAATCCTCGGAAGCATTGTTAATTTGTTGTTTTGTTTTGCGTGATGCTCGCCTTATCAGAGATCTGAAATTTGTTTAGTCATGGAAGTTATTATTATTATTTTGTTGTTGTTTTGGTTTTCAGAATTTTGTAGAATTTTGTTTGCATTTAGTAAAATAGATTAAAATGTTAATAAATTTAAATAATTATCTATACAGTGAGTGACAATACAATGGATTTTTTTTGAAAACAAAATATTGTAATTTTAGTTTTTAAAAACATTACCTTTTACCAATAAAAGTATGAAATTAATCTATATATATAAAAATGAAATGGTCCATGTATGTAATGTCATCACGTGAGAACGGCTGGAGCGATTTGGCTGATAGTTTTTTTATTCAATTCGAAAGTTTCAGGAGATGGTTTGTAAAGAAAAAAAAAACTAAAAATTTCAGGGTAAAACTCGGAAATTCTTTTTTTTGTGAGTCCAGTCAACTGTAATAAAAGAGCTCCCTAAAGTATGCAGTACAAATTTAGATATTTTATTTGCAAATATATAAGAACAGGCTGATGTGCGTGGGTTTTAGAAACTTGAAGAACTAACATTAGTAAATGCTACCGGGCGAAGCCGGGGCGATCAACTAGTAATATATAAATGTAGATTATAAAATTGCTTACCGGTAAAAGTTATATCGATCAAAAAAAAAAGTTATATAGTCCCGGCGTTTCGCTGAGTCAGGTCTAGGAATCGAGATATCCCGATTTGAAGTTAGTAAGTATTGTATAGGGAAAATAGTATTTTTTTTTTTAGATTTTGTCATGCATTTTGACCATCTAAATGTCCGAATATCGCAAAGTAATGATCAGCAATGTTGTTAAGCTCAATGCCGGCTACAACATAGTCCATAAAGGAAGTGGTATTTTTGGTTTTTCTTGAGTAGGACCCAATAAAATCATTTTTTCATAATTTTTTTCAAAAAGCAAAGACCTAAGCCTCCTTCAAAAAAAATAATTAAAAAAGGGCCCATAAAAAAAATCCAAAAATTTTTGATTTTGGAAAAAAAATATTTTATTTCTTTTTTAAATTTTTCGAAAGATTGAAGAAATAGAGAGCTAAACTATTTGGGACACATTTTACTAAGAACAATGGATAATAAGTTATATGGATGAGAAAAAACCCTTGGTTGTCAAAAGAGATCTTGACTGATCTTGTAGGGAAATTGTGTCTAAATTACTATCCAATAGGACTAACCTTGGTGCTAATTTCATCCCGATCGGAAGATATCGGTTTCAAAGGTTTGTTCAATTGACATGAAATTACCTATACATAAAAATGGATGTATGTATATCAGTTTATTTATTTATTTGTCTGTGACTTATAGGAGCCTAAACCATTGGACCGATCCTTTAAAAATTTTTATTGTATATTCCTCTATATCTGGAAGGAACAATAGGATGCTTTTTATTTTGAAATTGCATGTGGGCGTGGCACTTCCCATACAAATTATATTTGGTAGTATGACTTAAAAATGGGGGATTTAAACAAATCTGGAGAACTGTAGTTCTGGAAGTCTTAAACAATTCACTGCATTAAGTTTAACCAAAACGGAACAGGGGGTGAGTCAACTTCCATGCAAAGTAAACATTTTTTTGAAATTGACCCGGTAAAATTGAATAACATAAAATATGAATTACACGGGGTAACAAAATCCAAAAAAATTTAGAGTCTTCTTAAACCACTACACAATTTTAATGTATTGTGGTTCCAGTAGTACAAATATGGTCCAAATTTTAAATTTTATGGAAAGGTTTTTTTTAAAAAAAATTTTATAAAATTATTAATTTTTTAGACGTTTCTCCACATAATTAATGATTACTCAAAAACGATTGCCCCGATTTTATTAAAGTAAACTTAGAAAAATTTTAATTTACATAGCCTTTAATCCGTTTATATATTGCGTTTTAAACGACTCAGTAGTTTCGGAGTTATAATAACAAATTGAAGGAAAATATATATTTTTTACGTGAAAATAGCAAATTTTTTTGTTTTAAAAAAATCATGAAAAATCGAAAACTGTGAATTTTTCACCAATTTTTTTTTTATATACATAAAATTGAGCAGTATATTGAGGTGTTCTTCTTTCGATTGATAGTAGTTTGAAAACATTTTTCCCATGCTATGTACAAAATCATATCGCTGGCTTAACATGCAAAGGCTCTAAGTCTACTTTTTTAGAAATTGAGATTTTAATGCGGTAATGTACAATAAGTAAAAATACATTGATTACAAAGAAAAAAATTGGAGTTATCTCGCTTTATGTTGTTGTTTTGTAGTGATGAGCAAAAGCGCTTAGTCAAATTTATCACAAGAAAAAGATCTAAGTCCAGTACAGTTTAACCATTTCTGTCACATTGTTCAATGACATGTATTAAAACTAGTAAGAAAAAATGGTCTGTAAAGCCCAACCATTTAATACCCTACACTAAGTAAATGAGCAAAATTATTTTTCTTTTAAAATTTAAAAAAAGTTATTTTCGGAAGAGGGTCTTATTTGGGAGCTATGACTAATTATATTTGCATTGAATTTTATGTGTATACCAACATTTTTAAGAGATTTATGCTCGTTAAAGTGATTTTGGGAAGCGGGCCCTATATGTGAGCTATCTATGACTAATTATAAACCGATCGGCATGGAATTAGGTGATATGATTTCCATAGTATAAGGTATTTCGGGAGGACATTTGTATGGGAGCTAGGGGAAATAATAGACTGTGAAATATCTTATTTAAGGTGGGTGTTAGACTATTATTTTTGGGCGTTACAAACATCCACAGTGACGAATCTTATATAACCTTCAGCAAATTGTACTTTAAAATACAAATTTTAAATATTTTTGGGTATACAAAATTAAAAAAAAAACATTTCAAAATTTTTTTTAAAATTATTAGTGAAAAACAAGTAGGGGAGCTACATTTGGCTGTGCCGAATCTTATATACACTTTTTAATACATTTTTTTTCCAATTTCTTTTTTAAATTTTTTAAAATTTTTTTAAAATGACAAAAAAAATCGGGTTAAAATATATTTTTCCTGATTTTGACCCATTGTAGGTCCAACTTACTATAGCCATACATACATCGTTGCAATGGACTTTGAAATTTCTATCATTAGATACCCATATTGTCTATATTAATGACTTAGTAATCCAGATATAAAAACTAGTAAATAATGTAAAAAATGAAAGACAAGTTCTAAGAAAAAGACCTAAGTCCATAAAAAAAATACAAACTAAGCAATAGAAAAAGCTCTAAGTCCAAAAAACCTTTTATCTCGGCAAATACTTATTTTATCATTTTGCTTTTATGCGCATAGAAAACAAAGAAAAATGCAAAAAAAATTGCGTTTACAGAATTCAAAAATATTTACGCAAAAAAAAAGTTTGAATGTTTTTTGTCTCTCCTGTAAAATTTTAAAGTATGGACTTAGAGCCTTTGCATGTTAAGTCAGCGATATATATGTGGGGCATTTCATGTCAAGTGAACCAACTTTTGAAATCGATGTCTTCCGATCGGGAGGAAATTTGCACCATGGTTAGCTCTATTGGATAGTAACTCAGACACAATTTTTCAACAACATCGGTCGAGAACTCTCTGAGTTATAGGGGGTAAAATTTTGACAATTTGGTCAAACAGGGTTTTTTTCTTATCCATGTAACTTATTACCTATTGTTCTTAGCAAAATGTGTCCCAAATAGTATAGATAGCTATTTCTTCGATCTTTCGAAAAAAAATATTTAAAAAAAAAAATAAAAAATTTTTAATATTTTTTTTCCGAAATCAAAAACTTTTTTGACTTTTTTTTAAAATACGTCATTTTTTTTTTTTTTTTTTTTTTTCTTAAAATAAAGTTTAGATATTTTCCTTGAACACCTACTTGGTCGCTTAGTGGGATGCGAGTGGGATATCTATCAAAATAAATATTTTGTAACTCAAAACATAAAATTTTTGATTTTTTTTGCAAAATCAAAAACTTTGTTGACTTTTTTTTTCAAAATGGACCCTTTTTTAATCTTTTTTTTTAGGTCAAACAAAAGCTTAGATATTATCCTTGAAGACCCTTTTGGTCGCTTAGTGGGATGCGAGTGGGATATCTATCAAAATAAATATTTTTTAACTCAAGACTTACAATTTTTTGCAAATACGATTTTTTTTCCAAATGGGCCCTTTTTTTAAAATTTTGTTTGTAGTCAAAAGAAAGCTTAGGTCCATTCCTTTAAGATATTTTTAGTCCCTTAGTGGGATGCGAGTGGGATATCTATCAAAATAAATATTTTGTAACGCAAGACATACAATTTTTTAATTTTTTTTTGCAAAATCAAAATTTGTTTCCAATATGGGCCCTTTTTTAATTTTTTTTTTTGCTCAAAAGAAAGTCTAGGTCCATTCCTTTAAGATATTTTTAGTCCCTTAGTGGGATGCGAGTGGGATATCTATCAAAATAAATATTTTGTAACAATTTTTTAATTTTTTTTGGCAAAATCGAAATTTTTTTCCAATATGGGACTTTTTTTTAAAAATTTTTTTTTGCTCAAAAGAAAGCTTAGGTCTTTTCCTTTAAGACCTATTTTGTCACTTAGGAAGATGTGAGTAGGATATCTATTAAAATAAAAATGTTGTAACTCAAGACATTCAATTATTGACTTTTTTTTTGCAAATTCGAATTTTTTTTCAAAATGGGCCCTTTTTAAAAATTTTTTTTTTAGTCAAAAGAAAGCTTAGGTCCATTCCTTTAAGATATTTTAGGTCCCTTAGTGGGATACGAGTGGGATATCTATCAAAATAAATATTTTGTAACTCAAGATATACAATTTTTGATTTTTTGGCAAAATCAAAAACTTTTTTGACTTTTTTTTAAAATGGGCCCTTTTTGTAATTTTTTTTTTTGCTATAAAGAAAGCTTAGGCCTATTCCTTTAAGATGGTTTTGATCGCTTAGTGGGATGCGAGTGGGATATATATCAAAATAAATGTTTTGTAACTCAAGACATACAATTTTTGTGTTAAAACATTTATTTTGATAGATATCCCACTCGCATCCCACTAAGGGACTAAAAATATCTTAAAGGAATGGACCTAAGTTTTCTTTTGACTACAAAAAAAATTTTAAAAAAAGGGCCCATTTGGAAAAAAAATCGTATTTGCAAAAAAAAAGTCAAAAATTGTAAGTCTTGAGTTAAAAAATATTTATTTTGATAGATATCCCACTCGCATCCCACTAAGCGACCAAAAGGGTCTTCAAGGATAATATCTAAGCTTTTGTTTGACCTAAAAAAAAGATTAAAAAAGGGTCCATTTTGAAAAAAAAAAGTCAACAAAGTTTTTGATTTTGCAAAAAAAGTCAAAAATTTTATGTTTTGAGTTACAAAATATTTATTTTGATAGATATCCCACTCGCATCCCACTAAGCGACCAAGTAGGTGTTCAAGGAAAATATCTAAACTTTATTTTAAGAAAAAAAAAAAAAAAAATGACGTATTTTAAAAAAAAGTCAAAAAAGTTTTTGATTTCGGAAAAAAAATATTAAAAATTTTTTATTTTTTTTTTAAATATTTTTTTTCGAAAGATCGAAGAAATAGCTATCTATACTATTTGGGACACATTTTGCTAAGAACAATAGGTAATAAGTTACATGGATAAGAAAAAACCCCTGTTTGACCAAATTGTCAAAATTTTACCCCCTATAACTCAGAGAGTTCTCGACCGATGTTGTTGAAAAATTGTGTCTGAGTTACTATCCAATAGAGCTAACCTTGGTGCAAATTTCATCCCGATCGGAAGACATCGATTTCAAAAGTTGGTTCACTTGACATGAAATGCCCCATGTATATATATTGCGTTTCAAGCGGCTCAGTAGTTTCCAAGTTATAATAACAAATTGAAGGAAAAAATATATTTTTACGTGAAAATAGCAAATTTTATTGTTTTAAAAAAAATCATGAAAAATCGAAAACGGCAGATATGGTTTAGATTTATTGCTTTATAGCAAAACCACATGTAATAGGAATAAAATAAGATATCGTCCATAAATATCGATTGATTCCTTACGACTTTATTCACAATTAAGTGAATTTGCTCAGTAGTTTCGGAGTTAAAAAAAAATTGAAGCGAAAAATATATTTTTACTTAAAAATAGCAAATTTTTTTGTTTTTAAAAAATCATGAAAAATCGAAAACGCCAGAAATTGTTAAGATTTATTGCTTTATCGCAAAGCCACATGTAATAGGAACAAAATGAGATATCTATCATAAAAATCTATTCGAATTTATTCACAATTAAGTGAATTCGCTAATTTTTATGTAAATCTCAACATTTTCATGTTTATTTTATTAACATTGGACAAACTTTTTTTGAGTAATCATTAAATATGATAATTTTACTTAAACATTTTTTAAAACAAAATCTATCCATAGAATTGAAAAATTTTACCATTTTCGTACTTAGGTAGCCATGGTGCATCAAATCCATATAGTGGTTAGTCAAGCCTTTTTTGCTATTGGCCTGTGTTATAGATAAATTTTATTTTTATATGAAACTAGCTGACCCGACAGACGTTGTCCTGTCCTAGTTAAGGGTAAAAATAGTTAAAAAGAAAAAAAAACTTATTATTGACTGATCATTTTTATTCATATAGGACATAGAATAAAATATACATATAAGCGCAACTGAGAGACAAAGAACATAAATTTGTTGTCAAAAACCTAAGTCTTGCTCCTTTTCTTGATTAAACACTTATTGGCCAAGTTATTAGAGAATTAAGATATTTTGAGTTTTTATGTAAAAAATCGATTTTTTGTCAGAGTGATCACTGATCGAGCTCTTTTTCTTGATTAAACGCTTATTGGCCAAGTTATTATCGATTTAAGCTATTGTGAGTTTTTATATAAAAAATAGATTTTTGATCAGAAATATGAGTGATCACTGTTTTTATATTAAAAATTGAATTTTGGTCACAAATATGAGTGATCATAGATCGTGCACTTTTCCTTGATTAAACGTTTATTGGCCAAGTTATTAGCGAAATAAGATATTCGGAGTTTTGAGGAAATATGAGTGATCACAGATCGAGATCCCTTTCTTGATTAAACGCTTATGGCCAAGTTATTAGAGAATTTAGATATTTTGAGTTTTTATATAAAAAATCGATTTTTGTTAAGAAATATGAGTGATCACAGATCGAGCTCTTTTTCTTGATTAAACGCTTATTGGCCAAGTTATTAGCGAATTTAGATATTTTGAGTTTTTATATAAAAAATTGAATTTTGGTCAGAAATGTGAGTGATCACAGATCGAGCTCTTTTTATTGATTAAACACTTATTGGCCAAGTTATTAGCGAATTTAGATATTTTTAATTTTTATATAAAAAATTGATTTTTGGTCAGAAATATGAGTGATTACAGATCGAGCTCGTTTTCTTGATTAAACGCTTATGGCCAAGTTATTAGAGAATTTAGATATTTTGAGTTTTTATATAAAAAATCGATTTTTGTTAAGAAATATGAGTGATCACAGATCGAGCTCTTTTTCTTGATTAAACGCTTATTGGCCAAGTTATTAGCGAATTTAGATATTTTGAGTTTTTATATAAAAAATCGAATTTTGGTCAGAAATATGAGTGATCACAGATCGAGATCCCTTTCTTGATTACACGATTATTGGCCTAGTTATTAGAGAATTTAGATATTTTGAGTTTTTATATAAAAAATCGAATTTTGGTCAGAAATATGAGTGATCACAGATCGAGCTCATTTTCTTGATTAAACGCTTATTGGCCAGGTTATTATCGATTTAAGCTATTGTGAGTTTTTATATAAAAAATCGAATTTTTCTCTGAAATATAATTGTTCACAGACGGATGTATTTTGTAGATGTACTTAATAAGTGGGCGTATTAGTGGACGGGGACAATTTTTATTTATGTAAAAACTTTTGCGGACTATGTATTGCGAACATTTAAAAAAAAATTAGTTAAATCGGTCCAGGCGTCCTGCGATTTTAGATATATCGAAAAAAAATTGGCGTGGTCAATTCTTCTTTCAGTAAAAACTTAAATTGGATTACTATGATCATTTAAACAAAAAATTAGCCAAATCGATGTAGCCGTTTTCCGATGTTAGAAAAATCGAAAAAAGTGGGCGTAAAAGTGGATGTGGTCAATTTTTCATTCCGTAAAAACCTAAGTTGGGCTAAGACCAACATTCTAAAATGAAAATTGTCTAAATCGGTCCGGCCGTTCTCTACTGATGCAATTACCAACGAACGAAATTTGATTTTTATTTATATAGAAGATATGAGAATATGTTTTTTGTAAAAAGAATAAAATGTTTGAATTTAGTGCAAAAATTATTTTTTTTCTAAATATGATAAACAAAACAGAAATGTACATTTTTGGGCATCTTTTTTATTTATTTTTTTATTTACATATTAATTGAATATTTAAAAAAGTTTCCATTATATTGTTAACCACTGTATATGTATAAGTACAGTAATATTCACAAATTAGTGTATTTCTATTAAAAAATAATTACCTTGATCTGGGTTTTAGTTTAGCATCACTACTAGAGGCTGGATCGACAGCATCAACTAGGCTGGATTTCTTATCACTTGAAATGGATGGACTGGCATTACGGTTTTTATCTGGAATTAAAAAAAAAACTCTTTTATTAAGGAATTGCTTATGAAAAATAGTTTATATATAAATTGTTTTTAAATGTAAAGTTCAAGTTTTAATAAGTATTTTCTGAGCGCTTTAAATAAAAGTTAAACTTAACACTTTGAATCTTTTATGTAAATATGAGTAAAAGGTTAACTACATAAAAAATAAAAAAAAATATACACAATCAGGCTGCCACAACGCAAACACACGTCAACAAGCACAGTCATGTAAAAATATCTATATATGCAAACTCTTGCACCCATAATTAAGTGTCTCTACATAAGAGCAGCAGCATCAGCATTTTGTCTGAACAAATGTTGACTGTTTGCAATTTTTACTCTTATTCTACATCGTGTACACATATGGTTATTATATGTTTGAATTTAAACTTTCAACTATAACTTGCTACAAAGGGGAACACAAAAAAAAAATATAGTTGTCATAGCCACCTAGTAGGGTGGCCCTTATGTATTGTTCTCCATCATCTAAAAAACCAATGCTGAAAATTTAAGCAAAATCGGATAACATTTGAAGGTTGCACATTTATTTGAAGTTTTGGGTCAAAGTGGAAATATTTTCAAAAAAATTAAAATTTGGAAAAAAATTTTATTAAAAATAGTTTTTTATTTTATTTACCATTACATGCTAAAATATCAAATATAAAAATTGAGACCAAGAAAAAAATTCACAAAATTTCATGCATAACCCAAATGCCAAATTTAATATTTTCAAAATTTTTTTAAACGAAATTTCCAAAAAATTTAAAAAATTATTTTCGATTCTAATAAACGCTAACTGAGGATTAATAACACAAATTTTAAAACTTGTATCTATTATATCGAGCCCTTAGCGCCAAATTATCGTAAGCGACAAAACACAAATTTTACAGGAGAAGGTTTTTTCGATTATTTTGAAATTTATACATAAAATTAAAAATGTTATGATGCGATATAATATAATTTCGTTCAAGCTATTTGTCTATTTTTCAAAAATATTTATAAATTTGACAATTAAAAATTCATTGAAAAATATGACAAAAAATGTTTTTTATTGAATTTTTGCATAGATACAAATTTTTCGAATTGAAATAAAATTGTTATTTATAAATAGTTTTTAATGAAATTTCACAGTTATGTAAAATTTTCTATTTAAAATGGAAAAATAAAAACAAATTTTGAAATTTATTATCAGCAATCCCGCAATTCCCAAAAAATTGTTGAAAAATCCCAAAAATGGAAATTTTTTGTTTTTTGGCTATAATATCCATACCAAAGTCGGAGTTATCGAAAGCCTTTATAAAATAATTAAAAGCATATTGGGCCATCTAAAATCGGTTACTATATTTTGATATCGAATATGCGATTTGAGAATTTTTGCCCTAAATTTAAATTTTACATAAAAAATAGGTGTTTTTTTAATGGACCTGGTGCCCTCGGTAAAAACAATTTTTAATTTTTTTTTCAATTCAAATATTTTATGTGAACTTAGCTTTCAGAAAGTATAAATTGCTTATACATCCTTTTAGACATTTTTTGCAATAATTTAATAAGAAAAAAGTTCTTTTTTCCCAAGAAATTAACGAAAAATCAGCTTTTCAAAATTTTTTAAATTCAAATGCATATAACTTTGGTCTTAGTCATTATTTTTAAACAGTTCTTTTTCTATTTGACACAAACATATGTCGTTATTCTAATAAAGGAAAACTGGAGAAAATCGGAAAATATTTGGATACGCGTGTTATCAAAAAACTGGTGTAGGTTGGGTAAAAATATTGAAAATTTAATTTTCAAATGCGAATATCTCTTAAGCTATAAGAGATAATTGACAGCTACGACTAGGTCTTTTCATATATTTATTTTTCGGAACACAAACGAAGAAATAGGATCGTTTTAAAAATGTAACATACCCAAGGTGTCCTACTTTGAGGAGACTTGGTCGCGCCCCTGGTGGGCCCATGGGGTCCACATTCAGAACTTAAACTCGACAGTACTTCTTTCTTGCGCATGTGAAATTTCATTCAAACCAATCCAACCATTTAGAAGTTACAGATTTATTTCCCTCTTTTTTTTCTATACCACTATGTGTCGCTTACGATAAAATTCGTTTACTGTAAAATGTAAACATTGACTTACGATACAATCTTACCCCCTATAATTTTGAAGTTATTAACAATTTTGATATTCTGTGAACGCTAAAACATAAGTCAGTCCATAAAATTTTAATTTCTGCAATAAAAAAATAATTTTGAAAATGTCGCTTACGATAATTTGGCGCTAAGCGCACGATATATTAGCGTGGGCGCCAATCCGAATTTGGCGGATTTTAAAGAAATTTATTTTTTGGTTACAAATTCGTTATCACAATTCGTAGCCTATTTTCGAATATTTTATTTTAGATTCCTTAAGAATGCTTATTTCAGTGTTTGTAATTTTAATTTTTTAGGACCTTGTTAACTTTTTTATATTTTGTCAAAACTGTCCAATAACTGTTTTTTATCCGATGAAGAGAATCAAAAAACGAAAATGTGTAAAATAAGGTCTATCCTAATATGCCGATCTATGGATAAAAATGTGTCATTCCAGTTAAAAAGTTTTATTAATTGTATGCATTTCTAGTTGACTTTTGTTTGTCTAACCAAGTTACATCCTGTAGTTCTGGTGTAATATAATACAACGAGTTGTTAACAATACGGCTTAGTTTTGTTATTTAACTTATCATTTCGAGATTTTTAATATATTTTGTAGCACAAATATGGAAATATGTACATTGACATTGTCATTTAGTTTGTAACTTATATATGAAGGGCTTGTTGTCCTTAAAATTTTCACAAAACGATTAAAATTGTTTCAGATTTGTTTCTTTACATGTGCTGGATGAACAGCTTTCTATTAAGAGTCGTACTAAGCCAACCCGCAGTCCAAATAAAGTAAAAATTGTTAAATGCTTCCTACACGTAACAATTTCAACATTTTTACAAGGTTTTTTTAACAATATTATAGTCACAGTAAATATTTACATGATTGTGTTAAGCATAATATGGTTAATTTACGATTCACATGATTGTATCAATCACATATATATTGTTACAGTAAACAATTATATGTTTGTGACAACCAATTTAGTATTGTGTGAAACCCTAATTAATATTTCCTAGAATACGAACAAGTTCTGACTAATACAGAGATTATACGGTTATCATTCGAATACAAATTGATCGAATAATCGAAGAAAAAAATATTTTTCATTTAGAATAGAAATCATTTAGTCAATAATTGTCACGACTGTAAACGCGGCCACTATTTATATACAGTGCCATCTTCCTTCGAGTAGCTTCATGAATGTTAACGGATAAAACTAGAATATTCGAATTAAAAGCTTTTATCAGCTTCAATGTTATTGTTATCAGCTTAAACATTTAGTGTTAGCATACTTAAAAACAATTTTAATAACTGCGTGTAGGGTTTTTAATTTTCCGACCTTTTTTGATTCCCGGGAATCGGGAAATTTTTTTCTACATTCACGGGTACCCGGCTATTTCCGAAATATATAATGATATTGTAAATTAGGAATATTATAGCCAAATTTCATATAAAAACTTAGTGTTATAATTATTAAATATCAGAGCTTCGAATTAATTAATAAAATTCGTGCTTAATTCACTAAAATCTTAATCCGTAATTAAAGAATGTCAGCCTTTCATTCCATAAATACATTCCTAATATTTAATTTTTTAGATACATTCCAAAGTCTTTGTTTAAACTGAATTAATTTTAAAGTTAATTAATAATAGAATTTGTTCAAACTTTTAATGATTAAATTTTTGTTAAATCAAATCATTTACAAAATTAATTGAAAAATTTTCTTAAGCCTTTTTGTACTAGATTTGAATTGAAGAAAAATTTAATCATTTAATAAATTTTTGAAGCTATTTTGTTATGGATTTGAAGAAGATATTTAAAGAAATTAGAATGATTCAATAAGAAATTAATTCTATAAATAATAAATTCACTTTTTAAATTTCATAGGAAAAACCCCAAATAAATAATAATTAAGCGGTCTATTATTGCCGAGATATAAGCAAAAAATTGTAAAAAACTTTTCACTGGTTTTTGGTGAAAAAAATAGAGTTCTAACTTGTTTTCTATGTATTTTCGTCAGTTTATAATTCCCTGGATTTCCGACTAAAAATCCCGGGATTCGGGTAGTGAAAATTTGGCAAAATTCCCGGGAAATTTGTACCGGGAATTCCCGGGATAAAAACCCTAACTGCGTGCTATCAGCATTGTTTGTAACAACATATTTCAATCGAGGATATTTTAAAAATTAATCAATCCCTCGAATAATAAACGAATTATTAACTTATATTCGATTAAAATAAAACTCATGTAACTGACAGCCCTAATGTATTACCATGACATCTTCATTAACTACATTTAATTTGAACTGTTTACAAATTCTAATATTCAGCCAAGCACATAAATAGTTTCGAACAAACTTCAATTTCTACATATAAACAAGATTATACAGAATATGTATAAACCAAGTGCAGCAATCTTTAATACAATCAAACAACATCAAAACGTATACACATCAACTTGTAAAATATTCTAATTAATAGTAAGTATTTGTATTTGTACAGATAATACTTTCATTTCAAAAGCATCTATCTTCCTCCTTAAACGAATTTACAACATGCAATAATAAAATTCCGCAATTGCTGCTGTTTCTGCAGAATTTGTGGAAACATTTATTATAATTACTTTTGAAGAAAAAATACGAACGAGTTAAACTTTTTAGTAAAAGATTTTCGCAAAAATTCTCAATTGTAAGCAAAAAAAAATAATTAAAAATTGCGTTAGTTTTAACTTATAATTATGCGCTAATTAGAATTATAATTTAATTTGACATAATTGAAAATAATTATAAGCTAAATAAATACATGTTCTTTTCATTAATGAATCCTAGCAGAAACTTGCTAAAAAGTATTGTTGTGGAATTATAACAAAAGGTTTATTTTTTTCTTGTTTTAACCTAAAAAAAAAATAGCTGAATTATTAAAATGGTCTCAACAACTTAAACTGCCTGCTGCTTTCCATTCATAGTTTTCTTGTATTTCTTTTCTTTATATTTTATTTTACGGTTGACATTTACGTTGTTTTTAAATGATTGTGTACTTGTAAATAATACTGGTCTACAAGGTTTTTCTTTAAGGTGTGAAACTTCGGGAAACATATTGAAAACAAGTAAGAGAGCTATATTCGGCTGTGCCGAATCTTATATGCCCTTCACCAAATTATACTTAAAAATATTTTTATTTAAACAAAATCAAAATTTTTTTTTCCAAATTGTTTTTTTAATTTTTTTTTAAAAAAAGTTTTTTCAAATTTTTTTTTTTAAATTTCTTTAATTAATTTTTTTTAGAAAAAGTTATGACAAAAAAAATAATTTTGATGAAAAAAAAATCGGGTTAAAAAATACTTTTTCCGATTTTGGCCCATTGTATGTCCAACTTATTATGGTCTTATATACGTCGTTGCAAAGGTCTTTGAAATATCTATCATTAGATATCCATATTGTCTATATTAATGACTTAGTAATCCAGATATAGGTCAAAAATAGGTCAAAAATCGAGGTTGTCCTAGTTTTTTCCTTATATCTCAGCCATTTGTGGACCCATTTTCTCGATTTTAAATAGCGACCGACCCGGAAGAATTTCGGAGATATTGATGTATGAATCGTGTATGTAAGTTATTTGGGGGCTTCGGAAAGTTGATTTCAACACACAGACGGACAGACGGACATGGCTATATCGATTCCGCTATCTATAACGATCCAGAATATATATACTTTATGGGGTCGCAAATGAAAAATGTGGAAATTACAAACGGAATGACAAACTTATATATACCCTTGCCACTCATGGTGAAGGGTATAAAAATCCAGGATGTAAAATTTTTGAATTTTTAATTTTTCTTAAAATTGCAAGAAAAATTAAAAATTAACAATGTTATTTCTGTTTTTATAAATACTTTTCATTTGTATTGTCTATATAACCATATGCTGGTCCCAAAAACCCGGATAATTCCATTCAAATCCAGCACAGTGGAGTCGATCGAAAAAAAGTGGTAATAAATCTGTATATTCTAAAGTACTGGACCGATTGCAAAATGATGTAAAAACAAATCGTTCAGGAGGACATAAGCTTTCAGAAAATGAAATTTGAGGCCCACTAAGTGGAATACAAGGTGAGATATAGTGTGCAAAAGTTGATCAGCTTTAGTTTGCACAAATTTGTTAAGCTCGTAACTTGAACAAATACGCACAGATTTTAAATGAATTTTCGTATAATTACAAAAGTCACTAAGTTATCTGTTGTACTTTAAAAGATATTTATTTTTAAATTTTCGATTTTTACCTTGACTTTTTTTGTTTTTAAAAACGCTATTTTATATCTAATAAACTCCAAGTTTAATATTCTTAAAGCCTATGTCCTTATTTACGATTCGTTATACATAGACTTGTCAAACCGGTTTATTTCCAATTTTCCGGTTTTTTTTAACCGGTTTTTACAAAAGGACGGCTTTCGAGTTATTCGACAAACCGGTTTTTTGCCTCGAATTATTCGACAAAATCTAATATTTTTTAAAATTTATTTTAAGATTTTATGCGATTACTTTTAATAATTATCTATTCCCCTTTTTAATTTTAAACAAATTTTAATACAAAAATACAAAAAAATTAACAAACCAATGATAGCAAACTTTACACAGAAAAAATTATATTTCAATTCAAACATTTATCCCATATTGAACTGGTTTCAATTATTTCATAATTAAATCAAGTATTCATTTGCTCAAAAACAAAATTTCTTGATATTTTCTATTGAATTTTGAGTTTTGAATTTGATTATTTTGACAATTGAATATACAATTTTCGTTATTGGTTGAATTTCAAATACAAAAATTATTGAATAGATAATTTTCGTAATTGACACAAAAAATAACAAAAATGTGTTTTCAATTACGAAAATTATCTATTGAATAATTTTTGTATTTGAAATTCAACCAATAACGAAAATTGTGTATTCAATTGTCAAAATAATCAAATTCAATAGAAAATATCAAGAAATTTTGTTTTTGAGCAAATGAATACTTGATTTAATTATGAAATAATTGAAACCAGTTCAATATGTGACAAATATTATATAATTTTAGTTAAAACACATATTAAAGAGAATCGTTAAAATACAGTTTTAGTATTTATATTTCCTAGAATGCAACCTAGTGCTGACTAATGCATGGATCACCCTGACATTTGCATTAATTACCTTTAACTTTAACTGTTTTAAAATTTTAACATTCAGCCAAGCGCATAAATAGTTTTACTGAGATGATTATAGACATCACAAACATTTTTTTTAAAATAAACTTCAATTTCTATATAAAATTGTTTAGAATATGAATAAATGAAGTAAAATTTTAAATACTTGTAAAAAATTCTAATTAATAGTTTTTGTATAGATAAAGCTTTCATTTCAATCGAACATCGATAAAAAACGTCTTCTGGAAAAATTTTATTTCATTTAAAAGTTTGAAAAAATATTATTAAAATCCTTTAATAAATTCTTATTTCAAGATTTAATGATTTAAACAAAATCAAAAAACTACTATTAACAAGGAAGAAAGTAGAGTCCGTCAAGTCCGTCAAGTCCGACCATATAACGTATAACGTACACCGAGTTTAAGAGCAAAAGCAGTTTTAACGTTTTATTTTCAGAATTATTTCAGAAATGACGACGACCAATTATGATCTAAATGGACCGGTTGCCTTTAAATTTGATTTAAAATATCATAAAACACACCTGCACACAATTTTGTGTCATTATTTGAAATTTGAAGAAATTTATTCGTTTTAAAATGTTTTTCGGATGCTATTATTCATTGCGGACCGATTTACGTAAGTTGGCCTTATATGACTAATTATGGAACGATACAATTAAGTGGTATAATTTGGATACCAACACCTTTAATTTTCGTTAGTGGACTTTATATGGGAGCTATGACTAATAACACTAGTTTACAAATCAAAGATTTTTGTTTGCTCATGGAATGAAACTTATATTTTTGAGGAGAGCTAGTGACGCTAGTTAATTGATAATTTTTTGTTTCCCACCTATACGTCAAAATTTTGAGATATATGGGTTTTTATTTTTCACCTGCCCTGAGTACTACTAATGGATACTGTAGTGTACCGAATTTGTAGTAATTAAGTATTTACATCGTTTTTAGGTACTCAACACTCTGGTGAAGCTACTAGATACTTTCAGAGTTGTATTCTTTTTGACAAATTCCAAAAAAATTAACTGGACAAAAATAAATACTGTTTAAAAGTACGTCTTTGCTGTAGATAAACGTTAATAAATCGCTATTAAATACAAAACTCTAAAGTAAAAACTACTTTAAAATGACTTCTAGAAAGTGTAAAATAAACGCAAATCATTTTTGTTTTATTTGCGGAAAAATTATTCAGTCAAATCGAGGTTTTCCTTTAACACAAACACTGCAAAATGCTTATTTACATTAACAAATTTGGTAAAAGCTTTAGATAAGACAAAACCAGCATTTCAATATTTATGCAGCGTGTTCCCGAGTCTTTCTGAGGCTAAACTAAAAGATAGGATATTTGTGGGTCCTCAAATAAGAAAAATTTTGGTTGATACCAAATTTGAGTGTCTATTAACCGACGTTGAAAACGCAGCATGGAATTCTTTTAAACTTGTTGTTCAAGAATTTTTGAGGAATAAGAAAAGTCAAAATTACGGAGATATTGTTGCGAATTTATTACATAATTTTGAATGATGGGTGTAAATGTATCCCTCAAAATTCACTTTTTACATTCTCATGTGGATTTTTTCCCGGAAAACCTCGGACACATGAGTGACGAACATGGAGAGCGTTTTCATCAAGATTTGAAGTTTTTCGAGAGGAATTATCAAGGTTTATGGGATCAGAATATGATAGGAGACTACTGTTGGAGTGTAGTGAGGGAGACAAATGAAAATAATTATAAAAAGAGGACTAAACACTTTTAATTTTTTTGTCCTAATTTAATGTACATTTTTAAATGTTTCACTTTTAATAAATATCTCAAAATTTTGACGTCCAGGATTTTTTTAAAATATTTTTTCCGAAGACCTAAATACTCAAATCCCATATGTTTCAATTCATGAGCAAAAACCTTGTAAACTACTGTAATCTATCGATCATCTTAAAATTATGTGTCAGAATTTGTTTAAAAAGTTAGTGTAGAATTTTTATATCCTACACCACCATAGTGGGAGGGTATAATGCGTTTGTGCAGATGCTTGTAACGCACAAAAATATTAGTGTAACACCCACCTTAAAGTATCAGTGATTATAGAATCACTTTCTGAGTCGACTAAACGATGTCCGTCCGTCCGTCTCGCTGGTTGGTTGGATGGCTGTCCATGTAAACTTTGTGCGCAAAGTATAGGTCGCAATTTTGAAGATATTTCTTTTAAAGTTGGTACATATAATTTTTTTGGCCCAATGACTAAGCCTATTGAAATTCGCTGAAATTGGTCTATTATTTCACCTAGCCGCCATACAATGTCCTCCCGAAATTGGACTTTATCGATCATAAGGAGTGAGATCGAAAAATTCTTAACATACATATATGTTTATAAAAAAGAAACCACTAAACTTACAGCTTTAATTTTTTTTTTATTTGATTGAAATTATTATTACAATTTACAAAAAAAATTATTTTTATAGTTTTAATCACTAGTGATGAAATTTTGAACCTTTTTCGGAAACCCTTCCATTAACGTTTTTATAGTGCTTTCTGTCACTTTGCTCGAACATGTAGTCCATCTCCGTTTAAAATCTACCACACTTTTGGACACCTTTTTTGTACTCTTCAATTCTCTTTTAACAAGAGCCCAATATCTCTCCACTGGCCTTAGCTCCGGGCAGTTTGGAGGATTTGCCTCTCTTGGTACAAATACCACATTATTGTTCTTGTACCACTCAAGGGCTTGTTTGCCATAGTGACAGGATGCCAAGTCAGGCCAAAAATAAGTGGACACATTATGAAGTCTTATGAATGGAAGCAGCCTTTTTTGTAAACATTCCTTGATGTAAATTTCGGTATTTATAGAGCCCGTTGTAACAAATGAGTGGCTTCTTTTGCCGCAACTGCATATTGCTTGCCATACCAAGAACTTTCTGGGAAATTTTGTCTGCTTTTGGGTCCTAAACTTTTCTTCAACATTCCCTCGAGCATCAGCAACATAAAATTTTTGACCTGGAAGTTGCGAAAAATCTGCCAGAACATACGTTTCGTCATCCATTATGCAGCAAGAATATTTTTTTATAAAACTTGACTTCAATTTTCGTGCTCTGTTTTTGGCCTCTAAATTTTTAGTAGCGTTCCTGTCAGGAACTTTTTGAGCCTTGTATGTTTTTAAACCTGCATTAGCTTTAACTTTTCGTACCAAATAGTCCGAGCACTGAGCTAACCGGGCTGCTTTCCTACCGGATGTGTTGGGAGCTCTTTTGAAAATGCGTTCTATTTTTTTGGCTTTAGAAACATCATGTGGACCATTCCTTCTACCTGAACCAGGTTTTCTATCAACTGACAAGTTCTCCCGGTACTGTTTAATAACATTGGAAACAGTTTGACGGCAGACCTTTGTATGCTTGGCCAACTTTTTGTAAGACCAAGTTGGGTTTTGTTGAAAATATTTAATAATTTCAGTACGCACTTTTTTCTGGTCACTCATTTTAATCAGATTAACAAAAAAATTAATATAATTGACATTACACATAATAACTGACATGTTTTTCAAAGGTAACTTGATCAAAAAAAAATTCAAATAATACTTGGGTTAAAAAATGTAATGAAAAACGTGTGTTAAGAATTTTTCGATCTCACTCCTTATATTTTTTACGTGAAAATAGCTATTTTTTTTGTTTTAAAAAAATCATGAAAAATCGAAAACGTTAGAAATTGTTTATATTTATTGTTTTTTCGCAAAGCCAGATGTAATAGGAACAAAATGAGATATCGGTCATTAAAATCGATGGATTCATTTCGAATTTATTCACAATTAAGTGAATTCGCTCATTTTCACAAAATTGTCAGTCCATCATTGTGGATATAAAACATTCTAGTTTTTTTCCATTAGATAATTCATGAAACTACTAGAAGATAGCCCGCCCTGTGTTTATAAATAGTAGCGGCGAGTGGCTGAGGATATAGTTTATCATAGAAGCTGCTAGAGTTTTATTTTAAAGCATAATTTGGTGAAGGGTATATAAGATTCGGCTCAGACGAATATAGCTCCCTTACTTTTTTGTCTGTGTTCTTTGGTGGAATTCTTGATATAAATTCTGTGGTATAGTTTCGTAAACAATTTTAGGGGCTGAATATTTTTTTAAATATCAACAATTAAAGTAGTTAACCCGCTTCTTTATTAGTGTAGAATTTGCGGTAAAGACATTATCGTAAATAAAAGCCAGCATTCTCTTATAAAGTTCTGTATATTAAAAAAAAAAAAACAATTGAAATCTGCTCATAAGCATAAGTATGTTTTATATTTTCTTAAATAAAACAACATTTTTACGGTTTTAATAAAGACTAACCAGGGCTAAATATTTCTTTTCTTTTTCACTTTATTTCATGCTATGTAGTTTATTATTATTATTATTTATTTATAATGAATGACTTTAAATGTTTATTCATTTAATTTTATTTTGTTGTTGTTGGTGCTTGAGTTTACAATTTCTTTTGATGAACAAAAAAAATAAAATAAAATAAAATAACATTGTACACAATAAATACATTTATGCTCTAATAAATTTGTTTCATATTAAGCGGAAAATTCGTATATAATACAAACATTTTTATTCGCAAATACCTTTACAGCAGGAAAAACTTGAATCCATTAATCCAGTTCACCAAAAACGAAAAATCAACCAAAAGAAATAAAATATTGCTTAAAATTATAAAGTGGACATATTTTTATTTAAAAACGAAAAAAAGTAATAAAACTTAACGGAAAATAGGCCATTTTTATAATTATTTTCTTTTTCTTTTGATGTCTTCTTTTCATAATAGGCTTTTAAGAGTTTATAATTAATTAAATATTTTAAAGTGTTTTAAAATGAAGACACTGCATCCTACAGGCCCTTTTCAGTAACTCACTGTTACTATTTATATACAAAACGCCATCCTCTAGAAGTCTCATGAACAATCTAACGAAAAAAACTCGAATGTTCCATTTTCACAATGATTAACTAGAGATTTTAAAGCTGCTTTACAGTTAATGTTGTCATACTTACAAACATGGATGAATGTTGCAAGCAGCCCTTACAAACTGTTAAATTCAAATTGATATTGCAATTTTGTAATAATACACTCTTAAATTTTTGTATTTAAGAGGACGGGTCAATAAGTTCGTGACATTTTGAATTTCCCTTCTCTTAAATGAAAGGGCAATACTGATTCCGTCAATAGACATCTGTATGTTGACGCTCGTCAAAATTTGAACAAGCTGCGTCATTTAGTTTGTGATTGAGAGCCATTGATAGCAGACTACCGCGTGACTTGAGGAGAAAATGGGAAAAAAGTGAATTTAGCTATTTTTTTCGGATCAAAAATCACTCAAAACAGCTTGTTAAATACTATGGAAACTCTGCACAATCAATTTCAATGGTAAAAAGGTAAATTGCGATGTGACCACGGAAGATTCTGCACCCAAAACTATTGAAAAAAATTTACTATAAAGTTCGCCGCTCAGAGATTGTGCAAGCAATAGGCATCTCATATGGCTCAGTGTTTTCAATTTTAAATGATCACTTATATATGAGAAAGCTTTGCAATCGTCCACAATCGCAGTCGTGTGACAACTTTGCAGGAGTGTTTGGTGTTGTTCAATCGCAATATGGACGAGTTTTTGCGCCGTTTTGTAACCGTTGACGAAACGTGGATCTACCAAAACACACCAGAGACCAAATTGCAGTCAAAACAGTCAGTCGGATACTCGGGGTGAAGGCCAAGGTGGGTTTGTCAGAAAATAAAGTTATGGTGACAGTTTTTTGGGATACACGCATGATCTGAGTTCAAACCGGCGTAAGCCAGGTTGGTTTCTATCTTTAAAAAATTAAAATATTTCAGTACGAAAGGACCTAATATTTGATAACTACCTTCAAAAGGGTAAATCAAACAATGGCGACCTTTTAAATTTAATGAGGATTTGAAAATAAAAGAAATCCAAAAACTTCTAAATTTAAAAATGTAGAAAATTGTAAATATATAATTTCCGATGTTCTTAATGCATAATTTTAGTTTTTTTTTATTAATTTTGTAAAATATTTTTATATTTTTGTTTAGAATTTAACGTTAAATTTAAATTTTCTTTGAAAAATAATAATTTTACAAAATTTTTTAAAAAATACTAAAATTATAACCAAACTTCAAATTGAAAATAAGTAGTAGAGTTGTGTAAAGTTTTAAATTTATAATTTGTAATGTTCTAAATGAAAAAAATTTGATTTTAAATTAATTTTGTGAAAAATTTCAAAAAAGTAGTAGAATTTTGAAAAATGTGGTAAAATAAAAAAATATTTTTTTTATATTTTTGTTTAGAATTTATCGTTAAATTTACTTCGAAAAATTTTTTTTTTCAAAACTTTTTAAAAAAATACTAAAATTTTACAAAAATTTCTAAATTGAAAAAAGTAGTAGAGTTGTGCTAAATATTAAATTTATTATTAGTAATGTTCTAAATGAAAAACATTTGATTATAAATTAATTTTGTAAAAAATTTCAAAAAAGTAGTAGAATTTTGAAAAATGTAGTAAAAAAAAATATTTTTTTATATGTTTTTCTGTATGGAATCTATAATTAATTGTTAAATTTCTTCTTAAAATTTGAAAAATAATATAAATTTAAAAATTTTGATTTTTCAATAATTTCCTACAAAATTTCAAAAAAGTAGTAAAATTTTGAAAAAGAAGTGAATAAAAATTCTATTTCTTGTTTCCAAAGCTGAATAAAAACTCGGCCAAAAGACAATTTGTAGAAAATTGTAAATATATAATTTCCAATGTTCTTAAGGCAAAATTTTAGTTTTTTTTTTATTAATTTTGTAAAAAATTTAAAAAATAGTAGTACAATTGTGAAAACCTACTAAAATAAAATATTTTTATATTTTTGTTTACAATTTATCGTTAAATTTAAATTTACTTCCAAAAATTTTTTTTTTTTTAAAACTACTAAAATTTTACAAAACTTTCTAAATTGAAAAAAGAGTTGTGTAAAGTTTTAAATTTAAATATGTATTGATCTAAATGAAAAAATTAATTTTGTGAAAAATTTCAAAAAAGTAGTAGAATTTTGAAAAATTTTGTAAAATAAAAAATAATTTTTTTTTTATATTTCTGTATACTATCTATAATTAATTGTTAAATTTCTTTTTAATTGTTTTTTTTAATTTTTTAACATTTGCAAAATTTTTGATTGTTCAATAATTTCATATAAAATTAAAAAAAAGTAGTAGAATTTTGAAAAAGGTAGTAGAATAAATTATTCTATTTCTTGTTTCCAAACATGAATAAAGTCGGTCGTAAGATATGAAATCATCTCACAAATAAATATCTATTTTGATGACCTCGGCAAATCGTATTTTTTGGAAGGTTTAAACAAATTGGAGAAAAGTATAATTTATTATAAATTCTTCAATATTGAATCTTAGTTAGACCAAGCTACACTTTAAATTTAGTTGTAAACATTTACATTTTTTT
This sequence comes from Calliphora vicina, assembly GCF_958450345.1. NCBI lineage: Eukaryota > Metazoa > Arthropoda > Insecta > Diptera > Calliphoridae > Calliphora > Calliphora vicina. The sequence continues at coordinate 94,477,137 of NC_088784.1, read as the reverse complement.
TTGGGACCAGTCTACTATTCAGACACAATTAAATGAAGAAAAAGCGGTAGTTGAAAAAAGCTGAGAAATTCATGTTAATTAAAATCTTAATAAATATTTAACTAATTGGCGAATTTACAGTCAGTATTATTTGTGAATAAATAATAAAAAAATAACACTTCATGGAGTATTTAATTTGAGAAAATGTGTTCAAGTATGAATATTTTCATTTCATATTATTTTCAGTTCAATAATTGTTACAATTAAGACTGGGGGTTTAATTAAAATTAGCTGAATGTTAAAATATAATAAATACACAGTTTGTGTAAATAAAATACTGTAAATATACACAGTTTGAAGCATTATGATTCTTTGTTAATTATCTATTCCTGATCATTTGCCAGAGTACACTAATCATAAATGTCATTAAGTATTAACAGTATGACAGTTCGTTTGACAGTTAATACTTTCATAAGTTCTATCGGGCTTAATAAAACTACAATATTATAATAGATTAAATTTTTTCTTAATTTTTTTATTACATACTATTAATCGACTGCAGTGGGACCATTTATGGATTTTCATTGGAAAAAAGTGTTTTGTTTTCCTTTTAAATTTGCTCAAGCATTAACTTAAGTTTTTTTTTTTCAATTACTTTTGAAAATGGATCGCTTTGGGAATCATTGTTAAAATTATTTCATGTATTGTTGTATTTTTTACTTACTTATGGAATAATATAATATTATACGGGTATTTAACAATAAGCAAAAAAGTTTTGTGTTTTTAAATGACAAATATTCCAAATGTAGTCGGCGGTAAGAGATTTTGTTTGGAAAAGTAATAAAGATTTTGTTATTATTATTTGTTTTTCTTTTTATAATTCGCATAAGGTTTGTCTAAACGTGTCATTTACTGCCACAAGGTGAGGAATAAATATTTGAAGAAACAAAAAGAGATTATAAATTTCAAAGTTAATAAGCAGCAGGGCTGTAAAGAAAGCATTCATTTTTTAATTAATTCGCGAATTATTCACACAAAAAAAATAATTGAATGAAATGAATTGCAATTCGTTTCCAATTCAAATGAATTAGTCAAAGTGAATTGTTATTCATTTCCAATTCATTTTAGTTGAATCGATTTTGAATTAATTTATATGAATTGATTTAGAATTAATTCAAAAGAATTAGCCCCGATATACCAGTCGATAGTTTGCTGAACTATTAATCTGAGGGTTGCGGGTTCGATTCCCGCCAGAGACTCTGGGTATATCTGCAGACACGCAAAATGCTTTTTTTTTTTTTTTTTTTTTTTTTTTTTAAATTTCCAACTCTTTTGAATTGGTTGAAACATGATTCATACATCAATATATTATGGGAATTCTTCCTGCTCTGTTGCTATTAAAAAAAAAATCGGCCCACAAATGATTGAGATATAAGAAAAAATCGGCACAACCTCGATTTTTGCCCTATATCAGGATTACTAAGTCATTAATACAGACAATATGGATGTCTAATGATAGATATTTCAAAGTCCATTGCAACGATGTATATAAGGCTATAGAAAGTTGGACCTACAATGGCTCAAAATCGGAAAAGAAAATTTTAACCCGAATTTTTTTTTCATCAAAAAATTTGTTTTGTCATAAATTCTTTTTTCAATTTGTTTTGTCATAAATTCTTTTTTTAAAAATTAAAAAAAAAATTTAATAAATTTCAAAAAAAAACTTTTTTAAAAAAAATTAAAATAAAATATTTTTTTAAAAAAAAATAAAAAATAGAAAAATTTGATTTTGTTTGAATAAAAATATTTAACAAAATACAGTGAGACCTTGATTATCCGTGATTCGATTAACCGGCAACATCAATTATCCGGGAATGAAAAAGAAAATATTTTTGGATCGATTTAAATTAGTTTGCATCGACTAACCGTAATTACCTCTATTATCCGGGATTATAGGCATAATTTTTTTTCGAATATTTTTGAACAATCAAATACAATGTGGATAAAACGAAAAAAGGGAAGTCCCTCGATTACATACGATGAAGCGAAAAATGTATGTACACGTGTTTAATTTAGAAATTTGAGAAGAGGATTGTTAGTATTAGATATTATAAAAAATATTGTGATGTTGTGATTGGCTCTCGAAACCGAATAATTTTAAAGTAAAGTAGATTTTGCAGTTTATGAATGGTTCCGGAAGGAAGGATTAAAAGGAACTCCAATTTCTAGATTAACAGTGATGGAAAAGGCTAAAATATTCCACTCAAAATTAAACAAAAAAGCGACATAGTTTTCACAAACTGCTGATTATATAGCTGCCACAATTTTTGTAGAAAAATTAAATGTATCAGAAGGGAGAGCATTTTAAGAAAATCGGTCTAATATATTGTTACGAAATTGTACTTGAATTCAAATATAACGATTTTAACGGCTGATTTAAAAGTAGCATAATGCTTTCAAATAACAGTGCGGTAATAGCAAACTGTAACATATCTGTGGGCATTTTTAAATAAAAGCTTTCAGTTGACCATTGATCGTAAGTTGGCAACGCTGTTTGAATTCGAATATTCAGTTAAAGAACATTGTAGAAAGCACACCACAGATGTATTAGTAAGATCTAGAATATTCGAACTTTGTTAGTTAAAGAGCAATCTAGAGTGCAGATGGCAGTGTTATAAATAGTGGCAGAGGTTGCAGTCGTTAGTGAGTTTATCAGAGACGCTTTTCGAATAAACATCAACTGAGTGCCTTAAAGTGTGTTGTGTTTTTCAAGTAAATTCGTGTACATTATAAATTGTGTCTGTATTTCTGCGAATTTACAAACGTGTATAAAAAACATTTGAATAAATAAGGAGTTGTTACCATTTTCAAACTACTAAACGGCTTTTATTTGCAATCAGAAGTATCCGGTTTATTTAAAGGAAATAAACCAGCGTTTTGAAAATGTTAAAACGTAACAATATGATAGTAAAATCATTCTGCTATTGGACAACTGTCCAGCACATCCTGAGGTGCAGAATTTCAAAGCTGAAAATGTTATTGTGGAATTTTTTCCGTCAAATTGGACGTCTTTCATCCAACCGATGGATCAGGGTGCATTATGGAGCTTTAAATGTAATAATCACATAACTATATGTATTAAAAAACTACTCAAAATTGATACTCAATAAACCGGGAAAATTGATTATCCAGAATGCTCCCGGTCCCGACCATTACGGATAATCGAGGTCTCACTGTTTTTAAGTATAATTTGGTGAAGTGTATATAAGATTCGGCACAGCCGAATACAGCTCTCTTACTTGTTTTTGATTTCATTCATTTGAATTGCAATTCATTGTTCTAATTCATTTAAATGAATTCAAAATCAATTCAATTCAAACGAATTGGAAATGAATTGCAATTCACTTTAACAAATTCATTTGAATTGAAAACGAATTGCAACTTATGTTTACTAATTCATTTGAATTGGTAATGAATTGAAATTCATTTTTGTCTAATTCGTTTGAATTGATTCAAATTTTATTCAATTCTTTTTTGTTGTGAAAATAATTAATTCAAAATTTAGCTAATTCGTAATGATAAATTCATTAATCCAAAAATAACGATTCATTTACAGCTCTGATAAGCAGTAATATAAATATGAATACGTGTAAAGTTAAGTTTTTTATGTACTTTTGTATAATAGGGCTCCCTTATTTTGCAATTTTGTATGCTCCCAATGCAGGCGCGGATCCAGGTCAACCATTTGGGGGGGTGGGAAATTAAAATTTGTTCTAAATTTTTCTTTTTATTCCTTTTTTATATGAAAACTTTTCGGTTTTGGGGGGGATTTCCTATTTCTCCCCCTCTGGATCCGCGCCTGTCCCAAGGTCTAAAATTGTTTTTTCTTGTCTAAAAATTAAATGCTGAAAAGTTGGGAGGTTGCACATTTTATTTGAAGATTCCGGTTTTGGCTGTAAAAAGCGTATAAGCAATATTTTACATATAAAACGAATTAAATATTAATAATACGTATTTGATCATTTTATTTAAGTATATTCATATCACAAATTTAAAATAAATTTATAAATCATACCAAGGGGGAAGTAATATGATACAAAACTAAATAGTTATGTTTGATTTTTTGGGGGGTTTGGGATCAGTTCGCTTTAGACATATTTTAAACGAGTTTCTAAATTATGCAATGGGAGATATAGCACAATTCAATTTTGACGTGAATATTTCGGTCCAATATTTAAAGTTTTTTTTTTTTTGTCAATTGGCTACACATTAAGTTAACACATACATTTTTAAAGCCCTCTAAAGTATGTTTAAAGATAAAGTACATTTAAAAGTAGTTTCAATTGTCACTTGAATTTTATTACAATTAAAATTAATAAAGATAAAAATTAGCAAGTAAATTGCAATGGTAAATTTATTTGAAGAGTTCATTGTTATTATAGGCATACGTCGATTCTTTGCTTCTTTGTTACCAAATAAAAACAAAATTAAAGTTGTCTGGAGGTTTTGCTTTGTGGGCACATGACTACCGGCGAACATTCTGGCAAACATATATAAATTTTAAATTCATGTTCACACAACCATATGTATATTAAGGTGGCCCAAAAAAATTTGGATATTCCCAACAAAAACATAAAAGTTTAATTCAAACATAAAATTTTGTTCCAAAATTACAAAAGTTCGAATATTCCTGAACATACACCAATATTTCTGATACAACACTGAAGAGCCTTTCAAAGGCCTTTCACATGATACCAATAATTTATATGTTTTCTTTGCACGAAATATGAAAAAATCATAAGAATCTTAAAGAAATACCTTTTTATCATAATCGCTACACATAATAACCACAGGACAATGATGTTGAGAAATGGTCTCTCTAAACAAACTTTTGCTTTAGTTGGGAACAAAGACACCTAAATTTTCCTCCATACAAATGGGGTAAACCTAATGTACATACATACACTGGCACATATTCCTATAAATGCACAAACGAAATTTTAGTTTATCATATTTAAAGTGAATTCAACAAAGATTTATTGAACTAATTTGTAGCTCCTTAAATAGTTTTCTAATTCACAATCGGTGTCATAGCGTGGGTCAGAATCAAAATTTTTTGGAACTAAATCTGGCATTTCTAAATGACTGGTCCGATCGGGATAAAATTTGAATTGAGCATAGCCAATGAGTGTTCAAGTTTAAGTTGTTAAAATGATTATCTTGCACCTACAGATTCTCCATGGGCGGCACCATGCCGCTCACGGCGCTCATAGTAGGGTACCTTCGACATGTACAATTTTTAAACTCGTACCATTTTTTTGTTTTCAATCGAATTTCAAAGATTTTTATATTTTTGGAAAGCTCTATTTGTTTCTTATAATTTCCGAGTTATAGGCATTTCAAAATTGAAATTTTCAAATTTGGCCATAACTTGGTCCAATTTTTTAATAATATAGGGCGTACTTTTGGACCGAATGGACTCGAATTTGTTTTTGTTAGTTATACGACTAAATTATTAATAACATACAAAAGATTTCAGAGCAATACCAATTTAATTTTCAATTAAAAAATTAAACAATTGTAGATTTTTGATGTTTTTTGTGTGGAAAGGTGAATAAACTATTTATATCCTACACCACCATAGTGGGGAGGGTATTATGCGTTTGTGCAGATGTTTGTAACGCCCAAAAATATTGGTCTAAACGATGTCCGTCCGTCCGTCTGGTCGGCTGGCTGACTGTCCATGTAAACCTTGTGCGCAGAGTACAGGTCGCAATTTTGAAGATATTTCGATCAAATTTGGTACATGTTATTTTTTCGGCCCAAGGACCAAGCCTATTGAAACTGGCTGAAATCCGTCCATTATTTCACTTAGCCCCCATACAAATGTCGTTCCGAAATTGGACTTTATCGGTCATAAATGTTTAATTTATAAATGTATCTCCACAAATTGCGCTCCAAATAAGTTTTATATATACAAAATTCATGTCGCCAAATTTTGTTACGATCGGTCCATAATTAGTCATAGCTCCCATATAGACCCGCTTCCGAAAATCACTTTAACGTGCACAAATCGCTTAAAAATGTTGGTATACTCACAAAATTCAACATAGTAAACTTTCATAGAGACATAAATCACACGACCTAATTTCATTGTGATCGGTCCATAATTGGTCATAGCCCCCATATAAGGCCGAGTTCCGAAACTTACTCAAAAATATAAATTATTGAAATTTTAAAAGAAAAAGGTTTTTGCTCTTTTACTTAGTGTAGGGTATTATATGGTCGGGCTTGACCGACCATACTTTCTTACTTGTTTTTTATTAAAAACAAAACTTTCTTTAAGAACATAAAACAAGTTTATGTGTTTCTATAAGATATCTTTACGGAAAAGATTTTCGTATAAAAAAATGTCCTATTTCTCGAATAAGTTGTCCCTACGTCCTTCGGAAATTTATCTATTTTTTATCAAAATTTTAACTTTGGGCCACATGTTCTAAAATCTCAAAGCCGGGATCAGAACACGGAAAGCAGCTTTGGAAAGCTACCTTAAAGCATTTTCCCAGCCCAGAAGGAATTGTGGACCCAGCCGTTAAGAAATGGCCCATTTATTTCCAACAAATTTTGATTCTGTGCGTTGTCTCATTGTATGTCGTGTTTTTGTTTCGATAAATTTGTTTGAAAAATATTTATGACATACAATGCTACGACATCGCTTGTGAATTTTACAATTATTTAAAATACATTTTTGGTAATTTATTTAAAAAAAACTGAGGTGCATTTATAGGAATATCTAACAGTGTATATGCAAATAGACATAGACATGTTTGTGAGTGTTGAATTTTAAATTGTTTAAAGTGTTTGATAACACTATGCAACAAATGAAGACTTTTGGAAAAACACAACATCATGACAGTATAGGTTCGACTCTACTACCAAAGGGTAGTAAAACCCTATATTCAGTTTTTCCATTTTGGTGACCGATTTTTTTTTATGGGCCCCCAAAGTTTCTGAAAATCAGTGGGGCCTCTAAAAAAGGTGTCATCAGTTTTTGGTTAACAGCTAATTCAGACTTTGTGATACGGCTTAACTTTATATGGCAATAATATAGCTAAGAGTCCGCCAAATATGTTTTGTTAAAATTTTTTTTTCCAAAAAATAGCTTTTTCGTGCGCTTTTGTTGAAAAAATATAGGAAGAAAAATTGTTTTTTTACTTTTTTTAGAATAACTTCCAAGGACTCCTAATTTTTCAATAACAATATTCTGCAAAGTTGTAGCTACGGTAAATCTGAATAACTCTTGTGAACATATCAATGCAATCCGAACGTATCTAGGGATTCTAAATAACTGTCAAAAATCACTTTGTAGCTTACAAATTTTAGTTTTTTATTATTTTTTGACTCTAAAACAAAAATTGTTTGTTTAAAATGTATGTTCGAGTGTATACTTCTCTATTGTGCTGGAATGACGAAGAATGGGCAAATCGTTATCGGTATGATCAGGGCGCATCACTTTATCCAATATTGATCACGCAAGACCGGCTAGATGCAAGATATGAAAAAACATTAAAAATTTTGAAAGTGGGCAAGGTTTGAGGAGCTTCTGAAGATTAAATATAAGCTTTTTATATAAGTTTTTGATATCGGTGAAAACCTTATGACTTGAAGATTGAAATTTTTGTGAAATCAATTAATTTTATGTTTTTTCGGACGTCATTTACCTTAAAAACTAACTATATTATAAAATGGTGATTTTCCATCAAGAAAAATAAAAACATTGAATAAATGTAAAATTTTAACAGTTACAGACATCATAATAAAATTTGGAAGTAATATAGATCTAAATGTTCTTAAGTCAATGGCATCACTAATGTTGCCATTCTTTGTTTTCAAACTTCGAAATTCCTAAAACGGGGAAAATGTGTTCCAAAAACTGTTTTTTTTTTAGAAAATAGCCCACGTTGACGTTATTTACAGTATGGTAGTAAAAACGTTTTGTATGTATATAAACAATATACAGGGCTATACAAATATGGCGAGTTTTTGAGGATCGGTGCTTTGCGTTTTTAGAATTTTTTACTCAAACCTAAAATTGTGTTTCAAAATTGGCCAAGTTTGGATAGGGCTGGGGGGTACAATGTCCGCTTAAGTTAGTCAAATTTTACTTTATACATTTTTGCGTTAAGTTTTCTTTCCAGATCATAAAAAATGTATATAGCCACGAAGAAAGTTAGTTTTTTATAAAAGAAAAAATATGGGGACTTTTTTGGAAAAAACTTAAAAAACACACGCATACAAAGTTGAAATATATAAAAGGATGCTTCAACTTTGGATGCGTGTAACTTTTTATACGGACGAAATAATTTTTATCAGGTTTGTTTTATTTTCTTTAGAATTTTATCGCAAATATACTACATATGTATATAAAAAACAAATTTCGACCTTTCGTAGGCCCATCATATATAAAATACAAAAAAAAGATCGAGCAAAATTTAAAAAAAAATTAAAATTAAAAATTAAATATCTCTTGAACTAAAAGAGATAAAGCTTATTTTTGTAAAGCTTATTTTTGTAAACCTTCTGAAGGACTATCTATATTTTAAATTTCAGCTCATTCGGATCATAAATGGCTTTTTGGCGATTTTTTTTTAAATCTCTGACATTGAGGGTCCACTCACTGATCCCTATTCCGAACACCTCAGCCGAGTAAATAATACTGCACAGCATAGAAGTGTGGACATGATCATACTATTTTAACAAAAAATCTTTGTTTTAGCGTCAAAAAATAGTAAAAACGAAAATTGTTAAGGTACAAAGTGATCTTTATGTGCTATTTAGAGTGACTAGATACGTTCAAAATGCATTGATATGTTCTCAAGAGTTGTTCAACTTTACCGTAGCTATAACTTTCCTAAATATTGTTGGTGAAAAATTAGGAGACCCCGGAAGTTATTCTAAAAAAAGTAAAAAACAAAAATTTTCTTCCTATATTTTTTCAACAAAAGTGCACGAAAAAGCTATTTTTTGTAAAAAAAATTTAACAAAATTTATTTGGCGGACTCTTAGCTATATTATTGCCATATAAAGTTAAGCCGTATCACAAAGTCTGAATTAGCTGTTAACCAAAAACTGATGACACCTTTTTTAGAGGCCCCACTGATTTTCAGAAACTTTGGGGGCCCATAAAAAAAAATCGGTCACCAAAATGGACAAACTGAGTATAGGGTTTTACTACCCTTTGGTAGTAGACTCGAACCCATATAGTCATGATCGTGTGTTTTTTTCACTGTTGCACTGTGTAATGTATTATGTGCATAAAAATGTAAATATGTACTATAAATGAACGCCAGTGTTAGAGGCATTCCCATACAAAATGTGTAACAAAAATTGTAATTTATTTAAGAAAATTCAAGAACAAAAATAAATACTTGTGAATTTGACTTTTAAAATGTCTGAAATGTGTGAGTATGTACAATAGGGTGGTACTTATATTGGAATTTTTTGATTTTCATTGCTACCAATATTTTAAAATATTCTCTTTCATTATAGTTTGAGACAAACAAAAATTACATACATACATATGTATCCCAAAAAATCGGAACAGCCGAAAATTGCTCTTTTAAAAAAAATTAACAAACATTTAAAAAAAAAAAAATTTTAAATTTTTATTTTAAAGTATAATTTATTGAAGAGAATTTAAGATTCGGCACAGCCGAATATTGCTCTCCTTCTTGTTAATCCTCATTTAGCATTTATTAGTATCAAGAATTTTTTTTTAATTTTCAAACTTAAAATTAAAACAAAATTCCCCATGCCCAAATCTATAAACCTCTATTTTTTTTTTGATTTTCAATGGATAAAAAATAATGTATGCCCACTTTCCCACAAGCTGTTGTTTTAATAAAATGAAAGGCGGGAGTATCTTGCTTCGAAAATTAGTTCTCGGAAATTTCGGAACAGGATGAAAACTTAAAATTTTTTGTCGAATTATAAACGAAATATCAAAAAAATTTCATGGGCGGTGGTCGTGACCAATGTTATTGAAACTCAGCATGTGTTCTTTTTTGTTTCAGAAAATGTATGTACCAAATTTCTAGACTTTTGCATGGATAGGAAAAATTTTATGTGAAAAAATTTGGATTGTAAGGGTAGTGGGAGTGGAAAATTTTGATAAAATTATTTTTTTTCTTTATTTAGTCCAGATAATTCTCAATGCCAAATTTCAATGCTCTATGGCCCCTCCTTATAACACCGTACGACAAATAGAGAAAAAATTCGTTAGACACGAACCTGATGATATACGTCTGAAACTATGAATTTAATGGAGAAAAACAGTGTTTTCAGTTTTTCATTTCGTGATCCTGTGTCCTTTTTTAAGGACTTCTAAGTTTCAAAGAAGTATATTTTTCAAAAAATATTTAAAAATACTCCTACTATTCCAACAATGACAAATTGTATGTCAAAAGAACAAGAAGAGTTGTAAAATATTTTGTATTATCTTTATTTTATCCTGAAAGGATCAAAAGATGTCAAAAATGTCCTTTAAAATGTTTATCCTTTAATATCCTTTAAGATTGCCAATAATTTTCTTTTAAAAAAATAGTGCGTTAAAGACCCAAATATTCTATACTAACTGTCAAAATTTCATCCTTTATATATATAAAGGTCAAACTAAACATTTAAAAAAAAAATTTATTAGTATACAAAAAAGTTTTATTAAGAAAAGTGCATATTTATAAACTACACCACCATAGTGAGGGAGCTATAATGGGTTAGGACTGTTGTTTGCAACATACAAAAATATTGTCCCAACACCCACCTTAAAGTATACCAATCTGCTCAGGATCACTTTCAGAGTCGACTAAGCGATGTCCATCCGTCTGTCCGTTCATCCATGTAAACCTTGTAATCAAACTACAGGTCGCAGGTTTAAAGATAATTCGACACAATTTGGCACAAACCTTTATATTGCCCCAAGGTCAAAGGCTATTGAATTTGGTTAGAATCAGCCCATTATTTATCCTAGCCCCCATACAATTGGCCTATTTGAAAATAGTTAATCTCTCATAAATATCTTAATTATAAACATATTCAAACCAAATTCAGCACAATTATGTTTTATGTAAGCCGAACTCTCATGACCAAATTTCGAGATGATCGGTCAACATTATTCCATAGCTCCCATATAAGCAACATTCTCGAAAATGTCATTAATATACATAAATCTCTGAAATATGTCAGTATTCAAACAAACTTCAACGCAAATATGTTTCATATATTCGCAATTCATCCCACCAAATTTTGTGACGATTGGTCCATAATTAGTCATAGCTCCCATATAAGGCCCACTACCGAAAATATGTGTATTCAAATAAGATTCAACACATATAAGTTTTATATCAAAAGAAAACTCTTTATAATCATATACCCGGTGTAGGGTATCATAAGGTCGGGCTTGCCCGACTATACCATTTTACTTGTTTATTAAAAAGTCTTCTTCGTTTTACAACGGATTTTGTTATATTTTTTTATATTAAAATAAAATATAAAAAATCAAATAATTCAAATTTAAAATATTTTTTAATACTTAAGTAGTTAAGATAGAAGCATGAAATTTTGGCACGTTGTATTCAATATTTGGATCTTTAACTCACTATTTTTTAAAAGAAAACTATTGGAAATCCTTTTAGATATTTAAGGATACAAATTTGAAAGGACATTTTTGACATCTTTTGGTCCTTACAGGATAAAATCAAAATAATACGAAATATTTTGCAACTCTTCTTCATCATTTGACACCAAATTTGACATAGTAGGATGATCAGAAGTATTTTAAAACATTTTTTTAAAAATGTACTCCTCTGAAAATTTGAAGTCCTTTTATAAGGAAACAGGATCACGAAATTAAAAACTGAAAACGCAGTTTTTCTCCATTTAATTTATTGTTTCAGACGTATATCATCCGGTTCGTGTCTAATTGAGTGTCGTACGGTGTAATTTTTGCAAAAAAGTGTGTGAAGCCATTCCTCTGTACATAACGACGTATGAGTAATATTCATAAATTATAACAATTATACTCATGAACCAAATCATACTTTCTCTTAAAGATAAAAAACTATTGTTTAAAAATGTTCATATTTTTACAACAAAGTGTTTTAAATACTTTTAAATAGTAGAATACTAAACTTTCAAACTTTTATTTTTTATAATTTTTCAAATATAAAATTTTTAAACTTTCATTCAAATTTCACAAGTCTATAAGAGTACTTTTTCTGTAGGTCGTCACCTTTTTTTGCGATCATCCTAATACACATATTAACGTACGTTTAGGTTACAAATTACAAATATTTGTTTGTTTGTCTGTTGTTGTGTGTTTATTCAATGGATTTTATAACGCATGACTGCATACATTTATTTGTGCAAACAAAAAAAAAATTTACAAGAAAATTAATATTTTTGCTAAAACAATTTTATATTGCAGATCATGTATCATACATGCCACGTATCTTAGTACTTTTTTAATGTGGGTGTGTTTTAATGTGTTTTAAGTCCCATTATTTTTAATTTAAAGAAATGTATGAGGAATATCAAAAATTGTTTGAAGAAACATTGAAACTGAGTTCAGTTGACTTGTAATTCTAGGGAATGAAAACAAATCTGTGATACATATCAGTAGACCATAAAACGTAAACTGTGCACCCGAAATCTTATCATTATCATCTCTTTCATTCTCTTTCATCATTTAAAAGTTGAAAAATCATTTGCTCGAATTAGTCAAATAAGGTTTTGACAATATCATTTAAAAGATATTGGAATTTGCATCAGTTTAAGGTTGATCTACAATTCGCCAACATCACAAGAAAACGGATTTAAAAAAAATCAAAAATTTGAAATCATAAATTTGAAATCAAAAAATCTCTATATTAGAGTCAACGGAGACATATACTGTTTTTTCCGTCATAAAATAAAAGTCTTTTGAGGACTTTTATTTTTTCCGTCAGAAAATAAAACTCTTTTCGTTTATTTTCTACTTTTTTCCATATCTTTCTTTATTGAGTCTATCTGATATAATGTTTGTAGTAATTTATTTGTTTAAGAAAAAAAAAACAACAACAATTTGATAATAGGAATCAAACAATAGCAAATTAAAATCCCACTTGATTTTATTTTAATGAAAAATTATTCAATTGCAATGCAAGTGGCTTTACAAATTATAATGATCTGACCAGCAACAAGCTTTAGGTGTCAATTTACATAAAATGAGTTTTATTTTCTGACGGAAAAAATAAAAGTCCTCAAATGAGTTTTTTTTTCTGATGGAAAAATAAAAGTCCTCAAATGAGTTTTTTTATGACGGCTATTTAAAACTAATTTTTTGACGGTTTCATGCAAACTTTTATTTTTACGTTGAAAAATAACTGTTTAGATCAATTTTTATTTTTAAAGTCACAAAATACTCTGTTAAAAAATAACTTTTTTGATATCCCTTATAACCGTTACGGTCCCTGAAAAAAAAATCATAAATATTAAAAAAGAAAAACCAAAATTTTCCAAAATATCACCAATTTTTAAAAATTCACCAAAAATAAAACTATTTCGCAATTCTGTTATTTTTTCGACCCATCTAATTTGTTAAAAATTGTGACAAAAAAGTATTTACTTTTCCTCAATATTTCAAAAACTATTTTTTTCCAAATTCCAAAATCCTGCCTTTTTCATACAATAATAAATAAACTCTGAACAACCAGTGTTTAAATTTAGTGTATATATGTAAATTCTCATAAAGAAAGTTTGTGTACTCGTTGCTCAGAGCAAAGAGAAAACACATAGAGCGGAAACTCTCTTGTCAAAGACCTAACTCAGTTGTCAAAAACCTAAGTGGTGAGAATGTATTAGTAAAAAAAAAACTATGTGAAAACAAAAACAACACTCGTATGTGTAACTTTTTTGAGTATTTTTTTTGTTTGAGTTTTTTTCGAGTTTCCGCTCTATGTTCTCTATGGCTCAGAGTATAATATTTGTTATGAAATACAGTAAGTAATTTTGAGGAATACTATTTCAATATAATATTTTTCTCAGTAAAACTTCTTAAAACCTGTTCTATTTATTCTATTTAGACTTATTTACACTGAACAAAATTGTTAGTCAATTCAACAGAAAATTTTAGTAAACATTTTTTCAGTTTTAGTAAATTTGTAAAATTGAGGAAGAAACTAATAAAATTGATTATAGCTCCCAAAAATTATTGAAATTTTTAAAGAAAAAACAAGTAAGAGTGCTATATTCGAATCTTATATACACTTCACCAAATAATACTACAAAATTTTAAATATTTTTAGGTAAACAAAATTTATTTTTTATCCAGTTGTTTTTTTAATTTTTTGGAAAAAAAGTATTTCAATTGTTATTTTAATTTTTTTTTTAAATTTAAAATTTTTTTTTTTAAATTAAAATTTTTTTTTTAAAATTTGTTTGTTTTTTAAATTTTTTTTTGTGAAAAAAAATTCGGGTTAAAAATTTTTTTTTCCGATTTTGACCCATTGTAGGTCCAACTTACTATGGTCTTATATACGTCGTTGCAAATGTCTTTGAAATATCTATCATTAGATATTCATATTGTCTATATTAATGTCTTAGTAATCCAGATATAGGTCAAAACAAGTAAGGAAGTATGGTCGGTCAAGCCCGACCATATAATACCCTACACTAAGTAAAAGAGCAAAAACATTTTTCTTTTAAAATTTCAATAATTTATATTTTTGAGTGATTTTCGGAAGTGGGCCTTATATGGGGGCTATGACCAATTATGGACCGATCACGATGAAATTAGGTCGTGTGATTTGTATCTATATTAAAGTTAAGTATGTTGAATTTTGTGTGTGTACCAACATTTTTAAGCGATTTATGCAAGTTCAAGTGATTTTCGTAAGCGGGTCTATAAGGGAGCTATGACTAATTATGGACCGATCGTAACAAAATTTGGTAACATGAATTTTGTGTATATAAGACTTATTTGGAGCGGAATTTGTGGAGATACATATATAAATTAAACATTTATGACCGATAAAGTCCAATTTCGGGAGGACATTTGTATGGGGGCTAGGTGAAATAGTGAACCGATTTCAGACAGTTTCAATAGGCTTGGTCTTTGAGTCGAAAAAATAATATGTACCAAATTTCATCGAAATATCTTCAAAATTGCGACCTGTACTCTGCGCACAAGGTTTACATGGACAGCCAGCCAGCCAGCCAGCCAGCCACCGACCAGACGGACGGACGGACATCGTTTAATCGACTCAGAAAGTGATTCTAAGTCGATCGGTATACTTTAAGGTGGGTGTTAGAGTAATATTTTTGGGCGTTAGAAACATCTGCACAAACGCATTATACCCTCCCCACTATGGTGGTGTAGGGTATAAATAGGTCAAAAATCGAGGTTGTCCTGGTTTTTTCCTCATATCTCAGCCATTTGTGGACCAATTTTGCTGATTTTAAATAGCAAACTTCTCGAAAGCATATCTGACAGAATTATTGAAGATTTGGATCCCGAGGATATCTGGGGTCTTCAGAAAATTGATTTCAACGGACAGACGGACATGGCTATGGAGGTCTTTCTTCTTTCAGTCTTTCTTACTGGTTTTGGTGTAGCATATATTATTATTCAAAACATACATTTTTTTGGGTACATATTAGTACATATTTATTGGATTTACATTGTTGAGTTACTAACGTTGTACTAAATACCGGTTGATTTGTCTAATTTTTCATTAAGTTGTTTACTATATTTTACTCAAATTACCAAAAAAAGAAAAGAAAATACTAAAATATATTTGGTTGATTTTTCCTTGATATTACCTACGAGAATTTGGTTCAGTGTATGCAATTATTAGATGCAGATATAACTTCAATGTAAAAATATTTTATTTTAGTTATACCATTGTTAAAAGTGTAGAATTAGTAAGTATTGTACTTATATACTCAGTATTACATATTTATATTTATGTATACATAAATATTTACAAGAAGTACCTATATATATATGTAAGTACTCCAGCAGTATTTATCTCCACTAGATATTAATTTGTTGCGACTGTGGCATATACTGAAGTAAAATTGGAAAGCGCTTGTATGTACAGCAACAAATAAACATTTATGCAAATTGTGAACAATGTAAATGTAACATATGTTGCACCAAGGGGAATTGTGCTTTTCATTGTGTGTATGAATATAAATCCCAGCAGTTCTAGGATACTTATCATTTTGGGTGATAACTAGTTATATAACTAGCTACGTCAGTGATGGGATTTGTGCACCGAAATTCCGCAATGAAATTACCTTTAATTAAGGCTTAACATGTTCTTAATCTTCGAAATCGTTTTAGAAATATATATTTTTTTGGCTGGATTTTTCAATTTTTATGCCGTTTTAAGAAACAAAAAATTCGAAATTTTACTAAAAATTATTTTTGTTTGCCAAAAAAAAATTTATATTTCTAAAAAAAGACTGCGCAGATTAAAAAGGTTTTAGATTTTCCTAAAGGTAATTCTCGAATTAGTTTAACCCACCGGGTGCCCCGCTTGACAGTTTTTTCAACTAGCACATTGTAATTGGCTGAAAATCTAAAATGTAAAAATCACTGATTTTCACAAAATATACTATATACCCTGTTATTTCCTAATTAATTAATTAATAACAGATTTGTGTGAAATTCATAAAATGGAAAATTTTCACAAAAATAAAAAACAAAATGAAAGAATAATTTGAATTTTATTTCGTATGGCTATTTAATGTAAACTTTAATTTCAAAAGTGCAATTTATTCACAGACAAGATTTAGTTTGAAAAAAATTATTCACCCCTATCGCAAATCAATATTTCACATGAAATATGTTCCCATTTCCCATTTTTCGTTCATCAACTTTGTTCACGTGAAAAAAATTCCATCTAAAAAATGTGAAATTTTTAGATGGAATTTTGTAAACAATAAACAGCTGTTACGAACAAAATTAACTATTGTGAATGAAAAGTTCATGGGAATATCACGATAGCAATTTTCTCTTCGAGGGAAATGAATATATCATGGAAACAAATGACAAATTATAATCAGAATAGTTAATCTAAAAATAATTTAACATTAATCCACTTTATTGTCTTTGGGTTCTAGTTGCCATATATAACAAGTAAGAAAGTATGGTCGGTCAAGCCCGACCATATAATACCCTACACCAAGTAAATGAGTAAAAATATTTTTCTTTTAAAATATCAATAATTTATATTCATGAGTGATTTTCGGAAGTGGGCCTTACATAGGAGCTATGACCAATTATGGACCGATCACCTTGAAATTAGGTCGTGTGATTTATGTCTATATTACATTTAACTATGTTGAATTTTGTGTGTATACCAACATTTTTAAGCGATTTATGCACGTTAAACTGATTTTCGAAAGCGGGTCTATATGGGAGCTATGACTAATTATGGACCGATCGTAACAAAATTTGGTGACATGAATTTTGTATATGGGGAATTTCATGTCAAGTGAACCAACTTTTGAAATCGATGTCTTCCGATCGGGATGAAATTTGCACCAAGGTTAGCTCTATTGGATAGTAACTCAGACACAATTTTTCAACAACATCGGTCAAGAACTCTCTGAGTTATAGGGGGTAAAATTTTGACAATTTGGTCAAACAGGGGTTTTTTCTTATCCATGTAACTTATTACCTATTGTTCTTAGCAAAATGTGTCCCAAATAGTATAGATAGCTATTTCTTCGATCTTTCGAAAAAAAATATTAAAAAAAAAAATAAAAAATTTTTAATATTTTTTTTCCGAAATCAAAAACTTTTTTGACTTTTTTTTTAAATTTTTTCTCTTTTTTTTTTTTTTTTTTTTTTTTTTTTTTTTCTTAAAATAAAGTTTAGATATTTTCCTTGAACACCTACTTGGTCGCTTAGTGGGATGCGAGTGGGATATCTATCAAAATAAATATTTTGTAACTCAAAACATAAAATTTTTGACTTTTTTTGCAAAATCAAAAACTTTGTTGACTTTTTTTTTTCAAAATGGACCCTTTTTTAATCTTTTTTTTTAGGTCAAACAAAAGCTTAGATATTATCCTTGAAGACCCTTTTGGTCGCTTAGTGGGATGCGAGTGGGATATCTATCAAAATAAATATTTTTTAACTCAAGACTTACAATTTTTGACTTTTTTTTTTTGCAAATATGATTTTTTTTCCAAATGGGCCCTTTTTTTAAAATTTTTTTTGTAGTCAAAAGAAAGCTTAGGTCCATTCCTTTAAGATATTTTTAGTCCCTTAGTGGGATGCGAGTGGGATATCTATCAAAATAAATATTTTGTAACGCAAGACATACAATTTTTTAATTTTTTTTTGCAAAATCAAAATTTTTTTCCAATATGGGCCCTTTTTTAATTTTTTTTTTTGCTCAAAAGAAAGCCTAGGTCCATTCCTTTAAGATATTTTTAGTCCCTTAGTGGGATGCGAGTGGGATATCTATCAAAATAAATATTTTGTAACAATTTTTTAATTTTTTTTTGCAAAATCAAATTTTTTTTCCAATATGGGACTTTTTTTTAAAAATTTTTTTTTGCTCAAAAGAAAGCTTTGGTCTTTTCCTTTAAGACCTATTTTGTCACTTAGGAAGATGTGAGTAGGATATCTATTAAAATAAAAATGTTGTAACTCAAGACATTCAATTATTGACTTTTTTTTGGCAAATTCGATTTTTTTTTCAAAATGGGCCCTTTTTTAAAAATTTTTTTTTAGTCAAAAGAAAGCTTAGGTCCATTCCTTTAAGATATTTTAGGTCCCTTAGTGGGATACAATTGGGATATCTATCAAAATAAATATTTTGTAACTCAAGATATACAATTTTTGATTTTTTGGCAAAATCAAAAACTTTTTTGACTTTTTTTTAAAATGGGCCCTTTTTTTGCTATAAAGAAAGCTTAGGCCTATTCCTTTAAGATGGTTTTGATCGCTTAGTGGGATGCGAGTGGGATATATATCAAAATAAATGTTTTGTAACTCAAGACATACAATTTTTGTGTTAAAACATTTATTTTGATAGATATCCCACTCGCATCCCACTAAGGGACTAAAAATATCTTAAAGGAATGGACCTAGGCTTTCTTTTGAGCAAAAAAAAAAATTAAAAAAGGGCCCATATTGGAAAAAAATTTTGATTTTGCAAAAAAAAATTAAAAAATTGTATGTCTTGCGTTACAATATATTTATTTTGATAGATATCCCACTCGCATCCCACTAAG
The DNA here is from genome assembly GCF_958450345.1 of Calliphora vicina. Classification (NCBI taxonomy): domain Eukaryota; kingdom Metazoa; phylum Arthropoda; class Insecta; order Diptera; family Calliphoridae; genus Calliphora; species Calliphora vicina. Next base: position 94,457,868 of record NC_088784.1, on the reverse strand, counting down.
GGACTAAAAATATTTTAAAGGAATGGACCTAAGCTTTCTTTTGACTACAAAAAAAATTTAAAAAAAAGGGCCCATTTGGAAAAAAAATCGTATTTGCAAAAAAAAAAGTAAAAAATTGTAAGTCTTGAGTTAAAAAATATTTATTTTGATAGATATCCCACTCGCATCCCACTAAGCGACCAAAAGGGTCTTCAAGGATAATATCTAAGCTTTTGTTTGACCTAAAAAAAAAGATTAAAAAAGGGTCCATTTTGAAAAAAAAAAGTCAACAAAGTTTTTGATTTTGCAAAAAAAGTCAAAAATTTTATGTTTTGAGTTACAAAATATTTATTTTGATAGATATCCCACTCGCATCCCACTAAGCGACCAAGTAGGTGTTCAAGGAAAATATCTAAACTTCATTTTAAGAAAAAAAAAAAAGAGAAAAAATTTAAAAAAAAAGTCAAAAAAGTTTTTGATTTCGGAAAAAAAATATTAAAAATTTTTTATTTTTTTTTTTAATATTTTTTTTCGAAAGATCGAAGAAATAGCTATCTATACTATTTGGGACACATTTTGCTAAGAACAATAGGTAATAAGTTACATGGATAAGAAAAAACCCCTGTTTGACCAAATTGTCAAAATTTTACCCCCTATAACTCAGAGAGTTCTCGACCGATGTTGTTGAAAAATTGTGTCTGAGTTACTATCCAATAGAGCTAACCTTGGTGCAAATTTCATCCCGATCGGAAGACATCGATTTCAAAAGTTGGTTCACTTGACATGAAATGCCCCATATATAAAACTTATTTGGTGCGGAATTTGTGGAGATACATTTATAAATTAAATATTTATGACCGATAAAGTCTAATTTCGGAAGGACATTTGTATGGGGGCTAGGTGAAATAATGGACCGATTTCAGCCAGTTTCAATAGGCTTGGTTATTGGGCCGAAAAAATAATATGTACCAAATTTGATCGAAATATCTTCAAAATGGCGACCTGTACTCTGCGCACAATGTTTACATGGACAGCCAGCCAGCCAACCAGACGGACGGACATCGTTTAATCGACTCAGAAAGTGAAAGTGATTTTTGGGAGTTACAAACATCTGCACAAACGCATAATACTCTCCCCACTATGGTGATGTAGGGTATAAAAAACATTTTAAGTGACTACATTTCATTGACACTAAAGTGACCCTAGGTTAAAGAGGATTTCAGCAACTAAGCATAAACAAAATAAACTGTATGAGAATTATATCAGCTAAATTACCATTTTGTACGAATTACTCACAAAAAAGATCAGTACAAAATAAACGTTTAAAGTGACTACTTTCTAGATTACTTAGACAACATGGAATGTATAAAGTAAGCAGTTGACATATATCTGCACTACAAAAAGGACATAGTACGTTTCAAATGACCCAAAATATATATAAAGTGGAGTCAGCCAAGTGATCAGACATTAGTGACAAGTACTGTCTATAAGGGATACATTGACTACTTTCTTTAACTGCTGGGATATGTATGTATATTTGGATATATCGCTTATTTACTAAAAGACTGGCATAACTCAAAATTCGTGATTTTTGAACTGAGCAATACAAAATATGCGCCGTTCTATAGACTTTCATATAGTTTTATCAGTCTTAAAAAATTCATGATTCTCGTATATTTGACAAGTAGACACATATTAACATCTACCATTTAAATCAGGTTTTATTTCTGAAATCACATTATTTTATTGAAAAGTTATTCAGGAAATAGTAAAATGTCATAAAACATTGAAGCCGTTTTTCTCCAAATGACTTTTTTTGAGTTATGCCAATCTTTTAGTAAATGAGCGATATGTATCTAGTATGTATGTATGAATTTATTCTACCATAAGTACAATTCTGAATTTCTTATTTTAAGGAGATATTTACAATGAAAACACTTAAAGTTTAGTGTTGCAACAATATGTTGCAACGGAATGATATACTTAATTTTAATACATGTGTATGTAACATACATATATGCATTTTGATATATGTACTTGTATGTATATAAAGTGCTTCATATCTTTAAATTTAAATAAAACAAAATGCTAAAAATATTATCGAAATTTTTAATTCGTTTGAAAGGCGCATGGGTGGTTCGCATCCGAAATGTAAAATTTTCCATGACTCTGGCGCATAAATCATGCTGAATTTGACCGATGACATGGTTTATGTTGGCTATGAAGGCTTTGAGGGCCACAGTGGTTTGTGACATAGACCTGCGACTTATTAAAACCCCACAAGTAAAAGCCAGTCACATAACCTCCACGTGAGATGACCATGCCCTCGAATCGCTCGAGCAGAATGTCAAATGTGGCATCAGCTGTATGGCAAGTAGCGCCATTCTGTTGTTGACGTACCCATTCATCCAGAAATTGGTCTCATCCTAAATCGGACTAAGCCCTTTTTTTGATAAAACAATTTTATCGTTTTGTTGAATGCTATATCCGTTCTCAAGGTGATTTGGCAAAATAACTGAATAAATGCTGTGAATTCGACAGATATAACTTCATCAATATGACCGCTATCAAATATCAAAGTACTGTTGTGGGTCTATGACCGACAAACGGAATGATGAAATCAATATACGCCCCATTTTTTTGGTAGAATTTTTATAACCCTACACCACCATAGTGTGGTGGGTATTATGCGTTTGTGCAGATGTTTGTAACGCTCAAAAATATGTCCGATGTCCGTCCGTCCGTCTGGTCGGCTGGCTGTCCATGTAAACTTTGTGGGCAGAGTACAGGTCGCAATTTTCAAGATATTTCGATCAAATTTGTTACATATTATTTTTTCGGCCCAAGGACCAAGCCTATTGAAACTGGCTGAAATCGGTCCACTATTTCACCTAGCCCCCATACAAATGTCCTTCCGAAATTGGACTTTATCGGTCATAAATATTTAATTTATATATGTATTTACACAAATTCCGCTCCAAATAAGTTTTATATATACAAAATTCATGTCACCAAATTTTGTTACGATCGGTCCATAATTAGTCATAGCTCCCATATAGACCCGCTTCCGAAAATCACTTTAACGTGCATAAATCGCTTAAAAATGTTGGTATACTCACAAAATTCAACATAGTAAACTTTCATATAGACATAAATCAAAAGACATAATTCCATGGTGATCGACCCATAATTGGCCATAGCCTCCATATAAGGCCCACTTCCGAAAATCACTCAAAAATATAAATTATTGAAATTTTAAAAGAAAAATGTTTTTGCTCTTTTACTTAGTGTAGGGTATTATATGGTCGGGCTTGACCGACCATACTTTCTTACTAGTTATTAATCTTTTAGTGCATACATCGGTGAAGGGTACAGCAGATACAACACAGCTAAACTTATTTAAAGTATGTAATAAGTGGTAGGTATATGTATTTAAATTGTAAAATATCCGTATTTCATTTAAATTTCTCGCTCTTATATACAATTTTTCTAAAAGCGATAGTTATCTAGAATCGTTATTTTTATATTACATGCGGTTGGGTAAGTTTCTATGCATGAGTTTCTGTAAATGAATGTGTGTTTGTAGATTTGTGCAACAGAGTAGTGTATTCCATTGTAAGTTCTATTTATATATAGCGTCACCTAAAATGCAAAACAACGTATCATAACAAAATTCGAAATTCATTTTATTAGACATATTATGTCTACAAAATTTTAAACTTTTACATCAAAAATAACCAAGTTATAACCAAAATTCTAAACGAAGTATCAACAAGTGCACGAATTTCTTAAACAAAATAACTTATAGGTTTTGAGTAATTAATTAATAAATAGTAATTTAATTTATTTTAGTTTCCAAATATTTTTTTTTTTATAAATTTGTTGCAAATGAATTTTTTTTAAAGACTTTATGAAAATTTAATGAAGTACCTTTTTTAGTTTAAATAAATAAGTAATTAAAATAAAACAATAACATAATTTTATTAAAATTTTTATTTTTTCATACAAATTTATATGGATGATACGTTATTATGTTTTTTTGAAAACCACAATTCAAAACAAGTAAGAAAGTATGGTCGGTCAAGCCCGACCATATAATACCCTACACTAAGTAAAAGAGCAAAAACGTTTTTCTTTTAACATTTCAATAATTTATATTTTTGAGTGATTTTCGGAAGTGGTCCTTATATGGGGGCTATGACCAATTATGGACCGATCACCATGAAATTAGGTCGTGTGATTTATGTCTATATGAAAGTTATTTCGTGTGTATACCGACATTTTTAAGAGATTTATGCACGTTAAAGTGATTTTCGAAAGCGGGTCTATATGGGAGCTATGACTAATTATGAACCGATTGTAACAAAATTTGGTGACATGAATTTTGTATATATAAAACTTATTTGGAGCGAAATTTGTGTAAATACATATATAAATTAAATATTTAGACCGATAAAGTTCAATTTCGGTAGGACATTTGTATGGGGGCTAGGTGAAATAATGGACCGATTTCAGCTAGTTTCAATAGGCTTGGTACTTGGGCCGAAAAAATTATACCTACCAAATTTTATCGAAATACCCTCAAAATTGCGAACTGTACTCTGCGCACAAAGTTTACATGGACAGCCAGCCAGACGGACGGACATCGTTTAATCGACTCAGAAAGTTATTCTAAGTCGATCGGTATACTTTAAGGTGGGTGCTAGACCAATATTTTTGGGCGTTACAAACATCTGCACAAACGCATAATACCCTCCCCACTATGGTGGTGTAGGGTATAATAACGTAAGATACAAAGCATAAAGTGTGCTTTGAAGTAATTAGTTTTTTATATAAAATATATTTCTAGTGTCAAGTGTCAATTATTTTTTATTTTATATCGTTTTTTGCTTTTCCTATAAACTTATGAAAAGTGATGTTACTTTATTTTGCATTTTAGGTGACGATATATTTCACCATTCACATTGTACCAGTAATGGAACAACTTCGGCATATATGCATTTCTTCTTTATGCTCAACAATAGTAAATTCAAGTGTATTGTTGTAATAAACCGTAGATGCACTTAAATGTAAATGAAAAGCCAAACCAACAACTATCTATACATGCAAAAGAATTCGTGCAGTCACCCACATAAGTTGACTCTATTTTATTGTCTTTAATATTAAGCGGTAAATGCTTTGTTGCGGTATGTGATTATATGCATATTTAGTAAATGTGTGAGTGAGTATGTATATTAGGGTGGATCTGCAAGCAGACGTTTTGAAATTGCTGCCTGAATAGCTTCTAATAATTTAGCAAGCTCTTGAGTTGAGTTTGATAATAATCTTCATGGAGTAATGACTCCAATTTAAATAAAAACTGTTTATTTTTCATATGATAGTCCTATAAAATTATATATTTATTTATGTAATTTATAAATTTTGAACCAATAGAGTAATTTCGGAATATCAATAGAAAAAAAAAATTGGGAAAATTACAAAACATTGGAACAGCGGCGATATGTGATATATGAAGGCTGTAAGTACTAATTATAAAATACTTGCATTGTTTGCAAATAAATACATGCAGAATTAATTGCTCTAAAACAATGAGAGAGTATTAACAAAAGTAAAATAAAACAATGGGATTCATTCAATGATTTTGTACGTGAATATATAAAGGTTATCCCGAAATTTATGCAAGATTTTAATTAAATAGAAAACACAGTTTTTATACCCACCACCACCACAAGTGGAGAATGAGGGTATATATAAGTTTGTCATTCCGTGTATAACATTGAGAAATATTCATCTGAGACCCAACAAAGTATATATTTTCTTGATCCTTATGAAATTCTAAGTCGATTGAGCCATGTCCGTCTGTCTGTGTGTCTGTGTAAAACACGCTCACGTCCAAAATACGCAAACAAAATTGGTAGACTTGCAAAAAATATTTTTATTGTTGTCCTAAGCAGTTTGGAATTGAAAATCAGCAAAATCGGTTCAGTAGAACCAGAGCTATAAACCAAAATCTGAGATAACCTAAAAAAAAATTACAATTTTCACCTATTTTTGGTTATTTGTGTAAATATATTGCAGATAATACCATAAAACTTTAAACACGTTATTTTTATAATAAAAGGACTAACTTTAGTGAAAATTATAAGAATCGGTTCATGATTTCTCATAGCCCCCATACAAATTTCTTCCCGAAATATGGTTTTATGTTCGATAAATGCCTTCAGAATTGCAGTATCCATACAAAATTCAGCAACAATAAGTTTCGTGCTAAAAGAAATCACAATACTAAATTTTTTGTGGATCGTCCCATATTTGACCATATCGTACAGCTCACTTGGGTCCAATGAACGTTCCCTTTGTGATACCTGAAGAAGAAAAATTTTAACAGAAAGAAGGAAAAGGGAAATAGAAGTTAGGAAAGGGAAATCTATAGAAAAGTTATAGTGAAAATTCAAGAGTAGAATGTATATGAAAAGAGAAAAGAAGGAGGAGAGGGGTCAAAGAACTCGAATAACGCAGACCATCATGGGATGGCTGCAGGGTCCATAAGAGGCATAATTTGCATGTCTGGTCTTATAAACCATCCGCTTTCCCTAATAAAGGCTATTCACCTTAAATTCTTCACGGATAACCCGGAAAGGGTGCTAAAGCATCGTTCACCTAAATGGTTGGCACGTAGATCACCCAGTGCCGGACAGTTACAGAAGAAGTGTAGGATGGTCTCTTCCTTTTCCTCATTATGACAACTTCTACAGTAGTCGTGGTAAGGTAACCCAAGTCTTGCAGCATGGGTACCGAAGGTGCAATGCCCGGTGACCACATCTCGGCCTGAAGGATGCTGCATCCATTTGGGAGTCTAAAAGATATTCTTATTCCGAATTCAGGAATGTATATACCCCCGCCGACCCTTTCCTCCTTTTTGAACCCCTTCGACGGAGAGAACATCAGCGGGCTATATACCAAAATTTCTCAGAAAGAAGGGTTTGGGGGTGCAGTAGTCAATATGATCAGGGAGATTTTGTAATTTCCCTATTATGCAGGAATGTCCATAAGGTCTAGGTTTGGTGACCGTATCAACTAGACAATTCATGTTCCAGGATCTAATATCCCATTTCGTGCCTATGGCCTTTTTGCAGACATACATAGCCGTCATGGCCTTAGCTGCCCTTGCCTGTATATTAAGTTTCCAGGTTAATTTCCTGTCAAGTATAACACCCAGGTACTTAGCATTATGCGAGAACGACAATTCGGTTCCGCTCAGTCGGGGTAGCGTAAAGTTAGGGATCTTAGTCCGCGATGAGAACAATACAAGTTCAGTTTTGCTGGGATTTACACTTAAACCACTATCGATACTCCATCGATTTAATATTTCGAGTGCATTCTCCAGCCTTTGTGATATTGTGCCCAGATGAATCCCTGAGACTGACACTGCTACATCATCCGCATAGGCAACAGTTTTGTAGTTTTGGGAATCCAATTTTCTGAGCAGACAATTTAGGGCCAAGTTCCACAGTAGTGGAGATAGGACGTCCCCTTGGGGAGTCCCTCTTTTGTCAGATCTAGAGATCGTAGTCATTCCAACTTTAGAACGAATGATCCTATAACTCAGAAGGTACCTAATGAACCTAACTACGGATTGTTCAAGTCCTAGTGAATCTAGGGCTGATATTATGGTTGCAGATTTCACATTGTTGGAAGCTCCTTCTATGTCCAGAAAAGCCACAAGTGTGTAATTGCGGAATTCGATGGATCTTTCGATATACATATATATATATATTTGACCATAGCCCCCATATAAAGTTCACTTCCGAAAATCACTTAAATTAGCACAAATATCTTATAAATATCGCTATTAAGTTGAAATTCGTCATAAATAATCCCCATAAATACCAAAATCGCTATATATAATTCTATGATGATCGGCCTATAATTGGTTATAGCTCCCATATATATTAACCTAAAAAATATGTATTCGGCAAAGCCGAATATACCGTTCTAACTTGTTTACCTTTAGATTGCAATTTTTTTAAAAATTGCCATATTCAGACATCCGTACGTGATAAAAGACCACAAAAATAAGACCAGTGCCTCCCAGTTTTGCCCAAAGTCATGCATTTTTTTTATGGGCCACCAAGGTTTTGTGGCCTCGGTGACATTTTTGCAAAAAAGTGATCTTTTTATCAGTCTCATAACTTGCAAACAGTTCGGAATTGTGATTCACTCTCTGAGGCAAAGTTGTAGCTCTTGTCATAAAGAACAAAAATGTGAACATATAAAATCAAAGAAACTTCATCTTCAAGATCAAAATCGCAAAAAAAATTAAAAAATCAAAATTCCGAACTGTTTGCAAGATATAAGCCAGAGAAAAATAGGCTCCCAAATCTTTGGGCTCGCATAAAAAAGAGTGCATGACTTTGGGAAAAACTGGGAGACACTGGTCTTTTTTTTTTGTATTTTATCACGTAGTTATATCACGTATGGTTAAATTTTTTCGTGTTACACTGTGTTATAGAGAACACAGGATAGTCTTATGTATTTAATAGCACATTAGCAAATAAGCTCCAAAGCTTAGTATTCTATAGTCAAAATTTTCCAAGATAATTTCGCAAAAATGTGTCTGAATTTTTTTGAATTAGTTGTGAACTTGTTGGCATACACATTTGACACCCCGTATCTCACCTTGAATTATAACAGTATGGTCACAAATTTAATTTTCCAAAAGGTTGTATTCTCCTCTATGATACGTTCATACATTCTTTTGCAATCGGACCAAGAGTTTAGAAGATTAGGATTTACTGAAACTATGTTTTGCGATTGAACCCACTTTGCACCGTCTTTTTGAAACTTTATTTCAATTTCTAGGACATTAACCCTTTTATATTTAGGGTTAAAATTGTCCAATTATTCGAGTTTTATTTTAATCGAATAAAACATTTTACTCTTTATTTTATCGCAATGAAATTTAAAAAATTAATCAATCACTCGAATAATAAACAAATTATGAACTCGATTAAAATATTAATCGAATAATTGACAACCCTAGTTATGAAGCAAAAGTTAACTATTTAGGCTTAAACAGTTTCCGAACGTATTATTATTTTTAATTTTGTATCACTGTTTTAATCCTTTGTGTTTAACTCTTGTAATTTTAAACACAGACATGAATGCTGAAATATTTTGAAAAGAGCATCATCATATTAAAACAAATAAATTAATGTTTATTTAAGCGATTTAACTTGATGTTCATGTTGGTAGAATTTCTTGTTTACTTCAGGCTTCACAATCTTGGCTCATATAAAACCGCTCATTTGGAAATTGTTGGTTGATTGTAAAAACCATTGTGTGGTTAATTATTTGTAAATTAATTTCATTTTATGGTCTGATTGTGTGTGAGTTTTTCTTTTTTAATTTTTTTTTATTATTATTTTCATTGCATACCTCTGACGATGTTGTAAATATGCAATTTAATTATAATGTCAATTGCAGTTTCTTTACAAAAGATTTTTAAAAATTTTAAAAATAATATAAAAACTTATATGTATGTAAATGTATATTAGAGTGTCTCATAGAACAAACTTTTGTGTTGTATATTGAATGAATCTAATTAGAAAATAAGTTTTTTAATACAGCTTTAGTTTCCTGTTAGAGATAGAAAATGTCGTTAAAAAAATAATTTTTCTGACAAAAAGTTTCAGAACTTTTTTTTGAAATAGTTGGCATTTACATTTACAAAAGTTTGAGCTTATTATTGAAAAAATATTTACTCCCTGGTTATACCTGATAAAATTTTATCATGATAAACTTCAAAATTGTTGTCTAGATAAATAATTATTAGGTATAGTCTCCATTCTTTAGTATTATTGCTTCGTTATGATAAAATTGTTTGTGCTTTTGCTTAGACAACTTTGTCTTGACAACAAATGTCATTTATTGTTATGATTAATATTTGTCAAGTATAGACAGGGGGTTATAAACTGCAAAAAATATATTTCAAACAATTGTCAATAACTTTCTGAAGATAAGTGATCCCCTTCTTTTCGGTTCCTAATTATACCCTACACCACCTGGTAACGCCCAAAAATATTAGTCTAACACCCACCTTAATGTATGCCGATCGACTTAGAATCACTTTCTGAGTCGATTAAGCGATGTCCGTCCGTCCGTCTGGTCGGCTGGCTGGCTGTCCATGTAAACCTTGTGCGCAGAGTACAGGTCGCAATTTTGAAGACATTTCGATCAAATTTGGTACATATTATTTTTTCGGCTTAAGGACCAAGCCTATTGAAACTGGCTGAAATCGGTCCACTATTTCACCTAGCCCCCATACAAATGTCCTCCCAAAATTGGACTTTATCGGTCATAAATGTTTAATTTATATATGTATCTCCGCAAATTCCGCTCCAAATAAGTTTTATATACACAAAATTCATGTTACCAAATTTTGTTACGATCGGTCCATAATTAGTCATAGCTCCCATATAGACCCGCTTCCGAAAATCACTTTAACGTGCATAAATCGCTTAAAAATGTTGGTAAACACACAAAATTCAACATAGTTAACTTTAATATAGACATAAATCACACGACCTAATTTCATGGTGATCGGTCCATAATTGGTCATAGCCCCCATATAACCCCACTTCCGAAAATCACTCAAAAATATAAATTATTGAAATTTTAAAAGAAAATTTTTTTTTGCTCTTTTACTTAGTGTAGGGTCAAGCCCGACCATACTTTTTTACTTGTTTTTACTAAATTTATTTTATTTTTCCGGTTTTTATATCAATAATTTTCATTGCATTAACCTCGGAAAGCTTTTTCATTGTGAAACATATAATATAAAGGATGTTTTATTTAGAGGTGGAGAACTGATTTGACAGTTCTTTTTTGCTTTGAGGTTAGTTTGGTTTGTCAATTTATCATGAATATACTCACAGCAGAACAATGTTTGCAAATTGTTTAAATTTATTTTGAACATCGAGATTCAATTCGACAAACTCGACGGACATTTCGTGCATTTGATGGAGCTCATAATCGTCCAATAGATCAATTAATTCGAGAAAATAAAAATTGTTAAATTTATTCAAAAGAGAAAGCAGATTCGTGATAGCAATGGAATTTGTTGTCAATCGAATGATTCTACCTTAGAGACCGAATTTTACAGTTGTGGCTACAAAATTTTAGAAGAGGTAACAAATGTTTGGTTGCTTCAACCGAAATTCTTCTTTATCAACTGATTTTTTATCGATGTAACCGAAAAAATCTATGTGTGCAACTGAATCATTCGATTGGCAATAAATTCGGTTGCTACTACGAATCTGTATTCTCTGTGCAGGCTATTATTATTATATTTACTTAAAATATATACATATTTACTTATATATGAGTTTTTGTCTTAGTAGGAAATCGTTAACCTATTTGCAGGTATGTCCAAAAAAATTAAACTTTTTTAACGGTAGTTTCAAAATTCCATTTTCAAATTGTTAAAAATTTTGTTAAACAAATTTCAGAATGTTTTGATCATCACATTGGGATTTGTTGAGAATATAATAGGGAATAAAAATATGTAAAAAGTATGACAATAACTCCCATAGTTTTTCCGTACCTGCGATTTAAATTTTTCAATTTTCGAGAAAAACAAATTTTTTGGCCATATTTTGGCGATGTGCTCAATTTCCTTACCGTTATAAATTTTAAGTAGAACCTACACCGAATATAATAATGCAGATAATTCCAAATATATTCTGAAAGTTTTACTACAAATGGAAAACGAATAACCTTAAATCGTGAAGGTTAAATGTAAAATTTTTCAATATTTGGAATTTCTAATGGAAATATTGTGCGAAAAATTTTTTAACCAATTTTTTACTTTTATATCTCATTAGAACGAAAATTACATACACATTTCTATTCATTTAAATTAAATTGCAAAAGTAATTTTTTAAAAAATTGAAAAAATTGAATTTTTTTCCTTGTAAATGCATGTCAAAACTTCAGAGGGCTTAAGACGTGCCTAACCCCAACCGATTTACCTAAAATTTGATCCTGATTTTTTTTACCAATGTTCATCAAACTGGGGGTGAGACTGGCAAGGGCCACCCTAATGTAACCTCTAAACGTTATACGATTATGCAAAAATGTTCAGCACTGGGCTTTTAGACGACGGAGAACATTTTTTGAGCATGAGAGCTCCCACCCTCGAAAAAGTCCAGTATTACGGGCCACCCTACTATTGCAAGAATGAGGACTTGTGACCTATGACTTGTACACTTGTACTTATATGAAATTCATGTGTAGTCTTCTAACTTAATTTTTGTTAAATACGAAATATTTCAATTGTATTGCATTTCAGCGCATTAAAATTCAATAATATAATAACACTTGTTAAGTACAACATGAAATTTAATTAAATCCTGAAATGGTTTGAAACAAATTGATGTGAGTTGTTGAATAAAACAGAAATCTGGGCAGATGATGAAATTATTTAAAATAATGACAATAAAATTACACAGTAATTGTAGCAACAATTTCAATTAATTTCAAAGAAGTGTGGTTAAAAGGAAAGAGACATCATCCGTATTTTATTCGTTGATTTGTACGATATACATTGTGTTTTTCATAAATAAAACTTATTTTTGTTAAATTTCAATAGGATTCCAACATTTTAATAAGATTTATACAGCGGTGATTTTTGGAAGTGAGCCTTATATGGAAGCTGTGATATGGTCAATTATGAATCGATCCGCAAAAATTTAAATAGCAAACACTTGTAACTTCCAACAATCGCACAGTCAAAACTGTAGGAAAATCAACAATCATGATGGAATAAACCAAAAATTCTGTTGATAAACTGTATAAAAATCATGATTAAAATTATCATAGTGTGGTGAAACAATAAATTTGTTTGCTAAATTATATTGATGGTTATACATGACAACAAACATGATTTCATTTTTTTTTGTCAGAATTACACTCAAATATAAGTATTAATTAAATTCTGTTTTTATTTTGAATTTTGCTTTTAACTTTCGAATTTTCGTTTTAATCAAAGGACCCTTTTTTTAAAAGAAATTCATCAAAGCGTAATTAATAGAATGTTAATGTTTTCTTTGTTTGCTTTTTTATAAATTTAAATTTCAAGTATTGGCTACTGCATGTTATTACAAAATTTCTTTTACTTTATTATCTTTTACGTTTATTACATTAGTGTGTACATTGGTTTGTAAGCATTTTGTCATTTTAAGATTAAATTCAATTAGTATAAAAACAAAATTCTTGTACATCAAGGGATAAAAGACAAACAGTTAAGGTTATAATTTGGTTGCTAAGAAAAATGAACTAAATGAAATGTAAATTCGTTTTTAGGAATTTTTTAAATCAATTCAAATTAAATGAGCAATAACATTGTTGAACTTCAGATATCCCGGGAAACCAAATAAGACAAACAGTATTCCCGTTTTTATTAGTTATTTTTTAAAAATACCATTGTATAAAAGGGAGGACCTTATATTGGACGTTTACAAAATAGACAATGAAGTCATTTTAAACCTGATAGACCTTAAAATTGTAAAAACTAACACAAAAAAGAAAATTTTAATCAAAAGAAATTGTTGTATTCGTAACCAATTTTTGGCCAAATTTTCGAGCATTACTGGCCGTATGTCACGAATAACAAGAACAATCGATTTTTAGCATTTAAATTATCTTGCATTTAAAAAAAAGGTTGAAATACTTTTTGTATATCCGTGTTAATTTTAAAAATTTAAGAATTTAATTAATCGAATTTGATCATTATCATTTTTTTACAATTTAACAATTAATATCTTCACTAATTAGTAATTCCACTCATTTGTTTCTACCTGTCTTCTTCAAAGGCCTCAGGGGCTTTTTTATGACAAAGACAAAAAAAAAATAAGTAGAGGTTTGTTTTACCAAAATGGACAGCAAAAGTATTCGGGTTACTTAAGCCAAACAGATATTTAAAGTAATAAAATTGTATTTAATACGTTAACCCTCTAACTGGCCAATTTTATTTTAAGGTAAAATAATATACCAGGTTATTGTTTGAAAAAAAAGAAATACGTTGGAATAAACACAAACAAAAGACAACTGCATGTTCTTGTTTATCATAATAAGTAAATTGTTTGTCTCTTTACACATATTTACCGTTATAACGGGCAACTTAACCAAATAAAGCAGCATTACATACATTTAACATACCCGCCTAAAGGCGGCCTTGCCGGTTAGAGGGTTAATTAATGTCTTTACCATTCTATTGAAAACCAGTGTTCTGTAAACTGTTGTTTGAGCTATTCAAATTTAAAAAAATTATGATTTTTCTGTTTCACCAGATTTGACGGGGTTTCCCGAAGGGACTGGTTTACGTGAATATTCGCACAGAAATTGCAGAATTGAAAAGAGCTATTAACTGGCAACCGGAAAATGGAAGCCATTTAATGGATGTCATTTTTCGTACTTAGCTAAACAAATGTTTGTAAGTTTTACTTTTATTAAAAAAAAAAAAATGAAAAAAAAAGTTACAAAGATTTAAAATCAGTCAGTCCGGTTGTAATTTTCACATTTTTCTTTTGCTTTATCGTTATAGATAGAGGAGAACATAAAATGTTCTCCGAAGCCCCCACATAACTTACTTACATCAATACATCCGCTATTAAAAATCGGGAAAAATCGGCCCATAAATGGCTGTAATATAAAGCCCCCAAATAACTTACATACATGATTTATACATCAATATATCGTTAATTCTTCCGTCTCGGTTGCTATTTAAAATCGACAACATTTGGCCCACAAATGAAAAAAACCGGGACAACCTCGATTTTTGATGTACATACATATATCTGGATTACTAAGTCATTAATATAGACAATATGGATATCTAATGACAGATATTTCAAAGTCCATTGCAACGATGTATATAAGGCTATAGTAAGTTGGACCAACAATGGGTCAAAATCGGGAAATCATTTTTAACCCGATTTTTTTTTCATCAAACAAATTTTTTTGTCATAAATTCTTTTTCCAAAAAAAAAATTTTTTAAAAAATATCTGTGGACATTTGACAAAACGACTTCTCTCGAGATAAGACAATTTTACAGGATTTTTGTAGTAAATATAAAATTTGAATGCGCTTCTTTTGGTCTTATCGCCGTATTTATATGACTTTTAGAACATAAGATACGCAATCGAAAAAACGACCTCTTTCAGGTTTTTCCCCAATTTCAATTTGACAAAACAACTTCTCTCATAGAATTCAAATCATTTTAAAAAAACTAGTAACTGCCTTTTGACAAAACAGCCTATCTCTATTTAGTTTTAGCACTTTATTAACAATTATTTTTTGATAAAACAGCTTCTTTCGAAAGAAGTCGTTTTGTCGAAAGCAAAGATTGAAAAGCCTTCCACTTGTCTGAGACAAGTAGATTTTTAAATCAGTTGATCGCGAGTTTTCGTTTTGACAAAACGTCTTGTATCGACAGAGGTTCTTTTACAAAAACGAAAATTTAAAAAAGTTAAGTCTTATCTTAACATAAGTGCTTTTAAAAATGGAAAACAGAAGAAAAGAAGCTGTTTTGCTACTTAATACTAGAATAAATAAAAATAAATTAAAATTCGTATAAATGAATGAAAAGAACACGTAAATATGTCTTTGTTTTCGACCAAAGACCATAAACTAGAAAAATCTTTGGCTAAATATATGGTTCAAGTGATGAAAATACTTTGATTGCCAAAAATTTCGATGATGTGAATGGATTGACTATACATTTCTAGTTGTGTTGCATCTTGAGTTTGATACAGTGCATGAGCAAATTGAAAAAAATTAAGAAAAATTCATCCTTTTCAATATACCATACACACGACTGGGGAAATTTAATAACGGCTACAAATCGTTCATGAATTAAACAAAAACAATTTTTTAGATTTTATTGGTCTGATGAAAGATAGATACACATGGAGGAAATGCAACATTTCAGGTATTTATAAAAATAATTTTATTTATAGGCTACATTATATATTAACTTTTTACTACTTACATACATATATCTTTTTCAGGTAAAAAATTTGAGTGAAAATAGGTTCGATGGATGCAGTACGAGTAAAGTAAACCTGGAGTTTTGCAGTACAAATCATCACTAGACCCAGGATAGGCTTTTAAGCTGCTAGACATCAACTCTCGTCGTCTAAAGATGCCGATTCCACAATTGGTCGAAGTTACATGTCTCCATTAGTCGTATCACATAACAAAAAATGCGATTTGATGGATATGCTGCCACTGATAAATACCCATCTACACATTTTTTAAAGCATAAAGATCGTTTAAAATCTATCTGGATCTTGACGAAGAAGAAACTCAATAAAGTTGTTTTCTTCTTATAATAAGATAATAGTATTATTTTATTTAAAAGTTAATTTTTATATTAAAATTCAACCTAATCAAATATTTACTGTTTTTAAAGAAACTTTTTTATATTTGATAAATTATTTGGCTATTGTAACGAAAAAATTGAATAATTTTTTTTAATAATACCGCAATATGTTTGTCAAATCAACTTCTTTCGACTTTTTTTTATATTTCAATTTCACAAAACAACTTGTTTTTACATAAGCCGACTCTAATTTAATTAAAACAATTTTGACAAAACGACTTATATGATACAAGCTAATTTGTTTGCTAAAAATACATTTGACAAAAAAGCTTAAAATTTGTTGTTGCTGTTTTAAAGAAAACTATTGCTCTTTCAAACAAAAGAAAAATCGCTACTTGTTTATTGGATATTTGTCTATAAAGTTTATATATAACATTTGATTTCTACACAAGAACTTTTGTTAGTAGTTTTTACAGTTTTTTCGCTCTCCTGAAAAGTTGACGTTTTAGAAAGAAGCCGTTTTGTCAAATGTCCACAGATATTAAGAAACCATTTGGAAAAAAAAATTAATTTTGTGTAAATAAAAATATTTAAAAAAATGATTTTAAGTATAATTTGGTGAAGTGTATATAAGATTCGGCAAAGCCGATTATAGCTCTCTTACTTGTTATACCAAAAACTGTTTTTAAAATTTATCTTAACGAATACTTGGAGAAGGGTATATAAGATTCTGCACAGCCTTATATATATACCACTTTTACTTGCTATTTTGAAAGTTTTTTTTTAATGAACAATTCACTAATCTATAACTCTGTTTTTCTACTTTGCTGCATTGCGACAATGAAAAAGTTACGCAGAAAAACTAAAAAAAATTAACTAACAAACAACGCTGTATCTATTGGAAAATAAACCCCTGTCTTATATAAAAAACAACACAAAAGCAGCAAAATAACAACAACAACAAAAAATAAATAAAAATACAGTAGAGTCAATTATGACTTCGTGGACTTAAAAGGTTCTAGTGAAATAAGTCAGGCATGTAATTAAACGAGATAAACTTGAACCAAAAAAAAAAAAAAAAAAACGAAGGCAATACAAAAGGTGGGAATGTCAAATGCATTTAAAAAAAAAAACTGTAAAAAGATAAAGACTAGATAGAATTTTAAATAATTTTCATGGCTGTAATTTAACAGGGCGTTTTCCTAAAACCTTTATCCCCAGTAACACGAAGTCTGGTTATGCGTTAACTAATAGTTATACTGTTGGTTAAAATAATTTTTGTATGAAAACTGTCAGTTTAACTATTAGTTAACACATAACCAGACTTCATGTTACTGGATTTTTGCCACGTTTATAAAAAATTCCAACAGCAACAAAATATTATAGAAGGTGTGTATTTGTGACTGAATTTTTCGGTTGTCGCTATGAAATTTTAGAAATGCTAACAAAGGTTTGGTTGCTTCAACCGAAATTCTACTTTATCAACTGACTTTCTGTTGATTAAACTCACCACGAATTAATTATATTAAGAAAAAATCTTAAATTAGAACAATTTTAGAAAAATATTTCTATAAGTAAACTATTTAATTTTGAAATTAAGATTTTGTTGATAATATATGAAGCCACACAAATTTAATTAATTCAAAAAGAAAAGCTTCGAATATCAGTTCCTTGAAAAACTCAAACTCAAATTCATATACATATTTACATTTAATAAATAACAATCTTTATAAAAAGTCTCTTGGTAATATATCTATCTTTCTGTGTTGAACATATTGTACATACGCATGAACATTACAGTGGACCTTATTTGGAATATTTTTGAAAACAACGTTTAAAATTGTTTTTCGCTATTCATTTGCTTAGAAACGTTTTATTTTGTGTATAGTTTGGAATTGAGGCGTTTTCAAGTTCATTTATAGTTGTTTGGCTTCGTCTCACATTTGTTAATAAATTGCCAAAAATCCATTTATTATTTAAATAAGCTGATATTTATAATATAAATAGTCCTTGAGAAGATCTACAAAAAATCGCTTACAAGTGTAGGTTTCTCTTTTAGTTCAGAAGATATTTAGTTTTATTTTTTTAATTTTGCTTAATCTTTTTTGGTTTTTTAGATATGGGGGGCCAACGGAGGGTCCATTTTTTTAAATATCAGCTACATTTGCGATTGTATTCTAAATAAAATAAAAAAAAAATTGCTGACAGCTATTGCTATATTATAATGGGATTATTTTCCCATTATATTGACGATCATTGTTTATTAGCAAAGGTACAATACATACAGCGAATAAATGCTGATCAATAGTTCCAGTTTCGGGAACATTAAGCATTGCCTGTAAGTAGAGTGACCACTGCTTCCATCACAACCCCATTTATAAATGGCTTTTATGCAATCGTTGTTATTGCATTCAACTACGAGGTCCTCAAATGCTACTGGAAAACACTGTAATATACGTCCAACAGTATGGTTAAGAGACTGTAAATTTATTTCTGCTGAACGTTCAGTTACGCGTATGTCATTGGGGTAATACTCTTTTTTAGTTTTAGCTAAAACATCGTAGCTTGGATAAATGTTACAATTTCGCTCTTTGGCACTATATTGCATTAATTTATATGTATTTTTTGAGTAGTCTCCATCTATATATAGGGCCAAAGCTTCTTCAGGTGTATATGGAATAGGTGCTTTTGGCTCAGCATTTACAGTTTTAATCATTTTTGAAGCTATTGTAGGTTCTGAGCTCAATTTCGAAACAACTTGTGAAGTATTCCTTTTTCCAGATTTGAAAAGACTAATGGGCGTTGCTAACATTAACTCTTCTGTTGGCGTCTTATCAACAATAGAAGAAACCTTTTTTATTTGAGTTTTAGTTGAGCACTCTGAAAAATTTGTATATTTACGACGATCAATGGCTGGTTCTGGAGAAATAAGATCTCCTTCTAACCATTATTTATTTCGATCTGCGAATTTTGTCATGATTCTGTGACTAGTTGTCCACTTGTACCGCAGTTTATTAACAAAATTTCTTAATTGTTGACGAATTTGTTGACATTGCTCTTCGTTATATTTTGATGGATAAATAACATTAGAAAAAACATGATTTTCCACTGCCAAAAACTTTTTTGCTAGTACTGGTTCAGAGTGCCAAATTAAAAAAAGGGTGCGTTTAGACTCTGACATTGCATCTAAAAAACGTAAAAAATCATAAAGTTGCAGCTAATTTTTCACATGGACATAGAAAACAGAACATAGAAACAAATAAACCAAACATTGGAGCGGAATTCGTCGAATACTCCCAACTTTTATTCCACAGAAGTTTAAGTTACATATAATACAACACTACTTTACACAGGTCATTTGTTTACTAGATTGGCCATTTCGCCACTAGATTGGCCATTTCTCCCACTGTGGATCGGGATGAAATTTGCACCAACAAATTTAAAACAGGGCCGATTATGGAAAAAAAGATAGATTTTGAAAAAAAGTCAAAAATTGTATGTCTTGAGTTACAAAACATTTATTTTGATAGATAGATCTTCAAGGCCTAAGCTTTCTTTTGAGCAAAAAAAAAAATTAAAAAAAAGTCAACAAATGATTTGGCAAAAAAGTCAAAAATTGTATGTTTTGAGTTATAAAATATTTATTTTGATAGATATCCCAATCGCATTCCACTAAGCGAACAAAAACGTCTTCAAGGTAAAGCACCGTTTTTAAAAGGTAAACACGTAATAATAATATTTTGGGAAAAAAATAAATTAATTTATTAAATTTTTTAGTTGTTTAATAAAGTGGCAAATAAGGACAACCCTAATATACCTGTATTAAACATCTGAAATTCACTTTTCTATTTTATTTGCCTTTAAACGAAGTTTACTTATTGGATTTTTATGAAGTCGCTTTAAAAAAAAGCAAAAACTGTAAAATGTGTGTGACGCAATCAAAAATGCATAAAAGTTAAATTAACCGCAAAATATACAGTTCAAATGAATTGAGTGGTTGTTTTTCGTTTACCAAGTAACAACAGAAATAAAACGAAGTAAAAGAAAACAAAATCATTGGGTAACTTAAAAATAGTGTTCTGCTGCAGATGACTTTAAAGCAGTGATAGGCACTCATAATCAGCAGGGGCCAAACGCAATCGGTTATTAAGATGTACATAACATGAAAAAGACAAGGTCAAATAATAGATTGAACTCAAAATCTGTTCATAATTATATAAAAAAGATAATTTGCACGAGAAGCCCTTTTAAATTTAAATTTGGGTAGGAATAAATATTCATATGGGCAATTCCATATCATCGTACGTGACATTTGTACGCCTATAGAGTGGAACAGATTTTGCAAAAATAAGAGTATCTGAAAGATAATTTGGTCTTTATGTTACATTCAGAGGGGACTATATTTTAAAATAATAAAAAGTTCTTTCGAAATATTATTGTCCAAAATATTGAGCGAAATAAGGATATATCGTACGTGACATAAAACGGAACTCATTTTGAGGTACATGTAGAAATATGCGAAAATATACGAATCGTGAGAGGCGTTAAGTTTTCTTTTCAATTTCTTAGATAATATACATTCGGTTTCAATACACAATTTGATAATATAAAAAAAACAATCAGAGTCAAATTCATTGCATACTAAAAGCTAATTGGGAGCCTAGTTTTCACCTTAATTTTAGCCTAAAACACCTAAAACATTAAAAAAATTAAATATAATCAGTTTAAAGTATTTTTTGCTTTAAAATGTTGTATGCAGAAAAAATTATATTTCAATTCAAACATTTCTCCCATATTGAACTGGTTTCAATTATTTCATAATTAAATCAAGTATTCATTTGCTCAAAAACAAAATTTCTTGTTATTTTCTATTGAATTTTGAGTTTTGAATTTGATTATTTTAACAACTGAATCTACAATTTTCGTTATTGGTTGATTTTCAAATACAAAAATTATTGAATAGATAATTTTCGTAATTGAAACACAAAAAATAACAAAAATGTGTTTTCAATTACGAAAATTATCTATTAAATAATTTTTGTATTTAAAATTCAACCAATAACGAAAATTGTATATTCAATTGTCAAAATAATCAAATTAAAAACTCAAAATTCAATAGAAAATGTCAAGAAATTTTGTTGTTGAGCAAATGAATACTTGATTTAATTATGAAATAATTGCAACCAGTCCAATATGTGACAAATATTTGAATTGAAACGGTTTAAGAAATAGTTTTTTCTGTGTAATATGATCTAATAATTTGTCACCATAATTTGTCATTATTATTTTCTTCTATTCAAATCATCATGAAAAAAGTTTGAAGGGTTTTTGTGTTTTCAGTCGTAGTAGCGATTCTCGTGGAATTGCCCATATATCAAATTCTTGATCTTTCGCTGATTTTTGTGTCGAATTTTAAGTCGTGACTTGTGTCTGCAGCCGTACAAACTTCAACTGACCCAGAAGCTGAAGGTAAATGACCATAGACAACGACGTATGTTTGCTGAATGAGCACAGGAACAGTTGGAAACTGACCCAAAAAATCAGCAACAAATCATTTTCAGCTATTAGGTTCACTTCTGGATGAAATTGTCGAATTTGGGACGATATGAATCCATAAGAGCGTTCAATGCATCCCGAAAAGTCGCTGTTTCTTTGGGAACGATGTTGAATAGGCCATCACCGTCAAAGGCGAGCGCTATATATAGGTCGATTATTATTTTGGCCTAAATTCAATAATATTGTTACGTTTTTACCTTTTCAAAATGGTGGTTTATTTCCATTAAATAAACCATATTTTTTAATTGCAAATAAAAGCTACAAGTAGTTTTAACATTTTAACAATTGTTTATTTATTCAAATTTACACAAGAATTTAAATAGTCAATCTCTTTTAAACTTATACTAGCATAACCCGGTGCACTTCGCTACCCCTACCCTAGTAAAATTAAAGAAATATGAATGGAAATACGAAAATAACAAATACAAAATTTGAGAATCTCTCAATTACAGTTCACTTGATAGTCGAAAATATCTAACTAATTTTGTATGGGAGATACCACTCCACTGATCCCATCCATTTTTAAACCTTTTATGTAAATATCAAGCTTTACTTTAACTTTCCTTTATAAGGGAGGGGTCATTCCTACTACGCCGATCATGCTTAGCTAAACTTCGAACAGGGAATGGTAATAAATTGATTGATACAGAGTTTAAATTCTTTTAGAATTATAGTTCTCCAGATATTCAAAATTAATTATTTACTTTGCGCCATAACCACTAATGCAATCCCGACCATTTTCAGCCAATCTGAAGAAAGCCAGTTTGAAGAACCTTGCAATTATTACTTTGTATGGGAGGTGACTCACATCCTTTTCCGACCTCTTTCATTTTGGGTGATATGCCCTCTAATCTAATTCCGCCTATATTCAGCTAAACTCCGCACATTAATAAGAAATTAATTCGCTAAAAGTTTAAACACTTTTACAATTATAGTTCTACAGATATTCGAAATTAATTATATACTTTGTATAGGGTGTGCCACGCCCACTATTCCAATCCCGAACAATTTCAACGAAACTATGAAAATTTATAAAAGAGCCATTTAGACTATGTTTGAAGAATCTTGCAATTATATTTCACAAAATATTTAGAAATAACTATTTACTTTGTATGGGAGGCGACTCACCATTTTTTCCGACCCGTCCCATTTTTCATTAAACTTCATGCAGTGATAAAAAACCGTTGAAAATCGTCACAATTATAACATAACTATTTACTTATCTACAATTACATATTTACCCCCATATGCATAAACAGTGTTTTAAATTTGTCAAAGGTTTATAAAACCAATTTTGTTTTATAAACCTTTGATAAATTTAAAAATTTTTTATGCATATGGGAGTTAGAAAATAAAAAGAAACACCTTCAAAATATATTTATTAAAGCGAATTTAAATTACTAAATTCTTCTTCTTTGTTTTCTATAACAACTCTCACTTAAAACAGAGCGAAATCAATACTGTTTAATTGTTTCTCCTATTTATTTACAACAACAAATTGAACAAACACGCAATGCTTTGTTTACTTTTTTGCTTAAGGTTCACATGTACACGTTTTTGCATATGTGTTAGTAACATCTTTAAACGCTTATAACTCCTAAAAAAACTGAACCGATTTCAATAAAATATATATTCTGCACTTCTGTGAATAAATCCCTTTAAAATGGTATATTTCTTGCCCAAATTAAATGTATAATGTGAGAGTAAAAGCGGTCTAAAGAAATCGACTTGCCTATTAATATTATGATTATACATTTTCAAAACACAATGGTAATACTGTTGATGTTAAGTCTAACAGCGCCTATGATACACTGACTAACACACAACTCACTGTTACTATTTATATTCACAGAGACACCTTCTGGAAGCCTCATGAATAATCTAACGAAAAAACTGGAATAATCTATGTCCACAATGATCACCTACAGCTTTTAAAGCTTTTAATGGTAATAACAGCATGTTATCTTTTTTTAACATTTTGAAATAACTAAATACCAGATTTTCAAATAGTTTTTTAAGTATTATGACAAAATCTAACGTAATGCAAAATGAGTACTGAAAAATATTTCAGAATTTTAGTTTTTTTTTTTTTGAATACGTTATAATATTATAATATTACGCATTAACCGTTACGACATTTTTTAGGTTACCCAACATTTTTATTTATATTTTTCTTTTGAAGCATATAAACTGCACAAACCAATCTGTATGAGGTACTGTGGGCCGATCATAATAATATTCGTGATATATATATAACTTTTAATGATGACTTGAATTTTATTTTTTTAATATTTAATTTCCGTTCCGTTAATAATTTTTATTTACGACCCCATCTGAATCCTCATAAATAGGTAAGTCGATATAGTAATTTCTGTTTGTTTATATGTTCGAAGGTCCCATAAATCTCATGGACTCAGAATTCGGATAAGTATATCTAACATACGTTCTAAAATTAAGCTATTGAAAATAAGCAAACTCCGCACATAAAGGATGAGAGAGCGCAAAAACCACGACTACCTCGATTTTTAGAAATAGGTTTGGATATCTATATTATGAAATAAAGTGCATTTTTTCCATTAGCAAGCAAACATGTGAAAAAATTGCCTTTTATAGCCATTTATTTTGCAATTGTCATCACTGTGTGACGTTTCTGCACTTCTTTGAAAGAGAAAATTGTTTCGTTTGTAAATGTATAAAAAGGAAATTATATTTTTTTTTACAATTTGGTTTATTATAAAAATAAGTTACTTTGAGCAACAGATTTTTAGCAAGAAAATGTTTACAGAAAAATAAGAAAATTACACGCAAAGGAAACAGATGTGGTGGTGGAAAAAATTGCATTTAAAATACTATTATGATGAATACAAATACATAGAAATTGATGAAGACTTAAAACATTTAATAAAGCGAAAGCCAAACAGAGAAATTTTTTTTTGTAAATTGAGGTAATGAAATGCCTTTCATTGATTTCAATTCATAATACCCATACGCCTATTTTATGAATTTCTTCATATTTATTTAATTCTAAAACAAATTTTGAAGTTTTTGAAGAAATTTATTTCAATTTTCAATAATATTTTTTTTGAGTTGTTATAAAGTAATTGATAGAGACGCTTTTCGAATAAACATCAACTGAGTGGTGTGTTTTTCAAGTGAATTCGTGTACATTATAAAGTGTGTCTGCATTTCTGAGAATTTATAAAGGTGTATAAAATAAAACATTGAGTGACTATTTAATTCTGTTGCTGTACATGTTAAATAAATAAAGAGTTGTTACAATTTTTAAACTACTAAATGGCTTTTATTTGCAATCAAAAGTATGCGGTTTATTTAAAGGAAATAAACCAACGTTTTGAAAAGGTTAAAACGTAACAATATGTTGATTATGCGGAAATTCTGATAAATTTTGCACAAATTAGTTTGAAGTACTCTGGAATTATACTTTAAATTATGACGAAAATAGGGCAACATTTTTCGCTTGTCCCCATACATGGTCCCCCTCAAAAAATGATTTGAACATTCATAATTGTCTTGTAATAACACTGTTTTCGAAATTCACACTTTTTTTCCTGTCAAGCAGGGCACCCGGTGTGTTAACCTAATTCGAGTACGCTGAATCCAGTGGTACTAGGTTAGCTCATGTTTTCGTGATATACCATTATTTCGAAAATGGCGGAAGTAGCTCTACATATATGGCGTAACTCAAAAACGGTTTATCTTATTGTATGAAAAAAACCCAAAATTCTGCAATAAAATTAGCTTTAAGCAAGCCTGAAACTTTTGTTTAATCTGCGCAGTCGTTTTAGAAATATAAATTGTTTTTTTTCTAGCTAAATTTCGAAATTTTTGTTTTTTAAAACAGCAAAAAATATTGGAAAATACAGCAATGCAGTTAATTTTTTCTATGCGCACAGAAAAAGTTCAAAACAAAACAAGTCCCAAATGATCTGTCCACAACTTTTGATTTATAAAGAAAATATAAAACAATTATCCCCCGAATGATACGAACATGTCGAGGATTATTGCTGGTTTATCAGCATAAACCAGTGATTTTACAGGAAATAATCGAGAGATGTCCTTGGACGCCAATTGAAAGGTCCATTTCTTCAATTAAAGCTATCGGAAATTTTGATTTCTATAAATCAATGATTACGGTAGCGATCCTGCTGGAACCACATCATGCCCGGATCAAAACTATGACCATCGCATTGTTCTTGGAAATGTTGGATGTTGCATGTTGGACTTTCATTGATTTTCATAGTAAATGGCAACTTGAGTGCTGAATGAACAGTTCAGCCACCTTCCAACAACGTAGCTGCAATTCCTGATGAATCAAGTGCAATATCGTTCTGCGAGCGTATCATTGCCAAAATAAACATGAGCAACCAAATTTTTCCAGTTCCCCGAATCAACAGTGAAACGTTGGTTCGAACTGTTTATCGCGTAGCAACTCTTGATTAAATGCCTTGTTTGACATATCAAAGCCTCGTTGTAAATTTCCTGGCGCAGCACTGTGGTTCAAAATTATGAAAATCGGTATCTTCAGAATTTGGAAAAACTAAGTTTTTGCGGAAGCTGACAATCTGCTCTCCTCCAATACAAATTGGTTTTTCAATTGGACATTTCGTTTTCTCGACAGAAGCGCCAGAAGTTCAACAAATTTTGAATCATATTTTCGTTAATTTTTTTTAATATTTTACTGCTTCACTAAATTAGATATATCTCAATGGTTTTACCATATAGAAATTCATACTAACAAACATAGATAAACATTGATATAGGCTTTTATTAAATGTATATCTTATATTTATGGGCCTCTCCATTTTCCTGTTATAGTCCTTTAAACTTGGTCCTCAAATATACTGATATTTTTTATACCCTTCACCTTTGTGAGAAGGGTATATATAAGTTTGTCATTCCGTTTGTAATTTCTACATTTTTCATTTCCGATTAAGTCCGTCTGTCTGTCTGTCTGTCTGTCTGTCTGTTGAAATCAATTTTCTGAAGACCCCAGATATCTTCAGGATTCAAATCTTCAATAATTCTGTCAGACATGCTTTCGGCATGCAAAATCGGTCCATATATAATGGAGATATGAGCAACAAACCGGGACAACCTCGATTTTTTACCTATTTTTGATCTATATCTGGATTACTAAGTCATTAATATAGACAATATGGATATCTAATGATAGATATTTCAAAGTCCATTGCAACGATGTAGATAAGACTATAGTAAGTTGGACCTACAATGGGTCAAAATCGGGAAAAATATTTTTTAACCCGAATTTTTTTTTCATCAACAAATTGTTTGTGTCATACATTTTTTTCCAAAAAAAAAAAAAAATTTAAAAAATTTTGAAAAAACTTTTTTTAAAAAATAATTTCCAAAAAAAAATTTTTGAAAAACAATTAAAAAAAAAATTTAATTTTGTATACCTAAAAATATTTAAAAAAAATTATTTTAAAGTATAATTTGGTGAAGGGTATATAAGATTCGGCATAGCCGAATATAGCTCTCTTACTTGTTTTTTTCTAAGAATGTTGTATAGCTTGCCAAAAAAAAAAGACCGTCGAAGCCCGTCCAATGACTATATACATCATTTAAAGAAACTTCTGGGGAATGTCTTTGTAAAAAATTGTAGCCGCCAGCTCCCGCCGAAATACTTTTTATACCCTACACCACCATAGTGGGGAGGGTATTATGCGTTTGTGCAGATGTTTGTAACGCCCAAAAATATTAGTCTAACACCCACCTTAAAGTATACCGATGGACTTAGAATCACTTTCTGAGTCGATTAAACGATGTCCGTCCGTCTGGTTGGCTGGCTGGCTGTCCATGTAAACCTTGTGCGCAGAGTGCAGGTCGCAATTTTGAAGATATTTCGATCAAATTTGGTACATATTACTTTTTCGGCCCAAGAACCAAACCTATTGAAAATGGCTGAAATCGGTCCATTATTTCACCTAGCCCCCATACAAATGTCCCCTCGAAATTGGACTTTATCGGTCATAAATGTTTAATTTATCTATGTATCTACACAAATTTTCGCTCCAAATAAGTTTTATATATACAAAATTCATTTCACCAAATTTTGTTACGATCGGTCCATAATTAGTCATAGCTCCCATATAGACCCGTTTCCGAAAATCACTTTAACGTGCATAAATCGCTTAAAAATGTTGGTATACACACAAAATTCAACATAGTTAACTTTAATATAGACATAAATCTCACGACCTAATTTCATGGTGATCGGTCCATAATTGGTCATAGCCTCCATATAACCCCACTTCCGAAAATCACTCAAAAATATTAACTATTGATATTTTAAAAGAAAAATATTTTTACTCATTTACTGGGTGTAGGGTATTATATGGTCGGGCTTGACCGACTATACTTTCTTACTTGTTTTTTTTTAATTTTAACGGAATGGAATTTTTAGAAATATTTCTTTATTTATTATTGATTTTTATATATCTAGTAGGGTATTCAATTAATCGGTGTTCTGGTTTAATCGGTTAATCGAGCAAATAATTAGTCGGGGTTTAGATTTATTCGGTTAATAATCGGTAAATTTAAAATTATTCGATTAATCGATTTTAATTTTAAATTGAAAATACAACCACCATTTTGTGTACGAAAACATAAAAAACAAACAAAACATAACAATTCAACCAAAAAATAATTGAGATCCTTTTTGTATATACATTTGAATTTTTGTAGGATTTTAGTGAGATCTTCTGAAATAATCTTTTAAAAAAAGAATATAATTTATTTTTTTCCTTTTAAGCGATTTTTTTCTATAAAACTTGACTTGAAAAAACTCTCTCGCTGATTGTAGATATTGGAGAAATCGAAAGCATGATAAAGAATATCCAATATCTCAGTTTTTTTTTTTAGTTTTTTCTAAGCATATCAAATCTTTCGTTATACCATTGTTGTCCTTTTTGTATTGTTTTAGATATTGAATATTTTTGATAGTTTCGTTATTTTCTGTACATGTAAATGCAAACAAAATATGTCAGTTGTTATTCTGACTAAACATTTTCATTGGATGTTCGAAAAAATATATAATTTCTATTTGAAATTTGTATTTGAATTGAAATGGGAAAATAAATACAAAAAATATGTTAAAGTGCAAAAAAAAGGAATTTCGGTTAATCGGTTAATCGACACAAATTAATCGGTTTATTTGTTATTTGAAAATCGGCAATTTTAAATTATTCGAACAGTTAACCGTTCAAAATTAATCGGTTAACCGATTAACGGTTAATCGATTGAATAACCTAATATCTATACTACTGTAACTTGAAATATAGTAAATACAGATCTTTTTAAAAATTTAGTTTCAGAAAGACATAAAAAAGTATTTTTTTTAATTTTTTATTAATGTTTTTTATATATCGGAGATACCAATTCTATATAAAAAGATCGCCAAATAATTTTGTCCACCTAGATTTTGATTTGGAACCACAGTGCGCAGTTTCAAATTTGGCTTTAATGTTGTAATACGCATCTGATCATGCGAAAATTAAAAAAAAAGATAAATCGGTCCACTCTTTCTGCGATTTTAGATAGTATATCAAAAAAAGTGGGCGTAAAAGTAGGCGCGGTCTATTTTTCTTTCAGTAAAAACATTAAAAAAAATTAACCATATGGGTGCTGCCGAAAAAAGTGGGCGTGGTCAAATTTTCTTACCATAAAAACCAAAGTTGGGCTATTACGAACATTTCAAAAAAGAAATTGTCCAAATCAGCCCAACCGTTCTCAACTGATGCAATTATCAACAACTAAAATTTATTTATATTTATTATGCTAAAGATTACAAATTTTGAAAACTTTTAGTTAAAAAAAAACGTTATTTAAAAGAATTTTATTGCAAATAATACAATAAATTTTACAAATAAATTATATTACAATACAATTTAAAGAGTACCTACAGTTTTCCCTTCAACTAAGTATAGTTTGTTAAGTTTATATGCAGATTATACTCACTTCTACTTGATGATGCACTAACATAAGCCGATGAGCGTCTTTTGAGACCACTGGTACCTTCATTACTGCTACCCACTGGCAAGAAACGAGACAATGATAACATGGTTTTAAATAGTTCTGTGACATTGCTGTCCTCCTTGGCGGAGCATTCTAAGACTTTAGCTCTGGAAAATAAGAAAATAAAATGAAAACAGAATTAAATAACTACACATTTAACATTTAAAGAAACAAGCAATAAAAAGAAAAAATGGTTTATAGTTAGTTATTAAGGCAAGATTCTCTGTATCATGATAAGATATAAATATTTTCCAAACTACAGGATTGATAGAAAAAAGGGAATTAAAATTAACTTGTGTTAATTGTTTAGAAAGAATTAAGACTGGTTTTGAATAAGAAAATTAATTTTGCATGGTTCATTGATTTTGAGAAACCAAAAAAAGTACCATTCGAATTAAGGAAAAGTACCATTAAATGCCTCTTTTAGGTTCTAAATTAATGCAAGAATTTATGGTTTATTCATAAATAAAAAGAAAAGGTATAACCAATATAGAAATCCCACTAAAATCTTCATTCTTATTATAATAGGGGAAATTAGTCTTCATTGCAAACAACCCTTGTAAACCTTACATATCGAGCCCTTAGCGCCAAATTATCGTAAGCGACAAAACACAAATTTTACAGGAGAAGGTTTTTTCGATTATTTTGAAATTTATTCATAGAATTAAAAATGTTATGATGCGATATAATATAATTTTGTTCAAGCTATTTGTCTATTTTTCAAAAATATTTATAACTATTAACAATTAAAAATTCATGGAATACTTTATTGAAAAATATGACAAAAAATGTTTTTTATTGAATTTTTGCATATATACAAATTTTTCGAATTGAAATAAAATTGTTATTTATGAATAGTTTTTAATGAAATTTCACAGTTATGTAAAATTTTCTATTCAAAATGGAAAAATAAAAACGAATTTTGAAAATTATTATCAGTAATCCTGCAATTCCCAAAAAAGTGATGAAGAATCCCAAAAATGGAAATTTTTAGTTTTTTGGCTATAATATCCATACCGGGGTCGGAGTTATCGGAACCCTTTACAAAATAATTAAAATCATATTGGGCCATCTAAAATCGGTTACTATATTTTGATATCGAATATGCGATTTGAGAATTTTTGCCCTAAAATTTAATTTTACATAAAAAATATGTGTTTTTTGAATGGACCTGGTCCCTTCGGTAACAAATTTTTTTTTTTTTGAATTTAAAATATTTTATGAAAACTTAGCTTTCAGAGAGTATAAATTCCTTGTACATCCTCTTAGACATTTTTTGTGATAACTTAAAAAGAAAAACAGTTCTTTTTTCCCAAAAAAAATTAGCGAAAAATCGGCTTTTTAAAATTTTTTAAATTCAAATGCATATAACTTTGGACTTAGTCATTATTTTTAAACAGTTCTTTTTCTATTTGACACATACATATGTTGTTAGTCCATTGAAGGAAAACTGGAGAAAATCGGAAAATATTTAAATACACTGTTATCAAAAAACTGGAGTAGGTTGGGTAAAAATATTGAAAATTTAATTTTCAAATGCGAATATCTCCTAAGCTATAAGAGGTAATTGATAACTACTATGAAAAAATTTTATATGTGTAATTTTTTTGAAATCGGAACACAAACGAAGAAATAGGATCGTTTTAAAAATGTAACATACCCGAGGTGTCCTACTTTGAGGGCCCTTGTTCGCGCCCCTGGTGCGCACATGAGATCCACATTCGACAGCACTTCTTCTTTTCGCATGTGAAATTTCATTCAAACCAATCTAACCATTTAGAAGTTTGGGATTTATTTCATTCTTTTTTTTCTATACCACTATGTGTCGTTTACTCTAAAAGGTAAACATTGACTTACGATAAAATCTTACCCCTTATAATTTTGAAGTTATTAACAATTTTGATATTTTGAGTGCGCTAAAACATCAGTCGGTCCATAAAATTTTAATTTTTGCAATAAAAAAAAAAAATAGAAAATGTCGCTTACGATAATTTGGCGCTAAGGGCTCGATATGTTGCAAAGCTTGCAAAATATTGCATTTTTATACCCTCCACCACCATAAGTGGTGAATGAGGGTATATATATGTTTGTCATGCCGTGTGTAATATTGAGAAATATTCATCTGAGACCCAACAAAGTATATATTTTCTTGATCCTTATGAAATTCTAAGTCGATTGAGCCATGTCCGTCTGTCTGTCTGTCTGTCTGTCTGTCTGTCTGTCTGTCTGTCTGTCTGTCTGTCGCTTACGATAATTTGGCGCTAAGGGCTCGATATGTTGCAAAGCTTGCAAAATATTGCATTTTTATACCCTCCACCACCATAAGTGGTGAATGAGGGTATATATATGTTTGTCATGCCGTGTGTAATATTGAGAAATATTCATCTGAGACCCAACAAAGTATATATTTTCTTGATCCTTATGAAATTCTAAGTCGATTGAGCCATGTCCGTCTGTCTGTCTGTCTGTCTGTCTGTCTGTCTGTCTGTCTGTCTGTCTGTCTGTCTGTCTGTCTGTCTGTCTGTCTGTCTGTCTGTCTGTCTGTCTGTCTGTCTGTCTGTCTGTCTGTCTGTCTGTCTGTCTGTCTGTCTGTCTGTCTGTCTGTCTGTCTGTCTGTCTGTCTGTCTGTCTGTCTGTCTGTCTGTCTGTCTGTCTGTCTGTCTGTCTGTCTGTCTGTCTGTCTGTCTGT
The DNA here is from genome assembly GCF_958450345.1 of Calliphora vicina. Lineage (NCBI taxonomy): Eukaryota > Metazoa > Arthropoda > Insecta > Diptera > Calliphoridae > Calliphora > Calliphora vicina. The sequence continues at coordinate 94,425,204 of NC_088784.1, read as the reverse complement.
CTGTCTGTCTGTCTGTCTGTCTGTCTGTCTGTCTGTCTGTCTGTCTGTCTGTCTGTCTGTCTGTCTGTCTGTCTGTCTGTCTGTCTGTCTGTCTGTCTGTCTGTCTGTCTGTCTGTCTGTCTGTCTGTCTGTCTGTCTGTCTGTCTGTCTGTCTGTCTGTCTGTCTGTCTGTCTGTCTGTCTGTCTGTCTGTCTGTCTGTCTGTCTGTCTGTCTGTCTGTCTGTCTGTCTGTCTGTCTGTCTGTCTGTCTGTCTGTCTGTCTGTCTGTCTGTCTGTCTGTCTGTCTGTCTGTCTGTCTGTCTGTCTGTCTGTCTGTCTGTCTGTCTGTCTGTCTGTCTGTCTGTCTGTCTGTCTGTCTGTCTGTCTGTCTGTCTGTCTGTCTGTCTGTCTGTCTGTCTGTCTGTCTGTCTGTCTGTCTGTCTGTCTGTCTGTCTGTCTGTCTGTCTGTCTGTCTGTCTGTCTGTCTGTCTGTCTGTCTGTCTGTCTGTCTGTCTGTCTGTCTGTCTGTCTGTCTGTCTGTCTGTCTGTCTGTCTGTCTGTCTGTCTGTCTGTCTGTCTGTCTGTCTGTCTGTCTGTCTGTCTGTCTGTCTGTCTGTCTGTCTGTCTGTCTGTCTGTCTGTCTGTCTGTCTGTCTGTCTGTCTGTCTGTCTGTCTGTCTGTCTGTCTGTCTGTCTGTCTGTCTGTCTGTCTGTCTGTCTGTCTGTCTGTCTGTCTGTCTGTCTGTCTGTCTGTCTGTCTGTCTGTCTGTCTGTCTGTCTGTCTGTCTGTCTGTCTGTCTGTCTGTCTGTCTGTCTGTCTGTCTGTCTGTCTGTCTGTCTGTCTGTCTGTCTGTCTGTCTGTCTGTCTGTCTGTATGTCTGTCTGTCTGTCTGTCTGTCTGTCTGTCTGTCTGTCTGTCCGTCTGTGTGTCTCTGTAAAACACGCTCACGTCCAAAATACGCAAACAAAATTGGTAGACTTGCCAAAAATATGTTTATTGTTGTTCTAAGCAGTTTGGTATAGAAAATCAGCAAAATCGGTTTAGTAGAACCAGAGCTATGAACAAAAATGTGAGATAACCTAAAAAAATTTAAAATTTTCACCTATTTTTGGTTATTTGTGTAAATATATTGCAGATAATACCATAAAACTTTACACACGTTATTTTTATAAATAAAAGGACTAACTCTAGTGAAAATTATAAGAATCGGTTCATGATTTCTCATAGCCCCCATACAAATTTCTTCCCGAAATATGGTTCTATAGTCTATAAATGCCTTTAGAATTGCAGTATCCATACAAAATTTAACAACAATAAGTTTTGTGCCCATAATTGACCATAGCCCCCATATAAAGTTCACTTCCGAAAATCACTTAAATTAGCACAAATATATTATAAATATCGCTATTAAGTTGAAATTCGTCATAAATAATCCCCATAAATACCAAAATCGCTATAAATAATTCTCTGATGATCTGCCTATAATTGGTTATAGCTTCCATATATATCAACTTAAAAAAAATGTGTATGCAGGTGGAGGGTATTTAAGATTCGGAAAAGCCGAATATACCGTTCTAACTTGTCTACTTATGAAAGGTTTATAGGGCTAGTTTGCAATGAAGAGGAAATCACTCTTTGTTGCAAACTAACCCTGCAAACCTTGCATATGTTGCAAACTATAGCAAAATATAGCAGTTTCAAGTTATGCAAGGTTTACAAGGTAGTTTGCAATGAAAAGTGATTTCCGCTAAGGTAAATATAACAAGTTCTTCAACTTCCCACTACATTTGCTTTACTTAACAATGTCTTTTACTTTTAGTTCGAGTCATATTCTTTTTATTATTATTTTTTTTAAGTGTCACAGATATTGTTGTTCTAAATACAACTAAAACAATATGCACAGAAAAACACAAAAAAAAAATACTAAAAAAATCTAGGTGTAAAGGTCACTTGTTACAGCGTTACAACGGCAACGTTGATGAAAAGTAAAAAGTAAAACTCTTGTTAGTTGGTGGCTTTTAAAACAAACAAAGAAAAAATAAAAACAGATAAAAACTTTTAATTTGCAACAATTTGTTAAAGGAAAGGCAAGGGAAAAATGTGTATTGTGAGTTAAGAAAATAATTTCAACTTATAAAAAGAGTTAAAGGAAATGTTTTGTTTAAGTAATAAAAAAAAGAAAAATATAGTAATTTAAATATTTTGTATCAACAGTTTAATAATAAATTTTAATTATATGTTTATTTGATAAAAAGTTTTAACTTTTATTAAAAACAAATAACAGATTTAAAATGCTTAGTTTCTATTCGATATTATTTCATAATTATGGTAAAATTTCATATTAATTAGTGGTTAATAAATAAACCAATTTTGCTGTTTTATTATTGAAATCCTATATTATTAAATATCACTCATACGCACTGTAAACTACACAGCTGGCATTAGCATGGCTCTAATTTTGCCATTTTTTGATTTTTGTATGTCCCAAGATCTCAAATTGTTATACGTCAACTAAAACCAAATGAAGAAAGATTGAGCCAAATCGTATAACGTTTAGAGGTGGAGCATTTTATTTGCAAAATAAGGACCAACCTAATGTTCATTCCCTCACAACGAATATAGGAGTGCTTATGGATTTCACATAATTTGTGAGTTTGGTTATGTGACACAGTGCTTGATCTATTCCTCCACATTAACCACAATTCAATTTCGGTTTGGTGTGCTAAATTCTAAATAGGAAAATATGTTGCACGCGTAACATGTTTACAAACTGTGCAGATATTTTACACGGGAACAATATTGTTGCAAATTAAAATCAATTAAATAAATGCTTGAAATGTTGATGCTATTATAGAAAATTTTTGTTTCAGATTCAAAGAAATGTAGCCAATATTGTTTTATTAAATGGAAAAAAAAACAAAAAACAAGTAAGAGAGCTACACTGAATCAATTAAGTCTCCGTACAGAAGTACTTGTAATATAAACTAGCAATTTATGGTCAGTTTTCAATACATATTTAAACATTTTTTTAATTAATTTTATAAAAAATTGTATAAACTAGAAATCAATATAAAAAAATACAAACATTTTCATTAAAAACATAAAAATTTACATAAATTCAATAATTGTACTAAAAGTATCACCAAAAAAGTCTCCGTACAGTTGACCGTTTTAAGGCAAGGAACCCCAATATTAAAATTAATTGCATTTAATATGTGGTAGGTCCTGCTTTCTGAGCAATTGCATGGAATGGAATGGACCAGCTTTGTTGTTGTTAGGAAATCTATTTTATACCACTCTTCCATTATAACGGCTTTTAGCTGATCTTTACTCGATATATTGTGCTGCCGAATCATTCTTTCCAAGTGATTCCATAGATGCTCAATCGGGTTGAGATCAGGTGACTCAGCTGGGCGATTTAATTGCTTAGGAACATTATAAATAAGACATTCCTTTACTAATCCAGAGGTGTGTTTGGGATCGTTGTCTTATTTCAAATTATACCACCAAATTATACTTCAAAATAAAAAATTTAAATATTTTTAGGTGAACAACATTTTTTTTTATTGTTTTTTTTAAAATTTTTTAATTTTTTTTTTTTAAATTTTTGAATTTTTTTTTTAAATTTTAATTCTTTTTTTTTAAATTTAAAATTTTTTTTAAATTTTAAAAAAATGTTTTTGTGTTTTTTAATTTTTTTTTTGTTAAAAAAAAATTCGAATTAAAAAATATATTTTTCCGATTTTCATCCATTGTAGGTCCAACTTACTATGGTCTTATATACGGCGTTGCAAAGGTCTTTGAAATATCTATCATTAGATATCCATATTGTCTATATTAATGACTTAGTAATCCAGATATAGATCCAAAATAGGTCAAAAATCGAGGTTGTCCAGATTTTTTCTTCATATCTTAGCCATTTGTTTACCGATTTTGCTGATTTTAAATAGCAAACTTCTCGAAAGCATGTCTGACAGAATTATTCAAGATTTGGATCCCGAAGATATCAGGGGTCTTTAGAAAATTGATTTCAACAGACAGACAGACGGACATGGCTTAATCGACTCCGATATCTATTAGGATCCAGAATATATATACTTTATAGGGTCGGAAATGAAAAATGTAGAAATTACAAAGGGAATGAGCTTCTCACGAAGGTGAAGGGTATAATTAAAAGAAACGATTCTGGGTTTTGAATGAAATAAAATATTTATGTTTAATGTAAATTAAAATGAAAGTAAAAATATGGTTTTATAGGCCTGTTAACAATAATAACTTAACTTACAGTTAGCACAAACTATAGGTATTAATGTTAAACAATTTGAGTGGAACATATCACATTATTTTTGCTACCACAAAGTTATATTTTTGTTAAATTTTTAATTCATAATTTCTAAAATTATGACATACAGTTAGTACTAACTTTATGTTAACTTTTTATTGCTAATGGAAGTTAGAGAAAATAAAACAGAGGCTTGTTAAATACCTAGGTGATTACATTAAAATATAGTTATGTTGTTCGTTTGAATTTCCATCATTACTCAATTACTTTTAGGTAATGCAGGTGGTAAGTAGTAGTCATTATAAAGTAATTTAGTTAGTAATCAGAATTGTTATTCACAATTTGCTCCTGAGTTATTTTAAAATTTTGCTAAAATGTCATTTAATTAGCATTATAAAAAAGCGCCTATGGCGTATGATTGTTAAAATTCAAAATAATTAGTTAATACTCATACGCACTGTGAACATAAAGAAAATTGAACAAAAGTGGAAATAAATGTTCTAGACGGATAGTTCGATTTCAAATAAAATTTCCAACGACTATAGAGGAGGTGTAGCTAAGTTTAAGTTTTGGACTTTAAGTACTAAGAGAGCGGCCTCAAGGTTACAAGTGCATTATTTTTGAAAGACGGAGTTTTATAGTTTCATATTTTTAAATCTAATTCAGATATTGACTTGAAATTTTGTTTGTAAGACCAAAAATTAACTTATCTAAACAAAAATAAGATACTTGAGGATCAAATTGTTCTTTAAGTTTGAAATCCTATTAAAATTTTGATACAAATTTTAGTTTTAGAAACTCAATAGATAACACTATACAACACCAAAAAAAATTACGAGGTCCGACCAATAAATTTTGATAGAGGAGACAAAAAAAAGAGACACGTGTATCGGCGTTTTGAACGTTTACATCTGAATTTCATTTGAGGGGGGGTTAAAGTTTCCCAACTCTGGCACATTCTTATTGTTAATCGTCATAAGAAACCATGCGATCCTTACATTTTAGGTATAAAATGTATTCAGCAAATTTATGTAAAATGTTACGGAGAATATTTTTGTAGAATATGTTAACCCTCTAAATCCATAAGGCATGGGTCTTTTTTGTCCTTCTTTTAAAAATGAGCAAAAAACACCATTACAGCAGGGATTTAAGGGGTTAAAATGTTCCGCAAAAATATTGTCCGTGAAATTTTACTATAAGTCCCTGAATGCACCAAAATGGAAAATTCAACCAGAAATTCAGAAATAAGACACAACAAAAGAGAGCTAAGGGTTAATTTCACATTTATTAAAAATTTTATTTTAAAGAACATTTTAGGTATACAATGTATTCAGCAACTTTATGCAAAATGTTACGGAGAACATTTTTGTCAAAAGCCGTGTGACCACTAGCAAGTCACTTGCGGAAGAACTTCTGCAAGTATTTGCTGAAGTTTTTCCACTCAAACCAGAATTTGCGGAAGTCTGCTTCCAGAAGTAGTTTCTGGAAGTTATTAAGACGAACTAGCTGCAATAAATTGCAGACGAGTTTGCCTTATTTACGAATGACAATATAAAAATTGCAGCATACTATGTTATCAAATTAAAGAAACAGATACAAAAAGAAGTGTTTAGGTGAGAAATTGGGCGTATATATTTAAGTTTCCAAAATACATCACTTGAAGAATTGCAGACCGAAGATTCTATGTAGCTGAAAAATTTCCTGAGAATATTTAATGATGATTTTGAATACATTTTATCTTTAATTCGCTATACCTCCAACAGACTCTTCAAAAAAAAAAAAAACAGAAACTAAGAGAATACCACAAACCGTTTACCCGACTTCTTCTGCAAGTCTTCAAAATACTTGCAGTTCAAAGCAGGTCGTTCAAGTTTCTTCCAGCAAGCAACAAACACGTGTTTCCACCTAATTGCTGCAAGTAAATTCTGCAAGCCATGACTTTTGGAAGTCGATTTCTAATACGTGTTTACACGACAAAAGCTTCTGGAAGTCACTTATGGAAGCAACTTCCGCAAGAAAACTTGGTAGGGAACACACGGCTAAAAGGTGGCCCAAAGTTGAAATTTTGATAAAAAGTAGGTGAATTTGGGTAGGGGCGATATATTCTAAAAATATTACATATTTTTTATACCAAAATCTTTTCCGTAAAGATAACTTAGATTAAAACATAAAATTGTTTTAAGTTCTTAAATAAAGTTTTTTTTTTAATAAAAATGTTTAAGTTAAATTTTCGCTTTATCAACTATTTTTTGAATTTTTATATTGGAAATTATTTATTTTTGGATCCATAATTGATATTGCTCTGTAAGCTTTTGTATATTAATGATAATTTAGATGTCTAACTAACAAAAAAATTCGAGTACATTCGATTCAAAAGTACGACCTATATTTTTAAAAAAGCGGAACAAGGATGACAAAATTATAAAATTTAAATCTTTAAATGCCTATAACTCGAATATTAAAAGAGATAAATTGAAAGACCTATCCGAGCGCTTTTCAAAAATATAAAAATTTCTGCAATGGGAAGGGCAACAAAAAAAATCTCACGTGTTTAAAAATTTTTCATGTCAAAAGTAACCTACTTTGAGCCACTCGAATGCTCTTAGTCTACGCCCACGTCAAATTTTATCCCGACTGTGCAATATGCAATTTGATCAAAAATAATTGTACGACAATTTTATTGCATTTTAAAAATTTTAATTTTCCAAAAATCAGTGAAATTTATTCATTTCCTTCATTTTGGAAAAATCTAGTATGAATTTTTTAAAATTTTATAAATTTTTGGAAAAGAAAACACAATTTCCTACACTTTGATATATAACATGTATGTATGTATATCTAATCTTTTACAAGTCAAATAATAGTTAAACAAATCATAAATCGCCAAATGTAAATTTGCTTCACCACAAAGATATACACAGTGAAAAGATATACAAATTATATATCAACGTGTAGGAAATTATGTGCTCTTTTCAAAAATATACAAAAGTTTTAAGAATTAAAAAAAATTATACAAGACTTTTTTCAAAAATATGGGAGTAAAAAGTTATAGCTGATATTTTTGGAAAATTTAAATTTTTGAAATGCAATAAAAGTTTTGTTTATGAATCGTTTTTAATGAAATTTTACTCTTATATAGAAAATTTTGATCCAAAACCAAAAGTGAAATAGATATTTGAGAATTGTTAATGAATATCCCACAATTCCCGAAAAACTTTCAAAAATCGCAAAATTGGGATTTTTTGATTTATTGAAGGCACCAAGCTTGGGGCTATGAAATCCTTTTGCACAATATTGAAGAACATATTCGGACATACAAAACAGGTCTTAATTTTTTGAAAGCGGCTATGCGTTTTGAGAAAATCTTGTCTAAAGATGAAATTTATATAAAAAATAGGTCTACTTTGGAAGTCTCTGGACGACGCAATAATACGAATTTTGTTACTATTTTGCTTTTATAATATTTTCCGAAATTTCATAATATTTTCAGAAAAATATAAATACACTAGTTACCTTTTTCTTATTTTCTGTATAATTTAAAATTCAAAAAAATGCGAAAAAACTTTTTTATTTTTTTAAGTTTGAATGCACATAACTTTTGACTCAATAAAGACTTTAAACAATTCTTTCTAAATATTATTAAAACATGTCTTGTTAATTCAAAAAATTATATTTAAAGAAAATCGGGAGATAATTGGATCCGTAATTAGCAAAAAACCAGACCAAGGTGGGTAAATAAAATAAAATTTAACTTTTCAAATGCGAATAACTCATAAACTATAAGAGATATAGATATATATGGGTAAAGCAATATTTTTTGTAAATCTCGTCTAGTAGATTCAATATATATATATAAATCTTTCAGATCGGATCGCAAACAAATTTGGCATCATTTTTAATTTTTGATATACCCGAGGTGCTCAAGTTTGGAGCATTGTGGCTCGGCCCTGCCTTGGTGTTATAAGCCCAAACTTATCAACACCTCCTCTATAGCGATGGGAAATTTTATTAATATCAGTCTATTCGTTTAGAAGTAACAGATTTATTTCCACTTTTTTTTTTCAAATCTCCCAATGTGGACTGGTGGCAAAATGCAAACTGTACGTATGAGTAATAATTAATTTTGTTTGAATTTAAAAAATCATACGTCATGAGTGATTGGTACTAAACAGTGGCAAATGACAAATAACATTTATAGGTCTATCTCAATTTATAGAGGAACACATTTTATAAAAAAGTACCAAAAATAAATAAAATGTGTGGGCCCATAATTGTTTGAATTTTGAAAAGGTATGAAACTTATATTTGTTATTTTTTAAAAACTAAAAAATACGAATTGAAATTTATTTCTACATTGTTTAGTTTTAGAGTTACAAAGGGTTGCAAAAAAGTACCAAAATACAGTTTTTACCCATTTTCTCCCCTAAAATATTAAAATTTCAAGAAAGTACTAACACCTGTCTACTAATTTTTCAAGTAGATACAGATTAATTTTAAATGTTAGTTAGTTTAGAAGATATAAGGTTAGCGATTTTACCCGTTTTGACCCCCTAAACTTTAAATTTTTTTAAAATTCCTTCTTAGTGGATCTACATTAGAGATGAATTTCTCTACCATAAAAGACATACCAAAGCGAATTAAACATTTTTGAACAACTGACAATTTTATAGGAAACAAAGAACCTGTCTACCAAGTTTCAAAAAATTTCAAACGGGTAAGATCCGATGGCTTGCTGAAAATTATTTCCTCCCTATTTATAAATTGATTATTTATATTTCCTAAATTTTTCTTTTTTTATTCTTATTTTAATATTTATTATTGTCCAGCATTTTAGCAATGTGTAACTCTTTTTAAGTTATAAATACATGTCGTCTAACTGAACTCGAATTCAAACATCATTTATAATGTCATTGTACAAGAAAATCCTTTTTTCTATTATAAAATTGCTTACATTTTTCATCAGACTAAATGTATTGTTAATTTTTATAATCCAATATTATTACTTTATTTCTTTTGTTAAAACTCATGGTGAAAAAAATAAATAAAAATGTGTATAAAAATACAAAAAATCACCACAAAGTTAAATTATGTGATTTCGCTTGAAACGCTTTTGAAATATTTGAACATGCTGCAAACGACCAAAAAAGGGAAATCTCTCTTTATTTTATTTTGATTGCTTTTGAGACCGCTTTTTTCTTGTTTTGTCTGATTTATATTGTCAAATAAACATAAATCATTTGATTTTCTGCCTGAATCTAGGGAGCGAGTATGTGTTTTAGAATTTATAAACAAACGATTTAATCGTTTTTTAAATTGTTGTATCTTTTTATTTTTTTGTTCGGCTCATTCTACACACATGTAGTAAATAATGTTGATTTATATTTATTTAAAAATGTGTAACGAGTTTTTGTTATTATCTTTTTTTGTAAATATGTAGAGGTTTTTTATGTGAAGTAAAAAATCGATTAAAAAATACCACAATCATTATACTTGTATTGGCAAAAACATTTGCTTTTAGTGATATTTTTTTTGGTGAATCTATATATCGCTCATTTGCTGCAACAATGTCATAATTCAAAAAAAAAATCGTTTCGATTAAAACGACTTAGAATGTTTAATAATAATATATTTTTTAAATAAATTTTTAACAAATCATGGGATTTCAGAAATAAAAACTGATTTTAATCTATATTTAACCCAAATTTTTACTTGTCAAATATACGAGAAAACATGAATTTTTATTTTGGAGCAAAAAAGCACTCTCACACAAAAAATAACTGACTTTTTTGAAATCTAATAAAACTTTTTGAAAGGCTATAGAATGACTCATATTTTGTATTAATCAGTTCAAAAAACACGGATTTTGAGTTATGACGTTGTATCAGCAAATGAGCGATATATAAAATAGTAACGTTACTGAGTGACTGACTAATTCAACATCGTCCAGCTCAAACGACAAAAGGGTGAGACATGAATTTTGGACTATAGATTCTCCTCTTTCCATGTAGATCCACTTTGATATTTCGAAAGTTTAGGTGGTTAAAAAGGGATAAATTCAGTAGTCTTATATCGTATTAGCTAATATACTTACAAACAATATTTAAAATTTATTTTTATCTAATTGAAAAATTAACAGACAGGTGTTTGGTACTTTTTTTTAAATTCAAATGTGGGATAAAATAGTAAAAACTGTATTTTGGTATTTCAAATCGTGTTCTTTACTTTCTTTTGGTACTTTTTGGAAATTAGAAATTTGGTACTTTTTTGAAATTTATTTATGGTACTTTTTTTAAATATATTTTTCTATAAATTGACATAGACCTGTGAATATTTTTTCTTATTACCTATCATTAAGAAGGGATTTTTGAAAATTCTAAAGTTAAGAGGATAAAAACGGGTAGACACGGAAACAGTATATCTTCTAAACTAAGAAAGATACAGACAAAATTTAAAATTCATCCTTATGTATTTAAAAAATTAGCAGACAAGTGTTTGGTACTTTTTTGAAATTCGAACCTTTTAAGGGATAAAATAATAAAAACCTGTATTTTGGTACTTTTTTGCTAATCCATGTATTTTAAACCAAAAAATATAGAAATAAATTTCAAATCGTGTTCTTTACTTTTTTAAAAACTAACAAATATAAGTATGGTACTTTTTGGAAATTAGAAATTTCGTACTTTTTTGAAATTTATTTATGGTACTAAAATATGGTTTTCTATTAATTGACATAGACCTATGAATATTTTTAGCTGTGACCTTTCAATAAGAAGGGATTTTTGAAAATTCGAATGTTTAGGGGGTAAAAACGGCTAATTATGGTTACTTTATATATTCTAAACTAACACAGATACAGACAAAATTTTAAATTCATCTTTGTCTCCAGACAGGTGTTTGGAACTTTTTTGTAGTTCTAACATTTTAGGGGATAAAATAAGAAAAAACTGTATTTTGGTAATTTCTTGCAACTCCGTGTATCTTTTAAACCAAAGAAATTAGATATAAATTTAAAATCATATTCTTTACTTTTTAAAAAATAGCAAATATAAGATTGGTACTTTTTGGAAATTAAAAATGTGGTACTTTTTGGAAATTTATTTTTGGTACTTTTTTTGAAAATATTTTTTTCTATAAATTGACATAGACCTATGAATACTTTTAGTTAAGACCTGTCACTAAGAAGGAATTTTTGAGAATATCTTCTAAACTAAAACAGATACAGACAAAATTTAAAAATTTTCTTTATGTCCTTAAAAAACTAGCAGACAGTTTTTGGTACTTTTTTGAAATTCGAACCATTTAGGGGAGAAAATGGGGAAGAACTATGCTTTGTTACTTTTTTGACACCCTATGTCTATTTCAAACCAATAAAAATATATATAAATTTTAAATCGTATTATTAACATATAAAAAAATACCAAATATAAATTTGGTACTTCTAGAAAAATTTGAACAATTAAAAGGTAAACGGAAAAATATATTTTGTTAAAAATTTTTAATCCAATATTGATAAAATTTTAATAATATGTTCCTATTTGTTGCCAAAGTGGAGTATTTTGAAATTTCATACTTGAGGGTGTTTAACCCTCCGACGGTTGAGGAGAAATTGCCATTATACGAAGTACAAGGTCCACAGGGACCTTTAGGGAATTTTATATGAAAACGGATTTTTTAAACATTTTTTTTGTTTTGATTTATTATTATTATTTACTAATTATTAGTTAGAAAAAATGTTCTTTTATATATAACATTTTTTTATTGAAAAAGTTTTATATGAAAAAAGCCTAAAAAACTATTTGGTAAAATTTCAGTACAAGTAACTTTTCACACGTTCCCGTGCTAAACACATTTAAATCTCAATAGAAACTAAACTATTGGTCGTATCGCTTTGATTTTTTTTAAACGATTCTAGATAAAATTTCCTTGGAATACATGTGGGGGCGGGTATACTTCCCATGGACCATCAAGGAGTAATTTCAGTTTGAAAATGGAAAAGGTCCCCAGGGATCTTCTCACCTAATTGCTAATGGTACTTTTTTATTATATTAAATTATGTAACTTTTATACATGGAACTTGGCGATATGCTTCTGAATATACACCAAAAAGGGGGAACTAATTGTACTTTTCCGTTTTTCAAATGGTACTTTTTATGATTTGGAAATAAAACACACATAATCCTGCATGATTTAGAAACTACAATGAAGAGACTTATGGTACATTTTTCCTAATAATAGTACTTTTTGAATATTTTATAACAATCGACCCAGAAACATGAAATGAAGCATTTATTTTATTTTGTAATTTCAAAATTTTGGTACTTTTTCTGGTAATTGTACTTTTTTTTGTCATACTGTTGGCTGATATTCTTCTGAGTAAATAAAGAATCGAGGATACTGTGCTGAATGGTATTAAGGTAGCAAAAAGGAGAACCAATGGTACTTTTTCGTTCTTCAAATGGTACTTTTTATAATTCCTATAATAATGAACCAAGAATTTGAAAATGAAACACACATAATACTGCATGATTTAGAATCTACAATGAAGGGACTTATGGTAAATTTTTCCTAATAATAGTACTTTTTGAATATTTTATAACAATCGACCCAGAAACATGAAATGAAGCATCTATTGTTCTGAGTGAATGAGAATTCTAAATGGATAATTAATTAAATTAATTCTTTATTGTAATGGTTCTTTATGAAAATTTCATAATAATGAAATTAAATTCGTGAAATTAGGCGCACATGATCCTGCATTAGTTGGAATCCACAAAAGGTGTATTTCTTCCTATTAATTGTGACCTCTATTTAACCATTTTTAATTACGATTGGGGTGGCGAAGCGAACCGGGTCATCTTAGTTTATAAATCGTAAATGTGTCAATAATATTTCCCATGTGATTTTAATGACTTTTCATGAGAGCAAAAAACAATTAGGTTTTTATATGAAAGCAGTAGAAATTTCCACTTGATCCTTTGTAAAAACGTTGGAATCAGCAAATATATGTGGAAACATATTGGAAATTGAACAGATTTAAAAAAGTAAATTAAAAGAATATTAAAAAATAAATTGTTCAAATACAGAGGAAAGAAATTTATAATTATTTTCTCTGTAATAAGCAAAATTTTTAAAAAAAACAATTCTGCCCCTTTGTGAATTAGTAGGGAACTTAAAACTTTATACTGATTTTTCACCTTATAATAGTCATTATTTGAGAGAAATTCCGGCAACAGATTCTCAAAAAAAAATCTGCTTCTCGGAACACTTTAGTGTACATATTGAGTGAGAGCTTGATATATATTTATATGGGAGTTTCCACAGGGATCAAAAACTAAAATGTGAATAAATAAGAGTTTCTTCTTTCTAAAATTTTTTAAAATTATTCAACTGTTTGTTTATTTGTTTGTTTGTACATTATAGAAATCTAAACCACTAGACCGATCATTTTGAAATTACCAATTCGCTTGAATTTTCTGCGTGTTCCTCTATATCTAGAAGGAACAATAGGCTACTCCTTAGTTTGAAATTTCAAGTGGGCGTGGCACCTGCCATACAAAGTACGTAGTTATTATGTTATTATGGAATATCTGGTGACTTCGGGGGTTATCTTCGGTACTATTGTGAACAGCTTGGCAGAAACTATGCATGATTGGGCGTGGCACCAGAAACACATTCCAAATAGTTATTTTCGAGTATCTGCAGATCTATAATCGTGGCAGTCTTCAACGTTTGTACGAATCAATTTCTTATCACAGCATGAAGTTTAAATAAAAATGGGGCGGATCGGAAGTGGGCTCATTGCACCTCCCACACAAAGTAAATATTGAAACATTATAGTGTAAACAACTAATTGCTCACCAAGGCTTCTGGTGAATTTGAAAATCATTTTTCCACCAAAATGAAAAATGTATCCATTACAATAACGTAAGAGAACGTCAAGCCCGGCCCACTAGCCGAATCGACACCAAAGAAAATACCCATGGCGCAAATTTACTGTATTTGGTGGAAGCAAAACGTTCCTATTTATTATGAGCTGCTGAAATTTGACCAGACTTTCACAGGAAACTTTTACTGAATGCAAATGATTTGTTTAAAGCGAGCTTTGACCAAAAAACGATCAGAATATGCAGCCAGATATGAATTTTATAATAATATTCCATCATGACAACGCTCGGCCACATGTTGCAATACCTGTCAAAAAGTATTTAGAATGAAGTGGTTGGGAAGTTTTGGCTCACCCGCTTTGTAGTCTAGACCGTGCGCCGTCGACTACTATTTGTTTAGAACTCTCATTCAGGGATACGCTTCACTTTGGAACAGAGTATCCGATATTGGTTGGATTCGTTCTTGGCCTCAAAAGATGAGCAGTTCTTTTGGATCGGAATCCATATGTTGCCAGAAAGATGGGAAAAGGTCATAGCTAATAATGGGCAATACCTTGAATAAATTTATATTGTACAAAATCAAAAGGGAGATTTTCAAATCTTTGCTTAAATAGATTGAGTTATCACACGAAATTATCGAATAATAAACAAAATTTTTAAGATTTCTTTAATTTCATTTCCTCTATAAAGCCATAAATATGTCCCGTTCTAAACCATGGAAACCCCCATATGCCAAAGTGGCACACTTTCACAATATTTACTATTATAATGTATACGTGACCTGCACCAACCAACCATTTAACATTCTACGAAGAAAGCATACAAATTGGATTTACCTGCATGTGTCTGAGCACTTTTGGTGTGCCAGAGTATATATTAACACTTACACACATGATATGCTGTAAGTTAGAGCAAAAGTTTCTTAAATGTTTCCTTCCGTTTCCACTTACAGTTGAATAGGTGTTTGTTTAGTTACACACTCTCACGTATACGAACGTATGTGTGGATTTATATTTTTCTCAGTTATCGTCTCCTTCAAATAACAAACAATATGTTTTTCTTGGTGTTTTTATGATAATCAAACACCTAAGAGTTTGGTAACAGGAGTAGACAAATTCCAAAATAAAAAATATTTTCAAAATAAATGTTTTTTTGCTGCAAAAACATAAGGATTTGTAACAATAGTAAAGAATATAGAAATTATTTATTGTATTAAGCTGGGCAAATTATTGAAAACCTAATAAAATAAATATTAATAATGATGCTTAAATGTTCAAGTGGTGTTAAAATTTATTTAAGAAATTTAAGAGCGAGAGGAATATAATATGAATTCTAAATAAATATTGTGCTAAAAGCAAATGGTAACACGGTGTACAATTTTTGGAGTCATGGAAATATAACCATATATGAACGAAACTACGTGATAAAAGACCAAGAAAAACAGACACAGTTTTGCCCAAAGTCATGCACTTTTTTATGGGCCCCCAAAGATTTGTGGCCTCGGTGTAATTTTTGCAAAAAAGTGATCATTTTCTCAGGCCCATATCTTGCAAACAGTTCGGAATTTTGATTTACTCTTTGAGGAAAAGTTGTAGCCCTTGTCATAAAGAACAGAAATTGTGAACATATAAAATCAAAAAAAATTAATCTTCAAGATCAAAATCATCAAGCAAAAAACTTTAAAATATTCGAAATAATTTTTTTTAAAGCTGCCTAAAAGTATGCTTTATTTTAATTCCATTAGTTTTTTTTTAGGGTACTGCTACACGTTCAATATATATTGTGATATTTGGATCGCGATCCATTGTAATGGATCACGCAAAATTACGTTATTCTGCGATTTTGATCGCGATCCATCAATACTGCATGGTACACGTTCAATAAATATCCCGATATTGGATGGCGGTCAATATATATTGAACGTGAAGCAGTGCCCTTACATTTTGTATGGAATATAATATCGTTCCTGCATCAAAAATTTCCAATTTTCCATGACTCCGGCGCATAAATAAGTCTGAATTTGACCGATGGCAACTACATACACAAATGACATTCAATTCGACAGATGTAGTTTTCCTTTATACATAAAACTGTGTATATTATTTAAAAGTGAATTGCTTTCAAACCATATTTTAATTACGCATTTTTCAAAATTTAACTGAAAATGTTTTACACTTGATCTTTTTGAATAGATAAGGTCAAGTATTTTTCTCTGCATGCATCATTTGGATAAGATTGACTTGTGATCCTTTTTACCCAATTAAAATTTGTATTTTTTTTTCGGAGCTTTTGTTTCAGAAGTGTACAACACACTTACAGCTTACTACTAAATAAATAAATTTAATTTAAATTTTATGCACATACTCAAATAAACAAAGAAACAAAAGGCTTCACCTTTGCTGGCAGAACAATATGAACTGGGAAATAAAAACTTTTTAATATTAAAATACCAAATGCGTACATACATATATATTAGTAGGGTCAATTATTCGAGTTTTATTTTAATCGAATAAAAGTTTAGACTTTTTTTTATTGTTTGAGTATTCGATAATTTTTTCAAATTTCTACGATTATTCGAACGAATAAAAATATTATTCGAATAATTTAATATAATGTTATTAGTATCCCAACAAAATCGTTACTTACAAAATAAGCTGAATCAAATTATACTTTAAAATAAAAACTTTTAAATATTTTTAGGCAAACAAAATTTAAATAAATTTCATGACAATTTTTTTTTTAAATTTCATTTTTAATTTTTTTAAATTTAATTTCCGTAGCTCCCACATAATTTACATACATGATTCATATATCAATATATCCGCTATAGAACCGGTTCGGTTTCTATTTAAAATTTATAGAAATATTTGGTCGCTTAGTTGGATGTGAGTGGGATATCTTTCAAAATAAATGTTTTGTAACTCAAAACATGCAATTTTTCATTTTTTTTTTCAAAATCGAACTTTTTTTTTCCAAAATGGGCCCTTTTTTAAAATTTTTTTTTGCTCAAAAGAAAGCTTGGGTTAGTCCTTTAAGATCTATTTGGTCGGTTAGTGGGATGAGAGTGGGAATTATAGCAAAATAAATGTTTTGTAACTCAAGATATACAATTTTTGATTTTTTTTTTTGGCGAAATCGAACTTTTTTTCAAAAGGGGCCCTTTTTTTAATTTTTGTTTTACTCAAAAGAAAGCTTAGGTCTATTCCTTTAAGAGCTTTTTGGTCTCGTAGTGGGATGCGAGTGGGATAGTATCAAAATAAATGTTCTAACACAAAAATTGTATGTCTTGACTTACAAAATATTTATTTTGATAGATATTCCACTCTTCCACAAAAAGATCTTAAAGGAATAGACCTAAGCTTTCTTTTGAGCAAAAACAAAATTAAACAAGTAGCAAAGTATGGTCGGTCAAGCCCGACCATATAATACCCTACACCAAGTAAATGAGATTCTTTTAAAATATCAATAATTTGTATTTTTGAGTGATTTTCGGAAGTGGGCCTTATATGCGAGCTATGACCAATTATGGACCGATCACCATAAAATTAGGTCGTGTGATTTATGTCTATATTAAAGATAACTATGTTGAATTTTGTGTGTATACCAACATTTTTAAGCGATTTATGCACGTTAAAGAGATTTTCGGAAGCGGGTCTATATGGGAGCTATGACTAATTATGGACCGATCGTAACAAAATTTGGTGACATGAATTTTGTATATATAAAACTTATTTGGAGCGAAATTTGTGTAGATACATGGATAAATTAAACATTTATGACCGATAAAGTCCAATTTCGAGGGGACATTTGTATGGGGGCTAGGTGAAATAATGGACCGATTTCAGCCAGTTTCAATAGGCTTGGTCCTTGGGCCGAAATATGTACCAAATTTGATCGAAATATCTACCAAATTTGATCGAAATATCTTCAAAATTGCGACCTGTACTCTTCGCACAAGGTTTACATGGACAGCCAGCCAGCCAACCAGACGGACGGACGGACGGACATCGTTTAATCGACTCAGAAAGTGATTCTAAGTCGATCGGTATAGGTGGGTGTTATACTAATATTTTTGGGCGTTACAAACATCTGCACAAACGCATAATACCCTCCCCACTATGGTGGTGTAGGGTATAAAAAGGGCATATTTTAAGTTACAAAACATTTATTTTGAAAGATCTCCCACTCACATCCCACTAAGCGACCAACTAGGTCTGAAAGGAAAATATCCAAGCTTTCTTTTGAGCAAAGGGTCCATTTTGAAAAAAAGTCTACAAAATTTTTGATTTTGCAAAAAAAGTAAAAAATTGCATGTTGTGAGTTACAAAACATTTTTTTTATAGATATCAAACTCGCATCCCACTAAGCGACCAAATAGGTCTTCAAGGAAAATATCTAGGCTTTATTTTAAGAAAAAGGCCCATTTTGAATAAAAATTTCAAAAAGTTTTTGATTTCGGAAAAAAAATATTAGAAATTTTTTATTTTTAAATATTTTTTTTTCGAAAGATTTAAGAAATAGCTATCTAAACTATTTGGAGCACAACTAGTCATATACTACGTTTATACGTAGCCTATTCGCAAATAAAAATTATTTGCAATTAACTTACTCACTGTTTATAAGTCGGAAAATTTTTGTTTTTATGTGATGCCGGATGGTAAACTTAAATAATTTGGTAGTAATGTTTTTGAACAAAATATGATAAATTTTTTATTTTTTTAAATGCAAAAATGATAGAATCTAAAATTCGTATTTGGTTTGCAATCCAAGTAATGCAAAAACACAATGAAATATTTTAAAAACGTCTTAATAAACTAAAAACGTTAAAACATATGGCAATGCTTAAAATCTTATTTGTAAATAGTGTCGTTAATCAGGAATTGTATTCGTGAGTTAGCTATTTGCAAATAAAAAAATAATTCACTGTTTATGCGGCAAATTTTTCTAAATGAAATATTTTTATTTGCGAATAAGCCGTGCGTATAAACGTAGTAAGAGCTCCCATATAGACCCGGTTCCGAAAATCACTTTAACATGCATAAATCTCTTAAAAATATTGCTATATACACAAAATTTCATATAAATAACTTTCATATAAACATAAATCACACGACCTAATTTCATGGTGATCGGTCCATAATTGGTCATAGCTCCCATATAAGGCCCACTTCCGAAAATCACTCACGAATATAAATTGATATTTTAAAAGAAAAATATTTTTACTCATTTACTTGGTGTAGGGTATTATATGGCCATACTTTCTTACTTGTTTTGATCTATATCCGGTTTAATAAGTCATTAATATAGACAATATGGACATCCAATAATAGATATTTCAAAGACATTTGTAACGGTATATAATATTTTTTTTTTAATTTTTTATATCTAAAAATAAGTAGATTTTAAATCATATCCATATTATTTATTCTCAATTGGAAAATCATTCGAACTCTGTTGCATTTACTTTAACCTTACCTACCTTACCTTACCTTTAATAATCACAAGGTTTTCGTTTTTAAGTTAAGTATAAAAATGTTCTGATCTGATGATCGTGTTAATACGATTTGAAAATTAATTTAGAAAGTCATTTCTGATAAACTTGCCAACGCAATCACTTGGAATGATATTATAAACCATAGAATAAACACATAGAACGGAAGGAGAGAGTAATATATATTGAAAAATTACTCTCTTTTCACACATACGGGTGATACAATAACAAAATACATGCAATAAATTCTCATGAATTAGGTTTTTGACAACAGACTTAGGTTTTTGGCTCTCAGTTACCTATCTAGTTGTTGTATATGTTATAAACTATTATTGGTTGTTGCTTTGAGATAATTTTCTTTGAAAGTTTGTTTATATAAACAATTTTTTTTTAAAATTTTAACTTGATATTAAAATTTATTCGAGTATTCGATTAATCGATCATAATTAATTGAATAATTTTTTATTCTAAATTGAAAAATGTTACTCATTCGAGTAAAAAATATATTTTTCCTCCATTATTCGAATAATTTTTATTCGAATAATATCCCTAATATATACTTACATATACTATAAATATACAATGTATGTGAATTGTTGTCCAAAAAAAAAATAAAAAATATATATATTTTTTACTTCACTTTAACTACGGTTTTTTTATTAACGCCATGGCACTTCATAGATACATAGTTGAGGTTGGAAATTGCAAATTTGCTTTCTTGTTTTTCTGTTATTTGCACAAAAATTTACTCAACTCTAGGGGAGTCTTTTAGTCTGGTGGTAGATACTACGTTGACCGAAAAATGCAATTCAATATAAACTGAATAAGTATTTCTCAGCTGAAAAATATTATTTTAATATTTTTATTTTTCGCTGTGTTTTTTGTTTGTGTTCTTTTTTTTGTGGCGTTACAAATTTGGGTCAAACAACAGCAATTGCAATAACTTTGACAAAAGTTTTTGATAGTCAAAGTGAAAAATATACAATATTTTATCGAATATCTGTTTTTTTTTGTGATATTGCAGCAATGTCAATTATTGTCAAAGAATTAATATTCAGAATAAAAAAATAAATTAAATAAATAAGAAACATAAGCCCTCAATAACAATTGAGATCAATTTCGCAGAATATACACAATTATTTTAGTTATATTTTAAAAAATGCAATTTATTTGATTTGTATTTCATTTTGTTAATTTGTTTATTGAAAAATAATTGATATAATAAAATGCAATTTAAACAAGAAAATGCTCTAGGCAAAATAAATCAGTAAAAAGTAAGTCACAATAAAAACAATGATGTTTATTTTTTTCATAATTTTCATAACAAAATCGTAAAACCTTATTATAGGTCTGCGACAAATATTTTGATGTGTTACAACTGGAATGTCCATATCAATCTTTTTTGATGGTGGGGTTATAAAATTTTTTTAAATACTGTGCTTGATTTTACCAAATTCAATTACTAAAAATAGTTAATATGTCATTAAAGAAATGTTAATGTCAGGCTATGAAAATGTTACTGCAGACCGAACACCAACGAACTGCATTTTGTAAAAACTTGATTGCTTTTCATCAATTACCAGCACAAGTAGTTTGCATTTAACAATACTAAATGAAAATATGTAATTTAAACTATAATATCAATTGCCTTCTGTTTAGTGTACAATTGCTGTCGCAATATACTAAGTATTTTAGCAACATTTTGCACAAAATCACTAATAAAACTATGCTCTATAAAACTGAATGCCCCACTAAAGTTGGCAACAATATTTTGTAATGAAAATAAATGCGTTGCTATGTATTTAATGGCTTTTATTATTCTTCTTTTTTTTGTAATATTTTTTTGTTTTTGTCCTGCCTGCTAGCCTGCCTGCCTGCCTGCCTTGCATTTGTAGTTTTTGCATGCGATGGCAAAGTTAAGTGTTCATAATGATCTTAAACGTATTTTATGGACAACAGTTGGAATACATGGACAATAAGTGTCTAACATACATACCCCGTAGTTCTGGGGAACTGTATCAACCCAGTGAAAACAGATTCGTAATAGCTACTAAATTTATTGCCATTCGAATGATTCGGTTGCACACATAGAATTCTTCGGTTCTATCAACAGAAAATCAGTTGATAAAGAAGAATTTCAAAAATTTCTGAAGTTTTTTGCGATTTTGATATTGAAGATGAAGTTTTTTTGATTTTATCAAGGGCTACTACTTTGCCTCAGAGAGTAAATCAAAATTCCGAACTGTTTGCAAGATATGAGCTTGAGAAAATGATCACTATTTTGCAAAACTTACACCGTGACCCCAAATATTTGGGCGCCCATAAAAAAGTAATGGTGTCCGTATATGTTTATATTTCCATGACTCAAAAAATTATACACAGTGTAATTAGCTACATGACCAGTTATTTTCAGATGTGCATGTCCTAAAATTGACGCTACATAGACTACAAGGATACTGTCTGATAGCTGGTCCAAAGTATTTAATTCATTGGATTTACATAGCAATAACATGGAGTTAGTTTTCTTACTGGTAAATGGTCACTAGATTAGCTACATAACTAGTTAATTTAATATGTACGTGTTTTAAGCGGAAGGTAATGGTCAGTTTAAAAGACATCTCCTAGATTGCTTATAAACAAATCTTCCTCCGATCACACAGTGCAAGGTTCGACCCTACTACCAAAGGGTTGTAAATCCCTATACTCAGTTTGTTCATTTTGTTGACCAATTTTTTATGGGCCCCTAAAGATTCTGAGTATCAGTGGGCCCTCAAAAAATGGTGTCATCGGTTTTTGTTCAACAGCTAATTGAGACTTGGTTGTACCGCTGAACTTTATATGGCAATTATATAGCTAAGAGTCAGCCAAACAATTTTTTTTATTTTGAGGGTCCACCCACTGATCCCCATTCCACCTACGAAGCTGAACAACAGTAAAATACCTCAGCCGATTAAATAATACAGCACAACATAGAAATATACACTCGAACATACTTTTTTAACAAACACTCTTTGTTTTGGCGTCAAAAAATAGTAAAAACGAAAATTTTCAAGGTACAAAGTGATCTTTATGTACTATTTGGAGTGCCTATACATAATCAGAATGCAATGATATGTTCACAAGTGTTGTTGTTGTTAGTGAAAATTTAGGAGTCCCTGGAAGTTATTCTGTCATGATCGTGTGCTTTTCCAAAAGTCTTCATTTTTATTTTTCTTGGACCAACACTCAGGGGATGACCCCTACTCATGCAAAGCATTGTGTTGGAACTAGGAAAATAGGTTATGGGAGGGAGGATAGAGGGAGTAGTGTTTGTGGACATTTGATTTGAATTTTCCTATATTGAAAGTGACAGGAAAGACTTTGGGAGGAAGCTTATTCCACATACGGACAGTACGGCTAAAGAACGAATTGTCCCTGTAATGTGTTGTGCGATCTACTTTCTAGTCAACAACGAATTGATGTGCCCTTGCCGAAGAGCGTGTTTTGGGTAAAAAAGTACGGGTTTCGGGAACAAGTTGCCAAATTTCAGCAGAGCACATAATATTGTAGTATCAGTAGAACAGTGAAACACAACCCACATTGTGACTTTGTTCCATTGAGTCAATAGAGCTGGATACTCTACTGTCACCGATAAGCATATTCGCCCTCTCCTGTACGCGGTCGAGTAATTCCAAAATAGACTTCGAAGCACCGGCCCACACATGAGAGTTGTATTCCATTTCGGATATAAGTGGTGTAAATAGTAAGGAGATCAGATGGAGTGAAGTATTTCTTAGAAAACCAAGGCACTTGAATGCTTCTTTCGACACTCGAAAAATGTGTTTTGTCCAGCGGACATCGCACTGAATACTCATGCCTAAAACATCAAGAGCTTCTGATTCCTTAATATTTACACCACCCATAAAAACAGATGGAGCAACATGATCTGTTGTGCGTTTGTGAGCTAACAAACAACATTGAGTCTTGCGTGCATTGAAATCGACTCTATTCGCACAATCCCATTCAGAGATTGTCACAAGATCTTGGTTGAGCCTATCATTCATATTTTGCCTCATTGCCCAATCTCCGACATGCTTGGTCTATAATTGAATGCATATGAATGGCAAATGTTGCTGTCATCTGAAAAAGAGTAGATAGGGTTGGAAGTTTGACGTAGAAGGTCGTTTATAAAGTTAAGAAATAGAGTAGAGTGCGAGAGATAGTTTGTTTGAATCAGAAGTGGTGATTTTGACGCGGAAGACAAAGATCGCTCAGGCCAGCCAAAAAATTTTGAAGAACAGCTAAAAAAGTTTGAGAATTGGAGGCATTACTTCATGGATATTGTTGTCAAACTCAACAAGATCTTGCAAAATGATTGGAAGCTACTCAATCAGCAATTTCAAAACGTTTACAAGCAACAAGATTTACCCAAAAGCAGGGAAATTGGATGCCATATGAATTGAAAATCATTTTTGCACCGAATCATTACTTGCAATGAAAAATGGATTCATTACGAAAACCCGATGTGTAAGAGATCATACGTGAAGCTAGGCAAACCAGCCGAATCTACACCAAAGTCAAATATCCATGGCGTAAGATAATTGTCTGTATTTGGTGGGAGCAAAAGGGGAATATCTATCATGAGCTGCTTAAATCTGTACCGAACGCAATTGATTCGTTTGAAACGAACATTTTCCGAAAAATGCCCAGATTATGTGGCCAGACATGAAACCGTTATATTCCATCACGACAACACTCGGCCACATGTTGCAATACCAATTAAAAATATTTATAATGAAGTGTTTGGGAAATTTCGCCTCACCTGTCTTATAGTCCAGACCTCTCCCCGTCGGACTACTATTTGTTTCAATCTATTCAGAAGACTTTCTCTGGGATACCCTTCACTTAGGAACAGAATATCCAAAAGATGCTGGATACGTTCTTGGCCTCAAAAGATAAGCAGTTATTTTGGCTTGGAATCCATAAGTAAAATATCATTGACTACTTATAAAACTGCAGGGATAATATATGAGAGAGAGAGTGATAGAGAGTAAAAGAGTGGGAATGTGTGTATTGTACTCGTATGTTTGCATGTATTGTTTTCTATGTCATTGTTGTTTAGAAGCGTACAATGCTCTTTGACACAACTTAACTTACGTCACCCATAAACATACACTCTACCCATGTATTTAGCTGTACCCCTAAACATTTTTTCCCCGTATTTGGTCAGAATTTGTACCGACAGTCTGTACACTTTATCGATCTCAAATCTGATGTCTGGCCCAGGTTGACAGTGGTTGACCAGAAATTGTAACTCATTTTCTGAAGAAATTCGTAAAATTGTTCATATTACATATTTCACTGATAAAACGTCTGTTATTATTACAACATTTCGAATGGATGCATGGAACAAAATTGTACCTCAGAGAATGTACAAACTTGTAGGATAATTTCCATATAATACTCCAAACATGTGCTGAAATGTCTAAATGAAAAAATGCAGATTATTCTTTCAAGTGTCAGAATTACATTTGGATTTTTGGTGATAACTAAATTTTTAGAACTATGTAGTTCAAAAAATTCTTAGATTCTATTACACCAGCAAATAATGTTTACTGGGATAGTACGTATACCCATAGTATGGATGTGTGGATATGGATTATTTGCAATGAAAAAATATTGTGTTTATTGACTTTGGTTTAATCCATTGTAAGTAAGCATTTCTTTGCACTCTTAGCATGAGTTCGAGGGTAACAAGTTTTGTATGCAATTCTGTGATTTATCATGTTAAATTTTTCGTTTATCAGAATGGTGATTTAGTTTAGGAAATGATTTATAAATTATCTGTGTTATTTAAGATGATGTTAGTTTTTGTTAATTCGAAATCGAACGATTAAAAATTTTTTAAAACTACTGCTGGGTGTATAACTTAAAAATGTGGAATTATTTTAGCCTTTATTTTGAAACATTTGTACAATATAATTTTATTCAAAGTATTGATCATTGTTAGCTATGACCTTTTCCCATCTTTCTGGTAACATATGGATTTCGCGCCAAAAAAACTGCTTAGCTTTTGAGGCCAAGAACGAATCAAGCCTATTTCAGATACTCTGTTCTGAAGTAAAGCGTATCCTAGAGAGAGAGCGCTCTGCATCGATCGAAACAAATAGGAGTCGCACTGGGCACGGTCTGGACTATAACGAGGGTGAGGCAAAACTTCCCAATCACTTAATTCTAAATAGTTTTTAACAGGTATTGCAATATGTGGCCGAGCGTTGTCATAATGGAATATTACTGGACGTTTACTGGCCAATATTAACTTCAAGTAATCAGTATCGTTTAGGTTTCCTATGATGGTCTGGCCAGATTTTACCAGCTCATAATAGATAGGACTCTTATGCTCCCACCAAATATGACATGAATATTTGGATTTGGTGTCGATTCTTATGGTTGTCCGGGCTTCACATACGATATCTTTTGCTTCGGGTTATCGTAATGTATCCATCTTTCATCGCAAGTAATGATTCAGTGCAAAAATTATTTTCTTTTATAGCGATCAATCAGCATTTTGGACATGCAAAAGGTCTCTCGGCTTCAGTACTTATTGTGGATGAATCCTGCTGCTCGCAAACGTTTTGAAATTGCTGCTTAAGTAGTTTTACAACAATCTTCGTGGAGTAATGCTTCCAATTCATGGTCTACACATTTTTTTGTCTGGCCTGTGCGATCTTTGTCTTCCATGTCAAAATCACCTTTTCTGACCTCACAAAACATCTCTCGCATATTGAAACCGATAGTGAGCAATCGGTGTGCTTCAGCATAACTAAACTTTCCGCATATGACGATTCTTTGGTACAAAATTCGACATTTTCGAATTTGTATTTTGAAATTTTTAAACTCCCATCCAACACTGAGTTGAGATTTATTAAAAAATATGTTTACGTGATAAAAAAAAATAAGTGCCCTGACACCAACAAAATATGTGTATTTTAAACTATTTCATATTATAACATATTTTTAATAGTGTGGTCAAAATTGATTAATATATACTACGTTTATACGTAGCCTATTCGCAAATAAAAATTATTTGCAATTAACTAACTCACTGTTAATATGTCACATTGGTTACGGAAAATTCTTGTTTTTCTATCATGAGATGCCGGATGGTAAAATTTAATTTTTGTGTAGCTCTTTTATTGAATAAAATATGATACATTTTTTATTTTTTTAAATGTAAGAATTATAGAATCAAAAATTCTTGTCCGTCTTGCAATCCAAGTAATTCAAAAACGCAATGAAATATTTAAAAATCGTCTTAATAAACTAAAAGCGTTAAAACATATGGCAGTGCTTAAAATCTTATTTGCAAATAGTGTCGTTAATCAGGAATTGTTTTCGTGAGTTAGCTATTCGCAAATAAAAAATTAATTCACTATTTATGCGGCATTTTTTCTAATTGCAATATTTTTATTTGCGAATAAGCCGTGCGTATAAACGTAGTAATAGTTTTCATATTCAAAATCTGACCGCCCCTAATGATTTGTTAAGTAAAACAATTGAGTAGTTCTCCAAAAAAATTCTCTTATTAAGAAAAATCAGAAGTCAAAAGGAGGCAGAAAAATGTTGTTCTTTGTGTTTTCCTAAAATTATCTCATACCTAAAAAAATGAGAAGTGAAAAGCAGGAAGTGTTGTTAGTTATTCTCCAAGAATTTTCTCTTGTTAAGAAAAATGAGAACTGAAAAGGAGAAAATATATCAAAAATTTAAAATTTCCTAGTTTAGCAGGAATTTTTGAATTATACCTTAAAAAATGCTAAATATTTTTGGGTAAACAAAATTAAAACATTTTTTTTTTCATTTTATTAGCAAGAAAAATGTTTGGTAAAAAAAATTTTAAACTTATTTTTATAACCTTCACTGTCGTGAGAAGGGTATATATAAGTTTGTAATTCCGTTTGTAATTTCCACGATATAATTTTCCAACCCTATAAAGTATATATATTTTGGATCCTTATAGATAGCGGAGTAGATTAAGCCATGTCCGTCTGAATGTCTGTCTGTCCGTCTGACTGTTGAAATCAAGTTTCCGAAGCCCCCAACTAACTTACACACACGATTCATACATAAATATCTTCCGGCTCTGTTGCTATTTAATATCGAGAAAATCGGTCCACAAATGGCTGAGATATAAGGAAATAACCAGGACAACCTCGATTTTTTACCTATATCTGGATTACTAAGTCATTAATATAGACAATATCCATATCTAATGAGAGATATTTCAAAGACCTTTGCAACGGCGTATATAAAACCATAGTAAGTTGGACCTACAATGGGACAAAATCGGAAAATTTTTTACCAGAATTTTTTTTCACCAACAGTTTTTTTTCGCTAAATATTAAAAAAAAATTTAAAACATTTAAAAAAAACGTTTTAAATAAAAATATTTAAAATTTTTATTTTGAAGTATAATTTGTTGAAGGGTATATAAGATTCGGCACAGCCGAATATAGCTCTCTTACTTGTTTTAACTAAAAAAGAATATTTTAAACAAAAAATATTTTTTGATGAAAAAAAATTCTGGGTAAAAATATTTTTCCCGATTTTCATCAATTGTAGGTCCGACTTACTTCACTGAGGGAAAAACGACGTTGCAAAATCAACGGTTGGTGTCATTTTGACACTATACTACGGTGTCACTTTTTTTCGACACCGTACGTTTACAATTTGTAAACAAACGGGTACGAATCGACAACACAATGTTGTTAAATTATTCGCGACGCATTTCAACGTGAGTTGCTTTTTATAAGTGTGTTTTAATTTTATTTACATTAAAAAATTTAAAATATTGTAATAAATAATAAAGGGTAATAGTGATGCAAATAAATGGTTTAATAACCAAAATATAAAAGAAAGTGTAATTGTGTTTGATTGCGAATTTGAGTTGATGCAGATGAAGATCCAGGCAGTGAAGTCAGTGAAGATCCAGGCAGAGAAGACCACCAAATTCAATCATTTTTTCGTTGTCAAATTGACACCGTTCGTTTACAATTTGTACACATACGGGGTTGATACACTATTGACACCGAATGGTGTCAAATTGTACACGGATTTGTTCATTTTTTCGCTGGGTGTTTGGCCATTTCAAAACTTTTTAAAAACCCAAACTAAACTTAAAATTTTGCTATAACAAATATTATTGAAATCGAAGATTTGATAGTCCACACTCAGACATAAAACAAAATACTTGAGTAATTTAAATATATCCCCACTTTTCTTAATTTATGGAATACACTTTATTTAAATCTTTAAATCTAAAAAGTCATTAACAATTTCAGCATAAATACCAGCACAAAATATAAAGTTCTTCTGACTGCATTTAAAAAGAATTGTGAAAGTTTGCTTGCACATAAATGCGAATATCACTGGCTGGTGCTGGTGGTGCCTCTTTGTCTCATTACAAAAAAATATAGAAAAATTCAAAGAATACAAAAAACTAAAAACTTTATAGCATAATGTGGTTTGCTACTTTATCCTTTCATGCACATATTTGCAACAATAACCTAGAAAAAAAAAAATAATATTTTTTATTGCTTTTGGTCACGAGTCTCCGAACAACATTTAATGTTCAGAAATTAAAATATAAATGACTGTAAATTAAACAGAAATAAATGTATTTTATGTTTATGGGATTTTTATTTATATACATATATTTATAGTTGACAAATAGGCAATTTAAATGTGAGTCTTATATGCAAATAGATTAACTGTTGTTTAAGGATTACTTTAAATTTTCAATACCAAACAAATCTTATCAATGTAGAGTGTTTGATAAAAGTTTTAGCTACTTTCGTATGGGCCCGGACAGTCGAACGGACATAGCTAGATCGTCTTAGAGTCTTATGAGGAGCCAAAATATATACTAATGTGGGTTTGTGACAAATATTTTTTGATGTGTTACAAACGGAATGACAAAATCAATATACCTCCCATCTTTTTTGATGGTGGGTGGGTATAAATATTATTCCATTTTACCAATTTCCTCTACTTTATATTTTAGAGATTTAATCTATTTGGCATTCATGCAATTTGCGTGCATTTAAATAAAAAGTGACACAGTATTTTGTGGCATTATATTGAGAATTTGAAAATTACTGAAATATCATATTAGTACATATGAATGTCCAGTAATAATTTACATACGATTAGAATACAACATGCCACTACTAACTAAAAGTGACAAATACAAACATTTTTAACCATATTAGAGAGAATTAAATTTCGCTGAAATTTTTGTTTAAATTAAGTATGCAATATTTATGAACAAAATGGAATGTATACAAAAAAAATAAAAAAATAAAATAATAATATGGTGTTAAAAATTCCAAATTGTAATTTAATATTTTAAACTGATTTTGTATTTATAAAATGCTAATTGGAATATAAACTGCAATGAAATTTAATGGAATTATGCAAATTATTTTTTCACAATTCTATATTATTTATTGCAGTCATTTAATGGGAAATATGTATAAATAGGGGGGGTACACTCATAGAATAATTAAGTATTTCGTATTGAAATATTTATAAAGTGGTGTGGAAAGTAGGGTAAGTACGGATTCACTTAAATCAAGAAAGGTATTTAACTTATCATTACAAAATTTCATTTATTGCAGTTATTTAAAGAGTGTGATATTTTTATTTTTCTTGGTTATTAGTAAGAAATAAGAACTTTATTACATATAAAAAAATAAAATCCGTAAATTTGGCTTAATATCAAAATGTTGGGACATTTTTACACTTCATCTTGGAATTTAAAGGGTGTTAAAAAACACCAAAAAAAACGTGTTACAGTTGTATAACACAGTGCTACACGAACAAAAATAACCATATACGGACACCACTACGTAATAAAAGACCAAAAAAAGTGTATCCCAAATTCATGCACTTTTTTTGTATTTGCGCCCAATGATTTGGGGCCTCGGTGTCTGAGAAAACTCAGGCTCATATCTTGCAAACAGTTTGGAATTTTGATTTACTTTCTGAGGCAAAGTTGTAGCCCTTGCTATAAAGAACAAAAACTGTGAACATATAAAATCAAAAAAACTTCATCTTCAAGATCAAAATCGCAAAAACCTTTTAAAAAATCGAAATAAATTTAGAAATTAATTTTTATAAAGCTGCCTAAAAGTATGCTTTAGTTTATAATAATTTAATACTTCATTGCCCAAAACACTTAATTCTAATAGTTTTTTCTTACTAACTTAAATTGACCTACCTAAACAGTGTTAATAATCATTCGTAGGAAGTTCATATGTTCTAGAAAGTTGTTTATTGATATTGTTACGAAATTGTACTTGAATTCAAATATAACGATTTTAAGGGCTGATTTAAAAGTAGCATAATGCTTTCAAATAACAGTGCTGTAATAGCAAACTGTAACATATCTGTGGGCATTATTAAATAAAAGCTTTCAGTTGACCATTGATCATAAGTTGGCAACGCTGTTTGAATTCGAATATTCAGTTAAAGAACATTGTAGAAAGTACACCACAGATGGCGTATGATCTAGAATATTCGAACTTTGACAGTTAAAGAGCAATCTAGAGTGCAGATGGCAGTGTTATAAATAGTGGCAGAGGTTGCAGTCGTTAGTGAGTTTATCAGAGACGCTTTTCGAATAAACATCTACTGAGTGCCTTAAAGTGTGTTGTGTTTTTTTCAAGTAAATTCGTGTACATTATAAATTGTGTCTGTATTTCTGAGAATTTATAAACGTGTATAAAAAACATTGAGTGGCTATTTAATTCTGTGGTTGTTGTACATTTTGAATAAATAAAGAGTTGTTACAATTTTTAAACTACTAAACGGCTTTTATTTGCAATCAAAAGTATCCGAACATTCGTGCCACAGGTTGTGGGCGTTTTTCGGCCAATACTCTCTTCAAATAAATCAGTTGTGTTCGGTACAGGTTCCCTGAGATGGTCTGATCAGCTTCCACCAAATACAGAGAATTAGCTTAGCGACATGGATATTTGGCTTTGGTATCGATTCGTCTGGTTGGCCGGACTTCAAATACGAACTCTTACGCTTCAGGTTGTCGTAATATATCCATTTTTATCGCTAGTATACTAGCGATAACTCGGTGCAAAAAAGATTTCAAGCAGAATTTCCATACATACAAAATAGTTTTTCTAGGTCTCAGCTTCAATTCGTATGGTACCCAATTTCCCTGCTTAAAACGTTTTGAAATTGCTGCTTGAGTATCATCCAATAAGTTTGCAAGCTCTTGTTGAGTTTGACTACAATCTTCATGGAGTAATGCCTCCAATTCTTGGTCTTCAAAATGTTTTTGCTTGGCCTGAGCGATCTTTGACTTTCATGTCAAAATAACCACTTCTGAGCCGCACAAACCATCTCTCGCACCTTGAAACCGATGAAACATATTCACCATTAGCTTCGGTGAGCAATCAGTGTGTATCAGCGGCACTTTTTTCTAATTAAAGAAGTAAAGCAAAACTTCCAGCAGATAACGCTTTATTGACACAAAATTTGACATTTTCGAAGCAAAAAAAAAACCTGATAATTTGTACAAATTATTACTGGAAGTTACGGGATATCAAGTTCGTTGATAGTGAACTTTATATTTTTTACTGGACAAAACATAACGTGATTCGAAATGAGCCTTGTAAATTATTTGTGTGAAAATTTTTTCCGCATAAGTTATTTTGATACAAACCTTTTTGTCGATTCAACCTATTATGTTAATTTTAAGACACAAAAATTAGCTCATTGTCAAGTTTCTACGTATTTTAATGGATTTTAAAAGTCGGACAAACATTTTGTTTCTAAATTTGTTTGAGGTTGAACTGATTTTGCAATTTTCAATCATTTCTGATCAACAGAGAATACTATCCCCCTAGATGCTTCCCTCAAGGACCTATCGTGTCTTTCATAGACAGGCAGACATATCTTGATTGTCTTTAAATTGTATAAGCACCTTGAGTATATACAATTTGGGTGTGGGGCTACGACCAATAATTCGATGGTTTACAAATGAAATGAGAAAATCACTATACCATTATTTTTTTTTTAATTTTATTTATTTATTGAATCTGCCTATATCATTAGGCCTAACAATAAGTGTTAAAATCTTATAGCTAAAATTAAAACTAATTGCTCTATAAAGAGAGCATTGCTTGATGCATGGACTTCATCTTACCACCCAAATGTAAAATTTAATTTTAAATTGAAATTTATTTTACATTTTTCTTTGTTATATTAAACCGCTGAGTGCTCAATTCTGTACAAATGCATACATCAATCATTAGTTACAAATTCAGAATGAAAAAATTAAATTTGCATCTGTAAGCTTGAATTTGTATTATTTCTAATTAAGTTTTTTTTAAATAATTGCAATAATGATATGATTTTAATTTTATTTTTCAATAAAAACTGAAAATTTAAAAATATATATTTTCAATAACATATACAAATAATAGCAGCTTAATAAGATAATTAATCATCACGCAAACATCAATCATACATCTCAATTATGTGTTAAATAATAATGTTAAATGTGTTAAATAATAATATTTAACTGTATGCCATCATTTTAACTCTATTATTTATATCACAGAGAATTTTTATTTTTAATATTTGCTGTATTCATTATTGAAATAAACCATTGTAAATTTCAAACTAATTAAGTGTCAGTTGGCTACAGCATGACAAATAAACCAAAACAGCAAAAGACCACTAACAAAAACACATTTTCCGTTTTTCCTCTATTTTGTGATTCACGATAAAAACAACAATAAAAAGTAAATATTTAAATTTAAAAATACAGATACACACACACATGCACACTCACCTTAAACGAGGCAATTCACAATAAACCCAATCTGTTACCTCTTCCAATTTGACCTCTCTGTGTGTTTTGGCCAGGTCCGATTTATTGCCAGCGATTACCATGGGTATGTCCTGAAAGAGAAAAGAGAACAGAAAAAAAAATTAAATGAAAAACTACTGCGACAATAAAAACAAAATAAATTGTACGTATTTTTTCAGCAAATGTTAAATGCTAAAATATCACATTTACAAAATATGTACAATGGCCGGCCATATGTATCCAACAGTTTTGGGTGAATAGTGATTATAACCTTCACCATGAGTTTGTAATTTCTACATTTTACATTTGCATCCGCACAAAGTATATATATTCAGGATCGTTATAGATAGCGGGGTCGATATAGCTATGTCCGTTTGTATGTTGAAATCAAAGTTCTCCCAAAAAATTTACATACATACATCAAAATATCCGCTATAGACCCGGTTACTATTCAAAATTGAGAAAATCGGTCTAAAAATGGTTGAGATATAAGGAAACAACCAGGACAATCTCGATTTTTTACCTATTTTTTATCTATATCTTGATTACTAATTCACTAATATAGACAATATGGATATTTAATAATAAATATATCAAATACCTTTGCAACGACGCACAGTGGGGGATCTGAAAAAAAAGTGGAAATAAATCTGTAACTTCTAAACGAATAGCCCGATTTTAATAAAATTTCACATGGCTATAGAGGAGGTGTCGATAAGTTTAAGTTTTGAATTTGGGCTTAAACAACTAAGGGGGGCCGAGCCACAATGCCCCAAAGTGGGGCACCTCGGGTATATCAAAATTAAAAATGATGCCAAATTTTTGTTTGCGATCCGATTTGAAAGATTTTTATATATATGGAATGTACTAGACGAGATCTACAAAAAACATTGCTTTAGCCATATATTATCTCTTATAGTTTACGAGTTATTCGCATTTGAATACCTTGGTCTGCCATTTTGCTAATAACGGATCCAATTATTTCCCGATTTTCTTGAAGTATCTTTTTTTGAATTAACAACAAATTTATAAAATTAATAAAAAATATCTACTGAGTCAAAAGTTATGTGCATTCAAACTTAAAAAAATAAAAGTTTTTCGCCATTTTTTTTTTCGAAAAAAGTACCTACATTAATTTTAAATTATACAGAAAATGAGAAAAAAATAAATAATGTCTTTATATTTTTCTGAAAGATAACATTTCGGGAAATATTATAAAAGCAAAATAATATCAAAATTCGTATTATTGCGTGGTCCAGAGCCTTCCGAAGTAGACCTATTTTTTATGTAAATTTCAACTTTAGACAACATATTCTAAAATCGCATAGCTGCTTTCAAAAAATTAAGACCAGTTTTGTATGTCCCAATCTGTTCTTCAATATCATGCAAAGGGATTTCATAGCCCCGAGCTTGGTACCTTCAATAGATCCAAAAATCAAAAAAATCCCAATTTTGGGATTTTTGGAAAGTTTTTTGGGAATTGTGGGATTGTCATTAACAATTCACAAATATTTTTTTCACTTTTGGATTTGCATCGAACGTTTATATATAAGTGTAATTTCATTAAAAACGATTCATAAACAAAACTTTTATTGCATTTTAAAATTTTAAATATTCCAAAAAAATCAGCTATAATTTTTTATTCGCATATTTTTGAAAAAAGTCTACAATAATTTTTTTAATTCTTAAAAATTTTGTACATTTTTGAAAAGAGGACATAATTTCCTACACGCTGATATATAATATGTATATCTTTTCTTTTTTAACAATTCTTTCTTAAGATTATTAATAAATTTGTTGTAAATTCAAAAAAAGATACTTCAAGAAAATCGGGAAAGAATTGGATCCGTTATTAGCAAAATGGCAGACCAAGGTAGGCAAAAAAAATAAAATTTTACTTTTCAAATGCGAATAACTCGTAAACTATAAGAGATAATATTTGAAAAATCTTTCAAATCGGATCGCAAACAAAAATTTGGCATCATTTTTAATTTTTGATATACCCGAGGTGCTTCACTTTGGGGCATTGTGGCTCGACCCCCCCTTGGTTGTTTAAGCTCAAATTCAAAACTTAAACTTATCGACACCTCCTCTATAGCTATTCGGGCTATTCGTTCAGAAGTTACAGATTTATTTCCACTTTTTTTTTCAGATCCCCCACTGTGCGACATATATAACGCCATAGACATAATTTTAAACTTGAATTTTTTTTCACCCAAAAAAATTTCATAAAATTTTCACTTATAAATTTAGAAAAGAAATCTAAACAACATTTTTTGGCAATAAAATTTTTGTAATTTAACAGATAACAGAGAGCTTTAAAAATCAGACATGTCCAATATTTCATGACTCTGGCACACAAATCAGGCTGAATTTGACCGATGGCATGGGTTATGTTGGCTTAGACCTGCGACATACGTTTGTTTTCGTAAGTCGCACAAGAAAGTGGCACAAATATCACGATCTCGGAGGTCCTGAAATCTCTGATGCGGAATGTCTAATGTGTGCATGAACATCGAACTATAGCGATCGCCGTTGATGGCCTGACCTATGACCTTGTGAAAGTAATATGGACCGATGAAGCCGCCATATCAACATCCACAGTGGTAGAGGAAAAACCAAAGGGAAATAAATTTTTAACTTCTATACACTTACCATTTGAATGAAAGTGTTTTCGAGCTTAAGCTTTGAATTTTAACTGCATGGGCTACCACGGGTGCGGCCAGGGGTCCCCAAATTAGGACACCTAGTTCAATTTTTAAAACGATCATATATCTGCTTCTGTGTTCTAATATATAGAATCTCCTTGTCGAGCACTACAAAAAACCTATTAGCTATTAATTATTAATTATCTCTTACAACTTAGGAGATATTCGCATTTGAAAATTGAATTTTCAACATTTTTACTAAACCTATTCCAGTTTTTTGATAACATCGGATCCAAATATTTCCCGATTTTCTTTATTTCATTCTTTATCGGACTAACAACAAATATATGTGTCAATTCAAAAACGAATTTAAAAACAATGACTAAGTACAAAGTTATATGCATTTGATTTTAAAAAAAAATTAAATAGCTGATTTTTCGCTAATTTTTTGGGAAAAAAGTATTTTTTTTTTCTTTTTAAGTCATCTAAGAAGATATATTAGAAATTTATACTTTTTGGGAAGCTAACATTACATTAAATATTTCAAATGAAAACTAATTTAAAAATTGTTAATACCGAGGGGACCAGGTCCATCCAAAAAACACCAATTTTGTATGGAAAATTAAAATTTAGGGAAAAAATTCTTAAATCGCATAGGCGATATTAAAATAAAATAATCCATTTTAGATGGCCAAATATGTTCTTAATTATTTTGTAAAGGTTTCCGGTACCTTCACCCCTGGTGTGGATATTATAGCCAAAAAACTAAACACTTCCATTTTTGAGATTTTCCAAAATTTTTTTGGGGATTGCGGGATTACAAATTTCAAAATTTGTTTCTATTTTTCCATTTCTAATAGATAAATCTATTATATAACTGCCAACTTTCATTAATAAATACATAAAAATTTAATTTCAATTTGAAATATTTTGTTTTTGTCATATTTTTCAAAAAAGTATTCCATTAATTTTTTAATTGTGAAATGTTTTATATATTTTTGAAAAATAAACAAAATCCCCTATCCATTGATATATAACATAGCTACCTTATGTTTTTACGTGACAATTTAATTAGGGAAAACTTAACAACTCGCAGATAAATTTTTATTTGGATCCGTGTTATCAAAAAACTTGAGTAGGGTGAGTAAAAATGTTGAAAATTAAAAATTGGATCGTTTTAAAAATTGAATATTCCCGAGGTGTCCTACTTTGTGGACCCTTGGCCACACCCCTGATGGGGTGAAAATTCATAATTTAACTCGACAACACTTTTTCTTTGCGCACGTCATATTTCATTCAAATCGGACTAAGGATTTAGAAGTTGCTGATATATTTTTCTCTTTTCTTTCTATATCCCAATTATCGTCCCAAATTTGACAATTTTGTTTGTTGACGTACCCATCATCCAGAAATGGGGCTTATCGCTGAAGATGATTTGTTAATGAAATGAAATTAGATAATTCGAACGTGTTGTTGAACGCTATATCCGTACTGAAACTGAATAAATTATAGCCAATTCGATAGATGTAGCTTCAACAATATGGCCGCTATCAACTGTCAAAGTTCAGTTTTGTTGGAAGACCCTTTAAAAACTGGATATTTATAAGATTCTAAGACGATTTAGATATGTCCTTCCGTCCGTCTGTCTGTCTGTTGAAAGACACAAGAACCTAGGGGGATGAGTTTTTGCTCAAATATTTTCAGATGGTCAGAAAGGTTTGCTATTAAGTGGTGAAATTTAGCATATATTTTTTGTCGATGGAGAAATTACGATAGCGAAAAATAATAATGTTTGTTGAATTGGTTAAAAGTTTTGGATCAAAATACACAAAATACAAAATATCCAGGCATATATAATGATACTCATTTAACGTTTAAATTTATGAATTGGTTAGAATCGGTGCATTAATCTCTAATCTGTTTTTTCGCTCAGTAAAGTCTTAAATATGCCAGAGACACTATTACATCAGTTTCATATAAACAACTTGTAAGAATAGCTACCTGACTGATAATCTTCCATATAAGGCCCTCTTTCGTAAATCCCTTTAAGGGACATAAATATCTTAAAAATACTAAAATGAGAATTAAATTGTATATGATACCTAGTGTACCGGTTAACTAAAACCCGGGTTTTGTTAGAAATTTCGTTTTTTTGAGAACCTGTTAATTTAAAATGTGGATTTTCAGTTAACCGGTTCAATCCGCATTATATCACTCGGTTAACCGGTTTTTAAGATTTGGGACTAAAATGAATAAATTGTTTTCTAAAAAGGCCAATTTTCGTTTAACCGACAAAACGGCTTTTTAAACAGTTATTTTTTTTTATAAACACTAATGATGCCTCTAACGATTTTTTATTTGAATAAAAAATTACAGTTTTGATTATCATTAATAATAGCTCTACAGGTAGTTTTGGGCATATCAAAAAGTTGATTGAGAATTTGTGTATGTTTATGACCATTTGCAGTTTATTTGACGATATGTATGTATATTTTGTAAATATTATAGCAGTTATTAAGTGACACAAAAAAAATCATCATAGATTGTTGTTAAAAACAGGATTTCGGTATTTGCTTTTGTTTTTTGTTTACTATTTTATGGGATGAACATTTGTTTGAACAACCACAACATATTTATTAAAATCGTATAATAGATTTCATTTTATAGTAGTTTGTGTAAATAAATTCATGAAAAATTACATTTATTAGTGCGGCATGATTGATTTACATTTGTAGAATGTGTATTCTTATTCAGCTAAAGTGATTTTTGAACATGGCTCTACAGGTAAAAATAATGGCCAAGTGTTTCAATAGAGGTAAAAAATTCTCTAAAATGTATTCGATTACATACATATGTGTTGACGTAATTCAATTATTTAAATTTTGCCAGTATTTGGAGTAAAATAAGGAGTGAAATCGAAAAAACCTTAACATTCGTTTTTTCTTAAAACTTTTAATCCAAGTACTATTTGATTTTTTTTGTTGATCAAGTTACTTTTGAAAAGTATGTCGGTTATTATGTTTAATGTTCATTTGTTGTTAATCTGATTAAAATGAGTAACTACAAATAAGTACGTACGAAAATTATTAAATATTTCCAACAAACCCCAACTTGGTCCTGCAAAAAGTCGGGCAAACAATCAAAGGTCTGCCATCAAACTGATTCCAATATTATTAAACAGTATCGGGAGAACTTTTCCGTTGATAGAAAACCTGTTTCATGTAGATGGAATAGTCCACATGATGTTTCTAAAGCCAATAAATATAAAGCATTTTCAAAAGAGCTCCCTACTCATCCGGTAGGAAAGCAGTCCGGTTAGCTTAGTACTCGGACTATTTGGTACGAGAAGTTAAACCCAATGCAAGTTTAAAAACATACAAGGCTCTAAAAGTTCCTAACAGGAACTCTGCTAAAAATGGAAGTCAAATATTATATTAAAAAAATATACCTGCTTCATAATGGATGACGAAACGTATGTCCTGGAAAATTTTTCGCGGCATGGCAAGCAATACACAGTTTCGGTAAAAGAAGTCAAACATTTGTTACAACGGGCTCTATAAATACCGAAATTTACATCAAGGAATGTTTACAAAAGACGATGCTTCCATTCATAAGACTTTTTAAGTGTCCACTTATTTTTGGCCTGGTTTTTCATCCTGTCGCTATGGTAAGCTATGGTACCAAGAGAGGAGAATTCTCCAAACTGCCTGGAGCTAGGCAAGTGGAGAGATATTTGGCTCTTGTTAAAACAGAATTGAAGAGCACAAAAAAGGTGTCCAAAAGTATGGTAGATTTTAAACGGAGACTATCTGTTCGAACAAATTGACAGAAAGCTCTACAAAGCCTTAGTGGAAAGGTTTCCGGAAAAGGTTCACAAATTCATCACTATTGATTAGAACTATAAAAATATTTTTTTTTTTTGAGCAATTGTAATTACAATTAAATAAAAAAAAGAATTAAAACTGTAAGTTTAGTGGTTTAATTTTTATTAACATATATGTATGTATGTTAAGAATGTTTCGATCTCAGTCCTTACTTTCTAATACACACTATAATATTTTTAAGTTTGCTGCCTTTAAAAATCAAATTCTGATCAGCACTATTGAAATTGATAAGGCTTTTTATGATTTTAAAAGTTTGGTGTCATTTTAACACCAAGTACCATTAAGGCTTAACTTCCATTTTTAAGCTGTTATTATAAGTACTAGACTTCATGTTATATTTTTCTTGAGTTTCATCCAAATCGGCCTAAAAATATATAACATTACGCTATCTTTCTATTAGAAATTCCAAATATTGAAAAATTTGACTTTTGACCTTTACGATTGAAGGTTTAGCGTTTTCCGATTTTAGTAAAACTTTTAGACTACATTTAGAATTATCAGGGCTATAATATTATGAATAGGTTCTACTTAAAATTCATAACAGTAAGAGATTGAGCTCATTCGCCATAATATGCACAAATAAATTGTTTTTCTCGAAAATTGCTAAATTTAAATCGCAGATACGGAAAAACTATTGGAGGTATTTTCATAATTTTTACATATTTTTATTTCCTATTATATTCTCAATAAAACCCAGAAGAGATGATCAAAAAATTTTGAAATTTTTTTAACAAAATTTTTAAAAATTTGAAAATGGAGTTTTGAAACTGCCGCTAAAAACAATAAATTTTGTTGGGCATACCTGCGAATAGGTTAATGGTAACCTACGAAGCCAAAAACTCATATACAAGTAAATATGTATATATTTGAAGTAAAAATTAGCTTTTATTTTAATATTTCTCAAAATATGTTAAGT
The DNA here is from genome assembly GCF_958450345.1 of Calliphora vicina. Lineage (NCBI taxonomy): Eukaryota > Metazoa > Arthropoda > Insecta > Diptera > Calliphoridae > Calliphora > Calliphora vicina. Next base: position 94,384,250 of record NC_088784.1, on the reverse strand, counting down.
TTGTTCCTACATTTCTTGATCTAGTGGCCTGAGAAACGTTAAAGGCCTGGGAAATTTTTAATAACTTTAACATTTTTTAACCAATTTCTGTTTTTTATGTCTCATTAGAACGACAATTACGTACACATTTCTATTCTTTTAAATTAAGTTGCAAAGTTAGTTTTTTAATGGCAACATTTTTACAAAAACTGCAAAAATTGCATTTTGTCCCTTTGTAAATGCATCTCAAAACTTCAGAGGGCTTCCGGCACGTCTTAACCCCAACCGCTTTACCTACAATTTTTTCAGGATGATTTTTTTACCAATGTTCACCAAACTGGGGGATGAGATTTGCAAAAATCCAACTTTTGTTTATTAAGGGCCACCCATATGGTCATCTTATGTGGAAATGAACTGATCTGTGAACTGGGCCCGACTTCATGCAATTTGACCTTGATAGACTTATTCTTGTGGGGTTTTCTTAAGTCGCAGATCTCTACGAATAAGCCACAAACAACAGCGATCCTCAAAGCCAAAATAACCCATGTCATCGACCAAATATAGCCTGATTTATGCGCAGAGTCATGGAAAATTGGACATTTCGGATGGGCGCCACCAAGAGAAGTCGTGGCGGACATTTGCACAAAATGTCATCGATAGGCCTTTCAAATGAATAAAAAAATCAATGATATCTCAAACTCACTTTAGGTCTGTTCATTTACTTTCCCACTAAATACTTGCAACGAGAAAATAAAATCAAAATTTACAAAATTACTCTCTTAAATTCTCAAAAATAGTAAAAAGTAAATGAACGCTTTTCCAGTAACAATTGTTTTATACACACAATTTTCTTATTTCATTACTTTTAAAATGTATAAATACTCCTATTTTCTTCAATTTTATTGAAAATTCTTTTTTTTTTACATTTTTTCACCACAAAAATTGTTAATAAATAATAAGCTGCTAACTATTACGAGTTCAATCAAGATATAACTTGTAATAGTTTGCAACGAGAGAACACTCTCTAAAATTTATACGCTCTTGATTTTTTCTCTACTTGCCAGTTTTATGAGATAATGAACGTTTTTCCAGTAACAATTGTTACTAACTAGTAACAAATTTTAGTTATTGAACAGAGCTTTTGTTTTATTTAAATTTTAAGATAAGAGGCGCTTTGTAAATATCGTTGCAAATGGAGAGAGAACTTTTGTTTTATTTAAAATTTAAGATAAGAGGCGCTTTGTAAATATCGTTGCAAATGGAGATATCAAATCCCTACATACCCCTTTCAGATGGATTCTTCCAATATAAAATTGATTGAATTCCAAGTTTTATTATGAATAAAATTTACATATCTTTAAGTTTGCCATAGCAATATTTATGTTTCCGAAACTATTTCTTATTACTGTCTTTAAATTACAATATATGACATATGACTTACTTGAAAATCAGCTCTTTGTTCTCGTATTTCTTCGAAACATTGTTTAACACATTGAAAACTGGCGCCGGATGTTGTGGCATAAACGAGCATAAATGCATGTGCTGTGGCAATTGATAAACGACGCATGGCAGGAAATTGCATATCACCTGATGTATCTAATATGTCCACCTGTAATTAGGATAATAACATAAATATGATTATCTATTTTAGTTTACAAATTGTTAATTTAAATTTAATACCATTAAATGCAAAAATATTCATATCATGTTTAACAATATCTATGTATTTATAAATGTTTGTTTTTCTAATTAAGATTTATAGTGTAAAGTGTACATTTAATAGGATTAGTTGTAAAATCATCAGGTTTTTAATGTTATAGAGCAAATTATTTGAAGGAATATCAAATTCAAAGAATTGTATCAATATTTGTGTAATAATCAAAACTTATTCATACAAAAAACTCATATTAAATAATAATTAAATGTATTAATGTAATACATACTATTTATGGCCAACAATGGATTTTAGCACTACATTTTAATTAAAGTTGAAATTTAACAGAAATTAATTAAACTTTATTAAAGTATCATTAAGTTTACCATAAAATGAAAATGAATTAAAACTACTTGTAAGCAATTCACATTTAAAAATTAATCAGTTTATTAATTATGATAAGAGGCTCAAAAATTAAGGTTGTTAATTATTCGAGTAAAAATGTTATTCGAATAATAAAAAATAATATAGTTATATTGCAATTGCTAACAAGTAACAGAGTTTTTTTAAATGTGTGCCTGATATTAGTATGTTATTAGGTTTGTTTGGAAACTATGATCTATTATAGGCCGATCGTCATATAAAATATTTGTACAATATATATTTATTTAAAGTATTGGTCATTATTAGCTATGACCTTTTCCCATCTTTCTGGCAACCTATGGAGTCCAAGTCAAAAGAACTACTCATTATTTGAGGCGAAGAACGAATCAAACCAATATCGAATACTCTGTTCCAAAGCGAAGAGTATGCCATAGAGAGTTCGGTCTGGACTACAATGAAAAACTTCCCAACGACTTCATTCTAAATAGTTTTTAGCAGGTATTGCATAATGTGGCCGAGCATTGTCATGATGGAATATTACGGCTTCATGTTTGGACACATATTCTGGTCGTTTTTCGGCAAATCCTCGCTTCAAACGAATCAGTTGAGTTCGGTACATGTTCCCTGAGATGGTCTAACTAGATTTCAGCATCTCATAGTAAATATGACCCTTTTGCTGTCACCAAATACAGAGTATTACCTTAGCGCCATGGATATTTGGCTTTGATGTCGATTGGGCTGGTTGACCGGACTTCACATACGATCTCTTACACTTCGGGTTATTGTAATGGATCCAATTTTCGACGCAAGTAGAATCGTCGTTCAAGGTCTCTCGGTTTCAATCGTACGGTACCCTTCTGTTTAGACGTGAGAGTGTTTTACAGAGACGGACGTACACAGCTCAATTGACTAAGAATATCATAATTTAAGACAATGGCAAAAAAACAAGTAAGAGAGCTATAATCGGCTGTGTCGAATCTTATATACTTCAAAATACAAATTTTAAATATTTTTAGATAAACAAAATTTTTTTTCCAAAGTTTTTTCATTTTTTGTTACAAATGTTTTTTTGAATTGTTATTCAAAATTTTTTTTTTTAAATTTTAAAAATTTTTAGAAACAGTCTGCCGGGCATCCGTAAAAATGTAATGGTTACACTTTGAGAAGGATGACCCTTGGAACCTCTCATACAAAAATGATCTTATGAATCAAGAAAACTTCACCAAAGAAAACATGAAAGCTCGAAATGTTGGCCGAGCCGCGCAGTTACTTCCACAACTTCCTCCAAAAAACAGCGTCAATCCAATAAAGTTCGAGAAATTCAAGAACCTACAGGATCTTCTTTGCTATATACCATCAATTTACCATGAATGGTAACACGATAGAATGGAAGAAATTCCGGAAAGAATCAGAAGTCAAGGTGAAGATGAGCCCGATGATGTCATGGAATCTGATTATGACGACAAAAAAAATGTAACAAAGAACCAAAAATCTTTTCTTAATAAAATGTTATTTAATAAAACCTATTTGGTTTTCTTATTAGGTAAATTAGAAATTTTTTAAAAAAAATTAAAGCACAAGGGGTATAAGTGCGACTTTTCTTACTTCAAAGGTAATTTTTGGGTATTTCTGTATTTAAAATATGGTATTTTTTTATCGTGTTATATTCAAATATACCTCAGGATCTCTATTAATTAAAAAGTAATATTCCAGAAAGCATCCAAAAATTTGTTATTGTAAATTAACTTTAACCTCTTTTTTCTTATTATTAAACATTAGTTACTTGAACCCCTTGTGCTCTAAGCCCCTCATATATACCCTTCTCACGAAGGTGAAGGGTATAAACATGTGAGAAATATCAATATCAAGCGGGTTGTCTCACATGTTTTGTCATAACTGTGATTCTACTGGACCGATTTTTACTGATTTTCAATATCAAAAACAAAAAAATCCTAGGTCGATTGAGTTATGTCCGTCCATCTGTCCGTCTTTAATGTCTAAAATACATAAGTAAGCAATTGTGTATTTTAGACATGAAAGACGGCTATAATATCTATACCAGGTTCGGGGTTATCCGAAACCTATACAAAATAATTAAGATCATATTGAGCCACATGAAATCGGTTACTATATTTTCATATCGTTTTTTGGATGGACTTTTTTCTTTATTTGAAATATTTGGTGTAAGGTTAGCTTTTGAAAAAGTATAAATTCCTTATACATTTTCTTAGAAAATCGCCTTTTTTAATTTTTTTTAAATTCAAATGCATACAACTTCGGACTAAGTTACATTTGTTGTTAGTACAGTACAAGAAAAATTAAGCCATCGGGAATTATTTGGAACCGCTCGACTGTGTGTCGAGAAAAACATATATTTTCGGAATTTTATTTATTCGATATACACTTGACTTGTATCTGTGATTTTTCACAACAATATTTGCTTTAAAGAATTTTCAATAAATTTTTAATATTGAATTGTAATAAAACTCTTAATCTAAGACTTACACAAATAAAAAATGTAACCATTAAATTAGTGACTCTAATTGTTCGCAGCTGCTTAATACCATATTAAAACTTTGTTCAAATGTCACTTGCTATAAAATAAACTCTAAATTTCCACATAGTATTGTACATAACTAGGTAAATTTATTTAGCCAAAATGACTTGTTTTATCACTGTTACACATCATCGCTTCAATTACAACCATTTTGGCACTGAACTGAGCAAATTAATGGTTTTATGGAAAATTTGACATACAAGTATTTTTACTTACTATTATTTACTTGTATACATATACCTATAGATATGTAGTCACATTGAATTGAACTGAGTTCTAAAATCAAATAAAATTGAATTTTTATTTTCTAAAATAAAACACATACAAAAATTCAATAGACCGTATCTTCAAATTTAGGGATTTAAGTTGTTTTTGTTTCTATGCTTAATGGAATATTAAGATTTTTTATGTGAGTTTTATTATGCAAAATAAAATAGATGATACTACTTTGAAAATCAATAATCCACTTGTTTATTTTATTTGTGTTTTTAAAATTTATAAATGTGATTTCGTTTTTTTTTGGAAATATGTTTGTACTTATATTTATATGAGTGGGATGTGTGAGATGTTTAGGAGTTGCTAAAACTGTAACAATGATCTTAAATATTTAACTTAAATAAACGTTGGCTTTGGTCTAATAATAACACACAACTTGGGATGCGAAATTAATGTAATATCCTGCTTAATCAAATTTCTGATTAATAAATTATTCGATTAATCGAAGATTTTGATTATTCGTGTACAGAATTAATTCAAAGAATACTTGATAATTTGCAACTTTTGTTTATGTTATATGTTTATTTTATTTTTTTTCTTTATAATTTTTCTGAACAAAAATATTAAAATTTGAAATATCAAAATTCAAATTAATTGATTAATAGTTGTTTTGGTTAATTAGAAATGTTGATTAATCGATTAATCAGTATATTGATTAATCACCCTACACAAAGCTTATCACGATAATAGTTTCTAGTTGAAATAGGGACCGGATCTATTGCTAACGGTATCTAGAAAAGGGACCTGTGACTTTAACATGACGATGTCCCCTTTTATGCATTTTGTGACATGCCACGAAACTAAAACATATATTTTGGTTTGAATATTATAACACTGGTATTAAAATTATTTGATTATATTTTTTGGTACCAGATTTGTTTAAAAATCATTGATATATTATAAACAATTGGACAAGTGAAGTGAATTTACAAACTTATTAGACTACCCATATACATATATGTATTTATAATTTTCTTTAAATTCAATTCATAGACATTGAAGTCCCTTAATAAATAGATGTTGCCGGTAATTGTCAGTCTTTTTCATTGCTATATGTAGACGCATCATTAATCAAAATGACTAGAGGCAGCTATCATGGGTGGTACAGTGTGTGTTTATGATAGACCAAGAAAACAAAAATTTACTTAATCTAATATGTAGTTGTGGTTGTGTAAGTGAGTAAGGAGGAATGTGTGTTGTATATTAAGGTAACCCCAAAAAAAGTGTTCCAAATTTTAGGCAAGATTTGAATTAAATAGAAAACTCAGCAGTGCACTGTTTTTTTCTTTAGGTTAAAAATTATTAAAAATATAAACAACATGAAATTTGTTTGCTGGTGAAAATATTTGTACTCTATTGAATCGAGCCCTGCTAGCACTGTGTCAAAAGAAGTTATAAGAACGAAAAAGTAAAAACAAGTAAGAGAGCTATATTCGACTGTGCCGAGTCTTCTATACCATTCACTAAATTATATTTTAAAATAATTTTTTTTAAATATTTTTAGGTAAACAAAATTAATTTTTTTTTCAAAATAATTTTCAAATTTTTTTTTCGAAATTTTTTATTTTAACATTTTTTTTGGAAAAAAAATTTTCGATGAAAAAAAAAATTTGGGTTAAAAAATAATTTCCCGATTTTGAGCCGTTGTAGGTCCAACTTACTATGGCCTTAGATATATCGTTGTAATGGACTTTGAAATATCAGTCGTTAGATATCCATATTGTCTATATTAATGACTTAGTAATCCAGATATGTGTCAAAAATAGGACAAAAATTGAGGTTGGCCCGAAGAATTCCCGATATATTGATGTATGAATCATGTATGTAAGTTATTTGGGGGCTACGGAAAGTTGATTTTAACATACAGACGGACAAGGATATATCGACATCGCTATCTATAACAATTCTGAATATATACTCGTATATACTTTGAGGGGTCGCTAATGGAAAATGTAGAAATTACAAACGGAATGACAAACTTATATATACCCTTGCCAGTGAAAGGCATAATAAACTAAAAATTAAGTAAATCAAAAACCGAAATGAAAAATAACAAAAAATAAATTCAGAATTCTTTTATTAACACTTCATCAATGAAAAACACGACAGTCCACGGCCAACATTATCAAAAGCTTATGCGAAGTTTATATTTATGGAAAAAGTTATAAAATACGCATAATACCCTCAACATAGTGGGGAGGGTATTTTGCGTTTGTGCAGATGTTTGTAACGCCCAAAAATATTAGTCTTACACCCACCTCAATGTATACCGACCGACTTAGAATCACTTTCCGTCCGTCTGGTTGGCTGGCTGGCTGTCCATGTAAACCTTGTGGGCAGAGTACAGGTCGCAATTTTGAAGATATTTCGATCAAATTTGGTACATATTATTTAATTCGGCCCAAGGACCAAGCCTATTGAAACTGGCTGAAATCGGTGCATTATTTCACCTAGTCCCCATACAAATGTCCTTCCGAAATTGGACTTTATCGGTCATAAATGTTTAATTTATAAATGTATCTCTACAAATTGTGCTCCAAATAAGTTTTATATATACAAAATTCATGTCACCAAATTTTGTTACGATCGGTCCATAATTAGTCATAGCTCCTATATAGACCCGCTTCCGAAAATCACTTTAACTTGCATAAATCTCTTAAAAATGTTGGTATACTCACAAAACTCAACATAGTAAACTTTCATATAGACATAAATCACACGACCTAATTTCATGGTGATCGGTGCATAATTGGTCATAGCCCCCATATAAGGCCCACTTCCGAAAATCACTCAAAAATATAAATTATTGAAATTTTAAAAGAAAAATGTTTTTGCTCTTTTACTTGTTTTTAATCATTCCTTCTATTTGTTTAATAACTGGTATAGTGTTTATAAAAAACCGACTTTTTAAAAAACCGGTTTGTCGGTTAACCGAAAATTGGCCTTTTTTAAAAAACCGGTTTTTCGGTTAACCGACATCGAAAAAACCGGTTAAACCGGTTAACCGTCATATATGTGTAGAAAACATAAAATGTCCAATAAAATATATACAGCTTTAAAACTTTTTAATATTTACTAGTCAGGAATGGTTAATATTAAATATCTATAAACATACAAAATTGCTAAGTCCAATTATTTTGTAAAAATTTCAAAATTATTATCTCACTCAAATTGAATTGAGTATAAATATGTTACTAAATATATAATACTTGTTTAAATTATTGGTTTATTCATTAAATTTCAACCAAAAAATGTAAATCACTTTTTTGATTAAATATTTGATGATTTTGAAATTTATTATCGCCTCAACTTTCTGATATGAAATGTTACAAGTCCCAAAAAACGACCTATGAGATGCAAACGCACTTCCTCTTGGCTGCGATTATTTGTCATTATAAAAAAACTCCATTTCAGATTTCATAAATATTTCAAATTATGGATTTTAGAACGTTTTTTGTCTCTCCTGTAATATTTCTGAAAAGCTAATGAGGTCCAATTTTTTTGCAAGAAGGTATGTACTTCGAATTCAATTTAACGTTTGGTAAAATCATCACTAAGTTTTTAATGAATCATTAGTAAGATTTAGCCAAAACTTATAGAATTATGCGGAATTTAATTTTAATTTTGAATAGTTTCATTATGTGAAATTTATTCTGAGAAAGTTTTAAAGTAAACTCATCGTCCTCTACTAATTAGAATCATTGTAATTCTTAAAAATATTAATCTAAAGAGGTTTGTATTGTAAATCAGCAGTTTAGGTTTCAAATAAGACCAATAATGTGTATACAATAAATATTAAAAATGAACAAAAACGTGAGATTTATTAATTTTAGTCCCAAATTTTAAAAACCGGTTAACCGAGTGATAAAAACCGGATAAACCGGTTAACCGAAAATCAACATTTTAAATTAAACGGTTCGCCAAAAACCGAGATTTCGAAGAAAACCCGGTTTTTCGGTTAACCGGTTAACCGGTTTATAAACACTAAACTGGTAATAAAAAAAGTTTTAATTTATATCAGAATTACACTGTTTGTGCTGCACTTGCAAATGTCAACTTCGACTGCCCATAAATCAGCTGATATTTGTTTATTATAAAAACCTAATAAGTAGTTAGTTGCTTCGATTTATTCTTAATCGAACATTATTAGCAAAAACATTACTATTGTTAGTGGAAAAAAATTATTTTGAAACCCTAATATTCCATCATGACAACACTCGGATACATTATGAAATACCTGTTATAGTCCAAACCATGCACCGTCCGAATACTATTTGTTTTGATCGATGCAGAACGCTGTCTCTGGCATACGCTTCACTTTGGATTAGAGTATCCGAAATTGGCTTGATTCGATATTTGCCTCATGCTCAGATGAGCAATTCTTTTGGCTCGAAATCAATAAGTTGCCAGAATGATGGCCAGTATTTTGGATAAATTTATATTGTACAAATGTTTCAAAGTAAAAGCTAAAAAGTTGAAAAAATCCCGCATTTATAGGTTATAAACTAAATACAATGGGCTTATAAGATACTAAAAGTGAAAAAAAGGGCCACCGTAATGCGCGTGTTTTACAGTTGCTTTTAAAAACATACATTTGAAGATTGAACTTGTATTGTGATAGTAGGAGAGAGTATATCATTTACTGCCCTGCAGTTGTACAAGTAGTCAATGTATCCTTTATAGAGATAAATTGTTACTCATATAACCGATATGTGAATCCAATTCGTGGAATACTTTGGACCAGCTATTAGACAGTCTCTTTGTAATCTTTGCAGATGCAAAAGACGCCCTTCTAAGACACCCACATTAAAATAACCATATTCGTAACTAATTGTGTAACTAGTGGGGAACCTAAATTTTAGGTAAACTCAGTTTGTAGTTCGGGACAGTTCCCCACAACAACTGGGTCCCTTACATACATACTTCTAATTCGTATGTATTCCTCTAATTTGTAGTTATGTGTTTGTTTCTTTTTTGCAATGTTTTTCCTTTTTATTTCGTTTTACAATTCTTGTCAACGCGGTTGTAATATGTTGTGTTTATTTTTGATTAATATACATACAAGCTTTTAGGTTTCTTTTTTTCCGATGTAAGTAAACATATAATCTGCGTGAATGTTGTTTTTTAAACATGTATCTGCTGTGGTTTTAGGTGAATAAGACCGACTAATTTTAAGGATTTGAAATGTAAAAAAACAATCAAAAATTGTTCAAGAGAAGATTAGTTTTCTGTGTGAAAACCATACACAAACAAAACAGATTCGTGATAGCAACCGAATTTGTTCGGTTGCACACATAGAATTTTTTGGTTCTATCAACAGAAAGTCAATTGATAAAGAAGAATCTCATTTGAATTAACCAAACTTGTGTTACCCCTTCAAAAATGTTGTAGCTACAGCAATAAAATTCGGTCACGAAGATAGAATCATTCGATTGGCAACAAACTCTGTTGCTATCACCAATCTGTTTTCTCTGTGTAGAAATTTTCATATCAAGCTTTATGTTAACTTCGGAATAAGTAGAGACATTTTTGGTACTATATTGGCAATTAAATAGATCATGAATAAGGCTATGAAATGGAAAATTTAAAAAACAAAATATTTCTAAAAATCACATAAACGCTACACAGAGAAAACAGATTCTTAATGGCAACAGAATTTGTTGCCAATCGAATGATTTGTTGCCAGTTATAAAATTTTATAGCCACAACTGTAAAATTCGGTCACCAAGGCAGAATCATTCGATTGGCAACAAATTCGGTTGTTACTACGAATCTGTTTTCTCTATATATTAAACTATTTTAGCAAAGTTTGATGATCACTAAAATTTATGTAGTAAATACTACAAGACATTGTAATGAAACTAAAATTTTTCAATACAATGTCTGTTTTATATCTTAACATTAAATTTTGGTTACATTAAGCATAAGTCTACCAACATTTGTATAAGATGGTGGGAACAACTAAAACATTTGACGCAACATAATATATGTATGTATGTATAACAATTTCCAACGACAAAAGTTTTTACCACTTGTACATTTGCGACGCTTGTAGGCATGTTCTGACATGCAATAGGGCGGTGTATCAATGTCATGTTATAAGATTTTATCTGTTTTTGAATGTTTGGTAATTTAATTAAAAAACACACAGTTGTCTACAAAAGTTATTGGAAATGTTACACTGTAACAAATCATGTAGGTATTGTCAACGAAAAGTAATATGAACTGTCAAAATTGTGTGTAGAAAAGTAGGAATGGGATGGATCCATTACGAAAAGCCGAAACGTAAGATATCGGATGTGAAGCCCTGCCAACTAGCCGAATCAACACCAAAGCCAGATATCTAAGGTGCTAAGGTAATTTTCTCTATTAGGTGGAAGTAAAAGGGTTATATCTATTATGAAACTGACCAGACCATCACATGTCTGAATACAACTGATTAGTTTGAAGCGAATTAGTATGAATGTGTTCAAAAGAACTTCATCTTCAAGATCAACACGTTTTTTACCTTTTTTCCCCTATTCGGGACCATAGGTAGCAAACCGATCAATATTCAAGGCAACAATCAACTACGAAAATGTACCTAAGATCTCAATAAACAACTTTCTAGAACATATTAACTTCCTAGGAATGATTCTTAACACCGCTTAGGTAGGTTAATATAAGTTAGTAAGAAAAAACTAAAAGAATTAAGGCCATAAACTATTAAATTGCACTCTGCTACAAAATGAATCTTTTTGTCAGAACTTGAAAAGCCACCTAATGGAGTTTGTAGGCGTAGAGGACATGCTAAAACCGTTTTAAAAGATTTTGAAACAGCCTCAAAATTTTGAGTTATTTTGAAAAAACGGTTTTAGGGTAGGTCGTAGTACTTTAGTACCTCTAACTCACACATTTTTAGACAGATTTCAAAATTTTAAACAACTAAAGTTAAATAAAGAATTAGGCTTTCATAAAATGTATGCATAAAATCTATATTCCTAGAAATTGTGTAAGTTTTATAAATAGTTTCGCTTTCTTTTTTATTTTTTTTCGTAATTTTTCAATTTCAACAATAGTTATTTTAAATTTTTTCTATGAAAACCTATTTTTCTTTGCAAAGTTTATTAAAGACAATTTTATATAGACAAAAATGAGACATTACTTATTAAAATCGGTTTCTACTTGCAAAAGTTATTAAACTTTTTCGAAAAAAATTCCACAAAATTTACCTTGTAAATTAAAAATTGTACAAAAATTTTTTTTTATACAGTTTTTTTTTTTTATTCATATGGGCTGGCGGAGAAAATACTAAAAAAGGTGTTAATGAAAAGTTGAATAACTTTTAAAATTTTCATCCAATTTGAATAATTAAAACGATGGTTTGTTAAGAACTAAATTTCCTTAATACATTGGTATAAATTTTTATAAGCTTCCATATCAAAATAAGCAATGAAAAGCGACTAAAATCAAAAAAGTTGATAAATTTAGTTTTTCTTTTAGATATTCTTAACAAAAACAATACTTATGACTTACAAATGTATCAAAAAATGCACGTCATTTTAAAAAGCATTCGGTTTTCTTTCCAACTCCGTTTAAAAATTTAAAGTCGGACAGAGACTGACTGAGTTACAAATCGATAAGTTGACGAACATCACTGAAAACGGTTTTTTAGAATAACTTCTGAATTTGAGGGTGTTTCTGAAATTTTTCGACACAATTTCTAATGTACTCGGCAAGCCCTATAACCCACGCTAGGGCGTTTTCCAAGTTTTTTTTTCCATCGTAGCACCGTGTTATTATAAGCATACTTTTAGGCAGCTTTAAAAAAAAATTATTTCTAAATTTATTTCGATTTTTTTTTGCGAATTTGGTCTTGAAGATGGAGTTTTTTGTTCTTTATGACAAGCTACAACTATAACTTTGCCTCAGAGAGTAAATTAAAATTGCGAACTGTTTGCTAGATATGAGCCTGATAAAATTATCACTTTTTTGCAAATATGACACTGAGGCCCCAAATTTTTGGGGGCCCATAAAAAAAAGTACATGACTTTGGGTAAAACTGGCAGACACTGGTCTTTTTTTTATATGGTTATATTGCCATGACTTAAAAAATTACACAAAGTGTTATCAAAATTATCAAATTCAAAACTCAAAATTCAGTAGAAAATATTGTTTTTGAGCACGTGAATACTTGCTTTAATTACGAAATTATTAAAACCAGTTTAATATCTGATAAATATTTGAAATGAAGGTGTCTAGAAGATAGCTTATTTTCTGTGATTTGAATAAAATAAAACTTATTGTCTGATTTTTATACCCACCATCAAAAAAGATATCGATTTTGCCATTCCGTTTGTAACACATCGTAAAATTTATCTCAGACCCCCTTAAGGATATGTATTCTGGTTGCTTATAAGATTCTAAGACGTTCTAGATATGTCCGTCCATCTGTTTGTTGACTATGTATATATAAGGTCATAGTAAGCTGGGTCAAAATCGGGAAAAAATATTTTTGTCATAAATTTTTTTATAAATATTGAAAAAAAAAATTTTAAAATAAAATTGAAAAAATTTATTTTGAAACAAAAATTTTTTTTACCTAAAAATATTTAAAATTTTTATTTTAAAATATAATTTGGTGAAGGGTATATAAGATTCAGCACATCCAAATATAGCTCTCTTACATGTTTTATTAAATATATTGCTTCGTTATAAACATCTAAATGGAAATTAGCAACATTGTGTTGCACTATGGATCACAATATTTTTTATCACACATTTCTAGTAGAGGAAGAAGAAATATTTGCATATTTGAAATTAAAATTTAAGGACATTATTTAACATTTTATAAATTTATTATAAAAATAATGAAGAATTATTTCAATTTAAAAACATCGTCCTATTTTCGAATCTTATTGGATTAATTTCTTGATTGATTTTAAATTTCTAAATTAAATTTTTATTGAACTTTTTAAATATCAACAAAGATATTATTGTGTTCTCCAATATCCATGTTATTGAAAATATTATCTGTTATAGCAATCAAAAATTCAATATTTCCCTAGTGCATCTTTTTTTAATGAAACCAGTTCTTAAATGTTTTCAATAGAACCCATTTTCAAGAGAACCTCTACCCTCTATTACTTGTGTGCATGGATGTGCACATAAATGTTTGCATAAAAAAAAATATTGTAAAAACTTTTCTCTCTTAAAATTATTAAAAAATATTTTTAATGTTACAAAAGTTTTGTGCGTTTATAAACACATCTATCTCCTTTGCCTTCTCATTCGTCAAGCGTATTGCGTCGTTCTGTTGCCAATGTATATAATTAATTTTGTGGTTATTGCTGGTTTGAAAGCAAGTAGTTTAGGGTGTCATCACACAAAAAAAAAACATTAATCAATGTAACCAAATAAAGTGAAAATAGTTCTTCTTTGAAAATTATAAAATAAATTTCGGAACAGGCCCAATTATGACCAATTTTTTTCTGATTTTCTTTGGCAACATACAAACAGGGAAACCCTAATGTCCTGTTTAAATATTTGAAAGTATTTTAACCAATAATTAAATCTCTTGTACTAGTATGTATGTGTGCTTGTAACAAATTGTGTATTTTGAATTTAATTAATAATTAAAAAGAATGTTCTTGTTTAACACCAAACATTTTTGGGAGAATTTGATAAACTGTTTTATTAATACAAAAAATCAACATATATGATGTATATTTTAGCTATGAATTACTTTAACATTTCATGTATTTCAAAACAGTTTTGCATCACCATATTCAAGACTGTAATTTTTTTATTTTATATTAATTCAACATAAAATTTATCATTAGGAAACGGATACTTGATATTGCATCAAAATTATGTCATATTATTCTTATTGGATTGTTAGTACTATACTTGAAGGTTTTTGTTATATAGATATTATCAATCAGGGAAGAAGAATACAAAACTTCACAGAGAAAACAGATTCATTATGGCAATATGGGTGCCCCGATAGGCAAGACGATAGTGTGCTAAACTATCATTCTGAGTGTTGCGGGTTTCAACTTTTTTCCGACCAAATACACGATTTCGCCTTTTCGAGTTTTTTTTTTCTACAAAAGTCGATTGTTCGAACAATTGAGCAATCGACTTACAGAACCCTAGTTTAAAATCTCAAGTTTTGGACTAAAATTTTAAGTTTTGGTTCAACAGGTTAAAAAAATAATAAATGTTGACAAATAGTTTTTATACTATTTTAGTATCAAAAAATGAAGTGTCTAAATTGAGTTTGTCATTCCGTTTGTAACATATCGAAATATCAGTCTCACAACCAACCAGTAACAGTGTTATATTCATCTGTGCCGAATCTTGTAAAACTTAATTCAAATAGATATAAATGAATATTCGTTCAAATGAAAAATAACATTATAATAAATGAAAATTAAACAGAACAAAAACAATCACCAAATTTTACTTTAATTTAATAATATTTTTTTTTAATATTTTTAGGTAAACAAAATAAATTTTTTTTTCTGAATTGTTTTTATACCCTTCACCTTCGTGAGAAGGGTATATATAAGTTTGTCATTCCGTTTGCAATTTCTACATTTTTCATTTCCGACCCTATAAAGTATATATATTCTGGATCCTTATAGATAGAGGAGTCGATTAAGCCATGTCCGTCTGTCTGTCTTTCCGTCTGTTGAAATCAATTTTCTGAAGGCCCCAGATATCCCCGGGATCCAAATCTTCAATAATTCTGTCAGACATACTTTCGAGAATTTTGCTATTTAAAATCAGCAAAATCCGTCCATAAATAACGGAGATATGAGCAAAAACCCGAGACAAAAAATTTCATCAAAAAACACAATGTATTGCATGCTTTGACAAAAAAGCAACAAAACGTATGTTTGGATGTGCATGCTTTGCTTATTTTATTTCTTTTGGCGTTGTTCTTGTTTTTTATACAATTAAACGTATGTTTTATTGCATGCTTTGACAAAAAAGCAACAAAACGTATGTTTGGATGTGCATGCTTTGCTTATTTTGTTTCTTTTGGCGTTGTTCTTGTTTTTTATACAATTAAACGTATGTTTGGATGTGTGTTGGTTTCATTGCCTTGCGTATTTTGTTTTTTCTTTTGGTGTTTTGTTTCGTTTGGCGTTGTTGTTGTTTTTTGTGTTCTTGATAAATTTAGGATGCTGTACGCTGAAAGTGGGCAATGTACATACATATATACTAATTATAAAAAATAATAATGCATCCACAACAAAGGTGAAGGGTATATAAGATTCGGCATAGCCGAATATAGCACTCTTACTTGTTTTTTTTAATTTATAAAATTTGTTTTTATAGAAGAAAAATTTTGGGTTAAAAAATATTTTTCCCGATTTTGACCCATTATAGGTCCAACTTACTATATACATTGTTATATATATTGTTGCAATGGACTTTGAAATATTTATCATTAGATATCCTATATCCTATCTATATTAATGACTTAGTAATCGAGATATACATAAAAAATAATCCAAAAATCGAGGTTGTCCTGGTTTTTTTCTTATATCTCAGCCATTTGTGGGACGATTTTGTCGATTTTAAATAACAACCGAGCCTGAAGAATTCGCGATATATTGATGTATGAATTATTCTTCGGTTTTTTAGAACTGAAAAACAAGCTCTATATTATAAAGTTATTTTGTTTTTTCGAAACTCTAATACGAAATATTACTTATGATTTATTTATATCTAATTGAATATTACTCATACGCCTTGGCCCTATAAAGCGAGAGTTCTATAAAGTATGATCAATAAACATTCAAACTAGTATATGATGAGCTAGAATTCTCAGTTTTTACCAAATAGTATATTTAAGTTCTTATTAAAGAGTGAGCTAAGAAAAACTTATACTTGTATTAAGTTAAATAAAACTTAAACTATAAAAACTTAAAACTAAAAATTCTAAAAAAACAGAAATTTAAAATTGTACAAATTCATTATACATTAAAATATTTGCATATTACTCGGTATTTATAAATTTATACACTTTTTTCCAGAAATACTCGCATTCAAGATTTTATAGTTGCTTCCGTTACTTATGTAGATTATGTGGTCCACTTACTTTTAAAATCGAACAAGTCCTCAGATATCTTTCCTGTGTTCTTTAATTCTTTTTTCACAGAGCCCTATCTATACCTTTCCACAGGTTGAAATTCTGGATAGTTGGGTGGATTTGCCTCCAGTGCTACAAAATTGATAATGTTGTATTACGGGGGGACATTTGTGTATTGTAAAGATATTGTACATTTTCAATACCAAACAACCCTTATCAACAGATAGCAATTCTAGAAAATTTCAAAAAGCTAGCTCATTTCGGCCCTATCGTGTTTTCAACTGTCATGGACATAGCTAGATCATCTTAGAATTTCATAAGGACCCAGAATATACATAATTGGGTGGGTCTGTGATGAATATTTGGATGTGTTGCATTATGGTGGCCCTTAATAAATAAAAGTTCGAATTTTGGCAGTCTCACCCACCAGTTTGCTGAAGTTTGGTAAACGACAATCATCCCAAAAAAATTCTAGTTAAATCGGTTGGATTTAAGACGTGCAGCAAGCCCTCTGAAGTTTTGAGATGAATATACTAAAGTGAAAAAATGCATTTTTTTCAGTTATTGTAAAAATTTTGGCATTAAAAAATTACTTTTGCAATTTAATTTAAAAGTGTAGAAATATGCACCTAATTATCGATCTAATGAGATATAAAAACCAGAAATTGGTTAAAAGTTATTAAAAATTCTCCAGGCCATTAACATGTCTCAGGTCGCTATAACAAGAAATTTAGGAACAAAATTTACATATTTTGAAAAATATTAAAATAAAAGCTTATTTTTACTTAGAATATATCCATATTTACTTGTACATGAGTTTTTGTCTTCGTAGGATACCGTTAACCTATTCGCAAAAAATTTAATTTTTTTTAACGGCAATTTCAAAACTCCATTTTCAAATATTTAAAAATTTTGTTAAACTAATTTTAGAATTTTTTTATCTTCACATTGAGATTTATTAAGAATATAATAGAGAATAAAAATATGAAAAAAGTATGACAATACCGCCTATAGTTTTCTGGTACCTGCGATTTAAATTTTGCGATTTTCGAATTTTTGGGCATATTTTGGAGAATGAGCTCAATTTCCTTACTATTATGAATTTTAAGTAAAAAACCTATTCATAAGATTATGGTCAAGGTAATTGTAAATGTAGTCTGAAAGATTTACTAAAATGGGAAAACGTTAACCTTTAAATCGTGAAGGTTAAAAGTCAAATTTTTCCATATTTGGAATTTCTCAAGGAAAGATAGCTAAATGGATGAAACTTAAGAAAAACATAACACGACGTCTGGTATTTATAATAGCAGCACAAAAATGAAAATTAAGCCTTAATGGCACTTGGGGTTAAAATGAAACCAAACTTTTAAATTCATAAAAAACTAGTCAGTTTCAATATTTGATTTTTATTTATTTACTAGTTGACCCGCCCGGCTTCGCCCGGTTGCATTTACTAATATTAGTTCTTCTAGTTTCTGCAACCCACTGTTCTTATTTATTTGCAAATAAAATATCTAAATTTGTACTGCATACTTTAGGGAGCTTCTTTTATTACAGTTGACTGGCCTCAAAAAAAGAAAATTTCCGAGTTTTACCCGGAATTTTTTAATTTTTTTTCTTTAGAAACCATCTCCTAAAAATTTCGAATTGAATAAAAAAAAATCAGCCAAATCGCTCCAGCCGTTCTCACGTGATGACATTACATACATGGACCATTTCATTTATATATATACATATATAGATTTGATTAACTTTAGGTTTAGTTTTGCACACCATTTTCGAGATTTGTTCTCACAATTTATACTCCCTGCAATGTGTTTTCAGAATATAATAAAAGCGATAATTTCACGTCCAATTATTCCTGTGCGTACGCTAACTAATTTGTACACCATTTAACAGAAAATATTTTTCTGCTGCATATCTATTCATTGAAAGGACAGGCATAAATTGCGATTTTATTGATTCTATGAAGTTAAAATAATGTGCAAAATCGCATCATCTAATTTAATTTCAAAATTATCAAGAAAAGATATCCTTATTTGGAAGCGACATTTATTTAAGAAACAGTTGACTATTTCAAGAAAAAACAAGTAAGAAAGTATGGTCGGTCAAGCCCGACCATATAATACCCTACACTAAATAAAAGAGCAAATACATTTTTCTGTTAAAATTTCAATAATTTATATTTTTGAGTGATTTTCGGGAGTGGGACTTATATGGGTGCTATGACCAATTATGGACCGATAACCATGAAATTAGGTCGTGTGATTTGTGTCTATATGAAAGTTTAGTATGTTGAATTTTGTGAGTATACCAACATTTTTAAGCGATTTATGCACGTTAATGTGATTTTCGGAAGCGGGTCTATATGGGAGCTATGACTAATTATGGACCGATCGTAACAAAATTTGGTGACATGAATTTGTGGAGATACATTTATAAATTAAACATTTATGACCGATAAAGTCCGATAAAATTTCGAGAGGACATTTGTATGGGGGCTAGGTGAAATAATGGACCGATTTCAGCCAGTTTCAACAGGCTTGGTCCTTGGGCCGAAAAAATAGCATGTACCAAATTTTATTGAAATATCTTCAAAATTGCGACCTGTACTCTGCGCACAAGGTTTACATGGACAGCCAGCCAGCCAGCCGACCAGACGGACGGACGGACGGACATCGTTTAATCGACTCAGAAAGTGATTCTAAGGTGGGTGTTAGACTAATATTTTTGGGTGTTACAAACATCTGCACAAACGCATAATGCCCTCCCCACTATGGTGGTGTGGGGTATAAACATAGCTATTTGACAGAAAATAAATACCATAAACGATTTAATCAGTTTTTAATCAGGGTTCATCGCAAAATTGTAAAATGAGTGTCAATCTATTACTTACGATCTAACAAACATATTTTTAATCCCTTTCACAACAAGTGGTGATGGATGCCTTTAACAATATTATTAATATGATTTAGGACATAAAAGGTCATTGTACTAAATATTTACTTTGAACTATACTTTACTGTAGACATTCTTGTTGCAAAGTACACAAATCCTTTTCTCTTACAAATAAATTCTTAAGCGGAAATTGTTTAAAAACAAAGTTTTTATTGACCACTTTAATGTATTCTTCAATTTTATTCTGTTTTAGAGCTCTAAATAAATAACTATGTATTCTATTAACCATTTTGTCTTAGCAAACATTTCTTTGGTAAATAAAGCAAAAGTTATTAACGTTACGAATTCTGTTTTAGAGTTCTATTAATAAAAGGTGACCCACAATTTAAAATTTCACAAATCTGATTACAGAAACGAGGTAGTACACGACCAAGAAATATTTCATGCAGTAATTTTATCACCCAATTTAGGCAGAAATAACTCGTTATTATGTCGTGATATCAAATACAATAGTTACTGCTTCACAGGGGCGGATTCAGGGGGGGTGTGAAAAAGAGAATTCCCTTCCCACCAAAACCAAAAAGTTTTAATATAAAAAGGGTAAAAATATAAAACAAATTGTTGACCTGGAACCGTTCCTGCTGCTTCACAAGCCTCATTTTCGACGAAGTATTGTCCAATGTTACCTACGGCTCAAAATTCGCATCAAAAAATGACTCGTGGATTAAAAAAGCCATGGAGGGGAAATTGTGCTTCATTGCTGAGATTGATTTTCCTAGAAAAATTTTAATTTTTTTCTGAAGTATCGTATGGTGCTCCAGTTTTACTAACCCTTAACATTCAGCTATCAAACAGTAATTTTTTTGTTTGAAACACTTGTGTGAATTTTGGTTCACCCTTTTGTTTATTGACTCAAAAAAGGTCTTTGAAGTTGCTCAAAGTTTTTGTGTAAATAGTGATAAAAAAGACGTCATTATAAAAATGCTCGTAGTTTTAGAAATTTGTTTGTTTCTTGCTGATTTGAGTACATTTAAGTATTGGATATTTTACCAAATATTTAAATGTTTAAATCACAAAATGTTTAATTTTTGAGTTTTGAAATCAAATAAAATTTATAAACCTTATTGTCTTTGTTGAAGTACTTAGTTAGGTACACATACAACATGATTGATTATTACCAAAAATAAACTCTCAATTGTTTAATTATTTACTCACAGGCAAAATTTGAACACAAAATATAAAATTTGCAAAATATCTGGCAGCAATTTGATTAGTTCGGAAAAAAAGTCCTTATTGTTTATTTATTGACTCGTAGGCATAATTTTAACACAAATAAAATTGCAAAATATCTGCCAGCAATTTATTGTTTATATTTATTAATAATTTATTTGATATTTGAAAAATTTTCAACTCAACAACATAACATTCGTTATTGTCTGTGGGACAATATTTGCATTTGCAGCAGCCTAAAGGATGGATGAATAGATGGATGATAGAATTCATGGACAAAAGGAAATGCAATACATATATATGTTTATATATTAGGGTGGTCCTTATTTTGAACTCTTTTTAAATTTTCGTTGCTACCAAGCTGTAAATATTTAAGGAAAATTTCAGCTAAATTACCCATAGATGTTTAAAATTAAAAAAAAGGATGAAATCTATAACCTTTTATTATTTGATTAAGTGTTAAAGTGGGGACCAATTTTAAATTGGAGGATTTCAAGGAAATTTGTTTTAGGTCATAAATTTGATAAAAATTATTTCTTTTTATATCTATGGTCAAGACTATAACGAATACTAAATATAAAATATGTTGCCATTTTAAAAAAATATTCAAATAATAGAAAATTTAAAAAAAAAATTATGTGAATTTTTTAAAATAAAATTGCAAATAAATTTAAATTTTTTTTTCGATTCGACCGTAACGATTATAAGTGATATCAAAAAAGTTATTTTATAACAGTTATTTTGTGACTTAAAAAATAAATAACCATCTAAAACAGTTATTACTCAACGTTCGTATGAAACTTTAAAAAAAAGAGTTTTAAAAAACCGTCATAAAAAACTCATTTGAGGAGTTTTGTTTTTTCCATCATAAAATAAAAGTTATTTGAGGAGTTTTAATTTTCTCAACCATATATAGGGTTACAGTAAACATATATATGTTTGTGGCAACCATATTTATGATGAATAATTTTATCATAATATGTTGTTCTCAGATTATGATAAGCCTTAAGACGAGAGCACCATAATATGATAAGTCCTTCATCATATAAATGGTTGTCACAAACATATATATGTTTACTGTAACCATATATATGGTTGAGACAATCATGTGAATCGTAAATTAACCATATTATGGTTACCACAATCATGTAAATGGTTACTGTGACTATAATATAGTTAAAAAACTTGTAACAATATTGAAATGGTTACAGTAACCATGCCCAACTATATTTTTTCTCTGCGTGTAGTTAATCAAAATTCCATATCTCGGTAATAAATAACAATACATTTATAATTTTTGGTACAATATATAATAAGGATATTACACTCATTTTTTTCAAAAATTGGCGTAATTGGACAACTGCCACACCCACTCCCCATATAAGTGTAACTATAAACTTTTTATTTTTACTAAAAAAATTGCAAACTAAATCTGGGCGTGGTCCGCCCGCTCATCTGAGTTTAATAAAATCGACTCCTTTTAGGCAAGCCAATCAGAATATGTATTTTGAACTTTTGTTTTTATACGATTACATTTTTGCCAAAATTTTGAAATTTTTTGCAATTATAATTTAAGCGTGTTTCTAAATGACTTTTTTCAAATGTGTAGCCCTCATTTTTAATATAGTTTTTCGCGACATCCTTCACTTTTCGAGCTTTTTCAGCATTCTAAGCACCAAATATCAAAAATATGTGAGCGCGAAAGTTTGCAATTATAAGATGTGACTTTTGCAAAAACAATTTATAATAAGGACTAAATTCATAAAGTAAAAATATTAAAAGTCCGTGGAAAAGAAAAAAATAAACACAATTCTTTACATGCATAACAATAACAAAGCAGCGCGAACATAAACTAACAAAACACCTCACAAAAATTCAAAGTTGGACATCAAAACCAGCGAGGCCGCTTTGGTGTATGGGAGATAAATCAAAGAGATGCAAAAGGATACAGCTGAAATTTCCAATTTTAAAATCTTGGAATATTAACTAATAAACCAAAAAAAATCCCATTGGAGACTTCAGGGGGGAACACAAAACCATATAAAAAACATTTTTTTATATGGTTTTAATTAATTGAAAGTTGCGCTTAATTTTCCACTTTTTCACTCTGCAAAAACCAACTGTCAACATGCTCTCACTTTTGAAGCTATTTTTGAAGAGTATAGTTGGAATAAAACAAAAGCAACTATAAATATTAAAATCTTGTTTTTATAAGAAATAGTGATGACACATTTGGTGACAAACTTTTTACTTTGTTTTTTTATTTTTGGCCTATGGGATCGACCAGTGTGCGCTGATCAGATCATTACAATTTTTAAAGCACCTTGCATTGCAATTGAATAAATTGCCATTAAAATAAAAACAAGTGGGATTTTAATATACTATTGTTTGATTCCTATTATTAAATTGTTGCTGGATTTTTTTCATAAAAAAATAATTCAAATATAACGATTTTAAGAGCTGATTTAAAAGTAGCATAATGCTTTCAAATAACAGTGCTGTAATAGCAAACTGTAACATATCTGTGGGCATTATTAAATAAAAGCTTTCAGTTGACCATTGATCGTAAGTTGGCAACGCTGTATATTCGAATATTCAGTTAAAGAACATTGTAGAAAGTACACCACAGATGGCGTATGTATTAGTAAGATCTAGAATATTCGAATTTTGACAGTTAAAGAGCAATCTAGAATGCAGATGTCAGTGTTATAAATAGTGGCAGAGGTTGCAGTAGTGAGTAAGTTTATCAGAGACGCTTCTCGAATAAACATCAACTGAGTGCCTTAAAGTGTGTTGTGTTTTTCAAGTAAATTCGTGTACATTAGAAATTGTGTCTGTATTTCTGCGAATTTACAAACGTGTATAAAAAACATTGAGTGACTATTTAATTCTGTTGTTGTTGTTGTAAATTTGAATAAATAAAGAGTTGTTACCATTTTCAAACTACTAAACGGCTTTTATTTGCAATCAAAAGTATCCGGTTTATTTAAAGGAAATAAACAAACGTTTTAAAAAGGTTAAAACCTAATAATATTTTTAATATCACCATAGATTCTGAAAGAGCGCGTCTATACGAATCTATTGGTATATAACATTATAGGTCTCCGTTGACTCTAACATAGTGATTTTTTGATTTAAAATTTTCTGGTTAACCGTTATTTACGGTCCCTGCAAAAAATTAAATTTTTTTTGACGTCGTTTCAAAACTCCATTTTCAATTTTTTTAAAAATTTTGTTAAATAAATTTCAGAATTTTTTGATCATCACTTTGGGATTTATTGAGAATATAATGGGGAATAAAAATTGTGAAAAAATTATGTTAATACTTCCTATAGTTTTTCCGTACCTTTTGTGATATTTCGGTAAAGACGTCAAGTTCGATCAGGCTGAAATTAAATGCTAGGAACATTTAAAAAACGCCAGTAGTATTATTACTTACAAATAGTTCATATTTTATTGATATCAATGAACTTAATTATTGATAACAACAAATTTTATTATAATTTAAAATTATTTATAAATTAACGGTAATGGTATTAGCCTTAATTGCAGCCAACCTTGAAATTTTCAACACTTCCTAGAATTCGTACTCCCACAAACACTAAATCCTTCTAATATGGAAAGTGCAAATATAGTACAATAATGCCTATGGAAAATATTATACAGAATTTGTGGTTGTAGGTGTCAATATAAAGGGAGTTCCAAAATTGTGGAGTAAGGTGTTGTCAAAGAAAAAGTAAAACTATTTGACAGCTTAGAGTTAGACACGAGAGAACAAAGAATCATTGTTTAACAATATTTTAAAACTAATGAAAGTTTTTCGAACAAATCTTCCTTAGAGCTGAAGCACATTTTCACCTTGATTGTCGCAAACCAAATGCTACAGCGAAAATGAGATTACTCAAGCAGTAACTGCTGAAGCGGATCAGACATTGATTGGTGCTCCATATAGCGAAATAATAACATGCCTAAATTGTATGATACATTTCGTGACACCCTTTATTAAAGGTTGTATGTGGTTTAAGCTTTTAAGAGAGTAATAAAATAAAATTATTTAAATACCATCTAAAGAGCATGCATATATTAAATACTAACAAAATATGTTGTAAACCATACAAATTCTATACTGGAGATATAATTTGGTGTAGGTTTGTGTATTTTATTTAATTTGTTGTTTGCAAATATTAAATAATAAAATAAAACAAAAAGATTTTGTTGAAAGTGCAAACAACAAATGTTTATTAAGTATCAAATGCTGTTAGAATTATAATTTTAGATAACTAAAATCAAATTTTCCTTTAGCCAAATATTTATAATAAGGCATAAAAGGGTGAAACTGGTTCTAAATTAATTAATAGAGAAGACAGGTCTGTATGTAAAGATAGAGCCAGAAAAAACTTATACTTCTATTAAGTTAAATATAACTTAAGCCATTCAATATAAATATTCTCAAATTCAAATATACTACAAATTCATTAAACATTAAAATATTGGCAATTACTCGGTCTTTATAAATTTATCCACTTTTCCGGAAATCATCCCATTAAAGATTTTATAGTTACTTCCGTTACCTTCTTGGGCGTGATACCTTTTCTTGTGTTCTTTAATTATTATTGACAAGAGCCCAATACCTTTCCACTGACTGATGTTCTGAACATTTGGGTGGATTTGTCTCCCATGGTATAAAATTGACATTATTGGTTGAATACCACTCAAGGGCCTTTTCTCCTTAATGGTATGATGCCAAATCGCGCCAGATATATGTAGACACTCTGAGCTGCATATATATTTCTGTGTTTATCGTGCCTGATGTCATAAATGGTTGGCTTCTTTTGCCACAACTGAAACTTCTTGGCGAATTTAGTTTGTTGTTTGTAAAGGTAGTTGTAGTTTTTTGATTCCAAAATAATCCATTGATTTTTATCTTCGATATCTCATTTTGTTGATATTATATGCGGCAAAAAATTGGATATTTTCACGTAAAAAATATATTTATTCCATCAATTTGTTATTATAACTCCGAAACTACTGAGGCTATTAAAACGTAATATATAAACAGATTAAAGGTTATGTAAATATAAACTTTTGTGAGTTTACTTCAATAATATCGGAATAACCCTTTTAGAGTTATCATAAATTATGTGGAGAAACATCTAGAAAAATTCTCAATTTTTTTCAATAATTTTACCATTTTTGTAGGTAACCATGATGCATCAAATCTATATAGTGGTTAGTGAAACCTTTCTTTGCTGTTGACTTGTGCAATAGATGACACTTTAAAAGTAGACACTTTTTTTAGCAAACTCCAACTTTTTCCAAAGGCGCTACGAACTATGTCCCCAATGAACAAAGTCCCCAAACCGTAAATGAATTAAGGCCCCAAAATTTTATATAGAAAAATCCAACAACGAAATTTAGGGACTATGTTCATCTTTTGGGGATTTATTTCTAAAATTGGGGATTTAATTCATAATGAAATTAATCTGGGGTGTATCAAAAATTTGCAAAAAGCAAAGATTCACCTCCTCTGGGGTGTATCAAAAATTGGCTTCGCTCAGAGAAGTTGTTTTGCATTGCCGGCCTTTGGCCGGGCGCAAAGGTTTTCTCATCTAGGGTGTATCAAAAACTGGCATCGCTCAGAAAAGTTTTATTTGCATTGCCGGCCTTCGACCGGGCGCAAAGGTTTTCTCCTCTGGGGTGTATCAAAAACCGGCTTCGCTCAGAAAAGTTTTTTTGTATTGCGCATTATGGGCGAAGCCGGTTTTTGATACACCCCAGAGGAGAAAACCGAAAACGGTTTCTTTTTCATTTTGGTTGGGGATTTATTTCATTTAGAACTTTTGGGTTTTAAATAGAGATGCCAAACGGGGAATCCCGTTCCCGAAAATCCCGGGGTTTTCGGGATTTCTTAAACCCCGAAGCCCGGGATTTTTTAATTTTAAATCCCGGAATTTTCGGGATTTTCTAAATCCAGTTCTTCATAAATAAATAGGGGAAATTGTCATTTTTGTGTGCTTTTTTTATGCATTTTGACATTCTACATGCCCGAATATCGCTCAACTATTGCTACAACATAGTTAATTAAGGAAAGCGGTATTTTTGGTTTTCCTTGAGGGGAGCTCTGGAAAATCAATTCTTCACATTTTTTTGTAAGTTATCTAACAAAACTCAATTTAAATCCTCTTCAAACGAAACTGATTTTATCTCAGATGAGGAGCTCGAACAAAATGAAAATATTTCAATTGCTCAAAGGCTAAAAGATATTATTAATAAATGTAAAAAACCCAAATAACAATAACGAAACCAAGTTATAATGTAGATTTGCAACTTGCAAAAGAAATATGTAGATCACTTTATTTCTGAAGGAACAAGAGGAAAATACTTGCAGATTTGTTATAAGTATTTGCAAACGGTTTTGCCAATATGAAAGATGTTTTTCGGCAGCAGCATATGTCGAAAACAAAATTTGTTCGTGAATGGCAGAAGAAACCATAGGTGCAATAGTATGCTTTTTAGTGTCTAATAAAAATTAATTGCTAAATAAAAAAATTACTTTTAATTGTAAAGACATAATTATGTACGTTTCTTTCTTATAATTTTCGGGATTTTAGATTTCCCGAAAATCCCGAAACCCCTGGTCGGAATTTCGGGATTCTTTACCAAATCCCGATCCCCGGGATTTTCAAAAATCAGTCCCGATTAGCATCTCTAGTTTTAATTCATAATGAATTAAGGCCCCAATTTTGTGGTTTTAATTCATTTGTGGTTTGGGAACTTTGTTCATTGGGGACTTGGTTCGAAAATTAATTATTTGAAAAGATAGAGGCATTCGGGAAAAAATAATTGTATGAGATAGAGAAATAACAAAAATCCAAATAAAAGAGTATAAAAAAATTAGTTTGTTATGGAATTCACACCATAGATGAGGGCTATTTTACTGAACATTTTACCATCAAAAGTTCAATTTCATGAAAATCAAAGATAGGGGGTTGTGAATATAGGCCCTAGATTTGTTGTCATATTATTCAAAAAAGTATTCCATGAATTTTTTAATGGTTAAAAGTTCCCTCTCTTTTTTTCGTTGCTATTTGTGTTAATTGAAATTAATATAAAAACATGTTTCCAAACAATCTTTCATTCTCTTATTCCTAAAAAAAACTTTTACTTTATATTTTCATTAGTTCGATTAGCAATAAATTAATAGAAACAAAACTATTAATACTATTTATTAAACAAGACCACATTCTTATGCTCGTACACATCAGTTTGATTTGCTTTTCATGTTGAAGTGGATTGAATTTTCTTAAGTGACTTCCTTCGAACACAGCAGCAAAGTGGTCAAACAGTATTTAGCTCTTATGTTAATTAAGGGACACATTAAATCATGCTCTTACTTTACTCCACCTACTTAACTATAAAATACAAAGGACTCAAACATAATTTCACTATTTCCAATGTTGTTGTTTTGTTTTTGAGAAAAACATATAAGAAGAAATATTAGCAAACATTTTACACAGCCATCAACTTATATTGCTATTAGTAACACACTATACAAGTTACTAGGGTAGTACCCAAAAAAAAAAAACAATTGTCACAGAAAAAAATTAAATGGCAAAATTTATCAATCATAAATTACATGATATCTCAATCCGTTTGAATTTATAATTGTTCAGACCTTGGAAGCATGGTAAATCCCCAAACTTCATAATAGGCGCCACCCTAATAAACACACATGCAAACTGCTAGATATAAATGAGAGTATAGGAAGTGAAACATTTTATAACGTGGCAATAATGAATTGACTTAATGACTGGCTGACTGACTGATGGGTCTGCACACTGTTTGCAAACAACATGGTCAAATCAAGTAGACATTTTCACTCAATAAGTAATAAACTGTTACAAACTTTCCTTTAAAAATATATACTCCCACATATGCAATCAAATTTTGGCAAACAAACATATTGGCAATAAGGTGTCCATTAAAGGCATATTTACAGTTTTCCAACATACGCCTACATATTCAGCACCAAAAACTGACTGGACGTTAATGTTAAATGGAAATTGAAAATGCTTGCAAATGTCTTTGACTCACTGTCAGACTTTGATTAATAATTAAAGACAAACTAGCAATGATAAAGAGAAATTTCGTAGTAGAACAATACATGTGGTGAAAAATCAGATGTAATGCTTTGTTAGTTGCTTAAGTATATTCTACATATACACTGGATAAAGAGAATTTTGATATAGAGTTGATTACTTAAATAATTTACGTGGTTATTGAGTTAAATAATTCGATATTGTTGAATTATGCGGCTCTTAACTGAAAGGTCAACACTGCTCCTATTAACAGGCATCTGTCAGTTGACACCTGTCAAGATGTGAACAAGCTGTGTCATTTAGTTTCTGTTTGACAGCCACTAATAGCAGACTACCTTGTGACTTGAGGAAAAATTGCAGAAGAAACCATCACTCAAATAAAGTCTAAGCTTGATGAATACTATGCGAACTCTGCACCATCAATTTAAAAGGTAAAAATGTGGTTAATTGAATTTCTATGTGGCTGTACAAGCACAGAAGATGCCGAAAGCACCGGACGCTCAGTTGAGGTCTCTACATCCGAAATAATTGAAAAAATCTCGATATGGTGTTGGCCGATCAGATACTGAAAGTGCGAGAAATTGTGGATGCCACAGGTTTCAATTTTGAATGATCACTTGGCTATGAGAAAGATTTCTACTAGATGGCTGCCTACTTTGCCTACAATAGGGTGCACAAAATGGTACACAAATCTGCAGCTTCCATGAATTTGGCTACTAGATAATACTTCATCTGCCCTGTTCTCCTGATTTAGCACCGAGTGAGTATTTCTTGTTTCCTGAAGAAATGTCTATCCCAACGATGAAATCATCTCACAAAAAATACCTATTTTGATGATCTCGACAAATCTTATTTTTTGGAAGGGATAAACAAATTGGAGAAACGTTGGACAAAGTGCAATGAAATACCCCTCATTTTATTTTTATAAATCTATGAGTAAATGAAATAACCATATTTTTATTGGGATTTAAAAAAAACAAATCTTTTTTTGAAAATATTGCTACTTTTAAACTAAATCGAAACTACAAGTAAATTGTTTAACCTGTAAACGATATCGGAGTTTGCTTAAAATTTCAGCATATGATTTTTAGATGACACAGAACTATTTCAGATCTTAGCCAAAAACCGTTAAATTCCAATATAAGCTCCTCTATAATAGGTCACATTATGCAACACCTGTTAAAAAGTATTTAGAATGAAGTGGTTGGAATGTTTTGCCCGCTTTATAGTCCAGACCGTGTTCCATCCGTCTACGATTTGTTGCGATCAATGTAGAACGCTTTCTCAATTTTGTATTAATTTAAAGACATTTTAAAAAGCAGGTAAACAATTAAAGAAAAATTGACAAGAATAGAATTTCGTTTAAGGTCATAAGTATAAATGGTATAATAAGACCTTTATAATGAACCTAAATAGACGATTAGGACTATAAACTGACTTAAATATGACCACTGATTAGGGCTATAAACTGACTATAATATAACCCATGATTAGGACTTTAAGCTGACTAAAATATGATATTCGATTAGGACTACAAATTAACTATAATATAACCCACGATTAGGACTATAAACTGGCTAAAATATGACCATTGATTAGAACTACAAACTGACAATAATATAACCCACGATTAGGACTATAAACTGGCTAAAATATGACCATTGATTAGGACTACAAACTAACTATAATATAACCCACGATTAGGACTATAAACTGACTAAAATATAACCCACGATTAGGACTACAAACTAACTATAATATAATCCACAATTAAGACTACAAACTAACTATAATATAACCCACGATTAAGACTACAAACTAACTTTAATATAACCCACGATTAGGTCTATAAACTGACTAAAATATGACGATCGATTAGGACTACAAACAAACTATAACATAACCCACGATTAGGACTATAAACTGACTAAAATATGACGATCGATTAGGACTACAAACAAACTATAACATAATCCACGATTAGGACTATAAACTGACTATAATATAATCCACGATTAAGACTACAAACTAACTTTAATATAACCCACGATTAGGACTATAAACTGACTAAAATATGACGATCGATTAGGACTACAAACTAACTATAATATAATCCACGATTAAGACTACAAACTAACTATAATATAACCCACGATTAAGACTACAAACTAATTTTAATATAACCCACGATTAGGACTATAAACTGGCTAAAACATGACCACCAATTAGGACTACAAACTAACAATAATATAACCCACGATTATGACTATAAACTGACTAAAATATAACCCACGATTCAGCCTACAAACTAACTATAATATAAACAACGATTAGGACTATAAACTAACCATAATATAAACAACGATTAGGACTATAAACTGACTTAAATATAACCCACGATTAGGACTATAAACTAACTATAATATAACCCACGTTTACGACTATAAACTGACTAAAATATGACCATCAATTAGGACTAAAAACTAACTATAATATAATCCACGATTAAGACTATAAACTAACTATAATATAACCCACGTTTAAGACTATAAACTAACTATAATATAACCCACGATTAGGACTATAAACTGACTAAAATATAACCCACGATTAGGACTACAAACTAAACTTTAATATAAACCAAGATTAGGACTATGAACTAACTATAATATAACCCACGATTATAGTAATATGCTTTACTTTGGAATAGAGTATACGAAATTGGCTTGATTCGTTCTTGGCCTCAAAAGACGAGCAGTTCTTTTGGCTCGGAATCCATTGGCTAATAACACTATGCAACAAAATCAATTTTTTTCTAAAATTACAAGGTCCGACCAATACATTTTGATAGAGGAGACAAAAAAAAAAGACACGTGTATCGGCGTTTTGAAAGTTTACATCTGAATTTCATTTGAGGGCGGGTTAAAGTTTCCCAAGCGTTCTTCAGTGGGTGCGCATTTTAATTTTTTGGGGTACTTTAAAATAAAATTCTTAATAAATGCTAAATTAACTCTAAGCTCTCTTTGGTTGTGTCTTATTTCTGACTTTCTGGCTGAATTTTCCGTTTTGGTGTATTCAGGGCCTTATAGTAGAATTTCGCGGACAATATTTTTGCGGAACATTTTAACCCCTTAGATTCCTGTTGTAATGGGTTTGGTGTTGTATAGTGTAAT
The DNA here is from genome assembly GCF_958450345.1 of Calliphora vicina. Taxonomy (NCBI): domain Eukaryota; kingdom Metazoa; phylum Arthropoda; class Insecta; order Diptera; family Calliphoridae; genus Calliphora; species Calliphora vicina. The sequence continues at coordinate 94,351,915 of NC_088784.1, read as the reverse complement.
TTTAATAAATTTATATTCTATAAATGTTGCAAAATAAAAGTAAAAACTTTTAAAAAATCCTGCGTAAATTTATTTCGTCATTGATTCAAAATCTTTTTTATTAGCAAAATGAGGAATTTCGAGTATTTCAAAAGATAAGTATGTAGCTATTCTCACTCACAATATCATATTGTGTCATATTTTCAATAAAAATCAAGAAAATCGTTACTTTAAAGAAAATAATCCTCAGTATCAAAGTGTCAATGATTTTTAAGAAACATAAAATAACGATAAATTTTCAAATCTGCCATGGCAGCATGTTGGCAATTATACTGAAAATAGTAGAGACTATTTTGGTTCTCTTTATGTCCAATTAAAATTTAATTTCCTTTCTTGTTCGCTTTCCAAATGTGCTAACAAAAAAAGTATGCATGCAACATGTACTAACTACAAAATGGATTTATACGTTTTTTTTCAACTTTACTCTAGTAGAAACTTACTTACCTTCAGTGTAACACCACCCAAATCGTATTCACGATTGTATAGATCTTCAACAGTGGCACGATATTTATCTGTATACGTTTTAAATAGGAAACGTTTGACAATACAACTTTTTCCCACACCAGCTCCCCCAAGTATCACCAGTCTTATACGTTCCAAATCTGCCATTATTGTTTATTACAAAAACAACAACAACAACACCAAAAGGTGCATATATGCAAAAGTTCCAGAAGCAGAACAGAAACTAGTGATAGGTTAGAGCGAGTAGAAGGGGTTTAAAAATATGTATGTATATTTGTTGAATTTTTAAATTTGTTGTTAGGTGTTGAAATTAGTTGCTATACTGCTCTTGTTTTTTTGCTGATGTTGTAGTTTTTAACAAAGTATATTTTTTATTTAGTTTTAGTTTTGTTTTCCTTGCTGTGCTTCGAGTCAATAACAGTTATTTTTTGATTAGTTGAAAAATCTGCAAAAAACAAATAAATGTGAAAAAAGGGGAGAGTAAATTGTTAGTTATTTAATTGTATTTTTGTTGAAAAGGTAAATAAGTGACACTTTTAACCACATCAACCACATTAGTAGGGTAATACTACAAAATAAATCGTTGTATGGAATTTTATGAAGATCGGCCCATATTTGATCATAACTCCCATATAAAACCCACTTCCGAAAATCACTTAAATTCTTATAAATCTATTATAAATATTTCTATTAGCTAAAATCAGAGATAAATAATACCCATAATACAACAATCGCTGAGTCGTATTTATGAAGATCGGTCCATAATGGTCATAGCATCCATATAAGGATAACTTTCGAAAAACACATTAAATTACAAAAATATCTATATTGAACTAAAATAATTTACACATCAGTAATTTGTATCCAACAATCATACTACTGAATTTCGTGAATATCGGTCCATAACTGGTCTCAGCTCCCATATAAGGTTCATTTCCAAAAATCACTATTACCCATAAAACTCTTGTAAATATAGTTAATGAGATGAAAATCAAGCAAAATAGGTTTGAATTATGTACAAAGAAATCACTTTAAAATATTTAATAACGATTGGCCTATAATATTTAGGTCATATCTCCTATATAGGTCCCACATCCGTAATATGCATTAACGCATATAAATATTGATTGACAAAAAATGTAACAGAAATTAATTTTAAGTAGACAGAAACCATATTGCTTGATTTGGTGACTTTAGGTTCATAACTATTCCATATGGTAAATTCAATCACAATTTCTGGATCGTTATAGATAGTAGTATTTTCGTTTCACCGTCTGCATGTTGAAATCAATTTTTCGTAGCCTTCAAAGAACTTACATAGAATTTTCATACATCAATATATCCGATATAGACCCGGTTTGATTGCTATTTCAAATCGGGAAAATCGGCAAGCTAGTGGCTGAGATATATTGAAAAAACCAGGACAACCTTGATTCATAAATATAGACAATATGAATATCTAATAATAGATATTTCAAAGCCCTTTGCAATGACGTACATACGTAAGGCCGTATTAAGTTGGACCTACAATGGGTCAAAATCGGGAAAAATATTCTTTAACTAAAATTTTTTTTTCACCAAAAAAAAAATTGTTTAAATTTTTTTTCACTAATAAATTAAAAAAATTTTAAAAAACAAATATTGAATTTTTTTTTTAAATATACATTTTTTTTTTTAATTTTGTTTACTTAAAAATATTTAAAATTTTTATTTTAAAGTATAATTTGGTGAAGTGTATATAATATTCGGCACCGAATACAGCTCTTTTGCTTGTTAGGGTTCACTTGTGAGTAGGATTTTTAATTTCCCGACCTTTTTTGATTCCCGGGAATCGGGAAATTTTTTTCTACATTTCCGGGTACCCGGCTATTCCCAAAATATATAATGATGCTGTAAATTAGGAATATTATAGCCAAATTTCATATAAAAAATTAGTGTTATAATTGTTAAATATCAGAGCTTCGAATTAATTAATAAAATTTGAGCTTAATTCACTAAAATCTTAAATCTTTCATTCCATAAATCCATATTTAATTTTTTAGATTCATTACAAAGCCTTTGTTTAAACCGAATTAATTTTAAAGTTAATTAATAACAGAATTTATTCAAACTTTGAATGATTAAATTTTTGTTAAATCAAAACATTTACAAAATTAATTGAAACAAGTAAGAGAGCTATATTCGGCTGTGCCGAATCTTACATATCCTACACCAAATTATACTTCAAAATAAAAATTTTAAATATTTTTAGGTAAACAAAATTAATTTTCTTTTGCAGTTTTTTAATTTTTTGGATAAAAAATTTTCGAATTGTTTTTTTAAAATTTTAAAATTATTTTTTGGTTTTTTCAATTTTTTTTTAATATTTAGCGAAAAAAACTATGGTTGAAAAAAAATCCCTAGTAAAAGACTTAGTAATCCAGATATAGGTCAAAATAGGTCAAAAATAGAGGTTATCATGGTTTTTTCCTCATATCTCAGCCATTTGTGGACCGGTTTTGCTGATTTTAAATAGCAAACTTCTCGAAAGAATGTCAGACAGAATTATTGAAGATTTGGATCCCGAAGATATCTGGAGTCTTCAGAAAATTGATTTCAAAAGAAAGACAGACGGACAGAGAGACAGACAGACGGACATGGCTTAATCGGCTCCGCTATCTATAAGGATCCAGAATATATATACTTTGTAGGATCGGAAATGAAAAATGTAGAAATTACAAACGGAATGACAAACTTATATATACCCTTCTCTCGAAGGTGAAGGGTGTAAAATTTGTCTTAAGCCTTTTTGTACTAGATTTGAATTGAAGAAAAATTTAATCATTTAATAAATTTTTGAAGAAGAAATTTAAAGAAATTAAAATGGTTCAATATGAAATAAATTCTATAAATAATGAATTCACTTTTTAAATTTTAATACGAAAAATCCCAAATAAATAATAATAACAATAAGCTTTCTATTATTGCCGAGATATAAGCAAAAAACTTTTCACTGTTTTTTGGTGAAAAAATAGAGTTCTAACTTGTTTTCTATGTATTTTCGTCTGTTTTTAATTCCCGGGATTCCCAAATAAAAATCGCGTGAATCAGTTAGTGAAAAATTGGCAAAATTCCCGGGAAATTTGTACCGGGAAATCCCGGGAGAAAAACCCAACATGTGAGCCAATTATTAAATATATAAATTGTTAAATGTCATACGTTATAATATAAATTAATTACAAACTCTGTTGAAAATAGTAAGAATCAATAGTTATTTCAATTATAAATTGCAGAATTAGAAAACATTCGAAATAAACTAGTTTTTCTAACCATATATAAAACATTTTAAGAATCCTCATAATCGGCAAAAACAAACATTAAATATGGATATTATAGTACAATATATATTTAAGTCCCTGGTGACTATTTTGATTATATTCTAAACACTAGGTACATATACAAAGAAAATTCCCAACGACATATGGGCAATTCCATGTCATCGTACGTAACATTTTTACTCCTATGGAGTGGAATAGATTTTAAAAAACAAAAATTGTATCTGAAAAATAATTTGGTCTTTATGTTCACTTTATATTCACATTCAGAGGGTACTATATTTTTAAAAAATAATAAGTACTTTCGAAAAATGTTTGTGCAAAATATCGAGCGAAATACGGTTAGATATAAACGGAAGTAATTTTGAGAAACATGTAAAAATATGCGAAAATTTGCGAATCGTGAGAGGCGTTATTTTTTCTTTTAATTTCTTACACTATACCAAATATTTTTCCTTTATAGTCCATCATATTTAAAAAAAACAATCATTGGATGATTTTATAATAAATAAAATTTAATATCGTTCGCGACAGATTTTTCTCTTCTAGTAAAACAATATGGGGGATTTAATGTAATGTCTTCCGATCGAAAGACACAATTTTTCAACAAGATCGGTCAAGAACTCTCTGAGTTAGAGAGGGTCAAAATTTGACATTTTGGCCAAACATGTGTTTTTTTCATCCATGTAAGTTATTACCTATTGTTCTTAGCAAAATGTGTTCCAAACAGCTATTTCTTCAATCTTTCGAAAAAAAAATATTCAAAAAAAATAAAAAAATTTAAAATTTTTTTTCCGAAATCAAAAACTTTTTTGTCTTTTTTTTTCAAAATGGGCCCTTTTTTTCTTAAAAAAAGCTCAGATATTTTCCTTGAAGACCTATTTGATCGCTTAAGCTGGGTTTCCGCATACACCGTAATCGGCGCCGATAACGAAAACTGAAACTGAAAAACGTTGGTGTTCGTCACCGTCTCGTTTCTGAATTGTTTTCGTTTCAGTTGTGTGCGTTGCGCCATAAAACAGAAACGAAATAATTTTTTAAATTGTCATTTGGAAATTAAATAGAATTTCATTACTTTTGACAAAATCTATTACTTTTTCCTTTTCCAATAAAGAAAATTAATTTTTTTTTATTCATTTTGATTTTCTTTAAATTTTAAATAAAAAAATAATTAAAATATTTTCGTTTCTAAAGCACCGAAAACAACCTACTTGAAGTTGTTTTCGTTCCGGCCCCAAATGACAGGTTTTTCGTTACTGATCGCTGCCGTTTCGTTCCCAATTTTCGTTGCCGATTTCTGAAACGAACTTTTTATCGGTGCAAATGTATGGAATTTCGTTTTCGGTGCCGATTACTGTGTATGCGGAAACGCAGCTTTAGTGGGATGCGAGTTCGATATCTATCAAAATAAAGGTTTTGTAACTCAAAACATGCAAATTTTGCGAAATCAAAAACTTTGTTGACGTTTTTTTTTTCAAAACGGACCCTTTTTTAACATTTTTTTTTGCGCAAAAGAATGTTTAGGTCTTTTCCTTGAAGACCTTCTAGATATAAAATTTTTGTCTTTTTTTTGGGAAAATCAAAAATTTTCATCCCGATCGGAAGACATCGATTTCTAATGTTGGTTTACTTGACATGAAATCCCCCATATATTTCTATTACTTAACAAAATTCAACAACCAACTAATATTATAATTTACGTTTTAATAATTTTATTCTAAAAATTTTCTATTTCACAGAAAAGTTTTTTAATCAAATTCGTGATACATTTTTAAAAAGTATAAATAAAAAAACTTATTTCAAACTTTTTATACACAGTGTGGTGCAGAAAGAGCTTTGAATTCTTTCTTAACTTTTTTAATTATTAATTTCTCTTCACACACAGAATATTATTTTTCAAAGCTAATTGAAAAAAAAAATCCCCCAATAAACTGTATTTTTAAAAAAATAATCACATAAATAAAATAGTTATAAACCATTTTATTCATAGCTCATTCTGCTCCACCTTGTATTTCTAAGAAAATATGTTTAATTTAAATATTTTAGAGAAATGAAATTTTCTCGTGTATTTGCAAAATGTTATTTAAATAAAGTTTTTGGAATAAAAATAACAATTTGTTTTATTTTAAAAAATAATGTATAGTTTCAAATTTGCAAAAACTTAATAAATTACAATTAACAGTCAAATAAACAAAAATATTTACACAAATAAAACAATTACCGATGGTTGTAAAGAGATGGAGTAAAGAGGCCTTCTATAATTCCTTATTTAGCAGAATTTTTACCAGCATACCATTCAGGCAGTCTATTTGACTTCAACTTATATATATTGGTGTCATATATGTGTTCTTTGTATTGCAGAGATAAATCGTTTGGTTACTTTGTATATCCCAGGTAAACTAGCGTGAAGTCAGTAAGTCTCTAAATGTCTTTGGTATAATTTTTGCAACTGTCTCTGAGTAGTTTAGTTGTTGTGGCTAAGAACAAGAAAAACTCTATTAAAATAGGGTATATTGGAATATGCTTTGAATCTTTAAGAAGGAAAAGCACAGATCTACCATTCAAGAAGGCCTGCTCAGTGAATGCCTCGTAATTTTTATCATTGGGAATTTGTGTTTGAAACAAACTTTGTTATTTTATGTATTCTCCAGTTTGAATTTAAAGTTTGTATTAAACTTTATATGCATTTCAATGTGAGTCATACATAACTTATATTTTTGTAGTTGCATTTTGTTTTAATTTTTATTACTTTTTAAGGAATACCAAGGTGAAGGTTATATAAGATTCAGTCTCATAATTTACGAAATCTAACGTAATAATTTAAACTTCAAGCTTTTAAAAATTTATAACAAAGTGTTATTAAATAAAAATAAAAATTAAAGACGAATAAAGCTACTTATTTAGTCTTATGGACTAAATATTGACAGTTGCCACTGTTTACACGCATATAATAATATGGTTATGGCAACTATACTGTGTTCTTTATAACAATATATTCTTGTCGTGCACAAATTATTGTTAATTTAAATTAATTACATTTTTATGTTCATCGCAACGTAATTATTTTTCAATTAACTGAAGAATATCTAAGCTTGATGTTCTTATAAATAAATGTTCAATGTCTGTAATTCTCATTAGCTCTACAGTTTGATTTGTATAATAACTTTAGCTTTCCTGAAGCGAACAACAATAAATTTCAGTGAACTGGGAATCTAGCACATTAAAACTGAAACCTATTAGGGTGGCCTTAATAAACAAATGTTGGATTTTAGCCAGTCTCACCCCCAGTTGGGTGAGCATTGGTAAAAAATCATCCTAAAAATTTTAGTTAAATCGTTTGGGTTTAAGACGTGACGCAAGCCCTCTGAAGTTTTCAGATGCATTTACAAGGAGAAAAATTACTTTTGCAATTTAATTTAAAAGAATAGAAATATACACGTAATTGTAGTTCTAGTGAGATATAAAAAACTGAAATTGGTTAAAAAATTTTAAAGTTCTTGAAAATTTCCCAGGCCATTAACGTGTCTCAGGCCACTAGAACAAGAAATGTGGGAAAAAAATTAACATATTTTGAGAAATATTAAAATAAAACCTGATTTTTACTTAAAATATTTCCATAAGTACTTGTATATGAATTTTTGTCTTCATTGGATACCGTTAACCTATTCAAAGGTATGACCAAAAAAATGTATTTTTTTAAAGAAAGTTTCAAAACTCCATTTTCAAATTTTTAAAAATTTTGTTAAACTAATTTCAGAATTTTTTGATCATATCATTTGGGATTTATTAAGAATATAATTGGGATTAAAAATGTGAAAAAATTATGAAAATATCTGCTATAGCTTTTCCGTAACTGCGATTTAAATTTAGCAATTTTCGAGAAAAACAATTTATTTGGCGAATCAGCTCAATTTCCTTATTGTTATGAATTTTAAGTAAAACTAATTCAGAATATTATATTCCGGATAATTTTTTAATATACTTTGAAAGTTTTACTAAAATTGGAAATCGTTAAACTTTACATCGTGAAGGTCAAAAGTAAATTTTTCCAATATTTGAAATTTCTAAAGGAAAGATATCGAAATGTTATATATTTTTGAGCCGATTTTTATGAAGCTTAAGAAAAATATAACATGGAATCTAGTATTTATAATAACAGCACCAAAATGGAAATTAACCCTTGATGACACTTGGTATTGAAATGACACTGAACTTTTAAAATCAGGAAAAATACAGTCACTGTGAATGGTGCTAATTTTAATGTGAGGCCTGCAAAAGCCAAATTTTGTTCATTAAGGACCGCCCTAATAACCACTGTACATCGATTTCTTGCAAAAAGTGAAAATTTAAAAATTTCAAATTGGCTCTCTTTAGAAGAACCAGTGCGATATGTTGCTCTTAGATTATGTTTAACACAACCATATTTCTTCTCTCCGTGTATTTATTTGCTTACATGCATAATTATTCAAAACGTATGTGGACAGTTTTTTATTATTGGCTGTATGACTAGACAATGCGAGATTTTTTTTAAAGAATTTTTAGCTTTTATTTTGAAACATGCAATACAAAGTATTGGCCATTTGTATGAACTTTTTCCATCTTTCTGACAACATATGGATTCCGAGATTTTGAGACCAAAAACGAATCAAGCCAATTTCGGTTACTCTGTTATGAAGTGAAGCGTATGCCATAGAGAACATTCTGCAAGGTCTCGACTATAAGGCGGATGAGGCAAAGCTTTCCAACCACTTATTTCTAAATTGTTTTTAACAGGTATTGCAACATGTGGCCTAGCATTGTCATGATGGAACATTACGGGTTCATGGCTGGCTGGATATTCTAGGCATTTTTAGAATGATAAAGTCAGTCAGAATTATTCTGAAGATACAAATAGTATGAATTTAGATTTGAATTTTTATAATAACAAACTTTTATAAACATGCTACATATGATATAACAAAACATATAACAACATAATATTGTACACTTTTCATTTATTTTGTGCACAAATATATTTATTTATATTTTTATGATTGATTTAGAAACGAAAGGGATTTAATTTTATAAAGGATTTATTACATTTTAATAACAATTTTTCAATATAGAGATGTAATCAACAAAAATTGTATAAGTTTTGTTGGAAATGCTAAAAAAATAAAATAAATAAATATTAATTTTTGACTATTTTGTTGGAATTTAATAAATGAAAATATGAAATACATGAATATCTCTAATTTGCAATAAAATAAAAATAAAATTTTTATTAAAATAAACGAATAAACGATTGGTCTTGTGATTTCTGTTTACATGAAACTTATTTTTGCTGAATTTTGTATGGATACTGATATTCTATGGGCAGTATTCATGATTTAGGACTCTGACAAATCATGAATAGATTGGCGCTTGGACAACGTTGCCAAATTATTAAAATTGACTTTGAAAATCAATCATCGATTCTCGCAACTTATAGATGCCTGTTTTATCGCAAAATTGTGTTCAACAATGACACTGACTATGCCATCTAGCAAAAGATGTTCTAGAAAGACTTTGCTTATCCTTCTAAAAAATTTCACACCCATTCAAAATTGGATTATTTGCAATTCAAATATGATTAATTTGACTCTGCAACAAAACGACACTTTTTGTCAGAACTTGAAAAGCCACCTAATGGAGTTTGTAGGCCTAGATGAGGACATACTAAAACCGTTTTCAAAGATTTTGAAACACCCTCAAAATTTTGAGATATTTTGAAAAAAAAAAAACGGTTTTAGGGTAGGTCGTAGTACTTTAGTACCTCTAACTCACACATTTTTAGTCCGATTTTAAAAATTTAAACAACTGAAGTTAGGTCAAGAATTAAGCTTTCATAAAATGTATGTATGTATAAAAGTTGTATTCCTAGAAATTGTGTAAGTTTTTATAAATAGTTTCGCTTTCTCTTTTATTTTTTTTTTCGTAGTTTTTCAAATTCAACAATAGTTATTTTAATTTTTTTCTATGAAAACCTATTTTTCTTTGCAAAGTTTTTTAAAGACAATTTTATATAGACAACAATGAGACATTACTTATTAAAATCGGTTTATACTTGCAAAAGTTATTAAACTTTTTCGAAAAAAGTAACACAAAATTTACCTTGTAAATTAAAAATTGTAGAATTTTTTTTTTATTTTTCTGTTTTTTTTTCATTCATATGGGCTGGGGGAGAAAATACTAAAAAATGTGTTAATGAAAAGTTGAATAACTTTTACAATTTTCATCCGATTTGAATAATTAAAACGATGGTTTGTTAAGAACTAAATTACCTTAATACATTGTTATAAATTTTTATAAGCTTCCATATCAAAATAAGCAATGAAAAGCGACTAAAATAAAAAAAGTTGTTAAATTTTGTTTTTATTTTAGATATTCTTAACAAAAACAATACTTATGACTTTTAAATGTATTAAAGAATGCACGTAATTTTAAAGCGCATTCAGTTTACTTTCCAACCCCGTTTACAAATTTAAAGTCGGACAGAATTCTGGTTTCACTTTTTCATATTTTAGTATGAAATGTCAGAACCATTGAATAAAATGTTAAGACCATAGGGTAACATAGAGACGAGACGTAATTGTCAGAAACCTAAGTCTGTTGTCAAAAACCTATCTCTGGCAACAACAAAATACATGCTAGTCAATGTATTTTGTTTTTGTATCAGACATATGATTTGTTGTATTTTTGTTTGACAAATCGGAGTGTCTCGTCTCTATGTATAATTCTCTATGGTTAAGACAATTTTGTTATTATGAGAAAGTGAAATATTTTTGAAGGATTGAGATATTGACTTAAATTTTTTTTGTAAAAATTAACTTATCTAAACAAAAAAATTAGATCGGAATAAATGTGGATAAAATTGTTTCTAATATGTTTTACAATATGTAACAGAATGACAAAATTTTTGATACAAATTTTAGTTTTAGTAACTCAATGAAATTTTCAATGTTTTTTAAAGCTGTCATTCTAAATAACAAATTGTAAAAAAACATGTAAATAGGTCAAAAGGAATTCTGCAATTCCTATATATTGGAACAAAAATTCCAAAATTATATTTTTACAATTTTGACCATAGGGTCCCATTTCCTTTGGGGTTGGAAAAATACTTTAAGGATAAATAGGGAAAACATCAAGGTTTCCAAATTTGGTTTCCTTTTTCTTATCCCATCTTTGGGATTTTAGAATATATGGCCCAAAATTTAAATTTTGATCAAAAAAGTAGGTCAAATTCCGATGGGCGTAGGGGCGATATATTTCAAAAAATAGGATATGTTTTTATATCAAAATGTTCTCCGTAAAGATAGCTTACAGAAAAACATAATAATGTTCTTAAAGAAAGTTTTTTCTTTTAATAAAAAAAGAGCTAAGTGACCTTTTTGCTCAAAAAACAGCAACAATCTACTATTTTTCGAATTTTTAAATTGAAAATCGTTTAGTTTTAGATCCATTGCACCGTACGACAATCAATATTAGATACGAACCGGATGATATACATCTGAAACAATAAATTAAATGGAGAAAAACTGCGTTTTCAGTTTTTCATTTCGCGATCCTGTTTCCTTTTAAAAGGACTTCAAATTTTCAGAGGAGTACGTTTTTAAAAAAATGTTTTAAAATACTTCTGATCATCCTACTATGTCAAATTTGGTGTCAAAATATTTTACAGCTCTTCTTGTTCTTTTGACATACAATTTGTCATTGTTGGAATAGCAGGAGTATTTTTAAATATTTTTTGAAAAATGTACTTCTTTGAAACTTTGAAGTCCTTAAATAGGACACAGGATCACGAAATGAAAATCTGAAAACACAGTTTTTCTCCATTAAATTTATAGTTTCAGACGTGTATCATCCGGTTCGTGTCTAACGAATTTTTTCTCTATTTGTCGGACGGTGTTATAGATATTGCTATTAAATCTTCTGTATATTATTGATAATTTATATGTCTAAGTAACAAAAAAAATGTATGTTCATTCGGTACAAAAGTACCAAGGTGTGGCAAAATTTTAAAATTTCAAATTTGAAATACCTATAACTCGTAAATTACACTGTGCAACAAGAAAATCTTTCCCGAACGAGACCAACGGGAAATGAAAGTAGATAATTAGTATACCAAAACCCCCACCAGAGCAGAAAAGACCTCGAACTATATAATGTAATTCATTTGTATATAAACTATGTAAAAAAAATACAAATTAAATTTTAAAAATTAAATATATGTATATGAAAAATTTTTACTCAAAAAAGCTGAACTTTAAAGGCGCATAACTTTAAAATACGAGCTAACTTTTTAAAACTCTTTGGGGGTTATGGTCTACTGATGTTCTACTATCACTTCCCGTTGGTCTCATTCGGGAAAGATTTAATGACCCGAAATTTGATGCACAGTGTTATAAGAGATAAATAGCACATGCAAGCATGTAGCCGAGCACGTTCCAAAAATATAGAAATCTTTGATATTTTACATGTCGAAAGTACCCTAATTTGAGCAGCCATAGCGCCGCCCCTGAAATATTTTGAGGATCCATTTTAATACCTTAAGCTCGAATTCTCCTTGTCTATGCCCATGTAAATTGTATTCCGATCGGACCAGACGTTTAGAAATGACAGTTTTATTTCCAAACAAATTTTGATTCTGGGTAGAAGAGGGTAAAAACTGTTATAAAAAAATAGTATACAAATAAAGGTGGACCCTCAATTTATGGAAAAATTGAAAACTCATCTGTTTTAAAAGCGAAGGACAGTTTCGTGTTAACCTATTCGCAGGTATAACCAACAAAACTTCAAAACTAAATATACTATGAAAATTTTACTAAAATCGGAAAACGTTAACCTTTAAATCATGAAGGTCAAAAGTCAAATTTTTAAATATTTGGAATTTCCAATGGAAAGATAGCGAAATGTAATATATTTTTGGGCCGATTTTAGTCAAACTTGAGAAACAAAGCTGGCCTTCGTTTTTGAAAAATCTAAAATAAAAAAATAAGGTCCACCTTAATACAAATGTTATGTTATGATTTTGTCGCAGACCTTCAGGTTTTTTAATAGAAGTTCCTATGTAGACATTCCAGAAGGCAAGACCCAACAAAGGCCGTGTAAAATTTTAATGATTTTCCAATGCGGCTGGTTGTCCTTATGCCTGCACAGTAAGTCCTTAAGCAAAGCCATTTTACTGCATCTATTTCCCGCTGGGATTCCAAAATTATGTCATAAACTATGATCGTGTGATAAATAAAACTAGCCACATGAAAAAAGTAGTAAAAGGCCTTTACTTTAACCTATGGTGCATTGCCCAAAGCATTTCTTGTTTAAACAAAATGTTCATTAAACTGAAAGCGTATATTGAGGGAAATCTTTATATATTTAGTATTTATTAATTATGCTTTATTAAGCATGAAATGTGATACAATTTCTTATTTTTATTTTAATATTAATTTTCTTTATTCTTTCAAACAACAGACATTTTCCGCATATTCGATTAATAAGAGTAAAAATGTATATTAGGGTCGTCCCTTTAGAATGGCACAAAAAGAGGTATTTTCCAAATTATTACAAACCAATTGCCAATAGACGATCTGGACATGTTCGTTAATCCGTCGACATGAATGTCTGTTCAAAACACTATAGCGCGCAAACGAAAGTACGTATTGGTGCATGATTTCACCCAATCCCAATACAAATATGTTGATTATACGGTAATTCCGATAAAGTTTTGCACAAATTAGTTCTAAGTATTCTGAAATAGTAATTTAAACTATGCAAAAATCGGGCAATAGTTGTCCCTAGTCCCCTATTATATGTTTCGTTTTTGTTTTCTCGTTTGGTCTTATATCAATACTGTGATTGAACTCATAAATTTTTATCGTTTGCGTGGCATTCCTACAAACATTTTGCAAAACGGCACACTCTATAACACATACCTACATTTATACAAAAGAGCACAGAATATTAAACAAATAAATATGAAAAAAAAAAATGAATAAATAAATATTTTCTTAATTTGTCCTTAAGGCATTAATGTTAAGACTGTAGAGTTTATACTGATTAAAATTCAATTGATACAACACCAAGGACAAACATACGTTAAAATTCCCTAGGTATGTACTTGTGATGGAAAATATTTGAAATAAGTGAGTATGAAATTGTCAATAAAATCAGGGATGGAAATTTATTACTGTGGTTGTTTGTCTTAATTTTTTCACTGAAAAAAAAATACAGTAGAAAATGTTATGTAGCCTTCACCAGGAGTATTAAGGGTATTTATAGGTTTGTCAATTCATTTGTACAATTATTCAAACGCATGTACACATATATTAGGGGGTCGATTTGTAGGGACTCACAAAAATCAACCTAGTGACAAGGAAAATCGTATTCTAGGGATCAAAATAAGAAACCTTGCCTCTAAAATGAATTCTGATGTTCCTTGTTTTGACCCAAAGGCCAAATTTCTTAAACATTTGGAGAATTTGACTACGCATATTTTTCCAAATTTGTTTATTATTATACCCTTCACCTCGGTGAGAAGGGTATATATGTATAAGTTTGTCATTCCGTTTGTAATTTCTACATTTTTCATTTCCGACCCTATAAAGTATATATATTCTGGACCCCTATAGATAGCGGAGTCGATTAAGCCATGTCCGTCTGTCTGTCTGTCTGTCTGTCTGTTGAAATCAATTTTCTGAAGACCCCAGACATCTTCGGGATCCAAATCTTCAATAATTCTGTCAGACATGCTTTCGAGAATTTTGCTATTTAAAATCAGCAAAATCGGTCCACAAATGGCTGAGATATGAGGAAAAAACCAAGACTACCTCGATTTTTGACCTATATCTGGATTACTAAGACATTAATATAGACAATATGGATATCTAATGATAGATATTTCAAAGACATTTGCAACGACGTATATAAGACCATAAGTTGGACCTACAATGGGTCAAAATCGGGAAAAAAATTTTAAACTGAATTTTTTTTTCACAAGAAAAAAATTTAAAAAACAAAAAAAAAAATTTAAAATTTTAAAAAAAAAAATTTTTAAATTTAAAATAACAATAGAATTTTTTTTTTTTTTTCAAAAAATGAAAAAACAACTGGAAAAAAAATTAAATTTTGTTTACCTAAAAATATCTAAAATTTTGAAGTATAATTTGGTGAAGGGTATATAAGATTCGGCACAGCCGAATATAGCACTCTTACTTGTTTTTTTTATTTATTTATTACACTATTAGTGTTAATCATTTCGCTAATTGCGACCAAAAGTTATGTTGCTTTAAAGTTTAAACTAAATCTTAAAAATTAAGCTATGCTGTTTCTCATAGGCGTATGATTAATATTATTTATTACCTACATCACATTTATATTTATCATACGCTCTAGAAACAATATTTATACACAATACATACATATATCATGTAAACTGCCAAAAATGGTGATTTTTTGAAATTTTTGTAAGGGGACGCCCCAGGAAGGTTCCAGGGGGTGTGCCACTAGCATGGGTGGGTCGCACAGTGCTTTGTTCAATAGACAAAAATCAAAAACAAGATCATGTCTTTGATGTTAATTAAATTTATATTTTTCAATAGACAACAAAATAACTGATTCGTGTGAAAAAGACTTTTTTATAAATATCTCTTTTTGTCGTCACTAGAGGTCGCAAAAGTTAGTACATTTTCAACATAAATTTTATGGAGAAAAATATATTTTTTTATGGTTAACTAAAATAATTGTTAAAAGTTCGTTTTAAAAGATATAAACTCGCGATTGGCTGCAAATGAAAGAGTATGAAGGTGGAATTATGGAAAATTAATGTTTTTGTCAAAAAAGGTTTAACAGTTTAATCTGCGCAATTTTTAATAATTAACATTTTTTTTATTGTAATCCTAAAATTCTAAAATTTTGTTGGAATATTAGTAAAATATATGTTAATCTATTTTGATTATGTTTTACTGTAGTATATCCTTAAGTATTATCTATAAGAAAATGTAATCATTAGTTGTCCTTTCGTATGAAAACTATTAAAACTTTGTTTTTGTTTAAATATATAAATTATCATTTCGTAAATTTTCAATTTGATGGTTTGGGGAAATAGCTCCAGATTTTTGGTTTTTTATAAAATCATACCGTTTTTTCTTTTAAATAACTAAGAAATATTGCGTTATTTAACAAAAGTAGTTTAATGGCATAAAGTGTATTAATAGGTCATTATTTGGTTCTTCATGTTGTATGTTTTTTTGCTGAAATCAAAAAAAAAAAAAAAAAAAAATGCCAAAGTTTGATTTAATTTTGAAAAAAAACGTGTTAATCAATTGTAATTTATCTTTAATTTTATCTAATACCTATCTCTTATTTATTATAATGTGAAATCATTATTTATCCGTTTTAACATTAAAAAAAAATTTGTTTTTATGACACCCATAAATAATACATTTTTACCGTAAATGTAAGTAACTCAATAATTCAATATAACCTACATATTCTTAGGTTGAGAAAGTAATATGAGCTTCTGCTGATGTTAGGAATACTTAAAGTATAATCCTGTCCAATCAAATATCCAGTTTCTAATATTAAAGCTGAACCATAAGGCTATCAACATTTGAAAATGTCCGTCCATCCGTCCTTCCGAATTTAGAAAATATATACAATATTTCACTATTTTTAAAAAAAAGGATATATGGCAGTTATGTAAATCCTTGCTAGAATTGAAATGTTAATAACTAAATTAATGCTTGGTTTCAAAATAAAAAACGATGTTATTAAAAAAATTAGATGTTATACAGGATATTGGAATCTTGATGTCTTGGAATTATGAATATCCTTCCGATAAAATCTTAATAATTTTGCATCTAATATTATAAGAGAACAATAATTTCTGAAAATCAATAATTTTTTTCAGGTTTAAAGGTTTTTTAGGGAAAAGGATGTATGGCAGCCATCCGAATCCTTGCTGGAATTGTAATACAAATTTTCACAAACAACAATATCTTTATTAAAATGATTATAACCAAATTTTAAAATGTTAGGAGTATAACTGTGTATTTTATTCAAAATTATATGTTCAGGATATATGGGAGGTACCCGTGTCCTTGCACGGATTTTTTCAAGAATTATATTTTTTCTTAATCTTACCAATTAATTCTACTAATTTTTATTCGTCTGCAAAAATTCTTTCTATTTTTGTCCATTGCCTATATGAAAACAAAGCACTGAGAAAAAATTTTTGAAAATTTGTATTTTTGGGAGTAAAAAAGTCTGCATTCCTTTCAAAAAAGAACAGACAAGACTTTGTTATTTTTTTGAAATTCGCACTTTTTAGCACAGAAAACTGGTAATGAATAAACATTTTATTATGAGCTCCTTCTACGGTTTTAAAATTTTATGAGGAAATAAAAAGTCCGAAAAAAGGATGAAAATGGGAAAACTAATTTGATACAATATTATTGAACCAATTTTGAATCATTAATTTCTCCAGATGCACAAAAAATTACCTATACTTATGTGAAATAAAATTCTTAATAAATGCGAAATTAACCCTAGGCTCTCTTTTGTTAAGTCTTTTTTCTGACTTTCTGGTTGAATTTTCCATTTTGGTGTATTCAGGGACTTATAGTAGAATTTCACGGATAATATTTTTGCGAAACATTTAAACCCCTTAAATCCCTGTTTTAATTTGTCTCCTCTATCAAAATTTATTGGACCTTGTAATTTTGGAAAAAATTTGATTTTGTTGTAAAGTGTAATCGAGGAAATAAATATAATTTTTTTTCGAATGAATAACATTTTATAATTCAGAATGAAAATGATCCAATTGATTCTGCCAGAAGTAGAATTAGCGTCAGTTTTAGCTTTTTAGAAACTATGACTTAATAATGAAAATGTTTTCAAATTTTTAGCTTTTATTTTGAAACATTTGTACAACATAAATCTATTCAAAGTATTGGCAATTATTAGCTACGACCTTTTTCCATATTTTTGGCAACATATGGCTTCCGTGCCAAGAATTTCGAATACTCTGTTCTGAAGTTAAGCGTATCCCAGAGAGAGCGTTGGGCATCGAGGGAAGGTGAGACTAAACTTCCCAAAGACTTCTTTTTAAATAGCTTTAGCAGGTATTTCAACATGTGGCCTAGCGGTGTCATGATGGAAAAATAACAGCTATGTGCCCTTCAAAATGATACATAAGTTATTAAAAAGATAAGACATCTGTTCTAAACCCCGCATTTTTAAAAAAATACAGCCAATAGAAGACATAATTTGTTGGTGATTTCCCACTTGAAAGCATGTTTGTGTATATTTCATTTGCAATTGATAATTTGTTCCCTTACACTACCACTTCTAAGAAGCACTTTTTTGGTGCATGAAAAAATTTATTAAAATTTTACTTTTCTGGTCTT
The DNA here is from genome assembly GCF_958450345.1 of Calliphora vicina. Lineage (NCBI taxonomy): Eukaryota > Metazoa > Arthropoda > Insecta > Diptera > Calliphoridae > Calliphora > Calliphora vicina. The sequence goes on along the minus strand of NC_088784.1, from coordinate 94,333,677 downwards.
TCCCTAAGATTCTTAAATTCATTATTTAGCCTTTGTATTTGCGCTCAAGCATTAGCTTCATCTTTAGTTTTAATTTCTTACTTTTAAGCACATTAATACAAATGTTTAAACATATTTCCTGCCAAAATATTCAGAATTTCCTCAAATACATATTTTTATGACAATTTCGTGACAATTCCTAATATTCTTTTAATTTGTGTGCAAATACCTTCTAATTTTCCTTTTGCCTACACAAAGTTTCGGTTTAACAAAGTTACTTGACGTCGCCATATTACAACATCATCACATTTACACAATTTCACAAGATTTCCTTATTAAATGAAATACAATTAGAATTTGCATAAAAAGCGGAAATAAATTATTTACTTAGTATTCAGGGTAAGTATAAACCTACACATTTTAAACTATTTAACTTTTAGACAAATATTCTATGAGTCGTAAGTAAATGTACGCAGCTACCTAGTTTTCAATTTGCCTACCAGTAAAGAAGGCAATATTACAGATGCTCTTTTCTATAAAAAAAAAATAAAAGTACAAAGTTTTTATTTGTTTTATGATTTTTTTTTTTGTTTGTGTTGTACCTGTATACCAAAGGTAATTTTATGTAAAACAAATTTAATTTCATCACCATCACTCCAGTCTCACACCACTTTTTAGGTTCTTTATAAAATGGCACAAATAGAAATGAAATGAAAATGTAAATGAATGAACAATGTGGAAGGAGCAAACAAAAAAAAAATAAGAAAAAAAAACTGTTGCCATAGGACACGGAAGCCAATTTAAATTGGATTTAACTTTTGTAAAATTTGATTTCCATTACCTTAACCTTGATTTACTTAATGATTTCTAGTGGTGCATCAACATTAGTGTTTTACGTTTTGTTGAAACGTTTTGAAAGGAAACGAATAACAAATAAAAAACTTGTACAAAAGATTAAAAATGGTTTTTGTATTTAATTTTCAATCTGACAAAAGAACAAAAAAAAAAAAACACAAATCAGAAGATATAGTTGGCCTTATGATTCTCTATACCATTATTGTCTATATAAAAAGCTAAAGATGTCAACAAAATTCGAAATCAAAAATTAATTAGTTTTTGAAAGTGTTTATGAGTAAATTGGTGTACATTTGAATGGTTTTTCTTTATAAGAAACATGTTGATCTTGGCAAATTTTTAGCCAAACTAGTTGCAATGATAGGGAAGTTATGCATACAAAATTAGAAGTCTCTAACTATAATAGTTCTCCAGATATTTGAAAATAACAATTTACTTTGCCACGCCCACTATTTTTAAATGCTTCGCTCGTATCCAAACTACAGACAATGGGAACAAAATAACCCTTGCATAGTATTGAAAATCCTTCTACTATAGTTCTACAGATATTCAGTAAAAAATAGTTATTTTATATGGGCGGATTTACGCCCCCTCCGAGCCCCCTTCATCTTAACTCAACAATGGATTTAGTCAACAAAGTAATTTAAAGTTTAATACAAGATTCAAGAGATGCTTATACAAAGGAATCTGTGTGTTTTTGAACATGTTAACTCCTTGAACTGACAACTTCAAAGAATTTTCAAAATTATAATTTGTGTTTAATTAAACATCATATGGTGTTATTGTGCACAAGTATAAACTTTTGAAATGATAAATAGGTATGTACAGAAGCTTGAGGAATGAGAATATACAATGTATATGATTCATATAATCTGAAGAATTTCTTTTATGCAACGACCTAATTGCCAACCTAATGAACTGTATATAAAAATAATCCATATTATTACAATGATGTCGATGATTATTATTGTTGCTGTTGCTGTGCTGTTCCTGTTTTTGTAAAGTTCAATGAAATAAACATAATTGAAATGAACAGTTATTATTTCGAAATTATAGTAGGATGTTTTTATAAAAAAACACAGAATTGGCTTGTCATTGTCAGAAAAAAAAACGTAATAATAAAAAAAGAAGGATAGAAAAATCTTTATATGCAAATTTAAACATAATCTAAAAATACATATGGAAATCTTAATGTTTTTGTTATATTTAGTTTGAGTCACAAAGTATTAAAAATTTTGGAAACATCAAATTATATTTCTTTCAGTAGAAACGTTTCACTTTGGAACTGAGTATCAGAAAAGATGAGCAGTTCTTTTGGCTCGGAATCCATACAAGGACAAATACTTTGAATAATTTTCTAGATGCATTTTTTAATGCCAAGATAACAAATGGTTCATAAACTCTGCTGATACTACCCTTAAATTATTTCCGTTTATTGGTATTAATATGCACAAAAAAAAATTTCTCTAAAATGGGTTAAATATTTATAAAATTTGTTTTTCTTCCTACATAAATTTCACAATATTGTTGATACCTTTAAACATTAATATTAACAGAAACACACATTCCTATGAACTTTAACATATAGAAATAATTCTGACTATCCATCTATAACATGTTCATAACTGTGTTCAATATATGGATATGGTTATGGATGAAAAGAAAAACAACACATTTTCCAATTCAGTGAATTTTCAGAAAATCCAAAACAAACAAACCAAAGGAATGTCGATACAGCACCGAAAAGACAAACTATTTATAACACAGATACAAATTGATGTGCCACTGACTGCACCGAAATGCTTGACGATGACAACGAAAACAACATTGTCTCTGAGGACAATACCGATGTGAAAGAGAATGGAGAAATGAATATTGTTGTAAGTGCCATTAAAGGATTTGGGGGAAATGGTTTTTGAAGATTTTTTCCTCAAAAATGAAATACGAACGTATTTATGTGTTAGGGTATCCATTCGAATAATCGAACAATTTCCTATGAATAATTATTCGAATGATTTTAAAATTAGTTTGAGCTTTTAAGAATTAATTTCTATTTTGCAAAGTTATTTTAAATGTTAGAAAAAGTATAGTCTTAAAAAATGTTCAATGTCGTACAAAATCGATATTTGGTGGGAAATACGAGTGATCACAGATTACTGTCCTTTTGCCTCTAGGCCCTCTTATTAACGATCTATGAGTGATTTTAGATTTTTCATATAAAAATCGATATTTGGTGGGAAATATGGGTGATCACAGAATCTTATCCTTTTTCCTCTAGGGCCTCTTATTAACGATCTATGAGTGATTTTTGATTTTTCATAAAAAATCGGTATTTGGTGGGAAATATGAGTGATCACAGATTCTTGTCCTTTTTCCTCTAGGACCTCTTGTTAACGATCTATGAGTGATTTTAGATTTTTCATATAAAAATCGATATTTGGTGGGAAATATGAGTGATCACAAATTATTGTCCTTTTTCCTCTAGAACTTCTTGTTAATGATCTATGACAGATTTTAGATTTTTCATTTGAAAATCGATATTTGGTGGGAAATATGAGTGATCACAGATTATTGTCCTTTTTCCTCAAGGACCTCTTGTTAACGATCTATGAGTGATTTTAGATTTTTCATATGAAAATTGATATTTGGTGGGAAATATTGGTGATCACAGATTCTTGTACTTTTTCCTCTAGGGCCTCTTATTAACGACCTATGAGTGATTGTTGATTTTTCATAAAAAAATCGATATTTGGTGGAAAATATGGGTGATCACAGATTATTGTCCTTTTTCCTTTAGGACCTCTTATTAACGATCTATGAGTGATTTTAGATTTTTCATATGAAAATCGATATTTGGTGGGAAATATGGGTGATCACCAGGGAAACCGGAAATATGCTCTAAAAAAAGCGTTTTAGGCGCTTTAAATATGCAGTAAAAACTTTAAAATATGCTCTTAAAATTTAAAAAATATGCTCTTAAAAAAACAAACTTTTACATAATTTTTAACCAAAAAAAATTTACTTAAATTTTCAAATAAAAATCGTTGTCTATTGGATCTGAAAACATTTTTAAACATAGAAAATGTTCTTTCGACATCAACTAATGTTACAGGAGCAAATTTAAAAGACAATATTTCTTTAACACTTAGAACGGTTAAGTTTGAATTAGAACTAAAATTTGATATTTAGATGGAGCTATTATTAAAATAGTGCTTATTTTATATTAAAACAAGTAAGAGAGCTATATTTACCTAATTATACTTCAAAATAAAAAATTTAATTATTTTTAGGTGAACAAAATTTTTTTTTCAGTTTTTTCATTTTTTGGATAAAAAAATTTTTCGAATTGTTATTTTAAATTTAAAAAAAAAAAATTCTGTTTTCAATTTTGAATTTTAAACAAAGGAAGTAAAAACCTGTAACACAACAGCGAAAAATAAGTAAGACAAAATTTGTTTTTGATAAACTCAAAATATGCTATTAAACAGTAAAATATGCTCTAAAAACGCAAAATATGACATAAATATGCTCCTAAAACAAATATATGCAAAAATATGTATTTAAGGGTAAAATATGCAATAATATGCACTAACAAATCAATGCCAAAATTCTTAAATAGTTCTAAAACGTGTAATTATCTTATCCATGTGTTCATTAGACTCACCAGAAAAAACATGCATTTGCATATTTTGGTTTCCCTGGTGATCACAGATTCTTGTCCTTTTTCCTCTAGGACCTCTTGTTAGTGACCTATGAATGATTTTAGATTTTTCATATGAAAATCGATATTTGGTGGGAAATATGAGTGATCACAGATTCTTGTCCTTTTTCCTCTAGGGCCTCTTGTTAACGATCTATGAGTGATTTTAGATTTTTCATATAAAAATCGATATTTGGTGAGAAATATGAGTGATTACAGATTATTGTTCTTTTTCCTGTAGGACCTCTTGTTAACGATCTATGAGTGATTTTAGATTTTTCATATGAAAATCGATGTTTGGTGAGAAATATAGGTGATCACAGATTCTTGTCCTTTTTTCTCTAGGACCTCTTGTTAACGATCTATGAGTGATTTTAGATTTTTCATATAAAAATCGATATTTGGTGGGAAATATAAGTGATCAGAGATTCTTGTCCTTTTTCCTCTTGGACCTCTTGTTAACGATGTATGACTGATTTTAGGTTTTTTATATGAAAATTGATATTTGGTGGGAAATATGAGTGATCACAGATTCTTGTCCTTTTTCCTCTAGCGCCTCTTGTTAACGATCTATGAGTGATTTTAGATTTTTCATATAAAAATCGATATTTGGTGTTAAATATGAGTGATCACAGATTCTTGTCCTTTTTCCTGTAGGACCTCTTATTAAAAATCTATGAGTGATTTTAGGTTTTTGATATAAAAATCGATATTTGGTGGGAAATATAAGTGACCACAGATTATTGTCCTTTTTCCTGTAGGAACTCTTGTTAACGATCTATGAGTGATTTTAGATTTTGCATATGAAAATCGATATTTGGTGGGAAATATGAGTGACAACAGATTCTTGTCCTTTTTCTTCTAGGGCCTCTTATTAACGACCTATGAGTGATTTTTGATTTTTCATAAAAAATCGGTATTTGGTGGGAAATATGAGTTATCACAGATTCTTGTTCTTTTTCCTCTAGGGCCTCTTATTAACGATCTATGAGTGATTTTAGATTTTTCATATGAAAATCGATATTTGGTGGGAAATTTGAGTGATCACAGATTCTTGTCCTTTTTCCTCTTATTAACGACCATGAGTGATTTTTGATTTTTCATAAAAAATCGGTATTTGGTGGGAAATATGAGTGGTCACAGAATATTGTCCTTTTTCCTCTTGGACCTCTTATTAACGATCTATGAGTGATTTTCGATTTTTCATATTAAAATCGATATTTGGTGGGAAATATGGGTGACTACAGATTCTTGTCCTTCTTCCTCCAGGACCTCTTGTTAACAATCTATGAGTTATTTTAGATTTTTCATATAAAAATCGATATTTGGTGCGAAATATGGGTGATCACAGATTCTTGTCCTTTTTCCTCTAGGACCTCTTGTTAGTGACCTATGAATGATTTTAGATTTTTCATATGAAAATTGATATTTGGTGGGAAATATGGGTGATCACAGATTCTTGTCCTTTTTCCCTAAGATTTTCCTAAAGATGACGTTAGACGATACGACTTTATGTACGACTTGACGACTTAATTTTTTACTTTATCAATACAATTATTCCAATGGTTCGATTAATTTGAATGTGTGATCTTATTATTCGAACAACATTATTCGTTTTATTCGACCAAAACGAATTATCGAATAATCTGGATACCCTTGTATATGTATCAATGTTATTGTATGAAATGCGAGAAATATTGAAGAAAGGTAAAAATATATTCATTCATTTAAGCATAATCCTTGCTGCTCATATTCGCATTCTTGCCCGCATCCTCATAGACATGTGTGCGTACACATGCTCAAGTTGATAAATATTTCTTAGCATCAAGATTATTCGACAGCTTCAGCAGGCCAATGGCAAAAACCAACGTGTGTACAAGAAATGTTGAGGGATTTTGTCACCATCTCAAAATAAAGTTTGGTTAATTTCAACAGCATTTTTCGTGATAAAATTTCTGAAATGTTTATCCTAGGAGGCAGAATTGATAAGATGGAACTGTGGATAAAAAGGTCATCATTAAATTTTGTAAATTTATTTTAGCTGATGTGTTGAGGACATGGTCCGGTTGTTATGTAAGGAGAAGTGTGAGCCCTTCGTTTGATTACCATACTGCATCTCTGAAGCGCATTTTTCAAAGAGCGTGATATAAATTTAGTTAAACTTATAAAACATGTCGCTTAGTTGAAAGTGAAAAAAATAGCGAGAAAATCGGCCCACAAATGGATGATGTTTTTTTATCTACATATATCTGGATTACTAAGTCATTAATATAGACAATATTGATATCTAATGATAGATATATCAATGTCCTTTGGTACGACATATATAAGACCATAGTAAGTTGGACCTACAATGGCTCAGAATCGGGATAATGTGAAAAAAAAAAATTTAAATTAAAAAAATTTGTTTAAAATTGAAAAAACTATTTTGAGAAAAAAATTTTTTTTTGAGAATTTTTTTTTTTTTCAGTTCTGTTTACCTAAAAATATTTAAAATTATTATTTTAAAGTATAATCTAGTGAAGGCTATATAAGATTTGTAACAGCATAATATAGCCCACTCACTTGTTTTTTTTCACTTTTGGTGAATGGGATGTGCCACGCCCACTTGTTGTTTCCAAAAAGTTTATAGTATATTGTTGCTTTCATTTAAAGTGCCTTTCTAAATATTTCGATCTGTTACACTTGCAATGAATGATATAAAACAAAAGCCAAACAATTAAAATGTTCTTTAGTGTATCTTTTATAAACATTTTAAATCAACATCCATACGTACACATTAAAAGTAGTATGTTTGAGTATAAGGGCACGTAAATTTCTATATGAACGTTGTATACTGAAATCTGTTAAGTTAAAAACAGAAATCAACACCACAAACGCAAAATGAAACTGTGACATTAAACGTATCTGTTGACAATATCAGAGGCAGCTGCATCAAAAACAAAACCAACAACATATGGTTGAAGTAAAGTATTCATTCAACCATTCAGTGGGTTATAAATATTCATTAGTGTTCCATTATATATGAGAAATTTGTGTAAAAATATCTACGTAAGACTATAAGGTAATAAGTACACTGGCTGCTAGTGTTTATAAAAAATCGAATTTTTAAAAACCTGTTTGCTCGGTTAACCGAAAATTTGTATTTTTAGAAAATCGGTTTTTCGGATAATTGAACGCAGACAAAAAATTTAGTTGTGCATGTCTCAACAGTTTTACAAGTTTTTTAAAAATATTATAGTCACAGTAATTATTGATATGGTTAATTTACGATTCTCATATATATGGTTACAGTAGACAAGTGTATGTTTGTGATAACCATTATTATGATGAAGGATTTATTATGTTGTACTCGGCTTATGTATATCATAATCTGAGAACAACATATTGTGATATAATGATTCATAATAAAAGTGGTTGTCACAAACATATAATTGTCTGCTATAACCATATAACATTAACCATATTATAGTTACCATATAATACGGTGAGGTCCATTTCTGGATGAATGGGTACGTCAATAAACCTAATTTTCGAATTTGAGACGTTAGATCCAAATGAGATCCACTGTTTATTGTGGATTTCTTTGAGAACAACGTTGGTCATGTCATCATCGTTAACGACGAGCGCTATAGGCCGATGATTACCAACTTCTTTTGTTCTGAAATTCATTATATGAACACCAACTAAATTCGGTTTCAACAGGATGGTGGTACGTACCATTGGACATTCTGTACGAACGATTTGAGGGCATGGTCATCTCACGTAGAGCTGACGTGATTTGGCCAACGAGATCGTGCGATTATGCCCCGTTGTATTTTCTCTTTTGGGAATTCTTAAGTTGCTAATTTAATTTAACCAAATTTTACCAAATCATCAGCAAGTTTTGAATGAATCATTAATAAGATTTGGCAAAACTATTTGAAATATATAGAATTTCAAGACCGAACAATTTGTGACAGCTTCATTAATTATAATTGATTCTCTACCATTTTGAATCATTTAAAATTGGTATGGAAAGAGCTTTATATATCAGCAGTTTATATTTTAAATCAGATTAAAAATATAAAGTAATTTAACTGAATTTAGTCAACAAATGTGATACAAATTTAAGGAAATGCATCATATTGGAATTCTTAACAACTCACAAAACGAAATTAATAAATCCATCACAATCTTTTTCGGTTTCTAAACGATTTACTTTTTAAAAGTAAATCACACACCTGAAAATATGTATAAAAACCAAAATAAATAAAACAGGTATTTAAGCTGAATACACCACACTTGTATTCGGCTGTGCAAGATAAAGATTAAAATTAAAAAAAATAGTTTTTTTAAAAAAGAAAAAAATTAATTCAAATTTTTTTTTGGGAAACAATTTTGTAACAAAAAAAAAATTTTTCTGTGAAAAAAAAAATTCGTGATAAAAAATGTTCCGATTCCCAAGGTCCGATATTGGATATCCATATTGTCTATATTAATGACTTAGTAATCCAGATATAGATCAAAAATAGGTAAAAAATCTAGGTTTTCCTGTTTTTTCCTTATATAATAAGTAAGTTGGACGTACAATGGGTTAAAATCGGCAAAAATATTTTTTAACCCATATTTTTTTTTTCATCAAAAATATTTTTCCAAAAAAAAAATATTTTAAAAAACTTTTTTAAAACAAAATTTGGAAAAAAAAAATTAATTTTGTTTTCCTAAAAATATTTAAAAAAAAAATATTATTTTTAAGTATAATTTGGTGAAGAGTATCTAAGATTCGACACAGCCTCTTACTTGTTTCTTGATAAATAACAACTTGGACTATAGCGTGTATATTGATATATGTATGAATCGGGTATGAAAGTTATTTGAGGGCTACGAAAACTTGATTTCAACATACAGACAAATGTAGAAATCCTAAACGGAATGACAAACTTATAATACCCTTACCACATTCATGGTGAAGGGTATAAAAAATTCGCCTATATTTGAAATTTATTGATTTTATAAACAAATTTTAAAATCCAGTTAACCGAAAATCATTTTTTCATATTAACCGGTTCACAAAAAGACATAATGTGAAGCGGGCTTATAAACACTGACACATGTACAAATATATTACTGGATACCCAGCAGTTTTAAGAATATCAATTGTCCACTATGAACTAGCTGTTCATAATCGGTTAACTTTTTTAATTGAAATCCTTAAAAAGTAGGATAATGATTAACTACTGTTTGATTTTCATTCGTTAAAGCGAATTTAGTTCCTGGTGCTGCAGGTCTTGTACAAACACATTCTGTTTTATGCATGTGATTGTGTTGCTTCCACATCGATAATAAATAAACCATCAACACCTGTATCTATGGCAGCAGTTACGGGTTACGTTTTTAATAAAATGTCATTTGGTGAACCACTATGCCACGGCAACGACTTAAACAAAATGCCGTTTTTAACATTAAAATGTGGGAATAAAGATACTTAGTGAAAAATATAAAAATCCTTAATACGTTTTGGTCATACAAATGTGACTGAATGATGTTAGTGATTAAAAGTGTGTTTAGGGTTTATTATATAGCGAACCCTTAACATCGAAAATTATATTTTTTGCAGCAAATCCAAGTGATGTGCCAAACCGGATAACGTGTACGGACAGCTCCCGTAAAAGAACGATTTTCTCGGTCACAAAACTCGTAATGAAAGTAAAAGTGAGCCAAATTTAACATAGGTTCCCATTTTTTAGTTTTTTGTTATGTATGAGAAGAAAGATAGTTAGAGAGTGTTTAAGTTCACTTAATGTATGGAAATATGAAGCGCTGCAACACAAGCATACATACAAAGTTCTGGGAATCACAGAACCTTTTTCATATCATTGGGAATGAAGATGTCATTGTGACTGGAGTAAGATGCGTGTAATTTGAAGAATATTTTGAAACGCAAGATGGAACAATGGCTCTTTCAAATTTTATTACTTTAAACGAAAAAATGCTACAATTAATATCCAAGAAAAAGAAAAACTTTCAGTGCGTTATCTTGTATAATTTTATAAAAAGGCGAAAGGGAAGATGTTTATTTTTATTTTAAATATTCACAGTCTACTGATATATTAAAGATATACCAGACAAAATACAACCTGCTATTATCGTCATTTACAAAAATAATTGTCTCCTCACATACTTAGTACTCTTAAGATGATAAGTTATGTTTCGATTGGTTTACAGTGGCCATAAGTAAAAACATTCCTCTTAAAGAACTGATAGTAAAGGCAAAGGACAAAAAAACATCGAAGTGAGATGGATATTCCAGATTTTATAAAAGAGGTGAAAATTATAATATTTTACTCCATTAGAAGTTACGATGGAATATTGCTGTACATTTAAATATCTTCTCTTGAAATTTTTAATCATAAGATTCCATTGGCGGGCATCTCCCCTTACCGAACAAAACTTCTCGGATGGTCAATGGCAGTCTACTTGAACTTTCACTGTATTCATTTTTAGACTCACCATCAACAAATTCATCACAACATTTTATATTTACTGATATATATATATATATATATATATATATATATATATATATATATATTTTTATATTCTGGGTCCTTATGAAATTCTAAGACGTTTTAGCTATGTCCGTCCGTCTGTATGTCTGTTGAAGACAAGATAGAGCGCAAACGAAAGGAGCTATTTGACTGAAATTTTCCAACAAATATTCCTGTTGATATTTACTTTTTTTTACTGAGATTAACTTAGCCCCCATACAAATGTCCCCTAGGAATACAGTTTAAGCAGTCATAAATATGTTGATGATGCGGCAATCCTGATACAATTTTGCACAAATTAGTTCGAAGTACTCTAAAATTATATTGTAAAGTATGGCGAAAATTCGAAAATGTTTTTCTAGTCCCCATTCAACGTCTCACTCAGAAAATTACTTGAACATTCACAATTGTCGTATAATCATTAATCATGATGAAATTCGACATAGACTAGTTTCATATGATGAATAACTTAAAAACAAGGATTTTTTTTAAATCTTTAGCTTTTGTTTTTAAACATTTGTACAATATAAATTTATTCAAAGTATTTGACATTGTTAGCTATGACTTTTCCCATCTTTCTTAAAGCATATGGATTCTGAGCCAAAATATCTGTTCATCTTTTGAGGCCAAGAACGAGTCAAGCCAATATCGGATATTCTGTTCCAAAGTAAAGCATATTCCAGATAGATTGTTCTGCATCGATCTAAGCAAATAGCAGTCGGATCGGGCAAGGTCTAGATTATAAAGGGGGTGAGTCAAAACTTCCCAACCACTTCACTCTAAATACTTTTTAACATGTATTGCAACATGTGGCCGAACGTTAGCATTATGGAATATTTTTCGGCCAATGTTTGCTTTAAATGAATCAGTTGTGTTCGGCGCAGGTTCCCTGTGATGTTCTGGTCAGATTTTAGCAGCATATATTGCTCCCACCAAATACAGATAATCACCTAAGCTCCATGGATATTTGGCTTTGGTGTCGAATCGGCTGGTTGGTCGGGCTTCACATACATAATCTCACGCTTCGGGTTATAATAATAGCTCAATTTTTCATCGCAAGTAATGATAAGTAAAATCGTATTTCAAGGTCTCTCGGCTTCAATTCGTATGGTGCCCAATTACTCTGCATTTGAATAGCTTCCAATGATTTGAATTTTACAACTATCATCATAGAATAATGCCTCCAATTCTTGGACTTAAAACATTTTTTGGCAGGCATGGGCGAAATTTGTCTTCCACGACAAAATCGCCTCTTATGAGCCGCACAAACCATCTCTCACACGTTGAAACCGAAGGAAAACATTCACATTCATAAGATTTAATTTAAAGAAGTAAAGCAAAACTTCCTGCATATGAATTTTCAAAGCAAAAAGTTTGTTGTTTACACTATAATGTTTTATAACTTAGTGAGAATAAATGGCAGATACAAATGTACGCTTCAAAATGACATATACATAAGCTATTAAAAACAAAATCCTCTCGCATTGTTAAATCATACACCCATGAAATCGGTTACATCAGACAAAATTGGATTTTTGGTTCCTCATTTCGCGTTTATAAAAATTAAAAAAAATTGTTTTTAATATTTTGAAATTTCATTTCCAAAATATTTTGAAAAAGTAAAATTTGGGATTTGAGATACGAGTATGCTTGGAATTATATGATTTATTTGTGTAGGTATCAAGTTATATATATCTGAACCAGGATGCTCTAAGTAAGGTGAAATCAACAACACAGCTGATTTCTATTTATCTATTTTGAAAGTACTTGAGTTTTGTCAAACTGAATTTATTTTGAAAAATTAATAAATTTTATTTTCAAAGAAAAAAATGTTTAAATCAAAAAACATGAATGAAAATGTGAATAAAACGATTTCATATAATGAAATTTTGGATAAAGCACTATTAAACCGTCGTTCTTTTTCAAATATAATTTAAATTTAACGCCCGTTTATTAGTTAATATGCAAAAATAACAAAAGCTTGGTGTTTACATTGGTAACGGTTTTGTCAAAGATTATTTACATTGTGTGTTGACATAAAAAATAATAAATTTAAAAATTCTAACAAAAATTAAAATCACTTTAATTCTGAAAAGCAAAATTTTTAAGCAAAATTTTGCTCAAATCAACGTTAATAAAAAAAATAAATAAAAGATACAAAATAATCAGGTGAGTATCAATAAAATTGAAAAATAAACATCCCATTAAAAAAATCTAAAAGATGCCAAAATAAAATTTGTTTATTTTTTATTTGACAAATTAAATTTTGACAAAACCTATGCATTTATCACAAGAAGTATTGTGTTTGTGGTCGATATGCTCTCACCTTACTTATTACATCATGATCTGAACATTATTCGATTTTGCTGACATTTTCAGCATTTAGTTATTAGTTAACGGAGATCTATATTATATCTCGGGTGCATCAAAAATCTAAAAAAAATTCAATATAAGTGCCACCCTATTGGACATATTGCTGCTAATGAAGATGATTTGAAACAATACCAGAGTTCAGTTTAATTTGTAAAATACACAAAAGAAGCTAATACAAATTTTCGTTTGTAATTTTGGAAAAACGTTTGCTTTTAATACTAATGTGTTGCTAATATTGTTGTTATAACACCCTTCACCATAAGTGCTGTATTTTTGTCTAACCCTCCGTTGGTCGTAACTGATCTGGTTGATACAAGCAAAAATTGTTTTATTGTAAATTTTAAGCTATTTTTTTGATAAATATGTATTTTTACTGCAATTTTATTTTTATTACTCTTTTAAATACTTTCAATTTTATATTGTTTTTATATTTTCGAAATAAAAAATGAAGAGATTATTTTCAAACGCGCCTTTTTTATTGATATCAATTTGATACATTGCGACTAGTCTCAATGATTACGACTAGTCTCAATGATTGCGACTAACGGAGGGTTAAATTGCAGAACCAACAACGACATAAGCACTTGTCTACTCCTGATATGTACAAATGTACGTAAACTTACAATTTTAACTTTGATTGTTAGTTAATTTGCAAAAAAGAAAAGAAATGTAATTGTAGCAAATTCTTCTAATCGTACAATTATGAGAGGTACTAAAATACAGATTCGTTTTAGCATATGTATGTTAGAGGCAGCAACCACAAAATCTATTTAACCCAGTTTTGCAAAAAAAAATATATATTTATACAGAACATGCTATTCGGTAATAAATGGTCAGGAAATCATATTAATGCAATGAAATGCATACAGACAAAACTATAAATTATTTTTTGAAGCGATTAAAGTTTACAAACTTTAACATATGTATGTACAATATAATTTATTATACCCTACACCACCATAGTGGGGAGGGTATTATGCGTTTGTGCAGATGTGTGTAACGCCCAAAAATATTAGTCTAACACCCACCTTAAAGTATACCGATCGACTTAGAATCACTTTCTGAGTCGATTAAACGATGACCGTCCGTCTGGCTGGCTGGTTGGCTGGCTGTATATGTAAACTTTGTGCTCAGAGTAAAGGTCGCAATTTTGAAGATATTTCGATCAAATTTGGTACATGTAATTTTTTCGGCCCACGGACGAAGCCTATTGTAACTGGCTGAAATCGGTCCATTATTTGATCTAGCCCCCATACAAATGTCCTCCCGTAATTGGACTTTATCGGTCGTAAACGTTTAATTTATACATGTATCTACACGAAATTCGCTCCAAATAAGTTTTATATATACAAAATTCATGTCACCAAATTTTGTTACGATCGGTAAATAATTAGTCATAGCTCCCATATAGACCCGCTTCCGAAAATCACTTTATCGTGCATAAATCGCTTAAAAATGTTGGTATACTCACAAAATTCAACATAGTAAACTTTCATATAGACATAAATCACACGACCTAATTTCATGGTGATCGGTCCATAATTGGTCATAGTCTCCATATAAGGCCCACTTCCGAAAATCACTCAAAAATATAAATTATTGAAATTTTAAAAGAAAAATGTTTTTGATCTTTTTTAGTGTAGGGTATTATAAGGTCGGGCTTGATCGACAAGGTAATAACAATTAACAATATAAAATTTTTAATTTTTTCTCGTATACTCAGTGTAGATTATTATAAGGTCGGACTTTAGACTGACTATTCCTTCATACTAGTTTCTCAGTTATATTTGTAGTATGTTTCGCATGAACCATGGCAGCGTATGAGTAATATTGAACAATCATAACAAGTATACTCAAGAATAATATGATATAACTATATTTACGCTTTCTTTTTATAAATAAAGTGTTTATTTATCTTCAATGAAATCTCCTGCGCTAATTCTTAACTTAACTGAAATACAATTGTTTTCTTTTCACTTCAAAATCACTTTCACTTGAAATCAGCCTTATTATGTTGCTATGAATGAAAGTCTAGTTAAAAGAGGACAAGGACGTTATTAAACAAGAGCATTAGCAACGATAAAGTGGAAATAATCAGCAATGTGTTTAGTTATGTTTTACAAATTAGTGTGACTTTGACATGTATTTTTTTTTTGTGGGACAAATTAAACAAAATTAGCTATGATTACAAGTAATTATAACTATAATTTTAGTACAATAAATTTGTAACATTGCACAGGGGTTTAGAAAAAAATAAACATTGAAATAAACAGTTCGTTAGATTTGAATGAATTTTCACAAGCGGCATGAGGAATTATTTTCGAGTTTAAGTTTTGAATTTAGACCTCATGGACTCACCAAGGGGTCTCCAAATTATGACACCTTGTGTATGTTATATTTTCAAAACGATCATATGTCTTCATTTGTGTACCGATTTTCTAATTATTTTCTTCTCATCGAGCTCTACAAAAAACTTTGTCGCAGCTATCAATTATTTCTTACAGCTTATTAGATATTCACATTTGAAAACTAAATTTTCAAAATTTTTACCCACCCTACTTCAGTTTTTTTATAACAGCGGGTTCAAATATTTACCGATTTTCTCTATTTTCTTTTTGTTTTTTAACAATAGTACAATATGTCAAATGAAAAAAGAATTGTTTAAAATTATGAGCCCAAAGTTACATGCATTTGAAATGCAACAATTTAAAAAAGGCTATTTTTCGCTAGTTTTTTTTATGTAAAAAAGTACCTTTTATTTGTTTTTAAGTTATCTAAGAAATTTCTAAAAAGATGTATAAGAAATTCATACATTTTGAAGAGCCAACTCTAAAACAAGTATTTTAAATGAAACAAAATTTGAAAATTTTTGATGCCGAGGAGACCAGGGTACTAAAAAAATTCCATTTTTGGGATATTTCAAAGCATTATTGAGAATTGTGGGATTTCGCCAATACTATGTATCTCTTTGCGTTTAGAAGTTACAGATTTATTTCCGTCTTTTTTTTCCATACACAGAGAAAACAGATTCGTAGTAGCAACCGAATTTGTTGTCAATCGAATGATTCTACCGTAGTGACCGAATTGTGGCTTTAACATTTTAAAAGAGGTAACAAAAGTTTGGTTGCTTCAACGGAAATTCTTCTTAATCAACTTATTTTCTATTAATAGAACCGAAAATTTCTATGTCTGCAACCGAATCATTCGTTTGGAAACAAATTCGGTTGCTGCTACGAATCTGTTTTATCTGTGTATCACTGTGAATTGTTAATAAAAGAACTTTCGAAATGATTAACTGTCATGCTCAGCTTACTTTTTAACATTTATGATCTGTATACTCTAATAAATCATCATTAATAGATTGAAGCTTGAGAAATTTATAAAAATTTATTTTGAAATTCAGTCATCGATTCGAGAAACCTATAGATGACTGTTTTATCGCAAAATTGTGTTAAACGATGAGACTCATTTTTAGCTTCATAGATTTGTTAATAAACCAAAACACAACAGAACACACAGACTCCATCACATCAAGAAAAATTCACAATTTGGTGCGGTTTACACGCTGGTGGCAGTCTCTGAAATTATTTCTTCAAAATTGAAGCTGGATCTCTCATTACGGTAAATGGAGATCGTAACCGCACCATACACAGAAAAAACTATTTCTTAAACCGTTTCAATTCAAATATTTGTCACATATTGAACTGGTTTCAATTATTTCATAATTAAATCAAGTATTCATGTGCTCAAAAACAAAATTTCTTGATATTTTCTATTGAATTTTGAGTTTTGAATTTGATTATTTTGACAATTGAATATACAATTTTCGTTATTGGTTGAATTTCAAATACAAAAATTATTGAATAGATAATTTTCGTAATTGAAACACAAAAAATAACAAAAATGTGCTTTCAATTACGAAAATTATCTATTCAATAATTTTTGTATAAACCAACGTTTTGAAAAGGTTAAAACGTAACAATATCAATATTTGGCTATAATTTGATTTCGAGAAATGGACCTGTCAATTGGCCTCCAAAACGACAAAGTCGTGCAAAATTGGACGTCCGGAATGCGATTTTTCAAGAACAGCCGTGGTGCCCATATGCCCGAAACCATTTTCAAATATTAATGCCATGTATTGATTTTTCGAAGAAAAAAATAGTTTGATTAAAATTTACTATTCTTGCGTTATTTTTTACAATTTAAAGTTCTATTGGTTTTAAAAAACAAGATTCGGGAGGTTGGATGGAATTCGCATACGATCTCTTACGCTTTGACTTATCGTAGTGAATCCATTTTTTATCGCAAGTATTGATTCGGTGCAAAAACAATTTTCTCTCGGCTTCAATTCGTATGGTCCCTGCTTTTGAATGAATCCTGCTGTTCGCAAACTTTTTGTAATAGCTGTTTGGTTGTTCCTAATGCTCTTGTCAATTTTTATAATAATCTTCGTGGCCTCCAATTATTGGTCTTTAAACTTTTTTGAATGGCCTTGTCGATTTTTGCCTTTCGTGTCAAAATCACCACATCAGAACCTAACAAGCCATCTCTCGCAGTTTGAAACCGATGGAACACATTCACCATAAGCTTGAGTTAGCAATCGCTATGCTTCAGCGTGACTTTTTATCAAATTAAAGATGTAATGCAAAACTTCCTGCATATGACGCTTTGTTGGCACAAAATTTGACAATTTCGAAGCAAAAAAAACTTTGTAATGACATGAAATTACTGAACAACTTACTTTTCAATGACTACTTCATACCGTCTGCTTTACTTAGAAGTAGTTTGGTAAGTAACTGTTATTTAATCAGATATATAGTACTTTATTGCCAAATTCATAATTAAATCTTGTTACAAAACTTTGAATGATTTAATTTTTGTTAATTCAAATTTATTTTTTCAGAATATATGGAAAGTATGTGAATCCTTGGCTTTATATTTATCAAATTAAAACATTTTCTTAATTATTCAAATATGCATTAAACTTATATCAAATTTCTCTAGTTCTTAGCTGAAACCAAATGTTTATTATTTTTTAACTTCTCAAAATTCAAAACAGCTTTTTGATGTTGTATATACATAAATAAAAGTCTAAAATAGACAGCAAAGAAAAAGTGGAAATAATAAAGTGAGTGTTTATTTCCATATTTATTTATTTCTTTATTTATTTGTGTGACTTTGACATGAACTTTTTTTCAGCAGCCTCTTGTTTGTGCTGTCTCTACTGACAGGAGTATTAAATGGTATTAAGTATTATTTAGTTTTTTCAGCTTCTGTTTGCATAATTTTTCAGGCAAATAAATCGAGAAAAAAAATAGAGAAAAATTATAAAAACACCTCAACTTTTTGTGGGACTTAGTTTTATTTGTATGCAAAACAAAGTATGTAAATTAATATAAATATACAATACTAAAGTATGTAACTTTGTAGTTTACATTTTGAGGGAAAAAAGTAAATGTTAAAATTAATACCAGAATTTTTTAAAAAAATGTAAATTGTTAGTTTTTTGTTTGTTAAAACAGTTTTTAATAAATGATTTTTAACAACAATGAAAACAGTTTCATGATTTAACTAGCAGTTTTGCACAAGTTTGTAAAAAATTTAGTTTATTGGCCAGGTGGATTCAACAGCTAATTTGAATTTTATTTTATTTGTAAATCATGTGTCAGTTAAGTAGAAACTAAGAATAGATTATGTATACATAAATAATGCCTATGTACAATAAAGTGGCCCTTATATTCGAATTTTTCGATTTTCGGTGCTCCCAAGGCCTTAAATTGTATAAAAATTTGAGCTAAATCGGATAACATTTAGGGGTTGCATTTTAGAGTTTTTTGTTCATAGTATCAATATATTCAAACAAATTATTGGGTGTATGACTTAAAACTGCGGGATTTACAATAGATTACATATCTTTGAACGCTGCTTTTGTTTTTAATAATCTATATGTCATTTTGAAAGATAAATACCTGTAATTTATTCTCACTTAGATATTCAATATTACAGGTGTAAATAACAAAGTTTTTTTGCATCGAAAATGTCGAATTTTGTACCAACGAATCGTCATTTGCGGGAAGTTTTGCTTTACTTCTTTAATTTGAATAAAAGTGCCGTCCAGGCCAACCAAACAAAATTTGAAGAGCTAGAATTGGAGACTTACACCATGGAAATTGTTTTCAAACTCAACAAGAGCTTGCAAATCATTGGGAGCAACTCAAGCACCTATTTGAAAACATTTGCGAGCAGCAAGATTCATCCAAAACAAGTAAGAAAGTATGGTCGGTCAAGCCCGACCATATAATACCCTACACTGAGTGATTTTCGGAAATAGACCTTATATGGGGGCTATGACCAATTATGGACCGATCACCATGAAATTAGGTTGTGTGATTTGTGTCTATATGAAAGTTTACTATGTTGAATTTTGTGAGTATATCAACATTTTAAGCGATTTATGCACGTTAAAGTGAATTTCGGATGCGGGTCTACATGGGAGCTATGACTAATTATGGACAGATCGTAACAAAATTTGGTGACATAAATTTTGTATATGGGGCATTTCATGTCAAGTGAACCAACTTTTGAAATCGATGTCTTCCGATCGGGATGAAATTTGCACCAAGGTTAGCTCTATTGGATAGTAACTCAGACACAATTTTTCAACAACATCGGTCGAGAACTCTCTGAGTTATAGGGGGTAAAATTTTGACAATTTGGTCAAACATTGGTTTTTTCTTATCCATGTAACTTATTACCTATTGTTCTTAGCAAAATGTGTCCCAAATAGTATAGAGAGCTATTTCTTCGATCTTTCTAAAAAAAATATTTAAAAAAAAAAAATAAAAAATTTTTAATATTTTTTTTCCGAAATCAAAAACTTTTTTGACTTTTTTTTAAAATACGTCCTTTTTTTTTTTTTTTCTTAAAATAAAGTTTAGATATTTTCCTTGAACACCTACTTGGTCGCTTAGTGGGATGCGAGTGGGATATCTATCAAAATAAATATTTTGTAACTCAAAACATAAAATTTTTGACTTTTTTTGCAAAATCAAAAACTTTGTTGACTTTTTTTTTTCAAAATGGACCCTTTTTTAATCTTTTTTTTTAGGTCAAACAAAAGCTTAGATATTATCCTTGAAGACCCTTTTGGTCGCTTAGTGGGATGCGAGTGGGATATCTATCAAAATAAATATTTTGTAACGCAAGACATACAATTTTTTAATTTTTTTTTGCAAAATCAAAATTTTTTTCCAATATGGGCCCTTTTTTAATTTTTTTTTTGCTCAAAAGAAAGCCTAGGTCCATTCCTTTAAGATATTTTTAGTCCCTTAGTGGGATGCGAGTGGGATATCTATCAAAATAAATATTGTGGAACAGAGTAAAGTAATAGACACCCTCTTGTACATATATAAATTTGTTGTACATACATATTTAAATTAAAAATTAATTTAATAATTGTGTAAATATGTTTACTGATAACCACATATGCACATACATATGGGCAATTCCACGAGAATGACAACCACGACTGAAAAAACAAAAACCTTTGAAACTTTTTTCAAGATGATTTGAATAGAAAACAAGTAAGAAAGTTTGGTCGGTCAAGCCCGACCATATAATACCCTACACCAAGTAAATGAGTAAAAACATTTTTCTTTTAAAAAATCAATAATTTATATTCGTGAGTGATTTTCGGAAGTGGGCCTTATATGGGAGCTATGACCAATTATGGACCGATCACCATGAAATTAGTTTGTGTGATTTGTATCTATGTGAAAGTTATTTATGGTGAATTTTGTGTGTACATCAACATTTTAAAGAGATTTATACACGTTAAAGTAATTTTTGGAAGCGGGTCTATATGGGAGCTATGACTAATTATGAACAGATCGTAACAAAATTTGGTGACATGAATTCCGAATATATAAAACTTATTTAGAGCGAAATTTGTGGAGATAAATAAATAAATTAAACATTTATGACCGACAAAGTCCAATTTTGGGAGGACATTTGTATGGAGGCTAAGTGAATTAATGGACCGATTTCAGCCAGTTTCAATAGACATGGGCCGAAGAAGTTATATGTACCAAATTTAATGAAAACAACTTCAAAATTGCGACCTGTACTTTGCGCACAACATGGACAGCCAACCAGCCAGCCAGACGGACTGACGGACATTGTTTAATCAACTCAGAATGTGATTCTAAGTCGGTCGGTATACTTTAAGGTAGCTGTTAGACCAACATCTGTACAAACGCATTATAACCTCCCCGCTATGGTGGTGTAGGGTATAAAAACACTAAAATGTTACTACGTGAAAGTATTTATAGCTTATTACAGCATTTTAAGGGCAAAAATAATAGTTTAAACCCATGGTAGGCGTTCATATTGTTCAGGTTACGATGATTTTCGTCAAACAACCCGAATGTGAATAAAAGAGCGTAGTAGAGCGTAAAAATACACACAATTCATTCAGTTTCTTGATGTTGTTGTGGATATTTTATTTTTTACCCAAAAGAGCACACAAATTAAATGCCTCTTTTTGCCTACCAATGATTTAAACTGACCATATTTAAACTGACCATTTTAATTAATTTAGTATGTATTAGAGTAAGATTTCGGCGACAACTATTCCCAATTAGCTTGCAGTATGAAATGAATTTGACTCTGATTATTTTTTTGCTATTATCAACTTGTTTATTGAAACCGAATATATATTTTCAATTTATTTTTTTAGTTTTTGTATACATATACATATTTACAGAATATATATAGTTTTACTATAAGATAAAAATCTGTCACGTACGGTATGTCACGTACGATATTAAATTTTATGTATTATAAAATCATCCAAATATGACGTATTGTGAAGGACAAATATTTGGTTTAGTGTAAGAAATTAAAGGAAAACATAACGCCTCTCACGATTCGCAAATTTTTGCATATTTCTACATGTACCTCAGAATTACTTCCGTTTTATGTCACGTACGATATACCCTTATTTCGCTCTATATTTAAGACAACAATGTTTTGAAAGTTCGTATTATTATGTAAAATAAAATAACTCTAAATGTAACATAAAGACCAAATTATTTTTCAGATACTCTTATTTTTGTAAAATATATTCCGCTCTATAGGCGTACTAATGTCACGTACCATGTCATGGAATTGCCCATATGTTTACTGTTCGCTGAAGTAAGGTTTACTTTTAAAAACTTACATATTTACAATGTTATGCATACATATGTAAATATAAACAAACTTTCAGATATGCTTTTCTACGGATGCCGAAATACACATGTACTTTAAACCGGCTTCATTATTATTAAATAACATTAAATTATGTTTCATGATGCCATACTAAGAATATTTGTTCTTACTAGCTTAAGTTGATCAAAAAATTAAAAATTTTATTATTGAAATTCCTTTGCAGTCAGCACCATTTAAATTTATTTTTTTTAATATTAAAGAGAAATTTACAAACAGTTAAATTGTAATGAACCAACTTGATTTCCTACTGATGGTCAAAGTAAAGTATTCGCGAAACTGTATAATATTCAGTTATCCTGCATATTCTCAAACAGAGCTGGGAATTAATTAATTCAATTTAAGATTAATTCACTAGAATCTAATTTCGGAATTAAAAAACATAAAACAATAAAATCAAGGAAATAAAAAAAATAGTTTTCGATTTTAATAAGAACTAAATTAGAATTAAAAGAGCAATTATAACGGCTGTATCTATTATGGGTTAGCCTTGGGACCGATTTGAAATTGGAGCATTTCGAGGAAATGTAGTTTTTGGTCACAAATTTCTTTACAATATTTAAAATTTCTAGGACATTATTAACAGTTTTATATCTTGGGTCATGACTCCAGATATACATGAACGTACATGTCAAATGTAACTTTTGAATTTAAATACATGATAACTTAAAAGAAAGTTAAGTATAACACATTTTCCATATGAAAAATCGTACAAATTTGTCAAAGAGGGAAAGATTTGTGGAACTTCTTTGGAGCATAGTGATTTTCCACGAAGAAAAATATTAAATTTGAATTAATATAAAATTTTAATGTTTCTAGACATCATAACAAAATTTGGAACTAATATAGACTCAAATATCCTTAAATCAATGGCATTAGAGTTTTTGACATTTTTCAAATACCGAAATTCCTAAAACGGGGAAAATGTGTTCCAAAAATAGATATTTTTTTTATTTACCATGCTTACTGTGAAGTTATTTACCATGTGAGTAAAATCACTTTGTAAGTATTTAAAAAACATAAAGGATTATACAAATATAGAGCTTTTTCATGGATCGGTGCTTTGCCTTTTTAGGATTTTTTACTCAAACCGAATATTTTTTTAAATTGCTGTAGTTTGGATATGTCTGGGGAGTGTTATGTCCGCTTAAGTGAACCATGCTTTACTTTACAGGATTTAGCATTAAGTTATCTTTCCGGATCATATACAAATTTTATACAGTCCCGAAGAAAATTTTTTTCTACAAAGAAAAAATATATAAACTTTTTTGGGAAAAAACGTAAAAAATATGGCCCTTTGTTCAAGTTCCAAATTTGGAAGGGTATATAATTGGAAGATTTTTTAAAAATAAAAAATTTTAAATATTGGAATGCAATATTTCGATTTTACATACTAAAAAAATCCAAAAAAAATTTTATATTTTTATTGAAATTGAATATGATAAAAAAAGAATGTACTATATATGTATGTCTGTTTATTTATAATACTTTTACTTACTACCTCCAATAGCTTAAAGAACAGCATTTAGCAAGATAAAATATAATTCACTCAGAGAAAATAAGCTCACAAATGGCTGAGATATTAGAAAAAAACTACAACTGGATTTTGCACTTTTTTTTCCAAAAAAAATGTGTTTTACCAAAAATTGTTTTTAATAAAGAAGTGGCCACTTAAAATCCGTACGCACTTTAATAATCATAACAACGCCCGCTGTTATCAAAATGGAAAAAGATTTACATATGTTTTTAACAACAAATCTACCGTTATTCTACAGTAAATTGCAAGTCATTATGTTTAGTTTTAAAAAGTGTAGACACAATGGAAATAGAAGCTAGAGAAAAAATTGTGCACAAATATCTAGAAAATCCGACTTTGTCGGGTTATAAGATAGCCAAAATCTGATTTTCGGCAGATATCAGATAAAAAAGTTTACATCTCGGCAGCTCGAGGTTGTGTAGCCTCCAAATATGAATACGTAAAATTTTAAAAAAATATTAATTTTGCAGGCAATCCGCAGCTTCGGTTTGAAAAGTCAAGCTTCTCAGACATGTTTTTAAAGAATTTTCAGAACTATATATAACAAGTAAGAGTGCTATATTCGGCTATGCCGAATCTTATATACCCTTCACCTTTGTTGTGGATACATTATTATTTTTTATAATAATTCGTATATGTACGTATATTGCCCACTTTCAGCAAAACAAAACACCAAAAAACAAAATACGCAAACCAATAAAACCAACACGCAGCCAAACATACGTTTTGTTGTATAAAAAACAACAACAACGCCAAACGAAACAAACCACAAAAAAAAAAAAACGCAAAACAATGAAACCAACACACATCCAAACATATGTATGTATGTACATTTTGTTGCTTTTTTGTCAAAGCATGAATAAATTGTCTTTTTTTGATGAAATTTTCAGAGGTTGTCTGGGATTTTTGCTCATATCTCCGTTATTTATGTACGGATTTTGCTGATTTTTAATAGCAAACTTCTCGAAAGCATGTCTGACAGTATTATTGAAGATTTGGATCCCGAAGATATCTGGGGTGTTCAGAAAATTTCAACTAACAGACGGACAGACAGACAGACGGACATGGCTTAATCGACTCCGCTATCTATAAGGATTCAGAATATATATACTTTGTAGGGTCGGAAAATTATATTGCGGAAATTACAAACGGAATGACAAACTTATATATACCCTTCTCACGAAGGCAATGACAAGATGTCATTACTCAAATACAACTATGAAGTGGTATAATGAGAATAATATTGATGTTATACCAAAACACATCAATTAAACAAATTGCCTAAATCTTCGTCCAATCGAGATATATTGGGCAATTGTTAAACCTAAATTGAAAAAGAGTGGAGGCACAGTAAAAAACCAGATTTTGATGAGAAAAAGTGGAATAAATATGCTGGAATAACGGTAGAAATTGTGCAGCCATTAATAGGAGACACAAAAAGAAAAGCCAGAAAATTTATTTGAAATAAAGACACATAAACCTACAGTTATATTTGTTTAAAGCTTAATAAATTACATTTAATTTCATGTATAAAATGTTAACATGCGTTGTTTCATTTAAAAGTTATGGTGTCTTTAATCCGTCCCGATTTTAAGTGGCCACTTCTTTATTTATCATTTATCTTAAAATTTTCAGAATTTTGTTTTTATATGACAAAGAAAAATTTTAGATTGATAAACCGAAATATTGCAAAATAAGGGCCACCCCAATGTACATATAAGTATGTACATAAACCAATTTGTATCAATACAGGTAACATGTAAAAACATGCTTAAACATGTCATCCATCTGGTTAATACATTAAAAATAAATTACATTTATTCTCTCCGTCCCCGTCATATGACCGACTTTGTGTATGTAAAATGCCAGCACAGATAGTGTGAACAACCAACCGACAAACAAACACATTTAATCGGTTTTAACAAGAAAATATAAAAAATATTAAAACCAACCATAACCACAACAAAAACAAAGACCAAAAGGTTTATTGAATCAATTTCATAAACGCTTTATGTTCCAGTCTTTTTTTCTTTCCTTTGAGGTTTTGGGGTTAAAATTAAATTATTTTCAGATTGTTGAATCTGCAAACTTATTACCGCATTAAAAGGACATTTCCTTTTTTGATAATGTCGGTTAACTAAGAAGTAACCCAAACGTGTGTATTTGGGTATGTAATTTTGGTAATGAAATGGATGCTTAAAGAAATAAATTTAATTTTAGAATATTGTTTATTTGTTTGTTTGTTTGTATATATTTTAGGAATGTAAATGAGTATAATTTAATTTAACAGCATTAAGTCTAGCCATGAATGTGTGTATTGTTTTACTTTTGTGAAATATTATCCTCTTAAGCATAAAGTATTTATTGTGTGAATGACAAATATAAATTCAATTTTGTCAGCTCTTTGCAAATTTGTAGGCATGTATTTTTTTTTATTATTTTCTCAGCAAATTCAAATATATTATAATACTGACATATAGTTTAATACTAACAATGGGCCATAAATTTTGCAAATAAAAACAAAAAAGTGCTATATTCGGCTACGACGAATTTTATATAGCCTTCAGCAAATTATATTTTAAGATAAGGATTAAACCATATTTTTTTGTTAAAAAAAATTTGGAGAACAAAAATTTTTGTGAACATTTTTTTGAAAAATAGGTAAAAAAATTAGAAGTAGCCTCGATTTTTTGCTCATATATCGGGCATTTATAAGCCGATATTCTTGATTTTAAATAGCAACCTATATTTAACTATAGCGGAAATATTCATGTATCTATCAATCATGTATGTAAGTTATTTGGTGGTTTCGGAAAGTGGATTTCAACATACATCTGCTATATCTACACCGGTAACTATAACCATCCAGAATGTATATAGTTTATTGCATCAAAAATTAAAATTGTGGAAATTACAAATGGAATGATAAACTTATATTTACCCTTAACACTCATGATGAAGGTACAGTAAGAATTTTTATCTATAATTTGTTTAAAAAAAAAGTTAAAATTTATTTAATTAATTTAAAAAACTATAGAAATAAAAATAAAACATTTGTTTTAATTAAAATAAATTCTTTTAGTTGGACGTAACAAAGTATGTATAAACAATTGTTATATATATTACAATGGATAAATTTTACTTGATAAGTCACCTTACACAAATTTTACGGGATACACAAAAAACTTTTTAAAATCATTTGTTTTAAATATTGTAGAAATGTATTTATTCCTGTGTAGTTTTATTACTTTTTTGCTATGAATTTTAATGACAAATTACACAGTTCAACAATATCGAAAACATTTTAGAGGTTTTATTTGCCACTACACAATTTTGATGTATTGTGGTTCCAGTAGTATAAATATGGTCCAAATTTTAGATTCTATGGAGAGGTTTTTTTTAAATTTTTTAGAGAATTTTTTAAGACTTAATGTTTTCTCAAAAATGGTTAGTCCGATATTATTAAGGTAAACTTAAAAAAAAATTTACATAGCTTTATATAGCGTTTTAATCGACTCAGTACTTTCGGAGTTATAATAACAAATTGAAGCAAAAAATATATTTTTTACGTAAAAATAGGAAATTTTTCTGTTTTACAAAAATCATGAAAAATTTAACACTTCAGAAATTGTTCAGGCTTATTACATCATTGCAAAGCCACATGTAATATGAACAAAATGATATATCGACCATAATGATCTATGGATTGTTTTTGAATTTAATTAAGTGAATTCGCTCACTTTCACAAAATTTTACTCTTTTGTGTGATATACCTAAAATTGAGTAGTTAATGTTCTTCTTTCGATTGAATGAATTTTGAAATCATTTTCCTCATGCTGTGTACAAATTTTCACATATATATTGTGTTTCAATCGGCTCAGTAGTTTCGGAGTTATAATAAAAAATTTAAAAAATAGCATTATGAAAAATTGAAAACTTCAGAAATTGTTCAGGTTTATTACTTCATTAGAAAGTCACATGCAATAGGTACAAAATGATATATCGACCGTAAAAATCTATGGATCTTTTTTGAATTTATTCGCAATTAAGTGAATTCGCTCATTTTCACAAAATTTTAGTAGTTAATGTTCTTCTTTCGAATGATTGAATTTTGGAAAAATTTTCCCAATGCTATGAGCAAATTTTCACATATATATTGCGTTTCAATTGGCTCACTAGTTTAGGAGTTAAATAACAAATTGAAGCAAAAAAATAAATTTTTTTCGTGAAAATAGCATTTTTTTTTTGTTTTAAAAAAAATCATGAAAAATCGAAATTGGTAGAAATTGTTTAGATTTATTGCTTTATCGCAAAACCGCATGTAATAGGAACAAAATGTGATATCGAGCATAAAAATTTATTTACAATTAAGTGAATTCGCTCATTTCCACAACATTTTTAATTAGAATAAAATAAATTTAATATGCCGACTGTACTACATGTAGTTCTTGTTTACAGGATACGTCACGTTTATCAAAATAATTTTTTTTTTGTTCACCTAATTAGTATTCACCAATACCTCATGGGAGATTGTGTGATCGCATTATTTTTTGCTACTATTTTTGAGTTATTAAATTTTTAATTTGTGATATTTTCATAATGCCCATATTCAGTCATTATGGACATATCTCGTTTGTACGGAAAGTAAAATTTTGTACATTTACAAGTGAATAAATACTATATTTTTTTGGAATTTATATTTATGAAGAGTAGCTTGATTGTTATATGCTTCTCATTTGCTTCCAAAATAATATAAAAGTACTTTTAAAATGATCAAGCTCAAGCAATCGGCCTAAATAAGTTAAAGCTTTAATTTCGATTTCTCTTATGCATATTTTCCAATTTTGTTGAGCATAACATATTTGAGAACATATTTAAACTTGCCCTGGTAATGAGCTAATATATAGTATGTATGTTCACTAGGGTGGCCCTTAATAAACGAAAGTTGGATTTTGGCCATTCTCACCCTCCAGTTTGGTGAACATTAGTAAAAAAAATCATCCTGAAAAATTTTAGGTAAATCGGTTGGGGATAAGACGTGCCGCAAGCCCTCTGAAGTTTTAAGATGCATTTACAAGGGGAAAAAATGAATTTTTTTCAGTTTTTGTAAAAATTTTCCAATTAAAAAATTACCTTTGCAATTTAGTTTAAAAGAACTGAAATGTGTACGTAATTGTCGTTCTAAGGAGATATAAAAACCAGAAATTGGTCAGAAAATGTTAAAGTTATTAAAAATTCGCCAGGCCATTAATGTGTCTCACGCAACTAGAACAAGAAAGGTAGGAATAAAATTAACATATTTTGATAAATTTTAAAATAAAATCTCATTTTTACTTAAAATATGTCCACATTTACTTGTATATGAGTTTTCGTCTTCGTAGGATACCGTTAACCTATTCTTAGGAATGAACAAAAAAATTAAAAATTTTTAACGGCAGT
This sequence comes from Calliphora vicina, assembly GCF_958450345.1. Lineage (NCBI taxonomy): Eukaryota > Metazoa > Arthropoda > Insecta > Diptera > Calliphoridae > Calliphora > Calliphora vicina. The sequence goes on along the minus strand of NC_088784.1, from coordinate 94,303,994 downwards.
TTCAAAACTCCATTTTCAAATTTTTAAAAATTTTGTTGAACAAATTTCAGAATTTTTTGCTCATCTCATTATAGTTTTTCCGTACCTGCGATTTAAATTTTGAAATTTTCGAGAAAAACCAATTATTTGGAAATTTTTACTCGAAATCCTTACTCTTATGATTTTTAAGCAAAACTTATTCAGAATATTATAGTACAGATAATTCTAAATATACTCTGAAACTTTTACTAAAATCGGAAAACGTTAATCCTTAAATCGTGAAGGTCAAAGGTCAAATTTTTCAATATTTGGAATTTCTCTTGGAAAGATTTCGAAATGTTCAAAAGTTGTATATTTTTTGGGACGATTATGATGAAATTTAACACAAATTTAAATTTTAAATTTAACACAAAGCTTAGTATTTACAAAAACAGCAGAAAAATTAAAATTAACCCAATAGAGCACTTGGGGTCAAAATGACCCCAAACTTTTAAAACCATAAAAAAATTATGATTTTAAAAATTTGGGGTCATTTTAACCCCAAGTGCCATTAAGCGTTAATTTCCATTCTTGTGCTGTTATTAATACAGTGTGCGAAATTAAAATAGTCGCATTTAATATTTCGATGTATTATTAAATACGAAAGAACTTTATTTAATTATTTTGCCAAATTAATAACATTATTCATTCTTAAATTAGTATATATGTTTAAATTTTAAATATAACGATAAATTAAAATATAATAGAAAAACAAAGTAAAATGTATGCGAAATTTTAAATAGACGCAATTAAAAAATATAAAAAATATTAATTTCATTTAGAGTAAAAAATAAATTAATAACTGATTAATATTTAGTAATTCCTCCTCTATTTTGTATAACACCAAATATACGACTGGGCATTGATTCCACTAGATTTTTTAATATTCTGAGCTCAATATTTAGCCAGGATTGGAGAATTGCCGTTTTAAGCTCACTCACTGTGTTGTATTGCTTCCCGTTGCAGTAAACTTCTCTCGACATGATTCCCCAAAGATTTTCTATCGGATTCAAGTCCGGGCTTCTAGCTGGCCAGTCTAGAATTGGGATTGAAGCCGATGAAAAGAATGATTTTGAGACTTTTGAGACGTGGATGCTAGCGTTATCTTGCTGAAATGTCATGTTTTTATCCAAATTATCTTCTAGATAATTTACTAAAACATCTTCCAACATTTCCACATAGGTTTCGGAATTCATTTTAGTAGAAATGAAACACAGCTGAAGCTTCCCTTCGTAACTGAAACCGCCCCATACCATTACGGTACCTCCGCCAAAGTTTCTGCTTATTCTGGGTGCGTTCGGTTTTTGCAAATCATGCCAATAATGACTGTGTCCATCCGGGCCATCCAAATTGAATTTTTTTTCGTCGGAAAAAATAATATTTTTCCATTCCTCTGTCCATGACATGGTATATTTGGCAAATTCCAATCTTCGAGATTTATGAGAACATAATAACGGTGGGATTTTGGCTGATTTTTTCCATTTAATGTTAGAATCGGTTGATAAAATTTGTTGAACTCGACGTTTTCCTACAGGTAAGCCCAATTTCACTACAATTTGGGAGGCATAAAGCTTATTTTTAGTGGCCTCCTGTTTAAGTTGACCTATTTGGCGTTTGGTTAGCTTTGTGTTTCTCTTATTTCTTTTAGCTAAAGTTTTATTTTTTGTATTTTTTTGCAAACACGTACGAACTAGATGCTCCGATCTTCCAATTCTTCTACCTATTTCTGTTTTCGAATAGCCTTCTTCATTTAAAACTCTTATTAAAGTTCGCTCCTCTTGTGCAACGTGTTTTCCTCTACCCATTGCGTCTAAGAATTCTCAATATGGACTGATACTCAATGATGCAAACACGAAAAAGCACATGGGTTTTTACTAAAAATCTGAATTTTGTAACGGTAAATATTAAGTAAAAGTAATTGTGCCTATTTAAATTTCACTCTTTATTTTTTATTTTTTTGAGTAAAAGTCCCATTATTATTTTATCGAGGGGAAATTACAGCAACAATGTATATAAAAAAATTTCCTGGTTACCGACTACTAAGTATTGGGAAATATTAGTAAATTGGAAACAAGGAAACCAACTACTTAAAAATATTCTTAAATCTGTTATTGCGACTATTAAAATTTCGTCCACTGTATATGAAATATATAATATTTCGCAATCTCTCCATGAAAAATTCCAAATATTGAAAAATTTGAGTATATTTAGAATTATCTGGACTATAATATTCTGAATAAGTTTTGCTTAAAATTCATAAAAGTTCATTCGCCAAAAAATTGCCAAATAATTGGTTTTTCTCGAAAATTTCAAAATTTAAATCGCAGGTACGGAAAATCTATAAGAGATATTTTCATAATTTTTTCACATTTTTATTCCCTATTATATTTTTAATAAAGCGCAATGAGATGATCAAAAAATTCTGAAATTTGTATAACAAAATTTTAAAAAATTTTACAATGGAGTTTTGAAACTGACGTTAAAAAAATTTTATTTTTTTGGTCATACCTAAGAATAGGTTAACGGTATCCTACGAAGACAAAAACGCATATAGAAGTAAATATGGACATATTTTAAGTAAAAATTATTTTTTATTTTAATATTTATCAAAATATGTTAATTTCCTACCTTTCTTGTTCTAGTTGCCTGAGACACGTTAATGGCCTGGCGAATTTTTAATAACTTTAACATTTATTGACCAATTTCTGTTTTTTATGTCTCATTAGAACGACAATTGCGTACACATTTCAATTCTTTTAAATTAAATATCAAAAGCAATTTCGTAATGGCAAAATTTTTACCAAAACTGAAAAAAATGCATTTTTTCCCCTTGCAAATGCATCTCAAAACTTCAGAGGGCTTAACCCCAACCGATTTACCTAAAATTATTTCAGGATGATTTTTTTACTAATTTCATCAAACTGGGGTGTGAGAATTACCAAAATCCAACTTTCATTTATTAAGGGCCACCCTAATGTTCACTAGGCTAGCCCTTATATTGAACTTTTTGTATTTTCAGTGATACGAAGTTCTAAAATTTTTTTCCTTGCACTAAATGCTGAAAGTTTGGCTAAAATTGGATAACATTTTAAGGTAACACATTTGATTTGAAGTTTCGAATTCTAGGTCAAAGAGCAATATTTTCACGACAATTAAAAAAGTAAATGTTAAAGAAAATCCTATTAAAAAAATATATTTTATATTTCATTTACCCACAGCTGTTTTATGTAATATAAATTATATATTTCTGTAATTGATATTTGAAGTATTATTATGAATGTAAACATTTTAATAGTTTCCAATATTCACAATTATAATACAACTTTATTTTATTTAAACAGTATTCTTTATACTCAATTATGAAAATTATCAGAAATTAACTAATATTCATGGGAAAACCTTTATAAACTGCTCAGCTACTTAATTGTTTTGAAGAATTTAGCTGGAATTCATATTATAGTTACATATACTTTTAAACCAGAAAATTATAGTTAAAACGATTTAATGTAAACCAAAACAAGGGAGAGAAAACAATGCTGTAAACTTTTCCGGAAATGAAAATTTTTCGCATTTGCGAAAAATTCATTGAATTACATTTTGAAATATTAAACTTTAAAGAAAATATTTTTAAGTTCACTTAATTAAATATTTATTTAATTTGGAAATTCAACTCAAAACCAGTAGAAGTAGCATCGATAATTATGGTGTTCCGAATCTTGTATACCCACCATCAATATGTAGTTTTGAGCTTCTATAGGGACTTGATCGAACAAAAAAATTTATATTTCTATGTTCTAATAAGTATTTAATTTAATATTGTTAGTATAAGGTTTACCCTAATGAACATTTAATAAAATTATTAATAATTAAAATATCATTTGCAGGCACGCCAAAGTCTATAATATGAACGTGTGAAATAAAAGGATAGAGAAAGTTGATAATAATACAAAGAATTGTTAAATTAGTTTTTCTTAAAGCTGCTGTTGTCAGTAGTGTATACATTTTTTTTTTGCATATTCATTTGTTAATTATGTTTTAATAATTATAAAGTGTGATTCTTTACTACTTATAATAAAGAAGAGAAAATAGCGATTTTGTATAGATTTATAAATAGTGGCGGCCAATCATTTAGGGAAAAATATTAAAAATTTTCTTATCATCTTAACAAACAATACTGTCTTTAAATATCTGAATGTCGCTGAATATAAAATACAACGTTAGTGAATGCTGATGCTATTGACATATCAAACTATACCCAGCAGTTTATTCCTCAAAGACAGTAATTGTCAAAAATGTCTTATCACTTGGCTGAGTTCAATTTATATAAATTTTGCTCATTTGACACGTGTATGCTCTTTTTAGTGCAGAGAGAAGACAATTGGTTACTTTATACATCCCAAGTAATCTAGTGTGAAGAAAATTGTCACTTAAGTGTCTCTAAGTAATCTAGAGTGTAGTGACTGGTATTTATACCCTACACCACCATGGTGGGGAGGATATAATGCGTTTGTGCAGATGTTTGTAACGCCCAAAAATATTAGTCTAACACCCACCTTAAAGTATACCGATCGACTTAGAATCACTTTCTGAGTCCATTGAACGATGTCTGTCCGTCCGTCCGTCTGGTCGGCTGGCTGGCTGTCCATGTAAACCTTGTGCGCAGAGTACAGGTCGCAATTTTGAAGATATTTCGATGAAATTTGGTACATATTATTTTTTCGGCTCAAGGCCCAAGCTTATTGAAACTGGCTGAAATCGGTCCATTATTTCACCTAGCCCCCATACAAATGTCCTCCCGAAATTGGACTTTATCGGTCATAAATGTTTAATTTATATATGTATCTCCACAAATTCCGCTCCAAATAAGTTTTATATACACAAAATTCATGTCTTTTACTTATTGTAGGGTATTATATGGTCGGGCTTGACCGATCATACTTTCTTACTTGTTTTTGCTTGTAAACACACCTTCCTCCGAATTCCGTAATTTGAAAAAAGTGCCGAAGCTTATGGTAAATGTGTTTTATCGGTTTGATGATTTGTGCTGTTCAGAAGTGGTGATTTTGGCCATGAATTGGAGGCATTACTCCATGAAGATTGTTGTCAAACTCAACAAGAGGCTACCATACGAAATTGAGTACCATAGGAATTAAAACTGAGAGACTTTGATAGACCATCTGAAATGCTGCTTGTACGCTATAAAAGAAAATAATTTTTGCACCGAAGCATTACTTGCGATAACCCGAAGCGTGAGAGATGGGATGAGAAGACCGGCCAATCTGCCGAATCGACACCAAAGCCAAATATCCATGGCTCTATAGTAATGTTCTGTATTTGGTAGGACCAAAAGGGTTCTATCTACTATGAGCTGCTGAAATCTGGCCAGACCACCAAAGGGAACCTGCACCGAACACAACTAATTCGTTAAAAGCGGCATCTCAGAATATGCAACCAGACATGAAACCGTCATATTCCATCATGACAAAACTACTTAGAAATAAGTGGTTGGGAATTTTTGCCTCACCCGCCTTATAATCCATACCTTGCCCCATCCTACTACTATTTGTTCGATTGATGAAGAACGTTCTCTCTGGGATACGCTTCACTTTGCTGATATTTTGGCTCGGAATCCATATGTGTACAGAATGATGGGAAAAGATCATAGCTAACAATGACCAATACTTTGAGTAAAATTATGTTGTACAAATGTTCCAAAATAAAAGCTATAAATTTGAAAAATACCACATTTTTAAGTCGTACACCCAATAATTTATGAATAAATTTTAAAACTCTATGCTTAAGATAAATTTAAAGTATTTTTCGGATCAAAAATCTGTAACTTTTGCATGAATGAGGATTTTTGTAAGATTTTTTTTGTTGAATATGTGTGACTTTAAGCTTTAAATATGGATTTTTAATCATAAAAATCGAATTATTAAAAAAAAGTTATGAACGCTTAAAAATAAATTTTTTGATTTTTTTTGTGTTTTTGTATAAAAGTAAAAGTACTTAGTACCTCTAAATCACATATTTTTAGACCGATTTCAAAATTTTGAACAATCATGGAGAGGCATCGAATTAGTCTTTCATAAATGTCTGCATATTTCATGAAATTATGTAAGTTTTTATAAAAAGTTTCGCTTTTTTTATTTTTTTCGTAATTTTTCAAATTCAACAATAGTTATTTTAGTTTTTTTCTATAAAAACCTATTTTTTGCACAATGCTTTAAAGATAATTTTATATAGATTCAGTTTATATTTGCAAAAGTTATAAAACTTTTTCGAAAAAATTTACCTTGTAAATTAAAAATTTTACAAATAAAAATTTGTTATACTTGGTTTTTTGTTTTTTTTATTCATATGCGTTGAGTGTGAAAACACTATAAAAGGTGTTAATGAAAAGTTGAATAACTTTTACAATTTTCATCCGATTAAAAAAATGAAAACACTGTTTTGTTAAAAACTAAATTAACTTTATACATAGTTATACATTTTTATAAGCTATCATAGCAAAATAAGCAATGAAAAGCAAGTAAAATCAAAAAAATTGATAATATTTTTATTTAAATTTCTGAGTTGCTCAACATTTTTGCATACCATTTGTTTATAGGCACAAAAAGGCAGCTAATTTTCATATATCTTTTAGATAATAAGTCAGGCGTTAATTCTATGTTAAATCTAGATAGGCGGCAAACGGCGCCAATAATTAAAATCCTAGTCAAAGTTGAGTAGGTAAGCCAAAAATCATTATAAATTTTAAATGAATAAATATCATATCTGCCAACAATATATGCAAAACTCATTACAAAGATAGAATCTGGACAAGATACCCTTTCCAACAAGGTATAACAATCCTAAAAAAAATAATTATAAATATTAAAAATTCGCATTTGAATATGGCATAATTTTAACTCATTAAATTTTTAAAGTCGAAAGTAATGTGTTCTGTCTCCATTTTCGAATACTTCTGTTAACATAATAATTATAATTAATTATTGCTTGGCATCTTAACTTTACGATAGAACTTTTTTTTATGGTTAATTTCAATCATTTGCAAAAATCAATTATGAGATAGATTCACCTTATATAATTCACTGTGCATTGCCAGAAATAGGGAGTACGTTTATATGGATTTAAAAATCTACTATTAGTAATTTGTATAGGTATAGGTCTTATAAATAAACAGTCAGTCATTTTTGGTCCAATACTCTGGTCTATACTCTTCGCTACTCTGTTCAATAAAATAATAAGACTATCCTTCCAGACATAAATAGCACAATGTAAATTAATTCAAATTCACTATATATCGCTCATTTGCTGCAACAACGTCACAATTCAAAAAAAGTCGTTTCGAGAAAAACGACTTTGAATGTTTTATGAGATTTTACTATTTCTTAAATAAATTTTCAACAAATCATGCGATTTCAGAAATAAAACCTGATTTAAATAGTAAATGTTAATATCCATTTAATCTGTATTTAACCCAAATTTTTACTTGAATTTTAATTTTGATGTTTAAAACAAAAAGCACTCTCTCACAAAAAATAATTGACATTTTTTAAAACTGATAAAACTATATGAAAGACTATAGAACGGCGCATATTTTATTCAAAACAACACGGATTTTGAGTTATGACGTTTTTGCAGCAAATGAGCGATATAATAATTGAAATAATTTGTTTTATATAAATATAATTGATAAGCGTGAAACTACTTGAAAAATAAACATGAGTTGATACAAAATATTTTATTTTGTTTTGATATTCTTTGAGTAGATGTATTTGCCTTATATACGGTTTCTAAAGCAAACATATAAATCTTAGCAAATGTATATAAATAAAAAAAGAAATATTATTATGATATGTTTATATTTTTCTTATACAAGTACTTTGGATTTTAGATGTATTTTAAAGAAGATGTTATGTAAGCATTGGGATGGCCCACATAAAAATTAACTTTTTGTCTTATATTGGTACCAAAAAAATCATATTAACAGCCTGGCCCACGATGTCGAAAGAAAAATGAGTCGAAAAAATTTGTATCAAAAGCACTCAGTTTTTGAAATTCTTTCAAATAGTTTTCATACAAATTTGTTCGAATCGTTTTTCTTTCGACATCGATGGCCAGGCTGTAAGATTTTGAATTTTCGTAGTTTTATTAAATTAGTTTATTTGAAATTTGTAGACTGATTTAATTCAACTACTTTTTTTCAAAATCTGAGAAATTTTTAAATTTACTCATATTATGTTTATATGCCCAAAGAATAGGTGATAAACTTGTAACAGCAAAGGCTGTAAAGAAAATGCATTACCAGTGGACTTAAAGAGTTAAAGTTATTAAATGTTGCCATAACTTGAACTAAGACTTCATGCAAATATAATTGAAAACTATGTTGGCGTTAGAAATGTCGCTTGCTAAATCATTCTAAAAGCAATTAAAAAACTGAATGCAAATATTTAAACATGACAGCTATCACCATAATATCTTTCTGCTTTAGATAAAAAAATCGCTTTAAAAAAGCGAATAAAAAAGAATTTTGTATTTTTCTAGATACAAAAGATCCAAAAAGAGTTAAATTTTTTATCACGTTCTAGATTCCATATTTATAGCTAATATAATGTAAACAGAACCTACTGTTCACACTATACATAGTGCTACCAAAATACAAGATAGAATTTATTAAAATTTCTTTATTTTGTTCAACTGCAAAGACATACAAATGTAACGTTCTAGACCTTATTACAAAATAAACTTGTTTTCTGAAATAGACAAAAATTACTTTTTGTCCAGAGCAGGTCTAATTTATTATGGATGTATATGTGTCTAACTATATTTATATTTGTGGGTATCCAAGACATTTTGTATTTGTGTTTATTTTTAGGATTATTCAAGTATGTAAGTAAGTAGTTATGATAGCCATATTTGTATGTTCTTTAATATTAAGTTATTTAATAAACTGATATTATTAAAGAACTTTTAGGAAACTACATACAACACATACATAAATTTAAGCTAGAAAATGAAGAATGAAAAAAGTATCTAATATCTTCAAATTAAATCCGATTTGAATAAGCACTACAGAGAAAATTCATGCCGAAGAATATTTCAAAAATTATGAAAGTTTCATGGACACAGTTCGAGCTAATTCATACTAAGCGATGAAGCATATTTTCATCTTAATAGATTTGATAATCGTCATCCCCTTCAATTATTTTATAATTGAATCAAGTATTCATGTGCTCAAAAACAAAATTTTCTGATATTTTCTATTGAATTTTGAGTTTTGAATTTGATAATTTTGACAATTGAATATAAAATTTTCGCTATTGGTTGAAATTTAAATACAAAAATTATTGAATAGATAATTTTCGTAATTGAAAACACATTTTTGTTATTTTTTGTGTTTTCAATTACGAAAATTATCTATTCAATAATTTTTGTATTTAAGATTCAACCAATAATGAAAATTTTATATTCAATTGGCAAAATTATCAAATTCAAAACTCAAAATTCAATAGAAAATTTCAGAAAATTTTGTTTTTGATCACATAAATACTGGATTCAATTATGAAACAATTGCAACCAGTTCAATATGTGATAAATGTTTGAACTGAAATATAATTTTTTCTGTGAATGCTTGCAAGCATTTTGCTGATTGACTAGCTTCCAATGATTTTGCAAATTCTTACTGACTTTGACAATAATCTATTGCCTAAAATTATTGGTCTTCAAGCTTTTTTGAATTGCTTGGTCTAGCATTGTCTTCCGTGTCAAAATTACCACTTCTAAACTGAACAAACCATCTCTCACACTTTGAAAACGATGGAACACATTCACCGTAAGCTTGGAGAGCAACCGGTGAGCTCCAGCTGCACTATTTCTTCACAGTAAAGAAGTAAAGCCAAACGCTTTGTTGGCACAAAATTCGACATTTTCGAAGCAAAAAAAAAACATTGTTGTTCAATAAAAAAGTAGGAATAAATGTTAGATATGTACTCACAAATAAATGAATTCACAAGGTGTCATTGTTTGTCATCATTGGACTATAATTCTTAGAAACTGAGACTGCACAGAGAAAACAGATTTGTGACCAAATTTTATAGTTGTGGCTACAAAATTATAGAAGTGGTAAAAAAAGTTTGGTTGCTTCAATCGAAAGTCTTCTTTATCCACTGATTTTCCATTGCTAGAACTGGATACCCTACTGTCACCGATAAGCACCTTCGCCCTCTCCTGTACGCGGTCGAGTAACTCCAAAATAGACTTCGAAGCACCGGCCCACACATGAGAGTTGTATTCCATTTTAGGTCGGATATACTTAAGTGGTGTAAATAGTAAGGAGATCAGATGGAGTGAAGTAATTCTTACACCGTTTAAGAAAACCAAGGCACTTGAATGCTTCTTTCGACACTTGAAAAATGTGTTTTTTCCAGAGGACATCGCACTGAATACTCATGCCTAGAACATCAAGAGCTTCTGATTCCTTAATATTTACACCACCCATGAAAACAAACAGATGGAGCAACATGATCTGTTGTGCGTTTGTGAGCTAACAAACAACATTGAGTCTTGCGTGCGTTGAAATCGACTCTATTCGCACAACCCCATTCAGAGATTGTCACAAGATCTTGGTTAAGCGTATCATTCATGTTTTGCCTCATTGTCTATTGGCTTGGTCTATAATTGAATGCATATGAATGGCAAATGTTGCTGTCATCTGCAAAAGAGTAGATATGGTTGGAAGTTTGACGTAGAAGGTCGTTTATAAAGATAAGTAACAGAGTAGGAGAAAGAACGGAGCCTTGAGGTACCCCTGAATTGATCTTGAACTCGTTTGATGAGATTCCATCTATAACAACTCGTATAGTGCGATCTCTGAGAAAAGTCGATGTAAATCGAGAGAAGATATTACCGACACCAAAAGCAATAAGTTTTGCTAAAAGCGCACCATGCCATACTCTATCAAACGCTTTAGAAATATCCTGAGCCACCACTTTACTTTCGCCAAAACGGTGTATGGAACGACACCATTTTTCCGATAGGAAGGCTAGCAGGTCTCCCGTAGATCGTCCTCTACGAAATGCATAATGTCGGTCGCTGAGTAAATTGTTGGACTCTAAATATTTCACAAGATGGTAGTTAACCATACCCTCCATGACTTTGGAAAGTGCAGAACAAATTGCTATTGGGCGATAATTTTCAGGGTTGTTAGCCTCTCCCTTTTTAGGAATTGGCGTTACATTAGCAACCTTCCAACATACTGGAAATTTGGCGGCACGGTATAAAGTGCTGAAAAGGTTAGCTAATGGACGAGCTAGCGTCGAAGAGCACTGCTTCAAGACCAGTGCTGGTATACCATCAGGCCCAGGAGACTTATTTATGTTGAGCTCCGCTAAAACCCTTTTAACTGCGCGAGCGCGAAAGAATATATTCGGCATAGTAACAGATACTCTTTCGAGCTCGGGCAGTGGTTGATTGCTTTCCGGTAAGTTCGAATTATTTGCAAATAATTCAGCCAAAGGTTAGCTTTATCAACCGGGTCAGTGAATGGTTGGTCATCCCTTAAAAGAGTAGGAATTGATGAACTAGCATTATCCTTAATTCTTTTAACGAATGACCAAAAGCTTTTACTGCCCCGGGGAGCAGTAAGAATTTTGGCACGGAGGTGCTGCTCATGTAGAGATTTTTCACGCCTCAGCACTTTGTCACACGAAGATCTCGCCTTTTTGCGTAGCGAATCAGTTTCTGCATTTTTGTTATAACGCCAGGTTCTGAATGCTTCCTCTCTAGATCTGATTGCAATTTTGCACTTCTGATTAAACCAGGATTATATATAGTTTTAATCGAAATTTTTGTTGATGGAATGAATGTTTTCATCCCCATCATAATTATATTTTCGACCATTTTCGCCATGGCATTGACACTATTGTCTAAGAAACAATGTTTCCAATTAAGATACCTAAAGAACTAAATAAAAGTTGAGCGTTTCGTAGCTGGTCGTGAAACGTTACGAAGTTGAGAGAGCGAAAAGGAGGCGGAAATAGTACAATGATCTGAATTACAAAGAGGTGAAAAACATCTACTTCATACTTGTCAGGGTGTGAAGTTAGAAAAAGGTCGAGGATGTTATTTTGGTGCCCATCAACGCATGAAATATGCGTTGGTTCATTCACTAATTGCGCAAGATGATTGTGCCCCGCGAATAGTTCAACATATTGGCTTTCTGTGGTTGTATGACTTGAGTGGTTAAGCCAAGAGGAATTGTGAACATTAAAATCACCAGCAACAACAATTTCACTGTTCGGACAACTCTCAAGAATCTACGATATGGAATTGGAAAGGGCATCGAAGCTGGATATAGTAATATCCCTTCCCGCGTTTGGACTTCTATAGAGAAACCCGAAGTGCATGACAGAGAAAATAAAATGATGAATCAACGTACTTCACATACATTTATGAAAAATGGCATCGTAAAATTTGGATAGAATAGAAATAATGTACTAACAAGCCCATGGTGAACATTTGCCCAGTGTGCTATTCCATATTTGACCCTATCCTTTGTACTTAAGGCCGTATTCATAAATAATTTTAAAATTTTAACAACTTTTTAAAATCAAATTGTGTATGTAAATTTTGCTTTAAAACATTATTTAAATGTAAAATTTTTGTATGAATATGGGGGTTAGAGATTTCATAAATAAATAATAATTTAAAGTTGTAATACCTTTGCTAAGTAACGAAATTTATACTTAAATTTATGCAGAATTTGTATATTTTAGTTTAGTTCTGCTACTATTGTAGCAGAGTGAAGTTTCATTTAGGGTTACTTACCACTTATGTTTTATGCTTTATAAATATTTATCTACCACCAGTAAGATTTCTCTAGAAATCTGTAATGAAAACAAAGATAGAAAATTAAATTTCCTTAGAGTTTGTTTGAGATATTTATTTAATGATTGATTATAATACTAAAAGATAAATATGAATACTGTAATAATTAGCAAAATTGTTGCAAATATATATGAAAAGAATTTATGATGAAGCAAATTATAGCAATTATTACTTGTATTTGCAAAATATTATGTAAAATGTTATATTTTATTTCAAAATATAGATGTATGTGTGTTTATTGGGGTGACACTTATTATGGATTACTTTCAAGGTGAAACATTTTTCATCCAAAACCTAAATGCTTAAATGCTCAGCAAATTCAAAACAAAGGCTACATATTTGAAAAAATTCCGCATTTTTAAATTTCAAAATATTTCTTTGGATTATTAGGACCTCCCTAATGTACAAATGTTTTAATGAAAACATTAGATAATAATTTATATTTTCCATGAAATTCTTGCTCTCAAATTTTCCATTTAATGAAAGCTTTTACTCAAATTTTGTGTAACGGTACGTATGATTAATATTACACACATGTTATATTACCAAACATATCACTCATACGTATTTCATAATTTTATTTTTAATTTAACCCTTAAGGTAGACTATAGTTTTGTATGAAATCATTGTGTTTATATGTTTGAGCTGTATTACAGGAAATATTGAAAAATAAGGTAATGATTAAAGAATAAATGGTAAAATGGTAATGATAAACTATTGAATTTATAAAAATATTTTGAATTAATAGAAAATTAATTAATTTTTCTTTCATACAACCAAAACTAATCAAAAAGTAATTTGAAATTTTAAGAAAATTTCCTTAAAAAATGTATAAACAATGTTTCGTAGTTCTTGTTGTTGTCAACACCTTTCACTGGCCTGACATCAGCCACACAAAAGGCTTTATCAGTTTTTAAAGAATTTCAAAGTCCAAGGCCTTTTTCCTGCAGAGTTTCCCTGCTGTTATTTACTTACAATTCAAAAGCTAGCATCAGCAACACTAACTTCCATGTGATCCAAACAAACACAATGTAAGAGCATTTTTAATTGTTGCAGTAATTAAAAATTTATAGGATATTTTTGTGCAGAGTTTTGTCATACGAAAGGTCAGAATGTGAGTTGTTACAGGAGAAATAATAGAATTTTCATACTTGTATTATGAAGTGAACAATATTTTTCTATTTTTAATTATTTTTTTTGTTCATATTCCCTGCCTTTGGGGATAGTGGGGGTTCATGAGAAGGAAGCTGACACAATTAATTATGTAAAGTAATCCCCATTTTGTTATGTTTATTTTATAGATGTATGGAAAATTTTATTTTTGTTTACGATATTAAAGGTGCTAAAAATGATTTTACATATTTTTAAAGCTGTTTTTGCTCTACTTTTTTTTGTAAAGTAAACTGTTTATTTGAATAAAGTTTATATTTAGATATGCCACAAAGGTTGGGTAGTTATAAATGTTATTGCCCTCAATTATAATTTCCAATGGTCTATGGCTAGTCATCTATACCTTAACGGTATAGACCATGTATAAGCATTAAAGAAACATCCATGATTCTTTTAAATATTATTAAAAAATGTCAAACAAATATTTAAGTAAATATTTGAGTTAAAATATTAGCTTCATAAAAGTTAATAAATCTACACAATTGCCCATATACTATTTGTATGTACATATTTATTTTTTACACAAAAGTAAACAAATTACATATTTTATTTATTTATTTGTGGCATTGTGCAAACATAGTTTAGTCTGGTAAAATATACATACATATATTTGACAATGTGTCACTTCAACCGAAAAGTAAATGTCAATAATAGTCTACATGAATAAAAGGTGGTTTAACTATAGCTACATAAACAAATATATAAAGAAGCACTATTTATATTTACAATAAATTTCGTGTTAATTTTTAAAAGTTAAATTTAAGTTTAGAACTTATCATGTTTGCCCTCTAAGCTAACGATGTATAACAACACGTTTATCCACACCTACTAACCTTAGATATATTTATAGTTGTATAGCTGTTTTTAGCACTAATTTATATTAATAATTGCATTTTTACATGCAATTTGCCTTGTTCATATTTAACTGTCACTAGTTTACGACTATTCAGTTAAATTCCCCATAAATTTAATTTACAACTATTTCATTTTGTTAGAATAAGTTTTTAATAAAAATATGACTTAAATCTATTTTACAAATATAGTTTATTTTCATTATAAATGTAAATTCTTTGCAAGAAATGAGCATTAGACAGGAAGCCTAAAACCACAGTTTCTAATTACAGTTGTCATAACTTTTGAAGTTATAAATACAGCAGAAATATATTTTTTTATGACAAAGGAGTGTCTATAATAAGTTTTGTTCAATAGATGGAAGACTAAAAAAGTTTTTAAATACTTTATATATAAAAATAAATCACATTTTTATGTAAAAAGCTGGAATAATAAATTTATTTTGTAGGAGAGACATACCTATTCAAAAACATTGTGAATTTTATGGGATTTTTAAAGCAAAATTTGTTACTAATGTTAAGGTATTAATTAAAATATAATAACAAACAAATTGGGTGGGTTTGGGAATAAGCTGTAGCCACTATAATACAAACTAGCTGTTTTGAGTAAAACATGTCTAAGTGTTTCCTGTTTTCAATACATTCAATGTGTTTTGTTATTGAAATTTTCGACACCAAATTGTGGTGATTTACATCGTAAACTGTGGTGGTTTGTTTCGTAAACTGACTATTAACTGAAACTTACTGCCTGTTTTTTGGGGTTCTAAACTATGTTTATATATTTGAAAGGTAAAACTATATTTTGTAATAATCATGGTGCTGCAAGTTTTCCATAGATTTAAGATTTCTTTATTTTTCCACTTCAAAATTGCGATCGAATGTCGCGTTCTTGACGACCTTGGAAATGTGCATATACAACTTTATGCTATTGTACAAAGTAATTATTTTGTTTACATAAACGAAAACATAAAAAAAGAAAGTGAAAGTTGTTAAAAAAAAACCCAAATGGCTTGAAAATATTATTAAAAAAAAAATCCAAACCAAGAACCATACTTTTATGTGTGCTTTAAAAGAATTTTCATTATTAAGTATTCTGTTTGGATTTGTTGTCTTTGTCTTCATTTAAAATTAATTTTCTAACACATAAAATATGTTTGGGTTCTACAAATTCTAGCTTTCCAAAAAAAAATTAAGAAATTTAAATTTAATGTTTCACAATCACGTCCCAGTGGGACGTGTATCATTCCGTTTTGTTTCTATTTAAATAATTCACAATTGAATCAAGCTCGACTTCATGCTGGCAGCTAGGCATATACTAAACAAAAGCCTTCCTAAACTAAAACCTTTTGAATTGTTTTAAAAGGCGTTAAATAAAAGAACATTAACAACAACAAAAAACCTAAACTTATGCCTTTGAAGTTTGTTTTTTTCCTTTTTGGTTGGTATTTAGCTGAAGTAAGCATATTTTACGTTTCATTGCAACTTCAAAAAAAAAAACTAGAAAATTGTTTGTTCTACTTTTAATGTTATTGACTTTAAGGCCATATTTTTTTTTGTTTGTTCTAAATAAAGTTATTTTTTCTTTTCTCTTGGAAATAAAAATTGTATTTATTTTCAATTTTTTTTTTCACAGACACATAAATTATGTTTTTGTTACGGTTGTTAAATCTAAGCAGTACTTTTTACTAGTATTTTGTGTAGCAAAAAAAAATGTGTATGAATAAAAACTTCATGTTCTTGGAAGGAAATGAAAATTTGCAAAATAAAATCAAATAAAAGCTGAAAATAGACAAATATTGATTTTTTTGTTCGTTTAAATTTTAACTCATTTTGGTAGCACACGTTTTCGTTGTGTAAATTTTATATAAATAAATATGAACATGCCATACGTGTATTAAATTGCTAGTACTACTTAAGGGATGTCAGGGAAATACAAATATATAATGGGTTTTTGTTTAGAATTCGCAAGCAGGTTTTTCAAATAATTCCCAAAATTGTTCTGATAACTGTAGCCGTTTATAATTTGGAGCAATGGACAAAAATATAATTTTCTAGATTTCCTGATTTCTCTAATATACTATTTTGGTTACAAAGAAAATTTCTTTAAAATTTGTATTGAATGCAATGATAATATGTTAGAATAGCTCAGATTAGAAGCGGGACCAATAGCACATTTTTCCTGATACGGTTTTATTTCAAAAACTACAAACAATTTTATTAAATTATTAAAATTTCAAATACTTTCAACCTTTTCCTATTATTGGGTTTGTGACTTAAAAATGCAAGACTTTTTCAAATCTTAACTTTTCATACTAAAAAATTTGTATAAATTTTCTTAATATTTTATTCAACACAAGTCATTGGTTCTGACTCAGTCACATTTATAAAAATTTTTTAGCATGAAAAAGTGCAATATTTTTGAAGGACGGAGTTTTAAAGTGGCATATTTTTGAACCTAATTGAGATATTGACTTGAAATTTTTTTTGTAAGACCAAAAATTAACTTATCTAAACAAAAAAATAAAGCTCGGAGAAAATGTGGATCAAATTGTTCCTTATAATTGTAATCCTATTAAAATTTTGATATAAATTTTAGTTTTAGAAACTCAATAAATATGTGATATGTAATAAAATCTTTATTTATTAACGAAACTCAATGAAATTTTCAACGTTTTTAAACTTCATCATTGTAATTAACAATTTGTAAAAAAAACTTGTCAAAAGGTCAAAGGGAATCCCGCAATTACTAAAAATTGTAGCGAAAATCCCAAAAATTGTATTTTTTACAATTTTGCCTGTAGGGTCCACATTTCCTTCGGGGCTGGGAAAATACTTTGGCGATAAATAGGGAACACATCAGGGTTTCCAAAGCTGCTTTCCGTTTTCTGATCCCAGATTTGGGATTTTAGAACATGTGGCCCAATGTAGAAATTTTGATAAAAAATAGGTCAAATTCCGAAGGACGTAGGGGCGACATATTCAAAAAATGGGACATTTTTTTATACCAAAATGTTTTCCGTAAAGATACCTTACAGAAAAACATAAAATTGTTGTATGTTCTTAAAAAAAGTTTTTTTTTAATAAAAAAAGAGTTACGTCACCTTTTCGCCCAAAAAACAGCAAAAATCTACTATTTTTTAATATTTAAATTGAAAATCGTTTATTTTTCAATCCATAATAGATATTAATTTGAAATCATTTATATATTATTGGTAATTTAGTTGTCAAACTAACAAAAAAAATTCGAGTCCATTCGGTCCAAAATTACGCCCTATATTTTATATTTCAATTTTTAAATGCCTATAACTCGAAAAATATAACAGATAAATAGCACACGCAAGCAATACCTAGGAGAGCGCTTTCCAAAAATATAAAAATCTTTGAAATCGGATAGGAAACAAAAAAATTGCACGTGTTTAAAAATTTTACATGTCGAAGGTACTCAATATTGAGCCCCCATAGCGCCGCTTTTAATAAATTAAACTCGAATGCTCCTTGGCTACAGTCACGTCAAATTTTATCCCGATCGGACTAGCCGTTTAGAAATGCCAGATTTATTTCCAAAAAATTTCGATTCTGCCCTATGTGAGCTATGACCTTTTCCCATCTTTCTGGCAGTATATTGATTCCGAGCCAAAAGAGCAGCTTAGTTTGGGGTCATTTTAATCCCAAGTGCCATTAAGAGTTAATTTCCATTTATGAGCTCCTATAATAAACACTAGACTTCATGTTATATAATTATTAAGTTTCATCGCTATCAGCCCAAAAATATATAACATTTCGCTATTTTTCCATTAGAAATTCCAAATATTGAAAAAATTTGACATTTGACCTTCACGACTTTATTTTGAATAGGTTCTACTTAAAATTCATAACAATAAGGAAATTGAGCTCATTCGCTAAAATATGGCTAAATTATTTGTTTTTCTCGAAAATTGCTAAATTTAAATCGCAGGTACGGAAAAAAATATAGCAGATATTTTCATAATTTTTCAATATTTTTATTCCTTATTATATTCTCAATAAATCCCAAATGAGAAAATCAAAAAATTCTGAAATTTTATCCTACGAAGACAAAATCTCATATACAAGTAAATATGAATATATTTTAAGTAAAAATGAGCTTTTATTTTAATATTTTTCAAAATATGTTAATTTTGTTCATACATTTCCTGTTTTAGTGGCCTGAGACACGTTAATGGCCTGGGAAATTTTTAATAAATTTAAAATTTTTTAACCTATTTCTGTTTTTTATGTCTCATTAGCACGACAATTATGTACACATTTATATTCTTTTAACCCTTTAACCCGCAAACTTTAAACAGCTAAAAAAAGTTGTCGAATAATTTTTTTTAGGGTAATTATGACCCAATAAACTCAGAACAGCCATCAGAAACTAATTTGCAAATTAATTTTAGGAACCAGATGCAAAAAGGTGAAGAGTGCCTCAAGGAATTGTTGCCGGTTTAGGTGTAAAAAACAATAACACTCTGCTACAAAATGACACTTTTTGTCGGAACTTGGAAAGCGACCTAATGAAGGTTATAGGCCTAGGTGAGGACATACTAAAATCGTTTTCAAAGATTTTGAAACACCCTCAAAATTTTGAGTTATTTCGAAAAAAACTGTTTTAGGGTAGGTCGTAGTACTTTAATACCTTTTATTCACACATTTTTAGACCGATTTCAACATTTTAAACAATTATAGATAGGTAAAGAATTAAGCTTTCATAAAATGTATGCAAGTAATCTATATTCCAAAAAATTGTGTAAGTTTTTATAAATAGTTTCGCTTTATTTTTATTAACGAGACATTATTTGTTAAAATCGGTTTATACTTGCAAAAGTTATTAAACTTTTTCGAAAAAAGTTCGACAAAATTTATCTTGTAAATTAAAAATTTTACAAAAGAAAATTTTTTATAAAATACGAAAAAAAGGATTTAATGAAAAGTTTAATAACTTTCACAATTTTTATCCGATTTGAATAATTAAACCCACTATTTGTTAAGAACTAAATTGCCTTTATTCATTGGTATAAATTTGTATAAGCTTCTATATCAAAATAAGCTATCAAAAGCGACTAAACTCAAAAAAGTTGATACATTTTGTTTTATCAGCCATTTTAAAACGTAATCAGTTTTCTTTAAAAACCCGTTAAAAAATTTAAAGTCGGACAAAAACTAACAGAGTTTATTGAAAAACTAATGAAAAAAAAACTAATATTTCGAATAGATCGGGCGACTAACAGTTGGTAAAACTTTGATTTAAAACAAATTACACAAAATATCACGAGGTAAAATTATGACATCACTTACAAAACAGCTGACAGGACAAAAACTAAAAGTCAGAATGCATTTCGACCTTCGACAGTTAAATTTAAAAAAAAAAATATAATTACTTTTTGAGATAATTGGTTTTTTGTAATACATGCCTTGAGGCACTCTTGCGAGTTAGAGGGTTAAGTGATTGTTGGAAGCGCGCCTTATATTGGAGCGATGTGTAGATAAACTAAACATTGTTGTGTCCGTATATGGTTATATTTTTTCGTGTTGCAATGCCCAGCAAAAAATATTTCGGATTTGGAAGCAATAAATATTGCTACATTAATTGCATCCTAAAATTATTGCCTTACAAAAATTATTTTGGAAGGCATACATTAAGCTATTCGCATAGGTGGTGAAGAACTTAGAAAAAATCAGCGCTTCTTGTTAGGCAATCACTGGGTCTGTAAGATTTTATTGCTTCTCAGCAGCTCTAAAATCTATGTGCACAATTGTTTGCACATATTTAATTCGATGAAATCAGGTATGCTTATTTTGGATTCCTTATGCAGAGCCTCTACGCGAGGAATCCCATATAAAAATCATGTAATCTTTTATGCGAAGTGGTAGCAGCATACAAGTGCTCTCTGCCTTACAAACCTGCTTCCGAGGAAGCACCATTTTTTGCTGGGTGTGTAATCAATCACATTATTAATGTTATAAATATATTGTATTATATTCATTAATCTAGTTTTTTTGTTTGTACTAAATTCTTGTACAAACAAATGCAAGTAGTTTCTTTTCAAAAGCATCACTATAAATAATCATTGTGTCTTAACACATTTTTGTAAAACAAGTATTTCAATTATGGCAGCAAAAAATATCAAGGCTTTTTTCCACACTTGACAGTCATCCAGTATCTTTGTGCTTCCCCTATTTTCTAATGTAATACAAATTATGTATGTATACAACAACATTTAGCTGGAAACATTCTTAGAACAAAGCGAAAATAATCTGAAACCTCAGCTGTTTATTATTATGTATTATGCAAATTTAATGAATATATATATTTTTTTGCACATTTGGTTTTTTTATTTCATTTGCGGGATAAGAATTTAGAATTTAGTAAAATAATAAGAACATTAAAAACAATCTATCAATAAGTTATAAGTTAAAATAAAACACAATTTAAAGTGCTATATAATTTCATCATATTATAAATTTATTACTAGATCGTAGTACTTAAACTACAAAAATAGGGAAACGATTTAGTTCATTTGTTGTTTTAAACGTCCCAGAACGCGACATTTGTAAGCTTCTGATGTAAAAAAAACCAATAGAGTCTTATCAATTTTGATTCTAGTTTCTATTTTTAATGACATTTTAGTAGCACCATGCGTATTGCAAAAGCTTGGTTTTGCCTTTTTATTATTTCCAATATATTGTTACGTTTTAACCTTTTCAAAACGTTGGTTTATTTCCTTTAAATAAACCGGATACTTTTAATTGCAAATAAAAGCCGTTTAGTGGTTTAAAAATTGTAACAACTCTTTATTTATTTAAAATGTACAACAACTGAATTAAATATTCACTCAATGTTCTTTTTTATACACGTTTATAAATTCGCAGAAATAGAGACACACTTTATAATGTACACGAATTCACTTGAAAAACACAACACTTAGTTGATGTTTATTCGAAAAGCGTCTCTGATAAACTCACTCACGACTGCAACCTCTGCCACTATTTATAACACTGCCATCTGCACTCTAGATTGCTCTTTAACTGTCTAGAGCTTTCTAATACATACGCCATCTGTGGTGTACTTTCTACAATGTTCTTTAACTGAATATTCGAATTCGAATATACGGTCGCAGCAAACAGCGTTGCCAACTTACGATCAATGGTCAACTGAAAGCTTTTATTCAATGTTAATAATGCCCACAGATATGTTACAGTTTGCTATTACAGCACTATTATTTGAAAGCATTAGGCTACTTTTAAATCTGCCGTTAAAATCGTTATATTTGAATTCAAGTACAATTTTGTAACAATATAATGCGGGATTTACAATAGATGACGTATCTTTTGAATGAGATTTTTATATGTCATTTATTCTCACTTAGTTATTGAGCATTATAGTGTAAACAACAAAGTGTTTTTTTTGCTTCGATAATGTCGAATTTTGTACCAACAAGGCGTCATATGCGGGAAGTTTTGCTTTACTTGTTTAATTTAATAATAAAAGTTCCGCCGAAGTACACCGATTGATCACCGAAACTTATGGTGGATGTATTTCATTGGTTTCAATGAGCGAGATATGGTTTGTTCGGTTCAGAAGTGGTGATTTTGACACTGAAGACAAGCCAAAAAATTTTGAAGGCAAAGACTGGGAGGCACTACTTCATGAAAATTCTTGTCAAACTCAATAAGAGCTTACAATATCATTGGAAGCTACTCCATCAGCAATTTCAAAATATTAGCAAGCAGCAGGATTCACCCAAAAACATTTAAATTGGTTCAGAGATGTCTTGAAAGACGATTTTGTATTCCTGAAATGCTGGTTGAACGCTATTAAAGAAAATCATTACTTGCGATGAAAAATTGTTCCATTACAATAGCACGAAGCGTAAGAGATCGTATATGAAGCCCGGCCAATCAACCGAACGACACCAAAGCCAAATATCCATGGTAATTCTCTGTATTTGTTGGAAGTAAAGGGGTCCCATATATTATGAGCTGCTTAAATCTGATCAGACCATCACAGGGAACCTGTACCGAATGCAACATCCAGATGCTGCGATACCTGTTGAAAACTATTTATAATTTCTTCCCTTCAAAGCAAAGTATCCGATATTGCCTTAATTCGTTCTTGGCCTCAAAAGATGATCAGTTCTTTTGGCTCGAAATCCATATGTTGCCAGAAAGATGGGAATAGGTCATAGCTATCAATGACCAATACTTTCAATACATTTATGTTGAACAAATGTTTAAAAAATCCCGCATTTGTAAATCATATACACAATATAATGAAAACCAGAACGCTACAAATCTAAAAAATTTAAAAATATAGGAATTAAAACATAGTTTTTTAAAGCGATCGTTTAAACTAAAGTAGTTGTCATGTTGATATATTTGCATTCGTAAAACCCATCAATTATAACGTAACTTAATTTCTCGTCACGTTTGTCATAAGTTGAAGTTTCAGTTATTTGAACAAAATCTTCGTATTTATTATTTATTTATTAGTTAATTGTTCTAGTCTTTAACTAAGCCAACTGGTAATGCGTTTTCTGCCTTCTACATTCAAGCAAACATTGGAGAAAGCAGTAATCTCCAATGTTCGCTTGCATGTACAAGTCTCCAACTTATCTTTTTCTATATCGTAATATATTTGTCTATGATCTAAATTAAGCTGCTTTATACAATGCTAAAACAATAAGAATATTTGTTTAAAAAAAAAAAACATAAAATTACGATAACGAACGCGACACACTTTGATAATCATGTAATTCCGTTTTTAATTTCTACATATTTCATTTGCAACCACACAAATTATATAAATTCTGGCTTGTTATAGATAGCGGAGTCGATATACATCAATATATCGGGAATTCTTCCGGATCGGTTGATAATTAAAATCGAGAAAATCGGGCCACAAATAGTTGAGACATAAGGAAAAATCCAGGACAACCTCGATTTGTTACCTATTTTTGATCTATATCTGGTTTACTAACTCATTAATATAGAAAATATGGATATCTAATGATAGATATTTCAAAGTCCATTGCAACGATGTATATAAGGCTAAGTTGGACCTACAATAGGATCGGGAAAATATTTTTTAACCCGATTTTTTTTTTTCATCAAAAATTCATAAATTCTCTTTAAAAAAAAAAAGATTTAAATAAAATTGCAAAAAAAAATAATCTCAAAAACAATTTAGTAAAATTTAAATTTGTTTACCTAAAAATATTTAAAATAATTTATTTTAAAGTATAATTTGGTGAAGGGTATTAAGATAAGAATATAGATCTCTTACTAGTTGATCTGGATTACTAAGTCATTACTATGGACAATATGGTTTTATAATTATAGATATTTCAAAGACCTGTGCAACAGTATATAAAAGGCAGTAGTAAGTTAGACCTACAATGGGTCAAAATCGGCAAAAATATTTTTAAACCGGAATTTTTATTTACCAAAAAAAAAAATTTTGTCAAAAAATTAAAAAGATTTTACAATTTTGTTTACTAACAAATTTTTAAAAAAAAAAATAATAATTTTTTAAATAAATTTTGAAAAAAAAAAAAATTAGTATAATTTTTTAAAGTAGGTAAAATATGGTGAAATTATAATAAGATTCGAAAAAAAAATTCAACTAAAAACTATAAAACTATAACCCAAATTTTACATTTTAAATTTTTTTTAGATGAAACTGCAAATTTCAACCTTTGTACTTATTATGACGTCGATACGAAATTGACAGATTTCGAGGAAAATTAGGTTTTATCCCTATTTATGGCTTATTTACAATTTTTGAATTTTAAATTTCTAAGGACACTGTTAACCCTTTAATATCTAAGGCTAAAACAGAAGCATTAATAAACAGTAAATGAACTAAAAATAAAAACAAACAAAAAAAGATTGCCCTTATACCCCTACTCTGCTACTCAATCATAGTAAGGAATCTAAAAAGTTTATTCATTCATTCATTCAATATGTATGAATCATAGCAGTTGTGTACTTTTTCAAATAGAAATAGAAATTGCTTATTAAATTCTCTCCCCCTTTATTGAATTTGGTTTCTGTTCATCGTTGCAATTTGTTGTCAAACATAATGTTAAGCCTTCTTTGGTTTATTTTGCTTCTTATAAGTACTGGAAAGTAATTGGATGTACAAAATGTAGGGAGATAAACAAATTCATTTTCAAAACTTGAATTCATATTGGTTCTTGGAATTGATGGAAATAATTTAACAAAGAAATGGTTACATTATAGGTACTAAATAAATTCTAATGAATGTATTTTATTTTTTTGTTTTGCTTTAAAAACATACATACTGAAAACGATAGCTTGTAATTAAGGAATATTTTCAAATATGTTGCAAATTGGATTTATATTTAGACTTTATATTTAGCTATGAAATTTTAAATTTAATAATTCATGAAAATATTTAATACCTACTATCTAAAAACCAAATAAATGCTCACTTGAGGAATCCTAAAATCTATTTGAAATTTAAAAAGACAGTAATGATTTTAATTAAAAAAAACAATAATTTCAAAAATTTGAGAATCGAAAATCTAAAAAGTTTCAAATAAAGTCCACCCTAATGGATGTGTGTATTTTATCGTTTTACTGATATTAAAATAAATACAAATGTCTTGTCTAAATATAGCAACGAAAGTATTAACTTTTTAAACAATGTGTGCACTGCACCCTCACATCCATTCACACCAAACAGTATATTAGAAGTGAGTGAACCATACGATAGAGAGTAAGCATGCGAAAAAAAATATTGAAAATATTACTGGGAAAGACGACCGCCATGAATAACAATGACAAAGAAAGCTTAAGGGAACGGAAATAGAAACATTGATACAAACACACCACTGATAGTTAAAGATAGAAAGATACATGTGCAAAATAAAAACAAAAAAAAAAAAATCAGGAAATCAGGTAAAATATTTTATAAAAAAAAATCATTGAAAATAAAAGTAATAAAAAAAGGCGAACGCTACTTTCTATATTTTTAACTACTTATAATACTAATCCTATACTTTTAACGTAGTACACAATGTACACAATGTACACAAATGTAAAATAGGCTAGCCCCCTAAATTTTGAGAAAAACAATTGATTTTCTCATTTACAATAGAAATATTTCATCTGGGATTACACTAATAAACATCACTTTTAATTTTTTTGGCAAAATTTTATTTTCTATCCTAGAGGCGCACTGTGGTTCCTAATCAAAATCTAGGTGGACAAAATTATTTGGCGCTCTTTTTATTTAGAATTGGTATCTCCGATTCCAAAAAAAATGTTTAAAATATCAATATAAACTTATATATATGTACATATAAAAAAAATTAATAAAACATTAAAAAAATACGTTTTCATATGTTTCTGAAACTAAATTTTTAAAAAGTTCTGCATTTACTATATTTAAAGTTACAGTAGCGTCTAGATATATAAAAATCAATAATAAATAAAGAAATATATCTAAAAATTCCATTCCGTAAAAATTAAAAAAAAAGTATTTCGGCGGGTGCTGGCGGCTACAATTTTTTTACAAAGACATTCCCCAGAAGTTTCTTTAAATGATGTATATAGTCATTGGACGGGCTTTGACGGTCTTTTTTTTTTGCAAGCTATATAACATTCCTAGAAAAAAAAATATCAGTATATTTGAGAACCAAGTCTATAACTGGAAAATGGAGAGGCCCATTAATATATGATATACACTTCATAAAAGCCTATATCAAGGTTTATCAATTGAGATATATCTAATTTAGTAAAGCAGTAAAATATTAAAAAAAATTAAAGAATATATGATTTAAAATTTGTTGAACTTCTGGCGCTTCTGTCGAGAAAACAAAATGTCCAATTGAAAAACCCATTTGTATTGGAGGAGAGCAGATTGTCAGCTTCTGAAAAAACTTATTTTTCCAAATTCTGAAGATACCGATTTTCATAATTTTGTCCATCTAGATTTTGATTTGGAACCACAGTGAGGCGGCTAATTTTTAAATATTCGAAATCTGGATATTCCAAATATTTCACTTTTTTAATGATGAGTAAAATAAGTAAAAATTGCATACATCTTCTGCCATAAGTATGGCAGAGTAGTAATTTCAACATTTATCATTTGCGATCCCATATAGCCATTTCCATCTGTATGTTAAAATCAACATACATAATTCATACATCAAAATATCCGATATAGATCCTGCTTGGTTGCTATATAAAATCGGGAAAATCGACCCACAAATGACTGAGATATAGAAAACCAGGACTATATATATATATTACAATATGGATATATAATGATAGACATTTCAAAGAAATTTGCAACTGCGTATATAGCCATAGTATGTCGGATACAATGGGTCAAAATCGGGAAAAACTATTTTTAAAAAATTAAAAAAAAAATTAAAAAAATTTTTTAGATCATTTTTGTAGAATAGACAGTGGGTAAAAATTTAAATTTCATTTTCAACAAAAACAATTTTTAAAAACTTAAAAAAAAATTTTAAATTTTTTTTCGCTTGAGTAGATCTTTTTTGTAGAATAGACTTATAGTTAAGCTGGTCTGAATTTTTTTATAGTAGGTCAAAGTTTTAATTTTTTTGACGAAGGGAGAATTATATTAAATGAAAAAACTGGTGTAAGTTAATGTCTGAGAGATTTCTTATTGTAAGAGTTATATTGCGGAATTTCATAGTGATAATTTTTGTGGAACATCTTAACCCCCTAACTCCTCTCTTTAGAGGTAAATTTGACGCTTTTTTGAGAAAATCAAAAAAATCCTCTCAAATAAGACATTTAAGGATTAAAATATTCCACTAAAAAGAAAAAAAATCGCCAAAAATCCAATTATGATCCGAATGAGCTGAAATTTAAAATAAAATATAAATTTAAAAAATAAATCTACGAAAAACGTCCATACCAAGTTATCTCTTTTAGTTCAAGATATATTTAGGTAAATGTACATTACTTAAAATTTTATATTTTCGTTCATGGAAAATCCCTATATTCTATTTTTTTAGTTTCTAAATTAATAAAATTATATCATTTCCCTAAAATCTTAGTCCTAAGGTTTGCAACAATACTAATTACTTATGCAAAAAGCTGATATTTATTCATCAGGAGCTACACAAACCTTGCTCCCTTTTTAATAATTTAAAGGTTTTTTTAAATATTCCATGTAAAATGTGTTTTGGAAAAAAAAGTAGAAAATGTAGCCATTTTTACAAGTTCCAACTTTTGATGCGTGTAATCTATTTTTGAAAAAAACTTCTTACCTCCGTAGGCCCGACATATCTAAAAAAAGCAAAGAAAGACCGAGCAGAATTAAAAAAAATAAATAAACCTAAATATCTCTTGAACTAAAAGAGATCTCCTTCGGGACTATTTACATTTTAAATTTCAGCTCATTCGGATCATACATGGATTTTTGGAGATTTTTTTAAGAAATGTGAGATACGCGTTCGCGTATAATTTTGATGACTGAACGTAAAGAGCTTTATTTACAACTTTTTTATATATAGTACCCCCAAAGAAATTTTCCGGCAAAAATTTTCGTGGAATATTTTAATCCTTAAATGTCCTTTTTTAAAGGACTTTTTTGATTTTCTCGAAAAAAAGTTCAAATTGACCCCTAAACAGAGGAGATAGATGGTAACGATATTCCACAAAAATAATACCCATAATACAATATAAAACAAGTAAGAAAGTATGGTCGGTCAAGCCCAACCATATAATACCCTACACTAAGTAAAAGAGCAAAAACATTATTGTTTTAAAATTTCAAAAATTTATATTTTTGGGTGAGCATACCAACATTATTAAGTGATTTATGCACGTTAAAGTGATTTTCGGAAGCTATGGGAGCTATGAATAATTATGGATCGATCGTAACAAAATTTGGTGACATGAATTTTGTATATATAAAACTTATTTGGAGCGCAATTTGTGGAGATAAATTTATAAATTAAACATTTATGAGCGATAAAGTCCAATTTCGGAAGGACATTTGTATGGAGGCTAGGTGAAATAATGGACTGATTTCAGCCAGTTTCAATAGGATTGGTATTTTCGAAATTTTATTGAAATATGTTCAAAATTGCGACCTGTACTCTGCGCACAAGGTTTACATGGACAGCCAGTCAGCCAACCAGAGGGACGGACGGACATCGTTTAATCGACTCAGAAAGTGATTCTAAGTCGATCGGTATACTTTAAGGTGGGTGTTACACTAATATTTTTGGGCGTTACAAACATCTGCACAAACGCATAGTACCCTCCCCACTATGGTGGTGTAGGGTATAAAAAGTACCCACTTATAACTACAGTTCGAGTCGGAAAAAAAACCAAACAATTGTAGAGGGAATGTAAGAAAAGATAAAGTCACTGTTTATTTTTGGTGTTTTATTGGAGTTTTGATATTTTTTCAAATAAAGCTTGAGTGTCTGTAATTCTCATTCACTTTATAGTTTGATTTGTATAATATCTTTAGTTTTTCTAAAGCCTTTTGGGAAAAGGTTTCCTGCTGATCTGGCCTAAGCAACCAGTGAAATTCGCATAGGAACTAGCTTATCCTCCAACAATAAATGTCAGTGAATTTATCAATAATTGGGAAATTTAGCACAATTCTTAATGTAATAGTAACTTTTTTAGTTAAAGCCGCTAAATGTTGATTTGAATTAAAATTATCAGACACTTGATTAAAATGATCGCAGATAACAAACGATGATTTATTTACAAGAACGCGACGTAACAATATAAAGAACATTAAAATTAAACGCTATACAAACACATTTGGCATTTGGTTTTTAGAACAATTTAAATCCTTGAAAGCTTCTTCAATATAAGGTCCAATTACCCCAAAAGTACAATGAATAAAATTTGAAGATTAAACAAAAATAGAAATTCTGTTGATGACAAGATTTGGTTTGTTAAATATCTACAAAATGTTTTTGATGTTATTACCTACCAGATTTAAGATCTCAAGTTTCCTTATTAAGTTAAATTAATGTCTCTTTAATCTTAGCAAAGAAATATGTTGTCAAATTCTATTTTAAAGAACACAAATTTAAATATTGTCTAATAGTTGTCATCATTAGAAAAAAACTTTTTAACTACGTTTAATCCCTTAAAAGTTTTACGAGTGTTGTCAAACAATTAGGCTTTGAACAATATTAAATTTATTTTTTTTTCCTATGACTCTTTCTCTTTCATGCCTCCCAAATACTTATCCTTACTACACTGGTCATCAATTTATCTTATCTCTGGTACTCAAAAAAAAAAAAAAATGGAAAATTTGTACAAATTAAAACATAATGGCTGATAGCAGGAAAAAAAACTAAGAACAACATAAAAAGCCAAAATGAAAAAAAACATGAAAATCCTAGAAAAGAAATAGAACACGCTCGTTTCGAAATTGTGCGTGTTTAAGAGGGTTTTGTCATCATCACCATTAGAGACAAGTATTTGAATGGATTGGAATAAGAAATGTAATAAAACGACAACCCCAATTGAAATTAATTATTGTAACAATAAATTGTTTTTAATTCCATGACTCTTACTTAAGTTTTGTATTACTGTCAAAAAAATTTCTTTTTCGCTTAAAAAATCAATTTAAAATAAGAAAAACTAACTTTGTACCTAATGAAATATAAAGTGTCTGTTCAACAAGTCAACCATTTAAATGACAATTTTGTTGCTTTTTTTCGTTTTTCTCTCAAACAAATGGATTCCGTTTTAATTCCCTAGATTATGTGATTGCGAAAGTGAGTAAAAGTTTATATCCGATTTCAAAAACAGTTTTACAAGGTGTTTTATTTTTTTCTACTTTCTGTTTTTAACTTTTTTTGTTGTTGTACTTACTGTATGATAAAGTGGCACACTTTGTAGTGCTTACAATTGAAACTTTTTATGAAAGTTATTTCCTTTACATTTTCTACTCCACTATTTGGAGGGGGGCATTTGCAATTTCTTCTATCTTTCTGTATGAAATTCAAATAAAACAATATTAAATGGATAGTAATAAATGCAATATGGGATGTAGAATATAAGAAAAATAATGTATTAAACAACTAAAGAAATGGTTAGTCAATACATCAGTCGTACTTTTAAATGTGTAGGCTATTGTTAAAACTTTTATACATGGGGTCAAACTTGCCCAAGCTAAAAATTATTAAAAATTTACAATATATGCAATTTCTTTATTAAAAACAATTTATGTATTTTATTAGACCATAACTGTAACAAAAACAAATAAGAGAGCTATATTCGGCTGTGTCGAATCTTATATACCCTTCACCAAATTATACTTTAAAATAAATTTTTTAAATATTTTTAGATAAACAAAATTTAATTTTTTTTTAAAATTGTTTTACAAAATTTTTATTTTTGATATTGTTTTTTAATTTTTTTTAAATAAAATTTTTTCCAAATTTTTTTAAAAAATAGTTTTTAAAATTTTTTTGTTTTTTTGAAAAAAAATGTTTTACAAAAAAAATTTTTTGATGAAAAAAAAATTCGGGTTAAAAAACAGTTTTCCCGATTTTGAGCCATTGTAGGTCCAACTTACTATAGCCTTATCTACATCGTTGCAATGGACTTTGAAATATCTATCATTAGATATCCATATTGTCTATATTAATGACTTAGTAATCCAGATATAGATCAAAAATAGGTCAAAAATCGAGGTTGTCCTGATATTTTGCTCATATCTCCGTTATTTATTAACCGATTTTGCTGATTTTATATAGCAAACTTCTCGAAAGCATGTCTGACAGAATTATTGAAGATTTGGATCCCGAGGATATCTGGGGTCTTCAGAAAATTGATTTCAACAGACAGACGGACATGGCTTAATCGACTCCGCTATCTATAAGGATCCAGAATATATATACTTTATAGGGTCGGAAATGTAAAATGTAGAAATTACAAACGGAATGACAAACTTATATATACCTTTCTCACGAAGGTGAAGGGTATAATAATATATTTTCTTATGACAAACTTGGCAAAAATACAATTGTTAAAGCAATTTCGCATATGGGCATTTCCACGGTCCCGAATATGACATTCGTATGCCTTTGAAGTGAAAAAAAAATACAGAAATCTTAAAAATTTTCTTTTACTTGTAGCATATTCATTAGTAGGGGGCGGATTTATATGCAAATGCATGTTTTTTCTCGAACGTCCAAATACAATGTAGACTAATTATCTATCCGAATCGCACATTTTGGTGTAAAATGGCATCGATTTGTTAGTACATATTTTTGCATATTTTATTGATAATGCATATTTTGTTATATTTTACTTCAAAATGCATATTTTAAAGTATATTATCCCACAATGGGCAACATATTGTCTGGACAAAAAGTTTTTTGTCGAATTTGTTATAGAAATATCTAACTAACTTCTTTCGACATCGACAAACTGGAATTAAGTTTCTCTATCAGCAATGGAAAATTATCATTTCAAAACATGTTGCTTCAAAAAAGTTTAGAATTTTTTTAAGTATTAAAAATTCATTAAATGTATCGAAAACATTCAAATTTGTTTTCACTGTAATTTCGTATAAAGTAACCAATTGGCTTCTCTATGCGTTACAAATAGCACATATATAAATTGCAGTCAGCCAAGTGATCAAACATTAGTGCCAATTACTGTCTATAAGGGATACATTTACTACTTGCTGAACTGCTGGGTTATTACGAGATAAAAATTAAGGTTGGATGCTACTTTACAGCACGATCAAAATATTGACGATTTTAAACGGCAAGTCCCAATATAGAAGCTCTAAAGATTATAGCCTTAAACAAATATTCATACCAATATTAAACAAGATAATTAATATAACCATGGTTTTTTCAGAAGAACAATTATAACTTTAACAATTTAATTACCAGTATAATTTAAAGAGTCCTAATTAATGGGAACACTGTTGTGTATTTTTTGGACATTGCGCGGTCCATAGTTGATTATTTTATGTTTCTGCTCAAAATTATAAGTGCATATTTTTTAAATTTTTAGGTCATATTTTGATTTTTTTGAAGCATATTTTAGGCGCATATTTTCCAATAATAAATGCATGAAAATCCGCCCCCTATTCATTAGCATATTTGTAGCACTATGTTATGTGTGAAAGATATTAGTCAATAAATATGATATTCCGAACGACACTAAAAATATAACTCGATTTTGACTACATCTAGAAAAAAACCCTAATTTTTTAATTATTATTATCTTAAATAAAAATGGAATAATGTAGCTATCTATTGAGAGTTGTTGAAATGCTTAGATAGGTTTTTGTTTTACAATCTTTAAAATAATGTGTAACGCGACATATTTGTAATACCACTTAGACAAGTAAATTCATCTCAAGATTTCAGAAACTACAAAAATCTTCTAATTTATTTTACATATTATTGTCATACTGTTGTCATGATGATGAGTGATGTCTGACACACTTACGATCGCGAACGAGACACACTTTGAATATCAATATAAAATATTTTGTGCTTCATCAGCTTTTGGTGCTACAGCCCGATGTGAGCTTTAACCTTCTTCGCTTGCTTCTTTCAATCGGATCTGTCTTTCGCAGCATACTTTCAGTCTGATATATTGGTTTTCCTTCGACCCCATCAAGACCTTGGGTTGCCTCTTGCTCTAGTTTTGTATGCAGTAGCATTCATAATTCTTTCTTGAGTTCTGTTCTGGGGAATTCTGGCTACGTGTCCTGTCCAGCTTAATATTTGGGCCATTATAAGTTTTACCACATCGAGCCCTTAGCGCCAAATTATCGTAAGCAACAAAACATAAATTTTACAAGTGAAAGTTTTTTTGATTATTTTGAAATTTATACATCGAATTAAAAATTTTATGATGCGATACAATATAATTTCGTTAAAGCTATTTGTCTATTTTTCAAAAATATTTATAACTTTTGACAAAATTAAAATTCATGGAATACTTTATTGAAAAATATGACAAAAAAATGTTTTATTGAATTTTTGCATAGATACAAATTTTTTGAATTGAAATTAAATTTTTATTTATGAATAGTTTTTAATGAAATTTCACAGTTATGTAGATTTTTCTATTTAAAATATAAAAATAAAAACGAATTTTAAAATTTATTATCAGCAATCCCGAAATTCCTAATAAAGTGTTGAAAAATTCCAAAAATGCAATAAAAAAAATTTTGAAATGTCGCTTACGATAATTTGGGGCTAAGGGATCGACATCTTTACCTTCGAATATATTGTCGACCTATCGGTTGCTTCTTCTAAGTAAAAATTGGCAGCAAAACTATTTTTTATAACTTTATTTTCAATGCTCTTGGTATCAGCTTCGACTTAAATAATTTTACGTGGGCATAGAAAGCCTTATGGACAGTTTCAGTGCGATTGTTTATAGAGAGGTGTACGTCGTTGTTGCTGTTTGAATTTAAATTTTCAAGTACTAGAACGCGACATAGAACATGAACAAAATGAAAATATGTAAGAAAGTATGGTCGGTCAAGTCCGACCATATAATACCGTACACTAAATAAATGAGCAAAACCATTTTTCTTTTAAAATATCAATAATGGGAGCTATGACCAATTATAGAGCGATCACCATAAAATTAGGTCGTGTGATTTATGTCTGTGTGAAAGTTATTTATGTTGAATTTTGTGTGTATATCATCATTTTTAAGAGATTTATGCACGTTAAGGTGATTTTCCGAAGCGGGTCTATATGGGAGCTATGACTAATTATGAACCGATCACAACAAAATTTTGTGGAATGAATTTCGTATATATAAAACATATTTGGAGCGAAATGTGTGAAGATATATATATAAATTAAACATTAATGACCGATAAAGTCCAATTTCGGGAGGATATTTGTATGGGGTCTAGGTGAAATAATGGACCGATTTCAGCCAGTTGCAATGGGCTTGGTCCTTGGGCTGAAAGAATTATATGTACCAAATTTGATCGATATATCTTCAAAATTGCGACCTGTACTTTGCGCACAAGGTTTACATGGACAGCCAATCAGCCAGCCAGATAGTGATTCTAACTCGATCGGTATACTTTAAGGTGAATGCTAGACCAATATTTTTGGGCGTTACAAACATCTGCACAAACGTATTATACCCTGCCCACTATGGTGATGTAGGGTATAAATACTATCTCGTGACTTGAGGAGAAATTGAAAAAAGTGAATTTCTTGTGTTCATTCTCAGGATTTAGTCCCAAGTGACTATTTCTTGTTTCCAAACCTGAAGAAATTTCTGCACAGAACGAGATATTACTTCAACGTTAAAATCATCTAAACGGATAGATAAGCGATGAATAGGACTAACCACGAACAAATTTATTATCATATAGCTTAATGTCTTGGTGGGAAATAAGTGGGTCAAAGGTCGAACATTTTACGAATTCTAAAAATCTGAACATAAATGGCTCTGGAGAATTGGTCCCTTATATGCCCTCTATATCAAAAAAGTATTCTCATTTGGGTAGATCCAATTGCCTGGTATACACTTCGGCATTAACGGGTTCCAAATTATGAATTTTATTTTCGAGTAAAAAGTTAGAGTTTTTTTTTGTAGAAAATCGTTGGAAAACCGATTTTATTATATTTATGTTCTCTTTATACCTTACACCACCATAGTGCGGAGGGTATAATGCGTTTGTGCAGATGTTTGTAACGCCCAAAAATCTTAGTCTAACACCCACCTTAAAGTATATCGATCGACTTAGAATCACTTCCGTTCGTCCGTCCGTCTGGCTGTCCATGTAAAGTTTGTGCGCAGAGTACAGGTCGCAATTTTGAACATATTTCGATAAAATTCATATTATTTTTTCGGCCCAAGGACCAATCCTATTGAAACTAGCCCCCATACAAATGTCCTTCCGAAATTGGACTTTATCGGTCATAAATGTTTAATTTATTTATGTATCTCCACAAATTCCTCTCCAAATAAGTTTTATATACACAAAATTCATGTCATTAAATTTTGTTACGATCGGTCCATAATTAGTCAGAGCTCCCATATAGACCCTCTTCCGAAAATCACTTTAACGTGCATAAATCGCTTAAAAATGTTGGCATACACACAAAATTTAACATAGTAAACTTTCATATAGACATAAATCGCACGACATAATTTCATGGTGATCGGTCCATAATTGGTCATAGCTCCCATATAAGGCCCACTTCCGAAAATCACTCAAAAATATAAATTACACAGAGGAACAAAATTGACATTTTGGTTTGGTGCCGCGGAAAATGTTTTTGATAAAACATGTATGGGACATTTCATAGTCAAAACTATCTTTAGTTTTTTTTGAGCAGCTCTTGTTTTTAAGATATCGCGGTTTTAATTTTTTTGGTTATTCTGTATTTTTTTCTCTTTTTGTTTGATTATTTCATAAATGGAGACTAAAATTAAAAATTAATTTTTGTACTGGTATTCTACATAAAATTATCTCTTCTTTGACATCAATTTTGTTTATCTAAATTTCAGGATTTATTGGTGATATCGCAAGGATGTTGAAAATTAACTTTTTTCAGTTTCATCCTTATAAGTTTGACCTATGGTAAAAGGGTTCAAATTTTTCTCACTATATACAATAAAAACATATCAATAAACTAATTTGAATAAAAATATTGAAAGTTCGCTGAAAATATACCAAACTATTTGGCAAATAACTCAAAGTTTTACAATATTTTTCATATGTTTTTCGTATTAAAAAATTATACAAATGTTCGTAATTTGAATGTTTTACACCTGCAAGATTATACATAAACTAAAGGTTTAATCAAAAATGTTTTTTTTTTTTTGCTAAATAAATTTCTCTTGTTATATTATTTCATTATGGATAGTAAGATGAGATGCTGTGTTAAAGATCCTAATGTATTTTCTTATATTTGTGGCGAATATATATTAAAAGATCAGCGAAAATCAATAACATACACTGTTCTCCAATTGTATTTTGCTTGCTTTGGTATTCAAATTCGCAACTTAGACAATTCTTGGATATATAATGTAGAAATAAATCTAAATGTTTGTAAAAATTAATTTTTTTAATAAAAATTTTAAGATATTTCCACCAAAAACGCTGTAAATCACGTAAATACAAAATTCGCAATATTTTAAAAACGTCAAATGAAGTATTTATATTGCTTTCGTTAGATTTAAATATGTACTAAGAAATAAGACTAATGACTACCTAAAAATTTATTTATAAAAAAAATTGTTTTTTAGGATGTAAAATTTCGGGATATTATCTAAATATTTCATTAAATTTTTAACTAATTTTTCATTTTAATTAAAAACTATTTTCGCTATAATACCTTGAATGTTCAGTGCTAAATTTTTATTTAAAATTTTCATAATGCACAATTTTATTAAGGATAAAGCTAAAAAAGTCAAAATTCAACTTTCCTGAAAGATCAGACAAATATGCCAAAACATCCATTAGAATTATTATAGTCAAAAGTAGCATATGTTTACGTAGACTAGCCTCATGCTAAAAAAATTTCACATTCTTAGCTGCATTACCCAAAATTTTTAAGAAAAACACCAAAAAATAAGGTATTCAATGAAAATATAAAAACCGCGATATTTACAAAACGCGAGCTGACTGGAAAAAAACAAGTATAACATAGTAATGAGGGTTCATCAGTTTGTACAAAACATAGTTCAAATCTCGGGCACCAAAATCTCTGTTCCGCAGTGTTATTGAAATTTTAAAAGAAAAATGTTTTTGCTATTTTACTTTGTGTATGGTATTATATGGTCGGGCTTGACCGACCATGCTTTCTTACTTGTTTTCTGTAGCGAACGAGTGCTTTTGTAATATCTTTCTTATACATTCCAAAGATTTTTTTAGTTTAAATTCTGCATATTATAATACCAACAGCACTTCAGTTCCTAATGAAATCAATTTTTTTTCTTTAAAACGAATTTAAATATGTGTACAAACATACTTACAAAACACAATAAATTGGTTTATTTCTTTTTTTCAGGTTGGTACATTAAATAAGAATTATGTATTTTAGAACCCATTAACTCTGAAGTGGGTAGAAAAATACCCTGACACCACTACAATGGCCCCAGAGGTCAGACATTAATGGTTTAAGATATGTTTTAAACCCAATGGTGTTTAAAAACAATGTTTCTTTTTTGTATTTTTAAGCAAATCTGCTTATTATTGTAAAATAGATTGCAAATAAATTCTGAAGAAAAAACTAAATATATTTCCTTTGAGAGAAATATGAAAACAATCAGTTTATATCATCACATTAATACAGAAATGTATTGTATAACAAAACAATGATTGGCAAAAAATATTTAAATTTTAAATCCAATAATTCGATTACGTATAATGTTTTTGTCTAATCCCCGGACAATTTATAAACTCTATTACTTTTTTAGAAAAAAAAGACAAATGTACATAAAGCATTTAAAATTTAATTCCTCTAATCTTTTAGCACAATGTATGTAGTTGTCTCTAAGTGTGTACTATGTTTAAACATAAAATATTGTCTGTCACATACAAATGTTTAGATGAAAAATTATATTTTATATTTAAATAATGCACCACAAATTGTATGTGTCTTATTTTAATGTTCACACTAATACTAAAAATGAAAGAAGAGTTTGCCGGAAAAAAACCAAAATAAAATAAAGAAATTTGTTTCGAGGCGTATGATTTATATCATTTAAATTTGCAATACTCATACATATTGTAGGATTATTTGAATGTATTTGATTTATTTATTTCAATTTATTTCTTTATTACAAATTAGCCTGCGGACACCCTAATTTGTGAACAACACATGATGTTGTAGAAAATCACTTTAACAGAACGAGTAGAAAAAAAACTTTTCATTTATTCTCACAAACATATAAAAATAATGATTTCTACAATGTATTCACAACTGCCATAAAACATACGCAGTCAATTTTTGTTTTTTCTATACATTTTATATCATTATTGTTTTTTATTTTTTTCAAAAGTTTCGTCAACTACGTACGACAAAGTGAATAAACTCAATGAGCTCATGAAAATAAGTACCAACCTCTTCTACAGACACATGTGCTAAGCAGGATAATCAAATATGTAATAAATCATATTAATTTAATGTGTTACTGCCTGT
The DNA here is from genome assembly GCF_958450345.1 of Calliphora vicina. Classification (NCBI taxonomy): domain Eukaryota; kingdom Metazoa; phylum Arthropoda; class Insecta; order Diptera; family Calliphoridae; genus Calliphora; species Calliphora vicina. The sequence goes on along the minus strand of NC_088784.1, from coordinate 94,264,900 downwards.
AGACTCGTACGTGTATGCAAATTTATATTAGAAGCATGTTGTACATTTTAGACTTTATATACATATCATTTTACCCAGGTGGTGGAAGAATCATAATTTTTTAATATTAAACCTTTCTCACTTCTAAGTGTCACTTTAACCAAAAAAAAAACAGATCTATGTGAATACTCAGACATTTTTCTGTTTAAAGAAAAACTATGTATGTGTGAACACATAGACATTTTTCTGTCTCAAGAAAAATTTTGTCTGTGGGAACACGAGACATTTTTTTGTATAGAAAAAACCTATGTATGTGTGAACATTTTTCTGTCTAGAGAAAAATTTTTACTGTGTGAACACAGAGAAAACCTATGACTGTGTGAACAGAGAGTCATTTTTCTGTCTAGCGAAAAAATGTGATTGTGTTAACATGGAGACATTTTTCTGTTAAGAGAAAAAATTTGTCTTTGGGAACACAGATACATTTCTCTGTCTAGAGATAAACTATGTCTGTGTGAATACAGAATATAGTAACATATTTCTGTCTATAAAAAAACTATGCCTTTTTCTGTCTTGAAAAAAATGTGTCTGTGTTAACATGGAGACATTTTTCTGTCCAGAGAAAAATTGTTTCTGTGAGAACACAGAGACAAATTTTTGTCCTGAGAAAAAATATGTATGTGTTAACACGGAGATATTTTTCTGTCTAGAGAAAAATTTTGACAGTGTGAATACAGACAGAGGTACACACTTAGTAATTTTTCAGTCTACAGAAAAATTGTGTCACATATTTCTGTCTTGAGAAATATTATGTCTGTGTTAACACGGAGACATTTTTCTGTCTAAAGAATAACTATGTCTGTGTGAATACAGAGACATATTTCTGTCTAGAGAAACATTTGGTCTGTGTTAGCACAGAGACATTTTTCTGTCTAGAAAAAAACTATGTATGTGTGAACATTTTTCTGTCTCGAGAAAAAATTTGACTGTGGGAACATAGAGAAATTTTTTTGTCTAGAGAAAAATTTTTACTGTGTGAACACAGAGAAAACCTATGACTGTGTGAACAGAGAAACATTTTTCTGTCTAGCGAAAAAATGTGATTGTTTTAACATGGAGACATTTTTCTGTTAAGAGAAAAAATTTGTCTTTGGGAACACAGAGACATTTCTCTGTCTAGAGATAAACTATGTCTATGTGAATACAGTAACATATTTCTGTCTAGAAAAAAACTATTTTTCTGTCTTGAAAAAATTGTGTCTGTGTTAACATGGAGACATTTTTCTGTCTAGAGAAAAATTGTGTCTGTGTGAACATAGAGACAAATTTTTGTCCTGAGAAAAATTATGTATGTGTTAACACGCAGACATTTCTCTGTCTAGAGAAAACTTTTGACAGTGAATACAGAGTAATTTATCTGTCTGGAGAAAAATTGAGTGTGTGTTAACAGGAGACATTTTTCTGTCTAGAGATAAATTTTGATAGTGTGAATACAGACAGAGGTACAGAGAAAAACTATGTCTGTGTGAACATATAAACATTTTTCGGTTTGTACTATAGAATTTGTCTGTTTGGAGAAAAATTGTATGTTAACACAGATAAATGTTTCTGTCTTGAGAAAATTGTGTCTATGCGAACACGGAGACATTTTTCTGTTTGGAGAAAAATTGTTAAGATAGAGAAATTGTTCTGGCTATAGAAAAACTAACACAACATCATTTTTCTGTCTAGAGAAAAACGGTGTCTGTCTTGAGAAAAATGATGTCTGTGTTAACACGGAAACATTTTTCTGTCTAAACTAAATCCGTGCTAACACGGAGACATTTTTTTGTCTAGCGAAAAATTGTGTTAACACAGAGACATTTTTCTGTCTAGAGAATATTTTTGTTTGTGTTAGCACGGTGACATTTTTCTGTCTAGAGAAAAATTTTTCTGTTTAGAGAAAAGCTATATCTGTGTGAACACAGATACATGTTAACAAAGAGGCATTTTCTGTTTAGAGTAAAACTAAATCCGTTCTAACAGGTGTCTGTGTGAACAAAGGCACATTTAGAAAAAAATTGTGTCTGTGTTAATACAGAGACATTTTTTTGTCTGGAGAAAAATTGTGTTTGTGCTAACACGAAGACATTTTTCAGTCTAGAGAAAAATTTTTAAGACAGAAACATTTTTCTGCCTAGACAAAAACTATATCTGTGTGAACACAGAGATATTTTTCTGTCTAGGGGATAATTGTGTCTGTGTTAACACATAGGCAATTTTCTGTCTAGAAAAAACTATGTCATTTTGCTATCTAGAAAATATAGACTTCTCTTTATTCCAGGTAAATTTAATTTTTTATGCAAACATTTATTTGTATTTTCAGGCAGCATATAAAAAATTCTGCATAATTTCTTAATAAACACTTTAGTTTAGTGCACGTGTACTATAACTCTATGAGATTGAGACTGCATTATAATCTGTTATTGAATACAAGAATGAAGTAGAAATAATATGAAGAAATTCCAGAGTGTTTGCAAATTCACATGGATGATTTTGTTCAAGTGTAAAGAAACGTCCAACATCCCATTAGGAGGGTTGAGTGAAAAATATAACAAACAAGAAATTATACATAAAAATAAAAAATTTAAATATTTTTAAGTGAACAACATTTTTTTCAGTTTTTTTAATTTTTTGGCAAAAACAAAATTTTCAAATTGTTTTTTTTTAAATTTTAAAATGTTAAATTTTTTTAAATTTTAAAATTTTTTTTGTTGAAAAAAAAATTCGGGTTAAAAAATATTTTTTCCGATTTTGACCCATTGTAGGTCCAACTTACTATGGTCTTACATACGTCACTGCAAAGTTGTTTGAAATATCTATCATTAGATAGCCATATTGTCTATAGTAATGACTTAGTAATCCAGATATAGGTCAAAAATCGAGGTTTTCTGGTTTTTTCCTCATATCTCAGCCATTCGTGGACCGATTTTGCTGATTTTAAATAGCAAACTTCTCGAAAGCATGTCTGACAGAATTATTGAAGATTTGGATCCCGAAGATATCAGGGGTCTTCAGAAAATTGATTTCAACAGACAGACGGACAGACAGACGGACATGGTTTAATAGACTCCGCTATCTATAAGGATCCAGAATATATATACTTTATAGGGTCGGAAATGAAAAATGTAGAAATTACAAACGGAATGACAAACTTATATATACCATTCTCACGAAGGTGAAGGGTATAAAAATGCACTTTTAAGAGATGTTTATGTCTGGAACCAAAATGTTTCAATCAAAAAAAATTATTTTTAAAAATTTTCAAACTTAATTACTTTAAAATATCTGCTGATGTTGCCAATTCAGGATGATACGTGTTTTTATCTTTCCAGAAAATCGACATTATCAAGAAAGTGGTTGATAGTTGCTTGGTTTTTAATTTTGCACATTTTGAAACAAATAAAAGTTTAAAATTTAAAAATAATCAAATACAAAATAAAATTAAAGAAATTCTACACCACTAAATCGAATTCAAATGCAGCAAATTATTCGTTAAATCGAATTTCGTAACTCCTTTTATTGTTGTCTTTAGGAGTTTTTTTAAACTTATTTTTGAACATTCATCATATTCTATTCTATTCATGATTTTTGTTAAATGATACCTAATGAAACATAGTAGGAGAAAATCTTCAGCTGCAAACGTCCTTTAAACTTTTTAGAATAACTTGTGCTGTGCATTTAAATTTCAAGGAAAGCACTTCAAATACAACCGAAAATGAAAAAGAAAAAAAAAGTGTACTGTATAAACAAATACATCATACATTGTATGTTTCTTTCTAGTCTGTTGCTATTTCTCTTTCGCTTCCTTTTACTATTTGTTTTGAGGCAGCATGTTAAACATAAATTTTGTTTTACCAACAACAGCAACTAGGACATTCGAACATCCGAAAACAACATTCTTTTTGTTGTCGGTTTGAAGCACTAAAGTATGTAAGTACATCGTACATTCTTACTTTTTTTCTCTGTTTTGTGTGTTTCAAAAGTATTTCCAGGTACTTTTTTACTTCTTGTTCACTTAGTGAATGTTTGAATTGTACGTAAAGAGGTTGCAAGAAGTAGTTCGAACCATAATACGAAAGAATTCCAAAACATATTTACATGGTTTTATTTTCAAAAATATTTAAGTGCACTGAAATAAGTCTGACTTCTTTGAAAAGTTAATTGTATGATTTTATTGGCATTATTTGTTAAAGGAATTGTTAAAAAATGTATTATAGAAATTTAAAGTAATTTGTCAATTTTTAAGTTTTATTTTGATTAAAGCTGTATTTAATAAATTTAAAAATATATCGTTATATTAATATAGAAAGGCCCCAACTCGTGTTTTTTTAAGTCGAGATTTTTGTTGACTAAATATGATATATGAGCGGACCAATTATCGAAATAAACGAAAATCTGGGCTTACCAAAAAAACACAAGTTAGGGCCTTTCTATACTAAGGTAACGATATGTTATAAATGATCCCTAAGCTAAACTGACGAGATTCGCTCGTATTTAATTTCACGAATCTAGGTCTTTTATTATAAATTATTTAAAAAGTTGATAATCATTCACTCATTAATATAGAAAATTTAAAAAATACCACTAGCAGAACAATCAATTAAGAGAGCTATATTCGGCTGTGGCGAATCTTATACCTTATATGTTATACCTTCACCAAATTAGATTTTAAAATAATTTATTTTTTTTTTAAATTCTAGTTGAATTTTTTTTTTAGATATTTTTTAATTTTAGAAAAAAAAATTTTTGGAAAAAGAATTTTTGACAAAAAATTTTTTTGATGAAAAAAAATTCGGGTTAAAAAATATTTTTCCAAAAATATTTTGACCCATTGAAGGTCCAACTTACTATGTACATCGTTGCAATGTACTTTGAAATATCTAGCATTAGATATCCATATTGTCTATATTAATGACTTAGTAATCGAGATATACATAGATCAAAAATAGGCAAAAAATCTAGGTTGTTCCGATTTTTTCCTTATATCTCAGCCATTTGTGAGCTGATTTTGTTGATTTTCAGTAGCAACCAAGCCGGAAGAATTCCCGATATATTGATATACGAACCATGTATGTAAGTTATTTGGGGGCTACGGAAAATTGATTTTAACATACAGACGGACATGGCTATATCAACTTCGCTATCTATAACGATCCAGAATATATATGCTTTGTGGGGTCGCAAATGAAAAATGTAGAAATTTCAAACGCAATGATAAACTTATATATACCCTTGCCACCCATAGTGAATGGTATCAAAAGTACCATTAGTTCTTCCTTTTTGGTATGTGTAATTTCGGCAACCTTCTAAACTAATATAAATACAATGAATATTTAAAATGCATCTTCATCCATTTCAAAAATTAGCAGACGGGTGTTTGGTACTTATATAAAATTACTTTTATCATAATGTTTTCCAGAGTTAATTGCGGCCTTCCTGGAATGTTTAAATGGACTCTAGAGGACTGAGAAAAAAACCTTGCGAGCTTCGAAAATCGTTGTCATTCGAATATAAATTATTCGAGAAATCTAGAATAAAATATATTTTTTATTCGAATGAATAACAACATTCAATTTAGAATTAAAATGATGACAAAATAACACTTCTTGTCAGAACTTGAAAGGCGACCTAATGGAGGTTGTAGGCTTAGGTGAGGACATACTAAAACCGTTTTCAAAGATTTTGAAACACCCTGAAAATTTGGAGTTATTTTGAAAAAACTGTTTTAGGGCAGGTCGTAGTACTTTAGTACCTCTACCTCACACACTTTTAGACCGATTTAAAAATTTTAAACAATTATGGATAGGTAAAGAATTAAGCTTTCATAAAATGTATGCATAGAATCTATATTCCAAGAAATGGTGTTATTTTTATAAATACTTTCGCTTCTTTTTTATTTTTTTCGTAATTTTTTAAATTCAACAATAGTTATTTCGTTATTTTTCCTATGAAACCCTATTCTTTTTTGCACAGTATTTTAAAGACAATTTTATGTAGACAAAAACGAGACATTACCTGTTAAAATCGGTTTATATTTGCAAAAGTTATTAAACTTTTTCGAAAAAAGTTCGGAAAAATTTACCTTGTAAATTACAATTTTTACAAATATTATTTTTTTGTATAGTTTTTTTGTTTTTTTTTTATTCGTATGGGCTGGGGGAGAAAATACTAAAAAAAAAGGTGATACTAAAACGTTGAATAACTTTTACAATTTTCATTCGATTTGAATAATTAAACCCACGTTTTGTTAAGAACTAAATTTCCTTTATTCATTGGTATAAATTTGTATAAGCTTCTATATCAAAATAAGCAATGAAAAGCGACTAAACTCAAAAAAGTTGATAACTTTAGTTTTTCTTTTAGATACTCTTAACAACAACAATCAAAAAAATGCACATCATTTTAAAGCGTAATCAGTTTTCTTTCCAAACCCGTTAAAAAATTTATAGTCGGACAAAAACTGTCTGAGTTATAGATCGATAAATTGACGAAAACGGGTTTTTTCAGAATAACTTCTGAATTTGAGGGTGTTTCTGAAATTTTTTCACACAATTTGTAATGTACTCTGCAAGCCCTATAACCCACGCTAGGTCGTTTTCCAAGGTTTTTTCCATCGTAGCACCGTGTAATTGTCGGTTAATTGAATACTATTGAGAGTAAATTGCGGAATTTTGTAAAATTGAAACATAAATTTATTCAATGGATTAGTCATAGTTAGCTTTGACGTTTTCCCATCTTTCTGGCAACATATGGATACCGATCCAAAAGAACTCCCCAAAAACGAATCAAGTGAATATCGGATAATCTATTCCAAAGTGAAGCGTATTCCTCTGCACAAATCGAAACAAATAGTAGTAGTAAGAACAGGATATGGTATGGAATATAACGCGGGTGAGGCAAAATCTCCCAACCAATTCTTTCAAAATAGTTTTTAACAGGTATTGTAACATGTGGCCGACCGTTGTTATGATGAAATATTACGGTTTCATGTCTGACATCATAATAGTACCCCTTTGCTCAAACCAAATGCAGAGCATTACTTTGGTGTAGATTTGGCTGGTTGGGCGGCCTTCACGTACGATCTTACGCTTCGAGTTATCGTAATGGATAAATTTTTCATTGAAAGTAATGATTCAGTGCAAGAATGATTCAAAATGACATATATGTAAGTTGTAAAGTCTTAAACCAAATATTTTTCCAAATAACCTGCTTTTTTATCCTTTTAAAAAATAAGATTTGTCGAGATCATCAAAATAGGTATTTTTTTTGATTTCATCGTTAGAATCAAATCTCTTTCCACCGCAAAATTTCTTCTGGTTTGAAAACAAGAAATAGTCATTGGGGCTAAATCCGGAGAACAAGGTGAATAAGATCGCTGGATTTTTGCTTCGGAAACTGCAACATGTGTATACCCTTTTGTGCACCCGATTGTGAGCAACCGCGTCAGATATCTTGCGGAAAGCTTTCTTATACCCAAGTCATCATTCAAAATTGAAACAGGAGAGCCATGAGAGATGCGTATGGCTTCCACAATCTCTCGCACTTTCAATCTCTGATCGGCCAACACCATATCGTGAATTTTTCAATTGTTTTGGGTATAGAGACCTCAACTATGAGTCCAGAGCGTTGGGCATCTTCCATGCTTGTACAGCTTGTACGAAATTCAGTAAACCACTTTTTTACCATTGAAATTGATGCTGCAGAGTTCCCATAGTATTTATCAAGCTTCGCCTTTATTTGAGTGATTGATGTTTTCCCATTTATCGTCAAGTCACGAGGTTGTCTGCTATTAATTGCTGTCAAATACAAACTAAATAACGCAACTGGTTCAAATTTTTTAAGAATTCAACTGACAAATACCTTTTGGCAGGAGCATTGTTGCCCTCTCAGTTAAAAGCGATATTTTATTAAATTATTAGAATAATTCGTTGGAATAGTCGAGGAATTTTTAAAAAATTAATAGATCACTCGAATAAAAAATATAAAGTTTTATTCGATTAAGATAAAACTCGAATAATTGACAAACCTAGGCACAAGTGAGAGAAAATACAACCGACAAAACAAACAAAAAACAATAAAATAAGACATTAAGAAGACCAGCATCAACAAAATGCCAAATAAAGAAAAAAAGCTGTAATTTAAAGACATTGAAAATAATGTTTAATAAACGCTCACATTTGTTATAATTGTACTACTAATTGCTAAATTAAATTATAAATAAATCACACATCATGGTGTCTTTTCAGTTTTCTTAAAATTCAAAAATAAACCCCAATTAAAGTTTAAAAAAGTTTGGCCTTTTGTTTGCGTTTTTTTTGTTCTTCTTAATTTTACCTAAAGGCACATTCCTTCTTGGAATCTTCAAAGGACTTTAAATGTCCTTTTTTTAGCATAAAAACAAAAACCAACTTTATTTCACTGGAACCATTATAAACAATGTTTTTAAAATATCGTCATCATCACTTTTAAAGAGAAAAAGAGTGTGATAGGTGTTCTATTGCGTTTGTAACACTTATATACATTCATTGTAAAATTCTGAGTAGATTTGGTGCATTTGTGTGTGGAAATCATACTCAAGAACAAAATACGAAAGCGAGATAAAAGATTTTTGGTCAGAAGGTTTTTCAGGGTCCTAGGAAATTTTCTATTGAAAATCAGCATCATCGGCAACCTAGTAAATAGTTTACAGTATGAAGAAATATACACTTATGAAGAAATATACACAGTATGAAGAAATATACACTTATTAAGGTTTTAACAAAAAAAATTGATTTATAAATTCCGATAATATTTGAAGGGAATTTCAGTTTCTTTATAAATTCCGATTATATATGAAGGGTATTTCAGCTTCTAAATAACCAATTATGACGCTCTAACTTATTTTATTTTTTTATAATAAACTACGAAAACCCGGACAATATATTACGACGAAAACAAAAGCAAATATTATTTAAGGACACAGTTGACATTAATAGTACTCATACTTAAGTTTTAAACAATATTATAGCAAATAAAATGAAATCAGAGGAAAAAAGTTGTTTAACATTTCTTACGAATTAAAGCAGCCACAAAAAAAGGTTACTTTTTTATTTAAGCACTTACAAAAGTATAGAAAAAAGAAAAAAAACAGGGGATATTTTTTTTTATATTAAAAATATTAAAAATTTACAATGCTGCAGGCAATTGTCTTTATTTATTGTTTGGCAAATGTAATGATTATGAGTTTTTTTTTGTTCATTGTTTTCTTTTATTTTTTGTTTTCGCTTGAATTTGAGGGCTAAAAAGAAGGAGGTATTTTGCTATTTTGAATACAATGTTTTCAATTTGAATATTGCGATTGTTAGGATTTGGTGGCAAGGGAAAGTCGTTAAGACATAAGTTATGCATATTTATAGAAATATATAAATTGTTGTTTAACTCAAATATTTGTAAAAAAGATTCTTTAAAAATTATTACTTTTTGATATAAAAAGCTATTCCATTTGTTTTGTAATATTGTTGAAAATACTGTTACGTTTTTACCTTTTAAAAATGGTGGTTATTTCTTTTAATTGCAATTAAACGAGAGCATTACAATGTACACAAAAGTTTAACCCTCCGTTACTCGCAAATGATCTAGATGATATAGGCAAAATTTGTTTTATTGTAAAGTTTTTTAAACACCCTAAGTTTTAAGCTATTTTTTGATAAAAATATTATATATATACTGCAATTTTATTTTTATTATTCTTTAAAATACTTTGAATTTAATATTGTTTTTATGTTTTCGAAATAAAAAGTGAAGAGATTATTTTCAAACGCGCCTTTCTTTTATTGATATCAATTTGATACATTGCTACTAGTCTCGATTGAAAATGATTGCGACTAACGGAGGGTTAAATAGTCAATCTATTTTTATACACACATTAAAATCATACTGCTAATACAGTTAATGTTAACTATACATAGACTCCTCAGCAGTTCTCTGTTACTATTTATATATACAGTACCATCTTCTAGTAGTTTCATGAATTATCTGCATTATGAATTAAAATGCATTAACAGTTAATATTATCATAAATACTTATAACCAATGCACAGTGTGGTAGATCGCAAATCTAACTGGACAAAATTAATAAATCACGTTGGGTTCACTTCTCACTTATGAATAATATAAAAATGAGTTCAAATATATAAACGATTATAAAAAACCATATTTTTTTTCGCAATGTATTTTGGGACTTTTTACCCATTCTTCAAAAATTTTCTTTTGTGAAAAAGTAGTAGTCATACTGGAAAAGTGATAAAATGTATGGCGGTCGCAAAAATGCGCAAGATGTTTTTGATTTACCTTGAAGTGAACACTTGAAAGATTAACCCAAATATAGTTTTACACCGCAACTATCCGGAATAAACAGCTTTAACTTTACTTGAAAAAAAGTAGAGTTAAATTTCTGATCTTCTCACAAAAAATAGTTTTTTTAAATAGTTACAATGGAAATAATTAAATGAATTTGAGCTTAATAATAATATAAAAAAATTATGACAATAAAATCACCGTAGCCTTTTTAATCATGAACCAAAGTCACACAAAAAATACACTTCTCTTTGAAATCTTAATGTACCTGTTGACAACAACTGACTTTAAAGCTTAGTTTTTCCTAATCGGAGCTAAAAACCCAAAAAACAAAACATGAATTACAGTTCCCTATTGTATTGAGAAGCTCATTAAATGATCAGAAGGAATGTTGCCAGACATTTATTTTTTAATTTTGTCCAGCTAGATTTGTGATTTACCACAGTGTGCAATGTGGTATAGAAAAAAAAGAGGAAAATAAATCTGTAATTTCTGAACTAGGGTTCTATAAGTCGATTGTTCGATTGTTCGAACAATCGACTATTTCCTGAAAAGTCGAAATCGACTTTTTGGTCGGAAAAAAATCGAACAATCGATTATGTTATCTCAAAAGTCGAATAGTCGAAAATTGTCGATAAAAGTCGAAAATAATCGATAAAAGTCGAATAGTAGATAAAAGTCGACTTTTTAGTTTGTTAAAAAAAAATATTGCACTTTCATTTTTTGTAGTGTAGATAGAACCAACCAGGTACAATTATTAAGGAGAGTTTTCAATATTTACCCCTACAACGTCAAATAACGCATTTACTCTCATCACTTTTTATTTTGTTTTCGCAATGTTTTGCACGTTATATTAAAACTAACACATATTTATTTAGAAAAAAATTAATTTGAATTGAAAAAAAGTAAATACACAAAAATGTGTTTAATTAATTTATTTTTGTATTATACATTTCGTTTTGTTTTTTTCTAATTTTCTTTTGTTTGACGTTATAGGGAATGTATAATTGAGAACGTACTTTTTAATAATTGCACCTTGCTTGTTCTGCCATGATGTAAATAATAAATAAATAAATGTTTATAAAATAAAGCTTTTTTCCACACAAAATTCTTACAACATAATTCTAACTATTATCGCCTTGATAAATTTCATTTTTATTGCTAAACATTAGAAAGGGCGCATCAAGAAATATAGGAACCATGTATTTTTTACAAGAAATGGTAAAAAGTCGAAAATAGGTGGAAAGTCGAAAATAGTCGAAAAAAGTCGATTAACTAAAAAGTCGAAAGTTCGAAAAGTCGACTTTTCATAAACTACCAAAAGTCGAAAGTTCGAAAAGTCGACTTTTTAAAAAACGGAAAAAGTCGAAAGGTCGAAAAGTCGTTTTTGTTTCAGCTATAGAACCCTATTCTGAACCCTAAGTCCAATTTGAATGAAATTTGACATGCGCAAATAAGAAGTGTTGTCGTGTTTAAAATTTGAATTCTCTGCGATTTGTTATATATCAATGGTTTTGTATATTTTTCAAAATTATATATGACTTTTGACAATTAATATTTTCATGGAATAACTTTTTGGAAAATATGACAAAAAAAAACTTTTTATTGAGTTTTTGCAAAGATATAGATAAGTTTTTCAAATTGAAATTAAATTTTTATTTATTTTACTCTTATATACATTTTTCAATTAAAACTTGGAAAAAAATAAATTTTTAATTTATAATCAGGAATCCCGTAATTCCAAAAAAAGTTTTGAAAAATCCCCAAAATGGGATTTTTAGTTTTTTGGTATAATATCCACACCAGGAGCGGGGTTATCGGAACCCTTTACAAAATAATTAACAACATATTTGGCCATCTAAAATAGGTTACTTTATTTTGAGAATATTACTATTATTTTGAGAAATGTTGCTCTAAACTTGAATTTTATATAAAAAATAGGCGTTATTTGAATGGACCTGGTCCCCTCCGTATCAAAAATTTTTAAATTTATTTTCTTTTAAAATATTTAGTGTAAAGTTAGCTTTTCAAAAAATAAATATTCCTACTACATCTTTTGTGACATTTTTTAGATAACTTAAAAATAAAAAAAATACTTTTTTCCCAAAAACTAGCGAAAATCGCCTTTCTCCTTTTAATGGAAAATGTTTGTTTTTGAAAAAAAAAAGTGTTATGAAGGTATTTTCCGTAATTCCTATGAATTTTTCAATCAATATTCGTGAGGGATGTTATATCCGGAATAATGTCGCTCCCAAGATATTTGGATCCAATTTCAACGAAAGCCTGACAATGATAAAGAAAGTGCTCAAGAGTTTCACTGTCCTCTCCACATGCTCTACATTCGTCTGAATCCGCACGTCCATTTTTATATAGTTGTGCCCGTAATCCTGTGTGTCCACTTAGAATACGTACCAAAATACTATACTTTTCAATTTTATCATTATATTTGCATGCGTTTTACTATGGATACCCAGGTATGTATGCTGTTGACGTAAGGGTACAACTTTGTAAATGGGCTTTGTCATCCAAATGGGTGATTCTATCCTAACCAAACTTGGGACAATTGCGGTAAACAGTTTTGGCTAGGATATCAAGAAATTTCAAGTCGATCCAAATATCCAGTTCATAGATACAGCATTTTGAAAGGTTAATTTACTCTCTGAGGCAAAGTTTGTAGCCCTTGTCATAAAGAATAAAAATATAAAATCCAAAAAACCTCATCTTCAAGATCAAAATCGCAAAAAACTTTCAAAAATTCGAAACAAATTTTAAAAAAATGTTAAAGCTGCCTAAAAGTATGCTTTATTTTATAATAATTTAATAGTTTATGGCCCAAAACATTTATATTGACCTAAGTGATAAGAATCATTGCTAGGAAGTTTATATGTTCCAGAAAGTTGTTTATTGAGATCTTACACAGAGAAAACAGATTCGTGATAACAACCGAATTTGTTGCCAATCGAATGATTCGGTTGCACACATAGAATTTTTCGGTTCCATCAACAGAAAGTCACTTGATAGAGACGAATTTCAGTTGAAGCAACCAAAATTTTGTTACCGCTTCTAAAATATTGTAGCTACAACTGTAAAATTCGCTTACTAAGGTAGAATCATTCGATTGGCAACAAATTCGGTTGCTATCACGAATCTGTTTTCTCTGTATAGGTACATTTTTGTACTTGATTGTTTTCATGAATTTTGAACGGTTTGCTACCTATGGACCTGAACAGGGGAAAAAGGTAAAAAAAATCGAATTTAATCGAATTGTAGATGAAGTTTTTTGATTTCATATGTTCAAAGTTTTTGTTCTTTATGACAAGGGCTACCACTTTGCCTCAGAGAGTTAATCAGAATTCCAAACGGTTTGCAAGATATGAGCCTGAGAAAATTATCACTTTTTTGCAAAAATGACACCGAGGGAGGCTCTAATCTTTGGGTGCCCATAAAAAGTGCATGAGTTTGGGCAAAACTTGGTCTTTTATCACGTAGTTGTGTCCGTATATGGTTTAAGGTGGACCCCCAATGTATGAAAAAATTTAAAACTCATCTGTTTCAAAAACGAAACCTGTCTTAGGTACAACCGCTCATTATTAAAGGGGCATTTTATGATTACATTGCTAAATAAAATAAAACTCAATGAACAAGCCAATTGGTCTATTCACTTTTTTGCGTTCTTTGACAATAGAAATGGGTGTTTAATTAATGTTAGTAAAATGTGAAGAGTAATTCACGAAATTAAGTTTAGAACATATTTATACTTTGTGTAATTCCATTAATTTTTAATTTGGAAAATTTTCGTAAAAATTCATTTTTTTTGTATGGAAAAATATTGGGGGTACGAAAATAATGGGGGTTGCTCATACATTTTACCTACCTACGGGTGACTCCTGAGTAGTTATGCACCTTTTTCTATCCATTTACCCATAATTTCGTTCTCACGAACTTTGACCTTCGTGCGGCACGCCAATTTTTAACCGATCGAGCTCAAATTTTTTTCAGATTTTTTTTTTATCCTAACCTCACACAAAACTGCCCTTCGTTTTTGGAAAATCGAAAATAAAAAAATAAGGTCCACCTTAATATGGTTATATTTTTTGCACTAAGTTGTTGATCCAAAGTATACATGTGTAAATAAATTTGCGGTTTGTGCAATTTTTTTAAAAAATCTGCCTCAACTTGAGTTATATTCGATTTAAACTGAATAATTTTCATTCAAACAGCCTGTTATAAAGTTTCATTTATTCTTAAAACTGAAACTCCCCCACTGTGCAACATTTGGCTACGAAAAATAAAAAAAAATAAAATTCCCTGGCAGTTATTCTTAATTATTATTGTATGTATTGTATTATTGCTCAATTAACACATATCTCATAGCATATAAACACGCAGAAAGAACAAAGAAACTAAATAGTTGAAATTCATTCAAGACTCGTTAAACATGAATATTCTTCTTTTGTCATCATTCTCTTCATCACATGAGAATGGCTGCTGCCATGAAATAAAACAACATCCATGAAACAATAATAATTTTAACAGGAAAATAATAAAAACTTAATAACTTAAAACATGAAAACATGAAAACCAACAAGTAGTTAATTTTATTATTATTTTTCCAAGAAATCGTTTTTCAACCGTTGAGGTCACTTTATGGTGAAAAACATGTATACGGATATATGCACTTTAAAATTTAATTCACAGGAAAATAGTTTATACAATAAACAAGCGTGTAATTACATTAGTTACGTTTTTGGTTTTTGTGTGTGAAATGTACTTGTATTATATATTCTAAATAAAGACGTTTTAAGGAAGTGTCCAAATAAGTAAAAATAGTAATTCATAGTCAATTTTAAATTTTAACTGAAATAAAAAGAGAGTATTTGTGGAAAATTTTGGTCAGCTATCTCCTTTCGTTTGGGCCCTATACTGTTTTCAATTGGATTATTTATACCATATTTAATTTTTTTTTTGAAACTGCCGATACCTTGATACCCAAAACTCGAAACATCAAAATGTGCCACCTCTAGAAGTTAAACTATTTTCTTAAAATTTTCAGCATTTGTTTTTCAGATGATGGTGAATATCGAAGATCTGAAAAGTAAAAAATAAGGGCCACCCTAATATACCTATGTGTAAGTTAGTAATTTAATATCAACGCCTTGTTATTGTGCTAATAAAATTTGTTATGAAATAGAAACAGCCAGAAAAAACCACAAATATATCATATTGTTATTTTTATTATGCCCAAAATTAACCAAAAGTAAATAATATAAACAGGAAAAATACAAAATAAATATAGAGTTTGACAAAGGATGTCACAATACTCTAACAACATGTTGGATGCTGTTGCTTCCACAAATGTTTGTAATTAGGTCAGTGGCATGGCATTACGTTTAATGCGAACATTTGGGGATTATGGAAAAACAATTGTTATGACATCCCACACATAGAGCAGGGCGACTTATTGCAGACAAATTAAAGAGAGGATATTTCAACTATATACTCTATTTTGTTATTATATAAGAAAGTTCAAATATTGTCAAAATAAACACGTTGGAATATACAATAGAAATTGAAAAACATTTTTTTATTTTGTGTATTTGTAATCTATTTATGATAATATTGGGAGAAAACGTACATTTTCGTCAAGGCATCGGACCTTACCTGTTCCGAACTTGTTAAAACTGATGATCTTTATGATCATACAAAACTTAAAGTTGCTCAAAACTATCAAATTCTTTTATCAAGGTTCAAATTTTATATAAGAACGCCTCTCCAATTTTCACAATATTAAACTGATGGTAATGCTTATAGTATCTAGTTTTGTCCTAAAAATCCTTTTCATTTCAGCACAGAATATTAAACCAAAATTTGTTTCATCAATAAAGATAACTCAAAAATTATATTGTTACGAAATTAAATTATCAATTTAAATTTAAAGGCCTGTAACTGCTGCTTGCAACATTCATCATGTTTATAAACATTTCCATCAGTAGAAACTTCTACTTATCATCAATGCTGATAACACTGTTTAAAAGTATAACAGCATTAACTGTTGAAGTTGCTAACATTAACATTAAATCTGTTAAAAGCTCTAGGTTATCATTAAGGTAATAGAATATTCTAGTTTTGTCCGTAAGATAATTCATGAAACTACTAGATGACACTGTAACAACGAGTTGCAGAACAGATAAAGAGTTGTTAAAATTATTTAAGAGAAATAAATCACGGTTTATAAAAGGTAAAAATGCAAAAATATGTTCCGCTTTCTAATGACTTTCATCAATTAAAAGTTATTGTGTGGTTAACAACATATAAACAATTCAGTCTATCACCATTAGCGGATCTCGAGATTAAATAAATATATTTCCTAATATTTCGAAGAACAATCAAACTACTTCAAATATAGTTTTAAGCATATCGTCGTAATTCTTGTCAAATTTTTATAAAATCAGTCTTATATTGGGTGTAGGACTTTAGGACTTTTTCAAGTTTTTTGATTTTATTTTGAAACATTTCTACAATATAAACTTATTCAAAATATTGGCCTTTGCTAGCTATGACCTTTTCCCATCTTTCTGGCAACATATAGATTGCGAGCCAAAAAAACTGCTCGTCTTTTGAGGCCAAGAACGAATCAAGCCATCGGATACTCTGTTTCAAAGTGAAGCGTATCCCAGAAAGAGCGTTATGCATCGATCGAAACAAATATTATTCGAACTGGTCACGGTCTGAACTTTAATGCATGTGAAGTAAAACTACCCAACCAATTCTTTCTAAGTAGTTTTCAACGTGTGGTATAATGTTGTCCTGATGGAATGCCAATGCTCGCTTGAAACGAATATGTTGCGTTCGGTACAAGTTTCCTATGATGTCCGGCCAGATTTCAGCAGTTCATAATAAAAACTACTCTTTTGCTTCCACGAAATACAGAGCATTACCATAGCGCCATGAATATTTGGCTATTGTGTCGATTCGGCTGGTTGGCTGGGCTTCAAATACGATCTCTTATAGCCCTGACAGACATAGGATTTGTATACTATACTAGCGTAGTATACTACATGTGTGTCAACCTATACTATAATTAAACCATCAAATACTATGGTATAAAGCTGGTTCGTATACTATGAATATGTACATAGTATACATATCGTGGTATAGAAACCACATGTCTGTCAGGGCTATTACGCTTCGTGTTATCGTAAGGCCAAAGCCAGGCAATGAGCGGCTAAGCGGCGAGCGACAGAGCGTCAAAAAATTAAAACTTTTATAGTGTTCAAGCAGCATTTCGGACGTGCAAAATAGTATTTCATGGTCTCTCGGCTTCAATTCGTATGGTACACAATTTCCCTGCTTTTGCTTGAATCATGCTGCTGGAAAATATTTTGAAATTGCTGCTTGAGTAGCTCCCAAAGATATTGCAAGCTCTTGTTGAGTTTTAAAACATTCTTCATGGAATTTTTTCTCTCTATTACCCCTCTTGGAAGCAATTGGCTTAAACAAGGCATCTCCATCTTATACGATTTGTTGCAGTTGATCTTTCACATATTTCCCATATAGATTACACTGTCGTAGTTATTGGAGTATCGTGCGTCTCCATGTACGATGTTGCCATTAGAACCAGTCTGTTGTTATTTATTTTGTATCAGTTTCGTTAAACGGTTGTGGTTCCAGCTAAGTAGATGATTGGTCTGCTGTAGCGGGTCCTAGGATACATGTACGATATTGCCACAAGATCCAGTCTATTTTTATTTTTGTCTTGTATCAGTTTTTTTAATCGGTTGTTGTTCCAGCTAAGTAGAATATTGGTGTGCTGTAGCTGATTGAGGTTTGCGATCTGTCGTTGTAGAGTCAACGTCCTCCATTTATATGATGTAGTGGTGGGGAACCTTGTTAATTCTTTGATTCCTACATTTTTTCCCTGGGAGTGGCGAGCTTCCTGACCTTTTCCATGATGTTATGTTCTTTTCCAGGGTGAGGGGCTTATTGGATGAATTATTTAGAGCGGGGTTAATTTTAAAAACTCGAAAACCATGATAAACAATTTCGTCCTCTGCCAGGGATCGAACATGGGGTGCATGGTTTTGTAGGCAAGCACTTTAACCACTATACCATTCCGCCACAATGGAGTACAAAACATCTCTCGCACGTTGAAATCGATGGAACACATTCACCATAAGCTTTGATGACCAATCGTTATGCTTCAGCGGCACTTTTTCTTACAAATTAAAGAAAAAAAACAAAACTTCCAGCATATGACGCTTTGTTGGTACAAAATTCTACATTTTCCAAGTAAAAAAAACTTTGTTGTTTACATTATAGTGTTCAATATCTAGGTGTGAATAACTGGCAGATATGTACTCTTAAAAATGACATACATATAAGTTATTAAAACCACGTTCAAAAGATACGACATCTATTGTAAATCCAGCATTTTTAAGTCATACACTCAATAACAATGAAATTACAAATAATTTTAGACCTTAAAAGCTCCAAAAACATACCAAAAAAGAACGAGTACCTACCTAATATTAATTATCTTGGGTTCAGTTATGTATTGTAATTAAAAAAAAATAAATGAATTTTTAATTTCTTATAAAATTCCTTATTCCTAACGCAATAATCCTTGATAAAAATAAATAATATTGTGTTCTTTTCCAACAATTTAAACAAATTTACCACAACATTTACAGCAACTCAGGAAATGCTAATGGGCGTTAAACAAAGTCAAAGGGAATTACTTATTAGGCTCATTTAAAATTCAGTCAGTATATTTCTCATACTTAGAAAAAAATACTTTGTAAAGAGTTTAAAAAATGTTGTTTTTATAAAAATCATAAATAACACTAGGCCGCCAAAACTGAAAAGTCTTAGTATTACAAACTATACTTGCACTGTGTGTAATTTTTTAAGTCATGGAAATATAATCATATACGGAAACCAGTAGATGATAAAAGACCAAAAAAAAGGCCCGTGTTTCCCAGTTTTTTCCAAAGTCACGCACCTTTTTTATGGGCCCCAAAAAATTGTGGCCTCGCTGTCATTTTTGCAAAAAAGTGATAATTTTCTCAGGCTCATATCCTGCAAACATTTCGGAATTTTGATTTACTCTCGGAGGCAAAATTGTAGCCCTTGTCATAAAGAACAAAAAATCGTGAACATATAAAATCAAAAAACTTCATCTTCAATAGAAAAATCGCAAAAAACTTCGAAATAAATTTTTTAAAGCTGCCTAAAAGTATGCTTTAGTTTATAATAAATTAATGCCAATAGATTTTTCTTACTAACTTATGTATATTGACAAACCTAAACGGTATTAAGAATCATTCCTAGGAAGTTAATATGTTCTAGAGAGTTGTTTATTGAGTTCTTAGGTACAGTTTTGTAGTTGATTGTTTCCTTGAATTTTGAAAGGTTTGCAACCTATAGACCTGAATAGGGGTGAAAAGGGAAATTTTTTTTTTTAATTTTTTAAAGTTTTTCGCTATTTGGATCTTGAAGATAGAGTTTTTTTGATTTTATATGTTCACAATTTTTGTTCTTTATAACAAAGGCTACAACTCTGCCTCAGAGAGTAAATAAAAATTCCGAACTGTTAAAAAGAACATATAATACTTTCTTCATTACTAGTGTGTAGCGAAGTAGTAATAGTTTTTATATTGTTTCCGAATCCGAATTTGAAAGAATTTTCGCAAATTTTTTTTTTAATTCTTTGGGAATCGTTTAGGTATATTGGAGTTTTTGGCTTGATTTCCATTAAAATAATAATTTGATTCTTACGATTAACAAAATTTTCCGCCGCCCCATACAAAAGCAACATTCCTAATGACCATATGAATGAACGCTTTATAATTTCAAGTATGAACATGTATGAAAGTTAATTTGAGCACAAATCTGTTGTAGCCATGTAACCAGCATTCTTTGTATTATAATTTTGCTTTTATTATTTTCGTTTCGCTTTTACAAAATTCATACTCTTACTTTAAACACCGATAAAGTGGGAGAAAAGCCTCTTTTTACAGAGAAGCTACTACTAACAATGTTAAAATTGCGAATGGAAAAAGAACATATTGTTATGCTAAACTGAAAGATAGAGAAGCAAAATATATTCATGAAAATATTACGGCAACGAGTTCATGGCTGAATGAATCTTAAGCAAGTAGAACAATTATTTCAGCTTGATAGCAAGTTATTTTTAGGCTGGCTTTCGTTTTTACACCTTTTTTTACCCCCCGTTTCAATAAAAATGGTAAATAGATACAGTTTCACATATAAAAAAGATAAAAAGATAAAAACAGTTGCCAGCTTTATTATATTAGTATTACAAAAAAAACGAACGAAATCATATGTTAATAAGGATTTAAAAAACCAGGTACATATAGAAATAAGTTATAAGCTAGCATATATTTGCATTATTTAAGGTATTATTTAGGAAGAGCAAATGAATTTTAGAAATTTATTTTAAAGAATCAAGAAATTGTAAAGGATCTAAATACCTGATTTCTTAGGCCCAAACAAATTGGGTAACAAATCATCGAGAACAATGTAAAATATACAGCCGCTAAATGCTCTCCAACGATGGGTTTAAACTTTAAAGCAAAAGTCTTTTTCATATTTGTCAACGACACTATTTTACGTATGAGAGTCTATGGGAAAGTTGTCGGAGGAAGGTTTGTTTACATACACTCGGCTATTGGACTGAAATGTCTCTTTAACTGACTAATTGAGGTCATTTAGCACTGACCTCTGATTAAGTAATTAGTTAGATAGCTAGTGAGGTAACTGACTATATCTAATAGCTATGTGAATCCAATGCATCGACTACTTTAGGCCAGCTATCAGACAGTCTCGTTGTAGGAAAAAAGGTTTAAAATAACTAGTCACATAACTACTTATGTTACTAGTTGTCACCCTAAGTGATAGGTAAAATTACTAGTTCGAGACAGTCGCCAAGAAATGCTGGGACATAAGTCCCAGTTTTGATTGTTTTTCTATTTTGTACCCTCCCACTTCGCCAAATCGACAAAAACGATGTAGGAAATATTTATAAATTTTCCATTGTCTCCTAAGTTGACTCTAACGAATGCGTAACAGAAATATTCGATAACGACAAGAGGAAGAAATAGTGAGGCTTCATGCTTCATCATGACTAGTTCAGGCTACGTCTGAAGCCAATTATCCTGTTAGATGAATAAACAAAACCCCTCCAGGGCACTGTGGTTCCAAATCAATATCTAGGTGAACAAAATTATAAAAAACGGTATCTTCAGAATTTGGAAAAATTAAGTTTTTTCGGAAGCTGACAAAGAAATGGGTTTTTCAATTGGACATTTCGTTTTCTCGACAGAAGCGCCAGAAGTTCAAAAAATGTTGAATCATATTTTCGTTATTTTTTTTAATATTTTACTGCTTCACTAAATTACATATATCTCAATTGTTTTACCATATAGAAATTCATACTTCAAAACATAGATAACCATTGATATAGGCTTTTATTAAGTGTATATCTTATATTTATGGGCCTCTCCAGTTTCCTGTTATAGTTCTTTAAACTTCGTTCTCAAATATACTGATATTTTTTTTTCTAAGAATATTTTATAGCTTGCCAAAAAAAAGACCGTTGAAGCCCGTCCAAAGACTACATACATCATTTAAAAAAACTTCTGGGGAATGTCTTTGTAAAAAAAATTGCCGAAATACTTTTTTTTAATTTTTACGGAATGGAATTTTTAGAAATATTTTTTTTTTATTATTGATTTTTATATATCTAGACTCTACTGTAACTTGAAATATAGCAAATACAGATCTTTTTAAAAATTTAGTTTCAGAAACACATGAAAGAAAACCTATTTTTTAATTTTTTGTATTTAATGATTTTTATATCTAGACCCTGCAGTAACTTGAAAAAAAAGTTTATATTGATCTTTTAACTATTTTTTTTTTGAAATCGGATACACCAATTCTATATAAAAAGGAAGCCAAATAATTTTGTCCACCTAGATTTTGATTTGGAACCACAGTGCAGGGGCCAATAAGGTCCTTCCGAGCCATTTCGCTCTGCTTGTCGTCAACATTTGTCAGTCACAAAACACGTGACCAGAGGTCTCATCGGACAGCTCCAAAAACCATCATTATTTTGTCCCAACATTACCTAAATTAAATTGGTAATACCTAAAACCATAATGTTCGGAAAATTTTCTCAAATTGCTCTCTCCAAGCTACAGCAAATTTGGGAACTACTTTTGGACATAGACTCCGTTTTAATCCAATTATCCTGTTAGATGAGAGAAAAAAAATCACCAGAGGCAATTAAAGCTCTTCCTAGCCATTAGCTTCTCGTCTACATTTTCAAGTCACAAATCACGTGCCCAGAGGTATCATCGCTCAGCTCGAAAAAATTAGCATCGTTTTGTCCCTAAATTGCCGGTAAATTTTCCCAAATCGTTTTTTCCAAGCGACAGCAACATTTATGATCTACTTCTGGACATAGTAATGAATTATTTGGCCTGCCTTAGCCCAGACAATTGACCCCAATGACGGACAAATTTCGATTCAGCCCAAAATCGAACTTTTTCAATAGAGTATCTACGCGAGATGACAAAAAATGGTTCATATCCAATGAAAGTGAACCGGCCTCCGCTATTAGTCAATAAATCTGCCCGATCGTTCCCCACGTCGTCCTCATGACGAGATATCCAACACAAGGTCAGAACATTATACTCACCGATATGTAACGCAGTCCTTAACAACACCAGACCTCATGTCATAGGAAGATAAGGCCCTAAGTGCCGCCTGGATATCTGGCATAGCAAATAGCTGAACACCCTTTAATTTATTTCGCAAACACTCAGCAGAACTTATTAGGATGGCGTACATTTCCGCCTGAAATATTGTTGAGTATGTATGGAATACCCCTTTGAAAATTGAGTCCATAAACACCAGCCCCTGAGTCTCCACTGAACTGTTTGGAACCATCGATAAACCACACCTGATCGACATTATCATACCATCAAGTTTGGCCTGATCATTGATTCCTTTCATGTAAAAGGACTCTAAAGTTCCTGCGTAACCCCAAAGTAGGCAATAGGGTCATTGCTAAAGATTCTTAGAATCAGCATGTGCCGAACCAGATCACCCTGCTAAGTCCCGGATATACCTGGTTGTCTGTATGTAGAGGATAGCAACCAAAGCGTATGTGGGGCAGGATGCAGTAATAGAAATACATATGAGGCGATAGACGTTATCAAATAGTGATCTAGCAGTAACTGGATCAAGTGTCCAAACAAAGGTGGGTTATGTTAATCTTACCTCAATAACAAACGACCAGTAATATATCCTTGGTTTTTATATATATTCCCCTCGATCATATAAGGAGCATAGGGTCTCCTTTGTTTTAACCACCTATCAAATGAGGAGCTGCAAATACCAAATTGATTTTTTTGGTATTTTTATAATATATATGTAGGTTGAAATCTTCTAGAAAAAATCAATTTCCCAAAATTTTTAAATTTTCAAAAAAGTACCTTTTGTTCTGCGGCTCCTAAAATAGATTTCTGTAATATATCTGTTGGCAGTGATGGACAAATTACTATTCCAAGACGGCGCCCTGTGAAGTATAACCACAATGTATTTTACCTCTTTTGAAAACTTAATACAAAAATAGTCTTTGCTGGATTGATAACCAACCCCTTTCCAAGCACAACTTGGCTGTAATATTAACAACGATATCGTTACGCATTCTCAAAAACCCAGTAAGAGATATTACCAAGTCGAGAGTGACAAATATCTGAAAATAAATATAGAACAACTTTCAAAGAGTCTAATATCTCAAAGTTGTGCTATATTAAACTCTATTGATGACATGATTAGCGATATAATTTTGTATCTCGCTAATCATTTTTCAACGAAAAAATTAGTAACATACTTTTGAATGACTTTTGTCAATAATCATGAAGACGATGTGCGATAAAATCTTAAATGTTTTCTTCTATCAACGCTGTTGATGACAAGATGATCAAAAAATTGTTTATTTTAGCAATTATTAATGATAAAATGAACGATTGATTCTCCTCTTTGCTCAACAAAATCTTAAATTTGTTATGTCAACGACGTGAGTCCAGAATGTTAACTGCTTTCAAAATCGTTCCAAACTATGTCTTAAATTTTGTCTTCAAAAAACTTTGTTGAGAACAGATGACTTGAAATATGGTGTCTATATAAGTCTGAAGCCATCAAGAAGGACCTTAAATATTGCCTTTTGCTAAACTCTGTTGACAATAAGATAAACTTGTCGATTACGATTGGTATGAAACGTCCATGCTTGGACGATGAAATGAAAGATATATCATTTACAAAATCACTGTTGTTGTCTTGAAAACATCCTTCCAGTTGACCATGTTGTCAAGACATTCTCGAAGGCGCGTAGAAAACACAAATAGATCCTCAAGGTAAATACTGACGACTCAAATAACTCAAACGAAAAACCCTTAAATCGTATATTATATTGTAAGCGACTCTGCATGGTCGTTCACAATCATAAATAGACGACTATTTAGCGATTTTTCTCTAACGCGTTATAACGCTATCGCTGATGACCGTTTAGCGATAGTAAATATCAAATTGATGTTGATAACAATGAAGAGATCAATACGGTCATTGATGGTAGTATGGGCGACAATATTCTCACGTTGTTGGTAAAATTAAATTGAATTAAATTGAAACTTTAATTAAAGTTATGGCAACTACAACTGTTTATATTGTATGTTTTGTGACTGAATTTATGTGAATAGACATCATCATTATGTTTGAAAGTCATTATATATTCGTTATAACCGAATAAAGCATTCAAACTAGATTTTTTCCTAGACTTCCTGGTTTTTGTGTTGTCTGCTATTTATTACTGTACTGGCTGTATCTGTCCATTATTGTCTGGCTTGCCCTTATTTTTTGCTTTTTTTTAATTTTTTGTAAGTTTTGTTTTGTTCTCTTATTCTTTTATTATCTTATGGCTTTTAAATCAACATTTCGCAAAAACAATAAAGTATCTCATAGTCTGTGTTAGATGACATTTAGAAATGTGTTGATTAAACTGACTCGTAAGTAAATAAATGGTGCCATTAAATGTGTTTTAAATTAAATAAATTAAAACATTTGTATTTGAGGCTTGTAATTAAGACATAGACAATATTTAATTAAAAATAAATAAAATCTACATATGTATGTATATGCATCAGAAAGTAAAGAGAAAAAAGTTTAAACTAAAATAAACCAAATGCTGGCTACCGAATCGAAACTGTTAAAAGGAAAACTGATATAAATACGATTTTCTATAGAAAATACAGCTACATTAAAGATTTTTTATAGTAAATACTGTTATACTGAAGATTTTCTATAGAAATCACGGTTACATACAAGATTTTCTACAAGATTTTCTTTAGAAAATACTGTTATACATACGATTTTCTATAGACAATACTGTTATACACACGTTTTCTATAGACAACACTGTTATAAACAAGATTTTGTATAGGAAATACTGTCATACGCATGATTTTCTATAGAAAATATTGTTATACACACGATTTTTATAGAAAATAATGTTATGTACATGATGTTCTGCATAAATTATTATTAGAATTTTATTAGTCTTACTTATTAAAAAGAAAATACACTTTCCTATCTTGTGTAAAGAATTGCTATCTAAAATACTGTTATACGCATGATTTTCTATAGAAAACACTGATTTTTTTTTTCAGAAAATATAGTTATACACAAGACTTTTTAAAGAAAAAATTACAAAAATGTGTTTTCAATTACGAAAATTATCTATTCAATAATTTTTGTATTTGAAATTCAACCAATAACGAAAATTGTATATTCAATTGTCAAAATAATCAAATTCAAAACTCAAAATTTAATAGAAAATATCAAGAAATTTTGTTTTTGAGCAAATGAATACTTGATTTAATTATGAAATAATTGAAACCAGTTCAATATGGGATAAATGTTTGAATTGAAACGGTTTAAGAAATATGTAGTTTTTTCTGTTTATAGGAATTTCAAAATTAGTGATTTTTTTAAATTTTTACCTTTTATTTAGAAATATTTGTACAATATAAAGTTATTCATGATGTTTTTCCATCTTTCTGGCAAACATATGGATTCCGAGCCAAAAGAAGTGCTCATCTTTTGAGGCCCAGAACGAATCAAGCCAATATCGGATACTCTACTCCAAAGTGAAGCGTATCACAGAGAGAGCGTTCTGCATTGATCGATACAAATAGTAGTGGGATGGGGCAAGGTCTGGACTATAAAGCGTAGGAATCAAAACTTCTCAACCACTTATTTCTAAATAATATTCTGGGCGGCCAATTCTCGCTTCAAATGAATCAGTTGTGTGCGGTACAGGTTTCCTCTGATGGTCTGGCCAGATTTCAGCAGCTCATAGCTGGTTGGCCGGGCTGTAATGATTCGGTGTTTTTCAAGGTCTATCAGCTTCAATTCGTATGGTATCCAATTTCCTTGCTTTTACATGAATCATGAATCGTAATCATTTTGAAATTACTGTCTGATTAACTCCCAATGATTTTGCAAGCTCTTGTTGAATTTTACAACAATCTTCATAGAGTTATGCCTTCAAATCTTGGTCTTCAAAATACTGTTCTTTGTCTTCCGTGTCAAAATCACCATTTGTGAACCCCACAAATCATGAATCGCACGTTTTAACCGATTAATCAAAATTCCTCATTTTTAAGTCATACACCCCATATCAAATGATTAAAATTTTTTGGAAAGTCTCAAATGAGTCTTGGGATTACAAAAAAAAAAAAAAATTACGACCGTAACTACTTTTTCATCCCTGTTTTCAATAAACTCAATTATTAAAATTAAAAATAATTTTTTTTTATAATTTCAAATTATATATAGAATATCGGCAAATGTATTTACGATTATAGCGGGAACGGTATTTTAAAGGCAACTGCAGTTATTTCGCTAACGGTAGCTTATTGGTAACGGAAGCTGAGCTGAAAAGGTATTTTAGGGTTAACGGTTGCTTAGCTGTAACGATTACCAACCTTGAAATAAATATATGTGAAAACATTTCATATTATTTACTTAAAATTCAAGCATTGGAAAATATCAAGTAAATAGAAACGTTCAAATGTAACGGTATTTCAGCGGTAACGTTATTTTTTTGTAATTTCGGTAATGGTATATCTAAATTAAGGATAACAATAATTTCGGTCATACAAAATTCATATCAAATCTTAAATTTTTCCCACATATTTAAGGTTTTTGGGAACTCAACATTGATATTCAAAAACAGTTTCAAGATGTTTAGTGTTTATGGGGTCTCTGAACCCATAGCTCCTCTATAATTTGTACTATGTTAATAAATAAACTGAAATAAAATCACATAAACGCTTAAAATCTAAAAAAAAGACAAATGAAACCCACAATTAACATTAACATTCGTTAAATCTTTTTTTACTTATGTTGGTGCTTGATGCTTTTGCTTGGTTTTGAAAGTTTTTAGGTCAATAGGATTTCTTTAACACAAAAACGTACATACGTACGTACGTGTACTTATATAAATTTGTACGCATACACACTTCAAACACTTTAGTAACAAAAAAAAGCCCGTTAGTTCTTGGAGTGACAATGTTATCCTTTTTAGCATTAGTACCTTTTCCCAGCAAATGGTCACAAGACATGTCCT
This sequence comes from Calliphora vicina, assembly GCF_958450345.1. NCBI lineage: Eukaryota > Metazoa > Arthropoda > Insecta > Diptera > Calliphoridae > Calliphora > Calliphora vicina. Next base: position 94,236,828 of record NC_088784.1, on the reverse strand, counting down.
CATGTTACTTATTATAGGCAAAGGCATAGAGAAGCATAAAGAAACTAGAAAAAATCTCAAACAAAAAATTACTCAAAATAATCCCACATACGAGTGTTGTTTTGGTTTTATATAGTTATTCTACTAATCCATTCACACCACATAGGTTTCTGACAACTGAGTTAGGTCATTGACAGGAGAGTTTCCGCTTTATGTTTGAACAAATTTCAAAATCAAATTAAATACATATATACGAATTAAGTCATTGTCTTAATTCCTTGAATTCATTTCGTTAAGAATTCCTTCTTTATAGAATAATTCTTTTTTGAAACATTTTAGTTTTCTTTAATTCAAATCCATTACAAAATAGCTTCATAAAATTTCTTGACTTATTAAATTTCTCTTCCAATCAAATCTTTTACAAATAGTTTAAAAACATTGACTTTTTCATTCCGTTTGTAATACATCGAAATATTAATCACAGACCCCACAAAAGTATATATATTATGGGTCCTTATGAAATCCTAAGACGATCTAGGTGTGTCCATCCTTCCGTCTGTCCGTTTGCCAAACTAAAAGAGGTAACTGGCTCAAAATTTCCACAAATACTCTCTGTTGATAAGGTTTGTTTGGTAGTGAAAATGGATACAAATTTCTCCCCAGAATACTGTTTGAGCAGTCATAAATATGTTGATTAAACAGGAATCCTGATAAAATATGGCTCAAAATTTCCAAAAATACTCTCTGTTGATAAGGTTTGTTTGATAGTGAAAATGGATACAAATTTCTCCACAGAATACTGTTTGAGCAGCCATAAATATGTTGATTAAACAGGAATCCTGATAAAATATAGCACAAATTATGTCTAAGTACTCTGAAATTATACTGTAAAGTATGACAAAAAATTGCCTAACATTTGTCCCTAGTCCCCCCCAACAGAAAATGACTTGAACATTCATAATTAAATCGTTTATTTCAAAAACCAGTCAAGCAACAAAAAATCAAAATTTTAGTTATTGAGCGATAACTAGTTTGTAAAGGTAAATGCATCAAAAATTAAATACTGCCTCTCTATTATGGTGAAGCAAAGCCGAGTAATCCGTGTTTAGTGCAGAAAGAAGTCAAGTGACAGCGCTTGATTATTTTCTAATCTAATTTTATTGTTCATACGTGTTGTAGGTCTCAATAAATGAAAAAAGAATAAAAGATTTACAAGATTGGTTGGAATATTTGTCAATGGTCTACAACGGAAGCAGAATATACTGTAGAACGAAGGTATAATAACGAATCGTTATTTTAGAACAAATATGTTAATATAAATTTCATGTTAAACTCTTTAAAAAGTTAATTTTTCATTTTACTTTTGAAGTTCCTGAAAACATTTCAATATTTCGTATGTAATTTACAATAGTTGTTTGTTTCAGAAACAAGTCAAGTGCCAACTTTATATTATTTTTTTAAATATACGTTAATATAAAAGATTTATGTAATTAAAACAGTTACACAAATGGATAAACTTTCATGGGAAAGAAATATAAATTTTTTAAGAGTAATTTTGAGGTGGCTAGAAAGTTTACTTTGATTTAGTCGAAATCAATCATTTGCTGCTTGGCTTGTATTTGAAATAAACGATTCAATTATCTTATAATAATTAATATCGTGATGAAATTGGACACATTTTCTCTAGTCAACTGATTAGATCACAGTAGACGTGACAAGAACTACAGGGTTATGTTGTAATACATACATACTCTTGCATACTATCACACATAAGTATAAAAAAAAAATGTTTTTCCGTTATATTTAGAACACAACTCACACACGTACACTTGCTTAGGATTCCATACAGTGGTAGAACAACAATAACCAAAGTGCTAAAGTGTTGACAGAAGATGATGGCTCCACGTGTGACAATTTAAACATCAGAAACGTTTAACAAAATTGGAATTTTCATTGAAAATTTTTTTTTAATATTAAACTTTTTTGAATTTTTGCAGTAATAAATTTAAAATTAACTTTTGAATATTAATTTCACTTTTTTTTATAACTTTAGGTTTATTTTATTTATTTTTTTTATTTTATAATTTTGCTTTCAAACACTGCACCACAACTACCCAAAAACATTTAAAATATTATCAACGTTTCCGTAAGCTATAGCGTTTTACCGTGTATTAATTACTTTAGCGTTCTTAACGCGTTGATTTTAAATTCAAGACTGATTCATTTAGCAACTTGTGTTGAGGTTTTCTGTTCAAATATTTTAATATTTCCTTTAACCAAACAACCCAACCATTCTCGCTCATATCTAACCATTTAACGTGACAGCCAACATTTAGTTGCAGCCTTAAGCTTCAAAGGACAAAACTAATGTTGTTTGTGTAGTACAATACATTTTGCAGCATGTTTTTACTACTTCTATCAAAACACAACATTTTAATCCAACAAAAACACAACAATTTACTATTGCAACATGTTGGCTGACAACAGTAAACTTTTCAAATTGAGAGTCCTTTTGCTTACTTTTAAGGCCTGCGCAGTTTTAAGGTTAATAGCAAAGACATGAACCTATTTGTAAATACCGTTGAAACTTATTTATTATAGAACTTTAAAAAGAAAATAAAAATAATTAAATATAAAAAAGGGAGGCCATAAATTCGTGTAAGATTTAAATTTGCAGCAAAGTAATGCCAACAAAAAAAAAAGCTTGACAGCTGTCAGTTTAGGGTTAGTAAAAATGGAATATTCATTGATCAACAATATTTCGAAAGTAATGAAAGTTTGACGCCCACAGTTCGAGCAAATCTCATTCTTATTTAGGGCTTGATAGCTTTGTTAAACTTAGAAAATGGTTCATTTGGGGTGTTACAGTATGGATGGATGGATGGATTAATTATCCAGCTAAATTTTATAAAAGTGTGCATTAGGGTGGCCTTTATTTTGAACTTCTACGATTTTCGATGCCTCGAAAGTCCAAAAATTATTCTCCGCCATCTAAAGAGTGTTGCAATAGGGACTTCCGAAATTTGACAGTTGATAGGTCATGTTGTTGAAGCTACATCTGTCGAATTGCTATCATTTATTCAGATTGTTTTGCCAAATCACCATGGACGGTTTGGCCCATTTTGTGGAAGTAGAATTTCACCAAATTTTGACCACATGTAGAATCCGAATATGTAGATTATGCAATACAAAAATAATGGTATATAAGCTTATACACTATTGTTTTATTAAGGGGACAAAATGATAAAATTGTTTTATCAAAATGGATGTTCTGTTCTGAAACTAATTTTCATTACAAAATCATCTTCGATGAGGCTCATTTCTGAATGAATGGGTAAGTTAACAAACAAAATTGTCGAATTTTGGACGACACCAACCCTGATGACATCCAAGAGCATCCAATGTAGCCCGAAAAGTCACTGCTTGGTGTGGATTTTAGGCTGGCGAAATCATCGGTCCATATTATTTGAGAACGGCATTGGCCAGGCCATGACCGTCAACGACGAGTCCTATAGGTCGATGACTACCAACTTCCTTTGGCGAGAATTGGATGCTATTAACGGCGCTTAGGGATCATGTATCTGACCCCGTTTTCTTAAGTATCAGGTCTATGCGAATAAGCCACAAACCAAAGCAGCCCTCAAAGCCAACATAACACATGGCATCGATCAAATTCAGCTGATTTATGCGCCCGAGTCATGGAAAATTGCACATTTCAGATGAGCGCTTAGCGAAACCACGGTGGACATTTGCACGATGTTATATTCTATAAACAATGGCCTCGATAGGCCTTTTAAACTGATAAAAAATTGCGATGATAAGAGGCGCTTAATCATGATTTCTATATTTTCATAGATATGCCAACTTCGGCTGACTGATTTGATCAACAAAGCTTATGGTGAATGTGTTCCATCGGTATCAATGTGGGAGAGATTATTTGTGCGGTTCAGAAGTGGTGATTTAGACACGAAAGACAAAGATCGCCCACCCAGGCCAGCCAACAAAAGTTTAAAGACCAAGAATTGAAGGCATTACTCCATGAAGATTGTTGTAAAACTCAACAAGAGCTTGCAAAATCATTGGGAACTACTCCATCATCAATTTCAAAATGTTTGCGAGCAGCTGGATTCATCCAAAAGCATGGGAGTTTGGCACCTTACGAATTGAAGCCGATAGACCTTGAAAGACGATTTTGCATGTCCGAAATGATGATTGAACGCTATAAAATAAAATTATTTTTGCACCGAATCATTACTTGCCATGAAAATCCATTACGAAAACCCGAAGCGTAAGAGATCGAATGTGAAGTCCGACCAATCAGCCGAATCGACACCAAAGCCAAATATTCATGGCACTAGGGTAATTATCTGTTTTTGTTGGGAGCAAAAGTGTCCTATGTATTATGAGCTGCTGAAAGCTGACCAGACAGTCTTAGGGAACTGTACCGAATGTAATTGATTTGTTTCAATAGAGCATTGGCCGAATAACATACAGAATATGCAGCGAGATATGAAACCGTAATAGTCCATCATGACAACGCTAAGCAACATGTTGCTATAACTGTTAAAATCAATTTAAAAAGAAGTGGTTGGGAAGTTTTGCCTCACCCGCCTTATAGTCCAAAATTTGCCGCATCAGACTACTATTTTTTTCGATTGATGCAGAACACTCTCTTTGGGATACTATTCACTTTGGAACAGAGTATCCGATATTGGCTCGATTCATTCCTGGCCTCAAAAAATTAGTTGTTCTTTTGGCTCGGAATCCATGTGTTGCCAGAAAGATGGGAAAAGGTCATAGCTAATAATGGTTAATACCTTGAATAAATTTATGTTGTAGAAATGTTTCAAATTAAAAGCTAAAAATAACAAATTCCAATAGACTAAAAGAATCTAAAATTTAAAAAAATCTTTAATCCAGTAAAGCATCCCTTATAATAAACCTTATCAGCAGAAAGTATTTGTGGAAAATTGCAGCCCTATTAGGCCCTATCGTGATCGTCTTAGAATCTTACGAGGACCCAGAATATATATGGGGGATTTCATGTCAAGTTAACAATAACAAACTTTTGAAATCGATTTCTTCCGATCGGAATGAAATTTGCACCAAGTCCTATCGGTTAAGTTAGTCCTATCCAATAGGGCTAACCTTGGTGTAAATTTTATCCTATTGGATAGTAATTCAGACACAATTTTACAATATCGGTCGAGAAGTCTCTGAGTTAGAGGGGGTTAAGGGTTAGAGGTCATCCCACTAAGAGACCAAAAAGGTCTTCCAGGAAAAGATCTAAGCTTTCTTTTGAGAAAAAATGGGCCCATTTAAAGTTTTTGTTTTCGGAAAAAAAATATCAAAAAAAGTTTATTTTATTTTTTTTCCAAATATTGAAGAAATATCTCTAAATAACTAACCTATAACGCAGGGAGCTCTCGACCGATCTTGTTGATAAATTGTGTCTGAATTACTATGTAATAGGACTAACCTTCCCGATCGAAAAATATAGATTTCAAAAGTTGTTTCACTTGAAATGGAATACATCATATACTAATGTGTGTCTGTTACAAACGGAATGACGAAATCTGTATACCCCCACCTTTTTAAATAGTGTGATAAGAAAACAATGAAATTTAAACTAAATTGTTTATTTTAAAGCCAGCAACGAACTTCAATCCATTTCAAACACTTCATTCATGGCTCCTCATCTATTCTACTTAAATGAACTACAATTATTTTACTTTGTTTTTGGCCATTGAAACAACAACATACAGCTAGCTTCATTGTTAAAACTGAAAGATTTTGTTTTTAGGTTTTCAAAATGATAAAGTGGATTCTTTAAAACAAAAGAAATGTTAGAAGAAAAGCACAATATCGTAAAAAAAGGACATCAACAAACTGTTGGCCAATTGAACAAAATTGAACATTGGACAACAACGAAAAGTACCCAAACTAAAAGCATGAAATATGGCTTAAATGAAATTGAATTAAATAATAAATGGCAAACGTAAAATAGTAACACAATGCCAAAACAAAAAGAACTAAAATAAATAAAAAACCATTGATTTGTGGCATAAGACATCATCAGGTAATAAAAGTTCGTTTCGTTGCCACTAATTCTTATTCACCTTTTGTAAATATTTGTCTAACAAGCTCCATTTAGCATTTTTATGTGGGACTTCTCTAACTGCTTAATAGTTGAGACATGAATAAACAGTACTTCTACATCCTCAATCCAAATACAAAGCGACAGGTTTTATTTAACAAAGAAATGTTCAGTTATGTTTATACATTAGATAGGCTCACGAAAACTAGTTTTGAGAAAAACAACAGAAAATTCGGAGCACGATATAACAATTGTATGATATTGATTGTTTTGCTCTATTACCCCTCTTGGTAGCATATGGCTTCCATCATTTGTTGTTGCAGTTGTTTTTTCGCGTATTTCCCATGTAAGATTGCACTGTCCTAGATCCTGAAGTATCGTGCGTCTCTATGTAGTGTTTGGCCGACCACGGCTTCTTGATCTTTGAAGATTCAACTCTAGCGACATCCTAGTTATACTATCAGGATTCTTTCTGGTGGTATGGCCGATCCACCTCCATTTCCTAAGTTTTATTTGTGTTAGTATGGGTCCCCCGTTGGTAAGGTTTCAGAGATACCTGTTGCTGATGTTGTTAGGCCAGAATGCGGCACTTGTTGTTGAATACCTGTAGTTTGTGCGTGTTGGTGTTCGATACTAACCAAGTTTCACTTTCGTACAACAGAGTAGACTTTACACATGCTTTGAATATTCTAGGCTTGGTTCGTCTGGATATTTGTGAGTTTGTCCATACTGGTTGTAGTCTTCCGAATGCCGCTCTCGCTTTATTGAGCCTGTTGTGTGCTAATCTTTCCAAATCTTCTATTCTACTTTTACTTGCATGTTGGAGATCTTGTGCGAGAGTAGACAAATATCATCCGCATAATCCAAATACTCCAAATATCCAAATATCATCCGCATAATCCAAATACTCGAGTTGATGTGAGAGTCTCCATGTTATTCTTCTTCTCTCTGAACAGACTTCGCTCATGATGTCATCGAGCACTATAGTGAATAGCAGGGCTGATAGGACACATCCTTGTTTTGTTGACTTAGTATCTATATTCCCGTTGTGAAAAACTAATAGTTCTGCATCCTCTGATGATTCGAGTTATTTTCTGGGGTACTGCTTTCCGTCTGATCTTATCGAAGGCTTTCTTGAAATCTACGAATAGTAGGTAAAGAAGAGTACGCCATTCTAGAGATTGTTCTATTGAAATGCTTAGAGTGTTGTCCAGGTCTACACAGCTCCTGTTTGGCCGGAAACCTGCCTGTTCATCACATAGAATATTATATGGTGTTAAGCAGAGTAATTCCTCTCCAGTTGTTGCAATCTTTCAATCCGTCACTTTTCGGTAACTTTCAAGAGGGAGGTATCCTTTCCTCCTCCCAAACTAGTGTGATGTGTAGTCGTAGAAATTCAGCTGTGGGGGCTGCTTGATATTCTCAGGATATTTTCTGTAGGGCTGTTGTTTTCCATTTCGTTGTCATTAGTAGTTGCATCCGAATTGACGTTACTAATATCTTCGAAATTTTCTCTTCAGTTGTGCAGTTGTGATCAGCGCGCCAAAGTTTTATTGGGTTTGAAGTTGAAAATCTTCAAAAACAAAAGCTTTAGTAAAATTAAAATGATGCGAATTCATAGAACTTTCTTGTTCTATGAAATTGTTATTGAAATACACTGAAAAGAAACATTTTTATTTTATTTTTAACATGAATTCGTCAAGAACTTTTTAATGTTTAAGGGCAAATTATCGGTCAGGACATTATTCCCACGGAAATCTCTGGTCATACAATATTTAACAGTCATATAGACTCTCTGAAGAGTGCAGCGTCTTCCCGACAGATATCGCTTCGTTATCTGGAAAGCCACAGAGTGGATAAAAGCACACGCCACTAAGGGATCTGTAATGACTATTTATATGGACAGTCAGGCGCACTTAAGGCTTTGAAATATCTCTTTATATATTCCAGCTTAGTGGAATACTGCACGAGAGCGCTTGAAGAGATATATCAATCAGATTGTGTTGGGTACCACGGAACTGTAACATACAGCGAAATGAGGTAGACCCCTTTCACACTACGCAATTTAGTTGCGCATGTCTCTTGTGTTTGTAGATGCCAGATGTAATGTCGGGTTAAGGAGAAGAAAATCTTACATGCTATTTTGTTGTTGGGCAAGAGACTTGCGCAACTAAATTGCCTAGTGTGAAAGGGGTCGTAGCAGATGAACTGGCCAGACTTGGCTCTGATGTAGACCATGGCTCTAGGGAATGGGGAGTAAGACCTCCGATTTGTCACAACTACAGGCTAATATTTGAAAGATTCCGTGACTCCACCAACCAATCCTGGAATAGTAAGATAGTTGGTCAAGTGTTCAAGGACTTCTGGCCAAAACTGGATGCACAGAATCCCAAAACAATAATTGGGTTGGATAGTTGTAGTCTCAGAATTCTAGTAGAAGTTATAACAGGTCACTGCTCAATTGGGGCCTTCATAAGAAAATAGGATAATAGCACAAATGATTTTTGTAGGGTGTGTGAGGATGTAGAGAAGTTGAAGACAGTAGAGCATTTTATGTGCAACTGGCCTAGACTACAGAGAAATAGATTTGTTAGACTAGGTAACAGATTTCTACATAAACTTGGGAGTAACATACTAGGTTTTCCCAGGGGAATAGTTTGGCTATTTAAAGGAAAGTTGGGCTTTTTTTAAATATCTATATATATAAACAAGTAAGAAAGTATGGTCGGTCAAGCCCGACCATATAATACCCTACACTAAGTAAAAGAGCAAAAAAAATTTTTTTTTTAAATTTCAATAATTTATATTTTTGAGTGATTTTCGGAAAAGGGGTTATATGGGGGCTATGACCAATTATGGACCGATCACCATGAAATTAGGTCGTGTGATTTATGTCTATATTAAAGTTAACTATGTTGAATTTTGTGTGTTTACCAACATTTTTAAGCGATTTATGCACGTTAAAGTGATTTTCGGAAGCGGGTCTATATGGGAGCTATGACTAATTATGGACCGATCGTAACAAAATTTGGTGACATGAATTTTGTATATATAAAACTCATTTGGAGCGGAATTTGTGGAGATACATTTATAAATTAAACATTTATGACCGATAATGTCCAATTTCGGAAGGACATTTGTATGGGGGCTAGGTGAAATAATGGACCGATTTCAGCCAGTTTCAATAGGCTTGGTCCTCGTGCCGAAAAAATAATATGTACAAAATTTTATCGAAATATCTTAAAAATTGCGACCTGTACCTGCGCACAAGGTTTGCATGGACAGCCAGCCAGCCAGCCAGCCAGCCAGCCAGCCAGCCGACCAGACGGACGGACGGACGGACATCGTTTAATCGTCTCAGAAAGTGATTCTAAGTCGATCGGTATACTTTAAGGTGGGTGTTAGACTAATATTTCTGGGCGCTACAAACATCTGCACGAACGCATAGTACCCTCCCCACTATGGTGGTGTAGGGTATAAAAATACAAGGCCTGACTCATTCATTCGCTCACTCACTCATTCACTGACTCATCAGTGCGTGACTGAGTGAGTGAATGATTGAGTCAGGGCTAGTATTTTTATAACCTACACCACCATAGTGGGGAGGGTATTATGCGTTTGTGCAGATGTTTATAACGCCCAAAAATACTGGTCTAACACCCACCTTAAACTATACCGATCGACTTAGAATCACTTTCTGTGTCGATTAAACGATGTCCGTCCGTCCGTCTGGCTGGCTGTTTGGCTGTCCATGTAAACTTTGTGCGCAAAGTACAGGTCGCAATTTTGAAGATGTTTCGATCAAATTTGCTACATATCATTTTTGAAATGATTGAAACTGGCGGAAATCGGTCCATTAGTTCACCTAGCCCCCATACAAATGTACTCCCGAAATTGGACTTTATCGGTCATAGATGATTAATTTACATATATGTATCTCCACAAATTTCGCTCCAAATAAGTTTTATATATACGAAATTCATGTCAACAAATTTTGTTATGATCGATCCATAATTAGTCATAGCTCCCATATAAACCCGCTTCCGAAAATCATTTTAACGTGCATAAGTCGCTTAAAAATGTTGGTATACACACAAAGTTCAACATACTTAACTCTCATATAGACATAAATCACAAGATACTTATATATACTTATGTATGTAGAAATGTAAGTTTTCTCTGGATAGTTTTAACAATAATGTACATTGCCTATTCAGCAAAAAAGACCAATAATCAAATAACAAAATTGTATATAAAAAGACAAAAAATGACAGACAATATAAATATTGACACACAAGATAATTAAGAAATAGCAAGTTCATAAAACAACATATTTGGCAAACAGTATGCGCCCATATAACAAAAAACCTATAAATAAAACAATTAATTGTTTAGATTTCATTAATAAACATCTAGATTGTGTTTAAACCAAAAATTCACTTACAACTCTTAGCAAAGGTAACAAAGGAAATGTTTTCGTTTAACCTGTGTTTGTTGAATAATGTATTTTGCACAAGATTAAATAACCAAATTTGTTGCATACTTGTTGGGAAAATACCCAGTTTGAATTCAGCTTGTTTTTGTTTGGTTTGATTTTCTGTCAGTAACACTCTCATGCATGAAGTTGCTTGTTATTATGTTAACAAATGAATTTCTTTACAATGTTTTCTTTTTTTTTTGTTGCCTTCAGAGTTTTCCCAACAAGCCATTGAATAAAAGATAAGTTTTTAAATTTCAAAAAAAAAGAAGGTAAATTGGAAATTTGTTACATTTACCTCAAACACACAAAACAAAAAAATTTCAAGACAAATATTTAAAAGTTAAATTTATGGGACAATATAAATAAATAACAACCGCAATGGGGGGTGTGGTATACCTATAGGGGGCATCTTTCTTAAGGGATTTAAATACAGGTGGATCAATAATTGTGGAAACTTTTGTAAATTTTATTGAATACGTTTTAATGTTGTTGCTGAAATCTCAACTCATCCTTTATTGATTGATAGTTTATTGCTCAACATTGATTTTGTTAACGAATAATGTTACAAATAGTATGTCCTTGAAATTTAAACATTTGTGTGCCAGCTAACTCTTTTTGTGTAAACATGAGAATATCTCAATTTCAGCATAATTATACAATACATATGAGTATGTAGAAAATATTTGCATGGTAAACCTTTTCATAATTGAAAATTCATTCTACTAATGATATTCGTTTTCGAATTTACTTTCACATGTAACCGATTTATGCACATTAGGGTAATAACTAAAATTTGGTTGTATAATAACTTGTGTAATATGAAACCATCCTTTGGAAGAGCTTAATTGGATCCTGAAAAGAGGAGAAAAAGTAAGGAAAAGAGGATAAAATAAATGTTTAGAAGATGACAGGGTGGCTGATGAAAGTCACTACCAAAAGAAAAATTGATAACTTTTGTTATATCTAAGTAATCTGGAATTTTTATACCCTACACCACCATAGTGGGGAGCACATAATGCTTTTGTGCAGATGTTTGTAATGCAAAAATATTAGTGTAATAACATCCACCTTACCGATCGACTCAGAATCACTTTCTCAGTCGATTAAACGATGCACAGTGGAATGAGAATAAAAAAAGAGGGAAATAAATCTGTAACTTCTAAACCCTTACGCCGATTTGAATGAAATTTCACAGTCGAGTTTAAGTCTTGAATTTGGACATCATGACCCCACCAGGAGCGGGACCAGGGGTTCCCAAATTAGGACACCTCGGGTATGTTCAATTTTTAAAATGATCCTATTTATTCTCAGCGAGTTGTTAAGTTTTCCGTAATTTATTTGACACGTAAAAACATCAGGTAGACATGTTGTATATCAATGGATAGAGAATTTTCAAAAATGTATACATATAACTTTTGACAATTAAAAAAATTCATACTTCTTTGAAAAATATGACAAAAAATGTTTTTTATTGAATTTAGCATAGATACAAATTTTTCAAATTGAAATAACATTTTTATTTATGAATATTTTTCAATAAAGTTTCACAGTTATGTAGATTTTTCTATTTAAAATGGAAAAATTTTTTTTTTTTTTTTTTTTTTTTTTTTCAATGTATCTTTATTTACAATCTATTTTACAATATTAAGTAAATTATATAAAAAGAAAATAATTAACTTACATTATTAGATTTCAGTAAACCTAATAATCTTATATAATATAAACTATTTACATTATTTACATATTTACAATATATAATATTATTATTTTCTATATGGTAAGTCTAATACATGAAATCTTTTTAGTCTTTTAATCTCTTCTGAATCATCTAATAATGAAATAGCTAGAGTATTTGGATGGTTACTGAGCCTTTCTAGGTAACGAGAACTAAATCTGTTTATTTCATTTTTTATGGTTGGAATCTGAAGATCCTCATGAATGCGGTGATTTGTTACATACCAAGGTGCTTTAACAATTTGTCTTAATGTTTTTGATTGGTATCGTTGTAGGATTTCTACGTTAGAGTTACTTGTAGTTCCCCATAACTGTATACCATATGTCCAAACAGGTTTAAGTATAGCCTTATAGATTGTGATTTTGTTTTCAAGACTGAGTTCAGATTTTGGTCCTAATAGCCAATACAACTTTTTTGTTTTTATATTTAAATGTTCTCTTTTTTTTTTGATGTGATCTTTCCAAGTTAGTCTTCTATCCAGATACATTCCTAAGTATTTGACACTATTGGATTTAGGTATTTGGGATCCATTGATATAAACCGGTGTACAATCGTTTTTTCTCAAAGTAAATGTAATATGTACTGATTTTTCAGTATTAATAAAAATTTTCCATTTTTTTCAGCCATATATCTAGCATATCTAGTTCTCTTTGTATTTTTGTTGAAGCTATAATAGGAGATTCATCTGACGATATTATTGCGGTGTCATCAGCATATGTTGCAATGGTTACATCTTCAATTAGTGGCATATCTGATGTAAAAATTGTATATAGGATAGGACCTAGAACACTGCCCTGAGGTACACCTGATTTTATATGACAAATTTTAGAAGATTCATCATTTACCTTTACATAAAACGTTCTTTTATATAAATAAGATTTAAGTATTAAATACATTGGTGTTGGTAAAAAAGATTTAAGTTTAAACAAGAGACCGTGATGCCATACCCTATCAAAAGCCTGTTTAACATCTAAAAAGACAGCGGAGCTATACAACCTTCTTTCAAAAGAGTCTGTAATTATATCAACTACTCTATGGATTTGTTCTGGAGTCCCATGTTGATGGCGAAATCCAAACTGGTGTTCCGGAATTATGGTTTCTTTTTCCAAAAGTGGCAACAATCGATATGACAATAAACGTTCAAATAATTTTGAAAAGGTAGGCAGCAAACTAATAGGCCGGTACGAATTTATTTCATTTTCTGGTTTATTAGGCTTATGAATCATAATGATTTCCGCACATTTCCATTGTGTAGGGAAATAAGATAATCTCAATATGGAATTAAAAATGATAGTCAAAAACAGTATGGACTTTTTGGATAAATTCTTAGCTACAATTGAGTTGATTCCGTCATATCCTGGAGATTTCGTATTATTCAGCTTGAGAATTTCTTTTTTCACTTCAGATGGAGAATATGATTTGATTGGGAAATTCATTTGACAAGGGGAATCCAAGAAGTTTACTATATGCCTCTCACTGTCTGAGTTTGTAACTGCAAATTCTTGAAAAGTTTTTTCCAAATGCTCAGAAAATGCATCAGCCTTTCTTTTATTAGTTTTACACCAAGAACCATTTACGTCTTTTATTGGAATATTTCTTTTAGTTGGCCTTTTCAAATATCTTGTAGCTTTCCATAGACTGTGTTCACTATTGTTGTTATTTGTGTTGAGTTTTCTTAAGTAGTTTGCAATTTCTTCATTTTTGTGCTCTGCTATACGCTTTTTTAGATAATTTGCAGCACAATTGTAGTTAGTTTTGTCTAATGGGTTTCTACTTGATTGCCAAATTCTTCGTAGCCGTCTTTTGTTTCTTATTAGATTTCTAATTTCGGCTGATACAAACAACTGTTGTCCTTTTGTTTGTATAATTTTAGGTGTAGAAAGAAATGCAGCCTCATGAATAAGATGTGTGAACTTTTCTACTTCAAAATCAATTTCTTCACCAGATTTGATGGATATATTTAAATTTAAATTGTTGTCACACCAATTTTGAAACGATTTAATGTCCGTTTTATGTGAGAACCAATTCGAATTTTTGCAAAAGGTTTTTAGCGAGGTATTATAGTTTAAAATAATAGGGGTGTGGTCTGAATTTAAATCATTACTATCCATTATGTCAAGTAGATGATATGAAATGCCAGAGTAGACGAAAAAATCAAGTAGATCAGGAATTTTGTTGGGATCACTTGGCCAATAAGTGGGTCTACCTGTAGATAAGGTTTTATAATTATTTACATTAATACATTTGTATAACTCTCTTCCTTTTGGATTAACAAGCCTGGAGCCCCACCATGGATGCTTTGCATTGAAGTCGCCTCCTACAATAAATCGGCTTCCTAAGTTTTTGAAAAAATTAGTATATTCCTGCTGTGTTAAGTTATGTCTTGGTGGAAAGTATATAGAGTAAATTGATACATCGATGTTATTACAGCTGATTTGAATTCCACTTGCTTGAATTGACGGTTTCTTTACTGCATCTAAAATAATGTATTTAATACTCGATTTTACTAGCACTGCTGATCCTGCATGAGCTTTCCCATCAGGATGGTTTGCTTTAATGAGATCATATCCATGAATTTTAAAATAACTTTTTTCAGTAAAATGAGTTTCTGAGATCAAAAATATATCTATAAAATTTAATTTAAGAAAAATTTCAATTTCTTTTACATGACTGGAAGCACCATTAGCATTCCATGTTGAAATTCTTAAATTTATTTGCATAACTTAGTAATTAGAACTGTTATAAGATTCATTAGCTTATCTAGCATAGCTTCTAGTCTTACCATAACATCATTATTGTTATTATTGGTATTGTTGGTGTTGTTGTTGGTGTTGTTGCTGGTGTTGTTGTTGGTATTGTTGTGATTGCCAGTAACAGCTTGTGAGTATGAGATGTTTCCAAATTCATTATTGTTTGTGGGATTTCCTTGGGAAAAATTCAGATTTTGGCTATTTTGTTGATTACGGAATCTAAAATTAATATTTCTTTTCTTATGAATAAGTTCCTGATATATTCTACATCCTTTATAGCTTGCTGTGTGGTTTTCTAAGCAATGCACACATTTTGGGGGTGTATTAACATCCTTGGTACATGATGATGTCAGATGATCACTTCCACACTTTACGCATTTATAAGGCCTTTTGCAATATGTTTTAGAGTGTCCATATTCCTGACAACGATAGCATTGAACAATATCATCCGTTTGTTTTGGTGGTTCAATAGATACAATAGCATTGCTTAAGTGTTTTATTTTATAAACATCTTTATTATTGGTATTTGGGTCTAAGTCTACAAAGAATATAGAAAGTGGTTGCTTTGTAATTCGGCTTTTGATGTTAAACACATTTCTCACTTGATGACCTAACGACAATAGCTCAGCTTTTATATCCACAACTGGAGTTGTATGATGAATACCCTTAATCACAATTCTATAAGCTCGTTCCTGTTTTAGTTGATAAGTATGATAGCAAATATTTGTTGATTCTAAATGTTTAACTACTTTTCTATAAGACTCAGTGTTTTTAACCATTAACCTAATCTGGCTATCTCTCATTGACTTATAATTAAATTCATTACTAGATATGACCTTAGATATACACTTAATCATACTATTTATATTTTCCACAAAAGGGATGTATATAGGCGGAGGTTTAGGTGTTCTTTCTTCATTTTCTTCTTGAGTTTGATTTGTATTATCAACATCATCATTAAGTAATGCAAACTGATTTGCATTAGATGTACTAGGCTCACTAGACAGGTTTGGTTTTTTGCATAAATGCATATTGGGTGATTTTGTCAACCGTCGCTTGTTGTTGTTTTCTGGTACTTGCTGCCAAATACCATCACTTTCTTCACTGTCGTCTTCACTTAATGTAGGCATGTTGTTGCTTTTTTATTGTTTTTTAAATGCTTTGGAATTTCTTGTTTTCTTTTTTTTTTTTTGTTAAGGAATGTTAATCCCTTTGTTTTTAAAGATTGAATTCAATTGAATTTGTTGTTATATTTTTAAGAAAATAATATAATTTGCGCTCAATATATTTTGTGTCTATTCACTGCCACGGTCAAATAGAGACTGAAAATGGAAAAATAAAAACAAATTTTGAAATTTGTAATCAAGTATCCCGCAATTCCCAAAAAAATTTTGAAAAATCCCAAAAATGGGATTATTTGATTTTTTGGCTATAATATTCATAATAGAGGCGGGGTTATCGGAACCCTTTACAAAATAATTAAAAACTTTTGGCCTAAAGTTGAATTTTACATAAAAAATAGGCATTTTTTGAATGGACCTGATCCCGTCGGTATCAAAAATTATAAATGTTTTTTTCATCTAAAATGTTTGGCGTAAAGTTAGCTTTTCAAAAAGTACAAATTCATTATATATCCTCTTAGAAAAGATAACTTAAAAAGAATAAAAGTACTTTTTTCCCTTTTTTAATTTTTTTATATTCAAATGCATGTAACTTTGGACTCAGTCATGATTTTTAAACACTTCATTCTTTATTTGATTTATAGATCTATTGTTAATCCTATAACAGAAAAATGGATAAAATCGGAGAATATTTGGAACCGCGGTCACCAAAAAACTGGTGTAGGGTGGGTAAAAATTTTGAAAATTAAATTTTCAAATGCGAATATCTCCTAAGCTATAGGAGATAATTGATAGCTACGACGAGGTTTTATGTAGTGCTCGACGAGGAGATTCTGTATGTGTAACCTTTTTAAATCGAAACACAAACGAAGAAATAGGATCATTTTAAAAATTGAACATACCGGAGGTGTCCTTCTTTGGGAACCCTTGGTCCCACTCTTGGTGGGGTCCTGAGGTCCAAATTCAAAACTTAAACTCGACTACACTTCTTCTTTGCGCATGTGAAACTTCATTCAAAGTGGCGTAAGGGTTTAGAAGTTACAGATTTATTTCCCTCTTTTTTTATTCACATACCACTGTGCGATGTCCGTCAGTCTGGCTGTCCATATAAACCTTGTGCGCAAAATACAGGTCGCAATTTTGAAGATATTTCGATAAAATTTGGTACATATAATTATTACGAACCAAGGACAAAGCCTATTGAAATTGGTTGAAATCGGTTCATTATTTCCCCTAGCCCCCATTCAAATGTCCTCCCGAAATTGGACTTTATCCGTGATCTACACAAATTTCACATCAAATAAGTTTTATATATACAGAAATCATGTCACCTAATTTTATGAAGATCGGTCCATAATTATTCATAGCTCCCATATAAGTCCCGCTTCCCAAAATAACTTTAACGAGCAAAAATCTCTTAAAAATGTTGGTAGACACATACAATTTAACACTGGTGTCCCGATAGACCAGTCGATAGTGTGCTGGAATATTAATCTGAGGGTTGCGGGTTCGACTCTCGTCAGAGACTCTGGGTGTATGTGCAAACAAGCAAAACGCTTCGCTGTTTAAAAAAAATATATAGACATAAATAACATGACCTAATCATAGCTCCCATATAACGCCCACTTCAAAAATCACTCGCGAAAAAAAATTATGAAATTTTAAAAGAAAAATAATTTTGCTCATTTACTTAGTGTAGGGTATTATATAGTCGGGCTTGACCGGCCATACTTTCTTACATGTTTAGTTTGTTTTTCTATATATTTGTCCTTAGATTTAATAAAAATGGAAAACTGGGACACTGCAAAACGAATCTGGAATATCCTCTAGCACGAATTGCCCTGCAATGACTTCTGCAGAAGTTGTCAAGACGAGGAGGGGGATGAGACCATTTTTCATCTTCTTTGTCACTATCCGGCCTTTGAAAATCTACGCTTAAGGTTTATGGGACATCGTTTCCTAAATAGTCTTTCTGAGCTCTCGAATATGAGGCTAGAGAGCTTTAATATCTTTATACGGAATAGTAATTGGCTAATCAGACCATACATTGGGGATCTCCATATAGTGACCTAATAACCGCCAACTCACTGGAACGCAATTAAAAATCTCCTTTCCTCTCTTTTTTCGGATCCTCTTTCTCTTCATTTCTTCCTTCCCTTTTCATTTCTATCTTTCCACTTTCAAGTAATGCAAAAGAACATATTACCTGGACCCACGTGAGCTGCTCTTCTTTTACTGTCTTCACTTCGCTACTGCCTGCAAACATAACCTAATTTTGGTATAAAAATAATATAGGCGCACGTCTGGTGGCGATCCTCCGAGTCGATGGACCATTATAAGACTAGTGAATAATTTCGGTGAGCATGAGACAGACGCTAGAAGGCCTTGTAATCGAAACCCTAGTTTCCTCGAACAGAGGAAACTATTGCTGCTGTAGCTGCTGCCAACAAAGCAACCACAGCGTAACAACAAGGAAAGTATCAGCTGAAATGAGTTGCAGTAGGTAGACTTTTCAGACAATAATGTATAAGGATTTGAACTTATTTTTCTAGAAAAAACAAATGGCTAATAAACTTAATGCATCTGACTTGCCGATTCACTTGGAATTTTGCCAGAAGATGCTTGAAAAGATGGAAGAGATCGAGAATATGCTGAATTGTCGTTTCATGTCTGATGAGGCTCATTTCGATCTTAACGGTATCTTAAACAATCAAAACAACAACATGCTGCAACTTAATTACAGTTAAAAATAGTAATTTTGATATTTTTATTAAGAAAATCAAGATTTTTAGCAATTTGTATACAAATAAACAACATCCTTGCTAAGATCTTTGTTTACCTTTGCTATTGAGACACCATTTTAACTTTTGTGCTCATCAAACAGTAAACAGTAAGAAAGAGACAACATGAGTAACGAGAGGGAATTGTACAACTACAACAACAACACGGGTGCAAATAAACAACTTATCATATGAGACGCCATTTTAAAGATGTACTCATACAAGTAGACAGTGAGAAAGAGAGGCAATTGTATAACAGTGTGATAAATCAAAACAAACCATAATAATTGTTATTTGAGTGAATGTTTGTGTATTATTTCTAGTTTATGGTGTAAATTGTAACAATTTGGTTAATTTTTAGTATTTTTATTTAAATATTTATAGCTCAGCCAAATAATGCAGAAAATTTCCTAATAGGCTCATTTCAAGAAACTCAACCTTCTGTCGGCGACCCAGGTCACCTAACCTAACTCCACTGGGATTTTTTTTTGTGGGATTATTGTATACAGAAAGTTTTACAAATCGCAACCGACAAATGTGGATGAACGAAAACAATTACTGCCTGTTCCACGATGTCGAAAGAAAAATGAGTCGAAAAAATTTGTATAAAAAAACACTCAGTTTTTAAAATTCTTTCGAATAGTTTTCATACAAATTTGTTAGAATCATTTTTCTTTCGACATCGTGAAACAAGCCTCCAATTCGAGTGGCAGTAGCTGCAATTCTGGCCTAAATTTTGCTGGTTGTAATGAACAACTTAAAAAATTATTCCAGTTTCTTAATGTAGCCAAATTCATCGCCACTCTTTAGTATTGGCAATAGTATAGATATTTTATAATTTAAAGACTTTTTAAATAAGTTGGAAAGTAAATTCTGACAACTCTTGAAAAAGTACAGTGGCCGGTAATAGCAATCACCATGTTTGTCATTTGTGTTGTTTCAGAAGACAAACCATATGGTACGCTATTCGTACAATGATATTTTATTAGAAAAATTATTTTTTTGTAATGACACCCTAATATTCATAACAAAAAAACCTTCACATATCATTTTTAACAAGCTTTATAGTGTTTGCTGCATTTTACAGCAATATATATTTATTTCAGTTACAATTTCTCTGTAAGAGAACAATAATTTATTGTTGAAAATATTTTGAAAATTATGACAGATGCAATATCATATTTATGCTTTTCACAACCAAAAAAAAAAACCGAAAGTACAAATGAGAAAAATATTTGAAATATTTATAAATAACACAGCTTATTTGTAGTTTAACAAAGACATTCATAGAAGCAGGAAGATAGTGTCACTTCAAATGTCTGCAAAAAAAAAATGTAAGGAGCAAAAAGATACAACATATGTTGGAAATAGCATGTGTAAGTAAAATGTACGAAAGTTTGAGACTTTAAAATGCTTTTGAGGACAGAAAAAATAAATTTTTTCGGCAAAATAAACTCAATCTGTGATCACTCATATTTCATACCAAAAATCGATTTTTATCATGAAAAATCAAAAAATCCTAAAATCGTTAATAACTCAGTAAATACTGCGTTTTTCGGGAAAATAAACTCAATCTGTGATCACTCATATTTCATACCAAAATTGATTTTTTGCATGAAAACTCAAAAATTCTTATATCTTCCATATCTCAGTAAATACTGCGTTTTTCGGGAAAATAAACTCAATCTGTGATCACTCATATTTCAAACCAAAAATTGATTTTTTATATGAAAAATCGAAATTTTTTAAATCGTTAATAACTCAGTAAATACTGCGTTTTTCGGGAAAATAAACTCAATCTGTGATCACTCATATTTCATACCAAAATTGGGTTTTTATAATGAAAAATCAAAATTTCTTAAATCGTTGATAACTCAGTAAATACTGCGTTTTTAGGAAAAATAAACTCAATCTGTGATCACTCATATTTCATACCAAAAATAGATTTTTAAAATGAAAAATCAAAAATTCTTAAATCGTTAATAACTCAGTAAATACTGCGTTTTTCGGCAAAATAAACTCAATCTGTGATCACTCATATTTCATATCAAAAATCGATTTTTAGTATAAAAAAATCAAAAAATCATAAAATCGTTAATAACTCAGTAAATACTGCGTTTTTTTAGAAAATAAACTCAATCTGTGATCACTCATATTTCACAGCAAAAATAGATTTTTAGTCCGAAAAATCAATATCACTTAATTCGTTAATAACTCAGTAAATACTGCGTTTTTCAGAAAAATAAACTCAATCTGTAATCACTCATATTTTATACCAAAAATAGATTTTTAGTATGAAAATTAAAAATTTCTTAAATCGTTCATATCTCAGTAAATACCACGTTTTTCGGGAAAATAAACTCAATCTGTGATCACTCATATTTCTTACCAAAAATAGAATTTGGGAGTGAAAAATCAAAAATTCTTAAATCGTTAATAACTCAGTAAGTACTGCGTTTTTCGGAAAAATAAACCTAATCTGTGATCACTCATATTTCATACCAAAAATAGATTTTTAGTATGAAAAATCAAAAATTCTTTAATCGTTAATAACTCAGTAAATACTGCTATTTTCGGGAAAATAAACTCAATCTGTAATCACTCATATTTCATACCACAAATATTTCATACCAAAAATACATTTCATGTATGAAAAATCAAAATTTCTTAAATCGTTAATAACTCAGTAAATACTGCGTTTTTCGGGAAAATAAACTCAATCTGTGATCACTCATATTTCATACCACAAATAGATTTTTAATACGAAAAATCAAAAATTCTTAAATCGTTAATAACTGAGTAAATATCGCGTTTTTCGGGAAAATAAACTCAATCTGTGATCACTCATATTTCACACCAAAAATCGATTTTTAGTATGAAAATTCAAAATTTCTTAAATCGTTAATAACTCAGTAAATACTGCGTTTTTTGGGGAAATAAACTAAATCTGTGATCACTCATATTTCATACGAAAAATTGATTTTTTGTATGAAAAATCAAAATTTCTTAAATCGTTAATAACTCAGTAAATACTGCGTTTTTCGGGAAAAGAAATTCAATCCCTTATATTTCATTCCAAAATTAAATTTTTATGATGAAATCGATTTTTATTATGAAAAATTAAAAAATCCTAAAATCGTTAATAACTCAATAAATACTGCGTTTTTCGGGAAAATAAACTCAATCTGTGATCACTCCTACTTCATAGCAAAAATGGATTTTTTGGATGAAAAATTCAAAATTCTTAAATCGTTAATAACTCAGTAAATACTGCGTTTTTCGTGAAAATAAACTCAATCTGTAATCACTCATATTTCATACCAAAAATAGATTTTTATGATTAAAAATCAAAAATTCTTAAATCGTCCATAAATCAAAAATTCTTAATTCGTAAATACTGATCACTCATATTTCATACCAAAAATCGATTTTTAGTATGAAAAATCAAAAAATTGTAAAATCGTTAATAACTCAGTAAATACTGCCTTTTTCGGGAAAATAAATTCAATCTGTGATCACTCATATTTCATCTCAAAAATTAAATTTTATCATGAAAAATCAAAAAAACCTAAAATCGTTAATAACTCAGTAAATACTGCGTTTTTCGGGAAAATAAACTCAATCTGTTATCACTCAAATTTCATACCAAAATTAGATTTTTTTATGAAAAATCAAAAATTCATAGATCGTTAATAACTCAGTAAATACTGCGTTTTTCGGGAAATAAACTTAATCTGTGATCACTCATATTTCATACCAAAAACTGATTTTTAGTATGAAAATCCAAAAATTCATAAATCGTTAATATCTCAGTAAATACCGCGTTTTTCGGAAAAATAAACTCACTCTGTGATCACTCATTTTTTATACCAAAAATATATTTTTTGTATGAAAAATCCAAATTTCTTAAATCGTTAATAACTCGGTAAATACTGCGTTTTTCGGGAAAATAAACTCAATCTGTGATCACTCATATTTCACACCAAAAATAGATTTTTAGTCCGAAAAATCAAAATCTCTTAATTCGTTAATAACTCAGTAAATACTGCGTTTTTCGGGAAAATAAACTCAATCTGTGATCACTCATATTTCATACCTAAAACAGATTTTTATTTTGAAAAATAAAAAATTCTTAAATCGTTTATAACTCAGAAAATACTGAGTTTTTCGGGAAAATAAACTCAATATGTGATCACCAGGGAAACCGGAAATATGCTCTAAAAAAACCGTTTTAGGCGCTTTAAATATGCGGTAAAAACTTTAAAATATGCTCTTAAAAAAACAAACTTTTACATAATTTTTAACCAAAAAATATACTTTTATTTAAAAAAATCAATACAATTAATTTCTAAAAAGGTAAAGTAACATAAAATAACATGAACTAAAACAACTATAGCAAAAAATAAATACAACATAAAAACAATAAGCTATGAAAAGGCATCGAGAGGTATTTTTTGATGATATTTTATATAAATATAAAGTCACTTCTTCAACTAAGGTTATTATTGCAATAAATTACAAAATATTGACTTAAATTTTCTAATAAAAATCGTTGTCTATTGGATCTGAAAATATTTTTATACATAGAAAATGTTCTATCGACATCAACTGATGTTATAGGAGCAAATTTAAAAGACAGTATTTCTTTAGCAGTTAGAACGGTTAAGTTTGAATTAGAACTAAAATTTGATATTTAGATGGCGCTATTATTAAAATATTTTATATTAAAAAAAAGCAATATATTTTTCAATTTTTAATTTTAAACAAAGGAAGTAAAAACCTGTAGCACAACAGCGAACAATAAGTAAGACAAAATTTGTTTTTGATAAAGTCAAAATATGCTATTAAACAGTAAAATATGCTCTAAAAACGCAAAAATATGATATAAATATGCTCTTAAAACAAATATATGCAAAAATATGCATTTAAGGGTAAAATATCCAAAAATATGCACTAACAAATCGATGCCAAAAATCTTAAATAGTTCTGAAACGTCTAAATATCTTATCCCTTTGCTCATTAGACTCTCCAGAAAAAACATGCATTTGCATATTTTGGTTTCCCTGGTGATCACTCTTATTTTAAGCATTAGTGGTTCCTGTACCTATTCATTTATCCTCCTTCTCATAATCTTATTATATCTGCCCCACTGTAAAGCTTATTTAATTGCTTGTAAATATTAAGTTTAAATCGTTAAAATGAAACGTGTCATAAACATCACTGATATCATATTTAATTTGCTTTGTTATTTTAAGTAACTCTCAAGTAAGTGTTGCAAATAATGGCACTACAAGTAAGTATATATTTATTTGTGCACATTTTTTTTATTTTTCGACAGCAATAAATGTGTCAATAGTCTTTTGAAATTTAATACTTGCCAAAAAACCAACTTTCTTTCAAGATTTTGAAAAGATTTATTGGCGTGCGTTCACAGTTGTATACATTTCTACAGTTGAAATCAGTGCTAGGCAAATTCTACATACATCCACTTGTGTGAATGCTAGCGATTTGATTGATGCAGCCTCACTCACTCCATACAAAGAGTTTATAATTGATTTCTTTGGATATTTGGAGCTTGTTGTCTTACTTCTTATTTTGTTTCTATACAACTAACTCATATAATTTCAAAATTAAGGTTGTTTTCGTTTTGCTATGGATATTTGGCTTTGGTGTAGATTCGGTTGGTTGGCCGGGCATTAAGAGTATCGTTATCTCAAAAATCGAAATAAATATAGTTTTTGGTATTAAGATAAAGAAATATTTATGTTAATAGAAAACACATTTGAAAATACTTGTTATATTAATATGTTTGTAAAATGGTGAATTTTATATACAGAAATGTCCTTCAATTCCATATTTTCTCATTCAAATGTTTTTTCCTATTGTATTACAATTCTGAAACAGTAATTGTGTTCTAATGTTAACCATATTTTAATAATATAAGTAAATAAATAAATAAAACCAATAAAAATTTAAAATTGAAAAGAAGAAAATAAAACACTGACACAATAAATTATCACATTGATGACGTATAATTAATCATTTTTGTGTAATTCTTCATTCATTATTGTTCAAAATCAAATGCATTGTCGGTAAATGTTTGGGTGAGTGTGTGCTACAGCCCAGCAGTTTTGGGTGCCTAACCCGAACTAGTGATTTAACCTATAATTTATGGTTACCACTAGCTACATAACTAGTTACTTGTTTAGTTATTTTAATATGTGGTGGCCCTTAATAAACGAAAGTTGTATTTTGGCCATTCGCACCACCCAGTTTGATGAACATTAGTAAAACAATCATCCCGAAAAAAGGTAAATCGGTTGGGATTAAGACGTGCCGCAAGCCCTCTGAAATTTTGAGATGCATTTACAAGAGGAAAAAATGCATTTTTTTCAGTTTTTGTAAAAATTTTGCCATCAAAAAATTGCTTTTGCAATTTAGTTTAAAAGAATAGAAATGTGTACATAATTGTCATTCTAATGAGATATAAAAAACAGAAATTGGTCAAAAAATGTTAAAGTTATTAAAAATTCGCCAGGCCATTACCGTGTCTCAGGTAACTAGAAGAAGAAATGTAGGAACAAAATTAACATATTTTGATAAATATTAAAATAAAAGCTCATTTTTACTTAAAATATATCCATATTTACTTGTATATGAGTTTTTGTCTTCGTAGGATACCGTTAACCTATTCGCAGGTATGACCAAAAAAATAAATTTTTTTTAACGGCAGTTTCAAAACTCCATTTTGAAATTTTTAAAAATTTTGTTAAACAAATTTTGGAATTTTTTTATCATCTCATTGGGATTTATTGAGAACATAATAGGGAATAAAAATATGAAAAAATTATTAAAATGTCTCTCATAGTTTTTCCGTACCTGCGATCTAAATTTCGAAAATTTCGAAATTTTCGAGAAAAACCAATTAGTATTATAAATTATAAGTGAAACCAATTCTGAATATTATAGTCCAGATAATTCTAAATATACTCTGAAAGCTTTACTAAAATTGGAAAACCCTAAACCTTAAATCGTGAATGTCAAAGGTCAAATTTTTCAATATTTTGAATTTCTAATTTAAAGAGCGAAATGTTGTATATTATTGGGCCGATTTTTATTTACAAAAACAGCAGAAAAATTAAAATTAACCCTATATAGCACTTGGGGTTAAAATGAACCCAAACTTTTAAAATCATAATTTTTTTATGGTTTTATATCATTAAATATAATAAAATATCCATAAACATTAAGCATATCATCCCCTTAAACAAATTCAATCAATTTCGCGCATATTTTCTCATTTTGTAGCTGAAAGTCATAAAAATAAATAAAAAAATTTCCAAGAAAATTTCAAACATTTTTCAACAACATAAAAATTTAAATGAAAATTGATATTATATTTTTCAAACCTTCTAGATTTAATTTGAAAACATAAAATATGAAAAAAATCTTAATATTTAGGAAATTATTTATAAATGTTATGAATTGAAATCAATGAAATCAAATCATAATATTTATGTTGAAACTTTTTTCTGTTTATCATTATATGATTATTTCAGAACATGTTATGATTGGTTTGTATCATAATATGATTATTTCAGATACCAATAATGATCATAATATGTTTTGGACTACAAGCATAAATCTGATCATAATATGTTGCTCTTAGTTTATGGTTACCACAACCATGTTTTTTCTCTGCGTGTATGTAAAGATAGTCAAGTAATTTGTTCTTGAACAGATATGTGAATTGCCATGGCTTGACTATTTTGAACCAACTACCAGACAGTCTCTCTTTGTAATCTATTTAGGGTCAATTGAGTTTCTACTTAGGACATCTACATGTTAAAATAAATAATCAAGTAGCTAATTATGTAACTAGTGTCCAAAAGTTCGAGACAGTCACCCAGAACTGTTGAGATATGTTAAAAAATTGTCACACAATCGCAAGCACATACATTTGAACATATATTGTACACTTATTTTAAATTTTACTCTCAGAAAAAATGTCACAGCATGATTTTCTTGTTTATATACAAACAAAAGTGTAACAATTTTAAAAGCTTTTAAATTGTTTTTTGTGATTATTTTGAAAAATTCATACTCAAACAAACTAACAACCACAAAACATACACATGAGCCTTGTTGTTTAAAAGAGAAAAATTGGGGAAAAAATAAACAATTTAAAATCAGATATTCATCAGCAACGAATCTCGAGTACTCTTCACCTAAAACTGGAAGTACACAAATTACACTTGTAGCTTCATTGATATCCATTTAAACACATTTGTTCGATTCACAAGGTATCCTATCATGGCGTATTGTCATAATGTCCTAATATTTCACCATGGTTTGAAAATGCAGTTATTGCCTTTCAAGCTAAAAATCCCCTAAAATAATACTACTCTGTTTGCTATGTTTATTGTGTTATCGCAACCAACCGACAGAGACCTGCGAATGTTAAAGCTGCTAACATTAACATTAAAGCTGCTAAAAGCTCTAGAAATAAAACATTCTAGTTTTGTCCGTTAAGATAATTCATAAATCTGCTGGAAGATGGCACTGTGTATAAATAGTGGCAGCGGGTCGCAGTTAGTTTAGTTTATTATAGGCGCTGTTAGAAGTAACATCAACTGCTTTACGATTGTATTCTTGTACATTATAAAGTGAATAATTTAAACTGTTGTAGTGTAAAATTTAATAAGTAAAGAGTTGTTACAATTTCAAACTACTAAACTGCTTTTAATTGTAATCAAAAGTTTTTGAAGGAAATAAACCACAGTTTTTAAAAGGTTAAAACCTAATAATATGTTTAACTTGGTTTACCACAAGATATATTGTGCTTACCAGACTTGATTTAGTTGACCATAGGCCTGTCTGGCTTTATTGATACGATTCGTAATGTATTTGATTCTTTGTTGTTGCCGTATTAACTCTCATTGCCTTAGTCTTGGATATGTTAATTTTATGGTAGCATGTAGCTACTTCAGTATACATTTCATTCAGTTTTAACTACATATGTCGTCCGCATAATCCAGGTCTTCGAGACACCTTCACAATCCTTATAATGCCTTTTGTTGTTGACGTTATATCCCCCATGATGCTGTCAATGATCACATTAAACAGTCAAGGCGATATTGGACATCCCTGGCGAACTCCTACGTTTACATTTATGAGGCTGCAACGCCTCAATGAGAGTTGGAATCTTCCTTGGTATTCCTTTGCAGCAAAGTTGAGCTATGATGTAGGGTGTCAAATGCCTTTTCGACGTCCATGAATATCAAATACAAGGGTAATCGCTTTTCCACCAATTGTTCCGTGATTATTTTTAGGCTATTAATAAGATCAACACCGGATTTGATGGGGCGAAAACCAGCATGTTCGCTGCGGATTTCGTGGGCGAGAGCGTTTGTCAGTCGTTTGTTAAGTAAGTTCACAATCACTTTGTTTATCATGCTGATCAATGTAATTCCCCTTAAATTTTTGCATTCCGTAAGGTCTCCTTTCTTTGGAATATTAATATAAGACCATCTTTCAATTCGTCGCTGGGTCTGTTGCAGGGCATATGAGTTTGAAATCATATTTCCTGAGCTGCTTTCAGTAGCTCCGTTCATACATCCAATATACTTATCTTCGCCGTAACCAAACATCCATTGATGTAAATATTTTCTAACTTACTTAGTCATAGTTGCAATGTAACAAATAATCTTTTTTGCTTCGAAATTATATTAAATGTATATTCGTTCATAAGTTTTTTCTAATTGAAGCGATTTTTTTGATTTTCAATACCAATCTACCTAGGAAAAATATAAATATTCTAGGTGAATATTATTAATCTCAGTTGTGTTTTGTACACGTGAGAAAGTTTTACACACACTCTTGGATATGCAGCCAAATGTATGAAACTAAACCGACTTTATATTAGTTACATTGTAAAATCCTAGATAAATATTTATATTAGTGTTACATATGGAACGTTAAACTTATATTTATATCTATACAGCCCCCAGTAGAGATGGATGTTATAGAAATGTTCATAAACAATTTTCTGATGTTTTGGAAAATATTTTTATTTTTTCCTTTTGGATTAATAGACTACAATTATTTTAGCATTTCCCACACACTGTAGTGTTTGTCCTTATTGTGGTTTCCTTATTCGGTTTCACTTTATTGATATTTGGATAAAAACCACAATTATGTTGGTCCTGATACCAATGAGACTTAGAGAGTGAGAAACGAGACACATTTGTATTGACATTAAATGAAAAGTATTTCAAGAATATTTTTTAAATCTTATCCATTGGACTTAAAAAGAAACACAAAATAAAGTAAGCTTATGAGAAAATAAATCTTAAGTAAATTAAATTTTATTGACTAGTATTTATTGGTCTAATTGATTTTTTTAATTTTCAGTTCATTCAATCTAGTAAAAGTGTACTCCTTTCAGAAAATCAATGAATCAGGGCTTAGCAAATATTTACCGCACATTTTTGTTTTGGTGAAATAACTATTTGATTTGTTTAACAAGATTTAATGTTGGAAACATTTACTGTAAATAAATAATAACCCATTAAACTATAAGCAACACAAAAAACTAAAGACAGCTTCTTGCAAAAATTGAGAAAAATTAATTTTAACAAGTAGTTATCAGTTATAATTGTTTAATTTCATCTCAACCATGTAGGCGTATGAACAATATTAATCAATTCTAACAAGTATACTCCAGCAAAAATGGTAGACACAGGTCAATAGCAAAAAAAGCTTGAATATAAAATACATACATAAATAATTCCAATACTATGGAAAGATTTTTTTTTTTTAATTTTTAACCTTTATGTCAACAGCAGAACTGCTTTACGCACGTCAACAGCAACATACCTGGGTATGTTCATACGTTTTGTATGGTGAATGGCATGTGGTTAGCATAAAAATGCTAATATCTAACTCGTTTGTTGGAATATCTGTATTATTTTATTATTTTCTTAGAAATAGAAATAAGGTTCAAACATTTTATGATAACCAGTTTTACCCTTACATTTAGTCTTTGTTTTTTTGAAAAAAGTGGTTGTGTAGGTATGTCAAAAAATGCTTTTTATTGAGTTTTTGCAAAGATACAAATTATTTAAATTAAAATTAATTTTTTATTTATTAATAGTTTTTAATGAAATTTTATAGTTATATAGACTTTTGTATTATATATAGAAATATAAAAACAATTTCTGAAATTTATAAGCAGGAATCCCGTAATTCCCAAAAAAGTTTTGAAAAATCCCAAAAATTAGATTTTTTTAGTTTTTTTGCTATAATATCCACATCAAAAGCTGGGTTATCGGAAGCCTTTAAAAAATAATTAAGGACATATTTGGCCATCTAAAATAGGTTATTTTATTTTGATATCGACTACGCCATTTGAGAATTTTTGCCCTAAAGTTGAATTTTACATAAAAAATATGCGTCATTTGAATGGACCTGGTCCCCTCTGTTTAAATAATTTTTAAATTTATTTTCATTTAAAATCTTTAGTGTAAAGTTAGCTTTTCAAAAAGTATAAATTCCTAATACATTTTCATTGATATTTTTATGATAACTTAAAAACAAGTAAGAGTGCTATATTCGGCTGTGCCGAATCTTATATACCCTTCACCAAATTATACTTCAAAATTTTAAATATTTTTAGGTAAACAAAATTTAATTTTTTTTCCAGTTGTTTTTTGAATTTTTTGGAAAAAAATTTTTTCGATTGTTATTTAAAATTTTTTTTTTTTAAATTTAAAATTTTTTTTTTTTAAATTTAAAATTTTTTTTTTTTTAAAATTAAAAATTTTTTTTTTTTTAAATTATAAAAATCTTTTTTTTGTTTCTTCAATTTTTTTTTAAAAAAATCGGGTTCAACATTTTTTTTCCCGATTTTGACCCATTGTAGGGCCAACTTACTATGGTCTTATATACGTCGTTGCAAATGTCTTTAAAATATCTATCATTAGATATCCATATTGTCTATATTAATGTCTTAGTAATCCAGATATAGGTAAAAAATAGGTCAAAAATCGAGGTTGTCTTGGTTTTTTCCTCATATCTCAGCCATTTGTGGACCGATTTTGCTGATTTTAAATAGCAAAATTCTCGAAAGCATGTCTGACATAATTATTGAAGATTTGGATCCCGAAGATATCTGGGGTCTTCAGAAAACTGATTTCAACAGACAGACAGACAGACAGACAGACAGACAGACAGACAGACAGACAGACAGACAGACAGACAGACAGACAGACAGACAGACAGACAGACAGACAGACAGACAGACAGACAGACAGACAGACAGACAGACAGACAGACAGACAGACAGACAGACAGACAGACAGACAGACAGACAGACAGACAGACAGACAGACAGACAGACAGACAGACAGACAGACAGACAGACAGACAGACAGACAGACAGACAGACAGACAGACAGACAGACAGACAGACAGACAGACAGACAGACAGACAGACAGACAGACAGACAGACAGACAGACAGACAGACAGACAGACAGACAGACAGACAGACAGACAGACAGACAGACAGACAGACAGACAGACAGACAGACAGACAGACAGACAGACAGACAGACAGACAGACAGACAGACAGACAGACAGACAGACAGACAGACAGACAGACAGACAGACAGACAGACAGACAGACAGACAGACAGACAGACAGACAGACAGACAGACAGACAGACAGACAGACAGACAGACAGACAGACAGACAGACAGACAGACAGACAGACAGACAGACAGACAGACAGACAGACAGACAGACAGACAGACAGACAGACAGACAGACAGACAGACAGACAGACAGACAGACAGACAGACAGACAGACAGACAGACAGACAGACAGACAGACAGACAGACAGACAGACAGACAGACAGACAGACAGACAGACAGACAGACAGACAGACAGACAGACAGACAGACAGACAGACAGACAGACAGACAGACAGACAGACAGACAGACAGACAGACAGACAGACAGACAGACAGACAGACAGACAGACAGACAGACAGACAGACAGACAGACAGACAGACAGACAGACAGACAGACAGACAGACAGACAGACAGACAGACAGACAGACAGACAGACAGACAGACAGACAGACAGACAGACAGACAGACAGACAGACAGACAGACAGACAGACAGACAGACAGACAGACAGACAGACAGACAGACAGACAGACAGACAGACAGACAGACAGACAGACAGACAGACAGACAGACAGACAGACAGACAGACAGACAGACAGACAGACAGACAGACAGACAGACAGACAGACAGACAGACAGACAGACAGACAGACAGACAGACAGACGGACATGGCTTAATCGACTCCGCTATCTATAAGGATCCAGAATATATATACTTTATAGGGTCGGAAATGAAAAATGTAGAAATTACAAACGGAATGACAAACTTATATATACCCTTCTCACGAAGGTGAAGGGTATAATAAATAAAGTTATTTTTTCCCAAACACTAGCTAACAATCGCCTTTTTAATTTTTTTAAATTCAAATACATATAACTTTGGTGTCAGTTACGATTTTTAAATAACTCTTTTTTGTTTGACATATACATTTGTTGTAAGTCCAATAAAAGAAAAGGGTGCAATTTTGTAAATGGGCTTTATCTTCCAAAGGGGGGTCAATTGTGGAAAATAATTTTGGCTAGGATATCAAGAAATTTCAAGTCGATCCGAATATCTAATTCAG
Organism: Calliphora vicina; assembly: GCF_958450345.1. Taxonomy (NCBI): domain Eukaryota; kingdom Metazoa; phylum Arthropoda; class Insecta; order Diptera; family Calliphoridae; genus Calliphora; species Calliphora vicina. Next base: position 94,204,123 of record NC_088784.1, on the reverse strand, counting down.
AGATACAGCATTTTGAAAATGCAAAACATACCCAGGTATGTTGCCGTTGACATAAAGATTAAGGCCCTAATTTTGTAAGTCACGTCACCAAAGTGATATTTATATGGAAAGCAAAAACAAAATTTAAAAAATTTTAAAAATTTGTTTTTCAAATTATGAAAGGCAAATCAACGCTTGAATTTTGGTGCGTTTGTTCTGTTAACAATTTGTATATAAAACAAAAACAAATTTTTAAAATTTTTGAAATTTTGTTTTTGCTTTTAATATAAATATCATTTTGTGACGTGATTTACAAAATTAAGGCCTAAGTAAAATTATAAATTTTGTTAGAAGTTTTTCCACATAATTAATGATAACTCGAAAAGGGTTAGACCGATATTATTAAAATAAACTTAGAAAATTTAAGATTTACATAAACTATAATCCGTTTATATATTGCATTTCAATTGGCTCAGTAGTTTCCGAGTTATAATAACAAATTTAAGTAAAAAATATATTTTTTATGGGAAAATAGCATTTTTTTTGTTTTAAAAAAATCAGGAAAAATCGAAAACGCCAAAAGTTGTTCAGATTTATTACTTTGTCGTAAAGCCACATGTAATAGAAACAAAATGTGTGATCGGACATAAAAATTGATGGACTGCTTTCGAATTTATTCACAATTAGGTAAATTCGCTCATTTTCACAAAATTTTAGTTTTTTGCTTGATATACATAAAATTTAGTAGTAAATGTTTGTCTTTCGATTGACTGAATTTTCAATACATTTTCCCCATCCTATGTACACATTTTTACATACTTATTGCGTTTCAATCGGTTCAGTAGTTTCGTAGTTATAAAACAAATTGCAGCAAAAAATATATTTTTTATATGAAAATAGCATATTTTTTGTTTTAAAAAAATCAGGAAAAATCGAAAACGCCAAAAGATGTTCAGATTTATTACTTTATCGTAAAGCCAGATGTAATAGCAACATAATGAAGTATCAGTCATAAAAATATTTTAATTATTTTCGAATTTATTTACAATTATGTGAATTCGCTCATTTTCACAAAAATTTAATTTTTTGCTTGATATACAGTCAAGGACTAAAGTCTACATACAGCCTACAATTTAATCATAAAAAGATAATGGTGAGATGTAAGCTAATTTTTTTTCTTTTGTGGTAAGGATATTATTGATAGGTATTTATTACAGCAGAAAAAAAATTAACTAGTGGTATAACATAGAAATTATTATAACAAATATTAGTCAATAGTCAATAATTGAAGGGACAAAAGTTTTCATACAACACAAAACTAGTTTTATAGTGCAATCAATAGCATAGGAACCTTTGAGATTTTTCTTTTTATTTTACGTAAACTGTCATATCGGTGCACAAATAATCTACGTTAAAATTTTTTTATCGTTTTGTAATTGGTTTCTGTAATAATGCAAAATAGAAAGGAAATTGAAGTTTCAGTTAGAAACCTTATAATAAATCTCAGAAATGAGCAGAAGTCCTACGGAGAAATTTCAAAAATAGTAAAACTAAGCCGTAGTACTGTCCAAACAATAGTAAGAAATCACAAAAATACAAACTCCACTGAAAGCAAGCAAAGAACCGGAAGACCAAAAATGCTCTCCAGACGAGATGTAAGTAGTATACTCAGGCAAGTGCAAATTGACCCAAGAAAAAGTGCTCCAAAGTTAGCCGAACATATTGCACAATGTTCCGGTAAGAATGTCCATCCGAAAACAATTCAAAGAGCCCTGCACGGACACGGATTCAAGAGTAGAGTGGCACGAAAGAAACCTCCGATTTCAGAAAAAAACTGTAAATTGCGGTTAGAATTCGCAAAAACTCATGTAGAAAAGGGAATTGACTTTTGGAAACGAGTCCTCTTTACAGATGAAAGTAAGTACAATATTTTCGGGAGTGATGGTCGATCCAAAGTTTGGAGAAAAGCAAATACCGCATTAGATCCCAAAAATATTGTACCTACTGTAAAACATGGTGGTGGGAGTGTTATGGTTTGGGGGGAAATGGCGTCATCGGGAGTGGGTCGTTTAGTTTTCATTGAGGGAAATATGGATCGCCATATGTATAAGAGTATACTGGAAGATAATTTGAAGCCATCTGTAGAAAGCTTGGGTTTTGGAAATGACTGGATTTTCCAACAGGATAATGACACCAAGCATACTGCTCATACAGTTCGAGATTGGCTACTGTATTATGCTCCCAGGCAGCTCAAGACGCCTCCACAATCCCCCGACTTAAATCCCATTGAGCATATCTGGGATGTTTTGGAAAAAAATATAAGAAAATATCAAATCAGTAGCCGTGAAAGCCTTAAAACCGCAATTAATAGAGGTTGGGCCGAAATTGCACCTGCGATCACGGAAAACTTGGTGATCTCAATGCCCCGTCGACTACAAGCAGTCATTGATGCTAAGGGTGGACCCACAAAATATTAATAGCGTACTTTAAGCAGTAACTTTTAATATATTTAACGACTGTATGTTAACTTTTGTCCTTTGAATTTTACACTTTTTGTTGTTTTTGCTTTTAATATTTATATTATCAATTTCTGTTTGTACCAAATAAACTTTATTTAATTCCGTTACACAATTGTCATAACTTATTTTGGTCATATCCTTATATCTTTGACGATATTAGCAAATTATATAGTGTATGTAGATTTTAGTCCCTAACTGTACATAAAATTGAGTTGTTAATGTTCTTCTTTTGAATGATTGAATTTTAAAAACATTTTCCCCATGCTATGTGCAAATTTCAACATACATATTGTGTTTCAATGGGCTAAGTAGTTTCGGAGTTATAATCACAAATTGAAGCAAAAAATATATTTTTTATGTGAAAATAGCAAATTTTTTGGTTTTAAAAAAATCAGGAAAAATCGAAAACGGTAGAAATTGTTTAGATTTATTACTTTGTCTTAAAGCCACATGTATTAGAAATAAAATGAGATATCCACTATAAACATTCATTGATTGTTTTCAAATTTATTCATATTTAAGTGCATTCGCTCATTTTCACAAAATTTTAGTTTTTTGCTTGATATACATAAAATTTAATAGTTAGTGTTCCTCTTTCGATTGATTGAATTTTGAAAACATTTTCTCCATGCTATCTACAAATTTTCACATATATATCGCTTTTCAGTTATAATAACAAATTGAAGCAAAAATTTATATTTTTTAGGTGAAAATAGCCAATTTTTTTGTTTTAAAAAAATCATGAAAAATCGAAAATGGAAGAAACTTTCAGATTTATTACTTTGTCGTAAAGCCACATGTATTAGAAACAAAATGAGATACAGACCATAAAAATTAACGGATTGCTTTCGAATTTATTCAAAATTAAGTGAATTCGCTCATTTTCACAAAATGTTAGTTTTTTTCTGTTTTTCTCATAAAAAATCGAAAGCAGCTGAAATAGTCTAGATTTATTACTTTATCATAAAGCAAGATGTAATAGAAATAAAAAAAAAAAAAAAACATAATTCGAAATTTCTGAAATATAATTGGAAATTTCTGTAATATAAATGGAAATTTCTGAAATATAAATGGAAATTTCTGAAATTGAATTGGAATTTTCTGAAATATAATTAGAAATTTCTGAAATTCAATTGGAAATTTCTGAAATACAATTAGAAACTTCTGAAATACAATTGGAAATGGTGTAGTAGAACCACAATACATCAATATTGTATAGTGATTTAAAAAGCCTTTAAATTTGTTTAGATTTTGATGCCTTGTTTGATTGATTTCATAACACAAAACTGAAAACATTAAAATTTATTACCTGTAAAATGTAAAAACTTTTAATGATTTGATTCAAATTTAAGAATTTCATCAATTATGTCCTCGAATTAATATGGAAATTTTCCATAAAATCTAAATCCTACTTACAACAATTTTCTAAGGTTTTCTGTTTAGCTAAATATTTTGATTTCTTGCTAAATGTCATGCCTTTTCTGCACAAAGAAAACATGACACATTAAAACACCTACTTATAATCAAACTAAAAAGCCTGTTCGGTATTTTGGCATTAGGTTTAATTTCTATTTAATTTTGTTTCTTTTGGTTAACCAGCTTTAAGTCAACAAATAAGTATTTGCTTAGCACATGAGTAAAAGAAAACTACATTTACTTGCAAATGAATCAGCTCAACAAGAAAGCATGTTAGTGTTGATGAGTATGTCTACGGCATCAAAAATAGCAAGAGCAACTGTCAAAATGATGTCGTTTGATATCAACAGTATACTTAGTTGAGAGTCTCAATTCCCAGCATTTCTCGGGGACTGTCCTGAACTAGTGATTATACATATAATGTTACTAGTTATTTTAATATGTGCATGTCCTAAGCAGGGAGTATATTTACCATTTTTGATTACAATGAGTCTGTCCGATAGCTGGTCCAAAGTAGTCAAGGTATTGGATTCATACATCGGTTACATGGAGTCAGCTACCTTACTAGCTACCTAACTGGTTACTTGATTAGCTACATAACTAGCTATCTTAACATGTAAGGGTGCTAATTGACCTCAAATAGGCAGCTAAAAAGACATATCATGGACAGTCCAATAACCAATTGCTTGTAAATAAACCTTCCTCCTTCAATTCTTTAATATATTACTTCTTGTGGTTAAAATAACTACTTTCAAAGTGCAGTACAAAATAAACGTTTAAAGTGACTAATCTCTAGGTTACTTAGAGACACTAAAATGTCACTTGACACCACGCTAGGTTACACGAGATGTCAGTACACTTAAGCAATATGAAAATAAACTGTATAAGAATTATATCAACACAAATTTATAAATCCCGTTTCTACGAATTATTCACAAAAAAGTACAGTGTTTAAAGTGAAGATTACTTAGAGACACTTAAGTCGCAATTGTAGTCACCATAGATTACATGGGATGTATAAAGTAACCTACTGACTTCTCTCTACACTACACAGAGTACATACGTGTCAAATTATCCAAAATATTTTAATTGGAGTTAGCCAACTTATCAGACATTATCATCATCATTGACTATTTACTTAACTGCAGGGTTCTTAAATGTTAAATGCTTAAGCAGCCTGTTTCTAGAACACAATCGAGTAAGTTGAACGAAAATATTTGCAACAAAACAATAACCAGTACTTTTAAACTGTTCGTTTAAGTTACTCTATTGTGTTGTATTTAAAGGCTGTACATTTTTGTTATACTAATAAAAACTATAGCAGTTTTTAAATCAAAGGAAGTGAAAAGTCCTGTTGAACATCAATACATGTTTCTGGTCGCGTTGCAGGCTAAATACTGATATTGAATAGTGGGACAACAACAAGAAAAAACTAATAGGAAACCATAGTCAGTCAAGCCCGAACATATCATAACCTACACTGAGTATATGATAAAATCATTATTTTATTAAAATTTCAATAACTTTTCATGAGTGATTTTTGGAAGTTGGACTTATATGGGATCTATGAGCAATTATGGGCCGCTCGTCATTATATTAGGTCGTATGATTTATTTGTATATAAAACATATTTCTGTGGAATTTTATGTGGATCCCTACATTTTTAAGAGATTTATGCTCGTTAAAGTAATTTTCGGAAGTGAGACTTATATGTGACGATTATGGACCGATCGTCATCAAATACGGACATTTACGTTATTTCAATATGAAACTTATTTTTTTTAAATTTTATTTGTATTGGGAATGGCAACACTGCTTTAACATACATCTGACAGTTGACTCCTGTCGAAATTTGAACAAGCTGCATCTTACATGGCTCAGTGGTTTCATTTTTGAATGATCGATCACATGGGTATGAGAAAGCTTTCCGCAAGATGTCTTCCGCATTTGCTCACACTCGGGTGCACAAAAGGACTCATGTGAAGTTTCCATCGCAAAACCCATGAATTGGGCTACGAAATGCTCCCTCTTCCTCCCTATTCACCGAATGACTTTTTCGTGTTTTCAAACCTGAAGAAATGTCTCGCCGGAAAGAGATTTGATTCCAACGATGAAATTATCTCATAAAAAATAACTATTTTAATGACATCTGAGCAAAACATAATGTTACGAAATTGTGTTTGAATTCAAATATAATGGTTACAAGTTGCATTATGTTTCTCAACATTTCTTATTCTGGAGTCTTCTAATTGTGGAAAATGTTGTTTAACGGCCGACTTACAGCAGTTAACATAACTGTGGACATTATTAACATATCTGTGCACATAATTAACTTAGATGTGGAACATACAGCATTGAATAAAAGCTTCGAGTTGATCATTGCAGAAATATAACTTTCAAGAAGCATCGATAGATGGTGCTGGAAACATTTGAATGGTAATGCAGTGTATATAGGGTGGTCGTGAGGACATCAACAAGTCAGTCTAATTTGAAGCATCTTAAGTAAAGACAAATTAACTGCCTAAAATTGTGCTGTATAAGTTGTGAATTATAAACGTGTATTTGTGACTATTTAAACTACTGTATTGTTACGAAATTGTACTTGAATTCAAATACAACGATTTTAACGGCTGATTTAAAAGTAACATAATGCTTTCAAATAGCAGTGCTGTAATAGCAAACTGTAACATATCTGTGGGCATTATTAACATTGAACAAAAGCTTTCAGTTGACCATTGAACGTAAGTTGGCAACGCTGTTTGCTGCGACCGTATATTCGAATTCGAATATTCAGTTAAAGGACATTGTAGAAAGTACACCACAGATGGCGTATGTATTAGAAACCTCTAGACAGTTAAATAGCAATCTAGAGTGCAGATGACAGTGTTATAAATAGTGGCAGAGGTTGCAGTCATGAGTGAGTTTATCAGAGACGCTATTCGAATAAACATCAACTGAGTGCCTTAAAGGGTGCTGTATTTCTGAGAATTTATAAACGTATATAAAAAAACATTGAGTGACTATTTAATTCTGTTGTTGTACATTTTTAAATAAATAAAGAGTTGTTACAATTTTCAAACTACTAAACGGCTTTTATTTGCATTCAAAAGTATCCGGTTTATTTAAAGGAAATAAACCAGCGTTTTGAAAAGGTTAAAACGTAACAGTATTGTAAATTTTAACAAATAAAAAGTTGTTACAATTTTAAATTGCTTTTATTTGCAATCAATTCATCAATGTGGTTTATTTAAAGGAACTAAACCACCGTTTTTAAAAGGTAAAAGCGTAACAATAATATTTTTAAAACAGTAGTACTTTTTGCTGAAAGTAGCAGCAATCGAAATCAATGCAATTGATGTAATAATGTTAAGATTTTATATATTTGTTTAACCTTTCGTTAACAATCAAACCCACTGTACATTGTAACAGATGACTGCAACATTTGAATTATTAACAAGACAGTACCTGACGCACCACACACATATTTAAGAGGATTTAGTATTAACAAAAAAACCACAGGCCTTTTAGAATTCCAACAGAATTTCACGAATATTTTCCCTTGAACTTTGTTAATAATTTGTATCAGATTTAGCGAAAGAACTGCATAAAAAAGTTTTAAAGTATCTTCGATTTAAAATACTTGAAAAATAACACTACCATTTTGAATAAAACGATAGTGAAAAATAAAATAATCTATAATATGTAAGGTTGGTATTTTCAGATCTTTGTGATACTACAAGGTGGCGCAAAAGTAAACTTCCGATGTTTTTTGGCTGTAATTAAAAAAAAATGAAAAACTTTGATTCTTCACAATACAGTGACTTTGAGCGAGTGTAATGGCTTTTCGTGTTACACGCGGATTTTCAGTGCCCCAGAAGCGTAATTTTTTCTTATTTACGTACCCGCTAAGACGGAAATGGGCCTCATCACTCATGATTATTTTTGATGAAAAATAATATTTTTAATCAAAAATAAATAATAGTCAAATAAATAGTCAGCAATAATCCGCGTTCTGGAGCAGTGTAGCGTAACATTATTTATTAACGTGTATTTCGCATGTGTTTACTACACAAATGTCAAAACAGAACTGACATTAGGGACCAATCGCAAAATGTATAGCATTTTCTCATAGAAGGATTACTTTTGCGCCACCTTGTATATATACTAGTTTATAAGGGGATTTTTTTTGGTATTTTCTGCAAAAATAAATGTGATTCAATATTAAATTTCGCAGTCAGTTATATAACGAAAACGTAATCTATGCCGAATTATCTTTCAAAAAATGTATATAAGTAAAAATTGGCTTTGTGATCTACCCAAGTCTAATGTATAACTACTTTGTCACATGTAAAGGAAAATACTACACCATTTCAAATAATATTATATCAAAATTATTACAGAAATTTCAAATTATATTTCAGAATTTTCTAATTGTGTTCAGAAAATTCCAACTACGAAATAATGGACTGATTTTTACCATTATCAATAGGCTTTCTTTTTTATCCAGGCCAAATTTAACATGTTCCCAAATTGCCTCAGAAAATGACTCTAAGTCGAACGATATACTTTAAGGATGTTAGACCTAATATTTGTGGATGTCAAAAATCATTAGGACAAACGCATAATACCATCCCCACAATGGTGGTGTAGGGTATAACAAATTTGGGGATAAATTCTCATGTTCAATTCATTCAGTTTATGTAGAAACTTATTCCAGATATGAACTTTTCTCCTGTGTTCACATAGATACCAATTAATTGAATGTCTGTCTTACTATGAGCTCTGTGGAGGAAACTCTTGGTGGTATTTATAGGGTGACCAGAAGACTTTAAAGTTAAATGTATTTAACTAGGTTGGCTACCGTTACTGCTAAGCTGTCGTTACGCCTAAAATACACATTCAGTTCAACTATCGTTACCTCTATGCTACCGTTACCTAAATGCAATTACTGCAATTACCGGTATCGATATAATCATAAATATAAATAATTTTCTCATATTCATATTGTTAACATAATATCTGGTCACCTTAATTATCAATGCAATTCTCGCAGGACTAATTAGTGCGATTTTAAGTCATCTGTGTATTTGGAAACATTTTGGTCACACAAAATGGGAAGAAATCAGACACGAAAACGAAAACTGATTCTATTTATGGGAATAATTTAACGACGAATTGTACATTAAATAGTCATTTATTTCAGGAACAAATTTTGAAAATAAAAAGGTCTAATATTGATAAAAGCTGATATGAATATGTGTTATAGTGGTTGGCAATGATGAGCACTTAATATTTCTTTTGTTATTTATGGTTTATGGTTACAATAACTTGAGTTTAACTTGAGTTATCATTTCCTTCGCGTTTTCCTGTCCAAGTGGTCTGAAGATAAATGATCAGGGGAATTTGTAGCAATCCCTGGAACATTTTTAGAACTAGTTCTAGAATATACAACACAAACTAGTTCCGAAAGAACCTCATAGATCCATTTAAAAACGTTTAATTTGTTTTGAAAATCCATTTTCCAAAATGCAAAATAATATTTCATTCTTCAATTGCGAAAATTAATAATAACAAGTAAGAGTTTTAAATTCCAGCCAGTTAGCTCCTTTTGTTTGGGCTCTATCCTGTTTTCAACAGACAGACGGATATTGTTAGATCGTCTTAGAATCTTACGAAGACCAAGAATATATATGGGAAATTTCATGTCAAGTGAACCAAATTTTAAAAATCGATGTCTTTACACCAAGATTAGTCTTATTGGATAGTAATTCAGACACAATTTTTCAACAAAATCGGTCAAGAACTCTCTTAGTTACAGGGGGGTAAAAATTTGACATTTTGGGAAAACAGGTGTTTTTTCTCATCCTTGTAACTTATTATCTATTGTTCTTAGAAAAATGTGTCCCAACTAGTTTAGATACAAGCTATTTCTTCAATCTTTCAAAAAAAATAAAAAATGTTTGACATTTTTTTTCCCAAAACCAAAAACAGTTTTCACGCTTTTTTCAAAATGGATGTAATATCTAATACTTCCTCCCATTCATTATGAATTTTGTTGTTTTACCAGAATTACATACATAGAGAATACAGATTCATGATAGCAACCGAATTTGTTGCCAATCGAATGATTCTACCTTAGTGACCGAATTTTACAGTTGTGGCTACAAAATTTTAGAAGGGGTAACAAAAGATTGGTTGCTTCAATCAAAATTGTTCTTTATCAACTGACATTCTGTTAATAGAACCAAAAAATTATATGTTTGCAACGGAATCATTCGATTGGCAACAAATACGGTTGCTACTACGAATCTGTTTTCTCTGTGTATACTTAGCTTGTTAGAATTAATGAAATTAAGTATAGACTCACTCCTTTCATTGATTTCACAGCTACCCCAGATTGAATGCCTTGGGTTGGCATCACAACCTAGGATAATATCGTTAGAAGCCCCAACAGAATTCAGGAGAGCACTCACTTCGGCTGGCAGAGTTGTCTTCTCATGTGCCATGTAGCTTGAGGCAATCATAAAGCTCATGTTGTATGGTAACTCAACCTTTGCTACTGTTAGAAGAAAAATATTCATAGATTTTTTGGAAATAATACATGATCTTAGCCACCATTGTTTCTTGCATAGATAATGTTATAGCACATTTCGAGTGCTGCAGATTTATCTGCACTATTTTAATAGAGGGGTTCGGAGAGCTTAATTTATGTGAGCTGAGAGTTTGCAGCTTCAACAGCATCCGCTTCACCGCTCCATGTATCTGTGGGCTGGGACTCCTTCATCTTAGCGTCCCTCACCTGGAAGGTCCGATTAAAACAAAGAGACGAGACGTAATTGTTAGAAACCTATGTCTGTTGTCAAAAATCTATCTCTGGCAACAACAATATACATGCTAGTCAATGTATTTTGTTTTTGTATCAGACATATGATTTTTTGTATTTTTGTTTGACAAATCGGAGTGTCACGTCTCTATGTGCAATTATCCATGTCTTAAACCTTCCCCTGCACCCCTGACCATGCGGTGCATTTGCTAAGAAAGTCCTTTGAGAATTCGTCCAAGCATTTGATTACACTGAGTCAAAACGAGGTGCTAGTCTAAATGAGGTGCAGTACTAGTCATATTAACGAACAAGTGTTCCATAAAAAACTCAGTTAATTTGGACTCGATAGCACCTCATTCTGTTACCACAGGATTAATGATACCGTCTCTTGCCTGAGCGACTAAAAAGTGGTCCTTCACCACCTCATTGAAAGGTCGTCAGGCAGAGGTTGTTGCGGGTCCCGGAGTGGTTTTTTTGTCGGCTTTCTCCTTATTGTCGATTTTTCTCCCTCCGTCTGAGAGCGGTTTAGCTTGGACCTTTATGTATCTTTGGCTGCTGCCTTAGATGTGCTGGGTACGGAATTATATCGAAAGTTGATCCTACATCAGCAGTATCCACAACCAATATAAAAACCACAGAATGTATTAAAGCCACATCTATACGACTACACTTTCTAACTTGTTTTAATTTAAAATTGCATAAATAACAATTATTTTCGGTCTCTGAAAAATGGTCCCATTCTGAAGTTTATACAGTATTTTTGACTTACCTGCCTTTCACTTAAGAGCATTTTGCATATAAGTGCACAAAACTTGTGTTTTGTATATTTATTTACCAAACTCCATATAAATTCGTTAATTTAAGTGCATTGTTCATACCTGCACATTTAAGATAAGTGCATAATACTTTTGGAAGCTATAACTGGTTTTCATGAAAAAATTTAATTTAGCTGCCTAATACAAAATTAAATCAAAACAAATAAGAAAAATACGATTTTGAATGAAAAAATATGTTATACACTTCTTAATAATTTTAAAAGTAGCTAAAATATCAATTTGACGTCATTTTTAGACGGAAAAATCTCAAAGCTTCGTGTAAATTATTTGCCGTTAGCTGCTTTTTTGGGCAGTAAACTGTAAATGCACTTACCAGCATCAATGAGCAGGTAAGTGCATTGAGGTTAACTGCATTTTTAACTTACCTGCACAAAATTTCGTGCAAAGTTGATTGTGCAGGTAAGTCAAAATTACTGTATATGATAAAATTCGTCGGAGACATCGTTTGTTCAAAAATGATAACATCTGACAAACATTTCTAAAGTTAGTAGTATTAGCAGTTTTAATTTAGTTATCTTAAACTCACCTATTTCCAAATATGAAATTTTGTATGGACATAGAAAACATGTATACCAAATATTATTGAATTGAAAAAGGTTTTAATATGAGTCTGATTTAAATAAATAACGATATTAGTACTGTCTCATCTGGCATCATTGTTTCAAAAAGAACACACCTTCACCTCTATAAGGTGAGAACAAAAGATTAAACAGAAACATCCAATGCGAATTTATACAAGGTGGAGTCAGTCAAACAGATGATAATTTTTTTTTCGCTTTTTGGTTCTAACAACTGTCAAAGCTTGTTTTTATATTTAAATATCTACATATTCTAAGCTTATTAACAAAATATTTATTATTTACATAAATAATTAAAGCCCTCACTATTCAATCATCTACACTATATTAAGTTTAAATACTTATTTTTTTAATTTTTCATTTTGGTTTTTTGACTTTTGTTAAGACCAATTTTTGTTTTTGTAGAACTACCACCACCTTGTATAAATTCGCCTTGAACAAACACTAGTGAATTTGACAGTTGTATAATTTCACGTTGCACAGCACTACCAATTCTTGTAGATGCAACTGTTTGTAGAAAAGAGACAAAACGTGATGGGATTTTATGAATACACAGCGTTGTCAACTCTTTATTTTCAATAAGCACTAAAATCAAGAAAAATGCCTAATTTTCCTAAAAAAGCACAAAAATAAAATTTTACATTGTTTCAGAAAACTTAAACAATTTGGTTGAAAAACTTTGATTCCAATGATTCTAAACTTTGAACTTGCAATTTTACTGAAATATTTGAAAGACTGATGATTTGATACTGTTAGAAGATATTTTTTAAAAAATTCAAATTTACAAAAACTACTTTTTGTAAAAATAATTGTTCCATGTTTAAAAAAATTTTACTTGGGACTGACTCAATATTTTTTCTCGTTGAAATTTTTAAAAACCACTAAGACTATTGCTAAAAGCACTAAGATGTCAGCACTGTATATATGCGAATAACAAATTACTATAGCTGTCTCTTTTCTACGTAATTGTACTTTAGAATGAGTTAAACATGTGTTTTGTTGTTGCTGCCTGGTCGTATTTTCTTTGTGTTAGTGTGTGTATCTATGTGTCGTCTATTGTTTATGCCACCCTAACGAAGAGTGCATTTACTAAGAGATTATCAGTTTAGTTCATGAACTCTTAAAGTGAATTTGCCAGAACAAAAAAAAAGACTGTTTATTTTATATTTATTTTAATTACGAAAAATAAATTGTGCCTTAAATAAAAAGAAAAATAAGTGATTAATAATAACATAAATTAATTAATTTGTAATGAATGCTGTTAATTAGACCAGCTACGGGTAAATAAGTGAGTGATTGAGCAAATGTTGAGGTACGCATAAATTTAAATTTGTTGTTTTTGTTGTGTCTTTAATATAATGGGATCATATACCCACCCCCTTCCCAAACAATGGTACACGGCAGTGATATTGAATTAAATTGGCATAAAATAAGGAAATAAATTGCTCTACATATGATTTTTTTTGTTTATATTAAAAATCTTCCTATAGTAGGCTGTGTGTCAAAGTGAGAGAAAGAATCTAAATGTTTAACAATAACATTGTTTGTTTGTCTTTGTTTTGCGCAGTGAGTCCAACGAACAGCTGACAAACAGCTGTTGGGTGTACTTGTATGCGGCAGGCGAATTTATAAAAGATGGTGTCGATGGCACATCTGAATATTTTTTCATCACTTGTTTTGAGGTTCGAGCTGTCAAATTTACTAGTGTTTATTGTTGAGAATATTACAATAAAAGTAAAAACAACAAAATAACAATCATATTTCGGCTCTTCCAACTATTTACAGAAGTGAATTGACAGTTTAATTGTATATTGGTATATTTCAAGATGCATTTAATAAGGTGTCATCGGCTGCACAGCTGATTATAGAAATAGCTCGCTTGTATTTATTTCAATTCGCCACTGCTGTCATCTTGTTAAATACGCCTTGGTATATTGTGTGTGGTTTGAGTTTTTATTGTAGTTCTTTGTGTTCGACCAGGGATGGATAATATGCTACTGTTCTTTAGTAAAGGTCTCACTCGATATGCGGCAATTTTGTTTATTAACTAACCCGTTAAGCCAAAAATACGATAAAACTGTCTTCTATAAATTGCGCGAATCAATAACTGATTTTCAAAGTAAATTGGGATAATTTGGTAGCGTCAATCTATTCATGATGATTTGCCAGATTATATTGATTACACAGGGCAACAAAATCGAAAAAATTTTAGAGGCATTTTAAACCACTACACAATTTTTATGTATTGCGGTTCCAGTATTACAAATATGGTCCAAATTGTAAAGGGTATGAACAGGTTTTTTTTTTTTAAAAATTGCATATAAAATTATGATTATTTTAGACGTTTCTCCTCATATTATTATTATTTTATATTATTAAAATAAACAAAAAAATTAGCTATTTTCATGAAAAAATAAATTTTATGCTTAAATTTGTTATTATAACTCCTAAACTACTCAGCCGATTAAAGCGCAATGTATAAACCTTTAATCCGTTTATACATTGCGCTTTAATCGGCTGAGTAGTTTAGGAGTTATAATAACAAATTGAAGCAACAAATTTGTTTTTTCATGAAAATAGCTAATTTTTTTGTTTTAAAAAAATCATGAAAAATCGAAAACGGAAAAAATTGTTAAGTATATTACTTTATTGCCAAAGCATATGTAGTAGGAACAAAATGAGATATTGTTTATAAAAAGCGATAAATTATTTTTTAATTTATTCACAATCTATTAGTTTTTTGTTTGATATACATACATCAAATTGAGTAGTTAATGGTCCTCTTTCGATCGATTGAATTTTGAAAACATTTTTCTCATGCTATGTACACATTTTTTTATATATATTGTGTTTCGATCGGCTCAGTAGCTTTGCAACAAATTGAAGCAAAATATATATTTTTCACTAGAAAATAGCAATTTTTATACCCTTCATCTTCGTGAGAAGGGTATATATAAGTTTGTCATTCCGTTCGTAATTTCTACATTTTTAATTTCCGACCCTATAAAGTATATATATTCTGGATCCTTATACATAGCGGAGTCGATTAAGCCATGTCCGTCTGTCCGCCTGTCTGTTGAAGTTTGCTATTTAAAATCAGCAAAATCGGTCCATAAATAATGGAGATATGAGCAAAAAACCGGGACAACCTCGATTTTTTACCTCTTTTTGATCTATATCTGGATTACTAAGTCATTAATATAGACAATATGGATATCTAATGATAGAAAAGTCCATTGCAACGATGTATGTATGTAAGGCAAAATCGGGAAAAATATTTTTTAACCCGAATTTTTTTCATCAAAAAATTCTTTTTGTCATAAATTTTTTTTAAAAAGAAAAAATTTAAAAACTAAAAAAAAATATTTTTTTAAAAAAAATTTCGAAAAAACTTTTTTAAAAAAAATTAAAAAACAATTTCAAAAAAAAAATGTTGAAAAACAATTTAAAAAAAATTAAATTTTGTTTACCTAAACAAATTTATTTTAAAGTATAATTTCGGCACAGCCGAATATATCTCTCTTACTTGTTTTATTTAAAAAAAAATCATGAAAAATCTAAAACCGAAGAAATTGCTTTATTATAAAGCCACATGTAATAAAAACAAAATGAGATATCGATCATCGATGGATTCTTTTCGTAGTTATTCACAATTAAGTGAATTCACTCATTGATGCATCAAATCTATATAGTGGTTATTCATGATTTTGTTTGCTATTGACATGTGTTATAAATGTTGTTTTAAGTTCTAACACCCTTTATTAAAAAATAAATAAAAGAAAATTTTAGATAATTAAAATCCGTACCTGAAATTCATTAAGCATTTTACAATTGGAGAAATAATCAAACAATAGAAGTCCTAGCTGCAATAACTCGATAAGCCACAATTAGGTTTTTTATCCCGGGAATTCCCGGTACAAATTTCCCGGGAATTTTGCCAATTTTTCACTACCCGATTCCCGGGATTTTTAGTCGGGAATTAAAAACTGACGAAAATACATAGAAAACAAGTTAGATCTCTATTTTTGTTCACCAAAAAACAGTAAAAAGTTTTTTACATTTTTTTGCTTATATCTCGGCAATAATAGACCGCTTATTATTATTTATTTGGGGTTTTTCGTATGAAAATTTAAAAAGTGAATTCATTATTTATAGAATTTATTTCTTATTGAATCATTCTAATTTCTTTAAATTTCTTCTTCAAGTCCATATAAAAATAGCTTAAAAAATTTATTAATTGATTAAATTTTTCTTCAATTCAAATCTAGTACAAAAAGGCTTAAGACAAGTTTTTCAATTAATTTTGTAAATGATTTGATTTAACAAACATTTAATCATTCAAAGTTTGAATAAATTCTGTTATTAATTAACTTTAAAATTAATTCAGTTTAAACAAAGGCTTTGAAATTAAACTAAAAAATTAAATATTAGGAATGGATTTATGGAATGAAAGGCGGATATTCTTTAATTACGGATTAAGATTTTTTTATTAATTAATTCGAAGCTCTGATATTTAATAATTATAACACTAAGTTTTTATATGAAATTTGGCTATAATATTCCTAATTTAAATATTTCGAAGTTTCGTTCTTATTAAATTCGAAATTACATCAATTAATTGTTATAACAACAATTTCAAAAACTAAATTTTCCATATCTGTATCCATCAGTTCAACAGTATCTGTGAGTTTGTTATTGTGATAAAAATATAAATAAACAAGAAACCTGTTTCCGAAACAATTCTTTTGTTTTGTTTGTGCAGTTTTATCAACACTGTTGCCAGCCTAAACAAATTTCCTCAGATTTTGCGTTTTTAAGACCCATTTAGCAATTTGATCTTAATTATTTGGTGACAGCAAACATAACTAAACAAATACAACTGATTTTCGAAATTGTTTAAATATTCATGAGTTCTCTATTAAGTACAGTGAACTTTTGCAAGAGAGATTTTTATTAATGTTTACCAAATAATAAATTATTAAACAAAAAATAGAAGTACATATGTACGTACAGTGTGGGTGAGTTTGAACATAATTTAGCTTATAACGATTTAATTAAAATGTATGAACGTAAACAAAAATAATAATTTAAATTGTTTGTAAATTTGTAAAAACTTCTAAATTGGAATTCTATAAATCTTCTATATTGAAAACTAATCGAAAGAGTTTCTATAGAAAAGTTATCTATAGAAAGCTAGCTAATCGATGAGTGCTTTATAAAAAAGAATATCTGTTTTTAAAAACTGGTTGAAAAAAGTTTTCTATAGAAACCTAGATAAAAGAGAAACTATGCCAAATATGTTTTCCATGGAAAACTAGTCGAAAATAGATGTCTCTAAAACACGAAATGTATTTTCTATTGAAAATAAGTCTACAAAAGTTGTATATTCTAAACTGGTCGAGAAGAGTTTTCAATAGAATACCAAAAAATATTTCTATAAAAACTAGTCAAAAAATCAAAGAGTTCTTTTATAGAACACTAGTCGAAAAAACATTTCTATAGAATACTAGTCGAAAAAACTTTTGTATACAAAGCTAGTCGACAATAGTTTTCTACAAAAATTTCTATAGAAAACTCTATGAGACAAACATTTTCTATAAAAAAAAAAATAGTAAAAAAAACGTTTTCTACAGAAAACTAATGGACAAATAAATATAAAAACAAGTAGAGAGCTATATTCCGCTGTGCCTAATCTTATATACCCTTCACCAAATTATACTTCAAAATAATATTTTAAAAATTTGTAGGTAAACAAAATTTATTCTTTTTTGCAGTTTCTAAATTTTTTGAAAAAAAAATATTTTCGAATTGTTTTTTTTTAAATTTTTTTTTGAATTTAAAAAATTTTTTTCAGAAAAAAAAATCGGGTTAAAAAATATTTTCCGATTTTGACCCATTGTAGGTCCAACTTACTATGGTTTTATATACGTCATTGCAAAGGTCTTTGACATATCTATCTACCAGATATAGATCAAAAATAGGTAAAGAAATCGAGGTTGTCCTTTATAGGGTCGGAATTGAAAAATGTAGAAGGTGAAGGGTATAAAAACGTACAAATTTGTGAATGGAGGCAATGTTTGTGGAACTTCTAAAGAGTAAATAAAGGTTTTTTTATATAAGTATTTGATATTGGTGTAAACCTTATGACTTGAAGATAGATATTTTAGTAAAATTAAATAATTTTATAAATTTTTGGGACGACATTTACCTTAAAAACTAAAAAAATTATAATGTGGTTATTTTTTACGAAGAAAAATATAAAATTTGAATTAATGTAAAATATTAACAAAATTTGGAAATGATATAGACTCAAATATCCTTAACTCAATGGCATTCGAATTTCTGAAATTTTTTATTTTCAAATATCGAAATTCCTAAAAAGGAGAAAATGTGTTCCAAAAACTGAGTTTTTTTTAGAAAAGTGCCTACTGTGACGTTATTTACTGTGTGATAGTAAAAAACCTTCGTATTTATTTAACAAACATATAGGGTTATACAAATATGGAGCTTTTTCGTGGATGGGTGCTTTGCCTTTTCAGAATTTTTTACTCAAACCGAAATGTTTTTTTAAATTGGCCAAGTTTAGATAGGTCTGGGGGTGTTATGTCCGTTTAAGTGAGCCAAATTTTACTTCACACGCTTTTGCATTAAGCTATCATTAAGGATCATATAAAAATTGTATGTATATAGTCCGGAAGACATTTTTTGTCTACATGTTCCAAATTTGGATGCGTATAACTCTTTATAGGGACGGGATAACTGTTAGCAAGTTTTTTTATTTTATTTAGAATTTCATCGCCAATAATCTGATGTTCTAAAAATAAATTTCGACCCTTCGTAGGCCGGCCATATCCAAAAAAAACATAAAAAGTTCGAGTAAAATTAAAAAAAAATAATACAATAAACCTGAATATAGTTTTTAACAGGTTATGCAACATATGGTTTAGAGTTGTCATGATAAAATATTGCGGTTTCATGTCTGGCCGCATATTCTGAGCGTTTTTCGACCAATGCTCGCTTCAAATGAATCAGTTCCGTTCGGTACAGGTTCCCTGGTCAGATTTTAGCAACCCATAATATATATAACCCTTTTGCTCCCACCAAATACACAGAATTACCTTAGCACCATGGATATATGGCTTTGGAGTTGATACCGCTGGTTGTTCGGGCTTCACATACTACGATCTCTTACTCATCGGGTTATTGTAATGAATCCATTTATCTTAATTTATGATAACTCAAAAAGGGTTAGTCTGATATTATTAAAATAAACTTAGAAAAGTTATACAGCCTTTAATCCGTTTATATATTGCGTTTTAATCGGCTTAGTAGTTTTTTTATACGTGAAAATACCAAAATTTTGTGTTTTAAAAATCATGAAAAATCGAAAACGGCAGAAATTGATCATAAAATTCGACTGATTCCTTTCGAATTTATTCACAACTAACTGAATTTCCTCATTTTCGCAAAATTTTACTTTTTTTTTTGATATATATAAAATTGAGTAGTTAATGTTCTTCTTTCGATTGATTGAATTTTGAAAACATTTTCCCCATGCTATATACAAATTTTCATATATATATTGCGTTTCAATCGGCTCAGCAATTTCGGAGTTATAATGACAAATTTAAGCAAAAAAATATATTTTTTATGTGAAAATTTTTTTGTTTTAAAAATCATGAAAAAATCGAAAACGAAAGAAATTATTTAGACTTATTACTTTATTGCAAAGCTACATGGAATGGGAACAAAATGAGATATCGGCCATAAAAATCGATGTATTATTTTCGAATTTATTCACATTTAAGTGAATTCACTCACTTTCAGAAAATTGTATGTGCTTATAAGCGTGTACTTTAAGTATTAATTTTACATGTGTTTTGTTATTGTTACAAAAAATTTTAACAAAAACAAAACTCATGTAAAATTTTCACAGTCTTATATAGAAAATAAGTTGGAGACAAGTTTCTATAGAAAACTAATTCTGTGGAAAACTATTCACCTTAGTTTAACTCTTTATTATAACATAAAAATATAGAAGAGCAAAATATTTGCCACCAACTAAATCTTAGCCATATGTCCGGCAAAATAAACTGCAGATTTACTGCGTATAGCAAAGATAAATGGATGATCGGCACGGAATGTTGGTTCATCGAAAACTGCACTTAATGTAGTAAGAGTTGTAACTGAAACAGAAACAAAGTTAAATAAGTAAAAATAATTTGCAAATAAATATTAAAAAAAAATCTTACAAGTGGCAGCAGCAGCCTCCGAACCAGCTTCATTAACGTCTAAAAATGCTTTGTGCTTCACTTCCGAGATACTTTGCAACTCGGGCGTCGAGAAAAGACCTTTAAAATTTGCACTTGAGCTAAATGTTGTGGACAAACCCAACTGTTAAAAGAAAACAAATGTCTTAAGTATAAAGAAAAATTCTTAGTATTCTTAGTCTTACTTTCTCCAAAGGTTCCTTTAAATCAACATCAAATTCTACTCTAAATTTGGGTACATAAACATGTGCTTTTCTTATTGTCATCTTATCAATAATTTCATTTAAATCCATAACTCTGAGGTTTTGTTCTAATTTTTCCAAACCCTCTATCTCATTTGGCAATATGATTACCATAGAAATATCGCTATTTTCATAGGGCATTTCTAAGGCGCTGGCTTCCAATTCGGGCAGATCCACATAACCAAAATACTCCTCAATATACATAATCTCTGCCTCCATGCTATCGTTCAAGTTAAGGCGAAATTGTGAGGTTGATGTACTAGACTGGCTAAAGGGATTTAGCCATTTAGCTTTAAAATAGATGGCATTCACTACGACAGCATTGGTATCAGCATTAACCGCATCCTCTTGCATAATATCTTTGATTTTACTTTCAGTTTTCTCTTCTATCCAGCTATTAATTTTCTCCACAACAGCTTTATTATCGGTAAAATTCACCTGCTCCGCTTGGGTATCAAAGTATTTTTGGGAAATTTCATTAAATTCTGCTGAAACATTAAGTTGTTCATTGACATACAAACGACTGGCTATTTTCAATAAGGGAACTTCTGTTGTGTCTGTCAAATTATCAGCTGCTGTGGGGGCAGTTTTCAAAAATTCTCTAAAGTTTTCAGCTACTTGTACTTTGTCCCCATCACCTAGCCTCAAAACATTACGCATTTCCTCAGCGGTTTCTCCTTCGGCTCCAATAAATGTTAAAGCCATGCAGGTTTGTATAGAAGCTGGGGAATATATTATATTCTGGGTAGATTTGCCCTCAACCATGACGTTAAATAAATCGGCTGCAAATAAATTGTGATTTGGTGACTTTTGCAGAGGTGCAATAGTAGCGGCTGTTGTGGGGTTGATTATTTGCAAGAGTGAAAGTCCTAAAATTAAGACTAAAATAAAGAGTTTAATTAATATGGTCAATGAATGATTAAAGCTGTAGATGAGACATTTTGAAAATTACTAAGTAAAGTAAGGCAGAAGTTTTAAAATAATATCCGAGATATAGGCAAAAATATAATGCCACGCCCACCAAAATTAGGCAAAGCCTATATAAAAGGTGCTTCATATCTTTATACTTAAATAAATCAAAGTGTGTGTGTGATATCATCGATGACATTTCAATGTCCAGCAAAGCCGCATTGGCGAGCATTCGAAATATAAAATTTTCCATGACTGGCTAATAAATCAGGCTACATTTTACAGATTACATGGGTTATGTTGGCTTTGAGGGCTGCTGTGGATTGTGCCTTATTCGTATAGACCTGCGAATTAAGAAACCACACAAGAAAAATTCTAGCGGGGTGAAATAGCATGATCTCGGTGGTCAGTTCACATCACCTCCACGTGAGATAGACATGCCCTCAAATCGCTCGTGCAGAATGTTCAATGAGGCATGAGCTGTACTGTGTCCATGTCTTCCGATGTTTGGTTTCCATACCCAACCATATGGCAGACTTTTCGCAACTTTCGGGTCAAACTTTAATGAATAATACCGAAGAAAAAAGCAAATAGAATTCCCCAAGAACTTTCTTGTGTGGCAAGCCATTTGCAGTTGTGGCAAAAGAAGGCAATTATTTGTGGCAGAATAAACACAGAAATATATATTACGGGGTGTCTACAAAAACGGCGTTTATCTTTCTTAAAACAGCACAGAGTGCCTTCATATTTCTGGTCCGATTTAGCATCATGCCACTTTGGAAAAAATGCTCTTTAGAGGTATTCAAACAATAATGTCAATTTTGTACCACGAGAGGCAACTACACTCAACTGTCCAGAAATTCTGCCTGTGGAAAGATATTGAGCTCTTGTAAAAAAAAGAATTAAATAATGCGAGCTTTACAATAGATGGCGTAAATTTTGAACGCCGTTTTTGTTTTTAATAATTTATATGTCATTTTGAAGGGTACATATCTGTAATTTATGCTCACTTAGTTATTGAACATTATAGTGTAAACAACATAGTTTTTTTTGCTTCGAAAACGTCGAATTTTGAGCTAACAAAACGTCATATGCGGGAAGTTTTGCTTTACTTCATTATTTTGAAAAAAGTGCCGCTGAAGCATACCGATTGCTCAACAGAGCTTAAGGTGAATGTGTGCCATCGGTTTAAACGTGCAAGAGATGGTTTGTTCGGTTCAGAAGTGGTAATTTTGACAGAAAACACAAAGCCCAGTCCAGCCAAAAAAGTTTGAAAGCCAAGAATTACTCCACGAAGATTATTGTCAACCCGTACAAGGGCTTTGCAAAATCATTGGGAGCTATTGAAGTAACAAATTTCAAAACGTTTGGGAGCAGCAGCATTCACCCAAAAGTAGGGAATTTTTGGGTGAATCCTTTCCGTATGTGAAGCCCGGCCAACCAGCCGAATCGATACTAAATTCAAATATCCATGGCGCTGAGGTAATGCTCCTTATTTGTTGGGAGCAAAAAGAACCTATCTATAATGATCTGCGTTGCCCATCATGACAACGCTTGGCCACATGTTGCAATACGTGATGAAAACTATTTAGAATGAAAGGTTGGGAAGTTTTGCTTCACCCGTTTTATAGTTCAGAACGTGTCTCGTCCCACGACTCACAGTGGTTTAAAAACTTTTTTTTTGGAAATAATTCGGTATCTTGGGAACTATTGGAGATATTGTTACGAAATTTCACATGGTTTGAGCTGAGGTGTTTTTGAGTTTGTTCAGCTTCCTAGCGCTAATGGAGGCAAGTACGTAGCCAGCCCCTCAAAGTTGGTCACCTCGGGTCTCAAATTTTTTTAAAAAATTGTGATCCAAATGAGCTGAAATTTTGAACATAAATAGTCATTGAGAAGATCTACAAAAAATACCCTTACAAGTGTAGGTTATCTCTATTAGTTGAAGAGATATTCAGGCTTATTGATTTATTTTTTTTAATTTTGCTCGATCTTTTTATGGTTTTTTAGACATGGCGGGCCTACGGAAGGTCGAAATTTATTTTTAAAATATCAGCTATTTTGGCGATAAAATTCTAAATAAACTAAAAACAACTTGCTACAAGTTATCTCTTCCCTATAAAAAGTTGGAACTTGTAAAAAGGACCGCATTTTTTACGTTTTTCTCCAAAAAAGCCCATATATTTTTTCTTTTGTAGAAAAAAAATTTCTTCGGGACTATATATAATTTTTATATGATCCGGAAAGATAACTTAATGCAAAAGCGTGTAAAGAAAAATTTGGCTAACTTAAGCGGAGATATCACCTCCCAGTCCTATCCAAACTTGGCCAATTTTAAAAGAAAAAATTCGGTTTGAGTAAAAAATTTTAAAAACGAAAAAGCTCTATATTTGTATAAACCCATATGTTTTTTAAATACGAAATAAGTATTTTAACTATCACATGGTAAATAACGTCACAGTAGGCACTTTTCTAAAAAAAACTTTTTGGAACACATTTCCCCGTTTTAGGAATTTCAGTATTTGAAAATAAAAAATTTCAAAAATTCTAATTCCATTGATTTAAGTACATTTTAGTCTATATTGGTTCCAAATTTTGTTATTTTACCTTTAATTGTTACAATTTTACACAAATTAAAATTTTATATTTTTATTCGTGGAAAATCACCACATGAATTTTTTTTAGTTTTTAAGGTAAATGAGTCCCAAAATTTTACAAAATTATTTAAGCTCATACCATGTGAAATTTCGTAACAATATCTCCAATAGTTCCCAGGATACCGAATTATTTCCAAAAAAAAAAGTTTTTAAATCACTGTGCGACTATTCCTTTCAATCGCTGCAGAACCCTCTCTCTGGTATACGCTTCACTTTGGAACAGAGTATACGAAATTGACTTGATTCGCCCCTGGTCTTAAAAGATGATCAGTTCTTTTGGCTCGGAATCCATATGTTTTGCGAGAAAGATGAGAAAAGATTATAGCTAACAAATGATAAATTTATATTGTACAAATGTTTCAAAACAAAAGTTAAAAGTTTTTCTGCAAGGTATCATTACGGAGAACATTTTGGTGTAAAAACTATGTCCTATTTTTTGGATATGTTGCCCCTACACCCTTCGGAATTTGACCTATTTTTTTAATCAAAATTTCATGTTTGGCCCACAATGTTCTAAAATCCCAAAACTGAGATCAGAAACCGGAAAGCAGTTTTGGAAACCTTGATGTGTTCCCTATCTATCCACAAAGTATTTTCCCAGTCCCGAAAGAAATATGGGCCCTATAGGCAAAATTGATAAAAACCTAGCCGAGCGCTTTCAAAAACTATAAAAATCTTTGGAGTATTTGTTGGGTGAGTTTTAATAACTTAAACTTGAATATTCCTTGTCTACGCCCAAATTTTATCCAGGTCAGACCAGCCGTTTAGAAATGCTAGATATATTTCCAAAAAATTTTGATTCTGCCCCACTGTGCGGCCATATGATTTTGATATCAAGCTAAATGAAAGCTTGCATTTGACACTAATTTCAATGGTAGTTATTCATCGCGATAGTTATCCGAAATCAAAATGAGTTTTAGAAGCAAATGCTGCTGCACGGCAGATAAGTACAAAAAGTAGTTTTTATATTATAAATTTAATCTCTCACGTCGGTTTTTTACAGGTTTACGATGACCTCATGTCACGACTTTCATTAAAATTGTAAGGGGAAAAATTAAAATCAGTTGGAGTTGTCTTTTATAAAGAAATTATGTTTACGCGATGTGATAGTCAAGTTTAAAGAGATCTCTGAATGGCGCTCGCAAAAAATATAAATTTTCTTGAAATGTACAACAATTCTTTAAAAGTTTGAGAAGGTTGTGTCAACAAGATATACCTTAAACTGTTAAAAATTTCAATATTTTTAAAATACTGATTTCAAAATTGTGTTTAACTTATGCACGCACACGATCTATTAAAAAAAACCGATACATTTTAAAAATCATTAAATTTGGCTTTACTTGTGTAGTTCCATAGAATTTTCCGCCAAGAAGTATTTGGCTATACAAATTTTCAAAATCCAGTGATTCTAATTTCTGTTGGATGTAATATATCTTGTAAGTTTCAAAGCATTTATTTAAATTTTCTACTTTTAAATGACTTAAAAACGTGAAATATTAGTTCGGATTCGGATGTCACTGAATCTAAATTCAGTTTCCACGATTTTCTAAAATTATTGATCCTTTGATCCGGCATACACTTTTATCACTCTGTTTCATGATATAAATTAAAAAAAAATTACATTGCCGGTAAAGAATATTAAACACTTTCAATTACAGTT
Source organism: Calliphora vicina (assembly GCF_958450345.1). Classification (NCBI taxonomy): domain Eukaryota; kingdom Metazoa; phylum Arthropoda; class Insecta; order Diptera; family Calliphoridae; genus Calliphora; species Calliphora vicina. The sequence goes on along the minus strand of NC_088784.1, from coordinate 94,178,234 downwards.
TTTTAGTACTACTTTCTACTGCAATTTACTAAAAAAAATATTTATTTTTTTAAATATTAACATCTAAGGCAAATTATTGTAAATCGAAAAGTGAAAACTGGTTGCAAAAATGATTCAAAGAGAGATCTTGTGATGATCGTCACGTCACTTTATTGAAAATAATGTTAATATTTTGTTTAATAAAAACAAAATCATTTCTTTTTTTTTACAAAATTTACCTGTGCTTTTTAGTGACGTCATAGTTGCTCCAAAGTTCGTTAATTCCGTTTCTTTATTTTTTTTCTGTACCGGTTTATTTAAATAGGGACTTTTTTTGTGACTTTTTGAATGTAAAGCAATATCCACTAAATATTTTATTTTTTTTATTTTTTGTTTAAGGCACTTCAGTGTCAACTCGTTGGTTGCATAAATGATACTAATTTTATTTACCGGCAACATAGATTTTTATATTAAAACTCATCACCAGGGAAACCGGAAATATGCTCCAAAAAAAGCGTTTTAAGCGCTTTAAATATGCAGTAAAAACTTTAATATATGCTCTTAAAATTTAAAAAATATGCTCTTAAAAAATCAAACTTTTACATAATTTTTAACCAAAAAATATACATTTATTTGAAAAAATCAATACAATTCATTTCTAAAAAGGTAAAGTAACATAAAATAAACAAAAACAATATCAACTAAAACAAGTATAACAAAAAATTAATTCAACATAAAAACAATAATCTATGAAAAGGCCTCGAGAGGTATTTTTTGATATTTTATATAAATATAAAGTCACTTCTTCAATTAAGGTTATTATTGCAATAAATTACAAAATATTGACTCAAATTTTCAAATAAAAATCGTTGTCTATTGGATCTGAAAACATTTTTATACATAGAAAATGTTCTTTCGACATCAACTGATGTTATAGGAGCAAATTTAAAAGACAATATATCTTTAACACTTAGAACGGTTAAGTTTGAATTAGAACTAAAATTTGATATTTAGATGGCGCTATTATTAAAATAGTGCTAATTTTATATTAAAAAAAGCCATCTGTTTTTCAAATTTTGAATTTTAAACAAAAGGAAGTAAAAACCCGCAACAGCGAAAAATAAGTAAGACAAAATTTGTTTTTGATAAAGTCAAAATATGCTATTAAACAGTAAAACATGCTCTAAAAACGCAAAAGTATGACATAAAAATGCTCTTAAAACAAATATATGCAAAAATATGCATTTAAGGGTAAAATATGCAAAAATATGCACTAACAAATCGATGCCAAAATTCTTAAATAGTTCTGAAACGTGTAAATATCTTATCCATGTATTCATTAGACTCACCAGAAAAAACATGCATTTGCATATTTTGGTTTCCCTGCTCATCACATTTGTTTGCAATTTTCCCAGAATTACTTATATGGAATTGGTGTTTTTTTTTTGTATAGTTTGGTATCTTATGTTTACTTCACGATTAGCTTGAGTAATAATATTATTAAATGTAAAAACGGAAGGCTCAGTATTCTATTCTTGTATTGAAAAGAAAATGTGTCTACTGTTTGAGTGAAATATACATTTACAAATGCAGTATTCTTACAAACGTTATTGTAGAGAAAGACTTAGACGTTTGTTAACATTGGAGCAGCAATACCTATCGATGGTTAAACAGGATTTAAAAGAATAATACAAAAACATAACAAGACATGCCACCAAGCTGTTACTATTCAACAGGCGCGGATCCAGAGGGGGTGAAATAGGAATATTTAAATTAAATGTTTCTTTATGAATATTTTTTTTAAGAAATTTTAAAGTTATATAGATTTTTCTATTGAAAATGAAGTAATACAAAGAAATTTTGAAATTTGTTATCAGGAATCCCGGAATTCCCAAACATTTTTTGAAAATCCCAAAAATGTGATTTTTTTAATTTCTTGGCTATAATATCCATACCAGGGTCAGGGTTATCGGAACCCTTTACAAAGTAATTAAGAACATATGGAGCCATCTAAAATAGGTTACTTTATTTTGATATCGACTATGAGATTTAAGAATTTTTGCCCTAAATTTCAATAATTTATATTTTTTAATGATTTTCGGAAGTGGGCCTTTATGGGGGCTATGACCAATTATGGACCGATCACCATGAAATTAGGTCGTGTGATTTATGTGTATATGAAAGTTTACTATGTTGAATTTTGTGAGTATACCAAAATTTTTAAGCGATTTATGCACGTTAAAGTGATTTTCGGAAGCGGGTCTATATGGGAGCTATGACTAATTATGGACCGATCGCAACAAAATTTGGTGACATGAGTTTTGTATATATAAAACTTATTAGGAGCCCAATTTGTGGAGTTAAATTTATAAATTAAATATTTATGACCGATAAAGTCCAATTTCGGAAGGACATTTGTATGGGGGCTAGGTGAAATAATGGATCGATTTCAGCCAGTTTCAATGGGCTTGGTACTTGCGCCGAAAAAATAATATGTACCAAATTTGATCGAAATATCTTCAAAATTGCGACCTGTACTCTGCGCACAAGGTTTACATGGACAGCCAGCCAGCCAACCAGACGGACGGACATCGTTTAATCGACTCAGAAAGTGATTCTAAGTCGATCGGTATACTTTAAGGTGGGTGTTAGACTAATATTTTTGGGCGTTACAAACATCTGCACAAACGCATTATACCCTCCCCACTATGGTGGTGTAGGGTATAAAAATAGTTTTTCCCAAAAAACTAGCGAAAAATCGATGTGCATATAACTTTAGAGTATGTCACGATTCTTGAACAATTCTTCTTTTTTTAAGATTGATACACACATTTGTCGTTAGTCTAATAAAGGAAAAATGGAAAAAATCGGAAAACATTTGGACCCGCTGTTATAAAGAAACTGAAGTAGGGTGGGTACAAATTTTGAACATTTAATTTTCAAATGCTAATATTTCGTAGGCTTTAAGAGATAAAGTTTAATGTTGCGCTCAACAAGAAGATTCTATATATGAAATTTGTTTGAAACGAAGAAATAGGAGCGTTTAAAATATTTAATATACCCGAGGTGTCCCACTTTGGGGACCTCAGGCCGCTCCCCTGGTGGGCCCATGTGGTCCAAATTCAAAATGACTACTATTCCTCTTTGAACATGGGAAATTTAATTCAAAGCGGGCTAACCATTTACAAGTTACAGATTTATTTCCTCTGTGCGATGTCCGTTCATCCGTCTTGCTGGCAGTACAGGTCGCTGTTTTGAAGATATTTCGATGAAAAGGACGAAGGTTATTGAAACTGGCTGCAATCGGTCCATTATTTCACCTATCACTCATATAAATATCCTCCCGTAATAGGACTTTATCTTCCAAAAAATTCACCAAGCGGTTTTCAAAATCGTATTTAACAGAGTCACAAATCTAAAACTACCATTTTTGGGACTTGAGGAGAAATTGGAAAAAAGTGACTTTTGTCAGCTCATTACACAGAGAAAACAGATTCGTGATAGCAACCGAATTTGTTGCCAATCGAATGATTCTACCTTAGTGACCGAATTTTACAGTTGTGGCTATAGAATTTTAAAAGGGGTAACAAAAGTTTGGTTGCTCTAATCGAAATTCTTCTTTGTCAACTGTCTTTCTATTGATAGAACCGATAAATCACTCAAAACTAAGATTGATAAATAAAATGGAAAATCTGCACCATAATTTTCAATGGTAAAGAATTGGTTCACTGAATATCGTTATGGCCGTACATGCACTGAAGAAGCCGAACATTTTGAACGCCCAATTGATGTCTCTGCACCAGAAATAATTGAACAAAATGACGAGAGATTTTGGAAGCCATATGTAGGCATCTCACATTGCTCAGTGGTTTCAATTTTGAATGTTCACTTGAGTGTGAGAAATCATTCCGCAAGATGGCTGCCTCATTTGCTCACAATCAAAATCGATGAATTAGGCAACGAAATGCTTCCACGTCCGCCCTATTCTCCGGATTTAGCATCATCTCTTTGTAGGGTAAATTAACTCTCTGCTTAAAATAACTAGTTACGTAGCTAATTATGTAGGTAAAATAAGTAGTTCGGGACAGTCAAGTAGTCAGTTTTTCATGAGATTATTACATTTATCTATTGAAGGCCTTGTAAGTAACGTATGTGATTTTTAAGGGCTAAAACATTGATCAGGGTGCAGGGATAATATACTATGGGTTTTTATACCCTACACCACCATAGTGGGGAGGGTATAATGCGTTTGTGCAGATGTTTGTAACGCCCAAAAATATTAGTCACCCACCTTAAAGTATACCGATCGACTTAGAATCACTTTCTGAGTCGATTAAACGATGTCCGTCCGTCCGTCTGGTCGGCTGGCTGGCTGTCCATGTAAACCTTGTGCGCAGAGTACAGGTCGCAATTTTGAAGATATTTCGATGAAATTTTATAGATATTATTTTTTCGGCTTAAGAACCAAGCCTATTGAAACTGGCTGAAATCGGTCCATTATTTCACCTAGCCCCATACAAATGTCCTTCCGAATTTGGACTTTATCGGTCATAAATGCTGAATTTATATATGTATCTCCTTAAATTCCGCTCCAAATAAGTTTTATATACACAGAATTCATGTCACCAAATTTTGTTACTATCGGTCCATAATTAGTCATAGCTCCCATATAGAACCGCTTCCGAAAATCACTTTAACGTGCATAAATCGCTTAAAAATGTTGGTATATACACTAAATTCAACATAGTAAACTCTCATATAGACGTAAATCACACGACCTAATTTCATGGTAAGCGGTCCATAATTGGTCATAGCTCCCATATAAGGCCCACTTCCGAAAATCACTCAAAAATATAAATCATTGAAATTTTAAAAGAAAAATGTTTATTCTCTTTTACTTAGTGTAGGGTATTGACCGACCATACTTTCTTACTTGTTTAAACTACCTTTCTACGTCTTTTTTTTTTTCATAAATTGGTTAAGTCCCTATTTAAGGTAAATACCTAATAGGTGGATCCCCTAGTATTTACTTCTTAAGTAGATATTAATACCCCAAAAAATTGTTTTTCAAAAAATTCGGATTTAACAAAAAACTTATTTAGAAATAGATTTTTACAAAAACCACTCAAACATATAAATCATTGAAATTTTAAAAGAAAAATGTTTATTCTCTTTTACTTAGTGTAGGGTATTGACGGACCATACTTTCTTACTTGTTTAAACTACCTTTCAACGTCTTTGGTTTTTTCATAAATTGGTTAAGTCCCTTTTTAAAGTAAATATCTAATAGGTGGATCCCCTAGTATTTAATTCTTAAGTAGATATTAATACCCCAAAAAATTGTTTTTCAAAAAATCCAGATTTAATAAAAAACTTATTTAGAAATAGATTTTTACAAAAACCCCGTATGTTTTTTTTTGCACATTACGGAGAGATATGAATGAGATTTTTTTTTGCCATTTCATGGTTTCGTAGAAACCAAGTGTGGCTTGGTTTTATATATAAGCAGTTTGCAAATGGCGATGAATAAAGTTGATATGAAACGTTTTAATTTAAATATGAAAGCTGTTCTTGTCAGACAAAAACTATGTTCCCAATTCAAAAATAACTATCTAAAAAAATCTAATATTCTGAGTTATCCCAGTGTTGTATTAAATGAGAAATATGTTTTTTCAAGTCCTCATTAATCGGTATTCAAAATGCAGACAAGTTTTTAGTTTGTGGTTTATATAAATAGCTACAATATTGTCTACCCATCATTTACTTATCTACTTAAATATCCTTTTAATGACTACTATTTAATTAATATGCAAAACATGCTATTTATATTGAAGTTGTATTTATGGTAAATAATTTGAAATTCTATGGGTGTATAAAACTAAGTACATTTTAATGGTGCATGATAATATTTTGTTTAAAAAACTGTCTCAAAATTGACTCAAACTAATCCCTAGAGCAGGCGCGGATCCAGAGGGGGTGAAATTTCCCCACCCCCCAAATAGTTAACCTGTATCAACACCTGCCCTAAAGGGAAGGAAACTGACATGGAACTAATCACTTTAGGTGTTTTTCGTAAGCAGAAATCGGTTTAGTTCTAAAATTCATTATTTTTCGTACTATATAAATAAAATATTAAAAAACCCATCACTGATACAGCCATTTGAGGCTAGTTACTGATAATTTTTCTTAAACTGTGTAAAAAGTTTTTACTAAAAACAAATAACAACAGTCATTGCTACAACAAACAAACTAATATACACCATTTCCAATTGTATGTAAGAAATTTCTAATTGTATTTCAGAAATTTCCAATTAAATTTTAGAAATTTGTAATAGAAATACAAATAGAAAATTTTGAAATGCAAGTGGAAATTTCTGAAATTATTGGCTATTTCTGAAATACAATTAAAAGTTTTTGAAATATAATTAGAAACTTCTGAAATACAATTGCAAATGGTGTTGTGTAATATTGTTGGAAATTATTTTTGGGAAAATAAATTAATGAGACAACAATATTTTTTCTACAGAAACGATGTTGCTGATTTTCCAAATAAAACTTCTTAGAAAAATGATTTGTTTATTTCAGCAGACAAACAAGCGGAAATAGCTACATACATATATTGATTTAGAATAAATATTTATTGGAATCCTAGCCTATTTAATAATTTGGATTTCTTTAACCCTTAAATGCATGATTTTTACTTTTATTTTTCTATAAAGTATGAAATATTTAGTTGATTTTTATTTATTATATTTCCTTTAGCTTAAGTTTGATTTAGAATTTCGTTAGCTGAAACTTTTCGTACTCCATTTGATTTTTCTGAATTAGAATCTGAATTAGTATCAAGCTTATATTCGTCTAAAATTAAGTGGAACTGGAATGTAGACAATTGGCAACAATATGCACTAAAGGGTTAAGGTTTTATTCGAGATTTTAGAGAGCAGGGACAAAAACATAAAGTAAATTATTATCGGCTTTTTGGAGTATATTGAGTAGGGTATTCATTCGACTAATGATCGTTCGATAAATCGAATAATTATTCAAACAATTCAAAAATGGCCATTTTCGAATAATTTGAAAAATTTTATATAGAATAATCGAAAAAAACGAATAAATGTTAATATATATTTAAATTTATTAAATTGCTTAAAATTTTTCATAAATTTAAATAAGTAATAATGAATAATGAATAACAAAAATTGTATTGTTTCTGAAATACGACAAATAACTAAAGACAAAGGGACTTTCGATCACTATAGATTAGTGTTCCGGTAGCCCCTTCTATAAATATATAAATATTACTGCAAGCAGTTACAATTGTAAAAACAAATCTTTCAAAATGTTTAACTTAGGACTTGAACCAATGAAAATAAAAGGTAAGGAATAAAATATTTGTTATTTAGCTGGCGCAATACAAGAAGAATCGTAATTAATAATCAAAATAATAACTTATATTAAAGTTTAGTTGAATGTGATGGAGAATGTGATTTTGAAACGGTCGTCGAAAGTGATATTGAGGCTGACATTTATAATGATCACATTGAAATAGATGAAGACCATAATCTTAAAATATATGTATATAAGTGATGGTATTAACCGCGTACGTAAGTGTTGCAAAATATTTAATAAATCGAATGATAAACACATATATTGCAAACTAATCACCCCTATCGGCAATAACATGTGAAATTTTGTTCCCATGAAATATTCATTTCCCTCGAAGGGAAAATTGCTATCGGGAATATCATGATGAACTTTACATTCACAATAGTTGATTTTGTTCGTAACAGCTGTTTATTGTTTACAAAATTCCATCTAAAAATTTCACATGAACGAAAAAAGGAAAAGGGAAAATATTTCATGTGAAATGTTGATTCGCGAATGTTTCTTTTTGCATTTAGTTCGTCTTATACATGATTTTGAACATCACTGAACATCTTTGTCTAACATGGTAATAAACTTTTTGCGTATTTGTAAATGCGTCAGTCATGCACAGCCTGACTTCAAATTAGCCACGTTCACTAACAATGATATCAAGATTTGGACAGATTCCCTTTATTGTGTAATTCCACAAGAGCAAAGATTCGGCAACATTGATAGAACTTGATGTATAATACAATTTGTTATAAATAATTTAGAAATAGTGAATAATTAATTTACTAAAGAATTAGTTACTCAATTTAAAACCCGAATTAATGAACGATATAAAAAAAGTTCTTAATACGTTTATATTGAATTTGAATTCAAGATCATGGTTAACTAGCTCAACTTCTTTAAAGCATGGATCCAAAATGGAAAATAAAGGGTTTGCTAGTCAATTGTTTTGTAGATTGTTCGGAAGTTAATCTGATCAAAATATTTGTGTTGAAAATTTAATGATGGACTTTGTTTTCGAATGTTTTTTAACATTTTCAATACTTTATTGTTAATTTTAACGTTATTTTTTGATTTTATTTAACACTTTCAGGGTCAAAAATAATTTACGCGAGCTAAAAGTATGAAAATTTATATATATACTAATTTGAATACGCTGAATCTGGGAAAAATAAAGTTTTTGTATTTAATTGCTCCCAAGTCTGTCTGTCTTTTATTTAAAACAAAAAATTAAAACTAACTGTATTTTATTATACCAAAAAGCGCATAGAAACAGAGTATGTTATAATGTCGAATATATTCGACAAAGGGTTAACAATAAAATATTATAAAACCGACATCAAAACTTCATTCTTTACTTTTTTTAAAAAAATTAAATTATTCGAATAATTTGATTAATTTTATACGTGTGATCGAATTATTCGAACAAGTTAAAACATCTTATTCGAATTATTCGTTTTATTCGAACAAGAGAATAACTTTATTTACACCTCTTCGAGTTATGGAGATCAGTTTATGAAATGTCTCCACTGACACACAGGGGGGTCAATCGCTATAGGACGTATTGACATAATTTTTTCATATTTTTATTCCCTGTTACAATCTCAATAAATCCCAGTGTGATGATCAACAAATTCTGAAATTTGTTTAACAAAATTTTTAAAAATTTGAAAATGGAGATTTGAAACTACCGTTACTCAAACGTATTTTTTTTAAATTGGCCAAGTTTTGATTGGTCTGTGGGGGATTATGTCCGTTTACTTTACACCCTTTTGCATTAAGTTCTCCTTTCGGGTCATATACAAATTTTATATAGTCCCGAAAAACGGGACTTTTTTCTTTTTCTTTGGGAAAAAACGTAAAAACTACGGCCATTTTTTGGATGCGTGTAACTTATTACAGATAACTGTTGGCAAGTTCATTTTATTTTATTCGGAATTTTATCACAAATTAAGCTGATTTCTAAAAAAACAATCGAAATGGCAAAATAATAAAAAAAAAACCTAAATATCTCTATGCATATTATTTATAGATCTTCTCAGGGACTATTGATATCTTAAATGTCAACTCATTCGGATCAGAAATGGATTTTTGACATTTTTTTTTTTGAAAAATGTGAGACCCAAGGAATATTTTAATCCTTAAACGTCCTTTTTGAAAGGATTTTTTGGATTTTGTCTTCCAATGAGCAAAAACATTTATCTTTTAAATTTGAGTAATTGTTCGTGAGTAATTTTCGCAAGAGGGCCTAATATGGGAGCTATTACCAATTATTGACCAATCGCCATGAAACTAGGCCGTGTAATTTATTGCTATTTATATGAAAATTATGTTAGTTAAATCATATTTGAAAAAAAAAAAATGTTTATGAGATTTATGCTCGTTAAAGTGATATTAGGAGGTGGGCCTTTGATGGGAGCTATCACAACTTATGGAACGAACATCACTGAATTATGTAACATAACTTCAGTATAAACAAGACTTATTTGGAGAGAAATTAGTTTAGATACCTATAGAAATTAAACACTTATGACAGATAAAGCCTTATTTCTGGAGGTCATTTGTATGAGGGCTATGTGAAATAATTGACCGATCTCAGCCAGTTTTAATAGGCATTGCACGGAAAAAAGGGTATTTATGTAGGTATACAAAAATAATTGAATTTACATAAATTTTTGTTAAAAAATATTAAATTTCAAACAGTGTCATCGTTATATTAGACATCGGCCACGAAATCAATCAAATCACTACGACTAAGATCTATGGTATATTATCATTGTTATCAAAGAAAAACAAAACACAATTTCAGTTCAGCCATATGCATGCAGCTTTATTTATAGCTCATTATATTTATTAGCATTAAACGAATTTATTTCATTAAACAAATTTTAAAACTTGGCCATGTGACCAGCAAAATATACTGCTGCATTACTGCGAACTCCATAGATAAATGGATGATTGGCATTGAATAGCTGATCCTTTTGGCAATTTTCTATTTTTGCTGTAAAAAAAACAAAATTGTTAGTTCTATTTTTAAATGAATACAATTAATATGAAAAAAGTACCTGCTGGCAGGGAACCAAGCTCATCAATTTCGAAAACAGATTTTTGTTTGATAGCAGAAATAAACTGATTGGGCGATGAACCGAAGATGCCACCAAAGTCAGCATTTTCGGAAAATATGAGTGATAAGTCAAGCTAAAATAAATAAATTATGATATAAATAAAATATTTCTTAAACTAAAATAGAGTTAAATTGACTTACATTCTCCAAAGCTTTACGCAAATTAAGCTCATGTTCAATGCGAAATTTTGGTATACAGGCGCACAAATTTTTGGCTGCCAATCTGGAGGGTATGTAATTAAATTCCACATTCTTTAGCTTTATTTCCAACTGTTCTAAACCCTCAATTTCATTGGGCAATATGACCAACAGCGACAGATTATTGCTGTTGTAGGGCAATTCCAAAGCAGTGGCTGCCAATTCCGGCATATCGGCATAATTAAAAGTACCTTGTATATGCATCATGTCCACTGGGATTGTTTCTTTTAAATTCAATTGGAAATCGCTGGGTTTTGTGGCTTCTTTATTAAAACTTTGTTTCCATGTACCCTTGAAGTACAAGGCATTAACTAAAACTATATTAGTCAAAGCATCAATATCATCTTCACTTAATAAATTTTTGATTTTATCCTGGGTCTGTTGAGCCAGCCAATTGTTAATTTTGTCTGCTGCCAATTTGCCTTCAGCAAAATTCACATTCTCTGCAAAACCATTGAAATTTTCTATAGCATTTTTATTAAATTCTTCGGAAATTTTAAGACCATCAGCTGCATATATACGATTAGCCAGGTATAATGCTGAATCACTGGTTTTTGTATTCGCCTGTGATTTTAGGACAGTCTTTAAAAATGCCCCAAAATCTTGAGCAATACCAGTTTCATCTAACGCTTTAAGTCTGAGAACTCTTTGCAGATTTTCAGCAGTTTTGCCCTTGGCACCAGCAAATAACAAAGTCAATGCGGTCTCTGCAGAAAGCGGTGAAAAGAAAATATTCTCCGAAGATTTGGCGTCAACTACGTTGTGAAATAGATCGGCTGCCAATAAATTGTGATTTCCAGCATCTGGATATGGTAAAATTTCACTCTTTACAAAGTTGTGAAAAAGGGTGGAAAAAAGTATTCCTAAAAGTAAAGCTGTAGAAGGAAATTGTATTAATATTTTGATTTTTTTTAGTTGTCATCTGCCCAATTTAAAATAACTTACCAATATTCTTAAAAGGCACCATAATTGTTTCTCTGCTGACCCAAAATATTTTATTGACAAGAATTTATGGTAAAATATTTCTAGTACTTTTGATTTTAAATTTATATCTTCTTTGTTGGCTTTACTGTAAAGTTAGTCTACACACTAGTTAGTTGCAGCAGCACTATTAACTTAAACTATCCTGCACATTTGGCTTTTATACAGAATTTATGCTTAACATTTTCTTTGTTTCTGTCCATCTTTTTCTCTTGCCTCATAGTTTGAGTAGTTCTATTTTCACTCATATTCTTAAAAAAGGGTTTCTTTTTTCAGGGTTAAACAAAAAAAAAAACTCAACTCAAATATTTGTTTAACTAAGTATAGAATTTTCATTAAATAAATATTGACTTGCTATTCATATCCATATAAATATGTAAAGACTTTTGTAAGTTTGTTTGTTTATTAGTTTATTTGTTTTTACTGTATATTCCTTTGTATTTGGTAGGACCAATTTATATTGAAATTTACCATTTATATTGAAATTTTAAGTGGGCATGGCACATCCAATACAAAGTAATTATTTATTACGGAATATCTGGTGACTTAACATTGTGAAAGCCGCAAAACTTCGTAGAATTTACTACGGTACCATTGAGCGCTGCTTCCCTCAAAATGGGCAGGATTATATAAATGGGCGTGGCACCTATCATACAAATTAGATAGTTATTTTCGAATATCTGCAGAACTATAATTGTGACCATCTTCAAACATTATACGAATCAATTTCTTATCACTGCGTGAAGTTTATGAGGGGTATTGAATTAGTGGGCGTGGCACCTCCCATACAATGTACAATATTTATTTGGAATATCTGAAGAACTATAATTGAAAAAGTATTTAAACTTTGTAAGCATTTTGTCTGGAAATGGGCGATAATGTATTAGTGGGCGTGGCACCACACATACAAAGTAAATAGTTATTTTCGAATATCTGGAGTACTATAATTGTGAAAGTCTTCAATCTTCATATGAATCAATTTCTTATCACAGCATGAAGTTGAATTAAAAATGGTCAGGATAGTGTAACCTCACTAATCTAACAGCAATGGCAGTAAGTCATTAATTTCGAATATCTGTAGAACTGTAACTGTAAAAATATTTAAGCTTTGTATGAATTAATTTCTTATCACTGTACGGAGTTTATCTAAAAGTGGTCCGGATCGGAACCGTGGCAGTGGACCCTCTCATACAAAGTACATACTCACTTTTTAATATTTGAATAATTAAAATTTATCCGAAACATTTTCTTAATATTTTTTGTAATTTGTCTGAAAATGGGTTGGTTATTAATAGTGGACATGGAATTTCACATACAAAATTAATAGATATTATTAAATATTTGGTGAACTGTATTGTAGGAAGCTTTAAAACTTTAAAGGATTTAAATCCTTAACATGGACTGACCCATGGTAACGGCTACGATCATTAGAATGGCCACGAGGGGTACGCATCAAGGAGGCGTCCTATCACCACTTATGTGAAATTTGGCCATCAATTTTCTGCTCAGGAAATTGATTCTCATGGGCTTTAAACTGTCGCAAACGCAGATGACATTGTAGTGGCAGTCTCAGGGATCCACTTGGGCATGATATCACAACGGTTGGAATATGCACTCAGTATACTAAGTCAGTGGGGTACTGACAGTGGACTGAGTATAAACCCAAGCAAGTACAAAATTCCTCATTTCTCGCTTCCCCGATTAAATGGTGTTGAACTAACACTATCGGACAGCGCAAAATTCAGGGGAGTTATTATGAATAGTAAACTATCCAAGGACATCAAAAGCCTTGCCGGAAATGTATGTCTGTAAGAAGGCCATAGGTATGCAGTGGGGTATTAGACCCCAGTTTGGTAACTTTCTATATCTCTGTCTGGTGGAAGGCACTAGACAAAGGCTCAATTTGTATGCTATTCGAGAGGTTTTTAAGGAGAATGGCAATACTGATAACAAGAGCTCTAAGAACGACTGCAACAAAGTCGCTCTTTACTATATTGAACTGGATCCCTGTAGGTCTAATGGCCAGAAAAATTTAATTCACTGCAGCTTTTAGGCTAAATTCGATTGGTGCGTGGAAACATGTTCCATACTGTCACGCCAGTATAATAGAAAGGATACAGAATCTTCCGGATAATATCGATTACTGCATTTCCTGCCTGGGAGGTTCGGTTTCTCAATTCCGTGACACAACAAGTCTCTCAGTCTATATGGACGGTTCTAGGAAGGGAGATCGAGTTGGCGTAGGTGCCTACATTCATGAATTCGAAGCTAGGCTATCTTTTAGACTTCCAAATTAATGTACACAGAGAATACAGATTCGTGATAGCAACCGAATTTGTTGCCAATCGAATGATTCTACCTTAGTGACCGAATTTAGCAGTTGTGGCTACCAAATTTTAGAAGGGGTAACAAATGTTAGGTTGCTTTAACCGAAATTCTTCTTTATCAACTGACATTCTGTTGATAGAACCGAAAAATTCTATCTTTGCAACCGAATCATTCGATTGGCAACAAATTCGGTTGCTACTACGAATCTGTTTTCTCTGTGTAGCATTATTCAGACTGAAATATCGGCCATAATAAAAATATATCGGACAGGGATATTAGGATCCCTAAACAGGATGGCGAGACATTCAACAGTCGTAATCAAGTGGGTACGTAGACATGGAAATATTACGGGCAACTGTGTTGCTGATGATTTGCGAAAAAAACGCCATTTTGTCTGACGGAGACATAGACTTCCTATGCAAGATTCCGTTATACAAATGCAAGCTACAAATTAGTAACTTTTATTACGAGCTCACTCAGACTAGATGGGGTTGTGAACCCACATGTACTATAACCAGAACATGCTCACAAGTTAGTTGTGCAGTGGAGGTTATAACGAAGTCACAACGACTTCTGCAGAAGTTGTCAAAATAAAGAGGAGGATGAGACCATTTCTCATTTTCTTTGTCATTGTCAGGCATTAGGAGATCTAATTTTAAGGTTTCTGGAACATTCTGGAACACACAGCCCATAAATACCTTAAAGTATACCGATCGACTTAGAATCACTTTCTGAGTCCACTTTCACACGACCATATTTTAATGGTGATCGGTCCATAATTGGTCGTAGCTCCCATATAAGGCCCACTTCCGAAAATCACTCAAAAATATAAATTATTGAAATTTTAAAAGAAAAATGTTTTTGCTCTTTTACTTAGTGTGGGGTATTATATGATCGGGCTTGACCGACCATACTTTCTTACTTGTTTTTGTTTGAAATTGTCACCCTCGAAACTAGTTATACAGAAGTTATATATTTGTTACATACCTTCTATAGACCTGTTCTAGAACTAATTTTTCCATGATTGGTTTTTATTGTAATGTATGGAACTAGTTAAGTAAATTTTTGAAATTACAACATTGTTCTTCAGAACAGGTTCTAGAAGTAGTTACGATATCACAACTTCTATGGTTGTTATCAAAGAATCTGAAGTGATTCGGGTTATAATTGTTTTAGAACTAGTGATTATGGAACACGGTTTAAAATTATAGCAAGAAAATAAACAAATATTGAAAAAAAAAATAAAAAGAAACTAAAAGTTAAAGTAAACGGCCTATAGAAGATCTATAGTATATTTTCATTGTTGTCAAAGAAAACCAAGAAACAATTTCAGTTTAGCCATGTTTTATTTATATGCATGTAGCTTTATTTATAGCACATTATATTTATTAGCATTAAACAAATTTCCTTCATTTAAAAAACTTAAAACTTGACAATGTGACCAGCAAAATATACAGCTGAATTACTGCGAATCCCAAAGAGAAATGGATGATTGACATTGAATAGCTGGTCCTTTTGGCAATTTTCTATTTTTCCTATAAAATAATAAATTTGTTAGTTGTATTTTTAAATGAATAATACTAATAAGTATAAAAAAACTACCTGCTGGTTGTGAGCCAAGCTCATCAATTTCGATAACAGATTTTTGTTTGACAGCAGAAATAAACTGATTGGGCGATGAACCGAAGATGCCACTAAAGTCAGCTTTTTTGGAAAATATGAGCGATAAGTCAAGCTAAAATAAATAAATAAATTATGATATAAATAAAATATTTCTCAAACTAAAAGACAGTTAAATTGAGCACTTACCTTCTCCAAAGCTTTACGCAAATCAAGCTCATGTTCAATGCGAAATTTCGGTATACAGGCACACACTTTTTTGGCTGCCAATCTGGAGGGTATATAATTAAATTCCAAAGTCTTTAGCTTTACTTCCAATTGCTCTACACCCTCAATTTCATTGGGCAATAGAATCAGCAGCGACAGATTATTGCTGTTGTAAGGCAATTCCAAAGCAGTGGCTGACAAAACTGGCAAATCGGCATAATTAAAAGTACCTTGTATATGCATCATATCCACCTGAGTTTTTTCTTTTAAATTCAATTGGAATTCGCTGGGTTTTGTGGCTTCTTTATTAAAACTTTGCCTCCATATACCCTTGAAGTACAGGCCATTAACTAAAACTATATTAGTCAAAGCATCGATATCATCTTCACTTAATAAATTCTTTATATTATTCTGGGTCTGTTTTGCCAGCCAATGGTTAATTTCGTCTGCAGCCAATTTGCCTTCAGCAAAATTCACATTATCTGCCAAACCATTGACATTTTCTATAGCATTTTTATTAAATTCTTCAGAAATCTTAAGGCCATCAGCTGCATATATACGATTAGCCAGGAACAATGCAGAATCACTGGTATTCGCCTGTGATTGTAGGATAGACTTTAGAAATTTACCAAAATCTAGTGCAATACGAGTTTCATTTAATGTTTTAAGTCTGAGAACTTTTTGCAGATTTTCTGCAGTTTTGCCCTTGGCACCATTAAATAATAAAGTCAATGCGGTCTCTGCAGAAAGCGGTGAAAATATAACATTCTCCGAAGATTGCTTTTCAACTAAGGTGTGAAATAGATCGGCTGCCAATAAATTACGATTTCCAGGTTCGGGATATGGAATAATTTGATTATTTACAAAGTTTTGGTTTAGGCTGGAAATAATTATTCCTAAGAGTAAAGCTGCAGAAGGAACTTGAATTAATATTTTAGTTTTTTTTTTAGTTATCATCTGCCCAATTTAAAGTAACTTACCAATATTTTGAAAAGGCATCATGTTTGTTTCTGTTGATCCAAAATCTTTATGGGAAAATATTTCTAGTACTTTTGATTTTAAATTTATATCTTATTTGTTGGCTTTATTAGTTAGTTGCAGCAATAATATTAACTTAAACTGTCTTTCACATTTGGCTTTTATATAGAATTCATGCTAAACATTTTCATTGTTTATGTCGATCATTTTCTCTTGAATCAAAATTTGAGTAGCCACATTTTCATTCATATTCTTAAAAGAGGGTTTCTTCTTTTAGGGTTAAACAAAAAAAATCAACTCAAGTAAAGTTTTCTTAACTATAGAATTTCCTTTTAAAAAATATTGACTTACTATAAGCCAATAAAAATAATTAAAAAATTTCTAAATTTTTTTTTCAAAACACTATCTGCGAACTACATAGCTCTAGTAAGAACATACAATTTGTCTTCTTAGATCCATTTTTCTAAAATAAAGATCAAATTTATATACAGTTAAACGTAGCTTAAACATGAAATGCCATTTTGATACCCTACACCACGATAGTGAGCAGGGTATTATGCATTTTTGGTGATGATTGTAACGTCCAAAATTATATCGGTTAATCACTTTCTGAGTCCATTAAATGATGTCCATCCGTCTGGCTGGCTGTCCATGTAAACCTTGTACGCAAAGAACAGATCGCATATATTTTCTTCGAGGCCTATTTAAACTGGCTGAAATCTGTCCGTTATTTCACGTAGCCCCAATATATTCATGGCGATCAGTCTATAATTGCTCATAGCTCCCATATAAGGCCGACTTCCGAAAATCACTCAAGAAATTAAATTATTGAAATTTTAAAAGAAAAAAGTTGTTGCTCATTTACATAGTGTAGCGGATTTTAGGGTCGGGCTTGACCGACCATACTGTCTTACTTATTTCGAGTTTAATTTCTTGCATATAACAATAAGATGTTTGCAATTATATTAACATTGTTTTCAGTTTAATTCAATAACTAAACAATTCATATTTTATTAAAAACTTTGTATAGATTTTATTTGTACTTCAGGTTCCACTTATTAGCAAACAATTTCTATTTTCTTTTTGCAAAAAAATTGAGATCCCACGTGCCTTAGAAGCTGGTATGTACTTCCTTTGTTTGTAATTAAAACATTTCACTTTTGTTAAATGGATAACTAGTAAAATAAAGTTGATAAGATCGGCATTGATGCAAATATTAAGGAGAAACATGGTAGACTTAAAAATGTTTTCTTTTGTTTAGAATTTTTCCTTCTACTAAGATTAGATATACGTAGGCTTATTATTTGCAGTTCATTTTTTTGGATTGGATTCACATTCCGGTGACAAAGCTTTAGTTACCTTACTATTTACTTATCTGGTTACTTCACATTTCAACATGTACAAGGTTGCAAGCGGAAACTAATTGACCTCAAATAGTCAGTGATAAAGACATCTCATAGACAGTCCAATAACCGATTGCTTGTAAACAAACCCTCCTTCTACAACTTTCCAATAGTAAAATAATCTAAAGTGCAGTACAAAATAAATGTTAGATTACTAACGCGATAATTGACTAAGCTAGGTTATATGGGATGTCAGTATATTTAAGCAAAAAGAAAATAAACTGTATGAGAATTACATCAACACAATTTGTATAAAACCAGTTTGTACGAATTACTTATAAAACGTTTAAAGTGACTACACTCTAGATTACTTAGACACATTAAGGTGCCTATTGATTTCACGCTGGATTACCTGGAATGTATAAAGTAATCAATTGACTTCTCTTCTTCAAAGTGCCGACTATTGACTTCACACTAGGATACCTGGGTCGTATAAATTAACCCATTGACTTCTCTCTGCACAACAAAGAGCACATACGTGTCAAATGACCCATAATATTGCAATTGGAGTCAGCCAAGTGATCGGACATTAGTGAAAATGATTGTCTATAAGAGATACATTGACTACTTGCTTAAGTGCTGGGCTGAGAGAAAAAATCATAACACTGAAAATATTTAAAAGTTTCAACAACGAAATTCATTAAATCAATGAAAATTTTGTTTGATTTTGTAGCTGCGAAAAAGCTTCTAAAAAAGAACGGAATTTGAACTCAACATTTTAATTAAACATTTAAATTTGTATTAAAACAACGAAATGTTTTTACAGCTATTGAATACCAAAGTACTTAGGAAACTGATAAACATTTTTATTTATTTTTTTTTTAATCTCATTAATTTTTGTTCAGCCCAATTATGAATAAAAATTCCACGGGAGTTTTTTCCCTTTTCTCATTTTTCCTATTCAAATTCAATGGGAAAAAAACTTCCGAGGAATTTTTTATTCATATTTGGGCTGTTTATGTATCTTGAATAATAATAAGGCCTAATATCATGACGATTGGTCTATAAATGCTCATATCTCCCATATAAGGCACATTTCCGAAAATCACTCACAAAAATAAATTTTCTAAATTTTAAATGAAAAATGTTTTTGATCATTTACTAAGTGTAGGGTGTTATATGGTCGGTCAAGCCCGACCATACTTTCTAATCAGTTTCAATTAAAGATTATATACTTTGTAATCTAGGTTAAACTGAGCAACATTGGTCAGTTAAGCCAAAGTTAGTACTGTCAAAGCTAATATGTATAAATAAAAAAATAACTTAAAATATGAAGAGAAAGTTCTTATATTTTAGCAAAAATAGGAGGAAATATTATATTTTTTTATTCCTTTTAGCAAATTGAACCGTATTTAATCTGTAAATAAAACACACAATAATTGATTTAACCAAATTTTTCCAAATTTGTTTCAATTTTAACTTCACAAAACTGGGATTAAAAACGCAAATTTTAACAGTTGTATCTAAAGGGTCTTCCATACTTAAAATTTACTTAAGGTATCATTAAAATTTTTTATTCTTTTGAATAACGATAGGCCTCGTTACCATTATGTATGGAAATTAACATCGTGCCACGGCTTCACTGGTTGGTGCGCATCCAAAATGTCAAATTTTCCATGACTCTGGCGCATAAATCATACTGAATTTGTCTGAAGGCATGAATTGTGTTAGCTTTGAGGGCCGCTAAGGTTCGTGGGTTATTTGCATAGACCTGTGACCTTAAAAAACCACACAGTTCGCATAATCTCGGTGGCCAGTTTACAAAACTTCCATGTCAGATCACCATGACCTAAAGTTCTCTTGCAGAATGCTCACTGTGGCATGAGTTTTGTGGCACGTAGCACCATCCTGTTGAAACCACATGTCGTTTGTGTCCATATCATCTAATGCACCAATCTGTAGCCCTCTCTGTTGACGGGGATGGCCTGGAAATTTCAAAGTCAAAGTTCGGAAGCTGCTATTGGGTAAGCGTAAAAATGTTCATATAAAACTTGTTAAAAGTATTCCGGAAATCATAGACCGATGCCCATTTTCACTACCAAACAAACCTCAGGGTATTTGTGGAAAATTTCGGTCAGCTAGCTCCTTTCGTTTGGGCCCTATCATATTTTCGACAGACAGCCTAGCTATGTCCGTCTATGTCGTCTTATAATCCCCGGATATATATGGGAGATTTCATGTCAACTGAGCTAACTTTTGAAATCGATATCTTCCGATCGGGATGAAATTCGCACCAAGGTTAGTTGCTCCAAGGTGGGATGGTAATTAAGACAAAACTTTTCAACCAGATCGGTGGAGAACTCTCTGAGTTAGAGGGGGTTCAAATTTTGGACAAGCAGGTGTTTTTTCATCCATGTGCATTATTACCTATTGTTGTTAGCAAAATGTGTTCCAAATAGTTTAGATAGCTATTTCTTCAATCTTTCGAAAAATAAAAAATTTTTCAAATCTTTTTCCCAAATCAAAATGATAGATATTCCACTAAGCGACATAGGTCTTAAAGGAAGAGACCTAAGCTATCTTTTGAGTCAAAAAATGTTTGTCTTCAATTACTAAATATTTATTTTGATATCCCACTCACATCGACTTTTTACCAGCAAAAAGACGATTGTTCGACTAATAGAACCCTAGTTTGTAATTCTCTCGGATAAGAATTGTTCGACTTACAATGAGGTCTAACTATTTAAACTTGGAATATAACAAACATCGCCATATAAGAGACAATTTCTGTAAAAAGTTTAAAGTATTTTAAAATTGTTCAATATTGTAGATTAAATTGATAAATCTTTGTCGTGGTGATGCAAAAAAAAATAATACATTTTTGTACTTAAGATAAGTTTTATAAAGTAATTCATTTAAAATTTCTATTTATTTTTAAAATCACTCAAAACATCAATCTATTATATTATGCAAATCCATAATCAGCATCACCCTAATAATTTTAACTCACTCAATCAACCTCAAACTTGCATGTATTCATTTTAATCTATCTCTAGTTTTCATTAACATAATTTTAAACCCTAGAAACGAAATACGAACAAAGAAAATACTAGTATTTTTAACATGTAAAACAGGAAAAGGACAGATACAACATTTTACACTCTGGGAGCATAAACATTAAAATAGTAAACGTATTCAAGTCAAAAATTGCATTGTACAAATCTTGTCAGAATATTCAAATATCTAAAAAATTAAAAGTTTAATGCAGTAAAATATTTTTAACCCGAATATTTTCTCATGTCAAAACTAAAAATGTTTACGTGAATGCCTTTATTGTATTAATAAGAAAATTAAATGCAACTCATATGCAAGCATTGGATATGTTGTCTGTTCCAACAGCTGTAAGAACATTGAACTACAACTTTGCTAAAACTAGATGCGTATGTTGGGATCACATTTTGTTGCGCTTTTTATAGGACGATCGATGGTTATAGGACTAGTATACATTCAAAGTACAGTTGTGTCAGCTGTTGCAATACTGTTGGTGACTACTACACCGTTTTTTAATGTATTTCGTTTTTGCATATGATTGTGGAAAATTTCGAATTTTTTTCTTCAGCAGCTCATATTCGATAAAACGTATTCTGGAGACTGCAACCTGTATTCGGATGAAAACATATGATTTACAAATTATCTCTTGTAAACTGTAGTCGACTCAGCTGTATAAATATTGCACTCTTACTTTTTAATTTTGTTACAAATTGTTTGAACTGGTTTTAAGAACAGACTTTTTTTTATTTCTTTTTGTCCTTTATATTGTTTTCAAGTTCAAAGCACATAACCACAACTAGTTCCTAAACGAATACGCAAATAACTATGTTGCTCAATAAGTAAAACAGGATGAGTTGTTAAATAAATAAATATTATTTTCAGTTGAACTCTAGATCATAAATAATATGGATGGCATATTGGGCAAATTTATTCTCTATTTACTGATATCTTTTTATACCTTTTACCATGAGAAAGAATTAGTAAAAAAAACTATGTGTATAAAAAATTTGTGTATAACAGTTTTTTCTAGAAAAAAATGTGTGCATAACTGTTTTTTATAGTAAAATTTGTGTATAACAATTTTTTCTATAGACAAGTTTGTGTATAACAGTTTTTTCTATAGAAAAATTTGTGTATAACAGTTTTTTCTGTGGAAAAATGTTTGTATAACAGTTTTTTGTATGGAAAAATGTGTGTATAGCAGTGTTTTAGTTAAAAAATTTGTATAACAATTTTTTCTATAGAAAAATTTGTGTATAACAGTCTTTTCTATGAAAAATTTTGTGTATAACAATATTTTCTATAAAGAAATTTGAGTATAACAGTTTTATTTATAGACAAATTTCGGCATAACAGATTTTTTATAGAAAAATTTGTATATAGCAGTTTTTTCTATAGACAAATGTTTGTATCACAAGTTTTTTCTACAGAAAAATTACCATATGAAATTTTTTGTATGTATAACACTTTTTTCTATGGAAAAATGTCTGTATAGCAATTTTTTCTATAGAAATTAAGGAAAAGTTTGGGTATAATAGGTTTTTCTATAGACAAATTTGTGTATAATAGAAAAATTTATGTATAACAGTTTTATCTATAGAAAAATTTGTGTATAATAGTTTTTTCTATAGAAAAATTTGTGTATAATAGTTTTTTCTATAGAAAAATTTGTGTATAACAGTTTTTTCTATAGAAAAATTTGTGTATAACAGTTTTTTCTATAGAAAAATTTGTGTATAACAGTTTTTTCTATAGAAAAATTTGTGTATAACAGTTTTTTCTATAGAAAAATTTGTGTATAACAGTTTTTTCTATAGAAACATTTGTGTATAACAGTTTTTTCTATAGAAAAATTTGTGTATAACAGTTTTTTCTATAGAAAAATTTGTGTATAACAGTTTTTTCTATAGAAAAATTTGTGTATAACAGTTTTTCTATAGAAAAATTTGTGTATAACAGTTTTTTCTATAGAAAAATTTGTGTATAACAGTTTTTTTCTATAGAAAAATTTGTGTATAACAGTTTTTTCTATAGAACAATTTGTGTATAACACTTTTTTCTATAGAACAATTTGTGTATAACACTTTTTTCTATAGAACAATTTGTGTATAACACTTTTTTCTATAGAACAATTTGTGTATAACAGTTTTCTCTATAAAAAATACTTTATAAACTATTCTTCTATAGAACATTTGTGTATAACAATTTTTTCTCATGAAAAATGTGAGTACAACAGTTTTTTCTATAGAAATATGTGTGTATAAAAGATTTTCTATAGAAAAATGTATGTATAATAGATTTCTCTATAGAAAAATTTATGTATAACAGTTTTTCTAGAAACAAATTTTAGCATAAAAGTTGTTTCTAGAGAAAAATATGTGTATAAAAGTTTTTTTCTATAGAACAATTTGGGTATAACAGTTTTTTCTATAGAAAAACTGTATAACAGTTCTTTATATCGACAAGTTTGTGCATAACAGTTTTTTCTATAGAAAAACTTTTGTATAACAGTTTTTATTATAGATAATTTTGTGTAACTGCTTTTTCACAGAAAAAATTTGTATAACAGTTTTTTCTATAGAAAAATGGTGTATAACAGTTTTTTTTTTAGAAAAATTTCTGTAAAACTGTTTTTTTCTATAGACAAATTTGTGTATAACAGTTATGTCTATAAAGAAATTTGTGTATAACACTTTTTTGTGATGGAAAAGAGATTTTACTATAGATAATTTTGTGTATAAGAGATTTTTTCTATAGAAAACTGTATGTTTTCGTTATAGAAAATTTTCCATATAACATGTTTTTCTATAGAAAGCTTTGTGTATAAGGGATTTGCTATAGAAAATTGTTTGCAAATTAGAAAACTTTGTTTATAACAGTTTTAGCTATAGACAACTTTGTGTAT